>NC_044036.1:231847731-236647731 GCF_901765095.1 Microcaecilia unicolor
GCAGTTCAGCAGCGAGAGAGGTGCTCGCCGGTCTTTTGTATTGGGTTCACATATATGATTATCTCCCAGTTGGCAAGAGGTTCATATATGTGCACTCAATGCAAAGTGCTCCTAGCACTCAGAGAGTGAATCCAGTCTTTTGAGGTTAGAGTAGCAGCTTATTCTATCTATATATACAGTCGGTATATTTTACGGTTAATTTTTATCATATACATGTTATGTCTTTTTTTATCATATATATGTTATATATTATTTTAGGACTCTGGGCAGGCCAGAGTGGCCGAAACACGACTCAATGTTGAGTCCATATTGTGTTAATAAACTTTTGCTGTGAACTTTTTTACTCCAGTAGAAGTTCTTGAGCATCATCTTTTCTGTCTCCTCCGCTGTGACTTTGTTCTTTGGGTTTCCAAGTGCGGAGGCTAGTCTTCTTCTGTGTTCGTCACACAAGAAGAGCAAACAGCCAGCATGGTTAAAAAATGAAATGAAAGAGGATATTAGAGCCAAAGAACACCTTTCAAAGAAATGGAAATGGAGATCTATATGAAGAAGACAAGGAGCAGAACAAGAACAGACAAGTTAGATGCAAAACCTTGATAAATAAAGCTAAAAGAGAATTTGAAGTGAAATTTGCCATACAGGCAGCACTCGTAGTAATAACTTTGTCTGAGGACAACAGGCATAATATTGTCACACTAGTAAAAAAGCCCCGTTTCGGATGCAAATGAAACGGGTGCTAGCAAGTTTTTCTTCAGAGTGTGCATGTGGGAGTGTGTGTCCCTGCCCTCTGCCCTCTCTCCCTCCCCCTCCCCCCTTGGAGTCCAGTCCTTCAGTGTTAAGTTTCCTGCTGTTCTGTGTTACAGAGAGAGTGAGGCATCTCTCTCCCCTCCCCCTCTGAGTCCTTCACTGTTACAGAGAGAGGGATTTCGTGCTGTGCTGTTTTCCTTCACTCATGAGGAAACCGGATATCTCTGGCGCTTCACACTTCGGCTGGAGGCTTCATAGAACGTTGGTCTTGCCTTTTATATATAGATATGGGTGGCATCATCCACAGAGACCAGTGTGGACACTACCAAGTGCACTGTCCTCTTTAAATCTTAGAGGCAGTGCTCCCACCACACATGTACAGATGGCTTCCCACCTGATGCTCAAGCATGGGGCCAGCAGTCTATCGTTTTCCTGCGGAGCAGAGAGGTTGTGATTTTTTTTTATTTATAATCATTTATGTTTAAATCTTTTTATTAGTTATAATCATTTATTATTTTTCATTTTACAAGGGTCACTTGCAAACAGTAATATAGAGATGACTACATTAATACAATATTAGAGGAAAACAATCTCAACTAGATAAATGGATTATATACAATCTTTCTCTTTATTAGACCACAAAATAAATAGGGAGAGTGAAACAAGACAAGGAGATCAATTAAACAACAGTAAACAAAGAAAACGTGGTATTAACCTGATTATCCCAAGTTATTATTTATCTGAATCATTATTCCACATTGATGGTCTGGTTGGCTTCTTCAAACCCAAGACGGTGTATAGTCAATTAATTTCATTGGAAACATACTTATTGTCCAATATTAGTGGAAATAATACACCTGATTTCATTTTTTTCTCTTTTAAAACCAGAAATTATTTAACAATACAAACACTTGAATCTCTAATCCAATTCCCACTGATTAAGGTAATCCCAGTTTCACAGGCTTCACTCCTTTTGAATTAATATACTAAGAGGAATCATTTCAGAGGAAAGACTTTAGGAATCAATACCCAGAACTCTGGGAAAACAACAATCTCGATATAATCATCTGTAATAATATTTATTTTGTTCAAATTTTTCTGGTCTATTATCATTTTCAAAGTCTTAAAACCGTTTCCTACTCCTGTAGAACTTCATTTGCTGTATCAATTTTTCATTCCTCAAAGGATTCGATTCAATTATCCATGTGGCTCACTAATAAGATTATATCTGAAGCAAAATTATTTACTTCCCTGTTAGGTCCTGAAGTGCCTTCCAGATGATGTTCAATGTGACCTCCACAGGAGCCAAAATATCCAAGCTGATAGCTCTTATGGGTTAGGAGTGGCACCGCCGACACGGGTTCAGCTGTAAACGACTTCCGTTTCAGCATACACTCCTAACTCACTCCTCCACTCCTTTGGACATGGTGGTTAAATGACTCGGGAGCGATGAAGTTGTTTTCCAGGTCCAAGAGCATTGACGCTCCTTCGCCGGCGCTAATCAAAGGACTCATCAACCCAGTCATCTGTGGGCAGCTCGTCACACAGCAGTCCCGCACTTGCTGCACAGGGGACAAAATGCTGGTCATTGGCGGCTCACCCCCTGTTGTCCCCTTCCTCTCAGTTAAGGTAACTGCAAATGCAAAGAGGAAATTTAAAGTAAACAAAGAACTTCAGAGGACAGCTGGGCCATTGAGCGTACGAGCTTCAGGTCACCATCTTTCCACTCTCCCTAATTTGGGACACTTTGTCTGGTTTCTCCTCAGAGGCCTGTCTGATATGGGTAACCCTTCAGCATAGCCCTCTGAGTCATTGAAACACAGAAGCCCCTCCACCACTACAAGGTGGTGTCCCTTCGGAGGGGGAGAGGTTGTGATTTTTAACTGCTCCTCAGTGCATCGAACTTTTGGTGCCTTTTCTTTTCAGGACTTTTTTCACTTCATATATTTTTTTCTTCATCTATTTGTTCATTTTATTGAAATTTTAATTTTTTTTGGTATTTTTCATTTTCAGCCCTTTGGGGCCTATCAACCCTTCCTTTGGCCACAAAACATCGACTATTTCCAGGTGGTCAACTACTCGACCTCCCCAGTCTTTAGACATAGCATCAGCTGTTTCTCCCTCCATGACATTGAGGGTGCTTAGTGGCTTTAAGAAGTGTACTCGATACAGTAGGACCATATCAGGCACAGACCACCATAATTGGTGTCTTCTGTGCTTAGGTCCAGAGCTCCAAGATATTCAGTGTAACCTCTGCTTGCGCATGCAAGCCAGGACCTTAAAATCCCTCAGAATCCAAGAAGAAAAGCTTTTCAGTTCTGCATTGACATTGGCATCCACATCAAGCATGGCAGGAGATTCAGTTCTCAATGCGGAACCTGCATCAGCACCAACATCAATGGCATCAATGCAGCATCGAGAAACCTCAGTACCGCATATCCGTAAGGTGTACATCGTGGACCTGCAACATAAAATACCTAAGAAGCATCGCCATCATTCTCCCTCCAGGCACTTAGACCCATACCTCCCCTGCATCAACGTCATTGATCCATGGGAAATGTCCATGTTGCAGTGACCACTTTATAGCTCTCCTGATTTCACATCGAGAGCCTTCTAGATCTTTTGAGATCTCCCATGCCTATACAGGCTATAGCCCAAGCTGCGTCCACGCCACACTCCCAACTAGCAAAAATGCCAACTCCACGAGAAATCCAGGCTATGCTCAAGGAGGAGCTCTCGGGGCTACTGCAGTTGCAGTCCATACAGGCTTACTGGGTGCTCGCACCAACCGCAGCCCAGCCTGTCGACATATTGGAGAGACTGTCATGGGAGAGGTCCTTCATGCCAGCTCAATGTCAACCATCCAGTGTGGCTAGATCCTGACCAACACATGCAGTCGACGTTGCCAGAAGAGGGTTCTCCAACACCAGGAAGTCATCGATCTTGACATAACCTGGGCGCAGAGCCAATGCTCCGGGCATCATTCTTTTCACATACTCCCTATGAACAGTACTTTGAAGTGTTGGACTCGGACCTCTCCTGGGAGATGGATCCAGACCCACAGGAGCTCTCAGATGAGGAATCCTATTGCATTCCATCTGATCTGTCTCCTCCATTTGAGAGATGTAGATCTCCTCCTAAGAATATCTCCTTTCCTGGCTTTGTCTGAGAAATGGCTGAAGCCATTTCTTTGAAATTTAGAGATGGAGGAAAAACCTAGCTCAGACGTCTTTGAAGTTCTGGATTGATTCTCCTCCTAGAGAGGGCATCACTATTCCACTTCATTCAGTTATGAAGTCTGCTTTACTAACAAAAAAAAACCTGGGAGACTCCACTGACAATTCTGGTACAGATTTCAAAACTCAATTATCTCATCGTTCCCCTAGTTGTGGAATCTGCATTGAAACACACTCGCAGAGTAAGATCTCTGCTTCTGTTCCTCCAGGTAGAGAAGCTAGGACATTGGACAATTTGGCAAAATATCTTTTCAAGCCTCAATGCTAGCAAATCAAATATTAGATTATCAGCTTTATTCTACAATATATTTAAAATCTCTAATACACAGTACTTTATTATTTGCAGACTTCCTTCCAGTAGAAAAGGCAGAGGAATTCCTTAAAATTTACAGAAAGCTTCGCAACTGTCTTTTGTCACGTTTGTGACCATTTCCTTCTCTGTGCTCACCTCGTTCTGGTGGCCAGACCTGGTGGCTGCAATGGACTGTCTGTTTACTGTCACCCGTTCCAGACTTCAGCCCAGTTCAGTCCAGATCTTCCGGGCTGCCAGAATTGCTTTCCTTGTTTGTACCTGAACAGCTCCCGTAGTTGCCTTGTGATTGCTACAGCTGAGCTTTAGCAGCTGATGGGCTTTATTAATCACCTAGAAACTTCAGTGTTTGCCTTTGCATCGTCTAAGGTCTCTGGTATGTGGGTGTGCTCTGTGCACTTCTGCCTAGTCCAGTTTTATTCTGAGCTCTTGCCTGGTTCTTGTTTGTTTGTGTGTAGTTAGCTTTGGTTTTATTGTTAGTTCCTAGTCTTGTTTCTGGGTCCGCATTTCCTTTGTCTTGTGTCTGTGTTCTTTATTAGTGGCTCCTTGGCAGCTTTTAGTCCTGACTGAATGCAAAGGCTCGGCGAAATCATCCTTCCAGCAGGGCTTCCTGCCCATGACTTTTCCTCTGTGGCAATCTGGGTCTCAGCCCAGTACCGCTCCTAGTTTGGATTTTGAACTTGACCCCGTTTCTGATCTAATAGTTTTATGACGCTTCGTGATTACCGGGAACAACTTCTCTTTGATCCAGCCTTAAAGAATACCCCTGAAGCTGCAGCGGAGAGAGAGCGTGTCTGGGGGGCTTGGGTTCTCTGTAAACCCAGTCTCTGCTATTGATCCTGCTACCATGCTCTTCGCATACTGCTGCAGACTTCTCTTGGATCTAGCCCTGCGGGATACTCTTGAAGCTGATGCTGAAAGAAGGCGTTGTGAACTCCCAAGCTCAGGGCTTATCAGCAGTTTGTGTGGAGCAGTCTGAGTTTCAGTTGCCAACCAAGATATAGAGTCCAAGCCAAGTTTCCAGTTCCAGCCAAGATGCTGAATCCATACCGAGTTGCAGTGCCAGCCAAGATGCTGAGTCTGGATCGAGTTGCAGCAGTGCCAGCCAAGATGCTGAGTCCGGATCGAGTTGCAGCAGTGCCAGCCAAGATGCGGAGTCCGGATCGAGTTGCAGCAGTTCCAGCCAAGATGTGGAGTCCGGATCGAGTTGCAGCAGTTCCAGCCAAGATGTGGAGTCCGGATCGAGTTTGCAGCAGTGTCCAGCCAAGATGCGGAGTCCAGATCGAGTTGCAGTGCCAGCCAAGATGCTGAGTCCAGATCGAGTTTCTGTTTCAGCCAAGATGCTGAACCAAGTTCCAGTTCCAGCCAAAATGTTGAACCCATTCTGAGTTCCAGCTCAAGCCAAGAGACTAGTTCCAGTCTGAGGTCCAATCCTGATGCCAGTCCGAGGTCCAGTCTTGACGCCAGTCCGGGTTCTAGTCTTGACTCCTGTTCAAGCTCCAGCCCAGCTACCCCTGGGCATGTTTTGAAGCTCCTCCGTAGGTTTCATCATTGTTATCTATGGAGACCTGAATTCCCTGTGGAAGTTGGGGGGGGCCTTAAGGGGGAGGTACTGTCATGTTTGTGACCGTTCCTTGTCTGTGCTCACCTCGCCTTCTGGTGGCCAGACCTGGTGGCTGCAATGGACTGTCTGTTTACTGTCACCCGTTCCAGACTTCAGCCCAGTTCAGTCCAGATCTTCCGGGCTGCCAGAATTGCTTTCCTTGTTTGTACCTGAACAGCACCCGTAGTTGCCTTGTGATTGCTACAGCTGAGCTTTAGCAGCTGATGGGCTTTATTAATCACCTAGAAACTTCAGTGTTTGCCTTTGCATCGTCTAAGGTCCCTGGAATGTGGGTGTGCTCTGTGCACTTCTGCCTAGTCCAGTTTTATTCTGAGTTCTTGCCTGGTTCTTGTTTGTTTGTGTGTAGTTAGCTTTGGTTTTATTGTTTAGTTCCTAGTCTTGTTTCTGGTCCGCATTTCCTTGTCTTGTGTCTGTGTTCTTTATTAGTGGCTGCTTGGCAGCTTTTAGTCCTGACTCCCTCCTGTCAGTGTTTCTGTCTTAGTAGCTGCCTGGCAGCTTGTAGTGTTGACTCTGTTGTGTGTTTCCTGCTGGTATCCAGTTCCTGCCCGGTCCGGTAAGCCCTGCCGGCCGCCTGCACCCAGGGGCTCAACTCCTGGGGAAGGGTGGTCAGGTGCAGGTGAAGTCTTGCTTCAGTCCTGTGTTCCAGTCCAAGTATTCTTGTCCAGTGTGTTCCTGCTTTGCTTATCCCTGTCTGCAGTCCCTGCTTTGTTTGTGTGTTAGCCCAGTGCTGGTTGGGTGGTTTTGCCTGCCACTGCCACTCCTTGGCAGCGGCCCAAGGGCTCACAAACCTAGTTGCTGCTTTGAGTCCTGACACCTTGATGTCTCTTCCCACATCCTAGCAGTGGCAATATGTCATCTTTCATGGCTCTGTGTCCAACCTTGCAGCTGCAGTTCAAGAACATCTAGCAGATGTCCCTTGCCATGGAGAAAATATATTTGGAGACAGTTGAGGATGTGGCTGATCTAATCAAAAAAACACAGATACCATTAAAACTTATCTAGGCCACAAACTTCTGCTGCTTCATTTACCAGAAGATTTGCTGGAGGATATAGATGCTCCAGCTATTATATTGCAAAACATTGTTATTCTCCTCCTCCTCCTCCACCTTAAAGAACTATACCTCAAAGCTTATGTCCAAGCCAACAGTGAGGTCAGAAAACCAAATGCCCTTTTAGACTAAACAACAGCCTGCCTTTTGACAACTTTCTAGAGAGCATTGTCACTGTACAGTTGTCCGTGCCAAGCGACTTACCAGTTGGAGGGAGGCAAATCCTCTTTCAGCAGAGGTAGCCTCTCATAACCTCCAATCGCTGGATGCTACATACCATCCAAAACGGTTACACTCTGCATTGGCAATGAAATCCTGCTGACCATCCACCAAGAGAGTCTCATTTCAGCTCCCTCCAGATGAGTTTACTTCGAGAGGAACTCTCGGCTGTCCTCTGGCAGAATGCAATGGAACCAGTACCTCTACCGGACAGAGGTCAGGGGTTTTACTCCAGATATTTTCTAATACCAAAAAAAGACAGTGGAGTACATCCAATTCTCAATCTATGAGACTTAAACAAATTTCTCCTAAAGGAAAAGTTTTGCATGGTTTCCCTAGGATCACTGCAACCCATGATCCTTTGCTCTCTGGATCTCAAGGAGGCATACACACATATACCCATTTTCCTGGCGCACAGAAAATTCCTATGCTTTCTCTGTGGAACTCTGCACTATGAATGCAAGGTCTTACCATTTGGCTTAGCCTTGGCTCCGCGAGTCTTCACGAATTGTCTCATAATAATAGCTGCAGCACTTCTCAACTTGGGCATACATGTCTTCCCCTACCTAGACAACTGGTTAATCAAGGCAACTTCCCAGGAAGTGGCAAACACTTCCATCCAGTCAACCATAAAGCTCCTAGAACTCCTCTGATTTGTTGTCAACTATCACAAATCACATCTTCAACCAGTTCAGACACTAGAGTTCATAGGGTCCCTCCTCGACACCACTCAAGGCAAAGCCTTCCTTCCTCACATACTGAATCTTGCTGCTCAGGTGTTCACCCCCTCCTGCATATCTTTTCGTCAGATGCTCCGCCTACTCAGTCACATGACTTCAACAGTCCATGTAACATCATTCACTCATCTCGACTTTCGAATCCCCCAGTGGACTCTCCTCTCAGTGGTCCCAAGCAATGGGATTACTATCAGCTATGTTCAGATAACTCCTCAACTGTGCCACTCTGCAGTAGTAGATGATACTAATCTTACCCGGGGTCTTCTTTTTCATGCTCCTCAACATTACATGTCCTAACCATGGATGCCTCCATGACAGGTTGGGATGCACACCTGGATGGACTACACATACATGGGTCTTGGTCTCCAAAAGAAAGAACTTATCATAACAATCTTCTGCAATTACGAGCAGTTTGGAATGCATTCAGAACATTCCAGAACTGTGTCTTGGGTCAGATAATACTTTTCTGTAAGGACAACCAAGTAGCAATGGATTAACTGAGCAAACAAGGAGGAATGGATTTTGCCTCTCAGGTCACCAGACAATGCAGATATAGACTTGGGCAGCTTCTCAAAACATGTTCCTCAAAGCAGTATATCTAGTCAGCAACCAGAATGCTGTAGCGTACAAGCTCAGCAGTGTCTTCCAACCTCATGAGTGGTCTCTCAGCACCTCTGTTGTCCATCAAATATTCCAATAATGGGAACCCCAGCGATAGACCTGTTTGCTTGTTCTCACAAGAACAAGCTTCCCCACTTTTGTTCCCAACTATATTTATTTGGATCTGTTTTATTTGTTTAGAGTTTTCTCACACCTTTTCAGTAGTAGCTTTCCTTATACCAATGCCTGGTTATCGTGTTTCCACCGTTCGGCGGGCGTTTTGCTAGGTGTAATCCGGCTGTACCAGGGAGAAGGCAGGGGGAGCAGCGAACTTGCGACCGCTCGCTTCAGCACATCTTGCGAGATCCTTCATGAATTGTATTAGATACTTCTTAATCATTCCATTTTTGTATGAGGAATACTACTACTACTTAACATTTCTAGAGCGCTACTAGGGTTACGCAGCGCTGTACAAAATAAACAAAGAAGGACGGTCCCTGCTCATAGGAGCTTACAATCTAAAGAACGAAATGTCAAGTTGGGCAGTCTAGATTTCCTGGGTAGAGGTGTAGAGGTTAGGTGCCGAAGGCGACGTTGAAGAGGTGGGCTTTAAGCAGAGATTTGAAGATGGGCAGGGAGGGGGCCTGGCGTATGGGCTCGGGGAGTTTGTTCCACGCGTGGGGTGAGGCGAGGCAGAAAGGGCGGAGCCTGGAGTTGGCGGTGGTGGAGAAGGGTACTGAAAGGAGGGATTTGTCTTGAGAGCAGAGGTTACGGGTAGGAACGTAAGGGGAGATGAGGGTTGAGAGGTAAGGAGGGGGCTGCAGATCGAGTACATTTGTAGGTTAGTAGCAGAAGCTTGAATTGAATGCGGTATCTGATCGGAAGCCAATGAAGTGACTTGAAGAGAGGGGTGATATGAGTGTAGCGGTTCAGGCGGAAGATAAGACGTGCAGCAGAGTTCTGAACGGACTGAAGGGGGGATAGGTGGCTAAGTGGGAGACCAGTGAGGAGTAGGTTGCAGTAGTCAGGCGAGAGGTAATGAGAGAGTGGATGAGAGTTCGGGTGGTGTGCTCAGAGAGGAAAGGGCGGATTTTGCTAATGTTATAGAGGAAGAAGCGACATGAAAGTTGAGGTCATTTAAAGAACTATTGTTATAAATAGCCCCCAGATAACCTGAGAACTTATACAAAAAGAACTTACGAAACAAGATTTGATGAAAAAAGTCTTAATTTATTATTTCAAAATACTCCTTTGCAAAGATGGGTGCCTCTAGAAGCAACAGGCACACCCTTCCTTAATGTTTACAGGTTATATACCCTTTCTTTTTGGTTGCATTAAGTATCTGCCCCTAAGTTTCTCATTGGGTATTGATCACATTTACCAACCCCTAATACATCATTGCAAATTATCATATGACAGTCCTCTAAAATTTTTCCATCACCCAAGCAGCTGAGCCTCTATCCATTGTTAGTTCTGCTTGGTTTGCATTTTTATATTTTCAAATCTTTATGTGATAGCTTTGCATAGTTTAGCCCATGGCATGTTTCACCTCCCCTTTTGTCCATAGTTTTACAGCTTCATGGTCTCATGCTTAGATACATTGTTGTTTCAGCTCTTTGGTCTTCTTACCCCCCTTTCTTCTCTCTTCCTGTCTCAGCACTTTTATCACTTCGCACACATTACTTTAAACTAACAGAGTTCCTTTTGTTAATGATTTTAGAAAGCTATAATATGGTGATTTCTGTTAGAAAGGGCCTACGGAAATATAGTTATACTTCCATCCCTAAAGAGTTCCTTTCTACCAGGACATAAGTTATTTTTGCAATTATGTTAAATGAAAAATCAATATATTTGTCCTGTTTCTACTGTTGGTGAGCCCTTAGGTTCCCTAAGGTCCCGCAAGACCTCAGAGGACAGCCGTGCACCCCGAATCTTCACCCGCGGCAGCCGCCGTTCACCAAGGGTTGAGCCCCCAGCTGCAGGCGGCCAGCAGGACTGCTGGAACCGCGGGGTGACGGCTGGCCTGGCTGGTAGTCAGTAACACAGTCTATGGTAGCCCAGTCTCTGAATGGTAGCTAGCAAGGGTGGCTAGCACTCCGTGAGGAAAAGTAGCACAATCTCTGAGTGGCAGCTAGCAAGGACGGCTAGCACTCGGTGAAGAAAGGTTGGCACAGTCTCTAAATGGTAGCTAGCAAGGGCGGCTAGCACTCCGTGAGGAAAAGTAGCACAATCTCTGAGTGGCAGCTAGCAAGGACGGCTAGCACGCTGTGAAGAAAGGTTGGCACAGTTTCTAAATGGTAGCTAGCGAGGGCGGCTAGCACGCTGTGAAGAAAGGTTGGCACAGTCTCTAAATGGTAGCTAGCAAGGGCGGCTAGCACTCCGTGAAAACCCACTGCGCCGGCTTCGGATACACGAAACGGAAGCAATTGAGTCCTCTAGTCTCCCTGTTTAAATATCGCGCCGTCCCGCCCCCTCCTCGGGAGAGGAACCAACCAACCTGGCCCCGGAAGACGGTGGAGCTTCTGGATTGGCCGGCCTGCCCTCCAGGCGGAGCCTTAGTCCCGGCGCGCCAATCCGGCGTGAAGTAGGAGGAGCCCCCGCGCCGGTCCGCCCAGGGCAAGGAAGGCGTCGGCGCCGCCATCTTGGCCGGCGTGAAGCTCCCCTTCCCGAGGCCGGCGCTCGCTCCAGCGGGTCGCCGGCCGCGGCCCAACCCGCGGCAGTGCCGGCTCCTCCGGAGGTCCGTCCCCGCAGCCCTGGACGCCGCGAGGCCCGCCGACCATCGCTCCCCACAACGGGAGCGCAGGTAGGAATGTGGAACGTGACAGTATCCTCCCCGGATGCCTCCTCTCCCCCGGGGCCGGGTTTGGAAGGAAACTGGGCGTGGAAGGCTCTGATCAGATCCGGCGCATGTACGTTCGCCGCGGGTTCCCTGGAGTTGTCTTCGGGATCAAAATGCTTCCAGGACAATAAATAATATAGCCTTCCCCGCCGCTTCTTTGAATCCAGAACGTCCTCCACCTCATACTCCGGATCGGGATTTGCTTCTAGAGCTTCAGCTTCTTGCCGTTGGGAGTGCCATCGGGACCCTCGAAAACTTTTCAACAGGGAAATATGGAAGGCGTTATGCACCCGTAGGGTACTCGGTAATCGCAACCGGTATGTCACTGTTCCAACTCGTGACTGGATTGCAAACGGTCCAATGTACCGAGGTCCCAACCTCCGGGAGGGCACCCGGAGTCTTAGGTATCTGGTGCTTAACCATACCTTCTGCCCCAGCTGTAATACTGGAGCGGGTCGCTGGTGGCGATCTGCGAAGACCTTGTATTTAGCAGCTGTCCTCTGCAATTGTTCCCGGGCCATCTCCCAGACCCTTTGCAGATCTACCAGAGTTTGATTAACCATGGGGGTTGGAGATGTAGAAGGGAACGGTGCTGGAAGCCGGGGATGTCGTCCATATACCAAGAAGAACGGAGAGTCTCCCGAGGCCGCGTGGTCACTGTGGTTATATGCAAACTCGGCCCATGGAAGCAAGGAGGCCCAGTTATCTTGACGCTTGTTGACAAATGCCCGCAAAAATCCCTTCAATGTTTGGTTAATCCTTTCAACCATGCCATTAGTTTGAGGATGGTAGGCTGATGAAAAGTGGGTCTCTACCCCCAAAGCCGTACACAAGGCTCTCCAGAAGCGTGAGGTGAATTGGGGTCCTCGGTCACTGATGATCCGAATGGGCAGCCCATGAAGCCGGAAAATGTGTTGAATGAAGTATTGGGCTAAGGAGGCCGCCGATAGAAGTCCCGGCAATGGGACAAAATGGGCCATCTTGGAAAACCGGTCAACCACCACCCAAATCACCGTGTGTCCCCGGGAGCTGGGGCGGTCGGTGATGAAATCCATGGATAACTCCGTCCAGGGGGCTGTCGGTACGGACAGCGGTTGCAAGTCCCCCACGGGGGGCCCAATCACTGGCTTAGTCCGGGCGCACACAGGACAGGTGGTGACGAATTGGAGAATGTCTCGCCTCATTTGAGGCCACCGATACTGTCTTGCAATGAAACGGAGGGTCTTATGATACCCGAAATGCCCGGCCCATCTGGACAAATGTCCCCATTGCATTACTTTTTCTCGATCGGCGGGCAGCACTAATTCCTTCGTAGGAGCGACCCCCCCCCCCCCGCGGCCGCACTGAGACATGCCGGATCCAACATGGGATGGATCTCCTTTGTCTCCTCTGGGATCGCAAATGCTCTGGAGAGAGAGTCCGCAGGGGTATTCTGAGCAGCAGCCCGAAACACCAGTTGAAAGTGAAATCTGGCAAAAAACAATGACCAACGGGCCTGTCGGGGATTTAGCCGTTGGGCCTCTTGAAGATACAGAAGATTCTTGTGGTCAGTGATCACCGTGAACCGGTGTTCGGCTCCCTCCAGCAGATGCCTCCATTCCTGCAAGGCTAATTTTAATGCTAAGAGTTCTCTATCCCCTACCATATAGTTACGTTCCGCCGGGGAGAATTTACGAGAGAAGAAGGAGCAAGGTTGGCGCCGGCCTTTGGGGTTAACTTGAGAGAGGACCGCCCCGGCCCCCAAAGCGGACGCGTCCACCTCCACAATAAAGGGTTTCTCTGGATCCGGGGCCAACAAGATGGATGCTGAGTTGAACGCCTCTTTTACCTGGCGGATGGCCGCTTGCGCCTCTGGCGGCCAATCCCGGACATTCGCGTGTTTCTTTGTGAGCGCCGTCAACGGCGCCGTCAGTTGCGAATACTGAGGGATAAACTGGCGATAATAGTTCGCGAATCCCAGAAAACGTTGTAGCGCTTTCAATCCCAGCGGTTGAGGCCGTTCCCGAATAGCGCGGAGCTTGTCAAGATCCATCCGCAACCCCCCGGGTAACAGAATGTGTCCTAAAAATGGCAGAGACCGCTGATGAAAAGCGCACTTACTGAGCTTGGCGAACAGGCGGGATTGCCGTAAACGTTGCAGCACAGCGCGAACATGACTCACATGCTCGGCGGGGTCCTTGGAGAAGATCAAGATGTCGTCCAGGTATACAATCACCGTGGAGTTCAACAAATCCTCGAGCACAAAATTGATGAATCGCTGGAACACTGCAGGGGCGTTGCATAGGCCAAACGGCATCACCCGATACTCAAAATGTCCCTCGTGAGTATTAAATGCGGTCTTCCATTCGTCCCCCTGCCGGATCCGAACCAAATTATAGGCCCCCTGCAAGTCCAGCTTAGTAAAAATCTGGGCTCCTTGCAGTCTGTCAAAGAGTTCAGGAATGAGCGGTAGGGGAAAACGATCCTTTACCGTGATGGCATTTAACCCTCGATAGTCAATACAGGGCCTCAAGGAGCCATCCTTCTTGGTAACAAAAAAGAATCCGGCCCCGGCAGGGGACGTAGAGGGGCGGATGAACCCTTTCCGAAGATTCTCCCGGATATACTCTTGCATCACCTTGGATTCTTCCCGGGACAAGGTATACAGTCGGCCCCGGGGTGGCATGGTCTCTGCCATCAATCTAATGGCACAGTCGAAGGACCGATGAGGCGGTAGAATCTCCGCCTCCACTGGACTGAATACATCTGCGAAGTCCCGATAGTCCATAGGCAGGGAGCCCAGATCTGCCCGTGCCCCCTCAGGCACACTAGCTAATGCGGGGCAGCTGCCGGTCCGGCCCTTACAACAGGTCTCCCGACAGGTGTTACCCCAAGACCGGATATTCCCCTCGGTCCAGTCGATAACGGGACTATGACACCGTAGCCATGGGAAGCCTAGGACCACCGGGTGAATGGTCCGGGATAGTACCAGGAATTGAACTTCTTCCCGGTGATCCTCCCCCACCTGCAGTCCCAAAAAGGGGGTGATTTCCGTGACCGGCTGCGGTAATGTAGTTCCCTGAATGGAGGTTACTTGCAACGCCGGTCGACGAGGAAGCGTAGGCCAGCCCATCTGTTGCAGCAGTTCGTGGCAAATAAAGTTGCCCCCCGACCCAGAGTCCACCAGGGCCCGGGTCCGGATCATGGTCTCGTGCCATCGTAGTGTTACTGGCAGTGTTAGCAGGGAATCCGGAAGGGGAGCGGAGTGCCCCAAGACCCCTCCCCTCAAGGTGCCTTGGGGGAAGCGTTTCCCGCCCGAGCGGGACAAGCATGGACAAAATGCCCAGCCTCACCACAATAGAGGCACAATCCGTCCCACAAGCGCTTCTTCCTGTCTGAGGGAGCCAGCCGTTGACGGCCAATCACCATCGGTTCCTCTCCATTCTCCTTGGAGTCCCGGTTCCCACGGCGAGGGGACGGGCCCTTACCGGTCCAAGACACTCCCCGCGCCCACTTTTGCCGTTCAGCCCGGGCTCTAGCTCGCTCCTGGAACTGGGTATCTACTCGTATACAGAGCGAAATCAGAGCATCCAATTGCCCCGGGACCTCTCGTCCTGCCAATTCGTCCTTGATTCGCTCTTGCAGTCCTTCCATAAAAATTGCCATCAGGGACTCCTGGTTCCAACGCAGTTCCGTGGCTAGGGTCCGAAAACGAATGGCATAATCAGCCACCGTCCCTTCGCCCTGTTGAATCCGCAGCAGTTCCGACGCCACGGAAGATGGTCTGCCAGGGAGGTCGAACACCATGCGGAAACGGCGCTGAAATTCGACATAATCATCCAAGATGGGGTCCTGTTGTTTGTTTAATGGGGACACCCATGCCAGGGCCTTCCCTTCGCATAGGCCCATGATAAATCCCACCTTACTTTGGTCTGAAGAAAATGCCTCCGGTTGCATCCGGAAGGCCAGGTTGCACTGATTGAGGAACCCCCGGCAACCTCCGGGGGCCCCATCATATCGTGCCGGTTCAGGGAACCGAGGTCCCGTGCGGAACCCTCCCGAACGGGGAGCCGCTGCGGCCCCCTGGACCGCAGCGGCCTGGTTCTGTACCTGAAGCGTTGAAAGTTGAGAGCACACGTTCTGGAGCGCCCCTGACAGGGCGTTCAGCTGCTCCTGCTGCTGCTGAAGTACCTTGGCCAGGTCCCGTAGATCAGGCTGCGTAGGCGAGCTCATGGCTTCCGTTTCCTGTCCTGTTTCTACTGTTGGTGAGCCCTTAGGTTCCCTAAGGTCCCGCAAGACCTCAGAGGACAGCCGTGCACCCCGAATCTTCACCCGCGGCAGCCGCCGTTCACCAAGGGTTGAGCCCCCAGCTGCAGGCGGCCAGCAGGACTGCTGGAACCGCGGGGTGACGGCTGGCCTGGCTGGTAGTCAGTAACACAGTCTATGGTAGCCCAGTCTCTGAATGGTAGCTAGCAAGGGCGGCTAGCACTCCGTGAGGAAAAGTAGCACAATCTCTGAGTGGCAGCTAGCAAGGACGGCTAGCACTCGGTGAAGAAAGGTTGGCACAGTCTCTAAATGGTAGCTAGCAAGGACGGCTAGCACTCTGTGAGGAAAAGTAGCACAATCTCTGAGTGGCAGCTAATGGACGGCTAGCACGCTGTGATGAAAGGTTGGCACAGTCTCTAAATGGTAGCTAGCAAGGGCGGCTAGCACTCCGTGAGGAAAAGTAGCACAATCTCTG
This sequence comes from Microcaecilia unicolor, assembly GCF_901765095.1. NCBI lineage: Eukaryota > Metazoa > Chordata > Amphibia > Gymnophiona > Siphonopidae > Microcaecilia > Microcaecilia unicolor. The sequence goes on from NC_044036.1 coordinate 231,863,813, forward strand.
AGTGGCAGCTAGCAAGGACGGCTAGCATGCTGTGAAGAAAGGTTGGCACAGTCTCTAAATGGTAGCTAGCAAGGGCGGCTAGCACGCTGTGAAGAAAGGTTGGCACAGTCTCTAAATGGTAGCTAGCAAGGGCGGCTAGCACTCCGTGAAAACCCACTGCGCCGGCTTCGGATACACGAAACGGAAGCAATTGAGTCCTCTAGTCTCCCTGTTTAAATATCGCGCCGTCCCGCCCCCTCCCCGGGAGAGGAACCAACCAACCCGGCCCCGGAAGACGGTGGAGCTTCTGGATTGGCCGGCCCGCCCTCCAGGCGGAGCCTTAGTCCCGGCGCGCCAATCCAGCGTGAAGTAGGAGGAGCCCCCGCGCCGGTCCGCCCAGGGCAAGGAAGGCGTCGGCACTGCCATCTTGGCCGGCGTGAAGCTCCCCTTCCCGAGGCCGGCGCTCGCTCCAGCGGGTCGCCGGCCGCGGCCCAACCCGCGGAAGTGCCAGCTCCTCCGGAGGTCCGTCCCCGCAGCCCTGGACGCCGCGAGGCCCGCCGACCATCGCTCCCCACAACGGGAGCGCAGGTAGAAACGTGGAACTTGACAATTTATACCTTTCTCACACTCTAAAGGGAATTTATTAGTGTCAACTCCATCGTTCTGCACAAATGGGTGTTATCTCTACCTACCAGCAGATGGAATTTGAAAAAAATGAATTCTGCCAGTGACACCACCAGCATAAGCTGAAGTGCTCCCTGAAACAATCCAGTTTTTTTTCTGTCTTCAGCAGGTGGTAGGTTGTTCTGAAGGTGTTCTGCTAGCTGCAGCTGCACAGCATGGTTGAGCCTAACATTTGCTTCCAGGTCACAGTCTCAGGACTGTACCTGGATGAGCTTGGATCTTGGCTCCAAGTAGGGCATTTCTCTCTAGGCGTACCCAGAGAGAGCCAGGGTTGGTGGAAATGCTGGAGCCCCAGGCCAAGGTAGGTCCAGGCAGTCAGGCAGGTCTGTGTACATCCACCATGTGGTAGGGCATGCTGGCCGGCGCAAATTGAACAGTCTGCAAGAGCCAGTAACTGAGCAGGGATAATGGATTATTTTTGAAGTGTGTAAATGTTGCTTATTCAGTCTGTGTTTTTTTCTCAGTGAGCATTTTAAATGTGATTTTCCCCTCCCCTCTTTAGCTCAAATGGATACATTCCTCTCACAGTGTTCCTGCCAAGGCAAATTGGCAGTTAGAATCCTCCCTTCTCTCCCAATTCACTCATACAAGGTGAATAAATCCATGGTCATATGATAGGCTTTTTCATTCCTTCCCACCCCAGGTCCATCTGCAGGGGGGAGGGGGGAATGCTGGTGGTTTTTTTGGCTCCATAGCTTGACCAAGATAGTTAAGCAGGCCTTGCACAGGTCCCTTCTTGGGACCTAACCCTAATCCTTATCCTCTTGGTGGGGAGCTTCTAGGAGACCTAAGGGGACTGGCAGGTGCCCCATTTTGTGGGGTCAAAGTGCTATAGAACAGATCTGGTCATTCCAGAGGGTCCTTTAGGAGGGAGTGGAGGAGAACCCAGAGGTCTTCTCTGGCTCCCAATCCTTTGTGGATTCCGATTCTAAGGACCCTTCCTGTTGGGAGTCTGTGGAAGAGTGGTCCTATGGGTTCCATCTCTTTTGTCATAAGGAGCTGTCTCATCTCTTAGATAGGTCACATGGGCCTGGACTATGTTTATGCCTCATGCAGCGGACCCTTCAGCGCTCCAAAGCATTTTCCGCTCTGTAAGGCCCTCATCTGCATGATGATGGTGGAAGGGAAGTCCCCGGATGGTCTTTGTGCCATTGCTGAGGAGTTTGAAAAGTGTTGGGCCTTCTCGAAGTTTGATGCCCTGTCCAAGGGGCTCAGTCCTTAGGGAGCTCAATGACAAGAATGTGGAGCAGCAGGTCCACCTGGTCATTACAGTGGGGACCAACATTCAAACTGCTATTTGTGGCGGTTACATAGCTCCATGCAGTGGAGGTTCCTTGCCTGGAGTCCAGGAGGCCTTTTTGGGCAGACATCCTGCATGGTCTGGTCCATCTGGCTTCCTGGTCAGTGGTGGCATTGGGGATCATTGTTGCTTGTGGCTTCGCCACTGGATGCACATGTGGCTTCCTAGAAACTTTCGAGTCAGCTACCCTTTAGGGGGCGTTTTCTCTTTGGTGATGACTTGGACAAGTTGGTGAAGGATATGGGGGAGGTGTGGCTCTTTGTCTACCTGAACTGTGACAAAGGTGTGCAGCGATCCTCAGCCTCAAGGGGATGGGCCACTTCAGGTCCTCTCGGTGCCTTCAAGCAGGGGTTCTTTCAAGCTGGACTCACAGACAAGCCTCTACCCCCTTGAGGTACAGGGTGGGGTAAAAGGAACTGCCCTTCTTCGGGACCATGAAATAGATGGGAGTACCTGTCCAGGCCACACCCTGCCAACGGAACAGGTTCCACCACTCGTATATTGCAGAGATGCTAAGGTTAAGAGTGACAGCCTGGTGCTTTAGAGCCAAGCTGCAGGGCGAGGTCATGAAGGTGTCCGGAACCATACAGGTGAACTCTATGGAGTACCCCCTTTCAGTGGCGTACCAAGGTGGGAGCGGTCCGCCCCAGGTGCACGCCGCTGGAGGGGTGCCGCGGCGCGCGCCTGTTGCCCTGTTTCCGTCCGATTTCGCAATTCGCATGTGTTCACTGCTCCCTCTGAGTCTGCCTCGGAACAGGTTACTCCCTGTTCCGGGGCAGACTCAGAGGGAGCAGTGAACACATGCGAATTGCGAAATCGGACTGAAACAGGGCAACAGGCATGCGCTGCGGCACCCCCCCCCCCAGTGGCGTACACCTGGGGAGGTGTCATTTCGCCGGGGGGGGGGGGGGGTCGCGCTGCACCCGGTGGGGGGGGGGCGCATCGGCGATCCGCCCCGGGTGTCAGCTAGGGTCGGAACACCACTGCCCCCTTTCAACCACTCCAGAATCCACTCATCTGAGGTGATACAAACCCGCTTATTGTGGAAGAGAGAGAGCTTGTCTCCCACCGGAAACGAGGGGCCCTTCAAATTGTTGTAGATCATACAGAATGCCCTGATAAAACTTAATGTTATATAAATTAGGGGCATATAAGTTGCATAAGACTACCTGCTGTTGTGCAGAGTGATCAGAAATTGTCCCTGAGCATATTTTTATAATTTTTCAATCATCAAATAGTATACCATGCCATATACTTTGTATTGTTATTTGAATATTTTTACTGCTATAATTGCCTATTCTCCAAGGACAAGCAGGCTGTTTGTTACTCACATGTGGGTCGACGTCCGCGTCGGCCCGGCAATTGGATGGCATTTTGCAAGCAAAATATTTAAAAAGTTTTGCCGGAGTCTTCTGGCACGCGTGCAGTGCGCACTGCGCTTCTGCCTGTCGCGCAAACGTGCCTCTCAGTTTTCTTTTCTCCACATTGAGGTGTGGTAGAGATTTTTCTGCAGTCCTCTCAGGCCCGGGAAGAGTCTTCATCTGTTTGTGGCTTTTTTACCTTATTTTTCTTATTTTCTTTTAACAATTTACCATTAAAAAAAAAAAAGAGGTACCCGTAGTTTCCTTTATTTTTTTTTTGTCCCCTTTTAAAGTTTGCTTTGTTTTTTTAACGCGGCCGGGTTGTTCCCTTCTTTTGTGCCCTTTTTTTCTTTTAACAGGCACAATCACGTCTTTTGATTTCGCTGAAGCCATTTTCCCTTCCATGTCATCGAAGACACCCAGCGGCTTCAAACGTTGTACTCTCTGCAACTGGACCATCTCAGGTACAAAAGTACTTAAGTAATGCCACACTAGGAAAAGACCAAGGGTCCATCAAGCCCAGCATCCTGTCCACGACAGCGACCAATCCAGGCCAAGGGCACCTGGCAAGCTTCCCAAACGTACAAACATTCTATACATGTTATTCCTGGAATTGTGGATTTTTCCCAAGTCCATTTAGTAGTGGTTTATTGACGTCCTTTAGGAAACTGTCTTACCCCTTTTTAAACTCTGCCAAGCTAACCGCCTTCACCACGTTCTCCGGCAACAAATTCCAGAGTTTAATTATGCGTTGGGTGAAGAAACATAAGCACATAAGCACCGCCACGCTGGTAAAAGACCAAAGGTCCATCAAGCCCAGCACTCTGTCTCCGACAGCGGCCAATCCAGGCCCCAAGAACCTGGCAAAAACCCAAAATTTAATAACCATCACTGGACTTTTCCTTCAGGAATCTATCCAGACCCCCTTTAAACTCAGCAAGGCCAGCTGCCGTTTAACATTTTCTCCGATTTGTTTTAAATTTACTATAGTGTAGTTTCATCGCATGCCCCCTAGTCCTAGTATTCTTGAAAACAGAACGGAAGCCAAAGAAAAAATAATAAAAGTGGAACAAAAAGATATGAAGGTACCCAAAGAGAAAAGAAACCCCCAAATCACTAATGTTGAAACGCATACCAGGAAATGTAGATGGAAAGCGATGACCACAAATGCTCGCAGTCTAAGCAATAAAGTTCATGACCTTCAGGCCCTGATGTTGGAGGCAGACTTGGATGTTGTTGCAATCACAGAGACGTGGTTAATGGTTCCCATGAATGGGATGCAAACATACCAGGCTATAATCTATTTAGGAAGGATAGAGAGGGTCGTAAAGGTGGCGGAGTAGCTCTGTATGTGAGGAATGATATCACTGCGACTGAAATGACAGGGACCTGGGGAAAGGAAGAAGCGATATGGATCACCTTAAAAAGAGATGATAGAACCTCTGTCCACGTGGGTGTTGTCTACAGACCTCCGACACAATTGGAGGAATTAGATAAAGACCTGATAGCAAACATTCAAAAGTTGGGAAGCAAGAGAGAGGTGCTGTTGCTGGGAGATTTCAATCTGCCGGATGTAGATTGGAAGGTTCCATCTGCGGAATCGGAAAGAAGTAGAGGGATCGTGGATGCTTTCCAAAGTGTTTTGCGCAGACAAATGGTGATGGAACCCACGAGGGAGGGAGCGACACTGGATCTGGTGCTCACAAATGGGGATAGCGTGTCAAATATCCGAGTGGGTGCCCACCTGGGCAGCAGTGACTATCATAGTAACATAGTAACATAGTAGATGACGGCAGAAAAAGACCTGCACGGTCCATCCAGTCAAACGGTTTGGTTTGATATAACAGCTAAAGTGGAGAGCGGCCACTCAAAACTCAAAGTCCTGGATTTCAAGCGTGCTGACTTTAGTAAAATGGGGGAATACCTGAGGAAGGAGATGATGGGCTGGGAGGAAATACGAGAAGTGGAAGGACAGTGGTCCAGGCTGAAAGAAGCTATAAATAGGGCCACGAACCTTTATGTAAGGAAAGTAAATAAAAGCAAGAGAAAAAGGAAACCGATATGGTTCTCCAAGCAAGTGGTTGAGAAAATAAAGGCTAAAGAGTTGGCGTTCCAGAAATACAGAAAAACTCAAGAAAAGGAACACATGGAGGATTACCGGATGAAAATGAAAGAAGCCAAGAGAGAGATACGACTGGCAAAAGCGGAAGAACAAATGGCTAGAAATGTAAGGAGGGGTGACAAAAATTTTAGGTATATTAGTGAAAGGAGAATGACTAAAAAGGAAATTGTGAGACTAAAAGATACTGCGAACCGCTATGTGGAAAATGATGAAGAAAAAGCAAATTTGCTAAATAGATACTTTTGTTCTGTTTTCACAGAGGAAAATCCTGGAGAAGGACTGCGATGGACTGGAAATAATACAATTGAGAATGAAGTGGATAGAGCACCGTTCACGGAGGAAAGTGTGTATCAACAACTTGAAAAGCTAAAGGTGGACAAAGCCATGGGACCGGATGGGATCCACCCCAGGATATTGAGGGAGCTCAGAGAGGTTTTGGCGGGTCCTCTTAAAGATTTGTTTAATATATCCTTGCAGACGGGAAAGGTTCCAAGGAATTGGAGAACGGCGGAGGTGGTCCCTTTTCACAAAAGTGGTGATAGGGAAGAAGCTGGAAACTACAGGCCGGTAAGCCTCACTTCGGTTATTGGAAAAGTAATGGAAGCGATGCTGAAGGAAAGGATAGTGAATTTTCTGGAAGCCAATAAGTTGCAAGATCCAAGACAACATGGTTTTACCAAAGGGAAATCGTGCCAAACGAATCTCATTGAGTTCTTTGATTGGGTAACAGGAGAATTGAATCAGGGACGAGCTATGGACGTAATCTACTTAGATTTCAGCAAAGCTTTTGACACGGTTCCCCACAGGAGGCTCTTAAATAAACTGGAGGGGCTGAAGATAGGACCTGAAGTGGTGAACTGGATTAGGAACTGGTTGACGGACAGACTCCAGAGGGTGGTGGTGAATGGAATTCGCTCGGAGGAAGAAAAGGTGAGTAGTGGAGTGCCTCAGGGATCGGTGCTGGGGCCGATTCTGTTCAATATATTTGTGAGTGACATTGCCGAAAGGTTAGAAGGTAAAGTTTGCCTATTAGCGGATGATACTAAGATCTGTAACAGAGTGGACACCCGGGAGGGAGTGGAAAACATGAAAAAGGATCTGAGGAAGCTAGAAGAATGGTCTAAGGTTTGGCAATTAAAATTCAATGTGAAGAAATGCAAAGTGATGCACTTAGGGAATAGAAATCCACGGGAGACGTATGTGTTAGGCGGGGAGAGTCTGATAGGTACGAGCGGAGAGAGGGATCTTGGGGTGATAGTATCTGAGGATTTGAAGGCGACGAAACAGTGTGACAAGGCGGTGGCCGTAGCTAGAAGGTTGTTAGGCTGTATAGAGAGAGGTGTGACCAGCAGAAGAAAGGGGGTGTTGATGCCCCTGTATAAGTCGTTGGTGAGGCCCAACCTGGAGTATTGTGTTCAGTTTTGGAGGCCGTATCTTGTTAAGGATGTAAAAAGAATTGAAGCGGTGCAAAGAAAAGCTACGAGAATGGTATGGGATTTGCGTTACAAGACGTATGAGGAGAGACTTGCTGAACTAAACATGTATACTCTGGAGGAAAGGAGAAACAGGGGTGATGTGATACAGACGTTCAAATATTTGAAAGGTATTAATCCGCAAACGAACCTTTTCTGGAGATGGGAAGGTGGTAGAACGAGAGGACATGAAATGAGATTGAAGGGGGGCAGACTCAAGAAAAATGTCAGGAAGTATTTTTTCACTGAGAGAGTAGTGGATGCTTGGAATGCCCTCCCGCGGGAGGTGGTGGAAATGAAAACGGTAACGGAATTCAAACATGCGTGGGATAAGCATAAAGGAATCCTGTGCCGAAGGAATGGATCCTCAGGAGCTTAGATTGTAAGCTCTTTGAGCAGGGACTGTCTTTCTTCTATGTTTGTGCAGCGCTGCGTACGTCTTGTAGCGCTATAGAAATGCTAAATAGTAGTAGTAGTAGTCAAGATCGGGAGGTGGGGCTGGTGGTTGGGAGGCGGGGATAGTGCTGGGCAGACTTATACGGTCTGTGCCAGAGCCGGTGGTGGGCAGCGGGACTGGTGGTTGGGAGGCGGGGATAGTGCTGGACAGACTTGTACGGTCTGTGCCAGAGCCGGTGGTTGGGAGGCAGGGCTGGTGGTTGGGAGGTGAGGATAGTGCTGGGCAGACTTATACGGTCTGTGCCAGAGCCGGTGGTTGGGAGGAGGGGCTGGTGGTTGGGAGGCGGGGATAGTGCTGGGCAGTCTTATACAGTCTGTGCCCTGAAGAGCACAGGTACAAATCAAAGTAGGGTATACACAAAAAGCAGCAAATATGAGTTATCTTGTTGGGCAGACTGGATGGATCGTGCAGGTCTTTTTCTGCCGTCATCTACTATGTTACCTGTTCCACTCCACTCATTATTACTCCAAGCTGAAAAGCCCTAGCCTCCTTAGTCTTTCTTCATAGGGAAGTTGTCCCATCCCCGCTATCATTTTAGTCGCCCTTCACTGCACCTTTTCCAATTCTACTATATCTTTCTTGAGATGCGGAGACCAGAATTGAACACAATACTCAAGGTGCGGTCGCACCATGGAGCGATACAACGGCATTATAACATCCCCACACCTGTTTTCCATACCTTTCCTAATAATACCCAACATTCTATTCACTTTCCTAGCCGCAGCAGCACACTGAGCAGAAGGTTTCAGTGTATTATCGACGACGACACCCAGATCCCTTTCTTGGTCCGTAACTCCTAACATGGAGCCTTGCATGACGTAGTTGTAATTCGGGTTCTTTTTTCCCACATGCATCACCTTGCACTTTCTCACATTAAACGTCATCTGCCATTTAGCCGCCCAGTCTCCCAGTCTCGTAAGGTCCTTCTGTAATTTTTCACAATCCTGTCGCGAGTTAACGACTTTGAATAACTTTGTGTCATCAGCAAATCTTATTACCTCGCTAGTTACTCCCATCTCTAAATCATTTATAAATATATTAAAAAGCAGCGGTCCTAGCACAGACCCCTGAGGAACCCCACTAACTACCCTTCTCCATTGTGAATACTGCCGATACCCATGCCTGGTGTATCCAGTGCCTTGGGCCCTACCATAGCCGAGCCGCTTGCAGTCTGTGTCTTCGTATGAAGAAACGAGCCCAAGCATCTCAAGAAGCCCAGCAAGAACAGCTTTTTGGGGCTCGGTGTGGTCCTTCGACATCGGTACCGAGGTCGGCGGCGTCAACATCGACTTTGAGGGAAGCATTGACATCGGGAGCAGAGGTAATGGCTGCTGAAAGACCTGTTCGTGCTGGGAGCAGTGAGGCATCGAGTGGGTCTCCACCTGCCTCGACACCTCCTGTTATGCAGGCACCCCGGGACCGACCTTTGTTAGACCCAGCCCCGAGGAGGTGTGAGGATTCCACGTCCTCATCGGTACCGAGGAGTCTCGATGACGGGTGTCGAGCGAAGTCAAAGATGCACCGTCATCGTTCTCCTTCGACACACAGTGCTGGGAGCTCCAGGGCGTCAAGGGAATTTGCACCTGAGAAGCGTTGGCGCTGAGAGGATCGGTCCCCCCTCTATTGAAGAGGTGCTGATGAGTCGGTCTTCTGGTAGCCCGGTACCTGTTCCCGAGCCTCAACAGATTCTGCCACTGGCTCCTTTACCGACCCTGCAGCTTTGTCCGACGGCGGCTCTCAACGAGCACATCAGGGCCCTGCTTGCACAGCTTCTGGAAGGATTGCTGCGCCAGTCTGCTTCAGTGTCAGGGGTGCTGCAGCGGCATCTGGCCCTTCTCCTGTGGTGAGGTCCCCGACCTCGGTGCCGCCTGCGGTATCAGTGTCGCCTGCGGCATCAATGTCGGCTACTACCCAGGTCGACTCTACTTCGATGTCGGTGGAGGAAGCTTCACTGGAGTCCAGGTAGGCGTCGACTTCTCAGCACCGCCATCGAGAATGTCGTTCCTCGGCGTTGAGGCAGGCTCAGTTTCGGTCCACTCTGAGAGATGTCTTGTCCGATACTGAAGATGAGCGTTCATGGAGGATCCCACGGTACTTTTCTTCTGACGAGTCCTATAGGATTCCTTCTGAACCTTCCCCTCCACTAGAAAGGAGACTTTCTCCACCGGAGAGACTATCCTTCACCTCCTTTGTCCAGGAAATGGCTGCGCCCAATATTGGATCCATGGGGAGCCTGGCTTGATGGGGTCTCAGTTACCTCACAATTCCAATGGTGGTGGACTCTGCTCTCAATAGAGCCAAGAATACTAGGGATTATGCCTCGGCGCCCCCATGCAGATAATTTAGAACTTTGGACTCTTTTGGGAGAAAGGCGTATCAGGCCATTATGCTCGCTGCCAAAATCCAGACATATCAGCTCTTCACGAGCATCCACTTGCGGAACTAGGTGAGGCAACTGTCTAGCTTGGTTGATGCACTCCCTCCGGAACAGGCCGAGCCTTTTCGCTGGGTGGTCAGGCAGCAGAAGGCGTGTTGAAAATTCCTGGCCAGGGGTATGTTTGACACTTTTGATGTAGCATCCAGGATCGCTGCTCAGGGTATAGTGATGCTCAGACTCTCATGGCTGTATGTCTCTGACCTGGATCATTCGGTCCAGCAGTGGATGGTGGATGTTCCTTGCCGGAGGTATAACCTTTTGGTGAGAAAGTAGAGGGTCTGGTTGATCAGCTCAAGAAGCACAATGATGCTATGGATTCTCTCTCCCACCAAGCGTCTTCTGCTACTGCCTCATCATACAGGAGTTTTTTTGGAGGGAAGAGGAGTGCTCCCTATTCCTATGCTAGGCGTAGGTACACTCCTGCTTTTCGGCAGCCTGCCCAGGCTCAGTCCCAGCATGCTTGTTCTCGTCAACAGTGTGCACCTAAGGCCACTGCGGCTCCCCAGCAAAAGAAAACAGGGGTGATGCATCCCGTCCTAGACCTAAGAGCCCTGAACAAATTACTTGTCAGAGAAAAGTTCAGGATGTTTTCCCTAGGTACCCTTCTTCCCATGATTCAGGAAAACGATTGGCTATGCTCTCTGGACTTAAAGGATGCTTACACACACATCTCGATACTTCCAGCTCACAGAAAGTATCTTCGATTTTGGCTGGGAACACAGCACTTTCAGTACCGTGTACTGCCTCTTGGCCTGGCGTCTGCGCCCAGAGTATTTACCAGATGTCTAGCTGTAGTCGCAGCGTCGCTACGCAGACTGGGAGTGCGTGTGTTTCCTTATCTCGACGATTGGCTGGTGAAGAGCACCTCGAAGCAGGGTGCTCTGGAGTCCATGCGAATGACTATTCGGGTGCTAGAGCTACTGGGATTCGTCATAAATTATCCCAAGTCCCATCTCACCCCAGCCCAAAAATTGGAATTCATTGGAGCCCTGTTGAACACAAAGAGAGCTCGAGCTTATCTTCCTGAGAAAAGGACAGACAACCTTCTGTCCCTGGTGTCCATGGTTCGAGCGTCACAGCAGGTCACTGCTCAGAAGATGTTGAGACTTCTGGGGCACATGGCCTCCACAGTTCATGTCACGCCCATGGCACGTCTACACATGAGATCAGCTCAATGGACCCTAGCTTCCCACTGGTTTCAAGCTGCGGGGGATCTAGAGGATGTAATCCAACTGTCCACCAACTTTCAGAGTTCTCTTCAGTGGTGGACGATTCGATTCAATTTGACCATGGGGCGACCATTCCAAGTTCCTCAGCCATGAAAAGTGCTGACGAAGGATGCATCTCTCCTGGTGTGGGGAGCTCATTTAGATGGGCTCCACACTCAGGGAGCCTGGTCCTTTCTGGAAAGAGGTCTGCAGATCAACCTCCTGGAATTAAGAGTGATCTGGAATGCTCTAAAGGCTTTCAGAGATCGGCTGTCCAACCAAGTGATCCTAATTCAGACGGACAATCAGGTTGCCCTGTATTGCACCAACAAGCAGGGGGGCACTGGATCTCGCCCTCTGTGTCAGGAAGCCGTCCAGATGTGGCTTTAGGCTTGTTATCACGGCATGTTTCTCCAAGCCACTTATCTGGCAGGCGTAAACAACAGTCTGGCCGACAGGTTGAGCAGGATTATACAACCTCGCGAGTGGTCACTGAACATGGACGTAGTCCGCAAGATCTTCCGAGCATAGGGCACCCCCTCGGTGGATCTTTTTGCCACTCAGATCAATCATAAGGTCCCTCAGTTCTGTTCCAGGCTTTCGGCCCACGACAGACTAGTGTTAGATGCCTTTCTCTTACATTGTGGGACAGGCCTTCTGTATGCGTATCCTCCCATACGTCTAGTAGGGAAGACTTTGCTGGAACTCAAGCAAGACTGTGGGACCATGATCCTGATTGTACCCTTCTGGCCGCGTCTGATCTGGTTCCCTCTTCTTCTGGAGTTGTCCTCTGAAGAACCGTGGAGATTGGAATGTTTTCCAACCCTCATCACCCAGAATGAGGAGTCGCTTCTACATCCCAACCTCCAGTCTCTGGCTCTCATGGCCTGGATGTTGAGAGCTTAGAATTCGCCTCCTTGGGTCTTTCAGAGGGTGTCTCCCGAGTCTTGCTCGCTTCCAGAAAAGATTCCACCAAGAAGTGTTACTTTTTCAAATGGAGGAGGTTTGCCGTCTGGTGTGACAGCAAGGCCCTAGATTCTTTTTCTTGTCCTACACAGATCCTGCTTGAATACCTTCTACACTTATCAGAGTCTGGCCTCAAAACCAACTTCGTAAGAGTTCATCTTAGTGCGATTAGTGCTTATCATCGCTGTGTATAGGGTAAGCCTATGTCTGGACAGCCTTTAGTTGTTCGCTTCATGAGAGGTTTGCTTTTGTCAAAGCTCCCTGTCAATCCTCCACCAGTGTCCTGGGATCTCAACGTCATTCTCTCCCAGCTGATGAAAGCTCCTTTTGAGCCATTGAATGCCTGCCATCTGAAGTAATTGACCTGGAAGGTCATTTTCTTGGTGGCTGTTACTTCAGCTCGTAGAGTCAGTGAGCTTCAGGCCTTGGTAGTGCATGCACCTTATATGAAATTTCATCACAACAGAGTAGTCCTCTGCACGCACCCTAAGTTCCTGCCAAAAGTGGTGTCGGAGTTCCATCTAAACCAGTCAGTTGTCTTGCCAACATTCTTTCCCTGTCCTCATACCCACCCTGGCGAAAGCAGTTTGCACACCTTGGACTGCAAGAGAGCATTGGCCTTTTACGTGGAGCGGACAAAGCCCTTTAGACAGTCCGCCCAAATGTTTGTTTCTTTTGATCCCAACAGGAGGGGAGTCGCCATCGGAAAACGCACAATTTCAAATTGGCTAGGAGATTGCATTTCCTTCACTTACGCCCAAGCTGGGCTGACTCTGCAGGGCCAAGTCATGGCTCACAATGTTAGAACCATGGCTGCGTCGGTGGCTCACTTATAGTCAGCCTCCATTGAAGAGATTTGCAAGGCTGCAACGTGGTCATCAGTCCACACATTCACATCTCACTACTGCCTCCAGCAGGATACCCAATATACCCAATGCGACAGTCGGTTTGGGCAGTTGGTGCTGCAGAATCTGTTCAGGGTTTAGAATCCAACTCCACTAGACCATTTCTGTTCCAGGCTGCACTCTCATTTAGTAGTTTATGGTTTCAGGTCAATCTATGTTATGTCCTCACTGTTGCGAGGTCCAATTGACCAATGTTCATTGTTTTGAGTGAGCCTGGTTGCTAGGGATACCCCACATGTGAGAACAATCAGCCTGCTTGTCCTCAGAGAAAGCGAAGATATATACCTGTAGCAGATATTCTCCGAGTACAGCAGGCTGATTGTTCTTACAAACCCGCCCACCTCCCCTTTGGAGTTGTTACTAGTTTGTTATGCTTTTTGATTTATCTGAGAGGCACACTTGCGCGATGGGTGGGAAATCAGTCCACGTGTGCGCGCTGCACGCACTCCAGAAGACTCTGGCAAACTTTTTTTTTTATATTTTGCTTGAAAAATGCCTTCCGATTCCCGGGCCGAAGCGGACGTCAACCAACATATGAAGAACAATCAGCCTGCTGTCCTCGGAGAATACCTGCTACAGGTATGTATCTTCGCTTTGCTCATGTTTGATCTATTCTTACTGTACACTGCCTTGAGTGAATTCCTTCAAAAAGGTGGTAAATAAATCCTAATAAATTCCAGCCATCCTTGAAACCTCTGGGTCTGTTTAAAACTTGCACAGTTTTTGATGTTTTAATAGGGAAGGAAATTCCTCCTACTTTCCAAGAGATCATCTTCAAGTGTGTTTATTTAATTCCAGTGTGTGAAAAGCTTGGAAAATATGCTTGAAGTATCCACAGTTCTGTGTTTGCACGTTTCTGCTTCTTTCCTTTTTTTTTTCTCAAAAGCATACTGTGTCTTTTTAAAGTCAGCGTGCTCTTTTACCTCCATAGGTTGAATTTTATTGAGACCTATCCAACAGACCCCTGAGGCAGGCATTTTAGCCGAAACACGGTGCCATGTCTGTTTCTTCAAGGAATAAAGTGTAATATTTTATCCAGTATTTTTTCTGGAAGAGGTTTGTTGGCTACACAACTTTCCTTTTCCTTGGTGGAAAATATGAAATGGACCACACCCAAGGAAATGTCATCCCAACCACTAATCTTCCCTCCCAACACTTTGCCTCAAATAAATCAGTATCCCTGTGCTGTAGCTTACCTGTTTCATCTACCAGTTCAACCCTCTATAATGAATTGGTTCTTCCCTTCCCCCCCCCCCCCCCCCCCCCCACAGAATACCCATCCCCATCCCCTCACCCCTATCTCCCCACCTTCTCTGTCATGAACAACATAAAACTGTAACTACTGGACCAAGAAATTAATCTCCATTTTATATTGGCACCTTTGAGACAATACTGCCCTATATACTCTTTCTAGAGAGAGGTGGCAGAGTGAATTGGGACCATATTATGATAACCATGATTGGGGGAAAAATAGGCACAGCTGAGGCTAAAATAGTAGTGGCTACTAATATTCAAGAAGATAGCTTTATTCTGCCCCTATATTCATGGAAGCAGGGTGAATTATGTATATTTAGGATATGTATTCTTTTGCATTGTCTGTGTACTGGGGCTACTACCCCTTTAGTTTGCAGTTCTTGTGATTGACTCCTTCTGAGCACATGTCCCTTCCCCCTGTGTATTGGGGACATTCCCTATTGGCTTTTAGTTCTGGGCCAGGGCCAGCTCTCTCTTTTCTTCTGGGGGCTGAAGAAGAGAGTTCTATTCTTCCTGGCATACCTTTGTGTTCAGCAGCTGTTCAAGGGGCTGATCCAGTGGTGTGCTGGAGCCAGCTCGCACCGGCTCTGCAGAGCCGGTTGTTAATTTTATAGCAATTTTGCGAGCTGGTTGTTATGCTGTCAGCCGTCTGGTTGGTTTTGTAAATATAACAGTATGACATAATTTCAGGAGATGTGCTGTGCCTGCGCTTAGTGGTCACCTCAAAGGAAGCCAGGTTTTTTTTTCACAAGTTGCAGCAGGACGCTGGAGGTAGGCCCAAAGAACGCACCAGTGGCATCGGGTCACCTTACCATCTCCTGTTCTCAAGCTAAGCTTCATGGGCTCTATCTGTTATACTGATTAACTTCCTTTTCAGCTGTTCACGTCACACATTCAGTTTGTTTTGAAATAATAAAATTGTCAACAATTGGAGGAAACATCCCTCGTCTTTCTTCAGGTTGCACACTAACATCTCAATAGGTATCATCAAGTCTCTCTTTGCCTCCCAATGCCTAAAGTATAACTGAGATTCTGAATTATATTGCTGTTCAATCGAAAGCAAGCACGAAAACTCACCATTACAAGCCTAAAATCCTTCCTGCGAACTGGAAGAGACTTCTGTTTCCTTATTCAAAATCTGAAATAGTGAAATCTTGAAAAGCTGGAGCCTGCATCTTATTGACCTGGGAACTTGATGGAAAATCAATTACCCAGGTTTTACTTTGAACGTGAAGCAGCAAATGAAAATACAGAAGCACTGAAGATCTGTTTCTGGGGTAACAGCAGCAGCCAACATGGAAGCTGGTGATAAGAGGCACAAAAAATACTTGTATCATCTCTGCACTAAAGTAAGTAAAGGCAACATATAAAGCAGTGCTGTAATCATGACCATTTCAGCACAATCTCTCTCAGAACAATCCTGTAAACAATGCTTAATTGGACATAATGATTTTAAATATTAAAGGTTGGTTTGACTTTATTGATGGTATGTAGACCTTCTAGGAATTTGGAAATGTAAATATAGTTAGTTCTTGTGTATTTTGAATTTTTGCACACCTAGGAGGTACACAAGACAACTCTTCAAAGGGGCCTATGACAGCTCTGTTTGGTGGTGGTGGTGGGGTAACAGTAGCTGAATTCAACAGCCATTCAAACTAAAAGAAACACTAACACATTATTTTATCCTGCAGGTAGTGTGGGCAGTTTTCAAAGAACCTATTTATCTGAGCAAGTGGGGGTGGGGGTGTTCTGTCCTCTGATAGCTTTGCACTAGTTTATAATGTGATTCTAAAATGTGTGTAATGCTTTTACTGTTATTCTGATTTCTAAGGACTTTAACTGCTGCAGTTTCCACTGCAAAGGTAAGAGAGCAATGCATTGTGTGTAATGTAGTTCACAGGCGATGCAGCCACACTTGCTTATCTGACTAAGAACTGGTATAATTGGTTGTGCTACTGCCTAGATCTCTTTTCTCTCTCAGCCAAGCTTGGCTCCTGTATCTACCTGCTATCATTTCCTGGTCAGTCTTACTTTCTCTGTCCTGAGAGGTCATCCAGGGTATGACCTTTCCCTCCAATTGAGAGCCGTCCTCTAGGACCACCCCTTGCCACCCAATGGCAGGCTCTGTCCCCATTGGTCTTTACCTGCTCCTCCGTGAGCCTGTGTGAGGCTTCAAGACCTCTTTGTCCCTTCAGCCATGAGGCATTCACCATCTTGCTTCAGACAGCACTGTCCTGCTGAAACTCCCTGCAATGAACTTGGTTTTTTACCTTGAAAATATCTCCTCCCTAATGAGATATCACACATTCCAGTCACCCAGCTCTGAGATACTTCTGTCTGCTCAACTGTTTCTCACCTCCAACCATTGAAACAGCTCTCAGAATTACAGAGTCTCTGTGCGCTGAGGCAGCATTTCTGAACATCTGACTGTGAGTAAATTATCTGTGATTTATTCAAATAAAATAGACTTCAGAAAAATAATAGAGACTTCCATATCATCAAGCTGATCAATCCATAGACTGGTGGGTTGTGTCCATCTACCAGCAGGTGGAGATAGAGAGCAAACTTTTGCCTCCCTATATGTGGTCATGTGCTGCCGGAAACTCCTCAGTATGTTCTCTATCTCAGCAGGTGGTGGTCACACACAGCAGCAGCTCTGGCTAGGCCTCCAAGCCTAATCCTTAGGTTTTGTTGAGGCCTGGGGTTGAGGGCTCTTTTGAGCAAGTGCAAACCTGGTGGTGCCAGGTCCCTCCTTTTCTCCCCCCTCCCGCTGGCTCCGTTTAAAAAAAAAAAAAAAAAAAATTTTAAACGTCTTTAAAGGCGTTTAATTCGACGTTTCTTTAAACGTTCATTGCAGCTACTCACTGGGACACCAGTTCGTTACAGCTCGGAGCGGCAAGCAGGTAATTTTACCTTTTTATAGCGGGCAGGGGGTTCCCCGATTCTTCTCCTCGTGGCATATGGCTTCGGAGGGCGAGGGCGCAAAGGGTCGCTCCCCGGATCGCTGGAGCGCTTCTAGAGGGGATGCGGGGGTTTTACAACCTGATTCGCCCTTGATGGGTGACAGTTTAGTGACCGATGAATGTCCCGGTCGTTCCTCCAGCGTGGCGGTTTTTTCCCGCCATAAACGCCCATCCCCCGCTCCTCGCCTCCGCCATCTTGGCCGGCCACGCGGCTCGGACGGCTTCTTCGTGGGCCGCCCTTGAGGTTGGAGACATTAATGCCATGAACGCCCTTAATTTGGGCGACGGCACAAGCGGCTAAAGTTAAGCGCCGTTCTTCCCGCGCGGCTCCTTCGCGGAGTTTCGCGCCGGACGCCATTTTGGATGCGCAGCATGTCTCTCCCCCGCTATTGCGAGCGCCGGTTGAGAGTGCGTCTAGGGCTGTTGCCCAGGCTGCGGAAGTGCACAGTCTGGGGGGTTTCTCCCCCGAGTTTGTTTTGCTGCTGCATCAGGCTTTCCTCATGCAAAACGCTGCCCCTGCTCCCTCTTCTGATAAAGAGGTTGAGGTTCCCAGAGGTAAACGCCCTCGGGTTGATTTCCAGGCCTTGGAGGACTTTGTCTCCTCCGATGTAGATGAGGGCAGCGTGTCTGAGGTCTCCCAACGGTCCTTTGCGGATTCCTTGGAGGAGATAGATCCCCGCTCGGATGGAGCGGATGACCCCTCTGCAGCGCGGCTTTTTAGCCCAGAGGATTTGCCCAACCTGTTTTTACAGGCCATGGACACTTTGAAGATTTCCTCTCCGGAGGACGTCTCTCCCTCAGCCCCTGTTGGCTCTGCCATTATGCTGGGGACGAAGCGCCCGCCTAGATCCTTCCACGTGCATGATGCCATGCACACCTTAATTGCGGCTCAATGGGATGTCCCGGAAACGAGCCTTAAAGTGGCTAGGGCTATGTCCCGCCTCTATCCTTTGGCTGTGAGTGAACGTGAGGCCTATCTGTGGCCTACCGTGGATTCTTTAATCACTGCGGTGACTAAGAAAACGGCGTTGCCGGTGGAAGGTGGCACGGCCCTAAAGGACGCCCAAGACAGAAGATTGGAGGCGGCCTTAAGGTCGTCCTTTGAGGCAGCTGCTTTAAGTTTGCAGGCCTCAGTTTGCGGCTCCTATGTGGCCAGGGCGTGCCTGACTCTATGGTGCAGCGGGCTTCCCCCTCGGATCTTTCCTTGAGGGCTGATTGGCCGGCCCTGGAATCGGGCTTAGCCTATTTGGCAGACTTGCTGTATGATGTCTTGAGAGCCTCAGCTAAAGGCATGGCTCAGACAGTCTCTGCGCGGCGGTGGCTTTGGCTGAAACATTGGTCTGCTGACCACGCCTCTAAATCCCGCCTGGCTAGATTGCCTTTTAAAGGCAAGCTGCTCTTTGGGGTCGAGCTGGACAAAATCGTGACCGATCTCGGCACGTCTAAGGGCAAGAAATTACCAGAGGTCAGGGCTCGGGCTAGTACTCGTCCCGGTACCTCCAGAGGACGGTTGCTGGAAGCTCGTCGGTACCGCCCGGGCAAGTCGGGTTCCTCTGCCCCCTCTTCCTTCAAGAGGAATTTCTCCCCCAAGCAGCATTCCTTTCGCAGAGACCGCCGTCCCGGAGGTGCTCCCTCCGGTCCTCCCCCAGGGTCTCGTACCCAGTGACGGGGCCTTGGTCCACGCCCCAGTGCAGATTGGAGGACGGCTGTCCTCGTTTCTGGGCGAGTGGACCACTATAACTTCAGACGCGTGGGTGCTGGAAGTCATCAGAGACGGCTACAAGCTAGAGTTCTGCCAACCCTTAAGAGACGGGTTTGTACTCTCTCCCTGCAAGTCTCCGGTCAAGCTGTGGCAGTGCAGCAGACCTTGGACAACCTGATCCGCCTGGGTGCGGTCGTTCCGGTGCCAAAAAATCAGATTGGCAAGGGACGTTACTCCATTTACTTTGTGGTTCCAAAGAAAGGAGGTTCTGTCCGGCCTATCCTCGACCTCAAAGGGGTCAATCGGGCCTGGAAAGTGAGGCACTTTCGCATGGAGACTCTCCGCTCTGTTATAGCGGCAGTGAAGGCAGGAGAGTTCTTGGCTTCCTTGGACATCAAGGAAGCGTACCTGCATATTCCCATCTGGCCTCCTCTCCAACGCTTTCTGCGTTTTACAGTCCTGAGACGACACTTCCAGTTCAGAGCCCTCCCTTTCGGGTTGGCTACTGCTCCGCGGACCTTTTCCAAAGTAATGGGGGTCATAGCGGCCTTCCTGCTAAAGGAAGGAGTACAAGTCCATCCTTATCTGGACGACTGGTTGATCCGAGCCCCCTCTTATGCAGAGTGCGGCAAAGCTATGGACCGGGTAGTTGCTCTTGTGAGCTCCCTGGGATGGATCATCAACTGGAAGAAGAGCCAGCTGCGCCCGACTCAGTCCCTGGAGTATCTGGGAGTTCGATTTGACACCCAAGTGGGCAGAGTGTTCCTGCCAGACAATCGGATTGTCAAGCTTCAGGCTCAGGTGGACTAGTTCCTAGTAGCCTCTCCTATTCGGGCTTGGGACTACGTGCAGCTGTTGGGCTCTATGACGGCCACGATGGAAGTAGTGCCCTGGGCCAGGGCTCATATGAGACCACTACAGCTATCTCTGCTGCTGCGCTGGACTCCGATGTCGGAGGATTATGCTGTGCGCCTTCCCGTGGACCCAGCAGTGCGCAAGGCGCTGAGCTGGTGGACGCAGACAGACAAGTTGTCTGCAGGATTGCCTCTGGTGACCCCGGAGTGGATTGTCGTCACGACAGACGCCTCTTTGATGGGCTGGGGAGCCCACTGCTTGGGAAGGACAGCGCAGGGGCTCTAGTCTCCTGCAGAGGCAAGTGGTCTATCAACCTCCTGGAACTCAGAGCCATTCGGTTGGTGTTATTGGAGTTCATCCCGGTACTGGTGTTGTAGCCTGTACGGGTCCTGTCGGACAATGCCACGGCTGTGGCCTATATCAACCGCCAGGGAGGTACCAAGAGCGCCCCTCTAGCCAAGGAGGCTATGAGTCTTTGCCAGTGGGCGGAAGCGAACCTGGAGCAGCTTTCAGCGGCCCACATTGCCGGAGTCATGAATGTCAAGGCGGACTTTCTCAGTCGCCATACCTTGGAGCCCGGAGAGTGGCAACTATCTGCTCAGGCGTTCTTGGACATCACGAAGCGCTGGGGCCAGCCGAGCCTAGATCTGATGGCGTCATCGGCCAATTGCCAAGTGCCGCGCTTTTTCAGCAGAGGACGGGACCCTCGATCCCTGGGAGTAGATGCTCTTCTCCAACTGTGGCCGACACAAGAGCTCCTCTATGTGTTCCCGCCCTGGCCCATGTTGGGCAGGGTGCTAGACCGGGTGGCAAAGCATCCCGGCAGGGTAATCCTGGTGGGTCCGGATTGGCCCAGACGTCCCTGGTATGCGGACTTGATCAGGCTCTCAGTCGACGATCCTCTGCGGCTGTCAGTGGAGCAGGGCCGGTTACATCAGGGTCCCGTGGTGATGGAGGATCCCTCTCCCTTTGGTCTTACGGCCTGGCTATTGAGCGGCAGCGTCTGAGGAAGAAGGGCTTCTCAGACAAGGTCATCGCCACTATGCTGAGAGCGAGGAAACGCTCTACTTCTACTGCTTACGCCAGGGTTTGGCGTATCTTTGCAGCATGGTGTGAAGCAGGCTCACTTTCTCCCTTCACTGCTCCAATTTCTTCAGTGTTGGCGTTCCTGCAAGAAGGTCTGGAGAAAGGCCTGTCGCTCAGTTCCCTTAAAGTCCAGGTAGCGGCTCTGGCTTGCTTCAGGGGCCGCCTGAAGGGTGCTTCCCTGGCTTCGCAGCCAGATGTGGTGCGCTTTCTCAAGGGAGTTAATCACCTGCGCCCTCCTCTGCACTCAGTGGTGCCTGCGTGGAATCTCAACCTGGTGCTAAGAGCATTGCAGAAGCCGCCTTTTGAACCCTTGTCGAGGGCATCTCTGAAAGACCTGACGTTGAAAGCAGTTTTTTTGGTGGCTATCACTTCAGCCAGAAGAGTTTCCGAGCTCCAGGCGCTCTCATGTCGAGAGCCTTTTCTGCAGTTCACTGAGGCAGGAGTGACTATTCGCACAGTGCCTTCCTTCCTGCCCAAGATTGTTTCTCGCTTCCATGTGAATCAGCAGCTCTGTCTCCCTTCCTTTCGTAGGGAGGACTACCCAGAGGAGTACTCTGCTCTTAAATATCTGGATGTGAGACGAGTCATCTTCAGATACTTGGAAGTGACCAATGATTTCCGGAAATCGGATCATCTGTTTGTCCTGTTTGCAGGTCCTCGTAAGGGTCTGCAGGCTGCTAAGCCTACAGTGGCAAGATGGGTCAAGGAAGCCATTGCAGCGGCTTATGTGGCCGCGGGGAAGGTGCCGCCTATCCAGCTGAAGGCTCACTCCACGAGAGCTCAGGCGGCCTCGATGGCAGAGGCCGGATCCGTCTCCTTGGAAGAGATATGCAAGGCGGCAACTTGGGCTTCGGCTCATACATTCTCCAAGCATTACCGTTTGACTGTGGCTGCACGGGCGGAGGCCCGGTTTGGAGCTTCAGTGTTGAGGTCAGGGATTTCGATGTCCCGCCCTGGGTGAGTACTGCTTCGGTACATCCCACCAGTCTATGGATTGATCAGCTTGATGATATGGAAGGTAAAATTATGTATAATCATACCTGATAATTTTCTTTCCATTAATCATAGCTGATCAATCCATAGCCCCTCCCAGATATCTGTTCTGTTTTTATTCTGGTTGCATTTCAGGTTCAAGTTTAGTCTTCAGTTATTTCAGAAAGACTTCGTGTTCAAGTTCTTTCACTTGGATTCTTCAAGAGTTGAGACGAGTTTGTGTTACAGTGAGCTGCTGCATTCCTCTCCCCTCCGTTTTACGGGGCTGGATTGAGACATAAATTCTGCCGGCACTCCCTCCCGCTTCGTGCGGCTGTAGGGCAGCTTTGTACCCCTCCCGCTTCGGCGGTGTTAGGGTCAGTCAGCTCCTCCCGCGGTTGCGGTTGCAGGATAAGCCAGATCCCCCCGCATCGGCGGGTGTGGTGTCCCTCCCCCGCTCCGCGGGGATGAGCTGGACGGATTCCCCTCCCCCACTTGTGTGGGGATGAGCTGGGTTAATTCCCCTCCCCCGTTTCGGCGGTGGTGAGCTGGGCAGAGTGTCCCTTCGTGGGTGTAATTCTCTAAGTGCTGAGTCCTGCGGATGGAGCTTTGATATCGACATACTGAGGAGTTTCCGGCAGCACATGACCACATATAGGGAGGCAAAAGTTTGCTCTCTATCTCCACCTGCTGGTAGATGGACACAACCCACCAGTCTATGGATTGATCAGCTATGATTAATGGAAAGAAAATTATCAGGTATGATTATACATAATTTTACCTTCAGGTGTGATTGATGTGGCAAGGTTATTCTCCAAGATATCATAGACTTTACGGTAACAAGTCTATGAGAGGCTTGAACAGGGGGGAGTTACAAACTGCTGTAAAATATGCCATTCTACCATAGCTTAGTTTACCATGGGAGTCACTGATTGCAGTAACTTGGTACCAGAGGTTAGTGATTTCCACGATAAATGAATACTGCAACGTGTCAGTCTCACAAGCTGTATTATTCAGTTCCCAGGGAACAAGAGATTGCTAACTTGTAGCCCCATGGGGAGCTGCCTTAAAGTGGCTGAGCTTCATAAAGTTGAACAGTGCTCTACCTCCTCTCTCTGAGAAGATCCACATTTCCTATAGTCCACCCCCTCGGCCTTCGTCTATGAACCCTTGGTGGTCTAGCACGTCTGCACTGGGGGGGGGGGGGGAGGCATGCATTGCCCCCCCCCCCCCCCAGTCCCAGATCTTAAACACTGCAGCATCTGCAGTGAACTTTGAAGCCTGATGATATCAGCAGCTGGAGACACTGAGTGGCACCCAAAGGCACAAGCACTGGAAGGGCAGATTGGAGGAGGACCTCCCTGATGTCGTCAGGAGGTCCTTTCCAGAAGATCTTAAACACTGCAGCATTTGTGGCGCATGGCTGTAGGGTCATGCCCCTTTTGAACTCCTTTGGAGCCCTGAGGAGGTTGGGAAGACCAGTTACTCTGTTTTTCAATTTCTGTTATATTGTGAGCACTGTTGGACTTTTATTTTTATATCTACTATGGAGAAAAAATGGAAGGATGCTACATCTTCAGCTAATAAAGTTGCAGCTGACCCAGTTGATAAGCATGTGCAGATGAGTCCTGGCCAGGTAGGCCCTGTTATAGTATCTTTAACTCCTCTGTTTATCTCTGGTACTTGCCTCAGCACAGAGGGTCTCTTAACCCCATCTCTACCTGTGACTTCCTTAAATCTTTCCAAGGGAGGATCTCACATGTTGGTATCCCAGTCCTTTGGAGCAGTTGGTTCTGAGGTTGAAACATATAAGTCTTCTCAAAGCCCTGTTCATGGGTGTCTGATACCAAATCCGGTTCCACACCCTGAATTTGATTCTGGGCTTGTAGATCAAATTCCATCTGATATTTCATTGGTGGACATCTGGAAGTCAGTGGTGACAACTGAGCATGTGTTGAAAAACCTCCACTTCTTAACTTTGTGATTACTCGTTTCAAGCATCTCAGAAGTTTCAGGACTTAGACTGTAAATTTGTTGATTGTGAGAAATATCTTATAACTTTGGAGCTTAAAGTGACAACACTTCAGGCAAAAATTACCACAGCTATTAAGGATAGTTTAATTTTGTGGTGAAACAGTGGGTTTCTGAGCCTGTGAACTGTATTATTTTGCTGACGACGTGTATTTCTTCTGGTTGTTTTGCTGATGATATGTATGTGTTCTGGTTGTCCAGCAGATGGTGATTCTTTTTTATTTTTTTTTAAAGCTGTACCAGAAGTGACAGTTTTCTTTTTCCTGCCTAGCTGAGAGGTAATTTGTTAGTCTCAGTTTGGAAGTAGAGAGAGAAAGACCTCTCTACTGAGACCCTGTGATCAGTTATGTTCTGTAACTTGTTAGCAGCTTTATTTCCTGTACTTCCCAGGCACTATTCAAGTAGTGATAACATGTTTAGATAGTTTTATAATTAATCCTATTTCAGTTAACTGTTATTGTGTGCTGTTTTCCCCAACTGTTTTATAGTTCGCTGTTCAATATTTTATGAAAATAAACATAATTGTTTATTTACTCTGCTTGTCTGGACTGACTAAGAATCCTGGTACATAAGTATTGCCACACTGGGACAGACCAAAGGTCCATCAAGCCCAGCATCCTGTTTCCAACAGTGGCCAATTCAGGTCACAAATACCTGGCAAGATCCCAAAAAAGCTCAATACATTTTATGCTGCTTATCCCAGAAATAAGTAGTGGATTTTCCCCTTCCATTTTAATAATGGCTTTTGGACTTTTCCTTAAGGAAGCTGTCCAAACCTTTTTAAAACCCCGCTAAACTAACTGCCTTTACCACATTCTCTGGCAATGAATTCCAGAGTTTAATTACATGTTGAGTGAATAAATATTCTCCGAGGACAAGCAGGCTGCTTGTTCTCACTGATGGGTCGGCGTCCACAGCGGCCCAGGAACGGAGATTTTTCCAGCAAAAATCAAACTTTGTGACAGCTTCCGGAGCACGGGACAGACGCATTGCGCATGCGCGGCCATCTTCCCGCCCGCGCACGTCCATTCCCGCCTCACTTTTTCTTTTTCCGTGGTGGAGAGTGGCTGCATGTCGGTCTCTCTCCCTCAGGCTCAGAGAAAGACTTAGGCATTTTTAGCACTGTTAATTCGCGCTTTCTTTTTGTTTTTCGTTGCCTCGTTGTCTTTCTTGTTCCAGTTTAAAAAAAAAAAGAAAAAATCCTTATTTTCTTATTTTCCCCCCTCTTTAAGTTTCCTTTCGCTTCCAAGACGGTCTTCTTAGGCCGCGCGTACGCAGTTCTCATTTTTGTACCCCTCTGTTGCCACAATCAAGCCTTTTGATTTCCGCTCATGTCCTCGAAGCCTCCCAGCGGCTTCAAGAAGTGTGCTCGGTGCCAGTGGTCGATCTCGGGCACTGACCCGCACGCGTGGTGCTTCCAGTGCCTTGGGCCCGACCATTGCCCAGACCGTCTTTTCGGAGCTCCGACTGATTCCTCGACATCGGCACCAGAGATGGCATCGACATCGGGAGACAAGGTAATGGCTGTCCGAACTTCACCTCTAGCTGGGAGTAGTGAGCCGTCAAGCAGGTCTCCACCTGTCACGAGGGCTCCTGCTGTGCAGGCCCATCAGGACCGACCACTGTCGGACCCGACCCCGAGGAGGCATGTGGATTCCATGTCCTCCTCGTCGGTACCGAGGAGTGCTGGAAACGTGCTTCGAGCGAAGGCAAAGAAGCATCGTCATCTGTCTCCTTCGAGACACAGTACCGGGAGCTCCGGGGCGTCGAAGGATTCGGCACCAGAGAAGTGTCGACGCCTGGAGGAGTGCTCACCCTCCATACAAGAGGTGTCGGTGCGTAGATCTTCGTACAGCCCGGTACTGCCTCCCAGGCCTCCACAGATTCTAACGCTGACTTCTGCACTGGCCCCACAGCCTTCCTCGACAGCGACTCTAGATGAGCGCATCCGAGCCATTCTTCCAGGTCTCCTTGAAGGGCTGCTGCTTCAGTCTGTCTCGGTACCGGGGGTGCTTGCGCCCTCGGTACCGTCGATGGAAGCGGCGGCTGGCTCTGTGCCTGTGGTGCGGTCCCCAACGCCGGTACCGCTTGCGGCATCGGCTTTGGCTGCCACCCAGGTCGACTCCCCGTCGACGTTGCTGGAGGGAGCTTCATCGCCACCGGCATGGGAGTTGACTTCTCGGCATCGCCATAAAGGACGGGGTTCCTCGGCGGCGAGACGGGCCCAGTTTCGGACTGCAGTTAGAGAACTCTTGTCCGATACCGATGAGGATGCCTCATGGGATTAAGGGGAAGACCCCAGGTATTTCTCTTCTGAGGAGTCTTGTGGTCTTCCTTCTGATCCAACTCCTTCACCGGAGAGGAAGCTTTCTCCACCGGAGAGTCTCTCCTTCTCGTCATTTGTCCGGGAAATGTCTGTGGGCATTCCCTTCCCGGTGGTCACTGAGGATGAGCCCAGGACTGAGATGCTGGAGGTCCATGACTATCCTTCACCACCTAAGGAGTCGTCCACTGCCTCTTTGCATAATGTCCTTAAAGAGACATTGCTTAGGAACTGGACGAAACCACTCAGTAATCCTACCATTCCCAAAAAAGCTGAGTCCCAATATCGGATTCACGGAGAACCTGAGTTGATGAGGTCCCATTTACCTCACGACTCTATGGTTGTGGATTCCGCTCTCAAGAGAGCCAGGAGTACTAGGGATTTTGCCTCGGTGCCCCCCAGGGCGAGAGTCTAGGACTCTTTTGGGACTCTGTCAGTCCTCTGCTCGTGTCTAAGATCCAATCATACCAGCTCTACACGAGCATCCATATGTGGAACAATGTTAAGCAATGGGCAGACTTGATGGACAAGTTCCTTCTGGAGCATGCCAGGCCTTTTCAGGAGGTGGTCAGTCAGCTGAAGGCGTGTCGCAAATTCCTGTCCAGGAGTGCTTATGACACTTTTGATGTTGCATCCAGATCCGCTGCTCAAGGTATAGTGATGCGCAGACTCTCCTGGCTGCGTGCCTCTGACCTGGGTAATCCAACCCAGCAGCGGCTTGCGAATGTCCCTTGCCGGGGGGATAATATTTTTGGCAAGAATGTTGAGCAGGTGGTAGAGCAGCTCCACCAGCGGGAAACCGCCCTCGACAAGCTCTTCCACCGGCGCCTTCAGCATCTACCTCAACAGGTAGACGGTTTTTCCGGGGAAGGAGGACTGCTCCCTATACTTATAATAAGAGAATGTTCAATCCACCTTCCCGACAGCCTTCTCAGGCTCAGCCCCAGCTCGCTCATTCGCGTCAACAGCATTCGCCCAGACAGGCCCCTGCAGCTCCCCAGCAAAAGCAAGGGACGGGTTTTTGACTGGCTCCAGCTGAGCATAGCCACCATAAAAGTACCTGTGCTGGACAATCTACCGGTCAGGGGGGGGGGGGGTTAAAATTTTTTCACCAAAGGTGGCCTCTCATAACCTCCGACCGGTGGGTTCTTCAAATAGTTCAGTTAGGTTACTCACTCAATTTGATCTCCAGACCTCCAAAGTGCAAACCGGGAGCTCAGTCCTTCAGCTTCCAACACAGGCAGGTACTTGCAGAGGAACTCAGCGCCAATGCAGTCGAGCCCATTCCACCAGGGCAAGAAGGGCTGGGATTCTATTCCAGGTGCTTTTTTGTGCAAAAGAAAACAGAGGGGATGCGTCCCATCCTAGACCTATGGGCCCTGAACAAATTCCTAGTCCGAGAAAAGTTCAGGATGCTTTCCCGGGGGAACACCCTTCTTCCCATGATTCAAGAGAATGATTGGCTATGTTCTCTGGACTTAAAGGACGCTTATACACACATCCCGATACTTCCCGCTCACAGGAAGTATCTTCGATTCAGTATTGTGTGCTGCCCTTTGGCCTCGCGTCTGCACCCAGAGTGTTTACAAAATGCCTAGTGGTGGTTGCAGTGTCGCTACGCAGACTGGGCGTGCATGTGTTCCCTTATCTCGACGATTGGGTGGTGAAGAACACCTCGGAGGCAGGAGCTCTACAGTCCATGCAGATGACTGTTCAACTGCTGGAGCTACTCGGGTTTGTGATAAATTACCCCAAGTCCCACCTTCTTCCATTTCAAAATTAGAATTTATAGGAGCTCTGCTGGACTCACAGATGGCTTATGCCTATCTCCCCGAGGCGAGGGCAGCCAAACTTCTGTTTCCATGGCTAGAGCATCTCAGCAGATTACAGCTCGGCAGATGTTGAGACTTCTAAGCCAACATGGCCTCCACAGTCCATGTGACGCCCATGGCCCACCTTCACATGAGATCTGCTCAATCGACCCTAGCTTCCCAGTGGTATCAGGCTGCAGGGAATCTAGAGGATGTGATCCAGCTGTCCACCGATTTTTACAATTCCCTTCAGTGGTGGACAATTCGATCCAATTTTACCTTGGGACGTCCCTTCCAAATTCCTCAGCCTCTGAAGGTGCTGACCATGGATGCATCTCTCCTGGGGTGGGGAGCGCATGTAGATGGGCTCCACACTCAAGGAGCTTGGTCCCTCCAGGAATCAGGTCTTCAGATCAATCTTCTGGAGTTCCGAGCGGTCTGGAACGCTCTAAAGGCTTTCAGAGATCGGCTGTCCAATCAGATTATTCAAATTCAGACAGACAATCAGGTTGCCATGTACTACATCAACAAGCAGGAGGGCATCGGATCTCGCCCCCTATGTCGGGAAGCCGTTCAGATGTGGCTTTGGGCTCGCCGTCATGGCATGTTTCTCCAACCCACATATCTGGCAGGCGTAAACAACAGTCTGGCAAACAGGTTGAGCAGGATTATGCAACCTCGCGAGTGGTCGCTCAACTCGGGCGTAGTATGCAAGATCTTCCGACAGTGGGGCACCCCCTTGGTGGATCTTTTTGCCACTCAGATAAATCACAAGGTCCCTCAGTTCTGTTCCAGACTTCAGGCCCACGACAGACTAGCGTCAGATGCCTTTCTTCTGCATTGAGGGAAGGGCCTTCTGTATGCATATCCTCCCATACCGCTGGTGGGGAAGACCCTGCTGAAACTCAAGCAAGACCGCAGAGCCATGATTCTTATTGCGCCCTTTTGGCTGCGTCAGGTTTGGTTCCCTCTTCTTCTGGAGTTGTCCTCTGAAGAACCGTGAAGATTGGAGTGTTTTCCAACACTCAGAACGAGGGGGCACTTCTGCATCCCAACCTCCACTCTCTGGCTCTCACGGCCTGGATGTTGAGAGCGTATAATTCGCCTCCTTGGGTCTTTCTGAGGTTGTCTCCCAGGTCTTGCTTCCAGGAAAGATTCCACGAAGAGGTGTTACTCTTTTAAATGGCGGAGGTTTGCCGTCTGGTGTGACAGCAAGGCCCTAGATCCTCTCTCTTGTCCTATGCTGACCCTGCTTGAATACCTTCTACACTTGTCAGAGTCTGGTCTCAAGACCAACTCCGTAAGAGTTCATCTTAGTGCGATTAGTGCTTTCCATTACCGTGTGGAGGGTAAGCCTATCTCTGGACAGCCTTTAGTTGTTCGCTTCATGAGAGGTTTGCTTTTGTCAAAGCCCCCTGTTAAACCTCCACAGTGTCATGGGATCTCAACGTCGTTCTCACCCAGCTGATGAAGCCTCTTTTTGAGCCACTGGATTCCTGCCAGCTGAGGAATTTGGAATGGGAGTCCCAGAGTCAACTGGATCAAATGGTCCACCAGAACAGAGAGTGAACAAGGTCTGGGAACACTTGGATGACATCTTCTAAACTTCCTGTGGCTTGGCACCATTTGGAGGCTAGGGTACATTGAGCTGATCTCATGTGAAAGTGTGACCTGGAAGGTCATTTTCTTGGTGGCTTTTACTTCAGCTCTTAGTGTCAGTGAGCTTCAAGCCTTGGTAGCCCATGCTCCCTATACTAAATTTCATCATAACAAAGTAGTCCTCCGCACTCACCCTAAGTTCTTGCCAAAGGTGGTGTCGGAGTTCCATCTGAACCAGTCAATTGTCTTGCCAACATTTTTTCCCTGTCCTCATACCCGCCCTGCTGAACGTCAAGTTGCACACATTGGACTGCAAGTGAGCATTGGCCTTCTACTTGGAGCAGACACAGCCCCACAGACAGTCCGCCCAAATGTTTGTTTCTTTTGATCCCAACAGAAGGGGAGTGTCTGTCGGGAAACGAACCATCTCCAATTGGCTAGCCGATTGCATTTCCTTCACTTACTCCCAAGCTGGGCTGACACTTGAGGGTCATGTCACGGCTCATAGTGTTAGAACCATGGCAGCATCAGTGGCCCACTTGAAGTCAGCCACTTTAGAAGAGATTTGTAAGGCTGTGACGTGGTCATCAGTCCACACATTCACATCTCATTACTACCTCCAGCAGGATACCCAATGCAACAGTTGGTTTGGGCAGTTGGTGCTGCAGAATCTGTTCGGGGTTTAGAATCCAACTCCAAACCCCCCCCCCCCCCAGGCTAATTTTTATTCTGTTCCAGGCTGTACTCTCAGATGTTTCTTCGTAGGTCAATCTTTGTTATGTCCTCACCGTTGCGAGGCCCAATTGCCCTTCTTTTGTTGTTTTGAGTGAGCCTGGGGGCTAGGGATACCCCATCAGTGAGAACAAGCAACCTGCTTGTCCTCGGAGAAAGCGAAGATACTTACCTGTTGTCTTGTCCACAATGCCAGTGAGCCCTTAGGTCCCGTAAGGCCCGAAGGACCTCAAAGGACAGCCGAGCAACCCCAAAATCTTTACCCGCGGCGACCGCCGTTCACCAGGGGTTGAGCCCCCAGCTGCAGGCGGTCAGCGGGACTGCTGGAACCGCGGGGTTGACGGTCTGACCTGGCTGGAGTCGGGAGGTGTGGGCAACTAGCAAGCAGCAGTCAGGTTCAAAGCAAGTCTCTGGGCAGGCGGCTAGCAATCAGTAGTCAGGTCCAAGGCAAGTCTCTGGGCAGGCGGCTAGCAATTAGTAGTCAGGTTCAAAAGCAAGTCTCTGGGCAGGCGGCTAGCAATCAGTGGTCAGGTCCAAGGCAAGTCTCTGGGCAGGCGGCTAGCAATCAGTAGTCAGGTTCAAAAGCAAGTCTCTGGGCAGGCGGCTAGCAATCAGTAGTCAGGTCCAAAGCAAGTCTCTGGGCAAGCGGCTAGCAATCAGTAGTCAGGTCCAAAGCAAGTCTCTGGGCAGGCGGCTAGCAATCAGTAGTCAGGTCCAAAGCAAGTCTCTGGGCAGGACCAGGAAGTAACAACACGGAACCACGGAACGGCTTCGGGAACAGAACCTGAAGCAAAGTGTCAGCTCAGATTCCTTCTTTAAATATCGAGCCACATTAGCCGCCCCGCCCTCGTGGGAGACAGCCACCAATCCGGCCCTGGGGGTCGGCAGAGCCCCTTGGATTGGCTCTGCCCGATCTCCCAGGCGGAGCCACTGCCTCGGCCCTCCAATCCGGCACCTTGTAGGCGGAGCTCCAGGCCCTCCGGCTCTGGAGCGAGGAAGACACCGACCCCCGCATACTAGCGCCGCCATCTTGGGCGGCGCGAACCTCACCTCCACACCCGGCGACAGAGGGACTGGTGGTCACCGTCGCCGACCGCCGGTCTCGGCCCGACCCGCCATTCCCGCGGCAGCGCCCACCCCCACGCTGGAGCCTCCGGGCCGCCATCCCGCGTCGCGGAGGACGCTGGCTCCCGCCCCCCGCGGCGAGAGAGCAGGTAGGAGCACGGGACGCGACACCTGTAGCATGTATTCTCTGAGGACAGCAGGCTGATTGTTCTCACCAACCCACCCACCTCCCCTTTGGAGTTGTTATTGTTCTTTATTTGCTTTTTGATATAACTGAGGCAGGAACAGACGCGCGTGGGCGGGAAGATGGCTGCGCATGCGCAGTGCATCTCTCCCGCGCTCCGGAAGCTGTCACAAAGTTTGTTGATTTTTGCTGGAAAAATCTCCATTCCTGGGCTGCAATGGACGCCGACCCATCAGTGAGAACAATCAGCCTGCTGTCCTCGGAGAATACCCTCTACAGGTAAGTATCTTCGTTTTTTTGCCAATTGCATGCCCCTAGTCCTAGTATTTTTGGAAAGAGTAAACAGGAGATTCACGTGTACCCGTTCCACTCCACTCATTATTTTATAGACCTCTATCATATCTCCCCTGAGCCGTCTTTTCTCCAAGCTGAAGAACCCTAGCTGCTTCAGCCTTTCCTCATAGGGAAGCTGTCCCACCCCCCTTTAACATTTTTGTCGCCCTTCTCTGTACCTGTTCTAATTCCACTATATCTTTTTTTGAGATGCGGTGATCAGAATTGAACACAGTATTCAAGGTGCAGTTGCACCATGCAGCGATACAAATGCATTATGTCCTCATTTTTGTTTTCAGTTCCTTTCGTAATAATACCTAACATTCTATTTGCTTTCTTAGCAATCGCAACACACTGAGCAGAGGGTTTCAAAGTATCGTCAACAATGATTTCTAGATCCTTTTTCTGGTCGGTGAATCCTAACATAGAACCTTGAATCACATGTTTGGTTTTGGGTCTGTGGGTGTTTTCTAGGAACTGTGGGACAACTGGGAGTGTGGCCACAGTAACATAGAAATTACTGGGGAATAATTTGAGAGCGGGAGAATCGCCCAGAGGTGTTAGGGACCCATCGGTGGGAAGAGGGTGCTAGTGTAGAGCACAAGCGACAGGTGCAGGTGGACCTGAACTGTGCTGGGGACAGACCCTCCAGATGGCTGCAGGGTTAGCCCCAGGTGGGTAACTAGGCATTTCGTCATAGACCCTTGGCCTTTTTGTGGCAGCGGTGGGATTGTCATGCTCGGTGTGTGGGGTGAGAGTCACCGTCCACTGAGTGGTTCAAATTTTTTAAAAACCTGTAACCTCCAGACACAGAGCACAGTGAATGAGTGTAGCA
This sequence comes from Microcaecilia unicolor, assembly GCF_901765095.1. NCBI lineage: Eukaryota > Metazoa > Chordata > Amphibia > Gymnophiona > Siphonopidae > Microcaecilia > Microcaecilia unicolor. The sequence continues at coordinate 231,896,449 of NC_044036.1, forward strand.
ATAACGGGTCCCTTCCCCATTTTTTTTTTGAAGTGTTAGGAAATTAGTAGCGTGCTGATTGAGACTGACAATGGCCATCAGACACCGGATATGCCAGAGCGACCAGATTACCTCAGCGAGGAGGAGGTGCAGGACCTGCCTGCGCAGAGTTCTCCAAAGGGGAGACCAGATTCCTTTGTGGGCAGATGCCTGTGATTTGTAATGGCTGGATGCCACACCAGCTGAAATCTAGGAAATCTACAGTTTCCCAATATTAACTGGATAAATGTTATATCAGGGAGTGCCAGGGAGATAAAATTTCTAAATGTAATAAATGACTGCTTCACGGAGCAATTGTTCCAGGAACCAACGAGAGGGGGAGCCATTTTGGATCTCGCCCTTGGTGGCATGCATAGTGCGAGAGGTGGTGTTGTTGGGTCCCCTGGGAAACAGTGATTATAACATGATCAAGTTTGAGCTACTATCTGGGATGAACCCGCAAAGGAAATCTACTGTAGCTGCATTTAATTTTCGAAAGGGCGACCATAATAAAATGAAAAAAATGGTTAAAAAGAAATTAAAAGGATCAGCTGCTAAGGTCAGGACACTAAATCAGGTGTGGACGTTATTAAAAAATACAATTTTGGAAGCCGAGTCCTGATGCATTCCAAGTATTTTCAAAGGTAGAAAGAAGAGAAAACGACAGCCAGCTTGATTAAAAGTTGAAGTAAAAGAGGCTATTACAGCCAAAAGATTGTCCTTCAAAGAATGGAAAAAGGATCCAAATGAAGAAAATAAGAAGCAACATAAGCACTGGCAAATCAGATGCAAAGCATTAAGTTTTTTTTAAATCATTTTTCATAATTACATTCACATTTATCACATAAATGTAAGGAAATACAGAAATTAATATAAAGAAAAAGGAAAAAATTTTCTCTCAACAACATATATATTTATACAATTGTCCACAATTGGAAGATCCAAGATCAGGAAAACAATCTTAAAGAAAATAAGAAAAACTGAAAATGGTTAATCTTACACTTCACATTTTCTGAAGGAGGAAGGTTAATCGGTTATTGCAGCCGGTACAGTGATAAAGATGCAAAGCATTAATAAAGAAGGCTAAAAGAGATTATGAAGAGAAACTTGCTGTAGAGGCTAAAACTCACAGTAACAACTTTTTCAGATTTCATCAAAAGCAGAAAGCCTGCGAGAGAATCCGTGGGACCATTAGACCACGAAGGAGCAAAATGCGCACTCAGGCCATAGCAGAGAAACTGAATGAATTCTTTGCTTCTGTCTTTACAGAACAAGATGTAAGATATCTGCCTGTACCAGAAATGGTTTTCAAGGATGATGATGAGGAGGTACTGAAAGAAATCTCGGTGAGCCTGGAAGATGTACTGAGCCAAATCGAGAAAGAGTAATAAATCACCTGGACTGGATATCATACATCCAAGGGTACTCAAAGAACTCAAGCATGAAATTGCTGATCTGCTGTTAGTAATATGTAACCTGTTAAAATTGTCTGTAGTACATTAAGATTGGAGGGTGGCCAGACTCCGATTTTTAAAAGAGTTCTATGGGTGATCCGGGAAATTACAGACCGGTAAGCCTGACGGTGCCTGTCAAAATAGTGGAAAGTATTTGAATAAAATTACATTACAGGAAAAAGGTTAAAAAAATAAATTAGAGGAGCAGCTGCTAAGGCCAAAAATTTACATCAGGACTGGATAATATTCAAAAATACCATCTTGGTATCTGAATGTAACTCACCTTGAGCTACTACTGAAAAAAGTGTGGGCAAAATTTAAATACATATTCCATGTGTTAAAAATGCAGAAGGAAGGTCAAACAACAGCTGGCAATGGTGAGCAGAGTTAGAACTAAAAGAACATCCTTGATAAAATGGAATTGCAAGTCAAATGCAAAGCGCTGATAAGGAAGTCAAAGAGAGACTTTGAAGAGAAGCTTGCCTTGGAGGTAAAAACACAAAATAAAACTAAGTACATTAGAAGCAAGAAGCCAGTAAAAGAATTGGTTGGATTTCTAGATGATTGAGGGATAAAAGGTGCACTCGGGGAGGACAAGCCCATAGCAGAGAGACTAAATTAGTTCTTCGCTTTGGATTTCATTAAGGAAGTTGTGGGTGAGATACTTGTGCCAGAAATAGTGTTTTAATTATGTTGAAGAAACTGAAAGAAATCTCTGTAAACTTGGAAGCTGTAATGAGGCAATTTGACAAAACTAAAGAGTAGCAAATCACCTGTACCAAGTGATATATATCCCAGTCTATTGATAGAACTAAAAGATGAACTTGCAGAGCTATTAGTAATATGTAATTTATCAAGCCTGGTACCAGAAGATTGGAGGGTAGCCAATGTAATGCCAATTTTTAGAAAGGGTTCCAGGGGACACCTGTGAAATTAGAGGCTCTTAAGTCTGACATCAGTGACAGCCAAAATGGTAGAGATTATTACAAAGAAAAAAATTACAGAGCATATACATAGGCATGGATTAATGGGATAAAGCCAACATGAATTTAGCCAAGGGTAGTCTTGCCTCATCAATCTGTTACATTTTTTGAAGGTGTGAATAAACGTTGACAAAGGTGAGCCGGTTGATATTGCATATCTGGATTTTCAGAAGACTTTTTAAATTAAGAAGTTATGGGATAGAAAGCATTGTCCAGTTGTGGATTAAGAACTGGTTAAAAGTCAGTGTAGAAGGGTAAATAGTGGGGTTCCCCAAGGGTCTGTGTTGGGATTGCTGCTTTTTAACATATTTTTTAAATTTTATTTTTATTGAAATTTTAAATTATGCAATCAAGCATCTACTTGTACATAAAAGATAAATTCAACCAAAAAGGGGAAAGAACGAATCTCAAACACTCGTGCATGAGTTCATTCTCCACATGACGTGCGAGCATGGGACCAGAAGTCTTTGTTTTTCCATTAAGAAGAAAGGTCACAGTTGAAGTCTCTCCTTAGCACATTCATTATGTTTTTGATGCCTTGCCCACAGGGTTTTTAACATTTTTTTCATTATTTTACTCTTTTTGCTTCTTTTGGTGTCCTTAGTTATTTTTGTCCTGTTTCGAGTTTCCTTTATTTGTCATCCTTATGGGTTCCCCTTAGGCCTGAGCTCTTGCTGGGTTTCATCAAACTTTTTTGAGGGTGAGTGGCCTCTTTTCACCCTTACCATTGAACTGTTTGATTTGTTATTGGCTGTTTTCTTTTCCATGTCCCAGAAGGTTCCCAGTGGCTTTAAGTGTTGTTCCCAATGTAATCATGTCATCTCTGGGACTGATCACCATAACTGGTGCACATGCAGAAGAGGACCCAGAGAGATCCAGCGCATAAAGATTTTTGGTACCAAGTCCGGTCCATAGATGTTGGTATTGGACGTATTGGTCCTGATGCCTGAGGCGGCTCATTCGGACTCTGGGAGTGCACTGACATTGAGGAGGTCTCCTCCTGCCTTGACATTGGGGGCTGGGTTTGGGCCCCTGGATCGGTCTGCATCAGACCTGACACTGAGGTGATATGAAGATTCAACGTCTTCCTTGTCTGTACCATGGGGCTCCGATGCTTGACACCGAGGCAAGCCTAAGAAGAGCAAGCATTGGTTCCCTTCGAAGCATGATACTGGGAGCACCAAGGCATCAGCATCATTGATACCCAAGAAATGTTAGCGTCGAGGTGTGCTTTCTCTCTCTCTCTCTCTCGCTAGGAGGCGCTGGCACTGCAGCCGCCTCAGCCAGGCTTAAGCTTCTGATTCAGCACTGACAGGTTTGCAGGCTCTCCACACTGGTACTGGCCTTGCCACACTCTTACCGATGGCTGGCTTCTGGGCCATGTTTTAGAACGAGCCTTGTGGCCTTTTTGAATCAGCCCAAGTTCATTGACATTGAGGGCGCTTGCGCTAGCCACAGCACAACTCCAGCCTTCTTTGGAAGTTTCAGGTCTTGCTTGTGGAGCAGTTGCCGACACTGTTGCCTTGTCGGCCATCGGAGTCTGGGCCAGCCCAGATAGTATCTCCTTTGACGTGGGAGGAAGCTTCCCCAAAGTTAGGGTTCACATCTTCACCTCAGTGCCCTGACTAGCCTGGACATTCCTCCAGTAGACCGAGGCAGGAGAGGACTCATTTCTCCAAGAGGGAGCTTTTTGAATGTGGGACTGTGATGAGGAGTCAGACCACTTCTCAGGTCTTATGGCATCCCCTCAGATCCCTTCCTTCCATAGGGGGTTTCTCTTGGGGGTTTCTCCTTTACCAGTTTTGTTAAGTGGATGGCTGCTGCTATCCCCTTTAAGTTGGAGACTGAGGACAAGCCTAGGGGCTAGTTGTTGACCATTTTGGACTATGCCTAAGGAGGCAGTCACTTTATCCCTCCATGCCATTTTCAGGTACGCACAGATGAAGAACTGGGAGACCCTCTCTATGCAGGTTGTCCCTAAGAAGGTGGATTTGATGTATCGTATCCAAAAGGCTCCTGGATTTGAGAAGGCTCTGTTAGCACACCAATCCATGATGTTCGAATCCACTATCAAGAGGGCCAAAAGTTCTATGACTCATGCCTCGGCTTCCTTGGGCAGGGAGACCAGGACTCTGGATTCTTTTGGGAGAAAGGTGTTTTAGGTCTCAATGCTCATCTCCTGTATCTTGACCTACCAGTGTTACATGAGCCTATACTTGAAGTCTATGGTATGCAGTGTACTAGACTTTATGGACACTCTTCCACAGGAGCATGCTGCTTAACTTTGCCAGCTGGCCACGCAACATAAGGAGTGCAGGACATGTCAGGGGCACATTTGATACTTTTGCCATTGCGTCCATATTCTCTGCTTTAGGTGTCAGGATGCGTAGACTCTCATGCCTGTGTGTCTTGAACCTCGAACCAGCAGTTCAAGAGAGATTTGTGGAGTTCCATCCATGCTGAGGACATAACAGTTACAGTTAGCTCATTTATTGCCCGCTAATACCAATAAAATAGTTCATAGTGGGTTACAGCAATGATATTAGATTACAAAGACAGAATCTAGGATGTAAAATAATTGGACAAAATTATCCTGATCTAGAATAGCAATATACATCTGATCTTAGTTCCTTCCCTAACAAGTATTTATGAAACAACCATGTCTTTAAATCTTTCTTAAAAGTAACATAACTGGGCAAGCAGCTTAACATAGATGATATGGCAGGCCAAAAACAGCAGATTGATAAGCAAACAAACATGTAAACAACTTCTTTGAGATGATTCCCCGAGGACTAGGGAAGGAAAAAAATAATGATTTACAAAAGTTATATCGAGATAATGAATCCAAGTAACATACTAAAGAAAGCACATAACAAAGAATCAGACCACAAATGATCTTATATAATAAGCACCCCAATTTAAAGAGCATTCTAGCTTCTACTGAAAGCCAGTGTACTTCAATGAAAAATGAGTAATATGATCAGTTTTCTTAAGACAAAAATTTAAACAAACTGCCACATTTTGAACAGTTTGACTTTTTCTAATAAGTCTAAACAGATCTTCTGATAAATATTTTCTAATGCTTCTTAGTTTTTTCATCATATAGAAAGAGATTTTTACTAAAGAGTTTATTTGATGTTCCATTGTTAAGTTTCTTGTCTGGTGTGACACCCAAGATCTTAACTGTATGATCTAAAGAGTAAAAGTTGCCATCAGTACTAAATTGTGAGTCTATATTTAAGCTCTGCCTATTCCCTAACAAAAGAAATTTAGTTTTTTCCTTATTTAATTTAAGGTAGTGAACAGCCATCCAGACAGTAATTATAGTAAGATAATGAGCAATAATAGTACGTGCTTCCCTTAGATCTGGCATAATAGAAAAAAGTACCGTTATATCATCTGCGTAAATATAAACAGGTTAACCTTCCCTTTCCAAACATTTGCCAATGAAGACATAAGAACATTAAACAAAACAGGCAACAGGGGAGATCACTGGGTGACACCAGACGGCGGTGACCAGCTTTTTGAAAGCAACCTTTGCATCTTTACTAAATAAGTTTGAAATGTAAGAAAGCCTTTAATCCAAACACCTTGCCCGTAATACCAAAATTATCTAAGATTTCAAGTAATCTGTCATGATCAACTAGATCAAATGCACTAGAAAGATCTAGTTGCATAATAAGCGCATTCTGACCCTTTCTCAGGAGATATCTCACATGGTTCAGTATCATAACCAGTGAAGTTTCTGTACTATGGTTAACCCGAAATCCAGACTGGGACACATGCAGGAACTCAAATTGTTCCAAGTAAACCATCAATAACGTTGGAGACAAGGTGGAAGAGGTCATGGACCTCACTAAGAAACACTCTGACACCATCAAGTCTCTTGGCAGCCACCTCCTGCAACCGCCTCCTCTTGGAGGTTTTTGGCTGGACCTAATAGGAGTACCTACTTCTCTCAAAGGTGTAGGTACACTCCTTCTACCTGCCCTGCCCAACAGGCCCAGTCCTAGCGCTCCCTGCCCAGGCACACCCCAAAGCCCCAGCAGGCTCCCTAGTCAAAGCAGGGGACAAGCTTTTGACAAGCTCCAGGAGAGCAGAGCTCAGAAAGCAACAAGGCAAATGGTCCACAATATCCAAGATGGAAAACAGAAGAAAAGCAGACCTTTAAGAAAGCAATCTTTATTGTCAGGGTTATGCCAGCTTGAGTGCTGATATTCTCATAGTTCTCAGGCACAAGTAACATAGTAACATAGTAGATGACGGCAGAAAAAGACCTGCATGGTCCATCCAGTCTGCCCAACAAGGTAACTCATATTTGCTGCTTTTTGTGTATACCCTACTTTGATTTGTACCTGTGCTCTTCGGGGCACAGACCGTATAAGTCTGCCCAGCACTATCCCCGCCTCCCAACCACCAGCCCCTCCTCCCAACCACCGGCTCTGGCACAGACCGTATAAGTCTGCCCAGCCCTATCCCCGCCTCCCAACCACCAGCCCCGCCTCCCGATCTTGACTAAGCTCCTGAGGATCCATTCCTTCGGCACAGGTTTCCTTTAGCTTATCCCACGCATGTTTGAATTCCGTTACCATTTTCATTTCCACCACCTCCCGCGGGAGGGCATTCCAAGTGACTCCTCAGTACACAACATCAATTTTATTACACTGCCTCATAATAAAACAGTCTTCACATGAACCGCTAAGTTAGCTCTGCAGTATCCTACCGGGGCTTCCAACCCTTTGCTCCCGTAGGCCCCTCTTTGAGCTATACCTTCCACCAACTCAGTCCTTTAGCTTCCCACAGTCCTTGGCAGTGCATTAGTGTTCCAACAAAACACAGTCAGAGCTTCCTGGGGCAGATTCTCCCTATAGCACTCATGTCTCAACTGGCCTTCCCCACAGGGTCTTAATGGTTTATAAAGTTCAAAAGCATTCAGCATAACCGTTCATTAGCCCTTATATAGTCTCCATACTATCCTTCCACGCTTTTCAAGCAAAAAATAGCAATAGAAAAATATCCAGCTCTGGGGCTTTTCAATGACTGCCACCAGCACTGGAGAGGGGCAGCCACCTCCATCGCAGTGTTCCATGCACACAGCTCACCTACAGCTACCACAGGAGAAAATAAATACACCGTGGCCAGCACTGAACGCTGCAACCCCCAAACAATCCAATACTATTGAGGGATTTATGTTATTTGCCTTTAGTGGTTAGCATAAAAGGGGTTCTCTCCACTCTGGCTCACCGGCCTCTGCTAGGTCTATGTGCTCCAGCCTCATTCGTTTCCAGAGCTTCCCTGCTCTGCCTTTACTTTGGGGTACTTTCTTGCCCCAGGTTGGGTAGCCCATTTACTTCTAGCTAGCCTTTCTCTCTCTGTGAGGGGGTCTTCTCTCTCCACCCTTTCTTCTCTTGGAGCCCTCCCATTTCTGGGCTAGGGGCACTCTCCTTTTTCCTGCTTGTCCCCACCCTTTCCCTCTCTCTGGCTGTTGGAGTCCTCCAACCCTTCCCTTCCAGGCCATGCCTTTCTTTTATGATCAGCTAGGAGCTTGGGGAGCCTAGACATTTCTCCCTTCAAGTGGACTCCTGGTTTCCCACGGGGCCCATGCTCCACCTCTGCAGAGGCCCTGCTAGCATGTTTTAGAACTCCTAGGTACTGATGCAGGATAAGGAAACTTGCTCCAACTTTGACAGGATTCCATTCCGGGTTTCACTTTCCACCTAGAGCTCTAAATCCTTTCTGTATCTCCTTATCTAAATCTAAATGGACAGAGGGCCACACACAGGGCTGAAGTGTCATTTGTACACACCAGAGGTTGGGATCGCTACTTATACACCACTTTAATAACTCTTTAAAAACTTCCAGGTGTTAGACAGAGTTGCCAGACATTACCAGGTTTGGCCAGATGGCTGCATCAGGGGAAAAACATACTTTTCTTGTCATTGGCGATTGGCCCTTCCATGTTTCGGCACTTCAGTGGATGTTCCTCCACGCAGGCCTACCAAGACAGAGAGTGGCCAGGCACAAGCTTAATAATCACAAAGCACAGACAGCAAAGGACTTAAAATATACCTATACTGAAATTCAGGGGTAAAAGGGGCGATCAAGGAAGACAAAGACGTAGCGGAGAGATTGAATTAATTCTTTGCTTCGGTCTTCACTGAGGAAGATTTGGGTGGGATACCGGTGTCGGAAATGATATTTCAAGCGGACGAGTCGGAGAAACTTACTGACTTCACGGTAAACCTGGCGTAATGGGCCAGTTCAGCAAACTGAAGAGTAGCAAATCTCTTGGACCGGATGGTATTCATCCTAGAGTACTGATAGAACTGAAAAATTAGCTTGCGGAGCTACTGCTAGTGATATGCAATTTATCCTTAAAATCAAGCGTGGTACCGGAAGTTTGGAGGATGGCTAATGTAATGCCCATTTTTAAAAAAGGTTCCAGGGGAGATCCGGGAAATTATAGACCGGTGAGTCTGACGTTGGTACCAGGGAAAATGGTAGAGGCTATTATTAAAAACAAAATTACAGAGCACACCCAAGGACACGGATTACTGAGACCGAGTCAGCACGGCTTTTGTGTGGGGAAATCTTGCCTGACCAATTTACTTCAATTCTTTGAAGGAGTAAACAAACGTGGACAAAGGGGAGCCGGTTGACATTGTATATCTGGATTTTCAAAAGGCATTTGACAAGGTACCTCATGAAAGGCTACAGAGGAAATTGGAGGGTCATGGGATAGGAGGAAAAGTCCTTTTGTGGATTAAAAACTGGTTGAAGGATAGGAAACAGAGAGTGGGGTTAAATGGGCAGTATTCACAATGGAGAAGGGTAGTTAGTGGGGTTCCTCAGGGGTCTGTGCTAGGACCACTGCTTTTTAATATATTTATAAATGATTTAGAGATGGGAGTAACTAGCGAGGTAATTAAATTTGCTGATGACACAAAGTTATTCAAAGTCGTTAACTCGCAACAGGATTGTGAAAAATTACAGAAGGACGGCTAGATGGCAGATGACGTTTAATGTGAGCAAGTGTAAGGTGATGCATGTGGGAAAAAAGAACCCGAATTATAGCTACGTCATGCAAGGTTCCACGTTAGGAGTTACGGACCAAGAAAGGGATCTGGGTGTCGTCGTCGATAATACACTGAGACCTTCTGCTCAGTGTGCTGCTGCAGCTAGGAAAGTGTATTGGGGGGGTCACGTGATGCAAGAGACCTGAGTGGACGCCTGGTAGCTCGGCTCCCCGCTCCTCACCTAGTTTTTCCCCCATGGAGCAAGAGGTTGACAGCTAATCAGTTATAAAACAGACCAGCGCGAACACTGAAACAGCTGAGGCGCGGGAGCTGAGGTTAGAAGAGAGCCAGAGCGGAGCGGCATGCCAGTAAAGACGCTGTGATCGGGGAAGGAGAAGAGCAGCGTGGCGAAAAATAAAATGGCGTCACAATCCCCGCTTGCCTCATCGATCTCGCCTGGACGTGGTCAGAGCCTCACTCCGCAGCATGAGGACATAGTTCAAATGTCCCTGAAAAATATGTCACAGCTGCTGGATGACAAACTAGCCAAACTGCACACCGGCATGGACGAAATCAAGGAGTGCCTAGCAGGCCACACGGCCAGACTACAGCAAGCAGAGGAGCGCATCTCTGCACAAGATCAAGCAACGGCGGCAGAGGGGCGCCTCGGCACCCTGGAATCCCAGATGCGCACACTGCTCGACCGCGTGGAAGACCAAGAGAATAGGGGAAGACGCAACAATGTCAGATTTGTTGGTATCCCCGAATCAGCCCTGGACTCGGAACTAACGGACTTGGCAGAAAAATGGCTGCCCCAACAGCTGGGCCTTGCACTGGAATCCGGTAAGGTGGAGAGGATCCATCGCATAGGAACACGGAGAGAGGGAATAGATCGCCCGAGGGTTGTCATTGCCAGATATTTAAACTATGCAGATAAAACTAAAATTCTGGAACAATATAAGAGACAACGCAACCTGGAGTACAAAGGGAAAAAGATCTTATTATTTCAAGATTTTTCATTCCAGGTCATGGAGCAGAGGAAGCTGATGGCGCCATATTGTACGAAACTATTTGAGCATGGCATCAAGTTCGCATTCCAATACCCGGCCAAAGTGCGAGTTACTCACGACAACCGCACTGTTACTTACACAAAGGTAGAGGAAATCCAAGCGTTTCTGGAGAGAGTGGCGAGAGCGCCGCGGCAGGGCATGGAGGCGATCGCAGATGGCGCGCAGTGAGTCAGGAACTATTTTGAGCAGGTACTTCAATGGAGGAGCAACAGAGCAGACAGTGGACCTGGAAAGCCTTGAATTGAGTAGCGGTCTAATTGCGGACGATTTGATGCGGAGGCATGTGCGCAAGGGAGGCTCAGAAGACGACTGACGGATCAGTGCTTTAGTGGAGTGGTGAACACTGAGAGGATAGATTGGCCTGAGATACCTTGCAAATACACCATGCGCTCGTGCAGTGGAGCTTCAGCGGCCTGGGAGCCAGGGATCACCAACATTGCCAGTCATTCGGACAAAGATAGAGTCCTGATGGGGATCGTAAGTTTAGCCTAACTGCCAGGAACTAATAGCATGTTGGTCTTAGAGCGGCAAGGCAAAATATATGAATGACATAAAGTTGATCTGACACAGGCAGTAAGCATAAAATGAGGTTTAAATTGCTGCTCACTGCTACATCCGTACTAGGTACCGTATTATTTACTGTTATGTTTTTGGGTTCTGTTTGCAGTTCAGTTAAGTTGGGAATGGACTATGGTCTCAAAGTTGAAGTGTTGGTATGTTGGTATGCAAATTACTTTTCCAAATCAACAAATGTAGATATGGGGGGAGCGGGTGGGGGTTGGGAGTTGATGCATATTTCTGTTGGGGATGGTTGAGGGGGTTCAAATCTCAATCAAAGGATACAAAGGGAAGACAAGTGAGGACGTGAGGAGGTGGATGCATGATGGGTGGGAACATGATGAGATGTCTCAAAGAGCGGATGTGTATGTGAGTCTGGGGTTGAGAAGAGAGGCTGAATGGGGACATAGGAAAGGGGGGAAGAGGAGAGAGGATGGGGGAGGGGGGTGGGGGGTGGGATGGGAGGGGCGAGGGAATGGGGAGAGGGGAATTAGGCAAATAGGACCGAGACCTGGGAGAAAGGGCAGGGATATGCGGCAGTGGAGTCAGAGCTTTCACTTTGGAGATCAGAGGACAAGGGAGGTACAAGATATACATTGGGGACTAATTTTGCAGGGTGGCATAGCTGGGATGCTACTCTGGAAGAGTACCAAAGGTAGAACACACTGTATTAGAAAAACACTAGTGTGAGGAAATGGGTAGCATTCGTATAGCTTCTCTAAATGCAGATGGAATCCACTCACCCATTAAACGCAAAAAGATCTTGCAATATAGTAAACAACTAAAAGTGGGGGTTCTCTTGGTGCAGGAAACTCATTTGTCAGCCACAGAGCATCTGAAATTGAAACAAGGCTGGGTGGGGGAACTGGTTTACTCGTCCTTTAACAATCGGCAGAGGGGAGTGGCCATTCTCTTAAGTAAAAGCTTAGATTATACGTGCCACAAGACGGTCCAGGATCCTGAGGGTCGCTTTGTGATATGGATGGGTATACTGTGTGGGTCAAAGGTGGCTTTATGCTCGGTGTATGCCCCTAACGTCTACTCCCAAAAATTCTTTCTCAAACTAATAGCGGCCCTGGTTCCACTACAAGAGTATAAATTGATCGTGGGAGGGGACTTTAACATAACAGCAGATCCTCTAGTTGATTGTAATCCACCAAAGATGAGACCTAAGGATGCAGAAGACAGAGGCGTAGGGCTGCTAGAGGGACCTGAGACTTGTGGATGTGTGGAGGGTGTTGCACCCGGACGAGAGAGACTATACTTTCCTTTCCACTGTTCACGGGTGTCAGGCAAGGTTTCGATTGTATCTTATTATCACAGGGCCTTTTCTCTGTGAGCAAGGTGGCGGGGATTGAAATAGCCGTGGTATCGGACCACAGTCTGGTGTGGGTGGATGTTGCCATGGGAGGGGCTAGGAGCAAAGTGGGCTGGCGAATGAACCCCACACTGTACCAGGAGCAAGAATTTAGAGACTATCTGCAACGGGAATGGCAGTTTTTTCTAGAGGATAACAAGAACTCTGTGAATGATCCGGTCGCACTATGGGAGGTAGGGAAGGCTGTACTGAGGGGCAAAATCATTGAATATACCGCTAGGACTAGGAAGATAAGAGAGGGGTTGCTCCTTGACCAGCTTACAGCACTGCAGAACGCTAGGGCAGCGATGATGAGAGGAGATGAGAGGGCAAAGGACATTTTTAAGGAAACAAAAGCCCTGATCAACGAGACGTTAAACAAAAGGGCAGTGCGGGATATCCAGCTATACAAATATAAATTACATAGGTGGGGCAATAAAATGGGGAGCTTATTAGCAACCCTGGTACGTAGCTGATCTGCAAAGCATCTTATCAGTAGTATTAAAAACAGGGGGGGACAGAAACTGGAAAGGGAGGAAGAGATACAGGCAGCGTTTGTGGATTTTTATAGATCATTGTACGATAAGGGGACTTCTGATGAGATTAAAAGGGAGGCCTTTTTCCAGAATCTTCAGCTCCCGACGCTTTCTCAAGACCAAAGAGACGCGTTGAATGAGAGAGTCTCGGGTGAGGAAATTCAAGCAGCCATTAAAAAGCTTAAATTAGCCAAAGCGCCGGGACCTGATGGGCTAGGGCCAGAATTTTACAAGATTTTAGGAGGGAAGATAGCAGGGCCGTTCAGTGATCTATGTGAGGCACTGTGCACGGAAGGGCAATCCACGGGGACTTTGACACATGCCACCATCATAGTGCTGCCGAAGCCGGGGCGCGATAAAGAGGCGCTGGGATCTTATCGTCCCATATCTTTACTAAACCAAGATATTAAGCTGTTTTCCAGCATCATGGCCGCTCGGATGGGGAAGGTGCTTCCCCATTTGGTGAATGGAGACCAATCGGGCTTTGTGCCGGGGAGATATGCGTCCACAAATATCCTAAGAGCGCTCAGTGCTTTGCAGGCTAAGGGAGGCAAGCCGAGAGATAATATTATTGTCAGCCTAGATGCAGAAAAAGCCTTTGATAAGATACTGTGGGACTATCTTTTTTGGGTGCTTCCTCAATTTGGCATCTACGGGGAATTTCTGCGGGGGACGCGAGCGCTATACAGGAATCTGACGGCACAGTTCTTGATAAACAACGCCTTGTTGCAGTCGTTCCCACTGCTCCGGGGCATGCGCCAGGGATGCCCTTTATCCCCAATGTTATTTGTACTGGCCTTGGAACTCCTAGCGAGTAAAATTCGGCAGTCCCAAGAACTAACAGGAATTTGGATAGGGAAGGATGAATATAAAATAAATCTTTTTGAGGATGATATGTTAATCTTTTTAGGGGAGGCGACCAGTGGTATCCCAACCCTCATAAACGTGATCCAACGGTTTGGCTCTTTTTCCGGTCTCAGGATCAATTTTGATAAATCAGAGGCTATGGCGCTATCCAAAAATTGTAAGTGCCAAAGCTCTCCAGACTTTCCGTTGACTTGGGCAGAGGGGCCGATGAAATACTTGGGAGTCTATCTACACATAGATTTCAAGGTCATGTATAAAAAGAACGTAGCTGAGAAGTTGGACGGGATAAGAAAATTGTGCCATCAATGGAAAGACCTACCAGTATCACTCTTGGGACGAGTGGCGCTTGTCAAAATGGTACTTGTCCCTAAGATCCTGTATTGCCTACAGATGTTGCCAATATGGGTTCACAGCAAAGATGAGAGGGTATATCGGGGAGCTATAACTTCATTCATTTGGGGGGGACGGAGGGCTAGGATAGGTTATGGTAAGTTGGTCCGGGATCGAAATGAAGGGGGAGTCAACTTACCGGATCTTCGTCTTTATAATGTTGTAGCGCTCCTTAGATGGATTTACGAAATACACACGGGTTGCTATAAATATGCACCGCCACGGGTGTGGGAATTCACAGCCCACCCTTGGTCGGTATTCAATACCCTGCATGGCAGGAGATCACAGATTCAGATCTCTCCTCTTTTAATGCTGTTACGCATGGCGTGGGATTGGTGGCGACAGAGGGTGGGGGAAGCAGCGGGTCCCTCTCCATTCATAGAACTTCTAGATAATCCCGACTTTCCCGCAGGGAGGGGCTCCAGATATTTTAAGGAACGGGAGCAGATAGGTTGTAGATATGTAGGGCAGGTGCTAGTAGAAGGGGGAACCCACATACTATCATTCGCAGAGTGTCAAGCCACTACTACTACTACTACTACTTAGCATTTCTATAGCGCTGCCAGGGTTACGCAGCGCTGTACAAGTTTAAACATGGGGAAGGACAGTCCCTGCTCAAGAGAGCTTACAATCTAAAGCCAAATGGAATATCCCACGGCGTTTATTTTTTTTCTTATTTACAAATCAGGCATTATGTGTTATCCTTGAAAAAGAAGAGTAATAGACTCTCATCCTTTACTGCACTAGATGTAGTGTTCAAGCAACTGCCCACAGAACGCAATAAGCTCTCAGTTTGGTACCAAGTTGGTAAAACGTGGAGGCCAACCAACTATGTGGACACGTTAGCCACCAAGTGGAGCTCAGGGGTGGGCAGTGCGGTGTTGGAAAGGGAGATTAAGAGATGCTTTGAATTGGCCTACAAGGTAACCCCTAATGTGAGTTGACACGAAATTCAATTGAAGATCCTGCACCGGGTGTATCTTACCAGGAGTAGGGGTAAGGCCATGGGACTATGGGCATCAGAGGACTGTAATAGATGTGTAAATCACAAAGGTACCCTGGCACATCAATTTCTAGAATGTTCAGCGCTGCAGACGTTCTGGATGTTGAGGCATCTGGAGGACGTGCTAGAACAGCCCATAGAATGGAATTATAGAGTCCTATTACTGGTCTTGGACTCAGACTTGGCTGCACAGGGACTGAACCCGTATCAATGCCGTTTTGTCTTACTGGCGCTGATCCTAGCGAAAAACGTTATCCTACAACATTGGATGAATAAAATTCCTCCTCCTCTTACTCAGTGGCATAGTAGCATGAAGCAAATGGCAGGTTGGGAAGGAGGAGGTCAGTTTGAATTCCCATGGGGTAGGCCCCCACCGGGCCGTTCTCTTTGGAGAAGCAGTTTTGTGAAACTGACACAGCTGCCCCCTGGGGAAGCCTCCAGTGTAATGGTATAAATGTTTAATGGTATAACTGTATAACAGTATAATTCAATCAGTATAACCAATTATGGAGACAGGAACGATCTGTACCTCAGGCACTTAGGTCTTGGTTCTGTAGGGGAGGGAGGGGGGCATGGAAGGGTGGGGGGAAGAAAAGCTGAAAATAGAGAGGAATGGACACAACGGTTAGATAGCACATGTCATTTGTTTGTGCCATTATTGGGTTGCGGTGTATTATATTATTATTATTTTCAAATGTAAATCACTTGAGCGATATTTTGTGTTATTGCTATATGGAGAACTTTTGGATGTTTGTACATTTCTCTTACTAATAAAAATATTTCAAAAAAAAAAAAAAAAGAATGTTGGGCATTATTAGGAAAGGTATGGAAAACAGGTGTGAGGATGTTATAATGCTGTTATATCGTTCCATGGTGCGACTGCACCTTGAATATTGTGTTTAATTCTGGTTGCCGCATCTCAAGAAAGATATAATGGAATTGGAAAAGGTGCAGTGAAGGGCGACTAAAATGATAGCGGGGATGGGACGACTTCCCTATGAAGAAAGACTAAGCAGGCTAGGGCTTTTCAGCTTGGAGAAGAGACGGCTGAGGGGAGACATGATAGAGGTATATAAAATAATGAGTGGAGTGGAACAGGTGGATGTGAAGCGTCTGTTCACGCTTTCCAAAAATACTAGGACTAGGGGGCATGCGATGAAACTACAGTGTAGTAAATTTAAAACAAATCGGAGAAAATGTTTCTTCACCCAACGCGTAATTAAACTCTGGAATTCGTTGCCGGAGAACGTGGTGAAGGCGGTTAGCTTGGCAGAGTTTAAAAGGGGGTTAGATGGTTTCCTAAAGGACAAGTCCATAAACCGCTACTAAATGGACTTGGGAAAAATCCACAATTCCAGGAATAACATGTATAGAATGTTTGTACGTTTAGGAAACTTGCCAGGTGCCCTTGGCCTGGATTGGCTGCTGTCGTGGACAGGATGCTGGGCTCGATGGACCCTTGGTCTTTTCCCAGTGTGGCATTACTTATGTACAGATACTTCCTAGTTACAAGAAGGATCTCTGATTTCATGTGGGGAAATGACAGTTTTAGTATCGCATACTGCCCTTCAGCCTTGCATCAGCTCCCAGGATATTTACCAAATGTCTAATGATAGTCGTAGCATTGCTATGCAGACTGGGAGTTGAAATAAATGGGGATTCTTAGGTCCCCTAAATCTAGACTTATGTGGGGAAGGCTGTTAATAACCCCATCTGACTCCAATCATTGAACCCACTAACTTCTAATCTAAAGTGAATAACCATGGACCAATTATGGACCATACAACTGTGTCAGGGGTCTGTCTAGGGATGTACATTTCCCCAACCAGACCCAAAGGGGTTGTCATTTTATTCTGGTTAATCTTTTCACTGTCCATATTAGATTAACAAATTCCCTATAAGTAAGAAATAAGGAAGATCATAGACAGGTTTAGTTAGAAAGTTTATTACTCACCCAAATCAGGTTACATATGCATAGAAATGGAGCAAGGTATTCTTATGAAGAAGTCTTTGACAGAGATGACACAGGTCAGCCTCTAGTCTCTAAGTCTCTTCTCTACATGCCAAATGCCAACCATATTTATACCCTTTTCTTCCATTAGGTTCTATGGAGTTCTAAAAAAACTACTTCTATGTAAATGGCCCAGGTGGCCGGATGACACTTTTTTTCCTCTTAACCACAGATTTTGCTATCTTTACCCTTGGAACAAGCCCTTCACCTTTTTTCTGGCAGATGGCCAGTCTTCTTCTAGCCACAATGTTCTTTCACTTCTGCTTTTTTCATGCACCTGTTATGTGGTCAGAGTCTATTTCCATCTATCAAACTATAGCCAGCTTAGAAAATGTACTTTTTAATACCAATTCTTCCCTTGGCCTGTTTTAATCAGCAACCCTTAGGTTGGGCAAAGCTCTTCCAGTAGGCCTCAGGCCTGTACTATATTTATACAGAGTACATCTATTTCCATACATGGATGATTGGCTGGTCAATAGCACGTTGACAAACTGTTCAGGTGATGGAGCTACTAGGATTCGTAGTCAATTACCGAAAGTCCCACCTGCAACCTGTACAGCAATTAGAGTTAATTGGAACCCTGCTAGACATGGTACAAGTTCGGGCCTAACTCCCGCAGATATGAGCGGATGCTCTGGTAGCCATCACCATTCAGGTCCGCAGCAGCCAACAGGTCACAGCTAAGCAGATGTTGAGACTGTTGGGCCATATGACCTCAACAGTTCGTCATGCCCATGACACACCTCCTTTTGAAGGAAGCCCAGTTGACCCTAGGTCCTCAGTGGTCTCAGGCGAAGGGGAACCTAGTGGATATCATTCACATCACTCCCAATTTGGCTCATTTGCTTTTCTGGGGGACCATTAGCTTCAATTTGACTCTGGGACTACTATTCCAAATTCTTCCATCTTAGAAGGTCATAACCACAGATGCATTCAACTTGGGCCGGGGGACCCCTGTAGATGGGCCTCACACTCATGATTTGGTCTGCCCAGGAAACTTTGCTGTACATCAACTTCCTGGAGCTCCAAGCAATTTGGTACACTCTAAAGGTTTTCAGGGATCAACTGCTGAACAAAATTATCCTTATTCAAACACAACCAGGTTTCCTTGTATTATGAGAACAAGTGGGGTGGGGGGGGGGGGGGGGGGAGGTACGGGGTCCTACCCCCTGTCAGGAAGCAGTTGGAATGTGGACCTAGGCCACCAGTTACAGCATGGCGCTCCAGGTCACGTATCTGGTAAGAAAACAGAACAGTCTGGCAGACAGGCTGAGCAGGGTCATGCAATGCATCAGTGATCACTGAACACGGGCATTGCCCATAAGATCTTTGGATAGTGGAGCATCCCCTTGGTGGATGTTGCTACTCATCTCAACAAGAAGGTCCCTCAGTGCTGCTCCAGATTCAGATCCCACAGCAGACTAGCGGCAGATGCCTTTCTTCTCTATTAGGAAACAATTCTTCTTTGTGCATATCCTCCCATTCCTCTAATAGGAAGGACTCTCCTGAAATGCAAGTCAGATGCTCCATGATCCTCACCACCCCATTCTGGCTGAGCAGGTGTGGCTCCCTCATCTTCTGGAGTTACCCTCTGAAGAACTGTGGAGATTGGAGTGTTTTTTTCTGATACTCAGAACAAGGGGTCTCTTCTTCACACCAACCTCCAGTACCTGGCTCTCACAGCCTGGATGTTGAGAGCCTAGAATTTGCCTCGAACCTGCCAGAAGGTGTCTCCAGATTATTGGTGTCTTCCAGGAAAGATTCCACAAAGAGGAGTTACTCCTTTAAATGGAGGATTTTTGGCATCTGGTATGAGGGCAAGGCCTTAGATCCTCTCACTTGCCCTACACAAAAACTGCTTGATTAGCTCCTACACCTTTTGGAGTCTGATTTGACAGTGCTTTTCATAACTGCGTGGGATCTAAGCCCATCTCTGTACAGCCTCTAGTTGTTTGCTTCATGCGAGGTTTGCTGTTGACGTAGCGCCCTGTCAAACCTTCGATTGTGTTATGGGACTAAAACAACATCCTCCCCCTGCTGATGAAAGCTTCTTTTGAGCCACTCGATTCCTGTCATCTGAAGTGCTTGATCTGGAAGGTCTTATTTTTGGTGGTGGTCACTTCAGCTTGCAGAGTCACTCCAGGCTCTAGTATCTGTTCCACCTTAAACAGTTCTGTCATAACAGAGTAGTTCTCTGCACTCACTTCAAGTTTCTTCATAAGATGGTATCAGAGTTTCATCTGAACCAGTCAGTTCTGCCAACATTCTTCCCCACACCAAATGCCCATCCTGGCGAAAGTGCACTTCATACCTTGAACTGCAAGTGAGCCTTAGCCTTCTATCTGGAGTGGACTAAAGCCAATAGACAGTCCATCTGTCTTTTGTTTCTTTTGATTCCTACAAGATGGGTATAGCCATTACCTTGTCCAGTTGGCTGGCAGACTGCATCTCTTTCGCTTATGCCCTAGCTGTTCTGACTCTGGATGGTCATGTCACAGCTCACAATGTCAGAGCCATGGCTGTGTCTGTAGACCACCTGAGGTCAGCATCTATTGAAGAGATCTTCAAGGGTGCAACATGGTCTTCGGACCACACATTCACATCTCACTACTGCATTGAGCAGAATACCTGACAAGACAGCTGGTTTGGTCAGACAGTCCTGCAGAATTTATTTATTTATTTATTTATTGCATTTGTACCCCACATTATCCCACCTTTTTGCAGGCTCAATGTGGCTTACAGAGTAGGGTTATGATAAAGTCAGTACATGGTTTAAATACAGTTGATCATAAGCTGAGGTAAAAGAGGATTTAGATAGGCGGATGTTGGGTATGTTGTGTGAGAAGTGTTTTAGGTGTGCTTGGGTGGTTTGGGGGATGATTTGTATCATTGAGGGTGACTTTTGTAAGCTTTGTTAAAGAGGTGTGTTTTCAGAGCTTTGCGGAAGCTGGTTAGATTGTTCATGGATTTCAGGGCCTTGGGTAACGCATTCCAAAACTGTGTGCTTTTGTATGCAAAGGTCGTAGCATAAGCCTGTTTGTATTTCATTCCTTTGCAGCTGGGGAAATTCAGATTGAGGAATTTGCGAGCCGATCTTTTGGCGTTTCTGGGCGGTAGGTCCACTAGGTTTAGCATATAGAGTGGGGCGTCTGCGTGAATGATCTTGTGCACGGTTGTGCAGATCTTGAACTCAATACGTTCCTTGAGCGGGAGCCAATGTAGTTTCTCTCTTAGGGGCTTCGCACTTTCATATTTAGGTTTTCCAAAGATGAGTCTGGCTGCTGTGTTTTGGGTTGTTTGGAGTTTTTTTTTTTAAATTATCTATTTATTGATTTTTTATTACATTTATATCATAAACATAAATGGCATTACAAAAGTCTAATTTTCATAGACATATATAAAAGAGGAAAAGAAAAAGAAAAGGAAACAACAATATATTATATTAGATCACAAATTATTGATCCAAGATATAGGTACATCTATAAACACCAAAATGATGTGGTAACCCACCTCAATCTACCAAAATACAAATAAATCTTAATCAGGAAAGGGCAAGGACTCAAGTCAGGGCAGCCGATAAATACAATTCATGTTAACGCCAGATTACTCCTTACTAGCTATAAATATTTTAAGTTTTTCAGGTTCGAAAAAAATATAATTAGTGGATTGTAAGGAAATATAACATTTACATGGAAACTTGAGATTAAAGGTCCCACTTAATTGTAGGACTCTTGCTTTTAATAATAAGAAATCTTTCCTTTTTCTTTGTGTCTCTCGAGAGAGATCAGGAAAAACCTGAATTTTTGAACCCATAAAAGGTGTGGAAATATGGTGGAAAAACAACCTAAAAATATTATTGCGGTCCAGTTCCAGAGCAAAAACTACCAGCAGTGTCGTCCTCTCTGTGATAACCTCCATTGAGTTTTCAAGGAACTGAGTTAAATTTAGCTGAGGAGATGGTATAATCCCCTTTCCTGCCCCAGAGATGTAAAGAACTCGAGTCAATGGAGGAAAAGCTTCTGAGGGAATCCCCAGAATTTCAGTGAAATACTTTTTCAACATCTCTTTGGCAGGGATTAAAGGGGACTTAGGGAAATTCAAAAACCGAAGGTTATTTCTCCTCTGCTGGTTCTCCATATATTCAATTTTTTTTCTTTGGGCATTATTATCTTTCATTATAGCTTGAATAAAGTTCTTATTGGAGTTTACCTCAGTTTCAATGGAGTCCACCCTAGATGTTTGCTCAGTCACCTTTCCGGATATCTCAAACTGAGCCTGTGACAGCTTCTCCAAAGAACCTGCTACCTGGAGTAGCGTGGCGTTTAATCCTTGAATTGCCTCCCAAATGGAGTCCATGGTGATAACCGCTGGTTTCACTATCTCCCGATTTCCCACAGAGGATTTGTCCCGGTTCCGTACAGGCTGAGAGGCCTTCGGCATCAAGCCTGCCTGCAATGGTGTTCCGATCGGAGACGAAGTAGCAACGGGGTCTCCACTGCCAACCGCAGGGGTCACACTTCCGGACACCACCATCGGCTGGTTCTCCGTTGCCAACAAAGTTCCTCCGGGCCTCAGGGGGGTTATCCTCAGAGGGGGGCTCAATGTCACTCCCTCTGCACTAAGGTCCAAGATCTCCGTTGGACCGGTCGAAGCGCCGGCCTGAATCCTCTGAACAACTAGATCCGACTGCTCTAGCGTCGTCTGACGAGCGGCAGGGGGATTCGCCTGACCCGTGGAGCAGGGTGTTCCAAGCTTCCCCTTTCTCTTACCCATTATAAAATAGGTAAGTTATCCGCTTGCAATTTCGGGAAGGGCAGCAGGAGCTGGTGTTCATGCGACCTTCCCAAACGCCATCTTGGATGACCTCAATATTTTGTTGTTTGGAGTTTTTTAATGGTCTGTTCTTTACAGCCTGCGTACAGAGCGTTGCAGTAGTCCAAGTGGCTTATTACTAGTGACTGTACCAGGGTGCGAAAGACGTTTCTTGGGAAAAAAGGTTTAATTCTTTTGAGTTTCCACATCGATTGGAACATTTTTTTTCGTTGTATTCTTCACGTGGGTATCAATGGTGACTCCAAGAATTTTCAGGTTTTCTGAGATAGGAATCTGTTTGGTGTCTAGGCCTGTTATTTCTACTCCAGGATACACCTTCACAACCAGTTGTTTTGTTTTCAGGTTGTTTAGGCCTTGCCATTTCAAGTCCCAATTTTCCTAGCATTGTTTTTGGTGAGCTTGGTAGCTTGGGATTTCTAGCTGTAAGATGATATGGCCTACTTGTCCTTGAAGAAAGTAAAGTTACTTACCTGTAGCAAGTGTTCTCTGAGGACAGCAGACCAATCATTCTCACAAACCCTTCCTCCTCCCCTTGGAGTTGTCTTTTCCAGCTATATCATTAGACCTCTGATCCCGCGCTTGCACGTCGGGCAGGAAGGCACCTGCCAAAGTCCTTTTAAAGACACAGAGCAGTGAGCAGCATTCGCACTGAGCTTCGGATGACATTACCCAGTTCTGAGAATGATTGCCCTGCTGTTCTCGGAGAACCTCTGCTACAGGTAAGTAACTTCTTAATTGAAAGGAATGTAGAGCGTAACTCTTAGTGTTTGTTACTATCATATCCAATCAATTTGCCAGTTGGCACAGTATTGTCTTAAGTTGGTCAATAGATGTTATCTGTTACACATTGACCACATCATCTTCCTGTCCATTGGAACTATGAGCACTTCCTTTGCTCCTTCCTTGGTCCTGCCAGCCTGAGGAGTGAAGAGCCTGGTGTGTGAGTCCAAACCAGATCTTTCACTCATGATTACTGAAGCTCAATCTTGAGGTTGCCACTAAAGTATTATTTTGACTGGTAGAGAGTTCTAGTAACCCTATTAGTTCTGATGAAAACTGGGATCTTAGGTTATCATGTTGTTTATTGGGCCTCCTTAATAATAATCAAAAGATTTTGTAGATCAAATAAAAAGAGATGACTTGTGTGGTTTTTGAATGCTCATGTATTGCAAAATCTTTTGAGCACTCTTATGCGTCTAAAAAGAGCATCTCTATCTGTTTCAACACGTGGACTGAGCAAGGAAATATATTTATTAATAGTGGATATGATTTTTGATATTTGAGTATTGAAAATAAGGGCAGCTGTGAATAAAGAGATTCATTTCATAGCTATCATTTCCAGTCAGTATTTTCAGAAGATCACATGAAGCTATGTCTTGGAAAGAAATATCGCAAGAAGTGGACTCGAAGGGGAACTCTCTCAAGTAAAAGAGATTGATCACAGGAGGGCATGTGTTTAATTGAGGCTGTTCCTATGCAAAATATTGTAATGTGCATGATTCTAGGGATGGCAGTGTGGTTACTATTTCTAAAAGTAATAGAAATAAAATAAAAGAGAGGAAAAAAGGTTATACTTTTTTTTTTTGGACTAACTATATTTTTTGACAAGTTTTTGAGGGCAAGTGCCCTCTTTAGGTCAGCTTGTCAAAAATATATTAATTGTCCAATAAAAAAAGTAGCATCATATTTTCCTTTATTTTGGTTTGTTTTATTTCTATCTATTATTACATTTGAAACAGGTGAGTTCTTTTTCTGGTTTCTCTGCAGCCCCGTAGAAGTAATTTGAAGTAGCACGCAGCCTTTCCTATAGTAGCCAAAGACCACATATCTGTGGGATTGATTAAAGATGTATCTCTTTCATCTTTTGGTGCATTAATGTAGGTTTAGTTCAGTTGGTTTTTTTTTTTTTTAATTCTTATGGGGTGTATTGATTGACTTATACATGAATCTCTTACATATTGTGACTTGTCTTCTCGCTTGCCACCTTGAGTAGCCTGCTAGTGAAGTGCTCTTTAGAAAAAATACCAGTGCCTTTGACTGGGACACTTGCTAAGTTAAACCTAATCACAGAAACTTAATTTTCCTAGGTAATTCCTGTGCTACTAAATCGGACATGGATATGGCTTATGAAAGAGCCAGAGTCTGCCTTAGTTCAGAGGACTCCCCCATCAGCCCTTTTGTGAGTAAGGTACAGTAGAGCCAGTTTAAATGACAGAAGATGGTCCTGTGTTCTTTATGAATGATATTTGGTTGGCAGATAGGGGCATAGATTTTCATGGGTTTTTGCTGTCTGCTGCTTTAGACACTACTAATTATGATTTAGTACTGCAAGGTCTTTCATCAGCTGGGATTTCAGTGGATAGGTTCCTTTTTTAAGGACAGGCCATAATCAGTGGATTGGCAGGATGTTTGCTCTGATCTGCTGACATTGCAGTATGGCTTACCTCTGGGTTCCTTTCCCTTTTTACCCTGTATCTTGGTCCTATTTAGGTATGACCGAGAAGTCTAGTGTGGGATGTCATTTTCTTTGATGATATCCAGAGTCATATTACCATGGGGATGGATCAGTGCCTGGCTGTAACAGATCTGAAAGCCTGCTTGAGAGGCTACAGCAAATTGGCCCCATGATCAAAAATTGGCTATAACACCTAAAGTCAACAATGCTATGTGTTCGCCACTCTAAGTGTAAGACATAGGTGTTCCATGCATTAAGGGACTGAACTTAAAGCACAGTTGGGAATTTGAGGGTGATACTAAACTAATCTATCAATGCCTTATCATATATGAGCAACAATTCGATGTTTTGCAAGTTTGGGATTTCTATGGCTGATCTGATTCCTTGTACATGAAAAGGACTTTGTTGATCTTATGCATGCCTAACTATTAACAGGATTAACAATTTTAATGGTCTGTATTGGGACCTCTGTAAAAAGCTGTTGGGGTGACTGCAATTTATTCAGAATAAGATAACGTGTTTGTTCAGCAAGACCATCCTAATGAAGTTTTGTTGTTACTGGCTGAATTTAGAATATGTTTTAAGGTTTTCATTTTTTAAGTTTTGTTTTAATATGAAGGCTCAGAGACCTCAAATCTGACTCCATCTCTAAAGAACACTAGTACTGGGGTAATCAAGAAGTTGTGAAGTTCTAAAAGGAATTGCCACTGAGAGAGACGTTAGGTCTAAGGAAAAGATACCAGCCTTATGACAAACTGGATTTAGATTACAAGTTATACAATGCAGCGAAAGATAGCCTGATACAGCAAAAGCATTTATACTTACAGCCTTTCATCATTAAGTGAAGCCCACAGAACATCATTTGGAATGAAGAGTTTATTTGCCAAGATACAAGTCAAATCAGTGATTGACAACAGGCACGTACAATCAATTAGTTATAGGAATATAATAATCCAGCTGCAAACAGGTGTTAATTAGTTCCTAATCTTTTATAATTTCTCTTACCAATTAAAGGTTTTACAAGGGAAATCAATTAGGTAATTTGTCAATTCTGCTGGTCACATTGGTTTCCCTTGGAGAGAGAGAGTGGCAACCCTTCTCTCCAACTTAAACCAGGAAATACTCTGATTTTATAGGTGCCCTCAGGATATGGATAATATGACAATAGATATACCTGATTGGATCTATGCTAATGTCATGGTTACCACTGATTGGCTCATACTAATGCGTAGCTTCTATCTTGCTAACATGGTTTTGTCTCTAGCTTGCTTGACCACAAATCTTAAGCAAGACCCTGCATCCAGCTACACCTTTCCTTTCTCACACCATGGCTGACCACAATGTCACTCTGTCCTTTGGACCCCCACCCTTGTGTTTCCTGTTGTTCTCTGCAGTGCTCCAACACTGGGAGCTCAAGCAAGAGCCACTCAGGCCTGTAAGCTTCTCCCTCATTTTAGAGCCTGAACCAAAGTCTAGGCAGGGGACCAAGGCTCATAGCTGTGGCATTTTTATACAGTTTGACATCCTTCTGAGCCAAAGTACTTACAGAGTATTTGCCCACCTATGCCACATCGTTTATTCTTTGCACCTCTCCAGAGCTGTTTTCTTTGGAAATGCAACAAGAAACTGTTTAGTGTTCAAGAAGAAAGCCAAATCATGGTGATTTCGCTTGGCATTTTATTTTAGTTAGGCTTTAGATAATATACGCCTGTTCTAACTGTACGATATTATAGGATGCATAAATTGAGTTATGTCAGTTTTACTACATAGTTTACCTTTTTAGCTACGTAACTCCAAGCCCACTGGAGTGAGGCTTGGAATAAAAAGCAAATAAATTCCCTCTAGCACACAGTTTCAACTAACAAGCATCAAGATTCAATGTGAAGAAAATATTTCTACACATTAAATGAATACTAGAATGCTCACAGAATCAAAAATACAATGAAGGGAAGCTGTGCTGGTTGGCGTTAATCTTCATACTTATCTACTACCTCTGAAAATGAGATTACGGAGGTGGAGATGGGGTGGTGCATACACTGCTAGGGAAGTGGTTCACAACGTATTTACACATTTTATGTTACAATGCATACAGGGGCCTCAGTACCTATGAGCATCTTGCATGTTGAAATTCCTGGATACTACAGCACTGTATGGGCACTTACTTGCTGAGATCTGAGGTCTGGACACTCCTCCATTTGGCACTTTTAAGTTTGAGTCACAACTTTTGCTACTTTTCACAGACTCGGCAGTTTGGATACCAGAAGTCCTGGACAAGTTTGGAAGACTACACCTTAGCTTTTCTGCATGAAGAGACGACAAGTTACAGCACACAATGTAATGGGGAAAATTAAAAATTTTCCTAATATAACTGAGGTGCCTGACTTGAAATGTAGCTTCTACCTTTAAGTGACACAACTTTAGTTGAAGATATTTTCCCACTGAATCGTATTTTAAATAATGCCAACTAGGAAGACATTAACCTTCAATATGGTCAAATTAGGTCTTACCTCCTACTTTCCGTTCCTTGAGTCTCTCCAAACCATTCCAAACACATAAGTATATGTTCTCCTGCCAGCAGGTGGAGACTGACAACTAGTAAATTATGACATTACTGAATATAGCATTCCATGCTGCCTAGACTCAGCCAGTATGTTCTTAAAGCAGTGGGATGCTAGGTCTCCAAACACCTAACTTCTCATATATTTCTCAGGAACAGCAAAGGACCGACATACTGAAACTTCTTAGGAGCCCTAACAAAGAGCTAAGGGGAAACTATAGAGATGAGATAAGCTAAACAAATATCTTCTTCAAAGTGTGAAGGAATGGTTCTGGAATGGTCTGGAGGGACTTCACCTTCCTTGATGTCCTTCCAGACCATTCCAGAGGCATGTGATGTAGCGAAGCAGAATTTCTCAAGGACAGGACATGATATCTGCAGATGACAATGAACCCGAACACTGCATGTTGCCAGGCTTGTACATCAATCTGTAGCGTCTTACAAAGGAATGCAATGAAGCCCAAGTGACCACCTTGCAAATCTCTTGAGGTGGAATCAACTGATATGCCCATGACACCTGACCTCAAGCAGAATGGGCCTTCAAAACAGAGAGAACTAAATTACCTACCAAGATGTGTACTGAGGCAATCACTTCTTTAATCCAGCATGCCACCATGGCCTTTTAGGTTGCTTCACCCTTCTTGACACCATCGAACACAAAAAAAAAAAAAGTTTGATTTCCTGAAATTATTCATCGCAGACATGTAACAATGGAGAATGTGTCCCACATCCAATTTGTGACAATATTCCCACATCAGGTTCTGAAAATACCAGCAGAGTGTGATTCAGATGAAATGGCAAAACTACATTAGAAAGGATGGAATAGGCCCAACATACCACCTTCTCCTTAAAGAACACTAGGAATGGATCTTGACAGGAGACTGCCTGCAACTCAGAAACCCTTCTCACCAAGCAGATAGCAACTAGTAAAACTGTTTTCAGTATGAGACTCTTCAAAGTAGTGTCCTTAAATAGGCTCAAAAGGAGCATGCACTAAAGCTGACAAAACTAAATTAAAATCCTAAGGAGGCACCATGAGACATCCCAGTGGTCTAAAGGAAAGTGGGAAAGGGAAACTTCACTCCCCTGAAAAAAACCAAACACATCTAGGTATGTCCAAGAGTCGACTTTGAACCAAACTTCTATAAACACCACTGTCAACTGAACCTTAAGGGAAGAAAAGGCTCACCCCTTAATGGAAACATCCTGAAGGAACTTCAAGCATCTGAAACAGCAGCTTTAAGGAGTTGCATGTCACTCCACACACCAAGCTTCAAAGCTTTTCCAGCCACTAACCAAGTGGGAAGATTTTCTGGAATGTAATAAAGTCACTATTATGTTAGTGGAGTAACCCTGTTTGTATAGTCCCATCTTTTCAATAGCCAAGCTGTATGGAGTTGGACCTCTGAAAGGGGAGTTGAGGAACCACCAAAAGTCTAATAAAATCTCTGTATCAGGGTTTCTTTGGTCAATCACAAGTCCTTGATTACTATCTTTTTGAACAACACTACTCAAGAGGGGTCACAGAGAAAAGTGTACATGAGACCTCAGACAGGCCACAGTTGTAGAAGTGCATCTATTCCCTTTTGAATGCCACTTTCTTTTCTGACTGAAAATTCTCAAGGGTTCAGCATTCTGGAAGGTGGCCATGAGATCCACAATCTGACATCTCAAGGGTGCACTTCCA
The DNA here is from genome assembly GCF_901765095.1 of Microcaecilia unicolor. NCBI lineage: Eukaryota > Metazoa > Chordata > Amphibia > Gymnophiona > Siphonopidae > Microcaecilia > Microcaecilia unicolor. The sequence continues at coordinate 231,925,244 of NC_044036.1, forward strand.
CAGATCCAAAGCATTTCTGGTGAAAAACAATCTCCATACTCACTATATGAGCCTAACAGTGCAAGAAGGTGACTCTCTGCCCCAAAGCATCACTATGGCCTTCTCATCTGCTACATGCTGACTTCATTTTTCCTTAACAACTGACATACACCACTGCCACCCAGAAGATTGTAAACTAAGCAATGCCAGACAAATGGATTGACCAACTCTTCTCCGGCATCCTGCCCTTGGGCAAGAGGATCCTGACAATGTGCCCCTCCCAATTGGTAAGGCTGGCATCCACGGTGACTGCTGTCCATTGTGGAGACTACTATTCCATTTTGGTCTCAATTTGATGGGGCACAGCCACCAGGTCAGACTACACTTGGCCCTCAACAGAAGAGGATTTGCCTGAAGAATCCTTCTATGAAGTTTCTGGCAGTTGCTTTACCCACAGAAAATAAGGATCGGCAGGATCATCATACAGAGTATTTTAGCAGTGGCTAGAGCTTTAGTGTATTGCTCCCTTCTACTGGAATTGTCATCTTTTTGGTTACAACTGACACCAAGGCACCTTAGGGAGATGCCATCTCTCATACTCCTCAGGCAACATATGTATTAGACATCGAGCAGCCCACCTTAAGACTAGCATATGGGCATTCCCATTCCACCAAAATCATATCTTGGACCGCACTATGGAGAGGGAAGGCACTGGAAGACTTCCTAATTCCTGCAGACAATTTCCTCCACTAGCAGGATCTGCTGGTTTGTCATCTGAAATCTTTAAAGTTGCTAGCACCTACAGATTAATAGCCAGTAACTCACTCTTCCTTGTGAAAGACCCTAACCATTAGAGGCATCTTTCCCTGGGGATACTGCCTCCTCAGCTAAAAATTTATCACCCAGCTCCCCTTGCAGATTCACAGGGTCCTTTAACACCCCATGAGAGCAGATTTAACAGCTCATACTATTCTTCCACAACTGCTTTATAATTTTTGGAAGGATCCGAGATTTCAGACTCATGCATGTCCAAAATCTGGTTGCACTGCACCCCTTTTTAAACAAAATGAGCGACAATAAAACAGACTCAGGGGAACACATATCTACAGCGAGAAAGACAAACCCTGTTGCTTTCCTGTCCCCTGCCTCTCCTCCCCTTCAAACTAAGAACCGACAGGCAGCAGAAGAAAAAATGGTGGAGTTTCTTGCTAAGGTTGGGTGTCCTGCACCCAATGATTGAGGGACATTTGAGAATTTCTCTGTTGAAACATTATATTAATTACCACAGTTTGTACAGTGACTCACTCTAATTATCTGTCATAGGCCAGCATGCTCTGAGAAGGCTCACCTCTCAACTGTTGAGGGCTCTAACAGAGGTGGAAACTGAGCTGCTAGCTTCTTGGTCACACTTGGAGCATAAACTGCCTGCTGCCCCTGCGGCCTGGTGAGAACAACAGCGGATGCAGCACTTGCTGTGTTCCGCCTGCCTCCAAGTTTCAACATCCTGCCAGCGCACGCTCACCTCACAAAAACCATGCAGCTCAGGCTGGTAATGAAAGACTCTTCTCCCCGGTACAGCTCTCTCAAGTCCCTGCACACACTTCACTGACTTTATTCAGCGCTCTCTTTCTTTTTTTAATGTGCCGGTAGTACACTCAGCAGGGCACTCAAGGGCCCACTCTCAGAACTGGGGAGACAGAGACACCCCTAGGCGTAACACCCAAGTGTACCAAAAAAGCAACTTCAAGCAGTTAACACCAATTTTATTTATTTATTTATTTATTTATTTTATTGCATTTGTATCCCACATTATCCCACCTATTTGCAGGCTCAATGTGGCTTACAGAGACCTGTTATGGCATCACCATTCCAGGATGTCAAATACAATTGGTAGTGCAAAAAGCTTATAGATAGGAAGAGAGATCTAAGCAGATAGTTATAGAAAGATAACTTTCTGAGCTAGGTAGTTTGGCGGAGTAGTAAAGTTAAGCTAAGGGTTCTCTTTATAGACCTTGTTGAAGAGATATGTCTTCAGAGATTTACGGAAGTTCGATGTTTCATTGATTGTTTTCAGGTCCGTTGGTAGTGCATTCCACATTTGCGTGCTCATGTAAGAGAAGGTGGTCGCATGTGTTAGCTTATATTTTAGTCCTTTGCAGCTGGGGAAGTGTAGGTTAAGAAATTTGCGAGATGATCTTTTGGCATTTCTGGGGGGTAGGTCTATCAGGTCTAGCATGTAAGTTGGGGCGTCTCCTTGGATGATTTTGTGTACAATTGTACAAATCTTGAAAGTGATATGTTCCTTCAGTGGGAGCCAGTGGAGTTTCTCTCTTAGGGGTTTTGAACTTTCATATTTGTTTTACCAAATATGAGCCTGGCGGCGGTATTTTGGGCTGTTTGGAGTTTCTTGATAGTCTGTTCTTTGCAGCCAGCGTACAGTGCGTTGCAGTAGTCCAGGTGGCTTAGCACCATTGACTGTATCAAGTTACGGAAGATGGATCTCTGGAAGTAAGGTTTTACTCTTTTGAGTTTCCACATGGAGTGGAACATCTTTTTCGTTGTGTTCTTCGCGTGGGTTTCAAGTGTGAGGTTTCGATCAATGGTGACTCCTAGAATTTTCAGATTATTTGAGACGGAAAGTGAAAAATTTGGTGTGATTATGGTGGCGAAGTTGCTTGTGTTATGTTGTGAGGTGAGTACCAGACATTGTGTTTTTTCTGCATTAAGTTTTAGCTGGATTGCATCTGCCCAGGAGTGCATGATTTGAAGGCTTAGGTTGATCTTATTGGTGATTTCCTTTAGATCGTGTTTAAACGGGATGTAAATCGTGACATCATCTGCATATATGTAGGGGTTGAGGTTTTGGCTAGTAGTTTGGCTAAGGGTATCATCATTAGGTTGAAGAGGGTTGGTGAGAGGGGGGATCCTTGGGGAACTCCACATTCAGGTGTCCTACTGGGCAACAGTGGCCTATCATCAGAAACCTGAATAGGCTATGTACCATCTTTTCTGAGCAAGACACATGGGCTGCATCAATTAAGGTTTTAACTGAATTATGCCTTCCTCCAAGAAAATAGTTTACTCTCTCTACCTTGATAACCAATATTTTTTCTTTAATTGACCTACCCGACAGCATCAAAACTCTCACTTATGACCTGCTGGAGACTAAACATACTGGTGTGGAAAGCTGTATGCTGTGATGTCATAGTTCAATAATTCAGTCTCCACCTGTTGGCAGGAGAACATATACCCAACATGTTTGGAATGGTCTGGAGGGGTAAGGAAATGTTTCCAATCTCTGAACTGTCACATTATTCAGAGCCCAAAGCCATCTCAGCAAGAATTGTTGGGTAAGAAAAACAATTTACTAGAAGCTAGGGCTATCTGTTCTTCCATGTGAAGTAAGAGGTGGAGTTGAAGCTGCGTACCTCATGTGTGAGAATGTTGAGGAAGAAGGATTAGTTGACTGTACATAGCCATGACTAAAATGTTCAGGAAAGAGGGTGCCAGCCTCAAGGCAGTAGTGGGACCCAGCCAGCTGCTGAAAGCAACAAGCAGCTGTGGAAGGAGAAGAAGCAAGTGGAAGGAGGATGATGTGAAATCATCAGGTAGATCGAAGCCTGAATTGCGGGCTCCATGTGGACACGGACTTTAGTAGCATTAAACCCCATAGTTAAGAGTATATTCATCTACCAGAGCCTCCTGAAAAGAAGCAGAGGACCCTAGGATGTCAGTGCGCAAGCAGTTAGAAGAGTTCAGGTCTACCTTATACAAGGTCAGAGGATGACATGAACAGAGCAAGATGGCATCAGGCAGAAGTAGTAGCTTTATTATGAAAGGAGTTAAAGGAGTGGTTGGGAGTGGGAGAGAAAAATGCTGCAGGAGTGAACAAAATCAAAACAATTCCAGCATTTCAAAAGGAAGTATTGGAAATAGTGACACATGTAGAAGAAGTGAAGATGCAGGTGAAGCGGCATGAGAAAATCATAGCCAAAATGCATGTAGGTTTGGAGATGGTTCATAAATTACAGAGAATTGATCTAGAAAATAGATAACCTAGAGTCAAGAGGTGCCCAAGACGGAAGGTCGAAGAGGGTGGAGGTGATAAAAAAAATTAGTTCCAGGAGAGATGTTGGTAAAACGTTTTATTCAAACAAATACAGTGCCAGGTATACAATTCCAAATGATAGTGGTCCACTACTTTGGTTGACCCAACATAGGCTGTGTTTCGGTTTTTGGGTCTTCGTCAGGAGTCCTGTCATATATTATACAAGTGGATACCAAAACAAAGCCTTACAGAACAAGCTCAATAACCTGCCAAAAGGAAACCTGCTGTGGCAAAGCTTGTGCTCTAAGGCTTTGCTTTGGTATCCGCTTGTGCGCTATATGACAGGATTCCTTATGAAGGCCCAAGAGTCGAAATAGCTTGTGTTGGGTCCACCGATGTAGTGCACCACTGTAATTTGGAATTGTATACCTGGCACTTTATTTGTCTGAATAAAACTTTTTACTGACATCTCCTCTGGAACTGCTTTCATTGGACACCGCCACCCTCTTCAACCTTTCATGCTGTGATCTATGGAAGTGTTTTTTTCTTCTTTCTTGGGGTGCCAGAGATGGGAAAATATACAAACTGAGCAAGTGGTAAAGAGCATACACATCAGTTTACTAAGAAAGGACAAGCAGGAGGGCTCTGTGCCAGAAATTAAGGTTGGGCAAGCGCATAAGAGTCCGGCCTCTCAATGGGCTGTGGGTCCTAGAAACATTCACATTAATTTTTTTATTTGCATATGCTCAATATATCACCAGGTGCACTAGGATGCTGCAGTAGGTTTATAATCAGCAAAACAAAAAATAGGTAAAGAAAATCTAATATAATAAAACTCACCCTCAACGTTCTGAGGACACGGGATGTCACTTCCGTATATAAAACACAACCTCACCATTCTGAGGACACTGACGTCACTTCCGTAATGAAGGGTTCGTGGTGGTGAAGCCACCGAAAGCACCATGTCGCTGTGCCCCGCCCTCGCGTCAAACGTGATGATGTCGAGGGCGGAGCAATGGCGTCACGCATCGAGGGCAGGGCAATGGCGTCAGTGGCTTCGCAACCAAGAAGCTGATGAAGGTGCGTTCATGAGGTGCGGACCTATGACGTCAGTGGCTTCAGAACGACGAACCGGTGGGTACGGAGGGAGGGGGTGTTGGGGAGGAGTGTTGGGGAGGAAAACCTTGCTAGCTCCCGTTTCATTTGATCCAGAAATGGGCCTTTTTTCCTAGTATATTATAATGCACAGTAGAGAAAAACAGGAAAAAAGAAAGAAGTGAAAGAGTAGGTGGGGAAAGGGGGAGGAGACAGGAGGAAAATATAGGGCAGGGCAAACTGACAAGGAGAAAGAAATACCGCTAGCACGTAGAAAGGCAAGACAGAAGTGGTCAGTCAAAGGTAAGATGGAAGACTGATTTCTTGACTTTAGAAAAGGAGGGTTACAGTTAATCAAGGGAAAAAGAATTCCACAAGTGAGGACAAAGATAACAGAAGGCACCATCTCTTCAGATGTCAAGATGGAGACGGGATAGTGGACGAAGAGCAAGTGATGAGTAGAAGAGGGAATAAAGGGGGTACAGAGATCTGGCATGTCACCTACTGGGCAACAGTGGCCTATCATCAGAAACCTGAATAGGCTATGTACCATCTTTTCTAAGCAAGACTCATGGGCTGCATGAACATTTCCTGCATGTCAGTCAGTCCAAGGACACTGATAGCACAGAGAACATGCAAGTCATCTTTGGGGGTAGAGCTGGTAATAAGACAGGATTTACACCAACACAAGTATGTGATAAGAATTGTGGGCCCCTTGGTAGACGCCAGCTCTCTCGCAGGGAGGGGTGTCTGTATCAACGTTGGACATGATCATTATTCAGGCCTGCATTTTGTCTGCTGGACAGGAGGAATGCGTGAACTGATTGGGCAAAATAGTCAACTGAGGGTAGTGGAAAGAGGTCTGAGACTGGATTTTTGGAAGACAAAAGAAGAGTTTTGGCACTGAACCAGAGCAGTTGCACCTCTGATAGCTCTGAAGAGAGTGTGCCTTAGTGCCTCCCTGTACCCTCGCTTACAGAGAAGTCAGCTAGCAATTATGGATGCAAATCTTAAGCTAAGGACTAGCTGCCTGGGCTGGCCAAGAGATAACTGTCATCTCTCTTACTGACCAGATACTGGTAAGCTTGCTCTGCAAACTTCTTGAGCTGGAAGAAGGAATACTGCTAAGAAACAAGTATAATTCTTAACATTGTAACATATATATATACACATCGTTGTTTGAATGTTTTTACTGCTGTAATTGCCTATTGCTCATGTTTGATCTATTCTTACTGTACACCGCCTTGAGTGAATTCTTTCAAAAAGACGGTAAATAAATCATAATAAATAATAAATAAAATACATATATACATACACAAAGATTTCTACTCTTGTGTAATCCTTACTATATTTATGCAGACAATGTTCATGTACTTTTTCAGTCACCTACACAGTATTTCATTTATTTGGATACATCCAACATTGTTTTTCTAGAATACCAAGATGGATGTTTGATAATTGACTTAAGATGAATACAGAAAAGACCATTATGCTGTGGGTCAATGGTAAATATTTTCATCTTCAAATCTAAAATTAGGAGGTAAAGTGATTCAAATTCAGGAAACAGATACGTCAAGGCGTCTGGATCAATTCTCATCTAAATAGAGATATTCATGTCAAGAAATTAAATTTCAGATATTCATGTCAAGAAATTAAATTTCTGCTACTTATTTAAAGCTTAGATATCTACGTCAGATACGTTCTTATTTTTCATTAGATGAATTGCAAAAATTTGTTCAAGCGTTATTCTTACTAGAATCAATTATTGCAACTCCCTTCTTTTGGGTTTATCATATAAATCCCTGGATTCACTTTAAGGCTCTATATCTGGTTTTAAAGATTGTGAATGGTCTTTAAAACCAGATAAAGAAGAAAGATATTCTAGGCAAAGATCATGAATGGTCTTTGCCTAGAATATCTTTCTTCTTTGTTATTCAAACTTTGTTATTCAAACTATCAAAAATGTTCTTAATCTATTGTAAATGCTCCTAACCATCTTGCAGATCTTATATATTATGCCCTACCTACAGATCAATTGCCAGTGAAGCTGAGTGTTCATGTTTCAAATGTTTGCTTCTGTGCATGAGGGACGAGTGGGACTTGGAGGAGATTGTATCTGATGATCTTAAGAAGGCCAGGCATGTAGAAGGGGCAACAGCAAGGGTGGGGGAATGCTTGGGTACATTTGGGAGGAGTTGCTAGTGGAGGAGGAGAGATGATGGTGCCTCTGTGTGAGTCTCTAGGGGGATCCCATTTAGAGTACTGTATGCAATTCTGGAGACTGCACCTTCAAAAAGATATAAACAGGACAGAGTTAGTACTGAAGGTAGCTACTAAATGGTCAGTGGTCTTTGTCATAAAGTATAGGAGGACAGACTTAAAAATCTCATTATGTATACTTTGGAGAAAGGCAGGAGAGAGGAGGTGTGATAGAGACATTTAAATACCTCCATGCCATAAATACAACAGCCAGGTCTCTTTCATTCGAAAGAAAGTTTTGAAATGACGGGGCATAGGATGAAGATGAAAGGGAATAGACTCAAAAGTAATCTAAGGAAATACTTCTTTGCGGAAAAGGGTGATTGATGTGTAGAACAGCCTCCTGGTAGTGAACATAAGTATTTATTCAACGTGGCCACTTTTTTCTCATTACTCTCCATATTTCAGTTCACAGTATCTTTGTCATTACAATTATATTTATAGCCTTTCTCCTTTCATTAATATACCTGAAAAAAAGGTCTAATAACTTCTCCTTACATCCGTAGCCATTTGTTCTGCTTGTGCTTTCTCCAGCTGTATATATCTCTTCACTTCCTTCATTTTTATCCAGTATTCTTTTCTGTGTTCAGCTTATTGAGTTCTTCTGTATTTCATGAATGCCACCTCTTTTGCTTTTGTTTTTCAGCCAGTTGTTTGGCAAATCATATTGGTCTCCATTTCTTCTTGCTTTTATGTACTTATGTAAGGAAAGTACTTACAGATCTGTTAAAATTTAACTTCTTTCGTCTTGGACCACTGTCTTTCCAGTTCTCTTATGTTGTCCTACCCCATCAACTCTTTCTTCAGGTACTCCCCCATTTTACTAAAGTCAGCATGTTTGAAATCCAGGACTTTGAGTTTAGTGTGGCTGTACAGCGCTGCGTAACCCTAGTAGCGCTCTAGAAATGTTAAGTAGTAGTAGTAGTAGTGTGGCTGTACTCCGCTTAGGTCTTATACTGATCTGTGTGATGATCACTCCTGCACAGTTGGGTACCCACTTGGATGTTAGACACACTTTCCCTATGTGTGAACAACAGATCCAGCACTCCTCCTTCCCTCATGATGTTACGTCTGTGCTTTCCTCGCCCTCTGGTGGCCAGAACAGGTGGCTGCTATGGACCATCACCCGTTCCAGATTTTGGCTTAGTCCAGTCCGGATCTTCCAGGCTGCCAGGTTTGCTTGTGTTGTTTGAGCCTGCACAGCACCCGTAGCTGCCTGGTGATTGCAGCAGCTGAGTTCCAGGTGCAGCTGGGCTTATTAGCCATGTTGTTACTCTTAGCCCTTGCCTTTGCATCGTCTTAGGCCCTGGTACGTGGGTGCTTGTGCACTTCTACCTGAGAGACTTTGTCTGGACCTGATTCTGCGTTTGCTGGTTTCCTGCCTTTTGAACCTTGCCTGATCCTGGACTTTGCTTTGCTTGCCGCCTGCCTTTTGAACCTTTGCCTGGACCTGGACTTTGCTTTGCTTGCCGCCTGCCTTTTGAACCTTTGCCTGGACCTGGACTTTGCTTTGCTTGCTGCCTGCCTTTTGAACCTTTGCCTGGACCTGTCTTCTGCTTGCTGGCTGACTGCCTAGAGACCTAGCCTGGATTTGCTGGTACGTCTGTCTGCCTTGCTTCTGGTGTGGGGTGGTTTTGCCTGCTACTGCCGCTCCTCGGCAGTGGTCCAAGGGCTCACAAACCCAGTTCCTGTTTAGTAAACATGACACATGAGTTCCATCACCATTTGTCTGAGCAGAGCACTTTGAAAGGCATCCATGATCTCTCTACTTTCTGATTACAGATGGCATGTTTCCTGTTTCTTCTTTTTTTATAGCTTTATTGAAGATAAGAGCAATCTCCTGAATCAAGAGAAAAAAAACAAATAAAAAACAGTAAACAGATACATTGCACAACATGATATTGAAAACAACTGTCATTACAACTATCAAACATATAAACGGCAAGTGACCGTACTCACTTGCAAATGCGCAGTACAGACTTCCCTCTCTGTCCCGCCCTCGCGTCAAGACGTCATGATGTCAGAGGGCGGAACAGAGAGGGAAACGGAGTCGAATTGTTGGGCGCCGCCGCTCCTGCTGCCTGGAAAGGAACATCAAGCGAAACAACCTCCACCCTCCCTCCCGTACCCGCTGCCGCTCCTGCCCCCCCCCCTCCGTATTGGGCCCCCTGCACTGACCTGACAGCACCTCTCACCTCCGTGTGGAAGCGCTGGAGGCAGCAGCAGAGCAATCTGCTGCTGCCTGTAGCGCTTTCACACGGAGGTGAGAGGCACTGTCAGGTCAGTGCAGGGGGCCCGGCACGGAGGGGGGAGGGAGCGGCGGCGATGAGGGTAGCTGGACATGAGGGGAGGGCAGGGGGGAGAGGCCATGGTTGCTGGACTTGGGGTGCGAGCAGGGCACAGAGGAGGGTTGCTGGACATGGGGGAGGGGGGAGGCCAAGGGAAAGAGGAGGGTCGCTGGATATGGGGGGGAGGATCGGTGGACGGGGTGAGGCCAGGGGAGAGAAGAGGGCTGCAATACTCGCTTAACGGCTAGTAGTATAATAGTTTCCTATCCTTACAGTCACCTGGATCAAGTTTTTGAAAAGTTTCTTTGTTTCCCTCCTCATTACCCCACCCTTTCCCACCCTCAGTCCCCCTTCCCCCTTACTGTTCTTCACCTGGTATGTCCCAGGAAATTTGTCTTTATATTGCCTCCACAACGTACAATTTAACATTCTCCGAGGACAAGCAGGTTGCTTGTTCTCACTGATGGGTGACGTCCACGGCAGCCCCTCCAATCGGAAACTTCACTAGCAAAGGCCTTTGCTAGTCCTCGCGCGCCCATGCGCACTGCGCATGCACGGCCGTCTTCCCGCCCGAACCGGCTCGTGTTCGTCAGTCTTCTTTTGTCCGCGCTCGGTACGGTCGTGTTTGCGCCGTTCGCGCCCCTTAAGATGACCCTCGCGCGTCTTTTTGACTTTTCGCTTCTTAAAAAAAAAAAAAAAGGGATTTCGGAGAAAGGCCTTTCGGTCTTTTTCCCCTCCCCGTATTTACAGTTTTTTCCCCGTTAAGTTTCCTTTCGTTTTCGGGGAAGGCCTTTTTGAGGCCTAGGGTCGAGTTTTTTCTCCCCCTCTTTTTGGTGCCTTACCGCAATTACGAGTTTTGATTTCGCCGGCGTGATTTTTCCACCCATGTCATCGAAGTCTCCCAGCGGCTTCAAGAAGTGCACCCAGTGCGCCCGGGTAATCTCGCTCACTGATAGGCACGCGTCATGTCTTCAGTGTCTGGGGGCTGGGCACTGCCCGCAGGCCTGTAGTCTTTGCGCCATTTTACAAAAAAGGACTCAGGTAGCGAGATTGGCCCAGTGGAACGTGTTGTTCTCGGGCTCTTCGTCGGCTTCTGCACCGGGAGTATCGAGTGCATCGACGTCGACAGCGTCAAGACTTCCGACCTCGGCGGCGACTGTATCGATTGCATCGAAGCATCTACCCTCTGCATCGTCGGTGCCGAGACATCGGAAGGCTGCGTCGGTGTCGGTGGTACTGGGACCTCCACTAGTGCTGATGTCGTCGGACGGTGGTGCTTCGACTGGAGTGCAGGTGAGGGCTGTCCATTCCCCTGCTGGTGGCGGTGAGCCTTCGGGTGGGTCTCCCTCTACCCTGAGGGCTCCTGTGGTACAGCCCCCCCGAGACCGACCTTCTTCGGCCTCGGCCCCGAGGAAGCGACGGTTGGATTCTACGTCCTCGTCGGTACCGGGAAGTTCTGGTGACATGCTTCATTTGAAAAAGTCAAAGAAGCATCGACACCGGTCTCCTTCCCGCATCGGTACCGAGAGCTCTGGGTCGCCGAGGGAGTCGGCACCCAGTAGGCATCGGCACCGGGAGGACCGCTCACCCTCTGTTCAGGAGGTGTCGATGCGCTCCACCGTGGACAGCCCGGAACAGCCTCCACGCCCGGAACAGACTCTGACTTCGAAGCCTGCATCGGCTTCCATGTCTTTCTCCACAGCCGCCCTGCACGAGAGTCTCTGGGCCGTTCTCCCAGAGATCCTGGGAGAGCTGTTGCGCCCTTCCCCTCCGGTACTGGGGGTGCTTGCGCCACCGGTACTGTCGAGTGAGGCGCCGGCTGGCCCCTTGCCCGGGGTGAGGTCTCCGACATCGGTGCCGCTTGCGGTACCGACTGCGGTCGCCTCCCAGGAAGGCTCCCTGACGACGTCGGCGGAGGGAGCTTCGTCGGTGCGGGCGAGGGAGTCTACCTCTCGACGCTCACACCGTGGCCGTGTTTCCACGGAGTCGAGCCAGGCACGGCTTCAGACACAGGTTCATGAGCTTGTGTCTGATACCGATGGTGAGGCCTCGTGGGAGGAGGAGGAGGACATCAGGTATTTCTCTGACGAGGAGTCTGATGGCCTTCCTTCTGATCCCACTCCCTCCCCTGAAAGGCAGTTTTCTCCTCCCGAGAGTCTGTCTTTTGCGGCCTTTGTCCGGGAGATGTCTACGGCCATCCCCTTCCCGGTGGTTGTGGAGGACGAGCCCAGGGCTGAAATGTTTGAGCTCCTGTACTATCCTTCTCCACCTAAGGAAGCGTCCACAGTACCCATGCATCATGTCCTAAAAAAGACATTGCTGGCGAACTGGACCAAGCCTCTAAGTAATCCCCACATTCCCAAGAAGATCGAGTCCCAGTACCGGATCCATGGGGTCCCAGAGCTGATGCGCACTCAGTTGCCTCACGACTCTGGAGTTGTGGATTTGGCCCTAAAGAAGGCTAAGAGTTCTAGGGAGCATGCTTCGGCGCCCCCGGGCAAAGACTCTAGAACTTTAGACTCCTTTGGGAGGAAGGCCTACCATTCCTCTATGCTCATGGCCAAAATTCAGTCTTACCAGCTCTACACGAGCATACACATGCGGAACAATGTGCGGCAGTTGGCGGGCTTGGTGGACAAGCTCCCTCCTGAGCAAGCCAAGCCATTTCAGGAGGTGGTCAGGCAGCTGAAGGCGTGCAGAAAATTCCTGGCCAGAGGGGTATATGATACCTTTGATGTTGCGTCCAGGGCCGCTGCTCAAGGTGTGGTGATGTGCAGACTCTCATGGCTGCGTGCCTCCGACCTGGAGAATAGGATCCAGCAGCGGATTGCGGACTCGCCTTGCCCTGCGGACAATATTTTTGGAGAGAAGGTCGAACAGGTGGTAGAGCAGCTCCACCAGCGGGATACCACTTTTGAGAAGTTCTCCCGCCGGCAGCCTTCAGCTTCTACCTCCACAGGTAGACGTTTTTATGGGGGAAGGAGGACTGTTCCCTACTCTTCTGGTAAGCGTAGGTACAATCCTCCTTCTCGACAGCCTGCGGCCCAGGCTAAGCCCCAGCGCGCTCGCTCTCGTCAGCAGCGTGCACCTCAGCAAGGCCCCTCGGCTCCCCAGCAATAGCAAGGGGCGAGCTTTTGACTGGCTCCAGCAGAGCATAGCCGACATCAACGTGTCAGTGCCGGGCGATCTGCCGGTCGGGGGGAGGTTGAAAGTTTTTCACCAAAGGTGGCCTCTCATAACCTCCAATCAGTGGGTTCTTCAAATAGTCCGGCAAGGATACACCCTCAATTTGGCCTCCAAACCTCCAAATTGCCCACCGGGAGCTCAGTCTTACAGCTTCCAGCACAAGCAGGTACTTGCAGAGGAACTCTCCGCCCTTCTCAGCGCCAGTGCGGTCAAGCCCATGCCATCCGGGCAAGAAGGGCTGGGATTCTATTCCAGGTACTTCCCTGTTGAAAAGAAAACAGAGGGGGATGCGTCCCATCCTAGACCTAAGGGCCCTGAACAAATATCTGGTCAAGGAAATGTTCAGGATGCTTTCCCTGGGCACCCTTCTTCCCATGATTCAGGAAAACGATTGGCTATGCTCTCTGGACTTGAAGGACGCCTACACGCACATCCCGATACTGCCAGCTCACAGGCAGTATCTGCGATTTCAGCTGGGCACACGTCACTTCCAGTACTGTGTGCTACCCTTTGGGCTCGCCTCTGCGCCCAGAGTGTTCACGAAGTGCTTAGCTGTAGTAGCAGCGGCGCTTCGCAGGCTGGGAGTACACGTGTTCCCCTATCTCAACGATTGGCTGGTGAGGAACACATCCGAGGCAGGAGCTCTACAGTCCATGCAGATGACTATTCGCCTCCTGGAGCTACTGGGGTTTGTGATAAATTACCCAAAGTCCCATCTTCTCCCAGTACAGAGACTCAAATTCATAGGAGCTCTGCTGGATTCTCGGATGGCTCGTGCCTATCTCCCAGAGACGAGAGCCAACAACTTGTTGTCCCTCGTCTCGCGGGTGCGAGCGTCCCAGCAGATCACAGCTCGGCAGATGTGGAGATTGCTGGGCCACATGGCCTCCACAGTTCATGTGACTCCCATGGCCTGCCTTCACATGCGATCTGCTCAATGAACCCTAGCTTCCCAGTGGTTCCAGGCTGCTGGGGATCTAGAAGACGTGATCCACCTGTCCACGAGTTTTCTCAAATCCCTGTATTGTGGACGATTTGGTCCAATTTGACTCTGGGACGTCCTTTCCAAATTCCTCAGCCACAAAAAGTGCTGACTACGGATGCGTCTCTCCTGGGGTGGGGAGCTCATGTCGATGGGCTTCACACCCAGGAAAGCTGGTCCCTCCAGGAACGCGATCTGCAGATCAATCTCCTGGAGTTACGAGCGGTCTGGAACGCTCTGAAGGCTTTCAGAGATCGGCTGTCCCACCAAATTATCCAAATTCAGACAGACAACCAGGTTGCCATGTATTACATCAACAAGCAGGGGGGCACCGGATCTCGCCCCCTGTGTCAGGAAGCCGTCAGCATGTGGCTCTGGGCTCGCCGTCAAGGCATGGTGCTCCAAGTCACTTATCTGGCAGGCGTAAACAACATTCTGGCCGACAGGTTGAGCAGGATTATGCAACCTCACGAGTGGTCGCTCAATTCCCGTGTAGAGCGACAGATCTTCCAGGTGTGGGGCACCCCCTTGGTAGATCTCTTTGCATCTCGAGCCAACCACAAAGTCCCTCAGTTCTGTTCTAGGCTCCAGACCCATGGCAGACTGGCATCGGATGCCTTCCTCCTGGACTGGGGGGAAGGTCTGCTGTATGCTTATCCTCCCATATCTCTGGTGGGGCAGACTTTGTTGAAACTCAAGCAAGACCGAGGCACCATGATTCTGATTGCTCCCTTTTGGCCGCGTCAGATCTGGTTCCCTCTTCTTCTGGAGTTGTCCTCCGAAGAACCGTGGAGATTGGAGTGTTTTCCGACCCTCATCACACAGGACGAAGGGGCGCTTCTGCATCCCAATCTCCGGTCTCTGGCTCTCACGGACTGGATGTTGAGAGCGTAGACTTTGCCTCTTTGGGTCTGTCAGAGGGTGTCTCCTGCATCTTGCTTGCTTCCAGGAAAGATTCCACTAAGAGGAGTTACTTCTTTCTATGGAGGAGGTTTGCCGTCTGGTGTGACAGCAAGGCCCTAGATCCTCGCTCTTGTCCTACACAGACCCTGCTTGAATACCTTCTGCACTTGTCTGAGTCTGGTCTCAAGACCAACTCTGTAAGGGTTCACCTTAGTGCAATCAGTGCATACCATTACCGTGTGGTAGGTAAGCCAATCTCAGGACAGCCTTTAGTTGTTCGCTTCATGAGAGGTTTGCTTTTGTCAAAGCCCCCTGTCAAACCTCCTACAGTGTCATGGGATCTCAATGTCGTTCTCACCCAGCTGATGAAACCTCCTTTTGAGCCACTGAACTCCTGCCATCTGAAGTACTTGACCTGGAAGGTTATTTTCTTGGTGGCAGTTACTTCAGCTCGTAGAGTCAGTGAGCTTCAGGCCCTGGTAACCCAGGCCCCTTACATCAAATTTCATCATAACAGAGTAGTCCTCCGCACTCACCCTAAGTTCTTGCCAAAGGTTGTGTCGGAGTTCCATCTGAACCAGTCAATTGTCTTGCCAACATTCTTTCCCCGTCCTCATTCCTGCCCTGCTGAACGTCAGCTGCACACATTGGACTGCAAAAGAGCATTGGCCTTCTATCTAGAGCGGACACAGCCCAACAGACAGTCCGCCCAATTGTTTGTTTCTTTTGATCCCAACAGGAGGGGAGTGGCTGTGGGGAAACGCACCATATCCAATTGGCTAGCAGATTGTATTTCCTTCACTTACGCCCAGGCTGGGCTGGCTCTTGAGGGTCATGTCACGGCTCATGGGCAGTCAGTGCTTCAGAATCTTTTCGGGGTTTAGAATCCAACTCCACCCTCCTAGGCCCATTTTTATTCTGTTCCAGGCTACACTCTCAGTTAGTTGGATAAGTTGTTAGGTCAATCTCAGTTATGTCCTCGCCGTTGCGAGGCCCAATTGACCATGTTTGTTGTTTTGAGTGAGCCTGGGGGCTAGGGATACCCCATCAGTGAGAACAAGTAGCCTGCTTGTCCTCGGAGAAAGCGAATGCTACGTACCTGTAGAAGGTATTCTCCGAGGACAGCAGGCTGATTGTTCTCACAAACCCGCCTGCCTCCCCTTTGGAGTTGTGTCTTCCCTTGTCTTTGTCTTGCTACATATGGGACTGACGAACACAAGCCGGTTCGGGCGGGAAGATGGCTGCGCATGCGCGGTGCGCATGGGCGCGCGAGGACTAGCAAAGGCCTTTGCTAGTGAAGTTTCCGATTGGAGGGGCTGCCGTGGACGTCACCCATCGGTGAGAACAATCAGCCTGCTGTCCTCGGAGAATACCTTCTAACAGGTATGTAGCATTCGCTTTATCTCCAGATACGTAGTGGGGAATTCTATAAATGGCTTTCAAAGTTAGGTGCCAGGAAGATGAGCACCCTTTAAAGAATACTAGCTTAGCGTGGATCTTGTGCCTAACTTTGGGCACAACACTTATGCCTGCTGAAACCCAATGTAAATACTGATGCATGACAGTTGGGTGTGTAAAATGGCCCCATTCTGTAACGTGCCTAATTTCTGGGAACGCCCCTGACCTGCCTATGCCCATCCCATGGCCACGCCCCCTTTTGACTTCATGCTATAAGATTTAGATTTGCATTCTATAGAATAGAGCACAAAGCAGATTCATGCGTAAACCCAGTTATTGGTTTTTAATGGCTGATTACACACAGATCTGGGATCCGTCAGCATTACCTTGTGCTATTCAGGGTCGAACCTGACCATTATTTAAATGGACTTGGGGAAAATCCACTGCTTATTTCTAGAATAAGCAGCATAAAATGTTTTGTACTGTTTTGGGATCTTGCCAGGTACTTATGACCTGGATTGGGAACTGTTGGAAACAGGATGCTGGGGTTGATGGACCTTCGGTCTGTCACAGTATGGCAATACTTATGTAAGTTACTAAAGGCCTCTGAGAGATGATGCAAGTGGCTGTGACATCCCCCTGCCAGGTCTGATCCTTGTGCCTATATGATCAACAGCCCCGCACTGTCCAAACAGCGTTCTAAAAATAGAGTTTCTCCCTAATATGGTGGTGAAGCCCTGCCTAGCACATCCCAGAATGCACTGGGCAGGACTGGGCGCCACCATTTTCAAGGCAGCACTGGGGGTGTACTACTTCTTCCTCCAACACGAAGGTCTGAGGGGGGCGGGGAAGAGGTCTGCTGAATCACCAGGTTTGGGGGGGGGGGGCTTGGTTTGCAGCCCACTGGGCCACTAGGGCTTTTTTTTTGGAGGGGGGTAAGGGGTGGTTAGGGGGGGACTTGGGTCGGGGGGACTGGAGGTCCGCTGGACCTCCAGCCCCCATGTTGGTAGCTTGGGGTGGGGGGTTGGGGTTCCTGGGGGAGGCTTATATTGGGGGAAATGGGGGGCCTGCTAGCATGCAATTGCATGCTGGACAGGGCTCACCATTCCTCCCCAATGGTCTGCAAACCCAAATGCCAGCTCCAAGCTGGTGTAGGGTTTGCCGCGGACAGCAAGTCAGTGTTTGGCGTGCTACCTGCTGATCATTGGGGAGGAATATGTTTAGTATGCATTTGCATGTTACATGCAGTAAGAGCCCTGTTTTGCATGCATCTGCACGCTACTTGCGGTCAGAGCCCGTCAGCGAGTTGTTTCATGCGCTGGGGGGCTCTGCTCATGGGGCGGTAGCAAATGCAGGCGCTAGTATGGTGCTAATAGCCTCTAGTGTCCGTGCTTGCTTCTGATCTTGGGCCCATTGGTGATGTCAGTAAGGTAGACAGAATGTCTTATACTCTTTTAGGCTTAATTTACATGTCTTAGGACTGGAGCTCAGGTAGAACAATAGAACCCAGACTACTGGTCTCCAAGAACTGGGTCTTCAAAGGAATTCACACCTCCTTGGTAAATGGGAGATATCAGATCCAACAGACCAAATTGTACACAGGAAGATGCTGGGAAAAAAAGAGAATTCAGATATTTAAACCCAGAGAGGAACAGGATAGGGACACAGACATTCACACACAGGACTTACACATACACTTAGAAACACCCACCCACCCACACCTTCAGGTATCCCCACATTCAGATACAGGATACACACACACTTCCTGAGCCCCGAGAGAAGGACAGACACACATTCCCACACACACACACAGAATCAGGGACATGCATACACTGAGACACACAGGAGTAGCGTTGTAATACCTTTCTGTCCTAAGTGCTGTAAGCCTATTTCTATATAAAATACCCGTTTTCAACTTGTGTATTGTTTTATTGTGATACAATCCCACTGCCCCTGGGATGTGGACCCAGGACCAAAGAAAGGAACCCACAACCAGACGAAAGCCAAATCTGTTATCTGGGGACAATAGCTGACAGAATTCACACCCAAAGTTGAGTACCTAAGTTTAGGCAACCTCTAGAATCCAGGGGTTAATTTGCTCTTTCAATCTCATTTCCTATTCAGCCATGCCTACCAATGTTCAGTGATAGCTGTCAGCAGCTGGCTCCTGCTCTCCTGAAGAATGGATTTTTAGTCAGTTGAGAAGTCACTCTCACAAACAACCTCTTCCCCTCTGATATTTGCATCGCCTCTAATGTACTATCATCCCTTAATAGTAAAGCTGGATATGTCCACAATACATCTACCTCTCATCTGCATATCCTTTACAGCCTTCTCCGGGGTGACTCCCAGGTCCACTCCGTTCCACTCAGGGCCTCCGTTCTAGGTGCCGCGGGCCGGGACATTTTTCTCTTTACATTTAGTTTTCTCCCAGTTACTATTTATGGCTCCAGTACACTTTTTCTTCTTGGTACTATCCCTTCGTAATTTGTTTCTCTATCTGAAACCACTGTACACTGCAGGAACACATTGTCCACCCTCTATATTTATCATCTCACCATCTCTTTTTTCCTCTTCCTTTTTCTCAGCTCTCAATCTTCAACATTTCCTTCCTTCCATTCATCCATCTCCTTTCTATCTGAGTACATCTCGCCTTCGTCGCTGTTGTCGTACCTCTCCTACTCTTCTCCCTACTCTCATGCTCCTTCTCCTGTTCTCCGCGGGGGACATTAATCCCAGTCCTGGTCCTCCACATCAGCTCTCATCTTATTTGTGCAGGTCACCGTGATATCGCCAGTCTAATTTCAGTTCTTCTCCTCCCCCCGCCTTCCCTGCCTTTCTCTTGTGCTCTGTCTGTAACAAACTTTTCTACATCCATGATCTCTTTATCTCTCGTACTCTCCATCTGCTTGCCCTAACTGAAACTTGGCTTTACCCTGAAGACTCTGCTTCAGTCGTGGCCCTATGCCATGGAGGTTATCTTTTCTCCCATACTGCTCGCCCGGTTGGCCGCGGAGGTGGTGTCGGGCTACTACTTTCACCCTCTTGTAGATTTCAACCTGTTCTTCTAACTCAGTCTCACTGTTTTTCTTTCTTCGAAGTCCACTCCATCCGTCTGTTTGCTCATCTGCCTCTCCGAGTAGCAGTCATTTATCGACCCCCTGATAAGTCCCTTTCTTCCTTTCTCACTGACTTTGATGCTTGGCTTTCCTTCTTTCTTGAACCTTCATCTCCTTCCCTCATCCTTGGGGATTTTAACATTCATGCTAATGATCCCTCCGACTCTTATGCTTCGCAGTTCCTTACTTTAACATCCTCTTTCAATCTTCAACTGTGCTCCACTGCCCCCACTCACCAGAATGGCCACTGTCTTGATCTTATCTTCTTCTCAAACTGCTCACTGTCCAGTTTCTGTGCCTCAACTCTTCCCCTCTCTGACCATCATCTGATAACTTTCACACTTAAACACCCTCCTCACCAGTCCCGTCCAATCTTAACCAATACATTTAGGAATCTTCAGGCTATTGACCCTTCTACTCTGTCCTCCAGTGTTTCAAATCTCTTCTCTACCACTATGTTATCCAAGTCTGTCAATGAGGCTGTCTCTTCCTATAATACTATTCTCTCCTGTGCTCTATATACTCTCGCTCCTCCCATTCCCCGTTCTGTAAAACGTACCAAACCCCAGCCTTGGCTGACCTCTAGAATCCGCTACCTACGTTCCTGTGCCCGCTCTGCCGAACGCCTTTGGCTGAAATCCCGTGCCCATGCTGACTTCATACATTTCAAATTCTTGCTGACCTCCTTCCAGTCTGCTCTTTTACTTGCCAAACAAGAATATTACATCCAGTTGACAAATTCTCTAGGCTCAAACCCTCGACGTCTCTTTGCCACACTGAACTCTCTCCTCAAAGTGCCTTCACTTTCCCCCCAGACTCTGGCTGAGTTCTTTCATGATAAGGTTCACAATATTAAACTTGAATTCTCAACCAGGTCACCTCCACCTCTCCTTCCCTTAGTCCATTCTCTCAACCCTCCAACCCCTGCCTCCTTTTCTGAAATCACTGAAGAGGAAACTACACACCTCCTCAAAAATAACTACCTGTTCCTCTGATCCTATTCCCACCCATCTACTTAACACTATCTCTCATACTGTCATCCCTTTTATCTGTCATATCCTCAATCTTTCACTGTCCACTGTGACTGTTCCTGATGCCTTCAAACATGCCGTAGTCACACCACTCCTTAAAAAACCTTCATTGGACCCTACCTGTCCTTCCAACTATCGCCCCATTTCCCCTTTCCTATCCAAGATACTTGAACGTGCTGTTCACCGCTGTTGCCTTGACTTTCTTTCATCTCAAGCTATTCTTGATCCACTTCAATCTGGCTTTCGCCCCCTTCATTCAACTGAAACAGCGCTTGCTAAAGTCTCCAATGATCTGTTCCTGGCTAGATCCACTCTCATCTCTCCCTACATTCCTCCCCGGGAACTCCGTTCACTGGGTAAATCTCTCTTATCTGCACCCTTCTCCTCCACTGCTAACTCCAGACTCTGTTCCTTTTATCTTGCTGCACCATATGCCTGGAATAGACTTCCTGAGCCGGTACGTCAAGCTCCATCTCTGGCCGTCTTCAAATCTAAGCTAAAAGCCCACCTTTTTGATGCAGCTTTTAACTCCTAACCCTTATTCACTTGTTCAAAACCCTTACTTTATCATCCTGACTTTAATATTCCCTTATCTCTTGTTTGTCTGCCTAATTAGATTGTAAGCTCTGTCGAGCAGGGACTGTATCTTCGAGGAAGATGCACTAAAGTTGTCGGTAATTCCCGTTCCCTACCGATTCCATAGCGAATCGGTAGGGAACGGGAATTCACTAAGGAAAGGGAATGCAAATGAGCTACTCGTTGTTGCTCCGTTGCATTCACCATTACCTTGGTAGCCAGTCGGAGAATCGGGACATCCCATTCGGTTATGCTCTTCTTCTTGGGTCTCTTCAGCCAATCAAAGCACATCTAGCTTGCTGGTGTCAGCTACATGCACTCTGATTGGCTGAAGAGACCTGGAAGAGGAGCATAATGGAAAGGGACGTCCCGAACTCCGGATCGACTCGCAAGCCCCCGATTCCCTTCTCCTTGCTGCTACAGAAGGTGAGGCGCGCTGGGGAGACAAAACTAAAAAAAAAAAAAACGACGAAAAGACATCCCTCACAAGCGCAGGCAGAATACGTCTATAAAGGACGCCCCTCACGTGCGCTCGCTACTTTTTTTTTTCTTTTTACCTTTTTTTGGGGCCCTTTTCCTTTCCGATTCCCTCACAGGAGCCCTAACGAGAGGTGCAGACCTCACGTTAGGGTTTCCATGGTATGGGAATCGGAAAAACGGTAGTGTGTCAGGTTCTCAGGTTCAGAGCCCGCGGGGCCGGGCTCTGGAGCAAACGTGAGCCCTTGGGCTGCTGCCGAGGAGCGACAGCAGCAGGCAAAACCCACCAACCAACGCTGGGCAAGCACACCGGCACCGGCAGAGACTGCAGGCACCGCCCAGCGAGCCGGAACACACACCGGACCGGAACACACTGGACTGGAGCACACCAGACTGGAACACACACCGGACCGGAACACACTGGACTGGTCCCCCGGACTGGAGGACACAGGACTGGAACACGGGACTGGAGCACACTGGACTGGTCCACACAGCTTCACCTGCACTTAGCTACTAAGCCCCCCAGAAGTTGAGCTCCTGGGATCGAGTAGCCGACAGGACTTACTGAATACCGGATGACATAGGGACCAGGACTGGAAACAGAAGTGCTCCTAAACCTAAACTGATCTACGTGCTCCCAATCCCTAAACCAGCAGGAGTGTTCCTAACAGTAAACTGACAAAAGGACTTCCTAAGCCCTATACTAACCAGGAGCTCCTAATCCCTGCTCAAGAAAGGGACTTCCTAAGCCCTAAACTAACAGAGCAGGGAACTAAACACAAAGCTAACACAGGTGCTACTAAGCACCAAGCTACAAGCAGAGCTTTACACTAATAAGCTAAACTCAGAACTAACCAGCTACCTAAGCACTGCTCTAGCAAGCTAGATACAACTAACAAGGTGCTTCCTAAGCACTACTCTGGCAAGCAACCAGAAGAGCTCCTAGCACTAAAAGGGAAGACAGGGGAGCCACAAGGAAAAAGAAGGGAAGCTAACACATAAGCCAAAAGTGATTCTAAATCACCAAACACCAACAGCAAAGACTGCAATGCTCCTAATAGCACAAACACCAGAAGTACTTCTAACAGCAAACTCTGCAGTGTTCCTAACAACACCAAACCCTGAAGTACTTCTATCAGCAACAGAGCTTCTAAAGCCCTACACATAGCAATGCTTCCAAAACCAAGAGGGAACAGCAGGGGAACCAAAGGGAAAAGCAGGAAAGCTAAACACATAGACACCAGTGCACACTGCACTAACACTAACCTGGACCTTAGCAAAAGCAAGCAGGGAAACTAGACACAATGTCAGAAGTGCACACTGCACCACCCTACCTAAAGCAAACACAACTGTTGCAAAGGCCCTGAAGGAAACAACACCACTTCCTTATCAAGGCCCTCCCTGATGATGTCACACTCCCTAGACCTAGGCAAAAGCACACTGACCCAGAGAGGCCCAACCCACACCAATGCAAAACCGTGAAACACTTGAAGCCAGTATACCCAAAGAGAGTTAGAGCAACTCAGGCAACACACACACAGCTGTAGTGAAGTGAGACAATTAACCCCATGCTGCTGGAAGCTGCCAGCACAGAGACAGAGCCAGCTCAGAAAGGACAGAGAAAAGAAACAGAAGCCAGCTAAAAAGCTGACCCCCAGGAAAGAGGTAAGTTTGAGAGGGGTTCAGACCCCAATCATAACATAGTGCATCTCATTATAATGAGCTGCAACGGTACTGCAGTTCATTATAATAGCCTTTGGATAATTTGCATTCCGTTTTCGTTGCCTGCTACCGTGACAGGAAAAATGCCCTTGGTGCATGCCCCCGGTAAACTACTTGTGTTTTAAACTGCCTGGAACCAGTTTAAAACGCAAGTTGTGGGCTCGTTAGGTTTTGTGCATCTGGCTCTTCATGTTCAAGTGTACAGCGCTGCGTACGTCTAGTAGCGCTTTAGAAATTATTATTAGTAGTAGTATCTCTGCTATTTCTTCCATTTTTCTAATTACATAGGTCCAAATGGGTGCCAGCTTAATACATTCCAAAAAAGAGTGAACTATTATGCCTGAATGCATTTTACATTTCGCACAAGAATCACTGTCCCATAAACGCATCTACCACCTTTTGTGTCTTTAAATGTATAACTGACGAAGGATCTTATAGTGTATTTGTTGCAAATGGGCACTTGTGGACACATGGGCACCCTTTTGAAAATGTCCCTCCCCCTGGTGCTGTTCAGTGTTTTTTATTTGTCCATGTACCCGTCAGTTGGGTCATGGAAGTGTTCTTCTGTTCTTCCCTGCCCAACTGATACAAAGTAGACAATTTATTTAAATTGGGGGAGGGGGAGTTGCAGGAAAACCCTATCAATCTTTGTACATGCCAGGTCCGTAAGGGCATCTATCCGTAAG
Source organism: Microcaecilia unicolor (assembly GCF_901765095.1). NCBI lineage: Eukaryota > Metazoa > Chordata > Amphibia > Gymnophiona > Siphonopidae > Microcaecilia > Microcaecilia unicolor. The sequence continues at coordinate 231,948,993 of NC_044036.1, forward strand.
GAAAAATAATAATGCCACACTTGGACGTAGTGAAAAAATGCTTTTTACACCAGCCCCATTTATCCTTCACTTGATCGAAGGAGGGAACCACTCCCCAGCCCAGGTTCACAAGTTGCCCCATATATTTACACCTTTTATCATGCCACTTCAGAAACGATACCTTATCTACGCCTGTGGAAAAAATCATATTACCCTCCACCTGTGAAAAGGGGGGAGGACCTTACAGTGCCTCTTATATTGTCACCACCAATTATATTCCAAGTGGTTTCCACAAATTGGTTTCCACAGAGTATACATGGCTCATACCGTTATGCCCCTGTTGACCTAACCATCAATGATATTAAATGGCATGGATGGAGCATAGATAGCTATCTACCCAGATATGACTCGGTTCATATCTGTAACTTCTGGTGTGGAGTTCATGTATCCAGTGTAGTAATGCCACCACATATTTATTGATTTATTTATCACAAATAGAGAGGGTAATACAGCATACACAGAAAGTATACAGACAAAAAAGTAACACTGGGCCTTTAAGACTGGGACAAATAAAGTTTTTTATTAATAACCCGACACGGGCCCCAGCATGTAGTATAAAAAAATTTCCGTACGCCGCAGTTGCGAAGATGTAGCTCCGTAAGGAGCCCTCTCTTATGCATTAAAGCGAAAGTGAAAGTAGAAAAGATGCCAAGCTAAGAATTTTAAACTCAGAAAGGTGCCTTTCTGAGTTTAAAATTCTTAGCTTGGCGTCTTTTCTACTTTCGCTTTAATGCATAAGAGAGGGCTCCTTATGGAGCTACATCTTTGCAATTGCGGAGTACGGCGATTTTTTTATACTACATGCTGGGGCATTGAAATGACTTCAAGTAGATCTTACTGTGTCCCTTCTTGTTAGACCCCTGAAACACGGCCCATGTCGGGTTATTAATAAAGAACTTTATTTGTCCCAGTCTTGAAGGCCCAATGTTACTTCTTTGTCTGTATTTTGATTTATTTATCACCTTTTTGAAGGAATTCACTCAAGGCGGTATACAATAAGGATAGATCAAACATGGGCAATAGGCATTTACAGCAGTAAAAATATTCAAATAACAATAGAAAGTATGGCATAGTATACTACTTACAATGTCAACACAATACGTAATAGAGCTACAGGTTAGGCAAACCCACTCCACCCTGTTTTTTTTTTTTGTGAGTATCAGTTTATGGTATATGCAGTTTGAGCTGTATTCTCCGTCCAAATAAGTGAGCCAATAATCTTTCTGCAATTAACTTCCTCTGCCCTTTGCAGCCATAAGGGCAACACCTGCAATGGATACAAGATCTTAGGGAGCCAGCACCATTTTCACAAGCACTACCCTTCGTAATGAAGACAAAGGAAGGTATTTCCATTGGTTGCACAGCTTTATTTAAATGTTCCAGTTTGTACTTTACATTTTTCTGGTAACCTGTATGGTGATCTCCACTGAGGTAGGTCCCTAGATATTTAATTTACCTCATTGCCCATTTTAGTGGGATGTTAGGTACAATTTTACAAACACAGGGCTGAGATACCTCCAATACCCCAAGCTTTTTCAAAGTTAATACACAGGCCAGAAAAGGAGCCTAAGCACTTACTTGGGTCCACTAATGTGACTATATTGGTGCTTGCTTTATCAGTGAATAATAACAGTTCTTCAGCAAATCAGTTTATTTTATATTCCTGAGTACCCACTAGTATACCAATAGAAATAAAACAAAATAAAACATGAAACAGAAAATAAGATGATACCTTTTTTATTGAATATAACTTAATACATTTTTTGATTAGATTTCGAAGGTAGCCCTTCTTCGTCAGATTGGAAATAAGCAAATGTTGGCAGATGACAGAATATATAACTGAAACATCAAAGCATTTCAGTGACAGCCTTAACAGGATGAGGGTGGGTTAGGTGAGAGACAGGGAGATATGCATGGAGATAAGAGGGTGACAAAGCAGTACAATTTTATGGTTTATAATGGGCTAGAAACCCCAGATCTTTGTTAAGTCCTGTCTGGTGGGTGTCAAAATATTTAATCATTCTGACTTCAAAGGTCTTACATTCTTGTGTGGTTTAAAGTTCCCTTTCAGAATTCTTACCCTAAAATCACTGGTACAGTGTTCTGGTTTTGTAAAGTGCTGCCCCACGGAGGAGACATCCTGGTTGGTACTAGCATTTTTCATATGGTGTCTATGTAAATTAAATCTCTTCTTTAGCATCTGACTTGTTTCTTCAATGTAGCACCCTTCATTGCATTTTTTATCCTGAATGATATATACCACATTGGAAGATGAGCACATGAAAGATTCCTTAATGTTGAATATTTTTCCTTTGTGAATGACCATGGGGTCCTGTGAAATGTTTGGGCATAGTTTGCAGCTGGATATATTGCAAGAATGTGTGCCATTCTCTTCTTTTTGAGTCTGTGTTGGGAGATTACTTCTAATTAGCTTGTGTTTTAAGTTGGGTGGCTGTCGGAAGGCCAGCACCAGTGGAGATGGGAATATCTCTTTCAGTAATTCATCCTCCTGGAATGGAGGCTGCTTTCTTTTCCTTGTACTGTAGCAGATTTTCCCTGGGTGTTTTGAGGGCGGAAACAATATTCTTGGAGATTATTTTGGGGTTTTAGCCTTTCTGTTCGAAGGATGCAGTCAGGATTTCGAGGTGTCTGTCCCTGTCCCCTGGATCAGAGCAGATACGGTGGTACCTTGTGGCTTGGCTGTAAATAATGGATCTTTTTGTATATGAAAGGTGGAAGCTGGAATTGTAGAGGTAGCTGCATTTGTCTGTGGGTTTCTTGTATATGGATGTTTGTATATAGCCATTGCTGATTGAGACTGTGGTGTCCAAAAAATTGACTTTTTCTGGGGAGTAGTCAATTTTGAATCTGATTGTAGGATGGTATGTATTGAAGGAACTGTAAAATTGTTTCAGAGTTTCTTCCCCCTCAGTCCAAATGACAAAAATGTCATTGATGTACCGGTAGAATTTTAGGGGTTTGGTCTGGTATGTATTCAGAAATGTCTCTTCCAGCTCAGCCATAAAGAGGTTGACATATTGGGGTGCTGTCCTGGTGCCCATCGCAGGGCCCATGATTTGTAGATAGATGATATTGTTAAAGCGGAAATAGTTGTAAGTTAGAATAAATTTGATTAATTTTGTAATAGTTTTTAGTGAGTATTGCTAGTCCAGTGTGGATGTTTTTAGGAGCTTCTCACATGCAGCTATGCCATCTGCATGGGGAATGCTGCTGTATTCTACATCTATCGTGACCAGAAGCGTACCCGGTGGTAATTGCTTGATATTTTTAATTTTATTCAGAAAGTCTGTGGTGTCTTGTATGAAGCTGTTTCTCTTGTGCACGAAAGGTTTTCTAGCCCATTATAAACCATAAAATTGTACTACTTTGTCACCCTCTTATCTCCATGCATATCTTCCTGTCCTTCGTCCACCCAACTCTCCCTGTCTCTCACCTAACCCAACCTCATCCTGTTAGACTGTCACTGAAATGCTTTGATGTTTCACTTATATATATTGTCATCTACCAACATTTGCTTATTTCCAATCTGACAAAGAAGGGCTACCTTTGAAAGCTAATAAAAAAATGTATTATGTCCAATAAAAATGGATCATCTTATTTTCTTTTCCATGTTTTATTTTGTTTTATTTCTATTGATTACCTTTAAAAGTGGACATCTCTCTACACTAATATACCAGAAATCTGTTGGAACTGTCTAATCTTGGCTGCAAGGGGTCTCAAAGACAAAACTAATAAAAGAGCGACAAAGGATATCCTTGTTGGGTTCCCCTGGCAAGCTCTATGGTGTCCATCAGTTTACTGGTTTATATAATGCTGTGTGGTTGGTTTGGTATATAGTGCCTGAATCCAGGCTATGAACCGTCCAGAGATCCCAAATGTGACAGAAAAAATAGTCCCATAATATTTTATTGAATTCTTTTTTGGCATCTAAACTAGCAATGATGGCATTGCACTTTTTCCAGCATATTTCCTATATTGTAACACACTTGTAAGGCCTTGATGATGTTTGTTGAAGCATATCTCACTAGGTAAAGCCAACCTGGTCCGTATGGATCAATCCTAGAAGGACTATATTGAGAGGTGTTGCTAATATGGATGTAAGAAGCTTGACATCTTGATTTAAGTAGTGAAATGGGGCAAAACAACCCAGGCAGCTTCCTGTCTCATCCTGGTTTTGGTAGAGCTACTATATGTGCATTATTGCCAGGGGCCCCTAGATTTCCCCCTTGCCAGTTCTGTTCGCTAATGGCCTGAAAGGGAGCTACCACCAAGTCCATCAGGATTTTATAAAACTTTTTAAAACTCCGGACCTAGCCCATCTGGTCCTGGGGACTTGGCCAGTTTAAGGTGTGCCTTTTGTAGTTACAGACCTGTGAGGCATATTCAGAAGATTTGTTTCTTTGGGGGAGAGCTGTGGCAGCAGCAGCAGCACTCTCTGAAAAAAGGTTGCCTCATTGGACAGTGTCACTATGGCCTCAACTGTACAGGTTAGTATAGAAATTAGCAAACTCTTTCATTATGTCCTCTTCTTTTGTTACCTGACCCAGATGGCAACTTTATACTAGTAAGAAAGCACTTTGATTTAGAGGGTTGAATCAAATTAGCCAACAGCTTCCCCGTTTTATTTCCCCCCCCCCCCCCCATGAAGTTTGTATTTGTATAGTTAGATATTGTGAACAACTTGTTACTCTAGGAGGCCAATGATACTGCACCTAATATTTACCAAGTATGGTTAGAGGCTGTCATACTCACTATATGCTGCCTTCTGTACCACTGTAATTTGTTGAATAACTCCATTTTTATTGGACATAACTTAATACATTTCTTGATTAGCTTTCGAAGGTTGCCCTTCTTCGTCAGATCGGAAATAAGCAAATGTGCTAGCTGACAGTGTGTATAAGTGAAAACATTCAAGCATTACTATGACAGTCTGACAGGGTGGGAGGATGGGGGTGGGTAGGAGGTATGCATGGGGACATCAAGGCATATCATTGATATTCTAACAGGATGGGTGTGGATAGGTGAGAGGTGGGGTGATCAACAGAGAAATACAGCTTTATGGTTTATAATGGGCTAGGAACCCCAGATCCTTGTTAAGTCCTTTCTGTTGGGTGTTAAAATATTCAATCATTCTGACTTCAAAGATCTTACGTTCTTGTATGGTTTTAAAGTTACCTTTCAGGATTCTCACTGTGAAGTCACTGGTACAGTGTCCTGGTCCTGTAAAATGCTGACCAACAGGGGTGGGAGCCCTACTGGCACCAGTATTGTTCATGTGATGTCTATGTAAATTGAATCTTGTCTTAAGCATCTGGCCTGTTTCTCCAATATAGCATCCTTTGTTACATTTTTTACACTGAATGATATATACCACATTGGAAGATGAGCAAGTGAAAGATTCCTTTATGTTGAATATCTTTCCTTTGTGGATGACTGTGGGGTCCTGTGAAATATTTTTGCATAGTTTGCAACTGGATAAATTACAGGGAAGTGTGCCTTTCTGTTCCTTTTCAGTCTGTGATGGAAGTTTACTTCTGATTAGTTTGTGTTTTAAGTTGGGTGGCTGTCGGAAGGCCAGTACTGGTGGGGATGGGAATATCTCTTTCAGTAATTCATCCTCCTGGGACTGAGGATCAAAAATCCTTTGGCTACTACTTACAATTCTGACTATGCAGAGAAACTCTGCAAACGCACTAGTCAGAAACTAAGAAATCAACTCTACAAGAAAAAAAGAATAATACAAACCCAAAGGGATGTAATCATGAGGAACATGGAGGAATTACATCCACACCTTGTGAACCAACTTAAAGAGGACCTAAATAACATCCAAGGAGAAAAACAATACATTGCTAAACGCAAAAAAAGAAATAAAGCTATATTCTCTCCTGCAAAATCAAAGAGAGAGAAACTGCTTATCCTTGAATAGCTACAGCTCTGCAGAACCAACATCCCCAAACACCTTGGAGACACTTGGATACACATCTGAGGCATGTGAAAATCAGAGCCCAAACAAACCAGGGAATACTGATCACACCTTTACAGATACCAAATGGGGATAATAAACCTCTCGAACCATCAATTATCACAGCATGAGGTCTCTGTGCTCTCCAAAGGGCTCTCATTTTGCCCATCCAGTAAACTAGATGAAATCCAACTATATTCAGACCTAGAAGAATTCTTTAGAAAAATGCGCCTTAAAACACATTTCTATAATAAAGGGACACCAAACAGACCGGAATACAGTCTTAAACAAAAGAACACTTATTTCACCCCACAGGAGGGACAAAACTACAAGCTGGATAATTACATAGAAAGTTTCAGACATAGGGTGAAATCCCAACTTTCCAACAAACAAAAGAGAATCCTGTACAATCTTACCCCACCAGAAAGAGCGGCCATAAGAACCCTACAAACTAACGGACGCATTATCATCAAACCTGCAGACAAAGGAGGCGCAGTGGTAATTATGGACATACAAAAATACATTGAAGAGGGGCACAGACAGCTCTCAGACAATAAATACTACAGGAAACTAACTGAGGACCCCCACACAGGATTACACAAAACAGCTGAAAGACCTTATCAAAACATTTCCTACACAAGCGCATCCTCACCTGAAGAAACTCATACCAAACCAGCCTTCTGTGGGCACATTCTACATGCTACCCAAGATCCACAAACCGGGAAACCCTGGCAGACCAATCATATCAGGTATTGGCACACTCACGGAAGAAATATCTGGATTCATAGAGGGAATTCTGAAACCTCTCGTACACAAAACTAACAGCTTCATACAAGACACCACAGACTTTCTGAATAAATTGAAAAATATCAAACAACTACCACCTAACACCCTTCTGGTCACGATGGATGTAGAATCACTATACAGCAACATTCCACATGCAGATGGCATAGCTGCATGTGGAAGACTCCTAAAAAAATCCACACTGAACCATCAATACTCACCAGAAACGATTACAAAATTAATCAAATTCATTTTAACTCACAACTACTTCCGCTTTAACAATGATATCTATCTACAGATAATGGGCAATGCGATAGGCACCAGGACAGCACCCCAATATGCCAACCTTTTTATGGCTGAGCTGGAAGAGACATTTCTGAATACACACCAGACCAAACCTCTAAAATACTACTGGTACATCAATGACATTTTTATGATTTGGACGGAGGGTGAAGAAACTCTGAAACGGGGCTGATCCAAGATGGCCGCGTAAATGTTAATTGCTAAGGACGTACCTCAAGTTTCTCCTTAATCCTAGGCTGTGAGGTTCTCTGCAAGTCCCACGAGTATGGGGAAGCGGAGAGGTAAAGTGCGGGAGACTCCCTCAGCCAGCACCGGACCTAATCCTCAATTGCAGCCGACGGTGGAGCAATTAGGGTGGACGACCATCCCAAGACAAACTTCTTCTCCTTCTACCGGAGCGGCCGCGATGGCGTCTGACGGCAGTGTAAACGGGGTTTCTTTAAGCCCCGTGCAGCACACAGCCCCCCCTCAGCCAGGAGGAAGTAGAGCGGAGCTTGGCCCTGTAATACGGAGCCCAAGTGGCAGTGTAGATCTACAAGGAGGGAGCCAGCCCGCTCTGTCGGATTTGCCCAGAATGGAGTCAGTAGGAGACGATTTACTTAGTTTGCCTTCACAAACTGTGAGTACTTTGACTCAAATTCTGAGTGCTCCACCTCCTGTCTTCATGTTGGGAACTATGGAAAAACCGGCTGTGGTGACGATGGAGTCACTCTGGGACTTAACTTACTCACTTTATTCCTCTCTCTCAAAAGTGACAGAAAAAAATGCGCTTGAAATAAAAGTTCTTTCTGAAGCTGTTCTTTCACAGACTCAGATTACCTCCAAACAAGCTTCCCAATTAAATCAAATGGGGACAAAGTTACAAACTTTAGAAACTTTGGGTCAGGCTACAATTAGAGATCGGAACTATATGTTCCGTCGCTTGGAGTACTTGGAAAACCAAGCAAGGAAATTAAATTTGAGATTAACAAACTTTCCACGTTCCCCATTAATACCATCGATTGAAATGGTGAAGAAATACTTAGTGGATACTTTGGGAATGCCAAGTGAATCACTTCCCCCTATTGTGCAAGCACAATATTTACAATTTAACAAAAAGAGAGATGGAGAAATTTTGCAATCACAAACAGGAGAAGGCATGAACTTGACAGCGTTCTTAGAGTCATCGTTGGAAGTCATTACTCAAAAAACCACTATGGTGGTAACCTTTGCCTTTGAAATGGACAGGAATGCTGTTCTAAAACTTTCCTTTAGACACTTGGATTCCCTATTCTTTGGTTCTAAAATTAGAGTTCTCCGAGGACAAGCAGGCTGCTTGTTCTCACTGATGGGTGACGTCCACGGCAGCCCCTCCAATCGGAAACTTCACTAGCAAAGGCCCTTGCTAGTCCTCGCGCCCATGCGCACCGCGCATGCGCGGCCGTCTTCCCGCCCGAACCGGCTTGTGTTCGTCAGTCTTCTTTTGTCCGCGCTCGGTACGGTCGTGTTACGCCGTTTGCGCCCCTTAAGTCGACCTCACGCGTCTCTTTTTGACTTTCGCTAACTAAAAAAAAAAAAAAAAAAAAGGATTTTGGAAAAGGACCTTTTCGGTCTTTTTCCCTTTCCGCTATTTCCAGTTTTTGCCCCGGTAAGTTTTCTTTCGTCTTCGGGGTAGGCCCTTTTCAGGCCTCGGGTCGAATTTTTTTCTTCCCCTCTTTTTGGTGCCTACCGCAATTACGAGTTTTGATTTCGCCAGCGTGATTTTTCCGCCCATGTCATCAAAGTCTCCCAGCGGCTTCAAGAAGTGCACCCAGTGCGCCCGGGTAATCTCGCTCACTGACAGGCACGCGTCGTGTCTTCAGTGTCTGGGGGCTGGGCACCGCCTGCAGGCCTGTAGTCTGTGCGCCCTTTTACAAAAGCGGACTCAGGTAGCGAGATTGGCCCAGTGGAACGTTTTGTTCTCGGGCTCTTCGTCGGCATCGGCACCGGGAGTATCGAGTGCATCGACGTCGACAGCGTCTAGACCTCCGTCCTCGGCGGCGACTGCTTCGAGTGCATCGAGGCATCGACCCTGTGCATCGGGGCTGAGACATCGGAAGGCTGCGTCGGCGTCGGTGGTACCGGGACCTCCACTTCTGCTGATGTCGTCGGACGGTGGTGCTTCGACTGGAGTGCAGGTGAGGGCTGTCCATTCCCCTGCTGGTGGCGGTGAGCCTTCGGGTGGGTCTCCCCCTACCCTGAGGGCTCCTGCGGTACAGCCCCCCCCGAGACCGACCTTCTTTGGCCTCGGCCCCGAGGAAGCGACGGCTGAATTCTACGTCCTCCTCGTCAGTGCCGGGAAGCTCCGGTGACATGCTTCGTCCCAAGAAGTCGAAGAAGCATCGACACCGGTCCCCTTCCCGTATCGGCACCGAGAGCTCTGGGTCGCCGAGGGAGTCGGCACCCAGTAGGCATCGGCACCGAGAGGACCGCTCACCCTCTGTTCAAGAGGTGTCGATGCGCTCCACTATGGACAGCCCGGAACAGCCTCCACGCCCGGAACAGACTCTGACTTCGACACCTGCATCGGCTTCCACGTCTTTCTCCACAGCCGCTCTGCACGAGAGTCTCCGGGCCGTTCTCCCAGAGATTCTGGGAGAGCTGTTGCGCCCTTCCCCTCCGGTACCGGGGGTGCTTGCGCCACCGGTACCGTCGAGTGAGGCGCCGGCTGGCCCCTTGCCCGGGGTGAGGTCTCCGACATCGGTGCCGCGTGCGGTACCGACTGCGGTCGCCTCCCAGGAAGGCTCCCCGACGACGTCGGCGGAGGGAGCTTCGCCGGTGCGGGCGAGGGAGTCTACCTCTCGACGCTCCCACCGTGGCCGTGGTTCCACGGAGTCGAGCCGGGCACGGCTTCAGACACAGGTCCGTGAACTTGTGTCTGATACCGAAGGTGAGGCCTCGTGGGAAGAGGAGGAGGACATCAGATATTTCTCTGACGAGGAGTCTGAGGGCCTTCCTTCTGATCCCACTCCCTCCCCTGAAAGGCAGCTTTCTCCTCCCGAGAGTCTGTCTTTTGCGGCCTTTGTCCGGGAGATGTCTACGGCCATCCCCTTCCCGGTGGTTGTGGAGGACGAGCCCAGGGCTGAAATGTTTGAGCTCCTGGACTATCCTTCTCCACCTAAGGAAGCGTCCACAGTACCCATGCATCATGTCCTCAAAAAGACATTGCTGGCGAACTGGACCAAGCCTCTAAGTAATCCCCACATTCCCAAGAAGATCGAGTCCCAGTACCGGATCCATGGGGACCCAGAGCTGATGCGCACTCAGTTGCCTCACGACTCTGGAGTTGTGGATTTGGCCCTAAAGAAGGCTAGGAGTTTTAGGGAGCATGCTTCGGCGCCCCCGGGCAAGGACTCTAGAACCTTAGACTCCTTTGGGAGGAAGGCCTACCATTCTTCTATGCTCGTGGCCAAAATCCAGTCTTACCAGCTCTACACGAGCATACACATGCGGAATAATGTGCGGCAGTTGGCGGGCTTAGTGGACAAGCTCCCTCCTGAGCAAGCCAAGCCATTTCAGGAGGTGGTCAGGCAGCTGAAGGCGTGCATTAAATTCCTGGCCAGAGGGGTGTATGACACCTTTGATGTTGCGTCCAGGGCCGCTGCTCAAGGTGTGGTGATGCGCAGACTCTCATGGCTGCGTGCCTCCGACCTGGAGAATAGGATCCAACAGCGGATTGCGGACTCGCCTTGCCGTGCGGATAATATTTTTGGAGAGAAGGTCGAACAGGTGGTAGAGCAGCTCCACCAGCGGGATACTGCTTTCGACAAGTTCTCCCGCCGGCAGCTTTCAGCTTCTACCTCCACAGGTAGACGTTTTTATGGGGGAAGGAAGACTGTTCCCTACTCTTCTGGTAAGCGTAGGTACAATCTTCCTTCTCGCAGCCTGTGGCCCAGGCTAAGCCCCAGCGCGCGCACTCTCGTCAGCAGCGTGCGCCTCAGCAAGGCCCCTCGGCTCCCCAGCAAAAGCAAGGGACGAGCTTTTGACTGGCTCCAGCAGAGCATAGCCGACATCAATGTGTCAGTGCCGGGCGATCTGCCGGTCGGGGGGAGGTTGAAAGTTTTTCACCAAAGGTGGCCTCTCATAACCTCCGACCAGTGGGTTCTCCAAATAGTCCGGCAAGGATACACCCTCAATTTGGTTTCCAAACCTCCAAATTGCCCACCGGGAGCTCAATCCTACAGCTTCCAGCACAAGCAGGTACTTGCAGAGGAACTCTCCGCCCTTCTCAGCGCCAATGCGGTTCAGCCCATGCCATCCGGGCAAGAAGGGCTGGGATTCTATTCCAGGTACTTACTTGTGGAAAAGAAAACAGGGGGGATGCGTCCCATCCTAGACCTAAGGGCCCTGAACAAATATCTGGTAAAGGAAAAGTTCAGGATGCTTTCCCTGGGCACCCTTCTCCCCATGATTCAGGAAAACGATTGGCTATGCTCTCTGGACTTGAAGGACGCCTACACGCACATCCCGATACTGCCAGCTCACAGACAGTATCTGCGATTTCAGCTGGGCACACGTCCACTTCCAGTACTGTGTGCTACCCTTTGGGCTCGCCTCTGCGCCCAGAGTGTTCACGAAGTGCTTGGCTGTAGTAGCAGCGGCGCTTCGCAGGCTGGGAGTGCACGTGTTCCCCTATCTCGACGATTGGCTGGTGAAGAACACATCCGAGGCAGGAGCTCTACAGTTCATGCAGATGACTATTCGCCTCCTGGAGCTACTGGGGTTTGTGATAAATTATCCAAAGTCCCATCTTCTCCCAGTGCAGAGACTCGAATTCATAGGAGCTCTGCTGGATTCTCAGACGGCTCGTGCCTATCTCCCAGAGGTGAGAGCCAACAACTTGTTGTCCCTCGTCTCGCGGGTGTGAGCGTCCCAGCAGATCACAGCTCGGCAGATGTTGAGATTGCTGGGCCACATGGCCTCCACAGTTCATGTGACTCCCATGGCCCGCCTTCACATCTGATCTGCTCAATGAACCCTAGCTTCCCAGTGGTTTCAGGCTGCTGGGGATCTAGAAGACGTGATCCACCTGTCCACGAGTTTTCTCAAATCCCTGTATTGGTGGACGATTTGGTCCAATTTGACCCTGGGATGTCCTTTCCAAATTCCTCAGCCACAAAAAGTGCTGACTACGGATGCGTCTCTCCTGGGGTGGGGAGCTCATGTCGATGGGCTTCACACCCAAGGAAGCTGGTCCCTGCAGGAACGCGATCTGCAGATCAATCTCCTGGAGTTACGAGCGGTCTGGAATGCTCTGAAGGCTTTCAGAGATCGGTTGTCCCACCAAATTATCCAAATTCAGACAGACAACCAGGTTGCCATGTATTACATCAACAAGCAGGGGGGCACCGGATCTCACCCCCTGTGTCAGGAAGCCGTCAGCATGTGGCTTTGGGCTCGCCGTCAGGGCATGGTGCTCCAAGCCGCATACCTGGCAGGCGTAAACAACAGTCTGGCCGACAGACTGAGCAGGATTATGCAACCTCACGAGTGGTCGCTCAACTCCCGAGTAGTGCGACAGATCTTCCAGGTGTGGGGCACCCCCTTGGTAGATCTCTTTGCATCTCGAGCCAACCACAAGGTCCCTCAGTTCTGTTCCAGGCTTCAGGCCAACGGCAGACTGGCACCGGATGCCTTCCTCCTGGACTGGGGGGAGGGTCTCCTGTATGCTTATCCTCCCATACCTCTGGTCGGGAAGACTTTGTTGAAACTCAAGCAAGACCGAGGCACCATGATTCTGATCGCTCCCTGTTGGCCGCGTCAGATCTGGTTCCCTCTTCTTCTGGAGTTATCCTCCGAAGAACCGTGGAGATTGGAGTGTTTTCCGACCCTCATCACACAGGACGAAGGGGCGCTTCTGCATCCCAACCTCCAGTCTCTGGCTCTCACGGCCTGGATGTTGAGAGCGTAGACTTTGCCTCTTTGGGTCTGTCAGAGGGTGTCTCCCGCATCTTGCTTGCTTCCAGGAAAGATTCCACTAAGAGGAGTTACTTCTTTTTATGGAGGAGGTTTGCCGTCTGGTGTGACAGCAAGGCCCTAGATCCTCGCTCTTGTCCTACACAGACCCTGCTTGAATACCTTCTGCACTTGTCTGAGTCTGGTCTCAAGACCAACTCTGTAAGGGTTCACCTTAGCGCAATCAGTGCATACCATTACCATGTGGAAGGTAAACCGATCTCAGGACAGCCTTTAGTTGTTCGCTTCATGAGAGGTTTGCTTTTGTCAAAGCCCCCCGTCAAACCTCCTACAGTGTCATGGGATCTCAATGTCGTTCTCACCCAGCTGATGAAACCTCCTTTTGAGCCACTGAACTCCTGCCATCTGAAGTACTTGACCTGGAAGGTCATTTTCTTGGTGGCAGTTACTTCAGCTCGTAGAGTCAGTGAGCTTCAGGCCCTGGTAGCCCAGGCCCCTTACACCAAATTTCATCATAACAGAGTAGTCCTCCGCACTCACCCTAAGTTCTTGCCAAAGATTGTGTCGGAGTTCCATCTGAACCAGTCAATTGTCTTGCCAACATTCTTTCCCCGTCCTCATTTCTGCCCTGCTGAACGTCAGCTGCACACATTGGACTGCAAAAGAGCATTGGCCTTCTATCTGGAGCGGACACAGCCCAACAGACAGTCCGCCCAATTGTTTGTTTCTTTTGATCCCAACAGGAGGGGAGTGGCTGTGGGGAAACGCACCATATCCAATTGGTTAGCAGATTGCATTTCCTTCACTTACGCCCAGGCTGGGCTGGCTCTTGAGGGTCATGTCACGGCTCATAATGTTAGAGCCATGGCAGCGTCGGTAACCCACTTGAAGTCAGCCACTATTGAAGAGATTTGCAAAGCTGCAACGTGGTCATCTGTCCACACATTCACATCTCATTACTGCCTGCAGCAGAATACCCGACGCGACAGTCGGTTCGGGCAGTCAGTACTTCAGAATCTGTTCGGGGTTTAGAATCCAACTCCACCCCCCTAGGCCCATGTTTATTCTGTTCCAGGCTACACTCTCAGTTAGTTGGATAAGTTGTTAGGTCAATCTCAGTTATGTCCTCGCCGTTGCGAGGCCCAATTGACCATGTTTGTTGTTTTGAGTGAGCCTGGGGGCTAGGGATATCCCATCAGTGAGAACAAGCAGCCTGCTTGTCCTCGGAGAAAGCGAATGCTACATACCTGTAGAAGGTATTCTCCGAGGACAGCAGGCTGATTGCCTCCCCTTTGGAGTTGTGTCTTCCCTTGTTTGTCTTGCTACATATGAGACTGACGAACACGAGCCGGTTCGGGCGGGAAGACGGCCGCGCATGGGCGCGCGAGGTCTAGCAAGGGCCTTTGCTAGTGAAGTTTCCGATTGGAGGGGCTGCCGTGGACGTCACCCATCAGTGAGAACAATCAGCCTGCTGTCCTCGGAGAATACCTTCTACAGGTATGTAGCATTCGCTTTTATCCTGACCTTTCTAGAGAAACCCAGAAAAGACGCAGGGCTTTCCTGGCTTTTAGAGCGAGGACCCTGGCTCTTGGTGCTAATTTTGTTTTGAAATTTCCATGTATGTTTTGTATATTATATCAATCTAAACAATTTCAATTTTTTGAACCAAAACAATTAGAGGAATTTTTGTTAAGTAGAGAGGAACCAGTGGTATTAGTTGATTCCCAGACTCACACTGCATAAGGTAGGCTAGAGAAGAAGTATTGGAGAGCAATATACACAGTTTTTTTTTCCATTTAGTTTCTGTCTACTAATTTTATCTTTTTTTCTCTGATACTTGGATCATGCTATAAACAACTTTCTTGGTCGAAGTAATGTAATTTTTTTTTCCTTTTGTCTAATTAAGACATTATTGTTTGTTTTAGTAATTAATAATTTTCTGTAAGTTTCTTATCATCTCTTTTGTGAGCTGTAATATTTTTAAAAGCATAATAAATAAATAAATAATAATTAAAAAAAAAAGAAACTCTGAAACAATTTTATTCTGCCTTCAATACATACCATCCTACAATCAGATTCAAAATTGACTACTCCCCAGAAAAAGTCAATTTTTTGGACACCACAGTCTCAATCAGTGATGGCTGTATACAAACATCTATATACAAGAAACCCACAGACAGATGCAGCTACCTCCACAACTCCAGCTTCCATCCTTCACATTCAAAAAGATCCATCATTTACAGCCAAGCCACAAGATATCAGTATCGGCTCTGACCCAGGGGACAGAGACAGACACCTTAAAAGCCTGACTGCATCCTTCAAACAGAAAGGCTACAACCCCAAAATAATCTCCAAGAATATTGCCTCCTCCCTCAAAACACCCAGGGAGAATCTGCTAAAGTACAAGGAGAAAAAATCCACAGACAGAATTCCCCTTGTAGTGACATACTACTACTACTACTACTATTTAGCATTTCTATAGCGCTACAAGGCATACGCAGCGCTGCACAAACATAGAAGAAAGACAGTCCCTGCTCAAAGAGCTTACAATCTAATAGAAAAAAAATAAATAAAGTAAGCAAATCAAATCAATTAATGTGAACGGGAAGGAAGAGAGGAGGGTAGGTGGAGGCGAGTGGTTACAAGTGGTTACGAGTCAAAAGCAATGTTAAAGAGGTGGGCTTTCAGTCTAGATTTAAAGGTGGCCAAGGATGGGGCAAGACGTAGGGGCTCAGGAAGTTTATTCCAGGCGTAGGGTGCAGCGAGACAGAAGGCGTGAAGTCTGGAGTTGGCAGTAGTGGAGAAGGGAACAGATAAGAAGGATTTATCCATGGAGTGGAGTGCACGGGAAGGGGTGTAGGGAAGGATGATTGTGGAGAGATACTGGGGAGCAGCAGAGTGAGTACATTTATAGGTTAGTAGAAGAAGTTTGAACAGGATGCGAAAACGGATAGGGAGCCAGTGAAGGGTCTTGAGGAGAGGGGTAGTACGAGTAAAGCGACCCTGGCGGAAGACGAGACGGGCAGCAGAGTTTTGAACCGACTGGAGAGGGGAGAGGTGACTAAGTGGGAGGCCAGCAAGAAGCAGATTGCAGTAGTCTAAATGATATATAATCCAGAGCTGGAAAAAACTGAGGAAAATCATAAGAAATCTACAACCTATACTCCAGGAGGATGAATTACTGAAAACGGCGCTGCCGGTGGAAGGTGGCACTGCCCTGAAGGGCGCTTAGGACAGGAGAATGGAGGCGGCCTTAAAGTCGTCCTTTGAGGCGGCCGCCCTGAATCTGCAAGCCTCGGTTTGCGGCTCCTATGTGGCTAGGGCGTGCCTGACTGTTTTGCAGCGGTCTTCCCCCTCGGACCCGTCCTGCAGGGCGGAATGGCCGACCCTGGAGTCGGGCTTGGCCTACTTGGCAGACTTGCTGTATGATGTTTTGAGAACCTCGGCCAAAGGTATGGTCCAGATGGTCTCGGCGCGGCGGTGGCTCTGGCTTAAGCATTAGTCGGCTGACCATGCCTCTAAATCTCGCCTAGCCAAGTTGCCTTTTAAAGGCAAGCTGCTCTTTGGGGATGAGCTGGACAAGATCGTGATGGAACTCGGCACGTCCAAAGGCAAGAGGTTGCTGGAGGTCAGGGCTCGGGCCAGCGGTGCTCGTCTGTTTCCTCCAAGGGCCGGTTCCAGGAAGCCCGTCGGTATCGCCCGGGCAAGTCGGCCTCCTCTGCCTCCTCTTCCTTCAAACGGAACTTCTCCCCCAAGCAGCATTCCTTTCGCAGGGACCGACGACCCGGAGGTTCGTCCTCCGGGCCCCCCCCCCAGGGTCGCGTACCCAATGATGGGGACCTGGTCCATGGCCCAGTGCAGATAGGAGGAAGGTTGTCCTCATTCCTGGGCGAGTGGACCAGGGTAACTTCAGACGCTTGGGTTCTGGAAGTCATCAGAGACGGCTACAAGATGGAGTTCTGCCGGCCCTTGAGAGACGGGTTTGTAAACTCTCCCTGCAAGTCCCAGGTCAAAGCAGCTGCCGTGCAGCAGACTTTGAACAACCTGATCCGCCTGGGCGCGGTGGTCCCGGTGCCAGTAGATCAACTTGGCAAGGGGCGTTACTCCTTTTACTTTGTGGTGCCAAAGAAAGAAGGTTCTGCTCGGCCTATTCTCGACCTCAAGGGAGTCAATCGGGCCTTGAAGGTTCGGCACTTCCGGATGGAGACTCTCCGCTCCGTAATAGCTGCGGTGAAGAAGGGAGAATTCCTGGCATCCTTGGACATCAGGGAAGCTTACTTACATATTCCCATCTGGCCTCCTCAGCAGCGCTTCCTGCGCTTCGCAGTCCTGGGCCGACACTTCCACTTCAGAGCCCTCCCTTTCGGGTTGGCCACTGCTCCGCGGACCTTCTCCAAAGTGATGATGATCATCGCGGCTTTCCTCCACAAGGAAGGAGTACAAGTCCATCCCTATCTAGATGACTGGTTGATCCGAGCCCCCTCTTATGCAGAGTGTGGGAAGGCCACGGACAGGGAGATTGCCCTTCTGAGCTCCCTGGGATGGGTCATCAACTGGGAGAAAAGTCAGCTGCGCCCGACTCAGTCCCTGGAGTACTTGGGAGTTCGATTCGACACCCTAGTGGGCAGAGTGTTCCTGCCGGACAGCCGGAGCGGCAAGCTTCGGGCCCAGGTGGGTCAGTTCCTAACAGCCTCCACCCTTCGAGCTTGGAACTATGTGCAGCTCTTGGGCTCTATGACGGCCACGATGGAAGTAGTGCCCTGGGCCAGGGCCCATATGAGACTCCTACAGCACTCCCTGCTGCGGCGGTGGACTCCAGTATTGGACGATTACGCTGTACGCCTTCCTTTGGATCCAACGGTACGCAAGGTGCTGAGGCCAGACAAGCTGTCCGCAGGAATGCCCCTCACGATCCCAGAGTGGGTGGTCATCACGAAGGACGCCTGCTTGACAGGCTGGGGAGCCCACTGCCTGGGGAGGACAGCTCAGGGCCTCTGGTCGCCTGCAGAGGCGAAACAGTCTATCAACCTCCTGGAACTCCGAGCCATTCGGTTGGTGCTTCTAGAGTTTCTCCCGGTCCTGGTGCTGAGGCCAGTACGGGTCCTGTCCGACAATGCCACGGCAGTGGCCTAAGTCAATCGCCAGGGAGGTACCAGGATCGCTCCTCTAGCCAAGGAGGCCAGAAGCTATGCCTGTGGGCGGAAGCGAATCTGGAACACATTGCATCAGGGTCCCGTGGTGATGGAGGATCCCTCCCCCTTTGGTCTTACGGCCTGGCTCTTGAGCGGAAGCAGCTGAGGAAGAAGGGCTTCTCAGACAAGGTCATTGCCACTATGCTGAGAGCGAGGAAGCGCTCTACTTCTACTACTTATGCCAGGATTTGGCATACCTTTGCATCGTGGTGCAAGACAGGCTCTCTATCGCCCTCCACTGCACCAATATCTTCAGTGTTGGTGTTCCTGCAAGAGGGTCTGGAGAAGGGCCTGCCACTCAGTTCCCTGAAAGTCCAGGTGGCGGCTCTAGCTTGCTTCAGGAGCCGCCTGAAGGGTGCTTCCCTGGCATCGCAGCCAGATGTGGTGCGCTTTCTCAAGGAGTTAATCACCTGCGCCCCCCTCTGCACTCGATAGTGCCTACATGGAATCTCAATCTGGTGCTTCGTTGCCAAGTGCCTTCTGAAAATCCATATACAATATATTGACTGTCTTGCTTTAAGTTTTTTATTTACACATCTTACTGGAATATTACTGCCCCATCCTTGACCATCTTTAAATCTAGATTGAAAGCCCACCTCTTTAACATTGCTTTTGACTTGTAACCACTCCCCCACATTAATTGATTTGCTTTCTTTATTTTTGTCTATTAGATTGTAAGCTCTTTGAGCAGGGACTGTCTTTCTTCTATGTTTGTGAAGCGCTGCGTACGCTTTGTAGCGCTATAGAAATGCTAAGTAGTAGTAGTAGTGCTTCGGGCCTTGCAGAAGCCGCCCTTTGAGCCCTTGTCGAGGGCATCGCTGAAGGACCTGACATTGAAAGCGGTCTTTTTGGTAGCCATCACGTCAGCCAGGAGAGACTCTGAGATCCAGGCACTCTCGTGCCGAGAGCCGTTCCTGCGGTTCACTGAGGCAGGAGTGTCCCGCCCTGGATGAGTACTGCTTCGGTACATCCCACCAGTCTATGGATTGATCTGCTTGATGAAATGGAAGGTAAAATTATGTATCATACCTGATAATTTTCTTTCCATTAATCATAGCAGATCAATCCATAGTCCCTCCCAGTTATCTGTATTGTTTTTGTTCTGGTTATACTTCAGGTTCCAGTTTATTCTTCAGTTCCTGTTCAGGAGAACTTCGTGTTCAAGTTCTTCCAATTGGATTTTCCTCGAGTTGAAACGATTCTGTGTTACAGTGAGCTGCTGCATTCCTCTCCCCCCGTTTTGACGGTGGCTGGATTGATAACTAAATTATGCCGGTGCTCCCTCCCGCTTCGGGCGGCAGTAGGGTAGCTTTGTATCCCTCCAGCTTCGGCGGTGTTATTGTAAGCCAGCTCCTCCCGCGGTTGCGGTAGCAGGATAAGTCAGATCCCCCCGCATCGGCGGGTATGGTGTCCCTCCCCCGCTCTGCGGGGATGAGCTGAACGGATTCCCCTCCCCCGCTTCGGCGGTGGTGAGCTGGGCAGAGGGTCCCTTTGTGGGTGTAATTCTCTGAGTCCTGCGGGTGGAGCTTTGATATCGACATACTGAGGAGTTTCCGGCAGCACATGACCACATATAGGGAGGCAAAAGATTGCTATCTCCACCTGCTGGTAGATGGACACAACCCACCAGTCTATGGATTGATCTGCTATGATTAATGGAAAGAAAATTATCAGGCATGATACATAATTTTACCTTCCTTTCCCTGTGGTTGAGGATGAGCCCAGGACTAAGATGCTTGAGGTCCTGGATTATTCTTGTCCACCTAAAGAGGCTATGACAGTCCCTCTGCATAAGGTATTGAAGGAAGTCCTTATGCTAAACTGGGCCGCCCCTCTGTCTGGCCCTGTGGTTCCCAAGAAAGCTGAGTCCCAATACCGGATCCACAGTGAACCTTGATTTGATGAGGTCCCAATTACCCCACAATTCCATGGTGGTGGATTCTGCTCTCAAGAGCTAGGAGTACTAGAGACTATGCTTCGGTGCCCCCAAGGCAGAGAAGCTAGGACTCTTGACTCTTTTGGGAGGAAGACGTATCGGGCCGCTATGCTTGCTGCCAAGATCCAGTCATAACAGCTCTTCACGAGCGTACACTTGCGGGACTCGATCAGTATCCAACCAAGACCTAAACCCATATATTTATGCTGATGATGTGATGATTTATATTTCGTTCAAAAACGACTTATCAGAAATTGCAGATAAAATTAACCTCAGCTTCCAAATTATGAACTCATGGGTGGACGCATTCCAGCTAAAGCTCAACGCAGAAAAGACACAATGCCTTATACTATCATCACAGTATAATAAAATCAATTATACCAATATAAATACACCAAGCCATACTCTTCCTGTTGCGGACACCCTGAAACTTCTAGGCGTAACAGTTGACCGAAATCTTAACCTAGATAGCCATGTGAAAAATATTCTAAAGAAAATGTTCTATGCAATGTGGAGGCTTAGAAGAGTGAAACTTTTCTTCCCAAGGGAGACATTCCGCAAACTGGTGCAATCATTGGTATTGAGTCATTTATACTATTGTAACTCCTTATACGCGAGATTCAAGGCACAAACCATTAAGAAACTCCAGACTACCCAGAACACCGCAGCTAGATTGATATTTGGAAAGGCGAAATATGAAAGTGCCAGACCCCTTAGAGAAAAATTGCATTGGCTCCCACTTAAGGATTGAGTCGCATTCAAAATTTGCACTTTGGTTCATAAAATCATTTATGGAAATGCCCCATCTTACATGTCTGACCTAATAGATTTACCAGAGAGAAACAACAAAAGTTCATCACGTACCTTCTTAAACCTCCATTATCCCAATGCAGAGGACTTAAGTACAAATCTATACATACATCTAGCTTCTCATACATCTGCACACAACTATGGAATGAATTACCGACCACCATAAAAACTACACACGATTTGACAACCTTCCGGAAATTATTGAAGACCAACCTGTTCAAAAAGACTTATTTATTTATTGCATTTGTATTCCACATTTTCCCACCTATTTGCAGGCTCAATGTGGCTTACATAGTTTTGTTATGACATTGTCATTCCAAGGTATCAGATACAATTAGTAATGTGTAAAGATTAAGTAAGGGAAGAAAGAATGAAAGTGTTAGGCGGATAAGTATAGAAGGTGGACTTTCATAACTGGGTGGGTTGGTGAGGTGGATTAGTAGGGCTGTAGGTTCTCTTTGTAGGCCTTGTTGAAGAAATATGTCTTCAGAGATTTGCGAAAGTTGGTTATTTCGTCGATTGTTTTCAGGTCTGTAGGTAATGCATTCCATAACTGCGTGCTCATGTAAGAGAAGGTAGTGGCATGTATCAGCTTGTATTTTAGTCCTTTACAGCTGGGGAAGTGCAGATTTAGAAATTTGTGGGATAATCTTGTGGCGTTTCTGGGAGGTAGGTCCACGAGGTTTAGCATGTAGATTGGGCCGTCTGCATGAATGATTTTGTGTACAATCGTGAAAATCTTGAACGCAATGCGTTCCTTAAGTGGGAGCCAGTGAAGTTTCTCTCTTAGGGGTTTTGCGCTTTCATATTTAGTTTTTCCAAATATGAGTCTTGCGGCAGTATTCTGGGCTGTTTGGAGTTTTTTGATAGTCTGTTCTTTGCAGCCAGCGTACAGTGCGTTGCAGTAGTCCAGATGACTTATTACCATTGACTGTACCAGGGAACGGAAGATGTATCTCGGGAAGAAAGGTTTTACTCTTTTGAGTTTCCACATGTAGTGTAACATCTTTTTTGTTGTATTCTTCACGTGGGCATCAAGAGTGAGGTTTCGATTGATGGTAACTCCAAGAATTTTCAAGTTTTGTGAGACGGGAAGAGAACAGTATGGTGTGATTATGGTGGAGAAGTTTTTTGTGTTATGTTGTGAGGTGAGTACAAGACGTGTTTTTTCTGCGTTAAGTTTTAGTTGGAATGCATCCGGCCAGGTGTGCATGATTTCGAGGCTTTGGTTGATTTCGTAGGTGATTTCATTTAGATCATGTTTGAATGGGATGTAGATTGTGACATTGTCTGCATGTATGT
The DNA here is from genome assembly GCF_901765095.1 of Microcaecilia unicolor. Lineage (NCBI taxonomy): Eukaryota > Metazoa > Chordata > Amphibia > Gymnophiona > Siphonopidae > Microcaecilia > Microcaecilia unicolor. The sequence continues at coordinate 231,971,275 of NC_044036.1, forward strand.
AGGGGTTGAGGTTTTGATTGGCTAGAAGTTTGGCTAAAGGTATCATCATTAGGTTAAATAGGGTTGGTGAGAGGGGGGATCCTTGGGGAACTCCACATTCAGGTATCCATGGGGGTGATCTGTTCGCGTTCGTTGTTACTTGGTATGATCTTGTGGTCAGGAATCCTTTGAACCATTTGAGAACTATGCCTGATTGAGACTCGTGCAGAATTGAGTGTTTATTTAGGTATTCAGTGAGTTGTTTCGTCACTATGCCTTCCATGAGTTTGGTTATGAGCGGGATAGATGCTACTGGGCGATAGTTGGTTAGGTCCATTGTGCTTTTCTTGGCATCTTTTGGTAGCGGAGTAAGTAAGATGTTTCTTTTAGCCGTGGGAAAGAGCCCATTTTGAAGCCTGTGGTTTACGTGATTCGTGAGGTCTGTTTTGAATTGTTTGGGTGCCATTCTTATTAGGCTGGTAGGGCAAATGTCTAATTTGCATTGCGATTGGCGTATTTTCCGAGCCAGTGTGAGATTTCATCTGACGAGAGCGTGCCAAAGTTGGTCCATGATCGATCTGCTGGGCATTCCCCGGGTTTTGGGTCTAGACATTCAAGGATGTTTGTGTAATCCGTTACGTTGGTGGGTATCATGAGTCGGAGCTTTATGATTTTTTCATTGAAGTATTTCGCAAGATTAGTTGCTGATGGGGTGTCTGTATTATTAGAGGTAACTGGTGTGGTGTTTAGGAGATTGTTTACGAGTGAGAAGAGTTTGTGTGTATCCTTGTGGTTAGGTCCTATTTCGGTTTTATAATACATCCTTTTAGTTTGTCTGATGGTGTATTTGTATTTTCTTTGTAGTTGTTTCCAGTCTTTGAGTGTGTATTCGTCTTTTTTCTTTCTCCATGCTCTTTCTAGTCTTCTGACCTGTGTTTTTAGTTCTTTCAATTCTTCGTTAAACCATGGTATTGAGTTTTTTCTATTTGAGGTTCTGGTTTGAAGTGGTGCTATGTTGTCTAGTACTGTTCTGCATCTGTTGTCCCATTCTTGGAGATATTGGGGTGAGTCTGTAGGTGTTGTCCATTCATTGTTGTAGAATTGTTGCCAGAATATTAGTGGGTCTATTTTGCCTCTCGTAGTATAGGTTTGTTGTTCTTGTTTTTGTTGTGTCTTTTTTGTTCTCCAGTGGAGGGAAAGGTTTGCACTGTAGTGATCTGTTGCGTTCTCGAGGGCCTTGGCATTCTGTCAGGTCCTCGAGGCAGGACTGGAGTTCGTGAGCCCTTGGGCCACTGCCAAGGAGCGGCAGCGGCAGGCAAGACCACCTCGGGACTGGAAACACAGAAGAGCAGTACTGGAACTCTGGACTGGAGTAGTACAAGGCAGGCAACTAGAACAGAAGAGACAGGAACAGCTTCACCTGCACCTAGCCACCGTTCCTCCGGAGTTGAGCTCCGAAGTGCAGGTGGCTGGCAGGACTTGCAGGATAAGGCAGGAACTGAAGATCCAGAGGACCCACCCTGGGTCTGGGATACACGAGGGTGACAGGGCACGGAACTAGACTCAGACAGTGTGCTGCTGCACAGCCACTAGCAAGACCCAGAAGACAGACCAAGGAACACAAGGCGTACAGAAGCTAGCAGGAGCAAGGACTAGGGCAGCAACACACTAGGCAGAACGGGGATCCGGGAATACCCACAGGGTAACCCCTCTAGCTAGGTGGAGACAGGATACAGGAATAATCACCCAGGAAAACACACTAGCCAGACAGATACAGGATACAGGATATACCCTCAGGATATACAAGCAGGGTAGGCACACAGGCTAGGCAAGGCAGGGTTCAGGGTAAAGAGAGCAAACCAGGAATAACAGGCCAAGGGTCTTGGGCAGGCAGCACAGCAAACAGAGAACAAACCCGGACCAAGGCCTCACCCCAACCCAGGGTAAGCCAGGAACAGAGGCTTCACCCCAACACAGGGTAAGCCTGGAGCAGAGGCTTCACCCCAAACACAGGGTAAGCCAGGAACAGAGGCTTCACCCCAAACACAGGGTAAGCCAGGAAGGACCCGCAGTCCACAGACAGACAGTGGCAGGGAAGACCCCCCACGGAAGGACAACAGAGACACAGACACAGAAAGAAACTGGGCTGGAACCCAGAGAGAGGCTAAGCAGTAGTGCAGCAGACACTTACTAACCTGACCTGGCCTAAGAGCATAACACTTATGCAAAGGCCCAGAATGCCAACACAGCACTTCCTTATGAAGGCTCTCACTGATGAGGTCACCAGCAGCAGGACAGAAGCAGGAAGTACCCTGACCCCAAAGAGAGGCTTGACACACATAGGAAGTGAGCCCACAGGAAAGACAGGCAGGAGCCATCTTGGAAGCTGGCACAGAGCCGGTGGCAGCCATCTTAGATGCTGGCTCCCTAGAGAGGCATAGCCCACACAGGTGAGGTCTAGTGAAGCAATCAGCACAGAGACTAGAGACAAGACAAACACAGACAGAAGCCAGCAGAGCTGCTGACCCCCAGAAAGAAGGTAAGGCCGAGGGTGGTCACGGCCACAGACGTGACATGATCTGACCATGGCGTGGCTGTCCATTTTATGTATATTAGTGTTAGATTTGGTTCTGATGAGAATTTGTGGGTAATGATATCTAGGGTATGTCCCTTGTTATGGGTGGTTGCATGTTTGGCCAATGGAGCTCCCAGAGGAAGTCCTTGCATTCGCGTACATTGCTTGAGTTAATATCTTCAAGGTGAAGATTGATGTCTCCTGCTTTGAGAAGGTTCTGGGTGGAAACACAAGTGTTCGATATGAAATCCAGAAAGTACATTTGTGAATCTTGCCAGTTGCCCGGGGGTCTGTAAAATAAGATTAGGTTTAGGTGATCACGTAGGTTGGGGTGGTTGATTCTAACTGAGGCTATTTCGAGTTGGGGAAGAATAGATTCTGCTGTTGTGACTGTGAATTGAGATTTATAGATTATTGCTATGCCTCCTCCTCTTTTTCCTTCTCTTGTCCAGTGGGTAATTTTGTATCCTGGAGGGCAGAGCTCTAAAATTATTGGATCTTTGGAGTCATGGATCCAAGTTTCATTAATAAGTAGGAAATCGAGATGGTCTGCTGTGATCCAGTCGGTTATTATTGTGGTTTTATTAACTGCCGATCTGGCATTGATGTATCCTATTTGTATTTGTTGGTGGTGTTCAGTTGGGTTTGAGATGGTGTTAATTTCTATCAGCTGTCTGTCTTCTTGTTGTGTGAGTTTGTGTCCTTTCTTTCCTTTCTGTTGATGGTGACCGTGGATAGGTATGTTGTGTATGGGTTGTGTGGGTGTTTTGTGAATTGTGAGAGTGTTGTTTTCTCTATTAGGGGTTGTGAGTGCGTGGTGGGTTAGTGAGAGACAGTAGATAATTAGGAATAGTTTGCTGGAGTTCATATCAGTTTGTGTATTAGTTTGTGTGTTTAAGGCGTTAGTGGATTCGGTTCTCAAACAGTATAATAAGGATCCTCCATAAGGAACTGATTCCTATACTACACCAGATACAACTACTTGGAACCCTTCTAATTTGTTCATTTTAATTCACCTTCATTACTGAATATTATATATTGGCCTGATCTCATTATGTTACGCTTTATCTACTTATCTACTTCTAATCCTACATGATATTTTACGCACCTTATTTGTAACAGTTCCGAAATTCTTATTCCATTATTATGATTGCCATGATATTCTTATGCACCGTATTTGTAACAATATTCTGAAATTCTTATTCCATTAATGTGATTATCGTTATAACATATTGTAAGCCACATTGAGCCTGCAAATAGGTGGGAAAATGTGGGATACAAATGCAGCAAAATAAATAAACTGGCCAGCTTGGTTGAGTCACTCCCTATGGAGCTGGCCGAGCCTTTTCGCCGGGTGGTCAGGCAGCAGAAGGCGTGTCGCAAGTTCCTGGCCAGGGGTACGTTTGACACTTTTGACGTGACATCCAGAATTGCTGCTCAAGGTATAGTGATGCACAGACTCTCGTGGCTGCGTGTCTCTGACCTGGATCATTCTGTCCAGCAGCGGATGGCGGATGTTCCTTGCTGGGGGGGGGGGGCAATCTTTTTGGAGAAAAAGTAGAGGATCTAGTTGATCAAATCAAGAAGCATAATGATGCTATGGATTCTCTCTCTCACCGGGCGCCTTCTGCTACTGCCTCCTCATCTAGGAGGTTTTTTAGAGGGAGGAGGAGTGCCCCACTATACCTACTCTAGGTGTAGGTACACTCCTGCTTCTCAGCAGCCTGCCGAGGCTCAATCCCAGCGCGCTCATTCTCGTCAGCGTGCGACTAAGGCCCATTCTGCTCCCCAGCAAAAGCAAGGGACAGGCTTTTGACTGGCTCCAGTTCAGCATAGCCTCTCTAAAAGTGTCCGTACCGGACGACTTGCCGGTAGGGGGGAAGTTGATGTTTTTTCCCCAAAGGTGGCTTCTCATAACCTCCGACCAGTGGGTTCTTCAAATAGTCTGGTTAGGATACACTCTCAATCTGGAATCCAAACCTCCAAATTGCCCACTGGGAGCTCAGGCAGGTACTTGCAGAGGAACTATCCGCCCTTCTAAAGGCCAGTGCGGTTGAACCCATTCCACCAGGGGAAGAAGGGCTGGGATTTTATTCCAGGTACTTCCTTGTGCAAAAGAAAACAGGGGGGATGCGTCTCATCCTAGACATAAGGGGCCTGAACAAATATCTAGTTCGAGAAAAGTTCAGGATGGTTTCCCTGGGCACCCTTCCTCCCATGATTCAAGAAAACGATTGGTTATGCTCTCTGGACTTAAAGGATGCTTACACACAAATTTCGATACTCCCAGCTCACAGGAAGTATCTTCGATTTCGGCTGGGAACTCAGCACTTTCAGTACTGTGTACTGCCATTTGGTCTGGTGTCTGTGCCCAGAGTGTTCACAAAGTGCCTAGCAGTAGTCGCAGTGTCGCTACTCAGACTGGGAGTGCATGTGTTCCCTTATCTTGACGATTGGCTGGTGAAGAGCACCTCAGAGGCAGGCGCTCTACAGTCCATGTGAATGACTATTCAGATGCTAGAAGTACTGGGGTTCGTGATTAATTACTCCAAGTCCCATCTCACCCCAGTTCAAAAATTGGAATTCATTGGAGCACTGTTGAACACAAAGACAGCTTGAGCTTATCTTCCAGAGGCAAGGGCAGACAACCTCCTGTTCCTAGTGTCCATGGTTCGAGCTTCTCAACAGATCACGGCTCGGCAGATGTTAAGACTTCTGGGGCACATGGCCTCCACGGTTCATGTGACTCCCATGGCACGTCTACACATGAGATCAGCTCAATGGACCCTAGCTTCCCAGTGGTATCAAGCTGCGGGAAGTCTAGAGGATGTGATCCAACTGTCCACCGACTTTCGGAATTCCTTGCAGTGGTGGACAATTCAACCCAATTTGACCTTGGGACGTCCATTCCAAATTCCTCAGCCACAAAAAGTGCTGACGATGGATGCATCCCTCCTGGGATGGGAAGCTCATGTAGATGGACTTCACACTCAAGGAGCTTGGTCCTTTCAGGAAAAAGGTATTCAGATCAATCTCCTGGAATTGCGAACGATCTGGAACGCTCTAAAGGCTTTCAGAGACCGGCTGTTCAACCAAGTCATATTGATTCAGACAGACAATCAGGTTGCCATGTATTACACCAACAAGCAGGGGGGCACCGGATCTCGCCCTCTCTGTCAGGAAGCCATCCAGTTGTGGCTTTGGGCTTGTTGTCATGGCATGTTTCTCCAAACCACATACCTGGCAGGCGTAAAGAACAGTCTGGCCAACAGACTGAGCAGGGTAATGCAACCTCACAAGTGGTCACTGAATATGGGTGTAGTCAGCAAGATCTTCCGAGCGTGGGGCACCCCCTCGGTGGATCTTTTTGCCACTCAGATCAATCACAAGGTCCCTCAGTTCTGTTCCAAGCTTCAGGCCCACGACAGAATAGCATCAGATGCTTTCTCCTGCATTGGGGGAACAGGCCTTCTGTATGCGTATTCTCCCATACCTCTAATAGGGAAGACTTTGCTGAAACTCAAGCAAGAATGTGGAACCATGATTCTGATAGCTGCCTTCTGGCCGCATCAGATTTGGTTCCCTCTCCTTCTGGAGTTGTCCTCCGAGGAACCGTGAAGATTGGAATGTTTTCCATCCCTCATCACCCAGAACGAGGGGTCGTTTCTACATCCCAACCTCCAGTCTCTGGCTCTCACGACCTGAATGTTAAGAGCTTAGAATTCGCCTCCTTGGGTCTTTCAGAGGGTGTCTCTCGAGTTTTGCTTGCTTCCAGGAAAAATTGCACGAAGAGGTGTTACTCTTTCAAATGGAGGAGGTTTGCCGTCCAGTGTGACAGCAAGACCCTAAATCCTCTTTCTTGTCCTACACAGACCCTGCTTGAATACCTTCTACACTTGTCAGAGTCTGGTCTCAAGACCAACTCTGTAAGAGTTCACCTTAGTGCGATTAGTGCTTATCATTGCCATGTAGAAGGTAAGCCTATCTCTGGACAGCCTTTGGTTGTTCGCTTCATGAGAGGTTTGCTTTTGTCAAAGCCCCCAGTTAAACCTCCACCAGTGTCATGGGATCTCAACGTCGTACTCACCCAGATGATGAAAGCTGCTTTTGAGCCACTGAATTCCAGCCATCTGAAGAACTTGACCTGGAAAGGTCATTTTCTTGGTGGCTTTTACTTCAGTTCGTAGGGTCAGTGAGCTTCTGGCCTTGGTGATGCAGGCACCTTATATCAAGTTCCATCATAATAGAGTAGTCCTCCGCACGCACCCTAAGTTCCTGCCTAAGGTGGTGTCGGAGTTCCATCTGAACCAGTCTATTGTCTTGCCAACATTTTTCCTCCGTCATACCCGCCTTGGCGAAAGTAGTTTGCATACCTTGGACTGCAAGAGAGCATTGGCCTTTTACGTTGAGCGGACACAGCCCTTCAGACAGTCCGCCCATTTGTTTGTTTCCTTCGATCCCAATAGAAGGGGAGTGGCCGTCGGAAAACGCGCAATCTCCAATTGGCTAGCAAATTGCATTTCCTTCACTTATCAAGCTGGGCTTACTCTACAGGGTCATGTCATGGCTCATAGTTAGGGCCATGGCTGCGTCAGTGGCCTACTTAAAGTCAGCCTCCATTGAAGAGATTTGCAAAGCTGCAACGTGGTCATCAGTTCACACATTCACATCTCACTACTGCCTTCAGCTGGACACCCGATGCGACAGTCGGTGTGGGCAGGCTGTGCTGCAGAATCTGTTCGGTGTTTACAATCCAACTCCACCCCCCTATTCCTATTTTGATTCTGTTCCAGGCTGCACTCTCAGTTAGTTGATTTTGGTTTCAGGTCAATCTATGTTATGTCCTCGCCGTTGCGAGGCCCAATTGACCAATGTTCATTGTTTTGAGTGAGCCTGGCTGCTAGGGATACCCCACATGTGAGAACAAGCAGCCTGCTCGTCCTCGGAGAAAGCGAAGATACTTACCTGTAGCAGGTATTCTCCGAGGACAGCAGGCTGATTGTTCTCACAAACCCGCCCTCCTCCCCTTTGGAGTTGTTGGTTATTGGTTTTAATGCCTTTTGATTAAACTGAAGAGGCACGCTTGCGCGGCGGACGGGAAGTCGTTCGCGCATGTGCGGTTCGCACTGCCTGCGTGACAGAACTTTCTGGAAAGACTTTTTATTTTGCTTGCAAAATTTTTTCACGATTTCTGGGCTGCCGCAGAAGTCGACCCACATGTGAGAACTGTCAGCCTGCTGTCCTCGGAGAATACCTGCTACAGGTAAGTATCTTCACTTTCCCTCTTCAAGGACAATTCCACCCAGACCAGTCCCTTTGCCTGCTTGCTGACAGTTTCTAGGAAAGTTTGTTGATAATCAGTAGGTAGTCTAGGCCAGCAGCATAGCCATGGTGATTTTAGGAACCCCTGTCCCCTCCCCAAATAATTGTGTACCAGCCACCCACAATCTGGAGGGACAAAGGATTCCAAGGCTGCGTCTTTTGAGTAAAAGCAATCAAAGTTCTTTTTATTGGTATACGAATAGAAATACAATGAGGCATATTTTCAAAGCACTTACCCTTCCAAAGTTCCATAGGGAGAACAGCTGGGAGAACAGCTGCTGCACAAAAGTGTTTACTGCCTTTATCTCTAGTAAAATACTTCCATACAAGCACTTACAGTGGGGGAAATAAGTATTTGATCCCTTGCTGATTTTGTAAGTTTGCCCACTGACAAAGACATGAGCAGCCCATAATTGAAGGGTAGGTTATTGGTAACAGTGAGAGATAGCACATCACAAATTAAATCCGGAAAATCACATTGTGGAAAGTATATGAATTTATTTGCATTCTGCAGAGGGAAATAAGTATTTGATCCCTCTGGCAAACAAGACCTAATACTTGGTGGCAAAACCCTTGTTGGCAAGCACAGCGGTCAGACGTCTTCTGTAGTTGATGATGAGGTTTGCACACATGTCAGGAGGAATTTTGGTCCACTCCTCTTTGCAGATCATCTCTAAATCATTAAGAGTTCTGGGCTGTCGCTTGGCAACTCGCAGCTTCAGCTCCCTCCATAAGTTTTCAATGGGATTAAGGTCTGGTGACTGGCTAGGCCACTCCATGACCCTAATGTGCTTCTTCCTGAGCCACTCCTTTGTTGCCTTGGCTGTATGTTTTGGGTCATTGTCGTGCTGGAAGACCCAGCCACGACCCATTTTTAAGGCCCTGGCGGAGGGAAGGAGGTTGTCACTCAGAATTGTACGGTACATGGCCCCATCCATTCTCCCATTGATGCGGTGAAGTAGTCCTGTGCCCTTAGCAGAGAAACACCCCCAAAACATAACATTTCCACCTCCATGCTTGACAGTGGGGACGGTGTTCTTTGGGTCATAGGCAGCATTTCTCTTCCTCCAAACACGGCGAGTTGAGTTCATGCCAAAGAGCTCAATTTTTGTCTCATCTGACCACAGCACCTTCTCCCAATCACTCTCGGCATCATCCAGGTGTTCACTGGCAAACTTCAGACGGGCCGTCACATGTGCCTTCCGGAGCAGGGGGACCTTGCGGGCACTGCAGGATTGCAATCCGTTATGTCGTAATGTGTTACCAATGGTTTTCGTGGTGACAGTGGTCCCAGCTGCCTTGAGATCATTGACAAGTTCCCCCCTTGTAGTTGTAGGCTGATTTCTAACCTTCCTCATGATCAAGGATACCCCACGAGGTGAGATTTTGCGTGGAGCCCCAGATCTTTGTCGATTGACAGTCATTTTGTACTTCTTCCATTTTCTTACTATGGCACCAACAGTTGTCTCCTTCTCGCCCAGCGTCTTACTGATGGTTTTGTAGCCCATTCCAGCCTTGTGCAGGTGTATGATCTTGTCCCTGACATCCTTAGACAGCTCCTTGCTCTTGGCCATTTTATAGAGGTTAGAGTCTGACTGATTCACTGAGTCTGTGGACAGGTGTCTTTCATACAGGTGACCATTGCCGACAGCTGTCTGTCATGCAGGTAACGAGTTGATTTGGAGCATCTACCTGGTCTGTAGGGGCCAGATCTCTTACTGGTTGGTGGGGGATCAAATACTTATTTCCCTCTGCAGAATGCAAATAAATTCATATACTTTCCACAATGTGATTTTCCGGATTTAATTTGTGATGTGCTATCTCTCACTGTTACCAATAACCTACCCTTCAATTATGGGCTGCTCATGTCTTTGTCAGTGGGCAAACTTACAAAATCAGCAAGGGATCAAATACTTATTTCCCCCACTGTATATGTTCACTATGAAAACACATCATACATAGGTAATATAACAATAATCATACTTATTGGATATGATAATATTGTGGTTAATACTTATTGGATATATGAAAATAATGTGGTTAGTAATTACTGTAAATGCTACTATTGGGGTAATCTATTCTCGGAAAACCTTATCATGCCTAGTCATTTTCCTAAGGAACTTCTTTGTTTCCTATCTTGGACATCTGTTTCCTTTATCTTGCAAAACTTGTCTGCACCCTCGCCCCTTCCTCATTCTTGTTTGCACAGAGGGTGTCTCAATAGATCAGCAACAGATCATGAGCCTTTGAATCACACAGAAGTCAAACAAGAGTCACAGAGACTTTGGCCTGTAAGCCTGTTTGCTCTATCAGGCCTTAATCATGGTTCATGGATTCCTGCCTTACCCATAATCTACAGTGGGCACAGGCCCACCCACTTTAGGCTCCGGCCAGCCCAACAGTAGCACAATGCTGCAGTAGCTGGCAGAGATCCCCAATCCCTACCAGCTGAAGATCTCCCTGAAGGTGCCAGAAACACCTGTGCTCAGCTTGGCAGTTGATAGTTGTTTCCTGAGCTACCGGTGGTTGTACTCGGCACATGCTCAGTTTTTGCACTTGTGTAGAAACTGTAGGCACAGGGAGCTGAACACAGATGTTTTCTGACACCCTCTGGGAGATCTTCAGCTGGCTGGGCTTGGGGATCCCTGCCAGCTCAGGTACTTAACATTTATTTTAAACCTTGAGTCTGGGAGGTGTGCCTTGAGATGGGAGGAAGTGTAGGTGGAGAGCACATTCAGTGCCCACCCATTTTCTCCTTAGACTAAGGCTACCAACTGGATTCTGATTTCCCCATTGCATTCCCTAAGAAAAGCAAGACTACAAGTTCCAGTATGCACAGGGGTAAACCCAGGACTAGATCAAACCTGTCTTTCAAGTCTAGATCTAATTGGCAGCCTTACCTTAGGCACACCAAAATCCGCTCACTGGCTACACAGCTGGTCTAGGTAAGCGTAAACCCCATCAGGGCTAGAGAACAAAGTGATATCAACCTCCTCAGGATGCATAGCCCTCCAAACATCTAGAAGTTTCAATTCAGACATAAAAAAAATTGCCTCCCTTGCCTCCCACCCCTTTAGAAGTCTTTTTTGGTGGTTTACGGTCTATGTTGTTCCTCCAATTCATATTTTCTTGATCATTGACACGATCCATTATTTATTTATTTATTTATTCTTGTATCCCACTCTTATCCAAAAACAAGCTTCGTTCCAAAGTGGCTTACAATATACATTTTGGTGGAGTTATAAATAGTGTTGTGCAATGTTGAGAGGGCATATGTAGTTCATGTGGTTATTCATAGAGTATTTGAAGAGGTAGATTTGAAGTGGAAAAGGTAGTGGTAGCTTTTGTGTTCAGTGTTTTGATATTTATTCATATAGTTTTTGAAGAGGTATCTTGAAAGGAAGGCGACAATATCTTTGTGATTAGCTGTAGAATTTTTTGAAGCGGTAGGTTTTCATTTCTTTTCTGAATTGGAGGAGATTTGTGAATCTTCTTATGGTTTTTGGTATTGAGTTCCACCATTTGGAACCCAGGTAGCTAAATCCTGCTGTGTAGATAGTTTTGTAGTTGGTGTTTTTGTAGATGTAGGCAGTGGCGTTCCTAGGGGGGCTGGCACCCGGGGCGGATCGCCGATTCGCCCCGCCCCCCCGGGTGCAGCGCCCCCCCTGATGCAGCGCGGACCCCCCCCCCCCCCGGCGAAAGGACATCCCTGCGAAGGACCCCCCCCCCCCCGCCGGGTGCACGCCGCCAGGGCGGACTGCCCCCACCGCCCCCCCTAGGAATGCCACTGGATGTAGGCGTGGGTAGTTTCTGTTTTCTGGGCTGGCATTTCATTATGTTAAGCATATATTCGGGTACCATTCTGAATAGTATCTTCAAGGGTGCTTGCTTTGAAAAATATCTTTCCGTTGACTGGTAGCCAATGTAGTGTTTCAAGCAGTGGGGTTGCTCTTTCGTATTTCAATTTCTTTGAAAATCAGTCTTGCTGCTGTGTTTTGGACTGTTTGAAGCAATTTTAGTGTGTTTTCCTTGCACCCTACGTATGCTGCTTTGCAGTAGTCTGGTTGATAGTATCGTTGGTTGGACCAGTATCCAGAAAGATCGTCTAGGGAAATAATCTCTTCCATATCATCATGCTGATCAATCCAGAGACTGGTGGGTTGTGTCCATCCACCAGCAGGTGGAGATAGAGAGCAATCCTTTTGCCTCCCTATATGTGGTCATGTGCTGCCGGAAACTCCTCAGTATGTTCTCTATCTCAGCAGGTGGTGGTCACACACAGCAGCATCTCTGGCTAGGTCTCCAAGACTAATTCTTAGGTTTTGTTGAGTACCTGGGATTGAGGACTCTTCTTGAGCAAGTGCAAACCTGGTGGCGCCAGGTCCCTCCTTTTCTCCCCCCTCCCGCTGGCTCCGTAAAAAAAAATTATTTTTTGAACGTCCTTTAAGGGCATTTATTTCAACGTTTATATCAGCGTTTATTGCAGCTGCTCACTGGGACACCAGTTTGTTACAGCTCGGAGCGAGAAGCAGGTAATTTTTACCTTTTATAGCGGGCAGGGGGTTCCCCGATCGGTCTCCACGTGGCTTATGGCGTCGGAGGGCGAGGGCGTGAAGAATCGCTCCCCAGACCGTGTGTGCGCGTCTAGCGGGGATGCGGGGGTTTCAAGGCCTGAATCGCCTTTTTTGGGCGTCAGTTTGGAGTCTGGTCAGTGTCCCGGTTCTTCCTCCGGTGCGGCGGTTTTTCCCGCCATAAACGCCCATCCCCCGCTGCTCGCCCCCCCTATTTTGGCCAGCCACTCTGCTCGGGCGGCTTCTTCTTGGGCCGCCTTCGAGGTGGGAGACGTTAATGCTATGGTCGCCCTTGATTCGGGCGACGTCAAGAAAGCGGCAAAAGTTAAGCGCCGTTTTTCCTGCGCGGCTCCTCGGAGTTTCGCGCCGGACACCATTTTGGATGCGCAGCATGTTTCTCCCCCGCTCTTGTGAGCGCCGGTTGAGGGTGCGTCTAGGGCTGTGGCCCAGGCTGCAGAAGTGCACAGTCTGGGGGGTTTCTCCCCTGAGTTCATTTTGCTGCTGCATCAGGCTTTTCTTATGCAAAACGCTGCCCCTGCTCCCCTGTCCGATAAAGGGGTTGAGGCCTCCGGAAGCAAACGCCCTCGGGTGGATTTCCAGGCCCTAGAGGACTCTGTCTCCTCTGATGTAGATGAGGGCAGCATATCTGAGTTCTCCCAACGGTCCTTTGGGGATTCCTTGGAGGAGACGGATTCCCGCTCGGATGGAGCGGATGACCTCTCTGCAGTGCGGATCTTTCGCTCAGAGGATTTGCCCAACCTGTTAGTGCAGGCCATGAGCATTTTGAAGATGTCCTCTCCAGAGGACGTCTCTCCCTCAGCCTCTGCTGGCTCTGCCATTATGCTGGGGACGAAGCGCCCGCCTAGGACCTTCCACGTGCATGAAGCCATGCACACCTTGATTTCGGCTCAATGGGATGTCCCAGAAGCGAGCCTTAAAGTGGCTAGGGCTATGTCCCGCCTCTATCCTCTGCCTGAAGGTGAACGGGAGGCCTTTCTTTGGCCTACCGTGGATTCGTTAATCACTGCGGTGACTAAGAAAACGGCGTTGCCGGTGGAAGGTGGCACGGCCCTAAAGGACGCCCAAGACAGAAGATTGGAGGCGGCTTTAAAGTCGTCCTTCGAGGCGGCAGCTTTAAGTTTGCAGGCCTCAGTTTGCGGCTCCTATGTGGCCAGGGCGTGCCTGACGATTGTGCAGCAGGCTTCCCCCTCGGATCCTTCCTTGAGGGCTGATTGGCCAGCCCTGGAATCGGGCTTGGTCTACTTGGCAGACTTGCTGTATGATGTCTTGAGAGCCTCGGCTAAAGGTATGGCTCAGACAGTCTCTACACGGTGCTGGCTTTGGCTGAAGCATTGGTCTGCTGACCACACCTCTAAGTCTTGCCTGGCTAAGTTGCCTTTTAAAGGCAAGCTGCTCTTTGGGGTCGAGCTGGCCAAGATTGTGACCGATCTCGGCACGTCTAAGGGCAAGAGGTTACCGGAGGTCAGGGCTCGGGCCAGTGGTGCCCGCCCCGGTTCCTCCAAAGGACGGTTTCAGGAAGCCCATCGGTATCGCCCGGGCAAGTCGGGCTCCTCTGCCCCCTCTTCCTTCAAAAGGAACTTCTCCCCCAAGCAGCATTCCTTTCGCAGAGACCGCCGTCCCAGAGGTGTGTCCTCCGGTCCTCCCCCAGGGTCTTATACCCAATGACGGGGCCCTGGTCCATGGCCCAGAGCAGATTGGGGGACGCCTATCTTCGTTTCTGGGTGAGTGGAACCAGGGTAACTTCAGACGCTTGGGTGCTGGAAGTTATCAGAGACGGCTACAAGCTAGAGTTCTGCCGACCCTTAAGAGACGGGTTTGTGCACTCTCCCTGCAAGTCTCCGGTCAAAGCTGTGGCAGTGCAGCAGTCTTTGGACAGTCTGATCCGCCTGGGTGCGGTCGTTCCGGTGCCAGAAGATCTGCTTGGCAAGGGACGTTACTCCATTTACTTTGTGGTACCAAAGAAAGGAGGTTCTGTACGGCCTATCCTCGACCTCAAAGGGGTCAATCGAGCCTTGAAAGTTCGGCACTTCCGAATGGAGACTCTCCGCTCTGTTATAGCGGCAGTGAAGGCAGGGGAGTTCCTGGCATCCTTGGACATCAAGGAAGCTTACTTGCATATTCCCATCTGGCCTCCTCATCAACGCTTTCTGCGTTTTGCAGTCCTGGGCCGACACTTCCAGTTCAGAGCCCTCCCGTTCGGGTTGGCTACTGCTCCGCGGACCTTCTCCAAAGTAATGGTGGTCATCGCGGCCTTCCTACACAAGGAAGAAGTACAAGTCTATCCTTATCTGGACGACTGGTTGATCCGAGCCCCCTCTTATGCAGAGTGCGGCAGAGCTTCAGACCGGGTGATTGCTCTTTTGAGCTCCCTGGGGTGGATCATCAACTGGGAGAAAAGCCAGCTGCACCCGACTCAGTCCCTGGAGTATCTGGGAGTTCGTTTCGACACCCAAGTGGGCAGAGTGTTCCTGCCAGACAATCGGATTGTCAAGCTTCAGGCTCAGGTGGACCAGTTCCTAAGTAGCCTTTCCTCTTTGGGCTTGGGACTATGTGCAGCTGTTGGGCTCTATGACGGCCACAATGGAAGTAGTGCCCTGGGCCAGGGCCCATATGAGACCTCTACAGCACTCTCTACTGCAGCGGTGGACTCCAGTGTCGGAGGATTGCGCTGTGCGCCTTCCCTTGGATCCAGCGGTGCGCAAGGCGCTGAGCTGGTGGCTGAGGCCAGACAAGCTGTCCACAGGAATGCCTCTTTTCACCCCAGAGTGGGTTGTCGTCACGACGGACGCCTCTTTGACGGGCTGGGGAGCCCACTGCTTGGGAAGGACAGCGCAGGGGCTCTGGTCTCCTGCAGAGGCAAAGTGGTCTATCAACCTCCTGGAACTCAGAGCCATTCGGTTGGCGCTTTTGGAGTTTCTCCCGGTACTGGCGGCGAAGCCAGTACGGGTCCTGTCGGACAATGCCACGGCTGTGGCCTATGTCAATTGCCAGGGAGGTACAAGAGCTCCCCTCTAGCCAAGGAGGCTATGAAGCTATGCCAGTAGGCGGAAGTGAACCTGGAACAGCTGTCGGCGGCCCACATTGCGGGAGTCATGAATGTCAAGGCGGACTTTCTCAGTCGCCATACCTTGGATCTGCTCAGGCGTTCTTGGACATCACGAAGCGCTGGGGCCAGCCAAGCCTAGATCTGATGGCGTCATCGGCCAATTGCCAAGTGCCACGCTTTTTCAGCAGAGGACGGGACCCTCGATCTCTGGGAGTCGATGCTCTTCTCCAACAGTGGCCGACACAGGAGCTCCTCTATGTGTTCCCACCCTGGCCCATGTTGGGCAGGGTGCTAGGCCGGGTGGCAAAGCATCCGGGCCGGATAATCCTGGTGGGTCCGGTCTGGCCCAGACGTCCCTGGTATGCGGACTTGATCAGGCTCTCAGTGGATGGCCCTCTGCGGCTGCCAGCGGAGCAGGGCCTGTTGCATAAGGGTCCCGTGGTGATGGAGGATCCCTCCCCCTTTGGTCTTATGGCCTGGCTATTGAGCGGCAGGGTCTGAGGAAGAAGGGCTTCTCAGTCAAGGTCATCGCCACTATGCTGAGAGCGAGGAAGCGCTCTACCTCTACTGCTTATGCCAGGGTTTGGCATACCTTTGCATCGTGGTGTGAGGCAGGCTCTCTTTCTCCCTTCACTGCTCCAATTTCTTCAGTGTTGGCGTTCCTGCAAGAAGGTCTGAAGAAAGGCCTGTCGCTCAGTTCCCTTAAGGTCCAGGTAGCGGCTCTGGCTTGATTCAGGGGTCGCCTGAAGGGGGCTTCCCTGGCCTCGCAGCCAGATGTGGTGCGCTTTCTCAAGGGAGTTAATCACCTACGCCCTCCTCTGCGCTCGGTGGTGCCTCCGTGGAATCTCAATCTAGTGCTAAGAGCCTTGCAGAAGCCGCCTTTTGAACCCTTGTCGAGGGCATCTCTGAAAGATCTGACGTTGAAAGCAGTCTTTTTGGTGGCTATCACTTCAGCCAAATGAGTTTCCGAGCTCCAGGCGAGAGCCCTTCCTGCAGTTCACGGAGGCAGGAGTGTCTATTCGCACGGTGCGTTCCTTCCTGCCCAAGATTGTTTCTCGTTTCCATGTGAATCAGCAGCTCTGTCTTCCCTCCTTTCGTAGGGAGGACTACCCAAAGGAGTACTCTGCTCTCAAATTTCTGGATGTGAGATGAGTCATCTTCAGATACTTGGAAGTGACCAATGACTTCCGGAAGTCGGATCATCTGTTTGTGCTGTTCGTAGGTCCTCGTAAGGGTCTGCAGGCATCCAAGCCTACAGTGGCACGATGGGTCAAGGAAACCATTGCAGCGGCTTATGTGGCCGCGGGGAAGATGCCGCCTATCCAGCTGAAGGCTCACTCCACTAGAGCACAGGCGGCCTCGATGGCAGAGGCCGGGTCCGTCTCCTTGGAAGAGATTTGTAAGGCGGCAACTTGGGCATCGGCTCATACCTTCTCCCGTCATTACCGCTTGGCTGTGGCTGCTCGGGCGGAGGCCCGGTTTGGAGCTTCAGTGTTGCGGACAGGGATTTCTATGTCCCGCCCTGGGTGAGTACTGCTTCGGTACATCCCACCAGTCTATGGATTGATCAGCATGATGATATGGAAGGTAAAATTATGTATCATACCTGATAATTTTCTTTCCATTAATCATAGCTGATCAATCCATAGCCCCTCCCAGATATCTGTACTGTTTATATTCAGGTTGCATTTCAGGTTCAAGTTTAGTCTTCAGTTCCTGTTCAGGAGGATCTTCGTGTTCAAGTTTTTTCGATTTAATTCTGCTGGAGTTGAGACGATTTTGTGTTACAGTGAGCTGCTGCATTCCTCTCCCCGCCGTTTTACGGGGCTGGATTGAGACCTAAATTCTGCCGGCGCTCCCTCCCGCTTCGTGCGGCAGTAGGGTAGCATTATATCCCTTCCGCTTCGGCGGTGTTAGGGTCAGCCAGCTCCTCCCGCAGTTGCGGTCGCAGGATAAGCCAGGTCCCTCCGCAACGGCAGGTGTGGTGTCCCTCCCCTGGTCCGCGGGGATTCGCTGGACGGATTCCCCTCCCCCACTTGTGTGGGGATGAGCTGGGCTGATTCCCTTCCCCCGTTTCGACGGTGGTGAGCTGGGCAGAGTGTCTCTTTCTGGGTGTAATTCTCTAAGTGCTGAGTCCTGCGGATGGAGCTTTGATATCGACATACTGAGGAGTTTCCGGCAGCACATGACCACATATAGGGAGGCAAAAGGATTGCTCTCTATCTCCACCTGCTGGTGGATGGACACAACCCACCAGTCTATGGATTAATGGAAAGAAAATTAACAGGTATGATACATAATTTTACCTTATTCTTCTCAGTTTCCATAGTGTTCTGAAGCATTTTGATGTTACTGCTGATATTTGATTGTCCAGTGTTAGATTTTGTCAAGAATGATTCCTAGTATTTTAAGTTGTGCTTCGATGTGGTATGTTTGTTGGCAGGGCCGTGCCTAGGGTCTCTGGTGCCCCCCTGCAGACTATCAGTTGGCGCCCCCCTCCCCCCATGTGGCAAAAGATGCAAAGGAAATAGGAGCTGAAAGATGGAGTGCATCTTTGTAGGAGTGCTGAACAAGTAGAGGGTTTACAACCACTTAGCTTTTCGTGCTTTCATGTTCACGAAATTAGTAATTAAATCTTTGATATCTAACTGGGCACATACATGTATATCATTCTCAATAGCAATCATGGCAAGGCTTACAAGCCTTTCTTGCGAAATACTTGATCGCAAATAATCCTATATAATAATTCTCACCTCCAACAGGATGTGCCTGGGACCGTGCCTCCCTCGGAGGTAGTGTGCTAGGCAGGCACACACTGACGTCAGTGACAGCTGATACCAAAGCAAGGGGAGGAGTAGGGAAACAGGCGGAGTGTGTTTCCCTACTCCTCCCCCTGTGTTACAGCCCACTGCACCCCCCTTCCGCGACACAGTCGACCCCCCTTCTTGGCGAAAACTGTCCCCCGCCACCGTCCAGTACCTGTGCTGACGGAGGACCCCAACCCCCTTCAGCCGAAGTCCTATGCTGGCCTTCGCGCCGTTGCTTCTTCGATGATCTTCGGTTCAAGTTCCTCTGCGTGCGTGCGTGCGTCTGTTCCGGGGCAGAGGGAGCTGCAGCGAACGAATGAAGTTTAGCGAACTCGGAGGAGCAGGCGCGCGCCACGGCACCCCCCCCCCAGCGGCGTGCACCTGTGGGGGGGTGTCATTTCTCTGGGGGGGGGGGGAGCATCGGCGCTCCTCCCCGGGTGCCATCCAGGCCAGGAACGCCACTGGGTCCAATCCTTTTTTTATTTCTTCCTGTATGTTTGTAATATTGTTTCGGAAAGGTATGAAGGTGGTGACGTCATCTACATATATGAATGGGTTGAAACCCATTAATTCTAGTATTTTTCTGAGTGTCGCCATCATTACATTGAACAGTATTGGTGATATTGGCGATCCCTGTGGTATCCCACACTCAGAGATCCATGAGGCTGATGTTTGGTTCGACATCTTTACAATGTAGTATCTGGTTTTTAGGGAGCTATTGAACCATGTTTCCACTGCACCCCTGATTCCTGTGTTGTCGAGCAGTGTTGTTAGTGTGGTGTGGTCTACTAGGTCGAACATACTTGACATGTCGAATTGTAGTAGTAATGTGTTTTGTCCTTGGCATATTATGCTTCTGATTTTTGTTATCAGGGTGGTTATGACCGTTTCAGTGCTGTGTTGTGGTCTGAAACCTGATTGGGATTTATGAAGAATTGAGAATTTTGTAAAGTATTCCGTTAATTGCTTTGTTACTAGGCCTTCCATCATTTTTGCCATTAGTGGTATTGAGTCTACTGGTCTGTAGTTTGTGATATCTCTGATCTTGCTGGTAGTGATTTTGGAGATAGGTGTGAGTACTATGTTGCCTTTGTCTGTTGGAAATTGACCTCTTTCAAACATGTATGTGATGTGTTTGGTGAGGAACTCGATGAACCAGTCTGGTGGGTTTTTCATCATGTAGTTGGGGCATTTGTCTTAGGCAGAATGCATGCGCGTATTTTGTCAATAGTGTCTTTACTGTGTCTAGTTGGGGTGGTTTGAACATGGTCCATGTCTGCTGCGGTGCGGTTGTCATGTGTTTTGCAGTCCTGTAGGTAGTCTGTGACATTTATTATGCTTTTGCAAGGTTTGATCTTGTGTTATTTTGTTTTTGAAGTATTGTGCAAGATCATCTGCAGTTGGTGGTGTTTCAGTTGTCGCCAATGTGTTCTGGGTTTTCAGCAGTTTGTTCATGAGTTCAAATATTTTTTTTGTATTGGTCTGGTCGAGGTTCGTATATGTACTGTAGTGTTCAGCTTTCGCTTTTTTTGTGATGTTTGTGTATGTTCTTATGGCTTTTCTCCATATGGTTTTGCTTGTGTCTGTTTTGTTTTTTGGCCCATGCTCTTTTGAGTTTTCTACAGAGTTTCTTCATGTGTAGTAGTTTGTCATTAAACCAGGGATGTGGCTGTTTTGTGATTTTTGTTTTGAGTGGTGCTATTTTGTTTAGTGTGTTTTCATTTGTTTTGTCCCAGCTTCTCATGAAGTGTTTATCCTCGGGTGGTATGTCGTTGAGTTCATTTATTGTTGTTGTCCAGAATGTGTGGTTGTTTACTTTTCCGTTGGTTATGAGTGTTTTGGGTCCTTGGCTCTCTTTTCTTGCTGTTTTATTTCCATTGTAGTGTGAAAGTGAGCTTGCTGTGGTCTGATCATGTTGTACCTCTTCCCATGTACGGTTTGTGAATATGTGGTTGTTACTCATTGAGAATCTGTGGGCTAGTATGTCTAATTGGTGTCCTTTTGTGAGCGATGACACTCCTTGTGCTGTTGTGAAGTTCCATTGGTTTATGAAGTTCGTTACTGTTCTGGTGTTTGTGTCATTTTGTTTTTCTAGGTGCAGGTTTATGTCACCTAATAGTAGGACATTTGGGTGACTGGTACAGATGTTTGATACGAAGTCCGTGAAATCATCTTGGGTGTTTGTCTAACTTCTTGGAGGGCGGTAGAATAATATGATGCATAGTTCGTCAGTGTTTTGTCGGTGATTTTGCATGCCAGGATTTCTATTGCTGAGGATGTGTGTTTAGTGACAGGTTCTGCTGTGAAGGAGGATTTGTATATTATTGCAATGCCTCCTCCCCTTCTTTTGGTTTTGTTAACATATATGTATTATTTTGTATCTTGGTGGGCATAGGTCTAATAGTGAAAGGTCATCTTCAAGGTGCAGCCATGTTTCACCTACAAGCAGTAGTCCGAGTTGTTCCGTTTCTATCCAGTCTTTTAGTAGTGTTTTCTTATTTACTGCCGATCTCACATTTATGTAACCTATTTGTATCGGGACATACATGTCATGTTTAATGTTGGTGTTTTTAACAGTTTGTAGTTGTCTGTGTGGTCTGCCTGTTTTGTTGTTGTGGTTTTGTTGGGTGTTGTTCATGTTTGGTTTCATGTTGCTGGTTGCTTGTTTGGCCACTGTGTTGTTGTTTAGTTGGTGATTGGGCTCTTCCAGTTGTTGGAGTAGGCGTCTCTTCCTGTGATGTGTACTGGTATTTTGTTCCATTTGGTTGGAGTTGTTGCTGGTATCCCCATTATCCACATTGTTATTGTATAGTAGAAGATCCACGCCCTTAGGTTGGTCATTTTTGGGGGTTACTTCTGGCTTGATAGGGTGTTTGCTTGTGAATATGTGTGTGATTAGGCTCTGAGGTACATATTTGTGTCAGGCTTTCAAAGCAGAAACTAGGTTCGTGAGCCCTTGGGCCACTGCCGTGGAGCAGCAGTGGCAGGCAGACCACCCCACACCAGAGACAAGGCAGAACAGGACTGGAACCCCAGACTGGAGTTACAGCAGAGGCAAACAAGCTGGAACAGGCAGAGCAGGAAACAGCTAGGCTTCACCTGCGCTTGACCGCCGTTCCCCAGGAATTGAGCCCCTGGATGCATGCGGCCGGCAGGACTTACAGGAAAGGGCAGGCACTGGATACCAACCAGACTGAACAGGGACTGAGGGTCAGAGGGGAAAGGAATATACATGGGCAGCAAGGCAGGAAACTGGGATAGGACTCACAGACAGACAATACTACACAAAACAGGAAATGGACAAGCTAAAGGACAGGAACTGAAAGCTGCCACGCAGCCATTGAAACAGGGTACAAATACTGACAGACAAGAGACAGGACTGAAAGCTGCAGAGCAGCCACTAAAACAGGGTACAAATACTGACAGACAAGAGACAAGACTGAAAGCTGCAGAGCAGCCACTGAAACAGGGTACAAATACTGACAGACAAGAGAGAGGACTGAAAGCTGCAGAGCCGCCACTAAGCAAGAGACACAGATAAACAGAAACTAGACAAGGACTACAGACCAGAAACAAGACTAGGGAAGTAAGCAAATAAACCTAAGCTAAACTACACACAGACTAACTAGAGTCAGAAAAGGAACTAAACAAGAAACCAGACTAGGCAGAAGTGCAACAAAGCTCTAACAAACCAGGGACCTTAGACGATGCATAGGCAAACTCAGAAGGTTTCCATCAGCAGCTGAAACTCAACTGCAGCAATCATGAGGCAGCTACAGGTGAGGCTAGCTGCCAAACTTCAAACCAAGTCTGGAGGGCTGGACTATCTGGACCGGACCAGAAAGAAAGTCTGGAAAGTCTATGGCAGCCACCGGTTCTGGCCACCAGAGGGCAAGAGGAACACAAACCAAGACACAGGCAGAAAGCATACTGAAGCACAGAGAGGCTTAACACACACAGGTGCAGTATAGTGGAGTAATCAGAGCCATGCTGGAAGCAGCCAACACACAGAGACAGAACTAACTCAGGAAGAACAGACAGAAGCCAGCTCAGAAGCTGACCGCCGGAAATAAGATGAGTCTCAGAGGGGTCACGACCACAATCGTGACAGTTTGTGTGTTGCATGGGGCTGTTTCTTTTTTTTTTGGCTGGGGGTTTGCCTGCATCAGTGAGAATGATCAGATAGAAGAGAGGTAGTGAAAAATGTCCTTCAGTAACAGTCACGTCTAAAAGATAAATGAACAGTGGAAGTTCTTGCTCAGAGAGTGGGTGACGCTGTGGCTAATTGTGGCAGTCAAGAGGAGCAGCATAGAGGGAACATACGTGACGCATCACTCCCAGGTGAGAGGACTTGGTTCTGGGCTGCCTTTCTTTAATGATGGGTCATGCAGCTCCAAATAGGGTGCCTGCAACTTCGTGTAGGGTGCCTGCAGTATGGGTGGCGGTCCATCCAGAACTGGGCTCTGTTGGCATTGTCTTTCTAGTGCCCAAATGCGGTTTTCTACATTGTTTGCCTGCTCCTCCTGCTCCGACAGTCTTCTTTCCGCTTGTCTAAGACGTGCTGCATTGTTTCCCACACATTTCTTCAGCTCATCGAAGGCTGCATGCAGCTTAGATAGCTTGTTGTCAAGTATCTCTGACAGGTTCTTAGTTCTTTTACCACTGCATATTGTAAAGTAATTAATGGCAGTTCTGCTGGAGCGGCAGCCTTCTTGTCTGCAGACTCCTTAGGCTTGTACTTCCTGCTCAACGGGGTTTTTATTGGCATAGTGTACACACACTGCTAAGCTGAGAGCCGGGACATCTCTCCAATCCAAGGGCAAGGGGTGCTTTATGCATCCACTGAATCCTATTAAATGGGGGGAAATAATCTAGATAGACAGTGATGATTTAAGGGCTAAGAGTTTCAGGAGCGGAACTGAGCCTAAAGGCATCTGCTTAGGTCTCAGCCATCATGTGACACCCCCCCCCCCCCCTCCCGGTGGGATTTTTTAATTTACATCTGTAAGATTGAAATCTCCCAGCAACAGCACCTCCTCTTTAATTTGCAACTTTTGATATTTATAACCTGCCAGATCTTTGTCAAGCTTCTCTGTCTGTATTGGAGGTCTGTAGATGACACCCATGTGGATAGTCCATACCATTTCTTTCTTTCTCAGGCCCCTTGCATATTGTTTGTCACATACAGAGCTACTCCTCCACCTTTTGGATTATCTCTATCCTTCCTAAATAGATTATAGCCCGGTATGGTTGTATCCCATTCATGGGAGTCTTTGAACCATGTCTCTGTAATACCAACAATGTCTTAGTCAGCCTCTAACATCAGATCTTGCAGATCATGAATTTTGTTACTTAGATTGTGAGCATTTGTGATCATTACTTTCCAGTTACATTTTAGTGGCAGTATAATCTTTAAATTATTATTTTCCTCATTGCTGTCACATCTTTGCTTTTGCTTGAGGTAACTACCTGAAGTGACGTATTTCCAGTCACCACCCCCACCTTTTAGTTTAAATGCCTACAAACATATTGTCTGAATTTCTCACCAAGGATTTTCATTCCTGCCGTAGTAAAATGCAGCTCATCATTTTAGTATGGTCTTTTGTTTTTCCATAAATTATCCTAATCTTCTATGCATCTAAAACCTTCTTAGTTGACACCAGGTTCTGAGTGACCTATCTAAGGTCTCTGTATTACAGTTTTTCCTCTCCCTTTATTTATTTGTTACATTATTTGTTCCATAGATAGGTGGTACTTCAGAAAAATGTACAATTCGTACCAAAGACTTTAGCCCCTCCCCCAACTTTTGGAAAGCTCTCTGCACTATAAGTGTGCTGCTATTCGCCAGTCATTTGTCCCTTGATGAATTACATCATCAGTGTTAGAATCATACGCTCTTCTCTGATCACAGTCAGTATTTGGCTGTTTATTCCGCACTTTTTAGGGGCCCTTGAGCTGTCTTCCAAAGTTAATGGAGTCCCCTAGCAGCAACAATTTTCTGTTTTCAGCTTTTTTTGTCTGTGCCTTGAGCTATGTTCATTGTTTCTGACTCCACCTTAGTTCTTTTTTTTCTTGAGCATTATAATGCTCTAAAGCAGCAAAAGAATTATGCAGGGGCAACAATTGTGAGGGTGGATGCCTCTGTGTCGTATGTCGTAATCTACCCAACCTTACTGTGCCTCCCAATGATTCAACCAAATACCACTATGAACAATGTTCTCTAGGAGACAATTTGATTAAAATATCACGGAGTCTTTTACTGATGATTAGCGCATGTTATCTGCATCAGGGCTCATCGGAATAAAATGGGTCCTGTGGCAGATAACATGACCTAATGTTATTTCCTTTAGAATCCAAATATTCCCTATAAATGCAGCGGTCTCTAAATCCAAATTAAACTAGCTCTAAGACTAATGCTACTCTCTTACTTAAGAATGGCAATGGGAAAACACAAACCTTGCAGAGTTTGCCAACATTTCAGTAGCCAAAAATTAAGAAACCTAAGCAAGAATTAGCAGTGTGAAAGGCAAGAGACAGTTTCACATACCTGTTCTTTCTACTGGGCAGAGAGAGAGAAATCTTTTTTGTTTTGTTTTGCTTTTTTTCATCTAGGTTAGTAGATAGAGCAGTACAGCTAACAATATAGATACACAGCACATCTTTTTTTTTAGTTCAAACCATCTTTATTTAAAATTTTTAAATAAAAAATTAAACAGAACCTTCAGAAGCAATACAGGAGCAATATTGTGTTCAAGTATAAAAGGAGATAACTTTTAAACTGTCACATTATAGAAAGAATATCTTGTACACAGGAGATTTATAATGCTGAACATAATATAGCATAATGCATGGCATAATGTCTAAACTGTAAGAAGGGAGAGGAATGGAACGAACCATAATGTTAAATAAAACAATACAATTCAAGATGAGTCAATATATATATATATATATATATGTGTTCCAAAATTATATAATCATATAAATTATGAAATCTTTGTATTCTCACAAAGAAGAGCTACTGGATTCCATACTTTAAGGAGGTGGGTAACACCTCGCAATGGAACCACTAGCCCAGGTAGTCAGAACGCAAGGTAGCATAAAGGGAATTCACGTAGGATAGAGGATGCACAAAATTATGTTATTTGCAGACGACATCCTACTGACACAGATCCTCAGAATTCTCTAGAACAAGTCACTCAATGCTTACAACAATTTGGAACAATATCTGGTTTTAAGATAAACATGTCCAAATCAGAAATAATGGGATTAAATATAACAAGTGAGACCACCAAGGGTTTGAAACAACAGGTTCTGTTTCGCTGGGCGCCATGTTTTCTTCGCTACTTGGGAATTAACCTGACGCCACACATACAGGATCTGTTTGAAGCAAATTTTCCCTCCAAAGTGTGGGAGATATTTCAAGATCTCAACCGATGGGAACGCTTAGAGCTCTCGTGGATGGGGAGAATACAGGCCATAAAAATGATGACCTTACCCAAGATTCTATACTTATTCCTGGCTTTGCTGCTGCCGATCCCGGCTACCTTTTTTAGACAATTGAAACACAAAACATTTGCATTCATATGGAAACATAAACCACCACAAGTGAGGGCCGAGATGCTATATTTGCCCAAAACAAAAGGGGGAATGGGAGTGCCGAATTTTTACCAGTACTTTCAAGCAGCACAGCTCAGGACACTAGTAGCATGGGTTAAAAATGAAAAGAAGCCCTGGCTCCAAATAGAAAAACATTGGGTAGGCCTTAATCAACCAGCGACTTTAGTATGTCTACCTAGGATCCGTGCCATGGCGGTACTTCTGCCTCTGGCGGTTCGGTTCCCCCTGTTGACATGGAGTGAGATACGTCAACAATTCTGTCCCAATAGGCAATATTTTCGTAAAATGCATATACGGGGAGCTCCGGGATTTAAATGGGAAGAAGGAGGAAAAATATATAAACAATGGGAACAGAGAGGCCTGAGACAATTGGGGCAATTTTGGGAAGATGGAGCATTTCGCTCTTCTGAAGAGTTACAGGATGAATTTGATCTTCCGCCGCAGCACTCCTTCCATTATGCACGTGTAAGAGATTTTATTGTCCGAAAAGCGAAATCAGAGCTACAAATAGAGGTGATAGAACGGGCATTGGGAGGAGGGAGTGCTAAGGGATGTGTCTCGCAAATCTATGCAGCACTATTGATACTTAAAACACCAATTTTGAAATACATACAGAAATGGGAGCAAGATACAGGGGTGAAACACAATATACGGAGCTGGGAGCGAGCGATAGGCTCCCTATTAAGGGTATAAGTCAGTAGTTCAATGATAGAAAATTGATATAAGATCTTGTATCGCTGGTACTACACACCTGACTGTATAGCTAGGATGTTTGCAGGGGTATCGAATCACTGCTGGAGAGGCTGTTCGGTGGTGGGGGATATGCTTCATATATGGTGGTCTTGTCCAAAAATAGAAGCATATTGGGAAGAGCTGCTTCACCTACTTGAGCAAGTGATAGGAAGATCATACCCGATGACAGCTAAATATTGCCTGTTGCATTTTTCGACCGCAAGGAATGCCAGCAGCAATGCAGCAGCTGGCCTCCACTTTTTTGGTGGCGAGCAAGATAACATTGGCTTCAGCATGGAAGAAACAGCTTGCTCCTCCAGTGCTAAAGGTCATACATAAAATGGACTACTTGTATCAGATGTCAAAAATGGACAAATAACGCATTTCTTCAAGATATGGGACAAATATAAAGAGTGGCAGAGCCAGGCAGGGGTGGAACTTGATGCCCCCCAACTGGTGATAAAACCTTTATGATTAAAGACACTAAAAGCCTCTTTCTGTGACTGTGTTCATAGGCTGGGGGAGGCGCGATAATCAGGATAACCATACTATAATGCTGAGAAGAGGGGGGAAAAGAAGGGATACAGGGAGGGGGAGGGAGGATACTGAGTAGTGGAAGCAATTGTTATGTTGAGTTAGACGAACTAGGTTAAAGGAAAAGAAAACAAAAAATGGAAAAATGTTACATGTTGATATGAATCTCAGACTTTATTAAAAAAAAAAAAGGAGGTGGGTAACTCTGTTAGTTTTTTCTGCTATTTTGGCCTCATATCTATATAAATAATTCCCACCTCCAACGTTCTGAAGCTCACTCCGTGCCACTGAAGCCTGCCCCTGAAGCCCACCCTGTAGTGTTCGTAGGGTCTCAGCACCACTCTTAGCCCCACCCTCAGCCCCGCCCACCTCCCACATAATTCGCAGTGCCAACGTTCTGAAGCTCACTCCGTTCCACTGAAGCCCTGAAGCCCTGTAGTGTTCGTAACCTCACTCAGCACCACTCATACAGCTGCCCACAGCCCCGCCCCTCGCACGATACGTCACTCGCTATGGATCCTACTACAGCAACTCACAGCACCCCTCTCACTCCCGCTCCAGCCAACCCGCATCTTCTCATACCTCCATCTTCTGATTGATTACGCTGCCTGCGACTGCGATGAGCCCTCAGCCCGCCTCACCCCACCGTCACGCGACGAGCCTGCCAATCGCCGCCTCCCTCACAAACGCCCTCCCACACATAACTACCCACTCTCCCGACGTCGTCGGCACAGCAAACAACCTCCCTACCAGTCCCACAGACCACCCTCACTAACAGTTACAGGATCCACTCCACCCTCGTTCCCTCCATCCAAACCTCCAAGTTACAGTATCCCCCCTCCCTCACTTCTCCAGGGTTGTCACACAATGAAGAAAAACAACAAAAACAACACCCTTCAGGTACAGCAATAACAAACAGGAAAGTCTGCACGCTGCTACCTCCCCCCCCTTCTCATAAGGGCTGAGGGAAAGGAAGGTCAACATGCCGCTACCCTCCCCCTTCCCCCCCCCCCCCCCCCACAAAAACAAATGGCACCGCAGATTGCTCCTACAACTCACACACTCTCCAAGGGACAATCAGCATCTTTCCATCTGACACAGACACAGACATACATTCCTTCAACCCCCCCCCCCCACTCCATACACACACTGTGCCATGGAGTAACAGCATCACTCTCTCTCACTCACACCCACACACTCCCCTTCCACTCCACCCTTAATCCACAAAGTCTAAAAAGGAAAATCAACATGTCTCTCTTTCACTCACACACACACACACACACACACTCCCCCCAACCACCCACAAAACATCATACACAAACTGTGCCATGGTGCATCTAGATATCTGTCTCTCACTCACACCCACACACTCCCCCCTCTGTTTTGAGAAGACTATAAATGGAACAGTGTAAACTCTATGATATATTAATTTCTATAGCTTTAAAAGATATTCTAAGGAAGTGAAAGGGTAATAGTAAACTTTCTTTTTGGAGGAATTCTGTATGTCTTATTTATAAACTAGTAAAAAAAGCCCGTTTCTTATTGAAATGAAACGGGCGCTAGCAAGGTAATCACCTTCTCCCATTAATGTTTTTTGGGGAATTGTTTGGAGAAATATGCGTTGATGGTAATAAATAATTTTCTGTAGTGTATGATGAAACTGAGAGTATGGAAGTCTGTGTGTGAGTGAGAGACACATCCAAAGTGTGTGTGTGTGGGGGGGCTTAAACAATGAAATTGACTTTCGTCCCTTCATTTGCTAAACACTGGTATAAGATTTTTTTAAACCATTTTTGGTGTACCATATTGTTTTTATTTTCATTATAATTTTTTTTCATATATATACCGTATTTTTCGGACTATAAGACGCACCGGACCATAAGACGCACCTAGGTTTTAGAGGAGGGAAATAGGAAAAAAAAATTTTTCCTTTTTCCCTCCTCTAAAACCTAGGTGCTCCGGTGCGTCTTGTCCGAGTTTTGGACCGCCGTCCCGTACTTACACAATTCCATGTTCCCTGGTGGTCTAGTGACGTCGGGGCAGGAAAGAGCCCCCTCTTTCCTGCCCATCGCGCTGCTCTCCGTGCTCCTCACTGCTTTCTGATGGTCTCGGCGATATATTTTGAATCTCGCCAAGACCGTCAGAAAAGCAGTGAGGAGCACGAAGAGCAGCGCTATGGGCAGGAAAGAGGGGGCTCTTTCCTGCCCCGACGTCACTAGACCACCAGGGAACATGGAATCGTGTAAGTACGGGACGGCGGTCCAAAAACGCTACCTTCGGACTATAAGACGCACCCCCCATTTTCCTCCCAAATTTGGGGGGAAAAAAGTGCGTCTTATAGTCCGAAAAATACGGTAGTTATTTTTTCTGGTTTACATATGTATGCACATATGCTCTTCCTCAAGATTATACGCACAGGATTCCATCCTGTTCCACATCAATTTTTTTCTTTTTTTATTTATATATATATATATATATTTTTTTATGTATATATATTTTTCTCCTCCTTTTTTTCTTCCCAACTTCCTCTATTCTGCTTGTCTATTGCTCTTTTTTCCTATGTCCTCCCTCTTTTTTCCCCTCTTGCCCTCTCCCCCTTCTTATCCTTTTTTCCTTTTCGCCTCCCCTTTGTTCCTCCTCTCCCCTTTTCTTCTTTCTTCTTCTTCTCCTTCTTTTCTTTCATCTTTTTTTTTTCATTTCTGTTTCAGCCTTTTTTTAATTTAGTTTTGCTTTGTATTTATTTATTTTTTCTTTTTTTGGGTCTTTAAATGATCAATATATCTTTAAGAATCATTATTCATTTTCTAAGGTCGTCATTTCTCAGTAGTCTTTCTTTCCCCTCCACATGCACCGTCATCCTCTTATATGTTATGTTCTAGGATTGACATTTCACCCAGGAAGTACTTCACCTATTCATCTAGTGTTTCAATAAGGTTTCTCTTGAGCGTAGAGACTCAGGTTTCTTTTATGTTTATACTAGTAAAAAAAAACCGTTTCTGATGCAAATGAAACGGGGGCTAGCAAGGTTTTCTTCAGAGTGTGCATGTGGGAGTGTGTGTGTCCCTGCCCTCTGCCCTCTCTCCCTCCCCCTCCCCCCTTCGAGTCCAGTCCTTCAGTGTTAAGTTTCCTGCTGTTCTGTGTTTTTGTTACAGAGAGAGTGAGGGCATCTCTCTCCCCTCCCCCCTCTGAGTCCTTCACTGTTTCCTGGGATTTCCTGCTGTGCTGTTTTCCTTCACTCATGGGGAAACCGGATATCTCTGGCGCTTCACACTTCCGGCTGGAGGCTTCAGTGGTGCCTTTTATATATATAGATATTATTTGTGTAGGTTTCAAGCATTGTTTACGGACTTTTTCGTTCTTGCCCTTTGACCTCTGATGTCATTTCCTTTTTGGTGCCATTTTTTCCTTTTTAAAACACACTATCACTCTGAAAATTTTTTTCACGTTCCATGCTGCGCTCCTAGTGACCCGCTACGGACAAGCTTACCACGAAAGGTCTTTTTCAAGGTATTTCATAGTTTTCCTTGTTATTCATTTGGTTCTCATGCTTCGCTGTATTTAAAGAGTTTTTTTTAGCCCCTTTTCCTTTTCTTTCCCCTCCATTTTTCATTAATGCTGCTTTTATATATATTTTTTTGTTGCACACCACTTTTGTAATATAGCCAATCACTTTACGTTTGGTTCGTCACACAGACCAAATCGTGTTTCAGGCATTTCAGGTTAGTTTTTTCAATTTTTACACCATTCATTTCTTTTTCCTTTGCTCTTAATTTAGCGTCCTGTTTCACCCCTTCTAACAAAGATTTTGTTGTGTTTTGCTTTTCTGTTTCAACAGATTCATATACACTACGTCATAGCGGTAGGTGGGTACTTGCTCCGTCTATTTAAAATACATTTTAAATATAATTCGCGCAATCCTTGTTTCATCAAAACTGTAAGGCATAGTATGTGTATACCATACACTCTATGTACAAACTCTGTTTCATTTTCTACGGTATTCATGGGAGGCAGGCAGTTTGCTTTCTTAACTTTCTGTACATTTCATGTGCTTCTTGCTCCATCACAGCTGTAAGGTACAATTTGGGCACATATTATCTTCTACGTCCTTACCACACCTTGTTTTGGTGATCCCACTTCTTCTTCTTTCAGCTTTTTCCTTTTCTTCCCTTCCCTCTACCCCCTTTTTATTTTCATTTTTCTTTCGTTTACCATATACATTTTTCATATATATTCTTATATATATTTTTTGGCATATATATACATTTTTATATGTTTTCTTATGTTGCATGGTTTTTTCCTTTTTTTGTCCAACGTCTTTAAAATAGCCATGGCAACAGTATATTTTTCTCAAATGGCTGTATACGGTGCGCACAGGTATAGGCACCACCACATGCATACACTAGTTGACACCACGTTCCTTTTTCATGCATATTATTTTATTTGTTTTTCCTTCTTTTGTTTATATATGATATTGGTCTTACGTTTTCTCCTGTATACATGATGTTGGTTGTATGATTTTTACTTGGTTCTTTATTCAGTCTTTTATATTTGCATTTTGAAGACAGCATCTTTTACTTCTGCATGTCTTCCTTGTTTCAACATAAGCTGTGCGCGTATTTGTATGATGCTGCTTTTATGATATGCTTTAGTATATATAGGTTTCCATATAATGCCTCATGGATATTTTATCTATTGTCCTTCATATATGCATGTATTTTAAGATAGTATGATCTATTTTTACATGTTTTGAATGTTTAGTCCTTCCTATAATTAGTCCCTCTTACATTTATTTATTTATTTACACGACCATTTTGTGTAATTTTTTGGTGATATTATAACATCCCACATATGCATAATCTGTGTATACGTCACTTAGAGACTTTACGTTCATCATTATTTATTATCATTACTTTTATTGTTGTATTTTATTATATGTTGACCTCTTATTGTATATTTATTACTTATTGGAATGTTTTATTTGATTATTTGATTCTGTATATGTATTTGTTTGAAAGATTTATTTGATTTATGTTTTTATAGACTCCTGATGCAGGTCTGTAGGCCGAAACACAACAGTTGTGTCGAGTCTTTTCTTCAATAAAGAAGTTTTTATGATATTGTCTCCAGGATTTGTATTTCCGTGGTCAAACATCCCACTTTTTACCTATATCTGTGTTTTCCTGTGGGGCGTTCGAGTTCTCCGCTTGATTGCGGATTTTATTTGAACACATACTACACCCCCCCATCCCCCCCCCCACTCACACACTTTGGATGTGTCTCTCACTCACACACAGACTTCCATACTCTCAGTTTCATCATACACTACAGAAAATTATTTATTACCATCAAAGCATACTTCTCCAAACAATTCCCCAAAAAACATTAATGGGAGAAGGTGATTACCTTGCTAGCGCCCGTTTCATTTCAATGAGAAACGGGCTTTTTTTACTAGTTTATAAATAAGACATACAGAATTCCTCCAAAAAGAAAGTTTACTATTACCCTTTCACTTCCTTAGAATATCTTTTAAAGCTTTAGAAATTAATATATCATAGAGTTTACACTGTTCCACTTATAGTCTTCTCAAAACAGAGAGAACAAATTATTAATATCTATATATATAAAAGGCACCACCAACGTTCTGTGAAGCCTCCAGCCGGAAGTGTGAAGTGCCAGAGATATCCGGTTTCCCCATGAGTGAAGGAAAACAGCACAGCACGAAATCCCTCTCTCTGTAACAGTGAAGGACTCAGAGGGGGAGGGGAGAGAGATGCCCTCACTCTCTCTGTAACACAAACACAGAACAGCAGGAAACTTAACACTGAAGGACTGGACTCGAAGGGGGGAGGGGGAGGGAGAGAGGGCAGAGGGCAGGGACACACACTCCCACATGCACACTCTGAAGAAAACCTTGCTAGCCCCCGTTTCATTTGCATCAGAAACGGGGCTTTTTTACTAGTATTTATATAAAATTGGTAAGTTAATATTTAGTACAGATGAGATCCTGTTCCTTAAGAGATTCCAATACGTGTGTAGGTTGGGGCATGTAAATAACATATGTTGTTTAACTGGGGACCATATTCTATGCATAATTTTTAAAAAAGCAGGGATTGTAAAATCTGGGCAGAAGCTAGAGGTTTGTTTATTTTAAATGCTTTTCAGTTAGAGACAGATAATTCAGTCTGCCAAATACTCTGAAGTGCATTATTATTATATCCAGGGCTTTTTTTGAGGGGGTACTCGGGGGTACTGAGAACCGGCACCTTTTCCAGTGTCTGCTAAAATTGACCCATGGACCACAAGTTTTAATGAAAGAGCTCAGGCTCAAGACACCAATTCTGCCTTGTCATAGATTCTGTGAATGGTTGCAGGGGGCCTGGCTATTGTGGAGTGAGTCCTTCAGTGATCACCCCACCCCTGAAGGGTGGCCTGGCATTTGAGTACCGGCACCTTTTTTGCTAGAAAAATTTCACTGATTATATCCAACATTAGATAAAAGAATATTATAATGAGATGCTGAATTACCCACAGCAAAAGCATCGGAGAGAATGTTAAAGATTTCAGGCGAGTCTGATTTCATATTACCTACCAGCTTTTGCTGAAAGCAAAGCAAATCTAAGTTGAAGGTATTTGAAAAATTGATTATTAGATAATGAAAAGGATGTCTGTAATTTTCTAAAAGGGAAAACACCTTGTGCATCTAATACATCACTGAGACTTAATACCATTACGAATCCAAGTATGTCAGAAAAAGGGGGAGTTATTAATTTTAATGAGAGGATTTCTCCATAAAGAGGCCTTGGCTGTAGTTAAACTAGGATGTTTTTGAAGTTTATCCAGGTGATAAATAACCAACAGGGTATTGTTTACAACATTATAAGCACATATTAACTAAGCAATTAAAGTAATTCAGATCCTTGAAGCAGGGTACATTTACTTACCACTGGGCATTTCAGAAGGGGAGTATCATTATGGCATTTGTACATGGCATTGTTTGGGATGAAAATAAGAAGCAATTCATTAGCAGACCCAGTTATGGGCACTGTCTGGGCAATTCTATAGCTTGGCACAGATACTTTTGCTCCACATGCGTGTGTTAGAGGTGCAAAAACGAGCAGTTATGTACATAAGTGCCCTTATATGTTATCTTATAAGGTGGTGTGTAAGAGCCTTAACAATTGCTGGGCAGACTTTTACGGTCTGTGCCCTGAAAATGGCAGATACAAATCAAGGTCAGGTATACATATAAAGTAGCACATATGAGTTTATCTTGTTGGGCAGACTGGATGGACCGTATAGGCCTTTCTCTGTAGTCATCTACTATGTTAATATGTACCTGTGGGGGTTATGTTACGTGTGCCACATGGTACACTTAGATGCACCAATTTACACCTGCCATTGACCTGGCATAAATGGTCACGCCTACATTTACTCATACCAATTGGTCCTCATTGTGTTGCAGCAGTATGTGTAGTTGGCGGTGCCAAGTAATAGAATTGCCTCCCATATATATGGAATATATTGCCTAGGGAAATTAGAGGTATGCAGTATTGTATTGCTTTAAGGAACCAAATTAAGTCGTGGCTGTTTCAAAACTATAAAGTTGAGGAGAATAGGGGATATGAGGGTTTGTGGTAAGATTTTGTTATCTTGGTTGTAATTTTGGAATGTATTTTAATAGTGCATTGGATTTGTTATTGATTATATGTTCTTCTCCACCTGGAGCTAGAATGCTTAAGCTGATAAGTAATACAATTAAGTATTTTAAGTAGATTGAAGTTTATTGATAGTAAGTGAAATACTTTGTTTCACTTAGCTTTTGCATGTTAACTGTTGTATAAAAATAACATTTTGCATATTTTTGGTTTCTTTCTTTGTGAAGCCTTCACTGAAGAAAACTGTAATGGTGACAGAGGTCCCTTCAGCTGTTTATCGTTATGCGAGTGAATGCCCAGTACTGCCTGATCCTGGTTCCAGTAGGCAAATGGATGTCATCTTTGAGGCTGCCAAGAAAGACCTCTTAACTCTGATGAAACTTGATGTAAGTTCTGTTGAAAAGAGAACAGGTTAGCCCAAAAATGTAGATAACTAAATCAATTTTCTCTTTATGTTGGATTAATTCAGTATGTTTGAGAACTAAGCTCCCCTTCATCAATTCCATGAAGACGCAGCACAGTTAAACTGAGATTAAATGATACAGGAGCCCTTTTACTAAGCTATGCTAAACAGTGGCCTGAGCTGTGATTAGTGTGTGGGTTTTTTAACACAGCTATAAAATGACCACATTTTCCATTTTTGCAATAATGGCCATGCATTAATTTTCCCATTAGCATGTGAGCCCTTAACCATACCTATTTTCTATGTTGTAAGGGCTCATGCCCTAACCACGTGCTAATCGGTTAGTTTACAGCAATGTAGCTGTGCTAACCAATTAACCCTGGGCATGCTTGCTGTCTGCCCCCAGCGCAAAAAAATAAAATTTTTTAGTTCATGGGAAGCGCATGTAGATGCCAAAACTATTGCAGGACACTTGAGTGCGCCCTGTGGTAATGGTTTTTAACCTGCAGTAAGCATACGTTAGTGCTTACTGCAGCTTAGTCAAAGGGCCCAACAGTGTCAGCTAGCATGAATTTGCCTCCATATAGCTCAGTAAAGAGAAGACAGAGGATTAACACGTGATGGACATACAAACCTGAGGGCTGTTTGTTTAATACTTGGTGAAAAGAGCCATGTATTCAAGTATTGAAGTAGAATAACACAGCAACAACAATCCTTTATTTACAGTATACCAAAAACGCATTCATAATGGGGCAGGAGGAAAGCAGTTAAGTATCTTCCATAAATTTGAAAACAAAAGCCTATGGATGTTAGAAATTTCCTTCATCTTGAAAGACAGCATGATCAAGCCTGTTCTATCACTGTAGAGAGGGCAGGAATTTTATTTCAGATACTTTCCTAGCCCCCGAGAGGCAATGGCAACAAGTAATACATTTGATATGCAAGTAGAAGTCCAAAAATCCGGACAGCTTGGAGATTGGGTCAGTCCGGATTTTTTGATTTTCTGGATTCTCAGGCAGTACTTGTTATATGTGTTCCACCTGTTCTACTACACCAGCTGCTTGACAAAATGCATCCAGATTTCCAGACTTCTACTGTACTACTTTTTTGTCTTCCTCTGTCCCTAGTGGGCTCACACTCTGAGCCTGAGTGATTATTTTTTCTTCTAGACATAAAGGCAATGAAAAAATACCTCTTGTTAAAGAAGCTACCAGTGTTACTTTATTACCCCTTCTGAATAAAGGAGACTATCCAGATTTAAAGGAAGTGTATACATGTGTGGAAGGTAATTTTGTAATAGAGCGCCTTGGCTAACAGGACACATAGGGTCATATGTTGTTCCTTCTGTATATGTGTTTGTTTGATTAATTGTCATTAAGTAGAAGTTGACTCCTGGAGTGGAGGAGTGGCCTAGTGGTTAGGGTGGTGGACTTTGGTCCTGGGGAATTGAGGAACTGAGTTCAATTCCCACTTCAGGCACAGGCAGCTCCTTGTGACTCTGGGCAAGTCACTTAACCCTCCATTGCCCCATGTAAGCCGCATTGAACCTGCCATGAGTGGGAAAGCGCGGGGTACAAATGTAACAAAAAATATATATAGATTAACTCTATATAGTCATCAGGAGTTGTGTGCAGAAGCGTTTTAATGGAGCATTTATGATTGTTGTGGTTTTCCATGCCCTCTTTTTCCTTCAACCTTTCCTAGCATGATTGCATTTTCCAAGGAATCTGGCAGCTGAATAACATGCTCATACAAAAACTCCAGTATTAAAGATAAGTACCACTATATCTTTTATTGCTTCTGTATGAATTCATACAGTAAACAATCCCAATATGTAATAAAATCTAAACCTTTTGCTCATTCATACCCATTCACTCAATCGCCTACCCCTTGAACTCCAACATTGTATACATTTACAAAACCTATATTTCCATCTCATATGTTCTTATAATTTCATACGCTCTTATAATATTAGAACATAAACTGAAGGTCCCAATCTATCATAAATGTTTATACACTTTGCAGTTGTTAAACTCAGCTGTTCCAGTTTACAAAATCCTCTTGTTCTTTAGCGCCGTACAGCAATGCTGTGCTGGATTCACCAGGCGCTAACCCGGAACCACCAATCTATCATAAATGGATAAATGAATTCATACGGAAGCAATAAAAGATATAGTGGTACTTATCTTTATTACTGGAGTTTTTGTATGAGTAGATTTAATTACTCCAGTGGTTATAAAAATATTATCCCCTGGTTAACAATTAGTTGGTGTTCAACAGGTTTAGGGGTATGGCTGCAGCTGGGTGGGACTCCAAGGCGGGGTTGTCAGAAGACCGCATCACTGAACTGCTGGGGGGTGTTCGTCTGTTCTCATGGGAGCAACCAGAACATGCCGGTAGCTGGGTGTCACATCCGTTGCTCCCTCCGGCTGCTCCTCTGCGGGAAGCGGGAACCGGTGTCCATTGCGGCGAGGGCCGGCCTTCTCGAGGCTGCGGCGGGGAGCCGGGGCTCGCCGCACTGATAGCCGCCCAGTCCGGGGCTGAGGCCGTGGGCCGGCGATCGTGGCTGCCGGGCTCTCGATCGCCGGCTATGGGGTCCGTGCTTGCGCCAGTGGGGAGAATGGCGCCGAGACGCGATGGCCGGCGTCTCCTTCACTTTCGGGTGCAGGAACCCGAAGCTCCGCCTCAGAGGAGTTAGATTGGGAGGCCGGTACTGTAGTCCTGCCTGGGAGGTCGGACGGAACCAATCAGAAGGATTTTGTCAGTAACCGGGTTCTGATTGGCCGGCCATGTCGGCTGGGGCTGGGCGGTTGAATGCCGATAGTATTTAAGGAACGGGCCTGAGATAAGACATTGCTTCAGGTTCTGTTTCCCGAGGCCAGTCTTCGTGTGTTCTAGTTCTCAGTTGGTTTCCTTGTTCTCCTGGTTTTGACCTTTGGACTGTTTCTGGATTACTCTGCTAGCCGCCTGCCTTGACCTTTTGCCTGTTCCAGACTACGCTGTGAGCCGCCTGCCCTGACCTGTTGCCGGTTTTGGACTCCTCTGTTTTCCACCTGCCCTCTTCACTCCTGGTTCCAGTTCTGGGTCAGTTCGTCAACCCCGCGGTTCCGGAAGTCCCGTTGACCGCCTGCAGCTGGAGGCTCAACCCTTGGTGAATGGCGGTCGCCGCAGGTGAAGACTTGGGGTTGCACGGCTGTCCTCTGAGGTCCTTCGGGGCCTTGCGGGACCTAAGGGCTTACCTTCTTTTCAGACAAGACAGGAACCTGAAGCCATGAGCTTGCCTACGCAACCCGATCTACGGGACCTGGCTAAAATTCTCCAGCAGCAGCAGGAGCAGTTGAACGCCCTGTCGGGGGCCCTGCAGAATGTCTGCTCTCAGTTAACCACGGTCCAGGTTCAGAACCAGGCCTTCCCGGGACCTCGGTTCCCTGAGCCTACTCGGTTTGATGGTGTCCCTGGAAGCTGCCGGGGGTTCCTCAACCAGTGCAACTTATACTTCAAGATGCAACCAGAGGCTTTTGCCTCAGACCAGGTAAAAGTGGCCTATGTTATTTCCTTGCTAACGGGACGAGCACTAGCCTGGGCGTCCCCGCTATGTGAACAACAAGATCCGCTTTTGGACAACTACGCGGAGTTCCAGCGCCGGTTCCGCATGGTGTTTGATCTTCCAGGAAGGCCGTCTTCCGCCGCCTCCGAGCTGCTGCGGATCCAACAGGGCGAAGGGACCGTGGCAGACTATGCTATCCGGTTTCGGACTCTGGCGACAGAGTTGCGCTGGAATCAGGAGTCCCTATCCGCTATCTTCCTGGAGGGGCTTCAGGATCGAATCAAGAACGAGCTGGCTGGCTGGGAGGTTCCGGGGCAGTTGGACGCCTTGATTTCGCTCTGTGTCCGGGTGGATACCCGATTCCAGGAAAGGGCTAGAGCCCGTGCGGACCGGCAGAGGGGGTTCGGAGGCGGGTCCCAGCCTAGTTGGATACCTTCCCTCCGACGGGGCTCCAGAGGGCCTAGGGAGGCCTCCGAGGAACCTATGGTCATTGGCCGTCAACGGTTAACCCCGTCTGAGAGGACTCAACGCCTTCGGGGCGGCCTTTGCCTGTATTGCGGCGAGGCTGGTCACTTCATCAGCTCTTGCCCCGCACGGCTGGGAAACGCCACTCCCAAGGCGCCCTGAGGGGAGGGGTCTTGGGGCACTCTAATCCCCTACCAGACAATCTGATTACTCTCCCGGTGACCCTGCGGTGGCAGGAGACGGTGGTTCACACCCGAGCTTTATTGGATTCCGGGGCTGGGGGAAATTTTATTTGTCAGGAACTCCTGTGGCAGATGGGATGGCCTATACTGCCCTATTGGCCCGCTTTGCAAGTGATGTCCATCCAGGGAACAGCGTTACCCCAGCCTATCACTGAGGTGACTCCATTTTTGGGGCTCCAGGTAGGGGAAGACCACCGTGAGGAGGCTCAATTTCTGATTCCATATCATCAAGCTGATCAATCCATAGACTGGTGGGTTGTGTCCATATACCAGCAGGTGGAGATAGAGAGCAAACTTTTGCCTCCCTATATGTGGTCATGTGCTGCCGGAAACTCCTCAGTATGTTCTCTATCTCAGCAGGTGGTGGTCACACACAGCAGCAGCTCTGGCTAGGCCTCCAAGCCTAATCCTTAGGTTTTGTTGAGGCCTGGGGTTGAGGGCTCTTTTGAGCAAGTGCAAACCTGGTGGTGCCAGGTCCCTCCTTTTCTCCCCCCTCCCGCTGTTTCCGTTTAAAAAAAAAAAAAAAAAAAAAATTTTAAACGTCTTTAAAGGCGTTTAATTCGACGTTTCTTTAAACGTTCATTGCAGCTACTCACTGGAACACCAGTTCGTTACAGCTCGGAGCGGCAAGCAGGTAATTTTACCTTTTTATAGCGGGCAGGGGGTTCCCCGATTCTTCTCCTCGTGGCATATGGCGTCGGAGGGCGAGGGC
Source organism: Microcaecilia unicolor (assembly GCF_901765095.1). NCBI lineage: Eukaryota > Metazoa > Chordata > Amphibia > Gymnophiona > Siphonopidae > Microcaecilia > Microcaecilia unicolor. The sequence continues at coordinate 232,011,503 of NC_044036.1, forward strand.
GCAAAGGGTCGCTCCCCGGATCGCTGGAGCGCTTCTAGAGGGGATGCGGGGGTTTTACAACCTGATTCGCCCTTGATGGGTGACAGTTTAGTGACCGATGAATGTCCCGGTCGTTCCTCCGGCGTGGCGGTTTTTTCCCGCCATAAACGCCCATCCCCCGCTCCTCGCCTCCGCCATCTTGGCCGGCCACGCGGCTCGGACGGCTTCTTCGTGGGCCGCCCTTGAGGTTGGAGACATTAATGCCATGAACGCCCTTAATTTGGGCGACGGCACAAGCGGCTAAAGTTAAGCGCCGTTCTTCCCGCGCGGCTCCTTCGCGGAGTTTCGCGCCGGACGCCATTTTGGATGCGCAGCATGTCTCTCCCCCGCTATTGCGAGCGCCGGTTGAGAGTGCGTCTAGGGCTGTTGCCCAGGCTGCGGAAGTGCACAGTCTGGGGGGTTTCTCCCCCGAGTTTGTTTTGCTGCTGCATCAGGCTTTCCTCATGCAAAACGCTGCCCCTGCTCCCTCTTCTGATAAAGAGGTTGAGGTTCCCAGAGGTAAACGCCCTCGGGTTGATTTCCAGGCCTTGGAGGACTTTGTCTCCTCCGATGTAGATGAGGGCAGCGTGTCTGAGGTCTCCCAACGGTCCTTTGCGGATTCCTTGGAGGAGATAGATCCCCGCTCGGATGGAGTGGATGACCCCTCTGCAGCGCGGCTTTTTAGCCCAGAGGATTTGCCCAACCTGTTTTTACAGGCCATGGACACTTTGAAGATTTCCTCTCCGGAGGACGTCTCTCCCTCAGCTCCTGTTGGCTCTGCCATTATGCTGGGGACGAAGCGCCCGCCTAGATCCTTCCACGTGCATGATGCCATGCACACCTTAATTGCGGCTCAATGGGATGTCCCGGAAACGAGCCTTAAAGTGGCTAGGGCTATGTCCCGCCTCTATCCTTTGGCTGTGAGTGAACGTGAGGCCTATCTGTGGCCTACCGTGGATTCTTTAATCACTGCGGTGACTAAGAAAACGGCGTTGCCGGTGGAAGGTGGCACGGCCCTAAAGGACGCCCAAGACAGAAGATTGGAGGCGGCCTTAAGGTCGTCCTTTGAGGCAGCTGCTTTAAGTTTGCAGGCCTCAGTTTGCGGCTCCTATGTGGCCAGGGCGTGCCTGACTATGGTGCAGCGGGCTTCCCCCTCGGATCTTTCCTTGAGGGCTGATTGGCCGGCCCTGGAATCGGGCTTAGCCTATTTGGCAGACTTGCTGTATGATGTCTTGAGAGCCTCAGCTAAAGGCATGGCTCAGACAGTCTCTGCGCGGCGGTGGCTTTGGCTGAAACATTGGTCTGCTGACCACGCCTCTAAATCCCGCCTGGCTGGCTTGCCTTTTAAAGGCAAGCTGCTCTTTGGGGTCGAGCTGGACAAAATCGTGACCGATCTCGGCACGTCTAAGGGCAAGAAATTACCAGAGGTCAGGGCTCGGGCTAGTACTCGTCCCGGTACCTCCAGAGGACGGTTGCTGGAAGCCCGTCGGTACCGCCCGGGCAGTCGGGTTCCTCTGCCCCCTCTTCCTTCAAGAGGAATTTCTCCCCCAAGCAGCATTCCTTTCGCAGAGACCGCCGTCCCGGAGGTGCTCCCTCCGGTCCTCCCCCAGGGTTTCGTACCCAATGACGGGGCCTTGGTCCACGCCCCAGTGCAGATTGGAGGACGGCTGTCCTCGTTTCTGGGCGAGTGGACCACTATAACTTCAGACGCGTGGGTGCTGGAAGTCATCAGAGACGGCTACAAGCTAGAGTTCTGCCAACCCTTAAGAGACGGGTTTGTACTCTCTCCCTGCAAGTCTCCGGTCAAGCTGTGGCAGTGCAGCAGACCTTGGACAACCTGATCCGCCTGGGTGCGGTCGTTCCGGTGCCAAAAAATCAGATTGGCAAGGGACGTTACTCCATTTCCTTTGTGGTTCCAAAGAAAGGAGGTTCTGTCCGGCCTATTCCTCGACCTCAAAGGGGTCAATCGGGCCTGGAAAGTGAGGCACTTTCGCATGGAGACTCTCCGCTCTGTTATAGCGGCAGTGAAGGCAGGAGAGTTCTTGGCTTCCTTGGACATCAAGGAAGCGTACCTGCATATTCCCATCTGGCCTCCTCTCCAACGCTTTCTGCGTTTTACAGTCCTGAGACGACACTTCCAGTTCAGAGCCCTCCCTTTCGGGTTGGCTACTGCTCCGCGGACCTTTTCCAAAGTAATGGGGGTCATAGCGGCCTTCCTGCTAAAGGAAGGAGTACAAGTCCATCCTTATCTGGACGACTGGTTGATCCGAGCCCCCTCTTATGCAGAGTGCGGCAAAGCTATGGACCGGGTAGTTGCTCTTGTGAGCTCCCTGGGATGGATCATCAACTGGAAGAAGAGCCAGCTGCGCCCGACTCAGTCCCTGGAGTATCTGGGAGTTCGATTCGACACCCAAGTGGGCAGAGTGTTCCTGCCAGACAATCGGATTGTCAAGCTTCAGGCTCAGGTGGACTAGTTCCTAGTAGCCTCTCCTATTCGGGCTTGGGACTACGTGCAGCTGTTGGGCTCTATGACGGCCACGATGGAAGTAGTGCCCTGGGCCAGGGCTCATATGAGACCACTACAGCTATCTCTGCTGCTGCGCTGGACTCCGATGTCGGAGGATTATGCTGTGCGCCTTCCCGTGGACCCAGCAGTGCGCAAGGCGCTGAGCTGGTGGACGCAGACAGACAAGTTGTCTGCAGGATTGCCTCTGGTGACCCCGGAGTGGATTGTCGTCACGACAGACGCCTCTTTGATGGGCTGGGGAGCCCACTGCTTGGGAAGGACAGCGCAGGGGCTCTAGTCTCCTGCAGAGGCAAGTGGTCTATCAACCTCCTGGAACTCAGAGCCATTCGGTTGGTGTTATTGGAGTTCATCCCGGTACTGGTGTTGTAGCCTGTACGGGTCCTGTCAGACAATGCCACGGCTGTGGCCTATATCAACCGCCAGGGAGGTACCAAGAGCGCCCCTCTAGCCAAGGAGGCTATGAGTCTTTGCCAGTGGGCGGAAGCGAACCTGGAGCAGCTTTCAGCGGCCCACATTGCCGGAGTCATGAATGTCAAGGCGGACTTTCTCAGTCGCCATACCTTGGAGCCCGGAGAGTGGCAACTATCTGCTCAGGCGTTCTTGGACATCACGAAGCGCTGGGGCCAGCCGAGCCTAGATCTGTTGGCGTCATCGGCCAATTGCCAAGTGCCGCGCTTTTTCAGCAGAGGACGGGACCCTCGATCCCTGGGAGTAGATGCTCTTCTCCAACAGTGGCCGACACAAGAGCTCCTCTATGTGTTCCCGCCCTGGCCCATGTTGGGCAGGGTGCTAGACCGGGTGGCAAGCATCCCGGCAGGGTAATCCTGGTGGGTCCGGATTGGCCCAGACGTCCCTGGTATGCGGACTTGATCAGGCTCTCAGTCGACGATCCTCTGCGGCTGTCAGTGGAGCAGGGCCTGTTACATCAGGGTCCCGTGGTGATGGAGGATTCCCCTCCCTTTGGTCTTACGGCCTGGCTATTGAGCGGCAGCGTCTGAGGAAGAAGGGCTTCTCAGACAAGGTCATCGCCACTATGCTGAGAGCGAGGAAGCGCTCTACTTCTACTGCTTACGCCAGGGTTTGGCGTATCTTTGCAGCATGGTGTGAAGCAGGCTCACTTTCTCCCTTCACTGCTCCAATTTCTTCAGTGTTGGCGTTCCTGCAAGAAGGTCTGGAGAAAGGCCTGTCGCTCAGTTCCCTTAAAGTCCAGGTAGCGGCTCTGGCTTGCTTCAGGGGCCGCTTGAAGGGTGCTTCCCTGGCTTCGCAGCCAGATGTGGTGCGCTTTCTCAAGGGAGTTAATCACCTGCGCCCTCCTCTGCACTCAGTGGTGCCTGCGTGGAATCTCAACCTGGTGCTAAGAGCATTGCAGAAGCCGCCTTTTGAACCCTTGTCGAGGGCATCTCTGAAAGACCTGACGTTGAAAGCAGTCTTTTTGGTGGCTATCACTTCAGCCAGAAGAGTTTCCGAGCTCCAGGCGCTCTCATGTCGAGAGCCTTTTCTGCAGTTCACTGAGGCAGGAGTGACTATTCGCACAGTGCCTTCCTTCCTGCCCAAGATTGTTTCTCGCTTCCATGTGAATCAGCAGCTCTGTCTCCCTTCCTTTCGTAGGGAGGACTACCCAGAGGAGTACTCTGCTCTTAAATATCTGGATGTGAGACGAGTCATCTTCAGATACTTGGAAGTGACCAATGATTTCCGGAAATCGGATCATCTGTTTGTCCTGTTTGCAGGTCCTCGTAAGGGTCTGCAGGCTGCTAAGCCTACAGTGGCAAGATGGGTCAAGGAAGCCATTGCAGCGGCTTATGTGGCCGCGGGGAAGGTGCCGCCTATCCAGCTGAAGGCTCACTCCACGAGAGCTCAGGCGGCCTCGATGGCAGAGGCCGGATCCGTCTCCTTGGAAGAGATATGCAAGGCGGCAACTTGGGCTTCGGCTCATACATTCTCCAAGCATTACCGTTTGACTGTGGCTGCACGGGCGGAGGCCCGGTTTGGAGCTTCAGTGTTGAGGTCAGGGATTTCAATGTCCCGCCCTGGGTGAGTACTGCTTCGGTACATCCCACCAGTCTATGGATTGATCAGCTTGATGATATGGAAGGTAAAATTATGTATAATCATACCTGATAATTTTCTTTCCATTAATCATAGCTGATCAATCCATAGCCCCTCCCAGATATCTGTTCTGTTTTTATTCTGGTTGCATTTCAGGTTCAAGTTTAGTCTTCAGTTATTTCAGAAAGACTTCGTGTTCAAGTTCTTTCACTTGGATTCTTCAAGAGTTGAGACGAGTTTGTGTTACAGTGAGCTGCTGCATTCCTCTCCCCTCCGTTTTACGGGGCTGGATTGAGACATAAATTCTGCCGGCACTCCCTCCCGCTTCGTGCGGCTGTAGGGCAGCTTTGTACCCCTCCCGCTTCGGCGGTGTTAGGGTCAGTCAGCTCCTCCCGCGGTTGCGGTTGCAGGATAAGCCAGATCCCCCCGCATCGGCGGGTGTGGTGTCCCTCCCCCGCTCCGCGGGGATGAGCTGGACGGATTCCCCTCCCCCACTTGTGTGGGGATGAGCTGGGTTAATTCCCCTCCCCCGTTTCGGCGGTGGTGAGCTGGGCAGAGTGTCCCTTCGTGGGTGTAATTCTCTAAGTGCTGAGTCCTGCGGATGGAGCTTTGATATCGACATACTGAGGAGTTTCCGGCAGCACATGACCACATATAGGGAGGCAAAAGTTTGCTCTCTATCTCCACCTGCTGGTAGATGGACACAACCCACCAGTCTATGGATTGATCAGCTATGATTAATGGAAAGAAAATTATCAGGTATGATTATACATAATTTTACCTTTTGCCCCGTATCATTCATCCCGTGGTACTGGGCCTGCCCTGGTTACGGCGGCATACACCTGTAATAGATTGGACTTTAGGGAAGATTCAAGCCTGGGGTGGCGCCTGCACCGAGACCTGTTTGAAGGGTCGGGAATCCAGCTGCCCCGCTGTAGTGGCCACTCCTAAGACTGTGCCAGTCTGTCAAGCTGCTCTGCCAGAAGAGTACCGGGATTTCGCTGATGTGTTCAATCCCATGGAAGCGGATGTGCTACCCCCACATCGGTCCTTTGATTGTGCTATTAATCTGATGGCCGGCAAGATGCCACCGCGGGGCCGACTCTACACAATGTCCCGAGAGGAATCGAAAGTCATGCAAGCTTACATCCGGGAGAATCTCCAGAAAGGGTTCATTCGCCCCTCCACGTCCCCTGCCGGAGCAGGATTCTTTTTTGTGACCAAGAAAGATGGCTCCTTGAGGCCCTGCATCGACTACCGGGGCCTAAATGCCATCACCATAAAGGACCGATATCCTCTGCTCCTTATTCCAGAGTTGTTTGATCGGCTGCAGGGGGCCCAGATCTTCACCAAATTGGACCTCCATGGAGCCTACAACGGTCCGTATCCGGCAGGGGGACAAATGGAAAACTGCGTTTAATACGCATGAGGGGCACTTTGAATACCGGGTGATGCCCTTCGGCCTGTGCAACGCTCCAGCGGTGTTCCAGAGGTTCATGAACTTCGCCCTTGAAGACCTGCTTTATTCTACGGTAATTGTATACCTAGACGACATCCTGATTTTTTCCAAAGATCCCCAGGAGCACGTGGCCCACGTTCGGACCGTCCTCCAGCGCTTGCAGCAGTATCGCTTGTTTGCCAAACTCAGCAAATGCTCTTTTCACCAGCAGACTCTGCCTTTTTTGGGACATATTCTATTACCTGGGGGTCTGCGAATGGATCCAGATAAACTCCGCGCTATCCGGGAGTGCCCCAACCCCAAGGCCTGAAGGCGCTGCAACGGTTCCTGGGGTTTGCTAATTACTACCGTCAATTTATTTCCCATTATTCTCAATTGACAGCTCTGCTGACAGCGCTCACTAAGAAGCATGCGGATGTTAGGAACTGGCCGGTCGAGGCGCAAACGGCGTTCAGTCAGTTGAACAAAGCATTTGAATCCACTCCCATCCTTCAGGCCCCAGATCCGGACAAACCTTTTGTGGTAGAGATGGACGCCTCTGCTTTGGGCGCCAGGGCAGTCCTCTCTCAAGTTAACGCCAAGGGCCGACGTCAACCTTGTTTCTTCTTCTCCTGAAAGTTTTCTCCAGCGGAACGCAATTATACTGTAGGAGATAGAGAACTGCTAGCTTTGAAGTTAGCCCTGCAAGAGTGGAGACATCTGTTGGAAGGGGCAGAGCATCGATTTACAGTGATCACGGATCACAAGAATCTCTTGTATCTGCAGGAGGCCCAAAGGCTGAATCCGCGGCAAGCCCGCTGGTCGTTGTTCTTCGCCAGGTTCCGGTTTCAACTTGTGTTCCGGTCGGCTGCGCAGAATACTCCTGCGGACTCCCTCTCCAGAGCCTTCGAAGTTCCAGAGGATATTGAGGAACCTCATCCTATGTTGGATCCGGCTTGCCTCTGTGCGGCCCCGGGTGGGGTCACCCCTACGCAGGAATTTGTACCTCCACAGAACCGGGAAAAAGTAATGCACTGGGGACATTCATCTGTATGGGCCGGACACTTTGGGTTTCAAAAAACCCTCCGTCTGATTTCTCGACAGTACCGATGGTCTCGTATGAACCAAGATATCCTTCAGTTTGTCACGACCTGCCCCACCTGTGCCCGGACCAAGTCTGTTGTGGGGCGCCCCTGGGGGGATCTGCAGCCCTTGCCCATTCCAGCAGCCCCCTGGGAGGAATTGTCTATGGATTTCATTACGGATCTTCCCCGCTCCCAGGGGCACACTGTGATTTGGGTGGTGGTAGACCGGTTCTCCCGTATGGCACACTTCGTTCCCCTGCCAGGGCTTCCGTCGGCAGCACTGTTAGCCCAGCAATTCATCCAGCACATTTTCCGGCTCCATGGGCTACCAGTCAGGATCATCAGCGACCGAGGAGCCCAGTTCACTTCACGATTCTGGAGAGCCCTGTGTTCCGCCCTGGGGGTTGTTACCCATTTCTCCTCTGCCTACCATCCTCAGACCAACGGGATGGTTGAGAGGATTAACCAGACGTTGAAGGGGTTCTTGCGGGCTTTTGTCAACAGGCGGCAAGACAACTGGGCATCTCTTCTCCCATGGGACGAGTTCGCCTATAACCACAGTGAACACTCTTCTTCCGGGCAATCTCCATTCTTCATGGTATATGGACAACATCCGCGGCTTCCTCCGCCCATTCCCTCTGACTTCTCTACGCCCCTGGTTACTCAAACCCTTGCTGACCTGCGGGAAGTCTGGAACATGGCCCGAGAGCAACTACAGAAAGCAGCCTCCAGGTATAAGTCGTTTGCTGACCGGCATCGGCGCCCCGCCCCGGTTCTGCAGCCGGGGCAAAAGGTATGGCTGAGTACCAAATACCTGAGGCTCCGGGTGCCCTCTCGGAGGATGGGGCCATGGTATATTGGGCCATTTGTGATCCAGTCTCGGATCGGAGTTGTGACATACCGCCTGCGGTTACCTAGAACTCTACGGATCCATAATGCCTTCCATGTTTCTCTGCTGAAGGTCTTTCGGGGGTCTAAGTGGCATCCACAGAGTGAAGAGTCAGTTGTTCCAGAGGCTGATCCTGAGTACGAAGTTGAAGAAATCATAGACTCCAAGAGGTGCCGGGGAAAGCTGCTCTACCTGTTATCATGGAAGCATTTCGGTCCCGAGGACAACTCCTGGGAGCCGGCTACCAATGTACATGCTCCAGAGTTGGTACGGGCCTTCCATGATCGTTATCCTCAAAAACCAGGACCCAGGAGGAAGGGGGCATCCGGGGGGGGATACTGTCACATCCGTCGCTCCCTCCGGCTGCTCCTCTGCGGGAAGCGGGAACCGGTGTCTATCGCGACGAGGGCCGGCCTTCTTGAGGCCGCGGCGATAGCCGCCCAGTCCGGGGCCGAGGCCGTGGGCCGGCGATCGCCGGCTATGTGGTCCGTGCTTGCGCCAGTGGGGAGAATGGCGCCGAGACGCGATGGCCGGCGTCTCCTTCACTTTCGGGTGCGGGAACCCGAAGCTCCGCCTCAGAGGAGTTAGATTGGGAGGCCGGTGCTGTAGTCCCGCCTGGGAGGTCGGACGGAACCAATCAGAAGGATTTTGTCAGTAACTGGGTTCTGATTGGCCGGCCATGTCGGCTAGGGCTGGGCGGTTGAATGCCGATAGTATTTAAGGAACGGGCCTGAGATAAGACATTGCTTCAGGTTCTGTTTCCCGAGGCCAGTCTTCGTGTGTTCTAGTTCTCAGTTGGTTTCCTTGTTCTCCTGGTTTTGACCTTTGGACTGTTTCTGGATTACTCTGCTAGCCGCCTGCCTTGACCTTTTGCCTGTTCCAGACTACGCTGTGAGCCGCCTGCCCTGACCTGTTGCCGGTTTTGGACTCCTCTGTTTTCCACCTGCCCTCTTCACTCCTGGTTCCAGTTCTGGGTCAGTTCGTCAACCCCGCGGTTCCGGAAGTCCCGTTGACCGCCTGCAGCTGGAGGCTCAACCCTTGGTGAATGGCGGTCGCCGCAGGTGAAGACTTGGGGTTGCACGGCTGTCCTCTGAGGTCCTTCGGGGCCTTGCGGGACCTAAGGACTCACCTTCTTTTCAGACAAGACACTGGGATGAGGTGGGTAGAGTCCACAGAGCGCTGGTGCAGGCCGAACTCCATTCAGCGACGTTGATTGAGTATTGCCACGTACAACGTGTGCCTCATGGCTTAGAGATGCCTAAGGAACCGAGATTTCTCAGTAATGATCAATACGTCGCTAGATGGAATTTGGTCATCACCTTGTGTTATTAACTATCGATGCTCTACAAGAAGAAATAAAGAGGCATCGAGAAGATCTAGATAATAAGCAAAATGCAATGAGGAGTGTGCAGGATAAACCCACTTTTGAGAAACATTTGAGTGAGCATAATTTGAGAATAGAACAATACACGAAAGAACAGAGGGCCATTAAGCTAGCAAAGTTTTGCCGTGATGAATATGACTATACCAAGGCTACATTTATAGTTGGATGGATAAAAAACGTAGAGTGTATAAAGGTAAAATCAGAGGTAGGAAAGTAAATTTTAAACTTTCCTCCAGTGAATCATCCGGTGAAGAAGACAAACCAAGAAGGGAGAAGCCAGGTATAGTTAAAACACAACAGTTACAAGATCAAGGTAATACATTACCGGATTCTTTTTTAAGGCTTCCAGATCAAACACAGGGAGCAGTCAGCGAGTTCAAAGAAGCGAGCAAAACCAGCAAGACCAGGAAGGCGCCCAAGAAATAGATAATATTATTAACATTTCTAATAGCACTTTGTCCACAGAGCAAACGGAGGTGTTGGCTAGGGGCTTGTTATTCGTCCCCTCGAACGGGTATGATGCGTTTCGTACCAGGTGCGGGCTACATAGGTTTTTTAGAGACCTTAGACTGCGGTTACATTTTGGCAGTCCCAACCATGAGAGTGAAAATAGGATAATATTACCCCCTGCGGGTAGAAAATCAAGATGGGTTCCTCCTGGGCCAATAGATCCGTCGATTTTAGCCTATCAGAAGTTGGTACTTTCCTTTCCTGCTTAGGTTTCCTTGCAAATGTTGTGTTTCTTTAAATTCCACTAATTATATGTTTTTTGATCCAGGGAAATTATTAGAATTTATTTCTTCGAAAGAATAATTTTGTAGTAGTTCTTGATTGTCAGCGCTTTAATCTCGGCTGCGACATCTAGGCTTTCTCAGCTTTAATTATTAACTATTTGGGTTAATTCATTTGAATTTATAATTTTCTAGATCTTGGATCATTGTATTGAGGACTAAATATATTAAGATAATATGCCTACTTTTCTTTGATTTAAATGTTTGTTTTTCAATATACGAATTTATGAGTAATTTCATAAATGTAATTATTAAACTAATAAATAAATAAATTAAAAAAAAAAAGAAGTTGGTACTTGCTGACTTAGATAGATTAGAATCACAACAATACAGGGGGGGCAGCAACATGTCCAATATCCAGAGGCGCACAGTATAGCTGAATTAGCTAATAATGAGCATATTATAATTCAAAGGGCGGACAAGGGTGGGTCCACGGTGATTATGGACCGGACGAAGTATGTACAAGAAGGTTTGAGGCAACTTCAACACAGTCAATATTACAGGCAAATTGCTTGTGACCCTACAGAGTCACTGCAGTTCGAGATATGTGCTTGCATGGATAAGGCTGTGTTAGAAGGGATCTTTACTAAGCAGGAGCAGCGTTTTTTGTGTCATCCTTACCCAAAGGTGCCTTATATTTACTTCGTTCCGAAGGTCCATAAATCCCTAGTAGACCCCCCTGGGCACCCGATAGTGTCCACTTGGGATACAGTATTAGAGCCTTTGTCTAAATATATGGACATGATGTTAAACCCCTTGGTTAAGAAAGCAGAATCTCATGTTGGGGATTCTATGGATTTTATACAATCCCTGGAATGTATGGAACCGTTAGTAGGTCAGGATGTTTACATGGTGGGACTGGATGTTACCGCTCTCTATACGAATATCCCTCAGGACAGAGCCATTCAGTTAGCTTGTCAGCATTTTCGTGATATCCGGGTTCCTGACTCTAAAATTGAGGTCTTGAAACAGTTGATGACGTAAGTCATTAGTCATAACTATTTCGAGTTTCAGGATCAATTTTATGAGCAGGTTCAAGGTGTAGCCAGGTTCAAGGTGTAGGACTGTTGTGCCCTCATTGGCTTGCTTATACATGACCCCGTTTGAGAGGGATCATGTATATAGCTCATCATTGTATGATCACGTGGCCATGTGGAAAAGATACATTGATGACGTGATCATGTTTTGGCGGGGTCCATTCAGGATATTAAAGGATTTTTTGGATGCTCTTAATGTGGCTGATCCCCACATTAAGTTTACGTCTAGAATCGATCAAGTGGAGATGGAGTTTCTAGATATTAAAATCAGTCGGATGATAGATGGTAGGTTTACCACTACGATCTTTCGCAAGCCTACTGACAGGAACACCCTACTGCATTATCAAAGTTTTCATCATGGGCAGTTAAAGAGGGGTGTTCCTGTCAGTCAATTTTTGCGCTTGCGACGGTTATGTTCCTCCACTGATGAATTCAAAAAACAAGCTAGGGCTATGACAGAGCGGTTTGTAGCCAGGGGGTACCCGTTTAAGATTGTAAAAACTGAGTTTAAAAGAGCTTTATATGCTCACCGCCCGTGGTTATTTTCACTTCAGCAACAACCCTCCCGCAGCACTGTGGCTTGTGTTATTCCATTTTCCCCTAGAGCTATGGGGATTTGTTCTATTATTCACAAATACTGGCATGTTCTGGGGGTTCACCCAGAGTTCAGGGAACACCCGAAAGTAGCTTATACATGGCAGTCCAATATAGGAGAATTATTGAAACATCCTGAGCAAGCTGTGAGCACCGGCAGTCATTCCCCTTGTGGTCAGTGTGTGTATTGTCGATATTCATGTGATACCGATTGGGTCCCCGTTCTCCACAGTGAGAAGAGGTTTATGTTGCGACAAGTCACCACGTGCACTAGCGAGCGTGTTGTTTACTGTATTATGTGCCCGTGTGGTTTGTATTATATAGGACACACTAAAAGACAATTCAAAGTGAGATTCCATATCATCAAGTAGATCAATCCATAGACTGGTGGGTTGTGGCCATCTACCAGCAGGTGGAGATAGAGAGCAATCTTTTGCCTCTCTATATGTGGTCATGTGCTACCAGGAAATCCTCAGTATTCTCTCTAGCAGGTGTGTGGTCACGCAGCAGCTCTGGCTTGGTCTCCACGCCTATTTACTTAGGCTTTGTTGAGTACCTGGGGTTGAGGGCTCTTCGTGAGCAAGTGCAAACCTGGTGGTGCCAGGTCCCTCCTTTTCTCCCCCCTCCCGCTGGCTCTGTTAAAAAAATACCCAAAACAAAACATAACAATCTTGAAGCAGAAAATATTTTACTTGCAGCTGCTCACTGGGACACAATTAGTTGCAGCTCGGAGCAAGAAGCAGGTAATTTTACCGTTTCCTAGCAGGCAGGGGGTTCCCTGAACGTTTCCCTCGTGGATCATGGCGTTGGATGGTAAGGGCGTGAAAAAGTGCTCCCCTGGACCGTGATCGTGCGGCTAGTGGGGAGGCGCGGGGATCGGAGGCAGAGAAGCCCTTTTTGGATGCCCTTCCGGACTTGCTGATTTGGCCGGTTTTTCCTCCGCTGGGGCGTCGGTGGCCTTTCCCGCCTTAGGCGCCCATCCCCTGTTGTCCGCCCTTCTGACTTCGGCCGCCCATGCAGCTCGGACGGCCTCTGGTATGGTCGCCTTTGAGTTGGGTGGCGGTAAGAAGATGGCGAAGTTTAAGCGCCATGCTTCCCGTGTGGCTCCTTCGCGGAGTGACGTGCTGGACGCCATTTTGGATGCGCTCTATGGAGTGGAGGTTGAGAGTTCCTCTAGGGCTGTGGCCCAGGTTGCAGAGGTGCACAAACAGGGGGGTTTCTCTCCCGAGTTTATTTTGTTGCTGCATCAGGCCTTTCAACCATAAAACACTGCTCCTGCTCCCCTGTCAGATATGGGGGAAGCGGCTTCCCTGATCAAGCGCCCTCGGGTGGATCTTCAGGTCTTGGGGGACTCTGTCTCCTCCGTTGTAGATGAGGGCAGCGTTTCTGAGTTCTCCCAAAGGTCCCTTGGGGATTCTTTAGAGGAGGCTGATCCTGCGAATGGAGCTTTGATATCGACTATACTGAGGATTTCCTGGTAGCACATGACCACACATGACCACATATAGAGAGGCAAAAGATTGCGCTCTATCTTCACCTGCTGGTAGATGGACACAACCCACCAGTCTATGGATTGATCTGCTATGATTAATGGAAAGAAAGTTATCAGGTATGATACATAATTTTACCTTAGCAGACCATATTACCTTAGCAGAGCATATTAGCAATCTGCGCCTGAATAAGGTTGAAAAGCCATTGGTTGCGCATTGGAATGAATTTAATCATACCATTGAGCAACTGCGGTGTGTTATATTGGTGCAGGTCCCCCCTCTCAAGAGAGGAGGAGACATTAGTGCTCGCTTGTTGAGTATTGAGCAACGGTATATATTCATATGGGGGACGGTGACCCCGTATGGTCTTTTCAAGAGGTTGAGTGGATATAGGATGGGGTCCCTTTAAATGTTTGAGGGTGGAGAAGGCTACCGGATATTTATAGCCAGAAGTATTGGGATAGGCTGTGTGGTGTGGTGTTTAACACCCGCTTTGTGTCAGTATCCATCGGGCAGGCAGTCAAACATTGGAGTTACAGTAAGTGTATTAATTTGATGTAATATGTGGGTCATTGATATATTAGTAAGGTGTTCAAGACAACGATAAGAGATTGTAATGTTGCAGATGAAAGGTGGTTCCTCCTGAAGAAGACAATCGAAATGCGGTCCAGCATTGGGGAACTGTTAGTAGGAGCAGTAGATCTGGCCTGAAGGTGTTTTTTGGCTACCTGTTCACACATCACCTACACTTGGACATAAAGGAACTTCTCCACTGAAGTGTTTTTGGTAGTGGTACTTGGTTCTGGGTTAGTGCCTGGTGAATCCAGCACAGCATTGCTGTACGGTGCTAAAGAACAAGAGGATTTTGCAAGCTGGAACAGCTGAGTTTAACAACTGCGAAGTGTATAAACATTTATGATAGATTGGGACCTTCAGTTTATGTTCCAATATTATAACAACGTATGAAATTATAAGAACATATGAGATGGAAATATAGGTTTTGTAAATGTATACAGTGTTGGAGTTCAAGGGGTAGGCGATTGAGTGAATGGGTATGAATGAGCAAAAGGTTTAGATTTTAATACATATTGGGATTGTTTACTGTATGAATTCATACAGAAACAATAAAAGATATAGTGGTACTTATCTTTAATACTGGAGTTTTTGTATGAGTAGATTTAATTACTCCGGTGGTTATAAAAGATTATCCCCTGGTTAACAATTAGCTGAATAATATGGTCAAAATATGAAAAGTAATACTTCCACCTCCATAACATTTGTTTAAATGAAGATATTGTAATGAATAAAAAAATGATAATAGTGCTTGAAACATGCTCTTTTAATACACACCACACATTTCTGTCAATAGACAAGTTTTTGAAAGCTGTTGTAAAAGAACTACACATCTTGTCACTTCGAACAGTTGTTCACTGTCCTTTCCACCTCTTCATTTAAGTCGAACAAATGCTCCCGAAGGTATTCCTTCAATTTTGGAAAAAGATGGAAATAGCATAGCGCTAAGTCTGGGCTGTATGGTAGATGGGGTAAGACTGGGAGACCCATCTTTGCAATTTCCTCTGTGGTGTTTCATGCAGAGAGACGGCTAGCATTGTCATATTGGAACAAAATGTCCTCCTTGTGCTTCTGAAGTCTTCTCAATCAGCCTTCCAAAGTTTTCAGGGTTGCAGTGTAACACTTTGAGTGATCCTCCAACTGTCCTTTTGAGTTTGTCTACCTTTCTTTTGTGAGACTCGTCCATGGCTGACATGGATCATTCACTTTGTTTTTGATCACACAAATCAGCCCTTCCTGGTCCACACTCTTGACACTTTTTGGTTCAGTGATGAACAGAAATTAAATGTACAATTACATTTATATTCTGCAGTTACCAGAAAAGTTCAATGCAGATTACAGTAAGACTAACCAGCCAAAAGATCTGTGAATATACAGAAATTAAATTAAATTCTAACAGTTTAGAGGCTCATTTTCAAAGTATCATAGGTAACTATGGTACTTTGTATGTATGTTTTAACTGCTTTGAAAATGAGCCCCATAGTCACCTAAATACCGTCCAAATAGGTTTTGAATTTCTTCTTAAATTGTTCATGATGGTCTCTATTCTATCCTCATCCTTCTTGATCTATCTGCTTCTTTTGACACTGTTGATCACCGCCTTCTCCTTCATATGCTGTCCTCAGTTGAATTTCAGAGCTCTCTTCTTTCCTAGCTTTCCTCTTATCTCTCCCCTCGCACTTTTAGTGTATACTCTGGTAGATCCTCCTCTACTTTTATCCCACTATCAGTTGGTGTACCTCAGGGATCTGTCTTTGGACCTCTTCTTTTCTCCATCTGTACTTCCCTTGATGCTCTGATCTCATCTCATGGTTTTCAATGTCATCTTTCTTCTAATGACTCTCAGATCTACCTCTCCACACCAGAAATTTCAGTAGGAGTCCAGGCCCAATTTTCAGCCTGCCTGTCTGACATGCCTGCCTGGATGTCTCACCGCCATCTCAAACTAAACATAATCAAGACCGAGCTTCTTATCTTTCCCCCTAAACCCATCTCTCCTCTTCCCCCATTCTCTGTCTCTGTTGGTAACACTCTATTCTATTATGTCCCATGGATCATCTCAAACTAAACATAATCAAGACCGAGCTTCTTATCTTTCCCCCTAAACCCATCTCTCCTCTTCCCCCATTCTCTGTCTCTGTTGGTAACACTCTATTCTATTACGTCCCATGGATCAGTCCAGACAAATGGGTTGTGACCATCCGCCAGCAGATAGAGAACTCTAGTTGTGCCTCATAAGCTCCTGCACTTACAAACCAAGCCAGTATTCTCTGTCTCCAGCAGGTGGGTTAGCAGCTCCTGTGCACTGTGGTGACTTATGTGTGGCCTCCTGTCCTGCTTTCAGGTTCAGTTGAGTTTGGAGTTGAGAATATCCTGTGCCTCAGGTGTAAACCTAGTGGTTTAGATCCATCCCTGCTCCCCCATTGCCACTTTCTACATCTTTATCTCAGTCTTCCCTTCTCTTTTTCTCCTGTCTCTATCTAAAAAAAAAAAAAAAAAAAATTAGCCACTGCAGTTCTTTTTGAGAGCATTTGTACTGTGGGAAGATTGTGGGGCTTCAGTGCCTTGGAGGTCACCAGACTGGCTGTTTTCTGTGAGTATGTTTATTATTCTGTATGTCTAAGCGCTGTGGGAGTAAGCTCTTGGCTGCCAGTTCCTGCACGCTTTGCTTTACTTCACTTCACTTCTGTGGACATGCCACTTTTGCCTACTTTAGCCATCAGTACTCCGTCTCCGGGAGTTCAATCTGATCCCGCTCCGATGGTGGTTTTGGCGGGCTCAGCGCCAATGGCTCCGTGAGGCTTTGGCAGCCATTTTGTCTGTGGGTTCCTTGCCAGCTACTGTGTCCTGGAATGTTGTATTTGCAGGGGTAGAAGTCTCTGCCCTGCTGTTTTCACCTGAATTTGTTCTTTTATTACATCAGGCCTTTTAATTAAAGTCAGCTCAAGCAGCCTTGCCTTCTTCCCCTCACGTTGCATTTGAGGAGCAGCTTCCTAAGAAACAAAAACTTTCCATTTCATAGGATTTGGAGAATGTACCTCCTCGGGACTCAGAGGAGATTTATTTGACTGTCCTAGTTATGCTGATGGTCCTGATTTGAACATTTCAGAGGCAGATGGGGGTGATGATCCTACTGTAGCTAGGCTGTTTTTGAGAACGTTATTGCCTCTGTTGATCACAGAATCTGTGGAGGCTTTAAACATTTCTTCCCCTGCTTCTTAGTCCTCTGGTCCTGCTTCATCTATTATGTCAGGTACTAAGAGAACTCCTGTATCTTTCCTTATTCATGAGGCTGTGCAGGAGCTTATCCCTGATTCTAACCATCGGGTGGCTCCCACTATGTCCAAATTATATCCTACCGTTTGATTTAGAGCAGCACCTCTGCCTAAAGTGGATGCCCTTATTACGATGATTACTAAACATACTACTGTCCCTGTTGAAGGCAGCACTGCATTAAAGGATATGCATGACCTTACAAGGTTGAGGTTTTCTTGAAGCTTGATTTTCAACTAGCTGCTTTAAAATCTCAGGCAGCAATGTTTTCTTCTTTTGTAGCCAGGACTTCTTTATCGTGGATTCAACAATTGTCAACGTTGGACTCGCCTCCAGACTTTCTCCCTACCCTAGAGGCAGGGTTGTCCTATTTGTCAGATACTCTTTATGATATCTCTGAGCGTCAGCTAAGGGTATGGCCTTGGCCATTTTGGTGCAACATTGGCTATGGTTGAAGCATTGGGCTGCTGATGTGGCATCCAATCTCATCTGGTGAAGTTGCCTTTTCGGGGGGAAGCTACTCATTGGTGCAGATTTGGATAAGATTGTTAAAGATCTGGGAGATTCCAAGGTCCAGGGCTACCTGAGGACAAGTCTAAGCCTCATCTCTGGGTGGCTAAGTCTCGTTATCAAGAAGCGTGGAGGTATAGACCAGGGAAGGCTAGTGCTTCTGGTAAAAAAACCTTGCTTTCCTCAGACTCGTTCTTCCTTTCTAGGAGGAGAGAAGCCCTTTTCTGCTTCCTTAAGAAACTCTCCCTCTTCGCAGCCCTTGCAATGATGTTGTCAGGGGGCTGGAGAAGGCTGCTCGGGGGGGGGGGGGGCTGGAGAAGGGAGAAAGCTGCTTGGGGGGGGGGGCTGGAGAAGGGAGAAAGCGGCCGTGGAGGGGGCTGGAGAAGGGAGAAAGCTGCCCAGGGAGGTTTAATTGACCGGAGTGGAAGTGAGCCTATCTAGTCAACTTTAACAAGGGAGCCAATTTGGGTAATCTGGCTCCACCTCCTCCCCCCCCAGCTGTCGTTGCCGTTCAGTTTAAAGCAAGCAAACTTATGATCTGCTGCATACACCTTGTTCTTTATTGTTGGTCCAGCTGTAATATGGATGGGATGGGAGGGGAGGGCAGGAGAGAGGGGAGAGATGCTGGACATGGATGGGAGGGGAGGGCAGGGGAGAGAGGAGAATTGCTGGACATGGAGGGGAGGGCAGAGGAGAGAGGAGACATGCTGGACATGGAGGGGAGGGGAGGGCAGGGGAGAGAGGAGAATCGCTGGACATGGATGGGAAGGGAGGGCAGGGGAGAGAGGAGAATCGCTGGACATGGATGGGAGGGCAGGGTAGAGAGGAGACATGCTGGACATGGATGGGAGGGGAGGGCAGGGGAGAGAGGAGACATACTGGACATGAATGGGAGGGGAGGGGAGAGAGATTCACTGGACATGGTTGGAAGGGGAGGGCAGGGGAGAGGAGAATCATTGGACATGGATGAGAGGGGAGGGCAGGGGAGAGAGGAGAATCACTGGACATGGATGGGAGGGGTGGGCAGGGTAGAGAGGAGACATGCTGGACATGGATAGAAGGAGAGGGCAGGGGAGAGGAGAATCATTGTACATGGATGAGAGGGGAGAATCACTGGACATGGATGGCAGGGGAGGACAGGGGACAGAGGAGAATCGCTGGACATGGATGGAGGGGAGGGAAGACAGGAAGGAGATGCACATGGATGGGAAGGGAGGGAAGAGAGGAGAAATGCTGGAAATGGATGGAGGGGTTTGGGGGGAGAGAGGAGAAATGCTGGACTTGGTTGGAGGAGAGGGAGAGATAGAATTATTGCTTTATATGAATACAGGGGAGGGAAGAGAGGAGAAGTGCTGGACATGGATGGAGGGGAGGAAAGAAAAAAGAAGAAGATGCACATGGATGGAGATGAGTGAAAGGGAAGAGAGGAGAAAAACTGCACATGGATGGAGATGAGGGAAAGGCATAGGCGGTCGGTGGCCCAACTGTTTGGGGAGGCTAAATGGGGCGGGGTTAGGGTGGGGCCAGGGGTGGAGCTTAAATCCATAATTGATAACACACAGAAAAAATAAATAAATAAAATAAAAGTCACAATTAATACCTTTTATTACAGTTAGATATGTATCATATGTCAAAGAATAAAGTGGTTGCCCAAAGCATATTCTAAGCACAATCGCTCAACTGCAAAACACTATGCACAACTTTGTGCAAAAACACACTCAGAACCTTACTGTACCATAAATATTACACTGGGCAGAACCTAATACACCAATATACCACCCATACGGAAAATGCAGACTGTCAACAATATGAAACAAGGGATCATATCATCACAATTCTCATGTAGAGCCACAAAACACCCTAATTCATGTTTAATATGGGATAAAATGCCATAAATAAGTAAATAAATATAAACTTTTAATGTTGAGCACCTGATTCTCAAAGTGGACATATTCCAAACACTATAATGAAAATAAAATGATCTTTTCTACGTTTGTTGTCTAGTGACTTTTTCTGATCATGCTGGTCCAGTATCCAATTCTGCTGCTATCTGTCCTCAGTGCAGTCTGTCCTCAGTGCAGGTCAGGAAGTCATCCTCTTTAAATATCTCCCTGGCAACCCAGGACACCCCCCCCCCCCCCCGCTCTCCCAGCAGTAAGGTAAACAAACCATAAACCAAATTCTACAATTGGTTACACAAGGCTAGAGGGCTTTCACTGCAGCTGCTGCTGTGAGGATGGAGGTAAATCAACAATTTAAACCTCTCTGAGCACAGCAGGGGAGGCTTAGCCTGTCCAAGCCTCTTATACCGGGTGCCTATGGGGATTCCCCATGGAGTTTGCTGTTAAAAGTTCAGGCTGCTCCGTAGTACCTGTGCACTGACATACCCGCTTTAAAGCAGATACAAAGCATGTGTGTAAAAATATATTCAGGGATTTAATGATTTAATGATGAAATCCCCACCTGTATTTTCTTCTCCTTATTTAACCCTGCACCTTTTTCTCAGAGGTGCTGGTATTTTACCTACCCGGGAGGGCAGGGCCGGTCTTAGCAAGTGTGGGGCCCTGTGCAGACCAATTTGATGGGGCCCCATCCTAGCTCTGCCCCACCCTAGCTCCACCCCACCGAGCTCCAAGTCCCCCCTCCCTCTGAGCTCCAGGGCTGGCCACCCCTCCCTCTGAGCTCCAGGGCTGGCCACCCCTCCCTCCGAGCTCCAGGGCCCGGCCCCCCTCCCCAGCTCCAAGGCTCCCCTTCTTCCGAGGCCTCCCTCTGAGCTCCAGTCCCCTTCCCTCCGAATTTTAAAAGTCATCTTACCTCGTTGGGTTACAGCGGCAGGCAGCAACAGTGAAAATCATGCGAGCTCGGCGCTTCAGGAGTCTTGCTTTCTGTTTCTCAGCTCTGGTCCCGCCCTCATTTCCTGTTTCCGGAAGGGCGGGGAGGGTGGGACCAGAGCTGAGAGAGGGAAGGGAAGGCTGCTGAAGCGCCGAGAAGCTCACTCGCTTTTCATTGCTGCTGCCTGCGCTGTAACCAACGAGGTAACTTAGATGACTTTTAAAATTCATAGGGAGGGGGACTGGAACCATAGGCGGTCGGTGGCCCAACTGTTTGGGGAGGCTAAAGGGGTGGGGCTAGGGGTGGGGCCATGGGCGGAGCTTACATTCATAATTGTCTGACAACACAGAAAAGTAAAAATAAATAGTCACAATTAATATACTAACCGCTCAACTGCAAAACACTATGCACAACTTTGTGCAGAAAGGGAAATACTACCAATTGTGAGACCATATGCTTTGCTAGAAATGTTACGCTGACACTTGTCTCAAAAATTAGGGACTTTCCCATTTCTCTTTTCCTTAGGTATTGATTCATGATTCCAACCTGTCATTTAGTTGTGAAATTTGTGCTCTGGGAAGGCTCCATACTCTCAACCTTTTTTGATGCATGGACATTTACATTTCTTTTGCATAATTAAATATTCATTTACACTTTGTTTATTTCTAAATTACACTACTGTAATTCTGTTTATAATCCTTTACTTGGTTATCAATTGCATAAATTACATATAGTTCAAAATGCTGCTGTCAAGTCACATAAATGTGACCATGTCTGGTAGCTTTTAGCAGCCCAACACTGGTTGCCTGTATCTTGTCAGTAAATATAAAATTTTGATACAAAAAATTATGACATGAAAGCAAAACAAGGCATCAAGAAAGAAGTGAGATGTAAATTTGAATACTTCCATATAACTAATGCTTTTCTAATCTCGTTGTGCGTAAACGCATTAACTAAAATAAATAAGCATTGAGATTTGAATCCCCATTTTAGTTGGAGGCCCGGGCATATGGCCCTGCTGATCCCACCTTTGATTAGCCTCGACTCCAAGGATATGATTTCTTGGTAGCTACATCACCTCAAGAACAACTTTTCATAGACACACTTTAAATTCTTAATGTTGAATCTACTGAATAAGCAAAATGTTCAGGCACTGTTCTCCTCTAGTGCAGATAAATCAGACCTTGCTATAAAACGGAGATATTACAGTACCGAACCGATGAATATCAATAAACAATCGAAGGAACGGAGGTAGCAGCGGGCGTGCCTCTAGCTTCTCTCTTCCCTCACAGTGTCCTGCCTTCTGCGATGATGTATTTCCTGTTTCCGCGAGTGAGGGCGGGACACTGCTGTGAGGGAAGAGAGAAGCTAGTGCTTTCTTCTTTACTGCCATCACCACTTGCTGCCACTGAACGTAATACGCCGGGTGGGGGGGAACGAAGAGAGGAGGGCTATCGATCGGGGAGCTCAGCTCAGCTGAAGGCGCGGAGCAGAGTAAACTTCTGAGAGCTGCCTGGCTGCAGCGCTGCTGCGCCAGGCAGCCCTGCATTTGGGGGGGGGAGCAGCAGCAGCCAGGGGAAGGTCATGTTTGGGCTGGAGAGGCTTAGCCTCCCCAAGCCTCTTATACGGGGCGCCTATGGGGAAAGGGAAGAGGAGAAAAGCTGCACATGGATGGAGAAAATAGGCAAAAGCTGGATCCACATTATACCTCCTCCAGTCAATTTCACAGAAGTGGACACATCTTTTACTTATGGATGTAGGGCAAGAAATGAAGAAGAAAGGAGGAAAGTAAAGAAATAAATGGAAAGGAAGCCCTGGAAACAGAGTTAATGAGAACAGATAGAGAGCAGCAGAATGAGACCGGGACCAATATGGATAGAAAACAAAGTCACCAGACAACAAAGGTAGAAAAACTCATTTTATTTTCATTTTAGTGTTTGGAATATGTCCAATTTGAGAATTTACATTTGCTGTCATAGTTTGCACTGGGTATACTGGAGCTGAAACAGCTTACAGAAATGATTTATAATGAAAAAAAATAACGTGATTTTTTTTCTCCTATACTAGATAATATTTTCAGTGATGTTTGTTATATGCGCCATGGCTGGTTTTGTAAGGGGTGGTAATGTGGGTGGCTATGATAGGGGTGGAGCCATATGTGGTGACCCCCGCCCATAATGAGTACCAGCACCTTTTCTACAAAAAAGCACTGTCCACAATTAATATTCATGAGAGAATTTGCATGCAGGAGAAGGTAGGGCTCTTCAGCTTGAAGAGGAGATGGCTGAGGGGAGATATGATGAGGTGTATATATGCTGAATGGATTGGAAAATGTAGATGCTAATCATTTGTTTACTGTTTCAAAAATACTAGGAGTATGGATTACACAATGAGGCTACTAGGTTGTAAATTTAAAAGAAATTGGAGAGAATATTTCTTCACTCATCATTTAATTAAACTCTGGAATTTTTCTCACAGAATGTGGTAAAAGCAGTTAGCTTAGCAGGGTTTAAAAAGGTTTGGATAGCTTTCCTAAAAGAAAAGTCAATAAGCCATTTTAAGATGGACTTGGGGAAATCCACTGCTTATTTCCAGGATAAGCAGCATAAAATCGTTTTTACTGTTCTGGGATCATGCCAGGTACTTGTTACCTGGATTGGCCACTGTTAAAAACAGAATATTGGGCTTGATGGACCTTTGGTGAGTCCCAGTATGGCAACACTTTTTTTCTTATGTTCTCTGGGCATCCTTTAAAATCACAGTTTGGCAGATAAACATTTCTCATTCTGTACCATATGCTTGTTGAAATAAGAAGGTTTTTGAGTCCTTTCTTGAAGATAGGCATTACTCTTAACCGGTCTTAAAGACACTCGTAAACTATTATTTATTTATTATTTGTTGCATTTGTATCCCCACATTTTCCCACCTATTTGCAGGCTCAATGTGGCTTACATAATACCGTGATGGCGATCGTCAATACCGGTGTGAGAAATACAGAGTGGTATTGTGTTAGAGTTCATGAGTGACATAGGGAAGAGTTAAGTTTTGTCCAGTTCTGGTATAGGTTTCTTTGTGTTGCAGGGTTCAGGATGTTTAAGTTGGATCGTTAAGGTATGCCTTTTTGAACAAGTTGGTTTTTAATGATTTCCGGAAGTTTGTTAGGTCGTGTATTGGTTTCATGACATTTGTTATTGTATTCCATAGTTGCGTGCTTATGTAGAAGAAGCTGGATGCATAGGTTGATTTATATTTTAGTCCTTTGCAGCTTGGGTAGTGGAGATTTAGGTATGTGTGTGATGACCTTTTTGTGTTTCTGGTTGGTAAGTCTATGAGGTCTGTCATGTACACCGGGGCCTCACCATGAATGATTTTATGAACCAGGGTGCAGATTTTTGAACGCAATTCGTTCTTGATTGGGAGCCAATGCATTTTTTCTCGTAAGGGTTTGGCACTTTCGAATCTCGTTTTTCCAAATATGAGTCTGGCTGCAGTGTTTTGGGCAGTTGGAGTTTCTTAATGATTTGTTCTTTACATCCGGCATAGATTGCATTGCAGTAGTCTAGGTGACTTAGTACCATGATTGTACCAGGCTGTGGAATATTTCCCTCGGAAGAAAGGTTTTACTTGTTTGAGTTTCCACATTGAGTGAAACATTTTCTTTGTTGTTGTTTTCGCTTGGCTTTCAAGCGTGAGATTTCAGTCAATTGTACTCTGATACTTTTCAGGCTATCTGAAATTGGAAGGGTGTAATCTGGGATGTTTATATTGGTGGGTTTGTTCGTGTTGTATTGGGATGAGAGGATGAGACAGTGTGTTTTTTCTGCATTGAGTTTTAGTTGAAATGCATCCGCCCAAGAGTTCATGACTTGGAGGCTGAGTTTGATTTCATTTGTGATTTCTGTTAGGTCGTGTTTGAACAGGACGTATATTGTGACATCATCTGTGTAGATGTATGGGTTAAGGCCTTGATCGGATAGGGATTTGGCTAGTGGGGTCATCATTAGGTTGAAAGGGTCGGTGATAAGGTGATCCTTGGGGTACTCACATTCTGGTTTCCATGGTGATGATATGTTCGAGTTTGATATCACTTGGTATGTTCTTGTAGTTAGGAGCCCTTGATCCAACTAAGTACACTACCACTGATCCTGAACTACTCTAGGATGTTAGTAGTATTTTATGGTTACCATGTCGAACGCACTAAACTGTCGAATTGTCGGAGAAGTATGCTTTTGCCAATTGCAATTTCTTGTTGAAATTTGGTTAGGAGAGTAATGAGTACTGTTTCAGTGCTGTGGTTGGCGCGAAATCCTGATTGTGATTCATGTAGTATTGAGAATTTGTTTAAGTAGTCAGTAAGTTGCTTGGTTACCATGCTTTCCAGCAGTTTGACTTGCCATGGGGATAGATGCTACCGGGCAGTAGTTGGTGATTTCATTTGCTTTTTCTTTGTGTCTTTAGGTATTGGGGTGAGTAGTATGTTGCCTTTGTCCGTAGAAAGAAGCCATGTTGCAGCATGTAGTTTAGGTGTGATGTGAGGTCTGCTATGAACATTGAGGGGCAGATTTATTAGGTGGTTGGGGCATTGTGTCCAGTGTACAGTGGGTCTTGGCGAACTTGTTAATCGCTCGGGTGACGATTTCATCGGTAAGGAGGGTGAAGTTTGTCCAGATTCGGTCTGCTGTGAATTCACCTAGGATTGGGATCCAAATAGTCAATGAATTTATCAATGTCGGTGGTGTTCTGTGATAACGTGTTGCTGTAGGTTTTATATTTTCTCGTTGACGTATTTAGCAAGTTTGTCTGCAGATGGGTGTCTGTGTTGGTTGTGGTAACCAGTGTGATATCTGGTAATTTATTCACGAGTTGTTATAGTTGTTCATGTCTTTGTAGTCTGGACCTATTTTGGTTTTGTAATAAGACCTTTTGGTTTGTCTTATTGCATATTTGTATTTTATTTGCATTTGTTTCCATTCATTGAGTGTGTGTACATCTTTTATTGTTTTCCATGTTCGTTCAAGCCTCCTAGCTTGTTTTTTAGTTTTTTCAGTTCTTCATTATACCATGGTATCGAGTTGTGTCTTCGTGAGGTTCTTGTTTGTAGTGGTGCTATTTTGTCTAATATGCTTCTGCATCTGTTATCCCAATCTAGGAGATAGTGTATCGAGTCCGTTTCTGCTGTCCATTCGTTATTGTATATCTGTTGTCAGAATATTACAGAGTCTATTGGCCTCTCATGGTGTAGGTTGTGTGTTTTTGTGCAAGGTATGAGCCTTTTTTTGCCATTGTAGGGATACGATTAATTGAAGTGGTCTGACCATTTTGTATCTGTCCATTTTGTGTCTGATAGTATTATGTTCTGGTCTGAAGATAATTTGTGTGCGATAAGGTTGAGTGTGTGCCCTTTGACATGGGTTGTGGCCAATTAACATAGTAACATAGTAGATGACGGCAGAAAAGACCTGCACAGTCCATCCAGTCTGCCCAACAAGACAACTCATGTGTGCTACTTTTGTGTATACCCTACTTTGATTTTAGATTGTAAGCTCTTTGTGCAGGGACTGTCCTTCTATGTTTAAATTGTACAGCGCTGCGTAACCCTAGTAGCGCTTTAGAAATGTTAGTTAGTAGTAGTAGTAGATTTGTACCTGTGCTCTTCAGGGCACAGACCGTATAAGTCTGCCCAGCACTAGCCCCGCCTCCCAACCACCAGCCCCGCCTCCCAACCACCGGCTCTGGCACAGACCGTATAAGTCTGCCCAGCACTATCCCCGCCTCCCACCACCGGCTCTGGCACAGACCGTATAAGTCTGCCCAGCGCTATCCCTGCCTCCCAACCTCCAGTCCCGCCTCCCACCACTGGCTCTGGCACAGACCGTATAAGTTTGCCCCGCACTATCCCTGCCTCCCAACCTCAGCCCCGCCTCCCACTATCGGCTCTGGTCCCATAGTTGGAGGAATTCCTTGTATTCACGTGCATTGGTAGAGTTAGGGTCTTCTAGGTGCAGGTTGATGTCACCTAGTATAAGTAGATTGGAATTAGATATACAGGTGTTTGATATGAAGTCCATGAAGTATGATTGGCATTCGTACCAGTTCCCTGGTGGTCTGTAAAACAGGACACAGTTAGGTGGTCAAGCAATGTTGCATGATGGATTCTGACTGAGGCGATTCAAGATGGGGTGTTATGGACTCGGCTGCGGTTACTACGGTGAAGTGGGATCTATGGATTAGTGCTATGCCTCCGCCTCTTTTTTCTTTCGCTGATGAATAGTAGGTCGAGGTTCTCTGACATGATCCAATCTGTTGTTATTGTAACTTTGTGACTACTGATCTGGCGTTGATGTATCCCACTTGAATTTTTTGTAGGGGTTAGCTATATTTGAGTTATGTTGATTTTTGTTAGTTGTCTATTCTCTTGTAGTATGGGTTTGTTATTACCCTTTCTTTCCTTTGTGTTGATTTTGTCCATGTATTGGAGATCTTCTATTATTTTGGTTGTTGTCATTTTGGTGGGATGTGTTGTCTCTAGACAATCTAATGAAATTGTGTATTGTGGTTATGATGTTGGTTTCTGTGAGTGGAGTAGTTAGTGTATGGTGGATCAGGGATATGAAGTAAATATTAATGGCACAATCAGTGCCACAGAAATGGACCCATCACTCTGAAAGTCGTTTTACAATATTCTTCCAGTCTCATATCTCAAAAAGAGGGAATTTCTAACAAAATTTCAGAAGATGATCTCAACATCCTAGATGGTTTTATTTATTTATTTATTTATGGCATTTATATCCCACACTTTCCCGCCCATGGGCAGGCTCAATGTGGCTTACATTAGTTCAAAAGGCTAACAGCAGTATAGAAAGACACACCAATCTAGTAATAAACAAACAGATACATTAAGGGTGAGGCAGTCGGTGGGGAGAGACAGAGGGAGAGAAGAGAGAAAGGTGGTAAGGAATGCAATACGGTCACATAACAGTATCAGGTCAGAAAACACTAGGGCAGTGCGGGGCTGCAGCGTAAGCTTTCCTGAATAAAGCGGTCTTCAATAATATTCTGAAAGCCTGTTGTTCGGAGGTAGCTTTAACTGAGCTGGGCGAACCATTCCACAAACGTGCGCTGATGTAGGGAAAGGTAGATGCGTGACTGGTTTTATACTTGAGGCCACGGGGGGTAGTGGAGATGTAAGTAGGATCGGGAAGATTTGCACAAATTCCTCTGTGGTAAGATGATAAGATTATCCATATAAAACTGGAGCTTCGCCATAAAGGATTTTGTGCACCAGGGCACAAATTTTAAATGTTATATGATCCTTGACAGGTAGCCAGTGCAGTTTTTCACTGGAGCTGACTAACTTCGATTTACCATAGATCAATCTTGCAGCGGTGTTTTGGGCAGTCTGTAATTTTTTAAGAAGTAGGTCCATACACCCTGCATAGATACCATTGCAGTAATCTAGATGACTCAAAACAAGAGACCGCACTAAATTGCAGAATACTTCTCTAGGGAAAAAAGGTTTTATACGTTTCAATTTCCAAAGAGAGAGGAATGCCTTTTTGACGGCTGCATTAGTGTGTTCTACCAGAGTTAGATTTCTGTCAAGTATTACTCCTAGAATTTTCAGAGATGCAGAGATGGCAGGACAAGCCCAGGTGCAGTTAAGGTGGTAGGATTGTACTTGGTGTAAGGTGATGTGAGTAGAAGGCAATGAGTTTTCTCTGCGTTGAGCTTCAATTTAAAGGAATTTGCCCATGAAAGTACAGTTTGTAATCCAAGACTGATGGTGGCAGCTATTTCAACTAAGTCATTTTGAAAGGAATGTAGATGGTGATGTCATCCGCGTAAATGAACAGATGAAGACCAAGTTTAGAAAGAGCTGCGGCTAGAGGAATTAGCATTAAGTTAAACAATGTAGGAGAAAGCGGCGAACCCTGTGGTACACCACAGACAGCTGGCCAAGAAGGTGAGAAACTTCCTCCGGAGTTGACTCAGTAGGTTCTGGTGGTCAGAAAGCCCTTCAACCAATTCAGTACATTGTCACTGGTTCCGAAATAATCAAGGAGCTGCAGTAGAATAGTGTGGTTCATCATGTCGAAGGCACTTGACATGTCAAATTGCAACAAGAGGATGCTTTTCCTGACAGCTATCTCCCGCCTGAAGTTTGAGAGTAGCGTGACGAGCACCGTTTCTGTACTATGGAGGGGGCGGAAGCTTGACTGTGATTCATGGAAAACGTGGAACTTTTCCAGGTACTCATTGAATTGCTTGTTCACCATGCTCTCCATTAACTTCACAAACAACGGGATTGATGCTATTGGCCGGTAGTTTGAGAGTTCCTTGCTACTTTTCTTGGCGTCCTTTGGGATAGGGGTGAGTAGAATGTTTCCAGAGGCTTCAGGGAAGATACCATTACTAAGCATAAAGTTAAGATTCTGCGTCAGATCAGAAATGAAGCAGGGAGGTGCACATTTAAGCAGATAGTTTGGACAAATATCCAATTTGCAGTACTTACTGGAAAATCTGCGCAGATTCCGCTTAACAGAGTCAACTTTAAGAGGCGCGAAGAGTGAAAACGTGCGATTGGCTGGATACTCCCCCAGGCCAGAGTCTAGGCCGCTGAGAAAATCACTTATTCCAACATTGTTCTGCGGTAGAGAGCGCTGCAACTTTGACTTTGTCTTTGAAATAGTTCGCCAAATCTACTGCAGTTGGGGCGCCTACACTACTAGTTGTGAGCGGAGCGGTATCAGTTAGTTTGTTAACGTAAAAGTAAAGTTGTCTCAGGTCTGCATAATCCAGGCCAATTTTGGATTTGTAAAAGTCCTTTCTAGATTGTATAATAGAGTTCTTGTATTTCCTGTGTGACTGCTTCCATGCAAGGTAGTGTTGATCATCCTTTCTTTTCTCCCACACTTTTTCCAGCCGTCGCGTAATGGTCTTGAGTTCCTTGAGATCGGCATTAAACCATGATGCTACGGTTTCCCGTTTTGCTGTCTCGTTCTGAATGGAGCAATGGTGTCTAAAATTTTCCTGCATCGTTAATTCCAGGCGGAAATGAAGTTTACCGAGTCCTCCGGCTCAGGCCAGACAGACTCGTAAATAGAATTCCAGAATGCCGTGGGGTCAATATGTCCTCTCGTACTGTATGTTGCGTGGTTTCGGACGCACTGCTGAACCTTTCCCTGCCAAGAAATAGCACAGCGTAACTGATAGTGATCTGACCATGGGATTGCCGACCAAGTAATGCTGGTTAATTGCAAGTTAAGACTATTGGCCGATTTGTGGGAGAGGAGGTCAAGCGTATGGCCTTTGGAATGGGTCGCCTGATGATTCCAAGCCGTTAGGTTCCAAGAGTGGAGAAGCTCCAGGCAGGAGCACGTGCTTAATAAAGTAGAATTTTCCAGGTGTAGGTTACTATCACCTAAGATGAGCATGTAGGTGCCATGCAGGTGCTATAGATGAAATCCATAAAAGCAGGTTGAGCGTCATTCCAGTTACTAGGCAGTCTATAAAAAAGGATACAGGTCAGTTGATCACGCAAGGCGTTTTTATGGATCCTGATTGAAGCAATTTCTAGTTGCGGTGTGATGGATTCTGCTATGGTATCAACGACAAAGCCAGATCGATAGACAAGTGCAATACCTCCACCTCTTTTCCCAGGTCGTAGCCAATGCACAATATTGTATCCTGAGGGACAAATGTCAAGCAAGATAGGATCTGCGAGAGTATGAAGCCAAGTTTCTGTGATGAAGGCAAGGTCAAGATTGCCGGAAGTAATCCAGTCTGAGATGAGTGCTGGTTTATTAACCACAGATCTGGCATTAACATAACCCACGAAGATGTATTGGCAGGAATTTTGTAGGGGACAGATTTTTATAAGCTGTCGTGCAGTGGCCTGCTCAGTGGCGTAGCCAAGGGTGGGCTTGGGTGGGCCCGGGCCCACCCACTTTGGGTTCAGGCCCACCCAGTAGCAGCATACCTATGATGCCCCACCAGCCAAAAACTCCCAACAAGTGTAAGCAACTCTTTCAATCTACAAATTCTCAATTTACAAAATATCGTTGAATAATTTTCAAACCCTGAATCTTCATGCTCAATGAAGAGTCTAATATAACTCCAGGGTTACGAATTTTATCCACAATTAGAATTGAGAGATCATCCATCTTAAAGCATTCATCATCCCACTGGCTAGAGCCAATACTTTACTTTCAAACAAATTCAGTCTTTCAACTTCCAGATCTTTATCACCTTTCAAAAGCAAGACAAGTTGTATGGCATCTGCTTTTATATACCTCTCTATAGTCTTTTCCCCCCCACTTTTCCAATGGTTGAACTTAAATGTTTAAATGAATAGGTGAAGGTCAGGAACCTTGAGGGACACTCCAATATTGTGTACAATAAACAGACATGTAGTTTCTTGATTTAACTTGAATTATCTGTCTTCCTTCCAGAGCTGGTGGTGGGAGGCGGGACTGGTAGTTGGGAGGCGGGGACAGTGCTGGGCAGACTTATAGGGTCTGTTCCAGAGCTGGTGGTTGGGAGGCGGGGATAGGGCTGGCCAGACTTATACGATCTGTGCACTGAAGAGGACAGTACAAATAAAAAAGTAGCACATATGAATTTATCTTCTTGGGCAGACTGGATGGACCATGCAGGTCTTTTTCTGCCGTCATCTACTAGGTTTACTATATTCTAAAAAAGGACAACCCCAAAATAATTCTCCAAGAATATTGCCTCCTCCCTGAAAACACCCAGGGAAAACCTGCTACAGTACAAAGAAAAAAAGAGCCACAGACAGAATCCCACTTATAGTGACATACAACCCAGAGCTGGAAAAATTAAGAAAAATCATAAAAGATCTACAGCCTCTACTCCAGGAGGATGAATACTGAAAGAGATATTCCCATCCCCACCAGTGCTAGCTTTCAGACAGCCACCCAACTTAAAACACAAGCTAAATTAGAAGTAAGCTCCCAACACAGACTCAAAAAGAAGAGAATGGCACACATCCTTGCAATATATCCAGCTGCAAACTATGCCAAAACATCTCAGAGGACCCCACAGTCATTCACAAAGGAAAAATATTCAACATAAAGGAATCCTTTACATGCTTATTTCCCAATGTGGTATACATCATCCAGTGTAAAAATGTGACGAAAGATGCTGTATTGGAGAAACAAGCCAAACGTTAAAGACAAGATTTAATTTACATAGATATCACATGAAAAATGCTAGTGCCAGCCAGGATGCCACGCCTGTGGGGCAACACTTTACAAGACCAGAACACTGTAACAGTGATTTATTATTTATTTTTTGTTACATTTGTACCCCACGCTTTCCCAGTCATGGCAGGCTCAATGCGGCTTACATGGGGCAATGGAGGGTTAAGTGACTTGCCCAGAGCCTGTGCCTGAAGTGGGAATCGAACTCAGTTCCTCAGTTCCCCAGGACCAAAGTCCACCACCCTAACCACTAGGCCACTCTGTCACATCTGTGGCCGTGACCACCCTCATTCTTACCCTCTTTCTGGGAGTCAGTGGCTGTGCTGGCTTCTGCTTGTCTCTGTGTCTGTCTCTGTCTTAGTTTCTCTCTGGCTCTGTGTGCTGATTGCCTTACTGGACCTCACCTGTGTGGGATATGCCTCTTCCAAGATGGCTGCCGACTTCTCTATGCCAGTATTCAAGATGGCTCCCGCTGTTCCTTCCTGTGGGCTGACTTCTCTGTGTGTTAAGCCTCTGTTTGGAGGCAAGGAGATTGCTGCAGCTGTGCCTCTGGTGTTGAAAGGCTTTATTAATCACTTAGAGCCTGCAGCCCTTGCCTTTGCATTTCGTCTAAGGGCCCTGGTATGTAGAGTGCTCTGTACACTGCTACATTGTTTGCTCTGTGTGAGTTTCTATGTTTGACTTGTTAGCTTGCGCACAGCTTTGCTTGTTAGCCTGTGTTCAGCTTACTAGTTCTCCTGAGATTGCTCTGTGTGTGTTTCTAGTGTATGACTTGTTAGCTTGGGCACAGCTTTGCTTGTTAGCCTGTGTACAGCTTTACTAGTTCTTCTGAGATTGCTCTGTGTATGTTTCTAGTGTATGACTTGTTAGTTTGGGCACAGCTTTGCTTGTTAGCCTGTGTACAGCTTTGTTTGAGCTCCTGTGTTTGTTCTGTGTATGTTTCTAGTGTATGACTTGTTAGCTTGGGCACAGCTTTGCTTGTTAGCCTGTGTACAGCTTTACTAGTTCTTCTGAGATTGCTCTGTGTATGTTTCTAGTGTATGACTGGTTAGCTTGGGCATAGCTTTCTTGTTAGCTTGTGTTCAGTTTCCTAGTCTTCTTGTGTTTAGCCTGCTGTTTTTCCCGTGTGTGTTTTCTTTGCTTCTGGAGCTCCAGCCCTTGTTCAGTCTGTTGCCAGCACTCCTTGATACTGAAGCTCCAGCCTCAGCCTTGTTCCTTGACTTGACCATTGCTTTAAACCTGCCTACTGCCGGAACCCGGACATTCCCTGCCTGTCAGCCTTGCTTTAGCCTAGGTACCTGGGAGCACTGCTGGATCCTGACTCCGGTTGTTCCTGTTGCTGGTTCCAGTTCTGGTTTTTCTGTAAGCCCTACCGGCTGCTAGAACCTGAGGGCTCAACCCTCGGGGAAAGGCAGCTAAGCGTAGGTGAAGCCTAATCCAGTGTGTTCCGGTCTGGTGCGTTCCAGTCCCGAGTGTTCCAGTGCAGCACTCCAGTCTGGGGTTCCAGTCCAGCCTTGTCTCTTCTCTGCTCCGAAGGTGATCTTGCTTGCCGCTCCTTGGTAGTGGTCCAAGGACTCACGTACCCAGGGTTCCCGGGGAAGAAGCCTGACAGAATGCCAAGGTCCTCGAGAACACGACACACTCCTCCACAGTAAGAATCCTGAAAGGTAACTTTAAAACAATACAGGAACGTAAGACCTTTGAAGTCAGAATGATTAAATATTTTGACACCCATCAGACAGGACTTAAAGATCTGGGTTTTCTAGCCCATTATAAGCCATAAAATTGTAAATTGTACTGTTTTGTTTGTCACTCTCCTGTCCCCATGCATATCCCCCTGTCTCACCTATCCACCTCCACCCCCATCCTGTTAGATTGTCACTGAAATGCTTTGATGTCTCATTTGTAAGCTTTGATGTTTCACTTATATATACTGTCATCTACCAAGATTTGCTTATTTCCGATCTGACGAAGAAGGGCAACCTTCGAAAGCTAATCAAGAAATGTATTAAGCTATGTCCAATAAAAAAGGTTTCATCTTATTTTCTTTTTCATGTTTTATTTTGTTTTATTTCTATTGATTACCTTTGAAAGTAGACTAACACGGCTACCACACCTCTCTACTAAAAAAAAGGAGGAAATCCATGATAAACATAATACCTTCTACCCCTAAGGAGCAACATCTTTCTAACAATAAGTCAGGTTCTAACAAATTTAAAGCTGTTGACAGGTCTAAGTATATTAGCCGCATAAATGTGCCCTTACCAAGGCAGGGGCAAACCTGATCCAATAAGGCAATCATTCATGTTTCTGTGCTAATACCTGGCTGGAAACCAGCCTGAGCTCCACATAGCTACCTAATTGGAACACCACTTCCTTTTCTTTTTCTTTTTTGTAAATATTTTTTATTGTTGTATGAAGTCAGAAACAAACAATTAAGAGCAAGATCTAGTCAATACAATTCCAAAACAAAAACAGCTGTACAAAAATACCCTTTTCTCAGTCACTCTGATCTTCATAAGTGTTTATCATTTGAATCCCCCTCCCCCCGTCTCCCTTCCTCCTCCCTCCCCAATGTTTGCCCCTGCATTGTTCCATGCTTTTCTCCGCCTAATTGCCAATTGCTGAGCCCTTCGGTGAGAGTAAATCAAGTGCTCTCCCCCAAATGTCTCTGTTCTGGCGGTTCCTACATGAAACAGAGAATTTGAGTGTCAAGCGTACCCAATTGGCCATCTCAACCATATAATTTTTCCACACGTCTAGGTGTGGGGGTTCGGCATCCACCCATGCTTTCAGCACACATTTCTTAAGCAGCATCATCGCTAATAACACAAATTTACAGTGGGCTGCCCCCAACTTCTGCTCTCTGAGTGATTCTCCACACCCCAGTAGAGTGATCGAGTACTTCCACTCCACTGGACGTTGCAAAATGTCCTCCACCAGTCCTAATGCTCCAACCCATAGCGAGTGTAGTGACGGGCATTCCATAAACGAGTGTAAAAATGTTCCTGCACTGCTCTTGCACTTATTGCACCGGTCATCCTCCCACATTCCCAACTGCTTCCCCCTTACCTTAGTGATGTGTACCCTATTAATAATCCGGTATTGTATATCTTGCAACGCTGCATTTGGAGTAATTTTGCCCAGGTTGCGAAATACTGCACCCAGTCGCTCCACTGTGACTTCTTCTACTACATCCCTGTTCCACGCCTCCGCTAGCTGTGCCATATGAGGCGCTTTCTGGTGCTCTCTCATCACCTGGTACCATCCTACCATTTTGTTACAAAGAGGCGTCATCTGCATGAATGTATGGTCTAGTTGTGTAAAGCGGGTGAGGCTTTTGCTCCTTCGTTCCATACTCAGGATATAGTCTCGCACTTGCAAATATGCAAAAAATTGGGAGCCAGGGATCTGCAACTTGTGTCTGACCATGTCGAAAGTTGGGAAGGCATCCTCTCCGTCTTTCCTAAATTGTCCTATAAATCTGCAGCCTTTATCCCGCCAACCCTGAAACACTGACCTTCCCATCCCTGCAGGAAAAGCTATATTCCCTACCAGCGGCAAAAAGGGGCTGACTCCCTTCACTGCTCCTCCTTGCCCTCTCCACCATCTCCATGCCAGCTGCAGAGCTGCCACGTACGGGTTTTCCACTGTCTTTTTTGCTCCCTGCACTACCCATGATTCTAATACTGTAAAGGGATCATTCAAGCCACACCAACTCTCCCAGAATCCCGGGAGGGCGTAAAACCCTTGCCCCGAGATCAACTCGTGGATCCAGCGTAGTAGGGCTGCTACATTATACCTTCTCAGATCTGGTAGTCTAAGGCCCTTTACCCCGGGGGTCAGCTTTACAAAAGATATTCTGGGACGCTTCACATTCCAAATGAAAGTGCCTATGACACTTCTATACAGCCTGTCCTCCGAGGTTCTCACCCATAGCGGGGAGCATCTGCAGTGGATATATTAACTTGGGCACCATCACCATCTTAACTAGGGCTATTCTACCCAAGAAGTTTAATGGCAAGTCTTTCCATCGTTGGCATAGTCGTTTTACCTCCTCCAATCCAATGGCGTACCAAGTGGGGGCGGTCCGCCCCGGGTGCACGCCGCTGGGGGGTGCCGCAGCGCGCGACTGCTCCTCCGAGTTCGCTAAACTTCGTTCGTTCGCTGCAGCTCCCTCTGCCCCGGAACAGGTTACTTCTTGTTCCGGGGCAGAGGGAGCTGCAGCGAACAAACTTAAAGTTTAACGAACTCAGAGGAGCAGGCGTGCGCTGCGGCACCCCCCCCCAGCGGCGTGCACCCGAGGGGGTGTCATTTCGCTGGAGGGGGAGAGGTGTCATCTAGCGGGGGGGGGGGGGGGGGCGCATCGGTGCTCCGCCCCGGGTGCCATCCAGGCCAGGAACACCACTGCTCCAATCTATCTATCACGTTTCTTTTGTACACCCATGGTTGATCTGCGCTAAGATAAACTCCCAGATACTTGATACCATTCTGAGCCCACCTCAGTGGAAAGTTCTGCGATTCTTTAATCATACACGGATTACTAACCTGCAGGGCCTCTGACTTTTCAAAATTGATGCTAAGGCCCGCAAACTCCGCAAAAGATTGGATGATATCCATCACCACTGGCAATGTTCGGGACGCCTCATCCATCAACAGCAACATATCGTCTGCAAATAAGTTGATTCTATGCTCCTCTCCTCCCACTTTAATTCCTTTCAGCCTTGTGTCCTGTCGTACCCTTGCCGCCAGCGGTTCCAATGTCAGAATAAACAGTAGGGACAATAGCGGACACCCTTGCCTAGTTTCTCCCCCCAGAGAGAATCCCTCGGTCAAGGAGTCGTTAATTATAATTTGAGCCGTTGGTCCACTATATAAAGCCTGGGCCCAATCTAGGAACTCCCCCCAGATGCCAAACCGTTTCATTATCCAAAACATATACCTCCACACCACCTTATCAAACGCTTTTTCGGCATCCAGGCTGGCCACAATGGCATCCCCCTTTTCCTCCCTTCTCTCCATCAGAATGCGGCTTACTTTTAAGATGTTAGCTGATGCGAATCGTCCCTGAACGAACCCTACCTGATCAGGATGCACCAGGCAGGGGACCACCTTCCCCAAACGGTCTGCCAATACTGCTGCCAGTATCTTTACATCCTGGTTTAGCAGGGAAATGGGTCTGTATGAACCTGCCCGTTCCTCATCCTTTCCTGGTTTAGGGATCACTACAATATGCGCATGGTTGAGTACTGTTCCCAAAGTCCCTGTCTCCCTTACTTCCTCACAAATGTGACCAATTTGGCTATCAGTGTTGTGAAAAATTTATGGGAGTAGACATTAGGTGCATAGACATTGCAAAACCCCACCTTTTTGCCCTGCAGCATCCTCGCCACTATGAGATACCTCCCTTCTGGATCTTGATATAATTTATGCATGTCAAAAGCTAGTGTTTTCCTGATCAGTATAGCTACTCCTCGCTGTCTCCCATTATAAGAGGCAAAAAATATTTCTCCAACCCAGTCCCTTTTCAGTTTGAGGTGTTCTAATCTGCTTAGATGGGTTTCCTGTATCATGGCTACATCAGCTTTCTGTCGTTTAAGTGCTTGTAATATTTTAGCCCGCTTCACCGGGGAATGCACGCCGTTGACATTCAACGTCACTATTTTGAGATTAGCCATTCATTGTGTCAAACAGCCAATTAAAACAAACAAATTTTTCTGATATGTCCTGAGCACCTCCTAGCTGGGCACCCAGGATATTTCCCTGTTCCCTTGGTCTCTGTTGCCACCTTAGGGTCCTGTTTCCCCCATCTATACCTCTGAGTCTGTTCCTCCGTTATAAGCAATCGCAACCTTTGTGACCCCTTCCTTCCCTCCCTCTCCTCCCGTTTTCTGTTTTTGTTTCTACCCAGTCTTGCCCCCCCCCTCCCTTGCCCCCTCCTCCCTTTCCCCTTCCGTTTCACACACACCCTCCGGTCGTGCCAGTTCACAACACTTATACTTCCCCTTGCACACCACCAACTCCCCCGGTCTCCCCAGAACGCTTTCCTTCCCCTCAGCAATCCCCCCCCCCCCCCCCCGGGCCCCACTTCTAACATTGTAAACCATAACATAACAGTTTGAAAACTGATTGGGTTCACAGTCCCACAGAGAGCACCCGGTTGCCTGGTCACCTGGGCCTCCAACTCTTCTTCAAGATAAGGTTGATGTGCCGTGATGGCTGGCTAGGTGCCTCGAGACTGATCAGGGTACCACACCTCTTCCATGCCTCGGTAACTTAAACGTCCTCAGCCTTTGTCATCCAGGCCTCGGGCTCACAGATCAACTGCAGATATCATTCATTTCTCCTCCGAGGCTCTCCGCTCCAGGTGGCCAGCTGCCCAATG
The DNA here is from genome assembly GCF_901765095.1 of Microcaecilia unicolor. Taxonomy (NCBI): domain Eukaryota; kingdom Metazoa; phylum Chordata; class Amphibia; order Gymnophiona; family Siphonopidae; genus Microcaecilia; species Microcaecilia unicolor. The sequence continues at coordinate 232,049,600 of NC_044036.1, forward strand.
TCTCTGGTACTCAATCACAGTCTCACAAAAAACTAGCTGCCAGTCTCTTTGCTCCAGTTCATTAGTTCTGTCTTAATGCAACCCGTTTACAAACGCTTCCAGCTCTGTCAACTCAGTAAAGTATATAGTCTTGTTCTCGTGCAGTACCCGCACTTTCGCTGGATAGAGCAAAGCAAACTGGATCCCCTTGTCATATAGCCTTTTGCAATGGCGTCCCATTACCTTCCTCTGGTCTGACACAATAGCAGAGTAGTCCTGGAAAAGGAGGATTTTCCCTCCTTCATAGGTAAGGCTCGGTTTACCTCTATACGCCTGCAAAATTGCTTCTTTATCAGAGTAATTCAGCACCTTTGCCAGCACTTGTCTCGGTCTGCTCTCATTGGCACGCATTGCTCCCATTCTGTGCACTCTCTCCACTTGCAAGGCTTTCCCGCCAAGATCCAGGCCCCTGAGGAAGCCACTGCTCCATGAGCCTCTGGAGGTCTGCTGCCTTAACTGACTCTGGAACTCCCACGATCCAGAGATTATTGTGCCGGCTGCGATTTTCAAGGTCATCAGCTTTTTGCACTAGCTGCTCGCATTTCCATTCAAGCGCTACTATCCGATCATTTGTGCCTACAGCCGCGTCCTCGCATTGCGACACTCGTTCTTCCACGTGCTGCAAGTGGGCACTCTGACGCTCTAGCGTTTCATGGATTTGATCCACCGATGACTGGAGTTTTGATAATTTATCCTCCAGCATTGCAGAGATTTGTTGCGCCAGCTCCCTCACCAACTCTGATGGCAATGGTCCAATCATTGGGGTCTCCGAGGCCGCCACCGCCATCTTGGACCGCACAGCATAGGTGTTTTTCTTCCCCCGCGAGGTCTTAGCGGGCATACCCTCCGGATACTCAGCTGAAGCGGTCCCTCAAGCGCTCTCTCTGCTGCTCCCACTTTCCCGTTTCGTGGGTGACCGATCTGGAATCACTGTTAATTTTGCTGATTTTTAAGCCTTCGGGTCGGAGCCGGAGTCAGGGATGGCCGTTCAGCTCGACGTCATCACGTGACCCCCACCACTTCCTTTTCTATCAATTTTACTAGAATTGGCAAATTTGAGAGAGATCTATAATTGGTGAAATTATTTTCATCCAGTCCTCCTTTTTTCATTATAGGAGTTTTTTACTGTCTCCTGTGGTATGTAGTCTGGGGGCAGCTGTGTCAGAAAAGTGGACAAAACAGGAAAAATCCTCTGTTCAAGTTTAGCTATTTTTGTACTTGGTCCCTTTAAAAGGGGTTTGACTACAATTCCCAGAAGGCTATGCATTGCAAAGCCAGGAGGTTTATGATCAGAGATGGGGAAGCTGCTGACTCATCAGGCTTCCAGCTGGACAAATTAGCTGTGTCTTCCTGGAATGTGAAAGGGGAAATTTAAAAGGAACTTTTTAGGTTTGAGAGAGGGACACACCCAAGAGGAAGAACAGCACTCCAGGGCTCTAGACAGGCTCCGGGAGAGGGCACTCTAAGGTTAGAGGACAGGGCAGGGCTTAACCCTGTCAGCTCACAGCCATGCCTGGAGTGGGATACAGAACTCTTCCCAGTAAAGGGTGGACCACAGGGTTGATAATGCTCTGTTGCCAAAAGAGCCCCAGCCTAGAGAGAGGCAAAGAGGGGGCAGTGCTCCAGTGGGTGACTGAAGGTTCAGTGCCTGGGATGAAGGAGCAGGATTCCTTGAGGCTAGGAACCAGTCCAGTGGTTGAGACAGAAGGGTTCAAGCTGTAACAGGGACAAAGAGCTAAGTTCCTCTCAACCCAGAGGAGCTCCATGAGTTAGGGTAAGTTCCCAAACAGTTCTTTGTGTTTGCTGTGGTAAAGGGAGAGGCATCTGATGTTGTATGGGAGTCTGCAGGGACAAGGGCACAGAGATACCCTGGTTATAACAGAAGTGGGGGAAAAGGCTAGAGGAAAAGACAAACCCTATAGCTAACATAAAGGGTGAAAAGAAGTGGTGTTTAACCCTGAGTTTGTTGGGTAGCACAGTGGGGAAAGTCAGTTACTAAGAAATACCCCTTAGTTACTTGAATGGTTGAAAAGGAATGTAATTTAATCCTTATTGTAAATGATATGGGGGAGAGGTCTCTTGATGGTGTTCTGGCATGTCAGGGGGACCAGTGCATTACGAATGCTGACTCCTCCCACGACCAGATGAGTTGGATTTGGTCATTTTTGAGATGGGCGCCCTCGGTTTCCATTATCACTGAAAACCGGGGACGACCATCTCTAAGGTCGACCATCTCAACATTTATGTCGACCATCTCTAAGGTTGACCTAAATGTTGAGATTTGGGCGTCCCCGACCGTATTATCGAAACAAAAAATGGGCGTCCATCTTGTTTTGATAATATGGGTTTCCCCACCCCTTTGCGGGGACGTCCTGTGAGGACGCCCTCAGGAAAACTTGGGCACCCCATTCGATTATGCCCCTCCACATGTACCTGCATGATTTTGTCTGTTTGATTTAAATATTAATTTATTGTTCTAAGATTAGTTTATTGTATTCTAAATATAAATATTATATATATTATCATTTATCTGGTGACTAATTAAATATTACTCATGTACATAAGTATTGCCATACTGGGAAAGACCAAAGGTCCATCAGGCCCAGTATCCTGATTTCAACAGTGGCCAATCCAGGTCTCAAATATCTGGCAAGATCCCCAAAAAAGTACAAAACATTTTATGCTGCGTATCCCAGAAATAAGCAATGGATTTTCCCAAAGTCCATTTTAATAATGGGCTTTTCATTTAGACAGCCAACCAAAGCTTAATCGCATGCCTCCTAGTCCTAGTATTTAAGGAGGCAAGCGAAGCGAATGCAGAGCAGCCGGACATAACATGGCGGCTGCCGCATGCTCGCCCCCTGGTCCGAATTGCTCCCTGCTTCCGGCTTCCCCGCCATCCCAGGTGACGTAGCGGGTGACCCACTGCGTCATTGGCGGAGAGGCCGGAAGGGGGCGGGGTCACAGCGGGTGGGCTGCAGACACAGGAGAAAAGGCTGCCGAGCGGGTCTGAGCGGTCTTTTTGAAGCGGGCGGTACACGAGTTTCCCTCCACACCCTCCCCATGCGTGTTTTGTAGTCAAGACGGGCAGAGGGGGGCCACTAGGAGAATTTTACTGTTATGTTAGAATAAGCAATGTGAGGTGGGAATAGTAGTGTGTTATGTTATACCAATAGGGTACGGATTGTTAGCGAGTTGTACCATGTTAGGTTTGGGTTTTCATTGTGAATATGATTTGTCACTTATATGCATTAATACATGTACCCATGTTACCCATTATGACTGTCCCGACCAGTTAGGTGGTACTAAACAATGCGGGGTGGGAACGGTTAGTTTGTTATGCTATAGCAATAGGATATGGATTGTTAACAAGTTTACCATGTTAAGTTTGAGTGTCTATTGTGAAGATGATTTGTCAATGATATGCCTTAATATACTTACCTCTGTTACCCGTTATGCATGGCTTTGCCAATTATGTATGCTGTCACAGCAGCGGAGGCACCCGAGCCTGGGAATACTGGGAGGTGCATGAACAACGGACAGAAGGAAGATCGGACCTTCTAGCAAGAGACTGGGGCACTCACCGCTGGCAGACTATTCACCTGGCAGGTGGAACACTGGTCTGGAGCAACGTGCCAAAATCCGATGAAGGTGCGGCCACACTGGAGGCGGAGACATGCCTGGCCGCAATGCTGAATGGAGACATGGGCCCTCTAGCTGGAGAGCATGGCGGAGGGCCGGAGCATCTACAGCATCATACCTAAGGCTCGGGTGCTTCCTAGAGGTGTTGTTGTTAATGTCTTTGCAATAAAGCTGTGGCCAAATTTTCCCAAAGATAAAACCTATCTCATGCATCATCTGTGGGGCGACGGGATAATGATGAGGGAAGGGGGCGAGAGTGCGTGCTGCCTGCCCATGTTATTGGAAAGAGTAAATAGACGCTTCACGTCTACCCCTTCCACTCCACTCATTATTTTATAGACCTCTATAATATCTTCCCTCAAACGTTTTTTCTCCAAGCTGAAGAGCCCTAGCAGCTTTAGCCTTTCCTCATAAGGAAGTCGTCCCTTCCCTTTTATCATTTTTGTCGCCCTTCTCTGTACCTTTTCTAATTCCACTATATCTTTTTTGAGATGCAGCTATCAGAATTGAACACAATATTTGAGGTGCAGTTGCACCATGGAGCAATACAAAGGCATTATAACGTCCTCATTTTTGTTTTCCATTTCTTTCCTAATAATACCTAACATTCTATTTGCTTTCTTAGCTGCCGCAGCACACTGAGGAAAAGGTTTCAACGTATCATCAATGACAACACCTAGATCCCTTTCTTGGTCGGTGACTCCTAACGTGGAACCTTGCATTATGTAGCTATAATTCGGGTTCCTCTTTCCCACATGCATCACTATGCACTTGCTCACATTAAATGTCATCTGCCATTTAGACACTCAGTCTCCCAGTCTTGTAAGGTCCTCTTGTAACCCCACTAACTACCCTTCTCCATTGAGAATACTGAGCATTTAACCCTACTCTCTGTTTTCTATCTTTTAACCAGTTTTTAATCCACAATAGGACTGTTATGTTTCTGCTAGCAGGCTGGGGAGGGGTGGGAAGGTCTCTGCTAGAGTAGCTGGGAGGGACTTACCTGCCATTGGTCAGCTTGAGGTGTAGCTGACGTTTGCAGTGCTGACGTCAGTATCCAGGGTCTATTTGTTACCTGCTAGCCCAGGGTATGGTGCTTTTTGAGCTATGTGCTTGCCTTTAGCCTGTTAGATATCTGTGTTTGAGAGCTTGTGCTGTGGAGGAGGGGTATTTTGTGTTGCCCTTTCTCTCTCTGTTCTGTGTTCCCTTGCTGTGTGTCTGTGCTGGGTTTAGTTTCTCTTTGTTTCCCTTCTCTAGTTGTTTTCCCCGGGAGGGAGCAGCTGAGTGTAGTTTTGGGTTTCTGAGCAGGGTTTGTCTTCCTGGGTATTTTTCTCTTAGCTTCCCTGCTGTGGCCCCTCCCCTTTTCCTGTAGCTGGTGTGTGTGTGTTAACCCTTTGGTCTCTGGTTCTGAGTGTGTTTGTGTGCTGTAGCCAGTAGCTTGCCTCTGGCCTGTATTTCTTGGTTTAGTTCTGGGTACTGTCTGCCCAGATCTGATTCTCAGTGGGGTTCAGCTTCTCCTAGTGCTGCTGCTGGTTCGGGAGTCCCTAAGCCCTGCCGGCTGACTGCAGGTAAGGGCTCAACTCTTACTGAATGTTAGCTAAGTGCAGGTGAAGACGGTTAGCTGCCCCAGTTTCTCTGTGCCTGCTGTTCCGTGGGGAGTGCCGGTTGCTGCCGGCTGGTTCCTGTGTCTTCTACCTGTGAGCCTGTTCCTCTCCTCGAAGCTGGTGTCCTTGGTGAGTACACTGAAGGCGGGCTCTTGCTACTGTGGTTCAGTCTACCCTGGGCTCCCCTTGACTTCCTTACTGTTGGGGGAGGGGAGAGGGTTCTGGACTCAAGGGCTCACGAGCGGGGTTGGAGTACAGCGGACAGTTAACAAGGACACTACCTCCTATCCCATGACTCCCCAATTTCCTCTGGAGTCTTTTATGAGGTACTTTGTGAAATGCCTTTTGAAAATCTAGATACACAATATCAACTGGCTCATCTTTATCCACATGTTTGTTCACCTCTTCAAAGAAATGTAGTAGATTGGTGAGGCAAGATTTCCCTTCACTAAATCCATGTTGACTGTCTCATTAATCCATGCTTTTGTATGTGCTCTGTAATTTTGTTCTTTATAATAGTCTCTACCATTTTGCTCGGCACTAACGTCAGGCTAAAATTTCTCGGATCTCCTCTGGAACCTTTTAAAAAAATCGGCATTACATTGGCTGCCCTCCAATCTTCCGGAAGCATGCTCAATTTTAAAGATAAATTACATGTTACTAACAATAGTTCTGCAAGTTCATTTTTCAATTCTATCAGTATTCTGAGATGGATACCAACCATCCAGTCTAGGAGATTTGCTACTCTTCAGTTTGTCAAATTTCCCCATTACATCCTCCAGGTTTATAGAGATTTCATTCAGTTTCTCTTACTCGTCAGCTTTGAATGCCATTTCTGGCACCGGTATCTCTCCCAAATCTTCTTTGGTGAAGACCGAAGCAAAAAATTCATTTAATCTTTCCACTATGGCTTTGTCTTTCCTGATTGCCCCTTTTACCCCTCAGTCTTCTAGCTGTCCAACAGATTCTTTTGCCAGCTTCCTGCTTTTACTATACCTAAAAAAATTTGTACTATGTGTTTTTGCCTCCAACTCAATCTTTTTTTCAAAGTCCCTCTTAGCCTTCCTTATCAGCGCTTTGCATTTGACTTGATTTTCCTTATGCTGTTTCTTATTATTATCAGTCAGTTCCTTCTTCCATTTTCTGAATGATTTTCTTTTAGCTCTAATAGCTTCTTCACCTCACTTTTTAACCATGCCAGCTGTTGTTTGGTCTTCCATCCTCCTTTTTTAAATATGCGGAATATATTTGGCCTGGGCTTCCAGAATGCTATTTTTGAACAGCATCCACGCCTGATGTAAATTTTTGACCCTCGCAGCTGCTCCTCTAAATTTTTTTTTCCACCGTTCTTCTCATTTTATCATAGTCTCCTTTTTGAAAGTTAAACGCTAACGTTGGATTTGCTGCGTGTACTTACTCCAAAGTTAAATCAAATCTGATCATATTATGATCACTGTTATCAAGCAGCCCCAACATCATTACCTCCCACAACAGATCATATGCTCCTCTAAGGACTAGGTCTAGAATTTTTCCTTCTCTTGTCGGCTCCTGTACCAGCTGCTCCATAAAGCAGCCCTTGGTTTCGTGAAGGAATTTTACTTGCCTATCATGCCCTGATGTTACATTTTATTATTGTGTTGCCCAGTTTGTTTGCGTCCCTAATTTCCTTTAACATTTCTACATCCGTCTGTTCATCCTGGCCAGGCGGGCGGTAGTATACTCCTATCACTATCCTTTTCAGCTTTACACATGGAATTTCAATCCATAAGGATTCCAAGATGTGTTTTGTTTCCTGCAGAATTTTCAATCTATTTGATTCAAGGCCCTCCTTAACATACAATGCTACCCTTCCACCAATTCGATCCACCCTATCACTATGATATGATTTGTACCCCAGTATGACAGTGTCCCACTGGTTATCCTCCTTCCACCAGGTCTCAGAGATGTCTGTTATATCTAATCTTTAGTGCAATATATTCTAACTCTCACATTTTATTTCTTAGGCTTCTGGCATTCGTATACAGTGGGGGAAATAAGTATTTGATCCCTTGCTGATTTTGTAAGTTTGCCCACTGACAAAGACATGAGCAGCCCATAATTGAAGGGTAGGTTATTGGTAACAGTGAGAGATAGCACATCACAAATTAAATCCGGAAAATCACATTGTGGAAAGTATATGAATTTATTTGCATTCTGCAGAGGGAAATAAGTATTTGATCCCCCACCAACCAGTAAGAGATCTGGCCCCTACAGACCAGGTAGATGCTCCAAATCAACTCGTTACCTGCATGACAGACAGCTGTCGGCAATGGTCACCTGTATGAAAGACACCTGTCCACAGACTCAGTGAATCAGTCAGACTCTAACCTCTACAAAATGGCCAAGAGCAAGGAGCTGTCTAAGGATGTCAGGGACAAGATCATACACCTGCACAAGGCTGGAATGGGCTACAAAACCATCAGTAAGACGCTGGGCGAGAAGGAGACAACTGTTGGTGCCATAGTAAGAAAATGGAAGAAGTACAAAATGACTGTCAATCAACAAAGATCTGGGGCTCCACGCAAAATCTCACCTCGTGGGGTATCCTTGATCATGAGGAAGGTTAGAAATCAGCCTACAACTACAAGGGGGGAACTTGTCAATGATCTCAAGGCAGCTGGGACCACTGTCACCACGAAAACCATTGGTAACACATTACGACATAACGGATTGCAATCCTGCAGTGCCCGCAAGGTCCCCCTGCTCCGGAAGGCACATGTGACGGCCCGTCTGAAGTTTGCCAGTGAACACCTGGATGATGCCGAGAGTGATTGGGAGAAGGTGCTGTGGTCAGATGAGACAAAAATTGAGCTCTTTGGCATGAACTCAACTCGCCGTGTTTGGAGGAAGAGAAATGCTGCCTATGACCCAAAGAACACCGTCCCCACTGTCAAGCATGGAGGTGGAAATGTTATGTTTTGGGGGTGTTTCTCTGCTAAGGGCACAGGACTACTTCACCGCATCAATGGGAGAATGGATGGGGCCATGTACCGTACAATTCTGAGTGACAACCTCCTTCCCTCCGCCAGGGCCTTAAAAATGGGTCGTGGCTGGGTCTTCCAGCACGACAATGACCCAAAACATACAGCCAAGGCAACAAAGGAGTGGCTCAGGAAGAAGCACATTAGGGTCATGGAGTGGCCTAGCCAGTCACCAGACCTTAATCCCATTGAAAACTTATGGAGGGAGCTGAAGCTGCGAGTTGCCAAGCGACAGCCCAGAACTCTTAATGATTTAGAGATGATCTGCAAAGAGGAGTGGACCAAAATTCCTCCTGACATGTGTGCAAACCTCATCATCAACTACAGAAGACGTCTGACCGCTGTGCTTGCCAACAAGGGTTTTGCCACCAAGTATTAGGTCTTGTTTGCCAGAGGGATTAAATACTTATTTCCCTCTGCAGAATGCAAATAAATTCATATACTTTCCACAATGTGATTTTCCGGATTTAATTTGTGATGTGCTATCTCTTACCAATAACCTACCCTTCAATTATGGGCTGCTCATGTCTTTGTCAGTGGGCAAACTTACAAAATCAGCAAGGGATCAAATACTTATTTCCCCCACTGTATAGACATTTCAGACTATGTTTGTTGTTCCTATTTACATCATGCTCAGTATTTGACAGTATTATCAAGGGGCTGGTGGTTGGGAGGCGGGGCTACTGCTGGGCAGACCTATACGGTCTGTGCCCTGAAAATGACAGATACAAATCAAGGGGCTAGTGGTTGGGAGGCGGGGCTAGTGCTACATAGTAGATGATGGCAGAAAAAGACCACGGTCCATTCAGTCTGCCCAAGAAGATAAATTCATATGTGCTACTTTTTTTATTTGTACTGTCCTCTTCAGGGCACAGACTGTATAAGTCTGGCCAGCCATATCCCTGCCTCCCAACCACCAACCCTGCCTCCCACCACCAGCTCTGGCACAGACCGTATAAGTCTGCCCAGCACTATTCCTGCCTCCCACCACCGGCTCTGGCACAGACCGTATAAGTCTGCCCAGCACTATCCCCGCCGCCCAACCACCAGCCCCGGCACAGACTGTATAAGTCTGCCCAGCACTAGTCCCACCTCCCAACCACCAGCCCCGGCACAGACCGTATAAGTCTGCCCAGCACTAGCCCCGCCTCCCAACCACCAGCTCTGCCACCCATTCTAGGCTAAGCTCCTGAGGATCCCTTCCTTCTGCACAGGATTCCTTTATGTTTATCCCACGCATGTTTGAATTCCGTTACCGTTTTCATCTCCACCACCTCCCGCGGGAGGGCATTCCAAGCATCCACCACCCTCTCCGTGAAAAAATACTTCCTGACATTCTTCTTGAGTTTGCCCCCCTTCAATCTCATTTCATGCCCTCTCGTTCTACCGCCTTCCCATCTCCGGAAAAGATTTGTTTGCGGATTAATACCTTTCTAATATTTGAACGTCTGTATCATATCACCCCTGTTTCTCCTTTCCTCCAGAGTATACATGTTTAGTTCAGCAAGTCTCTCCTCATACGTCTTGTAACGCAAATCCCATACCATTCTCGTAGCTTTTCTTTGCACCGCTTCAATTCTTTTTACATCCTTAGCAAGATACGGCCTCCAAAACTGAACACAATACTCCAGGTGGGGCCTCACCAACGACTTGGAACAGGGGCATCAACACCTCTTTTCTTCTGCTGGTCACACCTCTCTCTATACAGCCTAGTAACCTCCTAGCTACGGTCACCGCCTTGTCACACTGTTTCATCGCCTTCAGATCCTCAGATACTATCACCCCAAGATCCCTCTCCCCATCCGTACCTAGCAGACTCTCACCGCCTAACACATACGCCTCTCTTGGATTTCTACTCCCTAAGTGCATCACTTTGCATTTCTTCGCATTGAATTTTAATTGCCAAACCTTAGTCCATTCTTCTAGCTTTTTCAGATCCTTTTTCATGTTTTCCACTCCCTCCGGGGTGTCCACTGTGTTACAAATCTTAGTATCATCCGCAAATAGGCAAACTTTACCTTTTAACCCTTCGACAATGTCACTCACAAATATATTGAACAGAATCGGCCCCAGCACCGATCCCTGAGGCACTTCACTACTCACCTTTCCCTCCTCTGAGCGAACTCCATTTAACCCCACCCTCTGGCGCCTGTCCGTCAACCAGTTCACCACTTTGGGTCCTATCTTCAGCCCATCCAGTTTATTTAAGAGCCTCCTGTGGGGAACCATGTCAAAAGCCTTGCTGAAATCTAAGTAGATTACGTCTATAGCATGTCCACGGTTCAATTCTCCGGTCACCCAATCAAAGAATTCAATGAGATTCGTTTAGCACGATTTCCCTTTGGTAAAACCATGTTGTCTCGGATCTTGCAACTCATTTTCTTCCTGGAAATTCACTATCCTTTCCTTCAGCATCACTTCCATTACTTTTCCAATAATCGAAGTGAGGCTTACCGGTCTGTAGTTTCCAGCTTCTTCCCTATCACCACTTTTGTGAAGAGGGACCACCTCCGCCGTTCTCCAATCCCTCGGAACCTCTCCCATTTCTAAGCATTTATTAAACTAATCTTTAAGAGGACCTGCCAGAACCTTTCTGAGCTCCCTCAATATCCTGGGGTGGATCCCATCCGGTCCCATGGCTTTGTCCACCTTTAGTTTTTCTAGTTGTTGATACACACTCTCTTCCGTGAACGGTGCTATATCCATTCTCAAATGAACTTTTGCCAGTCCATCGTGGTCCTTCTCCCGGATTTTCTTCAGTAAAAACAGAACAAAAGGGGTCACGTGATGCAGTTGGAGCAGTAGCAACACTTTTGTGCTGCTCCGCGGACCCTGCCCGCTCCTGGCGCCCTACGAACTAAACTAACCTCAAAAACATCAACCTAGTCCCGTCAAAGTGTTGCGGAAGGTGTATGGACCCATTCCTCGTTCCCATGCCGCTTGGAAGCACGAGGAAGAGCTCGAAGAACGAAAAAGAAAAGCTCCCGGTAGCGAGCGGCGAATCCAAGATGGCGGCCGCATCGCCGCGAGGCGAGGCTGAATTTACCGCCAGACAGCTTACGCAATTAGTAGCGGCGGTGAGTACAGCGCTGGAACCCCGATTCCTTACATTAGAGGGGAAGCTGGAGAAATTAGATGGCCGGATGGGTGAGATCGCTAGCAGAACCGCGGAAGTGGAAAAGAGAGTCTCCGAAATTGAAGAGACTTGGCAACAACATGAGCCAGAACTTTCCAACCTTAAGAAACGCCTGGCTGCCCAAGAGGAGAAGCTGGATGAACTGGAGAACAGAGCCAGACGATGTAATCTTAGGCTGGTGGGCCTGCCCGAAACAATTCCTGATAAAAATCTGGGCACATTGCTTGAAAGCTGGCTTTCTAAAGAATTTGCTATCTCAGACAGCAGAGGCCCACTATGCATTGAAAGAGCACACAGGCTGGGGAAACCACGCCAACATGGATCAAAACCCAGAGTAGTAATTATGAAAGTTCACAACTATATCCATAAAGAAGAAATTCTACAGGGGTTCCGTCAGAAAAGAGATTCCCTAACCTACGCGGGTGCCCAGATCCGCATATTTCAAGATTACTCAGCCAGCATACAAGAAAGAAGAAGAAAATTCCACCCGGTGTGCACAGCTTTGATTGAACAAAACACCAGATTTATGCTACTTTACCCTGCTACATTAAAAATCATGAAAAACGGGAAATGGATATCCTTTACATCAGAACACTCAGCACTGCAATATATTAACCAAGAACTGAAAAGTCAGGAAGCACCGGCTTGATCCGGTTTTGGACATGTGGTGGTGAGCATAACTTGTGATTGATTGAACTATCCTGACGGGATAAACAATAATGTAAAGACTTTATACATAGAGGTTATAACTTTATAAGTTTAATTGTAACATTGAGGGGCCTGGGGGTGAGCGGGGAACCGGCATGCTGTGACTCTGCCTAGATGGGGTTAGCCCTCTCGAGGCAACTTTGGGAACAAGGGGGGGAGGAAAGGGGGTTAGGAATAGGGAGGGAGGGAGGGAGGGGGGTGGGAGAGGATGGGAGGGAAGTGATAGGAGTGGGGATACGTAGCAAAATAGAGGGGAGGCTCTTAATAATGTCTGTTCTTGCATATGGAGTGTTAGGGATAATGCAAGTTCTCCTGAACATTAAACCACACATTAAATCATACACCCTCCGGGGGAGGCTGGGCTCCCGGAGGACTACCTTGATGATATTTATAATAGTTTCAACGAAACAAAGAAAAGATTAGTCGATCTGGACTTAAAATATTATCATGGAATGTTTCAGGTATCACATCACCTGTAAAACGATATAAAATCCTGACCCAGATAAAGCGGCAAAGTATAGATATTGCCTGCTTACAGGAAACAAAGTTGTCTGACACAGAACACGAAAAACTCTGTCAACAATGGGTGGGTGAAAGCCACTTCTCCTCTTCGGGTAATAGGAAGAGCGGGGTGGTAATACTCATCCGTAAGGGATTACCTTGCACAACCAAATTAATCCACAGAGACACTGAGGGACGAATTGTACTTTTACAGATAAACTACCAAGGGCAAAAGTTTTACATCTGTGCAATATATGCCCCAAATGCTTATAGCCCAAATTTTTTCCAGACCCTTATAGCATTAGGACTGCAACATAATGATGCCCCCTGGATATGGGCGGGAGACTTCAATCAAGTACTAGACCCGAGTCTGGATAGATCCTCACCCACGGCTATCCCAGGGTCGGGTAAAGGGAAAGGGATACCAGCGCTATGTAAACATCTCCAATTAATTGACCCGTGGCGTGCCCTCCACCCTACCACAAAGGACTATACACATCAGTCTAAAGTACATTCTTCCTGGTCTAGAATTGATTACATACTAATATCACAATCCTGGTTCTTTAAAGTCCAGAAAGCCACTATCGGCCCTATGGAAATATCGGACCATAACATGATCTGGGTGGAAATTAACGTAGGTGGGGGTGGTGGAGAGGGTAACAAATGGAGATTCCCTGCATATTTGTATCAGGATAAACAACTGCTAGCTCACCTGCAAGAAAAATGGCAATTATACGAAGATACAAACCTGATATCATGTGACTCACCTATAACATATTGGGAAGCTTCTAAGGCGGTTATGAGGGGAGAAGTAATAGCATTTCAGTGTGCTAGGAAAAAGCGCCTGGCGGCTGGGATACTACATTCAGAAACAGTATATATGAAGGCCAAGAGGAAATACTTGAGTAACCCAACAATAGCCAATAGAGACTCCATGTCAGCTGCCCTAGTAGCATTAAATTCCCTGATACACGAGCAAGCAAAGAAACAATTAACAGCGCGACGCCTAAATTTTCAGCGATTTGGGAATAAATCTGGGAAACTATTGGCAAGGGTGGCAAAGGCAACCACTGCACAGCGATTTATCCCAGTGATTGAAAACTCTAAGGGAGACAAACTTAACCAATTACAAGATATAGTAAATACATTCTATGAACACTTTACGCAGATGTATACTCCCAAAAATAGGGTCCAAGGCCCCCTAACTAAAGATTATTTAGAAGATGCAAAAATGCCACGATTGCCAGAGGAAGCCCGTCAAATATTATCTGCGCCCCTACAAACACAAGAAGTATTTAAAGTAATAAAAGCCTTACAAATAGGATCAGCACCAGGATTGGACGGCTTCTCCAATGAATATTATAAAATGCTGACACCACAACTGTGTGGGGCGTTGGCGGACTATTTAGATGCAGTGGTTGCTAGAAGATCCTTTTCGCCCAGAGAGAACGAAGCGTTGATTACCTTAATTCCTAAGCCGGGTAAACCCAAAGATCAAGTAGAATCTTATAGACCCATCTCCCTTATTAATGTTGATGTCAAGATCCTGTCCCGAATACTGGCAAATAGACTGATGTATCACATGCCAATGTTGATCGGAGAACACCAGGTAGGGTTTGTTAAGGGCCGTCAGGCGGTTCAACAGGTACGGAAAGCCCTCTTAGCAGTGGCATATGGGCAGGCTACAGGAGATCCTCTCCTATTGGTTAGCCTAGATGCAGCCAAAGCGTTTGATAAAGTTAACTGGGATTACATGTTCCAGGTACTTGAGCACACGGGCTTGGATGGCTGGTTTTTAGATGCCACGAAAACACTATACAAAAATACCACAGCCCAAATATTAATAAATGGCACCAGATCTAAACCCTTTAGAGTGGAGCGCGGCACCAGGCAGGGATGCCCATTATCCCCTCTATTGTTCCTCTTATACTTAGAGCCACTCTTGCGCACAATGCTACTAGACCCGGACATACAGGGAGTCACACTACACGGGACATTAATAAAAACACTGGCCTTCGCTGATGATATGCTCCTTACACTTACTCAACCGAAGACCTCAGTCCAACGCCTACTAGAAGTCATAGACGAATTTGGGTTTTACTCAGGGTTACAATTAAATTTGCAAAAATCATTGGCCCTTTCAGTGCAGGAAACAGTGCAAAAGGAATGGGAGGGCCCCTTCCCCTTTCAATGGGCCGTGGGCACGCTCAAGTACCTAGGGGTTAATGTACCGAGGGATTTAACAAATCTGTACAAAGAGAATATGGACCCCTTGAAGAGGCATACAAAAGAAGCTCTGCGGGGATGGCAGGGCCTACCTCTGACTTTGAGGGGAAGCATCACCATGTATAACATGTTTATTTTTCCCAAATGGACATACATCTTCCAGATGATTCCCGCTATATTGGGATATAAAGAGGAGAGGTGGCTACACAAAACCCTTACAACATTCTTGTGGCAGGGAAAACGTGCACGCATTGGATTACATAAACTTATGAGGCCTTGTCTAAAAGGGGGACTGGGATTACTTGACTTAAAACTTATACCAATCGCCTGTAATTTGAGGCACTTATCAGACTAGTTTCGCTCAAGGGAGTTTTTCTCCTGCACGAAAGTGGAAACCTTGCTGATGGCCCCAATGGAATTTGCTTACTGGCTACATGCCCCATCAGAAGAACTCCCAAACCTGGGCCCATATAGATTTCTATTGAACCCTTTGCGGAAAACATGGAAATGGTTGAGTAAGAAAAAGAAATGGAACAGTGTAGTGTCTCCACTACTACCCATTAAAGGTAACCTAGCATTCCCAGAGGGGGGGAACTCTGCTTTGTTCAAGAAATGGGAGATTTGTGGTATTAAATACTTATTTCAGGTGGTGTCTGAGACAGGGACCATTAAAACATTCCAGGCCCTAAGCACAGAATTCGGACTCAGACAGAAAGACTATTTCCAATATATGCAGCTCAAACATTACATACGAACATTGCCTACATTGGCTCTTACTCAGCAAGTATGGGAATCCATGAGTGAGATGCTGGGCCTGGAAGCACAGTTAAAAGTACCGCTTAAGTATTTCCACCATCATCTAAGAGATTTACAGGAGACACTTGACTACACGCAAGTGTCACAACAATGGCATCAGGAGCTGCGGTGGAAACCGGACCCAGAACAGATCAAACTGTGCTTAATGGGTGTGTATCGGGTGACAGAGAATGTGACTTGGCAGGAAATGCACTACAAGTTTCTCATGAGACTGTACATATCACCACACAGGGCTTATAAAGCAACCCTGAGAACAACAGACGACTGCCCAAAATGTGGAACAGTGGGAGCATCTCTATGTTTTGGTATTGCTCAAAAGTGACCCCCTTCTGGATAAAACTGGGACAACAAGTATCGCAAATGTGGAACATTCAATGGCAACCAACACCAGGACAGCTATTTGATGTCTATAGGATTCGAGGCAAGTCACCAGAGGGACTTAAAGAGTTCTTGAAAAGAGTAGTCTTGATGGGCAAACGCACCATACTACAATTGTGGCTGCAACCAGACCCACCTGGAACACCACAATGGCGAGGAGCCATGATGCAATGCTGCATGCTAGAAAAGAAAAAAGTGGGAGACTTAGCCTCAAAAAAAGGAGACCAGTTCTGTAAAGTCTGGCTCCCGTTTTGGGACACTCTGACACCCGTAGCGAGAAGCAAGATATTGAACTGTTAACAGAACCGGTAGTGGGAAAGAGTTGAGGGTGGGGATAGAGAGGGGGAGGGGGGGAGTTGGGGGAAGAGGGAGAAAAATTATAAGCTTGATGACATCTCCTATGTATTGATTGAATTATTTGATGTATTGTGTTCAAGTGTTATCATATAAAAAATTGATATTAAAAAAAAAAAAACAGAACAAAAGTATCTATTTAGCAAATTTGCCTTTTCTTCATCATTATCTACATAGCGGTTTGCAGTATCTTTTAGTCTCACAATTCCTTTTTTAGTCATTCTCCTTTCACTAATATACCTGAAGAAATTTTTGTCACCCCTCCTTACCTTTCTAGCCATTTGTTCTTGCGCTTTCGCCAGACGTACCTCTCTCTTGGCTTCCTTTAGTTTCCTCCGGTATTCCTTCCCGTGTTCCTCGTCTTGAGTTTTTCTGTATTTCTGGAACGCCAACTCTTTAGCCTTTATTTTCTCAGCCACTTGCTTGGAGAACCATAGCGGTTTCCTTTTTCTCTTGCTTTTATTTACTTTCCTTACATAAAGGTTTGTGGCCCTATTTATAGCTTCTTTCAGTCTGGACCACTGTCCTTCCACTTCTCGTATGTCCTCCCAGCCCATCAGCTCCTTCCTTAGGTATTCCCCCATTTTACTAAAGTCAGCATGCTTGAAATCCAGGACTGAGTTTTGAGTGGCCACCCTCCTCTTCAGCCGTCATATCAAACCAAACCATTTGATGGTCACTGCCGACCAGGTGGGCACCCACTCGGACATTTGACACTAAGTCTGCTGGGCAGACTTATATGGTCTGTGCCTGAAAAAGACATACAAATCAATGTAAGGTATACACAAAAAGTAGCACATATGAGTTACCTTGTTGGGCAGACTGGATGGACCGTGCAGTTCTTTTTCTGCCGGCATCTACTATGTTACTATGTTATTAATTTGCAATCTTTTGTCTGATTTTATTTTTGTTTTAGGACACTTGATCTACTGTGGTCTCTTTTGAAACCTCATGATTTGGACGTCCTTGCAAAATGGCAAAATCCATGGTCAGGGAAACCCGTATTTTCGAAAAAAGATGGACGTCCATCTTTCTTTTTGAAAATACTGTCAGGGACATCCAAAACCTTAGATTTGGACGTCCCTGGACATGGACATTTCTGACTTAAGGCAATTTTCGAAGCCAAAAACGGCCAAATGCAAGCAATTTGGTCGTGGGAGGAGCCAGCATTTGTAGTGCACTGGTCCCCTTGATATGCCAGGACACCAACCGGGCACCCTAGGGGGCACCGCAGTGGACTTCACAAAATGGTCCCAGGTACTTAGCTCCTTTATCTTGTGTGCTGAGCCCCCCCAAAACCCACTACCCACAACTGTACACCATGACATTTGAGGCTGGCATAGAGGCTGGCACGACATATTTTTAAAGATGTTTTTGAGGGTGGGTTAATGACCACTGGGGGAGTAACGGGAGGTCATCCCTGATTCCCTCCGGTGGTCATCTGGTCATTTCGGGCACCTTTTTGTACCTTAGTCATAATAAAAACACATCCGGGTGAAAACGTCCAAGTGTTCGTCAGGGACATCCTTGTTTTTTTCAATTATAAGTCAAGGACGTCCAAGTGTTAGACACACCCGATTCCCACCTTCGCTACACCTCCGACACACCCCCTTGAACTTTGGCCGTCCTTGCGATGAACTGCAGTTGGAGACGTCCAAAATCAGGTTTTGATTGTACCGATTTGTACGTCCCTGGGAGAAGGACATCCATCTTCCAATTTATGTCGAAAGATGGACATCCGCTTAGAAAATGAGCCCAAAAGTATCCTAAAAATGGTTTACTAGCAACCTAACCTAAAGGTGAGCTAGCTGCAACAGTTTCAATAGGGGAAGTAGTTACTTGCAATTCAAGAGATTTTGAGGTCACAAAAGTAGACAAATGTTGAAGTTTATAAAAAATGTAGTGTGCTCCCTGGAACTTAACTAAACATTTACAAGGATAACGAAGAAAGAATAATTCTAGCTTCAGAATTGCAGGTTTAAATAACTAAAATTGACGCTTCCTTTCTTTAGAGAGATCTGGAAAAAGTTGAACTTTAGCATTCATGAAGGTAGTATCCTTAGCATAAAAAAAACAATTAAGGAAGCTAGTCTTGATCAGATCAAGTACACAAGTGACTAACAAAGTAGATACCACAGTGTCCAAGGCAGATCTTTGCAAAAAATCTGTCATCCAAACTATCAGCTTCTAGAGAGAGAGCAATTTCTGCCCCTGCTTGCTTCTTTGCCCGTGGGAGATGGTATACTGTAGTAACTGGTGGAACCAATTAAACACACACCTTCAGAATAGTAATAAGAAACTTCTTGGCCTAGTGGTTAGAGCACCCATCTTGACATCCAGAGGTGGCCAGTTCAAATCCCATTGCTGCTCCTTGTGATCTTGGGCAAGTCACTTTACCCTCCATTGCCTCAGGTACAAACTTTGTGAGCCCTCCAGAGACAAGGAACTACCCAGTGTACTTGAATGTAACTCAGAAGCCAAATTTATTGCAAAAGACCCTACACGGTCCGTGTTTCGGCCAAGGAGGCCTTCTTCAGGGGTCTAAAAAAAGGAAAATACAACACATATATCATAAAAATAAAACTTAATAAATACATGTATATTTAAAATAACCATAAAAGTATAAGATCAAAGATAAACCGCATTTAAAAAAGCTCAATAAAAATATATATACCAAATATGCAAAGGTATTATGTAGTTACAATGGTAGAAGTATGAGCCATAAACATATAGAATTGTCTTGTAAAAAGTGAAGGTTAAAAGGTGAAATGATAGTACAACCAAAGGACATATATAATAATGCGACCAAAAAATATATACGGCCTAGGACTTTCATTAGTAATATTTTAAGTATTAGCATGCAATTGTAGATATAGCCACCCTTGGATAATAGAAACCGAAGAACCAAATATATGTGTATATAACAGCAAACATAATAGACTTACATAGGTATGATTTAAAAAATGTAACATACCTATAAATTGGCTTATACAAATATTAGTCCAAAGGTTCATTCAAATTCGGACAAATCTGGACAAAAAATATATATAAATGAATATGCAAATATGTAAAAAATGAAAAATATTTACCACCGCGTTTATATATGGAATAGTAAATGGCATGGGCCCTACAGACACGTGAACGCTGGTCAACTCAAAAGTGATGTATATTATATCCTTGAGGAAAGAGCACCGTGCCAAATATATTGTCGCCACGAACATTTATGCAAAATGTACTGGCTGAACTGCTAAAAGAAATTGACATCCAAAGGAGTTGACGTTCGGGTCGTCTCAGAATTGCCGGTTAAACAAAAAGGTGATAGTCGAAGAATACCGATAAACATAAAAATAAGAAGCAATGGTGAAAACTGAAAGGTAAAAGCCTTTTCAGTAAGACATGAAAGATATGCATTCTCTGAGGGTAGCTTTTTAGTTAGACAGTTGTATTAAGCGGTGTACACTTATATATAAAAAAGCTTACAATACACACTGAGCCACAAGGTGCAGCTAAATTTAATAATGAAAACTGATAAAAGTCTATACTTATATCTAATACATATTGTAAAAAGCTTGCCTGCTAATACTGTCCGAGCCGATGCATAAACCATGTAATCAAAATGAAAACCAATGTAGAGAAAGCGCTACTATTTAAAGTTCAAAGTGACGTCCACACCGTAAGATGACGTATGACGTTGATGAAAGCCAATGAGAGTGAAGAACGAGTGTATTTGAAAGAAAACGGGGTAACAAGGCGAACTGTCAAAAGCAATCAATGACGTATATAAACTATACGCTAACCACAATTGTCAACTTAAATAATGATCTACATTTGATACGCCTTAATGAATTATCAAGTGATGTTATAAATAGGGCTGCACGGAGCACAAAAATGGTTATGTATCATATGTGATGTAAATGTAATGTCAACCAGAATGGGATACAGTTACCGCTACGGGTTACACATAATCAAATGAAATGCGTAACTAGGAATGACTGTAAAAAAGGGGGCACAGGTATGCATACCTCGATATACTGTAACAAATGGAATGGAACTACATATATTTTTGAGAAATGAAAAATAAAAATTGCGAACAAAAGTGAAAACCTAATTATCAAAAACTGCATCGTAATCAGCAAAAGATAAAAAATGGAAAAACAAAGTGATAAATAATGGAGTCCAAATGTGTCAGAGCTTAAAATGAACAGTATGGATAAAAAGTTATACATTACAGAAAATGTATTAGTTCTAACTCCTTGTTTAAACCATTAGGATGAAAAA
Source organism: Microcaecilia unicolor (assembly GCF_901765095.1). Classification (NCBI taxonomy): domain Eukaryota; kingdom Metazoa; phylum Chordata; class Amphibia; order Gymnophiona; family Siphonopidae; genus Microcaecilia; species Microcaecilia unicolor. The sequence goes on from NC_044036.1 coordinate 232,070,302, forward strand.
TTTAATATCATCCAGAATTATAGAGCATCGTAGTTGTATCAAGAGACAAATTAGGTCGGCGCCCTTGGTGGACCACTGGACAGAGGCTGGACACAATTTGGATGATATTAAATTTTTCATCTTTAAGACACTTAGAAAGGGCTGGCGAGGTGGTAACTTAGATAGCATGCTGTTAAGAGCAGAACAACGTGCTATTTATGAACTAAATACAGTAACTCCTAATGGTTTAAACAAGGAGTTAGAACTAATACATTTTCTGTAATGTATAACTTTTTATCCATACTGTTCATTTTAAGCTCTGACACATTTGGACTTCCTTATTTATCACTTTGTTTTTCCATTTTTTATCTTTTGCTGATTACGATGCAGTTTTTGATAATTAGGTTTTCACTTTTGTTCGCAATTTTTATTTTTCATTTCTCAAAAATATATGTAGTTCCATTCCATTTGTTATATCGAGGTATGCATACCTGTGCCCCCTTTTTTATAGTCATTCCTTGTTACGCATTTCATTTGATTATGTGTAACCCGTAGCGGTAACTGTATCCCATTCTGGTTGACATTACATTTACATCACATATGATACATAACCATTTTTGTGCTCCGTGCAGCCCTATTTATAACATCACTTGATAATTCATTAAGGCGTATCAAATGTAGATCATTATTTAAGTTGACAATTGTGATTAGCGTATAGTTTATATACGTCATTGATTGCTTTTGACAGTTCGCCTTGTTACCCCGTTTTCTTTCAAATACACTCGTTCTTCACTCTCATTGGCTTTCATCAACGTCATACGTCATCTTACGGTGTGGACGTCGCTTTGAACTTTAAATAGTAGCGCTTTCTCTACATTGGTTTTCATTTTGATTACATGGTTTATGCATCGGCTCGGACAGTATTAGCAGGCAAGCTTTTTACAATATGTATTAGATATAAGTATAGACTTTTATCAGTTTTCATTATTAAATTTAGCTGCACCTTGTGGCTCAGTGTGTATTGTAAGCTTTTTTATATATAAGTGTACACCGCTTAATACAACTGTCTAACTAAAAAGCTACCCTCAGAGAATGCATATCTTTCAAGTCTTACTGAAAAGGCTTTTACCTTTCAGTTTTCACCATTGCTTCTTATTTTAATTTTTTTATTTATCGGTATTCTTCGACTATCACCTTTTTGTTTAACCGGCAATTCTGAGACGACCCGAACGTCAACTCCTTCGGATGTCAATTTCTTTTAGCAGTTCAGCCAGTACATTTTGCATAAATGTTCGTGGCGACAATATATTTGGCACGGTGCTCTTTCCTCAAGGATATAATATACATCACTTTTGAGTTGACCAGCGTTCACGTGTCTGTAGGGCCCATGCCATTTACTATTCCATATATAAACGCGGTGGTAAATATTTTTCATTTTTTACATATTTGCATATTCATTTATATATATTTTTTGTCCAGATTTGTCCGAATTTGAATGAACCTTTGGACTAATATTTGTATAAGCCAATTTATAGGTATGTTACATTTTTTAAATCATACCTATGTAAGTCTATTATGTTTGCTGTTATATACACATATATTTGGTTCTTCGGTTTCTATTATCCAAGGGTGGCTATATCTACAATTGCATGCTAATACTTAAAATATTACTAATGAAAGTCCTAGGCCGTATATATTTTTTGGTCGCATTATTATATATGTCCTTTGGTTGTACTATCATTTCTCCTTTTAACCTTCACTTTTTACAAGACAATTCTATACGTTTATGGCTCATACTTCTACCATTGTAACTACATAATACCTTTGCATATTTGGTATATATATTTTTATTGAGCTTTTTTAAATGCGGTTTATCTTTGATCTTATACTTTTATGGTTATTTTAAATATACATGTATTTATTAAGTTTTATTTTTTATGATATATGTGTTGTATTTTCCTTTTTTTAGACCCCTGAAGAAGGGCTCCTTGGCCGAAACATGGACCGTGTAGGGTCTTTTGCAATAAATTTGGCTTTTTATATCTTCGAGTTTGGTCTTTCTGGATTCTTCCGTTCTTTTGTTTTTTCTCTGTTGTTTTTTACGGGAGAATTGGACTCTCTTTGTTGTTCTTGAATATAACTCACCTTGAGCTACTACTGAAAAAGGTGTGAGCAAAATTCAAATAGAAAAAACTATATATATATATATATATATATATATATATATATATATTGCATATTGTGAGCACTCTGCAGTGCTGGGGCGAGAACAGGGAGGTAGCTGCTCTTTTAAACATGAGCGTCCTGTCTCCTTCATCCGTTCTAGGCAAACAGCTCGCCCTCTAGTGGCCAGAGTGCTGGTGAAGTCTCGAGTTCAGGGAAAGAACTACTCTTCCCAGAAGCCACTGTGGTTTCAGCAGGACTCTCAGGAAGGGGAGGGAGGGGTGAATGATTGGGAGATGAGTTCTGATCAAGGAGATGAGCAGCAGCTGGAGGAACTCAGGGAGGAGGAGGACATGGAATACAATAAAGAGGAAGTGGAGGAGGAGAGAAAGAGGAGTGTATGTAGGTGGCTGGTTTCGCTCAAACTCGAGGGGAGAAGGTAAAACCTTTTGTGGCATCTGTATTGCCTAGACTGTGGATGGTGGGTGGGGCAAAAGTGAGCCAGTGGGGAAGAAACTGGTGGAGGCAACTAACTCAGAAATTGTCTGTGCATTGATGATAATGCTGAGGAGAGTTATTATAATATTGTAAGCAGGATTACAAGTGCTGATTAGGAATAGGACTGAACTAGGTGGAAACAGTGAATGTTAATGCTAACATTGATCCTTCATGTTGAGGAAGAAGGGATGAAATGAAGATTAATGCTGTGTTGAAAGTGTTTGAGCAATAAAGCCTTGTGGTTTTCTAAGAAGTTTGAGTTGGCTGGAATCCTTGCAGTCGTGTGGGAAAGAGCAGGATGGGCTCTGACTAATGGAGGGAGAGACCCAGTGGGAAGGAGCAGGTCTCGACAGAGAGGTGAACTGATTTACACAGCCTGCAAGAGTTGGAGTAAGCTAAGCAGGGACAGCCTCAGTCCCACCTGGAAGGGTGACCTGGTTACGATATGGTGGCAGTGGTGGGATGATTTGAACAACCCGCTGGTGGAAGAAGCGTGTATTTCTCTGTGTTCCAGTAAGCATATACGGGACTTGGATAACCAGAAGGAGGGTTGTTCCAGGGGACCTAAGCTGTTGAAAATTGCACTTGGAGAGTTTTTTTTTCTTTCTCTTAGGGGCTACGCAGCTGTGGAAACATGGATCCTAAGGAGCTGCTGTCATTTATGGCCCATCAGTTCCAAAAACAGGAGATGGCTCAGAAACTCCTGGAGGACTCTTTGGCAGCCTCGCGAGCCCAACAGCAGCCCCTGCTGGATCTGGTGCAGGAAATGCTGCGGGCAGGACCACTGCAAAGGAGAGAGGGAGTTCCCTTTGAGGCTGCAGGAGTCGGAGGAGTGCGAGGACCCATGGAACCTGGACATGTCAACTGGTTGCCTTGGGGCAAACTGACTGAGTATGATGACATTGAGGATTATCTGGGGACTTTCGAGAGAGTGGCCCTCGCCGCGGCGTGGCCGCAGGAGCAATGGACAATAAGGCTGGCTCCGGCTCTGTCCAGAGAAGCCCTGGCGGCTTTTCAGAGCCTGTTACCAGGGGAAGTGGTGGATTATGTGAAATTGAAGACTGCTATTCTGGACCGATATAGGGTGAGCAGACAGAGTTATCATAGGCGGTTTCGGAGCTGGAGATAGGCTGAGGGAGAGACTCCGAAGGCCCTGGCTCAAAAGCTGATGGACTTGGCAACAAAATCATTGGAGCCCGAGAAGAGATCAGTGACTCAGCTCATGCAAGATGTGGTCCTAGAGCAGTTTTTGGAGGCTGTACCAGAAGGTATAAAGGTGAACTTGATAAGGAAGGGTTGTGAGACCCTAGATGAAGCGATCAAGGGATTGGAATGTTTTTTGGAGTCACAATATTCTGAGGGTCGAGAGGTTGTCTTGCAGAGTTCTCGGGGCAAGGTGTCCAGGGGACCTCTGTGGGGTAAAGAGGGTCTGAGTGGGGAAGAAAGAGTGTGTTACCGATGTGAGTGGCGAGGGCATGTAAAAGGGGACTGTAGGATTAAGCTAGGGCTAACTTCCCATGCTTCCTTGCATAAGGAGCCCCACTGGGTGGAGATTAAAGGGGTCCCAGTGGAAGGGCTATTAGACTCTGGGGCAGACCAAACTTTGTGCTCCCAGGGTCTATGGGACCAGATTGTAAGGGAAGGAGGGGGACAGAGAAGGAGAGACGATAAGTCTGTATCCATTCAGTGTATACACGGGGCCTCTTCAGGATATCCAGTTCGCCTGATGGAGATTCAGGATCAGGTTGGGGTCCATCGGGTTTGGGTGGCAGTGCTCCCGAGGCTCCCGCAGGATCTCATTTTGGGGCGGGACTGGGCCCCTTTTTCCCACTGCCTGGGGGAAAAACAGGTATTAGTGTCCACACGAGCGCAGGCAAAAGACCAGGAAATGTCCCTAGCACAGGTTTTTCCATTTCAAGGGGATATCTTGGGGAGTCCTGGGGAGACGAGGAGGGGCTCTCGGCAAAAGAAAAGAGCCCAGGAGCAAAGGAGGCAACATTGTCAGGATCTCCTCAATCAGGGGGATTTTCCCGGGGATCCAGAACAGGTGTTAGAGAGATTTCCTTAAAGAGCAGGGGGCTGATCAAACTTTACAATATGCATGGGAACGGGCTGGTCAAGAGGGGGAGGCTAGTTTTCAATGCTTCAGTATTGCGAAAGGGTTATTATTCCGGGAGTCCCGTCTAGGAGCAGCAGGGGAGCTGCAGAGACATTTGGTGATACCTCAGGGGTTTAGGGATCTGGTGATCCAGATATTCCATGATCATCTGTTGGGGGGCATAAAGGGGCTCAGAATACCCTCCGGCAGGTGCTGAGATGGTTTTATTGGCCGGGAGTATACAAAGGGGTAGAGCAATTTTGTAGCTCCTGTGTTCAGTGCCAGAGAGTATCGGAGCGGGCCCCAGGAAAGGTGCCCTTGCAACCCCTACCTCGTATAGGAGCGCCTGTTACCCGATTAGCCATGGATATGATCGGTCCCCTTGTTAGGTCCCGGAGGGGCTTTTCATACATCCTGGTTGTTATGGATTTGACAACTCTGTACCCTTGGGCTGTGCCCCTCCGTAATACCTCGGCCAAAGTTGATATGAATTAGTTGTGCCGCAATAACTTTGGCCGAGGTATTACGAAGGGGCATTTTGCAAAATGGGTTTCCCAGAGAGGTTATTACGGATAGGGGAACCAATTTTCTGTCAAGGACATTAGCTCAGGTATGGGAGGCCTTCGGGATACAGCATATCCAAACCGCTGCTTACCACCCACAGATTAATGGTCTTATAGAAAGATTCAATAAAACGCTGAAGATTTTGCTAAGAAAGGGGTTGGGTTTCTGCCATGAAGAGTGGGGTGTACTACTGCCATTCGCTCTTTATGTCTGCAGAGAAAATATTCAAGCCTCCCTGGGGGTCTCCCCATTTGAGCTAATGTATAGGAGGCCACCCCGGGGGGTGCTGGATGTGTTAAAAGAACAGTGGGTTCCACCAGAGGAGAAGGATCGGGATGTGGATATTTACTTAATAAAATTGAAGGAGAGGTTGCATAAACTAGGTAACTGTGCCCAGCAGAAATGGGAGAGGAGTCAGGAATACCAAAAATCTTACTATGACAGGAAGAGTGTAGCGAGGACGTTTGAGGTAGGAGACCGAGTATTGATATTGGTCTCAGATTCTCCTCATAAGTTCACGGGACGATGGCGGGGCTTGGCTACCGTAGAAAGAAAGTTGGGACCCATAACTTATTTGGTGAGGAATGAGCAAGGGAGAAATCAGACATATCATGTAAATGTCCTTAAGCCTTGGCAGGAACTGAGGGGGTTGTGGAGTCAGGGGTTGGTGCAGGCCAAGGAAGAACTAGGTCCCCAGATTACTGAAATATTTAAGTCAGGGGAGCCCCAAATTGCGACTACTCTGACCGAGGGACAGCAGGAAGAAATTCAGGTACTCCTGAGGGAGTTTCATGATGTTCTGACCCCCTACCCAGGGGAAACTCATTTTATTATGCATGACATCATTTCTGAGCTGGAGAAGGTGGTCAAGCAAAGACCCTATCGGCTCTCGCCCCCAAAGAAGCAGGAAATGCTTGATTTTGGTGTCATTGAAGAGTCTTTCAGCCCTTGGTCAAGTCCAGTGGTGCTGGTGCCCAAGTCGGATGGTACGTGGCGGTTCTGTATCAACTTTAGGCAGGTTAATGCTCTTTCCCTTCCAGATGCCTACCCAATGCCACGTATCGAGCTTCTGGACCGATTGGGAACTGCCAGGTACCTATCCACGCTGGACTTGACCAAGGGATACTGGCAGATCCCGCTGACGGTTGAAGCCAGGCCCAAAACAGCTTTCTCCACTCCTATTGGACTCTATCAGTTTAAGCGAATGCTGTTTGGCCTCAATTCGGCTGTGGCCTCCTGTCAGCAACTGCTGGACAGGGTGTTACGACCGCATCAGTAATATGCGGCGGCATATTTAGATGTTATTCAGAGTGAAGACTGGCCCTCCCATGTATTAAGGGTGAAAACAGTGTTGGGGGCTTTCTGGCAAGTGGGTTTGACCTTGAACCCTCAAAAGTGCTGTTTTGGGCAGCAGAAAGTAAAATATCTAGGATACTGGGTGGGGGATGGGCAGATAAACCCCCCTTTGTGATAAAGTGAAGAGTAGCCAGGAGTTTCCCTGTCCCAGGAGGAACAAGAGAAGTTTCCTGGTTTTAGTGGGGTACTATAGCAGATTCATACCTCATTTTGGATCCCGGGCCACTCCTCTTACAAACAAACTTAGGAAGGGGGCACCGAATAGTCTTCGGTGGGAAGAAGAGGGACTAGGGGTATTTGATGAATTAAGGCTAGCCCTCTGCCAAGAACCCCTGTTAAGAGCCGTGGATTTTTCGAAACCCTTTGTGTTACAGGCTGATGCCTCGGGGGTAAGATTGGGGGCAGTATTGTCACAGGTACATGAGGGCCAGGAACATCCTCTCATGTATCAGAGTAGGAAGCTGTTACCGCATGAAGCTCGGTACTCTACCATAGACAGAAAGTGTCTGGCCATTAAATGGGCGGTCCAGATGTGTCATTTCTATTTGGATGGGCGCAGTTTTACCCTTGTAACAGATCATGCTCCCTTTAGGTGGTTAGGACAAATGAAAAATAGCAATGCCCTGCTGACCAGGTGGTACCTAGCCTTACAGCCCTATCAGTTTAAGGTGGAGCATAGATCTGGGAAGCTTTTAACAAATGCTGATGTCATATCTCGAATTGCTAGTGCAGAGCAAGAGAAGACTAGCAATTGTTTAAGCAGGGGGGGGGGGGTGTGAGCACTCTGCAGTGCTGGGGCGAGAACAGGGAGGTAGCTATTCCTTTAAACATCAGCGTCCTGTCTCCTTCATCCCTTCTAGGCAAACAACTCGCCCTCTCGTGGCCAGAGTGCCAGTGAAGTCTCAAATTCAGGGAAAGAACTACTCTCCCCAGAAGCCACTGCAGTTTCAGCAGGACTCTCAGGAAGGGGAGGGAGGGGTGAATGATTAGGAGATGAGTTCTGATCCTGGAGATGAGCAGCAGCTGGAGAAACTCAGGGAGGAGGAGGACATGGAATACAATAAAGAGGAAGTGGAGGGAGGAGAGAAGGAGGAGTGTATGGAGGTGGCTGGTTTCGCTCAAACTCGAGGGGAGAAGGTAAAAGCTTTTGTGACCTCTGTATTGCCTAGACTGTGGATGGTGGGTGAGGCAAAAGTGAGCCAGTGGGGAAGAAACTGGTGGAGGCAACTAACTCAGAAATTGTCTGTGCATTGATGATAATGCTGAGGAGAGTTATTATAATATTGTAAGCAGGATTACAAGTGCTGATTAGGAATAGGACTGAAATAGGTGGAAACAGTGAATGTTATTGCTAAAATTGATCCTTCATGTTGAAGAAGAAGGGATCAAATGACGATTAATGCTGTGTTGAAAGTGCTTGAGCAATAAAGCCTTGTGGTTTTCTAAGGACTTTGAGTTGGCTGGAATCCTTGCAGTCGTGTGGAAAAGAGCAGGATGGGCTCTGACTAACGGAGGGAGAGACCCAATGGGAAGGAGCAGGTCTTGGCAGAGAGGTGAACCGATTTACACAGCCTGCAAGAGTTGGAGTAAGCTAAGCAGGGACAGCCTCGGTCCCACCTGGAAGGGTGACCTGGTTACAATATATAGTTGGCACATGAGGAAAGTTAATTAAATCTCAGATTTTTCTTCCTGTTGGCAGTGCTGTGGCAGTTCCTCATCTGGATAGAAATACCACTGCCCCTAAGAGGTCTTCAGCTAATTGGTGGTGTGGATGGATGTCTTCTGTCCTAGCTTTTATTTATGAGAGTATTTCATCCTCGGGAGCAGGAGTACACTCGTATCTTTCAGGTACATCTGTCTGAGACTAGATTGGACTATCTTTTACTTTAATAAACGGATATAGGTCAGGTTGTCTCTGTAGAAATAACTCTTGTGGGTATCTTGGGTCATGCCCTGGTCCACCTAGCCTTAACCTCACCTAGAAAAGAAAACCAACCTTTATGGAGGATGCCCATGGGTTTACATGCAGATGAGAACTTTTGGAAATATTTTATAGAAAACTGGTATACCTATTTCTCTCTTAATTCCCAGTATGTTGACAATCCCACTCTCTTTTGGGAGGCAGGGAAGGCCATAATGAGAGGGGAAATTATTTCATATTTAAAATCTAAATATAAACACTTAATAAACATATTGTCAAGCTTCATAAACAATTGGCCCAGGCCCACTCAGCAATGGTTCAGCGTTTTACCACAGAAAGCCGAGCCTTTTATATATGGAGATACAGCGTTCCCTAAATATTTTGCTGCACCAGTGCGCTCTTACTACTATATGGTCATCATTGTTTCTTTAAATATGGCAATCACATGGGCACCTGTTTGGCCTGCCTGGTGCGGGATGCCCAAGGCCCACGATTTATCCTCTTTTTAAAAGATCCTATAGGGGCCAAGTTACAGGATAATACCTCTATTATGAAGCTGATTCATAATTATTATTCTACATTGTATGCAGCTTGTCCCACTTACCCTTTAACCACCTCCACCTTTCTACAAGATATGGTTCTGCCTGCTCTTGGAGAGGAAGATTTAAATCTCTTGAATGCCCCACTTCATAGCGGTGATATGATCCGTGCCATTAACACCTTGATGATATTGAAAACACCTGGTTCCAATGGCTTGCCCCTTGAATATTATAGAATCCTGGGATCCAAGGTCGTACCAACCCTTCTAAATATTTACACTGATGTTACCCACTGTGGCACCTTCCTGGACATGATGAGGGGGGCAACAATTCCCATCTTGAAACCAGCTAGAGACCCCTTACAAACTAGCTGTTATCGCCCCATATCGTTGCTCACTGTGGATATGAAGTTGTATGCCAAGATTTTGGCAAACCATTTGATGGGGATATTCCTATGCTGATTGGCTCTCTTCAAGCTGGCTATTATCCGTCATCTGCTTAGAGCAGTAGGAGAAGCATCCCCCCTTTCACCTACAATCTTTAACCTAATGATGATACCACTAGCCAAACTCCTGGCCAAACAAAACCCCAACCCCTACATATATGCCGATGACGTCACAATCTACATCCCGTTTAAGAGTGACTTAAACGAAATAACCAATGAGATCAACCAGAGCTTCCAGATCATGCACTCATGGGCGGACTCATTCCGATTAAAGCTCAACGCAGAAAAAACCCAATGCCTAGTTCTTACCTCCCAATACAACACAAACAACTACTCCACTATATCCACATCTTACTGCACACTTCCTATCTCAGAAAATCTGAAAATTCTTAGAGACACCATTGATCGAAACCTCACACTCGATACCCACGTGAAGAACACAACGAAAAAAATGTTCCAATTGATGTGGAAACTCAAAAGAATTAAACCTTTTTTCCCAAGAAATGTCTTTCGCACCCTGGTACAGTCACTAGTAATAAGCCACCTGGACTACTGCAACGCTCTGTACGCAGGCTGTAAAGAACAGACCATTAAAAAACTCCAAACAACCCAAAACACGGCAGCCAGACTCATCTTTGGAAAACCCAAATATGAAAGTGCGAAGCCCCTAAGAGAGAAACTACATTGGCTTCCGCTCAAGGAACGTATTGAGTTCAAGATCTGCACAACCGTGCACAAGATCATTCACGCAGACACCCCACTCTATATGCTAAACCTAGTGGACTTACTGCCCAGAAACGCCAAAAGATCGGCCCGCAAATTCCTCAATCTGAATTTCCCCAGCTGCAAAGGAGTGAAATACAAACAGGCTTATGCTACGACCTTTGCATACAAGAGCACACAGTTTTGGAATGCGTTACCCAAGGCCCTGAAAGCCATGAACAATCTAACCAGCTTCCGCAAAGCTCTGAAAACACACCTCTTTAACAAAGCTTACAAAAGTCACCCTCAATGATACAAATCTTCCCCCAAACCACCCAAGCACACCTAAAACACTTCTCACACAACCTATCCAACATCCACCCATCTAAATCCTCTTTTACCTCAGCTTATGATCAACTGTATTTAAACCATGTACTGACTTTATCATAACCTCACTCTGTAAGCCACATTGAGCCTGCAAAAAGGTGGGATAATGTGGGGTACAAATGCTATAAATAAAATAAATAAATAAATAAATAATAAAATGGATTTCCTCATCATCAGCGTTTATGTAGAAAAACCCTTTTGATGTGGTTGCTTGGCTGTATCTGTGGGATGTGTTGCATATTTTTGGCTTCCAGGGGTCCATGTTCCAGATGATTACTAGTCTCTATTCTGATTCCTTTGCTCAAGTTTTGGTGATGGGCTCCTCTTTCCCCCGCTTCTCGATTCATACAGGAACGTGCCAGGATTGTCCCCATCCCCTTTTTTGTTTTTTATGCATAGAACCACTAGCTTTAAAATTACTTGGAGAAGGGGAGTCATGTGACGCTATGAGCTGAACAAGACGCACGTTGTTTCGGCTCCGAGACCTTCACCCCAGGATTGAAACATTTTGCAGTGTTTTGTTAATTTAAAATCGCCGGGCACATAGATAAAGTGCATATGGACAGATATTTACAAAAATCGCCGGCTGAAATGGCGCTCTGGTCGGGGAAAAAAAGAAAAAACTAAATTGTGCACAGTGGAGGAAAAATGGCGGGCGGCCTCGCTGAAATTCCACCGTCCATGTGCTTTAATGAGCAGCAATTAACGCAGTTGACTGCAGCCATTGAGAAAGCGTGGGAACCAAAATGGACAGCCCTGAATGACAAACTGGATTGCTTTCAAACCACAGTGGACGGACTGGGAATACGTACCAGTGACTTGGAAACGCGTCCGCGATAGAAGATGATTTCCAAGGGTATGGCCCTGACCTGCGTGCCTTACAGCAGAAATTGAAAGAGCAGGGAGACCGGCTAGAAGATCTCGAGGGCAGATCTCGTCAGAATATTATACGCATTGTTGGTTTGCCAGAACAGCTCCCCGAAAGAAACTTGGAGACGTGGCTGGAGAACTGGCTAGCAAAGGAGCCTGGCGCTCACAGACTCTGGCGGGTCTATAATTGTAGAGCGAGCGCACCATGTGGGACGTAAGCCAGAGACGAATGCAAGGCCTCGAGTGGTGGTAGCGAAGATTCTGAATTATAAACACAAGGTGGAGATACTGCAAGGCTTTAAACTTCACAGAGACTCACTAAAATATGGCGGACAGCCTATTCTGATTTTTCAAGATTACACCCAGAAGGTGCAAGAACAACGCAAGAAGTTTCACCCTCTCTGCGCAAAGCTAGCTACGAAGAAGATTAAATTCAATCTGCAATATCCGGCAAAATTGCGGGTCTTCATGCAGGACCGCTGGCAAACATATTTTTCAAGAGAGGAGGCACAATCTGCTTTAAATGGAAACCAATCAATGGCTGGGACTTGAATTCAAAGACCTGATGGTAACTAAGAATGTTTAGGTTATATTTGCATGTGTATTCCTTGGTAAAGTTGAATATGTTTATAAATTACTCCTGGGGTGGAGGTCTCACGGTGACATTGCGTGATTCTCCCATTCTAACAGGCTTGCAGCCTGGATAGATGTTACTGGGCACCTCATGGGATAAGGGTAGGATAGGGAGGGGAGGGGGGGAATTGGGGGGGGGGAGAAGGTGGGTGGGATGTGCGAGAAAGGTTTGGAGTGAGAGTTCCAATGTGCTGGTATACGGGTAATGAACAAGATGGAACTTTGGTGGGCTGGTTGCCCCTTGCTCTGATGGCATTGAAGGCGAGTCCGGGGGAGGCTGGGCCTCCGGGGGCCTCTTTGGTAGGTGTGCCCGAACTCTTAAGCAGAACGGTAGAGCTTCAGGGGGATGGGTAGTTCTGACTTTTGAATTCTCTCCTGGAATGTGTCTGGGATCACATCCCCAATAAAGCGTAGTAAGATACTAGCACAGTTGAAACGTCACAAGGCTACGATAGCGTGCCTACAAGAAACAAAATTGTCAGATTCTGAACACATGAAGCTATGTCAGCAATGGGTGGGTGAGTGTCATTATTCCTCTTCAGGGAACCGTAAAAGTGGGGTGGTGATTTTAATTCGTAAAGGGGTACCCTGTCAAACGAAACTGATATACAAAGATACCGCTGGAAGGGTGGTACTGATACAGGTAACATTTCTGGGGAAAAAATGTTATCTTTGCTCAGTATATGGGCCTAATGTATTTTGCCCAGCCTTCTTCCAATCGTTAGTTGCTTTGGGACAGAGGTATGTTGAAGCCCCCTGGGTGTGGGCGGGCAATTTTAATCAGATCATGGACCCCAATATGGATAGGTCTTCCCCCAGCCCGCAGGTGGTAGTGGGTGGGGGAGGGGTCTTCCAGCGATGTGTAGGTCCCTCAACTTAGTTAGACCCCTGGAGGCTTTTGAACCCGACAGCTCGAGACTATTCCCACCAATCTAAAGTGCACCACACGTGGTCACAGATTGACTATATTTTTCTTACTAAATCATGGTTTTTTTGAGTTAAAGACGCGTCTATAGGACCGGTCGCGATCTCTGACCATGCTATAATGGGACTGGAGCTGGAATTTGATATAGGTGGAGAACCAGCCAGATTCTGGCGCTTCCCCTCCTATCTGTCTCAAGATACATTTTTTAGTTTAAATCTGTTTATTGACGTATTATATGAAACATATATACATAATGTCCAGACTTCCGGTGACGTCATGAGCTAGGGAGCAGCGTGCTACCGAAGCTCCGAGACCCCGATCTTCAATAAAGTGAAAAATACAGTGGTGGAACTGACTGAATCGCTCCATTATATGGAAAAATACATAACAACATTACCGGCAGATATGGCTCAAAAGTCGGTGAAGAAAGACAGGAGTAAAGCAAGTAGCGGAGAAGGTAAAATGGCGGAAGAGGCCGGGGCCACCGGACTCGCATTCACAGACACCCCACCTAGCACAACTGACGTCGGCGGTTGAGAAAGCATGGGAACCCAGGTGGGTAGCGCTCACCAACAAATTGGAGTCCTACCAGACAATGTTGGATGGCATGGGAATACGCGTAGGAGACCTGGAGACGCGAGTTTCGGTGGTGGAGGATGACTCGCGCAGATTTGGGCCGGAAATTGTTACCATGCGCCGCCAACTAAAAGAACAAAGGAGTCTACTTGATGATTATGAAAACAGAGCACGTAGCAATAACATACGGATTGTGGGACTGGACGAAGCGCTGCCTGAGAGGAATCTAGAAACCTGGTTAGAAAATTGGTTGTCTAAAGAATTGGCACTTACAGACACGATGGGGCCCGTAGTGATTGAACGGGCGCACCGCGTGGGCCGCCGAACAGAAGATCATGCCCGCCCACGAGTGGTCATCGCAAAAATCTTAAATTATCGCCATAAGGTTGAAATTCTCCAAGGATTCAAACTTAAACGCGACTCACTGAAATACAATAGCAAGAACATCTTGATTTTTCAAGACTTTTCCACACTGGTACAGGAAAAGAGAAAGCAATATCATGCGCTGTGTTCAAAGTTGGTGCAAAAGAACGTTCGTTTTGCGCTCCAATACCCTGCTCAGTTGAGAGTTCATGTACATAATATATGGCAGACCTATGCTTCGCTGGAGTCCGCAAAGCAAGGCCTAGTAGAAAGTAAAATCCTTGATGATGCCTGACATTGAACTTAATGACAAAGTGGAGGAGCGTTCAGTGGGGGACCACATCCCCTTCAAAATTATATGAGTAAAATGTATGTATGATATATAATGTTTCATTGTAATATGGAGATTGGGGTCTCTAGTGTGCACTGGGGTCTTAGCTTCAACGTCTGACTAGCTCAGGCGAATGAAGCAGGGTACCTGTACGGTAGGGGGGGTCAAGGAATGGGAGGGGGGTGGGGGGGGGAGGGAGGGGAGACTCTTTCCTAACTCTAAGCATTTGGAATATGCGGGTGTTTCTGCAGGTGGAACATACAAGTCTGTGGAAGGTGAGGGTCTTGCTAGGACTGGACACTTGTAGAATCATATGCCTGATTTATAAAGAGAGCAGGGGCAACGGGAATGCCTATAACAATGAAGAGATATGCCAATTAGACTAATATCCTGGAATGTGGGGGGTATAACTTCCCCAATAAAGAGGAATAAAATATTGGCGGCCCTTAAAAGGCATAAAGCTGATATAGCTTGCCTACAGGAAACACGCCTTAGCGCAGTGGAACATGCTAAATTGCAGAGATCTTGGGTGGGGGAGTGTTATGCCGTGGACTCTAAGGGGCGCAAGGGCGGTATAGCGGTCCTCTTTCGTAAAGGGCTAGCCTGTAAAGTAATGGTGGTGGAGAAAGGAGGGCATGGTAGAACCATTACATTGCGGGTGTGGGTACAGGGCTTTAGTTTTTTGTTGGTTGGAGTATATGGTCCTAATGACTGCGATAAGGAATTTTATCAGACCTTGGGAAGCCACTGTCTTCAACAGGGAATGGATAAGTTACTAGTTATGGGCGACTTTAATTTAGTTTTTGACCCGAGGGAGGACTCTTCAAATCCGACCTCAGCGCATTATGCTGGACAGAGGGCGGGTGAGCTGAAAATGCTTGCAAAAACATTAAATTTAGTAGACGCGTGGAGGGCACTACACCCAGGAGAAAAAGATTACACACATAGATCACGCGCCCATGGTACCCTAGCACGATTAGATTATATTTTGGTAGAGAGGTCCATGTTCTCCCAAGTACAGGCAACTCACATTGGACCAGAAGAAATATCGGACCATGCAATGGTGTGGCTGGATCTTCAGGCACCCGGGGACAGAGTTGGGGAGGCAGGATGGAGATTTCCAGCATACTTGTATACGGAACCCGCTTTTCAAAAATATCTGACGAGTAAATGGGGAGACTATGCATTTAATAATAAGGAACATGCACAGGTGGACCCCATGTTGTTTTGGACAGCCTCGAAGGCAGTTTTAAGAGGAGATATTATAGCCTATTGTTCTGCAAGGAAAAAGCGTAGAGCAGTAAATATTTTACAGTTAGAAAAACAGTTCCTCAGAGCTAAACGCGTACACGCAAGAAGGCCTTCACCTAAGACTTTAGAAGAGCTGAAAACAATACAAGTTACCCTAAACACCTTAATACACGAAAACGAAACCAGATCGGCGATTTATTATAAATTTAAACTACAACAATTTAGTAATAAAACGGGACGGTTACTAGCTAAAGTAGTTAAGAACTGGAGAGGGCCCAGGGTGGTGGCCACACTGCAAGATGAACGAAATAGGAGCACTTCCTCACAACAAGAGATAGGAAGCATCTTTACTAAATATTTTGCCTCACTCTACTCCTCTGGTGAAGCGCCCAATGTGTCCCTGATTCAGGATTACTTAGATAAAGCAGGGCTCACCAAGTTGACAGGTGATGAGTTGGCAATACTTAATGCGCCCCTGAATTTAGGTGAATTACAACAGGCAATTAAACGATTAAAGTTACGTACAGCCCCGGGACCAGATGGGTACTCCGGGGAGTATTATAAGATGCTACCTTTGGAGGCACAGGTGGCGCTTTTGGACCATTTGGATGAGGTGGTCACTAAAGGTGGTTTCCCCCTTTATGCTAATACCGCGCTTATTACCTTGTTGCCAAAGCCTGGAAAGCAGTTAAATAGAGCAGAGGACTTCCGGCCAATATCACTGTTGAACGTTGACATTAAGTTATTGGCGGGGATACTGGCCGAGAGGCTTGCACAATGTTTACCTAAACTGATAAGTGCTGAGCAAGTAGGATTTGTTCGTAATCGACAAGCCACACATAATGTCAGGCGCCTCCTGCTTGCTATGGCGTATTGCCAAGAAAAAGAGGACCCCTCTATAGTGGTGAGTTTAGACGCCGAAAAGGCATTTGATAGGGTGAACTGGGGATACCTATTTCATGTGATGCAGGCCATGGGGATCTCAGGATGGTTTTTGCAGGCAGTCCGGGCTCTTTATTGTGACCCGGCAGCACAGGTTTTGGTTAACGGTATACAGGGGAATGAGTTTCAGATTAAGAGGGGGACTCGGCAGGGCTGCCCATTGTCTCCAGCTCTATTTGTAATTTCACTGGAGCCATTTTTGCGTATACTTATGACTCACAAAGACATTACAGGTATATTGGTGGCTGGTCACCAAGTAAAAGTACTGGCGTTTGCCGATGATTTGTTGTTAACGGTGACAGATCCACCAAGGTCTATGGACACATTACTACAAGAAACAGATAGATACGGACAGATTTCTGGTTTTAAACTAAATTTGTCTAAATCATCTGCCTTGGAGATAGTCCCAGGAACTCAACATGATTGGAAATCTAAATTCCCCCTCACTTGGGAAAAGCATTCTATTAGATACTTAGGAGTCCGTATATCGGCAGACATGTCGAAGCTATATGAACTTAACATACAAAAGCTGCTAATTGACACAAAATTGAGTTTACAGGCTTGGAGCGAACTTCCGGTGTCACTACTGGGGCGAATAGCCTTATTTAATATGATTATAGCCCCCAGATGGATATATATATTCCAAACCATTCCACTATATCTGAGAAGAAGGGATGAACGAATTTTGAATCAATATCTGCAGAAATTTCTCTGGAAAGGGAAAAAGGCCCGCCTCTCTGTCCCTTCTTTAAGTATACCAGTGGAATATGGAGGCTTGGGTCTTTTAAATTTAAGGTTCCTTAATATAGCTAGTGGAATGAGACATATAAGTGATTGGTATAGGAATGCCAATGACTATACCAACACAACTCTAGAGTTGAGTCTTTCACGGGGGACACATTTCAGTAATTATTTACATAGCACTGGTGCACATATGCCATACTCACTGAAACATTCAGGAATCATGGTAACAGCAAAGGCAGTGTGGGGTTGGATATGCCGTTTACACCAATTCTCTGCAAAGGTAACCCCATTCTTGCACATTAGTGACAATCCTGCTTTCCCTCCGGGTCAGATGTATGCTGTATTTAGGAGATGGAAAAGCAAGGGTATTGTATACTTACTGCACGTATTGACCAGGGAGGGCCGCATATGAGAATTTTCAGAATTGAAAAAAGAATTTGGACTGCTTGACAGTGACATCTTCTACTATAGGCAGCTGAGTCATTATATTGCTTCTCTACCTTGGACATCGCTAACTGAAGATGTACAGGAAGAACTTTCGTCAGCCATCTCGCTGGAGTCACAACAGAAAGTACCCATGACATACCATCATAGACACATACGAGATACAGCTCCAGAGGTGGAATACCATAAATTGGCCCAATTATGGGAGACAGATTTGCAGGTGCCAGTCACAACACAGCAATTGAAGACCCACATTTTGCAGATCAGAAGAGTTACGACCTGGGCCACACATTGGGAGTTACAATACAAAATGGTTTTACGATTGCATATACCTCCAAAGAGAGCGTTTCATATGGGACTTTCGCCATGGGGAGAGAGTGCAAAGTGTGGCAGCGCGGGAGCAACATTGGGCCATATGTTTTGGTCATGTGTGGGTATTCAGAAGTTTTGGAAACTGATTATAGCCTATGTTGCCAAACTGTGGGGACAATCATGGCAATATAACGCGTCCTTACTTTTTGGTTGCCCCAACTTAGGGACGACGCCCAGAAAGGGATATACTGCATTTGTTTTAAGGGCTATAATTGTTGGCAAACAGGCAATCTTGACTGAATGGCTGTCATACCAATACCCCACATGGCAGCAATGGCGTGCTCGTATGGTGTCTCTGTTACGTTTGGAACGTATGGCTATAAAAAACTTTGACTCAAAGATGGGCGAGAGATTCCAGCGAAGATGGTCACCATTCTGGGACACTATTAAACACAAATTCAAAGCACTTAGCCTTACAAAGTTCCATAGTAACCTATGGAACTTTGTACGGCTAAGTGCTTTGAAAATACGCCTGTATGTCTACTGCGGCAAGAAGCCGCTTGTTGAATTCTTAATTCCACTGCTTTGTATGATGTGACAGGAGAAAGGAAAGAGATCAGGTATGGGAGGGCAGGGGGAGGGACCGAGGGGGGGGGGAGGGGACAAAATAAAAAAGAAGTTGGGGATCAAGAGGGGGAAAACAAAAGAAATATTTTGTAGAAGTATATGGTAATGTAGATGTTTTGTTATACAGTTTACATATGACAAATGTATATTCCATGGACTTTATGACTCCAACTAATAAAACAGATTTAAACATACATAATGTCCAGCAGATAACCTTACTAATACAACAGACAACTTGTAATCCATCCACATACATCAAATCATTTTCTTCTTTTATCCCTAGACACCCCCTCCCCCCGCCCTCCCTTCCTTGTAGTTTAAAGTTCAACAGTTTTTATTGATGACACTTCAAAGAAAACACCGTTAACCTGGTGCATATACAGAAATTTAGAGTATATAAACAAACTCTTTTTTAACCGTATGACACAACTCGTTATCAAATTTTTTAACATATTATTTCTACCCCTCCCCCCCTCTAAGTGTTGGTCAACATGTGTATGCTTTGACTTTCCATGTTGAACTAGCTCCCTCCCGTCCCGGAGGAGGTCCTGGGTCCTATACTCTGATGACCCCTCCCCCGTACTTGTCCCAAGATAAATTTTTAAAAGAACACCTTAGGGCTAAATGGGCATATTATATAGAAACTAACGCAGCATCTGCCCCTCGAACATAATATTCTGGGAGGCCTCCAAGGTAGTTTTGAGGGGAGACGTGATAGCATTTTTAAGTGCGAGAGCTAAGAGACTGGCGGCTGGTATATTGCATTTGGAAACAGAATATAAACTAGCTAAAAAGGCGCACATTACCAACCCCTCAGGTGAAAACAGGGAAACAGTGTCTGCGTCCCTGGCCGCCCTTAATTCACTTTTCCATGAGCAAACTAAATGGCATCTTTTTGCCAGACAGCTGAACTTCCAACGATACGGTAATCGGTCAGGCAGGCTGTTAGCTCGAGCGGACAGGGCAAAGCCGTCTGCGAGATATGTCCCATTGTTGAGAGGGCCCGATGGGACACAAACCAACCATCCAGATGAAATAACAGAATTATTCCGCAAATTCTTTGAACAAGTCTATACAGATTGTGGGGAAGAGCAGAGACAGTTATGGGAGGACTATCTTGTTGATTCGGGTATGCCCAAACTGGAACAAAATGCGAGGGACCATTTGTCAGCCCCCATAGGAGCTCAGGAATTACAAAAAGTTATTAAATCACTCCCTTCGGGGTCTGCCCCGGGTCCGGATGGGCTTCCTAGTGAATATTATAAAATCCTAGGGCACGAATTGGTGGGACCACTTATTTCATATTACATAGTAACATAGTAGATGACGGCAGAAAAAGACCTGCATGGTCCATCCAGTCTGCCCAACGAAAAACCTATAAGTGTATACCTTACCTTGAATTTGTACATGTCCTTTTCAGGGCACAGACCATATAAGTCTGCCCAGCAGTATTTCCCGCCTCCCAACCACCAGTCCCGCCTCCCATCACCGGCTCTGGTACAGACCGTATAAGTCTGCCCTCCCCTATCCTCGCCTCCCAACCACCACCCCCTCTTCCCCCCCAACTGCTCCGCCACCCAATTTCAGCTAAGCTTCTGAGGATCCATTCCTTCTGCACAGGATTCCTCTATGCATATCCCACGAATGTTTGAACTCCGTTACCGTTTTCATCTCCACCACCTCCCGCGGGAGGGCATTCCAAGCGTCCACCACCTTCTCCGTGAAGAAATACTTCCTGACATCTTTCCTGAGTCTGCCCCCCTTCAATCTCATTTCATGTCCTCTCGTTCTACCGCCTTCCCATCTCCGGAAAAGATTCGTTTGCGGATTAATACCTTTCAAATATTTGAACGTCTGTATCATATCACCCCTGTTTCTCCTTTCCTCCAGGGTGTACATGTTCAGGTCAGCAAGCCTCTCTTCATACGTCTTGGAACGTAAATCCCATACCATCCTCGTAGCTTTTCTTTGCACCGCTTCCATTTTTTTAACATCCTTCGCAAGATGCGGCCTCCAAAACTGAACACAATACTCCAGGTGGGGCCTCACCAACGTCTTATACAGGGGCATTAAAACCTCCTTTCTTCTGCAGGTCACTCCTCTCTCTATACAGCCTAGCAATCTTCTAGCTACTGCCACCGCCTTGTCGCACTGTTTCGTCGCCTTCAGGTCCTCAGATACTATCACCCCAAGATCCCTCTCTCCGTCCGTGCTTATCAGACTCTCCCCGCCTAACATATACGTCTCCCTTGGATTTCTACTCCCCAAGTGCATCACTTTGCATTTCTTCGCATTGAATTTTAATTGCCAAACGTTAGACCATTCTTCTAGCTTCTTCAGATCTTTTTTCATGTTTTCCACACCCTCCGGGGTGTCCACTCTGTTGGAAATCTTGGTGTCATCGGCAAAAAGGCAAACCTTACCTTGTAACCCCTCGGCAATGTCACTCACAAATATATTGAACAGAATCGGCCCCAGCACCGATCCCTGAGGCACTCCACTACTCACCTTTCCCTCCTCCGAGCGAACTCCATTCACCACCACCCTCTGGCGTCTGTCCGTCAACCAGTTCCTAATCCAGTTCACCACTTCGGGTCCTATCTTCAGGCTGTCTAGTTTATTTAAGAGCCTCCTGTGGGGAACCGTGTCAAAAGCCTTGCTGAAATCTAAGTAGATGACGTTCCTAGCACGTCCTTGATTTAATTCTCCCGTCACCCAGTCAAAGAATTCAATGAGATTCGTTTGGCACGATTTCCCTTTGGTGAAACCATGTTGTCTCGGATCTTGCAACTTATTGGCTTCCAGGAAATTCACTATCCTTTCCTTCAGCATGGCTTCCATTACTTTTCCAATAACCGAAGTGAGGCTTACCGGCCTGTAGTTTCCAGCTTCTTCCCTATCCCCACTTTTGTGAAGAGGGACCACCTCCGCCTTCCTCCAATCCCTCGGAACTCTCCCGTCTCAAAGGATTTATTAAACAAGTCTTTAAGAGGACCCGCCAGAACCTCTCTGAGCTCCCTCAGTATTCTGGGGTGGATCCCGTCCGGCCCCATGGCTTTGTCCACCTTCAGCTTTCCAAGTTGTTGATACACACTCTCTTCCGTGAACGGCGCTCTATCCACCTCATTCTCAGGTGTACTTTTGCTAGTCCCTCTCGGTCCTTCCCCAGGGTTTTCTTCAGTGAAAACAGAACAAAAGTATCTATTTAGCAAATTGGCTTTTTCTTCATCATTTTCTACATAGCGTTTTGTTGTATCTTTTAGTCTCACAATTCCCTTTATAGTCTTTCTCCTTTCACTAATATACCTGAAGAAGTTTTTGTCTCCCCTCCTTACATTTCTAGCCATTTGTTCTTCCGCTTGTGCCTTCACCAGACGTACCTCTCTCTTGGCTTCTTTCAGTTTCATCCGGTATTCCTCCCTGTGTTCCTCCTCTTGAGATTTTCTATATTTTTGGAACGCTAACTCTTTAATCTTTATTTTCTCAGCCACTTGCTTTGAGAACCATATCGGTTTCCTTTTTCTCTTGCTTTTATTTACTCTCCTTACATAAAGGTCTGTGGCCCTGTTTATTACTTCTTTTAGCCTGGACCACTGTCCTTCCACTTCTCGTATGTCCTCCCAGCCCATCAGCTCCTTCCTCAGGTATTCTCCCATTTTGTTAAAGTCAGCTCGCTTGAAATCGAGGACTTTGAGTTTAGAGTGGCCGCCGTCCACATGAGCCGTTACATCAAAACAAACCGTTTGATGGTCACTGTTTCCCAGGTGCACCAGATCCAACATGGCTCCCTCCCTCGTGGGTTCGTTCACCATTTGTCTGAGCAGAGCACTTTGGAAAGCATCCACAATCTCTCTACTTCTTTCCGATTTTGCAGACGGAACCTTCCAATCTACATCCGGCAGATTAAAATCTCCCAACAACAGCACCTCTCTTTTCTTCCCCAACTTTTGAATATCAGCGATCAGATCTTTACGACTATTATCAGATCTATTACGACTCAGTTATAGAGCGGGTGTTATGATTGTGGTCATAACCCCTCTCAAACTTACCTTTTTCCTGGTGGTCAGCTTCTTAGCTGGCGTCTGTTTCCTGTGTCTGACCTTTCTGAGCTAGCTCTGTCTCTCTATGCTGGCAGCTTCCAGCAGCATGGCTCTAATTGTTTCACTATACTGCACCTGTGTGTGTTGCCTGAGTTGCTCTACCTCTCTTTGGGTGTACTGGCTTCAAGTGCTTCACGGTGCTGCATTGGTGTGGGTTGGGCCTCTCTGGGTTTGTGTGCTCTCTGGGCCAGTGTGCTGTTGCCTGGGTCTAGGGAGTGTGACATCATCAGGGAGGGCCTTGATAGGAAGTGATGTTGTTTCCTTCAGGGCCTTTGCAACGGTGGTGTTTGCTTTAGGTAGGGTGGTGCAGTGTGCACTTTTGAATTTGTGTCTAGTTTCCCTGCTTGCTTTTGCTAAGGTCCAGGTTAGTGTTAGTGCAGTGTGCACTAGTGTCTGTGTGTTTAGCTTTTCCCTTGTGGTTCCCCTGCTTTTCCCTCTTGGTTTTGGAAGCATTGCTGTGTGTAGGGCTTTGGAAGCTCTGTTGCTGATAGAAGTACTTCAGGGTTTGGTGTTGTTAGGAACACTGCAGAGTTTGCTGTTAGAAGTACTTCTGGTGTTTGTGCTATTGGGAGCATTGCAGTCTTTGCTGTTGGTGTTTGGTGCTTTAGAAGCACTTTTGGCTTATGTGTTAGCTTCCCTGCTTTTTCCTTGTGGCTCCCCTGTCTTCCCTTTTAGTGCTAGGAGCTCTTCTGGTTGTTTGGTGCATAGGAGCACCTTAGTTAGTTTAGAGTTGTAGAGCTCTGCTTGTAGCTTGGTACTTAGTAGCACCTGTGTTAGCTTTGTGTTTAGTTCCCTGCTCTGTTAGTTTAGGGCTTAGGAAGTCCCTTTCTTGAGCAGGGCTTAGGAGCTCCTGTTTAGTATAGGGCATAGGAAGTCCTTTAGTCAGTTTCTGTTAGGAACACTCCTGCTGATTTAGTGCTTGGGAGCACGTAGATCAGTTTAGGTTTAGGAGTACTTCTGTTTCCAGTCCTGGTCCCTGTGTCATCCGGCATCCAGTAAGTCCTGCCGGCTGCTCGAACCCAGGAGCTCAACTCCTGGGGGGCTTAGTAGCTAAGTGCAGGTGAAGCTGTGTGGACCAGTCCGGTGTGCTCCAGTCCGGTGTTCCAGTCCTGTGTCCTCCAGTCCAGTGTGCTCCAGTCCGGGGGATTCCAGTCCAGTGTTCCAGTCCAGGTGTTCCGGCTCGCTGGGCGGTGCCTGCAGTCCCTGCCGGTGTCGATGTGCTTGCCCAGCGTTGGTTGGTGGGTTTTGCCTGCTGCTGTCGCTCCTCGTCAGCAGCCCAAGGGCTCAAGTTTACTCCAGAGCCCAGCCCCGCGGGCTCTGAACCTGAGAATCTGACAGCGGGGTTTTTTTTCTCAAAGGGAGAATGAGGCATTGATTACTTTGATACCAAAACCGGGTAAATCCCCCGATCGCGTGAAATCTTTCAGGCCCATTTCACTGTTGAACGTGGATATTAAAATCTTAGCACGGGTTTTAACCAATAGATTAGCAAGGTATCTACCCCATCTAGTTGGTGAACATCAAGTTGGATTTGTGGGTGGGTGACACCCTACTATAAATGTGAGGAAAGTGTTGCTCTCTGTAGCACATAGTCAGGTAACACGGGATCCCCTCTTGTTATTAAGCCTAGACGCCGAAAAGGCGTTTGATAAAGTACAATGGGCCTACTTATTTCGTGTTCTTATATATATCGGGGTGGAGGGTTGGTTTATGGAGGCCATTGCAGCATTATATCGCTCTCCCTCAGCGCGCATAGTGGTAAACAGGACTCAGTCCTCAGCATTTACTGTGCAGAGAGGGACCAGACAGGGCTGTCCCCTCTCACCCGCGCTATTTCTTTTGTATCTAGAGCCACTCCTGAGAACTATTTTAGCAGATCCCGGTGTAAGGGGGATTTTCCGTCCTCAGAAGTCGGTGAAGGTATTGGCCTTTGCCGACGATATCTTGTTGACACTTACCCACTCGACCCAATCAGTGAAGTACTTGTTGGAAACATTGGCTGAATTTGAATTCTTAACAGGATTCACTTTAAATTTCCAAAAATCCATAGCTTTGCCCATTCAGCATGAGATCCAAAAAAATTGGAGAAGTAATTTCCCATTTCAATGGGCAAAGTCGGAAATTAAATATTTGGGTTTTTATATTCCAGCAGACCTATGCAAACTTCATGATCTAAACATAGGATTTTTGAAACAGCAAACAATCGAACTCTTCCACAGGTGGCAGGCGCTCCCTATTACATTGACAGGCCGCATTGCACTATACAACATGATATTATTTCCAAAATGGACTTACGTGTTTCAAATGCTGCCTTTGTGGTGGCAGGGCAGAGAAGATTGGTGGCTTGGGAAGCAGTTAAATTTGTTTTTTATGGCAGGGTAAGAGAGCTAGGTTGCCTTTGGCATCAATAATGCTTCCCAGGACCAAGGGAGGGTTGGGATTGCTGGATTTACGCCTGTTTGCCATTGCCAGTAGTCTCAGACACATCTCAGATTGGTTTCGCGCCAAATGTTTTTTCTCTTGTACCAATATTGAGACCTCGTTATTTAAACCGTTACACTTTGCATATTGGCTACAGGCTCCCCCGGGGAAAATGCCCAGTTTGGGCCCCTACAGGTACATTTTTGCACCTTTGAGAGCCTCCTGGAGGTGGGTGCGTAAGAGGGGTGGCAGAGATGGGGAGTTTTCCCTGTTGTTGCCGATCCAGGGAAATTTGGCTTTTCCAGCGGGAATCTCCTCAGCCACTTTTCGGAGGTGGGCCTCCTCTGGAATCCATTATTTATATCATGTGGTGTCAGAGCAAGGGGTCATTAAACCATTTAAAGAGTTGTGTACTGAATACGGTCTGGGAGCGCAGGACCTTTTTGCATATTATCAGATTCGGCATTATATTGGCTGCCTTCCTTAGGCAGCGCTGATTCAGGAGTCCTGGGAAGACCTGGATGAACTGTTGGGACTTGAAGCACAATTACGGATTCCTTTGAGATACTTTCACAAACATCTTAGAGACTCATTGTGTGATCTTGATGTATCTAAAGCGACACAGGGGTGGAATCAAGAGTTGGGCCTCCACCTGCAGCACAAGCAAATAGCGGCGTGTCTTCGGTCTGCATTTGGTCTCACCGACAATGTAGCATGGTGTGAGATCCAATACAAATTTTTGTTACGTTTACACATCTCCCCGCACAGAGCATATCGGGATGCTGTTCAAGCGACAGACACCTGCTTGAAGTATGGGAGGGGTGAAGCCAATTTAGGGCACATGTACTGGAACTGCCCAAGTATTAAATCCTTTTGGAAACTGTTGTGCTCCCATGTGTCGCAGATGTGGTCCTGCAGAGGGAGTCCATCCCCGGAACAACTATTCGATATTTTTCGGGTGCAGAGCCCAGTGCCCCCAGGATACAAATCATTCTTGAAACTCTCCATTCTGATGGCAAAACGAACAATTCTCCAACAGTGGTTAGCCATTGAGGGTCCCAGCGTGGCTCATTGGAGGATGGCCATGATTCAATGTTGCTCGTTGGAGAAGAGGGGAATCAGAGACTTAGCCTCCAAGAGAGGTGACATGTTTTGTAAATCTTGGTCTCATTTTGGGATACTCTCACGCCAGTAGCCAGAAGTAAAATTTTGAATTGTTAAAATTCAATGGGTTGGGAGGGGTGGAGGGGGGGGGGGGGTAAGGAAGGGGGGAAATCGAAGACAGGTATATCTAAAATATTATCTAGCTTATGTTTAACTTGTTGGTCCAATGTTGTATGATGTCACTTGTTCTGGATATCAATAAACAGATATTAAAAAAAAATTACTTGGAGACCTGACTATCCGGGGCATTCCATTGGGTTTGGGGCAGTTTAAGTTAACTCTTTTGCTGCTGATCTCTTGGCTATTACTTCCGCAGAGACTTCCCTCCCTAGAACCTTGGGTGTGCTCTTGGAATATGGCCCATTGTTGGGCTTGTAGATAAACACGGTCAAGTCTGAGGCTTCAAGTATGTTGGAAGGTCTTGATTGAAGGTGGCAAGGATCTTTTCCTCACCACTGGGCATCTGACCAGCTTAAGTACTTCGGAGTCTCTATTCTTCGGGACTTGTCTCGCCTTTATTCTATCAATGTGTCCCGTCTGTTAAATGACACCCGATCCCTTTGCGACAATTGGGAGCCTCTTCTTCTCTCATTGTGGGACCGTATTGCTTTAATAAAAATGGTATTATTGCCTAAGTGGTTATATGTGTTACTACATTTGCCTATAGCATTAACTCACCCAGATTTGACTAAATACTAACATTTACAGCTTCTTTGCCGTGATGGTGGCATGGGACTCCCTGACTTGTGAGCGTACAACGCAGCCTGTCAACTACACTACATGAGAGATTGGATTTTTGAATCTTCCAAATTCTGTGACTTTAACACTGAATGAACACTGGGGGTGGTGGGGCGAGCTTCCCTTGTCATATTTGCTCCATGCTTTACTGTCTAACTTAAAGCATACAGGATGCTCGATTTTCCCGCTGGGCATATAGAGGCCTAGTCTTGCTATAGCATGCTCTTGAAGAGGATGAGTCACAAATGCTATCTTATTGCCACTTTCAAAGATATACATTTACTACAGCCTAGAGACTGGTATGCCCATCTCCAGATGCATCATTACATTCCTACTCTTCTTTGTTCCCACCTGGAGGATTTCTCAGAATCTTTGTTTGATGAAAACTGACCCCAGCCACTCTTCGAAAAGGCCTCAGTGGTCGCTGTTATGATGGATTAAAGAAATCCCTTACAATGTTGTCTCTACAGCGTATAGTAAATCAGTGGTCATGTGATTTTGGTCCTTATAGGGTGGAGAATTGCCTCAATAACTTGAAAAATGGCCCTCCTTTAGCTCATAGTATCCAGCTCCAGGAATCCCACTATAAATTTTTGAAGTGCTTGTTTATACATCCCTCAAGAGCAAATAAGATGGATCTCCCTTCAGACGGGACCTAACTTGTGTGGTACAGCTGAGGCTATTTAAAACATTATATTTGGGACTGCTCTGGTATTCTGCTCTTCTGGCAACATCTCTGGACCCATCTGGGTGGTATATATCATCACATGTGGTACCTACTCCTCAGCTTTGCCTTTTGGATGATACTTCTACAATTGTGGAGGGCACACAAGTTTCCAGTCTCTCTTTTCCATAAGGCCACATTGATAACAAAATGTTGCATCTTATTACAATGGATACACTCGGATCTGCCCACACTTATTTACTTACTATAGAACATATGTCATTTGAACTTCAGGGTTCTAAGCAAAATAAATGCTTCCTGTGCTTCCATATTTGAACACTATGAGTATGCATGTACAATTGGTTTATTTTAAATACCTTGACTGTTTGAGTACTTGCCTTCTTGTTAGGCTTTGTCGTGTGCTGTCTCAATAGTTGTTCTTTTTTTTTTTTTTTTTTTTTTAATTTTATTTTAAAGTATAGACAACTTCGAAATACAATCTTTGACATCACTTTATACATCCTAGAGATATCCCCTTTCCCTTCCCTCCTCCCCTCCTCCCCTCCCCCCCCCCTTAGTCTCTTCATAGTTCTATGGATCTCTGTGGTGTCTCTGCTTTTATACTTAATACTTCGGGCCCACAAGAATGATCTCGTTTGCCAAGTGATTTCACCTCCGTGGTATTATCAATTGCGGAGCATCTAAGTCAATTCCTGCTTGGGATCTCCAAAGCTTATATTTATCCCATATTTTGGTAAACTGGAGCAGTTGATTGTTCTTCATCCCTGTAAGCTTTGCCATTTGATACATATAGTCCATTTTATGTAAAACTTGGACAATTGGTGGAGCCAGCGATTGCTTCCAGGCAGCCGCCAGTGCAATCTTTGCCGCTCCTAAAAACATGGAAGCCAAACGGTGAAGAGGTGTCAGAAGTCAGGGAGGGCGAAATTGCAACAAGCAGTAGTCTATTGTTTGTGGATATTCTTTACCCAATATCTGCTTCAATAACTTAAGACATTCCTGCCAATACGGTTGTATCTTTGGACATGACCACCATATATGTTTCATATCCCCCCTCACTTGACATCCCCTCCAACATTGATTCAAAGAGCCTGGAAACATTTTCGCTACTTTATGTGGGGTATAATACCATCGGTACAGGATCTTATATCCATTTTCTATCATGGAACTACTTACTGATCCCTTTACTAGAAAGCCTATCGCCTTTTCCCAACTCTTCAGTTCATGTGTGGCCCCTATATCTTGTTCCCATTTCTGTATGTACTGCTGGATTGGGTTTTTATATGAGAGTAGTGCCCCGTATATTCTTGACACATATCTTTTACGACTATTCCCTCCCATGGCCCGCTCTAGTTCTGTTTCCTCCTTTTGTAGCTCCCCTTTGGCTTTTCGAAGAATATAATCTCTAATTCTAGTGTAATATAATAGGTGATGTGCTGGGAGATTAAATTCATCTTGCAGCTCATTATATGAACGTATTGCCCCCTCTTCCCATATTTGGTCCAGTTGTTTCAACCCTCTCTGTCTCCATTGCTTATATATTGTATCTCCCTCTTCCCATGAAAATCCCGGTGCCCCTTGTATATGCATTTTACGGAAATATGTTCTCTGTGGGCAGAATTGTTGGCGTAATGTATTCCATGTCATTAATGGGTATGCCACTGTTGGGGTTAGCAATGTTGCCATTGCCCTAACCCGTTTACTGGGGAGCCATAATAATGCTGCTGGGTGATTAAGTCCTATCCAGTGTTTTTCGATTTGTAACCATGGTTTGTCTTCCTCAGTGATCCATGCTGCTAATATTTTTAGCTGTGCTGCTTGAAAGTATTTAAAGAAGTCCGGCACTCCCATT
This sequence comes from Microcaecilia unicolor, assembly GCF_901765095.1. Lineage (NCBI taxonomy): Eukaryota > Metazoa > Chordata > Amphibia > Gymnophiona > Siphonopidae > Microcaecilia > Microcaecilia unicolor. The sequence continues at coordinate 232,099,932 of NC_044036.1, forward strand.
CCCCCCTTTTTTTTGGGTTGGTATAGCATTTCTGCTTGTACTCTAGGCGGCTTATGGTTCCAAATGTACGCAAAGGTTTTTTTCTTTAGTTGTCTGAAGAATTTTTTGGGGATTTGGATTGGTAATGCTATGAAGAGGTATAAAATTTTGGGTAGCAATATCATTTTTATTGCTTGTATCCGGCCTAACCAGGACAGCTCCAGCCCTTCCCATCTCTCTAATTCCTGTAGCATTTCTCGCAATTTACCTGGGAAGTTTGCCTCGAAAAGAGTTTTTAGACTAGGTGTCAAATTGACTCCCAGATACCGAATGGAGCGCTTTGTCCATCTATACGGGTGTCGCTCTTGTAATTTATCTCTGTCCTCTGCATTTATATTTAAGCCCAATATCTCCGATTTTGTCATATTTATTTTAAATCCTGCTAGTTGCCCAAATTGCCCCAATGTTTGTTCAATAGTCTGTAATGATCTATGCGGGTTTGTTAGAGTCAAAAGGATATCATCTGCAAACAGCATAATTTTATGTATCTTATGACCAATTTGGATCCCATGAATGGCCTCATTTGCTCTAATTATCTGGGCTAATGGCTCCATTGTGATGGCGAAAAGCAGGGGAGAAAGTGCACATCCCTGCCTTGTCCCCCTATTTAATTTAAAAGTGGTTGAGCATTCCCCATTTATAATCAATTCTGCTAATGGCTGCTCATAAAGACGTTGTAGCCATTTTATATATCGGCCCGTCATTCCCATTTTATGCAGAACCTTAAACATATAGGGCCAGTGTACTCGATCGAACGCTTTCTCAGCGTCGAGAGAAAGTAAGATTGTTGGTTGTTGTGTGTTATTTGCCTCTTGTATTAAATGCAGTGCCCGTCTGATATTATCAAACGTTTGTCTTCCTTCTACAAACCCCGTCTGATCATTCTGTACCAGTTCCGGCATAAGCCTCTGTAATCGCCTGGCTAGAATTTTCGTGAATATTTTATAGTCTGTATCTAAGAGTGATATGGGACGATATGATCCACATTGCAGCGGGTTTTTCCCAGGTTTTAGGAGAATACTAATATGAGCTAATCGCCATGAGTGAGGCAATTCTTTTTGGTGTTCTATCTCATTCAATACCCGAACCAACAAAGGTGCCAATATTTTCCCAAAACATTTATAAAATCTATTCGTGTATCCATCAGGCCCTGGAGCCTTACCGTTAGGCAGGTTATGTATTGCCCATTGCACCTCCTCCAGTGTAATGGGTGCAGACAGTTCCTCATTTTGATTTGAGCCAATTTGAGGGAGCTCTATCCCCTCTAAGTAATCTTGAATTGTTTGTGGTTCTGACTGTATATCATCTGTGTACAATTGTTTATAAAAAGCATGGAAAGCCCGCTTAATATCCTCAGTTGCAGTCTGTCGCTGCCCTGTGCTATCCTCTATTGCATGTATGTGGTTTTTCAGTTTTTGTTTTTTTAATTTATATGCTAATAGCCGGGAGGCTTTATTACCAAACTCATAATATTGCTGTTGTGTTCTTTGAAGTGTTTCTGCCACCTCTGCTAACTGTAGGTCCCGAAGTTCTAATTGTACTTGTTGACATCGTTGAGCTACACTCGTTGTATGTTTCCCTTTAGCTATAGTATGTTGTAGGTGTTCAAGCTCTATATGTAGTTGTTGTGTTTTACGTTGTTTCTGCCTCCATCTATACGATTGTAATGATATAATTTGTCCTCTGAGGACTGCTTTAAGCCCTTCCCATAGTATGTCATCACTCACGTCTCCTGTGTCATTTTGTGCAATATAGGCTTGGATGTGGATTTCTAATTGCTTGATCACATTAGGGTCTGCTAACATACTATCATCCATTCGCCAGCGTGGTTTGGTTAATCTATTTGTTGTGCACCTTAATGTTAGCGTCAGGGGCGAATGATCAGACCATGTCCTGCTCTGTATTTGTACCCCTTGTACTCTCTGTATCAAACTTTGTCCTCCCAGCCACATGTCTATTCGTGAATACGATGCATGTACCGCCGAATAGTACGTATAGCTGCGTGACATCGGGTTATAATGTCGCCATATGTCTGTCATCTGCCAATAATTTATAAATTTGTGTAGTTTTGCTCTATCATTTCGGGCATAATGCACCCCCACACTTGAGTTATCCATAACTGGATGCATAGTGAGATTAAAGTCTCCTCCTATTATCAGTTCCCCATCAACATATTTTGCCAATACTTCCGATAGCTCTCCATAAAAGGAGCCTTGTTTCTCATTTGGGGCGTAGATATTCAGTAGGGTAAAAGTCTCCGCTCCCAATCGTATATTTAGCAAAATATATCGCCCCCCCTTATCTCTCACTATCCGTTGTACCTGCCAGGGCAATCTCCTCGCTAGGGCTATCATGACTCCCTTTTTTTTCTTTTCCATATGGTTCGATGCAAAATATATTTCCCTGTACCCTCCGTGTATACATAGTTTCTCGTGCATAGGTAATAAGTGTGTCTCTTGGGCAAATATCATATCTGCTTTTAATCTAAGTGCCTCTTTAAAGAGGAGTTGCCGCTTTGCTGGTGAATTAAGGCCTTTCACGTTAATAGTCATTAATTCTATTGTTCCCATTATTCCTGATTAACAACAAATGAAAGAAAAGACATTACTCCCATTCTGTGACTACTCATTCCACTATGCTGACTACCAGGAGATCCTATCTCTATTGAAGTTATTGTTCGCATTATATTCCCCCTCCCCCCCAACATCCCTTCCCCTAACCAAACTACACCTTCCATAACTAGGTCAGGTGTTTCAGGAGTCTGGCCACATCCCCGCATCCCACCCCCATCTCCTTTCTTTTATCATCCAACATATTTCTATACTCTATCCAAACATTGAATTTAACATTGCATCTAGTTTTGCTCAAACCATTCACTTTAGCTTATCAATTAACATTTTAAACTTTACTTGTAGATATTCATGCTGTTTACCAACCATTAAATCATAACTGTGAGGTTACAAGAGTCCTCACTCACTCTTCAGTGTTGAGCTCTATCCAATAGGTTATGTCTTTTTTTCCCTGGACCTTTATATCCTTTCTCAAGTTACTGTCTGTTCTCCACGCCTCAATGTTGTTTCAGATCGTTGGCGCTGCAGCCTGCCTTTCCCTGCCGACGTTCTTTGCCATCTGGGTCTGTCCATTTGTCCCGGTCTTGCTTTATGTCTGCTCTCGATCGTGGTGCTCCATTCTTGGTCAGGGAAGATGGCTGCTGCTTCTTCTGTTCCTCTTATCTTGTGGAGTTTACCCTCTTTGTAAAACCGCAACGCGAAGGGGTAACTCCATCTATATTTGATGTTTTGGGAACGGAGATATTGTGTGATGGGTCGTAGTTCTGCCCTCCGACGCAGCGTGATACTTGCCAGGTCTTGGTAGAGTTGAACGCGGTGCGTATCCCATACAAATTCTGGGTGCTCCCGTGCTGTTTGCATGACTTTCTCCTTGATTTTGTAATCCACGAAACATGCTATTATGTCCCTTGGTTGATTATTCCTGGTTGTTCCCAGGGACCTATGGGCCCGCTCTATTGCAATATCTGCTGGTTCTATTGTAGTTTGTGATTCTTTCAGTAGCATGCTTGCCACTTGTTGAACTGTTAATTCACAGTTTGAATACTGTGGGCTCTCTGGGATACCGCGGAACCTGATATTATGCCGTCGGCTCCTATTCTCAATATCTTCCAGCTTATCCCATAATTGCTGGGAAGTTTTCTTATCTTCTTCTTTCTGCTCCGTCATATTTTGAATCAAGTCCATTTGTTCATCTAGGCGATCTTCCGTTTCAGCCACCCGCTGCCCCAACGCTGCAATCTCACCGCGGAGATCCTCTCCTAGCGTGTTCAGGTCCGTTCGCATTGCTTTAAGCTCCCCTGTAATTTCTTTCAGCCATTCACGTATCTCAACCAGCGGTTCCGTCTCTTCCACTAGCGCTTCGTCTGGCGTGAAGAGCGGTTGCGAACTTTGCATTGCCTTCTGCGTCGAGTTCTCGAGTGTTCGCTCCTCCGCCATGCTGTTCCCCTTCGGGGCGGTCTGTGATGGCGCCGTGCTTGGGCCCGTGTAAGCAAATCCCGCTAATGATTGTCTGGACGTTCGAGCGGTCATATTTATCTTGTTCCCGCGTCTTTCCGCCGCTGTTTCCTCTCTTGCCTTATGCTGTAATCGTAAGTTAGATGCTGTATTTCTTGCTTTTAATGGTGGGACCGCCGGAGCTCTTCACTCAGGCAGCCATCTTGATGCGGTGACGTCACCAGCCCCCCCTCAATAGTTCTTCTTGATCTATATGATTGGAAGAGGCCCTGTACAACAGGGAAGGGAATGGGGTGGGGGGAATGTTGTTATTGGTGTTACCTGATGCTTTCATTCACATTTTTCATTGTAATCTTATATACCTCAAATAAGCCTGTCTGATAGCCCGATGACTGAATTTAAAATTTTTTAAATCAGTGCAGTTATGTCTTGCTTGTAAAAACTAACTAATTGGAAAAATGAAATTTCAGTTTATGTGGATGGTAACTATTAAATTGCACTAGCACATTCCTTTCTACTGATTTCCTATATAAAGATGTAACAAGCTTATTCTCCTGCCATACAATCCATAGATCTAAAAATGAGATCTTAACTTTATCACATCATAGTAAACTGTAAGCTGTTATCAACAGTATTTAGCCAATGTGTAAAACATTAAAATTGAATTCTATCCCCTGTCCACACACAAAAAAAATATCATCACGAAAATGCTTCCATAGGAGTACAGATTGAAAAATAGATGATTTTTAAATGTGATTTTCATCAAATCTCCCTGCAAATAAAGTTGGTACTGATGAGGCTAAAGCCACCCCCATGGCTACTCCCTAAATCTCCCTACAAATAAAGTTGCCCCATGGCTACTCACTGGATTTGTTTATACCAGTTTCCATCATATCAAAAGTAATTCTCTTGAATCACCAGTTCAGCTGATTCCAACAGGAATTCAGAGGAAATTCTCATATGCTAAGAGCATATTGATAGGGCTTGAGCTATCACCTCCAAGGCCTCATCCTGAGGAATGTTTGTATGTAGAGAAATGACATCTAAAGTAACCAAATATATATTTTCTGGCAAATAACCCAAATCAGAAGATTCTTAATAAATGAGCAGAGTCTTGTAGAGGAGTAGCCTAGTGGTTAGTGCAGTGGACTTTGATCAAGGGGAACTGGGTTTGATTCCCACTGTAGCTCCTTGTGACTCTGGGCAAGTCACTTAATCCTCCATTGCCCCAGGTACAAATAAGTACCTGTATATAATATGTAAACCACTTTGAATGTAGTTGCTAAAACTACAGAAAGGCGGTATATGAAGTCCCATTTCCCTTTCCCTTTATGAAAGAAGCAGCTTCTATCCTAAAAAAAAAGAGTCCACAAATTGTGGCAAAGGTTCTAGAAGTGGAAACTATTGGGCACCCCGGAGGATTGGACAATCTCTTATGAATTTTAGGTAGAAAATAAATCTTAGGAGAAGACTTTTACAATATGGTCTGGGTTATGTACTAACACCTCCTTATAACCCATTCCAAATGAGGATAGCATTCTTTAGATTCTTAATGAAACTTCAATTGTGATTCTTTTTCGCAGAGAACCTTCCTGGCCCCAACATCTCTGTTAAACATGCCTGCTTATTATTTGGAATACTAAGCAAAGCAATGATATTCTGTTCATTAAGCAAGTCAGGGCTGAGGATTTTGCAGAGGCAATATTTACTGCTCCTGTAGGGAATCTCAGCCATCTCACAACAGATTGAGTGTAGACTGGAAGGTACCACATTTCCCTCCCCTGACCTTACTGCCCCCCTTTTACGCAGTGAGCGAAAGCAATCATTCTGTAAACAGTTATGCATGTTTTAACCCAGATAATAAAACCATGTTGTAACGGTGTAGACTCCCAGTGGGACTGCTAGCCCCCGCCCCACCCCCAAACACTAAAAAGACCCTAGTGGTTCAGTGGGATCGCTCTGGCACACCCACACCCCCGCATCCTACCTCGAAGTTGGAGAAGTGAGGGACTAGCATTCCCTTCCTCCTCTGCAGATGCCTCCTCAAATGGCGGTGCCCAGCCCAGTGCATCCTGGGTCTTAGTGTTTGGGGTGGGGGCTAGCAGCCCCACTGGACCACCAGGGTCTTTCTAGTGTTTTTTTTGTTGGGTGGGGGGGGGGGGCTTAGGTTTGATAGGTCTGGGAGAAAATCCTAGACCTGTCAATCTTCTGCTGTTTGACAGGTCCGGGCTTTTTTTTTTTTTTTGACAGCCTGGATCTGTCAACTTCTGTAGGAGGATTGTGCCTTGGGTGCATGCCCAGCCACAGTCCTCCCGCAGATGTGCCCCTATGATCAGAGCTAATAGTGTGCCCACAAAGTCCATGTTGAATTATCCTTTAAAATGTTTGCTTGCTTTAAAGGACTGGCTGTTTGCCAGGGTTTGATCTTCCAACTTAGCCGCCTGTGTCACAGCTGTCAGTTCAAACTAATCCCCTGCCCCTTTCGCTCCTCTACCATTTCCCTTTGTTTGCACCATCCCTATATGGATATTTATTTATTTATTTATTACATTTGTACCCCACGCTTTCCCACACATTGCAGGCTTAATGCGGCTTACATAGTTAATACAATTACAATAGCAAGGTCTTAAGGAGAATGTTATAAGCAGTGAAAATGAGGTTTTAGGAATACGTAAGTTGAGTATGTAAAGGTAAACAAAGGTAGGATAAGCAAAATGAAAAGAGATTGGAAGGGGTGAGGAGAGGAAGGATGGAGAGGGAAAAGATAAAGGGCAAAGGATAGATGGAAAAAGATAAGAGCATAAGGAGATTGGGAGATATAGTCTAAGGTATAGTAATCATCAGGACCAGGATTAAGAGGAAGGGTTTAATAGTTAAGTAGAGTCATTCATTCATTCATTCATTCATTTATTTATTTATTTTATTGCATTTGTATCCCACACTTTCCCACCTCTTTGCAGGCTCAATGTGGCTTACAATACATCATGGATATTGGAAGTAAAAAGAGAATAGATATTTGGTTTTATAGAAGGATTTTGGGTTGCATGGTAATAGAATACATGATAGTAATATAGCAGAATACATTATTAAACATTTCTGGATATATGTGGGGAGTTTCACATGTGTTGATCTCTGTGGTATATCTTGTCAAAGAGATGGGTCTTCAGTTGTTTTCGGAAGTTGGTCAGTTCATAGATCGCTTTTAGGGTGCGTGGCAATTCATTGAGTAAGCTGTCTTGAAGAGTAAACATAGTAAACATAGTAGATGACGGCAGAAAAAGACCTGCACGGTCCATCCAGTCTGCCCAAGAAGATAAATTCATATGTGCTACTTTTTTATTTGTACTGTCCTCTTCAGGACACAGACCGTATAAGTCTGGCCAGCCCTATCCCCGCCTCCCAACCACCAACCCCGCCTCACACCACCAGCTCTGGCACAGACTGTATAAGTCTGCCCAGCACTATCCTCGCCTCCCAACTACCAGTCCCGCCTCCCAACACCAGCTCTGGCACAGACCGTATAAGTCTGCCCAGCACTATCCCCGCCGCCCAACCACCAGCCCCGGCACAGACCGTATAAGTCTGCCCAGCACTAGTCCCGCCTCCCAACCACCAGCGCCGGCACAGACCGTATAAGTCTGCCCAGCACTAGCCCCACCTCCCAACCACCAGCTCTGCCACCTATTCTAGGCTAAGCTCCTTAGGATCCCTTTTTTCTGCACAGGATTCCTTTATGTTTATCCCACGCATGTTTGAATTCTGTTACCGTTTTCATCTCCACCACCTCCCGCGGGAGGGCATTCCAAGCATCCACCACCCTCTCCGTGAAAAAATACTTCCTGACATTCTTCTTGAGTCTGCCCCCCTTCAATCTCCGGAAAAGGTTCGTTTGCGGATTAATACCTTTCAAATATTTGAACGTCTGTATCATATCACCCCTGTTTCTCCTTTCCTCCAGGGTATACATGTTCAGGTCCGCAAGTCTCTTCTCATAAGTCTTGTAACGCAAATCCCATACCATCCTCGTAGCTTTTCTTTGCACCGCTTCAATTCTTTTTACATCCTTAGCAAGATACGGCCTCCAAAACTGAACAGAATACTTCAGGTGGGGCCTCACCAACGACTTGTACAGGGGCATCAATACCTCTTTTCTTCTGCTGGTCACACCTCTCTCTATACAGCCTAGTAACCTTCTAGCTATGGCCACCGCCTTGTCACACTGTTTCATCGCCTTCAGATCCTCAGATACTATCACCCCAAGATCCCTCTCCCCATCCGTACCTAGCAGACTCTCACCGCCTAACACATACGCCTCTCTTGGATTTCTACTCCCTAAGTGCATCACTTTGCATTTCTTCGCATTGAATTTTAATTGCCAAACCTTAGACCATTCTTCTAGCTTTTTCAGATCCTTTTTCATGTTTTCCACTCCCTCCAGGGTGTCCACTGTGTTACAAATCTTAGTATCATCCGCAAATAGGCAAACTTTACCTTCTAACCCTTCGGCAAAGTCACTCACAAATATATTGAACAGAATCGGCCCCAGCACCCAGTGGCGTAGCCAGACAGCCAATTTTGGGTGGGCCTGAGCCTAAAGTGGGTGGGCACAAAATTATCACTGCTCCGCCATACCTCCACCTCAAAATATAAATACTTTAGCTAATGAGGATCCTCAAGCTTTGTTAGCTGAAGACTTTCTCCAAAGGCAATTAATACCAATCGGTCCAGCACTTTTCTTCCTTCCCCGCCTCCAGTCTATGGTCTAGCACCTCTCCCTAGCTCCACCCCACTGACAATTAATACCTTTAAATAAATTTAGATATTAGATAAGTATCATATGTCAAAGAATTTTAGATATTAGATATGTATCATATGTCAAACAATAAAGTGGGTGCTCAAAGCATCAATCAAAGCGACAATCGCTCAACTGCAAAACACTATGCACAAATTTGTGCAAAAACACACTCAGAACCTTACTGTACCATAAATAATACACTGGGCAGACCCTAATACACCAATATACCGATACAGAAAATGCAGACCGTGAACAATATGAAACAAGGGATCATATCACAATTCTCATGTAGAGCCACAAAACACATTTTTAGGGTGGATAGTGTTCACAATGAGCTCCTTTTATTAACGACCATATATAGATCCTTCAAGAGGTAGTGTGTCATGATTTAGGCTCTACACCCTTTCTGATGTTTTGGTGCCACCTCAGTAAGGCCAATACACAAATTCTCCACTGCAAAACACTATACACAAACTTGTGCAAAAACACACTTATAACCTTACCAAACCATAACAGCACTAATTCCAAGGACAGGACGAGCTACAACCTTATGCGTGGAAAGGCAGCACTATAATTACACCGGGCTCTAAAACACCAGTACATAACCTAGTGAAACAAAAAAAACAAAACAAAAAAGGCTGCAAATACTACATGCTAGCAGAATACTGCACCTTGATCACACATGAAAAACACATGACACAACAGATATGAAGGCAAATTTCTGAACTGGAAAGTTATATCAAGAAGTCAGACTCAGCATGCAGCAATACTAGAAAAACTGAAACTTACATGCAAAATATCACAGATGCACATTTCCAAAAGCTGACATATTCCAATTAATAAATTCTGAATTAAAAAATGTTTTCTACCTTTGTTGTCTGATCATTTAGTTTTTCTATTCGCGTTGGTCCCAGTGTCTTCTGTTTTATGCAGTGTCTTCTTTCTATTTGATATTTTTTCACTCACCATGTCCACCATCCTCCTGTGTCCTTATGTTTTCTCCCCCAGCCCTCCCCTCCCCTCATACATGTCCAGCAATTTCCTCTCTCCCCTCCATCCATCCATCTCCTGATGTCCAGCAATTTCCTCTGTCCCCTTCCCTCCAGCAATGTTCTCTCCCCCCCCCGCCCTCCTCTCCATGTCCAGCGAGTCTCCCTGCCCTCCCTCAGTTCCCCAAAAGCCCTCCGAATCCTCTCCGTTCCCCCCTCCCCTCCCACCCATGGCCAGCGAGTCTCTCTGCCCTCCCTCAGTTCCCCAAAAGCCCTCTGAGTCCTCTCCGTTCCCCCCTCCCCTCCCATCCATGGCCAGCGAGTCTCCCTGCCCTCCCTCAGTTCCCCAAAAGCCCTCCGAGTCCACTCCGTCCCCCCCTCCCACCCATGGCCAGCGAGTCTCCCTCCCCTCCCATCCCACCCTTGGCCAGCAAGTCTCCCTGCCCTCCCTCAGTTCCCCAAAAGCCCTCCGAGTCCTCTCCGTCCCCCCCTCCCACCAATGGCCAGCGAGTCTCCCTGCCCTCCCTCAGCTCCCCAAAAGCCCTCCGAATCCTCTCCGTTCACCCCTCCCCTCCCATCCCATCCCACCCATGGCCAGCAAGTCTCTCTGCCCTCCCTCAGTTCCCCAAAAGCCCTCCGAGTCCTCTCCATCCCCCCCTCCCACCCATGGCCAGCGAGTCTCCCTGCCCTCCCTCAGCTCCCCAAAAGCCCTCCGAATCCTCTCCGTTCCCCCCTCCCCTCCCATCCCACCCATGGCCAGCGAGTCTCCCTGCCCTCCCTCAGCTCCCCAAAAGCCCTCCGAGTCCTCTCCGTCCCCCCGCACATGAACCTGGCCTTTTTCTTTCAATAGCAGCGAGCGACGTGAAGGCACTGCAACGCTTGCCAGCTTCATGTTCTCCCTTTCCTGTTCACACAGTGTTCGTCCCGCCTTCGCGGAAACAGGAAATACGTCATCGTAAAGGCGGGACGGACACTGAGTGAAGAGGAAAGGGAGAACTTGAGGCAGTGTCTTCACGTCGGTCGCTGCTTAAACAAAAAGGACAGGTTAAAACATTTGCATGGGGGGGGGGTGGCGGATGACGGACGGAACTGAGGGGGAGAACGAAGGAGGAGCGGAGGAAGTCTGACGGTCGGGCGAGGGAGGGAAGGAGGAATGCCACACGGGGTCTCTTACTGCGACTCGGGGTGCATCATTCCTGGGTGGGCCTTGGGCTTAAGTGGGTGGACCTAGGCCCACCCAGGCCCACCCGTGCCTACGCCCCTGCCAGCACCGATCCCTGAGGCACTCCACTACTCACCTTTCCCTCCTCCGAGCGAACTCCATTTACCACCACCCTCTGGCGCCTGTCCGTCAACCAGTTCCTAATCCAGTTCACCACTTTGGGTCCTATCTTCAGCTCATCCAGTTTATTTAAGAGCCTCCTGTGGGGAACCGTGTCAAAAGCCTTGCTGAAATCTAAGTAGATTACGTCTATAGCATGTCCACGGTTCAATTCTCCGGTCACCCAATCAAAGAATTCAATGAGATTCGTTTGGCACGATTTCCCTTTGGTAAAACCATGTTGTCTCGGATCTTGCAACTCATTTTCTTCCAGGAAATTCACTATCCTTTCCTTCAGCATCGCTTCTATTACTTTTCCAATAATCGAAGTGAGGCTTACCGGCCTGTAGTTTCCAGCTTCTTCCCTATCACCACTTTTGTGAAGAGGGACCACCTCCGCCGTTCTCCAATCCCTCGGAACCTCTCCCATTTCTAAGGATTTATTAAACAAATCTTTAAGAGGACCCACCAGAACCTCTCTGAGCTCCCTCAATATCCTGGGGTGGATCCCATCCGGTCCCATGGCTTTGTCCACCTTTAGTTTCTCTAGTTGTTGATACACACTCTCTTCCGTGAATGGTGCTATATCCATTCTCAAATGAACTTTTGCCAGTCCATCGTGGTCCTTCTCCCGGATTTTCTTCAGTAAAAACAGAACAAAAGTATCTATTTAGCAAATTTGCCTTTTCTTCATCATTATCTACATAGCGGTTTGCAGTAGTCTCACAATTCCTTTTTTAGTCATTCTCCTTTCACTAATAGACCTGAAGAAAGTTTTGTCACCCCTCCTTACCTTTCTAGCCATTTGTTCTTGCGCTTTCGCCAGACGTACCTCTCTCTTGGCTTCTTTCAGTTTCCTCCGGTATTCCTCCCCGTGTTGAGTTTTTCTGTATTTCTGGAATGCCAGCTCTTTAGCCTTTATTTTCTCAGCCACTTGCTTGGAGAACCATAGCGGTTTCCTTTTTCTCTTGCTTTTATTTACTTTCCTTACATAAAGGTTTGTGGCCCTATTTATAGCTTCTTTCAGTCTGGACCACTGTCCTTCCACTTCTCATACTTCCTCCCAGCCCATCAGCTCCTTCCTTAGGTATTCCCCCATTTTACTAAAGTCAGCATGCTTGAAATCCAGGACTTTGAGTTTTGAGTAGCCACCCTCCTCTTCAGCCGTCATATCAAACCAAACCGTTTGATGGTCACTGCCGCCCAGGTGGGCACCCACTCGGACATTTGACACGCTATCCGCATTTGTGAGCACCAGATCCAGCATCGCTCCTTCCCTCGTGGGTTCCATGACCATTTGTCTGAGCAGAGCACTTTGGAAAGCATCCACACTCTCTCTACTTCTTTCCGATTCCGCAGATGGAACCTTCCAATCTACATCCGGCAGATTGAAATCTCCCAGCAACAGCACCTCTCTCTTCTTTCCCAACTTTTCAATATCTGCGATCAGGTCTTTATCTAATTCTTCCAATTGTGTTGGAGGTCTGTAGACAACACCCACGTGGACAGAGGTTCTATCATCTCTTTTTAAGGTGATCCATACTGCTTCTTCCGTACCCCAGGTCCCTGTCATTTTGGTTGCTGTGATATCATTTCTCACATATAGAGCTACTTCTCCACCTTTACGACCCTCTCTATCCTTCCTAAATAGATTATAGCCTGGTATGTTTGCATCCCATTCATGGGAACCATTGAGCCATGTCTCTGTGATTGCAACAACGTCTAAGTCTGCCTCCAACATCAGGGCTTGAAGGTCATGAACTTTGTTGCCAAGACTGCGAGCATTTGTGGTCATCACTTTCCATTTCCATTTCCTGGTATGTGTTTCAACATTTGATATTTTGGTGTGTTTTTTGTCTTTGGGTCCCTCCATATCTTTTTGTTCCACCTTAATTTCTTTTGCTTTTGCTGTTTCTTCTGGCACAGTTCTTTTTTTAGGAACCTCACAGAGCTCTCTAATGGAGCAAAAGAATTCTGTAGGGGTAACACTTGTGAGGGTGTATGCCTCTGTGTCACATGACGAAGTCTGCCTGAGCCTACTGTGAACCATCTATTCTTAGGTGGTTTTATCCTTTGAGGCAGTGGTGTGAATTTGGTTTGATTTTGTGCAGTCTTAGAAGTTGCTTTAAGTGCATCTAATTCCTGCTTTAATTTACTGAGCTCTTGTTCTAAACTAGCGAGCTGATTACAGATAGGACAAGCCTTAAGTTTCCAGATGATTGGCCTTGAAACTAAAGCTCCACAATTATTACAGAGAATAAAAGTCATCCTGATTTGTTGGAATGGTTATGAATAGGTATTTTATGATGGGGCTTGACAGTGTGCAAGATTAACTTTACTTCTCAGCAATTTGAGACAGTTGTAATTCGGATGGAGTTAAGTTGTGATAAGTAGTGTAGTTAGAATAGGGATTTAGGAAGTGTCAGTCCTGGGGTGGGTGGGATGAGGGGTAGGGTGGGTGGGTATAAACCTAACCTTGTGGAATGTATTTGCTGTAAAACCTATCTTAGGCCTTTATTAAGCCTCTTTTCTACAAAGCTGATTGGGACAAGGGGAAGACAAGGGTAGTAGGTAGAGATGTGCAAAAAAACCACAGTTCTAGAGTAGGAAAAGCCACAAATATAGCCAGCACAAGACTCCTGAAGAAATTGCAGAGTCATGGAATCGGAGGTAGGGTATTATTATGGATTAAGAACTGGTTGAAAGATAGGAAGCAGAGAGTAGGATTGCGTGGCCAGTATTCTCAGTGGAGGAGGGTAGTTAGTGGGGTCCCGCAGGGGTCTGTGCTGGGTCCGTTGCTTTTTAATGTATTTATAAATGACCTAGAGATGGGAATAACTAGTGAGGTAATTAAATTCGCCGATGACACAAAATTATTCAGGGTCGTCAAGTCGCAGGAGGAATGTGAACGATTACAGGAGGACCTTGCGAGACTGGGAGAATGGGCGTGCAAGTGGCAGATGAAGTTCAATGTTGAGAAGTGCAAAGTGATGCATGTGGGTAAGAGGAACCCGAATTATAGCTACGTCTTGCAAGGTTCCGCGTTAGGAGTTACGGATCAAGAAAGGGATCTGGGTGTCGTCGTCGATGATACGCTGAAACCTTCTGCTCAGTGTGCTGCTGCGGCTAGGAAAGCGAATAGAATGTTGGGTGTTATTAGGAAGGGTATGGAGTCCAGGTGTGCGGATGTTATAATGCCGTTGTATCGCTCCATGGTGCGACCGCACCTGGAGTATTGTGTTCAGTACTAGTCTCCGTATCTCAAAAAAGATATAGTAGAATTTGAAAAGGTACAGCGAAGGGCGACGAAAATGATAGTGGGGATGGGACGACTTTCCTATGAAGAGAGGCTGAGAAGGCTAGGGCTTTTCAGCTTGGAGAAGAGACGGCTGAGGGGAGATATGATAGAAGTGTATAAAATAATGAGTGGAATGGATCGGGTGGATGTGAAGCGACTGTTCACGCTATCCAAAAATACTAGGACTAGAGGGCATGAGTTGAAGCTACAGTGTGGTAAATTTAAAACGAATCGGAGAAAATTTATCTTCACCCAACGTGTAATTAGACTCTGGAATTCGTTGCCGGAGAACGTGGTACAGGCGGTTAGCTTGACGGAGTTTAAAAAGGGGTTAGATAGATTCCTAAAGGACAAGTCCATAGACCGCTATTAAATGGACTTGGAAAAATTCCGCATTTTTAGGTATAACTTGTCTGGAATGTTTTTACGTTTGGGGAGCGTGCCAGGTGCCCTTGACCTGGATTGGCCACTGTCGGTGACAGGATGCTGGGCTAGATGGACCTTTGGTCTTTCCCAGTATGGCACTACTTATGTACTTATGTACTTCTCCCAGCCAGAGACCAGCAACACAGTCTTCAGCATTTTCCTGAAGGGTAAATGGTCGTCGATTGTTCGGATAAATCTTGGCAGAGCGTTCCAAAGTTGACTGCCCAATAAAGAGAAACTGGATGCATAGAAGGTCTTATATTTAATACCTTTGCAATTGGGGAGGTGTAAATTGAGGTGGGTATGAGACGACGATGGTCTATTTCTGGCTGGGAGGTCGATAAGGTTCATGTAGTTGGGGGATTCTCCATATATAATCTTATGAATCATAGTGTAAACTTTAAAATGTATTCGTTCTCTGATGGGAAGCCAATGAAGTCTCTCTCGAAGAGGTGTTGCGCTGTCAAATCTTGACTTGCCAAGGATAAGTCTGGCTGCCGTGTTCTGGGTAGTCTGAAGCCTCTTGAGGATTTGAGTCTTACATCCTAGGAAAACACTGTTGCAGTTGTCTGTGTGTATGAGTACTGTGGATTGCACTAGGTTCCGGAAGGTATTCAAGGGAAGATAAGATTTTAATCATTTCAGAATCCACATCATATTAAACATCTTTTTAGTGACGGATTCAGCATGGATTTCGATTGATAGATGGTTATCAGTTGTTACTCCAAGTATTTTTAGGCTATCTGATATGAAGAGTTTAACATTTGGGGTGCTAATGGTGGACGGGAGAGGTGAAGAGTGTTGGGATGAAAGAACTAGACATTGTGCGTTTAATTTAATTTTGAAAGCGTTAGCCTGATATGTATTTATCCTTGTTAGTATGTGTGCTATTTACTTTCCTATCTGAACATTGTAGTTCCTTTTTCATACCTATCATATTTGTTACTAATTTTTAGAATTGTAAACTGCCTAGGTCTACCTGTTCAGGTGGTATATCAAATTACTGTAAATAAATAAATTTGCATGCTATTAGCTCTGATCATAGGGACGTTAATGCCTCATGCTGTTCCGGCGCTAATTTTAGAGCGCTGTTTAGAATAGCAGGGGCCTTCTGATCATCTGCACCTTAGTAGCCTAGTGTTAATGCACTGGGCTGACAAAGAGGGAAGCCCAGTTCAAATCCTGCTGCTGCTGCTCTTGTGACCTTGGGCAAGGCACTTAATCCTCCACTGCCCTAGGTAAACACTTAGATTGTGAGCCCTCTAGGGACAGGGAAGTACTTGTACCTGAATGTAACTCACCTTGAACTACTACTGAAGAAGGTGTGACCTGTATCCAAATAAATAAATGGTGCTGATAAATAAATGGATATGTGCCAGTAATCTATTTGAGTTAGGCCGTGAATGAATTTTGCTGCTAATCAGATTAGTGTTGGCACTTCCCATGGTCTGCTCCAATTCATCTTCCCTGTATATTCATAACTCAGTATTTCCCAACTCTCTCTTGCAGGCACATCTGGAGAAGTTAAGTTTTTAGGATTATCACAATGAATATTGGTTATTACTCTATTTACCATTAGCCTTCTCTTTTCTTCATGTACAATTTCTCTTTCATAACAGATTTTCTAAATGTTAAACATCCATAGCTATCCCAATATGTTTATGATACTGTATTGTAAAATTGGATTCTTACAACAAATTACTTTTTTATGCATTATTTGTTTGGGATATAAATGTTATAAATAAATATATAGAAGATTTACAGGCCTGATATTCAAAATGACTTAAAAAGCCAAGAGTGGGGCTAACCAGATATTTTCAGTGCCACTTTAACCGGATAGTGCTTCTGAAAATGCATGGATATTTCCCTTATTTGTCTAGTTTGTCTGTCCTGATTAAACTGTAAGCTCTGTCGAGCACGGACTCTCTTTTCATGTTCAAGTGCATAGTGCTGCATATATCTAGTAGTGCTATAGAAATAAGTAGTAGTAGTATGGTTAACGCGCAAGCTAAAACCGGCTATTTTGAGAGCATTCCAAGAGCAGAGTTGGCACTTAGCTGCTTAAGAGCCAATTTTTGACATTTAAGCAGTGTGAGCACTTCCCACACTGCTTTGTCTGTGCTTTGCCTTGCTCAGTCCTGGGGCACAACTCCACACCAGGTTCTCTAGGTAACTCTTAATTACTCGGCAGCACCAACAATAGTAAAGAAGTCAGAAAGTTTCCTGTATTTTATTGAGAATACTACTACTACTGTTTAGCATTTCTATAGTGCTACAAGGCGTACGCAGCGCTGCACAAACATAGAAGAAAGACAGTCCCTGCTCAAAGAGCTTACAATCTAATAGACAAAAAATAAAGTAAGCGAATCAAATCAATTAATGTGTACAGGAAGGAGGAGAGGAGGGTAGGTGGAGGCGAGTTGTTACAAGTGGTTACGAGTCAAAAGCAATGTTAAAGAGGTGGGCTTTCAGTCTAGATTTAAAGGTGGCAAAGGATGGGGCAAAACGTATGGCTCAGGAAGTTTATTCCAGGCGTAGGGTGCAGCGAGACAGAAGGCGCGAAGTCTGGAGTTGGCAGTAGTGGAGAAGGGAACAGATAAGAAGGATTTATCCATGGAGCGGAGTGCACGGGAAGGGGTGTAGGGAAGGACGAGTGTGGAGAGATACTGGGGAGCAGCAGAGTGAGTACATTTATAGGTTAGTAGAAGAAGTTTGAACAGGATACGAAAATGGATAGGGAGCCAGTGAAGCGACTTGAGGAGAGGGGTAGTATGAGTAAAGCGACCCTGGCGGAAGACGAGACGGGCAGCAGAGTTTTGAACCGATTGGAGAGGGGAGAGGTGACTAAGTGGGAGGCCAGCAAGAAGCAGATTGCAGTAGTCTAAACGAGAGGTGACAAGAGTGTGGATGAGGGTTTTGGTAGAGTGCTCGGAAAGAAAGGGGCGGATTTTACGGATGTTGTAAAGAAAGAAACGACAGGTCTTGGCGGTCTGCTGGATATGAGCAGAGAAGGAGAAAGAAGAGTCAAAGATGACCCCAAGGTTTCGAGCTGAGGAGACAGGGAGAATGAGAGAGCCATCAACAGAAATAGAAAACGGGGGGAGTGGGGAGGTGGGTTTGGGGGGAAAAATGAGAAGCTCGGTTTTGGTCATGTTTAATTTCAGGTGGCGTTGAGACATCCAGACAGCAATGTAGGACAAGCACGCTGAAACTTTGGTTTGGATGCAAGGTGAGATATCAGGGGTAGAAAGGTATATTCGGGAGTCATCAGCATAGAGATGGTAGGAAAAGCCATGGGATGAGATGAATGAACCAAGGGAAGAAGTGTAGATAGAAAAGAGGAGGGGACCAAGAACAGAACCCTGAGGTACGCCGACAGGCAGAGGGATAGAAGCAGAAGAGGATCCACCATAGTGAACACTAAAGGTGCGGAGGGAGAGGTAGGAAGAGAACCAGGAAAGGACTGAGCCCTGGAATCCAAATGAGGACAGGGTAT
This sequence comes from Microcaecilia unicolor, assembly GCF_901765095.1. Lineage (NCBI taxonomy): Eukaryota > Metazoa > Chordata > Amphibia > Gymnophiona > Siphonopidae > Microcaecilia > Microcaecilia unicolor. The sequence goes on from NC_044036.1 coordinate 232,118,321, forward strand.
CGAGAAGAATAGTCTCTCCCCTGGGCTATATGCCTCCCATGGCTTAGTACATAGCCCCAGCACACTTTTAGTTTCGACTTAGCAAAGGAAAAGAAAAAAAAACCTCTTTCCAACAGGTATTAATGCAACCCTCAGCTCTACAGTGCAAGACCTTCACTCCCCGAATTCACCAAGTCCAAAAAAACCCTTGGGCAAAAGTTCCAACGCTTTACCCAGCAAAAGGTTCCCAAAAGTTCATTTAGCAAGGGTTCTGCCTCCCTCCTAACTCAAGTCACCTATACCCTCCCCTCAGAGAACAACCTGAGTAAAGGAGACTCCCTCCCTCTCATACCAGCCAATAATTCCTGGTATCCTCCCCAGCTGCTCCCAATCTTTGGCTTGCTCAAAGGCTTCCTATGTCTCTCCCTTGGGAACCGGGGGGTTGTAGTCCGATTCACCTTCTCTAAGAGAGTCTAGTGGCCTCCTCTGGGAATCTGGGTTAGTTCATTGCGGGTCAGCTTTTCTAGATGTCAGGTGATCCTCCCCAGGGAAGCTGGGAGTGGTAGTCCCTCAATAGTTCCCACCCATGCCTGCCTCTCCAGCGCCCCGGTCTGGAGTTTCAGTTCCTAGATCTGCTTGGCCCTTCATATGTGTCAAACCAGCTAACTGCATAAATAGGACCGCATAAAATGCAGTCCTAGTTTTGTTGAATATTGCACTTAACCGGCTATATTTTCATCAGTTACATATTCCCAGAAATTCCCTCAATGCTGGAGCCCAAACATAGCTCAGTGTTGAAATTCCTGGTATACTCCCAGGGTGGTCAGCAAAACACTGATCACCACTGGCTGAATATCGGGCCCTGCATATCCTCAGTCTTCATTGTACGTTGATCTGCCACTTGCATATTCATTGTGTTAGTCCTGAAAACCTGACTGGGAAAGGAATGCGGAACAGTGGCATAACTTTTATATGTATAACTATTGTTGGTGCATTGTATGTAAAATAAAAAATTGTGCATGTAACCAACATAAATTTAAATGAAATCTTATGTAGTCAGCGTGGATGCCGACTGCATAAATCTTTTTGAATATGAAATTCAACATCAGATAAGTCAAATAACAGGTCTCACAACCTACAAAGATTCTGGTTTTCTCAGGGGCCAGTATGGCTGCTAAAATGTTCACATAGCTATGCAGTTGTTCCATATACTAAGCATTGGGTGTGCTGTAGAAGTCAAAATTTAATCAAAATGTAATACTCTGGAGATCTGAAAAATGTATGGATTAAACTGAAATTTGCATACTCTTAAAATGCACACAAATGGAACTGATCACCTAAATTAATTTCCTCTCTCCCCAGGATCCGTCATTGTTGAATAATAAAGCGACACTACATCATGTCAAAGGTGGAACTGTGATAGCAAAGCAAGGAGATCAGGTGAGCAACTCCATTAAGATTATGGTGAAGGCATTATTTGCAAAACAAAATATAAAGATGGTAATTTTACAATGGGGCGCCTATTTTAGGTCAGTTTTATTTAACTTTCTAAAGTTAACTAAGTTTATAAAGTACTAGTGTAAGTGGCAGAAGTTGCACTTACATTGCAGGCATGGACATTTACATCTGCCCTGAAGCTGATGTAACATTCTGTGCCTATAATTATGCAAGGGTATAGATTACCATATTTTATAATGTACACGTGTACATGCCCAAACTCTGCCCATACATAACTGCTGGCAAAATATGCAGCATCATGTCAAAGTGCATTTCATTTATGCTGGCACATATTTTCTCCGAGGACAAGCAGGACAGTATGTCCTCACATCTGGGTGACGTCATCTATAGTGCCCCGGGTTGGATGCTGGCCAGCATTCTTTTACTTTCTGGAAGCTTTTGCCAGGCCCAACTGCACATGCGCATATGCCTTCCTGCCTGCTGGAATCACACGGGACCCACAGGGTTTTTTTCAATTGGAGAGCAGTAAAGACGTGTCTTCTTTCTTTGTCATTTAGCTGTTTTCTCCTCATTGAGTTTTTTTCCTTGTCTTTCTGCCTCTTCTTTTGTGAGTAGCACGGAACTATTTCTTTTTTACTATTTTAATTTATCTCCTTTACTTCCTTAGTTCTTTTCAGCCTTCTTAAGTTTTATTCAGTTTTCTTTGGCTCATGGCCTTTTAGGCCTGAGATCTCGACCAGGTAAATAAATTTGCTATCCTATGCTTTATGATCTTTATATTCCGCTAAATTGAAAAGAGATTTCTAAATGGATTACAAACGATGTCTTTCTTCCGGAGAATTTACAACTGCATATCTAATACATTGAAACAAACAAAAAAAACTTTCTCATCAATTGCATATCTAAAACATTACAGTTGTATATCTAATACGTTGAAACTAAAAAGCATCTTTCTCATTAAATACATTGAAACTACAAAAACTCCTTTCTCATCAAACAAAAAAGACTTTAACACTTTCCTGAAGGAATAATATTGTTTTATTTTCCAAATTTCTAAAGGCAGTCTCTTCCAAAGCCTAATTCCCTGGTGTAAAAATGAATGCGCTAGCATGTTTTTTTTCCAAACACCCTTAACTGATGGATAGTTTAATTTCAAACAGTGTTCAATCTACCTGAGGAAAAAGATGATGGGAAATCCAAATTAGTCTACCAGGTTCATCACCGTATAGCATTTTGTACATCATACATGCTTGTTTAAACTTCAGGAGGCCAGTGGGGATGCTCTTTCATACTTTCCCAGGCAGTAAATCAATCTTTCTGCTGTATTCTGTAGAAATTCTGTAGATGTTTTTGTAACAGTTTATTAGTAAGACCCCCAAATAGCAAGTTACAATAATCTAAGTATGGAATCAGAATTCACTGTACCACTGTTCTAAAGTTATCCGGGTGTAATTCAGATCGAATTGCCCTCAGCTGCTGTAATCAGAAAATGTTTTTGTTTAGATAAAGCCTTCATATGTAATTCAAAAGTTAAGCCTAAATCAATTATGACTCCCAATCATTAGTTTCTCACCTGTACCCAGTTCCAAACACTTAGCTGTCAGCTTCACATAATCTCCAAACCAAACAACCTTAGTCTTTATTCAATTTCAGAAAATTAGCTTTAGCCCAATTATCAGTTTTGATGACAATCTCCCTCAAGAAAGTCATTGTATCTTCACACTTTTCTCAAGCTTCACACAGAAGAAAAATATCATCTGTATATGAGTAGACCAATACTCCCAAGGTGGACAGCACTATTCCCATCATACTTAAATAGATGTTGAACAAGGAAGATAACAGTGACCCTTGAGGAATTCCGCAGTCTGCATTCTACTGCAAGGATACCTTAGAATCCTTTCTTACACTATATATTCTCATCTGTAAAAACTCACTAAACCAGAGGTAGGCAATTCCAGTCCTCAAGAGCCGCAGCCAGGTCAGGTTTTCAGGATATCCACAATGAATATGCAGGGGATAGATTTGCATACCAAGGAGGCAGTGCTTGCAAATCTATCTCCTGCATATTCATTGTTCTTCACTTGAGTTAACACTCAATAACTGGTTGCATACAAACTATGTACTAATTACACCAACCGTTGCTTATTGTATAAATCTTTATTAACTATTTAAATATAGCATCTCGTTAAACATTGTTATTAGAAAACCCCAACACATTCACTCAATCATTCATACATTTTCCAAATCCATATCGCTAAAACTCCACAAATATCTCTGAATATCTATCTCTAGTGCCCTGGTGTTGGTATTTTCATATGTTTGGATATAAGGAGGAGAGAGTTTTGTTTTGAATCTGGTGTGGAATACAATAGTGATCAACTTATGGGCTAAGCTTCGGACAAAACAGAACTGAGAACTACAAAGAATGTATATATATGGATGGTAATTTGTGATCTACAGAAATGTTGCTAATGATGCTGTGGATTCAATGAAGTGCTGTGAATTACGAAAATGCCGCTAATGATGACAACTATTTAATGAAGTTTGTAGTTTTATGAAAATACCAACACCAGGGCACTAGAGATAGATATGCAGAGATATTTGTGGAGTTTTAGCGATATGGATTTGGAAAAGTTATGAATGATTGAGTGAATGTGTTGGGGATTTCTAATAACAATGTTTAACGAGATGCTATATTTAAATATTTAATAAAGATTTATACAATTAGCAACGGTTGCTGCATATTCATTGTGGATATCCTGAAAACCTGATCTGGTTGTGGCTCTCGAGGACCGGAGTTGCCTACCCCTGCACTAAACCATTTCAAAACAGTACCACTCACTCCAATCTGACTAAGCCTATTCAACAGTTGCTCATGGTTCACTGCATCAAAGGTGGCTGATATATCGAATTGTAGCAACATCATTTGCTTTTTCTTAGTAAGAGCCAGTCTGATTTCAATGACCATTTCCAGCAACAAAAGTTTCAGTACTATGTAGTTTTCTGAAACCGTGTTGTGAAATATGAAGAATGTCAAATTTGCTCAAGTAGTCACATAGTTGAGTATTCACAACAGGTTCAATAAGTTTAGCAAGCCATGGTATGCTTGCCACTGGTCTATAATTTTCAGGCATAGACAAATCAGCTCCCATTGATTTGGGAATAGGAGTCAGCGTAATATATGCTAAATTAAGGGGGTAATTCCCAGTACTCAGAATAGAATTAACCAATGCTTTTTTTGTAGAAAAAAAGGTGCCAGTACTCGTATGGCTCCGCCCCTATGATAGCCACACCCACATTAGCCCTTATACCAGCCATGGCGCATATAAACAGACATCATTGAAAATATTATACTAGTATAGGAGAAAAAAATAACATGATTTTTTTTTTCATTATAAATAATTTCTGTAAGCTGTTACAGCTCCAGTATACCCAGTGCAAAATAAGACAGCAGATGTAAATTCTCAAATTGGACATATTTCAAAGACTAAAATGAAAATAAAATGATTTTTTTACCTTTGTTGTCTGGTGACTTTGTTTTTCTATCCATATTGGTCCCAGTCTCTGATTCTGCTGCTCTCTATCTGTTCTCTTAACTCTGTTTCCAGGGCTTCCTTTCCATTTATTTCTTTACTTTCCTTCTTTCTTCTTCATTTCTTGCCCTGCATCCATAAGTAAAAGCTGGGTCCTCATCCGTGGAATTGACTGGAGGAGGTATAACGTGGATCCAGCTTTTGCCTATTTTCTCCATCCATGTGCAATTTTTCTCCTCTCTTCCCTTTCGCTCATCTCCATCCATATGCATCTTCTTTTTTCTTTCCTCCCCTCCATCCATGTCTAGCACTTCTCCTCCCCTCCATCCATGCCCAGCATTTCTTCTCTCTCTTCCCTCCCCTGTATCCATATAAAGCAATAATTCTCTTTCCCTTCTCCTCCATCCAAGTACAGCATTTCTCCTCTCTCCCCGCCAACCCCTCCATCCATCCATGCCCAGCCATTCTCCTCTATCTCCTGCTCTCCTCTCCATCCATTTCCAGCATTTCTCCTCTCTTCCCTGCCCTCCCCTCCCATCCATGTGCATCTCCTTCCTGTCTTCCCTCCCCTCCATCCATGTCCAGCATGTCTTTTCTCTCCCCTGTCCTCCCCTGCCATCCATGTCCAACAATTCTCTTTCCCCTGCCCTCCCCTCCCATCCATGTCCAGCAATTCTCTTTCCCCTGCCCTCCCCTCCCATCCATGTCCAGCAATTCTCTCTCCCTTTCCCTCCCCTCCCATCCATGTCCAGCAATTTTCTCTCCCTGCCCTCTCCTCCCATCCATGTCCAGCAATTTTCTCTCCCTGCCCTCTCCTCCCATCCATGTCCAGCAATTCTCTCTTCCCTGCCCTCCTCTCCCATCCATGTCCAGCAATTCTCTCTTCCCTGCCCTCCTCTCACATCCATGTCCAGCAATTCTCTCTTCCCTGCCCTCCCCTCCATATCCAGCGATTCTCCTTTCTCCCCTCCCATCCATGTCCAGCGATTCTCCTCCCTCCCCTGCCCTCCCCTCCCATCCATGTCCAGCGATTCTCCTCTCTCCCATGCCCTCCCCTCCCATCCATGTCCAGCAATTCTCCTTTCTCCCTTGCCCCCCATTCCATCCAATCCATGTCCAGAATGATTCTCTTCTCTCCCCTGCCCCACCTCCCATCCATGTCCAGCAATTCTCCTCTCCTCTCTCCCCTCCATGTCCAGCGATTCTCTTTTGCCCCCTATACTCCCCCTCCCTTCCATGTCCACTGACTCGCCCCAGCCTCCACCTGCCCCCAAGATCATTCAAACCCCAGCCCCACCTGCCCGCTCCCTTCCGTTCGTGCACCCGGCTGTTCTCCCTACATTGCAAAACTTTTGTTTACCAAGGTCACGGCGAACTGGCAGTGAAAACAGCAGGCAGGCAGGCTCGCCACCTCGTCGCTCGCTTCGCTTCCCTTTCAGCACGTCCCACCCTCCTCTGATGTAATTTCATTTCCGCAAGGCAATAGCGGGTGTTGAGCTGACAGTCGGACAGACAATGTGAACAGAGACTTACCGACTATCGACTGAAGCAGTGATCCTCAGTCTGGCGTCCTTAACCCCTGAAGAAGCCCCTCGGCGAAACGGGTCTGTTGGGTGGGGGTGCCCATTCAAGACACTGCTATCAGCTAAGTGTTTTGTATTTTGAGTTTCAACATTTTGGCATGCACAGTGGATTAAGCATATCTCTTACAAAAAATCTTTTTGTTTAAAAAAATAGATTTCCACACAAATGGAGGAGGCGGGTGTTAAGACCAATGATTGAAGAAAGTACGGTGACTCTTTCAAAAAATTCAGCAGTCTTGCTGTTTGTCACCAATTTTTTTTCTCTGCATACTGCATACTACTACTACTATTTATCATTTCTATAGCACTACAAGGCATATGCAGCGCTGTACACCATACACAAAAGAGACAGTCCCTGCTCAAAGAGCTTACAATCTAGATAAGACAGGAAAACAGACAGAACAATTAAGGGTAAGGCAACAGAGAGGTGAGGATAAAGGACAGGACAAGTGAGTAATGGTTAGGAATCAAAAGCAGTGGTAAAGAGGTGGGCTTTAAGTCTGGACTTGAAAACGGCCAAAGACGGGCCTAGACGTACAGGCTCAGGAAGTCTATTCCAGGCATGAGGTGCAGCAAGACAAAAGGAACAGAGTCTAGAATTAGCAGTAGGGGAGAAGGGGACGGATAAGAGAGATTTTTCTACAGAACGGAATACTCGGGGGGGGGAGGGGGCGTAGGGAGAGACGAGAGTGGAGAGGTACTGGGGAGCAGCAGAGTGAATGCACTTATAGGTTAATAGGAGAAGTTTGAATTGAGTACTGAAATGGATAGGGAGCCCGTGGAGTGACTTAAGGAGAGGGCTAATGTGGGCATAGCGACTTTGGTGGAAGATGAGTCACGCAGCAGATGATTGAAGAGGAGAGAGATGGCTAAGAGGAAGGCCGGTGAAAAGTAGGTTACAATAATCAAGACGAGAGGTGATAAGAGTGTGGATAAGGGTTCTGGTAGAGTGCTCAGAGATGAAGGGATGGATTTTGCTAATGTTGTAGAGAAAGAAATGACAGGTTTTGGCAATCTGTTGAATGTGAGCAGAGACAGAGAGAGAGGAGTCAAAGATGACCCCAAGGTTACGAGCAGATGAGACAGGAAGGATGAGAGTGCCATCCACCGAAATAGAGAAAGGGGGGAGAGGGGAGGTAGGTTTAAGGGGAGAGAAGAAGAAGCTCGGTTTTGGCCATGTTGAGCTTCAGATGACGTTGAGACATCCATGCAGCGATGTCAGACAGGCAGGCTGAAACTTTGGTCTGGATGCCGGCTGGGACGTCGGGGGTAGAGAGGTAGATCTGGGTGTCGTCAGCTTAGAGATGGTACTGAAAGCCATGGGAAGAAATCAGAGAGCCAAGGGAAGAAGTGTAGATGGAAAACAGGAGAGGACAGAGGGATAGAAGTGGAAGAGGATCCACCAGAGTGTACACTAAAGGTACGAAGCGAGAGGTAGGAGGAGAACCAGGAAAGAACAGAGCCATGGAATCCAAATGAAGTCAGCGTATCAAGGAGTAGGCTGTGATGAACAGTGTCAAAAGCGGCGGATAGATCGAGAAGGATGAGGATAGAATATAGATCTTTGGATTTGGCCAGGAACAGGTCGTTGGAAACATTTGCAAGTGCAGTTTCAGTTGAATGAAGAGGGCTAAAGCCAGATTGGAATGGGTCAAGAACAGGATGAGATGAGAGAAAGTCAAGACAGCGGTGGTGAACGGGCGCGTTCAAGTAACTTGGAAAGGAAGGGGAGGAGGGAGATGGGTCGATAGTTGGAAGGACAGTTAGGGTCAAGTGAAGGCTTCTTCAGGAGCGGTGTGACCATACCATGTTTGAAGGCATCAGGAACGGTTGCAGTGGAAAGAGAGAGATTGAGGATATGACAGATAAAAGGGGTGAGAGTAGGAGAGATGGCATTAAGAAGGTGGGTAGGAATGGGATCAGAGGAACAGGTATTTCGTTTTGAGGAGGAGAGAAGATGTGCTATTTCTTCATCAGTGACCTCAGGAAAGGAGGAAAAGGAAGGAGGGGTTGAGGAAATAGGGGAACGCACAAGGGGAGGGAGGGAAGGGGGTGGTTTGGTAGAGAATTCATCTTCTGAATCTTGTCGTGGAAGAACTCAGCTAGGGTCTTGGGAGATAGTGAGGGGGAAGTTGGGGGTGGAGGCACCTTAAGGAGAGAGTTTAGTGTGGCGAAGAGAAGTCAAGGGTTTGAGCTGAGAGAATTAGTCAGCTGGATGTAGTAGGCTTGTTTGGCAAGGAAGAGAACAGATTGGAAGGAAGTCAACATGAACTTCAAGTGAGTGAAGTTGGCAAGGGCACGAGATTTCAGCCAGAGGCGTTCAGCAGAACGGGTACAGGAATGTAGGTAGCAGACTTTAGGGGTTAGCCAGGGTTGGGGTTTGGTACGTCTTATAGGGCAGGGCATGAGAGGTGCAAGAGTGTCTTAGGCAGAAGATAGAATAGTATTGTAGGAAGAGACAGCATCATTGACAGATTTGGATGGTGTAGTGGTAGAGAAGAGGTTTGAGACAGTGGAGGATCAATGGAGGGTCAATGGCCTGGAGATTTCTAGATAAATTGGTTAAGATTGGGCAGGAAGAAGTTTAAGTGTGAAGGTTATTAGGTGATGATCAGAGAGGGGAAGATTTGAGATAAAGGAATTGGAGGGAGAGCAGTTATAGGAAAAGATGAGATCAAGACAGTGACCATTTTGGTGGGTAGGGGAAGTGGAGCATAGTTTAAGTTTGAAGGAGATGTTAAGGTGAGGAATTGGGAGACGTAAGAGTTGGAGGGATCATTGGCATGAATGTTAAAGTCGCCAAGGATGAGGGAGGGGGAGGAAGGATCATGAAAGAAGGAAAGCCAGGCATCAAAGTCGCTGAGAAAGGATGAAAGGACCTACAAATGGCAGAGATCGCGATGCAACTACAACAAACGCGACAAGAGCACTTTGAATTTGGGAATAGAGCCAGTAGGATGCTCGCACTAAAACTTAAAAACCAGGCCCAGCGTAACGCCATCTCGAGTATAAAGAATGAGTCGGGGGAACAATATACCCAAACAGAGAAAATAAAGGAAGTGTTCTGGGAATTTTATACACGACTGTATCAGTCGGAACGGGTGGTATCGTCAGAGGAAGTAGCCCACTATTTACAGGGGATGGAGTTCCCGAGGGTGTCCAGGGGGGAGCTGGAGGCATTATCGAACCCCGTGACCCTGGAGGATATAGAGAAGGCAATCGCAGACCTCCCTAATAATAAAGCCCCGGGCCCAGATGGATTCCCCATTCGGTTCTATAAATTATTCTCCAAGTGGATAGCGCCCCTATTGCTGAGAGTAATTGCCTCTTTTGATGAAGCTCAGGATCTTCCGAGCTCCTGGAGAATGGCAGAGATAGTCGTGATATTAAAGCCGGGGAAAGATCCATTGCAGTGTGGGTCGTATCGACCGATATCACTGCTAAATACAGACTATAAGATCTTCACCAAAATTTTGGCTAAGAGGCTGCAGGGGATGATGCCCTCCCTGGTTCATGAGGACCAGGCGGGCTTTATCGCCGGACGTCAAACTTTCGACAACATCCGCTGCCTATTACACATTATTCAGCAAGTTAGGGACGAGGAAGTACCGGTGCTTCTGCTCTCGGTCGACGCAGAGAAGGCGTTCGACCGAGTGGAATGGCCCTTTTTGTTCGCAGTGTTAAAGCAGATAGGGATAGGAGGCAAGTTTTGAAGTGGCTCCGACTACTATATACTAGGCCAATGGAAGCGATTAAAATTAATGGTTCACTTTCTAAACCTTTGGACCTGGGAAGGGGCACAAGGCAGGGATGTGCGATCTCTCCATTACTATTTGCACACTCAATCGAACCATTGGCCAAGAGAATCCGAGAGCATGGGGAAATAAAAGGGGTGGTAAGGGGTAAGCGAGAACACAAAATCATGCTCTTTGCAGATGATATCTTGTTGACCTTAGCGCATCCTCGGCAGTCTTTAAAGCGAGTAATAGAGGTTATGACACAGTACGGGCAATTGTCTGGTTTCAAAATTAATATCAATAAATCAGAAATACTTAACCTTACAACACCAGTGCAGGAGGCTAAGGTACTACAGAGGGCGTACCCTTTTGTGTGGGCCGAGAAATCTATTCAGTATCTCGGCATTCAGGTTACTGATAGGATAGAGACTATGTTCCAGGGGAACTACCCTAGAAAGCTGAAGGAGCTGTTTGAAGAATTAGATAGATGGGAAGGCATGACATTGTCATGGATGGGGAGAGTGCATGCTATAAAAATGATGCTATTGCCCAAGTTATTATATCTATTTTTGGCTCTCCCAATACCGATCCCGCGCTCCTTTTTTCAACAGCTGAATAGGAAACTGTTTGCATACATATGGCGGAAGAGGCCGCCGAGGGTGCGCAGGTCGATGATGTTTCAAACACCGTCCAGGGGAGGTATGGGAGTCCCAGATTTCCTCCTCTATTATCAAGCAGCACAGTTGCGGGTTTTGGCCAATTGGTACCCGGAAAACAACAAAAAGTGGTTACACTGGGAGAGAGCATGGCTAGGTACGCGATATCTGGAAAATATTCTCTGGTCTCCGGAGAGTGATATAAGAGCTGTAATCCGCAGGGTCCCGGTGGGCTTAAATCATTTATTGACAACCTGGCTACAGGTGAGAAGGAAGGTGTTCCCGGATAGAAAGTATTTCTTACAAATGGCTATCTGTAGAGCTCCAGGGTTCCCACTGGGAGAGTCTGAGAAAGCCTACCAGGACTGGGCACGCAAAGGGCTTTATAGGTTGGGGCAGGTGTGGGAACAGGGGTCGATAAAGGAGTTTGTTGAACTGCAGGAAGAGTATGGCCTAGAGGAGCGCGACTTGGTGTTTTACCACTGTTTAAGAAACTTCCTACGCCGGCGCGCAGGGGAGGAATTGGATCTGGTGGAAACAGGATTAGAGAGAGCAATTAGAGAGGGAGGGGTGAAAGGAAGTGTAACTAGACTATACAGGGCATTGCTCTTGCTTGTATCCCCGTAGGATTATTATGTTCATAGGTGGGAACAGGAGCTGCATAGGACCTTCCCTTCGGGCGACTGGATGCATATCTTTAGATCTTTGTTGAAACCCTCAATCGCACAACCACTAATTGAAAATGGGTATAAAATTTTATACTGGTGGTACTACACGCCGGTAAGGCTTAAACGGATATACCCGAGCCTGTCAGCGGAGTGTTGGCGAGAGTGTGGGTCACAAGGGACATTCATGCATATATGGTGGGATTGTCCAAAGGTGAGAGAGTACTGGGCACGGGTGTTGCAAATGGTTTATACGACTCTTATGATACAATACCCAGGCCGAGTAGAATATTGCCTGCTACATCTTAGACCCCCGAAAGTGAAGGCCCACTTGCACAAATTGGCCGTGCAATACTTTGTAGCAGCAAAAATTGCAATAGCTCGGGCCTGGAAACAGAAAAACACACCATCATTACAGCTGGTGGCACGAAAGGTGGATTTCATATATCAGATGTCAAAATTAACAGCTATGAGAAGGGGGCAGGTTGCATTGTTTCTAAAAATTTGGCAACCATATGAGCTTAGAAGGGAAGAGCTGTTATCTTCCCCGTAGTGCCTGAGGGAGGGAGGGATGGGAATGGGTGGGTAGGGGATATATGTTTGAGTGACTAAAACAATGTTCAGTTAAGCTTTGAAAAGATGTATGATGAGCTATGGCTATGGTTTGTTTTGTATTTAAAATTTCAATAAAAATATCGTTTAAAAAAAAAAAAAAGAAAGGATGAAAGGGATTTATCAGGGGGACGATAAATAACAGCTATTCGAAGAGGCAAAGGAGTGAATAGGCGGATGGAGTGTACTTCAAAGGAAGAAAAACAGAGAGACTGAGGTGGCAGAAGGGATTGAAATTTGGAAGAGGGCGAGAGTAATAGACCAACACCACCACCGCGGCCAATAGGGCGAGGAATATGGGAGAAGAGATAACCACCATGGCAAAGGGCTGCAACTGAAGCAGAGTCATCAGGGCAGAGCCAAGTTTCAGTTATCGTTAGCAGATGGAGGCTACAAGTGATAAAAGGGTCATGGATATAGGAAAGTTTGTTGCAGATGGAGCGGGCATTCCATAGGGCGCATGAGAAGGGCAGAGAAGAGGGAGGGATGAGAGGAATAGAGATGAGATTGGAGAGGCCACGGTGCGACCTGCACAAATAGGAAGAGGGTTGGTGGGGGAACCAGGATTGGGATTGATGTCTCCAGCAGAGAGAAGAAGAATGAGTAAGCGAGTACGGAGGAGAGTAGGAGAAGAGTGGCAATTTAGGCGACGAAGGTGAGATGAGTTCAGATAGAATGGGGAAGGTAAGACGGAAGGGATGAAGTGTTGAAGGCAGAAAGCAAGGAGGGAGGAAGAGGACAAGAGAGATAGGTAATATAATGAACGAAAGGGCAAGGCATAACTGTAGTGCATAGTGGTTTCTGGTGGAGGAGTAGATTGGGAAGGGACAGTACTAGGAGGAGAATGTGAAATGGAGCCATAAGTATAGATTCAGGCAGGCCTAGGCATTAGCTAACAGTCACAAACAAGGTGAGGCAGGCTGGAGCAGATGATGCATTCAAGAGTAGAGGTTGCAGGACTGGAGTTTAGATTGGAGCAGAGGATGCAGGCAGGAACAGAGGATGCAGGCTGGAACAGATGACGCAGGCTGGAACAGATGATGCAGGCTGGGGCCGAGGATGCAGGCTGGGGCAATTGATGCAGGCAGGAACAGATGATGCAGGCTGGGGCAATGGGCAAGAACAGATGATGCAGGCTGGGGCAATGGATGCAGGCTGGAACAGACGCAGGCTGCGGCAATGGATGCAGGCAGGAACAGATGATGCAGGCTGGAGCAGATGATGCAGGCTGGGGCAAAGGATGCAGTCAGGACAGACAATGCAGGCTGGAACAGATGATACAGGCTAGGGCAATGGATGCGGGCAGGAACAGATGATGCAGGCTGGGGCAAAGGATGTAGGCAGGAAAGGAGGAGAAGAGGTTGTAGACGATGCAGGCTGGGCAAAGGATGAAGGCTGGGGCAAAGATGATGCAAGCTGGGGCAGAGGGTGGAGCAGACGATACAAGCTGGGGCAAGGATGCAGGCAGGAATAGAGGAGTAGAGGTTGTAGACGACGCAGGCTGTGCAGAGGATGCAGGCAGGATCAGATCCGGTCTGAACAAATACATAGTGTGCACAAGTGCAAGGTGTGATTGTGGTAGAATAAGGATGCAAGCTGTAGAAAAACCGATCCCTGAGGCATTCCACTACTCACCTTTCCCTCATCCGAGTGAATTCCATTAACCACCACCCTCTGGCATCTGTCCATCAACCAGTTCACCACGTCAGGGTCCTATCTTCAGCCTGTCAAGTTTATTCAAGAGCCTCCTGTGGGGAGCCGTGTCAAAAGCTTTGCTGAAATCTAAGTAGATTACATCTATAGCACGTTCCTGATTCAGTTCTCTGGTCACCAAGTCAAAGAATTAATTGAGATTCGTTTGGCACGATTTACCTTTGGTTAAACCATGTTGTCTCGGATCTTGCAACTTATTGGTTTCCAGGAAATTCACTATCCTTTTCTTCAGCATTGCTTCCATTACTTTTCCAATAACTGAAGTGAGGCTTACCGGCCTGTAGTTTCCATCTTCTTCCCTATTACCACTTTTGTGAAGAGTGACCACATCCGCTGTTCTCCAATCCCACGGAACCTCTCCCGTTTCCAAGGATTTATTAAACAAATCTTTAAGAGGACCCGCCAGAACCTCTCTGAGCTCCCTGAATATCCTGGGGTGGATCCCATCCGCTCCCGTGGCTTTGTTCACCTTTAGATTTTCAAGTTGTTCATACACACTCGCTTCTGTGAACAGTGCTATATCCACTCCATTCTCATATGTAGTTTTGCCAGTCAATCACGGTCCTTCTCCAGGATTTTCTTCTGTAAAAACAGAACAAAAGTAATTTATTTATATTTTATTTATTAGGATTTATTTACTGCCTTTTTGAAGGAATTCATTCAAGGTGGTGTGCTTTGTTTAGCAAATTAGCTTTTTCTTCATCATTATCCACATAGCGGTTCACAGCATCTTTCAGTCTCACAATTCCATTTTTAGTCTTTCTCCTTTCACTAATATACCTGAAGAAATTTTTGTTGCCCTCCTTACATTTCTAGCCATTTGTTCTTCTGCTTCTGCTTTCGCCAGAGTATCTCTCTCTTGGCTTCTTTCAGCTTCATCCGGCATTCCTCTCTGTGTTTGTCTTCTTGAGTTTTTCTGTATTTCATGAACGCCAACTCTTTAGCCTTTATTTTCTCAGCCACTTGCTTGGAGAACCATATCAGTCCTTTTTCTCTTGCTTTTATTTACTCTCCTTACATAAAGGTTTGTGGTCATACTTTTAGCTTCTTTCAGCCTGGACCACTGCCCTTGCACTTCTCGTATGTACTCCCAAACCATCAGCTCCTTCTTCAGGTATTCTGAGAAAAGGCGGCTGAGGGGAGATATGATAGAGGTCTATAAAATAATGAGTGGACTGGAACGGGTAGATGTGAAGCATCTGTTTACGCTTTCCAAAAATACTAGGACTAGGGGGCATGTGTTGAAGCTACAATGTAGTAAATTTAAAATGAATCGGAGAAAGTTTTTCTTCACTCAATGTGTAATTAAAGTCTGGAATTCATTGCCAGAAAATGTGGCAAAGGCGGTTAGCTTAGCAGAGTTTAAAAAAGGTTTGGATGGCTTCCTAAAGAAAAAGTTCATAGACCATTATTAAATGGATTTGAGGAAAATCCACTATTTCTGGGGTAAACAGTATATATATATATTTTTTTTTTGTTACATTTGTATCCTGAGGTTTCCCACTCATGGCAGGCTCAATGCGGCTTACATGGGGCAATGGAGGGTTAAGTGACTTGCCCAGAATCACAAGGAGCTGCCTGTGCCTGAAGTGGGAATCAAACTCAGTTCCCCAGGACCAGAGTCCATCACCCTAACCACTAGGCCACTCCTCCGTGTTTTTCCGTGTATTGCCCCATCCTCCTATGTATAGATTGTTTTGTACTTTTTTGGGATCTTGCCAGGTATTTGTGACCTGGATTGGCCACTGTTGGAAACAGGATGCTGGGCTTGATAGACCTTTGGTCTTTCCCAGTATGGCAATACTTACGTACTTATGTACTAAAATCAGCATGCTTGAAATCCAGGACTTTGAGTTTTGAGTGGCTGCCCCTCCACTTCAGCTGTTATATCAAACCAAACTGTTTGATGGTCTCTGCTGCCCAGGTGGGCACCCACTCGGACATTTGACACAGTATCCACATTTGTGAGCACCAGATCCAGCGTTGCTCCCTCCCTTGTGGGTTCTGTCACCATTTGTCTGAGCAGAGCACTTTGAAAAGCATCCATGATCTCTCTACTTTTTTCTGATTCCACAGATAGAACTTTCTAATCTACATCCAGCAGATTGAAATCGCCCAACAACAGCACCTCTCTTTTCTTTCCCAGCTTTTGGATATCGTAATCAAATTTTTATCTAGTTGCTCTGATTGTGTTGGAGGTCTGTAGACAATACCCATGTGGACAGAGGTTCTATCATCTCTTTTTAAGGTGAGCCATATCGCTGCTTCCTTTCCCCAGGCCCCTGTCATTTCAGTCGCTGCGATATCATTTCTCACATACAGAGCTGCTCCTCCACCTTTACAACCATCTCTATCCTTCCTAAAGAGATTATAGCCTGGTACGTTTGCATCCCATCCATTGGAATCATTGAGCCATGTCTCCATGATTGCAACAACGTCTAAGTCTGCCTCTAATATCAGGGCATGCAGGTCATGAACTTTATTGCTTAGACTGCGAGCATTTGTGGTCATCGCTTTCCATCTACATTTCAGTGGCATTTTTGTCTTTTGTTTAGTTTTTCGTTTAGTCTCACTTCCTGCTGTGTTGGTAAGAAGTGATTTGCTACGATTGTTGTTTTCATTGCTTTCTTTTCTACTGTCACATCTTGTCTTTAGCTTTAGTTGGGGGTGACCACTTGAAGTGACCTGCCACCCCCGCCTTCTAGTTTAAGTGCCTAGAAATATATTGTCTAAATTTCTCCACAAGGATTTTTGTCCTGCCACAGTGAGATGCAGCCCATTGTTACAATATGGTCTTTTGTTTTTCCGTGTATTGCCCCATCCTCCTATATACCTAAATCCTTCTTGGTGACACCAGGCTTTGAGCCAGCTATTGAAATTTTTAGTACTTCACAATCTTTTCTCTCCCTTTCCAAAGGTAGGTAGTACTTCAGAAAAAGCTATTGTTTGTACCAAAGGTTTTAACCCCTCCCACAGCTCCTGTAAAACTCTTTGCATGGTAAGTGGGGTATTACTTGACAAGTCATTTGTTCCCAGGTGGATAACAACATCAGTGTTTGACTCCTTAGTTTCTTCTCTGATTATAGATATTATTTGCTTGGTACTACTGGTAGCTGAGGAGCCTGGAAGGCATTTCACTTTGCATGGCCCCTTGAACTGTGTTTCAAAGTTAATGCCTCTGATAATGGAATCCCCTAGTAGCAACAGTTTCCTGGTACGAGTTTCAATATTAGTCTTTTGGGGGTGTCTTTTCTCTTTGGGCACCTTCATATCTTTTTGTTCCACCTTCGTTGCTTTTTGTTCCACCTCAGTTCTATTTTCAGGGACATCACAGTACTGTAATGGAGCAAAAGAATTCTGTAGGGGCAACACTTGTGAGGGCAGATGCTTCTGTGCCACATATCATAGTCTGCCTGAGCCTACTGTGAGCCATCTATTCTTAGGTGGTTTTATCGTTTGAGGCAGTGGTGAGAAGTTGGTATGATTCTGTGATGCTGGAGCGGCGTTTGACGCCTATAGGCACCAGGCTGGAACAGCTGCAAACGCAGATGGAAGACTTGACTCGAGAATGCGTTGCATTTCAAACGAGGACGAGCGAGGTGGAAGGCACGCAAAAGTCGATGCAAAAGAGGCTGGATTCGCTGGAACAAAAAGTGGAAGATACAGAGAACCGCTCCAGGAGAAACAACTTGCGTCTAGTGGGTTCCCAGAAAACGTGAGAGATAAAGAATTAACAATGGTGGTTGAGCGCTGGCTCGCAGAAACTGTTGTATTTGCGGCCGAGCTGGGACCAGTAAGGGTGGAAAGAGCCCACAGATTAGAGCCCCACAGGGCTAATGATGACAAACCTCGTGTGGTTATTATGCAGATCCTCAATTTTGCACATAAGCAATTTATACTGTGGTCTTCCCGTGTGGACAAACATCTGCCATATGATAACAAGCGAATTCTGTGCTTTCAGGACTACTCTGCGGGAGTAGCGGGACGACGGCGTGCTTTTTTGACGCTTTGCTCAAAGCTCTTTGAATGGAAAATCCGGTTTGTGTTGATATACCCTGCTACCTTAAAGATCACCCATAAGGGAAAAGACTACTCTTTTGAAGCAGTAGCGGAGGCACAGAAATTCGTATCGCAGCTGGAAGAGGAACAGGCAGCCGGCTCGGGCTGAGTGGAGTTACACGGAGAGGGCGGGTGAAGCCCTGAATTATCAGAGTGGAGATTGTTGGTGGCAGCAAGGAGCAGCGACAAAAGAACATTGGAGACAAGTTAAAGGGGACTTTGCGCTGGCAATAGGAGTTGGAGAGGTGGAGGATGGGACATGAACATATTTTACTGCACTCTGTCCCCCACCACTTAGGCGGGAGGGGGGGCAGGTGTTGAAAGTTTGTAGTTTGAATGGGTTCCATGAGTAGTGGTTAAAAGCATTGTTCAGGCCTAAAGGGTGAATGGGGACGGGGATTGTCAAGGTGGGCGGAGGCGGGGGAGGATGGGGAGGCGTCAAGACGTGACAGTTCCCATATGGGAACAGAGGTCAAGGGGTTGGAGAGGAGGGGAGGAGAGGGGGGGAATGGGGGGTGGGGGGAAGGGTAGGAGTGAGGGGCTATCAGTGACTATAAGAGGCAAGGGTGGGAAGACACTGTTTAGAAGGAAAGGAAAATTAAGCATAGGACCGGAGCCAGAGAGGTGTTGGCTGGGAGGCCTCTCTGGAGAAGGAGTTCAAAGAATCACGACAGTATTTAATTTGGTTGGTTGAGCTTATGGTAAAGTTGGTATCCTGGAATGTCGGGGGCATTAGTTCCCCGATAAAACGATCAAAAATTTTGCTACAATTGCAGAGGTATAAAATTGATGTGGCACTTCTGCAAGAGACACACCTTACACAGGCAGAACATGCTAAGTTAAAAACGTGGTGGGTAGGAGATTGCATAGCTGCAGCGGCTGTAGGCAAGAAAGGAGGAGTAGCGGTGTTAATACGTAGGGGGGTGGCAGCCGCCATTCAGCCGTTATGCATAGATCCAGGGGGTAGGTTTGTTTTAGTAGAGCTGGAACTGCAGGGCCAAAAAATTGTACTATGTAACATCTATGCTCCAAATCAGTTCGACAAAAAATTCTACACTAGCGTGACAAATCATTTGCTCAATTACGCTGCGGTCCATTTGGTGGTGGTGGGAGACTTTAACACGGTATGGGACCCACAACTAGACAGCTCACAGGGGATTCGTAGAGACATGGGGGAATCCAATAAGGGACTGCGACGCATGGGGGGGCGTGTTAGATTTGGTAGATGTGTGGCGGGTACTCCACCCCACAGAGAAGGATTACACGCACTTATCAAGAGCCCATTCTACACAGGCGAGGATTGACTATGTGCTGGTCTCTACGGGTCTGTTTGGAAAAGAAGGCAGAAATAGGGACATACACAATTTCAGACCATGCATGGGTACTCTTGGAATGGTCAACAGGCTCTCCATTGGGAGGAAGGGGCAGGTGGAGGTTCCCGGCAGAACTATACAGAGATACAAATTTTAAAGGAAAAATTGTGGGGTGCTGGCGGGACTATGCAAACTTAAATAAGGGGCATGCGGGGGATCCAATACTATATTGGGATGCTGCGAATGCGGTACTCCGGGGAGAGGTCATTACTTATCAGCACCATGTGAAAGTGGCACGCAATAGAGAGATCTTGAGATTGCATGCACAAATATGTAAAGCCCATAGATTGTTCAGGCAGACACATAGTGTGGCCCACAGAACACGTTTACTGGAACTGCAAGTGGCGTTAAATGAGCACTTGCACCAGAGAGCCTCTAAATCCCAAGCTTACTATAAATAGCAACTATATTTACATGGCAACAAGATGGGCCGCCTATTAGCGAGATTGGCGAAGCCCAGAGGTGGAGGGGGAAGGGTGCTCCAACTGAAGGATAGCCAAGGGGTAGTAGTGAGGAAAGACGAGGATATCTGTAGGGTCTTTCAAGAATTCTACAATAGGTTATATGATAAACCTCAGGAACAGGGGCTGCAGGAGAATTTATACTTAGAAAACCTTAATTTGCCGACTTAGAGGCAGGCAGATCTGGAAAAACTGCATAGGCCAATAAAGGAAGAAGAGGTAACTTTGGTGATAGCAAGGGGTCAACTTTACAAAACCCCAGGGCTGGATGGACTTAGAATGGAATTTTATAGAACCTTAGGAGACAAAATTATACCAACGCTGACCAGATATTTAAATAGAGTAGTGGACGTGGAGCAGTTGCCGCACACGTTATCCTCGGCGCAAATAGTTGTCCTGCCAAAGCCGGGTAAAGATCCAACCAGGCCAGAGTCCTACCGTCCCATTTCTTTACTCAATGTAGAAGCGAAAATATTAGCTAAGATAATGGCCAATCGGGTGGCAGGAGTGTTACTGGGATTGTTACACGAGGCTCAGGTAGGGTTTGTGGAAGGGAGGACGGTAGCAAAAAATTTAAGGAGAATTCTGATGGCTTTGGAGTCCCGAAAGAGGAATAAGACCCCGTCAATGCTTATTAGTTTCGATGCTGAGAAAGCATTTGACAAGGTTTGTTGTGACTTTATGTTTACCACCCTGCAGGCATATGGTTTTGGGGGTGCTTCATGTCTGTAGTTAAAGCCCTCTATCATGCTCCCCGAGCTACAGTTTTGGTAAATGGTTTAGAATCACAGTCCTTTCCAATACGTCAAGGAACAAGACAGGGATGCCCACTATCACCTGCTATTTGTATTAACTTTGGATCCTCTTATCAGGGATGTGATGGATAATGCATCAGTGAAAGGAGTAGGGGTGGGAGACAAGGATTTCAAAATTGCGGCATTTGCAGATGACCTACTGGTGTTGCTGACAGACCCAAAGGAGTCATTCATGGCCTTAATGGACATCTTGAGGGAATACGGTGACTTTGCGGGTTTACGCCTAAATTTGGCTAAGTCGGAGGCGTTGACCGCCTCAGAGGAGGTGAGATCATTATGGGATGGAGACTTTCCGCTGACTTGGGCAGATGGCTCATTTAGATATCTGGGTGTTAGCCTGACATTGGATTTGGAGCAGTTATATAATCTCAATATCACGGAATTGACCAGAGATACTAAGACTCAATTGGAAAACTGGGGGGATCTCCCATTATCATTGTGAGGGAGGGTAAATTTAGTGCAGGTGATGATATTTCCTAAGTAGCTGTATGTACTGCGGACACTGCCACTTCGTCTGATACAGAAGGACTTGAAGAGGCTATATGGGGTATTTAGTAGATTCTGTTGGGCAAAGAAGAAGCCAAAGGTGAGGTTCTCCTATCTGCTAGGGAGTTGGAAGCAGGAGGGTTTGGGGATGCCTGATTTATATGTGTACAATCAAGCCAGCCTTTTATGACATTTAGGGGACTGGTTTTATCAGACCAACATATATACCCCGATTAACATGGAAAGGGAGTATTTTGCACCATACGATTTCCTCTCTCTGCTGCATATGACACTGAGACAACTTCCACTAAAGTTCAGAAGCTGTGTGATACTTACCCCAATGAGGGAGGTGTGGAAAGGGCTGGTGAAAAAATTGGGGGGGGGGGGGGGAAATTATAAGGTGTCTGACCAACTGGCAATAAGGGGGAATCCAGCTTTTCAACCAGGCACAGATAATCCAGTATTTATAAAATGGGAGAGAGGCATCTTGGAGTTCAAGATGGCTGCCGAGTAGATAGGACGTGATTTTTGAGCTCCTGGCGAACTTACCTTTTTACATAGTAAACACTCCTCAGAATGCCCAAGAGAAGGGGAAAAGCCGCTGCCGCAGCCTCCCAACGACTTGAAACCCCGACTCAAAGAGGACCGATTGATACGTTTCTCCAGCGGGTTTTGGACACTAGTACACCGGTGAGCGGCTCGCTGTTGACTCCTGCGCATGTTGAAGGTGCACGGGAATCCTTAGAGCTGGAAATCTCTCTTAGCCCCGATGCTCGAACACCACCTCCTCCTCCTGTGCCTCGTGAGCTCGGTGCTCTATCGGTAATGTCTTCGACTCCAGTCCCGGAAGTGGATGAGGAATCAGGCAGAAGGGGGGCAAGTAAAATCCAAAGAGCAGAGCTTACAACGATGGCCGAGACAACTAAGGAGGATCAAAGTGTTCCCAGTATGGCAGGAATTTTTCCGCTGCAACAACAGACGGAGGTAGGAGCTTTTTCCTTTGCACAATTACAGATTAAACCTCCTGAAGTCACGTTAGACTGCCTTTGGACTCTAATAGTAGATTTAGGCAAGGCACTAATTCCACAAGTACAAAAAGTAAAACAAGAAGTTGAAAGGGTGGAAGAACAAGTAAAACAAACGAACATTCAAGTGGAAAAACAAGGGAAAGAAATAAAACAATTACAAGAAGTACAGCAGACTATGTTAAAGGATTTAATAAACTCTAAAAGGAAAATAGAGATTTTGGAAAACTTCACTAGAAGCAATAATTTACGCTTTATAAATTTTCCTTATTTGAAAGAGATATCCCCTAGGGAGATGTTAAAATTATATTTCCAGGAAATTTTCCAAACAAAAGAAGAGAATATTCCCCTGTTTGCACAAGCATTTTATCTCCCTCCCAGGAACCAACAAGTTTTGGAAAATCAATCCCTTGATGTAACAGATTTGTTGGAATCTTCTATAACAGACCAAGCAACAGCTGCTACTTTGGTAGCAACAGTTACTTTTTCCTCGGATAAATTTTGGATATTAAAATTATTTTATAAAAATCGTGATAAGACTTTCAAGGGACTTAAGATCAATGTTTACCCTGATGTGTCGAGAGAAACACAAGTGCGCAGGAAAAAATTTCTTCAGAAGAAGCAGGAAACGTTACAAATGGGAGCAACCTTCTTTTTAAAATTTCCGTGCAAATGTTTGGTTACCTACCGGTCTGAAAAATTTGTGTTTTATGATCCCTCCCAACTGGAAACATTTATAACATCTAGAAGGACAGTTGGAACAGTCTCACCAACTATAAACAGTGTTTGAAAACAAAAGAATGTCCTAAACACGCCTATCTACCATTTGTGTTGTATTTTCTTTATTTCCTTCAGTTCTTCAACTATTACTTATAATTTTGAACTCCTAAATGTGGACTTATATTGGTTTTGAGGAAGTAGATGGGTAATAGATTTTGCTTGATATTGTAACCTCATTTACTGATTTTTCTTATCAATTTTGTATATTTGCGAAATTGAAATATAATAAATAAAATAATTATAAAATGGGAGAGAGAGGGAATTAGGAAGCTGGAACATCTCTTGGGGAATGACGGGGAATTAATAGGCTATGAAGAATTGCAGAGATGGATAGGAGTTTCCTGGGGGAATAGATTCGCATATGTTCAAATTAAACACTATGTGTCTGCCTTGGATCAGTCTATGCTGAGACAGAGTTTGGGGCAGAGAATGAGAGATTTTATTCAAGAGATGGAAGCCACGGGGCTGTCAGTGTCAGCACTCCTCAAAGCACTGATCCGTCGGGGACTTCCAACAAAAAATTATGAGACTATTAAGGATAGATGGGAAAAGAGGCAGGGAGTCCCCTGGTGGGTTGGGAAGCGAGAGCCATGTTGGGGGGTATTGCAGCCCTCACGTCAGATGAAAGGCTGTGTGAGTGTGGCTATCGGATAATCATGCGTGCCTACATGTCAGGGCAACAGTTGTCACATATAGGTCTCCCGCAAGGATCGAGCTGTGTTAAATGCAGTCAAGTCCCACACACACTGTTCCATGCATTTTGGGCATGTCCAGGGGTAAAAGCCTTCTGGATGCGGGTTAGGAGATTCTTGTCCCGGATATTAGGATTAACAGTAACGGGAACTTGGGATCACTTTGTATTGGACACAAAAAGGGCTTTCAGTGCCCATGCAGTAGGGGCACGTATGCTATGTTGCAAACTGTGCTTGGTGGCTCGGAAGACTGTTCTGCAGTATTGGACGGTTTCGGAGCCAACAGCATATTGGCATTGGAGAAACCAGGTACACCTACTAGCAACATGGGAAGCACAGGAGGCAAGGGGTTCCTTGAAAAGGCATGTTCAATTTAAGCGGATATGGGATCCCTATTTGGAGCAGTTAAGCCCTAAAGGACGTAGTCTAATTCTCAACTGGCATAATGCGACACCCTAGAACCCATGGACAGCCTTGAACACACAAACATTTGTAGTTCACAGACAGCGGGGGGGGGGGGGGAGGGATTCCTTTGGGCTATCAGAACACAAGTCCAGAAGGAGATAGGGGAGGGAGAGGTAGGGGAAGGGGGGGAACGGGAAGAGAGGAGGGATGGACCAAAGTGCCAGGTACCAATACACTCAGGTATCTGAGGTCACATATAATATATGGGATTGACGAAGATTTTGGTGGGAATTATAGTTATGTTAAATCCTCTTAATGAGAGGTTTGAGAACATCACCTAAAAAGAGGGGGGAGGGTAGGGTGGAGAGGGTGAAAAGGAAAAATATTAGATTATGATAATGAACATAGATGTTAATTGCCTTTGTTGTTCTTGTAGACTCATATGCAAAAGCTGTATTTATGTACTGGTTTTCAATAATAAAAAGTTGAAACATAAATAAAAAGCAGACAGATTTTCAATATTGCAAATTATCACTGTCAACTGCTAAGCAAGATGTAAATAGGAGCAACAAACATTGCTTGCAAATGCCAGAAGCCTAAGAAATAAGATGGGAGAGTTAGAATATATTGCACTTAATGAAAAATTAGATATAATAGGCATCTCTGAGACCTGGTGGAAGGAGGATAACAAGTGGGACACTGTCATACCAGGGTACAAATTATATCGTAGTGATAAGGTGGATCGAATTGGTGGAAGGGTAGCATTGTATGTTGAGGAGGGCCTTGAATGAAATAGACTAAAAATTCTGCAGGAAACAAAACACATCTTGGAATCCCTATGGATTGAAATTCCGTGTGTAAAGGGGAAAAGGATAGTGATACGAGTGTACTACCGTCCACCTTGCCAGGATGAACAGACAGATGTAGAAATGTTATTAGAAATTAGGGAGGCTAACAAACTGGGAACGCAATAATAGTGGGTGATTTCAGTTACCCCGATATTGACTTGGTAAATGTAACATCAGGGTGTGCTACGGAGGTAAAATTCCTTGATGAAATCAAGGACTGCTTTATGGAGCAGCTGGTACAGGAGCCGACAACAGGAGGAAAAATTCTAGACCTAGTCCTTAGTGGAGTACATGATCTGGTGCAGGAGGTAATGGTGCTGGGGCCACTTGATAACAGTGATCATAATATGATCCTTTGATATCAGCTCTGGAATAAGTGCACACAGGAAATTCATTACGTTCCGATTTAACTTTCAAAAAGAAGACTATGATAAAATGAGAATGAACGTGAAAAAAAAAACTTAGAGGAGCAGTTACAAAGGTCAAAAATTTACATCAGGTGTGGATGCTGTTCAAAAATACCATCCCCTGGAAGCCCAGGCCAGTTATATTCCGTGTATTTAAAAAAGAGGAAGGAAGGCCAAACGACAGCCAGCATGGTTAAAAAATGAGGTGAAGGAAGTTGTTATAGCTGAAAGAAAAACTTTTAGAAAATGGATAAAGGATCCGACTGAAAATATTAAGGAATGGCAAATCAGATGCAAAGCACTGATAAGGAAGGTAAAGAGAGACTCTGAAAAAAAAATTGGATAAAAACTTTTTTAGGTATATTAGAAGCAAGAAGCCGGCAAAAAAATTGGTTGGACCGCTAGATGACCGAGGGGTAAAAGGGGCACCCAGAGAAGACAAAGCCATAGCGGAAATGTTAAATGAGTTCTTTGCTTCAGTCTTCACCAAGGAAGATTTGGGAGACATACCCTCTTGCTGCCATATTTTCGCTGCCAGTCAGAGAAACTGATTGAAATCTCTATAAACCTGGAAGATGTAATGGCGCAATTTGACAAATTGAAGAGCAGCAAATCACCTGGACCAGATGGTATTCATCCCAGAGTACTGATAGAATTGAAAAATGAATTTGCAGAACTATTGTTAGAAATATTGTAAGGAGTATGAAGGAAGGAAAACGGTGGAGAGGAACCCCAGCTCCCTACAGGGGAAAAGAGAGCTGGAGGGTAGGAGGGAAGACCCTAGGGGGGCTCCTGTTTTGCCTAGGAGGGACATACCAATAAGAAACTACAATTCCCAGAAAGCCCCAGGAGAACCCCGGGTAAGGAGAAATAGGGTGCAGAACCAAGAAGCTCCAGAAGAGGGTTGCCAGAAAAGGGAAAAAGCTGAGTCACCACCCTGGTGGAGGAGGTGGCTGAACCGGGGGAGGGGAAAGGAAAAGCAGCCTAGCCCGGTTAATGAGGAAGAGAGAGATCAGCTGGAAAAGGGGTGGGAGGAGGAGAAAATGGACTGGGCTCCAGAGAGAGAGGAGGAGGAGGACCAGGAGGCCATGGAGCAAGAGGAGCCAGAGAATGTCTCAGAGGAACCGATGGAACTCTTGGCTCTGAGGCAGCCCGAGCAGGAGGTATAGTGGGAATGCCCGGGTGAAGCGGGAGGAGGTCAGAAGAGTAAGGCTGACCAAGAGGGTGGGACCCGAGGCTTTGAGCCCGCGCAAAGCCTGGCTATAGGGAACAGAGTTGAGAAAAGCCGGGCTGTAATTGGGACTGTGTTTTGAACAGCCTGGCTATATTGAACTGGGGTGAGAAAAGCCTGGCTGTAATTAGGACTGTGTTTTGAACAGCCTGGCTATATTGAACTGTGCTGAGAGAAGCCTGGCTGTAATTGGACTGTGTTAGAAACAGCCTGACTTTATTGAGCTGTGCTGGGAGAAGCCTGGCTGTACTTGGACTGTGTTTGAAACAGCCTAGCTCCATTGAACTGTGCTGAGAGAAGCCTGGCTGTACTTGGACTGTGTTTGAAACAGCCTAGCTCCATTGAACTGTGCTGAGAGAAGCCTGGCTGTAATTGGACTGTGTTAGAAACAGCCTGACTTTATTGAACTGTGCTGAGAGAAGCCTGGCTGTAATTGGACTGTGTTAGAAACAGCCTGACTTTATTGAGCTGTGCTGGGAGAAGCCTGGCTGTACTTGGACTGTGTTTGAAACAGCCTAGCTCCATTGAACTGTGCTGAGAGAAGCCTGGCTGTAATGGGACTGTGTTAGAAACAGCCTGACTATTGAGCTGTGCTGAGAGAAGCCTGGCTGTACTTGGACTGTGTTTGAAACAGCCTAGCTCCATTGAACTGTGCTGAGAGAAGCCTGGCTGTAATTGGACTGTGTTAGAAACAGCCTGACTTTATTGAGCTGTGCTGAGAGAAGCCTGGCTGTACTTGGACTGTGTTTGAAACAGCCTAGCTCCATTGAACTGTGCTGAGAGAAGCCTGGCTGTAATTGGACTGTGTTAGAAACAGCCTGACTTTATTGAGCTGTGCTGAGAGAAGCCTGGCTGTAATTGGACTGTGTTAGAAACAGCCTGACTTTATTGAGCTGTGCTGAGAGAAGTCTGGCTGTACTTGGACGGTGTTGGAAACAGCCTAGCTCCATTGAACTGTGCGGAGAGAACCCTGGCTGTAATTGGACTGGGTTTAAAACAGCCGAGGAGCTGTTGAAGAAAGGGGGCTTGGGTGGCCTATCCCAAAAACAGGCCCAAGAAAGAAGAAGAAACACATAAAGAGGAAAACAGAGAGCTCGGTGCTGGTGGTGAGGAGGCTTCACGGACTTAGCCAGTAGGAGCCTTGTTTACAAGTGGTGGCAGTGGTGGGATCTCGCTGCAGGACCTGTCGCTAGAGGAGGCCGTGACCCGACTGGATGAGAAGCCCCACGAGAGGGCCAACGCTGAGAAAGGCGCAGACCCATCTTGGGTTCCGGTAAGCGGGCCTAACTGGGGGAGGGGGGGGGGGGAGGTGTTAGAGGGATCAGAGAAAGAGTCCAACTTAAGTGAGGTAATCGCACTTGGAGGTGGTTCTCTGTTGTTTTGTCCCTCCCCCAGGTGGCAGTGGCAGTGCCAGTGCCGTGATGGACCCCAAGGAGATCTTCGGGTGGATGACTCTCCAGTTCCAAAAACAGCAGGAGCTGACGGCCAAGATAGTCGAGGACTCTCTGATGGCGGCCCGGGATCAGCAGCAACCAGTACTCAACATGCTACAAGACTTTTTCCAGAGAGGGGCTAATGTGCCCCGGGAGGGGGAAACCGGAGCAAATGGACACGGGCCCGGAGGAAGCGGTGCGGTAGGACATGTCTCCATGAATGCACTTAACTGGGGGAAGTTGTCCGAGCAGGATAATGTGGACGATTTTTTGACAGCATTTGAGAGGGTGGCTGGGGCGGCTGGGTGGCCACAAGAGCAGTGGGCCATGAGATTGGTGCCTTCTCTGTCCGGGGAGGCGTTGGCAGCCTTTAGGGATTTGTCTCCGGAAGAGGCTGCCAACTATGGAAGGTTGAAAGAAGCTATCAAGGACAGATATGGACTCAGTACACAAGCTTACAGACGTAAGTTTAGAGCCACCAAATGGGAAAAGGGGACCCCCCCTAAAGCGGTAGCAAATAAGCTAATGGATTTAGTGAAAAAATGGTTGGAGCCCGAGCGACACAACCTGCAGGAGGTACTGCAAGAATTAGTAGTGGAGCAATTCCTCCAGGGTCTGCCCGACGAAATTAGGGCCGAATTAATAAAGAGGGGATGTAAGACGGTAGAGGGGGTGACATCGGGTTTGGAATGTTACCTGGAAGCCCAGCAGTGGGGGGGACCAGAGCGGGAGGGAGGCAGGACTCGGGCGTTAGAAAAAGGGGGCCCGAAAGTTTCCCTAATTAAGCCGGAGACCCCCGCAGGGAGTAAAAAGACCGAGTTAGACGCCGGCCCGAGTAGAAAGGCTATTCCTTTTGGGAGCAAGGGGTGTTTTAAGTGTGGTAAGGTAGGCCATTTCAAAAAGGATTGCCAGTGGCGGGAGGGGTGGATCTCTCAGGTAGAAAAAGGAGTTAGGCCCAGGTACCTAACTCAAGTTAAGGTGGAGGGAGTACCCATCACCGCCATGTTAGACTCTGGGGCCGACCAATCCATGATCTCCCAGAGGCTGTGGCAACAGATAAGAAAGAGGAGGGCCCCGGGCAGGGAGACCTATGATGGAGGGGTGTCTATCCAATGTATTCATGGGGCCAGGACCCGTTATGCACTCCAGCGGGTCAACTTACAGGGGCCCACCGGAGAGCTAGAGCTGACCATGGCCGTTCTACCCAGATTGCCGCATGAGATGATTTTAGGGAGGGATTGGCCTCCATTTATAGAGTGTATGGGGGAGAGAAAAGTGTTAGTCACTACCAGGGCCCAGGCTCACCGCGAGGTAGACGAAGAAACAGAGGGAATAGGGGGGGGTTTTCCTTTTCAGGGGGAGGTATTGGGCGAACCGGGCCGGGAAAAAAAAGGAAAGCCGTGAAAAAAAAGGAGCAGAAGGGTAGAAGGGAGGCTCTTCAGCGGGCACAGAGGGAGAGTTACCTGCCAGTGGCCCCGGAAGAATTGAGGGAGCAGTTTCCCCAATTTCATAGGGAGCAGGCCACGGACCCTACCTTAGAGTATGCCTGGGAAAGGGCGTGCCAGGGAGAAGGCCAGGTAGCTCCGGGGTTCCTGATAGAAGGGAACATCCTATACAGAAGGGTGCCAAATTGGGAGCACTCAGGCGGAGGGAAACAGCTGGTGGTACCCCGAGCTTTTCGTCCGCTGGTGGTAAGGCTGGCCCACGACCATCCTCTGAGCGGACATAAGGGCTCCCAGGCCACCCTGACCCAAATATTGGCGAGGTTTTATTGGCCGGGCATATATGGGGAGGTGGAAAAATACTGTAAGTCCTGCCCCAGATGTCAGAAGGTATCAGACAGATTCCCTCCTAAAGCCCCATTAAAGCCGCTGCCACGGGTAGAGCAACCGGTGAGGAGAATAGCCATGGATATTGTGGGGCCAGTAACAAGGTCACAGAGAGGGTATCTCTATGTGTTAGTAGTTATGGACATGGCCACCAGGTATCCATGGGCCCTCCCCTTAAGGAACACTTCGGCCAAGGGTATTGCCTGGGAACTCATAAAAATTTTTTGTGAAGTAGGTTTTCCCCAAGAAGTTTTGACAGATCGGGGTTCCAACTTATGTCCCATACCTTAAGACAAGTATGGGAGGCCTTTGGGATAAAACATGTACGTACGGCGGCTTACCATCCCCAAACCAATGGGATGGTGGAACGCTTTAACAGGACCTTAAAGGGGATGCTAAAAAAAGCCTTGGGGGAGGATAGGACCGGGTGGGACCAACTTTTACCCTTTGTGCTCTATGCATATCGGGAGAAGGTGCAAGATTCCTTAGGAGTTTCACCGTATGAGTTAATGTTTGGTAGGAAACCCAGGGGTATGTTAGATATCGTACAGGAGCATTGGGTGCCGCCCGAAACCACCGATCAGTCGGTGGTTGAATATTTACAGGATCTGAGGGGCCGAGTGGATAGGATACAGGAATATGCCCGGGACCGGCTGGAACAGAGCCAAGAACAACAAAAGGGGTATTACGATAGGGGGACTCGGGAAAGGGAGTTTGCATCCGGGGATAGGGTCCTTATCCTGATATCGGAAGATCCACATAGGTTCGCCTCTAGGTGGAAAGGACCCTGGGTGGTGAGGAGGAGACTCGGTCCCCTCACGTATGAGGTGGCAAATGAGAGGGGTCGGGTTCAGACTTTTCACGTTAATCTTATGATTAACCCTACCTAGGGTAGGGTTTCAAACTCGGGGGGAAGAGAAGGAAGGAGAGGAGTTAGGGCCTCAAATACGGGATATTTTCAAGCCCGGCGAGCCCGGAGTTAACCCACGGCTACCCCAGGGGCAGGAAAAGGAGATACGTAGGCTTTTGGAGTGCTTTAAAGATGTTTTGACGGCATGCCCGGGGAATACCCACCTAGTAGAGCATGATATTGTAACGGAACGGGGTAAGATAGTACGGCAAAGGCCCTATAGAATCTCCCCAATGAAAAGGAGGGAAGTCATTAAACAAGTGCAGGAAATGTTAGATTTTGGGGTAATTGAGGAGTCCCATAGTCCCTGGTCCAGCCCGGTGGTATTAGTCCCAAAACCTGAAGGGGAGTGGAGATTTTGTATTGATTTCCGCCAACTTAATACTATCTCTCGGACGGATGCCTATCCCATGCCTTATATTTAGGAGCTGGTGGACCGGTTGGGGTCAGCACAGTATCTTACGACCCTTGATTTAACAAAAGGATACTGGCAGATTCCCCTGTCTCCGGGTGCTCAAGCAAAGACAGCTTTTAGTACCCCCATAGGCTTGTACCAATTCAAAAAGCTCCCTTTTGGCCTTAATTCGGCGGCGGCGAGCTGCCAAAGATTGCTTGACCGGGTCCTCAGACCACATCAGACATATGCTGCGGCATATATGGATGATGTAGTAATACACAGTGAGGACTGGAACACCCATTTGAAACACGTAGGGGCGGTGATGCAATCTTTTAGGGAGGCCGGACTTACCCTGAACCCGAAGAAATGTTACTTTGCCCAGTATAGGGTGAAGTATCTAGGGTATAACGTAGGTCGGGGTGAGGTGCGACCCTTACTGAATAAAGTTAAAAGCATCCAGGAATTTCCCAGGCCCAACAGGAAAAAACAATTGCGTAGTTTTCTGGGTATGGTGGGGTATTACAGGAGGTTCATCCCTCACTTTTCCGAAATGGCCACTCCCTTAACGGACATGTTGAAGGGTAAGAGTCCGGATCATCTGAGGTGGGGAGAGGAGGAGTTGGGGGCCTTAGAGCGGATGCAAAAGGCCTTGTGCCAGGAACCGGTGTTGAAAGCCGTAGATTTCGAAAAACCCTTTATTCTGCAAACCGATGCTTCGGGGAGGGGGCTAGGGGCAGTGCTGTCTCAGGAACATGAAGGGGCAGAACATCCGGTACTGTATCTAAGCCGTAAACCTCTACCTCATGAGGACCATTACTCCACCATAGAGAAGGAATGTTTAGCAATAAGATGGGCGGTACAAGAGTGTACGGTCTATCTCGAAGGGAGGCCTTTTAAGCTAGTAACGGACCATGCTCCATTGAAGTGGCTGAATTTAATGAAAAATAATAACGGAAGGCTAATGCGCTGGTACTTGGCATTGCAACCCTTCCAGTACACAGTGGAGCATCGTCCGGGGAGATGTTTAGGAAATGTGGATGCCCTATCCCGGGTAGGAGAGGATAAAGAGGAAAAGGGAAAAGAGTTGGGGAGTGAAATCTTAAGAGGGGGGGTATGTAAGGAGTATGAAGGAAGGAAAACGGTGGAGAGGAACCCCAGCTCCCTACAGGGGAAAAGAGAGCTGGAGGGTAGGAGGGAAGACCCTAGGGGGGCTCCTGTTTTGCCTAGGAGGGACATACCAATAAGAAACTACAATTCCCAGAAAGCCCCAGGAGAACCCCGGGTAAGGAGAAATAGGGTGCAGAACCAAGAAGCTCCAGAAGAGGGCTGCCAGAAAAGGGAAAAAGCTGAGTCACCACCCTGGTGGAGGAGGTGGCTGAACCGGGGGAGGGGAAAGGAAAAGCAGCCTAGCCCGGTTAATGAGGAAGAGAGTGATCAGCTGGAAAAGGGGTGGGAGGAGGAGAAAATGGACTGGGCTCTAGAGAGAGAGGAGGAGGAGGACCAGGAGGCCATGGAGCAAGAGGAGCCAGAGAATGTCTCAGAGGAACCGATGGAACTCTTGGCTCAGAGGCAGCCCGAGCAGGAGGTATAGTGGGAATGCCCGGGTCAAGCGGGAGGAGGTCAGAAGAGTAAGGCTGACCAAGAGGGTGGGACCCGAGGCTTTGAGCCCGCGCAAAGCCTGGCTATAGGGAACAGAGTTGAGAAAAGCCGGGCTGTAATTGGGACTGTGTTTTGAACAGCCTGGCTATATTGAACTGGGGTGAGAAAAGCCTGGCTGTAATTGGGACTGTGTTTTGAACAGCCTGGCTATATTGAACTGTGCTGAGAGAAGCCTGGCTGTAATTGGACTGTGTTAGAAACAGCCTGACTTTATTGAGCTGTGCTTGGAGAAGCCTGGCTGTACTTGGACTGTGTTTGAAACAGCCTAGCTCCATTGAACTGTGCTGAGAGAAGCCTGGCTGTACTTGGACTGTGTTTGAAACAGCCTAGCTCCATTGAACTGTGCTGAGAGAAGCCTGGCTGTAATTGGACTGTGTTAGAAACAGCCTGACTTTATTGAACTGTGCTGAGAGAAGCCTGGCTGTAATTGGACTGTGTTAGAAACAGCCTGACTTTATTGAGCTGTGCTGGGAGAAGTCTGGCTGTACTTGGACTGTGTTTGAAACAGCCTAGCTCCATTGCACTGTGCTGAGAGAAGCCTGGCTGTAATGGGACTGTGTTAGAAACAGCCTGACTTTATTGAGCTGTGCTGAGAGAAGCCTGGCTGTACTTGGACTGTGTTTGAAACAGCCTAGCTCCATTGAACTGTGCTGAGAGAAGCCTGGCTGTAATTGGACTGTGTTAGAAACAGCCTGACTTTATTGAGCTGTGCTGAGAGAAGCCTGGCTGTACTTGGACGGTGTTGGAAACAGCCTAGCTCCATTGAACTGTGCGGAGAGAACCCTGGCTGTAATTGGACTGGGTTTAAAACAGCCGAGGAGCTGTTGAAGAAAGGGGGTTGGGTGGCCTATCCCAAAAACAGGCCCAAGAAAGAAGAAGAAACACATAAAGAGGAAAACAGAGAGCTCGGTGCTGGTGGTGAGGAGGCTTCACGGACTTAGCCAGTAGGAGCCTTGTTTACAATATGTAATTTATCTTTATAATCAAGCATGGGACGGGAAGATTGGAGGGTGGCCAGTGTAATGCCTATTTTTTAAAAAGGTTCCAGAGGTGATCCAGGAAGTTACAAATTGGTGAGCCTGACATCGGTGCTGGGCAAAATAGTAGAGACTATTATAAAGAACAAACTTACAGAGCATATTCAAAAACATGGATTAATGAGACAAAGCCAACATGAATTTAGTGAAGGGAAATCTTGCCTCACAAATCTACCACATTTCTTTGAATGGGTGAACAAGCATAGTAATATAGTAAGTGTCAGCAGGTAAAGACCTGAATGGTCCATCCAGTCTGCCCAACAGTCACATTCATTATCAATTCAAGATTTAAATCAACAATGATTATATACTTGTTCATGTGCTGTGTAGATACCCATAATATTCCTATGGGAGTCTATACGGTTATCGCTTTTTGGTGTTTCTGGGACATAGACCATAGAAGTATGCCTAGCTCTGTCCTTATGTTCCAACTACTGGAGTTGCCGTCAGTCCACTCCAGCCTATCCATATTCATCTTGTCATTCACAGGACAAGGACCATAAACATCTGCCCGGCACTGTCATCATATTCCAAACCACTGGAGTTTCCGTCGAAGCTCGCTCTAGCCCATCCTAAACCGGATCACTATATGCGGGTCTCAGACAGTATAGCCAGCCCAGCACCGGCCTTAGTTCATGCAGCCAGAGTTGGCATCTAGGTACCGCATGACATGCAAACACATATGTAACCCTTTAAGTTTTGCTTTTTATATCATTCCTTGTTCATACCACGCCTTTTTGAATTCTGCCACATTTATTTTTTCTGTTACCTCTCTCGGGAGGTCATTCCAGGCATCCACCACCCTCTCCATGAAAAAGAAATTTTCTGACATTACTCCTAATGCTACCATCCCGCAACCTCAATTCATGTCTTCTAGTTTTACCACTTTCCCTTCTCTGGAAAATATTTGTTTCTGTATTAATACCTCTCAAGTTTTGAAACATCTGTATCATATCTCCTCTGTCCCTCCTCTCCTCTAGATTATACATATTCAGGTCTTCCAGTCTCTTCTCATATGTCCTTCGGTGCAAGCCCCTTATCTTTCTTGTCGCCTTCCTCTGGACCACTTCAACTCTTCTTATATCTTTAGCAAGATAAGACCTCCAAAGCTGAATACTTCTACATGTGGCCTCACCAATGACTTGTACAGAGGCATCAACACCTCCTTTCTTCTGCTGGTTACACCCCTGTCTATTCAGCCTAGCATCCTTCTGGCTACGGCCAATAAAGGTGAGCTAGTTAATATTGTGTATGTGGATTTTCAAAAGACGTTTGACAAAGTAGGCGATTGGAGAGTCATGGGATTGGAGGTGGTGTTCTCTTGTGGATTAAAAATTGGTTAAAAGATAGGAAACAGAGAGTAGGGTGAAATGGTCAGTATTCTCAATGGAGAAGGGGAGATAGTGGGGTTCCCCAAGGGTATGTGCTGGGACTGTTGTTTTTTAACATATTTATAAATGATCTAGAGGTGGGAGTAACTAGTGAGGTAGTTAAATTTGCTGATGACAGTTATTCAAAGTTTTTAAATCGCAAGAGGATTGTGAAAAATTGCAAGAGACTGGGAGACTGGGCATCCAAATGGCAGATGACGTTTAATGTAAGCAGGTGCAAAGAGTTACATGTGGGAAAGAGAAACCTGAACTTATAGCTACGTGAGTCAAGATTCCACATTAGGAGTCACTGACCAGGAAAGGGATCTAGGTGTTGCTGATGATACATTAAACCCTCTGCTCAGTGTGTGGCGGCAGCTAGGAAAGCAAATAGAATATTAGGTATTATTAGGAAAGAAATGGAAATAAAAAATGAGGACATTATAATGCCTTTGTTTTGCTCTATGGTGTGACTGCACCTTGAATAGTGAGTACAATTCTGGTCACCGCATCTCAAAAAAGATACAATAGAATTAGAAAAGGGTGACAAAAACTGATAAAGGGGATAGGATGACTTCCCTTTGAGGCTAGGGCTCTCCAGCTTGGAGAAAAGACATCTGAAGGAAGATATGACAGATGTCTATAAATTAATGAGTGGAGTGGAACAGGTAGACGTGAATCGCTTGTTTCTTTTTCAAAAATACTAGGATTAGAAGGCATGCAATGAAAGTACAAAGTACATAGGCTTTAAACAAAACAAATCAAACAAATCACTCAACATGTAATTAAACTCTGGAATTCGTTGCCAGAGAATGTGGTAAAAGCAGTTATCTTAGCAGGGATTTTAAAAAGTTTGGATAGCTTCCTAAAAGAAAAGTTCATAAGCCATTATTAAGATGGACTTGGGGAAAATCCAGTGCTTATTTTTAGGATAAGCAACATAAAATGTATTGTACTGTTTTGGGATTTTGCCAGGTATTTGTAACCTGGATTGGCTGCTGTTGAAAACAAGATGCTGGTCTTGATGGACCTTCGGTCTGTCCCAGTATGGCAACGCTTATGTTCTTATGTAACTGTTTGGTCACCCAGTCAAAGATGTTAATCAGATTAGTCAGACAATACCTTCCTCTATTAAAATCATGCTGCCTCCGGGGGGAGGGAGAATATTAGGAGGGTTAACAGAAAGGGGGGGGGGGGTTAGGGAGTAGGGGGAAACAGGGAAAGGGAGGGGGGATTGGGGAAAAGGACTACAAAGTGAAAACAGTAGGACCAATTTGTTTGCTGGTTGTTTAGAAGGGAATTATATGACTGATTGTACATACTGAATATTTGATGTTGACACAATGTACACTGTTTTCAATAAAAACCGTTGAAATATAAAATCATGCTGCCTTGGGTCCTGCAATACATTTGATTCCAGAAACCTTCTAACCTCTGTTTTAAAAGCACTTCCATTAATTTACTTATCACTGAGGTAAGACCAGTGGGTTTTTTTGTGCTGGTAGAGGCATCTTTATTTTTTCCCCCTTCCCCATCTCCTACCTCTCTCCCGCGTCACAGCTGCTTTTCCAATGAGCAGCAGCGCCACAGGCACAGCAAGGAATAGCAGGCACGGGGCTGTAGTACTAGGACATGCGCTGTTGTCTCTGTCGATCCCCTGCCCTTCTGACGTCAGCTTCCTGTTCTGGAGCAGGGGATTGGCATAGCCGACAGCTTGCATCTGAGCACTGTGGCCTTGTGCCTTTTACTTCTTGATTTTCCTGTTGCTGCTGCTGGTTGAGAGAAGCAGCAGCAGCCCCAGGAGAGTTGCTCGATGGGGTGAGAAGAGGCTGGGGGAGAAATACTGGATGGGGAGGAGAGGGGCCAAGGAGATAAGTACTGGATAAGGGGATAGAGGACAAGGAG
The DNA here is from genome assembly GCF_901765095.1 of Microcaecilia unicolor. Classification (NCBI taxonomy): domain Eukaryota; kingdom Metazoa; phylum Chordata; class Amphibia; order Gymnophiona; family Siphonopidae; genus Microcaecilia; species Microcaecilia unicolor. Next base: position 232,155,379 of record NC_044036.1, read on the forward strand.
AAATACTGGATGGGGTGAGAGGAAGAAGGGGAGAAATACTGGATGGGGAGAGAGGGGGCAAGGGGAGAAATGCTGATGGTATAGAAGGGGCAAGGGGAGAAATGCTGGATGGGGAAAGAGGGGAACAGGGGAGAAATACTGGATGAAGAGAGAGGAGGACAAAGGGAGAAATGCTGGATGGGGAGAGGGGGCAAGGGGAGAAATACTGGATGGGGAGAGAGGGGACAAGGGGAGAAATACCAGATGGGGAGGAGAAGGGGACATGGGGAGAAATACCAGATGGGGAGTAGAAGGGGACATGGGAAGAAATACCCGATGGTGAGGAGAGGGGACAAGGGGAGAAATACCTGATGGTGAGGAGAGGGGACAAGGGGAGAAATACCCGATGGGGAGAGGACAAGGGGAAAATACTTGATGATGAGGAGAAGGGACAAGGGGAGATATACCCGATGGTGAGGAGAGGGAACAAGGGAAGAAATACTGGATGGGGGAGAGGGGACAAGGGGAGAAATGCTGGATAGAGGGCAAGGAGAGAAATGCTGATGGGGAGAAAAGGGGCAAGGAGAGATAGAGGCTGGATAAAGAGAGAGGGCAAGGGGAGAAATACTGGATGGGGAGAAATACTGGATGGGGAGACAAGGGGAGAGAAGGGGTAAGTAGAGAGATGCTGGATAAAGAGAGGGCAAGGGGAGAAATGCTGGATAGGGAAACAGGAGATAAAGGGGAGAAATACTAGATGGGGAGAAAAGGGGCAAGGGGAGATGCTAATGGGGAGGTAAGGGGAGAGATGCTAGAAGATTGGATAGTAAGAAAGAACTAAACATGGACAAAACCAGAAAATAAAATGGATGAAAGCTGAAAGGACAAGGAGGAGAGAAAAATGACAAACAGGAAATCCTGGCAATAGAGTTAAGAGAAGATAAGGAAAGTAGAAACCAGAGACTGGGACCAATACAAATGAAAATAAGTACATGGCCAGACAACAAAGGTAGAAAAAAAGAATATTATTTTTATTTTAAGATAAAGTAGTGTGGTAGCTGTGCTAATTTTATTTGTTTTACTTGTAGTTGTTAATTTGTAATGTAGTGAACGGAATATTTGAAATTTATGTCTACTATTTTTATAGCAAGGGGAAAATATTTTTGTTTTTCTGGTGTTATCTTTTCAGTTTCACCTGCTGCTTTTCTACTTCACCAAGCTGTTCCCATCCAACTAGCAGCTCCTTTAGGTATTCCCAACTCATGACAAAAAATTCTAAAACCTTCAACATTGAATAAACCCTATCGACACATGTCTGAGGGCTCTATTTGCTGAGGCACACTAATGTTTTTATCGCACGCTAAGCATTAGCATGTGCTGTGTAGATGCCCATAATATTCCTATGGGAGTCTATACGGTTATCGCACGCTAATCTTTTAGCACATGCTAAAAACGCTAGCACACGTTAGTAAATAGGGCGCTTAATTTTGAACCTCAACATCCGGTGATCACTAGATGCCAAATGATCACCCACTGTAATTTCAGAAACACTCTTGTCAGTTGTGAACATTAGATCCAGTGTGGCCCCACCTTACATGGGTTCCATTAACAACTGCTTGAACAGCTCTCTCTGTAGAGAATCTCTTTACTTCAGGGATTCCCCAATCATACATCTGGCATTTTGAAATCACCGATTATTACTTCTCCTTTCACTGCAATCTTATGAATGTCTTCATTAAGTGGTGGTCCACTTTTTCTGTCTGTGAAGAAGGCCTGTATGTCACATCAATGTAAATACATAGTCCATTTCCTTTTTCCAGATTAACCCACAATGCTTTTTCCTTACCCTTTATGTTCAGCAATTCTGTTGATTTAATATTATCCTGTGGGAAAAGGTGGGGTAAAAATGCACTAAATAAATATAATGCCACTCCTCCTCCCCTTTTTCCCTACCCTGTCTTTCCTGAAAAGAATATAGCCTGGTATAACGATATCCAGTCATGGTTCTTCTTGAACCATGTCTCTGGGACACCACGAAGTCCAAATCAGCCCCTATTTTCCCCATACTACGAGCATTGGTATACAAAGCTCTCCAGATATTGCCCTTTTTTCCCATTTCTGTAAAGTTATTAAATGTTTTACTTCAGAGATTTTAATTATCTGGAACACAATTTGCTCCTCTGCAGCAGGGGCGTAGCCAGGCAACAGATTTTGGGTGGGCCTAGGCAAGAAGTGGGTGGGCACCAAGTGTTCTTCCCTCCCCCTCCCCCCCACCAGCTGGCAGGAAAATGCTTCTTTCCACCTTGGCAGTCTGCAGCAGGCATGCGCTGAAACTGAACATACACAAGTGCCGGTATCATGGAGAGTAGCGTTTTTGTTACCATCAGGGGGAAGTCTTCAGCTGGTGGAGCTTGGGATCCTCACCAGCTACCGCTAAACATGTGCTACTGTTGGGTGGGCCTGAGCCCTAAGTGGATGGGCCTCGGCCCACCTGTGGCTACGCCATTGCTCTGCAGGTTATTTCCTCTAGCAGCCCCTGAAAGGTTGCATTGGGTCCTTATATTCTGTAATAACAAAAGGTATGATTTTATAATGAGCTTGCACATGTAGAACAGATTTTTATGCACTGAAGTAGGCTTGTACAAAATTGCACCTTGTATAAGAGAAATCATAGCACCTACTTCTGTTACATAGGCATTCCTGAGAGGATAAAATAGGTGGTCCAGGTATGGGATTAGCACTTAAGTATTCATCTTATAAAATTCTTATTGGCACCTATGTGTAAAAATTACATTTGCGTCAGAGCATAAGTTGTCTATATAAAATAGGTGCAACCTGGGACTTCCGGTGACGTCATGAGCTAAGGAGCAGCACTACCGAAGCTCCGAGACACCCAGCTCCGCAAAACCGCTAAACGACGGAAAAAAGAAGCCCCACAGATCCAAATTAGTATATGGAAAAGTTCCTTATTACTTCACCAACAGGAATGGCGCAAAAAAACTTAAAAAAAAGAAAAAACTAAAGCGAACAGCGGAGACGCCAAGATGGCGGATGATTCGGCCCCGCCGGGAGCCTCGTTCACGGAGGTGCAACTTACACAGCTGACGCAGGCGATTGAAAAAGCATGGACACCAAAGTGGTCCGAATTAACAGCCAAGTTAGAGGCTTACCAAACCAAACTAGATGGTATCGGGGATTCGAGTGGGGGACTTGGAAACCAGAATGTCTGCAACGGAAGACGAAACAAGGGGGTATGGACCCGACATCGCCAACCTGCGCCAGCAGCTGAAAGAACAAAAGGACTTACTTGATGAATATGAAAATAGAGCACGCAGGAATAATATCAGGATTGTAGGACTAGACGAAGGTCTCCCGGAACGAAATCTGGACACATGGTTAGAAAATTGTCTATCTAAAGAACTTGCGATAACAGACACTATGGGCCCCTTTGTGATTGAACGAGCACACCGCGTAGGCCTGAAGATGCCAGATCGTAACAGACCGAGGGTTATTGTTGCAAAACATTTGAACTACAAGCATAAGGTAGAAGTCCTCCAAGGCTTCAAAATTAAAAGAAACACCCTCAAATATAATGGCCAGAATGTCCTAATATTTCAAGACTTTTCATCACTGGTACAAGAAAAACGGAAGTTATACCACCCACTGTGGGCAAAGCTAGCAAATCAGAAAGTAAAATTTGCTTTGCAGTATCCGGCCCAATTAAAAGTTTTCTATCAGGATAAATGGCAAACTTTTACAACAGTACAAGAAGCCCGGAAGCAATTGCTAGAAAACAAGGTAATAGACGTAGATTGAAATGGTCCTAAGTGCACAATGACAAAATGGTCTGTGGGATAAAAAGTAATAAAGTGGTATAGTAATGAATACATGTATGTATAAAGTTACAGTAAAAGCGGGGCTGGGGTCTCTGGCTGAATCCGGGGTCACTCTCACCTTACTAAGGGAACTTAGGGGGATGAGACAGGGTATTAGTTGGGTAGGGGGGAATTCGGAAAAGGGGGGTTGGACAAGGGTGGGGAAGGGCGGGATCTCTCTGCAGGATCGAGGGTGCACAACATCAACAGATCTCAGACATTCAAAAATATCTAATGGAACAAAGGGCAGAAAATATCAGGTAAAATGCAGAACTTACTTTACTAGGGAGATAAAAGATGATTCTCCGAGGACAAGCAGGCTGCTTGTTCTCACTGATGGGTGACGTCCACGGCAGCCCCTCCAATCGGAACACTTCCTAGCAAAGTCCTTTGCTAGTCCTCGCGCGCCAATGCGCACCGCGCATGCGCGGCCGTCTTCCCGCCCGAACCGGCTTGTGCCGGCCAGTCTTCTTTTGTCCGCGCTCGGTACGGTCGTGTTTCACCGTTCGCGCCCCAAAGTTGACCTCGCGCGTCGTTTATCGACTTCGTTCTAAAAAAAAAAAAAAAAGGTGTCGGAAGGAGACCTTTATGGTTTTCTCCCTTCCCGTACTTCCAGTCTTTCCCCCGGTAAGTTTTCTTTCGTCGTCGGGGTAGGCCCTATTTAGGCCTCGGTCGAAGTTTTTCTTCCCCCTATTTTTGCGGTGCCATTTTCGCCATTTCGAGTTTTGATCTCGCTGGCGCGATTTTTCCGCCCATGACATCGAAGTCCTCCAGCGGCTTCAAGAAGTGCACCCAGTGCGCCCGGGTAATCTCGCTCACTGACAGGCACGCGTCGTGTCTTCAGTGTCTGGGGGCTGGGCACCGCCCTCAGGCCTGTAGTCTGTGTTCCCTTTTACAAAAGCGGACTCAGGTAGCGAGATTAGCCCAGTGGAACATTTTGTTCTCGGGCTCTTCGTCGGCATCGGCACCGGGAGTATCGACTGCTTCGACGTCGTCGGCGCCTGGACCTTCATCTTCGCCCCCGATTGCATCGAGTGCATCGAGGCATCGGCCCTCTGCATCGGGGAGACATCGGAAGGCTGCGTCGGCGTCGGTGGTATCGAGACCTCCTCGTTTGCTGATGTCGTCGGACGGTGGTGCTTCGTCTGGAGTGTAGGTGAGGGCTGTCCATTCCCCTGCTGGTGGCGGTGAGCCTTCGGGTGGGTCTCCCCCCATCCCGAGGGCTCCTGCGGTACAGCCCCCCCGAGACCGACCTCCTTCGGTCTCGGCCACGAGGAAGCGACGGCTGGATTCTACGTCCTCCTCGTCAGTGCCGGGAAGCTCCGGTGACATGCTTCGTCCCAAGAAGTCAAAGAAGCATCGTCACCGGTCCCCTTCCCGTGTCGGCACCGAGAGCTCTGGGTCGCCGAGGGAGTCGGCACCCAGTAGGCATCGGCACCATGAGGACCGCTCGCCCTCTGTTCAAGAGGTGTCGATGCGCTCCCCTTTGGACAGCCCGGAACAGCCTCCACACCCGGAACAGACTCTGACATCGACGCCTGCATCGGCTTCCATGCCTTTTTCTACAGCCGCTCTGAACGAGAGTCTCCGGGCCGTTCTCCCAGAGATCCTGGGAGAGCTGTTGCGCCCTACCCCTCCGGTACCGGGGGTGCTTGCGCCACCGGTACCGTCGAGCGAGGCGCCGGCTGGCCCATTACCCGGGGTGAGGTCTCTGGCGTCGGTGCCGCGCCGACTGCGGTAGCCTCCCAGGAAGGCTCCCCGACTACATCGGCGGAGGGAGCTTCGCCGGTGCGGGCGAGGGAGTCTATCTCTCGACGCTCCCACCGTGGCCGTGGTTCCACGGAGTCGAGCCGGGCACGGTTGCAGACACAGGTCCGTGAACTTGTGTCTGACACCGATGGTGAGGCCTCGTGGGAAGAAGAAGACATCAGATATTTCTCTGACGAGGAGTCTGAGGGTCTCCCTTCTGATCCCACTCCCTCTCCTGAAAGACAGCTTTCTCCCCCCGAGAGTCTGTCTTTCGCTTCCTTTGTCCGGGAGATGTCTATGGCCATCCCCTTCCCGGTGGTTGTGGAGGACGAGCCCAGGGCTGAAATGTTTGAGCTCCTGGACTATCCTTCTCCACCTAAGGAAGCGTCCACAGTACCCATGCATCATGTCCTCAAAAAGACATTGCTGGCGAACTGGACCAAGCCATTAAGTAATCCCCACATCCCCAAGAAGATTGAGTCCCAGTACCGAATCCATGGGGACCCAGAGCTGATGCGCACTTAGTTGCCTCACGACTCTGGAGTTGTGGATTTGGCCCTAAAGAAGGCCAAGAGTTCTAGGGAGCATGCTTCGGCGCCCCCGGGCAAGGACTCTAGAACCTTGGACTCCTTTGGGAGGAAGGCCTACCATTCTTCTATGCTTGTGGCCAAGATTCAGTCCTACCAGCTCTACACGAGCATACACATGCGGAACAATGTGCGGCAGTTGGCGGGCTTGGTGGACAAGCTCCCCCCTGAGCAAGCCAAGCCATTTGAGGAGGTGGTCAGGCAGCTGAAGGCGTGCAGAAAATTCCTGGCCAGAGGGGTGTATGACACCTTTGATGTTGCGTCCAGGGCCGCTGCTCAAGGTGTGGTGATGCGCAGACTCTCATGGCTGCATGCCTCCGACCTGGAGAATAGAATCCAGCAGCGGATTGCGGACTCGCCTTCCCGTGCGGATAATATTTTTGGAGAGAAAGTCGAACAGGTGGTAGAGCAACTCCACCAGCGGGACACCGCATTCGACAAGTTCTCCCGCCGGCAGCCTTCAGCCTCTACCTCTACAGGTAGAAGATTTTTAGGGGGAAGGAAGACTGTTCCCTACTCTTCTGGCAAGCATAGGTACAATCCTCCTTCTCGACAGCCTGCGGCCCAGGCTAAGCCCCAGCGCGCTCGCTCTCATCAGCAGCGTGCGCCTCAGCAAGGCCCCTCGGCTCCCCAGCAAAAGGAAGGGACGAGCTTTTGACTGGCTCCAGCAGAGCATAGGCGACATCCAAGTGTCAGTGCCGGGCGACCTACCAGTCGGAGGGAGGTTGAAAGCTTTTCACCTAAGGTGGCCTCTCATAACCTCCGATCAGTGGGTTCTCCAAATAGTCCGGCAAGGATACACCCTCAATTTGGCCTCAAAACCTCCAAATTGTCCACCGGGAGCTCAGTCTTACAGCTTCCAGCACAAGCAGGTACTTGCAGAGGAACTCTCCGCCCTTCTCAGCGCCAATGCGGTCGAGCCCGTGCCATCCGGGCAAGAAGGGCTGGGATTCTATTCCAGGTACTCTCTTGTGGAAAAGAAAACAGGGGGGATGCGTCCCATCCTAGACCTAAGGGCCCTGAACAAATATCTGGTCAAAGAAAAGTTCAGGATGCTTTCCCTGGGCACCCTTCTCCCCATGATTCAGGAAAACGATTGGCTATGCTCTCTGGACTTGAAGGACGCCTACACGCACATCCCGATACTGCCAGCTCACAGACAGTATCTGCGATTTCAGCTGGGCACACGTCACTTCCAGTACTGTGTGCTACCCTTTGGGCTTGCCTCTGCGCCCAGAGTGTTCACCAAGTGCTTGGCTGTAGTAGCAGCGGCACTTCGCAGACTGGGGGTACACGTGTTCCCATATCTCGACGATTGGCTGGTGAAGAACACATCCGAGGCAGGAGCCCTGCAGTCCATGCAGATGACTATTCGCCTCCTAGAGCTACTGGGGTTTGTGATAAATTACCCAAAGTCCCATCTTCTCCCAGTGCAGAAACTCGAATTCATAGGAGCTCTGCTGGATTCTCGGACGGCTCGTGCCTATCTCCCAAAGACGAGAGCCAGCAACTTGTTGTCACTCGTCTCGCGGGTGCGAGCGTCCCAGCAGATCACAGCTCGGCAGATGTTGAGATTGCTGGGCCACATGGCCTCCACAGTTCATGTGACTCCCATGGCCCGCCTTCACATGAGATCTGCTCAATGGACCCTAGCTTTCCAGTGGTTTCAGGCTGCTGGGGATCTAGAAGACGTGATCCACCTGTCCACGAGTTTTCTCGAATCCCTGTATTGGTGGACAATTTGGTCCAATTGGACTCTGGGACGTCCTTTCCAAATTCCTCGGCCACAAAAAGTGCTGACCACGGATGCGTCTCTCCTGGGATGGGGAGCTCATGTCGATGGGCTTCACACCCAAGGAAGCTGGTCCCTCCAGGAACGCGATCTGCAGATCAATCTCCTGGAGTTATGAGCGATCTGGAACGCTCTGAAGGCTTTCAGAGATCGGCTGTCCCACCAAATTATCCAAATTCAGACAGACAACCAGGTTGCCATGTATTACATCAACAAGCAGGGGGGCACCGGATCTCGCCCCCTGTGTCAGGAAGCCGTCAGCATGTGGCTCTGGGCTCGCCGTCACGGCATGGTGCTCCAAGCCACATATCTGGCAGGCGTAAACAACAGTCTGGCCGACAGGTTGAGCAGGATTATGCAACCTCACGAGTGGTCGCTCAATTCCCGTGTAGTGCGACAGATCTTCCAGGTGTGGGGCACCCCCTTGGTAGATCTCTTCGCATCTCGAGCCAACCACAAAGTCCCTCAGTTCTGTTCCAGGCTTCAGGCCCAAGGCAGACTGGCATTGGATGCCTTCCTCCTGGACTGGGGGGAGGGTCTGCTGTATGCTTATCCTCCCATACCTCTGGTGGGGAAGACTTTGTTGATACTCAAGCAAGACCGAGGCACCATGATTCTGATTGCTCCTTTTTGGCCGCGTCAGATCTGGTTCCCTCTTCTTCTGGAGTTGTCCTCCGAAGAACCGTGAAGATTGGAGTGTTTTCCGACCCTCATCACACAGGACGAAGGGGCGCTTCTGCATCCCAACCTCCGGTCCCTGGCTCTCACGGCCTGGATGTTGAGAGCGTAGACTTTGCCTCTTTGGGTCTGTCAGAGGGTGTCTCCCGCATCTTGCTTGCTTCCAGGAAAGATTCCACTAAGAGGAGTTACTTCTTTCTATGGAGGAGGTTTGCCGTCTGGTGTGACAGCAAGGCCCTAGATCCTCGCTCTTGTCCTACACAGACCCTGCTTGAATACCTTCTGCACTTGTCTGAGTCTGGTCTCAAGACCAACTCTGTAAGAGTTCATCTTAGTGCAATCAGTGCATACCATTACCGTGTGGAAGGTAAGCCGATCTCAGGACAGCCTTTAGTTGTTCGCTTCATGAGAGGTTTGCTTTTGTCAAAGCCCCCTGTCAAGCCTCCTACAGTGTCATGGGATCTCAATGTCGTTCTCACCCAGCTGATGAAACCTCCTTTTGAGCCACTGAATTCCTGCCATCTGAAGTACTTGACCTGGAAGGTCATTTTCTTGGTGGCAGTTACTTCAGCTCGTAGAGTCAGTGAGCTTCAGGCCCTGGTAGCCCAGGCCCCTTACACCAAATTTCATCATAACAGAGTAGTCCTCCGCACTCACCCTAAGTTCTTGCCAAAGGTTGTGTCGGAGTTCCATCTGAACCAGTCAATTGTCTTGCCAACATTCTTTCCCCGTCCTCATTCCTGCCCTGTTGAACATCAGCTGCACACATTGGACTACAAGAGAGCATTGGCCTTCTACCTGGAGCGGACACAGCCCAACAGACAGTCCGCCCAATTGTTTGTTTCTTTTGATCCCAACAGGAGGGGAGTGGCTGTAGGAAAACGCACCATATCCAATTGGCTAGCAGATTGCATTTCCTTCACTTACGCCCAGGCTGGGCTGGCTCTTGAGGGTCATGTCACGGCTCATAATGTTAGAGCCATGGCAGCGTCGGTAGCCCACTTGAAGTCAGCCACTATTGAAGAGATTTGCAAAGCTGCGACGTGGTCATCTGTCCACACATTCATATCTCATTACTGCCTGCAGCAGGATACCCGACACGACAGTAACAAAAGTTACGCCATTTTTGTCAATATGCGACAATCAAGCCTTTGCACCTGGACAGATGTATCCCACCTTTAAAAACTGGCGAAAGAAAGGAGTTGTATATCTGCTGCAGATGGTAACTAGGGAAGGTCATGTGAGGTCGTTTGCGGACCTACAGCGGGAATATGATATACCAAATAAAGACAAATTTCATTATATGCAGCGGAGCCATTACGTGTCAACTTTACCATGGACATCACTAACAGAGGATGTTCAGGAGGAGTTATCGTCAGTCTTTTCCTTGGGATTGCAACAAAGAGTGCCCATGTCGTTCCATCACCGGCAGATACGAGAGACAACGCCAGAATTGGAATTCCACAAATTGGCACAATCGTGGTCCATGGATTTACAAATAACAGTACAAGAGACACTGTTAAAAGCACATTTATTGGAGATCAGAAAAACTACAAATTGGACCTCACACTGGGAATTGCAGTATAAAATGGCTTTGCGCATATATATACCACCAAGACGAGCATTCTATATGGGACTCTCCCCATGGGGGGAATGCCCAAAATGTGGACTGAGTGGAGCAACTTTGGGCCACATGTTCTGGACATGCATAGGTATTCAGAAATTTTGGACATTGATTACAACATATGTCTCCGGTTTGTGGGGGCAGATCTGGAGATGTGACCCGACCATGCTGTTCGGAGGCCTAGACCTTGGTCCTTCGCCGAGGAAGGGATACAAAGCATTTGTGAAGAGGTCTGTAATAATTGGAAAGCAAGCCATTTTGGCTGAATGGTTAACAAACAGATACCCAACGAAACAACAATGGTGCACACGTATGCTGGTTTTGGTGCGTATGGAGAGACTTGGTGCAACACCACTTGACTCTGAACAAGGGAAAAAATTTCAACAAAGGTGGAGCCCGTTTTGGGACACCATGAGCCCAGCGGCTAGAAGTTACTTATTAAACATTTGATTGAAATGTTGATTGTGACCACAGAGGAAGATAATTAATAATGCAGAGAGAGGGGTAGGGGGGAAGGGCGGGTAGTTGTGCTGTTAGGAAGAAGGGGAAAGGGAGATTTAGACACTTGAACCACCGTCTGGAAAAGAAATAGTTTGCTGTAAAATGAAGTTAGATGATTTAATTAATGTTGTTAAAAAATCACAATGTCAAGGTGGACAATTTGTTGTTATTTAACTGGTGGGGGAGCGAGGGGGGGGGGAAGGGAGGAAAAATGTGATGATGTGTTTCCTTTGTTTTGCCAGGAAAGACCTGTTACAAATGACTATGAGCAAAGATTGTTGACTGGTCAATGTGAAATATCTTTAATAAAAACTATTGAAACATAAAAAATAGGTGCAACCTATATGGTTTGCTTGGACAGCCTAAGTGCCCTATTTTAAAATTACTATCAATGAGGAGGAGGATGATAATTTTTATAATGTATCTATTTAATTTTATATATAAAATTTTTTATAAAGCATTGTTCTGCATATGAAGCATGTTTAACTGTGAAAATGGGTGTTATAAAATTGTATGGTTGAATGCACACCATGATGGAACAACTGTCACACTGTGTGAGTCCTTATGCCGTCCCTGGAGCAGTGATGCCTAGGACAAGGGATGAGTTTTGTTCCAGGAGCAGCAGTCGGCAAGCCCAGTGCTTCACCTGCGATGACCGCCATTCCCCAGCAGTTGAGCCCCTGAGTGCAGGTGGCCGACAGGACTTGGACGAATCTGGGCGCCGGAAGAAGAGGTAAAGTACCGGAATAGGAGTGGACAAAGAAGCCCAAGAGGCAGCAGCGATAGACGGAGGCAAGGCTCCTGGAACAGAACTCATCCCTTGTCCTGGGCTCAGGGCTCTGACAAACAATAAGTAGGCAACAGAGACAATGTCCATACTCAGGGTTTGGACAGGTGGCAAGCAGAAGACAATGTCAGGGTCAAGCTCAGAGTTCATGCAGGCAGCAAGCAGAAGACAGCGGCAAGGTCCAGGCTCAAGTTTCAGTCAGACGGCAAGCAGAAGACAGCGGCAAGGTCCAGGCTCAAGTTTCAGTCAGGCGGCAAGCAGAAGGCAACGTCAAGGGACCAGGCTCAGGGTTCAGGCAGGCGGCAAGCAAAAGACAACATCAAGGTCCAGGCTCGGGGTTCAGGCAGGCAGCAAGCAGAAGACAATGTCAAGGGACCAGGCTCAGGGTTCAGGCAGATGGCAAGTAAAAGACAGCATTGAGGTCCAGGCTCAGGGTTCAGGCAGGCAGCAAGCAGAAGACAGCATCAAGGTCAATGCTCAGGATTCAGGCAGGCAGCAAACAGAAGACAACATCAAACAAAGGTAGACCAAGGAACCTGTAGATCAGCCGAAATTGTAGCTGAGGCACCGAGAAAGGAACTGAGCTGGCCTAAAAACTGACAGTGTCTGACATCAAGAGGGCGTAACCAGGAACCGCCCTAGCAAAAGGGGAACCACAGCTGTCAGGAAGGAAAGTTGAGCACGTCAGAGAGACAGAGAGGCAGAAACGAGCTGCGCGCACCGCGCCCGCTTCGACAAAAAGACACCCGTGCCCCACTTCCGGCCCAATCCACATGACCAGTTCCGGGCCAGCGCCCCACACCTGGATCCCCTCACCGGTAAGGGTCATAAGAACAACTTCATGTGCACAACATTTCTGGGGCATGTAATTTGAATAGAACTAAAGTAGAGTTGCATTGTACATGTATATTTTATAATAGGTGAATACACACATGGAGTAGTTTAATAACAGTTTTTCTGCATGTAAAGCGAATGCTACATACCTGTAGTAGGTATTCTCCGAGGACAGCAGGCTGATTGTTCTCACTGATGGGTGACGTCCACGGCAGCCCCTCCAATCGGAAACTTCACTAGCAAAGGCTACTACTACTACTATTTAGCATTTCTATAGCGCTACAAGGCATAAGCAGCGCTGCACAAACATAGAAGAAAGACAGTCCCTGCTCAAAGAGCTTACAATCTAATAGGCTAGTCCTCGCGCGCCCATGCGCACCGCGCATGCGTGGCCGTCTTCCCGCCCGAACCGGCTCGCATTCGTCAGTCCCATATGTAGCAAGACAAAGACAAGGGAACACACAACTCCAAAGGGGAGGCGGGCAGGTTTGTGAGAACAATCAGCCTGCTGTCCTCGGAGAATACCTTCTACAGGTATGTAGCATTCGCTTTCTCCGAGGACAAGCAGGCTGCTTGTTCTCACTGATGGGGTATCCCTAGCCCCCAGGATCACTCAAAACAACAAACATGGTCAATTGGGCCTCGCAATGGCGAGGACATAACTGAGATTGACCTAACAATTTTATCCAACTAACTGAGAGTGTAGCCTGGAACAGAATAAAAATGGGCCTAGGGGGGTGGAGTTGGATTCTAAACCCCAAACAGATTCTGAAGCACTGACTGCCCGAACCAACTGTCGCGTCGGGTATCCTGCTGCAGGCAGTAATGAGATGTGAATGTGTGGACAGATGACCACGTCGCAGCTTTGCAGATCTCTTCAATAGTGGCTGACTTCAAGTGGGCCACTGACGCAGCCATGGCTCTGACATTGTGAGCCGTCACATGACCCTCAAGAGCCAGCCCAGCCTGGGCGTAAGTGAAGGAAATGCAATCGACTAGCCAATTGGATATGGTGCATTTCCCCACAGCCACTCCCCTCCTGTTGGGATCAAAAGAAACAAACAATTGGGCGGACTGTCTGTTGGGCTGTGTCCGCTCCAGATAGAAGGCCAATGCTCTTTTGCAGTCCAATGTGTGCAGCTGACGTTCAGCAGGGCAGGAATGAGGACGGGGAAAAAATGTTGGCAAGACAATTGACTGGTTCAGATGGAACTCCGACACTACCTTCGGCAAGAACTTAGGGTGAGTGTGGAGGACTACTCTATTATGATGAAATTTGGTGTAAGGAGCATGGGCTACCAGGGCCTGAAGCTCACTGACTCTACGAGCTGAAGTAACTGCCACCAAGAAAATGACCTTCCAGGTCAAGTACTTCAGATGGCAGGAGTTCAGTGCCTCAAAAGGAGGTTTCATCAGCTGGGTGAGAACGACATTGAGATCCCATGACACTGTAGGAGGTTTGACGGGGGGCTTTGACAAAAGCAAACCTCTCATGAAGCGAACAACTAAAGGCTGTCCTGAGATCGGCTTACCTTCCACACGGTAATGGTATACACTGATTGCACTAAGGTGAACCCTTACAGAGTTGGTCTTGAGACCAGACTCAGACAAGTGCAGAAGGTATTCAAGCAGGGTCTGTGTGGGACAAGAGCGAGGATCTAGGGCCTTGCTGTCACACCAGACGGCAAACCTCCTCCATAAAAAGAAGTAACTCCTCTTAGTGGAATCTTTCCTGGAAGCAAGCAAGATACGGGAGACACCCTCTGACAGACCCAAAGAGGCAAAGTCTACGCTCTCAACATCCAGGCCGTGAGAGCCAGAGACCGGAGGTTGAGTTGCAGAAGCGCCCCTTCATCCTGTGTGATGAGGGTCGGAAAACACTCCAATCTCCACGGTTCTTCGGAGGACATCTCCAGAAGAAGAGGGAACCAGATCTGACGTGGCCAAAACGGAGCAATCAGAATCATGGTGCCTCGGTCTTGCTTCAGTTTCAACAAAGTCTTCCGCACCAGAGGTATGGGAGGATAAGCATACAGCAGACCTTCCCCCCAGTCCAGGAGGAAGGCATCCGATGCCAGTCTGCCGTGGGCCTGAAGTCTGGAACAGAACTGAGGGACTTTGTGGTTGGCTCAAGATGCAAAGAGATCTACCAAGGGGGTGCCCCACACCTGGAAGATCTGGCGCACTACTCTGGAGTTGAGCGACCACTCGTGAGGTTGCATAATCCTGCTCAACCTGTCGGCCAGACTGTTGTTTACGCCTGCCAGATATGTGGCTTGGAGCCACATGCCGTAACGGCGAGCCCATAGCCACATGCTGACGGCTTCCTGACACAGGGGGCGAGATACGGTGCCCCCCTGCTTGTTGATGTAATACATGGCAACCTGGTTGTCTGTCTGAATTTGGATAATTTGATGGGACAGCCGATCTCTGAAAGCCTTCAGAGCGTTCCAGACCGCTCGTAACTCCAGGAGATTGATCTGCAGATCGCGTTCCTGGAGGGACCAGCTTCCCTGGGTGTGAAGCCCATCGACATGAGCTCCCAACCCCAGGAGAGACGCATCCGTAGTCAGCACTTTTTGTGGCTGAGGAATTTGGAAAGGACGTCCCAGAGTCAAATTGGACCAAATCATCCACCAATACAGGGATTTGAGAAAACTCGTGGACAGGTGGATCACGTCTTCTAGATCCCCAGCAGCCTGAAACCACTGGGAAGCTAGGATCCATTGAGCAGATCACATGTGAAGGCGGGCCATGGGAGTCACATGAACTGTGGAGGCCATGTGGCCCAGCAATCTCAACATCTGCCGAGCTGTGATCTGCTGGGACGCTCGCACCTGAGAGACGAGGGACAACAAGTTGTTGGCTTTCGTCTCTGGGAGATAGGCGCGAGAAGTCTGAGAATCCAGCAGAGCTCCTATGAATTCGAGTCTCTGTACTGGGAGAAGATGGGACTTTGGATAATTTATCACAAACCCCAGTAGCTCCAGGAGGCGAATAGTCATCTGCATGGACTGTAGAGCTCCTGCCTCGGATGTGTTCTTCACCAGCCAATCGTCGAGATAAGGGAACACATGCACTCCCAGCCTGCGAAGCGCTGCTGCTACTACAGCCAGGCACTTGGTGAACACTCTGGGCGCAGAGGCGAGCCCAAAGGGTAGCACACAGTACTGGAAGTGACGTGTGCCCAGCTGAAATCGCAGATACTGCCTGTGAGCTGGCAATATCGGGATGTGCGTGTAGGCGTCCTTCAAGTCCAGAGAGCATAGCCAGTCGTTTTTCTGAATCATGGGAAGAAGGGTGCCCAGGGAAAGCATCCTGAACTTTTCCTTGACCAGATATTTGTTCAGGGCCCTTAGGTCTAGGATGGGACGCATCCCTCCCTGTTTTCTTTTCCACAAGGAAGTACCTGGAATAGAATCCCAGCCCTTCTTGCCCGGATGGCACGGGCTCGACCGCATTGGCGCTGAGAAGGGCGGAGAGTTCCTCTGCAAGTACCTGCTTGTGCTGGAAGCTGTAGGATTGAGCTCCCGGTGGGCAATTTGGAGGTTTGGAGGCCAAATTGAGGGTGTATCCTTGCCGGACTATTTGAAGAACCCAACGGTCGGAGGTTATGAGAGGCCACCTTTGGTGAAAAACTTTCAACCTCCCCCCGACCGGCAGATCGCCCGGCACTGATACGTTGATGTCGACTATGCTCTGCTGGAGCCAGTCAAAAGCTCGCCCCCTGCTTTTGCTGGGGAGCCGTGGGGCCTTGCTGAGGCGCACGCTGCTGACGAGAGCGCGTGCGCTGGGGCTTAGCCTGGGCCGCAGGCTGTCGAGAAGGAGGATTGTACCTACGCTTACCAGAAGAGTATGGAACAGTCTTCCTTCCCCCATAAAAACGTCTACCTGAGGAGGTAGATGCTGAAGGCTGCCGGCAGGAGAACTTGTCAAAAGCGGTATCCCGCTGGTGGAGCTGCTCTACCACCTGTTCGACTTTGTCTCCAAAAATGTTGTCCGCTCGGCAAGGGGAGTCCGCAGTCCGCTGCTGGATCCTATTCTCCAGGTCGGAGGCACGCAGCCATGAGAGTCTGCGCATCACCACACCTTGAGCAGCGGCCCTGGACGCAACATCAAAGGTATCATATACCCCTCTGGTCAGGAATTTTCTGCACGCCTTCAGCTGCCTGACCACCTCCTGAAATGGCTTGGCTTGCTCAGGAGAGAGCTTGTCCACCAAGCCCGCCAACTGCCGCACATTGTTCCGCATATGGATGCTCATGTAGAGCTGGTAAGACTGAATTTTGGCCACGAGCATAGAAGAATGGTAGGCCTTCCTCCCAAAGGAGTCTAAGGTTCTAGAGTCCTTGCACGGGGGCGCCGAAGCATGCTCCCTAGAACTCTTAGCCTTCTTTAGGGCCAGATCCACCACACCAGAGTCGTGAGGCAACTGAGTGCACATCAGCTCTGGGTCCCCATGGATCCGGTACTGGGACTCGATCTTCTTGGGAATGTGGGGATTAGTTAGAGGCTTGGTCCAGTTCGCCAGCAATGTCTTTTTTAGGACATGATGCATGGGTACTGTGGACGCTGCCTTAGGTGGAGAAGGATAGTCCAAGAACTCAAACATTTCAGCTGTGGGCTCATCCTCCACAACCACCGGGAAGGGGATGGCCGTAGACATCTCCCAGACAAAGGCCGCAAAAGACAGACTCTCGGGAGGAGAAAGCTGCCTCTCAGGGGAGGAAGTGGGATCAGAAGAAAGCCATCAGACTCCTCGTCAGAGAAATATCTTATGTCCTCCTCCTCCTCCCACGAGGCCTCACCATCGGTATCAGACACAAGTTCATGAACCTGTGTCTGAAGCCGAGCCCGACTCGACTCCGTGGAAACACGGCCACGGTGGGATCGTCGAGAGATAGACTCCCTCGCCAGCACCGGCGAAGCTCCCTCTGCCGACGTCGTCGGGGAGCCTTCCTGGGAGGCGGCCGCAGTCGATACCGCAAGCGGTACTGATGTCGGAGACCTCACCCCGGGCAAGGGGCCAGCCGGCGCCTCACTCGACGGCACCGGTGGCGCAAGCACCCCCGGTACCGGAGGGGAAGGGTGCAACAGCTCTCCCAGGATCTCCGGGAGAACGGCCCGGAGACTCTCGTGCAGAGTGGCTGTGGAGAAAGACATGGAAGCCGATGCAGGCATCGAGGTCAGAGTCTGTTCCGGAGGCTGTTCCGGGCTGTCCAAGGTGGAGCGCATCGACACCTCCTGAACAGAGGGTGAGCGATCCTCCCGGTGCCGATGCCTACTGGGTGCCAACTCCCTCGGCAACCCAGAGCTCTCGGTACCGATTCGGGAAGGTGACCGGTGTCGATGCTTCTTTGATTTCTTCAAACGAAGCATGTCACCGAAGCTTCTCGGTACCGACAAGGAGGACGTAGAATCCAGCCATCTCTTCCTCGGGGCCGAGGCCGAAGAAGGTCGGTCTCGGGGGGGCTGTACCGCAGGAGCCCTCAGGGTAGGAGGAGACCCACGCGAAGGCTCACCGCCACCAGCAGTGGAATGGACAGCCCTCACCTGCACTCCAGTCGAAGCACCACCGTCCGACGACATCAGCAACAGCGGAGGTCCCGGTACCGCCGACGCAGCCTTCCGATGTCTCGGTACCGACGATGCAGAGGGTCGATACCTCGATGCAGTCGATGCCGAGGTCGAAGGTCTTGATGCTGCCGACGTCGATGCACTCGATGCCTCCGGTGCTGTTGTCGACGAAGAGCCCGAAAACAACACGTTCCACTGGGCCAACCTCGCAACCTGAGTCCTCTTCTGTAAAAGAGCACAAAGACTAGGCCTGCGAGCGGTGCCCAGCCCCCAGACACTGAAGACACGATGCGTGCCTATCAGTGAGCGAGATTACCCGGGCGCACTGGGTGCACTTCTTGAAGCCGCTGGGAGACTTCGATGACATGGGCGGAAAAATCACGCCGGCGAAATCAAAATTCGCGATGGCAACAAAGGGCACCAAAAATAAGGGAGAGAGAAAAAACCCGTACCGAGGCCCCAAAAAAGGCCTACCCAGAAAGCGAAAGGAAACTTACGTCGGGGAAACAAACTGGACACACGGGAAGGGACAAAGACCGAGGTCTTTCCTTTTTTTTTTTTTTTAGCGAAATCGCGAAGACACGCGAGGGTCAACTTTGAGGGGCGCGAAATGGCGCAAAACACAACCGTCCTGAGCGCGGACAAAAGAAGACTGACGAACGCAAGCCGGTTCGGGCGGGAAGACGGCCGTGCATGCGCGGTGCGCACGGGCGCGCGAGGACTAGCAAAGGCCTTTGCTAGTGAAGTTTCCGATTGGAGGGGCTGCCGTGGACGTCACCCATCAGTGAGAACAAGCAGCCTGCTTGTCCTCGGAGAAAGGCTTTTTTACATATAGAAATATCTAATATAATAAAACGCACCCTGAACGTTCTGAGGACAACGTTCTGAAGTCACTCAGACTCCCAGAACGGTTCGTAAGTTCGTGGTGGTGAAGCCACTGACAAGACTCGCTGCCCCGCCCTCGCGTCAAACATAATGACGTCGAGGGTGGAAAACCAAAAGAAAAACGAAAGAAGGGACCGCATTCAGGCAGGGGGAGCGTACTCCTCCCCCTGCCTAGGAAACGCTGGGAAACAACCTCGCAAACCACCCGAAAGCTAAGGAGTTAAAATGAAGCCCCGCACACAGAACGACCGAGGAACAACACCCCCCCCCCCCTCCACCACCGCAACAACCAACATCAAAAGAAAAGAAGCCCAGCCAACAAAATGATGGAGGTCCAACAACCACCCCGAGCGGTCCAACAACCACCCTGAGCAGCCCCCCACCCCCCAAAGCCACCCACCGTCGCGTAGCTTTGCTGGCGGGGGACACGAAACCCCGCCAGCACAAGTCCTGTCTTCAGACTCTAGCGTGAACTTCAGCATTTACTAGCCTATGCAGGCAGGGCTTCTGTGCGTCTGACGTCATGCACGTGCAGGACGTCCGACGCACAGAACCCCGCCCAGCAAAGGCTAGCAATGCCGAAGAACAAGCGGAGTCAGCAGACAACAAAGGACTTCTGCTGGCGGGATTTTGGGTCGCCCGCCAGCAAAACAACGTAACGAACGGTGGGTGGGATGGCGGCGGGGGGACATCACACGGAGGAGGCAGTGACGGCAATAAACGAAAAAAACCCGGCAAGCTGGCAGCGCTACCTTCCCTCATCCGCTTCCAAAACCCCCTGTCCCCCCCCAAACTCACTCACTCCCTCATCTGGCAGCGGTTCCTGAACCCCCCCCCAACCAAACACACACACTTACTCACTCTCATTTGGCCACACTTCCTAACCCCCCCCCCCCAACACACACATACACACACTCACTCTCTCATCTGACAGCGCTTCCTGAAGACCCTGCCCCCACACACACACACTCACTCACTCATCTGGCAAACCCCTCTCCTCCCCACCACACACACATTCACTCTCTCATCTGGCAGCGCTTCCTGAAACCCCTGCCCCCCACACACACTCACTCATCTGGCACCGGTTCCTGAACCCTCCCCCCCACACACTCTGTCATATATGGCAGCGCTTCCAGAAACCCCGTACACACATACACACACACACTCACTCTCATCTGGCAGCGCTTCCTGAAACCCCTGCCACAACCACACACAGTCAGTCACTAATCTGGCAGCCGTTCCTGAACCCCCCCCCCCCCCCACACACACACACACACTTACAATCACTCTTATTTGGCCACACTTCCTGAACCACCCCACCACCACCACCACACACACACACACACACACACACTCTCATCTGGCAGCGCTTCCTGAACCCCCTCCCCCCTACACACACAAACTCACTCTCATCTGCAAACGCTTGATAAACCGCCCCCCCCACACACACACTCACTCATCTGGCAGCGCTTCCAGACCCCCCACACACCCCTCTTCTTCAAAGCTGAATCACCCAACACAACCAACACACCCCTCCAACATACACACTCTCTCACTCAAAATCTCATCTGCCATCGCTTCCTGAACCCCCCCCCCCACACACACACACACACACTCACTCTGTCTCATCTGGCAGCGCTTCCTGAAACCCCTGCCACCCCACACACACAGTCACTCACTAATCTGGCAGCCATTCCTGACCCCCCCCCCCCCCACACACACACTTACTCACTCACTCTCATTTCGCCCCGCTTCCTGAACCCCCCCCCCCCCACACACACACACACAAACACTCACTCTCTCATCTGCCAGTGCTTCCTGAACCCACGCCACAAACACTCACTCTCATCTGGCAATGCTTGAAAAACCACCCCCCCCCCCCCACACACACACACTCACTCACTCATCTGGCAGCGCTTCCTGAACCACCCACACCCCTCTTCTTCCAAGCTGAACCCCCCAACACCCCCCCCCCCACACACACACACACACTCACTCACTCTCATCTGGCAGCGCTTCCAGAAACCCCATACACACACACACACTCACTCTCTCATCTGGCAGCGCTTCCTGAACCCCCCCCCCCCCCCCCCCCACACACACACACACACTCACTCTCTCTCTCTCTCATCTGGCAGCGCTTCCTGAAACACCATACACACACACTCACTCTCTCTCTCTCATCTGGCAGCGCTTCCTGAACCCCCTGCTCCCCCCCCCCCCCCACACTCACAATGTCATCTGGCATTGCTTCCTGAACCCCCACACACACACACTCACTCTCTCACTCTCATCTGCCAGCGCTTCCTGAACACCCCACACCCCTCTTCTTCCAACCTGAACCCCTCCAACACATCCCCCCCCCACACACACACACTCTCTCTCCCCCTCCTCCAGCACACCAATTGCTTAGGTGCAGTGGCGGCAATCTGAGACACCAGAGAGAGAGGGGGGGCCTGACACCATAGAGAGAGAGGGAGGGAGGTATCTCTGTCACACACACACACTCTCTCTCTCACACACACTTTCTCTCTCACAGACAATGTCTTTCTGTCTCTCACTCTCACACACACTATGTCTCACAGTGTATCACATTCACTCTCTATGTGTCACACAGTCACTTACACACTCGCTTGGTCTCATACACTCAGTCTCACAGAGAATCAGTGTCTCACACACTCTCGCACATACTGTATCTGTGTGAAACACACTCTCTCTCTATCACACTGTGTCTCACATACGTAATTGCACACACTCACATTCTCACACACACACTCTCTCACAGACACACTCACACCCAGACTCACTCTCTCTCTCACACACACACACTCGCACTTTCACTCTCTCTCTCACACACAGTCACTCTCACATACACTCTCCAAAACATACACACTATGAGGAAAAACTTGCTAGCGCCCGTTTCATTTGTGTCAGAAATGGGCCTTTTTAACTAGTCTTTAATAAAATTCTCCCAAATCATTAAGTATGCATGCATGACCAGATGTATGCTGCATGTAGGCATTCTTTGGGGGGGGGGGGGGGGGAGGGAGGCATAGTTTACATTTGTAAATATGTGTATTAGCATTTGCAAGGTGCCTATAGATAGATAGCCTTTTAAAAATAGGTGCCTTTTTGGATATCTTATGTAATCAATTGAACAGCACAGGGGAAAAGAAAAACTTAATATTATTGCCAGGAGAAAAAATTAATGTTATTGTCAGGAGATATGAACAGACGGATGCAGAAATGTTAAAGGAAATTAGGGAAGCAAACAAACTGAGCAACACAATAATAATGGATGATTTCAATTACCGATATCAATATTGGAATTAGTAGAATACAAACCAACTATTATCACAAAAAATTCTACCCTATGAAAGCCAGTATTGAAGGTGTAAAATCACAATTCTACATGAATATAAATGTAGAGAAAAAAAGACTTCAGAAACCATGGAGTTGTCTCTTTAAAGGAAAACCTTTCAATATCTAGAGGACTCCTCTTCAATCACTAGTTTTCACAAAAAAAACTCCACTCTTCTTATTCATGAATTATGTGTAAATACACCTTTCACAATACCTTATGGTAGAGGCTCATTAAAACGCCATTCCTCCGGTGAAATAAACATCAACTCATTACTTAACTTGGATAGTAGTGGTGCAACCAATCTGCATAATCTTCAACAGCATACGTTAACCATAAAGCCCAACAGGAGAACCCTACTTCGCCACTATCGGGCTGTTTCAAGGGCTAAACACTGCATCCATAATTTCTATTCCAAGTTTCTTGCAATCACCACACTAGTAGCCTCTTCTTGGCCAAAGACTGAAAATAAGTAACAGCATAAGGAATGTCAAGTCAAATGCAAAGCGCTGATAAGGAAGGCTAAGAGGGACTTCGAAAAAAAGATTGCGTTGGAGGCAAAAATACATAGTAAAAATTTTTTTAGGTATATTAAAAGCAGGAAGCCGACAAAAGAATCGGTTGGACCGCTAGATGACCGAGGAGTAAAAGGGGTGATCAGGGAAGACAAAGCCGTAGCGGAGAGATTAAATAAATTCTTTGCTTCGGTCTTCACCGAGGAAGATTTGGTTGGGATACCAGGGCCAGAAATGGTATTTGATGCTGACAAGTCGGAGAAACTTAATGAATTCTCTGTAAACCTGGAGGATGTAATGGGGCAGTTCTACAAATTGAAGAGTAGCAAATCTCCTGGACCGGATGATATTCATCCCAGAGTACTGACAAAACTGAAAAATAAGCTTGCAGAGCTATTGTTAGTAATATGTAATTTATCCTTAAAATCGAGCGTGGTACCGGAAGATTGGAGGGTGGCCAATGTAACGCTGATTTTTTAAAAAGGTTCCAGAGGAGATCCGGGAAATTATAGACTGGTGAGTCTGACGTCGGTGCCGGGCAAAATGGTAGAGACTATTATTAAGAACAAAATTACAGAGCATATTCAAAAGCATGGATTAATGAGACAAAGTCAACATGGATTTAGTGAAGGGAAATCTTGCCTCACCAATCTACTACATTTCTTTGAAGGGGTGAACAAACATGTGGATAAAGGTGAGCCGGTTGATATTGTGTATCTGGATTTTCAGAAAGCGTTTGATGAAGTACCTCATGAAAGACTCCAGATGAAATTGGAGAGTCATGGGATAGGAGGTAGTGTTCTATTGTGGATTAAAAACTGGTTAAAAGATAGAAAACAGAGAGTAGGGTTAAATGGTCAGTATTCTCAATGGAGAAGGGTAGTTAGTGGAGTTCCCCAGGACTCTGTGCTGGGACCGCTGCTTTTTAACATATTTATAAATGACCTAGAGATGGAAGTAACTAGTGTGGTAATTTAATTTGCTCATGACACAAAGTTATTCAAAGTCATTAAATCGCGGGAGGATTGTGAAAAATTACAAGAGGACCTTACGAGACTGGGAGACTGGGCGTCTAAATGGCAGATGACTTTTAATGTGAGCAAGTGCAAAGTGAAGCATGTGGGAAAGAGGAAACCGAATTATAGCTACGTCATGCAAGGTTCCACGTTAGGAGTCACAGACCAAGAAAGGGATCTAGGTGTCGTCGTCGATGATTCGTTGAAACCTTCTGCTCAGTGTGCTGCTGCGGCTAAGAAAGCAAATAGAATGTTAGGTATTATTAGGACAGGAATGGAAAACAAAAATGAGGATGTTATAATGCCTTTGTATCGCTCCATGGTGTGACCGCACCTCAAATATTGTGTTTAGTTCTGGTCGCCGCATCTCAAAAGAGATATAGTGGAATTAGAAAAGGTGCAGAGAAGGGCGACGAAAATGATTAAGGGGATGGGACGACTTCCCTATGAGGAAAGGCTAAAGCAGCTAGGGCTCTTCAGCTTGGAGAAAAGGCGGCTCAGGGGAGATACGATACAGGTCTATAAAATAATGAGTGGAGTTGAACGGGAAGATGTGAAGAGTCTGTTTACGCTTTCCAAAAATACTAGGACTAGGGGGCATGCGATGAAGCTACAATGTAGTAAATTTAAAATGAATCGGAGAAAATGTTTCTTCACTCAACGTGTAATTAAACTGTGGAGTTTGTTGCCATAGAATGTGGTAAAGGCGGTTAGCTTAGCGGAGTTTTAAAAAGGTTTGGACAGCTTCCTAAAGGAAAAGTCCATAGACCATTATTAAATGTACTTGGGGAAAATCTACTATTTCTGAGATAAGCAGTATAAAAAGTTTTGTACTTTTTTGGGATCTTGCCAGGTGTTTGTGACCTGGATTGGCCACTGTTGGAAACAGGATGCTGGGCTTGATGGACCTTTGGTCTTTCCCAGTATGGCAATACTTATGTACTTATGACTTGTTTAGAGTCAGAGAGAAATCCAGTGGGAAATAATCTCTCCTGACTAGTAAAGGTTTAATATTCCAACCACTACACAATTCCTTCACTCTCCTTTTTAATAAGAAACTAAATTTAAAAAAAATAATCCACCTAAAATAAACTATAATCAAGAAGCTAAGTTTCATGGTCACATTGCAGACTTTTCATTGAGAATAGCCTAATGGTCAGAATAGTGGGCTAACAACCAGAGAAGCCAGGTTCAAATCCCATTGATGATTGTTGTGATCTTAGGCTATTTACTTAACCCTCCATTACCTTAGGTACAAACTTGGATTGTAAACAATTCTGCAAAAGGGAAGTACCTACTGTAATTGAATTGACTGACTTTGTACTACTGAGATGTACTACTGAGAAAGGTATGCGCTAAATCAACATTCCTTTCATTCGCCAAACAGTGTTTTTCTTTCCTGTTGTTTGTGTTTTAAATTAATATGGTAGATATTGTCTCTGTTCTCTGCAGGATGTCAGTATCCGTTTTGTGGTCTCAGGACTTCTTCATGTCTATCAGAGGAGGATTGACAGGGAAGACGAGACCTGTCTCTTTATCACCCACCCAGGAGAGCTGGTGGGCCAACTTGCTGTACTGACAGGAGAACCGCTCATTTTTACCATTAAAGCCAATCGAGACTGCATTTTCCTTTCCATCTCCAAATACAATTTCTATGAGTGAGTATTAAGCATAGAAAAGTAATTATTAACATGTAAAGCAATTACTTTAACTCAACCCTTACAACTGCCCCATTTTAACTTATTAACCACATGGTATAGTTGTTTTTTATGATTCAACAATTTTATTAGGTTTTAGAGAACAAAGAACATCATAAGAACAGGATACAGTTATAGCATATATAAGAATCACATATAGAAAGCATATTAAACATTCCTACATCAGACCTATCTGAACCAAAATATGTAGTAGTCAAAGACGAGAGGTCTTGTTTCTTATCCCTTTCTGGAAATAAATATATTGTTGTAAGAAACACCTTTAGAAACCCTAACCAATCACCAAAATGGTACAGTTGGTTTTATTAATGATTTTAACTGGGCTTCTCATGAGTGAATCAGGTCATCAAGAATCCATGGTTAAATGCAAAAGTTTGTTGATATTCCATAAATCCTGCTCCTGAATGTCCAAGCATTTTATTTATTTATTTATTGCGTTTGTATCCCACATTTTCCCACCTATTTGCAGGCTCAATGTGGCTTACATAGTACCGTGCTGGCGAATTCCAGTTCCAGTATACATAGTGATATTATGGTAAAGATCATGTATGACAGACACATTATGGAATAGGAAAGGAGAAGAGTTATGTTATGTCAATTTCGAGTGTTATATTCATTGTGTTGCAGGGTTTAGGCATTCGGGTATGCCTTTTTGAACAGGTAAGTTTTCTGTGACTTCCGGAAGTTTAACAGGTCTTACGTTGTTTTCACGGCATTTGGTAGAGTGTTCCATAGTTGCGTGCTTATATAGGAGAAGCTGGATGCATAGGTTGATTTGTATTTGAGACCTTTGCAACTTGGGTGGTGGAGATTTAGGTATGTGCGTGTTGATCTCGTGTTTCTGGTTGGTAAGTCAATGAGGTCTGTCATGTATCCTGGGGCCTTGCCGTAGATGATTTTATGAACCAAAGTGCAGATTTTGAACGCAATACGTTCTTTGATTGGGAGCCAATGCAGTTTTTCTCATAGGGGTTTGGCGCTTTCGAATCTTGTTTTTCCGAATATAAGCCTGGCTACGGTGTTTTGAGCTTCTTTATGATTAGTTCTTTGCATCCCGTGTAGATTCCATTACAGTAGTCTAGGTGGCTTAGTACCATTGATTGTACCAAGTTGTGGAATATTTCCCTCTTGACATTTCGCCCATTAGATTGTAAGCTCCTTGGAGCAGGGACTGTCCTTTTTGTTAATCTGTACAGTGCTGCGTAACCCTAGTAGCGTTCTAGAAATGTTATGTAGTAGTAGTAGTAGTTTCCACATTGAGTGGAACATTTTCTTTGTTGTAGATTTCACTTGGCTTTCTAGCGTGAGGTTTCGATCGATTATAACTCTGAGAATTTTCAGGCTGTCTGAAAGAGGAAGGGTGTAGTTTGGGATGTTTATATAGGTGGGTTTGTTCATGTTGTATTGGGATGAGAGGATGAGACAGTGAGTTTTATCTGCGTTGTTTTAGTTGGATTGCATCTGCCCATGAGTTCATGATGATCAAGCTGAGTTTGATTTCATTGGTGATTTCTGTTAGATTATGTTTGTAAGGGATGTATATCGTGACATCGTTTGTGTAGATGAAGGGGTTAAGGCCTTGGTTGGCTAGGGATTTGGCTAGTGGGGTCATCATTAGGTTAAAAAGGATCGGCGATAGTGGTGATCCTTGGGGTACTCCACGGTCTGATTTCCATGGTGATTATATATTCGAGTGCGAGTTCACTTGATATGTTCTAGTGGTTAAGAAACCCTTAATCCAGTTTTAGTACATTTCCGCCAATCCCGAAGTATTCTAGGATGTATAGTAGTATTTTGTGGTTTATCATGTTGAATTGCAGGAGAAGTATGCTTTTGCCTTTTGCAATTTCTTGTTTGAATTTGGTTAGGAGAGTTACTAGTACTGTTTCAGTGCTGTGGTTGGAGCGAAATCCTGATTGTGATTCGTGTAGTATCGAGAATTTGTTTAAGTAATCGGTGAGTTGTTTGGTTACCATGCTTTCTGTCAGTTTGACTACCAGTGGGATAGATGCGACTGGGCGGTAGTTGGTGATTTCACTCATTTTTTTCTTTGTATCTTTTGGTATCCGGGTGAGTAGGATGTTTCCATTGTCCTTGGGGAAAAGTCCATGTTGGAGCATGTAGTTGAGGTGGGATGTGAGGTCTGTCATGAAACGAGGAGCGGATTTTATTAGATAATTGGGACAGGTGTCCAATTTACAATGAGTTCTGGTGGACTTGTTGATTCTGTCTGCTGGGTATTCACAGGGGAGTGGGTCTAGACACTCAGTGAATTTTTCGAAGTTGGTGGTGTTCTGAGGTAGCGTGTTGCGTAGGTTTACAGTTTTTTCTTTGAAGTATTTAGCAAGTATGTCGGCCGATGGGGTGTCTGTGTTGGTTGTGGTGACCAGTGTGGTGTCTAGTAGTTTGTTCACGAGTTGATATAGTTTCTTCGTGTCTTTCTAGTCTGCCCCTATTTTGGTTTTGTAGTATGTCCTTTTGGTTTGTCTTATTGCATATTTGTATTTTCTTTGTGTCTGTTTCCATGCGTTGAGTGTGTGCTCATCTTTTATTTTTTTCCACGCTCGTTCGAGCTTTCTCGTTTTGTGTTTTTAATTGTATCACATTCTCTAGTTTGATCATCTTGAAATAGGAGAGTTGTAAAGTTCCTCAAAATATCAAGTTGTCACTATTTGTACAGGCTTACTTTTATTCTTTTATTTCATTTTACATTTTAAACTGTTTTGGAATGACCTCTTGATAAGGTTCAGAACAGTAGTGCTCTGACATGCTGTGATTGAGATTGTGGAAGTCGTTAAGCATTTGGGATTCTTCAATAACTTTAAATGCTGATAACTCCTGAAACTAAAATAGAATTTAGAAAAAAAAAGTGATAAAGACTATATTTGAGTCATGCACCAAAGCATGTAAAAATGATTTTCCAGGTGTTGATCAGTGAAATAAATTGGGATTTTCCAGGTGTTGATCAGTGAAATAAATTGGGAAGACTTTACTAATTTAAACGAGCAGTGTGACCAGTGTCTCAGAAAGTTAATATTTAAGCTCTCGTGTCTTATATTTCCTTTCTGAACTGAAATGAAAATTCTACCATGCTTAAAATATTCCAGTTATCAGTAAACAGATGCTGACGATCACCCAGGAATCTTACTTCAATATTGGTATGATAACATTTGCCAATGGGTGAGCTTTTGAAAAACAAAAAGGGATGGCAATAATCCCAAGCTACTTTTCCTGTGATTTTCTGTAAACAACAGGGATGAATCAGCTACATAAATGGGTAATATCGTCTGATGGTGCTAATAAGGATAACTCTTGCAGAGTTCAGAAAAAAAAAAAACAGGTATTTCTGAGCACCCACTGGTCTTCCCATATAGCTGCTATGCCACAGCTTTTCTATTTCTAATATCCAAACTATTGGATGGACATGTATTTTTGATTTTTAACATATTTTTGATCTTTGCTGCTAAATGATTTTTCTCTTGTTTTAAATCAAGGCAAATTATATTATAGGTAAACTAGTAAGAAAGGCCCATTTCCGAAGAGCATGAAACGGGCGCTAGCAAGGTTTTCCTTTTCCTTCCTGTCATCTTAGTTGCAGCTTTCTTCCTCAACCGCCCCTACCTTCCAGGTGCAAGTTGTTTGGGTCGTTCGGTCGCCCATGACAGGTTTGGTTTTTTGCTGTTGGCGATTCTGCACGGCTTGTGCCTTCCCCGGGCCGCCGTCGACATCGCGTTGCGTGACTGCGTTCCTTGCCCCAGCGTTCAGGAAGGGTTTTTTTTTTTGTTGTTGCCGATTGTCCGAGGCTTGTGCCTTCCCCGCCCCACCGGTGACGTCATCGCTTTGTTTCCCTGCCCCGATCGACAAAAAGGATATCGCCGAGCCTCACACTTGCTTCATAGTACGTTGAGGGTGAGAATTAGAAGATGTGGGCAGGGGGACATCTCGTTTCCTGGAATGGGCTCCGCCCTCCTCGTGATGACGTTATGAGGGGAGGGCAGGGCTCAGGACGCCTGACACTTCCGTTTTTGAGCTATGGGCAAAACGGATATCTCTGGAGCCTCACACTTCCGGTTTGGAACGGTTTGGAGGCTTCATTTAGAACGTTGGGGTCGTGAATTATGTTCGGAAGGGGCGTGGCTGAGGGCGGGTCTATAAGTGTCAGTGAGTGGTGCATGAGTGAGAGTGAGTGAGCTGAGAGCCTAGCCTTCAGTGTTTCCCTCCCACAGAGTGAGCTTCAGAATGTTTCCAGGTGAGAATTATTATTATAGATATGAAGTTTCCCTCTTGCTTTTTTTTTCCATCCTTAAAAACTGAATTTATTTTAATGAACTGCTTTCTCGATATGCTTTAGAGCTTTAAGAATTGTACCCTTGAGTGAAATATGGCTTCCATGGACACCCACTAGAAGTTCTGATACTATTTGGGCCTGGACCAAATTGACTCTAATTTTACAGACGGCACCAGGTCGTCCACAAGGACAAGCAAGTCCAGTATATTTTTAACAGACTATTTTATTGTAACTAATATCTAGTGTTATACCTCACTTTTTAATGTTTTTTTTATTAACTGAAAAGAAAGTACTCTTCTAAAACAAAAGCTGATATATGTAGATAGTATAGCCTCCATACAACCACTGAAACCACTTAACAGCAATCCAGCAGTTTTCTTTTTTTTGTGTCCCCACCCCCCCCATTCCCATTCCCCCCATTCCATAACATAAGACAAGATTCAATCTGCACAGACATCACATGAAAATAGCCGGTGCCAGTCAAGCCCCCACCGCTGTGGGCCAACACTTTACAAGACCAGAACACTGCACCAGTGATTTCACAGTAAGAATACTGAAAGGTAATTTTAAAACAATACAGGAACGTAAGACCTTTGAAATAAGAATGATTGAATATTTTAACACCCAACAGACAGGACTTAACAAGGATCTGGGTTTTCTAACCCATTATAAACCATAAAGTTGTATTTCTCTGTTTATTACCCTCCTCTCACCTACCAACACCCATCCTGTTAGAATATCAATGAAATGCTTTGATGTCCCCATGCATACCCCAACCCTCCCACTCTGTCAGACTGTCAAAGTAATGCTTTGATGTTTCTCTTATATATACTATCTGCTACCACATTTGCTTATTTCCGATCTGACGAAGAAGGGCAACCTTCGAAAGCTAATCAAGAAATGTATTAAGTTATGTCGAATAAAAAAGGTATCATCTTATTTTCTTTTCCATGTTTTATTTTGTTTGATTTCTATTGATAACCCATAACATAACAAATGTGGTCATTGCTCTATATGCTCAATCTCTGTGGAGAGTTCCAATTTCAGGTCTTCAGAAGGGAAATTGTATAATTTGAGATGTAAGACGACATGTGAGTCAAAAAACGTTATTTATATTTTCCGGTGTCCTTGCAATTTGCTATATGTAGGTCACACTACGCGTCAATTTAAAACCAGAGTTATTGAACACAGGCACTGTATTACAAACTGTAAATTGGAAGCACCAATGACTCGCCATTGTGTACAGGCTCAGCATCAGTTCAGCCAATTACAATGTATGGTCATTGACCAAATAATTATGGGCAAGAGAGGGGAGGATATTAAGAACAGATTGTGGCGTAAAGAACAACATTGGATCTATTTACTTAAAACAGTCAAACCTAAAGGTCTTAATAAAATCATCGACTAGAATGCCTACTATTAACCTTCTAGGAACCACCTTTATAGGAGGGGCCTCTTGATGTTAATTGAGTGAGCTACCCTCTAATGGGATAGGTCCGATAATGACGTCTAAGGATTTAACTATCTGGGCAATGTAGTTCCTTTTCCGCGCCATCTTTGTGACTACTACGACTGGGACTCAGTTTCTATGGTCATCTTTTTGAGCAATCGGATGTATTGCAGCGCCCTTCCTGAAGCAGCCAAGAAGTTGGCGAAACAAGGCGCACTTGTTGAAGGGTTGAAATTATCAGCTGACAAGCTACAGAAGGACTTACGGTCCCCTTTGTTACAGCAGCGGTTTCCAGCGGGATGGCCTTGGAATTTTCTATTTCCATTTTTTGTAGCTAAGTACTGTATAGTTGTTTAGTTATTTGGCTGGTTCCGGGGTTTCTATTTTGGGGCTGCTTTTTGTGTAGTAGGGGTTATCCGTATAGTCTGTTATATCTAGACGGGCTGGGTTTAGTCTGTGCTAGTTTGGTGGTAGGTGTCTCTGACCAGGTGATTACTAAGGAGGAAAGGAGTTTTTCAATTCATGCGTTTTTCTCATTTATAATGAGTTTTCTTACGTCTGATGTTTTTTTCTCTTTTCCTCCTTATAGGAACCAGTGATAGTAATGTACTCCTGAAATCACAGGGATTATTTTAATACATTGTATTTTCCCTGTTAGGAGCTTTGAGGTTCCATTTGGATTAATTGATTATTAAAGATTCCCGTGTTGTAGTCTTTTTTTCACTTCTGGGAGACACCCGCAAACTAATTGTTTATTTTCAAACTTCTTAGTAAGGTAGAATTTTGATCACTCTTAACTATACCATCTTGATCTTTGCCCCCGACATGGATAAAAACACACCAAGTCTGGGCCTATTGTTATGTTTATGGGAATGGAGGGGGGGGGGGGGGGGAAGAAAATAGCTGGATTGCTGTTAAGTGGTCTCTGGTTGTATGGAGGCTATATTATCTACATATATCAGCTTTTTAATATTATTATATTAAATAATTAGAATCACAATACCTGTCAGATAAGAACCCTTCCACCTATCTAAAATTACAAGCCCTTAAATTTAATTATAGCTCAGCGCTAACTCAAGAATCCCTATCTAGCATGCATACACAGAAATCAAACTTTTACGCCGAAAATTAGTCTAGCCAGTTCCTAGCTCAATATTTGAAGTCTAAAAACAATAAGAAAAGATTATCCCAAATTATTGATATGCATGGTTTAACTGGACAGAGTCAACATGGGTTCAGCCAAGAGAAGTCTTGCCTCACCAATTTGCTTAATTTCTTTGAAGGCGTGAATGTGAATAAAGGCGAGCTGGTAGACGTAGTATATCTAGATTTTCAGAAAGCTTTTGATAAAGTTCCTCATGAGAGACTCTTGAGAAAATTAAAGAGTGTGGATAAGGAATTGGTTATTGGACAGAAAACAGAGGGTAGGATTAAATGGTCATTTCTCTCAATGGAGGAGGGTGAACAGCAGGGGCGTATCTGCGTGGAG
This sequence comes from Microcaecilia unicolor, assembly GCF_901765095.1. Classification (NCBI taxonomy): domain Eukaryota; kingdom Metazoa; phylum Chordata; class Amphibia; order Gymnophiona; family Siphonopidae; genus Microcaecilia; species Microcaecilia unicolor. The sequence continues at coordinate 232,188,081 of NC_044036.1, forward strand.
CCACAGGGGCCTGGGCCCCCGCAGATTTCGCCCCGGACCCCCCTACCGCCATCACCTACCCCCGAGGTCCGCTTCCTCCTGCCGGCTTTTTAAAATGTTGCTTCAGCTGGCGGGGGACCCCAACCCCCCGCCAGCCCAGCCGCGGTCTTCTTTAACTTCTTCATCCTCGTCGTGCTGAAAGCTGCATGCATCCTTAGTTCCAGTTGAACGGAGTAGGGGGGAGGGTTAACGGCGGTAGGGGGGGGGGCGGCGGTAGGGGGGGGCTATAATGTGCCCCCTCACTCTAGCCCCTGCCCCCCCTACCGCCGAACCTCAGATACGCCCCTAGTGAACAGTGCAGTGCTGCAGGGATCTGTACTGCGACTGGTGCTATTTAATATATTTATAAATGATATGGAAATCGGAGTGACAAGTGAGGTGATCAAATTTGCAGATGATACAAAACTATTTGAGGTTGTTAAAACATGTGTGGACTAGAAATATTGCCGGAAGACTTTAGCAAATTGGAAGATTTGGCATCCAAATGGCAGATGAATTTTAATGTGGACAAATGCAAAGTGATGCACATTTGAAAGAATAATGCTCTAGATTCATTGTAGAAAATACACTGAAATCTTCTTAGTGTGCGGCAGTGGCCAAAAAAGCAAACAGGATGCTAGGAATTATTAGGAAGGGATGATGGTGAATAAGACTTGTAACCGGATGCCTTTCTTGTGCAGCCAAGGATAGAACAATCTCCTCCAGCCACAGGCTCCCTGTACAATGAAGAAATAGATGTCCACCAGTAACTTCAATCTTAAGGACTTTTATTCCATGCAGGTTTCCAGTACACAGTTCCAACAGCAGCATTCACCTTCAATCTTAAGCACATATAAACCACCTGAAAGTGTGTGGCAAATAGTCCCCTTTAAGCAGCAGGCTATCAGCACATACCAGGATTCAATACAGGCTTACAGTCAGCTCCAGTCTGGGCTCTTTATCCAGTGCACAATAAATAGTAGTTCATTTCTCAAGACAAACAGTTCTTTCAGTTCATCATCACAGTTCAGTCACCAAGCAGCAGTTTCTACCTTCTATCCTCTTTACCTTCAGGAGAGTTCAATACTTTAGAGACTCCCTCTATCCAAGGGTTCCCCCCTGCATCAGCTTCACTGGTGAATTCAATGCTTTTGGGACTTCCTCTCACCCAAGGGATTTCAGCCTGCTTCAGTTTCAATACTTTTGGGACTTCCTCTCACCCAAGCAATTTCAGCCTGCTTCAGTACTTTAGGGACCTCCCTGCCCAAGAGTTTTCAGCCTGCAACTGCTTCTCTCCTTCTGCCTCTCTCTCTCCTGAACTGAACTGCTGGGACTCCTTCCCACCTGCCTAATCAATCCCTGGCTTCAGCTACCACAACCAATCATTCTCCTTCCATTAGCTTCCCCACACCCATACCAGCTGTTAAGCATTAGACTAATGAAACCAATGATGAGCATCCGCACACAGGGTTTCCTAACTCTCTTTCCGACTAGTGGCAGCCACTCTACTCAACCTGCCAGCTTACACCCATGTCTTCCCCGATTGCAGCTAGGAGTCCAGTCCGGGTTCTTCATCATACCCTCTGGCTCCTTGCCTGCAATGCCTTCTGGGACTTGTATTTCAGACTGAAACTGCCTTAACCCAGCTATCCTGGATGTGACTTTATCACATACCCTCCCATTTAAGAAATTGTGAGTCCCTTTTGGACCTTCCCAGGGATTCGCAATTCTCGAGAGGGCCTCACTATCTTCAGACCTCATGGAGATTCTAGCCCAAGCTACCAGCTTCCACTCCCAGCATCCAGCTCCCAGCCTCTACTCCCAGCATCCAGCTCCTGGCTCCCAGCATCCAGCTCTCAGCATCCCGCTCCAGATCTCCACTCCGGCTCCAGCTTTTCCCTCCGGCTCCACCGCATTCACCCTGTAAAGCCAAAAAAACCAGAGAGAGACCCAAGTGCAATATCTTTACACTGGTCCCCCTTTCAAGCCAGCCTGGTCCACTCCTGGTCTTCCCCACTTCTCTTTATCCAGCCTTGGCCCCCCTAGATATCTCTTACCTGAGGCATCCAGGATTTAAGCGTTTAGGCCACCACGACCAGACTCTCCGGCTTGCATGGATCCATGTTCAGTCCCATCTGGGAAAGTGCCATTTGTAACCAGATGCCTTTCTTGTGCAGCCAAGGATAGAACAATCTCCTCCAGCCATAGGCTCCCAGTACAATGAAGAAATAGGTGTCCACCAGTAACTTCAATCTTAAGGACTTTTATTCCATGCAGGTTTCCAGTACACAGTTCCAACAGCAGCATTCACCTTCAATCTTAAGCACATATAAGCCACCTGAAAGTGTGTGGCAAATAGTCCCCTTTAAACAGCAGGCTATCAGCACATACCAGGATTTAATACAGGCTTACAGTCAGCTCCAGTCTGGGCTCTTTATTCAGTGCACAATAAACAGTAGTTCAATTCCCAAAACAAACAGTTCTTTCAGTTCATCATCACAGTTCAGTCACCAAGCAGCAGTTTCTACCTTCTATCCTCTTTACCTTCAGGAGAGTTCAATACTTTAGGGACTCCCTCTACCCAAGGGATTTCAGCCTGCTTCAGTTTCAGTACTTTTGGGACTTCCTCTCACCCAAGGAATTTTAGCCTGCTTCAGTACTTTAGGGACCTCCCTGCCCAAGGGTGTTCAGCCTGCAACTGCTTCTCTCCTTCTGCTTCTCTCTCCTGAACTGAACTGCTGGGACTCCTTCCCACCTGCCTAATCAATCCTTGGCTTCAGCTACCACAACCAATCATTTTTCTTCCATTAGCTTCCCCACACCCATACCAGCTGAGTTAAGCATTAGACTAATGAGACCAATGATGAGCTCCTGCACACAGGGTTTCCTAACTCTCTTTCCGCCTAGTGGCAGCCACTCTACACAACCTGCCAGCTTACACCCATGTCTTCCCCGATTGCAGCTAGGAGTCCAGTCTGGGTTCTTCATCTCACCCTCTGGCTCCCTGCCTGCAATGCCTTCTGGGACTTGTATTTCAGACTGAAACTGCCTTAACCCAACTATCCTGGATGTGACTTTATCACAGACTGAAAATACTATAATGCCTCTATATCGCTCCATGGTGTGACCGCACCTTGAATATTGCATTCTGTTCTGGTCACGTATCTCAAAAAAGATATAGCAGAATTAAAAAAGGTTCAAAATAATAAAGAGGATGAACTCCTCTCGTATAAGGAAAGGCTAAAGAGGTTAGGGTTCAGCTTGGAAAAGAGACAGATGAGGTGAGATATGATTGAGGTCTACAAAATCCTGAGTGGTGTAAAATGAGTAGAAATAAATCGAGTTTTTACTCATTCCGAAAGTACAAGGACTAGGGGGACACTCGAGGAAATTACATGGAAATACTTTTAAAACAAATAGGATTAAATATTTTTTTCATTGAATGAATAGTTAAGCTCTGGAACTTTTTGCCGGAGGATGTGGTAACAGCAGTTAGCATATCTGGGTTTAAAGAAGGTTTGGACAAGTTCCTGGAGGAAAAGTCCATAGTCTGCTATTGAGACAGACATGGGAAGCAACTGCTTACCCTGGGATTTGTTGTTAATCCGTTTGTGAGCCCTTGAGCCTAGGCTGAGTGTTAGGAAGGATCTTGGCCAAGGCCTAGGGTGGACCAAACAGGCACTACGCAAACCCACAGCCGCAAAGCCCCGCACACTCAGGAAACTCAACCAGCAGAAAAGAGAGAGAAACCACTCAGGCGGGCCTCATGGCCGGACGGGAACCCCACTCGTACAGCGTACGGGCCTCGCAGCCAATCTGAAACCGAGTCACACACTAGGGAAGGGAAAAAGAACAACGAGGGGTCCCAGGAGGGTTGGAGCGCTAGCTAGACACAAGGGAAGGGTGACAGACAAGAAGCTGGCAGGTACAGGCTACGACCAGGGGAAGAGAAAGCCAAGTACAGAATGGGACACAGACTCTATAGGAGCGAAGCTCCACAGGAACACTCTAGGTTGTACCATACAGCACACAAATACACTAGGCTGTGCCACACAATACCCAAGGGAAAGGGAAGCCTTCTAAAGGAATACACAAGGCTGTGCTACACAGCACTCAAGGATTAAGGGAAACCACTTTTAAGAATACACAAGGCTGGCCACACAACACACAAGGGTAAAGGGAAGCCGCTTATAGGAATACACAAGGCTATGCCACAGAGTCAAATAACAGGCACTAGAGACAAAGGGGAAAATAAGCAAACAGGGGAAGCTGCCTTTGCATACACAGATCAGATAAGGAGCAAAGCTTACAGGACTCAGGAGACAACCACAGCAGACAAAGAGTTAAAGCAGGCTAAAGGGAAGGGTTGCTAACAACACTCATGTTAGGAAGAAGCAGGGCTTATGCTGTAGTCAACGGTTTAAAGCTAACAAAGGAAAAACAGAAACAATGTTCCTAACAGAACTCAGCAGCACACAGAGACAGAGCAGACAGAGCACCCTCAGGTGCAGGGGAGCAAGGTAATTAGGGAACAAACAAGCATACGCTGGAAACAACCAGCACACAGAGAAGCTACAAGCAAAGAGAGGAGTAAACAAATTCTCAAGAAAGCACGGTGTGCTACTAGCACAGATAGAGAGAAGGTATCAGACTTCTGCTGACCGGGATCAAACACTAAAGCATAGACTGAAAGGAGAGATAGGCTTAAATAGATCTGACCTGTGACGTCTGCTGCTTCAGACATCAGCTCAATCCCTAACAGGCCAATCAGAAGCAAGTCCCAGTCATTCCCCTTGTATATGTTTACTCCGGAGTCTGCAAACAGCTCTACGGCACTATGTAAGCCACATTGAGCCTACAAATAGGTGGGAAAATGTGGGATACAAATGTAACAAATAAATAAATAAATAATGTAAGGTCATTCACATTTAAAAGATGCAGATATTGCATTACAATTTCAAAATTACTATAAAAAACTTGGATTTGAAAATAACATTTTCCCCCAGTCTCTTCCGACATTTGACTAAAGTAGTCTCATACCCTATAGTAACACCTTCTCAAAATAAATGTCTGGAAAAAGGTATTATGGAGAAGGAAATTATTGAATCTATGAAATACCTATCAAAGTGTAAAGCTCCTGGAAACGATGGCTTTAACATAGAATTTTACCTAGCTTTCTCTGATATTCTAGTTCTAAAATTATTTGTTCATTTATAGAATAAGCATTTATAGAATCAGCTCTAATTAATATACCCAAACTTAATAATGATCACTCAAGGGTAGAAAACTGTAGACCAATATCTTTAATTAACACAGATAACAAAAACATATGCCAGAATTCTAGCTTCCAGATTAAAGAAAATTTTACCCAACTAAGGGGTCCTTTTACCAAGCTACGGGAAAAAGGGCCCTGCATTAGCAGCGGGGACTGTTTTTCCTGCGCACTAGGGCCATTTTTACTGCAGCAGGTAAAAAAGCCTCCAGCATACATGTTCTCTTACCGCATGGCCATACGGCAGGGAGCCCTTAACGCCACCCATTGAGGTGGTGATAAGGGCTCCCGCGCTAACCAAATGGTAACTGGGCAGCATGCGGTGAAGCCCGATTACCACTGGGTTATGGCCACTCAATCCATTTCTAGGGGGTTTTCTTTTTGCCCTGGAAATGGTGCACACTCGGGGCGGGGTTACCGCCGGCGGCCATGTTGGGCCGGCGGTAGTCCCAGAAGAGCGAGCAGTAAGCCCAGAAGGGCCCCTTAATTCACTGTGACCAAAATGGGTTCACCCCAGATAGACTCCCAAGTGATATTTCAAGATTATTCTGGAACATTGTATCTATACTAACTAACCTAAATAACAATTTATTGTAATTTCCTTTGATGCTGAAAAAGCGTTTGAAAGGATAGAATGGCAATATTTGTTTCATACTTTAAAGTGGTTGGTTTTGGGGAAAAATTAATCACAGTAATTCACCTTTTGAATGAATACCCACAAGTAAATGCCCTGTTTCCAAAGGTGCGCTAGCATTCTTAGCGTGTTCTAAAAATTAGCACGCGCTAACTGTGTAAATGCCCATAATATTCCTATGTAAACATACGGCATAGATAAGTATAGTTATAATTCTCCGAGGACAAGCAGGCTGCTTGTTCTCACTGATGGGTGACGTCCACGGCAGCCCCTCCAATCGGAATCTTCACTAGCAAAGTCCTTTGCTAGCCCGCGCGCACCGCGCATGCGCGGCCGTCTTCCCGCCCGAAACCGGCTCGAGCCGGCCAGTCTTCTTTTGTCCGCACTCGGTACGGTCGTGTTTTCGCCGTGTCGAGCCCCGGAAAGTCGACCTCGCGCGTCCAAATTCTGTTTGAGCGTGTTTTTTTCCTTCGGGAAAGCTTTGTTAGTCGGGAAGTGCTCCGGAAACCCTCCGACCGGGTTTCGTGTCAATCCTCCCCGTACTTCCAGCTTTTTGCCCCGGTAAGTTTTCTTTCGTCGTCGGGGTAGGCCTCTTTTCGGCCTCGGTCGAGATTTTTTCTCCCTCTAAATTTTTGGCATCGAAGCCTTCCAGCGGCTTCAAGAAGTGCACCCAGTGCGCCCGGGTTATCTCGCTCACTGATCGACACTCGTCGTGTCTTCAGTGTCTGGGGGCCGAGCACCGCCCTCAGAACTGTAGTCTGTGTTCCCTTCTTCAAAGGCGGACTCAGGTAGCGAGACTAGCCCAGTGGAACGTGTTGTTCTCGGGCTCTTCGTCGGCATCGGCACCGGGATCTTCGAGTGCATCGACGTCGTCAGCGTCCAGACCATCTTCCTCGGCCGCCCCTGCATCGAGTGCATCGAGGCATCGGGCCTCTGCATCGGCGCCGAGACATCGGATAGCTGCATCGACGTCGGTGGTACCAGGACCTCGTCTGCTGATGTCGTCGGACGGTGGTGCATCGGGTGGAGTGCAGGTGAGGGCTGTCCATTCCCCTGCTGGTGGCGGTGAGCCCTCGGGTGGGTCTCCTCCTACCCTGAGGGCTCCTGCGGTACAGCCCCCCCGAGATCGACCTTCTTCAGTCTCGGCCCCGAGGAAGCGACGGATGGATTCGACGTCCTCCTCGTCGGTGCCGGGGAGCTCCGGTGACATGCTTCGGAAGAAATCGAAGAAGCATCGACACCGGTCTCCTCCCCATGTCGGCACCGAGAGCTCTGGGTCGCCGAGGGATTCGGCACCCAGCAGGCATCGGCACCGAGAGGACCGCTCACCCTCTGTTCAGGAGGTGTCGATGCACTCCGCTCTGGACAGCCCGGTACAGCCTCCACGCCCGGAACAGGTACTGACGTCGACGCCTGCATCGACCTCACAGCCTTTCTCTACAGCCGCTCTAAACGAGAGCCTCCGGGCCGTTCTCCCAGAGATTCTGGGAGAGCTGTTGCGCCCTACCCCTCCGGTACCGGCGGTGCTTGCGCCTCCGGTGCCGTCGAGCGTGGCGCCGGCTGGCCCATCGCCCAGGTTGAGGTCCCCGACGTCGGTACCGACCGCGGCCACCTCCCAGGAAGGCTCCCCGACTACGTCGGCGGAGGGAGCTTCGCCGATGCGGGCGAGGGAGTCTACCTCTCGACGCCCCCATCGTGGACGTGGCTCCACTGAGTCGAGCAGGGCGAGGTTGCAGACACAGGTTCGTGAACTTGTGTCTGACACCGAGGGTGAGGCCTCGTGGGAGGAAGAGGAAGATCCTCGATATTTCTCTGACGAGGAGTCTGAGGGTCTTCCTTCTGATCCCACTCCCTCTCCTGAAAGACAGCTTTCTCCTCCCGAGAGTCTGTCTTTTGCTTCCTTTGTCCGGGAGATGTCTACGGCCATCCCCTTCCCGGTGGTTGTGGAGGACGAGCCCAGGGCTGAAATGTTTGAGCTCCTGGACTATCCTTCTCCACCTAAGGAAGCGTCCACTGTTCCCTTGCACCATGTCCTGAAAAAGACATTGCTTGCGAACTGGACCAAGCCATTAAGTAATCCCCACATTCCCAAGAAGATCGAGTCCCAGTACCGGATCCATGGGGACCCAGAGCTGATGCGCACTCAGTTGCCTCACGACTCTGGAGTTGTGGATTTGGCCCTAAAGAAGGCTAAGAGTTCTAGGGAACATGCTTCGGCGCCCCCGGGCAAGGACGCTAGAACCTTAGACTCCTTTGGGAGGAAGGCCTACCATTCCTCTATGCTCGTGTCCAAGATCCAGTCTTACCAGCTCTACACGAGCATACACATGCGGAACAATGTGCGGCAGTTGGCGGGCTTGGTTGATGCTCTTCCCCCTGAGCAAGCCAAGCCTTTTCAGGAGGTGGTCAGGCAGCTGAAGGCGTGCAGAAAATTCCTGGCCAGAGGGGTTTATGACACCTTTGATGTTGCGTCCAGGGCCGCTGCTCAAGGTGTGGTGATGCGCAGGCTCTCATGGCTGCGCGCCGCCGACCTGGAGAATAGAATCCAGCAGCGGATTGCGGACTCGCCTTGCCGTGCGGACAACATTTTTGGCGAAAAAGTCGAACAGGTGGTAGAGTCTCTCCACCAGCGGGACACCGCATTCGACAAATTCGCCCGCCGGCAGCCTTCATCTCCTACCTCTACAGGTAGATGATTTTTCGGGGGAAGGAAGACTGTTCCCTACTCTTCTGGCAAGCGTAGGTACAATCCTCCTTCTCGACAGCCTGCGGCCCAGGCTAAGCCCCAGCGCGCTCGCTCTCGTCAGCAGCGTGCGACTCAGCAAGGCCCCGCGGCTCCCCAGCAAAAGCAAGGGGCGAGCTTTTGACTGGCTCCAGCAGAGCATAGCCGACATCCAAGTGTCCGTGCCGGGCGACCTGCCAGTCGGAGGGAGGTTGAAAGCTTTTCACCAAAGGTGGCCTCTCATAACCTCCGATCAGTGGGTTCTGCAAATAGTCCGGCAAGGATACACCCTCAATTTGGCATCAAACCCTCCAAATTGTCCACCGGGAGCTCAGTCTTACAGCTTCCAGCACAAGAGGGTACTTGCAGGGGAACTCTCCGCCCTTCTCAGCGCCAATGCGGTCGAGCCCGTGCCATCCGGGCAAGAAGGGCTGGGATTCTATTCCAGGTACTTCCTTGTGGAAAAGAAAACAGGGGGGATGCGTCCCATCCTAGACCTAAGGGCCCTGAACAAATATCTCGTAAAAGAAAAGTTCAGGATGCTTTCCCTGGGCACCCTTCTCCCCATGATTCAGCAAAACGATTGGCTATGCTCTCTGGACTTGAAGGATGCCTATACACACATCCCGATACTGCCAGCTCACAGACAGTATCTGCGATTTCAGTTGGGCACCCGCCACTTCCAGTACTGTGTGCTACCCTTTGGGCTCGCCTCTGCGCCCAGGGTGTTCACAAAGTGCCTAGCTGTGGTAGCAGCGGCACTTCGCAGGCTGGGAGTGCACGTGTTCCCATATCTCGACGATTGGCTGGTGAAGAACACATCCGAGGCAGGAGCCCTGCAGTCCATGCAGATGACTATTCGCCTTCTGGAGCTACTGGGGTTTGTGATAAATTACCCAAAGTCCCATCTTCTTCCAGTGCAGAACCTCGAATTCATAGGAGCCCTGCTGGATTCTCGGACGGCTCGCGCCTATCTCCCAGAGACGAGAGCCAACAACTTGTTGTCCCTCGTCTCCCGGGTGCGGGCGTCCCAGCAGATCACAGCTCGGCAGATGTTGAGATTGCTGGGCCACATGGCCTCCACAGTTCATGTGACTCCCATGGCCCGCCTTCACATGAGATCTGCTCAATGGACCCTAGCCTCCCAGTGGTATCGGGCCGCTGGGGGACTAGAGGACGTGATCCACCTGTCCACGAGTTTTCTCGAATCCCTGTATTGGTGGACGATTTGGACCAATTTGACTCTGGGACGTCCCTTCCAAATTCCTCAGCCACAAAAAGTGCTGACCACGGATGCGTCTCTCCTGGGATGGGGAGCTCATGTCGATGGGCTTCACACCCAAGGAAGCTGGTCCCTCCAAGAACGCGATCTACAGATCAATCTTCTGGAGTTACGAGCGATCTGGAACGCTCTGAAGGCTTTCAGAGATCGGCTGTCCCACCAAATTATCCAAATTCAGACAGACAACCAGGTTGCCATGTATTATGTAAACAAGCAGGGGGGCACCGGATCTCGCCCCCTGTGTCAGGAAGCCGTCAGCATGTGGACCTGGGCTCGCCGGAACGGCATGGTGCTCCAAGCCACATATCTGGCAGGCGTAAACAACAGTCTGGCCGACAGACTGAGCAGGATTATGCAACCTCACGAGTGGTCGCTCAATTCCAAAGTGGTGCGCCAGATCTTCCAAGCGTGGGGCACCCCCTTGGTGGATCTCTTCGCATCTCGAGTGAACCACAAAGTTCCCTCAGTTCTGTTCCAGGCTTCAGACCCACGGCAGACTGGCATCGGATGCCTTCCTCCTGGACTGGGGGAGGGTCTGCTGTATGCTTATCCTCCCATTCCTCTGGTGGGGAAGACTTTGTTGAAACTCAAGCAAGACCGAGGCACCATGATCCTGATTGCTCCTTTTTGGCCGCGTCAGATCTGGTTCCCTCTTCTTCTGGAGTTATCCTCCGAAGAACCGTGGAGATTGGAGTGTTTTCCGACCCTCATCACGCAGGACGAAGGGGCTCTTCTGCATCCCAACCTCCAGTCTCTGGCTCTCACGGCCTGGATGTTGAGGGCGTAGATTTTGCCTCTTTGGGTCTGCCAGAGGGTGTCTCCCGCATCTTGCTTGCTTCCAGGAAAGACTCCACTAAGAGAAGTTACTTCTTTCATTGGCGGAGGTTTGCCGTCTGGTGTGACAGCAAGGCCCTAGATCCTCGCTCTTGTCCTACACAGACCCTGCTTGAATACCTTCTGCACTTGTCTGAGTCTGGTCTCAAGACCAACTGTGTAAGAGTTCATCTTAGTGCAATCAGTGCATACCATTACCATGTGGAAGGTAAGCCGATCTCAGGACAGCCTTTAGTTGTTCGCTTCATGAGAGGTTTGCTTTTGTCAAAGCCCCCTGTCAAGCCTCCTACAGTGTCATGGGATCTCAATGTCGTTCTCACCCAGCTGATGAAACCTCCGTTTGAGCCACTGAATTCCTGCCATCCGAAGTACTTGACCTGGAAGGTCATTTTCTTGGTGGCAGTTACTTCAGCTCGTAGAGTCAGTGAGCTTCAGGCCCTGGTAGCCCAGGCCCCTTACACCAAATTTCATCATAACAGAGTAGTCCTCCGCACTCACCCTAAGTTCTTGCCAAAGGTCGTGTCGGAGTTCCATCTGAACCAGTCAATTGTCTTGCCAACATTCTTTCCCCGTCCTCATTCCTGCCCTGCTGAACGTCAGCTGCACACATTGGACTGCAAGAGAGCATTGGCCTTCTACTTGGAGCGGACACAGCCCCACAGACAGTCCGCCCAATTGTTTGTTTCTTTTGATCCCAATAGGAGGGGAGTGGCTGTAGGGAAACGCACCATATCCAATTGGCTAGCAGATTGCATTTCCTTCACTTACGCCCAGGCGGGGCTGGCTCTTGAGGGTCATGTCACGGCTCATAATGTTAGAGCCATGGCTGCGTCGGTAGCCCACTTGAAGTCAGCCTCCATTGAAGAAATTTGCAAAGCTGCGACGTGGGCTTCTGTCCACACATTCACATCCCATTACTGCCTGCAGCAGGATACCCGACGCGACAGTCGGTTCGGGCAGTCAGTTCTTCAGAACCTGTTTGGGCTTTAGGATCCAACTCCACCCCCCGAGGGCCCTGTTTGTTCTGTTCCAGGCTACACTCTCAGTTAGTTGGTAAATTTTTTTAGGTCAATCTCTGTTATGTCCTCGCCGTTGCGAGGCCCAATTGACCATGGTTGTTGTTTTGAGTGAGCCTGGGGGCTAGGGATACCCCATCAGTGAGAACAAGCAGCCTGCTTGTCCTCGGAGAAAGCGAATGCTACATACCTGTAGAAGGTATTCTCCGAGGACAGCAGGCTGATTGTTCTCACAAACCCGCCCGCCTCCCCTTTGGAGTTGTGTCTTCCCTTAAGAGTATTGTCTTGCTACATACTGGACTGGCCGGCTCGAGCCGGTTTCGGGCGGGAAGACGGCCGCGCATGCGCGGTGCGCGCGGGCTAGCAAAGGACTTTGCTAGTGAAGATTCCGATTGGAGGGGCTGCCGTGGACGTCACCCATCAGTGAGAACAATCAGCCTGCTGTCCTCGGAGAATACCTTCTACAGGTATGTAGCATTCGCTTTATCGTGAAGGGAGCATATAATTCAAACAACTTCAGAGTACTCAGCTTCACTCCAATATTCAATGTAATTTTCTTAAACAGGACTGAATAGGCAGGGCCGGTCTTAGGCCGAGGCGGCCGCATAGGGCCTCGCGCTTAGGGGGGCCCCGCGCAGCGCGCCTCAGTCAGCCTCCTCCCAGGCATTCACACGACCCAGTTTCGCCGCTCATCCCAACTGCCCGCCCTCTTCTCGCCCCCAAGATCCTCCCTTTCCTTTTTTTTCTTTTAAATTTACCTCCAGTCCGGCAGCGCAGCAACAGCGTCAGTGAAAGCGCTCCCAGTAAAAGCACTTCTCTTCGTTTTGCTTTTAATGAAGTTTTCAGGACTAACGAATATCTGAGAGGCTTATACTTTGCAGAGTTGTTTAATGAACTTAAACATACTTATCCTAGCGGGAAACAATCCGCTGTGCATAGATAATTTGCTGTGTTTTACTTTTTACTGTAGGGTTATACACCGGCTTTCTGGGTTTGGAAACCTAATATATTGTATTTGGGAGATATGCAAGATCATGCCTTTGATTTGCAATTGTCTTTTTTTTTGGGGGGGGGGGGGGGGTTACCCTTTTATATATACAATGTAAAAAGTGTGACGCTGCTCTGCCAGACTTCGGAGGGAAATTTAAAAGAAAAAAAAAGGAAAGGGATCTTCTTGGGGGGAGAAGAGGGTGGGCAGTTGGGGCAGGGGAGAGAGGGACATGGATGGGATGGCAGGACTCAGGGAAAGAGGGGAATTTCTGGATATGCGTGAATGGAGGGGGGCAGGGGAGAGAGGAGCATGGGAGGGCAGGGCTCAAGGAGAGAGGGGAATTGCTGGATATGGGTGAATGGAGGGGGCAGGGGAGAGAGGGACATGGATGGGAGGGCAGGGCTCAGGGAGAGAGGGGAATTGCTGGATAGGGATGAATGGAGGGGGCAGGGGACAGAGGAGCATGATGGATGGGAGGGCAGGGCTCAGGGAGAGAGGGGAATTGCTGGTTATGGGTGAATGGAGGGGGGCAGGGGAGAGAGGAACATGGATGGGAGGGCAGGGCTCAGGGAGAGAGGGGACTTGCTGGATTGGAATGAATGGAGGGGCAAGGGAGAGAGGGACGTGGATGGGAGGGCAGGGCTCAGGGAGAGAAGGGAATTGCTGGACATGGAGGGCAGGGGAGAGAGGAGAAATGTTGGGCAGGAATGGAGGGAAGGAAAGACGAAGGAGATGCACATGGATGAAGGGGAAGGGATAGAGGAGAAATGCTGCACATGGATATAGGGGAGGAAAGTAATGCACATGGAAGGAGGGGAGTGAGGAGAAATGCTGGATATGCATGGAGGGGAAATTGCTGAATTTAAGGGCTGGATTGGAACACTTTGAAGGCAGATGCTGAAACTGGAGAAAGGATAGGAACAGGGCTACAGATGGTAGACAGGACACATAAGGACACACAGGAGGATGGTGAACATGGTGAGAGAAAAAAATATCAAATGGAAAGAAGACACTGCATAAAACAGAAGACACTGGGACCAAAGCGAATAGAAAAACCAAATGATCAGACAACAAAGGTAGAAAAAAGTATTTTATTCAGAATTTATTAATTGGAATATGTCAGCTTTTGGAAATGTGCATCTGTGATATTTTGCATGTAAGTTTCAATTTTTCTAGTATTGCTGCATGCTGAGTCTGACTTCTTGAGGTAACTTTCCAGTTCAGTATTTTGCCTTCATATCTGTTGTGTCATGTGTTTTTCATGTGTGATCAAGGTGCAGTATCCTGCTAGCGTGTAGCATTTGCAGCCCTTTTTGTCTTGTTTTTTTTACGAGGTAGTGTATTGGTGTTTTAGAGCCTGGTGTAATTACAGTTCTGCCTTTCCACGCATAAGGTTGTGCTCGTCCTGTCCTTTTAATTAGTGCTGTTATGGTTTGGTAAGGTTATGAGTGTGTTTTTGCACAAGTTTGTGTATAGTGTTTTGCAGTGGATAGATTGTGTGTCTGCACCTCTGACCCCCCCCTCCCCCCCCCCCCGAGGTTATGAGAATTGGAACTACTAATTGTAGTGGACTTGAACTGAATAATTTCGGGGGGGGGGGGGGGTCATGATAGCATTGTGCTTATTATTTCAATCAGTTTTTCTGTACAAGTTTAGCTTAATTTGTCTTTATTTGAAATTTCATAAATAAAAAAATTTCTAAAAATTGAATAATATCAATGGGGGCGGGGCTAGGATGGGGCCCCACCAAATTGGTCTGCATAGGGCCCCGCACTTGCTAAGACCGGCCCTGTGAATAGGCTTTATACTTTTTATAGGATCATCAGATCAGCGTATGTGTTCCCATATTGGCTATAGCTGAGCCATGCAGTTATCAAGGGGCACACCGCAATCCTCATTAATCCTCTAATTTAAATTCTCTTCATATTAATTTTTTCGAATTTTCCCAGTTTTAAACATTAAGCATTAGTCTTTTCCAATTTAATGTACACTAATGTACTTAGTTTTCGTTAGTAGAATTTTTCATGCTGGAGACACTAATCCACCGACATAGCAGGTATTCTCCAAGGACAGAAGGCTTCATATTCTCACAATCCCGCCCACCTTCCCTTGGAGTTGAACGCAGAGGAGACTGCGTTCATGCGATGGTTGGGAAGGCACTCGCCTATGCGAGGTGAAGCAAGGCTCGCACTCCACAAAGCTCTATTTTTTTTGCTTTGGCAAAATGCCGGACCGGGCAATTCGGATCAGCACCACCCACTTGTGAAAATATGAAGCCTGCTGTCCTCGGAGAATACTTGCTACAGGTAAATACCTTCGCTTTTCCTCATTGTTCAGTCATAGGCCATCTCCATGGCCTTCCTTCAACGTCCTGTTCTCTCTATTGCAACTTCCTGTTTTGAGGCTAGACAAGAAGTTGCAGTAAAGGGCGGGATGCAGCAGGAGGAAGAATATGGAGCCGGCATGTGACAGAATCACTGCCAGCTGCAGGTAAATGTGACGCCTGCAGGGAGGAGGACGGGAATGAAGGAAAGGATTTTTTACCGTGGGAACAAGGCTTTGTACTGTTTTGTTCCCACATTCTAAGTGATTCTAGTCAGGATGCGGACCTTACTGCGGATTTACCACAGTAACAGTAACTGTGTCATTCTCTACTCTGCATATAGCAACCACTTGTTCTACTTGCAACAAACTCATAATCAGGGTCCAGTGTCTGGATGTAGACTCCTCAGTAAAATTTGGAATTAATACCACACAGGGTGAAGAATCAGAAAAAGTAATACTGCCAATATTAGCTCTACATTGTTCAAAGCGCAGGGAACCATCGAGCCGTATATAATCTGTCCAAGAATGCGTTCCACTGGAAGTGGGGAAAAAAGGTGTAAATTCGATAGCCTAAATAAAATGCACTTCCTTCCATACATCATAAACCCCCAAGATCTATAGTAGTTCCTCAAAGGCCCAGGAATTACTTACAGCTCCCTCCACTTGTGGACCAGTAGTATCCAAAGAAGGATCACACAATGAGTTAAAATTGCCATCCCTCCCCCATTAAGTTTACTGGCTTGAAATGAGACCATCTTTGGCACAAGCAATTGAAAGAAAAAAGGTTGGTCAACATTAAGGGTATAAAGATTTGCCAAAGTCAAGTCCAGTGCACCCACACTCAGCTGTACAAAAATATAATGGCCCCTAGGGTCACATTTCACTTTTATGAATTTGAACAGGGAGGTCTCTGTGCATCAATATAGCCATACCACACTTCTTAGAGCCTTCTACTTCAGAAGAGAACAAAACAGGATACTGGGCACAGCTAAGCAACCCTTCCCTCTCTGGTTTGAGATGTGTTTCTTGTTTAAAAAAAAAAAAAACAAGAGAAGTGTTTAAATGTTTTAGCTCAGCATAAAGTCTATTTCTCTTACCAGGAGAGTTCAGGCCCTTTACATTTAGCATGGCAATAGAGTGTTTAGACAGTCCCCTTAAAATATATCACAGCAATACAAAAATCATAGTAACTGGAGGCTGAAGTTAAATTAGTACTGGTGAAACCCTCCATTCTATACCCCTCCCCAACCTAACACTCCACCCTCACTTAACCCCCCAACCACGCCCCCCCCCCCCCCCGAACAGTAGCAGATATTACCAAACCTCTCACAAATATGTGAGGACTATGGAGGTTCCTGAGCCACCAACCCAGATCCCACCCGAGACCACCTCCCTTCATAATAAAGCTTATATTAACCAAACATCCTTCAGTCACTCATTTAAAAAGTAAACCACACATACTTTCACATTCACTATTCCCCTTTAGAAAAGTCTCTGTATTTGATGAAGCAATCATAAACATAGCGATACAATGCTTCTCAAGTGAGGACAAAAAAAAGATGCAGTCATTTATCTAGTAAATGCTACAGGTCAGGTCCACCACCTCATGAGCTTAAGGGTTGTCTACTGCCTCTTCCGTTCTTATCAACACCTGCCACTGGAACACCTTCAGACGCAAGGCCGGGGAAGCCACTGGAGTGACTGAGGCTGACTGTAAAGGCACTGATGTTACATTTGCCTCTTGTAGAATTTTCCAGGCCTCCGCCAAAGTCTTAACTCTAGCTTCCCAGCAGTACCAAAGTGTGTGCTAACAGGAAAAAACCATCTGTATTTAAATTTTTCCTTGTTGAGGCAGTCCAAAACAGGGCAGATTTCTCTCATCTTTGCCAGTGTAAAGGATGGGTAAACTTGGACAGCAGTATTCTGAAATTGAAGAGAAACCCCTTGCCGAGCTATCTGCAGGAGCAGCTCCTTGATTGAGTATTTTTCAGACTGTACTAAAATGTCGCCAAAAAATTGTGACAGTCCGATCTATCGTATTTAGGGAGCTCCACAGTCAATCAGAGCTGGACACAGAGACCATTTGAAAAGAGTGTTTGCTTCCCTGTTATTAGGTAGGGTTTCTCTTTGAGGCTGCCGTTCTTCCATAATCAGTCATGCAGCTGTAAAGAGAGAGTTTAGAACGGGCTACAGGCCACAGTGTAGCTCTCATGTTCATGGATTTGACAATTTCATTAGTTTGCTGTTTGTAGGAAGGTTACAAATGCAGAAAGTTCTCTTTTTCAAGTTGCTCTCTTGGATTTACTTCAAGCAATGGAGAGGGTAGGGGGAGATGACCTGGATAAGTATTTGTAAGTCAAAGGTAAGTAATTGACCGTAAGATTGGAATGCAGCTATGAGAAAAAGCTACCACAGTGCTTGTTTTGAATTTCCTCAAAAGTTATGCCTCTTTGCTTTTAGGTAGGTTCCATGAGAAAAGAGTGTTTGCCTCCCTGTTGTTACTACTACTACTTATCATTATTGGGTAGGTAGGGTTTCTCTTTTAGGCTGCCATTCTTCCATAGACGGTCGTGCATCTGTGAAGGGATAGTTTAGAGTGGGCGACAGGCCACATCTCATTTTCATAGATGCATCAGTTTCCTTTGTTTGCTGTTTGAGGAAGGTTACAAATGCACAGTTTTCTTTTTCAGTTTTCTGGTTTGGAATTACTGCAGGCAATGGAGAAGGGAGGGGGAGGGGAGCTGAGTAGGCCAGGTATTTGTGAGACAAAGGAGAGTGATTGACCTTAAACACTTCTTGGAATGCAGCTATGAGAAAAGCTTCCACAATGCTTGTTTTAAATCTCCACAAAACTTAAATCTTGATAGGTACATTTACATATCTTTATTCATCTTAAAGTGTTACTTCACTTTGTTGTTTAGCTCTATTTGTAAATGCACTTAAGCAGCCTTATTTAAGTCAGAAATATTACTAGTTGGCAATGTAGGGTTAAGGCTTTAAATAATTTAAGAGAACAGACCTTTTAAAGTTGTAAATTCAGCCTAGGCCTGTGAGATCAAAGGCTTCCAGCAATAGAGAAACAAATGGCTGTACTTAGCACTTCTATGTCAATTTCTTTGGAGACTTAGGGCCAGATGCACTAAACAATTGTTAGAGCCCTTCCCTTACCGATTCCCTTAGCAAATCAGTAAGGAACGGGCATGCATTAAGGAAAGGGAATGCAAATGAGCTGCTCGTTGTAGCTCACTTGCATTCTCTATTCCATCGTTAAACAGTCGGCCAATCGGCCGGTTGAGCATGCGCAGAGCAGCCAAGCGTTATGCTGGCTGCTCTGCGCATGCCAAATATGCCTCCCTGTGCCACCCAAAGACACCGCGCTGCTCACCCCCTCCGATGTGGCTCGATCCAGAGGACAGTGCAGTTGAAGACACCCATCCAAAAAAACCCGTCCATTTTGGCAGTCATTCCCCCTCCAATAATAAAAACATCATTTTTGGCAGTGCTTCACTCAGCTGAGAGAGCTGGAAGTCTCTGAGCCAATCACAGTGCGTTTAGCTCAGCTAAACGCGTTGTGATTGGCTCAGGGACTTCCAGGTCTCTCAGCTGAGTGAAGCACTGCCAAAAAAGATGTTTTTATTATTTGGAGGGGGGGGGGGGGGGAATGACGGCCAAAATGGCCATTTTTTTTGGATGGGCACCCATTTTGGCCATCTATCCCCCCCCTCCCCCCCCCCCCCCCCCCCCCCGCAATAATAAAAACATCTTTTTTGGCAGTAAGACGAGGGCGGGCCAGGGACGAAAGGAAGGAAGTCCAAAGGGAGGCGATCAGCTGTTGCCTGCTGCAGCGCCTTCACACGGAGGTGAGAGGCGCTGTGAGGGCCCAGCCCGGTAGCAGACGGAGGGGGGTGGCGACCTCAAGGGTGGCGACGGGGGCGGTGCCTCGGGGGTGCCTTGGATGGCGGAGGCAGGGGCTGCGGGAAGCTGTCATTTGAATGCAAGGGGGGAGGGATGGGTGGCGCTCGAGCGGCAGCGATCTTGGGGGAGGGGGATGAGCGGCGATCTCATGGGGGGGGGGGGGGGCGAAGGATGTCCATAAAGGACGTCCATAGGCACAGCTTGTCTTTATTTTTTTATATATAGTGAAGGACGACCTGGGGAAGGCTGAGCTAAATGCGCTGTGAGACTTCCAGGTCAAGCACTCTTTTTCCACGATTTTTGTTTTTGTAACATTTCAATCCCGCACAGCCCCAATGACAGGTACAGACCTCTCGTTAGATTTTCCAGCGTTAAGGCAATCGGAAAAGGTTAGTGCATCTCATTACAATGGGGTTTCTACACAATTTGCTCATCTGTATTCCGTTTTCATTAGCTGCTACCGTCGTCGGAAAATGGCCTTTAGTGCATTCCAGGGTTTACTACTTGCTCGTTAATGGCTCGTAAAGTTTAGTGCATCTGGCCCTTAATGCAGAGGGGGTTGATAGCTGACTTTAGTTTTAAGGAATCTAACAGATTCAGAATTTTAGAAATAGTTATGTAGTTAAAATAAAACTTTAATTCACAGATTGTAGATATGAACTTTATATTTTCTGGTTCTGATATCCTGGTTGGTCCAATTGATGCAGGTTGCTGTAGACCTTTTCTTTGTTGTCCAGGAGGAGGGTTAGATGTAAATATTGATCCAGCTCCGATCACAGGGCATGTACATAAGTACATAAGTAATGCCATACTGGGAAAAGACCAAAGGTCCATCGAGCCCAGCATCCGGTCCCCGACAGCAGTCAAGGGCACCTGGCAAGCTACCCATATGTACAAATATTTAATACATGTTATTCCCGAAATTGTGGATTTTTCCCAAGTCCATTTAGTAGCGGTCTATGGACTTGTCCTTTAGGAAACCGTCCAACCCCTTTTTAAGCTCTGCCAAGCTAACCGCCTTTACTGCGTTTTCCGGCAACGAATTCCAGAGTTTAATTATGCGTTGGGTGAAGAAATATTTTCTCCTATTTGTTTTAAATTTACTACACTGTAGTTTCATCGCATTCCCCCTAGTCCTAGTATTTTTGGAAAGCGTGAACAGACGCTTCACATCCACCTGTTCCACTCCACTCATTATTTCATATACCTCTATCATGTCTCCCCTCAGCCGTCTCTTCTCCAAGCTGAAAAGCCCTAGCCTCCTTAGTCTTTCTTCATAGGGAAGTTGTCCCATCCCCGCTATCATTTTTGTCGCCCTTCGCTGCACCTTTTCCAGTTCTACTATACCTTTCTTGAGATGCGGCGACCAGAATTGAACACAATACTCAAGGTGCGGTCACACCATGGAGCGATACAAAGGCATTATAACATCCTCACACCTGTTCTCCATACCTTTCCTAATAATACCCAACATTCTATTCACTTTCCTAGCCGCAGAAGCACACTGAGCAGAAGGTTTCAGTGTATTATCAACGACGACCCCCAGATCCCTTTCTTGGTCCGTAACTTCTAACGTGGAACCTTGCATGACGTAGCTATAATTCGGGTTCTTTTTTACCACATGCATCACCTTACACTTGTTCACATTAAACGTCATCTGCCATTTAGCCGCCCAGTCTCCAAGTCTCGTAAGGTCCTTCTGTAATTTTTCACAATCCTCTCGCGAGTTAACGACTTTGAATAACTTTGTGCCCCGGAGGGCGAGTCTGCAACCACGTGGACCCACCGGCCCTGGCCCAACTGCCAGCGAGCCACTGGGGAGTGGTGCCGGCAGCCGAGCGGAGGGCAGAGCGGCCGACTGCACCAGCACAGATTCGCGCAGATTCGCTGAGGAGTGGAGCCGTCAGCGAAAGCGGAGGTCAGAGCGACACGGCACATCCACAGTCCCGCCGACTGCACCAGCACAGATTCGTTTCCAGGGGTGAGTGCCGATTGCTGTCAGCAGCTCACGAACCCAACTTGCCTGGTCTGAGAGCCCGCCCTTGGCCGTTGCGCTCCCCAGCACGAATTGCCCGGGACCGTGTCGGCTGAGAGCTCTGGGCGACCCAGGTAGAGTCGGAGTCAGAGGTTCCAGGCCCAGCAGCCCGTCGCCCTCGCTGCCCTTCTCTCGCTGCCCTTCCCGCCACGTGGCGCGGCCTGCCTACACCGCGGGTCCTCCGGACTGGGGCAGCTGGGGGTAGCGCACAGCGAGGCGGTCCTCCCCAGGCGGCCTGGTTGCTCTGCTGCTTTGAGGGCAGCCCTGCTGCTCCAGCTCTCCCGAGCCAGCTCTCTCTGCCTGCTTGCCTGCTCGCTCTAAACCGGCGGCTCCAGCTTCCCCCCTGCCTGTTCCGGTTCATCTGCTCCAGCCTGCTTGTTTCCAGCTGGCCCAGCTTTCCCGAGCCAGCTTCTCTCTGCCTGCTTGCTTGCTCGCTCGCTCCAGACCGGCAGCTCCAGCTTCCCCCTGCTTGTTCCGATCCATCAGCTCCAGCCTGCTTGTTCCAGTCCAGATGCCCCAGCGTGTTCCAGTCCGCCTGATCCCTGCGTGTTCCACTCCGCCTGATCCCACCGTGTTCCAGCTCCCCCTTGCCTGTTCCAGTCCATCTGCTCCAGCCTGCTGTTCCAGTCTGCCTGATCCCAGCGTGTTCTGATCCACCTGATCCCAGCTTGTTCCAGTCCGCCGATCCAGCTTCCCCCCTGCTCGTTCCAGTCCATCTGCTCCAGCCTGCTTGTTCCAGTCCAAATGCTCTAGTTTGTTTCAGTCCGCCTGATCCACCTGCTCCAAGCTCGTCCCAGTCCACCGATCCAGCTTCCCATGCTTGCTCCAGTGTTCCAGTCCACCTGCTCCAGCTCCTCCCTGTTTGTTCCAGCCCATCTGCTCCAGCATACCTGCTCCGGTTCACCTGCCCAGCCTGCCTGCTCCATTCATCTGCTCCAACGTGCTCCAGTCCGCCTGATCCGCTGCGAGCCTCTCATCCATTGACTTACCTGCCCGCCTGCTGCTACCTTGTCAACCATTGACTTACCTGCTCGCCTGCGAGCCTCTCATCCATTGACTTACCTGCTAGCTTGTCAACTATTCACTTACCAGTCCATCAATCCCAAACCTCCAACCCAGCTCTCCACTCTATCTATCTGCTTAACACCTCAGTCACCCCCCACCCCCCCTCTCCACCCATTAACCCTCTCCCTCAACCAACCAACCCAGGCCTCCTCCTCCTCCTTTCCTGAGAACACCGAGGATGAAACCTCCCGCCTTCTTTCCTCCTCGAAATGCACCACTTGCTCCTCCGATCCCATCCCCACCAACCTACTTAACACCATCTCCCATACTGTCACCCCCTCAATCTGTCGCATTCTTAACATTTCTCTCTCCTCTGCAACTGTCCCTGACACCTTCAAGCACGCTGTAGTCACACCTAACCTAAAAAAACCATCACTTGACCCTACCTGCCCCTCCAACTACCGCCCCATCTCTCTCCTCCCCTTCCTCTCCAAAATACTTGAACGCGCCATCCACAGTCGCTGCATTGATTTTCTCTCCTCTCATGCCATCCTAGATCCACTTCAATCCGGCTTTCGACCCCTACACTTGACAGAAACAGCTCTCTCTAAAGTCTGCAACAACCTGCTCCTAGCCAAATCCAGAAGCCACTATTCCATCCTCATCCTCCTCGATCTATCCGCTGCGTTTGACACTGTCAATCATGACTTACTTCTTGCCACATTGTCCTCTTTTGGGTTCCAAGGCTCTGTCCTCTCCTGGTTCTCCTCTTATCTCTCCCACCGCACCTTCAGAGTACACTCTCATGGATCCTCCTCCACTCCCATCCCACTATCTGTTGGAGTTCCCCAGGGATCTGTCCTTGGACCCCTTCTCTTCTCAATCTACACCTCCTCCCTAGGCTCACTGATCTCATCTCATGGTTTTCAGTATCATCTTTATGCTGATGACACCCAGCTATATCTCTCCACACCAGACATCACCGCGGAGACCCAGGCCAAGGTATCGGCCTGCTTATCCGACACTGCTGCCTGGATGTCCAACCGCCACCTGAAGCTGAACATGTCCAAAACCGAGCTCCTCGTCTTTCCACCCAAACCCACCTCTCCTCTTCCTCCACTCTCTATCTCAGTTGATAACACCCTCATCCTCCCCGTCCCATCTGCCCGCAACCTCGGAGTCATCTTCGACTCCTCCCTCTCCTTCTCTGCGCATATCCAACAGACTGCCAAGACCTGTCGCTTCTTCCTCTTCAACATCAGCAAAATTCGCCCTTTCCTATCTGAGCACACCACACGAACTCTCGTCCAAGCTCTCATTACCTCTCACCTTGACTACTGCAACTTCCTCCTCACCGGCCTCCCACTTAGCCATCTATCCCCCCTTCAATCCGTCCAGAACGCTGCCGCACGTCTTATATTCCGCCAGAACCGATATACTCACATCACTCCTCTCCTCAAGTCACTTCACTGGCTTCCGATCAGATACCACATTCAATTCAAGATTCTCCTCCTTACCTACAAATGCACCCGGTCTGCGGCTCCTCACTACCTCTCTACCCTCATCTCCCCCTATGTTCCCGCTCGTAACCTCCACTCCCAGGACAAATCCCTCCTTTCAGTTCCCTTCTCCACCACTGCCAACTCCAGGCTCCGCTCATTCTGCCTTGCCTCACCCTATGCCTGCAACAATCTTCCTCAACCCCTACGCCAAGCCCCCTCCCTACCCATCTTCAAATCTCTGCTTAAAACTCACCTCTTCAATGCTGCTTTCAGCACCTAAACTTCCGTGAAATATAGTATGCCCTATTAGTCGGACTCTACACTTGTCTTTGACTGTACACTTGTCTCTAGATTGTACACCTGTCTTTTAGATTGTAAGCTCCTTGAGCAGGGACTGTCCTTCTATGTTTAAATTGTACAGCACTGCGTAACCCTAGTAGCGCTTTAGAAATGTTAAATAGTAGTAGTAGTAGTAGTCATCAGCAAATTTATTTACCTCACTGGTTACTCCCATCTCTAAATCATTTATAAATATATTAAAAAGCAGCGGTCCTAGCACTGACCCCTGAGGAACCCCACTAACTACCCTTCTCCATTGTGAATACTGCCCATTTAACCCCACTCTCTGTTTCCTATCCTTCAACCAGTTTTTAATCCACAATAGGACATTTCCTCCTATCCCATGACCTTCCAATTTCCTCTGTAGCCTTTCATGAGGTACCTTATCAAACGCCTTTTGAAAATCCAGATACACAATATCAACCGGCTCCCCTTTGTCCACATGTTTGTTTACTCCTTCAAAGAATTGAAGTAAATTGGTCAGGCAAGATTTCCCCACACAAAAGCCGTGCTGACTAGGTCTCAGTAATCCATGTCCTTCGATGTGCTCTGTAATTTTGTTTTTAATAATAGCCTCTACCATTTTCCCTGGCACTGACGTCAAACTCACCGGTCTATAATTTCCCGGATCTCCCCTGGAACCTTTCTTAAAAATAAGTGTTACATTGGCCACCCTCCAATCTTCCGGTACCACACCCGATTTTAAGGATAAATTGCATATCACTAACAGTAGCTCCACAAGTTCATTTTTCAGTTTTATCAGTACTCTAGGATGTATACCATCCGATCCAGGAGATTTGATACTCTTCAGTTTGCTGAACTGCTCCATTACGTCCTCCAGGTTTACTGTGAATTCAGTAAGTTTCTCTGACTTGTCCACTTGAAATACCATTTCCGACACCGGTATCTCACCCAAATCTTCTTCGGTGAAGACCGAAGCAAAGAATTCATTCAATCTCTCTGCTACGTCTTTGTCATCCTTGATCGCCCCTTTTACCCCTCGGTCGTCCAGCGGCCCAACCGATTCTCTTGCCAGCTTCCTGCTTTTAATATACCGAAAAAAAATGTTACTATGTTTTTTTGCCTCTAATTCTATTTTTTTTTCGTACTCCCTCTTGGCCTTCTTTATCTGCGCCTTGCATTTGCTTTGACACTCCTTATGTTGCTTCTTGTTATTTTCAGACATTTTCTGAAGGCGTTTCTTTTAGCCCTAATAGCTTCCTTCACCTCACTTTTCAACCACGCCGGCTGTCTTTTTTACTTCCGTCTTTCTTTTGTAATTCATGGAATATGTTTGGCCTGGGCCTCTAGGATGGTACTTTTGAACAGCATCCACGCCTATTGTAAAGTTTTTACCCTCTCAGTTGCCCCTCTAAGTTTTGTTTTTTTTTACCGTTCTTCTCTTTCTACATAAGTACATAAGTAATGCCACACTGGGAAAAGACCAAGGATCCATCGAGGTCAGCATCCTGTCCACAACAGCGGCCAATCCAGGCCAAGGGCACCTGGCAAGCTTCCCAAATGTACAAGCATTCTATACATGTTATTCCTGGAATTGTGGATTTTTCCCAAGTCCATTTAGTAGCGGTCTATGGACTTGTCCTTTAGCAAACCGTCTAACCCCTTTTTAAACTCTGCCAAGCTAACTGCCTTCACTACGTTCTTCGGCAACGAATTCCAGAATTTAATTATGCGTTGGGTGAAGAAATATTTTCTCCGATTTGTTTTAAATTTACTACACTGTAGTTTCATCGCATTCCCCCTAGTCCTAGTATTTTTGGAAAGTGTGAACAGACGCTTCACATCCACCTGTTGCAGTCCACTAATTATTTTATATACCTCTATCATGTCTCCCCTCAGCCGTCTCTTCTCCAAGCTAAAAAGCCCTAGCCTCCTTAGTCTTTCTTCATAGGGAAGTTGTCCCATCCCCGCTATCATTTTAGTCGCCCTTCGCTGTATCTTTTCCAATTCTACTATATCTTTGTTGAGATGCGGCAGCCAGAATTGAACACAATACTCAAGGTGCGGTCGCACCATGGAGCGATACAACAGCATTATAACATCCTTACACCTGTTTAACATACCTTTCCTAATAATACCCAACATTCTATTCGCTTTCCTAGCTGCAGCAGCACACTGAGCAGAAGGTTTCAGTGTATTATCGACGACGATGACGACACCCAGATCCCTTTCTTGGTCCGTAATTCATAACGTGGAACCTTGCGTGACGTAGCTATAATTCGGGTTCTTTTTTCCCCACATGCATGACCTTGCACTTGCTCACATTAAACGTCATCTGCCATTTAGCCGCCCAGTCTCGTAAGGTCCTTCTGTAATTTTTCACAGTCCTGTCGCAAGTTAACGACTTTGAATAACTTTGTGTCATCAGCAAATTTAGTTTCTATCATAGTCTCCTTTTTTAAAGTTAAATGCTAACATATTTATTTATTTTAGCGCATTTATATCCCACATTTTCCCACAGGCGCAGGCACAATGTGGCTTACAATAGTGCATGAAATAATACAATAAGAAAGATAAAACATAAGATGACAGAATAGACAGAGAAAACATGGGGGGGGGGGGTAAAAATGTTCAGCAGGGGCCAGTGGATCAGAGCCTCCCGCCAACCATCAGCAGGAGAGTCAAGTGGCCGGGCTTGGCAGGGAGTAGGCTTTAGAAAATAGGAACGTCTTTAGGAACTTTTTGAAGAGATGATGGTCTGGTATCCCATTTAATTGCTTCGGCAGGTCGTTCCAAGATTTTGCACTGGTAAACGGGAAAGTCGAAGCAAACATACACTTGTATCTAACTTTCCTACTGCTGGGATAGTGAAGACAGAGGAAGTTGCGCGATGATGTCAGAGCATTTCTAGGGGGTAGATCAACCAGGTTGAACATGTACTCCGGGGCCTCGCCAAATATGATCTTATGCGTTAAAGAACAGATCTTGAACTTGATGCGATCTTTGGCAGGGAGCCAGTGCAGAGTGAGATGCAATGACTGTGCATGTGTAAAGTTACTTCAAGGTTGATATCAAAACTGATCATATTATCATCACTGTTATCAAGCAGCCCCAGTACCATAACATCCCTCACTAGATCATGCGCTCCACTAAGGACCAAGTCATGAGGAGAGTTACTTGTAATATGAAGGGAGGAATAAAGTTTCCTTTCTCCAGCCAAAGTAAATGAAAGAAGTTCAAAGTAAAATTGAGGACTGGAGTCTCAACCCAGACTGAGCAGAAGTAAGTAAAAATTTGTTTTAAATAAGCAAAAAGTGTATTTTAATCTAATTTGCAGAATCTGATGTGAACCCAGGCAGCCCATCCTATATTTATATATTACTAAACTCATTTACCTTTTCAACAAAAATCTTAACTTTCCAATAGTTTATAACATTTAATAATGAGAAATGGATTATCCTAGACATGCAGCTATTAAAAGGTCTTATGAAGGTCAACTTTTTAATTACATTTCTTTTTTCAAAATTTCTAGGATTATGAGACAGCAACCAAGTGTAGTGTTGAGTGTAGCTCACACTGTGGTGAAAAGAATGTCTTCATTTGTTCGGCAGATTGACTTTGCCTTGGACTGGATGGCATTGGAGGCTGGCCGTGCTGTTTACAGGTGAGATGGACAATGGAGGGAGAAATGAAGTGAAAGAAATATGGAAGATATTGGCAGATAGGCTCATTTGTTCTGCTTAGGCTTATTAGTACCTGTCTGCTACTTGAAAATATGGATAATACAGATTTTATCTGGTCTGTGGTCTTTTCTCTCCCTTCTGCCACTCAGGTCTCTCTGGTGGTAATTTATAAAAAGCTTGAACATGTAGAACGGAGGTTTATGTGCCCAAGTAGACACTTATAAAATTGCCAGAGTATTCATGCATAAATATAGGTGTTCAGAAAACACAGCATCTACTTTTACACAATACACATGTAGGAGTTCCTGGGGGTAGGGAATTGACAAAGCAGGGGCACAATCAGCACTTTCTTACACCTACCTTGGAACAGGTGTCACTTTCATCAGAATCTTTCTGATACTCTGTTTTATAAAGGCATATAGGTGCATATTTGTCTTTTGTTCCTAAGTACCCTTTAATAAAATTTCTGTCTGTCCCAGGCATTCAGTGAAAATAAATATAGAAACAGAAAATAATAGCAAAAAAGACCATATGGCCTATCCAGTCTGCCCATCCATACCATTTACTGGTTTAAAAAAAATGTATTATGCAAATTCAATAATACATCACTTCAAAGAATATCCATGATAGGCATGAAATCACAAAAAAAGTCAATTCCCGTTTAATAAAATTAAAGAGAAAAATATTAAAAATAATACGGAAAAGATCCCAAGATTTGAAATAAACAAGCAAAAGTTGGTAGATGACATTGAGGCATATTTTCAAAGCACTTTGGGAGGCTAAGTTCCATAGGTTTCTATGGAACTTTGGGAGGCTAAGTGCTTTGAAAATAAGCCTCAGTATATATTGTACAGCGCTGCGTAACCCTAGTAGCGCTCTAGAAATGTTAAGTAGTAGTAGTAGTAGTATATATGAGAGAAACATCAAAGCATTTCAGTGACAGTCTATATGCATGGAGACGGGATGAGTGAAACATCAAAGCATTTCAGTGATAGTCTAACAGGATGGGGGTGGATAGATGAGTGTCAGAGACAGGAGAGCAATACAATTTACAAGGCAATACAATTTTATGCTTTGTAATGGGCTAGAAAACCCAGATCTTTGTTAAGTCCTATCTGGTGGGTGTCAAAATATTTAATCATTTTGACTTCAAAAGTCTTACGTTGCTGTATTGTTTTACAGTGGTACAGTGTTCTGATTTTGTAAAGTTCTATCCCACAGGCGTGACATCTTTGTTTGTACTGGCATTTTTCATATGATGTCTATGTAAATTAAATCTCTTCTTTAGCATCTGACTTGTTTCTCCAATGTAGCAGCCTTCATCGCACTTTTTACACTGAATGATATATACCACATTGGAAGATGAGCATGTGAAAGATTCCTTAATGTTGAATATTTTTCCTTTGTGAATGATCGTGGGGTCCTGTGAGATATTTTGGCATAGCTTGCAGCTGGATATATTGCAAGGCCCGAGCGCATACCTCAATTCTCTTTTTTCCAAGACGAGGTGCGGCAGGTTCCTCCTGTGCTCATCGTTAAGGCCTAGGAAGAGTCTTCTTTTTTTCTGTACTTTTCGCGAGTTGGTTCGTTTAAAAAAAAAGAGAGAGAGAGAGGGTTCCGTTTAGTTTCTTCTTAATATTTTTTTCCTAACTTAAGTTTTTTTTGTTTTTTGACGTGGCCGTTTTTAGGCCGTGCGGTCGGGTTTCTCCTTCTTTTTGTGCCCCCTTTTCTTGGCACAATCAAGTCCTTTGATTTTGCCGGAGCCATTTTTCCTTCCACGTCATCGAGGACACCCAGCAACTTCAAACGTTATACTCTGTGCAATCGGACCATCTCAGGTACCAATACCCATTTCTGGTGTATCCCGTGCCTTGGGCCTGACCACAGCTAAGCTGCTTGTGCTCTGTGTCTTTGTATGAAGAAGTGGACCCAAGTAGCTTGAGAAGCCCAATGAGAGAAACTTTTTGGGGCTTGGTCTGATCCTTCGACGTCGGCATCGACTGTGATACAGAGGTCGGCGGCGTCGACATCAGGAGCAGAGGTAATGGCTGCTAAGAGACCAAGTCGCACTGGGAGCAGTGAGGTATCGAATGGGTCTCCACCTGTCTCGAGGCCTCCTACTATGCAGGCCTCCTGGGATCGACCATCGTTGGACTTGATCCCAAGGAGGCTTGAGGATTCCAAGTCGTCATCGTTGGCACCGAGGAATCTCGGTGATGGGCATCAAGCGAAGAAGCACCATCACCGATCTCCTTCGACACACAGTGCTGGGAGCTCAGGGGCGTCAAGGGATTCGGCACCCGAGAATCGTCGGTGCCAAGAAGATCCATACAGGAGGTGCCAATGCGCTAGCCTCTTAGCAGCCCGGTACCTGCACCTAAGCCTCAGCAAATTCTGCCACCAGCTGATCCACCAACCCCACAGCCTTCTCTGATGGCAGCTCTCGACGAGCGCATCCGGGCCCTTCTTCCAGAACTTCTGGAAGGACTGCTGCA
Source organism: Microcaecilia unicolor (assembly GCF_901765095.1). Lineage (NCBI taxonomy): Eukaryota > Metazoa > Chordata > Amphibia > Gymnophiona > Siphonopidae > Microcaecilia > Microcaecilia unicolor. The sequence goes on from NC_044036.1 coordinate 232,218,110, forward strand.
CCAGTCTGCTTAGATGTCTGGTGTGCTTGCGCCTTCTGAGCCGTCTGCTGCAGCGGCGTCTGGCCTTTCACCTGCGGTGAGGTCCCTGTCAAGTGGCACCGGTATTGGCTGCTATCCAGGTCAATTCCCCTTCAACGTCAGCGGAGGAAGCTTCACCGCAGTCCATGTGGGCGTTGGCCTCTTGACATCACCATTGAGGATGTCGACATCGAGGCAGGCTCAGTCTCAGAGTTCCCTAAGAGAGGTACTATCCGCTATTGAAGAGGAGCATTCTTGGGATCTCAAGGAGATCCCAGATACTTTTCTTCCAATGAGTCATATGGGATTCCCTCTGAACCTTCCCCTCCACCTGAAAAGAGACTATCTCCTCCTGAGAGTCTTTCTTTTACATCTTTTGTCCGGGAAATGGCTACGGCTATTCCATTCCCTATGGAGGTGGAGGATGAGCCTAGAGCTGAGATGCTCGAGGTCATGGACTATCCCTCTCCACCTAAGGAGGCTGTGACGGATCCTCTGCATTAGGTACTGAATGAAGTTCTTAAGCGGAACTGGTCATTCCATCTGTCTGGCCCCGTGATCCCGAAGAAAGCTGATTCCCAGTATCGTATCCACATTGAACCTGGGTTGATGAGGTCTCAGTTACCCCACAATTCCATGGTGGTGGACTCCGCCCTCAAAAGAGCCCAAGAGTATTAGAGACTATTCCTCGGCACCCCCAGGAAGAGAAGCTAGGACCTTGGATTCTTTTGGGAGGAAGACGTATCAGGCCACTATGTTCACCTCCCGTATCCAGTCCTACCAGATCTTCACAAGTGTACACTTGCGGAACTCAGTGAGGCAGCTGTCTAGCTTGGTCGATACCCTTTCTCTGGAGCAGGCCGAGCCTTTTCACCAGGTGGTCAGGCAACAGAAGGCATGTTGTAAGTTCCTGGCCGGGGTGCTTATGACTCTTTTGATGTGGCATCCAGAATCACTGCTTTAGGGTATAGTGATGCGCAGACTCTCATGGCTGCATGTCTCTGACCTGGATCATTCGGTCCAGCAGTGGATGGTGGATGTACCTTGCCGGGGGGGGGGGGGGGGGGAACAATCTTTTTGAAGAAAAAATAGAGGATCTTGTTGACCAGATCAAAAAGCATAATGATGCTATGGGCGCCTTCTGCTACAACCTGCTCAACGAGGAGATTTTTTGGTGGGAAGCGGAGTGCTCCTTATTCCAATGCTAGGCGTAGGTATACTCCGGCTTCTCGACAGCCTAGTCAGGCTCAGCCCCACCACGTTTGTTCTCGTCAACAGCGTGCGCCTAAGGCCTCTGCTGCTCCCCAGCAAAAGCAAGGGACGAACTTTTGACTGGCTCCAGTTAAGCATAGCCGCTGTAAAAGTGTCCGTACTGGACGACTTGCCAGTTGGAGGGAGGTTAATGTTTTTTCACCAATTCAGACCGGTGGGTTCTCCAAATAGTCCAGTTAGGATACACCCTCAATCTGGAATCCAAACCTCCAATTGCCCACCGGGAGCTCATTCTTATAGCTCCCAGCAAAGGCAAGTACTTGCAGAAGAATTCTTCCCTTCTAAAGGCCCATGCTGTTGAATCCGTTCCACCCGGTGAAGAAGGGCTAGGATTCTATTCCAGGTACTTCCATGTGCAAAAGAAAATAGGGGGGATGCGTCCCATCCTAGACCTATGGGCCCTGAACAAATTCCTAGTCCGAGAAAAGTTCAGGATGGTTTCCCTGGGCACCCTTCTTCCCATGATTCAGGAAAGCGATTGGCTATGCTCTCTGGACATTTAACACACATCTCGATACTTCCATCTCACAGGAAGTATCTTCGATTTCTGCTGGGAAGTGCTGGTTTCCCTGGGCGCTTTCAGTACTGTGTCCTGCCCTTTGGCCTGGCGTCTGCGCCCAGAGTGTTTACGAAGTGTCTACCGGTTGTTGCAGCATCACTACACAGACTGAGAGTGCACGTGTTTCCTTATCTCAACGATTGGCTGGGAGGAGGGTGCCCTGAAGTCCATACGAAAGACTATTCAGGTGCTAGAGCTACTGGGGTTTGTAATAAATTACTCCAAGTCCCATCTCACTCCTGTTCAAAAATTGGAGTTCATTGGAGCACTGCTGGACACAAAGACAGCTCGGGCTTATCTTCCCAAGACAAGGGCAGACAACTTCCTGGCCCTGGTGTCCACAGTTTGAGCATCTCAGCAGATCACAGCTCGGCAGATGTTGAGACTCTTAGGGCACATGGCCTCTACAGTACATGTAACACCCATGGCACGTCTTCATATGAGATCAGCTCAATGGACCCTAGCTTCCCAATGGTCTCAAGCTACAGGGAATCTGGAGGATGTGATCCAACTGTCCACCGATTTTTCGAAATTCTCTTCAGTGGTGGACAATCCAGTCCAATTTGACCCTGGGACGACTATTTCAAATTCCTCAGCCACAAAAAGTGCTGATAACAGAGGCATCCCTCCTAGGTTGGGGAGCTCTTGTAGATGGGCTTCACACTCAAGGAGCATGGTCCTTCTGGGAAACAGGTCTTCAGATCAACCTCCTGGAATTACGAGCGATCTGCAACGCTCTGAAGACTTTCAGAGATCGACTGTCCAACCAAATCATCTTTGGGCACGCCGTCACGGCATGTTTCTCCAAGCCACTTATCTGGCAGGTGTAAACAACAGTCTGGCCGACAGGCTGAGCAAGGTAATGCAACCTCACGAGTGGTCACTGAATATGGACATAGTCCGCAAGATCTTCTGAGTGTGGGGCACCCCCTCGGTAGATCTTTTTGCCATTCAAATCAATCACAAGTTCCCTCAGTTCTGTTCCAGGCTTCAGGCCCACGACAGACTAGCGTCAGATGCTTTCATTAGGGAACAGGCCTTCTGTATGCTTATCCTCCCATACTTTTAGTAGGGAAGACTTTGTTGAAACTCAAGCAAAACCGCGGAACCATGATCCTGATTGCACCCTTCTGGCCTCTTCAGATTTGGTTCCCTCTTCTTCTGCAGTTATCCTTCGAGGAACCGTGGAGATTGAAGTGTTTTCCAACCCTCATCACTCAGAACGAGGGGTCGCTTCTACATCCCAACCTCCAGTCTCAGGCTCTCACGGCCTGTATGTTGAGACTTAGAATTCGCTTCCTTGGGTCTTTCAGAGGGTGTCTCCCGAGTCTTGCTTCCAGGAAGGATTCCACGAAGAGGTGTTACTCTTTCAAATGGAGGAGGTTTGCCATCTGGTGTGACAGCAAGGCCCTAGATCCTCTCTCTTGTCCTACACAGATCCTGTTTGAATACCTTCTACACTTGTCAGAGTCAGGTCTGAAGACCAACTCCGTAAGGGTTCACCTCAGCGCAATTAGTGCTTATCATCGGCGTGTAGAGGGTAAGCCTATCTCTGGACAACCTTTAGTTGTTTGCTTCATGATAGGCTTGCTTTTGTCAAAGCCCCCTGTCGAACCTCCCCCAGTGTCATGGGATCTGAATGTCATTCTCACCCAGCTGATGGAAGCTCCTTTTGAGCCACTGAATTCCTGTCATCTGAAGTACTTGACCTGGAAGGTTGTTTTTTTGGTGGCTGTTACTTCAGTTCGTAGGGTCAGTGAGCTTCAGGCCTTAGTATTGGATGCATCTTATACTAAGTTTCATCACAACAGAGTAGTCCTCCGCATGCATCCAAAGTTCCTGCCAAAGATGGTGTCGGAGTTCCATTTGAACCAGTCAATTGTCTTGCCAACATTTTTTCCCCGTCTTCATGCCCACCCTGCCAAAAGCAGCTTGCACACCTTGGACTGCAAGACAGCATTGGCCTCTTACGTGGAGCGAACAAAGCCCTTCATACAGTCCGCCCAGTTATTTCTTGCTTTTGATCTCAACAGGAGGGGAGTTGCCATCGGAAAATTCACAATCTCCAATTGGCTAGCAGATTTCATTTCCTTCACTTATGCCAAAGCTGGGCTGACTCTGGAGGGCCATGTCACAGCTCATAAAGTTAGAGCCATGACTGCGTTGGTGGCTCACTTAGTCAGTCTCCATTGAAGAGATTTGCAAGGCTGCAATGTGGTCATCAGTCCACACATTCACATCTCACTATTCCTTCAGCAGGATACCTGAAGTGACAGTCGGTTTGGGCAGTCTGTGCTACAGAATGTGTTTAGGGTTTAGAATCCAACTCCACCCCCCTAGGCCCGTTTTATTCTGTTCCAGGTTGCACTCTCAGCTAGCTGTATATAGTTTCAGGTTAATCTATGTTATGTCCTTGTCATGATGGTGACTGTTTCCTTGTCTGTGCTCACCTCGCCCACCTGGAAACTTCTGTGTTTGCCTTTGCATTGTCTAAGGTCCCTGGTATGTTGGTGTGCTTGTTGCACTTCTGCCTAGTCTGGTTTCTTGTCTGAGTTTCTTGTCCGGTTCTAGTTAGTCTGTGTGTTAGCTTAGGTTTATTGCTTATTTCCTAGTCTTTCTTCTGGTCTGTATTCCTGGTCTAGTTTCTGTTTGTCTGTGTCTCTTTCTTAGTGGCAGCGTGGCAGCTTTCAGTCCTGACTCTTTTCTGTCAGTGTTTGTACCCTATTTCAGTGGCTGCTTGTCAGCTTTCAGTTCCTGTCCTTTAACTTGTCCATTTCCTGCTTTGTGTAGTATTGTCCTAGCCCAGTTTCCTGCCTTGCTGCCCATGTATATTCCTTTCCCCTCTGACCCTCAGTCTCTGTTCAGCCTGGTTGGTATCCAGTTCCTGCCCTGTCTGGTAAGTCCTAATGGCCGCCTGCATCCAAGGGCTCAACTCCTGGGGAAGGGCGGTCAAGTACAGGTGAAGTCTAGCTGTTTCTGTAAGAGTTCTGCCTTGTCTCTGGTGTGGGGTGGTTTTGCCTGCCACTGCCGCTCCTCGGCATTGGCCTAAGGACTCACGAACCTAGTTTCTGCCTTGAAAACCTAACAGAATGCAAAGGCCATGAGTTCGGCAAGATCATCCTACCAGCTGGGTTTCCAGCCTAAGACTTTTTTCCCTGTTGGCAATTCGAGTTCCAGCCCCGGTGCAGCTCCTGATTCCGGTTCGGATCCCAGCCCCGACCTAATGTTTGTTCTGGATCCGTTTATGATGCTCTATGATTACCGTGTTAAACTTTTGTCTGATCCAGTCCTGAGGAATACTCCCGAAGCTGCAGCGGAGCGAGACTGTGTCTTTTGGCTTGGATCCTTTGAAAACCCAGTTTCTGCTATTGATCCCTCTACAAAGCTCTTCTTTTACCGCTTCAGACTTCTCTTGGATTCAGCCCTGCGGGATACTCCTGAAGCACACGCTGAAAGAAGGTGGCTTTGTAGTCCTGGTCCACCTCCAGTTCAGAGTTCCAGTTCCAGCCAAGATGTTGAGTCCATGCCTAGTTCCAGTTCCAGTCCAGATGCTGAGTCTACTCCGAGTTCCCGTTTCAGCCAAGATGCTGAACCAAGTCCCAGTTCTAGCCAAGATGCTGCGTCCAGGCCGAGTTGCAGTTCCGGCCAAGAGGCTGAGTCCGGATCGAGTTGCAGTTCCGGCCAAGTGGCTGAGTCCGGATCGAGTTGCAGTTCCGGCCAAGTGGCTGAGTCCGGATCGAGTTGCAGTTCCTGCCAAGATGCTGAGTCCGGATCGAGTTGCAGTTCTGGCCAAGATGCTGAGTCTGGATCGAGTTGCAGTTCCGGCCAAGATGCTGAGTCCGGATCGCGTTCCAGTTCTGGCCCAGATGTGGAGTCCAGACCAAGTCCCAGTTCCAGCCGAGATGCTGAGTCCACGCTGAGTTCTGAATCCAGTCAAGATGTTGAGTTCATGCTGAGTTCTAGCTCCAGCCAAGAGGCGAGTTCCAGTCCTGCTTTCAGTCCGAGCTCCAGTCCTGATGCCAGTCTGGGTTCCAGTCGACCCCTGTTCAAGCTCCAGCCCAGCTACCCCTGGTCATGTTTTGAAGCTCCTCCCTAGGTTTCACCATTGTTACCCATGTAGACCTCAATTCCCCGTGGAGGTCTGGGGGGCCTTGAGGGGGAGGTACTGTCATGATGGTGACTGTTTCCTTGTCTGTGCTCACCTCGCCCTCTGGTGGCCAGAACCAGTGGCTGCTGTGGACTGTCACCCGTTCCAGACTTTAGCCCAGTCCGGTCCGGATCTTCCGGGCTGCCAGACTTGCTTCTCTTGTTTGTGCCTGAACAGCACCCTTAACTGCCTTGTGATTCCTGTAGCTGAACTTCAGCAGCTGATGGGCTTTATTAATCACCTGTTTGCCTTTGCATCATCTAAGGTCCCTGGTATGTTGGTGTGCTTGTTGCACTTCTGCCTAGTCTGGTTTCTTGTCTGAGTTTCTTGTCCGGTTCTAGTTAGTCTGTGTGTAGTTTAGCTTAGGTTTATTGCTTATTTCCTAGTCTTGTTTCTGGTCTGTATTCCTGGTCTAGTTTCTGTTTGTCTGTGTCTCTTTCTTAGTGGCTGCGTGGCAGCTTTCAGTCCCGACTCTTTTCTGTCAGTGTTTGTACCCTATTTCAGTGGCTGCTTGTCAGCTTTCAGTTCCTGTCCTTTAGCTTGTCCATTTCCTGCTTTGTGTAGTATTGTCTGTCTGTGAGTCCTAGCCCAGTTTCCTGCCTTGCTGCCCATGTATATTCCTTTCCCTTCTGACCCTCAGTCTCTGTTCAGCCTGGTTGGTATCCAGTTCCTGTCCGGTAAGTCCTGCCAGTCGCCTACACCCAGGGGCTCAACTCCTGGGGAAGGGCGGTCAAGTGCAGGTGAAGTCTAGCTGTTTCTGTAAGAGTTCTGCCTTGTGTCTGGTGTGGGGTGGTTTTGCCTGCCACTGCCGCTCCTCAGCAGTGGCCTAAGGGCTCACGAACCTAGTTTCTGCCTTGAAAACCTAACAGTCCTTGCCATTGCGAGGCCAAGTTGACCAGTGTTCATTGTTTTGAGTGAGCCTGGATGCTAGAGATACCCCACACGTGAGAATAAGCAGCCTGCTTGTCCTCAGCGATGTCACAGTCTCATGCTCTCGGACACCAGAACGTCGTGGGCCCTTGGGCTACTGTCGAGGAGCGGCAGTGGCAGGCAAAATTCCCCAACCAGGACTGGACAAACGGACTTCACCTGCGCTTGACCACCGTTCCCCTGAGGTTGAGCCCCCAGGTGCAGGTGGCCGGCAGGACTTGCTGGACTGAGCTGCAGACAGACTGGACCAACAGGATTCTAAACAAGCTAGACTAAAACAGGGTTCACACAGGATATTAGTTACAGAAACAAGCTTGACTAAAACAGGATTAGGGTTCAGGATGCTCACAAAGGATATAAGGTACAGGAAGAAGCAAGGCAGAATTGCCACCAGGCACCCAAACAAGATACAAGGCAAGGCAGAAATGTTCCAATCAGCACCAAAAGGGTAAAGCAGGGAAGCCAAACAAAGCAAGACAGAAGTGCTCCTAACAGCACAAGCAAGGCAGAAGTGCTCCAATCAGCACCAAAAGGGTAAAGCAGGGAGACTCAAACAAAGCAAGACAGAAGTGCTCCTAACAGCACAATCAAGGCAGAAGTGCTCCTATCAGCACCAAAAGGGTAAAGAAAGGCAGAAGTGCTTAACTGCACACCCACTAACCTGGACTTTTGGCGTGGCAAAGTAGAAAGTTTCCTGGTGGTTAATAAAGCCCATCAGCAGCTGAGGCTCAGCTGCAGGAATCTCAAGGCAGCTAAGGGTGAGGCTAGCTGCCAAACTTCAAACCAAGTCTGGAGGGCTAGAATATCTGGACTGGACTGGAATGAAAGTCTGGAATGTGTAGGGAGACAGCAACACAGTCTTTTGCAGCCACCGGTTCTGGCCACTAGAGGGTGAGGTGAGCACAGCCAAGGAAAACAGTCACAATCGTGACAAGAGAAAGCGAAGATACTTACCTGTAGCAGGCTGATTATTCTCACAATCCCTCCCACCTCCTCTTTGGAGTTGCTATTTGTTATGCTTTTTGATTTAACTGAGGTATGCGCTCGCGCGGCGGATGGGAAGTCAATCCACGCATGCGCGCTACATGCACACCAGAACACTCTAGCAAAGTTGTTTGTTTTTGCTATGGCAAAATGCCGATTCCCAGGCCGACACGGACGTTGACCCATGTGTGAGAATAATCAGCCTGCTGTCCTTGGAGAATACCTGCTTACAGGTAAGTATCTTTGCTTCTCTCCAATTCGTTTTATATTTGCTACTTTGTAGCTTCATTGCGTACCCCTAGTCCTAGTATCTTTTAGAAAGAGTAAACAAGCGATTCACGTCTACCCGTTCCATTCCACTCATTATTTTAGATACCTCTATCATATCTCCCCTCAGCCGTCTTTTCTCCAAGATGAAGAGTCTTAGCCATTTCAGCCTTTGCTCATAGGGAAGTCTTCTCATCCCCTTTATCATTTTTGTTGCCCTTCTCTGTACGTTTTCTAATTCCACTATATCTTTTTTGAGATACGGTGACCAGAATTGCACACAGTATTGAAGGTGTGGTCACACCATGGAGCGATACAAAAGCATTATAACATCCATTCCTTTCCTAATAATACCTAACATTCTATTTGCTTTCTTTGCTGCCGCAGCACACTGAGCAGAGAGTTTCAAAATTATCATCAACAATGACTCCTAGATCCTTTTCTTGGTCGTTGATTCCTAATGCGGAACCTTGCATCGCGTAGCTATAGTTCCTCTTTCCCACATTCATCACTTTGCACTTGCTCACATTAAACATCATCTGCCATTTGGATGCCCAATCTCCCAGTCTCGTAAGGTCGACTTGCAATTTTTCACAATCATCTTGCAATTTAGCAACTTTGAATAACTTTCTGTCGTTGGCAAATTTAATTACCGCACTAATTATTCCCATATCTAGATCATTTAAAAATATGTTAAAAATCACCAGTCCCAGCACAGACCCCTGTGGAACCCCACTATCAACCCTTCTCCATTGAGAATACTGACCATTTAACCCTACTCTCTGTTTTCTATCCTTTAACCAGTTTTTAATCCATAATAGAACACTACGCCCTGTCCCATGACTCTGGAGTGTCAAACGCCTTTTGCAGCTCCAAATACACAATATCAACCATCTTACCTTTATTCACACGTTTGTTCACCACTTCAAAGAAATGTAGTAGATTGGTGAGGCAAGATTTCCCTTCACTAAATCTATGTTGGCTTTGTCTCATTAATCCATGCCTATGTATATGATCTGTAATTTTGTTCTTTATAATAGTCTGTTCCATTTTGCCCAGGCTCCCCAGTCTGTAATTTCCCAGATCACCTCTGGAATCTGTTTTAAATATCGGCGTTACATTGTCCACCCTCCAATCTTCCAGAAACCTGCTTGATTTTAAAGATAAATTACATGTTACTAACAATAGTTCTGCAAGTTAATTTTTCAATTCTAATTTTTTTTTACTTGTTGCATTTGTATCCCACATTTTCCCACCTCTTTGCAGGCTCAATGTGGCTTACATAGTACCGTAAATGGCGTTAACTGATATTGGTGTGAACAAATACAAGGTGTGAACAATATCTAGGTGATATTATGGTAGAATGAGGTACATGTATGGTAAAGACAATTGGGGAGAACTTAGAGAGGGAGAGGAAGAGTTAGGATATGTCCATTACGGTCTTTGGTTATGTTGTGTCGCAAATGACCAGGTTTTTTATTTTGGGTCGTGGGGTATGCCCTTCTGAACAGATTTGTTTTTAGTGCTTTCCGGAAGTTCAAGTGGTCAAATGTAGCCAAACTCTGATAGTGAGGAGAGGCATTAACATTACTTGAAACTGCTATAATTATTGGGAATATTTAGATTTATTTAAAAGGAAAGTTAGTAATATCTAGGGCAGTTTTAAAAGTTAAATCAATTGAAAATTCTTTGCTCAGACTGAACCATTTGGGTCCATTCAGCTAGAGTATTCCCTTGATAACAGCACTTAGCTGACACTTTTGGGACTAATAATCCCACCCACCCTCCCCACAACCCACCCACCCCAGGGTTTTCTACACATTTATAGACAAACCAAACCTCATTAACTTTACTCAATCGTACACAGGCAGTCTTGAAGGCTGTTACTCCAACATAGTACACCTGTTCATACCATTTCAACCAATCAGGATGACTTTTATTCTCTGCAATAATTGTGGTGCTTTAGTTTCAAGGCCAATCATCTGGAGACTTAAAGCTTGTCCTATCTGTCTTCAGCTATCTACTTTAAAACAAGAGCTCTGTAAAGTAATGCAAGAATTAGATGTAATTAAAGCAACTTGTAGGACTGTGCAGAATCATAACTTCTCACCACTGCCTCAAAGAATAAAACCACATAAGAACGGATGGTTCACAGTAGGCTCAGGCAGACTTTGTCATGTGACACAGAAACATCCGCCCGCACAAGTGTTACCACTACAAAATTCTTTTGCTCCATTACAGCACTGTGATGTTCCTGAAAATAAAACTGAAGCGGAAAAAAAAGAAAAAGCAAGGAAGGGGGAACAAAAACATGAGAAGGTACCCAAAGAGAAAACACCCTCACAAATCACTAAAACCAAAACACATACTAGGAAATGTAGATGGAAAGCAATGACCACAAATGCTCACAGTCTAAGCAATAAAATTCATGACCTTCAAGCCCTGATTTTGGAGGCTGACTTGGACATAGTTGCAGTCACAGAGACATGGCTCAATGGTTCCCATGAATGGGATGTAAACATACCAGGCTATAATCTTTTTAGGAAGGATAGAGAGGGACGTAAAGGTGGAGGAGTAGCTCTGTATGTGAAGAATGATATCGCAGCGACTGAAATGACAGGGAACTGGGGAAAGGAAGAAGCGATATGGATCACCTTAAAAGGAGAGGATAGAACCTTGGTCCACGTGGGTGTTGTCTATAGACCCCCAACACAATTGGAGGAACTAGATAAAGATCTGATCGCTGATATTCAAAAGTTGGGGAAGAAAAGAGAGGTGCTGTTGTTGGGAGATTTTAATCTGCCGGATGTAGATTGGAAGGTTCCGCTTGCAAAATCGGAAAGAAGTAGAGAGATTGTGGATGCTTTCCAAAGTGCTCTGCTCAGACAAATGGTGACGGAACCCACGAGGGAGGGAGCCACGTTGGATCTGGTGCCCACGAATGGGGATAGTGTGTCAAATGTCCGAGTGGCTGCACACCTGGGAATCAGTGACCATCAAACGGTTTGTTTTGATATAACGGCTCATGTGGATGGCGGCCACTCTAAACTCAAAGTCCTGGATTTCAAGCGAGCTGACTTTAACAAAATGGGAGAATACCTGAGGAAGGAGCTGATGGGCTGGGAGGACATACGAGAAGTGGAAGGACAGTGGTCCAGGCTAAAAGAAGTAATACACAGGGCCACAGACCTTTATGTAAGGAGAGTAAATAAAAACAAGAGAAAAAGGAAACCGATATGGTTCTCAAAGAAAGTGGCTGAGAAAATAAAGGCTAAAGAGTTAGCGTTCCAGAAATATAGAAAATCTCAAGAGGAGGAACACGGGGAGGAATACCGGATGAAACTGAAAGAAGCCAAGAGAGAGATACGTCTGGCGAAGGCGCAAGCGGAAGAACAAATGGCTAGAAATGTAAGGAGGGGAGACAAAAACTTCTTCAGGTACATTAGTGAAAGGAGAAAGACTATAAAGGGAATTGTGAGACTAAAAGATACAACGAAACGCTATGTAGAAAATGATGAAGAAAATCCTGGGGAAGGACCGAGAGGGACTGGCAAAAGTACACCTGAGAATGAGGTGGATAGAGAACCGTTCACAGAAGAGAGTGTGTATCAACAACTTGGAAAGCTAAAGGTGGACAATGCCATGGGACCGGACGGGATCCACCCCAGAATACTGTGGGAGCTCAGAGAGGTTCTGGCGGGTCCTCTTAAAGACTTGTTTAATAAATCCTTGGAGACGGGAGAGGTTCCGAGGGATTGGAGAACGGCGGAGGTGGTCCCTCTTCACAAAAGTGGTGATAGGGAAGAAGCTGGAAACTACAGGCCGGTAAGCCTCACTTCAGTTATTGGAAAAGTAATGGAAGCGATGCTGAAGGAAAGGATAGTGAATTTCCTGGAAGCCAATAAGTTGCAAGATCCGAGACAACATGGTTTCACCAAAGGGAAATCGTGCCAAACGAATCTCACTGAATTCTTTGACTGGGTGACAGGAGAATTAAATCAAGGACGTGCTATGGACGTCATCTACTTAGATTTCAGCAAGGCTTTTGACATGGTTCCCCACAGGAGGCTCTTAAATAAACTAGATGGGCTGAAGATAGGACCCGAAGTGGTAAACTGGATTAGGAACTGGTTGACGGGCAGACGCCAGAGGGTGGTGGTGAATGGAGTTCGCTCGGAGGAGGGAAAGGTGAGTAGTGGAGTGCCTCATGGATCGGTGCTGGGGCCGATTCTGTTCAATATATTTGTGAGTGACATTGCCGAAGGGTTACAAGGTAAAGTTTGCCTTTTTGCGGATGACACCAAGATTTCCAACAGAGTGGACACCCCGGAGGGAGTGGAAAACATGAAAAAAGATCTGAAGAAGCTAGAAGAATGGTCTAACGTATGGCAATTAAAATTCAATGCGAAGAAATGCAAAGTGATGCACTTAGGGAGTAGAAATCCAAGGGAGACGTATGTGTTAGGCGGGGAGAGTCTGATAGGCACGGACGGGGAGAGGGATCTTGGGGTGATAGTATCTGAGGACCTGAAGGCGACGAAACAGTGCGACAAGGTGGTGGCCGTAGCGAGAAGATTGCTAGTCTGTATAGAGAGAGGAGTGACCAGCAGAAGAAAGGAGGTTTTAATGCCCCTGTATAAGACGTTGGTGAGGCCCCACCTGGAGTATTGTGTTCAGTTTTGGAGGCCGTATCTTGCGAAGGATGTTAAAAAAATGGAAGTGGTGCAAAGAAAAGCTACGAGGATGGTATGGGATTTGCGTTTCAAGACGTATGAAGAGAGACTTGCTGACCTGAACATGTATACCCTGGAGGAAAGGAGGAACAGGGGTGATATGATACAGACGTTCAAATATTTGAAAGGTATTAATCCGCAAACGAATCTTTTCCGGAGATGGGAAGGCGGTAGAACGAGACGACATGAAATGAGATTGAAGGGGGGCAGACTCAGGAAAGATGTCAGGAAGTATTTTTTCACGGAGAGGGTGGTGGACGCTTGGAATGCCCTCCCGCGGGAGGTGGTGGAGATGAAAACGGTAACGGAGTTCAAACATGCGTGGGATATGCATAAAGGAATCCTGTGCATAAGGAATGGATCCTCTGAAGCTTAGCTGAAATTGGGTGGCGGAGCAGGTGGGGGGAAGAGGGGTTGGTGGTCGGGAGGCTAGGATAGGGGAGGGCAGACTTATACGGTCTGTACCAGAGCCGATGATGGGAGGCGGGACTGGTGGTTGGGAGGCGGGAAATACTGCTGGGCAGACTTATACAGTCTGTGCCCTGAAAAGGACAGGTACAAATTCAAGGTAAGGTATACACATATGAGTTTGTCTTGGGCAGACTGGATGGACCATGCAGGTCTTTTTCTGCCGTCATCTACTATACTATACTATGCTATACTGCTTTTGGTAGTGTGTTCCACAGTTGTGCGCTCAGGTAGGAAAAACTGGATGCTTACGTGGATTTGTATTTGAGTCCTTTGCTGCTTGGATAGTGGAGATTTAGGTATGATGGTGCTGATTTTATGGTGTTTCTGAGTGGCAGGTCGATGAGGTCTGTCATGTATCCTGGTGCCTCGTCATAATTGATTTTATGAACAGTTGTACAGATTTTGAAAGTAATACGTTCTTTGGTAGCCAATGCAGTTTTTCTCGGAGTGGTTTGGTGCTGTCAAAACGTGTTTTTCCAAATATGAGACTAACTGCTATGTTGTGGTCGGTCTGGAGTTTCTTTATGATTTGGCCCTTGCAACCCGCATAGATTCCATTGCAGTAGTCTGCGTGGCTTAGTACCAGTGACTGTATCAGGTTACAAAATATTTCCCTCAGGAAGAATGGTCTCCTGCGTTTGAGTTTCCACATTGAGAAAAACATTTTCTTTATGGTGGATTTCGCTTGGGTCTCAAGTGAGAGGTTACGGTCGATTATTACTCCGAGAATTTTGAGGCTGTCTGAGATAGGGAGGGTGTATTCTGGGGTGTTAATATTTGTGGTTTGTTTGTATGTATTGTATTGGGATGATATGATGAGACAGTGTGTGTTTTTCTGTATTGAGTTTTAATTGGAATGCATTTGCCCATGAGTTCATGATGTTTAAGCTGAGCTTGATTTCGTTGGTAATTTCTGTCATATCATGTTTATAGGGGATGTATAATGTAACATCATCAGCGTAGATAAATGGGTTAAGGCCTTGGGTGGATAAGGCCTTGGCTAGTGGGGTCATCATGAGGTTGAAAAGGATCGGTGATAGTGTTGATCCTTGCGGCACTCTGCAGTCTGGTTTCCACGGTGGCGATATGTTTGTGTTAGATTTCACTTGATATGTTCTGGTGGTTAGAAAACCCTTGATCCAGTTGAGAGTACCACCACTGATTCTGAAGTATTCTAGGAATCTTAACAGTATGTTACGGTTAACCATGTCGAACGCACTTGACATGTCGAATTGGAGGAGGAGAATGATCTTTCTTATTGCTATTTCCTGCTTGAATTTGTTTAGGAGAGTAAGTAGTACTGTTTCAGTGCTGTGTAGGGGTCGAAATCCTGATTGTGACTTATGTAGTATAGTGGATTTATTTATGTAGTCATTAAGTTGTTTGGTCATTAGTCCTTCCATTAGTTTGACTACTAATGGGATAGATGCTATTGGGCTGTAGTTGGTAACGTCGTTTGTTTGTTTTTTCTTGGTGTCTTTTGGTATTGGGGTGAGCAGGATGTTGCCTTTTTCTTTAGGGAAGATACCCTGCAGAAGCATGAAGTTTAAGTGGGATGTGAGATCTGTTATGAAATGGTGGGGGGCAGATTGTATTAGGTAGCTGGGGCAGGTGTCCAGTTGACAGTGGCTGTTGAAGTATTTTTTAATTATCTGGGTGACTGTGTCGGCGCTGAGGAGAGCGAAATTTGACCATATTCGGTCCGCAGGGTATTCATCAGGGGTTGGGTCTAGACCATTGAGGAAGTTTTCTATGTCTGTGTTGTTCTGAGGTAGGGTTTTGCGTAGATTTGTGATTTTTTTCATTGAAATATTTGGCAATACGCTGGGATGTATACCATCCGGTCCTGGTGATTTGCTACTCTTCAATTTGTCAATTCAGTTTCTCTGACTCATCAGTATTGAATACCATTTTTGGCACCGGTATCTCTCCCACATCTGCCTCGATGTTTGACTTGCCATTCTTTATGCTGTTTCCTGTTATTTTCAGTTGGATCCTTCCATGTTCTGAAGTATTTTCTTTCAGATCTAATAGCTTCCTTCACCTCACTTTTTAATCATGCTGGCTGGTCTTCCTTCCTCCTTTTTTAATATAGTATATGGAATATGTTATGTTTGGCCTGGGCTTCCAGGATGTTATTTTTGAATAGTAACCACACCTGATGTAAATGTTTGACCTTCTTTCCATAAAGAAGTATTTGCTTGATTACTCCTGAGGCTATCTTCTCTCACTTTCATCCTATGCCCCCTCATTCTATTGTTTCTTTTCAGTTGAAAGAGATATATACCTCCTGTGCATTTATGTTATGGAGGTATTTAAATGTCACTGTAATATCTCCCCTCTCCCACCTTTTTTTCCAAAGTATACATATTGAGATCTTTGCTTGTCCTCATATGTTTTAGTAGCTGCTTTTGGACAGACTCCATCCTGTTTGCATATTTTTGAAAGTGCAGTATCTAGAACTATACACAGTACTTTTAATGAGCTCTCACCAGAGACTTATAAAAAGGCATTATCACTTCCCTTTTTTCTGCTGGCCATTCTTCCTATGCACCTGAGCATCTTTCTGGCTGTTGCTGTCCTTTTCTATCTTTTTGGCTACCTTAAGATCACCAAGTCCCACTCTTCTTTGAACAGAGGTGTATTTCACCCCCTATTTTATACCACTCCCTTGGGTTTTTGCAGCCCAAATACATGATCCTGCATTTTTTAGCACTAAATCTTTGCTGCCAAAATGTAGACCACTCTTTAGGGATCTTCAGATAGGGAGGGAGGCAGGAGAGGAATAAATATAAGACTGGAAGGCGTAATGGTTTAGTATGCACAGATTTGGCGAGAGTTGCCCTGAAGAGCCAGCTGAGAGTGTTACGATTGTGCCCATGTTTAATGCCCTCATTCATCTCGCCAACTGGTGGTCAGACCTGGTGGCTGCGATGGACTGTCTGTTTGCTATTTCCCATGTTCCAGAAGTCATGCCGGTCCGGTCCGGATCTTCCAGCCTGTCTTAGGATTTTTGGAACTTAGCAGCACCCTTACCTGGTGAACTCCCTTGTATGTTGCCTTTATTGACCACCTAGAAACTTTCTACTTTGCCTTGGCAACGGAGGTCTTCAGTTGTGTTCTTGTCCATGTTGGTCTGTTGCGGTTCCTGCCTTGAAAGCTTGCTTTGCCTGCCTTTGACCCAGCTGATTTCCTGGTTTATTCTACTGTGTGCTGCCTGCCCAAGACTCTGCTTGTTTTGTGGTTTATTCTATTGTCTGCTGCCTGCCCAAGACTCTGCTTGTTTTGTGGTTTATTCTATTGTCTGCTGCCTGACCAAGACTCTGCTTGTTTCCTGGTTTATTCTGCTGTCTGCTGCCTGGCCAAGACTCTGCTTGTTTTCTGATGTATTGTACTGATTGCCGCCTGCCTTTGACCCTGCTGGTTTCCTGGTTTATTCTTCTGATTGCTGCCTGCCCGTAGGACTCTGCTTGATTCATGGACTATTTTCCTGCTTCTGCTTAGTGCTTCTGTTCCAGTCCAGCTGCTCCAGTCCGGCCTGTGCCCGTCTGTCTGTGTTCTGCCTTGCCTCCTGTTTGGGTGATTTGCCTGCCGCTGCCGCTCCTCGGCAATGGCCCAAGGGCTCACTTTTCCTCACCAGCGTGACAGAGAGAAGAAGTGGAAGTGTTATGACAGTGATAAGAATGAGATGCTTTCAGACAGATTGGCCTACTGTCCTTGGAGAATACCTGCTATAGGTAACTTTGCTTTCCTGGGTGCTCCATGTTTCTCATTTTCTTTTAATAAAAAGTAAGTAATGATCCATATGAAAAAAGAGGGACCATCATGGCTGAGTTTAAGATTATGGCACCTAGGGGCAGAAGACCAGAGGTTGAGATATCCCTATTGGGAAACATTTAGCAGCAGGTCCCCTTCAAAACCGAATATCCTAGATATGTGCCTCTGCTTCCTATGTCTTAATCTGGTTTGGAGTTTGAAAGGAGTGACTAGAAAATGGCAAAATAAGTTGCAGACTGAGTGAGTGTAGAATGTATTTTACTATCACAGAGCCAGCGGGGAAATGCCTATGTACTCAGAGTAATTTGGCTTAGCAGTAAGGTTCATTACTGTCACAGTATGCACAAAACTAACCCATTTTGATACAGTACCCCCAAAAGCAATAATATGCAAGAATACTATAAGTGCAAAACTTTAGTACAGTACTGGACACATAAGTACTTTATAGATTAGCTGTGCACATTTATAGGGCCGTGCCAAAGGTCTCTGGTAACCCCCCCTGCAGACTATCAGTTGGCGCCCCCCCCCCCCACAGAAATTTCCTTGCCTTGTTTTTCCTGCCTGCCTCTTTGCCTTTCTGTTCCATCAGCGCTGATTTTCCTTTCATGTGCCCTTGTAGTCTCCCCTCCTTCCTCCTTATTCTACCTTGTTCTCAACCCCCCCCCCCCCCCCCCCCAGAAATTTCCTTGCCTTTGTTCCTTTCTTCCCAGCTGGAGCTGGTTCACTCCCAGTTCCCCCAACCTGCAGGGCCAAATCATCATTCAGATGCACTTTCTTTATTCCCATGAGTAGGCCCGCCCAGGGCCATTACAGTAATCATAGTAACATAGTAGATGACGGCAGAAAAAGACCTGCACGGTCCATCCAGTCTGCCCAACAAGATAAACTAATACGTGCTACTTTTTGTGTATACCCTACTTTGATTTGTACCTGTCCTCTTCAGGGCACAGATCGTATAAGTCTGCCCAGCACTATCCCCGCCTCCCAATCACCAGCCCCGCCTCCCACCACAGGCTCTGGCACAGACCGTATAAGTCTGCCCAGCACTATCCCTGCCTCACACCACCAGCTCTGGCACAGACCGTATAAGTCTGCCCAGCACTATCCCCGCCTCCCAACCACCAGTCCTGCCTCCCACCACCGGCTCTGCCACCCGATCTGGACTAAGGAGAAACAGATCTGTGCTCAGCCTAGTGGAGTGAGCCCACAAGTATTCTGTGGTGGGCAGCCCTCAGGGACACAGATCATACAGATTGCCTCTTTAATCCATTTGGACATGGTTGTCTTTGTGACTACTTCTCCTTTGTGCCATCCGCTGCCCACCACAAAAGTATTTCAACAAATTAGTTGAACAACTTCTGGAACAAATTAGTCACCTTCAATTAATGAAGCAGAATCCTGCAGACAACCAACAAGGATAACTCTGTATTTGTTTATTTTTCCACACTTACATACTTCTATTTTGAAACAAGCTACCTTGGCATTCCAAATTTCCTGACTGAAGGCAGAGAAACAGATAGTTTCCTCTCCTTTCCATGTTAACCTACCTTTGGCAAAGGAAGAAAAAAAAAAAAGTACAGGACCACTCATGGTAACCAGATTCTCCAAAAACATCAAGTATTCCTACAGGACAAAGCCTGTAATTCAGAGAGACAATATGAAAAACAGATGACCACCAGAAAAATGTCCTTAAGTGAATGCCTGTTTCAAGAGTTTGAAAGGAGCCACCCAAGGCCTAAAGTACAAGATTAAAGTCCCACTAGGTCACCACCAGACAGAAAGGAGAATGAATATATTCAATGACTAATGAACACTACATTATCCAGATTGTCAAAAGAAGAAGGCGATGTCTTACCAATGTCAGCAAAAAAACAAATTAATTGCGGATCCGGATCCAATCCAAGCAGCAGCAGCTCTCCTCTGTCCTCAACGCCCTCCTCTCAGCACTCTCGAAATAACTCGACGATGACAGCGGTCGGAGACTCGGACTGTGCCTGCCTGGCTAGCAATGTGCTCCTGCTCCGCATCCATGCTGAGCGAGGCTCCAATCCAAGGCGCGAGCGCTGCGCATGGGACGGGAAAGAAGCAGAGCAGCGCATGCGCATAGGCGCTGACGTGCCAATACGATTTAATTTTTAATACTACACTTGGCACGGCCCTGCACATTTAGATTTAGTTTTATTATTTATAACCTGCCCTTGCCCAGAGTGAGGTACAATATACAGACATTAAACATACAACTCAAAACATACCAAAGAAATCACATTTTGACTTACTTCATAGTTCATAAACAGGCAATCAAAGTATCCAAAGTTTCAGCCTTATACTTCTGCCATCAAACATTGCTATTTCCTCCCATCCCCCATAAACAGTTTCAAACTTGTGGGTGTGACTAGTGTCTCTGCTGGGGTGAAAGCTAACAGCATTAGAGCAAGCTGTTTTAGAGAGAATACCCTTTTGGAGATAGGCTGCAGACAGCACTGCCCTCCTGATTTAGGCTTTGCCTGGCTGTTGTGCCAGTTTATTGATTTGTTCATTGGTATCTGTTGTTCTCAGCATTACATTTAATAGCTTATCTGCCATCAGATTTTTCTCTCTCTGCCATCAAACATTGCTATTTCCTCCCACCTCCCACAAACAGTTTCAAACTTGTGGGTGTGACTAGTGTCTCTGCTGGGGTGAAAGCTAACAGCATTAGAGCAAGCTGTTTTAGAGAGAATCTACCCTTTTGGAGATAGGCTGCAGACAGCACTACCCTCCTGATTTAGGCTTAGTCCCTCCCACCCCTAAAGTGACAATCTTAAATAGCCTCCCTAACAGACCATGGCCCCTGTGCACACTCTTTTCCTATGCTGTCCCTTCCCAACCTACTTCTTAGCCCAAAAACACTTTACACTGCTGCTACACTTTACCCTCCCCTTACCCTCATCACCTCACTTTCTCTCATTTCCCCTTCCTTCTCCTTAGCCCTCAACCTTCAACATTTCATTCCTGCTGTTGACCTATCTCCAGTCCTCCTATGCACATCCCGCCTTCATCGCCCTACCTCCCCTACCCTTCTTCGTATTCTCTTACTTCTTCTCCTGCTATCCGCAGGGGACATCAATCCCAGTCCGGGTCCCCCACACCAATCCTCATCCTATCTATACAGACCACTCCGTAATGTCTCCAACCTCATTCCTATTCCCCTCCTCTCCCCCACTTCCCTCCCCTTCTCGTGTGCCCTTTGGAATGCCAGATGTCTGCAACAAACTCTCCTTTACCCATGACCTTCATCTCCCGTTCTCTCCAATTCCTCGCCCTAACTGAAACCTGGCTCCCACCTGACGACTCTGCCTCAGTTGATGCCCTATGCCATGGAGGCTACCTCTTTTCCCACACTCCTCGCCCTGTTGACCACAGAAGCGGCGTCGGGTTTCTACTTTCATCCTCTTGCAGATTTCAGCCCCTTCTCATACCTCAGTCTCACTCCTTCTCATCCTTTGAAGTCCATTCCATCCGCTTATTCATCCCACTCCGAGTTGCAGTCATTTACCGACCCCCCAATAAGTCCCTTTCTTCTTTCCTCACTGACTTCAATGCCTGGCTCTCCATTTTTCTTGAAACTTCATCTCCATTCCTCATTCTTGGTGACTTCAATATCCACGCTGATGATTCCTCTGATTCTTATGCTTCCCAATTCCTTGCCGTAACATCCTCATTCAGTCTTCAGTTGTGTTCCTCTGCACCCACTCACCAAAATGGTCACTGTCTCGACCTTATCCTCTCCTCTAACTGCTTTCCCTCCAGTTTCTGTTCCTCAGATCTTCCCCTTTCTGACCATCACCTATTAACCTTCACACTTAAGCACCCTCCTCCTCGATCCCACCCAATCTCAATCCCCACATCTAGAAATCTTCAGGCTATTGACCCCGTTACTCTATCCTCTTATGTCTCTAACCTTTTCTCTACCACCACTCTACCTAACTCTGTCAGTGAAGCTGTTTCCTCCTATGATACTATTCTCTCCTCTGCACTGGACACTCTTGCCCCTTCCAAACCCCGTCCTACTAGGTGTACCAAACCCCAGCCTTGGCTGACCTCTAAAATCTGCTACTTTCGTTCCTATGCCCGCTCTGCTGAACGTTCTTGGCTTAAATCATTAATTTCAAATTCATGCTTAACTCCTTCCAGTCTGCCCTTTCACTTGCCAAACAGGATTACTTCACCCAATTGACAAATTCCCTTGGCTCCAACCCTCGACTCTTCTTCGCCACACTGAACTCTCTTCTCAAGGCACCTCCATCCCCAATTCCCCCATCTCTTTCTCCTCAGACCCTAGCTGAGCACTTGCACGATAAAATCCATAAGATTAACCTTGAATTTTCATCCAAACCCTCCCCACCTCTCTCTCCCTTAGTCCTCACCCCCTACTCTCCTTCCTCTCCTTCCTTTTCCTCCTCAGAGGTTTGTACTGAGGAAACTGCCCTTCTTCTTTCCTCCTCTAAATGTACTACCTGTTCCTCTGATCCCATCCCCACTTATCTAGATCCCATCCCCACTTATCTACTTAACACTATCTCTCCTACTATCATCCCAGTCATCTGTCACATCCTTAATCTTTCACTCTCCACTGCAACTGTTCCTATGGCCTTCAAACATGCTGTTGTCACTCCACTCCTTAAAAAACCCTTACTTGACCCTACCTGTCCCTCCAACTATCGGCCCATCTCCCTTCTCCCTTTCCTCTCCAAATTACTTGAACGTGTCGTTCACCGCCGTTGTCTTGACTTTCTTTCTACACAACCTATTCTTGACCAACTCCAATCTGGTTTTCGCCCTCTTCACTCTACTGATACTGCACTTACCAAAGTCTCTAATGACCTGCTGCTGGCTAAATCCAGAGGTCTCTATTCTATCCTTATCCTTCTTGACCTATCTGCTGCTTTCGACACTGTTGACCACACTATACTTCTGGATACGCTGTCCTTGCTTGGATTCCAGGGCCCTGTTCTTTCCTGGTTCTCCTCTTACCTCTCACTTCGTTCTTTCAGTGTTCACTCTGGTGGATCCTCTTCAACTTCCATCCCGCTTTCTGTTGGTGTGCCTCAGGGTTCTGTCCTTGGACCCCCTCCTTTTCTCCATCTATACCTCTTCCCTTGGTACCCTGATTTCATCCCAAGGCTTTCAATACCATCTTTATGCTGATGACTCTCAGATCTACATCTCCACCCCTGAAATCTCAACCTCGATCCAGGACAAAATCTCAGCCTGCTTGTCCGACATTGCTGCTTGGATGTCTCAACGCCATCTAAAGCTCAACATGTCCAAAACTGAACTTCTCATTTTTCCCCCTAAACCTGTTACATTAAATGTTACTTGTGTTGAAATATATATAGTTTGATTCTAGATTCTATTCTCCACCAATTACCTATAAGGTAATAAGATTTACATTTGTAAGAAAAAAGGGGGAATTAAATATTATATTTGTGAAATTACATTAACCTGCACTGCAAGGTTTAGGAACATGTGCTCGGAACATAAAAGACCATATATTCAACTTTAAAAAGGTTTATTTACAATACAGGTAATGTAATAATATTACAAGCGAGAGGTAGTTTTTAAGGAATCTTGCTTACAGGAGAAATTTGCGACAAGATAACAGGTCTGAATCATAAATTAACTTACAAAGTCTGTTGTCCAAGGTAACAGGAGCCCAGAGATCCTTAAAGCAGCCAGTGGTGGGGGAGGAAAGAGCAGCAAAAGAGAAGAGAAGCCAAGAGAGGAGTGTGCTCCTGGCTTTTATAATGTTCCTATGGAATCCTGGTTGTTGTATTTGGAGAGGAATCCTGGGTATGGTAGTTGTAGAGGAGCATGGTCACATGTTATAAGCCTTTTATCTGCACATGTGCTGGTGTCCTGTCTGAGAGTTGATGGGGGGGGGGGGGGGGGAGCAGATACACATCTGAAGATTTGTCTGAGGTAGCCAGCTGTGATCAGTGTCTTTTGTTTAGCCCCAGCCTGAATCATTGTCTGTGAATAGGTAGATGGACTTTCAGTCTGAGTCATAGGTGGAGTCTTTTGTGACTGCAGTCTCTGTGGCTACTGTCCCATCTTTGAGCTTTTATTATGCTGATGCGTGGATATTCACACCCAGCCAAGCTTTTGTTCAGTCTTCCAGGTGGGAGGAAAAGAGGAACTTGAAATCTCTTTGCAGCAGAACCTTTTATCTTTGTATCTGATCTAACAAAATATTTAAACAACTCTGGTATCATGCTACAAACCCACCTCCCCTCTTCCCCCTTTCTCTATCTCTGTTAATGGCTCTCACATCCTCCCTGTCTCCTCGGCTCGTAACCTTGGAGTCATCTTTGAGTCCTCTCTCTCCTTCTCTGCACATATTCAACAGATCGCCAAAACCTGTCGTTTCTTTATCTACAATATTAGCAAAATTCGCCCCTTCCTTTCTGAATACGCTGCCAGAACCCTTATCCACACCCTTGTCACCTCTCGCTTGGACTATTGCAATTTACTTCTCACTGGTCTTCCGCTCAGCCATCTCTCTCCTCTCCAATCTGTCCAAAATTCTGCGGCACGACTTATTTTCCGCCAGAATCGTTATACCCACACTAGCCCACTCAAGTCACTTCACTGGCTCCCTGTCCTCTTCCACATTCAATTTAAACTTCTCATACTGACCTTTAAATGCATCCACTCTGCAGCCCCCCATTACCTCTCCACTCTCATCTCTCCCTACATTCCTCCCCGTGAACTCCGCTCACTGGACAGATCTTTCTTGTCATCCCCCTTCTCCTCCATTGCTAACTCCAGGCTTCGCTCCTTTTCTCTCGTGGCACCTTATGCCTGGAATAGACTTCCTGGACCTATACGTCTAGCTCCATCTCTACCTGTTTTCAAATCTATGCTGAAAACCCACCTTTTCACTGCTGCTTTTTAGCTCCCATTACTCCCTCACCCTTAACTGTCTTGTCTGTCTGTACTATTTAGATTGTAAGCTCTTTTGAGCAGGGACTGTCTCTTTGTATCAGGTGTTCAGCGCTGCGTGCGTGTGGTAGCACTATACAAATGCTAATAATAATAATATTCAACAAATACAGAAAAGGCCAATCAAAACAAATGTGCCTTCAATTGACATTTAAATGCCAACAAATGAGTCTCATGCTTCAGTCTAGCTGGCAATCGATTCCATTCGGAAGGGCCATCAATCGAAAAAGAACCTTTCCTAGTCACATCCAATCGAAATTTATTCATAGCAGGCACAATTAAATTTCCAGCATTCATTGACCATAACTGTCTTTGTGGAACATAGGCCTAAATAGCATTCTTCAAATACACAGTAGTATCATGAAAAAGCATGATGAACTAACATCAACAACTTAAATTCACCCTAGACACTACCGGTAGCTATCTCAACCGCTTTAGTTATGCTGAAATATGGTCATATTTCAACAAACCAAAGACAAGGCGTACTGCTGAATTCTGCACGGAGTGGATACAAGTTGCTGGTAATCCCAAATACACAATATTACAATATTCTAGACCAGTTAGCACCATAGCCTCAACTGCTCTCACAAAATATACTGCTGGAAGTAGATGACACAGCCTACTGAAAAGATGTAATTTAAAGAATGAAGTTTGAATCAGGTGCTGAATCTGTGGTCAAAAAGAAAATCTAGAATTGATCAATACACCTAGCGTACGCACCTGTGTCGATACTTTTACAGAGTTACCTGACAGAAAAACAGAATCCATAACTACAGTAGAACTAACACTAATTCTGTTTTATTCACATTCAACTTCAAGCAATTCTGCTGCAATCATAACTGAACCTCCTCAAACACATTCTGCGTCCTCTGAAAGCAACATGCACACTGGAAAGTACAGGAAAGAAAAACTGAACATCATCCACGTAAAGGTGGAAAGAAACTCCTCGTCCTGTCCATGCAAACGATTCCGGGATGTCTCCAATCTCATCTCTATTCCCCTCCTCCCCCCCTCTTCCCTCCCCTTCTCGTGTGCCCTGTGGAATGCCCGCTCGGTCTGCAACAAACTTCCTTCACCCATGATCTCTCTCTCCCGTTCCCTTCAACTGCTCGCTCTAACTGAAACCTGGCTCACCCCCAACGACTCTGCCTCAGTCGTGGCCCTATGCCATGGAGGTTATCTTTTCTCCCACACTCTGCGCCCAGTTGGCCGCAGAGGAGGCGTCGGGTTTCTACTTTCGTCCTCCTGTAGTTTTCAACCCCTCCTCCTATTGCAGTCTCACTGCTTCTCATGCTTTGAAGTTCACTCCATCCGTCTATTCTACCCGCTGCCACTCAGAGTTGCAGTCATTTACTGCCCCCCTGATAAATCCCCCTCTTCCTTCCTTACTGACTTTGATGCCTGGCTCTCTGTTTTTCTTGAACCCTCATCTCCGTCCCTCATTCTTGGAGACTTTAACATACATGCTGACGACCCATCCGACTCTTACCCTTCTCAGTTCCTCACTCTGACATCCTCCTTCAACCTCCAGCTGAGCTCCACCACCCCTACTCACCAAACTGGCCATTGTCTTGACCTCGTCCTCTCCTCTACCTGCTCACCCTCCAATTTCTGCGCCTCTGCTCTTCCTCTCTCAGATCATCACCTGATCACCTTCACACTTCTTCACCCTCCCCCTCAGTCCCGCCCAACACTAACCACTACTTTCAGGAATCTTCAGGCTGTCGACCCTCCCACCTTATCCTCTAGTATCTCTAATCTCCTCCCGTCCATCATGTCCTCCGAGTCTGTCGACAAGGCTGTCTCTACTTACAATGCCACTCTCTCCTCTGCTCTGGACACCCTTGCACCATCCATCTCCCGTCCCACAAGGCGTACTAATCCCCAGCCCTGGCTGACCCTTTGCATCCAATACCTTCGCTCCTGCGCCCGATCTGCTGAACGCCTCTGGAGGAAATCTCGCACCCATAGCGACTTCATTCATTACAAATTCATGCTATCCTCCTTCCAGTCCTCCCTATTCCTTGTCAAACAGGACTATTACACCCAATTGACTAATTCTCTCGGCTCCAACCCTCGTCGTCTCTTCGCCACCCTTAACTCCATCTTCAAAGTGCCCTCCGCTCCCCCCCCACTCTCTCCTCAATCACTGGCTGACTACTTCCATGACAAGGTGCAGAAGATCAACCTCGAATTTACTACCAAGCCACCTCTTCCTCTTCACCCTTTAACCCACTCCCTCACCCAACCAACCCAGGCCTCCTCCTCCTCTTTTCCTGATATCACCGAGGAGGAAACCGCCCACCTTCTTTCCTCCTCGAAATGCACCACCTGTTCCTCTGATCCCATCCCCACCAACTTACTAAACACCATCTCTCCTACTGTCACCCCCCCCCCCATCTGCCATATCCTCAACCTCTCTCTCTCCACTGCAACTGTCCCTGACTCCTTCAAGCATGCTGTAGTCACACCACTCCTCAAAAAACCATCACTAGACCCTACCTGCCCTTCCAACTACCACCCCATCTCCCTCCTACCCTTCCTCTCCAAGATACTTGAACGCACCGTTCACAGCCGCTGCCTTGATTTTCTCTCCTCTCATGCCATCCTCGATCCGCTTCAATCCGGTTTTCGCCCTCTACACTCGACAGAAACGGCACTCACTAAAGTCTGTAATGACCTGTTCCTTGCCAAATCCAGAGGTCACTACTTCATCCTCCTCGACCTATCCACCGCTTTTGACACTGTCAATCATAATTTACTTCTTGCTACACTATCCTCATTTGGGTTCCAGGGCTCTGTCCTCTCCTGGTTCTCCTCTTATCTCTCCCACCGTACCTTCAGAGTACATTCTCATGGATCTTCCTCCACCCGCATCCCGCTCTCTGTTAGAGTTCCTCAGGGATCTGTCCTTGGGCCCCTTCTTTTTTCAATCTACACCTCTTCCCTGGGATCGCTGATCTCATCTCATGGTTTCCAATATCATCTTTATGCTGACGACACCCAGCTTTATCTCTCCACACCAGACATCACTGCGGAAACCCAGGCCAAAGTATCGGCCTGCTTATCCGACATTGCTGCCTGGATGTCCAACCGCCACCTGAAACTGAACATGGCCAAGACTGAGCTCATTGTCTTTTCACCCAAACCCACTTCTCCTCTCCCTCCACTCTCTATTTCAGTCGACAACACCCTCATCCTCCCCGTCTCATCTGCCCACAACCTCGGAGTCATCTTCGACTCCTCCCTCTCCTTCTCTGCCCATATCCAGCAGACAGCCAAGACCTGTTGCTTCTTTCTCTATAACATCAGCAAAATTCGCCCTTTCCTCTCTGAGCACACCACCCGAACTCTCATCCACTCTCTCATTACCTCTCGCCTTGACTACTGCAACCTACTCCTCACTGGCCTCCCACTTAACCATCTATCCCACCTTCAATCCATTCAGAACTCTGCTGCGTGTCTTATCTTCTGCCTAGACCGATATGCTCATATCACCCCTCTCCTCAAGTCACTTCACTGGCTTACGATCAGGTACCCCATACAGTTCAAGCTTCTCCTACTAACCTACAAATGCACTCAATCTGCAGCCTCTCACTACATCTCTACCCTCATCTCCCCTTACGCTCCTACCCGTAACCTCCGCTCACAGGACAAATCCCTCCTCTCAGTACCCTTCTCCACCAGCGCCAACTCCAGACTCCACCCTTTCTGCCTCGCCTCACCCTATGCTTGGAATAAACTCCCTGAGCCCATACGCCAAGCCCCCTTCCTACCCATCTTCAAATCCTTGCTCAAAGCCCACCTCTTCAATGTCGCTTTCGGCACCTAACCATTGTACCTCTATCCAGGAAATCTAGACTGCCTCAATCTTAATTGACTGCACTTTTTGCCCTTTAGATTGTAAGCTCCTTTGAGCAGGGACTGTCATTCTTTGTTAATTGTACAGCGCTGCGCAATCCTGGTAGCGCTTTAGAAATGTTAAATAGTAGTAGTAGTAATGACCGCAGCAGATGCCCCAAAGGCCTCAAATAGATGTTAAAAAGTACTGCAGATAAGGCAGAACCCTGTGGCACCCCCGTGTCAAAAGAACACAACGATGACAATATCTCTCACACACATCCTCTGTTTTCTGTCTCTCAAATATGGTTTAATTTTCAACAATTTTTATTGAGAATCCAGCATGTTAAACACACTCGACGAGAAATTCTATCCTCAAAGTTTTAACAATTTTCTCCCCTCCCCCCTAACCTTTGTACCACCCCTCCTTTCCCGGTTTATACACACAACCATAGGCGCCCTGTATAAGAGGCTTGGGGAGGCTAAGCCTCCCCAGCCAGGTGGGGCGCAGGGGGAGCAGTCGCTCCCCCAAAGATCTTTAAAAGAGATGGCATCATGGCGCCTAAGCGCCAAATGCTGACCGGCGGTCTCTGCCTCCTCCCCCTCTCCCACGCAAGTCATGCACCTCCCCCCCCCCCACTCTTACCCATCCACTTTCTTCCTCCGACGCCACACCGTGGATTCACATAGGCAGCCTGCCTTAATCTCCCTGTGTCGGAGCCTCTCCCTCAGACGCGTCCCGCCTCCTCTAATACAACTTCCTGTGTTATCTCACATTAAACATGAATTAGGGTGTTTTGTGGCTCTACATGAGAATTGTGATATTATGATCCCTTGTTTCATATTGTTGACGGTCTGCATTTTCCGTGTGGGTGCTAAATAGTAGTAGTAGTATATTGGTGTATTAGGTTCTGCCCAGTGTAATATTTATGGTACAGTAAGATTCTGAGTGTGGTTTTGCACAAAGTTGTGCATAGTGTTTTGCAGTTGAGCGATTGTGGTTAGTATATGCTTTGAGCAACCACTTTATTCTTTGACATGTGATACATATCTAATATCTAAATTAAAAAAAAGGTATTAATTGTGACTTATTTATTTATTTTTTCTGTGTGTTATCAGACAATTATGGATTTAAGCTCCCCCATAGCCCTACCCCTAACCCCGCCCCCTTTAGCCTCCCCAAACAGTTGGGCCACCGACTGCCTATGCACACAACTATTCAAAGGGGAGCGGTTTTACTGCTGTCAAGGTGAAGGAACAAAATTTACCCTCCAACTTATCAATAAAATTCCAAGAGAAAAAAAATAAATCACCCCCAGTTCCCCACCTTGACCATTCGCAAATATTTAGACCCCATAAATTGTCTCAAATACTATTATACCCCCCTATGCCTAGTAAACTAGTAATTCCCCCACAAAACCATTTCAACTTTAGCAATACAACCATAAGCTATAAGGGAAGCCACAACACTTGGGTCTCCCCCTACATATTACCCTAAGCTATATCCCTCCCCCCCCCCCAAAACCACCCTTTTCCCCCTCACCGGTGCAATACCTCACTCCCACCCTCTCAATTAGGCCTAACCTCCCCAGGGGAGTTTGTTCAAAATTTGACTGCGCGCCCTTGGCGATACCTTATTCAAGTATGCCTCCCATATCGCAAGGAACCTCCGCTGCCTTCCAGGAGGCAAACATGCTCCCCAAGACTCCCAAACCATTAATTCATGCAATTTGTAACTCCAGTGCCAAAAGGAGGGGGGAGGGTGATCCAGGATCTAGTGAATGAGAATGCATTTCCTCCCTAGTATACATGATTTACCCAGGAACAACTTCTCTCCTCTCGTACCCTCCTGCCACAAACACGGAGCACTAAACACCGCCCTCTCAAATCATAGAGTAATTACTTGTCCTACCATCACTTGAAGAAATTGAGCTATTGCTGACCAAAACAAAGTAATTTGCCTACACTGCCACATACCATGAAAGAAAGTTGCCTCTGCCCTCTTACACTTTCTGCAACAAGGCGTGTCCGACACCCCCACATGGAAAGCCTGTCTCTGGGAGAAATATGCCATATGCACTATCTGAAAGTGGCATTCCTGCAGTTCCGCTCTATGTACCAAACGTATGCCATTCTGAAGAGAAGACAGTAACAACTTCACCGAAATGGTCCTACCCACCTCCTTGCTCTACCGATCCGCAACTGCTTGTAAGTCCCTATTTTGAGCCTTCCTACATAACTCACCATGAAACCAAGAAATCGATATTTGATCTACTGCCTCCCCCTCTAAAAGTTCTCTCAGCTGCCGTCCAAACTGTGAGAACTATAATTTGAGCCACGTTAAGATGCTGAGGTAACTGCTCCCATTGAATAAAACTATTAAAAACATCCGCCAAAATCGGACTGATTTCCGACTGCAATAGGTTGTAAAACTCATTACGTAAGCCATCCGGTCCTGGGGCCTTTCCCAAGGCACTCTGTCGAATTACTCACTCCACTTCTTCCACCGCTATAGGTGCATTCAGCTGGGCTAACTCCGACTCTGTAACTCTAGGCAAATCCAAACTAGATAAATAGACCTCACTGGCCACTGGCGGCGGAGTTTGCAGCTTATGAAGCCTAGAAAAAAACTCTGAGAGGACCTTATTAATAGCCCCATCCTCATGTTTCCGAACTCCCCTTGAATCTAGCATCGTGGATATTTTATGTGCAAGTTTGGCCAAGAATCTGCTACTCTTATTTGCAAACCGATAGAGCTGAAACTTATAGTAAGCCCAGGACTTCTTCGCCTTTGCATGCAACAATTCATTCAAGACTTGCTGAGCTTCCAACAATTACGTCTTAATCCGCAGAGAGTGTCCTGCCCCATATTGCCGACGGAGAGATGTTACTCTGCTCTCCAAATGGAGTACCTCCCTACACCTCGCCTTCCTTTGAAAACTGACATAAGAGATGATCTCCCCTCTGAGGACCGCTTTTGCCGCCTCCCAAAACAGGGTTGGGTTGGTCCTATGGTGCTCATTAGAATCCCCATATAGCTGCCATTTGGAAACCAGGAACAGAAGAAAATGACTGTCTCTGTAGAGAAAGGAAGGAAATCTCCAAGCACCCCCTGAAGATGAACTCCCCCCTGCATCCCTAGCTCAACCCATGCATGATCCGAGATTGGGCCTATCCTAACATTCACCACCTGAGTTAGAAGCTGCCTGGAAAGCAACAGGTAATCTGTTCTGGACATCGTGGAATGTACTCTAGACACATGCGTGTAGTCTCTTTCTAAAGGATTAAGGGTTCTCCATACATCCACCAGACCCAGCGCCGAGCCCAATAAATTCACCCCTCGCTCTGTTCTAGCCGATTCCCTATCCGTTGGCCTGGAGCAATCCAGAGTAGGATCTACCACGTCATTCAAATCCCCCCTCCCCCCACTACTATCGGTATATCACTCAGATCAAGAATCATACGAATAACCCGCACAAAGAACTCCTTCTCAAAAACATTAGGAGCATAAAGATTACACAACAAAAGAGGTTGGCACTCCAATATCACTGAGGCCAAGACAAACCTGCCCTCCAGATCCACTATAACCCTCTTGGTCTCCAAATGCAATCCCTTTTTGATCAGGATCACCACACACCCCCTCCTACCCACTGCTGGTGCATCAAATATTTCTCATACCCACCACCTTTTTAGTTTTGCATGTTCTGCCGCTGAGAGTATTAGTAGTAAATGCCACAGAATTCCACTGCCATCATGCAACTCAACAGTGCTCCGTATTCAGGACACAGGATGTCCCAATCCCAACTGGCCCACACTCCAGAGTTGATGCCTTGCTTGAAATTCACCGCCCTCAGCCGCACGTGCTTTGTCCAAAGATCACCATGCAATCACACCATAACTTGTCAAGCCAGGATAGAGTGTCAAATGAAGAAATCCACAGTATGCAGGAGTTTATTGGCCAGAGCCTCAAGCGCCCCGTGCCGATTGGAGGACCAATGCGGACTCATGGGCACATCAGGCCTCTCAAGACTTTTATGAGGAAGATGAAGAAAAAAAAAGGCATCACAAGCCCGCTCACACACCGTCCAGCATAGTAGCTTGCAATAAAACTGCAGGCTGTTGACTCCTTCTATTGTCCTGTATTTAATAATTTTGGATCCTCCTTGCACATGTCTATTACTTATTAATCCTGACATTCATTCCTGTTCTGCCCGTTTGGCTACCAGCCTGTCCAAGAATGCTCTCTCCTCTTCCACGCGGTCAAAAAAGTACACCTGTCCTTGTTCTATTACTTTCAGCTTCGCTGGATAAAGTAAGCTGAAACAGAGTTTTAAATCAAATAATTTTGAACATACTGGCACAAAAGCTTTCCGGGCTGCAGTCACCTTGGCAGAACAGTCCTGAAAGCGTAGAATGCAGGCATTCTGGTACTGCATCTGCTTGCCCCCCCCCCCCCCCCCCCCCCACACACACACACACATTGCTTGTAATATCAGCATTTTGTGGGCATAATTAAACACCCTAAGAATTATCACTCTGAGGCGATCTCCTCCCTTCTTGCGCTGTCCCAGCCGGTGCGCCCTTTCCATCCAAAATATGCCCACAAGTTCCAGGAGTGCTACTGCTTTGGGAAACCAGTCTTCCAAAAATTTCCTTAAGTCTTTTTCTGGGAGGGACTCCGGTAAGCCTACCAGCTTTAAGTTGTTTCTGCGGGAGCGGTTTTCTAAGTCTTCTATCTTCTCTTGTAATTCAGACAGGTGCTTTAAAAGCCGTGGCTGCCCCTCCTTCACCTTTTGCACTACATCCTCAATGTTCCCCACACGCTGCTGCACTGCTTGGAGTTCCGCTGCCATTGCCACATACCTCTCCTCCATCCCATCCAATTTGTCCAGAATCCTTTGAAAAATTTTTTCCACCGTCTGCTCCACTGCCGCTTTAACCTCCACAATTATCTCTGCTGCCCCTTGAGAGCTCGGCGTCGGGGACGGCGGCATGCTCTTATCTGCCATCTTGGAGTCTGTTAATCGCCCCTTCTCCTGACTCTCTTTCCGCATGGATTTGGCGGCCATCCACACTGGTAACTAGCTCCACAAAATGTGTATCGTACCCACAACCATCTAAAAGTATTTTGTATTCTTTCAGGAGAGAAAAAATGCTGTTTCCGTGTGCTGATTCCGGAGCAGCGACCCACCTCCTCCTCACTCCTCCATAGTCTAACCAGAAGTCTCTCAAATATGATTTAAACCACAATAAAACAGTTCCCTGCATACCACTTCACACAGAGTAATTTTAATTGGACTATAAACTTTATGGCTGGCCATAAAGAGTGATGATGGGACTTGAGTAAAAGTGGTAATTGTTACTGAAATATTCATAAATTTTAATATGGTGGCATTTTTCAGAGGGAGCATGCTGTATAACATATGTATAGGTAAAAAAAGATGGGCTCTTGGTTTCAGTTTGAGTGCAAGAGAATCACTAATTCCTGTGAACATTTCAGACAGGGTGATAAGTCAGACTGCACTTACATCGTGTTGAATGGTCGTCTTCGCTCAGTCATCAGATTGGACGATGGCAAAAAGCAGTTGACTGGGGAGTATGGCCGAGGAGATCTTATTGGTGTGGTAAGCAAGTTTATCTTTTATTCCCTGTTCCTACCTCAAAGGTGATTCATTGATTATATTTAAAGGGCACCCAAGTGCCGGTATAGAATAGGCTTCTACATGTGGTCTCGGGGTGCCAGTTGTATAATTGCTCTTTTCACCCCTGCATCTATTCCCAGGTTCACTCCTGACAATTCCTCATTCTGGAATCAGAACTATTCAGGGAAGTGCCCTTAGTGGCAGGCCCTTACTTTCTTCAACCTAGGCTGCTATCCCACTGCTTCCTTCTCATCCATTAAAAGATCTCCCAGACGATATTTAACTGGCCAGGAATGGCTCCTGGCCGGTTAAAAAGCCTTAAGCAAGCTAAGTGCTAATACTCAGCGCAAGATAGCCAACTATCTTGGCTGAATATTATCGCTTAGCAGCTAGCCTAGTCACTGGCTATGTCACGTGACATAGCCAGTTACAGCTGATATTCATTGGCTGACCGGCTCAATTTAGCGGCCAGATAGACCAGTGTTAATAGAAGGTCTATCTTTGGCCGCTATAACTTAGCCAGTCAGCTGGTGAATATCAGCTTAACCGGCTATGTATTTAGCGGCCCCAGCATTGAATTTCCTTGTTCTCTGGCGACCACGGGACTTAGCTGGGCTCCCTCCCATTTAGGTAGCAAGTTGGAGGAGGCGGACTGCTATATTAAAATGCTGGCAGATAAATTGCAGCAAGATGCTGAGTATTCCTTTCAACTACGGGAAGAAAAGAAGTCCCTCCAACAACAACTGGTAGGTGGTTAAGGACCAGTTACAAGGTCAAAGAGAAAAGTAGAATGGAGATCAGACCAGGTTGCAGGACCTGGCAAAAGAGAAATAGGCACCAAGAGCCTTCAAGTCCAGAACAGGTTCTTTGATCAGTTGTTGTTGTACATCATTGACCCGACATAGGCTGTGTTTTGGCATCAGGGGTCATATAACATAAAAGTTCCCAAAATAGATTGCTCCACATAGGGCTTCTAGTAATGATGAATCACCTGTTAGTAAGTTGATTTTACAGCAGTCCATTCTCCGGACCTGTTCTAGACTTGAGGCTCTTGGTGTTTTCTTTTTTTGTAGGCTAAGCTTGACTTTTAAGATACATAAGGATACTGTTGAGGTCTGATGAGAGGCAGACCTGTGTGGTAAAACCTTGCAAAGAAAAGGGGTATACGTGTACATACTGTGAGGTTAAAGCCAGTAGTTTACAAGTCTGCACATTTGACTCTGGAGTAAAAGAGCTTATGTTTGTTGTTCACTGTACTTGGGATAACAGGCTGCAGAGATAACAATACTTATAGTTGGGGGGTTTACAATCAAAGTAGTTTACATATTAAATACTGGTACTAATTTGTGCCTGGGACATAGGAAGGTTAAGTGACTTGCCCCAAATCACAAGGCGCTGTAGTGGGAATCGAAGCCAGAGGTTATAAAATAATGAGTGGAGTTGAACGGGTAGATGTGAAGCGTCTGTTGACGCTTTCCAAAAATACTAGGACTAGAGGGCATGCGATGAAGCTACAAAATAGTAAATTTAAAACAAATCGGAGAAATTATTTCTTCACTCAACGTGTAATTAAACTCTGGAATTTGCTGCCAGAGAATGTGGTAAAGGCGGTTAGCTTAGCGGAGTTTAAAAAAGGTTTGGACGGCTTCCTAAAGGAAAAGTCCATAGACCATTATTAAATGGACTTGGGGAAAATCCACTATTTCTGGGGTAAGCAGTATAAAATATTTTGTACTTTTTTGGGATCTTGCCAGGTATTTGTGACCTGGATTGGCCACTGTTTGAAACAGGATGCTGGGCTTGATGGACCTTTGGTCTTTCCCAGTATGGCAATACTTACGTACTTATATGTACTCTAGGCCACTGCAGTAATCATTAGGCTTTTCCTCCACTCGCCAGTCTCAGTCATAATGCTTCACCAGTCTGCCTGGATTTTTAGTAGCACTATCTGGGTAAGTGCCGCTGAAAATCGTGGTATGACTGGTCACACAGATTTATCAGGATAGGAGCCACTCCTACCCAGATAACTCCTTTTCAATATTGAGCCATCAGTTTGTTTGTTTTTTTATGGATATCTAATATAATAATTTGCTCCTCCAACGTTCCAATGAGGCTACCTGCGTTCGTAACCATCTCCTGATGTCACTCTCCTGCAGTAGAAGCCTGCTTGCCTGACGTCAGGAGAGGTTACGAACACAGTGAGAGACATTGGAACGTTGCAGGAGCAGCTTCAGCCCTTCCTCCACACGCACCAACATCTCCACCCACGGCCGCCGAGAGACTGGGCCGGGCCCAGGGCAAGGCCCCCCCTCGCCGCCACGCCTCCTTCTGAGGTTGCCGCTGCCGCTCCCTCCTCCACCCCTTCGAGGTCACAGCCGCCGCTCCCCCTCCACTCCCCCGAGGTCGCCGCTGCCCCCCCCTCCGTCCGCCACCGGGCCAGGCCCCCTGCAGGGGCGTAGCCACGGGCAGGCCTGGACGGGTCCAGGCCCAGCCACTTTCTCTCCAGGCCCGCCCACCCAACACAGACCCGCCAAGTCTCCCGCGAAACACGTGGCGCCAGCTCCCATTTACGGCCACTTCTACTTCTCCTGTTGAGCAGCAAAAAGAGCTAATTAAACCACCAGAAATGTTTTTAAAAAGCAAGCGCAACACCGCAGGCAGCCATCAGGCATTGGCTGTCGGCTCTGCAGCCGTTCCTCTCGCCTCTCACGTCACTGCCCCTGGAGCAGAACAGCGGAAGAGCGCAGCGATGTGAGAGGCGAGGGGAGCAGCTGCAGAGCCGACAGCCAATGCCTGATGGCTGCTTGTGGTGCTGCGCTTGCTTTTTAAAAACATTTCTGGTGGTTTAATTAGCTCTTTTTGTTCTTGTAGCGGCTGCTGCTTCTCAACAGGAGAAGCAGCAGTGGCCGGAAATCGGAGCTGGCGCCGCATGTTTCATGGGAGACTTGGCAGGTCTGTGTTGGGTGGGCGGGCCTGGATGGAAAGAAGGGGATAGAGAGAGAGACACGGGATGGAAGAATCGGGAGAGGGGAGTAGACGGATGGAAGGATGGGGAGAGAAAGAGGGAAAACGGAAGGAAGGGGAGAGAAAGACACGATGGAAGGATGGGGAGAGAAAGGGGGAGATGGATGAATGGATGCAGAGAGAAAGGGGAGAGACTGGAAGGATGTGGAGAGAGAAGGGACACTGAACAGAAAAGGGTAGAGAGATAAAGAGACACTGGATAGAAGGAGGGGGAGAGAGACATTAGATGGAAGGATCAGGAGAGAGGGTAGATGGGTGGAAGGATGGGGAGAGAAAGAGGGAAGATGCTTGATGGAAGGATGCAGAAAGAAAGAGGGGAGACATTGAAGGATGGGGAGAGAAAGAGGGAGACACTGGAAGGATGGGGAGAGAAAGAGGAGCTGCTGGATGGAAAAGGGGAGTAGAGAAAGACTGGAGAATAAGAGGAAGGGGCATGGGGAGAACAAGGGTGAGAAAAAGATGAAAAGACATAGGTAGATGAAGGAAAAAGAAGGAAATTAAACCCTGTACCGCCCTCTCGGCAGCTCCACTCCCTCCCAGTTCAGCAGTACCCCCCCCCCCCAGGGGGGAGGGGGAGGGGGTCCTGAGACCAGAGGGGGTGAGGGGGTCCTGAGACCAGGGAGGGGGAGGGGT
The DNA here is from genome assembly GCF_901765095.1 of Microcaecilia unicolor. Classification (NCBI taxonomy): domain Eukaryota; kingdom Metazoa; phylum Chordata; class Amphibia; order Gymnophiona; family Siphonopidae; genus Microcaecilia; species Microcaecilia unicolor. Next base: position 232,255,391 of record NC_044036.1, read on the forward strand.
CCTGAGAGGGGGGGGTGCAAGGGGTCCTGAGACCAGAGGGGAGGAGATGGAGGGGGTCCAGAGACCTGGGAGGGGGAGGGGGTCCAGAGACCAGAGAGGGAGGGGGAGGTATCTCTGTCACACACACACTCTCACACACACATTCTCTCTCTCTCACAGTCAGTGTCTTTCTCTCACATACAGTCTCTCACACACTCTATGTCTCACACTGTATCACAGGCACTCTCAAACACTCTTGATCTCATACACTCGGTTTCACAGAGAGTCTGTGTATCGCACACATACTCTCACACTCTATCTGTCTCACACACACTGTATCTGTGTGAAACACACTCTCACACTCACTGTGGCTCACATACGCACTCGCACACACTCTCATTCTCACACACACACTCTCTCTCACAGACACACTCGCTCTCTCTGTCACACACACACATTTGCACATTCACTCTGTCTCTCTCTCACACAGTCACTCTCATACACACTCTGAGGAAAACCTTGCTAGCGCCCCTTTTATTTGTGTCAGAAACGGGCCTTTTTTACTAGTCGTTAATATATCCCTTCTGACCTTTCCATCTCTTTTGAAATGAGTGTCTGTTATGCCCTTTTTGAAAAAAGGAAATTTAGATCCTGTTTTTCTGGAGATCTATCATCCTATAACTAACCTTCCCTTTCTAGGAAAAGTGTTTAGAAAATATAGCATTGCAGCAGCTTAACTATTATTGGAGGAGAAATCTATTTTGCACTAAGATCAGTTTGGGTTTTATCAATGTTATGCAGCTGAGCATGTTTCTCTGAATATCATGAATTATTTTGTGTTCCAGAGCAAGCAGAGAAGAGTCAGCTTGAGGGCCACCAACAGGTCAGGTTTTCAGGAAATTTCTAATGAATATGCGTGAGAGAGATTTGCGTACAATCAAGGTAGTAGGAATACAAATGTGTTTTATGCATATTCTTTAGGAATATCTTGAAAACCTGGTCCATTTGTAGCCCAGCAGCGTGGGTAGCAGGTATTCAAGTAATGGTGCTCAACAGTTTACTTTTTTTCAGCCTGGTAGAACATTTATTTATTTGTTTGTTTGTTTGTTTGTTTGTTGCATTTGTTTGTTGCATTTGTATCCCACCTTATCCCACCTCTTTGCAGGCTCAAAGTGGCTTACAATACATCATGAGTAGTGGAAGAATGCTAGTAATATAAACATTTAGTATTGCATGTTCTTGGTCAGCATGATGATAAAAGCAAAGTAGTAGTATACAAGCAGATTTTAGGAAACAGTTCTGAAATTAAATAGGCGAGTTGTGCATAATCACTTGGGTTGATCTTTTTGGTATGCTCTTTCAAAGAGATGGGTCTTCAGTAGTATGCGGAAGTTCGTTATTTCGTATATCGATTTCAAGTTGCGTGGCAGTGCGTTCCATAACTGTGTGCTCAAGTAGGTGAAGTTTGACGCATGCATTAGTTTGTATTTCATTCCTTTGCAACTGGGGAAGTGCAGATCAAGGAATGTGCGGGATGATCTTTTGGCATTCCTAGGTGGTAGGTCTATTAGGTCAGACTTGTAAGCTGGTGCGTCTCCATGGATAATTTTATGAACTAGTGAACATATTTTGAATGTGATGCGTTCCTTAAGTGGGAGCCAGTGTAATTTTTCTCATAAGGGCTTTGCACTTTCAAATTTTGGTTTGCCAAATATGAGTCTAGCTGCAGTGTTCTGGGCTGTCTGGAGTTTCTTGATTATTTGTTCTTTGCAGCCGGCATATAGTGCGTTGCAATAGTCCAGATGACTGAGCACTAATGATTGTACCAGGTTACGGAAAACACTCCTTCGGAAAAAAGGTCTTATTCTTTTTAATTTCCACATTGAGTGGAACATCTTCTTGGTTGTGTTTCTCGCGTGGTTCTGTAGTGTTAGGTGTTGATCAATGGTGACTCCAAGAATTTTTAGGGTTTTTGAAATAGGAAGGTTTAGAGGTGGTGTGTTGATGGCGATGTATTCTTTCTTGTTGTGTTGGGAGGTTAGTATTAGGCATTGGGTCTTTTCTGCATTGAGTTTTAGCCGAAATGCGTCCGCCCATGAATGCATGATATTGAGACTTTGGTTGATGTCATTGGAAATTTCTTTTAGGTCTTGTTTGAATGAGATGTAGATCGTTACGTCATCCACATAAATGTATGGATTGAGGTTTTGATTTGCTAGTAATTTTGCCAAGGGTATCATCATTAAGTTGAATAGAGTCGGCGAGAGGGGGGGATCCTTGTGGTACTCCGCATTCAGGTACCCATGCGGCTGAAGTAGTCGAGTTAGATGTTACTTGGTATGACCTTGCGGTTACATGTGGTACAAAGTCCTGGCTTCAGTTTGATCTCATGAAGGGATTCCCCAAAATTCTATTACTTTCCTGCTTTTCAATATTTATTTTGCACCATTAGCTTGTGTGATTGGGGAGTGTGGGATTAAGTGATTTGCTGCTGATATGCAGTTGGCTGTATGATATCAACCAAGAGGATGCCCAAAGATGTTGTTTATAGAAGGTCAGGATCTGGCTTACTAGAATAAATTAAAATTAAATCTGTTAAGATAAGATGCATTATGGTTATTTTAAAAAAGAAAGCCTTATTGTATCCTAACATTGCTGATGCTACCATGGAGGTGTAACAATCAGTTCATGGCTTGGGGATAATTTTAGATTCAGATTTATCTATGCCCCCCCCCTAAGTTTTGACAATAGTAAAGATTTTTTTTTTTGCGAGTTGCAGCAGCTTCATCAGTTACATTCATATCTGCCTGGCCAAGATTTGCATATGATTTTACACTCGTTCATTATATCTTGGTTTGCCTAAAACTGTTATAAGCACCTCCAGATAATTCAAAATACTACTGCCAAGTTATTAGTAAGAGCTAATACAAGGGATCATTTCTCCTAGCTTGGAGGTGTTCTTCTGGCTTCCAGTGTTGAAGGTAGTACATCTTGTTTTTAAAAGCTTGCAATGTGTGGGCCCTCTCTTATGTGCAGGACTTGACTGTCTACACTCCTTCAAGGCCATTACAGCCCTCAGTTGCCGCCTCATTCAGTATGGTGAGTGGTGTTTTCTTATATAGCTCCAAAATGATGGAATGAGATCTCATTTGGTCAGAACCTTGCTATTGTGATTTGCAAAAAGTTGAAGACATGGCTGTTTTCCCAGTTGCAATAATGTTATGTTTTAATATGCTATTTAAAAATATATTACTTTTATTTTTAAACTGTGAGATGTTATGATGATATAATTATGTAATTCATTTAGAGATCATGGATCTGAGGTGAAAAATCACAATAAACTAAACAATGAAAAATACAGTAAGTTAGTTTTTAAATTTTCTTCTGAAAATAACCAGTTTGGGACCCTTTTGAACATCAGCTGGGAAACTTCTACACACGTTCATCAGGAACATTCATGCACCACAATCTTGCCTCTTTTATGGTTTAATGATTTTATTGATGACTCAATATAAAATATCAACTGTATCAATACATACTCAAACAAAGTAACACGATGCGTAAAGTATATTCACAACATCTTTGAAGGGAACCCGTCATCTGCTTTCTTTTCTGTACCTATAATTCCCTCCCTTTAAACTCGCCCCCCTCCCCCCAAAAAAAAAAAATCCAACCCTAGGAGAGAATGAGAATATGATATCCAACTAACTCCTGATGCTAGGCGCGTGCGGTTTAAGATCTGCTATCCAACCAATATCCATCAAAATCTTGTAAAATCGGGGTAATCCGGCAGCTCACCAATGCTATTGACCAAAGGGATATTTCCTCAAGGGGAATTTCAAATTAGGCTTCTAGCCCTGTGTGAAAGAGACCAAACATACACCTCCCACACTGCTAGAAACAATTTCCAACGCTTGGGTGAGCACCTGGCATGTCTTTTTTCCAAGAGCATCATATCATTTATGTGGTTTCTCCAAGTCCAGAAGTAGGGAGCCACCTCTCCCACCCAAACATTCAAAATGACCCGCTTACCCATAGCTCCCACCTTTCGTAACAGCAGGACATGTGACTGGTTAGAAATACGAAAAATTTCATACTTATCCAGCAACCACTGTGCCAGGGAAAATGGTAATTTACAAGCTAACAATTTCCCCATATAATTTGATGTCTCTTTCCAGAAGTGCTTTATTTGCGGGCAATTCCAAAAGGCATGAAAGAAAGAATTAGTATTTTGTCAACATTTTTGGCACCCCGGAGTCTCCATGCCCCCCCCCCCCCCCCGCCTTGAATTTTTGTCTCTGTGTAAAATAAGCCCTATGTAAAGTACGAAATTAACATTCCCGGATCTCCACACTCACCGATATCTCCAAAATGCGCTTAATCAATTTAGGAAAATCAAGGGCGATAGCATGTAACCCCAAATCTTGATTCCATTTACAAGTGAGATCCTCAAATGACGTCTTTGGGATGATTCGTCGCAAGGCCCTATGGAGAGCGGAAACTGTCAATCCACCATCTCTAAGTTTATCAAAAAAGATCTGCAAGATATCACCTAAAGATGGAGATAAAGCGGATATATCTAGGGAATGAATATAATGTTGTAATTTGCAATAGGCCCAAAAATCTTTAGTTTCAGCCATTCCTCTTTGTTGTAACAGAACCAAAGAGAGCATCCTACCTTTATCATCGAAGACATGTTGTAGCAAAGTAACCCCCTTTGTTGCCCAACGCTGCAAACTAGCACCCTCTTGACCCGGATAAAATTGAAAATTACCTCTTACTGGAAGCTGATCAGAAACCTCTGGCTGTCGTTCCAACAATGGCACCAAATATCGCCACACCTGTCTCATCGAGCTAACAATCACGCTTCAATGCATATCAGGTGGCAGCTCTTCCCTTGCACAATGTAAGATTGAATTAACATGTCACGGAAAATAATAGGTCGCTTCTTATTCCCGGGGTGTATAATTCCGCTCCCTGAGCACCCAATCCCCAAGGTGGCAGAGTAGACAAGCATAATTATAAAGTCGCATGTCAGGAAGACCCAATCCCCCATATTTTAAGGATCCAATTAGATAGTTAAAGGCCATTTTTGGCTTCTGCTCTGCCAACAAGATTGAGATAAAAGCTTCCACAAAGTGTTCAAGTCCCTTTTCAGCACTTTAAGAGGTAATAATTGCAGAGTATGTAACCATTTTGGAAATAAAACCATATTAAAAAGTTGAATTCTTCCATGAATTGAGAGGTGTAGTAGCCATGTTAGTCCACTTTCAAAGGTAATCAATAAAACAAAATAAAACATGGAAAAGAAAATAAGATGATACCTTTTTTATTGGACATAACTTAATACATTTCTTGATTAGCTTTCGAAGGTTGCCCTTCTTCGTCAGATCGGAAATAAGCAAATGTTGGTAGATGACAGTATATATAAGTGAAACATCAAAGCATTTCAGTGACAGTCTAACAGGATGAGGGTGGGTAGGTGAGAGACAGGGAGATAATGCATGGAGACAGGAGGGTGTCAAAGCAGTACAATTTTATGGTTTATAATGGGCTAGAAAACCCAGATCTTTGTTAAGTCCTGTCTGGTGGGTGTCAAAATATTTAATCATTCTGACTTCAAAGGTCTTACGTTCCTGTATTGTTTTAAAGTTCCCTTTTAGGATTCTTACCATGAAATCACTGGTACAGTGTTCTGGTTTTGTAAAGTGCTGCCCCACAGGCGTGACATCTTTATTGGTACTAGCATTTTTCATATGGTGTCAATGTAAATTAAATCTCTTCTTTAGCATCTGACTTGTTTCTCCAATGTAGCAGCCTTCGTTGCAGTTTTTACACTGAATGATATATACCACATTGGAAGATGGGCACGTGAAAGATTCCTTAATGTTGAATATTTTTCCTTTGTGAATGATCGTGGTTGTCCTGTGAAATATTTTGGCATAGTTTGCAGCTGGATATATTGCAAGGTGCCATTCTTTTCTTTTTGAGTCTGTGTTGGGAGCTTACTTCTAATTAGCTTGTGTTTTTTCCTAAACTCACCATTATTCCTATAATATTCCTTGTGTTACAAGAAATGATTTATCTTGGGGAAAAGAGCTCGAGAGCACTCGCTACTGTTTATAATTTAAGAGCAGGTGCTGTATTTATAAGTTTTAGGATATTAATTTCTCCACCAATCACCAAAGGTGATAATTGCAATAAATTAAATAAATTAAGTATATATAAAAGATACCATATACTCAGAACACAAAGAGACCGTATTTTTAGCTTCAAAAAGGTTGATTTAATATACAATTGCACACGAGAGGTAGGTTTTAAGAGATCTTTTACAGATAATCTGTGCTTAAGTAAGGCAAAGTAGCAGGTCTAGATCAAAAGTTATGTTACTTACAAGTCCTTGTTACAAGCATGCTGTGGTCCAGCTGATTGATGAGCACATGTTTCAGGAGCAAGGCATCAGCGGACCCCAAAGAGAGCAGCAGGTCCCAAGAGGAGGCAAGTTCCAAGAGAGCGAGCTGGGCTGTTTCCAGGCCTTTTATAATGTTAGCAGAGAAGCATGGTGTGTGCATGTCCTGGATATTTTGCAAGGCATTATGGTTAATGTAGTCTGTTCACATGACCACATTATAAGTCCTTCCTTTCTGCACATGTCTGAAAGCTGATGGGAGGGGCAGGTATACCTTTGACAAGCAAATGTCCTGTTTATGGTTTCCCCTCTGAAGTCTTTGTCTTCAATGGGCTCTCCAGACTTTCGGTCTCTTGGGTCTTTGGTTTTCAGAGATGTCCTGATGAGCGTCCAGGTACCCACCTTAGTCCATCTTTTGTTAGGTGGGAGGGCAGAGGAAGCTCTTTTGTGTTTGTTAAGTGTTTGTAATTAACTATCCCTGCTATCAGAAGTTCCCAGAAAAAGGGATGGGGAGAGAGGGGCTTGAAATGAAACTATTCTCTCTGCTGCAGTGTCAAATATATAAAAGCTGCACAAATATATTGGTGTATATATAATCCAGCAAAATATAATAAACTGATACCATTACACTTGAAGCCAACATAGTTGTGTTACCCAAACCTAACAGATCGGAAATAAGCAGATGTTGGTAGATGACAGTATATATGGGTGAAACATCAAAGCATTTCAGTGACAGTCTCACAGGATGGGGGTGGTACAGTGTTCTGGTTTTGTAAAGTGCTGTTCCACAGGCGTGATGTCTTTGTTGGTACCGGCATTTTTCATATGATGTCTATGTAGATTAAATTACAAGATAAGTTATGTCCAATAAAAAAGGTATCATTTTCTTTTCCATGTTTTATTTTGTTTTATTTCTATTGATTATCCATGAATCGACAAAGGAAAATGCATCCACTTACCCAGGCTCACTCTGGTATGCTTCAACAGCAAAGGTAAATTCACCTTATATAGCATAGATGTCTGAAAAGTTAACTGAACACCCAAATAACGGAAATAAGTAGATTCCCATTTCAAGGGAAAAGGACTATTCCGGTTCTCTTGAATGAATGTCATTGTAGGTAACGTTAAAGACTTATCTACATTCAACCTAAAACGTGAAAAATCTCCATACTCCATAAAGCTCTCCATCAATGCCTGCAAAGATGCCTGGGGTTCAATAATATGCACCAAAAGGTCATCCGCGAATGCCAAAATTTTAAATTCATGAGAGCCTATTCAAACTCCTTGAATGTTCCCATTACTCAGAACATCCCGAATCAACAGGTCTAGTGACAGAATAAAAAGCATTGGTGAGAGGGGGCATCCCTGTCTGGTACCACGATGTATCCCAAAAACCAAAGAAGTCACTCCATTCAACTGCATCTGTGCCTTAGGAGCGCATTCGACATGGTAAACCACAATATACTACTAAGACTCCTTGGTCACTTCGGGATTGATGGAAACATATTCAACTGGATAAAGGATTTTCTAACCACCAGAACTTACCAAGTAAAATCAAACTCAAACATATCACCACCATGGAAAGCTACCTGTGGAGTACCTCAAGGATCACCATTATCACCAATACTCTTCAACATGATGATGATCCCAATGGCAAAGTCCCTATCCAACCGAGGCCTCAACCCGTTCATCTCTGCAGATGACGTCACAATCTACATTCCCTTCAGTCATGATTTGACAGAAATAACCAATGAAATCAATGGCGGCCTGAACATTATGAACTCCTGGGCAAATTCATTCCAACTGAAACTGAACACTAAAAAAACCACACTGCCTCATCCTCTCATCTCAACATAACAAGTACAAACCCACAACCATAAACACCCTAGAACACACCCTCCCTACCTCAGAGAGCCTAAAAATACTTGGCGTCACAATTGACCACAACCTTACTCTTGAGAGCCAAGTAAACTCCGTAATAAAGAAAATGTTCTATTCAATGTGGAAACTTAAATGAATAAAACTTTTCTTCCCGAGGGAAATCTTTCAAAACCTAATACAATCAATGGTCCTAAGCCATGCAGATTACTGCAATGCAATCTTTGCGGGATGTAAAGAACAACTCGCAAAAAAACTCCAGACCGCCCAAAACACAGCTGCCAGGCTGATATTTGGTAAATCATGCTTCGAAAGTGCTAAACTTCTCCGAGAAAAGCTGCACTGGCTCCCAATCAAAGAACGTATCATCTTCAAAATCTGCACCTTTGTCCACAAAATTATCTACTGCGTAGTCCCAGGATACATGACAGACCTCATAGATGTACCAACCAAAAACAGAATCAGATCATCACGATCATACCTAAACTTACATTACCCAAATTGCAAATGACTTAAATACAAAACAACTTACGCATCCAGCTTCTCCTACGTAAGTGCACAACTATGGAATGGACTCCCAAAAGCTGTAAAAATAATCCATGACCATCTAAACTTCAGAAAATCACTAAAAAACAACCTCTTCAAAAAGGCTTACCCCACCGATCCAACGTAAATCCCCACATCCAGCAACACAGCACAACCAATAATTGTACTGGACAATATTCAATTTTCATTCCTTTCGACCTTCATGGTGCCTGACATACACCTACCTCATTTGACCACAATACAACCTTGTATTTGTTATCAACCGACTGGCGAACGTCTTTACGGTACTATGTAAACCACATTGAGCCTGCAAATAGGTGGGAAAATGTGGGGTACAAATGTAACAAATAAATAAAAATAAAGTGCACTAACAGCATCTAGGAAAAAACCCTTAAACCCATAGTGACGTAAGGTGGCGAAGAGGAACCCCCAATCAACGCGATCAAATGCTTTCTCTGCATCAAAACTTAGCTATTCTTTCTACTTGTTCCATGGAAATAAGAAGCTGGCACAAATTATGCGTGATAGTACGTCCACGAACAAACCCCACTTGAGGCTCCGCAATCAAAGAGGGAAGCACCTGGGCCATCCGATTGGCCAAAATCTTCGCAAACAGTTTTGCCTCTATATTTATAGGTCTGTAAGATGACAGATTCTCTGGCTCCCTCCCTGGTTTCAATAGCACTATCATGTTAGCCAACTGGAGAGATTGCGGGAGACTCCCCGAAGTCTCAATCTGAGTAAAAGAAGATTTCAAAACAGGAATAACAGTAGGACATAAGAGTTTATAAAATTCTGGTCTGAATCCATCCGGACCTGGCGCTTTGAAGAGGGCACTCTGCTGCACCGCCAGGGCCACCTCCTCCTCTGTTATGGGTGCATTAAGTTTACCTAGATCTCTTTCTTTTAAGCACGGTAAATCCAAACTATCTAAATATATTTTACCCTCCAGAGGCATCTCAAATGGGCAATCACATAATTTTTGATAGTACTGTTGGAAAACTTCCATTATTTCCCGTTCAGATCTCACTCGGACTCCATTTCCTTTATCCACCTGGGCTATAATACGAGATCCCCCTTGTTGTTTAATCAGATGAGATAGTAGTTTTGATTTATTCCCATTTAAATACAATTGATATTTCTAAAATTTCATAGATTTCACTGCTCTGTCATGAAGAAGTTCGGTCAGAGTTGTCTGAAGCGCTAAAAGGAAGCTTCTTGATTGCAATGTTGGGTGATCCCTGTACTGTTTTCAAACATTTACCACCTGTTCTTCTAATCTCAAGATTTCTCTATCTCTAGATTTTCTTTTAAAGGAAGAATAAGCTATAATTTCCCCTCTGAGCACTGCTTTAGCTGCTTCCCAAAAAAGTACTGGTTGATGAATATGACCCTTATTATGTAGTTGGTACTCCTCCCACTTATGTAGCAAATGCTCCCTAAAAGTTTGATCCCAATATAACTGTGGCGGAAATCGCCAATGATATTGAATATCTCCCAAACCCCCCAAGTCCAGAGAACACCACACAGAAGCATGATCCGATACACCATACGGCCCTATGCCGGCATCTCTCACCGATGAAAAGAGTGCCTCTGAAAGAAGCCAGTAGTCTATTTTAGACTGTGTTCCATGTGCACGAGACAGATGTGTATAGTCCCAGTCCAACGGATATAATGCTCTCCAAATATCTAAGAGATCTAGACTCGAGCAGAGCACCAGGATGCCCTTGGAAGGATTCCCTTTATCCTTTATGGTTCCTTGAGATTTATCTAACGCAGGGGCATGAACCATATTGAAGTCACTCCCCATAAAAATGGGCACGTCCTCCATCCCTGTCACCTTCTGAATAATAGCGCGTATCCAGCTACACACATTGCATACACATTGCATAGCAGCATTGTTTTTTTATTCACCAGAGCTCTAATCAGTAAAAATCTCCCCTTAGGGTCCCTCCAAGATTACTGTATCACTACATCCAGCCCCCACCACACAAGATCCAGGAGGCCAGCCTTACGGTGAACTGCCGGAGTTTCAATCACTTGACCCACCCACCAGCGTCTGAATTTCGGGTGTTCCACTGCGGAAAGGTGGGTTTCTTGCAAAAAGGCAATGTCTGTCCTCTGACAATTCAGAGCTTGCAATATTTCTGCCTTTTGATGGGTGATGTTACCCCGTTTACATTCCAGGAAACCAATTTAATCATCATCACTTAGTTTATGAAAAAGAACCTACATCTAAGGTAATGTAATCCGATCGAAGGGCTGTCCCAGCCAGCAGCCCTCCAATCACCAATCCTCAAAAAAGTTTTTACCGCACGCACCTCGCCTCCAGCAAAGAAAAATCTCCTCATAATTAAACCCCCCAAACCAAACCCCAGACTCTGAAGTTCCTTCAATAACAAACTCACTCCTCTGAAAACCCTCCCTCCCTTCTACTGAAAACCCCCATTCCTTTAGAGAAAAAAAAGGGACAGCATAATTATGTTTTCCTTTTGATTCCCTTAACTATCAAATGTCCTTAAAACAAACAAACAACAAATAACAGGAGTTAATTAACAGTCCAAGTATTCAGCTCCACTGCTCACTGATCGCTGGGGGACACCGCCCAACTCTTCATCGCCCCAACTTCTACCCTCACGATCCGTCCTCCGCTGTTCTTTCCACTACGTCGCTAGCAGAGCTCATGCCATTCAAAAAACTTTGTGCAACTTTCGGTGACTCAAAAAGTTGAGGTTTACCATCTATGAAAATTTTTAGTCTCACTGGGTATAGCAAGGCAAATTGAATGTGGCGTATGTGTAATTCTGAGCTCACCGAGGCATAGGCCTTAAATTCGATACTCTTGCAGAGAAGTCTTGAAAACACAGAATCGATTTTAGTGGGCCCTTCGCTCTAATGGCCCTCAGAATCTCTGCTTTGTGCGCATAATTTAATATTTTAAAGATAACCACCCGTGGTCTAAGTTCTGCTGACCTCCTAGGCCCTAATCTGTAGGCCCGCTCCACACTCAGAGGCCCCACCCATGACTGCATGTGTAATTCAGAGACCAACCAGGAATCCAGAAATGTCCTCAAATCTGGCTCAGGGACAGACTCTGGTAAGCCCACCAGGCATACTACTACTATTAAACATTTCTATAGCGCTACTAGACTTACGCAGCGCTGTACAAATTAACATGAAAAGACAGTCCCTGCTCTACAGAGCTTACAATCTAAATTGGACAGACGAACAGACAGCTAGGGGTGGGGAAATTGCAGTGGTAGGGGTGATAAGTGAGGGTGTTGAGTAAGAGAGTCATGGTTAGGAGTCGAAAGCAGTAGCAAAGAGGTGGGCTTTAAGCCTAGACTTGAAGACAGCCAGAGACTGAGCCTGACGTACTGGCTCAGGGAGTCTATTCCAGGCATAGGGAGCAGTGAGATAGAAGGAACGGAGCCGGGAGTTAGCAGTGGGGGAGAAGGGGGACGACAGGAGACATTTAACCAGCGAACGGAGTTTACGGGGAGGAGTGTAGGGAGAGATGAGAGCGGAAAGGTACTGAGGAGCTGCGGAGTGGATGCACTTGTAGGTCAAAAGGAGAAGTTTGAACCGTATGCGGAAGCGGATAGGGAGCCAGTGAAGCGACTTGAGGAGAGGGCTAACATGAGTATAGCGACTCTGGCGGAATATAAGACGCGCAGCAGAGTTTTGGACAGATTGAAGAGGAGATAGATGGCTGAGTGGGAGACCAGCGAGAAGCAAATTGCAGTAGTCTAGGCGAGAGGTGATACGGGTGTGGGTAAGGGTTTTGGTAGCGTCCTCGGAGAGGAAAGAGCGAATTTTGTTAATATTATAGAGAAAGAAACGACAGGTTTTGGCAATCTGCTGAATATGAGCAGAGAAGGAGAGAGCGGAATCAAAGATGACTCCAAGGTTGCGCGCAGACGGGATTCCCTCTTCTCGAGTGATTCTCAATGTCATCAATCTTGTCCTTCAGTGATTTAATTTTAGACTGGAAAGTTAAGGTCGATGCAATTAGCTGTTGCCCTTGGTCTTCCAAATCAGATACTCGTTGGCAATATGCTGAAAATTCCCCCCGCAGCGCTTCCAGTCTTCCGTCAACAATGTCTAACTTATCCATGACCGCTTGCAAACTTTTATCTAGTGATGCGTCTATAGCTTGTTTCAGTTCTGATACTATCTCCGCCATCCATGTGGAGCTAACGGTTGAAGCTCCATAGTTTCCTCCAGCCGCCATCTTTGATTCGCCTTGCTGTGCTTTCTCCTTCTCTCGGCATTGTGATTTAGATGCCATCACCTCTCCAATATAATCCACCTAGCACAATTGTGTGACTCCTGATTCTTTTGCCTTCAGAATCCCCTTGATGATTTAATCTTAAAAAAGTCTTTAGAGGCACGTCTTGGAGATCTAAGTTCGGGAGCTCTTTCCACAGACACCGGCTCTCTCAGCAAGGCATCACGTGACTTCATCTTGCCTCTTTTAACAAGATACATACATAAGTGCATAAGTATTGCCATACTGGGAAAGACCAAAGGTTCATCGAGCCCAGCATCTTGTTTCCAACAGTGGCCAATCCAGGTCACAAATATCCGGCAAGATCCCCAAAATGTACAAAACATTTTGTACTGCTTACCCAGAAATAGTGGATTTTCCCCAAGTCCATTTAATAATGGTCTATGGACTTTCCCTTTAGGAAGCCATTCAAACCTTTTTTAAACTCCGCTAAGCTTAACTGCCTTTACCACAGTCTCTGGCAACGAATTCCAGAGTTTAATTACACGTTGAGTGAAGAAAAAGTTTCTCAGATTCGTTGTAAATTTACTACATTGTAGCTTCATCGCATGCCCCCTAGTCCTAGTATTTTTGGAAAGCGTGAACAGATGCTTCACATGTGCCGGTTCAATTCCACTCATTATTTTATAGACCTCTATCATATCTCCACTCAGCCGCCTTTTCTCCAAGCTGAAGAGCCCTAGCCGCTTTAGCCTTTCCTCATAGGGAAGTCATCCCATCCCCTTTATCATTTTCGTCACCCTTCTCTGCACCTTTTCTAAATCCACTATATCTTTTTTGAGATGCGGCGACCAGAATTGAACACAATATTCGAGGTGCGGTCGCACCATGGAGTGATACAAAGGCAGGACTGGACAATTCAAGATGGCCGTCAGGTAGGAAGCTCCACGACGAGCTCCGTGGATTCCTAGGAATAGGACTCACCCGCGCCGTCTTGTCCGTTCGATCCGAGAGAAGGAGGAAGGAGCTGCCATCGGTGGAGCCATCGGAGGTGATCTGCGACGGCGTTGTTGGTCTCCGGCGGGGGTGGATGGTCCGGGTCGACTGTGGCTGCCTGTCGCCTGCCTGCCGCGTGGCTGCGGCCTGCCCCCACTGTCGCCCGGCTGCTCAGGGCTCCCGCGGTCTCTCTGCCTCGGCCCGTGCAGTCCGGGGGAGCCCGGAGAGCTCGGGCTCCCTGCGCAGAGGGGTCGGGCGGCCCGTAGTTTGCCGCACTGGTCGACCGTGGTCCTGTGCACTGCTGCCGTACTTCCCGGCCGGAACGGCCTGGGCACGTATTGCAGTTGCGGACCACGGGTCCGAGACGCCTACAGTGGCTTCGCAGCGCCGAAAGGAGAATCCACCAGCCCCGGCCCGTTCCAGCCCGCCGATCCAGCGTCTGCAGTGGCTTCAGGGCGATCCAGCGTCCTGTGCGTCGGGCCGACCGGGGCAGGGACAGAGACCGTGGGAGACAGAGTCCATCGGCCCCACCCTGTCCCAGTCTGTAGGCCAGCTCTTCCCTGCCTGCCTGCTCTGATCCATTTGCCTGCCTGCCTGCTCTGATCCATCTGCCTGCCTGCTCTGATCCATCTGCCTGCCTGCTCTGATCTGTCTGCTCCACCTGCCTGCTCCAGCTCGCTCCACTCTGCTGACCCAGCTTTTCCCTGCCTACTCTGATACATCTACCTGTTCCAGCCCATCTGCTGGATCCGGACCATCTGCTCAGCTTGCTCCAGGACACCTGACCCAGTTTCTCCCTACTGTTCCATCCAGTCCGCACGATCCAGCTTCTTCCTGCTTGTTCCAGTCCGCCTGCTCCAGCCTCCCTGCTTATTACAGCCATCTGCTCCAGCTTGGTCCAGCCCGCCTGATCCAGCTCGTCCAGCTTGTTCCACTCCATCTGATCCAGCTTCTCCCTGCTCGTTCCAGTCCATCTGCACCAGCCTGTTCCAGTCCGTCGGGTCCAGCTTCTTCCTGCTTGTTCCAGCCACTTGCTCCAGCTGTTCCAGCCCGCCTAATCCAGCTTGCTCCAGTCCGCCTGATCCAGCTTCTCCCTGCTCGTTCCAGCTTCTCCAGCTGTTCCAGCCTGCCTAATCCAGCTTGCTCCAGCCCGCCTGATCCAGCTCCTCCCTGCTCATCCCAGTCCATCTGCTCCAGCCTCCGTCGGATCCAGCTCTTCCTGCTCGTCCCAGTCCATCTGCTCCAGCCTCCGTTGGATCCAGCTCTTCCTGCTTGTTCCAGCCACCTGCTCCTGCCGTTCCAGCCCACCTAATCCAGCTTGCTCCAGTCAGCCTGATCCAGCTCTCCAGCCATCTGCTCCTGCTGTTCCAGCCCACCTAATCCTGCTTGCTCCAGTCAGCCTGATCCAGCTTCTCCAGCTTCCCCTTGCTCGTTCCAGTCCATCTGCACCAGCTTGCTCCAGCCCGCCTGATCCAGCTTCCAGTCCATCTGCACCAGCTTGCTCCACCCCACCTGATCCAGCTTCTCCTGCTCGTTCCAGTCCATCTGCATCAGCTTGTTCCAGCCCGCCTGATCAGCTTCTCCCTGCCTGCTGCCTGCACCAGCTGTTCCAGCCCGTTTGATCCAACTTGTCCCAGCCCGCCTGATCCAGCTTGTTCCAGCTTGTCCAACTTGCCTGCTCATTCACTCCCTACCGCTCACTACCTATGGCCCCCATTCACATTCTATTCCTTGCCCTATCCCTCCCCAATCTCTTCCCCCTCCCTCCGCTGTCTACCACACGAACTCACTACCCATCCCCCCCCGTCCTGCTCACTACTGCAATACCCTACCTACCCCTATCCCCCACCACCTCACCATCCCTACTGTCCTCCTCCTCCTTCCTAGCTCTCAACCTCCAACACCTCCTTCCTGCCATGAACCCTTCCCCATTCCTCCTCAGCGCATCCCGCCTTCGGCGCCTTCGGCGCCCTACATCCCCCACCCTTCTCCGCTCTCTCTTGCTCCTTCTCCTGCTATCCGCGGGAGACATCAATCCCAACCCAGGTCCACCACACATGTCCTCATCCTCGTCTCACCTATGTAAACGTTCCCACGATATCTCCAATCTCATCTCCATTCCCTTCCTCCCTCCCTTTCTCGTGTGCCCTGTGGAATGCCCACTCAATCTGCAACAAACTTACCTTCACCCATGATCTCTTCATCTCCCGTTCCCTTCAACTGCTCGCCCTAACTGAAACCTGGCTCACCCCCGACGACTCTGCCTCAGTCGCAGCCCTTTGCCACGGAGGCTACCTTTTCTCCCATTCGCCACGCACAGCTAGCCGCGGTGGCGGCGTTGGCCTACTACTTTCGCCCTCCTGCAGTTTTCAACCCCTCCTCCTACCACAGTCTCACTGCTTCTCATCCTTTGAAGTCTATTCCATCCGTCTATTCTACCCGCTGCCACTCCAAGTTGCAGTCATCTACCGCCCCTCTGATAAGTCCCTCCCTTCCTTCCTTACTGACTTCGATGCCTGGCTCTCCGTTTTTCTTGAGCCCTCATCCCCATCCCTCATTCTTGGTGACTTCAACATACACACTGATAACCCATCCGACTCATACGCTTCTCAATTCCTCACCCTAACCTCCTCCTTCAACCTCCAACTGAGCTCCACCACCCCTACTCACAAATCTGGTCACTATCTTGATCTCGTCCTCTCTTCTACCTGCTCGCCCTCTAATCTCTGCGTCTCTGCTCTTCCCATTTCTGACCATCACCTGATCACATTCACACTTCATCACCCTCCCCCTCAGTCCTGCCCAACACTAACCACTACCTCCAGGAATCTCCAGGATGTTGACCCCCCCCCCCCCCCACCTTATCCGCTATTATCTCTGATCTCCTCCCGTCCATCACGTCCTCAGAGTCTGTCGACAAGGCTGTTTCCAATTACAATGCCACTCTCTCCTCCGCCCTAGACACCCTTGCACCGTCCGTTTCCCGTCCCACAAGGCGCACTAATCCCCAGCCCTGGCTTAACCCTTGCACCCGTTACCTTCGCTCCTGCTCCCGATCGGCTGAACGCCTATGGAGGAAATCTCGCACCCATACTGACTTCATTCACTACAAATTCATGCTATCCTCCTTCCGGTCCTCCCTATTCCTCGCCAAACAGGACTACTACACTCATTTGACTAATTCCCTCAGCTCTAACCCTCGTCGTCTCTTCGCCACCCTCAACTCCCTCCTCAAAGTGCCCTCCGCTCCCACCCCCCCCCCACCCCTCACTCTCTCCTCAATCACTGGCTGACTACTTCCGCGACAAGGTCCACAAGATCAACCTCGAATTCACCACTAAACCTTCCTCTTCATCCTATCACCCACTCCCTCAACCAATCAACCCAGGCCTCCTTCTCCTCTTTTCCTGATATCACCGAAGAGGAAACCGCCCATCTTCTCTCCTCCTCGAAATGCACCACCTGTTCCTCAGACCTCATCCCCACCAATTTACTTATCACCATCTCTCCTACTATCACCCCCCCCCATCTGTCATATCCTCAACCTCTCTCTCTCCACCGCAACTGTCCCTGACACCTTCAAGCATGCTGTTGTCACACCTCTCCTCAAAAAACCTTCACTTGACCCTACCTGTCCCTCCAACTACCGCTCCATCTCCCTCCTACCCTTCCTCTCCAAAATACTTGAACGCGCCGTTCACAGCCGTTGCATTGATTTTCTCGCCTCTCATGCCATCCTCGATCCGCTTCAATCTGGCTTTCGCCCACTTCACTCGATAGAAACGGAATTATCCAAAGTCTGTAATGACCTGTTCCTCGCCAAATCCAAAGGTCATTACTCCATCCTCATTCTCCTCGACCTATCTGCCGCTTTTGACACTGTCAATCACAACTTACTTCTTGACACACTGTCCTTTTTTGGGTTCCAGGGCTCTGTCCTCTCCTGGTTCTCCTCTTATCTCTCCCATCGTACCTTCAGAGTACTCTTATAGTTCTTCCTCCACCCCTATCCCACTCTCTGTTGGAGTCCCTCAGGGTTCTGTCCTTGGACCCCTTCTTTTCTCTATCTACACCTCTTCCCTGGACTCCCTGATCTCGTCTCATGGCTTCCAGTATCATCTTTATGCTGACGACACCCAGCTTTATCTCTCCACACCGGACATCACTGTGGAAACCCAGGCCAAAGTATCGGCCTGCTTCTCCGACATTGCTGCCTGGATGTCCAACCGCCACCTGAAACTGAACATGGCCAAGACCGAACTTCTTGTCTTCCCACCCAAACCCACTTCTCCTCTACCTCCACTCTCTATCTCGGTTGATAACACCCTCATCGTCCCCATCTCATCTGCCCGCAACCTCGGTGTCATCTTCGACTCCTCCCTCTCCTTCTCTGCGCATATCCAGCAGATAGCCAAGACCTGTCGCTTCTTCCTCTATAACATTAGCAAAATCCGCCCTTTCCTCTCTGAGCACACCACCCGAACTCTCATCCACTCTCTCGTTACCTTTCACCTTGACTACTGCAACCTACTCCTCACTGGTCTCCCACTTAGCCACCTATCCCCCCTTCAGTCCGTTCAGAACTCTGCTGCACGTCTTATCTTCCGCCTGAACCGATACACACATATCACCCCTCTCCTCAAGTCACTTCATTGGCTTCTGATCAGGTACCGCATTCAATTCAAGCTTCTGCTACTAACCTACAAATGTACTCGATCTGCAGCCCCTCCTTACCTCTCAACCCTCATCTCCCCTTACGTTCGTACCCGTAACCTCCGCTCTCAAGACAAATCCCTCCTTTCAGTACCCTTCTCCACCACCGCCAACTCCAGGCTCCACCCTTTCTGCCTCGCCTCACCCCATGCGTGGAACAAACTCCCCAAGCCCATACGCCAGGCCCCCTCCCTGCCCATCTTCAAATCTCTGCTTAAAGCCCACCTCTTCAATGTCGCCTTCGGCACCTAACCTCTACACCTCTACCCAGGAAATCTAGACTGCCCCTATTGACATTTCGTTCTTTAGATTGTAAGCTCCTTTGAGCAGGGACCGTCCTTCTTTGTTTATTTTGTACAGCGCTGTGTAACCCTAGTAGCGCTCTAGGAATGTTAAGTAGTAGTAGTAGTAGTATTATAACATCCTCATTTTTGTTTTCCATTCCTTTCCTAATAATACCTAACATTCTATTTGCTTTCTTAGCCGCAACAGCACACT
This sequence comes from Microcaecilia unicolor, assembly GCF_901765095.1. Taxonomy (NCBI): domain Eukaryota; kingdom Metazoa; phylum Chordata; class Amphibia; order Gymnophiona; family Siphonopidae; genus Microcaecilia; species Microcaecilia unicolor. The sequence continues at coordinate 232,274,641 of NC_044036.1, forward strand.
GAGCAGAAGGTTTCAACGTATCATCAACGACGACACCTAGATCCCTTTCTTGGTCCGTGACTCCTAGCGTGGAACCTTCCATGACGTACCTACAATTCGGGTTCCTCTTTCCCACATGCATCACTTTGCACTTGCTCACATTAAATGTCATCTGCCATTTAGATGCCCAGTCTCTCAGTCTCGTAAGGTCCTCTTGTAAATTTTCACAGTCCTCCCGCGATTTAACGACTTTGAATAACTTTGTGTCATCAGCAAATTTAATTACCTCAATAGTTACTCCCATCTCTAGGTCATTTATAAATATGTTAAAAAGCAGCGGTCCCAGCTCAGAGCCTGGGGAACCCCACTAACTACTCTTCTCCATTGAGAATACTGACCATTTAACCCTATTCTCTGTTTTCTATCTTTTAACCAGTTTTTAATCCACAATAGAACACCACCTCCTATCCCATGACTCTCCAATTTCCTCTGGAGTCTTTCATGAGGTACTTTGTCAAACGCCTTCTGAAAATCCAGATACACAATATCAACCGGCTCCCCTTTATCCACATGTTTGTTCACCCCTTCAAAGAAGTGTAGTAGATTGGTGAGGCAAGATTTCCCTTCACTAAATCCATGTTGACTTTGTCTCATTAATCCATGCTTTTGTATATGCTCTGTAATTTTGTTCTTAATAATAGTCTCTACCATTTTGCCCGGCATCAACGTCAGGCTCACTGGTCTATAATTTCCCGGATCTCCTCTGGAACCTTTTTTAAAAATCGGTGTTACATTGGCCACCCTCCAATCTTCCGGTTCCATGCTCGATTTTAAGGATAAATTATATATTTCTAACAATAGCTCAGCAAGCTCATTTTTCAGTTCTATCAGTACTCTGGGATGAATACCATCCGGTCCAGAAGATTTGCTACTCTTCAGTTTGTAGAACTGCCCCATTACATCCTCCAGGTTTACAGAGAATTCATTGTTTCTTTGACTCGTCAGCTTCGAATACAATTTCCAGCACCAATATCCCACCCAAATCTTCCTCGGTGAAGACCGAAGCAAAGAATTAATTTAATCTCTCCGCTATGGCTTTGTCTTCCCTGATCGCCCCTTTTACTCCTCGGTCATCTAGTGGTCCAACTGATTCTTTTGCCGGCTTCCTGCTTTTAATATACCTAAAAAAAGTTTTACTATGTGTTTTTGCCTCCAACGCAATCTTTTTTTCGAAGTCCCTCTTAGCTTTCCTTATCAGCGCTTTGCATTTGACTTGACATTCCTTATGCCGTTTCTTATTATTTTCAGTCGGTTCATTCTTCCATTTTCTGAAGGATTTTCTTTTAGCTCTAATAGCCTCCTTCACCTCACTATTTAACCACGCCGGCTGTCTTTTGGTCTTCCGTCCTCCTTTTTTAATACGTGAAATATATTTGGCCTGGGCTTCCAGGATGGTGTTTTTGAACAGCATCCACGCCTGATGTAAATTTTTGACCCTCACAGTCGCTCCTCTAAGTTTTCTTTTCACCGTTCTTCTTATTTTATCATAGTCTCCTTTTTTAAAGTTAAACGCTAACGTATTTGATTTCCTATGTATACTTACTTCAAAGCTAATATCAAATCTGATCATATTATGATCACTGTTATCAAGCGGCCCCAGCACCATTACCTCCCGCACCAGATCATGTGCTCCACTAAGGACTAGGTCTAGATTTTTTCCTTCTCTCGTCGGTTCCTGTACCAGCTGCTCCATAAAGCTGTTCTTGATTTTATCGAGGAATTTTACCTCCCTAGCGTGTCCCGATATTACATTTACCCAGTCAATATCGGGGTAATTGAAATCACCCATTATTATTATGTTGCCCAGTTTGTTTGCGTCCCTAATTTCCTTTAACATTTCTGCATCCATCTGTTCATCCTGGCCAGGCAGACGGTAGTACACTCCTATCATTATCCTTTTCCCCTTTACACATGGAATTTCAATCCACAGTGGTTCCAAGAAGTGTTTTGTTTCCTGCAGAATTTTCAATCTATTTGATTCAAGGCTCTCTTTAATATACAATGCTACCCCTCCACCAATTCGATCCACCCTATCACTACGATATAATTTGTACCCCGGTATGACAGTGTCCCATTGGTTATCCTCCTTCCACCAGGTCTCAGATGCCTATTATATCTAATTTTTCATTTAGTGCAATATATTCTAACTCTCCCATCTTATTGCTTAGGCTCCTGGCATTCGCATATAGACATTTCAAACTGTATTTGTTGCTCCTATTTACATCATGCTTAGTACTTGACAGTACTAATTTGCAATCTTTTTTTTTTTTTAAAGATTTTTTTAATTATATTTTCAAAAGCAACAACTTTCTGGGTACGCAGACCCATGCAACTTTTAATACAGAAAACCTTACCAATATAACATCTAATTTGCAATCTTTTGTCTGATTTTTATTTTTATTTAGGGACACCTGATCTACTACGGTCTCTTTTGCAACCTCACTATCAGGATACCCTATCTTCCCTGTTTTGGTGATATCTTTAAGATACCTTATTCCGAACCATGAGCTTTTGAGCGACTGTCGGCCTCCCCCCCCCCCCCCCATCAATAATATACATTTTTGTAGTTTGATTAATGTAAACCAGCCAGTAAATATATGCACATAGTAATTTGTACAACACTCCTATTAAGCATATGATCTGAGAGCCAATAATTAATTATGGTAAAGTTAGAATGAAACAAATGATTGTTGTTTGGAAACAGAGTATAGAATGGTATATAACTTTACACTTCAGAAACTGTGAATATTATATTTTCTTCATTTATCTTCAGAGATGCAGGCATCTGTTCTAAGGCGTGATAAAAATTATGACGTTAATATTTTGCAATTATAGATAGGGACCTTGAATAAATTTTAAAAACATTTGTTACTAGTAGTGCATTTATAGAATATACAAACTTTTTGCTATAAACCTTTTACATTTAAAATCCACTCTCAAACTAAGGAGATGAAATGAAGGAATCTGGTGTACTAAAGATAATCCCATTAATCTATCCCTGAAACCTAACCACAATCTATAACATCAGATGTTACAGTCCACAAATAATATTCTTAATCAGTGAAGATCAAGCTTTTAATGTTTCCAAAGTCAATGTCTTAAACGGGCTTAAAGCATGCCATTATATTATCATTTATTCAGAGATATCCAGAAACAAACCTCCTTGATCAGGGCAATATGAAAAAAATCCTATATTGGAATTCACCTTTTCCTGTTTCACTCTCCAAAGAATAAAGATGTCTCCCATTCTTCTTTTATCAGCAATAAAATCCACAGGTGAAAAATCTGTCCTCTATATAGATTTATATTTTGCCACCTGGCTTCCTCAGGAGGAACAGAGTTCACCCTGAAATATATATGTAAAACATCACCATTAAACATATTACTAAAACTTGCACGTCATGTGATGCCTGCCTCCTAGCAATCAGCTTTTGTCTGGGGCTTCATGGAAGACCTGCTGTATATCTGCTTAAACTACAAATTTGGAGAATTCTTGCTATAAAGCATGCTGGAAGTAAAGCTTGCAGTACCAAGGAAGAAACTGGTGACTGCGAATCGGTGACCGAATGGCATACCCAAAAAAGTCACAAAACACCTTGGAGAAAAGCAGCAGTTAAAATATCCAAAATGGCAGAGGTAGTTGCAACAGCCAACATACCCGTGTAAGAATGGGCGCAGGAAATTTCCAGTGCTGTCATGGCAGTATTGGAAGATCGCTTAAACAAGCTACAATCAGCAGTAGATGAGATAAATGAAAAATTTGACTCACATTCAAGGTGGATCACAGAGGCTGAGCGCCATATCTCTGACTGAGAAGATGAAACACTTTGTGTCCTGACACAGCTGGGCGCCTTGCAGAAGGAAACAGCTGAACTTTGAACCCAGCTTGAAGATCACAGACTCTGAACTATATTCTTTCTTTAGTACCTGGCTGCTGATGCATTTGGGCCTAGGCTGCAATGCTGGCTCCTTCCAATGCGAAAGGGCGCACCAGATAGGAACATGAGGTGATAAGGAAACGAAGCCTCCTACATTCATTGCGAGATTTGTAAATTGGGCTGAGAAGGAAGCCATACTCCGAGCTTATAGGAAATCTGAGAAGCTGATATACCAACAACAAAAACTACTTTTATTCAACCACTATTCGGCCAGAGTGGTGCTACAGCGCAAAGAACTAACACCCATTTGCACGACACTACACCACAAAGAAGTCCGATTTTCATTAGCATATCTAGCTCCACTACACATCTGGCATAATGGACAATCTTTGCTTTATACGACCAGATCCTAGCCCACTAAATTTATGGATAGTATTAATGTACAGCAATCCCAGGAAGGGGACCCGGCACAGGAACACATTGTTAATCACAACTAAAATAGCAGCAATGCCAGCGGTTACTCCTTGAAAATTTACAAAAGAGCAAGCAAAGATTTTGGACAGGACAGTTCATTGGCTGTGCATAAATGATTCAACCCTTGCAGCAGTAGGATGGGATCTTAGCGAGCCTGGTGAGTTCTCCCATGCAGGTGTTGCACCGTCTAATTAAGTTGAGTTCATTACCGGAGCCTGTGGGGAATGATCCCAATGAAATGCTGTGGGGGATTTGGCCCTTAGTGCTCGGAATTCGCACTTGGACTTTGGCTTAATGTGAGCCCTGGAACTACGTGAAAACCTGGCCATGCATGCAGGTAAAAATGGGGACCCGTCATGAAAAATGAAATTACACATGAGACAGATATGCAGGAGATTTTACTGCCATGCTGAATCTCATGCACACGATAGTTGTGAGAATCTTGCTGATATAGCTCACTACCACCCAATTTCCACACTGCTATTTGTTAATACCATTTTGTTAGCAGCAGGACACTCAATCCTATGAAGAATAATTTGCTCTGGGATGACTTGTATGGGCAAGTTATGATACACTGATGGATGTGGACTGAGATTCTGTTGTCTCTATCTTTTCTCTGCATCTAATGTGCCTTTTCACCCCCCCCCCCCCCCAGTTGGAGAGATGCAATGCTCTTGGCTTCTGCTTCCGTGGAGGGGTTCCTCTAGAGCCCCCCCCCCCCCCCCCCCCGTTTCTGCTTCTCTTCATTTCTACACTATGATCATTGCCATTACACTTTATTCTCTTTTCTTTGTTGAATGGGTCTATGGAAGGAACATTTAGCTTTTCCTCGCTGTTTGGACCTTCACCCACAGTTTATGGGGATAATGATGGTTAAGATGTTGGCTATTAGAGCCATACTGTTAAGGAGGATAGAATGAGGAGGGAGGGGAGGTATATGTATGTAGGTATGGATGAATGAGTTAATGGGGATGATATTGGGGTTTTGATTGTGTACAGGTTTTTCTGATTCTGGGATTGGCAGAATTCTACTCGCTGGTCTGGACTTACATGAAGTGCTTTAGATTCCGTTATGGTGTACAGAAGCCCTGACATAACCTTTTCAGGATGGCCTAGCTGGGGGGCCCTCTGGGACAATGACATCCATGTTAACGTGCAGGTATTTCTTTCTGCGAATGATAAATGGTCAATTTGAAATTGGTTATATTCAATGTTGATGGTATACACTTTTCCATTAAGAGAGAGAAAATTTTGTCCTGGTTGAGGAAAGAAGGGGCAGATATTGCTTACCTTCAGGAAACCATCTTTCAGCTATTAAACACGAAAAGCTCAAAGGTGGTTGGGTTGGGGAGTTCGGGTATTCAGCATTTAATGGGAGACAAAGAGGGGTAGCAATATTAATTCATAAACAGTTACCTTTTAATCTGCATAAATTGATTCAAGATAGAGAGGGGCGTTATATCATCATGGCCAGGGAGCTTTGGGGTCAAAAATTTTGTTTTGTAATGCGTATGCATGAAACATTTACAGCCATAAATTATTTTCCAAACTGGGGACCTCTGTCCTTGCTGTCCCCGGGTATCAACTCATGCTGGGGATGAGGGTGGATTTCAACATTACTGCTGACCCACTTCTTGAGGATTGTGAAAAATTACAAGAGGACCTTACAAGACTTCAGCTACTACTGAAAAAGGTGTGAGCAAAATCCAAATAAATAAATGTGAGCAAGTGCAAAGTGATGTATGTGGGAAAGAGGAACCCAAATTATAGCTACGTAATGCAAGGTTTCATGTTAGGAGTCACCGACCAAGAAAGGGATCTAAGTGTCATCGTTGATGATACGTTGAAACCCTCTGCTCAGTGTTCTGCAGCAGCAAAGAAAGCAAATAGAATGTTAGGTATTATTAGGAAAGGAATAGAAAACAAAAATGAGGACTATAATGCCTTTTATCGCTCCATGGTGCGACCGCACCTCGAATATTGTGTTCAGTTTTGGTCACCGCATCTCAAAAAGGATATAGTGGAGTTAGAAAAGGTGCAGAGAAGGGCAACGAAAATGATAAAGGGTATGGGATGACTTCCCTATGAAGAAAGGCTAAAGTGATTAGGGCTCTTCAGCTTGGAGAAAAGATGGCTGAGGGGAGATATGGTAGAGGTCTATATAATAATGACTGGAGAGGGCAGACGTGAAGCGTCTGTTTACTCTTTCAATGAAGCTACAATGTAGTAAATTTAAAACAAATCGGAAAAAATGTTCTTCATTGAATGTGTAATTAAACTCTGGAATTCGTTGCCAGAGAATGTGGTAAAGGCAGTTAGCTTAATGGGGTTTAAAAAAGGTTTGGACGGCTTCCTAAAGGAAAAGTCCATAGACCATTATTAAAATGAATTTGGGGAAAATCCACTGCTTATTTCTGGGATAAGCAGCATAAAATGTTTTGTACTTTTTGGGGATCTTGCCAGGTATTTGTGACCTGAATTGGCCACTGTTGGAAACAGGATGCTGGACTTGATGGACTTTTGGTCTGTCTCAGTATGGCAATATTTATGTACTTATGATTGCAATCCACCTCAGAAGAGACAGAAAAGCTTTGCTGATAAAGGGGTGAATTTTTTGATGACTTAGTTGGGGGTTCTGGATGCCTGGCGGCTTATGCATGCTCAAGAAAAAGACTTCACCTTTTTCTTTAAGCCCCATCAAGTTTATGCTCAACTCGATTATCTTTTAGTTACCAGATCATTGTTTTCTCGAGTGAAGGATGTACAGTTCTTGGTTCCACTGTCAGATCAGTCCCCAGTGGTCCTTACTCTTTCAGTAGTATTGGATCCGAAGGATTGGAGATGGAAATTCCCTATCTCTATGTATAAAGACATGGAGTTTAGGGCCTACCTGAAATCCTAGTGGCTCCAATATCAACAAACTAACTCTACCCCCGATGTAAGCGCCACCACTTATTGGGAGGCATCAAAGGCAGTTATGAGAGGGTGCATTATAGCATATACAAAGAAGGTATGGAAGGCATAGGAGGAAGAGCTACCGAGGTTCTCTGGAGAGCTTTGATTGCTAAGGCACACACACTTGATTAATCTAGATGATACAACTAGGCAAAAGCTATTTGAGGTGCACAAGAAAATAGATGATTTACGCAATAATAGGGCATCCAACGATCTGTACTACCATCGCTACAAGCTTCATTAATGAGGTGGGAAAGCAGGCATAATCCTGGCAAATTTTGTCAACACTTACAGGAAAAAACAATTGATCACTGCCATTAAAAACAGTGAGGGAAAATGCTTTATTAATGAACAACAAATAAGCGAGCAATTTGTACTATTCAACAAAACACTTTACGAACATAGTCTTTGATGAGGGTGTTTGGGATCAATTTTTTCAGGGATTGGAAATACCCAAACTTAATACAGCACAGGTAACAGAAGTAGAGAAACTAATCAGGTCGCAGTTAAAAATGACTAAAGCTCCAGGACCCAATGGATTCGGTCCTGAATACTATATGATTCTGGGGAATATAATAGCTACAACACTAAGTGAAATGTTTAATGAGGTTGAAGAGTTGGGGAGCTCCAAGAGATCTAACTATTATTACCGAAACCTGGGAAAGACCCCATGCAGGTAGGGTCTTATAGGCCTATATCACTGCTAAACCAAGATGCAAAATTAATGGCAACAGTCCTCATGAGACACCTGAATGCTTACTTACCCAAACATGTCCACCCAGATCAGGTCAGTTTTGTCCCAGGACATTATGCTTTCATGAACTTAACAAAAGCTTTAGTGGCTATCCAGGAGCATGAAGGGAAAGGGGGCACAGCTGTCATTGTAGGTCTTGACATGGAAAAAACATTTGACAGTATCTCTTGGGAATATCCGTTCTGGGTGCTAGGCAAATATGGTCTGGACAATCAATTCCTGGCATGGGTGAAAACCCTCTACACGTCGCCACAGGCCCAACTATTAGTTAATGGACATCTTACTGGCACATTTGGGCTGCAGAGTGGTACCCGACAGGAATGCCCACTCTCACCTCTTCTTTCTTATTAGCTATAGAACCCCTGGCGGTTACAATTAGGCAGTGTGCCACCATAAAGGGTATATTAGGAGGAGGATACAAATGTAAGATCAGCCTTTTCACAGATGACATCCTTCTCTACCTGGAACATGCTCCTCATCACCTGGCTTTGGCCTTATGGATCGTGCAAGAGTTTTGTAGTATTTCAGGGTTACAAGTAAACTGGAATAAATTGGAGCTTTTGCCACTGTTGGGCCCCAAACCTGAGCCATGACATGCGGGTCTGCCCATTTACCTGGTAAAAAAGCTAATGCGTTACTTGGGCATTTTTCTTAGTACAAGTTCCCAAGTAATGTATAAAAGTGGAATGACCTCCCCTTGTCTTTGATGGATCGAGTGGCTTTGGTCAAGATGATTTTATTGCCAAAGCTACTTTACCCTTTACAGACTATCCCAATTTAGTTGTCCCAAAAGGATGAAAGAATGTTCCAGAGTTTTATCAAGCTTTTATATGGCATAACAGAGGGGCTAGGATTGCATACTCAAAATTAATTTTAAATAAGACACAAAGGAGGACTAGGTCTTCGGGATATTCGTCTTTACAATGTAGCTGCGCTAATGTGTTTAATTTCAGAGGGGATCCAGGAGCAGGCTAAATTTACCCCAGGCAATTGGATGGAGAGCTGGAGCACCCCATTAACTTTAGTTAATCTTATACATATGAAACCCGCAGAAGACACACTCTTTGTATCCCAATTGCAATTTCTGAAACCATTGCATCTCGCCTGGCGATGGTGGAAGGAAAAACAAAATAAAGTAGCTAAGTTATCTCCTCTACTAAGCTTTAAAGGCAATATACAAATCTAGGAACTTCTCCATTTAGAGAGTGGGCAAGACGGGGATGTGGACGGATAGGTTACTTGGTGGACCTTGGGGAATGGGTCCTTCTCATCTTTTGCTAATGTACAGAGGAAGTGGAAGTTTCCGGATTGCCATTTATTTCCATACCTTCAGGCTCGCCATTTTTGGGATGCGATTCAGAGAAAGTATGGAGATTCTTGGCATTGGGGCAAGCTGGATCAATACTTCCTCAAGGTGACTTTGAGGTTAAATAGCCTATCTACTTGGTATAGATAATTGAAAACCAATCTGCTCCTGGACTCTACGGATCAGCTTTCAGAACAGTGGAACTGGGATCTAGGAACAGAACACGATCATCCATACTATATGGAATTGTTCCAAGTACTCTTTGATTTGGTTAATTCGACAGGCCTCCAGGAGACTCCGTTCAAAATTTTATACAGAGCTTTTCTTTCTAGAGTACCGGAAGCTCATTTTGGGCTATGGACCGATGCCTCTTGTGTGAGGTATACAACCCATTTGGGAACTTTAATCCATTCTTTTTTTTTTTTAGCATGCTCTGGTCTTGGATTGTGGAAAAAGGCATTAGCCATACTGGAACGGGTGACAACCCTAAAGATCACATGGGATTATGAAATCTTGCTGCTGGGAGCACAGTAGGGCATGATTGCTCAGGGGGTTACTCTACCATACAGAAAATTCTTTTACATTTCCTTCCTCTTATTGAAGAAAACAATATTGCAATTCTTGGCCTCAGCAGAAGAACCAGCTTTGGCCTGCTGGAGACAGAAGATGAAGGAAATGGCCTGCTTTGAAACTGCAATGTATCATAACCACTGTAAACCTGATTATAAATGTTATGTAGAAATCTGGGGAACATACCAGGAGCAATGTTCTATACTAAACTAGAGATGTTGGGATTCTGCAAGGGGGGGGGGGGGGGGGGGGGGAGTATGGTTGGGTGAGTGCTTGTATGTGGCGGTGAATGTTGGATGGTATGTAAGTTTCTAGTGTGTTTGACTTTTCAATTAAGTATAAAAGACACATTGGCTGGGAGTTCATGAGAATTACTTTATGTTGGGCTATGTGCATTACAGTGTTATAATGTTCCTTCTGTACCTACTACTACTACTATTTAGCATTTCTATAGCGCTACAAGGCATACGCAGCGCTGCACAAACATAGAAGAAAGACAGTCCCTGCTCAAAGAGCTTACAATCCAATAGACAAAAAATAAATAAAGTAATCAAATCAAATCAATTAATGTGAACGGGAAGGAAGAGAGGAGGGTAGATGGAGGCGAGTGGTTACAAGTCAAAAGCAATGTTAAAGAGGTGGGCTTTCAGTCTAGATTTAAAGGTGGCCAAGGATGGGGCAAGACGTAGGGGCTCAGGAAGTTTATTCCAGGCTTAGGGTGCAGCGAGACAGAAAGCGCGAAGTCTGGAGTTGGCAGTAGTGGAGAAGGGAACAGATAAGAAGGATTTATCCATGGAGCGGAGTGCACAGGAAGGGGTGTAAGGATGGACGAGTGTGGAGAGATACTGGGGAGCAGCAGAGTGAGTACATTTATAGGTTAGTAGAAGAAGTTTGAACAGGATGCGAAAACGGATAGGGAGCCAGTGAAGGGTCTTGAGGAGAGGGGTAGTATGAGTAAAGCGACCCTGGCGGAAGATGAGACGGGCAGCAGAGTTTTGAACTGACTGGAGAGGGAAGAGGTGACTAAGTGGGAGGCCAGCAAGAAGCAGATTGCAGTAGTCTAAACGAGAGGTGACAAGGGTGTGGATGAGGGTTTTGGTAGAGTGCTCGGAAAGAAAGGGGCAGATTTTACGGATGTTGTAAAGAAAGAAACGACAGGTCTTGGCAATCTGCTGGATATGAGCAGAGAAGGAGAGAGAAGAGTCAAAGATGACCCCAAGGTTTCGAGCTGAGGAGACAGGGAGAATGAGAGAGCCATCAACAGAAATAGAAAACGGGGGGAGCGGGGAGGTGGGTTTGGGGGGGAAAATGAGAAGCTCGGTTTTGGTCATATTTAATTTCAGGTGGCGTTGAGACATCCAGACAGCAATGTCAGACAAGCACGCTGAAACTTTGGTTTGGATGCAAGGTGAGATATCAGGGTAGAAAGGTAGATTTGGGAGTCATCAGCATAGAGATGGTAGGAAAAAGCCATGGGATGAGATTAATGAACCAAGGGAAAGAAGTGTAGATAGAAAAGAGGAGGGGACCAAGAACAGAACCCTGAGGTACGCTGACAGGCAGAGGGATAGAAGTAGAAGAGGATCCACCAGAGTGAACACTAAATGTGCGGAGGGAGAGGTAGGAAGAGAACCAGGAAAGGACAGAGCCCTGTACCTCCTAGGGTCTGACTGGTAACAAGCTTGGGATTTCCCATATCAATCCTTGAGGAGTTTATATTTAAATCTATATTTCTTTATATTTACAGTGATATTCCTTCGCACCATGTATGCTATATTTTTCTTTCTCTGCTGTGAATTATGCGACTGAATGTTTTTTGTCATCTCTGGACCAATGTTATAAATAAAGTTTTTTTTTAAACCCTACACATCAAAACTATGCATAAGAAACATCTGTATAATACAAAAATAACATTAAAAAATCAACTCAATACTCTATAAACCTATAAATGATGGCAACTTACTGGGACAAAGTATGGACCCCAGCCTGACCAACCTTAACAGTCAAAACCGCTGATAAATGGTGTGCAAAAGCACACCTACAAATACTGCTGTTGGTACTTCCTGATGACATACAATTGGCTCACTGCATTGGACAACCTCCCTGCTTTTAGATTTTATTATAATAGCCATTCTATTTAATTATTCAAGCCCTTTGGAGCCACTGAGGTGTATTTTCAAAGCACTTATGGTATTTTGTAAGTCTAAGTGCTTTGAAAATATGCCTTACTGTGTTCCAGGTAAAAATAAAACGTTCACATCTCAATAAAACATCTGAAATATCTCCACCTCTCCTCAGGGTTATCTGTTTCAAAACCATGAACTTCAAGTCAAAGAGGGGATGCCTGGTGGTCAACCAATGACTAACCAAGGGAGCTTCACTGTGTTGATTCCTAATATTACTAAGATGTTCAGCTATGTGATATTTAATGCTTCTACGGGTTTGCCCAATATATTAGAGGAGTGTGGTAGCCGTGTTAGTCCACTCTTAAGGTTATCAATAGAAATCAAACAAAATAAAACATGGAAAAGAAAATAAGATGATACCTTTTTTTATTGGACATAACTTAATACATTTCTTGATTAGCTTTCGAAGGTTGCCCTTCTTCGTCAGCTTATTTCAGATCTGACGAAGAGGGGCAACCTTTGAAAGCTAATCAAGAAATGTATTAAGTTATGTCCAATAAAAAAAGGTATCATCTTATTTTCTTTTCCATGTTTTATTTTGTTTGATTTCTATTGATAACCCAATATAATATAAACCACAAGGGCATATAATACAATAAACCACCTGTTTCCTTTGACAGTCAGTTATTGATTTCAAATAAAATGTTTTATTAAGAATTAGGAATATCTAATGTAGTAGTTATCATATAATATTTGCAATAAATGCAATTGCCACAAGGGGAATGTCCCCCCAGACCTTCAGATTGTTGGTTATTTTTCAATATTACTCCCTTATTATTAGACCTGCAAAAAGCAAATTTGGGCAACTGTTGGAGAGAAGGGTGTATGCCCAATACATGCCAATATTTTCTAATAACTTGTCTCACTTTATGAGCGTTCTGAGAATAAAGCAAAACACACACTGGTGTCTGTTCATTCTGTTTAATCTGAGGAAAAAACAACCAGGGTCTATGAGTATACAAAGCCTATTTATATACCTTTTTATTCACTTTTATAGGATACCCATGCTGGGCAAATCTGTGAGGGTCCCTTTTACAAAGGTGCGTTAGGCTCTACATGCGTGCAGCATGCACCAAAATGAGACTACCGCCAGGCTACCGCATCCCCCTGGCAGTAGTTTCAGATTTAATGCATGCCCATAACGCCTGGATAATTTATTTATTTATTTCCTCTCACATGTGGCGTTTCTGGTGGTAATCTGCAGTTGGCGCGCACTGGTCACTGCGCCTATAGCGCGTGAGTCCTTACTTCTAGATGGTGATAAGGGCTCAGGCCGGTTTTAGGTGCGCACTGGTTTCAATTTTACCGCATGCCCTTTTCCTGTCCCATTAAAAAAAAAGCCCTTTTTTGCAGACACAGTAAACACTGGCCCAGTGCATGCCCAAAATATGCACTTACACTACCGCAAGCCACTTTTTACCACAGCTTAATACAAGGACCCCTGAATTAGCTCTGTAGCTTGCTCTTTATATTCATCCCAGAGGAACAAAGGCGACGTAGTGGAGGAAATTGAGTGCTCTCAGAATGAAAACTAGAATAATGGCGCAAAGTATTATGATCTGTTTCTTTACTATATATTGGTGTCTCAAATTGATTATCAGAACAGATAGGGGGGTTCTATGTTTATAGAATAGTGTTATTTGACTGTACCTTGTTTCCAATTTATACTTGCTCCAACAGTTGTATTTATGCTCTATGTATGGTTATAGGGATTGGCAAGGCTTTTGTGATACTTGAAAATATAAAAACTTTATTTAAAAAAAAATAATAATGTCATCTATGAACATTTTCCAAATTAAAATATTCTGAATATATGCGGAATTGCACACATGCTTCTCCTCAAATATGGTCATATAAAGGCATGCAATGGAGATGGCAACAGTTGTCTCCATTGCAATGCCTTTATTCTGGAGAAAAAACTAATTCTCAAATTGAAAATAGATATGGCAAATAGCATAAAACAATAACTGTAATAATACTTGCAACTCCTCTCCTGATATTGAAGCCTGAGTGAGATATTCACTGGCCACCTCTAGGGCACTAATCTGAGGGATATTGGTGTATAAAGCTACCAAGAGTAGCAAAAAAGCACTGTTTGAGAGTCAGGGATGTTTATTGTTTGTATAAATTGGGTGGAATCCCTAACATAAGATCTAGCTTCAGCAACAAAAGGTTACAAAATATGATCAATATTGAGACAATGGCTCCATAAGGGAGCCCCTACCTGAATCTTTGGGGTGACATAGAGGTCTCTGAAGAGATTTGTGGACCTTGGGTATAAAATAAATAAAATATATTTTAGGATGCTGGGTATAAAGACATCTAAATTCTTTGTAAAATTATTCCATTCAAATTGGCTTGGGCCAAAATGCCCCCACTCTTTGGTTACGGATCCCACTGATTTACAACAATCTACATTAGAATTTAGGATTACTAATCTGACTCAGCTTCCTTTTTGTATACTTAATAATCCATAGCTACTGCAGCACCCCCCTTGTCTGCCCTTGTAATGACAAGGGAGGTATCTGTATTTAAATCTTTCAAAACCTGCCTTTGCTCCTTAGTTACAGGAATAGCCACCAACAGAATCTGGTCTTCCTTCCAACTACCAACCCATGACACAGTAAAATATTACCTCCTAAAATATTCACCCTCACCATGCATACTAGATTCTTGTCCTAGTTACCTTATCAAGGAAGCTCTGAATATATTAATTAATCTGCTTCAGCAGCATATCTCCTTCCTACTATGCCACTGCACTTTCCCTGATAATAAAGGTTCCATTATCCTAACACCAATACCAAAAAACAATTCAATCATCATAACTGATGTAACAAGCTACAGACCAGTAGTAGCCTCCATTCCTTTGATGATGAAGGTGATGGAAGGAATAGTAGCAGCACAAAGTATGGACTACCTTTCACATTTCTCCTTACTACACAAATCGCAATCAGGTTTCAGACCATGCTATAGCACCGAGACTGTCCTTACTATCCTAGTATTTATTTATTTATTTATTATTTGCATTTGTATCCCACATTTTCCCACCTCTCAAATCTCAGAAAAGAAATTAGCATAGGGTCTAAGATCTTAATAATGCAATTTGATATGTCTATCGCATTCGATGTAGTAGATCATAATATGTTACTAAACATACTAGACAACTTTGGTATATGTGGCACAGTCACAAATGGTTTCAAGGATTCCTGAAATCAAGATATTACAAAGAAAATGAAAGAAACCTTATCCTCTCCTTGGTCACTGGACTGTGGCATTCTTCAGGGCTCTCCATTATCACCCATTCTGTTTGTTTGTTTATTTTATTTTTGTTACATTTGTACCCTGCGCTTTCCCACTCATGGCAGGCTCAATGCGGCTTAAGGAGTTGTGGAAAATATTGAGCCTTTGATAAGAGAGATGAAACAATCCAAAAAAACTTAGAGGATCAAAACAAAAAACCCTCGCCAGAAGGGAAGAGAAAATACATGCTAACAAAAGGGGAAGAGAAAGAGATCAAATCACTCTAGACAGCTAAAACTGCAATTAGTTGCTCATGTTGATTAAAACTTATAAAGGTGCCTTTAGCATCCAACGATCGCCAGGGGTGAGACCAAATGTTGTCTTACATTTCAGTGTGCACTGTGCAAACCTTGAGCCAAACTTCTGAGCAAAGCTGCACGGCACCGGGTCCGTCCTGCCGCTATGCTGCTGCTCTCCATTGTCATCATCTGTCCGGCAGAATTGTTATTAGTTCTTCTACAGCGGATCCGCGCGCTGCCAGGGCTGTCTGCTGCTGCGACTGCTTCCTTCTGGCCGGCCTCACCTCCGATACGCTTTCTGAAGAGGCGGGGCCAGCGCAGAGGAAGCAGTCGCAGCAGCAGACAGCCCTGGCAGCGAGCGGATCCGCTGCAGAAGAACTAGTAACAACTCTTTCAGACAAAGATGATGACAACGGAGCGGAGGACAGCAGCATAGCGGCAGGACGGACCCGGTGCCGTGCAGCTTTGCTGTAGGCTGCAGCGCTGCCCGAAGGGGAGGGAGGGCCTGAGGGAAAGAAGCGTGCACCGTTGCTGGGTGGGCCTGAGCCCAAAGTGGGTGGGCCCAGGCCCACCCGTGGCTACGCCCCTGATACGCAGTGCTGTACACTATACATGAAAAGACAGTCCCTGCTCAAAGAGCTCACAATCTAAATAGGACAGGCAAACAGAACAACTAAGAGGTAAGGGAATTAAAGAGGTGGGGATAAAAGGGTACGTACAGGCTCAGGAAGTCTATTCCAGGCGTGAGGTGCAGCAAGATAAAAGGAACAGAGTCTGGAATTAGCAGTAGAGGAGAAGGGAGTGGAGGAGTGGCCTAGTGGTTAGGGTGGTGGACTCAGTTCCTAGGGAACTGAGGAACTGAGTTCGATTCCCACTTCAGGCACAGGCAGCTCCTTGTGACTCTGGGCAAGTCACTTAACTCTCCATTGCCCCATGTAAGCCGCATTGAGCCTGCCATGAGTGGGAAAGTGTGGGGTACAAATGTAACAAACAAACAAGGGGACAGACAAGAGAGATTTATCTACAGAACGGAGTACCCGAGGGGGGGCGTAGGGAGAGACGAGTGAAGAGGTACTGGGGAGTGGTAGAGTGAATGCACTTATAGGTCTGTAAGAGAAGTTTGAATTGAATGCAGAAACGGATAGGGAGCCAGTGAAGTGACTTGAGGAGAGGGCTAATGTGAGCATAGCGACTCTGGTGGAAAATGAGTCGCGCAGCAGAGTTTTGGACTGATTGAAGAGGAGAGAGGTGGCTTAGTGGGAGGCCGGTGAGAAGCAGGTTGCAATAATCAAGGCGAGAGGTGATAAGGGTGTGGATAAGTGTTCTGGTAGAGTGCTCAGAGAGGAAGGGATGGATTTTGCTGATGTTATAGAGAAAGAAATGACAGATTTTGGCAATCAGTTGAATGTGAGCAGAGACAGAGAGAGAGGAGTCGAAGATGACCCCAAGGTTACAAGCTGATGAGACAGGGAGAATGAGAGTGCCATCCACCGAAATAGAGAAAGGGGGGAGAGGAGAGGTAGGTTTAGGGGGAAAGATGAGAAGCTCGGTTTTGGCCATGTTAAGTTTCAAATGGTGTTGAGACATCCAGGCAGCGATATCAGATAGGTAGGCTGATTCATTGGTCTGGATGCTGGTTGAGATTTCGGGGGTAAAGAGGTAGATCTGGGAGTCGTCAGCATATAGATGGTATTGAAAGCCATGAAGAAGTGTAGATGGAGAACAGGAGAGGACCGAGAACAGAACCCTGAGGTACACCGATTGGTAGTGGGATAAAAGTGGAAGAGGATCCACCAGAGTGTACACTAAAGGTACGAAGTGAGAGGTAGGAGGAGAACCAGGAAAGAACAGAGCCATGGAATCCAAATGAAGACAGCGTATCAAGGAGTAGGCTGTGATCAACAGTGTCAAAAGCGGCGGATAGATCGAGAAGGATGAGGATAGAATATAGATCTTTGGATTTGGCCAGGAACAGGTCGTTGGAAACATTTGCAAGTGCAGTTTCAGTTGAATGAAGAGGGCGAAAGCCAGATTGGAATGGGTCAAGAACAGGATGAGATGAGAGAAAGTCAAGACAGCGGTGGTGAACGGGCGCGTTCAAGTAACTTGGAAAGGAAGGGGAGGAGGGAGATGGGTCGATAGTTGGAAGGACAGTTAGGGTCAAGTGAAGGCTTCTTCAGGAGCGGTGTGACCATACCATGTTTGAAGGCATCAGGAACGGTTGCAGTGGAAAGAGAGAGATTGAGGATATGACAGATAAAAGGGGTGAGAGTAGGAGAGATGGCATTAAGAAGGTGGGTAGGAATGGGATCAGAGGAACAGGTATTTCGTTTTGAGGAGGAGAGAAGATGTGCTATTTCTTCATCAGTGACCTCAGGAAAGGAGGAAAAGGAAGGAGGGGTTGAGGAAATAGGGGAACGCACAAGGGGAGGGAGGGAAGGGGGTGGTTTGGTAGAGAATTCATCTTCTGAATCTTGTCGTGAAAGAACTCAGCTAGGGTCTTGGGAGATAGTGAGGGGGAAGTTGGGAGTGGAGGCACCTTAAGGAGAGAGTTTAGTGTGGCGAAGAGAAGTCAAGGGTTTGAGCTGAGAGAATTAGTCAGCTGGATGTAGTAGGCTTGTTTGGCAAGGAAGAGAACAGATTGGAAGGAAGTCAACATGAACTTCAAGTGAGTGAAGTTGGCAAGGGCACGAGATTTCAGCCAGAGGCGTTCAGCAGAACGGGTACAGGAATGTAGGTAGCAGCTTGGAGGAGGAAACAGGTGCAGCAGGTTATGGGCTGGGTCCTGTTTGGCCATTAACCACTTAATACCCCACCTGAGTTGTGAGGGAGAGAGGAGAGCTAGCAGCTAAAGAAGAGAGCTGGTAGCTGAAGCAGGAGGATCCCCATGAGAAGTACTGGCTGAGCCCTTTGGACTGCTGGTGAACTGTGTGCAAAGCAAGGAAGCTGGCTGGGGTAAGAAGGCCCTAGAGTGTCAGGTATAAGAACTGTGTGTTACAAGGAAGGACTGTGTGTCCAGGTGCTTAAGCTGGAAGATTGAACTGAGTGGGAAGAACTGTTTAAGCTTGTAAAAGTGTTTTAAGCTGGAAGAGGTGTGCCCCAGGAAGCGGGAATAAAACATTTGTATGAGAAATATCCTGTTGGTGAGACCTGACTATGTTGCCTTTTGAGAAGCAGGTCACCCTGAGCAGAAAGGGGTAGTAGCCTACTTTGCATAAAATCTGCATACTGAGAACCAGCTCACCCTGAGTGAAAGAGGGACCTGGGATCCTAAGGTGGGAGCTTCATCTTCATAATAGCCTAGGTAACAGTCATGAACAAAGGTGAGGCAGTAGGCTGGAACAGAGGAGCAGAGGTTGTAGGACAGGAGCTGAAGCTGCAGGCTGGAAAAGGGCAAACAGCCATGGAGCAACAAGACCGGAACAGCAGGACTGGAGCTGAGGCTGCGGTATGCAACAAGACTGGAACAGCAGGACGGGGGCTGCAGCTGTGGCATGCAGCGCTGGGGCGAAGAAGACTGGAACAGCAGGGCTGGAGCTGAAGCTGCGGCATGCAACAAGGCTGTAACGGCAGGCCCGAAGCTGCGGCATGCAACAAGGCTGTAACAGCAGGCCTGAAGCCGAAGCTGTGGTATGCAACACTGCGGCGAAGAAGGCCACTAGGTAACAGACTAGAAACAGCAGGATTCAAAACATTCATATATGCTGATGATGTTACCATATACATAACCTTCAAAAAGAACATTCAAGGCATCTTGCAAAAGGCAAAACTTAGCTTAAATTTGATGGAAACCTGGGCCTCAGAATTCAGACTAAAACTAAATAAAGAAAAAACTAAATTCATGGTCATTACCAACCTATTTGACCAAAACATAGTAACATAGTAGATGACGGCAGAAAAAGACCTGCACGGTCCATCCAGTCTGCCCAACAAGATAACTCATATTTGCTACTTTTTGTGTATACCCTACTTTGATTTGTACCTGTGCTCTTCAGGGCACAGTCCGTATAAGTCTGCCCAGCACCATCCCCTCCTCCCAACCATCGGCTCTGGCACAGACCGTATAAGTCTGCCCAGCACTGTCCTCGCCTCCCAACCACCAGCCCCGCCTCCCAACCACCGGCTCTGGCACAGACCATACAAGTCTGCCCAGCACTATCCCCGCCTCCCAACCACCAGTCCCGCTTCCCACCACCGGCTCTGGCACAGACCATATAAGTCTGCCCAGCACTATCCCCGCCTCCCAACCACCAGCCCCGCCTCCCGATCTTGACTAAGCTTCTGAGGATCCATTCCTTCGGCACAGGATTCCTTTATGCTTATCCCACGCATGTTTGAATTCCGTTACCGTTTTCATTTCCACCACCTCCCGTGGGAGGGCATTCCAAGCATCCACTACTCTCCCCGTGAAAAAATACTTTCTGACATTATTCTTGAGTCTGCCCCCCTTCAATCTCATTTCATGTTCTCTCATTCTACCATCTTCCCATCTCCGAAAAAGGTTCGTTTGCGGATTAATACCTTTCAAATATTTGAACGTCTGTATCATATCACCCCTGTTTCTCCTTTCCTCCAGAGTATACATGTTTAGTTCAGCAAGTCTCTCCTCATACGTCTTGTAATGCAAATCCCATACCATTCTCGTAGCTTTTCTTTGCACCGCTTCAATTCTTTTTACATCCTTAACAAGATACGGCCTCCAAAACTGAACACAATACTCCAGGTGGGCCTCACCAACGACTTATACAGGGGCATCAACACCCCCTTTCTTCTGCTGGTCACACCTCTCTCTATACAGCCTAACAACCTTCTAGCTACGGCCACCGCCTTGTCACACTGTTTCGTCGCCTTCAAATCCTCAGATACTATCACCCCAAGATCCCTCTCTCCGCCCGTACCTATCAGACTCTCCTCGCCTAACACATACGTCTCCCGTGGATTTCTATTCCCTAAGTGCATCACTTTGCATTTCTTCGCATTGAATTTTAATTACCAAACCTTAGACCATTCTTCTAGCTTCCTCAGATCCTTTTTCATGTTTTCCACTCCCTCCCGGGTGTCCACTCTGTTACAGATCTTAGTATCATCCGCAAATAGGCAAACTTTACCTTCTAACCCTTCGGCAATGTCACTCACAAATATATTGAACAGAATCGGCCCCAGCACCAATCCCTGAGGCACTCCACTACTCACCTTTCCCTCCAAGCGAATTCCATTCACCACCACCCTCTGGATTCTGTCCGTCAACCAGTTCCTAATCCAGTTCACCACTTCGGGTCCTATCATCAGCCCTTCCAGTTTATTTAAGAGCCTCCTGTGGGGAACTGTGTCAAAAGCTTTGCTGAAATCTAAGTAGATTAAGTCCATAGCTTGTCCCTGATTCAATTCTCCTGTCACCCAATCAAAGAACTCAATGAGATTCGTTTGGCACGATTTCCCTTTGGTAAAGCCATGTTGTCTCGGATCTTGCAACTTATTGGCTTCCAGGAAATTCACTATCCTTTCCTTCAGCATCGCTTCCATTACTTTTCCAATAACCGAAGTGAGGCTTACCAGCCTGTAGTTTCCAGCTTCTTCCCTATCACCACTTTTGTGAAGACGGACCACCTCTGCCATTCTCCAATCCCTCGGAACATCTCCCGTCTGCAAGGATATATTAAACAAATCTTTAAGAGGACCCGCCAAAACCTCTCTGAGCTCCCTCAATATCCTGGGGTGGATCCCGTCTGGTCCCATGGCTTTGTCCACCTTTAGCTTTTCAAGTTGTTGATACACACTTTCTTCTGTGAACGGTGCTCTATCCACTTCATTCTCATTTGTACTATTTCTAGTCCATCGCGGTCCTTCTCCAGGATTTTCTTATGTGAAAACAGAACAAAAGTATCTATTTAGCAATTTGCTTTTTCTTCATCATTTTCCACATAGCGGTTCGCAGTATCTTTTAGTCTCACAATTCCCTTTTTAGTCATTCTCTTTTCACTAATATACCTGAAGAAATTTTTGTCACCCCTCCTTATATTTCTAGCCATTTGTTCTTCCGCTTGCGCTTTTGCCAGACGTATCTCTCTCTTGGCTAACTTTCAGTTTCATCCAGTATTCCTCCATGTGTTCCTTTTCTTGAGTTTTTCTGTATTTCTGGAAGGCCAACTGTTTAGCCTTTATTTTCTCAACCACTTGGTTGGAGAACCATATTGGTTTCCTTTTTCTCTTGCTTTTATTTACTTTCCTTACATAAAGGTCGTGGCCCTATTTATAGCTTCTTTCAGCCTGGACCACTGTCCTTCCACTTCTTGTACTTCCTCCCAGCCCATCATCTCCTTCCTCAGATATTCCCCCATTTTACTAAAGTCAGCATGCTTGAAATCCAGGACTTTGAGTTTAGAGTGGCCGCTCTCCACTTTAGCTGTTATATCAAACCAAACCGTTTGATGGTCACTGCTGCCCAGGTGGGCACCCTCTCGGATATTTGACATGCTATCCCCATTTGTGAGCACCAGATCCAGTGTTGCTCCCTCCCTCGTGGGTTCCATCACCATTTGTCTGAGCAGAGCACTTTGGAAAGCATCCACGATCCCTCTACTTCTTTCCGATTCCGCAGACGGAACCTTCCAATCTACATCTGGCAGATTGAAATCTCCCAGCAACAGCACCTCTCTCTTGCTTCCCAACTTTTGAATATCTGCGATCAGGTCTTTATCTAATTCCTCCAATTGTGTCGGAGGTCTGTAGACAACACCCATGTGGACAGAGGTTCTATCATCTCTTTTTAAGGTGATCCATATCGCTTCTTCCTTTCCCCAGGTCCCTGTCATTTCAGTCGCCGTGATATCATTTCTCACATACAGAGCTACTCCTCCACCTTTACAACCCTCTCTATCCTTCCTAAATAGATTATAGCCTGGTATGTTTGCATCCCATTCATGGGAACCATTGAGCCACGTCTCCGTGATTGCAACAACATCCAAGTCTGCCTCCAACATCAGGGCCTGAAGGTCATGAACTTATTGCTTAGACTGCGAGCATATGTGGTCATCGCTTCCATCTACATTTCCTGGTATACGTTTGAACATTAGTGATTTGGGGGTTTCTTTTCTCTTTTGGGTACCTTCATATCTTTTTGTTCCACTTTTATTGTTTTTTCTTTGGCTTCCGTTCTGTTTTCAAGAACATCACAGTGCTATAATGGAGTAAAGAATTTTGTAGGGGCAACACTTGTGAGGTCGGATGTTTTCTTGTCACATAACGAAGTCTGCCTGAGCCTACAGTGATCCATCTATTTTTAGGTGGTTTTATCCTTTGTGGTAGTGGTGATAATTTGGTATGATTCTGTGCAGTATGATATTGTGCGGTCCTGGATGCTGCTTTAAGTGCATCTAGTTCCTGTTTTACTTTACTGAGCTCGTGTTTTAATCTAGTGAGTTGCAGACAGATAGGACAAGCCTTAAGTCTCCAGATAATTGGTCTTGAAACTAAAGCACCACAATTATTACAGAGAATAAAAGTCATCCTGATTGGTTGAAATGGGTATGAACAGGTGTGATATAGTGAGAACAGCAGCCTATGGATCTGTTGGCCGAGATTCTCATTATTAGAGCAGTAATCCTTAACTGGTGAGTAGAAGACTGGGGATTCCTGTGATAATGAGGGGTTTTCTTTTCAGATACAGTTGTAATATGGGTGGAGTTAATTTGTGATAAGTAGTGTATTTGGGGAAGTTATTTATGAAGTGTCCGTCTTGGGGTGGGTGGGTTGAGGGGCAGGGTGGGTGGTCTTAAGCTTAAGACTTTAGTAATGTGTCTGCTGTAACCTATCTGAAGAGCTGCACTTAAATTCACCAGAAGAAATGTCCAGGTGTACAGCTCTAAGGATTGGGACATGCAAATCACAATTTTAGCAGAGTATGTAACAAAAACAGGAAAGATATAAAGATATAAATGCAGAATTAAGCCAGAGCAATTCTTATCTGTGTGTATCCTTTAGGCAGAGGTCAGTAAAGACCATGTGGTTTAACTGCTCCTCCTCCAACACAAGCTATCAGCCTTAACCTACAGATTTACAAGCCAGATGGGGGAAGGGTACACTTTTAGGGAGCAAACAAAAGATCTAATTCTTTTGGTAGTTTTCAGATTAAACAGATATCAAACCAGTTTAAAACACAGCAAGTAAATCACAACAAGTAAATCACGACTACAACAGTTTCACAATTGACAACACTTCATTCCCCATTGACAATAATCTGAAAATTCTAGGTATAATTATAGACAAACATTTAACATTTGATACTGAAGTTTTCTCAGTAATCACAAAATCTTTCAGGTCTCTTTGGAAAATAAAAAGGATCAGACCTTATTTCTCATCAGAAACATTCAGACTATTGGTACAATCATTAACATTATCCCAATTCGATTATTGCAATGCCATATATGCTGGCTGTAAAGAGTACCTGTTGAAAAAAAACTCCAAACAAAACACTGCAGCCAGTTACATATACAAAATCTCTCATTTTGAAAGTGCCTCCCCTTTATTAATCAAATTACACTGGCTTCCCATCAAAGCAAGAATCACCTTCAAATTATGTACCTTTATCAAATACTAAATGGCACAGCTCCAGACTGTATGGTACCATTAATAAACTTACCTCGAAGAAACACTAAATATGAGGCAAGAAACTATCTCAGACTGCACCTCACAAATTGCAAAAACGTGATCTACAAAACTGTCCACTCTGCAGATTTAACTTACCTAGCAACCAAATGGTGGAACTCCTTACCACCCGAAATAAGAATTATACAGGAATATACTAGATTCTGTAAAATCCTCAAATCGTTCCTTTTCTAACAAACCCTCACAAAGAACAACCATATCTCAAACAATTAATTATTACCTGAATTGGTTATTACTCTATTTACCATTAACTTTCTCATTGTTTCATGTACAATTTCTCATTCATAATAGGTTTTCTAAATGTTAAACTTCCATAGTTATCCCAGTGTGTTTATGATACTGTATTGTAAAATTGGATTCTCACAACAAATTACTTTCTTAAGCATTATTCTTCGTTATGTATCCTATACTGTTCATTGTAAGCCACATTGAACTCAAACTTGTTTGGGATAATGTGGGATATAAATGTAACAATAAATAAACAAACAAACATCCAACCAGTACAGCCTTCAGCATAGGCGGTCGGTGCCCAACTGTTTGGGGAGGCTAAAGGGGGTGTGGTTAGGGGATGGGGCCAGGGGCGGAGCTTACCTCCATAATTGTCTGACAACACACAGAAAATAATAAGTAAAAATAAAATAGTCACAATTAATACCTTTTATTAAATTTAGATTTTAGATATGTGTCATATGTCAAAGAATAAAGTGGTTGCTCAAAGCATATACTAACCACAATTGCTCAACTGCAAAACACTATGCACAACTTTGTGCAAAAACACACTCAGAACCTTACTGTACCATAAATATTACACTGGGCAGAACCTAATACACCACCCATACGGAAAATGCAGACCGTCAACAATATGAAACAAGGGATCTTAATATCACTATGAGCCTGCAAAGAGGTGGGAAAATGTGGGATACAAACGCAGCAAATAAAATAAATAAACACGATGTCTGTTTTAGAAACCCATTACCAGGAGAAAAAAAAATCTCTGCACCAATAACAGGGTTAAATGTCATAAATAAGTAACTAAATAAATAAATAGATAGAAACTCTGAATGTTGAGCACCTGATCCTTATAATATGACATCTGTTTTAATGGTCCTTTACCAGAAGGGGGGGGGGGGGGGAGCTAGACTGCACAGAGGACAGGGGTTGAGTGTGGAAGAGAGCAGGAGATGTTTACAGGAGACACTGTAAATGCCAGAATAGTAATTAATACATTAATCACAGAGTTATGTGTGATTAACTTGCAGCCCCCTTCGTTTCTTCCAAACTACAAACATTCCTGAATTACAGATTCTGAAATACCTTCCGTACCATATTTGCGTTATGAAACTATATGTATTTAGTGTGAATATCATTTATGCCTAGTATATTTACACATATATAATATATAGAATATAAATGTTCAAGCCCAACCACACAAGATAAAAATGTTTATATACTTGTTAGATTAGTTTTGCACAAAGTTTAGAAAACTTGTGGGGAGGTAGTGGGGGAGGGGAAGGAAAAATTCACTCAGCTTTTCTGGTACATAATAATGTCACAAACTTTATGCAGGAATCAATGTGCCTTTTTAAAGCAAACATCAGCAAGGTTTGGGGAAAGAAAAAGTCAAGACACTGATCCTACTGATAAGCACTTACATGCAAAAGCAGGGATGCCTAGTCTGTCCCAGTAATGTTCTGCATTCTCACCCAAGGTTTTCTTCCTCGTTTTTTTTTTAACTCTCCCTTCCTTCCACCATTTCTGCCCTACTGTCTCCTCTCATTCCTTTCATCACTTGTTTTCTTCCAAGTATTATGCTCTCTCCCTCTCCTGTTTGGATCATTTTATCCTTCACTGTAGCTAAACCTTTCTTGCCACCTCCTCTCCTTTGATGATCTTCTCTCCCTCCCCCCACAAACCCAAAGCTCACATGGAAAAACAGGCAGAAAAGTGCTTCTTTCAAGTGCTGTTCCAGCCTCAACAAGCTGCAGAAGGCAGCAGCAGCATTTTTATTTTAACATGAAATTATTTCCTGCGTATTCCTTCAAACTGCTCATGCTTGAGCCACAGAACAGGTCACTTGTCCAAATTACAGCAGGCAAGATGCAGACCTGAAATTTTGCATCACAAATTTCTTACTAAAACTGAACTACTCTCACTCTGTTTACAACTAGTCACAGCAAAGGAAACAGACCAGAATAAGAGCCAGATTTTGTTTACTGAATCTTTTGCACTGTCCTTTCCTAAGCAGCAAGGCTATTACTTTTAACTTCTAACAAGAAGAGTACCTCAGTAGCTCTAGTGGTGGTCGTCGACCCGGAGCCTTCTCTCTGCTGCCTGCTGTTGCAACTTCCTGCTTACGCAGGGTTGCCAGGTGGAAAATTTTTTTCCAGCCCAATCCAGCCCAAAAAACAGCCCAAAACCCGCCCAAACACAAACCCCGCCCCTGACACCCCCCCCCCCCGCGTCATCACCCCCGCCCCCGCCGTCATCACCCCCGCCCCCGCCGTCACCGGCCCCGCCTCCCACGTCACCGGCCCCGCCTCCCCGTAATCGGCCCCGCCTCCCACGTCATCGGCCCCGCCTCCCCGTCATCGGCCCCGCCTCCTACGTCATCGGCCCCGCCTCCCACGTCACTAACCCCGCCCAAAACGTCACTAACCCCGCCCAGAAACGTCACTAACCCCGCCCCCCCCGCGGCCGAAAAAACCGCCCTGAAGCCCAAAACAGCCCAAAAAACCGCAACCCGCCGCGGGCAAAAATTTCCCGCGGCGGGTCGCGGAAAACCGCCCAATTGGGCGGTAAAACCGCCCACCTGGCAACACTGTGCTTACGCGTGGGTGGGATCTGGCAGAGAAAAGACTCGGGGTTGGTTAGGCAGTGGTGAGGGGAGGATGATGAACCTAAGGGACGACATCGTAGGGAGCTGAGGTATGCTGGGCACTCACGGGCGGGTGGGGGCTGGGGGAGGAGGGAGAGAGGAGGAGAAAAAAAAAACCCAGATGTTTGTGTGCTGGCTGCCTGACTGCAACAACGGCTGGCAAAAATCAATAACATTTAGAGGGAGAGCTGCCTGGCAAAAAGTGCTACGTTTGTGAGGACAGCAGCCAAGGGAAGTCAACGATTGGGCTGGGGAGGCTTAGCCTCCCCAAGCCTCTTATACGGGGCGCCTATGGCCTTCAGCTTCCTTAGGTTGTGAGGCCAGGGATGGCAACAGCCAGAGTGTCAAGACAACCACCAGTTCTAGTGCCAAGATGGCAGGACTTGCAATGAAGTCTCACCTAGATCACACTGGAGTAAGGGCTAGTGGTTACAATATCAGACCAGGGGCCCCTGGCCCAAAACAGACAGCTGTGCTAAGTGGGCTGAGCAGCTACCATATACCCCCATAATCTATGACATTCCCTTACTTTGACAGGGGCTGCACAGCATCTGGTTGCCTGGAAGAGTTGGACTAAAGTGAGGGCTCTGCAGGGAAGGGTGAGGACACTTCATCCAGTCCTGAGAGGCTAGGGGCCAAAGCGAGGTGTGAGAAAGGTGCACAAGGGAGGGGGAGGGAGGGATTATTGTGTCACAAAAAAGGGGTGTGCTCTGAGCCACGTTTGTAATAGCATGGTGGTAGGGGGCTAGTGGTGGAGGTTGTGGGGGTAGGGGGGTGGTAGTGATGGGAGTGGTGGTTTCACAGTGTGTACGTTAAGCAACAAATATTGCACTTATTTTCACTGAAATTGCCAAAGGTGTATTCTGTTATGTAGCCTGTGCTGCATTATAGTGCTGCTCTGCCTCATTTTGGGGTTGCACTATAGATGTCATGAGCCAGGTGCATTGAAGGTACTCTGTCACCTCTGCGGGAGGAAGCAAAGGTTATAAACATAGGTGTGTATCACCAGCTATTGGCACCTTGGAGTGGGGGAGAAGGTTTGAAACAGAGGGCTGCTGAGTGGTGGGAACATCTGTGGAAGCCTAAGTGGGGACGAGGGGCCATCATAGTCATACAAAGACAATAAGAAACACAGTACAGGTAGGTCAGGACCTACAATGGGAGGTGTGCTGGTTTGGAGACAGTGAGGGGTTGGTAGGGGAAGGGCACATCAAAGGAGGATGGGGGTCTAATCTACAGCAGAGGATGTGTGGATAGGAGGGAAGCAGGTATGATCAATAGGTTCAAGAAGAGGCAAACACAACAGGAAGGTGTTATGATTCTGTTAGAATTCTTCTAGTCAGACAGGGGAATGCTTGGAACCGCCCCTGATTGATCCGTTAGGGGCTGAGCTGATGTCAGTCTGATCTACTTAAGCTGACCTTTCCCTACAACCCCTGCTTTGGCGTTACTGCAATTCTACTGAAGCCTTACCTTTGCTCTGTCTGAGCTATTAGCTCTGTGCTTGTGTGGAGTTATTACTCCTTTCCTTTGATTGCAGTTTCTGTTGCTCTGTCTCTGTCTGCCGGCTGCTGCCTGTGTGTGTCTAATTACCTCTCTCACTGCACCTGGGTTTCTCTCTTTGGGCTGTAGTGCTGTGTGGTGAGTTCCTACCTCATTCTGTTCCAGTTTGTTTGTTTTGCTTCCCCTTCCTTTGGAGTTCCCTTTGTGACCTGTTTGTTTTTTGCTTGGCAGGTCCTGCCCTGGTAGCAGACTCGGGACCTTTTTGTTTCTCTCCGTGGGGGGTTGTTTGTTTGCTCTTTCATTGTACTCCTGATTGTACAACAACCGTTGTCAGCAGTCTTCCCTGCCTCCGGTTGCTGTGTGTGTGCTGAGCTTGGTTTAACCCTTTGTCTGCAGAGCTTCTCTGCTTCTGACACTTGTCGGTTTACTGCAGTCTTCCCTTTATGACTGTTTTAGTCCTTTCTTTGCTGTACTACCTCCTGTATTACAGAGCACTGTCCCTTTCTGTGCGGGGTGTGCGTGTTAGGCTCCGCACTCCGTTTTGCGGACTTTTCCCTTCCCTGTCTGCTGAGGGTCTCTGCCTACAGTATCTTATATTCCAGTCCCTCACCTTCTTTGTTTGTGGTGGGCTACAGCTTGACACGTTTCTGTGTATGCTTCTCTTTCTCCTTGATTACCAGCACCGAGGGTGTTGCTAGTGCTCCGGTCCCTGTGAGGGACCCCTCTTTTAGTCTCTTTCTCCCCTCCCTAAGTATGAGTCGGTTCCAGTTAGGCCATGAGGCCCACATGCATGAATTCTGAGTGAATCGGTTCCTGATAGGCTGTGAGGCCCGCCTGATTGCCGTATCTTCCCTTTTCTGGAGGTGCAAGTTGGTTGCTACGTGTGTGTACAGGCTTGGTAGCTGGGGTAGTGTGTAGTGCCTGCTGGGCCCACCCTCAGCCTTGGCCTAACCCCTATTCTAGGCCTCGGCCGGGGCCCAAGGGCTCACAACCAGACTAACAGAAGGACTCAATATGTGGGGTTCAGATGGTTCACACTGGGCCACAGAGAGACAGCAAGCAAACCATAGTCCACCTCTCCATTCTCCTTTACTCAGCAATAACACAGATGGGTCACAAAAGACAGTTTGTGGCTTCTGTTGTTTGTTTTTATATCAGGTCTAGGGATAGACATTCTCACTTCCAGCCCTTGATGTCTGCCTGCTATACATTATCATATTCAGATGTCCAGATTGTGATGCTGTCCTCAACCTACCCTCAAAACACCTGTTCTGGGAACATCCATTTTGGGACCCTCAGCTCATTTGGGTGTTGAAAAATCAGGACTTGGACATTCCAAGTACATGGATGGCCATTGCGGCCTTTTGAGACGTTTATATGCTTTGAAAATGAGTGAAGAGGTGAGAAAGCAGGCTGTTGAGATTTACCACTGTGGTGGGAAAAGTCATGGAGATGTTGCTGACGGAAAGGATAATAAACGTTCTAGAATCAAGAGGGTGAGTCATAAGATGGTGAACTGAATCAGAAATTGGTCTACTGGCAGGTGACAGAGGTTAGTGGCAAATGGAATTCAGTCAGCAGAAAGAATTGTGACTAGTGGTATGCCTCAGGAATCGGTCCTGGACCAATTCTGTTCAGTGTCTGTGAGTGATACAGCTGAAGGGTTAGTAGGAAAAGTTTGGCTCTTTGTGAATGACATGGAGATTTAGACAGCATGAGAAGTGATCTACAAAAATTATAAACGTGGGCTACAGTTTGAGAGTTGAGTTTTAATGTAAAGAAATGCATTTTGGGTGCAGAAATGCAAAGAAGCTGTATATGATAGGAGGAGAGAGGCAGATGTGCACGGATCAGGAAAGGGACCTTGGGGTGATGGTGTCTGAGGTCTTCAAGGTAGTGAAAAAATGTGAGAAGGCGTTGGCCAAACTAAAAGGATGCTAGGCTGCATAGAGAGATGCATAACCAGGTGATAATGCTCCTGTACAAGTCATTTGTGAGGCCACATTTGGAGTACTGTGTTGAGTTTTGCAGGCTATATTTTGGTAAGAATATAAAAAGACAAAGCAGTTGAAAGAAAGGTGACCAAAATGGTATGGGGTCTGCACCAGAAGATGTATGAGAAGAGATTTCAAACCTGAAGATGTATACCCTAGAGCTGAGGAGAAACAGGAATGATATAATACAGACATTTAAATACTTAAATGAACAATATTAATGAGCAAACAAATCTTTTTCATAGACAAGGAAGCTGTAGAACTAGAGGACATGAAATTAAAACTGCAAGGAGGTAAGCTTAAATGCAATATCAGGAAATACTTTTTCACCAAAAAGGGTGGTGGATGCCTGGAGCATTTCACCTCTTTTTCCTGCTGCCATTCCTGTCCTTGTGCACCCAAGCATCTTTTTGGCTTTTGCTGTCGCCTTAAGATGATCGATAATAACACCCCCAAGCTCCTATACTTTAGGGAGCAGTATAGTATAGGAGGTGACGTACATCTTTCCATGAAAAAAGAACTGGACTTGGAGAGTGATAGTATCTGCTTATTTTAAGGAGGCAAAACAGGTAGAAAACACAACAGCAAAAACCAGAAGGATGCTTGGGTGCATAAGGAGAGGAATGGCAGCAGGAAAAAGGAGGTGTATAAATCTCTGATGAGGTTCCATTTGGAGTGCAATTCTGGAGATCACACCTTCAAAAAGATATAAACAGGATGGAGTCGGTCCAAAAGGCAGCTACTAAAATGGTCAGTGGACTTCATCAAAATGTGTATGGGGACAGACTTAAAGATTTCAATATGGAGAGGAAGTAACATCACCAAGCAATATGGTCGCTTGATGCGAGAGCTCCCACTTCCCTGCGCTGATTTTCTGGCGGTATCCCAGTTAAGGATTTGTTTTGCAGCCTGATTTAAAAGACTTTGGATCCAATTGTTTTGGAGCAGTGGAAGAAGCATGAGCGTGCCCATAAGCTTATGTTTAAATCGTTTTTATTGATGAAATAAACAATTACAATGCTTGTAAATAACTCTATAAGCTCTGATATCATCATTTTAACAACTTAACTACCTACCTTCCCACTCCCTTCCCTTCCCTCTTCCCCTCCCCCACCCCACCCAAATAGGAGACAGTAAAAAAGTACAACATTTTCTTATAATTACATGTTCAGTAACTGACTTCTAGATTCAGAGGGTAATGTCTGTAAGAACGGGCTCCATCTATCTATAAAAAGTTCCAACGTCGGGCGCGGCTGCTCCTTTATCTGTATCCTTTCCATCCTCATGAGAGTTATCATTTGGGCTCTCCATGTCTGGATCGATGGTCCTGTGACCTCCAGCCAATCTATTAAAATAGCTTTCTTTGCCATCATAGTGGCTCTCTTTACGAATGCCACATAGCCCTTAGGCTCGGGTCTGCTGAGTTCCGGCTTACCAAATAGTAGTAGAGGCGAGCACCTCCATTTTGCCTTCCATAATTTCTCAATTTGGCTAAGAAGACTGGACCAGAAGCAGTTGACTCGCGGGCAGCTCCAGAA
Source organism: Microcaecilia unicolor (assembly GCF_901765095.1). Taxonomy (NCBI): domain Eukaryota; kingdom Metazoa; phylum Chordata; class Amphibia; order Gymnophiona; family Siphonopidae; genus Microcaecilia; species Microcaecilia unicolor. The sequence goes on from NC_044036.1 coordinate 232,306,916, forward strand.
CATGTGTCCTAATGTCGCTCTATTCCCCTTGACTTGGGGCAAGCCCCATCAGGGGATAGTCCCATATGAAATGCCCGTCAAGGGGGGACATGATGCCGTAATGCAAACCGATACTGGAGTTCCCAGTACGCAGCCCAAGTTGTCACTTGCCTTAAGGTGAGAACATGCTCCATGAACACATTAGTCGATATCTGTACTGACAGGTCCCTTCCCCAGTCTCTGGCATACTTAGCATAGTCTAATTCAGATTTAGTGTCTTTGATATGTCTGTGGTGATAAAGTAATGGTACTCGCTGTTGTGAGTTCAGGGACAACGCTGAGGCCAGTTCTTCTTGAATGTCTTCTGCAAGGTCCTCTCACGGCATGCTGGACACATAATGGTGTATTTGCCAGTAGTGAAAGTAGTCGTTTGGCCCCAATAGTTGTAATCTTTGTAATGCGGCATGTGTTTGTAGTTTCCCTTCTTCGGTGATGATTTGCTGTAGATAGGTAACTCCTCGCTCAGGCCATTTACGAAATATGCTATAAAGAAGACCTAGTGGGAATGCCGGGTTGCCACAAACGGGCATCAAAGGGGTCACTTTATAAGAACAGCGATGTAGTTTACAAAGTTATACCATTCACTGTAAAATGTTTATATGGTAGCTGATTATGTAACTTTTTAAGTCTAAATGCTTCGAATATACGCCTTCACAGCTACTACTCAATACTAAAAACTTGGTTTTGTCTTTAAGTTTTAATTTAACTAAGCCCAATGCTCCAGACCTCTCTCTACCTGGTGGAATTCCCTCCATATCTCCCATGAATGGGATGTAGATTGTGATATCATTACGACCCTCAGGGGGTCCTGAGCCCCTACGTTTTGCCCCATCCTTGGCCACCTTTAAATCTAGACTGAAAGCCCACCTCTTTAACATTGCTTTTGACTCGTAACCACTTGTAACCACTCGCCTCCACCTATCCTCCGCTCCTCCTTCCTGTACACATTAATTGATTTGATTTGCTTACTTTATTTTTTGTCTATTAGATTGTAAGCTCTTTGAGCAGGGACTGTCTTTCTTTTATGTTTCTGCAGCGCTGCGTACGCCTTGTAGCGCTATAGAAATGCTAAATAGTAGTAGTAGTAAAGCCACCACCAAACGTTTTGGGCTGTAGGCAAGATGTGCGAGATCTCCAGTGTTGGAGATATTAAACATTTCAATCCATGAAGAAGACTGCTGAAGTGATAAGGTCTGAATAATTCTAGCTCAATCTTTGTTGCAGAGAAATCTGTAGTGCCTCTGAACCAGTCATTCAAGTGTCTCATGGTACATGCCACGGTTAATGATCTGATATCTAGTAAGCCCAGGCCTCCATATTCCTTTGGGGTACAGACCATGGCAAGAGGCAGTCTTGGTCTCTTCCCTTTCCACAGGAATTTTGTCAGGGCTGAGTTCAATTTTTGCTCGTCTGCTCTTTTTAGGTATAATGGTAACATTTGGAACACATAAAGCCAGCAGGGCACTACCATCATATTATACAATACTAGTCACCCTGAGAGCGATATGGGTAGTGTCTGCCATTGTGCCAGTTTTGTTATAGTTCTTGATAGCATGGTTTGAATATTTAATTCATAAAGTTTAGACAAGTCTTGTGGAATATGAACCCCTAAATATTTTATCTCTGTCCCCTTTTTCAACTGCGCCTCTCCCTCCATTGATGTAACTACTCCCTAGGGATACACTTTTATAATATAGGATTTCTGCAGATTTATTTTAAATCCTGAGATATCTCCAAAACATGAGGTTCTTTGTATCAACATTCGCACTGAAGTCTCCGGGCGAGCTGTCACTATCAGTAAGTCATCAGCAAATGCCATCACTTTAACATTCTCTCCTCCCACTTCTACTCCCGCTATTCCTTCTTCTCTGACTAGAGTCCTCAATAGGGGTTCAAGAGCTAGTAGGAACAGTGCCGGGGAGAGGGGGCAACCCTGCCTAGTTCCCCGCATAATAGGGAATTGTGGGGTTCGTACTCCATTGACCAGTACAGCAGCTGTTGGGTTTGTGTATAATGTCTGAATCGCTTGGTAGGCCCACCCCTGTATGCCTGAATAGCTTAACACCTCAGATAAGTAGTCCAAGTTTACGCTGTCAAACGCCTTCTCAGCATCTAAGCTGATCAGCGCTGACTTGATCTTTGCTTGTTGGCAGTGACTCATGGCTAGTAATAATCGTCTAACATTCACTACAGAGTGGCTATTCCGAACGAACCCAACCTGCTCGGGACCTACCAAACGGGGGATATATTGGTGTAGTCTGTTAGAAAGCAATTTAGCTAAAATTTTTACATCCACATTTATTAAAGAGATTGGACGGTATGAGTCTGCATGTAGTTCTGACCTTCCTGGTTTGAGGATTAGAGTTATCAGGGCTTCGTTTGCATTCGGTGGGAAATTTTTCTGTTCTACTACCTCTTCAAAGTAATCCTGTAGGGCTCCTACAACCGAGGGTCCTAACATTTTATAAAACTCACTAGTGTATCCATCAGGACCAGGGGCAGAATGAGTGGGTAGGGCTTTGATAATATCTTGTAGCTCCTTCCCTGATATTGGATTTTCCAGGTTCCTCGCCTCTTCTTTAGACAATTGGGCCATACCTGCCTTGTGTAGATATTCCCGCACTCCTGTCATTGTAGGAGCTTGCTCCCGCTTATACATTATGGTGAAGAAGTCTTGGAAGACCTGGGCCACTTTCTCCCTCCTGTATTGGAGTACTCCCTCTTTGTCCTTTACCGCTGTAATCACTCGGGGCCCTCCCCTATGTTTAACTAGGCGTGCCAGCAGTGTACCCGTCCTATTGCCCAACCTCTGGAGCTTTTATTTCCTTAGCACTAATGCCTTAGACGCTCTCTCTTGAAGCAGTGAGTTTAGCGCTACTTGTGCCACCTGCATTTGTTCTTTGTGTTGGCTAGTGGGGGTCTTGATGAACCTGCGTTTCGCTTTTTGGACCTTTTTCTCCAAGTGTGTAATAGCCCCTGTCATTCTACGCTCTCGTTGAGCTGTGAAAGCAATGATATCTCCCCTAATGACAGCCTTTGCCGCTGGCCAAAATATAGCAGGGCGGTTCTTATAATCTGAATTGAGATCTATATACTGTGTCCATCTTCCTTGTATGTATTCCTGAAAGTCTGTATTCAATGCCAGGTAGGACGGGAAACGCCATCCCGAATTGTTGTGTGCACTGTTCGGTACCCTCAAGTCCATCCAGACAATCGCGTGATTCGTGACTTCTTCTGGTCCAATTTCCACCGCCTCTATTTGTGAGAATATCTTCCTATCTATTAGTATGTAATCAATCCTTGAGAATGTGCCGTGTGCCCTAGAGAGGGGCGTGAAGTCTCGCCCCTCCGGATGTAATGTACGCCAAGCATCTACGACACTAAGTTCCTGCATAAATTGATGTAAAGCTCTTGCTCTGGGCCCCCCTCTCGCTGCGCGTCTGGGCGTTGAACAGTCTAGTAGGGGGTCTGCCACTAAGTTAAAATCTCCCAAAATTAATAATGGTAATGATTTGTAAAGTAAGCATGAGTGTACTAGCTGATCATAGAATGCCTTATCATATAGATTCGGCCCATATATTGCAACTAGTAGATACTCTTTATGGTGTAACCAGAGATGTATGATGACAAACCTTCCTTGTGGATCACTCTCTACTAGTTGCGACTTTGGCCACTAAGCCTTTTCGAAGTAAGATGGCTACTCCTCGTTTTCTCCCCGCAGCCGAGGCTGTGTGTAACATAGTAACATAGTAGATGACGGCAGAAAAAGACCTGCACGGTCCATCCAGTCTGCCCAAGAAGATAAATTCATATGTGCTACTTTTTTATTTGTACTGTCCTCTTCAGGGCACAGACCGTCTGCCCAGCACTATCCCTGCCTCCCACCACCAGCTCTGGCACAGACCGTACAAGTCTGTCCAGCACTAATCCCGCCTCCCAACCACCAGCCCCGGCACCCTGCTTGGGCATCTTTCAAAGTGGTAGCACCTGAAACCTAGCACTGTGTCAGAATGGCCCACTAGGGATTAGGTGCCACTGAAGTAAGTAAATAATGTCTATGTTCTGAAATACCAACATACATTTGTATGTTCCCAGGCTGACCCCCCCCCCCCCCCCAGATACTTTAGATATTGACAATTGTAAACATGGTGCTGCCACCATACGTGGCTGACACATACACGTCCATTCCTGCATGTATTTTAGCAAAAGCTCTTATGTCAACAAATACACTGAAACCTTTAGGTTTAAATGTCAATATTGGTTGGAAGGTACTTTTATGAAAATTTTGAGATAAGGCCAGCATCGTTAATTCTGAATGTCTATGCAGATTTTAGAGAGTTTCCAGAAGAGGGGATTTTTCAAGACAAGTATATAATCAACACTATTTTGATTCAACTTGTCAGCAGGGCACACACATGGACTCCTATGGGAAAGGTAAAAGCTAGTATCGTTAGTTTGACAGAATTGCTTAAGTAGCCAGAATGCAAGAAATTCTCACTATTTTTATCAACTTGTAGATTTTATGTGGCATTTGATATATATAAGTAAAAGATTTGGGCAAACAGGCTCCCGAAGAAGCCGACATCGGCGAAATGGACAGTTCTGCAGGAAACACCGCTGGAGAAGAAACAATGGCCGCTGGCCCATCAAACTGGAAATCACGCGCAGGAAGCTCTTGTGTTTTCTTAAGTCTCAATGGCAAACTGTTCCACAAAGTAGGACCCGCTTCATAAGAAATAAATGTTCTATATTCATTTAATCTTACAACTCAAAATACAGGTTTATCTAAATACAATTGTTGTGCAGATCTCGGGGTCCTGGAAGGCTGATATGCATATAATTTTGCTGCTAATATTTCTGAAACCTTACCAGTTAAGATCTTAAAAACTAAGAGCAAGATCTTGAATTTAATATGATACTCATTGGGTAGCCAATGCAAAGATTTCAGGTTTGGTGAGATACACTAATATCTACTGACACTAAAATTCTAGCCACAGTATTTTGTGCTACCTGTAATGCCTGTAACTGAGATCTAGAAATACCAAGTAACAAACTGTTACAATAATCAATAATCAAAGAAGACCGACCAAAAATGATGAAGGGGATGAAACTCCTCCTTTATGAAGAAAGGCTAAAGAGGTTAGGGCTCTTCAGCTTGAAAAAGAGATGGATGAGGGGAGATACGATTGAGGTCTACAAATTCTTGAGTGGTGTAGAACGAGTAGAATTAAATCGATTTTTTACTCGTTCCAAAAGAACAAAGTCTAGGGGACACTCAAGGAAGTTACATGGAAATACTTTTTAAAACAAATAGGAGGAAATATTTTTTCACTCAACAGATAGTTAAGCTCTGGAACTCTGTCGAAGGATGTGGTAAAAGCAGTTAACATATCTAGGTTTAAAAAAGGTTTGGACAAATTCCTGGAAGAAGAATCCATAGTCTGCTATTGAGACAGACATGGGGAAGCAACTGCTTGCCCTGGGATTTGAGGTACGGAATGTTGTCATGATTTGGGTTTCTGCCAGGTACTTGTGACCTAGCTTGACCACTGTTTGGAAAACAAGATACTGAGCTAGATGGACCATTGGTCTGACCCAGTATGGCTGTTCTTATGTACGTTAACCGCTCTTTTGAAAACCTTTATAAACACCTTATTTGGATATCCTCTCCGGTAAAATCTTTGTTTCATTGTGGGCGCCTGAGCTACAAATGTCTCTTGCTCCGTGCACAAGCGTTTGAGGCAGAGAAATTGCCCTGCTGGAATGCTTTCACCTGTTGTGGATGAAAGCTTTGAAAATGCAATATTGTATTTTGATCAGTAATTTTACAATGCAGTTGTGTTTTAAAAGTCCCTGCACAATATTGTATATTAATATCCAGAAAATTAACCTCCTGCCTACCAACTGTTGCACTGAACAATATATTAGGATCACAGTTATTAAAATACAATATAAACTAATTTAATTCTTCATCGTCACCCAGCCATACCAGTAGCACATCCTATATAATAATTTGCACCTCCAAAGGTCCATGGTAGGCTGGCTGTCTGGGTTCATAACATCTCCTGATGTCAACCAGCCTCCAGCGTTCCATTCCCCCTCACTGCCCCGCCCTCGCATCAAGACGTAATGACGTCAGAGGGCAGAACAGTGAGAGGGAAGGGAACGCTGGAAGCGAGCTGACGTCAGGAGGGATGTTACGAACTGAACGGAAGCCAACGCCAGCCAGCCAGAGAACGTTCAGGTACAAATCGAGGGGAGGAGAGAATCACAGGACATCGAAGGGAGGGAGGGGGAGGGAAGGGGAGGGCAGGAGAATTGATGGACATGGATGAGATGGGAGGACAGTAGAGGATAAAAATCGCAGGACACGGATGGGAGGGCAGGGAAGAGGAGAATCGCTGGACATGGAGGGGAGGGGAGGGCAGGCCAGGGGAGAAAAAAAAAAGCTTACATCACAGCCTTTCTAGGGCCCGTTTCATTGTTGAAGAAACGGGCATAGTTCCACTAGTCATCAATGAAACGCTTCCAAAGTAATATATTACTACTATAGCTAGTTTTATTAAACTTTCTCTCAAACTCTGCGATATACAGGCAGACTACCTGACTGATCTATCACCGTTTTATGAATTTTTGGAACAAAATAAATAATCGGAATCTTAGGATACAATCTCAATAAGTATTTATATTCTTTTGATGTGATTATTCCTTGTTGTCGTGCTTGAACTAGAATATCCTAAACAGAACAAAATCTTTAGTGAGGTCAGCAGGTAATTCTACATAAAACTGACCATCATTTAACTGGCGATTTGCTTCCTTCAAATATTGAATTATATATTGGACTACTATCCCTCCCCCTTTATCAGCTCTCATAATTATCAAATCCTTGTCTTTCTGCAACTGATGAAGCACTTCTTCCTGCTTATAAGTTAAATTGTTTCTCCGATGACCTAATGAATTATGCATTCTCTGTATATCTCTCAAAACCACTTTTTGAAATGTATCAACTTCCGAATCCACAGGATCTGGAGGAACCCAAGTCAAAAAGTTATTTTGAATTTTATTAGAAGTATTTTTTCCAAATTAAGAGGACTGCAATGGGGGCCACTATAGCCCCCACAGTAGCCTGTTTGATAAGCCGTGATGGTATATAATACTCGTTGTTGTTGCTGTTATATCAGCCCCTAAAATAGGGTTTAGAATTACACTGCTGAAAATAAAAATAATTTCACGTCCGCTTTGTGTCTTTTTAGGGCAGCTAATTTCTTAGTTCTCGTTACTGCAGTGGAAACGCCACCCACATTCCAAGTTAGGAACCGTGTAACTGCATCACTGGACATGGGATGTGTTCAAAAGTCTAACAAAGCAGTCCCATATGACTTGTGGAGTCCCTAGTGCCCAGCTCACCAGGGTGCCCCTGCCCTTCTCATTGTTAGCCGCCTCTGAGTCTTGGTTCCCATCATAACTGACAACCTCTCTCTGGTTTTGTAGACAGGATCTTTCATCTTCCATGTTCCCCTTTTCCCTGAGCAAAGCCCTCCAAATCCAGTACTTCATGGTTTTCTGTCTCATCACCCCCTCTTTCCTCCCCCCTCCCCCTCCCCCATTAACCCTCACTCTCTGTCCCGAACATCGGTTGGGTGAGTGTAGATCTAAAGATGGTGGCGTTCCCCCCCTCCCTCCTAATAACACACCCCTATACGCATTATTTCAGCTAGTTATACAGTGGGGGAAATAAGTATTTGATCCCTTGCTGATTTTGTAAGTTTGCCCACTGACAAAGACATGAGCAGCCCATAATTGAAGGGTAGGTTATTGGTAACAGTGAGAGATAGCACATCACAAATTAAATCCGGAAAATCACATTGTGGAAAGTATATGAATTTATTTGCATTCTGCAGAGGGAAATAAGTATTTGATCCCCCACCAACCAGTAAGAGATCTGGCCCCTACAGACCAGGTAGATGCTCCAAATCAACTCGTTACCTGCATGACAGACAGCTGTCGGCAATGGTCACCTGTATGAAAGACACCTGTCCACAGACTCAGTGAATCAGTCAGACTCTAACCTCTACAAAATGGCCAAGAGCAAGGAGCTGTCTAAGGATGTCAGGGACAAGATCATACACCTGCACAAGGCTGGAATGGGCTACAAAACCATCAGTAAGACGCTGGGCGAGAAGGAGACAACTGTTGGTGCCATAGTAAGAAAATGGAAGAAGTACAAAATGACTGTCAATCGACAAAGATCTGGGGCTCCACGCAAAATCTCACCTCGTGGGGTATCCTTGATCATGAGGAAGGTTAGAAATCAGCCTACAACTACAAGGGGGGAACTTGTCAATGATCTCAAGGCAGCTGGGACCACTGTCACCACGAAAACCATTGGTAACACATTACGACATAACGGATTGCAATCCTGCAGTGCCCGCAAGGTCCCCCTGCTCCGGAAGGCACATGTGACGGCCCGTCTGAAGTTTGCCAGTGAACACCTGGATGATGCCGAGAGTGATTGGGAGAAGGTGCTGTGGTCAGATGAGACAAAAATTGAGCTCTTTGGCATGAACTCAACTCGCCGTGTTTGGAGGAAGAGAAATGCTGCCTATGACCCAAAGAACACCGTCCCCACTGTCAAGCATGGAGGTGGAAATGTTATGTTTTGGGGGTGTTTCTCTGCTAAGGGCACAGGACTACTTCACCGCATCAATGGGAGAATGGATGGGGCCATGTACCGTACAATTCTGAGTGACAACCTCCTTCCCTCCGCCAGGGCCTTAAAAATGGGTCGTGGCTGGGTCTTCCAGCACGACAATGACCCAAAACATACAGCCAAGGCAACAAAGGAGTGGCTCAGGAAGAAGCACATTAGGGTCATGGAGTGGCCTAGCCAGTCACCAGACCTTAATCCCATTGAAAACTTATGGAGGGAGCTGAAGATGCGAGTTGCCAAGCGACAGCCCAGAACTCTTAATGATTTAGAGATGATCTGCAAAGAGGAGTGGACCAAAATTCCTCCTGACATGTGTGCAAACCTCATCATCAACTACAGAAGACGTCTGACCGCTGTGCTTGCCAACAAGGGTTTTGCCACCAAGTATTAGGTCTTGTTTGCCAGAGGGATTAAATACTTATTTCCCTCTGCAGAATGCAAATAAATTCATATACTTTCCACAATGTGATTTTCCGGATTTAATTTGTGATGTGCTATCTCTCACTGTTACCAATAACCTACCCTTCAATTATGGGCTGCTCATGTCTTTGTCAGTGGGCAAACTTACAAAATCAGCAAGGGATCAAATACTTATTTCCCCCACTGTATTAGTTAAACTTAATATTACATCTACACAACTGAAAACATCAACTCAAACAAAGTTTTATATTAACCTTCATGCCAAAGATCAAGCTTTCTCGTCAACTTTACCAGTCACTCTTGCAACCTGTATTTCTGTTCGTTTTCCTTCTGTGCGGGCCTTTTAAGCCCCGTTGTGCTTCCTGCAGCGTCGTGAAAGTTTTCCATGATCCCTCTATTTGCACCTTTAGTAACGCTGGGTATAGCAGCATGAAGCGCTGTTTGTTGTCCGCCAAGCGCTTGCAGATGGGCCCAAATGCTCTTCTTTTCTCTTGCACTGCAAGTGAATAATCCTGGAACACCTTTACATGTGATCCCTCAAATAGCAACGTGTCCCATTTTTGGCGGGCCCCTCGCAGGATTTCCTCTTTGTGGATGAAGTTGTGCACTTTGATGATTACTGCCCATGGTCTGGTGCTCGTGTTGCTCCGTTTCCCCAGTCGATGAGCCCTCTCCAGGCAAAGCGGACCTGCACTGTCTGAGAGCGCGAACTCCGCCTTTAGCCAGCGCTCGAGTTGTAAGGAGAGGGTACGGTCTGGGATCAATTCTGGTATTCCAATTAATCGGAGGTTCAACCTCCGGGATCTGTTTTCCAAGTCGTCTAAGTGGCGAGTTGGGCGCTGAGCTCACTCTGTAAGTCTTTTATCACTGTTGCTCTAGCGGCCTTGGCATCTTCCATATCGGACATTCGTATCTCCAGCTCTCCAGTTCTTCAAGTAGTCTCATCTAGTCGCGCTTCCATCCCAGCGAGTTGGTCGGATAGCTTGGTAAACTGGGGAGCCATAGCGGACTGCACCGCTTCCGTGATCTGTAACAACTGGGCAGCGTTAAACGTGGGAGCAGCCTCCTGCTTCGGACTCGTCGCCTTCTTGCCTTCTCCTTGCCCACATTGTTTTTCTGGTTCCTTCTTCACATTCCTGCCTGGCATCACCCTACTTTCACGAACCACAAAGAAGTCCATAGACTGCGCGTCAACACTGTGTTCGGGGTTCGTTCCGATTATTTTTTCGTTATAACATGCATTAGAGGAGGGGGGTTAGCCCTGGAGAGAATAGAAACACATCTTCCTCTCTCTCAATGCATCACGTGATCTCCCCCCATAAGCTTAGCTAAATATGCCTTTACAGGCGATTCAGCGGCGAGCCACGTGGTGGGCACGTCGGTGGTGGGCCCACACCAGGCAAGCAGTTCTGTGGAAGATGGGTCGCAAGAACTCTTTGCTCCGGAGTATGAGCGAGAAGCCCCAGACTCTCTTAAGGCATCAGAATTGAGAGAGTGGTTATTAGAGATGCGGGCAGACCTTAAAGTAGTATGCTCGGAGTAAGTGCGGATCTCCGCGGTGAAATTCACGACCTGGGTAATCGAGAGGAAGAACTGGATACCCGCATGGAGGAGCATGAGACTGGAATCTCTACTCTAGACCAGCAGATGGAAGAGATGCATAATGGGGTCCTGCAGCTTACTGATAAATTGGAAGACCTAGAGAATAGGAGTTGGAGACGGAACTTACTGTTCAGAGGCCTCCCTGAAACGCCCAATTATGTCAACTGTGAAGAAGTGGTGCAGAATATAGTAAGTGCTCTTTTAACAGAGGCAGGTATCCCAATGAATCCAGGTGATGTGGTGCTAGAGAGATCCCACAGAGCGCTGGATATGGCAAGGCGCAACTTATCTAAAGACATTACAGCTTGTTTTCAAGATTTCAAACTTAAGGAAAAGGTACTGCAAGCAGGTCGGAAATGTGATAACTTTAAATGGGATTCTTACCAGATTGCCATATATCAAGACTTGGCTGCAGATACATTAAAGAGAAGAGCAGAACTTAAACTGGTCACTGGGAGATTGCGTGAGATGGGAATCAGATACAGATGGAGGCACCCATTTGCTTTGGCATTTTACAAAGATGGCTGCCTACACCAAATCAAGTCGGTGGCTGAAGCGCAAGAGATTTTGCCAGAGAAGGAAGGGGAGAAAGTGGCAGCTCCATCAAACAAGCCCCGATCTGCTTCCCTGTCGGGGCCGCCGAAATGGCAGAGAGTGTCTAGGAGTAACAAAAGGTTGTAGCGCCAGAAGTCGGCGAGTCAGATACTCTGAAGAAGAGGATTTATCTCCAAGCTTAGACTATAAATTTTGTCTGGCAGTAAGGGGAATTATAAGAGCCACAGGGCTGATGTGAGTTGAGGGGGTCAGAGATGTCTGATGAGATGTGAATGTATGATATTATTAATGTTTATCTGTTTGATAGTTATAATACAACTTTGGGATACAACAGTGGGGCAATTTAAAGGATATTTGGTTGTGGGGGGCGGGGGATAGGAGGTTCATTTCCTTGGCTAGATGCCCCTTCTTATTGTAGAAAGGGCTCTTGATTTCAAGAATGGGTGGAGGGTGGAAGGGAGGGGGCTGACAGGTTGGGGTAGGGATAACGGGAAAGATATTGAAAGGGCTTAGTGTTTAGGGAGGGGGTGGGTTGGGGTCTGGGGGGAGGGCCACTTTGGGCATGGCTTTTGTATACCACTGTCTTTTTATGAGTGATGTAAAGATGGTGCTCCTGAATGTCAGAGGGCTTAATGTCTCAGTGAAATGTCAGCTCTTGTTTCGAGAGCTGATTCGTTTAAAGGCGGATATAGCTCTGATTCAGGAGACACATTTGAAACCAATACATGAAACACTATGCAAGCATGCTAAATTTCCGATGCAATATTTTGCTTCCAATCAAGATGGATCTAGAACGAAGGGCGTAGGGATATTATTTGCTGGTTCTCGACCATGGCCCTTCTGTATCCTGAAGGGCGATATATACTTATAGTATTGACCCTGGGGGTTCAGAGATATACAATTTTGAATGTTTACTGTCCCAATGCTGAGCAGGGTTCTTTTTTTAAGCAATTAGATCAAGTGTTAGTGTTGGCAAAAGCGCAAGCGGAAGAACAAATGGCTAGAAATGTAAGGAGGGGTGACAAAAATTTCTTCAGGTATATTAGTGAAAGGAGAATGACTAAAAAGGGAATTGTGAGACTGAAAGCTACTGCAAACCGCTATGTGGAAAATGATGAAGAAAAAGCAAATTGCTAAATAGATACTTTTGTTCTGTTTTCACATAAGAAAATCCTGGAGAAGGACCGCGATGGACTAGAAATAGTACAAATGAGAATGAAGTGGATAGAGCACCGTTCACAGAAGAAAGTGTGTATCAACAACTTGAAAAGCTAAAGGTGGACAAAGCCATGGGACTGGACGGGATCCACCCCAGGATATTGAGGGAGCTCAGAGAGGTTTTGGCGGGTCCTCTTAAAGATTTGTTTAATATATCCTTGCAGACGGGAGATGTTCCGAGGGATTGGAGAATGGCAGAGGTGGTCCGTCTTCACAAAAGTGGTGATAGGGAAGAAGCTGGAAACTACAGGCCGGTAAGCCTCACTTCGGTTATTGGAAAAGTAATGGAAGCGATGCTGAAGGAAAGGATAGTGAATTTCCTGGAAGCCAATAAGTTGCAAGATCCGAGACAACATGGTTTTACCAAAGGGAAATCGTGCCAAACAAATTTCATTGAGTTATTTGATTGGGTGACAGGAGAATTGAATCAGGGATCTGAGGAAGCTAGAAGAATGGTCTAAGTAAGGTTTGGCAATTAAAATTCAATGCGAAGAAATGCAAAGTGATGCACTTAGGGAATAGAAATCCATGGGAGACGTATGTGTTAGGCGGTGAGAGTCTGATAGGTACGGATGGAGAGAGGGATCTTGGGGTGATAGTATCTGAGGATTTGAAGGCAACGAAACAGTGTGACAAGGCGGTGGCCATAGCTAGAAGGTTGTTAGGCTGAATAGAGAGAGGTGTGACCAGCAGAAGAAAGGGGGTGTTGATGCCCATGTATAAGTCGTTGATGAGGCCCCACCTGGAGTATTGTGTTCAGTTTTGGAGGCCGTATCTTGTTAAGGATGTGAAAAGAATTGAAGCGGTGCAAAGAAAAGCTACGAGAATGGTATGGGATTTGCGTTACAAAACGTATGAGGAGAGGCTTGCTGAACTAAACATGTATACTCTGGAGGAAAGAAGAAACAGGGGTGATATGATACAGACGTTCAAATATTTGAAAGGTATTAATCCGCAAACGAACCTTTTCCGGAGATGGGAAGGTGGTAGAACGAGAGGACATGAAATGAGATTGAAGGGGGGCAGACTCAAGAAAAATGTCAGGAAGTATTTTTTCATGGAGAGAGTAGTGGATGCTTGGAATGCCCTCCCGCAGGAGGTGGTGGAAATGAAAACGGAAACGGAATTCAAACATGCGTGGGATAAGCATAAAGGAATCCTGTGCCGAAGGAATGGATCCTCAGGAGCTTAGTCAAGATCGGGAGGCGGGGCTGGTGGTTGGGAGGCGGGGATAGTGCTGGGCAGACTTATACGGTCTGTGCCAGAGCCGGTGGTTGGGAGGAGGGGCTGGTGGTTGGGAGGCGGGGATAGTGCTGGGCAGACTTATACGGTCTGTGCCCTGAAGAGCACAGGTACAAATCAAAGTAGGGTATACACAAAAAGCAGCAAATATGAGTTATCTTGTTGGGCAGACTGGATGGACCATGCAGGTCTTTTTCTGCCATCATCTACTATGTTACTATGTAACCGGCTCCCCTTTGTCCACATGTTTGTTTACTCCTTCAAAGAATTGAAGTAAATTGGTCAGGCAAGATTTCCCCACACAAAAGCCGTGCTGTCTCGGTCTCAGCAATCCATGTCCTCGGATGTGCTCTGTAATTTTGTTTTTATTAATAGCCTCTACCATTTTCCCCGGCACCAACGTCAGACTCACCGGCCTATAATTTCCCGGATCTCCCCTGGAACCTTTTTTAAAAATCGGCGTTATATTGGCCACCCTCCAATCTTCCGGTACCACGCTCGATTTTAAGAAGTTGCATGTGATAACCTAGTTATATCTGCTATTTCTGTATTTTGTTTTTCTCTTAAATGCGAGGGGGGTCTCCCCAAGGCATCGTAGCGTGATCACTTGACACTTGGCTTAGCAATATGGAGGGTCAGGCTGTCAGGGAGGGGTGAGGGTGTTGAGGAGGAGAGGGCGAGTTTTGTTGGGATGGGGATTAGGTGGAGGGGGGGAGATGCAGTTTGGGAGGTTCGTTGTGTGGATGTTGATACTGGTTGGGAGAGCTTTTGTGCCATAAGCAGGTTGGATTCCTACTGGTCATGGTCCCATGTGTAATTGGTGTACACAGGGGAATTTGGACTCCTGGATGAGGGCTGGGCACCCGGGAGTTCTTTAGGTTTTAAGATTGTTGGTTTATATTGTATCCTAGAGTTGGGATCCTGGCTAAATCCACGGTCCCTAGATTAATCTCTTGGAATGTATTGGGTATCACCTCCCCTGTAAAATGGACAAACATTTGGCTGCTTTACAACATCTCAAAGTTTCTCTTGCATGCCTTCAAGAAACTAAATTGTCGGATGCAGAACATTTGAAGTTAAGACAGCGATGGATGGGGTAGTGCTTTTTCTCTTTGGCACAGGGAAGGGGGGGGGGGGGGGTAGCTGTCCTTATTCATAAAAACCTGCAATGTAAGGCTCGGGTGGTAACAGGATGGGAATGGGCGTTATATCCTTTTACATTTGAATATTATGGGTCAGGAAGTTTTCCTGCTCAACATCTATGGGCCTAATGTTTATGACCATTCCTTCTTTCAGCATTTGGTGCATTTGTGTATTCAACATTCTACCGCCCCTTGGATTATCTTGGGAGATTTCCAAGTGATGGATGGGGGCACCAAGATCGGTCCTCCCCATTGGCAGGGGTGGCGATGGGTGGGGGTAGAGGTCTGTCGTATTTTTGTAAAGCTCTAAATCTGGTAGATCCTTGGCATCTTGTTAATTCTAGTGTATGTGACTACACTCACCTTTCACAAGCCCATTAGACCTGGTCGCGGCTGGATTACATTCTTATAGATGCTACCCTTTTCCCACAGATTACACATGCCGAGATCGAACATCTGGAGGTTTCTGACCATATTTTAATTTGGGTGAATATGGATTTGGGGGCTGTGCTGCTTCATCGGTGTCAGTGGAGGTTTCCCTCATATTTAGCGGATGATGTTCACTTTCAGGATTATATACGTCAGAAGTGGTCGATGTTTGCGGAAGCTAATGCATTTCATGAGGTGGAGGCCCAGTTGTACTGGGAAACGTCAAAGGTAGTTTTGAGGGGAGATATCATCACATATATGTGCGCACGCGCACAGAGAATTGCTTGGGTCATAATTCAGTTGGAACATAAGTACAAGGCAGCAAAGCGTGTGTGTCTGGCGCTGCCGTCTCCACTGACTCGGGAGGCGATGTTGTCAACTCTTGCAGCTTTAAACTCTTTGATTCATGAACGTACCAAAAGCAACTTTTTCATCGTTCCTCATTTCATAGGTTTGGTAAGTCAGGCAAGTTGTTGGCAAGGGTCACTAAGACTTGGTGGTAATAGATTTATTCCTTCCCTGATAGTGTCGGATGGTGTGCGGGAGAGTTAGTCAGCGGGCATTGCTCAGATCTTGCGTGATTACTACGCATCTTTGTATGCTGCACCAGAGTCCCAGCCTGGGTCTTCTGTGGTTAACTATTTGGAGGATTCTGGTTTGCCACGCTTTTCCTCGGAGGCCTTGTCTCAGTTGAATGCCCCCTTGAAAGCCAAGGAGATCCAGAGAGTGTTAAATCCCTTAGGAGGGGCACCGCCCCAGGGCCCAACGGGTATGCAACGGAATATTATCAGCTTATGTTTCCAGCCCATTGTCCTCTTTTTTTTTTTTTCGAAGCCTCGATTTCTGTGGGTTCTTTTCCTAGGGATTCTAATGAGGCGTTGATTACTTTAATACCTAAGCCAGGCAGGCCTCAGGACCGCCCAGAATCATACAGGCCGATCTCACTTATTAACGTGGATTTGAAGATTTTATCTAGGGTCTTAGCAGTTTGACTTGCTCCACATGTTCCATTTTTGGTTGGACAGGTGGGGTTTGTGCGTGGACGTCAATCCTCCACTAATGTGCACAAGGTTTTTTTGGCAATCGCACACAGCCACAAAATTAAGGAACCCTTGCTTTTGGTCAACCTAGATGCAGAGAAGGCTTTAAGGTGCATTGGGATTATCTCTTTTCTGTACTGGAGTATATGGGACTAGCAGGCTGGTTTTCACAAGCAATCGCTACACTTTATTCACAGCCAAGAGCATCTTTAGTGGTACATGGACTGTGCTCCTCTTTGTTCTCGGTATCTAGTAGAACGCGGCAGGAGTGCCTGTTATCTCCACTGCTATTTTTTCTTTATTTGGAACCCCTGCTGCGCACCATCCAAATGGATTCTGAAATTTCAGGTATTACTTTGTCCTCGCTTTTGGTCAAGACGTTGGCATTCACGGACGATATTTTAGTGACCCTGACAAAGCCTCAGCAGTCGCTACCTAACTTACTTAATGCAGTTGAGGAATTTAGTTATTTTTCTGGTTTTACACTAAATTTACAGAAATCAGTAGCCTTCCCTATTCAAGCTAAGATCAGGGAGACTTGGGAGGGCGAGTTCCCTCTTTCTTGGACTTCTGGACCTCTGAAATATTTGGGGGTCCTTATTCCTTCTGATCTGTCGCTTTTTTATGAGTTAAGTATGGACCCCTTACGATCTAGTACTAGACAAACATTGCAAATTTGGCATTCGTTGCCTCTATCCATTTTGGGCAGAATAGCTCTTTATAATATGATGTTGGTACCTAAGTGGACATATGTATTACAAATGCTACCCATATTCCTTACTCATAGGGATGATTCGTCTGGTTACACATTACCTTTGGCAGGGCAGGAGATCTAGGGTACCTGCTTCTCAACTTTTTCTTCCTCAGCTACAGGGAGGTATGGGGTTGTTGAATGCCAAGTTATTGTAAGTGGCGAACAATATGCCTCATCTTACTGACTGGTTTTGGAATACAGCTTACTTTTCGTGTACCACTGTGGAAACGGGGCTGTTTGCCCCTTGTCATTTTATGCCTGGTTACATGCATTGCCTGGGCAGTTGCGTACACCTGCAGCATTTGCCTCATTGTTGTTACTTCTTTTTTTTTTTTATATATATTTTATTGATGACATGAACATTCAAATTAAATTAACATCTTCTGCAGGTATTACAACCTTAACATTGTTTCAATCTCTTATCAATTAGGCACCTGTATTAAATCTATACATGTCATCCTTACTTTTTCATATTTTCCAACATTGTAGGTATTTCTCCCCCTTTGTAGTAGCCAAGTCACGCACATTCTTTCGTTCCAAGGCACAAAGTGAGATCATGTATCCCCTCCAAAGATGAATTGTGGGTTTGTCCTCCTGTAGCCACAGCTTGAGTATTGATTTTTTACCCATCAGCACTGCCCATTTCTGAAAGTGGCGCAGACCTGCCTTGCTTGATCCGCGGTTTATGAATTCATCAAACAAAAGTCTTGGGTTGTTAACCCATTGTATCTGCCATATCTTAGAGACCTGTCTACATATCGAGGACCAAAAGGCCCGTATTGGTGGACAATGCCAGAACATGTGGCCCAAGTGTGCTCCACTCCCTGTGCACTTAGGGCAATCATCTGTTGGTCGTAGAGTTGCCCGGTATGCTCTATGTGGAGAGATAAAAAGGCGCATCAGAAATTTATATTGAGTTTCTCGCATGTCTACATTCTCATGTTCTCTATAGCATGTCTGCAGGCAGGCCTGTATAACATTAGACCCAATATGGGATCTCAATTCTCCAGCCCACACCTGCGTCAGCTGTTGGTTCTGCGCAAGTGGCAAGGCAGCTCGGATTTGTGCATGGTAATATTTTAGTGGGACAGAGCGCCGAGCCTCTAAGTTAAAAATTTCTGTTAGTTGCTCCCATATTGAATATTGTAATGCTGGCCTAGGGAGTGATCGCACATAGTGTTGCAGCTGTGTGTAAGCTAAAAAATCCCCAAGCTCTAACCCCAGGTGCTCTTGCAGGTCTCCCCTGGACCACAACGTTCCATCCCTCTGTGTGACCTGGAATAGGAAGAAAATTCCTGCCTTGCTCCACTGTTTAAACGTGCGTGAGGAGCTGCCTGCTGGAAGGTCTAGGTTTCCACCGATCGGCAGGAACAGCGTGACCTGGGCGTCTAACCCATGTAGCCCGCATATCCACTTCCAAGTTTTCTTTAATGGCGTAAACAAGAAGTGGAGATGCTTTGGCGTTCTCACTTTTCCCAGCCCAGCGTGCAACCAGTAACTGAAGTGTGTGTCACCCAACAGCCTACATTCTGTTTCTGGGTATGTAAAATGTCCTGTCCCTTTCAGCCAGTCCACTATATGTCTCATACATCCCACAGCTGACATCCATTTAACACTTAGCGCTCCCAACCCACCTTTACTTTGGGGTAAGTAAGTTTGCTTCAGTGAGACTCGTGCTCTTTTCCCATTCCATAAAAATTGTTTTAGCAGCCCATGGAGTTCTAATTCTTCTCTGCGGGTTATGAGTAGAGATAACATCTGAGTGACATACGTCCACTTCGGGATTATGATCATGTTATATAATGCCATTCTCCCCCACAATGTCAAAGGCAGCCTGCGCCACATCTGTAAGGCTTCTTTGGTGGATTCCCAGAGCGGTTTTAGATTGGTTTTGTGCGTTTGTTCGAAGTGGATTGTTATATAGATTCCTAAGTATTTTATTGCATCTTCTCTCCACTGCAGGGGGAAGGGGCCCACCCAATGTGACCGTATACCCGGCTCGCTGGGCAGGGCAACTGACTTTTGCCTGTTTAATGTGAACCTCCATTGCCTGCCGCATTGAGCCTGCCATGAGTGGGAAAGCGTGGGGTACAAATGTAACAAAAATAAAATAAATATTGGAACTCGTCTACCATCTCCAACAAGTTATGGAGCGAGCATTGCGGTTGTGTTAGTGTGAGAAGGATATCGTCTGCAAAGGCTAGTACTTTAATTGGCAGATTAGGTAGAGTTACTCCCACTATGTCCACATTATTCTCCACCGTTTGTAAAAAAGGTTCTATATATAGTAGAAAAAGCAATGGGGACAGTGGATACCCTTGCCTTGTGCCTCTCTGCACTGGGAAGGTCTGAGACGTCATTCTATTTACTATGATGCGGGCTTGGGGTTCTATGTATAGAGCTACTACCGCTCGGAGGTACCACCCTTCTAACCCTACGTGTTTTAATACTTCAAAAAGATATCTCCATCGTATCTTGTCGAACGCTTTCTCCGCGTCGAGACTAACCAGCAGCAGAGGGTCCCCCTTCGCCCGGCTATGCGCTAGAGCTAATAAGGCCCGTCGGACATTAAGTCCCGGGTATTGCCCCCGCACAAATCCCACCTGGTGCGTTCCCACCACATGGGGAAGATGTTTTGCCAGCCGGTCCACCAATATTCTGGCTAAGATTTTAAGGTCCACGTTAAGGAGAGAGATTGGTCTATATGCCTCTAATTCTTCGGGGTTTTTCCCAGGTTTTGGTATCAGTGTGATAAGCGCTTCGTTCACCCCGGCAGGGAACTGCCCCTGCTCTACAACCTCTTCAAAAAACCTTTCCAGGGGTGCGCTCACTCTATGGGAGAGCAACTTATAATATTCTGCAGAAAACCCGTCCACTCCTGGGTTAGTGCCCCCCGGGAGGGACCCTAACACCCTTTGTATCTCCTGAGCAGTTAATGGGGTATTAAGTTGTTCTTTCATTTCCGGTGTTAAACATGGAATTCTGGAATCATCCAAATAATCTCTAATTGCTGTGACCTCTACCTCCAGTTCTGCCCTAAAGACCCCTGAGAAATACTCTCTGAAGAGGTGCAGCAGCTCCGAGGGAGCTGGTTCCGTCCAGGGCCTGTAGTGTGTGTATGTACGAATTTTTCTCCGAGGACAAGCAGGCTGCTTGTTCTCACGACTGGGTGACGTCCGCGGCAGCCCCCACCAACCGGAAAGAAGCTTCGCGGGACGGTCAGCACGCAGGGCACGCCCACCGCGCATGCGCGGCCGTCTTCCCGCCCGTGCGCGACCGCTCCCGCCAGTTCCTTTTTTCCGCGCCTGGAGAGAGTCGTGTTTTGCGCTCTCTCTGTTCAGCCGCCGGATCGTTCGATCGCGTTTACGCTGATCGTATTCTTTTCTAACTTTGTTTCTCGGTTTAGTTACCGCCCGGTTTCCTTTTAAAAAAAAAAAAAAAAGAAACCCTGCGCGTGTGGGACACGCGCTCCCTTTTTTCCCTCGCTTCCAGCGGGGACGCCACATTGCGGCCTAGTGGCCGCTCGGTTGTTTGTTTTTCGTGGTGTGATTTTAGCCACCATTGACGACTTTGACTTCGCCGACGCGATTTTTCCGTCGATGTCCTCGAAGGTCCCGAGTGGATTTAAAAAGTGTGGTCGCTGCAGCCGGCCGATCTCGCAGACCGACACCCACGCTTGGTGCCTCCAGTGCCTCGGGCCGGAGCACAATCTCAAGTCGTGTTCTTTGTGTCTCGGTCTCCGGAAACGGACCCAGGTTGCGAGGCAAGTTCTGCGGGACCGTCTTTTTGGAACTTGCGCCGGCCCCTCGACGTCGACCTCGAAGGCATCGGTATCGACGCCCGGCCCTTCGGTACCGGTATCGATGCCCGAGACATCGGCACCGATGGCAGCGACCCCAGGAGAACAGGTCCCGTCGGCCCGCCGGTCTTCCGGTGAGAGTGGGGGTGAGAGGCCGCGTGGGCAGTCGGCCCCGGTCACGCCCTCAGCTCGTGGGCCGCGAGACCGAACCCTGTCTGACCCGGTACCTCGAGACCGAGGGGGATCGACCTCCTCCTCCTCCATGCCCTCCGGCGCCGGTGACGTGCATCGGAAGAAAGACAAGAAGCGCCGTCACCGGTCGCCTTCGGTGCATCCCGATGTCGGAGAGGAGACGACGCCGAAGCGTCATCGTCGTGAGGAGAGGTCTCCGTCGGTTGTGGAGGTACCGACGCGTCGGGGTTCCGGCACCTCGGTGCCGTCTCCTGGCCCCCAGCAGCTTCCGGCCCCGACACCCTTACCGGCCCCACCGCCTTTCCCGGCAGCGGGCCTGGACGAGTGCCTCAGAGCCATCCTTCCGGGGATCCTGGAAGGGCTGATGCGCCAGGCTGTGCCGGCGCCGGGGGTGCTTGCGCCCTCGGCGCCGATGACTGTGGCGCCGGCGAGCTCTAGCCCGGCGCCGGGGCTGTCGACACCGCCGCCGCTTGCGGTGCCGGTCTCGACCGCCACGCAGGTGGAGTCCCCGTCGACGTCGATGGAGGGAGCTCCGTCCCCGCCGGCGCGGGAGTCCACCGCTCGACGACACCGAGACCTCGGTGCCTCGACGTCGAGCCGGGCCCGGTACAGGACTCAGCTACATGAGCTAATGTCCGATACCGAGGATGAGGACTCGTGGGGGGAAGAGGAGGACCCTAGATATTTCTCCTCAGAGGAGTCTACGGGCCTTCCCTCGGACCCCACGCCTTCACCGGAGAGGAAGCTCTCACCTCCTGAGAGTCTCTCCTTTGCCTCCTTTGTGCGGGATATGTCTATCAGCATTCCCTTCCCAGTGGTCTCTGTGGAAGAGCCGAGGGCCGAGATGCTCGAGGTCCTCGACTATCCATCACCACCTAGAGAGTCCTCCACGGTACCGCTGCACAATGTCCTGAAGGAGACGCTGCTCCGGAACTGGGTGCGACCATTAACTAACCCCACCATTCCCAAGAAAGCAGAGTCCCAGTACAGGATCCACTCTGACCCAGAGCTCATGCGGCCCCAATTGCCCCATGACTCAGCGGTCGTGGATTCTGCTCTCAAGAGGGCACGGAGTTCGAGGGATACCGCCTCGGCGCCCCCGGGGCGGGAGTCTCGCACTCTGGACTCGTTTGGGAGGAAGGCCTACCAATCCTCCATGCTCGTGACCCGCATCCAGTCATACCTGCTCTATATGAGCATTCACATGCGGACCTATGTGCAACAACTGGCGGACCTGGTCGAGAAGCTCCCGCCGGAGCAGTCCAGGCCTTATCAGGAGGTGGTCAGGCAGCTGAAGGCGTGCAGAAAGTTCCTGTCCAGGGGTATTTTTGACACCTGTGACGTGGCATCTCGTGCTGCGGCCCAAGGTATAGTGATGCGCAGGCTCTCATGGCTGCGTGCCTCTGACCTGGACAACCGCACCCAGCAGAGACTGGCTGACGTCCCTTGCCGGGGGGATAACATTTTTGGTGAGAAGGTCGAGCAGATGGTGGACCAACTGCATCAGCGGGAAACCGCTCTCGACAAGCTCTCCCACCGGGCGCCTTCAGCATCCACCTCCACAGGTGGACGTTTTCCCGGGCCCGGCAGGCTGCACCCTATTCTTTTGCGAAGCGTAGGTACAACCAGCCGGCCCGAAGGCCTCGTCAGGCACAGGGACAGCCCCAGCGCGCTCGTTCTCGTCAACAGCGTGCGCCTAAGCAGCCCCCTGCGCCTCCACAGCAAAAGCCGGGGACGGGCTTTTGACTGGATCCACGGGAACATAGCCGCCCTACAAGTGTCCGTACCGGACGATCTGCCGGTCGGAGGGAGGTTAAAATTCTTTCACCAAAGGTGGCCTCTCATAACCTCCGACCAGTGGGTTCTCCAAATAGTGCGGTGCGGATACGCCCTGAATTTGGCCTCCCTGCCTCCAAATTGTCCCCCGGGAGCTCAGTCTTTCAGCTCCCATCACAAGCAGGTACTTGCAGAGGAACTCTCCGCCCTTCTCAGCGCCAATGCGGTCGAGCCCGTACCACCCGGGCAGGAAGGGCAGGGATTCTATTCCAGGTACTTCCTTGTGGAAAAGAAAACAGGGGGGATGCGTCCCATCCTAGACCTGAGAGGCCTGAACAAATTCCTGGTCAAAGAAAAGTTCAGGATGCTTTCCTTGGGCACCCTTCTGCCAATGATTCAGAAAAACGATTGGCTATGTTCCCTGGATTTAAAGGACGCATATACTCACATACCGATACTGCCAGCTCACAGACAGTATCTCAGATTCCGCCTGGGCGCACGGCACTTTCAGTATTGTGTGCTGCCCTTTGGGCTCGCCTCTGCCCCACGAGTGTTTACCAAGTGCCTCGTGGTGGTAGCGGCCTACCTACGCAAGCTGGGAGTGCACGTGTTCCCATATCTCGACGATTGGCTGGTCAAGAACACCTCGGAGGCAGGAGCCCTCCGGTCCATGCAGTGCACTATTCACCTTCTGGAGCTGCTGGGGTTTGTGATAAATTACCCAAAGTCCCATCTCCAGCCATCCCAGTCTCTGGAATTCATAGGAGTGCTGCTGAATACCCAGACGGCTCAGGCCTACCTTCCCGAAGCACGGGCCACCAATCTCCTGGCCCTGGCTTCGCAGACCAGAGCGTCTCAGCAGGTCACAGCTCGGCAGATGTTGAGACTTCTGGGTCATATGGCCTCCACAGTTCATGTGACTCCCATGGCTCGTCTTCACATGAGATCTGCTCAATGGACCCTAGCTTCCCAGTGGTTCCAAGCCACCGGGAATCTAGAAGATGTCATCCGCCTCTCCACCAGTTGCCGCACTTCACTGCTCTGGTGGACCATCCGGACCAATTTGACCCTGGGACGTCCATTCCAAATTCCGCAGCCCTCGAAAGTGCTGACGACGGATGCATCTCGCCTGGGGTGGGGAGCTCACGTCGATGGGCTTCACACCCAGGGTCTGTGGTCCCTCCAGGAAAAGGATCTACAGATCAACCTCCTGGAGCTCCGAGCGATCTGGAACGCACTGAAGGCTTTCAGAGATCGGCTGTCCTACCAAATTATCCAAATTCGGACAGACAATCAGGTTGCAATGTATTACGTCAACAAGCAGGGGGGCACCGGATCTCGCCCCCTGTGTCAGGAAGCCGTCGGGATGTGGCGTTGGGCGTGCCGGTTCGGCATGCTTCTCCAAGCCACATACCTGGCAGGCGTAAACAACAGTCTGGCCGACAGACTGAGCAGAGTCATGCAACCGCACAAGTGGTCGCTCCATTCCAGAGTGGTACGCAAGATCTTCCGAGAGTGGGGCACCCCCTCGGTGGATCTTTTCGCCTCTCAGACCAACCACAAGCTGCCTCTGTTCTGTTCCAGACTTCGGACACACGGCAGGCTAGCGTCAGATGCCTTTCTCCTTCATTGGGGGACCGGCCTCCTGTATGCTTATCCTCCCATACCTTTGGTGGGGAAGACCTTACTGAAGCTCAAGCAAGACCACGGCACCATGATTCTGATAGCGCCCTTTTGGCCCCGTCAGATCTGGTTCCCTCTTCTTCTGGAGTTGTCCTCAGAAGAACCGTGGAGATTGGAGTGTTTTCCGACTCTCATTTCGCAGAACGACGGAGCGTTGCTGCACCCCAACCTTCAATCCCTGGCTCTCACGGCCTGGATGTTGAGGGCGTAGACTTCGCTGCGTTGGGTCTGTCTGAGGGTGTCTCCCGGGTCTTGCTTGCCTCTAGAAAGGATTCCACTAAGAAGAGTTACTTTTTCAAGTGGAGGAGGTTTGTCGTTTGGTGTGAGAGCAAGGCCCTAGAACCTCGTTCTTGCCCTGCACAGAACCTGCTTGAATACCTTCTGCACTTATCAGAGTCTGGCCTCAAGACCAACTCAGTAAGGAATCACCTTAGTGCGATTAGTGCTTACCATTATCGTGTGGAAGGTAAAGCCATCTCTGGAGAGCCTTTAGTTGTTCGCTTCATGAGAGGTTTGCTTTTGTCAAAGCCCCCCGTCAAACCTCCTACTGTGTCATGGGATCTCAACGTCGTCCTCACCCAGCTGATGAAACCTCCTTTTGAGCCACTGAATACCTGCCATCTGAAGTACTTGACCTGGAAGGTCATTTTCTTGGTGGCAGTTACTTCAGCTCGTAGGGTCAGTGAGCTTCAAGCCCTGGTAGCTCATGCTCCGTATACCAAATTTCATCACAACAGAGTAGTGCTCCGCACTCACCCAAAGTTCCTGCCGAAGGTGGTGTCGGAGTTCCATCTTAACCAGTCAATTGTCTTGCCAACATTCTTTCCCAGGCCGCATACCCGCCCTGCTGAACGTCAGTTGCACACATTGGACTGCAAGAGAGCATTGGCCTTCTACTTGGAGCGGACACAGCCCAACAGACAGTCCGCCCAATTGTTTATTTCTTTCGACCCTAACAGGCTAGGGGTCGCTGTCGGGAAACGCACCATCTCCAATTGGCTAGCAGATTGCATTTCCTTCACTTACGCCCAGGCTGGGCTGACTCTTGAGGGTCATGTCACGGCTCATAGTGTCAGAGCCATGGCAGCGTCGGTGGCCCACTTGAAGTCAGCCACTATTGAAGAGATCTGCAAGGCTGCGACGTGGTCATCTGTCCACACATTCACATCTCATTACTGCCTCCAGCAGGATACCCGACGCGACAGTCGGTTCGGGCAGTCGGTGCTGCAGAATCTGTTTGGGGTGTAAATCCAACTCCACCCTCCAGGACCCGAATTTATTCTGGTCAGGCTGCACTCTCAGTTAGTTGTTCTTCGTAGGTCAATTTCTGTTGTTTCCTCGCCGTTGCGAGGTTCCATTGACCTGGGTTCTTGTTTTGAGTGAGCCTGAGAGCTAGGGATACCCCAGTCGTGAGAACAAGCAGCCTGCTTGTCCTCGGAGAAAGGGTATGATACATACCTGTAGCAGGTGTTCTCCGAGGACAGCAGGCTGATTGTTCTCACCTACCCTCCCTCCTCCCCTTTGGAGTTGTGTGTTTCATCTTTTGCTAGTCATTCAACTGGCGGGAGCGGTCGCGCACGGGCGGGAAGACGGCCGCGCATGCGCGGTGGGCGTGCCCTGCGTGCCGACCGTCCCGCGAAGCTTCTTTCCGGTTGGTGGGGGCTGCCGCGGACGTCACCCAGTCGTGAGAACAATCAGCCTGCTGTCCTCGGAGAACACCTGCTACAGGTATGTATCATACCCTCCCATCCAGGTCTTGACTTTGCGGGCTAACAGTTTCCTGGTACGATTACCGTACTTCAAATATTGGAATTTCCTATGAAAAAGGTATTTTTGTGTCCGTTCGTGTATTAAGGAGTTAAGCCCTGCTAGGGTAGCCATCATCTGTTCGTAATGGGCCTGTGTTGGTTGTTGTTGATGCTTGCGCCTCGCAGCTATGTGTTGGTGCTCTAATTGAATGATTCCCTGGGCTATCCTTTTGTTTCTTCCCGCCGCGTAGCTTATAATTTCTCCCAGGAGCACCGCTTTCGATGTCTCCCAGAATAACCCAGGCGTGTCCTGGTGCAACTTATTCTCCTCTGCATAGTGTTCCCATTTCTGTTCTAGAAAACTGCGGAAGTCAGGGTCCCCCGCCAAATAAGCAGGGAATCTCCAACGGACCTGCCGATCAGCGGGGAATCCCATCTCCAAATCCACCCAGATCAGAGCGTGGTCCGATATTGCCATCGGGCCCACTTCAGCTGAGTGTGTAGCTGAGAATAGTGTTGCGGCCACTAAGATGTAATCTATGCGGGACCAGGTACGATGTACTTTGGGGAGGTGGGTGTATTCCCTCTGTGTGGGGTGCAAGAGGCGCCAGGGGTCTACCAGGTTCAACACCCTGCAAAGGTGATCAAGCCCTTTCCCTCTGCCCATCACTCCCCAGGCTGCATTTGATGGCCTATCCAGTCCCGGGTCCAGCACTTGGTTAAAATCCCCCAGTAGTATCCATGGGGCTGTGTCATATTTGGAACCTAGTCGTATTAATGAGTGCAAGAACTGCGGGTTTCGTATATTAGGCCCGTATATTCCGCAGAGGTAGTATTCCCGTCCTTGATAGCTCAGATGCACCAGGACATACCGACCTTCTTTATCTGTTTCTACCATTCTTGTTTGACCCGTCAATCTTTTTTCAATAAGTAAGGCTACTCCCCCCTTCGACCCTCCGCAGATGAGTAATAGTCCCCTACCCATTGTTGTTTAAGTTTCTGATGCTCTGCGTCTGTAAATTTGGTTTCCTGCAGACATGCTATTGAGACTGCGTGCCTTTTTAGGTGGGCTAGTATTTTAGTTCTCTTAATAGGGGAGGTTATCGCTGACACATTCCAGGATGCCAATCTTAGAGATGGAGGCCTAGCCATTGCTTCCCACACTATAGGTGTACACAAAATTCTGGCAAAATCTGGGGCGGTGGGTCTCCCAGCCAGGACCTGTCGCCTTCCGAGCTGTCCTCCATCTCAACAGGGTAATACCGGTCATTTGTAAGTCATATTTACCTTGTAAGCCTGGTGAAGGTGTGCATACCCAACCCTCCCCCCATCCCTCCCCTCGAAATCTTCCCTTCCCTCTTATCCCTTCCAACTCGCTTCCTCTGGCAAGCAGGTCCGTTTAACACACCCGGTGCCCACTCCAAACCCTTCCGCAGTACTTTCATTTTATAACCATTTTCCCCCAACATCTCAAACCAGACAGAATCATAAACATATTAAACTTACATACAGGATTTCAGGAATCACTGGTCTCTATCATAAACACAGTCCATAGATTCGCTTAGCTGCATTACTCGTGCCTATCTGCTCCAGCAAAAATCCTTTATACTACATCAGGGCGCTTCATCCTAGTGTGGAGCTTATCCATTCTTGAGCTAATTCAGATGTTGTAAAATTCTTCCATCCAGTGTTTGTTTGGATCCTCAGGGTGGCTGGATATTGCAATATAAATCGTTGCTTTCTTTTCTACCAGCCGGGAGCAGATAGGTGTGAAGGCCCCTCTCTGTGATGTTAGTGGCGCAGAGTAGTCCTGAAATATTCTTATGACTCCCCCTTCAAATTTGGCTTCTTCTTTATTAGCTTTGTACAAGCGTAGGATCGCCGCTGTTTGTGCATAGCGGTGGAATTTTGCTATGATCACCCGGGGCCTATTTTCTCTGGTTGGCTTTTGGCCTATTCTGTGCGCTCTGTCCAGTTGTATATTACTCTCCTCGCTGGCCTCCGGGAACCGCGCTTTCAGCCCTATCTCCAGAGTTTCCTTGATTTGCCCCTCTGCAAGTGTCTCGGGGAACCCCACAAACCTTAGGTTTTCCCTCCTTGCACGATTCTCAAGATTGTCTAACTTTTCTTGGTATTCCTGGTTTAGACGCTCGAGTATCTCTATAGTCGCCATGTGTTCCGCCTGGACGTCTTCCTCTTCCAACACCCGCTCTTCTAGTTCGCCGGTTGTACGAGTCAGCTCAGCTATTACCGCCGTGATCCCGGTAATCTGCTCCGAGAGCTGTGTGAATCGGGAATCTAGCGCTTTGACAACAGCCTCTGTAAGTTCCAGTACCAGTGTTTCTGGTGCCAGGGGCTGCGACGTGGGCGGGGTGGCGGGTGCCATTTTGTTTTCGGCTCCACGGAGCCTGTCATCCTTTCTTTTTGCTGTTTTTACCGGAGCAGACATGGCGGGCTGGATTAGGAACTTGTCCATGCACCGCTACCAGGTTAATCCTTCTCTCCTGTTGAGTTTCGAGATTCGGGGTAGCTTAAAATCGCGGGTTTGGAGCGGGCTCCGGAGCAGGCGATGTTTCACACGTCCACCGTCGCTCACTGCGTCACGTGACCCCCCTCATTATTGTTACTTCTAAAGAGGACTTGGCACTGATTTGTTGCTTTTATGGCCTTTCAGCAGTGTCCTCTCCTTTGTTACCTTTGCAAGGTAATGTAGACTTTCCACCAGGATCTACTTCTTTGAATTTTGCCATTTGGGTGTCAAAGAGGATAATATACGTGCATCAGTTATACACAGAGGATGGAACTCTTAAATCTCTAGAAAACCTGCAATTAGAGTATGAGTTGGAGGGGAGGGATTTATTTTCTTTGTTTCAGCTATGCCACTATATAAGCTATCTCCCTCCTGCTTCTCTAGCACCGGAGACATGGGAAAAGTTTCTCACTATTTTAGGGCTGGATGCCCAGCTGTCAGTCCCACTCAAATGCTATCATACTGGCCTTTGGGAGCAATTGGGAGAATATGATTATGAAACTTTAGTGAATAAATGGAACAGTCAGTAGGAGGGGCATTTTCGACTGGGGACGTCCATCTCTAAGGGTGCCCATCTCTGAGGACGGCGCCACGAAGGGGCGGGGCCAACCGTATTTTCGAATGAGATGGGCGTCCATCTTTCATTTCGAGAATACGGTTGGAGGCGCCCAAATCTGAACATTTAGGTCAACATTAGAGATGGGCGCCATCGTTTTTTGGCCATAATGGAAACTGATGGCGCCCATCTCAAAAACGAACCAATCCAGGGCATTTGGTCGTGGGAGGGGCCAGGATTCATAGTGCACTGGTCCCCCTCACATGCCAGGGCACCAACCGGGCACCCTAGGGGGCACTACAGTGGACTTCGCAAATTGATCCCAGGTGCATAGCTCCCTTACCTTGGGTGCTGAGCCCCCCAAAGCCCCCCCAAAACCCACTCCCCACAACTATACACCACTACCATAGCCCTAAGGGGTGAAGGGGGGCACCTAGATGTGGGTACAGTGGGTTTCGGGTGGATTTTGAAGGGCTCCCATTTTCCACCACAAGTGTAACAGGTAGAGGGGGATGGGCCTGGGTCCGCCTGCCTGAAGTCCACTGCACCCATTAAAACTGCTCCAGGGACCTGTATACTGCTGCGATTGACCTGAGTATGACATTTGAGGCTGGCATAGAGGCTGGCAATAAAAGTTTTTAAAATGTTTTTTTTGAGGGTGGGAGGGGGTTAGTGACCACTGGGGGAGTCAGGGGAGGTGATCCCCGATTCCCTCCGGTGATCATCTGGTCAGTTCAGGCACTTTTTTGGGACTTGGACCTGAAAAAAAAGCGACCAAATAAAGCAGACCAAATTCTTGCCAGGGACACCCTTCTTTTTTCCATTATCGGCCGAGGGCACCAATCTCTTAACCACGCCCTGGCACGCCCCTGTCCCGCCTTCGCTACCCTTCCGACACGTCCCCGGGAACTTCGGCCGTTCCGGCGACGGAATGCAGTTGGGGACACCCAAAATCAGCTTTCGATTATGCTGATTCTGGCACCCATGAGAGAAGGACGCCCATCTCCCAGTTTGTGTCGGAAGATGGGTGCCCTTCTCTTTCGAAAATGAGCTGGTAAATCTTCAGGGAGATAAGTTGAAGACATGTCTCTTGGGCATTCAAAAGTTAACAGAAAATGTGGAGTAAGACGCATCAAAAGAAGCTCTTGTTCTAAGTGCTGCTTCTTATTGAGAAATACAAATTCCTGAATACAAATGCCTAAAAGGAGGGGAAGACAATGCGCCAGCCCCGCAACACCTGTGTTACTTGCTGCTGGAGCGATGGATCGCTTCTTGACGCCGTGTGGATTTTCGGGAGCTTCCTCGCTGCTGGAGAGTTTGGGGAGAGGTCGACCAGCCCTCCAGCAAGAGCACGAGACATCTTTTAGCCCCGAGCAGAGAGCTCCACCTCCTATGCCGGTGGCGACCTCGAGGACGGTCCAGGAAACCCCGGAGGAAGACTCAACGGGGTCTCCAGGCACTGGTGCCGACCCAAGGCAAGAAATGCTGACTTTTCCCGCGGTGGAAATCACGGGTGAAGGAGATGGAGGAAAAATCCTTGAGGAAAATCTCGAATCATGTCGGAGACAGCTAGTAGAGGCTTCCTTACCAGATTCGGACTTATCAAGTAAGTCCTTTTTGCCTAAAAAACCTCTAACAATAACTTTATAAAACATATGGGAAGCTTTGGTTGGATTGGAACTTTCTTTTGCACAGAAGTTTAAAATCCTCAACCAGCAGTATAACTCTGACTCAGAAAAAATAACCACACTGGACAAAAAATTATTAAATATGGGCAAAGAGGTTGAAATTAACTCTAAGTCAATACACACTTTTCAACAGTTTCAAGTTAATCTTATAAAAGAAAATATTTTCCATGCTCTAATACCCTTAGACTGACAAATTTTCCCAAGTAGGTTTCAATCTACTACTACTACTACTATTTAACATTTCTAGAGCGCTACTAGGGTTACGCAGCGCTGTACAAATTAACGAATAAGGACGGTCCCTGCTCAGAAGAGCTTACAATCTAAAGGACATTCACCCTTGATAACCTTTAAAAAATATCTAAATGAGATATTAAAAATTCCTGAAGAATCATATCCTCCTATATCAAAAATATACTATATACAACCTTTTTATTAAAGAAATAGCAAGAAAAAGATCTGATCAACTAACAGAGAATGTAGAGAATTTAGATATGAATTTAACTCAAATATTGCAAGATGATAAAATTGGATTGACTACTGCTACGCTCAAGGTGGTTTTCATTTTACAACCTGATAGAGACTGGGTACTTAAACAATATTTTCTTCATAAAGAACAACTTTTCCTGGACTGTAAAATAAGAATTTACCCAGATATCTCGAGAACAACACAGAAGAAAAGACAAGAGTTTCTTAAATTGAGACTGAAAGCTTTGCAATTGGGGGCTCTATTCTGGCTAAGCTTTCTCTGTAAATGTGTTTTAAAATTCAGCTCTGTTAAATATGTATTTTTTGAGGTTAGACAGTTGAACTCTTTTTTGGAAGCTAAACTGGCTGAACTACCTGTGATAAGTCCAAGGACAATAACAACTTCGTAATTGTTTATGACCCGGTTGCTCTTCTCGGCCGTCTTTTTTCTCTTAAGGTTAGAGAAAAACTACACTGGCTCCCACTAAAAGAACAAATTACGTTCAAAGTTTGCACCCTAGTCCACAAAATCGTTCACGGGGAAGCCTCGACCTATATGTCAGACCTTATAGACTTGCCTACTAGAAACGCAAAAAGATCAGCACGCATATTCCTCAATCTCCACTACCCTAACTGCAAAGGGCTAAAATATAAATCCACATATGCGACCAGTTTCTCCTACATTTGCACGCAGCTATGGAACGCACTACCGAAAGTCATAAAAACAACGCAAGACCTAACTATCTTCCGAAGGATACTGAAAACAGATCTGTTCAAGAAAGCATACCATAAACAGCCATCTTAAATACTAAATAATAAGACTATACACGACCTAGACATAGCCGAAATCTTATCATTTGACTGATTAACCTCTTTGCTATTAATGAACAAGCATTACTACTTTAATCCTTATGTCGAATATGTTCTCTCCATATTCGATGACCTAATGTATGTTACAATCCAATTCATTACTCAGGAACCTTCATGCACTACCATAACGTATTCTTCTTTACCATGTATGTGTCATGTCTGTGGTCGTGACCCCTCACAGCCTCTCCCTGATTTCTGGGGGTCAGCTTCTGAGCTGGCTTCTGCCTATCCTTTCTGGAGTAGTTCTGTCTTTGGGAAGATCTGTTTCGGTTTCCTATCTTTGGCAGCTGTCATCTGGGTTGGATCAATGGCGGCAGCCAACTTGGATGGCTCAAGAGTCGTAGCCATCTTCGATAGCTCAAGGGGTACAGCCATCTTGGATAGATCATATCATAGGAAGCCATCTTGGAGTAACGAGGACAGGAAGGAAGCCCATATTTGGTCCTTAGAGATCTCCTGTGGGAACAGCCTCCATAGTTACTCAGATTTGCTGCAGCTGCGCCTCAGGTGTGGATGGGCTTTATTAATCACCTAGAGACTGCAGTCGGTTGCCTTTGCATTGCGTCTTAGGCCCTGGTATGTGGGTGCTGGTGCACTTCTGCCTGAGGGACTTTGTCTGGACCTGATTCTGTTTTTGCTGGTTTCCTGTCTTTTGAACCTTTGCCTGGACCTGGACTTTGCTTTGTTTGTCACCTGCCTATTGTACGTTTGCCTGGACCTGGACTTTGCTTTGCTTGCCGCCTGCCTTTTGAACCATTGCCTGGACCTGTCTTCTGCTTGCTGGCTGACTGCCTAGAGACCTTGCCTGGATTTGCCGGTACGTCTATTCTGCCTTGCTTCTGGTGTGGGGTGGTTTTGCCTGCCACTGCTGCTCCTCGGCAGTGGCCCAAGGGCTCACAAACCCAGTTCCTGTTTAGTAAACAGTATGTATGCACATGGTTTATATATATATACCATGATCTATTCCATGTATGTTATGTTCCATGTATGTATGCACCTTAATGCAATACCATCTGTAATTTTGTTACCCGGAAAGGGCAACCGCCACCACGGCAAATGTAAGCCACATTGAGCCTGCAAATTGGTGGGAAAATGTGGGATACAAATGCTACAAATAAAATAAAAAAATAAAAATAAAATTATTAATCTAACCTGCTATTATTTCCTTATGTATGTATGATGTGTTTAAATGCCCCTCCTCTTGACCCCTTCTGGACTCTTCCACATGGGGGAGTAAACCTCTTAAGTTCATCTAAAAGGTTCTTTATAGTTTCTCTCCAGTCCCAGGGGGGTCTGTTCTGAGGAGGCATCAGAAGCCGCAATTCAAACCTGATCCCCATGACCACTGCTTTCTGTCTTTCTGGATCTAGGTGTATCCTGGGCCATTTATGTTCCCACATATATATATATATCTAATCTACTCTTTCTGGTTCAGTCTGTGTAGTTTATTTGTGTATAGCAGATAATAAGGAAAGGGTACATATAATACAGTATGTAGGAATAAAGACAAAGATAGTTTTCAGGAATAAGATCTTGTTTATTCTTACCAAGATAAAGTCTTCAGTTTAATACATACATCTAGGTTCAAATGCACAGAGCTCTGCCGTCGGTCAAGTGCTGAAGAAGCTTCTAACTTTTCTGTCTGAATGTTAACTCTTTTATAGGCACAGATCTTAATAGAGGCTTATGGCAGTACCTATTTTTTTCATCTTATTGGCCAATATCTCTGTACCAATTTTTTTTCCCTTTTCCGGCAGATGTTGATTTGTACTCTTTGTACCATCTTGTACCAACTCTTTCCTGTTCTAGTTATTTTGAAACATCTCTTTTCCGGCCAGGTGTCCATCTGTACCCAACTGTCTTTTCCGGTAAACATCTCTTGCTTTTGCTATTTCAAAACCTCGCATCATTTCCGTCACCCTGAACATCTTGTCTTTATCTTTTATAGAAACATCCAGTTTCACAATCTATTTTTATATAATCTTATGACCTGTGTGCCATGTTATAGAGATACAAGCAAGATATTACAAACCATTTTTATCTATTATTCTATCATCATATATGCTATATTCAATTTGTAATTAGTTTCAGGTTTTATCAAGACTTCATCATATAGTCCTGCGTTTGCAGGTTCTCAACTGTCATGCCATTAGTGGGTTATCAGGCCTAGTCAAGGCTTCTCTGTTGACCAAAAGTCCTGTAACCTGGCTTACCACCATTCCAGTGGATACTCAAGCTCCAATCCATATTAACATTCCCCTCTTCACCCTATCCCATAGGGTGACACCAGGGTTAACGTACCATGGTACCATCCATTCCAGAAGGTATCCTTATAAAACTGTTGTTCTGCAGAGTCTATTCTAAAACCTGATATGGTCAAATTACTGAGATTCAGATCATAATATAGGCACTACCTCAGTCATTTCTTTTATACCAATACTTTTGTTCAACCCATTAGTATGCAGGTTCTATTCTTACTCTTATATAGGTGTGTATATATATTCATAACAATCAATCATTCCTTTGGTTATATACTGATTATAGGTTATATATAGAGTTTTGCATTGATTATATAGTTATATTTGATTATATACTTATATTTCTTTGTTTTTATTGCGTTATTTCATAAAGCTTAACGTTCTATATTGTATCCCTGTGTGCTATATTTGATTATACAGTGGCAGACATTTCTACCATGTCTCTAGCATTTGCATAGCGATTGGTCCTTCTCAGAGGGAGATAGTCCAATGTGTTATCTCCTGTGGTGTTGGGAAGGAGATTTTCGTACAGGACATATTGTCCTGCTGTTGTCTTTTTCATTATTGCAGTTTCAATTAAGCGTTCTACCAAGCCTCTAGCACAAGGGATTATGCAACATCCTACTAATACAAAAATTGCTACCACTATGATTATGGTCGTGGCTGCTGAAATGATAAAGGTCTTCCATTTACCAAAAGCTCTATCCATCCAACCAGTCCAGGATGTGTCAACACCAGAGTTCTCTGCCAATTCTTGTGACAGTGAGGTTAAGCCTTCCAAAGCTCTGGTGATTGATCCATCTGGAGCAGTATTGTTGGGGATAAAGGTGCAACACTGTGTACCTATCTTTTGGCACACCCCGCCCTCTGATGCCAAAATCTGGTCAAGAACTAATCTATTTTCCAACGTCATCCTGCTGGTGGCGTCTAATTGTGCTGCAATTCCTTGAACTGCATCTCTAGTGTAGTTCACAAATCTCTGCTGATTGTAATATATATAATTGATCCAGTCTAAATTCTTATTTATAGTAGCCCACCAAAAGAAAGCTGATTCAAATCCTGCAGCTATTTGGTTTCTGGCTTTGAACTCATCAGGAACCCCTCTTGGAACTCCAATTGCATCTATATAGACCCGATCATCAAAAAATCCAGGCATTGCATTTCTCTTCACTCGTGAGGAAGAGCTGCTATGAGGAGGGAGCAAAGATGCTATTACAATTGGAATTACCAATTTGACCAAGGCACATCTGCCTGTCCAACTTCGGTGAAGTGTATGGTGGATAGTACGGGTTCCACAATACCACCATATGTCTGCTCTAGCTTGTGAAAAGTCTGTGAGATTTAGATTTCGTAGAGTCCCTTTTTCTAGGGTTGTATTACAATTGGTCAAATTTCCTAGAAACCGTGTATTTTTCACCCCATATCGTTCCAGACATGTATGATATCTGGTAGCAGGATCTGGAATCCTGAATGCAGGTGGAACCCTCAGCCGAGGGGGTAAGTAGGGGTGGTGCTCGTCAAGATGTTGACAAGACTGATTCACTTCAGTTGTTACCTGAAGTAACTCTAGCATACACCAAAAACCATCTGGATCATTGTTCAGATCTAAAGGAAAGGGAACTACTGTTGGTTCTGCTCTTGCATGGGAACAAAAATAACAATTAGAGACATTCAAACTCTTTGTAGTATAATGCGCCCATTCGAGCCATAGGTTTGTCTCTCCAAATCCTGTTTCTAGTGCCACTAAATCTTTGGAATTATTAATTGGCACGATCTGGTAAGGAATCTTTAACTCTGGGATCTTCATCGGTATCAAAGGATTCTTTT
Organism: Microcaecilia unicolor; assembly: GCF_901765095.1. NCBI lineage: Eukaryota > Metazoa > Chordata > Amphibia > Gymnophiona > Siphonopidae > Microcaecilia > Microcaecilia unicolor. The sequence continues at coordinate 232,343,459 of NC_044036.1, forward strand.
CTGGTTGTGTTGGGGGTGGGACAATCTTAAATTTGCCAACGGGGTCTCTACCTGAGGCGTCAATTCCTAAGGAATAAGTTCTGTAGGTAACAGCCGTTACTCCTCTGAAAGTGATAGCCACTTGATTACATTTGGTCATTGGACAAAGGCCAGTCACTCGCAACTTCATGATGGAAATGCTCTTTTTTAGATCTGGAATCTCACTACCTGAGTAGGGAACCCATGAACCTGTATACCACCATACTTGTGCCCAACTGCCGCAATTGGAGAAAGGACACAGGTATACCTCAAAAGCTGACAAATATTGCTGTACAGGATGTTCCCCACACGTTGTGTAAGCACACACATCAAGGGTTATTGTGGTCGTATCCTTAGTTGTGGGTAACGTTATTTCGGGGGTGGTAATAAACTGTTTCAGAAAACTTTCTAGATGCTGTGCTCCTTGTATCATGGGCATGGTGAGCACACACAACAGGAGGGCTAAGCACTTCATGTTGGTAGTTTTCATAACCAAGCACTGTATCAAGATTGTACGAAGGGTAAGTGACGGCTAATGATTAAGGTGAGCAACAGAATTATCCCTAGGGTCTTAGCAAGAGCTGCTATCACAACAATCAGTATTCCAAAATATATCAAGGCTTGGTATATCATTAAGTGTGACTTGGGTATGGGGGGTAAACTCTAATAGTCCCTCTTTCAATGGGATCGGGTACTTCAAAGAGACTATATATTTCCAAAGGTCCCAGTCCAACCTCTCTGAGAAACAGAAAAGGTATCCAATCAGTGTCAAGTACGGCGTATGTGAATAACCAAAAATCTACTACGTCACCAGTTTCTGGTCTTATTAGGAGATCGTCGGTCTGTTCAACTTGTAGACCCAAACTTCCTCCAAATAATACCAGAGTGTGAGTAACTGTTCGACTGGGGCCGAGTGTCCAATTCTCAAGTAAAGGTTCACACAGTGTCTGATATCGAGTGAGGGGATCCCAATTGGGATTGTCTTCTGGAGCGGGGTCCCAGTGGGGAAATAATAATTCACGAGGATCCAGAAGGTATTCTGGGGGTACAGGGATTACCTGTTCACCTAAATTGAAAGGCGACAATGGTGGAGATTCTCTTCCACGGGACATATATTGATAGTTACTTGGGGTGTGGAACTATCTGGGTGGACGGGTAGCTGGGACTCTGGTACTTCGAGTGGCTAAGGTAGTATTCGTGGGAGGAGGAACGTCACTATCAGGAACCAAAGGATAAGGAGGAGGGGTGGGTCGCAATCCAAGCAAGGTAATACTATCCTCAAAAGTAGTTGTACGATTGGGGACAGTATGGACCGAGCTACTGATATTATTGGGAACACTTGTAGCATGCAAAATAGGAGAATTAGTGAGGACAGGAGTAGCTGCAGAGTCTTCAATAGGCACTGAAGGATTGCCAGTTGAAAAGTCTGTTGTGGCAGATGTGTCTGCCCAGGGGGTAGGATTACTGGTAGCAATGGGACTGATCTTTGTGATCGTTTGGAAGGATGTGTGTCCGAACAAGCGTGTGAACGTGGTATACTGGTGGGGCTTTGTGTAGTCTGCAGTAGCAGTTATTGGGACTGGAGTTGTTGCAAACACCGAGGCAGTAACAAGTACTGCTGGGGTAGTTGCAAGCACTGCTGAGGTAGTTGCAAGTACAGAAGTAGTTGCAAGTACCGTGGCGTTTCCAACGGGTACGGTGACGTTACCAGTGGGAAAGGCACTAAGAGTGATCCAAAGATCTGCAAGGTTTCTGTCCACCGTATAGGTAAACAGGGTAGTGAAAAACAACACCAAACCTATACAAAGTAGGATGAGACACAAGAGTCCAACAGCAAACAATCGAGCAGATGGAAAGCAGAAGAAGAGGGTGTACTGATGTAGCACCGTTACTGCTGCTGAAACAACACTTGTACGGGTGCTGGTTGCGTCCGTGTCATCTGGAATGGTGTCGTCTTCCAAAAAAGTGCCGTCAAAGTCGTTGGACCAATGAGAATTGGTTTCAGATACCTGCACTGAGTCACACTTATCAACAGGGTAAGGGTAAAGTTCAGTGTTCTGCGGGTCTGGTTCCTTGATGTCGTCAAGGACAGCAAGATTCTCAGCAGTCGGTTCCCTGCGGAGAACTTTGCCAGCGGGGGAGAGTGGTGGTATCAAAACTTTCACAGGAGTGGTAGGGAAAGGTGGTATAGGAATAGGAACTTTATGTAGAGAAATAGTCTGTAAGGGAATTAGTTCTTCTGGAGTGAACAGCGGCGGAACTACTTGTGGCATTTATCTGGCTTGATTCGGGAAATACAAATGTAGAATGTCAAGCAGCTCACCGATGTTGCTCTTCAATTTCTGTACTGTTGAAAAGTGAATAGAGCCAGGTTCACCCGGAGCTATTTCTTCCAAATCTGCTGCAAAGTTGCGGATTCTGATGAGGCGGATACGAAGATCAACGTAGGGAAGTGGGAATTCTGGAACACTGGAAGGTGGAGGTGAGGATGGCCACTCAAATGCAGGTTCGAGTACTGGTGGTTGTTCAGGTGGTGACTCTGGAGATTCAGGGATTGTTTGGATGATGATATCAGCAAGATCAAGGAGGTGCGATTCAGGAGATGGATGATCTTGGTTGATTAAGTGATTAAGTCTTTGATCGAGTTGATCAAGATGATTAAAGAGAGTCGGGTGTGGGGTCGGTGGTCTTGGGCTCAGTGGCGGTGGAGATGGGGTTCTTGGTGGGACTGGTCTCTCCAGTGGCTGCTGAGCTGGAAACATCAAGGAGGCCTGATTCAGAATTCGGATAGGCTCGTATATCTTTCAGGTGGACCCAGGATGTGTGGTCCTCCAGCTTAGCAGCTGTGGCTGACAGGGCTTCTATCCTGAAGGGCCCAACGTAGATGGGATCTCGCCAGGTCTTGTGCGTATAATAACGCCGGTGCACTAGATCACCCACTTTGTAAGGGGGGGATCTATTGGCATCACAATCCCCTCTTCTGTCCGAAATGGCCTGTGGAATTGAGGACAGAGAACTTACAATAGTCTGCAAGATATCCCAATATACTGAGTATTGATCGGGCACTTGAGTGTCTGGATTGCCAGGTAGGAGTCGCATCTGGCGACCTGTACATAATTGGAACGGCGTCAGTTTAAGGGAAGAGGATGGAGTGGCACGAAGTGATAAGAGTGCCAGTGGGAGGGCATCAAGCCAATTCTTTATCCCATTTGCCATAAGCTGACGCATTTTTGTTTTGAGCAACCCATTGTATCTTTCAACCAAACCATTACTGGTGGGTTTGTAAATACAGACGGTTCTGTGAGTAATGCCAAGTGCAGGAAGGAGATTCTGCAGCAGTTCATTTACAAAATGTGTACCATTATCTGTGGTAATTTTGCCTGGAATTCCAAATCGAGGAATAATTTCATTGCACAATGATTGTGCCATAGTTTGTGCGGTTTCTCTAGAGCAAGGGAAAGCTTCCACCCACTTAGAGAAACCGTCCACGCAGACAAGCATATACCGTTTACCACGAACAGGTGTCAGCATGTCTGTGAAATCAATATACCAATGTTGGCCAGGTCCCTGGACAACAGGTAAATGACCTGAAGGGATGACAGGTCCTCGTTTAGGTGTATACAGAAAACATTTGTAACAATTATGAACCACAGTGTGACACATGGGCATCATTTGGGGGGCCCATAATTTGGAAGACAGTTGATCATACAAAGTATTAGCATTCAAATGCAAAGGGTAATGGAGGGCATGCAAAAGAAGGGATAAAACATGCTGTGAAACACAAAATTGACCGTTGGGGTGGGTCCAAATACCATTAGGATTAAGAAAGCAGCCTGCTTGCTTCCACAAGGTGATTTCTGCTTGTGTAAGTGAGGACGTGAGGGTAGAAGAGAAGTCGGAAGTTAGGGATTCAGAGGTGACAGGAGGAGTAGGCTCGTTCTGAGGAAACTGTGGTGCTGGAGATAAGGGAGGGGTAATGATGGGAGGAGTAGGAAAAAGGGGAGGAGTACTTGAAGAGGAGGAATCAGATTGTGTGGAATCGGAAGGAGTTGAAGGAGGTGTGTCAAGAAGTGGTGCTTCGGACACAATGACCGGAAGTGCCGCATCGGCAGCGGTTCCGGAAGGAGGACTGGAAAGGGAAGTGACCTCACGGGCTAGTTCATCAGCAGCATGGTTGCCGTTAATTGCAAAAGAAAAGACTGTCTCCTGATGTGCCTTTATCCAGGAGATACTGGTGCGGAGGCCTTTTTGATGGCGCTTCTGCAGCGCATCAAAAAGTGCAGTCCACAAAGGTAAGTGACTGAGAGGTTGCCCAGTAGAAGAAATCAGACCCCTCTGGTTCCATTTGCGAACATGGGAATGCAAGGAAGCAAAAACATAGTCCGAGTCGGTGACAATGCTCAAATCTGAGTGTAGTGCTTTAAACAATAAGACGTACAAAACCGCTGCAAGTTCTGCGGTTTGGGCTGTGAACGCATCTGGTAACCTGAATTGTACAGGATCCAGTATGTCTTCTTCCGGTGTATAACGGAGGGCGGCAAAACCAGCAACTCCGTTTTGCTGAGAACCATCTGTAAACCAAACCTCTCCACTCTGCAAGATTTCAGAATGTACGTGGAGAGATTCGGGTACAGATAATTGGGTAGTGCACTCATGGGGAAAAATAGCATTCTGTGCTGTTTCTGTGACGGTGAGCAGTGGATCCAGACGTTGAAGGTCAGTTAAAGTTAATGGGTGAATGGAGTGCACTACACTAAACAAAAGTACTTGATACTTTTGCAAACGGCAGACAGTCATGTGACTGATCTGTTTATCCAATAGATATTTAACATCATGGGACGTGTGGAGAATCACCGGAAGGTGAGGAATGTAGCTGTATAGTTTAGTAACAGCAGTACTGGCGGCAACAAGACCTTTCTCACAAGTTGCAAAGGCTCTTTCAACGGGTGAAAAAGTTCCTGAAAGGTAACCACATGCAAGATCATCATGTTCTTGTGTGATTAGGCAAGACCAAGTATCCTCAGTATGCACAACCCAAAGGTGCACATCCTGAGAAACATCAATGGTTGCCAATGGTGAGGAAAGCATAACATCTTTTACAAGGGCCATAAGATCAGCTGTTTCCTGAGCTGTAAAGTGTAAGGGTTCATGTTTTACTTTCTGTTTACCTTGTAGTTTCATGTAAAATGGCTGAGTCCGGGCGGAATAATTGGGTATCCAAAGGCGACAGAAGTTTAGCATGCCAAGGACACCTCTGAGATCAGAAACTGTTGTGGGCATACGCAAAGAAGAAACGTGTTGGAGGGTATCGGGACCTAGGCCCTTCTGACGGGGGCCAATGTGATGGCCAAGGAAGGTAACATGTGTCTGAGCTACTTTTAATTTCTTTCTGTTAACTTTGTAGCCCTTCGTAGCTAGAAAGCCTAGAAAGTCACAGGTGACTTGAACACAAGTGTCAAAGTCAGGGCATGTGATAAGCATGTCATCCACATACTAAACAATAGAAGTATGTGGTGGGAGAACATACCTGTCACGTTTAAATTCATGTATGTGTTCTGCTAAATTTTGGGAAAAGATGGTAGGACTGTCAGTGAATCCCTGGGGTAGGCGAGTCCACTGATATGTTGTGTTATTGAATTGGAAAGCCGTTAGCGGGCGGCTTACAGGGTCTAGGGTGATGGAAAAGAAGGCGTTGGACAGGTCAATGGTGGAATGATATGTTTGCAAGGAGATACTATTGAGGAGTGTAGTTGGGTTTTCCACGTTCGGAAATACCGCGTAAGTGAGGTCATTTAGCGCCCGCAAATCTTGTACTATACGGAAGGCGCCAGGCTCTTTCTTTGGCACTGGGAATAATGGAGTATTGTATGGTGAATTACACTTTTCAATAATACCTTGCTGTAACAAGGAATCAATTTGTTCCTGAGCTCCAGCAATAACTTCAGGCTTCAGTGGATATTGGGCGATTTTGGGGCCTTTACAGCCAGGTAAGAGCTGGATACGATGGGGAGGGCCTGATACTTCACCATAGGGCTTATCAGGTGTGGCCCAAAGGAAACCCGGCAAATAATTCAGTGCTACCTCTATTTGTTTCTCAACCATAGAAGTGACAGCCATCATGAGTGAAGTGCTTTCATTAGGGGAAGGATCAAAATGAATTTCAAAATGAAACAATGTCAACAGATCTCTCCCAAGTAAATTGATAGGGCATAGTGGAGCATACAAAAAGGGAGCCGATAGTTGTAGGTCGGCATATTTAGTGGGCAGGGGTTCAAGCAGTGGGGTGTCCGTTGGGACACCATCAAATCCAGTGGTGGTAATGTTGTCCGGAGAAACTTTGAGAAACTTCTGCAGTTTGTGCGGAACATGGGCAAGCACAGAGCGAGAAGCGCCTGTGTCAATTAAAAAGGGAACGGGAACATCAGATTAGCAAGGTGATCATAGGATCGTCCAATCCTGCTGTAGTATGGACCACGCCTAGTCACTGTGGACGGCGTTGATCCGGGTTCCATAGAGGGAAAGACTGGCGTTCTTGCCGCTCTTGCCGTACTACATGTCGGGGTCTGTTTTGTAATGGTTGTGGGCATTCACGTGCATAATGACCGTATTGCTGACAGCGGAAGCACTGGACATCTGGAAAGCGATCAGGACTAGGCCGGGAACGGTAGTCTCTGGGTCGTCTATTGACATCAGGAGGACCCCTCGGGGGGCCTCTCTGAGGTTGAGAGCGGCGACCACGTTCTTCGGGGTAGTCAGTTCTGCGGTCTGGGTGGTAGGGCCGTGGGCCCTGAGTTCGGGTGTTATTGTCATAGCGTTGGTCAGCATACATAACAATAACAGGGGAAGAGGTCTCGGGGGTATTGGGATCTGTGTCAGAGCTCTTAGAGGCTCTTTTCTCTTTAAGATCTTCGGTTTGTAACACTTCCAGGTTAGTGTGTACTGTCTTACGATGTTGAGCTTCATCTTGCTTGCTTTTAATAAGCCGCCTGCAATGATGAAGGATGTGTTCACGGATTTTGGGCCATTTTTCCAATTGGAGACCCACTGTGTTCTCTAATTTAATTTTAATCTCTGAAGGTAAGGTTCCCTTCAGTAGATGATAGAATACTGGAAGAGCATTATCAGAGTCAAATTTTTCCTCTGTCTCTTCTTTAAAGAGGTCTTGGAGTCTGAGTAAATAAGCCTCAATAGGCTCCGAGTCCATTTCCCATCTTTGGGAAGTGATAACCGAAAAATCTTTAAGGGTCGGATACATAGTCCGGATTTCCTGAAATACTTTGGTCTGAATCTCTGTCAATGGGTTGCCATCATATTGGGTGTCAGTTACAAATTTAGCATAACCCGATTGGGTAAATATATCGGTGACGCTAGCGTGTGGGGTTCTGCCCAGAAGCGCTTTCATATCGCCAACTGACAGAGTGGTACCCAGGGTAATGTCCTGTAATTTCTTTAACCATCGGTTGCCTCCCATTGCAATATCTGGGAGTTGTAGTATGAGGCTATTTAATTCAACAGCTGAAAGTGGGGTGTACTCTGTATGAGGGACACCACCTGACATTTTATTTAGCAGGGGAAAGAGTTTTGCTTTCTCAAAGGGTTTAACCAATGAAGATGTAAGAAGATCAATCGTGGCGGTTGGGGGAAATTGATTCTCATACTTTTTCCAAACCTGGAGACCTTGGATTAGATAGAGGGTTGTTTTCTGATCCCAATGGGGGTCAGGGTGGTCATAAATAAGATCTCGCACCAGCAAGAGCTTGTCAGACCGCAAGGATCCTTCACGTGGGAAGAGGGCAGACTGGGGCTGGAGCGCCTCAGACCATCCTGCAAGATTATCAATCCATGGTTGAACATAATACCATGAATTTTCATGTAATGCCACATATTGGGCAGGTGTGCTAGGCAGACTAGATAAGATAGGTTCTGTACTAATGTTCAGACCTGTAGGGTGACGGGGACTGTCAATGACTGCAAGGCAGCGACTAGATCCCTCATCAGTAAGATAACTTTGAGGGTGGCGCTGTCTGGTATGATGAGAAATAACATCATGTTGTTGGGGTTTTTCGGATTTTGATACAGCAGATGCAATAGTATCCGGGAGTGCTGAAATGGACTTACGTAAGGAACGAAGTCCTTCTGAAACGAATGCGAGATCATCTCCCATACTGGCCAAGGTGAGGCCATGTTGTGGCATATGACATGCCCCTGAAGGAACTGGAGTGTCAAGGGGAAGGGTCTTCGGTAGGTCGAGGTGAGATGAATCTCCTTCCACCGAGGAGGAGAAACTTAGCACTGGGGGAGGTTCATTTCGAATATCCTCCAGGTCAGATTTAGTTGGGAGTTGTTGTTTTAAAACTTCCCACGCTTCTTCCAATGGGGAGGGTCTAACCTTTGGTTGTCCCTCGTTAGCCGGTTTGGCTGGAAGTACCAGAGGACGCTTTGGCCGTGCACCTAACGTGTCCCATCTAGGAGGAGTAGAACATTCAGGTGCAAGAATGGGCATGGATGGATTGTCCGAGTCAGGGGGTAATTTTATATAACCCTGATCGTATAGTGCCTGACAAATTGCACGTGCCTGTGTGGCAGGACTGCATGGAACAAAACCCATCTGTTGTAACTGAGACAGAGTAGGGCACGGTAATGATGGCAGGGGCAGGGGACCAGTTTGGGTGGTGGAGTCCCAACATGGTGGCAAAGGTGATGTCTGAGTTGTATGTTCCATATATGGGTAGGTGGTCGTTTGGGTGGTCGTGTGTGAGGCCTGACCCTTACCCAGTTCGGGGTAGGCAGTTGTCTGGACCGCAGTGTCTATTCCCAATCCTGGGTAGGTGGTAGCCTGGACCGCGGTATCTATGCCGCAGTTAGATGGGCAGTGGTTGATGACTGGAACCGGTGGGTTCTGAACACAAGGATATTGTTCAATAATGGGAGGGGGTATCTCAATCTCATAACCGCCGATAGTACGATAGACATGACATGTCTGTGGGGTGAGAGTCTGAGTCTGGGTAGTTGCTTGCATCGTTGGAGTAGTTGTGATAGTGGGCGACTGAGCAATAGTCTGAGCCACTGGTATTGTTGCAGGAGTTACGGGCGGCTGAGTTGGAGCCGTGCCCTGGGACATAGGGAGAGGATTCTTTTGAGATGAAAGAGGAGATATATCGACAACACCAGCAATGTGCACAGTGGTAGGTGTGTCGAAAATCGCAGGAGCTAGAGATCCCGCTGTCACTGTTTGTGATTCCTGGGATGAGGAGGTCCCCGTCTGAGGTCCCTGGGAATTCTGTAGCAGAAAATCTGCGATAGGTTTATCACAATATCCTGGGGGTATTGGGGTATATCCCACTGCACATGGTAGCAGCTTAGTGGTGCTTGCGGCAGCAGCTGCGTCATAAGGTGGTGGGGCAGTAGGTGTCACTGGATCTTGGTAAGGAGCTTGATCGGTATTGGACTTACCTAAACTCCTATCGTGTTGGTTTTGTGCAATAAGTATGAACTTATTAATAGCAGCTAAATGTTTATCCCTAGATTTTCCTGTTTTGTTGGACTCATTGTAGCAGACCAAGGCTTGGAGTTTGCCCTGATCAAATGAGCCCTTTGATGGCCATTCCAGTCCTTGATCCTTAGCGGACCAAGCGGTATGCCAGGTTTGACATAAACGGGTAAGTTCTTTCCTATCAGCGGGGAAAAAGTTAAGAACTCTTTCCAGGGGAGTAGGGGATGAGGAAGAAGACATAGGGGGAAGACAATCCACATAGGAACTCATAAAAAAGTGTAATCAATATAATGCAATATCTATAAGTAAGATGGTTTAAGTCAAATTTCTGAGATCTAGAACAGGGGCAATTGAAGTATACCAACAAAAACGTGCAGGGAAAAATTATCTAAACAAAAACATGCATCATGCGTATACAAAACACTGTTATACTCACGCGTCTTCAAGAGCGTCCCGGTGGCGGAACCTAGAACAGAAATTACTAATTGGCGGAAAGCTCAATGCTTTTGCCGCAGGTTACATGAACAGACAAATGAAAGTAACAAGATAAAAGCAGTGTTTAAGAAAATAGTGCTAATGTTAAAGGTGTCAGCTTTTATTATACTACTCTACCCCTAATTAATGAAAACTGCTCTCCAGAGTGTGCTTCTAAAGACAGGAGTAAATCTCTGTTTCTACTGCCTGCCAAGAATTTTCCCGGTTACTATTGGCCATGGGCTGTAACCCCTGATAGAGCCCCCAAAAAGGGACATTGCAACCACTCCCAAAAAGAACCCAAAAAACCCGCGAATAAGGTCTCCTGAGTCGAAGAGCAGCGGTCCACTGGAATTCCGCAGATTAGGAATTTTCTCTCTTACAACTAACCCTTCCAATGGACCCAAGGTTAGGAATTTTCTCTCTTACCACTAACCATCGTAAAACATTGAAAGGTTAGGAATGTTCACTGTTACAATTAACCATGGCTAGGAATTTTCTCTGTTACCACTAGCCGCTCAAAAATATTTGAAGGCCCTAGTCAACTAGTCCAAACTCGCAACGAAAAGCGTCAGACGTCTCTATATTGCTCCCACGCTCATCTGTACTAGGTAACTCATATGCGGACCATAATGCCGAATCCGCAGGCCACTCCGAAAATGGAATGGAAGTCTGCTCAAAATCTACTAATTAAGATACTGTCATCCATTGAAGGATTTGTGACCCTCCAATAGGTGTAAGCCCCAGGCATCAGTATCGTAGTCGATAGTTATAGCGTGACACTGGTAAAAGAAATAATAAAAAAAAATTAGAAAAGGAAAAAGAGAGAAATAAAATAAAAAGATATATGGTATGTTCCTAGAAAGAATCCCTGAAACCTATTCCAGAGTTAGCAAGTAAAAAGAAAAAAGGAAAAAAACACATGTACGCTCTTCGGGTAAGGAACAATCAGTATACACTAGATTATACACTTGCCACACAACAAGGGAGACTGTGAAGCAATAGAGCGGAACAGCTGACAGTAAGGGTGCTTAGCCAAGCAGTACAAAATTAGTCATGCAAAACGAGCACAGCAGAAAAAGTCTGAGAGATACGTGACATTCACTGAAGCGGCGCTTAAAGTGTGATGAGCAGGCATAGATCATTAGGCAAGCAGCATACTTTCTTCTTGTATGGCTGACATCGTTTGTATCGGGAAATGAAATTAAAGATAAATATATAGTCTGATTTTTTTTTTTTTCCAAGCAAAACAAGTTGTAGATTGCGCCATTAAAATGTAAAGGTTGTAGGTGTGCAGCGAACCAGCGCTGCCATCATGAAAGTAAAACTTAAGAGTATTCGAGCACACATGTTTCTTCAAGAAAGAGCTTGTGTCTTATTAAAGGTAAAGAACATAATGCATATAGAGAAATAAAGCAGGAAACTAAGTTGAATGCGTGGCTGGGAAACAATGCTATGCAGCCTTTTCCATAGCACATCAGCACCATATGATAGCATTTAATGAAAAACAGTAGCTTCGTAACAGCAAAACAAAACATGTGGTTAAATATGCCACGGGCATCCCGAAACGCTATCGGTTAGACGTTCTACAGGAAATAAATGCATCTCAATCATAGCAAGGAAAAATGTGACAATCTTGCGGATTAGTAAAACATGTATCACTACAGGGCAAAAGAAATGTTACAGATCCAAAAATAAACTCACACTATTGCAGTGCAAAACTGAAATCACGAAGTATTACAGCAAAATATTAAAATAATGAGATATGGGGGGGCCATGCAAATACACATTATAAAGTACATGTGCCATCAATTACCCATTATACTAAAAATAAATTAAAGAAGCATCATCGGGCATGTGAGAGGGAGATACAAATGTGATCGCTGAAAACCAAGGCAGAGGAAAGAAGGAGAAAGCCGGTTTTGAAAGGATAGTCCACTAATTCTCTGTTTGAAGGGGAAATACATTTTTAAAACTTTGTAAGCACGTTGTGGGACATGATTAGGTCTTTCAAGCTGTCACTTACAGCGTACAAAGAAATAAAATCTGTCTCGGGGTTTTAATCAAGCCTCAGAAACACAGTGAAAAAGCATGAAACTATCAGTCGGTCTATTGTTTTAAGGCAAATGAAATGAGATAGAAGGCAACGCCCACAAGTCTGAGCAGTGCGAACAGAAACAGGTGCTTCCTACAGTTATGGCATACTGAGATGAAAAATAAGAAAAGCAGAGTAGTCTCACTGAAAAATCAGACGGAGTTAAGCAGTGCTTTTTTTGTAGAAAAAAAGGTGCCGGTACTCATTATGGGCGGGGTCACCACATATGGATCCACCCCTATGATAGCCACACCCACATTAACCACACCCCCTATACCAGCCATGGCGCATATAAACAGACATCATTGAAAATATTATAGTACTATAGGAGAAAAAAATAACGTGATTTTTTTTCATTATAAATAATCTCTGTAAGCTCTTACAGCTCCAGTATACCCAGTGCAAAATAAGACAGCCAATGTAAATTCTCAAATTGGACATATTACAAACACTAAAATGAAAATAAAATGATTTTTTTCTACCTTTGTTGTCTGGTGACTGTTTTTCTTTCCATATTGGTCCCAGTCTGTGATTCTGCTTTCCTTTGTTTTCGCTTAACTCTTCTGTGCCATTTGTCATTTTTGTCTCCTTTTTCTTTGCTTTCTTCAATATTTTTCAGGCTCTCTCTCTGTCCAGATTTAATTCATTCTTACTATCCATTCTTTAATTTCCTTCATCTACCTGTGGCTTTTCATCTTTTCCTCACCCTTGTTCTCCCCATGCCCTTCCTCTTATTCTCCAGTCTTTCTCTATTCCCCTTTTCCATCCAGCAGCTCTGCTTTCTCTCCCCATCCTTCCAGTGTCTCCCCTATTTCTTTCTGCATTCTTCCATCCAGCGTCTTCCCTCTTTCTCTCCCTATCCTTCCGTTTTCCCTCTCTTTCTCCCCAATCCTTCCATCTGTTTTCCCCTCTCTCCCCAATCCTTCCATCTGTTTTTCCCTCTCTCTCCCAATCCTTCCATCTGTTTTCCCTCTCTCTCCCCATCCTTCCATCTGTTTTCCCTCTCTCTCCCCATCCTTCCATCTGTTTTCCCCTCTCTCTCCCCAATCCTTCCCTCTGTTGTTTTCACTCTCTCTCTCCCCATCCTTCCATCTGTTTTTCCCTTCTCTCCCCAATCCTTCCATCTGTTTTCCCCTCTCTCTCCCCAATCCTTCCCTCTGTTGTTTTCACTCTTTCTCTCTCTCCCCATCCTTCCATCTGTTTTTCCCTCTCTCTCCCCATCCTTCCATCTGTTTTCCCTCTCTCTTTCCCCATCCTTCCATCTGTTTTCCCTCTCTCTTTCCCCATCCTTCCATCTGTTTTCCCCTCTCTCCCCAATCCTTCCATCTGTTTTTCCCTCTCTCTCCCAATCCTTCCCTGTTGTTTTCACTCTTTCTCTCTCTCCCCATCCTTCCATCTGTTTTCCCCTTCTCTCCCCAATCCTTCCATCTGTTTTCCCTCTCTCTCCCCATCCTTCCATCTGTTTTCCCCTCTCTCCCCAATCCTTCCATCTGTTTTTCCCTCTCTCTCCCAATCCTTCCCTCTGTTGTTTTCACTCTTTCTCTCTCTCCCCATCCTTCCATCTGTTTTTCCCCTCTCTCCCCAATCCTTATCTGTTTTCCCTCTCTCTCCCCATCCTTCCATCTGTTTTTCCCCTCTCTCTCCAATCCTTCCCTCTGTTGGTTTCCCTCTCCCTGCCAAGTTTCCCGCGAACGGCGCGAAATCGCGATGCAGGCGGCACCAGCCCCTATTTCCGGCCGCTGCTGCTTCTCCAGTTGAACAGCAGCGGCCGCTACACAAAGAAAAAGAAGATTTAAAAAAAATTTGAAACCTGGCTGAAACGCGGCACCCCGGCACTGTAGACAGCCATTAGGCATTGGCTGTTGCCCCGCAGCCGCTCCTCCTCTTGCCTCTACGTCACTGCCCCTGGAGGAAGACCCCGGAGGAGCGCAGTGACGTAGAGGCAAGAGGAGGAGCGGCTGCGGGGCAACAGCCAATGCCTAATGGCTGTCTACAGTGCCGGGGTGCCGCGTTTCAGCCAGGTTTGAAGTTTTTAAAAAAATCTTTTTCTTTGTGTAGCGGCCGCTGCTGCTCAACAGGAGAAGCAGCAGCGGCCGGAAATGGGGGCTGGCACTGCGTGCGGGACATGGACTCACGGGGCGGGGGGAGGAAAAAAAAAAAAGGTGCCGGTACGCCGTACCGTTGCGTACCGGCACAAAAAAAGCACTGGAGTTAAGAGACATATAGAAAGATGTAAAAGAGAACGGAGACACCCACGGACAACAAGGTGGAAAAGGGGAAATAAGAGTTACTACGCAGTTTTTATTAAAGAGAAAGAAATGTGCATAACAGTTGAAGAGATTGCAAAGAATCATTAGATTGAAACTATAAATCTTTCACAGAAGGACTGCGATAGAGTTTCAAGCATGCGTGATTAGGAAACCAAAGCGGAGGTTTCAGTGCAGCGTTAAGAAAATGAGCCGAAGTATTTTCACAGGGCAGAGAAAAATAGACAGGCTGAAGTGTGTAAGCAGGAAGAAGGGGGGCTGTGGGCTGTTAGAATGAAAGCATAGTTCACAGGACTCAAAGAACAGAATGATTTGTAGGGAGACATATAAGGTTTCAGGGAAGTGCAATGCACAAGGGTTCTGGCAACAGTAAGGACACATGATTATAAACAAATAGGGATGGCAAAGAACGTAAGGAACATAAACTTCAACATATACTGGATAGGCTAGAGAGACAAGGGGAGGACAGAGACTTAAGACACGAAATGTCAAGGCGTTAGGCTAAGAATAGCCAGCATAAGACCGCTTAATGACAATCGTGGTGAAATAAGAAAAAACAGTCACCATCTGCTAGGCGTGGTCTTCCCAGCCTAGAACCGAGATGGCATTCATATTCATACATACACCAAGCACTCAAAAAGGGATAGTATATAGATGAAGAGATATAAAGACAGTTATCAGATGGACAGAAGTACAAAAGGACAAAGAAACAGAAATGTTAGTCCAGCGCAGGACAAGAAGACATTCAGGGAACAAAGTAAGAAGGCAGAAAAATAGAAGAGTATTTTAAAGTAGGGGTGAGAAAAAGGAACGGACAGAATAATAGTGCCCAATACCCCTCAAGTGGGCAATGTCCGTGAGAGACAGAAGGAGAGAGAAAAAGAGGGAAAAAATGAAGGAATGACAGAGAAGGGACAGCATAGAGATTGTGGAGGCAGGGAGATTGGGAAGGGAAATATGAGAGAAAAAGAGAAAGGAAAATGGAGTGACAGAAAGAAAACATTGAACATTGAACGCACAGATTAAGTATCCCCTCTTGCGTTCAAATGGCGGAAAAGAAGGGCAGCGAGAACGGTCAGCGATCGGCGGGTCACCACTGTTTAAATGCCCCTCCTCTTGACCCCTTCTGGACTCTTCCACATGGGGAGTAAACCTCTTAAGTTCATCTAAAAGGTTCTTTATAGTTTCTCTCCAGTCCCAGGGGGGTCTGTTCTGAGGAGGCATCAGAAGCCGCAATTCAAACCTGATTCCCATGACCACTGCTTTCTGTCTTTCTGGATCTAGGTGTATCCTGGGCCATTTATGTTCCCACATATATATATATCTAATCTACTCTTTCTGGTTCAGTCTGTGTAGTTTATTTGTGTATAGCAGATAATAAGGAAAGGGTACATATAATACAGTATGTAGGAATAAAGACAAAGATAGTTTTCAGGAATAAGATCTTGTTTATTCTTACCAAGATAAAGTCTTCAGTTTAATACATACATCTAGGTTCAAATGCACAGAGCTCTGCCGTCGGTCAAGTGCTGAAGAAGCTTCTAACTTTTCTGTCTGAATGTTAACTCTTTTATAGGCACAGATCTTAATAGAGGCTTATGGCAGTACCTATTTTTTTCATCTTATTGGCCAATATCTCTGTACCAATTTTTTTTCCCTTTTCCGGCAGATGTTGATTTGTACTCTTTGTACCATCTTGTACCAACTCTTTCCTGTTCTAGTTATTTTGAAACATCTCTTTTCCGGCCAGGTGTCCATCTGTACCCAACTGTCTTTTCCGGTAAACATCTCTTGCTTTTGCTATTTCAAAACCTCGCATCATTTCCGTCACCCTGAACATCTTGTCTTTATCTTTTATAGAAACATCCAGTTTCACAATCTATTTTTATATAATCTTATGACCTGTGTGCCATGTTATAGAGATACAAGCAAGATATTACAAACCATTTTTATCTATTATTCTATCATCATATATGCTATATTCAATTTGTAATTAGTTTCAGGTTTTATCAAGACTTCATCATATAGTCCTGCGTTTGCAGGTTCTCAACTGTCATGCCATTAGTGGGTTATCAGGCCTAGTCAAGGCTTCTCTGTTGACCAAAAGTCCTGTAACCTGGCTTACCACCATTCCAGTGGATACTCAAGCTCCAATCCATATTAACAGATGCCTCCAATTGTTGGACTAAAGATGAGTAATAGATCAATCTTTTGTTTAAGATGTATATATTTTGACTTAAAATCATCTTTTCAAATTTCAAATGGTATGTTGAAATTAAACATGAAAAAATGTAATAAAAAAAAGTTAACAGAAAATGTGACGTTGAGAGAGACCCACTATAAGTTTTTAATGAGGATGTACATAGCCCCCCACAGGGCTTTTCGGGCAACCATGAGGGAGGATGATATATATGCGAAATGTGCCTGTTCTGCAGTCTTGGGACACATGTTTTGGACTTGTCCACCTATTTTAGAGTTTTGGAGCTGTGTTTGTCTGCATGTCTCGCATTTCTGGAGGGTTACTTGGCAATCGAGTCTGTCCCAATTGTTTGATGTCTTTACGGTTTCCCCGTTTTTGGCCAAGGGGTTGAAGCCATTTTTTAAAAAGGCGGTTCTCATTGGTAAGAAGGCAATCCTTCAACATTGGATAACTGCAGAGATTCCAACTTTGCAACAATGGCGCTCCAAGATGATTTTTCTCTGTTTGTTAGAATGCAGAGGTTTTGGTGACCTATCCTCCTCTAGGGGAGACCATCTTTGTCAGACTTGGTCCCCTTTCTGGGATTCTTTAATGGCAGAAGCACACAGTAGAATCCTGAATTCTTAGGCCTTATGGGTATGGCACGTTGTTGGGATGGTGGGTTGGGGTAGGGGAGAAGTCTATTTTGTAGTAAGGTAGAATCATTGCTTTAGCAATGTGTGTGGTTAATCAAGACTTTGTTATATGAATGTTTCTAACAAACTTTGTTAAACATAAAAAGTTTCATGTGGTTTTGATCTAAGAAATGTCGGTTGCAAGTGAACAATGTATTTGTATTCGCTGTGCCTTTTGATAAGTTGTCATTCTGAAAATAAAAAGATTGAAACATAAAAAACAAACGTGTATGTAAGGCCTGGATAAACAAATTAAAACAAAGTTTAAAGCAAATGTCCATATGTAATACATGGTAGCTGTCACGTGTGTGGCCATGACCACCCTCAGACATACCTTGTTTCTGGGGGTCAGCATCTGTGCTGACTTCTGTCTGTCTCTGTGTTAGTTTTGTCTCTGGCTCTGTGTGCTGATTACTTCACTAGACCTCACCTGTGTGGGCTATGCCTCTCTGGGGAGCCAGCATCTAAGATGGCTGCCGCCTGTTCTGTGCCAGTTTCCAAGATGGCTCCTGCTTGTGTCTTTCCTGTGTGTTCACTTCCTGTGTTCCCAGCCTCCCCTTGGTGTGAGTGTGTTTCCTGCTCCTGTCCTGCGCAGGTGACATCATCAGTGAGGGCCTTCATAAGGAAGTGCTGTGCTTGCATGCAGGGCCTTTGCACGGTGTTATGCTATAGGTCGTCAGGTTAGTGAGTGCACTGCTGCGCTGCTACTTAGCCTTTCTCTGGGGCTTTTGCCCATCTGCTACTTTGTGTCTGTGGACTGCTAGTCCTTCCATGGAGGGCTCTGCCCTGCTGTTTTGTGTCTGTGGACTGCTAGTCCTTCCATGGGGGGCTCTGCCCTGCTACTTTGTGTCTGTGGACTGCTTGTCTTTAATTGCCTTGCTTTGTGTTTGGAGTTTGAAGCTTCAGCCATTTTCTCTCTGTCTGTGTTTGGTGTCTGAAGCTTCAACCCTGACCCTGTTATCCCTGGCTTTTCCTCTGCCTGCTGCCTGCCCTAAGACTCGGTTAGCTCCTGGTTTACTCTTCTGTCCACTGCCTGCCCAAAGACTCTGTTAACTCCTGGTTACACTTCTCTATTGTCTGCCGCCTGTCCTAAGACTGCTAGTTCCTGGTTATTCTTCTGCCTGCTTTTTTTGTTTTTGTTGTTTGTTACATTTGTACCCCACGCTTTCCCACTCATGGCAGGCTCAGTGCGGCTTACATGGGGCAATGGAGGGTTAAGTGACTTGCCCAGAGTCACAAGGAGCTGCCTGTGCCTGAAGTGGGAATCGAACTCAGTTCCCCAGGACCAAAGTCCACCACCCTAACCACTAGGCCACTCCTCGCCTGCTGGTATTTCCTGAATCCTGTTTCTGCCAGGCTTGCTTGTATTTCCTGAACCTTGCTTCTGCCTAGCTAGTGTGTCTATCCTGAACCCTGCATCTGCCTAGCTAGTGTGTCTATCCTGAACCCTGCTTCTGCCTAGCTAGTGTGCCTATCCTGAGTGTATATCCTGAATCCTGTCTCTGCCTAGCTAATGTGTTTATCCTGATTGTATTCCTTGCCCCTGCCAAGCCTTGTGTACGTCTTGTCTCCTTAGTCTGTCTGGTGTTTCTGGCTTAGTGGCTGCGTGCAGCTCTCAATCTTAGTCTCGTGCCATGCCCAGCCTCCCTCGTGTATCCCAGACCCAGGGTGGGTCCTCTGGATCTTCAGTTCCTGCTTTATCCTGCAAGTCCTGCCAGCCACCCGCACTCTGGAGCTCAACTCCGGAGGAACAGTGGTCAAGCGCAGGTGAAGCTGTTCCTGTTCTGCCAGTTCTAGTTGCCGGTTTCAGTTACTACTCCAGTCCAGAGGTCCAGTCCTGTTCTTCCTTGTGTCCAGTTCCAGGGTGGTCTTGCCTGCCTCTTTCGCTCCGCGGCAGGGGTCCTAGGGCTCACGAATCTAGGTTCTGCCTCGAGGGACCTGACAGTAGCAATAATGAAACAATGATTGAATATTCACATAGCAGTCAGACAGACCCAACATTTATTTTCCACTGAATGTAATTAACTTTGTATAAACTTGGCGGCTTATAGCGGGCTGAACTGGACAGTGTTGGCACATTTAGACTGACTCTTGACTTCTGCATGAGTCTTGACTTCTGTATCTGTCTTTTAAGTAATAGTAATAAAAATATCAAGTGCATTTTAGTAATGTACCTCTGCAATCCACAAAACAAAAGGAGCAAGTTCTCACATGCCATCTTTTTCTTTTGATGCAAGCACAGGAAAAAAAAAAGATTTAAAATGCTCCCAGGTTTCTACCTACTTCATGTTTAATGTGGGGTATAAATGTAATAAATAAATAGATAGAAACTGAGCCAGCAACGTGGGTTTTAAACTGGTTCTAGCCAGTTTAACGTGCAAGTAGTACACCGGGACATGCACAAAAGGGCATTTTCCTGTCACAGTAGCAGCTAACAGAAATGGAATGCAGATGAGCAAATTAGTATTATAATGTGTAGAATTCATTGTCTAATGAGATGCACTACCGTTTTCCGATTGCCCTACCGTGGAAAACCTAACGGGAGGTCTGCACCTCTCGTTGGGGCTGCTGTGAGGGAATTGGAAGAAGAAAAAAAAAAAGAAAAAGACTTCTAAATTTGACAAAATAAAATCGGGGGGAAAAAACGTCCAAATGCTCAGCAGGGATGTCCTTTATGCACGTCCTTCACTCAAAACAACAACAAAAAAAAAGAATGCCGTACTTCTTAATTTTTACTCGACCCTGCCACACCGGGCACACTGGGCGGCTTTAAGAGGGAGAGTTGCAGCTCAGGAGAGCGAGGCGGCTGACACTGCAGCGATCTGCAGCAACATCAGCATGTGTCGAGAGAAGCAACTCCTTTGCTCTGATCTGAAATCCACCCTCACCCGTCTCCTCTGGTACCAGCTGCTCAAAGATGTGGTCCGCACGTCGGGGAGGTGGGCCGAGGCCCTACGGAGCCAAAGCCGCCGGTGCATCTGCAGCCCCTGCACCGAGAGCCACTGTTGCACGGCTGGGGGCGCCATGTTCGGGTCGGGGCAGCCCAGCTTCAGCGCCTGCTGCTGCCCCCAAAGGGCCCGCCTTTGCTTCCGTCTCTCCCAGCTGCTAACACCCCTTGTTGGGAAGGACATCCATAAAGTACGTCCCAGCCCCTGCAACGAAAGCCGCTACTGCACGGCTGGAAACACCATGATCGGGCCGGGACAGCCCAGCTTCAGCACCCGCTACCGCCCCCAAAGGGCCCACTTTTGCTTCCATCTCTCCCGGCTGCTAACACCCCTTGTTGTGAAGGACGTCCATAAAGGACGTCCTCGGCCTGCGCAGAGCAGCCAGCATAACGCTTGGCTGCTCTGCGCATGCTCAGCTGGCTGACTGGCTTGGAAGGAAATCCCATGCAAATGAGCTAGCAGCAACCAGCTCATTTGCATGCGATTTCCTTGATGCATGCCCGTTTCTTACTGATTCACTAAGGAATTGGTAAGGGAAGGGCTCTTCCGTGGAGTTTAGTGCATCTAGCTCTCAATGTTGAGCATCTGATTCTTATAACTTGATGTCTGTTTTAGTGGCCTTTACCAGGGGAAAAAAAATCTCTGCACGAATATAACACGTGCTAGAGTGCCTCTATAACTAGCACTTCAAATGGCACACTGATTACGATTTATAACAAATTACTACTCTACCTATATTCCGTTCCGTTACTTTTTCTGTGTACATCCATATACTGCACAAATTTGCATGTTTGAAAATATAAGTGAGATTAAATACAAATGCTACCAACAATAAAGAGTGACAACATGGATGCAGCAGCTCATAGGTTGCTTGCTTTGTTTTGAGAGCATAGTGATGACGGGGTCACTGGGAAGGGGAAACTGAGACTGGCCTAATTGGTTTCAATATTTTGACGTCACTTGGTCTCCTGTCTATTAAACCTCTTTGGAGCTGCCAGAGGATGGGGAGCGCTGGAAGAGATGGGGAAGAAGGTTAACATGGGGAGAGAGAAGGATAAATGCTGGACAGGGAGGGAGAAGGACACAGAGTCAATACTAGACAGGGAGAGGATAGGAACATAGGAACTCAGAGGCAGTGCTGGAAAAAGAAGATATGGGGACACAGTGGCTGTACTGAAAAGGAGGGGGATAGGGACACAGAGAAGGCACTACTGGAAAGGGGGAGGAGGAGATAGGGACACAGAGGGGCACTGCTGAAAAGGGAGGAGGAGATAGGGACACAGAGGGGGCACCACTGGAAGGGGGATTGGGGATATGGGGACAATGAGGAAAAAGGGATGAGATGGGGACAAAGAGGTAATTCTGGAAAAGGGGGAAGATGGTAACACAGGGGTAATGCTGGAAAAAGGGGGAAGATGGGGTCATGGCAATGTTAGAAAAAGGGGGAAGATGGGGACATGGCAATGTTAGAAAAGGGAGAGATGGGGACACCAGGAGGGCCGATGCTAGAAAAGGGGGAGATGAGACCAGGAAGGCTTGTGCTGAAAAAGGGGGGAGATGGGGACACAGAATGGAGATGCTGGACAGGACAAATAGTGGTACAGAGGAAAGAAGGGTGGTGCACTTGGAGACAGAAGAAATGTCAGATGGGCAAGAAATCCTGTAAAGGCAGAAGAAACAGAAAAACAGAAAAGAGACAGTGAGACCAAAGCAAATGAAAAAAATAAATTGTTCTAACAGCAGCAGAAAAAGGTATTTTATTTTGAATTTGATATTAGGAATATGACAGTATTTGAAAATGCACATCTCTGATATCTTCAGTTTAGCAACCCTGCAGGGGTCCGAGTGCATTTTCTTAAGTCATTTTGGATGTACTTCAGCACAGATTTTGATGGGTATTATCAGGGACTACAAATCCCACAGGAATTTGGGATGTGAGTTAAGACTAGGACTGGTTGAAAAATCTCCCTTCTGGAACTGGATCACTTGGGAGCTCTATACATAGCTATTTGATAGTGTGGACATAAAGTGAAAGATCAGTGCCAAATAGATGTAGAGAAGGAAAGGAAGAAGAGAGAAGAAATGGATAGGCCAGCTTGGAAAAGAATTTGTAAGGCTGACTCATGGAACATGGGGAAAAAAAGACTGGGACCAGCCAAATTCCCAAATAACAAAGGTAGAAAAAACATTTTTATTTAATACTTTGTAAGGACTGAGATGTACCTGCTTTGTAAAATGTATATATTTTCTATATTTATTTTGCAAAGTACAGGAGAAAATGCTTTTCTGGTTCTTTTTACCAGTATTGCACTGTTTATAGAGTCTGGTTTTCTTGTGCAGAGAGGAGGGGGGACTCTATTTCAACTTGTGTTGTTGTTGGGGTTTTTTTGTGGCTCCCTATTCTGTATTAGATTGGTAGGATGGAATGTTGTCAAAATTTGGATTTCTGCCAGGTGCTTGTGACCTGGGTTGGCCACTGTTGGAAACAGGATACTGGGCTAGATGGACCTTTGGTCTGACCCAGTATGGCTACTCATGTTATATAGATGAGGGTATGTCCATGTTCTGCATGTGTGACTGAGGTGAAGAATTCTGCTAGCATGTAGTATCTGTGTAGGAATGTGCAACAGTGCAACTTGTTCCAGTTTCCCAATAGTAGGTATATTGGTGCTCCAGAACCCAGTGTTTAGTAAAATGGCCGCTGACTAGAGGGTCTCGGAGCTGCCACTCTAGGGACCCCGGTTGGAATACGACCAGAACAGGACCAAAACGGGACCGTTTGCATGTCAGATCCGAACATGGAAGGAATCGCTGAGCTCAGGGCATATCCAGCATACTTACGGGTTTCCCCCACGAGCAGCTGACACCGAAAGCTGTCCGAGACTCCATCACAGCATGATGGCCACGGCGTTACCCTGACCGGACAGCGAACCCTATCCATGGCCCAGACCGACGGCCTCACATGGCGACTTGCTTGGCGGACTGCCCTGACCCCACCCGCAGCCCGTACGGACGGCCCTACCTGGCGGCCTCACCTGGTGGCAGTGTCCCTTGTACACGCAGCACATCGAGGGAACACTGAGTGGACAGCCGTCCGACGCGGCTGAAGGAGACATGGAGAGAGAAGAGAAGTGCACACGAAGTTGTGAGCCGGGTGGCAGTAGCGAGGTACAACCCGACGGTGACTCTGAGGGCCTGGGCAGCATGTGGCAGGCGCCGTGACTCCAAGCTCTGGCGCTCACTGCGTGCAGCTGATGAGGTGAAAATCTCTATGTGGCATGGACTCCTGAAGAAGCTCCTTCAAGTGAAGTAGTGGCCCTGTCAACCCACAAAATATCTCTCAGAACCACAGAATCTTTATGCCCTGGGGCAACACTTCGAACACCTAACTTGCAGGTACTATTGCTAAGGCATCTGCCTGCCTGATGCCACGCAGCTTAGAGAGGTTAGCGCACAGAAAATAACGCGGCAGACCATTGGAGCTCACTCGCTGCTGGGTGAAACACATGGGCAGACGCCAGCTCGAACGACCAGCTCACAATTCTACACCCAGCCAGCAGCACAACGTCCTTGCCCACGGAACCTCTCTACCTCCAACCAGCAGTATGGTGCCCAGAACTGTAGAGTCTCTACGCCCGGGACATCACTCCCGAGCATCTCCCGAGCATCTGACTGTGAGTAACCCATCCATCTCCAAATTGACACTAAAATTAATACTGTCAAAATATTCCTAGCAATCTACTCCCTTTCACTGATTCACCTAACACTGTCCACCCCACTTGCAGAAAATAATATCATACCCATCCTACAAAATCACCAAAGATTGATCAGACACTCCACAGCTCACCAAACTGACAACCACCAAATTAAAGGAAGAACACCTAAATAAGGACAATACCAACAATACGTAAAGAAAGGTCACAAAAAACACACGCTATCCAAGGAACGACAACTAACAAAAATCCACACATCATCAAACTTAGCAGCCTCATACCAAAATATCCAAGTGGGCTACATCAATGCTAGGTCCACAGTCAACAAAAAACATTAATATCAGACTGGATCATGTCAGAAAATCTCGACTTAATCTTCATTAATGAAACATGGATCCACGATCAAAAGGACCCCATAATCCTCAAACTAAGTCCTCCAGGATACAAAATCAATCACTGGACCAGAATGGAAAAGAGAGGAGGAGGCATAGCTCTAATCTATTGAGCCTAATTCACTACCGAAACCATTGCCGAATCCATAACACCCAAACTTGAAATTGCCTCGATTAGAATCCATAACAAATCCTTGGTCGATCATCTGAACTGCGTCCTGTTTTACAGACTGCCCAGTAATTGGAACGACAGCCAACCTTTCTTCACAGACTTCATTTTAAATACCTGTGTAAACAACTCTACCAACGCATGTGAATGCAAGGACTTCCTACACTCCTGGGATCTCAAATGGCCTCATATGCAAGCTACTCACAACAAAGGACACACACTAGACCTCTTATCACACAAATTATCCACAGAAAACAACCTATTAATAACAGACATCAAATGGTCAGAAACACCTTGGACCGATCACTACAAACTGAACTTATCCCTAAATTGGTGGAAGAAGGGATTAAACTGCATACTAGAACAAACAACATACAGTACGAGAGGGCAAATAGACCCAAAAGTATTCTGGCAACGGATATGTGACAACGAATTGACAGCATACATTACCTTACTCAATGGGATGATAGATGCAGAAGCATATTAAATGAAATAGCACCCTTAAAGACAAGAATATCAAGAAGACCACTCGATACCATGGTTCAACGATGACTTAAAAAAACTTAAAACACAATCCAGGAAACTTGAACGAGCATGGAAAAAGAGAAAAGATGAACATACACTCAATGCATGGAAACAAATACCTAAAAAATACAACTATGCAATAAGACAGACCAAAAGGTCCTACTACAAAACTAAAATAGGACTGGATTATAAAGACCTGAAGAAACTATTTCAACTCGTAAATAAGCTATTAGACACCACTCCAATCACCACAACCAACACAGACATCCCATCCACAGACAAACTTGCTAGTTACTTAATGAAAAAATAAGAAAATTATGCAGTACACTTCCTCAGCACAACACCGACATCGAAAACTTCATCAATGGTCTGGACCTAACCCCTGGTGCATGCCCAGCTGACCATACCTGGATAACATTTACTCTCCTCACCACTGAATCAGTTACACAAGCAATTCAAAGGTTCGCCAACACCCACTGCAAACTGGATACCTGCCCCAGCTATCTACTTAAATCCGCCCCTGACCGCTTCATAGCAGACCTCACATACCACATAAACTTCATGCTACAACAAGGTCTCTTCCCCGAGGAATATAGTAACATCCTACGCACCCCAATACCAAAAGACATGAAGAAAAGCAAAACTGATCTCACCAACTACTGCCCAGTTGCATCTATCCCACTAGTAGTCAAACTGATGGAGAGCTTGGTGACCAAACAGCTTACCGACTACATGGAGTAGAGGAGTGTGGTAGCCGTGTTAGTCCACTCTTAAGGTTATCAATAGAAATTAAACAAAATAAAACATGGAAAAGAAAATAAGATGATACCTTTTTTATTGGACATAACTTAATACATTTCTTGATTAGCTTTCGAAGGTTGCCCTTCTTTCTCAGATCGGAAATAAGCAAATGTGCTAGCTGACAGTGTATATCGACTACATGGACAAATTCTCAATACTACACGACTCACAATCAGGATTCCGTTCCCA
Source organism: Microcaecilia unicolor (assembly GCF_901765095.1). Lineage (NCBI taxonomy): Eukaryota > Metazoa > Chordata > Amphibia > Gymnophiona > Siphonopidae > Microcaecilia > Microcaecilia unicolor. Next base: position 232,369,417 of record NC_044036.1, read on the forward strand.
CCATACTACTGGAACTGTCCTAGTCACTCTCCTGGCCAAATTCAAGCAGGAAATAGCTACAGGTAAAAGCATACTTCTCCTCCAATTCGACATGTCGAGCGCATTTGACATGGTAAACCACAATATACTAATAAGATTCCTTGATCACTTCGGGATTGGTGTAAATATACTCAATTGGATCAAGGGTTCTCTAACCACCAGAACATACAAGTTAAATCAAATTCAAACATATCACCGTGGAAAGCAGTCTGCGGAGTACCTCAAGGATCACCACTATCACCAATACTCTTCAACATATTGATGATCCCACTGGCAAAGTCCTTATCCAATCAAGGCCTCAACCTGTTCATCTATGCAGACGATGTTACAATCTACATTCCCTTCAGACATGATTTGTCAGAAATAATCAATGAAATCAAGGCAGGCCTGAACACCATGGACTCATGGGCAAACTCATTCCAATTGAAACTGAACACTGAAAAAACACACTGCCTCATCCTCTCATCTCAACACAACAAGAACAAACCCACAACCATAAACAGCCCAGAACACACCCTCCCTATCTCAGACAGCCTAAAAATACTGGGCGTCACAATCGACCACAACCTTACTCTTGAGAGCCAAGTAAACTCCGTAACAAAGAAAATGTTCTATTCAATGTGGAAACTTAAACGCGTAAAACCTTTCTTCCCGAGGGAAATATTTTGAAACCTAATACAATCAATGGTTCTAAGCCATGCAGATTATTACAACGGAATCTATGCGGGATGTAAAGAACAACTCACAAAAAGACTCAAGACCGCCGAAAACACAGCAGCCAGGCTGATATTTCGTAAAACTCAATTCGAAAGTGCCAAACCCCTCCAAGAAAAGCTCCACTGGCTTCCAATCAAAGAACGGATCATCTTCAAAATCTGCACCCTGGTCCACAAAATTATCTACGGTGTAGTCCCAAGATACATGACAGACCTTATAGATCTACCAAACAGAAACAGAACCAGATCATCTCGTACATACCTAAACCTCCATTACCCAACTTGCAAAGGACTCAAATACAAAACAAACTATGCATCAAGTTTCTCCTATATAAGCGCACAATTATGGAACGCACTCCCAAAAGCTGTGAAAACAATCCACGACCACCTAAACTTCAGAAAATCACTAAAAACCAACCTCTTCAAAAAGGCCTACCCTAGAGATCCAATGTAAATCCCCACACTCGGCCACACAACAAAACCAATGATCGTACTGGACAATATACAACCTCTCTCCTTTGACCCTAATGGTGCCTGGAATACACCTACCATATTTGAACACAACATAACCTTGTATTTGTTCTCTATTGGACTTGGCAAACGCCTTTACGGTACTGTGTAAGCCACATTGAGCCTGCAAATAGGTGGGAAAATGTGGGTTACAAATATAACAAATAATAATAATATATAGCACTGTCTTTTCATAGGTGGGTTAGGGCTGTTAAGGGGTGGTAAGTTTTGTGTTCTAGGGTAGCGTTTCCCAAGTTGGTCCTGGAGTACCTTGTCAGTCAGGTTTTCAGGATATCCACATTAAATATGCATGAAATTGATTTGCATATACTGCCTCCATTACATGCAAATCTTTTTCATGTAGATTCATTATGGATAGCCTGAAAACCTTAATGGCAAAGTGTCTAGCCCTATTTCAAAGTAGGCTCTGCTGCCTTTGGTGGCCCTTGACACTCAAAATAAAAATGTTGAAGACTAGTGGTCTCCACAACCTGTAGGGTCACCACACAAACAAAAGCCCATCTGATTTAAAACAAGGTGTCTAGCAGTTGAAGGAATGTGTGTGCTATTCCTGAGGTGATGGTCACAATTTGAATATTTTTTACTTTATAGTTAAGACAGGTTGCCTACTCTGGCCAGTCCAGGGACCTCTTCTGCATCCTGCCTCCTGATGTAACTTACTGTTTCCTTGTAGGCAGGATGCAATAGAGACAGCCTATATTAATCAGTGCCCGCCACAGTCCTTGAGCAACAACACAGCCACTGCTGTCTAGCTGACACCAACCGGCGCCTCTTTATGTTTCAACGGTTTTTATTGAAAACAGTGTACACTTTTATCAACAACAGATATTCAATATATACAACCAGTCATGAAACTCCATTCTATTCAAACATCCAACAGTACGGGTCTACTGTTTTCTCTTATTTATTCCCTTTCTCCCACCCCCCCTTCCCACTTCCCCCCTACCCCCCCCCCCAAAAAAAAACTTTCCCCTCCGCTAACCCTCCTATTCCCTCCCTCCCCATGGAAAACTCATAATCATCCTGAAGAAGAGATTGACCTGCATTCAGTATCAATATAGTGTTTACAGCACATTAAGCACAAAGCTCTTACCCTTAGCTGATAAGGTATCTATATATTTTCCCCAGATCTTCAAGAACTGAGCTTTTCGTTTTGGGGATCCTCTGGCTTCTCTTGCCTCCCACATCAGCAGCTGGTGCACCATATTCCGCCAGTGCCAAAATTCTGGTACTGCCTCTGAAGTCCAGTTTTGCAATATACATTTCTTTGCTACCAGACACCCCTTACGAAAAAGTAATGTTTCCTCTGAGGTGTTTCCTCTGAACGACCCATATATATCCAATAACATCTGTGAGGGGGTTCCTACTACTTCACAAGACAGCAAATTTGACAGATAGGTGGCTACTCTGGACCAGAAGCCCTGTATGGTTTCACAACTCCAAAATGCATGGTAAAATGTGTTTTCTGCATTTTTACATCGTACGCATATTGAATTTTGTGCTCCCCCAAATTTTGCTAATTGTACTTGTGTGAAGTAAGCCCTATGAAGTACTCGAAAAGCACATTCCCGATAATAGGCTCCACTAACTAAGTTTGCAATACCTTTCACTTGTCTGTTTATATCCCAGTTGGGGAGGCCTATTCCCAAATCTTTCTCCCACCGCTCCTTAACTGTTGTCAAATCTTTAGTCATCCCCACTGACCCTAATGCCTTATACACATCATAGACGGATGGTTCGGTATCCGAAATTCCCTCAAAGAATTCTTTCAACTTAGACCCCGACTTTTGTCTCAGTTTCTCCCCATCTAAAGAATTTATAAAATGCTTCAATTGGCAATAAGCAAAAGTGTCCCCCCATTGCAGCGACTCATTACCCAATATTTGCTCTTGCGGTTTTATCTGTCCCTCGACTCCAATTACATCTTCCAAACAAGTTATTCCTCTTTCCTCCCATCTTTTAAAAACTGGATTCTCCAAGCCTGACACAAACTTAGGGTTCCCCCTAATAGTCATTAATTCCGTGATTCCAGTATCCACTTTCAAGCAGTTCCCCAAGAACTGCCACGCGTCACGCAGCGGCGTCAACAACAGACTTTGGCTTAGATATCTAGGGATCAAAGATCGCTCCATCTGCAACAGTGACACCAAGCGATAGGGAGCATAAAATGCCTCTTCCATTTCTAGGGGGGTGTATTTATTCGATTCAAAAAGCCAGTCTCTAATATGTCGCAGTAAACATGCCATATTATATAGTTTCACATTAGGCAAGCCTAGTCCCCCCTGTGACCAGCCCCCCCCACAACAGCTGGAATTTAAGTTTCGCCTTTTTATTCGCCCAGCAGAATCTCACTACCAGTCGGTAGAAATTCGCCAGGTCTTTATTCAACAGCCGAAGGGGGAGGGTTTGCATGACGTATAACCAGCGAGGGAGAATGACCATACGTATGAGCCCCAACCGACCTATCAGGGAGAGCGGCAATGCTTCCCATTTTTCCAGCTGCTGTTTGGTTTGCGCCAGTAGTTGTTGTATATTAAGTTTATAAAGGTCCCTAGTCTTCATGGATAACAAAATACCTAGATAACGGAAGTGTCCACCTGCCCACCACAATGGGAAGGTCCCAGGCCAATTTCTATTAATCGCTTCATCAGTAGCCAATGCCTCTGATTTCTCCAGATTTAATTTGAGACCAGAGAAATCCCCGAATTCTTGAAATACCTCTAATAAAGTTGGCAACGATGTCTCTGGCCTCGTGATCACAACTAATAAATCGTCAGCGAAGGCTGCCAATTTGAACTTCACCGTACCCAAAGTTACACCATGAATGTCTGCATTGGAATATACCTCTCTTATCAATGGATCCAAATACAGTGCAAACAATAACGGCGACAAGGGGCAACCTTGACGAGTGCCCCTCTCTATCCCCACTTTTTCTGAGCAGTTACCATTCACCATCACTCTCGCTTTTGGTGAAGAATACAGTGATTTAACCACTCCCAAAAACCATCCGTCGAATCCATATTTTTCCAACACTGTAAACAGAAAATCCCATCTTACACGGTCGAAAGCTTTTTCTGCATCAAAGCTTACTATGAGTGCTGATCTATTTGCCCTACCAATCTGTTCCAAAGAGAGTAAAATTCGTCTAAGATTCTTAGATACCGCTCGGCCTTTAACAAAGCCCACCTGGGCTTCGTGCACAATTCTTGGCAACACCCGACTCATTCTGTTTGCCAGTATCTTTGCGAAAATTTTAACTTCACAGTTCAAAAGTGATATGGGTCTATAAGACTCAGGGAAAGTGACATCTCTTTTAGGCTTCGGAATTAATATTATATGAGCTATATTCAGTTGGTCTGGTAGTGACCCTTTCTCTACCCATTCATTATAGGCTTCAACCATTGGTGGTAAAATGGCCTCTCCCATCAATTTATAAAACTCTATCTTTAAACCATCCGGCCCAGGTGTTTTCCCTGATTGACTGCTTCCAATGGCCCATCCCACCTCATCAATAGATATAGGGGCATTAAGCTGTTCTCTCTCCCTATCAGTCAGTCTCGGAGAATCCAGATTGTCCAAATATAAAGTACTTTCCAGGCCTGAATCATCCCTTTCTGCATATAATTGCTGGTAAAAGTTTTGAAAAATACCTCGAACCTCAGAGTCTGAATGGCAAAGCTTACCTGTCTGATCTTTCAAGGCTGCTACTATGCGAGTGGCCTGTTTCCGAGCTATCAGTCGCGCCATCATCTTCCCGCCTTTGCCCCCAAATTTATATAATTGGAATTTATAGTAGGTTTGTGATTTCACCTCACGTTCACGAATTAATGTGTTTAAAGTCACCTGTGCCCCTAGAAGCTCCTTCCTAGTATGAACGTTTGGGTTTTCTCCAAGTCTTCTCCGTAAACTACGTACATGGGCCTCTAATCTCAAAATCTCTTTATCCCTAGCTTTTTTGTAGTGACTGACATAGCTGATCATTTCTCCTCTCATAACAGCCTTGGCTGCTTCCCAGTAAGAGGAGGCACTCTCAACTGAATATTCGTTGTTGACTTTATATTCAGTCCAAACAGCTAGCAGTCTCTCTTTGAAACCCATATCCTTAACTAGATAGCTCGGAAAAGACCACCAGCGCATTTTTTTCTCCATCCCCAATGGTTGCCAATTCACCCAAACTTCTGCGTGATCTGAAATGGCGTAAGGTCCTATTCTCGCCTCTCTAACTCCTCCCATCAGTGATCGGGACATCAGTATGTAATCAATCCTCGATTGAGTATTATGCGCCCTTGACATGTGAGTATAGTCCCTATCCTGCGGATGTAATACCGGCGCCTCTTTAATAAAGTCTGCTCCCCCTGAGATCAAAACCTGGCTACTCCTCTGGATTCACCAATTATATTTTGGGAAGCCTCAAAGGTTGTTTTGCGTGGTGGGGTAATAGCATACACATGTGCTCGCTCTAAACATATCTTTGTGGGACTTAATCCGTTTGGAACGTGACTACCGCAGGACCAAAAAAAATTTCTTAATACACCCCACTCAGAATAATCACAAAGCTGTCTTCGGTTCTGGCGGCACTCAATTTATTTATTCATGAGAAAACCATGAAGAGTCTTTCTACACGCCAATTGCACTTCCACCGATTCGTGAACAAGGTGGGGAAATTGTTGGCACATGTCACTCGCATGCGTGCCCATCGACCGTTGATTTCTTCAATTGTGAACCTGGGTGGCTCTAGGGTACACTCATCTGAGGGGATTATGCATGCGTTTCATGATTATTTTACCAAAATGTTTTCCACAGATGGACCCGAAAATGGGCCTACCTCGCTTATCCCAGGCCACCCAGGCCCAACTGTCAGCGCCGACTAGGGCTCAAGAATTACAAAAGGTTATCCGGTCGCTCCCGCTGGGCTCAGCCCCTGGCCCAGATGGCTTTTTTTTTTTTTTTTTTTTTTTAATTTATTTATTTATTAGTATATTTCATTATTTCACCACAAACTGTGAATATGCAATCGGCATTACAAACAGGAAATACATATAAGAATAAATCTAAAGGCCTATTCGTCGGCCCAGATGGCTTTTTAAATGAATATTATAAAATGCTACCACCCCAGTTGGAGTGGAGGAGTGGCCTAGTGGTTAGGGTGGTGGACTTTGGTCCTGGGGAACTGAGGAACTGAGTTCAATTCACACTTCAGGCACAGGCAGCTCCTTGTGACTCTGGGCAAGTCACTTAACCCTCCATTGCCCCATGTAAGCCGCATTGAGCCTGCCATGAGTGGGAAAGCACGGGGTACAAATGTAACAAAAAATAAATTTTGTGGTCCCCTCTAGCATTATTATGACTCAGTGGTTCACCGGGGGTTCTTTTCACCCCACGACAACAAGGCTTTAATCACACTGATTCCCAAATCATGTAAATCTCGAGATTGCTTGGAATCCTGTAGGCCAATCTCATTGTTAAATGTGGACCTCAAAATCCTAGCTCGGGTATTGGCAGATCGTTTAGCACCTACTACTACTACTACTTATCATTTCTAAAGCGCTACTAGACGTACGCAGCGCTGTACACTTGAACATGAAGAGACAGTCCCTGCTTGACAGAGCTTACAATCTAATGATAAAATAAGGGTTCTGAACAAGTGAATAAGGGTTAGGAGTTAAAAGCAGCATCAAAAAGGTGGGCTTTTAGCTTAGATTTGAAGACGGCCAAAGATGGAGTTTGACGTACCCGCTCCGGAAGTCTATTCCAGGCATATGGTGCAGCAAGATAAAAGGAACGGAGTCTGGAGTTAGCAGTGGAGGAGAAGGGTGCAGATAAGAGACATTTACCCAGTGAACGGAGTTCTCAGGGAGGAGTGTAGGGAGAGATGAGAGTGGAGAGGTACTGAGGAGCTGCAGAGTGAATGCACTTATAGGTCAATAAGAGGAGTTTGAACTGTATGCGGAAACGGATAAGAAGCCAGTGAAGTGACTTGAGGAGAGGGCTAATATGAGCATAACGACACTGGCGGAATATTAGTCGTGCAGCAGAATTTTGAACAGATTGAAGAGGAGAGAGATGGCTAAGTGGGAGACCTGTGAGAAGGAAGTTGCAATAGTCTAAGCGAGAGGTGATAAGAGTGTGGATGAGGGTTCTGGTAGTGTGCTCAGAAAGGAAAGGGTGAATTTTGCTGATATTATAGAGAAAGAAACGACAGGTTTTAGCAGTCTGCTGAATATGTGCAGAGAAGGAGAGGGAGGAGTCGAAGATGACCCCAAAGTTACAAGCTGATGAGACAGGAAGGATGAGAGTGTTATTCACAGAAATAGAGAATGGGGGAGGAGGAGAGGTTGGTTTAGGGGGAAAGATAAGAAGCTCAGTCTTGGTCATGTTTAGTTTCAGATGGCGCTGAGACATCCAAGCAGCAATGTCAGACAGGCAGGCTGAGATTTCTGGTGTGGAGAGGTAGATCTGGGAGTCATCAGCATAAAGATGATACTGAAAACCATGGGATGAGATCAGAGTACCAAGGGAGGAAGTATAGATGGAGAAAAGAAGAGGTCCTAGGACAGATCTCTGAGGTACACCAACTGACAGTGGGATAGAAGTAGAGGAGGATCCACTAGAGTATACACTAAAGGTACGTTGGGAGAGATAAGAGGACAGCCAGGAAATAACAGAGCCCTGAAATCCAATTGAGGACAGCGTATCAAGGAGTAGGCTGTGATCAACAGTGTCAAAAGCAGCAGATAGATTGAGAAGGATGAGGATAGAATAGAGACCTTTGGATCTGGGCAGGAACAGATCATTGGAGACTTTAGCAAGCACTGTTTCAGTTGACTGAAGGGGGCAAAAGCCAGATTGAAGTGGATCAAGAATAGTTTGAGATGAAAGAAAGTCAAGGCAACAGCGGTGAACAGCACGTTCAAGTATCTTAGATAGGAAAGGGAGGAGGGAGATGGGGCGATAGTCGGAAGGACAGGTAGGGTCCAATGAAGGTTTTTTAAGGAGTGGTGTGACTAAGGCATGTTTGAAGGCATCAGGAACTGTTGCAGTGGACAGTGAAAGATTGAGGATATGACAGATAATCGGGATGACAGTAGGAGAGATAGTGTTAAGTAGATGGGTAGGAATAGGATCAGAGGAACAGGAAGTTAGTTTTGAGGAGGAAATAAGATGTGTAGTTTCCTCTTCAGTGATTTCAGAAAAGGAAGAAAAGGAGGCATGGGTTGGAGGGTTGAGAGAATGGACTAAGGGAAGGAGAGGTAGAGGTGACCTGGTTGAGAATTCAAGTTTAATCTTGTGAACCTTATCATGAAAGAACTCAGCCAGAGTGGGGGGAAAGTGAAGGGGGGGGTGGAGGTGAAGGCACTTTGAGGAGAGAGTTCAGTGTGGCAAAGAGACGTCGAGGGTTTGAGCCAAAAGAATTTGTCAACTGGATGCAATAGTCCTGTTTGGCAAGTAAAAGAGCAGACTGGAAGGAGGTCAGCAAGAATTTGAAATGTATGGTCAGCATGGGCACGGGATTTCAGCCAAAGGCGTTCGGCAGAGCGGGCACAGGAACATAGGTAGCGGATTCTAGAGGTCAGCCAAGGCTGGGGTTTGGTACGCTTTACAGAACGGGGAATGGGAGGAGCGAGAGTATCCAGAGCACAGGAGAGAATAGTATTATAGGAAGAGACAGCCTCATTGACAGACTTGGATAACATAGTGGTAGAGAAAAGATTTGAAACATTGGAAGACAAAGTAGAAGGGTTACTAGCCTGAAGATTCCTACATGTATTAGTTAAGATTGGATGGGACTGGGGAGGAGGGTGTTTAAGTGTGAAAGTTATCAGATGATGGTCAGAGAGGGGAAGAGTTGAGGCACAGAAACTGGAGAGTGAGCAGTTTGAGAAGAGGATAAGATCAAGACAGTGGCCATTCTGGTGAGTGGGGACAGTGGAGCACAGTTGAAGATTGAAAGAGGATGTTAAAGCAAGAAACTGCGAAGCATAAGAGTCAGAGGGATCATTAGCATGAATGTTAAAATCCCCAAGAATGAGGGAAGGAGATGAAGGTTCAAGAAAGAAGGAAAGCCAAGCATCAAAGTCAGTGAGAAAGGAAGAAAGGGACTTATCAGGGGGTCGATGAATGACTGCTACTCGGAGAGGCAGAGGAGCAAATAGACAGATGGAGTGGACTTCGAAGGAAGAAAAACAGTGAGACTGAGGTGGAAGAGGTTGAAACCTACAAGAGGGTGAAAGCAGCAGCCCTATACCACCTCCGCACCCAACCGGGTGAGGAGTATGGGAGAAAAGATAACCTCCATGGCATAGGGCCGCAACTGAAGCAGAGTCTTCAGGGTACAGCCAAGTTTCAGTTAGGGCAAGCAGATGGAGAGTACGAGAGATAAAGAGGTCATGGATGTAGGAAAGAGCGGGCATTCCACAGAGCGCAAGAGAAAGGCAGGGAAGGAGAGGGGAGGAGATGAACAGAAATTAGATTGGAGATATCACGGTGTGACCTGCACAAATAGGATGAGAGCTGATGTGGAAGATCAGGATTGGGATTAATGTCCCCAGCGGACAGTGGTGTGCTGGTAAATTTTTAACAGGCTCTCTCCCCAGTCCATCTCGGCGCCCCCCTACCCCGTCCATCACTGCGCCCCCCCCATCCACCTCTGCGCCCCCCCCAAAATTGCACAGCTGGCTGTAGCTGGGGGGGGGGGGGGGGGGGCAATGCACTACTCTCTCCAGGAAAAAAAATTAAATGATTCCAGGTTCCAATCTAACTCATGTTTAATATGGGATAAAATGCCATAAATAAGTAAATAAATATAAACTTTTAATGTTCAGCACCTGATTCTCAAAGTGGACATATTCCAAACACTATAATGAAAATAAAAATATTTTTTTTTCTACCTTTGTTGTCTGGTGACTTTGTTTCTCTGATCATGCTGGCCTAGTATCTGATTCTGCTGCTCTCTATCTATTTCCTTGACTCCGTTTCCAGGGCTTCCTTTCCATTTATTTCTTTTCTTTCCTCCTTTCTTCTTCATTTCTGGTCCTCCGCAGACTTGACTGTACAGTGGATCCAGCTTCTGCCTATTTTCTCCATCCATGTGCAGTTTCTCTCCTCACTTCCTTTTCCCTCATCTAATCTCCTTCCTCTATCTTCCCTCCATGTCCAGCACCATGTCCAGCATTTCTTCTCTCTCCCTTCCCTCCCCTCCATCCATGTCCAGAATTTCTCTTGCCCTCCCCTCCATCCATGTCCTGAAACTCTCCTCTCTCCCCTGCCCCCCTCAATCCATCCATACCCAGCAATTCTCTTCTCTCCCCTACCCATCCATGCCCAGCAATTGTCTTCTCTCCCCTGCCCCCCTCTATCCATTCATGCCCTGCAATTCTCTTCTATCCCCTGCCCTTCATGCCCAGCAATTGTCTTCTCTCCCCTGCCCCCCTCTACCCATCCATGCCCAGCAATTGTCTTCTCTCCCCTGCCCCCCTCTACCCATCCATGCCCAGCAATTGTCTTCTCTCCCCTGCCCCCCCTCTACCTATCCATGCCCAGTAATTGGCTTCTCTTCCCTGCCCCCCCTCTACCCATCCATGCTCAGCAATTGTCTTCTCTCCCCTGCCCCCTCTACCCATCCATGCTCAGCAATTGTCTTCTCTCCCCTGCCCCCCTCTACCCATCCATGCCCAGCAATTGTCTTCTCTCCCCTGCCCCCCCTCTATCCATCCATGCCCAGCAATTCTCCTCCCTCCCCTGCCCTCCCCTCCCGCTCCCATCCATGTCCAATGATTTTCCATTGCCCCCATTCTCCCCTCCCGCTCCCATCCATGTCCAGCAATTCTCCTCCATCCCCTGCCCTCCCCTCCCGCTCCCAAACATGTCCAGCGATTGTCCTTCACCCCCACCTTCCCCTCCCATCCATCTTTTTCAATTACCTCCGTTGAAGTGCCGCGTTATTTAAAGCTCGGTTGCCCGTCTTTAGCCTTCCCTGTTTGCTGCTTCGCGATGAGTTCGTTCCTTCAGTCCCACCTTCGTGGAAATGACATCAGAAGGTGGGACTAAGGGAACGAACGAACTCATCGTGAAGCAGCAAGCAGGGAAGGCTAGAGACGGGCAGCAGGGGGGCTTTAAATAACGCGGCGCTTCAACGGAGGTAATAAAAAATATGGATGGAAGCGGGAGGGGAGGGTGGGGCGAAGGACAATCACTGGACATGTTTGGGAGCGGGAGGGGAGGTAAGCATGGCCTGTGATGGCGCCCTCCTGCCATGCTTACCTCATGTAATGGAGCCGGCTCACCTGAAGAACAACCGGCTCACAAGAGCTGTCAAAATTTAACAAGCGGCTCTTGCGAGCCGGACCGAGCCAGCTCCAGCACACCACTGCCAGCAGAGAGCAGGAGAAGGAGCAAGAGAGTACGGAGAAGAGTAGGAGAGGTACGATGACAGCGACGAAGGCGAGATGTACTCAGATAGAAAGGAGATGGATGAATGGAAGGAAGGAAATGTTGAAGGTTGAGAGCTGAGAAAAAGGAAGAGGAAAAAAGAGATGGTGGGATAATGAATACAGAGGGTGGACAATGTGTTCCTGCAGTGTACAGTGGTTTAAGATGGAGAAACAAATTAGGAAGGGACAGTACCAAGAAGAAAATGTGTACTGGAGCCATAAGTACTGTGTTTCCCCGAAAATAAGACACTGTCTTATATTAATTTTTGCTCCCCAAGACGCGCTAGGTCTTATTTTCAGGGGATGTCTTATTTTTGGGGGAAACATCGGGGTTGCCCCCCCCCCCACCCGAGGTCGCCAGACCCCCCCCCCCCCACCCGGCCTACGTCGCTCCCGGAACTTGGAACTAACCTTAAATGCCTCCTTTCACCTTCACACTCGCAGCAAGCAGCAGCAGGGCAGACCTCTCCTTCCTTCCGTGTCCCGCCCTCGCCTGACGTAACGTCTGCGAGGGTGGGGCAAGGAAGGAAGGAAGAGGTCAGCCCTGCTGCTGCGCGTGCGAAGGTGAAAAGAGGCTTTTAAGGTTAGTTCCAACATCTGGGAGCGATGGAGGGCGGGTGGAGGGGGGGCCCGGCGACCTCGGATAGGGGGAGGGCGGCCCTGTCCGGCTCTCGGCGGCCCTGTCCGGCTTTCGGCGGCCCTGCTTTAAAAGAAAAAAAACTTTGCTAGGTCTTACTTTTGGGGGAGACCTTATATTTTCCAATTGCAGCAAGACCTCTACTAGGTCTTATTTTCGGGGGATGTCCTATTTTCGGGGAAACAGGGTAGTAACTGGGAGAAAAATAAATGTAAAGAGAAAAGTGCCCCACGCCGCACCTAGAGCGGAGGCCCTGGGTGGATCGGAGTGGACCTGGGAGTCACCCCGGAGAAGACTTTAAAGGATATGCAGATGAGCTGCAAGTCCTCCACAGCACCTGAAAGGCAGCTGATGGTAGAGCTGGGCACCTCTCAGCTGAGGAAAGGCTTACCAGGGGTTAGGCCGAAGCCAACATTCCTCCCCCTGAGGGTCGCCTGATCCTACCCAAAAAGCACCTGGAAACCCTGGGCACTTGGAGCGAGGGCCCTGGGAATATCGGGGTGGACCTGGGAGTCACCCCAGATACAGCTGTGAGGAAATGCAGAAGGGCTGCAAGTCCTCCACAGCACCTGGTGGGAGCGCTGGGCACCTAGAGCGGAGGCCCTGAGTGGACCTGGGAGTCACCCCAGAGAAGGCTGTAAAGAATATGCAGATGAGCTGCAAGTCCTCCACAGCACCTGTAAGGCAGCTGATGGTAGAGCTGGGCACCTCTCAGCTAAGGAAAGGCTTACCAGGGGTTAAGCCAAAGCCAGCATTCCTCCCCCTGAGGGTCGCCTGATCCTAGCCAAAAAGCACCTGGAAACCCTGAGCACTTGGAGCGAGGGCCCTGGGAAGATCGGGGTGGACCTGGGAGTCACCTCGTATACTCAACCTGGTGGGAGAGCATCAGGTGGGCTTTGTTTGGGGTAGACAATCCACGTTGAACATTCGTAAGGTTCTCTTGTCAATAGCACATTGTCAATCTACTCACTTGCAACTACTCTTAGCTAGTTCAGATGCAGAGAGGGCTTTCGACAGGGTGCGATGGGACTATTTATTCCAGGTGTTATTTGGGCATTGGGGGGTTGGTTTCTCCACGCGATTGAGATTTTGTATCAGAGTCCGACTGCATATCTTTTGGTGAATGCACTCAAATTGCCCACTCTGGAAATTCAGGTAGGCACGAGACAGGGATGTCCTTTATTCCCCCTGCTTTTTCTGCTATATTTGGAACCGCTATTGTGCACTATTTTTGCGGACCCAGATATAACTGGAGTTATGCTTCCGGAACAGTCTGTGAAGATCTTGGCTTTCACAGATGACTTGTTTTTGACTTTTACCCACCCCCAGGAGATTCTACCTCGTTTGTTATCAGTTATTGATGAGTTTGGTTATTTTTCGCGTTTTTCATTAAATTTACAGAAATCTGTGGCTCTCCTGAACCAACCTGAGATAAGAGAAAACTGGAAGGGTGATTTCCCATTACAATGGGCCCAGCAATCAGTAAGGTACTTAGGGGTTCACATCCCTGTGGATTTGTCACTTCTCTACTCTCTGAATGTGGACCCCTTGAAATTAAAGATAACGGAATCTTTACAGGGCTGGCAGGCCTTACTTATTTCCTTTTTGGGCCAGGTGGTGCTGTGTAGCATGGTTCTTTTCCCAACTTGGATCTATGTTTTTCAAACATTGCCCATTTTTTTGCATCATGGAGATGAGCAATGGCTACGTAAGCGGGTGTCCTTCTTCCTATGGAGGGGGAAGCGAGTCCGTATGTCTTTTGCAAGGATGTTACTTCCCCGAGACAAAGGAGGTTTGGGATTACTAGATCTCCATTTATTCGCTGTAGCTAGTTGTATGCATCACCTTTCGGACTGGTTCTGATGCACTTTTTTTTTTTCTTGTACTACCACAGAGACTCAAATGTTTAGGCCTATACATTTTACATTTTGGCTACAGTCACTGGCGGGGCGGGCAGCACCTTTGGGCCCATTCTCCTTTATCTTTCGGCCCCTGGCTATGCAAATTTTTTGCATTAAACAATACAATTTTTCTCCCTTGCTGCCTATACAGGGCAATCCTAATTTTCCGGTGGGCAGCTCATCGCACTCTTTTCAGCGATGGGCCTCACAGGGGATCCACTATCTGTATCATGTCTTGTCAGAGCGGGAAACAATAAAGTCCTTTGTAGATCTAAGGAAAGAGTTCAAATTGGAAGGTGTTCGCTTATTTACAGCTATGTCATTATGTTCAGTCTTTGCCTGTAAATTCTTTAACCATGAAAGTGTGGGACCTTTACAATGCTATCCTTGGTCTGGATGCCCAGCTGTGCACCCCGTTGAAGTATTTTCACTCTCATTTAAGGGAGTCTACTAAGCTGTACGATTACTCACTAGTGACCCAACAGTGGAATGCGGACCTGGGCACCCACCTCAGGCCAGAACAAGTGTAGGCAAGCCTGATGTCAATTTATCACCTGACTGAGAATGCAGCATGGTGAGAGCTACATCTCAAGTTTACTTTTCACTTACACGTCTCCCCCCACAGAGCCTATCGGGCCACTTTGTGAGTCAATGATTAATGTCCTGGGTGTACAGCAGGGGGGGCACATTTGGGTCATATGGTTTGGTCATACTGTAAAGTGAATGGGTTCTGGAGAGATTTATCCTGGCATGTGTCTACTCTGTGGAAGGCATGGTGGAGGCCTACCCCGGGACAATTATTTGACTGTTTTGCCATTCAAGGACAAGCTCCTACAGGCATTTAGGCCTTCTTAAAACGCTCTATTCTCATGGCGAAAAAGATTATCTTGCAACTATGGTTAAGCGAGCGCCTGACAATTGCACATTGGTGCTCTGCCATGATCCATATGAGCTCGCTGGAGTGACGTGGAATATCGGACTTATTATCCAAGAAAGGAGATTTGTTTTGCAGGACCTGGGCCCCATTTTGGGACGTTGGCCCCAACTGCTCGTAGTAAAATCTTGAATTCCTAATGCGAGACTTGGGTATGGGTTAGGGATAGGGAGGGGGGATGGGGTGCTAAGACCACTAAGATAAAATGGATTATCATGCTTGAAAGACGCTGTGTTTACAATATCATGCACCTTGTCACTGTTAACAGAAACAGTTTTGTTATATTTTTAGATTAGAGTAATTAGTTGTATTCTTATCATAGTGTTAATAAACAAGAGATGGAAAAAAATGGTTACAAACTTCGGTTACAAAAATCCAAGGGAAAGGTATGGTATAGGGGATGAAGTACTTCTGTATACAAAAGAAGAGCAGGACTTGAGGGTGATCTTAAGGTGGCCAAACAGGTAGAAAAGGCAGTGGCGTACCAAGGGGGGGGGGGGGGGCGGGGGGCGGTCCGCCCCGGGTGCACGCCGCTGGGGGGTGCCGTGGCGTGCGCCTGCTCCTCCGAGTTCGCTAAACTTCGTTCGTTTGCTGCAACTCCCTCTGCCCCGGAACAGCCAGCTCTCTCTGATGCACTTCCTGTTTAATATGTATCATATATCAAAGAATAAAGTGGTTGCTCAAAGCATGTACTAACCACAATTGCTCAACTGCAAAACACTATGCACAAATTTGTGCAAAAACACAGTCATAAACCTTACTGTACCATAACACTGGGCAGACCCTAATAAACCAATATACCACCCATACGGAAAATGCATACCGTCAACAATATGAAACAAGGGATCATAATATCACAATTCTCATGTAGAGCCACAAAACACCCTTTTAGGGTGGAAAGTATTCACAATGAGCTCCTTTTATAAATGACTATATGTAGATCCTTCAAGAGGTAGTGTGTCATGATTTAGGCTCTAAAACCCTTTCTGATGATTTGGTGCCACCTCAGTAAGGCCAATACACAATTTCTCCACTGCAAAACACTATACACAAACTTGTGCAAAAACACACTCATAACCTTACTAAACCATAACAGTACTAATTCCAAGAACAGGACGAGCTACAACCTTATGCGTGGAAAGGCAGCACTGTAATTACACCGGGCTCTAAAACACCAGTGCACAACCTAGTGAAACAAAAAAAACCCCAAAAAGGGCTGAAAATACTACACGCTAGCAGAATACTGCACCTTGATCACACATGAAAAACACATGACACAACAGATATGAAGGCAAAATACTGAACTGGAAAGTTACCTCAAGAAGTCAGACTCAGCACGCAGCAATACTAGAAGAATTGAAACTTACATGCAAAACATCACAAATGCATTTTTCCAAAAGCTGACATATTCCAGTTAATAAATTCTGAATAAAATACTTTTTTTCTACCTTTGTTGTCTGATCATTTAGTTTTTCTATTTGCGTTGGTCCCAGTGTCTTCTGTTTTATGCAGTGTCTTCTTTCCATTTGATATTTTTTCTCTCACCATGTCCACCATCCTCCTGTGTCCTTATGCGTCCTGTCTACCATCTGTAGCCCTGTCCCTATCCTTTCTCCACTTTAAACATCTGCCTTCAAAGTGTTTCAGTCCAGCCCTTAAATTCAGCCATTTTCCCTCCATCCATATCCAGTATTTCTCCTCACTCCCTTCTGTCCCTGGATCCATAATCTCCCTCTTTTTCTTTTTCCCCTCTAGTGTATATCTATCCCTCCCTCTCATCCATCCCCATGTACAACCTCTCTTCCCTCCTTCTTCTCTCCCACTGCCCATATCACTCTCAGTATCTCCTTTCCTTGCACCCTGGGCCCAACATCTATCTCTTTCTTCCTCTTCCTTCCCCTTATAGCATCCCTCCCATCCCCATACAGCATCTCTCTCTCTGTCTCCCTCCCTCCCACATCCATGTTCAATATTTCCCCTTTTCTCTTGCTGTGCATCTGTCCCTCCGTCCTCCTTCACATCCAGCATTTCTCCCTCTCTCTCCCCATGCATCTCCCCCCAACATTTCCCACCTCCCTCTCTCACCTCTACCAGCCAGCATGCTGCCTCGGTCCCTGACTCCCTAAAGCATTCTTATCTTCACCCGTACCCGTCGCCGTCAGCGCTGCCTCACTGCCTGCCATTCATTCTCACAGGCAGCTCCGTTCCCGCTCCCCTTTGCCGCGTCCTCCAGCTCTCTCTGATGCACTTCCTGTTTAACAGGAAGTGCATCAGAGAGAGCTGGAGGAGTGGACGCGGCAGCAGCCAGGGGAACGTCAAAGCCTCCCCAAGCCTCTTATACGGGGCGCCTATGAACCAGGTTTTATCCATAAAATAATGGGCTCGGCTCTTTAGGGAAGAAGCAAAGGCAAAGCCAGCACTTAGCTGTTTTGTGGCATTATTCAGCTGCTAAATGGGTAAGTTGTCTGTTTACTTTAGGCATGCTAATAGTCAATGGTGTGGTCACAGCTTATGTGTATTTATTTATTTGAAACACTGTATATCCTGCAATATATACAAACATACTCAGCAGCATGACAATTAGATCCTAAGGTCCTAAATAATTATAGTCCATCCTCAGAGTAGCCAACCAAGTTCCACAAGAAAGGCCAACTTACGGGCTAATTTTTGAAAGAGAAAAACGTCCAAAAAGTGTCCTAAAAGGCAGATGGATGTCTTTCTCAAAGACAAACATCCAAAGCGAATAATCAAAAAGAAAGAAAAAGAACATTGTTACCACTAGTACATCCAGTTCAAAATGTCTCCAGAGGGGGCGTGTTGAAGGCGTGTCTTGGGCGGTCTTATGAAATAAACGTCTCCAGCGTATAACGGATAGCAAAATGATTTCACATTGGCAGGAATTTAGACGTACAGAATTAGACATGATATAAAGGCATCTACAGTAAGAGCTTTGTTGTCTTTAGATAGCGATTTTATGCAGTTGGAGAGTGGAAGAATATTTGGTTTGAGAGAAAGTTGACAGTTGTTCAGTGCTGTGTTACAGTTTGTGTGCCCTAGTCTGAACGTTTTCACCCTCACTTACCTCCTTTGTGTTCCACCTTTTCAGCTTTCCCCACCCCAGCCATTACTGCTCCTTCCTCTGTATATCCCCATCCTCTCCCCCTCCATTCACTGTCCCCAAGCCCACATTCCATTTATCACATCTCCTTACCTGTTTGGAGTCTATGTTTCTCTCTTTGTCTTGTCTGCTGCTGCTGCTGCTGTGTGTGTGTGTTTGTGAAGACTGTTGGTTGCTGCTTGGAGAGTGAGTGGCTAGAGGGTGTGGCAGGAGTGTTTGCTCTGTGGCTGTGCTGTGTGTGACTGCATTGTTTGTCGGTCGCGGGAGAGTGAGTGTCAGCTTGTGTTTGTTGGTGGTGGGTTTCAACAGGTTGGTAGGGAGAGGTGAACACTGTGGTCATTGGGTTGCACCTGTAGTGTTGGGAAATGGATGCACTAAATGCACAGGTAGCTCACGTTAGAGGAAGAGGAGAGTTTGGAGGGGAGGCGCAGCAGGAGATACATCCCAGAGTTTTCAGGCCCCGTACCAATTTCCTAGACTTTACTGACCAGCAGTGTCTCAATAGGTACTGCTTTGACACGGTTGCCATTCAGCACCTTTGTGACCAGCTCCAACCCCTCCTGCAGGCCAAGACCCGTAGGAACAATTCCATCCCTGTGCACCTCAAGATCACCACCTCTCTCTCTTTTTTGGCCACTGGGAGCTTCCAGTCTGTGCTAGCTGTCAACACGGGCCTCAACCAGCATCCCATTTCAAACTGCCTCACCCAGTTCCTTGATACCTTTCTTACCCACACCTCGGAGTATATCACTTTCCCCACCACCACCCTGGCCCTGCAGAACAACATGGCTCACTTCTACGCCTTAGCTCGCTTCCCCTCGGTCATAGGTGTCATTGACTGCACACACATAGCACTCAGACCACCCCCCCCCCCCCCCCCGGGGCACGAGAGGCCACCTATAGGAACAGGAAAGCATTCCACTCCATGAATATGCAAGTTGTGTGTGACGCCCAGGGAGAGATCATACATTTATTTATTTATTTATTTATTTTATTGCATTTGTATCCCACATTTTCCCACCTATTTGCAGGCTCAATGTGGCTTACAGAGTTTTGTTATGACATTGTCATTCCAGGATATCAGATACAATTAGTAATGCACAGAGATTAAGTATGGGAAGAGAAAAAGGAGAGTGTTAGGCGGGTACGTATAGAAGGTGACCTTTCGTAACTGGGTGGTTTGGCGTGGTAGTTTAGTAAGGCTATAGGTTCTCTTTGTAGGCCTTGTTGAAGAGATAGATGTGTGTGCCCGATACCCAGGTTCAACCCATGACACCTACATATTGCAGCACTCTGGAATCTTCCGCAGGTTTGACCGAGGGGAGATCACCGGTGAATGGCTCCTAGGTAAGTGCAGCATGGATCTGCCAAACCTATACCTCCTCCACCGGGCAACCCTCAGCACTGTCTTCCTCCAGGTCACTCCAGGTTCAACCCATGCAGTGGCGTTCCTAGGGGGGCTGACACCTGGGGCGGATCGCCGATGCGGCCTGCCCCCCGGGTGCAGCGCCCCCCCCCCCCCCCCCGGAACAGCGCGACGTCCCCCCCCCCGGAGAGAGAACCCTCGATCCCCCGGCGAAAGAACCCCCCCCCCCCCCCGGGTGCACGTCGCTGGGGGGGGGGGGGGGTGCCGCGCGCCTGCCGGCTCTTCGTTGTCATGCTCCCTCTGCCCTGGAACAGGAAGTAACCTCTTCCGGGGCAAAGGGAGCATGAAAACGAAGAGCCGACAGGCGCGCGGCACCCCCCCAGCAGTGTGCACCCGGGGCAGACTGCCCCCACTGCCCCCCCCCTTGGTACGCCACTGAACCCATGACACCTACATATTGCAGCACTCTTGAATCTTCCACAGGTTTGACCAAGAGGAGATCACTGGTGGATGGCTCCTAGGTAAGTGCAGCATGGATCTGCCAAACCACTGGGCAACCCTCAGCACTGTCTTCTTCCAGGTCACTCCTTAACCCACAATTCCTACCCCATCTCCACAAGATACATAAGTATTTCCACACTGGGACAGACCAAAGGTCCATCAAGCCCAGCATCCTGTTTCCAACAGTGGCCAATCCAGGTCACAAATACCTGGCAAGATTCCAAAATAGTACAATACATTTTATGCTGCTTATCCCAGAAATAGCAGTTGATTTTCCCGAAGTCAATTTAATAATGGTCTATGGACTTTTCCTTTAGGAAGCCGTCCAGACCATTTTTAAACCCCACTAAGCTAACCGCCTTTACCACATTCTCTGGCAATGAATTCCAGAGTTTAATTACACATTGAGTGAAGAAAAATTTTCTCTGATGCATATTAAATTTACTACTTTGTAGCTTCATCGCATGCCTCCTAGTCCTAGTATTTTTGGAAAGAGTAAACAAACGATTCACATCTACCTGTTCCACTCCACTCATTATTTATAGATCTCTATCATACCTCCCCTCAGCCATGTTTTCTCCAAGCTGAAGAGCTCTAGATGCTTCAGCCTTTCCTCATAGGGAAGTCATCCCATCCCCTGTATCATTTTCGTCGCCCTTCTCTGTACCTTTTCTAATTCCACTGTATCTTTTTTGAGATGCGGTGACTAGAATTGAACACAATATTCAAGGTGCATTCACACCATGGACCAATACAAAGGCATTATAATGTCCTCACTTTTGTTTTCCATTTCTTTCCTAATAATACCTAACATTCTATTTGCTTTCCTAGCTGTCACAGCACACTGAGCAGAGGGTTTCAACGTATCATCAACAACGACACTGAGATTCCTTTTTTGGTCGGTGACTCCTAACGTGGAACCTTGCATGACATAGCTATAGTTCGGGTTTCTCTTTCCCACATGCATCGCTTTACACTTGCTCACATTAAACGACATCTACCATTTAGACTCCCAGTCTCATAAAGTCCTCTTGTAATTTTTCACAATCCTCTCGCGATTTAACAACTTTGAATAACTTTGTGTCGTCAGCAAATTTAATTACCTCACTAGTTACTCCCATCTCTAGATCATTTATAAATGTTAAAAAGCAGCGGTCCCAATACAGACACCTGGGGAACCACACTATCTACCCTTCTTCATTGAGAATACTGACCATTTAACCCTACTCTCTGTTTTTTTTTGTTTCTAAGTATCTTTATTAACTTTGAAAAGTACAAAGTACAAAAAAAATGTGTACAACAAAATACTCAAAGAATTCAATGAGACCAAGCAGAACAAAGAAAAGCAATTTGTCAGGTGAATTGCTGGATGTGAAAATAAAGAACATAGTAACATAGTAGATGACGGCAGAAAAAGACCTGCATGGTCCATCCAGTCTGCCCAAGACAAACTCATATGTGTATACCTTACCTTGAATGTGTACCTGTCCTTTTCAGGGCACAGACCATATAAGTCTGCCCAGCAGTATTTCCCGCCTCCCAACCACCAGTCCCGCCTCCCATCACCAGCTCTGGTACAGACCGTATAAGTCTGCCCTCCCCTATCCTCGCGTCCCAACCACCACCCCCTCTTCCCCCCAACTGCTCCGCCACCCAATTTCAGCTAAGCTTCTGAGGATCCATTCCTTCTACACAGGATTCCTCTATGCATGTCCCACGCATGTTTGAACTCCGTTACCTTTTCATCTCCACCACCTCCCGCGGGAGGGCATTCCAAGCGTCCACCACCCTCTCCGTGAAGAAATACTTCCTGACATCTTTCCTGAGTCTGCCCCCCTTCAATCTCATTTCATGTCCTCTCGTTCTACCGCCTTCCCATCTCCGGAAAAGATTCGTTTGCGGATTAATACCTTTCAAATATTTGAACGTCTGTATCATATCACCCCTGTTCCTCCTTTCCTCCAGGGTGTACATGTTCAGGTCAGCAAGCCTCTCTTCTTACGTCTTGGAACGTAAATCCCATACCATCCTCGTAGCTTTTCTTTGCACCGCTTCCATTTTTTTAACATCCTTCGCAAGATACGGCCTCCAAAACTGAACACAATACTCCAGGTGGGGCCTCACCAACGTCTTATACAGGGGCATTCAAACTTCCTTTCTTCTGCTGGTCACTCCTCTCTCTATACAGCCTAGCAATCTTCTAGCTACTGCCACCGCCTTGTCGCACTGTTTCGTCGCCTTCAGGTCCTCAGATACTATCACCCCAAGATCCCTCTCCCCGTCCGTGCCTATCACTCTCCCCGCCTAACACATACATCTCCCTTGGATTTCTACTCCCTAAGTGCATCACTTTGCATTTCTTCGCATTGAATTTTAATTGCCAAACGTTAGACCATTCTTCTAGCTTCTTCAGATCTTTTTTCATGTTGTCCACACCCTCTGGGGTGTCCACTCTGTTGGAAATCTTGGTATCATCCGCAAAATGGCAAACTTTACCTTGTAACCCTTTGGCAATGTCACTCACAAATATATTGAACAGAATCGGCCCCAGCACCGATCCCTGAGGCACTCCACTACTCACCTTTCCTTCCTCCGAGCGAACTCCATTCACCACCACCCTCTGGCGTCTGTCCGTCAACCAGTTCCTAATCCAGTTCACCACTTCGGGTCCTATCTTCAGGCCATCTAGTTTATTTAAGAGCCTCCTGTGGGGAACCGTGTCGAAAGCCTTGCTGAAATCTAAGTAGATGACGTCCATAGCACGTCCTTGATTTAATTCTCCTGTCACCCAGTCAAAGAATTCAATGAGATTCGTTTGGCACGATTTCCCTTTGATGAAACCATGTTGTCTCGGATCTTGCAACTTATTGGCTTCCAGGAAATTCAATATCCTTTCCTTCAGCATGGCTTCCATTACTTTTCCAATAACCGAAGTGAGGCTTACCGGCCTGTAGTTTCCAGCTTCTTCCCTATCCCCACTTTTGTGAAGAGGGACCACCTCCGCCGTTCTCCAATCCCTCGGAACCTCTCCCGTCTCCAAGGATTTATTAAACAAGTCTTTAAGAGGACCTCTCTGAGCTCCCTCAGTATTCTGGGGTGGATCCCGTCCGGCCCCATGGCTTTGTCCACCTTTAGCTTTCCAAGTTGTTGATACACACTCTCTTCCGTGAACGGCGCTCTATCCACCTCATTTTCAGGTGTACTTTTGCCAGTCCCTCTCGGTCCTTCCCCAGGGTTTTCTTCAGTGAAAACAGAACCAAAGTATCTATTTAGCAAATTGGCTTTTTCTTCATCATTTTCTACATAGCGTTTTGTTGTATCTTTTAGTCTCACAATTCCCTTTATAGTCTTTCTCCTTTCACTAATATACCTGAAGAAGTTTTTGTCTCCCCTCCTTACATTTCTAGCCATTTGTTCTTCCGCTTGCGCCTTCGCCAGACGTACCTCTCTCTTGGCTTCTTTCAGTTTCATCCGGTATTCCTCCCCGTGTTCCTCCTCTTGAGATTTTCTATATTTCTGGAACGCTAACTCTTTAATCTTTATTTTCTCAGCCACTTGCTTTGAGAACCATATCGGTTTCCTTTTTCTCTTGCTTTTATTTACTCTCCTTACATAAAGGTCTGTGGCCCTGTTTATTACTTCTTTTAGCCTGGACCACTGTCCTTCCACTTCTCGTATGTCCTCCCAGCCCATCAGCTCCTTCCTCAGGTATTCTCCCATTTTGTTAAAGTCAGCTCGCTTGAAATCCAGGACTTTGAGTTTAGAGTGGTCGCCGTCCACATGAGCCGTTACATCAAAACAAACCGTTTGATGGTCACTGTTTCCCAGGTGCGCAGCCACTCGGACATTTGACACACTATCCCCATTCGTGAGCACCAGATCCAACGTGGCTCCCTCCCTCGTGGGTTCGTTCACCATTTGTCTGAGCAGAGCACTTTGGAAAGCATCCACAATCTCTCTACTTCTTTCCGATTTTGCAGACGGAACCTTCCAATCTACATCCGGCAGATTAAAATCTCCCAACAACAGCACCTCTCTTTTCTTCCCCAACTTTTGAATATCAGCGATCAGATCTTTATCTAGTTCTTCCAATTGTGTCGGGGGTCTATAGACAACACCCACGTGGACCAAGGTTCTATCCTCTCTTTTTAAGGTGATCCATATCGCTTCTTCCTTTCCCCAGTTCCCTGTCATTTCAGTCGCTGGGATATCATTTCTCACATACAGAGCTACTCCTCCACCTATACGTCCCTCTCTATCCTTCCTAAAAAGATTATAGCCTGGTATGTTTACATCCCATTCATGGGAACCATTGAGCCATGTCTCTGTGACTGCAACTATGTCCAAGTCAGACTCCAAACTCAGGGCATGAAGGTCATGAATTTTATTGCTTAGACTGCGAGCATTTGTGGTCATTGCTTTCCATGTACATTTCTTAGTATGTGTTTTGGTTTTAGTGATTTGTGAGGGTGTTTTCTCTTTGGGTACCTTCTCATATTTTTGTTCCCCCTTCCTTGCTTTTTCTTTTTTTTCCACTTCAGTTTTATTTTCAGGAACATCACAGTGCTGTAGTGGAGCAAAAGAATTTTGTAGTGGCAACACTTGTGCGGGCGGATGCTTCTGTGTCACATGATGAAGTCTGCCTGAGCCTACTGTGAACCATCTGTTCTTATGTGGTTTTATTCTTTGAGGCAGTGGTGAGAAGTTATGATTCTGCACAGTCCTATAAGTTGCTTTAATTGCATCTAATTCTTGCATTACTTTACAGAGCTCTTGTTTTAAAGTAGATAGCTGAAGACAGGACAAGCTTTAAGTCTCCAGATGATTGGCCTTGAAACTAAAGCATCACAATTATTGCAGAGAATAAAAGTCATCCTGATTGGTTGAAATGGGTATGAACAGGTGTACTATGTTGGAGTAACAGCCTGCAAGACTGCCTGTATATGATTGAGTAAAGTTAATGAGGACTGGTTTGTCTATAAATGAGTCCCAAAGTGTCAGCTAAATGCTGCTGTTATCAAGGGAATGCTCTAGTTGAATGGACCCAAATGGTCCAGTCTGAGCAAGAATTTTCACTTGATTTAACTTTTAAAACTGATATTGCTAACTTTCCTTTTCACTAAGTCTAAATATTCCAATAATTATAGCAGTTCCTCTCTATCAGAGTTTGGCAGGAACAGAAAGAATGCCAGAAAGAAAGAGAGAGAGGTTTCACAGTGCTAATTAAAATTATTAAGCAATAAGCATTGAAATTTAAAGAGATTATCAGGTAGCTCACCTAAAAGACCAGCTAGTTGAGACGTGTGGGGATTTAGAGGTCAGAATTAAACCTTTCCTTTGCAGGAGTTTTTGGTTCAGTTCCAGCACCTGCAAAGTTAGAAATAAGTGGTATTCCTTATGTTTGAGGCCAACCCTGCCTCCAGCTGTGGGGGTGCTTATCTCCCAAAGTGTCAGCTAAATGCTGCTGTTATTAAGGGAATGCTCTAGTTGAATGGACCCAAATGGTCCAGTCTGAGCAAGAATTTTCACTTGATTTAACTTTTAAAACTGATATTGCTAACTTTCCTTTTCACTAAGTCTAAATATTCCCAATAATTATAGCAGTTCCTCTCTATCAGAGTTTGGCAGGAACAGAAAGAAAGCCAGAAAGAAAGAGAGAGAGGTTTCACAGTGCTAATTAAAATTATTAAGCAATAAGCATTAAAATTTAAAGAGATTATCAGGTAGCTCACCTAAAAGACCAGCTAGTTGAGAAGTGTGGGGATTTAGAGGTCAGAATTAAACCTTTCCTTTGCAGGAGTTTTTGGTTCAGTTCCAGCACCTAAAAGACCAGCTAGAAAAGAAAGTCATCACTGTCAGGATTGCTGGACATACTTAGATTAATAAGAAACCAGCTTCTGGAGGAGGAGGTGACTGGTACAGTCACTAGTAATAAGCCACTTGGACTACTGCAACACTCTGTACGCAGGCTGTAAAGAACAGACCATTAAAAAACTCCAAACAACCCAAAACACGGCAGCCAGACTCATCTTTGGAAAACCCAAATATGAAAGTGCGAAGCCCCTAAGAGAGAAACGTCAGCGCTAAGATAGGACGTCTGACGGCGAAGCTTTGTACTCGATGGAGTAGAAATTGGTTAAACCTCCCCAAAAAAGGAGTGCAACACCCATAATTTTAAACTGGAAGGTGGCTCAGCATCATGGCAGCCCGAAAGAGGCTTACAAAGTTTAAATACACAGAGGATAAAAGTGAAACAGGCAAAATCGCGGGATCGCGATCGGCACCACGAGGCGGCAAGATGGCGGCCGGAGACTCCGAGTCAGAACCGGACCCCGAGGAACTGACAGTGAGTGGCGTGGAGCTAGATAAAAATGAAATTGCCCGCTGGTTTAAAGACCTGAAAGCGGAGATGAAAGCTACCAGGAGGGGAATACAATCCTCAGTAGCAGAGCTCCATGAGGAACTAAAAGAGATCGGATCCAGAGTAGCAGAGACAGAGGACTCAATAACTACAGAAGGCGGGACTGAGGTACCGGTGGCTGTACCCGTTTGGGTTTCAGGTCACAGTCGGAGACAATTACAGGAAACTACAATCACCCAAAGGGGCATGGAAGACCCTAAGAGACCTGGGTTGTGATGATCTACCGAATGAGGAGGGCCCAGCGCAGCACCACAAGAAAGGATCAGTGAAGGCAAAGCAACAAGGAGGGACAGAGGGGAGAAGGGAACTAATAACGTGGAAGAGAGAAGGGTGAAATCCGGAGAAGAAGGAGTGGACTGAGAACTGTCGGATAGGAAATCACATGGAGACTTTTGCAACCAGCGGCTTAGGCTGCAGATCTGAGCAGCAGTGATGGACGATATTGAGCATGCGGGATGTGTGGTGATGTATAATTGGGGGGAGGGGGGAATATGGGTGAGTCTGCTGTCG
The DNA here is from genome assembly GCF_901765095.1 of Microcaecilia unicolor. Lineage (NCBI taxonomy): Eukaryota > Metazoa > Chordata > Amphibia > Gymnophiona > Siphonopidae > Microcaecilia > Microcaecilia unicolor. The sequence continues at coordinate 232,396,521 of NC_044036.1, forward strand.
GGGGGGAAATATCTGGCAGGGACTCACTTCCTGGTGAGAAGGGAGGATGGCCAGTTGAGGGGGAAGATAGGGGACAGGGGAAGGGGGAGGGGGGTTCTGAAGGTAGGCTCATGGAACGTGAACGGTCTTAACAACCCAGGGAAGAGGAGTATCATTTTTAGAGAATTGCGCAGGGTGGAATGGGATGTGGCAATGCTACAGGAAGCACACATCCAGAAGAGGGACGAAGCATTGCTACGGAACAGGGTACTCGGCGAGGGGTACCCATGTGCAAATCCTGAAGTGGGTAAATCTGGAGGGCTAATCATATATCTTAAAGATAATTTACAATTTATTAAGGAACAAGAGTACGGGGGGGGGGGGGGATGGTAGATGTTTAGCAATTAAAGGAACAATTAAGAACCAACCAATTACATTCATTAATATATACGCACCAAATGAGAGGCAAGGGGTATTCTTTGACAGGATCCGATCACACTTAGTGACATTTGCTCAAGGCCAGATAATCTTAGGGGGAGATTTTAATTTCCCTGCAGCGGGGATAGATCATTCGAAGGGAAAAGAACAGGGGGCGAGGTATACGAGGGGGAAATTTCTTAGACTAATGCGAGAACTTGACCTATTAGACATATGGAGACTGCAACATCCGAGTCAAAAAACTTTCACTCACTATTCACATGCTCAGCAGACCTACACCAGGATAGACGCAATCTGGGGTAGTCGTTCCATATGGGGGGCAATCAAAGGGTCGGAAATAGAAAACATACATACCTCAGATCACGCCCCAGTGTGGGTAAAGGTGGGGAGGCTGGGAAGGATAGGTGAGGGAAGGTATGGAGGCTGAATGAATCCCTGATGGAATCCGAGAAAGATTGTCAGGAGGTGAGAGAAGTAATCAAAGAGTACTTAACATTCAATGATAATGAGGAGGTATCAGATGGGACAATATGGGACGCCCTTAAAGCGGTGGTGCGGGGGCATTTGATCAAAAGGGCACAAAGAAAGAGGGAGAAAGGGGTGCAGAAAGTGTTGGTTCGTCAGAAGCTGGCAGATTGTGAGGTGCTTCATCAAAAAGGGGGAAATCCACAGATATTCAGGGAACTACTTACATGTAGAGCAGAACTACAAAAGATACAAATAGGGTGGATGGAGTATCAAAGAAAATTATTACAGCAAAAATTCTTTGAATGTAGCAATAAAGCAGGAAACATGTTAGTTCGGAAACTGCGCCAAAGACAAATACAGAACACGATAAAAATAAAAAGGGGAGGAGGAAACATGGTGCATCAGGATGCAGATATAAGAGCAGAGTTCATGCAATACTATACAAAACTCTAAAGAAGAGAGGGCAAATCTAGAGGAGATGTGGAACTATGTGAGAGATTTGGGCCTTAGTAAAATAACAGATAATCAGAGGGTGGAATTGGAAGCTTCAATTACATTGACTGAAGTGCTAGGGGTCATCAAGGGATTGAAAGGAGGGAAAGTGCCGGGATTGGATGGGTTCACGGGGAAGTATTATAAAGTGTTCAAACTTGCTCCTTTACTAGTTAGGGTTGGTAATGCCTGCTTTATTGGGGAAGGAATGCCTACAAGTATGCAAGCGGCAGAATAACAGTTCTCCTAAAACCAGGCCTGGACCCAGCTTTATGCGGCTCTTATAGGCCGATCTCCTTGTTAAATATCGATGTCAAGATTTTGGCTAAGGTGATGGCAGACCACCTAAGTAAGATTTTGCCACTCTTAATTCACGAAGATCAAGCGGGATTCATACCACATAGACAGGTAGCAGACAATATCCGCCGGACTCTGAATATTATGTGGGGGGCTCAGAGGAGAGTGGACTCCCTGACACTCTTAGCAATCGACGCGGAGAAAGCATTTGATAGGGTAGAGTGGGAGTTCCTATGGGAGGTTATGATACACATGGGGATGGGGAAGGGATACATGGGATGGATGAAGAAGTTATACGAGCATCCGGTGGCCAGAATAAAAGTCAATGGGGGGTATTCAGAGCAATTCAATATTCAACGGGGAACTCGGCAAGGGTGCCCGCTATCCCCATTATTATTCGCCTTAGCCATAGAACCACTAGCTCAGCGGATTCGAATACTCCAAGACATTCGTGGAGTCCGGATGGGAGGCCGGGAGCATAAGATTGCACTCTTCGCGGACGACATCCTATTTTACATCTCCTCTCCAATGTTGACATTGCCCATATTGATTAGGGAACTCAAAAACTATGGCCAGGTGTCAGGATTTAAGGTGAACTACGATAAGTCCGAGGTTATGGGGGTCACTACAACAGACTCTGAGCAAGAAAGAATAAAAGAGACGTTTAAATTTAAAACCACGGAAGATAGTTTTAGGTATTTAGGCATACAGATCCCGCGAGACCTAAATAAGGTATATCAATTAAATTATATGCCCCTATTGAGGGAACTTAGAGGAGATATGACTAGGTGGAAGGAAGGGGTGGCTCTCTTGGTGGGGGCGTATAGCAGCCGTGAAAATGAACATCCTACCCAGGCTTCTATTCCTATTCCAAACGTTGCCAATCCCGGTACCTAAAAGGGAAATAGTGAGGTTGCAATCTGATCTAGGGACATTTGTATGGGGGGGGGGAGCGCCAGCAAGATTAGCACGGAAAATATTGTGGGGTACACCTGAGCAAGGGGGATGGGGGATGCCGAATATCTTATGGTATTACTGGGCTTCCCAATTAAAGCAAATTGCGATATAGAGTAAGGTAGATCTATCCCCAATAACTAGATTAGAGCAGATTTTTGTTCAAGAGGGGGCCTTGGAAGGGTTGTTATAGGCCTCTATCCTGGACAATACATATAGGAGGTTAACTTTAAACCCCTTTGTCTCACATGTTTTGGCTTTGTGGGGAAAACTAAAACACAAATTAAGAGGGTCAAGGAATAAATCCACCTATGCGTGGATTACACAGGAACTGGGCTTCCCCACGAGGAAGGGGGGGTGTTTACAACATGGTTCCACAAGGGGTTAATTAGATTCAGGGACTTTCTAACAGAGGAGGGTATTAAGCCCTTTGCAGAATTACAGGAGACTTACGAGCTACCACCCACCGATATATATGCTTACAAGCAAGTTCAACATTATATCACATTGGTGAGGTGGGTCAAAGATTAATTAGTGGAAAGGGAAGAGCTGGAGGACACATGGGGTAAGATTGATCTATGGGGGAAGGGAATATCCAGGCTTTATGATCATTTAAGGGGGACAAAATTTGTTAAATATTCGTACATGCTGGCCTGGGAATGGGATTTGAAACAGGAATTCACTGACTCTGAATGGAGCCGGGTATGTAGGGAGGTTAAAAAAGCATCTTTATGCGTACTACTCAAAGAGAACGCATATAAAATATTGAGCAGATGGTACTACACGCCAGAGAAAGTGAAAGCAATGTATCCTGGAGCCACAGATATATGTTGGAGGTGCAAAGAGGATAAGGGCACCTTCTACCACGTGTGGTGGGACTGCACGCAAATACAGAAATATTGGAAGGGGGTAACAGGGTTATTGGCTGAGGTTCTAGATACTCCATTCCCATGTGACCCTAAATGGTGCTTACTAGGCTGGGGAAATCAAAAAGGGGCGAAATGGGAACAAAGGCTTAAGAGGATAGGCCTTGCAGCTGCAAAATCTTTAATAGCAGTGTTTAGGAAACAGGAGGAAGGGCCCACAGTGCAAAATTGGAAGGGGAGGGGAATTATAATGATGGAAGAGTTGATGGACAAAAGACAAAATTCAGAAGCAGCAGAATGGGTGCACTTAGACCGGATACTGGGGAAAGACCTGAAGGGGGAGGTGGGAGAGAGGATGGTGAACGGAAAATGACTAAAATAAGGGATAAGGGGGGTAGGAGGGAAGGGAAAGAGGGAGGGGGAAGGGGGGAATAAGGGGAGAAAAAGGAAGTAGAAACAAGTTAAGAGATTATCTCAGGGTCATATGTATGTACCCCAAGGTTAGGTTGTGGGAAAGTTGGATGTTAATGCAGAGGGGGATATGGAATTGTAATGTTTTTCTCTCTGTGGCATGTTTAATAAACTTTACAAATTAAAAAAAAAAAAAGAAACCAGCTTCTGATATCCCCCCTCCCTCAGGAAGCCTTGAGGATGGCCTATGGACCAAATGTTGCCCAGCTTCCTGCTAGCCCTTTGTTTCTCAAGTACCCCTACTTAACATACCTTTGTCCTCTCTGGGCATCTGCGACCAGGGCTCTCTGAGAAAAATGAAAGCCAGACAGATAGGCTCCAAAACTAGGGACTTCAAAGATTAAAACCTGTGAAAGTACTCACCTTCCTTACATCAGGAAATTAAACTGGAGTTTACAAAGGAAATAGCTGATAACAAAGGCTGGGAAGGAAAGAAGTTATTTGATCCCTCTCTGTTCCTGTTAGGTATATAAGTCAGAGCACATGGCTCTGCTCTTTTTCTTTTCTCTGCACACCCACATCTTTAGCCACCAGAGCCCCTGGCGCTCGCCCCCCTTCCCCTTCAGCCTTACCCTGAGGTTGTCCCTCTCTCTTTTCCTCTGAACACCCCTATCCTTACCTTTCTCTCCTTGATTCCCATCTGCACACACACACCGATACAGCATTGTAATATTTATCTGTACTAAGTGCTGTGAGCCTATATATGCAAATACAATATACTTTATATATAAACTCATGTGGATTGTGTATTCTTGGGAACCCACTGCCTCTAAGGACTGGACCCGGGACCATAACTGGACAACGAATGCTGGCAATCACCTTTCAAGTTCAGTGTCTAGACAATATCAGAAACATATATCAAAGCAGTTAAGTAAGTATTTAAGTATTGGACATATAGGAGTCCAAACTAGACCATACTTTAAGTGCCAATGGATAAAGATCTTTCTTATCTATTACTGAGACTTTAAATTGATGAAGTTGCAATACAGATGGCCACCGTACTATCCAATTGGAAAAATAACTCTTTTCTAAACTTCTTTCCAATTGGATAGTACGGATTTTACAGCAACTGCTAATAAAATGTTGAGCAATTTAGAGTCATGTTTATCCAGAGAACCAAAAATAATCATTTTCCAGGAGATTGGTTATTGAATATGTAGAATTTTGGAAATAATGTTCCATGTCTTTTCCCAAAAGACACGAGTGAGACTGCATTCAAAAAGAAGATGTTTCAGAGTTTCAGGATATATCTTACATGACCAACAGAGATTTTGAGGTAGTAGACCTGCAACTGCTAGTTTCTGTGGAGTCCAGATGGCTTTGTGATGCAAAAAGAAAAGCGACTGGATCATGTTAGCTGAGGTTACTGGTCGTCCAAGAAATTTCCAGAAGTCTTTCCATTGTTCTGATGCTAGTTTGTGTTCCAGATCTAGTACCCATGAATGCATGAGGCCAAATTTTGAAGATAGGTCTTTTGATCTCAAAAATTTGTATATATTAGAGGACATGTGACCAGTACTAAATAGTTTCTCAATAAAGGAAATTATAGTCAGTTGTAGTGAAGAAAAGTGTCTTAATATTTTCATTTCTGGTAAGGCAATGCTGCAATTGCAATCATCGAAAAAACTGATTAAAGGGTAATATATATTTACTCTGCAATAAAGAAAAGGAATACAGTGTTCCATTGGATAATAATTGATCTATATAATATATGCCTTTGTTATACTAAGTTAACCAGAATATATATGATTTGTTGATTTTAATAATGGGATTACCCCAAATTATGGAGTGTAATGAGTTCTCACTAGGGGTTTCCATATATTTATCTAGTTCAATCAAGCATTTATGAGATGAAACAATAACAGAGTTATCTTGTAAGTGTTTCGGTATACAGAAAGGAATATGTTGTGGATGTAAGTATTGAGACCATAGTTCTTTTTCAATTTTCAACCATATAGGTTCATAACTGGACTGTGTAGCAATCCAATAACATGCTTGTTGTGTTATGAACGCTTTGTGATATGTCCAAAAATCTGGAAAAGCAACACCAGCATGTTCTTTAGGATTTTTTAATGTTTTCAGAGCAATTTTTGGTACTTTGGAAGCCCACAAAAATTGTGATAGAAGTTTCTCTATTTGTGGATGAATAGTACAGGGGAAAAAAAACTGGAATCATACTTAAAATAAAGTTGATTTTTGGCATTACTACCATTTTTATAGACTCCAATCTTCCCCACCAGTAAAGGTGCAATGGGCTCCATGAAAGAAGTAATTCTTTGATTATTGCAAGAATTTTCTTTGAATTAGATGTCATAGTAGATTCAAGATCTGGTAAGAGATCCAATCCAAGGTAACGAAAGCCACTAGATTATTATTATTATTATTTATTGCATTTGTATCCCACATCCCACCTATTTGCAGGCTCAACGTGGCTTACATTTTATTATGACATAGTCATTACAGGAAATCAGATACAATTGGTATTGTACAGAGTTTTGTTATAATATAGTTATTACAGGATATCAAATATAATTGGTAGATGACCAAACAAAATCAAAATGTGAGCTAATGGTTGGAGTGGCATGTACATTAAGGGGTATTAACTCAGTTTTTTGTTTATTGATCTTGTAGCCTGAAAAATAAGAGTAAGTTTCTACCAGTTGTAAAAACTTTTCTATAGATTGTATAGGATTTGTGAAGAATAGTAGAACATCATCTGCATAGGCCGCTGCTTTGATTTCTTCATTTTTAAAGGAGATGCCATGTATAGTAGAAATATGGTGGATGGAAATAAGAAGGGGTTCCAGAGCTAAATTAAATAGAAGAGGCAACAGCGGGAAGCCTTGTCTGGTGCCTCTCTTCAAACCTATTTGCTTTGAAAGTGTATTATTTGCAATAATGCATGCAGAAGGATTGGTGTATAATATTTTAATTTTATTGATGAAAGAATCTGGTGCTCCAAATTTATGAAGGACAAAGAATAAGAAGTTCCATTCTACTCCATTGAATGCTTTTTCAGCATCAGTAGCCATTGCTATAACAGGTTGATCTAGAGATTAAGCAAGCAAGGAAATCTGGTGAAACAGGCGGGCATTGTCGGTGATTAATCTCCTTGGCATAAACCCAACTTGATTGGGATGAATAACAGAACCAATGATTAAACGCAGATGGTTAGACAGGATTTTTGCAAATATTTTGCAATCTACATTAGTAGAGATATTGGCCGATAATTGGAGACCTGTGTAGGATCCTTATTAAGTTTGGTATAATAGTGATAACTGCCTCAGAGAATGTATTGGGTGTTTTAATGAAGAGTCATTTTCTAGTTGTTCAAATAAGTTGAGAAGGTTGGGGATCAAATCTTTACTAAATACTTTATAAAATTTGCTAGAAAGACCATCTGGTCCAAGTGCTTTCCTAGACTCTAATTGGTTAATAGAGATAAAGATTTTTTGATCAGTTATAGGGGAATGGAGTGAGTCTCTTTCTTTTGTGGACCAGGAAGGGAAAGAGATATTATTTAGAAAATTTTGTAGTTGAGATTGGGAATATGAAGTTTCTGATTGAGAGTTCTGTATAAAATTTGTGAAAAGCTTCAAGTATATCTTCAATTCTTTGAAGGAGTAAACAAACGTGGACAAAGGGGAGCTGGTTGATATTGTGTATCTGGATTTTCAAAAGGTGTTTGATAAGGTACCTCATGAAAGGCTACAGAGGAAATTGGAGGGACATGGGATAGGAGGAAATGTCTATTGTGGATTAAAAACTGGTTGAAGGATAGGAAACAGAGAGTGGGGTTAAGTGGGCAGTATTCACAATGGAGAAAGGGTAGTTAGTGGGGTTCCTCAGGGGTCAGTGCTAGGACCGCTGCTTTTTAATATATTTATAAATTATTTAGAGATGGGAGTAACCAGCGAGGTAATTAAATTTGCTGGTGACACAAAGTTATTCAAAGTTGTTAACTCGTGAGAGGATTGTGAAAAATTACAAAAGGACCTTACGAGACTGGGAGACTAGGTGGCTAAATGGCAGATGACGTTTAATGTGAACAAATGCAAGGTAATGCATGTGGGAAAAAAGTACCTGAATTATAGCTACGTCATGCAAGGTTCCACGTTAGGAGTTACGGACCAAGAAAGGGATCTGGGTGTCATCGTTGATAATACACTGAAACCTTCTGCTCAGTGTGCTGCTGTGGCTAGGAAAGCGAATAGAATGTTGGGTATTATTAGGAAAGGTATGGAGAACAGATGTGAGGATGTTATAATGCCGCTGTATCGCTCCATGGTGCGACCGCACCTTGAGTATTGTATTCAATTCTGGTCGCTGCATCTCTGTTTTTAAAATTTATTTATCATTTTACTTAATTACATTCACATTTATCACGTAAATGTAAGGAAAAACAGAGAAAAAACATTTTCTCTCAACAATATATATAATTGTCCACAATTGGGGGATCCAAGATCAGGAAAACAATCTCAAAGAAAATAAGAAAAACACCAAGTGGTTAATCTTACAAATTCATATTTTCTGAGGGAGGAAGGTTAATCGGTAATTGCAGCCGGTACAGTGGTAACTAAAGAAAGTTGCTGCAGAGGGTTCTTCATCTGTTCTTTTAACTCCACAAACTCTTGTAATTTCTTGGGTTCAACAAATAAGTAATAAGGAAATAAAACACTTACAAGGGAATCGCTCTAGGAAGGTCCCATCTAGGGCAATGATTCTTGGCTTAAAAGCCAAGAGTTCACACCTCCTAGTCTGCGATTCCCTTGATATATCAGGAAATATATTTATCTTTGAACCCAAAAAACTATCAGCCATGTATCGGAAATACAATTTCAAAACATTGTTCCTATCTAAATCAAAGGCAAAAGTCACTAGTAATATAACTCTATATATAGGGTATTTTAGGAAGATTTATCATTCTCAAGTTATTTTTCCTTAATTGGTTCTCCAGAAGTTCCACTTTTTTACAAGAAACATGACTGTCCTTCATTACCAGATTAACTGATTTTCGTAGAGAAACCATTTCCGTAATCAAAGTCTCTATTTTTATATCTTGGACTTCCACTTTGTTAGATAAATATTGATATAATCACATATTTATTCCTGAAAAATGTTTGACATCTGAATAAGAGAATTATTCACACTCTGCAGCACTTCCCATAGTGCGTCCATTATGACATTTTTTGGCTTCACCAAGTCCAATTTCTCCACAGAAACCGCTCCGGATATCTTCGGGGGGAAGAGCTCACTCTCCAGTCCCCCAGTTAGTTTATTATCCGGAGTCAATGCTGCGCCAGGACCTCCTCGGATCGCGTCAGAATCCTAACCCACTTCGGGCATTTCCACTGTCGACCTCCATAGCGAAGCGTTACTGTTTCTGGGTCTTGGAGAGGTCATGCCAACAGGGGGACTCAAAGTCACTCCCTCTCCGCTGAGATTCGGCGATAAAGCCTTGCTGTTCCCCAAAGCAGGAACCGATATCCCCGACGTTATGACCCCGAATCTCTCCAAAGTAGACTGAGAAGTGGTGGGAACCTCAGCCGTGTTCGAGGAGGACAACACCACGGCTTTGCCTTTTTTCTTCCCCATTCTCTGGGGAGCGCGCCTACTTCTTCAGGTATTCTGGTGTAAAATGGGAACTCAACTAACGTACGTCCTCCCTCGACGCCATCTTGGATCCTCCATGGTCGCCGCATCTCAAGAAAGATATAGTAGAATTGGAAAAGGTGCATCGAAGGGCGATGAAAATGATAGCGGGGATGGGACGACTTCCCTATGAAGAAAGGAGGTTAGGGCTTTTCAGCTTGGAGAAGAGATGGCTAAGGGGAGACATGATAGAGGTATATATAATAATGAGTGGAGTGGAACAGGTGGATGTGAAGCATCTGTTCATGCTTTCCAAAAATACTAGGACTAGGGGTATGCGATGAAACTACAGTGTAGTACATTTAGAACAAATAGGAGAAAAAGTTTATTCACCCAATGCATAATTAAACTCTGGAATTTGTTGCCGGAGAACGTAGTGAAGGCGGTTAGCTTGGCAGAGTTTAAAAAGGGGTTGGACGGTTTCCTAAAGGACAAGTCCATAGACTGCTACTAAATGGACTTGGAAAAATCCACAATTTCAGGAATAACTTGTATAAAAAGTTTGTACATTTGGGTAGCTTGCCAGGTGCCCTTGGCCTGGATTGGCCGCTGTTGGGGACAGGATGCTGGGCTCGATGGACCTTTGGTCTTTTCCCAGTATGGCATTACTTATGTACTTATGTACTTTTGTTTTAGTATAAAGAAATATCTGAATTTTTTTGTTTTATTATAGGTATCTGTGTTTTAATTCTTTTCCTTTTCAGATAGTTAGCAAGCATATGACTGCACTTATTCTGTTCAGCATACTGGGATTGATTGCGAATAGAGATCTCACGCCCAGCTTTTATACTCCATAATCTATTATATTTGTATTTGGTTTGATATATGGAATTGAGATTTTAATTCATTCTCCAATTCTGTAAGGTGTTTATATCTTTCTTTATTTTGGTGTGCAGAGATAGCAATGAATTCTCCTCTTATAGTGGTCTTGAAAGCTTCCCAAATTGTGATTTGGTTTATGTTAGGATCTTGATTATAGGCAAACAATCAACAATTGCATTTTTAATTCTGGTTTTTGTACTTATCATCCATTAATAATAGACTGTTAAGTCTCCAGAAGGGTTTTTTAAATGAGGTAGATGTATTAAGTTGAAGAGTAATAGAGATTGCTGCATGATCTGAGATTGCAATTGGAGATATGTCTGAAGAAATGGTTCCAGTAAATTATTAAAAATTAAAAAATATTCAATTCTTGTAAAACTATGGTGAGGATTAGAAAAAAAAGTGTATTCTCTGGAATCTGGGTGAAACTGTCTCCATGGATCAATCAGATGATATGTATTTATCATAGAGAGTAAGGCAGTGTGTGCTTTAGGTAGGGTTACCATCCAGCTTATAATTGAAAGAGAAAAACGCCTAGATTTCGACCCAAATCGGGGAGATAGACGTTTATCTCACAAAAACGAATAAATCGGTATAATGGAAAGGCGATTTTGGACGTTTTCAACTGCACTCCATCGCGGAAGCGTACAAAGTTGACGGGGGGGGTGTCGGAGGTGTGGCGAAAGTGGACTGGGGCGTGGTTATCGGCCGAGGAGAGATGGGCGCCTTTCGCCGATAATGGAAAAAAAAGTATGTGTTTGTAGCTAGAATTTAGGGCACTTTTCCTGGACCCTGTTTTTTCACGAATAAGGCCCCAAAAAGTGCCCTAAATGACCAGATTACCCCCAGAGGGAATCGGGGATGACCTCCCCTGACTCCCCCAGTGGTCACGAACCCCTCCCACCACAAAAAATGATGTTTCACAACTTTTTATTTTCACTATCAAATGTCATACCCACCTCCCTGGCAGCAGTATGCAGGTCCCTGGAGCAGTTGTTAGGGGGTGCAGTGGACTTCAGGCAGGTGGACCCAGGCCCATCCCCCCCCTACCTGTTACAATTGTGCTGCTTAATGCTTATTAGTCGTCCAACCCCCCAAACCCACTGTACCCACATGTAGGTGCCCCTCTTCACCCCTTAGGGCTATAATAATGGTGTAGACTTGTGGGCAGTGGGTTTTGAGGGGGATTTGGGGGGCTCAACACACAAGGGAAGGGTGCTTTTTTTTTGTTTTTGTAAAAGTGCCCCCTAGGGTGCCCGGTTGGTGTCCTGGCATGTGAGGGGGACCAGTGCACTACGAATCCTGGCCCCTCCCACGAACAAATGCCTTGGATTTATTCGTTTTTGAGCTGGGCGCTTTCATTTTCCATTATCACTGAAAAACAAAAACGCCCAGCTCACAAATTGTCGAATAAAACATGGACGTCTATTTTTTTTCGAAAATACGGTTCGGTCCACCCCTTCACGGACCCGTTCTCGGAGATAAACGCCAATGGAGATAGACGTTTTCATTCAATTATGCCCCTACATATGGCTCCAGAAAAAGGAGGACGGATTGAGCAGCTGGGTTTTACTTCCATTGCTTTCAATGGAAAGCAATGGAAGTAAAACCCGGCTGGCTCAATCCGTCCTCCTTTTTCTGGAGCCATATGGTAACCCTGGCTTTAGGTATACGGTAAATTGTATTGGATTGTCTGTCTAACCATGTGTCTAGAGGCATATTGAAATCACCGGCTGTGATCATGGGAACTGGAGAGTATTCTGCCAATTTTTCAGTTATTGTATGAAAAAAAGAAGGGTCATCTTTGTTAGGGGCATAAACATTGAGCAAATTTAGTTCTACACCATTTACAACTATATTTAACAGAAGCCATCTTCCCTCTGCATCTTTTGTTTCTTTTGAAGATTAACTGTTAATTTTTTATCAAATATAATAGCAACTCCTCCCTTTTTACCATCAGATGGAGACTGTTAGAATTCACCTAATCAATTACCAGTTTTGATGAAAAACTGTATGTCAGGGAGATGTGTTTCTTGTAAAAAACATGATTTATGCTTTCATTTTTTAAAGAGCTAAGCATATTTTTTTTCCTTTTTATTGGGTGTTCGGAGCCCGTGCACATTCCAAGAAATAAACTTAGTTTCATTTTTTATATTGTGAGCCATATTGAGAAAGTATGTTAAGATCTGAAGAAACACTATAAGTGTTGCAAAATCTTATATGAAACAATTTCCATTTCAAACGTGTATATTCTAGAGGAGGATGACATATATACATCATCATACTGCTGTTATTATATCCAGCAATTATATTAGAAAGAAAAATATAGCTTGGATTTATGTTACTAAAATAAAGCCATCAGAGCACAGAGCTCAAGCTTTAGAAAAATAGATGGGTGTAAGAGGATATTAGAAGTGAACTGCAGACAGGGAGAACTCCCAGGCCTAACAGAATTTTGTGTCTGTTAATTTATATAATTAAAATGATATATCTAATAATAATAATTTTAGTATAGTTTCAAAATGAAAAATTTGCCTTGCTTAGAACTTTGTAATAAGTGGAAAACATACAGAAACAAGAACAGGCTAGTCAATAGTGATACTCTTATCACTGAAGTCATTTCCATTTAAGTACTAAGTACAGAGGTGTGGTAGCCGTTTTAGTCCACTCTTAAAGGTTATCAATAGAAATCAAACAAAATAAAACATGAAAAAGAAAATAAGATGATACCTTTTTTATTGGACATAACTTAATACATTTCTTGATTAGCTTTCGAAGGTTGCCCTTCTTCGTCAGAAATCAACATAACAAAAGACATTAAGTCATTTGACCATGAAAAGAGGATTTGCCTAAAAAAAAAAAAAAGACTGTGACTAGCAAAAGGCTCATTATCATGGCAGTGAGTAAACAGCCTACCAGAGCATGAAACAGCTCAGCAGAGTGAAAAAAAAAAAAAGAGTATATGCACAGAGATTAACTCATCCAGCCATACCTTCCCTGTCACTTTTATCTAGGAATAGTTCTAAAGATTCTGGAGAGTCAAAGACTCTGGTGGTGGTGTTTAATTTGATAATCATCCTTGCAGGGTATTGTAAACCAAACCTCACTCCTTTTTCTTTAAGTTGTGCTCTCATAGACAAGAACTGCTTCCGTTTCTGTGCAGTGGTTTTCGACAGATCTGGGACAATATTCTTCTGCCTTCAAAAATCAGAGATGAAATCAATCTTGCTGTTGTCAAAATTAGTAGAGTTTGAGGAAATCTAAGTAGTTTTGCAACTATAGGGCGTGGTGTCTTAGCATTGGATTTAATCTTCCTGGAGATCTGTGTGCCTGCTCCAATTCAAGAACTATTTCAGGTGGTAAATGCAGGATTTTCAGGAGCCATGTGCTTAAATACAGTGGCAAGTCAGATCCTTCTGAACGTGTCTGGTAAGCCCAAAATTCGGATATTGTTTCTCCTGCTTCTGTTTGCAAGATCTTCTATCTGTTTTTCCAAGAGAAGTTTGTCAGTTGTTAAGTGCACATGTTGCTGTAAATCTGTGGCAGTTTGTTTTGGAATGTTTTTCTACTGCCTCTAATCTCCTTTGAAATTCAGAGACTGACACTGTAAGTGCCAGAGATCATTTTTCAAGCTGCAAGTTGTTTCAAAGTGCTTTGCAGTGAGATCCCTTAAGGCCTTTAATTCTTCTAAAACAGCTTCAGAAGGGTGCAGGTTAGACATGTTCAGGGCCATCTTTTCAGAAGACCTGTATATCACATTTCTTCCTTTTTTCTCCCCAGGAAGAAGACATGCTAGTTTCCTGTTTGTGGGACTTGCTTGCAGACATGTTTAGCAGTAAGTCTTGAAACTTTGTGCCAAACACACCAGTAAATACTTGATTTTAACGAGGCCTAGGAGGGCGCTCCAAGTCTACACATCCATCTAGTCAAGGTCCTCTAGCGCCCCCCTACTATCTGTTTTCTATCCTTTAACCAGTTTTAATCCGCAATAGGACACTACCTCCTATCCCATGACTCTCCAATTTCTTCTGGAGTCTTTCATGAGGTACTTTGTCAAATGCCTTTTGAAAATCCAGATACACAATATCAACCGGCTCACCTTTATCCACATATTTGTTCACCCCTTCAAAGAAATGTAATAGATTAGTGAGGCAAGATTTCCCTTCACTAAATCCATGTTGGCTTTGTCTCATTAATCCATGCTTTTGAATATGCTCTGTAATTTTGTTCTTTATAATAGGCTCTACCATTTTGCCCGGTACCGACGTCAGGCTCACCGGTCTATAATTTCACAGATCCCCTCTGGAACCTTTTAAAATATCGGCGTTACATGGGCTACCCTCCAATCTTCCGGTACCACACTCGATTTTAAAGATAAATTACGTATCACTAACAATAGTTTCACCAGTTCATTTTTCAATTCTATCAGTACTCTGAGATGAATACCATCCAGTCCAAGATATTTTCTACTCTTCAATTTGTCAAATTGCCCCATTACATCCTCCAGGTTTATAGAGATTTCATTCAGTTTCTCTGACTCATCAGCTTCGAATACCATTTCTGGCAATACTTTCTCTCCCAAATTTTCCTGGGTGAAGACCGACGCAAAGAATTCATTTAATCTCTCCGCTATGACTTTCAGGCTCATTTTCGAAAGAGAAGGACGCCCATTTTCTGACACAAATCGAGAGATGGGCATCCTTCTCTCAAGGTTACCCAAATAGGCATAATCAAAAAACAATTTTGGGCGTCCTCAACTGCTTTCCGTCATGGAGACGACCAAAATTCACGGGGGCGTGTCGGCACCTTACTGAAGGTGGGACTGGGGCGTGATTTAGAGATGGGCGTCCTCGGCCGATAATGGAAAAAAGAAGGGCGTCCCTGATGAGCATTTGGCCGACTTTACTTGGTCCATTTTTTTTCACAACCAAGCCTCGAAAAGGTGCCCGAACTGACCAGATGACCACCGGAGGGAATTGGGGATGACCTCCCCTTATTCCCCCAGTGGTCACCAACCCCCTCCCACCCAAAAAAAATTTAAAAACATTTTTTTCCAGCCTCTATGCCAACCTCAGATGTCATACCCAGCTCCATCACAGTACTATGCAGGTCCCTGGAGCAGTTTTTAGTGGGTGCAGTGCACTTCAAGCAGGCGGACCCAGTCCCATCCCCCCGTTACCTCTTACACTTCTGGTGGTAAATGTTGAGCCCTCCAAAACCCACCCGAAACCCACTGTACCCACATGTAGGTGCCCCCCTTCACCCCTTAGGGCTATGTAGTGGTTTACAGTTGTGGGGAGTGGGTTTTTTTTTTTTTGGGGGGGGGGCTCAGCACTGAAGGTAAGGGAGCTATGCAGTTGGGAGCAATTTCTGAAGTCCACTGCAGTGCCCCCTAGGGTGCCCGGTTCATGTCCTGGCATGTGAGGGGGACCAGTGGACTACGAATACTGGCTCCTCCCACAACCAAATAGCTTGGATTTGGTCGTTTTTGAGATGGGCGTCCTTGGTTTCCATTATCTCCGATAACCGGGATGACCATCTCTAAGGTCGACCTAAATTTCATGATTTGGACATCCCCGACCGTATTATCGAAAGGAAAGATGGACACCCATCTTGTTTTGATAATACAGGTTGCCCCACCCCTTTATGGGGCTGTCCTGTGAGAACGCCCTCATGACAGCTTGGGCGCCTCGTTCGATTATGCCCCTATTTGTCTTCCCTTATTGCCCCTTTTACCTCTCGGTCATCTAGCTCTCCAACCGATTTTTTTGCCGGCTTCTTGCTTTTAATATATGTAAAAAAAAAATTTTACTATGTGTTTTTGCCTCCAACACAATCTTTTTTTCAAAGTCCCTCTTTGCCTTCCTTATCAGCACTTTGCATTTGACTTGACATTCCTTATACTGCTTCTTATTATTTTCAGTCGTTCCTTCTTCCATTTTCTGAAAGATTTTCTTTCAGCACTAATAGCTTCCTTCACCTCACTTTTTAACCATGCCGGCTGTCGTTTAGTCTTCCTCCCTCCTTTTTTAATACACAGAATATATTTGGCCTGGGTTTCCAGGATGGTATTTTTAAACAGCATCCACGCCTGATGTAAATTTTTGTCCCTCGCAGCCACTCCTTTAAGTTTTTTTTTCACCATTCTTGTTTTATCATACTCTCCTTTTTGAAAGTTAAAGACTAATGTATTAGATTTCCTGTTTATACTTACTCCAAAGCTAATATAAAATCTGATCATATTATGATCACTGTTATCAATCAGCCCCAGCACCATTACCTCCTGCACTAGATCATGCGTTCCACTAAGGACTAGGTCTAGAATTTTTCCTTCTCTTATCGGCTCCTGTACCAGCTGCTCCACAAAGCAGTCCTTGATTTCATCAAGGAATTTTACCTCCCTAGCGTGCCCCGATGTTTCATTTACCCAGTCAATATTGGGGTAATTGAAATCACCCATTATTATTGTGTTGCCCAGTTTGTTTGCGTCCCTAATTAACATTTCTGCATCCGTCTGTTCATCCTGGCCAGGCAGATGGTAGTACTGTCTTATCACTATCCTTTTCCTCTTTACACATGGAATTTCAATCCATAGGGATTCCAAGATGTCTCTTGTTTCCTGCAGAATTTTCAATCTATTTGATTCAAGGCTCTCCGTAATATACAATGCTACCCCTCACCAATTCAATCCACCCTGTCACTATGATGTAATTTGTACCCCAGTATGACAGTGTCCCACTGGTTATCCTTCTTCCACCAGGTCTCAGAGATGCCTATTATATCTAACTAGTAAAAGAAGCCCGTTTCAGAGCAAATGAAACGGGCGCTAGCAAGGTTTTCTTCGCCAACACCCCCCCTCCCTCCCTGGCCAACCCCTTCGTTGTTCTGGCATTGCTCCGCCCCCAACGTCATAACGTTTGACGCGAGGGCGGGGCCCAGAGCGATTTCCCCCTGCCTCCCTCTCTGCCAACCCCTTCGTTGTTCTGCCATTGCTCCGCCCTCGAGGGCGGGGCCCGGAGTGATTTTGGTGGCTTCACCACCACGAACCTTCGAACCTTTTTGAAGGAAGTCAGAGCTTGGCTTCACTTACGTCAGTGTCCTCAGAATGTTGAGGGTGAGTTTTATTATAGTAGATTTTTCATTTAGTGCAATATATATTGTAACTCTCCCATCATATTTTTTAGGCTTCTGGCATTTGCATATAGACATTTCAAACTATGTTTGTTCCTATTTACATCATGCTCAGTACTTGACAGTATTAATTTGCAATCTTTTGTCTTTTATTTTTATTTAAGGACACCTGATCTACTGTAGTCTCTTTTGCTACCTCACTATCGGGATACGCGATCTTCCCTGTTTTGGTGATATCTTTAAAAGATACTTTATTCCAAACCATGCGCTTTTGAGTGACTCTCAGCCTTCCCCCGGTCTCTAGTTTAAAAGCTGCTCTATCTCATGTTTCTCAAACTGCTTATCCCCAAAGGTGACAGAGGCTATCCACAGCGGACCTGGCTCATGACTCCCATAGTGCACCCACAAACAGGGCTGGAGGAGGACTACAACAGCAGACATCGGACCACACGTAGCATCACAGAGCGCACCTTTGGACAACTGAAAAACAGGTTCCAATGTCTAGATTGTTCTGGAGGAGAGCTCCTGTACATCCCCCAAAAGGTTGCAAAGATCTTTTTGGCCTGCTGCATGCTACATAATCTGGCCCTGCACAGAGGACAGGCCCTCCCAGAGGATCCACAGCAACCACAGCAGCAGGACCCAGATCAAGATGATGAGTGCTGCATGCTACATAATCTGGCCCTGCACAGAGGACAGGCCCTCCCAGAGGATCCACAGCAACCACAGCAGCAGGACCCAGATCAAGATGATGAGTAACTCCCTCCATCTCCTGACCACAGAGCAGAGCAGAGTACCCACCAGCTGGGGGTTCGAGCCAGGCAAAGACCGAGACAAATTTTTAGTGACAGTAAGTGAACATTTATTGCAATGATACACAGTTACACACCACCACCACCACACCCTCCCACCACATCACCCGCTCTGTCCATATTCCCCTCCCTCCAACCCCCAACCCTCCTTCCAACCACCAGCCTCCTTCCTCCCAGCACATCCCCCACCCCTACCACGTCCACTCTCCCTCACCCCCCCCCCCCAGCATGTCCCATCAGTTAACGCCTACTTTCCCTTCCCTTTCCCCCTAACCGGGCCCCCCTCCCACCCTGAGAAGCTGGTGGCAGTCCAGTGTTGTTGTTGCTGGGGAACCCTGTTCAGAGTCCTCCGCTGATGAGCTCCCACTGTCCTCAGTCTCAACAAGGCAGCTGCTGCCTTGGCAGCCCTATGGAAGTCTGGCACCTTGTTGGCTAGGTGTTGCCCTGCAACCTGGGCACAGGACCCAGAATGGGAGCTGGTTTGATGACTGATGGTCTCTTGTGAACTGATGGACCAGTGGCTGGGGGCCTGAGGATCTCAGCCTCCTCTGCTTTGCAGCTGGTGGCTATGCACTACCACCACTGGTGGAAGGAGACGGGTGCCTGTTGGCCACAGTAGTAGTAGCTGTGGCTGCTGTGTCACCTGTTGCTGCATTAGGGCTCTAGTGTTTGCTTGGATGTCTTCATGTAGGCCCTCGATGCTGTGCTCCAGCTGTTTGAGCTGCTGGGCAGCTTCTCTTTGGGCCTGTACCCCTTCTTGTAGCAGCTCCAATTTCTGCCACCTATATTCTTCAAGCTGCACATTGTGGCCAAGCAGTTGTGTAGCAAGGCGCAGCAGCTGCCTCCTCTGGCTGGATGGCCAGTGTCGAGGATGTGCCTCCCCTTCTGCCTCTTTTGCCTCTTCAGCCTCAGTACCAATATCAGCAAAGGTTGGGAGGGGGGGGGGGGGTGCTGCATCCTGTGTTTCCTCCCATGTGAATGACCCTGGATGGTGTCCTGTGCAGTCAGACCTCCTTGCCCTCTGGTTTGCTCCTCAACCTGCCCTTCAGTGTGCTGGGGCTGGTGGCCACTAGAGCCAGCTTCTGCCTCTGAATATGTGTCATCACCTGCATAGCAAAAGGGGAGGAAGTATGCTTGTAAAAATAACCAACCTGCCAATATTTTGCAGCATTCATATACATACTCCTACATGTGAACATCCAGCAAACAGATGGTGAGGAATGGCATTGGCAGGGAACCCACAGATGTCATTCTACATGCAATATTCATGGAGAAGAGGAGCACCGTGTACTTCACAGATCACTGTGCAAGAGAGCCACACAGGCAGGTAGGTAGACATAGAACTGTGAAAGGAGGGCAAAAGACACAGTGGCTACAGCACAATGGTGTGGAAAGCAGATATGCACTGTTTGGTGATGGTAAAAGATGAGGGAGTGGGGAAAGAAGGCATCTAAAGCTGTCAAACAGTGGTAACCTACACACACATAGCTGGAAACCCTCCCCCCCCTTCACCTGGCCACTTCCTTTCCCATGGTCTCTAATGAATAGTCTATTTGTATTATATGTGGTGTGCCTTCTCACCCCCTTCCCTACCTACACCACTTAGGAACACCACACTGTCCCCCACTTTTGGAAAACAGAGTGCAGCACAACAGATACCACAGCTTCCTAATCCTAAACCTACCTGAGCCCTCAGGCTGTGCTGCGGTGTCCTGGGTCCCAATGCCGTGTATCCCCTCCTGGGGCAGGAGCCCATGAACCATTCGCTCTAGGGGGGTGAGGTTAGCAGTGTCGTCCTCTGGCGGGTTGGCACCAGCCTTGTGCCTGACATTGCGTTTGAGCTGCCGCCACTTGCGCTTGCAGTCTTCCACATCATGGTTACAGTGGACGACTGCGTTGAGGTGGTCCCTCACTGCCTCCCATTCTCTCCCCTTAGTAGAAGCAGCCAGCCTCTGGCCCCTGGGAGCAAACAGATTGGTGTGCCATCTGGCTATTTCTTGCACCAGAAGTTCAATCTCAGCCTCACTGAAATTGCCCTTGCGAGTAGGTGCTTGCTTAGGTGCCATTCTGAAAATTGTATCAGGCGATTCGAAAATACAGAGAAGGACGTTTAAATACCTCCCCAAAGACATCATGGGGAGCATCCACTAGACGTCCCACAGATGGATGTCCTAATTTCGATTACTACTACTACTACTTATCATTTCTATAGCACTACTAGACATACGCAGCGCTGTACACTTGAACATGAAGAGACAGTCCCTGCTCGACAGAGCTTACAATCTAATTAGGACAGACAAACAGGACAAACAAGAGATAAGGGAATATTACAGTGAGGATGATAAAATAAGGGTTCTGAACAAGTGAACAAGGGTTAGGAGTTAAAAGCAGCATCAAACAGGTGGGCTTTTAGCTTAGATTTGAAGACGGCCAGAGATGGAGCTTGACGTACCGGCTCCGGAAGTCTGTTCCAGGCATAAGGTGCTGCAAGATAAAAGGAACGGAGTCTGGAGTTAGCAGTGGAGGAGAAGGGTGCAGATAAGAGAGATTTACCCAGTGAACGGAGTTCCCGGGGAGGAAGTAGGGAGAGATGAGAGTGGAGAGGTACTGAGGAGCTGCAGAGTGAATGCACTTATAGGTCAATAAGAGGAGTTTGAACTGTATGCGGAAATGGATAGGAAGCCAGTGAAGTGACTTGAGGAGAGAGCTAATATGAGCATAATGACACTGGCAGAATATTAGTCGTGCAGCAGAATTTTGAACAGATTGAAGAGGAGAGAGATGGCTAAGTGGGAGACCTGTGAGAAGGAAGTTGCAATAGTCTAAGCGAGAGGTGATAAGAGTGTGGATGAGGGTTCTGGTAGTGTGCTCAGAAAGGAAAGGGCGAATTTTGCTGATATTATAGAGAAAGAAATGACAGGTTTTAGCAGTCTGTTGAATATGTGCAGAGAAGGAGAGGGAGGAGTCGAAGATTACCCCAAGGTTACGAGCTGATGAGACAGGAAGGATGAGAGTGTTATTCACAGAAATAGAGAATGGGGGGAGGAGGAGAGGTTGGTTTAGGGGGAAGGATGAGAAGCTCAGTCTTGGTCATGTTTAGTTTCAGATGGCACTGAGATATCCAGGCAGGCTGATACTTTGGCCTGGATTTCGGCTGAGATTTCTGGTGTGGAGAGGTAGATGTGGGAGTCATCAGGGTAAAGATGATACTGAAAACCATGGGATGAGATCAGAGTACCAAGGGAGGAAGTATAGATGGAGAAAAGAAGAGGTCCCAGGACAGATCCCTGAGGTACACCAACTGATAGTGGAATAGAAGTAGAAGAGGATCCACTAGAGTATGCACTAAAGGTACGCTGGGAGGGATAAGAAGAAAATCAGGAAAGAACAGAGCCCTGAAATCCAAGTGAGGACAGTGTATCAAGATTCAGGCTGTGATCAACAGTGTCAATAGCAGCAGATAGATCGAGAAGGATGAGGATAGTATAGAGACCTTTGGATCTGGCCAGGAACAGATCATTGGAGACTTTAGCAAGCACTGTTTCAGTTGAATGAGGGGGGCGAAAGCCAGATTGAAGGGGATCAAGAATAGTTTGAGATGAAAGAAAGTCAAGGCAACAGCGGTGAACAGCATGTTCAAGTATCTTGGATAGGACAGGGAGGAGGGAGATGGGGCAATAGTTGGAAGGACAGGTAGGGTCCAATGAAGGTTTTTTAAGGAGTGGTGTGACTACGGCATGTTTGAAGGCATCAGGAACAGTCGCAGTGGACAGTGAAAGATTGAGGATATGACAGATAAACGGGATGACAGTAGGAGAGATAGTGTTAAGTAGATGGGTAGGAATAGGATCAGAGGAACAGGTAGTTATTGGCAGGAATTATAAACGTCTCCAGCTGCTCTGCAGTTCTAGATGTTTTCACTTCCATTATGGGCGCTCCTTTAAAATGTCTTTCTCTGTGCTCGCATTTTAGATGTTTTTCTTTAGATTATGGGGTGGCATTTTAAACGTCTTATGTTCAGTTATTGATGTGGACACTTGTGTACACTGTGCAGTAAATCTCATTTTTTCAAGTATGCTACATATGTCTACTATACAATTGGGGAATCCTTGAGGGATAATTGGTGTGTGGGCTGACTACCTTTCCTTTGAAAACGTGTTAGCTGTTAGCTTATCATATACTCTGCACTTTCCAAATCTGACGACTCTCCATCTCTCCCCTACAGGATCAGCCATCTGACCTAGGAAGCTTTCAGCCAGATGGTCTCTGCCTCTTTCACATCTTTTGTAGGTAAACACAAACCTCTCAGCCACCCCTTCTCCTTCTGCTACGTAGGTGCTAACCAAACACTTCTTGCATCTTGCAGGACAGGATAGAGCACTGCAGCTGATCAGCAGGATTGCATAGGACAGCAGTGGACTCTAATACAGTGGACAATGATAGTGATAATTGTTTCTACCCAGATAACTGTACAGATGTCTTGTTCTCATTTGGACACACTCAGTTGTGGCCGCCTGTGGTGGGGAGGAAGAGGCCCTGAGAATGGATATGTGCATCCTCTTTTCTCATGGTCAAGGGCTCCTCATTCTGTGCCTTTCATTATTGTTTTCCCTTTTCTCCTCATATACCATTGAAAAATGTGAAAAAATGACCATACCAATGTGAAAAATGACCCAGTTGTTTGTAGATGTCTCCTGACCCTTAGCCATGTTGATTGTGGGTAAGGTAGCCTACTGAACAGAGAGCAAACAATAGTCTAGGCACTGCCTATGCTTATCTGCAAGTTTGTACTTGCCAGATTGCAGTGCGAGACAACATATCTATTGTTTAGGCAGCTCTGTGCTTTCTTTCCAAAGGGTGTGGGGCTTGTGTATTTCCATCCCTTAGCCCCCACCCCCCAGGGAGGGAAAACACAGATAAGGAAGAGAACTTAGGCTCCATTAGGCGCAGCCAGTAAATTACCTTTATTATCACAGAGCCAAAAAATACAAATAGTTCTCTCCCTGAAGTAGGTTGTCAGCAAATGCGCATCCTGAAAGACAAGGACTGCTGTGCTCACACCTCCCGGACATCACATATATATACTGTTGCAAATTCCATTTCTCATAAATCATGTGATTTCCCATAAACTAGCACCATTAGGTTGCCTTATACCATATATGGATTGTTCCTGTATTCTATCAGTCTCTCCTGATGGGAGTTCACGTGCAAAATCGGTACCTATTGGCTAGTCAGTTATCTGTTCTGCGTGCACAGTCAGAACAATACCCTTGTGTTCTGTCTCTCTGTCTATCTCCCCAATGAAACAATCTGGACATGTTAGGCTCACACTGTGTCCTCAGCCTGTCTCCTAGCAACTTACAAGGTTACATCCACCCTATATGAAAAACATACTCAGCTGCAAACAAATGTTATGAAGTGTCAGTTCTCAGCTCCTGAGAAAGCAATGATTGTTCAACAAGATGCTGAGTTAGTAGGCTAACATGTGAGAACCAAACTAACAGTACAGGCCTTAGGCCTAGCCCTTAGTAACAGGCCTGAAAAGAGGAAAGAATATACATTTCCCTCTTGAAAGGCTGAACATAGCGAAGAGCATGAAGCCTCTCACACACTCGGAGCATACACAGAGGTGGTAAATAGGACTGGGTTCTTCAGAGCCAGTGTTGCAGAGAGAAAAGGTCACAAGGGATGATTATGCTAAAAAACTTAATGATTAAAATGAAAAAAAAAATTTAAGAGGACAAAAATGGGGTGCAGGAGAGAATGATATGTCTAAGGGGAAACATAAAGCAATGGCGTGGTATCATGAGTAAAAGTAGGCCAGGAACAATTAAAAGTATGATGGCTTATGTGTTACACAAGGACAGAAATCTGAAAAACAAGCATCAACAAAAAACAACAGAATGTGCAGAGATTCAGTAAATTAAGACATTGCAACATGTCATATCAAAATGTCTAAAGCCACTTAACATGAATAGCGGCCTGCAAACTAGGAGGAAAAAGAAACTACATCAAGGAAAGTGCTAGAAAATAAACAAAATTCAACAGGAATAGAAAATCAAGCGTACATAGGTACTGGTAACAGAAGAATTCCCAGGAATATATGGGCAAAAGGGAGTGGAACAGTGTCAGAAAATATACGTAAAAGGAAAAACAGCACAAATAAAATTAAAAGGAATAACTGTCACACAAGACAATGCTTGACCAGTGTTGACATGTACCAGAAAAGGAAATACATAAAGAGCCGAAATTAGAGGATAAGCTGCAAAGACAGGAGAAAGAGATAGGGGACAATCAATATGACTAATAAAGAATTCAGGACAGTTAACTGCAATACAAGAAGAGTTAACCAGTATAGCAGCAGACAGCATAGCATTAGAAGACTATGCAACAGAAGCTGCAGACATGACATATTAGAAGTCGTAAGAATGTAAAGAAGAAAAACAGTTGTAAGAATAAAAAACAAATGCATCATTATGGCGAATAGTTCAGTATGGCAAAAGTCCAAAATATAAAGTCCACAGTGTAAAGTCTGTCTCAAGTTCCAGACAAAACAGTAGGTGAAGGGCGAAGATTAGATAGATGGTTATAAGAAGAATGTCCTTCAAATAAAGCAGATGTTGGGGTAAGAGTCCAATGCAAAAGTGTCCAGATTAGACAGGAGCAGTCTAAAGTTTGTGTAGTACTTAAGCAGCAGGTACTCAGCATCAAACTTGAGTGAAGTTCTCCAGCATCCGATTGTAGTGGGCTTGGGAATTATTACTGTCCTGGTCTCCAGGAATTGGTGTCTGTTTAACTGCATCTATGACATAGAGCAGGAGAATGATAAGAAGTATACCACAGATGGCTCCTAGGACCAACCTGAGTGTTATCTGTATATCAGTCAAAACCCTGATTGCTCTCGGTCTCAATCAATTGTTCACGTGGGTCATCTGGATCAGATGTTAAGACTTCCATTTCAACCCTAATTTCTCACTTGGGTTGTTGTTTGCGTCACTGGTTGAGACGAGGGTTCCTATTGAAGCACCTCCCCTGTGCAGCCGGGCTTACCCTTGCGAGAAGTTGGTGTACTCTGGTTGCTTAATCCCAGCACCTGGGTGTGGTACCTTCTTGCAGTACGATTCAGCTGTTGGGGTACTCAGGAGTACTTGGTATGGACCCTGCCAGCGAGGTGAAGTGCAATTTTCCCTCTTGATAACCTGGATAAGGACCCAGTCTCCTGCATGGACCTTGCCGAGCTCAATAGGTTCAGGATCTATGGACACTAGTGACCAACAACAGAAGATGAAAAACAGGATGGAGGCAGTAAAAGGATGGCCCCCCAGTGGGTTTGTGTGTAAACAATTTCAAACAGCTCAAAACTATCTCCTCATTGCCTAAAGAAGAACCAAAGGCGCCACTCTCTATCTGAGATCTTATACGAGATCAGCACAAAGTGTACCAATTCTCCAGTGGTAGGTGTAGGTCAAGTGTAAGTAGGACAGTCCCATAGAGGTCAATAGTTTCTAAAATATCAGTATCATCAGGACCAGGGTCCCAACTCAAATCAGACATGAAAGGGTTAAAATGTTATAACAGGTCTTTCACAAATAGTGGAGTAATACAGAATGTAAATCCTCTTTTGATCAACAACACTGTTGCAAACAAGGCAGTGAGAATAATGACAAACAATGAAATAAATGAAAACTCTAGAACCATAAGTCCCTAATCATCCAGTATGAAGTATGGCTGAGTCAAGTTTTGTAGCAGATTTCAGATATCTGAATCAGGAAGTATGATTTTGCAGCTTTACAGCTGCGGCTGGCAAGGCCTCAATTTGCTTCCAAGTGATCTTTAAGCTGATCTGGAATTACATTATTTATTTATTTATTGCATTTGTATCCCACATAGAGAAACTTCTTTAATTTACAGTATTGGGAAAACTCGTATGCTGTGAATAATCTTGTTACCATCCCTCTTGTGGAGTGCCGGATCCAGGAAGGGTATTTCTTTATCTATCTGTAAAAGACTGTCATGTAAATGGACAGTTAGCTAGTAAGCAGACAGAAAGCATTATAACTAAAAATGGAACAGAAATCACTGGGGTAGAGGTCAACAGTGCATGCAGTAGATCAAGTTCCAGATAAAAAAAACAAATTAGAGCAGGTCTGAAATTACACTAATGAGTCCAATGAAATTTTCCATCTAGCAAAGCAGTTGTAGGTGTCACTGTTTTCAGACTAGTCTCACAGCATGCTTCAGAAGGATGCCAACTTAGAGTAAATAAGGGTGCTTTGAAGGAAGACAATAAACCAAGTAAACAGAGCAGAGCACTTACAACTTAATAGAAGTTTATAGACATGAGATCATAAAGATACAGTTCCTAACAAGTGAAACAATTTCCTGAAGATCTGGGCAGTTCTTAAACAATAATGACATTAGCAGAAAATAGCATTAGCACAAGGTTTGATACTTAATGCAAATCTAGTTGAAGTTAATTTGGAAGAATAAATCTGTAACCTATTGTATTGTAACAGAGCTTCTCCGAGGACAAGCAGGCTGCTTGTTCTCACTGATGGGTGACGTCCACGGCAGCCCCTCCAATCGGAATCTTCACTAGCAAAATCCTTTGCTAGCCGTCGCGCGCCGATGCGCACCGCGCATGTGCGGCCGTCTTCCCGCCCGAAACCGGCTCGTGCCGGCCAGTCTTCTTTTGTCCGCGCTCGGTATGGTTGTGTTTACGCCGTTCGCGCCCCAAAAGTCGACCTCGCGCGTCTTTTTTGGACTTCGCTAAGAAAAAAAAAAAAATCCTTTCGGAAGGAGACCTTTTCGGTCTGTTCCCCTTCCTATATTTTTGTGGTGCCATCTTCGCCATTACGAGTTTTGATCTCGCCGGCGCGATTTTTCCGCCCGTGACATCGAAGTCTCCCAGCGGCTTCAAGAAGTGCACCCAGTGCGCCCGGGTAATCTCGCTCACTGATAGACACGCGTCGTGTCTTCAGTGTCTGGGGGCTGGGCACCGCCCGCAGGCCTGTAGTCTGTGCTCTCTTTTACAAAGCGGACTCAGGTAGCGAGATTGGCCCAGTGGAACGTTTTGTTCTTGGGCTCTTCGTCAGCATCGGCACCGGGGAGTATCGAGTGCATCGACGTCGCCAGCGTCCAGACCTTCATCCTCGGCCGCGATTGCATTGAGTGTATCGAGGCATCGACCCTCTGCATCGGGGCTGAGACATCGGAAGGCGGCGTCGGCGTCGGTGGTACCGGGACCTCCTCGTCTGCTGATGTCGTCGGACGGTGGTGCTTCGTCTGGAGTGCAGGTGAGGGCTGTCCATTCCCCTGCTGGTGGCGGTGAGCCTTCGGGTGGGTCTCCCCCTACCCTGAGGGCTCCTGCGGTTCAGCCCCCCCGAGACCGACCTTCTTTGGCCTCGGCCCCGAGGAAGCGACGGATGGATTCTACGTCCT
The DNA here is from genome assembly GCF_901765095.1 of Microcaecilia unicolor. NCBI lineage: Eukaryota > Metazoa > Chordata > Amphibia > Gymnophiona > Siphonopidae > Microcaecilia > Microcaecilia unicolor. Next base: position 232,424,344 of record NC_044036.1, read on the forward strand.
CCTCGTCGGTGCCGGGAAGCTCCGGTGACATGCTTCGTCCCAAGAAGTCGAAGAAGCATCGACACCGGTCCCCTTCCCGCGTCGGCACCGAGAGCTCTAGGTCGCAGAGGGAGTCGGCACCCAGCAGGCATCGGCACCGAGAGGACCGCTCACCCTCTGTTCAAGAGGTGTCGATGCGTTCCACTATGGACAGCCCAGAACAGCCTCCACGCCCGGAACAGACTCTGACATCGACACCTGCATCGGCTTCCATGTCTTTCTCCACAGCCACTCTGCACGAGAGTCTCCGGGCCGTTCTCCCAGAGATCCTGGGAGAGCTGTTGCGCCCTTCCCCTCCGGTACCGGGGGTGCTTGCGCCACCGGTACCGTCGAGTGAGGCGCCGGCTGGCCCCTTGCCCGGGGTGAGGTCTCCGACAAGCGGGTTACCGACTGCGGAAGCCTCCCAGGAAGGCTCCCCGACGACGTCGGCGGAGGGAGCTTCGTCGGTGCGGGCGAGGGAGTCTACCTCTCGACGCTCCCACCGTGGCCGTGGTTCCACGGAGTCGAGCCGGGCACGGTTGCAGACACAGGTCCGTGAACTTGTGTCTGTCACAGATGGTGAGGCCTCGTGGGAGGAGGAGGAGGACATCAGATATTTCTCTGACGAGGAGTCTGATGGCCTTCCTTCTGATCCTACTCCCTCTCCTGAAAGGCAGCTTTCTCCTCCCGAGAGTCTGTCTTTCGCTTCCTTTGTCCGGGAGATGTCTACGGCCATCCCCTTCCCGGTGGTTGTGGAGGACGAGCCCAGAGCTGAAATGTTTGAGCTCCTGGACTATCCTTCTCCACCTAAGGAAGCGTCCACAGTACCCATGCATCATGTCCTCAAAAGACATTGCTGGCGAACTGGGCCAAGCCATTAAGTAATCCCCACATTCCCAAGAAGATCGAGTCCCAGTACCGGATCCATGGGGACCCAGAGCTGATGCGCACTCAGTTGCCTCACGACTCTGGAGTTGTGGATTTGGCCCTAAAGAAGGCTAAGAGTTCTAGGGAGCATGCTTCGGCGCCCCCGGGCAAGGACTCTAGAACCTTAGACTCCTTTGGGAGGAAGGCCTACCATTCCTCTATGCTCGTGGCCAAAATTCAGTCTTACCAGCTCTACAGGAGCATACACATGCGGAATAATGTGCGGCAGTTGGCGGGCTTGGTGGATAAGCTCCCCCCTGAGCAAGCCAAGCCTTTTCAGGAGGTGGTCAGGCAGCTGAAGGCGTGCAGAAAATTCCTGGCCAGAGGAGTGTATGACACCTTTGATGTTGCGTCCAGGGCCGCTGCTCAAGGTGTGGTGATGCGCAGACTCTCATGGCTGCGTGCCTCCGACCTAGAGAATAGACTCCAGCAGCAGATTGCGGACTCGCCTTGCCGTGCGGATAACATTTTTGGAGAAAAAGTCGAGCAGGTGGTAGAGCAGCTCCACCAGCGGGATACCGCTTTTGACAAGTTCTCCCGCCGGCAGCCTTCAGCTTCTACCTCTACAGGTAGACAATTTTTGGGGGGAAGAAGGACTGTTCCCTACTCTTCTGGTAAGCGTAGGTACAATCCTCCTTCTCGACAGCCTGCGGCCCAGGCTAAGCCCCAGCGCGCTCGCTCTCGTCAGCAGCGTGCGCCTCAGCAAGGCCCCTCGGCTCCCCAGCAAAAGCAAGGGACGAGCTTTTGACTGGCTCCAGCAGAGCATAGCCGACATCCAAGTGTCAGTGCCGGGCGACCTGCCAGTCGGAGGGAGGTTGAAAGCTTTTCACAAAGGTGGCCTCTCATAACCTCCGATCAGTGGGTTCTCCAAATAGTCCGGCAAGGATACACCCTCAATTTGGCCTCAAAACCTCCAATTGTCCACCGGGAGCTCAGTCCTACAGCTTGCAGCACAAGCAGGTACTTGCAGAGGAACTCTCCGCCCTTCTCAGCGCCAATGCGGTCGAGCCCGTGCCATCCGGGCAAGAAGGGCTGGGATTCTATTCCAGGTACTTCCTGGTGGAAAAGAAAACAGGGGGGATGTGTCCCATCCTAGACCTAAGGGCCCTGAACAAATATCTGGTCAAAGAAAAGTTCAGGATGCTTTCCCTGGGCACCCTTCTCCACATGATTCAGGAAAACGATTGGCTATGCTCTCTGGACTTGAAGGACGCCTACACACACATCCCGATACTGCCAGCTCACAGACAGTATCTGCGATTTCAGCTGGGCACACGTCACTTCCAGTACTGTGTGCTACCCTTTGGGCTCGCCTCTGCTCCCAGAGTGTTCACCAAGTGCTTGGCTGTAGTAGCAGCGGCACTTCGCAGACTGGGGGTACACGTGTTCCCATATCTCGACGATTGGCTGGTGAAGAACACATCCGAGGCAGGAGCTCTACAGTCCATGCAGATGACTATTCGCCTCCTGGAGCTACTGGGGTTTGTGATAAATTATCCAAAGTCCCACCTTCTCCCAGTGCAGAAACTTGGATTCTCAGACGGCTCGCGCCTATCTCCCAGAGACGAGAGCCAACAACTTGTTGTCCCTCGTCTCGCGGGTGCGAGCGTCCCAGCAGATCACAGCTTGGCAGATGTTGAGATTGCTGGGCCACATGGGCCTCCACAGTTCATGTGACTCCCATGGCCCGCCTTCACATGAGATCTGCCCAATGGACCCTAGCTTCCCAGTGGTTTCAGGCTGCTGGGGATCTAGAAGACGTGATCCACCTGTCCACGAGTTTTCTCAAATCCCTGTATTGGTGGACGATTTGGTCCAATTTGACTCTGGGACGTCCTTCCAAATTCCCTCAGCCACAAAAAGTGCTGACCACGGATGCGTCTCTCCTGGGGTGGGGAGCTCATGTCGATGGGCTTCACACCCAAGGAAGCTGGTCCCTCCAGGAACGCGATCTGCAGATCAATCTTCTGGAGTTACGAGCGGTCTGGAACGCTCTGAAGGCTTTCAGAGATCGGCTGTCCCACCAAATTATCCAAATTCAGACAGACAACCAGGTTGCCATGTATTACATCAACAAGCAGGGGGGCACCGGATCTCGCCCCCTGTGTCAGGAAGCCGTCAGCATGTGGCTCTGGGCTCACCGTCATGGCATGGTGCTCCAAGCCACATATCTGGCAGGCGTAAACAACAGTCTGGCCGACAGATTGAGCAGGATTATGCAACCTCACGAGTGGTCGCTCAATTCCCGTGTAGTGCGACAGATCTTCCAGGTGTGGGGCACCCCCTTGGTAGATCTCTTCGCATCTCGAGCCAACCACAAAGTCCCTCAGTTCTGTTCCAGGCTTCAGGCCCACGGCAGACTGGCATCGGATGCCTTCCTCCTGGACTGGGGGGAGGGTCTGCTGTATGCTTACCCTCCCATACCTCTGGTGGGGAAGACTTTGTGAAACTCAAGCAAGACCAAGGCACCATGATTCTGATTGCTCCTTTTTGGCCGCGTCAGATCTGGTTCCCTCTTCTTCTGGAGTTGTCCTCCGAAGAACCGTGGAGATTGGAGTGTTTTCCGACCCTCTTCACACAGGACGAAGGGGCGCTTCTGCATCCCAACCTCCGGTCCCTGGCTCTCACGGCCTGGATGTTGAGAGCGTAGACTTGCCTCTTTGGGTCTGTCAGAGGGTGTCTCCCGCATCTTGCTTGCTTCCAGGAAAGATTCCACTAAGAGGAGTTACTTCTTTCTATGGAGGAGGTTTGCCGTCTGGTGTGACAGCAAGGCCCTAGATCCTCGCTCTTGTCCTACACAGACCCTGCTTGAATACCTTCTGCACTTGTCTGAGTCTGGTCTCAAGACCAACTCTGTAAGGGTTCACCTTAGTGCAATCAGTGCATACCATTACCGTGTGGAAGGTAAGCCGATCTCAGGACAGCCTTTAGTTGTTCGCTTCATGAGAGGTTTGCTTTTGTCAAAGCCCCCTGTCAAACCTCCTACAATGTCATGGGATCTCAATGTCGTTCTCACTCAGCTGATGAAGCCTCCTTTTGAGCCACTGAATTCCTGCCATCTGAAGTACTTGACCTGGAAGGTCATTTTCTTGGTGGCAGTTACTTCAGCTCGTAGAGTCAGTGAGCTTCAGGCCCTAGTAGCCCAGGCCCCTTACACCAAATTTCATCATAACAGAGTAGTCCTCCGCACTCACCCTAAGTTCTTGCCAAAGGTTGTGTCGGAGTTCCATCTGAACCAGTCAATTGTCTTGCCAACATTCTTTCCCCGTCCTCATTCCTGCCCTGCTGAACGTCAGCTGCACACATTGGACTGCAAGAGAGCATTGGCCTTCTATCTGGAGCGGACACAGCCCAACAGACAGTCCGCCCAATTGTTTGTTTCTTTTGATCCCAACAGGAGGGGAGTGGCTGTGGGGAAACGCACCATATCCAATTAGCTAGCAGATTGCATTTCCTTCACTTATGCCCAGGCTGGGCTGGCTCTTGAGGGTCATGTCACGGCTCATAATGTTAGAGCCATGGCAGCGTTGGTAGCCCACTTGAAGTCAGCCACTATTGAAGAGATTTGCAAAGCTGCGACGTGGTCATCTGTCCACACATTCACATCTCATTACTGCCTGCAGCAGGATACCCGACGCGACAGTCGGTTCGGGCAGTCAGTGCTTCAGAATCTGTTCGGGGTTTAGAATCCAACTCCACCCCCCTAGGCCCATGTTTATTCTGTTCCAGGCTGCACTCTCAGTTAGTTGGATAAATTGTTAGGTCAATCTCAGTTATGTCCTCGCCGTTGCGAGGCCCAATTGACCATGGTTGTTGTTTTGAGTGAGCCTGGGGGCTAGGGATACCCCATCAGTGAGAACAAGCAGCCTGCTTGTCCTCGGAGAAAGCGAATGCTACATACCTGTAGAAGGTATTCTCCGAGGACAGCAGGCTGATTGTTCTCACAAACCTGCCCGCCTCCCCTTTGGAGTTGTGTCTTCCCTTCTCTTTGTCTTGCTACATATGAGACTGGCCGGCACGAGCCGGTTTCGGGTGGGAAGACAGCCGCGCATGCGCGGTGCGCATCGGCGCGTGAGGGCTAGCAAAGGATTTTGCTAGTGAAGATTCCGATTGGAGGGGCTGCCGTGGACGTCACCCATCAGTGAGAACAATCAGCCTGCTGTCCTCGGAGAATACCTTCTACAGGTATGTAGCATTCGCTATACCAGTTCAAATACAATTCCCTGTTAAAAACATACGTCCACACATTTATGCACTTAACTCAGACTTTTTTAAACAACGTACAGTGTACTTTCGAGATATGCTGCCAGGTGACTTTTGTAACAATAATTCAACTGGCAGCAAACAACTTGACAATGTCTCATTCATTATTAAGTGGAACATCCCTATAAACTTTCACAGAATTACCCAAAAAGGAATGGGAAATTTTCATCCATCGATATCGCAAACTTCCTGCAATGCAAAACATAACTGTAAATCATTGTTTATGGTAGTAGCTCCCTCTAGTGGCTAAAATAAGGAAAACAGCAGCTATTCGGAGAAAAGGTTTGAAAGAAAAGGAAAAAAAAATAGTAAGTTTGCACTCAGATAATGGTAACACATTATCTCTATTGTAGATGAAAGAAATTTAAACAAATTACTGCAGGATCTAAAAGCATGTAAACTGGCAGTTACCTAGGGTTCAGAACATACATAGGCATAACAGTATCATGAGAATTAAACACATTTAATATTGCAGTAGAAAAATATTAATTGTAATTAAATTTAAAGAGAAGGGAATTTAAACCATTTGGGGCAAACTAGGTGCTGTGAGGCAGTGTCTCTTAAATGTCAGCTACATAAGGTAGAGTGATACAGGTATTAATGAACTAAATAAACACTTTAAGTAAAACAGGAACTGCAGGACAAAGTTTAAAAGCATTTAGCATGTGGACACAACAGAAAAAAAAAACAGGCAGGAACTTTACAGTAAATCTCCCAGTGAATGTAAAATTTATCCTAAATTTATCCGTGTAAATCAAAATCCATAAGTGAATGTTAAGTTTTGAAACCAATGTAAGAAAAATCAGCTATAAGAAAAGTCCTGATGGGACACAGACATATCTGATACAACAGATAATATGGTCCTGTTTATTAAGGAAGAATGCAACCAACTGGAAATAAGAAAACTGCATAAAAAAATTAACAAGCCATCAGAAATATAAGACTGTAAAAGTTTGCAACTTTGACCAAGCACCCACTATGGGGTTAAATGAGAGTCCAGATCCTGTGACACATACAGACCTCCCTCAATGCTATAAGCCTTGAACGCCCTTTCAGACTCAAAAACTTCTAATAATTTAGACAATGGTGTCTTTATTATAGCAGCACCTGCATTGTGTGCCATAATAGTTTCATTGGATAAAGGAAGTAATTTTGCATCATCAATGCATTACACAGGAAAGGTATTTCTTTATTCCCAACCATAAGGGTTATCTGAAACAACACATGGCTTGGAAGACAATCACATAAACTGTTTCTAGTCAAACCCAGGCATACAAGGAGTACAATGCTCACAAACTGCAAAGATTTTTTTTTTTAAAGACAGACCTCTGGAACATCAGTCTGTAGCCTTGAAAACTAGGAACAGAAAATTCAGAAGAATTAATGATAAGCTGTGAACCCAAAAATTGAGCTGTAAAACAAAATCGTACTGAAGGAAACCAAAGCTGCAGCCTTCACTGACTGATAAGAATATAGAGCAGGCAAGAAAGAGCCTATAATTTGGAAATTAAAAATTGTATTGCATTTAAATAATCCTCTGGTTTCTGGATCAGGGCCCTTGAAACAGAAAGTAGGTGGATTTAAATGCAAAATGCAATTAACTCATGCTGCACAGCTAAATAAAGCATTACAAGGCAGGAAAAGCAGCGTATTGAAAGGAAAACGCCCACACAGAAAACTGGCCAGTCTGCGCTCACGCACACACACATTGATGACGGGTAGCAACAGAAAAGAAGAAACGTTGCTTGAAATAACAGCACAACCTCTGCCAGAACTTTAGGGAAGAAAAAAAAAGTACGACTATCTTTTATGCAAGTGAATCAAGTAACACAGACTGCAACTAAAAATAAAATTCCTCTCTTTTTTTTCTAAATGAGAAAGTCTCGCTGTCTGCAAAACCACTCCAACACTTTTTTTTCACTGCATTCCAAAGCAAAGCAAACTACAGATACTGAGTTGTTATCCTGCTCCAACATTAACAATTACTTACAAGGACTTTCTGCACTAAGGAATCACTGGTGCACACTATTTTAAAATACACAATCTATTTCCTACCCTCAATGAAAGTATTTGAGAACTCAAAATCAACATAAAAAATATATATTCTTACAGACGTCTATCAAAATTCCAGACATGCACCCTTGTGCAGCCGATGCGTCCACACCCAGCTCACCTGCACTTATGCTAGTGACCGCAGTCACCTAGCCCTTTGCAGTAAGATTCTTCAACCCTGAAGGCTCTTCACTCAACTCAACTCTGGAGTAAAAAACAAAACTTTCCACAGTCCAGTTGCAGAAATAGACCTATTTCTTTTTTTTCTTTTCCCCCCCTTTTTTTTTCTTTGATTAGTTTAGAGGGCTATTTAAGGCTAATTACAGGGCCATCGGGTCCCTGTTCGGAGAGCACCAAAATGTGTATTTCCATCCCTTAGCCCCCACCCCCCAGGGAGGGAAAACACAGATAAGGAAGAAAACTTAGACTCCATTAGGCACAGCCAGTAAATTAGCCAAAAAATACAAACAATAGTTTTCTCCCTGAAGCAGGTTGTCAGCAAATGCGCATCCTGAAAGACAAGGACTGCTGTGCTCACACCTCCCCGGACATCACATATATATATACTGTTGCAAATTCCATTTCTCATAAATCATGTGATTCCATAAACTAGCACCATTAGGTTGCCTTATACCATATATGGATTGTTCCTGTATTCTATCAGTCTCTCCTGATGGGAGTTCATGTGCAAAATTGGTATCTATTGGCTAGTCAATTATCTGTTCTGCGTGCACTGTCAGAACAATACCCTTGTGTTCTGTCTCTCTGTCTATCTCCCCAAATGAAACAATCTGGACATGTTAGGCTCACACTGTGTCCTCAGCCTGTCTCCTAGCAACTTACAAGGTTACATCCACCCTATATGAAAAAACATGCTCAGCTGCAAACAAATGTTATGAAGTGTCAGTTCTCAGCTCCTGAGAAAGCAATGATTGTTCAACAAGATGCTGAGTTAGTAGGCTAACATGTGAGAACCAAACTGACAGTACAGGCCTTAGGCCTAGCCCTTAGTAGCAGGCCTAAAAAGAGGAAAGGATATACAGGCTGTATGGTAAGGGGGGGGGGGGGGGGGGGAATGGGACAGTTCTGTTGATGCAGGTTGGAAGGAACAGGTGCCCTTTTACATGGCTACACTCATGACATGTATATACCTAAGTTTGTGTGTCATGGTAGACCTGTCATACAACCTAGATTGCAGCCTCCTGTCACATCAACTCCAGCATTTGATAATACCACATAGTAGTGCACAAGTAGACACACGGACCCTGGTGTGCAAAAAATTAAACATTTGTCATATGTTTATAACAATAAACTATTTACAACAACAGTTCTTTTCCCTCATTGGGGTTCCCCCTTTCTCTCCATGGCCATTCGCTGCAGCTCAACAATGCAGCAGCAGGAGTTGCATCTGTGCCCCCAAACGCTGCTCTGTGGAGTGCCGCAGTGCAATCAGTTGCTGCAGGAGGTGCAGCACTGTTGTTCACCGTTGCTGTTGGTGGTGGTGGTGTATCTCCACCTCCCCTTCCTTCCCCTCAAGAGGAGGCATATCTTCCCAGGGGTCCTTCATACTGGGCACCTCAAATTGTCCAGGTTCCACCACCACAGCCTGGTCCACTGATGATGATGATGATGATGATGCTGCTGCCGCCTCCTGTGCTGGGGTTTCCTGCTGCTGCTGCTGCTCCCCAGCCTCCACCTCCTGCTCTTCTTCCGCTGCCACCTCCTCCTGCTCCTCTTCCGCCACTGCCTCCTCCTCAACTGGGCCTGCTGCTCTGCAGCCTCCTGCTCCCTTGCTGCTGCCACCATTGCCTCCTCCTCCACCAGGGCCTGCTGCTGCTCCTGCTGCCCTGTGTTTGTAAAAGGTTTGTCCTTGAAATCAGCATATCCAACATGGCTTGCATAGTGCAGGAGCTGTCTGGCATGAGGCAGGGATGGGGAAAGGTGTGGTCAGTGCTGAGCCCTGGGGTATACGCCTGGAATGTGAGATGCATGAGATGATATGAGAGGGAACCCTGGAAGCTGGTCTGAAAAGGAGTACATAGGATGTGTTAGCAGGGCCCAGTTATTCCTCAGCAGCATGTTTGGATTTGAGTTTGTGACTATCGTTGGATTCCCAGTATGGCCATCTGTTTGGTTTGGGGGGGGGGGGGGCTATTTTGTTTCAATTACTTTAAATTCATGCTATCACATTCACTAATAGCAGGACCTCAGGCAGGAATACCATGAAACATTATCCACCCCAGAAAGGGGGATACAGAAGTGAGGCACCCTGATCCCCTAAAATTGAAGATATGGATTTGTGAAGAGGTAATGCCAGAAAAGGCGGTTAGTTGGAATTTGCAGCCACACTCATGGGAGGGTAGCTGCAACTTCAGGCCTTGATCTGGGACAGAGGTGTTATTTATTTATTTATTTGTAGCATTTGTATCCCACATTTTCCCACCCATTAGCAGGCTCAATGTGGCTTACATTATACCGTAAAGGCGATCGCCAAGTCCGATAGATGTTAAACAAATACAGTTTAAAATAAGGGTCAGGTAAGGTTAGAGTAAACAGGTACAAAAAGGGACAAGGAAATAAAGGAATGCGATGTAAGGTTATGACTTACTTTTAGCTTATTAGCCACATTTAACGTGAATTTGTACTGGAAATGTTCATAAATAAATACATAAACAAATACGGGTGCTCTGTTTGTAATACTTACCTCAAACCCTGAGGCGCCGTCGCACACTCCGGATGTTTTCAGGGTTCTCCCTCCTGATGAGCTGGTACCGGTGCCTTAGGGATTCGAGTTCCCTTCTGATGCCGAAACATCTTCAAGATACAAGTTTGTAAACCAGGAGTCAGCCCTTCTTGCCTTCACAAACAAGCCAAATTGGAGAGAGACATAACACTGATGGGGGGGGGGGGGGGGGGGGGGGGGGGGGGGGGGGGGGGGACATTAGCCAAGGTGTCCCTTATTAGGGTCCATGCCCTGACAGAGACGTTCCTCGGGGGCAGATGGTGGTGGTATTTAAATAGGCACCTTTTGTGCTTAAGGCAGAGCTGCACCAAATGCAGAGTTTCTGCAATGCTATAATTTGGCTCTCGCCAGAGTGCCATTTAGCTCTCTGAATAAACGTTCTAAAACGTGCATCGCCTTATATGGATGTTCAGCACATGTATGAAGTCCTTATATGTGCAATGCCATATATGAACGTTCCGCATATGTATGAAAGTCTTTACGTGTGCAATGCCAAATATGGATGTTCCTTACAGGTGCAGTGCCATATATGGACGTTCAGCATGTGTATGAACGTTCTTACACGTGCGGAGCCTTATATGGAGGTTCCGCAGGTAGAGGGGACGTGTTCTAACATAGCTAGGCACGTTTTAATACTCGGGGGACCATTTGCGCGATGGACGTTCTTCGGTCGATGTTTCAAAGAACGTTTTTTCTACTTCATCTTGGACATTTCTATTTTAGGCGTTTTTCGCCAGGATTTTGGAACATAGAAAAAATGTCCATAATATCTTTCCATTATATGTGGCTGATTTTGGACGTTTTTACTAAAACGTCCAAAGTCGGACTTGGACATCATATCGAATTGTCACTTTTAAGGTCAGCATACTCAATTGAACAAAGCCTGAGGTAGTTCCTACCATAGGAAATACATTCATCTGTGATTTAACATCAGTTGTAATAAAAGCCAGTAAAGTATAATTATTTGTGAATTTAATTACACAACACTGATTTTACATGAAATCCTTTGTAATCCCTTTTTGGAGAGAATTTGCAGTCCTTCCTAGGGTAAGGTTATTTTAATAGAAATATTTCAGTAGAATTTGTCTTTGTGTTACAGGTGGAGGCTTTAACACATCAACCACGAGCCACAACAGTACATGCTGTGCGAGATTCTGAATTGGCCAAATTACCTGAAGGAGCACTGACTTCGATTAAACGCAGATATCCCCAGGTGAGTGAGGCACAGCTGAGTTTTATCCTTCCTCAAGATGTAATGCTTTGAATCAACCCCGCCCCCAACCCCACCCCCTTTAGCCTCCCCAAACAGTTGGGCCACCGACCGCCTATGGGCTTAGGTACAAATATAGAGACCTTATGCTGATAAGACTACTATAGAATGTATTGTCTAACTAAAACACTGTTATCACCGGTTACTAGGTTATACACAATCCTGATTTGTAACTGACTAGGTCATGAAGTAATACAGTTAGCAGCACACCTTCCTGACCACAGTTCTGAACTAACCCGCCTTTGCTGGGGTAAGAACCCACTCACTAATCCCAGACTTATAGGAAATAAATCCCTGTAATGCTCACCGAGCTGACTCTTGGGTGGTCTCTCAGATGAGGTCGGCACAGATTTTCCCCCTAGACTCAAACTATCTTCCACAGCGACTCAGTCTTAGAGAATAGCCCAGGCTCTCTGCAGCAAGCAGGATTACAGTCACTCTGGCTGGTACAGCTGGACCAACAGGTACTTTCTTCAGATAGACAGTTCACAAGGTTGTGGACCACTTCAGGTCTCGCTGGTCTTCTTTCCAGCTACCCCCTTTTCCAGGCGAACTCGTGGCAAACTTCCTAACAACCTCTGCCAGACCCTTCTCTTATCCTCTCGTTCCCGCTCTTCAGTCCCCGATCCTCAGGTGACCAGACAGCAACCAATCATGATCTTGTCCAGCTCCTTCCCTGAGCAAGAAACGACCTTTTCTTGACCTTCAAATTGTTACATTGTGATGGGCATTCCTATCTCTCATCAGGCTTGCTGGCGCCATGGTCTTACTCTCTTTTCCTTATCAGCGAGGTAAAAAGTGTGTGTGGGGGGGGGGGGGGGCAGGTAGCCCACTGCATGTCCTTGAGTTTTTCCAGGCCTGCCAGTGATTTACCACAAGCAGAGAGCTGACACAAACAGAAAGTTGAATCTGCTTGCTCACTGAAGTACAGGGTCATAGTTCACAGACCCCATCTTGATATAGTTGTATTCACAGGCTGAGACCAGCAGAGTGAGACTCACAGGGAAATAGCCCTACAGTTCTCTCCAGGGAGCCTATTAGGACAAGTGCTGACAGAAATAAGATGGATACAGCTACCAAGTCAGTCAGAGAGAGAACCTGGACAGGAGAGGGGGGCTCCCTCAAGCCCAAAGAACAAGAGGCCAAGAAGACCAATGAGGACAGAGCCAAGCTAGGCTGAGAAAAAAGGGCTAGGCAACAGCCTCCAATAATAACAGTTTTTAAGCAAGTGTGGTCTGCACTACCTGTGAACTACATTTCACATAATGCCTTGCTTATTTAACATTACAGTGACCTACAGTAAAACATTAACATATTTCAGAAACCTATCCCAACCAGGCAAGGCTGTCAAAGGACAGAACAGGGAGGGGTTGCAAGTATCCTGGGTGGGAAGGGTTAACACGGTTAAAATATTGGTGTTACCCCAATTTCTTTATTTTGCATGTTTACCCCTACCACTTCCTAAACTCTTTTTGCATAAATTGCAGAGGAAAGTGTTTGCCTATATCTGGTGGCACAAACCCTCAGAGTCCGCAGGCGTTGCATGTTTGTTGACCATGGGCATGGTGGTATGGGAATGCCTGATATTTTGACTTATTACAATGCGGCACACCGTAAAGAACTCTTTGAGTGGGCTGGCTTCCCTGATAAGTGTTGGGTGCAGCTGGAGCAGGCTTTAATGGGAGGGCAGTCCCTTCATTCTTTGCCAGCAGACATTGCTGATTTGCAGTCTCAAATTAAGACGGCCACTTACGGAATTGCATGCATCCTTAGGGTGTAGTGCTTACTCCGTTTGGCATTGTTTCCCCATCAATGTTATTTTTATGCTGCTCCCATATAGTAAGCTCTGGGATTTGTGCCAAAAGATACTACAAATGTGTTTTCATAGTGGGCTGGGCCTTTGAGTGTTAGGCAGATGATGTTACTTTATTCTCTTTGCTGCACTGCAAGATGAATATGACCTGCATCCACATGGTTACTTTTTACTTTTGTTAATTGTGTGATTTTATGTATGAAAAAGTGATCCCAGATTGGAACGGGGAGATATAGGACTTTTGAAGATTTTTCTTTCAGGAGTGGGACTTATTTCCCTTATTTATCAGGCCCTGCTCTTCAGTCATCCCCCTGCCCTTTGTTATGAGCTGGGAAGCATTTTTAGGCTATACTTTAGATTCCAAGCAATGGGAGGCGCTTTATGGGAAGCTGCTGAAGATCTCTATTGCCTCTAACTTTGAGGAATATGGATACAGCATGCTTTTCCAGTGGTACTATACTCCAGCCCACCATAAGCAAATTTTTGGGTTCGGCACTGGACATCGTTGGAGAGGCTGTGTGGTGAAGGGTGCTTTTGCCTATATTTGGTGGGACTGTGCTAAGGCACAGCAATATTGGGGAATAGTAGCTCAATTTGTGCAGGATCTGCTTTCTGTGCATATAACCCTGACTGTTCATATTTTCTTATTAAATGGTCAACCCCCTGGTCTTGATGAGGACTTACATTGCTTGCTAACTTCAGTTATCATGGCAGCTCATGTTTGCCTGGCCGCCACTTGGTGGCAATTGGACCTTCCCACACAAGTCCAGCAGTTGGCTAAAACTGACTTTCTTTATATGATATCTAAGTTGATTGCTCAAGAACAGGATAGGCTACTCTCAGAGGATTTGGAGGCCCTATCTGCAGTGGAGGGGGTGATCCTGATTTGGTCCTGTCCTTTTTTTTTTCTTTGGGACTTGTGGCTTTTTTTTCTGAACTACTTGGACTGACCTCTGTTCATTTTCCCAGGTGAAGGGGTGCAGGTTTGTATTCTTTTTTAGGTTTGTAGTCTGTTATATTGTTGGCATTCACCCTGTGTATCCACCTTAGAGTTAATAAATAAATATGTTTACAGAAAAAAAAGCCTGCTCAGAGAAAACTGTGCAGAGCTAATCCCATTAACCACAATTTGACTAGAGGGGACAGCATAGAGGGCCTGCACCCACTGTCCAAATAGGCCTTCCAATCCAGTTTTCTCCAGGACTCTAAATAAAGTTTTTAAAAGTCCACTCCACTGTATGAAATGCTTTTTCTGTGTGAATGGCAACAGACATTGCCTTGATCTTATCCCACTGTATCTTATTAATAAGGTTCACTGCTCTCCAGATATTATCCCCAACACACTCCCTTAACAATCCTGATTGGTCACACTGAATTATTTTTGGAAGTAAGGGTTCTAAATGTCCAGCTAAAACTTGCAAAAATCTTCATATTACTATTTAAATGTGCAATAGGTCAGTAACTGGCACATTGGTAAGGTCCTTTTTCTAGTTTGGAAGAATAACCAACTGTGCTTGATACATGCTACTGGGAAGCCTGTTATCCAACAAAACGCCAATAACATCTTAGCCAAAAAAGAGGGGTGCTATCCAGTCTTTTGCACTGAGTATCACATGTATAATTCTCCCAGTTGATGAGAGATTATATATGTGTGCTCGATGCAAATAACTCTCACAGAATGAGTCCGTTCTCTAGAGTAGCAGACTTGGAGGAGCTGAGGAAGACTGAGAGGTACATAGAGGAGGCCTACAGGGATGTGGTAGAGAGGTCCCACCTCCAGTCTAGCAGCCCCTGTGCTGCCTTGGAGGAGGAAAGTCTCCAAAAAGGAGGGCATCACCCTGGTGAAGTTCATAGTAATCCTGTAGCCAGGACCTGCCACCAGTGGATGCAATATCCTCTCACATCGAGGATGTGCCTCCAGGAGCTTCTGCCCAGGAGGGAAGGGTTAGGACACCTGTTGTAGTTAGTGATTCAGTTATTAGGCTTGTAGATAGCTGGGTGGTTGGTAGACATGTGGATTACCTGGTAACTTGCTTACCTGGTGCAAAGGTGGTGGACCTCACATGTCACCTAGATAGGATTTTAGATATTGCTGGGGAGGAGCTGGAACCGTCCCTGCCCCCCATAACCACCCTCCTCTTTGCCACCTCCCAATCCCCATCCCCCTCCCAAACCCTCAAAGTTACCCCCTCATATCCCCAAATGACTATGTTTCATAAGCAATTACTTACCTTCTCCTCCCCAGGGGCCTCCCATTTATCGTGTTATCATTCAGCATTCAATCCTCATACCACTCCTGGCCTAGTTTATAGCACAACCAGTGCTTTTTTTGTGCCGGTACGCGCTGGTACGGTGTACCGGCACCTTTTTTCCCTAGGGTTCCTGACTTGCGTTCCTGCCGCCCGTCGAGATCCAGCGCCCCTGCCCCAGCTGCCCGCCCTCTTTGCTTTCCGACAGGCCTGCTTTCCGATCCAAACCTCCCCCCCCCCCCCCCGCGACGCGTTTCAATCTTTTATTTATTTTTTTTACTTGCAGTCACAGCGCCGGCGTTGTTGAGAGGACCAGGCTCGCCTCCTCATGTTTTCCTTCCCTTCGCTGTTCCGATCGCTGCCTCTCAGTGTCCCGCCTTCGCGGAAACAGGAAACGCGTCACCGGAAGGCGGGACACTGAGAGGCAGCGAATCAGCACAGCGAAGGGAAGGAAAGCATGAGGAGGCGAGCCTGGTCCTCTCAACAATGCCGGCGCTGGATCTGCAAGTAAAAAAAATAAATAAAGATTGAAACGCGTTGACGGGGGGGGGGGGGGAGGTTTGGACCGGAAGCAGGGCTGTCGGGAAGCAAAGAGGGCGGGCAGCTGGGCAGGGGCGCTGGATCTCGACGTCGGGTGGGGAGAAGGTCTGATGTGGGGGTTGGATGAATGGCAGACCCTGGGGATGGGAGAACAGGGCACATGCTGGGTGCTAGGGGTTGAGGAGAGAGAAGGGTATTTTGCTGGGGCTGGGAGAAGGGAGCTTGATTTAGGGAGAAGAGCTGACTCTGTGGCTGGGAGAAAAAGGGACCAAGGACAGACACTGAGGTTTGGGGCTGAGGGTCTGATGCTGGGGCTGGAGAAGAAGGGGAGGGCAGGGAAGAGGAAAATTGCTGGACATGAAGGAGAGGGGAGGGGAGAGAGGATAATCAGTGGACATGGATGGCAGGGGAGGTACAGGGGGCAGAGAAGAATGGGCCGCGGATGGCAGGGGGAGGACGGAGCAGAGAAGAATGGCTGGTCACAGATGGCAGGGGAGGACAGGGGGCAGAGAAGAATGGTCACGGATGGCAGGGGAGGACGGAGCAGAGAAGAATGGCTGGTCACAGATGGCAGGGGAGGACGGGGGCAGAGAAGAATGGCTGGTCACGGATGGCCGGGGAGGACGGAGCACAGAAGAATGGCTGGTCACGGATGGCAGGGGAGGACAGGGGGCAGAGAAGAATGGGTCGCGGATGGCAGGGGAGGACGGAGCAGAGGAAGAATGGCTGGTCACAGATGGCAGGGGGGGGACGGAGCACAGAAGAATGTCTGGTCACGGATGGCAGGGGAGGACGGAGCACAGAAGAATGGTTGGTCACGGATGGCAGGGGAGGACAGGGGGCAGAGAAGAATAGCTGGTCACGGATGGCAGGGGAGGACGGAGCAGAGAAGAATGGCTGGTCACGGATGGCAGGGAGGACTGGGGGCAGAGAAGAATGGCTGGTCACGGATGGCAGGGGAGGACAGGGGGGCAGAGAAGAATAGCTGGTCACGGATGGCAGGGGAGGACGGAGCACAGAAGAATGGCTGGTCACGGATGGCAGGGGAGGACAGGGGGCAGAGAGAGAAGAATGGGTCGCGGATGGCAGGGGAGGACGGAGCAGGAAAGAATGGCTGGTCACAGACTGGCAGGGGAGGACAGGGGGCAGAGAAGAATGGTGGTCACGGATGGCAGGGAGGAGGACGGAAGTACAGAAGAATGGCTGGTCACGGATGGCAGGGGAGGACAGGGGGCAGAGAAGAATGGGTCGCGGATGGCAGGGGAGGACGGAGCAGAGAAGAATGGTGGTCACAGATGGCAGGGGAGGACAGGGGGCAGAGAAGAATGCTGGTCACGGGATGGCAGGGGAGGACAGGGGCAGAGAAGAATGGCTGGTCATGGATGGCAGGGGAGGACAGGGGACAGAGGAGAATGGCTGGTCATGGATGGCAGGGGAGGACAGGGGACAGAGGAGAATCGCTGGACATGGGAGGAGAGAGCAGGGGAGAGAGGAGACATGCTGGACATGGATGGAGAGGAGAGCAGGAGATAGAGGAGGAATTGCTTGACATGGATGGATGGATGGATGGATGGAGGGTTGGCGGGGAGAGAGGAGAAATGCACTTGGATGGAGGAGAGGGGAGAGAGAATTATTTCTTTATATGGATACAGGGAGGGAAGAGAGAGGAGAAATGCTGGACATGGATGGAGCGGAGGAAACGAAAAAAAGAAGATGCACATGGATGGAGATGAGGAAAGGAAGAGAGGAGAAAAACTGCACTTGGATGGGAAAATAGGCAAAAGCTGGATCATGTTGTACCTCCTCCAGTCAATCCACAGAGGAGGATCCAGCTTTTACTATGGATGTAGGGCAGAAATGAAGAAGAGGAAAGGAAAGAAATAAATGGAAAGGAAGCTCTAGAAATGGAGTTAAGAGAACAGATAGAGAGCAGCAGAATCAGAGGCTGGGACCAATATGGATAGAAAAACAAAGTCACCAGACAACAAAGGTAGAAAAAATCATTTTATTTTCATTTTAGTGTTTACATCTGTTGTCTTATTTTGCACTGGGTATACTGGAGCTGTAGCAGCTTACAGAAATTATTTATAATGAAAAAAATCATGTTATTTCTTGCTCCTATACTAGATATTTTCAATGATGTCTGTTTATATGCGCCATGGCTGCTATAAGGGGTGTGGCCAATGTGGGTGTGGCTATCATAGGGGTGGAGCCATATGTGGTGACCCCACCACAATGAGTACCGGCACCTTTTTTTCTACAAAAAAGCACTGAGCACAACCCAACATTGTCTGCAACAGGTAGAATTGAGTCCACATTTGAACCTTAAGCATCTGTAGGGTGACTCAAAATAGATTAAGCATTTAGAGCACACCCCTCAGATGGAAGGTTAGAGGGACTGTCTCCAAGGACTTCCATCTGAGATTCTGAGGAGTCAGATTCTGAGTCCACCACCACCTCCTCAGAGGAGTGTCTCTGTTATATGGACCTGTTCTGTCCAGGTCATGCCAGTTAGTTGGAAGAGTCCTAGATTGCTTCAAATGCATTTTCTGCCATCTTCCTGGGCTTTTTAACCACAGATAGAGGAGCCTCCCTGGCCACCTGGAACTTCTCCTGAGATTTCACAAACACCTTAATCTATTTAAGGGTAGGAAGGAATTTCCACTTTCCGTTCACTGTGAGCGCCAACTTAGCTGGATACCACAAACCCCATTGAAAGCCTTTAGCCTGAAGCTCTTTCTTATGTGTCCACAGCTCCTTGCGCTTACAAATAGTTTCCAAACCCAAATCTTGAAACCATTTTGTAAGCACAAGCATAACCATCTGATTTGCGCCTCTTCAAATCTGCAAATTTATCTTTCTGTGCATATCTAAGTATACAGTCAGCATCCTGAAATCGAAGTAACTTTACCACAAGTGCATGAGGTGGCATATTAGTGTCTGGCTTGGGGCGCAGGACTGATGATTTTTGGAGTCTTTCAGGATTTAGCAGCATAGATGTGGAAGCCTTTGCCTTAATTTGCTTGGGCATTCTAGCACACATTCTAGCCCTAATCCTAACCTAATCTTATTGACATGCAGAGGCAAGGCCTCAGTCCGGAAGAGGCCTAATATAGTCCACCATCCACCACAGTAGCTATCTGAACCTTCTGCCCCAGCTGTATCTGAGTCTCTCAGGGTATATGTAAAATTATTCAGATAAGACATTCTCAAACCATGGTTAAATAAGAGGCGCACGTTATCTTCAGACAGACACTGGAGCAGTCAGAAAATGCCTCCAGTCTCATTCTCCATCATAGCAGATGGTCTCTCCCACATCTGCATGCCACCAGGCTCATCACTAGGCCAAGGACTGTCCACAACTGTGTCACGGAACCCGGGATGGTGAGCCCTTGGGCTGCAGCCAAACCGCAGCAGACAAGTCGTCTGGGGAGGCACAGAGCAGAGGCAAACCAGGCACTGAATACACACAGGATACCAGACATGGCAAATAGACAGTACACTCAAGACAAGCAATAAGCACCACCAGAAAAGGGAGATAGACCACTCAGGCGGGCCTCACGGCCGAACCGGAACCCACTCATACAGAGTCCATGTGTACGGGCCTCACAGCTGAACTGGAACTGAATCATACCAGAGGGAGTACTACTCAAGCAGTGCACACACACTGCACTAAACAGAGCCACAAACAAGCGGTCAAAAGACCCTACACACAGGCACAAAGAAACTGAAGGGGAAAAGACAAGCCCACTTAGACTCACATGGTAGAAACCACAAGTAAAAGATAAGAAAACCACACAGGAAGGCAGCACAGGACTGGGCTTAGAACCCTAGCTATAAATGAATAGTCCTAACCAAGTCAAACAGACATCACACAGAGAGGTAGCACAGGCTGGGCTAGTAGTCCCAGCTAACAGAAGAACCACCCACTCAAGCACAAACAGAAACCAAACAGAAAGGACACTCAGGCCTGTGCTAGATCCACAGCTATAAATGAATGAATAATCCTAACCAAGTCAACAGAAATCACATAGAGAGGTAGCACAGGGCTGGGCTAGTAGTCCCAGCTAAACAGAAGCTCCACCCACTCAAGCACAAACAGAACCAAACAGAGAGGATGCACAGACTGTGCTAGTAGACACAGCTAAATGAATAAGCAATCCACTCAAACACAACCAGAAACCTCACAAAGAGAACTCAAACAGAAAGCACACAGGAAAAACTCAAGACAAGGCCACACAGAGGAACAGCTGTGCCATACAGAACTCAATAATAAGGGAAGCCACTCATGAGGGAACACTCTAAGCTGTACCATACAGCACTCAGGGAAAGGGAAGCCACTCAAAGGAATACTCAAGGGTGTGCCACTAGGCACTCAAGGAAAAAGGGGAGCCAACTATAGGAATACACTCTAGGCTATATCATACAGCACTCAGGGAAAAGGGAAGGCACTCATAGAAATACACTAGGCTGTGCCACACTGCACTCAAGGGAAAAGGGAAGCCATTCATTGGAACACTCTAGGCTGTACCATACAGCACTCAAGGGTAAAGGGGAGCCAACTATAGGAATACACTCTAGGCTGTATCATACAGCACTCAGGGAAAAGGGAAGCCACTCATAGGAATACACTAGGCTGTGCCACATAGCACTCAAGGGAAAAGGGAAGCCACTCATAAAATACACAAGGCTGGCCATGCAGCACTCAAGGGTAAAGGGAAGCTACTTATAGGAATACACAAGGCTGTGCCCAGTGGCGTTCCTAGGGGGGCTGACACCCGGGGCGGATCGCCGAGGCGCCCCGCCCCCCCCCGAGTGCAGCGCCTCCCCCGGATGCAGCGCGACACCCCCCGTGAAAGACCCCCCCCCGGGTGCACGCCGCTGGGGGGAGGGGGGGGTGCCGCGCGCGCCTGTCCTCCGTTCGTTCCATGCTTCTTCTCTGCCCCAGAACAGGAAGTAACCTGTTCTGGGGCAGAGAAGAAGCATGAAACCACCGGAGGACAGGCAACGCGCGGCACCCCCCCAGCGTCATGCACCTGGGGCGGACCGCACCCACTGCCCCCCCTAGGAACGCCACTGGCTGTGCCACAGAATCAAATAGCAGACACTAGAGACAAGGGAAAAGTAAGCAAACAGGGAAAGCTGCCTTTACATACACAAATCAGATAAGGAGGAATGCTCACAAGAATCAGGAGACATACACAGCAAAGAGTTAAAGCAGGCTCCAATATCCTCATTATAGGAGACATCAACCTACATCTTGAAGACAACACTTCAAAAAAACACACTAGAATGCAAAGAATTCCTGAAACTCTGGGACTTACACGCTCCAAACACCCAACCAACACACGAAAAAGGACACACACTAGACATCATCACACACAAATTCGACCTAGACTCAACTATCCTACTTACAGACACAAGATGGATACCCACACCATGGACCACTATAAAGCACATGTCTCCCTCCTCTGGCGAAAAACACACAGAAACGCAAGTCAACAAAACGAACGAACAACATACACTACGAGAGGAAAAATAGACCCTACAACATTCTGGCAACAGGTCTACCAAAATGAATGGCCAGCAAACACAGACACCGTACAATTCCTCCAAGAATGGGATAACATATGTAAAACAATATTAGACACAATTGCCCCAATCCAAACCAGAACATCGCACAGGAAAAAATCAATCCATGGTTCACAGAAGAGCTGAAAGAACTCAAAATGCAAGTCATAAAACTAGAACGCGCTTGGAACAAGAAGAAAGATGACACACACTGAATGCATGGAAATCACTTCGGAGGAAATACAAATACACCATAAAACATACTAAAAGACTACACTATAAAACTATGATTGACCAAACTACAAAGACACGCACAAACTCTTCCACCTTGTAAATAAGCTGCTAGACACTACACTTGTTACAAACAATAACAAAGAAATACCAGGGGTCAACGACCTCGCGAAATACTTCAAGAGAAAATCATACAACTACGACTTAAAATACCTACCAGCCCTACCGAATACACCACATTCCTGAACTGTCTAGACCCTGAAAATGGAATATACCCAGCAGACAGGATCTGGACCGAATTCGAAGTACTGCCAGAAGACCTTATCTTTAAAACGCTTAAAAGATTCGCCAAATCCCAATGCAAACTAGACATCTGCCCAAGCAACCTTATGAAATCAGCTCCTCAACAATTCATATTAGACTTAACAAACCACCTGAATTTCATGCTACAAAACGGACTTTTCCCAAAGGAAAATCTTACTCACCCCAATACCCAAAGACACAAAGAAAAACGCTAATGAAATAACTAACTACAGACCAGTTGCATCCATACCACTAATAACCAAATAACAGAAGGAGTGGTAACCAAACAACTTACAAATTATCTCGACAAGTTCTCAATACTGCATGACACCCAATCAGGATTCCGTTCGAATCACAGCACAGAGACAGTACTAACTACCCTACTGACCAAATTTAAGCAACGGATTGCAACAGGCTCTAATATACTCCTCCTACAATTTGACATGTCAAGTGCCTTTGACATGGTTGACCACGGAATTCTATTACACATTCTTGAATATTTCGGCATTGGAGGCAATGTCCTAAATTGGTTCAAGGGGTTCTTAACCTCACGCTCATACCAAGTCACATCAAACTCAACCACATCTGCTGCATGGACACCTGACTGCGGAGTACCGCAGGGATCTCCCCTCTCACCAACAATTTTTCAACCTACTGATGACCCCACTAGCAAAACTTCTATCAAACCATAACCTCAACCCTTACAAATATGCCGATGATGTAACGATATACATTCCTTTTAAACAAAACATCAACGAAATCTCCTACGAAATCAACCAAAGTCTACACATCATGAACACCTGGGCAGATGCATTCCGACTGAAATTGAACGCAGAAAAAACTCAATGCCTCATACTAACCTCCCAATACAATACAACAAAATTACTGCCATCAACACACCTAAACTAAACCTGCCAATTTCAGAAAATTTAAAAATCCTTGGAGTCACGATCGACCGCCACCTTACACTTGAGACTCACCGCGAACAACACAACAAAAAGATGTTCTTCTCCATGTGGAAGCTGAAAAGAATAAAACCATTCTTTCCAAGATCTGTCTTCCGCAACCTGGTACAATCACTCGTATTAAGCCATCTGGATTACTGCCAACTCACTATACGGCAGGCTTGCAAAGAACAAATCATGAGAAAACTTCAGACGGCCCAGAATACAGCAGCCAGACTCATCTTCGGAAAACCAAAATACGAAAGCGCAGCACCATTACGTGAGAAACTACATTGGCTCCCACTCAGGGAACGTGTCGCCTTTAAAATATGCACGTTAGTGCACAAAATCATTCACGGTGAAGCCCCTGCATACATGTCTGACTTGGTAGACCTGCCACCCAGAAACGCCAAAAAATCATCCAGAACTTTCCTCAACCTCCACTTCCCTAAATGCAAAGGCATAAAGTATAAAGCACTACATCATCAACCTTCTCCTACAAGAGCACGCAACTCTGGAATGCACTGCCACGCGGCCTGAGAGCGGTTTATGAGTTGACAGACTTCCGCAAACGATTGAAGAACTATCTCTTCGAAAAAACATACCGCAAGGATCAAAACATATAAATCCCATATACATCATAACAATGCCTCAAGACATAACCTCACATACTCCACTTCCCCGTACTCTCTCCCATTCAACAATCTACCCACAGATAAAAACTGTTTACCCCATCGCTCTCTTACTATTATTTGATTACCTTATTAATTCCCCAACGTCATATCCTATAGTTTCTACGCCCCAAAGGTGATTGATCTGACTCTGACTTCCTTAACTTTTCACAATGTAACCCATAATCGTAATGTAATAAACTGTATTTCCATTATTTACAATGTATTGTAAGCCACACTGAGCCCGCAAATAGGTGGGAAAATGTGGGATACAATGCAATAAAATAAATAAATAAGGGCTGCTTCCAAACACATCAGAAAGAGGCAGGGCTTACACTGCATCAAAGGTTTAAAGCAAACAAAGGGGAAAACAAACAATGTTCTTACCAGAACTCAGCCAGGAAGGGAAGGGAAAAGCAGGCAGAGACAGAGCACACCCAGCTGCACGGGAGCAAGGTAATCAAAGAAAGCAGCTAGGCTATGGAAGCAAAGAAATCAAGGAAGCAGCTGGCTGGCAGCAACTGGCTCTCTGAACCGTGAAGGTAACAAGGGAAACCCACAAGGAAACAAAACAGGACTTTGCTTGGAAGCAAATATAACCTGAGCTCCCGGCTGAGCTGACGGCAGACTGCTCAGTGAATCAGATGTTGTAGCCTTATCGAGAAACTCTCCTTCAGATGCAGCTGACTGTATATTGCCTTTGTCCGTCTGTCCTGTGAAGAAACTTCGCGAATACTTATCGGGCCTTTTACACCGTGAGTGTCTGACCATAGCCACGTTGTTCAACGGCCCCATTTGACGGTTACCCGACTCCATTACATCCACTCCCCTCAACTTAAGCCAAGATTCACTGATGCCCATTCTATTGCCAAAGATAGAGGAAATAACCAGAAAATCATCTAGTGACCCATAACCAACCACGCAGGAAAGCGGATCGAAATCTGTTCCTACTGGGTCTACTATTACCGTTTAGGACAACGATTCTACCAAGTAATATGACGGAGTGGAGACAACATGTGGCAACCTTTTTGGATGGGTCGCATGGCTGAGGAAGCACCGAAAAAAAAGGCGCGGAGCAACAAAGGTTAATGCAGCTGAGTTATATAGTTCAATCGGCGGCGACCTAGGGAATGTGAGGCGAACTCAGAAGGGAGACAGGAACACCGAACCAATGAAGAACAATGAGCAAGTACCGAAGAACGAGTTGCGGAGTAACAAAGGTCAAAAACAGCCTGAACAGTTACTGGATGTTTCTATCTTAGGCACCTAGTTGCGACCTCGTAGCAGCCATCCTAGATAATAATTTAGCTTAATTACACTTTATATCTATCGAATTTACTAGTGCTAGCCTTTCATCAGAAGCATAGATTCAGTACTGTCTAGCACTGTTCTTTATCTTGGAGCTAGGCTTGGATGCTACCGATTATGAATGTCCATAAATTATTGTTTGCCTAATTACAGATTACTGCACCTGCTGATGTAATTTCTAGGCAGCTATTGTAGAGTTGTACTTAAACACTACTGATTGCATATATATCAAAAAGTCATTTGCTTTAACTTTAGATAAGTCATTTAGCTGATGTAATTTCTAGGCAGTCATTGCAGGGTTGTACTTCAACACTATTGATTGCATATATATCAAAAAAGTCATTCGCTTTAACTGTAGACAATTCATTTAGCCGATGTAGTTTTTATGCAGTCAATTCATTGGATTTCATAACATTACTGACAACCGCATTTAACTGATGTAATCTCTAAGCAGTTAATTCATTGCATGTCGTAATATTGCTGATTTCATAATATTACTGACAACCACATTTAACTGATGAAATCTCTAAGCAATTCATTGCATGTCGTAATACTGCTGACCGCATACATCTAAAACTGTTGTTCATAAGTCATAACATTGCTGATTGCTTGCATCCAAAATTGAGGCTTGCTTTATTAATTGTAGAGCTGTATGTAAACACTATTGATTGCTATATGTCAAAAAGTCATTCGCTTTAACTGTAGACAATTCATTTAGCCGATGTAGTTTTTATGCAGTCAATTCATTGGATTTCATAACATTACTGACAACCACATTTAATTGATGTAATCTCTAAGCAGTTATTCATTGCATGTCGTAATACTGCTGACTGCATACATCTAAAACTGTTGTTCACATGTCATAACACTGCGATTGTGTGCATCCAAAATTGAGGCTTGCTTTATTTGCAGATAACTGCATTTAGTTGATGCAATTCAAGGTAGTCAATTCACTGCACTTCATAATACTACTAAGTGCTTAACAGTGTCACTATTACAGTCCCTTAATAAGAAAATATCTGTTATATTATTAGTCACTGTTTAACCTGGAATCAAAGACAGACGTTAAGGCACATCTGTACAATAATTTCTATCACCATCATTGTTGAATTGATGCTTGCTTTAGTTGCAGATAACTGCATTTAGTCAATGCAATTCAAGGCAGTCAATTCACTGCACTTCATAATACTACTAAGTGCTTAGCAGTGTCACTATTACAGACCCTTAATAAGAAAAATACCTGTTATTATTAGACACTGTCTAACCTGGAATTGAAGACAGACGTAAGGCACATCTGAACAATAATTTCTGTCACCATCACTGAATCCTAGTGAACCCAATATTCACAAGAAATAATAGCAAGATGAATATTACAAATCTATTCTTCATCATCTACTCGCTCACCCTAATTCACTACATGCTTTCACACACCGTACCACTAACCTCTGTAATTTGTCACATTGGTTTTAGTCATGCATTACTTAGAAGTCTTTTAGGTTCTTGGTTTTTGAAGTTACAATATTGTCATATTGTTTCAATTTCTTGTATTCAGTCTACCATTGAATACATTGTTTCCTTCCATTTTCACAGCACTCACTATCTAATGTGGTTTCCACCATGGCTCACATGCTACTCTTGTTATCACTGCTGTTTTTTTTCCCATGGTTGCACTTAATGTTATTGGTCTTTTGCATACGCTTCATAAATATTATTTCATGGCTGCTGGTGTATCGTGCATCAGTACCGATACGCTTTAAATGGTTGGTTGTAAGGAGCGCGTTTCAATTATTTTCTCCTGCGGTTTGGAGTGCCATACAGTAAGCAGCCTTCCTTCTTTCCTTTATATATTTTTTTTGCACAATGTGGTTCAGTCTAATTATTCCCGATTAAATTATAGATACGGTTATTTATTGCTTGGTTTACTTTACCAAATTGTGAGCCAGTTTTCTGTTTCTCATAGCTCTTCCACTGTGCCTTCTGGGATATTATTTAGGGTTAGTTTGTTTCAACTTCACTCTCACACTTGCTATTTATGACCTTATTTTGAAATATTATTATCATACACATATGTTTGTGGTATTTTAAGTTTTTATGGCCTTGGAACATTAACTGTTTTATGTAATCATCCACATTTGCAATTTGTCTTCCAAAAT
The DNA here is from genome assembly GCF_901765095.1 of Microcaecilia unicolor. Classification (NCBI taxonomy): domain Eukaryota; kingdom Metazoa; phylum Chordata; class Amphibia; order Gymnophiona; family Siphonopidae; genus Microcaecilia; species Microcaecilia unicolor. The sequence goes on from NC_044036.1 coordinate 232,451,400, forward strand.
TTTTTTTCTGGTCACCTGTCAATCATGGCGAGTCTACTGTAGGTAGTTTTTAAAATCAGATATATGTTTATATATACATATTTGCCACATGTTTGTGCTAATAAAGGGAAAGGGAAATGGGACTTGATATACCGCCTTTCTGAGTTTTTGCAACTACATTCAAAGTGGTTACATATATTCAGGTACTCATTTTTTGTACCGGGGCAATGGAGGGTTAAGTGACTTGTTGTTGGAGAAAATCCGCCAATGAGCGGAGAGAACTCAAACGCCCCACTGTACAAGACAATAGTTTACAGAAAGTGGGAGAGCGACCAAGGATACCAGAAACTGGAGGATGTTTGTTAATAAACAATTTTATTGAAAATTTGAAGACTCAAATAAATCTAAATATAGAAGAAATATATATATAGATATTAACGAAAAAAAAGGGGGGAAAGGGTGGGAATATAAAAAAATGAACATTAATTATTATCATGATAATAATAAAATAGGAAATGAAAAATCAAAAAGAGAAAAAACAACGTAAAAAGGCGGAAAATGCTGATAGAGCACAATACTGATTGTCTGGTGAATGCCTTAAATATGAGTGTATTGAAAAAATGTTCATAAAAATGGCCGATAATCAATCTCATTGTTTAGTCCATCAGGTGTCAAAGTATTAAGGTCAAAAATAGTTTCTGTTCTTCCTGTAACCAATTGTCTATCCAGGTCACCTCCTCTCCATTTCTTGACCATGGTTTTAAAGACAAAGAATTTGAGATCTGAAATTGAATGATTTGCTGAATACCAATGTTCGACAAGGGGAGCGGATTCAATCTTCCGTTTAATGCAACTCCTATGTTCAATAATGCGGGTCTTACTGCTCTAAGGGTTTTACCAACATATAACATAGGACAGGGGCCAAATAATAATATAGATTTCAGATGAAGTGGTGCAATCTGAGGTATGGTTTAATTTGAATGGTTTCTTAGTTTTTGGATGAAATAAAATTGGTGGTTTCGATGCAATGAATACATACGCTGCAGTGCCCACATTTTCGGAATCCAAGTGGTGGTGGAACTGTAGTGACATCCGGTAATGTAGAAGACACAAGATGTTCTTTCAAATTCTTATTTCTGGAGTAAAGCAATAACTAATTGCTTATTCTGAAAACATTCTAGTCCTTCTAAAATGTGCAGTGTTTCCTAATTGATCGTGAAATGTGCTTGGCTAAAAAGAATGTTTTAATGTACACACTATATCTGGTGGTCCTTCGTTGCTGATGATTGCAGTAATTCTGTGCGGTCTTCTCAATGGCCTGATTAAGACCATTGTTGATATGTTGTAATGGATAGCCCCTAGCTGAAAATCTATTTTTCAGAATCCTTGCTTGATGGTGAAAATCGTCGAAGTCTGAGCAGAGACGTCGAAGGTGGAGAAATTGACTCAAAGGCAAATTACTCTTCAAACTGGGGTTGTGATAACTCGAATAATGCAAGAACATATTGCGGTCTGTGGGTTTCCTGTAGATGTTTGTTTTGAAAAAATAGTCAGTTTTGGTAATCAAAATATCGAGAAAGTGAATATTGTTGTTGTCATATTCTAAAGTGAACTTGAGATTCGGATCTTGTCTGTTCAGCCATTGATGGAACGAGTGAAGAGTTTCCTCATTGCTTTGCTAGAGATTAAAAACATCATCTATATAGCGTTGATAGATTTTAATATGCTGTGCAAATGGATGATTGACGAGGAATTTTTCTTCAAATTTACCCACATACAGGTTGGCTAGATCTGGTGCCATGCTGGCGCCCATTGCAGTGCCTTTGATTTGTTGATAATAGTGTCATTAAGCGGAAATAGTTTTTGGTAAGCGCTATGGTTGCGTAGGTCAAAATCAGTATGATTAGGTATTCTGCGATGAGTAGTCCTTTTTTGTAAGATTTCTTCTATTACATTTAGTGCTTCAAGTTGAGGAATATTCGTGTATAAAGACTCAATGTCCATAGTTACCATGATGGTATCTGTTATTGGGCCATCATAGTGTTCGAGGATATTGATCATGTGAGTGGTATCTTGCACATATGACGGGATGATGGGCACAAAAGGTCGTAAGAAGAAGTCCACAAAAATAGATAATGGTTCTAGAATGGAGCCGTTTCCTGAAACAATGGGTCTCCCTGGTGGATTTTCAGTAGATATGTATTTTAGGCAGTATGTAAATGGTCGGAATAACGGGATGTCTTACCTGTAAAAATTGTCTTTCTTTTTCAGTAAGGAAACCCATTTTTGATGAAATACTTATAAGTTCGTCTATGTCTTTCTGGATTCCTCCTGTAGGGTCATCTTGTAAGGGGATATAAAAGTTTGGATCATCTAATTGTCGCTGGACTTCTTGTACATATTTGACTCGATCCATAATTACTATTCCTCCCCCTTTGTCCACCGGTTTGATCACTATAGACGTATTAGTCGAGAGATCTTGGATAGCTCTGCGCTCTAACATTGTGGTGTTATAATAATGAGGCTTAGTATTCCTCTCGACCTTCTTAAGGTCTCTATTTACACATTGATGGAATGCGTCAATTAGTGGGTGTGAGGGGCCAGGAGGTATCCAGGTGGAATGTTTTTTTACCACTGGAGGACCTCTTGTGCTGTACTAAGCTTGTTGGGGAATGCTTGTATAATCTGTAACTTACGATTAAATTTAAAGCATTGTATCCACTAGTGGGCACGAAAGATAAGCCCTTCTGGAGCATGCTAACCTCTGTTTCTGTTGGTATATATTGAGAAAGGTTAAAAATGGGTATTGTTTCTTCTATTACCGATATGGATGTCGAAAGTGGCGTCTGTATTGATGGTTCTGTGGGTATATGTTCTGTGTTCTTCCTCTTCCTCTGCCTCTTCCTCTTTGTATATGGCGATCTTGTGGATGGAATGAGTGGCGCTGCGGTTGGAATCTCGTGTCTTTCTTCCAAAGTTCTTCTAAAAAAGAATTTGTTTGGAGTTCTTGGCTAGCTCAAAGAGATGTGTCACGCTCGGTTGAGTGTCTAGATGTTCTTGCTGCTTGCTGGTGCATGATGGGGCTCACAATGGGAGAAGTGTATTCGTCCCCAGAATCGCTTCTCACTCTTTTCCGTCTCTGTTCTGTATTTGCATTGTCAAATTTCTATTCGTTTGATAGGAAGTGACGTCACCAAAAAGATGGAGGCTAAACAGCTAGCTCCCCGCTCACCGTAGTAAAAAAAGCCGTGAGTTTCCCGCTGATCGTGTCCTCCCGGTGCGATTTTGATTCGCAGCACCCACGGAACCGGTGGCACTCCGGGCGGCGATAAATATGCAGCCAGAACTCAGCCAATTTGGCTTTAAAGGCGGAAAGACGGCTAACCGCGTGGCGGGCCTGGAAATCCAGCCCGAGCGGGTTGGCAAACAATCAGACGGCGATTTGCAGCAGAGCCCCTGCCTCTTTGGTGAGGACCCAGACCGGACAGTAGCGGACCCGCTCGCAGAGCTAAAAGAATGGCTACTGGAGATCCGTGCAGACGTAAAGGCGGTCCGGGCGGAGCTGGAGACACTAGGCTCCGATCTCCGCGGTGAAATTAGAGAGCTGGGGAATCGGATGGAGGAGATGGAGTCTCGAGTGGAAGAACATACGGAAGAACTGGGATCGCTAGACCGAGCGATCGTGGACGTCCGGCTGGGCCAGCAACAGCTGACTGACAAGATGGAAGATCTAGAGAACAGGAGTCGGCGGCATAATTTGCGGTTTAGGGGTATTCCTGAAACCCCGGAATACGCCGACTGTGAGACAGTAGTGCAGCAGGTGGTGTGTGCTATATTGAAAGAGGCTGGCAGCCCAGTGGAAGCAACTGCAGTAGTGCTTGAGCGCTCTCATAGAACGCTGGGCCCAGCCCGGAACAACTTGCCTAAGGACATCATAGCCTGCTTTCAGGATTACAAATTAAAAGAGAAGGTGTTTCAGGCGGCTAGAAGCCTACAAAGTGTCAAGTGGGACACGCATCAGGTTGAAATTTACCAGGACCTGGCACTGGCCACTTTAAAACGGCGAGCGGAGCTGAAACCGATAACAAGGAAGTTGCAGGAGCTTGGAATTCGCTACCGCTGGAAGCATCCCTTTGCACTAGCATTCTATAAGGAAGGCCGCATGCACCAAGCAAGATCCCTAGCTGAAGCTAGAGCGGTTCTCCCAGAAATACAGCAAGAATGCCCGCCGGAGACCCCGGGGAAAACAAGACGTGATAGAGCCCTGGCATCTCACTCGAAATGGCAGCGAGTGGGTAAGGGGCAGAAGAGATTGCAACGTCAGCAGTCGGCTGGCCACCTTACATGACTGTGGGTAAGGGGGGCATAAATGATGTGGTAACACGTGTTGGGTCTGGGCCCAATGGAAGTTCAGAATGTAAGGCTTGCAAGAGCTATTTGGTTCTGGTTTGTAATGGTTTTGATTGATATATAGCGGGAGAACAGTTGTTATGTTGTTCAATGGCACTAAGAGGGTGAGTGGAGGGGTGAGGTACTTCCTCTATGGGATACTCTTTCATATATGAGAGAGGATCTATATGAACATAGAGGGAGGGGGGTGGAAGGGAGGGAGGGACAGGGCGGGGGGGGGGGAGGGGGAGCAAATGGAAAAGAGGAGAGGAACAAAGGGATGACAAGGCGGGAGACCATATCCGGGCTGGCTTAGGGCGCCCATGGGAGGTGATGGAATGCAAGATGTAACACTAGCGATCCTGAATGTCAGAGGTTTAAATGTGCCAATGAAGCGACAGCTCCTATTTAGGGAGCTGATCCGCTTAAAAATAGACATAGCCCTGATTCAGGAGACTCATTTAAAAAAGCAACATGAGAGACTATGTAGGCATCGCCAGTATCCGCATGTGTTCTTTGCATCGAATAATTCAGGCACCAAAAGTAGGGGGGTCATGGTAGCACTTAATGACTCCCACCCATGGCAGATTAAAAAGATCAGTAGAGACAAGGAAGGTCGTTATATTTTATTAGTTATCCAATTGGGAACACAGACCTACACCATAGTTAATGTTTATGGGCCCAATGCAGACCATGGGGAATTTTTTCAACGACTAGATCAGATATTGCTGGCACATGGAGAGGGAGCCGTGCTAGTGGGAGGAGACTTTAATGTTACTCCCAACCCACAGCTGGATAACTCCTCTACATCAATTCAATATGCTAAACAGGGACGGGAGCTACTTCATACATTTATAGCAAGGTGGCAGTTGAGTGACTTGTGGAGACAGGCCAACCCAACACAAAGAGATTACACATGCTTCTCCCAAGTTCATAACTCCCTCTCTCGTATTGACTTTTGGCTGGGGGATGCTGTGGCGAGTGGTAGGGTTAAAGATCAATGCATAGAGCCGCGAACCTGGTCCGATCATAGTCCGGTCACCCTTGTCCTACATATGCAAGAGGGGAGGAGGGAGGCCCCACAGTGGCGCTTGGATGATGCATTGCTGGCTGAGGTGACTCATGTACTTCAATTGGAGAAGATAATTAAAGAATATATCCAATTTAACGATAATGGGGAGGTGACCCCTGGGGTGCTATGGGAGGGCTTCAAGGCTGTGATGAGAGGCCATTTTATTGCCTTGAAAGCACATGTGCGACGGGAAAGAAATCGGGCAGAGGAGTTAGGGCGCAAGCAATTGGCACAGGTGGAGAAATTAATAAGTAGACAGGGTAAGGGAGGCCCAGCACAAACTCTGCTAGACCAAGCGCATAAGATAAGGCAAGAGATTAGGGAGCTCCAATTGGCGGATTTATCTGAACAACTGCAGAGGACACGCCAGACTCATTTTGAGTTTGGCAACAAGGCCAGCAGGGTATTGGCACACAAATTAAAGCAACAGGCAAAAAAAGCGCATGTCACTCAGTTGAGAAATGACAGGGGGGACCGCATAGCGGATCCTCAGGCCATACAAGAAGCCTTTAGGAGCTTCTATGAAAAACTTTATACTCCGGATATCAGTCCAGAGGAAGTTGAGATTGAGGCCTTCCTGGATAGGAATGTACTGCCCACACTTACAGAGAGTGCCAAGCTGAGACTTTCCAGACCAATTGAGTTAGTAGAGGTCTTACAGGCAATAAAGGAACTAGCACCCAATAAAGCACCAGGACCTGATGGATTTACGAACAAGTTTTATAAGACTTTTGGGTCCCTGGTAGCTCCGATGCTGCTGAAGGCGTTTAATGATTTGGGAGAACAAGGGTCTCTTCCGGAGACCTGGCATCAAGCGAATATTATAGTCCTGCCCAAACCAGGCAAAGATCCACGGCTGTGCGGCTCTTACAGGCCAATCTCGCTTCTGGGGGTGGACTATAAAATCTTTACTGCGATCCTGGCATCCCGTCTGCAGCAGTATTTGCCGCAATTAGTCCACGAAGACCAAGCGGGGTTCGTGCGGGCGCGTCAAACATTTGATAATATTCGAAGGGCGCTCCACCTCATCCAATTTGCACATATAAAACAGCAGCCACTATGTATCCTTTCATTAGACGCAGAAAAGGCGTTTGACAGGGTGCATTGGCCATTTTTGTTTGCAACCCTGAAGCGGGTGGGTATTCCGGAAGGGTTCATGCACTGGATACATCTACTATATCGAGCGCCCACGGCCTCGGTTAAGGTCAATGGGAGCCAGTCCACACCGTTTTTGCTGCGGAGGGGGACGAGACAGGGATGTGCCTTGTCACCACTCCTTTTCGCCTTGGTCGTGGAGCCCTTGGCGGCTTACATTAGATCACACCCTGACATACGTGGACTGAGGATGGGAACCACTGAAACTCGGGTGCTATTATTTGCGGATGATATTCTCCTTACTTTAACAGACCCCGGCACATCACTTCCAATTATTGGGGCGGCATTGCGGGATTTTGGCTGGGTGGCCGGATTTAAGGTTAATATGGAGAAATCCGAGGTGTTGAACATCTCCATACCAAGGGACCAAGTAACAGGGTTGCGAGCCACTTTCCCCTTTAGGTGGGCCTCCAAAAGTATCAAATACTTAGGGGTGAATATTACTAAGCGATTTGAGGACCTGTATGCGGCCAATTTCCCTGCAAGGGTACGGGAACTTTTCTTGGAAATGGAGAGATGGGAGGGCCTAACAATCTCGTGGATGGGTCGGATAAATGCGATTAAAATGATCTTGCTGCCGAAGCTGCTCTACTTATTTATGGCGCTTCCTATTTCTCTACCTGACAAGTTTCTTAAGGGGTTGCAGCGCAGAGTCTTCTCCTTCATATGGAAAAGGAAGCCGCCACGGGTGCGTCGGTCAGTGATGCATCAGCCGAGAGTACATGGGGGTATGGGGGTGCCCTCGTTTTTGCTTTATTACCAGGCGGCTCATCTTCGCATTTTAGCAGAGTGGTTGCAGGGAGGTGGGAAGGCCTGGAAGGCTATGGAGCAGACTTGGTGCGGCTCTTACCCCTTGAGGGTTATCCCTTGGCTCTCTGAACGGGAGATCAGAGAGATAATAAAAGAAATGCCACCGATTATTAGGTGGCCACTCACAACCTGGAGTAATATACGTAATAGATTTTTTTAGAGGACGCATACACTTTTTACATACCGCAATACGTCATGCACCAGGATTCACACCGGGATCTATGGATTCGCGTTACAGGAATTGGGAGCGGGGAGGCTTGTGGGAGCTGGGGCAGATGTGGGAGGAGGGGGAAATATTACCATTTGCAGAAATACAAGAGGAATACGGGATCCCAACGTCTAATGCATTTCAATATACCCAACTAAGGGATTACATTATGAGGAGAGCAAAGGAAGAGTTGAGTCTGGAGGAAACGCAATTAGAGAGGGCTATGGCCGGAGGAGGGGGTAGAGGAGGAATCTCTAGGCTATATAAAGCACTTTTATTGCAAACACAGCCAATTCTATACTATACACATAAATGGGAAAAATTACTGGGGGTCTCTCATGAATACTCAGTATGGGAACGAGTGTTTGTTTCGTTGCTTAAGGTGTCAATTTCCAATGCTCTTGTAGAAAATGGCTACAAAATATTGTATAGTTGGTACTACACACCACAGAGATTAGCTAAAATGTTTAAAGGGGGGTCGGCTCTCTGCTGGCGTCAATGTGAAATGTTGGGAGATATGGCTCACATTTGGTGGGCCTGTCCTCATGCTCAACAGTACTGGACAGGAGTGGTGAGGTTGATCATAAGCATAACGAAATCAGACTTTCCAATGACAATGGACTTCTGCCTTCTGCATATGCGACCCCAGGGGTCCAAAAAATATATGTATCAGCTGGCTACCCAGATATTGGTGGCTGGCAAGTTGGTGCTAGCAGCGGCATGGAAACAACAAACTCTGCCGGGACTCAGGACTGTTATAAGGAAACTGGACTACATTCACCTAATGTCTAAGCTAACGGCGATGCGACAAGGTCGCCTGGTAGTGTATCATCGAATATGGGACTCATATATTGAGTGGTCGGCGCAGCCGGACCCTGCCTTGACAATTAACTAAGTGGGAGGAAGGGGGTAGAGGGTGGGGGAGGGGGTAAGGGGTATATAAGGGGATTACAGAGTAATGGAAACAAAGCAAAAAAATTAATGTTGATGTAGCAGAGGGAAGTGTTGATACTGTTTGTTCACAATTATTTCTATGCGATTTGTGCATGTTCAATAAATATAAATAAACATTTAAAAAAAAAAAATTTATATTCGTTTGAGAAGGCCTAGGTTTGGTTTGAGTGAATTGTTTTATAGATCTTTTATTTTGAACATATTGTCTGGATTTATAAAAGGGGTAAATTGATCCCCTTTTATAATCTGCCTCATCTCTTCTAAATTTGCCATTTTTAACTTCCTTCGTGTCCTTTTTAAACTTATCAATCTTAGTGTTAACATCTTTCAGTATTGCATCATAACTGGGGTCTAGACTATGTAATGCAGTTAGTTTAGGTTCTAAGGTTTCCTTTAATGCTCTGCTCTTTGATTGTGCTGTTTCAACTATTAAAATCATAAGATCAAGGCTGCATTTATTGAGAATTGCACACCACTTGTCTAAAAATAGCTGATCATCCAGAAACATCGTTGGAGCTTTACTTATTCTAAGACCTCTGGGTATGCGTTTAGACCTGCAGTAACTGAGCATTGTACAGAAATGTAGATCATTTCTGACAACGTTCTTTTTAATATCAATAATGTCTAACCACTGTTCCATTAGTGATGTTGTTGATGGTTGATTGTAGTCTTCTTCATTTGTCCAAATATTGTAATAATTTGTTGAGATGTTCGTCACTGTAGGTAAGAACATCATTCCAGTTCTGGAAGGCCATGGTCGAGTTCAGGGGTGGGAGAGCGACCAAGGATACCAGAAACTGGAGGATGTTTGTTAATAAACAATTTTATTGAAAATTTGAAGACTGGGTTAAGTGACTTGCCCAGAGTCACAAAGAGCTGCAGTGGGAATCGAACTCAGTTCCCCAGGATCAAAGTCCACTGCACTAACCACTAGGCTAAAACACTAATGCATTTTCACAAATGAAATTTTTTTAATTTGATTACAGCTATCACAATCACTGCATGTGTGTTTAAGAACAGCCTTTGTGTTAGGAGCACTATAGAAAAATATATCTGTTTATCACCTCTGCTATTATTCTGTGATACATTCACATCCTTCATCTTTCTTGTGTTGAACATTCTTACTGTCTGCTGAGCTTCCACTTGTTGTTTTTACTCAGGGTGACTCATTTCTTTTACGTCAAACCTATTTACATAAGTACATAAGCATCGCAATGCTGGGACAGACCAAGGGTCCATCGAGCCTAGCACCCTGTCACCGACAGCGGCTGAAAGAACAAGCAATTTGTCCCACCCATCCTTGAAATACTGTATTCCCTTGTCCATTCAATAACATTCTATGGCTTTTTCCTCCAGGAAGCCGTCCAACCCTTTTTTGAAGTCTGCTAAGTTAACCGCCTTAACCACCTTTTCCGGCAGCGAATTCCACAGTTTAGCTATGCGTTGAGTGAAGAAACATTTCCTCCGATTTGTTTTAAATTTACCACACTGCAGCTTCATCGTATGCCCCCTTCTCCTAGAATTTTTGGAAAGCGTAAACAGATGGTCCACATCGACCCGTTCCATTCCACTCATTATCTTATAGACCTCTATCATATCTCCCCTCAGCCGCCTTTTCTCCAAGCTGAAGAGCCCCAGCCTCTTCAGCCTATCCTGATAGGGAAGCCGTCCCATCCCCTGTATCATCTTTGTCGCCCTTCTCTGCACCTTTTCTAATTCCACTATATCTTTTTTGAGGTGCGGCGACCAGAATTGAACACAGTACTCGAGGTGCGGTCGCACCATGGAGCGATACAACGGCAGAATAATATCCTCATTTTTGTTTTCCATCCCTTTCCTAACATTCTATTTGCTTTCCTAGCCGCAGCAGACACATTGAGCAGACGGTTTCAACGTATCATCGATGACACCTAGATCCCTTTCTTGGATCGTGACTCCTAATGCTGAACCCTGCATGATGTAGTTATAGTTTGGGTTCCTATTTCCCACATGCATCACTTTGCACTTGTTCACATTAAATGTTATCTGCCATTTAGACGCCCAGTCTCCCAGTCTCGTAAGGTCCTCTTGTCGTTTTTCACAATCTTCCCGTGATTTGACTACTTTGAATAACTTTGTGTCATCAGCAAATTTGATTACCTCACTAGTTACCCCCATCTCTAGGTCATTTATGAATATGTTAAAAAGCAGAGGTCCCAGCACTGATCCCTGAGGGACCCTGCTAACTACCCTTCTCCATTGCTAATATTGACCTTTTAGTCCTACTCTCTGTTTCCTATCTTTCAACCAGTTTTTAATCCATAGTAAGACACTACCTCCGATCCCATGTCCCTCTAATTTCCTCTGTAGTCTTTCATGAAGGGCCTTATCAAATGCCTTCTGAAAATCTAGATACACAATATCAACTGGCTCACCTTTGTCCACATGCTTGTTTACCCCTTCAAAGAAATGCAGCAGATTGATGAGGCAAGACTTTCCTTCACTAAATCCATGTTGACTTTATCCCATTAGTTCATGCTTTTGAATGTGCTCTGTAATTTTGTTCTTGATTATAGTGTCTACCATTTTGCCCGGCACCGACGTCAGACTCACCGGTCTATAATGTTCTGGGTCTCCTCTGGAACCTTTTAAAAATATCGGCATTACATTGGCCACCCTCCAATCTTCCGGTACCACGCTCGATTTTAAGGATAAATTACAGATCAATAACAGTAGCTCCACCAGCTAATTTTTTAGTTCTATCAGTACCCTAGGGTGAATACCATCCGGTCCAGGAGATTTGCTACTCTTCAGTTTGCAGAACTGCTCCATTACGTCTTCCAGATTTACAGATATTTCAATAAGTTTTTCCAACTCTTCAGCTACGAATACCCTGTCCGGCACCAGTATCCCACCCAAATCTTCCTCGGTGAAGACCGAAGCAAAGAGCTCATTTAGTTTTTCTGCTATTTCTTTGTCTTCCTTGATCGCCCCTTTTACACTCCGGTCATCCAGCGGGTCAACCAATTCTTTTGCCGGTTTCCTGCTTTTAATATATCTAAAAGAATTTTTGCTATCAGTTTTCACCTCTAACGCTATGTTTCTTTCAAAATCCCTCTTTTCCTTTCTTATCAGCACTTTGCATCTGACTTGACATTCCTTATGCCGCTTCTTATTTTCCTCATTCGGTTCCTTCTTCCATTTTCTGAAGGATTCCTTTTTAGCTCCAATAGCCTCCTTTACCTCACTTTTTAACCACGCTGGCTGTCGTTTGGTTTTCCGTCCTCCTTTTCTGATACGTGGAATATGTTTGGCCTGGGCCTCCAGGATGGTGTTTTTGAACAGCATCCACGCCTGTTGTAGGTTTCTTACCCTCTCAGTTGCTTCTCTAAGTTATTTTTTACCGTTTTTCTCATTTTATCATAGCTTCCTTTTTTAAAGTTAAACGCTAACATATTTGACTTCCTATGTTTACCTTTTTGAAAGCAAATTTCAAAGGCGATCATGTTATGATCACTGTTGTCAAGCGGCCCCTGAACCGCTACCTCCCGTACCAGATCATGCGCTCCACAAATGACTAAGTCTAGAATTTTTCCTTCTCTCGTCGGCTCCTGTACCAGCTGCTCCATAAAGCTGTCCTTTATTTAATCAAGGAAGTTTACCTCCCTAGTGTGCCCTGATGTTACATTAACCCAGTCTATATGGGGGTAATTAAAATCATCCATTATTATTGCATTGCCTAATTTATTTGCCTCACTAATTTCCTTTAACATGACTGCGTCCGTCTGCTCATCCTGGTCGGGCAGACGGTAATACACCCCTATCACCATCCTTTTCCCCTTTACACATGGAATTTTGATCCACAATGATTCCAAGAGGTCTTATCTATTTGATTCAAGCCTCTCATTAACGTACAATGCTACTCCTCCCCCAATCCGGTCCACCCTATCACTACGATATAATTTGTACCCCGGTATTACAGTGTCCCACTGGTTATCCTCCTTCCACCAGGTTTCAGAGATGCCTATTATGTCTATTTCTTTATTCAGTGCAATATATTCCAATTCTCCCATCTTATGTCTTAGGCTCCTAGCATTTGCATATAGACACTTCACGCTAGACTTGTTATTCCTTATCATATCATGTTGATTACTTGATACTGTTCTACTATCTTTTATCTGGTTTTTATTATTTTTATTTAAGGACATTGAATCTACTACAGTATCTTTTGCAACCTCACTATCAAGAAACCCGGTCTTCCCTGTTTGGGCGATATTTATTTATTGAGAGCATTTATATCCCACAGATTCCCACCATGGCAGGCTCTATGTGGCTAACAACAGTTATAAAAAAGTACATCATACAAATTCAAGGTCAGAACAGAGATTAAAGAACATCTTGGGAGGGGAGAAAACAGCAGGGGTACAAATGAGGGCCGGAAGGAAGTTAAATAACAGAAGAGAATGATTTTCCACAGAGATAAGTCTTAAGGGATTTCTTGAACAGATTGTGGTTGATAGTCTCCTTTAAAGTAGATGGTAGGGCATTCCAGTAACGAGGACTCACAAAGCAAAAGGAGGAGGAGAAGAGCAGTTTGTATCTCAGGTTCCTGCAGTTCGGATAGTGGAGAGTGAGATAGGAACGAGATGGTTTTTTTGGAATTCCTGGAAGGGGAGGTCAATCAGGCTGAACATATAGGCTGGTGCTTCCCCGTATACGATCTTGTGGGTTAGTGCACAGATTTTGAATTCGATTCACTCTTTTATTGGGAGCCAGTGAAGTTTTTCTCTAAGACACCTCTTCCTCTCAGGAAGTGTCGAGGTTTCATAGGGAAGCCTTTGAGGGAGTGTAAAGCATTGCTCAGGAGATACAGATTTTGTTACAGGTGCTGTTCTTCCTCAAACCATTTGGCCAAAGATTGCCGAGTGACTGTCCAATGTACAAAGTGTGGTAGCGACCAACACGTTGACGCCCTACACCCAGATGATGCAAATCCGTACCCCAACCCCGAGGTGAATCATGGCGGGGAGATGGAAAAGGGAAGCCCATCGACACTCCAGGCCGCTCTGAAATGCACAAGGGTGTGTGGGAAAGTCCGCGAAGGAAGATCTTGCACTAAAAATGGTCTGGCCAAAGTGTACCCTGAAGGGCGACCTGAGAAGGCAGTCAAGATGTATGCCATCATAGATGAGCAGAGTAACCGATCCCTTGCAAGATCAGAGTTTTACGACCTGTTTGAAATCCAGCAAGGCACCTCCTTTACTCTGCCCAGTGAACAAACAATGTTGCAAATGTCTAGCTTGGCTGTCTCTCTAAGGGGTTTTGCTGATTCAAACCTTGATTTTCCAAATATTAATCTCGCTGCCGTATTCTGTGCTGTCTGGAGTTTCTTGAGGATGTATTCTTTGCAGCCGGTGTAAATCCCATTGCAGTAGTCGAAATGGCTCAATACCAGAGAGTGGATAAGAGTCCGGAATAGATCAGATGGTAGGAATTGCTTGACCGCATGGAGAGAACATTCTTTTCGTAATAGTTGGTTATTTGAAGGTCGAAAGACAAGTGGGAATCCAGAATGACACCAAGCAACTTCAAAGCTATCTGCGATAGGGGAGCGAGTAATCCAGCGCGCAATTGCGCTTGGGATAGATTTATTAAACTGGAAGGAGAAGATGAGGCATTGGGTTTTTTCCTTGTTTAGCTTGAACTTAAATGCGTTCGCCCACTTAACCATGATGGCAAAACTGTTCTGAATAGTATCTGAGATTTCAGTTAAGGAAGATCTGAAGGGAATGTAGATAGTTACATCATCCGCAAAGATGTAAGGGTTCAGGCCTAGTTTGGATAAGGCCGTTGCAAGTGGAGTCATCATAATGTTAAATAGGGTTGGTGATAGGGTTGCAAGAAACCTTATTCCGAACCATACGCTTTTGTGCGACTGTCGGCCTCCTCCCCCCTCCCATTCCTAGTTTAAAAGCTGCTCTATCTCTTTTTTAAATGACGATGCCAGCAGCCCGGTCCCATCCTGGTTAAGGTGGAGCCCATCCTTTCATAATAGGTTCCCCCTTCCCCACAGTATTTCCCAGTTCCTGACAAAACCCTCCTCCTTGCACCATTGTCTCATCCATGCATTAAGACTCCGGAGCTCTGCCTGTCTCTTGGGCAAATTTGGCTTCCAGAACCTCTCTCCCACATTTTCCTACGTCATTGGTACCCACATGTACCAAGACAGCCGGCTCCTCCCCAGTTATTATCACTGAGTCCCTTACCAGAGGGCCAACAGACAATTGATATCAATCTCTCTTTTGTTGCCATACACAGGTGTTTATTTTGTTCAGTATATATCGAAGGTTCTTTTATATCTGCCTGAAACTTTGGTATGTCCTTTCTCTCTTTTATATATATGTGCTTTATATTGCCGTTTTTTCTATTCATATGCATTTCGTTTTAAAATATTATTCCCCTTGTGGTTTTGATGTATTTTTCATAGTTATCAATATCTAAGTTATGAATTTATATTATTAGCTATTTATTTACAATTTAAGTAAGTTTATATTTATGGTTCAAATATTTATTTTCATTCATTGTTTTAATATTTATATGTAACCTTGTATTATTTACTTTTAAGAAGCTTCATGTATTTAATTGTTATATCCATGTGTTGGTTTTAGACTCCTGACACAGGCTTCATAGCTTAAACACAGTGACGTGTTGGGTCTCATTAATAAAGACAGTCTGTATTTGCATAGCTTTTGATGCGTCTTTACTCCACCCTTGTTTGGTTGGTGATACCTTCTACACCTCTCGAATCTGGTTTAAAAACCAACTCTATAAGGGCTTACCTTAGTGCAATTAGCCCTTACCATCACAGTGCTGAGATTATTAATTTTATACGAGGTTTGCTTGTCACAAAGTCCCCTCATTAAACTTCTGACTTTGTCTTGCGACCTCAACATCATCTTCACCCAGCTGATGAAACTTCTTTTGACCCACTTGATTTGTGTCATCTGAAGTACCTGACCTGGAAGGTCTTATGTTTTGGTGGCAGTTACTTCAGCTGCACAGTCAGTGAGCTTCAGGCCCTTGTAGCAGATCCGCCATATTTGAAGTTTCACCACAACAGAGTTGTTCTCTGCACACATCCTAAGGTACTGTCGGAGTTCCATCTTAATCAGTGAGTTATTTTGCCAACAGTTTTCCCAAAATCTCATGCCCATCCTGGTGAAAGTGCATTGCGCTGCATGCCTTGGACTGCATGCAAGCCTTATCCTTCTATCTTGAGTGGAATATATAGCCCATACTATAAGTTCACCCAACTTTTTGGGTTTTTTTTCAAATCTGAAATGTATTAGGGCAGCAGTTGGTGAACACACTTAATTGAATTGGCTAGCAGACTGCATCACCTTTACTTATACCCAGGCTGGGTTGACTTTGGAGGGTGATATCACAGTTGATATTGTCAGAGCCATGGCGACGTTGATTGCCTGCTTGAGGTCAGCCTTCATCGTGGAGATTTAAAAAAAAAAATTTTATTATAACAATTTTGTAAGTCAACTTTTTCAAATATCACATCCTGCTCACTCTAGCCCACGCAAGGGCTAACAGTTACTGAACTAATACATCATGCACAATCTTATCTATTTAAACTCCTCTGAACACAATACTCCAGGTGGGGCCTCACCAATGTCTTATATAGGGGCATTAAAACCTCCTTTCTTCTGCTGATCACACCTCTCTCTATACAGCCTAGCAACCTTCTCGCTACAGCCACCGCCTTGTCACACTGTTTCATCGCCTTCAGGTCCTCAGATACTATCACCCCAAGATCCCTCTCCCCGTCCGTGTCTATCAGGCTCTCCCCACCTAACACATACTCCTCCCTTGGATTTCTACTCCCTAAGTGCATCACTTTGCATTTCTTCGCATTGAATTTTAATTGCCAAACGTTAGACCATTTTTCCAGCTTCTTCAGTATTCTGGAGTATTGTGTTCAGTTTTGGAGGCCGTACCTTGCGAAGGATGTTAAAAAAATGGACGCGGTGCAAAGAAAAGCTACGAGGATGGTATGGGAGTTGCGTTCCAAGACGTATGAAGAGAGACTTGCTGACCTGAACATGTATACTCTGGAGGAAAGGAGGAACTCCCCCTTCATTATCTCCTCAGACCCTTGCTGAATTCTTTCACAACAAGGTTCAAAAGATAAACCTTGCTTTCTCTACCTCACCAGCTCTCCCTCCACTAGTCCGTTCCCCTCTCTCTCCTTCCCCTCATTCCCTTTCCTCCTTTCCTGAAGTTACTATTGAGGAAACTACACTTCTCCTTTCTTCCTCAAAATGTACCACCTGTTCCTCTGATCCATTCCCACCCACCTTCTTAATTCCATCTCTCCTACTCTTATTCCTTTTATCTGTCACATTCTCAACCTCTCACTTTCCACTGCGACTGTCCCCGCTGCCTTTAAACATGCTGTGGTCACACCTCTCCTTAAGAAGCCTTCACTCGACCCTACTTGTCCCTCTAATTACCGACCCATCTCCCTCCTTACTTTTCTCTTCAAATTACTTGATCGTGCTGTTCACCGCCACTGCCTTGATTTTCTCTCCTCACATGCTATTCTTGACCCACTACAATCTGGTTTTTGCCCTCTCCACTCAACCGAAACTGCGCTTACTAAAGTCTCCAATGAGCTATTACTGGCTAAATCCAGAGGTCAATATTCCATCCTCATTCTTCTTGATCTTTCCGCTGCGTTTGACACTGTCGATCACAGCATACTTCTCGATACCCTGTCCTCACTTGGATTCCAGGGCTCTGTCCTTTCCTGGTTCTCTTCCTACCTCTCCCTCCGCACCTTTAGTGTTCACTCTGGTGGATCCTCTTCTACTTCTATCCCTCTGCCTGTCGGCATACCTCAGGGTTCTGTTCTTGGTCCCCTCCTCTTTTCTATCTACACTTCTGCCCTTGGCTCATTAATCTCATCCCATGGCTTTTCCTACCATCTCTATGCTGATGACTCCCAAATCTACCTTTCTACCCCTGATATCTCACCTTGCATCCAAACCAAAGTTTCAGCGTGCTTGTCTGACATCGCTATCTGGATGTCTCAACGCCACCTGAAATTAAATATGACCAAAACCGAGCTTCTCATTTCCCCCCCCAAACCCACCTCCCCGCTCCCCCCATTTTCTATTTCTGTTGATGGCTCTCTCATTCTCCCTGTCTCCTCAGCTCGAACCCTTGGGGTCATCTTTGACTCTTCTCTCTCCTTCTCTGCTCATATCCAGCAGATTGCCAAGACCTGTCGTTTCTTTCTTTACAACATCCGTAAAATCCGCCCCTTCTTTCCGAGCACTCTACCAAAACCCTCATCCACACCCTTGTCACCTCTCGTTTAGACTACTGCAATCTGCTTCTTGCTGGCCTCCCACTTAGTCACCTCTCCCTTCTCCAGTCGGTTCAAACTCTGCTGCCCGTCTCATCTTCCGCCAGGGTCGCTTTACTCATACTACCCCTCTCCTCAAGACCCTTCACTGGCTCCCTATCCGTTTTCGCATCCTGTTCAAACTTCTTCTACTAACCTATAAATGTATTCACTCTGCTGCTCCCCAGTATCTCTCCACACTCGTCCTTCCCTACACCCCTTCCCGTGCACTCCGCTCCATGGATAAATCCTTCTTATCTGTTCCCTTCTCCACTACTGCCAACTCCAGACTTCGCGCCGTCTCGCTGCACTCTACGCCTGGAACAAACTTCCTGAGCCCCTACGTCTTGCCCCATCCTTGGCCACCTTTAAATCTAGACTGAAAGCCCACCTCTTTAACATTGCTTTTGACTCGTAACCACTTGTAACCACTCGCCTCCATCTACCCTCCTCTCTTCCTTCCCGTCCACATTAATTGATTTGATTTGCTTACTTTATTTATTTTTTGTCTATTAGATTGTAAGCTCTTTGAGCAGGGACTGTCTTTCTTCTATGTTTGTGCAGCGCTGCGTATGCCTTGTAGCGCTATAGAAATGCTAAATAGTAGTAGTAGTAGTAGTAGTAATACAGACGTTCAAATATTTGAAAGGTATTAATCCGCAAACGAATCTTTTCCGGAGATGGGAAGGCGGTAGAACGAGAGGACATGAAATGAGATTGAAGGGGGGCAGACTCAGGAAAGATGTCAGGAAGTATTTCTTCACAGAGGGTGGTGAACGCTTGGAATGCCCTCCCGCGGGAGGTGGTGGAGATGAAAACGGTAACGGAATTCAAACATGCGTGGGACAGGCATAAAGGAATCCTGTGCAGAAGGAATGGATCCACAGAAGCTTAGCTGAAATTGGGTGGCGAGGGGAAGAGGGGTTGGTGGTTGAGAGGCTAGGATGGGGGAGGGCAGACTTATACGGGGTCTGTGCCGGAGCCAGTGATGGGAGGCGGGACTGGTGGTTGGGGAGGGGGAAATACTGCTGGACAGACTTATACGGTCTGTGCCCTGAAAAAGACAGGTACAAATCAAGGTAAGGTATACACATATGAGTTTATCGTGGGCAGACTAGATGGACTGTGCAGGTCTTTTTCTGCCGTCATCTACTATGTTACTATGTAAACTCCTCTACATTATTTGTTTTAATAATAGTCCCATAAACAACATCCACACTCCAACTGGGCTGTGCGCCAATAATATGCACCTCCCCTCCCAACCCTCCAACCACATTCAGCCCCTGCATAGATTGAGAGTTCCCCCTGGGTCTTTGAGGCACGCTCTCCCCCCTCCCCCCTTGTCCCTCCCCCTCCAAGCCCCTCTACATCCTCTAATTCTCCACCATCCTAAATGCGTAGTAATCGCTGTTGGAATTGAGCCTATCCACCCTTATGTCGCAGAAACCCCTCCCTATGATAGGCCATAAGACGCTCCATTTGTATTAACTGACCCAACTTGCACTTCCAATCACCCAATGTCGGGGGGGGGGGGGGTCTACTTTCTTCCAATGCCATGCTATAAGGCACTTAGCTGCTGCCAACCCCCTTTGCATCCATTTGCTCTCCTCCCAAGAATCTCTCTCGTTATGTAAACCCAAGAGGCATACCACAGGACTGCACACCAAGGATGAGTCAATCAGCATTACCAATGCTTTCATAACGGCCTGCAAGAAATGAACCACTCTGAGCCAGGTCCACCATATATGTAGAAAAGAGCCCAGTTGTGATTTACACCTCCAGCACAAGTCTGATGCACCAGGGTACATCCGCTTCAATCTCTCAGGTGTGTAATCAGGGGCGTAGCCAGACAGTAGATTTTGGGTGGGCCTAGGCAAGAAGTGGGTGGGCACAAAATGTTCTCTCCCCCACCCCCACATCAAAAAAATATCTCAGCTGGTGGGAAAATGCTTCTCTCCAGTCTCCACCTTGGTAGTCTACAGCAGGCATGCGCTGAAAACTGAGCATGCGAAGGTGCCAGTATTGTGGAGAGCAGCATTTTCATTACCATGTACTACTGTTGGATGGGCCTGAGCTCTAAGTGGGTGGGCCCTGGCCTACCCAGGCCCACCTGTGGCTACGCCACTGTGTGTAATACCATCTGGGTAGGACTTTATATGCATTTTCCTGCACCAAAACACATACTGAGGCTTTTTGAACCTCCCCACAAATAATTTCCCATTCCAGATCAGAAAAACGGCAATTTAAATCTGCCTTCCAGGCCCCCTGAAAACCAAATGGCCTGGGATCCCATCCCCTAAGAAATTTATATATCACTGATACTGGTCTGGGCACCCTCCTCAACAAAAGCCACAGGTTTTCCAGACTTTCCATCTCCTGAGGGTCCTCCCACCTCCAACCTAATGTCCCCACAAAATGTTGAATCTGTATATAAGAAAAAATATCCCCTCCAGGCAGGCCATACATGGAGCACAGCGTATGAAAACTCTTCATCCTAACCTCCTGCAGCACAGCTCAGAAATTCAAAATACCCACTTGTTCCCATCGCACAAATATAACATTTTCTGTCCCAGCCCCAAATTTAGGTTCCCATCGCAAAGACGCCAGTGTCGATACCCTATCAGTCTGCCCCCATTTCCTCCGCACATCTCCCCACAATTCCACTAAAAGCCTCACGTATGGATTTTGTATCCCAACCAAGATCCCTCCCACACCTTCAGTAGCCCACAAGTGAGAACTCATCAGCCTATGCGGGCTATATGCCTGCTCTAACTGACTAGCTGGCTTAGTTATCCCCCTCTCCCAGTCCATTATCATCCGCAGTTGGGCAGCCAAATAATACCACTCATATTAGGCACCGCTCTACCCCCCTCTCAGGAGCCCCCCACAATAGTCGTCCCGCAAAACGGGGATGCCTACCCTCCCAAATAAAACTGGGACAGAAAACCTTGCAGTTGTTTGAGTCCGTCTCGGAAACACCACTGGCAGTGCCTGAAACAGAAATAACAATCTAGGCAACACATTCATCTTCACTACTGCCATGCGCCGCCAAGAAGAAAGCCATAACCCCTTCCATCAGGGCAACTCCAACCTAATTTGGTCTACTATCTTCCCATAATTAAGACTATACACCTTACCCCGGTCTCGGGGAATCTGAATCCCCAAATATCGAATGTGATGTTTGGCCCATTTGAAAGTAAACATTGCTCTTAATCTACTTTCCTCCCTATGGGTCAAAGAAATCCCCAATAGCTCACTTTATCCAGCATAGCTCACTTAGGCCAGCATATCATTCAAATTCCCTAAGGATCTCCAACACCGTTGGCAGTGTCTGCTCAGGATCCACCACATAAAGTAGCACATCATCTGCAAACAGTGCAATACAATGTTCCATCCCCCCAACCCTAATCCCCCGAACATCTGGATGCTGAAGTATCATTACTGCCCATGGCTCTACGTACAGTGCAAAGAGGAGGGGCAACAAGGGACAGCCCTGCCTAGTCTCTCTACCTATTGGGAAAAAAGATGTATATCCCCCATTAATATTAAGGCATGCCTTCGGGGCTGCATACAGGGCTCCCAGCCAAGCACCAAAAATATCTCCAAGACTCATATGATTCATCACTTCTCGCAAAACCCCCCAACTTACCCGGTCAAAGGCCTTTTCTGCATCTATAGCCAATAGTGCTGTACTAGACCGGGTTCTTTGCGCCTCCCATATTAAATGTAGAATACGCCTTATGTTATGATTAATAAAGCCATAGGCTTTCTACTATCGTGTAAAGGATTCCATGTTCCCTCCAAATACTTAATTACCCCAACCCTGTATCTGCTCATGACAGTTTTAAACAATCTAGGCAGTAACAAACACTCCAATTAGAAAGAAACCCAGTAGGCAGTGGATATAGTAATATAGTTTATTAGCGTTGATATCTTACCCAAAGACAATGCAAGCAGTTCAGGCAGTCATTTGGTGGAACAGCACTTCACGTCACGTCTCTCTCTCCAGCCTTCTAGAGTCTTCTCTGATTCTAATACCCTTCTGACTCCCCTTTTTATACCATTTTGACCCTATTCATTTCAATGGCCCCTAGCTTTCTCACCAGAGCTTTTGGCCCTTATCAGTTGATCAGAATGACTTCACAAGTTCTCAAGCTCTAAGTATAAAAGATATGTTCAGAGCGCATCTGTGAGATGACTTCACAGGTCATTTTGCTCTCCTCAGCTCCCTCCTTTGGATGATCTCATCTGGGGTGCAGCTGACCCAGTACTATCTTTCATTAATCAAAACATCTTGCGCATGATTTATCACAGGTGCCAGTCTTCTTATTGTTTATAGAGTAGATTTCCCCCACCCTTGCCAGCTCTCAATTACCTCATTTCAGCACTTGCTACAGTGAAATGTAATTTGTGTCAGAAGTGATCTTTGATTTTAAGAGGCCTAGCTCTTAGCCTGAGCCATTGGCCTGTATTTTACTGAGAGAAAGTGACAGTATATTTCTACAGTTATCCCCTACCTGCCTCTTTGGGATAAACCCCGATTGATCCATATGAATCAATTTTGGCAACACCCTAGCCAGCCTGTTAGCCAGGACCTTGGCCACTATCTTTGCATCCACATTCAAAAGTGAAATAGGCCTATAGGAACCACAATCAGTGGGATCTTTCCCAGGTTTAGGCAGGACCGTTACTCCCGCCTCGGACATGGATACCAGCAGCCCATTACCCTCCAAAACCCCATTACCCACTCGCACCAAGCTCATCCCCAAAGCACTTGTAAAAGCTCACCGAGTATACATCTAGTCCTGGTGCCTTACCATTAGGAAGCCATTTTATCACTCCCTGCACCTCCCCTAGTCTAATAGGTTCCCCAAGCTGAGTTCTTTTAACCTCATCCAAACGTTGTAATGGAACTTGGTCCAAATAACGAGCTATAGAGTACCCCCGGTGGCTCTATATAAATCCTGGTAGTATTTCACAAAGCATTTTCCAATATCGGAATCAGCATAGTGCCAACCTCCCCTGCCATCTTTCATCTTTTGGATAAGGGAACGCCCTCTCCTCACCCGTAAATAATGGGCCAACATTGCACTCGATTTGTTGGCAAACTCAAAATATTGCTGCTTTAGCTTAGTTCTCATATAATCAACGTCTGCCATCTGCAGTTGTGCTATTTCCCCTCTCACTTGCTTAAGATCTTCCCAAATCTGTGGTGCAGGGTTTCGCTTATGTCGCTTTTCTAAATATAATAACCTCATACGGAATGCAAGCAAGTGTTGCCCTTTTTCCCTTTTCTTGCGTGACCCCCCCCCCCCACTTAAAGCCCCTCTCACTACTGCCTTCAACGCATCCCATAATACCCCATCAGTTACTTCCCCATTATCATTAAATCGTCGGAACTCTTGAATAGTAAGCTTAATATCATCCCGCACTTCCTTATCGCCGAGCAATGACTCATTAAGTCTCCAGACTCCTTGTCGCCTGCATTGGCCCAGCCCAATTAATTTAATCCACATTGGTGCATGATCAGAAATACAAATTGCCTCTATCTCAACTGCCTCTACTATAGGCCATCCATTGCGATGTACTCATAACCCATCTATACGGGAATAAGTCTGCACTGCATGTGAGTAAAAGGTGTAATTCTGCTGCACCCCACGTAGCAACCTCCAACAATCCACCAACTCCAACCCCTTCAAAAATTGTAACAATGCTTTCCACCCACAGTCACTCTGCTGCCCTCCTCCTGTCAAATGGTTTAATATTGCATCCGGGGCAATATTAAAATCCCCCTCTACCACAACCTGCCCTCCAACAATTCCCAAAATTTCTTCTTTTAATGTTTGAAAGAATTTCCTCTGCCCCACATTCGGAGCATAAATATTAATCAATGTCAGCTCTTTGCCCTGCAACCACCCTCTAAGGGCCACACAACGCCCACTGGTATCTCGAAACACCTTTTTTATCACAAACCCACAAGTTTGACATCAAAATGGCCACTCCCCCCCATCCTTTTTGGTCCTATTCCCTGATGTACCACCACTTCCCGAAAAGGCCTACGATGGAGCATGTGAGTATCTCTCGGTCTTAAGTGTGTTTCTTGCAAAAACGTTACATCCCACTTCAGTCTGCCCAACTCCTTAAATACTCTACTGCGCTTCCCCTGATTATTGAGCCCGTTTACATTCCATTTACCCACCACTCCCCTCCCCTTCCCCACAGGCGATCTCTGCCCTCCCCCTGCTCCAAACCCATTCCCCTCTGCTCCATCATATCCCCAACCCCTCCCCCATCCTCCCCTTCCTTCCCCCTCCCTTTAGCTGATCTTTCTATCAGTAGATCAGCCATCCCACGAGGAATCAACGCACTCTCCCGGGACTTTAACCTCTCAAAGGCTAATCCCTAACCCTCCCATTACCCTGCATTCTCCCACATCCACTGCATTCGTTCAACCCATACCCTTCTGCCAAGCATCCCTCCACCCCCAAACTCGCATAATTTTAATTCCCACACACAAAATCCCTCCAGTTCAACCTCTCATCTCACCCCTTACTACCTTCCAACATATTCCCATGATCCCCCCCCCCCCACACACACTCACCAGGGTACCCTGCCCTCCCCCCTGAAATAATTGCTTATCTGCATAATATTCTCAGTTAATACATCAATCTTCCACGAGTCCGCATAAATCTGTTTTCCTTCAGGAAGCTTGCTTGTCAGAACTCTTCCCCCGATCCACCACCCACTGCCACGCTGAATCCGCTCTGGGTTCCTTGGTGGTCTCCAGTAACGCCTTCTGAATTGGAACATCTCTACACCCCAAAGATCGCAATGTTAACCATGCTTCATCCGGGGTCTTTACTTTGCGTGATTTACCGTCCACCGTTAGCCACATCCCAAATGGTAATAGCCACCGATATCGAATCCCCTTTGACCTCATAAATGTCGTGGCTTCTCGAAAGGATAGACGCTTTTGCAAAGTAATCCATGCCAGATCTTGAAACACTCCAATCTTACAGTTCTTCCAAAGAATCTCTTTTGGATGCCTCGATTTAGACAATATCGTCTCCTTCATGGGGAAGTCAGGAAAACACACTACAATGTCCCTCGGGTTGGATTCTCGCTGCGGGCCAGCCACTCTGTGCGCTCTCTGGATGCGTAGGTCCGGTAGTTGACCACCTTCCTCAGGATTCAAAATGTATCCACACTACTCTCGAAACACTGCTTCACAGTTGCTAAACATATCGAAGTTAGGGATTCCTTTGAATCGCAAATTGTTTCGGCGCGACCTATTCTCCAGGTCTTCCACCTGCTCCCTGAGTTGTTGCTATTCCCGCGTGTCAGTATTCACTACTTTATGCAGTTTCCCCATGTCCTGCTTAAGAGTCTCCATCCCCTCCTCCACCTCACTGACACGCATTCCCAAGTCGCGAATTTCAGCCCTAATTTCTCTCAGGGCAGTTTGTATATCCTTTCGGACCCCTGCTAGATTGGCCTTTAAGTCCTGAAACCAAGCCACTACGTCCGATTTTGCAACCTCGCCAGCTTCGAGTCCCTCCTCAGCGTGCTCCTCCCCGGCCGCAGCCGGGCTCGCCGCCATCTTTGCTTCATTCCGCTCTGGCCCCGCCGAGGCCGCTGGCGTTTTCTTACTTTGATCCATCGAAAAACGGAATCGCTCCAGTCCCTTCTTCGGCGGCATACCTCAAGGACATTTCCCCTTCGATTCACGCTTCGGGATGCTGCGCAAGTCTGTGGGATTTGCTCGCTCTAAACAATGCCCCAATGGAGCTCCACTTTCAAGCTGCCGTCCCGGTCTGTGACATCACTACCTCCTCATCGCGATGGAATGGAAATAGTACAAATGAGAATGAAGTGGATAGACCACCATTCACGGAAGAAAGTGTGTATCAACAACTTGAAAAGCTAAAGGTGGACAAAGCCATGGGACCGGACGGGATCCACCCCAGGATATTGAGGGAGCTCAGAGAGGTTTTGGCGGGTCCTCTTAAAGATTTGTTTAATATATCCTTGCAGACGGGAAAGGTTCCGAGGGATTGGTGAATGTCAGAGGTGGTCCCTCTTCACAAAAGTGGTGATAGGGAAGAAGCTGGAAACTACAGGCCGGTAAGCCTCACTTCGGTTATTGGAAAAGTAATGGAAGCGATGCTGAAGGAAAGGATAGTGAATTTCCTGGAAGCCAATAAGTTGCAAGATCCGAGACAACATGGTTTTACCAAAGGGAAATCGTGCCAAACGAATCTCATTGAGTTCTTTGATTGGGTGACAGGAGAATTGAATCAGGGACGAGCTATGGACGTAATCTACTTAGATTTCAGCAAAGCTTTTGACACGGTTCCCCACAGGAGGCTCTTAAATAAACTGGATGGGCTGAAGATAGGACCTGAAGTGGTGAACTGGATTAGGAACTGGTTGACGGAGAGACGCCAGAGGGTGGTGGTGAATGGAGTTCGCTCGGAGGAGGGAAAGGTGAGTAGTGGAGTGCCTCAGGGATCGGTGCTGGGGCCGATTCTGTTCAATATATTTGTGAGTGACATTGCCAAAGGGTTAGAAGGTAAAGTTTGCCTATTTGCGGATGATACTAATATCTGTAACAGAGTGGACACCCGGGAGGGAGTGGAAAACATGAAAAAGGATCTGAGGAAGCTAGAAGAATGGTCTAAGGTTTGGCAATTAAAATCCAATGCGAAGAAATGCAAAGTGATGCACTTAGGGAATAGAAATCCATGGGAGACGTATGTGTTAGGCGGGGAGAGTCTGATAGGTACGGGCGGAGAGAGGGATCTTGGGGTGATAGTATCTGAGGATTTGAAGGCGACGAAACAGTGTGACAAGGCGGTGGCCGTAGCTAGAAGGTTGTTAGGCTGTATAGAGAGAGGTGTGACCAGCTGAAGAAAGGGGGTGTTGATGCCCCTGTATAAGACGTTGGTGAGGCCCCACCTGGAGTATTGTGTTCAGTTTTGGAGGCCGCATCTTGTTAAGGATGTAAAAAGAATTGAAGCGGTGCAAAGAAAAGCTACGAGAATGGTATGGGATTTGCGTTACAAGACGTATGAGGAGAGACTTGCTGAACTAAACATGTATACTCTGGAGGAAAGGAGAAACAGGGGTGATATGATACAGACGTTCAAATATTTGAAAGGTATTAATCCGCAAACGAACCTTTTCCGGAGATGGGAAGATGGTAGAACGAGAGGACATGAAATGAGATTGAAGGGGGGCAGACTCAAGAAAAATGTCAGGAAGTATTTTTTCACTGAGAGAGTAGTGGATGCTTGGAATGCCCTCCCGCGGGAGGTGGTGGAAATGAAACGGTAACAGAATTCAAACATGCGTGGGATAAGCATAAAGGAATCCTGTGCCGAAGGAATGGATCCTCAGGAGCTTAGTCAAGATCGGGAGGCGGGGCTGGTGGTAGGGAGGTGGGGATAGTGCTGGGCAGACTTATACGGTCTGTGCCAGAGCCGGTGGTGGGAAGCGGGACTGGTGGTTGGGAGGCGGAGATAGTGCTGGGCAGACTTGTACGGTCTGTGCCAGAGCCAGTGGTTGGGAGGCGGGGATAGTGCTGGGCAGACTTATACGGTCTGTGCCCTGAAGAGCACAGGTACAAATCAAAGTAGGGTATACACAAAAAGTAGCATATATGAGTTATCTTGTTGGGCAGACTGGATGGACTGTGCAGGTCTTTTTCTGCCGTCATCTACTATGTTACTATATTTGTAGAGCTGTGATATGGTCTTCAGTTCACACATTGACATAAGTACATAAGTAATGCCATACTGAGAAAAGACCAAGGGTCCATCGAGCCCAGCATCCTGTCCACGACAGCGGCCAATCCAGGCCAAGGGCACCTGGCAAGCTTCCCAACGTACAAACATTCTATTCATGTTATTCCCGGAATAGAGCAAAGTACCTGATGCAATAGCCAGTTTGGTCAGGCCATACTGCAGAATTTGTTTGGAGTCTAGAATCCAACTCCACCCTCGAAAGCCCATTCATTTCTCTTCCAGGCTGCACCTTCACAACAGGGCTTTTTTATATGTTGTTAGAGCTATTGGTTTTAGTTGACCTTGCCATTTCAAGTCTCTATTGACCGTTGTTTATTGTTTTAGGTGAGCTTGGTAGCTAGGGATTCCCAGATATGAGGACATTATGTCCTGCTTGTCCTTGGAAAAATCAAATTACTTACCTGTAGCAGGTGTTCTCCAAGGACAGCAGGACATATTTTCCCACATACCATTGCACCTCCCCTAGGAGTTGCATTCTTTATCCTTTTTTTCCAATTGTCGGGTCCTGTGCAAGGCAGACAAGCAGGAAGGCGTACGTGCAGTTGGATCTGTCAAAGGCTTCAAGAATCTCCTGAATCCTGGGCAGCATCTGTGCTGGGGCTGTGTTGGTGATGTCACCCATGTGAGAATATATGTCCTTATGTCCTCGGACAGCACTTGCTACAGTTGAATAACTTCACTTTTGGGGAATGATTAAAACAACATGAGTACTGAACAGGTGGATAAGGGGTTAAAAATTAAAATCAGCCTCAAAAAGGTAGGATTTTAGCCTGGATTTGAATAGGACTAGGAATAGAGCATGAATCAATGAATTAGGAAATCTTTTCTAGGCCTTTGGGTGTAGCGAGATGGAAGGAATGGAGTCTGCAGTTGGTGATGGTAGAGGAGATACAGATAAGAGTAACTTACTTGATGAATGGAGTTCCTGGGGAGGGTGTCATGAGAGATAAGAGAGGAGAGATACTGAGGAGTTGCAGAATGAATGCACGTATAAGTCAGTAAGAGGAGTTTGAACTGTATGTGGAAATAGATAGGAAGCTTGAGAAAAGGGGTTATATGTGTTCTTCCTACGAAACTGAATCCCCACCCCCGATCCCCTCTTGATTCTCTGAGCTGTGGGAGGGGAGTCCAAGGCTACCTGGAGGAGGGTTTTGGGACTGTTAGAAGGGCTTGCCATTGGGAGGGATTCTATTATAGTGGTGGAGGGGTGGGGATTGTAAGGGGCCTCATATTAGGCAGGGGACTCTGATTGGATGGGGAGTTGTTTACTGCTGGAAATTACGTGCATGGGAGGTATTAAATAAATCATCCAGGCGGTATAGGCGTGCACCAAATCTGAAATTATTGCAGGAGGACTGCAGTAGCCTGGTAGTCTAATTTTGGTATGTGCTGCACGCGCATAGCACCTAACATCCCTTTGTAAAAGGGCCCCTAAATTTGTAAAATTGATTTTCTCCCTACACATAGCTGGCACTTTAACCTGCTTGTGTTTTCCTGGGGGAAGAGATATCTTGATATTTTATGAGACCTACACATGCACACCTGCCTTTCTAAAATAATGTATATCAAAGCAATGCACTCTCTATCTTCCGCTAGTGAGACAACATTATTAGTAGGAGGAAAAAGCCTCAAGCGATAGTAGCCTTCTCCATCGTTATATTTAAACTTATGGAGTCGCTACAAACTCATCACAGGCTAAAAAAACCTCCTAAGTTTTAATTTTATATGCACTTTTATAAACGTGCTAGAATCTTATAACTTAACTTAAAGCTGTATCGTCACTGTATCACTACCATGGCCCGACTCTGGCCGAGTTTCGACTTCTGCTTCAG
Organism: Microcaecilia unicolor; assembly: GCF_901765095.1. NCBI lineage: Eukaryota > Metazoa > Chordata > Amphibia > Gymnophiona > Siphonopidae > Microcaecilia > Microcaecilia unicolor. The sequence goes on from NC_044036.1 coordinate 232,481,002, forward strand.
GGCACCGTGGACTTTACAGCTCGATATCTGCAAAAATCAAAAATATATTGCTCACTAGTAGTTGCGTTACAATACAATCTTCAGTCTAAACGCTCACCTTGCTCTATTTACTCGATCTCTTTATTCATAATGCTTTTAAAATGGCGCTGAATTTATATCCTTTGACGTCAGACGCTCTCCCTTTGCTCTCAACTATTTAAAGGAGTATATCATCTCTGCAATGGTCTAGAAAAATTGATTCCACTCGATTTTTTAATTTAAACCCCCCTGGGTCTAATGTTTTCAATCTGTATATCCATCGCTGTTCGTGTTGCAACAATGCTAATTTCTTATCACCACCTTGGATTCCCCATTTTAGTTGCTGCAACACGACACATCTCATGGATGTCCAGGGGTGAATCTTAAGTTAAGTTATAAGATTCTAGCACGTTTATAAAAGTGCATATAAAATTAAAACTTAGGAGGTTTTTTTAGCCTGTGATGAGTTTGTAGCGACTCCATAAGTTTAAATATAACGATGGAGAAGGCTACTATCGCTTGAGGCTTTTTCCTCCTACTAATAATATTGTCTCACTAGCGGAAGATAGAGAGTGCATTGCTTTGATATACGGTATTTAGATTCTGCACTTTAATAGCTCTAGAGTTTTTGAAGAGTTGTTTCTAAAATAATGTCCATAATTTGCAGTTCTTGGGGATAAATGTCCCATTTCAAATGTGCCTCTTTATGAATTAGTGATATATGAGTGAATAAATGAAAACAATTGCTTTTTATTGGTATTTTATTGCTTTGCTAACTGATTTGAATGATCTTATGATCAAATCGGAGTTGTAAACTTTTATAAATTAAAGAAACAAAATCTATTTTGGTTTTTGAATATCTAATAATTAGTTACTTTGAAAAAAAATTATCACTTACATCCTCAAGACTCCTATGTTTAAGAAGCCCATTCACTGCATAAAGTGTATAGTTTTCTTTGTGGAAATGTGTTTCATGTAAAGTATCTATTTTTCCACTGCTTCCATGAACAGCATAAAAAAGAATGCATTAAACAGCAACACCATAGCATGCAATAATGCAATTCAAACGTTAAAATGATCAATTTTTAATAAAACACACTCTTCGTGGTGGTTCCACTTCTAAAAAGGAAAATCAGATAAAATTTTGACTTACAATAAGGGTGACTAAAAATTATTTAGGTTTAAATTTCTATTGAATCACAAATATATCTGATACAATCAAAGAACCAAACTTTGAGACTTTGAGATGTCAAATTGAATACAGTGAATAATCCAACAGAACCATATTTTTATTATTATTACTTCCCCGCTCACCCCTTCCCTCCCGCTCAGATAGATAGGATGATTCTCAAGCTGAGAGCCAGAGAATGCCTGGACCTCTATGACCTCCTGTAGACCTAAAATCCATCTAGACCCCCGATGACAGTCCCTATATCTTCCCCCCAAGCCTGACCCCATATAGCCGCCCTCCCCTCCAATGTGTGGGTCAAAACACCAGTTATCATAGGTTAGATATGACCTTCATTAAGAACCATACTATGTGCTCTGAGGATAAAGTTTGAATTAATGCCTCCCAAATCATCTAATACTTTTTCTGCCTATTTAATGTCAAGCCTACATCACAAGTCTCCAAAAGCATTAAATTATGAGAAGCTGCTCTCCAAGACCAATAAGTTGGGGGAACTCTCTTGCACCCAAAGTTGTAGTATACATTAGAAAAACGCTTATTACTTGTATACTGTTTTTTTAGCACCAGTGAGCTTTTACTGCTTATAGATTTTATGGTGTAGAGGAAGAAAGAAGAGAAGAGTTAGTAAGAGATTGGGGAATAAGAGGAAGTGAAATAGGAGAGCCAGGGTGAGGGAAAGAGATGGTATACTGTAGGTAGACATTAGAACATAAGAGTAGCTATACTGGGTCAGGCCAAAGGTCCATCTAGCCCAGTATCCTGTTTCCAACAGTGGCCAAGCCTTGTCACAAGTCCCTGGCAGAAACTCAGATCATGGCAACACTCCATGCTACCAATCCCAGTGCAAGCAGTTGCTTCCCCATAGCAGACTATGGACTTTTCCTCCAGGAACTTGTCCAAACCTTTTTAAACCCAGATACTCTGTTTTTACTACATCCTTCGGCAAAGAGTTTCAGAGCTTAACTATTCGTTGAGTGAAAAAATATTTCCTCTTTTTTGTTTTAAAAGTATTTCTACTCGTTCTACACCACTCAGGATTTTGTTGACTTCAATCATATCTCTTTTCCAAAATGAAGAGCCCTAGCCTCTTTAGCCTTTCCTCATATGAGCGGAGTTTATCATTTTGGTTGCTCTTCTTTACATAGTAACATAGTAGATGACGGCAGAAAAAGACCTGCACGGTCCATCTAGTCTGCCCACGATAAAATCAAGTACCTTACCTTGATTTGTACCTGTCTTTTTCAGGGCACAGACCGTATAAGTCTATCCAGCAGTATTTCCCGCCTCCCAACCACCAGTCCCGCCTCCCATCACCGGCTCTGGCACAGACCCCGTATAAGTCTGCCCTCCCCTATCCTAGCCTCTCAACCACCAACCCCTCTTCCCCCCGCCACCCAATTTCAGCTAAGCTTCTGTGGATCCATTCCTTCTGCACAGGATTCCTTTATGCCTATCCCACGCATGTTTGAATTCCGTTACCGTTTTCATTTCCACCACCTCCCGCAGGAGGGCATTCCAAGCGTTCACCAAGCGTTCTCCGTGAAGAAATACTTCCTGACATCTTTCCTGAGTCTGCCCTCCTTCAATCTCATTTCATGTCCTCTCGTTCTACCGCCTTCCCATCTCCGGAAAAGATTCGTTTGCGGATTAATACCTTTCAAATATTTGAACGTCTGTATCATATCACCCCTGTTCCTCCTTTCCTCCAGAGTATACATGTTCAGGTCAGCAAGTCTCTCTTCATACGTCTTGGAACGCAACTCCCATACCATCCTCGTAGCTTTTCTTTGCACCGCTTCCATTTTTTTAACATCCTTCGCAAGGTACGGCCTCCAAAACTGAACACAATACTCCAGGTGGGGCCTCACCAACGTCTTATACAGGGGCATTAAAACCTCCTGCTGGTCACACCTCTCTCTATACAGCCTAGCAACCTTCTCGCTACGGCCACCGCCTTGTCGCACTGTTTCATCGCCTTCAGGTCCTCAGATACTATCACCCCAAGATCCCTCTCCCCGTCCGTGTCTATCAGGCTCTCCCCACCTAACACATACGCCTCCCTTGGATTTCTACTCCCTAAGTGCATCACTTTGCATTTCTTTGCATTGAATTTTAATTGCCAAATGTTAGACCATTCTTCTAGCTTCTTCAGATCTTTTTTCATGTTTTCCACTCCCTCCGGTGTGTCCACTCTGTTGGAAATCTTGGTGTCATCCGCAAAAAGGCAAACTTTACCTTGTAAGCCTTCGGCAATGTCACTCACAAATATATTGAACAGAATCGGCCCCAGCACTGATCCCTGAGGCACTCCACTACTCACCTTTCCCTCCTCCGAGCGAACTCCATTCACCACCACCCGCTGGCGTCTGTCCGTCAACCAGTTGCTAATCCAGTTCACCACTTCGGGTCCTATCTTCAGGCCGTCTAGTTTATTTAAGAGCCTCCTGTGGGGAACCCGTGTCAAAAGCCTTGCTGAAATCTAAGTAGATGACGTCCATAGCACGTCCTTGATTTAATTCTCCTGTCACCCAGTCAAAGAATTCAATGAGATTCGTTTGGCACGATTTCCCTTTGGTGAAACCATGTTGTCTCGGATCTTGCAACTTATTGGCTTCCAGGAAATTCACTATCCTTTCCTTCAGCTTGGCTTCCATTACTTTTCCAATAACCGAAGTGAGGCTTACCGGCCTGTAGTTTCCCGCTTCTTCCCTATCACCACTTCTGTGAAGAGGGACCACCTCCGCCGTTCTCCAATCCCTCGGAACCTCTCCCGTCTCCAAGGATTTATTAAACAAATCTTTAAGAGGACCCGCCAGAACCTCTCTGAGCTCCCTCAGTATTCTGGGGTGGATCCCGTCCGGCCCCATGGCTTTGTCCACCTTTAGCTTTCCAAGTTGTTCATATACACTCTCTTCTGTGAACGGTGCTCTATCCACTTCATTCTCAGGTGTACTTCTGCCAGTCCCTCTCGGTCCTTCCCCAGGATTTTCTTCAGTGAAAACAGAACAAAAGTATCTATTTAGCAAATTGGCTTTTTCTTCATCATTTTCTACATAGCGTTTTGCTGTATCTTTTAGTCTCACAATCCCCTTTTTAGTCTTTCTCCTTTCACTAATATACCTGAAGAAGTTTTTGTCTCCCTTCCGTACATTTCTAGCCATTTGTTCTTCCGCTTGCGCCTTCGCCAGACGTACCTCTCTCTTGGCTTCTTTCAGTTTCATCCGGTATTCCTCCCCGTGTTCCTCTACTTGAGATTTTTTGTATTTTTGGAATGCTAACTCTTTAGCCTTTATTTTCTCAGCCACTTGCTTTGAAAACCCATCGGTTTCCTTTTTCTCTTGCTTTTATTTACTCTCCTTACATAAAGGTCTGTGGCCCTGTTTATTACTTCTTTCAGCTTGGACCACTGTCCTTCCACATGTTGTACGTTCTCACAGCCCATCAGCTCCTTCCTCAGGTATTCCCCCATTTTGTTAAAGTCAGTTCGCTTGAAGACCAGGACTTTGTTTAGAGTGGCCGCTAACCACATGAGCCGTTATATCAAAACAAACCGTTTGATGGTCACTGCTTCCCAGGTGCGCAGCCACTCGGACATTTGACACACTATCTCCATTCGTGAGCACCAGATCCAGCGTCGCTCCCTCCCTTGTGGGTTCCGTCACCATTTGTCTGAGCAGAGCACTTTGGAAAGCATCCACAATCTCTCTACTTCTTTCCGATTTCGCAGAAGGAACCTTCCCATCTACATCTGGCAGATTAAAATCTCCCAACAACAGCACCTCTCTTTTCTTCCCCAACTTTTGAATATCAGCGATCAGATCTTTATCCAGTTCCTCCAATTGTGTCGGGGGTCTGTAGACAACACCCACGTGGACCAAGGTTCTATCCTCTCTTGTTAAGGTGATCCATATCGCTTCTTCCTTTCCCCACTTCCCTGTCATTTCAGTTGCTGCGATATCATTTCTCACATACAGAGCTACTCCTCCACCTTTACGTCCCTCTCTATCCTTCCTAAAAAGATTATAGCCTGGTATGTTTACATTCCATTCATGGGAACCATTGAGCCATGTCTCTGTGACTGCAACTATGTCCAAGTCAGTCTCCAACATCAGGGCTTGAAGGTCATGAATTTTATTGCTTAGACTGTGAGCATTTGTGGTCATTGCTTTCCAACTACATTTCCTAGTATGTGTTTTGGGTTTAGTGATTTGTGAGTGTCTTTTCTCTTTGGGTACCTTCTCCTCTTTTTGTTCCCTCCTCCTTGCTTTTTCTTTTTCTTCTGCTTCAATTTTAGTTTCAGGAACATCACAGTGCTGTAGTGGAGGAAAAGAATTTTGTAGTGGCAACACTTGTGTGGGCGGATGCTTCTGTGTCACATGACGAATTCTGCCTGAGCCTACTGTGAACCATCTGTTCCTTTGTGGTTTTATTCTCTGAGGCATTGGTGAGAAGTTATGATTCTGCACAGTCCTATAAGTTGCTTTAATTGCATCTAATTGTTGCATTACTTTATAGAGCTCTTGTTTTAAAGTAGATAGCTGAAGACAGATAGGACAAGCTTTAAGTTTCCAGATGATTGGCCTTGAAACTAAAGCAGCACAATTATTCTTTGAACCTTTTCTAATTCCTCTATATCTATGTCAGCAACCAAGAAAAAGATCTAGGTGTCATTATAGATAACTAGTAAAAAAGCCCCGTTTCTGATGCAAATGAAACGGGGGCTAGCAATGTTTTCTTCTGTTGTGCATGTGGGAGTGTGTGTGTCCCTGCCCTCTGGCCTCTCTCCCCTCCCCCCTCTGAGTCCTTCACTGTTACAGAGCCAGCGATTTGATTTCGTGCTCTGCTGTTTTCCTTCACTGACTGTGTTACAGAGAGTGCGGGGCAGACACTCATAGGGAAACCGGATATCTCGGCTCCTTCACACTTCCGGCTGGAGGCTTCATAGAACGTTGGTGTTGCTTTTTATATATAGAGAGATATGCTGAAATCTTCTGCTCAGTGTGTGGCAGTGGCCAAAAAAGCAAACAGGATGCTAGGAATTATTAGGAAAGGGATGGTGAATAAGACGGAAAATATTATAATGCTTCTTTATTGCTCCATGGTGCGACCTCACCTTGAGTACCGTGTTCAGTTCTGGTCGCCGTATCTCAAAAAAGATATAGTGCAATTAGAAAAAGATACAGAGAAGGGCAACAAAAATGATAAAGGGGATGGGACGACTTCCCTTTTCAGCTAGGGCTCTTTAGCTTGGAGAAAAGATGGCTGAGGATGATAGAGGTACATAAAACAAAGAGTGGAGTGGAACAGGTAGACGTGAATTGCTTGTTTACTCTTTCCAAAAACACTAGGACTAGGGGGCACACAATGAAGATACAAAGTAGTAAATTTAAAACATTGAGCCTGCCATGAGTGGGAAAGCGCGGGGTACAAATGTAACAAAAAAAAATCAGAAAATAAAAATATTCTTCACTCAACGTGTAATTAAACTCTGGAATCATTGCCAGAGACTGTGGTAAAAGCAATTAGCTTAGTGGGGTTTAAAAAAGGTTTGGATAGCTTCCTAAAAGAAAAGTTCATAAGCCACTACTAAAGTGGACTTGGGGAAAATCCACTGCTTATTTCTAGGATAAGCAGCATAAAATGTACTGTTTAGGATCTTGCCAGGTACTTGTGACCTGGATTGGCCACTGTTTTAAACAGGATACTGGGCTTCATGGACCTTCGATCTGTGCCAGTATGGCACCACTTACGTTCTTTTGTACCTGAGGCATTGGAAGATTAAGTGGGCCTTTTTCAAAGGTATGATAGCGTTTTTAGCATGTGCTAAAAATAAGCTTGCACTAAATGCTAGAGACGCCCATATATTCCTATGGGTGTGTCTGTCATTTAGCACACACTAAAAACGCTACTGTGCCTTTCTAAAATACCCACTAAGTGACTTGTCTGAGATCTAAAGGAGTATCAGTGGGATTTGAAACCTGGCTTTGCTGGTTCTCAGCCTACTGCTCCAACCATTAGATATAGCTAATACAGATAATATGTATTAGCTGTACCTAATGTTTGGTAACTCAATAGAAAACTGAAAGCTATCAGAACTGAAACCAGGTGGCCATTTGGCAACTTAAACTAAAAACATTGATAGGTTGCCAGTAACCTCAAGATCTGTTACTGTGCTGCTGAACATCATTGTTCACATGACCAACAGGAAGATGCTGAACTAGGGAGCTAGGGCTGACTGAGAACCAAGTGTTAAAGTACCTGTAAATATTTCCAGAATGCAGCTAATTTTATTCTGTTCAATATGTTGTATTATTTTGCTGTCCATTCTTTGGATCTTTTTGGGACATAATTCCCTGAATTGCATGTAGTGTGCATAGTACCATCAGTAAGAGGTACTGGGATAGGCAGTTGGTAGACAGTGAAGGGGTCCTTCCCTGCTATGTTCAAAAGAGCCTCTACTGTCCCCAGGGCCGGCGTTAGGGATGGACAAACAAGACAATTTCCCTGGGGGCCCCAAACCTGTCCAGCAATTCTCCTGTCTCCCCTGCCCTCCCCTCCCATCTATGTCCAGTGATTTTCCTCTCTCCCCTCCATTCATGTCCAGTGCAATTCTCCTCACTCCCCTGCCCTCCCCTCCCATCTATGTCATAATAACATAGTAAATGATGGCAGATAAAGACCTGTACGATCCATCCAGTCTGCTCAACAAGAGAAACTCATTTTATATGGCATGTGATACTTTATATGTATACCCGAGTTTGATTTGTCCTTCCCATTCTGAGGGCACAAACCGTAGAAGTCTGCCCAGCACTCTTCTTGTACTAAAAGTTCTCAAACTAAAATTTACACTCAAGCCCATCCATATCTGTTCAGTCATGATCAGGGCTTGACAATTACCGGCGTTGCCACCCAATCTCTGCTAAGATTCCGTGCATCCATTCCTTCTAAACAGGATTCCTTTGTGTTTATCCCACGCATGTTTGAATTCCATTACCGTTTTCATCTCCACCACCTCCCGCGGGAGGTATTCCATGTATCCACCACCCTCTCAATGAAAAAATACTTCCTGACATTATTCCTGAGTCAGACCCCTTCAACCTCAATTCATGTCCTCTAGTTCTACCGCCTTCCTGTCTCCAGAAAAGGTTCATTTGTGGATTAATACCTTTCAAATATTTGAACGTCTGTATCATGCCACCCCTGTTTCTCCTTTCCTCCAAGGTATACATGTTCAGATCAGCAAGTCTCTCTTCGTACGGGTTGCAACGCAAATCCCATACCATTTTTGTAGCTTTTCTTTGCACTGTTTCCAGTCCTTTTACATCTTTAGCAAAATACGGCCTCCAAAACTGAACACAATAGTGGGGCCTCATCAACTTGTAGAGGGGCATCAACACCTCCTTTCTTCTGCTGGTTATACCCCTGTCTATGCAGCCTAGCATCCTTCTGGCCATGGCCGTCGCCTTGTCACATTGTTTCTTCACCTTTAGATCCTTGGACACCAACATCCCAAGGTCTCTCTCCTGAGTCGAGCTTACTAATCTCTCCCCTCCTATTTGGTATCTCTCTCTTGGGTTTCTGCACCCCAAGTGCATCATTCCACACTTCTTGGCATTAAATTTTAACTTATCTAGCATAGAAACCTAATAATATTCAAAATAGAATTGTGCAAAAATCTTGTTGCCTTTTACTAAACCTCCCAAATTAAATTATATTAAATTTTGTGAGTGAGAGAGCACGTGACGTGATGAGCTGAGCAGACGTGCTTTGCCTCAGCTCCTGAGCCCTCACTCTATAAACCTTCAAAATACTGCAAATCGCAAGTAGAAAAAGGAAACCTGAGCTCTATATATCATATGGACAAATACCTTAAACAATCCCCTGCTGGAATGGCGTTGCGTACCGGGAAAAAAGAAAAGGAAAAGAGTAAAGCGCCAACAACGGAATCCAAGATGGCGGATGATCCGCTCTCGGCGAACCAAATATTCACAGCGGCGCAGCTCGAGCAGTTAACGCTTGCGGTGGCAAATGCTTGGCAACCCAAGTGAGACGCTCTGGATCAAAAGCTGGACTCTTATCAAACGAAGCTGGAAGGTTTAGGGACCCGAACGGAGGATTTGGAGACCAGGGTATCTGCCCTGGAAGATGATTCCCAGGGCTATAGTACGGACCTGCGGGAGATTAAAAAGCAGCTCCAGGAGCACATGGACAAATTAGAAGATCTTGAAAATCGCTCCTGCAGGAACAACGTGCGCATCGTGGGCCTTTCAGAAAAAGTACCTGAAAAAAACTTGGTTGACTGGCTCACGGAGTGGTTATCAAAGGAGCTGGCCTTGTCGGATGGCTTCGGGCCCCTGGTAATTGAGCGAGCGCACCACGTGGGCCGTAACAGGGAAAATCAGGAAAGACCTAGAGTGGTGGTGGTGCGGCTCCTCAACTACAGGCATAAGTTGGAAGTGCTGCAGGGGTTTAAGATCCGCAGAGGAGATTTGAAACATGAAGGCTGCCAAATCCTGATATTTCAGGACTACTCATCAGGTGTCCAGGAGCGGCGACGTAAATTTCATCCATTATGCACTGCATTGGTCCAGAAACAAATTCGTTTTGTTCTACAATACCCAGCGGCACTGAAAATGCTGGTGCATGGACAATGGAAAGTGTTTAAGTCACTGGAAGATGCAAAAATTAAGCTCCAGGATCAAGGTATCCTGGAAGGAGACTGAGAACAATGATAAACCCTATGGGAGAATAGGTTTCAAAATCTTTTCATTTTCTTTCTGTAGCAGTAATAGCTATAAAAATGTTTTCAGCAGGCAGGAGTAGAGGGCTATTGACATGTTAGGTGCTCCATTGCTAATTCCCGGTTTTGGTTTGGGAATATGGCAAATGGGTTAGTTTTGAGGGGGGGGGGGGGGAATGAGGGGGGTTGGGGTAATGGGCTTATGGTTTCTGAGGGAATATTTGTTTGCTATGGGACTAGGGGTATGTTTCGACAGTGTAGGGGGCAGTATCACGCAGGCTTAAAAAGTGATCTGCTGGAGTTTTATCTGCAGAGGGTGGATCTGGGGCTGGAGGGACTTGCAGCATCCCAGGAGTGTATGGTCAATGGGAGCGGGAGGTTCCAGGGATGACCACTAGAATTGTATCTTGGAACGTAGGTGGTATCAGCTCCCCAATCAAAAGATCCAAGATTCTTTCAGCACTTAAGAGACACAGAGCTGATATTGCATGTTTGCAGGAAACACGCCTCACAGACTTAGAACACTCTAAGCTGCAAAAATATTGGGTGGGGGAGGTATTTGCGGCGTCATCCCAGAGTCGTAAAGGAGGGGTGGCGGTGCTGTTTCGAAAGGGGCTCCCATATAAAGCAACTGTAATTGACAAAGGGGACCAGGGGGATCACATATTGCTAAAAATATGGTTGTCTGGTAGAGTCATTTTGCTATTGGTCCTCTATGGACCTAACAACCATAATCCGGCCTTCCTTACCAATTTAGCTGGGAAATGCTTACAGAGTAATAGTGGGGATTTGATTGTAGTGGGAGACTTTAATGCGGTCTTGGACCCGAGGCAGGATTGCTCCAGTGCAAAAGATTCTCAGTACAGAGGAGTGCGGGCCAAAGAATTTCAGACATTTAATAGGATCCTCGACCTGGTAGACCCGTGGAGGATACTCCACCCTGGAGAGAAAGATTACACGCACAGGTCGAGGGCCCATGGCACATTTGCCAGGATTGACTATATTCTGTTTGCTCGCTCCTTATTCCACCTAGTAGCTGCAGCATCTATAGGCCCAGAGGAAGTAGCAGATCATGCTATGGTGTGCTTAGACCTTGTTAACTCTGCGGCGGCTGGGGGAGGTAGGGGGTGGAGATACCCAGTGGGCCTCCATCAAGATTTACAATTACGGGCACACGTACATCAAAGGTGGGAACACTATATAGACGATAATCACTGGCATGCTGATCATCAGCCTGAGTTGTTCTGGATGGCCTCGAAGGCGGTCCTGCGGGGTGCCATTATAGCCTACTGTAGTATGAAAAATAGGAAGAAAGCGGCAGGCATCCTGAATTTGGAGTACCAGTTGCAAAAGGCCAAAAGAATACATCTTCACCACCCCACACCACACCAGTTAACTTAGAGAATCTAAAAGCTACCCAGGCAGCGTTAAATAGCTTATTACATGAAAAGGAGATGAAGTCCGCCCTGTTTTACAAATATAAGTTGCAGAGGTTTGGTAACCGGGCAGGAAGAATGTTAGGTAGGCTGATTAGAAATTTGGGAGCCCCAAGGACAGTGACTGCATTGAGAGATGCAAAAGGGAACTTAATAACAGATAGTCGAAAGATCGGGCAGGCCTTTACAGAGTACTTTAAAACATTATATAAATCCAGGGTGTCTCCCTCAGCACAAAATATGCAGGAATATCTGACCCAGATTGGGCTCCCAAGACTAACAGGGGAGCAATTGGAGAACCTGAACAAACCGATAACAATGTTAGAACTGCAAGGTGTGATTAAAAAGTTAAAGCTTTGGTCTGCCCCGGGCCCAGATGGATTTTCAGGGGAGTACTATAAAATACTGTCAGGGGAGGCACTAGCATCCTTGCTGGAATATTATCAGGAGGTGGTGGGGAAAAAGAATTTCCGAGGCATGCCAACTCAGCGCTCATAACGTTAATACCCAAGCCAGGGAAGCCTTTGGATAATGTTGAATCTTACCGACCAATTTCTTTGCTAAACATTGACACTAAAATATTGGCAAAGCTGATGGCTGAGCGTTTGGCAGAATATCTACCATTCCTGGTAAGTCAAGAGCAAGTTGGGTTTGTTAGGGGCCGTCAGTCGGTTCATAATATCAGGAAGACCTTGATGGCTATGGCGGCCAGCCAGCAGCTTGGGGCCTCCACCCTGCTCTTGAGTCTAGATGCTGAAAAGGCTTTTGACCAGGTGGGGTGGGAGTTCATGCACCAGACCCTGGCTGCCATGGGTATAGAGGGGTGGTTCACGCATGCAGTTCAGGCACTTTATTGTCAACCTAAGGCTGGAGTGTTTGTAAATGGAGTCAGAGAGCCAGAGTTCCAAATAAGCCGGGGTACACAACAGGGTTGTCCCTTGTCCCCTTTATTATTTATATTGTCCTTGGAACCATTGCTGCGGAGGGTCTCCTCAGCCCCAGACCTCCAGGGGGGTCAATCTGGCAGGAAAGGATATTAGGATTCTAGCTTATGCAGATGATTTATTAGTAATTTTGAGAGAGCCCGCTAAGACTTTAACAAATTTGCTGCGGTTAATTGAGCAGTATAGGAGATACTCTGGGTTTCGTTTAAATTTACATAAATCTATAGCCCTACCAGTGTTGTCAGAAGAACCAATAACCTGGCTGGGGAGCTTCCCCATCCAATGGACACAGACCTCCTTGAAATACTTGGGAATCACCATCACTAGGGATTTATCACAACTATATGTGCAAAATGTGCAGAGATTATTGCGAGACACTAATAGACAGTTGGAGGCCTGGGGGCCGTTGCCACTTTCTCTGATGGGAAGGATTGCGCTGTTCAACATGGTTATGGCCCCCAGATGGCTCTACACATTTCAGTCACTCCCATTGTTTCTAAAAAAATCTGATGAACAGAAGCTGATAAAAATGGTGCAAAACTTTTTATGGAAGAAGAAAAGGCCACGTCTATCATATTACGCATTAAGTGTTCCAGTGGAGTACGGAGGCCTGGGACTATTAAATATCAAGTATATGACAGTGGCAAGCGGAATGCGACATATCAATGACTGGTTCCGTGGAACCCAGGACTATACAGCCACTTCCATAGAAATACATCTGTATCCCGAAACGCATTTTAGTAACTACCTGCATACAGCAGGGCCTCCCTCGCCATATATACTGCAAAAGACAGGAATTTTGAGGTCGGCGAAAGCTGTATGGCAATGGGTCTGTAAATTGCATCAATTCTCTGCAAAAACTACCCCGTTTCTATCGATTTGTGAAAACCCTGCTTTTCCACCAGGCATTTTATATCCAGCTTTCCAAAGGTGGAAGCGGAAAGGGATGATATACTTATTGCATGTAGTCTCTCCAGAAGGACGGATAAAGTCATTCCAGGAGCTCCAGGAGGAATTTGGTCTGCCCCCTTCAGACGAGTTTCACTACAGTCAGTTAAAGCACTATATCCAGTCCTTGCCCTGGGAGGATTTAGCGGAAGACATTCAGGAAGAACTGGCCTCAGCATTTTCCTTAGCAGCACAACAGCAAATGCCGCTCAAGTTTTACCACAGGCACATTAGAGACACAGTGCAAGAACCTGATTATGTTAAGTTGTTATCCCAGTGGAAGCAGGACATTCCGATGGATTTTATAATATCTCAGTTGAAAACTCATGTTTTGACTTTGAGGAAACACACTTCTATGGTTTCGCACTGGGAAACTCAGTACAAAGTGGCACTTAGACTGTACATTCCTCCTAGGAGGGCTTTCCATATGGGGATCTCTCCGTGGGGGGAGTGCCCCAAATGTAAGGAGCCTGGAGCCTCTCTGGGGCATATGCTCTGGAGGTGCAGGGGCATTGTCAGCTTTTGGAAGCAGTTAATACACTATGAGGGGCATAATCGAACAAAAACATCTATTTCCATGGGCGTTTATCTCCGAGAATGGGTCCGTGAAGGGGCAGACCGAACTGTATTTTCGAAAAAAATAGACGTCCATGTTTTATTCGACAATTGTTGCTTTAATTTATATCTCATAAACTCCACCTCCTCCATCTGCATTTGCATCAATTGGCCCCTCACCTCCCTTAATTCCTCCCATACTCGCTCCTCACTGGACCTCTTGTGCAACTGCTCCAAATAGATCAACCACTGCCTCAAATCCAGAGATCTCCTACCCCGCTCCCGCTTCCTTCTAGCCCCCCACTTTATTAAAACCCCCCGCACCACCACCTTTAAAGCAACCCAAAGAGTACCATCAGACACTTCCCCAGTATCATTAAACCGCCGGTATTCCAGAATTGCCTTTCTTACATCCTCTCTAATTTCCTCATTACCCAATAAAGTTTCATTCAATCTCCAAATCCCTCTGCGACCCTCCAATCCCATGCCCTGTAGTTTAACCCAGCTTGGCGCATGATCCGACACACTAATTGGTTCTATTTCCGCCTCTTCTACCCAGTGCCAGGCATTACGGTGAACCCATACCCCATCCAACCTGGAATACGACCTCACCGCGTGCGAATAAAAAGTGTAATCTTGTTGTGAACCATGTAACAGTCTCCAACAATCCACCACCTCTAACCCTTTCATAAGTTGCCCCAAGGCTTTCCTCCCTGGCCCACTATGAAAACCTCCCCCTTTAGAGTGATCCGGGCCCACATTAAAATCCCCCCCCCCCACCACTATATGACCTCCCACAAAACCCAACAATTCCTCCTTAAGCTTCCGAAAAAATTTCCCCTGATTCACATTTGGAGCATAAATATTAATCAGCATAAGTTCTTTACCTTCTATCCAACCTCTAAGGGCCATACACCTCCCTTCCTTATCCTTAAACACCTTGTTTATGACAAACCCACAATTTTGCCTAATTAAGATAGCAAGTCCCCCCACCCTCTTCACCTCCCCACCCTGGTGTGTCACCACTTCCTGAAACTGCCTGCGACAAAGCATATGGGTATCCCTTGGTCGGAGATGAGTCTCCTGTAAAAATATAATTTCCCATTTCAATCTCTCCAGTTCCTTAAACACTCTACTCCGCTTCCCATGATTATTTAATCCATTCACATTCCATGTACCAACCACCAAAGATTTCCCCTTTCTCATACTGTCCCTCCCCCCTCTTCTTCCCTCGACCGCCCTCCCCCACCCTCCCTTCCCCCCCTCCAATAGTGCTGGATTCTCCTAACCCCACCCAACTCACATATTATACTCTCTTAAATTCTCTCGTGTAGGCACCCCCTCTCAACTCTACTGCATTTAGGTATGTGTTAAACTCATCTAATGAAAACAATATAGTGAAAACAATTTAAACTATACTCAAAAAACCCTTTCGTGGCTGCCAGTCAACCATTGGTGTAATGCACTCAACTGAGCACTCACAAAATTTAATATAATTTAATTTAGGACGTTTAGTAGAAGGCAATAACATTTTTGCACAATTCTATTTTGAATATTATTAGGTTTCTATGCTAGAAGATATGTTCATATAACTGGAAGAAACCGAACGGGAGTATACCCTGTCTAAAATTAGCATTAAATTTTAACTGCCAGACCCTCGACCATTCTTCTAACGTTCGGAGATCCTTTCTCATTGTTTTTACTCCCTCCAGCGTATCCACTCTATTGACTATTTTCATGTTATCCGCAAAAAGGCAAATCTTTCCTTCCAACCCTTCAGCAATATTTCCCACAAATAGAATAGGCCCCAGCACCAAACCCTGAGGAACTCCACTGCTCACCTTCCTTTCCTCCGAGCGGATTCCATTTACCACCACCTTCTGCCACCTGTCAGTCAACCGTTTCCTATCCAGTTCATCCCTTTCGGTTCTAAGTTCAACCCTTTCAGCTTATTCATGAGTCTTCTGTGGGGGACCGTATCAAAGGCTTTGCTGATATCTAAGTAGATTACATCTAGCGCACGTCCTTCATCCAGTTCTTTGGTCACCCAGTCAAAGAAGTCAATAAGATTCATTTGGCAGGATTTTCCTTTGGTAAAGCCATGTTGCCTCGGGTCCTGTAACCTGTTGGCTTCTAGAAAGTTAACTATCCTTTCTTTCAGCAGCAACTCCATTATTTTTCCTACCACCGACGTGAGACCACATCCGCTCATCTCCTGTCTCTAAAGATCTATTAAATAAATCTTTAAGAGGTCCCGCCAGGACCTCTGAGCTCCTTCAGTATCCTGTGATGTATCCCATCCGACCCCATAGCTTTGTCCATCTTCAGATTCTCCAGCTGTTTATACTTTGTCCAGTAATTCTCCTCTCTCCCCTGCCCTCCCCTTCATCCATCCATCCATGTCCAGCGACTCTCCTCTCTCCCGTGCCTTCTCCTTCCATCGTAAGTACATAAGTATTGCCATACTGGGACAGACCGTAGGTCCATCAAGTCCAGCATCCTAACATTGGCCAGTCCATGTCCAGCGATTCTCCTCTGCCCTCCCCCTTCCATCCATGTCCAGTGATTCACCCCAACCCCCACCTGCCCCCCTTTTCAGCCCCAGAGTTCTAGCCTTAGACCCCTTCTCAGCTGCTGCTAGTTCCAGTTCCAAGCCCAGCCCCCCACCTGCCCACTCTCTTCTCCGTAAACAAAAAAAGAAGCAAACACTGGGCCTTCAGGATTGAGAAAAAATGGAGTCCTTTAATATCACAGATACCCGACACGGGCCGTGTTTCGGCGTACAGTCGCCTGCATCAGGAGTCAGAGAGAACAAAGAAACAGCCACCCGATCAGTAAGCAACACCTTGTGACAGGTTTCCTGTTTCTTTGTTCTCTCTGACCCCTGATGCAGGCGACTGTACGCCGAAACACGGCCCGTGTCGGGTATCTGTGATATTAAAGGACTCCATTTTTTCTCAATCCTGAAGGCCCAGTGTTTGCTTCTTTTTTTGTTTACCTTGTTGTACTTGTATACTGTTTTCCCTCTCTTTTGTGACTGCACTCTCTTCTCCGTGACAGCCCCCTTTTTGTTCCTGTAGCCCTGCGTTTGTATCTTTTACCTCAAAGTCAAAGCAGCAGCAGATAGTGAAAGAAGCAGGCTCACCTTGAGCCTTCCCTTCCCTTCCCTTCCCTCGCAGTGTCTTGCCCTTACTGAAACAGGAATTTATATCAGAGGAAGGCGGAACACTGTGAGGGAAGGGAAGGCTCGAGATGAGCCTGCTTCTTTCACTGTCTGGTGCCGCTTTGACTTTGATTTAAACGGAGAGCGGAAGGAATAAAAAGGGGGCTGTCGTGGGAGCTGAAGGCGGGCAGGTGGGGACCAGGAGGCTGCAGCTGGGGCTGGAACTGTGAACCACCTGCAGCGATAAGCATGGCTTGTGGCGCACTCCAGAGTTTGGTGGCCCCCCTGCCATGCTTACCGGGTTCTGCCGGCCCTGGATAATCCTACCCTTGGCAGCAAACAGGGAATGATCTTAAAGGGAACCTTGCTCCTACTAAACGGATAATCCTACCCTTGGCAACAAGTAGGGCATGAATATCTGGACCCTTCTTTGTGTAATACATAGATTGCACACAACTTCAATTTCTCATCCCCTCTTCTGAGCTCCTTCCTTTAAATCCTTCCAGCTTTTTGTAAAGTTTACTTCTTCTATAGTGTTTCGTTTGGCCATGTGAGGGGCCTGTGTCTCCACACTGTCTGTTTATGTAGTTGTGCCTTGATCTTGAAAAATTGAGAAACCCTGATTTGCACTAATATAGAAATTGCATTTCAGTTGACTGCAGATCTTATTTCATGCTTGTTATTTGCATCTCTGTTAGGTTGTGACTAGACTCATTCATTTGCTGGGTGAGAAGATTCTTGGGAACCTGCAACAGGTGAATGGCCCCCTTACTGGTAAGAAATGATCATTATTTGTTCCCAAAATGACTGGAGAATAGAGACATGTGATTGTATAAACACTGGCTTCCATTTACTCCCCCCAACTTTACTCTCTCCAGCTTATTCTACATATATAGAGTGAGTTTGTGGTGTGTGGACTTGACCCAAATAAATCTTGCAGGTCTCCTTTCTTTCCCCAAAAATCATATAGCGTCTTTCCACGGTGTGCTTATTCCATGTGGCCACAAACTTGTAAGCAATCCAAACACAATGACAGTATGCTATTTGCTTTTGTTCAGCACAGTAGTGTTTAATTTTTCCCTCCCTGTGATGTAGAGGTTTCATCAGGGGCTACTGGAGTTCAGTTTTCTTTTGGATAATAATAATACATATTAAACATTAAAATACCCTTTCTAAATGTTTGGTCTTAGAACTGCTGCACTGTGGGTCATAGTCGTTTTCATTGCTTTCTTTCTGATTCGTAGTAGGGTTCTAACAAATAAGGTAAGGGAAGCAATTAAGTTTTTTTTGCTTGCAGGGGCCTTCTCGGTTTCATATAAAAACTTGAGATGTGTTGGAGGATTTGGTGTTTGGGCAAACTCCTGGAGGAAAAATCCAGAAACAATTATTAACCAGTAGGGATTATTTATTTCTAACATTTATATCCCACATTATCCCAAACGAGTTCAATGTGGCTTACAATAAACGGTATAGGATACATAACAAAGAATAATCATAAGAAAGTAATTTGTTGTAGGAATCCAATTTTACATTACAGTATCATAAACATACTTGGATAACTATGGATGTTTAACATTTAGAAAATCTATTATGAATGAGAAATTGTATATGAAGCAAAGAGAAAGTTAATGGTAGATAGAGTAATAACCAGTTCAGGTAATAATTTAGTTGTTTGAGATATGGTTGTTCTTTGTGAGGGATTTTTTTGAATAGGAACAATTTGAAGATTTTGTGGAATCTTGTATATTCCTGTATATTTCTTATTTTGGTGGTAAGGAGTTCTACCATTTGGTTCCTAGGTAAATGAAGTCTGCAGAGTGGACAGTTTTATAGATCACTTTTTTGCAATTTGGGAGGTGTAGTCAGAGATAGTTTCTTGCCTCATATTTGGCGTTTCTTTGAGGTAAGTTTATTAATGGTACCATATAGTCTGGAGCTGTGCCATTTAGGATTTGAAAGATAAAGGTAAATAATTTGAAGGTGATTCTCGCTTTGTTGGGAAACCAGTGTAATTTGATTAATAAAGGGGAAGCACTTTCAAAACGAGAGATTTTGTATATGAACCTGGCTGCAGTGTTTTAAGCTGTTTAGAGTTTTTTCATCAGGTACTCCTTACAGCCAGCATATATGGCATTACAATAATTGAATTGGGATAATGTTAATGATTGTACTAATAGTCTGAATGTTTCTGATGTGAAATAGGGTCTGATCCTTTTTAGTTTCCAAAGAGACCTGAAAGATTTTGTGATTATTGAGGAGACTTGAGTTCATCAAAAGTTAAATGTTTGTCTATAATTATACCTAGAATTTTCAGATTATTGTCAATGGTGAATGAAGTGTTGTCAATTGTGAAACTGTTGTAGTCATTTTGGTCAAATAGATTGTGCACAGGGCACTAATTTTCATTTTCCTGATTTTTGCACTTTATTTCTTCTGATTATTTCACACTTTTTTAAAATAAATAAATTATTCTAAAACTTTTTAACACTCACTAATTGACTTGTCTTAATTTAGCATTCACTAATTTTTTTTTAAGAGCACTATTGAACTGAAAGAGCTCCAGCAAATGCATGTCCTTATTAACCAGGTACTGTATACTTTCCCGCTTTCTGGAATGAATAGCAAAGAATGGCATCAGAGTCGATGATACGCTGAAACCTTCTGCTCAGTGTGCTGCTGCGGCTAGGAAAGCGAATAGAATGTTGGGTGTTATTAGGAAGGGTATGGAGTCCAGGTGTGCGGATGTTATAATGCCGTTGTATCGCTCCATGGTGCGACCGCACCTGGAGTATTGTGTTCAGTACTGGTCTCCGTATCTCAAAAAAGATATAGTAGAATTGGAAAAGGTACAGCGAAGGGCGACGAAAATGATAGTGGGGATGGGACGGCTTTCCTATGAAGAGAGGCTGAGAAGGCTAGGGCTTTTCAGCTTGGAGAAGAGACGGCTGAGGGGAGATATGATAGAAGTGTATAAAATAATGAGTGGAATGGATCGGGTGGATGTGAAGCGACTGTTCACGCTATCCAAAAATACTAGGACTAGAGGGCATGAGTTGAAGCTACAGTGTGGTAAATTTAAAACGAATCGGAGAAAATTTTTCTTCACCCAACGTGTAATTAGACTCTGGAATTCGTTGCCGGAGAACGTGGTACGGGCGGTTAGCTTGACGGAGTTTAAAAAGGGGTTAGATAGATTCCTAAAGGACAAGTCCATAGACCGCTATTAAATGGACTTGGAAAAATTCCGCATTTTTAGGTATAACTTGTCTGGAATGTTTTTACGTTTGGGGAGCGTGCCAGGTGCCCTTGACCTGGATTGGCCACTGTCGGTGACAGGATGCTGGGCTAGATGGACCTTTGGTCTTTCCCAGTATGGCACTACTTATGTACTTATGTACTTATGTAGTAATGTCTCTAAATGAGCTACTTTTGTGCATACTAGGACAGGAATGAAACTTACTCCTATGTCCAGGGTTTTCTGAGGGTTATTTCAGCCTGATTCACTGCCAGTGCTCATCTCCACACTTGCTTTGTGCCAAGAGAGCAATCTGATAGTGCCCAATACAACTGGTACAATTCCTGTATCATTCTGCCATATTTTCTTGATTGGACTTAAGCATAGTAAATGATGGCAGATAAAGACCTGTGTGGTCCATCCACTCTGCCCAACAAGGTGGCCAATTGTAACTGCCACTTTGTGCACATTATACCTCACTATGCTTTGTTTTAATGTGTGAAGGTCTTTTAAGTTATGCTTTGATTCCGTCTTTTTATATAGGAATTATGTATTTATCTTGCACAGTTTTGAATTTTGTTAGTACTTTATAGGTTTATAGTTTATTACTTATATTCCACCTTTACCCAAAGCGGGATAGAATGAAACACACATAATATAAAAATAATTTACAGACTAGAAACAAACACACACACAGCATAACAAACAAACTCCAAAACAGTCCACTAAAACTATGAGGTCCTATGAAAGTATAGTACCATATGCTGCCCTAAATTAATGGCTTTTCAAAACTTTATTAAAGGCCAAAGTGTCCTTCAACAGCCTTATACCATTCATAACCGATTCTACTGTCTTGGTGCAACAATTGAAAAGTTTCTATTCATGGTTTCCTCAAAAGAGAAAGAACGATTGTAAAACAGGAACAATAAGCGAAAAGACGATTTCAGATCGCAGAGAATGTGAGGAATGATAGACCTGTTTACTGATTTCAAATAGTGTGAGGAAGAATGATAGTGTGCTTGATGAACTATCAGTAGAATTTTCTCTGAAAACAACTGGAAGTGAATGCACTTTTATAAGATGTTCAAAGCAGACAACAATAAACATATGAGACGTTCCATGTGAAGAAAGAGGCCGGCCCGTTAGGGAGAGGCCGATCACAACTGAGCTGAGAGCTAGCGAGGGTTATGGTAGAAGGTAGGGAGAAGGGGTTTTTGAGGCTAGAGAGTAAGGAAAGGGTTAAAGTAAGGAAGGGTGGGAGGGGAAGTGGGAGGATATAAAGTAGTGTTGCTGACTAGGGATTAGTCAGCAGCTAGAAAGAGGTTGGTGAGAGGAGCTGAGACCTGGTACCTGACTGCAGTTTGAAGAGAGCTGGTTTTTTTCTTCTAGTGGCAGGCAGTGCTTTTGTTCCTAACAGCTGTTGTTTAGAAGCACTCTGTTTGTTGGGCGGTGCAAGTAATTGGAGGCTTTTGTGATTCTTTAAAAAAAAACAAAAGAGGCAAGTCAAAACGCACCTTCGATGAAGCCTGGGAGGGGGGGGGGTTGAGAGATCGTGGCGTTTCATGTTGGGATACAGGGGGATGCACAGTAGCTGAGCCCTCCGGGAACAGAGAACTAGCCGGCGTATTTTATTTAGTTTGGCGGTGCCCAATCGAGAGACACGGGAGTGTGCTGGGTAGGGGGATAGTGCGTGTGAGATGGCCCTATGCTGGCGTTTTTTGCAGCCTTCGTCCCCGCCGTCCCGAGTGTGATGGCATTTTTGTCCGGCCCTCAGGTGACTCCTTTAACCCTTCCCAGTTGCATGGTTTTATGAATTCCAGCACACATGGCTTCGAAGCGGGGCCGTTTGGGTTTGCGCCATTTGGGCATTGAGCGGGAATTCCTACGCGCCTTTTTCTTGTGGCGTCGGCGTGCATGGTGACGTGTGTGGGGGGCGGAGTGATCACGTGTGCTAGGGGATAGCGATGACGTCTGCTACTGAGGCAATCTTTCTTCGCTGTTATTGTAGGTTGCAATTTCGCCTTCTGCCTGCAGATGGCAGATTTGCATAGTGAATGGATCCTAGTTGGTACATTGAGAATTTTTCTTTTTGGTCGGGTTGTTGATGGAGTTCAGCTGCTGACGTTTTCAATTTTCTTGAGCTACCCTTGCTCTTCTTATTATCATTTTATAACACTACCAGACGCATGGTACAGGAGATGTGAAGGGGTGAATGTACGGTCGTTTCAGTGGGGCAATAGTCAAAGGGATTTTGATCCGGGGAATTAATGTCTGCCATTTTCATGCTATGCCTGCTGGTACTCATTGCTCTCTATGTTAGTGTTGTGTTTACAGGTATGCCTTCGAAGCGTCCAGCGAAACCAGGAGCTCGGGTCAAATCCATGGCGGTCCCGGTGACTTCGAGGTCCACTCGCAGCTCTACGCAGACGCGGACGGCCAGGACGTCATCAGCGCCGGTGACGGGGCAATCGTCGTCGGAGATGGACGCTCTTATGATGGAGCTCCGCAAGCAAATCGAGCAGCATGGTTTGGCATCTGTGACTCAGCAACTGCAGACTATGGGAGCGGGACCGTCGGCGGCTCCTGTATCGGTGGCCTCACAGGGTCAGCCCGGAAGAGCAGCGCCATCAGCAGTTCCTGAGGTGGTTCCGATGGGGCCAGGGGCGCTGTCGGTGGCACAGCAAGGTCAACCCGGAGGACCTGTGCCATCTGAGGTGCCAGCAGTGGCGCCTATCGGGCCAGAGGCTCTGTCTAGTGCGGGTAAGTCCCCTGGGGCTGCATCTTCACAGTTCATCTCAGGCCCGTCCATGGAAGAGGTCATTCGGAAGGTATTGACAGAGTTTGAGGCCCGGCCCGGGGCATGTGGGGCCCCGGTTGTCCGGGAGACCGCTTCCGATAGACGGGTTTTCTCGACCTCTGGGGACTCCTCGTTGTTCATGGTACCTCAGGGGTCGACGGCGGTAGCGGGGACAGGTACTGGGGCAGGGGTAGTTAACCCGCGAAGTGATATAGTATGTGAAGTGTTTACATTGTCCAGATGTGTATCTAGGACCATGAAGGAGAAGATTTGGAAGAGGGAATACATTGATATCTTTTCCCTCCTTTTACAAATTATTCACTAGAAACTGTTTAACATTTTAAAATATATTTCTTTATTAATAGATCAATATAATTGCAATACTATGAATTGTATATATGGGGTGATTTGCCCTTGTGGTCTGTGGTATATTGGCTTGACTTCTCGGAGGGTTAAATTGCGTATTTCACAGCATTTAAGTAACATACGTACAGCTCGTTTGGAAGCTCCTATTGTAGCCCACTGGTTGGAAATGCAACACAAATTAGAGGAGTTTCGATTTGTTGTCCTTGATTGTGTTAAGTTAAAGAGGGGTGGTAACATGCCTCAGGCACTACTTAGGAAGGAGCAACGTTATATATTTCAATGGAACACGGTAGCTCCAGCTGGACTCAATAAAGAGATTGAGTGGTTAAACCTTTAGAGTATTTAACCTCTGTGTTAGTTGGTAACCATCTATGCGTTTGGGAGAGCAGTTCTAGCTCACCACCACATCGCTGGTATTTGACTACCCTACCACCTGGATGAGCCAGTAAGTGTATCTATGATAGCATGTTAATGTATTTTGAGAGTTTTTAATAATGATATATATTAAGTAGAATTAGAGTTAACCCATTGTTATTGTGTTTAGAATTCAAGACCCCTGATGACGCTTTTATAGCGAAACATGAGCATGTTGGGTCCTGGTCGTATGGTGGAATACTATAAGAATTGGAGAGATTGAAACTCTAATACAAATGTAACCACATTTTCAAAAAATATATATATCTGGAACACATGACACTGCTAATGGTGAAAATGGACAGTTTTGGATGTCGCTGACTGATATCATCAATGGTTATTCAAGATTTATCACTAACGTTACAATGGTTTGTTGGAAAAAAGGACAGAACTATTTTACAAGTTGGTGATTCAATGAGTCTGATTTGAAGCAAGGCTGAATCTTGTGGGAGACTCTGGAGCAGTGGATTAACACATGACTAAAGAGCTATGATCACACATTGATGTAAAAGATTGCCAGATATATGTTATTTGAATGTGTATTGAAAGAGTATTGTGGAGAATTGTTTGGTTTTAAATGTATTGGTGTATGGATTGGTTAATAACTATGGGTTAAGGGAATGGATTTTATTTTAGGAAAATTGTATTGATCTATTAATAAAGAAATATATTTTAAAATGTTAAACAGTTACTAGTGAATAATTTGTAATATAATGTGTAACTAATTATAGAGTTGAGACCTAGATTGTAATTGTGATTCCCTCCTTTTACGGGAGACGGAAGAGGACAGTAGTACGGTGCAAGACAAACTTACTATGCTTTTTGGGGGAGATAGGAAACCTTGGATATTCCGGTCCCTTACGAATTGGATATCCATGTTTCATATCTTTATGTCAGTTGTGGTGGAGCGCGATCCCTCCATGAGCCCATATTTGATTAGATATATGGACTCAATCATGAAAGCCCATAGGCGTTATGGAGGCTGGGCCTGGCTCAATTATGACATTAGGTTCCGTAAGAGCATGGCCGATGACCCTTCCATTTCTTGGCAGCAAAGGGTCGTGGACTTATGGCTGGAGGAGATGGTAGCTAATAGGCCGTTTTCCCAAGAGAAGGGGTATAGTTTTTGGGACACAACGGGACATAGACCTGGGCAGTCCTTTCTACAGTCAGGCCAATCTTTTAGCCAAGCAGGGCAGTCCTTTCTCCAGACAGGGGGAGGGCGGAAGTTGTCCAATTGGCAAGGGGGAAAAGGGGTTTGTCGACTGTTTAACGGGGGACAGTGTACCTGGCACCCATGTAAATTTCGTCACTCCTGTGCCAACTGCGGCGGTGGACATTCGGCCCTGCAGTGTAGAGCGGCAAAGGATAAAAGAGGCCAGTCTTTCCAGTCGGCTCAGTTTGCTGACGGAGCTGGCCCCGTCTCCCATTAAACTTGACGCGATGTCACCTTGGCTGGCGCTTTACCCGGATAGGGTGAGCGCGGCTGCGATCGTGCGGGGATTTCAGTGTGGGTACTCCATTCCGTATAGAGGGCCTTTACTTCAATCTATTGTTAGTCCTAGGAACTCCAAATCCATTGCAACTTATCATCAGGTGGTTTCAGAAAAAATAGGTAAGGAACTGCGCCTAGGTAGGGTGGTGGGCCCTTTTCCTTCATCTCCTTATCCTGTGATGATTATTTCCCCCATTGGGATCATTCCCAAGAAGGATCCGGGTAAATATCGGCTAATTCACAACCTTTCTTACCCTTTGGGACGGTCGCTGAATGACTTTATTGACCCGGAAGACTGTTCAGTGCAGTATACCTCTTTGGATCAGGCCATCCGTATCATTAGGGACCATGGACTGGAAGCACATTTAGCTAAGGCAGACATTGAGTCGGCTTTTCGCCTGCTGCCCATATGTTCGGATTCTTTTCATCTATTGGGTTTCAGTTTTGAGGGCAATCTATATTTTGATTGGTGCATGCCAATGGGATGCTCCATTTCCTGTGCCTACTTTGAGCAGTTCAGTACGTTTGTGCACTGGGTGGTGGAACAGATTGCCACTGGTGGGGCTCTTGTCCATTACCTGGATGATTTTTTGTGCATTGGCAGAGATGCTCAGCATTGTGCACAGATGTTGCGGACTTTTTCAGAAGTGGCGGGGCACTTTGGCATTCCATTGGCGGCTGATAAAACCGTGGGCCCTTCGCGAGTGTTGACTTTTTTAGGAATCGAGCTCGATGTGGGGGGTCAGCATTCGCGGCTTCCTGAGGAGAAGATCATGAAATTGTTGGCGGCGGTGCGACAGTTGCGGCAGCTTCGCAAGGCCACGCTGAAACAATTTCAGGAACTGCTGGGGCTTTTATGTTATGCGACTCAGGTTATTTCCATGGGCCGTGTTTTTGCACGGAAACTGGCAATGGCGACTAAAGGGGTGCTGAAGGCACATTATCATATATGGGTCACTAAGGAGATTAAGGACGACCTGGTGATTTGGGAGACTTTTTTGACACGGTTTAATGGGATATCGTTTTGGCATGATGCCTCTACAACTGCGTCCGCCCTCCACCTGTTTACTGATGCTGCGGGAGGGGAGGGATTTGGTATGTACTTTCGGGGAGCGTGGTGTGCGGCTCGCTGGCCTCGGTCGTGGGTTGAGTCGGGTACCACAAGGGATATTACCTTTTTAGAGTTATTCCCCATCATGGCGACTTTTCACATCTGGGGCCAGACCTTAGCGAATAAGACTGTAATATTCCATTCTGACAATATGGCGGTAGTGGAGGCTATCAACAGACTCTCTGCTCATACTGTACGCACTGTTAACTTGCTTAGGGAAATTGTTTTGCAGTGTTTATGTTTGAATGTTGTGATTAGAGCTCAACATGTGCCGGGCAGAGAAAATGTTTTAGCTGATGCTTTGTCGCGTTTTCAGTTCTCAGAGTTCAGAGCGCGCGCGCCTATGGCCGACCCCAGAGCGACTTCAGTACCGGACAGCGTATGGCGATTTGGCCCGTAGAGGTGTGGGACCTGCTGCTCCAGTCTCTTGCTGAGTCCACGCGGAGGAGATATCTGGCTGCCATCACTTCTTTCCTTAACATCATGCGTGACCTTGGCATTGAGGAAGTATTTAGGGTGGATGCCATTGTTCAGTTTATACTTTTCTCCCGAGCGCACGGGGTTAGTAAGGCATGGGGGGTGGTTACCCTGGCTAGTATTAGCTTCTTTTCCAAGGCCCTGGGAGTAGAGAATACGACCCGACAGTTTGTAGTGACTAGGCTGCTACGGGGTTGGAGTAGGGAGGAGAGCCAGAGGGGTGACTGGAGGCAACCCATTACACAGAGTGAGTTGCTTCAGCTGTTCAGTGCAGCATGGCTTGTATGTGCTAGCCCATATGAAGTGTGCCTCTTTCATTCTGCATTTTCCTTGGCTTTTCATGGTGCGCTTAGAGTGAGTGAGCTAGTAGCCAAGTCATCTTTGGCCCCACCAGTGATGGGTTTGCTGCTGGGGGATGTCACCTTGTACGGGTCATCTCTACAGTTGGTCATTAGAAAGTCCAAGACGGATCAGATGTCCCGGGGGGTACGTTTCCCTTTGCAACAGCAGGGAGATGACAGCACCGGCCCGGTACGCACGATGAGGGCCTATTTGGCACTCCGACCCCCGGGTGGTACCTTGTTGTTGGTTCATGCAAATGGAGCCCCCCTCACCCGTTTTCAGTTCACACGGGTTCTATCTTTGTGTATGCAGAGGGCGGGTATGCCGCCGCGATGATTCAGTTCACATTCCTTTAGAATAGGGGCGGCCACTGCTGCGGCTGCTCAAGGTTTGCCTGAGCGGCAGATCATGAATGTGGGTCGCTGGAAGTCCAAAGTGTACAAGACCTACATTCGACCCCGTGGTGCTAGGTTGTCCACCTGTTAAGTTTTGTTTGATGTCAGCTACCCCACAAATTTATCTTGTTACTGCTTGTCTTCTCTGTCCTGTCACCATTCACTGTTCATTAATATTTACTTGGCCTATTACAGGTGGCCTGGTGGGCAGGCAAAGGATTTGGATCTGCGGCCACTCCTTTGTATATTGGGCTCATAAGAGGGCTGTGGTACGACCAACAGGGGAGAACTTGGGGTTTTATTCTGGGCAGGTATCTATTACATGGTTGGGCTTGAGAGGCATGCGATGGGCGCAGCTTCTGCCCACCCTGTTATTGCGGTTCCAGTCACAAGCTGCTCCGCATATTCTGATCTTGCATTTTGGAGGGAATGATTTGGCTCAGGTTAACGGGATCCTCCTTTTGAAGACCATGCAGTGGGATCTGTTACAGTTGGCGAGTATATGTCCCCAGTTACGCCTGGTGTGGTCTGCTATTCTCCCCCGTAGGGTATGGAGGGGTGAGCGGCGTCATGCTGCAGTGGAGCGGACCAGAATAAAACTTAATAAGTGGATGGCCAAGTTTATGCCCAGTTTGAAGGGTCATGTTATTACCCATAGTCTTATTATGGAATCGTGTGAGGGTTTATACAGACCAGATGGGGTTCATTTATCGGATATCGGGCTTGACATCCTGAATTCTGATTTGCAGGATTATATTGAAGCCATGACTGGGTTCCATACTTGCTAATAGTGTACGGGCCTGTAATTGGGTTGGGCCGCAGCCAGGTGGGTTTGGGGGGGAGCTCACTGCAAACGAGGATTCGTTACCGTGAGCAGTGGCGGTGATTATCCAGGGACTCTGGCGGGTACACAGCAAGTGAGCGCAGAAGACTGTTATGTTATTGGTGAATAATTGCCCTAATGTTAAGTGCAATATGAAGTACAATGTTATGCCTAAAGTTGGGGCAGGTTTACAGTTAATTCAGTGGGGATATGGCTTGTCTCCTGGCTTGGATGGCCAGGAGGCCAAGAACTTACCTGGGGCATATCCTTAAACGGGATACACCATAGTCATCTGGTGCTATAAGAAAGCACAGGTTGGCGGTGGGTGTGCTTAGACGGCACCACCGGCAGCGGATTGGGGCGCATTATGAAGTAAAGCTGTGTACCCCAGGGTTTGAATTTGGCAAGTTATAAGAAATTATGTATTACGGTAACATGTTAAATTTGCATTATGTATAATAGAGTTTTAAGTGCCTGGCTGCGGCCTTAATAAATTCCAAATTTCGTCGAAGTGGTTTCTGAGTATTATTGGGGATTATGGGGCGATGAGAGTGCATGCCGAATGTTCCAGTTGAGAAAGAGGTCGGCCCGTTAGGGAGAGGCCGATCACAACTGAGCTGAGAGCTAGCGAGGGTTAAGGTAGAAGGTAGGGAGAAGGGGTTTTTGAGGCTAGAGAGTAAGGAAAGGGTTAAAGTAAGGAAGGGTGGGAGGGGAAGTGGGAGGATATAAAGTAGTGTTGCTGACGTAGGGATTCGTCAGCAGCTAGAAAGAGGTTGGTGAGAGGAGCTGACCCGGCCCACCCTCCCGTTGGAGGAGGTTGTCGCAGCTGGAGCGGTGCGTGGCGGTGATTATCCAGGGACTCTGGCGGGTACACAGCAAGTGAGCGCAGAAGACTGTTATGTTATTGGTGAATAATTGCCCTAATGTTAAGTGCAATATGAAGTACAATGTTATGCCTAAAGTTGGGGCAGGTTTACAGTTAATTCAGTGGGGATATGGCTTGTCTCCTGGCTTGGACGGCCAGAAGGCCAAGAACTTATCTGGGGCGTATCCTTAAATGGGATACACCATAGTCATCGGGTGCTATAAGAAAGCACAGGTTGGCGGTGGGTGTGCTTAGACGGCACCACCGGCAGCGGATTGGGGCGCATTATGAAGTAAAGCTGTGTACCCCAGGGTTTGAATTTGGCAAGATATAAGAAGTTATGTATTACGGTAACATGTTAAATTTGCATTATGTATAATAGAGTTTTAAGTGCCTGGCTGCGGCCTTAATAAATTCCAAATTTCGTCGAAGAAGTGGTTTCTGAGTATTATTGGGGATTATGGGGCGATGAGAGTGCATGCCGAATGCTCCAGTTGTGCAATTAATATGATTCAAGTTTTATATACTCATCCAACTACTAAATTGTTTATAAATGGCCTTTTCTCCCATTCTTTCCCTCTAACCAGAGGCACTAGGCAGGGTTGCCCTCTCTCTCCCCTCCTATTTAACATTGCACTTGAACCACTACTAATAACTATTCAATCCTCAGAGCAAATTAAAGGAGTCGAACTAGGTAACCTATCAGCCAAACTATCAGCATATGCTGATGATGTTTTGTTGTACACAACACCTTCATCCATACCATACATTGTAGAAGCAATTAATAAATACTCCATTGTATCTGGATATAAGCTAAATCCTTCCAACACGGAAATGATGCCACTGAACTCTGCTAGTCTCCAGTGTAACTTCTCTCAATTTCCCTTTAAATGGTCACCTTCTAGTTTGAAATATTTGGGTGTATTCTTTTGTACAACTTTGAAAGAGACTGTACATAAGTAATGCCACACTGGGAAAAGACCAAAGGTCCATCGAGCCCAGCATCCTGTCCACGAGAGCGGCCAATCCAGGCCAAGGGCACCTGGCAAGCGTCCCAAACGTACAAACATTCTATACATGTTATTCCTGGAATTGTGGATTTTTCCCAAGTCCATTTAGTAGTGGTGTATGGACTTGTCCTTTAGGAAACCGTCTAACCCCTTTTTAAACTCTGCTAAGCTAAACGCCTTCACCACGTTCTCCGGCAACGAATTCCAAAGTTTAATTATGCGTTGGCTGAAGAAATATTTTCTCCAATTTGTTTTAAATTTACTACACTGTAGTTTCATCGCATGCCCCCTAGTCCTAGTATTTTTGGAAAGCGTGAACAGACGCTTCACATCCACCTGTTCCACTCCACTCAATATTTTATATACCTCTATCATGTGTCCCTTCAGCCGTCTCGTCTCCAAACTGAAAAGCCCTAGCCTCCTTAGTCTTTCTTCATAGGGAAGTCATCCCATACCCGCTATCATTTTCATCGCCCTTCGCTGCACCTTTTCCAATTCTACTATATCTTTCTTGAGATGCGGCGACCAGAATTGAACACAGTACTCAAGGTGCGGTCACACCATGGAGCAATACAATGGCATTATAACATCTTCACACCTGTTTTCCATACCTTTTCTAATAATACCCAACATTCTATTCGCTTTCCTAGCCGCAGCAGCACACTGAGCAGAAGGTTTCAGTGTATTATCGACGACGACACCCAGATCCCTTTCTTGGTCCGTAACTCCTAACATGGAACCTTGCATGACGTAGCTATAATTCGGGTTCTTTTTCCCCACATGCATCACCTTGCACTTGCTAACATTAAACGCCATCTGCCATTTAGCCGCCCAGTCTCGTAAGGTCCTTCTGTTATTTTTCACAATCCTGTCGCGAGTTAACGACTTTGAATAACTTTGTGTCATCAGCAAATTTAATTACCTCGCTAGTTACTCCCATCTCTAAATCATTTATAAATATGTTAAAAAGCAGCGGTGCTAGCACAGACCCCTGGGGAACCCCACTAACTACCCTTCTCCATTGTGAATACTGCCCATTTAACCCCACTCTCTGTTTCCTATCCTTCAACCAGTTTTTAATCCACAATAGGACATTTCCTCCTATCCCATGACCCTCCAATTTCCTCTGTAGCCTTTCATGAGTGTTGAGAATTGGGGGGTCCCGAGCCCCCCCCAAGAAGGCTAGAGTGACCTTAATCTGACTCCATCTCCAAATAGCATTAGTACTGGGGTAATCAGGGAATTGTGAAGTTCTAAGAGAAATTGCCACTGAGAGAGACGTTAGATCTAAGGGACCCGCATTAGTCCGCCTCTCAGCACTGGCAAGGAATAGATACCAGCCTTATGACAAACTGGATTTAGGCTACAGGTTATACAATGCAGCGAATGATAGCCTGATACAGCAAAAGCATTTATACTTACAGCCTTTCATCATTAAGTGAAGCCCACAAATCATCATTTGGAATGAGGAGTTTATTTGCCAAGGTTTGTCAAATGAGTGATTGACAACAGGCACGTACAATCAATTAATTATAGGAATATGATAAGCTGCAAACAGGTGTTAATTATTTGCTAATCTTTTATAATTTCTTTTACCAATTAGAAGTTTTACAAGGGAAAGCAATTAGGTAATTTGTCAATTCTGCTGGACACATTGGTTTCCCTTGGAGAGAGAGTGCCAACCCTTTTCTCTCTAGCTTAAACCAGGAAAAACCCTGATTTTTATAGGTGCCCTCAGGATATGGGTAATATGACAGTAGATATACCTGATTGGATCTATGCTAATGTCATGGTTGTCACTGATTGGCTCATGCTAATGAGTAGCTTCTATCTTGCTACACCTTCCTTTCTCACACCAGCTGACCACCATCCTGCTCACAGGAAAGTCTCCCTCCTCTCTTGGACAGCTAGTTCCCTATTTTCTATGCACCTGGCATGACTCACTCATTGCTCAACTTGTTTTTCTAACTTACATTAGAGAAAATTCCACTTTGTAACAGATACAGCTTCCATTTTGTGTTGAAATCCTCCATTTTGTTTCCATATCTATTAACTTTTCCTAATTTAGCTTGTTTAGGCCTCAATCTGGGCTACAAACTAGGCCATACTTTTCCAGTAAGCTCCCAGTTATGTCAGCCATCAGATTTCTGACTCAGCCAAGGTCTGTAATGGCCTGAGCTCTATGACTGGGCCCGCCACCATTCCGGTGGGGGGGTCTCTAGCTGTACCATAATTATACATGAGGTACCTTGTCAAACGCCTTTTGAAAATCCAGATACACAATATCAACCGGCTCCCCTTTGTCCACATGTTTGTTTACTCCTTCAAAGAATTGAAGTAAATTGGTCAGGCAAGATTTCCCCCCCAAAAAGCCGTGCTGACTTGGTCTCAGTAATCCATGTCTGACTCCCTTCTCAGCTTCTCAGGGTGGTAGAAGTGGGTGGTTGGAACACAGAATGTCCTTGGCTTCAGTGAGCCTGCCAGTGTTTTTCCACAAGCTGAAGCTGGATCTTGCTGACACAGTAAGGTTCAGGTCAGAGGTTGTAGCATCCATCTTGTTTTTAACAGGATGCACTAGGCTTGCATGAACCAAGGCCAGCTTAGGTAAGATCACAGGGAAATACCCCTACAACAAGGAGGAGAAAACATAGTGTGAATCAGTAAAAATTGTGACAGGCTCAGGAAGATCCTGAGAGAGAACAAAAGCTACCGAAGACAGTTCAGTAAGCTGAGCAGAAGAATCATTTGGCGGGGGTCACGTGATGACGTGGAGCTGAGCGGATGCCCGAAAGCCAGCTCTGACCTCCGCGCTCAAAAACTTGATAAATTCACCCGCAAAGACCTCGTAGCGAACCCTAAGTAGTAGATTTGGGTGTTTAAAAAGCGAGAGTGGTGTGAAAAGAAAGTTCACCGTACCTTCTCTGGTGGGGTGAAATGCTGGTTATGCCCGCTAAGACTCCGCGGGGGAAGACGAGTGCTCGAGCAGTGCACAACAAGATGGCGGCGGCCCCGGAGCCGACAATGACGGGAACGTTACCATCTGAACTGGCGAGGGATTTGGCACAGCAGATTTCTGCTATGTTAGAGGAGAAGCTGTCGAAGTTGCAGGCATCTGTGGATCAGATTCAAGAAATGTTGGAGCGCCAGGGCACGCGTCTGCAGCACGCAGAAGAGCGCATATCGCAGTGTGAGGATGTGGCTGCAAGCACAAGTGGCAGAGTGGAAGCGCTGGAACAGCGATGCGAACAACTGGCACAGAAGGCAGAAGATCTAGAAAACTGGAGCAGGAGAAGCCACTTGAGGATTGTGGAAGTCCCGGAGTCAGTGAAAGCAGCGAATCTCCGAAAGTTAGTAGAGCACTGGCTTCCCACACAGTTGGGCCTGGAGTTGGAGGGGCCTTCTCTGCAAGTAGAAAGGGTTCATAGAGTGGGAGCTGTAAGAGCCAATGAAAACAGGCCGCGACAAGTTTTGGCAAGAATTTTAAATTACATGGAAAAATAAGCACTTCTGCAGGTGTATAGAAGTAAGCCGAGGCTGGAATATGAGGGGAACAAAATCTTGCTTTTCCAGGATTACTCCGCTTTGGTGTCAGACCAGCGGAAGCAGATGGGACGCCACTGCAAAAGACTGTTTGACAAGGGAGTACGGTTTGCCTTACTGTATCCAGCAAAAGTCCGGGTTCTAAATCCTTGTACTTCACCGAGCCTGCGGAGTTAGAAGCGTTTGTAGAGAGACTGCAATGAAGAGAGGAATACAGGGACTGGATTTAAGATTTTCGCTCCTGTTGCAAGGTCGGTAAGAGCTGAGCGGAGAGAGCACGAGTCTGGACAATGAGGTCTGTGATCTTTCTAACTTGTGGCGGGCGAGGATGTTGTGGTGAAGGCTGCAGGGACCTGCACTCTTGCCAGTTGGTGGGAATCGAGCATCAGCATGCAGTTTCAAAGTGATATGATAAGGTTTTCTTCATGTTTAATGTTTGCCTTTTTTTTTTTTAATGAAAGTCTTGTTGCGGGACCTACAATGTTGGGAACTTGGGGGATGTTTGTATATCTGTTTAATTAGGAGTGAGGTACTTGGGGGGCTGGTATGGGGAATGGTTGGGAGAGTGTGGGGAGAGGAGATCGGGAGAATTGGTGGTGTGAAAGGGGGGGAGTGTGTGAAGATAATTGTTGTGCACACAGGGGAATGCTTGGACCAGGGGGGGTTGGGGGGCATCGAGATCAGGGGAGGGAGAAGGGAGGAAGGGGAGGAAGAGTTGTGAGTGGGAGGGTGGAGGGCTGGAGAGGGTATGTAGGATCCTGGATTCGTATAATAATGGGAAATATGGGGAACAAGGGAGTAGGAGAGGGGAGGGCATGGCTAGAGGTGGTGGACAAGATTGGCTGGGAGGGCGAGAGTACTGGGAGCTGGGCTGGGAGGCTCCCAGGAATTTACAGCAAGATGTGACAGTGACATTTGGTCGTTTCAGATTGGATGATGGCTAATTTAAAAATAGTAACGCTGAATGTTGACGGCGTGCACTCCCCTATCAAACATAAAAAAAATTTTGCAGGCATTAAGGAGACAGAAAGCTGACGTAGCCCTGATACAGGAGACACACCTAAGTGTCATTTATTTTGCAGCTTATAATGGAAGGCAGTGTGGCGTTGCCATTTTGATTCGCAAATCAGTGGCGTTTAACCTGCATAGAATGTATCAAGATGAAGAGGGGAGATTCATGATAGTGGCAGGTTCTTTGCAAGGTGTTAAGGTGAGGCTCTGCAGTGTTTATGCGCCCAATGTTTATACACACAAATTTTTTACTACAGTGATTGCTAAATTAATACCATTTGATGAATACCAGTTAATTGTGGGGGGAGATTTCAATATAACCAGCGATCCACCATAGATTGCAAGCCCCCAAAGAGGGTGGGGAAAGATCATGATGAGAGGGGGGTAAATTTGGTAATGGGGAAATTGGGGCTAATGGACGTTTGGCGCCTCCAGCATCTAGATGAGCACGACTATACTTTTTTTTCACACCCACATGGGGTTCACTCACGCCTTGACTATTTTCTGGTGTCCCAGTCGTTGAGCCTGATGACCATTAAAATGGGAATTGGCGAGCCAGATGTCTCTGATCACGCTCCGGTGTGGGCGGATTTGCAGTGGGGGAGTGGTTGCCGGCCGGCCAGGTGACGGATGAATCCAGCAATGTATCAGAGTAGTGAATTTTGAATTTTTTTACGCCAGAGCTGGATGGATTATATATTGGACAATGAGGCATCATCAGTGAGCCCCAGAACATTTCGGGAGGCTGCAAAGGCAGTCTTGCGGGGTAAGATTATCTCTTACGCAGCTTCACAGAGGAAACGCCGAGAGGCGCAGCTTAGAGACCTCACGGAAACATTGAGATATGCCCGTAGAAATCTAATTGGGTCCGCCTCCGAAAGTAATAGACAGTTGTACATGCAGTGTAGGAAAGAAATACAGGAGGTGTTGGATGCTGGGGCGCTGTACAATATCAAATTGTATAAATTTAAGTTGCACCACTGGGGCAATAAAACAGGAAAGCTACTGGCAGCCTTGGTGAAGCAAAATAGGGGGAAGAAGTTTATTGCAAAGGTGAGGGATGGAGGGGGAAGAAAGTCACAGGGCAAGGTGCGATTCAAAGGGAATTTGCAAATTATTATGCGTCTATCAGGAGGGTGCATTCTCGGAGGAACAGTGTAGAGAATTTCTGGCTGGGGTGGACCTTCCCACTCTGACGGTGGACCAACAGCGAATGTTGACTGAGCCATTTCGGGGGGAGGAGGTTCAACAAGCCATTAAGCGGTTGAAGTTGGCTAAAGCACCAGGCCCAGATGGGTTGGGGGTGGAATATTATAAAATTTTGCAAGATTTGATCATATCTCCTTTCATAGCCATGTGTGATGAAGTAAAGGATACGGGCATTATGGGCCCAGTCTTAAATCATGCTCATATTGTGGTTCTCCTGAAGCCAGGGAAAGATGAAGAGCTGGTAGGTTCTTACAGACCAATTTCACTGCTGAATCAAGATGTCAAAATACTAGCAGTGCTGCTGGCAGAGATGTTGGGACATGTGA
The DNA here is from genome assembly GCF_901765095.1 of Microcaecilia unicolor. Lineage (NCBI taxonomy): Eukaryota > Metazoa > Chordata > Amphibia > Gymnophiona > Siphonopidae > Microcaecilia > Microcaecilia unicolor. The sequence goes on from NC_044036.1 coordinate 232,517,411, forward strand.
TTCCGTGCCTGGTCCACTCAGACCAGGTGGGATTTGTCAGGGGCAGATTCGCGTCGGCCAACATCTTGAAAGTGGGTCGAGCTCTGTTTGAGGGGCAGGGGCGATCAAGAGACGCGTTGCTGGCCAGCCTGGATGCTGAGAAAGCCTTTGACAAGGTGGTATGGGAATATCTGTTTTGGATATTGAGGCGTTTCGGCATCCAGGGTAACTTTCTGGGCTGGATCCGGGCCCTGTATAGTAACCCAACTGCTCAAATTATTATCAATGATGCTCTTACTGAGACCTTCCCGTTAAAGGGAGGGACCAGGCAGGGCTGCCCGTTATCCCCGCTGTTGTTTATTCTGTCTTTGGAGCCGTTGGCAGCCAGACTAAGACAGGAGGGTGAGTTGAAAGGTATAATAGTGGGGGGCGAAGAGTATAGAATAAATTTATATGCAGATGATATGTTGCTTTTGTTGAATGGGGCGACGTGCACTCTTCCAATAGCTATGAACATTATTCGGAGCTTCAGGGAATTCGCGGGCCTTAGTATCAACTTTGGAAAGTCAGAGGCGTTGCCCATCAGCGAGCCATGTGCTAGCACGGCGCTGCGTGATTTCCCCTTAAAGTGGGCAGTGGGAGGCATTAGATATCTAGGAATTTATTTGGGGGCAGATCAGTCCTGGGTGTATAAGAGGAATGTGAAAGATAGACTGGAAGAGATGAAAAAGTTGTGCCATAACTGGATAGATCTGCCTTGAATTTTTTGGGACGAATTGCTTTGGTCAAAATGGTGGTGTTGCCTAAACTTTTATATCCGTTACAAATGCTCCCATTGTGGGTGCGGAAAAGGGAAGAAATCCTGTACCGTAGTGTGGTTAGCACGTTTATATGGCATGCAAAGCGACCTCGGATAGCATTTGGGAAACTTATTCGTGAGAGACGACAGGGAGGTCTTAGGTTACCAGATCTGCGCACATATAATGTGGCAGCGCTACTGTGGTGGATTCATGAATTGACATCTGGAGAGGGTTTCTATGCTATGTCGGGTTTTGGGGAGAGCTGGTGCAGGCCGAATGATCCGTTTACTGTCTTAGAATCCTGGGCAGTGCAAGGGGCTAGAAAGATAGTGGAGAACCTATATGTGGCGGCCTTGCAGCAGGCCTGGTGGTGGTGGAGAGGGCAGGGTGGAGTGGTTAAAGGGGTTAGTCCTTTTATGCCGCTAGTGGGGAACCTGGCTTTTCCTGCAGTAGAGGGAGTGTCGGTTTTTCAAAAATGGCGAGAGAAGGGATGCAGATTCATAGGCCAGTTTAGGAAGGTGGGGGAAGACGTGTTTCCAACCTTTGAGACGGTCAAAAATGAGTTGCAGATTCCAGGTTGTCAATTCTTTGCATATCTCCAGGTGTGGGATTATGTATTGAGTGCAGAACGCAGGAGTCGGGTAGTGACGCGCTTTACTACATTAGATCAAATATTTTTACAGATGCCGTCCCGCTGTAATAGACTTGCACAGTGGAGTCAAGTGATCAGGGACAATCTGAAAGGACAGCATCTTGCCGGGCTAGCGGAACTGTGGAGCCAGGATGTGGTAGAGGACGTTTCAGTGGACCGATTAGGAGCAGTCTTTGGGAACCTGCATAAATTAACCCCAAATGCCTCTTTGCAAGACATACAGTATAGAATTCTTTACCGATTTCACATCACTAAAGAGAGGGGTAAGAAGTTAGGGATGTGGGATGACGCAACCTGCAATAAGTGTGGGCAGGGAGTGGGTACATTTGTCCACTCGTTTATGGAATGTCCCTTTCTGCATGCACTATGGTCTGGGGCACTGAGCGCCCTTGAGGACATCTTGCAATGCACATTGGAGTAGAGGTATTCAGTTACATTAATGGGGTGTGGGGACTCACTTAAAGAGCAGGGGTTAGGGGCGGTGCAGAGAGCATTTGTTTTGTTAGTGATGGTATTAATCAAAAAACGCATTTTGCAAGTTTGGGTTGATGCAGAGCCCCCGCCTTTAGACACGTGGAAGACCAGCATGAGTGAAATGGCTCCATGCACAAAAAGGTGCTGTGTCTCTGGGCAAGCGGCAGTACCGAGATATTTGGGGAAGGGCGCTCTCCTTGTTCTCAAAACAGGGTCTTGAAACAGGCAATCCTGGATAAGTGCTGGGAGGGAGGGGGAGGGTGGGGTAGGGAGAGGGGGGTAGGGGGGGTTACTCCAAGGGGTAGGGGAATAAAGGAGGGAAAACAAAAAGTTATGAAGTTCAATTATGCAGTGCTATAGGATATATTTCACATGTTTGGATTTTAAACCTGGAGCACAATGTCTTTTCTTTAACTATGCTGTATTATGGTTTGTGGTTGACTTCATATTACAATAAAGACATTTTCAAAAAAAGAATCATTTGGCAAGAGAAACTGATGGGTAGAGGAGATTAGTCCCTCTTGTGAATAAGAGACTGCCGCAAATGCAGACAATCCAGAAGCACAGGAGCCATCGGTAAACCAAAAGGATCACAGCATGATCAACATGTAAGACAACTGGACAATGACGGGCAAACAAGTATAATTTCTGAACAACATCCGCAGCAGCGGCAATGCCCTGTTCACAAGGGGTAAAGGAGGCTTCCACAGGTGAAAAGGTACCTGAGAGAAAGGCAGTGGGCAAAAGATGTGGCTCTTGAGAGACCACAGCAGACCATCCAAAGGGGGAGGTGTGAACCCAGATATGGGCAGGCTGAGTAACATCTAAGAGAGCCAGTGGGGAGGACAAAGAGACATCATTGATGAGATCACTGAGAACCTGTTTATCTTCAGAGGATAAAGAAATGGACTTTTTTCCTGCCGGATTGCCTTTGAGGTGTCGGCGCAGAGGATGAGAGCGCAAAGAGAAATTAGGAATCCAGAAATGACAGAAATTGAGGAGGCCCAAAATGCTACAGAGTTCAGTCACAGTAGAAGGAACAGGGAAGGAAGACAGGTGGTCATGTACCTCAGGGGGCAAACCTTTGGTAGAATCGCTGATGGTAGTCCCCAAAAAGGTAACTTGCTATTGTGCAATCTGGGCTTTCTTAGCATTGACTTTGTACCCTTTCCTCGTAAGAAGTTTCAAAAGTGAGGCAGTAGCATCACGACAATCAATTTCAGTAGGGGCACAGAGCAAGAGATCATCCACATATTGCAGGATCCTGACAGAAGGAGGCAATATAAGACGCAATTCAGCTAGATCAGCAGCGAGACATCAAGAAAAAAAACTGTAGGACTGTCCAAAAATCCCTGGGGAAGGCGTGTCCATTGATAAGATTGGCCCTCATGGCAGGGTCCAATGGGATCAAAAAGAAAGCATTAGAAAGATCTAGAACAGAAACGTAGCCGGACAATGTTGTGCGTTGTAAAAGAGTCACAAGGTTTTCAACACAGGAATAGAGGGGCTGAACTTGGTCATTAAGGGCACGAAGGTCGTGGACAATCCACCACCTACCATTCGGCTTTGGCACTGGGTACAATGGTGTGTTATAGGAGGAGGTACTGGGCTGTATAATACCAAGTTGCAGAAGGGTATCAATCTCGTCCTGAAGACCAGCTCTGGCTGCTTCAGACAAATTATATTGGGGTACACAAGGCCCCTTACATCCAGGCTTAAGTTCAATTTTGTGAGGTGAGACAGGGGAGAAATTACCATAAGGCTGGTCATCCATAGCCCATACATCAATGGGGAACAGAGGAAAAACTGCTCAAGATCAGCATCGACCAAGAAAGAAAATTCAGGATGTGCATCCATAAAGGATGGATGAAAAGAAAGGGAGACTTGAAAAATGTAAAGGAGAGTTTTGTCCCAGTATATTAACAGGGCAAGATGGAGAATAGAGCAGGGAAGCTGTGGTCGTGTGGCCATGAAAAGACATCATGATGGGTTGGGTGAGGGGTATGGTTTTGTTGACACCCGCATAATCCTGAGTAGAAAGGGTATGGGAGGAGAGTGTAACAGAAAGATGCAAAGAATTAATGATGGAGCGGGTTGCTCCGGTATCCAGCAGAAAGGGAACATAAGTTCCATTGATTTTCACTTGGACCATGGGTTCAGAGGTACTCACAGATATATGAACATTAGCCACTAGTCATTGTGGCTGTTGGGCAAATCTTTGATGAAACTCCTGCACTCTTTGGGAAGGGTCCTACTGTGGGTAAGAATGAGGGGCAGTAGAATTACGATTGGAGGGTGGAGTCCTGCATTTGTTCTGGAAGTGGCCAAATCTACCACAGTTCCAACACTCGACATTGGTCCTTCTACTGGGGCTATTAATAGGCTGACCTCCAGGTGGAAGTGCTACTCTCCCTCTAGTGAGAGGACCACCTCTACCGGTATAGAAAATGGCAGGGGTCTCGGATATGGAGGCATGGTCTTTCGACAATTGCATGGCATAGAATCTTTGCTGGGTTTTAAACATTTTATCTTGGGGCTTTTTGCACTCTCTCATAAAGACGGGCAAAGTAGTAAATGTGCATGGAAATCTCTAACCATGGCTTGAGTTCCAAGGCAAGGATGGAATCAAGTTTTGACTTTACAGGAGGAGGAAGAGTGTCTCACAAGGTCTGATTTTATTTATTTATTTATTGCATTTGTATCCCACATTTTCCCACCTTTTTGCGGGCTCAGTGTGGCTTACAATACATTATGAATGATGGAAATACATTTTGTTATAATTCGGTTATGGATTACATTGTGAAGAGTTATACGAGACAAAATCAAAGTATCGTTAAGGAATATATCAATGGAAAAGAACGTTGAAACATTGGAAGGAAACAACGAGGAGCTAAGGGGCAATATATCATAACAGAAAACATATGATATACATTTTTTTTTTTTGTGAGTAGAGGTATGAGTGTGGTGAGGTTTCAGGATAGAAAATTCATAAGTGGATGTGTTGATGTATTACTGAACAGTGAGTGTGGATTTTATGTGTTTTGGTTCTTTCCGTAAATTTTCCCAAAAAGATGTGTTTTCAATAATTTGCGGAAGTTGGTTTGTTCGCAGATCGTTTTCAGGCCACGCGGCAGCGCGTTCCAGTCCTGCGTGCTCATGTAAGAAAAGGTTGACGTGTGCAGCACCTTGTATTTCAGGCCCTTGCAGTTAGGGAAGTGGAGGTTGAGGAAAGTTCTGGATGATTTTTTAGCGTTTCTGGGTGGTAAGTCGATTAACTCAGACATGTAGGCTGGGGCTTCTCCGTGAATAATTTTGTGGACTAGTGTGCATACTTTAAAAGTAATGCGTTCCTTGAGTGTAGCTTCTCTCGTAATGGTTTTGCACTTTCATATTTTGGTTTTCCGAATATGAGTCTGGCTGCTGTATTCTGGGCTGTTTGAAGTTTCCTCAGTATTTGCTCTTTGCAGCCTGCGTACAGTGAGTTGCAGTAGTCCAGATGGCTGAGTACGAGGGATTGCACTAGGCTGCGGAAGACGGATCTTGGAAGAATGGTCTTATTCTTTTCAGTTTCCACATGCAGTAGAACATTTTTTTGGTTGTGTTGTTTGCATGGGTTTCGAGTGTTAGGTGGCGGTCGATGGTAACTCCAAGGATTTTTAGTGTTTCTGAGATTGGAAGGTTTAGTTTTGGTGTATTTATAGCGGTGAATTCCTTCATGTTGTATTGGGAAGTAAGTATCAGGCACTGAGTTTTTTCTGCATTTAGTTTCAGACGAAATGCATCTGCCCAGGTGTTCATGATGTGTAGACTTTGGTTGATTTCATTGGAGATTTTTTTGATGTCTTGTTTGAAAGGGATGTATATTGTTACATCATCGGCGTATATATATATGGGTTGAGGTTATGGTTTGATAGGAGTTTTGCCAAGGGGATCATCATTAGGTTGAAGATGGTTGGTGAGAGAGGTGATCCTTGTGGTACTCCACATTCAGGTGTCCATGCGGCAGACGTGGCTGACTTTGATGTGACTTGGTATGAACGCTTGGTTAGGAACCCCTTGAACCAGTTTAGGACGTTTCCTCCAATGCCAAAATATTCGAGTATGTGTAATAGGATTCCGTGGTCAACCATGTCGAAGACACTTGACATGTCAAATTGTAGGAGGAGTATATTGTTGCCGGTTGCAATCATTTGTTTAAATTTAGTCATGAGGGTAATTAATACTGTTTCTGTACTATGATTCGATCGGAATCCTGATTGGGCATCATGCAGTATTGAGTGTTTATTTAGATAGTTGGTGAGTTGTTTAGTTACGATTCCTTCGGTTATTTTGGTCGTTAGTGGTATGGATGCTACTGGTCTGTAGTTGGTTATTTCTCTTGCGCTTTTCTTTGTGTCTTTGGGTATTGGGGTGAGTAAAATTTTTCCTTTTTCTTTTGGGAAAAGTCCATTTAGTAGCATGAAGTTTATGTGGTTCGTTAGGTCTGTTATGAATTGTTGAGGAGCTGATTTCATGAGGTTATTTGGGCATATGTCTAGTTTGCAGTAGGATTTGGCATATCTTTTAAGTGTATCAGAGATGAGGTCTTCTGATAGTAGTTCGAATTCGGTCCAGGTTCTGTCTGCTGGGTATATGCCGTCTTCTGGGTCTAGACAATCTAGGAGTGAGGCGTATTCGATTTGGCTGGAAGGTATTTTAAGTCGTAACTGTATAATTTTCTCCTTGAAGTATTTCGCAAGGCTGTCTACGTCTGGTATATCTTTGCTGTTGTTTGTAACTGGTGTGGTGTCTAACAGTTTGTTCACAAGGTAGAAGAGTTTATGTGTGTCTTTGTAGTTCGGTCCTATTATTGTCTTGTAGTGTAGTCTTTTAGTCTATTTTATGGTATATTTGTATTTCCTCCGAAGTAGTTTCCAGGCATTTAGTGTTTGTTCATCTTTTTTTTTTATTCCATGCACCTTCTAGTTTACTTACTTATGTTTTAAGCTTTTTCAGCTCTTCGGTGAACCATGGGTTTGAATTTTTTCTGTGTGATGTTCTGGTTTGGATCGGGGCGATTTTGTCTAATGTTGTTGTACATAAATCGTCCCATTCTTGGAGGAATTGGATGGTGTCAGCAGTGGTTGACCATTCGTTCTGGTAGATCTGTTGCCAAAATGTTGTGGGGTCTATTTTTCCTCTCGTGGTGTATGTAGTTCGCTGATGTTTATTGATTGTGTTTATGTGTGTTTTTTACCAGTAGAGGGAGACATTTGCTTTATGGTGGTCTGACCATAATGTAGGTGTCCATCTTGTGTTGGTAAGTGTGATAGCTGAGTCCGGATCCAATTTGTGTGTTATGATGTCCAGTGTATGTCCTTTTTCGTGTGTTGGTTGCGTGTTGGGTGCATGTAGATTCCAGAGTTTTAGGAATTCTTTGAATTCTCGTGTGCCTGTTGAAGTGTCATCTTCAAGGTGTAGGTTAATGTCTCCTATTAAAAGGATGTTTGTGGCAGATACACACGTGTTCGAGATGAAGTCCATGAGTTGTGTTTGGGAGTCTTGCCATTTTCCTAGTGGTCTGTAGAATAGGATTGTGTTGAGGTGTCCTATTAGGTTTGGGTGATTAATTCTTGTTGATGCAATTTCAAGTTGTGGTGAGGTAGATTCACCCATAGTTGTGATGGTGAATTCGGGTTTGTAAATTATGGCTATTCCGCCCGCTCTTTTTCCACTCCTTGTCCAGTGGGTGATTTTGTAATCTGGTGGGCATGCTTCTAAGATGGCGGGGTCTGTGGGGCTATGGAACCAGGTTTCTGTAATAAATAGAAGGTCTAATTTATCTGTGGTGATCCAGTCTAGTATATCTACTGAGTTGCTTACTGCTGATCTTGCATTGATGTATCCTAGTTGGATTGATCGATGTGGGTCTGTGGGGGGGTTCGATGTGTTTATTTTTATTAGTTGTCTGTTTCTTCGGTGGTTAAATTTGTTGTTGTTGTTGTTTTCCTCTTTTTGTTGGTGGTGTTCATGTTCGAAGATTTTTCCTTTTGGTTGGTTGTTGTGCCTTTGGTTTGGTGAGTTGTTGGTAGGTGGTGCGTAGGGTTGGTGTATTGTGGGTAAGTTATTATGGATGTTCTTTAAGGTGGGCATTGTGTGTATGTGAGTGCTGTGTGATTTGTGAGTTCTGGGGTTATTGTTATCTGGGTTGTGGGTTGTGTTTGCGTGTAAGAGTATGGTGAGACAATGAATGGTTAGGAGTATTTTACTGATATTCATATCTGTGTTTAGGCACTGTGGCAAATATTCAGCTGGTTAGCATTCAAGTAAGTAAAGCATAGTATAGACTTTTAAATCTAAATTGAAAGCGGTGCATACAATTAAAGCCTTCTATTTAAAACAAGCAATGCAAAGTATAAACTTTTAAATCGAGCTAAAAGCAATTAAAGCCTTCTATTTTAGGCAAGCAATGCAGAGTATAAACTTTTGGATCTAGCTGGAAGCAGTTAAAGCCTTCTATGTAAAGCAAGCTAAGCAGTGAATAAACTCCCAAATCGAGCTGAGAGCAATTAGAGCTCTCTATTCAAAGCAAACAAAGCAGAGCATAAATTTTCAAATTGAGCTGAGAGCAATTAAATTAAATTAAATTAAAGTCTTCCTTTTAAAGTAAGCAGTGCAGAGTATAAACTCCCAGATCAAGCTGAAAGCAATTAAGCCTTCTGTACAAGCAAGCAGTGCAAGCAGGGTATAAGCTTTTAAATCGAGTTAAAGCAGTATGTGCAGCCATAACAAGGCCGACTGAGAGGACGATAAAATAATGGTGAGACATTCAGGTCCAGGTAATCAAGTTTTGTGTCAGTCTTCCAGTTGTCAATGAACTGGGATATATAAACTTCTATACTGTCTTTACTGGGGTCCCAGTACATGCTCATAAGGCGGGAGAAATCCCTCTGGGTAGGGAACAATACACGCATGGTATCCCAAATGGTATTTCGATGTGTATCAAAAGAGACGCCATCATGATTAGGGTTTCTCATAGAAACCTGATCTAATCTAGCCCGGACAAATACAGTGTCTGCATCAACACCAGGCAGTTTGGCCACAACTGCCTTGATGTCTCCAAGACAGAGTTTGTAGTGTCCGGCAAGTCTCTCAAAAGCAGTAATCCAAGGGGCAGGACCCTTACTTATTGGGGGCAATTGCTGAACAATAGTGTGAATGTCCGTAAAGGACCAAGGGACATAATTTGCAGCGCAATTCCACCATTGGCGGGATCAGGTTTGCCATACAAAAGTGGGCAACATTGAACAGGGTTGGGCTTTTGTTCATATTTTTCCCAAACAAGGAGACACTTCTGCATGTAAGCATTTTCCCCACTTGAGATTGCCTAGCTCCTGACGTATGCATTGTCGGACCAGGTTCATGTAAGAGGAAGCAAACATAGTAACATGCTATGTTACTATGTTTGCTTCCTCTTACATGAACCTGGTCCGACAATGCATACGTCAGGAGCTAGGCAATCTCAAGTGGGGAAAATGCTTACATGCAAAAGTGTCTCCTTGTTTGGGAAAAATATGAACAAAAGCCCAACCCTGTTCAATGAAATGAGATTGAAGGGGGGCAGACTCAAAAAAGATGTCAGGAAGTATTTTTTCACGGAGAGGGTGGTGGATGCTTGGAATGCCCTCCCGCGGGAGGTGGTGGAGATGAAAACTGTAACGGAATTCAAACATGCGTGGGATATGCATAAAGGAATCCTGTGCAGCAGGAATGGATCCTCAGAAGCTTAGCTGAAATTGGGTGGCGGAGCAGGTGGGGGGAAGAGGGGTTGGTGGTTGGGAGGCTAGGAAAGGGGAGGGCAGACTTATACGGTCTGTACCAGAGCCGGTGATGGGAGACGGGACTGGTGGTTGGGAGGCGGGAAATACTGCTGGGCAGACTTATACGGTCTGTGCCCTGAAAAAGACAGGTACAAATTCAAGATATGAGTTTATCTTGGGCAGACTAGATGGACCATGCAGGTCTTTTTCTGCCGTCATCTACTATGTTACTATGTCGTGGACAGGATGCTGGGCTCGATGGACCCTTGGTCTTTTCCCAGTGTGGCATTACTTATGTACTTATCTTTCTCAGAAAGGGAATGGAACGAGACATTAGGCAGGGTTTCCAGCGGAAACCCCCTGTTTAAGTTCTGCAGGCACTTGGGAAACCGCACCGGGGGTGGCAAGGTGTTCAAAAGGAGTGTGATCACAGTACATATTATGATACTATGGATTGTGAAGGGCTTCATTTTCCAACTGGGAAAAAATAGTTTGCTGGGTCTTTGAGGGGTGTAATCGTAACAGCGCCAGAAAGGTAACTGTACGTTGTCTCTTTTTGTGCTAAGTGAGGAAGCATGAAAGGGTTATTGGGCTTACGAGGCACAGCCGTGCTGGGCAGGCATGCCGAAGTAGATTCAGAGGGTGCCGGTGTGGAAATAGGTTCCTTTCTGGTGGTGAATTTTGATGGATTTGCAGATTTGGGTAGTAAAGGTTTATTACCTACATCCATGTCGATAACCATGGCTTGAAGGTCTGGATATAGTCCCGAAGAAACTTCAGTGGCTTTTGTCGGACAGGTTGGAGTCAAAGGTTGGTAAGGCAGTGGCAATCCAGATGCATCCAGAGCTGCTACAGATGAGACTCGTGTGGTTGCCATATCAGCTGCTGAATTTGTAAATGGGTCAATTTATTTTTACTCTTTTTGTCATCTTTTTGTGACAAAAAATTACAAAGGCTCTTTAGAGTACATGGATCAAGTGATCCCTCTTGTGGCCAAGAGAAACTAGCATTTTTCTTGGCAGCTTTGTGCCATTTCTTGTTATAAAGTATAATAGACTTGACGATCAGGGGACTCTGATCGCAAACAACTTTTAAAGGGGATTCACGCATGGTGAGGATCTAAGTGAGAGGTACAAAAGGAAAGAGTTGAAAACTGTCGAAAAAGTTCAAAAAGATAAAATGGCACTCTTATGACAAAGTGGACTTAGGTCACAGAAAATACAAGCAAAAATAAAAACCTACCCCAAGCAAATTGCAATAGTAAAGAATATCACATTTATACTTACAAATCGATGTGAAAAGAAGGGACAAAGGGACTGGGTGTCTAGTGATTAGCCAGGCTAAGTCGTTACTTCAGGATGTCTCCTGAGATTACCTCCAACTATCCGTACCTTTGATAGGAAAAACTAAAATTAAATCATGCAATAACAACAAACAGGACTTATTAGAAAATCGAAAAAGTTTTAGAATCTTTTATCAATGTAATCTTCCCTCTGACCAGCAGGGGGAGAAAGCGCTCTACAAATGCTCCACATCGGGTCACCAATTTATAATGCTGTGTTTTGGTGCTATTCCCAGAAAAGAACAAAGTCAGACAGAAATCAAAAGACAGAAAAATGGAAGCTTTATTACTCACCACTATAGGAGCTGGAATCAGTTGTAAACTGTCGTAAACAATAGTAATCTCACAAATAACATCAGTGACTTTGGTAATTGTAAAAGAATCAGACTTATCTTACAAAAGGTAGCAGAAAAAGGGGAAGGAAGGAAGAGACAAGAAAAAAAGGGAGTTTTATTCTTCGCTAATGACAGGAAATATCATTGGTGCTGAGCTTATATAAAAGTCAGATGATAAAGAGAAGGAAAGAAAAGAAAGAATATGAACAAATAATTATTAGCTATAAAGAAACAGTTCTCACCAAACATAAGGGGAAAATAATGTATATTTCCAGGGGAAATATGCTCTGAGCAAGGTTAATGGTTCAGACCTGCTAGAGAAATATTTCCGGGGTTTGTCTTGGTGCATTGTACTTATATACCTTATTGCTATCCCACCACCTCTCCCCGCCCCAATGATAGGGTCATTCTCCGAGGACAAGCAGGCTGCTTGTTCTCACTGATGGGTTGACGTCCGACGGCAGCCTCAGGTCCGGAAATCTTCCTAGCAACAAAGCTGGCTAGAGTCCTCGTACGCACGAGTGCGCGCACCGCGCATGCGTGGCCGTCTTCCCGCCCATCGCGCAAACGTGCCCCTCCGTCTCTTTTTTTCTGCGGTCAGGGTGGCTGTTTCACGGTTGCTCTGCGCCTCAGGAGAGAGTCCTATTGCGTTTTACCGTCTTTTCAACTTCTTTCGCGAGTTCGCTCGTCTTGTTCTTTAAAAAAAAAAAAAAAAGACATTTAGAAACTTTCCTGTTTTGTTTCTTAGTTTGTCGGTAAGTTTCTTTCAATTTCGTGTGCGGCCCTGTACGGGGTTTTTCCCCTTTTTCTGTGCCCCCTTTTTTTTTTGTTACATTTGTACCCGTGCTTTCCCACTCATGACAGGCTCAATGCGGCTTACAGGTGCTTATTTGTACCTGGGGCAATGGAGAGTTAAGTGACTTGCCCAGAGTCACAAGGTGCTGCCTGTGCCTGAAGTGGGAATCGAACTCAGTTCCTCAGTTCCCCAGGACCAAAGTCCACCACGCTAACCACTAGGCCACTCCTCCATCGCATCTTTTGATTTCGCCGTTGTGGTTTTTCCATCGATGTCATCGAAGATCGCCAGCAGCTTCAAGAAGTGCAGTCGGTGCAGCCGGGCAATCTCAGCCACTGATCCACACGCTTTGTGTATTCAGTGTCTTGGGGCTACTCATTGCCCCGACGCTTGTACTTTGTGCCGTGGCCTTAAAAAGCGGACACAAGCGTCGAGATTAGCTCAGTGGGAGCGCCTGTTCCAAGCTTCGCCCGGCCCTTCGGCAGCGGTACCAAGATCGGCGGTGTCGATGTCGGCACCGGAGAGTGCATCGACGTCAGGAGCGCAGGTAATGACTGTCCAGAGACCATCTCACGCTGGCAGCAGTGAGCCATTGAGTGGGTCTCCGCCTGCCTCGAGGGCTCCTGCGGTTCAGGCCCATCGGGACCGACCCTCTTCGGACCCGATCCTGAGGAGACGTTTGGATTCAACGTCTTCCTTGTCGGTACCGGGGGGTACCGAGACCGTGCTTCGAGCGAAGGCGAAGAAGCACCATCATCGGTCACCCTCCCGTCATGGTACCGAGAGCTCCGGGATGCCGAAGGATTCGGCACCCATGAAGCGGCGACGCCGGGAGGACCGCTCACCCTCCATTCAGGAGGTGTCGATGCGCACTTCTCCGGACAGTCTGGTACCGCCTCCTCGGCAGATTCAGGCTTCGACTCCTGCACCGACTCCCCAGCTTTTCTTGGCAGCTACTCTTGACGAGCGCCTCGAGGCCATTCTTCCAGGGATCCTGGAAAGGCTGCTGCGACCATCTGTTCCGGTACCGGAGGTGCTTGCGCCTACGGTACCGTCGATAGATGCGGCGGCTGGCTGCTTGGCGTCGGTGCCGCTTGCGGTGTCGGCTGCCACCCAAGTGGCTTCCCCATCGACGTCGGTGCAGGGAGCTTCATCGCCGTCGGCATGGGAGTCCACTTCTCGACACTGTCATCGAAGACATTGCTCCTCGGCGTCGAGACGGGCCCGGCTTCAGACTGCGGTCAGAGAACTCGTGTCTGATAGCGAGGGGGAGGCCTCGTGGGAGGCAGAGGAGGACCCAAGATATTTCTCGGTTCAGGAGTCTTGTGGTCTTTTCTGATCCTACTCCTTCAGCAGAGAGAAAGCTTTCTCCCCCCGAGAGTTTGTCTTTCTCTTCTTTTGTCCGGGAAATGTCTACAGCCATTCCCTTCCCAGTGGTAACTGAGGACGAGCCCAGGGCTGAGATGTTCGAGGTCTTGGACTATCCTTCACCACCTAAGGAGTCATCCACTGTTCCCCTACATAATGTTCTTAAGCAGACATTGATGGCGAACTGGATGAAACCATTAACTAATCCCACCATTCCAAAAAAAGCTGAGTCCCAGTATCGGATTCACGGGGACCCAGAGTTGATGAAGACCCAGTTGCCTCATGACTCTGCGGTTGTGGATTCCGCTCTCAAGAGTTCTAGGGATTACGCCTCTGCGCCTCCAGGGCGGGAGTCTAGAACTCTGGACTCTTTTGGGAGGAAGGCCTATCATTCCACTTTGCTCGTGGCCAAGATCCCTATCAGCTCTACATGATCATCCATATGCGGAATAATGTGAAGCAACTGGCGGACTTGGTCGATCAGCTCCCTTCGGAGCAGGCCAAGCCTTTTCAGGAGGTGTGTCATAAATTCCTGTCCAGGGGTGCTTATGACACTTTTGATGTTGTGTCTAGGGCTGCTGCTGAAGGTATAGTGATGCGCAGACTCTCATGGCTGCGTGCCTCTGACCTGGAGAATCGAGTCCAGCAGCGTACTGCAGACGCTCCTTGCCGGGGGGATAATATTTTTGGCGAGAAGGTCGAGCAGGTGGTAAAGCAGCTCCATCAGCGGGAAACCGCACTCGACAAACTCTCCCACCGGACGCCTTCAGCATCTACCTCTTCAGGTAGACGTTTTTATGGGGGTCGGAAGAATGCTCCCTACGCTTACAATAAGCGCAGGTACAATTCTCCTTCCCGCCAGCCTGCTCAGGCTCATCCCCAGCGCGCTCGTTCGCGTCAACAGTGTGCACCTCAACAGGCCCCTGCAGCTCCCCAGCAAAAGCAAGGGACGGGCTTTTGACTGGCTCCAGGCGAGTATAGTTGACATAAAAGTGTCTGTGCCGGTCGGAGGGAGGTTAAAATTTTTTCACCAAAGGTGGCCTCTTGTAACCTCCGATCAGTGGGTTCTCCAAATAGTCTGGCTAGGATACTCCCTCAATTTGATGTCCAAACCTCCAAATTGTCCATCGGGAGCTCAGTCCTTCAGCTTCCAGCACAGGCAGGTACTTGCAGAGGAACTCTCCGCCCTTCTCAGCACCAATGCGGTCGAGCCCGTTCCACCAGGGCAAGAAGGGCTGGGATTCTATTCCAGGTACTTCCTTGTGGAAAAGAAAACAGGGGGGATGTGTCCCATCCTAGACCTAAGGGCCCTGAACAAATATCTGATTCGAGAAAAGTTCAGGACGCTTTCCCTGGGCACCCTTCTTCCCATGATTCAGAAAAACGATTGGCTATGCTCTCTGGACTTGAAGGATGCTTATACGCACATCCCGATACTGCCAGCTCACAGGCAGTATCTTCGATTCCATCTGGGGACACAGCACTTTCAGTATTGTGTACTGCCCTTTGGGCTCGCCTCCGCGCCTTGGGTGTTCACCAAATGCCTGGCGGTAGTGGCAGCGTCCCTACGCAAGCTGGGAGTGCATGTCTTCACTTATCTCGACGATTGGGTGGTGAAGAGCACTTCCGAGGCAGGAGCTCAGCAATCTATGCAGATGACTATTCAACTCCTGGAGCTACTCCGGTTTGTTATAAATTACCCAAAGTCCCATCTTCTTCCAGTTCAACAACTAGAATTCATAGGGGCTCTGCTGGACTCAGACGGCTCAGTCCTACCTCCCCGAAGCAAGGGCAGACAATCTTCTGCCCCTCGTTTCTTGGGACAGAGCGTCTCAGCAGATCACAGCTCAGCAGATGTTGAGATTGTTGGCCATATGGCCTCTACAGTTCATGTGACTCCCATAGCCCGCCTTCACATGAGATCATCTCAATGGACCCTAGCTTCCCAGTGGTATCAAGCTGCGGGGAATCTAGAGGATGTTATCCAGCTGTCCACAGTGTTTCTCAATTCCCTCTGTTGGTGGACAATTCGGTCCAATTTGACCGTGGGACGTCCCTTTCAAATTCCTCAGCTGCAAAAGGTGCTGATGACGGATGCGTCTCTGCTGGGGTGGGGAGCTCATGTCGATGGGCTCCACACTTAAGGAGTTTGGTCCTTCCAGGAAACCGGTCTTCAGATCAACCTCCTGGAGTTGAGAGCGGTCTGGAACACGCTAAAGGCTTTCAGAGATCGGCTGTCCAATCAAATTATTCAAATTCAGACAGACAATCAGGTTGCTATGTACTACATCAACAAGCAGGGGGGCACCGGATCTCGCCCCCTGTGTCAGGAAGCCATTCAGATGTGGCTTTCGGCTCGCCGGCACGGTATGTTTCTCCAAGCCACCTATCTGGCAGGCGTAAACAACAGTCTGGCCAACAGGTTGAGCAGGATAATGCAACATCATGAGTGGTCTCTCAACTCGAAAGTGGTACGTCAGATCTTTCAAGAGTGGGGCACCCCCTTGGTAGATCTTTTCGCCACTCGACTCAATCACAGGGTCCCTCAGTTCTGTATCAGGCTTCAGGCCCACAGCAGACTAGCGTCGGATGCTTTTCTCCTACATTGGGGCAAGGGCCTCCTGTTTGCATACCCTCCCATATCTTTGGTGGGGAAGACTTTGCTGAAACTCCAGCAAGATTGTGGAACCATGATTCTGATCACTCCTTTCTGGCCACGTCAGATTTGGTTCCCACTTCTTCTGAAGTTGTCCTCTGAAGAACCGTGGAGATTGGAGTGTTTTCCAACCCTCATTACTCAGAACGAGGGGGCACTTCTGCATCCCAGCCTCCGGTCCCTGGCTCTCACGGCCTGGATGTTGAGAGCGTAGACTTTGCCTCTTTGGGTCTTTTGGAGGGTGTCTCCCAAGTCTTGCTTCCAGGAAAGTTTCCACTAAAAAGAGTTACTCTTTTAAATGGAGGAGGTTTGCCATCTGGTGTGACACCAAGGTCCTAGACCCTCACTCTTGTCCTACACAGACCCTGCTTGAATACCTTCTGCACTTGTCTGAGTCTGGTCTTAAGACTAACTCCGTAAGAGTTCATCTTAGTGCAATTAGTGCTTATCATTATCATGTAGAAGGTAAGCCTATCTCTGGACAGCCTTTAGCTGTTCGCTTCATGAGAGATTTGCTTTTGTCAAAGCCCCCTGTCAAACCTCCAACAGTGTCATGGGATCTCAATGTCATTCTGACCCAGCTGATGAAACCTCCTTTTGAGCCACTGAATTCCTGCCATCTGAAGTACTTGACCTGGAAGGTCATTTTCTTGGTGGTTGTTACTTTCACTTGTAGAGTCAGTGAGCTCCAAGCCTTGGTAGCCCATGCTCCTTATACTAAATTTCATCATAACAGAGTAGTCCTCCACACTCATCCTGCCAAAGGTGGTGTCAGAGTTCCAGTCAATTGTCTTGCCAACATTTTTTCCCAGTTCTCATACCCGCCCTGCTGAACGTCAGTTGCACACATTGGACTACAAAAGAGCATTGGCCTTCTATGTGGAGCGGACAAGCCCATTCAGACAGTCCGCCCAAATGTTTGTTTCTTTTGATCCCAACAGAAGAGGAGTGGCTGTCGGGAAACGCACCATTTCAAATTGGGTAACAGATTGCATATCCTTCACTTACGCCCAAGCTGGGCTGACTCTTGAGGGTCATGTTACGGCTCATAGTGTTAGAGCCATGGCAGCGTCAGTGGCCCATTTAAAGTCAACCACTATAGAAGAGATTTGCAAGGCTGTGACATGGTCATCAGTCCACACATTCACATCTCATTACTGCCTTCAGCAGGATACCCGACGCGACAGTCGGTTTGGACAGTCGGTGCTGCAGAATCTGTTTGGGGTCTAGAATCCAACTCCACCCCCTTAGGCCCATTTTTGCTGTGTTCCAGGCTGCACTCTCAGTTAGCTTTTATATTTTCAGGTCAATCTATGTTATGTCCCCGCCGTTGCGAGGCCCAATTGACCCTGTTTGTTGTTTTGAGTGAGCCTGGGGGCTAGGGATACCCCATCAGTGAGAACAAGCAGTCTGCTTGTCCTCGGAGAACGCGAAAGAATATGTAGCAGGTATTCTCCGAGGACAGCAGGCTGATTGTTCTCACCAACCCGCCCACCTCCCCTTTGGAGTTGTCTCTTCCCTTGTCTTGCTTTGTAAGTTGACTGAGGGGCACGTTTGCGTGACGGGTGGGAAGATGGCCGCGCATGCGCGGTGCGCACACTCGTGCGCACGAGGACTCTAGCAAGCTTTGTTACTAGGAAGATTTCCAGACCTGGGGCTGCCGTCGGACGTCAACCCATCAGTGAGAACAATCAGCCTGCTATCCTCGGAGAATACCTGCTACAGGTATGTATCTTTCGCTTTACCGCAGCTCTGTAAGTTATCTCTGTAACAGACATTTGGGTTACCTTGATAAAAGAGGCCTTATCAGAGTTTCTGATCAGGCAGGCATCTCAGTATGCAGAGGTCAACAGAAACTAACAGTTGCACACAGAGAAGTAAAGACAAAGAAAAGGCCAGAAAATTCCAGAAAAGCAGTCACATGATGGAGCAATACAAAGGCATTATAACATCCTCGTTTTTATTTTCCATTCCTTTCTTAATAATACCTAACATTCTATTTGCTTTCTTTGCTGCCGCAGCACACTGAACAGAAGGTTTCAAAGTATTGTCAACTCTATCCTGTAATCTTTGTGAAGGTGCGGTCTTCAGAACTATATAAAATATTCTATATGAAGTCTTACCAGAGGCTTATACAATCACCTTATTTCTCCGAGCACAAGCAGGACAGTATGTCCTTACATCTGGGTGATATCATCTACGGAGCTTGGTACAGATGCTGTCCAGCGTTTTCTTCTTCTTCTGGAAGCTTATGGTAGGCCTACCTCCCTTGCGAGCGTGCCTTCCTGCCTGCCCAAATCTTGTGGAACCTGCAGCCTTTCTCCATTGCTGGAACACTGAAGATGTGTTTTCATTTCTTCTGTTGTGCGTTTTTTTTCTGAGAGAGAGTATCTCTTGTCTTCCTGCCTTTTCTTTAGTGAGTAGCACAAGACCAATTTTATTTTTATCTTTTGCTTTGTTCCCTTCTCTTTTCTTAGGTTTTTAGGGTTTTTTTTTGCCCTTTTAAGTTTTCTTTCTTTTCCATGGCTTGCGGCCTCCTTAGACTTGAGCTCCTGGTCGGGTCTGTTTTCAGAAAAAAAAATTATTGTTGACAATTTAGCCATTTGATTTTGCTTTCGCTATTTTTCCATCTATATCTCTCAAGCCTCCCAGTGGGTTTAAGAAGTGCTCAGGCTGCAGTAGAATGGCAAACACAGAAGAAAGTGGACCTTTTACATGTTGAGAACAGTGACGCTCGCACTGGTATCAAGAAGTTTAGATAACGTTTTCAAGGTCTCGTTAGTAAAATCCAACATTTGGATGAGACTTTCCCTAAGAGAACCAACAGCATTTTGCCATACAGGGACTCCTGAGGCAGGTCTGAATGGCTGAAACACGACTCATGTCGAGTCCAGTTTTTTTTTTTTTTTCAAAACGAAATTTTTATTCAACATGAAATATCTATCAGGTCAGCCTACAGTCTGGCAAAGCCCTATCTAATGATGGAGGCCTTCCAAACTCCCCGTGAATTTGCAGTTGAGAGATGCTTTTCAATTCTGTTTTCTCAAAGCTGTAATCCCCCTTGGTTGAATACTCTATTTGGAAAGTAATGTCCTTGACTTGAGTATGGCTAGGCACTTTGCAATATGCAAGAGCATATGATAATTTAACTACTAGTGGTCTGAGTTTCCTGCTTGAAACTTCTCTCAAGGTATTGTAAGTTATCTTAGATTCTTCTTTGACTATGAATGCACAAGTCAGTGTCTTAATTCATAAGGTATTTTGGAGGCTGCAGTAGTGAACACGATTACTACATAAATTTATTTGATCAATTTAAAATTATTGTACAATCCAATATACTTAACTGGATTATTGTAACATCCTTTATGGGGGGCGGGGGGGGGGGGGTTAATGGTTTATTCTGTATTTACTATACCGCCTTTAGTGGGTACATCAAAGCAGATTCAAATCCAAAAACATATTAATGAAACACAGAAAGAAACTCATAGCTAGACAGGACAGAGAAGGATAAAAAGGAAAGTGTAAAAGGTCATGTATTTGATATACTACCTTTCTGTGATACAACCAAATTGGTTTGCATACAGGGACATTCTTTGTCCTTAGTAGGCTCACATTTCAAAACAAACTAAAATGTCAATAAGGCAATAGGAGTTAAAACTGGGAGACAGATGTACTTGAAAGTTTTGAAGGTTAGGTGACTTTGCTGCATTGCCGAACCAGATCGTTTAATACCTAACCTAATCTGCTTGTTAACTGCAGAATATAAATTCTTGAATTAGTATGCCTCCAGCTCCAAACAATTAACCTTGATCTCAGGAATTTATAGTGTAATAAAGCCCTTGACCACTGAGATATCAGTGGAGGACTGTTTTTTTAAAATGTTTATTTTCTTTTATGTTTCAACGTTTTTATTGATGACATTATCGGGTATAATTCACATTGCACATTTTGAATAAACATTAAGTCAAGCGTGATTAAATAACAATATAAACTAGTTACTTCTTATAGTCATCAAACTTTTATCTATTTTATCCCTCCCCATCCCCTTTCAGTATAATGTTTCAACAGTTTAGCTATTTATTTCCCCGCAATATAGATAAAACAAAAATTCCACGGTACAGGTTCAGCTTACAATTGTGTTATCCAGCTGTTCTACGTTCAACAGATTTACATCCCAAAACAATAAAACCCTTCCTATTGTACTTTATGTGGCTTCAACATAACATTTGATATAAAGGACCCGTGTTCCGAAGCATTCTCTATCTAACCTCACTCCCACTCTCCTCCCCTCCCCACCCCCTTCCCCTCTGCCTGTTTGCATATTCCCTATCCTATCTATTCCTGCCCCTCCGTTGCCCCATGGCAGCCCATTGAGTACTTGACTGCGTGCTCTTGGTGATATCATATTTATGTATTTTCCCCAGATACTTAAAAACCTCACTTGCCTCTTTGGGGTCAGGTGTGCCCCCCTCGATTCCCAAAGCATGAGTTGGTGCAGCCTGTTCCTCCAATACCAGTGTGAGGGGGGCATATCCAGTATCCAGTGGTTAAGAATACACTTTTTCCCCACTATACAAGATTTACTCAGAAACAATTGTTCCCCTTGTGTGCCCACACCCCACTGCCCTGGTATACCCAGCAGCATTCTATCAAAGGTGATTACAAGCGAATAACCTAGTACCTCACTCAGGAATTTGCCCAATCCCCACCAGAAGTTTTTAATGTACCTGCACTGCCATATGCAGTGCGTCAGAGTTGCACCCCCCTGCTTACATTTTAGGCAGTTATCAGTATTAGTTACATTTGCATGAAATGCCCATCTGGGGGAGAAATGGGCTCTATGGAGAACTCTATACTGGCATTCTTGGAGTTCTGCACTGTGGACTATCTTCGGTACTCCCAACAGGGCTTTCTGTATGCAGTTCTCAGAAATTTGTTGCTGTGCTTCTGCACTCCACTTTGCAGCCACCTCCAGTACTCGTCTCTCCGGCTGTCCTTTCTCTAATTCTTTACAGAACCAGGATACCGAGACCTGTCCCAGTGAGTCTCCCTCTAAAAATTCCCGCAGCTGTCTCCCAAATCCAGGAGACAACCCTTCTTTCGGCAGGCTATATACGTAATGTGATAGTTGATGATAGGCCATTACCGCCGCTAAGCCCCCTGCGCACCTTTGCTGAAAGTCCGAGACGGCAATCAAGGTGCCATCCTCTTGAATAAGTCCCTCTAACAGTTCCACCCCCTGCTCCTGTAGTCTACGAAACACTATGTTTTTGCTGCCTGGCGTGAAATCATCATTCCCAGCTAGTGGAATTAATATACTAGTGGTCGGGTTCTGACCCCATCTTTGTAAAAGTTCCTTCCACATATGCCACAGCGGCTCTAACAGTATGCTATCTCTAATTCTTTCAGGCAGTTTCCCCTTCTTTTTAACATGCAACAGGTAATTCAGATGCCATGGATGATGATACGCTCGCTCCATCCCCACGTCCGTATATGTGGTTGTGCCTAATATCCAATCCCGCAAATGTCTCAAAAGACTTGCCTGGTTGTATACGCGTATGTCCGGTATTCCTAACCCCCCCTTCCTCCAATTCCCCATTAAATATTGCCACTTCATCCTAGACTTCTTGCCTGCCCAGCAAAGGTTTATCACCAATCTTCTAAGTGCCGTCACATCTCGGTTTGTCAACCGTAATGGCAACGCCTGTAGTACGTAGAGCCATCGTGGAAATACTATCATTCGATATAACTGTATCCGCCCCATCAGGGACAATGGCAGCATTGACCACCTGGATAATTGCTCTTTTGTCTCTTTTAATAATTTGGTGACATTGAGGCCATATAGTTGCCTTGTGTCCATTGGAAGTTGGATTCCCAGGTATCTAAAAGACCCCTGCGCCCATCTTAAAGGGAACCTGTCATCCCACGTTTGTTTTAACTCTTTGGTGCTTGCTAAGGCTTCTGATTTCAAGAGATTCAATCGGAACCCCGAAAAGTGTCCATATTCCTCTAAACTTTCCATAAGATAAGGGAGTGATCGCCTAGGCTCCGTGAGTATGACCAAAAGGTCATCCACAAATGCAGCTGTCTTAAAAGTATATTCCCGTATCGCCACTCCGCGAACATCTGCATTATTTTGGATCTCTCTCAGGAGCGGGTCCAGTGCCAGAATGAAGAGAAGTGGCGACAGTGGACAACTCTGCCTCGTACCTCTCTTGATCGGAAACCAATCTGACCGTAACCCATTTGCATATATCTGCGCCTTCGGGTCCGCATACAAGGTTTTAACCACCTTTGCATAGTAGCCTGTGATACCATAGACCCTCAACACCCCAAACAAATAATTCCAATCCACTCTGTCGAACGCCTTCTCAGCGTCGAAACTTATTAGTAGCACTGGGGACTTTTCTGTTCTTACCCTTTCTAGCGCTGCCCATATTCTTCGCATATTCTTAGCAATCACCCGTCCACACGTAAAACCCACCTGGGAATCCATAATCAAAGATGGGAGAAATCTCGCCAACCGATTTGCCAGTATTTTTGCTAGAAATTTTAACTCAGCATTCAATAATGAAATCGGCCTATACGAGTCAGGTCTATCTGGTGGCTTACCTGGTTTTGGTAATACACTGATCTGCGCTCTATTAAGGTGTAATGGCATCTTCCCCTGTTGTATGGCCACATTAAATACAGCCACGAGCAACGGGCTGATTTCTGTGTTGAGAATTTTATAAAATTCATTCCTCATGCCATCTGGCCCTGGTGTCTTCCCTAACTTACTCCACTTACACAGGCATATTTTCAAAGCACTTAGCCTTCCAAAGTTCCATAGAAACCTATGGAACTTTGGAAGGCTAAGTGCTTTGAAAATATGCTGTTCTAATCACTAATTCTACCTCCTCCTCAGCAATCGGTGCATTCAACACCTCTGCCTCATCTTCAGAGACCTTTGGTAACTCCATGCTATTTAGTTAGGCCCCACTAGGTCTCACTATATCTTCCTGCTGCATATACAATTGACTGAAGAAATCCCCTAGAATTGCCACTATACCTTCATCATTATTTACCCTTTCCCCTGTGCCCGCCTGCATTGTGAGTATTTTTTTTAGCCCCCAGCCTCTTGTTGGCTAGCCTAGCTAGGAACCTTCCACTTTTATTAGCGAATCTGTATAGCTGGTATTTGTAATATATAGTCATTTTCTGTATCCTCTCCTGCAGTAGTTCGTTTAAGGCCTGCTGCGCCTCCAGCAACTATTTTCGAATTCGCAGGGCATGGCCTTGTCCATATTGCTTCCTCAAGGCTATCACCTGCCTCTCCAATCTAAAGATTTCCCGATTCCTGACCCTTTTTTTAAAAGACAGGTAGGAAATGGTTTCTCCCCTGAGAACCGCCTTAGCCGCCTCCCAGAAAAGTACTGGATCCTCCTTATGCTGCTCATTAGTAGTACTATATTCTCTCCATTTCTCCACCAGAAAGGGCAAGTATTGATTGTCTCGATATAAATAAACGGGGAAGCGCCATGCCCCCATTACAGGTTTCCCTTCTCCCACCCTAACCTGCATCTTCACCCAAGCATGGTTCGATATCATAATTGGGCCAATCTGAACCGCTTCCACTTTAGTCAGTAATTCTCTTGAGATCATTATGTAATCTATTCTAGACATCGTCTGGTGGGCCCTTGAAAGGTGTGTGAAATCCTTTTCTACAGGATGAAGCATTCTCCACACATCCACTAGTTCTAATGCAGCATACAACCTAGATATGCCCCTCTCTCTCCTGGCCAACTCCTTCCCGGTCGGTTTAGATCTATCCTATTCTGGATCCATTACATCGTTCATATCACCTCCCACCACTATTGGTAGATCTCCTAACCCATGAATTTGGCGAATAATTTCTGTAAAAAATTGTTTGTCATAATTATTTGGGGCATATATATTACAGAGTAATAGTGGTTGCCGTTCCACAATCACCGAGACTAAGACATACCTCCCCCTTGGATCAGCCACCACCCTTTTAACTTCCACATTAAGAGTTTTCCTGATTAAAATCGCTACTCCTCCCTTTTTCCCCACCGCTGGAGCATCATACAGTTCTCCCACCCACCAAGTTTTCAACTTAGCATGTTCCTCCCTTGTGAGGTGTGTTTCTTGCAAGAAAGCTATGGACACTTGTTGTTCATTCAACGCTTTCAATATTTTCTGTATCATAACTGGGGAATTAATGCCTCCTACATTCCAGGTCATTATCTGTAATGTTGTCATGTCACACTCCTCTCCAAACTATGATACTCCATCAAATGTCTTCTAATATGCTGTGTGTGCCAAGAGAGTGTCCCAGCCACCACCCTCTCAGCCCTTTCAACCCCGCACCACATGCTCACTCGAACTGCCTCCACTTCCAGTCTCACCATTCTTACTATGCAACAACATGCAAACAGGCCCACCTTATCCCTCCCCTGCCACCCCCTCCCCCCTCCCCCTCCCTCCCTCTCCTTCCTTGGCCCCCCTTCCCCCCTCCCATTTACCATAATTCCTTTCCCTTATGCTACTAGGCATATACTTCCTGCTTTACCAAGGCTAGGGCGCCTCTTACACCAATGACTGTCACATCCCATCTCTTTTGTTCATGCATCCCTGTGCTCAGCAGTCCTCTAGATCCATTGCACAGGTTCATGTTCTTCAATGTTCAGCATGTTTATAGCCAGGTCTCCCACACCTTATGACCTGCAGTGTTTGTGCTCCTTGTTTGTCACTCCCCTCTGCAACCAGCAACTGGCATAACTTCAAACGTTTGTTAACCAAACTTTAACAACTAACTGGTCCTTGATATGCAGCTGCTCTTGTGCCTATACATCTTCCTCAAAGTCTCCACTCTCTGTTCAGTCTGACTCTTCCGCAGCTTTCAACTTGAAACTTTTGTAACTGTGGACTAGTTTAACTCGCTCAACACTAACCGTCTGATCCCAAATGAATATTTCTGCTCTCTTCAGGCCTCCTCCGCAATCTCAGCCCTCATGACCCTTAGCCAACAGTTTGTCTACATATATGGTTGCCTCCTCCACTTTGTCAAAGAACACCGCTTGCCCATTTTCAATCAATTTAAGCTTTGCTGGGTATAAAAGGCTGAATCTGTATTTCAGCCCAAACAGTTTAGTACATAAAGGTGCAAAGTTTTTCCACGCAGCGGACTCTGCGGTGGAGTAGTCTTGAAAACAAAGTATTTTCGTACCTTTATACTCCAGGCGATTTCCTGCCCGCAGCTCTTGTAGGATTAGCGCCTTATGTGCATAATTCAGGATCTTAAATATTACCACTCTTGGTCGACCCTCATCCTCCCTCCGCTGACCAAGTTTGTGGGCTCTTTCTACCCGCAATGTTGTCTCCAGCTCCTCATTTCCTAGTGCTTCAGGCAGCCATTTTTCTAGAAATGTGCAGAGGTTCCGCTCAGGTAGCAATTCTGGCAGCCCCACGAGGCGGAGGTTGTTCCTCTCCTCCTGGATCGGTTTTTAAGGTCGTCAAGTTTCGCCTCCACCTCTCTGAGTCGCGCCTGAAGTCTTGGTTGTACCTCCGCAACCTTAAGGATATCCTCCTCTGCCTGCCCCACTCTCTGTTGCACTGCCTGAAGCTCGTTAAGCATCTGCGTGTGCCTCTCTGTCAGCCCTTCCAGCTTGTCCAATATCAATTGCAGCTTGGCTCCCACTGCCTGCTCAACCGCCGCCCTCACCTCCTCCGTGGTCTCCGCTGCCCACAACGAGCTTGGCGATGGCGGCACGACCCTGTCCGCCATTTTGTTTTCTCCAGCGCGGGTTTTTTTTTTGGGGGGTCCTTGCGGGCTGTTTTGGATGCCATCCGCGGTGTCTCAGCTTCCGAAGCTTACGTGGAGCTCTCCCTCTTTATTTTCCTTTAATCCTCGACGGGTTTAAGATGCTACGAGCGCAGCGCTATTGAGGCGCCCCGGAGCAGCTCATCCTTACATCTTCACTGCTCCATGTCTCCACTGGAAGTTTCCGAGTCCAGTTTTTTTAAGAATAAACTCTTGCTGTGAACTTTTTTCTGAGTCCAGTAGAAGTTTGTTTGGCATTATCCATCTTGTCACCTTCGCTGTGTTCTCTTTTCTCTTTTTTTCAGGTTGCAGTGGAACCATGTCTGTAATGGATGCTCATAAAGTGTGCCTACCATGCCTGGGCCCTGACCATAAGGCCTCTCACTGTCCTCAAATGCAGAAGAGAGAACCCACAAAAGTTGGTAGGCCCTGCATGAGAAGTTTTTTTGGCATGCAGAAGTCCTGTCCATTGGCACTGAGGGTATCAGTCCTTCATTGCTTCAAAAGCTGCACCAGACACTGGGGATGCATCAACATCAAGAAGGTCTCCCCCTACCTTGCTGTTTGGTGTCGGTAGCACCAATTTGGGTCAAGCATCATTGGACCTGACACCAAGGACTTGCAAGGATTCCACATTGTCTTGTTAGCACCGAGGGACCCTAATGATGTGCATCAAGGAAAGGAGAAGAAACACCAACATTGAAGCATGGTGCCAGGAGCTCCAGCACACTGGTATAGCCGGTACTCGAGAAACATTGACACTGTGAGAACGGCCCTCCTTCTCCATGGAATCAGTGCCAATGCACCAGTTTCCTCATGATTTGGCTCCTACTTTGCAGACTGTACCCACACTGGCACTGGCACCAGCCCCAATCCTGCCCTTACCAATGCCTGCCCTTGAGGAACAGCTGTAGGTCATATTACAGTAAACGTTGGGTCACATCCTAGCTTTGTGCAGAGGGCATTGGTACAGGCTACAATGCCACTCTAGCCCATCCTGGAGACCTATACTCTGTCAGTTTCTTGTCGGGTGGCGGAGCCATCACCAACAAATGCAGTGCCCCTTTCCAGCCTGTTGAGGGAGGAAGCAACCACAGAGTCCAGGAGAAGACCCATACCTCGGCACTCTCATGCAGAGCCTGGTTGCACATCCAATGATCTGAGGCAGACTCAGACGACCCATGAGAGGTCTGATGTAGAACCAGAGTAACCCTTGGAGGAGGGATCCCTTGGCCTGCCTTCATACCTCTCTGTGCCACAGGAAAGTCTCCTTCAGAGGAACTCTCCTTTGTAAATTATCTGAGAGATGGCTGAGGCCATCCCATTAAATTTAGAAATTGAGGACAATCCCAGGGCCTAGATGTTTGACATCCTTGATTATGACTCCCACTCCTATGGAGGCTGTGACGTTGCCCAAGTACAGCATCCTTAAGACTGCACAGATGAGGAATTGGGAAACTCCTCTCACTATACAGCCTGTTCCAAAGAAGGCAAGCTCTGTATGGAGTCCAGAAGGCTTCAAGATTTGAGAAGCAGCAGCTTCTGTACCATTCCATGGTGTTTGAATCTGCCCTCAAAAGAGCCAAAAGCTCGAGGACCCATGCCTCAGCTTCCCCAGGCAAGGATGCTCACACGTTTTGGGAGGAAGGTGTTTCAAGGCTCAATGCTCATTGCCCGCATCCAGTCCTATCAGCTCTGCATATTGATTATGTATGTGTCTGTAACAAGGCGAGATATAAATTTTAAATAAATACTTGAAGGAGTTGGTATCCACAGAGATGGAGTTTGCAGACACTTTGCCTCTAGAAAAGGCCATAGAACTGTGTCAGCTAGCAGCCAAGCAGAACACGTCATACCAGGATACAAATTATATCGCAGTGATAGGGCTGATCGAATTACTGGAGGGGTTGCATTGTATGTTAAGAGGGCCTTGAATCGAATAGACTAAAAATTCTACAGGACACAAAACACATCTTGAAATCGCTATGGATTGAAATTCCATGTGTTAAGGAGAAAAAGATAGTGATAGTGTATTACCGTCCACCTGGCCAGGATGAAGAGACACATGTAGTAATGTTAGAAATTAGGGAGGCTAACAAAGTAGGTAACATGATAATAATGGGTGATTTCAATTACTGCGATATTGACTGGATAAATGTATTTATTTATTTATTGCATTTGTATCCCACATTTTCCCACCTCTTTGCAGGCTCAATGTGGCTTACAATACATCATGAATAATGGAATTATATAAGAAAATAGACATTTAGTATTACAGAAGGATTTTGGGTAACATTATAGTGATAAAACATGATAGTAATATAACAAGCAGATATTATAAGACGATTCTAGATGTATGTGGAGGAGTTCACGTTTGTTGATCTTTGTGGTATATCTTGTTAAAGAGATGGGTCTTCAATAGTTTGCGGAAGTTAGTTAGTTCATGAATTGTTTTTAAGTTGCGCAGCAGCACGTTCCAGAATTGTGTGCTCAGGTATGAAAAGGTTGACGCATGCGTTAGTTTGCAGCTGGGGAAGTGAAGATTAAGGAATGTGCAAGATGATTTTTTAGCATTCCTGGGTGGTAAGTCTATCAGGTCTGACATGTAGGCTGGGGCATCTCCGTGAATGATTTTGTGAACTAGGGAGCATATTTTGAATGTGATGCGTTCTTTAAGTGGGAGCCAGTGTAGCTTTTCTCGTAGGGGCTTAGCACTTTCATATTTTGTTTTACCGAATATGAGTCTGGCTGCAGTGTTCTGGGCTGTCTGAAGCTTCTTGATTATTTGTTCTTTGCAGCCAGCGTAAAGTGCGTTGCAGTAGTCTAGATGACTAAGTACCATTGATTGTACCAGGTTACGGAAGACGGTCCTTGGGAAGAAAGGTCTTACTCTTTTGAATTTCCACATTGAGTGGAACATCTTCTTGGTTGTGTTTTTCGCATGGTTCTCAAGTGTTAGGTGTCGATCAATGGTAACTCCAAGAATTTTTAGGGTGTCCGAGATTGGGAGATTCAGTTTTGGTGTGTTAATGGTGGTGAACTTGTTCGTATTATGTTGAGAGGTGAGTATTAGGCATTGGGTTTTTTCTGCATTGAGTTTCAGCTCAAATGCATCCACCCATGTATGCATATGTAGACTTTGGTTGATGTCATTGGAAATTTCCGTTAGATCTTGTTTAAATGGGATGTGGAGGGAGGTCACGTGATGCTTTGAGAGAGCCAGACGTGTAGCGCTAGCTCTCTGAGGCCCCAACCCGAAAATCGCAACTTAAACTCTCAATAAAAAAGTATTGGAGCAAATCCTGATAACTGCAAGGGTGTGGAGTGAATGGAAAAGTTTTTGGAGAGTTCCCCGAGCGGCATGGTAGGCAAGGGTGTGAAGCGCGAGAAGGAGAAGACGAAGGCGCTGGGAACAAAGATGGAGGAGAAAAAGCAACAGGAGGGAACCGTTTTTTCAGAGGAACAAGTTTCGCAAATAATAGCTACAGTTGGAAAAGCACTAGAGCCGGAAATTACTCGCTTAAAGGAGAGAATAGTAAGCATCGAAGCGTTACTTACGGACATTAATAGAAGAGCAGGAGAACTAGAGAGTCGGGTCTCCGCATTAGAAGATGCGGCCCCAGTAATAGAAACTGCAGTGGAACAACTCCAAAAGAAAGTGAGCAGGATGGCGGAGAAAATCGACGACCTAGAGAATAGGTCTCAACGAGCGAATCTCCGAATCATAGGACTCCCGGAAGAAATAGGGGAGAGAGATCTCCCGTCGATCCTGGAGAAATGGTTGGCCGAAGAACTTGCCTTATCAGACATATTCGGGCCCTTATGTTTAGAAAGGGCGCACCGCGTGGGGAGTCTTCAAGATGGCCGCCGAACTCCAAGAGCGGTACTGATAAAAGTCCACAACTATACCCACAAGGTAGAAATTCTAAGGAGATATCGTATGAAGCGTGCTACTCTGCAATATAAAGGACATAAGATCCTTATATTTCAGGATTACTCAATGATGCTCCAGGAACAACGAAAGCAGTTTACTCCCTTGTGCAAGAAGCTCCATGAGCACAATATAAAGATTTTGCTGCTATATCCAGCGATTCTTAAAATCTGCCACAATAATCAGTGGAAATCGTTTACCACCATTGAACCTGCACAAGAGTATGTGACACAGTTGTTGGACAAGTGAGACAACTACCTTCTAGTATTGAGAGTGGTAATATGGTTTCCTTGATAATGGAGTATTAGTATGAAATGCACAGAGTTTGTTACTTACTGTTAAATAATGCACCCAACAGGAATGTTATAAATAATTGTGTTATGAGAGTTAAATGTATCATATATGACTGGGATGGGGCCGATAGCATTGAACATGACCTGGATATCTGACTCATTCGTGGGTTGGATGCATGTAAGGGATACAGGTGGGACGGGAGGGATAGGGGGAGGGGAGGAGAGGGAGGGTGGGAAAGGTAACCGGGAGCAGGAATCCAAATATGTTAAAGGGACTAATATAGTCTGGGTAAGGAGAAGGGATGGACAAATGAATGGTAACTGGGTGCAGTGGACAGGGCCGTGCCAACACAGTAAGCGAGGTAAGCATGGCAGGGGGGCGCTTCCCTCTGGGGGGCGCCGCCGCACCATGCTCACCTCGCTCACCCTCCCGCTCCCATTGTTCAACTTCCCGCCCTCTTCTCCCCCCCCACCAACATCCCTTTTCTTTTTATTTCCTTTTTAAATTTACCTCCGTGGCGGTTCCGGCAGCGCAGCGTCAGTGAAGGAGGCGGCGCTCCCGACGTCTCTAGCCTTCCCTTCGCTGTGTGTGTTCCGCCTTCTTCTGACGTCATTTCCGCCGCCAACTGATAGTCTGCAGGGAGGGTGCCAGAGACCCTAGGCACGGCCCTGGCAGTGGATACCAAATAGACACGTTAGAAAGAATAGTTTGAGATTCCCTGGGGAGAGGCTGGGCGCCCTGGGGCTGAGATTTAAAATATCAGGTCCTATGGAATCTTGGTTCATAGATAATGGTTAGACATAAAGGTAGAGGTGTCCGTATTGTATCTTGGAATGTCTGTGGCATTACGTCGCCAGCCAAGAGAACAAAAATTCTACAGGCTTTGAAAAGGCAAAATGCAGACATAGTTTGTCTGCAAGAAACGAGGCTCTCATCAGAGGAGCACAAAAAATTAATACGTTACTGGGTTGGGGAAGTGTATGATTCTCCTGCTGACTGGAGAAGAGGGGGAGTGGCCATTTTATTTAATAAATCTTTACATTACAATGCTAAACTACTGTTTAAAGACATAGAGGGCAGGTTTGTGGGACTCCAAATAAATCTGCAGGGTCGAGAGTTTTTATTGATGGCTCTCTACACCCGTGTAGGGAGCAAGACAGAATTGTTTGCACACCTGTTAGAAAAATGTCAAAAATATCCAAACCTGCAACTGGTGATAACTGGAGATATGAATGCGGTGATAGATCCAACATTAGACTGCACAGGACAGAGATCCCATCGACCCACACATTCCCCTACTAAGTTAGAGTTATTCACCACAGCAGTGGGGTAGTGGACCCTTGGAGACTTCTCCATCCGGAGGAGCTAGACTTCACACATATTTCTAGGGCACATAAAACACAATCTCGGTTGGATTATATTTTTGTAACACAGCATCTTTTCCAACACATAACTGAAGCTATAATAGGGCCCGAGGGGATTTCAGACCACTTGATGATATGGGTGGATCTGGAGGCGCCTCATTATTTTCCGTGCGCGCCACATTGGAGGTTCCCAACTTACTTATCATCTTCAAGAGAGTTTGTCACCTATCTACAATCTAAATGGCAGGAGTTTATCTCCACTAACAGTCAGCATACAGACGACCCTGTACTGTTCTGGTCAACGGCGAAAGCAGTGATCAGAGGGGATATAATATCGTATGTCAGTGGGAGAAACCGTAGAATAACTGCGAAAATAGTGGAGCTGGAAAACAAGTTGAGAGCACTAAAAAAGAGATATATAAGATGTCCCACGCAGACCATGTATGAAATCTTAACAGCCACTAGAGTGGCGCTTAATAGTTTAATTCATGAAAAAACAACTAGAGCACTCCTTTATCAGAAATACAGATTTTTTTTAGATTTGGGGAGAGAGCTGGTGGCATGGTGGCGCGCTTGGCTAAGCGAATGCGGAGACCTCACTACATATCAGTGGTGAAAGATGAACACGGTACTCCCACTACAGATCTCTCTGAGATTGCCAAGATTTTTAGAAATTATTTCGCCAAATCATATACACCAGAGATCTCACGGAGGTCAGAGGTGGAAATGATGGAATATATAGAGCAATCTGGTATGCCACATTTGTCGGAAGAGATGGTGGAGGCGCTTAATTCCCCAGTCTCCGCTAAGGAGATTCAGAGAGCCATCAAAGCATTAAAGTTCTCCTCGGCCCCCGGGCCCGATGGCTATACGGGAGAATTCTTTAAGATCTTGCAGAATCAGGTTACGGGTCCCCTAGTAGACTATTATGCAACAGTAGTAGAAGAAAAGAAATTCCCCCAACACACCAACACAGCGTTGATTAGTCTTATACCCAAACCAGGGAAGGACCCCATGCACCCGGGTTCTTATCGACCAATCTCACTGATCAATGTTGATATAAAGATCTTGTCCAAAATTTTGTCAGAGAGATTGTCACCGTTGATGCCCCAGGTGATACAGGGAGACCAAGTGGGGTTTGTGAGGGGTAGACAGTCATCAATGTTAGGAGACTCATAGTTGCCCTGCTGCATGGGAAGGTCAGCCGTAACCCATATCTGATCGTGAGTTTAGATGCAGAAAAGGCATTTGATAGGGTGGGCTGGCCTTTCCTGTTCACAACTTTGCGGAGGGTGGGATTGCATGGGTGGTTTTTGGATGCTATACAAGCTATGTATACCGCGCCCCATGCTCGCTTGCTAGTGAATGGAGTGCAGACGGATTCTTTTCCCATTGGTCGTGGCACCAGGCAGGGCTGCCCCCTATCCCCATTGCTGTTCCTTCTAGTGTTGGAGCCATTATTATGCATGATTCGTGCAGATGGGGGCATAAAAGGAGTTTGTCTGAAGGATTGTGAACTTAAAGTGCTTGCATATGCAGACGACCTCCTTGTTCTTTTGGGTGAACCACAGAGCTCCTTGTCACGATTACTTCAAGTAATAGAGGAGTATGGTCTCCTGTCGGGGTACAAGTTAAACCTTATTAAATCCTTAGCTATGCCGGTGCAAGAGGACACTCAATTGGTTTGGAAGGGCTCATTTCCGCTAATATGGGCAATGGAACAACTTGTTTACTTAGGGGTGACCATTTCTGTTGATCCCATGAAACTATATGAGAAAAATGTACTTCCGTTACTTATAGAAACAAAACGATTGTTGGGTCTTTGGGGCAGGTTTCCCTTGGCGCTGGTGGGACACATTTCATCATTTAATATGATGCTAGCGCCTCGCTGGCTATACGTTCCAAATGCTACCACTGGCGCTGTGGAGAAGAGAAGAAAGAATATTGCATAAAGCTTTGCAGGGATTTTTATGGAGGGGAAAGAAACCACGATTACCAATCTCTAGCTTGCAAAAACCTAAAGAACAGGGAGGTATGGGGTTGGTCAATATTAAATATCTGTCCGTAGCATGTGCCATGCGACACATAAGAGACTGGATTTCAGAGACTAGTGACTTCTTGGACAGATCAGCGGAGAAGGCTTTGATGCCGTCCGCTCACCTCAGTTGGTTATTACACACAATACCTAGGGCACGGGTCCGGGGTGTGGTGAACAACCCATTGCTGCGGTCGTCTAGAGCAGCGTGGAGATGGCTCTGTTGGAGGCATGGTTTCTCTGCAGCGAGCACCCCGTACTTGCCCATCCATCACAACCCAGACTTTCCAGCAGGTACAGAATCGAGAGAGTTTCGTCACTGGGCAGTACAAGGGATACAATATCTAAGCCAAATCATCACAGAGGAGGGAACTGTCAAACCCTTTGCTGAACTTAGACAGTCTTTTGGCTTGATGCCCACTGATTGGTTTGCATATTTACAGATAAAGCATTACATTTCCTCCTTAGGGTGGTCCAACCTGACTGAAGATGTGCAGGATGTATTGAGTGAAGCACTCACCTTAAATGCTAGCACTGCAGATACCTTAAGGACATGACTGAAGAAATAAATTTTAAGCAAATAATTGGTCAATGGATTGAGGATTTACAAATTATCTTAACAGAGGACCAATTTCGTCAACATTTCACTTCCATCCAAAGGCGAGAGACATTTCCAAGATATTGGGAATTACAGTACAAATTTGCCTTAAGACTCTACATATCACCAAGAAGAGCCTACAGAGCGAGGATGGACACTAAGGGAACTTGTCCTAAATGCTTGCAGGAACTGGCTACCTTGGCACACATGTTTTGGCAGTGCCCAGACATTAATAACTTTTGGAAACAGATCATGCATACTATATCTCAGCTCTGGAAGTGGTCCGTTCCAGTTTCAGCCTTGATTCTCTTTGAGGACTTTCAGCTGGGTGATAGACCCCCATCGGGCTTACCACAATTCCTACGTAAGTCAGTACTGATGGGGAAGAAAGTGATCCTATTGCATTGGAGAGAAACGCACGGACCCTTGGTGTCGGTGTGGAAAACACACATGATAGACTTGTTAAAATTGGAGAGGTGTGACTTGCAAAAGGCCTCATTTGCGGTGCAACGACAGTTTAAATGTACGTGGCAAAGATTTTTGATGACACTTCACC
Organism: Microcaecilia unicolor; assembly: GCF_901765095.1. Taxonomy (NCBI): domain Eukaryota; kingdom Metazoa; phylum Chordata; class Amphibia; order Gymnophiona; family Siphonopidae; genus Microcaecilia; species Microcaecilia unicolor. The sequence goes on from NC_044036.1 coordinate 232,552,213, forward strand.
CAGTGGCACGTAAACATCTCCTTTTCTCACCAGACTTGTCTCATGATAGAGGGTATCAGAAACCGGGAAAGGTGGGGAAGGGGAGGGGAGGAACAGGTAGGGTTGAGAAATTGTTGTAAAATGATGACATGAATCTATAGTATTTGTATTTGCTTCTTTACTGTTCAATAAAAATGTTTAAACATAAATGGGATGTGGATCGTTACGTCATCTACATATATGTATGGGTTGAGGTTTTGGTTTGATAGTAGTTTGGCCAAGGGTATCATCATTAAGTTGAATGGAGTCGGTGAGAGGGGGGGGGTCCCTGTGGAACTCCGCATTCAGGTATCCATGTGGCTGATGTCGTTGAATTAGATGTCACTTGGTATGATCGTGTGGTGAGGAACCCCTTAAACCAATTGAGAAAGTTACCTCCAATTCCGAAGTACTTGAGAATATGTAGTAGTATTCCATGATCAACCATGTCAAAGGCGCTAGACGTGTCAAATTGTAGAAGTAGTATGTTCTTGCCAGTTGCAATCATTTGTTTGAATTTAGTCATGAGAGTAACTAGTACTGTTTCAGTACTGTGGTTAGATCGAAATCCTGACTGGGAGTCGTGTAGTATTGAGAATTTGTTTAAGAAGTTTGTGAGTTGTTTGGTCACCATTCCTTCCATTAATTTGGTTATTAAGAGAATGGATGCTACTGGCCTGTAGTTGGTTAGTTCATTAGCACTTTTCTTTGCATCTTTGGGTATGGGTGTGAGTAGAATGTTTCCTTTCTCCTTCGGGAAGAGTCCATTTTGTAACATATGGTTCAAGTGATTCGTTAGGTCTGTCATAAATTGTTGGGGCAATATAAATATTAATACAATCTTCAAAGAAATCTTTATTAGCAATTACAAATCAGTATACAATAATTAATATTCTTTACACATCACAAAACACATCTAAAATAGAATATTAAACACCATTCATACTCCACTCATACTACACACCAAAATTAAAATTCTGAAACCTAGGAAGGACTATCAATAAAGAAACTAAATAGTCTATTGGATCCTCACGTGGAATTCTCTCCTGAGAATGAGAGGCAAAGAGTATTGAAACTGGCTATAATACTGAAGAGAAAAATATATATGACATTGATGTGGATTATGGAAATGAAAACCAAAAGGGACTGACTATCGAACTTTAAACTGTTGAGATTTGCTATCTTGTCCGTGGAGCAAATAAGAACTGAAATACGGTGGCTGGTGGTTGTTTAACGCCGCCAGTATATTTAATACGTAATTACAGGAGGGAATTTCACGTAAGGATCCAATGGACTATTTGGTTTCTTTATTGATAGTCCTTCCTAGGTTTCAGAATTTTAATTTTGGTGTGTAGTATGAGTGGAGTATGAATGGTGTTTAATATTCTATTTTAGATGTGTTTTGTGATGTGTAAAGAATATTAATTATTGTATACTGATTTGTAATTGCTAATAAAGGTTTCTTTGAAGATTGTATTAATATTTATATTTTCCTGATTTTTTAGTAACTAATGTGTGGAGGAAATTTAGATTATTTCGATTCCTATTTAGATTTTGATATAAATTGTTGGGGGGCAGATGTCATAAGGCTGTTTGGGCATATGTCTAATTTGCAATGAGATTTGGCAAATCTTTTGAGCGTTTGGGAGATGGTGTCCTCCGATAATGTCTCGAAGTTGGTCCAGGTTCTGTCTGCTGGGTGTTCACCAGGGTCTGGGTCTAGACAATCAAGGAGTTCAGCATAGTCGGTGGTACTGACAGGTATTTTAAGTCGTAATTGTACAATTTTCTCTTTGAAGTATCTCGCGAGATTGTCTGCTCCTGGTGTATCTTTGCTGTCGGTTGTGACTGGTGCAGTATCTAGTAGTTTATTCACGAGTTGGAAGAGTTTATGTGTATCCTTGTAGTTTGGTCCTATTTTAGTTTTGTAGTATAATCTTTTAGTTTGTCTTATGGTATATTTATATTTTCTTTGAAGTTGTTTCCAGGCGTTAAGTGAGAGGTCGTCTTTCTTTTTATTCCACGCTCGTTCTAGCCTTCTAACTTGTGTTTTGAGTTTTTTTAGTTCTTCGTTGAACCATGGTATTGAGTTCTTTCTGTGTGAGGTTCTAGTTTGAGTTGGGGCAATATTGTCTAATATTGATCTGCATCTATCATCCCATTCTAGGAGGAATTGGTTTGTATCTGCCTTTATTGTCCATCCGTTGTGGTAAATCTGTTGCCAGAATATTACCGGGTCTCTTTTTCCTCTCGTGGTGTAGGTTTTTCGTTCTTGTTTGTTAGGTGAGTCTTTCTTTTGCCATTGGAGGGAGGTGTATGCTTTATAGTGGTCTCACCACGGTGCGGGTGTCCATTTTGTATATGTTAGTATAAGTTTTGAATCAGGATCAAATTTGTATGTGATAATGTCTAGTGTGTGTCCTTTATTGTGAGTTGGTTGCGTGTTCGGTTCGTGAAGATCCCACAGTTGTAAGAACTCTTTGCATTCTTGGGTGCTTGTAGAGGTGAGATCTTCAAGGTGTAGGTTAATATCTCCTATTATGATAAGTATAGAGGTAGAGACACAAGTGTTCGAAATAAAGTCCATAAAGTGTGTTTGGGAATATCAGTGCATGCTAGAGAGGTGAAATTCCTTGATGGAATCAAGGACTACTACTACTACTTAACATTTCTAGAGCGCTACTAGGGTTACGCAGCGCTGTACAGTTTAACAAAGAAGGACAGTCCCTGCTCGAAGGAGCTTACAATCTAAAGGATGAAATGTCAAGTTGGGGCATTCAAGATTTCCTGAATAGAGGTGTAGTGGTTAGGTGCCGAAGACGACATTGAAGAGGTGGGCTTTGAGCAAGGATTTGAAGATGGGCAGGGAGGGGGCCTGGCATATGAGCTCAGGGAGTTTATTCCAAGCATGGGGTGAGGTGAGGCAGAAAGGGCGGAGCCTGGAGTTGGCGGTGGTGGAGAAGGGTACTGAGAGGAGGGATTTGTCTTGAGAGCGGACGTTACGGGTACGAACGTAAGGGGCGATGAGGGTAGAGAGGTAAGGAAGGGCTGCAGATCGAGTGCATTTGTAGGTTAGTAGGAGAAGCTTGAACTGTATGCAGTACCTGATTGGAAGCCAGTGAAGTGACTTGAGGAGAGGGGTGATATGAGTATATCGGTCCAGGCGAAAGATAAGACGTGCAGCCGAGCTCTGAACGGACTGAAGGGGGGATAGATGGCTAAGTGGGAGGCCAGTGAGGAGTAGGTTGCAGTAGTCAAGGTGAGAGGTAATGAGAGAGTAGACAAGAGTTCGGGTGGTGTGCTCAGAGAGGAAAGGGCGAATTTTGCTAATGTTATAGAGGAAGAAGCGACAGGTCTTGGCTATCTGCTGGATATGCGCAGAGAAGGAGAGGGAGGAGTTGAAGATGACTCCGAGATTGCGGGCAGATGAGACGGGGACGATGAGGGTGTTATCAACTGAGATAGAGAGTGGAGGGAGAGGGGAAGTGGGTTTGGGTGGGAAGACAATAAGCTCGGTCTTGGCCATGTTCAGTTTTAGTTGGCGGTTGGACCTCCAGGCAGCAATGTCGGATAAGCAAGCCGATACTTTGGCCTGGGTTTCGGCAGTGATGTCCGGTGTGGAGAGGTAAAGCTGGGTGTCGTCAGCATAAAGATGATATTGGAAACCATGAGATGAGATCAGGGAGCCCAGGGAAGAGGTGTAGATTGAAAAAAAGAAGGGGTCTAAGGACAGATCCCTGAGGAACTCCATCAGAGAGCAGGATGGGGGTGGAGGAAGAACCATGAAAGTGTACTCTGAAGCTACGGTGGGAGAGATAAGAGGAGAACCAGGAGAGGACAGAGCTCTGGAACCCAAATGAGGACAGTGTGGCAAGAAGTAAATTGTGATTGACAGTGTCAAAAGCGGCGGATAGGTCGAGGAGGATGAGGATGGAGTAGTGACCTTTGGATTTGGCAAGGAACAGGTCATTACAGACTTTACATAGTGCCGTTTCTGTCGAGTGTAGGGGGCGAAAGCCGGATTGAAGCAGATCGAGGATGGCATGAGAGGAGAGAAAATCAGGGAACGGCTGTGAACAGCGCGTTCAAGTATCTTGGAGAGGAAGGGTAGGAGGGAAATGGGGCAGTAGTTGGAGGGACAGGTAGGGTCTAGTGATGGTTTTTTGAGGAGTGGTGTGACTACAGCATGCTTGAAGGTGTCAGGGACAGTTGCAGTGGAGAGAGAAAGGTTGAGGATATGACAGATGGGGGGGGGGGTGACGGTAGGAGAGATGGTGTTAAGTAAGTTGGTGAGGATGGGGTCAGAGGAACAGGTGGTGCATTTCGAGGAGGAAAGAAGATGGGTGGTTTCCTCTTCGGTGATATCAGGAAAAGAGGAGAAGGAGGCCTCGGTTGGTTGGATGAGGGAGTGGGTTATAGGGTGAAGAGGAGGAGATGGTTTGGTGGTGAATTCAAGGTTGATCTTCTGCACCTTGTCGCGGAAGTAGTCAGCCAGTGATTGAGGAGAGAGTGAGGGGGGGAGAGAAGGGCACTTTGAGGAGGGAGTTGAGGGTGGCGAAGAGACGACGAGGGTTAGAGCTAAGGGAATTAGTCAATTGGGTGTAATAGTCCTGTTTGGCGAGGAATAGGGAGGACTGGAAGGAGGATAGCATGAATTTGTAATGGATGAAATCAGTATGGGTGCAAGATTTCCTCCAGAGGCGTTCAGCCGATCGGGCGCAGGAGCGAAGGTATCGGGTGCAAGGGGTCAGCCAGGGCTGGGGATTAGTATGCCTTGTGGGACGGGAGATGGATGGTGCAAGGGTGTCCAGAGCAGAGGAGAGAGTGACATTGTAAGCGGAGACAGCCTTGTTGACAGACTCGGAGGATATGATGGAAGGGAGGAAATTAGAGATACTAGAGGATAAGGTGGGAGGGTCGACAGCCTGGAGATTCCTGGAAGTAGTGGTTAGTGTTGGGCGGGACTGCGGGGGAGGGTGATGAAGTGTGAAGGTGATCAGGTGATGGTCTGAGAGAGGAAGAGCTGAGGCGCAGAAATTGGAGGGTGAGCAGGTAGAGGAGAGGACGAGGTCAAGACCATGTCCAGATTGGTGAGTAGGGGTGGTGGAGCTCAGTTGGAGGTTGAAGGAGAAGGTTAGAGTGAGGAACTGAGAAGCGTATGAGTCGGATGGGTTATCAATGTGTATGTTAAAGTCTCCAAGAATGAGGGATGGGGATGAGGGCTCAAGAAAAATGGAGAGCCAGGCATCGAAGTCGGTAAGGAAGGAAGATAGGGACTTATCAGGGGGGCGGTAAATGACTGCAACTCTGAGTGGCAGCGGTTAGAATAGACAGATAGAACTTCAAAGGATGAGAAGCAGTGAGACTGCGGTAGGAGGAGAGGTTGAAAACTGCAGGAGGGCGAAAGTAGTAACCCGACGCCGCCACCACGGCCAACTGGGCAGGGAGAATGGGAGAAAAGATAGCCTCCCTGGCATAGGGCCGCGACTGAGGCAGAGTCGTCAGGGGTGAGCCAGGTTTCAGATAGGGCGAGGAGTTGGAGAGAACGGGAGATGAAGAGGTCATGGGTAAAGGAGAGTTTGTTGCAGACAGATCGGGCATTCCATAGGGCGCACAAGAAAGGGAAGAAAGAGGGGGAGAGGAGGGGAATGGAAATGAGGTTGGAGACATTCTGGAGTGGTCTGCATAGATAGGATGAGGATTGGTGTGGGGGACCTGGATTGGGATTGATGTCCCCTGCGGATAGTAGGAGAAGGAGTAAGAGAATACGAAGAAGGGGAGGGGAGGTAGGGCGACGAAGGTGGGATGTGCATAGGAGGAATGGAGATGGGTCAACAGCAGGAAGGAAATGTTGAAGGTTGAGGACTAAGGAGAAGGAAGGGGAAAGGAGAGAAGGTGGGGTGATGAGGGTAAGGGGAGGGTAAAGTGTAGCAGCAGTGCAAAGTGTTTTGGGGTTAAGGACTGCTTTATGGAGCAGCTGGTTCAGGAGCTAACAAAAGGTGGAACAATTCTAGACCTAGTCCTTAGTGAAGCGAATGATCTGGTGTAGGAGGTAATGTTGCTGGGGCCTCTTGATAACCGTGATCATAACATGGTCAGATTTGATATAAACTCTGGAGTAAGTACACACAGGAAATCCAATATGTTAACATTTAACTTTCAAAAAGGAGACTATGATAAAATGAGAAGTACGGTAAAAAACATAAAGAGGAGCAGCTGCAAAGGTCAAAAATTTACATCAGGCGTAAATGCTGTTTAAAAATACCATCCTGGAATCCCAGGCCAAATATATTCCGCCTATTAAAAAAGGAGGAAGGAAGACCAGACGACAGCTGACATAGTTATAAAGTGAGATGAAGGAACCTATTAGAGCTAAAAGAAAATCCTTCAGAATATGGAAGAAGGATCCAACTGAAAATAATAGGAAACTACATAAAGAATGGCAATTCAAATGCAAAGCGCTGATAAGGAAGGCAAAGAGAGACTTTGAAAATAAGATTGCTTTAGAGGCAAAAACGCATAGTAAGAACCTTTTTAGATAACTTAAAAGCAAGAAGCCGGCAAAAGAATCATTTGGACCACTAGATGACCGAGGGATAAAAGGGGCACTCAGAGAAGACAAGGTCATAGTGGAAAGATTAATTCTTTGCTTCAGTCTTCACCAGGAAGATGTGGGAGAGATACCGGTGCCAGAAATGGTATTCAATGCTGACAAGTCAGAGAAAATTAATTAAATCTCTGGGAAAAAGGATCCTTGGGGACAAATTCAGACAGTATGTTTCTAGACATTTAAACTAGAGGGTGGGGGAGACAAAAGGAAACAGGGGATTTTGGAAAGTCACCTCCAGAATAAACATGATGGCAGAGGGAAAGGTCATGTAAATATAGAAAACCAAGAAAACAAAGGGGCAGACGATCTGCAAACTCCAAGATGGAAACTGTACAAAGCAGATCGTAGATAAACCAAAAAATATATTAAAAAATATATTTATTGATATAGTAAAAATCAAAATAAAATGTGCATACAGTGGATAGCCTGACACAGGCCGTGTTTCGCCCAACTGGGCTGCTTCAGGGGCTAAGAAATAATAATAGATAAATAAATATAAATCATATGACAATAATATTGTAAAAAGATATCATACAAATTATATAACTTCTTGGAAACAACAAAATTAGTATAACTTAGATAAATAAATATATAAATAAAAATCATATGACAATAATATTATAAAAGGATATCATACAAATTATATAACTTCTTAGAGACAACAAAATTAATATAACTTCTTAAAGACAACAAAATTAATAATAAAATAAGATCCCACAGTATTCAAATTATGATAAAATCCCACAGTATTAGAATTTTAAGAAAATATATGTATGGTAAAACAATAATAACTACTAATATATCTGCGACATATATATACATATATATTACAGAATTGCAAAAATATATTATACCAACATCTAAAAAGGACACATGGAAAAACAGAGATAATTTCTAATTATGAACTCAAAAATACCATATGCACCAGACAGCCATCTTCTACAATATACTATATCAAACACCCACCTAGAGAAATGTTTCCTCACTACCAAGCACGGGATATGCTTTGGAAAAAGCAACTATAGATATAAAGAAAAAGAAAAAGAAAAAATGATAAAAGAAAAAACATATAGTGAAAAGATCTCTTGAAAGAAATGTATATATGAAAAACTCACGTGTATGAACAGAATCTTTAAAAAAACGGCTCATTCAGAGATACAAAAGCAAAGGATTGATAAACCTGCATGAAATAAAACTTAAATGTAAGGAGGACTGTTTAAAGCAGACGGGCAACAACTACATCGGGGGACAACTATATCGGGGGAATACTATGAAAGGCTATATTATTAAGCGTAGATCTTCTTACTTAAATAAGAAGAGTTAAATCCCAAGCCGTGAACCTCCGTGGTAGTATCACAGCGTCTGCTATCGGGAGTATAGTAACTGTGTTAACCTGTTTTAAAATGATGATACGGTGACATATTATTTTATTTAATCCGGGCTCAGTATTGAAAGGTATTATAATCAAGAAGAAGTAAATAGAACTTACCTGAAATCATATGAACAGTCTCTAAACTCTGAGTTTGCCGAAAAAGCTACGTCGAAGAACCGGAAGTATATTTAAAGGGAAGTGGAGGTCAAAAGTCAAATGCCATGTTATAGAAATATTCATTATTCCGAATGCAGGTTATGAATAATAATCACCAATGGATAATATTTAATATTTAATATTAAAACGTACTTATATTTAAAAATTACTAACGTTGGAAGGACATAGGAGTATGAACAAATAGGCAGGCTTAGAAAATAGCCAATCAGAATGGCCGCAATGACTCAAACAACGGGTCATAATTTGAACCGAAAAAAAATATATATATATATGTGTAAACTAGAAGAGACAACTTATATAGTGGAAAATTTGATTAAAAAGTCAATGGACACCACGAAAATAAGGGTCATCTCATTTTTAAAGAAATTTTTTAAAAAACCACGGAGATGGGGGTTAAAGGTCATCTTGTTTGCTTACACATGTTCATTTAATCAATGGGAAGGCACAAATCGTCACTATATTAACAAACAAATAGAATGGGGGACAATATAATAAATAAATAAATAAAGAATAAAAATAAAAGTAAAGAGAAAGATGTAAGGAGAAAAATAATGATAATAATAATAATAATAATAATAATAATAAAATAATGATAATAATAATAATAATAATAAAAAAATCAAAAATAAAAAATCAATATAATAATAATAATAAAAAATCAACCAAGGGGCACTAAAAATTAGAAAATAATATAGTATAGTATATTATATATTGTTAAGATGGATGTCTAATGTACCTACTTATACTTAAAATCATAAAAATACAGAATAATCCGTTTCACCATTTAGACCATATGGATGGAGGGTATTTAACATAAAAATAAATTCTTGTTCTTTCCGTAATAGATACATATCAGTCGGTCCACCTCTCCATTTGCTTTTATATACAAAAATTGCACAGAACCTATAGTCATCAAATTTATGACCTAATGATATTGAATGTTGTACTAGTGGTTTGTCTATTAGTTTTCGTTTAATTGCACTTCTGTGTTCAATAATTCTAGTATTAAGTTTCCTTTTTGTTTTTCCCACGTACACCAATTTACAAGGACACATAGCAGTATATACAACGTTGCTAGTTTGGCAATTTGAAAAATGTCGAAGATAAATGTCTCTATTTGCTGATGGTACATAGAGATTCTTGGTCTTAGTATTAACTTTACAAACTGAACATTTCCCACAAGGGAAATGGCCAGTTGGCAATTTATTTAGTGTATTAGGAACATCAGGTAATGCAGAGGGAACTAAAAGGTCTCTCAAATTACGTTCTCGTTTGTATGCAACTATTACTCTCTTCTGATGAAATGGTTCTAGACCTTCTAACAGGTGCCAATGTTTTTTAATAATATTGACTATAGAGCTGGACATACTGGTAAATGGTAAGGTACAAACTATCTTATTCTCATTTGTTCTCTGGATTGGGTTAAGCAGTGATTCTCTCGAATTATTGGATGCTTTATAGAATCCTTTTTTAATGCATTTTGATGGGTACCCTTTCTCTTTAAACCGTCTGGACATATCCTGGGAGCGAAGTGTATATGTTCTTTGTTCTGAACATAGCCGTCTTAGACGTAGGAATTGGCTGTATGGTAAATTAGCTTTCAAACTTCTACTATGACAACTTTCATAATGCAGAAATTTATTCACATCCGTGGGTTTACGGTATATGTCAGTAGTGAACTTATCTCCCATTATGTTTATATTGATGTCTAGGAAAGGGATTTTTCTTCCATCAAAGTGCATTTTAAATTTTAGATTGGTATCCAGAGTATTTAGCCAATTATAGAAATCTTTGAGCTCCTCTTCTGTACCTCTCCATATCATAAAGATATCATCAATATATCTTTTCCAAGTGTGTATATGATCTATATATTTGTTCCTTACAATGAATTTCTCTTCAAATTGGGCTACATACAGATTAGCAATTGATGGTGCGAATGTGGCACCCATCGCTGTACCTTTAGTCTGTTGATAATATTTGCCATCAAATGCAAAAAAGTTTTTTGTAAGTGCTATTGTTGCAAGTTCAACAATAAGTTGAGTCGGTATCCTAGGTCTTAGATTCTGATTTACCAATTTTTCTTTGATAATTTCTATTGATTCTTTCTGTGGGATATTAGTGTACAAACTCTCTACATCAAAGGTCACTAATAACATATCTTTACTAGGTGTAATTTTATTCAACATATTAATAATATCAGAAGAATCACGTGTATAGGAAGGGATACTGTGAACCAGAGGACGTAAAAACTTATCGGTAAAGATTGATAAGGGTTCTAATAAGGAACCACAGGCAGATATGATTGGTCTACCTGGAGGTTTGGACAGAGATTTATGTATCTTTGGGAGAATATATATAGTAGGTATAGTGGGTTCCTTAACCACTAGAAAACTAGCTTCTTTTTCAGTTAAATACTGTGCTTTTCTTCCTATTTCAACAAGAGAGGAAATTTCATTTTGAATATTAATTGTGGGGTCTTTATTCAATATCTTATAAAAGGACTGATCATTGAGTTGTCTATAAATTTCATCTATATAGTCTTTCCTATTCATGACTACAACGGCTCCACCTTTGTCTGCCGGTTTTATAATAATACTATGGTCTTTCTGTAATGTTTTAATAGCAGTATTTTCTTCCCTTGTTAAATTATAGAAAGTCCTCTTATTACCTTGTTTCTCTAACATTGCTATGTCTTTAAGTACGACAGTTTCGTAGGCTTGTATTAGATGGTGGGTGTTGGCAGGCGGGAGCCATTTGCTATTATTTTTGACAATAGATTGGTCATTAAACTCAGATGATTTTTTTGAAAAAAATTCCATGATTTTTAGTTTGCGTATAAACTTAAAAAATTCAATTCTTGTTTTAAAAGCATTATATTTTGGCGTGGGTATAAATGATAAGCCCTTACTCAAAACGTTCTTCTCTATATCTGTTAATTCTCTATCTGAAAGATTATATACTGTATCTAATACCCATTTATGTTTCCCTGTCCATATCTTTGTTGAAAAATACCACCTCTACCTCTACCACGTCCCCTACCTCTATATGATGAGTATCCCCGTGGGTATTCTGAAGTGGAGTTGCCTATGTCAGATTTTTTCCTCCAAAGTTGACCCAAATGATGTACCTGTTTGTCAACATTCATTCTCGGGGGTGTGGTATAGAGGGAGGCTGATGGATCAAATACATCGTCTTGGTTGCTCCTGGGTCGTTTTCTTTCTCTTACGGTTTGTGGACTAGTCTGAATGTTGTTACTTATCGTCTTATTATATTGAGTGTTATAATTTATAGTTCTACGAGGGTTATCTGTCCGTTTAGTTGGGTATTTATAAGTGCTTCTATTCCTCTGATTCCTTTGTCTATGCCATGGGTATACATTATGGTATTTATAATCCTGATCATCTCTTCTAAATTTCTCAAACTTAATCAGTCTGAGGTCACGTTCGAATTGAGCAGTGCTCTTTTTGAAATCTTCATGTAATATGTCAAAACAGGTGTCATTCTCTTTCAAAAAGATTAATTCCTTATCTAATTCTTCCTTTACTTTTTGCTCTTTTTCTTTACAGGTTTTGATGAGCAGGATCATAAGATCTAGTGAGCATTTATTTAGAATAGCTTCCCATTGTAGCATAAATGTATTATCATCGGTAAACATAGTAGATGCCTTATTGATACGTAACCCTCTTGGTATCCTTTTATATCTGCAATATTCTAGCAGGGACGACCCATGAAGTTCTGTTCTTTTCCATCTTTTACTTAATTTCACCACTTCTTCCCAGTGCTTAAGATAGTCCTCTAGAACATCTGGCTCTTTGAAGAAGGGATCTGGTGGTAACATATCTTGTAGACAGTCATCCTTAAAACTGAGGATATCCTTCCACGGTGAGAAGGACATGGTACCTGTAGTTACAGGTTCTAAAATGCCCAAAAGGGAGGGTCCAAGAAAACAAAGGGGCAGACGATCTGCAAACTCCAAGATGGAAACTGTACAAAGCAGATCGTAGATAAACCAAAAAATATGTGCAAGCAAACAAGATGACCTTTAACCCCCATCTCCGTGGTTTTTTAAAAAATTTCTTTAAAAATGAGATGACCCTTATTTTCGTGGTGTCCATTGACTTTTTAATCAAATTTTCCACTATATAAGTTGTCTCTTCTAGTTTACACATATATATATATATATTTTTTTTCGGTTCAAATTATGACCCGTTGTTTGAGTCATTGCGGCCATTCTGATTGGCTATTTTCTAAGCCTGCCTATTTGTTCATACTCCTATGTCCTTCCAACGTTAGTAATTTTTAAATATAAGTACGTTTTAATATTCTTATCCATTGGTGATTATTATTCATAACCTGCATTCGGAATAATGAATATTTCTATAACATGGCATTTGACTTTTGACCTCCACTTCCCTTTAAATATACTTCCGGTTCTTCGACGTAGCTTTTTCGGCAAACTCAGAGTTTAGAGACTGTTCATATGATTTCAGGTAAGTTCTATTTACTTCTTCTTGATTATAATACCTTTCAATACTGAGCCCGGATTAAATAAAATAATATGTCACCGTATCATCATTTTAAAACAGGTTAACACAGTTACTATACTCCCGATAGCAGACGCTGTGATACTACCACGGAGGTTCACGGCTTGGGATTTAACTCTTCTTATTTAAGTAAGAAGATCTACGCTTAATAATATAGCCTTTCATAGTATTCCCCCGATATAGTTGTCCCCCGATGTAGTTGTTGCCCGTCTGCTTTAAACAGTCCTCCTTACATTTAAGTTTTATTTCATGCAGGTTTATCAATCCTTTGCTTTTGTATCTCTGAATGAGCCGTTTTTTTAAAGATTCTGTTCATACACGTGAGTTTTTCATATATATACATTTCTTTCAAGAGATCTTTTCACTATATGTTTTTTCTTTTATCATTTTTTCTTTTTCTTTTTCTTTATATCTATAGTTGCTTTTTCCAAAGCATATCCCGTGCTTGGTAGTGAGGAAACATTTCTCTAGGTGGGTGTTTGATATAGTATATTGTAGAAGATGGCTGTCTGGTGCATATGGTATTTTTGAGTTCATAATTAGAAATTATCTCTGTTTTTCCATGTGTCCTTTTTAGATGTTGGTATAATATATTTTTGCAATTCTGTAATATATATGTATATATATGTCGCAGATATATTAGTAGTTATTATTGTTTTACCATACATATATTTTCTTAAAATTCTAATACTGTGGGATTTTATCATAATTTGAATACTGTGGGATCTTATTTTATTATTAATTTTGTTGTCTTTAAGAAGTTATATTAATTTTGTTGTCTCTAAGAAGTTATATAATTTGTATGATATCCTTTTATAATATTATTGTCATATGATTTTTATTTATATATTTATTTATCTAAGTTATACTAATTTTGTTGTTTCCAAGAAGTTATATAATTTGTATGATATCTTTTTACAATATTATTGTCATATGATTTATATTTATTTATCTATTATTATTTCTTAGCCCCTGAAGCAGCCCAGTTGGGCGAAACACGGCCTGTGTCGGGCTATCCACTGTATGCACATTTTATTTTGATTTTTACTATATCAATAAATATATTTTTTAATATATTTTTTGGTTTATCTACGATCTGCTTTGTACAGTTTCCAATATAGAAAACCATCCAAACTCACTAAGCGCATGGAAAACTATGTGCACAAATGCTCGTAGTCTAAGTAAAAAGGTTCAAGACTTGCAAGCCCTGATGTTTGAAGAAAACTTGGATATTGTTGCTATTACGGAGACGTAGTTCAACGATTCTCATGAATGGGATGTGACCATACCAGGCTATAATCTTTTTAGGAAGGATAGAGAGGGCCGAAGAGGTGGAGATGTGGCGCGGTATGTGAGAGACAATATCAGAGCGACTGAAATGCGGGGAACCTGGGGAAAAGAAGAAGCTTTATGGATCATCCTGGACAGAGCAGACAGAACCTGTATCCACACAGGGGTTATCTATAGACCTCCTGCACAAACGAAGAAGTTAGACAAGGATCTGATAGAAGATATTCAAAAGATTGGTATGAAAGGGGAGGTGCTAGTGTTGGGAGATTTCAGTTTGTCTGACGTGGATTGGAACGTTCCGTCTGCGGAATTGGAAAGAAGTAGGGAGATTGTGGATGACTGTCAAAGTGCCTTGCTCAGACAAATGGTGACGGAACCCACGAGAGAAGGGTCGATGCTGGATCTAGTGCTCATGAATGGAGGTAGTGTTTCCGATATCCAGATGGGTGCCCATAGTGATCATCACACCGTATGGTTTGATATAAGGAAGAAGGCAGAGTGCAGACGCACAAAACTCAAAGTACTGGATTTCAGATGTACTGATTTTGATAAAATAGGGGAATACCTGAAGAAGGAGCTGTTGGCGTGGGAAGGCGTAGGAGAAGTGGAAAAGCAGTGGTCCAAGCTAAAGGCTGCTATAAATATGGCAACTGATCTTTTTGTGAGGAAAGTAAACAAAAACAAAAGAAGCAGGAAGCCTATACGGTTCTCCAAACAAGTAGCTGAAAAAATAAGAGCGAAAGAGGCTTTGTTCAAGAAATACAAAAGAACGCAATGAGAGGATCATGGAAAAGATTATCAGATTAAACTCAAAGAAGCAAAGACGGAAATACAGCTAGCGAAAGCGCGAGCGGAAGAAAAAATGGCTACAGATGTAAAGAGAGGTGACGACCTTTTTCAGATATATTGGAGAAAGGAGAAGAGATAGGAATGGAATTGCGAGATTGAAAGATAATGAGAATGGCTATGTGGGGAGTGATGAAGAGAACGCGAACGTGCTAAACAATTATTTCTCTTCGGTGTTCACAGAGGAAAATCCTGGAGAAGGACCGCGGTTGGCTGCCGAGGGAATGTCTGGGAATGAAGTGGGTACTGCACTGTTTACCGAAGAAAGAGTTTATAAACAGCTGGAGAATCTGAAGGTGGACAAAGCAATGAGACCGGAAGGGATACATCCCAGGATACTGAAGGAGCTCTGAGAGATCCTGGCAGGACCTCTTAAATACTTATTTAATAGATCTTTAGAGACGGGAGAGGTTCCGCGAGATTGGAGTCGAGCAGATGTGGTCCATCTTCACAAAAGTGGAGACAGGGAAGAAGTGAGAAACTACAGACCGGTAAGTCTCACGTCAGTGGTAGGAAAAATAATGGAGTCGCTGCTGAAAGAAAGGATAGTTAACTTTCTAGAAGCCTACGGGTTACAGGGCCCGAGGCAACATGGTTTACCAAAGGAAAATCCTGCCAAACGAATCTTATTGACTGTTTTGACTGGGTGACCAAAGAACTGGATGAGGGACGTGCGCTAGATGTAATCTACTTGGACTTTAGCAAAGCCTTTGATACGGTCCCCCACAGAAGACTTGTGAATAAGGTGAAAGGGTTGGACTTAGGACCGAAAGTGGTGAACTGGATAAGAAACTGGTTGACCGACAGGTGGCAGAGGGTGGTGGTAAATGGAATCCGCTCGGAGGAAAGGAAGGTGAGCAGTGGAGTTCCTCAGGGGTTGGTGCTGGGGCCTATTCTGTTTAATATATTTGTGGGAGATATTGCTGAAGTGTTGGAAGGAAAGGTGTGCCTTTTTGTGGATGACACGAAAATAGCCAATAGAGTGGATACCCTGGAGGGAATAGAAACGATGAGAAGGGATCTCCAAACGTTAGAAGAATGGTCGACGGTCTGGCAGTTAAAATTTAATAGTAAACCATCAAGTACTCACACTACAATTATATTATCACTTTTTTTTAATTACTTTTTATTGTGCTATGTCAATAAATCCAATTTCCCTATCCCACAACAAGTATCCCCAGAACTCCTTACATACTAGCCCAACAGATGCTCACACTCACTCACAACTACCATATTCATACATTCAATGGTGTTTTCAAATTGTATTCAGAGTTCAAAATTCAATCTTAATATGGTAACTTTAAATCCATATAGAGCCGAACACGACTCTATAACCTGTGTTGCAAAAACACTTAATTGTCCATGTCCTGTATAACATGGATCAACCTGCTTTCAATGTAATGAACAGTGCAATGAGATGCTGGATAAAGAAGACGTTACACTCCTCTCGCCAATAAGCTGGTTGCTCTCTAACAGAGCCACCGCGTCGGGCCAGAGCTAGGCTACTGGAGGAACCGGTAAAAGTTCAAACATCAGTTTCTTCTTATCTCATCCTGGTCCTCAGGGCCGTGCCTAGGGTCTCTGGTGCCCCCCTGCAGACTATCAGTTGGCAGAGCAGGAACAGAAGGGAGCAGGCAAGTAAGCCGGACCTCAGGAAAAAATAGCACTGTATGTATCCCTCATTGATAAGTCTCTGACTCTAAAGTTTAGCAATTTCATTAAAGCAAAATGTATTTTCATAACACTTCAAAGATTTCCAACTCAAAATAGGAATGCTAATTCAAAATGTGAGCAAAGTCCTCTTAGTTTCCAAAGATTCTTTGTCTAATCTCCTTTGCACCAAAGGATATAATTCAGATCAAACATTTGTCTCTGATCAACTATCTCAGATCAAATATTTATTTCAGATCAAATATTAAGGTTTCCTTGCTTACAGTCACTTAAATCTACCTAGCCTTTATATAGCTTATAGGATTTAAACACTCTTAAACTGAAATTCACCCTTTTCTATTCTTCATAAACTTCAAGTAATCCTGAAATATTCAGATCCTTTTTCACTAGAGAAACCTCAAACTTCAATCTCCACCAATCTCTTTTCATTCATATTTTCTCATTTACCACATAATCTGGCAGTCTTTTATAATTTCAGTCAACACACACAGGAACTCACAGCTGCATGTCTCTCTTGGCCAAACCAACCAGTTGCTGTCTCACTCTGTTCCCTTCCCAGCAGATTTCTAACAGAAGCTGATCATCCAATCAGAGAGCTCTATTTGAATGCAGATTAACATACAGACACTGTAATGGGAATTTTTAGTGAAAAACACTAGATAAACCATTCGTTTTTGGACCAAACTTCACACTTTTGATCAGAGCCATGCCCTAACATTAAGGCTGTAAACACTTCCATCATTTTTTATTCATAAATATGCAAATGAGAACCTCCCAAAAACGGACTAATTTGCATATGATTTAAACAAATCTGAGCATATGACAACCAAGTACAGACTCCCAGCACCTGAATTCTGCAATTAGATTTAATACAAATACTTTTAAAACTTATTTTTAGCACTTTTAAGATTTCAGGTTCTCTTTAATTTGAATGCTGTTTAAGCTCTGAAGCTCACCCTGAGTGAGGAGTTAGCCCCAAACCACAGCATATATAGCAATTTGGTTGCATGCTCTCAAATAACTTGAAGAGCCTGCCTGCCTCAGTGAATACTGCTGCGTTGCTTTCAGTTTGCCATCTTACTGGTATATATATTCTCTTATAAACTATAATCACATGTAAACTATATGTGGCTGCTTACCACTGGGACTGCTCTCCAAGCCTGGGTTACCAGATAGTGCTACAGCATGGATGAAATAACAAGATCCCGCCCTTTAATTGACGTCATGAATCTACAGCCATTCAACCTCAAGATTTAAACCCCACGGGGCTACCGTATTCAACTGGAATATGTATCGTTGTTCTATATTGAATAATTGGGCACTCACATCTTCTCCCCGGGTCGGAGGTGCAATTTGTATTAATGCCAAACATGTAAGATCTTCTATTTTATGTTTCTGATTGATCCAATGGGAAACCAACGGAGCTTCCATTTTTAAGTTTTTCAAATTGCTAATGTGTTCCGCTAACCTGTTTTAAAATTTTCTTTTAGTGTGGCCAATGTAATATTTTCCACATGGACACATGATACAGTATACAACTCTCTCACTATTACAATTCGTATTGGATTGTAAATAGAAGAACCTGTTGGATCCCGGAATCATAATCAAATTTGTGATCATGGCATATCTACAATAAAACTGAAACTCAAATCACACAGCTTCACACCTGCTGTGTGCTATAATGGATACATGACCCCCTCTATCCTGCAATAGCAGTTAGTTCTTACTATCTTCTGTTCGTTTAAAAGTGGAGAAAAAAGGCTTCAGTATCGCTACCCAGCCAGCCATAATTTCACTGTCTGTAAGGCTAAGGCACGGCACACCATCATTTCGCCAAAAAAACGCCACTGTTGTCAATAAACATGACAAACTTTTAATTCATGTTTGCATTCAATATTATAGAACGTCTCTTGTATCCACAATTCACAGGATTAAATATCTACATGTGAATATGCTTTACACTTAAATAACGCAAACATGAATTAAAAGTGCCAGAGCCGGTGGTTGGGAGGCAGGGATAGTGCTGGGCAGACTTATGCGGTCTGTGCCCTGAAAATGACAGATACAAATCAAGGTAAGGTATACACAAAAAGTAGCACATATGAGTTTATCTTGTTGGGCAGACTGGATGGACCATGCAGGTCATTTTCTGCCGTCATCTACTATGTTACCATGTTACTATCCAGGTTATAATCGAAAGTGATTGCCGGCCATCTTCCGACACAAATCGGGAGATGGCTGGCGATTTCTTAAAAGCGGCAAAATCGGTATAATCGAAAGTGGCATTTTTGACAGCATTGCCGCTTTCCCGTCGCTTCGCCGGCGAAAGTTCAAGGGGGCATGTCGGTAGATTAGCGAAGGCGGGCATGGGCGTGGCTACCAGATGGACGGCTTTCGCCGATAATGGAAAAAAAAAGTGGCGTTAAGCAGTATTTCGCTGGCTTTACTTGGTCCTTTTATTTTCACGACCAAGCCTCAAAAAGGTGCCCCAACTGACCAGATGACCACTGGAGGGAATGGGGTATGACCTCCCCATACTCCCCCAGTGGTCACCAATCCCCTTCCAAACTAAAAAAATAAAACTAAAAACCTTTTTTGCCAGCCTGTATACCAGCCTCAAATGCCGTACCCACCTCCATGACAGCAGAATGTGTTGTATACTCCGACAGCCTTTCCCTGGTTGCGATGTGGCTCTCGTGTGAGTGTGACACCTTTTCTATTAGGTGCCCTGCAGAGAGCAATGCATTGTGGTTGGTGTAGGGTACTGGGCTCTACTCCCATGGTGCTTTCCCCCCCTGCTAACTGGGTCAGAGTGTGCCCTGTTTTGTTTCCTGTTGTAGTCCATGCGGTAGTGGCCATTTTTGTAAGCCAGTTTTAGTTCCCTTTCCTGTGTTAGCCACGTTAGAGAATTTAGTTCTTACCTTGAATGTGGCTGAAAGAGGGCATTGTACAGCATTCTGCCAGCTCTGACCTACTGCTAATCTCAGTACCAGGGAGACTCGTTGCCATTGGGGCACAACCTCTGATCTGCAGTTAACTGTGAGTAAACGTGGTTATTTCAAGAAAGGACTTTTTCAGAGAGATTAGTCTTCAGGTGTGAACTGGTGTGCCAAAGTTATACAGCAGCAATAAGTCCTAGAGGCTGTATGCAGGTCCCTGAAGCAATTTTAGTGGGTGCAGTACATTTGTGGGTAGTGGGTTGGGGGGCTCAGCTCCCAAAGTAAGGGAGCTATGCACATGGGAGCTTTTCTGAAGTCCACCGCAGTGACCCCTAGGGTGGCTGGTTGGTGTCCTGGCATGTCAGGGGGGCCAGTGCACTAAAAATGCTGGCTCCTCCCACGTCCAAATGCCTTGAATTTGGCCGGGGTTTGAGATGGCCGACATAACTTTCCATTGTCGCCGAAAAACAAACCCTGCCATCTCAAACCCGGCGAACTCCACGGCATTTGGCTGGGCTAAACCGTATTATCGGAAAAAAAAGATGGCCGGCCATCTTTTTCGATAATACGGTTCCGGCCAGCTGTAGCGCCACCGCCCCCAACATAGATCGCCGGTGATCTATTTGGCTGGCGACGTTTGATTATGCCCTTCCACGTTACTATATGTTACTATGTTATATGCCCTCTTAAGAATATGCACAGGGTATCCACATTGCCTAAACCTTTCTGCCATATCTTGAGCCTGAATCTTAAAATCTTCTAGAGATGAACATAAACGTCTCAATCTCAAGAATTGTCCGAGAGGAACACCCTTCCTCAGCGCTACATGATGATGACTAGAATAATGTAGAAGGGTGTTCCTGTCGGTAGGCTTCCGAAAGATTGTAGTGGACATGACCCCAGCATCTGTTCTATTAATTCTGATGTCCAAAAATTCAATCTCATTTCTTGCTATTCGTGAAGTAAATTTTACATGAGGATCAGCTACATTAAGAGTAGCTATGAATTTAAGTAATTCATTTTCTGTTCCCTGCCAAAACAAGGACAAATCAAAACTCGGGTATAAATATAAAGTATCACATACGATGTAAAATGAGTTTATCTTGTTGGGCAGACTGTATGAACCATACAGGTCTTTATCTGCCGTCATTTACTATGTTACTATACTACTTTACTATCTAGCTTATTTTCGAAAGGGAAGGACGTCCATCTTCCGACACAAATCGGGAGATGGGCGTCCTTCTCCCGAGGTCGCCCAAATCGGCATAATCGAAAGTTGATTTTTTTTTGTGTCCTCGACTGCTTTCCATCGCGAGGACGACCAAAGTTCACGGGGGTGTGTCAGCAGTGTACCGAAGGCGGGGTGGGGCGTGGTTAAGAGATGGGCGTCCTCGGCTAATAATGGAAAAAAGAAGGGCGTCCCTCACGAGCATTTGGTCGACTTTACTTGGTCCCTTTTTTTTCACGACCAAGCCTCGAAAAGGTGCCCGAACTGACCAGATGACCACTGGAGGGAATCGGGGATGACCTCCCGTTACTCCCCCAGTGGTCACCAACCCCCTCCCACCCAAAATAAAATTTAAAAACATTTTTTCCAGCCTCTATGCCAGCCTCAAATGTCGTACCCAGCTCCATCACAGCAGTATGCAGGTCCCTGGAGCAGTTTTTAGTGGGTGCAGTGCACTTCAGGCAGGCGGACCCAGGCTCCCCCCCCCCCCACACACACCTGTTACACTTGTGGTGGTAAATGTGAGACCTCCAAAACCCACCCGAAAACCGCTGTACCCACCTGTATGTCACGATTGTGACTATATTCCTTGTCGGACTTGCTTTGGGTTTCCTCCAGCCAAGCCAAGTCTGTGTGTAAATCCTGAAACCTGTGTGAAAATCCTGAAATCCGTTCCAGTCCAGTCTAGTCCATTCCGGGATCCTGTTCCAGCCAAGCCGTGCTCTGCTGTTCTGTTGCTAAGCTCCACCCTGGTGGTGACCTCACTTGTAGTGCCTTTATTACCATCTGGAAACTTCCTAATTTTGCCTTTGTATCACTATAGGTCAGTCAGTGTGCTGTTGCACTTTTGCTTGGTTCTGTCTGTGGGCATTTCTGCCATCTGCTTCAGTGTGTCTGTTTGGGGCATTTCTGCCTTCTGATTCAGTGTGTCCATTTGGTCAGTGGTGTTTGTTATATTCCTCTTACTTGTAGTTCTTGCTGTGTCTCCTTGTGCTGGCTGCTGCCAGTGGGTGTGTAATTAGCCCTCACCATTCTACACCTGGGATTGTTCTCTCCGGTTGCAGTACTCTGAGGTGAGCCTGTTTCTCTCTAGTGTTTCTCTGTGTGTTTTGTGGCTGCCTTGTGTTCAGCCTTCTGTTAATGCTCAGGTATTAGGTTGTGGTTGTAGCCCAGCTTTGTGTTCTGCCTTGTCTGTCTTATTTTATGTCTCTAGCTTTCCTCTGCCTTTTCCCTCAGTCCCTGTTTGTGCAAGCTTGTTGTTGTACCCTGTTACCTGAGGAAGTTCCCTCAGTTCTGAGTCCTGATTCATGGTCCCTGTTAGTCAAGCTTGCTTTGGAGTCCTATTCCCTGTGTGAGTTCCTGTATCCTGTAAGTCCTGCCGTCTGCCTGCACCTAGGGGCTCAATCCCCAGGGAACGGCAGTCAAGTGCAGGTGAAGTCTTGTTCCAGTCTGAGTGTTCTAGTCTGGTGTGTTCCTGCTTTGCTTATCCTATATCTACAGTCCCTGTCTTGTTGGTGTTTAGCCCAGTTCTGGTTGGGGGTTTTCGCCTGCCACTGCTGCTCTATGGCTGTGGTCCAAGGGCTCATAAATCCAGGTTTTCCCTTGAGAGGCCTAACGTAGGTGTCCCCCTTCGTCCCTAAGGGCTATGGTAGTGGTGCACAGTTGTGGGGAGTGGGTTTGAGGGGCTCAGCATCCAAGGTAAGGGAGCTATGCACCTGGGAGCAATTTGTGAAGTCCACTGCAGTGCCCCCTAGGGTGCCAGGTTGGTGTCCTGGCATGAGAGGAGTACCAGTGCACTACAAATGCTGGCTCCTTCCACGACCAAAGGGCTTGGATTTGGTCGTTTTTGAGATGGTCGTCCTTGGTTTCCATTATGGCCGAAAACTGGGGACAACCATCTCTAAGGACAACCTAAGGATGACCATCTCTAAGGTCGACCTAAATGTTGAGATTTGGGCATCCCCGACCGTATTATCGAAACAAAAGATGGACGTCCATCTTGTTTCGATAATACGGGTTTTCCCGCCCCTTCGCCGGAACGTCTTAGAGATGGTCGTCCATGTTCGATTATGCCCCTCCATGTAAACCTGGAAGATGTAATGGAGCAATTTGACAAACTGAAGAGTAACAAATTGCCAGGACCGGATGGTATACATCCCAAAGTATTGTTAGAATTGAAAAATGAACTTGCAGAATTATTGTTAGTAATTATCTTGAAAAACAAGCAAGGTACTGGAAGATTGGAGGGTGGCCAATATAATGCCAATTTTTAAAAAGGGTTCCAGAGGTGATCTGGGAAATTTTAGACCGGTGAGCCTGACATCTGTGCCAGGTGAAATGATAGAGACTATTATAAAGTACAAAATTTACAGACAAAGCCAACATGGTGTTATGCTTCTGCTAAACAGGCTAGGAGAGGCTGGAACCCACTTTGCTAACAAGCTAGGGAGGGGCTGGAAACCTCTCTGCTCGGGAAGCTGGGTGGGACTTGCATCTGATTGGTCAGCTGGGTGGGGGCTGACGTCTGCAGCTACAGACGTCAGAAGCCAGGATCTACTTTAACCTGCAGTTTCAGGTAAACGCTGCTTTGGCGTTAGGTTTTTCCGGCTATAAGCCTCTGACCTTTACTTCTTGTGAGCTGGTTGCTCTGTGCTCTAGAGGGAGTCTGTTTCCTCCCTCTTTGTGTTGCTGACTTGTCAGAGTTTTCTCCGTGTTCAGTCTTTGTTCTTAATTAGCTTCTCTCTGCAGCTGAGCTGTGCTCTCTGTTTGACTGGCTGTAGTGTTTGTCTTCTGTGTCCTTCTAGCTTGTTTTGTTTTAGTTATCTTTCTGTTGTGGTCTTGCCTTTGTTTCTTTGGGTGTGTGCTATTGTTAGCACTGCAATCTCTATCCTGGCTGTGTGGGTTATTTGTGCCTTGGAGTTCTGTGTGCTGCCTGTTTCCCCTTCTGATTTAGTTTCCTAATTTTCCCTGTTGTGCTGGGCTCTGCCTGGTCTGCCTTGTTTCTGTCAGTCTAGTTCAGCTTTGCCTGCTTCAACTTCTGCTTCCGCTGTTTGTCTATCAAGTCCTGCCGGCCGCCTGCACCCAGGGGCTCAACCCCTGGGGAACGGTGGCCAAGCGCAGGTGAAGTCCTGGTTAGCTGTTCCAGTATTCTGTTCCTGCTGCACCACTTACAGTACCCTATTGCTGCCTGCCGGTTCCTGTGTCCCCTCCTTCGGTGTCTGGGTCCTGCCTATCTGTTGGTGCAGTCCGAACGTTGTCTGTAGTTCCCTTTCCTTGGAGGTGTTCGGCCCCATTCCTTGGGTGCCTGGAGTTCTGGGTGAGTACCCTGAGTTCTATTATTGTCCTGTTGTGGTTCGGTCCACCCCAGACCTTTCCTAGACCCCTTTTGACTTTGGCCTGGGCTTAAGGGCTCACGACCAGTGGATCGGAGTGACACATGGGTTTAGTAAAGGGATATCTTGCCTCACCAATCTACTGCATTTCTTTTTGAAGGGGTGAATGAACACGTGGATAAAGGTGAATCAATCAATTTATTGTGTATCTGGATTTTCAAAAGGCATTTGACAAAGTACATCATGAAAGACTAGAGGAAATTGGAAAGTCATGAAGTAACATAGTAACATAGTAGATGACGGCAGAAAAAGACCTGCACGGTCCATCCAGTCTGCCTAAGAAGATAAATTCATATGTGCTACTTTTTTATTTGTACTGTCCTCTTCAGTGCACAGACCGTATAAGTCTGGCCAGCCCTATCCCCGCCTCCAACCACCAACCCCGCCTCCCAACCACCAGCTCTGGCACAGACCGTATAAGTCTGCCCAGCACTATCCCCGCCGCCCAACCACCAGCCCCGGCATAGACCGTATAAGTCTGCCCAGCACTAGTCCCGCCTCTCACCACCAGCTCTGGCACAGACCGTTTAAGTCTGCCCAGCACTATCCCCGCCGCCCAACCACCAGCCCCAGCACAGACTGTATATGTCTGCCCAGCACTAGCCCCGCCTCCCAACCACCAGCTCTGCCACCCATTCTAGGCTAAGCTCCGTTCTATTGTGGACTAAAAACTGGTTAAAGAATAGAAAATCTTCAAAGAGAAAATCATAAAACTGCGAACTATGATACCCAGTAATACAACTGATTATACAAGCCTCCTTGAGTGCATAGACCCAACACATGGGGAATAACCAGCAAGACCGATCATGGACCAACTTTGACTCGTTATCGATCGAAAATATCTCCCTATCACTCAAAAGATATGCCAAATCGCAATGCAAATTAGACACCTGTCCTAATAATCTGATAAGAAATGCCCTTCAACAATTCATAACAGACCTCATGAGACACTTTAATTACATGCTACAAAATGGTCTCTTCCCAAAGGATAAAGGAAATATTTTACTTACTCCACTACCTAAAGACGCAAAGAAAAGTACAAGTGACTTAACCAACTACCGCCCAGTAGCATCTATCCCGCTAACAACCAAATTTATGGAAGGTGTAGTGACGAAACAACTCATTAACCACCTAAATAAATACTCAATCTTGCACGGAGGACTGCTGTGTTTCTGACACACATGGCTGGGGCAAGCTACTGATCACATCTGAGCTGTGATGGGTCACCAGAGCCTGTCTGGCACCTAAAAGGGCAATTCTGATTTGGAAACAGAGCCTTACTCCTTGCTTCCCTGTCAGGATAACCCTTTTAGGAGCCAGAAAGGCTCCATGACCAATCACATGTGAGCTGTGATCAGTAGCTTGCCCCAGCCATGTAGATTTCCTGGAACTCCATACAACTTTGTTTAAATATGTTGACATTAAGTGATGTCCCTGTGCTTGTCTAAGTACATACGTATTGCCACACTGGGACAGACCAAAGGTCCATCAAGCCCATCATCTTGTTTCCAATATTGGCCAATCCAGGTCACAAATACCTGGCAAGATCCCAGAAAAGCTCAATACATTTTATGATGCTTATCCCAGAAATAAGCAGTGGATTTTCCCAAGTCAATTTAATAATGGTCTATGGACTATTCCTTTAGGAAGCCGTCCAGATCCTTTTTAAACCCCACTAAGCTAACCGCCTTTACCACATTCTCTGGCAACAAATTCCAGAGTTAAATTACATGTTGTGTGAAGAAATATTTTCTACGAATCATATTAAATTTACTATATTTTTTTGAACACAATTTTTGAGCTGCAGTCGCACCATGGACCGATACAAAGGCATTATAACATCCTCACTTTTGTTTTCCATTCCTTTCCTAATAATACCTAACATTCTATTTGCTTTCTTAGCCGCTACAGCACATTGAGCAGAAGGTTTCAATGTATCATCCACAATGAACCTGAGATCCCTTTCTTGGTCGGTGACTCCTAACGTGGAACCTTGCATTATGTAGCTATAGTTTGGGTTCCTCTTTCCCACATGCATCACTTTGCACTTGCTCATTTTAAACATCATCTGCCATTTAGATGCCCACTCTCCCAGTTTTATAAGGTCCTCTTGTAATTGTCACAATCCTCTCGCAATTTAACAACTTTGAATAACTTTGTGTCGTCAGCAAATTTAATTACCTCACTAGTTGTTCCCATCTCTAAATCATTTATAAATATGTTAAAAAGCAGCGGTCTCAGCACAGACCCCTGGGGAACCCCACTATCTACCCTTCTCCATTGAGAATACAGACTATTTAACCCTACTCTCCGTTTTCTATCCTTTAACCAGTTTTTAATCCACAATAGGACTCTCCAATTTCTTCTGGAGCCTTTCATGAGGTATTTTGTCAAACGCCTTTTGAAAATCCAGATACACAATATCAAGTGGCTCGTATTTATCCACATGTTTGTTCACCCCTTCAAAGAAATGTAATAGATTGGTGAGGCAAAATTTTCCTTCGCTAAATCCATGTTGGCTTTCTCTCTTTAATCCATGCTTTTGAATATGCTCTGTAATTTTGTTCTTTATAATAGTCTCTACCATTTTGCCCAGCACCGACATCAGGCTCTCACCGGTCTATAATTTCCCGGATCCCCTCTGGAACCTTTTATGTTTAACTCATTTTTATTAGGTTTCCAGTGAGTAACAATACATACATGAAATGAACAATCTACCGAGAAGATTCACCTGTACAGATATTAAACATTAACAATGCTACTCTTCTCCTCTTTCAACCTCTACAACTCCCCTTCCCCCCCTTCCTCCTCCCCCTCTTTCCCATTCCCCCCCCCAAAAAAAACTGTTACCCTTTATTAATTTCATTAATTGCAAGGAGTCCAATGTCACACAGATAAAGTCCAACGATAGAGTTAATTTAGGATTCTGCTTCTCGCTGCTGGCTGCAATGTATCCCAGAAGTGTGCCCATATTTTTTCCAGGTTCTTGCCCTCCTCAGAGGAGAAATCTGTTACTCCACATCTTTCCAATTTCAGTAGCTCAATCATTTGCGTCCTCCAGACGCCTATTGACGGGGCTGCAGACTCTCGCCAACTCAGCAATATAGTCTTTTTGCCAATTAACACCGATCGTCTTACAAAGGATATAAAACCTGGGATTGTAGGTTTCACACTTTTATAGATCCCAAAGAGCATCAGCGGATGACCCCGTATAGTACGACCCCAATAAATCTTGATTTCAGACAGCACCCGGGACCAAAAGTTCGCCACGCGGGGGCATCACCAAAACATATGGCCAAGCGTCGCAAGCATCTGTCCACATCTGGGGCACTTTCCGGAATCGCCAAACCCCGCTTTCAGTGCTCTTGCTGGAGAAACATAAAGTCGCATTGCGAATTTGTACTGAAGTTCCCAGTATCGCATGTAAACTGCATGACTCTGGGCCTGACGCAGATGTTCACTGAATATCTCTGCCGTCACTTCAGTCACCAAGTCCCTGGCCCAGGCCTGTGCTCTACTGACATAGTCAATGGCCTCTGTGGTGTCTTGTAAGAACCTATGATGATATCGGAGGGGCACAGAATTCTGGGCTCCAAGAGTCAAAGCCGTGTTCAGTATGTCCTGTACATCCTTACTGAGGTTCATCCTATCCAGTGCCCTCAGGTAGTGTTGGATTTGCAGGTTGGCAAATTGGTCCGACTGAACTAGCTGATAGTCTCGTTTAAGCTCTCCAAAGGGTTGTATAGTTCCCTCATCAGTCAAGAGTTGGTATAGGTATTGTATTCCTTTGTCTCTCCATCGCTTGAAGATCGCTGAGGAGGATCCCTCTGGGAAATCTGGATTATGGTATAAGGGCAAGAATGGAGTCGCCCTCCAATCAAAATGGTGTCTCCTGCAGAGCCATCTCCATGTCGCTCTTGCTGATGTTATCAATGGGTTGTTCCCTACTCTAGCCACTATCCCCTTGCCGGATGCATGCAGCAACCAACCCAGGTGTGTAGTGGGGAAAAGGGACATCTCCAGTTACGTATTAGAGAAATCTCTCTGCCCAGTCAACCAATCTCTGATGTGTCTCATGGAGCATGCCACTGTTAGATATCTTACATTTAGTAAACCCATCCCTCCATGTGCCCTGGGTTTTTGAATGATGTGGAGTGGGAGTCTAGGTTTTTTCCCCCGCCATAAAAACTCCTGTGTCATCTTATTCAGTATCCGTTCTTCTCTTTGTCTCAAATGTAATGGCAGCATCTGGAACAGATAAAGCCATTTGGGGGCTATCATCATATTAAATAAACTAATGCGCCCCGCAAGGGACAGCGGACATTCTCCCCAGAGCTGTAGTGCGCGTTTCGTCTGTGCCAACAGAGGGAGTACGTTCTTGTCATATAACATCTTCACATCGGATGGAATAGTAACCCCCAGGTATTAGACCTGCCCCTCCGCCCACTGTAAAGGAAACGATCCTCTCCAGCTCAGCCTCTGTAACGAGCCCAGCGGCAGTGCTAGCGATTTGGTAAGATTTAATCGAAAACCCAATAATGCACCGTAGTTCGCAATGGAGCAGAGGAGCCGGTCCAAGGAGGCCCGAGGACGGCTCAGCAGCAGCATCAGATCATCTGCATATGCTAGCACTTTTAAGTCACGTCCCTGCAAGTGAATCCCCTGTATGTGTTTATGTGTGCGTATCTCGCTGAGCAGAGGTTCTAGAGTCAATAAAAATAATAATGGTGACATTGGGCACCCCTGATGCGTCCCTTTCTGTATTTCGAATTCCTCCGTTTTGACCTCGTTCACGAGCACCATAGCCCGCGCCCCAGTGTATAGAGTCGATATGGCCTGCAGGAACCACCCCTCCAGCCCTATCCACTTCAAGGTTTCAAATAGAAAGGGCCACAATACGCGGTCAAACGCACGCTCTGCGTCCAAACTCACCATCAGCCCCGGGGATGTCTCTTCTGAGGTCATGATAGTGGTCAACAGCAGTTTCCGCACGTTTATTACCGAGTGGCGTCCTCTGACGAACCCGGCCTGCTCCTCTTGGATTATCTGGGGCAGCAACGGCGCCAGCCTGTCAGCCAACATTCTGGCCAGCAGCTTGGCCTCCACGTTTATTAGCGATATGGGCCTGTAGGAACTAGGCTGTAGCGGATCCCTACTTTTCTTGTGTATCAAGCTTATTAATGCCGTGTTTGCGTGGCGTGGGAAGTGCCCTACTTCAATCACTTTGTGAAAATAATCTAATAAAGGTCCTGTTATCTGGAGCTTCCCTGGAACCTTTTAAAAATATCGACGTTATATGGGCTACCCTCCAATCTTCCAGTACCATGCTCAATTTTAAAGATAAATTACATATTACTAACAATAGTTCTGCAAGTTCATTTTTCATTTCTATCAGTACTCTGGGATGAATACCATCCAGTCCAGGAGATTTGCTACTCTTCAATTTGTGCCATTACATCCTCTAGGTTTATAGAGATTTGATTCAGTTTCTCTGACTTGTCAGCTTCAAATACCATTTTTGGCACCAGTATCACTCCCAAATCTTCTTTGGTGAAGACCAAAGCAAAGAATTAATTTAATCTCTCCGCTATGGCTTTGTCTTCCCTGATCACCCCTTATACCCCTCGGTCATCTAGCAGTCCAACCGATTCTTTTTCTGGCTTCTTGCTTTTAATATACCTAAAAAAATTCTTACTATGTGTTTTTGCCTCCAACGCAATCTTTTTTTTTGATGCCCCTCTTTGCCTTCCTTATCAGCGCTTTGCATTTGACTTGACATTCCTTATGTTGTTTCTTATTATTTTCAGTCGGTTCCTTCTTCAGTTTTCTGAATGATTTTCTCTTAGCTCTAATAGCTTCCTTCGCCTCACTGTGTATTCCATTGAGTCAGTTATGTATTCATTTCAGTCAGCAGTAGGAAGTTGTGTATTATATTTAATCAGTAGACCAGTGACTGTCAGAGGATGCGGTAAAAGCAGTTAATGTAACTGAGTTTAAAAAAATAAGTTTTGGTCAAGATAAAGTCCATAAACCATTCAGGTAGACCTGGGGAAAGCCACTGCTTATCCCTGGGGATAGGTAACATGGAAGCTTGCAACTTTGTGGAATTCTGCTAGTTACTTGTGACCTGGATTGACCATTGTTAGAAATAGGATATTGGGCTAGATGGACCTTTGGTCTGATCTGGTATGCAATTTTTATGTTCTTATCTAGCTTATAATCGAAAAAGAAAAACGCCTATATTTCGACCCAAATCGGGAGATGGGCGTTTTTCTCGCAAAGGCGCCCAAATCAGTATAATCGAAAGCTGATTTTGGGCGTTTCCAACTGCACTCATTCGCAGAAACGAATAAAGTTGATGGGGGCATGTCGGAGGTGTGGTGGAGGCGGGACTGGGGCGTGGTTATCAGCTGAGGAGAGATGGGCGTCTTTAGCTGATAATCGAAAAAAAAAGGCGTTTTGACCGCGATTTTGGGTCACTTTTTTTCGACCCTTTTTTCTCACGAACAAGTCCCAAAAAAGTGCCCCAACTGCCCAGATGACCACTGGAGGGAATCGGGGATGACCTCCCTGGACTCCCCCAGTGGTCACTAACCCCCTCCCACCAAAAAAACCCCCACTTTAAAAACTTTTTTTCCAGCCTGTATGCCAGCCTCAAATGCCGTACCCACCTCCATGACAGCAGAATGTGTTCGATCCTGTCACAGCCTTTCCCTGGGTCAGATGTGGCTCTCGGGTGCAGTACAGGGTCACATCAGCATTGCATTGTGGTGGGTGTAGGGTATTGGGCTCCGTGATTTCATTAGCTTGTGTTACAGTCTCACAATGTTGGTAGTTGGTAGGCTCTTCTCCCATGGTGCTTTTCCCCCTGCCTGCTGGGTCAGAGTGTGCCCTGTTGTGTTTCCTGTTGTAGTCCATGCGGTAGTGGCCATTTTTGTAAGCCAGTTTTAGTTCCCTTTCCTGTGTTAGCCACGTTAGAGAATTTAGTTCTTACCTTGAATGTGGCTGAAAGAGGGCATTGTACAGCATTCTGCCAGCTCTGACCTACTGCTAATCTCAGTACCAGGGAGACTCGTTGCCAGTGGGGCACAACCTCTGATCTGCAGTTAACTGTGAGTAAATGCGGTTATTCCAATAAAGGACGTTTTCGGAGAGATTAGTCTTCAGGTGTGAACTGTTGTGCCAATGTTATACAGCAGCAACAATTCCTAGAGGCCTGCGTGTATGCAGGTCCCTGGAGCACTTTTAGTGGGTACCGCATTGCACTTCAGCCAGGTGGACCCAGGCCCATCCCCCCCCACCACCTGTAACACTTGTGCTGGTAAATGGGAGGTCTCCAAAACCCACTCTACCCACATGTAGGTGCCCCCTTCACCCCTAAGAGCTATGGTAGTGTTGTACATTTGTGGGTAGTGGGTTTTGGGGGAGGGGGGTTGGGAGCTCAGCACCCGTGGTAAGGGAGCTATGCATGTGGGAGCTTTTTCTGAAGTCCACCGCACTGACCTAGAGTGGCCAGTTGGTGTCCTGGCATATTAGGGGGGCCAGTGTACTACGAATCGTGGCCCCTCCTACAACCAAATGGCTTGGATTAGGACATTTTGAGCTGGGCATTTTTAGTTTCCATTATTGCTAAAAAAAACAAACGCCCAGCTCAAAAACGTCCATTTTTTTCGAAAATACGGTTCGGCCCGCCTTTTCACAGACCCGTTCTTGGAGATAAACGCCCATGGAGATAGGCGTTTGCGTTCGATTATGCCCCTCCAAGTCAGTTTGTAGTTCGGAACACGTAATATTCCTGCATCAAATGCAATCAATACAAAATACATTACAACTCCACTTCCACTGTACCCAAACAATGCCCCTGAGAATATCTATATACAGATCCTGTTAAAGTATGTGCATACTTTAACATGCACTTTTTACATGCATATGCGGTTGCAACATTTTATAAAAGCTCTTTTCTGCATGTGAAACAGGCTTTACACACAAAAAGTTTTATAAAATTACTCCCATAAGCTACAAAATAAAGAGAGCTAAAATAACTACCACAAATCTTAGATACCAACAGAAAGCCTTGGTTAAAAAAAAAATCACAAAAAACAAGAGATCTATTATATAAAAACAAGACTAAAATAAATGATCGTTCTCTTAACAAAAATTGGTTAGATTATTTCTTATTCTAAACAATATATATGTTAAAAAAGAAGGAAAAATCTTGGGATAAATATACAGCTGGCGGCAGTGAGCGTTTTGCTGACCGCCACTGGCGTTATAACTATATGTTCAATGCCAGGCCACGTTCAGGCTTCGGCATTGAGGTTTATGCAGAGTCGGCTAATGCATAGCCAGTTAAGTGGATGTTCAACACTTAAGTGGCCATGGGTTGCTGCATAAAGATTGGGACCGCATAAAACACAGTCGTTTTGTGTGGTTGCCCTGGACAGTTAAGTGCTGAATATCGGCACTTAACTGGCCAAATGTTGACACTGCCCCTGGAATCTCCTCCAAATATCTGGTTTTCACTTAGGCACTAACCACTAATTTTCACTGTGATAACCAGTTAAGTACCACTGAAAATTAATGTATAGCCCCGAACAAGCAATTTAACCAGTCAGCGACTGTTTCTGGCCGGTTAAATCATTTTGATTATCCACCAGCTTGTGCTCAAACTACTGCTGCCAACCACATAATTCATGCCAGTGGTGCAAAACTCATCATTGCATTTAGAAAAAACCTTAAACAGCATTATTATTATTTAAATAAATCCATATTTTGGCTCAAAAAACAAAAGAATGATTTATATGCTGTGTCCAATGAAAAGGAACAAAATATTTCAGCTGTAACACATGTTGCTTCCAACACCTGTGCCCAGGCTTCCTCATAAAGTTCAAAACCAAACTTTGCTCCACCATCCAAAAACCATTAGCCTTTTCCATTGTATTATACAGTGATAGCCCCCACTTCTTAACCATGGTCTTCTTTTTTACAAATATATATTATTTGGTAATAAGGAACACATCAAGTCAATTTTGTTTGGAGAATTCCAAAAATATTACCATTGCGTAGAATATGGGGGAAAAATGGGGAAAAGTTGGGTTTTTAATTTTTTTTTAT
Organism: Microcaecilia unicolor; assembly: GCF_901765095.1. Taxonomy (NCBI): domain Eukaryota; kingdom Metazoa; phylum Chordata; class Amphibia; order Gymnophiona; family Siphonopidae; genus Microcaecilia; species Microcaecilia unicolor. Next base: position 232,585,414 of record NC_044036.1, read on the forward strand.
TTTTAATAACATGATTGTGATATCTAATATGGCCTATGTTTTTTAGATTGTATTTACAAAGTCAGAAAATTTATCTGTAGTAGCCACGAGGCATCCAGATGATTTAGGATGATGTGTGTAATATTTTTTTATTTTCATTTTTTGATCAGGTCATGGAATTGGCTTTCACACCACCCATAGCAAGTGGGATGCAGGAAACCCTGCCAGCAATCTCTCTACTGTAGCCATACTGCCAGTGTCTGAAGATGTGCCTCTGATGGCATTCACTCTGGAGCTCAAACATGCCCTCAGTGCTGTTGGTAAGACATCAGTGTGCTCCTAACATGCCTCGATGAAAAACTCTGAGAAGCTTAATTGAAACAGATTGGTTTTCTCTTGTCAGTGCATTGTTCTTAAAGTTATTCCAATTTTTTTTGTGTGTGTGTGGTGCCATATAAGTTCTTCACAGATAACTCAGTACAGTAACAGTAAGTCATTCAGTTAGGTGATGAGGATTCACAATGCAGAGTTCATTGCAAAATGTCAAACTTCCCACTGAACCTCCCCTCTTCCCCCAATTAAACAATTCCCTGGTAGTCTAGCACCCTACCCCCAATTTAAAAACAAACAAATCCCTGGTGTCTACTGGCTCCTCCGCTCCCTGACCACTCCCCCAACACCCCTCCCCCCTAGACTACCAAGGATTATTTTTAGACATCGTGGTGAGGCGGAGGGGGCTACTAGAGTACCACGCATTTCTGGTTTTCCAAGGACAGACAGGACTTAGTTTCATGCATATGGGTATTCATCCCAGAGTATTAATAGAACTAAAAAATGAACTTGCGGAGCTACTGTTAGAAATATGCAATCTGTCCCTAAAATCGAGTGTAATACCGGAAGACTGGAGGGTAGCCAATGTTACTCCGATTTTTAAGAAGGGTTCCAGAGGAGATCCGGGAAATTATAGACCGGTGAGTCTGACGTCGGTGCCGGGCAAGATGGTGGAGGCTATTATTAAGAATAAAATTGCAGAGCATATACAAAAACATGGACTGATGAGACAAAGTCAGCACGGATTTAGTGAAGGGAAGTCTTGCCTCACCAATCTAATGCATTTTTTTGAGGGGGTAAGCAAACATGTGGACAATGGGGAGCCGGTTGATATTGAATATCTGGATTTTCAGAAGGCGTTTGACAAAGTGCCGCACGAAAGACTCCTGAAGAAATTGCAGAGTCATGGAATCGGAGGTAGGGTACTATTATGGATTAAGAACTGGTTGAAAGATAGGAAGCAGAGAGTAGGATTGCGTGGCCAGTATTCTCAGTGGAGGAGGGTAGTTAGTGGGGTCCCGCAGGGGTCTGTGCTGGGTCCGTTGCTTTTTAATGTATTTATAAATGACCTAGAGATGGGAATAACTAGTGAGGTAATTAAATTCGCCGATGACACAAAATTATTCAGGGTCGTCAAGTCGCAGGAGGAATGTGAACGATTACAGGAGGACCTTGCGAGACTGGGAGAATGGGCGTGCAAGTGGCAGATGAAGTTCAATGTTGACAAGTGCAAAGTGATGCATGTGGGTAAGAGGAACCCGAATTATAGCTACGTCTTGCAAGGTTCCACGTTAGGAGTTACGGATCAAGAAAGGGATCTGGGTGTCGTCGTCGATGATACGCTGAAACCTTCTGCTCAGTGTGCTGCTGCGGCTAGGAAAGCGAATAGAATGTTGGGTGTTATTAGGAAGGGTATGGAGTCCAGGTGTACGGATGTTATAATGCCGTTGTATCGCTCCATGGTGCGACCGCACCTGGAGTATTGTGTTCAGTACTGGTCTCCGTATCTCAAAAAAGATATAGTAGAATTGGAAAAGGTACAGCGAAGGGCGACGAAAATGATAGTGGGGATGGGACGACTTTCCTATGAAGAGAGGCTGAGAAGGCTAGGGCTTTTCAGCTTGGAGAAGAGACAGCTGAGGGGAGATATGATAGAAGTGTATAAAATAATGAGTGGAATGGATCGGGTGGATGTGAAGCGACTGTTCACGCTATCCAAAAATACTAGGACTAGAGGGCATGAGTTGAAGCTACAGTGTGGTAAATTTAAAACGAATCGGAGAAAATTTTTCTTCACCCAACGTGTAATTAGACTCTGGAATTCGTTGCCGGAGAACGTGGTACGGGCGGTTAGCTTGACGGAGTTTAAAAAGGGGTTAGATAGATTCCTAAAGGACAAGTCCATAGACCGCTATTAAATGGACTTGGAAAAATTCCGCATTTTTAGGTATAACTTGTCTGGAATGTTTTTACGTTTAGGGAGCGTGCCAGGTGCCCTTGACCTGGATTGGCCACTGTCGGTGACAGGATGCTGGGCTAGATGGACCTTTGGTCTTTCCCAGTATGGCACTACTTATGTACTTATGTACTTATCCTTGATGAAGCCACAGGATTTGTCACCTTAAGAAGCCTTTGGTAGACCCACTAGAATCGCACGGGACCACAAGTCTTTTTCTCTCCACAGAGGTGACAAGATGTGACTTCCTTGCGGCATAGTTATCTTTAGGATTATTGCCTTTTATGTTTTCTTCCTTGGGCCTTCCTGTGCTGTGTTTGCAGTTCCCTTCAGGGTATATGACCGTTGCCCCCCCTCTTTTAGTTTTTTTGACATTTTTGTTTATTTGCTTTTTTTGCAGCCCACAGCTGTTTTAGGCCTGGGCTCCCAGCCGGTGTCTCTCTTTGTTTATTTTTCCTCCCTGCACCATTGTGTCATTTGATTTCGCTGGGACTATTTTCACCTCAGTGTCCACGATGTTGGCTAATGGGTTCAAAAAGTGTGCTTCGTGCACTCGGACCATGTTGGTCACCGACCCCCATGAGGAGTGCCTCAAGTGTCTGGGTGGGGACCATGATCCTCCAACCTGTATTCTCTGGGCTCAAATGCAGAAGAGCACAGTGAAATACAGGGAAGTGGACCGAGAGGCTGTTTGCCCTCTAGAAGTCCAATTCATCGACATTGGCATCAAGAGCATCAGTCCCAAAGGCCTCTGGAACTGCACCAAACACTGGTGATGATCTGATGCTAAGGAGGTCCTGCCTTGACTTTGAGCGCCAGCAGTAGGCCCATAGGTTGAGTTCACTCAGGCCTGACACTAAGGAAGTGCCTGGATTCAGCGCTGTACTCTTCAACATGGAGGGACTCTGATGCCAAGCACTGATCAAAGGCAAAGAAACATTTGTATCTGTCCTCCAGACACACGGTGCCAGGAGCTCTAGGGCATTGACATTGTTGGCACTCGAGAAACATAGGTACACATGGGTGCCCAAGGAGGAACCTGATGACTTTTTGGAGAAGGGGTCTTTCAGTTTTCCTTCAGACCCCTCCCTTCCATAGAAGAGATGTAAATCCCCTCCAGAGGACCTTTCCTTTGTCAATTTCTGTGGGAGATGGTGGCTGCTTTTAAGTTGGAACTGGAGTACGCGTCCAGGGCTGAATTGATGGGGATCGTGGATTCTCTGCATAGGAATGCCATGAAGGTTACTGTTCACAACATCTTTAGGGATGCACAGATGAGGTCACTCCAAAGAAGGCTATCTTCGTGTCATCCGCAAAAAGGCAAACCACTAATTAGAAAAGAAAGACGGAACTCCAAAAGACAGCCGGCCTGGTTGAAAAGTGAGGTGAAGGAAGCTATTAGGGCTAAAAGAAATGCCTTCAGAAAATGGAAGAAGGAACCATCTGAAAATAACAAGAAGCAGCATAAGGAGTGTCAAAGCAAATGCAAGGCGCAGATAAAGAAGGCCAAGAGGGATTACAAAAAAAAGATAGCAGTAGAGGCAAAAAAACATAGTAAAAGTTTTTTCGGTATCTTAAAAGCAGGAAGCCGGCAAAAGAATCGGTTGGGCCGCTGGATGACCGAGGGGTAAAAGGGGCGATCAAGGAAGACAAAGACGTAGCGGAGAGATTTAATGAATTCTTTGCTTCGGTCTTCACCGAGGAAGATTTGGGTGGGATACTGGTGTCAGAAATGATATTTCAAGCGGACGAGTCGGAGAAACTTACTGACTTCACGGTAAACCTGGAGGACGTAATGGGGCAGTTCAGCAAACTGAAGAGTAGCAAATCTCCTGGACCAGATGGTATTCATCCTAGAGTACTGATAGAACTGAAAAATGAGCTTGCGGAGCTACTGCTAGTGATATGCAATTTATCCTTAAAATCGAGCATGGTACCGGAAGATTGGAAGGTGACCAATGTAACGCCCATTTTAAAAAAAGGTTCCAGGGGAGATCCAGGAAATTATAGACCGGTGAGTCTGACGTTGGTGCCGGGGAAAATGGTAGAGGCTATTATTAAAAACAAAATTACAGAGCACATCCGAGGACATGGATTACTGAGACCGAGTCAGCACGGCTTTTGTGTGGGGAAATCTTGCCTGACCAATTTACTTAAATTCTTTGAAGGAGTAAACAAACATGTGGACAAAGGGGAGCCAGTTGATATTGTGTATCTGGATTTTCAAAAGGCGTTTGACAAGGTACCTCATGAAAGGCTACAGAGGAAATTGGAGGGTCATGGGATAGGAGGACATGTCCTATTGTGGATTAAAAACTGGTTGAAGGATAGGAAACAGAGAGTGGGGTTAAATGGGCAGTATTCACAATGGAGAAGGGTAGTTAGTGGGGTTCCTCAGGGGTCTGTGCTAGGACTGCTGCTTTTTAATATATTTATAAATTATTTAGAGATGGGAGTAACTAGCGAGGTAATTAAATTTGCTGACGACACAAAGTTATTCAAAGTCGTTAACTCGCGACAGGATTGTGAAAAATGACAGAAGGACCTTACGAGACTGGGAGACTAGGCGGCTAGATGGCAGATGACGTTTAATGTGAGCAAGTGCAAGGTGATGCATGTGGGAAAAAAGAACCCGAATTATAGCTACATCATGCAAGGTTCCACGTTAGGAGTTACGGACCAAGAAAGGGATCTGGGTGTCGTCGTCGATAATACACTGAAACCTTCTTCTCAGTGTGCTGCTGCGGCTCGGAAAGCGAATAGAATGTTGGGTATTATTAGGAAAGGTATGGAAAACAGGTGTGAGGATGTTATAATGCTGTTGTATTGCTCCATGGTGCGATCGCACCTTGAGTATTGTGTTCAATTCTGGTCTCCGCATCTCATGAAAGATATAGTAGAATTGGAAAAGGTGCAGCGAAGGGCGACTAAAATGATAGCGGGGATGAGACGACTTCCCTATGAAGAAAGACTACGGGGGCTAGGGCTTTTCAGCTTGGAGAAGAGACGGCTAAGGGGAGACATGATAGAGGTATATAAAATAATGAGTGGAGTGGAACAGGTGGATGTGAAGCGTCTGTTCATGCTTTTCAAAAATACTAGGACTAGGGGGTATGCGATGAAACTACAGTGTAGTAAATTTAAAACAAATCGGAGAAAGACCCCTTATTTCTACATTTTTGACCATATCTTCCTCAAAACACCACCTGGTCGTCCCCCTATGAAGCCATCTTTGTTTTGTTTTTCAAAAACATCTGTTACCACTATATTGCTACATATTCCTGAGGAACCATTTTGTACTGTTTTTCACTAACACATCTGTGGCCACCATGTTGCTAAACAATGTTACTCTGTCAGTTAAACCCCCACCCTTGTGGTTTTCTGTGTATTCTGCAGTGTCTCAATAGCTTATATGCCTTTGAGCAACACTGAAGTTCAAGTCAGAGACACAGGCCTATAAGTTTTTATCTCATTTTAAATCCTGAACCAAAGTCAGGCCTGGGACCCAATAACAATATTATTCATACCCCATGCTCCTATATATCTAAAACCTTCTTCTTTACACCAAGACTCAAGCCACTTATTGAATTCCACTGTTTTGTGTAGTCTTTCCTCTTCCTTCCCCCATGTGTAAATTACTTCAGAAAAAGCCACAGTCTGAACCAAAGAGTTCAGTCCCTTCCCCAAGCTTCTGGAACGCTCTCCGTTCTGTAAACTTGCTATTGTTGGCCAGGTCATTTGTCCCCAGGTGAATTACAACATCAGCGTTTGAAGCCTTGCTCTCTTCTTGGATCACTTTCAGTATTTGGTCTGTGCATCTTGTAGCTGAAGATCCTGGAAGACATTTCCTGTTTTCTTTATTGAGTTGCTATGGTATAGATGTTTTTTTTTCTTCAGGCACTACAAACATTGTACACTAATCCTACAGCTGCCGTTTTAGTGAATGGACTGTTATCAGAAATGTTTCCTTTGGGACGAAATACAAGACAGGGTTGTCCACTTTCAGCATTGTTGTATATTCTTTTTTTAGAACTTTTGTTGGTGCAACTTACAGGCAACTCACTTGTATCGGGGATAGATGTGGCGAAGACTTTTACTCCATTGAAGTGTATGTCTTTCGCAGATGATGATATGCTAGTTGTAACGACCCGAGGTGGACACTACCACTTGTAGTCCAGATGTTTTCCGATTTTGGTAAGCTTTCTGTTCTTAAACTAAATGTCTCTAAGGTCTTCTGATTCATCTGACCATTGGTAATTTATGGGCAGATTTTCCCCTGAAGGAGGCTTTAGGCTGTGTCAAATACTTGGGCACGTATATACCAACTGATATGAAGAGGCTTTATGAGTTGAATGTGAATCCCATTCTCCGGAAATCTCTGGAATGCTTTCTGCTGTGGTCGGGATTGCCCGTGGCCCTTACGGGTAGAACATTTTTATATAATGTGCTTATAGTACCACGGTGGTTGTTTCTGCTACAGACTCTGCCCTTGTGGCTGAGAGAGGCAGATTTGCTGAAGTTATATAAGGCTCTTCGTCTGTTTCTTTGGAAAGGTCAGAGGGCAAGGATTGCTCTCCCCACACTTATTGCTTCCTAGATCGAAGGGTGGCCTCGGACTTTTAGATCTGCGTCAGTACAATCTGGGATGTGATTTGCAGCATGTAAGAGATTGGGTTTTGGGTACCTTGAGTTTTACACCGGGGGAGACGGAGGCTGCGTTTCTTTATCCCTTATCTGCTTCATATGTGTTACATGCCCGGAAGGCACTGTTAGCTTTTCAGGACCATGTGTTTTGGCAATATATGAGAGAGATTTGGAAAGCTTTCTGTGCGTCTCTAAAGGGTTATAGGTACCATTTCTGACAGTGATAGGAAACGCTGATTTTCTTCCAGGTTTATGGATGGGAGAGGAAGAGATATATGCTGGATTGGTGATGTTCTTTGATGCGGAGAGTACTACTACTACTACTTAGCATTTCTATAGCGCTGCCAGGGTTACGCAGTGCTGTACAAGTTTAACATGGGGAAGGACTGTCCCTGCTCAAAAGAGCTTACAATCTAAAGGTTACAAACTATGTAGTCAGTGTAGGTATCATGAGTGGGGAAGGTGGTTATGCGCCAAAAGCAAGGGAGAAGAGATGGGCTTTGAGTAAGGACTTGAAGATGGGCAGGGAGGGCGCATGACGTATGGGCTCGGGAAGGCTGTTCCAGGCATATGGTGATGCGAGGCAGAAGGGGCGGAGTCTGGAGTTAGCGGTGGTGGAGAAGCAAAATGCTTTCCTTCTCTACTTTATAGGAGAGATACGAGCTGTTGGATTCTGATTTATATGCATTCTTACAATTAAGACATTACATATCCTTACTATGTAGAATTTCTTTCTAAACTGCTGCCTGATTTTTCTCTGCAAAATATTGCAGATGCATGGGCGAAAGACCTAGACTGTAATATTACTGCTGACTTCAGATTTTCCTTCACAATATTGTCAAAACATCTATAAATATGCTTTACAGGGATCAGGAGTATAAATCTTTGCTCCGTACTTGCATATCTCCCTGGAGGGCATTTAAAGCATGTTTTGCTGAATTGGGTAAATGCCCCAAATGAGTACAGGACAGGGCTACCTTGGGTCATATGTTTTGGACCTGTGAAAAAACTCAGATTTTATGGGGGCGGGGGCGGAGCTTTTTGTCCCGCTGCCTGGGGAGACAGATTTTGGCACGCAGATTACTGCAACAGTGTTTTCTTAGGTTGTAAGACCCTAATCCTGAAGAAACTTCAGACTACCCAAAACACGGCAGCCAGACTTATCTTTGGCAAGTCAGGATTCGATAGTGCAACACCTCTTCGAGAGAAGCTTCATTGGCTCCCTATCAGAGAAAGAATACATTTTAAAGTCTACATTCTGATTCATAAGATCATCTATGGAGAATCCCCTAACTACATGAATAACCTCATTGACCTCCCAACCAGAAATAGATCATCGTCTTCTCGTACTTACCTCAATTTACACCTTCACAACTGCAAAGGTATTAAATACAAGACCTCCTATGCATCCATTTTCTCCTTTTTGGGCAGCCAGCTTTGGAACGCTCTGCCAAGATCCATCCGAACAATCAATGACCATCTACCATTCAGAAAAATGTTGAAGACCCATCTCTTCAAGAAAGCTTACCCTAATGACCCAACTTAACTTTTTAAGCCCACCCACATGATTCCTGACCCGATGATTATTATACCTTTGACCATGTCTCACAATCTCCTTATGTTCATTCCTCAATCTCTTCCTCTCCATCCTTCTTACTCCTCACCCCTCCCAATCTCTTCGTCTTTTGCTCATCCTATCTTTGTTTACCTCTCCATGCTCAATTTACATATCCTCAAAACCCCACTACTACTATGTTTACTACAACTTGTAACATTCTCCTTCAAGACTTTGTAATTCTATTTACTATGTAAGCCGCATTGAACCTGCTATGTGTGGGAAAGCGCGGGGTACAAATGTAATTAATAATACTAATAATAATTTGCTAACAGATCATCTTGTTTTTGTATAGGAAGCATGGAGATTAGATTTATATCACTGGTTTTCCTCTATTCTGTATTTTGTTTATATTTGTATGTGTGATCCATCCAAATAAAGATGAATATTTAAAAAAAAAAAATTATGACCATGTAACTTCCTTGAGTGTCCCCTAGTCTTAGTAATTTTGGAATGAGTAAAAAATTGATTCACTTTAATTGTTCTACACCACTCAGGATTTTATAGACCTCAATCATATTTCCCCTCATCCGTTCTTTTTTACAAGCAGAAGAGCCCTAACCTCTTTAGCCTTTCCTCATACGAGAGGAGTTCCATCCTCTTTATCATATTGGTCACACTTTTTTGAACCTCTTCTAATTCTGCTATATCTTTTTTGAGATATGGTGACCAGAAATGAACGCAATATTCAAGGTGAAGTTGCACCATGGAGCAATACAAAGGCATTATAGTATTTTTGGTATTATTTACCATCTCTTTCCTAATAATTCCTAGCATCCTGTTTGCTGTTTTGGCCGCCGCCGCACACTGAGTAAAATATTTCAGCGTATTATCTATAATGGCACCTAGATCGTTTTCTTGGGTGCTGACCCCCAAGTTGGACCCCAGCATCAGGTAACTATGATTCAGATTATTCTTCACAATGTGCATCACTTTGCATTTGTCCACATTAAATTTCATCTGCCATTTGGATGCCCAGTCTTCAGATTTCCTGAGGTCTTCCTGCAATTTTTCACAGTCAGCATGTGTTTTAACAACCTTGAATAGTTTTGTGTCATCTGCAAATTTAATCACCTCACTCATTATTCCGATTTCCATGTCATTTATTAATATTTTAAATAGCACTGTTCCCAGTACTGATCCCTGCAGTACTCTACTATTTACCCTCCTCCATTCAGAAAAATGGCCATTTAACCCTACCCTCTGTGTTCTGTCCAATAACCAGTTCCTAATCCACACCAGAACATTGCCTCCTCTCCCATGACTCTTTAATTTTCTCAGGATTCTCTCATGAGGGACTTTGTCAGAGGTTTTCTGAAAATCTAGATACACTACATCCACCGGTTCACCTTTATGAACATGTTTATTTACACCTTCAAAGAAATGAAGCAAATTGATGAGAAAAAACTTCCCTTGGCTAAACCCATGCTGACTATGTCACATTAAGCCGTGTTTATTTATTTGTTCCGTAATTTTATTCTTTATAATAGCTTCTACTATTGTACCCACACTGACGTCAGGCTTATCGATCTTTAATTTCCCTGATCATCCCTGGAACCCTTTTTAAAAATTGGCATTACATTGGTCACCCGCCAATCTTCAGGTACTATAGACAATTTTAATGACAGGTTACATATTACTAGCAGTAGATTATGCTTGAGTTTTTGAGTACTCTTGGATGTATGCTATCCGGTCCAGGTGATTTACTACTCTTTAATTTGTTGATTTGGCTCAATGTGTCTTCCAGGTTTACTGAGATTTCTTTCAGTTCCTAAGCATCATCAACCTTGAAAACCATTTCTGATACAGGTAGATCTCATCTTCTTCTGTAAAGACCGAAGCAAAAAAATTCATTCAGTTTCTCTTATGGCCTTGTCCTACCTGAGTGCCCCTTTTGTGCTCCTTCATGATCTAATAGTTCCACAGCTTCCCTAATGAGCTTTCTGCTTCTGATGTACCTGAAAAAGTTGTTACTGTGAGTTTTAGCCTCTGCGGCAGGTTTCTCATCATATTCTTTTTTAGCTTTCTTTATCAGTGCTTTGCATCTGACTTGCAAGTGCTTATGTTGCTTCTTATTTTCTTCATGTGGGCCCCTTTTCCATTTTTTGAAGGACATTCTTTTGGCTGTAATAGCCTCATTCACTTCACCTTTTTACTATTCTGGCTGTCATTTTTTTCTTCTTTCCATCTTTGTAAATATGTGGAATGCATCTGGTCTGGGCTTCCAAGATGATATTTTTGAACAACGTCCACACCTGATTTAGTGTCCTAACCTTTGCAGCTGATCCTTTTAGCTTCTGTTTAACCATTTGCTTCATTTTATTATAGTTGCTCTTTCGAAAATTAAATGTAGCTACAGTAGATTTCCTTTGTGACTTCATTCCAGATATTAGCTGAAACTTGATCATGTTATGATCACTGTTTCTCAGGGGACCCAACACCGGTACCTATCATACTATGCCCTGCACGCCTCCAGGGACTAGATCTGAAATGGCTCCCCCTCTTGTCAGTTCCTGGATTAGTTGCTCCAAGAAGCAGTCATTTATTACATCTAGAAATTTTATCTCCCTGGCCCCCCCTGATGTAGCGTTTATCCAGTCAATATTGGGATAATTGAAATCACCCACTATTATACTGTTGCCCAATTTTTCAGCTTTCCTAATTTCTGTAAGCATTTCTTCATCTGTCCCTTCACACATGAAATTACTATCCATAATGATTCCATGCTGCTATCTGTTTCATCTGATACCATCCACTCTCTCTTCCACCAGATGCCTTCTGCATCTACCTCCTTGTCTAGGAGGTCTTTTTGGTAAGTCAAGAAGGGGTGTCTACTACTCACAGAGGTGTAGGTACGTTGTCTCCTCTGACCCCTTAAGCAAGCACAAGTGCACTCATTCACATCAACAGTATGCACCTAAGGCCCCTGCTGCTCCCCAGTCAACGTAAGGCATGAGCTCTTGACTGGCTCCAGCAGAGCATAGCCGCAATAAAAGTATCCAATGTCGGTTGGAGGGAGGCTGAAATTTTTCCACAAAAGGTGGTCCCTTGTAACCTCCTACCAGTGGGTTCTTCAAATAGTCCATCTCAGATATGCCCTGAATTGGCATCAGAAACCACCAAATTGCCCACCAAGAGCTCATTACTTCAGCTCTCCGCAGCAGCAGGTACTTGCAGCCCTTCTGAAGGCCCATGTTGTCCAGCTGGTTCCACCAAGGGTGTCACGCTCGTGAGTTCTTGTACCAAGTAGAGCACTGCCGAGTCCAATGTAGTGAACCCGGGTTCTGCTTGGTGGCCGAGCAACCCCAAGATTCATCTGCGTGACCACCATTCCCCGGAGGTTAAGCCAGTAGGTGCAGGTGGCCAGCAGGACTTGAGTGGAGAGACGGGAGAGAAGGGTGCCAAGGGAATCAGCCAGGAGGTCAGCAGAAAGAGTAATCTGAGTACAGATGATGTCAAACAGGACCGCTAGTCCAGAGACAGGCGAAGTCACGCAGGCAAGAGAGTAGTCCAGGTACAGGCAAAGTCACACAGGCAGGCAGCAGGCAAGAGAGTAGTCCAGGTACAGGCAAGAGACTAGTAATCAGTAGGCAGAGGAAAAAATAGCAACACACCCTGAAAGAAACGCTTACCTAGTTCAAAGCCGAAGCACTGAAGCAGAGGGAGAACCCCATGGAAATAATGCTGGCATCTGACGTCAGCAAGGATACAGGGGACAGAAGGAGAGCTGCCATAGGACAGAGTAAGCAGGCTTCAGACAACCACCAATAGAAGAGGAGCATCTCAGAGAAGAAAATGCCCATTGGTCAGGACAAGGGAGAAGGAGGAGTCCACCTGCAGAGGCCAATCCCCGCTGAGCATAGAGGAGAGGCAGGCCGACGATCCCAAGCAGCCCCAACGTTCCCCAAGCGACGCGCACAAGGCAGAGGGCGGAGCACTGACAGGACAGGAGGTGCGTGTGCAAGGGTGTCGACGCGAGGAATAGTGCCAGGCAGCATGACAGGGAGCACCACGCCCGTGGACCAGGTGAGCTATGGTGGCAGGGTTTCAGGTGACACAGGATAGCCCCACTGTCGAAGTGAGGAACGTGACATAAGTACGTAAGTAATGCCACACTGGGAAAAGACCAAGGGTCCATCGAGCCCAGCATCCTATCCACGACAGCGGCCAATCCAGGCCAAGGGCACCTGGCGAGCTTCCCAAATGTACAAACATTCTATACATGTTATTCCTGGAATTGTGGATTTTTCCCAAGTCCATTTAATAGCGGTCTATGGACTTGTCCTTTAGGAAACTGTCTAACCCCTTTTTAAACTCTGCCAAGCTAACCACCTTCACCACATTCTCCGGCAACAAATTCCAGAGTTTAATTACGCGTTGGGTGAAGAAATATTTTCTCCGATTTGTTTTAAATTTACTACACTGTAATTTCATCGCATGCCCCCTAGTCCTAGTATTTTTGGAAAGCGTGAACAGACGCTTCACATCCACCTGTTCCACTTCACTCATTATTTTATATACCTCTATCATGTCTCCCCTCAGCCGTCTCTTCTCCAAGCTGAAAAGCCCTAGCCTCCTTAGTCTTTCTTCATAGGGAAGTCATCCCATCCCCGCTATCATTTTAGTTGCCCTTCGCTGCACCTTTTCCAGTTCCACTATATCTTTCTTGAGATGCGGCGACCAGAATTGAGCACAATACTCAAGGTGCGGTTGCACCATGGAGCGATGTAACGGCATTATAACATCCTCACACCTGTTTTCCATACCTTTTCTAATAATACCCAACATTCTATTCGCTTTCCTAGCTGCAGCAGCACACTGAGCAGAAGGTTTCAGTGTATTATCGACGACGACACCTAGATCCCTTTCTTGGTCCATAACTCCTAACGTGGAACCTTGCGTGACATAGCTATAATTCGAGTTCTTTGCTTGTGCAAAAGAAGACAATGGATGTATCCCATCCTAGACCTAAGGGCCTGAACAAATTACTGAGAAGTTCAGGATGGTTTCCCTTGGCACCCTTCTCATGATTCAGGAAAACGATTGGTTCTGCTCTCTGGACTTATTGGATGCTTATACATAGATCCCAATACTCCTAGCTCACCATAAGTATCTCCAATTTCGGCTGCAACACAGAACTTCCAGGATTGCATGTTGCCCTTAGGCCTCGCGTCAGCTTCCAGGGTATTTACCAAGTGTCTAGCAGTATTCGCAGCGTCACTACGCAGACTGGGAGTCCATGTGTACCCTTATCCTGATGATCGGCTGGTGAAGAGTACATCGGAGGATGGTGCTCAGGAGTTGATGCGGAGAACTATTCGGGTGCTCAAGCTACTTGGGTTCATTATAAACTACCCAAGTCCCATCTCCATCCTGTCCAGCAATTGGATTTCATTGGAGCCCAGCTCGATATGCAGAAGGTTTGAGCCTTCCTCCTGGGGCCACGAGCAGAATTTCTAGTAACACTGGCTTCTTGGGTTAGCACCTCTTAGCAGGTCACAGCTTGGCAGATGTTAAGGTTGTTGGGACACATGGCGTCCACAGTTTATGTGACACTCATGACACATCTTCACATGAGAATTGCCCAATGGACCCTAACTTCTCAGTGGTGCCAAGCCACAGGGAACCTGGAAGATGTCATCCAAGTGCCCCAGAGCTTGCTCACTCCCTGTTGTTGTGGACCATTTGATCCAGTTTGACTCTGTGACTTCCATACCAAATTCCTCAGCCACAAAAAGTGCTGATGACTGATGCATCTCGCCTCAGTGGGGAGCCCATGTAGGTAGGCTTCAAACACAAGGAGTTGGTCTGCCCAGGAAACAGATCTCCAGATCTTTGAGCTCCTTGGAGTGCTCTGAAGGCTTTCAGAGATCGGCTTTCTTACAATAAGTACAGAAGTATTACCACACTGCGACAGACCAAAGGTCCATCAAGCCCAGCATCCTGTTTTCAAAAGTGGCCAATCCAGGTCACAAATACCTGGCAAGTTCCCAAAAATGTTTGTACATTTTATGATGCTTATCTCAGAAATAGCAGTGGATCTTCCAGAAGTCAATTTAATAATGGTCTATGGACTTTTCCTTTAGGAAGCCACACAGACCTTTTTTAAACCCTGCTAAGCTCTAACCGACTTTACCACATTTTCTGGTAATGAATTCCAGAGTTTAATTACACATTGAGTGAAGAAAACTTTTCTCCGATTCATATTAAATTTACTACTTTGCAGCTTCATCGCATGCCCCCTAGTCCTAGTATTTTTGGAAAGAGTAAACAAACAATTCACATCTACCCGTTCCACTCCACTCATTATTTTATAGACCTCTATCATATCTCCCCTCAGCCTTCTTTTCTCCAAGCTGAAGAGACCGAGACGCTTCAGCCTTTACTCATAGGGAAGTCATCCCATCCCCTTTATCATTTTTGTCGCCCTTCCCTGTACCTTTTCTAATTTCACTATATCTTTTTTGAGATGCGGTGACCACAATTTAACACAATATTGGAGGTGCGGTCGCACCATGGACCGATACAAAGGCATTATAATGTCCTCACTTGTTTTCCATTCCTTTCCTAATAATACCAAATGTTCTATTTGCTTTCTTAGCTGCGGCAGCACACTGAGCAGAGGGTTTCAACATATCATCAACAATGATGCCGAGATCCCTTTCTTGATCTGTGACTAACGTAGAACCTTGAATTACATAGCTATAGTTCGGGTTCCTCTTTCCCACATGCATCACTTTGTACTTGCTCACATTAAATGTCTTCTGCCATTTAGACGCCCAGTTTCCCAGTCTAGTAAGGTCCTCTTGTAATTTTTCACAATCCTCTCGCAATTTAACTTTGTGATGTCAGCAAATTTAATACCTCACTAGTTACTCCCATCTCTAGATCATTTATAAATATGTTAAAAAGCAGCGGTCCCAGCACAGACCCCTGGGAAACCCCACTATCTACCCTTCTCCATTGGGAATACTGACCATTTAACCGTACTTTCTGTTTTCTATCCTTTAACTAGTTTTTAATCCACAATAGGACACTACCTCCTATCCCATGACTCTCCAATTTCCTCTGGAGTCTTTCATGAGGTACTTTGTCAAATGCCTTCTGAAAATCCAGATACACAATTAGGCATATTTTCAAAGCACTTAGCCTTCCAAAGTTCCATAGGTTTCTATGGAACTTTGGAAGCATAGGCGCCCGGTATAAGAGGCTTGGAGAGGCTAAGCCTCCCCTGCTGTGCTCTGAGGGGTTTAAATTGTTGATTTACCGCCATCCTCACAGCAGGAGCTGCAGTGAAAGCCCTCTAGCCTTGTGTAACCAGTTGTAGAAGTTGGTTTATGGTTTAATTTGTTTACTTTACTGCTGGGAGAGCAGGGGGGGTTGGCTGGAGGTGTCCTGTGTTGCCAGGGAGATATTTAACGAGGATGACTTCCTGACCTGCCTGAGAAATTGGGAGGTTTCCCACCCCTGTCTGGGCTCCATCTGGGTAGATATCCATGGCTAGGGATTTGCTCATGTTCAGGGAGAACCCGGATAATTGTCCAAAATGTTGTATCAAGGCAATGAGGTGGGTGAGAGCGCTGCTTGGTTGTGTTGTTAGGACCATAAGATCATCTGCAAAAGCAAGAGCTTTGACATTACTGCCTCCCACTTGAATACCTGGTATATTTGGAGTGGATTTGAGAATTCTCAACAGGGGCTCCAATGTCAAAATAAACAGTGCTGGAGATAGCGGGCACCCTAGTCTCGTGCCTCATGCTATGTCAAATGATTGTGCCCGAATCCCATTCACTAACACTTCTGCTCTAGGTCCTTTGTAAAGAGCCTCTATTGCCTTATAGAATCTACCCCCAAAACCCATATATCGCAGTACTGAGAACATGTATGGCCACCCCACCTGGTCAAAAGCCTTTGTAGCATCTAGTGAGTATAGGGCAGCTGGAATTTCAGACAGCTGGCAAGTTGTCATAGCCAGCAATAATATCCGTACATTTTTGGCCGCTTGTCTGGATTTCACGAAGCCCACTTGTTCCTTGTCTATTAATCTAGGTAAAATCTCCGCCAATCGGTTAGCTAATACTTTGGTAAAATCTTCAAGTCTACGTTTAGTAGAGAGATCGGTCTGTAAGAATCTGCTACGTTCTCGGGGCGTCCGGGTTTTAAAATTAAAGTTATTAGGGCGGTATTGGCATGTGGTGGAAACTGTCCCTCCCCAATAACGTGCTTATAGAACTCACATATCGCTGGGTAAAAGGATGTGGGCAGCATTTTATAAAATTCACTCGTGTATCCATCCGGGCCTGGAGCAGACCCCCCTGGCAAGTGCTTGACTACGGTTTGTATTTCTTTTAGTGTGATAGGTTTTTCTAACTCTGTTTGCTCTGATAGTGTAAGCGTTGGGATTTTCGCTTGATCTAGAAATCGTTGCAGTTCAGTGACATCTGGGTCTGGCCTAGACTTGTATAGTGTGGAAAAGAACGCAGTGAGTGTCTCTGCTATTTTCTCACTTTGATTTTGTATGCCCTGCTTCATCTTTAAGCGTCACTATTGGTTTCCGCGAGCTCCAAGCCTTGATCAGTCTCGACATCATTCTGCCAGGTCTGTTACCAAATCGATGAAGTCTAAATTTTTGGTAGGCTAGGGATCTGCATGCTCGTTCATGTAGTAGAGCATTTAGGGTGACTTGTATCGCTTTTACTCATTCCTGAGCTGCCGCTGATGGATGTGCGATATACCTATTTTTTGCCTTCTATAAATTCTGTTCTAATTTGATGTGTTTTTTTATTTCTGGCGTGAACATAGGCTATAACCTCCCCTCTTAGAACTGCCTTAGCTGCACTCCAAAAGAGCTTCGGTTGGTCTTTATTTTGTTCATTATGTTGGATATAATCTTCCCATTTCTGCCTTATGTGTTCCTGGAACTCTCTATTGTTCGCTAAGTAAGTTGGGAATCTCCACCCCCTTGCCTGCTGGTAGAAAGAGGGTGCCTCTATATCCATCCACACTATTGAGTGGTCGGACACCTCTTCCAGTCCTATTGTCGAGGAGGTTACCCACTGAAATGCTGGCTATGTTATCAAGATATAATCTAGCCTGGAAAGTGTCCCATGGGCCTGAGAGCGATGGGTATAATCCTGTTCATCTGGGTGTAGACAGTGCCACACATCCACCAGGTTTAATGTGCGCTGGAAGGATGTCAGCGCATGAGATTTGGGTCCCCCTCTGTGAGCGGTGTTAGGTTCAGAGCAATCACGTCGAGGATCTGCCACTATATTAAAATCTCCCAATACTAATAAGTGTGAATTGTGATAGGGTAGGCACAGGCGTAAGATATGTGCGAAAAATTGTTCGTCATATGTGTTTGGCCCATACAACCCCAGCACCAAAAACTCTCTGTGTTGCAACCATAATTGCACCAGGACATACTGTCCCTGTGGGTCGGCCTTTACTAGTTCTGATTCGGTTGTCAGTCCCTTTCGGATCAGCAAAGCTACTCCACCTTTACGATCTCCCGAGGAAGCGGCATGTACTTCACCCACCCAGTGTCTTTTCAACTTTAAGTGTTCTTCAATCGTGAGCCTGGTCTCCTATATGCATCCTATGTCGGCTTTGTGTCTCTTAAGGGCCGCTAGAATTTTAGTTCTCTTAACAGGAGTCACGATGCCTCCTACATTCCAGGTAGCTACTCTAGTATGCATGAGTGTGTAAGATGTCTAGCGGTGTTGAGTGCGCTTCTTGATATAAGTGTCGCCCCAGCACCCAGCCTCACTCGGGGCAACTAGTTTCCATGATGGAATTAAGGTTATTTGAGTTTTGGTTATTAGCAATTGACTCCATTTCCTTATCAGCTTTCGGCTATTTCCTGCCCTCCCCTCCCCTCTATCCAACCCTAACCTCCCACCCCTGCCCTCCTTCCCCCCCCCCCATCCTAAACCCTTCCTGTCTAATTGTGGGAAAGGTGAAGTGAGATCAATGATGTTAGGTCCCCCCCTCCCCCAGGCGTCCCACTTATCTCAATGTTTGCTTCCAAGTCCTTACGCTCTGCCATTTGCTCTTGCAGGTAGCTCTGCGGGCTGTAATTGTTTCGTATTTGTGGTCTGTATTGGTATTGTTTACCGCTGCTTCACCTCTGCAGTGTGTCTGCTAACCACTTTTGTGCAGCCTGGGATGACTGGAAGATATGCCACTTATCCTGATAGTGTATTTTCAGTGTGGCTGGGTAGATCAGCATAAATCTCTGTTTTGCCTCTGCTAGTGCCCTGCATACGGGTCCGAAGGTTCTCCTTCGCTCTTGCAGGGCCTGTGAATAGTCTTGGAATATTTTTACAGATGATCCTTCATATGTTAAACTGTCTCTATTAAGACGGGCACCGCGCAAGATCTCCACTTTGTGGATAAAGTTGTGTATCTTGAGCATTACAGCTCTAGGCCTTTGCGCGTTGTTCATCCTGCGGCCTACGTGATGCGCTCGCTCCAGACACAAGGGTTCCACGCTATCTGAGAGGGCGAATTGGTCTGTCAGCCATTTTTCTAGGACGTTAGGCAGTTGGTTTTCTAACACTGTCTCTGGTATGCCTAATATGCGCAGATTCCCTCTGCGTGAGCGGTTTTCTAAATCATCGATCTGATTTGCTTGTTTTTGAGTAAGTT
The DNA here is from genome assembly GCF_901765095.1 of Microcaecilia unicolor. NCBI lineage: Eukaryota > Metazoa > Chordata > Amphibia > Gymnophiona > Siphonopidae > Microcaecilia > Microcaecilia unicolor. The sequence continues at coordinate 232,604,589 of NC_044036.1, forward strand.
TTACCAGGTCGTTAATTTGCGTCGCGATTCCAGCTCCCTCGTCCTCCAAGGCAGATACTCGCTGCTCCAGCTCGCCGGTTCTCCGCGTCGTGTCTTCCAACAAAGATTCCACAGCGGTCAGCTGGTTCGCTAATTGTTTTAGTTGCGGGTTCATCGCTGCCCGCACCACCTCCGTCAGCTGCTGTAGCTGTGAGAACGCTAGCGGTTGCGCTGTAGTTACAGGAGCGGGGCTCGTCGCCATTTTGTTTTTTGAGCACGTGGGGCCTTTCCGCTTCTTTTTTGACTCCTTTTGCGGGCATCACTGATTCTAAGCGAGTGACAAAATGATCCATATACTCGCCCTCGCTTCTGATGTAAATTTTGGTCCTGCTGTGGTAAATCAGTCAAGTTTGGGTGCCAGGAAGAGGGTCAGGGCCTGGGAGGTGAGCGTTCCACGTCTGCTCCCCTCAGCACATCACATGATCTCCCAATTTTGTTTTTTATAATAGTCTCTACCATTTTGCCCGGCACAAACATCAGGCTAACCGGTCTATAATTTCCCGGATCCCCTCTGGAACCTTTTGTAAATATTGGTGTTTCATGGGCTACCCTCCAATCTTCCAGTACTACGCTCGATTTTAAAGATGAATTACATACTACTAACAATAGTTCCACAAGTTCATTTTCAATCAGTGGCGTTCCTAGGGGGGCTGACATCCGGGGCGGATCGCCGATGCGCCCCACCCCCCAGGTGCAGCGCCCCTCCCCCTCCGGTGCAGCGTGACCACCCCCATGGCGAAAGAACCCCCCACCCCACCCCGATGAAAGAACCCCCCCCCCGGGTGCACGCTGCTGGGGGGGGGGGGGGTACGCGCACCGGTCAGCTTCGTTCATTTCCATGCTCCCTCTGCCCCGGAACAGGTTACTTCCTGTTCCAGGGCAGAGGGAGCATGGAAATGAACGAAGCTGACCGGCGCGCGGCACCCCCCCAGCGGCGTGCACCCAGGGCGGACCACCCCCACCGCCCCCCCCTCCCCTTGGTACGCCACTGTTTTCAATTCTATCAGAACTCTGGAATGGATACCATCTGGTCCAGGAGATTTGCTACTCTTCAATTTGTCAAATTGTCCCATTACATCCTCTAGGTTTATAGAGATTTCATTCCATTTCTCCGACTCGTCAGCTTTGAATACCATTTCTGGCACTGGTATCTCTCCCAAATATTCCTCGGTGAAGACCTAAGCAAAGAATTCATTTAATCTCTCTGCTATGGCTTTGTCTTCCCCGATTGCCCTTTTACCCCACGGTCATCTAGTGGTCCAACCAATTCTTTTGCTGGCTTCTTGCTTTTAATATATCTAAAAAAAAATTTACTTTGTGTTTTTGCCTCCAAATTCAATTTTTTTTTCAAAGTCCCTCTTTGCCTTCCTTATCAGCGCTTTGAATTTGACTTGACATTCCTTATGCTGCTTCTTATTATTTTCAGTCGGTTCCTCCTTTCATTTTCTGAAGGATTTTCTTTTAGCTCTAATAGCTTCCTTCACCTCACGTTTTAACCATGCCGGCTGTCGTTTAGTCTTCCGTCCTCCTTTTTAAATACATGGAATATATTTGGCCTGGGCTTCCAGGATGGTACTTTTAAACAGCATCCATGCCTGATATAAAATTTTGACCCTCGCAGCTGCTCCTCTAAGTTTTTTTTTTCACCGTTCTTCTCATTTTATCATAGTCTCCTTTTTGAAAGTTAAACGCTAATGTATTGGATTTCCTCTTTATACTTACTCCGGAGCTAATATCAAATCTGATCATATTGTGATCACTGTTATCAAGCAACCCCATCACCATTACCTCCAACACTAGGTCATATGCTCCACTAAGGACTAGGTCTAGTATTCTTGCTTCTCTTGTCGTCTTAGCTGCTCCATAAAGCAGTCCTTGATTTTGTCAAGGAATTTTACCTCTCTAGCATGCCCTGATGTTACATTTACCCAGTCAATGTCGGGGTAATTGAAATCACCCAGTATTTTCGTGTTGCCAGTTTGTTAGCCTCCCTAATGTTCGATACAGTGGGCGTAGCTAGGGTAGTTGACACCCGGGGCCGGTCATTTTTTAACACCCCCCCCCCCCCCCCCCGAAATCCAGTACTAGGCATACCGAGAATACAAAACACTCAGGACCTATAGAGCAATTCTACCATACCATAAGCAGTAATTTGTCCGAGTCACACAAGGAAAAGGAATGCATCTTAAACACTACAGTGAGCACTAGAACATCAATTCACCTATTGTAAAACGAAAACAGACAGATTAGTACAGATCGTTGATCCTGCACAGTCAATGCCAACCGAAAGCCATGTCTTTTTCACAAATAGATACACCCTAATCCACTATAGAATAAGTAATCATAAACTTTCTATTTAGACAAAAATTAAACTGAACCCCCGATGCCAGACTCTGCATACAATGCAACACCACAGAAACAGAAAATGTCCTCTAGTACTATGCAAAATATAAAGACAGCAGATGTAAATTTGAAAAAACTAACAAATACCAATCACCACTTTACAAATTAACAAATAGAAATAAAACAAATAATATCATTTTATTGGACTAATACATTTAGCTTTCAGAGGCCAAAACCTCCTTTCTCAGGTCAATTCAGTATAGTACTGTTACAGTGTCCTATCCTGACCTGAGGAAGGGGGTTTTGTTCTCCGAAAGTAAAATGTATTAAAATTAGTCCAATAAAAAGATTACCTTATTTACATGTTCTATTATAAACATTTATTAACACAGCTACAATACTACTTTATCCTAAAGCAAAAAAATAAAAATATATATTTACAGTTCGTTGTCTCTGGTTTCTGCTTTCCTCATCTTTTCACTGTCTTCCTTCTATCCAGCATCTGTCTTCGCTCTCTCTCTGCCATCCAGTGTCTGCCCTCTCTCTCTGCCCCTTCCATCCACTGTCTGCCCTCTCTCTCTGCCCCTTCCATCCACTGTCTGCCCTCTCTCTCTTCCATCCACTTCTGCCCCTTCCATGCACCATCTGCCCCAGTCTGCCATCTCTCTCTCCCCCCTTCCATCAACATCTGGCCTCTATCTCTGCCCCTTCCATCCACCATTTGCCCCAGTCTGCCCTCTTTCTCTCTCCCCTTCCACCCACCATCTGCCCTTTCTCTCTGCCCCTTCAATCCGTCTGCCCTCCCTCTCCCATCCGTCCAGGGTCTGCCCTCCCTCACGTGCCCCCCTTCCATCCAGGATCTGTCCCCTCTCTCTCTGCCCCCTCTTTTCAGCCCCCAGTTCCAGTCCCCTTCATCCACCACATGCCTTGCATCCCCCCCCCCTTTCAGCCCCAGACCCATTCTCCCACCTGCCCCAGGCATGGACCCATTTTCCCTCCTGCCCCCATGTCAGACCCCAGTTCCAGCTTCAGACCCCTTCTCCCATCTGAGCACTCCCCTCCCCCACAATCCCCTTCTCCTTCTCCCCTCTCTGAGCGCCCCACTCTCCCTAATCCCCTTTAAGCACCCCTCTGAGCTCCCCCACCCTTCCCCAATCCCCTTCTCCCCTCCTTAATGCTCTCCCACCCTCCCTAATCCCCTTTAAGCACCCCTCTGAGCGCCCCCCCACCCAATCCCCTTCTCCCCTCTGAGTCCCCGACCCGACCCGAGATCCGTTCTCCTACCCTGTCCTGCTTTAAAAAATTGTTTTCGAAGCGCCGGAAAGTAGCAGGCAGCGCGCCTTGCGTCTGTCTGCCCTGCTAGTAAAGAAGATCTCGTTGACGTCGTCGCCCTTCCCACATTGAGTCCCGACCCCCTCTGAGGCAACTTCCTATTACCGCGAGGGCGGGCGGGACTCAATGTGGGAAGGGCGACGACGTCAGCGAGATCTTCTTTACTAGCAGGGCAGACGCGAGGCACGCTGCCTGCCACTTTCCGGCGCTTCGAAAAAAAATTTTTGAAGGCGGAGCAGCGGGAGCGGAGCACCCCCCCACCCGATGACACCCGTGGTGGACCGCCCCCACCGCCCCACCCTTGCTACGCCACTGGTTCGATAGCATTTCTACATCTGTCTGTCCATCCTGGCCAGGCGGACAGTAGTACACTCCTATCACTATCCTTTTCCCTTTTACACATTGAATTTCAATTCATAAGGATCCCAAGATGTGTTTTGTTTCCTGCAGTATTTTCAATCTATTGATTCAAGGCCCTCTTCAACATACAATGTTACCTCTCCACCAATTCGATGCACCCTATCACGACAATATAATTTGTACTCCGGTATGACAGTGTCCCATTGGTTATTCTCCTTCCACCAGGTCTCAGAGATTGCCTATTATATCTAATTTTTCATTTAGTGCAATATATTCTAACTCTCCCATCTTATTTCTTAGGCTTTTGGCATTTGCATTTAAACATTTCAAACTATGTTTGTTGTTCCTATTTACATCATGCTCATTACTTGATAGTATTAATGTGCAATCTTTTGTCTGATTTTTTTATTTAAGGACACCTGATCTACTACGATCTATTTTGCAATCTCACTATCGGGATACCCTGTCTTCCCTGTTTTGGTGATATCTTTAAAAGATACCTTATTCTGAACCATGCGCTTTTGAGCGACTGTCAACCTTCCCTCCATTTCTAGTTTAAAAGCTGCTCTATCTCCTTTTTAAATGCCGATCCCAGCAGCCTGGTCCTACCCTGGTTAAGATTATTATTATTAACATTTGTATAGCGCTACCAGACGAACGCAGCGCTGAACACCTGACACAGAGAGACAGTCCCTGCTCGATAGAACTTACAATCTAAAAATACAGACAGACAAGACAATTAAGGGCGAGGAAAGTACTGGGTGAGAAGGAACAAGGATAGGGGAATTGAGTAGTGGTTAGGAGCCAAAAGCAGTGGTGAAAAGGTGGGTTTTCAGCATAGATTTGAAAACAGGTAGAGATGGAGCTAGGCGTATAGGCTCAGGAAGTCCATTCCAGGCATAAGGTGCCGCAAGGGAAAAGGAACGAAGCCTGGAATTAGCAGTGGAGGAGAAGGGGGACGACAAGAGAGATTTGTCCAGCGAGCGGAGATTATGGGGAGGAAAGTAGGGAGAGATGAGAGAGGAGAGGTAATGGGGGGCTGCAGAATGGATGCATTTAAAGGTCAGTAAGAGAAGTTTGAACTGTAAACGGAAGCGGACAGGGAGCCAGTGAAGTGACTTGAGGAGTGGGCTAGTGTGGGTAAAACGATTTTGGCGGAAAATAAGTCATGCCGCAGAATTTTGGACAGACTGGAGAGGAGAGAGATGGCTAGCGGAAGACCAGTGAGAAGCAAATTGCAATAATCCAAGCGAGAGGTGACAAGGGTTTGGATAAGGGTTCTGGTAGTGTATTCAGAGAGGAAGGGGCGAATTTTGCTAATGTTGTAGACAAAGAAGCGACAGGTTTTGGCCGTCTGCTGGATGTTAGCAGAAAAGGAGAGGAAGGAATCAAAGATGACTCCTAGGTTGCGATCAGATGAGACAGGGAGGATGAGGGTGCCATCTACTGAAATAGAGAATGGGGGGAGGGGCGAGGTGGGCTTGGGGGGAAAGACAATAAGCTCAGTTTTGGCCATGTTCAGTTTCAGGTGGCGGTGTGACATCCAGGCAGCTATGTCGGTCAAGCAGGCTGAAACTTTGGCCTGGGTTTCAGCAGTAATGTAATGGAGCCCATCCTTTCAGAATAGGCTCCCAGTTCCCCAGAATGTTGCTCAGCTCCTAACAAATCTAAAATCCTCCTCCCTGCACCATCGTCTCATCCATGCATTGAGATTCCGGAGCTTTGTCTTTCTGTTGGGCCCTGGGTGTGGAATGGGTAGCACTTCAGAAAACGCTGCCCTAGAGGTTCTGGATTTGAGCTTTCTACCTGAGAGCCTAAATTTGGCTTCCAGAACTTCTCTCCCACATTTTCCTGTATCATTGGTACCCACATGTGCCAAGACAGCCGGCTCCTCCCCAGCACTATCTAAAATCCTATCTAGGTGATGCATGAGATCCGCCATCTTCGCACCAGGCAGGCAAGTCACCAGGCGATTCTCATGTCCAACAGCCATCCAGCTATCTACATGCCTAATAATCGAATCACCAACTACAACAGCCGTCCTAACCCTTCCCACCTGGGCACTAGGCCCTGGAGACACATCCTTGGTGCGAGAGGATATTGCATTCCCTGGTGTGCTGGTCCTGTCTACAGGATTAATTCCAGCCTCACCAGGGTGATGCTTTCCTTCTAGGAGACCTCCCTCCTCCAAGGCAGCACAGGAGCTGCCAGATTGGAGGTGGGACTTCTCTACAATGTCCCTGTAGGCCTCCTCTATGTACCTCTCTTTCTCCCTCAGCTCCTCCAAGTCTGCCACTCTAGCTTCAAGAGAACAGACTCATTGTCTGAGATTTAGGAACTCTTTGCAACGAGCACACACATATGACATCTCACCAACTGGGATAGCACCCCTCTCGCTGCTGGACTACTGACTGCATCATAGTGTTATACAGTTGTTTAATTAAAACTTCTTAAGGTACTAGGAATATCAGATGAATATAATGATCCTTTTGACTGTCATGATTTGTAATTTATTTGGGGTCAGACTCTAATGAAAATTGAAAATTCCCCTCTTGGTGTCTTACTGTCACGTCCGTGGCCGTGACCCCTCTCAGACTCGCTTTATTTCCTGTGGTCAGCTTCTGAGCTGGCTTCTGTCTGTTCTTTGTGAGTTAGTTTTGTCTCTATCTTTGTGGACTGTCACCCATTCCAGACTTTAGCTCAGTCCAGTCCGGATCTTCCAGGCTGCCGGATTTGTCTGTCTTGTTTGACCTGCACAGCTCCCGTAGTGGCCTGGTGATTGCTGCAGCTTGAGCCTCAGAAGGAGGCGGGCCTAGGCCAGGGAAGAAGAGACGTCATGGAGACTCTGCGACCAACACAACAGATCTTCCTGCCCGTGCAGCGCTTCAGAAAGAGGTGAGAGGCGCTGCTCGGGTCAGTAATAGGGAGGGGGGTCTCGGTGGAGGGGGGGAGCGGCGTAGTCGACCTCAGGGGGGGCAGCGGGGGCGGGGCATGGGGCGGAAGAATGACGGGAGGCGGAGTTAGCTTTTGCAAAACAGAAGAACAGGAAGGGAGGGGGACCGGGGCTGCTAGAATTTTGCTTTTTCGTGGGGGGGGGGGGGGGGGAAGCGGTGGAAAGTGGGGAGCAGCGGGGGGGGGGGGCAAGGCCATCCATACAGGACGCTCCGGACGAGCGCCCTTGCCCCCTCCTGATCCTTTGTTTTTGTATTTTGCTGACCGGGTAGCCACGTGTATGTGTTGTGGCTTTTTTTTTTGTTTGTTTTGACATTTGCTGCATGCGCAGAGCAGCCAGCAAAACGCTTGGCTGCTCTGCGCATGATTTTGGGGCCGATTACCGACGTGTATTGTGATTCTTTGATACATTGTACGTTTCAATACCGATCTGAGCATGTGTGACTTTTTTTTTTTTGGTGCATTCTTCGTTTTTTTAAAATCGTTAGGGACTTTAACGATTTAGATTTTTTAACGTTTGGTTGATGCATCTGCCTCATAGTTTGGATTCTAAGGAGACTAGTACAAACAAACCCTTTGAAGCTAGCCCAGTAATCAAATTGCCCTTAGTAACCTTAGCAACTGTTCTACTTCCTCACACCTTAATTCACACCTTATTCAGGTCAACTGCAGTGCTACCTCTCCAGCAGGAAGAACAGAGAATAACTTTCTTTTATAGCAGTTCAAACCTAGTTACTATCCTTTTTATACTCTTGGCTGTTAAGTTTCTACCTCTAGAGACATTTTCAGTTTATGTTTCAACGCTTTTATTGATGACATTGCAAAATAGTTACCACATTCCATTTTAAAAGGTACAATAACTTAACCATGAATAAGCAAACAGCTAATATATTTTATCTTCTGTCATCAAGCTTTTATCTTTCCCCCCCCATGCCCATCTTCTCGTTATCTTTAATCAATTAGTATTGCTCTACCAATTTGCATAACTCTAATTCCAAAACAACTGGTCATGCTATGACATTTTAATTATTTAACTGTTCATTATCCATTATATTTTCATTTTGGGCTTTCCTCTCTTCTTCCCTTCTCCCATAAACCCCCTCCCTCTCCCCCCTCTCTTTTCCATTACCGTTATTGAGAGGTGCATGTATTGATAGTCTGTATCATATCCATAAAATCTCATAAAATTCCAAAACCTCACAGTTAAGAATAATAGTTGTAAGAACCTCAAAACTTTTATTGCTGTCTCTCCGCCCTCCCCTCTTTGCCGTGAAGCTCATCCACCCAGCAGTGATGCCTGACACATTGATTTTGTCTCATGTTTCTAATTATATTCTTTCCATACATACCAACTAACCCAAATTATTCAAAACTTGACTCCGTGCTCTTGGGGATATTTTGTGTAGGTACGCCCCCCAAATTTTATAAATCGTTGACGCCTCTTTGGTGTATTACGGGCGTCCTGCATTTCCCATAACATAAGTTCGTGGAGCCTGTTTCTCCAATACCAATATGAGGGTCTCCTATCCGTTGTCCAGCAATTTAGAATACATTTTTTCCCCAAAATACAAAGTTTACTAAGGAACATCTTTTCTTCTAAAGTTCCTTTGTTCCATATCGTCATGGAGCTCAGTATCACCCTCTCAAAGGACAGGTCCACCCGGTATCCAAGAACCCAGCCCAAAAACCTGAAGAGAGCTGACCAAAACCCCCGTATCTCTCTACATTGCCACAAACCGTGGCTGAATGATGCATTTGCTTCTGCACATTTGGGACACTTACTTGTTTCTACCACTCCTGCATACCATGCCTGCTTAACTGAGAAATATGCCCTGTGTATGGTGCGAAAATGGCATTCCTGCAAATCAGCACTATGTACCACCCTTACCCAGGGGCGTAGCTGCGGGTGGGCCTGGGTGGGCCTCAGCTTAGGCCCACCCAGTTTTCCCTGCTCCTCCAATCAGTGCACAGCCAGCCTTTAGCCCTGCAGCAAACAGGAATGAGCAGCTCTCCAATTCTTTCTCTTGTTCCAGCATCGCGGCACCAGGTATCGCCCCCCCTCCCTGTCCCCCCGAGCCCTCCAATCCCCCGATCGTGTCAGGGAGAAAGCAGTACCCAGGCTGCTTTAGACCTGCCCAGAGAAGCCTTTCTTTCTCCTTCAACTTCCTGTTCCCGTAGGCGGGAAGTTGTAGGAGAGAGAAGGGCTTCCAGGCAGGGACAGGTTTAAAGCAGTGTTTGTACTGCTTTCTGGATGAAGCTGCCGGTGACTCGAGGGATTGGAAGACTAGGGGGAAGGGGTGACAGTCCTGACTGCCAGACGGTTTCCCTCCGATGGAGGCCTTGCACCCCTTCCTCTCGTTGTTGCCCTGATATTTTAAAAGCCCCATAAAATTCCCCAAAGTGGCAGACTAAACAAGCAGAAATCCCTGCCCGGAGGATGTGGACTGGAAACTGGGCAAGAGCAAACTAAGTTCTGATTGAGGATTGTCCAGAGGAAGAGCCTCAGGCAGAGTTGGCTCCCCAGGTGAGAGACAGCCACCCAGCTCCCATTCTCTGGTCATCAGCTGCTCCTGCTTACCAAACGCTTCACTGTTGTGAAGTCTGGAATGAAATCCTGCACTGAGGTTTTTCCCTATTGCTTTCCTTGTATTGAGGGTTAGGAGAAATATACTGGGTCCAGAATTTATTTGTGTTCCAGTGACTGTGACTAATTCACATGTAATAAGCATTAAAAAAGAGCTAAAAACTCTTTAAAGAAAAAAGGGGAGGAAGTAATTGTTCTGAAGTCTGCTTACATGATAAATTTGATCAGCTAAGTTGGGTTAAGGTCCTAAAAATATTTATTCCTCCTAATGCTGCTTTGATTGAGTTATGCTAGTAATATTACAGGTTTATTCGTTGCTTAATTGGAGGCCTATGAGATGTTTTAGAGCTCCATTATTAATGTAGTAATTATAGAATTTTCCAGATCTAGAATTCTTGAATTTAGTATAGTAGAAAAGCCTTTGATAATTATTTAATTATAATATTCCCTAATTCCTTTAATTTAAAGAGGGGTTTCCTTTGTGTAAGCCTTTGATTATATGATATAAATGTTGATTGCACCTCGTGTAGAGAATGTAAATTTTGCAGGTATTTGTGTAAGTTAAAAGAAATTTTGTCATGTTATTGCCATAGCATCTATTATCTAGTAAGTTGCTGAGCTGGCAGTTACTGTGACTTGTCCAAGGTCACACTGTCAATTATTAGTTAAGTCTGGATTAGAAACTAGGAAAATTCGGGTTTATGATCCCCTTTACTAATATTTCTGACTTGCTACTTTTTCCTCTAGGAGCTAATTATTAAGTTAACAGTATCTAACTCAGTGTGAATGTTTTCCATTGTGGTTTATTTTATAATAAAGCGTGAACATCTTACCATTACCAGTGAGCACAGTTGTCGCGACCCGCGCCCCTACCTGCTCTCCCGCCGCGGGGGGTGGGAGCCAGCGTCCTCCGCGGCGCAGGGTAGCGGCCCGTAGTCCCCGGCGTGGGGGCAGGCTCCGCCGCGGTGATGGCGGGTCTGGCCGAGTCCGGCGGCCGGGGACTGCGGCCACCGGTCTCTCTGTCGCCGGGTGTGGAGGCGAAGTTCGCGCCGCCCAAGATGGCGACGCTAGTGCGCGTGGGTCGGCGTCTTTCTCCTTCCAGAGCCGGGGACCCTGGAGCTCCGCCTCCAATGCGCCGGATTGGAAGGCCAAGCTGGTGGTTCCGCCTGGGAGATCGGGCAGAGCCAATCCGAGGGGCTCTGCCGATACCCAGGGCCGGATTGGTGGGCTACTCCTACGAAGGCAGGGCAGTTAATATGGCACGCTATTTAAAGATGGAAACTGAGCTGACACATTGCTTCCGGTTCTGTTCCTGAAGCCCTGCTCCGTGTTTGTTACTTCCTGGTGTTCCGCCCAGAGACTTGCTTGAACCTGACTACTGCTTTGATAGCCGCCTGCCCAGAGACTTGCTTGAACCTGACTACTGCTTTGATAGCCGCCTGCCCAGAGACTTGCTTGAACCTGACTACTGCTTTGATAGCCGCCTGCCCAGAGACTTGCTTGAACCTGACTACTGCTTTGATAGCCGCCTGCCCAGAGACTTGCTTGAACCTGACTACTGCTTTAATAGCCGCCTGCCCAGAGACTTGCTTGAACTTGACTACTGCTTTGAGAGCCGCCTGCCCAGAGACTTGCTTGACCCCGACTACTGCTTGTTAGTTGCCCACGTCTCCCGACTCCAGCCAGGTCAGTCCGTCGACCCCGCGGTTCCAGCAGTCCCATTGGCCGCCTGCAGCTGGGGGGGCTCAACCCCTGGTGAACGGCAGTCGCCGCGGGTGAAGATTTGGGGTTGCACGGCTGTCCTCTGAGGCCCCTCGGGGCCTTGTGGGACCTAAGGGCTCACCAACATTGTGGACAAGACAACAGTATTTTAAACAAGTTTTTAAAGTTCAAATATTTTATTGAAAAGTTAGCATTTAAACAGAAACATAGTAATAAACTGAAATACAAAGAACTCTGAGTAAGCCATAACTGTCCCATCCTTTTGTAGAAAGGTTTCCAAAAGTATCACACCCTGCTTCCCTAGGTCTCGAAAAAATTTATTTTCTCTCCCAGGTGAGAACTCCGCATTACCCGTAATTGGCAGCAGTACACTACTCTCTGAACTATGTTTCCAAAGTTTTGTTATCTCTCTCCACAAGTATCTTAAAGGCTGCAAAAGTGGGCTATGCTTAACTTGTTGTGGAAGGTTTCTGAATTTTGCGTGTAGTAAATAATTGAGGTGCCAGGGGCTGAAATGCATGCATTCTAATTGTACATCTGTGTAGGTGTTCATACCCATTACCCAATCTCTTAAATGCCTTAAATGGCATGCTTGATTGTATGTGCGCATATCAGGGATCCCCAACCCCCCGTTCGTCTGGGCCCCGCTAAGATACTTCCATTTGAGTTTTGATTTCCTTCCGGCCCAACAAAATCGGGCCACCTGTCTCTGGTGTACACGGAGATCTTTTTTCCATATCCGTATTGGTAATATCTGCAGCACATATAAGCATTTCGGGAATACCAACATGCGGTACAGATGGATCCGGCCCAAAAGTGTTAATGGCAGAGAACTCCACCTGTTTAACTGCTCCCTCGTGTCTCGCAGTAATTGCGGAACATTGGAAGCGTATATCTGAGCCGGATCCAATGTTAATTGAATGCCTAAATATCGGAATGACCCCGTCTCCCACCGTAATGGGAACTGTTCCCAGTCTGCCTTCCTAATGTCTGGGCTCACTAAGGCCTCTGATTTTAGCAAATTTAAATGAAATCCGGAGAAGTCCCCATATTCCCTTATGCTTTCCATTAGGTGCCCCAGAGAGTTCTTGGGATTTGTTATTAACACCAGCAAGTCATCTGCAAATGCTGCTATTTTAAATTCCCGGTCTTGTATCTGTACTCCCTTTATATCTGTATTGTTACTTATCTCCCTTATCAACGGGTCAAGTGTTAAGACAAAAAGTAAGGGTGATAGAGGACATCCCTGGCGTGTACCTCGCCCAATGGGGAACCAATCCGAGGCAAGGCCATTAACAAGGACTCTCGCTCTAGGATAGGTGTACAGAGTTCTAATCGCCTGCATGAAGAACCCAGTCACGCCATATGCTTTAAGTGTTTCTAATAGGAACCCCCAATCCACCCGATCGAAAGCCTTTTCGGCATCAAAACTAATTAACATGGTTGACTGTCTTTCCCTCTGTGTTTTCTCCAGCGCTAAAAGTATTCTCCTCATATACTTTGCTATTTTCCTACCCTGGACAAATCCCGCTTGTGGCTCTTCTACCAAAGAGGGGAGATATCTGGCCAGTCTATTGGCTAGCAATTTGGCCAAAAACTTGGCCTCTGAGTTTAAAAGTGAAATTGGTCGATAAGACTCTGGGTGTTGAGCTGTTTTACCTGGTTTAAGCAGTACTGTTATATGGGCCTGGTTCATATGTTGTGGCAGAGAACCTTAAATCCGTAACTTGAGCTTTCAATACATCTCATACCATATACCATATACCATATCACTCAGGTCTAGTCCCATTGTCCCCTCTCACCAAAGAGAAGGCTCCCCTAGGTGCCTTTCTCAGCTCGGATTCTGCTTCAAAGTCATGTGTCTGGTTCTTTCATTTCCACGTCTAGGAACTGCTGAGCTTCTTGGACAGTTTGAAAGGATCGCCACTGGTTTCCATGCTGAATCTTTAGGATAGCTGGATAAAGTAGCATAAATCTGGTATTCTTGGTAACCAGTGTAGAACATATGGGATGAAAACGACGTCTTTGTTCCTGCACTCCTGCCGAGTAGTCCTGAAAGATCTTTATTGGGGAACCCTCATATTGAAGAGAGTCGCGCTTCAACCTGAAGCCTCGTAATGTTTCTTCTTTATGCAGGTAGTTAAGCACTTTGATGATGACAATTCGTGGTCTCTGCATATTTTGTTGCCAATGCCCTAGCCTATGGACTCGCTCGATGCACAACTCTCCTCGGCTATCTGAGAGGGCCAGCTCTTTTTTCAACCACTGTTCTAGTAATTGTCCAAGTAGTTTCTCTGGGATCTTTTCGGGGAGGCCCACAGTTCTCAAGTTGCATCTCCGTGCGCGGTTTTCCATGTCTTCTATTTTTTCTTGTTGCAACTTAAGCTGAATCCTGAGCCTGGTAATCTCCTGTATGTTCTGGGAGTTGGAATCCTCCACTGCTGCTATCCGAGCCTCCGCCTCTCCAACTCTCTTCTCCGTTTCGGCCCCTGAAGATTCTAAGTTCTTTAATTGTCCGGCCAACAAGTCAAATCGTGGGCTTAGAGCTGCGCTCACCGCTGCTGTTATTTGCGCCAGTTGTTTATCAGTGAATTCTCTCTCAACTGTGCCTTTCAAGTCCGCCATTTTGTGGCTGAGTTTAGGAGGTGAGGGTCTATCTTTATCAAATTTTGTACCTCTACGAGTGGTCCCAGATGGTATGGGTTTCAAATATTGCTCCATACACTCAGCAGCACCGCTCTCAGACACCCTCTCGGCACTTCGGCGGCCAGCTCAACTGCTATTGGACAACTGGTCTCTGCCCGGTCCTCGTTTATGCGCGGGACCTCAGGTACCGTTGGTCAATTATACTGGGCCTTTAACCCGTTGTCCCACGTCGTCGTATTTAAATATTCTGGGTTGTCTCTCTGGGTATCGGGCGAATAGAAGAGATATTATAAGTCCACTCTGCTAGAATTTCTTCCCCTAGCCCAGGAATATATCTTCCAACTGCTCAGTGTCGGCCGCTTAAAATGCTTGTCTGCTAGCTGATGTTCCTCCAGTCCTCTAGCTCCTTAGGTTCACTTTCTGTGTCCTTTGCCAGTGCTGGCCTGTCGGCTCCTTGCCCCGGTCCCAATGGAGTGTACTCACTGTCGCTATTCCTGCAACTGGATCAGGCCTTCCCCCTCCCGTTGGGACTCCTGTCTCTCTTGCTTTCCACCGGGTATGTCCTTTAAGAGCTTCGGGCTTCCTCTGCCGCTGCCATCTTGAAATAGCTCGCGTGTGTTTCAAATGTTGTTTTTTGTACTGGGGATAGCGCCGGCAGTGCCGTTTTCGTGTTCTTCCCGGTCCCTGTTGCCCTCCTTGCTCATAGGATCTTTTAGGAGCGGGTCCAGTATGGCCCATAAACGTAAAGCCCGGCTTAAGGAAATACTGCGATTGAGCCAATTAGTGTGCAAGGCGAGGAGGCGTTATGGTCGACAGCCCTCCCTAGAGAGTAAACAACATTTATTATCCCTGCAGACGGCATTAAATGAACTCCTTCACCAAAAAGCTGTGAAAACACAAAAGTATTATAAGTATCAGCTTTATAAGCATGGCAACAAAGGGGGGCGATTGATGGCGCGTTTAATCGCGGCTAAGCAAGGGAAAACTAGGATATTGACCATGAAAAGCGAGCAAGGTAAACGAATCTCCACAGATCAAGGAATTAGCGAGATCTTTTATAATTATTAGAAAAGGCTATATGAGAGCCCACTGGACGAAGGTCTGTCGGGGGACTCATACTTAGAGCAGTTAAAGTTACCAAGTCTATCTTCGCAAGATGAGCAGAGGCTTAATAATTCAATTACGACAGAGGAGGTGCTGCTGGCCATTAATCAATTCCAACTGTTTAAAGCTCCCGGGGTGGACGGTTACAGAGCGGAATTTTACAAAATAATGGGGGAAGAGATAATAGAACCCTTAACGGTAATGTTTAATACCTTAATACTACTACTACTACTACTAAATAGCATTTCTAAAGCGCTACTAGGGTTACGCAGCGCTGTACAATTTAAACATAGAAGGACAGTCCCTGCTCAAAGAGCTTACAATCTAAAAGACAAGAGAACAATCTAAAGACAAGTGAACAATCTAGAGGACGAGTGAACAGTTAATCTGATAGGGTGGATAGGTTGGGGCATTCTATATATCTCGAGCGGTTAGGCGCCGAAGGCAGCATTGAAGAGATGAGTTTTAAGCAGCGATTTGAAGATGGGTAGGGAGGGGGCATGGCGTATGGGTAAAGGAAGATTGTTCCAGGCATAGGGTGAGGCAAGGCAGAATGAGCGGAGCCTGGAGTTGGCAGTGGTGGAGAAGGGTACTGAGAGAAGGGCTTTGTCCTGTGAGCGGAGGTTACGGGCGGGAACATAGGGGGAGATGAGGGTGGAGAGGTAGTGAGGAGCCGCAGACTGAGTGCATTTGTAGGTAAGGAGGAGGAGCTTGAATTGTATGCGGTATCTGATCGGAAGCCAATGAAGTGATTTGAGGAGAGGGGTGATATGAGTATATCGGTTTTGGCGGAATATAAGACGTGCTGCAGCGTTCTGAACTGATTGAAGGGGGGATAGGTGGCTGAGTGGGAGGCCGGTGAGGAGTAAGTTGCAGTAATCAAGGCGAGAGGTAATGAGAACGTGATCAAGAACAGGTGCCCCCCGACTTAAACACCGCATGCATTATTGTAATCCCTAAGAGGGAAAGACCTGGAATCGGCAGCATCATACCGGCCGATTTCGCTCCTAAATTTTGAGGTCAAGCTGATGGCTAAGATCATGGCAAATAGATTAGCGAGAATTTTGCCAAAACTAATACATGATTCCCAAGTAGGGTTTGTAAAGGGTCGAACAATTGCTAAAAACGTCCGTAAAGTCTTGACCTCCTTAGAAGCTAGCAGTAGAGGGAATAAAAAATCTTTATTAATAAGCTTTGACGTGGAAAAAGCTTTCGATCGGGTCCACTGGGATTTCTTGTATGCAGTCCTTCGGAAATATGGATTTTCGGGTAGATTTTTGTCAGGGATAAAAGCATTATACTCGAACCCGAGGGCCCGCATCTCGGTTAATGGGCTTGTAACACCAGACTTTGACATAGGTAGGGGAACGCGACAGGGCTGCCCTCTATCACCTCTATTGTTCGTGCTAACGCTAGATCCTTTATTGAGAGACATAATGGAGCAGCCGGAAGTAGCTGGAATGAAGATAGGGAGAGAGGTGTTTAAGGTGGCAGCATTTGCCGATGATATTTTGGTTCATTTGACGAACCCGCAGGACTCTTTGGATGCATTGTTGGAGATCTTTTCAGAATATGGAGATTACGCGGGTTTTCGGTTGAATCTTGAGAAGTTGGAAGCCTTGGCCTCATCAGAGGAGGTATGGAGATGTTGGAGAGGTGCATTTCCTCTGCGACAGGCGCAAAACTCTTTTAAGTATTTAGGAATCTTGTTGCCTATGAACACCTCTCGCCTATATGATCTAAATATCACTTGGCTGTTGGAGGAGACCCGGAATGTGCTACAAGGTTGGCTGGATTTGCCGTTATCGCTGTTGGGTAGAATTAATCTGATAAAGATGGTACTGTTTCCTAAGTGGCTTTATGTCTTGCAGACAATACCAATCTGGTTATGTCGGAAGGATCTGCAGAAATTTAATACATTAGCATCTAAGTTTTGTTGGAAGGGTAGGAAACCACGGATTCGGTTTTCCTGTTTGGTCGGTAACTGGAGACAAGGTGGGGTGGGAATGCCGGATCTAGCGCTATATAATCAGGCATGTCAGTTACGCCATTTGGGAGACTGGTTTTTGGGAACACAGCGTTACACCCCTATAGCGTTGGAGACGGCATACTTGGAACCTTATCGGCTTTTCTCATTGTTACATCATAAAACAGGTAATCTACCAGAGGGGTTGCGTAAAAGCGTGATGGTGCGACCGCTAAGGGAGGTGTGGAGAAGGCTTGTGCGCCAGCTTGGGGGAGATCCAACAGTGTCAGACCAGCTTACAATATGTGGGAATTGTGAGTTTTTACCTGGGATGTCGAGCCGGCATTTTGTTGACTGGGCGAGTCGGGGAATTACGTGCTTGGCTGATCTGCTGGATGGAGATGGGCGGCCCCTATCAGCTGAGGACTTGTTGAGTAAGGTGGGGGATTCCTGGGGTAATAGATTTGCTATAAGGCAAATACAACATTATGTGGCCTCCTTGCCGGAAGCTTCTTTGACCGGGCAAGTGGGGGGCAAGCTACGAGATTTTTTTCACTCTGTGGGCGAGGGAGAAATTACTGTCTCCTTGCTTTGTAAGACATTAACTAGATGGCAACCCCCCAGAGATTATGGGCCACTGAGACGTGCGTGGGAAAGAGAACTGGGCTTTGAAGTGGCGTCTTGGGACGTACCGAGGGTAGTGGTGCGCATACCCCTGTTGGTAACAGATGCTCGTTTGAGAGAATGTGCATATCGATGTATCCACAGAGGGTATGTGGCAGCGACTCAATTAGCACACATGGGAGGGGATCGTAGCCCAAATTGTCTCAAATGTGGAACGAGTCCAGGTACGTTACTACATATGTTTTGGAGCTGCCCTTTAGTGAAAAGATTTTGGACTCAGGTTCGAGGCTTTTGGGAAGGACGACTTGGAATTAAGGCCCGGGGAGCAGTTGAACAATTAATTTTAGATCTTCCAGGATCCTTTCGAGGGCAGAATCGTTTTGAAGTACTGTTACTTCGTAAGATGTGCTTACTGGCTAGGAAATGTATTCTACAGTACTGGACGGTTAAAGACCCCCCAGCATACTGGCATTGGAGGAACCAGTTGCATCAGCTGGTTTCTTGGGAGGCTGGCGAGATTAGATCCTCGCAGAGAAAGAGAATTACGTTTCTGGCCCTCTGAGGTCCCTACTTACGCATCCTAAGCCCTAGAGGCCGGAGTTTACTTCTTAATGCAGGGTGAGCTTCCTATGTTGATATGGTAAAGTTCCTTCAGGTTGGGAAAAGGTGGAGGGGAGGGGGGAGGTTGGGGGGATGGGGTGAGAAGGTTAGGTTGGGGGGGAGGGGAGAGGATAAGGGGTGGGTAGTGGGTTTCGAGAGGGAGGGAGGGTCTTTGTTAAAGGAAGGCTCATTTTGGTTGCATCTGGAAATTTGATCTCTAATTGGGTATCGATTGTAATTGGCGGCACTATGTGACTTCCTCCCTATAAGTGTGGTATTATAATTTGATGACATCGTGTATGCTATAGGAGCACTCAAGATGTATTTGGTGGATGTATTTGGGACTCTGCTAGATGGTTGTTCAATCTTATTATATTGTTTTGTCATCAATAATAAAAATCGTTGAAACATAGGAGCGGGTCCGGCGCTGTTAAAGTCGGGGCTTCATTCAGGTGGGACGGAGCTCGCAACGCGACGTCCATCTCGCTGCTCGTCTCCACCGGAAGTCCCGACATTTTCAGTTTAAAACTATAGGGAAAAGGGATTGTACACTATGGAAACTAGTTAATAATGCTTGCCTCCCTGTCTTATATTTTTATTTTCTTTCTAAGACTGAACTGGGCCCGTCTGTGCCTTCAAGGGTATGGAGACTAGCTAATAAAGTTTGCTTGCTTGCTTTTTTTTTTTTAATTCTGTGTTCATCAATATCCTACAATTCCTCTTTTAAACCCTAATCTTTAAGCTGTGGCAGAAACTTTAAGTTTTAAAACTATGGGGAAAAGGGTATGAAGACTAGCTAATAAAGCTTTTCTTTCTTGCTTTTTTTTTTTTCATTCTAACTGTGTTTATCTATATCCTACAATTCCTAATTCAAACGGACAGTCGGGTTGCAATGTATTACACGAAAAAATAGGGGGGCACCTGATCACACCCTCTGTGTCAGGAGGCTGTTTTGATGTGGCGTTGGGTTCTCTGGCATGGTATGCTCCTTCGAGCCACTTATCTGGCAGGCAAGAACAGCCTGGCCGACAGAATGAGCAGGGTCATGCAACCGCACGAGTGGCCTCATCATGGTAATTGCCTGGGAGAGGGGCACCCCTCTTGGTTGACCTCTTTTGTCACTCACATCAATCACAAAGTCCCTCAGTTCTGTTCCAGACTTGTAATCAAACCAAAACAGTTTACAATATATAAAGGCAATTAAAATAATCAAAACAGCAACAAAATAGGAATGCCATAATTTGATAGTAAAGCTTAAACACTCAAGACCAACCATCATTTACACAAACACCCACTTAAATCATACTATTCACAAATATTTAACTAAAATCCAGAACAGTTAGGTTTTGTCCAAGTAAGTAGTTGCAGTTTCATTTCCTTTTCTTTCCCATTGCAAAGATCGATCAGAGGAAACTGAATAACCCATAGGCTAAATTCTATTAACCAAAAGCCAAATTGAAAAAATAAGTTTTCAGTAATACTCAGAAAGACTTAAATGAGCCTTCAAGCCGTAGGTACTGAGGGAGCGAGTTCCAAAGGGCCAGAGCAAGGAAGAAAAAAGCAGATGAGCACATCGACTCCCAATGTGCTTTTGAAGGCGGTGGTAGGATCAACCTGTTGTCAGTTAAAAGATTGTAATGTGCGAGAAGGAGTGTAGGGAAAATTCTCCGAGGACAAGCAGGCTGCTTGTTCTCACATGTGGGTCGGCATCCACGGCGGCCCCAGGAACGGAGATTTTTTCTAGTAAAATCTGAAGAGCTTTGTGACAGCCAGCAAAGCGCGGGATGGACGCACTGTGCATGCGCGGCCATCTTCCCACCCGTGCGCGTCCGTTCCCGCCTCAGTTTTTTCTTTTCCGCAGTGGAGAGTGGCTGCTTGTTGGTCTCCCTTAAGTCCCAGGAAAAATGTAGGCGCCTTTTCGCGTGCTGTTCGCTGCTTTTTTCTTGTTTCCCGTCGCCTTTTTCTAGTTTTTTCTAATTTAAAAAAAAAAAACCTCTCTTTTTTCCTTAGTTTTGGCCCTTAATAAGTTTCCTTTCGGTTCCGTCGCGGCCATTTTGGGCCACCCGTCCACGGTTCCCTTTTTTGTGCCCTCAGTTGGCACAATCGAGCCGTTTGACTTCGCCGCCACGATTTTTCCGCTGATGTCATCGAAGCCTTCCAGTGGCTTCAAGAAGTGTGCTCGGCACCAGCGGAATATCTCGGGCACTGACCCGCACTCCTGGTGCATTCAGTGCCTTGGGCCAACCATCGCCCAGACGCTTGCAAGTTGTGACTTAGCTTGAAAAAGCAGACACAGGCGTCGAGAAGAGCTCTTCGGGACTGCCTTTTCGGAGCTCTGACTGATTCCTCGACGTAGAAAGCGGTACGAAGGTCGGCGGCGTCGATATCAGCACCGGGGATGCCATCGACATCGGGAGCGCAGGTAATGGCTGTCCGAACTTCCCCTGTAGCTGTAGTGAGCTGTCGAGTGGGTCTCCACCTGTCTCGAAGGCTCCTGCTGTGCAGGCCCACCGGGACCGACCGATGTCGGATCCGACCCCGAGGAGGCGTGTGGATTCTACGTCCTCCTCGTCGGTACCGAGGAGTACCGGTGACGTGCTTCGAGCAAAGGCGAAGAAGCATCGGCACCGGTCTCCCTCGAGGCACGGTACTAGGAGCTCTGGGGCGTTGAGGGATTCGGCACCCGGAAAGTGCCGACGCCGGGAGGAGCGCTCACCCTCCATATAAGAGGTATCGGTGCGTCAATCTTCGGACAGCCTCCCAGGCCTTCGCAGATTGTGACTTCGACTCCGGTACCGGCCCCACAGCCTTCCTCGACAGCGACTCTAGAGGCATCGGCCTCGGCTGCCACCCAGGTTGACTCCCTGTCGACGTCGATCCTGATTACAGCTGTTTATCCAAATCATGAAATTCTTTAGATCTATCAGGGAGCCCCCCCCAAAGCATAAAAATGTCATCAAACAAGCGGTGTTGCGATGGGAGCAACATTCGCTCCGTCCATTGCTAATCTTTACATGTCAAACTTTGAATGTGAATGGATTAGTCATTCTCCATTTCAGGATGCTATCTTGCAATGGTGGAGGCACATTGATGACATCTTGAGCAATGTTGGTTGTTTTTGGTGAGCCTGGTTGCTAGTGTGAGAATACATAGGCCTGCTTGTACTCAAAGAGAAGATACGTACCTGTAGCAGGTATTCTCCAAGGACTAAGTACATAAGTAATGCCATACTGGGAAAAGACCAAGGGTCCATCGAGCCCAGCATCTTGTACACGACAGCGGCCAATCCACGACACCCAGATCCCTTTCTTGGTCCGTAACTCCTAACGTGGAACCTTGCATGACGTAGCTATAATTCAGGTTCCTTTTTCCCACATGCATCACCTTGCACTTGCTCACATTAAACGTCATCTGCCATTTAGCCGCCCAGTCTCCCAGTCTCGTAAGGTCCTCTTGTAATTTTTCACAATCCTGTCGCGAGTTAACGACTTTGAATAACTTTGTGTCATCAGCAAATTTAATTACCTCGCTAGTTACTCCCATCTCTAAATCATTTATAAATATATTAAAAAGCAGCGGTCCTAGCACAGACCCCTGAGGAACCCCACTAACTACCCTTCTCCATTGTGAATACTGCCCATTTAACCCCACTCTCTGTTTCCTATCCTTCAACCAGTTTTTAATCCACAATAGGACATTTCCTCCTATCCCATGACCCTCCAGTTTCCTCTGTAGCCTTTCATGAGGTACCTTGTCAAACGCCTTTTGAAAATCCAGATACACAATATCAACCGGCTCCCCTTTGTCCACATGTTTGTTTACTCCTTCAAAGAATTGAAGTAAATTGGTCAGGCTAAAGGCCTTATATTCTCACAACCCTCTCACCTCCCCTTGGAGTTGTCTCCTTTTTCTGTTTTTCTTTTTTTGTAATATTGTACTGTGGTAACCGCGCTCTTGTGACGGGCGGGAAGGCACTTGCGCATGCACAGTGGAGCATGTTTCACACTTCACTAAGTTCTTACTAGCTTGTTATAAGCTTGGCTGGGCAATGCGGGATCGCATTACCCATGCGTGCGAATATAAGACCTGTCCTCAGAGAATACCTTCTGTAGGTAAATATCTTCGTTTTACAGATTGCAGAAAAAGAGAGTAGAAATAGCTGGAGGACTGACCTAGACTAGGCAATAAAATTTTGAATTTGAAAGCCCTTATGATGAAGGTACACCTAGATATTTTTGCTATCATGGAGATGTGTTTCAGTGAATCCCATGAATTGTATAGCCATACCAGGTTATAATCTGTTCAGGAAGAGAAGAGTGAGGAAGAGTACTTTATGTGAAAAAGAATATGCCGGAGGTATGAGGAAAGGAGAAGGCAACAAGTGTTTTTCTATTTGAGCTCAGGTTATTTTTCTGTTTATTTGACACATTAGCCAAATAGCTAGCACCCCTTCTGCCCACATGAACATCCTGTCAAAAAAAGAGTAAGAGTTATTTACATTTCCTCTTACCACTGAGTCTGAATTTGCAGGTAGGCTTATTGCTATGGCAGACACTGTGAGCTGTTTCAAGGCATTTAAATGTGGCAGAAAAGTTGATCACTGACAGCTCTGATATTTCATAACCCAGACCATGGTGTGGGACATTTGCCAACAGTGCACCAATACTTCATCATAGGTTCCAGATCTTTCAGTATGTTGGAGGCGTGGTGTATCTCTGAATCATCTTCCACTCCCTGGCGCTAAAGTGAGATGAAAGTTTTTAGTGAAACCCCAACAGCCAGTCAGTGCCACTGTAGTCATTTTGAGTACCAAGGGAGCAGGAACAAAAAAAAAAAAAAAGGGACTGTAAGAGGAGTCCCCGGTGAAGAGAAAATTAGACCCCTCCCACCATCTCTGTTCCCCTATGTTGCAGAGCCAAAGGGCATAAAAATCAGATGCAACACCATCAGCAAGCTCATTGACATAATAGACAATACCTAGCCATGATGCCTTGGACACCAAAGTTGGCACCATCAAAAACAATAAAAGTGACAACTATACAGATAGCCCTTGACAAGACTGTAATCACTGAGCTGGAGGCAACACTCAAAAATGCTTCTTAAAGTCTGTTGAGAACTTCTTCAGAGACCTGACTCAGCCATCACTGTTGAAGGAGGTTTCCTTTGTAATAGAGAGGTTTCATGAGAAAGAGCCATCTCAGAAATGTTTATTTTATATTATTTTTTAGAATTTCACTCGAATGCAATCATCCAAGAATCATGATGAACTACAAATAAATAAAGGAAAAGAAAAAAACACCAAGAAATAATGATTAAGGAGCCCTTTTACAAAGCCACACTAAAAGGTGGCCTGTGCTATGACTAGCTCAAGGGTTTCTCGCTTGGTGAGGCCATTTAGCGTGGCTGAAAATGGCTGCATTTTCCATTTTAGCAATAAATTGGCCACATGCTAATTTTTCTATTAGCTTGTGGCTATTAACACGTGAGCCCTTAACTACACCTACTTTCTAGGTGTTAAGGTCTCACATGCTAATCGGTTAGCGCATGGTGATAATAGCTGCACTGATCAATTAGCGTTGGCCACGTTTACTTTCCATACCCAAACATGTGGGAAGTGAATGCAGATGCTAAAACTACCGCTGGGCACATGAGCGCACCCCACTATAGTGGTTTTTATCCTGTGGTAAGCACACGGTAGTGATTACCTCAGCTTAGTAAAAGGGCTCCTAAATTACTGTAGCTGATTTGCAGAAGTCTATTGTAGGGAGGGCAGGCACAGCAAACCAGGATGATGACAAACTAAACTTAACAATAAAAAGAAAATATAACGTGGAAATAGCCAGGTGGCAATCAAGAGAAAAAAAAAACCACCAAAACCTTTAGGCCAGAATCAAATCAACAAGGCATCAGCCTATAGCAGCCTCTTTGAGGTAAATGTGTGGTAATCTATTAATAGTCATAAAGACCTGGTTTTCTAGGTGGGGGAATGGGATTGTTAACTCATGTTCGTTCTTGACACTTAAAAGCAATGTGCTAAATGAAAAGTAGTCTGTACAACAAATTACTCTGCTTAGTCCAGACAGGATACATTATTTATACAATTTTTACCTTAAGATGTTTTTTCTTCCCCCATTGAGATACTCATCAGCCATAGTCATAGCAAGGAATGCGATATAAAATATGCATTCTTGATCCTGATTCCTCTTTGACATTTCCAGGACAAAGAATGTAGAAGTCTGCCCAACACTGGCCTTCCCAACTACTGGAGTTGTTGTCTAAGCACTGCTAAGTTTTATTTTGATTCCATTCTCTTTTTATATAGGGATCCTTTGTGTTTATCTCATGCATTTTTGAATTTTGTCACTGTTTTTGTCTCCAGGCATCTACCACCCTGGAGGGTATTCCAGGCATCCACCACCCTGCATGTGAAAAAGTACTTCCTGATCTTACTACCAAGTCTATCACCCTGCAACCTCAGTTCATTTCCTCTGGTTCTACTGCTTCCCTTACTGGAAAAGATTTGTTTGTATATTTATAATCTTTTAAATGTCTGTATCAGGGCCTCTGCTCCAGGTACCCAGCACTCCCACCAGCTGCCTACCAGGTGCTGTGGAGGTCTTTCTGCATATTCCTCCCAGCATTCTCTGGAGTGACACCCAGGTCCATCCCAAGCCACTCAGGGGCTCCGCTGCATATGCCTAGCGCTCCCACCTGCCGCCTACCAGGTGCTGTGGAAGCTTTGCAGTCCATCTAAATATTCCTCCCAGCATTCTCTGGGGCAACTCCCAGGTCCACCCTGATCCACTTGGGGGCTTCTATTTCTAATGGCTCCAATACAGTTTCTCTTCTTGATGCTGACTTTTCCAATCTCTTTCTCTATCTGAAACCACTGCAAACCTCAGGACCACATTGCCCACCTTCTGCTTTCATTCAACCATTTCCATTCTCTCTGAGTTCATCTCATCTTCGTCACTGTCGTCATGCCTCTCCTATTCTTCTCCATACTCTCTTGCTCCTTCTCCTGCTCTCTGCTGGGGATATCAGTCCCAATCCTGGTCCTCCAAATCAGCTCTTACCCTACTCGTGCAGGTCAAACCACAATGTCTCCAATCTTATTTCTGTTGCTCTCCTTTCCCCTTCTTTGCCTTTCTCATGTGCCCTTTGGAATGCCTGCTCTGTCTCCAACAAGCTTGCATACATCCATGACCTCTTTATCTCTCATACTTTCCATCTGCTTGCA
Source organism: Microcaecilia unicolor (assembly GCF_901765095.1). Taxonomy (NCBI): domain Eukaryota; kingdom Metazoa; phylum Chordata; class Amphibia; order Gymnophiona; family Siphonopidae; genus Microcaecilia; species Microcaecilia unicolor. The sequence goes on from NC_044036.1 coordinate 232,630,101, forward strand.
CTAACTGAGACTTGGCTTTGTCCTGAAAACTCTGCTTCAGCTGCTGCCCTGTGTCATGGAGGTTACCTATTCTCCCATATACCTCGCCCAGTTGGCCACTGAGTTGGTGTTAGGCTGCTACTGGCTTTCTCTTGTAGATACCTCTTCTTCCACCTCAGTCTCACTGCTTTTGTTCCTTTGAAGTCCACTCCATCCGTCTATCCATTCCTCTACCTCTCTGAGTAGCAGTCATTTATTGACCCCCTGATAAAGTCAGTGAGAAAGGAAGAAAGGAGAATTGACTTCTGGCTTTCCTTCTTTCTCAAACCTTTATCTCCTTCCCTCATTCGTGGGGATTTTAAAATTCATGCTAATGACACCTCTGACTTTTATGCCTCTCAGTTTCTTGCTTTAACAGCCTCTTTCAGTCTTCAGCTGTGCTCCACTACCCCTGCTCACCAGAATAGCTACTGTCTTGATCTTGTCATCTTCTCCAACTACTCGCTTTCAAATTTCTGCACCTCAGTTCTTTTCCTCTCTGGTCATCGTCTGATAACTTTCACATTTAATAACCTCTCCCCACCAGGTCTGTCCAATCTCCACCAATACATTTAGGCTATTGACCCTTGCACACTCTCCACCAGTGTGTCATCCATCTTCTGAACCACTATGTTAAACAAGTCCCTCTCTTTGGCACAGTGGGTCTCAAGAGTGTTCCACCTTTCAAATAATTTATTTATGTCTTTATATTGAGTAATGTTAGGTAACTGATGAGCTGCCATGTGTGCAAGAAATGACATCTATGTTGGAGAAATATGTTGAAGTGCTGCTGTAGTTTTTATCTTTGGACTTCTCTTGTATGAGGTTAGCATGAACCCTGTTTTGCTGAACTGTAAACATATTTTACAATCTTTGTTCTTTCAGGTCCAACTTTGCTCTTAACAAGTGACAATATCAAGCAACGACTGGGTTCAGCTGCCCTGGACAGGTAGAGAGCCCCTTCATTTACCATGCAGTGAATACTTCTGCAAAGAATGGTGTTTTATATATGTGATCAAGAGACATTGGTGCAAGAATATTAAGTGCTGTAGATGAACTTTCAGGTTTGCTCCTTCACTCTATTAACTTTCAGGCTTCCTCTTCCCCTTTTGAGATAATGATTAAATTCAACAGTTATAATCACTCCAACACTAGTCCCAGTACAGTCTTGTAAAAAAATGTATAATTAGGCATCATACTTTCAAATATTAAATTTGGTTTATATATATATGCTGTTTTGACTCATCTATCCATAGACCCCTTCTCTTCTCAATCTACACCTCTTCCCTGGGCTCCCTGATCTTATCTCATGGTTTCCAGTATCATCTCTATGCTGATGACACCCAACTGTATCTCTCCACACCAGACATCACCGCGGAGACCCAGGCAAAGGTATCGGCCTGCTTATCCGACATTGCTGCCTGGATGTCCAACCGCCACCTGAAACTGAACATGTCCAAGACCGAGCTTATCGTCTTTCCACCAAAACCCACTTCTCCTCTTCCTCCACTTTTTATCTCAGTTGATAACACCCTCATCCTCCCCGTCTCATCTGCCCGCAACCTCGGAGTCATCTTTGACTCCTCTCTCTCCTTCTCTGCGCATATCCAGCAGATAGCCAAGACCTGTCGCTTCTTCCTGTTTAACATCAGCAAAATTCGCCCTTTCCTCTCTGAACACACCACCCGAACTCTCGTCCATGCTCTCATTACCTCTCGCCTGGACTACTGCAACTTACTCCTCACTGGCCTCCCACTTAGCCATCTATCCCCCCTTCAATCTGTTCAGAACTCTGCTGCACGTCTCATATTCCGCCAGAACCGATATACTCATATCACCCCTCTCCTCGGGTCACTTCACTGGCTTCCGATCAGATACTGCATTCAATTCAAGCTTCTCCTTCTTACCTACAAATGCACTCAGTCTGCTGCCCCTCACTATCTTTCTACCCTCATCTCCCCTTACATTCCCGCCCGTAACCTCCGTTCACAGGATATATCCCTCCTCTCAGTACCCTTCTCCACCACCGCCAACTCCAGGCTCCGCTCATTCTGCCTCACCTCACGCTATGCTTGGAACAACCTTCCTGAGCCCTTACGCCAAGCCCCCTCCCTGCCCGTCTTCAAGTCTTTGCTTAAAGCCCACCTCTTCAATGCTGCGTTCGGCACCTAACCCTTACCGTTCAGTGAATCCAGACTGCCCCAATTTGACTGCCCCTATCGGACCGACTGTTCACTTGTCTATTAGATTATAAGCTCTTTGAGCAGGGACTGTCTCTCTTTGTTAAATTGTACAGCACTGCGTAACCCTAGTAGCGCTCTAGAAATGTTAAGTAGTAGTAGTAATATTATCCCAGAATGCTTGGGGATCATCCAGGTGTGTTTTGCAAATGTGAAATGAGCACCGATGTTATTCTTGGATGTCTGTGTGGCACTGTGTACTGCAGTGTTAGATGTTCATAACCTGACTTTATATAATAGGGATTTGGATGTCCATCTAATATGGACATCTAAATTCCAGTTTTCAGATGTCCAAAACAAGAACAGAGCTTCTAAAATAACCACCAAAGTGTTTCCTACAGTTGAGACTGATCTGTCAGTTGAAACCTTTGTTTCTACTAGAATGAAAATGAAAAACAAAGTGAAGTACCTACTGACTTTAATTACATGCTTATTTCTAGGGGTGTACATGCAGTTTTTCTTTCATTGGGGGTTCTAATTTTTTCATTTTATTTTTCATTTTATTTTTTTTTTCATTTCATTAGGATTTTTTTAGTGCGTATTTGCAAATAACACTTTAATTTCACAAAGAGCATAAGCTGTCTGCAAATCTACTATATATTTTGGAAATGTATGTATGTGTGTCTGTATGGCTGAAGTTGGCTCCTGAACTGTTGAAGTTAGGGAAATTAAATTTGATGTGCAGGTACATTATGGTCCAGAAGTGGTTCCTAGATAGGTTCCAACTTGGGCACCCTGAAATGGAGGCAAATCCAATTTACATACACAGAATAGACTGAAAAGACATATGCAGAGTAGGCAGACAGAAAACAACCACAGTGGAAACAGACAAATTAGTAGTTGACCAGATTAGACACACAAAATCGAGAAGTAGAGAATGAAGAAAACAGGAATATCATGAGGTGGAGAATGACAAAAGTAGAGCGAGACAATTAGCAGCTAACGGAACACAAAATGCAGAGCATGTGTATAAAATGCCTCCAGTTAGGAGGCAATTGATTGGAAGACAAGCGAGTGATGCCAAGAGGAAGAAAATTGAAAGATGAGGAAAATTTGACTTACTGAAAGAAATAAAAATATTTATACTATTCAAAAAATTCTGGGGAAGTCAATACTATTGAGTATGCTGAACTACAGAAGGGCCACTCTAAACGACTTAGCATAATATAATAAAACATGTTTGTAATTTTTCAAGTTTTAGAAAACAATAAGTTCTCATATTGTTGAAAAAGATCATTAAAAAATCAAAATGTGTTTTCAAGTGGCCATAAAACTTGAAAAAATTCTTAACTTATAAAAAATGTTTATCTTGAAAAATGTTTGAAATTCTGTAAAATGGATGGATAAAAAGCATTACTGTATTATATTACTAGCAATGCTGGGCAGCACAGCTAATAAACTGCTAAAAATGAAACAACAGTAAAACTAAAAAATAATTATTTTGTTTTTAAGTAGTCATTTATATAGACTGTATTATGGTTTGTAAATATTATCTTTATTTATGTGCATCTTGGTTGTACTCTGCTTAAATATTATGATGTGTTTTTAAATAGAATCAAAACACACACACACAAGTTTCATGTCTTGATACACCGCCTGGGAGAAGATTCTATCAAAGTAGTTTACATAAATTCATAAAAAGTTACAAGAAATGAAAAGAACTACATTAATGAATAGGAAAGGAGACACAGATAGAAATAGTAGAGCAGAGACGAGTACAAGAGGAGGCACTGTCACAAAGCCAAATCTGGACCAGCTAACCCTATTCAAACGCCCTGGAGAATAAATGAGTTTTAAAGTTGGGTCTTAAAATTTGGTAACGAAGTCTTGGAGAGCTGGAGGTATAGCATTCCAGAGAAGTGGGCCCATTACAGTAAAAATACTGGACTGGACCAAACTAAGCCTATAGTAAATGGGACTGAGTAGATCGAAGTATCCTAGAAGGGTTATAAGAAATTAGATACTGTGCTAAGTAGGAAGGTAGGCCAGAATGATATATTTTATAGACCAACAGAAGCATTTTGTAGGAAACACGGAGTACCACTGGCAACCATTGCTCTTCTTGGAGCAAGGGAGTAACATGATCAAAACGTTTTGCTCCAGTAAGTAGGCAAATAGCAGCATTCTGTATCAACTGAATGCACTGAATGACCTTCTTTAGAATACCCTGAAACAATGCATTACAGTAATCAAGCTGAGAAAGCACAAAAGAGTGTAAAAAAAACTCGGAGTGCAGAAATGGTAAACAATCGGCGAACCGAGTAGAGCTTTCTTAGCTGGAATAACAGGCACATACCATTTTAGCGATATCAGGACAAAAAGATAGTTTTGTGTTGACGATGCCTAATACTCTAACAAATGAGACTAATGACAGTAGAGAACCAGCCAGAATAACTGGATGAATTAGAGGATCGGATCCCAGATGGGAGAGGAGAATACCTGTTTGAGATGGAGTCTATGAGCATTAAGCCAAGAGGTGATTTGTCCTACATTTAGAGACTGAATGGAGGAAACATCAGCAGGATCAATATCAGCAAGAATTTGAATATCATATGCATAGGCAAATATAGATAAACCAAGAGAGTATACAAAAGACATGAAAAAATGAAAAAGAAGTTGAGCCTCTAGGAACCCCACAGGAAGCTGAATATGTGAAAGAAGAAGAATTCTGCCATTGAACTTGGTAAGTTCTATTATTTATAAGGATCAAAACCAATCTAAAGCTTTGTCCTGGATATCCATAGAGGAAAGAGGGTACAAAAGAAGGGCATGGTCCACCAGGTCAAATGCCATGGTGAGTTCTAGGGAGATCATAATGATAGACTCACTTTTATCGCAGTGTTGGAGAATATATGTAGTGAGATCCAATAGTGCAGTCTCCATACTATTGGATTTCCTAAGTCCAGTCTGTTGAGTGAAGAAGCAAATTAAGTGTTTTTCAAGCTGAGAATGGATAATATGTTCAGCCAGTTTGGATACAAAAGGGAGTTGGGCAATGGGGCGATTAGTGACTGGTGCTGGGCTGATGACTTTCTTTTAATTTCGGTATAATGAATACATGTTTCCAGATCTCAGGGACAAGTCCTAGAGATAAGGAACCACGCATTAGCAAATGAGGAAAAGGGAGTAAAGTGGTTCCAAATCATTGGATGAAGAGGACAGTGGATCCTGAGAAGATGTACAGTTTCAAGGATTTTGGATAACTGAGAAATTGAGGGAAGAGCAAATACCGTGATAATACTGGAAGGTAAGTCAAGATTGTCAGAGTCAGAAGAAGAGGTAACTGGCATAGCAGAAGAAGGGGGGCCAGAAAGAAGAGAAAATGGTGCCTGTGCAGCAGTCACCTTCGTTTGAAAGTGTAGTGCTAGTAGCTAGTGCATCAGCAGATGGAGAAGAATCATTAATCGTGGAGAGTAAAGGTGTAGAATTCAGAGAACGAAATATGATAAAGTTTACTAGAAGTAGGAGTGCACAAAATCTGGGCATAATAATTTTTTTTTTTTGCCAAAGTAACATCAGATTTGTATTGGACAGCCACAGTTTTATATCGTAAATACACAGATTTTATTTATACGTGTATGTGATTTTATTTAATATATATATTTAATATATATTAACTAGTAAAAAAGGCCCGTTTCTGACACAAATGAAACGGGCGCTAGCAAGGTTTTCCTCAGAGTGTGTATGTTTGGGAGAGTGTATGTGAGAGTGACTGTTTGAGAGTCAGAGTGAAAGTGTGAGTGTGTGAGAGAGAGAGTGAGTCTCTCCCTGAGCCCTGCCCTCCCAATCCATGGCCATCCATGTTTCTCTGTCACCTGCCCCCTCCATTCATCCCTATCCTGCATTTCCCCTCTCTGCCTGAGGCCTGCCCTGCAATCCATATCCATCCATGCCCATCTGTCCCCTCCATTCATCCCTATCCAGCAATTCCTGAGTCCTGCCCTTCCAATCCATGCCCATCCATGCTCCTCTGTCACCTGGCCCCTCCATTCATCATTATCCTGCAATTGCCCTCTCTCCCTTAGGCCTGCCCTGCAATCCATATCCATCCATGCCCATCTGTCCCCTCTATTCATCCCTATCCAGCAATTTCCCTCTCTCCCTGAGTCCTGCCCTCCCAATCCATGCCCATCCATGCTCCTCTGTCCCCTGCCCCCTCCATTCATCCATTTCCAGCAATTCCCCTCTCTCCATGGGCACTGCCCCCTCCATTCATCCCTATCCAGCATTTCCCCTCTCTGCCTGAGGCCTGCCCTGCAATCCATATCCATCCATGCCCATCTGTCCCCTCCATTCATCCCTATCCAGCAAGTCCCCTCTCCCTGAGTCCTGCCCTTCCAATCCATGCCCATCCATGCTCCTCTGTCACCTGGCCCCTCCATTCATCCCTATCCAGCAATTGCCCTCTCTGCCTGAGGCCTGCCCTGCAATCCATATCCATCCATGCCCATCTGTCCCCTCTATTCATCCCTATCCAGCAATTTCCCTCTCTCCCTGAGTCCTGCCCTCCCAATCCATGCCCATCCATGCTCCTCTGTCCCTTGCCCCCTCCATTCATCCCTTTTCAGCAATTTCCCTCTTTCCCTGAGCCCTGCCCTCCCAATCCATGCTCCCCTGTCCCCTGCTGTCTCCATTCATCCTTTTCCAGCAAGTCCCCTCTCTCCCTTCCATGGCCCCCCCTCGCATCCATGCTCCTCTCTCTCCCATGTCCCAGCCTGGCCCGCCCTCTTTCCCCCCCCCCCCCCCCCCTTCGCATCCATGCATCCCTTTTTTGTTTTTTTTATTCTTTTTAACTTTACCTCCGTGGCGTTTCCGGCAGCGAAGCGTCAGGGAAGGAGGCGGCGCTCCCGACATCTAGCTTTCCCTTCGCTGTGTTCCGCCTTTTTTTGAAGGCGGAACAGAGCGAAGGGAAGGCTAGACGTCGGGAGCGCCGCCTCCTTCCCTGACGCTTTGCTTCCGGATTTGTTTGTTTAGACGCGAGGGCGGGGCAGAGACGGCTGGGTGGCTTCACACCACGAACGCCACGAACCCTACAGCCAGGGACTCAGGGAGTGACGTCAGATGGCTTCAGAACGTTGTCCTCATTAGAACGTTCACGGTGCGTTTTATTATATTAGATTATATGTACAATTTATTGTGGATATGCTATAAATAAGTACATAAGTGTTGCCATACTGAGAGAGACCAAAGGTCCATCAATCCCAGCATCCTGTTTCCAACAGTTGCCAATCCAGGTCACAAATACTTGGCAAGATCCCAAAAAGGTACAAAACATTTTATACTGCTTATCCCAGAAATAGTGGATTTTCCCCTCAGATCGGAGGAAGAAGGGCAACCTTCGAAAGCTAATCAAGTTTCTACCTCTGATATCTCAACTTGCATCCAAACCAAAGTTTCAGCGTGCTTGTCTGACATTGCTGTCTGGATGTCTCAACGCCACCTGAAATTAAATATGACCAAAACCGAGCTTCTCATTTTCCCCCCCAAACCCACCTCCCCGCTCCCCCCGTTTTCTATTTCTGTTGATGGCTCTCTCATTCTCCCTGTCTCCTCAGCTCGAAACCTTGGGGTCATCTTTGACTCTTCTCTCTCCTTCTCTGCTCATATTCAGCAGATTGCCAAGACCTGTTGTTTCTTTCTTTACAACATCCGTAAAATCCACCCCTTTCTTTCCGAGCACTCTACCAAAACCCTCATCCACACCCTTGTCACCTCTCGTTTAGACTACTGCAATCTGCTTCTTGCTGGCCTCCCACTTAGTCACCTCTCCCCTCTCCAGTCGGTTCAAAACTCTGCTGCCCATCTCGTCTTCCGCCAGGGTTGCTTTACTCATACTACCCCTCTCCTCAAGACCCTTCACTGGCTCCCTATCTGTTTTCGCATCCTGTTCAAACTTCTTCTACTAACCTATAAATGTACTCACTCTGCTGCTCCCCAGTATCTCTCCACACTCGTCCTTCCCTACACCCCTTCCCGTGCACTCCGCTCCATGGATAAATCCTTCTTATCTGTTCCCTTCTCCACTACTGCCAACTCCAGACTTCGCGCCTTCTGTCTCGCTGCACCCTATGCCTGGAATAAACTTCCTGAGCCCCTACGTCTTGCCCCATCCTTGGCCACCTTTAAATCTAGACTGAAAGCCCACCTCTTTAAAATTGCTTTTGACTCGTAACCACTTGTAACCACTCGCCTCCACCTACCCTCCTCTCTTCCTTCCCGTTCACATTAATTGATTTGATTTGCTTACTTTACTTTTTTTTGGTCTATTAGATTGTAAGCTCTTTGAGCAGGGACTTTCTTTCTTCTATGTTTGTGCAGCGCTGCGTACGCCTTGTAGCGCTATAGAAATGCTAAATAGTAGTAGTAATGTCCAATAAAAAAGGTATCATCTTATTTTCTTTTCCATGTTTTATTTTGTTTGATTTCTATTGATAAACGTTGAGTGAAGAAACATTTTCTCCGATTCGTTTTATGTTTAAATCATTTTTTTATTATCAAATACAGTTATGCTTGTAACATATCTCTCGTCTCATTAACGTAATAACACATATTCTTTTACAATAGTAGCCACTTTCAGGTTTCATTTTTCCCCCCCTCCCTCTATCGCTCCCCCTTTCCCCCCCCTTTCCCCCCCCCCCTTTTTTTTCTCTTCTAACTTATCATGGTCTTAGTAGTGTCCAGAACAGTCTATTTTGTCTGAAATCCATATTTCTCCAGCTTTCTTAGTCTGATGTGTAGCCGCTGATAAATCCTCTTTTGGGTGCTTGGATGCAAAGTACACAAAAATCTTCTACATATCTTTTTAAAAAGGTTGATCTCTTGTGCTGTAGCCTCCATCAGCCCACATATTTCAGTGTGCATGAGTTCTATCATCTTAGACCTCCATAAGTCTTTAGTTGGAGAATTCGCCTCTCTCCATAGTAGTAATATTACTTTCTCCGAGGACAAGCAGGCTGCTTGTTCTCACTGATGGGTTGACGTCCTCGGCAGCCCCCTCCATCGGAAAGTTTACTAGCAAAGGCCTTTGCTAGTCCTCGCACGCCCATGCGCACCGCGCATGCGCGGCCGTCTTCCCGCCCGAAACCGGCTCGAGCCGGCCAGTCTTCTTTCGTCCGCGCTCGGTACGGTCGTGTTACGCCGTTCGTGCCCCAGAGAGTCGACCTCGCGCGTCCTTCTCGACGTGTTTTTTCGCTGTTTTTTCCTTGAAAAAGTTCGGGAAGCGCTCCGGTAGTGTTCCGGAAGACCCTTTCGGGTTTTCTGCCCTTCCCGTATTTCTCAGTTTTCTTTCGTTGTCGGGGTAGGCCTCTTTTGGCCTCGGTCGAGATTTTTCTCCCTCTAAATTTTGGTGCTTCAATTTTCGCCATTTCGGCTTTTGATTTCGCCGGCATGATTTTTCCGCCCATGACATCGAAGCCTTCCAGCGGCTTCAAGAAGTGCACCCAGTGCGCCCGGGTAATCTCGCTCACTGATAGGCACTCTGCGTGTCTTCAGTGTCTAGGGGCCCAGCACCGCCCTCAGAACTGCAGTCTGTGTTCCCTGTTACAAAGGCGGACTCAGGTAGCGAGATTAGCCCAGTGGAACGTTTTGTTCTCGGGCTCTTCGTCGGCATCGGCATCGAGTGCATCGACGTCGTCAGCGTCCGGACCATCTTCCTTGGCTGCCGCTCCATCGACTGCATCGAGGCATCGGACCTCTGCATCGGCGCCGAGGCATCGGGCGACTGCATCGACGTCGGTGGTACCGAAACTTCGTCTGCTGATGTCGTCGGACGGAGGTGCATCGTCAGGAGTGCAGGTGAGGGCTGTCCATTCCCCTGCTGGTGGCGGTGAGCCTTCGGGTGGGTCTCCTCCTACCCTGAGGGCTCCTGCGGTACAGCCCCCCCGGGATCGACCCTCTTCGGTCTCGGCCCCGAGGAAGCGACGGATGGATTCTACGTCCTCCTCGTCGGTGCCGGGGAGCTCCGGTGACATGCTTCGGAAGAAGTCGAAGAAGCATCGACACCGGTCTCCTCCCCATGTCGGCACCGAGAGCTCTGGGTCGCCGAGGGATTCGGCACCCAGCAGGCATCGGCACCGAGAGGACCGCTCACCCTCTGTTCAGGAGGTGTCGATGCGCTCCACTCTGGACAGCCCGGAACAGCCTCCTCGCCCGGAACAGGTTCTGACGTCGACGCCTGCATCGACCTCTCAGCCTTTCTCTGCAGCCGCTCTAAACGAGAGCCTCCGGGCCGTTCTCCCAGAGATTCTGGGAGAGCTGTTGCGCCCTACCCCTCCGGTACCGGCGGTGCTTGCGCCGGCTGGCCCATCGCCCAGGTTGAGGTCCCCGACGTCGGTACCGCGTGCGGTGCCGACAGCGGCCACCTCCCAGGAAGGCTCCCCGACTACGTCGGCGGAGGGAGCTTCGCCGATGCGGGCGAGGGAGTCTACCTCTTGACGCCCCCACCGTGGACGTGGTTCCACCGAGTCGAGCAGGGCGAGGTTGCAGACGCAGGTTCGTGAACTTGTGTCTGACACCGAGGGTGAGGCCTCGTGGGAGGAAGAGGAGGACCCCAGATATTTCTCTGACGAGGAGTCTGAGGGTCTTCCTTCTGATCCCACTCCCTCTCCTGAGAGACAGCTTTCTCCTCCCGAGAGCCTGTCTTTTGCTTCCTTTGTCCGGGAGATGTCTACGGCCATCCCCTTCCCGGTGGTTGTGGAGGACGAGCCCAGGGCTGAAATGTTTGAGCTCCTGGACTATCCTTCTCCACCTAAGGAAGCGTCCACTGTTCCCTTGCACCATGTCCTGAAAAAGACATTGCTTGCGAACTGGACCAAGCCACTAAGTAATCCCCACATTCCCAAGAAGATTGAGTCCCAGTACCGGATCCATGGGGACCCAGAGCTGATGCGCACTCAGTTGCCTCATGACTCTGGAGTTGTGGATCTGGCCCTAAAGAAGGCTAAGAGTTCTAGGGAGCATGCTTCGGCGCCCCCGGGCAAAGACCCTAGAACCTTGGACTCCTTTGGGAGGAAGGTCTACCATTCTTCTATGCTTGTGGCCAAGATCCAGTCTTACCAGCTCTACACGAGCATACACATGCGGAACAATGTGCGGTAGTTGGCGGGCTTGGTTGATGCTCTTCCCCCTGAGCAAGCCAAGCCTTTTCAGGAGGTGGTCAGGCAGCTGAAGGCGTGCAGAAAATTCCTGGCCAGAGGAGTTTATGACACTTTTGATGTTGCGTCCAGGGCCGCTGCTCAAGGTGTGGTGATGCGCAGGCTCTCATGGCTGCGTGCCGCCGACCTGGAGAATAGACTCCAGCAGCGGATTGCGGACTCGCCTTGCCGTGCGGACAACATTTTTGGAGAAAAAGTCGAGCAGGTGGTAGAGTCTCTCCACCAGCGGGACACCGCATTCGACAAGTTCTCCCGCCGGCAGCCTTCAGCCTCTACCTCTACAGGTAGACGATTTTTCGGGGGAAGGAAGACTGGTCCCTATGCTTCTGGTAAGCGTAGGTACAATCCTCCTTCCCGACAGCCTGCGGCCCAGGCTAAGCCCCAGCGCGCTCGCTCTCGTCAGCAGCGTGCGCCTCAGCAAGGCCCCGCGGCTCCCCAGCAAAAGCAAGGGGTGAGCTTTTGACTGGCTCCGGCAGAGCATAGCCGACATCCAAGTGTCAGTGCCGGGCGACCTGCCGGTCGGGGGGAGGTTGAAAGCTTTTCACCAAAGGTGGCCTCTCATAACCTCCGATCAGTGGGTTCTCCAAATAGTCCGGCAGGGATACACCCTCAATTTGGCCTCAAAACCTCCAAATTGTCCACCGGGAGCTCAGTCTTACAGCTTCCAGCACAAGCAGGTACTTGCAGAGGAACTCTCCGCCCTTCTCAGCGCCAATGCGGTCGAGCCCGTGCCATCCGGGCAAGAAGGGCTGGGATTCTATTCCAGGTACTTCCTTGTGGAAAAGAAAACAGGGGGGATGCGTCCCATCCTAGACCTAAGGGCCCTGAACAAATATCTCGTAAAAGAAAAGTTCAGGATGCTTTCCCTGGGCACCCTTCTCCCCATGATTCAGCAAAACGATTGGCTATGCTCTCTGGACTTGAAGGATGCCTACACACACATCCCGATACTGCCAGCTCACAGACAGTATCTGCGATTTCAGTTGGGTACACGCCACTTCCAGTACTGTGTGCTACCCTTTGGGCTCGCCTCTGCGCCCAGGGTGTTCACAAAGTGCCTAGCTGTGGTAGCAGCGGCACTTCGCAGGCTGGGGGTGCACGTGTTCCCATATCTCGACGATTGGCTGGTGAAGAACACATCCGAGGCAGGAGCCCTGCAGTCCATGCAGATGACTATTCGCCTCCTGGAGCTACTGGGGTTTGTGATAAATTACCCAAAGTCCCATCTTCTCCCAGTGCAGAAACTCGAATTCATAGGAGCCCTGCTGGATTCTCGGACAGCTCGCGCCTATCTTCCAGAGGCGAGAGCCAACAACTTGTTGTCCCTCGTCTCGCGGGTGCGTTCATCCCAGCAGATCACAGCTCGGCAGATGTTGAGATTGCTGGGCCACATGGCCTCCACAGTTCATGTGACTCCCATGGCCCGCCTCCACATGAGATCTGCTCAATGGACCCTAGCCTCCCAGTGGTATCAGGCCGCTGGGGGTCTAGAGGACGTGATCCACCTGTCCACGAGTTTTCTCAAATCCCTGTATTGGTGGACGATTTGCTCCAATTTGACTCTGGGACGTCCCTTCCAAATTCCTCAGCCACAAAAAGTGCTGACCACGGATGCGTCTCTCCTGGGATGGGGAGCTCATGTCGATGGGCTTCACACCCAAGGAAGTTGGTCCCTCCAAGAACGCGATCTACAGATCAATCTTCTGGAGTTGCGAGCGATCTGGAACGCTCTGAAGGCTTTCAGAGATCGGCTGTCCCACCAAATTATCCAAATTCAGACAGACAACCAGGTTGCCATGTACTATGTCAACAAGCAGGGGGGCACCGGTTCTCGCCCCCTGTGTCAGGAAGCCGTCAGCATGTGGCTCTGGGCCCGCCGTCTCGGCATGGTGCTCCAAGCCACATATCTGGCAGGCGTAAACAACAGTCTGGCCGACAGACTGAGCCGGATTATGCAACCTCACGAGTGGTCGCTCAACTCCAGAGTGGTGCGCCAGATCTTCCAAGCGTGGGGCACCCCCTTGGTGGATCTCTTCGCATCTCGAGTGAACCACAAAGTCCCTCAGTTCTGTTCCAGACTTCAGGCCCCCGGCAGACTAGCATCGGATGCCTTCCTCCTGGATTGGGGGGAGGGCCTGCTGTATGCTTATCCTCCCATCCCTCTGGTGGGGAGGACTTTGTTGAAACTCAAGCAAGACCGAGGCACCATGATTCTGATTGCTCCTTTTTGGCCGCGTCAGATCTGGTTCCCCCTTCTTCTGGAGTTATCCTCCGAAGAACCGTGGAGATTGGAGTGTTTTCCGACCCTCATCACACAGGACGAGGGGGCGCTTCTGCATCCCAACCTCCAGTCTCTGGCTCTCACGGCCTGGATGTTGAGGGCGTAGACTTTGCCTCTTTGGGTCTGTCAGAGGGTGTCTCCCGCATCTTGCTTGCTTCCAGGATAGACTCCACTAAGAGAAGTTACTTCTTCCATTGGAGGAGGTTTGCCGTCTGGTGTGACAGCAAGGCCCTAGATCCTCGCTCTTGTCCTACACAGACCCTGCTTGAATACCTTCTGCACTTGTCTGAGTCTGGTCTCAAGACCAACTCTGTAAGAGTTCACCTTAGTGCAATCAGTGCATACCATTACCGTGTGGAAGGTAAGCCGATCTCAGGACAGCCTTTAGTTGTTCGCTTCATGAGAGGTTTGCTTTTGTCAAAGCCCCCTGTCAAGCCTCCTACAGTGTCATGGGATCTCAATGTCGTTCTCACCCAGCTGATGAACCCTCCTTTTGAGCCACTGAATTCCTGCCATCTGAAGTACTTGACCTGGAAGGTCATTTTCTTGGTGGCAGTTACTTCAGCTCGTAGAGTCAGTGAGCTTCAGGCCCTGGTAGCCCAGGCCCCTTACACCAAATTTCATCATAACAGAGTAGTCCTCCGCACTCACCCTAAGTTCTTGCCAAAGGTCGTGTCGGAGTTCCATCTGAACCAGTCAATTGTCTTGCCAACATTCTTTCCCCGTCCTCATTCCTGCCCTGCTGAACGTCAGCTGCACACATTGGACTGCAAGAGAGCATTGGCCTTCTACCTGGAGCGGACACAGCCCCACAGACAGTCCGCCCAATTGTTTGTTTCTTTTGATCCCAATAGGAGGGGAGTGGCTGTAGGGAAACGCACCATATCCAATTGGCTAGCAGATTGCATTTCCTTCACTTACGCCCAGGCGGGGCTGGCTCTTGAGGGTCATGTCACGGCTCATAATGTTAGAGCCATGGCTGCGTCGGTAGCCCACTTGAAGTCAGCCTCCATTGAAGAAATTTGCAAAGCTGCGACGTGGTCATCTGTCCACACATTCACATCTCATTACTGCCTGCAGCAGGATACCCGACGCGACAGTCGGTTCGGGCAGTCAGTTCTTCAGAACCTGTTTGGGCTTTAGGATCCAACTCCACCCCCCGAGGGCCCTGTTTGTTCTGTTCCAGGCTGCACTCTCAGTTAGTTGGTAAATTTTTTAGGTCAATCTCAGTTATGTCCTCGCCGTTGCGAGGCCCAATTGACCATGGTTGTTGTTTTGAGTGAGCCTGGGGGCTAGGGATACCCCATCAGTGAGAACAAGCAGCCTGCTTGTCCTCGGAGAAAGCGAATGCTACATACCTGTAGAAGGTATTCTCCGAGGACAGCAGGCTGATTGTTCTCACAAACCCGCCCGCCTCCCCTTTGGAGTTGAGTCTTCCCTTGAAGTGTATTGTCTTGCTACATACTGGACTGGCCGGCTCGAGCCGGTTTCGGGCGGGAAGACGGCCGCGCATGCGCGGTGCGCATGGGCGCGCGAGGACTAGCAAAGGCCTTTGCTAGTAAACTTTCCGATGGAGGGGGCTGCCGAGGACGTCAACCCATCAGTGAGAACAATCAGCCTGCTGTCCTCGGAGAATACCTTCTACAGGTATGTAGCATTCGCTTTCTTCCCAGTCATGGAGGCTCTCTGTAAAAACCCAGATAAGCCCGCTGGGGCAGGTTGTTGTATACTAAATGTATCAAATAGAATTAGGGGTTCTGCCACTATCTGTCTACTCCAGTGTCGCGTAATTTCTTTTAGAATTAAAGTCCAAAAGTGACAAATGTGAGGACATGTCCAGAACATATGGCCTAGAGTAGCTTTGGCAGCACCACATTTCATACATTCTCCCGTACCAAATCCAGCTTTCTTTGCCCGGGCTGGCGCAATGTAAAATCGCACCGCAAACTTATATTGTTGTTCCCAGTCTCTAACATATTTTGATCTATGTAAGATTGAATTAAGATAGCCCTGTATTGTGTCTGCTGTAATCTCTCCTCCAATCTCATTCTGCCATTTACTGGCTAGGCCACCATAGTCTATATCCTCCGTGGAGTCAAGTAGGTATCTGTGATGGTAGCGTAGGGGTACCACATTCTGTGACCCTAGCGTTAATGCCGTGGCTAAAACCTCCTGGACATCTTCACATAAGTTTACTGCTCCTAGAGACGCCGCATAGTGCCGTACCTGTAAATAGGCATAGAAGTCTTTTTGTGTCCACTTGAATTCTTGTTGTAATTCCATAAACGTCTTTATTTGTCCTTCCTCATTTAAAAGTTGCGAAAGATAATGTATCTCCTGCTGTCTCCACCGTACAAAGGTCTTTTGCAGTGTTCCTGCTGGAAAGTCTGGGTTCAAGTTTAAAGACAAATAGGGAGTGGCTCTCGCCGAGAATCCGTGCCTACGGCACAACCATCTCCACATTGCCCGAAGCGAGTTTACAAACAGGTTGTTTCTTGGGCGTTTATCAGGTTTTGTTCCGGTTGTGTGCAGCAACCAGCTGGGGTGTACATTAGGATGCATGGAGTTCTCAAGCTGTACATTTGTAAATTGTTGGCTTCCTACCAACCAGTCCCTCGCATGGCGCATGGCACATGCTACAGTCAGATATCTTAAACTAAGCAGTCCCATTCCTCCATGTGTTTTTGGTTTATACATAATGTTTAAAGCTAGTCGGGGGCGTCTATTGTTCCAAAAAAATTTCCTTAGCACAGCCTGTAGCTTCCTCTCTTCCCGTTTTCCCAAGTAGATAGGCAACATTTGAAATTTGTATAGCCACTTGGGCACCACCACCATATTATAAAGTGCTATTCTCCCTGTTAGGGACAACGGGCTGGATTCCCACAAACCCAATATCCTCGCCGTTTCTGCCAACAGGGGAGTCACATTTTCTTCATATATTTTATTTAACTGAGTCGTTATTGTGACTCCTAGATATTTTATTTTCCCTGCGGCCCACTCAAATGGAAACAATCCTTTCCATTGTGTCTTTGTGTTGTCCGATATTGGGAGTGCCAGAGACTTGTTATAATTTAGTTTAAACCCCGATATTCCACCATATCTTTTTATTTCATTTAGCAAATGTCTTACCGATACCTGTGGCTTATCTACTAATAGTAACAGATCATCTGCATAGGCCAATATTTTCAGTATCTCTTTTCCCGTCCCTATGCCCTGGATACCCGGGTGTTCTCTTATTATGTTTATTAAGGGTTCTAGTGTTATCACAAACAGCAAAGGGGACAGTGGGCACCCCTGTCTCGTGCCTCTTTCTATTTTAAAGCCTTGTGTTTTTATCCCATTTACCAACAGGCATGCTATCGGGTCTGAATAAAGTATCTGCACTGCATTTAAATACCATCCCTTCAAGCCAATCCAGTTTAGTGTTTCCCACATGAAAGACCATAGCACCCTGTCAAATGCGCGCTCCGCATCCAAGCTTACCACCATACCCACGGGCGCTCTATAGGGAGCTTCTGTTAAGGCCGCCACTAATCTTCTCACATTCATCACGGATTGTCTACCACGGACAAATCCCACTTGTTCCGCCCCCACTATAGACGGCAGTATCTGCGCCAAGCGTTCCGCCAAAATCCGTGATAGTATCTTGACATCTGTGTTTATGAGCGATATGGGCCTGTACGAGGCTGGGTCTAATATATCCCTCCCTGGTTTTGGTATCAAGCTAATCATTGCTTCATTGGTATATCTGGGGAATCTGCCTTCTTCCACCGCCCCTTCATAGAGATTTACCAAGGGTCCCACTATTTTATCTTTTAGGATCTTATAAAACTCACTAGAAAACCCATCTGGGCCGGGCGCCGAGTGTAGTTTTAAATTCTGTATTGCCACCCCCACCTCTTTCGCCTTTAAAGGTAGATTAATTTCTTGCAGTTGTGCCTCTGTGAACTTTGGCATTTTGGATTTTGATAAGTACCTCCTAATTTCTTCTGTCAAATCTCTTTCAGATTCTCCCTTGTATAACTCCTCAAAATGTTTCCTAAACACTTCTGCTATGTCTGCTGGGCGGGTGACCTTCGTTCCCGCCCTCTCCCGAATTTGTGTTATGTAATGTGTTTTCCGGGCTCCTTTCACCATGCGTGCCAGCATTCCCCCAGGCCTATCTCCGTATCGCTTTAGGGCATATTTCCTCATTATTGTGGATCTCATAGTTCGTTCATGCAGTAAACTATTTAACTCAGTTCTTGCACTCATTAGATTTTCAAATGACCCCTGTTGGGAATCCCTACTATATTGTCTTCTCAGGAACCTAACCCGTCTTTCTAATACTATAATTTTTTGCGCCATTTTCCTATTCCTGAAACTAGTGTAGGCTATCACGTCCCCTCTAATCACTGCCTTTGCCGTCGACCAAAATAGGCCAGGCTCTTCCTCATGTTGTATATTGTTTACTGCAAAATCCTCCCACTTGTCTTTTAAAAAGGATTTAAATTCAGGCTCGGTAAACAAGTATGCCGGGAAGCGCCATCCCCTCCGCTCCTGGTAATATGGCTGCATCTCCAAGTCTACCCATATTAGCGCATGGTCTGACACTCCCTCTACCCCGATTTCTGTGTTATGGATCTGGGGGATCATGTCTTGTGTTACCAAAATGTAATCTATTCTCGATTGGGTTCGGTGGGCCCGTGACGTGTGCGTGTAATCACGCTCCTCCTCATGAAAGAGTCTCCACGGGTCCACCAAGCCCAGCGAATCACAGAACCCTGCCAGCAACGTGGTTTCTTCTGTCACTCTTCCTTCTCTTATTTTTGACCTATCTAACTGGATGTCCATTATTTGGTTCATGTCTCCCGCCATTATTATAGGGTCTTTTCCATGTCTCTGGCACTCCGCCATTATTTGGCCAAAAAATTTTTTCTCCCCTGTTTGTGGGGCATAAACCGCCACCAATGTACGTGTCTTCCCTTGCAGATTCAGGCTTATCCCCACATAGTGGCCTTCTGTGTCTGCAAATAACAGTTTAGCTTTAGCCGCAAGACTTTTATGTAGCAAAATTACTACTCCACCTCTTCTACCTCTGGAAGGGGAGCCAAAGATTTCTCCTACCCAATGTCTTTTTAGTTTATCTTGTTCCCCTGTTGGCAAGCGTGTCTCTTGTATACAAGCTATATCTACTCCCTGTCTCTTCAGAGTATCTAAAATCTTTGCTCTTTTTATCGGGGATGTGATTCCCCCTACATTCCAGGAGGCTATTCTTATCACGGGGTTTGTCCCCTTACCCATATTCATGTTTTATGTCTATTTTTATAGTTAAATCTATTTCAACATCCCTCCGGGAGCCCAGCCTCCCCCTTCGGGTTACTATCCCCTCCAAGCATTCCCTCATTTGATTTTTAGCGGCATGTTCTCCCATTCCTTGCCCCTGTTTAAATATTTTTCCTATATCCTGGATCTCAGACTTTCCTCTGCTTTCCATTCCCCTCCCCTCTCCGCTGTTCTTAACCCCCCTCCCTCTACCCTTCCCTTCTACCCTTCCCTGTGCCTTCCCTTGTACTCCGCCCATCATACAAGGATAGGCTCTGGGGGCTTTCAGTGTCTCCGGGCCCCTGCTCTCACATTAACATTTTTATCTTCAGTTTTACATTATACATTCCAACAACATCTTACCATAACTTTTTAACCTTCAGTTTTTAGTTTCCATAAAGGTATCAGACGCCCCCTTCTTCTTGCTCCATGTTTGATCTGTTCTCCATTATCTTTTGTGCACATTGCTGTGCGTCGGCAGGATTTCCAAACTGCTCCCATGTTCCTTCTATTTTGATCTTTAGTAATGCTGGGTATAATAACATAAATGGGACATGTTGTTCATATAATTTCTGACAGATAGGTGTAAATTTTTTCCTCTTTTCCTGTAGCGCAGCAGAGTAGTCTTGAAATATTCTAATTTGATGCCCATCATAACGCACTTCATTGCGCTTCAAACGATATCCTCTCAGGATCTCAGTTTTGTGTACATAATTGTGTACCTTGATGATTACTGTGCGGGGCGTCCACCGGCCATCTTGGATCCGTCCAATTCGATGTGCCCTTTCTAAACAAATTTTCCCAGCGTGGTCCGATAGTGCAAATTCCGCTGCCAGCCATGCTTCTAATACAGAAGCAAGTACACGATCACTCACAGATTCCGGCAATCCCACTAGTCTTAAATTTCCTCGCCGCGATCTATTTTCAATATCGTCAAGTTTTGCTGTTAGCGCTTGCACTGTGTCTTCCAGCCCGCGCATTTTCCTCGTGGCGGGGCCTATCTCCTCTTCTACTGCAGATACTCGCGTCTCGAGTTCCGTTGTTCTTCTGACTGTGTCCGTAAGCAGCGCTTCAAATTCCGCACTACGCTCACTTAATTTCTACAATTTCGGCATTAACGCTATGCCCACCGCCTCTGTTAGTTGTCTCAGTTGTTCTTCTGTGAACTGCACACTGCCATTTTGCGTCGGGCCTTCTCCTCCAGTGCTCACAGCTTTCGTTTTGTCTTTTTCTTTTTTTGTATTTCTGCTTGCCATATTTGTCACTGGCGTGCCCAGATATTTTTCCATGTACTTTCTTCTATCAGGTGAGATGTTTTAAAAGCGTCTTCTTTCAGCTTTGCAGGTAAGTAGTTGTTTTATTCGAGCAGGGGCCTCAGAGAACACAGAATCACGTCTTCTCCGTTCAGAGCATCACGTGACCCCCTCTCCGATTCGTTTTAAATTTACTACATTGTAGCTTCATCGCATGCCCACTAGTCCTATTATTTTTGGAAAGCGTAAACAGATGCTTCACTTCTACCCGTTTAACTCCACTCATCATTTTATAGACCTCTATCATATCTCCCCTCAGCCGCCTTTTCTCCAAGCTGAAGAGCCCTAGCCGCTTTAGCCTTTCCTCATAGGGAAGTCACTTAACCCTCCATTGCCCCATGTAAGCCGCATTGAGCCTGCCATGAGTGGGAAAGCGTGGGGTACAAATGTAACAACAACAACAAAAAAAAAAGTCGTCCCATCATCTTTATCATTTTTGTTGCCATTCTCTGCACCTTTTCTAATTCCACTATATCTTTTTTGAGATGCGGCGACCAGAATTGAACACATTATTCGAGGTGCGGTCACACCATGGACCGATACAAAGGCATTATTTTTGTTTTCCAGTCCTTTCCTAATAATACCTAGCATGCTATTTGCTTTCTTAGCTGCAGCAGCACACTGAGCAGAAGGTTTCAATGTATCATCAACTACAACACCTAGATCCCTTTCTTGGTCAGTGACTCCTAACATGGAACCTTGCATGATGTAGCTATAATTCGGGTTCCTCTTTCCCACATGCATCACTTTGCACTTGCTCACATTAAACGTCATCTGCCATTTAGACGCCCAGTTTCCTAGTCTCGTAAGGTCCTCTTGTAATTTTTCACAATCCTCCCGCGATTTAACGACTTTGAAAAACTTTGTGTGATCAGCAAATTTAATTACCTCACTAGTTACTCCCATTTATAAATATGTTAAAAAGTGCCGGTCCCATCACAGACCCCTGGGGAACCCCACTAACTACCCTTCTCCATTGAGAATACTGACCATTTAACCCTACTCTCTATTTTCTATCTTTTAACCAGTTTTTAATCCACAATAGACCACTACCTCCTATCCCATGACTCTCCAATTTCCTCTGGAGTCTTTCATGAGGTACTTTGTCAAACGCCTTCTGAAACTCCAGATACACAATATCAACCGGCTCACCTTTATCCACATGTTTGTTCATCCCTTCAAAGAAATATAGTAGATTGGTGAGGCAAGATTTCCCTTCACTAAATCCATGTTGACTTTGCCTCATTACTCCATGCTTTTGAATATGCTCTGTAATTTTGTTCTTTATAATAGTCTCTACCATTTTGCCTGGCACCAACGTCAGACTCACCGGTCTATAATTTTCCGGATCTCCTCTGGAATCTTTTTTGAAAATCGGCGTTATATTGGCCACCCTCCAATCTTCCGGTACCACGCTCAATTTTCAGGATAAATTACATATTACTAACAATAGCTCCGCAAGTTCATTTTTCAGTTCTATCAGTACTTTAGGATGAATACCATCCGGTCCAGGAGATTTGCTACTCTTCAATTTGTTAAATTGCCCCATTACATCCTCCAGGTTTATAGAGATTTCATTAAGTTTCTGACTCGTCAGCTTCGAATACCATTTCTGGCACCGGTATCTCACCCGAATCTTCCTCGGTGAAGACCAATGCAAAGAATTCATTTAATCTGTCCGCTACAGCTTTGTCTTCCCTGATTGCTCCTTTTACTCCTCGGTCATCTAGCGGTCCAACCAATTCTATTGTTGGCTTCCTGCTTTTAATATACCTAAAAAAAATTTTTACTATGTGTTTTTCTCTCCAATGCAATCTTTTTTTTCAAAGTCCCTCTTAGCCTTCCTTAACAGCTCCTTTCCATGGACAGAGCATCACCCTGGTGAAGTAGGAAGTACTCCTGCAGTCGGACCTGCCCACCAGAGGATGTACTATCCTCTTGCACCGAGGATATGTCTCCAAATGCTGCCTGGGAGGGAAAGGTTAGGACAGCTGTTGTAGTTGGTGATTCGATCATTAGGCATATAGATAGCTGGGTGGCTGGTGGACGTGAGGATCGCCTGGTGACTTGCCTGCTTGATGCGAAGGTGGCGAACCTCACGCGTCATCTAGATAGGATTTTAGTTAGTGCTGGGGAGGAGCCAGCTGTCTTGGTACATGTGGGTACCAATGACATAGGAAAATTTGGGAGAGAGGTTCTGGAAGCCAAATTTAGGCTCTTAGGTAGAAAGCTCAAATCCAGATCCTCTAGGGTAGCATTTTCGGAAATGCTACATGTTCCACGCACAGGGCCCAAGAGAGAGGCAGAGCTCCAGAGTCTCAATGCGTGGATGAGACGATGGTGCAGGGAGGAGGGTTTTAGATTTGTTAGGAACTGCATTCTGGGGAAGGGGGAGCCTATTCCAAAAGGATGGGCTCCACCTTAACCAGGGTTGAGACCAGGCTGCTGGAATCGGCATTTAAAAAGGAGATAGAGCAGCTTTTAAACTAGAAACTGGGGGAAGGCCGACAGTCGCTCAAAAGCGCATGGTTCGGGATAAGGTATCTTTCAAAGATATCACCAAAACAGGGAAGAAGGGGTATCCTGATAGTGAGGTTGCAAAAGAGACCGTAGTAGATCTGGGGTGTCCCTAAATAAAACTTAAAATCAGACAAAAGATTGCAAATTAATACTGTCAAGTATTAAACATGATGTAAATAGGAGCAACAAACACAGTTTGAAATGTCTATATGCGAAGGCCAGGAGCCTAAGAAATGACATGGGAGAGTTAGAATATATTGCTCTAAATGAAAAATTAGATATAATAGGCATCTCTGAGACCTGGTGGAAGGAGGCTAACCAGTGGGACACTGTCATACCGGGGTACAAATTATATCGTAGTGATAGGGTGGATCGAATTGGTGGAGGGGTAGCATTGTATATTAATGAGAGCCTTGAATCAAATAGATTGAAAATTCTGCAGGAAACAAAATACTTCTTGGAATCACTGTGGATTGAAATTCCATGTGTAAAGGGGAAAAGGATAGCGATAGGAGTGTACTACCGTCCGCCTGGCGAGGATGAACAGACAGATGCAGAAATGTTAAAGGAAATTAGGGGCACAAACAAACTGGGCAACACAATAATAATGGGTGATTTCAATTACCCCGATATTGACAGGGTAAATGTAACATCGGGACACACTAGGGAGGTAAAATTCCTTGATGAAATCAAGGACAGCTTTATGGAGCAGTGGTACAGGAGCCGATGAGAGAAGGAAAAATTCTAGACCTAGTCCTTAGTGGAGCACATGATCTGGTGTGGGAGGTAATGGTGCTGGGGCAGCTTGATAAAAGTGATCATAATATGATCGGCTTTGAATTAAGTATATATAGGAAATCAAATACGTTAGCGTTTAACTTTAAAAAAGGAGACTATGATAAAATGAGAAGAATGGTGAAAAAAAAACTTAGAGGAGAGACTGCGAGGGTCAAAAATTTATATCAGGCGTGGATGCTGTTCAAAAACACCATCCTGGAAGCCCAGGCCAAATATATTTTGCGTATTAAAAAAGGAGGACTGAAGACCAAATGACAGCCGGTGTGGTTAAAAAGTGAGGTGAAGGAAGCTATTAGAGCTAAAGGAAAATCCTTCAGAAAATGGAAGAAGGAACCGACTGAAAATAATAAGAAACAGCATAAAGAATGTCAAGTCAAATGCAAAGCGCTGATAAGGAAGGCTAAGAGGGACTTCGAAAAAAAGATTGCGTAGGAGGCAAAAACACAGTAAAAAAATTTTTAGGTATATTAGAAGCAGGATGCCGGTAAAAGAATCGGTTGGACCGCTAGATGACCGAGGAGTAAAAGGAGCGATCAGGGAAGACAAAGCTGCAGCGGAGAGATTAAATGAATTCTTTGCTTCGGTCTTCACCGAGGAAGATTTGGGTGGGATACCAGTGCCGGAAATGGTATTCGAAGCTAACGAGTCAGAGAAACTTAATGAATTCTCTGTAAACCGGGAAGATGTAATGGGGCAGTTCTACAAACTGAAGAGTAGCAAATCTCCTGGACTGGATGGTATTCATCCCAGAGTACTGATAGAACTGAAAAATGAGCTTGTGGAGCTATTGTTAGAAATATGTAATTTATCGAGCGTGGTACCGGAAGATTGGAGGGTGGTCAATGTAACGCCGATTTTTTAAAAAGGTTCCAGAGCAGATCCGGGAAATTATTGACAGGTGAGTCTGACGTCGGTGCTGGGCAAAATGGTAGAGACTATTATTAAGAACAGAATTACAGAGCATATTCAAAAGCATGGATTAATGATACAAAGTCAACATGGATTTAATGAAGGGAAATCTTGCCTTACCAATCTACTACATAGTAACATAGTAGATGATGGCAGAAAAAGACCTCCACGGTCCATTCAGTCTGCCCAACAAGATAAACTCATATGTGCTACTTTTTGTGTATACCCTACCTTGATTTGTACCTGTCCTCTTCAGGGCACAGACCGTATAAGTCTGCCCAGCACTATCCCCGCCTCCCAACCACCAGCCCTGCCTCCCACCACCGGCTCTGGCACAGACCGTATAAGTCTGCCCAGCATTATCCCCGCCTTCCAACCACCAGCCCCGGCACAGACCTTATAAGTCTGCCCAGCACTATCCCCGTCTCCCAACCACCAGCCCCGCCTCCCACCACCGGCTCTGCCACCCAATCTCGGCTAAGCTCCTGAGGATCCATTCCTTCTGAACAGGATTCCTTTATGCTTATCCCACGCATGTTTGAATTCCGTTACCGTTTTCATCTCCACCACCTCCCGCGGGAGGGCATTCCAAGTTAGTTGCTGTTGAGACTTGGAAGGAGGTGGAAGTGCTGCCAGTGGCTCTGCAGGCTTCCAGGGGGAAGGGAGTGAGGCCTAGCTGCTTCCCCAGAAATGAGGAAGGTCCCTGGGGAGCGGTCCTCAGGCAAGGCCCAGGCTATGGGGCCTCCTGGGGCCCAGGACCAGAAGGCCTGGAAGAACGGTTCCCTCTCTCTTAAAGCCGCAGAGAGGAGGGAGAGGAGCCCGGTAGACCAGAGAGAACAGCAGCCCGAGGGCGGCAGCCAGTCCGGTACCCCCCTCACAGGCCTGCAACATCCAGAAGGTGAAAGGGGGAGAGGTGGTGAAGGCCCAAGAAGGGAGTTTGCCGGGCAGAGAGAAGGTGGAAGAGATGGATACCTGTCAGGAGAGTCAGCTAGAATCTGAGGAGACAGGCAGTGAGGACAGCGAGTCCTCAGAAGAGGAAGATTTTTGGGAGAGAAGCCAGGACCCAGAGGACCTGGCTAGTGGTTTGATCAAGGTGGTTAAGAGAATCAAGGCCGTGGAAAAAGAGGTG
This sequence comes from Microcaecilia unicolor, assembly GCF_901765095.1. NCBI lineage: Eukaryota > Metazoa > Chordata > Amphibia > Gymnophiona > Siphonopidae > Microcaecilia > Microcaecilia unicolor. Next base: position 232,655,765 of record NC_044036.1, read on the forward strand.
GTAGAACTGGGTAAACGTATCAAGATGGCTAAAACCATGATTAAAGTGGCTCCAGCAACATACAGGAAACTGTATGAAAAGGAAGAAGCATGTCTGTTAAAAATGCTTGGGAAGAAAGAACAGCTGCTTGGGGTTTTAAAAAAAGGCCCTGGGAACCCTTTGCGTGAGATTTATGTGAACAAGGAAAGAATGCAGTGGTGTGCTGGAGTCGGCTCGCACCGGTTCGCAAGAGCCGTTTGTTAAATTTTCTGGCATCTTGCGAGCCAGTTGTTGGCCCGTGCGAGCTGGCTCGCCTCCGCTCCCCCGCCCCGCAAATCCATCTTCCGTCTGCCCTCTGCTCCCCATAGTAGCCCTGCTGGTTTCCTTTCTGCGCTGCCGCCGCCGTCCTGCCTTTAAAAAATTAATTTTCCCTCGAGGCGCGCCAGCAGGCTCAGCTCGGTTCCTGCCTTCGCCCTTGCGCAAACAGGAAATACGTCAGGCAAGGGCGGAGCCATGATGCGAAGAAACGGAACGAAGGCAGGAACCGAGCTGAGCCTGCTGCCTTCGCTTCAACGCTGGCGCGCCTCGAGGGAAAATTAATTTTTTAAAGGCAGGATGGCAACGGCGGCGGCAGCGCAGAAAGGAAACCAGCAGGGCAACTATCGGGAGCAGAGGGCAGACGGAAGATTGACGACCAGGGGAGTGGAGAGGGCTGGAAGATGGCGGAGAGGAGAGCAGGGGGGAGACGAGGATTGCTGGACATGGGTGGGTGGATGGAGGGCAGGGGAGAGGAGGGTTGCTGGACATGGGTGGGTGGGTGGATGGAGAGGAGGGCGGGGGAGAGGAGGGTTGCTGGACATTGGTGGATGGAGGGGAGAGGAGGGTTGCTGGACATGGTTGCATGGAGGGGAGAGGAGGGTTGCAGGACATGGGTGCATGGAGGGCAGGGGAGAGGAGGGTTGCTGGACATGGGTAGGTGGATGGAGGGCAGGGGAGAGCAGGGCTGCTGGACATGGGTGGGTGGATGGAGGGCAGGGGAGAGGAGGGTTGCTGGACATGGGTGGAGGAGAGGGAAGGGAGAGAAGAAATGCTGGACGGGTGGATGGAGGGCAGGGGAGAGGAGGGTTGCTGGGCATGGGTGGATGGAGGGCAGGGGGGAGAGGAGGGTCGCTGGACATTGGTGGATGGAGGGGAGAGGAGGGTTGCTGGACATGGGTGCATGGAGGGGAAAGGAGGGTTGCTGGACATGGGTGCATGGAGGGCAGGGGAGAGGAGGGTTGCTGGACATGGGTGGAGGAGAGGGAAGGGAGAGAGAAGAAATGCTGGATATGGGTGGAGGGGAGGGAAGAGTGAGGAATGAGATGAGAAGAGGGAAAAGGAAGAGAGGAGAATAACTGCAAATGGATGGAGAAAATAGGCAGAAGCTGAGGACCAGAACTGAAGAAGAAATGAAGAAGAAAGGAGGAAAGAAAGAAATGGAAAGGAAGCCCTGGAAACGGAGTTAAGAGGACAGATAGCAGCAGAATCGGATACTGGGCCAGCATAAGCAGAAAAACAGTCACCAGACAACAAAGGTAGAAAAAAACTCATTTTATTTTCATTATAGTGTTTGGAATATGTTCACCTTGAGAATCAGGTGCTCAGCATTAAAAGTTTATATTTATTTACTTATTTATGGCATTTTATCCCACATTAAACATGAATTAGATTGGAACCTGGGATCATTTAATAGTTTTTTCCTGGAGAGAGTAATGCATTGCCCCCCCCCCCCCCCCCGGCTATAGCCAGCTTTGCAATTTGGGGGGGGGGGGCACAGAGGTGGACGGGGGGGGGGGGGGGGGGGCGCCGAGGTGGACCGGGGAGAGAGCCTGTTGTTAAAAATTTACCAGCACACCACTGAAAGAATGGCTTCTGGTTCTCTCGCTGGAGGCCAGGGAAGTAAACAATCAGACCCCACAGCAGTACAGAGAGGGAAGAAGACAGAGGGTTCAGTTCCTGGGTCCCTGCATTCTCCGGTACTGCCAGAACCGACAGGGTGCGGCACACAAGCCACATTAAAATATATGCAGTACCTGGCAATCCAGCCCGGTCCTCTTCCAGAGAGAGCGGAGCTCAGGGACGTCAGGGCTGCTCTGGACCAGACTTCTCAGACAAAGAGACCTGTGGAGGTAAACACAGAAGTGAGAGTGTTTCAGAGACAGTCATTCCAGATACTGGAAACGGGGTCAGGAGCTACAGGGGAGAGCCTGTTGTCTAGTGCAGTTTTGGTTGAGACGCTGCAAAAGAAAGAGGGCGGTGTACCTGAAATGGAGCGGTGGGCTGCAAGCACGGACAAGCGGTTGCAGCCACAGGTGGTCCTCTTCCCGCTGGATGCATCGGTTTCGGGTGGTCGGCAACCTCCAAGTGCAGTGCCATTAACAGCGCAGCAGGTCCGCCCACGAGGATCGAAGGGGAAGGACTCCATACCCAATCGAGAGACGGCTGATTCGCAGTGTGCAGAGGGCAGTTCGCAGCCGCAAGGGACATCGCAGACAGCCGGTGGAATATCGGAGGCGAGCAGGAAGGCTGTAGAGCTAACGGGGACAGAGGCTAATTTTCAGCAAGGAGCGGAGAGGCGGTACGCGGAGCTTCCGAGTTCGAGGAAGCTCCGCCCACTCAGAGCAGACGAGACTGCGGGTTTGCCCAATCGGGGCACTGGAGGAGGGAGTTTGCACGGGTTCGGCAGCGGGACCGGAGCAGAGCCATCAGAGAGAAAGGATTCGAGGCACCCAGAAGGCTGTGAGCAGGAAGGGGCAGACAAGGAGTTTCCTGCAGCGCCAGCCCCGCAGCAAGTAATGGCCGCAAGGACTGCCGGTAATGTGGTACCAGACTCGGTTCAGACGGAGGGAGGGCGGGCTAAAGGGGGTTTGTTGCGGGACTCTGGGGCAGCTGAAGGTTTGCAGTGGGAAGGTTCTTTCGGTGTAGATTTGCCTGCTGCAGGGGATTCAGGTGTATGGGCAGCAGGGGATGGAGGTATGTTGGTTGCTGGGGGTGAAGGGGAGCGGGTTATGCAGATTGAAGGAGAGGGGAAGGGGGCTCCAGAGGGAGGGAATTGGGGGGAGAGAGGAACGGTGGGCCAGCAGCATCAGGGAGGGGGGGGGGGGGATGGGTCCTGAGGGGCAGGGAGGCCCAGGAGCAAAAGGGAGGGGGGAGATGAAATCATAACGGGTACAGGGGGCGGGAGGTGGGGGGAGAAGGGAAGACAGTGAGGCTGAGGGGCAGCAAGGGAGGGGGGCGGAGTTGGAGGGAAGGGCAGGCACAAACTCAGGGGGAGGGGGGCGATGGGGGCAAGGGTCTGTGTCCTTTGCTGCAGTGGTCCAGGGAGGGGGAAGGAGGGAGGGGGGAGGACCTGCTGGGTATGAGGGGACAGGCAGGGGTTTTGGGGGAATGGGGAAAGGGGGTGGGAAGTTACCAAAAAGACACAATGTGGTGCAGCTCAAATGGATAGGGGACGGGGCAATGCCGTCACGGGAAAAGGTCTTGAAACAGGTGATGGGGATGGGGTTCATACCTGAGGACTTTTACACTTGATACACCCCTCAACATCCTCGAATACGATGTAAGCTTTATGACCCAGAGAGGGATGGAAGTATTTTGGGAACGGTATGAGGGAGTAAGGGGGAAGGGGGAGTGGCGGGACTTCAGGGTGATTCCGATCAGCAAGCCGGACCTGGTGCAGGTTACCCTACTTGTGCGGAATGAGTCCATCTCAGGGGCAAATCTGGCTTACTGGCTACAGCGGTATGCGGAGCTGAAGTCACCGCTTACTAAGCTACCGGATCCAAGTAGGGTTTGGGCAGGAGGTTGGGGAGCCCAGGTAAAATTAAAACAGGACGGCTATGTCGTTCAGCACATCCCCTCGGCAGCTTTCATCGGCCGTGACAGGATACTATTTTTACAAAGGACAGCCACAGCAGTGTTTTAGGTGTGGTTCATTTCGATATTTTAGCATGTCCTGCCCTGTGGTAAGGTGTGGGGACACCCAGCACTCTACGGAGGATTGTACCTCGATTCGGTGCAATCTCTGTGGAGGGCTGGGGCATGCATTCCGGGATTGCCCTCGGGCGTTCCATAATGAGTGGGACATGTGGAGGAAGGGGTATGGCGGGGGGATAGGAGAAGAGGAGGGGGCAGGGCAGGGGGTGCTGGGCAGGGAGGAGCTGGTGTGGGAGGGGAGGTAGGAAGGAGGGTCGGGGGAGGAGCAGGAGGGGGATTGGGTGCGAGTTTCACAGAGGAGAAGGGGAAGTCTAGGAAGGGAGGAGCACGGGCGGTAGGCGGGAAGGTGCCGCAACAGGGGGCGAGGGGGGATCGATATCAGGTGTTGGGAGAGGAGGATAGGGGGGCTGAGGTTGAGGAGGGAGAACAGATGGAGGGGGTGAAGGTGGAGTTGACGGAGGTGGAGTTGATGGAGGATGGAGCAGGGGCAGGGGGGACAGCAGAAGGCAAAAGGAAATATGAAGAGCTTCAGGTGGACGGTACAGGGAGTCGGAAGAAGGGAGGGGAGGTTCAAGGCAGTAGGGAAGAGGGAGGGGAGAGAGAGGAGGCAGGGGGAGGGGAGGGTGGAAGGGATGGGAGGGGGAAGGGGAGTAAGAGGAAGGCCGAGGGGGTTGTGCAGGGGATACGGGGCCAAGTGCATGAGTGGGGGGACAGACTGGAATTAGAGGAGGTCTTGGAGGACAGGGAGGACCTAGAGGAGAGGAGTTAGGAGGTGAGGTTGGGGGAAGGGGGAAAGGGAGGGTGAGGGATAAGGGAGTGGGATTGGATAGCACAAAGAAGAAGAAAGGAAGGAAGAAAGGGGGAGGGGAGGGGGAGGTACAGGTGGGACTGGCAGGGGAGGGGGAAGAGGATCAGGCGGAGGAGGACGATGGCCGCACGGAAGAGGACCTGTCTCAGGGTGCGAAGGGGGAACATCAGGAGGTTAGGGTACAGAGCACAGGAGGTGTTGAGCAGCTCGGTTACTCTCAATGAGAATGGCGGGACTTGTATTAACATTTGCTACCCTTAATGTGGCCAGTATCTCCTCCCCAAAGGCGCAATGCTTGGCGTATGACAGGTTTGCGCAGGTTCGGGTGGATTGTTTCCTGATACAGGAAACCCGGCTGACATCTCTGGAAAAGATCAGGCGGGCGAGACGGGCCTGGAGGTGGGGACCCTCGGTGTCGGGGTTGGCGGGGGACAGGTATAGGGGAGTGGGAATTTTATTTAAGACGCACCGGGTGAATATCCAGAGGGTGGTGGAGTTGGGGGTGGGGAGATGCCTAGTGGTAGATGTGATTTGGGAGGGAAGAGCTTTGAGGGTGGTCAACGTGTACGGGCCCCAGAGTAAGAGGGAAAGGGTACTCCTTTTTGGGAAAATTCGGGCCTACCTGTACACCTCACACCAGGTAGTCTGGGGTGGGGACTTCAACACTATATTGAGGAAAATGGATAGTGGGGGACGGTCGATGCAGGTGAGCTATGATGGGGTGAGACTGGCAAGGATTATGCGGGAGGCGGGGTTGGTTGTCGCACATGTGGAGTTTTGTGAGGGACAGGAAGGGTTCACATTCTTCAGAGGACAGTGCAAGAGCAGAATAGATTGATTCCTGGTGAAGAAAGGGGTTGGTCTGGGGAGCCCAAAGATTGTGGATGTGGACTTTTTGGACCAACATATGGTTCTCCTTCAGGTGGGGGGGGGGGGGGGGGAGCACAGAGGCCAGGGAGAGGGTTATGGAGGCTGAACTTTAAGTGGTTAAGTAACAGGCAGGTGCAGGAGGAATTTATTGGGTTTTTGGACGACCAGGTTACAATGCAAGGAGCATTTTCATCGATTGGAGGGTGGTGGGATACGGTGAAAAGACGCACACGGGGGATTTTTTTGAGGCAGGTGAGATGGGAGGGTAGGGAAAGGACGAAGCTGGGTCTGGCGGTTAAACAGAAGAGGGACAGATTAATTTCTCAGGGGGGGAGTGAGGTGGAAATAAGGGAACTCCAAGAGCTCCTGGAAAAGGTGCAGTACAATCGTTACACCTCGTTGGTGTGTGAACGAGATTTCGGGAAGATGTTTAGCCCTGATCCCTTTGCCTGTTGTAGGGAGAAGAGGGACCATAGGGTGGTTGAGGGAGTGCGGGACACATGAGGGATCCTTCAGGATTCCAAGGAGGGGATTTTAGGTGTAGTAGGGGATTACTTTAAAGCATTCCTCTCAGCCTAGCAGATAGATAAAGAGCAGATGGAGAGTATGTGGAAGGGACCCCAGGGATAGGGGATTGGGGACCCCAGCTCCAGGGCCTTTTGCAACCATGGACCGTGCAGGAGGTGGAAGAAGCCACTGGGGCACTCCACAAGAAGACCTCGCCGGGGCCGGACGGGCTGCCGACCGAGTTTTATCAGGCCTTTAAGGCGCAACTGGGGCCGATCTTGTTGAAGGTATGGGAGGCAGCCCGTTCGGAAGGTTCCCTCCCCAGGTCCCTGACAGAAGCAGCTCTGATTTTGCTGAGCAAAGGGAAGGACCCGTCGCTGCTGGCCAATTGGCGGCCGATAGTGCTGCTCAACACAGATCGGAAGATTTTCGCAAGAATGCTTTTTCAAAGGATGAGGCAGGTGTCTGTGGGTTTGTTAGCAGCCTCGTAACCATGCGGGGTTAAGGGCAGAGGGGTCCTGGAAGCAGCAGCATGGGTACAGGAGGGAATTGAACACAGTAGGGAGGGTGTGAATGGTCGGTTGGTGGTGACGCTTGACCAGGATAAAGCGTTCGACAGAGTGCAATGGCATGTCCTGTGGAGAATTCTAGAACACTATGGGTTCCCGAAGGGGTGGGTAGAACAGCTGCAGATGCTGTATAGGCAGACTGGGTGTTTCCCCTTGGTAAATGGGTGGAGGGGGAAGGGGTTTACGGTGGGGGCAGGGGTGCGGCAGGGGTGTCCGTTTAGACCGCTGTTGTATGCATATGCCATCGACCCTTTTATTAGGCGGGTGGAGAAGAGAGGGGCACAGAGACTGCAAGGTGTGGAGGTGGGGGAAGGGAGTTAGCTGAGGGTCGTGGCATATGCAGACGACGTCACGGTGTGGGTAGCGGACCAGAGGGAGGGAGGAAGACTGCAGGCGCTGATCCAGGACTACTCGCAGGTCACAGCGTCGAGGGTCAATTTTCAAAAATCGAATAGCCTGTGGGTTGGGGAAGATCAGGGGCACCAATTTGAGTTGGGTGGTCAGTTTCCAGCGCCAGGGGAGCGGCTCAGGGTTTTGGGGATTTATTTTGACCAGGGGGATTATAGGTTATACAACTGGGATAGGTATCTCCAAGAAGCCAGGGCGCGGGTAGACAGATGGAAGGGGTGGAGAATGTCGATGGGGGAGCGGGTCCAGCCGATAAAGGCTCATTTAGTTCCCTTGTTTCTATTTGTTAGCTACATCTGCTTGTTGCCGGAAAGCTGCTATGCGGCCCTCTATAGCATGTTTTTCCAGTTGCTCTGGGGAAACAGGATGAACCCAGTGAAGCGTAATGTTACATATCTGCCCAGGAAGGAGGGGTGGGGGGTGGGAATGGTAAACCCGGTCCTGTTCTTCAGTGCGCTGTTCCTGCAGTTTAATTTGGGAAGGGCGATAGGGCAGGAGCCCCCAGGGTGGGCGTGGAGTGTCCTGCAATGGTGGAGCAGGTACTGGGACCTATAGCAACAAGGGGGGAGGGTAGTAGCTCTGCGGAAGGGGGCCCCGGGGAGGGTGGGCTATTGCAAGACCCTGGTGAAGCTGGTGAGGGTGTGGGGGGTGTCAGTGGCAGAGGTGAAAGAAGGACAGCGGGGGGGTTGGATGGAGAGGGTTCGATCACAGATGTTTTCAGCGCCCCTAGCGCTGCGGGATGCGCCAGACCCAGTGTTACAGCAGGGATTGCAGTTGATTACATCTGACCGGATCCCTGTGAAATACACAGACATTGCGTGGCTGTCCTTTCACGGTAAACTGTATGTGAGAGCCAACTTGAAAGATCGCAAAGTGCAGGACAAGGGATGTCCAAGGGGGGAATGTGCTGGGGTTGAGGAAACAATGGAGCATTTCCTGCAGAAATGCCCATTTTCGATCCAGGTTTCTGACCGGGTTTCCTCTCTGTTGCAGATCCCCAGTTTCCGTCGGTACACCTATGCGGACTGGGTGTACGGTCCATCTGTAAAAGTAGGGCACTTGGACCCGGAGACTCGCTTTGTGATATCAGTGATACTCCGATACTGCCTCTAGATGGCGCAGTGTGGGGTCTCCCTGCACCAGGGCGTCCGGTCGGCGGAAAACGTCAGCTGGGATGCGGTGAGGGCGGTGCAAGAAGCAGCAAAGTGGGAAAGGGTGGAGAAGGGGGTGGAGAAATCTGCAAGGTGGTGGAAGTACGTCAGGCAGTTTGCTGTTTGCAGAGGTTTTGGGGACTCTGTGGTATCTGGCGGATTGATTCAATGTATTATCATGTGGGAGGAGGGGGGTTTGTATATAGGTAGGTTGCTTGCTTGTGTATAGGTAGGATGCTGTTGGGGGATGTGAGGCACTCCACTACTCACCTTTTCCTCCTCCGAGCGAACTCCATTTACCACCACCCTCTGGCGTCTGCCCGTCAACCAGTTCCTAATCCAGTTCACCACTTCGGATCCTATCTTTAGCCTGTCTAGTTTATTCAAGAGCCTCCTGTGGGGAACCGTGTCAAAAGCTTTGCTGAAATCTAAGTAGATTACGTCCATAGCATGTCCTTGATTTAATTCTCCGGTCACCCAGTCAAGGAATTCAATGAGATTTGTTTGGCATGATTTCCCTTTGGTGAAACCATGTTGTCTCGGATCTTGCAACTTATTTGCTTGTAGAAAATTCACTATCCTTTCCTTCAGCATCGCTTCCATTACTTTTCCAATAATCGAAGTGAGGCTTACTGGCCTGTAGTTTCCAGCTTCTTCTCTATCACCACTTTTGTGAAGAGGGACCACCTCCGCCCTTCTCCAATCCCACGGAACCTGTCCCGTCTCCAAGGATTTATTAAACAAATCTTTAAGAGGACCCGCCAGAACCTCTCTGAGCTCCCTCAATATCCTGGGGTGGATCCCGTCTGGTCCCACTGCTTTGTCCACCTTTAGATTTTTAAGTTGTTCATACACACTCTCTTCCGTGAACGGTGCTATATCCACTCCATTCTCACATGTACTTTTGCCAGTCCATCGCGGTCCTGCTCCAGGATTTTCTTCTGTGAAAACAGAACAAAAGTATCTATTTAGCAAATTTGTTTTTTCTTCATCATTATCTACATAACGGTTCACAGCATCTTTCAGTCTCACAATTCCCTTTTTAGTCTTCCTCCTTTCACTAATATACCTGAAGAAATTTTTATCACCCCTCCTTACATTTCTAGCCATTTGTTCTTCCGCATGCACTTTCGCCAGACGTATCTCTCTCTTAGCTTCTTTCAGTTTCATCTGGTATTCCTCCCTGTGTTTCTCTTCTTGGGTTTTTCTTTGAAGGGGTGAACAAACGTGGATAAAGGTGAGCCGGTTGATATTGTGTATCTGGATTTTCAGAAGGCGTTTGACAAAGTACCTCATGAAAAACTCCAGAGGAAATTGGAGAGTCATCGGATAGGAGGTAATGTTCTATTGTGGATTTAAAACTAGCTAAAAGATAGAAAACAGAGAGTAGGGTTAAATGGTCAGTATTCTAAATGGAGAAGGGTAGTTAGTGGGGTTCCCCAGGGGTCTGTGCTGGGACTGCTGTTTTTTAATATATTTATAAATGACCTAGAGATGGGAGTAACTGGTGAGGTAATTAAATTTGCTGATCACACAAAGTTATTCAAAGTTGTTAAATCGCGGGAGGATTGTGAAAAATTACAAGAGGACCTTACGAGACTGGGAGACTGGGCATCTAAATGGCAGATGACGTTTAATGTGAGCAAGTGCAAAGTGATGCATGTGGGAAAGAGGAACCTGAATTATAGCTACATCATGCAAGGTTCCACGTTAGGAGTCCGGACCAAGAAAGGGATCTAGGTATCGTTGTTGATGATACGTTGAAACCTTCTGCTCAGTGTGCTCCTGCGGCTAAGAAAGCAAATAGAATGTTAGGTATTATTAGGAAAGGAATGGAAAACAAAAATGAGGATGTTATAATGCCTTTGTATCGCTCCATCGTGCGACCGCACCTTGAATATTATGTTCAAATCTGGTCGCCACATCTCAAAAAAGATATAGTGGAATTAGAAAAGGTGCAGAGAAGGGCGACGAAAATGATAAAGGGGATGAGACGACTTCCCTATGAGGAAAGGCTAAAGCAGCTAGGGCTCTTCAGCTTGGAGAAAAGGCAGCTGAGGGGAGATATGATAGAGGTTTATAAAATAATGAGTGGAGTTGAACGGGTCGATGTGAAGCGTCTGTTCACGCTTTCCAAAAATATTAGGACTAGGGGGCATGCGATGAAGCTACAATGTAGCAAATTCAAAACGAATCGGAGAAAATCTTTCTTCACTCAACGTGTAATTAACTCTGGAATTCGTTGCCAGAGAATGTGGTAAAGGTGCTTAACTTAGCAGAGTTTAAAAAAGGTTTGGACGGCTTTCTAAAGGAAACGTCCATAGTCTGTTATTAAATGGACTTGGGGAAAATCCACTATTTCTGGGATAAGCAGTATAAAATGTTTTGTACCTTTTGGGGATCCTGCCAGGTATTTGTGACCTGGATTGGCCACTGTTGGAAACAGGATGCTGGGCTCGATGGACATTTGCTCTTTCCCAGTATGGAAACACTTATATATTTATGTACTTATGACTTCACATTCCTTATGCTGTTTCTTATTATTTTCAGTCGGTTCCTTCTTTCATTTTCTGAAGGATTTTCTTTTAGCTCTAATAGCTTCCTTCACCTCACGTTTTAACCATGCCAGCTGTCGTTTGGTCTTCCATCCTCCTTTTTTAATACGCGGAATATATTTGGCCTGAGCTTCCAGGATGGTGTTTTTGAACAGCATCCACACCTGATGTAAATTTTTGACCCTCGCAGCCACTCCTCTAAGTTTATTTTTTCACCGTTCTTCTAATTTTATCATAGTCTCCTTTTTTAAAGTTAAACATTAATGTATTTGAATTCCTATCCAGCTTATAATCGAACGAGAATAACGCCCAAGTTCCGACCTAAATCGGGAGATGGGTGTTCTTCTCACAAAAACAAATAAAGCGGTATAATCGAAAGCCGAACTTTGGACGCTTTCAACTGCACTCCGTCGCGGATGCGGACAAAGTTGACGGGGGCGTATCGAAGGCGTGTCGAAGGCGGAACTGGGGCGTGGTTATCGGGCGAACAGAGATGGGCGCCCTTCGCCGATAATGGAACAGTTTTGAGCTAGAATTTAGGACACTTTTCCTGGACCCTGTTTTTTGACGAATAAGACCCCCAAAAGTGCCCTAAATGACCAGATGACCCCCAGAGGGAGTCGGGGATGACCTCCCCTGACTCCCCCAGTGGTCACTAACCCCCTCCCACCACAACAAATGATGTTTCACAACTTTTTACTTTCACCCTCAAATGTCATACCCTCCTCCCAAGCAGCAGTATGCAGGTCCCTGGAGCAGTTGTTAGGGGGTGCAGTGGACGTCAGGCAGGTGGACCCAGGCCCATCCCCCCCCCTACCTGTTACAATTGTGCTGCTTAATGCTACTAGTCGTTCAACCCCCCCAAACCCACTGTACCCACATGTAGGTGCCCCCCTTCACCTCTTAGGGCTATAGTAATGATGTAGACTTGTGGGCAGTGGGTTTTGAGGGGGATTTGGGGGGCTCAACACCCAAGGGAAGGGTGCTATGCACCTGGGAGCTCTTTACCTTTTATTTGGTTTTTGTAAAAGTGCCCCCTAGGGTGCCCGGTTGGTGTCCTGGCATGTGAGGGGGACCAGTGCACTATGAATCCTGGCCCCTCCCACGAACAAATGCCTTGGATTTATTCGTTTTTGAGCTGGGCGATTTCATATTCCATTATCGCTGAAAAGCAAAAACGCCCAGCTCACACCTTGACGAATAAAACATGGGCGTCTTTTTCTTTTAAAAAATACGATCCGCCCCGCCCCTTCACGGACCCGTTCTCGGAGATAAACGCCCATGGAGATAGGCGTTTCTGTTCCATTATGCCCCTCCATGTATACTTAATTCAAAGCTAATATCAAATAAGATCATATTATGATCACTTTTATCAAGCGGCCCCAGCACCATTACGTCCCGCACCAGATCATGCGCTCCACTAAGGACTAGGTTTAGAATTTTTCCTTCTCTCGTCGGCTCCTGTACCAGCTGCTCCATAAAGCAGTCCTTGATTTCGTCAAGGAAATTTACCTCCCTAGCATGCCCCGATGTTATATTTACTCAGTCAATATCGGGGTAATGGAAATTACCCATTATTATTGTGTTGCCCAGTTTGTTTGCGTCCCTAATTTCCTTTAACATTTCTGCATCCGTCTGTTCATCCTGGCCATGCGGACGGTAGTACACTCCTATCACTATCCTTTTCCCCTTTATACATGGAATTTCAATCCATAGCGATTCCAAGATGTGTTTTGTTTCCTGCAGAATTTTCAATCTATTTGATTCAAGGCTGATCTTAATATACAATGCTACCCCTCCACCAATTCAATCCACCCTATCACTACGATATAATTTGTACCCCCGGTATGACAGTGTCCCTCTGGTTATCCTCCTTCCACCAGGTCTCAGAGATGCCTATTATATCTAATTTTTTATTTAGTGCAATATATTCTAACTCTCCCATCTGATTTCTTAGGCTCCTGGCATTCACATATAGACATTTTAAGCTACGTTTGTTGTTCCTATTTACATCATAATCCATACTTGACAGTATTAATGTGCAATCTTTTGTCTGATTTTTATTTAAGAACACCTGGGGGCTCATTTTCAAAGCACTTAGACTTACAAAGTTCCATAGGTTTCTGTGCAACTTTGTAAGTGTAAGTGCTTTGAAAATATGCCTCCATGATCTACTATGGTCTCTTTTGCAACCTCACTATCAGGATACCCTATCTTCCCTGTTTTGGTGATATCTTTGAAAGATACCTTATCCCGAACCATGTGCCTTCCCCTAGTTTCTAGTTTAAAAGCTGCTCTATCTCCTTTTTAAATGCTGACGCCAGCAGGCTGGTCCCACCCTGGTTAAGGTGGAGCCCATCCTTTCAGAATAGGCTCCCCCTTCCCCAGAATGTTGCCCAGTTCCTAACAAATCTAAAACCCTCTGCTCTGCACCATCGTCTCATTCACGCATTGAGACTCTGGAGCTCTGCCTGTCTCTTGGGCCCTGCCCGTGGAACGGGTAGCATTTCTGAAAACGCTACCTTAGAGGTTCTGGATTTGAGCTACCTAATAGTCTAAATTTGGCTTCCAGTACCTCCCACATTTTCCTATGTCATTGGTACCCACATGTACCAAGACAGCTGACTCCTCCCCAGCACTATCTAAAATCCTATCTAGGTGAGTCGTGTGGTTCGCCACCTTCGCACCAGGTAGGCAAGTCACCAGGCGATCCTGACGTCCATTAGCCACCCAGCTATCTATATACCTAATGATTGAATCACCAACTACAACAGCTGTCCTAATCCTTCCCTCCTGGGCAGCACTTGGAGACATATCCTTGGTGCGAGAGAGTAGTACATCCCCTGGTGGGCAGGTCCTGCCTACAGGAGTACTTCCTACTTCACCAGGGTGATGCTCTTCTTCTAGGAGACCTCCCTCCTCCAAGGTAGCACAGGGGCTACCAGTCTGGAGGTGGGACTTCTCTACAACATCCCTGTAGGTCTCTTCTATGTACCTCCCTGTCTCCCTCAGCTCCACCAAGTCTGCTACTCTAGCCTCAAGAGAACGCACATGTTCTCTGAGTGCTAGGAGCTCTTTGCATCGGGCACACACATATGACATCTCACCAACTGGGAGATAATCATACATGTGACACTCAGTGGAAAAGACTGGATAGCACCCCTCTCACTGCTGGACTGCTGACTGCATCTTAGTATTTTTGAGTTTTTCAATAATTTGAAACTTGCTACAGTATTAAGGATATTAGCCTAGTATAAAAATTACAATGGACTGCAACTTAACACTAGAGAGCCAAGTGAAATCCACAATGAAGAAAATGTTCCACTCAATGTGGAAACTCAAACGCGTGAAACAATTCGTCCCGAGGGAAACATTTCACAACCTGTTACAATCTATGTTGACTACTTCAATGGTATTTATGCGGGATGCAAAGAACAAACCTTAAAGAAACTTCAGACCGCCCAAAACACGGCAGCTAGACCTATATTTGGAAAAACGCAATTTGAAAGCGCAAAACCTCTCCGTGAAAAACTACACTGGCTCCCAATCAAAGAACGCATTGCTTTCAAAATCTGCACCCTGGTTCACAAAATTATCTATGGTGAAGCCCCGGGATACATGACAGACTTGATCAACCTACCAACTAGAAACACATCCGAATCAACACGAACATATCTAAATCTGCACTACCCAAGCTGAAAAGGACTTAAATACAAATCAACTTACGCATCCAGTTTTTCCTACATAAGCACACAACTGTGGAACGCGTTACCGAAAGCCTTGAAAATGACATACGACCACCTAAACTTCCGGTAAACACTAAAAACTAACCTGTTTAAAAAGGCATACCCTACCGATCCAACTTAAATGCCTGATCTCTGCAACACAATAAAACTAAAGTACGTAATGGACATAACACAACTCTTCCGCTGTACGATTCCCTAATGTGGCTGTGCCACACAAACTTTACATACCACATCATCATTTTGTATTTGTTCACACCGGAGTCAGCAAACGCCTCTCCGGCACTATGTAAGCCACAACTGAGCCTGCAAATAGGTGGGAAAATGTGGGATACAAATGTAACAAATAAATAAATGAAATAAATAAAAGTGTCTTTTAGTTTATATAGTATATTGTATGAATTATTCAGTGTTTCCTTCTTAGATGGTAATGAAATGTATTTTAAACTCTGTAAGAGCACTCCTTGCTTGTTATTACAATAACTGACTATCAATAGAAATCAAACAAAATAAAACATGGAAAAGAAAATAAGATGATAATTTTTTTATTGGACATAACTTAATAAATTTCTTGATTAGCTTTCGAAGGTTGCCCTTCTTCGTCAGATCGGAAATAAGCTTTATTTCCGATCTGACGAAGAAGGGCAACCTTCGAAAGCTAATCAAGAAATTTATTAAGTTATGTCCAATAAAAAAGGTATCATCTTATTTTCTTTTCCATGTTTTATTTTGTTTGATTTCTATTGATAACCTTAAGAGTGTACTAACACGGCTACCACACCTCTCTACTTAAGATGGAATAACTGACTATAAATGAAGAGTTGTCCTACGGGAGGGCGGGTGTTGGGGAGGGTGGGCTGGAAGACTAAACTAGATCCTACAGTGCCTGCTAGAGTCTATCTGTTAATGCTGTTGTAGAAAGTTCAACTTTTAAAACTAAGGGGAAAAGACTATGGAGATTAGTTGATAAAATTTGCTTTTTTTATAATTTTACTAGTAAAAAAGCCCCGTTTCTGATGCAAATGAAACGGGGGCTAGCAATGTTTTCTTCTGTGTGCATGTGGGAGTGTGTGTGTCCCTGCCCTCTGGCCTCTCTCCCCTCCCCCCTCTGAGTCCTTCACTGTTACAGAGCCAGCATTTGATTTCGTGCTCTGCTGTTTTCCTTCACTGACTGTGTTACAGAGAGGGCGGGGCAGACACTCATAGGGAAACCGGATATCTCGCCCCCTTCACACTTCCAGCTGGAGGCTTCATAGAACGTTGGTTTTGCCTTTTATATAGAGAGATTCTGCCTATCACTAACCTAC
Source organism: Microcaecilia unicolor (assembly GCF_901765095.1). Taxonomy (NCBI): domain Eukaryota; kingdom Metazoa; phylum Chordata; class Amphibia; order Gymnophiona; family Siphonopidae; genus Microcaecilia; species Microcaecilia unicolor. Next base: position 232,671,637 of record NC_044036.1, read on the forward strand.
AATTCCTCCTTTAAACTTCAGTCTTTAATAAACGCTCAAGAAGCAAATATGTGAAGATTCTTGAGGGAGCACTGCATTTACTACTCACTAATTAAGGAATCCATATATGCAATGCTAAAATTCTAGCACTATGCACTTATTTATATACTAACATTTTTACTTGATTTCCTCATACGTGCTTCCCATACGTGCTTCCTTTGCTAGACGTCTCCTTAAAACCTGTTCGAACTGGCTCTGTAAAAATGCCTTTTCAGCGGCACTTGCTTTTTCAGCTTAAAGGATATGACTCTTGTGTTACAGGAAACACAAGAGTCCTGCACTTAGTCCTGCACCTGGAGTCTGTGTCTCGCCTTCATTTCTTTAGCTTGCTCTACATATTCCCTCTTGATAGTAGGTCTCCAAGTATCACACAGATTCAGTGGAGTATTGTGTTAGTGCTCCAGTCGCAGGCTGTCTTAGGTTGCAGGCCACTCAGGTTCCCTCAGCAGGATGGGAATCCTGTGCCTGTCTTACCTGTCATTGCCATACAACTTCATGAGCACTAAGGGGCGATCTCAGTTTCCTGCATGCTTGACATCCTCTCATGGAGGTGGATCATAGTCACATGCATCTGGGAGTGGTCAGCAACAATGGTCTGAGAAATTTTGTGGCATTGTCCACAGAGCAAGAATAAACGAGGTGGGAAGAAACAGGCAGCAAAGGTGCGATTATAGTTACTACTAATACCATAACCAAAACCAAAATAAAGCCTTAAACCCTAGTATATGGTGTTTGCTAAAACTTCAGTTCGCAGTCTTTCATGCAAAACATATGTCTCACCTGAGGGCATTCTCTTGGCTAATGCAGTTTCTATTAATCGTTGCACTAATCCCCTACTACAAGGAATAATACAGCATCCCAAAGCTACACATACAGCAATTACAATAATAATGGTGGTTAAACCAGACAAGAGAAAAGTTTTCCATTTCCCAAATACACTGTCAAGCCATGATGTCCAAGTAGTATCTACCCCTTAGTTTTCTGCTAATTCTTCAGCTAACGTGGTCAATCCCTGCAATGCGTTAGTAATAGTACCATCTGGGGCTGTGTTATTTGGAATAAAGGTGCAACATTGCCCTTTCAGCATCACACACATTCCCCCTTTCTCTGCCAACATCATATCCAAAACCATCTGGTTTTCCCATGCCATGTGGCTACTGGCATCCAACTGAGATGCAATCCCTTTTATAGCATCTTGAGTGTAATTGATGAACCGTTGCTGATTATAATAAATGTAATTAATCCAGTCCATATTTTTATTTATAGTGGACCACGAAAACAGAGAGGATTCAAACCCTGTCGCAATTTGGTTGCGTGCCTTTAATTTGTCCGGTATCCCTCGGGGCACCCCTATGGCATCAATGTAAACATAGTCATCAAAAGATCCTTGTATGTCTCTTTTTTGTCTATGCAACTGAGTAGAGGGCTAGGGGTAACAGCAACATTAGAAGCTATAATGACGGGAATTGCCAGTTGTATCAATGCGCACCGGCCTTCCCAGTTTGAGGGAAGGGCTGGATACAGGGTTCTGCTTCCACAATACCACCACAAATTGGAGCGAGGTGTGGAGATCTGGGAGAGATTAAGTTTCTGGTGGTTGGAACCCACAGCCTTAGTAGCGTTGCATTGCGTGAAATTCCCAAGGAAGTAGGAAGACCCTGTGCTGTATTGAGTACTACTACTTAACATTTCTAGAGCGCTACTAGGGTTACGCAGCGCTGTACAATTTAACAAAGAGAGACAGTCCCTGCTCAAAGAGCTTACAATCTAAATAGACAAGTGAACGGTCGGTCCGATAGGGGCAGTCAAATTGGGGCAGTCTGGATTCACTGAACGGTAAGGGTTAGGTGCCGAACGCAGCATTGAAGAGGTGGGCTTTAAGCAAAGACTTGAAGACGGGCAGGGAGGGGGCTTGGCGTAAGGGTTCAGGAAGGTTGTTCCAAGCTTAGGGTGAGGTGAGGCAGAATGAGCGGAGCCTGGAGTTGGCGGTGGTGGAGAAGGGTACTGAGAGGAGGGATTTATCCTGTGAACGGAGGTTACGGGCGGGAACGTAAGGGGAGATGAGGGTAGAGAGGTAGTGAGGGGCAGCAGACTGAGTGCATTTGTAGGTAAGAAGGAGAAGCTTGAATTGAATGCGGTATCTGATCGGAAGCCAGTGAAGTGACCTGAGGAGAGGGGTGATATGAGTATATCGGTTCTGGCGGAATATGAGACGTGCAACAGAGTTCTGAACAGACTGAAGGGGGGATAGATGGCTAAGTGGGAGGCCGGTGAGGAGTAAGTTGCAGTAGTCCAGGCGAGAGGTAATGAGAGCGTGGACGAGAGTTCGGGTGGTGTGTTCAGAGAGGAAAGGGCGAATTTTGCTGATGTTAAAGAGGAAGAAGCGACAGGTCTTGGCTATCTGCTGGATATGCGCAGAGAAGGAGAGAGAGGAGTCAAAGATGACTCCGAGGTTGTGGGCAGATGAGACGGGGAGGATGAGGGTGTTATCAACTGAGATAGAAAGTGGAGGAAGAGGAGAAGTGGGTTTTGGTGGAAAGACGATAAGCTCGGTCTTGGACATGTTCAGTTTCAGGTGGCGGTTGGACATCCAGGCAGCAATGTCGGATAAGCAGGCCGATACCTTTGCCTGGGTCTCCGCGGTGATGTCTGGTGTGGAGAGATACAGTTGGGTGTCATCAGCATAGAGATGATACTGGAAACCATGAGATGAGATCAGGGAGCCCAGGGAAGAGGTGTAGATTGAGAAGAGAAGGGGTCCAAGGACCGATCCCTGGGGAACACCAACAGATAAGGGGATGGGGGTGGAGGAAGATCCATGAGAGTGAACTTTGAAGGTGCGGTGGGAGAGATAGGAGGAGAACCAGGAGAGGACAGAGCCCTGAACCCAAATGAGGACAGTGTGGCAAGAAGTAAGTCATGATTGACAGTGTCAAAAGCGGCGGATAGATCCAGGAGGATGAGGATGGAGTAGTGGCCTCTGGATTTGGCAAGGAACAGGTCATTACAGACTTTAGAAAGTGCTGTTTCTGTCGAGTGAAGAGGGCGAAAACCGGATTGAAGCGGATCAAGGATGGCATGAGAGGAGAGAAAATCAAGGCAGCGGCTGTGGACTGCGCGCTCAAGTGTCTTGGAGAGGAAGGGTAGGAGGGAGATGGGGCGGTAGTTGGAGGGACAGGTAGGGTCTAGTGATGGTTTTTTGAGGAGTGGCGTGACTACAGCATGCTTGAAGGTGTCGGGGACAGTTGCAGTGGAGAGAGAGAGGTTGAGGATATGACAGATGGAGGGGGTGATAGTAGGAGAGATGGTGTTAAGTAAGTTGGTGGGGATGGGATCAGAGGAACAAGTGGTGCATTTTGAGGAGGAAAGAAGGCGGGCGGTTTCCTCCTCGGAGATATCAGGAAAGGAGGAGAAGGAGGTCTGGGTTGGTTGGTTGAGGGAGAGGGTTGAAGGGTGAAGAGGAGGAGGTGGCTTGGTAGTGAACTCAAGGTTGATCTTTTGCACCTTGTCGCGGAAGTAGTCAGCCAGTGATTGAGGAGAGAGTGACGGGGGGGTGGGAGCGGAGGGCACTTTGAGGAGGGAGTTAAGGGTGGCGAAGAGACGACGAGGGTTAGAGCTGAGAGAATTAGTCAATTGGGTGTAATAGTCCTGTTTGGCAAGGAATAGTGAGGACTGGAAGGAGGATAGCATGAATTTGTAGTGAAGGAAATCTGAATGGGTGCGAGATTTCCTCCAGAGGCGTTCAGCAGATCGGGCGCAGGAGCGAAGGTAACGGATGCAAGGGGTCAGCCAGGGCTGGGGATTAGTACGCCTTGTGGGACGGGAGGTGGATGGTGCAAGGGTGTCCAGAGCAGAGGAGAGAGTGGCATTGTAAGCGGAGACAGCCTCGTCAACAGACTCGGAGGACATGATGGAGGGGAGGAGATTAGAAATACTAGATGATAAGGTGGGAGGGTCAATAGTCTGGAGATTCCTGGAAGTAGTGGTTAATGTTGGGCGGGGCTGAGGGGGAGGGTGAAGAAGTGTGAAGGTGATCAGGTGATGATCAGAGACAGGAAGAGCTGAGGTGTGGAAATTGGAGGGTGAGCCGGAAGAGGAGAGGACGAGGTCAAGGCAATGGCCATCATGGTGAGTAGGGGTGGTGGAACATAGCTGGAGGTTGAAGGAGGATGTTAGAGTGAGGAACTGAGAAGCGTGAGAGTTGGACAGGTCATCAACGTGTATGTTGAAGTCTCCGAGAATGAGGGATGGAGATGAGGGTTCAAGAAAAACAGAAAGCCAGGCATCGAAGTCGGTGAGGAAGGAAGGGAGGGATTTATCAGGGGGGCGGTAAATGACTGCCACTCTGAGTGGCAACGGGTAGAATAGACGGATGGAGTGGACTTCAAAGGATGAGAAGCAGTGAGACTGTGGTAGGAGGAGGGGTTGGAAGCTACAGGAGGGCGAGAGTAGTAACCCGACGCCTCCTCCACGGCCAACTAGGCGGGGAGTATGGGAGAAGAGATAGCCTCCATGGCATAGAGCCGCAACTGAGGCAGAGTCGTCAGGGGAGAGCCAGGTTTCAGTTAGGGCAAGCAGGTGAAGGGAATGAGAGATGAAGAGATCGTGGGTGAAGGGAAGTTGTTGCAGACCGAGTGGGCATTCCACAGTGCACATGAGAAGGGGAGGGAAGAGGGGGGGAGGAGGGGAATAGATATGAGATTGGAGACATCCCGGAAACGTTTGCATGGATAGGACGAGTAAGTCATGTATCAAAACTAATGTCTGCTCTAGGGGGCCTAAAGATTGGCGGGGCTTGTAAGTCATGGGGTATGACAGGGAACAGTAAATCTATGGTACGATAGAGAGGGTTATCAGTGGTATTGATACCTTGGAACAATTGGAGGATGCAAAAGGTGCCATTTGGGTCACTCGCCCATGTTAAAGGAAAGGGGAGAACCTGTGACTCAAGATGGGAGGTTGTATATACATAGCACTCTGTTCTGTCTAAGCTATGGATGGTATAACGTACCCAATCCACCCAGGTATTGGTATCCTTGTAGCCTGTCTCTAACAGCAGAGTATCTTTTAAATCTGTTACATTGAGTATTTTTATGGGAATTTGGGGGGAAAGGGCTATAATCTTAGGCATTTTAATTGCTTAGGAGGGGCTAAACTGAGCAGCCTCTGGTCTTCCTTATCTCCTGGCTGAAGGAAACTCACACAGCTAAGACTTGTGCTGGCTAAATTCTTGGTTCTCCCTACCCTTTGCCTGTATTTTCTCTGGGCATCTCTCCCTTCTTTCCTTATCTATCATTGGCACTGCATCTATATCTTTCCTAAAAAAAAAAACAAAAAAACCTCTTGGCTGTGCATATAGTGTGCTCTGTTTAATATGCTTTGCATATAGTGTGCTCTGTTTAATCTGCTCTGCATATAGTGTGCTCTGACTGTTGTTATTTGATTGTTTCTAACTGGTTTATTGATATCTGTAAATCTGAAAAGGAGATTTCAGATTTCAAAACTGCTAGCAAGTATTAGAACTTTTTTCCTTTCCTAACAGTGTGCTCAGCTCCCCCTCCCTAACCCCCACCCCATTCCACCTGGTCCTTCTGCAGACATTTTAATTGCTTAGGAGGGGCTAAACTGAGCAGCCTCTGGTCTTACTTATCTCCTGGCTGAAGGAAACTCACACAGCTAAGACTTGTGCTGGCTAAATTCTTGGTTCTCCCTACCCTTTGGCTGTATTTTCTCTGGGCATCTCTCCCTTCTTTCCTCATCTATCATTGGCACTGCATCTATATCTTTCCTAAAAAAAAAAACCAGACCTCTTGGCTGTGCATATAGTGTGCTCTGTTTAATCTGCTCTGCATATAGTGTGCTCTGACTGTTGTGATTTGATTGTTTCTAACTGGTTTATTGATATCTGTAAATCTGAAAAGGAGATTTCAGATTTCAAAACTGCTAGCAAGTATTAGAACTTTTTTCCACTAAGCCCTCCCACCCCAAGACTGACACTTCCTAAATAACTTTCCTAACTATTCTACTTATTATAAATTAACTCCACCCAAATTACAACTGCATCTGATTGCCTATGTATGGCTGAGAAGTAAAGTTAATCTTGCACACTATTAACCCCATCATATCATATCATACCTAGGAGTCTAAGAAATAAGATGGGAGAGTTGGAATATATTGCACTAAATGAAAAATTGGATATAATAGGCATTACTGAGACCTGGTGGAAGGAGGATAACCAGTGGGACACTGTCATACCGGAGTACAAAGTATATCGTAGTGATAGGGTGGACCGGACTGGTGGAGGGGTAGCATTGTATATTAACGAGAGCCTTGACTCAGATAGATTACAAATTCAGCAGGACACAAATCACACCTTTGAATCATTGTGGGTTGAAATTCCATGTATAAAAGGGAAAAAAAACGGTGATAGGAGTGTACTACCGTCCACCTCGCCAGGATGAGCAGGTAGACACAGAAATGATAAAAGAAATCAGAGACGCGAACAAAATGGGCAATGTGATAATAATGGGTGACTTCAATTATCCAAATATAGACTGAGTAAATGTAACATCGGGACACGCTACAGAGATACAATTCCTTAATGAAATCAAGGACAGCTTTATGGAGCAACTGGTGCAGGAGCCGATGAGAGAAGGAAAAATTCTAGACTTGGTCCTTAGTGGAGCGCATGATCTGGTGAGGGACGTTATGGTACTGGGGCCGCTTGATAACAGTGACCATAATATGATCAGTTTTGATATCGACCTTGAAGTAACTGTACACAGAAAGTCAAATACGTTAGCGTTTAACTTTAAAAAAGGAGACTATGATAAAATGAGAAGAACGGTAAAAAAAAAACTTAGGGGGGCAACTGAGAGAGTAAAAACTGTACAACAGGCGTGGACGCTGTTCAAAAATACCATCCTGGAGGCCCAGGCCATACACATTCCGCAAATTAGAAAAGAAAGACGGAACTCCAAAAGACAGCCGGCCTGGTTGAAAAGTGAGGTGAAGGAAGCTATTGGCTAAAAGAAACGCCTTCAGAAAATGGAAGAAGGAACCGTCTGAAAATAACAAGAAGCAGCATGAGGAGTGTCAAAGCAAATGCAAGACGCAGATAAAGAAGGCCAAGAGGGATTACGAAAAAAAGATAGCATTAGATGCAAAAAAACATAGTAAAAATGTTTTTCAGTATATTAAAAGCAGGAAGCCGGCAAAAGAATCGGTTGGGCTGCTGGATGACCGAGGGGTAAAAGGGGCGATCAAGGAAGACAAAGACGTAGCGGAGAGACTGAATGAATTCTTTGCTTCGGTCTTCACTGAGGAAGATTTGGGTGGGATACCGGTGTCGGAAATGGTATTTCAAGCGGACGAGTCGGAGAAACTTACTGACTTCACGGTAAACCTGGAGGACGTAATGGGGCAGTTCGGCAAACTGAAGAGTAGCAAATCTCCTGGACCGGATGGTATTCACCCTAGAGTACTGATAGAACTGAAAAATGAGCTTGCGGAGCTACTGCTAGTGATATGCAACTTATCCTTAAAATCGAGCGTGGTACCGGAAGATTGGAGGGTGGCCAATGTAACGCCCATTTTTTAAAAAGGCTCCAGGGGAGATCCGGGAAATTATAGACCGGTGAGTCTGACGTCGGTGCCGGGGAAAATGGTAGAGGCTATTATTAAAAACAAAATTACAGAGCACATCCGAGGACATGGATTACTGAGACCGAGTCAGCACGGCTTTTGTGTGGGGAAATCTTGCCTGACCAATTTACTTCAATTCTTTGAAGGAGTAAACAAACATGTGGACAAAGGGGAGCCGGTTGATATTGTGTATCTGGATTTTCAAAAGGCGTTTGACAAGGTACCTCATGAAAGGCTACAGAGGAAATTGGAGGGTCATGGAATAGGAGGAAATGTCCTATTGTGGATTAAAAACTGGTTAAAGGATAGGAAACAGAGAGTGGGGTTAAATGGGCAGTATTCACAATGGAGAAGGGTAGTTAGTGGGGTTCCTCAGGGGTCTGTGCTAGGACCGCTGCTTTTTAATATATTTATAAATGATTTAGAGATGGGAGTAACTAGCGAGGTAATTAAATTTGCTGATGACACAAAGTTATTCAAAGTCGTTAAGTGAAAAATTACAAGAGGACCTTACGAGACTGGGAGACTGGGCGGCTAAATGGCAGATGACGTTTAATGTGAGCAAGTGCAAGGTGATGCATGTGGGAAAAAAGAACCCGAATTATAGCTACGTCATGCAAGGTTCCACGTTAGGAGTTACGGACCAAGAAAGGGATCTGGGTGTCGTCGTCGATAACACACTGAAACCTTCTGCTCAGTGTGCTGCTGCGGCTAGGAAAGCGAATAGAATGTTGGGTATTATTAGGAAAGGTATGGAAAACAGGTGTGAGGATGTTATAATGCCTTTGTATCGCTCCATGGTGCGACCGCACCTTGAGTATTGTGTTCAATTCTGGTCGCCGCATCTCAAGAAAGATATAGTAGAATTGGAAAAGGTGCAGCGAAGGGCGACTAAAATGATAGCGGGGATGGAACGACTTCCCTATGAAGAAAGACTAAGGAGGCTAGGGCTATTCAGCTTGGAGAAGAGACAGCTGAGGGGAGACATGATAGAGGTATATAAAATAATGAGTGGAGTGGAACAGGTGGATGTGAAGCGTCTGTTCACGCTTTCCAAAAATACTATTACTAGGGGGCATGCGATTAAACTACAGTGTAGTAAATTTAAAACAAATCGGAGAAAATTTTTCTTCACCCAACGTGTAATTAAACTCTGGAATTCATTGCCGGAAAATGTGGTGAAGGCGGTTAGCTTAGCAGAGTTTAAAAAGGGGTTGGACGGTTTCCTAAAGGACAAGTCCATAAACCGCTACTAAACGGACTTGGAAAAATCCAAAATTCCAGGAATAACATGTATAGAATGTTTGTACGTTTGGGAAGCTTGCCAGGTGCCCTTGGCCTGGATTGGCTGCTGTCGTGGACAAGATGCTGGACTCGATGGACCCTTGGTCTTTTCCCAGTATGGCATTACTTATGTACTTATGTACCTGTTCATTCCCATTCCTACAAATCAGGATGACTTTTATTCTCTGTAATTGTGGTGTTTCAGTTTCAAGGCCAATTATCTGGAGACTTAAGGCTTGTCCTGTCTGTCATCAACTTGCAGGTTTAAAACAGGAGCTCAGTAAGGTAAAACAGGAATTAGATGAACTTAAAGCAGCTTCTAAGACTACACAAAACCATACAGCACAGAATCAAGCCAAATTCACACCATTGGTTCACAGTAGGCTCAGGCAGACTGCGATATGCGACATAGAGGCATCTGCCCTCACAAGTGTTGCCCCTACAGAATTCTTTTGCTCCATTACAGCAATGTGATGATCCTGAAAATAGAACTGAGGCAGAAGAGAAAGAAATGAAGTTGGAACAAAAGGATATGTAGGTACCCAGAGAGAAAAGACAACCCCAAATCACAAATGTTGAAGCACATACCAGGAAATGTACATGGAAAGCGATGGCCACAAATGCTCGCAGTCTAAGCAATAAAGTTCATGACCTTCAAGCCCTGATGTTGGAGGCAGACTTAGACCTTGTTGCAATCACAGAGACGTGGCTAAATGGTTCCCATGAATGGGATGCAAACGTACCAGGCTATAATCTATTTAGGAAGGATAGAGAGAATCGTAAAGGTGGAGGAGCTCTATATGTGAGAAATGATATCAAGGCGACCGAAATGACAGGGACCTGGGGAAAGGAAGATGCGATATAGATCACCTTAAAAAGAGAGGATAGAACCTCTGTACACATGGGTGTTGTCTACAGACCTCTGAAACAATTGGAGGAATTAGATAAAGACCTGATCGCAGATATTCAAAAGTTGGGAAACAAGAGAGAGGTGCTGTTGCTGGGAGATTTCATTCTGCCAGATGTAGATTGGAAGGTTCCGTCTGCAGAATCGGAAAGAAGTAGATCGTGGATGCTTTCCAAAGCGGTTTGCTCAGACAAATAGTGACGGAACCTACGAGGGAGGGAGCGACGCTGGATCTGGTGCTCACGAATGGGGATAGCGTGTCAAATATTGGAGTGGGTGCCCACCTGGGTGGCAGTGACCATCAAACGGTTTGGTTTGATATTACAGCTAAAGTGGAGAGCGGCCACTCAAAACTGAAAGTCCTGGATTTCATGCATGCTGACTTTAGTAAAATGGGGGAATACCTGAGGAAGGAGATGATGGACTGGGAGGAAATACGAGAAGTGGAAGGACAGTGGTCCAGGCTGAAGGAAGCTATAAATAGGGCCACGAACCTTTATGTAAGGAAAGTAAATAAAAGCAAGAGAAAAAGGAAACCGTATGGTTCTCCAAGCAAGTGGCTGAGAAAATAAAGGCTAAAGAGTTGGCGTTCCAGAAATACAAAAAAACTCAAGAAAAGGAACACGAGGAGGAATACCAGATGAAAATGAAAGAAGCCAAGAGAGAGATACGTCTGGCGAAAGCGCAAGTGGAAGAACAAATGGCTAGAAATGTAAGAAGGGGTGACAAAAATTTCTTCAGGTATATTAGTGAAAGAATGACTAAAAAGGGAATTGTGAGACTAAAAGATACTGCGAACCGCATGTGGATAACGATGAAGAAAAAGCAAATTTGCTAAATAGATACTTTTGTTCTGTTTTCACAGAAGAAAATCCTGGAGAAGGACCGCGATGGAGTACAAAAAGTACAAATGAGATTGAAGTGGATAGTGCACCGTTCACGGAAGAGAGTGTGTATGAACAACTTGAAAAGTTAAAGGTGGACAAAGCCATGGGACCAGATGGGATCCACTCCAGGATATTGAGGGAGCTCAGAGAGGTTCTGGCGAGTCCTCTTAAAGATTTGTTTAATATATCCTTGCAGACTGGAGAGGTTCCGAGGGATTGGAGAACGGCGGAGGTGGTCCCTCTTCACAAAAGTGGTGATAGGGAAGAAGCTGGAAACTACAGTCCGGTAAGCCTCACCAGTTATTGGAAAAGTAATGGAAGCGATGCTGAAGGAAAGGATAGTGAATTTCCTGGAAGCCAATAAGTTGCAAGATCCGAGACAACATGGTTTTACCAAAGGGAAATCGTGCCAAACGAATCTCATTGAATTCTTTGATTGGGTGACAGGAGAATTGAATCAGGGACGAGCTATGGACGTAATCTACTTAGATTTCAGCAAAGCTTTTGACACGGTTCCCCAAAGGAGGCTCTTAAATAAACTGGATGGGCTGAAGATAGGACCCGAAGTGGTGAACTGGATAACTGGTTGATGGACAGAAGCCAGAGGGTGGTGGTGAATGGAATTCACTCGGACGAGGGAAAGGTGAGTAGTGGTGTGCCTCAAGGATCGGTGCTGGGACTGATTCTGTTCAATATATTTGTGAGTGACATTGCCGAAGGGTTAGAAGGTAAAGTTTGCCTATTTGCGGATGATACTAAGATCTGTAGTAGAGTGGACACCCGGGAGGGAGTGGGAAAAGGATCTGAGGAAGCTAGAAGAATGGTCTAAGGTTTGTCAATTAAAATTCAATGCGAAGAAATGCAAATTGATGCACTTAGGTAATAGAAATCCTCGGGAGACGTATGTGTTAGGCGGGGATAGTCTGATAGGAACGGACGGGGAGAGGGATCTTGGGGTGATAGTATCTGAGGATCTGAAGGCGACGAAACAGTGTGACAAGGCGGTGGCCGTAGCTAGAAGGTTGTTAGCAGAAGAAAGGCGGTGTTGATGCCCCTGTATAAGTCGTTGGTGAGGCCGCACCTGGAGTATTGTGTTCAGTTTTGGAGGCCGTACCTTGCGAAGGATGTAAAAAGAATTGAAGCGGTGCAAAGAAAAGCTACAAGAATGGTAAGGGATTTGCGTTACAAGACGTATGAGGAGAGACTTGATGACCTGAACATGTATACTCTGGAAGAAAGGAGAAATACAGATGTTCAAATATTTGAAAAGTATTAATCCGCAAACGAACCTTTTCCGGAGTTGCGAAGGAGGTAGAACGAGAGGACATGAAATGAGATTGAAGGGGGGCAGAGAGAGTAGTGGATGCTTGGAATGCCCTCCCGCGGGAGGTGGTGGAAATGAAAACGGTAACAGAATTGAAGCACGCGTGGGATAAACATAGAGGAATCCTGTTCAGAAGGAATAGATCCTAAGGAGCTTAACCGAGAGTAGGTGGCGGGAGGCGGGGACAGTGCTGGGCAGACTTATACGGTCAGTGCCAGAGCCGGTGGTGGGAGGCGGGGATAGTGCTGGGCAGACTTATACAGTCTGTGCCCTGAAAAGGACAGGTACAAATCAAGGTAAGGTATACACAACAAGTAGCACATGAGTTTATCTTGTTGGGCAGACTGGATGGACCATGCAGGTCTTTTTCTGCCGTCATCTACTATGTTACTATGTTACTATGATTTGGGGGCTTAGGAGGTAACACTTGGATCCAAAATTGAGCAATGGGATCTGTGCCTTTCACATTAAAGCCAAGCCCATGGGTACCACTGGTGGCCGGTCCCACAAATTTAAAGGCAAGAAGGATAGGATTACAGCCCTTGGATGGGCATGATGAGATGTCTATGTGTTGGTGAAGCATAGAAATATTAGTTCTAAGGGGTCTAGTGTAAGCATAATGGGAACAGCTTGGCCAATCTGGGTGGGTATACCACCAGACGTTAGCCCATCCATCACGTTCTCTGGGTCATAGGTGGTTTTGAATCTACACACATATATATTGGTTGTGATGTATACCACCTCTGCCGTTCTATATTCCCACAAGCAATGATACTACATGCATCAAGAGAAATGGTTTGGGGTTTATCGGAAGCGGTAATATTAATTACTGCTCGCACTGGGTGAGAGCCTTGTTTAAATTTCTGGTCAACCTCTTCAGGACTGTCCCAATGGCTTTGGCTGAAATGTGGCATTCAAAATGTATCATGGGCAATATCTTCCCTGCAGCATACTTGGAGATACACACTTTACCACTGGGGTGTATCCACAACCCAGTGGTAGGCCCTTTTGTGGGCATAACATCCTGCCCTTTTCCAATTATCAATTTCTTCACATAAAGCATTACTCTGCAAGTCTTGGAATGACACTGACTGGGATCCACTACGTGTGGTAACCATGATAGTTTCAGGTGGCATACTCTCTTCCTGTGTAGCCTCCCTAGCTAAGAGGTCGGCCAGGTTATTACCTTGCACTTCCCATGAGGTGTTCATCTGGTGGGCCTTAATCCACACAATAGCGGTGTGGAGGTTAGTATTGTTACGGTCAATGAGTGCTTCTAGAATTCTCTGCCATACCTGAAAATTGGTCAAGCTGTCTCCTGTTGAGGAAATAAACCCTCGTCTATTCCACTTGCGAAGGTGTTGATGAAAGGAGGCAAAAACATAATGGGAGTCAGTGACAATAGTAAGGTGTGTTCCTCGATGATCGAGGACGTAAGCGACTGCAACTAGTTCTGCAGTCTGAGCGGAGGTACCATCCGGTAGACGGTAAACAATCTCCTCCCGAACTTCTTCAAGGGGGGTGTAAAGAACTGCTGAAAATGCAGCGATCGACCCAGAGACTGAACCATCAGTGAACCAGACATCTGATTCCGGCAGAATCACATTGGAGATAACAATCTCACCGGGCAATGGAAGTTCAGTGTTTCCACAAACATGCGGCCAGTGTGGGGCGTGCAGAGCATCTCAGAGAAATTTGAGATGTTCCTCTGGAGAGCGAGAGGTGATGTGTTGTACTGTGACACCTTCTCGCAATATCACTGCTTTGTACTGGCTTATTCTGGAACTGGTCGTCAAATTTGGGTCATTCAAAAGATGAGTAACTTTGTGGTCCGTATGCAACCGCAGAGGGGTGTACAGAGTGTGGGCATAAAACTTCCGGATAGCAGCTGCTGCCACTACTAATCCTAACTCACATTCTGTGAAACCCTGTTCAACAGGGGTAAAGGAACCAGAAAAGTATCCAAGGGGGACGTATTTGACCTCATGGGTAGCACAGGCAGCCCATCCAACAAGATTATGTGTGACCCAAAGGTCTACAATCTCATCAAGATCTAAAACAGGATAAAGGGGAAGCCGTGAGGATGTCTGACATAAGTGAGGAAAGATCGTCACAATCCTGCACATCCAGTTGAACCAGATGACGGCCTGCTAAGTTACTGCCTTTAAGATGGCACCTGATGCGACTAGTCCTAGTGCTAAATGCAGGCACCCACAAACAAGTTAAACAGGCCTAAAATGGCTCTTAGCTCGGTGACAGTGGTGGGAACGTGGTGATCTTTAAGCTGATCATGCAGAGCACAATTTGTTTTCCCTCTTGACCAATTGTCATCCCTAGAAATTGGACCTGCTGTTGGCAGATCCGAACTTTCTTCTGTTTTACTTTGTATCCGAGCATTCCCAAGTGATTCAGCAAATCCCTTGTGAGTTGCTGACACTCGGCTTCAGTGGGAGCAGACAATAACAGTTCATCAACATACTGCAACAGGATGCTTGGGTAGCTGATATGGGAATCACGGAAGGACTGCAAGTCCTTTGCCAAAGTGGTAGAAAAGACAGTGGGGCTATCACAGAATTCCTTGGGGAGGCTTGTCCACTGGTAGGACTGGCCCATAAATTGGAACGCCGTATATGGGCGTGAAGAGACATCGAGAGGAATGGCAAAGAATGCATTGGACAAGACAGTGTTATACTTTTGAATCTCTACTGATTGAAGGAGAGTTACTGGATTAGTGACGTTGGGATATTGCTGCTTGACATAAGCATTCAGCACTCGAAGATCATGCACCATTCTCCAATTGTTTTCCAACTTGGGGACAGGGAACAGTGGGGTATTATAGGGAGAGGAACTGGGCTCAATGATGTGATGTCGAAATAGGTCAGTAATCTGACTGTGGCATCCTTCCAGAGCCTGTAATTTCAGAGGGTACTGGGCCACTCTGGGGCCCCTTGTACCAGGGCGAAGGGTGATAATATGTGGTTTCACATGGGAAAGACAGCCATAGGGCGATGAGGGGGTTGCCCACACACATGGGTCTACTTCCTCCAGAATAGACGATTGCTTGTCTGATACAGAAGATTGGAATTGTCTCGCTACTAAAGCAAACCTAGCTGCTTTACCCTTTCCTCATAGGGAAGTCGTCCCATCCCCTTTATCATTTTCGTCACCCTTCTCTGCACCTTTTCTAATTCCACTATATCTTTTTTGAGATACGGCGACAAGAATTGAACACAATATTCAAAGTGCGGTAGCACCATGGTGCAATAGAAATGCATTATAACATCCTCATTTTTGTTTTCCATTCCTTTCCTAATAATACCTAACATTCTATTTGCTTTCTTAGCCGCAGCAGCACACTGAGCAGAAGGTTTCAACATATCAACACCTAGATCCCTTTCTTGGTCTGTGACTCCTAACGTGGAACCTTGCATGAAGTAGCTATAATTTGGGTTCCTGTTTTCCACATGCATCACTTTGCACTTGCTCACATTGAACATCATCTGCCGTTACAAAATTAATCAAATTTATTTTAACTCACTACTTCCGCTTTGACAATATCTATCTACAAATAATGGGCACTGCGATGGGCACCAGGACAGCACCCCAATATGCCAACCTTTTTATGGCTGAGCTGGAAGAGACATTTCTGAATACATACCAGACCAAACCCCTAAAATACTACTTGTACGTTGATGACATGTTTATGGTTTGGACTGAGGGGGAAGAAACTCTGAAACAATTTTACAATTCCTTCAATACATACCATCCTACAATCAGATTCAAAATTGACTACTCCCCAGAAAAAGTCAATTTTTTGGACACCACGGTCTCATAAATAAATAAAATAGATTTTAATATAGCAATATTTGATATCAAGTGCATATTAATTTGATAGATTGACTGATCATACATACAATATATCCATCATTTATACATTGATCATGAAGAGGTCCATGTATTTTAGGACTTATACTTTAAATTGACTGATTGTATATTAGAGATTCTAGACTACTCCCCAGAAAAAGTCAATTTTTTGGACACCACAGTCTCAATCAGTGATGGCTATATACAAACATCTATATACAAGAAACCCACAGACAGATGCAGCTACCTCCACAACTTCAGTTTCCACCCTTCACATACAAAAAGATCCATTATTTACAGCCAACAAGATACCACCGTATCTGCTCGGACCCAGGGGACAGAGACAGACACCTTGAAACCCTGACTGCATCCTTCAAACAGAAAGGCTACAACCCCAAAATAATCTCCAAGAATATTGCCTCCTCCCTCAAAACACCCAGGGAAAATCTGCTACAGTACAAAGAAAAAAAAAGCCACAGACAGAATTCCCCTTGTAGTGACATACAACCCAGAGCTGGAGAAACTGAGGAAAATTGTAAGATACCTACAGCCCCTACTCCAGGAAGATGAATTACTGAACGAGATATTCCCATCCCCACCAGTGCTGGCCTTCCGACAGCCACCAAACTTAAAACACAAGCTAATCAGAAGTAAGCTCCCAACACAGACTCAAAAAGAAGAGAATGGCACACATCATTGCAATATATCTAGCTGCAAGCTGTGCCAAAACATTTCACAGGACCCCACAGTCATTCACAAAGGAAAAATATTCAACATAAAGGAATCCTTTACATGCTCATCTTCCAATGTGGTATACATCATTCAGTGTAAAAAATGTGACGAAGGATGCTATATTGGAGAAACAAGCCAGATGCTAAAGGCAAGATTTAATTTACATAGACATCATATGAAAAATGCCAGTGCCAGCCAGGATGTCACGCCTGTGGGGTGGCACTTTACAAGACCAGAACACTGAACCAGTGATTTCATAGTAAGAATCCTGAAAGGTAACTTTAAAACAATACAGGAACGTATTGAAGTCAGAATGATTAAGTATTTTGACACCTACCAGACAAGGACTTAACAAAGATCTGGGGTTTCTAGCCCATTATAAACCATAAAGTTGTATTGCTCTGTTTGTCACCCTCCTCTCACCTATCCAGCCCCATCCTGTTAGACTGTCACTGAAATACTTTGATGTTTCACTTATATATACTGTCATCTACCAACACTTATTTCCGATCTGACGAAGGGCAACCTTCGAAAGCTAATCAAGAAATGTATTATTTCCAATAAAAAAGGTATCTTATTTTCTTTTCCATGTTTTATTTTATTTCTATATATTACTAGCAATTACTCCGCAGGTTCATTTTTCAGTTCTATCAGAACTCTGGGATGAATACCATCCGGTCCAGGAGATTTGCTACTCTTCAGTTTGTAGAACTGCCCCATTACATCCTCCAGGTTTACAGAGAATTCATTAAGTTTCTCTGACTCGTCAGCTTCGAATACCATTTCTGGCACCGGTATCCCACCCAAATCTTCCTCGGTGAAGACCGAAGCAAAGAATTTGTTTAATCTCTCTCCGCTACGGCTTTGTCTTCCCTGATCGTCCCTTTTACTCCTCGGTCATCTAGCGGTCCAACCGATTCTTTTACTGGCTTCCCGCTTTTAATATACCTAAAAAAAAATTTTACTATGTGTTTTTGCCTCCAACGCAATCTTTTTTTTCGAAGTCCCTCTTAGCCTTCCGTATCAGTGCTTTGCATTTGACTTGACATTCCTTATGCTGTTTCTTATTATTTTCAGTCGGTTCCTTCTTCCATTTTCTGAAGGATTCTCTTTTAGCTCTAATAGCTTCCTTCACCTCACTTTTTAACCACACCGGCTGTTGTTTGGTCTTCCATCCTCCTTTTTTAATACGTGGAATATATTTGGCCTGTGCTTCCAGGATGGTGTTTTTGAACAGCATCCACGCCTGATATAAATTTTTGACCCTCGCAGTCACTCCTCTAAGTTTTTTTTTTCACCGTTCTTATTTTATCATAGTCTCTTTTTTTTAAAGTTAAACGCTAACGTATTTGAGTTCCTATCTATACTTCAAAGCTAATATCAAATCTGATCATATTATGATCACTGTTATCAAGTGGCCCCAGCACCATTCTTCAGGTACTATGGATTACAGATCAGTAATAGATCAACAATTTCATGTTTGAGTTCTTTGAGTACCCTGGGGTGTATGCCATCTAGTCCAGATAATTTATCACTCTTTAACTAATCAATTTGGTTCAGTACATCTTCCAGGTTCACCAAGATTTCTTTTGGTTCCTCTGCATCGTCACCCCTGAAAACCATTTCCAGCACAGGTAGAGCTCTTACATCATCTTCTACAAAATTTGAAGCAAATAATTCATTCAGTCTCTCCACTATACCCTTGTCCTCCCCGAGTGTCCCTTTTACTCCTTCATGATCTAACTGTCCCACTAATTCCCTCACAGGCTTTCTGCTTCTGATGTAACTGACAAAGGTGTTACTATGAGTTTTAGTCTCTGTGCCAATTTTTTCTTCATATTGCCTTTTAGCTTTCTTTTATCAATGCTTTTGTATCTAGCTTGCAGTGCTTATATATAAATATATATATTTTTTGTTACATTTGTACCCTGCGCTTTCCCACTCATGGCAGGCTCTATGCGGCAGGCAATGGAGGGTTAAGTGACTTGCCCAGAGTCACAAGGAGCTGCCTGTGCCGGGAATCGAACTCGGTTCCTCAGTTCCCCAGGACCAAAGTCCACCACCCTAACTCCTCCACTTCATTCGGATCCTTTTTCTGTTCTTTGAAGGATGCTATATCCCCTTTCACTTCACCTTTTAACCACACTGTCTGTCGTTTGCTGCTCTTTCCATCTTTGTTACTTGGAATACATCTCATCTGGGCTTCCACGATGGTATTTTTAAGCAATGTCCATTCCTGCTTTAAAGTCTTAACCTTTGTGGCTGACTCTTTTAGCTTCTTTTTAACCATTTTCCTCATTTGCTGTTGTCGCCCTTCCGAAAATTAAATGCTGCTACAGTAGATTTGCTTAGTGACTTCACTCCAGATATCAGCTCAGATTTAATCATGTTATGATCACTGTTTCCCAGTAGAGCGAACACCATTACCTCTCGTACCATGCCCTGCATTCCACTAAGGACTACATCTAAAATAGCTCCCCCCTCTTGTCTGTTCTTGGACCAGTTGCTCCAAAAAGCATTTATTGCATCTAAGAATTTTACCTCCCTAGAATTTATTTAGTCAGTATTGGGATACATTGAAATTATCCATTATTATAATGTTGTCCAATTTGCTACCTTTCCTGATATCTGTAAACATTATTTCCTCTGTCTGTCCTGCCCTGGTGGACAATAATACAGCCCTACCAGTATACTCTTTCCCTTAACACATGGAATTTCTATTCATAAGGATTCCACATTGCTATCTGCTCCATATAGAATATTTAGTTTGTTTGACTCAATTCCCTCTTTAACATATAGCACCCCCCACCCCCACACCAATTTGATCCACTCTATCACTGCTAACATAGTGTCCCATTGATTGTCCTCCTTCCACCAGGTCTCTGAGATGCCTTTTATATCTACGTCTTTGTTTAGTGCTACTCTCCCATCTCCCAACTCTCTCATCTTATTTTTTTAGGTGTCTTATTGTGTTTTTTCTTTGCATGTGCAAGGTGCTTTGAAGTTGATGGGCATAATTTGCATCCTTTATTCTGTTCTCTTATTAAACACTCCTGGCTTTCTTTCACCATTATTGAAACCTCTCTATTGGTATTCCCTAAAAATCTTGTTTCTATAGTATCCTTCAAGAATACTCCACACTGAAACATGCACTCTTGAATGCTGTCAGCTTCCCTCCTTCCCATTTTAGTTTAAAAGCTGTTCTATTCATGCCTCGGCTGAACCCATGCTGTGTCCCATTAAACCATGTTTGTGTTCTATAATTTTATTCTTTATAATAGTTTCCACTATTTTGCCTAGCACTGAAGTCAAGCTTACTGGTCTAATTTCCCAGATCACCCCTGGAACCCTTTTTAAAAATCGTTGTTACATTGACCACCCTTCAATCTTCAGGTACTGTGGACGATTTTAACAACAGGTTACAGGTCACTAACAGCAGACAGCAATTTCATGTCAATACCCTAGGTCAGCGTTTCCCAAACTGTGCACCGCAGCAAACTCACAGAGGTGCCATGGGGCAGATGGAAGTTAACACACTGAGCGCCGGAACAATTGGTGAGGTATTGTTCATCATTCTTTCTCCATCCCTGCTCTGTCCACCCGCCCACTCGCTCACAGCATACTGCCGGCAATGATATAGCACTGCCTTTGTCCTGCCCCCAAAGCCTTCTTTGTACAGCATCCCGCCTATGCGGAAAGAGGAAGTGACTGTACAAAGAAGGCTTCTGGGGCAGGCTGAAGGTAGTGCTTAGTGCCTTTAGAGTGATTCATGAGGCGGTGTGCCTTTTTCACTTATTCAACCTTGGCTGGTGGGTCACTGCTGGTTCTTGTGCTTGGATTCGAAGGCTTGACTGTTGTGTGTGATTTAATGGACTGCACAGACGGTGAGTACAGGAGCTTCCTAAAAACTTTTTCTCCAGGTACAATGTCAGTGTGAGTGGGATTTGTCGGTGGTGCAGCTGTTTTGTGTGGATGTTAGGGAGATAGGTACTATGAGAAAACAATTACTATGAGCTGAAAATTAAATTTGAAGTATGATTGGTGAGATTGAGAGTGGTGATGGGTAAAGAGTGGAGTGAGTGAGGTATATGTTGAATTATGGCATAGAGTTGGTTCTGCTTAATGGGGATCCACCTATTTTGGATTTTGGGATATGAGGGGAGAGGTAGAAAGGAAAGTGTACGTTTTGAAACTTGACATTCTCACCGAATAGTGTGAGGAGGGGACAGCAGACGGGTTGAGGAGGAAGGGGGTGGGGAGAAGGCATTTTTTGTTTTATTCTTAGAGGTTGAAAACCTCTGAGGTAGATTGTGGAGGCTGGGCACATTGCACCATTTGGAAGAGATAATCTTTAGAGAAAATGCTGTTCTAAGTCTGAGAATACATAGATGCTGTGGCCGTGGAGGGGGGTGTGGAGACCTGTGTGGCTGGGGGGTGGGGGTGCCTCGAAACATTGCTCAGACATTAAGGGTGCTGTGAACCGAAAAAAGGTTGGGAACTACTGCCCTGGGTTGTATACAAAGAAGTCTGCTAAAATGGATAGGAGCTTTGTCTATCTACTTTTTTTAGTAGCTTTACTTCTTTTATATAACATTTTTCTTATTTTTTCCAGATAATTCTCTAGCTCCTTAAATATCAGAATTAATGTTGATTAACTTTCCTGCTATATGTATTTCCTTTATAACTTTTCTTTTTTTCAGAAATTACCCTGTTTAATTTGTTGAAATACTGAATAAAATTTTTTTTTTTTAAATTGGGCAATTTCTCTGGTTTATAAATATTTGAGCATTCATAGAAAGTTTCTTTCATACTTTGCTTATAAATTCAAGAACTTTTAACAATTATTTAAAGATTCTACGAAGTATAAGAAATAAATGTCATGAAACTCCTGTGTTTAAAGTGTTCTAAATTTGACCACAGTCTGTAGAAAAGGGTGTATAACCCCAGTCCTGGAAGGTCTCAGATGGGTCTGATTTATAGGGTATAGAAGCTATACAAGATTATCTGTTTATTAAATCAGACTTGTTTGTGAATATTTGGTTATTCTGCTAAAGAGTCTATTTGTGATCCATGTATACCTGCCAAGGCTCCCACATTCATTGGTTATATTGCATACGGGAATAGTTATTAAGGTCTGCATATAATCCGGTGTCATGCCATATAATATTTGAAAGACAAATATTTGAAAGACAAAGGCTATGGGTTTTCTTTGTAGGCCTTGTTGAAGAGAGATGTCTTCAGAGATTTACGAAAGTTGGTTCTCTGAAGACATATCTCTTCATTTTTACTAGCCTTCAGAGACCAACACTTGAGGAAAGAAGTCAGGAGAGGATACCATAACAGCAGTATATTGTCTCGACCTGATCTGAGGCAGGAGGTTTTGACCTCTGAAAGCTAATGTGAAAAGGTATTAGGCTAGTCCAATAAAAAAAGTATCATCTTATTTTCCATTTTCAAGTGCTTGAACTGAGCATATGTGGGAGGTCCGGCATCGGTGGCTGAAGCACACTGGCAACCGCTGCACTGCTCAAACAGCACGGTAGGAGGCTCATGCAGCGAACCTCTTCAGCTAGTGAAGCTTGGGCATCTCCACCAGCGGTTCAACCAGTGTCACAATTTTGGGTGGGCTTCAGCTCAAAGTGGGGAGGGGGGCCGAGACCTCTTTACAGTTAAGCCCCAGGGGGGAGTAGATGCTGGATAGGGGGTATAATATGAGTCAACTGAAACACTCCCTTTTAGCCATCTCTGCTGTCACTGATGTAAATAAAATATTTTCTGCAATGGCCGTGGGATTGAGGTGTGCCAGAGTGTGAAACCATGAGGTAGAATGGGCAAGGCCACTTCAGAGTGGGGCGTGGCTGAGGGTGTGTACAAAAATTCCCCTTTCAAAAGTCAGGACCCCTTGGTAGCTCTGTTCTTGAGCATTGCTGATTTTCTGCCAGGTCATGTCAAGCTTTTGACCTGGAACCTTTTTATCCTATAACAAATTGCTTCCTTGTTTCCCACTGCAGTAAGAGTGGAAGGTGGAAGTCACCACTGATCCTGACCTAACACCTTGTGGTGGGTTTTTTGTGTGTGTGTGTGTGTGGGGGGGGGGGGGGGGGGGGGTTAAATCACTGTAGCCCTTGGGGACCTAGGTTGTATAGCCCTACCATAGCCTATTCACAAACCTTCACCTTTTATATAAGATCATGGATGAAGCAAAAGCAGTCATTTTCATATAGTCATACATAGTGTGTAATGTTTGTGTCTTTGAGGCATATTTTCAAAGCACTTTGGGAGGCTAAGTTCCATAGGTTTCTATGGAACTTTGGGAGGCTAAGTGCTTTGAAAATATGCCTCTGTATGCCTGCGAATTGTAATACAAGTTTTCAGAGCTGATAAACATATTTCATGGAGATCAGTAACAGTTTCTGAAATGTTTTAATCTACGTTGATCTAAAATTTGGTGCTTTTTGAATATGCAAGAGCCTTGAATAATTTGTGTATTTAATGCTAGGATATGTACTTTTCAAAACTTTTGTGTTGCAGTTTGCATGAATACAGGTTGTCGAACTGGCTAGGACAGCAGGAGGATAATCATCGTATAGTGTTATACCAGTCAGACAGTACCCTGACACCCTGGACCCAACGCTGCATTCGACAGGCTGACTGCATCTTGATAGTAGGACTGGGAGATCAGGAGCCTACTGTTGGGGAGGTGAGTTGGCATTTTATTATGATCCTGATGGAAGATGGAGAAAGACTAGGAGGCAGATGCACTAAACCTTAATGAGCATTTAACGACCCTCCAACGAGGAAATTTTGATCCGTTGCATGCATGTTTCCTCCTGGGCCTGCCCCCGTCTGACGTCAGTAACCTACGTAGGTTACTGACGTCAGACGGGGGCAGGCCCAGGAGGAGAGAGACGCGCGACCGAAGCTGGGCGAAGACAGGCATCAGCTTTTCTTCTTGCCCGTGCAGCGCCTTCGGACAGAGGAGAGAGGCACTGCACGGGCCCGGTAAGAGGGAGGGGGCCCGGTGGAGGGGGGGAATGGCGGCGACGACCCCAAGAGGGGGCGGGGCACAGGGCGGAGGATGTCGGGAGGCGGAGCTGAGGGGAGACAGAGTAGTGAGGAAGGGAGGGGGGCCGAAGCTGCTAATGCGGCCATACAGGACGCTCCTGACGAGCGCCTTTGCCCTCCCGACACTTTTTTTATTTTTGTTTTGATTGGGAGCCATGTGCTTGTGTTTTGACTGTTTGTGGCATGCACAGAGCAGCTAACATAACGCTTGGCTGCTCTGCGCATGATTTAGGGGCCGATTACCGACGTGTATTATGATTCTTTGATACATTGTACTTTTCAATACCGATCCGAGCATGTGTGACTTGTTGTTTTGGTGCATTCTTCGTATTTTGAAAATCGTTAGGGACTTTAACGATTTAGATTTTTTAACGTTTGCTTGATGCATCTGCCTCTAGGTATGATGTGCACTGAAAAGAGGCCTCATAAGGAACAGAACCAGAGCAAAAAAATTCATATTGGTGTTAAGGCAACAATCAAAACTGTTATCCCATGGCATTTAATTCACTTTTAATAGAACTTTATTGTTGCATTAAAGCTGCAATAAAGTTGGGGATTAGAAGTATTTCATGTAGCGGATGCATTCTAGGTTCTGTGAAATTTCCCATAAACGCTGTAATTTTCTTCATTGGCTAGAACTATGAACTGCATTTTCTGCTTGGCTTTTGGGAAAGTGTCAGTGAGTGCTGTAGAATTAGTCTTGTATGTTGACCAGGTGGTCATTTAAGAGTAGGTAATCATACTACTTGCATCTGTGCATACCCTATAGAAGTATTTTTTGCCTAGGGACTTTGTCATAATAATCAAGGGAGGAGTATGCATATTCTTATTCTTCCATTACTGCACCACCAAAAAGTGCTTTAACGAATTTACATCTGCCGTGTATGTGGATGCCTTTTCATGGTAAAACTACATGTATTTTTATATTTGTCCAGCCTCCATACACAGATTTTACCATTAACCCCTCTTAAAATTCTTGGGTAAAAGTATGCACATTGGTAACATACATTCCAACTGTGTGTAGGGTGGGCAGTAATCAAAAAGCCCATTTCCATGGGTAGACCAGAGCTTTACTTGTGGAAATGGTTTTGATTATTGTTCTATTAAGGGATCATTTTATACAACATTGTCCAAGTGCAAAGCAAATTTTATATGCAGAAAATGGCTCTTATGAAATTGCATGGATTATACGCACATGTAAAGTAGGTGCACAGAAAGAGAGATTTTTTTTAACATTTAGATAGTATTGAAATGTATAAGGCAAAAAGTGCTTTAAAACCAGTAGTTTCTGGTTAACACATTCAGGCTCATTTTCAAAACAGAAGGACGCCCATCTTTCGACACAAATTGAAAGATGGGCGTCCTTCTCACAGGGTCGCCCAATTCGGTATAATCGAAAGCAGATTTTGGGCGTCCCCAACTGCTTTCTGTTGCAGGGATGACCAAAGTTCACGGGGGGGTGTCGGAGGTGTAGCAAAGGCGGGACTTGAGTATGCCTAACACATGGACGTCCTTGACCCATAATGGATAAAAAGGGTGTCCCTGATGAGCACTTGGACGACTTTACCTGGTCCTGTTAAGACCAAGGCACAAAAAGGTGCCTGAACTGACCAGATGACCACCGGAGAGAATCGGGGATCACCTCCCCTTACTCCCCCAGTGGTCACTAACCCCCTCCCACCCTCAAAAAAAATCTTTAAAAATATTTTTTGCCTGCCTCTATGCCAGCATCAGATGTTATACTCAGGTCCATCACACCAGTATGCAGGTCCCTGGAGCAGTTTTAGTGGGTGCAGTGCAGGCAGGCGAACCCAGGACTATCCCCCCCTACCTGTTACGCTTGTGGTGGTAAATGTGAGCCCTCCAAAACCCACCACTGTACCCACATCTAGGTGCCCCCCTTCACCCGTAAGGGCTATAGTAGTGGTATACAGTTGTGGGTAGTGGGTTTTGGGGGAGATTTGGGGGGCTCAGCACACAAGGTAAGGGAGCTATGTACCTGGGAGCAATTTGTGAAGTCCACTGCAGTGCCCCCTAGGGTGCCCGGTTGGTGTCCTGGCATGTCAGGGGGACCAGTGCACTACGAATGCTGGCTTCTCCCACGACCAAAGGGCTTGCATTTGGTCGTTTCTGAAATGGGCATCCTTGTTTCCATTATCGCTGAAAATCAGAAACGACCAAGTCTAGGGACGACCATCTCTAAGGACGACCTAAATTTCAGGATTTGGGCGCCCCCAACCGTATTATCGAAATGAAAGATGGACGTCCATCTTGTTTTGATAATACGGGTTTCTCCGAGGACAAGCAGGCTGCTTGTCCTCACTGATGGGTGACGTCCGAGGACAAGCCCCTCCAATCGGAATCTTCCTAGCAAAGTCCTTTGCTAGCTCTCGCGCGCCCGCGCGCACCGCGCATGCGTGGCCATCTTCCCGCCCGAAACCGGCTCGAGCCGGCCAGTCTTCTTTTGTCCGCACTCGGTACGGCTGTGTTTTTGTCGTGTCGAGCCCCGGAGAGTCGACCTCGCGCGTCCGTTGTCTAAATCGACGTGTTTTTTCTTCGGAAAAGTTTCTTTTCGTTCGGAAAGTGCTCCGGAAACCCCCTTGGGTTTCGTTTGCCCTTTCCCGTATTTCCAGTTTTTGCCCCGGTAAGTTTTCTTTCGTTGTCG
Source organism: Microcaecilia unicolor (assembly GCF_901765095.1). Classification (NCBI taxonomy): domain Eukaryota; kingdom Metazoa; phylum Chordata; class Amphibia; order Gymnophiona; family Siphonopidae; genus Microcaecilia; species Microcaecilia unicolor. The sequence continues at coordinate 232,698,048 of NC_044036.1, forward strand.
GGGTAGGCCTCTTTTCGGCCTCGGTCGAGATTTTTCTCCCTTAAATTTTTGGTGCTCCAAATTCGTCATTTCGGATTTTGACTTCGCCGGCGTGATTTTTTCGCCCATGACATCGAAGCCTTCCAGCGGCTTCAAGAAGTGCACCCAGTGCGCCCGGGTAATCTCGCTCACTGATAGGCACTCTTCGTGTCTTCAGTGTCTGGGGGCCGAGCACCGTCCCCAGAACTGTAGTCTGTGTTCCCTCTTACAAAGGCGGACTCAAGTAGCGAGATTGGCCCAGTGGAACGTTTTGTTCTCGGGCTCTTCGTCGGCATCGGCACCGGGGTCATCGTGTGCATCGACGTCATCAGCGTCCAGACCTTCTTCCTTGGCTGCCAGTGCATCGAGTGCATCGAGGCATCGGCCCTCTGCATCGGCGCCGAGACATCGGATAGCTGCATCGACGTCGGTGGTACCGGGACCTTGTCTCCTGATGTCGTCGGACGGTGGTGCATCGAGTGGAGTGCAGGTGAGGGCTGTCCATTCCCCTGCTGGTGGCGGTGAGCCCTCGGGTGGGTCTCCTCCTACCCTGAGGGCTCCTGCGGTACAGCCCCCCCGAGACCGACCTCCTTCGGCCTCGGCCCCGAGGAAGCGACGGCTGGATTCTACGTCCTCCTCGTCGGTGCCGGGGAGCTCCGGTGACATGCTTCGGAAGAAGTCGAAGAAGCATCGACACCGGTCCCCTCCCGGCGTCGGCACCGAGAGCTCTGGGTCGCCGAGGGAGTCGGCACCCAGCAGGCATCGGCACCGAGAGGACCGCTCACCCTCTGTTCAGGAGGTGTCGATGCGCTCCACTCTGGACAGCCCGGAACAGCCTCCACGCCCGGAACAGGTTCTGACGTCGACGCCTGCATCGACCTCCATGCCTTTCTCTGCAGCCGCTCTGAACGAGAGCCTCCGGGCCGTTCTCCCAGAGATTCTGGGAGAGCTGTTGCGCCCTACCCCTCCGGTACCGGCGGTGCTTGCGCCTCCGGTACCGTCGAGCGTGGCGCCGGCTGGCCCATCGCCCGGGGTGAGGTCCCCGACGTCGGTACCGCGTGCGGTGCCGACTGCGGCCACCTCCCAGGAGGGCTCCCCGACTACGTCGGCGGAGGGAGCTTCGCCGATGCGGGCGAGGGAGTCTACCTCTCGACGCCCCCATCGTGGACGTGGCTCCACGGAGTCGAGCCGGGCACGGTTGCAGACGCAGGTCCGTGAACTTGTGTCTGACACCGAGGGTGAGGCCTTGTGGGAGGAAGAAGAAGACCCCAGATATTTCTCTGACGAGGAGTCTGAGGGTCTACCTTCTGATCCCACTCCCTCTCCTGAAAGACAGCTTTCTCCTCCCGAGAGTCTGTCTTTTGCTTCCTTTGTCCGGGAGATGTCTACGGCCATCCCCTTCCCGGTGGTTGTGGAGGACGAGCCCAGGGCTGAAATGTTTGAGCTCCTGGACTATCCTTCTCCACCTAAGGAAGCGTCCACTGTTCTCCTGCACCATGTCCTCAAAAAGACATTGCTGGCGAACTGGACCAAGCCTTTAACTAATCCCCACATCCCCAAGAAGATCGAGTCCCAGTACCGGATCCATGGGGACCCAGAGCTGATGCGCACCCAGTTGCCTCACGACTCTGGAGTTGTGGATCTGGCCCTAAAGAAGGCTAAGAGTTCTAGGGAGCATGCTTCGGCGCCCCCGGGCAAAGACTCTAGAACCTTAGACTCCTTTGGGAGGAAGGCCTACCATTCCTCTATGCTCGTGGCCAAAATTCAGTCTTACCAGCTCTACACGAGCATACACATGCGGAATAATGTGCGACAGTTGGCGGGCTTGGTTGATGCTCTTCCCCCTGAGCAAGCCAAGCCTTTTCAGGAGGTGGTCAGGCAGCTGAAGGCGTGCAGAAAATTCCTGGCCAGAGGAGTTTATGACACTTTTGATGTTGCGTCCAGGGCCGCTGCTCAAGGTGTGGTGATGCGCAGGCTCTCATGGCTGCGTGCCGCCGACCTGGAGAATAGACTCCAGCAGCGGACTGCGGACTCGCCTTGCCGTGCGGACAACATTTTTGGAGAAAACGTCGAGCAGGTGGTAGAGTCTCTCCACCAGCGGGACACCGCATTCGACAAGTTCTCCCGCCGGCAGCCTTCAGCTTCTACCTCTACAGGTAGACGATTTTTCGGGGGAAGGAAGACTGTTCCCTATACTTCTGGTAAGCGTAGGTACAATCCTCCTTCCCGACAGCCTGCGGCCCAGGCTAAGCCCCAGCGCGCTCGCTCTCGTCAGCAGCGTGCGCCTCAGCAAGGCCCCGCGGCTCCCCAGCAAAAGCAAGGGGCGAGCTTTTGACTGGCTCCAGCAGAGCATAGCCGACATCCAAGTGTCAGTGTCGGGCGACCTGCCAGTCGGAGGGAGGTTGAAAGCTTTTCACCAAAGGTGGCCTCTCATAACCTCCGATCAGTGGGTTCTGCAAATAGTCCGGCAAGGATACACCCTCAATTTGGCCTCCAAACCTCCAAATTGTCCACCGGGAGCTCAGTCTTACAGCTTCCAGCACAAGCAGGTACTTGCAGAGGAACTCTCCGCCCTTCTCAGCGCCAATGCGGTCGAGCCCGTGCCATCCGGGCAAGAAGGGCTGGGATTCTATTCCAGGTACTTCCTTGTGGAAAAGAAAACAGGGGGGATGCGTCCCATCCTAGACCTAAGGGCCCTGAACAAACATCTCGTAAAAGAAAAGTTCAGGATGCTTTCCCTGGGCACCCTTCTCCCCATGATTCAGCAAAACGATTGGCTATGCTCTCTGGACTTAAAGGATGCCTACACACACATCCCGATACTGCCAGCTCACAGACAGTATCTGCGATTTCAGTTGGGCACACGCCACTTCCAGTACTGTGTGCTACCCTTTGGGCTCGCCTCTGCGCCCAGGGTGTTCACAAAGTGCCTAGCTGTAGTAGCAGCGGCACTTCGCAGGCTGGGGGTGCATGTGTTCCCATATCTCGACGATTGGCTGGTGAAGAACACATCCGAGGCAGGAGCCCTGCAGTCCATGCAGATGACTATTCGCCTCCTGGAGCTACTGGGGTTTGTGATAAATTACCCAAAGTCCCATCTTCTCCCAGTGCAGAAACTCGAATTCATAGGAGCTCTGCTGGATTCTCGGACGGCTCGCGCCTATCTCCCAGAGACGAGAGCCAACAACTTGTTGTCCCTCGTCTCGCGGGTGCGAGCGTCCCAGCAGATCACAGCTCGGCAGATGTTGAGATTGCTGGGCCACATGGCCTCCACAGTCCATGTGACTCCCATGGCCCGTCTTCACATGAGATCTGCTCAATGGACCCTAGCCTCCCAGTGGTATCAGGCTGCTGGGGGTCTAGAAGACGTGATCCACCTGTCCACGAGTTTTCTCGAATCCCTGTATTGGTGGACAATCTGGTCCAATTTGACTCTGGGACGTCCTTTCCAAATTCCTCAGCCACAAAAAGTGCTGACAACGGATGCGTCTCTCCTGGGATGGGGAGCTCATGTCGATGGGCTTCACACCCAAGGAAGCTGGTCCCTCCAGGAACGCGGTCTACAGATCAATCTCCTGGAGTTGCGAGCGATCTGGAACGCTCTGAAGGCTTTCAGAGATCGGCTGTCCCATCAAATTATCCAAATTCAGACAGACAACCAGGTTGCCATGTACTATGTCAACAAGCAGGGGGGCACCGGATCTCGCCCCCTGTGTCAGGAAGCCGTCAGCATGTGGCTCTGGGCTCGCCGTCTCGGCATGGTGCTCCAAGCCACATATCTGGCAGGCGTAAACAACAGTCTGGCCGACAGATTGAGCAGGATCATGCAACCTCACGAGTGGTCGCTCAACTCCAGAGTGGTGCGCCAGATCTTCCAAGCGTGGGGCACCCCCTTGGTGGATCTCTTCGCATCTCGAGTGAACCACAAAGTCCCTCAGTTCTGTTCCAGGCTTCAGGCCCCCGGCAGACTGGCATCGGATGCCTTCCTCCTGGATTGGGGGGAAGGCCTGCTGTATGCTTATCCTCCCATTCCTCTGGTGGGGAAGACTTTGTTGAAACTCAAACAAGACCGAGGCACCATGATTCTGATTGCTCCTTTTTGGCCGCGTCAGATCTGGTTCCCTCTTCTTCTGGAGTTATCCTCCGAAGAACCGTGGAGATTGGAGTGTTTTCCGACCCTCATCACGCAGAACGAAGGGGCTCTTCTGCATCCCAGCCTCCGGTCCCTGGCTCTCACGGCCTGGATGTTGAGAGCGTAGACTTTGCCTCTTTGGGTCTGTCAGAGGGTGTCTCCCGCGTCTTGCTTGCTTCCAGGAAAGATTCCACCAAGAGGAGTTACTTCTTTCTGTGGAGGAGGTTTGCCGTCTGGTGTGACAGCAAGGCCCTAGCTCCTCGCTCTTGTCCTACACAGACCCTGCTTGAATACCTTCTGCACTTGTCTGAGTCTGGTCTCAAGACCAACTCTGTAAGAGTTCACCTTAGCGCAATCAGTGCATACCATTACCATGTGGAAGGTAAGCCGATCTCGGGACAGCCTTTAGTTGTTCGCTTCATGAGAGGTTTGCTTTTGTCAAAGCCCCCTGTCAAGCCTCCTACAGTGTCATGGGATCTCAATGTCGTTCTCACCCAGCTGATGAAACCTCCTTTTGAGCCACTGAATTCCTGCCATCTGAGGTACTTGACCTGGAAGGTCATTTTCTTGGTGGCAGTTACTTCAGCTCGTAGAGTCAGTGAGCTTCAGGCCCTGGTAGCCCAGGCCCCTTACACCAAATTTCATCATAACAGAGTAGTCCTCCGCACTCACCCTAAGTTCTTGCCAAAGGTCGTGTCGGAGTTCCATCTGAACCAGTCAATTGTCTTGCCAACATTCTTTCCCCGTCCTCATTCCTGCCCTGCTGAACGTCAGCTGCACACATTGGACTGCAAGAGAGCATTGGCCTTCTATCTGGAGCGGACACAGCCCCACAGACAGTCCGCCCAATTGTTTGTTTCTTTTGATCCCAATAGGAGGGGAGTGGCTGTAGGGAAACGCACCATATCCAATTGGCTAGCAGATTGCATTTCCTTCACTTACGCCCAGGCGGGGCTGGCTCTTGAGGGTCATGTCACGGCTCATAATGTTAGAGCCATGGCTGCGTCGGTAGCCCACTTGAAGTCAGCCTCCATTGAAGAAATTTGCAAAGCTGCGACGTGGTCATCTGTCCACACATTCACATCTCATTACTGCCTGCAGCAGGATACCCGACGCGACAGTCGGTTCGGGCAGTCAGTTCTTCAGAACCTGTTTGGGCTTTAGGATCCAACTCCACCCCTCGAGGGCCCTGTTTGTTCTGTTCCAGGCTGCACTCTCAGTTAGTTGGTAAATTTTTTAGGTCAATCTCAGTTATGTCCTCGCCGTTGCGAGGTCCAATTGACCATGGTTGTTGTTTTGAGTGAGCCTGGGGGCTAGGGATACCCCATCAGTGAGAACAAGCAGCCTGCTTGTCCTCGGAGAAAGCGAATGCTACATACCTGTAGAAGGTATTCTCCGAGGACAGCAGGCTGATTGTTCTCACAAACCCGCCCGCCTCCCCTTTGGAGTTGTGTCTTCCCTTGAACTGTATTGTCTTGCTACATACTGGACTGGCCGGCTCGAGCCGGTTTCGGGCGGGAAGATGGCTGCGCATGCGCGCGGGCGCGCGAGAGCTAGCAAAGGACTTTGCTAGGAAGATTCCGATTGGAGGGGCTTGCCGAGGACGTCACCCATCAGTGAGAACAATCAGCCTGCTGTCCTCGGAGAATACCTTCTACAGGTATGTAGCATTCGCTTTCCCTGCCCCTCCATCGGGATGTTTTGCGAGGACATCCTCAGCAAAACATGGGCGTCACTTTCGATTACGTCCCTCTTTGTCATTCTTTGGGGTGCATGAAATAATTTCAGACCCTAAAGTCAGGTCTTGGAGTGCCTTTTTAATTTGCACAATAACTTAGGATTTCACTTCTGGGTCTGTTGAATCTCCTTCAGATGCCCGATTATTGAGCAGGTGATAAGGTACCATCACTTACAGTACTAATTGAAGGATGGGGAAGCATAGCATACCTCTCAGTCATGGAAGAAGCCAATTTTCTGTAACTTCTATTGCTTTGTCATCATAGACTGCTTGATTGCATGTGATACCCTTCATTTATTTATATATTTAGTTGGAAAAGATGCTGGAGAACACAGCAGTGCGTGCTCAAAAGCAGCTGGTTCTCCTCCATAAAGAAGATGGGCCTCCACCCTCCCGTACTGTTGAATGGCTGAATATGAGAAGTTGGTGCTCGGCTCATCTTCATATCTGTTGCCCCCATCGAGTTTTTTCCAAAAGAAGTCTTCCCAAGCTGGTAAGAAGTGTCTATGATGCAGACAGTGAATATTTTCAGCATGTGACACTGTTTTATGGTTTTCGATAATGAATCTTTTTAAAGCATGACCACAGAGTTTTATGTGAAGACGAACAATCACTATATGTCTCTACAGGCAGTGGGCACAAAGGAGTGGCTTATGTTTTCCCATATCAGATGAAGCCTTACCCGGGGAAGTAAGGGTATTAGTGGTACGGAGGGGGTGTCGTACCTTGGAGGAAGCTGTGGGGAGCCTAGAGTGCTGTATGGAAGCCCAACGTTGGGGTAAGGTGGGGAAAGACCAGAAGGGAGGGGAAGCAAGTGGCAGCTCTCCCGAGGGGCTGGGGCTGCCGTCCCCGATTCCAAAGGGGGGGTATGGGGAGCCTTGGGCCCGTCTTCCCACGTTCTAAGGGCCAACCTCAGGGAAGGGACACGAAGGGGGCAGGGATGTCCCAAGAGTGCCTCTGCTACCGGTGTGGAGGGAGGGGGCATTTCCAAAGTAAGTGTCCTGGTCGAGCGGGGTGGATCTCCCCTAGTGCCCAATCTAGTTATACCCAGGAGGTAGAGGTCGAGGGTATCCCGGTGAAGGATCTATTGGACTCCGGGGCAGATCAGTCAATGATGTCAAGGACCCTGTGGGAAAAGATAAGAAGGACCGGGATGCAGGACAAGGGGACTTATGATGGGCAGGTGGTGATTCAGTGCATTCATGGGGCTAGTACCCAGTACGGGCTGCACTGGGTGAGCATTCGGGGCCCCACAGGGAGATAAAGCTAGCCGTAGCAGTTTTGCCCAGATTGCCCCAAGAGTTGATTTTGGGCAGGGATTGGCCGCCGTTCGCAGAATGTATAGAGAGTTATGGTGACCACTTGAGCACAGGCCCGGGTGCGCCAAGCCCAATTTGGAGCAAATTTTCCCTTTTCAAGGAAAGGTGGTGGGTGAGCCCGGGAAGACTCGCAAGGTGAGGGCAGACAGAAGGGCGGGGAAAAGGGAACGGAGAGAGGCCTTTGACCAGGGCGAGAGGGAAGCTTATTGTATAATTATACTACAGCAAGAGGCCCTCACTGGATGCCCACCGGAAGGGTGGAAGGCCAGATTTTAGGACTCAGGCTGTAAAAATACCAGCTAGGTTTAAAAATCTATGACTGGCTGAGCAAGGACGTGCTTTACCTGCAAGTTAATATGTGTCCCCGCTTGGGATCCATCCACTGGAATAGTGGTGGGTCAATTTACATACCTTAAACAGCTTAAACTGATAAAAGGCACTGACTAGGCCTAAAAATCTGATGATGGCCTTGTTGCTAAGCACCTGCAGAAGCAGGGCTGCTTGATAAGACTCATTAGAATTTAGTGTGACATTCAAAAGCAGTGCAAAAGCCAAGATCAAGGAATGGATGGCTAAAATGCTAAGCCAGATCACAAGATGATATAAGACAGAGATGTCCATGTTTTGATGTTTGGATACCCGTATCTAAGGAAACATTTACAAAAAGGGAAGTTGCACAATAATTTATATACCCCAAGAAGTAGGCCGCCTCAAAGAGCAGTTCCCCCATTTCCCTAGGGAGCAGGAGTCTGACCCTACTCTAGAATATGCGTGAGAAAGTGCCCGTAGGGAGGAGGGTAGCCAGGTCCCAAGATTTGTAGTAGAAGAAGGGGTGCTGTATAGGGTGAGGCCCACCTGGGAGAATCCCGAAGGAGGGAAGCAGTTGGTGGTACCCCGAGCGTTCAGGCCCCTGGTAATTCGCCTGGCCCACGATCATCCCCTGGGAGGGCATAAAGGGACACAGGCCACATTGGAGCAGGTAATGGAGAGATTCTATTGGCCCGGGGTGTACAAGGAGGTGGAAGGGTACTGTAAATCATGTCTGAATTGCCAGAAGGTGGCCGATCGCCTACCCCCCCCGGGCTCCCTTATGTCCTTTGCCCCGAGTGAGTCAGCCCATAACGCGTTTAGCTATGGACATAATCGGCCCAGTTACTAAGTCAAAAAGGGGCCACAAGTATGTACTGGTAGTGATGGATGTCGCTATGCGATTCCCTTGGGCCATTCCCCTAAGGAATATCTCGGCTAAGGGGATAGCGGCCGAAATAATTAAACTGTTTTGTGAGGTGGGGTTTCCCAGGGAGGTGCTGACAGACCGAGGATCTAACTTCATGTCCCGAACGTTACAACGGGTATGGGAGGCATTTCAGATACACCATGTGAGAACTTCAGCCTACCACCCCCAAACAAATGGGATGGTGGAGAGGTTTAACCGAACCCTTAAGGGGATGCTGAAGAGGGGCCTGGGGACCGAGTTGGAGAACTGGGATTAGCTGCTCCCCTTTGTGCTGTACGCCTGCCGAGAATCCATCCAGTCCTCCTTGGGGGTAGCACCATTTGAACTCTTCTTCGGCAGACCACCCAGGGGGATCCTAGATATTCTAAAGGAGCAGTGGGTGGCCCCAGAGACAGAGGAGGAATCGGTAGGATCCTTCCTGCAGGACTTGAGGGGGAGGCTCGAACGACTAAGGGAATATTCTCAGGAGCAGCTTAGACAGAGTCAGGAGAGACAAAAGGGGTATTACGATCACGGGACTCAGGAGAGAGAGTTTCAAAAGGGAGATAAAGTCCTCATATTAGTATCGGAAGCTCCGCATAAGTTTGAAAGCAGGTGGAGGGGACCCTGGGTGCTGCTTAGGAGACTGGGCCCCCTGACGTACGAAGTAGCCCGGGGGTCTGGGAAGAGGCAGACCTTTCATGTTAATTTGATGAAGCCCTGGATCGAGAGGCAAGGGTTTCAGGCTCTAGCTAAAGAGGAGGCAGAGGAGGACCTGGGGCCCCAGATAGATGAGATTTTCAGGCCCGGGTCACTAGACATTAACGCCCAGTTGAGTTGTGCCCAGAAGAAGGACATGCAAAAACTCCTGAAGGAGTTTAAAGATGTCATTACGCCCTGTCCCGGGAAAACGCATGTGTAGCAACACGAGATTGTAACAGAGGAGGGGAAGGTGGTTAGACAGAGGCTGTACAGGCTGTCCCCCAAAAAAAGGCAGGAGGTCATGCGGCAGGTTCAAGAGATGCTAGGCTTTGGGGTGATCGAGGAGTCTAATAGCCCCTGGTCAAGTCCGGTGGTGCTGGTGCCTAAACCAGATGGGTCATGGCGGTTCTGCATTGAATTCCGTCAGCTGAACACCATTGCGCAGACTGATGCCTACCACATGCCCCATATTGATGAATTGCTAGATAGGCTGGGAACGGCCCAGTTTCTCACCACGTTGGACTTGACAAAAGGGTATTGGCAAATCCCCCTGTCAGAGGAGGCCGTCCTAAAACGGCCTTCCGGACGCCCCAGGGGCTGTACCAATTTAAGAGGTTGCCTTTTGGGTTGAATTTGGCATCGGCTAGCTGCCAACGCCTTCTGGATAGGGTGCTGCGACCACATCAAAACTGCCGCATACATGGACGATGTGGTCATTCACAGCAGGGACTGGCCTACCCATATGGCCGAGTTCGAGCGGTACTTAGTTCCTTTCGAGAGGCTGGGCTAACCCTTAATCCCGAAAAATGCCACTTTGCCCAAAGGAGGGTAAAATACCTGGGGTATATGGTAGGGCAAGGCGAAGTACGGCCGATTATTGACAAGGTCCAGAATGTACAGGAGTTTCCCCGGCCTAATACAAAAACAATTAAGGGGGTTCTTGGGGCTTATTGGATATTATCGCCGGTTTATCCCCCATTTCTCTACCCTGTCTGCACCCCTTACTGACATGCTGAAAGGAAATAAGCCCAATCAGTTAAAGTGGGAGGAGGAAGGGGCCCGGGCGATAGAAACCCTCCGGAGGACCCTCAGTCAGGAACCTGTGTTGAAGGCCGTAGATTTTAGGAAAAACTTTATCCTGCAGACTGACACTTCCGGGGTAGGGCTGGGAGCGGTGTTATCCCAGGAGCATGAGGGGGAAGAGCATCCAGTGCTGTACTTGAGTAGGAAGCTCTTCCCACATGAAATCCACTACTCCACGATTGAAAAGGAGTGTTTAGCCATTCGATGGGCAGTCCAGGTCTGTCAGGTGTATTTGGAGGGGAGGGAGTTCAGGCTGGTAACAGATCATGCGCCCCTCAAATGGCTTAATCAGATGAAGAACAATAATGCCTGCCTCATGAGATGGTATTTGGCGCTGCAGCCATTTCGTTATTCGGTGGAGCATCGGCCTGGCAGTGCTCTGAGCAATATCGATGCTCTATCCCGAATCGGAGAGGAGGATACAGAGCCTAAGGTTCAGGACAGGGGCAGTCTCTTAAGGGGGGGGGGGGGGTATGTGAAGGGGTGGAGCAGATGGAAGGGGAAGGAGTGAGGAGGCTCAAGAGCAAAAGGAGACAGAACAGAGCCTTGCCTTTATTACTTCCCCAGAGAGAGACAAGAGAAAGGTTAGTGCCCCCTGAAAAATGGAGGGGAGAAAAAGACTACACTACCCAGCAGCCCCGGGGCAAGCCTTGGTACAGAGATTATCTTCCCCAGCAGGCCCCGTGTGAGAGCTCGGACAAGGCAAGGGCGGAGCCCCTGGAGGATAATCAAGTGCATGAGGAACAGCTGAAAAGGGGGTGGGATGTAGAGCCTATGGAGTGGCAGGTGACCAGAGAGAGAGAGAGAGGGAGGACAGCCTGGGTGAACCCATGGACCTTTCTGCCTGGGCTCATTCTGTAGGAAGAAAACTGAAAACCAAGGTGAACTCGTGGTGTGACATCTGGACTGGACGGGGGAAGAGAAAGGGTCATGAGGGAGGAGGGTCAGTGCATTGATAGAGTGACCCAGGAAGGGTGGGATCCTTTCTTGTTCCCAGCAAGAGTTCCTTCGGTGTTTGAACTGTGTGTAATGGAGTGCTAGTGTGTTAAAGTGAGAAGGGAGGGGTGCTCAACAGTAATAAGCTTGCAGATTTTGATGCTGTTAGCATATTATGTATGAATGATTATACGTTTTTCTGACCCCTGTTTTTTAATGCCCCCCCCCCCCTTGACCCTCGCTGGTCCTTTGTCCACGGGGACGAAGAGGGAGTTCTAGAAGGCTCAGAATATGTCCCTTTAACATGACCTCTGTGATCTGACTCCTGACATCTATGAACATCTGTGTGCATTTGTCTTCCCACATAATGTCTTAATGAGTAGGAGTCTACTTGCTTATGTGTATATAATTGAGAATAATTTGTCTCTGTAGGTGTATTAGGAGAAATAAGTGTATAGACCAGAAACAGATGGAGACAAGGAAGATAGCTGATAATATAGAATTTATTCTTACCCAAGTGTTACATCAATCAGGCACGCTCAACAGTCAGAGTTTCAGGACAACCGTCCGCACTTCTGCACCTCTGGGTAAAGTTGGGGATTTCTCCCAACTCCACCCAGATTCACACTTCTTAAATACACTTTTTCTCTCATTAGAACTGCTGGACGTTCATATTTTATTATGTAAATCTTGTTTTTCTTACAGTTGCTAACCACAAGCTAGATCGGAAGCCCCAAACCCCCTTCTTACTATTTCCCAATATCTGCAACATCCTTTGTGATAAACAACTTTTTCTTACTTCAAATGCAGGAACAGGTATCCATCTTATGAAAAGGACTCCATTTTAAATTCAATTACTTGACCTAACTCCTTGCAATTCGTTATTTATTCCTTCATCTAGGCTTTAAAACTTCCTTTGCTTGTTACACCAGGTCTTGGTTTGACTTGTCAACTAGGCCCTGCTTCAGCAAGTACCCAGTTTCAAGCCATCATCAGATTTTCTGGCCTGGTCAGTGCTTCTTGGTAGCCTAGGCCCTATGGCTCTGCCCACCACTATTCCAGTGGAGGGGTCTCTGGTTGTAACATATATTAACACCCCTCTCTTAATTTAATGTTTTTAGTGTCTTTTAAGTGATGTCAGAAACTTTCTATATAATTTATTAAGATTTGACTGTCTTCTCGATCTGTTTATACAGCTTTTTGATTTGCTTTTATTATGCGCAAGCTTTGAATTGTATTTTGATTTTGTTTATTTTTGTTTTGTTTTTTAATTTGAAAAGAGTCTTTATTATTGATATCAATATTCCTTTACAAAAAAATGCACATTAATTGAAAGCTTACACTTCACAACACATTGATTTCTAATCAGACTTTAGATAAATTGCAATTCAAACAGTAATCACAACAGGAATTCAAAGTCAACTTAACGCATATTGTATGACCCCACTTTTGTAAGTTTTTATACCCACGAAACCCATGGGCCCCCCATCCCCCTCCCATACTGCCCCCCTCCCCTCTATCCAGTCGAACACCTCCAAACCCCCCCTCCAAGATGTGCAAGTCTTCAAAAAGAGCCCCCAGATCGCCTCCGTATGGGTCCTAACAACTCGAAGTCTCTCCATTTCACAAAGGAACCAAAGTTTGTTTTGCCATCGAGCCAGATTTGTTTTATTTCTTTACTGTCATTTTTAAATAGCATATTTATATTTGTTGATTATCCTTTATGTTTAATTTTTATTGTTTAGACTCCTGAAGCAGGCCGTTGTGGCTAAAACACGATTCATGTCGAGTCTTTGGATGTTTAAAATAAAAAATCTTGTATGATTTATACATCTAGCCTCATCCTTTTTTGGTGTCACTTTTGCTGTGTTTGCTGTATTTGTATTTTGTAGGGGACTTTGTTCTTCTGTTTCTTGTTGACCTAATTAAAAAACATACAGATGATATAAAAACTCTATCTAGGCCACAGACTTCTGCTGCTACTTCTTCTAGAAGATTTGCAGGAGGATACTGATGCTCCAATTACTATATGGCTAAGCATCATTACATTCCTACTCCTCCTCCACCTCAAAGGACTATGCCTCAGCGCTCATGTCCAAGACAGCAGCAGGGTCAAAAATCCAGGACACCCTGTCTGAACTGCCCAGTTTCTGACTCCTTCCTGGAGCGTACTGCCATCATATAGTTGTCCGTGCCAAGTGACCTACCAATCAGAGGGAGGCTTATCCTCTTTCAATAAAGGTGGTTTCTCATTACCTCCAACCATTGGGTGTTACACACCATTCAGCATGGCTACGCTCTGCTTTTGAAAAGAAAACCTCCTGACCATCCACCAAGAGAGGCTCATTTCAACTCCCTCCAAATGAAACTACTTTGAGAGGAGTTCTTGTTCCTTCTCCATCAGAATGCAATAGAACCAGGTCCTCCACCAGACAGGGGTCAAGGTTCTAGTCCAGATATTTTCTCATACCAAAATAGACGAGGGGGGAGTATGTCCAATTCTCAATCTGCAAGACTTAAACAAGTTTCTACTCAAACATTTTTCCTGGTTTACCTGGGATCACTACTTCCCATGTACAACTCAACAATTAGCTTTGCTCTCTAGATCTCAAGGACACATATATGCACATACCTGTTACCCCTGCACACAGAAAGTTCCCCCACTTCATCTGTGGGACTCTTCACTATCAATACAAGGTCTTGAGTCATCACAAAATGTCTAATACTGGTAGCAGCAACACTGGGCATCCAAATGGCAGATTAAATTTAATATGGACAAATGCAAAGTGATGCACATTGGGAAGAATAATCCCAATCATATTTAGGAAGAATAATCCCAATCATAGTTAACTGATGCTAGGGTCCACCTTGGGAGTCAGCACCCAAGAAAAAGATCTAGGTGTCATTTTAGACAATACACTGAAATCTTCTGCCCAGTATGTGGCAGTGGCCAAAAAAGCAAACAAGATGCTAGGAATTATTAGGAAAAGATGGTAACTAAGACCAAGAATACTATATGCTTCTGTATCACTCCATGATGCGACCTCAACTTGAGTATTGCCTTCAATTTTGATCACTGTATCTCAACAAATTGTCCCGAACCCCGCCAGTGGTAACGCTCACCTGTCTGCCACGGGAGCCGGCGGGCAGCGTGTTCCAGCCTCGCCTCGGATTGCCGGCCATTCTCGTGGGTCTTCCTCCGGTGGCCGGCTATCGGCGCCTGTCAAGGATGGTTGGCTATTGCCTCCGGCCACGGGGTCCGGGCGTGCCGTGTCTCCACCCCAGATCGCAGGTCATTCCGGCGCAGTTCTCCCTGGTGGCCGGTTTTCCACTTCCAGAGCGGAACCTCTGGAGGATAGCCGGCGTCTCTTCCGGTTGCAGGGCCAGGCTGACGGGACGTCGACTGGCGTCGTCCACGATTGGTTGTCGGAGGCCAGGCCCCTGTGAGCACCAGCTTGGGGTCCCGCGCTGATGAGGAGACCTATTTAAGGAACGCTGCTCCTCTAGCCAGTGCTTCGGCTTCTCGTTTCAGAGGGCTCCGCTTCGTGGGAGATTCCTGCTCACTTGCCTGTTGGATTGTATCCTGCACTTGCCGGTTGGACTGCATCCTGCTAGTGCCTCAACCTCTGCCAAGCTACTGACCCTCCTGGACCGCTGCCTGCCTCAACCTCTGCCAAGCTACTGACCCTCCTTGACCGCTGCCTGCCTCGACCTCTGCCAAGCTACTGACTCTCCTAGACCGCTGCCTGCCTCGACCGCTGCCAAGCTCCTGTCTCTCTGTGCCTGCTGCCAGTCCCGCCCGGGGCGTCTGACCATCCGCCTCCCTGTGGGTCCTGTCCATTCTCTATTGGGTCGGTCTGACCGCCCCCTGTTCCCGAAGCCCTGTAGACCGCCTGCACCTGGAGGCTCAACTTCCAGGGAACGGCGGCCTTCCCAGGTGAAGATCGGGGGTGGGTCGGCTGTCCTCTGGAGAACGGTGGCTAACCACTCCACTGCCCTCCGGACGGACCCAAGGGCTCACACCAGTGTGTTTCCTCAGAACTCTGCGGAACAAGACACAAATATATAGTGGAATTAGAAAGATTCAAAGAAGAGCGACCAAAATGATAAAAGGGATGGAACTCCTCTCATATAAGGAAAGACTCAAGAGTTTAGGGCTCTTCAGCTTGGAAAAGAGACGTCTGAGGGGAGATATGAATTAGATCTACAAAATCCTGAGTGGTGTAGAACAGGTAGAAGTGAATCTATTTTTTATTCTTTCTAAAAGTACAAAGACTAGGTGACACTCAATGAAGTTACATGGAAATACTTTTGAAAGAAATAGGAGGAAATATTTTGTCACTCAACGTATCTGCACCTCCTGAGAACAACAAGCTGGGAAGACCTCAGGAGACTGTGGTAGAGGGAACTGAAGGCCCCAGTGCAGCTTAGCAGTCTCACTTGATACATTCTACTGGAGAGGAGGAGGTCTCTGATAAGGATGAATCCAAAGCTTCAAAGTCAGAGACCCCAGTTGAAAATAGACCCACATATTTAGTGATTCGATTATCTGCCAGTCAATTTCCTTGAATTGGCTAGATCTGCTGGTCGATGGTGGTAACCTGAAGGGTTAAATACATATATTAATTTTGCTTCTGTACATTTCACATTAGGGCACCTGCTCAGTGGATGCCCGAATCACACTTCCATTGCTGACTGCTGGCACACCGGATGGCTTATGCACCAGTGTCCAGGAAGTCCCAGATGAGCACGGATACCTGGCACAGAGGCCACACAAGAGGACTTACTTGCCTGACCTGAACTTAGTTGGCTTACTCTTGAGTTGGTATGTTTGGTTGAATTGCAACATTGTTGGGGGTTTAATACTGTTTAAGGAATAAAATGTTGACAGGAAGAGGAGGCAGGATTGAGTGCCTTTTGATGGTTAGGTGTGGGTGGGGTATTGGCAAGGGGGAGAAATGGGTGGGGTGAACAGTGTAAAGGTTTCATGTGTATAGAAGGGATAATAGGTATAGCAATAAAGAGATGGAAATGGAGGAGAGGGTTAAGAGGTTACATAGAAGAGGATATAGAAGCATGTATGATTGGAAAGAGGAGGTGCCTGATGGGGTCATTTGGATATGTAATCAGGAAGGTGGAAACACTATGGCCGCAAAGCCTCTTCATACAGAAACTCAGAGATCACCATTATGCTTAGTCATCAATTTAAAGTGACCACATGGAATGTAAGTGTTCTCAACAACCCTATAAAAAAGAAAAGGGTTTTGAAACACTTAAAAGTGAAAAAGGTTAACATTGCCTTGTTCCAAGAAACTAAATTCACATCCATTGGGTCAGCCAAATTTATAAAGGGTGTTTGGAGAAGTATTTTATTCATCAGGGGGTTCTAAACGTAGTGGGGTGGCCGTACTAATTGAAAACTCACTGTCCTTTGCGTTCTTTGACAAGAAATAAGATGAAGAGGGTTGTATGATGTGTTTAAAGGGCAGTATAGATAATGTTGAGCTTACACTCCTTAACCTATATGCACCTACAGGATCCAAATAGGCCTTTTTCGAAATGTTAGTTGCAGAGTTCATTCCCCCAAATTTAGGAGTCCTCATTATTTAGGGTGACTGTAACTGCACACTCAGTCATCTAGGACTCTTCCACACCCATGCTAGGGAATGACATGCTAGACAGTAGAACATTGCAGGAATTGCTGAAACAGTGATGTATGGAGAGGATTCAATGGACAATGTAAGGATTATATGTTTAGTGGCTCCCAATAATTCTTATTTCAAGATAGATTATCACCCCGATATTCAAAATCATTTAACTGTCCAGGACTGGTACCTGGCCGGTTTGGTACTTAAGCATCTATCCAGTAATTAAATTCGCCGATGACACAAAATTATTCAGGGTCGTCAAGTCGCAGGAGGAATGTGAACGATTACAGGAGGACCTTGCGAGACTGGGAGAATGGGCGTGCAAGTGGCAGATGAAGTTCAATGTTGACAAGTGCAAAGTGATGCATGTGGGTAAGAGGAACCCGAATTATAGCTACGTCTTGCAAGGTTCCTGCGTTAGGAGTTACGGATCAAGAAAGGGATCTGGGTGTCGTCGTCGATGATACGCTGAAACCTTCTGCTCAGTGTGCTGCTGCGGCTAGGAAAGCAAATAGAATGTTGGGTGTTATTAGGAAGGGTATGGAGTCCAGGTGTGCGGATGTTATAATGCCGTTGTATCGCTCCATGGTGCGACCGCACCTGGAGTATTGTGTTCAGTACTGGTCTCCGTATCTCAAAAAAGATATAGTAGAATTGGAAAAGGTACAGCGAAGGGCGACGAAAATGATAGTGGGGATGGGACGACTTTCCTATGAAGAGAGGCTGAGAAGGCTAGGGCTTTTCAGCTTGGAGAAGAGACGGCTGAGGGGAGATATGATAGAAGTGTATAAAATAATGAGTGGAATGGATCGGGTGGATGTGAAGCGACTGTTCACGCTATCCAAAAATAATAGGACTAGAGGGCATGAGTTGAAGCTACAGTGTGGTAAATTTAAAACGAATCGGAGAAAATTTTTCTTCACCCAACGTGTAATTAGACTCTGGAATTCGTTGCCGGAGAACGTGGTACTGGGCGGTTAGCTTGACGGAGTTTAAAAAGGGGTTAGATAGATTCCTAAAGGACAAGTCCATAGACCGCTATTAAATGGACTTGGAAAAATTCCGCATTTTTAGGTATAACTTGTCTGGAATGTTTTTACGTTTGGGGAGCGTGCCAGGTGCCCTTGACCTGGATTGGCCACTGTCGGTGACAGGATGCTGGGCTAGATGGACCTTTGGTCTTTCCCAGTATGGCACTACTTATGTACTTATGTAATATTCAGCGGGAGATAGCCTGTTTTCTCTGCTGAATATTCCCTGTTAGCACTTAGGAGATAACCGGCTACATTGCATGATATAGCTAGCTGTCCTTGAATATTCAATTTATATCTGGCTATTGTAAGCAGTCACATCGGTTTACCTTTCAATATCAACTTAGCTGGTTAACTTTAAACCAGATATTCAATGCCAGTCACCGGAAACAGCCTGGCATTGAATATCCAGGCTGACCACCGACAATGTGTGTTAGCCGGGTTCCCTCCCATGGTCTGAATATCAGCTCCTATCTCTTTAGGAATGTATCCCAATTGGGTGAATGGCAAAAAGTAACTATCGGTCTGAAGATCAAGTGTTGTTGCAAGTTCCTTCCATTCATGATGTTTGTTTGCAAATGATTCATTCTTGTATTTTCTCTGTTGTTGGCCCCACATTGTGGAATGCTCTTCCGCTGTCTTTTAGTCAAATTTCTTCCTTGCCTTTGTTTAGGAAGCAGTTGAAGACTTTGTTGTTTGGTAAGGCCGACAAATTGAGCAGGATCATGCAACCTCACGAGTGGTCACTAAATATGGGCGTTGTCCACAAGATCTTCTGAGCGTGGGGCACCCCCTCGTTGGATATTTTTGCCACTCAGACAAATCACAAAGTCCCTCAATTCTGTTCCAGACTTCAGGCCCATGACAGGCTAGCGTCAGATGCCTTTCTCCTTCATTGGGGGACAGGCCTTCTGAATGCGTATCCTCCCATACGTCTAGTAGGGAAGACTTTGCTGAAACTCAAGACCGTGGAACCATGATTCTGATTGCACCTTTTTGGCCCCGTCAGATTTGGTTCCATCTTCTTCTGGAGTTGTCCTCCGAAGAACCGTGGAGATTGGAGTGTTTTCCGACCCTCATCACACAGAACGAGGGGTCGCTTCTATATCCCAACCTCCAGTCTCTGGCTCTCACGGCCTGGATGTTGAGAGCTTAGGGATTGCTTCTTTGGGTCTGTCGGAGGGTGTCTCCCGAGTCTTGCTTGCTTACAGGAAAGATTCCACGAAAAAGTGTTATTCATTCAAATGGAGGAGGTTTGCCGTCCAGTGTGACAGCAAGGCCCTAGATCCTTTTTCTTGTCCTACACAGACCCTGCTTGAATACCTTCTACACTTATCAGAGTGTGGTCTCAAGACCAACTCCGTAAGAGTTCACCTTAGTGCAATTAGTGTTTATCAATGTGTAGAGGGTAAGCCTATCTCTGGACAGCCTTTACTATTTCACTTTATGAGAGGTTTGCTTTTGTCAAAGCCCCCTGTCAATCCTCCAACAGTGCCATGGGATCTCAACGTCGTTCTCACCCAGCTGATGAAAGCTCCTTTTGAGCCACTGAATTCCTGCCATCTGAAGTACTTGACCTGGAAGGTCATTTTCTTGGTGGCTGTTACTTCAGCTCGTAGAGTCAGTGAGCTTCAAGCCCTGGTAGTGCATGCACCTTATATCAAATTTCATCATAATAGGGTAGTCCTCCGCACTCACCCTAAGTTCTTGCCGAAGGTGGTGTCAGAGTTCCATCTGAACCAGTCAATTGTCTTGCCAACATTTTTTCTCCGTCCTCATACCTGCCCTGGTGAAGACAAGTTGCACACCTTGGACTGTAAGAGAGCATTGGCCTTTTAAGTGGAGTGGACTAAGCCCTACAGACAGTCCGCCCAGTTGTTTGTTTCTTTTGATCCCAACAGGAGGGGAGTCGCTATCGGAAAATTGGCTAGCAGATTGCATTTCCTTCACTTTTGCCCAAGCTGGGCTGACTCTGGAGGGCCATGTCACGGCTCATAATGTTAGAGCCGTGGCTGCGTCAGTGGCTCACTTGAAGTCAGCCTCTATTGAAAAGATTTCTAAGGCTGCAACGTGGTCATCTGTTCCCACATTCACATCTCACTTCTGCCTTCAGCAGGATACCCGACGTGACAGTCGGTTTAGGCAGTCGGTGCTGCAGAATCTGTTTGGGGTTTAGAATCCAACTCCACCCTCCTAGGCCCATTTCTGTTCTGTTCCAGGCTGCACTCTCACTTAGTTATGTTTCTTTTTAGGTCAATCTAATGTTATGTTCTCGCCGTTGCGGGGCCTAATTGACCAATGTTCATTGTTTTGAGTGAGCCTGGGGGCTAGGGATACCCCATTAGTGATAATATTCAGCCTGCTTGTCCTCGGAGAAAATGAAAATACATACCTGTAGCAGGTATTCTCTGAGGACAGCAGGCTGAATATTATCACAACCCACCCTCCTCCCCTTTGGAGTTGTTACTCTTCTCTATTTTGCTTTTTATTAACTAAAGGTGATGAACCTGCTCGTGCATGCATTGTGCATCTTGTCCCGCGCGACATCGCGTTCAGGAAAGTTATTTTTTTACAAGTTCCAGTCTCCTGGGCCGACGCAACGATGACGCATCAGTGATAATATTCAGCCTGCTCTCCTCAGAGAATACCTGCTACAGGTATGTATCTTCATTTTACAGAGACGTGGTTCAACAAATCCCATGAAAGGGATGTGACCATACTGGGCTATAATCTTTTTAGAAAGGATAGAGACAGCTGAAGAGGAGGAGAAATGGTGCTGTATGTGAGAGAGAATATCAGAGCGGCTGAAATGCGGGGAACCTGGGGAAAGGAAGAAGCTTTATGGATCATCCTGGAAAGAGAAGACAGAACCTGTATCCACACGGGGGGTTATCTACAGACCTCCGGCACAAACGGAGAAGTTAGACAAGGATCTGATAGAAGATATTCAAAAGATTGGTATGGAAGGGGAGATATTACTGTTGGGAGATTTCAATTTATCTGACATGGATTGGAACGTCCCATCTGCAGAATCAGAAAGCAGTAGGGAGATTGTGAATGCCAGTCAAAGTGCCTTGCTCAGTCAAATGGTGACGGAACCAACGAAGGAAGGGTCGATGCTGGATCTAGTGCTCACAAATGGAGGAAGCGTTTCCAATATCCGGGTGGGTGCCCACCTATGTAATAGTGATCATCACACCATATGGTTTGATATAAGAGCAAAGGCGGACTGTGGACGCACAAAACTCAAAGTACTGGATTTCAGACGTACTCATTTTGATGGGGGAATATCTGAAGAGGGATCTGTTGGTGTGGTTAGGCGTAGGAGATGTGTAAAATCAGTGGTCAAAGCTAAAGGCTGCTATAAATATGGCAACTGATCTTTATGCAAGGAAAGTAAACAAAAACAAGAGAAGCAGGAAGCCTAGATGGTTCTCCAAACAAGTAGCTGAAAAAATAAGAGCAAAAGAGGCTCTGTTCAAGAAATACAAAAGAACGCAACAAGAGGATCAAGGAAAAGATTATCAGATTAAACTCAAAGAAGCGAAGAGGGAAATACAGCTAACAAAAGCGTGAGTGAAAGAAAAAAAAGCTAAAGATGTAAAGAGGGGTGACAAGACCTTTTTCAGATATATTGGAGAAAGGAGAAAGGACCCCTTTTGGTCTAGACTTGTTTTCAGAATGAATAAGTGACAAGAAGGTGCCCTAAATGACCAGATGACCACTGGAGGGAATCAAGGGTGATCCCCTTCAATAGCCCCCCAGTGGTCACTGACCCTTCTCAGAGGAGTAGCCTAGCGGTTAATGCAGTGGACTTTGATCCTGGGGAACTGAGTTCAATTCCCACTGCAGCTCCTTGTGACTCTGGGCAAGTCACTTAACCCTCCATTGCTCCTGGTACAAAATAAATACCTGAATATATGTAAACCGCTTTGAATGTAGTTGCAAAAACCTCAAAGGCGGTATATCAAGTCCCATTTCCCCTTCCCCCCCCTCAAAAAAATGGGAATAAATATATGACTTAACAGACTCTGACAGCCTCAGATATGAATCCCAGGTCTATTAGAGTAGCATGCAGGTCCCTGGAGTAGTGTAGTGGTTGGTGCAGTGCACTGTGGAGTGGGGGACCCATTGTCCATATTGTCCTCTATCTGTCACACTTGTGGTGGAAATTGTGCCCCCTTCACCCATAAGGGCTATTGTAGTGGTGAACAGTGAGGGACAGTGTGGTTTGGGTGGGTTTTGGAGGGCTCAGGGGACAAGATAAGGGAGCAAAGGTGAGATGTGCACCTGGGAACATTTTAATGAAGTGCACAAAAGTGCCCTCTAGAGTGCCCCATTGCTCTCCTGGGATGTCTGGGGGACCAGTCTACTAAAAATGCTGGCTTCTCCTACATCCCAATAGTTATCTCTGAGCATAGGCGGTCGGTGGCCCAACTGTTTGGGGAGGCTAAAGGGGGCGGGGTTAGGGTGGGGCCAGGGGTGGAGCTTAAATCGATAATTGAACACACAGAAAAAATAAATAAATAAAAATAAGTCTCAATACCCTTTATTAAATTTAGATATTAGATATGTATCATATGTCAAAGAATAAAGTGGTTGCTCAAAGCATATTCTAAGCACAATCGCTCAACTGCAAAACACTATGCACAAGTTTGTGCAAAAACACACTCAGAACCTTACTGTACCATAAATATTACACCGAGCAGAACCTCATACACCAATATACCACCCATACGGAAAATGCAGACCATCAACAATATGAAACAAGGGATCATATCATCACAATTCTCATGTAGAGCCACAAAACACCCTAATGTGGGATAAAATGCCATAAATAAGTAAATAAATATAAACTTTTAATGTTGAGCACCTGATTCTCAAAGTGGACATATTCCAAACACTATAATGAAAATAAAATGATCTTTTCTACCTTTGTTGTCTGGTGACTTTTTCTGATCATGCTGGTCCAGTATCTGATTCTGCTGCTATCTGTCCTCAGTGCAGGTCAGAAGCCTTCACTTGACCCTACTTGTCCCTCTAATTACCGACCCATCTCCCTCCTTCCTTTTCTCTCCAAATTACTTGAGCGTGCTGTTCACCGCCGCTGCCTTGATTTTCTCTCCTCACATGCTATTCTTGACCCGTTACAATCTGGTTTTCGCCCTCTCCACTCAACCGAAACTGCGCTTACTAAAGTCTCCAATGACCTATTACTGGCTAAATCCAGAGGTCAATATTCCATCCTCATTCTTCTTGATCTTTCCGCTGCTTTTGACACTGTCGATCACAGCATACTTCTCGATACCCTGTCTTCACTTGGATTCCAGGGCTCTGTCCTTTCCTGGTTCTCTTCCTACCTCTCCCTCCGCACCTTTAGTGTTCACTCTGGTGGATCCTCTTCTACTTCTATCCCTCTGCCTGTCGGCATACCTCAGGGTTCTGTTCTTGGTCCCCTCCTCTTTTCTATCTACACTTCTTCCCTTGGTTCATTAATCTCATCCCATGGCTTTTCCTACCATCTCTATGCTGATGATTCCCAAATCTACCTTTCTACCCCTGATATCTCACCTTGCATCCAAACCAAAGTTTCAGCGTGCTTGTCTGACATTGCTGCCTGGATGTCTCAACGCCACCTGAAATTAAATATGACCAAAACCGAGCTTCTCATTTTCCCCCCCAAACCCACCTCCCCGCTCCCCCCGTTTTCTATTTCTGTTGATGGCTCTCTCATTCTCCCTGTCTCCTCAGCTCGAAACCTTGGGATCATCTTTGACTCTTCTCTCTCCTTCTCTGCTCATATCCAGCAGACCGCCAAGACCTGTCGTTTCTTTCTTTACAACATCCGTAAAATCCGCCCCTTTCTTTCCGAGCACTCTACCAAAACCCTCATCCACACCCTTGTCACCTCTCGTCTAGACTACTGCAATCTGCTTCTTGCTGGCCTCCCACTTAATCATCTCTCCCCTCTCCAGTCGGTTCAAAACTCTGCTGCCCGTCTCGTCTTCCGCCAGGGTCGCTTTACTCATACTACCCCTCTCCTCAAGACCCTTCACTGGCTCCCTATCCGTTTTCGCATCCTGTTCAAACTTCTTCTACTAACCTATAAATGTACTCACTCTGCTGCTCCCCAGTATCTCTCCACACTCGTCCTTCCCTACACCCCTTCCCGTGCACTCCGCTCCATGGATAAATCCTTCTTATCTGTTCCCTTCTCCACTACTGCCAACTCCAGACTTCGCGCCTTCTGTCTCGCTGCACCCTACGCCTGGAATAAACTTCCTGAGCCCCTACATCTTGCCCCATCCTTGGCCACCTTTAAATCTAGACTGAAAGCCCACCTCTTTAACATTGCTTTTGACTCGTAACCACTCGCCTCCACCTACCCTCCTCTCTTCCTTCCCGTTCACATTAATTGATTTGATTTGCTTACTTTATTTATTTTTTGTCTATTAGATTGTAAGCTCTTTGAGCAGGGACTGTCTTTCTTCTATGTTTGTGCAGCGCTGCGTATGCCTTGTAGCGCTATAGAAATGCTAAATAGTAGTAGTAGTAGTAGTCACTTCCCTTCCCTCTCAGCGCCCTGGCTTCCTCTGATGTAATTTCCTTTCCACAAGGACAGGAGGCTGAGAGGGAAGGGAAGTGATGAGGCGAGCCTGCCTGCTGCTTTCACTGCCGGTTTGCCACTGCAGCTTTGGGTAAAAAGTAGAAGATTTCAACGCAGGGGGCATGAATGGAAAGTCGGGGAGCTGAGGGGCGGGCAGGTGGAGCTGGGGTTGGATTGATTTCGGGGGCAGGTGGAGGCTGGGGTGAATCACTGGACATGGAAGGGAGGGGGAGGATAGGGGGAAAAGGAGAATCGCTGGACATGGAGGGGAGGGCAGAGGAGAATCGCTGGACATGGAGGGGAGGGAAGGATAGGGGCAAAGGAGAATCGCTGGACATGGATGGGAGGAGAGGGCTCCCTTCAACTGCTCGCCCTAACCGAAACCTGGATCTCCTCGGAAGACTCGGCCTCAGTCGCGGCCCTCTGCCATGGAGGTTATCTCTTCTCCCACACTCCCCGCACAGTTGGCCGCGGTGGAGGCGTTGGGCTACTACTCTCGCCCTCCTGTAGTTTCCACCCCCTCCCCCTACCGCAGTCTCACTGCTTCTCATCCTTTGAAGCCCACTCCATCCAGCTATTCCACCCGCTGCCACTCAGAGTCGCAGTCATCTACCGCCCCCCTGAAAAATCCTTCTCTTCCTTCCTCACCGACTTTGATGCGTGGCTCTCTGTCTTTCTTGAACCCTCATCTCCGTCCCTCATTCTCGGAGACTTTAACATTCACGTTGATGTCCCATCCGACCCTAACGCTTCTAAGTTCCTCACCCTAACATCCTCCTACAACCTCCAGCTGTCCTCCACCACCCACACTCACCGTGACGGCCATTGTCTTGACCTAGTCCTCTCCTCCGGCTCACCCTCCAATTTCCACGCTTCTCCTCTCCCTCTCTCCGATCATCACCTGATCACGTTCACACTTCTTCACCTCCCCCCCTCCGCCCCGTCCAACTTTAACTACCACCTCCAGGAATCTCCAGGCTATTGACCCCCCCCCCCCCTCTCTATCCTCTAGTATCTCTAACCTCCTCCCCTCCATCATGTCTTCCGAGACGGCAGACAAAGCGGTCTCCGCCTACAATGCAGCTCTCTCCTCTGCTTTGGACACCCTCGCTCCATCCACCTCCCGTCTCACAAAGCGTTCTAGTCCCCAGCCTTGGCTGACCCCTTGCATCCACTACCTTCGCTCCTGCACCCGATCCGCTGAACGCCTTTGGAGGAAATCTCGTACCCATTCAGATTTCCTTCACTACAAATTCATGCTATCCTCTTTCCATTCCTCCCTATTCCTTGCAAAACAGGACTATTACACCCAATTGACCAATTCTCTCAGCTCCAACCCTCGTTGTCTCTTCACCACCCTTAACTCCCTCCTCAAAGTGCCCCCCGCTCCAACTCCCCCCTCACTCTCTCCTCAATCACTGGCTGATACTTCTGCAACAAGGTACAAAAAATCAACCTTGAGTTCACTACCAAGTCACCTCCTCCTCAGCCTGTAGCCCTATCCAACAACCAACCAACCATTGCCTCTTTCTCCTCCTTTCCTGAGATCACCGAGGATGAAACCTCCCGCCTTCTTTCCTCCTCGAAATGCACCACCTGTTCCTCCGATCCCATCCCCACCAACCTACTTAACACCATCTCCCATACTGTCACCCCCCCCCCCCATCTGTCACATCCTTAACCTTTCTCTCTCCACTGCAACTGTCCCTGACAATTTCAAGCACGCCGTAGTCACACCTCTCCTAAAAAAACCATCACTTGACCCTACCTGCCCCTCCAATTACCGCCCCATCTCTCTCCTCCCCTTCCTCTCCAGAATACTTGAACGCGCCGTTCACAGTCGCTGCCTTGATTTTCTCTCCTCTCATGCCATCCTAGATCCACTTCAATCCGGCTTTCGTCCTCTACACTCGACAGAGACAGCACTCTCTAAAGTCTGCAATGACCTGCTCCTCGCCAAATCCAGAGGCCACTATTCCATCCTCATCCTCCTCGATCTATCTGCTGCGTTTGACACTGTCAATCATGATCTACTTCTTGCCACATTGTCTTCTTTTGGGTTCCAGGGCTCTGTACTCTCCTGGTTCTCCTTTTATCTCTCCCACCGCACCTTCAGAGTACACTCCCATGGATCTTCCTCCACTCCCATCCCACTATCTGTTGGAGTTCCCCAGGGATCTGTCCTTGGACCCCTTCTCTTCTCAATCTACACCTCCTCCCTAGGCTCACTGATCTCATCTCATGGTTTTCAGTATCATCTTTATGCTGATGACACCCAGCTATATCTCTCCACACCAGACATCACCGCGGAGACCCAGGCCAAGGTATCGGCCTGCTTATCCGACATTGCTGCCTGGATGTCCAACCGCCACCTGAAGCTGAACATGTCCAAAACCGAGCTCCTCGTCTTTCCACCTAAACCCACCTCTCCTCTTCCTCCACTGTCCATCTCAGTTGATAACACCCTCATCCTCCCCGTCCCATCTGCACGCAACCTCGGAGTCATCTTCGACTCCTCCCTCTCCTTCTCTGCGCATATCCAGCAGACTGCCAAGACCTGTCGCTTCTTCCTCTTCAACATCAACAAAATTCGCCCTTTCCTATCTGAGCACACCACACGAACTCTCGTCCACGCTCTCATTACCTCTTGCCTTGACTACTGCAACTTACTTCTCACCGGCCTCCCACTTAGCCATCTATCCCCCCTTCAATCCATTCAGAACACTGCCGCACGTCTAATATTCTGCCAGAACCGATATACTCACATCACCCCTCTCCTCAAGTCACTTCACTGGCTTCCGATCAGATACCGCATACAATTCAAGATTCTCCTCCTTACCTACAAATGCACCCGGTCTGCGGCTCCTCACTACCTCTCCTCCCTCATCTCCCCCTATGTTCCCACCCGTAACCTCTGCTCACAGAACAAATCCCTCCTCTCAGTTCCCTTCTCCACCACTGCCAACTCCAGGCTCCGCTCATTCTGCCTTGTCTCACCCTTTGCATGGAACAATCTTCCTCAACCCCTACGCCAAGCCCCCTCCCTACCCATTTTCAAATCTCTGCTTAAAACTCACCTCCTCAATGCTGCTTTCGGCACCTAACCTTTGTGAATTATAGTATTCCTATCAGACAGACTCTATACTCTATACTTGTTTTAGATTGTACACCTGTCTTTTAGATTGTCTTTTAGATTGTAAGTTCCTAGAGCAGGGACTGTCCTATGTTAAATTGTACAGCGCTGCGTAACCCTGGTAGCGCTTTAGAAATGTCAAGTAGTAGTAGTAGTAGAGAGAGGAGAATCGCTGGACATGGATGGGAGGGGAGGGGAGAGAGGAGAATCGCTGGACATGGATGAGAGGGAAGGATAGGAGCAAAGGAGAATTGCTGGACATGGATGGGAGGGGAGAGGAGAGTTGCTGGACATGGATGGATAGAGGGGTGGGCAGGAGAAATGCTGGACATGGATGGAGGAGAGGGAAGACAGGAAGGAGATGCACATGGAAGGGAGGGAAGAGAGGAGAAATGCAGTACATGGATGGAGTGGAGGGAAGACAGAGGAGGAGATGCACATGGATTTAGGGGAGACGAGAAATTCTGGACACAGATGGAGGGGAGAGAGTTGAAATGCTGGACATGGATGGAGGGGAAGGAAGAGAGAGGAATTGAAATGAACATGGATGGAGAGGGAAGAGAGAAGTGAGATGAACATGGATGGAGGGGAGGAGAGAGGAGAAATGCTGAACTTGGATGGATGAGAGGGAAGAGAAAGGAAGGCGATACATATGGATGGAGGGGAGGGAAGAATAGGAAGGAGATGCATACTGACAGAGATGAGGGTCAGGGAAAAGAGGAGAAAAAGTGCACATGGATGGAGAAAATAGGCAAAAATTGGATCCACTCTATACCTCCTCCAGTCAAGTCTGTGGAGGACCCAGCTTTTACCTATGGATGTAGAGCAAGAGATGAAGAAGAAAGGAGGAAAGTAAAGAAATAAATGGAAAGGAGGTCCTGGAAATGGAGTTAAGGAAACAGAGAGCAGCAGAATCAGAGACTGGGACCAACATGATCAGAAAAACAGTCACCAGATAACAAAGGTAGAAAAATCATTTTATTTTCATTTTAGTGTTTGGAATCTGTCCAATTTGAGAATTTACATCTGCTGTCTTTTCTTGCACTGGGTATACTGGAGCTGTAACAGCTTACAGAAATTTATAATGAAAAAAATCACGTTACTTTTTTCTCCTATACTGTTATAGTATTTTCAATGATACCTGTTTATATGTGCCATGGCTGGTATAAGGGGTGTGGCTACCATATGGGCAGAGCCATATATGGTAACCCCACCCATAATGAGTAACGATACCTTTTTTTCCTACAAAAAAAAGCACTGGGTAAGGTAAAATTCCTTGATGAAATCAAGGACTGCTTTATGGAGCAGCTGGTACAGGAGCCAACAAGAGAAGGAAAAATTCTAGACCTAGTCCTTAGTGGAGCACATGATCTGGTGCAGGAGATAATGGTGCTGGGGCTCCGTGATAAGAGTGATCATAATATGATCAGATGTGTTATCTGCTTTGGAGTAAGTTCACACAGAAATTCCAATATGTTAGCATTTAACTTTCAAAAAGGAGACTATGATAAAATGAGAAGAACGGTGAAAAGAAAACTTAGAGGCGCAGCTGCAAAGGTCAAACATTTACATCAGGCATGGATGCTGTTCAAAAATGCCATCCTGGAAGCCCAGGCCAGTTATATTTCATGTATTAAAAAAGAAGGAAGGAAAGCCAAGTGACAGCCTGCATGATTAAAAAGTGAGGTGAAGGAAACTATTAGAGTTAAAAGAAAAGCCTTCAGAAAATGGAAGAAGGATCCAACTCAAAATAATAAGAAACATCATAAGGAATGGCAAGTCAAATGCAAAGTGCTGATAAGGAAGGCAAAGAGGGACTTTGAAAAAAAAATTACACTGTAGGCAAAATCACATAGTAAAATTTTTTTAATATATTTTAAAAGGAAGAAGCCGGCAAAACAATCAGTTGGACTGCTAGATGACCAAGGAGTAAAAGGCACGCAGGGAAGACAAAGCAATAGCGAACAGATTAAATTAATTCTTTGCTTTGGTCTTAACTGAGGAAGATTTAGAAGAGATACCAGTATCAGAAATGGTATACAAAGCTGGTGTGTCAGAGAAACTGAATGAAATCTCTATAAACCTGGAGGATGTAATGGCGCAATTTGACAAATTGAAGAGTAGAAATCACCTGGACCAGATGGTATTCATCCCAATGTACTGATAGAATTGAAAAATGAACTTGCAGAACTATTTAGTAATATGTAATTTATCTTTAAAATTAAGCATGTTACCAGAAATTGGAGGGTGGTTAATGTAACACTGATTTTTTTAAAAGGTTCCAGAGGTGATCCTGGAAATTATAGACTGATGAGCCTGACGTCAGTGCCAGGCAAAAAGGTAGAGACTATTATAGCGATTAAAATTACAGAGCACATGCAGAAGCATGGATTAATGAGACAAAGCCAACATGGATTTAGTGAGGGGAAATTTTGCCTCACCAATCTATTACATTTTTTTGAAGGGGTGAACAAACGTGGATAAAGGTGAGCCAGTAGATTTTGTATATCTGGATTTTCAAAAAGGCATTTGACAAAGTACTGCATGAAAGACTCCAGAGGAAACTGGAGAGTTATGGGATAGGAGGTAGTGTTCTATTGTGGATTAAAACTGGTTAAAGGGTAAAAAACAGGGTTAAATGGTCAGTATTCTCAATGAAGAAGGGTAGATAGTGGGGTTCTCCAGGGGTCTGTGCTAGGACCGCTGCTTTTTAACATATTTATAATTATCTACAGATGGAAGTAACTAGTGAGGTAATTAAATTTGCTGATGACACAAAATTGTTAAATCGCAAGAGGATTGTGAAAAATTAGAAGAGGACCTTACAAAACTGGGAGACTAGGCATCCAAATGGCAGATGAAATTTAATGTGAGCAAGTGTAAAGTGATACATGTGGGAAAGAGGAACCTGAACTATAGCTACGTAATGCAAGGTTCCACATTAGGAGTCACCAACCGGGAAAGGGATCTAGGTGTCATTGTTGATGATACGTTGGAACCCTCTGCTCAGTGTGCAGCAGTGGCTAAGGAAGCAAATAGAGTGTTAGGTATTATTAGGAAAGGAATGGAAAACATAAATGTAGATGTGCCTTTGTATCACTCCATGGTGCGACCCCCACCTTTTTTTATTTATTTATTATTTATTCATTTTCATTAAATAACAAGCTATTACACTTGACAGGAAGTTCAGAAAAAGAAAATATTACAATAACACCAGTTTAGAAGTAAACATTAATAATTTCTTCTTTAGACCACTAACTCAAGGGGGGAGCGTAAGGAAAAAGAAGACTTCT
Organism: Microcaecilia unicolor; assembly: GCF_901765095.1. Taxonomy (NCBI): domain Eukaryota; kingdom Metazoa; phylum Chordata; class Amphibia; order Gymnophiona; family Siphonopidae; genus Microcaecilia; species Microcaecilia unicolor. The sequence continues at coordinate 232,728,904 of NC_044036.1, forward strand.
TAAATCAATAATATCTGCCCCAGAGGAAATATGCTTAACACACTTTCCCGGTCCCAAATCATATTATACCATCATAGTGGGAAATGACGTTAACCAACTTTCTTTACAATTATAAATTCTTTCAATTGTTCTGGTTGAAAAAAGATATATTTTAAACCAGTATATTTAATGACACATTTACACGGGTAGTTCAAATAAAAGGAGGCTCCCAGTTTTAACACTTCAGGTCTCATAGAAAAAGTTTCCTCCTTTCTTGTGTTTGCTTGGTTATATCTGGGTACATCCATACCTTTTTCCCCCGGAACAAAACATGCATCTTTTTAAAGTACATACGTTTTACTGCGTCTAGGTCTTGTTGAAAAACAAAAGACACTATTAAAGTCGTTCTTGCAGAATCAGCTGTTAGAGATGTTTCTAATATCTCAGATATATTTAATTGTTCCTCTGGTACCTCTGATGGTAAGGCTTGAAGGGTATCATCCACTGATTTTTTTGTATGTATATAATATATTTTATTCAATGGAGGAAAAGAGACTGGGGTCAAATTTAATACTTCTAAAAGATATGTTTTAAAGGCTTCCTGTGGATTGATTCCAAACTCCTGAGGAAAATTCAAAAAACGTAAGTTCAACCTACGGTTGTAGTTTTCTATTTGTTCAAGTCGACGGTGGATTATACTATTGTCCTTGATTACCGAGGCTGATACTCCTTGCAACTGAGAGATATCATCTTTAACAGCATTGAATTGCTCAGCAGTTTCTTGCTTAGAAGTATTTAAGGAAAGTTTTAAATTTTCAACAGTACCTACTAAGGTTGCAATCTCTTGTGCTGTTCTGGCTGTCATCAATTCCACTCTCTGGAGAGCGTCCCAAATGCTCTCCAGAGTCACTGCTGTCGATCGATTTTTCTGAGCTCCTGGCTCAGCCAGGGTTTTTTCCATCTCCTGGCCTCCTGAATGGCTCGCCTCTCGAGTTCCTCGATTGTCGACCGATACTCCTTCCACTTCTGGGTCGGGCAGGTCTCGCCTGGAGAGGCGACCATCGGGCAGCAGCGGTGGATGATGATCTGGAGGGGAGAGTGATACATCCGGAGGGGAGAGTGATACATCCCACCTTTAATATTGTGTGTAATTGTGGTCACTGCATCCAGAGAATGACACGGGGATGGGGATCCACAGTAACCACGGGGACGGGGCAGGGACGGATCCTACAGGGATGGGGACAGAACCCATGAGGATGGGGGACACACTTTGTCCCTGTGTTACTTTCTGTTTTAAAGCCTGTAAATGAATTGGACTATTTATGTTTGATGCAGATGACAATATTTTTAAAAACAAGCAAGCATGCTAGCCACAGCTAGCAAACTTTGCATGGGGGATCCTGTACATCCTGCTAACAGCATATCTTCTAAGAAGACATTGTAATAGAAGTGAATTTTAAAGACATTGCACTCGGGGTCTGTATTTTTGATTAGAAGTAATTCTGTTTAAAAATGATTGTTTAACTTTGTGTGAAAATAAGTTGGAATGTAGAAAAGGCACAGCTCTAATTAATTTGGTATGTGAAGGGAGAGGTGGAGCCTGTTTCAAGTTCAGACTGGCCACCTGGACTGAGAAACATGTGACCACATTCCCACAGTATGGCTTTTTTACCTAAACAGAGAAATTCTCAAGCATTCTGTAATTTTCCTTAGCTCTGAACATGAGTTCTAAGCCTAATAAAAAAGGGAGTTTCTGTCAGTAAAATTGTGAGCTCGTCTGTGAGTAACGTACGAACTGCATAGCAAACCATATTTCCTGGTCAAAAACTCCTGGCTTTTGCTATGAACAGCCTCCCCCCCCCCCCCCCCCCCCCCCAGCTGATAAGAGCCTGGATGATGTAGTGATCAGTGATGGACATATGTATATTATAGTGTATTATTGCTTCTTTTCCTGGTCTAGAACTTCTAGCATTGCTTGGATGTAGGGACCAGTGATGCAATGATTGTTTATAGGCATTGTTTCTTTTCAGTTATATAGCTTAATCATTCTATATATCTTAATCATTGTGTATTTTAGAACCTCTAATTAAAAAGTCTCATTTACCTAATACGAATCCAAAAGAATACACAGTAATTACTGAGTAGTCTGTGTCAGTAAAGCAGGCTGTAAAACCAGGTCAGAATAGACATCTTCTATTGCAGGAAGGACTGTGGAAGACAGGAGAGCTAGACTGAAACCTGAGATTGTTGATGACTTCTTATTCATCCACAGATTAAAAAATCTCCCCTCTAGGGCACACAGAACAGATTGTATTTTGTACCCCTGGACAATTAACAGGGTGGATTAGGATTCCTTGGGGTAGTAGAAGTCAGCTATTGTTGGGGTTGAAAGGGTAGAGGGTGTTGGTGTTGGTGGGAGGGTTATTATAGCTGCTAGTTGTTGTTGTTGTTTTCTATTTGTAGTTTATACCCAACAGTTGCACAGCATATTGTTCCTTTTTGATACTGTAATACAAAGATTTAAATATAAAATCATGTGTTTGAGGTTTCTGCAGATAAAAACAGAGCCCATGGAGATGGGATGGGGACAGAACCTGCGGGGACAGGGTAGGAATGGAGACAGGGCTTGCAGGGACAGGATGGAGACAGGGCCTGCAGGGACGGGATGGAGACAGGGCCTGCGGGAACGGGGTAGGGATGGGGACAAATTTTGTCCCCGTGTCATTCTCTAACCGCATCTCAAAAAAGATACAGTGGAATTAGGAAAGGTACAGAGAAGTACAACGAAAATGATAAAGGGGATGGGACGACTTCCCTATGAGGAAAGGCTAAAGCAGCTAGGGCTCTTCATCTTGGAGAAAAGACAACTGATGGGAGATATGATAGAGCTCTATAAGATAATGAGTGGAGTGGAACGGGTAGACTTGAATTGCTTGTTTACTCTTTCCAAAAATACTAGGACTAGGGAGCACACAATAAAGCTACAAAGTAGTAAATTTAAAACAAATTGGAGAAAATATTTCTTCATGCAATGTATAATTAAACTCTGGAATTCGTTGCCAGAGAATGCGGTAAAAGCAGTTAGCAGGATTTTAAAAAGGTTTGGATAGCTTACTAAAAGAAAAATCCATAAGCCATTATTAACATGGACTTGGGGAAAATATACTGCTTATTTCTAGTATAAGCATTATAAAATGTATTGTACTGTTTTGGGATCTTGCCAGGTACTTGTAATGTGGATTGGCCACTGTTGGAAACAGGATGCTGGACTTGATGGACCTTCGGTCTGTCCCAGTATGGCAATACTTATGTTCTTATGAATCTCTGTTTTGCACTTATTCTTTTTTTTTTTTTTTTTTAAATGGACCAAAAAACCACCTTGCTCGAAACAGTATTTTTGAAAAAACAGACTTTTTTTCTTTTGAAAATGACCTCCTGTCCTGTTCAGAATTTGGATGTTTTGTGGAAAACGTCCAAAGTCAGACTTAAGACGTCATATCGAAAATGCCCCTCCACATCTCTTACAGAATAGAAAGCCATGGAACTAGAACCTAATTGTACCAGAGATCCCAATAGAATCCAAAACCTGTAGAAGCAATATCAAAATCTACCAAGTCAAAAGCATTCAATAAATCAAACTGGAGGAGCAGTACTTTTTTCCCCTCACTAAGCCATAATCTAACTGTATCAAGTAATGCACCCATCACAGTCTTGTTACTAAAATTAGATCAAAACTCTGATAGAAAAATGGTGGATATTATGCTGTTCAAAAAATATGAAAATTGAACGGCAATAGTCCCTTCCATTAATTTCACAAACAGTATTTTAGCAATTGGCTTATAATTTGAGACCAACCCCATCGATTCCTTAGTACTTTTCAAAATTGGTGTAATAATTATATCTCAATTCTGATGAAACTCAGATTACTAATGGTGGACAGTAGTCCAAACTACAGTATGATCTAGCATAAAGGTTTTCAAGCACTCTCCCCTCCAGAGGGAGAAATTCAGACCAATCCCTATTTGTTGGAATTGCATCTTAATGGCATATAGTCTTCTAGAGCAAAGTCCTAAGTCCTTTTAATGAATGTTTACAAGACAACTTTGAACAAAAGTAATAAACTGATCAGCAGAAGGCATGCTCTTTTGAAGATAACCCAAACAGTTACCTGTATCTGTAAGATAATTTGCCAATCTAAACAGGACTTTCACATCAGTGATGACATCCCCGGTCAACTTTGAAAAATATGCCTTTCTCTTATTCTTCAGTGCTAGTTTGTAGGAATGTACTGCCGATCTCCATTCACCTCTTATCTCAGCTTATGTATCCTTACACCGTCTCTCCAAACAGACATTTGAATTCTAGTAATTCCTCATCAAACCATTTATCTGATAAACGGGATCATTTAAATCTACTACAGACCGGAGCTATATGATCCAATATTCCAATTCCTTCTGCCAATACTTTGCAAAATTCAATAAATTAACACAAGGTTCTAATAAATCGTAACCAGACCAAAACGCAACATTATCTATCCTCCCTCTAGTAAAATAAGCTTTCTTATTTCTAAGAATATTCTTCTGAAGTCCCCTGCAATTAAGAGTAAAACTGTATAAAAAATGGTCTGACCAAAGAGACTCCGTCATACCCCATCCGAAAGATACATATTCAGATTCTCATATGAGGAGGTTAAGAATGCAACCACATCGTGGATTACAAATCTGAAAAGACAATGATCCCAAAAAGGAGTTAAAATCTTTAACCACAGGAACTTCCAGTTCATCTAAATGGAGACTTGCATTATAATAATAATAAAATATATGAAGAATTAAGACAATAACGGGATACAAAATCATAAAAATCATCTTTAGCTCTTGTCCAGCTACGGGGGAATGTAAAATATCAAACAGGTCAATGTATCAGACAAAATATAATCTATACTGCCATTATCTCTAAATCAGGTTATAATAGTTGATCTAATATATCTAAAAAAATTGTTTCAAAAGAATAGCAGTCCCATCCCCATGCTTCCTACCCCTACATAAGACTTCCAGTTTATACCCAGGGGGGCCGACGGAAAGGACGATGTCCCAATTGAACATCTATATTACATGGTATTGCAGTAGCATAGTCAATTAAAACCCTCAGCCTCTGCCAGTCAAAATGAACCTTAACTCGGCGGGTGGTAGAGAACTGGCATAGAATAAATAGTAAAAATTGGTTCCCCCAGCTCCCCCTCACTAAAAAAATACGGTAACGGAATTCAAACATGCATGGGATAAACATAAAGGAATCCTGTTCAGAAGGAAGGGATCCTCAGGAGCTTAGCCTTGAATGGGTGGCAGAGACAGTTGGGAGGCGGGGCTAGTGCTGGGCAGACTTATACGGTCTGTGCCAGGGCTGGTGGTTGGGAGGCGGGGATAGTGCTGGATAGACTTATACGGTCTGTGCCAGAGCCGGTGGTGGGAGGCGGGGCTGGTGGTTGGGAGGCGGGGATAGTACTGGGCGGACTTATACGGTCTGTGCCCTGAAAAAGACAGGTACAAATCAAGGTAAGGTATACACAAAAAACTAGCACATATGAGTTTATCTTGTTGAGCAGACTGGATGGACCGTGCAGGTCTTTTTCTGCCGTCATCTACTATGTTACTATGTTACTATCAGGTATAACCAGTGCATTTAAACCCTCCCAGACAACACACATGAAAAACCTTAATCTTAATTCAATAACTAACTCTGCCACTGCTCAAGCCGCTGCACAAAGGTATGTGCCTTTGACTTACATCTTCAGCCGCACACCAAATGGCGGCACACCACTACAAGCCGTGGTTACATCTCCTGCGGCGTCTGATGTCAGGCGGGAAGGGGGGTTCAAGTTCCTATGCCCAAACCAAAGAATAGCGGATGTAAAAACAACAATCCTTGAATGTCAGGATATCTAAACACCTGCATGGTCCATTCAGTCTGCCCAATAACATATATTCCTAGTATATGATAAGATAACATATGCATACTTGATCTTGAGCTGTCCATGCCATTTTCAGGGCAGACCATAGAATTCTGACCAGCATTGACTTAACTGTTAATGAAGCCCGCTTCAGCCATAATTGGTACACAAGGCAATTTGTTCACTAATTGATGGAAGCTGAATTATAGTTGTGTAATTGCTCATTTTTAGTTAGTTGTTCAATTGACTGTGTTATCACAAGAGCATTATTATAATGCATTATTAATAGGGTTGCCCAATAAAATCTTAAGTAAGATGCAAGTGATACAGAATGTGGTGGCAAGACTGATTTTATTTTTTTGGGGGGAGAACATGATCATGTGACTCCTTTGATGCAGTTACATTAGTCGCCAGTAAAAGCAAGAATTTAATGTAAGATTCTTACATTGGTTTTTAAGGTTATTCATGGTTTAGGTCTGAGTTATCTTACTGATATGTTAATAGTCTACCATCCCTCTAGACCAGGGATTCTTGACCCAGTCCTCAGGACACACGCAGCCTGTCAGGTTTTCAGGGTGCCTACAGTGAATATGCATTAAATAGATTTGCATACAATGGAGGCAGTGCATGCAGATTTCTCATGCATATTCAGTGTAGTTATCTTGAAAACCAAACTGGCTGGGTGTGTCCCGAGGACTGGGTTGAGAACTCCTGCTCTAGACTGATGCATTCTTCTATGGTGATCAAACTGGTTGTTCCTTCAAAAAACGTCTTTCGTTTATCTACCACAAGTACAAAGACATTAGTAGGGGAAGGACCTGAACTGTGGAATTTATTGCCTTTGGAAATTAGAATGATTAATAACTATATGAATTTATGTGCATTCTAAAAACTTGGCTTTTTTGAAAATATTTGGGCTAATTCTCTTTTTTTCTATATTTAACGCTTTGAATCATTCTAGACTTTGTAATGTAACTTTTTTCTTAATATGATAGTATGCCTTGTAAATTTTTATGGATATGATGTTATGTAATGTTTTATTCTATTATATTCCACCTTGAGCTGGACTTAACATGCCCATTGTAAATTAAATTAAATCTCTGTTTTCTACAATTAACACACTGTAGTTCATATTACGTATGATGCGATACCACATTCAGATTGCATCATTAATTGTTTTGCTTAAAAAGCAAGTACCATTCAAACCATCATAGATTTATTCATAGATGTAGTCAAAGATGTATTTTAGTGATTTCCAGTTTAAACTGAGATCCCTTCCCTTTATAATTCACTTATCCTCTGTCATTTGCTAGTCAAGGCTCATATCTTTTGACCCAGTAGCATATCTTGAAAACTAGAGTCAAATCAGTTTTGAGCATCACTTTTGTTCTTAGAGACCCATAATTAGCAAAGTTTAGCTACATATAGTCATATTTTATACCGCTTGCTGTTTTACAGATTGAAATGTATGAACGTGTATGCCAGAAACAACTAGATCGACACTGTGATTTCTCTCGGCTAGCCCGTGTTTTAACTGGAAATGCCATTGCTTTGGTGCTTGGAGGTGGAGGAGCAAGGTGAGTTGGCAGTGCATGGGTGCCTCCACAGCTTAGAGTTTGAACATTCACATATAGGGGAGGATGAATAATGGAATTATTATAGTTTATAGTTTATTTCGATTTGCTAGACCCCTCTAGCTGCTAAAGCAGTACAGAGCAGTGTACAAACTAAAAAATTCAAACAGGAAAGGGACTCCAGTTAAAAATAGTAAAGGTCAACATTCACACCATACAGTTTAGCCATATAAGCAAGGAGAATAGTAAAGGATGGTCTGTAACTGATGAAGCTCATGCCATCTAATCAGTCTGACCCTCCACAAACCTGCATAAAAAGCCAGGCCTTCAGGTTGGTCTTGAAGGTTTTAAAGGAAGATTCACTATGAAGGAGAAGCAGGAGATCGTTCCATATATGTAGTGATAGAAGAAAGCATTGTGCCTAGTAGATTCATAGTGGGCAGTCTTGGAGCTGGGAAGAACAAGGTGATGGTGACTGAGAGAGCGAAGGGTGCGAGCAGGTAAGGGATGGTGGGGATTGCTAACTAGTTCAGAAGGCCAAAGCAAAGTGCCATTTAATATCCAAAAAAAAAAAAGCTGGCTAATTGCTTTATTTTAGCCATTTGTTATCATTTATAAAACACAATAAAAATATTGGAACTAAAAAAAAAAAGATAAAACATTTTGTCAAACGGAAATTTAGGATTTGCTCACAACCTTTTCAGTTGTAACTCAAGATGAGATACATTCAGGTACATTAGGTATTTTCCTGTCCCTGGAGGGCTCACAGTCTTGCAGTTTCCTTTAAATTCAGCCAGATTATGACAAATGCCTTATTAGGACAACATATTTTAACATATGTCAGAGACACAGCTGCTTTAACATTAGGATATAATAATAGTTTGCCTTGGTACCCATCTTTTTGCTTTTTCCATTTTTCTGAAAGTTTGGGAACCCAGATACAGCTTGAATCCAGATTATAAAGATCTGTTGCAAAATACAATTGAAATAAATCATGATGAAGCCAGTACTTGACTCTAACATCTCTGGAAACAGAGTAAATTGTAGTCTATGTGATATATACCATAGCTTTGCAAGACTGAAATTCATGTGAAATTTGAAGCTATGCCTGATGTCTGCTGTTGGTTTCCCAGCTAAAGCTGGAACTGTATTCTCTGAACTCAACCAAACCTCAACTGCACACTAATAGACCCAGTGTAGCCCCCTCTGACTCATCTCCAGCCCTGAAAGTTCTGTCACTGTATGCATCAACTCCTCCTAAGAAAATGAATGTGGTAACCCCTGCTGACGATGCTTGAATGGTGCCAAGTTTAGCAGTAAATATGGTACAGTGGCACCAAGAAGGGCATGGCTACCATTGAGTGAACCCAACAAAGAGCCCAGGGCTGTCCAGTGGAAGAGGTCGTCTGCTGCTGTCTGCTTTCCTTCCTATCTCCCTTTCTTGTCCCCACCCCATTAGTATCCAGTATCACTCTATCCCTTTCTCCACCCCTCCAACGCAGGCCCGGCATCTCTTTCTCTGCAACCTCCCTCCCCCTGCGGTCTTCCAAAGTCCAAAGGGTGGCCAGCAGAGGCAGCGATAAAACCAGGCTGCCTCCAGTGATCCCCAACAGTGCCTTTCCTCTGCCACATCTCACCTCCTCCTTGTGGGCAGGATGCAGCAACTCCTTCACATTTAATAATTTAGACTCTCCCCTGTATATATATGCTTTTGTGTGTGTGTATATATATATACACACACAGGGGAGAGTCTAAATTATTAAATATGAAGGAGTTGGTATTCAGTAGTCCAGGTCACTACCCAGGACCTGAGAGCTATATAATATGAGACTGCCAGTGTAGTCGGCTACTCATAATAGCTCTGTTACTATCATATATCTACTCCTAAAAATGTCTCTCTTCTGTAAAATTAAGTGTATTTATTATGTAAATGTGAATGTCTCGTCAGTATTATAATTGTATTCACCACTAATATTCATTAGCAAGACCCAAAGTCCAGAATGAACCTTAAAAGAAGGAAGGTCACTAATCCGCTTAATCATGATTGTTGGTGGTTGTACGACCAAGTATCCCGTTTCAGTGTTTCCTTCCTCAGAGTCAAACCCATATCCAATGGGAAGCTTCATGGCACACTTCCTATCCAGCCTATCTACTAGAAGTCTTTGGCAGCATCATACCACGTGCACGGAACAGTGCAGTAATGTTTTTATTGGTCCTTCTCACCATGCCAAAATTGACCCAGTTCTCGTGCTGTTTTTTTTATTTATAACTTTGACATACACAATCAAGTAACTTACTGGCAAAAGGGAAGAATAGAAACAGGTCCTGATTATTAATAAGGTAACTTAAATCAAATTTAGTACAAAAACATATCCAGCTGCAGTCCACAACGGAGATCCAATACCAACTACAGAGGTTACAAACCAAATACTATTTTAAAAAAATAGGAAAATAGACTGCAAAGAAGTTCAGACTCCACTAGCAAACACTTCAGGAGAGCCCCTGACAAGTCCCTGACAGCCAAAAATGAAATCAGATGCAAAGACGTTCAGACTCCACTAGCAAACACTTCAGGAGAGCCCCTGACAAGTCCCTGACAGCCAAAAATGAAATCAGATGCAAAGACGTTCAGACTCCACTAGCAAACACTTCAAGAGAGCCCCTGACTGGGCAACACTTCTGAACACCAGTCTGTGAATTAATTATCTACCATACCTCAAGTTACTGAGACTCTACAATTAACAGGTCTTAAGCAACTTAACAGTAAAAACCAAAGTAAAAAGCAAACATTCACTAAGGAGATGAAGACACCTTCAACAGGACAAGCATGCCTTTAAAAGAGCCTCTGCACTGGGTTGGATCACTAAACCCCACTAAAACCGAATCCAATACTGCTCTCAACAGCTGAAAGGCAAGAGGAAATAACACACAAGATCAGAACACCAGATTCCACACTAAAGAACAAAGATCTATCACGCACCCAACCACCAGAACACGGTCTTATTAGTAGCTCACAATCAGGGCCGGTCTTAGCAAGTGCGGGGCCCTATGCAGACCAATTTGGTGGGGCCCCATCCTATCCCCACCCCCACCATAGCCCTGCCCCACTGTAGCCCCGCCCCTGCCCTAGCTCCACCCCATTGATAAAATTATTCCATTTTTAGAACATTTTTTTATTTATGAAATTTCAAATAAAGACAAATGAAGCTAAACTTGTACAAAAAACTGATTGAAATAATAAGCACAATGCTATCATAAAACCTCCCCTCCCCAGAAATTATTCAGTTCAAGTCCACTACAATTAGTAGTTCCAATTCTCATAACAAAGGGGAATAAAGGAAAAATATTAAGAAAAGATTCAGTACTTTCAAATTCCCCTATTACTCTGTAACCCATATATGCAATAAAATAAAAATGAAATGAAAAGATATACAATAAACTAAAGTGATATGTAAAATATAATGTACAATATAAAAACATATAGACCACCAAGGTACTAAAATTGTTTTAAAATATATACCACAACTCTCTGACTCAAGAAGACTCCAACTCTGTCATCCATAATTGTCTGACAACACACAGAAAAAAAATAAGTAAAAAAAAAAAGTCACAATTAATACCTTATACACCAATATACCAGCCATACGGAAAATGCAGATTATCAACAATATGAAGCTAGCAAGGGATCATAATATCACAATTCTCATGTAGAGCCACAAAACATGATTTAGGCTCTACACCCTTTCCAATGTTTGGTGCCACCTTAGTAAGGCCAACACACAATCTCTCCACTGCAAAACACTATACACAAACGTGTGCAAAAACACACTCATAACCTTAACAAACCATAAACAGCACTAATTCCAAGGACAGAACGAGCTACAACCTTATGCGTGGCGTGGAAAGGCAACTGTAATTACACCGGGCTCTAAAACACCAGTGCACAATCTAGTGAAAAAAAAAAAACAAAAAGGGATTCAAACTATACGCTAGCAGAATACTGCACCTTCCTTGATCACACCTGAAAAACACATGAATGCAAAATACTGAACTGGAAAGTTACCTCAAGAAGTCAGACTCAGTATGTAGCAATACTACAAAAATTAAAACTTACATGAAAAATATCACAGATGCACATTTCCAAAAACTAACATATTCTAATTAATAAATCCTGAATAAAATAGTTTTTTCTACCTTTGTTGTCTGGTGACTTTGTTTTTCTGATCATGCTGGCTCAGTATCCGATTGTGCTGCTATCTGTCCTCTTAACTCCGTTTCCAGGGCTTCCTTTCCATTTATTTCTTTACTTTCCGCCTTTCTTCTTCAATTCTTGCCCTACATCCGTAAGTAAAAGCTGGGTCCTCCGCAGACTTGACTGTCCAGTGGATCCAGCTTCTGCCTATTTTCTATATCCATGTGCACTTTTTCTCCTCTCTTCCTTTTCCCTCACCTCATCTCCTTCCTCACTCTTCCCTCGCCTCCATCCATGTCCAGCATTTCTTCTCTCTCCTCCATCCACCCATGTCCAGCGACCCTCCTGTCCCCCCTGCCATCCATCTATGTCCAGCAACCCCCCTGTCCCCTCTGTCCTCCCCTGCCATCCACCTATGTCCAGAGACCCCCTCCCCTCATCCACCCATGTCCAGCGACCCTCCTGTGCCCCCTGCCCTTCCCTGCCATCCACCTATGTCCAGAAACCCCCTCCCCTGCCATCCACCCATGTTCAGCGACCCTCCTGTGCCCCTGCCCTCCACCTATGTCCAGAACCCCCCTCCCCTGCCATCCACCCATGTCCAGCGACCCTCCTCTCCCCCCTGCCATCCATGTCCAGCAACCCCCCTGTCCCCTATGCCATCCACCCATGTCCAGCGACCCTCCTGTGCCCCCTGCCCTCCCCTGCCATCCACCTATGTCCAGAAACCCCCTCCCCTGCCATCCACCCATGTTCAGCGACCCTCCTCTGCCCCCTGCCCTCCATCTATGTCCAGAACCCCCCTCCCCTGCCATCCACCCATGTCCAGTGATCCGCCTGTCCCCCCTGCCATCCATGTCCAGCAACCCCCCTGTCCCCTATGCCCTCCCCTGCCATCCACCCATGTCCAGCGACCCTCCTGTGCCCCCTGCCCTCCCCTGCCATCCACCCATGTCCAGCGACCCTCCTGTGCTCCCTGCCCTCCCCTGCCATCCACCTATGTCCAGAAACCCCCTTCCCCTGCCACCCACCCATGTCCAGCACCCCTCCTGTCCTCCCTGCCCTCCCCTGCCATCCACCTATGTCCAGAAACCCCCTCCCCTGCCATCCACCCATGTCCAGCGACCCTCCTGTCCCCCCTGCCATCCATGTCCAGCAACCCCCCCTGTCCCCTATGCCCTCCCCTGCCATCCACCCATGTCCAGCGACCCTCCTGTGCCCCCTGCCCTCCCCTGCCATCCACCTATGTCCAGAAACCCCCTTCCCCTGCCACCCACCCATGTCCAGCGCCCCTCCTGTCCTCCCTGCCCTCCCCTGCCATCCACCTATGTCCAGAAACCCCCTCCCCTGCCATCCACCCATGTCTAGCGACCCTCCTGTCCCCCCTGCCATCCATGTCCAGCAACCCCCCTGTCCCCTATGCCCTTCCCTGCCATCCACCCATGTCCAGCGACCCTCCTGTGCCCCCTGCCCTCCCCTGCCATCCACCCATGTCCAGTGACCCTCCTGTCCCACCTGCCATCCATGTCCAGCAACCCCCCCCTGTCCCCTATGCCCTCCCCTGCCATCCACCCATGTCCAGAAGCCCCCCTCCCCTCCATCCACCCCATGTCCAGCGACCCTCCTGCCCCCCTTGCCAACTGCCATCCACATATGTCCAGTAACCCCCCCGTCCCCCCTGCCCTCCACCCATGTCCCGCGACGCGAGTCTCCTCGTTCCCCTGCTGCTCCCCCTCCCTCCAGCCACCTGGGACATCTCCCGTCTGACCCCCCCCCCCGACCCGCCAAACGACCCTCTTCTGCCGCCCGCACCTCACCTGACCCGAACCAGCATTTAAAAAAAACCTCCAAGCAGCGGTGCCGGTGCCTCACGTCTGAGAGAAGAAAACTCGCTTCGTCGTTGGCCAGCCTTCCCTCAAGTCCCACCCTTGCGGAAGTTACATCAGAGGGCGGGACTTGAGGGAAGGCCGGCCAACGACGAAGCGAGTTTTCTTCTCTCAGACGCGAGGCAACGGCACCGCCGCATGGAGGTTTTTTTTTAAATGCTGGGTCGTGTCAGGTGAGGTGCGGGTGGCAGAAGAGGGTCGTTTGGCGGGTCAGGGAGGGGGGGTCAGACGGGAGGGGTCTCAGGTGGCTGGAGCGAGGGGGAGCAGCAGGGGAACGAGGAGACTCGCGTCGCGGGACATGGGTGGAGGGCAGGTGAGCGTGGTCGGCGAGGCAGAGGCGAGGCACGCCGCGCGGGGCCCCCTTAGGCGCGGGGCCCTATGCGGCCGCCTCGGTCGCCTCTGCCTAAGACCGGCCCTGCTCACAATGAGCAGAAACCAATATGAATACCTTAAAATTACTCCTAACAGTCTACTCCTTAACACTGATCCACTTAACGTTAACCACCCCACTATCAGAAAGCAACATTGTACCAATACTACACACTCATCAAAGATTGATTAGATACACCACACCCCATCAAACTAACAGCACAAACAAAGGAAGAACACCAACATGCGGACAATCACAACAGAAAGGAAAGAAGGGTCCTAACAAACTCACCTCAACAAAGACACGACAACTAATAAAAGTCCACACAACACCAAACATAGAAAACTCATTCCAAACAATCCAAGTGGGCTACATCAACGCCAGGTCTGCCGTAAACAAAACAAATACTAACTGACTGGATCATGTCAGAAAACCTCGACCTACTCTTCATCACTGAAACCTGGATCCATGACCAAAAGGACCCTATAATTCTAGACCTGTGCCCACCAGGATATAAAATCACACACTGGACCAGAAAGGAAAAGAGAGGTGGTGGCATAGTACTAATCTATCAATCCCACTTCACCACCAAAACCACTGCTGAGTCCATAACACCTCAACTCGAAATTGCCTCAATTAGAATCCACAACAAAACCCTAGGCAATCACTTGAATTGTGTCCTGTTTTACAGACCCCCCCCCCCCCCCCCCCAGGTAATTGGAACGAAGGCCAGATAAACTTCATGGACATCATTTCAAACATATGTGTAACCAACTCCAATATACTAATGTTAGGATACATCAACCTTCACTTAGAAGACACAAACTCTGTCAACGCACGAGAATGTAAGACATTCTTCCACCTATGGGATCTCAACTGGCCACAACTGCAAGCGACCCATGTCAAAGGGCATACACTCGATCTCATCTCACACAAACTTTCAACAGACCAGAACTTAACAGTAACAGATATTAAATGGACAGAAACACCCTGGTCCGATCACTACAAACTAAACTTATCCCTACGCTGGCGGAAGAAAGGTATACAATGAATACATCTTCTAGCACAAGAGGTCAAGTAGACACAAAAACATTTTGGCAACTGATGTACAATAACGAATGGGCAGCACAAATGGACTACATATACTACGTCATAGATTGGGATAAAAGATACAAAAGCATACTAGATGAAATAGCACCCTTATGAACAAAAGCCTCGCATAAGCACAACTCGATACCATGGTTCAACGAGGGACTGAAAACTTAAAACACAATACAGGAAACTCAAACAAGCATGGAGAAAAACAAAAGATGATCATATACACAACGCTTGGAAACAAATACAAAGAAAATACAAATACGCAATAAGACGGACCAAAAGATTATATTATAAGACTAAAATAGGAACTGATCACAAAGACACGAGGAAACTATACCAACTCGTGAATAAACTCCTAGATACCAACTTGGTCACTACAACGAATACAGACATCCCATCTGCAGATAAACTTGCCAAGTATTTTAATGACAAAATTATAAACCTACGCAACGTGCTACTTCAAGACAACATTGACATCGAAAACTTCCTTAATGAATTGGACCCAACCTCTGGTGAATACCCAACTGACCGAACGTGGTCAAACTTTGCCCTCCTAACCGTCAAAACAGTTACCCAGGCAATCAGCAATTTCTCCAACACTCACTGTAAACTAGATACTTGTCCCAGCTACCTAATGAAATCCGCCCCTGATCGCTTCCTAGTAGACCTCACATACCACCTAAATTACATGCTCCAACAAGGCCTCTTCCCTAAGGAAAATGGCAATATCCTACTCACCCCGATACCAAAAGATACCAAGAAAAAATCAAATGAAATTACTAACTACTGCCTAGTAGCGTCTATCCCGTTGATAGTCAAACTGATGGAAAGCATGGTAACCAAACAACTTACAGATTATATAAGCAAATTCTCAATATTACACGAATCACAGTCAGGATTTCACCCCCTCCATAGCACCAAAACAGTACTACTCACCCTCCTAGCCAAATTCAAACAGGAAATAGCAACAGGCAAAAACATCCTCCTCCTCCAATTCGACATGTCGAGCGCATTCGACATGGGTAAACCACAACATACTAAGACTACTAGACAAGTTAGGGATTGGTGGAAACATACTCAGCTGGATCAAGGGTTTCCTAACCACAAGAACATATCAAGTAAAATCAAACTCAAGAACATCATCACCGTGGAAAGCAGACTGTGGAGTACCACAAGGATCACCGCTATCACCGACCCTCTTCAACTTAATGATGACCCCACTAGCCAAGTCCCTATCCAACCAAGGCCTTAACCCTTTCATCTATGCAGACGATGTCTGGAATGAGGGGGCATATGACAAAGTTAAGAGGGAATAGGCTTAGGAATAACCTAAGGATGTACTATTTCACAAAAAGGGTGGTGGAGGCGTGGAATGGCCTCCCGGTGGAGGTGGTGGAGTCGAGGACTTCCAGAATTTAAAAAGGCATGGGATAAGCATGTGGGATCGCTTAGGAACAGGTAGAATTAGGGGTTACAGAGGATGGGCAGACTGGATGGGTCATAGATTACTGCAATGGAATCTATGCAGGATGCAAAGAACAAACCTTAAAGAAACTTCAGACCACTCAAAACACGGCAGCTAGGCTTATATTTGGAAAAATGTGATTTGAAAGTGCAAACCCCTCCGCGAAAAATTCCACTGGCTCCCAAGAATGCATTGCCTTCAAAATCTGCACCCTGGTTCACAAAATTATCTACAGCGAAGCACCTGGATACATGACAGACTTAATCGACTTGCCAACCAGAAACACATCCAAATCAACACGAACATATCTAAATCTACACTACCCAAGCTGTAAAGGACTTAAATACAAATCTACCTATGCATCCAGCTTTTCCTACATAAGCACACAACTGTGGAACGCGCTACCAAAAGCCTTGAAAACGACGTACGGCCACCTAAACTTCCGGAAAATACTAAAAACCACCCTGTTTAAAAAGGCATACCCTACCGATCCAACCTAAATGCCTGAACTTGGCTACACAAGAAAACTAAAGCACGTAAAAAACATAACACAACTCTTCCGCTCTACGATTCCTAATGTGGCTCTACCACATGAACTTTATCTTACCACAACATCACATTGAATTTGTTCACACTGGAGTCTGCAAACACCTCTCTGGTACTATGTAAGCCACATTGAGCCTACAAATAAGTGGGAAATGTGGGATACAAATGTAACAAATACATAAATCTTTATTTATTTTAGATTTCAAAATCTTAATTTGAGGAACCATAACATTTATAACAGGCAGACTAAGTCTTGGCTAGGTAAGAAATGGATAGCCAGATTGATTCCAAAGACATATCTGTACACTTTATTAACAAAGTCTCTGGTAAAACTTGAGGGACATCGCCCAAAGCAGTACAGCTTACCTCTGTTTCAGTTTTGATCACAGTAGGATTATCCTGGGACTGTCCTGTTCAGGGGCTACTTCTCTCCAACTGTGCCAGTAAGGTGACCTGTGACATTTCTTCCTAGTGCAGATTCTAGCTCCAGAATTGCTCTCTACACGTCATCAGCCTTTCGTGGTCCCTCCTCCCACAGAGGTCATTCCGTATTGGCTGGGGAGCTAGTCGCTGTTGGCTGCAGGGGCAAGCTTCTTCCATCCAGACTCAGACTGACCTCAGCTCCAGGAAGTGCTCCCTGCCTTCTCCAATGGCATGCAACTCAGCAAGCTCCACACAGGATGAATTCCATGCACCCCTTGTTACATCAGAAAATGATCAGAGCAGCAGACAACTGACAGGGAGACAGACTTGGAAGGTTCCTGTCTTTGACTGCCCTTTAATTTTGCCCATCTTTCAAGGAAAAAAGAAAGTAGGTAAGAGGCAAGCTGCAGCTTCGCAGTACATGGCTGCTATCTTACATAAGTACATAAGTACATAGGTAATGCCATACTGGGAAAAGACCAAGGGTCCATGGAGCCCAGCATCCTGTCCACGACAGCGGCCAATCCAGGCCAAGGGCACCTGGCAAGCTTCCCAAACGTACAAACATTCTATACATGTTATTCCTGGAATTTTGGATTTTTCCAAGTCTGTTTAGTAGCGGTTTATGGACTTGTCCTTTAGGAAACGGTCCAACCCCTTTTTAAACTCTGCTAAGCTAACCGCCTTCACCACTTTCTCCGGCAACGAATTCCAGAGTTTAATTACACGTTGGGTGAAGAAAAAGTTTCTCCGATTTGTTTTAAATTTACTACACTGTAGTTTCATCGCATGCCCCCTAGTCCTAGTATTTTTGGAAAGCGTGAACAGAAGCTTCACATCCACCTGTTCCACTCCACTCATTATTTTATATACCTCTATCATGTCTCCCCTCAGCCGTCTCTTCTCCAAGCTGTATAGCCCTAGCCTCCTTAGTCTTTCTTCATAGGGAAGTCGTCCCATCCCCGCTATCATTTTAGTCGCCCTTCGCTGCACCTTTTCCAATTCTACTATATCTTTCTTGAGATGCGGCGACCAGAATTGAACACAATACTCAAGATGCGGTCGCACCATGGAGCGATACAACGGCATTATAACATCCTCACACCTGTTTTCCATACCTTTCCTAATAATACCCAACATTCTATTCGCTTTCTTAGCCGCAGCAGCACACTGAGCAGAAGGTTTCAGTGTGTTATCGACGACGACACCCAGATCCCTTTCTTGGTCCGTAACTCCTAACGTGGAACCTTGCATGACGTAGCTATAATTCGGGTTCTTTTTTCCCACATGCATCACCTTGCACTTGCTCACATTAAACATCATCTGCCATTTAGCCGCCCAGTCTCCCAGTCTCGTAAGGTCCTCTTGTAATTTTTCACAATCCTGTCGTGATTTAACGACTTTGAATAACTTTGTGTCATCAGCAAATTTAATTACCTCGCTAGTTACTCCCATCTCTAAATCATTATAATATATTAAAAAGCAGCGGTCCTAGCACGGACCCCTGAGGAACCCCACTAACTACCCTTCTCCATTGTGAATACTGCCCATTTAACCCCACTCTCTGTTTCCTATCCTTCAACCAGTTTTTAATCCACAATAGGACATTTCCTCCTATCCCATGACCCTCCAATTTCCTCTGTAGCCTTTCATGAGGTACCTTGTCAAACGCCTTTTGAAAATCCAGATACACAATATCAACCGACTCCCCTTTGTCCACATGTTTGTTCACTCCTTCAAAGAATTGAAGTAAATTGGTCAGGCAAGATTTCCCCACACAAAAGCCATGCTGACTTGGTCTCAGTAATCCATGTCCTTGGATGTGCTCTGTAATTTTGTTTTTAATAATAGCCTCTACCATTTTCCCAGGCACCGACGTCAGACTCACCGGTGAATCCCTGTGAGTCATTTTGTTCACATTCAAAGTTACTACAGCATGTAAGTCCTGTTACATGAGAGCTTGTCACCCAGTGGTTGCTATCCATGCCATGACAAAGTGCAGAAGGCTGCTGACCTCATTTAGAAGCATTCTGATACTATCAAGTCATTCTTCAAGCTCACTCCCTGTTTTGGCCGCCCCATCTAGGAGGTATTGTAGCAGAGGGCAACAGAAGTTCTAGTACTTGCACAGGCATAGGTACCCTCCCTTCTGCTCCACCTAGTCAACTCAGGGCTCTTGCTCTCACCCACACCAGAGAGGGCACAAAAGTCCCAGCTAGCTTCCCAGTCAAAATGAGGGATGAGCTTCATTCTGTCTCCAGGAAGGCATAGCATCTATCCCCCTAACCATCCTGGGAGGGTGATTTTTTTCCATGCAAGGTAGCCTCTTATAACCTCAGACTTCATACTGAAAATAGGCCAGTTAGGTTACAGAATGTAATTGGAAACATTCCATCTGAATTGCCCACAGAGAGCATTGAAATAAAGCTGTCAGCATCAAGAACTGCTTATGAAAGAAATCTCTACCATTTTACAGGCCAATGTAGTTGAGCCTATTCCACCAGGGGAAAGAGGACAGGGATTCTAGTCCAAGTACTTCCTGGTCACAAAAAAACAACAAGGTTTTCATCCTATCCTAGACCTGAAGGACCTGAACAAGCATCTGGGAAGACAATTGTTTAGGATGGTTTCCTTAGGCACCCTCATTCCCATGATTCAAAAAGGGATTGGCAATGTTCTCTGGAATTAAAGGAATCATATACTCGCATGCAGATACATCCATGCCACTGGAGGTATTTTAAGATTCTAATCTAGTAGTTTATATACCGCAAAATCCAGTAGGTCCAAGATGGTTTACAATCATCAAAGAAATTAACAATACCAAACAATCTTAATATAAAATAAAAATATAAACAAGCAATAAAATATTTTTAAAAAAATTATCCCAAAAAACAAAACAACCACAAATTTAGGTAGACAAAAATTTGTCAAACAAATAAGTCTTTGAACACTTTCTAAAAGAAATATAAGAAGAAACCAACTTAGAGTGGAGGAGTAGCCTAGTGGTTAGAGCACTGGTTTTGCAATCCAGAGGTGGCCGGTTCAAATCCCACTGCTGCTTCTTGTGATCTTGGGCAAGCCACTTAACCCGGAACACAAACAAAGCAGATCGTAAAGAAACACACTGTAATTATATATAAAATTTAAAATAGGGAGGAAGTGACGTCATCGGGTAGCATGGCAGCCTAGCCTCGGAGCTCCCTCTCCCACTACCGAAAAACCGGGTAAAATAGCAACCCAAAGGGAGAAAACATCAGCAAAAACCAACGGATCTCACCCTTAAATATCTGGAGACATGAGCAAAGCAGTTTCCACGAGGAAAAAAGAGGCGGAAAGGGCAGAGAAAAGTATGTCGAGCAAGGCCGCAAAAAACCGCGAGTCGCCTGAGCGCGCCTCCCCATCGGATTCGGACTCTGCACTCTCCATGTCTGAAGCGCGAGCCCCACCTTTAAAAAAAGGCATATCTGGCGAGCTTCGCAGGTTTCTCTCCAATATACAGACGGAGATCAAGCAGTCTAAAGATGAAATATTAGACCGAATGGACACGCTCAGCGCTAATCTCAGAGAATTGGGAGGAAGAGTGGAAGAGGCAGAATTGAAAATAGACGAACACACGGACACTTTAAATAAACACGCCACTCTGCTGCAAGAAATGGAACATAAACATGCTCACCTGGAATACAAATTGGATGATATTGAGAACCGGGGACGGAGGAATAACCTCCGCTTTCGCGGTGTCCCTGAAGGCAGCGAGACAGAAAACGTGGCGGAGATAGTACAAACATTGTGCTCCAAGTTGTTAGGCCCCGAGGAGGGAGAGCTGCGGTGTGAATTGGACAGAGCGCACAGAGCACTGGGCACGCGAAAGGAACAGCAAACGCGTGATATAATTGTGCGGTTCCATAAATATGAAATCAAAGAAAAGGTCCTGTCGGCTGCAAGAAAGACAAAGACTCTGGAGTTTGGAGGAGCTCAGATACAGGTTTATCAAGACCTTTCACAATACACCCTCCAGCTCAGAAGACAGATGAGGCCGGCGCTGGAGTCCTTGAGCAAACATCAGATACAATACAGATGGGGATTCCCTTTTTCACTAAACTTTACCCTGAAGGGTAACAAGCACAGGGTGCAAACCCTACAGGAGGCATGGGAGGTCCTGCACGTTGCTGACCTTGTTTCCGCAAAGGCCCCACCTGGGGCGGTGGCGTCCACTACGAGAGCGAAACTTCAACGGTGGCAAAGAGTCCCAGAATCTTCCAAGAAAAATAACCAGAAGCGTTGAGCTGGACTGCACAGGTTTGACAAGGGTGCTGGGACAGTGCTTCAATAGCAGGGCCGTGCCAACCCGGTAAGCGGGGTAAGCACGGCAGGGGGGCGCCTGTGTACAAGGGCGCCATGCCCGGCGCTGCTGTCCAGTTCTTTTTCAAAATCTAAAAAAAAAAAACTTACCGCGTCGGCGCATTGGCGGAGGCGCCTATGCGCATGCGCTGGTGCTGCCTTCCTGCACGCACGACTCTTTGGCGCCGCCACCGCCAGCTGTTCCCACGTGCGGCAGTGCGGATGCGGAGTATGTGCTGCACGTGACACGTTGGTTATTTGGACTGCCGTTGGAGTGCTGACTGCTGAGACTGAGAGGCAGTGAAAGGCTGAGAGCCGCTGCTGCCTTGCATCATCTGGGGAGGTCAGCGAGCTAGCCTGCTGCTGGTGTAGCGACAGAGGGGTGAGTTGTGAGGAAAACTTGCGTTTATCTCTGCCGAGGAATTTTATATTTTATAGTTTTAAAGTAACTAGCAGGGACCTGCTGAAACTTGATGGAAGGGCCTGTACAGGGTCATGACACTAAGACTGTCATAGCCTCTTTTCTGTCCCTATCACCTTCTCTCCCATTGTCTCCTCCCTGTTCCCAGCAGTGTATGTATCCATTTCTCTCATAAAGTTCCATTAACCCCTTTCCCCCAACACTCATTCTGTCGACTTTTCTACCTCACACCCCATGCTAGCTAAACACAGAGAAATTCCATGGTGGTTCAAATCCCAATCTTTCCCTCTCCCCTCCCCCCCAGACTAACTCAGTAGCAGTTTCTTCCCATGATCAGATTCAACCCCCAGCTTTCTCTTTCCTCCTCCAATTGAGCACTTATGTCTAGAAGAGCAGCTGGGAGGTCTAGGGGACATGTCACTCACATAGCCACATGGCCTAATTCAGGCCCCCTTAAGCTCATGGGCAAAATGAGTAGACTTTTCTTAAGGCTCCCTGCTACTTGTCACACAGCCTGTCTCCACTACTTTGTTCTCTTCTACACATGTCCTAGAGACCTCATCCTCATTTGACCTGAAACTTCCAATAACATCATAGTAGCGATGGGAGCTTTCCCAAGGCTTCTACTGCTGGCTATAACCTCCCCAAACTATCTGCTGCTTCTTCTGACCATGACTGACAGCAGTACTCTGGGCCCCCAACATCTGGGTTCAAATGCATGGTTGCTGAAAGCTCCAGTTATAGTAACAGTCTACTATACTGAGCCTTGTGCTGCCACTGTCCCCAGCATAACCCCTTACCCTACACCTAATCACTCGACAACGACTATGACTTAGACCACATCTTCCATCAACTCCCCCTATGCTATCCCTTAAACTATTCCATCCTCCAGCCACTCCCACCCCTTATCCTTTGCTCATTTCAACCTTCCCCCTCCTGCCTCTCCTACCCCCTTCTTACTTGCCCATCCCATCTATCTGCATATCTCCATCATTATTCTATTATACCACAGCTTGTACTCTCTCTGTACTCTCTACACCTTGTAACCCCTATTACTGTGTAAGTCAACAGTCTGCACTAGTATTCTGTTTTTGCTACCAAGCCACTCTGGTTTTTATGATATCCACAATGATAGTGCTTGAGAAATATGCATGCTGCACTGCTAAGTGGTTATAAACCCTTTATTTGTTCAGCAATCCCACAAAGATGCACTCCATCTTTCAGCTCCTATTTCCTTTGCATCTTGTGCCAAACTGGGGGGGGGGGGGGGCACCAACTGATAGTCTGCAGAGGGGCACCAGAGACCCTTGGCACGGCCCTGTTCAATAGCCATGGTGAATGGAGGCAGCTCACTTTTGGAGAACGTGCCTAAAGGTCGCTGGACAGGCTGGTTTTGGCCTGCAGACTGTTCAGCTGGTGAAGGACCTACTTTTAGCTATAAGCTTAAGACTTGGGGGGGGAGAGGGGGAAGCACAGAGTCGGATAAGTTTATGGGTAGGATTAATGCTGAAACATAAGTTGACCGGGTGTGATCTGGAGGGGAACTAGGGGGATGGGGGAAAAGGGGAATTAATGTTTAAAGACCTGGTGGGAGTGGGGGGGGGGGGCTGGATGTGGGGTTGGGGGCTGTGTGGCTGATGGGTAGCTTCCTCGATTCCCATCTGGAGGACATAGGTCTTTCAGGTGGTGAGAATGGTTGGGAGAGGGGGGATGTAAAGGGGGAGAATAGATGGGGGGATGTTAGAAGGGGAGGGGGGGAGGACAAGGTTAGGGCTACGGATGCAAGACAATGCAATGTTGTACAGAGGTGTCACGAAAGAATGCAACTGTTCAGGCTTGTTCAAATAACCAGTGATGGGTACAGACTTAAAGATTCTCTCCTATAATGTAAAGGGGTTAAATATGCCACAGAAACGACAGAAGTTTCACAAAGAATTGACGCAGTTAAGGCCACATGTGGCCCTCCTGCAGGAAACACACTTGCGGGGCAGACATGAAAGGCTTCTTTCCCATTCAGAATACCCAGTGGCACACTATGCATCGGCAGCAGAGTCAAAGAAGGGAGGTGTAGCGATACTAATACACGCATCAGTCGGGGCACAGGTGATCAAGGTAAAAAGGGACCTGGGTGGACGTTATATCTTCCTGCATATCAGAATTGCCCAAGTGGACCTAACAATTGCATCTATATATGCGCCCAATGTAGGACAGGCGAGCTTTATCGAGAGAGTTAAAAACTCCTTAACTAGTTTTGTCCAGGGATCCCTTGTGATTGGTGGGGACTTTAATGCAGTGATGAGCTTAAATTTAGATCGCACGGGAGCTCCTAGGGCCGAAGGTCAGAAGGACTCGTTGGCTCTGAGATCTCTAGCGCAATCTTTAGGCACACTGGACTTGTGGAGGTTGAAACATCAGAGAGAGCGAGATTATACATTTTATTCACCAGTCCACAACTCCTATTCACGCATCGATTACATTTTTTTAGATGTCACATTAGTAGAGAAGGGACCTGATGCGGGGATAGGGAATATGACCATCTCGGACCATGCACCGGTGTGGGTTACCTTACCAAATATCAGAGCAGAACCTAAGGATAAAAGATGGACACTAAATGTTGGTCTCTTGGGGGAAGGGGAAGTGGTGGAAGGATATAAAAAGATGCTAAAAGAATATCTTGAATTTAATTTGGAGTCAGGGCCCTCACTCAATACGGTATGGGATGCCCTGAAAGCAGTGTCCCGGGGTTATTTCTTGCAACTGGCAAGCAAAAAGTCAAAGATTCGCAGGGCACAGATAGCGCGCTGTATGGAGAGCATTCGCGTACTAGAGGCACAGCACAAAGCCAATGGGTCAGCACGAATATTGCGGGAGCTTCATGCGCAGCGGGCGCTACTAGATTCCATATATTCCGAGCAGCTTAGCCTGATACAAGCAAAGAATAGAGTGAACTCATATGAATTTGGCAACAAAACGGGGCGCCTTCTGGCCACAAAATTGCGTAGGCAAAAAGTAGAGCGGACCATTCTAAAGATACGAGAGGCAGGAGGGAGGGATCTAGATACATCTGATCAAATTCGTAAACGATTTGGGGAATTTTATCAGACTTTGTATGCTCAGGAACTTAGCCCCCCCTTGGAGCTAGTAGACCAATATTTACTAGATAGTGAGTTGTCCTCTTTGAGTCCCCAGCAACAAGCACTGCTAGATGAACCAGTCACCCCTAAGGAAATTCAGGTAGCTATCGGTAGCTTACCCTCAAGCAAATCACCTGGGTTGGATGGCTTGCCAAATGAGTTTTATAAAAAGTTTGCCCCTGAATTAGCTCCCCTCTTGGCAGACGTGTTTAACAAAGTGGGGAGGGGGGAGCCTTTGCCGATGTCCATGATGGAGGCATGGATAGCAGTGCTACCTAAGCCAGGCAAAGACCAACAAGAATGTGGCTCTTATAGACCTATATCGATCCTAAATGCAGATGTAAAAATCCTGGCTAAGGTGTTGGCAAGTAGGTTGGCTCCTATTCTCCCAGTGCTCATCCATCCTGATCAGGTGGGTTTTGTCCCTTACCGAAAAGCGATGGACAACATTAGGAGAGTGGTGGACATTATGTATCTGGCAAAGAGAAATAAGAGACCGCTCTGTCTTCTAAGTCTTGACGCGGAAAAAGCCTTTGACCGGGTTCACTGGCCCTTTATGTATAAGGTCCTGGAAACCATGAGGTTTGGGGTACAGTTTCGGAGGTGGATTCAGGCTTTCTATGAATCCCCAAGGGCTTGTGTCCGGGTCAATGGTGGTAACTCCGAGATGTTCACGTTGTACAGAGGCACCAGACAGGGGTGCCCTTTGTCACCCTTGTTGTTTGCTATGGTGATGGAGCCCTTTGCGGCTCATGTGCGGCTGGATCCTAATATCTCAGGAGTCAGAATAGCAGATAGAATCCACAAAATGGCCCTTTTCGCGGATGACGTTCTGCTGTTGATATCTCGACCTCTAGACACCTTTCCACAACTAGAGAGCGTAATAGAGGAATACTCGGCAGTGTCGGGATTCAAAGTTAACATGGCAAAGTCAGAAGCTTTGAATGTGACACTCCCAGATGAAGTGGTGGAATCCTTAAAGATCTCTTCTTCTTTCCGATGGGCACCTAAGCAAATTAGATACTTGGGGGTTAACCTGACTGGGGAGTTCTCGGAACTCTTTAATGCTAACTACAAAGGAATAGGCAAAATTATCGGGGAAGATCTAGAGCGATGGGGAGACTTGGGAGTCTCATGGTTTGGAAAAATAGCTATTCTCAAAATGAACATATTACCCCGCCTGTTGTATCTCTTTCAGGTGCTGCCTGTGATGATGCCCAGGCGATTTATAGCTTCATTGCAAGATAAGTTAGTGCGGTTCGTGTGGGCAGGAAAGCATCCAAGGTTAGCAAGGGCCCTGCTATATAAGGAACGGAAGAGAGGGGGGCTGGGGGTACCCAATCTCACCTGGTATTACAGAGCAGCACAAGGGAAGGCCGCACTTGAATGGCAACAAGATTACCCGGATCGACAGTGGGTGCACATAGAACAACATTCCTTAGGTGACACGCCGTTGAACGCACTCATGTGGCTACCGAAGCCTTTTAGAATCCTGGAGGAACGAGCTTGCCCATCCATAGCGGTGACACTTTACTACTGGGACAGTTTATTCCCTAAGAGAAAATGCGTCCTCACGCGCAGCACCCCTATAGCTTTTAATCCTTTATTTTTACCAGGCACTACAAAGGGGATTTTTACTACTTGGTACAAGGAAGGGGTGAGAACATGGGGCCAAATGTTTGAAGGGGACTCACTGTTGTCTTTAAATGCACTGAAGGACAGGTTCCCAGGGACAGAAGGGGGTGAATTTGCATACTGTCAATTAGCACACTTCCTTCAGACTAAAGCAGTACGGGAGGTGATGCAACATCAAACATCAGAGCTAGAAAAGATGTGTGAGAAGTTTTCTTCTTCTCGTGGCCTGATCAGTCACCTGTACCTTCTCATCAGTAAACAAACACCTTGCAGTGGTGAGCATAGGCAAAGATGGGAAAGTTAACTGGGTGTGAAGTTGGGAGAACCTGAATGGGAGAGAATAGAAAGAAGTGTAATAGGGGTGTCGACACATGTCCCCATACAGGAGAACGCAGTGAAAGTACTATATAGGTGGTATCTTACACCTGCCTGCTTACAGAGGATGTTTCCACTGGCCCCAGGTATGTGTTGGAGGAAGTGCGGGCATAAAGGCACAATGGGGCACATATGGTGGGATTGTGTTAAAATTTGGGCATTCTGGAGGGCGGTCCACTTTAGGTTGCAGAAATGGCTGGGAAGCACAATACCATGGACCCCTGAAGTGTTTCTGTTCTCAGCTCAGATTGCAGGTCTAGCAACATGTAAACAGATACTGGTGAAGCATGTAGTAGGAACTGCAAGGGTGGTTGTGGCCTCTCACTGGCGGCGCGAAGGGGTCCCTCCGATAGCAAGATGGCTAAACAAACTGTGGTATGTGCGCGAAATTGAGAAATTAAAGGCTGAGCGCAAACATCAATTGGGTAAATGGAACTTAATATGGGAAAATGTTACTTCTGAAGCTCTGTCAGTTTAGAATGTATGATGAGAGAGTGAGAGGATAGTAGGTGGCCAGCCGAGTCCTTTGGGAGGGAGGGTGGGAAGAGGGGGGGAGGATGGGGGTGGGGGGACGTTTGAATCCAAAACTTTACAAAAAATTTTGAAGTTCTGTTATGATGATTATTGAAGGTTGAAACTGTTGAACATTGCAGTTTTGAAAACATTAGCAGATTAGTTGTAATAGCAATGGAACAGTACTTTTTTTTCTCTCTGTGTTGCTTGTGCAATGTATCTCAAGTTCTGTTTTGTTGGATAATAAAGACTTCTTACAAATAAAAAAAAAAAATTTTTTTTAAATATATTTATTGATACCAACAGCCCGACACAGGCTGTGTTTCGCTCAGCAGGGCTGCTTCAGGGACTAAAAAAGAAATAATATAACATAATAAACATATATATATATTATGCGTATTACTAAAAAACCATATAACTAAAAACATATACATATATACGTGTGTATTCATATTATACATTTAAAAATGCATGAATATAAAATGTAAAACATACCATGTAGAACAAATAAACATGACACAGATATCCCACAGTTATATTTTTTCTAAAAAAAACCATCAGAATATAACGACCAGTCAATAGTGAAAAATAACAGTAGATGGCTTCCACCAGGCAACGCTCACCAAGCATATGAAACTGTCATACTTAATGACATAACAGCATTAGAGAAACAAGGCAAGAAAAGGACCTTTTACAATTTAACAAAAGAAGAAAATGCCGCAGTCAGAACATTACAAAAAGATCGCAGTATCATTATCAATCCGGCAGACAAAGGCGGAGCGATAGCTGTGATGAATAGGGAAGACTATATTTGTGAGGTTCATAGACAATTGAATGATCAAACTTTTTATAGAGCTTTAAAGATCCTACAGTAAGTATTCAAAATGAAATTTCTTCCCTAGTCGAATTAGGCAAACAGGCACAATATTTGACAGAGAAGGAAGCCAATTTTTTATCAGTAAAAGAACCTACAATACCGACCATATACATCCTTCCAAAGATACACAAATCTCTGTCCAGACCCCCAGTCAGACCCATTGTATCTGCTTGCGGTTCTTTATTAGAACCGCTATCCATTTTTGTTGATAGGTTCTTACGTCCCTTAGTTTACAAAATTCCATCATACACTCGTGACTCAGCAGATATGATTAATACGCTTAGCTCAATCATTCCAAGTAAGAACATGCTTTTAGTTACTTTTGATGTAGAGTCTGTACACCAATATCCCACAGAGATTCTATCGAGATTATTAAAGAGCTGCTTAATCAAAACATACAACCTAGGATTGCAGTACAATTTATTATAGAACTTGCCACGATAGCACTTACAAAGAATTTTTTTTCATTTGATGGCAAGTTCTATCAACAGATCAAAGGTACAGCGATGGGTGCAACATTCTCACCATCCATCGCTAACCTATATGTAGCCAATTTTGAAAAGAAATACATTTCAAAGAATGCATATACAGACAATATATACCTCTGGAAAAGATACATAGATGATGTTTTTATGATCTGGAAAGGAACAGAAAGTGATTTAAAGGACTTTTTCAATTGGCTAAACACCTTGGATGCTAATTTAAAATTTCAGATGAATTTCAATACAAGTAGCATCCCTTTTCTGGATATCAATATAGGCATTAAGCAAAATATATTTATCACTGATATTTACCGTAAACCCACAGATGTCAACAAATACTTACATTATGAAAGTTGCCATAGTAGAAGTCTTAAGACAAATTTACCATATAGTCAATTTATACGGTTAAGACGTCTATGTTCAGATCCAAATATATATGCAGTTAGGTCTGAAGATATGTCCAGACAATTCAAAGAAAAAGGATATCCATGGAAATGCATTAATGAAGGTCTAAAAAAGGCCTTCAGTATTCCAAGAGAAACACTACTTAAGCCACTACTACTACTACTACTATTTAGCATTTTTATAGTGCTACAAGGCGTATGCAGCGCTGCACAAACATAGAAGAAAGACAGTCCCTGCTCAAAGAGCTTACAATCTAATAGACAAAAATAAAGTAATCAAATCAATTAATGTGTACAGGAAGGAGGAGAGGAGGGTAGGTGGAGGCGAGTGGTTACGAGTCAAAAGCAATGTTAAAGAGGTGGGCTTTCAGTCTAGATTTAAAGGTGGCCAAGGATGGGGAAAGACATAGGGGCTTAGGAAGTTTATTCCAGGCGTAGGGTGCAGCGATTCAGAAAACAAAGATAAGATTGTCTGTACATTACCTTTTATAAATATGTCCAGCTCCATTGTTAATATTATAAAAAAAACACTGGCATCTACTTGAAAATTTAGAAATATTTGAAAAAAAGAAACTTATTGTCGCATATAAACGTGAAAGGAATCTCAGGGATCTTCTAGTTCCATCTACATTACCCAACATTGTGGTACCACTGAATAACTTACCTATTGGTCACTTTCCTTGTGGTAAATGTTCAGTCTGTCATGTGAATACAAAGACGAAGTCTTTTCATACCATCAGCAACCAAAGAAATTAATCTAAAATGTTTTTCAAATTGTCAAACGTGCAAAGTAGTATATATTGCTGTATTCCCTTGTAAACTGGCTTATATATGTAAAACAAAAAGGAGGTTGAACACCAGGATCATTGAACATAGAAGTACTCTAAAATGTAAGTCATTAGAAAAACCATTAGTACAACATTCATTAGCTTTAGGTCACAAATTTGAAGACTATAGGTTTTGCGTAAGTTATACATATAGGAATAAATGGAGAGGCGGACCAGTTGATATTCATTTATTGCGTAAAGAGCAAGAGTTTATTTATGATTTAAACACTCTCCATATGGTCTGAATGCAGAAACAGACCTCTCTGTTTTTTTATGAATATTATATAAAATTATGTTTTATAACACGTTATGTTATCTTTTCCTACATATATAAGTGCGTAAGACATCCATTTTACACAAAAATCCTTTTATCATTTTATTTTTTTTACTTATTTTTTCATATTAGTAATTACTTTTTTCTTTTACATTTTTTCTTATACATTTCTTCCATGATTACTTTTTACTATTTTTATTTTTTTCATTTTACATTTGTCAAATTTTCATTAATTTTTTCTATTTACTCAGTATTATATTGTTTTACTCCATGTACATTACAATTATTTATTGACAATATTCTTGATTAATTGACATTTTATGTATGCCTTCCTGAAAGTTAAAATATTTTAGATAAAAAATAATTTTATTCTGAATTATACTACAATAATTAGTTCATTTTAGAAAATACTTGATTGATAACATTTCTCCTATATAAACATATATCACTTGTAAATGATTCCTTTTCCCCCACATTAAACTGTTTTTCGTTTGGTCGCATTCGCATTACTGACGTCACTACTTGGCATTTAAAACAACAACTAAATATCATTCGCCTGCATCTTCAGGACAGGTTAACCGCGCTATGTATTTGATGGCATGGAAGTTTAGTGACTGGTTGCGATCTTCAAACAGTAGTCTTCCCCTCTTCTCCTTAGTTCTGTATTTTAATTTGTTTGATCATTTTCGTTTTTTTTTTTTATTTTCTGTTGCTCTGGATACGATTAGCAACTATCATAGGGACGTCACCAGTTCATATATATATATTTTCGCTATTCTCACAATTCAAACATTAATCTGTCTCCTCTTTTTCTTAGTTTTGTTTTAATTTTTGTTTGATCATTTTCGCTTTTTGTCACCTTTAATATGATTGGCCCCTACCACAGTGACATCACCAGTTAATTTATCTATTTATTTTCGCCATATTTTTGTTATTTTTATCAGTTAATACAAACAATGTATATTAGTTTAGTATTCCTCTTTTCATTAATTTTAGCGTAATTGCTACGGTCTTCACAGTAATGCGAGTCATTACAAGTGGTGCACTTTAACCCTTGACCTCACATTTCCCCATTTAACTTCCTATGTTAGCTATAGCGTTTTTTTCGGCGATTTCAGAGATATGAGACTGGAGTGCTTATTACACCTTTTCTAGGTGTGGGTATGTTCCGACTACTCGCCAGCCTGCTCAGGCTGCACCCCAGTGCGCTCGTTCTCATCAACAGCGTGCGCCTAAGGCCCCTGCTGCTCCCCAGCAAAAGCAAGGGACAGGCTTTTGACTGGCTCCAGCAGAGCATAGCCACCATAAAAGTGTCTGTGCCAGACGACTTACTGATTGAGAGGGAGGTTAAAATTTTTTCACCAAAGGTGGCCTCTCATAACCTCCGGCCAGTGGGTTCTTCAAATAGTCTGGTTAGGATACACCCTCAATTTGGTATCCAAACCTCCAAATTGCCCCCCCCCCCCCCCCCGAGAGCTCATTCGTTCAGCTCTCAGCACAAGCAGGTACTTGCAGAGGAACTCTCCACCCTTCTAAAGGCCCATGCGGTCAAACCCGTTCCACCAGGGGAAGAAGGGCAGGCATTCTATTCCAGGTACTTCCTTGTGCAGAAAAAGACAGGGGGACCTAAGGACCCTGAACAAATTCCTAGTCCGAGAAAAGTTCAGGATGGTTTTCCTGGACACCGTTCTAACCATGGTTCAGAAAAATTATTGGCTATGCTCCCTGGACTTTAAGGATGCGTACACTCACATCCCGATACTTCCAGCTCACAGGAAGTATCTTTGGTTTCAGTTGGGGACGCAACACTTTCAGTACCGTGTACTGCCATTTGGCCTCACGTCAGCTCTCAGGGTGTTTACCATATGCCTAGCGGTAGTTGCAGCATCACTACACAGACTGGGAGTGCATGTGTTCCCTGATCTGGACGATTGGCTGGTGAAGAGAACCTCAGGGGAAGGTGCTCAGGAGTCCATGCGGAAGACTATTCAGGTGCTTGAGTTACCAGCGTTTGTCATAAATTACCCCAAGTCCCATCTCCGTCCTGTCCAACAATTGGAATTCATAGGAGCCCTGCTCGATACACAGACTGTTCGAGTCTATCTTTCGGACAACCTTCTGTCGCTTGCATCCAAGGTTCGGACATCGCAGCAGGTCACAGCTCGGCAGATGCCATGGAGGCTACCTCTTTTTCCACACTCCTCGCCCGGTTGGCCGCGGAGGCGGCGTTGGGTTCCTACTTTGACCCTCTTGCAGATTTTAGCCCCTTCTCATACCTCAGTCTCACTCCTTCTCATCCTTTGAAGTCCATTCCATCCGCTTATTCAACTCGCTGCCACTCCGAGTTGCAGTTATTT
The DNA here is from genome assembly GCF_901765095.1 of Microcaecilia unicolor. Lineage (NCBI taxonomy): Eukaryota > Metazoa > Chordata > Amphibia > Gymnophiona > Siphonopidae > Microcaecilia > Microcaecilia unicolor. The sequence continues at coordinate 232,762,021 of NC_044036.1, forward strand.
ACCGACCCCCCGATAAGTCCCTTTCTTCTTTCCTCACTGACTTCGATGCCTGGCTATCCGTTTTTCTTGAACCTTCATCTCCTTCCCTCATTCTTGGTGACTTCAACATCCAAGCTGATGATTCCTCTAATTCTGCTTCCCAATTCCTTGCCTTAACATCCTCCTTCAATCTTCAACTTTTTTTTTTTTTGTTACATTTGTACCCCGCGCTTTCCCACTCATGGCAGGCTCAATGCGGCTTACATGGGGCAATGGAGGGTTAAGTGACTTGCCCAGAGTCACAAGGAGCTGCCTGTGCTGGGAATCGAACTCAGTTCCTCAGTTCCCCAGGACCAAAGTCCACCACCCTAACCACTAGGCCACTCCTCCACTCCACACTGTGCTCCACCGCCCCCACTCACCAGAATGGCCACTGTCTTGATCTCGTACTCTTCTCTAACTGCTCACCATCCAATTTCCTTGCCTCAACTCTCCCCCTTTCTGACCATCATCTTATAACTTTCACACTTCAACACCCTCCTCCCCAGTCCCGTCCTATTCTAACCAACACATTTAGGAATCTACAGGCTATTAACCCTTCTACCCTGTCCTCCAACATCTCAAATCTCTTCTCTACTGCTATGTCAACCAAGTCCGTCAATGAGGCTGTCTCTTCCTATAATACTATTCTGTCATTTGCTCTGGACACTCTCGCTCCTCCCGTGTCTCGTCCTGTTAAACGTACCAAACCTCAACCTTGGCTGACCCCTACAATCCGTCACCTACGCTCTTGTGCCCGCTCTGCTGAACGCCTCTGGCTTAAATGTCGTGCCCATGCTGACAACCGCAAGAACAGGTCCAAAAATTCCACAAAAATCCAACACAGAAAAAAACAAGTGGAAAAATAACTTCAAGGGATCAATCCAAGACAAGAGGTGAGATGCTCCAAAAAAACTTTATTAAGGACCCAACACGGTCCGTGTTTCGGTTTTTAGAAAAACCTTCATCAGGGGTCAATCAGTAGTTGCACAGAGGATATACTGACAGACAATGGAGCTCATGAAATGTGGTCTCTTGAATGAATTGGAAATAGTTGCCTCGTACTGACAGATTCAATATGAGATAGTGTCGACAGATAGAGCTCCATTGTCTGTTGTGTTGGGTCCTTAATAAAGTTTTTTTGGAGCATCTCACCTCTTGTCTTGGATTGATCCCTTGAAGTTATTTTTCCACTTGTTTTTTTCTGTGCCCATGCTGACTTCATACACTTCTTGCTGACCTCCTTCCAGTCTGCTCTCCAACTTGCCAAGCAGGACTACTACATCCAATTGACTAACTCTATTGGTTCAAACCCTAAACGTCTCTTTGCTACGCTTAACTCTCTCCTCAAAGCGCCTTCTCCTCCAACTCCCCCTTCACTTTCTCCCCAGACTTTGGCTGATTACTTTCACGATAAGTTTCACAAGATAAAACTTGAATTCACAACCAGCTCTCCTCCACCCCTTCTTCCCTTAGTCCACTCTCCCAACCCTCTTACCCCTACCTCCTTTTCTTCTTTTTCCGAAATCACTGAAGAAGAAACTTTACTTCTTCTTCAATCCTCAAAACTAACCACCTGCTCCTCTGACCCTATTCCCACTCACCTACTCAACACTATCTCTCCTGCTGTCACCCCTTTCATCTGTCATATCCTCAATCTGTCAGTTTCCACTGCGACTGTCCCTGATGCCTTTAAGCATGCCGTAGTCACCCCACTCCTCAAAAAACCTTCTCTGGATCCTACCTCTCCTTCCAACTATCACCCCATCTCCCTCCTTCCTTTCTTATCCAAGTTACTAGAACGTGCTGTCCACCGTTGCTGCCTCAACTTTCTTTCTTCTCAACCTATTCTTGATCCACTCCAATCTGGCTTTCGTCCCGTTCATTCAACTGAAACAGCACTTACTAAAGTCTCCAATGATCTATTCCTGGCTAAATCCAAAGGGCTCTATTCTATCCTCCTCCTTCTCGATCTTTCTGCTGCCTTTGATACTGTTGATCACAGCCAACTCCTTGACACGCTGTCCTCACTTGGATTTTGGAATTTTGCTCTCTCCTGGTTCTCTTCTTATCTCTCACAGCGTACTTTTAGTGTATACACTGGTGGTTCCTCCTCTTCCTCTATCCCGCTGTCAGTGGGTGTATCTCAAGGATCTGTTCTAGGACCTCTCCTTTTCTCCATCTATACTTCCTCCCTTGGTGCTTTGATCTCATCACACGGTTTTCAGTATCACCTTTACGCTGATAACTCCCAGATCTACCTCTCCATACCAGTAATCTCGGCAGAAATCCAGTCCAAGGTATCTGCCTGCCTCTCTGACATTGCTACCTGGATGTTTCACCGCCACCTGACACTCAATATGTCCAAAACTGAACTCCTTATCTTCCTTCCTAAACCAACCTCTCCCCTTCCCCCATTCTCTATTTCTGTCGACAACACGCTCATTCTTCTTCTCGTCTGCTCGCAACCTTGGGGTCATCTTTGACTCCTCCCTCTCTGCCCATATTCAACAGATTGCTAAAACCTGTCGTTTCTTCCTTTATAACATTGCCAGAATTCGCCCTTTCCTTTCTGAACACGCTATCAGAACCCTCATCCACACTCTTATCACCTCTCGCTTAGACTACTGCAATTTGCTTCTCTCAGGTCTTCCACTCAGCCATCTCTCTCCTCTTCAATCTGTTGAAAACTCTGCTGCACGACTAATATTTCGCCAAAGTCGTTATGCCCATATCAGCCCTCTCCTGAAATCACTTCAGTGGCTCCCTATCCGTTTCCGTATACAATTCAAGCTCCTCTTGTTGACCTATAAGTGCATTCACTCTGCAGCCCCTCACTACCTTTCCACCCTCATCTCTCTCTACCCTCCTTCCCTAGAACTCCGTTCAGTAGGCAAATCTCTCCTAATTGCACCCTTCTCCTTCGCTAACTCCAGACTCTGCTCCTTGTATCTCGCCGCACCTTATGCCTGGAATAGGCTTCCTGAGCCATTACGTCTAGCTCCATCCCTGGCTGCCTTCAAATCCGGGCTAAAGACCTACCTTTTTGATGCTGCTTTCGACTCCTGACTTGTAACTTTTATCTTATCCTTATGTGTCCTTCTGTCTGTCCTTCCCTTATCCTTTTTGGTCCTGTCTGTTTGTCCTGATTTAGACTGTAAGGTCTTTTGAGCAGGGACTGTCTTCATGTTCAATTGTAAAGCGCTGCGTATGACTGGTAGCGCTATAGAAGTGATTTATAATAGTAATAGTAATGTTGAGGTTGTTGGGTCATAAGTACATAAGTATTGCCATATTGGGACAGACCAAAGGTCCATCAAGCCCAGCATCCTGTTTCCAACAGTGGCCAATCCAGGTCGCAAATACCTGGCAAGATCCCAAAAAAGTACTGAACATTTTATACTGCTTATCCCAGAAATAGTAGATTTTCCCCAATTTAATAATGGTCTATGAACTTTTCCTTTAAGAATCCGTCCAAACCTTTTTTAAACTCTGCTAAGCTAACCGCCTTTACCACATTCTCTGGCAACAAATTCCAGAGTTTAATTACATGTTGACTGAAAAAACATTTTCTCCAATTTGTTTTAAATTTACTACATTGTAGTCCACTATTTTTGGAAAACATAAACAGACGCTTCACATCTACCTGTTCAACTCCACTCATTATTTTATAGACTTCTATCATATCTCCCCACTGCTGCCTTTTCTCCAAGCTGAAGAGCCCTAGCTGCTTTAGCCTTTCCTCATAGGGAAATCATCCCATCCCCTTTACCATTTTCGTCGCCCTTCTCTGCACCTTTTCTAATTCCATTATATCTTTTTTGAGATGCGGTGACCAGAATTGAACACAATATTCGAGGTACGGTCGCACCATAGAGCGATACAAAGGCATTATAATGTCCTCATTTTTGTTTTCCATTCCTTTCCTAATAATACCTAACACTCTATTTGCTTTCTTACCCACAGCAGCACACTGAGCAGAAGGTTTCAGTGTATCATCGACGACACCTAGATCCCTTTCTTGGTCTGACTCCTAATGTGGAACCTTGCATGATGTAGCTATAATTTGGGTTCCTGTTTCCCACATGCATCACTTTGCACTTGCTCACACTAAACATCATCTGCCATTTAGACGACCAGTCTCGTAATTTTTCACAATCCTCCCGCAATTTAACGACTTTGAATAACTTTGTGTCATCAGCAAATTTAATTACCTCACTAATTACTCCCATCTGTAGGTCATTTATAAATATGTTAAAAAGCAGCAGTCCCAGCACAGACCCCTGGGGAACCCCACTAACTAACCTTCTCCATTGAGAATACTGACCATTTAACCAGTGGTGGCTGGTAAATGTTTAAAAACAGGCTCTCTCCCCGGTCCACCTCTGCGCCCCTCGTCTACCTCTGCGCTCCCCTCAAAATGGCAGAGCTGGCTATAGCCGGGGAGAGAGCCTGGGGGGGGGGGGGGCAATGCATTATTCTCTCCAGGAAAAAAAATTAAATGATCCCAGGTTCCAGTCTAATTCATGTTTAATGTGGGATAAAATGCCTTAAGTACATAAATATAAACTTTTAACGTTGAGCACCTGATTCTTAAAGTGGACATATTCCAAACACTATAATGAAAATAAAATGATTTTTTTTCTACCTTTCTTGTCTGGTGACTTTGTTTTTCTGATCATGCTGGCCCAGTAACTGATTCTGCTGCTATCTGTCCTCTTAACTCTGTTTCTAGGGCTTCCTTTCCATTTATATTTAAATCATTTTTATTAGGAACATCATCAATGTGCAAAACATAACTTTTGCTTTGCAAACTTTTACCCAATATACCATCACACAATCATTCCCCCCCTTTTCTTTCCCAAACCCCTCACCCTCCCTTTTTCTCCCCATTAAACTTCCTAAAGGATGTGTTACAGATTTAACAAGTAACTTTGCGCCGCTGGGGTCAAAGAATTCCAGAAAGGTGACCACATCCGCTGGAATTTCTCTCTACGTGCAGCATTTTTAACATCTGCATCCACCGCTGCTGTAACGAGGGAGCCCTAGAAGATAACCACTCAGTCAATATAACTTGCTTACCAACAATGATAGATCGCAAGACAAAAGAATTATAGGTACGTCATGCAAGGTTCCACGTTAGGAGTTACGGACCAAGAAAGGGATCTGGGTGTCGTCATCGATAATACACTGAAACCTTCTGCTCAGTGTGCTGCTGAGGCTAGGAAATCAAATAGAATGTTGGGTATTATTAGGAAAGGTATGAAAAAAAGGTGTGAGGATGTTGTAATGCTGTTGTATCGCTCCATGGTGCAACCGCACCTTGAATATTGTGTTCAGTTTTGGTCGCCGCATCTCAAGAAAGATTTAGTACAATTGGAAAAGGTGCAACGAAGGGCGACTAAAATGATAGCGGGGATGGGACGACTTCCCTATGAAGAAAGACTAAGGAGGCTAGGGCTTTTCAGCTTGGAGAAGAGACGGCTGAGGGGAGACATGATAGAGGTATATAAAATAATGAGTGGAGTGGTACAGGTGGATGTGAATCGTCTGTTCACGCTTTCCAAAAATACTAGGACTAGGGGGCATGCGATGTGGTGGGAGGCAGGGCTGGTGGTTGGGAGGCGGGGATGGTGCTGGGCAGAATTATACGGTCTGTGCCAGAACCGGTGGTGGGAGGCGGGGATGGTGCTGGGCAGAATTATACGGTCTGTGCCAGAACCGGTGGTGGGAGGCGGGGATAGTGCTGGGCAGATTTATACGGTCTGTGCCCTGAAAAGGACAGGTACAAATCAAGGTAAGGTATACACAAAAAGTAGCACATATGAGTTTATCTTGTTGGGCAGACTGGATGGACCGTGCAGGTCTTTTTCTGCCGTCATCTACTATGTTACTATGTTATGTTACTACAGTGTAGTAAATTTAAAACGAATCGGAGAAAATATTTTTTCACCCAACGCGTAATTAAACTCTGGAATTCTTTGCCGGAGAACGTGGTGAAGGCGGTTAACTTGGCAGAGTTTAAAATGGGGTTGGACGGTTTCCTAAAGGACAAGTCCATAAACCACTACTAAATGGACTTGGGAAAAATCCACAATTCCAGGAATTACATGTATAGAATGTTTGTACGTTTGGGAAGCTCGCCAGGTGCCCTTGGCCTGGATTGGCCGCTGTCGTGGACAGGATGCTGGGCTTGATGGACCCTTGGTCTTTTCCCAGTGTGGCATTACCTACGTACTTATGTAAAACCACTCGCTGTGGGGTGCCCCAATACCGGTTGCCCAAATAGAAGAGTCGGGCTGTAGGACCAGCTTTGGTGCCAAATTGTGTTAACATATTTTACAATCTCTTTCCAAAAGTTCTCCGTTTTCTCACATTGCCAAAACATATGTCCCCGATTCGCGCCATCTGCCCCACATTTCGGGCACTCCCCCCAGGGAGAGAGACCCATATAAAATGCTCTTCTGGGAGGTATGTGCAGTCGAAGGACAAACTTATATTGTAATTCCCAGTGTGCTGATTGATTGGACACTTGTCTAATCGAGAGAATGTGAGATTTAATTTGTGCTACTGTAATATCTGCATGAAGGTCTTCTCTCCACAACTGCAACAGTCTTGCATAGTCCAGTTCAGAAACTGAGTCCCTTATGTGCCGATGATAAAAGAATAGGGGCACCCTCTGCTGGGCCTCTAAAGAGAAGGCTGATGAGAGTTCTTCCTGAACATCTTCTGCTAGAGACTCCCATGGCAAAGATGTCACATAGTGCTTCAATTGGCCATAGTCAGGGCCGGTCAAACCCGGTAAGCAGGGTAAGCACTGCAGGGGGGTGCCTGCCTTCAAGGGTGCTGCTTTGCAAGCAAGCTCTGCCGAGGCTTTTGTTTTTCAGTATCTAATCTCTGCAGCTCATCTCAGTCTGGCTCCAAAGCGTCCTGTCCCCTACCCCCTCCCAAGCAGAGAAATATCCTCCTTGTGTTTGTCAGAGGATGTCACTGCTCCAACTGAATCTGGCTCCGAAATAACTTGTGGGAGCTCAGCTAACCTCTGCCCACTGCCCCCCCCCCCCCCCCTGGTGACAAGGGCCTTCAGGGCAAGAAGGAAAGCCAGAGGAGGCTCCAACACAAGCACTTACTATGCCTGGCTGAGCTCAGGAGCCAAGCAGCAGCATAGTATTCTCTGCAGCCACCCCTTCAACACATTGGGATTGAGAGTGAAACCAGGAGATGGAATCCAGAGAGGGCTCAGACAGCACAGCAGAGCCTGGACCCTTGTTTTGTTAGAGACTGCTGTTTAGTGCTGCACCTGACCCACCCTTTTCCACTCCCAACACAGCAACTCACAGGACAGGATGCCTGCTTTCAATTCCTAACGATCACCAATCTCCTATCTCTCATTCCCACTTCAGTAACTCCTGTTAGTCTGTCCAACTCAGATTGTAGAATATGTTAGTTTATGCTGATTAAGTCTGCCCTAGCTAGATCCTAAGCTGTGCTGGATGGGAAGGCTGTTGTGCTGCTTGCAGAGTCTAATTTATTAGGATTTCAGGTTAATTTTTGATGAATTTGAAGAGGGGCTATCTCTGTTCTACATGTGTGACTGCAAGGCCAAGTGTCTGAATAGGGATCTGTTTGTTAGATTCTGAAATTTTGATAGCACATTGTTTTTCAGAGTTGGCCAGACTGTCTGTTCTCCTAATTCCTGGTCTGTGTGCTAAGTTATTTTTCTTCTATACTGGTGTAATATTTTCAATGATGCCATGGCTGGTAAAAGGTGTGTCTACTGTGGGGGTGGAGCCATAGTGATCCCGCCCCTGGATGGGTAGGGGCGCCGACTAATAGACTGCTGGAGGGCTCTAGAAACCCTAGGGCCGGCCCTGGCCATAGTAAAACTGTTTCCCACTGAACAGGCCAAACTCCCTTTGAAGATCCAAAAAGGTTTTTATGTCTTTCTCTGGTAATCACCTGCAGCAAGTATTCCATCCCTTGCTTCTTCCACTTATGAAATACAGAGTACATTTGTCCTGAGATGAAAGCCACATTTTCACAAATAGGCAGAAATGGAGTCACTTTTGACAACAGGTAACATAGTAACATAGTAGATGACGGCAGAAAAAGACCTGCACGGTCCATCCAGTCTGCCCAACAAGATAAACTCATGTATATACCTTACCTTGATTTGTACCTGTCTTTCTCCGAGGACAAGCAGGCTGCTTGTTCTCACGACTGGGTTGACGTCCACGGCAGCCCCCCACCAACCGGAACAAAAACTTTGCGGGCGGGTCCCGCACGCAGGGCACGCCCACCGCGCATGCGCGGCCGTCTTCCCGCCCATGCGCGACCGTTCCCGCTCAGTCTTTTCTTTTCCGCGCTGGAGAGAGCCGTGTTCGTCTCTCTGTCAGCCCCGGAAACTGGACCGCGCCTTAGTCGCGAGTTTTTTTCTTCGTTGTTTTTCTTTGATTGTTTTCTTTTGTTCTGTTAAAAAAAAAAAAAAGAAAGAAAACTTTGTTTTCCCCCTCGTACTTTTAGCGGGGGCGCCTCGTTGCGGCCTTGTGGCCGCGCGGTCGATTTATTTTTCGAGGTGTGATTTTTACCGCTACCATCGACGACTTTGACTTCGCCGACGCGATTTTTCCATCGATGTCCTCGAAGGTCCCGAGTGGATTTAAGAAGTGTGGTCGGTGAGGCCGGCATATCTCGCAGACCGACACTCACGCTTGGTGCCTCCAGTGCCTCGGGCCGGAGCACGATACCAAGACGTGCACCTTGTGTCTCGGTTTACGGAAACGGACACAGGTGGCGAGGCAAGTTCTTCGGGACCGTCTTTTCGGAACTTGCGCCGGCCCCTCGACATCGACTTCGACGGCATCGGTGTCGACGGCCGGATCTTCGGTACCGGTACCGATGTCCACGAAATCGGCACGGACGGCACCGACCCCAGGAGCACAGGTCCCGTTGGCCCGCCGGTCTTCTGGAGATGGCAGGGGTGAGCGGCCGCGTGGGCAATCGGCCCCGGTCTCTCCCTCTACCAAGGGCCCTCTGGACCAAACCCTGTCGGACTCGAGGCCGAGGGGGATCTACCTCCTCCTCTTCGGTACCGCCGAGCGCCGATGACGGGCACCGGAAGAAGGCTAAAAAGCACCATCATCGGTCGCCCACGGCGCATGTGGCTTCCGGCTCCAGAGATGACTCGACGCCGAGGAAGCGGCAGCGCCGGGAGGAACGTTCCCCCTCGGTGGTAGAGGTATCGCTACGTCAGGGCACCAGCACTTCGGTGCCGTCTCCTGGACCCAAGCAGATTCCGGCACCAGCACCTCTACTGGCCCCCTCGCCTTTCCCGGCAGCGGGCCTTGACGAGTGCCTCCGAGCCATCCTTCCGGGGATCCTGGAACGGCTGATGCGCCAGACTGTGCCGGCGCCGGGGGTGCTTGCGCCCCCGGCGCCGTTGACGGAGGCGCCGGCGTGCTCTAGCCCGGTGCCGAGGCCTTCGATGCCGACGATGCTTGCGGTGCCGGTCTCGACCGTCACGCAGGTGGAGTCCCCGTCGATGGAGGGAGCTTCATCCCCGCCGGCGCGTTAGTTCACCGCTCAACGACGCCACCGAGGACTCGGTGCCTCGAAGTCGAGCCGGGCCCGGTTGAGGTCTGAGCTACAGGAGCTCATGTCCGACAGCGAGGAAGAGGCCTCGTGGGGGGAGGAGGAGGACCCCAGATATTTCTCCTCAGAGGAGTCTGTGGGCCTTCCCTCCGACCCCACTCCTTCACCGGAGAGGAAGCTCTCGCCACCTGAGAGCCTCTCCTTTGCCTCCTTCGTCAGGGATATGTCTATCTGCATTCCCTTCCCCGTGGTCTCTGTGGATGAGCCGAGGGCGGAGATGCTCGAGGTCCTCGACTATCCATCACCACCTAGAGAGTCCTCCACGGTACCGTTGCACAATGTCCTCAAAGAGACACTGCTTCGGAACTGGTTGAGACCTTTATCTAACCCCACCATCCCCAAGAAAGCGGAGTCCCAATACAGGATCCACTCAGACCCAGAGTTAATGCGGCCTCAATTGCCTCATGACTCGGTGGTCGTGGACTCTGCTCTCAAGAGGGCACGGAGTTTGAGGGATACCGCCTCGGCGCCCCCGGGGCAGGGAGTCTCGCACTCTGGACTCGTTTGGGAGGAAGGCCTACCAATCTTCAATGCTCGTGACTCGCATCCAATCCTACCAGCTCTACACGAGCATACACATGCGGAATAATGTGAAGCAACTGGCGGACCTGGTCGACAAGCTCCCCCCGGAGCAGTCCAGGCCTTTTCAGGAGGTGGTCAGGCATTTCCTGTCCAGGGGTATATATGACACCTGTGATGTGGCATCTCGAGCTGCGGCCCAAGGTATAGTGATGCGCAGGCTCTCATGGCTGCGTGCCTCTGACCTGGACAACCGCACCCAGCAGCGGCTAGCTGATGTCCCTTGCCGGGGGGATAATATTTTAGGTGAGAAGGTCGAGCAGTTGGTGGACCAACTACACCAGCGGGAAACCGCCCTCGACAAGCTCTCCCACTGGGCGCCTTCAGCATCCACCTCAGCAGGTGGACGTTTTTCCCGGGCCAGGCAGGCCGCGCCCTACGCCTACAACAAGCGTAGGTACACCCAGCCGGCCCGAAGGCCTCATCAGGCACAGGGACACTCCCAGCGAGCTCGTTCCCGTCAACAGCATGCGCCTAAGCAGCCCCCGGCGCCTCCACAGTAAAAACCGGGGACGGGTTTTTGACTGGATCCATGGGAACATAGCCGCCATCAAAGTGTCCGTACCAGACGATCTGCCAGTCGGGGGGAGGTTAAAACTTTTTCACCAAAGGTGGCCTCTCATAACCTCCGACCAGTGGGTTCTCCAAATAGTGCGGTGCGGATACGCCCTGAATTTGGCCTCCCCTCCACCAAATTGTCCTCCGGGAGCCCAATCCTTCAGCTCCCATCACAAGCAGGTACTTGCAGAGGAACTCTCCGCCCTTCTCAGCGTCAATGCGGTCGAGCCCGTGCCACCCGGGCAGGAAGGGCAGGGATTCTATTCCAGGTACTTCCTTGTGGAAAAGAAAACAGGGGGGATGCGCCCCATCCTAGACCTGAGAGGCCTGAACAAATACCTGGTCAAAGAGAAGTTCAGGATGCTTTCCTTGGGCACCCTGCTACCAATGATTCAGAAAAACGATTGGCTATGTTCCCTGGATTTAAAGGACGCATACACTCACATCCCGATACTGCCAGCTCACAGACAGTATCTCAGATTCCGCCTGGGGACACGGCACTTTCAGTATTGTGTGCTGCCCTTTGGGCTCGCCTCTGCCCCACGGGTGTTCACGAAGTGCCTCGTGGTGGTCGCGGCGTTTCTACGCAAGCTGGGAGTGCACATGTTCCCATATCTCGACGATTGGCTGGTCAAGAACACCTCGGAGGCAGGAGCTCTACGGTCCATGCACTATTCACCTCCTGGAGCTGCTGGGGTTTGTGATAAATTACCCAAAGCCCCATCTCCAGCCAGTCCAATCTCTGGAATTCATAGGAGCTCTGCTGAATTCACAGACGGCTCAGGCCTTTCTTCCCGAAGCGAGGGCCCACAACCTCCTGTCCCTCGCTTCCCAGACCAGAGCGTCTCAGCAGGTCATAGCTCGGCAGATGTTGAGACTCCTAGGTCATATGGCCTCCACAGTTCATGTGACTCCCATGGCTCGTCTTCACATGAGATCTGCTCAATGGACCCTAGCTTCCCAGTGGTGCCAGGCCACCGGGAATCTAGAAGATGTCATCCGCCTGTCCCTCAGTTGCCGCAATTCGCTGCACTGGTGGACACTTCGGACCAATTTGACCCTGGGACGTCCATTCCAAATTCCGCAGCCCACGAAAGTGCTGACAACGGATGCATCTCGCCTGGGGTGGGGAGCTCATGTCGATGGGCTTCACACCCAGGGGTTGTGGTCCCTCCAGGAACAAGATCTTCAGATCGACCTCCTGGAGCTCCGAGCGGTCTGGAACGCACTGAAGGCCTTCAGAGATCGGCTGTCCTATCAAATTATCCAAATTCGGACAGACAATCAGGTTGCAATGTATTACATCAACAAGCAGGGGGGCACCGGATCTCGCCCCCTGTGTCAGGAAGCCGTCGGGATGTGGCGTTGGGCCTGCCAGTTCGGCATGCTTCTTCAAGCCACATACCTGGCAGGTGTAAACAACAGTCTGGCCGACAGACTGAGCAGATTCATGCAACCGCACGAGTGGTCGCTCCATTCCAGAGTGGTACGCAAGATCTTCCGAGAGTGGGGCACTCCCTCGGTGGACCTTTTCGCCTCTCAGACCAACCACAAGCTGCCTCTGTTCTGTTCCAGACTACAGGCACACGGCAGACTAGCGTCGGATGCCTTTCTCCTCCATTGGGGGACCGGCCTCCTGTATGCTTATCCTCCCATACCTTTGGTGGGGAAGACCTTACTGAAGCTCAAGCAAGACCACTGCACCATGATTCTGATAGCGCCTTTTTGGCCCCGCCAGATCTGGTTCCCTCTTCTTCTGGAGTTGTCCTCCGAAGAACCGTGGAGATTGGAGTGTTTTCCGACTCTCATTTCGCAGAACGACGGAGCGCTTCTGCACCCCAACCTTCAGTCCCTGGCTCTCACGGCCTGGATGTTGAGGGCGTAGACTTTGCTTCGTTGGGTCTGTCTGAGGGTATCTCCCATGTCTTGCTTGCCTCTAGAAAGGATTCCACTAAAAAGACTTACTTTTTCAAGTGGAGGATGTTTGTCGTTTGGTGTGAGAGCAAGGCCCTAGAACCTCGTTCTTGTCCTGCACAGAACCTGCTTGAATACCTTCTGCACTTATCAGAGTCTGGCCTCAAGACCAACTCAGTAAGGAATCACCTTAGTGCGATTAGTGCTTACCATCATCGTGTAGAGGGTAAAGCCATCTCTGGAGAGCCTTTAGTCGTTCGATTCATGAGAGGCTTGCTTTTGTCAAAGCCCCCTGTCAAGCCTCCTGCAGTGTCATGGGATCTCAACGTCGTCCTCACCCAGCTGATGAAACCTCCTTTTGAGCCACTGAATTCATGCCATCTGAAGTACTTGGCCTGGAAGGTCATTTTCTTGGTGGCAGTTACTTCAGCTCGTAGAGTCAGTGAGCTTCAAGCCCTGGTAGCTCATGCTCCGTATACTAAATTTCATCATAACAGAGTAGTGCTCCGCACTCACCCTAAGTTCCTGCCAAAGGTGGTGTCGGAGTTCCATCTTAACCAGTCAATTGTCTTGCCAACATTCTTTCCCAGACCGCATACCCGCCCTGCTGAACGTCAGTTGCACACATTGGACTGCAAGCGAGCTTTGGCTTTCTATCTGGAGCGGACACAGCCCCACAGACAGTCCGCCCAATTGTTTATTTCTTTCGACCCCAATAGGAAAGGGGTCGCTGTCGGGAAACGCACCATCTCCAATTGGCTAGCAGATTGCATTTCCTTCACTTACGCCCAGGCTGGGCTGACTCTTGAGGGTCATGTCACGGCTCATAGTGTCAGAGCCATGGCAGCGTCGGTGGCCCACTTGAAGTCAGCCACTGTTGAAGAGATTTGCAAAGCTGCGACGTGGTCATCTGTCCACACATTCACATCTCATTACTGCCTCCAGCAGGATACCCGACGCGACAGTCGGTTCGGGCAGTCGGTGCTGCAGAATCTGTTTGGGGTTTAAATCCAACTCCACCCTCCAGGACCCGAATTTATTCTGGTCAGGCTGCACTCTCAGTTAGTTGTTCTTTGTAGGTCAATTTCTGTTATACCCTCGCCGTTGCGAGGTTCAATTCAGGGCCGTGCCGATGCGGTAAGCGAGGTAAGCATGGCAGGAGGGCGCCATCCTCTGGGGGGCGCCCCGCCGCACCATGCTTACCTCGCTCTCTTCTCCCCAGATCCTTTTTTTTGTTTTTGTTTAAATTTACCTCTCCGGCGCGCGGCAGCGTAAGTGAGAAGGAGGCGGCGCTCCCCCGGCCGCCTCGACGTGTCTTTCCTTCGCTCGGTTCCGCCTTCTTCTGACGTCATTTCTGACGTCAGAAGAAGGCGGGACACAGCGAAGTCAAGACACGTCGGGGCGGGGGAGCGCCGCCTCCTTCTCACTAACGCTGCCACGCGCCGGAGAGGTAAATTTAAACAAAAAAAAAGGATCTGGGGAGAAGAGCGCGGGTAGTGTAGCGCTCGTTTTCGGGGGGGGGGGGGCGCCGGAGAGGCCAACTGCAGGGGGGCGCCGGAGACCCTAGGCACGGCCCTGGTTCAATTGACCTAGGGTTCTTGTTGAGTGAGCCTGAGAGCTAGGGATACCCCAGTCGTGAGAACAAGCAGCCTGCTTGTCCTCGGAGAAAGCGAATGATACATACCTGTAGCAGGTGTTCTCTGAGGACAGCAGGCTGATTGTTCTCACCTACCCTCCCTCCTCCCCTTTGGAGTTGCGTTTTTTTCCTCATTCCTTTGCTTGTCATTCAACTGAGCGGGAACACGGCCGCGCATGCGCAGTGGGCGTGCCCTGCGTGTGGGACCGCCCACAAAATTTTTGTTCCGGTTGGTGGGGGGCTGCCGTGGACGTCAACCCTGCATGGTCCATCCAGTCTGCCCAACAAGATAAACTCATGTATATACCTTACCTTGATTTGTACCTGTCTTTTTCAGGGCACAGACCATATAAGTCTGGCCAGCACTATCCCCGCCACCCAACCACCAGCCCCGTCTCCCACCACCAGCTCTGGCACAGACCGTATAAGTCTGCCCTGCACTATTCCCCGCCTCCCAACCACCAGTCCCGCCTCCCACCACCGGATCTGGCACAGACCGTATAAGTCTGCCCACCACTATCTTGACCTCCCAACCACCAACCCCTCTTCCCCCCACCGGCTCCGCCACCCAAGGTGATGTAAACGGCAGATCCACTTCCAAACCGCCACAGTAGTTTTCATAATCAATATTTTAAAATGTATGGAATAGGTTTCCCAGATGAGTGCAGATAATTACTAAAGTGAACCCCCATGATGAGATCAAGTTCTAAGGAGGTGTCTGAAAAGTCCTGTGTACCTCTAAACCAATCATTAATGTGTCTCATACCACTGGCGACATTCAGGAACCTTATACTCAGCAGCCCCAGGCCACCGTACTCCACCGGAGTACAAAGTGTTGCTATTGTAAGGCGGGCTTTTTTGCCACGCCAAAGGAACCTTTGGATCAAAGTATTCAATGTCTTTTCATCTTCCCGCTTCAAATACAATGGTAGGATCTGTATAACATACAACCATCTGGGGACTATTATCATGTTAAACAGGGCAATATGACCCAACAATGAGAGGCAACGCAGCCCATGCATGCAAACTGGTTTTGTCTCTCTTAGTAGCCGCTGAATATTTTGTTCATATAAGTTATCTAATCTGCGGGGATCCAAACTCCCAAATATTTGATTTTAGCCAAAGCCCACTGTAATGGAAAATGACCTCCCCCCCCCCCCCCCCGGGTCCAATATGAAGGCCGAACGACTTGGACAAATTCAACTTAAAACCAGAAAATTGCCCAAATCGCTTAACACTGTCCAGTAACACCTCAACAGACCCCACTGGGTTAGTCAGTGTTAGTCATCTGCGTATGCCAGCACCTTAACACAGTGATTCCCAAAAGAGACTCCTTTAACATCGTTTTCATACTTCAGTGTTCATAGCAGGGGCTCTAGGGATAACACAAAAAGAAGGGGAGAAAGGGGACAGCCTTGTCTAGTACCTTTTTCTATTTCAAATTCCTTTTCTCTGATACCATTAACACACTTGCATGAGGGTGACAGTAAAGGGCTTTGATTGCGAATCCCATAAATTCTAATGTGTGAAATAAGTAGTCCCACCGCACCTGATCAAATGCCTTTTCTGCATCTAAACTAACTACTAAAGCTGGGACACCCTTCTCCTTGAAAGCCGCCATTGCCAGTAAAAGCCTATGAACGTTCTGTGTAGCCTGCTGACGCCTCACAAACCACACCTGTTCCCACTCAATCAATTCTGGCAGACTCTTTGCTAGCCTATCAGCCAATATTTTAGCAAGTAGTTTAATATCCACGTTTAAAAGTGATATTGGCCGATAGGAATCTGCACAATCACATGGTCTTCCCTGTTTTGGAATTAATGTAATCAAAGCTGTATTAATATACGTTGGAAATTGTCCAGCCTCTATCTGTCAGGATTCTCGTGGAACCACTGGGTTAGTAAGCCCTTGGACCACTGTCGAGGAGCGGCAGCGGCAGCAGAATCACCAAAACACAAGACAAGGCAGAACAGACGTACCGGCAAACCCAGGACTGGAACTACCAGACGGAAACTGCAGCCGAGGCAACGCAAGCTGGAGCAAGCAGGACAAGAAAGCAGCCAAACTTCACCTGCACTTGACCGCCGTTCCTCAGGAGTTGAGCCCCTGGGTGCAGGCGGCCGGCAGGACTTACCGGACAGGGCAGAAGTCAGAAATGCAGGGATCAGCAGCCGGCCAGCAAACAGCATATCACTCCATAACCCACACCGGGGTCCCAGACAGCAGCAAACAGAGAAATATTCCAGGAACTAGACAGGGTCAAAAGCAGGCAGCAAGCAGTAGAACGACCCAGGAGACAAGCCGGGTCTAGGCAGGCAGCAGACAGTAGAATAAACCAGGAAACAAGCCGGGTCTACGCAGGCAGCAGACAGTAGAATAAACCAGGAAACAAGCAGGGTCAAAACCGCAACCAGGAATAGCACAGAAGCACTGCCACTAACTCTCACCAACGGAAACTCTTCTGAGGACCTCTGTTGCAAGGCAAACTAGAAAGCTTCCCAGGTGATTAATAAAGGCAACATACAAGGGAGTTCACCAGGTACGGGTACTGCTTAGTTCCAAAAAAACTCCCAAAACAATCTGGAAGGCTGGAAGATCCGGACCGGACCGGAATATCTTCTGGAACATGGGAAACGGCAAGCAATCAGTCCATAGCAGCCACCAGGTCTAACCACCAGGGGGCGAGGTGACTGAGAGCAAGGAACATGGGCACAACCGTGACACTATCACTCCCTCATAATATTCAAGCAACGAGGCCTATGCCTCTGGAGATAACGACTTGTAATATTCTCCAGTAAACCCGTCTGGGCCAGGGGTCGACCGAAATTTTTGCCTGCTGCAGTTCTAGTAAGGTCAAGGGAGCACTCAAACTTTCAACAGCTTCCACCAACAAGCATGTGTTATGACCCGGTAGTAATGAGCCCTTGTGCCCCGACTGAGCACGACTGAGATGGAGTGATGCCGCACTCAGTCAGGCAGCCAGACAACCCCTAGCTTCACCTGGGAAGCGACCATCGTTCACCGAGAGTTGAGCTCCCAGCTGCAGGTGGCCACCAGGACTTCTGGAACCAGCGGGGTTGCACAGCCGCTGACCAGGATGGCAGGGAACAGACACAGTCCAGAACCAGTACTCCGATAGGCAAGAATAGTCAAAATCAGTCCAGGGTCAAGGCAGGCAGCAAACAAGCGTAATCCGAGAAAACTAGCCAAGGTCTGGTACACAGGAAAACAGGAACAGAAGATGGTCGGCGAACAGCACTCCTACAGCAACTCCTCAGAACAATTGAGGCCAAAGCAATGAAGGCCTGGAGGCAGTGCTTTAAATAGTGAAGGAATCAGGCTAAAACATGTGCAGCTGAAACAAGATGGCTGCCCCCATCAGCAGAGAAACCCAAAGTCCAAATACGGGCTTCCTTCCTGCAGCCGGCCAACCCCAAGATGGCTGCCATAAGCTGAGATGCTCTTCCCAAGATGGTTGACCTATCCTGGAGAACCATTACCAAAATAGCCGGCTATCTCTGCCGGACCGCGCCTCGCCGGCGAATCGGCCGCGCAGACCTGAAACCAGGTGAGGAACATAACAGCATGACAATCTGGACTTTTTCAAATATTCGTTTATTTGCCGCTTATCTATCTCCGGTTCTGCGGAGTATAAGTTGGAAAAGTAATCTGTAAATATCTCCTATTTTCTCTCTGGAATTAAAAGGTGCCCCTCGCCTGTCCTTTAAAACCGTTACTGCCCAGGACCCTCCCCATCACTTTTGCTAATAGGGAACCTGACTTATTACCAAATGTCTGCAGCTTATATTTATAGTATAGAGAGGACCGGGTTCCTGTTCATGTAACAGGGTGTTTAAAGCTATTTGTATCGCCTTTACTTCTTCAAGTGTTGATTGAGTGGGCCTTTGCATATGTATTCGCCGCGCCCTCTGAAGCCGCTTTTACATGTGTAAAATACTGGCTATTCTAAGCATAGAATATGTAAACTACAATATGCAATTATATCCCCCCTTATTACCGCCTTGGAGGCGGTCCAGAATAATATTGGCTGTGTCTGTGCATGCTCCCCATTATTGATTGAGTAATCTTCCCATTTACTACTTAAGTATGCTTGAAAATGGGGATCTGAATATAGATATGCTGGAAATCTCCATCCACTTCCCCCCACCACATCAGCAGGTATTTCCAGATCAATCCAAATTAGTGCATGGTCAGAGACCTCTTCAGGTCCAACAACTGCCGAGCGGACCAGGGAGAACATAGATCTCTCTATCAAAATATAGTCTAAGCGTGCCAGTGTTCCATGTGCCCGTGACCTATGAGTATATTCCCGATCCCCCGGATGTAAAATTCTCCATGCATCTACTAAACCTAGCATTTTTTGGAAGGCGGAGAAGTCTTTAAACCTTTATCCCAAGTAATGGGGGGAGGTTGCATTCGATGAGTCAAGCACTGATCCGAAACTAAATTAAAATCTCCTAGCACTACCATTTTTGCTGCAGACAACTATTGGCCAATGAGTGAAAGAAGCCTGGTACATACCCATTGGGGCCTTACAGGCCCACCAATAGGAATTCCATTCCCTGCAAAAATACATGTAAAATTATATATCGCCCCTGTCCCCCCTGCGCCACTACTGTAGCTTTGCATGGAAGTCCTTTCCTAAATAATATTGCCAAACCCCCTTTCCGTCCCCGTGAGGCCACTGCATAACACTCTTCCACCCAGGATCTCTTCAGTTTAGTATGTCCTAACCTTGTCTCTTGTAAACAAACAATGTCTGCCTCGTGTCTCTTTAACGCTTGTAAGATCTTTGCACGTTTCATGGGGGAACTAATACCCCCAACATTCCAAGATATTATTCGTGCTGGCATATCAGATTTTCACACTTCCCTCTCCAAAACCCATGAGGATTAAATACCATATTTCCAGTGTCCTGTTTGTCTTAAAATGGATATCAGAACACCTTTGACCTTGGCAGCAAAATCCACCAACTCTCCCCGCTTCCAAAAACCTGTACCCTGTAACAACCCCGGAATCATATATCTTTCTACCCCCCTAACCCCCCATCCCTTCCCCACCCTGTCTATAACCCATTCCATCCACCAGGAACTAAACCGGGTGTTGGAAATAAGATCACATAATGTGCCTGGAGTCCCCACCCACATCATCAAACATTTAGGAGGCAATGCTTCATTCTATTCTACAAACCAGCCACCTCGCCCTTTAATCTATGTTCTTACCAACCATTTAGGCCTTACAGTTATACAGAGTCAATTAGCTTACTGTCCAGTAGAAACCTTTTGGCCTCTGCCACACTGTTAAATAAATGCCATATGTCCTGAACACAAACTTTCAACTGTGCAGGATATTGTACAGCGAAACGGATCTTCTTGTTGACAAGAGCTGTGCAAAGAGGGTGGAACTGTTTCCATTGCTCCTGCACCACTGCAGAAAAGTCCTGAAATATCAAAATGTTTCTCCTGTTGTATTGTAAAGAATCTCTCTTAATGTGGAAACCTTGTAAAATTTCTAATTTATGTCTGTAGTTTAGTATTTTTGCAACAAATATTCTCGGCCTGTTTTGGGCCTCCAGTTTCCTGCCAACCCGATGGGCCCTTTCAATCACCACTGGCCCCGTTGTGTCAGTTAAAGCCAGTTCCTTGGATAGCCACTTTTCTAGCCATACCTCCAGATTACGCTCCGGGAGTGACTCGGCCAGTCCCACGATACGTACGTTATTCCGACGGGAGCGATTTTCTAAATCTTCCATTTTGTGTGCTTGGTCTTTTATCTGCTTCTGCAGGCAGGCAATATCAGGGCCATATCCTCGCGAATCATCCTCCAGCGCCGCGATTCTGACTTCCATGCCATCTATATGGGTCTTAAGACCGTCCAGCAAAGCTTGAAATCCTTCTAACTTACGGTCCATAGCTGCCCACTTCGGTTCCCATGCCTTCGCTATGGCTGCTGTTAACTGCTCTAATTGTGTGTTCGAAAATGCTGCTGGCGCCAAAATCACATCCTCGGCCATCTTGGTTTCACCAGCGCCCACCTTGCTTTTTTCTTTTTTAGTCGGCTTTTGCGCCATCCCAGCATGCGAGCTTTTTAGATATCTTGTCCATAAATATTGCCTGTACCCGATCTTGGAGAAGAAACCGAACAAGTCTGCAGGAATCCACCGATATTACTCATTAAAGGGGTTGAGGGCTCCGGAGCTCTGGCAAACCGAGGTTGCTTAGCTCATGGCACCATATGATCGGGTCTTCCCTTCCATTTATTTCTTTACTTTCCTCCTGTCTTCATTTCTTGCCCTACATCCGTAAGTAAAAGCTGGGTCCTCCACAGACTTGACTGTCCAGTGGATCCATCTTCTGCCTATTTTCTCCATCCATGTGCAGTTTTTCTCCTCTTCCTTTTCCCTCATCTCATCTCCTTCCTCTCTCTTCCCTTCCCTCCATCCATGTCCAGCATTTCTTCTCTCTCCCTTCCCTCTCCCCATCCATCCATGTCCAGCATTTTTCCTCTTCCCTCTCCATCCATGTCCAGCATTTCTCCTCTCTCTCCTCCATTCATGTTCATCTCACTTCCTCTCTTCCCTCTCCTCCACCCATGTCCAGCATTTCTTTTCTCTCCCTTCCCCTCCATCCATGTGCATCTCCTTCCTCTGTCTTCCCTCCCCTCCCCTCCATCCATGTCCAGAATTTCTTCTCTCTCACCTCCATCCATGTGCATCTCCTTCCCAAGTTAATGAAAACAGACCGCGAGTGGTAATAATGAGAGTGCTAAATTTTGCCGACAAACAGCTTATCTTACAGGCGTCAAGGGCGGATAAGGTCTTACTGTTTGAGAGCAAGAGGATTATATGTTTTCAGGACTATTCTGCGGGAGTTGTGGGGAAACGGTGTACATTTTCGCCAATCTGCGCCAAACTGTTCGCAATGAAGGTACGTTTTACTTTGATGTATCCAGCAACACTGAAGATTGTGTACAAAGGAACAACCCACGCGTTTGAGTCGGCAGAGGAGGCGAAGGAATACGTGAATCAGCTGGAGAAAGAGGCGCCAAAAAGTCCCAGCAGGGATACACCGGACTGAGAACAAGTGGAGCTGACTTGCGTAAATTCTAGAAGGGGGTCGATGTGATGAACTCCAGCTATCCAGCCTCAGTAACTTTGGTAATGAGGGGCATGGAGATGGAAAAGATGGACAGTATCAACTGTTATGAAAAAAGTATTAAGGTTAAAGTTATTGGTAGATTTTAATGCGTTGGGTATTTGGTAACAAGAAAGGTGGAGGGAGAATTGGTATATGCATGAGCTTGGGGATAGACAAAGGGGCGATATTGTTATAGACCAGATATAAAGGGGATGAAGATTTGCCCTGCACTGTAATTAGCCTTTCTAAAGGAACTACTCCCTCCCTTTCTCATGTATCATGTGTTAACATAAGAGGTAACGTTAGGGGGGGGGGGGGGGAGGAAAGAAGACCCTGTTTAATGAAGCTTTGGAGAAGAGGGGGAGAGGACAGGGGGTATTAAGACGTGATCGTTCCTTTACAGGGGACAATTTAGTATGGGGGGAGGGGGAGGGGGAAGGGTTGGGGAAACAGGGAGGGGGGTAAAGGAGCCAAATACTATACTAAATTTCAATGGGAATAAAGAGAAAGGACAGAGAAGGCAAAAGGGATTGGAATTAGAAGTAAGAGGCAGGAGGAGTAAGCGAATGCGGTATGATCAGGGAGACACAGGCTGGGGTGTCTCCTTGAGATTCCTTGATAACTTGGTATTACTGATGGATTGCCTAGAAACACAAAGTTTATGGTAAAAATGGTTACCTGGAATGTGGGAGGGATTAACTCACCTATAAAAAGGACCAAGATATTGCAACACCTGCAGAGACACAAAGTAGACATAGCACTTCTTCAAGAGACATAAGTACATAAGTAGTGCCATACTGGGAAAGACCAAAGGTCCATCTAGCCCAGCATCCTGTCACCGACAGTGGCCAATCCAGGTCAAGGGCACCTGGCACGCTCCCCAAACGTAAAAACATTCCAGACAAGTTATACCTAAAAATGCGGAATTTTTCCAAGTCCATTTAATAGCGGTCTATGGACTTGTCCTTTAGGAATCTATCTAACCCCTTTTTAAACTCCGTCAAGCTAACCGCCCGTACCACGTTCTCCGGTAATGAATTCCAGAGTCTAATTACACGTTGGGTGAAGAAAAATTTTCTCCGATTCGTTTTAAATTTACCACACTGTAGCTTCAACTCATGCCCTCTAGTCCTAGTATTTTTGGATAGCGTGAACAGTCGCTTCACATCCACCCGATCCATTCCACTCATTATTTTATACACTTCTATCATATCTCCCCTCAGCCGTCTCTTCTCCAAGCTGAAAAGCCCTAGCCTTCTCAGCCTCTCTTCATAGGAAAGTCGTCCCATCCCCACTATCATTTTCGTCGCCCTTCGCTGTACCTTTTCCAATTCTACTATATCTTTTTTGAGATACGGAGACCAGTACTGAACACAATACTCCGGTGCGGTCGCACCATGGAGCGATACAACGGCATTATAACACACCTGAATAAAGGGGAAGACACCAAATTGAAAACGTGGTGGGTGGAGGAATGTGTAGCAGCAGAGGCACAGGGGAAGAAAGGAGGGGTGGCGGTGTTAATCTGTAAAGGGATGGCAGCAGCGGTTAGACCGCACTCATTTGACCCTGGAGGACGATATGTGCTGGTGGAGATGGAGATATCAGGCCAAAAAATCCTGGTCTACAATATATACACACCCAACCAATGTGATAAAAAGTTTTACAATTTGGTGATAGGCAAACTGCTGTGCTTCCCCAGGGCACAACTCATAGTGGGTGGAGACTTCAACACAGTATGGGACCCACTGTTGGATAGCTCACAAGGACAGAGAAGGGATGCAATGGCATCTAACAGAGGCTTGAAAAGATTGGGACGGATGTTAGACTTAGTAGATGTCTGGTGGGTGCTTCATCCTGGGGAACGAGTTCTATACTCACCATTCCCGTGCACACTCATCGCAGGCCAGAATAGATTATCTCCTTACTACACGGGACCTGTTTCGGAAGGTAACTGTAGCAAACTTAGGCCCGTATACGATCTCGGATCATGTGTGGGTATGCTTAGAATGATATATAGGCCATAGGAAACATATACAAAACTCCTGGCAGTTCCCGTTGGAACTGTATGGGGATCAGACCTTTAGGGAAAAGCTAGAGAAGAGATGGAAGGAATATGAGGTTCTGAACAAGGAACACATGGAAGACCCACTTTTATTCTGGGATGCAGTGAAGGTGGTGCTTCGGGGAGAAATAATTAGCTATTTACACCATGTTAGAAAAGCCGTAATAAAGAGATTTTAAGGTTGAGCTCCCTGGTGTGTAAAGCTCGCCAGCTATATGGGCGGATGCATACGGAGGCTCAACGCAGTCAGCTCTTAGAGCTGCAGGCAACATTAAATGAGATGCTTCACCAGCGTGCTTCCAAATCACAAACATATTATTATTATGGAAAACATTTTTTATTGATGATAAACATATATTGTCACAACAATAGCCCAGGATACACACAGTGTCACCCCAAGACTTCCATTCGCATAATAACATAACAGCATTCATCATCAACTTTTTGTTTAACATTTCCTCCCTTGTCCCCTCCCCGCCTTCCCTTATATCTCCCAACCGAATCTTGTGTTCTTATAGATTCGTTGGAATCTTTCCTGTTTTTTCCACAGGTAAAGCTAGTGTTGTAGAGTCCCCCCATCCCTACTTCTTCACCCATCCCACCCTTTCCCTTCCCTTTACTTTACACAGAGTCTGACACCTTTCTTATTCATCTAACTTATATCAAAAAGGAGCAAGTTTAAGCGACACCACCTAGGCCGTTATCTCTCTCAAGCTAATGTGTGTGCATCCAATTATGTCCCCTTATCACTTCAAGAATGTGATGGTTTCTCAGTCATACGTGTCTATCGAAATCCCTCATTATCAATCTGGTGACTTGTTTAAAAGGTGGAATATTTATCTTCAGCCTCATTGAGTAGGGTGTCATATTAATCCCTTAGTCAAACCACTCTTCCCCAAGATCATGTGTATAGCCTAAGATACTAGCGATTTCAGAAGTTTAATAAATAACTTCTCCCTCGGGGTGTTAGGGTCTCCCACAATGGTTCCCATTGCGCCCTGAACCTCTGGCCCGGTAGACTATCTATCTCTCGTATTCCGCATCGGTCAACTCGCATTTGTTTAAGCATTTGACCCCGCCACACTTGCAGGGGAGGCTCCTCCATCCCCCTCCAAAATTGCAAAATTGTGTTAATGCAATAGTACATTCCAATGCATAAGAACGCCTTGAGCCCCTCCGGAGGTATTGTTGTGTACCTAAAGTTGTTGAATAATATTTGTGGATCTTGAATGAATGTGCAACTCCAAATCCGATCTATCTCTTGCCCTACCCGTTGCCAAAATTTTTGTACATACTTACAACCCCAAAACATATGTCCTAATGTAGCCATTTCAGAATTACATTTCGGACAGTTCCCATTTTCTGCAAATCCAGCTTTAAATGCTCTACTCGGAGATATATGAGTTCTAAGGAGCCACTTGTATAACCTCTCTCTCTGCGGAATTGACAGCCTTTGTCTGTATAAGGAGTTTAGGTACGTTTTACAGGTCTCAGGGGAAATTGTACAGTCTAAATCCTGTGACCACCCTCGCGCCAACCTCTTGTAATCTAGCTCTGCCGTTGAATCTTTGAGCTGCTGATGATGGAACTTCAAAGGGACAGCAAGCTGAGCTCTAAGGGTGAAATCTTCCGCTAAGACTTCCACCACATCCTCCGTTAAATCTTTCCAATCTAGAGAGGCCCAGTAATGTCTTAATTGATAATATGCAAAGTGGTTATTCCCCGAGATCTTATACTTTTGTTGGAGCTCAGGATAGGAATATATTTTCCCTTCTTCTGTCACAATATGCGCTAAGTACACCATTCCCTGTTTTCCCCATTTGTAAAATATTCCACCTCCCTGCCCAGGTAAAAAGGCCGGGTTGTTACGGATCGACAACCAAGGTGATACTCGGGCCGAGAAGTGGCGCCTTCTACATGTCCATCTCCAGGTCTCCCTGAGCGCTCGTAGCAACGGATGTATCTTAAAAGCGTCCAGAGGCAAAGCAATCTCGGTATGCAGTAATGTACTAAAATGCATCCCTGGGATCCTGGTGGTCTCCACAGGTGTTACTGAGAAATCCGAAGTCCCTCGGTACCAGTCGTTTATATGTCTCATCGAACAGGCAACCGTCAGGAACTTAATATTCAAAAGGCCCATACCTCCCGCGTCCCTTGGTGTTGTAAGTTGCTCATATGTTAATCTTGGTTTTTTCCCTTGCCACAAGTACCCCTGTATTATTTTAATGAGTAATTTGTCGTCCCTAGATTTTAGGAAGAGGGGCAGTTGTTGGAATACATAGAGCCATCTGGGAGCTACCATCATATTAAAAAGCGCAACCCTTCCCCAAATTGTTAGTGGTAATTCCTGCCACATGGTCAATTTGCTTTTAGTCATTTCCATGAGGGGGTTTACATTATCCTTATATAACGAGGTATAGTTATTAGAAATCATCACCCCCAGATACTTTAATTTAGGGCCTACCCATGTGATAGGGAACTCTCCCTGCCATTTTACTTTAACCGTTGCATCAAGGGCCATTGCTCCCGATTTATCATAATTCAGGGAGAATCCTGATAGATTGCCATATTCCTGAATCACCTCCAGTGCAGTTTGTAATGAGCGCTGGGGATCAGTAAGCAACATAAGGATATCATCCGCATAAGCTAGGACCTTCACCTCATGCTCTCCCAAGTGCACTCCACCTATCCCAACATCCGAATTTAACATCCTAATCAGGGGTTCCAGAGTCAAATCAAATAGCAATGGGGAGAGGGGACAACCCTGACGTGTTCCTCTTTCTACAGAAAACCTTGCCGTTGACCCACCATTGACCACAACCTGTGCATTCATATCGTTGTAAAGGGCCTGTATTGCTCGCAGCATCCCATTAGGCAATTTCATCCATTCTAGTAATTCAAACAGAAAGTCCCAACTAACCCTATCAAATGCCTTAGCGGCATCTAAGCTGACCATTAACCCAGGGATTTTCTGATGTCTGCATTGGGCCATGGACAATAATGCTTTCCTCACATGCAATACTGACTGTCTCCCTGGTATGAACCCTACCTGCGCTGGCCCAATGATCCTGGGAAGGTACATTTTAAGACGTTCAGCCAGAATCTTTGCCAGCAATTTGATGTCTACATTAATTAATGAGATAGGTCTGTATGACTCCGGTTCCTCTGCTGCTTTCCCAGGCTTTAATAGTAAAGATATACTCGCGGTATTCTCATGCAATGGGAACTTCCCATCTGAGACAACCGCCTGGTGGTATGCATATAGAGGCCCCAACAAGGAGAGTTGCAGAATTTTATAGAACTCTCCCGAGTATCCATCTACCCCAGGTGCCGAATAGGACTTTAAGCCCTTAATCGCGGTTTGCAGCTCCTTCAGCTGTATCGGGGAATCTAGCATAGCTATCTCTTCTTCTTCAAGTTGTGGCATTCCGGACCTCTGCAAAAATTCCCCTATGGCACCCCTCCCCCCCAATTGCTCTCTCTTATATAAGTGCATAAAGTGTTCTTGCAAGGTTTTCTGAATATCTGCTAATTTGTTAGTGATACGTCCCTTATTATCCCGAATTACTGGGATCGTCCGATTACCGCCCCTCCCCCTAACCATCCTTGCTAAGAGTCCCCCTGCCCTATTGCCAAATCTGTTGAACTTATATTTCTGAAAGGTCTGATTTCTAAGTAAATTCTCATGTAATAATGAGTTGATGGAAGCTTGTATTGCTAAGTATCTATCTTTATTAACTTCTGTTGATTGTGCCAAATATCGGCATCTTGCCCTCACCAGCTGTTTGTTTAAACTAATTAAACTACGCGCAGACCTCTTCCTTCTAGCCGCAACATATGCGATCAGATCTCCTCGCAAAACCGCCTTTCCTGTGCACCAAAACAGTTGTGGATTGGATTGGTGTGCTTTATTGAAATGAGCGAACTCCTCCCATCGGGCCTTTAAAAATTTTTGAAATGATTTGTCATTGGCTAAATAACTCGGGAATCTCCAACGTTTAGCTGCCACCGATCTACTGGGGTCATTTAATTCAACCCATACGGGACTATGGTCA
Organism: Microcaecilia unicolor; assembly: GCF_901765095.1. Classification (NCBI taxonomy): domain Eukaryota; kingdom Metazoa; phylum Chordata; class Amphibia; order Gymnophiona; family Siphonopidae; genus Microcaecilia; species Microcaecilia unicolor. Next base: position 232,789,655 of record NC_044036.1, read on the forward strand.
GAAATTAATATCTCTTCCATTTTGGAATTGATGACCTGAGAAAACAGTGATTCGGACATGAATATATAGTCTATCCTTCCCCACGTACCGTGAGCTCTCGATCTATGCGAGTACTCTTTGGTTTCTGGGTGTAAGTTCCTCCAGGCGTCTATCACAGAGAGAGAGTACCCAAATTCCTTCAATATTTTCCCTTCTTTGTGACCTGCTTGTGTATGTCCTCTTACCCCTGTACAATCTAACTTAGGGTCCATCAGGCAATTCATATCTCCCATTACAATCAAATCTTTACCCTGATATGGTGTCATTTGCTTCAACAAGTTAGGGAAGAATGATTTCTCCGGTGGTGTAGGAGCATATACATTTAGTATATATAATTCTCTCCCCTGTAACCATAATTTGACCAAGAGATATCGTCCTGCAGAATCCTGTAATTCTTTTTTAACTGAATAGGCTAAACGTTTATGGAAACATATCGCTACCCCACCTTTTCTCCCTTCCCCTGAGGCATAGAGCACCTGCCCAACCCAGCTTTGTTGAAGTTTGTCATGTTCCAAATCGGACAGCCTAGTTTCCTGCATACATACAACATCAGCATTTAAATGTTTTAAGTGTTTTAAAATCTTTTTCCTCTTACATGGGGATGTGATGCCCCCCTACATTCCATGATATTAACTTACAGTGTGGAATAGATAACAATATAGCATCTTCTCTTTTTCGTTTTATATCTTTCGGCTACTGGGTCCCAGCCCTTCCCCAGCCGCCTCATTAAATAAATTATCATTTCCCCTTCTGCGTCAGCCTTCATTAAATATAAAGTAAATGGATTCCTTTTTGTGTCTTTGTCACCTAGTGCTTTCCTTACTAATAAACAGTTGCGTTCCTCCTCCATTTGCTCTCTATGGTGTCTCTGTGTGCTGCATCCCATTTGTTGTCTCCCCTTATTCCCCCTCCCTCCCCCTATCCCTCCTGCCATGTATTAACCCTTATTGACTTCTATTGCCATCATGAAGCCCCTGACGTGACCATACCCCCCCGTGTTTTATTCCAGTTCTCCTCTTTTCTTGCATTTATTCTGTTGTGTGCACTAGAGTTTGGTGCCAGGATCACACTTAAATCATATGTGACATTGAATCAATTTAACATTTTAACCCACAGTGTTTTCAACAATGCAACTTTAACCATAATAGCAACATTAAAAGGTGCATCCCCAAGTCGCTCCGATAATCCCGGCCCCATTGGATTCCACCAAACTATAGGATACCAAGTGCTTCAAACACGAGCCTGCAGATCTCAACCATTACCATTACATTTACATTTATATATTACCAGTCCTGGGGCCCCGAACGCAGGGGTTCACTGCTATGGCTCTTGTCCCTCATGTCCACCTTTACTTTCAAGGTTCTGGTTCATTTAAATTCAACATCTACAAACTGCTGCGCGTCTTGAACCTGCTGGAACGCCCTTTCCCAGCCGCCACAGTAAGTATATTATCACTTCCTCTCTAGCATCGACCGTCGCTAAAGGTGAATTAAGCACGGTAGATTCTGACCTCTGGATCGCACTTACATCTTATGCGGCATTGACTCATTCTAACATTTTAACCCAAAATGTCTCAAACAGTGCAACTTTTAACCTGAACAGTAACATTAAATCTTAGACATTGCTACAACATTTGCATTTACCAGTCCTTAAACCTCCTCTCAAGGAGGTTCACTGCTATGGCACTTGTTCCTCTGGACCACAATTATTCTCAGGGATCTGGTTCTTTCAATTCCGCATCCACAAACTGCTGCGCATCCTGGACCTTCTGAAAGGAATGCCACTGGTTCCCATGCTGTATCTTCAAAGTGGCTGGATATATTAACATAAATCTCTTATTTTTATTGGCTAACGCTGCACATATTGGGTGAAATCGCCTCCTCTGTTCTTGAACTCCTGCCGAGTAGTCTTGAAAAATTTTTATCGAGGACCCCTCATATGTAAGGGAATCTCGCTTTATTCTGAAGCCTCGGATGATCTCTTCTTTGTGCAAATAATTATGCACTTTAATGATGACAACTCTGGGGCGCTGCATGCCCTGCTGCCAGCGTCCAAGCCTGTGTGCTCTCTCTATACACAGTTCTCCGTAACTATCAGATAAAGCCAGTTCTTTTTTCAGCCACTTTTCTAGCAGAGGCCCCAGCGACTTCTCTGGAATTTTCTCTGGCAGTCCAACAAGTTTCAGGTTGCACCTGCGTGCCCGGTTTTCCATATCTTCTAATTTGTCCTGATGCAACTTAAGCTGCTCCTGCAAACGCGTTATTTCCTGTAAACGCTGTGATCCTGAGTCCTCTACTGCCGAGATCCGGTTTTCAGCCTCATCCACTCTCTTCTCTGTGTCTGCCATTGAAGACTCCATGTTTTTCATCTGCCCTGCCAGTAGATCAAATCTTGGGTTGAGGGCCGCGCTCACCGCCGCAGTAATCTGGGCGAGTTGCTTCTCTGTGAATTCTCCTGCACCTGTTTGTTTCTGATCCGCCATTTTGTGACTGGATTTAGGTGGAGATGTTTTTTCCTTATCAAACTTCGTTCCCCTGCGCGTGGTTCCAGAGGGCACAGGCTTCAGATATTGCTCCATGCAAAAACTGGAGACGTCCTCCCCCACCTCTCGCCCGGGCTGCGGGTGCACTTGTAAATACTAATCAATATATCTAGAAAGCCTCAGCCCACATAAATTCTTGGTACAGTTCGTATTATATGTATGGCTTCTCTGAAATCAGTTCTTGTCCTGGGAGGCCAAAGCTTCAGCAGACCCTAAATACCAGAAGGGGTCTTCCACTGCTCTCTGGGCATTTGTTACCTGCGCCACTCTCCACTGTGCTGACACTCTGAAAATCCCGCTCTCTTTGAGGTGCCTTTCACTTTAACAGCCTTTTAGCTCAGGAAATCGCGGCCTTACTGTGTCTTATTGCAGTAACTGCATGGTAGCTGTTTGTTGCTACTCCTGGAGTCTCCTCCTTCCAGCTCTGAGTGATTTGTGGCGATCTTTTAATTTGTTCTTCTTCTCCCTTATCGTGCACCCCCGAGTTCGATTCCTCCTCGCTCTACTTCACCTCTCCTGGATCTGTTAAGCGGATCTCCGGACTGCCCGTTGCCGCTGCCGCCGCCGCTTCAGATTCCCGCCTTAGTCCGCCATTTTGCGCTGTGGGGCGCGCCGTTCTTTTGTGTTTTCCAAGTTTCTCGCTGCCGCTTTCGATCTCCGGGCTCTGCCCCTCATGCGTTACTGATGCCCTAGTCTTCTGCCAGCATGTGGTGGGTCGCTGGGGCGGATCTGGTCCGTCGAATTCGGGGCTTCATTTGTGGCGCGACGGAGCTCACGGCAACGCTGCCATTTTGCCGCCTGGCTCCACCGGAAGTCCTCAAACATATTATTATTATAAACTGCATCGCTTTGGTAACAAAGCGGGGCGCCTACTAGACCGCCTAACGCGGCCTAAGGGAAGCAAGGGGAGAGTTCTCTAAATGAGAGATGGACAGGGGAAGGTAGTAAGGCAAGATGAAAGAATATGTGAGGTCTTTGCCAGGTTTTATAGACAACTGTATTCAAAGCCAACAGATCAAGGTCTTCAGGGATCCATGTACTTGGATAACCTTAGTTTACCATCTCTGGGTCAGAAAGATATAGACAAGTTAAATCAACCGATACAAAAGCAGGAGGTACTATTAAGAATAGCAAAAGGGAAAACGCTCAAAGCTCCAGGCCCAGATGGTCTACGAATAGAATTTTACAAAGTACTGGGAGAAAACATAACACCCACTCTAACTAGATATTTTAATAAAATAGTAGAAACAGAGCAGTTACCAGCGGGTCTCTCTTTGGCATGGATTGTGGTGCTCTCAAAACCTAGCAAAGACCCACTGCAGCCAGAGTCCTACCGCCCGATCTCGCTATTAAATGTGGAAATAAAATTATTAGCAAAGATAATGGCTAACCGAATGGCGCAAGTTTTGCCCCAGCTAATACACGAGTTGCAAGTAGGGTTTGTGAAAGGGAGGGTAATAACAAAGAATTTGAGAAAAATATTAGGGGCCTTAGAGATGAGACGGCATGGAGACATACCTTCACTACTTATAAGCTTTGATGCAGAAAAAGCTTTTGATAAAGTGCACTAGGAATTCTTATTTGCCACAGTGGAACGGTATGGGTTGACAGGGCGATTCATGACTGCAGTTAGAGCGCTCTATGACAATCCATGTGCCAAAGTTTGGGTAAATGGGATGGAATTGGTGACCTTTCTGATACAGCGGGGAACCAGGCAGGGATGCCCACTGTCCCCTCTGTTATTTGTACTGACATTAGACCCAGTGATTTGGGACATCTTAGGTAATCCATTGGTTAAAGGGATGCAAATTGGTAAATATGAATTTAAAATAGCAGCATTTGCAGATGATCTATTGGTAATGGTAACAGAACCACAGGAGTCCCTCTCAGCTTTAATGGAGACTTTGGAGGAATACGGAGATTATGCAGGTTTCAGACTTAACCTAACAAAATCAGAAGCACTAGCCTCATCAATGGAGGTGAAACAAATGTGGGAACGGGACTTCCCTTTGAGTTGGGCTGAGGGCTCATTCAAATACCTAGGGATCAGACTAACTATGGACCTAGAGAAACTTTATGACCTTAATATAAATACCTTAATGGAAGATACGAGAAGACAGTTTGGGAAATGGGAAGGTTTGCCATTATCTTTATGGGGAAGGATAAATTTAATACAAATGGTAGTGTTCCCTAGATGGTCATACGTGCTACAGACGTTGCCCTTCTTCTTACGTGAGAAGGATTTTGAAGAGGGTTGCTAAGGCCTTTAGCTGTTTCTGTTGGGCAGGGAGAAAACCTAGATTGAGGGCTGCCTATATGGTGGGGGGATGGCGACAAGGAGGATTAGGAATACCAAACATATCCCTGTACAATCAAGCCTGCTTAGTCAGACATATAGGAGATTGGATATGCCAAACGAGCGAATATACGCCAATTGAACTGGAACAGGAATACTTCTCCCCATATGATCCCATTACACTGCTGCACCAGAGGCAGGGCCAGCTCCCATCATATCTTAAGAAATGCACATTATTACAACCTTTAAGGGAAGCGTGGAGGATGCTAGTAAAAAGCATAGGAGGGGAGCCTTCGGTATCAGGTTTACTAGCTATTAGAGGGAACTTGGGTTTTGGCCCGGGTCAGGACAACTTAGTGTTCCTTAGGTGGGAAGGACTCGGAATCACAAGGATAGAGCACCTGCTGGGTAGGGAAGGGGATCTTATAAAATTTGAGGAGTTACAAACTAAGCTTGGGACAGCTTGGGGGGACCAATTCGCATATACATTAAACATTACATCTTGTCTTTAAATCAAGCAGAACTGAAGGTGAAACTAGAACACAAAATACGTGCGTTCTTCCAAGACTTGGAGGTTACAGGAAATTTGGTGTTGATCCTTTATAAAACCCTAGTGAAAAAGTCTACCCCCCCAAAACTTCCAAGTTATCATACAGAACTGGGAAAAAGAATCTGGGGGACGATTAACGGATTGGGACATCATGGCAACATTAAGGAATATCCCATCTTCCACTGTCGACGAAAGGCTGCGAGATTGTGGATATAGGGTGGTAACGAGGGCATACATGTCAGGACAACAGCTAGCTCATAAAGGTCCCAGATAGGAGAAAGGCTGTGTTAAATGCAATCAAACACCCCATACTTTGTATCATGCTTTCTGGGGATGCCCAGGTGTGCACGCCTTTTGGGGGAGAATTTGGGGTTACATGAATACAACCCTGGGGAACACAGTAGTTGGGACCTGGGATCATTTTATACTAGATACGCAGAGAGCATTTAACACACAGGCTAAAGGAGCTAGGCTTTGGTGCCGTAAATTGTCTAGTAGCTTGAAAAACTATACTACTAGAGCTGGGTGTCTCCGGACCCACCTGCATATTGGCAGTGGAGAAACCAGATTCATTTATTAGCCACGTAGGAAGCTAGAGAGGTGAAAGGATCCCCGAAAAGGAAAAGATTTCTTGCAAATCTGGAATCCGTATATAGACAGTTTAAGCCCTTGTGGGCGCAGCTTACTCCTTAACCTGCTGTAATACCAATGAGCTCGATGGAGGAGTCCCTGAGCCCGGTCTCGAGCGGCAGAGGATAGAAGCTCCTTGGGGGGGGGGGACCTGCCTGGATATAAAAACCAAAGTCCAGGGGGGGGGGGGGAATGGAGAAGGGCGGGGTGAAAAAGGGGGGGGAAGGGGATAAAATGCTAAAAATTTGATGGCATATGTTATGATGTTTATTTGATTGCATTACGATGTGAAAAGTTTGAATATGTTGTAATTTGTCTCCAATAAAAATATTGAAACATAATTTATTTGCAGATGATATACCGCTTTACTTAGCGGACGCGCCAAAACATTTAGAAGAGGCCTTGTCCTTGGTAAGAGATTTTGGGGACATATCAGGACTGAGTTAATTGTTATAAATCGGAACTCCTCCTCTTGTCGGGTGATCCTTTTAAATCTGGCTCTGGGGGGCTGGCTATTCCTCTGGTGCAGAGTCATATGAGGTACCTGGGTATATATTTAAGCACGAGTCCGGAAGAGATGTATAGGAGAAATATTCTGGCACAAATAGATAAAATCAAACAAGTGTGCATAAGGTGGATGGATCTTCCAATCTCCTTGCTTGGCCGGGTGGCGCTGACTAAAATGATTTTGCTGCCTAAACTTCTATACCAATTGCAGGTTATGCCTATCTGGATTAAGCGGAAGGAGGAGCGTGTGTTCAGGTCGGTAATAAGGGCGTTCATTTGGAGGCATAAAGGGTCTAGGATAGGACATCACGTGCTCATTTTAAACAAGGATAAGGGGGGTTTAAATTTACCAGATATACGTATGTATAATGTGGCGGCACTGATGAGGTTGGTGCATGAAGGGATTAGTGGGAAGTCAAAGTTCACACCCATGGCTTGGTGGGAGGGCTGGTGCTACCCTTAGAGGGTTATTAATTTAGTCCATACCCCTCCTGGTTTGGGAACAATGTTTAATAGGCAAATCAGCTTCCTTAAACCCTTGCATCTAGCTTGGAAGTGGTGGCGTCAGCATCAGGCACGCAGCGCCAATGTGTTTCCTTTCTTGAGATTTGTGGGAAATTAAGCTTTTCCGGCGGGCATGGGGCGGTCGAGATTTCAACAATGGGAACAGGAAGGCTGCATATCACTGGGTCACATGCTAAATCAGAATGAAGTGAGCTTTGTCCTTTGTGCAGGTAAAGGAGCACTGGCAGGTGACGAATGCGCAGTTATTGCAGTATATGCAAGCAAGGCAGTATATAGAGAGCAGGCGATGTATGGTCCTTTAGACATGAAGGTTCTGGACATGCCGGCAGTTGGCAGTGGACTGTCTACTTGGTACAGGTTGGTGAAGATGACTAGTACGGAAGATGGAGTGGAGCGTATTATCCTTAATTGGAATGAGGATCTAGGTACACAATATAGTAGACTCACCTTTCAAAAATTGTTTAAGACGATGTATGAGCTGGTTAAAGCAGCAGACATGCAAGAGACTTAATTTAAAATTCTACATAGGGGATATATCACCAGGGAGAGAGGAAGGCAAATTCAGTTATGGGAAACAGATCTGTCGTAAATGTCAGATGGGGAGGGACAATTTTTTACATGCTTTTCTGGAGTGTCCAAAATTGTCCATATGGAATAGAGCCTTCAAGGTTATAAAAAGGGTATTGTTGTCAACAATGGAATGGACTTATCCAGCACTGCTGTTGGGGGAGCAGTCGGATTTAATCAATCAGGGTTTTTCACTGCCTCAGGGGAGATTCCTCTATATGTCAACTTTGGCAGTGAAGAAAACAATTTTACAACACTGGACGAGCGAGGAAGAAGTACCAGTAGCAGGGTGGATGGCTAAAATGTCGGAACTAGCTAAATATGAAAGTATGTTGTATAACAGATCTCATAAAATGGAATGTAAACAATATGCTGATATTTGGGACAGGTTTTTGACAGTGTGTCTCAAGATGCATAGGATTCTGTAAAGGGGGAGGGAAGGGAGGGGAACAGGGAGACCAGTGTGGCCGATGGAGTATGTGGTTGTTTGAGAGGTGAGTGTGAAGGGGATGTATGGGGGGGAATTTCTTTAAAAGGTCAGCCGGTTGATGTACGCGATGAGGGGACAGTTGTGCGGAATATTTGTCGCATTAGATTTAAGTTGATGCCATGTGAACCAATTTGTGGATTGTTGTCTATTCATGTCGGAGTTTTGTATTTGGTGATGTGTTGCTGACAATAAAAAAACAGAAATTAAAAAAAAAAGTAGTGCTTTATGGACTTGTCCTCTAGGAAACCGTCTAACCCCTTATTAAACTCTGCCAAGCTAACCACCTTCACCACGTTCTCTGGCAATGAATTCCAGAGTTTAATTATGTGTTGGGTGAAGAAACATTTTCTCCGATTTGTTTTAAATTTACTACACTGTAGTTTCACCGCATGTCCCCTAGTCCTAGTATTTTTGGAAAGCATGAACAGACGCTTCACATCCACCTGTTCCATGCCACTCATTATTTTATATACCTCTATATCATGTCTCTCCTCAGCCGTCTCTTCTCCAAGCTGAAAAGCCCTAGCCTCCTTAGTCTTTCTTCATAGGGAAGTCGTCCCATCCCCGCTATCATTTTAGTCGCCCTTCACTGCACCTTTTCCAATTCTATATCTTTCTTAAGATGCGGCAACCAGAATTGAACACAATACTTAAGGTGCGGTCGCACCATGGAGTGATACAATGGCATTCTCCGAGGACAAGCAGGCTGCTTGTTCTCACTGATGGGTGACGTCCTCGGCAGCCCCTCCAATCGGAATCTTCCTAGCAAAGTCCTTTGCTAGCTCTCGCGCGCCCGCGCGCACCGCGCATGCGCGGCCGTCTTCCCGCCCGAAACCGGCTCGAGCCGGCCAGTCTTCTTTCGTCCGCACTCGGTACGGCTGTGTTTTTTGTCGTGTCGAGCCCCGGAGAGTCGACCTCGCGCGTCCGTTTTATATTGACGTGTTTTTCTTCGAAAAGTTCTGTAAATTTGTCAGGAAGTGCTCCGAAAACCCCCTGGGGTCTCGTTTTCCCTTCCCGTATTTCCAGTTTTTGCCCCGGTAAGTTTTCTTTCGTCGTCGGGGTAGGCCTTCTTTCGGCCTCGGTCGAGATTTTTCTCCCTTAAAGTTTTGGTGCTCCAAATTCGTCATTTCGGATTTTGACTTCGCCGGCGTGATTTTTCCGCCCATGACCTCGAAGCCTTCCAGCGGCTTCAAGAAGTGCACCCAGTGCGCCCGGGTAATCTCGCTCACTGATAGGCACTCTTCGTGTCTTCAGTGTCTGGGGGCCGAGCACCGTCCCCAGAACTGTAGTCTGTGTTCCTTGTTACAAAGGCGGACTCAAGTAGCGAGATTAGCCCAGTGGAACGTTTTGTTCTCGGGCTCTTCGTCGGCATCGGCACCGGGGTCATCGTGTGCATCGACGTCATCAGCGTCCAGACCTTCACCCTTGGCTGCCAGTGCATCGAGTGCATCGAGGCATCGGCCCTCTGCATCGGCGCCGAGACATCGGATAGCTGCATCGACGTCGGTGGTACCGGGACCTCGTCTCCTGATGTCGTCGGACGGTGGTGCATCGAGTGGAGTGCAGGTGAGGGCTGTCCATTCCCCTGCTGGTGGCGGTGAGCCCTCGGGTGGGTCTCCTCCTACCCTGAGGGCTCCTGCGGTACAGCCCCCCCGAGATCGACCCTCTTCGGTCTCGGCCCCGAGGAAGCGACGGATGGATTCTACGTCCTCCTCGTCGGTGCCGGGGAGCTCCGGTGACATGCTTCGGAAGAAGTCGAAGAAGCATCGACACCGGTCCCCTCCCCGTGTCGGCACCGAGAGCTCTGGGTCGCCGAGGGAGTCGGCACCCAGCAGGCATCGGCACCGAGAGGACCGCTCACCCTCTGTTCAGGAGGTGTCGATGCGCTCCACTCTGGACAGCCCGGAACAGCCTCCACGCCCGGAACAGGTTCTGACGTCGACGCCTGCATCGACCTCCATGCCTTTCTCTGCAGCCGCTCTGAACGAGAGCCTCCGGGCCGTTCTCCCAGAGATTCTGGGAGAGCTGTTGCGCCCTACCCCTCCGGTACCGGCGGTGCTTGCGCCTCCGGTACCGTCGAGCGTGGCGCCGGCTGGCCCATCGCCCGGGGTGAGGTCCCCGACGTCGGTACCGCGTGCGGTGCCGACTGCGGCCACCTCCCAGGAGGGCTCCCCGACTACGTCGGCGGAGGGAGCTTCGCCGATGCGAGCGAGGGAGTCTACCTCTCGACGCCCCCATCGTGGACGTGGCTCCACGGAGTCGAGCCGGGCGCGGTTGCAGACGCAGGTCCGTGAACTTATGTCTGACACCGAGGGTGAGGCCTCGTGGGAAGAAGAAGAAGACCCCAGATATTTCTCTGACGAGGAGTCTGAGGGTCTTCCTTCTGATCCCACTCCCTCTCCTGAAAGACAGCTTTCTCCTCCCGAGAGTCTGTCTTTTGCTTCCTTTGTCCGGGAGATGTCTACGGCCATCCCCTTCCCGGTGGTTGTGGAGGACGAGCCCAGGGCTGAAATGTTTGAGCTCCTGGACTATCCTTCTCCACCTAAGGAAGCGTCCACTGTTCCCTTGCACCATGTCCTGAAAAAGACATTGCTTGCGAACTGGACCAAGCCACTAAGTAATCCCCACATCCCCAAGAAGATCGAGTCCCAGTACCGGATCCATGGGGACCCAGAGCTGATGCGCACCCAGTTGCCTCACGACTCTGGAGTTGTGGATCTGGCCCTAAAGAAGGCTAAGAGTTCTAGGGAACATGCTTCGGTGCCCCCGGGCAAAGACTCTAGAACCTTAGACTCCTTTGGGAGGAAGGCCTACCATTCCTCTATGCTCGTGGCCAAAATCCAGTCTTACCAGCTCTACACGAGCATACACATGCGGAACAATGTGCGGCAGTTGGCGGGCTTGGTTGATGCTCTTCCCCCCGAGCAAGCCAAGCCTTTTCAGGAGGTGGTCAGGCAGCTGAAGGCGTGCAGAAAATTCCTGGCCAGAGGAGTGTATGACACTTTTGATGTTGCGTCCAGGGCCGCTGCTCAAGGTGTGGTGATGTGCAGGCTCTCATGGCTGCGTGCCGCCGACCTGGAGAATAGACTCCAGCAGCGGATTGCGGACTCGCCTTGCCGTGCGGACAATATTTTTGGAGAGAAAGTCGAACAGGTGGTAGAGTCTCTCCACCAGCGGGACACCGCATTCGACAAGTTCTCCCGCCGGCAGCCTTCAGCTTCTACCTCTACAGGTAGACGTTTTTTCGGGGGAAGGAAGACTGTTCCCTATACTTCTGGTAAGCGTAGGTACAATCCTCCTTCCCGACAGCCTGCGGCCCAGGCTAAGCCCCAGCGCACTCGCTCTCGTCAGCAGCGTGCGACTCAGCAAGGCCCCGCGGCTCCCCAGCAAAAGCAAGGGGCGAGCTTTTGACTGGCTCCAGCAGAGCATAGCCGACATCCAAGTGTCAGTGCCGGGCGACCTGCCAGTCGGAGGGAGGTTGAAAGCTTTTCACCAAAGGTGGCCTCTCATAACCTCCGATCAGTGGGTTCTGCAAATAGTCCGGCAAGGATACACCCTCAATTTGGCCTCCAAACCTCCAAATTGTCCACCGGGAGCTCAGTCTTACAGCTTCCAGCACAAGCAGGTACTTGCAGAGGAACTCTCCGCCCTTCTCAGCGCCAATGCGATCGAGCCCGTGCCATCCGGGCAAGAAGGGCTGGGATTCTATTCCAGGTACTTCCTTGTGGAAAAGAAAACAGGGGGGATGCGTCCCATCCTAGACCTAAGGGCCCTGAACAAATATCTCGTAAAAGAAAAGTTCAGGATGCTTTCCCTGGGCACCCTTCTCCCCATGATTCAGCAAAACGATTGGCTATGCTCTCTGGACTTGAAGGATGCCTACACACACATCCCGATACTGCCAGCTCACAGACAGTATCTGCGATTTCAGTTGGGCACACGCCACTTCTAGTACTGTGTGCTACCCTTTGGGCTCGCCTCTGCGCCCAGGGTGTTCACAAAGTGCCTAGCTGTAGTAGCAGCGGCGCTTCGCAGGCTGGGGGTGCATGTGTTCCCATATCTCGACGATTGGCTGGTGAAGAACACATCCGAGGCAGGAGCCCTGCAGTCCATGCAGATGACTATTCGCCTCCTGGAGCTACTGGGGTTTGTGATAAATTATCCAAAGTCCCATCTTCTCCCAGTGCAGAAACTCGAATTCATAGGAGCTCTGCTGGATTCTCGGACGGCTCGCGCCTATCTCCCAGAGGCGAGGGCCAACAACTTGTTGTCCCTCGTCTCGCGGGTGCGAGCGTCCCAGCAGATCACAGCTCGGCAGATGTTGAGATTGCTGGGCCACATGGCCTCCACAGTTCATGTGACTCCCATGGCCCGTCTTCACATGAGATCTGCTCAATGGACCCTAGCCTCCCAGTGGTATCAGGCTGCTGGGGGTCTAGAAGACGTGATCCACCTGTCCACGAGTTTTCTCGAATCCCTCTATTGGTGGACAATCTGGTCCAATTTGACTCTGGGACGTCCTTTCCAAATTCCTCAGCCACAAAAAGTGCTGACAACGGATGCGTCTCTCCTGGGATGGGGAGCTCATGTCGATGGGCTTCACACCCAAGGAAGCTGGTCCCTCCAGGAACGCGGTCTACAGATCAACCTCCTGGAGTTACGAGCGATCTGGAACGCTCTGAAGGCTTTCAGAGATCGGCTGTCCCATCAAATTATCCAAATTCAGACAGACAACCAGGTTGCCATGTACTATGTCAACAAGCAGGGGGGCACCGGATCCCGCCCCCTGTGTCAGGAAGCCGTCAGCATGTGGCTCTGGGCTCGCCGTCTTGGCATGGTGCTCCAAGCCACATATCTGGCAGGCGTAAACAACAGTCTGGCCGACAGACTGAGCAGGATTATGCAACCTCACGAGTGGTCGCTCAACTCCAGAGTGGTGCGCCAGATCTTCCAAGCGTGGGGCACCCCCTTGGTGGATCTCTTCGCATCTCGAGTGAACCACAAAGTCCCTCAGTTCTGTTCCAGGCTTCAGGCCCACGGCAGACTGGCATCGGATGCCTTCCTCCTGGATTGGGGGGACGGCCTGCTGTATGCTTATCCTCCCATTCCTCTGGTGGGGAAGACTTTGTTGAAACTCAAGCAAGACCGAGGCACCATGATTCTGATTGCTCCTTTTTGGCCGCGTCAAATCTGGTTCCCTCTTCTTCTGGAGTTATCCTCCGAAGAACCGTGGAGATTGGAGTGTTTTCCGACCCTCATCACGCAGGACGAAGGGGCTCTTCTGCATCCCAGCCTCCGGTCCCTGGCTCTCACGGCCTGGATGTTGAGAGCGTAGACTTTGCCTCTTTGGGTCTGTCAGAGGGTGTCTCCCGCATCTTGCTTCCTTCCAGGAAAGATTCCACTAAGAGGAGTTACTTCTTTCTGTGGAGGAGGTTTGCCGTCTGGTGTGACAGCAAGGCCCTAGCTCCTCGCTCTTGTCCTACACAGACCCTGCTTGAATACCTTCTGCACTTGTCTGAGTCTGGTCTCAAGACCAACTCTGTAAGAGTTCACCTTAGCGCAATCAGTGCATACCATTACCATGTGGAAGGTAAGCCGATCTCAGGACAGCCTTTAGTTGTTCGCTTCATGAGAGGTTTGCTTTTGTCAAAGCCCCCTGTCAAGCCTCCTACAGTGTCATGGGATCTCAATGTCGTTCTCACCCAGCTGATGAAACCTCCTTTTGAGCCACTGAATTCATGCCATCTGAGGTACTTGACCTGGAAGGTCATTTTCTTGGTGGCAGTTACTTCAGCTCGTAGAGTCAGTGAGCTTCAGGCCCTGGTAGCCCAGGCCCCTTACACCAAATTTCATCATAACAGAGTAGTCCTCCGCACTCACCCTAAGTTCTTGCCAAAGGTCGTGTCGGAGTTCCATCTGAACCAGTCAATTGTCTTGCCAACATTCTTTCCCCATCCTCATTCCTGCCCTGCTGAACGTCAGCTGCACACATTGGACTGCAAGAGAGCATTGGCCTTCTACCTGGAGCGGACACAGCCCCACAGACAGTCCGCCCAATTGTTTGTTTCTTTTGACCCCAATAGGAGGGGAGTGGCTGTAGGGAAACGCACCATATCCAATTGGCTAGCAGATTGCATTTCCTTCACTTACGCCCAGGCGGGGCTGGCTCTTGAGGGTCATGTCACGGCTCATAATGTCAGAGCCATGGCTGCGTCGGTAGCCCACTTGAAGTCAGCCTCCATTGAAGAAATTTGCAAAGCTGCAACGTGGTCATCTGTCCACACATTCACATCTCATTACTGCCTGCAGCAGGATACCCGACGCGACAGTCGGTTCGGGCAGTCAGTTCTTCAGAACCTGTTTGGGCTTTAGGATCCAACTCCACCCCCCGAGGGCCCTGTTTGTTCTGTTCCAGGCTGCACTCTCAGTTAGTTGGTAAATTTTTTAGGTCAATCTCAGTTATGTCTTCGCCGTTGCGAGGCCCAATTGACCATGGTTCTTGTTTTGAGTGAGCCTGGGGGCTAGGGATACCCCATCAGTGAGAACAAGCAGCCTGCTTGTCCTCGGAGAAAGCGAATGCTACATACCTGTAGAAGGTATTCTCCGAGGACAGCAGGCTGATTGTTCTCACAAACCCGCCCGCCTCCCCTTTGGAGTTGTGTCTTCCCTTGAAGTGTATTGTCTTGCTACATACTGGACTGGCCGGCTCGAGCCGGTTTCGGGCGGGAAGACGGCCGCGCGAGAGCTAGCAAAGGACTTTGCTAGGAAGATTCCGATTGGAGGGGCTGCCGAGGACGTCACCCATCAGTGAGAACAATCAGCCTGCTGTCCTCGGAGAATACCTTCTACAGGTGTGTAGCATTCGCTTTATAACATCCTCACACCTGTTTTCCATACCTTTCCTAATAATACCCAACATTCTATTCGCTTTCCTAGCCGCAGCAGCACACTGAACAGAAGGTTTCAGTGTATTATTGACGACGACACCCAGATCCCTTTCTTGGTCCATAACTCCTAACATAGAACCTTGCATGACGTAGATATAATTCGGGTTCTTTTTTCCCCACATGCATCACCTTGAACTTACTCACATTAAACATCTGCCATTTAGCCGCCCAGTCTCATGAGGTCCTTCTGTAATTTTTCACAATCCTGTCGCGAGTTAACAACTGAATAACTTTGTGTCATCAGCAAATGTAATTACCTCGCTAGTTACTCCCATCTCTAAATCATTTATAAATATATTAAAAAGCAGCGGTCCTAGCACAGTCCCCTGAGGAACCCCACTAACTACCCTTCTCCATTGTGAATTCTGCCCATTTAACCCCACTCTCTGTTTCCTATCCTTCAACCAGTTTTTAATCCACAATAGGACATTTCCTCCTATCTCATGACCCTCCAATTTCCTCTGTAGCCTTTCATGAGGTACCTTGTTAAACGCCTTTTGAAAATCCAGATATACAATATCAACCACTCCCCTTTATCCACATGTTTGTTTACTCCTTCAAAGAATTAAATAAATTGGTCAGGCAAGATTTCCCCACACAAAAGCCTTGTTGACTTGGTCTCAGTAATCCATGTCCTTGGATGTGCTCTGTAATTTTGTTTTTAATAATAGCCTCTACCATTTTCCCCGGCACCGACGTCAGACTCACCAGTCTATAATTTCCTGGATCTCCCCTGGAACCTTTTTTAAAAATCGGTGTTACATTGACCACCCTCCAATCTTCCGGTACCACGCTCGATTTTAAGGATAAATTGCATATCACTAACAGTAGCGCTCCGCAAGCTCATTTTTCAGTTCTATCAGTACTCTAGGATGAATACCATCCGGTCCAGATTTGCTACTCTTCAGTTTGCTGAATTGCCCCATTACGTCGTCCAGGTTTACCGTAAAGTCAGTAAGAGTCTGGCTTGCCTTCTTCCATGATCCTTCCTCCCCTTCTCTCATCCTTGGTGACTTTAATATTCCTGCTAATGATCCTTCCAACTCTTATATTTCCAAGTTACTCGCTTTAACATCCTCCTTTAATCTCCAACTATGCTCCACATTCCCCACTCATCAAAATGGTCACTATCTTGATCTCATCTTCTCCTCCAACTGTTCACCCTCTAGTTTCCTTGCCTCTAATCTTCCCATCTCTGATCACCATCTTATAACTTTCACACGGGAAGAGAGAGATTCAAGATGGCTGCCGCGCAGGTTGATTGCTGAAACGCTCTCGTGTCTATGAGCAAATAATTCTTGTTTTTCAAACAGAAAATGCCCCACTCTAAACGAAAAGGAATTGTGAGATTGGTACCTCCACCCACCTCAACTTCTTCACCAGCTCAGACGTCCCTTGAGCGTTTCTTTCCCGGCGCTACCAGACTGCAGCGAGGAGTGGATCCCATAGCGGGGGAAGCCGGAGGAGCGGAATCCCCGCCGGGAGAGGAAGTCTCCTTATTACCACCGTCCACTTCGCTTATTCCTCCTAGCCCGGCGTCGAGAGCGGTCCTGGTGGGAAACCACATCGGCTCCGATGACGCGTCGATAGGGGCGACAGTGGAGGACCCAGGCATGCAAACGGCGACTCGGGGCTCTGTGGGTAGTTTGATTACCATGGTGCAGACCTCGGAGGTAACTCTACAGACCTTGAAGGTGATGTTAGACCAGATTTCCACCACACTACAGAAAACGTCAGGTGATGTGGTCAATTTAAACACTAAATTTGAAGAATTACAAAGTACTGTAGACTCTGTTAAGAATGATTTATCAACGCAAGTCCATGCTATAAAGAAAGAAGTTGAAACCCTAAACTCCTTTAAAAATGTGGTAACAAAAGACTCTTTGGACATTAGGAATAAAATTGAACAACTTGAAAACTTTAACAGGCGCCTAAACCTCCGTCTACTCAATTTTCCAATAATAGCGGGGGAAACTCTAATATTTTTCGGAAATACTTGATGGAAGTTTTGAATATTCTTTCAGAGGCTATACCTCCGCTAAACAAGATTTACTATATTCCTGTTAGAAATGAGGGTCAAGGTCCTGTTAAAGATAATCTTGATTTGCAAAATATCTCTGATATTTTAGAACAATCCTCGGACATAATAATGAACAGAGCTACAGTCATTGTATCGCTCGTTTTTGAGCAAGATTACTATCTTAAGACTCTACTTTAAAAACCTTAAGTCCCAATTTTATGGTGCTAAGGTTTGGGTATACCCTGACGTTACTAAGTCAACTCAGCAAAAAAGGAAGCAATTTCTTTCTTTAAAACAAAATACAATTGATATTGGAGCTTCCTTTTTTCTTGCATATCCGTGCAAATGCGTGATCAAGCTGGCTCAAACAAAATATACATTCTTTTCACCGGAACAGCTAAAAGTGTTTATAGAGATGAAGAAAGTGAAGTGAAAAGTAATGAAGCACTGGTTAATAACAGCCTATACCTATGAGATTATTCTTTTTTTTTTTTTATCTTATCTAACTCTTTTCTCTCTCACATCACTATTGTGGTCTAAGAAAGGCTGTAAAATATTATCTTGTATAAATGCACCAATAGATATTTTCCTTTAGTGTTAAATACTTTGTTAGAACGAATGGAACATTATTCTTTTATATTAATTTTTGCCTGTATTTCTCTTACAAGGTTTATCCTTGTTAAAAATGTATTAAAATTATAAATAAATATATATAAAAAAAATAACTTTCACACTTAAATCTCCTCCCTCCCAGTCCCGTCCTATCTTATCTAATTTATCTAGGAATCTTCACGATATTGACCCTTCATCTCTATCCTCCCATGTTTCAAACCTCCTCTCTACTGTGGCACCATCCACGTCTGTCAACGAGGCTGTTTCTTCTTACAACAATACTCTATCCTCTGCCTTAGACACACTTGCACCTTTGATGACCCGCCCTATAAGGCGTACAAAACCCCAACCTTGGCTGACTTCTAATATCCGCTACCTACGTTCCTGTACCCGCTCCGCCGAACGCCTCTGGCAGAAATCTCGGGCCCTTGCTGATTTCTTACACTTTAAGTTCATGCTGACCTCCTTCCAATCTGCTCTTTTACGCGTCAAACAGGATTATTATATCCAACTGACCAACTCTCTTGGCTCTAACCCTCGACTTCTCTTCACCACATTGAACTCTCTCCTCAAGGTGCTCCTCCCCCAACTCCCTCTTCATTATCTCCTCAGACCCTTGCTGAATTCTTTCACGACAAGGTTCAAAAGATAAACCTTGAATTCTCTACCTCACCACCTCTCCCTCCACTAGTCTGTTCCCCTCTCTCTCCTTCCCCTCATTCCTTTTCCTCCTTTCCTGAAGTTAGTATAGAGGAAACTACATTTCTCCTTTCTTCCTCAAAATGTACCACCTGTTCCTCTGATCCCATTCCCACCCACCTTCTTAATGCCATCTCACCTGCTCTTATTCCTTTTATCTGTCACATTCTCAACCTCTCACTTTCCACTGCAACTGTCCCTACTGCCTTTAAACATGCTGTGGTCACACCTCTCCTTAAGAAGCCTTCACTCGACCCTACTTGTCCCTCTAATTACCGACCCATCTCCCTTCTCCCTTTTCTCTCCAAATTACTTGAGTGTGCTGTTCACCACCGCTGCCTTGATTTTCTCTCCTCACATGCTATTTTTGACCCACTACAATCTGGTTTTCGCCCTCTCCACTCAACTGAAACTGCGCTTACTAAAGTCTCCAATGACCTATTACTGGCTAAATCCAGAGGTCTCTATTCCATCCTCATTCTTCTTGATCTTTCCGCTGCTTTTGACACTGTCGATCACAGCATACTCCTCGATACCCTGTCCTCACTTAGATTCCAGGGCTCTGTCCTTTCCTGGTTCTCTTCCTACCTCTCCCTCCGCACCTTCAGTATTCACTCTGGTGGATCCTCTTCTACTTCTATCCCTCTGCCTGTCAGCGTACCTCAGGGTTCTGTTCTTGGTCCCCTCCTTTTTTCTATCTACATTTCTTCCCTTGGTTCATTAATCTCATCCCATGGCTTTTCCTACCATCTCTATGCTGATGACTCCCAAATCTACCTTTCTACCCCTGATATCTCACCTTGCATCCAAACCAAAGTTTCAGCGTGCTTGTCTGACATTGCTGTCTGGATGTCTCAACGCCACCTGAAATTAAACATGACCAAAACCGAGCTTCTCATTTTTCCCCCCAAACCCACCTTCTCACTCCCCCCCCCCCCCCCCCCCCCCCCGTTTTCTATTTCTGTTGATGGCTCTCTCATTCTCCCTGTCTCCTCAGCTCGAAACCTTGGGGTTGTCTTTGACTCTTCTCTCTCCTTCCCTGCTCATATCCAGCAGATTGCCAAGACCTGTCGTTTCTTTCTTTACAACATCAAAACAGTCATCCACACCCTTGTCACCTCTCGTTTAGACTACTGCAATCTGCTTCTTGCTGGCCTCCCACTTAGTCACCTCTCCCCTCTCCAATCGGTTCAAAACTCTGCTGCCCGTCTCGTCTTCCGCCAGGGTCGCTTTACTCATACTACCCCTCTCCTCAAGTCGCTTCACTGGCTCCCTATCCGTTTTCGCATCCTGTTCAAACTTCTTCTACTAACCTATAAATGTACTCACTCTGCTGCTCCCCAGTATTTCTCCACACTCGTCCTTCCTTACACCCCATCCTCTGCACTCCGCTCCATGGATAAATCCTTCTTACCTGTTCCCTTCTTCACTACTGCCAACTCCAGACTTCGCGCCTTCTGTCTTGCTGCACTCTACGCCTGGAATAAACTTCCTGAGCCCCTACGTCTTGCCCCATCCTTGGCCACCTTTAAATCTAGACTGAAAGCCCACCTCTTTAACATTGCTTTTGACTCGTAATCACTTGTAACCACTTGCCTCCACCTACCCTCCTCTCCTCCTTCCTGTACACATTAATTGATTTGATTTGCTTACTTTATTTCTTGTCTATTAGATTGTAAGCTCTTTGAGCAGGGACTGTCTTCTATGTTTGTGCAGCGCCGCGTATGCCTTGTAGTGCTATATAAATGCTAAATAGTAGTAAATAGTAGTAGTAGTAGTCTCCAACTCGTCCGCTTGAAATACCATTTCCGACACCGGTATCCCACCCAAATCTTCCTCGGTGAAGACCAAAGCAAAGAATTCATTCAATCTCTCCGCTACGTCTTTATCTTCCTTGATCGCCCCTTTTACCCCTCGGTCATCCAGCGGCCCAACCGATTCTTTTGCCGACTTCCTGCTTTTATGTTTAAATCATTTTTATTAACAAATATATAGCATAAACGTCTCTTAAAACATTTCTCTTATCATATAAATGCAATAAACACTTGTTAACTGTGCAGTTTTGAACATTCTCTTTTTCCGCCCTCCCCCCCCCCCCCCCCCCCAGCTACCAGGTTCATACTAATGTCCAAAACAGGCTATTTTGTCCAAGATCCATAGTTTTCCAACTGCCCAAGTCTGGTTCGCAGTCGTTGGTGGATCCGCCGCTGGGCGCTTGGATGTAAGTATATAAAATCTTCTCCAGACTTTCCTAAAGGAACTGATGTCTTGTGCTGTAGCCTCCATCATCCCACAAAGTTCAGTGTGCAAGAGTTCTATCATCTTAGATCGCCACAAATCTTTGGATGGGGGTTTTTCCTCTCTCCACAAAAGTAATATTACTTTCTTCCCGATCATTGAGGCTCTCTGCAGAAACCCTATTAATCCCGCTGGGGCAGGTCTTTTGATATTGAAAATGTCAAACAAAATCAGAGGGTCAGCCAACATCTGTCTGCTCCAGCACCGTGTAATTTCCACAAAGATTAAGGTCCAAAATTGGCGAATGTGGGGACAAGCCCAAAACATATGACCCAGCGAGGCTTGGGCAGCGCCACATTTCAAACACTCACCAGTGCCAAATCCAGCTTTCTTTGCACGGGCCG
This sequence comes from Microcaecilia unicolor, assembly GCF_901765095.1. NCBI lineage: Eukaryota > Metazoa > Chordata > Amphibia > Gymnophiona > Siphonopidae > Microcaecilia > Microcaecilia unicolor. The sequence goes on from NC_044036.1 coordinate 232,810,721, forward strand.
GTGCTATATAAAATCGCACCGCAAATTTGTATTGTTGTTCCCAGTCTCGGATAAAGGTTGATCTTTGTAGTATTGAGTTAAGGTATCCCTGTAGCGCGTCCGCCGTAACCTCTCCTCCAATGTCTTTCTGCCAGCTACTAGCTAGTCCACAATAGTCTATATCTTCTGTGGAGTCAAGTAGATATCTATGGTGATAACGTAAAGGCACCACATTTTGTGACCCCAATGTTAGTGCCGTGGCCAGGACCTCCTGCACATCTTCACTGAGATTTACTGCCCCCAGGGATGCTGTGTAGTGTCGTACCTGCAAATAGGCGAAATAATCAGTCTGTGGCCACCTGTATTCTTGTTGCAGCTCCTCAAACGGCTTTATCTGTCCGTCTTCATTTAAGAGTTGATAAAGATAGTGTATCTCCTGTTGCCTCCACCTTACAAAGGTCTTCTGCAAAGTTCCCGCTGGAAAATCCGGGTTCAGGTTTAAGGACAGAAATGGAGTTGCCTTCGCTGAGAATCCGTGCCTACGGCACAGCCACCGCCACATTGCCCTCAGGGAGTTAACAAACAGATTCCTCCGTGGACGACTGCCAGATCCTGTTCCGGTCGTATGTAATAGCTAGCTAAGATGTATGTTGGGATGCATGGAGGCCTCTAACCGTACATTTGTGAACTGCTGGCTGCCCACTAGCCAGTCTCTTGCGTGGCGCATGGCACACGCTACAGTAAGATATCTTATATTGAGCAGTCCCATTCCCCCATGTGTTTTTGGCTTATACATGATGTTTAAAGCAAGCCTGGGACGCCTATTTTTCCAAAAGAATCGCCTTAGCACAGCCTGCAATTTCCTCTCTTCCCGTCCCCCCAGGTATAATGGCAACATTTGAAATTTATAAAGCCATTTGGGCACCACCACCATATTATACAATGCTATTTGCCCCGCAAGAGACAGGGGGCAAGACCCCCACAATCCCAGTAACTGCGCAGTTTCTGCCAACAGGGGGGCCACATTTTTATCATATATCGTGTCCAGCTGGATGGGTATTATAACTCCCAGGTATTTTATTTGCCCTGCGACCCACTGAAATGGAAATGATCCCTTCCACTGCGTTTTTGTGGACTCTGATATTGGGAGTGCCAGAGACTTACTATAATTTAATCTAAATCCCGATAGTACCCCGTAGCTCTGCAGTTCCATCATCAGGTGGCTTACTGATACTTGTGGCTTATCCACTACCAGTAACAAATCATCTGCATATGCTAAGATTTTCAAAATCTCATTTCCCACCTCAATTCCCACTATATCCGGATGTTCTCTTATTACATTTATCAGGGGTTCCAGGGTGATCACAAACAGTAAGGGGGATAACGGGCAACCCTGTCTCGTGCCTCTTTCTATCTTAAATCCTTGTGTTTTCACCCCATTTACCAACAAGCATGCCGTTGGGTCCACATAAAGCATCTGCACTGCGTGAAAATACCATCCCTGCAGGCCCATCCATTTTAATGTCTCCCACATAAAAGGCCAAAGCACCCTGTCGAAGGCGCGTTCCGCATCTAAGCTTATTACCAAACTCGAGGGTGCCCTGGCAGGGGCTTCTATTAAGGCCGCAACCAACCGACGCACATTCATCACAGATTGCCGCCCGCGGACAAATCCTACCTGTTCAGCTCCCACAATAAATGGCAATACCGGCGCCAAACGCTCCGCCAGGACCCGCGACAATATCTTAACATCTACATTAATCAGCGATATGGGCCTGTACGAGGCTGGATCCAATAAGTCTCGTCCCGGCTTTGGTATTAAGCTAATCATGGCCTCATTTGCATATTTAGGGAATCTGCCGTCCTCCGTGGCCTCTTCATAGAGATTAACTAGGGGCCCCACTATTTGAGCTCTTAAGAGTTTATAAAATTCGCTGGAAAAGCCGTCCGGACCGGGCGCCGAGTGCAATTTTAATTTCTGGATCGCTACCCCCACCTCTTTAGCTGTTAAAGGTAAATCTAGTTCTTTTATCTGTGCATCAGTGAGTCTTGGCATGTTGGATCTTAGCAAGTACTCCCGAATTTTCTCTTTAAAATCCCCCTCGGGCTCCCCTTTATATAACTCTTCAAAATGCTTCCTAAATATTTCCGCAATATCTGCTGGGTGGGTGGCAATCCCCCCCGCTCTCCCACGGAGCCATGTTATAAAATGTGGCTTACGGGCTCCTTTTACCAAGCGCGCCAACATCCCCCCAGGTCTGTCTCCAAACCTCTTTAGAGCATATTTCCGCATCACCATGGATCTCATGGTTCGTTCATGGAGTAAGCTGTTTAACTCTGTCCTTGCGTTTATAAGATTTGCAAAAGACACCTGCGTGGGGTCCCTGGTGTACCGCCTTCTCATCATCCTAACCCGCCGTTCTAATTCTATAATTTTCTGCGCTATTTTCCGGTTCCTAAGACTGGTGTATGCTATCAAGTCTCCCCTGATCACCACCTTTGCGGTCGACCAGAACAGGCCAGGATTATCTGCATGCTGTTTGTTATTTACTGCAAAATCCTCCCATTTGCCTATTAGGAAAGATTTGAACTCGGGTGAAGAGAATAAGTAGGCCGGGAAGCGCCACCTCCTGGGTTCTTGGTAGTATGGCTGCATCTCCAGGTCCACCCATATTAACGCATGATCGGATACCCCTTCTGTGCCTATCTCCGCTTTGAAAGTCTGGGGGAGTAAGTCCTGCGTCATCAAGATATAATCTATTCGTGACTGGGTTCGATGGGCCCGCGACGTGTGCGTGTAATCACGCTCTTCCTCATGCAAAAGCCTCCACGGGTCCACCAAACCCAGCGAATCACAGAACTCCGCCAGCAATGTGACCTCATCAGTTCCTCTCACGCCTCTAGGGTTTGACCTATCCAGCTGGATGTCCAGTACCTGATTCATGTCACCCGCAATTATTAAAGGGTCCCTCCCATGTCTCTGGCATTCCGCCATCAATTGGGCATAAAATTTTTTCCCACCTGTTTGTGGTGCATACACTGTCACCAGCGTACGCAGCTGTCCTTGCAGGTTCAGGCTAATTCCCACATAGTGGCCCTCGGTGTCTGCGAACAACATTTTAGCTTTGGCCGCCAAGCTTTTGTGCAGCAAGATTACCACTCCTCCCCTTCTGCCGCTAGATGGAGACCCAAAGATTTCTCCCACCCAGTGCCGTTTAAGTTTATCCTGCTCCTCCTGTGGCAAGCGCGTTTCCTGGATACAGGCTATATCCACCCCCTGTCTCTTCAAGGTATCTAATATCTTTGCTCTTTTTATCGGGGACGTGATCCCTCCCACGTTCCAGGAGGCTATTCGTATCCCCGTATTGGTCCCTTTAACCATAGTCATCGTCTGTAGCCTTCCTTTCAGCTAAATCTGTTCTAACATCCCTCAGGGAGCCCAGCCTCCCCCCTCGGGCTTCTATTACCACCTGGTGTCTTCTCATATTGTATCGAGCAGCATGGTCTCTTTTTCTATAGCTCTGCCTTCTAATTTCCCTCAAATCCTGGGGCTCTAACCTCCCTCTACCCCTCCCCCCCCCCCCCAGCTACTCCCTTCCCCCTCCCTTCTACCCTCCCTTCTTCCTTGCCCTGTGGCTCCCCTGGTGCCCCGCCCATCACAAAAGGATAGGCTCTAGGGGTTTTCAGTGCTTCCGGGCCCCCGCTCTTACAAGTAACAGTTTCCCTTGCAATTTCACATTGAACATGTTAACAACATCTTACCATAAGCTTTTTAAACCAACAGTTCTGCTCTTTTATAAAGATATCAGACGCCTCCTTCTTCTTGCTCAATATTTTGTCTGTTCTCCTTTATTTCTTGTACACATTGTTGTGCTGTAGAAACATTGTCAAACTGCTTCCATGCTCCATCCATTTTAATCTTCAGCAGTGCCGGGTACAATAGCATGAATGGAACATGGTGGTCATGGAGTTGCTGACATATAGGTGTAAATTTTTTCCTCTTCTCCTGCAATGCGGCTGAGTAGTCTTGGAATATTCTGATCTGATGTCCATCATAGCGTACTTCATTTCGTTTTAATCTGTATCCTCGCAGAATTTCTGTTTTGTGCACGTAATTATGCACCTTAATAATTACTGTGCGGGGTGTCCGTCTTCCATCTTGAAATCGTCCTATGCGGTGCGCTCTCTCTAGACAAACTTTCCCCGCATGATCCGATAACGCGAATTCAGCTGCCAGCCAAGTTTCCAACACAGAGGCAAGCACCCGATCGCTGACAGATTCGGGCAGTCCCACCAACCTGAGATTGCCATGCCGCGATCTGTTTTCGATATCATCTAGCTTTGCCGTTAGCGCCTATACTTTAGCTTCGAGCACGCTTACTTGCCGCGTGGCGGGGCCGATCTCATCTTCCGCTGCAGATACTCTTGCCTCTAGTTCAGTTGTTCTTCTGACTGTATCTGTGAGCAGCGCTTCAAATTCCGCGCTCCGTTCGCTTAGTTTTTCGAACTTCGGCGCCAGCGCTGCTCCGACCGCCTCTGTTAGCTGCCTTAGTTGTTCTTCTGTGAACTGCACGCTGCCATTTTGCGCCGGGCCTTCTCCCACAGCGCTCACCGCCTTCGCTTTTTCTTTTTCTTTTTTAGCGCTTCTGCTAGCCATATTTGTAGCTGGCGTGCCCAGATATTTTTCCATGTAATCTTCTCTTTCAGGTAAGGTGGTTTTAAATCGTCTTCTTGCAAGTTTAAGGGTTAATAATTGCTTTGAATGAGCAGGGGCCTCAGATAGCACAGAATCACGTCCTCTCCGTTCAGAGCATCACGTGACCCCCCCCCGACTTCCTGCTTTTAATATACCAAAAAGAACTTTTGCTATGCTTTTTTTGCCTCTAATGCTATCTTTTTTTCGTAATCCCTGTTGGCCTTCTTTATCTGCGCCTTGCATTTGCTTTGACACTCCTTATGCTGCTGCTTGTTATTTTCAGATGGTTCCATTTTCTGAAGGCGTTTCTTTTAGCCCTAATAGCTTCCTTCACCTCACTTTTCAACCACGCCAGCTGTCTTTTGGACTTCCATCTTTCTTTTCTAATTCGCGGAATGTTTGGCCTGGGCCTCCAGGATGGTATTTCTGAACAGCGTCTATGCCTGTTGTACAGTTTTTACCCTCTCAGTTGCCCCTCTAAGTTTTTTTTTAACCGTTCTCATTTTACCATAGTCTCCTTTTTTAAAGTTAAACGCTAAGGTATTTGACTTCCTGTGTATAGTTACTTCAAGGTTGATATCAAAACTGATCATATTATGATCACTGTCATCAAGCGGCCCCAGTACCATAACGTCCCTCACCAGATCATGCGCTCCACTAAGGACCAAGTCTAGAATTTTTCCTTCTCTCGTCGGCTCCTGCACCAGCTGCTCCATAAAGCTGTCCTTGATTTCATCAAGGAATTGTACCTCTCTAGCGTGTCCCGATGTTACATTTACTCAGTCTATATTTGGATAATTGAAGTCACCCATTATCACATTGCCCATTTTGTTTGCGTCTCTGATTTCTTTTATCATTTCTGTGTCTACCTGCTCATCCTGGTGAGGCAGACGGTAGTACACTCCTATCACCGTCCTCTTCCCTTTTATACATGGAATTTCAACCCACAATGATTCAAAGGTGTGATTTGTGTCCTCCTGAATTTGTAATCTATCTGAGTCAAGGCTCTCGTTAATATACAATGCTACCTCTCCACCAGTCCTGTCCACCCTATCACTATGATATACTTTGTACCCCGGTATGACAGTGTCCCACTGGTTATCCTCCTTCCACCAGGTCTCAGTAATGCCTATTATATCCAATTTTTCATTTAGTGCAATATATTCCAACTCTCCCATCTTATTTCTTAGACTCCTAGCATTTCTATATAGACGTTTCAGAGTATGTTTGTTCCTATTTGCATGATGCTTAGTACTTGACACTATTGATTTGCCATCTTTTGTCTGATCTTTCGTTGTATTTAAGGGCACCTGGCCTACCACAGTCTGTTGTGCAACCTCACTATCCAGAAACCCTATCTTCCCTGTTTGTGAGGTATCCTTGCAAGATACCTTATCCCGAACCATTCGTTTTTGAGCAACTGTCAGCCCCATTTCTAGTTTAAAAGCTGCTCTATCTCTTTTTTAAATGCCGATGCTAGCAGCCTGGTCCCATCCTGGTTAAGGTGGAGCCCATCCTTTCGGAATAGGACCCAGGATCATTATCTAAGGTAGTTATCCCACATCCGCGACAAGAGAGAACGGAACTTGAAATCCAAATGCAGAGTGGGGTTCATACGCCATAACCGTGTCTCTCCTCCCTGCCGCCAGCGCACATCCACCCATACCAAATAGTGATCTGAGACCGCACTGTCCACAATATCTGCCGTAACCGCCCTTGAAAGGAGAGATGGGTCCAAAAGCAAATAGTTGAGCCTTGTGTGCACGCTATGCACCTGAGAGAAGAAAGTATAATCATGGGATTCGGGATTGAGTATCCTCCAAATATCTAACAACCCCAGCTCTCGCATCAAAAAGTTCACCCCCCTGTCTTCCCAAGTAGAAGGTCTTGGTTTTGCTGGTTTACAATCTATCAAAGGATCTGCTGAAATGTTAAACTCCCCTCCTACTATTAGTTGGTATCCACTAATCGACACCAACTGTGCAAGGATACCTGAAAAAAAATGAGTGAGAATATACATTTGGTGCATATACGGAGCAAAGAGCAGCCTTCTGACCTGCCACTTCTCCCAGCTATAGGACAAATTGGCCCTCTGGATCTTGAATCAATTTGTGCATGCTCACATGGTGCTTTTTGTGAAACAGAATAGCAACACCCCTTTGTCTGCTGTTGAAAGATGAAGAAACTAGTTCCCCCACCCACCCTCGCTTTAATTTTTGATGTTCCACTTGTGAGATGCGTCTCCTGTAAAAATAGTACATCTACTTTCATCTTAGAGCAGAAAGACAAAACCTTAGTACGTTTCACAGTAGAGTGGATCCCATCAACATTCAGTGATCCAAACCTCAAGTTACTCATATTACTCATATGGCCAAGAGAAACCAGACATCTTGCAAGCCAATAGTAATTTCAGGGTGGTTTTCCCAGCTCACCTCTCTCCTCTTCCCCCATTCCCGAAATCGTGTCTGTTCACTTGATACACCACATAGATTTCCATCAGCTCCAGAAGATCCCTCCCATCCCAATATCCCTCCCCTTTGCATTCCCCCTACCATCCCCCAACCCCTCCCCCTATACAAACATGCATACACACCCCCCACTCATACACCTGCCTCCCTTCCCCCCCCAACCAACCCTTCCCCCATTCACACCTAACACCCAAACTACACCCCCTCAACTTACCCCCCAAAACACCCAGTGTTACAATTCCCTCCAAAGAAACTACTCCCCCCGCTTGTTGCTCCCGTCCCCAATGTGAAACCCCACCTTCAAAACCCTGCATTCTAATAGATCATTTCAGCTTGCCACAGCCCTCTAGCCACCATGCATATATCCAAACTTCGATAATCCTTTTGTAGTGAAATATATTTCCAAATGCCTCCACCTAAGTAGAAACTTATGTTATCATGAGAATGCACTGAAACACCTACATTAACGCAATTAAAATTATGCAAACAGATATGAACAGGAAAATACGTAGGGCACCTAAAGGGGTCCTACCTGCAATCTCCATGACCCCTATCCCTATATATCAAAGAGTGACAAACAATAGAAGATATGGGAGAATAGTGATCCGCTCTCCCCTCCGGAGGTCACGATCCGCTTTGTAGAATAACTCCACACCGGCTCTTCCCTCCCGCTATAAAATTACCGCTCTTTCACAGCAGGAAGAACCACTTGCGCATGTCAGCTGTGCCCTCCTGCAGGTAAAACACACTTATACTTCTGTCCATGTATTAAGCTCATGTGAGACTAGAATATTAACAAACACTTCCAGGTTACATCTAATAATGATCCGTAACATTCCATACATCACATAACCCCATAAAGATAAAGGATATGTCTCACTCCCTCCTGCTCCACATGCCCTGTTGCTTCAGTTTGTCCATAAAGGAACGCAGCTCCTAAGGATTTTCTATGTTCAAAACGTTCCCCTCGTGCCAAACTTGCACCCTCGCAGGGTATTGCAATGAAATTTGACACCCTTGTTGTATAGCTGGGAGCAATACGGAGACAAGCGCTTATGGAGTTCCAACACTCTGGGCGAAAAATCCTGGAACAGCAGTATACTGGTTCTGTTGTGAACTAGGTTCCTGCGCTGGCGAAATCTGGCCATCAGCTGAGCCTTTTCAGGGTAATTAAAGATGCGGGCTGTCACCGGCCGTGGTCTATCATTCTGATCCTTCAACAATCCCACTCGATGTACTCTTTCAGCTCACAGCCTCTGCCCCTCCACTTCCAGGCCCAGCTCCTTGGGCAGCCATGACTTCACCAGCTTCCATAGGTCTTTCTTCTTCACACTCTGTGTCAGGTTCCCAGGTTCAGAGCCCGTGGGGATGGGCTGTGGAGCAAACGTGAGCCCTTGGGCTGCTGACGAGGAGTGACAACAGCAGGCAAAACCCACCAACCAACACTGGGCTAGCACACCGGCACCGGCACAGGCAAGGACTGCAGGCGCTGCCCAGTGAGCCGGAACCCCCTGGACTGGAACACCCTGGACTGGAGTACACCAGACTGGAACACACTGGACTGGAGTACACCGGACTGGTCCGCACCGGACTGGAACGCACCGGACTGGAACACACTGGACTGGAGTACACCGGACTGGTCCGCACTGGACTGGAACACACCGGACTGGAACACACTGGACTGGAGTACACCGGACTGGTCCGCACTGGACTGGAACACACCGGACTGGAACACACTGGACTGGAGTACACAGGACTGGTCCGCACTGCTTCACCTGCACTTAGCCACTGTCCCCCAGGAGTTCAGCCCCTGGGTTCAAGCGGCCGGCAGGGCTTACCGGATACAGGATAACACGGGGACTGGGATACTAGAAAAAGCTTGACAGTACCAGGACCAGGAATGAGACTAGGGCTGAGGTACCACCTCAGACCCTGGACTACCATGCAAGCTTGCACAAACCAGGAACACTGGGCCAAGACAAGACGGAAGTGCTCCCAAGCACCAAAAGGAAAGGCAGGGAAGCCCACGGGAATGCTGGGAAACCCAGCAACTCAGAAGTGTACCTATAGCATAACCACACTGAAGTGCTCCTAAGCACCTAACCACAGAAGTGCTCCACAGCACTAAACTAGCAGGGGTGCTCCTAAGCACCAAACTAACAGACGAATGTCCTAAGCACTAAACTAACAGAAGTGCTCCTAAGCACTAAACTAACAGGGGTGCTCCTAAGCACCAAGATACAACAGTGCTCCACAGCACTAAACTAACCAAGGGGAAGCAGGGGAGCCACAAGGAGAAAGCAGGGAAGCTAAACACATAAACTAACAAAGGTGCTCCTAAGCACCAAGCTACAGCAGTGCTCCACAGCACTAAACTAACAAAGGTGCTACTAAGCACTCCACTAACAGAAGTGCTCCTAAGCACTAAACTAACAGGAGTGCTCCTAAGCACTCCACTAACAGCACCAAAAGGGAAAGCAGGGGAGCCACAAGGAAAAAGCAGGGAAGCTAAACACATAAGTCAAAAGTGCACACTGCACCAACACTAACCTGGACCTAAAGCAAAACGTTGCAAAGGCAGCAAGTTCCCAGGTGGCTAATAAGCCCATCATAGCTGAGCTCAGCTGCAGCAATCACAAGGCAGCTACGGGTGAGGCTAGCTGCCAAACTTCCACACAAGACTGGAAGGCTAGAATATCTGGACCGGAATGAAGAGTCTAGAAAGTCTATGGCAGCCACCAGTTCTGGCCACCAGAGGGCGAGAGGAGCACAACCCAAGAGAAAAAAAAGTCACGAACGTGACACTGGCACTCCCACCAACCTGATGTTTTCTCCGACTCCTGTTTTCTTGATCTTTAACTTTATCCTCCAAAGCCTTGTACCTCTTTTCTAATGCAAGCACCTGAGAATTCATGCTGGTAACCAAATCTTCCTGATGCGAGAGCCTTTCCTCCACGTGTTGTATGCGGTTACCATGCGCTGTTAAATTCTCTTTCAGTTCATCGATGAAGGTATGCAGGGTCGACAATTTATCATCCAACACAGCCGCCATGTGTTTCATAATTTATTTGATCGCTGCTTCCTGCAGCGTTATCACTGGCGGGGCTTGCATCTGATTTCCCCCTGCTTGTGCCTGCTCAGTCGCCATCTTAGCCTCATGGTGCGTTCTGCGTCTCTTCTGAGCTCGCGGGGTCTTCACTGGCATACCCGGGCAACTCTACCAAATCGCCTCTGCAGCCTACCAAACAACTCCTATGATGTTCGCCGACACTCCCAGGTAGTTGCATAGGGTCCAAAACGGGGCAGGTAGCAGAAATAAAGCAGTTTTGATAGCGAAGGGCGAGGAGAGCAGCTAAGAGACGTCCGCTCAGGATCCAGCCATCACGTGACCTCCTGGTCTGTGACTCCTAACTGGAACCTTGCATGACATAGCTATAATTCAGGTTCCTCTTTCCCACATGCATCATTTTGCACTTGCTCACATTAAACACCATCTGCCATTTAGACGCCCAGTCTCCCAGTCTCCCAGTCTCGGAAGGTCCTCTTTAATTTTTCACAATCCTCCTGCGATTTAACGACTTTGAATAATTTTGTGTCATCAGCAAATTTAATTACCTCACTAGTTACTCCCATCTCTAGGTCATTTATAAATATGTTAAAAAGCAGCGGTCCCAGCAGAGAGCCCTGGGGGACCCCACTAACTACCCTTCTCCATTGAGAATACTGACCATTTAACCCTACTCTCTGATTTCTATCTTTTAGCCAGTTTTTAATCCACAATAGAACACTACTTCCTATCCCATGACCCTCCAATTTCCTCTGGAGTCTTTCGTGAGGTCCTTTGTCAAATGCCTTCTGAAAATCCAGATACACAATATCAACCAGCTCACCTTTATCCACATGTTTGTTCACCACAGGGCTGCCCACTCTTGCCCATGCTGTTTATCCTCTCATTGGAACCCCTGGCCTCTAAAATTTGGTAATCCAGGGACATTACGGGCATATGGGTGGGCTCTCGGGAGTTCAAAATAAACTTGTTTGGGGATGATATGCTTAATGTTTAGAACTGGCTACACAAGTGATTCCCAAATTGGTGGCTCTTATTCTTCAATTTGGCTCCTTCTCCGGGCTCAAAATTAACTTTAAGAAATCAGAAACCTTAGACGTTTCTGCAAATTGCACCTGCAGGCAGATATCTAGTTTTCCTTTGACATGATCTTTTGGTACCATCAAATGTTTGGGTATTTACAACTAGACATGGCCCTTATTTATAAGAAAAATGTTCAGGACAAAATAGACCATATTAAGCATGTGTGACTGCTGGAAGGAGCTGCCTCTGTCCTTTTTAGGCAGGGTGTCATTAGTTTAAATGGTCATGCTGCCGAAATTGCTGTACCCTCTTTAAATGCTTCCTTATGGGGTCAAGTGTAGGGAGGAGACATTGTTTAGAGGGGTGATGGTCTTGTTTTTATGGAGAGCCCGGCAGGCACATATTAGCTACAACAAACTGGTTAGGGATAGGAGGAGGAGGGGAGTGAACCTGCCGGACTTAAGATTGTATAATGTGGTGGATCTCCTCCATTGGGTTCACAAGATCCATATAGGAATATATAGATATGCCCCAGCCCATGTATGGGCATAATGTGCCTCACCGTATTTGTTTTTAACATGTTGCATCTGCGTCAAAAGCGAGGCAGTGTCCCGCCTTTGCTTCAGCCCCTTCGACAATCATGGTACTGGCGGAGGACTAGGTTATTGGAAGCAGTGGGCTCTTCCCTTGTTATAGAAATAGTGGACACTCCTGATTTTCCAGCGGGACAAGGGAGGTCTCTGTTTTGTGGATAGGTTGAGAAAGGGTGTAGATATGTTGGTCAGGTTATAGATCTAGAAGTGGGATAAAACTGATTATTTTCCCAGGTCCAGCAGCGTTAGGGGTGCCTAATAAAGGCTTCTTTCAATATCTGCAGTTGCAACACTATTGTCACTTTCTGGGATCGGGGGTAGTCCCCGATTTGTGCAATTAGATAAACTTTTTCAGCATTTGCCTACAAAGGTTAACAAGTTAGCAGTCACCATAATAAATATCATTGTTTTAACTAATCCATACGTCTCCCCCATTGTTTGAATAGAGCCTATTTTCCCCACCCCTTTTCTGTTTTCTCCCTTTTGTCCTGTGGGGATCAAGTGCACCTCCACACTCCGTGTGGTTTTTCTTTGACCCCTTGGGTAGAGAACAGCACCTCTCACCTTATTTCGCTCAATTAGCTCAGTATTGGGGGTCTCAAATAAGTGAGGTATTTTCTGAAGAGGAGTTGTCAGAATGTTTTACCTTAGCGTTTTGAGTAACACCAAGCATGGGTCTCCATGAGATACAGTTTAAGCTCCTCTATAGGGCATTTATTATGAGGCAGAGGAGTAAGCAGATGGGCCTCAGGGTAGATGATGTATGTATGAAGTTCACAGCCGCTGCCTTGATTTTCTCTCCTCTCATGACATCCTCGATCCACTTCAATCCGGTTTTCGCCCTCTGCACTCGACAGAAACAGCACTCTCTAAAGTTTGCAATGACCTGCTCCTGGCCAAATCCAGAGGTCATTACTCCATCCTCATCCTCCTCGATCTTTCCGCCGCGTTTGACACTGTCAACCATGATTTACTTCTTGCCACGTTATCCTCTTTTGGATTCCAAGGCCCTGTCCTCTCCTGGTTCTCATCTTATCTCTCCCACCGCACCTTCAGGGTACACTCCCATGGATCTTCCTCCACTCCCATCCCACTATGTGTTGGAGTTCCCCAGGGATCTGTCCTTGGACCCCTTCTCTTCTCAATCTACACCTCTTCCCTGGGCTCGCTGATCTCGTCTCATGGTTTCCAGTATCATCTTTATGCCGATGACACTCAGCTATACCTCTCCACACCTGACATCACCGCGGTGACCCAGGCCAAGGTATCGGCCTGTTTATCCGACATCGCGGCATGGATGTCCAACCGCCACCTGAAGCTGAACATGTCCAAGACCGAGCTCCTCGTCTTTCCTCCCAAACCCACTTCTCCTCTTCCTCCACTCTCTATCTCTGTTGATAACACCCTCATCCTCCCCGTCCCATCTGCCCGCAACCTCGGAGTCATCTTTGACTCCTCCCTCTCCTTCTCTGCGCATATCCAACAGACTGCCAAGACCTGTCGCTTCTTCCTCTTCAACATCAGCAAAATTCGCCCTTTCCTCTCTGAGCACACCACCAGAACTCTCGTCCACGCTCTCATTACCTCTCGCCTTGATTACTGCAACTTACTCCTCACCGGCCTCCCACTCAGCCATCTATTCCCCCTTCAATCAGTTCAGTACGCTGCTGCACGTCTTATATTCCGCCAAAACCGATATACTCATATCACCCCTCTCCTCAAGTCACTTCATTGGCTTCCAATCAGATATCGCATACAATTCAAGCTCCTCCTCCTTACCTACAAGTGCACTCAGTCTGCGGCTCCTCACTACCTCTCCACCCTCATCTCCCCCTATGTTCCCGCCCGTAACCTCCGCTCACAGGACAAAGCCCTTCTCTCAGTACCCTTCTCCACCACTGCCAACTCCAGGCTCCGCTCATTCTGCCTTGCTTCACCCTATGCCTGGAACAATCTTCCTTTACCCATACGCCATGCCCCCTCCCTACCCATCTTCAAATCTCTGCTTAAAACTCACCTCTTCTATGCTGCCTTCGGCGCCTAACCGCTCTAGATAGACAGAATGCCCCTATCTATCCACTCTATCAGATTAACTGTTCACTCGTCCTCTAGATTGTTCACTTGTCTTTAGATTGTTCTCTTGTCTTTTAGATTGTAAGCTCTTTGAGCAGGGACCGTCCTTCTATGTCTAAATTGTACAGCGCTGCGTAACCCTAGTAGCGCTTTAGAAATGCTAGTTAGTAGTAGTAGTAGTAGTAGTAAATACTCCTCTGGCATGCTGTTGCATCATTATTTAGAGTGTAGCACTTTGAGGGTTTTGTGGACCGGGGTGCTGGTTCCTTTAGAACATGTGGTGGGTTTTCTGAATGACTGGTCTTATAGAGTGCTTCTGCTCGGAACTGCTATTGGCCTTGGGGAACAGGGAGTACATGATTATCAAATTCAGTATCTGCTCTTGGCTCTTATATTGGCCAAAAAGCACCACTGGGTGGAGGAAACACCCCCACCTCTCAAACACTCGTACTCTCTGATGATACAGGTGGCTAACTGTGAGATGGAGCATTACCAGAATAGTACCAAGGAGGTCTGTAGGGCTTACTGCCTGTTCTGGCACAATAATTTTGGGATCACTTCTCAGGCACTCAGAGGACCTGAAAGAGGGAGTGGGGAGGAGGGTTAGGGAATGGGATTAGAAAAGGTACAGAATGCGGTTCTTGTTGATGTATGTCAGACTTGTGAGTTCTTGTACCAAGTAGAGCGCTGCTGAGCCCAGTACTCGGACCAGGTTCTGCTTGGCAGCTGGACAACCCTGGGTTTCACCTGCGCTGGCCGCCGTTCCCCAGAGGTTGAGCCTCTAGGTACGGGCAACCTGCAGGACTTACAGGATTGAGCTGGTAGCGGGGTGATGAATGTATCGGCCAGGCAGGCAGCAGGTCAAGAGAGTAATCCAGGTACAAGCGGCAGTTAGTAGGCAGGCGTCAGGCAAGAGAGTAATCCAGGTAAAGGCAAGTCAGTAGGCAGGCGGCAGGCAAGAGAGTAATCCAGATGCAGGTGAAAGTCAGTAGGCAGGCGGCAGGCAGAAGAGTAATCCAGGTACAGGCAAAGTCAGCAAAGAGGGACCAGTAGATAAGAAGCAGACTACAGAGTTAGAAACACCTACCAAAGTAGAAACCAAAACATGGAGTCCACGGAGAGCTCAGCTGATAAAGTGCTGGCATCTGACATCAGCAGGGAGAAGGGGCACAGCCATAGGACAAGAGCAGGGGAAGCAGGAACCAGAAGACCAATAGGAGAGAAGCAAGGGAAGCCAGGCAGAGAGAGAGAGAGCAGAAACAGGTGCATGGAAGCAAAGCAATTAAGGAGCCTGCAACCACCGCTTTCTGAACAAACCCAGAGAGGACTATACACACATGGCTCAGGCAGTGCCAGTCAAGTGTGTGTGTCGAGGGGACCCCGCACAGCCTGAGGATGCCGCTTGCGTTGAGGTAGGGGATATGACAGTACCCCCTCCTTAAGGGAACCCCCTCTGCCTAGGTCCAGGTTTCAGTGGGTAGCGGTCTTGGAAATCGCGAATCAGGTCAGGAGCATGGCTGTTAGCAAGCTCCCAGGAATTGTCCTCCAGGCCAAAATGTTTCCAGGATAGCACATAAAATAGTCATCCTCTCTGATGCTCGGAGTCTACAATCTCCTCTACCTCAAATTCAGGGTCAGGCTCAAAATCAGGAACGATGATCTTCTTGGGTTCCGGATGCCATCTGTAAGTTAAAAATGGTTTAAGCAGGGCTACATGGAAGGCGTTGTGAACCTTGATTGAACTGGAAATGACCCTATGAATCAGGGAGCAAACTTGAAGGAGGGTAGGCGAAGCCTCAAGTATTTGGTGCTGAGCCAGACCTTCTGTCCAGGTTGAAAAACTGGCGCAGTTCGTCTTTTTCAATCCACGAAGAGCTTGTGTTTAGCCGAGGCTCGCTGAAGATGTTGCTGGACCTTGGCCCAGGTATTCTGAATATCAGTGAGAGTGGAGCAGAGGCGAGGCTTGTGTCTGAGGGATTGGAAGTGGCAGATGAGGATGGCATCCATACACTGTAAAAAATGGCGAAGTATGAGAGGCAGTATGAAAACTGTTATAGGCGAATTCTGCCCCGGGAAGCAATGTGGACCAGTCATCCTGTCAATGTTGACAAGTGCAAAGTGATGCATGTGGGTAAGAGGAACCCGAATTATAGCTACGTCTTGCAAGGTTCCGCGTTAGGAGTTACGGATCAAGAAAGGGATCTGGGTGTCGTCGTCGATGATACGCTGAAACCTTCTGCTCAGTGTGCTGCTGCGGCTAGGAAAGCGAATAGAATGTTGGGTGTTATTAAGAAGGGTATGGAGTCCAGGTGTGCGGATGTTATAATGCCGTTGTATCGCTCCATGGTGCGACCGCACCTGGAGTATTGTGTTCAGTACTGGTCTCCGTATCTCAAAAAAGATATAGTAGAATTGGAAAAGGTACAGCGAAGGGCGACGAAAATGATAGTGGGGATGGGACGACTTTCCTATGAAGAGAGGCTGAGAAGGCTAGGGCTTTTCAGCTTGGAGAAGAGACGGCTGAGGGGAGATATGATAGAAGTGTATAAAATAATGAGTGGAATGGATCGGGTGGATGTGAAGCGACTGTTCACGCTATCCAAAAATACTAGGACTAGAGGGCATGAGTTGAAGCTACAGTGTGGTAAATTTAAAACGAATCGGAGAAAATTTTTCTTCACCCAACGTGTAATTAGACTCTGGAATTCATTGCCGGAGAACGTGGTACGGGCGGTTAGCTTGACGGAGTTTAAAAAGGGGTTAGATAGATTCCTAAAGGACAAGTCCATAGACCGCTATTAAATGGACTTGGAAAAATTCCTCATTTTTAGGTATAACTTGTCTGGAATGTTTTTACGTTTGGGGAGCGTGCCAGGTGCCCTTGACCTGGATTGGCCACTGTCGGTGACAGGATGCTGGGCTAGATGGACCTTTGGTCTTTCCCAGTATGGCACTACTTATGTACTTATGTAAGGCCTTGAGAGTTTGATTGACCCGTTCCACGAGGCCATCGGTCTGTGGGTGGTAGACAGACGAAAAGTGAGTGTTAATCTTGAAGGTAGAGCACAGGGCTCTCCAGAACCTTGAAATGAATTGAGAGCCCCGATCACTAATGATCCGCAGAGGGAGACCATGTAAACGGAAAATGTGTTGGATAAAGGCCGTGGCAAGGGTGGCAGCAGAAGGAAGGGCCTTCATGCGGATAAAATGGGCCATCCGGGAAAATCGGTCCACCACTACTCAAGTGACTGTGTGCCCTTGGGATTCAGGGAGTTCAGTAACAAAATCCATTGATATTTCCTGCCATGGGAGTTGTGGAACTGGTAAAGGCTGCAGGAGTCCCCACAGCTTGCCAGGAGGGAACTTGTTTCGGGCGCAAGTGGGACAAGTAGAAACAAAATGTAAGATACCTTGAGCCATGCGAGGCCACCAATAATACTGAGATATTAAATGAAAAGTCTTACAGAAACCAGGGTGACCCGCAAAAGTGGAGGAGTGTCCCCATTTGAGGACTTTCTTCCTGGATTGAGGTGGCATGGAAGTTCTCGTAGATTTGGGTGAAACCAAGGTTGTGGAGGCAATGCAGGTAGGATTGAGCATGGGGTAATATTCTTCGGGTTCTTCAGAAGGGTTGAAGGCCCTGGGTAGGGCATCAGCTTGCGTATTTTTCTCGGCTGCTCGGAACACCAGGCGGAAGTTAAAACGGGCAAAGAATAATGACCAGCGTGCTTGCCGTGGTTTCAACCTTTTCGCTTCCTGAAGGTATAGGAGAGTCTTGTGATCTGTGATTACCGTGATGAGGTGCAAAGCATCTTCCAGGAGGTAGCGCCATTCTTGAAAAGCCAATTTAAGGGCCAACAGTTCCCGGTCTCCGACAGTATAATTTTGTTTGGCCGGAGAAAATATTTAGAGAAGAAAAAACAGGGGTGACGTTTGCCAGACTCTGAGGCTTGAGAAAGAAGAGCCCCTGCCCATCAACCTCCATAACGAACGGTCTTTTAACATCAGGACTTCGGAGTACTGGGACAGACAGAAAAGATCGTTAAAGGATGGTGAAGGTGTCTAGGGCTTCCGGTGTCCAGTTCTTCACATCTGCCCCCTTCCTGGTCAACGCAGTGAGAGGGGCAGTGATGATGGACTATCGATGGATGAACTGCCAGTAGAAGTTAGCAAAGCCCCAAAATTGTTGCAAGGCCCGGAGACCCTGGGGCACAGGCCAATCTCGGATGGCTCAGAGTTTAGCGGGATTCATTTGGAGGCCATTCGAGGAGACAATATATCCCAAGAATGGATAGACTGTTGATGAAATGAGCACTTCTCCAGCTTGGCGATTGGAGAATAGGCGGTGGCTCCGGAGGCGCTGCAGGACCGTAAGCACATGATGGACATGGTCCTTAACAGAAGTAGAGAAAACCAGGATGTCATCCAAGTAAACTATGACCGAGGAGTACAGAAGATCTTGAAAAATAAAATCAATGAATTCCTGAAACATTGCAGGTGCGTTGCAAAGGCCAAACGGCATAACTAAATACTCAAAATGTCTCTCATGGGTATTAAAAGCAGTCTTCCATTCATCAACATGGCGAATTCGGACTAGGTCGTATGCCCCTCGGTGATCTAATTTGGTGAAGATAGATGCCTCTTGCAGATGGTCGAAAAGTTCTGGAATGAGGGAAAGCGGATACCGATTCTTGATGGTTATTTCGTTCAGACCTCGGTCGTCAATGTAGGGTCACAACGAGCCATCCTTCTTGGAAACAAAAAAGAACCCTGCCCCCGCCAGAGATGAAGAGGGTCTGATGAGGGTCTGATGAAGCCATTATGGAGGTTTTCTTGAATATATTCCCGCATGGTATTAGATTCCTCCCAAGAAAGGGGGTAGAGCCGGCCCCGAGGGGGCATTTTGCCTGGAGTAGCTCAATGGGGCAGTCAAAAGGGCGATGAGGAGGAAGAGAGTCCGCCTTCTGTGCATTAAATACATCTTGGAAATCACGATATTCCTTGGGGAGAGAAGAATCACCCGGGCTCAAGACCCCCAGGGAGGCCACAATAGTCCTCGGGGAAGGCACCACCGGCATGAGACACGTAGCAAAACATTGAGAACCCCACCTGCCGATATCACCAGTAGTCCAGTTGATACTTGGTGCGTATAGTCATAACCAGGGTAGGCCCAAAATAATAGGATGAATGGCCCAGGGAGGCACCAGAAATTGAATTTCCTTCTTATGCAAAATTCCAACTTGCATCTGCAAGGGCTGGGCAACGTGAGTGATGGAGTAGAGAAGAGTTAAACCTTGAATGGTGGTCACTTGTAGCATAGGTTTGCAAAGAATTGAAGGAGCGCCTAGTTGGTTCAGGAGACCGGCGTCAATAAAATTTCTTCCTGCTCCTGAATTGATCTAAGCCACAGTATTAATACTGAGTTCCTTCCAGCGCAGGGAAATTGGGACGGAGACAAGATTATCCGGAAGAGGTGAAAAACGACCCAGGGCCACCCCCTCCAGTGACCCTGGGTCATGGCATTTCCCGGTTTATTCGGACAATGTCTTAGGAAGTGGCCGGCCTGCCCACTGTAGAGGCAAAGTTGATTGTTCCAACGGTGAGCCCTCTCCTTCTCCGAGAGGCGATGCCATCCGATAACCATTGGCTCTTCAGGGACTCCAGAAGTAGAGCTTGCCGCACCTTTGGGAGAAGAAGGGCGTGGCGTCTGGGGAGGTGGTCTCTGAGAGCAGCACTGAGCAGAGTGTTCCACTGACCTTTCTTGAAACCGTACATCGATACGGATGCAGAGGGTGATCAGAGCATCCAAAGCATTCGGAAGCTCCCGGCCGGCCAGTTCATCTTTGATCCGGTCGTTGAGTCCTTGCCAGAAAATGGACCTCTTGGTTCCATCCTACCTCTGAAGCTAGGGTTCGAAAGCGAACGGCATAAGCACCAACAGAACAATTGCCTTGTTGAACTCGTAGAAGTTCTGCGTCAGGGCCGTCCCGGCACATCAAAAACTAACCAGAAGCGGCAAAGAAATTCTCCAAGATCAGTGAGTAAAGGGTCCCATTCTTCCCAGAGAGGAGAGGCTCAAGCCAAGGTGGATCTGGAGAGTAAAGAGATTATACAGGTTATCTTGAGTCTATCTGTAGTAAAGGCTTCTGGTTACATTTCAAATAGCATAAGACATTGGTTGAGGAACCCTCGGCAAGAAGAAGGGGTGCCGTCGAACTGGGGAGGCTCAGGAAGCCGCAACCCTGGAGTAGGTAACACAGATCCAGACGACGCAACAGGAGGCTGTCGGGATTGAAGGGTTGACATCTTGGAACACACCTCCTGTAGAACTCCAGACAGACAGTTTAGCTGGGCCTGTTGCTGCTGAAGAACCTGGGCCAACTCAGACAGGTCGGATTTGTCCAGCGAATTCATGGCTTCGACTTTACTGTCAGACTTGTGAGTTCTTGTACCAAGTAGAGCGCTGCTGAGCCCAGTACTCGGACCAGGTTCTGTTTGGCGGCTAGACAACCCCGGGTTCCACCTGCGCTGGCTGCCGTTCCCCAGAGGTTGAGCCCCTAGGTGTGGGCAGCCTGCAGGACTTACGGGATTGAGCTGGAAGTGGGGTGATGAATGTATCGGCCAGGCAGGCAGCAGGTCAAGAGAGTAATCCAGGTTCAAGTGGCAGTCAGTAGGCAGGCGTCAGGCAAGAGAGTAACCCAGGTACAGGCAAGTCAGGCGGCAGGCAAGAGAGTAATCCAGGTACAGGCGAAAGTCAGTAAGCAGGAGTCAGGCAAGACAGTAATCCAGATGCAGGCGAAAGTCAGTAGGCAGGCGGCAGGCAAGAGAGTAATCCAGATGCAGGTGAAAGTCAGTAGGCAGGCGGCAGGCAGAAGAGTAATCCAGGTACAGGCAAAGTCAGCAACGAGGGACCAATAGATAAGAAGCAGACTACAGAGTTAGAAACACCTACCAAAGTAGAAGTCGAAGCATGGAGTCCAGGGAGAGCTCAGCTGATAAAGTGCTGGCATCTGACATCAGCAGGGAGAAGGGGCACAGCCATAGGACAAGAGCAGGGGAAGGAGAAACCGGAAGACCAATAGGAGAGAAGCAAGGGAAGCCAGGCAGAGGAAGAGCAGACCCAGGTGGGTGGAAGCAAAGCAATCAAGGAGCCTGGAAGCCAGGCAGAGAGAGAGAGAGAGAGAGCAGAAACAGGTGCATGGAAGCAAAGCAATTAAGGAGCCTGCAACCACCACTTTCTGAACAAACCCAGAGAGGACTACACACACATGGCTCAGGCAGTGCCAGTCAAGTGTGTGTGTCGAGGGGACCCCGCGCAGCCCGAGGACGCCACTTGTGTTGAGGTGGGGGACATGACAGTGTACTAGTTTGTCATTGACTGGTCCTCGGGGGCTGGCGGTGTGGAGCCTACTGTATTTTCTAATGTTCTCTTCAGCCCTGGTGGTTACAATCAAGGCATGTTTTGTTCGGCCTTCTTAGTGGAACTTTATGTAATACTGCCCATCTTTGCTCCTTTGGGTATGTACTGTATTCATGCTTTGCGTTGGATATCATGGTGGATTGGCTGTTGGGTCCTGTAGTAAACCAGCTCTTATGTTTTGCTGTATTCACATGTTTTTCAGCATTCTGTTCTTCAATAATGATATATTTAAAAAAAATAGCCATGCTGGGTCAGACCAATGGTCCATCTAGCTTGGTATCAGTGGTCAATCCAGGTCACAAGCACCTAGCAGAACTTTTAAAAGGCCTAACACATATTAATAACTTCCCTTGTTACATTGTAAGCCCTCCAGGGTCAAGAAAATACCTACTGTACCCAAATATATTGCACTAAATGAAAAATTGGATATAATAGGCATTACTGAGATCCGGTGGAAGGAGGATAACCAGTGGGACACAGTCATACCGGAGTACAAAGTATATCATAGTGATAGGGTGGACCGGACTGGTGGAGGGGTAGCATCGTATATTAACAAGAGCCTTGACTCAGATTACAAATTCAGCAGGACACAAATCACACCCTTGAATCATTGTGGGTTGAAATTCCATGTATAAAAGGGAAAAGGGCAGTGATAGGAGTGTACTACCGTCCGCCTCGCCAGCATGAGCAGGTAGACGCAGAAATGATGAAAGAAATCAGAGACGCAAACAAAATAGGCAATGTGATAATAATGGGTGACTTCAATTATCCAAATATAGACTGGGTAAATGTAACATCGGGACACGCTAGAGAGGTACAATTCCTTAATGAAATCAAGGACAGCTTTATGGAGCAGCTGGTGCAGGAGCCGACGAGAGAAGGAAAAATTCTAGACTTGGTCCTTAGTGGAGCGCATGATCTGGTGAGGGACGTTATGGTACTGGGGCCGCTTGATAACAGTGATCATAATATGATCAGTTTTGATATCAACCTTGAAGTAACTATACACAGGAAGTCAAATACATTAGCGTTTAACTTTAAAAAAGGAGACTATGATAAAATGAGAAGAACGGTGGAAAAAAAAACTTAGGGGGACAACTGAGAGGGTAAAAACTGTAAAACAGGCATAGACGCTGTTCAAAAATACCATCCTGGAGGTCCAGGCCAAACATATTCCACAAATTAGAAAGGAAAGACGGAAGTCCAAAAGACAGCCGGCCTGGTTGAAAAGTGAGGTTAAGGAAGTTATTAGGGCTAAAAGAAACGCCTTCAGAAAATGGAAGAAGGAACCATCTGAAAATAACAAGAAGCAGCATAAGGAGTGTCAAAGCAAATGCAAGGCGCAGATAAAGAAGGCCAAGAGGGATTACGAAAAAAAGATAGCATTACAGGCAAAAAAAGCATAGTAAATTTTTTTTTGGTATATTAAAAGCAGGAAGCCGGCAAAAGAATCGGTTGGGCCGCTGGATGACCGAGGGGTAAAAGGGGCGATCAAGGAAGACAGACGTAGCAGAGAGATTGAATGAATTCTTTGCTTCGGTCTTCACCGAGTAAGATTTGGGTGGGATACCGGTGTCGGAAATGATATTTCAAGCGGACGAGTCGGAGAAACTTACTGACTTCACGGTAAACCTGGAGGACGTAATGGGGCAGTTCAGCAAACTGAAGAGTAGCAAATCTCCTGGACCGGATGGTATTCATCCTAGAGTACTGATAGAACTAAAAAATGAGCTTGTGGAGCTACTGCTAGTGATACGCAATTTATCCTTAAAATCGAGCGTGGTACCGGAAAATTGGGAGGGTGGCCAGTGTAATGCGTATTTTTAAAAAAGGTTCCAGGGGAGATCCAGGAAATTATAGACCGGTGAGTCTGACGTTGGTGCCGGGGAAAATGGTAGGGGCTATTATTAAAAACAAAATTACAGAGCACATCCGAGGACATGGATTACTGAGACCGAGTCAGCACGGCTTTTGTGTGGGGAAATCTTGCCTGACCAATTTACTTCAATTCTTTGAAGGAGTAAACAAACGTGGACAAAGGGGAGCCGGTTGATATTGTGTATCTGGATTTTCAAAAGGCGTTTGACAAGGTACCTCATGAAAGGCTACAGAGGAAATTGGAGGGTCATGGGATAGGAGGAAAAGTCCTATTGTGGATTAAAAACTGGTTGAAGGATAGGAAACAGAGAGTGGGGTTAAATGGGCAGTATTCACAATGGAGAAGGGTAGTTAATGGGGTTCCTCAGGGGTCTGTGCTAGGACCGCTGCTTTTTAATATATATATAAATGATTTAGAGATGGGAGTAACTAGCGAGGTAATTAAACTTGCTGATGACACAAAGTTATTCAGTCGTTAACTCGCGACAGGATTGTGAAAAATTACAGAAGGACCTTACAAGACTGGGAGACTGGGCGGCTAAATGGCAGATGACGTTTAATGTGAGCAAGTGCAAGGTGATGCATGTGGGAAAAAAGAACCCAAATTATAGCTACGTCATGCAAGGTTCCACGTTAGGCGGTACGGACCAAGAAAGGGATCTGGGTGTAGTCGTTGATAATACACTGAAACCTTCTGTTCAGTATGCTGCTGCAGCTCGGAAAGCGAATAGAACGTTGGGTATTATTAGGAAAGTTATGGAAAACAGGTGTGAGGATGTTATAATGCCGTTATATCGCTCCATGGTGCGACCGCACCTTGAGTATTGTGTTCAATTCTGGTCGCCGCATCTCAAGAAAGATATAATGGAATTGGAAAAGGTGCAGCGAAGGGCGACTAAAATGATAGCGGGGATGGGACGACTTCCCTATGAAGAAAGACTAAGGAGGCTAGGGCTTTTCAGCTTGGAGAAGAGACGGCTGAGGGGAGACATGATAGAGGTATATAAAATAATGAGTGGAGTGGAACAGGTGGATGTGAAGCGTCTGTTCACGCTTTCTAAAAATACTAGGACTAGGGGGCATGCGATGAAACTACAGTTTAGTAAATTTAAAACAAATCGGAGAAAATATTTCTTCACCCAACGCGTAATTAAACTCTCTATAGTTTAGTAAATTTAAAACAAATCGGAGAAAATATTTCTTCACCCAACGCGTAATTAAACTCTGGAATTCGTTCCCGGAGAACGTGGTGAAGGCGGTTAGCTTGGCAGAGTTTAAAAGGGGGTTAGATGGTTTCCTAAAGGACAAGTCCATAACCGCTACTAAATGGACTTGGGAAAAATCCACAGTTCCAGGAATAACATGTGTGGAATGTTTGTACGTTTGGGAAACTTGCAAGGTGCCCTTGGCCTGGATTGTTCACTATCATGGACAGGATGCTGGGCTCGATGGACCCTTGGTCTTTTCCCAGTGTGGCATTACTTATGTGCTTATGTTAGTGATATGCAATTTATCCTTAAAATTGAGCATGGTACCGGAAGATTGGAGGGTGGCCAATGTAACGCCGATTTTTTAAAAAGGTTCCAGGGGAGATCCGGGAAGCTATAGACTGGTGAGTCTGAGGTCAGTGCCGGGGAAAATGGTAGAGGCTGTTATCAAAAACAAAATTACAGAGCACATCCAAGGACATGGATTACTGAGAACAAGTCA
Organism: Microcaecilia unicolor; assembly: GCF_901765095.1. Lineage (NCBI taxonomy): Eukaryota > Metazoa > Chordata > Amphibia > Gymnophiona > Siphonopidae > Microcaecilia > Microcaecilia unicolor. The sequence goes on from NC_044036.1 coordinate 232,835,628, forward strand.
ACACGGCTTTTGTGTGGGGAAATCTTGCCTGACCAATTTACTTCAATTCTTTGAAGGGGTAAACAAACACGTGGACAAAGGGGAGCCGGTTGATATTGTGTATCTGGATTTTCAAAAGGCGTTTAACAAGGTACCTCATGAAAGGCTATGGAGGAAATTGGAGGGTCATGGAATAGGAGGAAATGTCCTATTGTGGATTAAAAACTGGTTGAAGGATAGGAAACAGAGTGGGGTTAAATGGGCAGTATTCACAATGGAGAAGGGTAGTTAGTGGGGTTCCTCAGGGGTCTGTGCTAGGACCACTGCTTTTTAATATATTTATAAATGATTTAGAGATGGGAGTAACTAGCGAGGTAATTAAATTTGCTGATGACACAAAGTTATTCAAAGTCGTTAATTCGCAACAGGATTGTGAAAAATTACAGAAGGACCGTACGAGACTGGGAGAATGTGGAGAAAAAAGAACCCGAATTATAGCTACGCGTAGCAAATCAAGGGTTTGGATATTGCTTTAAAGATTGTTTATTCACACATCAATAGGCACACACATATTACATAACACTCTCATGCAGTTCACACATCAATAGGCACCCACATATTACATAACACTCTTATGCAGTATACATACATCACCACAGGATTGTAGCCTTCATCTGAGCCGTAACAGCAATCGGGGAAGCACCGATGACCACCCAGAGATTCTGCGGGACAATTCCACACTGGATAGAGGCGTCCCTCAAACCAGGTACAGAGCTTCTGTTTTAGCCAGAGCTTTCCCCTCGTTTTATAACAGCTCACAAACAAGTGTGCCTAGAACAGAACAATGAGTGGCCAATCTGCATTCCTCTCTCCCAGGCACCCTCTGATGAAAACACCAGCCTTTGGACTTTTCTCAGCACAGTCCTGTAGTGAGTTACCCACCGCAACAGAGTGTTGTGGTAGCAACCTGTCAAACAAATATTCTGGTAGCAACAGGTCAAAACAAACATTCTGCATGTCAGAAAACAAATATTCTGGGTCAGCATAAGTATCATATCATAAGTATTATACTCCAACACACTACGTCAATCAAAGTTCTATGTTAGGAGTTACGGACCAAGAAAGGGATCTGGGTGTCGTCATCGATAATACACTGAAACCTTCTGCTCAGTGTGCTGCTGCGGCTAGGAAAGCGAATAGAATGTTGGGTATTATTAAGAAAGGTATGGAAAACAGGTGTGAGGATGTTATAATGCCGTTGTATCGCTCCATGGTGCGACCGCACCTTAAGTATTGTGTTCAATTCTGGTTGCCGCATCTCAAGAAAGATATAGTAGAATTGGAAAAGGTGAAGTGAAGGGCAACTAAAATGATAGCGGGGATGGGACGACTTTCCTATGAAGAAAGACTAAGGAGGCTAGGGCTTTTCAGCTTGGAGAAGAGACGGCTGAGGGGAGACATAATAGAGGTATATAAAATAATGAGTGGAGTGGAACAGGTGGATGTGAAGTGTCTGTTCACGCTTTCCAAAAATACTTGGACTAGGGGGCATGCGATGAAACTACAGTGTGTACAAATCAGAGGAAATGTTTCTTCACCCAACGCATAATTAAACTCTGGGATTCGTTGCCGGAGAACGTGGTGAAGGTGGTTAGCTTGGCAGAGTTTAAAAAGGGGTTATACGTTTTCCTAAAGGACAAGTCCATAAACCACTACTAAATGGACTTGGGAAAAGTCCACAATTCCAGGAATAACATGTATAGAATGTTTGTACGTTTGGGAAGCTTGCCAGGTGCCCTTGGCCTGGATTGGCCGCTCTTGTGGACAGGATGCTGGGCTCGATGGACCCTTGGTCTTTTCCCAGTGTGGCACTACTTATGTAGTTATGTAATGTATCTCTCCTTAAACTGATATTGAAAAAGCATGAGCTAAATCTAAATAAATAATTTGGGAGGCAGTTGTGAGCAAACACTATTACTTTGCATTTTATTTGTGAAATAAAACTATTTCGGTTTACCAGAATATATGTGGGAGAAGAGTAGCCTAGTGGTTAGAGCACCGGGCTTGATATCCAAGGGTGCCTGCTTTTGATCTTGGCCAAGTCACTTAGTATTTTGTTTATGGTATTGTAAACCTTGCCTGTCATTTTATTTATTGTAAGCCACATTGAACTCAAGTATGTTCGAACTCAAGTCTGTTCAGGACAATATGGGATATACAGTGAAACCTCGGTTTTCGTCGAAAATAATCGGCGAAATCCGAAACCGACGAAAACCAGGCAATTAACGAGGACGCCCAAAATCGGGAGAAGGACATCCATCTTCCAATACAAATTGGGAGATGGACGTCCTTCTTTTTCGATGAAATCCAAGGCAACCGACGAAAACCGAGACAAATTTCTAGTCGAAAAAAAATCAACGAAAACTGACGTCAGCGAAAAACGAGGTTTCCCTGTATAAATAAAATAAACCTTCCATTGCCTCGGGTACAAAAATTAGATTGTGAAAAAGCAATAAAGCAATAAAGTTGGAACAAAAAGATATGAAGGTACCCAAAATGAAAAGACACCCCCAAATCACAAATGTTGAAACAAATACCAGGAAATACAGATGGAAAGCGATGGCCACAAATGTTCGTAGTCTAAGCAATAAAGTTCATGACCTTCAAGCCCTGATGTTGGAGGCAGACTTAGATGTTGTTGCAATCACGGAGACGTGACTCAATGGTTCCCATGAATGGGATGCAAACATACCAGGCTATAATCTATTTAGGAAAGATAGAGAGGGTCAAAGGTGGAGGAGTAGTTCTGTATGTAAAGAATGATATCATGGCGACTGAAATGACAGGGACCTGGGGAAAGAATGAAGCGATATGGATCACCTTAAAAAGAGATGATAGAACCTCTGTCCACATGGGTGTTGTCTACAGACCCCCGACACAATTAGAGGAACTAGATAAAGATCTGGTCGCAGATATTCAAAAATTAGGAAAGAAAAAAGAGGTTCTGTTGATGGGAGATTTCAATCTGCCGGATGTAGATTGGAAGGTTCCATCTACAAAATCGGAAAGAAGTAGAGAGATCGTGGATGCTTTCCAAAGTGCTCTGCTCAGACAAATTGTGACGGAACCCACAAGGGAGGGAGCGACGCTGGATCTGGTGCTCACAAATGGGGATAGTGTGTCAAATGTCCGAGTGGGTGCACACCTGGGAAGCAGTGACCATCAAACGGTTTGGTTTGATATGACAGCTGAAGTGGAGGGTGGCCACTGTAAGCTCAAAGTCCTGGATTTCAAGCGTGCTGACTTTAGTAAAATGGGGGAATACCTGAGGAAGGAGCTGATGGGCTGGGAGGACGTACAAGAAGTGGAAGGACAGTGGTCCAGGCTGAAAGAAGTAATAAATAGGGCCACAGACCTTTATGTAAGGAGAGTAAATAAAAGCAAGAGAAAAAGGAAACCGATATGGTTCTCCAAGCAAGTGGCTGAGAAAATAAAGGCTAAAGAGTTGGCGTTCCAGAAATACAGAAAATCTCAAGAGGAACACGGGGAGGAATGCTGGATGAAACTGAAAGAAGCCAAGAGAGAGGTACGTCTGGCGAAGGCGCAAGCGGAAGAACAAATGGCTAGAAATGTAAGGAGGGGAGACAAAAATTTCTTCAGGTATATTAGTAAAAGGAGAATGACTAAAAAGGGAATTGTGAGACTAAAAGATACAGTGAAACGCTATGTAGATAATGATGAAGAAAAAGCCAATTTGCTAAATAGATACTTTTGTTCTGTTTTCACTGAAGAAAATCCTGGAGAAGGACCACGAGGGACTGGCAAAAGTACACCTGAGAATGGAGTGGATAGAGCACCGTTCACGGAAGAGAGTGTGTATTAACAACTTGGAAAGCTAAAGGTGGACAAAGTCATGGGACCAGACGGGATCCACCCCAGAATATTGAGGGAGCTCAGAGAGGTTCTGGCGGGTCCCCTTAAAGATTTGTTTAATAAATCCTTGGAGACGGGAGAGGTTCCGAGGGATTGGAGAACGGTGGATGTGGTCCCTCTTCACAAAAGTGGTGATAGGGATGAAGCTGGAAACTACAGGCCGGTAAGCCTCACTTCGGTTATTGGAAAAGTAATGGAAACGATGCTGAAGGAAAGGATAGTGAATTTCCTGGAAGCCAATAAGTTGCAAGATCCGAGACAACATGGTTTTACCAGAGGGAAATCGTGCCAAACGAATCTCATTGAATTCTTTGTTTGGGTAACTGGAGAATTGACTCATTGATATGCTATAGATGTAATCTACTTAGATTTTAGCAAAGCTTTTGACACGGTTCCCCACAGGAGGCTCTTAAATAAACTCGATGGGCTGAAGATAGGTCCTGAAGAGGTGAACTGGATTAGGAACTGGTTGACGGACAGACGACAGAGGGTGGTGGTAAATGGAGTTCACTCGGAGGAGGGAAAGGTGAGTAGTGGATCGGTGCTGGGGCCGATTCTGTTCAATATATTTGTGAGTGACATTGCCGAAGGGTTAGAAGGTAAAGTTTGCCTATTTGCGGATGATACTAAGATTTGCAACAGAGTGGACACCCGGGAGGGAGTGGAAAGCATGAAAAAGGATCTGAGGAAACTAGAAGAGTGGTCTAAGGTTTGGCAATTAAAATTCAATGCGAAGAAATGCAAAGTGATGCACTTAAGGAGTAGAAACCTAAGAGAGACTTATGTGTTAGGCGGTGAGAGTCTGATAGGTACTGAGGGGGAGAGGGATCTTGGTGTGATAGTATCCGAGGATCTGAAGGCGACGAAACAGTGTGACAAGGCGGTGGCCGTAGCTAGAAGGTTGCTAGGCTGTATAGAGAGAGGTGTGACCAGCAGAAGAAAGGAAGTGTTGATGCCCCTGTACAAGCCGTTCGTAAGGCCCCACCTGGAGTATTGTGTTCAGTTTTGGGGGCCATACCTTGCGAAGGATGTTTAAAAAAATGGAAGCGGTGCAAAGAAAAGCTACGAGAATGGTACAGGATTTGCATTCCAAGACGTATGAAGAGAGACTTGCTGACCTGAACATGTATACCCTGGAGGAAAGGAGGAACAGGGGTGATATGATACAGATGTTCAAATATTTGAAAGTATTAATCCGCAAACAAATCTTTTCCGGAGATGGGAAGGCGGTAGAACGAGAGGACATGAAATGAGATTGAAGGGGGGCAGACTCGGGAAAGATGTCAGGAAGTATTTTTTCACAGAGAGGGTGGTGGATGCTTGGAATGCCCTCCCGCGGGAGGTGGTGGAGATGAAAACGGTAACGGAATTCAAACATGCGTGGGATATGCATAAAGGAATCCTGTGCAGAAGGAATGGATCCTCAGAAGCTTAGCCGAAATTGGGTGGCGGAGCAGGTGGGGGGAAGAGGGGTTGGTGGTTGGGAGGCGAGGATAGTGGAGGGCAGACTTATATGGTCTGTTCCAGAGCCGGTGATGGGAGGCGGGACTGGTGGTTGGGAGACGGGAAGTACTGCTGGGCAGACTTGTACGGTCTGTGCCCTGAATAAGGCAGGTACAAATCAAGGTAAGGTATACACATATGAGTTTGTCTTGTTGGGCAGACTGGATGGACCGTGCAGGTCTTTTTCTGCCATCATCTAATATGTATATGTTACTATGTGAGCCTCTAGGGTTAGAAATACCTTAGTGTACCTGAATCTAACTCGCCTTGAGCTTCTACAAGGTGAGTTAGATTCAGGTACACTAAGGTGTTTCAAGATGTGAGCAAAATCTAAATAAATAAAATTTGGTTGAAGACTCAAATATAGTTGAAAGCTAGAACTTTTTATTCCTCATTAAAAGTTGCATTTACATGGTGTCCTAATCCAAACTCCTAAATGGTATGTAAATGCATGCAGGATAACTGATATGTTCTTTGCTTGCACAGAGGATGCTCTCAGGTGGGAATCATCAAAGCTGTGAAAGAATCTGGTATACCTATTGATATGATTGGAGGCACCTCTATTGGAGCCTTCATGGGAGCCCTATATGCTGAAGAGCGAAGTTACAATCGTATGAGAATCAAAGCCAGAGAATGGGCCATGGTAAGACTACCTTATATGTACTTTTATTCTAAAGCATTTGAGAAAGTCCTCAGGATGGATAGGGAGTGCAAGAGGAATGTATTGTTATGCTTTTTTTTCAAAATAATAGAAGTCTGTTAATCTTGCAGTGTGCCATTTGGGTATTAAACCAATCAGCAAATTAATCCTTTGAGTATTCCAGTAGCTAAAAGCAAGTTAGTAAACTGAATCTAATTCCTCCTATTGGTTATGAAGGCTGCCTTTCATTGGCTTGCGCCATAACTGCTATTCCATAAACCCATCAAAGTACTTGGTCCTAGATAAACATTTCCCTCCACCACTTTCATCCAATATTCACAGTGTTTTTCAATTTGCCTCAGTGGTACTCATTGCCCAGTCTTTATCTCTGGCAATTGTTTGGTGTGGCAACCCACACCAAATGATATCCTTAATAAATATCTCATAGTTACCGTTATGCCATTTTAGCGCCAGCTTCGCTACATTGCTTCCGGGATAACCCCTGCCAAGATGGCAGGGCTAGAAATTTTACAGATTGTGACACCAGAAATATTATACACTGCATTCAATGCCCATGTAATTTAGTATATATAGGGAGAAGTAGCCGCCCTATTAAAGTAAGATTAACCGAACACAAATCAAGAATTACGACTCAGAATACTCAGGCCCCCTTAGTGGACCATTGGCTCGATAAAAAACATACAGTGGAAGACATTAAATGGAGGGTCCTGGAGTATATACAACAGGGTACTGAAGGGGGATTGATTAAGAAGATATTAAATTACAGAGAACAATGGCACATTTACAATCTGAAAACAGTGGTTCCTAGAGGCTTAAATGCAGAACTTGAATGGGCCTCCTTAATGTAATTGCTTTCCAGCGCTGTCCAATAGGAGTTCGGGGGTTTGATACGTCATTGGGTTTAACATTTAAATAGGTTTATTAAGAACGCCGTCGCCATCTTGGTAGGGGTTATCCCGGAAGCAGTGTAGCGAAGCTGGCGCTAAAACGGCATAAGGGTAACTATGAGATATTCATTAATGATATCGTTTGGTGTGGGCTGTAAAATACACCTCATGCTTTATGAATTGAAACGGTGTTTGTTTAATTTCGTAGGGGAAGTCCTTGATACAGCTTAGCAGTGAAACATGCATGTCGGACATCTTTGAGCCCCCAGTCCGAATACTTACACAGATAAGTGTTTAAATTATACATAAATGATTATATACAGCCGATGAAGATTTGGGTGCTAAAACAATTGCCACAGAAATAATGACTGGGCAGTGAGTACCACTGAGGCAAATTGAAAAACATTGTGAATATTGGATGAAAGTGGTGGAGGGAAATGTTTATCTAGGACCTAGTACTTTGAAGGATTTACATATAAGGTCCCTAGTAAGATTGATATAAGAATAACTGCCCCGGGGCGTGTCAAGATGGCGCCGAAAGCGGAGGTTTGGTAAGCAGCTCCAGCCTAGCCTTGGAAATTGTTTCCTTTTTTTCTTATTGAAAATGCCTCACTCGAAACGGAAAGGGGTCGTCCGGATAGTTCCCACACCTACCGGTACGTCCACGCCGGCGAGGCCAGGTTTGGAGCGCTTTTTCCCTGCTCTCTCTCGTGGAATTAGCGGGTTGGAGTTCATAGCGGGAGGAGCCGGTGAAGCGGTTACCTCGCTGGAAACGGAAACATCTCGATCCCCCCCGCCAGACTCTATGATTCCTCCGTGCCCTGCGCACACAGCGCGTCGAGAGGGAAACCCATCGCAAGCCGGAAAGGCTGACGCTGGAGGACCTTGTGGGGTATCCGACCCTGTGGAAGTAACAGCAGCAGCGGGGAAAGAACCGGAGGTCAGCCTAGGTCAGATATGGCTGAAATTGCTGGATATAGACAAAACCTTTCAGCAGTCTTCTATGGAGGTAAAGACTTTGAATACCACTGTACAAGAATTGAAGGACTCCATAGAAGTTGTAAAACAAGATTTTTCCTCTAAGATAGAGACTTTACAGAAAGAGATGATTCAAATTACTGAATTTAAAATGGCTGCAATAAAAGATAATATGGAATTAAGAAGAAAATTAGAGCAAATGGAGAACTTTAACAGAAGACTAAATCTTCGTCTACTTAATTTTCCTAAATTAGTAGGGATTCCCCCATTGGAAATTTTTACAAGATTCTTGAGAGAAAATTTAAATTTTCCACATGAGGCAATCCCGCCATTAAATAAAATATATTATATACCTAATACAATTAAAAAAGTAGAAGGAGAGAAATCAATGGACTTAAATAACATTACAGCCATTTTGGAACAATCTTTAGAAGAGGCAACCGAAAGAGCAAACTTGATTGTTTCTTTTGTCTTCCAGCAAGATTTGAACTCAGTAATGAGACTTTATTTCAAAACTACAAATCGTATATTTGGAGGACAAAAAATCTGGATTTATCCAGATGTAACAAAGATTACCCAGCAAAAAAGAAAATTGTTTCTTTCTATGAGGTCTAAAACAATAGAAATAGGAGGATCCTTCCTTCTTGCATACCCATGTAAATGTGTTGTAAGGTTAAGCCAAACAAAATATGTGTTTTTTAATCCTGATCATCTTAAATCTTTCCTAGATTCAAAACAACGATAGAGACTTTGAAGGAGTAAAACAAGAATGCAGGCAGCATCAATTTCTTTCTTTATTAATTTTGAGATAAATACAATGTAATCTTCACAAATTCCTACCCCCCCCCCCTCCTTTATTGAGGTCTAATGAAGCTAAAAGATATGTTACTATTGAGGAAAGTAAATTCATGTATGTTTACTTTGTTTCTAAAACTGTATTTCACTTAGCAGTTTTTGTATGTCTGCTTAAGTTGTGAAAATTCAATAAATAAATAAATAAAAATAACTGCCCAATATATTGGTATATTCCATAAACCCAGCCATATGAATTTTGAGCCTGGAAAAAAAGTAACTTTCTATCATGTCAGCACCAAAGGGGTAACTTCTCCTTAAGGTGTTTGTGTGAGAGCCGCAATTTACATAATCACCTTATAAGGAAATATTGACTGTATTTTTATATTGTATAGGTAAGGGTTCTGATTTCAGGTTTTAACAGACAGCAATAAAACATCCCTAATGCAAAGAAAAAGTAAGATAAATACCAGAAAAGGCCACATCCCACAGTACTCTCATACCCCCCACCTTGCCTTCCTTGGCTCCTCAACTCTATTTTTGTGCCTTCTTTGCAGTGAAGATTGGTCAGTTGCAGAACTATGTGCATTTGATTCAACTAGAAAAGGTATCCACAGAGATCTCTTAATTAGCAAGAAATTAAAAACTGAATACAAATTTTATAAACACATAAAATAGGATTCCTTTATATATTGTAGATCATGGATTCTTAACCATTTTGATTTCTGCACCCTTTTAACTGATCAGTGAACCCCTTTCCTAAACTGTGTGTCCACTAATGACTACTTTCAGCTACATATGTCATTGTTAGCCACTAACTGTGCTAACATGTTGCTAAAATTGCAGTAATATACAGTTATACTACCAATAAGGAGGAGGAGTGGCCTAGTGGTTAGGGTGGTGGACTTTGGTCCTGGGGAACTGAGTTTGATTCCCAGCACAGGCAGCTCCTTGTGACTCTGGGCAAGTCACTTAACCCTCCATTGCCTGCCGCATTGAGCCTGCCATGAGTGGGAAAGCGCGGGGTACAAATGTAACAAAAACAAAAATAAAAAATAACTGTCCTGATAACTGCCTTCACTGTCTAGAAAGTTTTAATAAATTGCCTCAGATTTCAAGACCCTTCTCCGCACCTCATTTGACCTCTTCCTGAGGGCAGGCACAACTGGTTAAGAATCCCTGTTGTAGAGTATTTCATGATAAATTGTGGTGCTTTAGAATGACACTGTATGCTTTGCTAAAGAATTTCATCAGTCCCCCACTTCTGTTTTCTGTAAAAGTGAACAGAATTAGAATCCTTTCCTGCATTATTTTTTTTTGTTAAATTTGTACCCCGTGCTTTCCATAGGCGGTCGGTGGCCCCAACTGTTTGGGGAGGCTAAAGGGGGCAAGGTTAGGGGGTGGGGCCAGGGGTGGAGCTTAAATCCATAATTGTCTGATAACACACAGAAAAAATAAAAATAAGTCACAATACCTTTTATTAAATTTAGATATTAGATATGTATCATATGTCAAACAATAAAGTGGTTGCTCAAAGCATATTCTAAGCAGAATCGCTCAACTGCAAAACACTATGCACAACTTTGTGCAAAAACACACTCAGAACCTTACTGTACCATAAATATTACACTAGGCAGAACCTAATATACCACCCATATGGAAAATGCAGACCGTCAACAATATGAAACAAGGGATCATATCATCACAATTCTCGTGTAGAGCCACAAAACACCCTAATTCATGTTTAATGTGGGATAAAATGCCATAAATAAGTAAATAAATATAAACTTTTAATGTTGAGCACCTGATTCTCAAAGTGGATATATTCCAAACACTATAATGAAAATAAAATGATCTTTTCTACCTTTGTTGTCTGGTGACTTTTGGTCCAGTATCCAATTCTGCTGCTATCTGTCCTCAGTGCAGGTCAGGAAGTCATCCTCTTTAAATATCTCCTTGGCAACCCAGGACCCCCCCCCCCCCCCCCGCTCTCCCAGCAGTAAGGTAAACAAAACATAAACCAATTTCTTTCACTGCAGCTCCTGCTGTGAGGATGGAGGTAAATCAACAATTTAAACCTCTCTGAATCAACAATTTAAACCTCTCTGAGCACAGCAGGGGAGGCTTAGCCTGTCCAAGCCTCTTATACCGGGCGCCTATGGCGCTTTCCCACTCATGGCAGGCTCAATGCGGCTTACATGGGGCAATGGAGCGTTAAGTGACTTGCCCAGAGTCACAAGGAGCTGCCTGTGCCTGAAGTGGAAATCAAACTCAGTTCCTCAGTTCCCCAGGACCAATGTCCACCACCCTAACCACTAGGCCACTCCTCCACCCATTAGTGCCCAATGTTCCCATAATAAGCCATATGGGAACAAATCATGGGAACATTGGGCACTAATGGGTTAATAATGAGGTAATCTGTGCAAGTTCCAGGCTTCTCCACAAGAGGTTTTGCACAGGGGTTTTGTTCAAAAGCCCATAGTATCCGTGGTCCTTCCCGTAGATTAGTGTTCATGAAACCTCAGGTCATGACCCAGCAGTGGGTCACTGCTCCCTTCCCTGCTTCTTCCTTCCCTCAGATGCCAGTGAAGGATCTGCACTGCAGCTTTTGCATGTTGCAGACACTCCAGCTCACTGCTGCAGTAGCCCCAACTTTGTATGCCCGCAACCAAAAGAGCTGATCAGAACAATTGCCTTCATAACTCTTTCAACTGATACTCTGATGCAGTGGCGTAGCCAGACAGCCAATTTTGGGTGGGCCTGAGCACAAAGTGGGTGGGCACAAAATTTTCTCTCTTCCCCAGCACTTCCCAATTCAAAATATAAATACTTTAGCAGATGAGGATCCCCAATTTCTGTCAGCTGAAGGCCTCCAGTAAAGATGGCCAGAATTCCTCTCCACCAAGCCCAGTAGGCAGCAGCAACTCCTCGAGCCTCTGATGCCAGCACCCCATACAATCTTAGTTGTCAGTGGCTCCAGGATGCTGCTCCCATCTGCCAAGCTCAGTAGAAGGCATCTCTGGCCAGCTTCAGAAGAGACCCCAGCTAGTAGGGCTTGGGAATCCCCACTAGCTACAGCAAGGGTCAGGGCTGCCATTAGCCATGCTGGTGACCAGGGCAGAAAATAAAGCCCCTCCCCCAATTCCCTCTCCTCTCCAATCTGCTCATCTGCAGTTAAAGTCACACTGACAGACCCTCACAAATTAGAAATAAAAATATATAGACAAAATTGAACTGGGAACCTCAGCATGTACTGCAACACTGGAGAAAAAAAACAACCCAAAACAAAAGCGCATTTCCTTTTCTACTTAACACAATAAAAAGACATCCGCTATGTACATTTCCCAAAGTTAACATATTCCATTTAAAATATTCAAAGTAAAATGATTTTCCTACTTTATTGTCTGGACATTTTATTTTTCCATCATGTTGGTTCCAATTTCTGTCTGTATTCTGCTAATTCTTCAAGCGGTTGTCCATTTGTCATTTTTCTCCTGTCGTTTCATTTCCTCACTACACCTACCTCTGAAATTTTGATCCTTCCATTTTAGCTCTTTCCTTCCTTTTTTTCTTTTCTGCCTCTGTACACTCAAATTTCATCCGCTTCCTAAATCTTTTCCTTCTTTTTACTTTTCAGATATCTATCACATTTCCATCTCCTTTCACCCCTTTGCTCTCCCATTCCCCATCTCTCTCCTTTTCAGCCTTCCATTCCCTTCTATCTTCGATCTACGCGCCATTACCATATTTCTACCCCCTGTGATCACTAATCTCTCCAGTCCCTGGGCCTCTCCCCCATGCTTTCCACCATTCCCAGTGTCTCCCTCCCTCCACCCTTCCAGCCTGTTCCCTCTTTCTACCCTCCTCAGCCTCGTAGCCTGATATTTCCCTATCCCTTTTACCTCCCACCACCAGCATCTTCCTGTCCCATCTCTCTCCCCTCCCCCATTGTCCAGCATTTTTCCCTTTCTCTTCCCTACCATCCATTGTCTCTCCCTGGATCCATCTTCCCTCTTTCTCCCCTCCCTCGCTCATGCATCTCTCCTTTCCTCTCCTCTTCTCCACCTTCATGTCCAACTTTTCTCCCTCTCCCTGCCTTGAGCCCCTGGTTTGACATCTCTCTCTGCCCAACCCCCCCCCCCCACCATCATCAACTCTCCATCATTCCTTTTCCTCACTGCCATGTTCAACATTTCCCCTCTCACCTCTCCCTTCCACTTCCATGTCCAAAATGTTTTTTTCTCTCATGCCCTTTCTCTCCCTCTACCCATCCCACCCATATCCAACAATTCTCCCTCTCTTTCCCCTTGCAGCATCTCTCCGTCCCTCCCCAGCTCTACCCTATCTCACTCCCTCATCCCAACAGTGCTCCTGTCTCTCCCCGACCCTCCACCCACACACCACCACCACACACACACGTTTTTCCCTCCCTTTCCCCAGCGACAGTCTGGCACCTGGCTGCAGGCCTTCTTTCCCCTCCCCTTTGGGCAGCGCTGCAGTCTATCGCTACAGCTGAGCAAAGCTGCACCGCGGGTCCGTCTCCGTCCTGCCGCTACTTCTGCCCTCCAGCTCCATTGTGATCTTTGTTTGCTCTCTTCTGCTGCCAGACAGTGCTTATCTGCAGCGGTTCCGGATCTGCGCGCTCCCAGGCCTGTCTGTATGCTGCCTGCGACTGCTTCCGTTCCTCTGCGCTGGCCCTGCCTACTCTTCTGAAGAGGCGGGGCCCAGCGCAGAGGAATGGAAGCAGTCGCAGGCAGCATACAGATAGGCCTGGGAGCGCACAGATCCGGAACCGCTGCAGAAGAGCAAACAAAGGTCACAGAGCCAGAGGGCAGAAGTAGCGGCAGGACGGAGACGAACCCGGTGCGGTGCAGCTTTGCTCAGCTGTAGCGATAGACTGCGGCGCTGCCCGAAGGGGAGGGGAAAGAAGGCCTGCGTGCCGGCGGGGGATCAATTCTTTTGTCGTCTCTATGCATCGTCGCTGGGTGGGCCTGAGCCCAAAGTGGGTGGGCCCAGGCCCACCCGTGGCTACGCCCCTGCTCTGATGTCATGGAACCTGCTTCTCACTCTCCCCTCCTATTAAATAGCTGATAAGACATCAGACCGGTGACTTCTTGTTTATCACCCCTGCTGTCCCACGCTTCACAGGTGGCTCATTTGTTTTTAAGTGTTACTGAAGAGACTGGGTTTATGATATATTAAAGATGAGTAGGCAGGATGGATTTTGTTTTTGAAGTCATGTGATGGCCTATTTCACACAGAACACTGAGATCGGAATTCAGACATTCTGATCAGGATGTGGTCAATTACGATGGTATTTTACAAACAGCCTTTTGTAAAATACCTATAAGGATGCAGGAATACGTGTGTATTTGCTGGCACACACAATGGGAACAGTAATCTTACAAACATACACATGGAAAAAAATCAACAGCACGAACATGGCAGCATCTACAAGGAAGTAGTGATTTTGTAACTTCCACATGTAAGTGGTACTGCTTCCATACGCAGCTATTGGATTTTCAAATCTAGATGTGTAAGTGCCACCAATGAAGTAGTGAGGGTGCAATTTTAATTTTTCTTAATTTTGAAGGCAGAAATAAACAATGGGAAATTAAGGAAAATTACTCCCTGAGGGTCCTTTTACTAAGCTGTGGTAAGCGCAAGCGTGTGCTTACTGCAGCTTAAAATGACTAACTAGGACGTGCTCAGGCATGCTTCAGTAAACTCCTATTCCTAATCTGCTGCCTGCAGATTAAAACATATATTTTATTTTTGCACAGAGGGAGCATGTCTGGGGGCAGAGTGTGTACGTTTCTGTGCTAATCAGTGCAGCTATATTACTGTACATTAACTGATTAGTGCAGGATTGCTGTATGAGCTCTTACCGCCTACAAAATAGGTGTTGGTAAGTGCTAATGTGATTATTTTTGTAAATGACCATGCACTAATGGCGACATTAGCACATGGCCATTAATGCAAAAAAAAAAAAGGAATATCGAACATTTACTGCTCTGGTAAAAATGGCTGTAGTGCGCAGGAAAACTCTACATAAGGGCGGGCTAAGGCCACTTTGTACCACAGCGTATAAAAAGGACCCCTTAATCTCTTGTATAAAGCCCTGGCCAAAATGAGCACTTTTAAAATTCTATACATGCCTTTGAGCTGGTTTAAAATCTGATGGAGAATATTTTTCCCATAAATGTGTATTCCCTTTCTAAAATAGGGAATACGTGTATAGATTTTTATCCTTCCCAGGCCTACTCAAACCATGTCTCAACCAAATTCCTTGAAATCTTTGCATGGTATGGATCTCCATGTGTAAATGAAGTGAGAGAGTACCCTAATGTTTAGTGCACTGGGCTGAGAACCTGGGGCACTAGGTTTGATTCCCATTGCAGCTCCTTGTGACTCTGGGCAAGTTACTTAATCCTCCATTGCCCCAGGTACAACAACTTAGATTGTGAGCCCACCAGGGCCAGAGAAAGTACCTATATAATGTAAACCACTTTGGTTGTACCACAGAAAGGCAGTATATCAAATACATGACCCTTTACCCGTTGACCCAAAATAGCAGCTTTTTCTAATTGCCATTTATAAGTATAAGCAATCAAAATGTAAATGCCTCTATTTATGCAGTGAATACAGCAAAGAGGTACAAGTGCAACTAATTGTAAGGTAGTGTAAAACTCTGTATACATTACCTTACATAGGGCTGCTTTTATTCAGGGCCGTGCCTAGGGTCTCTGGTGCCCCCCTGCAAGACTATCAGTTGCCCCCCCTCCCCCCCCCCCCCCCCCCCCCCCCCGTGAAAATGAACGCTCACCACTTGCCACACTGACAGGAATTGTCAGCAATATTCTTAGAAACAAATTGCTATACATTGCAAAGTAAGATAGCAGATGTAAATTCTCAAAGTGGACATATTCCAAACACTAAAATGAAAATAAAATTTTTTTTTCTACCTTTGTTGTCTGGTGACTTTCTTTTTCTGATCATGCTGGTCCAATATCTGATTCTGCTGCTATCTGTCCTCTTAACTCCGTTTGCAGGGCTTCCTTTCCATTTATTTCTTTACTTTCCTCCTTTCTTCTTCATTTCTTGCTCTATAGCCCCTGTGCACCTCTTCACTTAACCCTCCATTGCCCCTGGTACAAAATAAGTACCTGAATATATGTAAACCGCTTTGAATGTAGTTACAAAAATCTCAGAAAGGCGCTATATAAGTCCAATTTCCCTTCCCTTTCTTAAAAACCCTTGTGAAACTGAAGCTTTAAACTGAAGAATTATATACCATGAAAGGATGTAAATTCTGTGCATCCTGTCTGTGCAATTATAAAACTGTGATAGTCTTGGCAGCGTTTGATGCTTGTTTGTGGCCTATGTGAAATCCTACAGTGATCTAAATCTAGTTCCAGGGCCCACAAGAGTCCCAGGCACATTTCAGATCCTCTCAGATTCCCTGCAAGCACATCTCATCACTGACTGACTTGAGAAGAGAGATTGAGGAAGCAAATGAGAAGTGCTGGATGCTTAGGAACAGTACAATTTGCAGACTTTTCTCTGTCCATTCCAGGACATGACTGCGTTACATGCCTCATTCATTACATGTCACACAAGCAAAATTCAATCAACTTCTCAGCCGACCGAAACTATAGGGTTGTTTTGTTTTTCGCTTTGTTTTTCTCACTGCTCCAGATGGAGCCTCCCTACAGCTCAGCAGCAGGAATGAAGTGGGAAGGAAAGTAAGTAGCTGCAGGGTAGCGCTTTAGAAATGTTAAATAGGACAAAGGAAAGGGCTTGGTCCGACCTTTCTCCGGGCCCGGGAAGCCTGCAACGTTTTTGGCACTTCCTCAGACAAGGTGCAAAGTCTGGCTGTGCACAAGTAAACTGTGCTCCTTCCTTCTGGTGTCAGCATGGAAGTACAGTGCTGCGATGCAGAGACTCTCCGCATTTCTGCCAGGTTCGCCACCTCTGAAATAGGCTTCTTCCAATATCCGCACAGATTGAGATGAGAACAAGACTCGGAGGAGCTGAGGTAAGCGACGGGTAAGCATGACGCGGTGGCGCCCTCCTGAGGTTGGCGCCCCCCTATGGTGCTTACCTGGCTTACCTTTTATTAAAGGAGTAAAAAGTGGCCTTAGTGCACCTTTACACGGGTTTTAACTGCAGCTGGAAAATGGCCATATTTCTATTAATGACCATGCACTAATGTTGCCATTAATGTGTGGAAAAGTAGCCTAATGGTTAGTGCAGAGGGCTGAGATCCTGGGGAACTGGGTTCAATTCCTACTGCAGCTCCTTGTGACC
Organism: Microcaecilia unicolor; assembly: GCF_901765095.1. NCBI lineage: Eukaryota > Metazoa > Chordata > Amphibia > Gymnophiona > Siphonopidae > Microcaecilia > Microcaecilia unicolor. Next base: position 232,852,671 of record NC_044036.1, read on the forward strand.
CTGGGCATGTCACTTAACCCTCCATTGCCCCAGGTACAAAAGTTTGATTGTGAGCCCACTAGGGACAGAGAAAGTACCTGCATATAGAATGTGTACAGCACTGCTACATCTAGTATTGCTATAGAAATGATTAGTAGTAGTAATTCTCCGAGGACAAGCAGGCTGCTTGTTCTCATGATTGGGCCGTCGACCGTGGTGGCCCAGGAGACTGGCAAAAAATTTTGCAAGCAAAATAAGAATCTTCGAGAACCCTCCAGAGCGCGGACAGAGCGCACCGCGCATGCGCGAATGGCTTCCCACCCGCCGCACGAGCATGTCATCCTCAGTTTCTTTTATTCCGCGACTGAGGTGACACGGAGTTTTTTCACTGTGTTACCTTAGGCACAGGAGATCTTAGCGTTGCCGCTGCCTCTTTTCCTTCTTTACCTTCTTTTTTTTGTTTAGTTTTTAACAAAATTTTAAAAAAGGGGTTTTATTATTTTACTAGCCCTTATTTTCCTTAGTTTTAGTCACTGAGTATAAGTTTTCTTTCTTTTCATCGCGGCCCTCTTTTAGGCCACACGGCCGGGTTTTGTTTTTCCTTTTTTTGTGCCTTTTTAATTGGCACAATCGCGTCCTTTAATTTCGCAGCCGCCGTTTTTCCGTCCATGTCATTGAGGACACTCAGCGGCTTCAAGCGTTGTACTCGGTGCAACTGGACCATCTCGGGTACCGACCCCCACTCGTGGTATCTCCAGTGCCTTGGGCCCGATCATCTTCCAGCTGCTTGTAAGCTGTGTCCTTTAATGAAAAAACAGACCCAAGTGTCTTGGGAGGCTCAATGGGAAAAACGTTTTGCTGATCGATCCGGTCCTTCGACGTTGGCATCGGTACCGAGGTCGGCGGTGTTGATGTCGAGGGAAGCGACTTCGAGAGCACAGGTAATGGCTGCCAAACGACCACATCACGCTGGGTCTCCACCTGTCTTGAGGCCTACTGCTATGCAGGCCCCCTGGACCGCCCTTTGTTGGACCCGGCCCCGAGGAGGTGTAAGGATTCCACTTCCTCCTTTTCGGTAGCAAGGAGTCTGGATGACCGGCGTCAAGCGAAGGCTAAGAAGCACCGTCATTGATCTACTTCCATGCACAGTACCGAGAGCTCCGGGGAGCTGAGGGATTTGGCACCCGAGAAGCGTTGGCACCGAGAGGACCGCTCACCCTCTATACAGGAGGTGCCGATGCATCGGTCTTCAGGCAGCCTGGTACTGGCTCTTGAGCCCCCACAGATTCTGCCACCGGCCTCTGCACCGGCCTCGCAGTCTTTTCCGATGGCGGCTCTCGACGAGCGTATCAGGGCCCTTCTTCCAGAGCTTCTGGAGGGATTGTTGCACCAGTCTACTTCGGTACCAGGGGTGCTTGCGCCTTCTGCACCGTCTGTTGAAGCACCATCTGGTCTTTCACCTGTGGTGAGGTCTCCGACCTCGGTGCTGCTTGCGGCATCGGAGTCGGCTGCCACCCGGTTCGACTCTCCTTCAACGTTGGCTATGCTCTGTGGACTTAAAGGATGCTTACACCCACATCTCGATACTCCCAGCTCACAGGAAGTATCTTCGGTTTCGGCTAGGACCACAGCACTTTCAGTACTGTGTACTGCCCTTTGGTCTGGCATCTGCGCCCAGAGTATTCACAAAGTGCATAGCTGTGGTCGCAGCGTCGCTACGCAGACTGGGAGTGCATGTCGTCCCTTATCTCGACGATTGGCTGGTGAAGAACACCTCGGAGGCAGGCACTCTACAGTCCATTCGGATGACTATTCGAGTGCTAGAGCTACTGGGGTTTGTGATCAATTATCCCAAGTCCCATATTGTCCCGGTTCAAAAATTGGAGTTCATTGGAGCTCTGTTGGACACACAGACGTCTCGAGCTTATCTTCCTCAGACAAGGGCAGACAGTCTCCTGGCCCTCGTGTCCATGGCTCGAGCGTCTCAACAGATCACAGCTCAGCAGATGTTAAGACTCTTAGGACACATGGCCTCTACAGTTCATGTAACTCCCATGGCACGCCTACATATGAGATCAGCTCAATGGACCCTGGCTTCCCAGTGGTGCCAGGCCACAGGGGATCTAGAGGATGTGATCCATCTCTCCACCGACTTATACAGTTCCCTTCAGTGGTGGACCATTCGATCCAATTTGACCTTGGGACATCCATTCCAAATTCCTGTAATCCGTTGGGTTGGTCGTGAGCCCTTGGGCCCTGACCGAGGCCAAAGGGAGACCGACCCACCACCACACACCCCAGCTATACAATACCCATAATCTACCCCTCCCCGCAGTCCCTCAGGAAGAAGGGAAATAGGCATACAGGTGGGCCTCGCGGCCGAACCGGAACCCACGCACACAGAGCCACTCATGCGAGCCTCACGGCTGAACTGGAACCCAATCACACACAGGGAGGGGTGAAAGAACCCAGAGGGCCCCCCGGGCCCCAAGATGCCAGACATGCACTGAACACCAGCAATAGGGCAGAGGGAGAAACAAAGGACCAGAGCGGGCCTCGCTCACCCAGGGGACTAGCACAGGACAGGGGAACTAACACCACCAGGGTAGGAAGCCCCAGGCAGAAGCCAGAGGAACCAGACACAAAAGGAAGGCAGAAAGCCTTTGCCTCAAACCCACTGTAGACAGAGGCAACCAGAACACAAAGGGTTAAGCTTGTAGAGCCAGCAGAGAGTTCCATAAATCAACAAACAATCAGAGAGAACGCTTCCCTTCCCCCGAGAGGGAGCAGGGCTATAGAACAAACACACTGGCAGAGGCAGGAACACCATACACACAGTACACAAAGGGTTAAACTCACAGAGCCAGCAGGCCGGGACACTGAGAAGAGAAATCCTTAAAACAAACAAACAAACAAAGGAGAAGGCTCTCACTCAGCCCAGCCCCCACTAAACAAACGAGCAGCTGACCCTGATTACAGAGCTACCCACACACGCAGCAGCTAACCCAGAGGGAAGGAAAAGAATACTCTAACACAACACAGATCCCTGTCAGAACCTAGAGCACGTTCTGAGAGAAAACTATCAGGCTTTCCAGTTACCATCAAGCGTAAGTAACGCAAATGCAGAGAAACTCTTCAGCTGCAGGCTAAAGTACTATCCCCTGACGTCAGCACAACCCCTGGCAGCCAATCAGAAGAGACGTCCCCCCTCCCCCTCAGCCAAACCGGCAGAATCATAACATCACCCCCCTTCAAGGGCCCCCCCTACCCCATCCACGAGGTTTAGGTTTGTGAAGGAAAAGGCGATGGAACCGTCTGACTAAGACCAGCGCGTGGACATGAGTAGCGTCCTCCCAGGAGTTGTCTGCCGGTCCATATCCCTTCCACGCAATGAGATACTGGAGATGTCCCCGGAAGCGCCTTGCATCCAAGACATCCCGGACTTCGTATTCCCCCTGGGAGGCTGAGATGGCTGTACTAGCAGGCAACGCGGGCAAAGCCCCTTTTCTCAGAATCACAGGCTTCAGCAAGGACACATGAAAGGTGTTATGTACCCGTAATGTAGGTGGTAACTTTAGCTGATAACAGACCCGATTCACTTGCCTCACAATGGGATACGGGCCCACAAATCGAGGTGCAAAGCGGGAGGAGGGGATCTTCAGACGAAGATTACACATGGACAACCACACCAAGTCGCCAGGCTGGAAGCGCGGTTCCACTCTGCGAGACCGATCCGCTTGGCGTTTCATACGAGCGGAGGTCACTCGCAGCGCTTTCTGAACTGACGACCAAATTGCTTGGAGCGAGGTCACCGCATCGGCCGCTGCCGGGACATCCGAGTTGGTTTTCAAGGGGGCTGGTATCCGCGGATGTCGTCCATATACGATATAAAAGGGTGAAGCGCCCGTGGCCGAGCTCACTCGGTTGTTATGAGCGAATTCTGCCCAAGGCAGCAGCTGACTCCAGTCATTGTGGTGCTCATTGACATACATCCGCAGGAACTGCTTCAAGCATTGGTTCACTCGTTCTGTTTGGCAATTGGATTGTGGGTGATATCCTGACGAAAAGTTCAGCTTAACTTCAAGGGCTCGATTCAGGGCTCTCCAGAACGTTGAGACAAACTGTACTCCTCGATCGGAGGTAATAGATTCTGGCAGACCATGGAGACGAAAAATAGCGCTGATGAAATACTGTGCCAGCTTCACCGCCGAAGGAAGGGTAGGCATGGGTATGAAGTGGGCCATTTTAGAAAACCGGTCCACCACTACCCAGACAACAGTGTACCCTTCAGAGTTGGGCAGATCCGTAACAAAGTCCATGGCAATGTGGGTCCATGGTCTCTCAGGTACCGGTAAAGGCATCAGCAACCCCTGGGGCTCCGACGGTCAGCTTTATGCTGGGCGCACACAGGACACGCAGCCACGAACTCCTGCACATCCCGATCAAGTGAAGGCCACCAATACTGCTGGGAGATGAACCGCTTGGTTCCCAGGATCCCGGGATGTCCCGCTATTCGAGAGGCATGCCCCCATTGGAGTGTCTTTTCTCTCAGCCGGGGTGGCACAAAGGTCATACCTGCAGGTACTGCTAGCGTCATCGCGGGCACAATGACATCGGGTTTAATTACATACTGCAGGGGTTCTTCCTCCAGGTCAGCCTCCATGGACCTGGAGAGGGCGTCTGCCTTGATGTTCTTCTCCGTTGGACGATAAGTCAGAATGAAATCAAAGCAGGAGAACAATAGTGCCCACCGGGCCTGGCGAGGATTCAGCCTTCTCGCTTATCGTAAATAAGTCAGGTTTTTATGGTCCGTGAACACCGTGAAGGGCTCCTGCGCCCCTTCCAGCAGATGATGCCATTCTTCCAGGGCCAATTTAATGGCTAATAGCTCCTGATCCCCGATGGCATAATTCTTCTCGGCAGGGGTATACTTTTGGGTGTGCTCAATTGCTTTCTGTCGCAGGGATGCCCAAAGTTCACGGGGGCGTGTCAGCAGTGTACTGAAGGCGGGACGGAGGCGTGCTTAACAGATGGGCGTTCTTGGCCGATAATGGAAAAAAGAAGGGCGTCCCTGACGAGCATTTGGCCGAGTTTACTTGGTCCCTTTTTTTTTTCACGAACAAGTCTGAAAAGGTGCCCAAACTGACCAGATGACCACCGGAGGGAATCAGGGATGACCTCCCCTTACTCTCCCAGTGGTTACCAACCCCCTCCCACCCAAAAAAAAATTTTAAAAATTTTTCCAGCCTCTATGCCAGCCTCAAATGTCATACCAAGCTCCATCACAGCAGTATGCAGGCCCAGGGCCGGTCTTAGCAAGTGCGGGGCCCTATGCAGACCAATTTGATGGGGCCCCACCCTAACTCCGCCCCCACCCTAGCTCCAGGGCCGGCCACCCCTCCCTCCGAGCTCCAAGGCCCCCAGCTCCAGGGCGTGTCAATCCTGCACAGTCAATGCCAACTGAAAACCATGTCTTTTTCACAAACACAGATACACCCTAATCCACTATAGAATAAGTAGTAATATTTAAACTTTCTATTTAGGAGAGACCACGTGAGGACATGAGCTGAACAGCAGCGTGTTGCTGAAGCTCCAAGACTCCTGCCCGAAATTGACCTAAAAGTGCAGTGATTTAATGAAAATATTGACGCAGACCCTACAGTTGAGACTGCCCTAGTTTATGGACAAATATTTGCGAAAATCGACTGGAGCGATGGCACAGCGATCCGGGAAAAAAGAGAAAACCAAGACGAACGACCCGGAATCCAAAATGGCGGACGAACCTGGTAAATTGCCCGGAGAGTTCACAGAGATGCAGCTCACACAACTTACCATGGCGGTCACAAAAGCGTGGGAGCCGAAGTGGGCAATGATGGAGCAAAAGTTGGAGAGCCTGGCCACGCGAATGGATGGCATAGGGACGAGAGTGGGAGATCTCGAGGCACGCGTGTCGGCCTTGGAGGACGAAGGGAGAGGTTATGGCCCGGACATAGCTGCCTTAACACAGCAACTAAAAGGCTACCATGAAAAACTAGAAGATCTCGAAAATCGCTTGCGCCGGAACAACATCCGGGTGGTAGGACTTTCTGAAAATATTCCGGAGCGGAATTTAACACCGTGGCTTGAAAACTGGCTGAGTAAAGAACTGGCGATTTCAGACGCCACAGGCCCGCTGGTAATAGAAAGAGCACACCGAGTAGGCCGCAAACTCGAGGGCAAGACACGGCCGAGAGTGGTAATGGCCAAGATATTCAACTATCGCCACAAGATGGAAATCATACAAGGTTTCAGAATGCGCAGAGACACCCTAACTCATGAAGGACATAAAGTGTTAATATTTCAAGATTTCTCAGCTGAAGTACAGTCGCAGAGGAAGCAATTTCACCCACTTTGCTCAGCATTAGCCCAGAAAGGTGTGAAGTTTACGTTGCAATTTCCGGCCACCTTACGAATCTTGATACAAGGACAGTGGCAAATGTTTAAAGCAGTGGCGGACGCAAAAACAGCAGTACTGGAAGCGGGCCTGATTGAAGAAGTATGAAAAAGGTAACGCTGTGGACAGGGCAGTTATAAACGAAATCGAACATTTTACAAGGGTCAAGTCATGTACAAGGGCGGGGGTCCCATGTGCTCGAAGGTCTCACTACTTGATCTTTTGGGGCACCAAAAGATGGAGAGAGGGTATAATTGGGTTTTGGGAGAAGAGATACGGGTGGGTTTGGCGGGAAGGAAGGGGGGATGGGGGGAATCTGAAGAAGTTAAAACACAAGGGGTACAATTATTGAAGACATGGGACACATTAGGAGCAACGGCAGACAATAACACACACACAATCACTTTTAGTTCACAGCAGACAGATGAACGCAAGATTTTGGGAAAAGAGATGACTAGGTTATGGGAAGTAGAGTTGTTGATGATGGGAAGTTCAAGAGGAAGATGCCTGTCAGAATAACAACATGGAACGTGGGGGGGGGGGGGGGTAAACTCCCCAATAAAAAGAGCGAAAATTCTTACAGTCTTGAAGAGGCACAAATCAGACATAGCATGTCTAAAGGAGACACATTTATCAGATACTGAACATGACAAGCTAAAAAGACTATGGGTGGGAGAAATTCATTCCGTTCCAGCAAAAGGGAAAAAAGGAGGGATAGCAATCCTTTTCCGAAAAGGGCTGGTCTATAAAGCGACAAAAGTAGCTATGGGGAAGGAGGGAAGATATATTATAGTGAAGGTATGGATGCCAGGACTAGAGATCATTTTGGTAGTACTTTATGGCCCTAATATTTACAATCCAGAGTTCTTCAGATCTTTAGTGGGTAAATGTAATGTTAAGGGTAAACAAAGGCTGGTAGTGGTAGGAGATTTCAACTTGGTACATAACCCAGATTTGGATTGTTCCAATAATCTTTCACCCCATTACTCAGGGAACAGGGCCAGAGAAATGGCATTATTTGCTAGAGAGCTTAATTTAATAGACACCTGGAGAGCCCTACACCCGACAGAACGTGAATTCACGCACAGATCAAGGGCCCATGGAACGCAATCCAGGTTGGATTACATATTAATCGACAGAGCAATGTTTTCACAGGTGATAGCAACTGATATAGGCCCAGAAGCAATATCAGACCATTCGCCAGTGTGGATGGACCTGGAATTACAAGGGGACATAGGAAAGGGAAGAGGATGGAGATTTCCAGCATATTTATTTACAGACTCAAAATTTCAAAAATATCTCACCCATAAGTGGGCAGAGTATAGCCAAAATAATAACAGACATGCCCGGGAGCAACCCGCTTTATTCTGGTCGGCCTCCAAAGCAGTCCTAAGAGGGGACATTATTGCGTTTTGCAGTAAGCGCAATAAATGTCGAGCGGCCGGGATACTGCTGCTAGAATTGAGACTAAAAAAAGCACAAAATACGTACACGCACAGGCCAACGAAGGTCAACCTAGAAAATTTGAAAGCGGTGCAGATCGCTCTAAATACTTTATTACATGAATTAGAACTGAGGTCGGCGTTATTCTATAAATATAAATTGCATAGGTTCGGAAATCGGGCGGGACGCTTGCTGGCAAGAGTAATAAAGAACTGGGGAGGGCCTAGAACAGTGCCCACTCTCAGAGACAAAAATGGTAGATTGACCAATGATCATCACCAAATAGGTCAAATTTTTACCACGTATTTTGCTACACTATATAAAAGTCAAGGAGGGCCCAGGGGGGAGGCATTGGCCAAATATCTGCAAGAGACACAGTTACCACAATTGCACAAAAATCACTTAGAATAGTTGAACGCGCCAGTGACAATGGGAGAATTGCAAAAGGCAGTGAGAGCACTGAAAATGCGGTCAGCCCCCGGCCCTGATGGATTTTCCGGGGAATATTATAGGCTGTTACCCCCCGGAGCTTTAGTGAATCTGCTCAGTTATTTCGAGGAGGTGGTGGAAGAAGGTAAATTGCCGCTATACGCTAACACAGCCCTTATAACGTTAATTCCGAAAGTAGGCAAGTCCCCGGAGAGACCAGGGTCATACAGACCAATATCTCTACTGAATGTAGAGAGATACAGTGGGGGAAATAAGTATTTGATCCCTTGCTGATTTTGTAAGTTTGCCCACTGACAAAGACATGAGCAGCCCATAATTGAAGGGTAGGTTATTGGTAACAGTGAGAGATAGCACATCACAAATTAAATCCGGAAAATCACATTGTGGAAAGTATATGAATTTATTTGCATTCTGCAGAGGGAAATAAGTATTTAATCCCTCTGGCAAACAAGACCTAATACTTGGTGGCAAAACCCTTGTTGGCAAGCACAGCGGTCAGACGTCTTCTGTAGTTGATGATGAGGTTTGCACACATGTCAGGAGGAATTTTGGTCCACTCCTCTTTGCAGATCATCTCTAAATCATTAAGAGTTCTGGGCTGTCGCTTGGCAACTCGCATCTTCAGCTCCCTCCATAAGTTTTCAATGGGATTAAGGTCTGGTGACTGGCTAGGCCACTCCATGACCCTAATGTGCTTCTTCCTGAGCCACTCCTTTGTTGCCTTGGCTGTATGTTTTGGGTCATTGTCGTGCTGGAAGACCCAGCCACGACCCATTTTTAAGGCCCTGGCGGAGGGAAGGAGGTTGTCACTCAGAATTGTACGGTACATGGCCCCATCCATTCTCCCATTGATGCGGTGAAGTAGTCCTGTGCCCTTAGCAGAGAAACACCCCCAAAACATAACATTTCCACCTCCATGCTTGACAGTGGGGACGGTGTTCTTTGGGTCATAGGCAGCATTTCTCTTCCTCCAAACACGGCGAGTTGAGCTCATGCCAAAGAGCTCAATTTTTGTCTCATCTGACCACAGCACCTTCTCCCAATCACTCTCGGCATCATCCAGGTGTTCACTGGCAAACTTCAGACGGGCCGTCACATGTGCCTTCCGGAGCAGGGGGAAGTTGCGGGCACTGCAGGATTGCAATCCGTTATGTCGTAATGTGTTACCAATGGTTTTCGTGGTGACAGTGGTCCCAGCTGCCTTGAGATCATTGACAAGTTCCCCCCTTGTAGTTGTAGGCTGATTTCTAACCTTCCTCATGATCAAGGATACCCCACGAGGTGAGATTTTGCGTGGAGCCCCAGATCTTTGTCGATTGACAGTCATTTTGTACTTCTTCCATTTTCTTACTATGGCACCAACAGTTGTCTCCTTCTCGCCCAGCGTCTTACTGATGGTTTTGTAGCCCATTCCAGCCTTGTGCAGGTGTATGATCTTGTCCCTGACATCCTTAGACAGCTCCTTGCTCTTGGCCATTTTGTAGAGGTTAGAGTCTGACTGATTCACTGAGTCTGTGGACAGGTGTCTTTCATACAGGTGACCATTGCCGACAGCTGTCTGTCATGCAGGTAACGAGTTGATTTGGAGCATCTACCTGGTCTGTAGGGGCCAGATCTCTTACTGGTTGGTGGGGGATCAAATACTTATTTCCCTCTGCAGAATGCAAATAAATTCATATACTTTCCACAATGTGATTTTCCGGATTTAATTTGTGATGTGCTATCTCTCACTGTTACCAATAACCTACCCTTCAATTATGGGCTGCTCATGTCTTTGTCAGTGGGCAAACTTACAAAATCAGCAAGGGATCAAATACTTATTTCCCCCACTGTAAAGCTTTTATCCAAGATACTGGCTGAGCGATTGGCACTGTGCTTGCCAGACCTGATAGGACCAGAACAGGTTGGGTTTATAAAGAAAAGGAGAGCGGTCCATAATGTTCGGAAGCTAATGCTTGCAATGGCGACATGTACACTAAAAAACATACCTATGTGGGTGTTAAGCCTTGACGCTGAAAAGGCGTTTGACTTAGTGCATTGGGATTACCTGTTTCAGGTGCTGGCAGCGGTAGGAATATCAGGATGGTTCCTAAAGGCAGTGGAAGTACTATACAAAGACCCCACAGCCAGTGTAATTGTAAATGGAAGGCGAGAAAGGGAGTTTTCAATTCAAAGGGGCACAAGGCAAGGCTGCCCACTATCACCTCTATTATTTGTGCTGGCAGTGGAACCACTGTTAGAAAATGTAAGGCGGGCGCAGGAGGTGAAGGGGGTGAGGGTGGAAGACCATCATTTGAAAGTGTTCGCTTATGCGGACGACCTACTCCTGACCATAACAGATCCCAACAACTCCCTAACAGGAGTATTAGAAAAGGTGGAGAGATTTGGAGGTTTTTCAGGGTTTAAGTTAAATCACACCAAGTCTTATATTCTTCCGGTGACAGAGTCAGACTTGAAACAGCACAGGGGCCCCCAACAGTTAACCTGGACTAAAGGACCAATCAAATACCTAGGAATCTGGCTCCCAGCAGACCTAACCACCATGTATAATGAAAATATTAAACGACTGTTGAAAGAGACTGCAGAAAGATTGAATATGTGGAAAGCACTACCTGTCACGCTCTTGGGACGGATAACCTGGATAGACGGATACATGTGCATTGTGCCAAAATGGTTGTATGTGTTCCAAACAATACCATTATATTTGACAAGAAAGGATGAGAAGAAGTTAAGTAGACTTTTGCAATCATTCCTATGGCTGGGCAAAAAGGCGCGACTCCCAATGTCAACTCTGACAATCCCAGTGGAATATGGTGGGCTGGGTCTATTAAGTGTGAGATATTTGACGGTGGCATGTGGAATGCGCCACATCAATGACTGGTTTAGGGAGACAGAAGACTTCTCCAACACCAAACTGGAACTCCGGATGATGCCGGAGTTGCACTTTACAAGTTATTTACATGCAGGTGGGGGACTCGTTCCAGACATCCTGAAATACTCAATGATAATGCCAGCGGCAAAGGCGACCTGGTCTTGGGTATGCCGCCTACATAAGTTTTCAGCAAAAATAACACCTTTACAGACCATCTGTGGGAATGCACAGTTTGTACCTGGGATGCTGTACCCAACATTTCGAAAGTGGAGGCGCAAGGGACTGATATATCTGCAGCACGTATTGGACCCGGAAGGTAAGATTAAACCATTTGTGGATTTACAAACTGAGTTTGGCCTTCCAGACACGGACAAATTTTATTATATGCAGCTTAAACACTACACAGACTCCTTGGGATGGGAACCATTGGCAGAGGATGTACAAGAGGAATTGTCATCAGCATTTTCCCTGACGGCCCAGCAGGAAGTTCCACTCACGTTCCATCACAGACATATAAGAGACACGATAGAGGAGCCAGACTATATTAGATTAGCAACACAATGGAGCAGTGAACTTCATATTAACATTTCAGCCGCACAACTAAAAGCGCATGTTTTGTCTATTAGACGCGTCAGTGCGGCAGCGAACCATTGGGAGATACAGTATAAATTTGCAATGCGAATCCACGTGGCTCCTAGAAGAGCTTTTCACATGGGAATGTCCTCATGGGGCGAATGCCCAAAATGTGGAGAGACTGGAGCAACACTGGGACACATGTTTTGGACCTGCGTGGACGTGGGGAAATTTTGGAAATCCATCTTGTTTTCTGTGTCTAAGCTTTGGAACACAAAGTGGATCTATGATGCTGGATTATTATTTGGACACCCCAGACTATTAAAGCCTAGCCCCAAGGGATTTGCAGAGTTTGTGGCTAAGGCGACCATCACTTCCAAGCAGATCATATTAACAGAGTGGATTTCGCACAAGGCTCCCACGCTGCAACAATGGCGGACACGCATGTTACTAATGATGCGCCTGGAACGTGCGGGACTGTTCGACATGGAATCGAAAGATGGGAAGAAATTTCAACAGTGCTGGAGTCCCTTCTGGATGACGCTCATGCCAAGAGCACGAAGCCATCTGTTGAACGTATGACTTTAAAGACATGTGTACTGTAGTAAAGACTGGGTTGAGAGATGATGAGTCCCGTACAAAGGGGGGGGAGGGGTTAGTAAAAAGGGGGGGGGGGGAAAGGGGGGGGAGGAGGGCAAGGGGACACTACAAATTGGTTGATGATTTCATGTTGTGTTGTTTCAATTTCACAGTTGTATTTCCTGAAGATTTTTCATCAATAAAAATGATTTAAACATAAACTTTCTATTTAGACAAAAATTAAACTGAACCCCCAAGATGCCAGACTCTGCATACAATTCAACACCACAGAAACAGAAAATGTCCCCTAGTACTGTGCAAAATATAAAGACAACAGATGTAAATTTGAAAAAATACTAACAAATACCAATCACCACTTTACAAATTAACAAATAGAAATAAAACAAGTATAGAAAATAAAATACCATTTTATTGGACTAATACATTTAGCTTTCAGAGGCCAAAACCTCTGTCCTCAGGTCAATACAGTATAGAGCTGTTACAGTATCCTATCCTGACCTGAGGAAGGGGGCTTTGTTCTCCGAAAGTTAGTCAAAATGTATTAAAATTAGTCCAATAAAAAGATTACCTTATTTACATGTTCTAATATATATTATGATGTCACCATAGATGAAAGGGTTAAGGCCTTGACTGGATAAGGACTTGGCTAGTGGGGTCATTAAGTTGAAGAGGATCGGTGATAATGGTGATCCTTGAGGTACTCCGCAATCTGCTTTCCAGGGTGATGATATGTTTGTGTTTGATTTCACTTGGTATGTTCTAGTGGTTCGGAAACCCTTGATCCAACTAAGTATTTTTCCACCGATCCCAAAGTAGTCCAGGAGTCTTAGTAATATGTTGTGGTTTTACTATGTCGAATGCACTAGACATGTCACATTGGAGGAGGAGAATGCTTTTTCCTGCTGCTATTTCCTGCTTGAATTTGGCTAGAAGGGTGATTAGTACTGTTTCGGTGCTATGGTGGGGGCGAAATCCTGATTGTGAATCATGAAGTATTGAGAATTTGTTTATGTAGGCAGTGAGTTGTTTAGTTACCATACTTTCCATCAATTTGACTACCAGTGGGATGGATGCTACCGGGCTGTAATTAGTGATTTCATTTGGTTTTTTTCTTGATGTCTTTTGGTATTGGGGTGAGTAGGATATTGCCAGTTTCCTTCGGGAATTGACCTTGCTGGAGCATGTAATTTAGGTGGGATGTGAGGTCAGATATAAAGCAGTCAGGGGTGGATTTTAGTAGGTAGCTGGAGCAGGCATCGAGTTTACAGTGGGTATTGGAGAACCTGTTGATCGCCTGGGTAACTGTTTCGATGGTGAGGAGGGCGAAGTTTGATCATGTTCGGTCCGCTGGGTATTCTTCAAGGGTTGGGTCCAAACCATTGATGAAGTTATTGGTATCAGTGGTGTCCTGAGGTAGTGTGTTGCGTAGGTTTATGATTTTTTCATTGAAGTATTTGGCAAGTTTGTCTGCTGATGGGGGATATCTGTGTGGTATCTCCAAAATTGTTGTATCACCCTATAAGACCAGAGACCATGAGAGATCATACCTTCTACTGTGCCACATTTAAGTCAAAACAGAGAAGGGATACAACCTGTCTTGTAGGTTTGTGCTTAAGAGAAGTAAGCTCTCTGAAAGTTACAGAAATGGTATTCCCTTAAAGTAGCACCATATACCAAAGTAGGAATCTGATTCAGTGAGCAAACAATATATTTAGCGGTCATCCAAAAGCCCAGATCCGTGTCCCACAACCTAGCAAGGGTCCCAGTCTTAAAGTTGAATGATTTTACACAACACCTTATGAAGCAATGATATTGAAGTAGGGTCCAAAAATGTGACATTCAAGAAATCAAAGACTTTTTTTTTTTGCAGTACCTAAAAAAAAAGAAAAGACCCATCCCTATGCAGCGATTGTATGTAATGGACTAACTGAATATATGCAAACTTGTCATTATTGGTTACTTGAAAAGATTGCTAGAGGTTTTCAAAAGGTAAAATTTCCCCATTGTCATTAAACCATTGTCATAACATGATCAAATATGACTTTACAGATGCTGATTGCACACAATAGCACGCACCAGCTCCCTTTGAGAAAGATGCTGGGCGAAACAGGTCCCCGTCAGGGAAATTAAAGCTGGAAGTTATGAGCTAAGTGTCATTTGATGTTTTTGAGATTTGCAGTTTGAATTAAGCACAATAGAGCACAGTGAAGAAAAATAAAATAAGGATGATTGTTTAAAGTGTGCGGGAGGTTTTTAGCCAATGATGAAGTGGTTAACCTATAGAGTACTAAGGTCTCTGTGAACGTTCACTGAGTACCACAGGAAGTTTTGAGGTCTTTTCCTCCATGCTAATTTTAATGAAAGAATCAAAAGTATTTTGTTAATGGCTAATTTAAAGTCCCTTCAAAATAGAACTTTTCACCACAGAACTATGAAAACTTCAAGACAAAATATCTTGAAGTTTTCATAGTTCTGTGGTGAAAAGTTCTATTTTGAAGGGACTTTAAATTAGGCATTGACGTTGTTTAAAAATACCATATTAAAGCCCAGACCAGATGTATTCCACATATTAATAAAGGTGGAAAGAAGAGCACACGACAGCCAGCATGGTTACAGGGAGAAGTAAAAGAGGCTTTTAAAAGCCAAAAAACCATCTTTCAGAATATGGAGAAAAGATCCAAATGAAGAAAACAGGAAGGAACATTAACACTAGCAAGTTAGATGCAAAGCACTGATAAAGAACACCAAAAGAGAATACGAAGAGAAATTTGCCTTGGAGGCAAAAACTCATAGTAATAACATTTCTCCGAGGACAAGCAGGCTGCTTGTTCTCACTAATGGGTGACGTCCACGGCAGCCCCTCCAATCGGTGCTAGTCCTCGCGCGCAGATGCGCACCACGCATGCGCGGCCGTCTTCCCACCCGAACCGGCTCGTGTTCGTCAGTCGTCTTTTGTCCGCGCTCAGGACGGTCGTGTTTTGCGCCGTTTCGCGCCCCTCGAAGTTGACCCTCGCGCGTCTTCGCGATTTTCGCTGGAAAAAAAAAAAGGACCTTTACGGTCTTTACCCCTTTCCTGTGCTTCCAGCTTTTGCCCCGCGTAAGTTTCCCTTTGCTTTCGGGGTAGGCCTTTTTTGAGGCCTCAGTACGGGTTTTTTCTCTCCCTATTTTTGGTGCCTATATCGCCATTACGAATTTTGATTTCGCCGGCGTGGTGCGCCCGGGTAATCTCGCTCACTGATAGGCACGCGTCGTGTCTTCAGTGTCTGGGGGCTGGGCACCGCCCGCAGGCCTGTAGTCTTTGCGCCCTTTTACAGAAAA
The DNA here is from genome assembly GCF_901765095.1 of Microcaecilia unicolor. Lineage (NCBI taxonomy): Eukaryota > Metazoa > Chordata > Amphibia > Gymnophiona > Siphonopidae > Microcaecilia > Microcaecilia unicolor. Next base: position 232,868,339 of record NC_044036.1, read on the forward strand.
GGACTCAGCGAGATTGGCCCAGTGGAACGTGTTGTTCTTGGGCTCTTCGTCGACAACAGCACCGGGGGGCATCGAGTGCATCGATGTCGACAGCATCAAGACCTTCGACCTCGGCATCGACCCTCTGCATCGTCGGTACCGAGACTTCGAAAGGCTGCGTCGGCGTCGGTGGTACCGGAACCTCCACTAGTGCTGATGTCGTCGGACGGTGGTGCTTCAACTGGAGTGCAGGTGAGGGCTGTCCATTCCCCTGCTAGTGGCGGTGAGCCTTCGGGTGGGTCTCCCCCTACCCTGAGGGCTCCTGCGGTACAGCCCCCCCGAGACCGACCTTCTTCGGCCTCGGCCCCGAGGAAGCGACTGCTGGATTCTACGTCCTCCTCGTCGGTACCGGGAAGTTCCGGTGACATGCTTCGTTTGAAAAAGTCAAAGAAGCATCGACACCGGTCTCCTTCCCGCATCGGTACCGAGAGCTCTGGGTCGCCGATGGAGTCGGCACCCAGTAGGCATCGGCACCGGGAGGACCGCTCACCCTCTGTTCAGGAGGTGTTGATGCGCTCCACCTTGGACAGCCCGGAACAACCTCCATGCCCGGAACAGACTCTGACCTCGACGCCTGCATCGGCTTCCATGTCTTTCTCCACAGCTGCTCTGCACGAGAGTTTCCGGGCCGTTCTCCCAGAGATCCTGGGAGAGCTGTTGCGCCCTTCCCCTCCGGTACCGGGGGTGCTTGCGCCACCGGTACCGTCGAGTGAGGCGCCAGCTGGCCCCTTGCCCGGGGTGAGGTCTCCGACATCGGTGCCGCTTGCGGTACCGACTGCGGTTGCCTCCCAGGAAGGCTCCCCGACGACGTCGGCGGAGGGAGCTTTGCCGGTGCTGGCGAGGGAGTCTACCTCTCGACGCTCCCACCGTGGCCGTGTTTCCACGGAGTCGAGCCGGGCACGGCTTCAGACACAGGTTCATGAACTTGTGTCTGACACCGATGGTGAGGCCTCGTGGGAGGAGGAGGAGGACATCAGATATTTCTCTGACGAGGAGTCTGATGGCCTTCCTTCTGATCCCACTCCCTCCCCTGAAAGGCAGCTTTCTCCTCCCGAGAGTCTGTCTTTTGCGGCCTTTGTCCGGGAGATGTCTACGGCCATCCCCTTCCCGGTGGTCGTGGAGGATGAGCCCACAGCTGAAATGTTTGAGCTCTTGGACTATCCTTCTCCACCTAAGGAAGCGTCCACAGTACCCATGCATCATGTCCTCAAAAAGACATTGCTGGCGAACTGGACCAAGCCTCTAAGTAATCCCCACATTCCCAAGAAGATCGAGTCCCAGTACCGGATCCATGGGGACCCAGAGCTGATGCGGTGTGGTGGATCTGGCCCTAAAGAAGGCTGAGTTCTAGGGAGCATGCTTCGGCGCCCCCGGGCAAGGACTCTAGAACCTTACTCCTTTGGGAGGAAGGCCTACCATTCTTCTATGCTCATGGCCAAAATCCAGTCTTACCAGCTCTACACGAGCATACATATGCGGAACAATGTGCGGCAGTTGGCGGGCTTGGTGGACAAGCTCCCTCCTGAGCAAGCCAAGCCATTTCAGGAGGTGGTCAGGCAGCTGAAGGCGTGCAGAAAATTCCTGGCCAGAGGGGTATATGATACCTTTGATGTTGCGTCCAGGGCCGCTGCTCAAGGTGTGGTGATGCGCAGACTCTCATGGCTGCGTGCCTCCAACCTGGAGAACAGGATCCAGCAGCGGATTGCGGACTCCCCTTGCCTAGCGGACAATATTTTTGGAGAGAAAGTCGAACAGGTGGTAGAGCAGCTCCACCAGCGGGATACCGCTTTCGACAAGTTCTCCCGCCGGCAGCCTTCAGCATCTACCTCCTCAGGTAGACGTTTTTATGGGGGAAGGAAGACTGTTCCCTACTCTTCTGGTAAGCGTAGGTACAATCCTCCTTCTCGGCAGCCTGTGGCCCAGGCTAAGCCCCAGCGCGCTCGCTCTCGTCAGCAGCGTGCGCCTCAGCAAGGCCCCACGGCTCCCCAGCAAAAGCAGGGGGCGAGCTTTTGACTGGCTCCAGCAGAGCATAGCCGACATCAACGTGTCAGTGCCGGGCGATCTGCCGGTCGGGGGGGAGGTTGAAAGTTTTTCACCAAAGGTGACCTCTTATAACCTCCGACCGTTGGGTTCTTCAAATAGTCCGGCAAGGATACACCCTCAATTTGGCCTCCAAACCTCCAAATTGCCCACCGGGAGCTCAATCTTACAGCTTCCAGCACAAGCAGGTACTTGCAGAGGAACTCTCCGCCCTTCTCAGCGCCAATGCGGTCGAGCCCGTGCCATCCGGGCAAGAAGGGCTGGGATTCTATTCCAGGTACTTCCTTGTGGAAAAGAAAACGGGGGATGCGTCCCATCCTAGACCTAAGGGCCCTGAACAAATATCTGGTCAAGGAAAAGTTCAGGATGCTTTCCCTGGGCACCCTTCTCCCCATGATTCAGGAAAACAATTGGCTATGCTCTCTGGAAGGACGCCTACACGCACATCCCGATACTGCCAGCTCACAGACAGTATCTGCGATTTCAGCTGGGCACACGTCACTTCCAGTACTGTGTGCTACCCTTTGGGCTCGCCTCTGCGCCCAGAGTGTTCACGAAGTGCTTGGCTGTAGTAGCAGCGGCGCTTCGCAGGCTGGGAGTACACGTGTTCCCCTATCTCGACGATTGGCTGGTGAAGAACACATCCGAGGCAGGAGCTTTACAGTCCATGGAGATGACTATTCGCCTCCTGGAGCTACTGGGGTTTGTGATAAATTATCCAAAGTCCCATCTTCTCCCAGTACAGAGACTCGAATTCATAGGAGCTCTGCTGGATTCTCGGACGGCTCGTGCCTATCTCCCAGAGACGAGAGCCAACAACTTGTTGTCCCTCGTCTCGCGGGTGCGAGCGTCCCAGCAGATCACAGCTCGGCAGATGTTGAGATTGCTGGGCCACATGGCCTCCACAGTTCATGTGACTCCCATGGCCCGCCTTCACATGCGATCTGCTCAATGGACCCTAGCTTCCCAGTGGTTTCAGGCTGCTGGGGATCTAGAAGACATGATCCGCCTGTCCACGAGTTTTCTCAACTCCCTGTATTGGTGGACGATTTGGTCCAATTTGACTCTGGGACGTCCTTTCCAAATTCCTCAGCCACAAAAAGTGCTGACTACGGATGCGTCTCTCCTGGGGTGGGGAGTTCATGTCGATGGGCTTCACACCCAGGGAAGCTGGTCCCTCCAGGAACGCGATCTACAGATCAATCTCCTGGAGTTACGAGCGGTCTGGAACGCTCTGAAGGCTTTCAGAGATCAGCTGTCCCATCAAATTATCCAAATTCAAGCAGACAACCAGGTTGCCATGTATTACATCAACAAGCAGGGGGGCACCGGATCTCGCCCCCTGTGTCAGGAAGCCGTCAGCATGTGGCTGTGGGCTCACCGTTACGGCATGTTGCTCCAAGCCACATATCTGGCAGGCGTAAACAACAGTCTGGCCGACAGGTTGAGCAGGATCATGCAACCTCACGAGTGGTCGCTCAATTCCAGGGTAGTGCAGCAGATCTTCCAGGTGTGGGGCACCCCCTTGGTGGATCTCTTTGCATCTCAGGCCAACCACAAGGTCCCTCAATTCTGTTCCAGACTTCAGGCCCACGGCAGGCTGGCATCGGATGCCTTCCTCCTGGACTGGGGGGAAGGTCTACTGTATGCTTATCCTCCCATACCTCTGGTGGGGAAGACTTTGTTGAAACTCAAGCAAGACCGAGGCACCATGATTCTGATTGCTCCGTTTTGGCCGCGTCAGATCTGGTTCCCTCTTCTTCTGGAGTTGTCCTCCGAAGAACCGTGGAGATTGGAGTGTTTTCCGACCCTCATCACACAGGACGAAGGGGCGCTTCTGCATCCCAACCTCCAGTCTCTGGCTCTCACGGCCTGGATGTTGAGAGCGTAGACTTCGCCTCTTTGGGTCTGTCAGAGGGTGTCTCCCGTATCTTGCTTGCTTCCAGGAAAGATTCCACTAAGAGGAGTTACTTCTTTCTATGGAGGAGGTTTGGTGTGACAGCAAGGCCCTAGATCCTCGCTCTTGTCCTACACAGACCCTGCTTGAATACCTTCTGCACTTGTCTGAGTCTGGTCTCAAGACCAACTCTGTAAGGGTTCACCTTAGCGCAATCAGTGCATACCATTACCGTGTGGAAGGTAAGCCAATCTCAGGACAGCCTTTAGTTGTTCGCTTCATGAGAGGTTTGCTTTTGTCAAAGCCCCCCGTCAAACCTCCTACAGTGTCATGGGATCTCAATGTCGTTCTCACCCAGCTGATGAAACCTCCTTTTGAGCCACTGAACTCCTGCCATCTGAAGTACTTGACCTGGAAGGTCATTTTCTTGGTGGCAGTTACTTCAGCTCGTAGAGTCAGTGAGCTTCAGGCCCTGGTAGCCCAGGCCCCTTACACCAAATTTCATCATAACAGAGTAGTCGTCCGCACTCACCCTAAGTTCTTGCCGAAGGTAGTGTCGGAGTTCCATCTGAACCAGTCAATTGTCTTGCCAACATTTTTTCCCTGTCCTCATTCCTGCCCTGCTGAACGTCAGCTGCACACATTGGACTGCAAGAGAGCATTGGCCTTCTATCTGGAGCGGACACAGCCCAACAGACAGTCCGCCTAATTGTTTCTTTTGATCCCAACAGGAGGGGAGTGGCTGTGGGGAAACGCACCATATCCAATTGGCTAGCAGATTGCATTTCCTTCTCTTACGCCCAGGCTGGGCTGGCTCTTGAGGGTCATGTCACGGCTCACAATGTCAGAGCCATGGCTGCGTCAGTGGCCCACTTGAAGTCAGCCACTATTGAAGAGATCTGCAAAGCTGCGACTTGGTCATCTGTCCACACATTCACATCTCATTACTGCCTGCTGCAGGATACCCGTCGCGACAGTCGGTTTGGGCAGTCAGTGCTTCAGAATCTGTTCGGGGTTTAGAATCCAACTCCACCCCCCTAGGCCCATGTTTATTCTGTTCCAGGCTACACTCTCAGTTAGTTGGATAAATTGTTAGGTCAATCTCAGTTATGTCCTCGCCGTTGCGAGGCCCAATTGACCATGTTTGTTGTTTTGAGTGAGCCTGGGGGCTAGGGATACCCCATCAGTGAGAACAAGCAGCCTGCTTGTCCTCGGAGAAAGCGAATGCTACATACCTGTAGAAGGTATTCTCCGAGGACAGCAGGCTGATTGTTCTCACAAACCCGCCCGCCTCCCCTTTGGAGTTGTGTCTTCCCTTGTTTTGTCTTGCTACATATGGGACTGACGAACACGAGCCGGTTCGGGCGGGAAGACGGCCGCGCATGCGCGGTGCGCATCGGCGCGCGAGGACTAGCAAAGGCCTTTGCTAGTAAAGTTTTCCGATTGGAGGGGCTGCCGTGGACGTCAACTATCAGTGAGAACAATCAGCCTGCTGTCCTCGGAGAATACCTTCTACAGGTATGTAGCATTCGCTTTACAGGTATATCAGAAGCAGAAAACCTGTGAGGAAATCCATTGGACTGCTGGATCATCAAGGAGTAAAAGGGGAATTCAGGGAGGACAGGGCCATAACAGAGAGGCTTCGGTCTTTACTGAAGAAGATGTAAGAGATCTACCTGTACCAGAGATGGTTTTCAAGGGTGACAATGCAGAGGAACTGAAATATTTCTTGATGAACCTAGAAGATGAACTGAGCCAAATCGACAAATTAAAGAGTAGTAAATCACCTGGACTGGATGGTATACACCCCAAGGTACTGAAAGAGCTCAAATATGGAAATTGCAGATCTGATGTGAGTAATCTGTAACCTGTTGTTAAAATTGTTTGTAGTACCTTAAAATTGGAGGGTGTCTAATGTAACGCCTGTTTTTAAAAAGGGATCCAGTGGTGATCTGGGAAATATCAGACCAGTAAGCCTGCTGTCAGTGCTGGGCAAAATAGTGGAAACTATTATGAAGAATAAAGTTACAGCATAGGAGTCAACTTTTCAAAATTATTGGGGGTGCTAAGCCCAATGGAAATAACCCTTCCTTGGACAAAAACAAGGAATTTTCTCAATATTGGGGGTGCTCAAGCACCCACAGAGTCGGCTCCTATGAGTTACAGGATAGATAAGAATGGTTTAATGGGACAGAGTCGACATGTATACAACCAAGGGAAAGCTTGCCTCGGCAGTTTGCTTCATTTCTTTGAATGCATGAATAAACGTGCATGAAGGTGAGTCAGTTGATGAAGTGTATCTGAGTTTTAAGAAAGCGTTTGACAGAGTCCCACTTGAGAAAATGACAAAACCCATGGGATAGGAGGCATTGTTCTGTTTTGTGGATTAGGAATTGGTTGATGGATAGATAAGAGAGGGTAGGGTTAAATGACCCATTTGCTCAGTGGAAGAGGGTGAATAGTGGAGCACCTCAGGGATCTGTACTGGGACTGGTCCTATTTAATATGTTTATTAATGATCTGGAAATAGGAGCAATGAGTGAGGTGATTACATTTGCAGACAACACAAAACTATTCAAAGTTGTAAAAATGTATGCAGATTTTGAAAAATTGCAGGAACACTTTATGAAGTTGGAAGACTGGGCATCCAAATGGCAGATGATATTTAATGTGGACAAGTGTAAAGTAATACACATTGGGAAGAATAATCCAAATCATAGTTATTTGATGCTAGGTTCCCACCCTACATGTCTACACCCAAGAAAATGATCTAGGTGTCATCGTAAGCAGTACACTGAAATTTTTGGCCTAATGTGTGGTGGCGGCTAAAAAGGCAAACAATGCTAGGAATTATTAGGAAAGGGATAGAAAATAAGACAATATTATAATGCCTCTGAATCGCTCCATGGTGCAACCACACCTTGAGTATTGTGTGCAATTCTGGTTGCCGTATCTTTAAAAAAGATATAACAGACTTCCGGCGGAGCTGCTGGCCAAGATGGCCGCCACGAGCTGAGCTCCGCAAAGTTGCGATCGGGGATCCTCGATTTATCCCCCTTTAACGCCCCAAAACACAGCATAACTCTGTGCCACAAGAGCAAGGCAAGCGCTGGAAGCAGATCAGCGTAGTGGGCAAGGGAGAGCGGCGAAGCTGAGAGCGCGGAGAGCCGAAGCTGTGTACCGCCCTTCCCCCGCGTCGCGGCGTGCTACCACGAGCCGGAGAAGTAGGAAGACTGGAGCTCGCACGCGATCGGGACGGTGAAGAACAGCGGAATTGACTGAGTCCTGCAAAAGGAATAATAAAATAAGCAGGAGCGCCCTAGCAATTAGTCACTGCACAGGCTGCCGAGTGAAGAAGGGGCAAGGGAGCTGGAGTCGCTGCAGGCAACAGGAAGAAGGCGGTTTACAGGCCTGAATACGGAGGCCAAAAGCAGCGCAAGCTCTCCACAGACACCCGGCAGACTCAGCATCGGGTAAGCGATTGCAAAGTGACAAAAGATATTAAAAGTATACAACAGAGCTTGATGTAAAGACGCCAGAAGCCAGTAATATTAAGAGGAAAAGGAAAAAAAAAACCGGCTATTGGCCCCAGAACAATATGAGAAGGACAACACAGCTTTTCCTACTTTAAGACATTAAATTAAGATATTAAATTATAAGAGATACAGACGATTATTTAGAGCAAACAGATTAAAACACTCGGGGAAACAGGAACGGAGATCCAAAAGACCTCTGGAGTCAGAATATAAACCATCTCTGTATATGGCTACCCGCAGCTCAAAAAATGAACCGGAAAAATCCAGGGGGGGAGGCACAAAGATGGCGGAGAAAAGCTCCCCCGCATCTCCCTCAGTGAGCTCGGTTTGGGCCTCAGAAATAGTAACAGAGGTCAAAATGGCAGTAGAAGAAACAATGAGCCAACAACTTCAACAGATATTGGACAAGCTGGATGGAATGGATCAGCGGTTTACGACCTTTACGAAAGACTTTCAAAAGGTCCAGCAACGGTTGGGGGAAGTAGAAACAACAACGCAGGAATCATCAAGGACCATACAACATCTCCAAAAAACAGTAACGGTACTGGAAGAAAAAGTAGATGATCTAGAGAACCGCTCTAGAAGAAACAACTTAAGACTGGTAGGAATACCTGAATCAATAAAAGATGGAGAGCTCAGGGAATTTCTTGAAACCTGGCTGGAGAAGATTTTTAACAACCAAAGCACGGCAGGGCTGCTCAAGATCGAATGGGCACATCGGCTGGGAGCCAGAAAAGCAACCTCAGATAGACCTAGAGTGGTCATACTGAAACTGCTCCATTATCAACACAAGATGGACATATTAACAGCTCTCAGGAAAGGAGAAAAGCTGGAGATAGAGGGACATAAGATACTGTGCTTTCAAGATTACTCTACTAAAGTCTCTTTACAATGAAAGCAATATTCACAGGTATGTGGACGCCTGCATAAATTACAAATACATTTCAGCCTATTATATCCGGCAAAACTGTGAATCCAGCACAATGGCGGAGTGAAATTTTGTGACACAGTGGAAGCGGCACAAACGTTGGTTGATCAACTGGAAAGAGACAGACCGAGCCCCAACAAAAATAAATAGTCTCAGCCGGAGGAGAGTGAAGACAAGAGAGGGACAGAAGACACAGTGTAAACCTGTGGTGGTAATTTCGTAAGGCTGTGTGAGAGGGATAAGGTTGTAAATGTTACATAGGAAATATTGTATAACAAAAAGGGGATCAGTAACATAAAGTTGAGAATTAATTGTCAGCGGGGATCCTTGATCGCTGACACGGAGGTTGAGCACCATTGGTGCACTTAGGAGTAAGGGAAGGGGGGTAAGTCAGAGGAAGGGTGGGGTAGGGATGGGAAGAAGGGGGCTTACATTAAGTAACTGGAACTTCATGGTACAACAGGTAGAATAACAAATAAGCAGTAGCCTAAAACTAGCACCTGGAGATTTAAAATACAGAGTGATAGGTAAAGATAAGCGAGGGGGGTACAAGCTGGGATGCCTCCTTCGCCCATTGAGAGCGGGAAATACTTCAGTTTATCATCAAATAGAGGATGTCACGTAATGGCACTTAAAATAGTGACGTGGAATGTGGGTGGTATCTCCTCACCGATTAAACGGCAGAAGATATTACAAGCACTCCATAAACAAAAGGTTTCAATAGCCTTATTGCAAGAAACGCACTTGAATGCTAAAGAACATGAGAAACTTCATAGATGGTGGGTGGGTTCCTACTATGAATCCCCGGCGCAGGCCAAAAAACAGGAGTCATAATATTGATCAGGAAGGGGATCCGTGTTCTGACTCATAAAGTTATAACAGATACAGAGGGAAGATTTGTGATAGCACATCTAATAATAGAGCGTCAACCAGTAGTACTGTGTAATCTGTATGCCCTTAATACATATAACAAGGCTTTCTATAAGAAGCTCCTATGACATCTGACGGGGTTTGATGGGCTCCCGCTATTGGTAGGAGGTGATTTTAATGCAGTAGATGACCCTAGTATAGACAGGTCGCACGGAGAGAAGAAGGGGACAGGGGCGGACTCGCGGGGAATCAGAACACTTAGTGAGGTGCTGGACATGGTGGATGTGTGGCGGACTATGCACCCAGTGGAACGAGACTACACTCATTTATCTCGGGCGCACGACACCATGTCCCGCATTGACTATATCTTCATATCACGAGATCTGTTTACAAGGATTCAAGAGTCTGAAATAGGTCCCATAAAAATTTCAGATCACGCGATGGTAGCCATCACTTTGGGGCCCTTAAGTATAGACCCAAGTCACTTCCAATGGAAATTTCCAACTAGATTATACAGGGACAAAATATTCCTGGAATATATACTACAAAAATACAAGCAGTTCCAAGAAAACAATCAGGAACATAGGTCCACCCCAATATTGTTCTGGGAAGCGGCCAAAGCTGTACTACGGGAGGAGATAATAGCATACACGAGCCATCAAAAAAAGATAAGGGACAAGGAGATGCAGAGGCTGGAAAAAGAGGTAACAAGGTTGAGGAGAGCATACGGCCAAAGACATACCATACAGGTAAAAGCTCAACTCCTAGAGCTACAACAGACTTTAAACGAAAAGATTCAGCAACAGGCCCAGAAAAATTATATATATTATAGATATCAGTTATATAAATATGCCAACAAAAATAGCAGGATGTTAGCACGTCTGGCAAAGCCAAGACAAGGCCCTTCTAAAATAGCTGCCTTATACTCCTCAGATGGCACATTAGTGAACGAGGATGCCCAAATAAATAAAGTACTGTTAGGGTTTTATAAATGCCTATATTCAGCCCCAGATCCTCCCCCGTTGGACAGCGAGTTGTATTTCAGTAGCCAAGAGGTAATGTGCGTAGACCAGAGGAGCTTGGATATGTTAAATGCCCCCATTACGGAAGGAGAGGTGTCCTGGGCAATACAGCAAAGTCCCTTGGAAAAGGCCTCGGGCCCTGATGGCTACAGAGGGGAATTTTATAAAATGTTGAGAGAGGAGGTGGTACCATCTTTGACAGATATGTTTAATGCTATAGTGAAGGAGCAACAAATGCCTGCATCACTCCGTCTGGCGCAGATCATAGTATTACCTAAGCCAGGGAGAGATGCAATGAAACCAGAGGCATATAGACCGATCTCATTGCTCAATTATGAAGCTAAGCTTTATGCTAAGGTCCTAGCAAATCGCCTCTCTAGGATATTGCCAGATATTATAGAGGAATCCCAAGTTGGCTTTGTACAGGGTAGAAATACTACGAAAAATGTACGAAAGATAATTACAACATTAGAAGCAATGTCAAATCAAACCATACCATCAGTGTTAGTCAGTTTTGATGCCGAGAAGGCTTTTGACAGGGTGGTCTGGGATTTTTTATTTGGTACATTAGAAGCCTATGGGATAAGTGGATTTTTTCAAGAGGTGATAAGGGCGCTTTACTATTTACCACAAGCCCAGATATGGGCCAATGGTATAATGTCTACCCCTTTCTCTATATGTCGGGGCACTAGGCAGGGGTGTCCATTGTCGCCTTTACTGTTCGTCTTAACATTAGACCCCCTAATAGGAGATATCCTGCGGACACCAGACATACAAGGAGTTACAATTGGCGCTAACACTTTTAAAACTGCAGCTTTCGCTGATGACTTGCTAGTTCATGTAACCCACCCTAACACCTCACTGCCGGCCCTTTTGGAATGTATGGAAGAATATGGAGATTTTTCTGGCTTCAGATTAAATTTAGAGAAGTCGGAAGCTTTAAATGGACAGGAGCTACCAGAAGGGGATTGGCGTGAAAGGGTTCCATTAAAATGGGCAGAAGAATCTTTTTGTTACTTAGGAGTGAGACTATCCATGGATATTTCCAAATTATACCATCTGAATGTAGAGAAGTTGTTATAGGATACAGGCCGCACTTTAGAGCAGTGGAATCATTTGCCTTTATCACTGATGGGTAGAATAAGTATATTCAAAATGATTATATTCTCAAGATGGCTATATATCCTACAAGTCATGCCACTACACTTACTACGTAAAGATATACGAAAATTGAATAGGATATGTAGGAAGTTTCTCTGGGGGGGAAAAAGATCTAAGATGCGTATAGAATATCTATATGATAAATGGGAACAGGGAGGATTGGGACTACCCAATATCCGACGGTATAACCAAGCATGTCTCCTGAGACATCTTCGGGATTGGATATTGGACACGGAACAATTTACCCCGCTAAGATGGGAGCAAGCATTATATGCACCTTGGCACATAAATTTTTTGTTACAGGCCCAAACCAAAGAGCTACCACCAATGTGTAAGAAAAGTATATTGTTACACCCCCTAAGACAGATTTGGCGCTTTCTTATGACAGTTTGGAATCAACACCCAAACATTAGCGATCAGCTTCCACTTCGGGGAAATGGAGGTTTTCTGCCTGGACTGGAAGCTCGGATGTTCAAGAGATGGTCAGACATGGGAATCACTCTAATTGAACATATAGCAAATGAAGAGGGAAGATTATACACATTTACAGACCTGCAGCAGAGGCTGTCTTTAACCAACACAGATTACTTTACATATAGACAGTTACATCATTACTGGCATAGCTTAGACCAAGAGGCATTGGGCTCAAAATTGGGACAAAAACTGCGAGATTTTTTAAAAGGGGACGCACGTGGCCAGGTGTCTATATCCAGTTTGCATCGGGCTCTGCTGTTGCTCTGCCAGCCCCGAAACTATATAAAGCATTAACAGAGGCATGGAGCAAAGATTTGGGGTATGAATTGAAAGGGGTAAATTTTGCAAAATTGATAAAAGATATCCCAAAACAAGTGGGTGGGGCGTAGCTGCAGGAGAGTCAATACAGAATAATACACAGGGAATACATAGCACAAACACAAGCAGCAAGAGCTGGTTGGGCGCCGGAGGCGCAGTGTGTAAAATGCAGACGAGGGAGAAATACATTGTTGCATGCATTTTGGAGTTGTGTCAAGGTGAAAATCTTTTGGAAAAGGCTCCATAATTATTTGGAGACTCTAGTAGGGTACAGGTTAATCCCCTCTTGGTGAGGGGTGGTACTAAATAAAAGGGGAGCCTACGAACTTTCAGATAAGAGCACGGATCTACTGCTGGGTAAGGCGTATGCAGTGGGGAAAAAATGCATATTGAGACATTGGATGCAAGAGGAACCACCCACCATCTGGCTTTGGAGGAATAAATTTCATGAGTTGATGTTATGGGAGGCTAGAGCAGCACGAGGTACCCCAAAGAAAAGAAAAGCATTCATTTCCATTTGGAACAGATACTTGCAACAAATCTCTCATAAAGCACGAAGTGCAGTGCTCAATAATCTGACCGAGCCATGAGATAGAAGGAGAGAGGCTAAAAAAAAAAAAAAAATTTTTGGAATGGGAGGGGTAAGTGGAGCAGGTATAGCTAGAGAAGACCGCCTCAGAAATGGGGGAAAGTGCCAGAGGAATCCGGACACGTTAACCTACACTCTGATAAGTATACTGAGGGGAGAGGTAAAGGGACGCCATGAAGTTAAAAGTTGGTTTAAGAGGATGGAGGGAGGTGGGGTGGGAGGAAGGGGAAATAGTTATGAAAAAGGTAAGATACTATGTAAATTGAAGGGTTACATGCCATAATAGCTTGGAAAAGTTTTGTTTGAAGAAAAAAATTCAGAAGTCTCGTCAGTAAACATTGTTGGGACTTAAATGAGGTAATAAAATACAGAGCAAATCACGAGACACAATTATTGGAGTTTAATATGGAAGTTTATGGGTTAAGATAGAATTATCTGTTATCAGACTTTTATTGTATAACAAAGAATTGCAAGTAATGCGTCTTCATTCATAACAATAGTTAAAACATAAAAGGTAAATATAGAATAGGGTCTGGGGGGAGGGAGGGATAAGTGTTGTATTTCAAAATGGGATGGCTGTACGCAATGTTGCATGGTTGAAGTGCTGTTCCACTGAGTTTTGTATAATTGTTTTGAGAATGTTATGTTTAGGTGGATTGGTACTTTTGGAGATGTCATCAATAAAAACGGTCGAAAATGACAAGTAGAGGGGAAAGAGGGAGGGTTAGGGGGGATGGGAGAAACTGTCAAAAAGATTGATGATGGACTTTATCATTGTATTTCTATTTTGAAAGTTTGCTGGTGGCATTTACGTTTCTGCCAGATATTGGATGTAGTTATCTTTGTCATCAATAAAAATGTTGAAATATAAAAAAGATATAACAGAATTAGGAAAGGTTCAAAGAAGGGTGATCAAAATGATTAAGGTGATAGAACTCCTCTCATACAGGGCCGCCGAGACATAGGTGGGCCCAGGGCAGGTGGACTGCCATAAGCTGCCCTCCCACTTGCGCCGCCCGCCCCCCTACCTTTCAGTCTTTGCCTCCAAGGGGGGGGGGGGGGGGGCAGTGCCAGCAAGCCACTTCTTGAATGCCTGCTCCCACGGTCTGTCCTCTCCTGCTCCTGTCATGCCGGGAGTCAGGACCCGGAAGATTGCATTAACATGATCTCGCACTAATGCAATCATCTGAGTCCTGGCATGCGGCACAAAGGAGCAGGGGAGGACAGAACCAGAAACAGGCAGCAGGAAGAAGCTTGTTGGGCCCGGGCCCCCCCTTGGAGGCCGGGGCATGGGGAATTCCCCCCCCCCCCCCCCCAGTGGCCATGCTCTCATATGAGGAAAGGCTGAAGAGGTTAGGATTCTTCAGTTTAGAAAAGAGGTGGCTGAGGGGGGATACGATTGAGTATTGTGTTCAGTTCTAGTCGCCGTATCTGTAGTGGAATTGGAAATGGTTCAAAGGAGAGCAGTCAAAATGATAAAGGGGATGGATCTCTTCTCTTTAGAGGAAAGGCTAAAGAGATTAGGGCTCTTCAGTTTGAAAAAGAGACGGATAAGGGGAGATATATTGAGGTCTACAATCCTGAGTGGTGTAGAACGAGTAGCAGTAAATCAATGTTTTACTCGTTCCAAAAGTACAAAGATTAGGGGACACTCGAGTAAGTTACATGGGAATACTTTTAAAACAAATAGGAGGAAATATTTTTTCACTCAATGAATAGTTAAACTCTAAAACTCTTTGCCAGAGGATATGGTAACAGCGATTAGCGTATCTGGGTTTAAAAAAAGGTTTGGACAAATTCCTGGAGGAAAAGTCCATAGTCTGCCATTAAGACAGACATGGGGAAGCAACTGCTTGCCCCAGGATTGGTAGCATGGAATGTTGCTGTTAACTGGGTTTTTTCCAGGTATATGTGACCAGGGCCGGTCTTAGGCAGAGGCGACCGAGGCGGCCGCATAGGGCCCCGCGCCTAAGGGGGCCCCGCGTGGCGCGCCTCAAGTCTGCCCTGCCTCTCTGACCACCGCCACTACTCGCCTGCCCTCCATGCCCAGCGACGCGACTCTGCAGTCCTCGTTCCCCTGCTCCACCTCCCTCCAGCCGTCTGAGCCCCTCCCCGACCCGCCAAACGACCCTCTTCTACCACCTGACCTGCCGGCACCTCACCTGAACCAGCATTTTAAAACAATCTACAAGCGGCGGTGCCTCGCGTCTGTAAAAGAAGAAAAATCGCTTCGTCCATTGGCCGGCCTTCCCTCATGTCCCGCCCTCTGATGTAACTTCCGCAAGGGCGGGACATGAGGGAAGGCCGGCCAATGGACGAAGCGATTTTTCTTCTTTTACAGTCGCGAGGCACTGCCGCTTGTAGATTTTTTTAAAATGCTGGGTCAGGTGAGGTGCCGGCAGGTCGGGTGGTAGAAGAGGGTTGTTTGGCGGGTCGGAGAGGGGGGGGGGCTCAGGTGGCTGGAGGGAGGGGGAGCAGGGGAACGAGAGTCGCGTTGCTGGACATGGGGGAAGGGCAGGGGGCACAGGAGAGTCGCTGGACATGGGTGGATGGCAGGGGAGGGGGTTTCTGGACATAGGTTGAGGGCAGGGGGCACAGGAGGGTCGCTGGACATGGGTGGATGGCAGGGGAGGGGGGCTTCTGGACATAGGTGGATGGCAGGGGAGGGCAGGGGCACAGGAGGTTCGCTGGACATGGGTGGATGGCAGGGGAGGGGGTTTCTGGACATAGGTTGAGGGCAGGGGGCACAGGAGGGTCACTGGACATGGGTGGATGGCAGGGGAGGGGGTTTCTGGACATAGGTCGAGGGCAGGGGCACAGGAGGGTCGCTGGACATGGGTGGATGGCAGGGGAGGGGGCACAGGACTTCTTGAGGTAACTTTCCAGTTCAGTATTTTGCCTTCATGTGTTTTTCAGGTGTGATCAAGGAAGGTGCAGTATTCTACTAGCTTATAGCTTATAGTTTTAATCCCTTTTTGTTTGTTTTTTTTCACTAGGTTGTGCACTGGTGTTTTAGAGCCAGGTGTAATTACAGTTGCCTTTCCACGCCACGCATAAGGTTGTAGCTCATTCTGTCCTTTGTTAAGGTTATGAGTGTGTTTTTGCACAAGTTTGTGTATAGTGTTTTGCAGTGGAGAGATTGTGTGTTGGCCTTACTAAGGTGGCACCAAACATCAGAAAGGGTGTAGAGCCTATCTCTAAAAGGGTGTTTTGTGGCTCTACATGAGAATTGTGATATGATCCCTTGCTAGCTTCATATTGTTGACGGTCTGCATTTTCCGTATGGCTGGTATATTGGTGTATAAGGTATTAATTGACAATTTGTTTTTACTTATTTTTTTTGTGTGTGTTGTCTGTCAATTATGGATGACAGACAGAGTTGGTGTCTTCTTGAGTCAGAGAGCTGTGGTATATATTTTAAAACAATTTTAATACCTTGGTGGTCTATATGTTTTTATATTGTACATTATATTTCACACGTCACTTTATTTTATTGTATATCTTTTCATTCATTTTTATTTTATTGCATATATGGGTTACAGAGTAATAGGGGAATTTGAAAGTACTGAATCTTTTCTTAATATTTTTCCTTTATTCTCCTTTGTTATGAGAATTGGAACTACTAATTGTAGTGGATTTGAACTGAATAATTTCTGGGGAGGGGAGGTTTCATGATAGCATTGTGCTTATTATTTCAATCAGTTTTTTTGTACAAGTTTAGCTTAATTTGTCTTTATTTGAAATTTCATAAATGTTCTAAAAATGGAATAATCTTATCAATGGGGTGGAGCTAGGATAGGGGCGGGACTACGGTGGGGCGGGGCTAGGATGGGGCCCCACCAAATTGGTCTGCATAGGGCCCCGCACTTGCTAAGACCGGCCCTGGCTGTCGTGGACAGGATGCTGGGCTTGATGGACCCTTGGTCTTTTCCCAGTGTGGCATTACTTATGTACTTACAAAAAGCATCAAACATATAAATTGCAAGTGACCGTACTCACCCGCAAATGCGCAGTTGAGACTTCCCTCTCTGTCCCGCCCCCGCGTCAATATGTGATGACGGGGGCGGGACAGAGAGGGAAACTCCGCGAATGGGAGGGAGGGAACCGCTGAGGTCGCTACAGCTCCCTCCCCCCGAGGTCGCCCGCCGCCGCCCCTCCACCCGGCCCGGGCCCTCTCTTCGCTATTGAACTTACAGCGCCGAAAAGCAGCAGGCAGATCAGCTGAGCTCCCGTCGGCCTTCCTTCCCTGCCTGTGACCCGCCCTCACCGACGTTACTTCACGCTCCTCTGCCCCCTCCAGACACCCATACCCAGCGATTGCCCTCTCTCCCCTGCCCCCTCCAGACACCCATACCCAGCGATTGTCTTCTCTCCCCTGCCCCCTCTCCAGCCACCCTTGCCAGCGATTGTCTTCTGTCCCCTGCCCCCCTCCAGCCACCCATGTCCAGCGACTCCCTTCTCTCCCCTGCCCCCCCCTCTAGCCACCCATGTCCAGCGACTCCCTTCTCTCCCCTGCCACCCACTCCAGCCACTGAGGTTGTTCAGCGAATTCTTCGGGGCAGGCAGTCTTGCTTGCCCACTGCCGGCGCTGAGTCTCTCCCGCTGCCGGATCGCTCTTCAAAATGGCCACCGAGTCTTACAAGGGCGGCCTCCAAGACTTCAGCAGAAGTCTCGCGAGGCCGCTGCTGGAAATCTCGGCGGCCATTTTTAAAGAGCGATCCGGCACCGGGGGAGGATCAGTGCCGGCAGTGGGCAGGCAAGACTGCCTGCCCTGAAGAATTCGCTGGACAAGGGAGGTGAGGGACCACCGGACCCTGTAGGAGGGAGTGAGGAAGGAAGGAAGGAAGGAAGGAAGGAGAGCCGGCTCACCCTCAGGAACAACCGGCTCACAAGTTGGTAAAAAATTTAACTGGCTCTTGCGAGCCGGTGCAAGGCGGCTCCAGCACACTACTGGACAGATCCCACAGGGATGGGGTGGGGACGGGGAGAGATCCCACGGGGATGGGGAGAGGATGGGGACAGAGCCCACAGGGACGGAGGCAAACATTGTCCCTGTGTCATTTTCTAGTTGGAAGGGTAGAGGGTGGTGGTGGGAAGGAGGGCTAGTATAGCCCATTGTTATTATTGTTTTCTATTTGTAATTTATACGCAATAGTTGCACAGCATATTGTTCCTTTTTATACTATATGTTCAACGCTACTGTAGATGAGGACAGAGCCCACGGGGATGGGGTGAGGACGGGACAGAACCTGCAGGGACGGGGCGGGGATAGAGACAGGGTCTGCGGGGAAGGGGTGGGGATGGAGTCAACCCACGAGGATGGGGCAATGACACCTAGATCCCTTTTCTGTTCGGTGACTCCCAATGTGGAACCCTGCATCACGTAGCTATAGTTCAGGTTCTTCTTTCCCACATGCATCACTTTACACTTGCTCACATTAAACGTCATCTGGCATTTGGATGCCCAGTCTCATAAGCTCCTCTTGTAACTTTTCACAATCCTCTTGTAATTTAATAACTTTGAATAACTTTGTGCTGTCATCAAATTTAATTACCTCACTAGTTACTCCCATCTCTAGATCATTTATAAGTATGTTAAAAAGCAGCGGTCCTAGCACAGACCCCTGGAGAACCCCACTGTCTATTCTTTTCTATTGAGAATATTGACCATTTAACCCTACTCTGTTTTCTATCTTTTAACCAGTTTTTAATCCACAATAGTACACTACCTCCTATCCCATGACTCTCCAATTTCCTCTGGAGTCTTTCATATATAGTAACATAGTAGATGACGGCAGAAAAAGACCTGCACGGTCTGCCCAACAAGATAAATTCATATGTGCTACTTTTTATTTGTACCTGTCCTCTTCAGGGCACAGACCATATAAGTCTGGCCAGCACTATCCCCGCCTCCCAACCACCAGCCCCGCCTCCCACCACCAGCTCTGGCACAGACTGTATAAGTCTGCCCAGCACTATCCCCGCCTCCCAACCACTAGCCCCGCCTCCTACCACCGGCTCTGCCACCTAAACTCGACTAAGCTCCCAAGGATACATTCCTTCTGAACAGGATTCCTTTATGTTTATCCCACGCATGTTTGAATTCTGTTACCGTTTTCATCTCCACCACCTCCTGCGGGAGGGCATTCCAAGTATCCACCACTCTCTCCGTGAAAAAGTACTTCCTGACATTTTTCATGAGGTACTTTGTCAAATGCATTTTGCAAATCCAGATACACAATATTTACTGGCTTACCTTTATCCACATGTTTGTTCACCCCTTCAAAAAATGTAATAGATTGGTGAGGCAGGATTTCCTTTCACTAAATCCATGTTGACTTCGTCTCATTAATCCATGCTTTTGAAGAAAGGCAGGCAGTAAAGCCAAAGAAGCTGTCTTAAATGCAGTTTAATCTCATTGTTTTGACTGGATAAAAGCAACTTTGTCTCCCTGCCCTCTACAAGCAAGCAACCTCTCTTTCCTGTGATGAGCTCGATCTACAACAACAAAAGAAGAAGCCTCCAGTGAATCTGCATCAATTGGATCATCAAACACCACCAGGATTCAGGAACTGCATAATGATGAAACCATAACTGCAATTCCTAAACAAAAGAAAATTGTCAAATCAGACAGAGAGTGATGCTTCAATGTGTCTGGAGGAACTTGTCAAATCAGACAGAGAGCGATGCTTCAATGTGTCCGGAGGAACCTTGGAGCAAAATTAGCGGGAAAGTCGTCTTCATCCCATGAACCTACTAGACCATGCAGCTCGACATACATGTTTAAAAGAGGTCAATTTCCAACAGACAAAGGTGAAATAGTACTCATACTTATCCCCAAAAACATTACCAGCAAGATCAGCGATATCACAAATTACAGACCAGTAGCCCTAATACCACTACTGACCAAAACGATGGAAGGTCTAGCAATGCAGCACTTAATGGAATACTTGACAAAATTCTTAATTCTTCATAAATCCCAAGCAGGTTTCAGACCACAACACAGTACTGTTACAGTCATAACCACTCTGATAACGAAATTCAGAAACATAATATGCCAAGGACAAAACATATTACTACTACAATTCAACATGTCAAGTTTGTTCAACCTAGTAGACACCACCCTAAAGACACTGCTCGATAACATAGGAATCAGCAGTGCAGTGGCAACATGGTTCAATGGCTTCCTAAAGACCAGATTCTATATTATAAAGATGTCCAACCAAACATCAGCCTCATGGATCTCTGAGTGTAGGGTACCATAGGGATTGCCAATATCACCAATACTGTTCAATGTAATGATTGTGCCACTCAGGGAAAAAAACTGGAATTAGTGAGTTTCAACCCATTTATATATACAGATGATATCACAATCTTCATACCGTTCTAAAACAATATCACAAACATACAAGACAAAATAAAAAAAGGATTGGACCTCAGGAAGAATGGACAACAACTTTCAAACTCAAACTAAACAGAGACAAAACCAAATTCCTAGTACTATCCAGCCCACACAACCCCACTTCCTACCAAAAATTCATAATCAACCAACAAACATACCACATCGAAGCACAACTTAAAATATTAGGAATCATTCTTGACAAACATCTAACACTGGACAATCAAATATCAGCAGTAACATCAAAATGCTTCAGAACACTATGGAAACTGAGAAGAATAAGAGATTTTTTCACTAGACAATCTTTCCAGATACTGGTCCAATCAACGATACTATCAACCAGACTACTGTAATGCAGCATATGTAGGGTGCAAGGAAAACACACTAAAAATCGCTGCAAACAGTCCAAAACAGCAGAAAGACTGATTTTCAAAGAAATTGAAATATGAAAGAGCAACCCCACTGCTTGAAACACTACATTGGCTACCAGTCAATGCAAGAATATTTTTCAAAGCAAGCACCCTTGAAGATACTATTCAGAATGGTACCTGAATATATGCTTAACATAAGGAAATGCCAGCCCAGAAAACAGAAACTACCTACTCCTACATCTACCCAACTGCAAAAACACCATCTATAAAACTATCTACATAGCAGAATTTAGCTACCTGGGTTCCAAATGGTGGAACTCGATACCAAAAACCATATGAAGAATCATGAACCTCCTCCAATTCAGAAAATAAATGAAAACCTAACTCTTCAAAAAACTTCTACAGCAAATCACAAAGATATTATCACCTTCCTTTCAGATCTTCCTCTTCAAAAACTATGTGAGTAAATATCGCCAAAATTGTACAGTTTACACAAAAGCTACCACTACCTTTTTGCTCTTCAAATCTATCTCTTTAAATCTCTATGAATAACCACATGAACTATAGATGCCCTCTCCACATTGAACAACACTATTGTAACTCCACCAAAATGTAAATTGTAAGCCACTTTGAACCGGAACTTGTTCCTGCATAATAGTGGGATACAAGAATACATAAAAAATAAATAATAAAATATGTTCTGTTTTGTTCTTTATAATAGTCTACCATTTTGTCCGGAACCAACATCAGCCTCACCGGTCTATAATTTCCCATATCATCTCTGGAACTTTTAAAAATCTGCATTACATTGGCCACCCTCCAATCTTTCAGTACTATGCTTGATTTTAAAGATAAATTACATATTACTAACAATAGTTCTGTAAGTTTATTGTTCAATTCTGTCAGTACTCTGGAATGAATACCATCAGGTCCAGATGATTTGCTACTCTTCAATTTGTCAAATTGTGCCATTACTTCTTCTAGGTTTATAGAGATTTAATTCGGTTTCTTTGACTAGTCAGCTGTGAATATCTTTTCTGGCACTGGTATCTCTCTCAAATCTTGTCTCAGTGAAGACCAAAGCAAAGAATTAATTTAATCTCTCTGCTATGGCTTTGTCTTCCCTGATTGCCCCTTTTACCCCTTGGTCATCTAGCGGTCCAACCAATTCTTTTGCTGGCTTCTTGCTTTTAATATACCTAAAAAACATTTTACTATGTGTTTTTGCCTCCAACGCAATCTTTTTGTTCAAAGTCCCTTTTTGCTTTCCTTATTAGCGCTTCGCATTTGACTTGATGTTCCTTATGCTGTTTCTTATTATTTTCAGTTGGATCCTTCTTCCATGTTCTGAAGGATTTTCTTTTAGCTCTAATAGCTTCCTTCACCCCATTTTTTAACCATGCCATGCCTGCTGTCATTTGGTCTCCTGTCCTCCTTTTATAGTACACCGAATATATTTGACCTGGGCTTCCAGAATGGTATTTTTGAACAGCATCCATGCCCGATGTAAATTTTTGACCTTCACAGCTGCTCTTCTATGTTTTTTTCAACCGTTCTCATTTAATCCCATTCCCACCCACCTTCTTAATGCCATCTCTCCTGCTCTTATTCCTTTTATCTGTCACATTCTCAACCTCTCACTTTCCACTGCGACTGTCCCTGCTGCCTTTAAACATGCTGTGGTCACACCTCTCCTTAAGAAGCCTTCACTCGACCCTACTTGTCCCTCTAATTACCGACCCATCTCCCTCCTTCCTTTTCTCTCCAAATTACTTGAGCGTGCTGTTCACCGCCGCTGCCTTGATTTTCTCTCCTCACATGCTATTTTTGACCCACTACAATCTGGTTTTCGCCCTCTCCACTCAACCGAAACTGCGCTTACTAAAGTCTCCAATGACCTATTACTGGCTAAATCCAGAGGTCAATATTCCATCCTCATTCTTCTTGATCTTTCCGCTGCTTTTGACACTGTCAATCACAGCATACTTCTCAATACCCTGTCCTCACTTGGATTCCAGGGCTCTGTCCTTTCCTGGTTCTCTTCCTACCTCTCCCTCCGCACCTTCAGTGTTCACTCTGGTGGATCCTCTTCTACTTCTATCCCTCTGCCTGTCGGCGTACCCCAGGGTTCTGTTCTTGGTCCCATCCTCTTTTCTATCTACACTTCTTCCCTTGGTTCATTAATCTCATCCCATGGCTTTTCCTACCATCTCTATGCTGATGACTCCCAAATCTACCTTTCTACCCCTGATATCTCACCTTGCATCCAAACCAAAGTTTCAGCGTGCTTGTCTGACATTGCTGTCTGGATGTCTCAACGCCACCTGAAATTAAATATGACCAAAACCGAGCTTCTCATTTTCCCCCCCAGCTCCCCCCGTTTTCTATTTCTGTTGACGGCTCTCTCATTCTCCCTGTCTCCTCAGCTCGAAACCTTGGGGTCATCTTTGACTCTTTCTCTCCCTCTCTGCTCATATCCAGCAGATTGCCAAGACCTGTCGTTTCTTTCTTTACAACATCCGTAAAATCCGCCCCTTTCTTTCCGAGCACTCTACCAAAACCCTAATCCACACCCTTGTCACCTCTCGTTTAGACTACTGCAATCTGCTTCTTGCTGGCCTCCCACTTAGTCACCTCTCCCCTCTCAGGTCGGTTCAAAACTCTGCTGCCCATCTCATCTTCCACCAGGGTTGCTTTACTCATACTACCCCTCTCCTCAAGACCCTTCACTGGCTCCCTATCTGTTTTCGCATCCTGTTCAAACTTCTTCTACTAACCTATACATGTACTCACTCTGCTGCTCCCCAGTATCTCTCCACACTCGTCCTTCCCTACACCCCTTCCCGTGCACTCCGCTCCATGGATAAATCCTTCTTATCTGTTCCCTTCTCCACTACTGCCAACTCCAGACTTCGCGCCTTCTGTCTCGCTGCACCCTACGCCTGGAATAAACTTCCTGAGCCCCTACGTCTTGCCCCATCCTTGGCCACCTTTAAATCTAGACTGAAAGCCCACCTCTTTAACATTGCTTTTGACTCGTAACCACTCGCCTCCACCTACCCTCCTCTCTTCCTTCCCGTTCACATTAATTGATTTGATTTGCTTACTTTATTTATTTTTTGTCTATTAGATTGTAAGCTCTTTGAGCAGGGACTGTCTTTCTTCTATGTTTGTGCAGCGCTGCGTATGCCTTGTAGCGCTATAGAAATGCTAAATAGTAGTAGTAGTAGTTAATCATAGTCTCCTTTTTGAAAGTTAAATGCTAATGTATTGGATTTCCTGTATGTATTTACTCCAAAGCCAATATCAAATCTGCTCATATTTGGATCCCTAATGATACAATCACCACTAGACAAATATCAAGCACAATTATTAGACATAATGTTACATCAAGCCTTAAGAACCCTTTTCTTTTGTTGGAAAGACCTTACCAAAGTAACGTATTTAACTTGGTGGAATTCTGTGTGTACGTATATTAGCTAAATATGAATATGCTGCGGCTGAAAAACATAACTCACTTGTTAAATACAATAAAATATGGACTTCTTTACTAGATCAACTACATAATAACCTCTCTTAGAGTTGAATTTATGTATGATCATGACTTGTTATAGCAATAATTCTTTGTATAATCTTAGTCTGAACATGTACGCTGATGCTTTGTTATTGTTAATCTGTTATACTGGTTATTTACTTTTATTTTAGCCATTTGTTATTGACTACAAAACACAATAAAAATATTGGAACAAAAAACATCTGCGCATATTATGATCACCATTATCAAGCAACCCCATCACCATTACCTCCTGCACCATGCTATGTGCTCCACTAAGGACTAGGGCCCAGATGCATCAACCATACGTAAAAAAATCTAAAACGTTAAAGTCCTTAACGAATTTGAAAAAACGAAGCATGCACCAAAAAAACAAGTCGCACATGTTCGGTCCGGTATTGAAAAGTACAATGTATCAAAGATTCGTAATCCTCGTCGGTAATCGGCCCCTAAAGCATGCGCAGAACAGCCAAGCGTTATACTGGCTGCTCTGTGCATGTCACAAATGTCCAAAACAGCAACAACAAAAAAACACAAACACGTGGCTCCCCGCTTCCCCCTGCATCAATACAAAAATAAACATACATCAAAAAAGGATCTGGAGGGGGCAAAGGCGCTCGTCAGAAGCGTCCAGTATGGACGGCCTAGCCCCCCCCCCCCCCCCCTGAGGTCGCTGCTGCTCCCCGCTTCCGCTCGTATAAAATAAAAAATTAAAACAAAACTAAAACGTTTAGCAGCCCCGGTCCCCCTCCCTTCCTGTCTCTCTCTGTACTCCTTCTCCCATAGCTCTGCCTCCCGGCATCTTCCGCTGCTGCTCCCCCCTCTACCGGACCCCCCCCCCTCCGCCTTACCAGCCCGCGCAGCGCCTCTCACCTCTGTGTGAAGGCGCTGCACGGGATGGAACAGCTGATCGGCAATCACTGCTGCCTCCTCCGACATCTCTCTGTTCTTCCTGGGCCTGCCCTCCTCTGATGTTAGTTACCTAAGTAGATAACTTACGTCAGAGGAGGGCAGGCCCAGGAAGAACAGAGAGACGTCGGAGGAGGCAGCAGTGATCGCCGATCAGCTGTTCCATCCCGTGCAGTGCCTTCACACAGAGGTGAGAGGCGCTGTGCGGGCCGGTAAAACGGAGGGGGGGTCCGGTAGAGGGGGGAGTGGCAGCGATGAGCTCACGGGGGCGGAGGATGCCGGGAGGCGGAGCTATGGGAGGAGTACAGAGAGAGACAGGAAGGGAGGGGGACCGGGGCTGCTAAACTTTTTAGTTTTGTTTTAATTTTTTATTTTATACGAGCGGAAGCGGGGAGCAGGCGACCTCGGGGGGGGGCGGGGGCAAGGCCGTCCATACAGGACGCTCCTGACGAGCGCCCTTGCCCCCTCCCAGTCCTTTTTTGATTTTGTTTTCGTTTCATTTGTATTGTATGCAGAGGGAAGCGGGGAGCCACATGTTTGTGTTGTTTATTTTGTTTTTCAACATGCCAGCTTGGAATTTTAAGGTGCAGGGGGAAGCGGGGAGATGACAGCTCAAGGCCTTTACGACTGCTCTGACCATACATTTAATATGTCGCAGTAAATGATTCGGTGTGATCGTCGGTATTGTTAGTGCATCCCGAATCACCCACATTACAATGGTAGTTACTCTTTTGCATTCCGTTTTCGTTAGCTGCTTGCTTCATCGGAAAAAGGCCTTTAATGCATGCAACGGTTAGGAATTTCCTTCGTTAAAAAGAGGGTCGTTAAGGTTTAGTGCATCTGGCTCTAGGTCTAGAATTTTTCCTTTTCTTGTTGGCTCCTGTACCAGCTGCTCCATAAAGCAGTCCTTGATTTCGTCATGTCATTTTACTTCCCTAGCATGCCCTGGAGGGGCATAATTGAACGAAAACGCCTATCTCCATGGGCGTTTATCTCCGAGAACGGGTCCGTGAAGGGGCAGACCGAACCGTATTTTGGGAAAAAATAGACGCCCATGTTTTATTCAACAATGTGTGAGCTGGGCGTTTTTGTTTTTCAGCGATAATGGAAAATGAAAGCGCCCAGCTCAAAAACGAATAAATCCAAGACATTTATTCGTGGGAGGGGCCAGGATTCGTAGTGCACTGGTCCCCCTCACATGCCAGGACATCAACCGGGCACCCTAGGGGGCACTTTTACAAAACCAAAAAAACAGGTAAAAGAGCTCCCAGGTGCATAGCACCCTTCCCTTGTGTGTTGAGCCCCCCAAATCCCCCTCAAAACCCACTGCCCACAAGTCTACACCATTACTATAGCCCTAAGGGGTGAAGAGGGGCACCTACATGTGGGTACAGTGGGTTTGGGGGGGTTGGACGACTAATAAGCATTAAGCAGCATAATTGTAACAGGTAGGGGGGATGGGCCTGGGTCCACCTGCCTGAAGTCCACTGCACCCCCTAACAACTCCTCCAGTGACCTGCATACTGCTGCCAGGGAGCTGGGTATGACATTTGAGGGTGAAAATAAAAAGTTGTGAAACATCATTTTTTTGTGGTGGGAGGGGGTTAGTGACCACTGGGGGAGTCAGGGGAGGTCA
The DNA here is from genome assembly GCF_901765095.1 of Microcaecilia unicolor. Classification (NCBI taxonomy): domain Eukaryota; kingdom Metazoa; phylum Chordata; class Amphibia; order Gymnophiona; family Siphonopidae; genus Microcaecilia; species Microcaecilia unicolor. Next base: position 232,895,081 of record NC_044036.1, read on the forward strand.
TCCCCGATTCCCTCCAGTGGTTATCTGGTCATTTAGGGCACTTTTTGGGGCCTTATTCGTGAAAAAACAGGGTCCAGGAAAAGTGTCCTAAATTCTAGCTAAAAACGCATACTTTTTTCCCATTATCGGTGAAATGCGCCCATCTTTGTTCGGCAGATAACCACGCCCCAGTTCCGCCTTCGCCACACCTCTGACACGCCCCCATCAACTTTGTCCGCATCCGCGACGGAGTGCAGTTGAAAACGTCCAAAAATCGGCTTTCGATTATACCGCTTTATTCGTTTTTGTGAGATAAACGTCCATCTCCCGATTTAGGTCGGAACTTGGGCGTTTTTCTCGTTCGATTATAAGCAGGCTGATGTTATAGTCACTCTGTCAATATTGGGGTAATTGAAATCACTCATTATTATGGTGTTCCCCAGTTTGGTAGCCTCCCTAATTTCTGATAACATTTCTACATTTGTTCATCCTGGCCAGGTGAACGATAGTACACTGCTATCACTATCCTTTTCCCCTTTACACATGGAATTTCAATGCAGAGGGATTCCAAGATATGCTTTGTTTCCTGCAGAATTTTCAGTCTATTTGATTCAAGGCCATCCTTAACATACAATTCTACCCCTCGACCAATTTAATCCACCCTATCCGCTACGATATAATTTGTACTCTGGTATGACAGTTTCCCACTGGTTGTCCTCCTTCCACCAGGTCTCAGATATGCCTGTTATATCAAGTTTTTCATTTACTGCAATATATTCTAACTCTCCCATCTTATTTCTTAGACTTCTGGCATTCGCATATAGACATTTCAAACTGTTTGTTGTTTCTATTTACATCTTGCTCAGCAGTTGACAGTGTTAATTTGCAATCTTTTGTCTGCTTTTATTTAAATACACCTGGTTTGCTATGGTCTCTATTGCAACCTCGCTGTCTGGATACCCTATCTTCCCTGTTTTGGTGATATCTTTGAAAGATACCTTCTCCGAACCACGTGCTTTTGAATGACTGTTAGTCTTCCCCCAAATTCTATCTCCTTTTTAAATGCTGATGCCAGCAGCCTGCTCCCACTCTGGTTAAGGTGAAGCCCATCATTCTAGAATAGGCTCCCCCTTCCCCAGAATGTTGCCCAGTTCCTTACAAATTTAAAACCCTCCTCCCTGCACCTTCACCTCATCCATTCATTGAGATTCCGGAGCTCTGCTTGTCTCTTGAGCCCTTCACGTGGAATGGGAAACGCTTCAGAAAATGCTATCCTAGAGGTTCTGGATGTGAGCTAAGAGCCTAAATTTGGCTTCCAGAACCTCTGTTCCACATTTTCCTATGTCATTAGTACCTACGTGTACCAAGACAGCCAGCTGCTCCCCAGCACTATCTAAAATCCTATATAGATGATGCGTGAGGTCTGCCACCTTTGCACCAGGCAGGCAAGTGACCAGGCAATCCTCATGTCCACCAGCCTCCCAGCTATCTACATACCTTGAATCACCAACTACTGCAGCAATCCTAACCCTTCCCTCCTGGCCAGAGGCTCCTGGAGACATATCCACGGTGCAAGAGGATATTGCATCCCTTGGTGGGCGGATCCTAGATACAGGATTACTTCCAACTGCACCAGGGTGATGCTTTCTTTTTAGAAGATCTCCCTCCTCCAAGGCAGCACAGGGGCTGTCGGACTGGAGGTGAGACATCTACATTTTCCCTGTAGGCCTCCTTTCTGTCTCCCTCAGCTCCACCAAGTCTGCTACTCTAGCCTCAAAAGAACAGACTCATTTTCTGAGAGCTTGGAGCTCTTTGCATCAATCATGTGGCACTCAATGCAAAAGACTGGATAGCACCCCTCTCGCTGCTGGACTTCTATCTACATCTTAGTATTATAGAGTTGTTTAATTAAAACTTCTTAAGGTACCAGGGATAGCAGATGAATATAAAGAGCCTAAGATTATATGGTGTTGTATTTAATTTATTTAGTGTTTGCTAATCAGAAACTAATTAAATGTAATTAAAACTGTAATGAAAACTCTTCTCGTGTTGTCCTAATTAAAATAATTGAGTATGAATGAATTGGAGATGGGGTGATTTGGTTGGAATACCTACTGAACTAGGCCCTGCTGTTCCTGCTAGCATCTGTTAATGATGTGGCAGAAAATTCAAGTTTTAAAACTATGGGGGAAAGGGTATGAAGACTAGCTAATAAAGTTTGCTTTTTTTTAAAATTCTGTGTTTATCAATACTCTATAATTCCTCTTTTAAACCCAATCTTTAAGTTACTAAGCACAAAGTAAAATAATGTCACTTACCAGAGAAATGTCCTCTTCTCTCAGAACTTCTCAGTAAGAAAGTTAAGTGGGACCTTTCCTCTCTATATAGTTTGTATTATAAGGAGACTGCTTCAATCAAACCCTTTGAAGCTAGCCCAGTAATGAGATTGCCCTTAGTAACCTTTGCAAATATGTTACTTCCCCACACCTTAATTAACATCTAATTCAGGATAGTAGCAGTGCTACCTCTCCAGCAGGCACAGAACAGAAAATAACTTTCTTTTAGAACAGTTTGAGCCTTGCTACTATCCTTTCTACTACTCTTGGCTGTTAAGTTTCTACTTCAAGATAAAGTTTCAGTAATGCTCTTAATTTGTTGTTATAATAGACTGAGTGCTTGAATAGAGCATGATAAGCCAAGATGCAGTATGGCAGTGATTTTCAGTCTTCCCCCCACTCCCCCCCAAAAAAAACCTAGTGGAAGAAAAAATATTTCTCCCAATAAGGATAAAGGGGAATAACCACTTTATGCCAAGTAATAATTCAGATTAGATATTAAGGTTACCCAAAAGCTATTTTAAACACAATAAAAATGTTAAATATAGTAAGTAGAGAAAAAATGTTAGATTGTTCCGTTTATATTCAGGATATAATATTAAAAGCCGTATATATAACTTTGGTTTATGTGCAGAAATATCTCGTTGTATAAAAGTGGGTGATGTCATCCATGTCGATTGGTTTGGAGCTTAAAAAATCTAATAGAGCTTTTAGAACATGTGTAGTGTCCCCACCAAGCATGCGCAAGTGCCTTCTTGCCTGTCACAAGAGTGTGGGCCCTGTAGTCTCTTTATCTGCAGTGAGGAGAGAATGCATTTTGTCCCATGCTCCTAACAGCATCTAGTACATTAGGGTTCTTTTCTTTTTGCGTTTTTTTGCCTTGACTTTTTAATTTTCTTTCTTCAGAAAGTCTCTCTTCCCTTACGGTTTTAGTTTATTTTTCACCTCTTTTAGGTTTCCTTTATTTTTGTCACGCTCAATAGGTTCTCTTAGGCCTGAGCTCCGTTCAGGTATTTTTTTTTCCTTGTTTTTTCTGGTGAGTGCCCCCTTTTTTGGCACCATCGAGCCATTTAATTTGGCCACAGCTGTTTTCCCTTCCATGTCATCGAAGGTTCCTAGTGGCTTTAAGAGCTGTAGCCAGTGCAATAGCACCGTCTCTGGCAAAGACACTCTTGGTGTCTTCAGTGTTTGGGGCCTAAACATACCCTTTTCAGCTGTGTTCTTTGCATTCATATGAAGGAAAAACCCAGATTGCCAGAGAGGCTCAAAGAGAAGATTTTTGAAACCCAGTCCGAAACCGCAGTGTTGGTATCGGCATCGACATCGGGGCTTCCATCAGGTATATAGGGTCTGTATGGCTGAGAGGCCTGTCTCTGACACTGGGAGTGGATGCGCATCAAATGAGTCTCCACCTGCTTTGATGGCGGCTGCTGTGCCTCCAGGACTGGTCTGCATTGGACCCAATACTGAAGCAATATGGGAATTCAACATCATCCTCTCCTTGTCAGTACCAAGTAGCATTCATGTCCAGCATCGGGCGAAGGCCAAAAAGCATCAGTATTGATCCCCCTCAATTCACGGGAGCTCCAGGGCACAGAGGGATTTGGTCCCCAAGAAGCATTGGCACTGGGAGAACCGCTCCACCTCCAAACAGGAGGTGTCGATTCGTGGGTCTCCATATAGCCAGGACCAGTCACTCGTTTTGACCCCGGCAGTTCAACAGTCTATCCCTGAACTGGCACCCCAGCCTTTCCCGATGGGCGCTGTTGATGATTGCATCCGGGCTATGCTCCATGAGCACTTGGCAGGGTTTTAAAGCAGTTTGCAACGGTGCCTGAGATGCTTGCACCAGCCGTGCCACTTCCTGCTGTCCCGCAAGGCCCTCAGTCTGTGGTGAGGTCTCCAATGCCAGTGTTGATGGTCACCCATGTGGGCACCCCCTTAAAATTGGTGAAGGAAGCTTTGTTGGAGTCGAGGCTGGAACTTACTCCTCAAATCCCTTCTCAGGGACATGGCTCCTCTGTTTCAAAGCAGACTTGGTCTCGGCCCTCCCATGAGGAGTTTCTCACTGACACCGATGAGGAGCACTCTTGGGAGTCCGATGAGGATCCATAGCACTTATCAGAGGAGGAGTCCAGTGGCATCCCATCTGAACCCTCCCCTCCAGAAGAAAGGGGAAAGTCTCCACAAGAATGGGAAATGGTGGCTGCCTTTCCCATTCGTTTGGAAATGGAGGACGAGCCCAGGGCTGAAATTTTCAAGGTCCTGGACTACAAATCTCCTCCTAAGGAGACTGTGGTGGTCCCTCTTCACTGGATCCTGAAAGATGTTCAGGTGAAGAACTGTGACTCTCCTCTATCGGTCCCCATCTTGCCCATGATGATAGACACTGCATATCTGATCCAGAGTTCCCCAGGTTTTGACAAGCTTCAGTTGCCTCATCATTCCCTGGTGGTGAAATCTGAGCTCAAAAGTGTAAGGAGTTCTAGAGACTATGCTTCAGCACCCCCTGGCAGAGAAGCTAGAACCCTGGATCTTTTGGGCGGAAGATGTATCAGGCTTCTATGCTCATCTCTTATATACAATCATACCAGCTCTACATGAGCCTGTACTCGCGGAACTTGGTGCACAGCATGTCTGATTTGGTGGACTCTTTCCCTCAGGAGCAGGCCCAACCATTTTGCCCGTTGGTCAAGCAGCAGAAAGTGTGTAGAAAGTTCTTGGCAGGGGTGCCTATAACACCTTTAATGTGGCCTCCAGGATCTCTACCCAGAATATAGCGATGTGCAGACTCTTATGGCTGAATGTCTCTTTGGACCCTGTGGTCCAGCAGAGGTTGGCAGATGCCATGCTTTGGGGCGATAATTTTTTTAGAGACAAGATGGAGGATGTCACTGACCTCATCAAGAAATGCAATGACACCATTGACATTCTCTCCCGTCGGACATCATCTGCACCTTTCTCCTCATCCAGAAGGTTTTGGGGCAAGTCAAATAGATGACCCTACTACTTTTAGAAATGTAGATAAACCCCTTCTTTTTGCCAGCTTCAGTTGGCTCAGCCCCAGTGCACCTTATCAACAGCATGCACCCAAGGCCCAACCAGCTCCCCAGTCAAAGCCAGGGATGAGGTTTTGACTGGCTTCAGCAGAGCATAGCCACAGTTAAGGTAACCATCCCAAATGACCAAGCGGTCGGGAGAAGGATTAATTTTTTCCAAGAAATGTAGCTTCTTTTAACCTCCCACCGATGGGTTCTCCAAATAGTCCATCTCAGTTACGCCCTGCATTGGAGTCAGTGGCCACCAAATTGCCCACCGAGAGCTGCTAACTTCAGCTCTTAGCACAGGCAAGTACTTGCAGAGGAACTCTCTGCCCTTCTAAAGGCCCATGCAGTTGAACTTGTTCCACCAGGGGAACAAGGGCAGGAATTCTATTCCAGGAACTTCCTTGTGCCCAAAAAACAGGGAAGATACGTCCCATCCTAGACCTGAGGGCCCTGAACAAATTCCTGATCAAATAAAAGTTCAGGATGGTTTCCCTGGGCACCCTTCTCCCCATGATTCAGGAAAAGAATTGGCTCACAGGAAGTATCTTAGGTTTTGGCTGGGGACACATCACTTTCAGTACTGTATGTTGCCTTTTGGCCTCACATCAGCTCCCAGGGTTTTTACCAAATGTCTTGCAGTAGTCATAGCATCACTACACAGACTAGGAGTCCATTTGTTCCCCTATCTGGATGATTGGCTGGTGAAGAGCCCATTGAAGGACAGTGCTCATGAGTCCATGCAGAGAACTGTTTGGGTTCTGGAATTACTAGGGTTCGTTTTAAACTACCCCATGGGTTTTTGTTTTTTTTTTGTTACATTTGTACCCTGCACTTTCCCACTCATGGCAGGCTCAATGCAGCAGGCAATGAAGGGTTAAGTGACTTGCCCAGAGTCACAAGGAGCTGCCTGTACCGGGAATCGAACTCAGTTCCTCAGTTCCCCAGGACCAAAGTCCACCACCCTAACCACTAGGCCACTCCTCCACCTACAACCTGTTCAACAATTAGAATTCACAGGAGTCCTGTTCCTGAGCATTTAAAGCAATTTATAGAACAAAAAAAAGTATTGTAATGCCGGTTGGTATCACGTAGTCAGAGCATTTTCTGAATGGGCAATTAATAGGGAATTTTAAATGTGGATATTGCTATGCCTTTTCTTTAAATAACGTGTATGAATTATATCTCCTAAGTTAATAACGACTCTTAGCCCCCCAAATTGGTGGTCTGATATAAGTTATATATATTGCTGTGATATATTATTATTTCCTTAAAATTTTCTGACTGTTTTTCCCTATTCAAGTAGAAATGCTTGTAAATTTATGAAAAAATGATAAAGAATGAAAAAAAAGAATTCATAGGAGTCCTGCTAGACACACAGCATGAAAGGGCTTTGCTCTCTGTGCTGAGGGTGGACATTCTTGTTGCTCTTGCCACTCGAGTTTGACCCAGCCAGCAGGTAACAGCTCGGCAGATGTTGAGGTTACTAAGCCACATAGCCTCCACTGTCCATGTTACACCCATGACACATCTTCATATGAGAGCTGCCCAGTGGATCCTAGTTTCCCAGTGGTGCCAAGCCTTGGAGAATCTAGCGGATGTCGTCTGAGTGACACCAGAGTTGGTTCAGTCCCTCCTTTGGTGGACAATTTGGTCCAATTTGACTGTGTGACTTCTACTCCAAATTCCTCAGTCCCAGAAGGTGCTGACAACAAATTCATCCCACCTGGGGTGGGGAGCTCATGTAGATGGACTTCACATTCAGGGTGATTGGTCAGCTCAGGAATCAAATCTTCAAATCAACCTCCTTAGAGCATCAGGCAATCTGGAACACTCTAAAGGGTTCAGAGATTGGCTGTCCAACCAAATTGTACTCATTCAAACAGACAACCAGGTTGCTATGCACTACACCAAAAAAGCAGGGGGGGGGGGGTACCAGATCATACCCACTGTGTCAGGAGGCCATCAGGATGTGGCTCTGGGCACTCCTGCAGGGGATGCTTCTCAGGGCCACTTTTACCTAGCGGGCAAATCCAACAGCCTGGCCGACAGACTGAGTAGGGTCATACAACCACAGGTGTGGTCCCTCAACATGGGTGTTGCTTGTGAGATCTTCCAAGTGTGGGGCATTACCTCAGTGGATCCCTTTCCCACAGTACAACCCCAAAGTGCCTCAGTCCTGTGTCAGACTCCATGCCCACAACAGACTAGCATCATATGCCTTCCTCCTTGGGGGAACAGTCTTCTGTATGCATATTCTCCCATCCCTCTTGTGGAGAAGACTCTGCTGAAACTCAAACAAGACCGAGGAACCAAGATCCTGATCGCTTCTTACTGGCCTGGCAGAACTGGTTCTCTCTTCTTCTGGAGTTGTCCTCCGAAGAACCTTGGAGTGTTTTCCAACTCTTATCATTTAGAACAAGGGATCTCTTCTGCATCCCAGCCTCCAGTTTCTGGTCTTTGCAGCTTGCATTTTGAGAGCTTAGAATTTGCTTTCTAGCATCTTCCTGAGGTTGTCTCCAGGGTCTTGCTGGCTTCTAAGAAAGATTCCACTTTTAAATGGAGGAGGTTTGCTGTCTGGTGTGAAGGCAGGGCCATAGATCGCCAAATTTCATCACAACAGAGTAGTCCTCCCCACGCACCCTAAGTTCCTGCCGAAAGTGGTATCAGAATTCCATCTAAACCAGTTGATTGTCTTGCAAACATTCTTTCCCCGACCTTATGCCTATCCTGGTGAAAGCACCTTCCACACCTTGGATTGCAAGAGAGCATTGGGCTACTACATGAAGCAGACCAGGCCCCACAAAACAGTCTGCCCAACTTTTTATTTCTTTTGATCCCAAAAGGATGGGAATTGCCATTGGGAAATGCACCATTTCTAATTGGCTGGCAGATAGCGTTTCCTTCACTTTTGCCCAGGCTGGGCTGGACCTAGAGGGTCTTGTCACAGATCATAATGTCAGAGCCATGGCTGCATCGGTAGCCCACTTGAGGTCAGCCTCCTGTTATGATTCTGCCGGTTTGGCTGAGGGGGAGGGGGGGCGTCTCTTCTGATTGCCTTCCAGGAGTTGTGCTGACGTCAGGGGATAGTACTTTAGCCTGCATCTGAAGAGTTTCTCTGCTTTTGCGCTTAGTGGTAACTGGAAAGCCTGATAGTTTTCTCTCAGAACGTGCTCTAGGTTCTGACAGGGATCTGTGTTGTGTTAGAATATTCTTTTCCTTCCCTCTGGGTTAGCTGCTGCTGTGTGTGTGTGGGTAGCTCTGTAATCAGGGTCAGCTGCTCGTTTGTTTAGTGGGGGCTGGGCATTGCTCAGCCTCCGGGGCTCTGGGCTGAGTGAGAGCATTCTCCTTTGTTTGTTTGTTTTAAGGATTTCTCTTTCCAGTGTCCCGGCCTGCTGGCTCAGTGAGTTTAACCCTTTGTGAACTGTGTATATTGTATTCCTGCCTCTGCCAGTGTGTTTGTTCTATGGGCCCTGCTCCCTCTGGGAAAGGGAAGAGTTCTCTCTGATTGTCTGTTGATTTATGGAACTCTCTCTCTGCTGGCTCTACAAGCTTAACCCTTTGTGTTCTGTGTGCCTCTGTCTACAGTGGGTTTGAGGCAAAGGCTTTCTGCCTTCCTTTTGTGTCTGGTTCCTCTGGCTTCTGCCTGGGGCTTCCTACCCTGGTGGGGGGGGGGGGGGTTGCTGTGTTAGTTTCCCTGTCCTGCGCTAGTCCCCTGGGTAGGCGTGGCCGCTCTGGTCCTTTGTTTCCCCCTCTGCCCTATTGCTGGTGTTCAGCGCGTGTCTGGCATCTTGGGGCCCGGGGGGCCTTCTGGGTTCTTTCACCCCTCCCTGTGTGTGATTGGGTTCCAGTTTAGCCATGAGGCTCGCACGAGTGGCTCTGTGTGCGTGGGTTCCGGTTCGGCCGCGAGGCCCACCTGTATGCCTATTTCCCTGTGGGGAGGGGTAGCTTCTGTCCTTCTGTGACTGTTCTCTTGTGCTTGACTGCTTAAATATTTTAAATTTAAATGCTTTACTTTTTGTCTATTAGATTGTAAGCTCTTTGAGCAGGGACTGTCTTTCTTCTGTGTTTGTACAGCGCTGCGTACACTTTGTAGCGCTCTAGAAATGTTAAATAATAGTAGTAGTAGTAGTAGCTTAGGGGGTATTGTGTAGCTGGGGTGTGCGGTGGTGGGTCGGTCTCCCCTTGGCCTGGGTCGGCGCCCTGCTGGCCTCGGCCAGAGCCCAAGGGCTCACGACTAACCCAACGGATTACAGAACGCAAAAGCCATGAGCTCGACCGATCCATCACCCATGCAGCTGCTCCAGCAATTGCATGCTCAGCTATCGGGAGTCGTGAACGCACTGTCTCAACGGGTAGACGCGCTGACCGTCACGGGGGCTGCGGAGGGCCCGCCAGCTTCTACTCCGCCGGATTCCCACGCATGCAGCCGAGGGATTCGGGTGGCTACGCCCCCGAGGTACGAGGGCGACAGTAAGACCTGCCGGGGGTTCCTCACTCAATGCCAAATTGTCTTTGAGTTACAGGCCCGGGATTTTCTTTCGAATCGGGCGAAGATGGCTTATATTATCTCTCTACTGGCAGGCCCCGCTCTGGCCTGGGCCTCGCCCTTATGGGAGAAGAAGGATCCCCTCCTGGATAATTTGGCAGAGTTCTTGAAACAATTTCGGCTCATCTTTGAGGAACCCGGGAAGCCCTCTTCGGCGGCGACTCAGCTGTTGAACCTACATCAGGGGCGACTCTCTCTGGGTGAGTACGCCATCCAGTTTCGGACCTTGGCCGCGGAGCTAGGTTGGGATAACCCAAGCCTGACTGCGGTATTCTGGCATGGGGTCTCGGCCAACATTAAGGAAGAACTCACAGGCCGGGAGCTGCCCTCAGATCTGAACAACCTCATCCGTCTCTGCACCCAGGTGGACATCCGGTTCAGGGAGCGGGCCTGTGAACGTCACGCTGGTCAGCAGGTTGCAGGGGCTAACTCGAGGAGCTCGCACCCCTGCTTCCTAGTCGCTGGGTGCGCCCGACGGGTCTAAACCTATCCAGGTTGACCAGGCGGCCCAGGAGAGACAGCGGAGACGCTCTAAGGGGCTGTGCCTGCATTGTGGAGTGAAGGGGCACTTTGTCCGTGAGTGCCCGAAGAGAAAGAAGTCGGGAAACCAGCAGCCCTGATACCGGCTAGGGAGACCGGGTCAGGGCCAAAGTCCGTCTCCCCTTGGATGCAGGTTTTGGTGCCAGTTCTACTGGCGATTAAGGATACTCCTTGTTTTGAGGCGCTAGTTGACTCGGGGGCGGGAGGCAACTTTATCAGCGTGGACCTGGTGCGGGTTCATCAAATTCCTACGATGGAGTTACCTCAATCCATCACTGTCTCAGCGGCTTGGGGACTGGTTCGGGGAGTTCTCCGCTCCAGGACCGTGCCTATGACCATACGGGTAGGAGTCTTACACAAAGAAGTTATCTCCTTCTACGTCCTTCCGTCGGCCACTGAGGCCATAATCCTGGGATTACGCTGGCTTCGCCTGCATAACCCTTGCATTGATTGGGCCCAGGGTGAATTGATGGCATGGGGCCCGGGCTGCCAGAAGGTCTGTTTGGATAAGGTCTCGCCAGCCCCAGTGTCGCTTCCTTTGGATCGAGCCAATGTTATGCTACCAGGGCCCTACAGATCCTTTGGAGATGTTTTTTCCAAACAGCAAGCAGAGATTCTGCCTCCCCATCGCTCCTATGACTGTGCCATAGAGCTACTACCAGGCACTGAACCTCTCCGTGGCCGCGTATACCCCCTATCCCGGCCAGAGACGGAAGCCATGTCCCAGTATATTCGAGAGAACCTAGCTCGAGGCTTCATCCGGCCCTCTAAATCGCCCGCGGGGGCTGGATTCTTCTTTGTGGAGAAGAAGGATGGGGGGTTGCGCCCCTGTATTGACTACAGGGGACTCAATGCCATCATGCGGAAGGACAAATACCCCCTTCCCTTGATTTCTGAGATGTTTGACCGCCTCCAGGGGGCTCAGATCTTCTCCAAGCTTGATCTCAGGGGGGCCTACAACTTTGTGCGGAACAAGGAGGGGGATGTGGAAGAGGCGTTTAACACCCGCGACGGGCATTACGAGTATCTGGTAATGCCATTTGGACTTGCTAATGCTCCAGCCATCTTCCAAGCCTTCATGAATGACATCTTCAGGGATCTCCTGTATAAGTTCGTAATGGTCTACTTGGACGACATTTTTTCCAGAGCTGAGGAAGAGCACCAGCAGCACGTGAAGACCGTATTGCAGCGGTTGAGGGAGAACCACCTCTATGTGAAATTGGAAAAATGTGAATTCCATCGCTCCAAACTGCTCTTCCTGGGGTACATCTTTTCTAACCACGGGCTGCGTATGGACCCCAGTAAGCTGACAGCCATTCTGCACTGGCAGCAACCTACGGCGTAAGGCTCTACAGCGCTTCTTAGGTTTTGCAAACTACTATAGGCAGTTTATTTGGAACTACTCGTCCCTGACTGCCCCTCTTACTGCCTTGACTAAGAAGAATGCTGACGCCCGCAACTGGTCGCCTGAGGCGTGTCAGGCCTTTGAGAATCTGAAACAGGCATTGTTGAAGCTCCAGTGTTGCGCCATCCCAACCCGACAAATAAATTTTTCATGGAAGTGGACGCATCATCGGTTGGCGTAGGAGCAGTGCTGTCCCAGGCCCACCCCAGTGGGAAACTTCTCCCATGTGCATTCTTCTCTAAAAAGTATACCCCTGCCGAGAAGAATTATGCTATCGGGGATCAGGAGCTATTAGCCATTAAATTGGCCCTGGAAGAATGGCGACATCTGCTGGAAGGGGCGCAGGAGCCCTTCACGGTGTTCACGGACCATAAAAACCTGACTTATTTACGATAAGCGAGAAGGCTGAATCCTCGCCAGGCCCGGTGGGCACTATTCTTCTTCCGCTTTGATTTCATTCTGACTTATCGTCCAGCGGAGAAGAACATCAAGGCAGACATCCTCTCCAGGTCCATGGAGGCTGACCTGGAGGAAGAACCCCTGCAGTATGTAATTAAACCCGATGTCATTGTGCCCGCGATGACGCTAGCAGTACCTGCGGGTATGACCTTTGTGCCACCCCGGCTGAGAGAAAAGACACTCCAATGGGGGCATGCCTCTCGAATGGCGGGACATCCCGGGATCCTGGGAACCAAGCGGTTCATCTCCCAGCAGTATTGGTGGCCTTCACTTGATCGGGATGTGCAGGAGTTCGTGGCTGCGTGTCCTGAGTGCACCCAGCATAAAGCTGACCGTCGGAGACCCCCAGGGGTTGCTGATGCCTTTACCGGTACCTGAGAGACCGTGAACCCACATTGCCATGGGATCTGCCCAACTCTGAAGGGCACACTGTTGTCTGGGTAGTGGTGGACCGGTTTTCTAAAATGGCCCACTTCATACCCATGCCTACCCTTCCTTCGGCGGTGAAGCTGGCACAGTATTTCATCAGCGCTATTTTTCGTCTCCATGGTCTGCCAGAATCTATTACCTCCGATCGAGGAGTACAGTTTGTCTCAACGTTCTGGAGAGCCCTGAATCGAGCCCTTGAAGTTAAGCTGAACTTTTCGTTGGGATATCACCCACAATCCAATGGCCAAACAGAACGAGTGAACCAATGCTTGAAGCAGTTCCTGCGGATGTATGTCAATGAGCACCACAATGACTGGAGTCAGCTGCTGCCTTGGGCAGAATTCGCTCATAACAACCGAGTGAGCTCGGCCACGGGCGCTTTGCCCTTTTACATTGTATATGGACGACATCCGCGGATACCAGCCCCCTTGAAAACCAACTCGGATGTCCCGGCAGCGGCCGATGCGGTGACTTTGCTCCAAGCAATTTGGTCGTCAGTTCAGAAAGCGCTGTGAGTGACCTCCGCTCGTATGAAGCGCCAAGCGATCGGTCTCGCAGAGTGGAACCGCGCTTCCAGCCTGGCGACTTGGTGTGGTTGTCCACACGTAATCTTCGTCTGAAGATCCCCTCCTCCCGCTTTGCACCTCGATTTGTGGGCCCGTATCACATTGTGAGGCAAGTGAATCGGGTCTGTTATCAGCTAAAGTTACCACCTACATTACGGGTACATAACACCTTTCATGTGTCCTTGCTGAAGCCTGTGATTCTGAGAAAAGGGGCTTTGCCCGCGTTGCCTGCTAGTCCAGCCATCTCAGCCTCCCAGGGGGAATACGAAGTCCAGGATGTCTTGGATGCAAGGCGCTTCCGGGGACATCTCCAGTATCTCATTGCGTGGAAAGGATATGGACCGGCAGACAAGGCCGTGCCAACGCGGTAAGCGAGTTAAGCGTGGCAGGGGGGCGCCGTCCTCTGGGGGGCGCCCCGCCGCGCCATGCTTGCCTCGCCCTCCCACTCCCATGTCCCAACTGCCCGCCCTCTTCTCCCCCAACAAAATCTCTTTTAAATTTACCTCCGTCCGGCTGGCAGGGCAGCAAACAGCGCAGCGTCAGTGAAGGAGGCGGCACTCCCGACATCTCTACTAGTCTTCCCTTCGCTCAATGTCCCGCCTTCTTCTGACGGCAAGGAAATTACGTCAGAAGAAGGCGGGACATTGAGGGAAGGGAAGACTAGTAGAGACATCGGGAGCGCCACCTCCTTCACTGACGCTGCGCCGTTCGCTGCCCTACCAGCCGGACGGAGGTAAATTTAAAAGAGATTTTGTTGGGGGAGAAGAGGGCGGGCAGTTGGGACATGGGAGCGGGAGGGCAGGGGAGAGAGGACAGCGATCATCTTCACGGGGGGGGGGGGGCGCGCGCTCCAACCGCTTGTCTGCGGGGGGGGGGCGGCACCCGATCCCTTGCAGGGGGGCGCCACAGACCCTTGGCACGGCCCTGCCGGCAGACAACTCCTGGGAGGACGCTACTCATGTCCACGCGCCGGTCTTAGTCAGACGGTTCCATCGCCTTTTCCCTCACAAACCTAAACCTCGTGGCCGGGGTAGAGGGGGCCCTTGAAGGGGGGTGATGTTATGATTCTGCCGGTTTGGCTGAGGGGGAGGGGGGGACATCTCTTCTGATTGGCTGCCAGGGGTTATGCTGACATCAGGGGATAGTACTTTAGCCTGCAGCTGAAGAGTTTCTCTGCTTTTGCGTTACTTACGCTTAGTGGTAACTGGAAAGCCTGATAGTTTTCTCTCAGAACGTGCTCTAGGTTCTGACAGGGATCTGTGTTGTGTTAGAATATTCTTTTCCTTCCCTCTGGGTTAGCTTAGCTGCTGCTGTGTGTGTGTGTGCCTAGCTTTGTTTAGTGGGGGCTGGGCATTGCTCAGCCTCCAGGGCTTTGTTCTCCTTTGTTTGTTTGTTTTAAGGATTTCTCTTCCCAGTGTCGGGGCCTGCTGGCTCAGTGAGTTTAACCCTTTGTGTACTGTGTGTATTGTATTCCTGCCTCTGCCAGTGTGTTTGTTCTATGGGCCCTGCTCCCTCTGGGGAAGGGAAGAGTTCTCTCTGATTGTTTGTTGGTTTATGGAACTCTCTCTCTGCTGGCTCTACAAGCTTAACCCTTTGTGTTCTGTGTGCCTCTGTCTACAGTGGGTTTGAGGCAAAGGCTTTCTGCCTTCCTTTTGTGTCTGGTTCCTCTGGCTTCTGCCTGGGGCTTCCTACCCTGGTGTGGGGGGGGGGGGGGGTTGCTGTGTTAGTTCCCCTGTCCTGCGCTAGTCCCCTGGGTGGGCGTGGCCGCTCTGGTCCTTTGTTTCCCCCTATGCCCTATTGCTGGTGTTCAGCGCGTGTCTGGCATCTTGGGGCCCAGGGGGCCCTCTGGGTTCTTTCACCCCTCCCTGTGTGTGATTGGGTTCCAGTTCAGCCGTGAGGCTCGCACGAGTGGCTCTGTGTGCGTGGGTTCCGGTTCGGCTGTGAGGCCCGCCTGTATGCCTATTTCCCTTCTTCCTGAGGGACTGTGGGGAGGGGTAGCTTAGGGGGTATTGTGTAGCTGGTGTGCGGTGGTGGGTTGGTCTCCCCGTGGCCCGGGTCAGCGCCCTGCTGGCCTCGGCCAGGGCTCAAGACCAACCCAACGGATTACACCTCCATTGAAGAAATTTGCAAGGCTGCGACGTGGTCTTCAGTCCACACATTCACATCAAACTACTGCCTTGAGCAGGATACCCGATGCGACAATCGGTTCAGGCAGACAGTTTTGCAGAACATGTTTGGGGTCTAGAATCCAACTCTACCCTCCTAGGCTCCTTTTATTCTGTTCCAGGCTGCAGGCTGCACTCTCATTCAGATTGTATATAGTTTCAGGTTAATGTCCTCATCGTTGCGAGGCCCAATTGACCAATGTTTATTATTTTTGGTGAGCCTAGATGTTAGGGATTCCCCACTTGTGAGAATAAATAGTCCTGTTTGTCCTCGGAGGAAGTGAAGATACTTACCTGTAGCAGGTATTCTCCGAGGATATCAGGCCTTATATTCTCACAATCTTTCCCACCTACCCTTGGAGTTGTCTCCTTTATTATTTTTCCTTTTTGCTGTTATATTCATCTGAGGTGACAGTGTTCATGCGGTGGGCAGGAAAGTACTTGCTCATGCACGGTGGAGCGTGTCTCGTGCTCCACAAAGTGCTTGTCATAAGACCTGGACTGGGCAACGCGGCCTGCATTACCCACTTGTGAGAATATACGGCCTACTGTCCTTGGAGAATACCTGCTACAGGTAAGTATCTTCGCTTTCTGCAAGGACAGAAGTCCATTCATTCTCACATACCCTCCCACCTCCCCTTTATTGTTGTCTCCTTTATGTAGTTTGCTATAGTGTGCTACTGTGGGTCCCCCGCTTTTGCAGAGGGTGGGAAGGCACACATATGCAGTGGAGACGCTCGTGCTCTAAAAGCACTAGTAGCTTCTTTAAGCTTTGCACAAGGTAATGTGGAATGACATCACCCACATGTGAGAATGAATGGCCTGCTATCTTCAGAGAATACCTGCTACAGGTAAGTATCTTTGGTATACTATTTCACACACATTTTTACTCGTGGTTAGCAGAGGTTTTCCTCGGTATGGAGTTGGAGTATTTTTTGGATTTTGCACATACATTTGGATATTTAAAAATATCCATATAAATTTTCAAAAAAACTATGTGAATATTATGACAGATGTAATTGTGTATAGGTAATTTTAGTAGGATAATCTTCAAAGGGAAAGTATGTATATTGCTGTAACATTGTCTATACCTGTTACTCGGGCTGTTACAGCATTACTCCCTTATGGGCCGATGATCAGAAGCAAACACGGGTGCTAGAGGCCAATAGCGCCATACTAGAGCCTGTGTTTGCTTCGCCTGATGGTGAGCCGTGAGCGTGTGTAATAACGTGTTTGCCAGCTCTGAACGCTAATTTCATGCAAATGCATGCAAACAAGGGTCTCCCACATTCATCGCTCATGATAAGCGGGCAGTGTGCCAAACAAGGGTGTTGCTACCACTGCAAACCTTATGCCAGCTAGGAGCTAGCGTTAGGGTTTGCTAGCGAGGGAGGAATAAGGAAGGAAGAGGTTTTGACAGGTCTGGAATTTTCTCCCAGACCTGTCAAACCTAAGCCCGCACTCCCAAAACACAAGATCTGGCCCCCCACCCCCAAAACACAAAAACCTAAGCCTGCCCCCCACCCCAAAGCACAAAAACCCTGGTGGTCCAGTGGGACTGCTATCTATCCACCCCACCTCCCCCCGGCAGCCTACCTTGTGGTCATGGTAGTGGGAGGAGGGAGGGACTAGCACTTCCTCCCTACTCTTCGGGCGCCTTCTCAAAATGGTAGCATCCCACCCTGCTCAGTGCATCCTGGGGCACGCTGGGGGGGGCCTTAACCCATATATGGAAGTTAAGCCCTGCCCAGCACATCCCAGGATGCATCGGGCAGGGAGGGACACCACCATATTGGTAAGGCGCCCGGAAGGAGTGCTAGTCCCTCCCTCCTCCCACTACTATGACTACGGAGAGATAGACTGCCGGGAGGGATAGATAGCGTTCCCACTGGACCACCAGGGCATTTTTGTGTGATGTTGTGGGGGTGGGAAGGAGAAGCTAGCAGTCCCACTGGACCACCAGGGTTTTTGTGCTTTGGGGTGGGGGGGCAGGCTTAGGTTTTACAGGTCCAGGAGAAAATCCCGGACCTATCAAACCTCTTCTGCTGTTTGACATATCCGCGCTTTTGACAGCCTGGACCTGTCAAACAACTTCTGTGGGAGGATTGTGCCTTGGGCACATGCCCAGGCATAGTCCTCCGCAGAACTACCCCTATGATCAGAGCTAATAGCGCACATAAATTTGCATGCCGTTAGCTTTGATCATTGGGGCATAAGTCCCGTGCTGTTCCAACGCTATTTTAGAGCGCTGTTTGGAACAGCGCGGGGCTTCTGATCATCAGCCCATTAATGTTATACATTGCTCTTCTGTTCATTTTCTTTCTCTGTCTCATCTGGATGAGAAGATGAGTGCAGCTCCTATCATCAGGTCTGTTCTCTTCAAGTCTGTCTCCCTCCCTCTTTCAGTCTCATTCACCCTTCCCATAGCCCACTTTGCCCACTTTCTCATCCCCCAAATCACCTACTCATGGTTATCTCTAGCAACTCTCCTTCTCTGATCCATCTATTTGCACATTCAATATAGCCTGCCCTGTGCTGCACTCACTTTGTGGCCAATTCACAGTTACACACTGCCCATATTTTTCATATCTCACAAAACATTGCAAGAATGATGTACAGGGATGCCAAGCATGACCCATTCCAAAGCTGGAGATTTACCACTGCAATGCTGGAGATTTAAGGCCAATGAGTTAGATTTCTTTTGGGGGCCCTTTTCATGTCTTAAACCAGCTCTAGCATATATACATTCCAAAAACTGACATACTCAAATCAATAAATAGAAAATAAAAAAAACTATTTCTACCTTTGTTGTCTGGTAATTTTACTTTTCTGATCGTGTTGGTCCTAGTCTGTTTTCTGCTTTTTTTTCTCTTAACTGTCTTGTCAGGGTTTTCTTGCCCATTTGGCACTTCTTTTCTCTCCATGCCCACCATCCATCTTCTCTCTCTATTCCAATCCATCCTACCCAGCATCACCCCTGTGTCCTTGCCCCTATTGCCACCATGTTCAACATCTCCGCCCTCTATGTCCCTATCCTTGCCTTGTCCAACATAACTTTTCTGTGTCCTTATTCCCGTCCCCCACAACATGTCAGCATCTCTTCCTTGTCCCCCATCAGGCCAGCAAGGTTCCTCTTTTCCCTCGCTCCTGTTCCACTCACCTTTGGAAGGCCAGCATATCTCCCTTTTCCTTTGTTCCCCACTGTCCTCCAACATGTCAGCAATATCTCCTTCTCCCTCTTGTCCCCCATCAGGCCAGCAAGGTTCCTCTCTCTTCCCTTTCTCCTGTTCCACTCACCTTTGGAAGTCTAGCATATCATAAGTACATACGTACTGCCACACTGGTCTATCAAACCCAGTATCCTTTTTCCAACAGTGGCCAATCCAGGTCACAAATACCTGGCAAGATCCCAGAAAAGCTGAATACATTTTATGATGCTTATCCCAGAAATAAGCAGTGGATTTTCCCAAGTCAATTTAATAATGGTCCATGGATTTTTCCTTTGGGAAACCGTCCAGACCCATTTAAAACCTCACTAAGCTAACCGCCTTTACCACATTCTCTGGCAACGAATTCCAGAGTTTAATTACACATTGTGTGAAGAAATATTTTCTCTGATTCGTATTAAATTTACTACTTTGTAGCTTCATCGCATGCCCCCTAGTCCTAGTATTTCTGGAAAGAGTAAACAAACGATTCACATCTACCCATTCCACTCCACTCATTATTTTAGAGACCTCTATCATATCTCCCCTCAGCCGTCTCTTCTCCAAGCTGAAGAGCCCTAGACGCTTCAGCCTTTCCTCATAGGGAAGTCATCCCATCCCCTTTATCTTTTTTGTCACCCTTCTCTGTACCTTTTCTAATTCCACTATATCTTTTTTGAGATGCGGTGACCAGAATTGAACACAATATTCGAGGTGCGGTCGCACCATGGACCGATACAAAGGCATTGTAACGTCCTAACTTTTGTTTTCCATTCCTTTCATAATAATACCTAACATTCTATTTCTTAGCTGCTGCAGCACACTGAGCAGAGCATTTCAAAGTATCATCAACAACGTTGCTGAGATCCCTTTCTTGGTTGGTGACTCCTAACATGGAACCTTGCATTACGTAGCTATAGTTCGGGTTCCTCTTTCCCCCATATATCACTTTGCACTTGCTCACATAAAATGTTATCTGCCATTTAGACACCCAGTCTCCCAATCTTATAAGGTCCTTTTGTAATTTTTCACAGTCCTCTCGCGATTTAACAACTTTGAATAACTTTGTGTCATCAGCAAATGTAATTACCTCACTAGTTATTCCAATCTCTAAATCATTTATATTTAAATCATTTTTATTAAGTTTCAAAAGGAACAAGACATGTCATGAAGAAACCATCTGCAAAAACATTCCAAAACAGGTACAAGGGACCTTCCCAACATTCCGTCCCTGTCCGAATCCCTTGATCCCTCCCCAAAATCCTCCCTTCCCCCCTACCCCCCCCCCCCCCCCCCCATTCCCCCTGAACTGTCTCTGTTCTTTGCAAGGAGTCTGAGTCACACGGATCCTGTCCAACAACGTATTCAATTCAGTATTCTGCTTCTTGCCGCTGGCTGCAATGTATCCCAGAAGTTCGCCCACGTTTTCTCTAAACTCCTGCCCTCTTTGGAGGCAGAATCTTTAACTCCACGTCTTTCTAGTTTTAGTAGTTCAATCATCTGCGTCCTCCAAACGCTTATTGGCGGGGTTACTGATTCTCGCCAGTTCAATAGTATAGGCTTTTTCCCAGTCAACACTGCTCGTCTGAGAAAAGAGGTGAATCCCGGAACTGTGGGTATCGACTCTTTGTAGACTCCAAAGAGCAGCAATGGATGTTTCTGTATGGTGCGACCCCAGTATGTTTGAGTTTCAGCCAGTACCCGGGACCAGAAGTCTGCTATGTTAGGGCAGTGCCAAAACATGTGACCAAGTGTTGCAAATGATTGTCCACATCTGGGGCATGCCCCAGAGTCACCAAACCCCGCCTTCAGCGCTCTTGATGGAGAAATATACAGCCTCATCGCAAATTTATACTGTAACTCCCAATGACGCGTGTAGATTGCGCCACTCTGGGCTGAACGAAGAAAGTCTTTGAATATCTCTGGTGTTACTTCAGTCTCCAAGTCTCTGGCCCAGGCCTGTGCTCTGCTAATGTAATCAATGTCCTCTGTGGAGTCCTGGAGGAACCTGTGGTGATATCGGAGGGGCATGGAGTTTTGGGCTCCAAGAGTCATAGCCGTATTTAAGGTGTCTTGTACATCTTCACTAAGGTTAATCCAGCCCAGGGCTTTCAGGTAGTGCTGAATCTGCAGATATGTAAAATGATCAGTCTGAGCCAAATGGTGTTCTCGCTTAAGCTCCGCAAAGGGGCGTATTTTCCCTTCTTCAGTCAGAAGTTGGTACAAATAAAGTATTCCTTTGTCTCTCCAACGCTTAAAGGACACTGAGGAGGAACCCTCTGGAAAGTCCGGGTTGTGGTATAATGGCAGAAAAGGAGTCACCTTCCAATCAAAGTGGTGTCTCTTGCAGAGCCACCTCCACGCTGCCCGTGCTGATGTAACTAAGGGGTTGTTCCCTACTCTGGCAGCTATCTCCCTTCCAGGTGCATGTAACAGCCAGCCTAAATGTGCATTGGGAGAGAGGGACATCTCCAGTCGTGTATTAGAAAAGTCTTTCTGCCCCGTCAACCAATCCCTTATATGTCTCATTGAGCACGCCACTGTAAGGTACCTGATATTTAGCAGTCCCATCCCGCCATGAGCTCTGGGCTTCTGAATAATGTGAAGTGGGAGTCTGGGTTTCTTCCCCTGCCACAGAAAAGCCTGTGTCACACCATTCAGAACCCGCTCCTCCCTCCGTCTAAAATATAGTGGCAACATCTGGAACAGGTAAAGCCACTTGGGCGCTATCATCATGTTTAATAGTCCAATGCGGCCCAATAGGGACAGTGGGAATGCCCCCCAGACCTGCAGTGTGCGTTTCGTCTGTGCCAACAATGGGAGGACATTCCTGTCATATAGCAGCCCTTTGTCAGAGGGAATCACCACACCGAGATATTGGACCTGCCCCTCCGCCCACTTTAGAGGAAAGGAACCCCCCCCCCCCCATTTCCGCCGCAGCTCTGGGTCCAGCGGCATCGCTAGTGATTTTGTTAAATTTAGTTGAAAGCCAGATAGTGTGCCATAGCCCTCGATGGTGCGGAGGAGCTGGTCCAGGGAAGTCCGAGGACGACTCAACAAGAACATCAAGTCATCCGCGTACGCCAGTACCTTTAGCTCATGTCCATGTAAGCGTATCCCTTGTATTTGTTTGTGTATGCGCAGCTCGCACAACAAAGGTTCTAGGGTCAGCAGGAATAAAAATGGTGACAGGAGGCACCCCTGACGCGTCCCTTTCTGAATGTCAAAGCCTTCCGTTCGGACCGCGTTGACCAACACCATAGCCCGCACCCCCGTATAGAGAGTCGATATAGCCTGCAGGAACCATCCCTCTAACCCTACCCACTTCAGAGTTTCGAAGAGGAAGGGCCACAGCACGCGATCGAACGCGCGCTCCGCGTCTAAACTCACTAACAGCCCTGGAGATGGTGTGTCGGCTTCTGCGGAGGTGGCTAGGAGCACTTTACGTACATTTATAACAGACTGGCGCCCTCTAACGAACCCAGCCTGCTCCTCCTGCACCAGCTGTGGCAGCAGTGGGGCCAACCTGTCCGCCAGAATTCTGGCCAGCAGCTTGGCCTCCACATTAATGAGCGAAATAGGCCGGTAAGAGCCAGGCTGTAGGTGATCTCTGCCTTTTTTGGGTATCAAGCTTATGAGTGCCGTGTTTGCGTGGATCGGGAACCGCCCCGCCCCGACCACTGCATGGAAGTAATCCAATAATGGTCCTGTTATCTGGGGTTTTAGCATTTTGTAAAATTCCCCTGATAGACCGTCGGGCCCCGGCGCTGAATGCAGCTTCAATGCGGCAATAGCTTTGTGCAGCTCCTTGGTCTCTATCGGTTTGTGTAATTGTGGTAATTGTTCCTCCATAAGCTTTCCCATTTGAACCTTATCAAGATATTTTTGAATGGCTGCTCTTATGTCCGTTGGCTCCTGAGATCCCTTGTATAGGTCAGCAAAGTGTCTGTGGAATACCCTCGCTATCCCTTCTGGCTTAGTGACAATGCCCCCTGTGTGCTGACGTATAGCCGCTATGTAGTTCCTCTTGCGCATTCGTTTTATTAATCTCGCTAGCATCCCTCCAGCCTTATCCCCATATTTGTATAATCTGTACTTCCGATAAAGAAGGGAGCGAGTCGTGCGCTCATGTAACAGACTGTTAAGTGCTATTCTCGTGGCCATGAAAGATTCATAATGTGCGGGTGTAGGCCGCCTACTGTACTGCTGTCTAGCTAGTCGAAGTTTCCTCTCTAAGTCTGTGATACCTCTTGTTACTTTCCGGTTGCGGTTGCTGACAAACGCTATCACCCCACCTCTTAGTACTGCTTTTGCCGTGGACCAAAATAAGATTGGGTCTTTTAAGTGCCCCTGGTTGTGAATGTAAAACTCCTCCCAGTCTTTCTGTAGGTGTTCCCGAAGCTCTTTCTAGTGAAACAAATAGGATGGAAACCTCCAACTGTGGGGTCTACTGAAATAAGCCGTGGGTTCCAACTCCAACCACACCAGCGAGTGGTCAGAGATCTCCTCCGGGCCAATCATGGCCCCGATTACCCTCTGAAACAGATCTTGGGATGTAAATATATAGTCTAGCCGGGACTGGGAGCGATGTGCTCTAGATGTGTGTGTGTAGCCTCTTTCCTCCTCATGGAGCAATCTCCAGGGGTCAAGCAAGCCTAACTTCTGGCAGAACAGATCTAAAAGTGATGGGGCACTGTGTAAATTCCCAGATAACTGCGTAGACCTGTCTAACGCCAGGTCCATTACTTGATTCATGTCTCCCGCTATCACCATGGGCAGGTTTGCATGAGCTTGGCAGTGTGCTAGTAGCTGGGAATAAAATCTGTTTGCTTCTGTGTGAGGGCCATATACTGACACCAATAGAATCTCAGTTCCTTGCAAGTTAATCTTAATTCCCACATATCTGCCCTCGCCATCTTTGAATGCTAGTTTGGCTGTGCACATTAAGGCTTTGTGTATGAGAATTGCTGTCCCACCGCGTCTGCCGGTAGCTGGCGAGTAAAACACCTCTCCTACCCAACCCCGTTTTAGTTTCTCATGTTCCTCCCCTGACAGTCTGGTCTCCTGTAAGCAGGCAATTCCCACTTGGTGGCGTTTAAGAGCGGCCAGAATCTTAGTTCTTTTGATAGGAGAAGTAATGCCACAGATATTCCAGGAGATCAGACGCGTCTTACCGCTCATAGTTGAACAATCTATGGGATCTGTCCAGATGTTCCAATTTGAGACAGCCCCTGGGGCTCCCAGCCACACCCCAGGCGCACCAGAAAGGTCCCTCTCTCCACCACCTCAACCATTCGCATGCATCTTTCAAGTCCTCACCTAATACACCAGGATCCATGTCTACCCGACTCCCCGCCTCAATCAGATGTTGGTATCTTCCCCCCTTCCCTTATCTAACCCTTCTCTACCCTCCCAACCCCCCTGTCCCATCCCCAAACTCTCTGCTAAACCCTTACCCAAAAAAAACACACCTGGATGAATCTATGGGAGCCTCTGCCATGCTCGAGGCCCACCGCCCCATCTCTTTTAGGTGTGAGTTGCTTCTCTTTAGTTGCTCCTGATTGCGTGATAGTGGCATTCAGTGCCTGAAATGTAAGTCCGTGCAAAACTACTCTCATTCCGCTGGTTGGTCCCCACTGTGCTCCTGCTTTTGCTGCTCCAACTTGGCTATGTAGGCTTGTGCTGTGGTCACGGAATCATGAGTCTGCCACTTGCCATTATGGCAGATTTTTAGGACCGCTGGGTAAATAAGCATGAATTGTACTTGCATGTCATGTAGGCGGCGGCACAGCGGGGTGAACTTCTTCCTGCGCTCTTGTAATGAGGCTGAGAAGTCCTGAAAAATACGAATGAGCTTTCCATCATAAGTTGTAGTGTCTCGCTTGAGCCGATAGCCCCGCAAGATTTCCATCTTGTGTATATAGTTGTGTATCTTTGATTACGAGTCGTGGGGTCTGTCGGCCATCTTGGACGCGGCCCAGCCGATGGACCCGCTCCAAGCAGAGAGCCCCGGCATGGTCGGACAGCGCAAACTCTGAGGTCAACCATTTTTCGACTACCGTGGCCAGCACTGAGTCCCCCACAGATTCTGGTATGCCGATGAGTCGAAGGTTACTGCGGCGCGCTCTGTTTTCAAGCTCATCAACTTTGTCCGTTAGAGTGCCCACCATCTTCTGTAAGTTGTCCATCTGTGATGGTATTGGCTGTTGCGCGTCCTCCAGCTCGGATACTCTCCGCTCTAGCTCTCCCGTCCTCTGTATTGTCTCTGCTAGTGTGTTTTTGAACCCTGACAACTGCGCGGAAAGTTTTTCAAAACGCGGCTCCAGCGCATGGGTCAGCAGTTTTTCAAAGCGCGGTTCCAGCGCCTGGGCAACCGCCGTTGTGAGTTGCACTATCTGCTCTGCTGAAAAGCTCTGTCCACATGGTGGCGAGGCCTTCGCTTCGCTAGCTTCTGCCACCCGTTGTTTTTCTTTCTCTTTTTTTGCGCTCCGCGCTGGCAAAACTTTGGGTGTTGCCTCGACATACTTGTCCATGGTCTTCTGGATGAATTACCAGCGTGAGTCGGTCACTGATTGTATAATTGTTTTGGAGGTTTTAAGCAATTTGGAGCGGAGGGCCTCGGAGAGCAAAAGACACGCGTCTTTCCTCCCTCAGTGCATCACGTGACTCCTCTAAATCATTTATAAATATGTTAAAAAGTAACGGTCCCAGCACAGACCCCTGGGGAACCCCACTA
Source organism: Microcaecilia unicolor (assembly GCF_901765095.1). NCBI lineage: Eukaryota > Metazoa > Chordata > Amphibia > Gymnophiona > Siphonopidae > Microcaecilia > Microcaecilia unicolor. The sequence continues at coordinate 232,920,495 of NC_044036.1, forward strand.
TCTACCCTTCTCCATTGAGAATACTGACCATTTAACCCTACTCTCTTTTTTATATCCTTTAACCAGTTTTTAATCCACAATAGGACACTACCTCCTATCCCATGACTCTCCAATTTTCTCTGGAGTCTTTCATGAGGTACTTTGTCAAACGCCTTCTGAAAATCCAGATACACAATATCAACCGGCTTGCCTTTATCCACATGTTTGTTCACCCCTTCAAAGAAATGTAATAGATTGGTGAGGCAAGATTTCCCTTCACTAAATCCATGTTGGCTTTGTCTCATTAACCCATGCTTTTGAATATGCTCTGTAATTTTGTTCTTTATAATAGTCTCTACCATTTTGCCCGGCACCAACGTCAGGCTCACCAGTCTATAATTTCCCGGATACCCTCTGGAACCTTAAATATCGGCGTTGCATGGGCTACCCTCCAATCTTCTGGAACCAATCTTCAGTTTAAAGATAATTTACATATTACTAACAATAGTTCCGCCAATTCATTTTTCAGTTCTATCTGTACTCTGGAATGAATACCATCCGGTCCAGGAGATTTGTTACTCTTCAATTTGTCAAATTGTCCCATTACATCCTCTAGGTTTATACAAATTTCTTTCAGCTTCTCCAAATCGTCAGCTTCGAATACCATTTCTGGCACCGGTATCACTCCCAAAATCTTCCTCGGTGAAGACTGAAGCAAAGAATTCATTTAATCTCACTGCTATGGCTTTGTCTTCCTTGATCCCCCCCTTTTACCCCTCGGTCATCTAGTGGTCCAACCGATTCTTTTGCCAGCTTCTTGCTTTTAATATACCTAAAAATATTCTTACTATGTGTTTTTGCCTCCAACGCAATCTTTTTTTCAAAGTCCCTCTTTGCCTTCCTTATCAACTCTTTGCATTTGACTTGACATTCCTTATGCTATTTCTTATTATTTTCAGTCGGTTCCTTCTTCCATTTTCTGAAGGATTTTCTTTTAGCTCTAATAGCTTCCTTCACCTCACTTTTTAACCATGCCAGCTATCATTTGGTCTTCCTCCCTCTTTTTTTAATACATGGAATATATTTGGCCTGGGCTTTCAGGATGGTATTTTTGAACAGCATCCTGGCATCTCTTTCTCTCTCCCTCTTCCTTGTCTTCCCCTGCTCACTCACCATCCTGACATCTTTCTGTTGTACTCCCACCCCCCACCATCCTGGCATATCTTTTTCTTACCTCCCCCTGACACTTTCTTCCTTTCCTTCCCCTGCTCCCTAATGGCCCCACTGGCATCTCTGACTTTCCTGGCTCCTGTGGTCCGCTGCTGCCCATAGCGCTGACTGCCACTGGGTGAATATTGGATAGCTTGTCTGCACAGTGCAAATGACACATCTAAATGGGTGCACATTAAAACAAAAAAATAAAGCAGCCAAAGGGGCAAATGCAGTTGAAACATATCAACAGATAAGCTGGGTAGTACACATCATTGAGCTGAATGGGTGACTAAACAAAGGCAACTTATATGTACAGTTGAATAAGATATGAGGAACTAGTCTAAGTTACAGGGTATGTGTCATTGAGAAGCTAATCCAGATGCAGAGTGCATGGATAGTGTCAGGGATTCAGGTAAGATGAGCCCTTGTGCTGTTCCCAGAGCAGAAGTATAGACCAGCAGGCATGGCCTCTGTTCTGGGAGGAGCTTTTGACAATCCTGATTCTTCACCTGTGTTGACTTCCATTCCCCAGTGGTTGATCCCCTGGGTGCTGGTGGCCGACAGGACTTAAGAATGCTGTGACAGAGAACAGAAACAGACTAGGCTTAACAGGAACCAGAAACAGACTTGGCTTGGCAGGAATGGAACCAGGAACAGATTTGGCTTGGCAGGAACCAGGAACAGCCATAACTTGGCAGGCACAGGAACCAGGAACAGAGTGACTTGGCAGGAACAGGAATCAGAAACAGACTTGACTTGGCTGGAGCAGGGGCTAGCAGGTAGCGGAGTCAGGTTTAGGCAGGCGACTAGCAGGTAGCGGAGTCTGGTTCATGCTCGTAGGTTCAGGCAGGTGGCTGGCAGGTAGCGGAATCAGGTTCAGGCTTGTAGGTTCAGGCAGGTGGCTAGCAGGTAGTGGAGTCAGGTTCAGACTTGTAGGTTCAGACAGGTGGCTAGCAGGTAGCAGAGTCAGGTTCAGGCTCGTAGGTTCAGGCGGGCGGCTAGCAGGTAGCAGAGTCAGGTTCAGGCTTGTAGGTTCAGTCAGGTGGCTAGCAGGTAGTGGAGTCAGGTTCAGGCTTGGAAGTCCAGGCAGGCAGCTAGCAGGTTGCAGATTTAGGTTCAGGCTTGTAGGACCAGACAGGCAGGTAGCAGAGTCAGGTTCAGGCAGGCGGCTAGTGGGTAGTGGAGTGAGGTTCAGGCTTGTAGGTTCAGACAGGTGGCTAGCAGGTAGCGGAGTCAGGTTCAGGCTTTGTAGGTCCAGACAGGCGGCTAGCAGGTAAACAAAGAAATGCACCAGAACTCCAGGTAGGAAGTAGCTGAAGCCCCGAGTCAGGATCTGGTTCCCCCTTAAGAGGGGAAGGCACCTGATATCAGCAGATGCCCCTTCCCGATATGAGCCCTACAGGGGAGGAGCCAGCACCTTCAAAGCCGCAGCAGCCGTTCATGGCACCAGCAGAGCCCTGGGACCACGGCTGACAAGGAGGGGGGAGGAGCTGAGCGCCGTGGTAGCCGTCCACATCGGTGCACAGGGGGCAGAGCCGAGCGCTACTGCGGCCGCCCGCACCAGTGACTCAGAGTCTGTAAGTCCTGACAGTACCGTACCCCCTCCCTATGGGCCCCCCTGGTCCGGACCCAGTTTGGAAGAATATTGAACATGGAAGTCACGAATCAAGTCTGGAGCGCAAGTATTGTGGCAGGGTCCCAGGAGTTGTTTCCAGGGCCAGGACAGAAGATAATACAGTTTGCCATCCCGTAATTTGGAGTCCAGGATATCGGCTACTTCGTATTCCTGGTCTGGCTCAGTCTCGGGAATGATAGGATGTTGAGGTTTTGGATGCCATTTGGAGGATAAGAAGGGTTTCAGGAGAGATATTTGGAAAGCGTTGTGGATCTTGGGGTTGGAGGGCAGCCGCAGACAATAAGTGACAGTTCCCACCCTAGATTGGATAGACAAAAGTCCGATAAATCTAGGAGCAAATTTGAATGATGGTAGCTGCAATCGCAAATATTTGGTACTGAGCCAGACCTTTTGTCCGGGTTGGAAGATGGGCGCCGTCCTTCTCTTGATATTAGCGAAGTATTCAACTCTTGCTGCAGGCGTGTTGCAGGTTTACCTATACCTTGTTCCGGATATTATGGAGATCTTGAGGAGTACGGTGAAGAATTGGTGGGTGATTAGTTACAGGAATAGGTAAAGGTAGTTGAGGGTGTTGTCCGTAGACAAGAAAGAAGGGTGACATACGAGAAGAGTCGTGCACGATTGTTATATATAAATTCTTGCCAGGGAAGTAACTGGGTCCAATTGTCCTGATGGCCATTCATGTACATGCACAGGAAATTCTTGAGTGTTTGATTAATACGTTCAACCATACCATTGGTTTGAGGATGATAGGCTGAAGAGAAATGAGTGGTGACACCTAGTGAGGAACAGAGAGACCCCCAGAACCGGGATATGAATTGGGGACCTCGATCACTAATGATGCGTGAAGGGAGTCCATGAAGATGAAAATATGTTGTATGAATGTTTGGGCCAGAGTAAATGCAGAAGGAAGGATAGGCATAGGTTTAAAATGTGCAATCTGGGATAGATGATCCACTACTACCGAAATCACGGTATTACCTTGGGATGGAGGGAGGTCGGTGATGAAGACAATGGAACTCTCTTGCCATGGTCTTTGCGGGATGGGTAAGTGTTGAAGGAGACCCCAGGGTTTGGCAGAAATTCCCTTGTTGCGAGCACAAGTGGGACACGTGGTAACAAAGTGGCACACATCCTGTACCATGTGAGGCCACCAGTAGTATTGGGAAATAAGGTGTAGGGTTTTACAGAACCTGGAATGACCTGCCAGATGGGAGGAATGGCCCCATCTGAGGATCATTCGCCTAAGACGGGGTGGCACCCGAGAAGTAGTACGCGACAGAGAAATCTCAGTCACAGTGACAATACAGGTAGGATCTAGCAAGTGTTGTGACTCTTCAGAGGTCAAGTTCTGGAAAGTGCATCTGCTTGGGTGTTCTTTTCAGCTGGTCTAAAGATGAGCCAAAAATTGAAGCATGCGAAGAACAGAGACCATCGGGCCTGCCGAGGGTTAAGATGCTTGGTGTTTTGTAGATACACAGGTTCTTATGGTCAGTTATGACTGTAAAGTAGAGAATGACATGGGGAAAAAGTTTGTCCCGATCCCCGCCTTGTCCCTGTGGGTTCTTTCTCCGTCTCCACCCTATCCCTGCAGGTTCTGTCTCCATTCCTACTCTGTCCCCACAGGCCCTGTCTCCGTCCCTGCCCCATTCCCACAGGTTCTGTCCCCATCCCCACCCCGTCCCTGTGGGCTCTGTTGTCATCTGCAGAAGCCTCGAACACTTATGATTTTATATTGAAATCTTTTTATTATTAAAGTATAAAAAGTAACAATATGCTATGCAACTGTTGTATAAATTACAAATAGAAAACAATAACAATGAGTAGCTATAATAACCTTCCTCCCCAGCACCACCCTCTATCCTTCCAACCCCAACAATAGCTGATTTCTACTACCCAAAGGAATTCTAATCCACCCTGTTAAAATGTCCAAGGGTACAAAATACAACCCGTTTTGTATGCCCTTAAGAGGGTAGAAATATGCCCTATGAAGCACTGTTATGCTTTTTAATCTGTGGATGAATAAGAAGTCATCAACAGTCTAAGATTCAGTGTAGCTCTCCTGTCTTCCACAGTCTTTCCTGCAAAAGATGTCTTCTTAGAAGATGTACTGGTATCAGGATGTACAGGATACCCCATGCAAATTTTGCTAGTTGTGGCCAGCATGTTTGCTTGTTTTTCCAAAAATTCAAAATATCGTTATAGGCCTCACTCAAACATAAATAACAGTCCAGTTCATTAGCAGGCTTCAAAGTAGAAAATCCCCATGGTCTCTGTCCCCATCCCTGCCCCGTCCCCATGGAATCTGTTCCCGCCTCGCAAGCTCTGTCCCTATCCCTGCGGTTACCATAGGTACCCGTTCCTATGTTATTCTCTACTGTAAAGGGATGGACGGCTCCCTCTAATAGGTAACACCATTCTTGCTAGCTTAAGTGCTAGCAACTTTCTGTCTCCGATAGTGTAATTGCGTTCGGTAGGGGTAAATTTCTTAGAAAAGAAGAAGCAGGGATGGTGTCTCCCAGGCGAGGAATATTGAGACAGGATAACTCCGGCTCCAAGGGAAGATGCATCCACCTCCAGAGTAAAGGACTCCGTAACACAAGTGCTGACAAGAAGGCTCGCTTTAGTCTCTTAAAGGCTTCAATAGTTTCCTTAGACCAGTTATTGACGTCAGCTCCCTTTCTAGTGAGGGCCGTGAGTGGGGCGGTGATAGTGGAATAATGGTTGATAAATTGCCTGTAATAATTAGCAAACCCCAGGAAGCATTGTAGGGCTCGGAGGCCCTGGGGTTGTGGCTAGTCTTGAATGGCTCGCAATTTCTCTGGGTCCATTTGAAGTCCCTTGGAGAAGATGATGTATCCTAGGAAAGGAATGGAGGTTTGATGGAAGGCGCACTTCTCCATTTTTGCGAAGAGGTGGTTGTCTTGCAGCCATTGCAGGACCATGCGTACGTGCTTAGGATGGTCCTGCGATGATTTGGAGAAGACCAAAATATCATCTTGGTAGACAATCACTGAAGAGTAAAGGAGATCTCTTAAGATGTAATTCATAAAGTCCTGGAATACGGCTGGGGCATTACATAACCTGAAGGGCATAACCCAATACTCATAATGTCCTTCATGCGTGTTGAAGGCTGTCTTCCATTCATCCCCTTTGCAAATTTAGATAAGGTTATAAGCCCTTCGGAGATCGAGCTTGGTAAACATCACCGCTCCTTGCAGGCGGTCAAACAGTTCAGATATAAGAGGAAGAGGGTACTGATTCTTGATGGTAATTTCATTAAGATCTCAGTAATCAATGTAGGGATGAAGGGTGCCATCTTTTTTGGAGACAAAGAAAAAAACCTGCTCCAACGGGGGAAGTAGAAGGTCTAATAAAACCTTTCTTAAGGTTTTCTTTGACATAGTCTCTCATAGCTTGAGACTCTTCTTGGGAGAGGGTATAAAGGTGTCCTCAAGGAGGTGTCTTCCCAGGCATAAGGTCAATCGGGCAGTCAAAATTTCTGAGAGGGGGGTAAGACATCTGCTTCTTTCTTACTGAAGTCATCTAGTAAATCCGTGTATTTAGGAGGTGAAGAAGGCAAGAGGGAGGTAGCCCCTAACAGGGGCCTAGGAGAAACATGAGTAAGTTATTTGGAAAAGCACTTGGGCCCCATCTTTCAATTGAGTTCTTGCTCCAATTAATCCATGGTGAGTGTAGACCGAGCCAGGGGAATCCCAGGACAAGTGGGTGGATAGACTATGGGTGCACTAGGAGCTGAATACCTTTGTCATGGAGAATCCCAACTTGCAGCTGGATGGGAATAGAAATCCTGCAAAACCTGCCAGGGAGCACCTCACCCTGAATGGAGGTGACTTGCAAGATGTTATCCAGAGGTTGAGTGGGGATACCCAGCTGCTGTAGGAGACTGGCATCAATGAAATTTTCTGCAGCCCCAGAATCAACAAAAGCAATAGCGCACGCCGTGCCGCCGGACCAGCAAAGGATAACCAGAATAGTAAGCTGGGAATTTGCCACAGAGGCCCAGGGTAAGTGTCCCCAAAATTCCTGGGCCTAGGCTTTTCCCAACTTCTTTGGACACTGATTCAGGAAGTGTCCAGGATCTCTGCAGTAAAGACAAAGCTTATTCTTGGGGCGGTACTCCCTTTCTTTCCCGGACAGCCAATATTGTCCCAGCATCATTGGCTCCTCTGACCTTCCAGACGAGGAGCCAGTCTCTCCTGTAGGGGTTAAGGGTTGCTGGGGGTGAGGAGGATTGCGAGAAACTCAACTCTGATTGGCGCGTTCTTGGGTTCTCTCCTGAAATTGAATGTCAATATGAATACATAAGGCGATCAGTTCATCCAGTATAGGAGGAACCTCTCTACCCGCCAATTTATCTTTTATTCGGTCGGCCAGACCCTGCCAAAAACTAGTGGTTAAGGACTCCTGGTTCCAGCGTAGTTTAGAGGCCAGGGTCTGATGGTGTAAGACCCCACAGTGAGGTTGCCTTATCAGATCCAAAGAAGCTCACTGGCAGCAGAAGAGGGCCATCCCGGCTCACCGAAGACCATCCTGAAATGTCGAAAGAACTCCGAAAGATCGGACAAAATGGGATCTTGCTGCTCCCACAGTGGGGAGGCCCAAGCCAGAGCTCGCCTAGACAGTAATGAAATAATGTAGATCACTTTTTTTTTTCTTTTGCCAAAACAGATCTATACAAACTGCCCCTCCTCCAGAGCTATGAGTCACCAGATGCTGTGTAACCAAATTGATTGAATTAAGTCTCTGGCAATGTAGATTCAACACACAATTCTAAAGAATGCAACTTTAAAACAGACACCAGTCACCAGATTCTATGTAACCACACTGAGCCCGCAAAGAGGTGGGAAAATGTGGGATACAAATGCAAACAATAAATAAATAAATAAATTGGGTAAGTTTCAGGTTTAAAACACTTGGCACAGGTTGAAATACAGTTCCAATGAAAACACCTTTAAAATAATTCCAGCATAAAAAGATGAAATCACTAGCACAGATGTTCAAAACACAGTTCTATAAAATCCCTTTAAGACTATGCCAGCATACAATTATAAAATCACAGTGCAATATAAGCAATAGGATGGAGACAGATAAGGAATTATAGAGGTCAGAACCTCTGCAAGTGAAAGGACAGGTTTTGTTTTTTTTGTGTGTTAATAGGATAGAATAAAAATGGGGTGAAATAGAATAAAGGAGTCAATAGTTTATCAGGAAGATATTAAGAGCAGGACACAGGTAACCTCAGTTACCAGTCAAACCAAGTCTGAAAATACCCAGCGTAGCTCACAAGGTAAACTTAAGTTCTGTTTTCAGACTTGGTTTGATTGGTAAGTGAGGTTACCTGTGTCCCAGATTATGATTTTATAGAGTATGACTCCACAAGTGAGTTGAAGCAAAACATTAATGAGTATATTAATAAAGCAGTTATGGAGGGCACTCTGTCAGTCAAAGAACAAAGATTTTTATGTCATCCCAACCCTAGAACCCCGTATATCTATTTCGTGCCTAAAATCCATAAATCCACATGGGACCCCCCGGCCGTCGTATCGTATCGACCTGTGATTCGGTTGTAGAACCGCTGTCTAAATGGATAGACAATATGCTTAAAGCGTTTGTTATGCGAGCGGAGTCATATGTTCAGGACTCCACTTATTTTATACAGCTGCTAGAGCAAGTAAATCATCATGGGATCAATACTGATAATTTTTATATGGTTGGTTTAGATGTGGTATCTTTGTACACGAATTTGCCCCAAGACAAGGTGATTGAAGTGCCGTGTGATTACTTTAGGGAAGCTTCAATTCCTGGATCTAAAATTGAGGTTATGAAACAACTGTTAACCTGGGTCATTTGTAGCAACTATTTTGAATTTCAGAACAAGTTTTATAAACAAAAATGTGGGATGGCAATGGGGGTTAAAGTCACGCCCTTTCTGACTTGCCTCTATATGACACAGTTCGAACAGAAGCATGTCTATACCTCTCCCTGATATACTAATGTTAATTTTGTGGAAGAGGTATATTGACGATGTTATCATGTTTTGACAGGGTTCTGAGGGTGAGCTACTGGCCTTCATAGATACCCTCAATGCTGCCGATCCTCATGTTAAATTTACTTCTCGCATTGCCAAACAAGAGATGGAATTTTTGGATATTAGGATTATTAAACTTGAACAGGGAGGTTTTTCTACCACAATTTTTTGAAAGCTGACTGATAGGAACACCCTGCTACTTTATTCTAGTTACCATCATAAAGCACTAAAAAAAGCGGTTCCTGTCGGTCAGTTTTTGAGGTTGAGGCGATTGTGTTCCTCCCTGGATGAATTTAAATCTCAGGCTGCAAACATGATATACTGATTTAGGCACCGAGGGTACCCTATGGGGGTTCTTAGGAAGGCATACAAGAGGGCCTTATATACACATAGACCCTGGTTGTTTACTCCTAGACAAGAGTTCACTGACAGAGCATTGGCCTGTGTGCTCCCCTTCTCCCAGTGCCCCTGGACAGCTAGTACATAGATATTGGCATGTGTGCATCCGGAATTCAACGAGCACGCCAAGATTGCTATCGCCGAAAGGTGAATTTGGGGGAGTTATTAGAGACCAACTGCTGATAGGCTGGAAGGACAGCACTCCCCCTGTTGGAGGTGTGCCTATTGTAAGCACTCGGTCACGGCCAAATGGGTCGATATCCCTGGGACCACGAGAAGATTTTATTTGCGAGTGAATACATCATGTAACAGCGAAAGAGTGGTTTACTGTATCATGTGCCCGTGTTTTCTATATTATATAGGACACACTAAGAGACAACTTAAGAACAGGCTGGCAGAACATATAAGTAATCTGAGAATTCAGAAAAAAGATGCGCCGTTAGTCATTGGACTGAACAAAATCATGCCATTGAGGATTTAAAATGTTTGGTGCTGGTACAAGTACCACCCCCCCCCCCCCCCCCCCACTAGGGGTGGGGATGTCAGCACTCAACTCCTTGCGATTGAACAGCGATACATTTTTACCTGGGACACGGTGGCCCCTAAAGGTCTTAACCTGGAGGTTGAATGGATCTAATGTGGTGCTCCCGCTTTAAGGGGTGGTTCCAAAAAGGATTATTTAAATCCCGATTAAGCACGTTACTTCCGTTACGCTTAGGGAACGACGTGCCGTAATCCCCGCCTGGATAACATTCACAATGGTAAGCAGCCAGTAAAGATATGTAGTATGCAATATATTTCTTATGTATAAATATAAATGTTCGAGAGTGTGAAGTAGCTGGTTGGGTTTTGGTTTATCTGTTCATTATAGGCTGTGGTATGGTTCCTCCTGACGAAATAAATCACGAAATGTGGTCTCGCATTGAGGGCCAAGAGAATTTAAAGAAATGCTGATGAACTGATTAATGTGGTGCTTTCGGTAGCCTTCCCCTGCCAGCAGTGCTGCCACGCAGATCAACAGGAATTCATTTCATGAAACTGTCTAAGTATTCAGCGGAAATACTCAGCACTCATTAATGGTCTTTCCCTTACCCGGAACATTGGATATTGAAACAGCTTAGAGAGAGCTGTGGACATTGCCCAATAGGGTACATCCGTGCAGCAGGAGTGGCCTAGTGGTTAGGGTGGTGGACTTTGGTCCTGGGGAACTGAGGAACTGTGTTCAATTCCCACTTCAGGCACAGGCAGCTCCTTGTGACTCTGAGCAAGTCACTTAACCCTCCATTGCCCCATGTAAGCCGCATTGAGCCTGCCATGAGTGGGAAAGCACGGAGTACAAATGTAACAAAAAAAAAAGTGGTCAATGCTATTTTTAGGCATTTTAGTTGAACTGCCTGTATTGCACATAGAACGCATACATTTATTTAAATGAAGAGATAATACCTGATGGTACCGGTGGTATATACATGTGACGATCTTATATAGGAAAGCACAGAGTGATTGACTGAGAATGTGTCTGGTGAACCTGTGAGCGAGTCAGTGAGTGCAGTGGGTGGAAGTGAGTTCCGAAAACACAGTTGTAGGTTGTTTAGAATACATGTATATGCATTTGTAACAATTAAAGAATGTTATGCAAGTTCGGGGTACTGCTAATTATTCATTTGAGTTAAAATTTAATGCCAAGAAGTGTAGAGTGATGCACTTGGTGTGTAGAAACCCAAAAGAGAGATACCGAATAGGAGGGGAGAGATTAGTAAGCTCGACTCAGGAGAGAGACCTTGGGGTGTTGGTGTCTGAGGATCTAAAGGTGAAGAAACAATGCGACGGCCGTGGCCAGAAGGATGCTAGGCTGCGTAGAGAGAGATGTAACCAGCAGAAGAAAGGAGGTGTTGATGCCCCTCTACAAGTCGTTGGTGAGGCCCCACTTGGAGTATTGTGTTCAGTTTTGGAGGCCATATCTTGCTAAAGATGTAAAAAGACTGGCAGCGGTGCAAAGAAAAGCTACAAAAATGGTATGGGATTTGTGTTGCAAACCATACGAGGAGAGACTTGCTGACCTGAACATGTATACCTTAGAGGAAAGGAGAAACATGGTTGACATGATACAGACGTTCAAATATTTGAAAGGTATTAATTTGCAAATGAACCTTTGTCAGAGATGGGAAGGCAGTAGAACTAGAGGACATGAATTGAGGTTGAAGGGGGGCAGACTCAGGACTAATGTCAGGAAGTAGTATTTCATGGAGAGGGTGGTGGATATGTGGAATGCCCTCCCACGGGAGGTGGTGGAGATGAAAACGGTAATGGAATTCAAACATGGGTGGGATAAACACAAAGGAATCCTGTTTAGAAGGAATGGTTCCACGGAATCTTAGCGGAGATTGGGTGGTGACGCCGGTAATTGGGAAACAAAATGGGAGCTGGGCAGACTTCTGCGGTCTATGCCCTGATCATGACTGAATAGATAGGGATGGGCTAGAGTGTAAATTTTAAGGGGCTGCGACATTAGCTCCAGAACTTAGTACAAGAACAGTGCTGGGTAGAGGCAGGGACAAATCAAACTCGGGTATACATATAAAGTATCACATACCATGTGAATTTTATCTTGTTGGGCAGACTGTATGGACTGTACAGGTCTTTATCTGCCATCACTTACTATGTTACTATCCTGCTTATTTTCGAAGGAGAAGGGTGCCCATCTTCCGACACAAATCGGGAGATGGGCGTCCTTCTCCTAAGGTTGCCCAAATCGGCATAATTGAAAGCCGATTTTGGACGTCCTCAACTGCTTTCCGTCGTGGGGAAGACCAAAGTTCAAGGGGGCCTGTTGGCAGTGTACCGAAGGCGGGATGGGGGCGTGGTTAACAGATGGGCGTCCTCGGCCGATAATAGAAAAAAGAAGGGTATCCGTCACGAGCATTTGGCCGACTTTACTTGGTCCATTTTTTTTCATGACCAAGCATCAAAAAGGTGCCCAAACTGACCAGATGACAACCGGAGTGAATCGGGGATGACCTCTCCTGACTTCCCCAGTGGTCACTAACCACCTCCCAGCCCGAAAAAACAACTTGAAAAACTTTTGTCTTTTTTTTTTTCCAGAGTATGTCCTTCGCTATGCCTCCATCCCTGCGACAGCAGTTGAGGACGTCCTTCCCTGTGACGGCAGTTGAGGATGTCCAAAATGTGGATGCTTCTGTGAGAAGGACATCCCTGCCTTTGCAATGTCTCCGGCACCCTCTTTATTTATTTATTTGGGTTTTGGATCACAAATAGCAGAAGTGGGATTTGAACTGGCCACCTCTGGATTGCAAGACCAGTGCTCAAAGCTCTAGGCCACTCCTCCACTCCACTCCACTCCCTTGAAATTTGGTCATCCCTGTGTCTCCGGCACCCTCTTTATTTATTTATTTGGGTTTTGGATCACAAATAGCAGAAGTGGGATTTGAACTGGCCACCTCTGGATTGCAAGACCAGTGCTCAAAGCTCTAGGCCACTCCTCCACTCCACTCCACTCCCTTGAAATTTGGTCATCCCTGTGTGTGTGTGTGTGGGGGGGGGGGGTATGTGTGTGTCAGCGGAGGCATAACGAAGGCATGCACATCCTTCTTTCAAACATTTTGGACGTCCTCAACTGCCCCCCACAGGGACAGCCAAATTTCAAGGGAGTGGAGTGGCGGATTGGCCTAGTGGTTCAAGCACTGGTCTTGCAATCCAGAGGTGGTCGGTTCAAATCCCACTGCTGCTACTTGTGATCCAAAATCCAAATAAATAAATAAAGAGGGTGTCAGAGGCATAGCAAAGGCATGGATGTCCTTTTCACAGAAACATCCACATTTTGGACATCCTCAACTGCCATCGCAGAGAAGGGCATCCTCAACGGCTGTCGCTTCCCCTTCTTAGGAAGGAAATCGTGTGCAAATGAGCTAACAGCGAGCAGCTCATTTGCATGCAATTTCCTTCATGTATGCCCATTCCTTTCCGGATCGGTAAGGGCTTTTTCCATTCAGTTAGTGGTCGTTTCTGAGATGGGCGTCCTCGGTTTCCATTATCACCGAAACCAGGGATGATCATCTATAAGGTCAACCTAAATTTCATGATTTGGGCGTCCCTGATGTTATTATCGAAATGAAAGATGGACGTCCATCTTGTTTTGATAATATGGGTTGCCCCGCCCCTTTACAGGGCCGTCCTTAGAGATGGGCGCCCCCATTCGATTATCCCCCTCTATGTTACTTTGGTGCGTTCGGATGGGAAGGAGGCAGGTTGAAGTTCAAAAAGCATAAGGCATTGATTCAGAAAGCCACGGCATACTGAGGCGGTTCCATCAAATCTGGTGGGTTCTGGAACTCGGAGAGGTGCCCTGTTAGGAAGCAAAGCAGTGGCTCCTGCCTGTGGCAGAACTTCAGACCGCTGTTGAGAGCGCAGCATAGAAAGCTTTGAGCAGACATCCTGGAGGACTCCCAATAAATGATGAAATTGGGACTGTTATTGCTGGATCGTACAGATAGGGTACATAGGATTGGAGGAGGGGTAGCGCTGTATATTAATGAGAACCTTGACTCAGATAGGCTGCAGATATTGCAGGATACAAAACCCCTATTGGAATCTTTGTGGATCGAAATTCCATGTGAAAAGGGGAAAAATGGTGATAGGAGTGTACTACTGTCCGCCTGGCCAGGACGAGCAGACGGACGCAGCAATGTCAAAGGAAATTAGGGAAGCAAATAAAATGGGCAATGTAATAATAATGGGTGAGTTCAATTATCCGGATATAGACTGGGTTAATGTAACATTAGTACACGCCAGGGAGATAAAATATTTTGATGAAATCAAGGACGACTTCATGGAACAGCTGGTTCAGGAGCTGACAAGAGAAGGAAAAATACTAGACTTAGTCCTTAGTGGAGCTCATGATCTTGTGCGGGGGGGGGGGGGGGGGTGGGGGGTAACGGTGCGAGTGCCACTTGATAACAGTGATCATAATATGATCAGTTTTGATATTGGCATTGAAGGAAGTGAACTTAGGAAATCAAATACACTAGCGTTTAACTTTAGAAAAGGTGATTACAATAAAATGAGGAAAACGGTGAAAAAAAGACTGAAAGGAGCAGCTCACAGGGTAAAAAAATTGCATCAGGTGTGGATGCTGTTCAAAAACACCATCCTCTAGGTACAGGACAAATATATATTCCGCTTACTATAAAAAGAGGAAAAAAGACCAAACGTCAGCTGGCGTGGCTAAACAGTAAGGTAACGGAATCCATTAGAGCCGAAAATTAATCCTTCAGAAAATGGAGAAGAAAACCAACTGAAAATAATAAGATAAAACATAAGGAATGCCAAGCCAAATGCAAAGCGGAGATAAGGAGGGCAAAAAGGACTTTGAAAAAAAGTTAGCGTTAGAAGTGAAAATACATAGTAAAAAATTTTTTAGGTACATTAAAAGCAGGAAGCTGGCTGAAGAATCGGTTGGGCTGCTGGACAAAAGTGGTGTTAAAGGGGCGATCAGGGAAGACAAAGCAATAGCGGAGAAATTAAATGAATTCTTTGCTTCTGTCTACACCGAGGAGGATTTGGGAGGGACACCAGTGCTGGAAAGGGTATTTGAAGCAGGTGAGTCAGAGAAACTAAACAAATTCTCTGTAAACTTGGAGAATGTAATGGGTCAGTTCTGCAAACTGAAGAGTAGTAAATCACCAGGACCAGATGGTATTCATCCCAGAGTATTAATAGAACTGAAAAATGAACTTGTAGAGCTACTATTAGTAATATGCAATCTATCCCTAAAATCGGTGTGGTACCGGTAGACTGGAGGGTAGCCAATGTTACGCCAATTTTTTTAAAAGGTTCCAGAGGAGATCCGGGAAATTATAGACCGGTGAGTCTGGCGTCGGTACCGGGCAAAATGGTAGAGGCTATTATTAAGAATAAAATTACAGAGCACATACAAAAACATGGGCTGATGAGACAAAGTCAGCACGGATTTAATGAAGGGAAGTCTTGCCTCACCAACCTACTGCATTTTTTTGAGGGGGTGAACAAGTGGACAATGGGGAGCCGATGGATATTGTGTATCTGGATTTTCAGAAGGCGTTTGACAAAGTGCCTCATGAAAGACTCCAGAGGAAACTGGAGAGTCATGTGATTGGAGGTAGGGTATTACTATGGATTAAGAGCTGGTTGAAAGATAGGAAGCAGAGAGTAGGATTGAATGGTCAGTATTCTCAATGGAGAAGGGTAGTTAGTGGGGTCCCTCAGGAGTCTGTGCTGGGACCGCTGCTTTTTAACATATTTATAAATGACCTAGAGATGGGAGTAACTAGTGAGGTAATTAAATTTGCAGATGACACAAAGTTATTCAGGGTCGTCAAGTCACAGGAGGAGTGTGAAAGATTACAGGAGGACCTTGCAAGGCTGGGGGATTGGGCGTCCAAGTGGCAGATGAAGTTCAATGTTGACAAGTGCAAAGTGATGCATGTGGGTAAGAGGAACCCGAATTACAGCTATGTCATGCAAGGTTCCGCATTAGGCCTCACAGACCTAGAAAGGGATCTGGGAGTCATCGTTGATAAGATGTTGAAAACTTCTGCTCAGTGTGCTGTGGCGGCTAAGAAAGTGCACAGCATGTTGAGTATTATTAGGAAACGGATGGCAAACAAACATGAGGATGTTATAATGCCGTTGTATCGCTCCATGGTGCGACCGCACCTCGAATATTGTGTTCAATTCTGGTCGCCGCATCTCAAAAAAGATATAAAGGAATTGAAGAAGGTGCAGAGAAGGGCGATGAAAATGATAAAAGGGATGTAACGACTTTCCTATGAGGAAAGGCTGAGAAGGTTAGGGCTCTTCAGCTTGGAGAAAAGGCAACTGAGGGGTGATATGATAGAAGTCTACAAGATAATGAGCGGAGTAGAGCGGACAGATGTGAAGCGTTTGTTTACACTTTCAAACAATAATAGAACCAGGGGACACAAGATGAAGCTAGAATATGGTAGATTTAAAACAAATAGCAGAAAGTGTTTCTTTACTCAGCGTGTAGTTGGACTCTGGAACTCGTTGCCAGAGAATGTAGTGACAGCAGCTGGCCTTATGGAGTTTAAGTGGGGTTTGGACAGATTTCTGAAGGAAAAGTCCATTGAACATTATTTTTAAAAAAATTGGGGGGGGGGGGGGGTTGCCAGGTTCTTGAAACCTGGATTGGCCACTGTCAGAGACAGGATGCTGGGCTTGAAGGACCCTTGGTCTTTTCCCAGTATGGGGGTGCTTAATTGCTTTGTCCGATGAGCTCATGGCCTCAACTATCTGTCAGGGATTCAGGTAAGGTGAGCCCTTGTGCTGTTCCCAGAGCAGAAGTATAGACCAGCAGGCACAGCCTTGGTTCCGGGAGGAGCTGTCGACAATCCCAATTCATCCCCAGTGCAGTGGCGTAGCCAGACCTGACATTTTGGGTGGGCCCAGAGCTAATATGGGTGGGCATTATGTATACAGGTATGAGTAGTGTTTCATAGGATATTACAAAATAATGCCTTAACCAGGCGCCTCTCTTGTGCAGCCAAGGATAGAACAATCTCCTCCAGCCACAGGCTCCCAGCACAATTAAGAAATAGATGTACACCAGTAACTTCAATCTTAAGGACTTTTATTCCATGCAGGTTTCTAGTACACAGTTCCAACAGCAGCATAGTACATACCAGGATTCAATACATGCTTACAGGCTCCAGTATGGGCTCTTTATCCAATGCACAATAAACAGTAATTCAATTCCCAAGACAAACAGTTCTTTCAGTTCATCATCACAGTTCAGTCACCAAGCAGCATTTTCTGCCTTCTATCCTCTTTACCTTCAGGAGAGTTCAATATTTTAGGGACTCCTTCTACCCAAGGGTTTTCCCCTGCCTCAGCTTCACAGTGAATTCAATACTTTTGGGACTTCCTCTCACCCAAGGAATTTCAGTCTGCTTCAGTACTTTAGGGACCTCCCTGCCCAAGGATTTTCAGCCTGCAAACTTCTTCTCTCCTTCTGCTTCTCTCTCCTGAACTGACCTGCTCCACTGCTGGGACTCCTTCCCACCTTCCTAATCAATCCCTGGCTTCAGCTACCACCACCAATCATTCTCCTTCCATTAGCTTCCTCACACCCAAATCAGCTGAGTTAAGCATTAGACTAATGAGACCAATGATGAGCTCCTGCACACAGGGTTTCCTAACTCTCTTTCTACCTAGTGGCAGCCATTCTACACAACCTGCCAGCTTACACCCATGTCTTCCCCGATTGCTGCTAGGTGTCCAGTCCGGGTTCTTCATCTCACCCTCTGGCTCCTTGCCTGCAATGCCTTCTGGGACTTGTATTTCAGACTGAAACTGCCTTAACCCAACTATCCTGGAGGTGACTTTATCACAGAGTGCACTTGATGAAGGATAAGTAAATAATCTGCCCAACAGTTGTCCTGTGTCATCATAAACTGCCTACATACTTCATGGAACACCACCATTTTAAAATTTATTTTAAAAATTTCTATCCTGCACTATCCCACAATTCTAGGCAATTACTAGACAAACAGCACTTAAACTTGACCAGACATAAATCTATTATAATGGCAAACACCTCAACACACATCACAGTATCCTGCAAAATAATTATAGCAATGGCACATATTCATCAAACCTTGCTTTACAGCAAACGTAAATGCCTGATTAAATTGTGTTAAAATTACCTTTTTTTAAACTTTAGATAAAATTGGCAAATTGGACACTGGCCTAAAAATATTTGGCAGATCTGTCATAGTCCACAGCTAAGATGTTTCCTCTTACAGTTTTCAACTGAAAAAAAGTGTATTCAGATTCTGATAGGACCTCAGTAATAGCAACATTGTCAAAATCCATTCCCTGCCAGATTCTTTGTGAAGTAACATTAAATTTTATGAAGCTTCTTAGAGCCTATGTAGAAAACATTAACACCATCAATTCTGAACACACAAATATCAATAACAGTACCTTTGAAAAGGCAGCAGTGAATATACACAACAGCAATATATGTCCCATTGTAAAAGCCAGACAAGTCAGATTGATATAGGTCCCCACACAAAGCACATGCCAAAACACAGAACAACTCTCATCAATTACAGAATAAAGGCCTAGTGGTTAGGGTGGTGGACTTTGGTCCTGGGGAACTGAGGAACTGAGTTCAATTCCCACTTCAGGCATAGGCAGCTCCTTGTGACTCTGGGCAAGTCACTTAACCCTCCATTGCCCCATGTAAGCCGCATTGAGCCTGCCATGAGTGGGAAAGCGCAGGGTACAAATGTAACAAAAATAAAAATTAGGAATTGTCCCGTAGCCCAGCATCAGCCCCCGAGATGCCAACTTACCAAGTTCCAGGCTGGAAATTTTGGGGCTGTCCTGCATTTCTGCCTACTCCATTCTGTTGCATTATGGGACTCGAAGCACTCAATGGGCACTACAAATCCCACACTGTTTTGGGATATACTACTACTACTTATCATTTCTATAACGCTACAAGGCATACGCAGCGCTGTACACCATACACAAAAAAAAGACAGTCCCTGCTCAAAGAGCTTACAATCTAGATATAAGTTCAAAACCAGGACTGCCCCCAAATCTCTAGCCTGGAACTGGATAACTTGGCATCTCTGCAGCCCTGCCCTTCCCTACCTTTCATACCCCAGCATCAGCCCTGCCCTTGCCTACCCCTTTTCCCATCCTTCCTTGTATCAACATCAGTCCTGTCCTTCCCTTCCCCATCCCCCATAGCTCAGCATCAGCCCTCCTCTACCTACTCCTCATAGTCTGGAAACAGTCCTGCCCTTCCCTCTCTCTTCCCCCATAGTCTAAATCCCCTCTTCCCTTCCCAATCACCCACCCCCACCCAGAAGTCCACCAACAGGAAATGTACAGCTTTTCTTTAAACTGAACATTGTGAAGACCAAACGTACCCAGAAGCCCATCACCATTAAATATAAAACTGTTTTTCTTTTCTTTCTTTTTTTTTTTTACCTGAGGCCAATGCAGAGGAAGTTTCCTGTAGATTTCAGAGAACTCTACAGCCCGGATCAGTGTATGCACTTGCAGTGTGCAAGTGGTGCAGTGTTGGGGAGAAGGGGGGAGTAGACTACTGACTTACTCCTGGTGCCTGGGGCTGGAGGATAATGAGTGCCCAGATTTCCCCAGCTGCTAAGTTCAAAGCAGCACTGGTCTTGGACTTCTGACTTCCTGACTTTGCCACAGGTTTGGTTCCTGGGGGCTGACTGAGACCTGAGCTGTGCAGGATTGATGATCGCACAGCAGGGGCAAACAAACATCAGAGAGTCAGTGAACACTAAAAACAATTGCTTGCTATTGCAGCAGCCAACAGAAGCAGAACAGCTGAGCCCATGGAGGTAAGCACCTTAAGAGCACAGCAGGGTGCGAACTAACAAAGACCCTGATGCAGGACTCCAGAGTCCAGAGCAGAGCAACGTAGCAAACACAGCAGTACAGCAGGAGGGCTGCTACTTTGCTTGCTGAAGGTCTGTTGGTAAATTAAAAAAAAATAAAAATAACACCAGAGCTCCAGGCCTCAGCTCACAAGATTTGTTTCGCTACTTTCTACACATAGCTGACTGAGCTAAGTGATTGGAGCAGCAGCGATGTGATGTGCAAGGCAGCTGTCACCTGATTGGTGATCACTGAGACTGGGTGGGCCTGAGCCAAAAATGGGTGGGCCTGTTTTCCAGGATCTTGTTTCTGTTTTCTGTTTCTTTACTCTCTTTTTCCTTCATCCCACTCTGGCATTGGCCCTTCTGTTTCAACTTTTTTCTCTACTTCTCTTTTCTGCCTTTTAATCTACTGTTAGCTAGACTTTATTCCTTCTTTTCTCCCTCCAGTTCTGTGTTGCTCCACTTTATACGCTTATTTCTCTAGCCCTCCCATTTCCACCTGTATCTCTTATTCTCCGAGGACAAGCAGGCTGCTTGTTCTCACATCTGGGTGACATCCATGGCAGCCCCCTCCAACCGGAGAGTTTCACTAGCAAACTCAAGTAGAGGAGTGTGGTAGCCGTGTTAGTCCACTCTTAAGGTTATCAATAGAAATCAAACAAAATAAAACATGGAAAAGAAAATAAGATGATACCTTTTTTATTGGACATAACTTAATACATTTCTTGATTAGCTTTCGAAGGTTGCCCTTCTTCCTCAGATCGGAAATAAGCACATTTGCTTATTTCCGATCTGAGGAAGAAGGGCAACCTTCGAAAGCTAATCAAGAAATGTATTAAGTTATGTCCAATAAAAAAGGTATCATCTTATTTTCTTTTCCATGTTTTATTTTGTTTGATTTCTATTGATAACTAGCAAACTCAAAAAGTCTCGTGGGAGGTCCCGCGCGCGGGGCACGCCCACCACGCATGCGCGGCCATCTTCCCTCCCGTGCGTGACCGCTCCCGCTCAGTTTTTCGTTTTCCACGGTGGAGAGAGACTGCGTTGCGTCCCTCTCCTCTCAGCCCTTGGAAACCGTCTAGCAATTAGATCACTTTTTTTCTTGTTTAGTGGCGCTTCTTTTACTATTCTTTTCGTTTCACAAAAACGTTTTTGAAAAAACTTGATTTTCCCATAGTGTGCTAGTTTTTGGCCTCCTTAAGTTTTCTTTCGCCGCCCGCGCATCCGCATTTTTCCCTTTTGTGGCCCTTTTTGCCACCACCATCAACAATTTTGATCTCGCTGCCGCTATTTTTCCATTGATGACATCGAGGATTCCCAGGGCTTCAAGAAGTGCGGCAGGGCAATTTCGCTTTCCGATACCTACGCTTGGTGCCTTCAGTGCCTCGGGTCAGAACATAACCCCAAAGTGTGCAAATTGTGTCTTAGCTTAAAAAAGCAGACACAGATGGCGAGACAAGCTCAGCGGGATTGTCTTTTTGGAGATTGGCCCGGCTCTTTGGCGTCAACGTTGACAGCATCGGCACCGGCGTCGTCAACTTCGGCACCGGATATGGCATCGACCTCAGGAGAGCAGGTACCACAGGCCCGACTACCACCTCTCGCTGGGAGCAGTGGGCAGTCGAGTGGGCCTCGACAGTCCCTGCTGTGCAGGCCGGTCGGGACCGACCCTTTTCGAACCCGACCCTGAGGAGGCGTGTGGATTCCATGTCCTCCTCGTCGGTACTGCGGAGCACTGATGACGTGCATCGAAAGAAACAAACTAAGAAGCATCGTCATCGGTCGCCCCCTTCTCACGGTACCGGGAGCTCCGGGACGTCGAGGGATTCGGCACCCGAGAAGTGTCAACACCGGGAGGACCGCTCCCCCTCCATCCAGGAGGTGTCGATGCGTCGGTCGTGGGGCAGTCCGGTACCACCTCCTGGCCCCGTGCAGATTCTATCTCTGACTCCTGCACCAGCCCCTCAGCCTTCCCTGACAGAGACTCTGGACGAGTGCCTCCGGGCCATTCTTCCAGGTATCCTGGAAGGGCTGCTGCGCCAGTCTCTCCCGGTGCCGGGGGTGTTTGTATCCTTGGCACCATTGATGGAAACGCTGGCTGGCTCTGGCCCTGTGATGTGGTCGCTGACACCGGTACCGCTTGCGGCATCGGTCTCGGCCACCACTCAGGTGGACTCTCCATTGACGTTGATGGAGGGAGCTTCGTCCCCGCCGGCGCGGGAGTCCACCTCTTGACGTCATTATCGAGGACCCGGTTACTCTGAGTCGAGACGGGCTCGGTTTCGGACTGAAGTCAGGGAGGAGGCCTCGTGGGGGAAGGAGGAGGACCCCAGGTATTTCTCTTCCGAGGAGTCCTGTGGTCTTTCCTCTGACCCTACTCCTTCACCGGAAAGGAAGCTTTCGCCACCTGAGAGCCTTTCCTTTGCCTCCTTTATTAGAGACATGTCTGTGAGCATTCCCTTCCCCGTGGTTACTGTGGATGAGCCGAGGGCTGAGATGCTCATCCCAACCTCCAGTCTCTGGCCCTCACAGCCTGGATGTTGAGGGCGTAGATTTTGCCACCTTGGGTCTTTCTGAGGGTGTCTCCCAAGTCTTGCTTGCTTCCAGGAAAGATTCCACTAAGAAGAGTTACTTTTTCAAGTGGAGGAGGTTTGCCGTCTGGTGTGACAGCAAGGCCTTAGATCCTTGCTCTTGTCCTACACAGACCCTGCTTGAATACCTTCTACACTTATCGGAGTCTGGTCTCAAAATCAACTCAGTAAGGAACCATCTTAGTGCGATTAGTGCTTACCATTCCTGTGTAGAGGGTAAGCCTATTTCTGGACAGCCTTTAGTCTTTCGATTCATGAGAGGTTTGCTTTTGTCAAAGCCCCCTGTCAAGCCTCCTACAGTGTCATGGGATCTCAATGTCATCCTCACCCAGCTGATGACAGCTCCTTTTGAGCCACTGAATTCCTGCCATCTGAAGTACTTGACCTGGAAGGTCATTTTCTTGGTGGCAGTTACTTCAGCTCGTAGGGTCAGTGAGCTTCAAGCCTTGGTAGCCCATGCTCCCTATACCAAATTCCATCATAACAGAGTAGTCCTCCGCACTCACCCTAAGTTCCTGCCGAAGGTGGTGTCAGAGTTCCATCTGAATCAGTCAATTGTCTTGCCAACATTCTTCCCCTGTCTACATACCTCTTCTGAACGTCACTTGCACACATTGGACTGCAAGAGAGCATTGGCCTTCTACCTGGAATGGACAAGCCCCCACAGACAGTCCGCCCAAATGTTTGTTTCTTTTGACCCCAATAGGAAGGGGGTTGCTGTCTGGAAACACACCATCTCCAATTGGCTAGCAGATTGCATTTCCTTCACTTATGCCCAGGCTGGGCTGACTCTTGAGGGTCATGTCACGGCTCATAGTGTTAGAGCCATGGCGGCGTCAGTGGCCCACTTGAAGTCAGCCACTATTGAGGAGATTTGCAAGGCTGCGACGTGGTCATCAGTTCACACATTCACATCTCATTACTGCCTCCAGCAGGATACCCGACGCGACAGTCGGTTTGGGCCATTGGTGCTGCAGAATCTGTTCGGGTTTAGAATCCAACTCCACCCCCCTAGGCCCAGTTTTATTCTGTTCAGGCTGCACTCTGTTAGTTGTTCTTCGTAGGTCAATTCTTGTTATGTCCTTGCCATTGCGAGGCCCAATTGACCCTCTTTGTTGTTTTGAGTGAGCCTGGGAGCTAGGGTACCCCAGATGTGAGAACAAGCAGCCTGCTTGTCCTCGGAGAAAGAGAACGATATATACCTGTAGTAGGTATTCTCCGAGGACAGCAGGTTGATTGTTCTCACCAAGCCTCCCTCCTCCCCTTTGGAATTGTTGTTTTCTTTTTTTGCTCTTTCATTTAACTGAGGGGGAGCGGTCGCGCACGGGCGGGAAGACGGCCGCGCCGGTGGGCGTGCCCTGCGTGCAGGACCTCCCGTGAGACTTTTTGAGTTTGCTAGTGAAACTCTCCGGTTGGAGGGGGCTGCAGTGGACGTCACCCAGATGTGAGAACAATCAGCCTGCTGTCCTCGGAGAATACCTGCTACAGGTATGTATCTTTCGCTTTCCCATCTTTCAGCCACCCTCTAGTTCCCTGTTTCCATCCTCTGTACATATACCCTACCCAGCCTCATCTACCTCTGCCTTTCATCCCCATACCACCTGATGGGACAGAACCAGGAGCCCCTCAACCAGGAAAGAGGAGACAGACTTGGGAACGCCTCAACCAGGAAAAAAGGGTGTTACCAAGAAGGGTGCTCAAGAATCCTTCAAACTGGAAAGAAGGGTGTCCCCAAAACCAACCCTGAGAGTGAAACACAGAGATAAGAACAGAATAAATTCCCAGCTGTGGGATGGAAGTGACAAAAGGGCAAGCTGAAATATTTGGCCACATTGTTCAGTTAAATAAATCACCTTCAAAGTTTCTATAATGCTACATTGGCTTTACACTAGCAGGAGGAAAGAAAAGTGAGAGATCAAGAGGTTTTGAAAGGACCACAGAGAAAACTCAACCATACACAGCTCTGTAGTAAGAAGAAAAGTTCTCACCTGGTGCCAAATGGTAACTGGTATCCCACCCTGGGCAATCTGAAACAGTCTAATTCAAAATCTCCAGATTCCCATCAACTAACACTTGTAGAGAACTGAATAATCAGATCCCATCCTATATAATAAAAAGCACTTCCAACATTCTGAAGCTAACTCTGTGGCAGTGTAGGGTTCGTAAGTCTGTAGTTCAGTGGTTCATTGGCTCTCACTGTCCCCGCCCTCACGTCGAGGAAACGGAACACTGCATAGTTGCCAAGCAAACAAACACGACGTCACAGGAATGAAGAACCAATCAGAGAGAACGGAACTTGGAGGAGGGAAGTGGAGTGGATTGAATCTCTAACAATCATATACAGGGAGGTACGAACATCAGTGGAGGCAAGTGCACAGAACGGAAGGGAAGACAAACATTTAATCACTTTGTCACTCACAGACATCACACACACACACTCAATCATTCTGTGTATCTCTCTCTTACACTGTCTGTAAAACACGCTGTCACTCTCAGTCTCTCACATGGGCAACTGTATGTTGCATTCTCACGAGTAAGGAGCTCTTCTGATGTGATTGTTAAACTGATTGAAGGGCCTGAACAAGGAAAACTTTTACCGCATTGTAACACAGTTTACACAAAAAATATTGTATATAAAGAAATCTTACACATGTAAACAACAATTATATTCAGAATACAACCATGGAAACATTAATGACAGGAACTCATTACATTGCTAGCGCCCATTTCATTACGTTAAGAAACGGGCCTTTTTTTACTAGTAGCACTATAAGAAGAAATTATTTATTATGTCAGCGCTGAGAAACGGGGATTAAGCATTCAGATTCTCTGTCTGAACTACAGGGTTTGTGCTATACCTTATGTGGAGGGGCATAATCGAACGCGAACGCCTATCTCCATGGGCGTCTATGTTCGAAAACGGGTACGTGAACAGGTGGGACAGACCGTATTTTCGAAAAAATGGACGTTTTTCAGCTGGGCGTTTGTTTTTTTTAGCGATAATGGAAACTAAAAACGCCCAGCTCAAAAACGTCCTAATCTGGGCCATTTGGTCATGGGAGGGGCCAGGATTCGTAGTACATTGGCCCCCCTGATATGCCAGGACACCAACTGGGCACCCTAGAGGTCAGTGCGGTGGGCTTCAGAAACAGCTCCCACATGCATAGCTCCCTTACCACGGGTGCTGAGCACCCAACCCCCCTCCCCCAAAACCCACTACCCACAAATGTACAACACTACCATAGCTCTTAGGGGTGAAGGGGGCACCTACATGTGGGTACAGTGGGTTTTGGAGACCTCCCATTTACCAGCACAAGTGTTACAGGTAGGGGGGGGATGGGCCTGGGTCCACCTAGCTGAAGTGCACTGCGGTACCCACTAAAAGTGCTCCAGGGACCTGCATACAAGCAGGCCTCTAGGACTTGTTGCTGCTATATAACATTGGCACACCAGTTGACACCTGAAGACTAATCTCTCAGAAAACGTCCTTTATTGGAATAAGCACGCTTACTCACAGTTAACTGCAGATCAGAGGTTGTGCCCCACTGGCAACGAGTCTCGCTGGTACTGAGATTAGCAGTAGGTCAGAGCTGGCAGAATGCTGTACAATGCCCTCTTTCAGCCACATTCAAGGTAAGAACTGTTCTGTAACATGGCTAACACGTGAAAAGGATCTAAAACTGGCTTACAAAAATGGCCACTACCTCATGGACTACCGGAAACAAAACAGGGCACACTCTGACCAGTAAGCAGGGGGAAAAGCACCATGGGAGTAGAGCCTACCAACTACCAACATCGTGAGCATTTGCCACAAGCTAGTGGAATCACGGAGCCCAATACCCTACACCCATCACAATGCATTGCTGATGTGACTCTGCAGTGCGCATAACAGAAAAGGTGTCACACTCACCCGAGAGCCACATCAGAACCAGGGAAAGGCTGTCACAGGATAGAACACATTCTGCTGTCATAGAGGTGGGTACGGCATTTGAGGCTGGCATAGAGGCTGGAAAAAAAGTTTTAAATTGGGTTTTTTTGGTGGGAGGGGGTTGGTGACCACTGGGGGAGTCCGGGGAGGTCATCCCCGATTCCCTCCAGTGGTCATCTGGGCAGTTGGGGCCCTTTTTTGGGACTTGTTCGTGAAGAAAAAGGGTCCAAAAAAAGTGACCCAAAATCGCGGTAAAACCGCCTTTTTTTTTTTATTATCAGCTAAAGACGCCCATCTCTCGGCCGATAACCACACCCCAGTTCCGCCTTCACCACGCCTCCGACACGCCCCCGTCAACTTTACCCGTTTCCACGACGGATTGCAGTTGGAAACGCCCAAAATCGGCTTTCGATTATACCGATTTGGGCGCCCACGGGAGAAAGACGCCCATCTCCCGATTTGGGTTGCAATATAGGCGTTTTTCTCTTTCGATTATAAGCAGGATAGTGTTACAATATTGCGATTTCCGTATGTACAACCCAGGATAATACATACTTGGCTTGTTTGCGCGTAAAAATAATACTGATTAGTAACCTAACACTTGCTAATCTTGTTGACTGCCCCTCACTAATGAGTGATGCCCTTTTGCACTCCTTATTTTGACAGAAGGTGCAGAAAATGATACAAGCCAGACATGCATGGTTAACAGAACTTGGTCATGAGGTAACTTGACGAGATCACTGTCTGATCTCTTATATCGTCAAACACTTTTGAGGAAAACAGATTCTGCCCAAAACCAGTTTGTACCTGTATGAGACAGGGCTATACTATGTGCCAGGTATTTTACATAAGACACATCCCCGTTATTTACATAACTTCTATATGATCATCTTATTTCATTTCTGAGCAGATCCTCTCTTGTATTCCGAACATGGCCTTCAGTGTGTACTTGCTACTGCACTTCCCCAACATTCCTAGCTGACTAACTGTACAATTCATAATAGCAGAAAACATAGGCCTTTGATTTACTTCACACCCCATTCCTTCCCTGTCACTCATCCCTACTCAACTTCCAGACCCACTCTTTTGTCTTTCCACCTTAGCCAGGCTTCCATTTTTTTCCTCCCATTTCCACCCTCTATTATCTCATTCTAAGGTCTGTCTCCTCATCCTCTTCATAGCCCTCTGCCTTTTTCTCCCCTTTCCCCAACATCCATTTGCCCTGCCTCTCTCCCGTACCTCCTCCAATATTCATTTATCCTGCCCCCAGCATCCATTCTTCTGCATCTTCTGCTGCATATGCCCTTGTTTCACCCCTCACCACACTGCCTGTCCTCCTTTCTCACTGCCCCAGTATTAACCACCTCCCACTGCCACCTACCAACATTGTCCCCCTTCTCCCAGCCCCAGAATCAGACCCTTCTCCCAAAATTCCCTTCTCTCAACTCAGCCTCTAGCCTCTGGGTCACCCCTCAAGCCCCTTCTTCCAGCCCCAGCCACAGACTCTTCTCTCTAAATCACCCCCTTTCTCCCATCTTAATCCCTGCCCCTCTTTTCCCATCTCCCAGCATCTGCCAGTCAGCCTTCTTCTCCCAGCCTATTTAAATCAGAATCCTTGTCTATTCCCCCTGCTCACCTCAAATCTAGCGTCTCCCCTCGGTCTCCCTATTTCTTCCTCCATGGTGTCCAGCATCTCCCCTCTCCCACTCAAGCATATTTCTTCCCCTCCCCCTCCCAGCATCACCCCTTCTCTCTCCCCTCCCCCTCCAGCATCATCCCTTCATGCTCCTCCTTGTAGTCCACCCTCCTCTCAATAAACCTCTCCTGGCCCTGTGGCTCTGATCCATTGCCACAACTGGAAGCTTTAAAATTAAATCAAATAGCAGCTGACACAGCACCTTGTACTCAGACACTTAACTACTCTGCTTTTCCTACTACCAACAGCAGAAGGAAGTGTATATCAGAGGAGGCGGGACACTATTTTGTTTCATTTTAAAGTTCCCAGTTGTTTCTGCCCCGGGGTGGTTGTCTTTTCTGTGTGTTTATAAAGTGTGTTGACAGTAGTTGTGTGAAATCAAATTTCCTTCTGTCCTCTTCTCCTCAAGATGCTCTAAATGTTCCATTTCATAACCTTATTTACGTTTTGCTCAAAGTTTACAAGCGAAGTAACGTGAATGATTTCATTACAGAAAATTGGCTTTCATTTTCTCACTTTTGTCTTCCCTCTTTCAGAGCATGACATCCGTGTTAAACAAAGTCTTAGACTTAACATATCCAATCACGTCCATGTTTTCTGGTGCAGGCTTCAACAAAAGCATCAGATGCATCTTCCAAGATAAACAGATTGAGGTAATTGGTCCTACATTTGTGTAAGAATTTTTATGTGCTGCTTGTGTGCATTTCTTCTTTTGACCCAACATCATTTTCTGCTTTCACTGCTAGAGAAGCCACCTACCCTTGCCCTAATCTTAAATGTTGTACTGCTGTCTCTATATTGCAGGATCTCTGGATCCCTTATTTCACCATAACCACAGATATTACAGCTTCAGCAATGAGAGTCCATACTGATGGTAAGTGGTTTCTTCAGGACAAGATGAACTTCATTCCTTCTTTTATGTTCCTCCCTATTTCTTTTATTGTACAGCTGTATGGGGCTAACCACCTAGCTGGTTGGGAAGAGTGATACTAGTGGAAAGAAAGAGATGGGCTAAGAGACTGAGAGGGGAGGTGGAATGGTGTGAAACAGAGATGAAATATGAGCAAGAGAGAGAGACCTGAAAAGACATTAGACAGTGAAAAAAAAACTCCTGAAAAATAAGATGGGAGATACTGAGGGGAGAAAGAGAGAGAATGATAGGGAACAGAGGTTGTAAAATGGAAAAAGAATCAGGAAAGAGGTTCAGAAAACAGATGAAAACTGCCTGAACCTCAGAAAACAAAGGTAGAAAAAACAATTTTTATTTTTGATAATTATTGGACTATGTAATATCTTACATTGTTTAAGCAATTACATTTTCTGTAGGAGGATAGCAGCTGGAGGGTTAAACACATTTTGAATTATGTGCAACTTAGAGTCCATTTTAAGAAAAGTTATTTGATATATTTTTTAAAATTAGCCAGTGCAGGAGGGGATTCCTGTAATGCAGCGGTTCTCAACCCAGTCCTCGGGCCACACCTAGCAAGTTAGGTTTTCAGGATATTCGCAGTAAATATGCATGAGATAAATTTGTAGGAACTGCCTCCATTTTATGCAACTCTATCTCATGCATATTTATTATGGGCAATCTGAAAATCTGACTGGTTAGTTGTGTCCCGAAGACTGGGTTGAGAATCCCTATTATAATGTAATTTACACACCGCTGAGGCGTGTTCTGCTTGGTCTAACCTTGCACAGTCTCACACATTCCTGCTCCTCTTCAAGAACCCCACCATGATAGTCCTGTGCCATCATATAGGACAAGATAAAGATGGGCCTCCCACTTCCTGAACTTATAGTGGAGAAGTACCTAGTGGCCTGAGAATCTGTGGAACTGGATTTCATTTCCACTGCAGCTCCTTGTGACTCGAGGCAAGTCACTTAACCCTCATTTGCCCCAGGTACAAAAGAAGTACCTGTATATAATATGTAAACCTCTTTGATTAAAACCTCAGAAAAGCAGTATATCTAGTCCCATCCCCTTTCCCTTTTCCTATTAATTATCATATGCAGTATTTTTCCTTTTTAATTTATAACTAGCCCCCAAGAATGACAAAGAAAACTGCTTTATGCAGCAGGGTTTAAATTCCATTTCCCCCACTGACATGTCTTGTGAACTTGGCAGGTGTCCACTTAAATTATAAGCTCTTTGCGGAAGGGACTTATACCAGAATTCTAAAAATGCCTTATGCTTCCTTGATTGCCATTTGCAAAGGTGGGCTAAACATCTAATCCTTGTTATGATGCAGTTGGATGCCAATGAGTTAGTCCAGAAAAAAGTTCTTACCTGCAGCTTGTTTGCAGACCCTTGTTTCACCATCTTGGAGTGGGCTAATGAGCAACTAAACTACTTTTTAAATGCCTTCAATAAATACTGCAGAAAAAGGAGGTAACCAGAAGATTGAAAGCTTTATGCAATCCCCTTGGTTGTAGATGTGAGCAAGGTAACTACCTAGTCACTGCCTGGGTTGGTGGGAAGAAGGGCACACAAAGAATTTATTTGGAGGGACCTGGGGCCAACCTTTAAGGCTGGGGGGCTGGGCAAGCAAGGCATCAGACTTTCCATTCACACAAGAAATCCAGAAGAAATAACTTTTTGCTGCTGTAGCCTGTTAACAGTTAAAATTTCCTCTACTCTGCTACAGATGTTGTATCCCATAGAAGTGGTGTATGGGCTGCCTGGGTGATAAGGTTAAGCATCCCAAGAATCACCTTACTCCTTCCCAAAGAGACTAGTAGTAAGGGAAATCGCCGACCTTTCTCCAGGGAGACCCACGATGCCGTCCGACGGTGCTCGCCAGTGCCTCCCGTAGTAGGGGAAATAGCCGACCTTTCTCCAGTGGGACACACGAGGCCATTCAACATCATTCGCACCGCCCGTTGTTATCCAGATCACCCTCCCTCTCCTCAACTTCACTCCTCCTCCTCACCTCCACTCCATAAAATGCGATCAAACAGCTTTGAGATCTGCTTGCTTGATCTGAGTCTAGGGTAATGACGGGTGAGTGGAAGAGTGGAAACAGAGATCAACCAAAAGCCTAGTATAAACTAGAAAGACTTACTTCCACTCCAGTCTATCAAACCTCCTGATAATGAATTGAGTGTATACCAATGACAGCTGCACAGGAGAGTGGAAACAGAGACTAACCAAAAAATCACTTGACAGGCTCTCTTTCACTTCAGTCTATTAAACCTCCATGACCTGTCGCTAATCTCAGGAAGCTGACCTGATGAATACACACAAACTACTCCTACTATTCTATTTCATAACACTGATTCACACAACTATAACCAATCCACTCATCGAGTGCACCATGATACCCATACTGCATAGTAACATAGTAGATGACAGCAGAAAAAGACCTGCATGGTCCATCCAGTCTGCCCAACAAGATAAACTCATATGTGTATACCTTACCTTGATTTGTACCTGCCTTTTTCAGGGCACAGACCGTACAAGTCTGCCCAGCAATATTTCCCGCCTCCCAACCACCAGTCCCGCCTCCCATCACCGGCTCTGGCACGGACCGTATAAGTCTGCCCTCCACTATCCTCGCCTCAAAACCACCAACCTCTCTTCCCCCACCTGCTCCGCCACCCAATTTCGGCTAAGCTTCTGAGGATCCATTCCTACTGCACAGGATTCCTTTATGCATATCCCACGCATGTTTGAATTCCGTTACTGTTTTCATCTCCACCACCTCCCGCAGGAGGGCATTCCAAGCATCCACCACCCTCTCCGTGAAAAAATACTTCCTGACATCTTTCCCGAGTCTGCCCCCCTTCAATCTCATTTCATGTCCTCTCGTTCTACCGCCTTCCCATCTATGGAAAAGATTTTTTTGCAGATTAATACCTTTCAAGTATTTGAATGTCTGTATCATATCACCCCTGTTCCTCCTTTCCTCCAGGGTATACATGTTCAGGTCAGCAAGTCTCTCCTCATACGTCTTGGAACGCAAATCCCATACCATTCTCGTAGCTTTTCTTTGCACCGCTTCCATTTTTTTAACATCCTTCGCAAGGTACGGCTTCCAAAACTGAACACAATACTCCAGGTGGGGCCTCACCAACGACTTGTACAGGGGCATCAACACTTCCTTTCTTCTGCTGATCACACCTCTCTCTATACAGCCTAGCAACCTTCTCGCTACAGCCACCGCCTTGTCACACTGTTTCGTCGCCTTCAGATCCTTGGATACTATCACCCCAAGATCCCTCTCCCCCTCAGTACCTATCAGACTCTCACCGCCTAACACATAAGTCTCTCGTGGGTTTCTACTCCCTAAATGCATCACTTTGCATTTCTTCGCATTGAATTTTAATTGCCAAACCTTAGACCATTCTTCTAGCTTCCTAAGATCCCTTTTCATGCTTTCCACTCCCTCCCAGGTGTCCACTCTGTTGCAAATCTTAGTATCATCCGCAAATAGGCAAACTTTACCTTCTAACACTTCGGCAATGTCACTCACAAATATATTGAACAGAATCGGCCCCAGCACCGATCCCTGAGGCACTCCACTACTCACCTTTCCCTCCTCCGAGCGAACTCCATTTACCACCACCCTCTGTCGTCTGTCCGTCAACCAGTTCCTAATCCAGTTCACCACTTCGGGACCTATCTTCAGCCCATCTAGTTTATTTAAGAGCCTCCTGTGAGGAACCGTGTCAAAAGCTATGCTAAAATCTAAGTAGATTATGTCTATAGCACGTCGATGATTCAATTCTCCAGTTACCCAATCAAAGAATTCAATGAGATTCGTTTGGCACGATTTCCCTCTGGTAAAACCATGTTGTCTCGGATCTTGCAGCTTGTTGGCTTCTAGGAAATTCACTATCCTTTCCTTCAGCATGGCTTCCATTACTTTTCCAATAACCGAAGTGAGGCTTACCGGCCTGTAGTTTCCAGCTTCTTCCCTATCACCACTTTTGTGAAGAGGTACCACCTCCGCCGTTCTCCAGTCCCTCGGAACCTCTCCCGTCTCCAATGATTTATTAAATAAATCTTTAAGAGGACCCGCCAGGACCTCTCTGAGCTCCCTCAATATTCTGGGGTGGATCCCGTCCGGTCCCATGGCTTTGTCCACCTTTAGCTTTCCAAGTTGTTGATGCACACTCTCTTCCGTGAACGGTGCTATATCCATTCCATTCTCAGGTGTACTTTTGCCAGTCCCTCGCGGTCCTTCTCCAGGATTTTCTTCAGTGAAAACAGAACAAAAGTATCTATTTAGCAAATTGGTTTTTTCTTCATCATTATCTACATAGCGGTTCACTGGTTCGCTGTATCTTTTAGTCTCACAATTCCCTTTTTAGTCATTCTTCTTTCACTAATATACCTGAAGAAATTTTTGTCGCCCCTCCTTACATTTCTAGCCATTTGTTCTTCCGCTTGCGCCTTCGCCAGACGTACCTCTCTCTTGGCTTCTTTTAGTTTCATCCGGTATTCCTCCCCGTGTTCCTCTTCTTGAGATTTTCTATATTTCTGGAACGCCAACTCTTTAGCCTTTATTTTCTCAGCCACTTGCTTGGAGAACCATATCGGTTTCCTTTTTTTCTTGCTTTTATTTACTTTCCTTACATAAAGGTCTGTGGCCCTATTTATTCCTTCTTTCAGCCTGGACCACTGCCCTTCCACTTCATGTTCGTCCTCCCAGCCCATCATCTCCTTCCTCAGGTATTCCCCCATTTTACTAAAGTCAGCACGCTTGAAATCCAGGACTTTGAGTTTAGAGTGGCCGCCCTCCACTTCAGCTGTTATATCAAACCAAACCGTTTGATGGTCACTGCTTCCCAGGTGTGCACACACTCGCACATTTGATACACTATCCCCATTTGTGAGCACCAGATCCAGCATCGCTCCCTCCCTCGTGGGTTCCGTCACCATCTGTCTGAGCAGAGCACTTTGGAAAGCATCCACGATCTCTCTACTTCTTTCTGATTTGGCAGACGGAACCTTCCAATCTACATCCGGCAGATTGAAATCTCCCATCAACAGAACCTCTTTTTTCTTTCCTAATTTTTGAATATCTGCAATCAGATCTTTATCTAGTTCCTCTAATTGTGTGGGGGGTCTGTAGACAACACCCACGTGGACAGAGGTTCTATCCTCTCTTTTTAAGGTGATCCATATCGCTTCTTCTTTTCCCCAGGTCCCTGTCATTTCAGTTGCCATGATATCATTCCTCACATACAGAGCTACTCCTCCACCTTTATGACCCTCTCTATCCTTCCTAAATAGATTATAGCCTGGTATGCTTGCATCCCATTCGTGGGAACCATTGAGCCATGTCTCTGTGATTGCAACAACATCTAAGTCTGCCTCCAACATCAGGGCTTGAAGGTCATGAACTTTATTGCTTAGACTACGAGCATTTGTGGCCATCGCTTTCCATCTATATTTCTTGGTATGTGTTTCAACATTAGTGATTTGGGGGTGTCTTTTCACTTTGGGTACCTTCATGTCTTTTTGTTCCAACTTTATTGCTTTTTCCTCTGCTTCAGTTCTATTTTCAGGAGCATTACAGTGCTGTAATGGAGCAAAAGAATTCTTTAGTGGCAACACTTGTGCGGGTGGATGCTTCTGTGTCACATGACGAAGTCTGCCTGAGCCTACTGTGAACCATCTGTTCTTATGTGGTTTTATTCTCTGAGGGAGTGGTGAGAAGCTATTTCTCTGTGCAGTCCTAGAAGCTGCTTTAATTGTATCCAATTCTTGCATTACTTTACTGAGCTCTTGTTTAAAACTAGATAGCTGAAGACAGATAGGGCAAGCTTTAAGTCTCCAGATGATTGGCCTTGAAACTAAAGTACCACAGTTATTGCAGAGAATAAAAGTCATCCTGATTCGTTGAATTGGGTATGAACAGGTGTACTTAGTTGGGGTTAACAGTCTGTAAGAGTGCCTGTGTATGATTGAGTAAAGTTAATGAGGTTTGGTTTGTCTATAAATGAGTGGAAAACCCTGGGGTGGGTGAGATGTGGGGAGGGTGGGTGGGATTATAAGTCCCAAAGTGTCAGCTAACTACTGTTAAGGCAATTCTCTGGATGGGAGCAGAATTGGTACAGTCTGGTCAAAGAATTTTCAAATGATTTAACTTCCAAAATTGCCCTAGAATATAAAAAAAACAAACTTTCCTTGTTGTAATATAAATCCAGATATTCCCAATAATTATATCAGTTTCAACAATGTAAAATGCACTTTAGAGCCCCAATACAATACAATGCAATGCAGCCTCCCTCTCTCTCAGAGCTTGACAGGAAGAGAAAGAAAGAAAGAGAAAGAAAATAAGAGGTTTCACAGGGCAAAATTAATTAAGCACTAAGCATTAAATTAAAGGGAATATCAGGTATCTCACCTTAGCCAGAAAGTTGAGAAGTTTGGAATTTAAAAGGTCCGAATTTGTTTTACTTTGGAGGAGTTTGCTTCAGGTACAGACAGAGAGGTCAGCACCTGAGCAAAGTTACAAATGGTTTGACCCCTATTCAGAGCTCAACCCTTACCTCCTGCTGTGTAATGATTAAGTCCCAAAGTGTCAGCTAACTACTGTTGTTAAGGCAATTCTCTGGATGGGACCAGAATTGGTACAGTCTGGTCAAAGAATTTTCAAATGATTTAACTTCCAAAATTGCCCTAGAATATAAAAAAATAAACTTTCCTTGTTGTAATATAAATCCAGATATTCCCAATAATTATATCAGTTTCAACAATGTAAAATGCACTTTAGAGCCCCAATACAATACAATGCAATGCAGCCTCCCTCTCTCTCAGAGCTACACACACACCAAAGACTAATACGAAACAATACACATTACCAAACCGACAACAATTCTAACAAAGGAAAACCACCGACACGTGGACAACCACAACAGAAGGGAAACAAGGATCCAACTAAAATAAAGGAACAACAACTAATCAAAATCAACACAACGTTAAAAACGGACCCTTACCAAATAATTCAAGTAGGATACATAAATGCCAGATCAGTAGTCAATAAAACAACAATTATAACAGATTGGATCACAGCAGACAATCTTGACCTATTACTCATCAGTGAAACCTGGATTCACGACCTCAAGGACCCCATAATTCTGGAACTCTGCCCCCCAGGTTACAAAATTACTCATTGGACAAGGAAAGAAAAAAAGAGGCGGAGGTCTAGCACTAATCTACAGATCTCACTTCAACGTAACAACAACTGCTGAGTCCATAACACCAGAACTCAAAATCACCTCAGTCAGAATCAACCATACCAACCTGAGTGACAGCCTAAGCGTTGTCTTATTCTACAGACCACCAGGTAACTGGCAAGAATGCCAATCACAATTCATGGATTTCATATTGAATACTTGTGTTTCAAACCCCAATCTACTTATAATTGGAGACATAAATATACACCTCGAAGACACTAAGGCAACCAATATACGTGAATGCAAGGACTTCCTCCAACTATGGGACCTTAGCTGGCCCAGAATACAAGCCACTCACGTCAAAGGACACACAATCGACCTCATCACACACACACACACACATATATATATATATATATATATATTTATTTATTTATTTATTTATTTTTATTTATTTATTTATTTATTGTAGATAAGAAAAATAGAAAAACTCTGCATTAGCATATAAGCAGTAGAAATATCTCTTACTGATAAGAGCACTACCAAAATATATTATCTAAACTATACTCTGATTATCCTGAGACTAAGTACAGTAATGATTAGAACAGTACAAATGATACCCTAATAATCCTTATGTAAACTTATCACATCTTATGCAAAATACAAATTAGCAGCTTATTCTCTGACCACGAGCTGACATAAACCAATCCTACTTAGATAAGAACTAACCACTAACCCCAGACTAGGAAATAAATCACTGTGATCTCACCGTTGTCCTTATGAAGGCTTCCGATGAGACTGGAGCAGATTCTCCCCAGACGCTATCCCAGCTGTCTGTGTCTTAGATGTCGTGCAGGTCTCTCTGCAGGAAGCAGGTTTCCGTCCCTCCGTGTGGTATCTCCGAGCCAATATATCTGCCACATGTATTTACACCAGTTATGCAGGTCACAAGGTTGTACCAAACACAGTCTCTGGCTCACCCCGAGTCTTGCTGGATTTCTCAGGTCCTCTTACCAGTTACCCCCACTTTCCGAGAGTCTCTGACTTACTAACTTCTTCTTGTTCCCGCTTTCCCCCGTACCTCTCGGTCAGGTGACAACCCGGACCAGTCATGATCCCCCAGTTCAGTACATGGGCAAGAAGAGTTCTTTGTTTTGTGACCTTGGAAATGGTAACTTCTGGTGCCATGGGTCTGACTCCCTTCTCAGCTTCTCAGGGTGTTGGAAGGGGGTGGTTGGAACACAGAATGTCCTTGGCTTCAGTGAATCTGCCAGTGTTTTTCCACAAGCTGAAGCTGGATCTTGCTGACACAGTAAGGTTCAGGTCAGAGGTTGTAGCATCCATCTTGTTTGTAACAGGATGCACTAGGCTCGTATGAACCAAAGTCATCACAGGTAAGATCACAGGGAAATACCCCTACAGGAATCCTATATTATACCTAGATAGGACTTTTAAAGATAATAAGGAGATTGAAAATATGGTGGGTTCCTCCTTGGGACACTTGTTTGCTTGCTTGCTATCACATACATAATTACATTTCCTCCCTTCCTTTGTCATAGGGAGAAGTTTGCGCTTGACAAAAGCTCTGAGACTTTGAGGACGGATTCTGATGATCGTATATCTGTATCTTATTTTCATAAAGAACTCTCTGGTGTTGTTCCCCCCCCCCCCCCCCCCAAAGATATACAAGCTTTAGATAAATAGATGGCAGATGATATTAGTTGATGCCCCCAGATTCCCTTGTTGCAGTTGATAAGCACTGTCTCTCATGTAATATTGGGGACGGATCTTATAGAATGCAGGTTTTGAGTCTAACTACGGCTTATTTTACACATCAGGCTTTTTTAGTGGGATGTGTACCTACACCACAATGTCTGAAATGTGGGACTGCTAAGAGTACCTTTATCCATGCTCTCTAGCATTGCCATGGGTTTCACTTCTTTTGTTGGCAATCATTCAATACAGTGGTTCCACAACCTGTCCTAGGGGAACCCCAACCTGTCAAGTATTCTGGATATCTGTAATGAATATTCTCCGAGGACAAGCAGGCTGCTTGTTCTCACTGATGGGTGACGTCCACGGCAGCCCCTCCAATCGGAAACTTCACTAGCAAAGTCCTTTGCTAGCCCTCGCGCGCCCGCGCGCACCGCGCATGCGCGGCCGTCTTCCCGCCCGAAACCGGCTCGAGCCGGCCAGTCTTCTTTTGTCCGCACTCGGTACGGTCGTGTTTTCGCCGTGTCGAGCCCCGGAAAGTCGACCTCGCGCGTCCAATTTGTTTTGAACGTGTTTTTTTCCTTCGGGAAAGCTTTGTCCTAGTCGGGAAGTGCTCCGGAAACCCCTCGCCGGGTTTCGTGTAAATCCTCCCCGTACTTCTAGCTTTTTTGCCCCGGTAAGTTTTCTTTCGTCGTCGGGGTAGGCCTCTTTTCGGCCTCGGTCGAGATTTTTTTCTCCCTCTAAATTTTGGTGCTCCAAATTTCGCCATTTCGGCTTTTGATTTCGCTGGCGTGATTTTTCCGCCCATGACATCGAAGCCTTCCAGCGGCTTCAAGAAGTGCACCCAGTGCGCCCGGGTTATCTCGCTCACTGATCGACACTCGTCGTGTCTTCAGTGTCTGGGGGCCGAGCACCGCCCTCAGAACTGTAGTCTGTGTTCCCTGCTTCAAAGGCGGACTCAGGTAGCGAGACTAGCCCAGTGGAACGTGTTGTTCTCGTGCTCTTCGTCGGCATCGGCACCGGGACCTTCGAGTGCATCGACGTCGTCAGCGTCCAGACCATCTTCCTCGGCCGCCCCTGCATCGAGTGCATCGAGGCATCGGGCCTCTGCATCGGCGCCGAGACATCGGATAGCTGCATCGACGTCGGTGGTACCAGGACCTCGTCTGCTGATGTCGTCGGACGGTGGTGCATCGGGTGGAGTGCAGGTGAGGGCTGTCCATTCCCCTGCTGGTGGCGGTGAGCCCTCGGGAGGTCTCCTCCTACCCCGAGGGCTCCTGCGGTACAGCCCCCCCGAGATCGACCTTCTTCAGTCTCGGCCCCGAGGAAGCGACGGATGGATTCGACGTCCTCCTCGTCGGTGCCGGGGAGCTCCGGTGACATGCTTCGGAAGAAATCGAAGAAGCATCGACACCGGTCTCCTCCCCGTGTCGGCACCGAGAGCTCTGGGTCGCCGAGGGATTCGGCACCCAGCAGGCATCGGCACCGAGAGGACCGCTCACCCTCTGTTCAGGAGGTGTCGATGCGCTCCGCTCTGGACAGCCCGGAACAGCCTCCACGCCCGGAACAGGTTCTGACGTCGACGCCTGCATCGACCTCTCAGCCTTTCTCCGCAGCCACTCTAAACGAGAGCCTCCGGGCCGTTCTCCCAGAGATTCTGGGAGAGCTGTTGCGCCCTACCCCTCCGGTACCGGCGGTGCTTGCGCCTCCGGTACCGTCGAGCGTGGCGCCGGCTGGCCCATCGCCCAGGTTGAGGTCCCCGACGTCGGTACCGCGTGCGGTGCCGACCGCGGCCACCTCCCAGGAAGGCTCCCCGACTACGTCGGCGGAGGGAGCTTCGCCGATGCGGGCCAGGGAGTCTACCTCTCGACGCCCCCATCGTGGACGTGGCTCCACAGAGTCGAGCAGGGCGAGGTTGCAGACACAGGTCCGTGAACTTGTGTCTGACACCGAGGGTGAGGCCTCGTGGGAGGAAGAGGAAGATCCCAGATATTTCTCTGACGAGGAGTCTGAGGGTCTTCCGTCTGATCCCACTCCCTCTCCTGAGAGACAGCTTTCTCCTCCCGAGAGTCTGTCTTTTGCCTCCTTTGTCCGGGAGATGTCTACGGCCATCCCCTTCCCGGTGGTTGTGGAGGACGAGCCCAGGGCTGAAATGTTTGAGCTCCTGGACTATCCTTCTCCACCTAAGGAAGCGTCCACTGTTCCCTTGCACCATGTCCTGAAAAAGACATTGCTTGCGAACTGGACCAAGCCATTAAGTAATCCCCACATCCCCAAGAAGATTGAGTCCCAGTACCGGATCCATGGGGACCCAGAGCTGATGCGCACGCAGTTGCCTCATGATTCTGGAGTTGTGGATCTGGCCCTAAAGAAGGCTAAGAGTTCTAGGGAACATGCTTCGGCGCCCCCGGGCAAAGACGCTAGAACCTTAGACTCCTTTGGGAGGAAGGCCTACCATTCCTCTATGCTCGTGTCCAAGATCCAGTCTTACCAGCTCTACACGAGCATCCACATGCGGAACAATGTGCGGCAGTTGGCGGGCTTGGTTGATGCTCTTCCCCCCGAGCAAGCCAAGCCTTTTCAGGAGGTGGTCAGGCAGCTGAAGGCGTGCAGAAAATTCCTGGCCAGAGGAGTTTATGACACTTTTGATGTTGCGTCCAGGGCCGCTGCTCAAGGTGTGGTGATGCGCAGGCTCTCATGGCTGCATGCCGCCGACATGGAGAATAGACTCCAGCAGCGGATTGCGGACTCGCCTTGCCGTGCGGACAACATTTTTGGCGAAAAAGTCGAACAGGTGGTAGAGTCTCTCCACCAGCGGGACACCGCATTCGACAAGTTCGCCCGCCGGCAGCCTTCAGCTTCTACCTCTACAGGTAGACGATTTTTCGGGGGAAGGAAGGCTGTTCCCTATACTTCTGGCAAGCGTAGGTACAATCCTCCTTCCCGACAGCCTGTGGCCCAGGCTAAGCCCCAGCGCGCTCGCTCTCGTCAGCAGCGTGCGCCTCAGCAAGGCCCCGCGGCTCCCCAGCAAAAGCAAGGGGCAAGCTTTTGACTGGCTCCAGCAGAGCATAGCCGACATCCAAGTGTCCGTGCCGGGCGACCTGCCAGTCGGGGGGAGGTTGAAAGCTTTTCACCAAAGGTGGCCTCTTATAACCTCCGATCAGTGGGTTCTGCAAATAGTCCGGCAGGGATACACCCTCAATTTGGCCTCAAAACCTCCAAATTGTCCACCGGGAGCTCAATCTTACAGCTTCCAGCACAAGAAGGTACTTGCAGAGGAACTCTCCGCCCTTCTCAGCGCCAATGCGGTCGAGCCCGTGCCATCCGGGCAAGAAGGGCTGGGATTCTATTCCAGGTACTTCCTTGTGGAAAAGAAAACAGGGGGGATGCGTCCCATCCTAGACCTAAGGGCCCTGAACAAATATCTCGTAAAAGAAAAGTTCAGGATGCTTTCCCTGGGCACCCTTCTCCCCATGATTCAGCAAAACGATTGGCTATGCTCTCTGGACTTGAAGGATGCCTACACACACATCCCGATACTGCCAGCTCACAGACAGTATCTGCGATTTCAGCTGGGCACACGCCACTTCCAGTACTGTGTGCTACCCTTTGGGCTCGCCTCTGCGCCCAGGGTGTTCACAAAGTGCCTAGCTGTGGTAGCAGCGGCGCTTCGCAGGCTGGGGGTGCACGTGTTCCCATATCTCGACGATTGGCTGGTGAAGAACATATCCGAGGCAGGAGCCCTGCAGTCCATGCAGATGACTATTCGCCTCCTGGAGCTACTGGGGTTTGTGATAAATTACCCAAAGTCCCATCTTCTCCCAGTGCAGAAACTCGAATTCATCGGAGCCCTGCTGGATTCTCGGACGGCTCGCGCCTATCTCCCAGAGGCGAGAGCCAACAACTTGTTGTCCCTCGTCTCGCGGGTGCGAGCGTCCCAGCAGATCACAGCTCGGCAGATGTTGAGATTGCTGGGCCACATGGCCTCCACAGTTCATGTGACTCCCATGGCCCGCCTTCACATGAGATCTGCTCAATGGACCCTAGCCTCCCAGTGGTATCAGGCCGCTGGGGGTCTAGAGGACGTGATCCACCTGTCCACGAGTTTTCTCGAATCCCTGTATTGGTGGACGATTTGCTCCAATTTGACTCTGGGACGTCCCTTCCAAATTCCTCAGCCACAAAAAGTGCTGACCACGGATGCGTCCCTCCTGGGATGGGGAGCTCATGTCGATGGGCTTCACACCCAAGGAAGGTGGTCCCTCCAAGAAAGCGATCTACAGATCAATCTTCTGGAGTTGCGAGCGATCTGGAACGCTCTGAAGGCTTTCAGAGATCGGCTGTCCCACCAAATTATCCAAATTCAGACAGACAATCAGGTTGCCATGTACTATGTCAACAAGCAGGGGGGCACCGGATCTCGCCCCCTGTGTCAGGAAGCCGTCAGCATGTGGCTCTGGGCTCGCCGTCAAGGCATGGTGCTCCAAGCCACATATCTGGCAGGCGTAAACAACAGTCTGGCCGACAGGTTGAGCAGGATTATGCAACCTCACGAGTGGTCGCTCAATTCCCGTATGATGCGGCAGATCTTCCAGGCGTGGGGCACCCCCCTGGTGGATCTCTTCGCATCTCAAGTGAACCACAAGGTCCCTCAGTTCTGTTCCAGGCTTCAGGCCCACGGCAGACTGGCGTCGGATGCCTTCCTCCTGGATTGGGGGGAAGGTCTGCTGTATGCTTATCCTCCCATACCTCTGGTGGGGAAGACTTTGTTGAAACTCAAGCAAGACCGAGGCACCATGATTCTGATTGCTCCCTTTTGGCCGCGTCAGATCTGGTTCCCTCTTCTTCTGGAGTTATCCTCCGAAGAACCGTGGAGATTGGAGTGTTTTCCGACCCTCATCACGCAGGACGAAGGGGCTCTTCTGCATCCCAACCTCCGGTCCCTGGCTCTCACGGCCTGGATGTTGAGGGCGTAGACTTTGCCTCTTTGGGTCTGCCAGAGGGTGTCTCCCGCATCTTGCTTGCTTCCAGGAAAGACTCCACTAAGAGAAGTTACTTCTTTAATTGGAGGAGGTTTGCCGTCTGGTGTGACAGCAAGGCCCTAGATCCTCGCTCTTGTCCTACACAGACCCTGCTTGAATACCTTCTGCACTTGTCTGAGTCTGGTCTGAAGACCAACTCCGTAAGGGTTCACCTTAGTGCAATCAGTGCATACCATTACCAAGTGGAAGGTAAGCCGATCTCAGGACAGCCTTTAGTTGTTCGCTTCATGAGAGGTTTGCTTTTGTCAAAGCCCCCTGTCAAGCCTCCTACAGTGTCATGGGATCTCAATGTCGTTCTCACCCAGCTGATGAAACCTCCTTTCGAGCCACTGAATTCCTGCCATCCGAAGTACTTGACCTGGAAGGTCATTTTCTTGGTGGCAGTTACCTCGGCTCGTAGAGTCAGTGAGCTTCAGGCCCTGGTAGCCCAGGCCCCTTACACCAAATTTCATCACAACAGAGTAGTCCTCCGCACTCACCCTAAGTTTCTGCCAAAGGTTGTGTCGGAGTTCCATCTGAACCAGTCAATTGTCTTGCCAACATTCTTTCCCCGTCCTCATTCCTGCCCTGCTGAACGTCAGCTGCACACATTGGACTGCAAGAGAGCATTGGCCTTCTATCTGGAGCGGACACAGCCCCACAGACAGTCCGCCCAATTGTTTGTTTCTTTTGATCCCAACAAGAGGGGAGTGGCTGTAGGGAAACGCACCATATCCAATTGGCTAGCAGACTGCATTTCCTTCACTTACGCCCAGGCTGGGCTGGCTCTTGAGGGTCATGTCACGGCTCATAATGTTAGAGCCATGGCTGCGTCGGTAGCCCACTTGAAGTCAGCCACCATGGAGGAAATTTGCAAAGCTGCGACGTGGTCATCTGTCCACACATTCACATCTCATTACTGCCTGCAGCAGGATACCCGACGTGATAGTCGGTTCGGGCAGTCAGTTCTTCAGAACCTGTTTGGGCTTTAGGATCCAACTCCACCCCCCGAGGGCCCTGTTTGTTCTGTTCCAGGCTACACTCTCAGTTAGTTGGTAAATTTTTTAGGTCAATCTCAGTTATGTCCTCGCCGTTGCGAGGCCCAATTGACCAATGTTGTTGTTTTGAGTGAGCCTGGGGGCTAGGGATACCCCATCAGTGAGAACAAGCAGCCTGCTTGTCCTCGGAGAAAGCGAATGCTACATACCTGTAGAAGGTATTCTCCGAGGACAGCAGGCTGATTGTTCTCACAAACCCGCCCGCCTCCCCTTTGGAGTTGTGTCTTCCCTTGAAGTGTATTGTCTTGCTACATACTGGACTGGCCGGCTCGAGCCGGTTTCGGGCGGGAAGACGGCCGCGCATGCGCGGTGCGCGCGGGCGCGCGAGGACTAGCAAAGGACTTTGCTAGTGAAGTTTCCGATTGGAGGGGCTGCCGTGGACGTCACCCATCAGTGAGAACAATCAGCCTGCTGTCCTCGGAGAATACCTTCTACAGGTATGTAGCATTCGCTTTCAGTGCATACAAATTTCTCTCATTTATGGCCCAC
Organism: Microcaecilia unicolor; assembly: GCF_901765095.1. Lineage (NCBI taxonomy): Eukaryota > Metazoa > Chordata > Amphibia > Gymnophiona > Siphonopidae > Microcaecilia > Microcaecilia unicolor. The sequence continues at coordinate 232,964,835 of NC_044036.1, forward strand.
AGTAGTGCAGGGCTACTCAATTCCAGTCTTCGAGGTCCACAGGCAGGCCAGGTTTTCAGGATATCTACAATGAATATGCATGCACTGCATGCACTGCCTCCTTGGTACACAAATCTCTTTCATGCTTATTGTCAGCCGGTCCCTCATCCAAGGTCTGGCCTAGGTCAGCCCTGCTTAGCTTCCTCAGATGTACTGCCAACTGGACGGGTCTGTCACACTCCGGTCCTGGCTTAACTCTTTATTCAGGTCCAGTCCTTACTGCCAGAATTGCTGCTCTTTCTATCTTCACGACTATCCTCTCCACAAATGCACACCAACTGCAGGACTTCTTATAAATGTAAGTTTATTTAGTCAATCCATGCTGTTACTGCTTACAGCTTCACAGTAGAACTTCTTTCTCACCTCCATCCTGCACACAGCTGGAGGAAGCTTTACTGTGCCTTTACTTTTCAGCAGGGGCGTAGCTACAGGTGGGCCTGGGTGGGCCCAGGCCCGCCCAATCTCGGCCCAGGCCCGCCCAGTCTTTTTCGACCCTCACCTTCCATGACAACGACGACGACTTAGTTTTTTGCCCGCAGCGGCGAGTGGGCGTAAAAGCAGCAAGCAGCGAGCCAGTCTGGACTCCGTCCTTCGCTTCCTGCCCTCTCAGCGTCCCGCCCAAAAGGAAATGACATCAGAGGAAGGCGGGACGGCGCAGAGAGAGGGCAGGAAGTGAAGGACGGAATCGAGACTGGCTCGCTGCTTGCTGCTTTTACGCTGCAACTTCGGGAGTGGAGTGTGTGTAAGTGAGCCCGCTCGCCCATCCGCCCATCTAATCCATTGCAAGGAAGGAAACGATTTGGTTTCCACTCCCCCGCGCAGCCGTCGCCGTTCACTCAAAACACAGGGCAAGCAAACCTGTGAGCTGCTGCATCCACGTTGTTGTTCTTTTGAAGGGGAGGGGCGGGGAAGATGTCGGATAGAATGGGGAAGGGGATTGAAAGAAACAGGATGGGCAGGGGAGAGAGGAATTGCCGGACAACAGGGATTGATGGAGGGAGCAGGGGAGAGAGGAAATTTGCTGGACATGGATGGATGGAGAGAAGGGCAGGGGAGAGAATAGAAATTGCTGGACATGGAGCGGAGGGCAGGGGAAGGAGGAAAATTGTTGGACATGGATGGATGGATGGAGGGGAAAGGGGAGAGAGGAAATGTGCTGGGTATGGATGGATGGAGGAGAGGGCAGGGCAGAATGGAGAGTTGCTGGACATGGATGGATGGAAAGGAGGGCAGGGGAGAGAATAGAAATTGCTGGACATGGAGCGGAGAGCAGGGGAAGGAGGAAAATTGCTGGACATGGATGGATGGAGGGGAGGGCAGGGGAGAGAGGAGAATTGCTGAACATGGATGGATGAATGCAAGGGACAGAGGACATTTGCTGGATATGGGTGGATGGAGGAGAGAAAGCAACACTGGGCCTTCAAGAATGAGACAACAGGAGTACTTTATTAGCCAAAGACCCGACACGGGCCGTGTTTCGGCGCCAAAAAGGCGCCTGCCTCAGGGGTCTATTAATAAAAACATATAAATACATCAATAAAATAGAACATACAAAATAAATAATGACAGCATCGTGTTAACTTCAAGCATAAATAATATATGAAAAATTAAAAAATAATAATAAGATGTTGATATTACAAACAATTATATTGATTCAATAAACAGTGTAAAATTATAATGTTCCAGCAACCGTATAATAGTCATAGAGACAGCTCCAATAAATTTTAAAATTTTAAAAAAATAATAATAATAAATATAGGCCGACATAATGCCAACCGATTTTAAAATATAAGCAGACATGTAATGAGAGATTTATAATATGTAAATTATATGAAAATATATTGTGAAGAATTTTTAAGAAAAAATGTTTTTAAAAGTAGTAATGGACATATATGTCCACGTATATACACATATATATACAGATATACATCCAAAACTGTAAGAACTAATCATATTTATATGTTTTTGAAGGCTTGTATCATGTGGTGGTTCTGATAGATAGAATAATGTGGTTTGTCTGATCTCAATATGTGTGATGGCTGCAACGTCATCGGTGTAATTAGCAATATGTATATATATAAAAAAACATCATTGGAACAGGCTTACCAAATTGTAGATATAGCGATCGTACAGAGTTCAAGTTGTAAGTGCCTACAAAGTGAATAGACAGGAGTTGAAAATATATATATATTTTTAGGGGAACCCGGCAAGTACTCATGGCCCCCTCAGAGAAGGAATGGTGTTTAAATATATAAAGTGTGGAGATAACAGTGCCTTTCTTAATGATTGAAAAGGCACTCCTTAGTGATTGAAGGGGAAACCCAATATTTAGTTGACTTATTACAGGTATCATGCCTCGCTTTTAACATATACATAGGAAATGAAAGAGAAACGCCCAGAGAGAAAAAAGCGGATAGGGCTGTTTGAAAAACTTCTTACCTTAAAGACAGCCTGGGTAACTTGCATTAATTTCGCTATAGCGCGAAAAAAGGGGCTCCGGCGAAGGAGCCTTCTCCTGTTTGGTCCGAGAGGATAAATGGTTATTTAGTGTCTAATCCTTTCTATATAAAGTAACAAAAAAGGCGGCAAAAGAAAGATGCCAAGGAAAAAACGTTTGTGAAGGGTTGCGTGAGTGTCATTAAGACGTTGGCGTGATGACGTCATATTTTCTAATGCAGAGATGAATTTTAAAGGAGACAGAGCACCATTTGAGGTGCTTTCAGGCATGACACATACAGTTGTGATGGTTATCAGTCAAGATGAAAAGTACAGCATATGATTATATATTAACATAAACAGTTATAAAGCAGTGGTGGCCATAGGCATAATTTTATACATGTAAATAATGTACTGAATTTAGGTTGCTCGACATTAAATCAATTTACCAATGGAATCAACTTATTGACCTCAGACAAAATTCTGTCAGATGTGAATTGCATTATGCAACATTAATTCAATATTGTAGAGTCCAACGCATCCCAAGAGGCCTTAGAATAAACAAGGAGCCTCAGCTCTTTAGAGACAATAAACCCTTTATTGAAAAATGGTGTTCTATCCTAAACAAGTGCTCTCTCGATCTAATGATACTCCTTATTGAAACATCCAAAGAAAAATTGGATGACAACAAAAATGAAACAAAAGAAAAAATAGACATTCTCAAACGGGAAGATCCAAATTTTGATAGTAATGCTTCAGCACTTGATGCCAAACTAGATAGCTATAAGAGGGATATCAAAAAGACCAAATACGATAAATACAAAAGGGATGAAGAAGACTATAAACATGGTTTTGTCTATCCATGGGTTAACAAAATTAAACCTCCATCAACCAGAATCAGGAAAAGACATCAGAGAAAACCGTCAACTAACCTATACACTACTGAGGATCGCACGATGGAAAGAAATCCAGAGGAGGGTACAAGCCACAACAGAGAAAGAGCACGCATGTCTGCTTATATTTTAAAATCGGTTGGCATTATGTCAGCCTATATTTATTATTATTTTTTTTTTTAATTTTAAAATTTATTGGAGCTGTCTCTATGACTATTATACGGTTGCTGGAACATTATAATTTTACACTGTTTATTGAATCAATATAATTGTTTGTAATATCAACATCTTATTATTATTTTTTAATTTTTCATATATTATTTATGCTTGAAGTTAACACGATGCTGTCATTATTTATTTTGTATGTTCTATTTTATTGATGTATTTATATGTTTTTATTAATAGACCCCCTGAGGCAGGCGCCTTTTTGGCGCCGAAACACGGCCCGTGTCGGGTCTTTGGCTAATAAAGTACTCCTGTTGTCTCATTCTTGAAGGCCCAGTGTTGCTTTTTTTCTTTTGGTTTCTCTGATTGTATACTGTATTACCCTCTCTGTCTGTACTATGGATGGAGGAGAGGGCAGGGGAGAATGGAGAGTTGCTGGATGGATGGATGGAGGGAGGGGAGAGAAGTCAGGGAGGGAGATGCGCATGGATGGAGGGGAGGGAAGAGAGGAGAAATGCTGGACGGATGGAGTGGAGGGCAGGGAAGAGAAGGAAAAATGTTGGACAAGGATGGAGGGGAGGTAAGACAGAGGAAGTAGAAGCACATGGATGGAGGGGAGTGAGGAGAAATGCTGGATATGGATGGAGGGAAAACTGCTGAGTTTAAGGGCTGGTTTGGAGCACGTTGAGGGCAGATACTGAAACTCGAGGAAGGATAGGGACAGGGCTACAGATGGTAGACAAGACACATAAGTACACAGGAGGATGGTGGACATGGTGAGAGAAAAAATATCAGATGGAAAGAAGACACTGCATAAAACAGAAGACACTGGGACCAAAGCGAATAGATCAGACAACAAAGGTAGAAAAAAGTATTTTATTCAGAATTTATTAATTGGAATATGTCAGCTTTTGGAAATGTGAATCTGTGATATTTTGCATGTAAGTTTCAATTTTTCTGGTATTGCTGCATGCTGAGTCTGACTTCTTGAGTTAACTTTCCAGTTCAGTATTTTTCCTTCATATTTTTTGATTTCTAGTTCCTTGTGTCATGTCTGTTGTGTCATGTGTTTTTCATGTGTTGATCAAGGTGCAGTATTCTGCTAGCGTGTAGTATTTGCAGCCCTTTTTGTTTTGCTTTTTTTTTCACGAGGTAGTGTATTGGTGTTTTAGAGCCTAGTGTAATTACAGTTCTGCCTTTTCAAGCATAAGGTTGTAGCTCGTCCTGTCCTTGGAATTAGTGTTGTTATGGTTTAGTAAGGATATGAGTGTGTTTTTGCACAAGTTTGTGTATAGCATTTTACAGTGGAGAGATTGTGGGATAATTGAATTATATTTAAAAATATCAATTTTTCCATTAAGTATGTATGTGGTTATACTGATGCAGGTCAGCTGTTAGGCATCAAGTGAATTCTAAGGCATTATTTTTGTAGGATCCCAAGAGACACTACTCATACTTATATAGACAGTGCGTGCCCACCCATATTAGCTCTGGGCCCACCCAAAATCTCAGGTCTGGCTACGCCACTGCTTTTCAGACACTGTTTTCAAAACTCTCAGCAGTTAATGTGCTTCTGCACCTTTACAACATCAGTATATTTCTTCATGTAGTCACAGTTCATCAAACAAACAAATCTCTTTCATTTCTTTTGCTCAAGTGCTTCATCTCTGCAACAACCTTTTCTATTCTCTGAGGCAAATTACCTGGCACATCTTTCCCACAGGGTTTTTCCCCATTGTCTCAACCTTCTTTCACCAGTCTGCCACAACTGGCTCAGCGTCGCTGCCAGGAAACCTCTCACTGCATTCTCTTCATTTTGAGCCAGAGCTGCAATCTCCATACCTTCCTCTCCCAGCTCCTCAGCTACCTCCATTTTATCATAATCCCTAATCCCCTCCTCCCCTGGCTCTCCCACCTGTTCTTCATCACCTCCATCAGAATTCATTTCCCAATCCCCACCTCCCAGCTCCTGTGTGACTTGCCTAGGAAGAGAGGGCTCTTGAAGTAGTTCCTCCCCTCCTGAATACTCGGGCTGGTCTCTCGGCCACTAGGGGGCGAACCCTCGGTGTACTGGGAACTTGATACTGAAACTTTCTCTTTCTGTAACCTCCTACCTGCTTGAGTCCCTGTTCCCGTATTCTTTCAGTCCAACTTTTCCCTGCCCCCTTACATTATTCATTGTGGATAGCCTGAAAAACCTGACCTGCCTGTGGACTTGCAGTAGAGTAAGGGAGAATACATTCAGAAAGGACATGGGGGGCATATCTGGAGGTCTCTAGGTCTCTTCCCCCCACCTCACCACCACTACCACTTCAGGCTAATTACCTTAAGACGGAAATGAGATCTGTGAAAAAGAAGACATGTTGGTGGTAAGATTGTGGTGGGCTCTAATCTGTCTTCATTCGCTTCAAAGGGAGACTCTAGGAAGTGTTTTTACTCAGCAGTGAAGCCAGCTCACCTTTTCAAAAACTTCTGAGCTCTGAGCATACTGTATAATATAGCCTTTTTTAGGGTTTGGAAGTCCACATCCAACTCTTCAGTCCATTGTTCCTTCTCAGGAGCCTTCTGCAGGAGGGCGGTTCAGAGTTTCTGGTTTCTGAGCAAATCCGGTGCTGAACCTGTGGTAATATCCCACGATCCTGAGGAAGGCTCAAACTTGCTTCTTTTTCTGAGGGATAGGCACCTGGGTAATTGCCTTCACTTTTCGGATTTGGGGTCTCACCTGTCCTCTCCCGACTGAGTACCCCAGATACTAGACTTCTTGTCCTCCTAGGAAACACTTTTTGGGGTGCACCATTCACCCAGCAGTCCGTAGACTATCCAGTACTGCTTCTACTTGGATAAGATGGGACCTCCAATCCTTACTGTAGATAACAATGTCGTCCAAGTTGGCAACCGTGTAGTCGCCATAGGGTCTGAATAGGCGGTCCACAAGGCACTGAAAGGAAGCTGAGGCTCCATGAAGGCCAAACGGCAGCACCATAAACTGGAACAGACCCTGGGGTGTTGTATTTTCCTTGGTGGCTGGGGTGAGGGGTACCTGCCAATATCCCTTGGTCAGGTCTACGGTTGAAATGAATCGGGCCACTCCCAGTCGCTCAATGAGTTCATCCACCCTTGGCATTGGATAGGCCTCCAGCTTGGACACAGCATACACTTTGTGGAAATCAATGCAAAACCAGTTTCTCCCATTCAGTTTAGGTACCAATAAAATGGATGATTCCCAATTTCTTGTGGACTCCTCGATAACTCCCATTTTCAACATTTCAGCGATTTTCTTCACCACCGCTTGCTGCCGAGCTTCCAGGATTCAATAGGGATGCTGCCGAACCATCACTTCTGGTTTGGTAATAATATCATGAGTGGCAAGGTGGGTCCAGCCTGGCACTTTGGATAGCATGTCTTCATTTTGGCATACTGACTACTCCAGGTTGACCTTCTGCAAATCAGAGAGCTGGTCACCCATTGGAACTTGCATGGGTCTGGAGTCTCTTGTGACTTCTGGGCCAAAGTCATCGCTCTGCACTAGGGCGCACTAAGGCTGTTGTCATAGGGACCCACTTCTTCAGTAGGTTGATGTGGAAGAATTTCACCTCTTGTCAGGTTGTACCACTTTATAGTTGACAGGCCTTGTATTTTCCATGACCTCATAAGGTTCTTGCCACTTTCATTGTAGCTTGTTTTCAGAAGATGGTAGAAGGACTAAGACTGTGTCCCCCAGCTGGAAGGTTCGCTGAACATCCTTTTGGTTGTAGGCTTGGTCTTGACCCTCCTGAGCCTTTTCCTGGCAAAGCTTGGCTGCATGATCTGCTTTCTTCAGCCTCTCTTGCATGATTACATATTCAGCCAAGTTCTTCTCCAGACAGGGTTCCTCTTCCCAAGCTACTCAGATTACATGCAGGACTCCTCTAGGCCTTGTCTCATATAGCAATTCGAATGGAGAGAACCCTGTTGAACTCTGAGACACTTCCCAGATGGTGAACAATGTGTATGGGAGTAAGGAATCCCAGTTCTTCCCATCTTCGGCCACAAATTTCCTCAGCATCTGTATCAAAGTCTTATTGAAATGCTCAACCAGGCCGTCTGTCTGTGGGTGATTTACCAAGGTCTGTAGAGTCTTCACCTTGAGTAGGGCACACACTTGCTTCATGACCCTGGTCGTGAAGGTAGTACCTTCGTCCGTCAATATCTCCAATACAATCCCCATCTGGTAGAAGATTTCCCACAGTGCATTAGCCAATGTGGTAATTTTCATATTCCAAATGCGATAGCCTCTGGATAGCGGGTGGCATAATCCAAAATACCAGGATATACTTATGGCCTCGAGTTTTACGTTCCAGAGGTCCCACGAAGTCCATGGCTATCCGTTCAAATGGGGTATCAAAAAGGGGCGTAGGCAAAAGAGGGGGCAGTCTGCCAGCTGAGTAGTCCTTTGTAGGACTACTCAGCTGGCAGATTGGGCAAGACTGGCAAAAGAGCTCTACCTGCTTAAATACCCCAGGACAGAAGAACCAGGCTAAAATCCATTCCTGGGTCTTCTCCTCCCCCAGGTGACCCCCTAGGAGGTGACTGTGAGCTAGCTGCTCTACCCTTCCAGGGTTCCCATGATCACTCTAAACAGCGGGTCATTGTTTACTGCCCATGGGTTTCCCGTCTACTGCTACTACCTAGGTCAGGCTCCCCTAAGGGACTCATCCTATAACTGCTGTCAGGTTCTCAGGTTCAGAGCCAGCGGGGCCGGGCTCTGGAGCAAACATGAGCCCTTGGGCTGCTGCCGAGGAGCGACAGCAGCAGGCAAAACCTGTTGGATTATTTGTAGTAAATAATTAGCAGATTTTAGTACACACAGCTTCAGCTTTAGAAATGTTAATTTCTTTCTTCATCTCTCTCTCATTCACCCCTGAATAATTCACTGCTGAGTCACTTTAAAGTTGAAGTAACAAAACATCTGTTTACTCACAGTTTGTAGTTTGATTATAATCAGACAGGCTTATATATACATATTACTATACATTTGTATTATCAGCTCCTTCCATGTGCTTAGATGGTAATGGATGCTCACACCACCATAGATCCTCTCAGGTTAGGAGAGATCATGAGCTCCATGTGCTCCATGTGCTGCATGTGCTGTGTCTAACCCCCACAGGAAGTTACATAGCTGTGTGACCTCTCTAAGTAATTCACATCAGAGGTCACAGAGTAATCACAGAGAAATAATAGGTGACAGGCAATGCATGCAAAATACAATACATTCCAACAAACCCCTTCTCATGCATAACTGTCATGCAATTATTTATTCATACAAAGTCCAAGCTTTATACGCAGATTCACAAAATGTTCTCTGGGTAACGGTTTGGTCATGATGTCAGCTGTCATCTCACTGGTGTGACAATAGTGTAGACTGATGACCCCTTCTTTTGCCAACTCTCGCACGTTGTGGTATTTCGTTGCGATGTGCTTGGTGCGTGACTGAACCTTGTCATTCTGTGACAGTCGGATGCAGCTCTGATTATCTTCCATTATCTGGATTGGTCTCTTTTCAGCTATTCCGAAATCCAGCATAAGTTTTTCAATCCACATCAGTTCTCTGCACGCTTCCGATACGGCCACATATTCAGCTTCTGTAGAAGACAAACTCACAATACTTTGTTTATGACTGGCCCATGAAATTTGTACATTTCCATACATAAACACATATCCACTTGTGGATTTATAATCAGAATGATCCCCTGCCCAATCTGAATCACAGTAACATATTAGTTTTGGATTACTATTGGCTGAAATCTTTAATTTACAATCAATGGTACCCTTTAAATACCTTACCATCCTTTTAACTGCAGTCCAATCTGATTTGGTAGGTGAGCTGACCCTTCTGCTCAAAATTCCTACTGCATTTGCTATATCAGCCCTGTATGTGGTAGCTAGATATAAAAGCTTACCTATGGCTGATCTATATTGGATGTTATCTGGTAAAGGTTCTCTTACTGTTTCATCCTTCAGAAAATCAGTGATCATGGGAGTGCTTACAACTTGGGCATCTTGCATACCTAAACTTTCAATAAGCTCATTTATTTTCTGCTTCTGGCTTAGAAGATAAGAACCATCATTTTGTTTCTCAATTTCTATACCAAGATAGTATGACACATTACCCAGTTCTTTTATCTCAACATTCTGGTTTAAACATTTTACAATGTCCTTGTACTCTTGCTCACTTTTGCTTGCAATGAGCAGATCATCAACAAAAGCTAAAATGTATGCATATTGTCCATTTGTGCACCTAGTGTACAAGCATTTATCTGCTTCACCTTGCTTAAATCCTAAATTTGTCAATATTTCATGCAATTTATCATTCCAACATTTTGCACTTTGCTTTAATCCATAAAGACCTTTGTTTAATTTACACACTAGCTGTCTTTGTTTTGTATTTATGAAACCTGTTGGTTGTTCCATGTACAAGTCTTCAGTTATATCTCCGTGAAGAAATGCTGTTTTCACATCAATGTGGTTGACTTGCATGCCTTTTGAGACTGCAATGCTCAGAAGTGTTCTAATTGTCGTGTGTTTCACTACAGGTGCAAACACTTCATCAAAATCTTCTCCATATTTTTGAAGATATCCCTTTGCGACTAATCTGGCTTTATACCTTTCCACTTTTCCTTGTGCATTCCTTTTTAACTTGAATACCCATTTGCATCCTATAGCTTTCTTGCCAGGAGGTAATTTTGTAAGAATCCAAGTATTATTTTTATCCAATGCATCAATTTCTTCTTGTGCAGCTTTATGCCATTCAGCAGCTTCTTCTGCTGGCATTTTCTCAATCTCATCCCATGTTAAGGGCTCTTGAGCTTCTGCTGACTTTGTTAGGTAAGACAGTCTTGGGGGTGGAACACCTTTGTTTTCCCTGGATGAGCGTCTGACAACAGGTTGGTCTGACCTTTCCGCATCCTCTAAATCTGAGAGTTCTTCTCCAATTGATTCCCCTTCTCCAACTGTACTGTCTTCTTCAATGATCCTTTCTGTGTCTGCTTCCTCTGTCTGTTCCTCGTTAGATACAGATGAGTTGCTTTCAGACATCTGCCTTGGTATGGCATTTATATACACTGGCATGTCTATTATGGTTCTAGTTTCATATTCTGGATGATAAGGCTCATCTGGGATAATCCAGCCTTTATCAACCCTTTTGTTTTCATCAAAATATGTAACATGTCTTATGCCAACAATGCCAGTTTTCAGATTCAAAATTCTATATCCTTTGTGTCCTGGAGCATAGCCAACTAAAATGCCCCTTTCTGTTGTGGAATCCAGCTTATGCCTTCTTTGCTTTGGTACATGAGCATATGCTGTACTTCCAAATGTTCTTATGTGTGACAGGTTTGGCTTCCTACCATGCCATGTCTCATGTGGTGTGCGCTCAGCGCCTTTAGTTGGCATTCTGTTTTGTAGGTACACTGCTGTGAGAATGGCTTCCCCCCATAGTCTTTTAGGGAGATTGCTATCTGACAGCATACATCTGGTCATTTCCACAAGTGACCTAAATTTTCTCTCTGCAACAGAATTTTGCTCTGGTGTATAAGCTACTGTTGTGATATGCTGAATGCCTTCTTGTTCTAGAAATGTGCGCATGCTTTGTGAAGTGAACTCACCACCATTGTCGGTCTGAAGAACCTTTGGTTTTCTTTCAAATTTATTGCTCACCATGGCTACGTATTTCTTCAGCATGTCTGTGACTTGACTTTTTTCTTTCAGCAAATAGGCCACACAATATCTAGAGAAATCATCCAAGAATATTAGCACAAATCTGTTATTTCCCAATGATGGGATATTAAACGGTCCACATAAGTCACTGTGTATTAAGTCCAGCACTTTATTACTCCTATTTCCTGTGTATGCAGGAAATGAGGGTCTCACACCTTTTTGAGTAACACAGTCTATGCATTTCTCCATTTTACCAGCATCTGCACTTATCTGAATGCCGGTGGCCAGTTGCTTACTGTAAAGATCCTGGATCACCTTAGAATCACGATGTCCCAGGCGGCGGTGCCAGATTTCCAGACTACATTTACCATCATTCTTCCTTACTTGCGCCAGATGTGAGGCTTCACCTGAAATGCTCAGTTTATAAACATCATTATGCATAAAAGCTTCAGCATACACTTCATCATTTTTAGAGATTGTGCACTTACTGTTTTCAAAATGAATCACAAATCCCTTCTTATCTAATGTAGATACACTAAGCATATTGCAAACTGCTTGGGGAATATACAAGACATCACTTACAGGAATTTCTTTAACTTCATTAGACACTTTGCATTTTAAGAATCCAATACCTTTTGCTTGGATCTTAGCAGTCCCTGCGTTTGCAGTTTTAAGAATACCTTCCTCTGGACACATTTCCTGAAAGAAATTCTTACAATTGGTTAAATGGCATGTGCTCCCTGAATCCAAAATCCAAGTACTTTCATTTGAATTATTATTTACCATAGTCAAAGATTTTTCTGCCATTAGAAAGCCCTTGTGTTTATCTTTGTCCTTCATACATTTCCTGGTTTGAAAATTCTTTAGTTCTATTGGCTTAGGTGAGCTAGAGGGAGTGTTTTGTGTTTCCTTACACCATTTAGATACATGTCCCTCCTTTCCACATGAGTAGCAAATCAGCTTGCCCTTGGGTGGAGTTTTCCCATAGCTCCGCCTTCCTCTGTTCTTTGCCAAGAAATTTGTTTCATTTCTCTCTGACTGACTTTGAGAACACATCTCCTCAGAATCATTTATTATGCATTCCTGCCTTAGTTTTGATGTTGCCTGTTCAAAAGATTGCCCTTCAATGGCCTCATTTACAGACCTAAAAACATCAAACTTCTTTGATAGTGAGGTAAAAAGAAATGCTCTTTTCAATGCATCACACATGGGAATTCCAGAAAGTTCTAACTTTTGAAATGAAGACATAAGATGCATAATGTGATCATTACATTTACTTTTATCCCTTAATTTGGTTTCATTCAACTCTGCCAACCAAATTGGTTGCTGCTTTGCATATGTAGTTGCATACATAGTTCTCAGTTTATATAAAATGTCCTTTGGTGTATCTTTTCCCTCCACTAATATGGCTTGTTTCTCTGAGAGAGCTTCCAAAAGCATGCACTTCACATAATAGTTTGCATTGTCCCATTCAGCCATATTTTCAGCTGTTCTGTCTTGGTCTAAGCACATATCTAATCCTTTTGCTCGAAGGAGACATATGAATCTTAGTTCCCACTGCTGATAATTAAACTCAGTTAATTTAGGCACCTTGAGAGAATAGAACAATGGTGAATTTCTTCCCTCAGCCATTTTCTTAGCCTTCTGTCTGCTGTGTGGGGGGAGAGAGAGACAGACTGAATCTTTCCTTTAAAACTTAAGAGAAAAATGTGGCCTTTTTTTCTGCCTGGTAATATTTCTCTTCTTTTTCAATTCCTGGCCCTGGGCCCATAACCCTTTTGTTGGATTATTTGTAGTAAATAATTAGCAGATTTTAGTACACACAGCTTCAGCTTTAGAAATGTTAATTTCTTTCTTCATCTCTCTCTCATTCACCCCTGAATAATTCACTGCTGAGTCACTTTAAAGTTGAAGTAACAAAACATCTGTTTACTCACAGTTTGTAGTTTGATTATAATCAGACAGGCTTATATATACATATTACTATACATTTGTATTATCAGCTCCTTCCATGTGCTTAGATGGTAATGGATGCTCACACCACCATAGATCCTCTCAGGTTAGGAGAGATCATGAGCTCCATGTGCTCCATGTGCTCCATCTGCTGCATCTATCCCCCAACAGGAAGTTGCATAGCTGTGTGACCTCTCTAAGTAATTCACATCAGAGGTCACAGAGTAATCACAGAGAAATAATAGGTGACAGGCAATGCATGCAAAATACAATACATTCCAACAAAACCCACCAACCAACACTGGGCAAGCACACCGGCAGGGACTGCAGGCACTGCCCAGCGAGCCGGATTTATGTTAGCTGCTGTAGCTGGGTGCTTAGGAAGCACCAGGGTGAGAACCCATGTTTAGCTGCTGCAGCTTGGTGCTTAGGAAGTACCAGTGTTAAGGTCTGGCATTTGTCTTCCCTTCCTTTTCCCTTGTGGTTTCCCTGCACTTCTGTTAGTGTAGGGCGTAGGGGCACCCCTGTTAGTTTCTGTTGGGAGCACTGCTGTTAGTGGAGGGCTTAGGAGCTTTTCTGTTGGTGCTGGGCTTAGGAACACTTTTGGTCACTTTAGGATTTAGGTGTACTTCAGTGCAGCTTGTTCTAGTCCTGGTCCCTGTGTCGTCCAGTAAGTCCTGCCGGCTACTCGAACCAATGAGCTCAACTCTTGGGGGGCTTAGTAGCTAAGTGCAGGTGAAGCTGTGTGGACCAGTCCAGTGTGCTCCAGTCCCGTGTTCCAGTCCTGTGTCCTCCAGTCCGGGGGACCAGTCCAGTGTGCTCCAGTCCAGTGTGCTCCGGTCCGGTGTGTGTTCCAGTCGGGTGTGCTCCAGTCCAGTGTGTTCCGGTCCGGTGTGTGTTCCAGTCCGGGGGATTGCAGTCCAGTGTTACAGTCCTGTGTTCCCCAGTCCGGGGGATTCCAGTCCATGTGTTCCGGTTCGCTGGGCAGTGCCTGCAGTCCCTGCCGGTGTGCTTACCCAGTGTTGGTTGGTGGGTTTTGCCTGCTGCTGTCGCTCCTCGTCAGCAGCCCAAGGGCTCATGTTTGCTCCAGAGCCCAGCCCCGCGGGCTCTGAACCTGAGAACCTGACAACTGCGCCCTTTTGAAATTCCTCGTAGCTCCCTCACTACTCCATTCAGGTAGTGTGTCCAAAGGGTCAGAGATTTCCGACCCGTCATCTTCTTCCTGCTCCGGTTCTCTATTGACAGCTGCTCATAAAATCAGTGAGCACCGCAGTTTCTCTATCCGCCACTGACAGCGGGGTTTGGGCAGCTTTGGGCTTTTGACTTACATGTCAGGGTCCTCTAGTGGGAAGATCTCTGGAAAAGCCTTCTTCTCCTTCTTTGGGCCATCAATCAGCTGAGCCCAGATGGCGCTGAAGTTGGGAAAATCCTAGCCCAACACCACTGGGTACGGTAGCCATGGTAGAACTGCTACCTGCAGATGAGCTTGCCCCACAGGTGTTGTACAGGACACTTGAGCTATCAGATACTGCCTCTGGTCCCCATGTATACAGCTCAGGGTCACAGTTCACTTGTAGTTCAACTGTGAGCGATTGAGTACTTCCCTTCGGACAAGGGTCTTGACACTGCCAGAGTCCACTAGTGCTTGATACATGTGCCCTTCCACCTCCACTAGTTCTGGTTGAGCAGCTTCCACAAAACTGCAGTCATGAGTGGCCACCAAATTCACATCCATATCACCCTCCTCCAAGGCTTGGAGCAGCCTCTCCATGTTTCAACGGTAAACGTCTCGGACCACACTACCACAAAAATAAGCCAAAAACCTGCCTGCCTGGCACTAACTAAATGTCCCCCTCCCCCCCCTTTTACTCGCTGTTCCCATGTTGTCTCTATAATTGGCCCAGAGCCTGGAGGTCAAGATCCGGATTCACAAGACGGATTCGGCAGGACAAGCACGGTATCCCATCACTGCCATCGCATGTGAGACACCAAGCGGGGATTTGGCATGGCCGATGGAAATAGTAGAATGCAAAAATAAGTATTCACAAGAACAGAAATTCCTGGGCTTGCTTCTTCACAGAGCTGCATAGTAGTAGCGAGAGTAAACCTCTACTGTTCAAGAACACAATTATTAGTATTTATTGTGATCTACTCCTAAGCCTGTTGCTCCACAGAGTCCGAGGAATAGAATGAGGAAAACCCCATCAGCTTCAGCAAACAGCAGTAAACCTGCCTCTGGCGGCAGGTCTAATACAGTCCGTGGCTAAGGAGTTGCCATGCCCAAACACAACCTTTCAGTTCTGCTGTACGTATTAGGTCTGGCTCTGGTCAGACCGCCAGCAAACTTGCAAAGTTCAAATAGTTAGAAACAAGGGCTTACCTCAGCCCACTTACCAAGTTCAGAAGTCCTCAGTCAGGGCATCCGCTGGGGCTTTCCCTCTTACTCTCTTGGGCCTCTCTTGCCTCTACCTGGCCCTTACCTTTAAACTCCCCAGTTTCAACTCTGCCCCCCCCCCCCCCGGCTCACTTTCTCCCGCAGCGGGACCTGTGCTCTTAAGGTGGTCCTGGTTAGTTATAGAGGGATCTTTCTTAAGGGTGAAGGGCAGTGTTCTATAAACTCCGTCACATGGGGCAAATTCTGTTTTTCACTAGTCTTCATTTGTTTTTGGCACTAACCAAATTTGTTAAAGTGAAAGCAGACATACCAAAGCACTGTTCCTTCTGTCTCAATACGTCCATAATCTTCAGCTCCTAAGCTAGTCCTATTGGACCGATTGAGCATGTATGATATAGGGCTGTTGTATTTTATTTATTTATTTATTTATTTATTTATATTTTGCTCACACCTTTTTCAGTAGTAGCTCAAGGTGAGTTACATTCAGGTACACTGGGTATTTCCCTGTCTCTGGAGGGCTCACAATCTAGTTTTGTACCTGAGGCAGTGGAGGGTTAAGTGACTTGCCTAAGATACAAGGAACAGCAGTGGAATTTGAACTAGTCACCTTTGGATGTCAAGACTGGTGCTCTAACCACTAGGCTACTCCTCCACTCCCTGTTCTGCTCAATCTATTTCTGCTCCTTCCTCAGCCTCAAGGTTCTCCTTTCTTAGGAATCTCTTAGAAGAAGGTGAAAGTTGGCCTGAGCATGGGAATGATCCCAGGCTCCTAAGACTGTTTCACAAAAAAAGACTCACACAGAACAGTGAAGAAGACACAAGAATGTAGTCTTGAGTCGATGTAAAATGTCCAAATTTATTGTGTAGCTCAAAAAACTTGACACATCCGTGTTTCAGCCAACTGGCCTGCCTCAGGAGTCTTTGAGGCATATTTTCAAAGCACTTAGCCTTCCAAAGTTCCATAGGTTTCTATGGAACTTTGGAAGGCTAAGTGCTTTGAAAATATGCTTGTTTGTAGTCTAAATAAAACACATAAATAGCTTAAAATGTCAGCAAGTATATTCATACAAAAGTAAATGAAAGACACAATTAGAAAATCATCTAATGCCAAAATGTTAAACATATAAAACAAGTCATAAAATGTATATATTAAATAAAATATAGAAATGTCAAAACATAGGTACCATTGTAAAACATTAGCACAATTATCGTTAAAAATAAAAAAGAACACAATTATATGTTTTAAAAAACTAAGCAACTGTAAAAACATTGGTGCTTCTTATAAGTGAAAATGACTTCTAGAAATAAGTGAAATCAAAAGAACAGATATCAAAATAATGAATTGAAAGAATCATCACAAATATAACCAAGAATGATGTTTCTGAAATGAAGGACTTATATATTTAGGAAATACCCACCTGACTGAATAAAGACAAACAGCCTCTTTAAATACAAGATGCCCGCAATTTGTCTCAATCTAATCTTAAACGTCTGATAAATGTAAGTGATGATAACCTTGCTACATCAATGAAGAAGTAGTGAGTAAAACAGTCAGCACCACTTCTTGAACTGTTCATAATGCATCTCAAATGAAAAAACACACATGATATGTAACAGCAAGAGATGTCCTGAGACTACCACTTAATTACCATTTGCTAATTCATCACCCTTGGCTCATTAAGGGGAACTCCTTTATGGTGGGTCTCGAACCGTCTAATTTATCAAGTTATTCAGTATGATCACCTCACTGGAATTACCAAACCTACCCCCAGACCACTCTTTGGAAACAGAGAGAAAAGGCCAGGTTCAATTCATGGGTCAAAACATGTACAAGAGCTTGATTCTTAATTAGGGATAAACTTTGGTTGTAACTTATGGGAAATAACAGAACAAGGGAGTAGGAGAAAGATAAGGCCATAATAAAAAAAAAATAAATTATGGACTTTTTCTGATTTTCTAGCCTGGTGAATGCCAGATCAGCTGGTAAGAAATCTTCAATAATCAATTATGTCATCCATGAACAGCATCTAGACATTTTAGGAATATGTGAACCTGGCTAGATGAAAGCAGGATTTACCACTGAATGAACTATATACATAAGTACATAAGTTTTGCCACACTGGGACAGACCAAAGGTCCATCAAGCCCAGCATCCTGTTTCCAACAGTGGCCAATCCAGGTCACAAATACCTGGCAAGATCCCGAAAAAGATCAATATATTTTATGCTACGTATCCTAGAAATAGCAATTGATTTTGCCCAAGTCAATTTAATAATGGTCTATGGCCTTTTCCTTTAGGAAGCCATCCAGACCTTTTTTAAACCCCGCTTAAGTACATAAGTACATAAGTAGTGCCATACTGGGAAAGACCAAAGGTCCATCTAGCCCAGCATCCTGTCACCGACAGTGGCCAATCCAGGTCAAGGGCACCTGGCACGCTCCCCAAACGTAAAAACATTCCAGACAAGTTATACCTAAAAATGCGGAATTTTTCCAAGTCCATTTAATAGCGGTCTATGGACTTGTCCTTTAGGAATCTATCTAACCCCTTTTTAAACTCCGTCAAGCTAACCGCCCGTACCACGTTCTCCGGCAACGAATTCCAGAGTCTAATTACACGTTGGGTGAAGAAAAATTTTCTCCGATTCGTTTTAAATTTACCACACTGTAGCTTCAACTCATGCCCTCTAGTCCTAGTATTTTTGGATAGCGTGAACAGTCGCTTCACATCCACCCGATCCATTCCACTCATTATTTTATACACTTCTATCATATCTCCCCTCAGCCGTCTCTTCTCCAAGCTGAAAAGCCCTAGCCTTCTCAGCCTCTCTTCGTAGGAAAGTCGTCCCATCCCCACTATCATTTTCGTCGCCCTTCGCTGTACCTTTTCCAATTCTACTATATCTTTTTTGAGATACGGAGACCAGTACTGAACACAATACTCCAGGTGCGGTCGCACCATGGAGCGATACAACGGCATTATAACATCCGCACACCTGGACTCCATACCCTTCCTAATAACACCCAACATTCTATTCGCTTTCCTAGCCGCAGCAGCACACTGAGCAGAAGGTTTCAGCGTATCATCGACGACGACACCCAGATCCCTTTCTTGATCCGTAACTCCTAACGCGGAACCTTGCAAGACGTAGCTATAATTCGGGTTCCTCTTACCCACATGCATCACTTTGCACTTGTCAACATTGAACTTCATCTGCCACTTGCACGCCCATTCTCCCAGTCTCGCAAGGTCCTCCTGTAATCGTTCACATTCCTCCTGTGACTTGACGACCCTGAATAATTTTGTGTCATCGGCGAATTTAATTACCTCACTAGTTATTCCCATCTCTAGGTCATTTATAAATACATTAAAAAGCAACGGACCCAGCACAGACCCCTGCGGGACCCCACTAACTACCCTCCTCCACTGAGAATACTGGCCACGCAATCCTACTCTCTGCTTCCTATCTTTCAACCAGTTCTTAATCCATAATAATACCCTACCTCCGATTCCATGACTCTGCAATTTCTTCAGGAGTCTTTCGTGCGGCACTTTGTCAAACGCCTTCTGAAAATCCAGATATACAATATCAACCGGCTCCCCATTGTCCACATGTTTGCTTACCCCCTCAAAAAAATGCATTAGATTGGTGAGGCAAGACTTCCCTTCACTAAATCCGTGCTGACTTTGTCTCATCAGTCCATGTTTTTGTATATGCTCTGCAATTTTATTCTTAATAATAGCCTCCACCATCTTGCCCGGCACCGACGTCAGACTCACCGGTCTATAATTTCCCGGATCTCCTCTGGAACCCTTCTTAAAAATCGGAGTAACATTGGCTACCCTCCAGTCTTCCGGTACTACACTCGATTTTAGGGACAGATTGCATATTTCTAACAGTAGCTCCGCAAGTTCATTTTTTAGTTCTATTAATACTCTGGGATGAATACCATCAGGTCCCGGTGATTTACTACTCTTCAGCTTGCTGAACTGACCCATTACATCCTCCAAGGTTACAGAGAATTTGTTTAGTTTCTCCGACTCCCCCGCTTCAAATATTCTTTCCGGCACCGGTGTCCCCCCCAAATCCTCCTCGGTGAAGACCGAAGCAAAGAATTCATTTAATTTCTCCGCTACGGCTTTGTCCTCCTTGATCGCCCCTTTAACACCATTTTCGTCCAGCGGCCCAACCGACTCTTTGGCCGGTTTCCTGCTTTTAATGTATCTAAAAAAAAAATTTTACTATGTATTTTTGCTTCCAACGCTAATTTCTTCTCAAAGTCCTTTTTTGCCCTCCTTATCTCCGCTTTGCATTTGGCTTGGCATTCCTTATGATCTATCCTGTTACTTTCAGTTGGTTCTCTTCTCCACTTTCTGAAGGATTGTTTTTTGGCTCTAATGATTTCCTTTATCTTACTGTTTAGCCACGCCGGCTGACGTTTAGTCTTTTTTCCCTTTTTTCTAATACGTGGAATATATTTGTCCTGAACCTCCAGGATGGTGTTTTTAAACAGCATCCACGCCTGATGCAAGTTTTTTACTGTTAATATATGGCCTAGCTTTAAGGCTACCACTGGAATAGTGATGGCCAAAGCTATGCAGCCTAAAACAACTGAAAAAAATACTGACTAGGTCAAACAGCAAGCAAATGATTTAATATTTGAGAATCTGAAAAAAGCAGGTCTGAACAATGAGTCCTGCCACAAATTGGTACAATTTTTAAATCATATACAGCACCTGTAATGAAAGAATGATGGATCAGATGAATAAAATGGAGCTTATTAGTTTTGTATAAAATGATACAGAGGTCATACAGAGTTCATAAGATGGTGTGAAAAGTATTGCAGCCGGAAGATGTGAAACTGTTATCTCAACGCTTCCCAAAACATGTTGATAATTAGCAGTAGCTGAGAACGGAAGGAGGTGGGCACATCCGACAGCAGACCGCATGGGAAAGTATGATCTCAGAAAGTGAGAAAGATTAGGAGCAAGGTTTCTCACCATTCACTTCTATGGAGAGGTTTGTGTATAAAAGAGGGGAGATTTTGGCTTAGTTTGAGAGTCTTCTCCAAAGCTTCTGTCAGACGGCGAAGCCCTGTGCGGCTGAAACCAGAATCTGATGTCTGTATTTGTATCAACTTGAAGACCTGTGTTTGGGTAAGAAATAAAATGTATCTATCTATCTAAACCTATCTCTGTCTTTATTTTTATTGATTCTATCTTCTCTTTACCTTACATTTAGCCTACAAGGTAGATCATATACAAGTGACACTCAGTCTTTGCAGAAACTTAGACAGATGTTTAATAAGATTTATGTGGGAACATAAATGGCCCAGAGTATATCTAGATCCAGAAAAAAAAACAGAAAGCAGTAATTATGGGAATTAGTTTTTAATTACGGCTCCTAATGCCACCCCAGAATAGACCTTGTGATTGGGTGACAATGGAGGTTAGAGAAACTATACAGAACCTGATATATGAAATAAGTACCTTTAGTCCCCCGTGTGACGGAGTCAGAAAGAGGTCTATAAAAAGAGGTAATTAAAACATTACTCTGCGAGCTGCTCCTTTCAGTCTTTTTTTCACCATTTTTCTCATTTTGTCGTAATCACCTTTTCTATAGTTAAACGCTAGCGTACTTGATTTCCTAGTTTCACTTCCTTCAATGCCAATATCAAAACCGATCATATTATGATCACTGTTATCAAGCGGCCCTCGTATCGTTACCCCCTGCACTAGATCATGAGCACCACTAAGGACTAAGTCTAGTATTTTTCCTTCTCTTGTCGACTCCTGAACTAGCTGTTCCATGAAGCTGTCCTTGATTTCATCAAGAAATCTTATGTCCCTTGCGTGTACAGATGTTACATTAACCCAGTCTATATGCGGGTAATTGAAATCCCCCATTATTATTGTGTTGCCCAGTTTGTTTGCGTCCCTGATTTCCTTTAACATTTCCGCATCCGTCTGTTCGTCCTGGCCAGGCGGACGGTAGTACACTCCTATCACTATCCTTTTCCCCTTTGCACATGGAATTTCAATCCACAGTGATTCCAAGGAGTGTTTTGTTTCCTGCAGAATTTTCAATCTATTTGATTCAAGGCTCTCGTTAATATACAATGCTACCCCTCCACCAATCCGATTCACCCTATCACTACGATATAATTTGTACCCCGGTATGACAGTGTCCCACTGGTTATCCTCCTTCCACCAGGTCTCAGAGATGCCTATTATATCTAATTTTTCATTTAGTGCAATATATTCCAACTCCCCCATCTTATTTCTTAGGCTCCTGGCATTCGCATATAGACATTTCAAACTATGTTTGTTGTTCCTAAGTACATCATGCTTAGTACTTGACAGTATTAATTGGCAATCTTTTGTCTGATTTTTATTGTTATTTAAAGATACCCGATCTACTACAATCTCTTTTGCAACCTCACTATCAGGATACTCTATCTTCCCTGTTATGGTGATATCTTTGAAAGATACCTTATCCCGAACCATGCTCTTTTGAGCGACTGTCGGCCTTCCCCCCATTTCTAGTTTAAAAGCTGCTCTATCTCCTTCTTAAACGCCGATGCCAGCAGCCTGGTCCCACTCTGGTTAAGATGGAGCCCATCCTTTCGGAATAGGCTCCCCCTTCCCCAGAATGTTGCCCAGTTCCTAACAAATCTAAAGCCCTCCTCCCTGCACCATCGTCTCATCCACGCATTGAGACTCTGGAGCTCTGCCTGTCTCTTGGGCCCTGCGCGTGGCACAGGTAGCATTTCAGAAAATGCTACCCTGGAGGATCTGGATTTCAGCTTTCTACCTAAGAGCCTAAATTTTGCTTCCAGAACCTCTCTCCCACATTTTCCTATGTCATTAGTACCCACATGTACCAAGACAGCCGTCTCCTCCCCAGCACTATATAAAATCCTATCTAGGTGACGCGTGAGGTCCGCCACCTTCGCACCAGGCAGGCAAGTCACCAGGCGATCCTCACGTCCACCAGACACCCAGCTATCTATATGCCTAATGATCGAATCACCAAGTACAACAGCTGTCCTAACCTTTCCCTCCCGGGCAACATTTGGAGATATATCCTCGGTGCGAAAGGATAATACATCCCCTGGTGGGCAGGTCCTGGCTACAGGAGTACTTCCTACTTCACCAGGGTGATGCTCTCCTTCTAGGAGACCTCCCTCCTCCAAGGTAGCACAGGGGCTACCTGACTGGAGGTGGGACTTCTCTACAACATTCCTGTAGGTCTCCTCTATGTACCTCTCTGTCTCCCTCAGCTCCATCAAGTCTGCTACTCTAGCCTCAAGAGAACGGACACGTTCTCTGAGAGCTAGGAGCTCTTTGCATCGGGCACACACATATGACACCTCACCAATTGGGAGATAATCATACATGTGACACTCAATGCAAAAGACTGGATAGCACCCCTCTCGCTGCTGGACTGCTGACTCCATCTTAGTGTTTTTTGAGTTTTTCCGTAATTTAAAACTTGCTAAAGTATTAAGGATATCAGCCTATCACTAACTTACAGTTCCTCCTTTAAACCCCAATCTTCAAGTTCCGAAAGCACAAGCAAAATTTGTTCACTTACCAGAGAAATATCCTCTTCTCCCAGAACTTATTAGAAGAAACGGCGCGCGGCACCTTGAGCAGAGGCCCCGAGTGGATCGGAACGGACCTGGGAGTCACTCCGGCGAAGGCTCCGAGGATATGCAGATGAGCTGCAAGTCCTCCACGGCACCTGAGAAGGCAACCGGTGGGAGAGCTGGGCACCTCTCAACCAAGAAAAGGCTTACCAGGGGTTAGGCCGAAGCCAGCATTCCTCCCCCTGAGGGTCACCTGATCCTGGCTAAGAAGTACCTGGTAGCTATGTTCAACAGCTTTCAACATCCAACATCAAGACCAGGAAGATGGGATGGAGGGGTAGGAGTCCTGATTCAGGATACAATCAAACTGCATAGAATCGCCATTCCCCAGCTAAATTAATCAGAATCCCTTTTAATCCAACTGGAAGAGAAACCAATCTGTCTATTCATGGTATACCAAGCACCTCATAACAACACATCTGTGCAAGAACTCCTTGATCTGATTTACACTGGTGACCCTAAATTTCCCTAGGATGGTGATTGTGTGAGATTTCAGTCTATATATCGAAACCCCAGATACCACCACAGCTGTTTTCCTGGTCATAATGACAGCACTTCACAGATGAAAAGGGTGACATACTAGACTTGCAGGCTCATTTTCGAAAGAGAAGGACGCTCATCTTTCGACAAAAATCGGAAGATGGGCGTCCTTCTCACAGGGTCGCCCAAATCGGTATAATCAAAAGACCTGGTCTTGTTTTTTTTACGACCATGGCACAAAAAGGTGCCTGAACTGACCAGATGACCACCGGAGAGAATTGGGGATGACCTCTGCTTAAACCCCCAGTGGTCACTAACCCCCTCCCACCCTAAAAAACATCTTTAAAAATATTTTTTGCCAGCCTCAAACATCATACTCAGGTCCATCACAGTAGTATGCAGGTCTCTGGAGCAGTTTTAGTGGGTGCGGTGCACTTCAGGCAGACAGACCCAGGCCCATCCCCTCCCCCCACCTGTTACACTTGTGGTGGTAAATGTGAGCCCTCCAAAACCCACCAGAAACCCACTGTTGTCAGGGGGACCGGTACACTATGAATGCTGGCTCCTCCCATGACCAAAGGGCTTGCATTTGGTTGTTCCTGAGATAGGTGTCCTTGGTTTCCATTATTGCCGAAAATCAGAAACGACCATGTCTAAGGATGACCTAAATTTCGATTATGCCCCTCTTGGTGTTCTACAAAGGGGTTGACATCACAGAATACCGGGATAGCAGTATTGAAATAACACCCCTATCATGGACAGACCACTTTTAAATTAAGTTTCCCCTAAGTGGCCACCTGAAACAAATTGTACCTCCCAGAATTTGGAAGGAGATCAGAGCCAAGAAAAAGTTGACTGTTGAGAATTTCCTAGAGGCCTTAGACTATCCACATGTAGATGAAAAGACAACTACACTGTTAGAGCAGGTTGATATATGGAATACACACTTAGCTAAGAGCCTAGAGAAAGTGGCACCACTGAAAAAGGCCTTATTCTCTACTCACAGACGTTCACCTTCGTTTTCTCCAGAACTTTGTACCCTTAAGCACAAATGAGGGAAACTGGAAAGGAGATGGCTATAGCTTCCAGTACTTTTTCCAGCAGTAGCAGAGGCCTCAGGCCTGGAGTTTGATGCAAGTTCTGGGATAGCTGGCATCTTTCTGATGTT
The DNA here is from genome assembly GCF_901765095.1 of Microcaecilia unicolor. Lineage (NCBI taxonomy): Eukaryota > Metazoa > Chordata > Amphibia > Gymnophiona > Siphonopidae > Microcaecilia > Microcaecilia unicolor. The sequence goes on from NC_044036.1 coordinate 232,989,712, forward strand.
CTGTCCATGAAACATTTTATAGGAGAAATAGCCTAATGGATTAGTGCAGTGGCCTGGGAACCAGGTTTGATTCCCACTGCAGTTCCTTGTGACTCTGGGAAGTCACTTAACCCCCCATTGCCCCAGGTACAAAATAAGTACCTGAATGTAATATGTAAACCATTTTGATTGTAATTACAAAAAGGTGGTATCTCAAATCCTATCCCATTTCCCTTTCTCTTTATGGGACCATCACAGAAGTAATTTTGCATGCACTAGTCCCTGTTCCAAAAGATTATAGAAGGATTCTAGTCAACATTAGCATACCCTAATTTAGTTACAAGAAAAGAGTCAGACCACACCAATCAAACCAAATGAAATAAAAATATTACGAATGCTATCACCGGTGGATAGCCAAGGATGGTCACCCGTTTAACATCATTTTCAGTGAAGTTCTGAGGATTGCAACAGGGTTTCAAACCTATCAACTTCCAACCAGGCCAAAGATAATAGATCTGTTCAAACTGGAAAATAGCAAGATTTAAGCACTCTCGGTCCCGGATTTAATCTTGTTACAAGTCTTTCTTTGTTCTGTCTGGGTTCCAGTTCTAGCCTCTATGCCTTGCTTTCCTTGTCTCATCTGGATCCGGTCCTTGTCTGTTGTACCTTGTTACTTCTGTCTTGCCTAGTCCAGCCTCTTCTAGTCTCCTAGTTTATTCTAGCCCAGGCTTGTCTTGCCCTCTTGATGTGCACTAAGATAGCTATGCTTTGAAATGGTTAGTTTCTATTTGATTTTCATCTATTACCATTGTAATGTTCATACATTTTAAATTGCAAAATAAAAAAATAAATACTGGTAGCAGTATTTAAATAAATATGTATATTCAATTCCATTGCATATATACTCAGCGATGTTGAATTTATGTATTCACCACTGACTGCCATCACCACTGTCTGTTTAGTTTAGGTCTTTTTCTTCCTTCTGCTTTATGGAAAGGGACAGAGCGATTAGATGGATTTTCAGTCCTCTCCTATCCATATAGGGACTGAAAATCCACAGATAATGTACTTATTCTTTTCTCAGATGTCAGTAAATGTGTAAATCCTTTTGAAAATTGGCCTCAGTTAGGCTCTAAGGGGCCCTTTTACTAAGGTGTGCCGAAAAATGGCCTGCACTGGTGTAGGCGCATGTATTGGATGTGCACAGGTCCATTTTTCAACGCACCTGCAAAAAAGGCCTTTTTTTGCCGAAAATGGATGTTTGGTAAAATAAAAATCAATGCATGTCTATTTTGTGTCTGAGACCTTACCGCCACCCATTGACTTTTCTGCTGCACATTTTGGACACATGTCAAAATTAGAATTACTGCCCGGGGCATGCGATAGCTGGGCAGTAGTTCTAATTTGACACACGTTGTACATGCGTGGGTGCCTATGTGCCTTAGTAAAAGGGCCCCTGAGTGACACACTAGTTGGTATAGTGTTGGCAGAGAGATGAAGGATTGCACTTAAGTCATTGCACTGGCTATCTTTGAGTTATTGCATTAAATTCAAAATACTGTTTTTGATTGTAAGACTTTTCAGCAAGGCCCTCCTCGCTTTCTCTCCACTGTTTTGAAAATCTACAGACCTTCGAGAGCACTCAGATCTGAAGGTACTGTTACGCAGTCATAACAGGTACATCAAGGTTATCCATTCCGTTGTCCTCTGCGATGTTTTAATCTACACTTGTTTGTTGTTTGGTCTGGTTTCTGTATTGTATGTTTATTGATCATTTCATTTTATCTTATGTATGTATTTTTGCAATCCGCTTAGTATCTTGGATGGCCCTTAAGCGATTAAATAAAGATAAATAACATCTTTAAGATGCATTAAATGTATTTTAAAAAGAAAAGAACAGTTTTAAAAGGCTGCAGTGTATATCAGCATTCGTTTTCTGCTGAGAACCCTCTTTGTTTTTTGGTTCTAGCCCTTAACTATCAGAAACATTATTGCCTAGGAAATACAGTGTAAATAAAGCATTGTTACCATCGCCAAAGAAGAAAAAACTATGGCAGTTTTGAATCAACGTTCTTACTGAATTCCACCCCCAGATTTTACTTGAATTAGTGCCCTTAAAGAATTATTTTATGTTTCAAGACAAATATTTTCTTCAAGTAAAGGGTATGGTTACGGGAACCACAGTGGCATCTAATGTGGCCAATTTATATGTGGACTTATTCAAAGAACTGTTTTTGATCAATTTCACTTTCCAGATTCACACTGGTCTCTGGAAGAGATTTATTGATGACATCTTTTTTTGATCTGGCTGGGCTCATCTGAGCAACTTCTGTATATAATTAGGTCTGCCTCACCCATTTGGGCAGCGGAAGCCATGGGCTCTCTGTACTATCCTAGAGAGAACTGCAAATCCCCTTTAGATGCTTAATTACCCCAATCCTGTATCTGCGCATGGCAGGTCTGCATAGACCAGGCTGTAGCTAGGTCTGTAATTAGAAAGGAACCCAGTATTCAATAGATATAATAAGATAGTTTATTATAATCTTACCAATAGCAGTACAGGCAAGTCAAGCATTCACATAATGGAACCGCATATCATGGTACGTCCTCTCTCTCTCTCTAGCCTTCTGGAGTCTTCCTTCTCTGTTCTTCTTCTCCTCTTGTCTAATCTAATACCCCTCAAACTGCTCCTTATATACAATTCTGACCCTATTCATTTCAATGGACCCCAGTCTTTCTCACCAGGGCTCTTGGTTCTTATCAGTTGATCAGAATGACTTCACATGTTCCCAAACCTTCCTCTAGCCCCCCTACTTTGGATGTTCTCACCCGGGGTGCAGCTGACCCAGTACTATCTCTACATAACCATAGCAACTGTTGCTCATGACGTCTTGCAGGTGCCAGTCTCAGGATTGTTTATAGAGTAGATTGCCCCCAACCTTGCCAGCTCTCAATTCTCTCATCTCAGTACTTGCCACAGTAAAATGTAACTGTGTCAAAGGTGATCTCTGATTTTTACAAGCTAGCTCTCTTTTATATCAGAGATGATTTTGATTTTAAGAAGCCTAGCTCTTATTATGAGCCATTGGCCTGTATTTTACTGAGAGCAAGGGCTAGCATAACTCTTCACTTCACAGGTTTTTGGGTTGTTGTTTTTTTAATCATTTATTTCTTGTGATAGTAATCTGAAATTTACTTGCATTTATGATGTTTTTCAGGTACATTTTTTAGATTTGACAATTTCTATTTCTAGAACAGTATTTACACGTGGAGGAGCATTTTCAATATGATGTCTAAGTCCGATTTTGGATGTTTTGGAAAAATGTCCAAAAATCCAGTAGCAAACATGGCAGTCAAACCTGAAAAACATCCAACTTGTGCTCAGTGTGCCTATCTTTTAGGACAATTAAATAAAAAACCAAAACAAAAAAATGTCCAAAGGAAAAATGCACAAAAACAGGCTATTGGAATGTGTGGGGACCAGCATTCTTAGTAGTCTGGCCATACAGACATCCCAGCAGAGCAGTGGGGCACCCTAGGGGCATTGCAGTGGACTTCACATAAAAGGTCCCAGGTATACATCTCACCATTATCCCCTTATAGAGAGCCCTCCAAAACCCACCAAAAACGTAATGTACCCAACTGTACACTACTACAATATCACTTATGCCTGTAGGTGTCACCTAAATGTAGGAACAGGTTTGTGGTAGGTTTTGGAGGGCTCCCAGTTTCTAGCACAAGTGTACCAGTTAGAGTTGGATATGGGCCTTGGGTGCCCTTCTCTACGGTCCACTGCACCGACCACTAGGCTACTCCAGGGACCTGTTTCCTGCTCTAATACGACTGGCCATAACATCTGAAACTGTCATAGAGGCTGGTATGTACTGTTTCTTTCATATCTTTGGGGCGTGATATGGGGTCAGGGGAGTAAAGGTGGGGGTTATGCTTTAATGCCTTCAGTGGGCATCTCATCATTTAGGGCACCTTTTGTGACTTAGTTGTGATTGAAAAAGGTCTAGACCAAAACTTCTTTTAGCCCTGGACGTTTTTGCTTTGTTCCATTATGGCAGAAAAACTTCCAAGTTCTGGGAATGTTTCTGAAGTACCACATGGCAGGATGAGTGCCGGGTTCAATCTGGGCAGCGGGATGGCAGTGGAAACAGTCATGGGCTGTTCCCACTGTGGGAAACGGGGGACTGTGGCTGGCTTATGCAGTGTGAAGTGCAAGAATGTTAGCAGGGGAGAGGGAGTGCTTGCCATTCTCGATGACTCGTCTTCCCGTGCGGAACTTTCTGGAATGAACACCATTTTGTTTGGCGCTGCAATTGCTTTTTCAGGTCCTGCTTCTTTCTCGTCCGAGGCTACGAGGGTGTCGACTTCCAGTCTTTGATTGGGATTCCTGAAACGTCATCCAGGACTTTGCTGGGAGTGCTCCTAGCACCTGAGTGCTGGGGGGGGGGGGGGTCCCCGGAGTTTATTCTTCTTATGCATCAGGCCTTTGTTCTGAAGGCCAATTTCCCTCAGTCTCTTCCCTCTGCAGGTCCTATGGCCCCGGGGGTCCCACAGGGAATTTGGGACAGATCCTTCCCAGGTTGTTGATCCAGCCCTTAAATGTAAAAGATTGGCCTCTGTTTCTGAGGCAGAGTCCTTGGTACCCATGCAGACTTCCTCCTCATTCACAGCCCCTTCTGAGGGGTCTTTGGGGTATTCTGGTCTAGAGGAAGTAGAGGACGGTGAATTGCTCTGGGAGGAGCCGGATGATTCTTCCGCTGTGCATCTTTTTAATAAGGAAGAGTTGTCGTCGTTTATTTTTGATGCCTTGGAGGCTTTAAATATCATGGATCCTGACGCAGAAGCCTTGGCTGCGGTCAATCCTAAAATTGCGAGCACTCGACGCTGAAGGCTTTTCCGGTGCATGAGGCCATTCAGGAGCTGATCTCAGCTCAGTGGTCGGACCTGGATTTGAGTCTTAAGGTAGCTAAGGCCATGGCGTGGATAAGGTGGAGCAGTTTGTTCTCCCTAAAGTGGACACCTTGGTGACAGCATTTACCAAGAAGACTACTATCCCTGTGGAGGGTAGGGTGGTGGTCAAAGATATGCAGGATAGGTGCCTTGAGATGTCCTTAAAGGGAGCCTTTGAGGTTGCCACAGTTGCTGTTCCAGCCTCGATTGCATGTCTGTGTTGGCTTCAGCAGTTGCTGGAGCAGGATCAGGAGGCGCCGTTCTCTTCTGCTACTTGCTCTCACATGGAGGTAGGCCTTGCCTGTTTGGAAGATGCCCTATACGATTTGGTGTGAGCTTCAGCCAAACAGATGGCATTGGCTGTTTCTTCTCGCCGCCTTTTGTGACTCCATCACTGGTTGGTGGGTCTGTTCCTTAGGCAGATTCTGCACAACCTCGTTTTTGGGAAGTTCGCCAGTATAGATCTTGCCAATCTTCAGGGGCTTTTCAGTTCCCGAAGTTCCAGCAACGTTCTTCCTTTTGTTCTGACTACAGACCTTCTGGTACGGCTCCTTGACAGGCTCCTGCATGCACCTCACAATGATGGGGTGCCAGTTCACTCTGTGGTGCCCCAAGTAGGGGTTCAGCTGACCCTTTTTTACCAGGAATGGGCCGAGATTACGTCAGACCAGTGGGTTCTGGACATTGTAGGAAATGGCTACAAACTTGAATTCTTCTTTCCTGTCACTGACTTTTTATTTTTTTTTGGAGTATCAGTGCACTATGGCCTCCAAATGTGTGGCGATACAATAAACTTTACAAGATCTACAGTTAGGGGCCGTCATTCCGGTACCTCCTCCCGAGCTGCGCACAGGTTGATACTCCATTTATTTTGTGGTTTCCAAGAAAGAGGGTTCCTATCGCCCCATCCTAGATCTCAGGAAGCTCAACCAGTTTCTCAAAGTTTGTCGCTTTAGTTTGGAGACCATACAGTCCATAATTGCAGTAATTCAGCCAGGAGAGTTTTTAACAGCTGTGGGCCTCAAGGAAGCATACTTATGTTTACCAATCTGGCTTCCTCATCAGTGGTTCCTTTGGTTCACCGTCTTGTGGCAACACGTTCATTTTCAGGCCTTGCCCTTTGGCCTTGCAACCTCTCCCTGCACCTTCTCAAAGGTCATGGTGGTGGTTGCAGTCTTTCTCAGAAAGGAAGGCATTCAAGTTCATCATTATCTCAACCACTGGCTGATTGGGGCGGACTCAGAACAGGAGAGCTGCTTGGCTACTGACAGTCTCTGGGCTGGGTGATAAATTTTGCCAGAAGTCATCTGGTGCTGACTCAGTCCCTGGAGTACCTGGGTGTTCGGTTCGACATGATACAGGGATTGGTATTCCTGCCAGAAAACTGGCAACTCAAGCTATTTGCACAAGTTCAAAACATTTTACGGTTACCCAGTCCTCGAACTTGGGATTATGTGCAGTTTCTGGGCTCGATGGTGGCCGCCACGCTGGAGGTGGTCCCATGGGCGAGGGTGCACATGCGTCCCTTACAGCTTGCACTTCTGAGGAGGTGGTCACCAATCTCCCAGGACTATCAACGTTGTCTGCGGTGGTTGCCCTGGGCAAGACTCAGCATGTTTTGGTGGCTCCGTCTTCCCATCTTGCGACAGTGGGTGGTAGTTGCCAGCCTTTTGGGCTGAGAAGCCCATTGTCTCCACTGTTACGCTCAGGGGTGCTGTACAGAGGTGGAAGCGAAGTGGCCCATCAAACTTCTGGATCTGCGGGCTGTGCTGAATGCAGTCCAGTTGTTTCAGAACCTGTTGAAAGGCAAGTCAGTGCGGGTGCTGACAGACAACACAACGACAGTTGCCTACATCAATCAGCAGGGGGCACACAGAGTTTGCCTCTAGAATCCAAAACACACCACCTACTGGAATGGACAGAAGGTCATGTTCTGTAGCTGTCAGCGGCACACATTATGGGACAGAGCAACGTTCAAGCAGATTTTCTCAGTCAGAATTGACTGGATTCAGTGGAATGGGACTTGTCCGCAGAGGCATTTCTCTTGATCTGTCAGACTTGGGGAACACCAGAGTTCAATCTGATGGCGACCAGAGAGAACGCCAAAGTGCCAATATTCTTCAGCCGAAAGCAAAAGCTTGGGTCAGAAAGATTGGACGCTCTACTCCAGCCCTGGCCGGAGGAGTATCTGCTCTACATCTTACCACCGTGGCCCTTAATAGGCCAAGTGATGCACAAGATCGGACAACACAATGTTCCAGTAGTTCTAATAGCCCTGGACTGGCTGTGAATACCTTGGTATGCGGATTTGATTGATCTTCTAAGGAACACACCTCTTCTCCTTCCAGTGTCGCCAGATCTGCTTCATCAAGTTCCGATTCAGTTGGAGGCTCCTTCCTGCTTTGGTCTTACAGCCTGGCTCTTGAGAGGTCTAGGTTGAAGAAGATGGGTTACTCAGATGCCGTGATAGCTACCTTGCTGCAAACTAGGAAGCAGTCTACCACAACAGCTTATGCTTGAGTGTGGCTAATCTTTGTAACGTGGTGTGCTTTGCACGCGGGGTCTCCTTTTACGAGACTGTTTCTCAGATGATGGCCTTCCTTCAGGACGGATTGCAGAAGGGTTTGGCTTATAATTCTCTCTGAGTTCAGGTGGCTGCTCTCTCTTGTTTCAGAGGTTGTGTTGTTGGTGCATCGCTGGTGGCCCACCTGGATATAGTTCGGTTTCTCTGGGAGGTGCTCATCTTCGCCTTCCTCTTCACCAACCTTGTCTGGCTTGACATCTGAATCTTGTCCTTAGGGCGATGCAGGCATCTCTGTTCAGGCCTCTGCACCAGGCGTCTGAGAAGTATCTCACCCTCAAAACCGTGTTTTTTGTGGCTATGGCATTGGCTCGTCATGTCTCAGAGCTTCAAGCATTGTCGTGTTGCGACCCCTTTCTTCAGTTTTTGGAAATGGGCATTATGCTTTCTCTGGTTCTGTCCTTTCTGCCAAAGGTTATTTCTTCTTTTCATATCAATCAGTCCCTTTTTCTGCCTTCGTTTAGGCGGGAGGACTATGCAGGCACTTTTGCTCAGCTATGCCTGTTGAATGTGCGTTGAGTTCTGCTTCGCTATTTGCAGATCTCAAATGACTTTAGGTGGTCTGATAATCTTTTTGTGCTGTTTTGGGGGCCTTGGAGGGGGAACGCAGCTTCTAAGGCGACCATTGCCCGTTGGCTTAAGGAAGCCATTGTGTCTGCGTTTATTTTGGAAGGTCAGTCTGCGCTGGTGGCTTTCCAGTTGCATTCCACGAGGGCTCTGGCGACTTTGTGGGCGGAGACGTCTGTGCTTCCTTTGGACAAGATTTGTCGAGTGGTTACGTGGGCTTCTGACATACATTTCGAAGCATTATAGATTAGATTTTGCAGTACAAGTGGATGCGCAATTCAGGACTTCGGTGTTGTCTCTGGGTAGGTGGTTTCCCACCCTTCTTAGGAACTGCTTTGCTGGATCCCACCAGTTTCTGGATTAATCTGCTGCTGACGCTAAGGAAGGTAAAATTAGGTCTTATCGATAATTTTCTTTCCTTTAGTCACAGCAGAGGAATCCAGGATCCCACCCTGTTTTCTTTGGCTGCCACGATTGCTCCTGTGTCTTGCTGATCACCCGGTGCCTGTCTTTTCGGGGTGCCATGGATTCTTTTCAGGAGCACATTTAAAAAAAAAAACCCCAAAACAAAAGAAGTACTGATGCTATGCAGATATCACAGTGATGTTTCGGATGCATCCATCCTGTTCAGTATAACTTGTTAGGTTGAATCTTGGTTGATTGTTATAGAATTACACTGTTTACTTGTGAGGAAAGTTTGCGTTTTTCAGTTTTCCATGTTTTTTTTCCTACTGCTTTGGATATGGCATATACTAATTGATGGAGGGGGCTGGCCGTCTCCTATCAATGCATTCAGTTTGGCTATCTCTATCTCCACCTGCTGGTAGACGGATACAACCAGCAAGTTTCTGGAGTCATCTGCTGCAAGTAAAGGAAAGAAAAGTATCAGGTAGACCCAATTTTACCTTATATCTCTCCTCTGACACCTTTTTTCCACAGCATAAATATTGAGATCTTTAAGTCTGTCCCATACACTTTATGACCAAGACCACTGACAATTTTAGTAACCGCCCTCTGGACGGACCGACTCCATCCTGTTGATAGCTTTTTGAATGTGCAGTCTCCAGAACTGTATATAATATTCTAAATGAGGTCTCCTCAGAGTCTTATACAGGGGCATCATCACCTCCTTATTCTTACTTACCATTCCTCTCCCTATGCACCCAAGCATCCTTCTAGTTTTCGCCATTGCCTTTTCTACTTGTTTGGCCACCTTAAGATCATCACATAGTAACATAGTAGATGACGGCAGAAAAAGACCCGCACGGTCCATCCAGTCTGCCCAACAAGATAAACTCATGTGTATACCTTACCTTGATTTGTACCTGTCTTTTTCAGGGCACAGACTGTATAAGTCTGGCCAGCACTATCCCCTCCTCCCAACCACCAGCCCCGCCTCCCACCACCGGCTCTGGCACAGACTGTATAAGTCTGCCCAGCACTATTCCCCGCCTCCCAACCACCAGTCCCGCCTCCCATCACCAGATCTGGCACAGACTGTATAAGTCTGCCCACCACTATCTTCGCCTCCCCACCACCAACCCCTCTTCCCCCCACCGGCTCCACCACCCAATTTTGGCTAAGCTTCTGAGGATCCATTCCTTCTCCACAGGATTCCTTTATGAATATCCCACGCATGTTTGAATTCCGTTACCGTTTTCTTCTCCACCACCTCCCGCGGGAGGGCATTCCAAGCATCAACCACTCTCTCTGTGAAAAAAATACTTCCTGACATTTTTCTTGAGTCTGCCCCCCTTCAATCTCATTTCATGTCCTCTCGTTCTACCGCCTTTCCATCTCCAGAAAAGATTTGTTTGCGGATTAATACCTTTCAAATATTTGAACGTCTGTATCATATATCACCCCTGTTCCTCCTTTCCTCCAGGGTATACATGTTCAGGTCAGCAAGTCTCTCCTCATACGTCTTGGAACGCAAATCCCATACCATTCTCGTAGCTTTTCTTTGCACCGCTTCCATTTTTTTTACATCCTTAGCAAGGTACGGGCTCCAAAACTGAACACAATACTCCAGGTGGGGCCTCACCAACGACTTGTAGAGGGGCATCAACACTTCCTTTCTTCTGCTGGTCACACCTCTCTCTATACAGCCTAGCAACCTTCTCGCTACGGCCACCGCCTTGTCACACTGTTTTGTCGCCTTCAGATCCTCGGATACTATCACCCCAAGATCCCTCTCCCCCTCAGTACCTATCGGACTCTCACCGCCTAACACATAAGTCTCTCGTGGGTTTCTACTCCCTAAATGCATCACTTTGCATTTCTTGGCATTGAATTTTAATTGCCAAACCTTAGACCATTCTTCTAGCTTCCTAAGATCCCTTTTCATGCTTTCCACTCCCTCCCGGGTGTCCACTCTGTTGCAAATCTTAGTAGTATCCGCAAATAGGCAAACTTTACCTTCTAACCCTTTGGCAATGTCACTCACAAATATATTGAACAGAATCGGCCCCAGCACCGATCCCTGAGGCACTCCACTACTCACCTTTCCCTACTCCGAGCGAACTTAAAATAATATATAGTAACATATAGTAAATGTCGGCAGATAAAGACCTGTACAGTCCATCCAGTCTGCCCAACAAAATAAACTCATTTTACATGGTATGTGATACTTTATATGTATACCCGAGTTTGATTTTCCTTGCCTTTCTCAGGGCACAGACCTTAGAAGTCTGCCCAGTACTGTTCTTGTACTAAGTTCTGAAGCTAACATCGAAGCCCCTTAAAATTTACACTCCAGCCCATCCCTATCTATTCAGTCATGATCAGGATGTAGACCGTAGAAGTCTGCCCAGCTCCCGTTTTGTTTCCCAATTACCTGTGTCGCCACCCATTCCTTCTAAACAGGATTCCTTTGTGTTTATCCCATGCATGTTTCAATTCAATTACCGTTTTCATTTTCACCGCCTCTCGCGGGAGGGCATTACACATATCCACCACCCTCTCTGTGAAAAAATACTTTCTGACATTGAGGCAGCCATAGGCATAATTATATATATAAGAAATCATATTAAGTGTTAATTCTGGTTTAAAAATCCAGGGTTTAAAAGCGTGGTCAAATTCTATTGCAACTTTCACCCTGCAAGTGAAGGAATGTCAGCTGGATTTACTTTACTCAAAAGTCTAGCTTGCCGAGCTAAAGGTTAGAAAGGTCAGAGACAGGAATTTCTTTCACCCTTGTGATTGATGGATTGCTAATGCAAACACATATGTATCCTATTATGAAGCCAGGCATATTGCAGGCAATTTAAAAGGATTAGGCTGAAATGCTGTTTAGTTAGATTCTAAATAATTCTAGATATAAATGAGTTAGATTTTAGAAGTTCTTAATATGTAGATATGGCTTATAAGGAATACTGATTCTGCTTACTTTAGAATATGCTGTATTCTGTGTAAATTAATAAGTTTTGTTTCTGTGTAGAATGTCTGTTAAATTCTGTATTACTCTTTGTCTGCAGTGAAGAGGTCAAACATGTGTTTTGACTTATCTGCAGTTCTGGCTGGTTTGATGTATAGAGCTGATTGGTTGAGGCAAGGTAATCAATCTATTCCTTAACCAATTGGAGAGTAAGGGGGGCTAGGCTAGGAGGGGGCTTAGAACTGTATATAAGAGGGAGCAGAAGCAGCTTACGTCAGAAGGAACAGACAAAAGAAAGAGAGCAGAAGGAACAGACAGAGGGAGAGACAGCAGAAGGAGAGAAGCAGCTGAGACAGAAGCCACAAAGACACAGAGAGCTGAGAAAGAGAAGAAGAGACTTAATGCTGATGTTCTACTTTGTTTGCTGGCAAATAAAGAAGATTTCTCTCTCATTCTGGTGTGCTGTCTGACTCCTGAAGTACCACAAATTCATGCATCCATTCCTGCAACAATTCTTGGTGGCAGCGGTGGGATTCGAAACCCACGCCCCCGAAGAGACTGGAGAACATTTGCCGGGTATGTATTCTGTATTGTAATCCTAGCTAGGAAACTGTAAACCAGCCCCTCAAAAATTGGGGGAAGGAGAGTCTGATCAACTCTCAGCGAAGGCCCTAGTACCTTCTAGTCTAGTGGAGATTAGAAGCGAAACCGCTTGAGCTTATCTGTATCTGAGAAATCTGAAATTGTTGGGTGGGATTTTTTGTGCAGAATGTGTGATGCGTGAATGTTAAATGAGTGCGGACTTCTTATAACTGCGTTTCCAATTAACGCGAGTTCAATTGGCCAGTGACCGAAGGAAGCGATTGGTGTCTGTCTACCTAGTGTCTCGAGAGTGCGGACCCCTTACTGCATTCTCAAAAACTCCTTCCCTTTTGTGTGTTGTAACTGTAAGCATTATGGGAGGGAAATCGTCTAGACAAATTGATACTCCCCTAGATTGTATGCTTAAGAACTTCAAAAAAGGATTTTTAATTAATGACTATGGACAGACTTTAAGCTCAAGTACTCTAAGAACCTTGTGTGAAGTTGAGTGGCCATCTATGGGAGTGGGGTGGCCCCCTAGTGGCAGCTTAGATATTGAAGTAATCCGGAAGGTCTACAGCATAATTGTAGGAGAACCAGAATATTCTGAACAACTCCCCTATATAGATTCCTGGGACAGCCTTGTGACTGACCCTCCCTCTTGGTTGAAAATTTATATGGGATCCCCAGTAAAATTCATGTTAGGCCGTGCTCAAAGAAAGATTAGAAAATCTAAACTGGAAGAGGGAAAGAGCCCCAGGAAGCCTACCACGCAATCGGTGGCTTCCGCCCCTACCCTGTCTGAGAAACCCATACTCTCTGATGACCCCTCAGATCTTGAGCCACCACCTTATGGCCCATTGTTGGGGTTCCGTGCCGCCCCTAGAGATCCATGCCGCCCAGCCCAAGCTTCTCCAGCACAGGCTTCTCCGGATAGCTCCTCTTCTGTGCAAACCCTGTCACATCCTAGGGTGGACCTTTCAGCCAACCTCTACCCTCCTTTGCCACGTTCTCCCCTGCTAACCTCCCAAGACCCGCTTTGGGCTGCACCCCCTGACTCCTCAACTCCCGATAGCCCAGCCTTTCCCTCTAGTACCCCTATCCACTCATCAGGGGCCCGGCATCCCTTTCAATGGACTGAATCACCTGTGACCACCTCTATGAGTACCCCTCCCCATCCCTCAGGGGTTCAACATACCTCCACTGAATGGGTTAGACCTGCTGCAATCACTTTTGAGCATGATAGGAGGGTAGCTCCTAGCTCTACCTCAGATTCCATTCCCACCTCCTCGAGAGTTCTGCCACTCCGACAGGTAACCATCACTCGACCGGATCCTAATAATGAGGGTCAGGTTATACAGGCACAGGCCTACCAGTATGTACCCTTCACAACCACCGATCTCCTGAATTGGAAGACGCATTACCCCTCTTATACTGAAAAGCCTCAGGCAGTGGTGGACCTAGTGGCTAGCATTATGGCCACCCATAACCCAACCTGGACTGATTGTCAACAACTTCTCCTGACCCTCTTCACAACTGAGGAGAGGCGGAAGATTTTGCAAAATGCTGAGGCCATCACGCGAGCGCGTGCCCCCGAGAGGACACCGGATCTAGAGGACTGGGTTAGAACTCGGTTCCCTCGCGCAGCTCCAGCTTGGGATCCAAATAATGAGCAGCAATATGAACTGTTGTCTGGCTATTGCCGGGACTTGCTGGAAGGTATGAGGAAAGGCATAAAGAGGCCCATTAATCTGGCAAAGGTTTCTGAAATTCTCCAAGGGGCAACTGAATCCCCTGGGGCCTTTTTAGAGCGACTAATTGAAGCCTACAGAACATACACCCCATTTGACCCTGAGGCACTAGAAAACCAGAGAATGGTGAATAGCGCATTGGTGGCCCAGAGTATGCCAGATATCCGGAAGAAGTTGCAGCGTCAGGAGGGATTCGCAGGGATGAATACCACCCAGCTAATTGAGATCGCAACCAAGGTTTTCATTAATAGGGATCAGGAGGTGCGCCGAGAGGCTGACCGGAAGATGCAGAAGAAGGCCGACCTTTTAGCGGCAGCCATTACTAACTCCACCCTTAACCGAGGTCGACCTCTAGCTAATGGGAAGCCCAAGTGGGACCCCGGACCACCAGCCAGGCCCCGAGATTCCTTCAATCAATCCCAGCCAAGGGGGGAGAATCCCAGACCAAGATTGGAGAGGGACCAGTGTGCCTACTGTAAGGAAAGAGGGCACTGGAAAGATGAATGCCCCCCGAGGCGCCAGGGACTGAGAAGGGGACCAGGAGATCGAGGAAGCCGAGGCCGAGTTCGAGAGGGAAGATATGAGCCTCCTGAATCTGACATCATCGGGATAGCCGAGATGGCAGAATGGGACGAATAGGACAGACCGGGTTCCTACAAACTGGGCTCCCAGGAACCTATGGTCAAGTTAACTATAGGGAGCCGCTCAATTCCATTCATGATTGATACAGGAGCTGAACATTCTGTTGTGACGGAGCGATTAGCGCCTGTGTCTGGAAAAACTGTCCGAGTGGTGGGAGCCACGGGGGTGCAGAACCGGAGGCCCTTTCTGACGACCCGTAGATGCCAATTAGGCTCACACACAGTCACTCATGAATTCCTGTATATGCCAGACTGTCCAATCCCTTTGTTAGGTCGAGACCTGCTGTCCAAGCTTAGGGCCCAAATTTCCTTTGACTCTGATGGCCAGACTTCAGTCTCCTTTCGGCCCCCGACATCTAGCCCTAAGGGTATATTGAGTTTCTGCTGCCCCCTTGAAGAAGAATGGCGGCTGCATCAGTCACATGGCCAAGTTGACCTACCCCTGGCAGATAGCTTTCAGGTCAGTGGGGTATGGGCAGAAGATAATCCCCCAGGGTTGGCCCGAAATATTTCTCCTGTCCATGTAGACTTACTTCCAAGTGCCCGGCCAATCCATCTTCGCCAATACCCAATTCCCCGAAAGGCTCTGGAAGGGATCCAAGCACACCTGAATCGTTTGTTATCCCATGGAATTATTCGACCTTGCCAGTCTCCATGGAATACGCCACTATTGCCAGTTCAGAAGCCAGGGACTGAGGACTACCGGCCAGTCCAAGACTTACGAGTGGTCAACAAATCCACTATTTCATTACACCCTGTAGTGCCTAATCCATATGTCCTGCTAGGATTGATACCTTCTGGAGCTACCCATTTCACGACACTAGACCTAAAAGATGCCTTCTTTTGTATTCGGGTGGCCCCCGCCAGTCAACTGCTTTTCGCCTTTCAATGGGAAAACCCAGTAACAGGAAGGAAGCTTCAGTATACATGGACCCGCCTGCCACAGGGGTTCAAGAACTCCCCCACCATTTTTGGGACAGCCCTAGGGCAAGACCTTAAGACTTTTAAATCTGAGCCTTCCAGGCGAGTTTTACTCCAGTATGTAGATGACCTCCTGATTGCAGCAGTGACTCAGGAAGAGTGTTTTGAGGCTACCAGAGAATTGCTGGAGCTACTCTTGGATGCAGGCTATAAGGTCTCACGCTCAAAGGCCCAACTTTGTCAGTCAGAAGTGAAGTATCTGGGCTTTTGTATTTCCCAGGGAAGTCGGAGACTGGATGTCAGTAGGAAGCAAGCAGTTGCTGCAATTCCCCAACCCAAGTCCAGAAGGGAAGTTAGGGAATTTCTGGGAGCAGCCGGATTCTGTAGAATTTGGATTCCAAATTTTGCATTGATGGCGAAACCCCTTTATCAGGCCACAAAGGGGGGTGAAAAGGAACCATTTGAATGGGGACCTACTGCTCAACAATCCTTCATTGCCATAAAGAAAGCCCTACTCCAAGCCCCTGCGTTAGGCCTTCCTGATGTGGAGAAACCTTTCTCATTGTATGTCCATGAGCGACAGGGGGTTGCTCTGGGTGTGCTGACCCAGATGATGGGATCCTGGCAGAGGCCTGTTGCATACCTGTCTAAACAGCTGGATGGAGTGGCTAAAGGATGGCCAGCCTGCATGAGGGCCATTGCAGCAACAGCCTTACTGGTCCAGGAAGCTGATAAGCTGACCTTGGGGCAAGAACTGGTTGTTAAAGTCCCCCACGCAGTTCTTACCCTCATGGAATATAAGGGCAACCACTGGTTTACAAATAACCGCATGGTTAAGTACCAAGCTAGCTTGTGTGAGAATCCACGGATACACCTGGAAACAGTGGCTACATTCAATCCCGCCACTCTTTTGCCAGCATCTGAGGGACCACCGGATCATGACTGTATCCAAACCATGGATGAAGTGTACTCCAGTCGACCAGATCTTAAAGATGTTCCTTGGAGGGACCCAGATGTAATTTATTTCACAGATGGAAGCAGTTATGTGGAGAACTCCAAGCGATTGGCAGGCTATGCTGTGGTGACAGAAGACAAGGTGATAGAAGCAAGAGCCCTGCCCCAAGGAACTTCAGCCCAGAAAGCAGAACTTGTGGCCCTCATACGAGCTCTGGAGCTAGCAGCAGGACTGGTGACCAACATTTATACTGATTCCAAGTATGCCTTCACAACTCTACATGCTTATGGAGCTTTGTATAAGGAAAAGGGACTCATAAATGCTGCAGGCCAACCTGTTAAGTATGGACCTGAAATACTTCAGCTGCTAGAGGCTGTTTGGGCCCCTAAGAAGGTAGCTGTCATTCACTGCAGGGGACACCAAAGGATAGATACTCCAGTGGCCCGAGGGAACCGCCATGCTGATCGGGCGGCCAAGGAAGCTGCTCGAGGACCCCCAGCAAGTACTGTGACTCCCCTGTTCCAAATTCGACTGCAAGAATGGACACCTATGTATACCCAAATGGAAGAGAAATGGGCTCAAGAGGAAGGTGCAGTAAGGAGACCTGATGGCTGGTTACATCTCCCTGATACCAGAGTTCTGGTGCCACGCCACCTAGCTTGGCCTGTAGTGTCTCAAGCTCATGACCTATCACACTTAGGGAAAACAGCACTAGCCCGCCTACTCAGTCGAGTAGTGGTGCTGGAAGGATTGGATAGTCTGGTTGCCACTGCTTCTGCCCGATGTACTCTCTGTGCCCAGAATAATGCTCGTCAGGGACCCCGTATTCCACCAGGAGTTCAGTCTAGGGGACTGACACCCTTTGAGTCCCTAGTTATAGACTTCACAGAAATGCCCAGGAGCGGTAGGCTCCGATACCTCTTGGTCATGGTCTGTACCTTTTCTGGGTGGGTGGAAGCATATCCTACAGTTACTGAGAAAGCCACAGAAGTAGCTCGAGCCCTCCTTAGGGATGTCATCCCCAGGTATGGACTGCCCCTTGCCATAGGTTCAGATAATGGTCCCGCCTTTGTTGAAGCCACACTTCAGGCCCTGTCCCGCGCATTGCGCATTACCTGGAAATTGCATTGTGCCTATCGTCCTCAGAGTTCAGGGCAGGTTGAGCGGGCAAACAGAACCTTGAAAAATAGCCTAGCAAAGATTTGTCAGGAAACCCAACTGAAATGGCCACAGGCACTGCCACTAGCCCTCTTCCGCCTCCGATGCACCCCAACTAAAGGAACAGCCCTCTCTCCCTTTGAAATTGTGTATGGGAAGCCCCCAGCCATTTTGCAGGGAATTAAGGGAGACATAGGGATTTTAGGGTCTGCCCAGGTGCAGGAGCAGGTAGCCCTCTTGGGCAGGATAATTTCTGAGCTTCAGTCTTATGTGAGAGAAATAAACCCTGTCCCCTTCCAGGCTCAGGTACATTCCTTCCTGCCAGGGGATAGAGTTTGGGTGAAAGACTGGAGGCTCCAGCCTTTGGGGCCCCGGTGGAAAGGACCTTTTACTGTTTTGCTTTCTACCCCTACAGCTGTGAAGGTCGCAGGGATAACTCCATGGGTCCATTGGTCTCGAATTAAGTCTGCTGACCAGACTGAGCCCAGCAAGGATCAGACGGAGCCTAAACAGTGGAGAGCAGAAAGAGATCCTGCGGAGCCATTGAAGTTGCGCTTGACCCGAACCAAAGAATCTACTAGCTGAAAAGAAGGGTCAACTGCATACTGCAGGAGCTGCTGAACTTCGGCTTCACACTGAGACTCTTTCTGTCCAGATTCTGGCTTTCTTGGAATTTGAAAGCTTGATCCTTGTCAGTTGAGGGTCTATCCCAACTGGTATAAGAACTCAAAGACTGAGAACATTATATTAGAGTAATCTGTGATTAGCACAGACTGTTGAAATATTATTGCTTAATTAGTTTGCTGTATTTGTTTTAGATTAGGAAGAAAGAAAATGTTAGTAGTTTGGATGCTTTTGTTGTTTTCTACTCCTTGCTTCCTTGTTCCTAAAACCCCAACTCGCTCCAACCTTTGGTTACACTCTGTCCAGGAATTAATTAGCCAGGCAAAGATTACTTCCCCTTGTATTGTGTGTTCCCGATTTTCTCCTTATACCACAGATGTCCCAGCTGTTCCTGTTCCTGTGCAGCTCCCAGCTCTTATACCTCCCTACTTCTCGAGTTCAGGCCCTTGGAGCCAGGATTATACTTGGTGGTCCTTTTATAATGCTACTTCCCCCTCTGATTCTTCTCTAAGGCCAGTTTTTATGTCTCCCTATCCAGCTTCTGGAGTGTTTTGTTTAACAAGAGACATCTCAACTGTTCTTCCCATTCCCTGTAACTATACTAATGTTCTTCCAGAGAAGGAGGAACCTGTGTGGGTAGTTTCTCCAGGTACTCCTATGTGCCCTACTACCATACCTGCAGATTATGACCAAGGTGATTATCTGGCTCCTAACTATACTACTGAGAAGACTATAGTGTCCCATCCTATTTTCTACTTTCATAAGTCCCCGGGGTATGAAGGGGTTGCATCATATGAGCGGTCTGTCACAATTGGGGATTGGCACCTATGGTGTACAAAGTCTCCATTTCTTCTTCGTTCCCCCTGGGATAGGGGCTCGCATTATGGGCATCCTAATCTCCATCCTGTGCCTACATTTATTGGGAACTTTCGTCGCCCTCTCCTTGGTCATTACTGGCTCTGTGATAATGTCCTCCACATGATTCTTCCCCCCACATATGATTTTTGTGTATTGGTAACTTTGAATTATTTTCCTAAAGTTATTCCTCTCCTCAGGCCACCATCCCCGCACCGCTCTAAGCGAGAGGCCTTGTCCTTACCTTCCTCCGTTGCCACAGAGGATGAGGCGATTGAATTAGCCCTCCAGTATATTAACTCTACTTATCCTCTGACTAAAAAGAGACTTGTAGCCCTTTCTGCTACGGCCTGGATTCCAATTGGGGGCCCGGTAGCGGGTATTACTGAACTGGGCATGGCTACCCGGAGACTTCAGTCTCTACTCCATGTTTTAGTTCATGAGCTGAATGTGGTAGTCAATGCATTGCAGGATCAAATTAATGAATTAAGTATAGTTTCTCGGTATAACCGTATGGGTCTTGACTATCTCTTTGCAGCCCAGGGTGGCCTCTGCACAGTGCTAAATTCTTCAGAGTGCTGTACTATTGTCATAAATAGGACGCATGTAGTTAGGCATGCTATGGATAAAGTCCTACAGTTGGCCAGCCTTAATGTGGAGGATTACCGAGGAGGATTAGACCTTACCTCCTGGTGGTGGTCATTGACTTCCTGGATACGTCCCTTGTTCATTTCCCTAATAGTCTTAGTTTTAGCAGG
This sequence comes from Microcaecilia unicolor, assembly GCF_901765095.1. Taxonomy (NCBI): domain Eukaryota; kingdom Metazoa; phylum Chordata; class Amphibia; order Gymnophiona; family Siphonopidae; genus Microcaecilia; species Microcaecilia unicolor. The sequence continues at coordinate 233,009,422 of NC_044036.1, forward strand.
GTTGTTGTTTTGTTTTCTGGCCTCATGTGCTTCGGCAGTATGCCGTCGAACCTTAACAAGTAGGGTAATGGTGGTTCATAAGTCTATTCCTAGTTAGGACCACTATAATCTCCAGAGTTTGAATTGTGAGACTTATCTCTGCATAAGCTGATTTTAGTCTCAAAGGGGGGAATGAGGCAGCCATAGGCATAATTATATATATAAGAAATCATATTAAGTGTTAATTCTGGTTTAAAAATCCAGGGTTTAAAAGCGTGGTCAAATTCTATTGCAACTTTCACCCTGCAAGTGAAGGAATGTCAGCTGGATTTACTTTACTCAAAAGTCTAGCTTGCCGAGCTAAAGGTTAGAAAGGTCAGAGACAGGAATTTCTTTCACCCTTGTGATTGATGGATTGCTAATGCAAACACATATGTATCCTATTATGAAGCCAGGCATATTGCAGGCAATTTAAAAGGATTAGGCTGAAATGCTGTTTAGTTAGATTCTAAATAATTCTAGATATAAATGAGTTAGATTTTAGAAGTTCTTAATATGTAGATATGGCTTATAAGGAATACTGATTCTGCTTACTTTAGAATATGCTGTATTCTGTGTAAATTAATAAGTTTTGTTTCTGTGTAGAATGTCTGTTAAATTCTGTATTACTCTTTGTCTGCAGTGAAGAGGTCAAACATGTGTTTTGACTTATCTGCAGTTCTGGCTGGTTTGATGTATAGAGCTGATTGGTTGAGGCAAGGTAATCAATCTATTCCTTAACCAATTGGAGAGTAAGGGGGGCTAGGCTAGGAGGGGGCTTAGAACTGTATATAAGAGGGAGCAGAAGCAGCTTACGTCAGAAGGAACAGACAAAAGAAAGAGAGCAGAAGGAACAGACAGAGGGAGAGACAGCAGAAGGAGAGAAGCAGCTGAGACAGAAGCCACAAAGACACAGAGAGCTGAGAAAGAGAAGAAGAGACTTAATGCTGATGTTCTACTTTGTTTGCTGGCAAATAAAGAAGATTTCTCTCTCATTCTGGTGTGCTGTCTGACTCCTGAAGTACCACAAATTCATGCATCCATTCCTGCAACAACATTAGTCCTGAGTCTGCCCCTCTTCAACCTCAATTCGTGTCCTCTAGTTCTACCGCCTTCCCATCTCCGGAAAAGGTTCATTTGCGGATTAATATCTTTCAAATATTTGAACGTCTGTATCATATCTCCGCTGTTTCTCCTTTCCTCCAAGGTATAAATGTTCAGGTCAGCAAGTCTCTCCTCGTACGGTTTGCAATGCAAATCCCATATCATTTTTGTAGCTTTTCTTTGCACCACTTCCAGTCTTTTTACATCTTTAGCAAGATACGGCCTCCAAAACTGAACACAATACTCCCAAGTGGGGCCTCAACAACGACTTGTAGAGGGGCATCAACTCCTCCTTTCTTCTGCTGGTTATGCCCCTCTCTACGCAGCCTAGCATTCTTCTGGCCATGGCTGTTGCTTGTCGCATTGTTTCTTCACCTTCAGATCCGCCGACACCATCACAATCAAGTCCCGTTTCTCTTCCATGAACAAAAGTTCTTCACACCTTAAACTGTGCAGTTCTCTCAGGGTTTTGCAGCCCAAATGCATGACCCTGCATTTTTTAGCATTAAATCTAAGCTGCTTGTGACCCATGCTGCCTACCCGACAATATTGTTTGCTGAAGAGGAAACTGAAGCCACAAGGCATCGCTTTCTGAAATGCAAGCCAAAACCACCATCCACTGCTTACCAAAGCATAAACCTAAATCTGAACACTGCTTGCTGAAATACAAGCTGAATTCACCAGCCATTGTTTACCGAAGTGTAAGCCGAAATCCAGAGCACTGTTTCCCGAACTGCAAATCAAATCCACCATACACCACTTACCGAAGTGTAAGCCGAAATCCAGATCTCCGAAAAGATCAGACTCAGTTTCCTAAGTCTCCTGGGACCTCTTAACAGCTCCTTTTCTTCTCAGAGTGAAACGGGTCCAACTCCAAAACCCTCCTTTGGGTCGCTCTCCCCCTCTCCAGGCCCTGAGATCTGTGGAATCTAGTTTCGCTTCTCCTGGGCTTTAAAATAGTACAAATGTTTTGCTAGTACAATATGCAAGTATGTATGTAGATGAGTGTTCAGGTCAACATCAGATACCCACAGTTTTCTCCCACAATAGGTATTGCACTCCTCACTTTTCATGACTGGGTTAGTCTGTCCCTGCCATCTCCTATGCAGTCTCTATCCTGGACTACAACCACCTCTGCAGGGTCCCAGGGGTCTACCCTGAGTAGAATGGGAAAGGACTATACCCAGGTGGTCTTCCTATGTTCGGCTGGAAACATTTTCCCTTGTCTGTGGAATCTACTTTCCAGTGATGGGACGTACACCCTGTCACACTGCCAAATTTCAGACTGTTCCTCTAGCTTCAGAAAATCCTTCCTCATATTATCCACACCATCAGGGGTGAGATTTTAAATAGTAGTAGTAGTAGTGTCTACCCTATTGCAGATTTTGGTATCATCCACAAAGAGCAAACCTTACCAGACAGCCCTTCAGCAATATCGCTTACAAAAATATTAAGAACCAGCCCAAGAACCAAACCTTGCACATACATCCTTTTCTTCTTAATGAGCTCCATTTACCACTACCCTCTGTTGCCTTCCACTCAACCAGTTCCTAACCTATTCCAGGGGCACTCAGTTTATTTATTAGTCATCTACGTGGAACCATGTCAAAGGCTTTGCTAAAATCTAAATACACCACATCTAGCACCATAGGCGGTCGGTGGCCCAACTGTTTGGGGAGGCTAAAGGGGGCGGGGTTAGGGGTGGGGCCAGGGGTGGGTCTTACATCCATAATTGTCTGACAACACAGAAAAAAAAATAAGTAAAAATAAAATAATCACAATTAATACCTTTTATTAAATTTAGATATTAGATATGTATCATATGTCAAAGAATAAAGTGGTTGCTCAAAGCATATACTAACCACAATCGCTCAACTGCAAAACACTGTGCACAACTTTGTGCAAAAACACACTCATAACCTTACTGTACCATAAATATTACACTGGGCAGACCTAATACACCAATATACCACCATACGGAAAATGCAGACCGTCAACAATATGAAACAAGGGATCATATCACAATTCTCATGTAGAGCCACAAAACATCCTTTTAGGGTGGATAGTGTTCACAATGAGCTCCTTTTATTAACAACCATATGTAGATCCTTCAAGAGGTAGTGTGTCATGACTTAGGCTCTACACCCTTTCTGATGTTTTGGTGCCACCTCAGTAAGGCCAACACACAATCTCTCCACTGCAAATCACTATACACAAACTTGTGCAAAAACACACTCATAACCTTACCAAACCATAACAGCACTAATTCCAAGGACAGGACGAGCTACAACCTTATGCGTGGAAAGGAAGCACTATAATTACACCGGGCTCTAAAACACCAGTACACAGCCTACTGAAACAAAAAAAAAAACGGGCTGCAAATACTACACGCTAGCAGCATCTTGATCACACATGAAAAACACATGACACAACAGATATGAAGGCAAAATACTGAACTGGAAAGTTACCTCAAGAAGTCAGACTCAGCATGCAGCAATACTAGAAAAATTGAAACTTGCATGCAAAATATCACAGATGCACATTTCCAAAAGCTGACACATTCCAATTAATACATTCTGAATTAAAAAAGTGTTTTCTACCTTTGCTGTCTGAGCATTTAGTTTTTCTATTAGCTTTGGTCCCAGTGTCTTCTGTTTTATGCAGTGTCTTCTTTCCATTTGATATTTTTTCTCTCACCATGTCCACCATTCTTCTGTCCCCTTATGCGTCTTGCCTACCATCTGTAGCCCTGTCCCTACCCTTTCTCCAGTTTCAACATCTGCCCTCAAAGTGTTCCAATCCAGCCCTTAAACTTAGCAATTTTCCCTCCATCCATATCCAGCATTTGTCCTCACTCTACTCCCCTCCATCCATGTGCATGTACTTCCTGTGTCTTTCCTCCCCTCCATCCATGTCCAGCATTTCTCCTCTCTCCCTTCCACTCCATCCGTGTGCATTTTTCCTTTATCATTCCTTCCCTCCATCCTTCTTCAACATTTCTCCTTTCTTCCCTGCCCTCCATTCCGTCCATATCCAACAACTCTCCATTCTCCCCTGCCCTCTCCTCCATCCATCCATATCCAGCAAATTTTCTCTCTCCCCTGCCCCCATTCATCCATCCATGTCCAGCAATTCTCCTCTTCCCTGCCCTCCCCGCCTTCCATCCATCCATCTGAATTAGAGGGACTGCACTGCAGGGAGGGAGGGAGAGGGATAGACGGACGCTGCATCGGGGGGGGGGGGATGAGAGAGAGAGACGCCTCTCCAAGCCTCTTATACCGGATGCCTATGTCTAGCACTCTCCCGCAATCCAACTCTCTGGTCACCTAGTCAAAGAAATTAATCAGATTTGCCTTGAGAAGACCTGCCTCTAGCAAAGTCATGTTGCCTCAGGTCCTATAATCCATTGGGTTCCAAAAACTTTACTATTCTCTGTTTTAAGAGCATTTCCATTAATTTAGTTATGACAGAAGTCAAATTTACTGGCCTGTAGTTCCCAACCTCTTCCTTACTTCCGTTTTTGTGGAGGGGACCACATCTGCTCTTCTCCAGTCCTCCAGGACCACTCCCAACTAGAGACGCATTGAAATGGTCAGCCAGCGGATCTGCTAGAACTTCCCTAAGTTCCTTCAGTATCCTCAGATGTTGACCATCTGGCCCCATCGCTTTGTCTACCTTTAGTTTCGCCAACTCCTCACAAAGCTCTTTTGGTTTACACTGTATCCTGACTGTGTCTGTGGTTCCCAGTCTGTCCTCCAGCCATGCTGCCACAAGCATCCTGACACTTCTTTGCAAGGACGTTATCCATGTGACCATTGTAGTGTTTGTTCTTCTTCCTACATGGCCGTATGGTCAATCTGAATGGACAGTTGAATAAACAACTGTGCATCTACATGTCAGACTTCCAACATGGTGTATGCAGTTTGGCGTCCATACTCTTTGGTGTATATAGGAAGACTTTGAAGACTCATCTCTTTGAACATCAGAGTTGCCAAATGTTTTCTAATAAGGCTGAGCCAGTGAAAGTTCCAAGCTCTGTAGATGTTGAGATTGTCACTGAATGTAAATAAATGAGTCTGAGTGTCACTGAGTGTGATGTGTGATTTTTGACTCTGCTCTTACTTGTAGGCCTCATATCTAAAGCATAGACTGAAATGTATTTTTTAAATTGAAACATTTAAGATGTCTTAAATGCATATTATCATATTTCAATTTCCAGACAGTATTGCAAGCTATGATTTTTTTTCCTGTCTTGGATTACTGTAACTGACTGTATTTAGGCCTCCCAAAGTTAGCCTTGCATTCTTTGCAAATCACACAGAACGCTGCAGTGGACTGTCAAGGAATGATCACATTTCACCCATATTGAAAGAACTCTACTGGTTGCTAATTGGCTGGGGTACTTAGTTTAAAGTTCAGATGTTAATTTTCAAAGCTTTGTACAGTGAATCTCCCCTTGCACTGGGCTTAATCATTAAGGATCTATCAAGTAGCATGTTCCTTGAGATCTGCTGATAAGATGTTTTTAGATGTTTCAACATACAGAAAAATTAAACTTGATATGTATCGATCTTCTATTAAATATGTTGAGGGAGCCAGACTATGGAATACAGTACCATCCAGTGGCGTAGCCACAGGTGGCCCTTTCCCCACCCACCCACTTTGGACTCAGGCCCACCCAAAATTGTGACATTCTTGCTGTGGCTGGTGGGGATCCCCAAACCTTGCCAGCTGAAGACTTTCTCTTCTTGGGCAGCCAGCGCTCTTCCAAATGTCAGCCAGCAGCACTTATTGAGCTGACGCTGAGACCGGCCCTTCTGCACTTGCTCAGTTTTCACACATGCAAAAGCACTGAGCATGCATGGCCTTCCGGCAGCAGCATCAGTTTGAGGCAAGTTCTGCCGGGTGCCATTTGGAAGAGTGCTGGCTGCTTGAGGAGGAGGAAATCTTTAGCTGGCAGGGTTTGGGGATCACCGCAAGCTCAAGTATTTAATAATTGGGGTTTGTGGACAGGGAGGGGTGGAGAGAGGAGCAAACTTGAGGAGAGCAGAGGGGGGGGGGGCCTAGGTGAATTTCATGCCCACCCACCTTGGGCTCAGGCCCACCCAAAATTAGCCATCTGGCTACACCCCTGGGACCATCAAATTTACAGGGTCCGCTGCCACTACTACAGTTTATGAAACACTTGACGCATTTGTTTGAGCAGGCCTTTAATTAATTTTCACAGCATGATGGGTAGGGATTGTAGCTCTTGTTGTACAGGTATTTTTATGTTGTTTGTGTCTTTTTGATATTATGTATGTTATTATATTTGTACCTGCTTAGATTGGTAGGATACGTGGGTAAAATAAACCAACAGAAGTAGAGGCTGGCCAACAGACAAAGCCAACTGGGGAGATGGTGCTTAAAAAACGTTTTATTGATTGCTTACACAAAGGACCCAACATGGTCCATGTTTCGGTGTGATAAAACGCCTGCTTCAGGGGTCATAAACAGTATTTACAGAGTATACTGACTAACAGCGTTGCTACCGAGTGTGCACTCTGTAAAGCAAAAGAGCGAACATTCTCACTGAGCATTAACTCGAGAGACGGTTAAAAACTGCATTACAACAAGTAATGATGAAACACCTTTTGTACTCTTCCACTGTCCACCTGTGTGGAGACTGATGTACTGTAAAAAGGATTATTAAAAGATTGCACCTGTGGGCGCTATTTAAACAGAGGACTTCTGTAGGCACCATAAAGGACTGTGCCTGTGTGCATATTAAACGGAGGAATTTCCTGGGTGTCAGGTGACCCAAGTTTGGACCTTTTGCTTCTGTACAGAGTTACTTTAGGACAAGTACTAGCTTTTTCTTGTTTTGTGTTTTATGTTTTTTTAAACATTGGGGTCCTATTTACTAGGGTGCGCTAGCATTTTTAGCGCATGCTAAAAATTAGCATGCGCTAACCGTGTAGATGCCTATAGGAATATTATGGGCATCTACAGGGTTAGCGCATACTAATGCTTAGCGTGTGCTAAAAACGCTAATGCGCCTAGTAAACAGGGCCCTTGGTGTTTGAAGCATTTGTCACAAGTCAAACTCAGGAGCATATGATTGAGAAAATTTCATTGGTTTGGACATACTGAAGGCTTTGTGTCTTGAGAAAGTCCATTGACTATAAGTGACTGTGATTAATTTCAGATGCTCCTGTTAAAACAGTTAAACTTAATTTCATAAATTTTAAAAATTTAAGAATTTAGGGGCCCTGTTTACTAAGATGCAGTAGCGATTTTAGCGCATGCCTAAAATTAGCACCCGCTAAATGCTGGAGACTCCCATATATTCCTATGAGTGTCTTTAGCATTTAGCGCACACTAAAAACGCTAGCACGCTCTTAGAGCTGCTTAATAAACAGGGCCCTTAATTATTAGAGATTTAAAATTTTACAATAAAGATTTAGAAATCAAATATTTATATATTTAGTATTGAGCACTTAGAAATGTTTTCAGTACATTGTTTTTTATTAAGAGACTGATTTTCTTATATTGGTTTCCCCAACTTTTCCATTCCCATTATTTGCTGATAAGAATTTAAGTGCTGCCATTGTGGGGCATGACCTGAAATATCAGGAGTAGAGTCCTGTACCATGATTGGACAGAGCCATTGGCCACAAGCCATCAAATTCTTGCTATGTTAATGATGATCAGAGAGTCATTTTGCTCCCTTCATACAATTTATTTTAGGAAAAATGTTCCTTGAATTCCTACTTCACACCAGTTCCATAGCAGGTCAAGGAAAGCACAAACTTTCCTACCAAAAATGACATTACATGCTAGAACAACTACCAATCAGAAATTAAGTCTTTCTCAGGCTCTTGTCCCTAACCCATAGAAACACGCCCATTTATAACCATTAATCAAAAAGTCTTCCTCGGACCTGAATTCTGCACTTAACTACAATTCTGTCTTAAATTTACTATTTGTTTCAAAAATTGCAGAACAAGTGGTCTTTAAGCAGATTTTGGACTATGTGGACCACAATAATATCTTGCATCCCTGCCAATCAGGCTTTCACCTGTGAAGCCATTCTTGCCACCTTTCTCAATGATCTTCATTCTATTCTGGACAACGATATTATAGCAATTCTAGTCTTTCTTAATCTTCCTGCTGCCTTTGATCTCATTAATCATAATCTTCTGCTATCCAGGATGTCAGCCTTTGGAATTTCCAGCATAGTGTTTTCTTGGTTTAAATCATTTGTATGTGACTGTACTTTTAGTATTTGTCACTCCTTTCTGCTTTCTAGAACACGCTCAGTTTCTTGTGGAGTCCCTCAGATGACCAAGGGGTAAAAGGGGCACTCTGGAAAGACAAAGCCATAGCGGAGAGATTAAATGAATTCTTTGTTTGGTCTTCACCGAGGAAGATTTGGGAGACATATCAGTTCAAGAAATGGTATTCAAAGCTGACGAGTCAGAGAAACTGAATGAAATCTTTATAAACCTGGAGGATGTAATGGCGCAGTTTGACAAATTGAAGAGTAGCAAGTTGCCCAGACTGGATAGTATTCATCCCAGAGTACTGATAGAATTGAAAAATGAACTTGCAGAACTATTGCTAGTAGTATTGCTAATAGTATCTTTAAAATCAAGCATGGTACAAGAAGATTGGAGGGTGGCCAATGTAACGCTGATTTTTTAAAAAGGTTCCAGAGGCGATCCGGTAAGCCTGACATTGGTGCTGGGCAAAATGGTAGAGACTATTATAAAGAATAAAATTACAGAGCATATTCAAAAGCATGTATGAATGAGACAAAGCCAACATGGATTTAGTTGCCTCGCAAATCTATTACATTTTTTTGAAAGGATGAACAAACGTGTATACAGTGGGGGAAATAAGTATTTGATCCCTTGCTGATTTTGTAAGTTTGCCCACTGACAAAGACATGAGCAGCCCATAATTGAAGGGTAGGTTATTGGTAACAGTGAGAGATAGCACATCACAAATTAAATCCGGAAAATCACATTGTGGAAAGTATATGAATTTATTTGCATTCTGCAGAGGGAAATAAGTATTTAATCCCTCTGGCAAACAAGACCTAATACTTGGTGGCAAAACCCTTGTTGGCAAGCACAGCGGTCAGACGTCTTCTGTAGTTGATGATGAGGTTTGCACACATGTCAGGAGGAATTTTGGTCCACTCCTCTTTGCAGATCATCTCTAAATCATTAAGAGTTCTGGGCTGTCGCTTGGCAACTCGCAGCTTCAGCTCCCTCCATAAGTTTTCAATGGGATTAAGGTCTGGTGACTGGCTAGGCCACTCCATGACCCTAATGTGCTTCTTCCTGAGCCACTCCTTTGTTGCCTTGGCTGTATGTTTTGGGTCATTGTCGTGCTGGAAGACCCAGCCACGACCCATTTTTAAGGCCCTGGCGGAGGGAAGGAGGTTGTCACTCAGAATTGTACGGTACATGGCCCCATCCATTCTCCCATTGATGCGGTGAAGTAGTCCTGTGCCCTTAGCAGAGAAACACCCCCAAAACATAACATTTCCACCTCCATGCTTGACAGTGGGGACGGTGTTCTTTGGGTCATAGGCAGCATTTCTCTTCCTCCAAACACGGCGAGTTGAGTTCATGCCAAAGAGCTCAATTTTTGTCTCATCTGACCACAGCACCTTCTCCCAATCACTCTCGGCATCATCCAGGTGTTCACTGGCAAACTTCAGACGGGCCGTCACATGTGCCTTCCGGAGCAGGGGGACCTTGCGGGCACTGCAGGATTGCAATCCGTTATGTCGTAATGTGTTACCAATGGTTTTCGTGGTGACAGTGGTCCCAGCTGCCTTGAGATCATTGACAAGTTCCCCCCTTGTAGTTGTAGGCTGATTTCTAACCTTCCTCATGATCAAGGATACCCCACGAGGTGAGATTTTGCGTGGAGCCCCAGATCTTTGTCGATTGACAGTCATTTTGTACTTCTTCCACTTTCTTACTATGGCACCAACAGTTGTCTCCTTCTCGCCCAGCGTCTTACTGATGGTTTTGTAGCCCATTCCAGCCTTGTGCAGGTGTATGATCTTGTCCCTGACATCCTTAGACAGCTCCTTGCTCTTGGCCATTTTGTAGAGGTTAGAGTCTGACTGATTCACTGAGTCTGTGGACAGGTGTCTTTCATACAGGTGACCATTGCCGACAGCTGTCTGTCATGCAGGTAACGAGTTGATTTGGAGCATCTACCTGGTCTGTAGGGGCCAGATCTCTTACTGGTTGGTGGGGGATCAAATACTTATTTCCCTCTGCAGAATGCAAATAAATTCATATACTTTCCACAATGTGATTTTCCGGATTTAATTTGTGATGTGCTATCTCTCACTGTTACCAATAACCTACCCTTCAATTATGGGCTGCTCATGTCTTTGTCAGTGGGCAAACTTACAAAATCAGCAAGGGATCAAATACTTATTTCCCCCACTGTAAAGGTGAGCCGGTCGATATTGTGTATCTGGATTTTCAAAAGGCATTTGACAAAGTACCTCATGAAAGACTCCAGAGGAAATTGGAGAGTCATGGGATAGGAGGTAACGTACTATTGTGGATTAAAAACTGGTTAAAATATAGATAACAGAGAGTAGGGTTAAATGGTCAGTATTCTCAACTGAGAAGGGTATATAGTGGAGTTCCCAGGGGTCTGTGCTGGGACTGCTGCTTTTTAACATATTTATAAATGATCTAGAGATGGGAGTAACTAGTATGGTAATTAAATTTGCTGATGACACAAAGGGGCCCTTTTACCAAGCTGCGGTAACAAGGGCCCTGTGCTGGCGATGACGGACGCCTTTTTTCTCACGCACCAGGGCCCTTTTTACCGCAGCAGGTAAAAAAGCCCCCAGCACACATGGCCATGCGATAAGAGAACACTTACCACATGGCCATGCGATGGGGAGCCCTTACCGCCACCCACTGAGGTGGCAATAAAGGCTTCCACACTAATCCAGTGGTAACTGGGCAGCACACAGCGATGCCCGATTACCACCGGGTTACCGCTGCGCAAGCCATTTGGGACACGCTTGAGGTGGGACTGCCGCTGGTGGCCGCGTTGCACTGGCAGTAGTTCCTAAAGAGCAAGCAGTAAACCCGCATTGGGCCTACCGCTGCTCTGTAAAAGGGCCCCTATGTTATTCAAAGTTGTTAAATCACAAGAGGATTGTGAAAAATTACAAGAGGACCTTATGACTGGGAGGCTGGGCATCCAAATGGCAGATGACATTAACCAAAGTCTCCAGATCATGCATTCATGGGCGGACGCATTTCGGCTGAAACTCAATGCAGAAAAAACTCAATGCCTAATACTCACCTCTCAACATAAGAAGAACAAATTCACTGCCATTAACACACCAAACCTGAACCTTTCAATCACAGACACCCTAAAAATTCTCGGAGTTACCATCGACCGGCACCTAACACTCGAGTGCCATGCGAGAAACACAACCAAGAAGATGTTCCACTCAATGTGGAAATTAAAAAGAATAAGACCTTTTTTCCCCCCTTGTGGAAATAGGAAGTTACGTCAGAGGGCGGGACACAGTGAGGGAAGGCCTGCCAACGAGGTGATTTTTCTTCTTTTACAGGCAGACACAAGGCACTACTCCGCCGCTTTGTAGATTTTTTTAAAGGCTGGGTCATGGTGCTGGGTGGCAGGAGAAGAGGGTCGTCGGCATGGAGCTGGTAGGCAGGTGGGGACTGGGTTGGGGAGGGGGGCTCAGATGGGTATGGGTGGCTGGAGGGAGGGGGAGCAGGGAAACGAGGAGAATCGCTGGGCATGGGTGGATGGCAGGGGGGACAGGGGGTTGCTGGACATGGGTGGATGGCAGGGGAGGGCAGGGGGGACAGGAGGGTCACTGGACATGGGTGGATAGCAGGGGGAAGAGAATCGCTGGACATGGGTGGATGGCAGGGGGGACAGGGGGTGGATGGCAGGGGGAACAGAGAATCGCTGGACATGGTGGAGGGCAGGGGGGACAGGAGGGTCGCTGGACATGGGTGGATGGCAGGGGGGACAAGGGGGTTGCTGGACATGGGTGGATGGCAGGGGGAAGAGAATCGCTGGACATGGGTGGATGGCAGGGGGGACGGGGGGGTCGCTGGACATGGGTGGATGGAGGGGAGAGGAGAGGAGGGCTGCTAGACATGGGTGGATGGAGGAGAGGGAAGGGAGAGAGAAGAAATGCTGGACATGGATGGAGGCGAGGGAAGAGTGAGGAAGGAGATGAGATGAGGGAAAAGGAAGAGAGGAGAAAAACTGCACATGAATAAAGAAAATAGGCAGAAGCTGGATCCACTGGACAGTCAAGTCTGCAGAGGACCCAGCTTTTACTTACGGATGTAGGGCAAGAAATGAAGAAGAAAGGAGGAAAGTAAAGAAATAAATGGAAAGGAAGCCCTGGAACGGAGTTAAGAGGACAGATAGCAGCAGAATCAGATATTGAGCCAGCATGATCAGAAAAACAAAGTCACCAGACAACAAAGGTAGAAAGAATCATTTTATTTTCATTTTAGTGTCTGCAATATGTCCAATTGAGAATTTACATCTGCTGTCTTATATTGCACTGGGTATACTGGAGCTGTAACAGCTTACAGAAATTATTTATAATTTTTAAAAAATCACTTTATTTTTTTTCTTCTAAACTAGTATAATATTTTCAATGATGTCTGCTTATATGTGCTATGGCTGGTATAAGGGGTGTGGCAAATGTGGGTGTGGCTATAATAGGGGTGAAGTCATATGTGGTGATTCCGCCCACAATGAGTACCGGCACCTGTTTTTCTACAACAAAAAAAGCACTGGATATGATAGAGGTCTATAAAATAATGAATAGAGTGGAACATGTAGATGTGAATCACTTGTTTACTGTTTCCAAAAATACTAGGACTGGGGGGGGCATGCAATGAAGCTAAAAGTAGTAAATTTCAAATGAATCAGAAAAAATATTTCTTCACTCAACGTGTAATTAAACTCTGGAATTTGTTGCAAGAGAATATAGTAAAAGCAGTTAGCTTAGCGGGGTTTTAAAAAGGTTCGGATAGCTTCCTAAAAGAAAAGTCCATAAGCCATTATTAAAAGGGACTTGGGGAAAATCCACTGCTTATTTCTAGGATACTAAAAAAAGATATATGTTAAGGAGGAAGTCACTGTGAATACTTGCAGTTAACAACGAGGTGGAGCCTCATATCTTTTTGCACGGATATTTATATCACTCCCCTGGTGACTCTATCAACATGCATGGGTTTAATCATCGACTGAAACCACCTCCACCCTAATGTTGTAATTGCAATAATCTTAACTTATATTGCCACACCATCATGTGCAAATATATGAATATACAACAAAAGACACTTAGCTTAAGGAGCATATAAACTCCATCATTCAGGCTGGCGTGTGTGGAAGCCCCGACAGTGCCTGTTTCGCTTTGCTTCTTCTGGGGGAACTCACACCGTTTAGCCTGGTGACATAAACCACAAAATACAAAGTGTCATTCTCACCACCGTTGCAAATATTCGTAACATTCAAATTCATTAGCGTGGACTTACTGAATTGTGTCTAGACCCAGCTTCTTAGCTGTCAATACAAAATGGCACCTCTGCTCGCTTAAAATCAATGGACTACCGGAAATAACTGCTCATCATTTCTGTGGCGGGAAAACTTGGGTGCTCACATAAAACTACCCCATTGTAACATTGTATTGAGGCCCTCGGGTTCCACCGTGTTCAACCGGTGTATCCAGAAGGTCTCACGTTGCAACAATTTCCTGTTGAAATCACCTCCTCTAATTGCTGGATCAACATGTTCAATTACCTTGCATTTAAGATCTTCAAAAGTGTGACTTTTAGCTATACAATGTTGGACTAAAGGGGCACCAAAATTGCATGCATTAATCCTCGATTTGTGCTCTATCAATCTCGCATGAAGTGACCTAATGGATTTGCCTATATATAATTTATCACATGGGCACTTGATATAATATATTATGCCCTGAGTCTGACACGTAGTATGTTTTCTCAAATTGTATATTTTGCCGTTATGTGAAAAATGAACCCCCTCTTTGGTAATCTCACATGTCTTACAGTGAGGTTTATCACACTTAAAGTGTCCTGTTTTTCCCTGCCTATCGGATGCATTAATATCGGGCAGGGCTGGTAAATACGCGGGACATAAAATCTCCTTTAGGTTCTGAGACCGAGAAAAAGCAGTCCTTACTGTATGATTTTCAAAAAGGGGGTGTGATCTCATTACATCCCAATGGCGTCTAATAATGTCCGCTATTGCTTCCCTTCTGGGAACATAGTGTAACATGATAATATTCAATTTACAATGGCATGGCCTGACACCAAAATACATTTTTTAGATGTAGAAGTGCACTTGATTCACAATTATTTTGTTACCCGGGTCTTTTTGAAACCAACTGACAGAAACACGTTTCTGGATTACCACAGTTGTCACCCCAGGGCTTTAAAACGGAGCTTGCCTTTTTCCCAGTTTCTCAGATTCAAAAGAATTTGTACTGATGTCCATGATTATAAAACACATGCGGATGTTTTAGGTGCCAAATTGCTACAAAGACATTATCCATACAAGATTTTGAAGAAAGCGTATACACACGCTAAGTTTAACAACAGAGAATTATTATTGCAACCAAGTCATTCAACTAAGCAAGCTGAGGACATTCTAACTTGCGTGTTACGCTATGTTCCCGGAGGGGAAGCAATAGCGGACATTATTAGACGCCATTGGGATGTAATGAGATCACACCCCCTTTTTGAAAATCATACAGTAAGGACTGCTTTTTCTCGGTCTCAGAACCTAAAGGAGATTTTATGTCCCGCGTATTTACCAGCCCTGCCCGATATTAATGCATCCGATAGGCAGGAAAAAACAGGACACTTTAAGTGTGATAAACCTCACTGTAAGACATGTGAGACTACCGAAGAGGGGGATCATTTTTCACATAACGGCAAAATATACAAGTTGAGAAAACATACTACGTGTTGGACTCAGGGCATAATATATTATATCAAGTGCCCATGTGATAAATTATATATAGGCAAATCCATTAGGTCACTTCATGCGAGATTGATAGAGCACAAATCGAGGATTAATGCATGCAATTTTGGTGCCCCTTTAGTCCAACATTGTATAGCTAAAAGTCACACTTTTGAAGATCTTAAATGCAAGGTAATTGAACATGTTGATCCAGCAATTAGAGGAAGTGATTTCAACAGGAAATTGTTGCAATGTGATACCTTCTGGATACACCGGTTGAACACGGTGGAACCCGAGGGCCTCAATACAATGTTACAATGGGGTAGTTTTATGTGAGCACCCAAGTTTTCCCGCCACGGAAATGATGAGCAGTTATTTCCGGTAATCCGTTGATTTTAAGCAAGCAGAGGTGCCATTTTGTATTGACAGCTAAGAAGCTGGGTCTAGACACAATTCAGTAAGTCCACGCTAATGAATTTGAATGTTATGAATATTTGCAGCGGTGGTGAGAATGACACTTTGTATTTTGTGGTTTATGTCACCAGGCTAAACGGTGTGAGTTCCCCCAGAAGAAGCATAGCGAAACAGGCACTGTCGGGGCTTCCACACACGCCAGCCTGAATGATGGAGTTTATTTGCTCCTTAAGCTAAGTGTCTTTTGTTGTATATTCATATATTTGCACATGATGGTGTGGCAATATAAGTTAAGATTATTGCAATTACAACATTAGGGTGGAGGTGGTTTCAGTCGATGATTTTGCACGGATATTCATATCACTCCCCTGGTGACTCTATCAACATGCATGGGTTTAATCATCGACTGAAACCACCTCGTTTCAGCCTCAAGATATGAGGCTCCACCTCATTGTTAACTGCAAGTATTCACAGTGACTTCCTCCTTAACATATATTTTTTTTTAGTAGCCTACACTTACAATAGGAGTAAGTCAAGCCATATAGTTTTTGGTTTTGTCTATTTCTAGGATAAGCAGCATAAAATGTATTATACTCTTTTGGGATCTTGCCAGGTACTTGTAGCCTGGATTGGCCATTGTTGGGAAACAGGATGCTGGGCTTGATGGACCATCTGTCCCAGTATACTTTATGTACTTATATCTATTTTGTCTCCCTTGCTGTTTAACATTTTCCTAAGCCCCCTGGCCACCATCATACAAGATTCAGGCATACATGTCAGTCCCCTTTCCCCCGATCTGTCCAAACTCAATACTTCTCTAACCATGTTTGCACCTTGGCTCAAGAAGAATCAGCTTATTAAACCCATCCAAATCGACTGCTTGCTGGATTCAGGGCTGTTGCTAGGGCTGCTGGCACCCCCTGCAACCTATTAATCAGCATCTCCCTCACCCAGTGCAGCATCTCATTTTTCTCTTCTCTTCCCTCCCTTCTTCCCATTTAGCATCTTCCTTTCTTCTTCTCTTTTCTCTCCTCCATTCCCCCATGCAGTACTGCCCTTCTCTCTCATTCCTCCCACCTACCCACCCATCCAGCATCACCCACTCTCTCTCTCTCTCTCTCTCCTTCCTTCCTTTTTTCTTCTCTTTTCTCTCCTCCATTCCCCCATGCAGTACTGCCCTTCTCTCTCATTCCTCCCACCTACCCACCCATCCAGCATCACCCACTCTCTCTCTCTCTCCTCCCTTCCTTTTTTCTTCTCTTTCCTCTCCTCCATTCCCCCATGCAGCACTGCCCTTCTCTCTCATTCCTCCCACCTACCCACCCATCCAGCATCACCCACTCTCTCTCTCTCTCTCCTCCCCCAGATCAACATTTCCCTCACTTCCTCTCACCCACTCATTCACCATTTTCCCTCAAACCTCCTTACTTTCCTCCCTTCTGCTGTTGCTGCTATGATTGCCACCACCTCCCACTACCATGTCTCCAGGCCTGTCAGCTTACAGCAGCAGCAACCAAAGCACCAGTATGTGCAGGAGAGCCTTCCAGCTAAGCCCTGCTGGTCCCATCCCCTCTCACACATACTTTCCATTGTCAGGGGTGGGACTAGTAGGGTCCTTCTCCTCCATCGCTAACTCCAGACTCTGTTCCTTTTGTCTCGCCGCACCTTATGCCTGGAATGGGCTTCCTGAGCCGTTACGTCTAGCTCCATCCCTGGCCGCCTTCAAATCCGGGCTAATGGCCTACCTGTTTGATGCTGCTTTTGACTCCTAACTTGTCACTTGCTCGTAACCTTTATCTTGTCTTCCTGTCTTCAATAGTCCCTTTCCCTATGTGTCCTTCTGTCTGTCCTACCCTTATCCTTATTGGTCCTGTCTGTCTGTCCTGATTTAGATCGTAAGCTCTTTTGAGCAGGGACTGTCTTTTCTTCATGTTCAATTGTAAAGCGCTGTGTACGACTGGTAGCGGTATAGAAATGATTTATAGTAGTAGTAGTAGTAGATCTTCACAAGCTGTGAGCACATATGCTGGAAGGCTCTCCTGCACATATTGGTGCTTTGATTGTTGCTACGAGCTGATGGACCTGGAGTGGAGATATGGCAGTGGAGTTTCTAGACAGAAATACTTAGGGTGGCAACAGGGGCATAAGCCAAAGTGACTCTTCTGCACATCATTCCTCTCTCCCTCCCACACACACTCTTTAATAGCAGTATAAGACACCAGGATCTGTTCATAAAGAAGCTCTCCCCCTGCAGCTAGTTTCAGCTACCATGTAAAACTTTGTTTATAACCAATAACATCATTCAATAAATTCTTCTGTGTGGGAATGAAATAGGATTGATCAACAAAACAAGAGAGGCTCATTTGATCCATAGGTAGCGCAGGTGTAAAAAGAGCAGATCACAAAGAGACATCCTTATAAAAGGTTTCTTTATTCCTAAAAGCACCCAACGTGGTGACATTTTGGCTACCATTGGGCTGCGTCAGGGATATAACTAAAACATAACATATAAAAATATCATTCTCACAAAAGTTTCAACAAAATATTACAATAAAAGAAATTATATAGCTGAATAACAATAAAACATACACAGTGTTTGGGAACCAGTTAATAAAGTCTACACAGACATACATAAAACAAAGTAAAATGATTGTGTAGCATAGCATGCACTCTATTATGTGTAAAAGGCACAGTAGCACTTAACTAAAACAAAAACTGGTATACATGTTTACTGACTTGATGCACCTCTGAACGCTAGAGTTCATAGAGATCACTGATAGTGCAAAACATGCAGGTTTACAAAGAGGAATTCACGTGGAGGGGCATAATCGAACGCGAATGCGTATTTCCATGGGCGTCTATGTCCGAAAACGGGTACGTGAAGAGGTGGGTCAGACCGTATTTTCAAAACAACGGACATTTTTCAGCTGGGCGTTTGTTTTTTTTAGTGATAATGGAAACTAAAAACGCCCAGCTCAAAAACGTCCTAATCCGAGCCATTTGGTCGTGGGAGGGGCCACGATTCGTAGTACACTCGCCCCCCTGACATGCCAGGACACCAACTGGGCACCCTAGAGGTCAGTGCAGTGGACTTCAGACAACGCTCCCACATGCATAGCTCCCTTACCACGGGTGCTGAGCCCCCAACCCCCCTCCCCCAAAACCCACTACCCACAAATGTACAACACTACCATAGCTCTTAGGGGTGAAGGGGGCACCTACATGTGGGTACAGTGGGTTTTGGAGGCCTCCCATTTACCAGTACAAGTGTTACAGGTGGGGGGGATGGGTCTGGGTCAGTCTGGCTGAAGTGCACTGCGGTACCCACTAAAAGTGCTCCAGGGACCTGCATACACGCAGGCCTCTAGGACTTGTTGCTGCTATATATGAGTGGAGGAGTGGCCTAGTGGTTAGGGTGGTGGATTTTGGTCCTGAGGAACTGAGTTCGATTCCCGGCACAGGCAGCTCCTTGTGACTCTGGGCAAGTCACTTAACCCTCCATTGCCCACCGCATTGAGCCTGCCATGAGTAGGAAAACACGGGGTACAAATGTAACAAAAAAAAATATATATATATAACATTGGCACAGCAGTTGACACCTGAAGACTAATCTCTCCGAAAACGTCCTTTATTGGAATAAGCACGCTTACTCACAGTTAACTGCAGATCAGAGGTTGTGCCCCTAATGAGTCTCCCTGGTACTGAGATTAGCAGTAGGTCCGAGCTGGCAGAATGCTGTACAATGCCCTCTTTCAGCCACATTCAAGGGAAGAACTAAGTTCTGTAACGTGGCTAACACGTGAAAGGGATCTAAAACTGGCTTACAAAAATGGCCACTACCTCATGGACTACCGGAAACAAAACAGGGCACACTCTGACCCAGTAAGCAGGGGGAAAAGCACCATGGGAGTAGAGCCTACCAACTACCAACATCGTAAGCATTTGCCACAAGCTACTGGAATCACGGAGCCCAATACCCTACACCCACCACAATGCATTGCTGATGTGACTCTGCAGTGCGCATAACAGAAAAGGTGTCACACTCACCTGAGAGCCACATCAGAACCAGGGAAAGGCTGTCACAGGATAGAACACATTCTGCTGTCATAGAGGTGGGTACGGCATTTGAGGCTGGCATAGAGGCTGGAAAAAAAGTTATTAAAGTGGGGTTTTTTTGGTGGGAGGGGCAGTGGCGTAGCCAAGGGTGGGCTTGGGTGGGCCCAGGCCCACCCACTTTGGGTTCAGGCCCATCCAGTAGCAGCATACCTATGATGTGGCTGGCAGGGATCCCCAAGCCCACCCAGCTGAAAACTCCCAACAAGTGTCCCTCCTGCATACCTTGTAAGTAGCAGATCTTCGCCTGCACTGAGCAGTGACATACATACTGCTTGCACCGAGCCCCACAGCCTTCCCTCTGATGTATTTCTGCCTAGGCAGAAACAGGAAGTTGCATCAGAGGGAAGGGTGTGGGACCAACACGAGCAGTGTGTATTAGTTGCTGCTCGCTGCTGGTGAAAATCTGCTATTTAAAAGGTATACGGGAGAGGGGGAATGTTTGAGAGACCATATGGCATGCAGACGAGAGAAGGAGAGACCAAATCACCTGTGGGACGGGGCGAGGTTCTTCTGCCCACCCACCTTGGGCCCAGGCCCACCCAAAATTGAGTGTCTGGCTACGCCCCTGGGGAGGGGGTTAGTGACCACTGGGGGAGTCCGGGGAGGTCATCCCCGATTCCCTCCAGTGGTCATCTGGTCAGTTGGGGCACGTTTTTGGGACCTGTTTGTGAAAAAAAAGGGTCCAAAAAAAGTGACCCAAAATCGCGGTTAAAACGCCTTTTTTTTTTTATTATCAGCTAAAGATGCCCATCTCTCCTCGGCCGATAACCACGCCCCAGTTCCGCCTTCACCATGCCTCCAACATCAACTTTACCCGTTTCCGCGACGGATTGCAGTTGGAAACGCCCAAAATCGGCTTTCGATTATACCGATTTGGGCGCCCATGGGAGAAAGACGCCCATCTCCCGATTTGGGCCGCAATATAGGCGTTTTTCTCTTTCGATTGTAAGCTGGTTAGTGTTCTCTACTTATACAGTGTAGATGGTTAAAAATAAAAAAAAATAGTTGGTGAGTAAAATACATACCAGGCAAAAGAGCAAATTCAAAAGCAGCAAGATCCCTCTTCAAGCAAGTAAAAGCACTATAGTCCTAAAAAATTGGTATAAAATAAAAAGGTTACCATTAAGAGGCTATGCAAAAGGATGTAATTCAAAAGAAATCTCTACTTTACCAGTCAAAGGTTAGCCAACACACTCAACAGAGCAATGCAATCATCTGTTCAAACATGAGGGGCTACTGAGGCTTGTGTATATACTACTTTCTGGGTGATATAGAGGGGCATAATTGAACGGCGCCGGCCATCTTCGGGACTGGCTCAGCAAAGGGGCGGAGCCAACTGTATTATCGAAAAAGATGGCCGGCCATCTTTTCTTTCGATAATATGGTTGGGGCCGACTAAATCTCAACATTTAAATCAAATGTTGAGATCGCCGGGTTTAGAGATGGCCGGCTTCGGTTTTCGGCCATAATGGAAACAAGGCCCGGCCATCTCAAACCTGGTGAAATGCAAGGTATTTGGTCATGGGAGGAGCCAGCATTTGTAGTGTACTGGTCCCCCTCACATGCCAGGACACCAACCGGGCACCCTAGGGGGCACTGCAGTGGACTTCAAAAATTGCTCCCAGATGCATAGCTCCCTTACCTTGGGTGCTGAGCCCCCCAAATCCCCCCCCCCAAAACCCGCTCCCCACAACTCTACACCACTACTATAGCCCAAAGGGGTGAAGGGGGGCACCTACATGTGGGTACAGTGGGTTTTGGGGGGGTTTGGAGTGCTCCCATTTACCACCACAAGTGTAACAGGTAGGGGGGGATGGGCCTGGGTCCACCTGCCTGAAGTGCACTGCACCCACAAAAAAACTGATCCAGGTACCTGCATACTGCTGTCAGGGAGCTGGGTATGACATTTCAGGCTGGCATAGAGGCTGGCAAAAAAATGTTAAACATTTTTTGTGGGGGGTGAGAGAGGGTTGGTGACCACTGGGGGAGTAAGGGGAGGTGATCCCCGATTCCCTCCAGTGGTCATCTGGTCAATTGGGGCACTTTTTTGAGGCTTGGTCATAAAAATAAATGGACCAAGTGAAGCCGGCAAAATGCTCATCAGAGCCGGCCATCTTTTTTCCATTATCGGGCGAAGCCGGCCATCTTGTAACCACGCCCCCGTTCCGCCCCCATCCTGCCTTCTGTACCCTGCTGAAACACCCCCTTGAAGTTTGGACAGCTCCGCAACGGAAAGCAGTTGAAGCCAGCCAAAATTGGCTTTCGGTTATACCGATTTGGCCAGCCATCTCCCGATTTGTGTTGGAAGATGGCCGGCGATCTCTTTCGAAAATAAGCTGGATATACACCACTAGGGTTCCCATATTTGCCCTAAGAAAAAAAGAGAACACATGCCCCGGCCCCTGTTGCACCCTGCCCCACCCCCTGTTGCACCCTGCCCCGTCCCACCCCTTGTCAAACCCCACCCCGCCCCCTGACATTTTGACCCCTCCCCCCAAAGAACGCCAGATTCCCTCTCTCCCCCCCTATTCCCCCATGTAGATCCTCCCCCCAATTTTCCAGCCGCCTCCACCCACATGACTCCATTCACTACCCCTTCCCTCCCCTCCCTTGCTTTAGTGTGGTGCCCTAGTGGTCTAGTGGCCTCTTTAGGGCAGGAAAGAGCCCCCTCTTTCCTGCTCGCTCTTTCCTGCTTGCCATGTCTGCAGACTCTTTCTACCGGTGCCGATTCAAAATGGCTGCCGAGAGTTCAAGCAGTGACCTTGCAAGACTTTTGTGGAAGTCTCGAGAGGCCGCCTCTTGAACTCTCAGCAGCCATTTTGAATTGGGAGAAATGCAGTCTGCAGATGCGCCGGGCAGAAAAGAGGGGGCTATTTCCTGTCCTGAACAGGTCACTAGACCACCAGGGCACCACACTAAGGTAAAGGAGGGGAGGGAAGGATAGGATGCCCGTCTGCCCATTCGTCCGCAAATCTGCACAAACGGGAAGGATGGCAAAACCTGCCTGGCAAAAACAGCAAGATCCCCTCCTCAAGGGTGTAAAAGCACTATAGTCCTAAAAATTTTACAAATTACTTGGAGCAGGCTGAGAGAGGCAGCAATTCAAAAAGCAGTAAATGCAGAAGCAAATGCTAAAAAAAAATCTAATCATATACAAAGTAACATAGTAAATGACGGCAGATAAAGACCTGAACCCAACAAGATAAACTCATTTTACATGGTTTGCTATTTGCATTTTTTATTCAATTTTTTTTAGATATTTGGTTCTGCAATTATTGCTTTTAGAATTGCTACCTCTCAGACTGTTCCAAGTAATTTGTAAAATTCTTAGGACTATAGTGCTTTTACTTCATTGAGGAGGGATCTTGCTGCTTTTGCATTTGCATTTGCTGCACAATTGTTTTACTTTGTTTTATGTATGTCATATTTTGTACGTTTATTGAACTGTTTATTATATTAAGCATCTCTATATATACTTTATCAACCGATTCGTGAACACTGTGTATGTATTATTGTTATTCAACTATGTATTTTTTTATTGTACTATTTTGTTGAAACATTTGTGAAAATTATATTTTTATATGATATGTTTTAGTTATATTCCTGATGCAGCCCAGTGGTGGGTGAAATGTGTCCACTTCGGGTGCTTTTATGAAAAAAGGAAACTTAACTCTCCATTGCCCCTGGTACAAAATAAGTACCTGAATATATGTAAACCGCTTTGAATGTAGTTGCAAAAACCTCAGAAAGGCGGTATATCAAGTCCCATTTCCCTTTCCCTTAAACTCCGCTAAGCTAACCGCCTTTACCACATTCTTTGGCAATGAATTCCAGAGTTTAATCACACGTTGAGTGAAGAAAATTTTTCTCCAATTCGTTTTAAATTTACTACATTGTAGCTTCATCGCATGCCCCCTAGTCCTAGTATTTTTGGAAAGCGTAAACAGATGCTTCACATCTACCAGTTCCACTCCACTCATTATTTTATAGACCTCTATCATATCTCCCCTCAACCGCCTTTTCAATCTATTTGATTCAAGGCTCTTGTTAATATACAATGCTACCCTTCCACCAGTTCAATCCACCCTATCACTACGATATAATTTGTACCCCGGTATGACAGTGTCCCACTGGTTATCCTCCTTCCACCAGGTCTCAGAGATGCCTATTATATCTAATTTTTCATTTAGTGCAATATATTCTAACTCTCCCATCTTATTTCTTAGGCTCCTGGCATTCACATATAGACATTTCAAACTATGTTTGTTGTTCCTATTTACATTATGCTCAGTATTTGACAGTATTAATTTGCAATCTTTTGTCTGTTTTTTCTTTTTATTTAAGGACACCTGATCTACTATGGTCTCTTTTGCAACCTCACTATCAGGATACTCTATCTTCCCTGGTTTGGTGATATCTTTGAAAGATACCATAAGTACATATAAGTATTGCCATACTGGAAAAGACCAAAGGTCCATCGAGCCCAGCATCCTGTTTCCAACAGTGGCCAATCCAGGTCACAAATACCCGGAAAGATCCCAAAAATGTACAAAACATTTTATACTGCTTATCCCAGAAATAGTGGATTTTCCCCAAGTCCATTTAATAAAGGTTTATGGACTTTTCCTTTAGGAAGCCATCCAAACCTTTTTAAAACTCCGCTAAGCTAACCGCCTTTACCACATTCTCTGGCAACGAATTCCAGAGTTTAATTACACGTTGAGTAAAGAAACATTTTCTCTGATTCGTTTTAAATTTACTACATTGTAGCTTCATCGCCTGCCCCCTAGTCCTAGTATTTTTGGAAAGCGTGAACAGACGCTTCACATCTACCCGTTCAACTCCACTCATTATTTTATAGACCTCTATCATATCTCCGCTCAGCCGCCTTTTCTCCAAGCTGAAGAGCCCTAGCCACTTTAGCCTTTCCTTATAGGGAAGTCGTCCCATCCCCTTTATCATTTTCGTTGCCCTTCTCTGCACCTTTTCTAATTCCACTATATCTTATTTGAGATGCGGCGACCAGAATTGAACACAATATTTGAGGTGCGGTCACACCATGGAGCGATACAAAGGCATTATAACATCCTCATTTTTGTTTTCCATTCATTTCCTAATAATACCTAACATTCTATTTCTTACCCGTAGCAGCACACTGAGCAGAAGGTTTCAACGTATCATCAACGATGACACCTAGATCCCTTTCTTGGTCTGTGACTTCTAACGTGGAACTTTGCATGATGTAGTTATAATTCGGGTTCCTCTTTCCCACATGCATCACTTTGCACTTGCTTACATTAAACGTCATCTGCCATTTAGACACCCAGTCTCGTAAGGTCCTCTTGTAATTTTTCACAATCCTCTTGCAATTTAACGAATTTGAATAACCCGAACCGTGCGCTTTTGAGTGACTATCGGCCTTCCCCCCGTTTCTAGTTTAAAAGCTGCTTTATCTCCTTTTTAAATGCCGATGCCAGCAGCCTGGTCCCACCCTGGTTAAGGTAGAGCCCATCCTTTCGGAATAGGCTCCCCCTTCCGCAGAATGTTGCCCAGTTCCTAACAAATTTAAAACCCTGTTCCCTACACCATCGTGTCATCCACGCATTGAGACTCCGGAGCTCTGCCTGTCTCTTGGGCCCTGCGCGTGGAACAGGTAGCATTTCAGAAAATGCTACCCTAGAGGTTCCAGATTTGAGCTTTCTACCTAAGTCTAAATTTGGCTTCCAGAACCTCTCTCCCACATTTTCCTATGTCATTGGTACCCACATGTACCAAGATAGCCAACTCCTCCCCAGCACTATCTAAAATCCTATCTAGGTGACACATGAGGTTCGCACCAGGCAGGCAAGTCACCAGGCGATCCTCATGTACTCCAGCCACCCAGCTATCTATAAGCCTAATGATTGAATCACCAACTACAGCAGCTGTCCTACTCCTTCCCTCCCGGGCAGTACTTGGAGACATATCCTCGGTGCGAGAGGATAGTATATCCTCTGGTGAGCAGGTCCTGGCTACAAGAGTACTTCCTACTTCACCAGGGTGATGCTGTCCTTCTAAGAGGCCTCCCTCCTCCATGTTAGCACAGGGGCTACCAGACTGGAGGTGGGACTTCTCTACAACATCCCTGTAGGTCTCCACTCCTTTCTTGTTTCCCTAATTAGAATAACAGACTATAAATGAAGAGTTGTCCTGGGGTGGACGGGAAGACTAAACTAGATCCTGCAGTGCCTGCTAGAGTCTATCTGTTAATGCTGTGGTACAAAGTTTTTAAAACTAAGGGGAAAAGACTATGAAGATTAGTTGACAAAATTTGCTTTTTTATATTTTTATTTTGCCTATCACTAACCTACAATTCTTCCTTTAATCCCCAATCTTTAAGTTCCCAAAGCACAAAGCAAAATAGTGTTCACTTACCAGAGAAATGTCCTCTTCTATCAGAACTTCTCAGAAAGAAAGTTCAGTGGGACCTTTCCACTTTCCCAAAGTGACAAATCCCAATCATTAAAAAGAATTAAGTAATATTTTTCTTTACTAGCGTTGTTGGCATTTTATTTCTAATTGGGCTGGTTCCAGTCTCTCTCTTCTACCTTCCATATGTCAGTCTTCTCCTAAAATATTTTCCAGGTTTGCTTTCCATTTCTTCTCTCCTTCTCTGTATCTGTCTGGCACTGATCTTTCTTTTTATTTTGTTTTTTTGGGGGTTTTGTTGTATTTTTTTACTTTTCTTTTCTCTGCCTTTATATCCACCCATTTGATTTTACCCTCATTCTCCCTTTCCCTCACCCTGTAATCCTTAGTCTCCTTTTCTCCTCTCATCTACTTACTAGCTTTTTCCATCTCCCTCCCATTACAGGACTCCCATTGCCTCCTCTATCTCTCTCCTTCCCCAATCTCCTATTCCTGTCTCTTTCACCCATTCTCTGGCCTCCTATTTCACATTTCCATCTTCTATACTCACTCAACCATTACCACCAGCCTCAGCTCCATCCCTTTCTCTCCTTTTTTCTCTTTGTTTCCAGGATAGTGTGTCTCCATTGCTTCTTTTCCCTCCAGTCAACCTCCCCTCTGGCCCCCTCCCAATCCAGCCCCTCCCTCTGTGGGTCCAGTATCTCCCCCTTGTATTTCTCAGCCCCTGATTGGATCTCCCTTCCCTTCTGAGTGCATCATCTCTCTCCCCTTGCCCCCCTCAGCTGTTCAGCACTTCTCTCCCTCCTTGACCTCCCCTCTGCTGCCACCACCTCAGTCCAGTACCTCTCACTCCCTTCCCTTCTCTTCTTCCAGCAGTTAAGCTTTCTCCGCATTGCCCACAGCATGAGGTATGTCAGCAAGCTGCTTCCAGCAATCCTGGGGGCCTTCCCTCAGCCACATTGTGCCCTTGAGGAAAACAAGAAGTTGCTTCAGAAGGGCCTGAGAGGAGGTGGGGATCAAGGAGGGAAACAGTCACTGGACTCTGAGGGGAGGGAGGGGCAAGGCAAGAGAGTGGTGCTGGATGTGGAGGGAGTGGGCAGTGGAGAGAGATGCCGGATCCACAGGAGCTGAGGAAGGGAAGGAAGAGGAGAGTAACCTGGTACAACAGATAAGCACAGCTTACTGTGGCTTTTGGTGACCCTTGCCATGCTTACTGGGTTGCACTGGCCCTGCCTGGATTACCAGCAGTTGCAGTCCACGGTCACTTCCTGGATTACCAGCAGTTGCAGTCCACCATCACTTAGCCTTAGGTTGCATGATTCCCCTGTTACTTTGGTCATACATTTAAATATATTGATGTCATTCTTGATCAGGACTTATCCTTCAACCAACAAACTTTGACTAATTTAGAATTGTCCATTATTTTGTTGATCTCTCCTCTCAGAGACTATTCTTTATGCCCTTTTGTACATTCTGCCTAGACTATTGTAATATAATCTATCCATGTCTCTCACAACATGTGATTTGCTGCCTTCAAGCTATTCAGAATACTGCTGTTTGTATTCTTTCACACACAAGTAGATTTCATTGAGTCACTCCTTTGCTCATTGCACAGTACTGGCTTCCCAGTTCATTCCGCATCCACTTTAAAATTCTTACACTCACTCACAAGGCCATCCATACCAATACTCCTTATCTGTTTCAGTTAATTCAGCCTTACTCACTCCCCAGGGTTCTCTGTTCCCTCAATGACCTACTCCTTCATATCCCATCAGTACATCAGGCACATTACCAAACTACAAGGAATCAAGCTTTTTTTGTACTACATCCTATTTATGGAATCCTTTCTGTCTCAAGACGAGACTTGAACCTTCCTATTAAAAATTCAGGTCATCTCTGAAAACTTATCTATTTTACAAAGCCTTTAATCTGCAGTTGGGTGACTTGGCAGCCTTTGGGATCCACTGATTTCCACAGGTCCTTTCCTCCTGTCTCTTATATTTTTACTATCGGTGTTTTAGATGTTTCCACTGTAAGGTCTTTCTTTTTATCGTTTCTCCTATTTTTTGTACTGCTATGTTGTACTCCTATGTACTTCTCAGTCCTACAGTGGAATTCCTTTATCTTTAATTTTGCTTTTATGTATTGTACATCACTCTACTATTGTCTATAGGAAGAACGGTATATCTGATGCTGGAGATTTACCACCACAATGCTGGAGATTGAAGGCCAATGAATGAGATTTTTCTCACAGGCTCCAGTCATGTCTAAAACTGGCAGATACACATTCCAAAAACTGACATACTTCAATCAATAAATAGAAAAAAAAACTATTTCTACCTTTGTTGCCTGGTCATTTCCTTTTTTTTATTGTGTAGGTCCTATTCTCTGGTTTCTGCTTTCCTCTATCTTCTTTTAACTGTCTTGCCAGAGTCTGCTAGTCCATTTGGCACTTCTTTTCTCTCCATGTCCACCATCCATCTTCTGTCTGCATCCCTATCTATCTGACCCAGTATCACCCCTGTCTTCCCACCATATTGAGCATTTCTCATCTCTGTGTCCCTATTCTTGCACTGTCCAACATAACTCATGTGTCCCTCCCTACCCCCCCCCCCCCCCGTCCAATGTAACTCATGTGTCCCTATCCCCCCACACATACACATGCCAGTATCTTTTTCTCTTTTCCTTCCCTCCTGTCTCCCTCGCTAGGCCAGAATCTCACCCTCTCTCTTCCCTTGCTCCTGCTCTGTCTCTCCTTTGCAAGACCAACAACTCTCCCTCTTCCTTCTTTCCCCCATGTCCTGGTACCTCTCTCCTTTCTTATCCTTCACCCCCCCCCCCCCCCCCCCCAAGTCCAGCACCTCTTTTTCTCTCCATTCTCTTCCTCATCCTCCTCATTGGATCTCTGTCTTCCCTACCTGACCTTTTTGTCCAGCACCTCTCTCCTTCCTCCTCCCCCCCATCCAATGCAGCACCTGCCTGCCCCCCTCCCCCCCCATGATGCAGCACCTCTCTACCTCTTTGTCCTCCCACCATCACCTGCAATTTGATACTTATCCTCTTCTAAGTTCTTCTTGCCACAATCTGTGCAGTGCTGGCACTCTCAGCAATAGCATACTGCTTCAGTCAATCCAGAGGCCTTCCTTCAGTAAGGACAGGATACAGCTGAAGGAAGGCCCCCAGGATTGACTGAAGCAGCCTGCTGTTGCTGAGTAGCAGGCTGCTTCAGCCAATCCCAGTGCCTTCCTTCAGCAAGGGTGGGATGCAGCTGAAGGAAGGCCCCTGGGATTGGCTGAAGCAGCCTGCGCTTGCTGAGGGTGCCAGCACTGCAAGAATAACTTAAATGGAGAAGATGGTACCGGATTGCAGGTGGTGGGTGGCGGGGGGGGGGGGGCTGTCATTGTGTGAAATTGGACCCCTTAAGCATGTGAGCTAGAGAAGGGGCCCCAATTGAGTGTGACTTGGCATGTCTACATAAGGTTAGCTTTTGACTCCCTGGCATGACCTGATTTACAGAGAATGAATGAGCAAGTTATCAGGACAGAATCTGGAGGAAGGGGAGAGAGCTGGGAGAGCATCACATTAGAGAGGATTGTCCTGCAGCTCAGAATGGTAAATTGTGTCTTGAGGTTGCCTTAAAATACCCAGATAGAAAGTAGTATACCAGAGTATCCCTTGGTAGAGCATTTGCTGCTCTATAAAGAGAGTCATGTAGAAAAAGTTTATTTTATTTATTTATTTATTTGTTACATTTGTATCCCACATTGTCATAGTTAATCTGTTCCCATTCTACCTGGTTTGCACAGGTTCTCTGTGGAGCTATGTCCGGGCCAGCATGTCACTGTCTGGATACATGCCCCCTCTCTGTGATCCAAAGGATGGACATCTTTTGATGGATGGAGGATACATCAATAACCTTCCAGGTACATTGCATTTGTAGGAGCCAGAAGGTTCATCCTTCTCAGTGCAGTTCACATAAAGGCCAGTTGGTGCAGTAGGGCAATCTGAGACACAGGATGAGTAAATGGAAAGTGCTTCTCTTAGTAAAATCAGATTGGAGGTTTCAAGAAGATCCTCATTTGCATACATTGCACTACAGGCTAAGATTAGGACCAAATCCGCCTTACAAAGATTTTAAAAAGAATTAAAAACCTGGAAGGAACAATGCAGAAAGCTACCATGGGCAGAAGCATTCAGTTAACATGCAGTTTACATGCTCATTAATGGCCACTAAATATAGAAAGGTTTTTGCACTGAAGTTAACTCGCACAGTTGTCTTGTCTGGGAAGAAGGTGAGCCCTTAGGTCCCGCAAGGCCCCAAAGGACCTCAGAGGACAGCCTTGCAACCCCAAGTCTTCACCCGTGGCGACCGCCGTTCACCAGGGGTTGAGCCCCCAGCTGCAGGCGGCCAACGGGACTTCCGGAACCGCGGGGTTGACGAACTGATCCAGTACCGGAACCAGGAGCGAGGAGTGCAGGTGGAAAACAGAGAAGTCCAATAACAGGTCACAGGTCAGGACAGGCAGCTATCAGAGTCGTCCAGAAACAGGCAACAGGTCAGGGCAGGCAACTCACAGCGTCGTCCAAAGACAGGCAACAGGTCAGGGCAGGCGGCTAGCAGAGTAGTCCAGAAAACAGTCCAAAGGTCAAACCAGGAGAGCAAGGGAACGTACTGAAAACAAGAACACACAAAGACTGGCCTAGGGAAACAGAACCTGAAGCAATGTCCTGTTTCAGCCCCGCTCCTTAAATACTGTCAGCATTCAACCGCCCAGCCCCAGCCGACATGGCCGGCCAATCGGAACCCAGCCACTGAAGAAATTCCTCTGGTTGGTTCCGTCCGGCCTCCCAGGCGGGGCTACAGCACCGGCCTCCCAATCTGGCTCCTCTGAGGCGGAGCTTCGGGTTCCCGCGCCCGAATGTGGAGAAGACGCCGGCCATCGCGTCTCGGCGCCATCCTCCCCGCTAGCGCAAGCACGCATCCCATAGCCGGCGACCGAGAGCCCAGAAGCCGTGATCGCCGGCCCACGGGCTCGGCCCTGGACAGGGCGGCCATCACCGCAGCGAGCCCCGGCTCTCCGCCGCGGCCTCAAGAAGGCTGGCCCTCGCCGCAATGGACACCGGCTCTTGCTTCCCGCAGAGGAGCAGCTGGAAGGAGCGACGGATGTGACAACAGTAGACATTAGTGCACCGCATATTAAAGTGGAACTCACAGCAATGTAGAGCTATACGCTGGTGTCTAAGGCACAAGCATAAAGCCAGAAACCTACTGTCAGGTCTGAGGCAACACAAGGAGCCCCCATGACCCAACACCCTGTCCCCTGATAGCATCCTACATTGGTTCTCCTTCCCCACTACCTGACCACCCTCCTACTCCAACTTCTAAAAATAATCCCTCATAGTCTAGCAGCTCCCCTTCCTATGACCCAATCACCCTCCTTCCAAAAATAATCCATGGTAGTCTAGTGGCCCCAACACTCCTGGCCCCCAACTGTAAAAAAAATCCTTGGTGTCTAGCATCACCCCCAATGCCAGCCCCTTTCCCAGGCTTCCCAGATCCCCCCACAGAGCATACCTTAAAAGAGGCAGGATGGGAGAGTGGTAAGATGGTGACCTGAAGTTCGTATGCCCAACGGCCCAGCTGCCTTCTGAAGTTTTGTCTTCTTTATGTAAATTTCCTCTCTGCAATTGCACTTTCCTTAACTGAGAGGAAGGGAACAACCGGCGGTCAGCCGCTGATGGCCAGCATTTTGTCCCCCGAGCAGCAAGTGCGGGACCGCTGCGTGTCGAACTGCACACAGATGAAAGGGTGGGCGAGTCCTTTGATTAGCGCTGGTGAAGGAGCGTCAATGCTCTTGGACCTGGAAAAACAACTCCATCGCTCTCGAATTATTCAACCACCATGTCCAGAGGAGTGAGTTAGGGGCATATGCTGAAACGGAGGACGTTTACAGCAGAACCTGAATCGGTGGAACCACTCTTAAACACCTCAAGAGAAATCACCTTGGAGTTTTTGGCTTCCGTGGAGGTTACATTGAATACCATCTGGAAGGCGCTTCGGGACCTAATGGCGGTAGTAAATAACTTTGTATCAGATATAATCTTATTGGCTAGTTGCATGGACAATTTGACTGAACCCTTTGAGAGTGAAAAATTGATATAACAAATGTAGTTCTCAACATGCAAGAGGTGGTTGTGATCTTGAAAATGATATTGGACCAGAAACTTTGAATAATAAGGTGGATGTTATTGTGGATGATTAATGTCGAGATTATTATTTTTCCCAGAGTTCCAGGTATGACTCCTAAAGTTTTCCTCAGAAATATTTCCTTAATTATTACTTCGAAATGAGTGAAGCCTGTGAAGACTGGGATTCCTTTAATCAGTGGGATTTGAACTGGAGACTTAAGTATATGTATTGTTAAATAACTTCTGTTTTTTAAAAGAGAGAGAATGTAATCAGATGTATTATTTCTAACTAAAATTTGGACAATAAGTATGTTCTTAATGAAATTAATTGACTATACACCGTATTTGGACTTGAAGAAGCCAACCAGATGATCAATGTGGACTAATGAATTAGATGAGAAATATCTGGGGATAATCAGGTTAATACCATGTTTTCTTTTTTTCTGTTTACTGTTTAATTGATCTCCTTGTCTTATTTCACTCTCCCTACTTTTCTTCACTTTGTGGTCTAAGAAAGAGAAAGATTGTATATAATCCATATATCTAGTTGGGATTGTTTTCTTCTTATATTGTATTAATGTGCAGTCATCTCTGTATTACTGTTTGCAAGTGATCCTTGTAAATGAAAAGTTATAAATAAATGATTAAAAAAAAAAAGAGGCAGGAGTGATACCCACTCACACCTACCTGCCTCTGGCACTGCCATCTTGGAAATAGTGGCACAGACCTCACCCAGTGCATTTGGAGACTACCAAATAAGGGAAAAATTCCCTTGTTTGGCATCGTGTAGTCAGGCACTACCATATCCCAATATGGTGGCGCCGGAGGCAGGAGCGAGTGGGTATCACTTCTGCCTCTTAAGGAATGCTGTAAGGGAGCCTGGGACAAGAAACGGGGTGGGGGGGATGCTGCTAGACACAAGGGATTCATTTTTTCAAAGTTGGGGATGGGTGCCGCTAGAGTACCAAGGATTATTTTTGGAAGTCAGGGCAAGGGGGTAAGATTGGATCATGGGGAGGGAGGCCACTAGACCACCAGGAATTAGGGGCTGGTGGTTTGGTTCTTTTTTATTAATCCCCCCTTTCCTGTCAGTGCACCGCCCACCCATACATGTGAGCTGAGCGACCGGGAAGACTTCTGTTTTTCCACTTCAGCACCGTCCAAATAGGATCACTCAGCAAAACTGGTTAGTCCACGATCCCTTTGTTATAATCCAGAATAAAGGTTAGTCCACAATCTCTTTGTAGTAATTTGAAACAAAAGTTAGTCCACGATCCCTTTGTAGTAATCCAAAACAAAGATTAGTCCATGATCTTCCACAATAATTCAATGATAGGTCAGTCTACAATCCTCCATGAAAATCCACCAATGATCAATCCACGATCCTGTCCAGTAGAAGGGCCTCTCAACTTCAGCAAGGGGGAGAACAATCCAACTCCTAAAAGGGGCCTTTTCTCCCTTCTCCAGTCCTATTTGCAAGGAATGTAACATAGTAGATGACGGCAGAAAAAGACCTGCCCAAGAAATGAGCCACTTTTTTGTGTATACCTTACCTTGATTTGTACTTGTCTTTTTCAGGGCACAGACCGTACAAGTCTGCCCAGCACTATCCCCGCCTCCCACCATTAGCTCTGGCACAGACCGTATAAGTCTGCCCGGCACTATCCCCGCCTCCCACTACCAGCTCTGTTATCCAATCTCGGCTAAGCTCCTGAGGATCCATTTCTTCTGAACAGGATTCATTTATGTTTATCCCACGCATGTTTGAATTCCGTTACCGTTTTCATCTCCACCACCTCCCGCGGGAGGGCATTCCAAGCATCCACCACTCTCCGTGAAAAAATACTTCCTGACATTTTTCTTGAGTCTGCCCCTCTTCAATCTCATTTCATGTCCTCTCGTTCTACCGCCTTCATATCTCCGGAAAAGGTTCGTTTGCGGATTAATACCTTTCAAATATTTGAACGTCTGTATCATATCACCCCTGTTTCTCCTTTCCTCCAGGGTATACATGTTCAGGTCAGCAAGTCTCTCCTCATAGTCTTGTAACGCAAATCCTATACCATTCTCGTAGCTTTTCTTTGCACCGCTTCGATTCTTTTTACATCCTTAGCAAGATACAGCCTCCAAAACTGAACACAATACTCCAGATGGGGCCTCACCAACGACTTATACAGGGGCATCAACACTTCCTTTCTTCTGCTGGTCACACCTCTCTCTATACAGCCTAGCAATCTTCTAGCTACGGCCACCGCCTTGTCACACTGTTTCGTCGCCTTCAAATCCTCAGATACTATCACCCCAAGATCCCTCTCCCCGTCCGTTCCTATCAGACTGTCGCCGCCTAACACATACATCTCCTGTGGATTTCTATTTCCTAAGTGCATCACTTTGCATTTCTTGGCATTGAATTTTAATTGGTAAATATAACAGAAACCTTCATGAAAATTGTAAAGCAAAAATTTTTTTTTATCTCATTACTCATAATGTATACATAATTATTTTTTATGCAAAATCCAATAAAGTATATAAATATTTATTTGTTGTGCTCAGTTTTTTTGGTGTATTGCTGTGGACTGAAAATCCAAGCTTTGCAGGTACACCACCTTTACATCATAGCACATCCTACCTCCATCCTAATAGTAATAATGTTCAATAGATGGCAAAGTCCAAGAAAGATATTAAAAACTGATGTTCAAAAAAATCAAATAACAGCTACTTAGCTTAAGTGGAGATTGTGCAAAATCAGAGATCTTCTTCCTGCAAAGTTCTTGTCCACTGCAATACTTTTTTCAAAGAATCATTCCGTGCAGAATTTAAGAACAAAGGAATCACAGTTCAGCAATTTTAGTTCCCTACATGGGCCGTGTTTCGCCAAACTAATGGCGTCTTCAGGGGAACTGATCTGAAATACAGGTTAGAGATTGTATAAAACCAGCACTTCATTTCACATCTAAAAATAAGTGTAAAATAGCCATACAAAACTTAAAATGTAAAATATACTCCTCTTACAACAGAAAATCCAAAATATAACTCACTGTTCAGCAGAACCAGGGAAGAGCCCCACCCTGTCCGGTTCACGAATGAAATAAAGAACATCATTAACAAACACTGGTCTATGTTGACTTCTCTCGGTTTTGATCAAACACCAACATTTGCCTATATGCGTGATCACAATCTAGGTGAGATATTGGCATCTGTCAATCCAGGACTGTGGACTGCTTCTGTATCTGAGATAAAAGGTCATAGAAGCTGTGGCAGATGTGTTTATTGCCAGCACTCCTGGCAAACTATGAGAGTCACTAATCCCTGGACGAATAAACCATTTTTCTTGAATAAGTCTACAGATTGTAATTCATCTCAAGTAGTCTATGGTATAGTGTGCCCATGTACTAAATGGTACATAGGGCACACCAGTAGACGGATTAAACAGAGGATTGGGGAACATCTGAGTAATTTAAGAAACAGCAAACATGAAGCTCCACTTGTGGATCACTGGCTACAGGCACATCATGACATCAAAGATTTAAAATTTGTTGTGCTTTTTCAGATTGTTTTACCTTTAGGTGGAGATGTCTCTCGTTTGTTACTTCAGAAAGAGCAAGAATTTATTTTTCGATGGCGAACAGTGGCCCCTAGTGGCTTGAATAGAGAAATAGAATGGCAAGCTCTCATTTAATCTTTTTCCCGCCGTTTGAAAACAGCTGATGCCTGACATATATTCTGCGCATGTGTGGGCGTTCGGGAGTAGGTTTGTGAACCGGACAGGGTGGGGCTCTTCCCTGGTTCTGCTGAACAGTGAGTTATATTTTGGATTTTCTGTTGTAAGAGGAGTATATTTTACATTTTAAGTTTTGTATGGCTATTTTACACTTATTTTTACAATTTTCATGAAGGTTTCTGTTATATTTACCAATTTTGTAATTTGAAACCGTTTCTTATTGAATACCCAGAATTACGTTTGGTATTGAATTTTAATTGCCAAACCTTAGACCATTCTTCAGATCCTTTTTCATGTTTTCCACTCCCTCCGGGGTGTCCACTCTGTTACAGATCTTAGTATCATCCGCAAATAGGCAAACTTTACCTTCTAACCCTTCGGCAAGGTCACTCACAAATATATTGAACAGAATCGGCCCCATCACCGATCCTTGAGGCACTCCACTACTCACCTTTCCCTCCTCCGAGCGAACTCCATTCACCACCACCCTCTGGCGTCTGTCCATCAACCAGTTCCTAATCCAGTTCACCACTTCGAGTCCTATCTTCAGCCCCTCCAGTTTATTTAAAAGCCTTCTGTGGGGAACCGTGTCAAAAGCTTTGCTGAAATCTAAGTAGATTACGTCCATAGCTCGTCCCTGATTCAATTCTCCTGTCACCCAATCAAAGAACTCAATGAGATTCGTTTAGCACGATTTCCCTTTGGTAAAACTATGTTGTCTCGGATCTTGCAACTTATTGGCTTCCAGGAAATTCACTATCCTTTCCTTCAGCATCGCTTCCATTACTTTTCCAATAACCGAAGTGAGGCTTACCGGCCTGTAGTTTCCAGCTTCTTCCCTTTCACCACTTTTGTGAAGAGGGACCACCTCCACCGTTCTCCAATCCCTCGGAACCTCTCCCGTCTCTAAGGATTTATTAAACAAATCTTTAAGAGGACCCGCCAGAACCTCTCTGAGCTCCCTCAATATCCTGGGGTGGATCCCGTCCGGTCCCATGGATTTGTTTGTTTATTTATTTATTTAATTGCATTTGTATCCCACATTTTCCCACCTATTTGCGGGCTCAGTGTGGCTTACAATACATTGTAAATAATGGAAATACAGTTTGTTACATTGCGATTATGGGTTACATTGTGAAAAGTTAAGCTTTACAAGTTGTTCATACATACTCTCTTCTGTAAATGATGCTGTATCCGCTGCATTTTCATTTGTACTTTTTCTACTCCATTGCGGTCCTGCTCCAGGATTTTCTTCTGTGAAAACAGAACAGAAGTATCTATTTAGCAAATCTGCTTTTTCTTCATCACTATCTACATAGCGGTTTGCAGTAACTTTTAGTCTCACAATTCCCTTTTTAGTCATTGTCCTTTCACTAATATACCTGAAGAAATTTTTGTCACCCCTCCTTACATTTCTAGCCATTTGTTCTTCCGCTTGCGCTTTCGCCAGACGTATCTCTCTCTTGGCTTCTTTCAGTTTCTTCCGGTATTCCTCCCCGTGTTCCTGTTCTTGAGTTTTTGTGTATTTCTGGAATGCCAACTCTTTAGCCTTTATTTTCTCAGCCACTTGTTTGAAGAACCATATCGGTTTCCTTTTTCTCTTGCTTTTATTTACTTTCCTTACATAAAGGTTTGTGGCCTTATTTATAGCTTCTTTCAGCCTTCCACTTCTTGTACTTCCTCCCAGCCCATCATCTCCTTCCTCAGGTAGTCCCCCATTTTAGTAAAGTCAGCACGCTTGAAATCCAGGACTTTGAGTTTTGAGTGGCCGCCCTCCACTACAGCCGTCATATCAAACCAAACCGTTTGATGGTCACTGTTGCCCAGGTGGGCACCCACTCGGACATTTGACACGCTATCCCCATTTGTGAGCACCAGATCCAGCGTCGCTCCCTCCCTTGTGGGTTCTGTCACCATTTGTCAAGCAAAACACTTTGGAAAGCATCCATGATCTCTCTACTTCTCTCCGATTCCGCCGATGGAACCTTCCAATCTACATCCGGCAGATTGAAATCTCCCAGCAACAGCACCTCTCTCTTCTTTCCTAACTTTTGAATATCTGCGATCAGATCCCTATCTAGTTCCTCCAGTTGTGTCGGGGGTCTGTAGACAACACCCACGTGGACTGAGGTTCTATCATCTCTTTTTAAGGTGATCCATATCGCTTCTTCTTTTCCCCATGTCCCTGTCATTTCAGTTGCTGTGATATCATTTCTCACATACAGAGCTACTCCTCCACCTTTTCGACCCTCTCTATCCTTCCTAAATAGATTATAGCCTGGTATGTTTGCATCCCATTCATGGGAACCATTTAGCCACGTCTCCTTGATTGCAACAATGTCTAAGTCTGCCTCCACCATCAGGGCTTGAAGGTCATGAACTTTATTGCTTAGACTGCGAGCATTTGTGGTCATCGCATTACATCTACATTTCCTGGTATGTGTTTCAACATAAGTGATTTGGGGGTGTCTTAACCCTTTGGGTACCTTCCTATCTTTTTGATCCATCTTCATTCCTTTTTCTTCTGCATCCGTTCTATTTTCAGGAATATCACAGTGCTTTAATGGCGCAAAAGAATTCTGTAGGGGCAACACTTGTGAGGGCGGATGCTTGTGTGTCACATAACGAAGTCTGCCTGAGCCTACTGTGAACCATCTGTGTTTTGGTGGTTTTATAGTTTATCTGCCTATGCAAATCATATGTAAATGAATTTCCTATTACAGCTTCTGGATACTTTTCTTGCACTCCCAGTGCTCAGGGAATTATATAAATCAATCCAAGAAGGGTTCGTTTCCCCCCAGCCACCTCCCACATAGCTTTCCCTGATCAACTACTACCTCCCAAGCAGTGTCCCAGTCTTCACCCTAATTAAGTAGGTGAGCTATGGGACTAACCTGAAATCCAAGTAGTTAACCTAGAAGGTCCAGTTCTAGCACTCTTTCTGGACTGGGGTTCCCACCTTTCTGTAATGGAACATGCACCCCCATCAACTACCCCCCCCCCCCTTCTTTGAAGAACTCCACCCCCCTCCTGAGAAAGATAGTCAGCGTTTGCATTCTCTTTCCTCGCCTGATGCTCCACCTTAAAATCATAGGCCTGGAGGGATAGATACTAGCGCATTAATTTAGCATTATGATTCTTTGAGGCCTACCCATTTCTTTTTTTTTATTTTTTATTTTAATCTTTTCACATTACATTATCAAGAATTAACACTTGATCAAGAAAAGTATCTAAAAAAGAAAAAGAACATTTTTTCAAAAACTTATTCAATTTATCTAAGAAATGATACTCAAGTCCACATAATAATGGATTCCAAGATAATCAAATTGAGGAGAAAGAAAGATATAAATTCAAGGTATATGCACCTATGACTAAGGACAAACAAATTATTTATGTTTAAGCTGTTTCAACCCTTTTCAAGGCAACAAATGATGTCAAATGTGAAGGTTCCATAAAAACATATTTAAATGAGTTGTATCTTATGATTCATTTGCAAGGATATCTCAGGTGGAATACACCTCCCATATGGAGAACAGCCAGTTTCAGTAACAAAAATTGTTTCCGCCTCTTCTGGGTCTCTCGTGGAACATCAGGAAACAGGTTAATTTTCAGACCCAAGAACAATTTGTCCTTGTTTTTGAAAAACAACTTGAAAAGCCACTGCTTATCAGGCAGCAAAGCCACAGTGGCTATCAATGTTGCCGGTTTGGCTAGTTCTGTTTCAGAGGTTTCTAGTAGAGCAGTCACATTTAAGTCGTTTTGTTCTTCTTTTTGAGGAATATAATATGCCTGAGTTAACAGAGGCATGGCAGATTCAGGAACTCCCAAAATTTGAACAAAATATCTCTTTAA
This sequence comes from Microcaecilia unicolor, assembly GCF_901765095.1. Classification (NCBI taxonomy): domain Eukaryota; kingdom Metazoa; phylum Chordata; class Amphibia; order Gymnophiona; family Siphonopidae; genus Microcaecilia; species Microcaecilia unicolor. The sequence goes on from NC_044036.1 coordinate 233,049,269, forward strand.
CATTTCAGTTGGTTGTACCATTTTTACTTTTGGGAAATTCAAGAATCTTAAATTATGATTTCTCATATAGTTCTCATATATTTCTGATTTCTTCCTCAATATTACTAAATACTTTAACATATCAGTCCGTACATTTGCCATATTAACAGCATTCTTTTCAATAGTCTCTACACGAGTTTCTAAAGATTTCATATCTGCTTCTATTTTTTCAACTGTTTTTTCAGTTTCTGTTATCTTTTTAGTTAATACTTTATATTGGGATGTAGAAGATTGTATTGAGTTAGAGATCAGGTAAAGGGATTCTAAAGTTACCTCTGCCGGTTTCTGCATGAGAGGCGTAATCTCTCCACTTTCTGGCTCCTTACACTGTTCTGTTCCTCTTAGCTCCACAGCAGCAGGAAAAGTACCTCTACGGGCTCTATATGGTTCCGCAGAGGGGAATCCAGTTGATTCCCACTCTTCTCTTCATGTTGTTCCCGAGCCTCACTCAATGGCGTGCCCTCTCCGCAACCTGGCAGGGGCCCCGTCGATCTCGCAGAGGGGGAGCTGGTCATCTGCGGCTGCAGAGGGGGCGCTCGTGAGTCAGAGCTCAGCGTGACATCGAGCCCAGGAGCCACCAATACCTCCTCGACAGCGCCGGTGGTTCCAATGGGACAGCTCGTGACTGCCAAAGCTTGTCCTCGGGGTCTCGCAAAAAGGTCCATAGGCCTGTCCATTTCAATGGAGCATGGTCCATGATTAAAGTGAAATGTCTCCCCAGAAGATAGTACCTTAGTGTCTCTATGGCCCATTCCATATCATCATGCTGATCAATCCATAGACTGGTGGGTTGGGTCCATCTACCAGCAGGTGGAGATAGAGAGCAATCCTTTTGCCTCCCTATATGTGGTCATGTGCTGCCGGAAACTCCTCAGTATGTTCTCTATCTCAGCAGGTGGTGGTCACACACTCCAGCAGCTCTGGCTAGGTCTCCAAGCCTAATTTTTAGGTTTTGTTGAGTACCTGGGGTTGAGGGCTCTTCTTGAGCAAGTGCAAACCTGGTGGTGCCAGGTCCCTCCTTTTCTCCCCCCTCCCGCTGGCTCCGTTAAAAAAAAAAATAAATAAAATTTTGGGCGTCCTTAAGGGCGTTTATTTCGACGTTTATTTAAACGTTTATTGCAGCTACTCACTGGGACACCAGGTCGTTACAGCTCGGAGCGAGACGCAGGTAATTTTTACCTTTTTATAGCGGGCAGGGGGTTCCCCGATCGATCTCCACGTGGCCTATGGCGTCGGAGGGCGAGGGCGCGAGGAATCGCTCCCCGGACCGCGTGTGCGCTTCTAGCGGGGATGCGGGGGTCTTAAAGTCTGATTCGCCCTTGTTGGGTGTCAGTTCGGAGGCCGGTCACTGTCCCGGGTCTTCCTCCGGTGCGGCGGTTTTTCCCGCCATAAACGCCCATCCCCCGCTGCTCGCCTCCGCCATCTTGGCCGGCCACTCTGCTCGGACGGCTTCTTCTTGGGCCGCCCTTGAGCTGGGAGACGTTAACGCCATGGCCGCCCTTGATTTGGGCGACGGCAAAAAAGCGGCTAAAGTTAAGCGCCGTTCTTCCCGCGCGGCTCCTTCACGGAGTGTCGCGCCGGACGCCATCTTGGATGCGCAGCATGTTTCTCCCCCGCTCTTGCGAGCGCCGGTTGAGGGTGCGTCTAGGGCTGTGGCCCAGGCTGCTGAAGTGCACAGTCTGGGGGGTTTCTCCCCCGAGTTTATTTTGCTGCTGCATCAGGCCTTCCTTATGCAAAACGCTGCCCCTTCTCCCTTGTCCGATAAAGGGGTTGAGGCCCCCGGAAGTAAACGCCCTCGGGTGGAATCCCAGGCCTTAGAGGACTCTGTTTTCTCTGATGTAGATGAGGGCAGCGTATCTGAGTTCTCCCAACGGTCCTTTGGGGATTCCTTGGAGGAGACGGATTCCCGCTCGGATGGAGCGGATGACCCCTCTGCAGCGCGGATCTTTCGCTCAGAGGATTTGCCCAACCTGTTAGTGCAGGCCATGAGCATTTTGAAGATTTCCTCTCCAGAGGACGTCTCTCCCTCAGCCCCTGTTGGCTCCGCCATTATGCTGGGGACGAAGCGCCCGCCTAGAACCTTCCACGTGCATGATGCCATGCACACCTTAATTTCGGCTCAATGGGATGTCCCGGAAGCGAGCCTCAAAGTGGCTAGGGCTATGTCCCGCCTCTATCCTTTGCCTGAAAGTGAACGGGAGGCCTTTCTTTGGCCTACCGTGGATTCTTTAATCACTGCGGTGACTAAGAAAACGGCGTTGCCGGTGGAAGGTGGCACGGCCCTAAAGGACGCCCAAGACAGAAGATTGGAGGCTGCCTTAAGGTCGTCCTTCGAGGCGGCTGCCTTAAGTTTGCAGGCCTCAGTTTGCGGCTCCTATGTGGCCAGGGTGTGCCTGACGATTGTGCAGCGGGCTTCCCCCTCGGATCCTTCCTTGAGGGCTGATTGGCCGGCCCTGGAATCGGGCTTGGCTTATTTGGCAGACTTACTGTATGATGTCTTGAGAGCCTCGGCTAAAGGTATGGCTCAGACAGTCTCTGCGCGGCGGTGGCTTTGGCTGAAACATTGGTCTGCGGACCACGCCTCTAAGTCCCGCCTGGCTAAGTTGCCTTTTAAAGGCAAGCTGCTCTTTGGGGTCGAGCTGGACAAAATTGTGACCGATCTCGGCACGTCTAAGGGCAAGAGGTTACCAGAGGTCAGGGCTCGGGCCAGTGCTCGCCCCGGTATCTCCAGAGGACAGTTTCAGGAAGCCCGTCGGTACCGCCTGGGCAAGTCGGGCTCCTCTGCCCCCTCTTCCTTTAAGAGGAACTTCTCCCCCAAGCAGCATTCCTTTCGCAGAGACCGCCGTCCCGGAGGTGCGCCCTCCGGTCCTCCCCCAGGGTCTCGTACCCAATGACGGGGTCCTGGTCCATGGCCCAGTGCAGATTGGAGGACGCCTGTCCTCGTTTCTGGGCGAGTGGACCAGGGTAACTTCAGACGCTTGGGTGCTGGAAGTCATCAGAGACGGCTACAAGCTAGAGTTCTGCCTACCCTTAAGAGACGGGTTTGTTCTCTCTCCCTGCAAGTCTCCGGTCAAAGCTGTGGCAGTGCAGCAGACCTTGGACAATCTGATCCGCCTGGGTGCGGTCGATCCGGTGCCAGAAAATCAGCTTGGCAAGGGACGTTACTCCATTTACTTTGTGGTACCAAAGAAAGGAGGTTCTGTACGGCCTATCCTCGACCTCAAAGGGGTCAATCGGGCCTTGAAAGTTCGGCACTTTCGCATGGAGACTCTCCGCTCTGTTATAGCGGCAGTGAAGGCAGGGGAGCTCCTGGCATCCTTGGACATCAAGGAAGCGTACTTGCATATTCCCATCTGGCCTCCTCATCAACGCTTTCTGCGTTTTGCAGTCCTGGGCTGACACTTCCAGTTCAGAGCCCTCCCGTTCGGGTTGGCTACTGCTCCGCGGACCTTCTCCAAGGTAATGGTGGTCATCGCGGCCTTCCTGCGGAAGGAAGGAGTACAAGTCCATCCTTATCTGGACGACTGGTTGATCCGAGCCCCCTCTTATGCAGAGTGCGGCAAAGCTGTGGACCGGGTGATTGCTCTTTTGAGCTCCCTGGGGTGGATCATCAACTGGGAGAAAAGCCAGCTGCGCCCGACTCAGTCCCTGGAGTATCTGGGAGTTCGATTCGACACCCAAGTGGGCAGAGTGTTCCTGCCGGACAATCGGATTGTCAAACTTCAGGCTCAGGTGGACCAGTTCCTAGTAGCCTCTCCGCTTCGGGCTCGGGACTATGTGCAGCTGTTGGGCTCTATGACGGCCACAATGGAAGTAGTGCCCTGGGCCAGGGCTCATATGAGACCACTACAACACTCTCTGCTGCAGCGCTGGACTTCGGTGTCGGAGGATTATGCTGTGCGCCTTCCCTTGGACCCAGCAGTGCGCAAGGCGCTGAGCTGGTGGCTGAAGACAGACAAGTTGTCTGCAGGGATGCCTCTTGTGACCCCGGAGTGGATTGTCGTCACGACGGACGCCTCTTTGACGGGCTGGGGAGCCCACTGCATGGGAAGGACAGCGCAGGGGCTCTGGTCTCCTGCAGAGGCAAAGTGGTCTATCAACCTCCTGGAACTCAGAGCCATTCGGTTGGCGCTTTTGGAGTTCCTCCCGGTACTGGCGTTGAAGCCAGTACGGGTCCTATCGGACAATGCCACGGCTGTGGCCTATGTCAACCGCCAGGGAGGTACCAAGAGCGCCCCTCTAGCCAAGGAAGCCATGAATCTATGCCAGTGGGCGGAAGCGAACCTGGAACAGCTGTCAGCGGCCCACATTGCCGGAGTCATGAATGTCAAGGCGGACTTTCTCAGTCGCCATACCTTGGATCCCGGAGAGCGGCAGTTATCGGCTCAGGCGTTCTTGGACATCACGAAGCGCTGGGGCCAGCCGAGCCTAGATCTGATGGCGTCATCGGCCAATTGCCAAGTGCCGCACTTTTTCAGCAGAGGACGGGACCCTCGATCTCTGGGAGTAGATGCTCTTCTCCAACAGTGGCCGACACAGGAGCTTCTCTATGTGTTCCCGCCCTGGCCCATGTTGGGCAGGGTACTAGACCGGGTGGCAAAGCATCCGGGCCGAATAATCCTGGTGGGTCCAGACTGGCCCAGACGTCCCTGGTATGCGGACTTGATCAGGCTCTCAGTGGACGACCCTCTGCGGCTGCCAGTGGAGCAGGGCCTGTTGCATCAGGGTCCCATGATGATGGAGGATCCCTCCCCCTTTGGTCTTACGGCCTGGCTATTGAGCGGCAGCGTCTGAGGAAGAAGGGCTTCTCAGACAAGGTCATCGCCACTATGCTGAGAGCGAGGAAACGCTCTACTTCTACTGCTTACGCCAGGGTTTGGCGTACCTTTGCAGCGTGGTGTGAAGCAGGCTCACTTTCTCCCTTCACTGCTCCAATTTCTTCAGTGCTGGCGTTCCTGCAAGAAGGTCTGGAGAAAGGCCTGTCGCTCAGTTCCCTTAAAGTCCAGGTAGCGGCTCTGGCTTGCTTCAGGGGCCGCCTGAAGGGTGGTTCCCTGGCTTCGCAGCCAGATGTGGTGCGTTTTCTCAAGGGAGTTAATCACCTGCGCCCTCCTCTGCACTCAGTGGTGCCTGCGTGGAATCTCAACCTGGTACTAAGAGCCTTGCAGAAGCCACCTTTTGAACCCTTGTCGAGAGCATCGCTGAAAGACCTGACGTTGAAAGCAGTCTTTTTGGTGGCTATCACTTCAGCCAGAAGAGTTTCCAAGCTCCAGGCACTCTCATGTCGAGAGCCTTTTCTGCAGTTCACTGAGGCAGGAGTGTCTATTCGCACAGTGCCTTCCTTCCTGCCCAAGATTGTTTCTCGCTTCCATGTGAATCAGCAGCTCTGTCTCCCTTCCTTTCGTAGGGAGGACTACCCAGAGGAATACTCTGCTCTCAAATTTCTGGATGTGAGACGAGTCATCATCAGATACTTGGAGGTGACCAATGATTTCCGGAAGTCGGATCATCTGTTTGTCCTGTTTGCAGGTCCTCGTAAGGGTCTGCAGGCTGCTAAGCCTACAGTGGCAAGATGGGTCAAGGAAGCCATTGCAGCGGCTTATGTGGCCGCGGGGAAGGTGCTGCCTATCCAGCTGAAGGCTCACTCCACTAGAGCTCAGGCGGCATCGGTGGCAGAGGCCGGGTCCGTCTCCTTGGAAGAGATATGCAAGGCGGCAACTTGGGCATCGGCCCATACCTTCTCCAGGCATTACCGCTTGACTGTGGCTGCTCGGGCGGAGGCCCGGTTTGGAGCTTCAGTGTTGCGGTCAGGGATTTCAATGTCCCGCCCTGGGTGAGTACTGCTTCGGTACATCCCACCAGTCTATGGATTGATCAGCATGATGATATGGAAGGTAAAATTATGTATCATACCTGATAATTTTCTTTCCATTAATCATAGCTGATCAATCCATAGCCCCTCCCAGATATCTGTACTGTTTATATTCTGGTTGCATTTCAGGTTCAAGTTTAGTCTTCAGTTCCTGTTCAGGAGGACTTCGTGTTCAAGTTTTTTCAATTGGATTCTTCAAGAGTTGAGACGAGTTTGTGTTACAGTGAGCTGCTGCATTCCTCTCCCCTCCGTTTTACGGGGCTGGATTGAGACATAAATTCTGCCGGCGCTCCCTCCCGCTTCGTGCGGCTGTAGGGCAGCTTTGTACCCCTCCCGCTTCGGCGGTGTTAGGGTCAGTCAGTTCCTCCCGCGGTTGCGGTTGCAGGATAAGCCAGATCCCCCCCGCATCGGCGGGGTGGTGTCCCTCCCCCGCTCCGCGGGGATGAGCTGGACGGATTCCCCTCCCCCACTTGTGTGGGGATGAGCTGGGTTAATTCCCCTCCCCCGTTTCGGCGGTGGTGAGCTGGGCAGAGTGTCCCTTTGTGGGTGTAATTCTCTAAGTGCTGAGTCCTGCGGATGGAGCTTGGATATCGACATACTGAGGAGTTTCCGGCAGCACATGACCACATATAGGGAGGCAAAAGGATTGCTCTCTATCTCCACCTGCTGGTAGATGGACACAACCCACCAGTCTATGGATTGATCAGCTATGATTAATGGAAAGAAAATTATCAGGTATGATACATAATTTTACCTTTTACAACTAGACACTCCTTTTCAGTAGTAGATTATTTTTGTTAGGCCTCTGAGAACTTTCGGTTAATGTACATGACATGCTCTTAGGTAGAAAGCTCAAATCCAGATCCTCTAGGGTAGCATTTCTGAAATGCTACCTGTTCCACGTGCAGGGCCCAAGAGACAGTCAGAGCTCCGGAGTCTCAATGTGTGGATAAAACGATGGTGCAGGGAGGAGGGTTTTAGATTTGTTAGGAACTGGGCAACATTCTGGTGAAGGGGGAGCCTATTCTGAAAGGATGGGCTCCACCTTAACCAGGGTGGGACCAGGCTGCTGGAATCGGCATTTAAAAAGGAGATAGAGCAGCTTTTAAACTAGAAATGGGGGGAAGGCCGACAGTCGCTCAAAAAGCGCATGGTTCGGGATAAGGTATCTTTCGAAGGTATCACCAAAACAGGGAAGGTAGGGTATCCTGATAGTGAGGTTGCAAAAGAGACCATAGTAGATCAGATGTGCTTAAATAAAAATCAAACAAAAGATTGCAAATTAATACTGTCAAGTACTAAGCATCATGTAAATAGGAACAACAAACATAGTTTGAAATGTCTATATGCGAATGCCAGGAGCCTAAGAAATAAGATGGGAGAGTTAGAATATATTGCACTAAATGAAAAATTAGATATAATAGGCATCTCTGAGACCTGGTGTAAGGAGGATAACCAGTAGGACACTGTCATACCAGGGTACAAATTATATCGTAGTGATAGGGTGGATCAAATTGGTGGAGGGGTAGCATTGTATATTAACGAGAGCCTTGAATCAAATAGATTGAAAATTCTGTAGGAAACAAAACACTTCTTGGAATCACTGTGGATTGAAATTCCATGTGTAAAGGGGAAAAGGATAGTGATAGGAGTGTACTACCATCCGCCTAGCCAGGATGAACAGACGGATGAAGAAATGTTAAAGGAAATTAGGGATGCAAACAAACTGGGCAACACAATAATAATGGGTGATTTCAATTACCCCGATATTGACTGGGTAAATGTAACATCGGGACATGCTAGGGAGGTAAAATTCCTTGATGAAATCAAGGACAGCTTTATGGAGCAGCTGGTACAGGAGCCGACGAGAGAAGGAAAAATTCTAGGTCTAGTCCTTAGTGGAGCGCATGATCTGGTGTGGGAAGTAATGGTGCTGGGGCCGCTTGATAACAGTGATCATAATGTGATTGGATTTTAGCTTTGAAGTAAGTATACATACGAAATCAAATATGTTAGCGTTTAACTTTAAAAAAGGAGACTATGATAAAATTCTAGGACTAGGGGGCATGCGATGAAGCTACAATGTAGTACATTTAAAACGAATTGGAGAAAATATTTCATCACTCAACGTGTAATTAAACTCTGGAATTCATTGCGGTTAGCTTAGCGGAGTTTAAAAAAGGTTTGGACGGCTTCCTAAAGGAAAAGTCCATAGACCGTTATTAAATGGACTTGGGGAAAATCCACTATTTCTGGGATAAGCAGTATAAAATGTTTTGTACCTTTTTGGGATCTTGCCAGGTATTTGTGACCTGGATTGGCCACTGTTGGAAACAGGATGCTGGGCTTGATGGACCTTTGGTCTTTCCCAGTATGGCAATACTTATGTACTTATTCTCCTTTCCCTTGACTTAAGACTGCTCCCAGTCCCATCATCCCTGAGGGGTCCGTTTGTAAGATGAACTCCTGATTAAAGTTAACGTTCCTCAATACAGGTTCTCTACAGAGGGCTTCCTTTAAAGTTTTGAAAGTTTGCTTGGCAGCCCTATCCCAAATCAGCCAGTTCAGCTGGGAGTTTTTCAAAAGACTGTTCTCCGAAAACTGAGGGATGAACTTACAGTAATACCCTATCAATCCTAGAAATGCCCTCGGCTGTTTCTTTGTAAAGCCTCAAGTTTAGATGGCATTGGCTTCACCCACGTATTTCCTACTCAGTGACCCTCTCTCTAGCTTAGTGCACATTTCTTAGGATTAGCTGTCAGCCCTGCTTGTCTCAAGGACTCACAGACCGCTTCAGTGTGCCTCAGGTGACTACCCTGTGGATAAAAAGATCACCGCATTGTCCAGATTGGTTCCCTGATCCATCAGTAGCTCCTTGGAAAACCCAAATTGGCAAAATATTGCCATCAGCTCGTGAGTCATTGCCTGGGCAGAAGTCACCAGAAGGGGAATAGCCCAGGAAAACCAGGTTGCATAGTCGACTACCACAAGAATGTATTGGTGGCTAGCGGTACTACGTTTCCAAGTGGCCCTATGATATCTATGCCTACTCTATTCATAGGTTGCTTAACTATGGGAAGAGGGATTAGAGGACTTCTCTCAGGTAGCTGTTGGGGTACTTTCTGGCATTCTGGGCAGGATCTGCAGTACTCTCACTTCCTCATAAATTTTTGGTCAAAAAAAGAACATTGTATAATTCGGGCTACCATCCCATGTTCCCCTAAATGACCTGCTAACGGATGGGCATGGGCTAGTGTCAGCAGAGTCTTTCTGAATATTTTGGGTACTAGTAGCTGTGTTTGCTCCCCTTTCCCGTCTTTATCCTCCTCTTGATACAGGAGATTATTTTTCTTAATAAAGTATGGGCCACTACTCACCCCTTACTCCCTCCAATCCCTTATCTTATCCCAACAGAGAGGAATCTCCTACCTGCTCTTTTGGGAACTGGTGAAACTGGCACATAACCTCCTCCCCTAAGGCTTCTGTCTTTCCTGGGGAAATTAGCCCATTCCATTTCTCTGCTTGTTTTGTTGACACTTTTCCTGCTTTTCCCTGGTTTCTCCACCATATCCAGGGTGGCAAAGAGGACTATCTCTCCTAATTTCAGGTCCTTGGTTTCTGATTGGGAATAATCCCTATCTCAGGTTGACACACATACTTCTCTTGGGCTGAAGACTGTCTCCATTCCTACCCAGACTCTCCCTAAACTCAGAGGGAATGGCAATTTCTCCACCACAGTTTTCTTAAGAGGTTGAGTCCTCTTCCCTATTTGATAAATGAGTTCCTGCACATATCACATCTGGACCACCCGGCTAAAGTGGCCTTTCCCCTTTCCTAATCGTAGCATCCTGGCTAAAGCTCCGGACATAAGGGATTGATTACTCCCATTATCTAAAAGGGTTTCTAGAGCTACCCTTACCCCCCTTTTTATGGCGTGGCCCTGATTCCCTGAGGCCTGTGATGACTTGACTCCTAACCCCGAAAAGGAACAGTCTATCTGAGGACAATCTCTTTGGAAGTGTCCCTTCTTCCCATAAGTGAAACATTTAAAGCTGGGGGTGGGAGTTCCTGTTGAGGACAGCCACTAATAGTCTCCCACTTTACTCTTCCAAGATCCCCGGGTGAAGGGAACCTCCTTTCCTTGCTGGAATTCACTACCTCCTCCCTATGGGGTTTAACTATCCTCTACCAGGGGCATTGGGGTTTTCTTAAGAATGGGCTCTTCCTTTCTCTCACTCCACCCTTTTTCTGCTTCATATATCTCTAGTAATGTAGCCTCCGCTATCGATCCTGGTCCTTGTCTAGCAATCCCAAATTTTATAGGGGAGGGTAAAATAGTTAGAAATTGCTTTAATTCTACTGTCTTAACCAATTCTTACGGGGTTTTCTTTTCCAGTTCTGGCCACTGTGTGGCTAAGTACAGTAGTTATTGTACAACAGCTCGGGGTCGATCCCCTTTCTTAGAAGTATTGGCTTAAACCTCCTTCGATAATTCTCAGCCGTGAGACCTAACCTGTTCTGTAAAACTGGTTTGACCTCATTATAGTCCAAGGTTTGGGTTGCATCTAATGCTCTATAAGCAGCTTGGGCCTCCTCAAGTAAGGGGCAAAAATAATAGCCCATTTTTCAGAAGGTCACTTTGTGGCCATGGCCACCCACTCGAAAGTGACTAAAAATGTTTCTGGGGCATCCTCTGGTCCCAACTTAATAAGGGGCAGCCCTCTAGACCAGACAACACGGGAGATCCCAGTGCTCCATCGGTAAGTCTTACTTCACAGTCCCGTTGGGTCTTTCATCTATGAAGGCCAGGCCCAAGGTTTCTTAGTTCTAGGGCCTGCGCTTCCAGTAATTACAATAAAGGTTGTTGCTGTTGCACCTTTTGTTCCAAGGTCCTAGAGAACCGGAGGTCCAATGCTTTTCCTGGGGCTTCATCTGCTCTACAATCCACTTCGTGAAGGCTTCAGACGCCATCTTCCTGTAACTGGGGAAAAAGAGAAACACCGTAGTGCTGCTCTTTAAGCTTCAGGCGTGCCCCCCCCCCCCCACTCTTTGGGTACTAGGCCCCACATCAGCCCTTCCCAGCATCCTTGCCTTCTATCCACCACCTGCATCACCAAGGTACTCTTACCAGTGGTAGAGGTGAGTCTGCGCCTTGCAAGGGTCCTCAGGCTGTTCAACACTGCATGTGGTCTCGATGATCCCACCACTGCTACAACTTGTCACGCACTGCCCACCTGTAAACGTGGGCAGAGCAACCATGAAGACTTCTCTTTTCCCTCTTCAGCAATGTGCAAATAGGATCACCCAGCAAAACGGGTTAGTCCGTGATCCCTTTGTAATAATCCAGAATAAAGGTTAGTTTTCAATCCCATTGTAGTAACTCAAAACAAAGGTTAGTCCATGATCTCTTAGTATTAATCCAAAACAAATAGTCCTGGCTCTAACTAAGTAGGTGAGCCACGGGACTAACCTCAAATGCAAGTAGTTAACCTATAAGGTCCAGTTCTAGCACACTTTCTGGACTTAGGTGTCCTTACCTTCCCATAGCAGAACATATAACCCATCACGCACTCCACACTGTCAGAAAGGGGGATGTTTTGCAGTGAGCTTTGGGCAGTAATTTGCATGCTCATTGCTTAATGAATAGCACGGAATATTTCTGTTAATTTTTTCAGTAGAAGCCCTACAGCTTTCTACATCAGCACCAGAGAGATTATTCTACCTGTTGCTGGGATTGCGGTGGTAACTGTGGCTGGTTGGAATTAGGGGTGAGCCACTCTTTAATGTACCCCTTTTGCATCTTATTTTCTGCTTGAAAAATTGTAACTTTTACCCTGTTAAATTTTGTCATATGATTGGTTTCTGATTTGGTCTTAGTTATTATTTTTGATATATATTTAACTTGATTGTAAATTGGTTTAGTACACAAGTATTGCCATACCGGAAAGACCAAAGGTCCATCAAGCCCAGCATCCTGTTTCCAACAGTGGCCAATCCAGGTCACAAATACCTGGCAAGATCCCCAAAAGTACAAACCAGTCCTTCGTTCGTTCCTTCCATGCTCCCTCTGCCCCGGAAAGGAAGTAACTTGTTCAGGGGCAGAGGGAGCATGGAACGAACGAAGGACAGGCGCGCGCAGCACCCCCCCAGCGGCGTGCACCCAGGGCGGACTGCACCCCCCCCCCCCCCCTAGGAACGCCACTGTACAAAACATTCTATACTGCTAATCCCAGAAATAGTGGATTCTCTCCAAATCCATTTAATAATGGTCTATGGACTTTTTCTGTAGGAAGCCGTCCAAACCTTTTTTAAACTCTGCTAAGCTAACCGCCTTTACCACATTCTCTGGCAACGAATTCCAGTTTAATTACACGTTGAGTGATGAAATATTTTCTCCGATTCGTTTTAAATTTACTACATTGTAGCTTCATTACATGCCCTCTGGTCCTAGTATTTTTGGAAAGCGTAAATAGACGCTTCACGTCTACCTGTTCCACTTCACTCATTATTTTATAGAACTCTATCATATCTCCTCTCAGCCGCTTTCTCTCCAAACTGAAGAGCCCAAGCCACTTTAGCCTTTACTCATAGGGACATCGTCCCACCCCCTTTATCATTTTCGTCGCCCTTCTCTGCACCTTTTCTAATTCCACTATATCTTTTTTGAGACATGGCAACCAGAATTGAGCACAGTGTTCGAGGTGCAGTCGCACCGTGGTGCGATGCAAAGGCATTATAACATCCTCATTTTTGTTTTCCATTCCTTTCCTAATAATATCTAACATTCTATTTACTTTCTTACCCGCAGCAGCACACTGAGCAGAAGGTTTCAACGTATCATCAACGACGACACCTAGATCCCTTTCATGGTCTGTGACTCCTAACGTGGAACCTTGCATGACGTAGCTATAATTCGGGTTCCTCTTTCCCACATGCATCACTTTGCACTTGCTCATATTAAATGTCATCTGCCATTTAGACGCCCAGTCTCGGCAGGTGCCTCTATACTGTCACTAGTTATTGTTGTCAAGCGTTTCATAACATGAAACAATTGTTTTTGTGAACTAGCTGCTGTCTTTATTTGATTAGAGAAATATGTTATTTTTGCAGTCTTTAATTGTGCCAAATAGTAAGTTTGGCATTGCTTGCATTTCTCTTTTAGCTCTGTAGACTTTCGTTTTCGCCACTGTCGTTTGGCCCTAAGTACCTGCTGCTTACATAGTTTTAACCCTGGCTGATACCATGGCTGAGAGCGTTTTGTATTTATTTTAATTGTTCTTTCTGGTGCAAGGTCATCCAAAGCTAGCGAAAGAACTTGGTTCCAGGTTTTAATTTGCTCCTCTATAGACAATCTCTATATATAAAAGGCACCACCAACGTTCTAAATGAAGCCTCCAGCCGGAAGTGTGAAGGGGGAGAGATATCCGGTTTCCCCATGAGTGTCTGCCCCGCCCTCGCTCTCTCTGTAACACAAATAGTGAAGCAAAACACAGCAAAGCATGAAATCAAATCGCTCTCTCTGTAACAGTGAAGGACTCAGAGGGGGGAGGGGAGAGAGGGCAGAAGCCCTCACTATCTCTGTAACATAAACACAGCACAGCAGAAAACTTAACACTGAAGGACTCGACTCCGAGTGGGGGAGGGGACAGAGAGGACAGACAGCACAGGGGAAGGGAGAGAGGGCAGAGGGCAGGGACACACACACTCCCACATGCACACAGAAGAAAACCTTGCTAGCCCCCGTTTCATTTGCATCAGAAACGGGGCTTTTTTACTAGTGTATTAAAATTTGGCGGAAACTTTTCTGATAGAGTAAAGAAATAGGATCAATCTTATGTAAACTTCTAGTTTTAAAATAAATAAATATAAGATGAGGTAGACTTGTGCAACAGCTGCGGCACTGATGAAATGAAATTTAAGAAAATAATGATCTGACCATGAAACTGGTGTTATTGTTATTTTTGAACACTTTAGTTCATCCAATCTATATGTCATCACTAAATCTAAAATATGGCCTGCTATGTGGGTTGAACTTTCCACTTGTTGTAGGATATTAATATCTCGTATAAAATGTGCAAATCTCACTGACCATGGGTTTGACTGATCATCTAGATTAACATTAAAATCACCCAATATTAAAAGATTCTGAAACTTAATTGTTTGTTCACCCCTTCAAAGAAATGTAGTAGATTGGTGAGGCAAGATTTCCCTTCACTAAATCCATGTTGACTTTGTCTCATTAATCCATGCTTTTGAATATGCTCTGTAATTTTGTTCTTTATAATAATAGTCTCTACCATTTTTCCTGGCACGACGTCAGACTCACATGATCTATAATTTCCCGGATCTCCTCTGGAACCTTTTTTAAAAATCGGCAATACATTGGCACCCTCCAATCTTCCGGTACCGCGCTCGATTTTAAGTATAAATTACATATTACTAACATAACTCTGCAAGTTCATTTTTCAGTTCTATCCAGTACTTTAGGATGACTTACTATCCGGTCTCAGGAGATTTGCTACTCTTCAGTTTGTAGACGTGCCCCATTACCATCTGTTACTTTCCTCACCTTCGGTGCGTCCGCCTACGGGCAGTTCACCTCCGGTGCTATCTCGGTAGCGATGGCCGGCTACTGTGGGCAGTCAGCGTCAGTCATGCTCGTTCAGTCGCGTGGCCGGCCATTCCTATTGGGCCCTGAAGGCCGGCCTGTGGTGCGATCCGCACGGCAGTTCGCATCCGGTCGCTATCTCAGTAGCGATGGACGGCCATGTTGGCGGTCAGCGTCGGCCATGCTTGCTTCTGTCACGTGGCCGGCCATTCCTAGTTGGCCTGAAGGCCGGCCACATGGACTGTCGGTGTCTGTGAGGTGGGGCTTTCTTCCGGTATGGTCTTTCAGTCTCGCCGATGGTGCAGGATTGGCCGCCCTCTCGCTCTGCTCCACCCCTCTCCAGCAGCCATCCAACCTATGGATCGCCTCTCCCCAGTGACTGAGGTTACGGTCGACGAGGACTATTAAGAACCGCAGTTCCCCTTCATACCTTGCTTCGGCTTCTATCGTTGTAGAGGTCTGGTGTGCTTGTGATTGTGCGTTCTGCTGTCTACTTTCCTGCTTGACCTGACTCAGAGTGAACCTGTACTCTTCTCTGTTTGCTGCTGCCCAGACTCTCAGTAGTGAACCTGACTCGTCTCTGTTTTGCTGCCTGCCCCGACTCTAGGATGAACTGACTCTTCTCTGTTTTTGCTGCCTGCCCAGACTCTAGGATGAACCTGACTCTTCTCTGTTTTGCTGCCTGCCCAGACTCTAGGATTGAACCTGACCTCTTCTCGTTTTTGCTGCCTGCCAGACTCTCGGGATTGAAACCTGACTATCTGTGCCCAGCTGCCTGCCCTGGCCTGTGGGACGGCCTGCGCTTCACGGTACTTCCCTTTTACCTGTCACGGACGGCGGCCACCTGACCCCGTCGTATCCAGAAGTCCTGGTGGCCACCTGCCTCATGAGGGCTCAAACTCAGGTGGGAATGGTGGTCACCCCCAGGTGAAGCTGGGGTTGTTCGGCTTGCACGGACGAGTGTGGCTTCTCCTCTTCTGTTCTACCGTGCTCCGTCGGGGCACAAGGGCCTCACTACCATCGTCTGACAAACATCCTCAAGGTTTTACAGAAAATTCATTAAGTTTCTCGACTTGTCAGATTCTAATGCCATTTCTGGCACCGGTATCCCACCCAAATGTTCCTCGGTGAAGACCGAAGCAAAGAATTCATTTAATCTCTCTGCTATGGCTTTGTTTTCCCTGATCGCCCCTTTTACTCCTCGGTCATCTAGCGGTCCAACCGATTCTTTTGCCGGCTTCCTCCTTTTAATATACCTAAAAAAAAATTTTACTATGTGTTTTGGCCTCCAACGCAATCTTAGCCTTCCTTATCAGCGCTTTGCATTTGACTTGATATTCCTTATGCCGTTTCTTATTATTTTCAGTCGGTTCCTTCCTCCATTTTCTGAAGGATTTTCTTTTAGCTCTAATAGCGTCCTTCACCTCACTTTTTAACCATGCCGGCTGTCATTTGGTCTTCCGTCCTCCTTTTTAAATAATGTATATATATGGCCGCCCTTGCTCTCAGTAAAATACAGGTCAATGGCTCAGACTAAAGAGCTAGGCCTCTACAAGCAAATGGCTCATAATAAGAGCTGGGCTTCTCTTAAAAATCCAAAGTCATCTCTGATACAAAATACATTTTTCTGTAGCACAAGCTGAACTGAGTTCTCAGGGAGCTGGCACGGGAAGGGGGTCTTTTGCTCTTATAAACATGCCTGGGACTGGCATCAGTGAAGGGTCATGAAAGATGTTTTGGGCTAATGAAAGTAGATAAGGGGGTAGATGTACGTAGTTAGAGAGTACTCAGAGGGAGGGGGAGCTGAGAATAGCTGAGAAGAGCAGAATGACCGATGAAGTCATCTCGCCACCTGTGCTTTGCACCCCTTTTGTGTATAGTTGGAACCTGGGACCTAATGAAGTCACCCTTATCGGTTTCCTTACACTGATAAGGGATAGCAAGTTCTGCTGACAAAGCTGGATCCATTGGAATCCATTGGGTTGAGACAGTATAAAGGAAGCACCCCGAGAAGTGTAAGACGCAGAAGGAGAGACAGAAGAGAGAGAGACAGATACAAGAGGCAGATGCAGATGCTGATGGAGGAGAGAGACAGAGTACCACCGAGTGTGCTGATGTGTCGTGTGATTCTGTTCCACTGTATGATTGACTGAATTGCTGGTATCCTCATTATTGGGTAATGTATCAATGCTAATTAATACTAATAAACTATATCTCTTTAAATAATTACATAAGTACATACCATACGCGGAATATATTTGGCCTGGGCTTCCAGGATGGTGTTTTTAACAGCATCCACGGCCTGATGTAAATTTTGACCCTCACAGCCGCTCCTTTAAGTTTTTTTTTCACCGATCTTCTCATTTTATCATAGTCTCCTTTTTTAAGTTAAACGCTAACAACAATATTTGATTCCTATGTATACTTACTTCAAAGCTAATATCAAATCTGATCATATTATGATCACTGTTATCAAGCGGCCCCCAGCACCTTACCTCCCGCACCAGATCATGCGCTCCAGTAAGGGACAGGTCTAGAATTT
Source organism: Microcaecilia unicolor (assembly GCF_901765095.1). Lineage (NCBI taxonomy): Eukaryota > Metazoa > Chordata > Amphibia > Gymnophiona > Siphonopidae > Microcaecilia > Microcaecilia unicolor. The sequence goes on from NC_044036.1 coordinate 233,066,327, forward strand.
TCCTTCTCTCGTCGGCTCCTGTTACCAGCTGCTCCATAAGCTGTCCTTGTTTTCATCAAGGAATTTTACCTCCCTAGCGTGTCCCGATGTTACATTTACCCAGTCAATATCGGGGTAATTGAAATCACCCATTATTATCGTGTTGCCCAGTTTGTTGCATCCCTAATTTCCTTTAACATTTCTGCATCCGTCTGTTCATCCTGGCCTGGTGGACGGTAGTACACTCCTATTTTTTTTTAATTTTTGTTACATTTGTACCCCGCGCTTTCCCACTCATGGCAGGCTCTATGCGGCAGGCAATGGAGGATTAAGTGACTTGACCAGAGTCACAAGGCGCTGCCTGTGCCGGGAATCGAACTATCCTTTTCCCCTTTACACATGGAATTTTAATCCATAGTGATTACAGAAGTGTTTTGTTTTCCTTCAGAATTTTCATCTATTGATTCAAGGCTCTCGTTAATATACAATGCTACCCCTCCACCAATTCGATCCACCCTATCACTATGACTATAATTTGTACCCCGGTATGAAAGTGTCCGACTGGTTATCCTCCTTCCATCAGGTCTCAGAGATGCCTATTATATCTAATTTTTCATTTAATGCAATACTAACTCTCCCATCTTATTCTTAGGCTCCGGCATTCGCATATAGGCATTTAAATATGTTTGTTGTTCCTATTTAATCATGCTCAGTACTGACAGTATTAATTGCTATCTTTTGTCTGTTTTTTTTCTTTTTATTTAAGGACACCTGATCTACTATGGTCTCTTTGCAACCTCACTATCAGGATACCCTATCTTCCCTGTTTTGGTGATTTCTTTCAAAGATACCTTATTCCGAACCATGCGCTTTTTTTTTTTTTTTTTTTAAATTGGAAATTACAATTATTTCAAGAATACACTTGAAGAAAGAAAATTGTTTTAAATTCAAAATTAGCATAAACAATAAAACAAATCATATAATTACACTCAAGTCCACTTTAAATGGGGTGATCCGATCAATTAGAGGAGTAAAAGAAGAAACACTTTAAAGGAATAATAGCATTTAGAAGTATTTCACCAAGGTTAATTCTATTTCGCTCATTCAAGTCTTCTAGATGTTACAAATATTGTTAATTTGTATTGGGTCAACAAAACAATTTAGCAGAATTTAACAAAAATTATGCATTTGCAGGGAAAACGAAGAAAAAAAGTTGCGCCCCCAATCTCAAACACTTCAGACTTCAGTAACAAAAATTGCTTTCGTTTTCTTTGTGTTTCCTTTGAAACATCAGGAAATAGAGATGATATCTTATATTCCAAAAAACATTTTATCCTTATGTTTAAAAAATAATTTAAACAACCATTGTTTGTCAGGAAGCAAAGCAACTGAGGCAACCAAAGTTGCGGCAGTTGCTTGTTCAGATTCTGATGTTTCTAGGAAATCTGTAAGATTCAATTGATCTTGTTGTTGCTGCGATTGTTCTTGCATTCTAGGTGGTATATAATATGCTTGAGTTAGTGGAGGAAAATTAGCTTCTGGTATCTCCAAAATTTCTCTGAAGTAGCGATGAATCATTTCCAAAGGCTTTATCATTTTAATTTTTGGGAAATTAATAAATCTTATGTTATAACTTCGGATATAATTTTCATGGTTTTCCATTTTATTCTTAATATTAATAATATCCTTCAGCATAGCAGTCTGAGTAGTCTCTAGTTTCAAAACCTTTTCTTCTACTTTATCAGCCTTCTCAGTTCCCAATTTGTTTGCAACATCCAAATTATCAACTTTCTTTTCAACCTCATTTATTTTTTGAGTTAGTCTTCATTTGCAAAAATTGTGACTGAGTCGTCTGGGAGACCAGGTCCCATAAGGATTCAAGAGTCACCACTGAGGGTTTCTCTAATACTGGCAAATGCAGTTCTAATAAGTCTGTTTTTGGCCCAGTACCTGTATCCATTTGACCCGCAGCAAATATCGTCGAAGTCCTTCCAGCCAGGGGAAACTATTGTTCCACTGGCTCCCTCTGGCGCTGTTCGCTTTGGGCTTGACTCGAAGCAGGCTCAGGTCCACTCTTCGGGAACTGACTGCTGGCTTCAGAGGGGGAACTAGTCCGAACTGTTGCGGGGGCGGAGCTCTTACTTCGGGGCTCAGCGTGGTTTCAAGTCCGGGAGACGCTGAAAGCTCCTCCACTATGCCGGCGTCTCGCACGGAACTGCTCCCGAATCCGAACCATGTGCTTTTGAGAGACTGTCAGCCTTCCCCCCGTTTAAGACATAAGCACTGCCATGCTGGGACAGACCAAGGGTCCATCGAGCCCAGCAGCCAAAAGAACAAGCTTTTCGTCCTGCCCATCCCAGAAATAGTGGATTATTCCTACGTCCATTCTATGTCCTTTTCCTCCAGGAAGCTGTCTAACCTTTTTTTAATCTCCGCTAAGCCAACCGCTCAAACCACCTTATCCGGCAACGAATTCCAGAGTCTAACCACGCGTTCAGTGAAGAAAAACTTCCTCCGATTTGTTTTAAATTTACTACACTGCAGCTTCATTGCATGCCCCCTTGTCCTAGTATTTTTGGAAAGAGTAAACAGACGCTCCACATCAACCCGTTCCATTCCACTCATTATCTTATAGACCTCTATCATATCTCCCCTCAGCCGCCTTTTCTCCAAGCTGAAGAGCCCCAGCCTCTTCAGCCTTTCCTCATAGGGAAGACGTCCCATCCCCTGAATCATCTTTGTCGCCCTTCTCTGCACCTTTTCCAATTCCACTATATTGCTGCTCTATCTCTTTTTTAAATACCGATGCCAGCAGCCTGGTCCCACCCTGGTTAAGGTGGAACCCATCCTTTCAGAATAGGCTCCCCCTTCCCCAGTATATTGCCCAGTTCCTAACAAATCTAAAACCCTGTTCCCTGCACCATCGTGTCATCCACGCATTGAGACTCCGGAGCTCTGCCTGTCTCTTGGGCCCTGCGTGTGGAATGGGTAGCATTTCAGAAAATGCTACCCTAGAGGTTCCGGATTTGAGCTTTCTATATAAGAGTCTAAATTTGGCTTCCAGAACCTCTCTCCCACATTTTCCTATGTCATTGGTACCCACATGTACCAAGACAGCCGACTCCTCCCCAGCACTATCTAAAATCCTATCTAGGTGACGCGTGAGGTCTGCCAAGTTCGCACCAGGCAGGCAAGTCACCAGGCGATCCTCACATCCACCAGGCATCCAGCTATCTATATGCCTAATGATCGAATCACCAACTACAACAGCTGTCCTACTCCTTCCCTTCCGGGCAGTACTTGGAGACATATCCTCAGTGCGAGAAGATAGTACTTCCCCTCGTGGGCAGGTCCTGGCTACAGGAGTACTTCCTACTTCACCAGGGTGATGCTCTCCTTCTAGGAAACCTCCATCCTTCAAGGTAGCACAGGGGCTACCAGACTGGAGGTGGGACTTCTCTACAACATCCTTGTAGGTCTCCTCTATGTACCTCTCTGTCTCCCTCAGCTCCACCAAGTCTGCTACTCTAGTCTCAAGAGAACGGACACATTCTCTGAGAGCTAGGAACTCTTTGCATCGGGTACACACATATGACAGCTTACCAACTGGGAGATAAACATACATGTGACACTCAATGCAAAAGGCTGGATAGCACCCCTCTCGCTGCTGGACTGCTGACTTCATCTTTGTGTTTTTGAGTTTTTCAATAATTTAAAACTTGCCAAGGTATTAAGGATATTAGTCTAATATAAAAATGTATTTTAGTTTATATAGTATATTGTATGATTTATTTAGTGTTTCCTTCTTAGATGTTAATGAAATGTATTTAAAACTCTGTAAGAGCACTCCCTGCTTGTTACCCTAATTACAGTAACTGACTATAAATGAAGAGTTGTCCTAGGGTTGGGTGGGAAGACTAAACTAAATCCTGCAGTGCCTGCCAGGGGCGTAGCCAGACCTCGCCAGGAGGGGGTCCAGAGCCTGAGGTGGGGGGGCACTGTTTAGCCGCCACCCCCCCCCAAGCCACCGCCGCTGCCGCCACATTGGATCCCCCTGCCGGCCTGCCGACGATCCCCTTGAACCCCCCCATCCCGCCCCGCTGCCGCATCAGATACCTTGTTTGCTGCCTGGGGGTCCCTGAACCCTGCCAGCCGAAGAGTCTTCTTCAGCGCCGGAGTAGCGCCTTCGTTCAACTAAGTTCCTGGTGTGATCAGCTGTTTTCTGATGCCTTACATCCTGCACCATGCATGTAGCCCCGTGCAGGACGTAAGGCGTCAGAAACAGCTGATCACACCAGGAACTTAGTTTGAACGAAGGCGCTACTCCGACGCTGAAGAAGACTGTCTTCGGCTGGCGGGGTTCGGGGACCCCCGCCAGCAAAGAAGGTATCTGTTGCGCCGGTGGGGCAGGCGACGACGGCGGGTTGGTTGGCGGGAGGGGGGTTCAAGGGGATTGTCGGCAGGGGGTCCAGGGCCTAGGCCCCACATAGCTACGCCACTGGTGCCTGCTAGAGTCTATCTGTTAATGCTGTGGTACAAAGTTTTTAAAACTAAGGGGAAAAGACTATGGAGATTAGTTGATAAAATTTGCTTTTTTATATTTTTATTTTGCCTATCACTAACCTACAATTCCTCTTTTAATCCCCAATCTAAGTTCCCAAAACACAAAGCAAAATAGTGTTCACTTACAGAGGAAATGTCCTCTTCTCTCAGAACTTCTCAGAAAGAAAGTTCAGCGGGACCTTTCCTCTTTATATAGTTTTGACTAAGGGGCCTTTTTTAAACAGGCTCTTTTGAAGCTAACTCAGCAATCTATGCAAATATTCTACTTCCCTACACCTTAGTTAGCACCTAATTGAGGTAGCTGGACTTGCTACCCTCTCCTACAGCCAAAGAACAGAAAATAACTGCCTTTTACAACAAGAGTTTTTGCTTAAGTTTCTACCTCTAGAAAAGGTTTTCAGTTTAAAACTATGGGAAAAATGCCTATTTCTAGAGAAAATTTCAGTTTAAAACTATGGGAAAAGGGTTGTTACACTGTGTCAACTAGTAATAATACTTGCTTTTCTCTCTCTCTTTTTATTCCCCCTTAATACTAAACTAGATCCCTGCAGTGCCTGCTAGAGGCTATCTGTTAATGCTGTGGTTAAAGTTCAAGCTTTAAAACTAAGGGGAAAAGGACTATCGAGATTAGTTGATAACATTTGCTTTTTTTATATTTTTATTTTGCCTATCACTAACCCAGTGGCGTTCCTAGGGGGGGGGGGGCGGTGGGTGCGGTCCGCCCCGGGTGCACGCCGCCAGGGGGGTGCCGCGCGCGCCTGTCCTCTGTTGTTCCATGCTTCTTCTCTGCCCCGGAACAGGTTACTTCCTGTTCTGGGGCAGAGAAGAAGCATGGAACAACGGAGGACAGGCGCGCGCGGCACCCCCCCCCTGCGGCGTGCACCCAGCGGGGGGGGTCCTTCACGGGGGTGTCCTTTCGCCGGGAGGGGGGGTCCACGCTGCATCGGGGGGGGGGGGGCACTGCACCTGGGGGAGCGCATCGGCGATCCACCCCGGGTGCCAGCCCCCCCAGAAACGCCACTGCACTAACCTACAATTCCTCCTTTAAACCCCAATCTTTAAGTTCCCAAAGCACAAAGCAAAATAGTGTTCACTTACCAGAGAAATATCCTCTTCTCTCAGAACGTCTCTTATATTGAACAGTGTTTAAATGTCAATGGGTTATATGCAGTACATTAAGAGGGGCATTTTCAATATGACATCTACCTCCAATTGTGGACATTTTATGAAAAATGTCCAAAATTCTAGTAGCAAACATGGCCATTTTCAAACCACAAAAACATCCAACTTTTTGTTTGGAAAATGCATTGCATCTATCTTTAAGGACCATTTTTTTTGTTTTTGGGGGGGGGGGGGGGGGGGGAAGAAAGACCAAGGGAAAAACGCAGAAAAACAAGCCATTGGGATGTAGTGGGGGGGGGGGGGGGGGAAGGGGGCAGCATTTTTAGTGGACTGGGCCCAGAGACAGCCTAGCAGAGCAGTGGAGCACACTAGGGGCACTGCAGTAGACTTCAGAAAAAGGTCCTAGGTACACATCTCACTGTTACCTCCTTATGTTGTATGGGAAGCCCTCCAAAACCCACCAAAAATATACTGTACCCAACTGTACACCGCTACAATAGACCTTATGCTGCAGGTGTCAGCTATATGTAGGAATAGTAGGTATTTAGTGTTTTTTGGAGGGTTCAAACGTTCCACGACAAGTGTACCAGTTAGAGTGGGATGTGGGCCTGAGTCCCATTCTCTACAGTCCACTGCACCAACCACTTGGCTACTCCAGGGACCTGCTTGCTGCTCTAACAGGAATGGCCATCATATCTGAAGCTGGTGTAGAGCCTGGTGTGTACTGTCACAGTCACATCTTTGGGGGCTGGGAGGGGGTCATTGACCACTAGGGGCATAAGGGGGGTTATGCTTTAATCCCTCCAGTTGTCATTTAGGGCACCCTTTGGTCACTTAGTCATGACTGAAACTGGTCTAGTCAAAAACATCTTAATTTTGGCCCTAGATGTTTTCATTTTCTTCCATTATTACAGAAAAATGTCTATCTTTTAGTGCCGCCCAGGTGCCACTCAAAGCATGCCCCTTTGAAATTTGGATGAACTCTGGAGCAAAACATCTAATGCCACCTTATGATGTTTTTTGGACTTATTTTGTTTTGAAAATGAGCCCCTAAATGTTATAAATAAATAAGATGATCGTCATCGAGGTCAGAGCTGGTATTAAAGCTGACACCTAGGAATCTTCCTGACTCTTACTTCTCTTTGCTCTGTATCAACCTACATTATTTACAGCAACATGAAAGACTTGTTAAATAGATGTAAAGTTTTGTGATTGTAAAACCTTCATTAAATTGCTGTATGATTCTTGAGTCGGCTGTTGGCTCGAGATATAGAGGGTTCGGTGGAGCAACTACTTTTGGATGTTCCTCGGACCTTTCTCGCTCTGAATAAATTTGCTGCGCTACTCTGTTGTAAATCAGCTCTGGTGGGGAAAAAAGTCATTTTGCAATATTGGACGACAGCAGAAATGCCAGCTTATTGGCACTGGAGAAACCAGATTCATTTATTTGCAGCTTGGGAAGCGAGGGATGTTGGGGGGTCACCTAAGAGGAGAAAGGCATATTTGGCAATTTGGAACCCTAATCTCCAAATTTTAAGCCCCAGAGGACGCAGTCTTATTCTTAACAACATGCGATGAATGGATGACACGCCCTTTGTGCATCAGACCTTGGTGCGCTGAGCCTTAACAGCTTCTGAAAGGGGGGGTATAGGGGGAGGGAGGGGATTAGGGCTGAGGGCAGTAGTAGGGGGAGGGGAGGGTGTGAGGGGCTTGGAAGAGGGGGGTTTTGGAGGGGGAAACACGAGGGGAGGGTATTGATGTGTGGGGAAGAATGGTAAAGTAGTTTTGGACTGGAATATGATTCTTCTTACACCAAGCAGTACTACCATATATAGACTGGCCATGAAAAGGGTGACTATAAGAAATAGAACTCTTGGTCTGACCTTTTAATTGGAAAGTCCAATAACGTATGCCTAATGATGGTGCTAAGCAATTATGTTATTTTTGGAATGTGTTGGAGAGTTGGGTCATGGAAATTCAAATATAAATTTTGTAATATCAGTCTTGGGGGGCATGGGATTGGATAGAATGGGGAGGGGGGAAATGTTAAAATTTTGATGATGAGAGTATTGTGGTGTGTGAATTTAGATGTTCTGGTTTAGTCCGCAATTTACTGTAAATTGAGATTGATGGCTGTTTATTTGTGAAATCATCAATAAAAATCGTTGAAACATAAATTGCTCTATGAGAGATCTACTGTTCATATGCACCATACCAAAATGTAATTCTTAGTCTGCTTTCTTAATTAAAGGAGATGTTACAGGCTGGTCTAGTGACTCACTGGTAATGCTGTGCACCTTCATGAAGAAGTCCTGCGTACAGTTTCTGTGCCAAGCTTCAGGCAGGTCAGGGATGCTGCAAAACTGGCATCCATAACTTAAGGGGAGATAGAGGTGTCCTAGTCATCACGCTTCAGTGTGACACCTACTTACCAAACTCTAGTCACACACACACATGGTTAAAGAAGGAGTTGGTTGTGACTTGTGAGGGAGATGGCTGAGTGAAATGGGAGAGCTAGAGATGAGGAAGAGCCAGGCTAATAGTGAATGAAGGCTCCTTTATCCCAGAAACAGAACATCATTTATAACCATGCTAAATAATATATACATGTTACTCATTAAGCCATATATATGAACTCATATCCTCATCCTCCTTATGCTCTCTCCTCCCCCCCCCCCCCCACCCCAAATACTTCCATTGCTAAACATCCAAATACAGAATTAAAACTTACTGGTTTGACTACTTACTGCTTAAGCAGAGCTAACCTTTATAAACTTAAATATTAGTAGTCAGTGCCTAGAGTTTTGCCTCCAGTTCAAAGATGAGGGTGATTAACAGGTAAATGTTAATATACAGAGGATATTAACATGTTCTATTATTTCTCCGAGGACAAGCAGGCTGTATCATTCTCACAAGTGGGTTGACGATCCGCGTCGGCCCAGGAACCGGCATAATGCATAGCAAAAAGGAAAACATTTTGCTAGAGCCTTCTGGCGCACATGCTGAGCAGCACCGTGCATGCGTGGCGTGCTTTTCCGCCTGTGCTCCTCAGTTCATTTTTTTTCCGCGTGAGGAGCGGCGGTTCTTTCAGCATCTCCTCGTTCCGCCTCGTTACGGCTTTTTTCGCCCCTTTTTTTCTTATTTTTTTTTTAACCTTACTTCTTTAGTTTCTTTTGCCCGCATTTAAGTTTTCTTATTTTTTCGGCACAGACCGCATTTAGGCTTGCTCGGCCTGGGTTTCCCCTATTTTTGTGCCTTTACTTTTCTTCTTAGTCACAATCAAGCTTTTTGATTTTGCCGAAGTCGTCTTCCATTCCATGTCATCGAAGACTTCCAGTGGCTTCAAGCGTTGTACTCGGTGCAACCTACCATCTCGGGTACTGATACATACTCTTTGTGTAATCAGTGTCGTGAGCCCCACCATAGCCCAGCAAATTGTATCCTTTGTCTTCGTATGAAGAAAAGGACGCAAATTTCCCGAGCTTAAAGAGAAAGTCTTTTTAGAGCTCGGTCCGGTACTTCGACGTCGGCAGCATCAAGGGAGGCATCACCATCGGGAGTCATGGTAGGGATGGCTGCTACGAGACCCAGAAACACTGGGAGTAGTGAGGCATCAAGTGGGTCTCCACTTGTCTCGAGGCCTCCTTTGCAGGTCCCTCCCCCCGACCCCGAAGCAACATGAGGATTCCACGTCGTCCTCACCGGCACAGAGGAGTCTTGGCGAGGTGTATCAGGCAAAGGCCAAGAAGCACCAACACCATCCTCCTTCGACACACAGTACCGGAATCTCCGGGACGTCAAGGGATCCGGCACCCGAGAAGCATTGGCACCGGGAGGAGCGCTCCCCCTCCAAGAGGTGCCAAAGCGTGTGCCTCCCAGCAGCCGGGATCCTGATCCCACACCCCAGACGGTTAGGCAACATGAGCCCACACCGCCCCTTAGCCTTTATCGATGGTAGCTCTTGAGGAGCGACTCAGGGCCTTGCTTCCAGAGCTCTTGGAGGCTTTAATGCAGCGATGTGCATCGAGGGTGCCTGCGCCTACCATGCCTTCCACTGCAGCCCCGCCTGGCCCCCAGCCTGCGGTGCGGCCCCCAATACTGGCGCTACATGCGGTTCCGGTGTTGACGGCCACCCAGGCTGGTTCACCTTTCACGTCGGTGGAGGAAGCTTCGCCGGAGTCGAGGCAGGAACCGACTCTTTGATGTTGTTCTTGAGGCCACCAGTCCTCGATGTCAGGGCGGGCCCGGTCTCGGACATCTCTGAGGGAGGTACTGGCTGATACCGAAGAGGAGCGCTTGTGGGAGTCTGAGGAGGATCCCAGGTACTTTTCCTCCGATGAGTCCTTTGGGATCCCTTCTGAACCTTCCCCTCCACCTGAGAGAAGGCTGTCTCCACCTCTTTTTCACCTCTTTTGTGCGGGAAATGGCTAAGGCCATACCCTTCCCCATAGGAGGATGAGTCCAGGGCTAAGATGCTCAAGGTCCTGGACTACACCTCTCCACCTAAAGAGGCAGTGATGGCTCCTCTACATGAGGTACTCAAGGCAGTCCTCATGCGGAACTGGGCGTTCCCTCTGTCCCTGTGGTCCCCAAGAAAATAGATACCAAGTATCGGATCCACGGGGAACCTGAGTTGGTGATGTCTCAGTTACCCCACAACTCCATGGTGGTGGATGCCACTCTCAAGAGAGCCAAGAGTACTAGGGACTATGCTTCGGCTCCCCACAGGCAGAGAAGCTAGAACCTTGGACTCTTTTGGGAGAAAAATGTATGAGGCTGCTATGCTCATTGCCCATATTCAGTCGTACCAGCTCTTCACAAGCATGTACTTGCAGAACTCATTGAGGCAGCTGCCTGATTTGGTCGAAGCGCTCCCTCTGGAGCAGGCCTAGCCTTTTCGCCAGCTGGTCAAGCACCAGAAAGCGTGTCGCAAATTCTTGGCCAGGGGCACTTATGACACTTTTGACATGGCATCCAGAATCTCTACCAGGATATAGCGATGCGCTAACTCTTATGGCTGTGTGTCTCAGACCTAGACCATTCAGTCCAGCAGAGAATTGCGGGTGCCCCTTGCCGGGGGGGGGGGGGGGGAGGGAGGATAATCTTTTCGGAAAGAAGGTTGAAGAGCTGGTTGATCAGATCAAAAAGCACACTGATGCTATGTCTTCTCCCGCCGGGTGCCTTCTACGACCACCTCCTCATCTAGGAGGTATTTTGGTGGGTCCCAGAGTACTTCTTAAGCCTTTTCTAGACATGGGTATGCTCTGGCGGCTTGCCAGCCTGCTTAGGCTACACCCCAGCACACTTGTTCTCATCAACAGCGTACACCTAATGCCCCTGCTGCTCCTCAGCAAAAGCAAGGGACGGGCTTTTGACTGGCTCTAGCAGAGCGTGGCCACCATAAAAGTGTCTGTGCCGGACGACTTACTGGTTGGGGGGAGGTTAAAATTATTTCACGAAAGGTGGCCTCTCATAACCTCCGACCGGTGGGTTTTTAAAATAGTCTAGCTAGGATACACCCTCAATTTGATATCCAAACCTCCATATTGCCCACCGAGAGCTGACTCTTTCAGCTCTCAGCACAAGCAGGTACTTGCAGAGGAACTCTCCGCCCTTCTAAAGGCCCATGTGGTTGAACCCGTTCCACCAGTGGAAGAAGGACAGGGATTCTATTCCAGGTACTTCCTTGTGCAGAAGAAGACAGGGGGGATGCATCCCATCCTAGACCTAAGGACCCTGAACAAATTCCTGGACCAAGAAAAGTTTAGGATGGTTTCCCTGGGCACCCTTCTTCCCATGATTCAGAAAAATGATTGGCTATGGACTTAAAGGATGCATACACCCACATTCCGATACTTCCAGCTCACAGGAAGTATCTTTGATTTCGGCTGGGAACACATCATTTTCAGTACCGCGTACTGCCTTTTGGCCTCGCGTCACCTCCCAGGGTATTTACCAAATGTGTAGTGGTAGTTGCAGTGTCGCTACGCAGACTGGGACTGCATGTGTTCCCTTATCTCAATGATTGGCTGGTAAAGAGCACCTCGGAGGAGGGTGCTCGGGAGTCCATGCGGAAGACTATTCAGGTGTTCAAGCTACTTGGGTTCATAATAAACTACCCCAAGTCCCATCTCCACCCTGTCCAACAATTGTAATTCATAGGAGCCCTGCTTGACACATGGACTGTTCAAGCCTACCTTCCAGAGACACGTGTGGACAACCTTCTGTCCTTTGCGTCCAAGGTTCAGACATCGCAGCAGGTCACAGCTCGGCAGATGTTGAGGTTGTTGAGCTACATGGCTTCTACATTGTATGTTACACCCATGGCACGTCTTCATATGAGATCTGCTCAATGGACCCTGGCTTTTCAGTGGTATCAAGCCACAGGGAGTCATCCAAGTGTCCCCCGAGCTTGTACGCTCTCTTCAGTGGTGGACAGTTCAGCCCAATCTGACCTTGGGACTTCCATTTCAAATTCTTCACCCAATTGGCTAGCAGATTGCATTTCTTTCACTTATGCCCAAGCTGGGCTGACTCTAGAGGGTCATGTCATGGCTCATAATGTCAGAGCCATGGCTGCGTTGGTGGCTTACTTAGTCAGCCTCCATTGAAGAGATTTGCAAAGCAGTCCACACATTCACATCTCACTACCGCCTTGAGCAGGATACCCGACGCAACAGTCAGTTTGGGCAATCAGTGTTGCAGAATCTGTTTGAAGTTTAGAATCCAACTCCTTTCTTCTAGGCCCGTTTTGTTCTGTTCCAGGCTGCACTCTCAGCTAGTTTGTATATAGTTTTCAGGTTGATCTGCATAATGTCCTCGTTGTTGCGAGGCCCAATTGACCAGTGTTTGCCGTTTTGGGTGAGCCTAGATGCTAGGGATATCCCACTTGTGAGAATGGTACAGCCTGCTTGTCCTCAGAGAAAGCAAAGATACTTACCTGTAGCAGGTATTCTCCAAGGGCAGCAGGCTGATCATTCTCACAATCCTGCACACCTCCTCTTGGAGTTGTTTCTTTTCTTTTCTTTATGCTTTTGGATTAAACTGAGGAGCATGGTCTCATGTCAGGCGGGAAGGCACTTCGTGCATGTTCAGTTCGGCACAGCATGTGCGCCAGAAGGCTCTACAAATTTTTTTCCTTTTTGCTATGCATTATGCCAGTTCCCGGGCCGACGCAGATCGTCAACCCACTTATGAGAATGATCAGCCTGATGTCCTCGAAGAATACCTGCTACAGGGTAAATATCTTCGCTTTTAAGTATGTCCTTAGCACCAACTCAAAAAGATAACCCGCCCCTGTCTGGTTAGTGTTGGGGCAGTCTGCTGGCAAAACCTGGGAGGAGCCAGAACTTAATCAGGGTGAAGCGATATTCAGACCATTGCTGTGTGTTCTAGACTCACTTGAGTCTGCTCTGCTGTGAAAGCCCTTCAATTAAAAACGATGTGAAAATTTTTCATTTTACAGATGCCTATACTTAATGCTGTCATGGTGGAGTGTGTTGGCTTTTGTTTCTCCTGTGTAGCGATCACCCTCTGTTGGTGTTGGCTTCGTTAATGAGACAGACCCATATAGCTTACCCTTATGTCCTTTCCCCCCAGCTGTACTATGAAAATTGTAGTTCTACTCCTCCTCCCTTAGCTTTTCTGTTACGTTTTTTTAACCTCTGTTTCTCTTCTTTTATCTAATAATAATAATACTAGATTGTAAGCCACTCAGACAGTGTTCTGATGGGTGGGGTAGAAAGTTTTTAAATAAACTTGGAAATTTAAGTATTCTGCCTGGTCACGCCACTCCTCAAAAAAACATCACTAGACCCTACCTGTCCCTCCAACTACCGCCCCATTTCCCTCCTACCCTTCCTCTCCAAGATACTTGAACGCGCCGTTCACAGCCGTTGCCTTGATTTTCTCTCCTCTCATGCTATCCTCAATCCACTTCAATCCTGCTTTCGCCCTCTACACTCGACAGAAACAGCACTATCTAAAGTCTGTAATGACCTGTTCCTTGCCAAATCCAAAGGTCACTACTCTATCCTCATCCTCCTCGACCTATCCGCCGTTTTTGACACTGTCAATCACAATTTACTTTTTGCCACACTGTCCTCATTTGGGTTCCTGGCTCTGTCCTCTCCCGGTTCTCCTCTTATCTCTCCCACCATAACTTCAGAGTACATTCTCATGGATCTTCCTCCACCCCCATCCCGCTCTCTGTTGGAGTTCCTCAGGGATCTGTCCTTGGACCCCTTCTTTTTTCAATCTACACCTCTTCCCTGGGCTCGCTGATCTCATCTCATGGTTTCCAATATCATCTTTATGCTGACGACACCCAGCTCTATTTCTCCACACCTGACATCACTGCGGAAACCCAGGCCAAAGTATCGGCCTGCTTATCCGACATTGCTGCCTGGATGTCCAACTGCCACCTGAAATTGAACATGACCAAGACCGAGCTTATTGTCTTTCCACCCAAACCCACTTCTCCTCTCCCTCCACTCTGTCTCAGTTGATAACACCCTCATCCTCCCTGTCTCATCTGCCTGCAACCTCGGAGTCATCTTCGACTCCTCCCTCTCCTTCTCTGTGCATATCCAGCAGATAGCCAAGACCTGTCGCTTCTTTCTCTATAACATCAGCAAAATTCGCCCTTTCCTATCTGAACACACCACTCGAACTCTTATCCACTCTCTCATTACCTCTCGCCTTGACTACGGCAACCTACTCCTCACTGGCCTCCCACTTAGCCATCTATCCCCTCTTCAATCCGTTCAGAACTCTGCTGCACGTCTTATCTTCCGTCTTGACCGATATGCTCATATCACCCCTCTCCTCAAGTCACTTCATTGGCTTCCGATCAGGTACCGCATACAGTTCAAGCTTCTCCTACTAACCTACAAATGCACTCGATCTGCAGCCCCTCGTTACCTTTCTACCCTCATTTTCCCTTACTTTCATACCCGAAACCTCCGCTCACAGGACAAATCCCTCCTCTCAGTACCCTTCTCCTCCACCGCCAACTCCAGGCTCCGCCCTTTCTGCCTCGCCTCACCCTATGCTTGGAATAAACTCCCCGAGTCCATACGTCAAGCCACCTCCTTGCCCATCTTCAAGTCCTTGCTCAAAGCACACCTCTTCAATGTCGCATTTGGCACCTAACCATTATACCTCTATTCAGGAAATCTAGACTGCCCCAACTTGACATTTCGTCCTTTAGATTGTAAGCTCCTTTGAGCAGGGACTGTCCTTCTTCATTAAACTGTACAGCATTGCGTAACCCTAGTAGCGCTTTAGAAATGTTAAGTAGTAGTAGTAGTTTTGTTTGCGCCTGTTTTGTTTTGGCCCATACTCTTTTGAGTTTCCTACAAAGTTTCTTCATGTGTAGTAGTTTGTCATTAAACCAGGGACATGGTTGTTTAGTGATTTTTGTTTTTGTTTTGAGTGGTGCTATTTTGTTTAGTGTGTTTTCACTTGTTTCGTCCAAGTTTCTCATGAATTGTTTATCTTTGGGTGGTATATCGTTGAGTCCATTTATTGTTGTTGTCCAGAATGTGTGGTTGTCTACTTTTCCTCTGGTTGTGAATGTGTGTTGGGTTCTTGGCTCTCTTTTCATGCCATTTTCTTTTCCTTGTAGTGTGAAAGTGAGCTTCCTGTGGTCTGACCATGTGGTACCTCTTTCCATGTGTGGTTTGTGAATATGTGGTTGTTACTCATTGAGAATCTGTAGGCTAGTATGTCTAATTGGTGTCCTTTTGTGTGTGATGAAACTCCTTGTGCTGTTGTGATGTTCCATTGGTTTATGAAGTTCATTAGTGTTCTGGTGTTTGTGTTGGTTTTTTTTCTAGGTGCAGGTTTATGTCACCTGTTACTAGGACATTTGGGTGATAGGTGCAGATGTTTGATACGAAGTCCGTGAAATCAGCTTGGGCGGTATAATAATGTGATGCACAGTTGGTCAGTTATTGTTTTGTTGGTGATTATGTATGCCAGGATTTCAATTGTTGAGGATGTATGTTTAGTGACAGGTTCTGCTATGAAGGAGGATTTCTGTGCTATTGCAACACCTCCTCCCCTTCTTTCGGTTCTGTTGATATGTATTATTTTGTATCCTGGTGGGCATAGGTCTAGTATTGCAGGGTCATCTTCAAGGTGCAGCCATGTTTCAGTTATGAGCAGTAGTTTGAGTTGTTCCATTTCTATCCAATCTCTTAGTAGCGTTGTCTTATTTACTGCTGATTATTTATTTATGTAACCTATTTGTATTGGGACATACGTGTTGTGTTCAATGTTGGTGTTTTTAACAGTTTGTAGTTGTCTGTTTTGCTGTTGTGGTTTTGTTGGGTATTGTTCATGTTTGGTTTCATGTTACAGGTTTTTAGTTTGGCCACTGTGTTGTTGTTTAGGTGGTGATTGGGCTCTTCCAGTTGTTGGAGTGGGCGTCTTCTTCCTGTCATGCGTACTGGTATTTTATTCCATTCAATTGAAGTTGTTGCTGATATCCCCATTTTCCACATTTGTTATTGTATAGTAGAAGATCCATGCCCTTAGGTTGGTCATTTTTGAGAGTTACTTCTGGCTTGGCGGTGTTAACATTTACCTCTTAATCACCATCATCTTTGAACTGGAGGCAGAGCTGTAGGCACTGACTACTAATCTTTAACTTTAAAAAGGTTAGCTCTGCTCGAGAGGAGTCATCTACTGTGAGAAGTAATCTATGGCATTGTTTTTCAAATCAATCCAAGGTGGCAACACTCCATACTACAAATCCCAGGGCAAGCAGTTGTACCCTTTAGCCAACCCAGTTTTCAGGAAATCCATAGTGAGTGTGCATGAGAGAGATTTTCATGCAGTGGAGGCAGTATATGCAGCTCGAAGCCATGCATATTCAATATGCATTTCCTGAAAACCAGACTGGCTTGGGAAACACTGATCTGGGAGATAGGACTATCTGGGATTCCAGCTAATTCTTAACGATGATTCCTCGTTTAAGGATATTCTGTTTCATGGTGGTAGTTTTTTCCTAGTACATGATAATCTTTATAAGATCTACTATTGCATAATTAAGTTATTCATATCACATAAAACCATGTGCTAGGGAAAAAAAACTCTTGACCCCACAGAATACAAATATTTAATACGTTGATGCATTTTTAATCAAGGAGAATGGGAAAAAAAGAAAGACAAAAGATAAAACTTTTTTTTCCATAAATTTGTCTTTAAATAGGGATAGATACAATGTACAGCACAAGCACTGAAAGATCTGCCGTGAAGGAAGCTACTTTGATGACATATCAGTCTGGTCTCGCCTTCTTCCAACTTTTAGCTGCTCTCTGTAGAATTTATGCATACAGGGATAATTTATAAGGTTTTTCCAGCAGTTTTGTGAGGAAAAAACCTTGTATAAAATCATGCACTATTTACATACATATACGTCTCCAACGACAAGCAGGACAGCATATTTATCACCTGTGGGTGACATCATCCGACGTCATGGAGCAACTTCCTAGCTTCTTTCCAGAACCTTTTGGAAGTGTACCCCACATGCACGAGCATCTTCCTGCCTGCCGCCACTGCACATGATCAACCAGTCTTCTGTGATCCACGGAGCTATGAAGATGTTAGTTCGTGTCTCTTTTCATAGCTCATGGCTGTGTTGTCAGAGGCCTTTTTTAGGCTTTTCTATTGTAAGTTCTGCATGGGACCAGTTTGTCTTAGAAGATTTGCACAGTACTATTAAGTTTTTTTTTTTTTTTTTTTTTGTTTGTTTTGTTTTTAATTTATAGAAGTCTTTATTGAACTTATTTTGATACACAACAGGGTATAAACATCATGGAACACATCAAGAATAAAACAGAAGTCTTAGTACATAAATGAACAATGACCATAATTCGTATCAAATCTACCGCAAATCCCCAGGTAACTTCAACTTTTTCAAGTTTATACACAATCAACCCCCCCCCCCAAACTAAACCCCCTCCCCTTCCTACAACCCCCCTCGACACCTCCCTCCCCCCATACCGTGTTCTAGTATTCCATCTTGTGATTCAGTCCAGTGACACTCTCCCCTACCCAACATTCAAGAATGGCAACCATATCCTCTCCCACCTAGGCAAGGACCTACATTTAACTGCTGTCAATCTCTCCATTTCACACATGTATCGTAGCTTAGTAAGCCAGTGTACCAGCGATGGTACTAGGGGAGACTTCCAACACTGTGCCAAGTTCACTCTTGCCGCCTGCAGGGCCCCCCTTATCAGAAGCCATTCATGTCCTTTAAGGCCCTCTGGTCACTGCCCCAGTAGGAATACTAAAGGATGCCACCGCACAGGTCTACCCACCCACATCTGAAGGCGCACCTGCACCGCCTTCCAATAAGCTTTAGCCTTTGGACATGTCCACCATATGTGTCCCATAGTACCCACAGCACCACATTTCCTCCAACAACTCTCAGGAACCTGCACAAACATATGATGTAAACGCACCGGAGTGAGGTACCACCAGACAAACACTTTAACTGCATTCTCTTTCACAGACACCGACCTCGCGGAGTGCATAATCCCCTTTTCCAGCTGTAGCCATTTTTCATCCGCTAAAGTGAAATCTAATTCCTGTTCCCACCGTCTCCTATGTAACAGTGAAGGCTTTTGGTGTGCTACCAAGGACGCGTATAGAAAGGTGATCATACCCCGTGTACTATGAAGCCGCACACACACCTCTTCCATTGGGTGTGTTTCCCTCCTAAGACAAGTGACATACTCAGGCCCTTTCAAGAAATGTCTCAGTTGCAAGTAAACATAGTAATCACTTTGCCGCAGCTGGAAATCCTCCCTTAAGGCGTCAAAGGAAACCAGATCTTCTCCCACGTGCAACTGACCCATCATATCCAATCCGGACGCCGCCCAGCGTTCAAAGACAGGGTTCCCCACGCTCGGTCCAAACAAAGGGTTATCGGCAATGGGTGCCAAACCTGAAACAGGAGGCTGACGCTCAGCAAACGTGCGATCCCAATAGTAAAAGGTGGCTTGTACAGTCAGAGGGAACAGGTCAACCTGCCCTCTATATTTATTGGGTAACCACATCAAATTACCCAACTTGCGAGACCCCACCATAGCTTGCTCAAGGTGTACCCAGAGCTTAGGGTCTTCCCCTCTAAACCACTCTACCGCCAACCTAGCCTGAGCAGCCCAATAGTACCAGCACAGATTCGGCACTGACAGACCTCCAAGGTGCTTGCTCCTAAACAAAACAGCCCGTGACAGGCGCGTTCTCTTCTGGTTCCATATAAAGCGTAACAGGCGGTCCTGCAAGCTAGACAAAAAAGACCGAGGCAGTCTCAAAGGAAGGACCTGAAAGAAGTACAATAGCTGAGGTAAAATATTCATTTTAATCGCCGCTATCCGGCCTAGCCAAGACAGCCCCGTATGAGACCATCTATCCAGATCACTATAAATCACCTTCTGAAGTGCCGGGTAGTTGACAGAAAACAATTCCGACTGTAACGCAGGAATCTGTACCCCTAGATATTGTATAGATCTAGTTGACCATTTAAAGACGTATGACGCTTGCAATGCCTCGTACATCCTCAATGGCACCCCCACCGCCATACCCACCGACTTATTAGCATTAAGCTTATAGCCTGAGACTCGCGAGTATCCCTTATTTCCTGCAATAGGCAGGGAAATTAATGGGTTGGTCAGTGACAGTAGCACGTCATCCGCAAATAGCGCAACTTTATGCTCCTGCCCCCTCACCTTAACCCCAGAGATATCCACGTTCTCTCGAATAGCCGCTGCCAGTGGCTCCATTGCCAGGACAAACAGCAATGGAGACAACGGACATCCCTGCCGGGTACCCCTCCCCAGCAAGAACGCGCCCGAGTTCCCACCATTAACCCTAACACATGCCTGTGCTTGAGTGTAAAGCGATTGGATCCAAGATCTAAATAAGGGCCCTATTCCAAATCTATGCAGTACCTTATCCAAAAACCCCCAGTGGACTCGGTCGAAGACCTTCTCCGCATCTAGACCCAGCAACACCAACGGACAGGCCCGCGACCGAGCCCAGTGTAACAAGTCCAGGGTTCGGCGCACATTATCCATGGCCTTCCTCTTCAGCACGAATCCCACTTGGTCTGGGTGGATCAAGGTAGGCAACTTCTCACCCAAACGATTCGCAAGCATCTTGGCCAGGATTTTTACATCCGTATTCAGGATTGATATTGGGCGGTAGGAAGCACATTCCGTATTATCCTTTTGAGGCTTAGGTATGACCGCCACCCAGGCTTCCATCATAGTTCTAGGGAGTGTCTGCCCGTCTCTAACCGAGTTGATAACCAATGTCAGGCATGGCGCCAAATCACGAGCAAACGTCTTAAAAAACTCATTAGTAAAGCCGTCCAAACCTGGCGCCTTGCCCATCGGCAAAGCCTTAATAACCTACAACACCTCATCTAATTGCACCGGGGCATCCAATTCTCTTCTTTGCTTTTCGGATAATACAGCCAATCCTCTAGCATCCAAGTATTGGTCCACCCCCCCCCCCCCAACCTGTACGGCAGCATCATCCCTGTACAGAGACTCATAAAATTGAGCAAAGCGCTCCCTGATCCTGACAGATTTATATAACATGACCCCATTCGCATCTTTCACACGCACAATATGTCTGTCAGCTCTCAGCCTTCTTAATTTCCTAGCCAGCAACCTCCCAGGCTTGTTGGAACCTTCATAATAAACCTGTTTCAATCATGCGTGGACAAACTTCAAGCTCTCCTCGTGCAACGCCGCCAACTCCAGTCGCACATCTTGCAGCTTACGATAGTCAGACACCCGACCTGATGCCCTATACCTTGTCTCTAACTCTCCAATTTGTGCCATACATTTCATCAAACGCTCTTTATGGGCCCTATTTCTTTGACTGGCACACTTAATAAAATGTCCTCGCGCGACCGCCTTAAAAGCATCCCATACAATGCTCAAAGCTGGTCCCGAGTCCATATTGATCTCAAAGTACTCCTTCAGGACCGGAAGGAAATCTGCCACAATCTGAGGGTCCTGTAACAAGCAGTTGTTAAATGACCATCTTCGGTCCCTTTGCTCCCCCTCCAAATAAGGAACGGCTACCCAGGCCGGAGCGTGGTCCGAGATTGTAATATGGCCAATGGCGGATTCCCCTCCTCCTTCCAAAAGGGTCTTATCAAGAAAAACATAATCTAGTCTAGAATAAGAAAGGTGTGCCTGAGAATAGAAAGTATAATCCCGCCCTCTCAGATGACACAGTCGCCACCAGTTACACAGACCCATATCCTCTACTAAATTCTGTAAAGCCCGCGAGATATTATAATCCGCTTTAGCAGGAGGAGTAGACCTGTCAAGCCCAGGTTGCATGGTTGCGTTAAAATCTCCAGCCATGAACACCCTCCCACGAGCAAAACACTGCAATTCCCTGTGAAGGTACCTAAAAAACCTCTCCTGATGTTCATTGGGGGCGTAAACACTAGCCAGAGTAAACTCCTCCTGCTCAAGCTGCACATGCATAAAAAGAAAACGCCCCTCGGTATCTCTCCTCTGGTGGAGGACCTGTACTTGGACGTCTCTATGAAACAGGATAGCAACCCCTCTTTTTTTTGCCCCTTTGACATCAGATGCACAGTATACTCCCGGATATATTTTGGAGGCCAGTAGTCCCTCATGTTTTGGTAACAAATGCGTTTCTTGTAAAAATACAACCTTCGGGCACATTAAGCGTAATTCACGCTGAAGGGCATGACGCTTGTATGGAGAATTAAGCCCTTTTACATTGTAGGTGAGCACTTTAAAATCAGACATTAAGCCTACTCAGTGTACCACTCATGTAGAACAAAGAAAGAGTCAATAGAGAATCCACAAAGCGTGGAGAACTCAAAGAAGACCCACGGATACTTTGTAAAACAAACAGAAAAGTGGGCACAAAACCAGGAGTCCCAGAGACTGGATCACAGTAAAGCTAAAACCAAATTTTATTAATTAGTATATTTGACTCTATACTAATTAATAAAATTTGGTTTTAGCTTTACTGTGTTCCAGTCTCTGGGACTCCTGGTTTTGTGCCCACTTTTCTGTTTGTTGAACAAAGAAAGAGTGACACTCAGACCCACATTGACCCAGAGCCCCTCCCACCCCCCACGAGACCCTCCAGTTCCCACAACCCCCCTCCCCCACCTATACCCCGTGACACATACATACCCTGAAGAGACCCACCCTCCCCACTACTCCCACCCGTCCTCTACCCCCCATATTTCCACTAGCGAAGGTCATAACCCCCCGTCTAGGAGTATAAGAGAAAGAACCCACTCCCCCGTTCAGCCACCCAAGACCATCCCCTTCCGCCCCCCTTGAATCATTGCCCCTACTTGTCAAACTATAATCTCCCCCCTGCAACACAGAAACCAGTATAAAACTAGGCCCCCCTCACCCAATGCTCCTTCCGTACACAGTACTATTAAGTTTGGGGTTTTTTTTCTGCAGGTCATTGGCCCCCTTAGGCCTGAGCACTACAGTCAGGGTATATTTTTATTTTTCAGTCTTTGAGCCATTTGATTTTGGTTCAGCTATCATCCCTGACATGTCCCAGAAAACTCCCAGTGGTTTTATAAAGTGCTTCTGGTGTGGCAAGACCATGTCTCTTACATGTACTCATAATTGGTATTTGTCCTGCTTGAGGCCTGACCTTAATGTTTCCTTTTGCTAACTCTGTCACCAGATGTCAAAAAGAACCATTAAGAGTAATAAGGAGCAGCATAGAAATGTTTTTGACGCCCACAAGTTTGGACCAAGAAGCATCGGCATTGGTCCTCTTCGAAGCATGATGCCAGGAGCATTGCTAGCACCTAAGAAGTGCCCATGCCAAGAAGGTAGCTCCCCTTCCAAGGGTTAGGTGCTGATGTGCCAGTCTCCTCCTGGTTGGGAACACTCTTCTAATTTGGTCCCAGTAATTTCTGTGGACCTGACTACTCTAATTGAGCCCCCACCTTTATTAGTGCCTGTCTCTAAGGAGCAGTTCTGGGTCATGTTCCAGAAGGAGCTGGGGTGACTTCTCGCCTGACGCAATGCTGTGGCATCAAAGATGTTGACATTGGACTCTGTTCAGCCAGTTCTGGAGCCCATGCTCTCGCTGTTGGCTGAGTATCAACACCAGTGCTTGAAGGGGCATCAGTGTCAGTACTGGCAAAGACAGAGGCGGTGTCAGTGTCCAGCCTCTCGGGTTAGGAAGCTTCCTCAAGGTCCAGATCTCATACTGTTCCTCGGTGCTCTCACATGAAGCCTACCCATTGGTCTAGTTATCCAAGGCAAGTGAGGCAGAGGACTGTTATTCCGAGTCTGATTTGGACTGCTCCTGGGTTTCTGAGGAAGAGCCAGAAGTTCTTCCTATACCTTCCTTCAGATCCCTCTCCACTACATGAGAGGAAAAAGTCTCCGCCTGAGTCTTCCCATTTAAGTGCAAGTTGAGGATGATCCCATAGCAGAAATGTTGGAAATCCTTGATTTTGATGCCCCTCCTGTGACGGAACCCGTTCATAACTCCCCTCTCGGCTGATTCTATGTATACAGTTCAACATGTTCTCATATTTGAGAATTTCCAGCTAACGCACTACTCTGTGGTCATTGAATCCACTCTCAACAAAGCCAAGAGTTCTAAGTCTCACTCCTTGGTGCCTCCAGGGAAGGATGCTCGAACTTTGGATTCTTTTGGAAGGAAAGTGTTTCAGAATGCTATGCTATCCTCCTGCATACATTCTTACTAGCTCTTCATAATCATATACTTGAAGTCCTTGGTGATCAGTGTGGCAGATTTTGCAGACAATCTGAGCAGGCTGCATAGCTCTGCCAGTTAGTAACCAAGCAGTGGGAGTTCCCGAAGCACATGGCCTGGGCAACCTATGATGCTTTTGATGTGGCATCCAGGGCCTCTGGGTAAAGGAATGCACAAACTCACCTGGGTGCATTCTTCTGACTTAGAACCAGCTGTTCAAGAGCAACTGGCGGATGTTCCCTGCTGGGGTGATAACCTTTTCAGTGACAAGGTGGAGGAGGTTGTCGACTTCGTCATGAAGCATGCTGATACCAGCAAGTCACTATCCTGGCCCAATTCTGCTGTACACAAAAAAACCAAAAAAGGAAAAAGAATTTCCATAGGCAAACACTAGTTCAAATCAAAAGGAGTGGAAGGTACCAGGATAAAGTCCAATATAAACCAAAGAATCATTTTATTCTTTTAAAACCAGTGGGAGTAATCACAGTGCACATATGCCTTCGTCAGGGGACCTGTCAAAGTTACACAAGTCTCAAAACATGGCCTGTGTTGGGATTTTTTGTCAAGTGCATCCTGTATATTGCATGCAAAGATTGTATTGTGATTACTCCCACTGGTTTTATGTTTAAATCATTTTTATTGGTTTACAGACTCCAAAAACCATGTAATAACTTTAGTACATCTATTAACCATCTGTTAACCGTCCATTTTCATTATGTCCCCAAACTCCCCCCCTTCCCCCCCCCCCCTTTTTTCCAAAACTTCCTTATTCTTGACATTCTTTCTCTGTGTATTATTGTATGCTATTATAAGTTCAAAAGATAACTGCGTGCTGATGGGGTTAGAGTGTTCCAAAATGGGGTCCACCGCTGCTGAAATTGTACTCCAATTTGCGAATCGATATCAGTCACACCCATTCTTTCCATGCGTAGCATTCACAACATGCGTGTCCTCCACTGCTGTAATGTCGGGCCTCTTGTCGATAACCACTCTGTTAATATGACTTGTTTGCCCACAACAATAGCACGTTGGACAAATGATGTAAAGCCTTTAGCTGTGGGGCAGCTAGTTATTAGATGACCAAACAAAAGGTTTGGATTGTAAGTCCAACATTGTTTCCAAAGTGAATTTACATATTTGATGAGTTTTTTCCAAACTCTCTCCACTTCTCTGCACTGCCAAAACATGTGCCCCAAGTTTGCTCCTTCTGCTCTGCATTTCGGGCACTCCCCCCAGGGAGAGAGTCCCATATAAAATGCTCGTTTGGGGGGCACATGCACGCGCAGCACGAACTTGTATTGTAATTCCCAATGTATGGACTGATATGTAATTTGTCTTATTGACAGCACATGGGACCTAATCTGGGCTGCACTAATTTCAGTGTGGAGATCTATTGTCCACAGTCAGGCCAAACGCGAGTAATCTGGCTCTTCTGCTATGTCTTTTATGTGGCGGTGGTGGTAAGATAGGGGCACCTTCTGCTGGGCTCCAAGGGAGAATGCCGATGATAATTCTTCTTGCACATCTTCTGCCAAGGACTCCCAAGGCAGTGAGGTCACATAGTGCTTCAATTGCTCATAAAAGAATTTTTCGTTTTGTAGTATCCCATATTTTGTTTGTAATTCAGTAAATGGCTTTATGTGTCCTTCTCTATTAATTGCCTGCAATAAGTATTTCATCCCCCGCCTCTTCCACCTATGGAACACTGTATATATCTGTCCCAGAGCAAATGCTACATTGTCACAGATTGGAAGGTATGGCGTCACTTTCGAGGAAAAGTGGTGGAGTTTGCAAATCCATTTCCAGACTGCCACTGCACAGGGCATAATCCTTGTCTGTTTCAAAACACGAGGCACTGGCGTCCCAGAAGAATGTAAATAATTGATAAAATGAATCCCCTTTGTGAACTCAAGTTCCAGTGGAGTGTCTGTGAAATCTTTTGTGCCTCGGAACCAGTCATTAATGGCCCTCATACCACTAGCAATATTTAAATATCTTATGTTCATCAGCCCCAGTCCACCATATTCCACTGGCACACAGAGTGTGGTAAATGCGAGACGAGCTTTTTTGCCCCACCAGAGGAATTTCTGCGTCATGGCCCTCAACTTTCGTTCATGAGTGTTATTTAGGTATAATGGCAACATTTGCAAAACATATAACCACCTGGGAGCTATGATCATGTTAAATCGGGCAATGCGGCCCAATAACAAAAGAGGGAGCCCGGCCCATGCCTTAAGGCTAGTTTCTGTCTCCCTCAAAAGTCTATTAATGTTAAGATCATACAAATTATTGAATCACTACTCCCAAGTACCTTATATGGTCCTTCGCTTGCTGAAAAGGGAACCTGTCTCCCCAGTTTCTCCCCTCATCTGCTCCAATTCCCATCGCAATTGACTTAGACAAATTTAATTTAAACCCAGAAAGTTGTCCATACTGTGTAATTTTATCTAACAGTTCTTTTACAGACCGCCCTGGACCTGTCAGGGTCAACAGAAGATCATCCGCGTATGCCAGCACCTTGATACACTGAGTCCCTATGGAAACGCCACTAATTTTATCTTCCTCTCAGAGTGCACACAGTAGAGGCTCTAAAGATAATACAAAGAGCAAGGGCGAGAGGGAGCAGCCCTGCCTAGTGCCTTTCTCTATCTTAAACACACTTTCACGGAGTCCATTGACCAGCACTCTTGCTGTGGGGTGAGAGTACATGGATTTGAGCGCTTGTAAATACCATCCTGAAAATCTCATCTGACCTAATATACAAAATAAATAATCCCATCGGACCTGGTCAAATGCCTTTTCGGCATCTAAGGCAACAACCAGTGCTGGGCACATTTCCTCCGAGCAGGTTGCCATAGCCAGTAGTAGCCTACGTACATTTTGTGTTGCTTGTCTCTGCAGCACAAATCCTACCTGTTCTGGACCTATTAGATTAGGTAAAATATCCGCCAACCGGTTAGCTAGTATTTTAGCAAGTAATTTTATATCGACGTTCAACAACGATATTGGCCGGTAGGACTCCACTCTATCCACTCCTTTCCCAGGCTTGGGGATCAGCGTGATTAGCGCCTCATTAGCATACTGAGGAAACTGACCCCGACGAATCACACCCTCATAGTAATCCAGCAAGGCCAACAACGCACTGGGGGGAAGCAATTTGTAATATTCCCCCGTAAACCCGTCAGGGCCAGGTGCTGACCAGAGTTTCTGGGATTTAATGGCCTGCTACAATTTGGGCATAGTCAGTGGGGCATTTAATTTTTCTACTTCTAGGTCCGTTAACTTGGGTAAGCTAAGTCTCGCTAAGAATGTTTGCATTTGCTGTTTAGATTCCTGTGGGCTGGCTGCATATAAATCTGAAAAGTATTCGGTAAACATCTGCCCTATACCTTCTGTGGAGTTGGTGAGCGTCCCCTGTGCGTCCCGCAAAGCAGGTATCGCCCGGGATCCTCCCCAATTTCTGATAATCCTTGCTAAAAGGGCTCCTGATTTGTTCCCAAACCTTTGCAACCGATATTTGTAATAAAGGGATGACTGTGTCGCTCGCTCATGTAGTAAAGTGTTCAATGTGGTCTGTATTGCTTTTAGCTCATCCAATGTTGTCTGGTTGGGCCTACTTGCATGTCTCCTTTTTGCCCTCTGAAACTTTTGCTCTAACTGCAAGATACTCGCCAATCTTCTCTTTTTCCTCCTACTGCAATAGGCAATAATATCCCCTCTTAGAACTGCCTTTGAGATGGCCCAGAATACACTAGTTCGATCCCGAGCGTACTCACTATTATTCCTTTCATAGTCTTCCCATTTTTTACATAAAAATGTCTTAAAGTGTAAATCATTATATAGAAACGTTGGAAATCTCCAGCCCTCACCTCCTTGCTTATCTACAGACATCTCCAGATCTAGCCAGATTATAGCGTGATCTGAGATCTTCTCAGGTCCCACCTCTGCGCAGTAACCATGGGGAATAATGATCGCTCTACCATTGTATGGTCTAGTCGTGTCATCGTGCCATGGGCTCTGGATCTATGAGTATATTCTCGCTCGCCTGGATGTAATATTCTCCATGCATCGACTAAGTCCAACATTCTTTTGAATGTGAAAAACTCTTTACGCCTCTGCCCCGAGTAATAGGAAGATGAAGAGCTTGTGGTGTCTTGTTGCGGGTCTGAGACTAAATTAAAATCTCCCACCACTATTATTTTTACGGTTTTATATTGTAAACATCTATTAGCTAACCCACTAAGAAAACTGGGTATGTGTTCGTTCGGGCCATATAGATTTACTAATAAGAATTCAAGCCCTTGAAGCCACATTTTTACAACAAGATATCTTCCATGCTTTCCTTGCTCAAGCACCTTAATGGTACATGATATTCCTTTCCTAACTAGGATGGCTAGGCCCCCCCCCCCCACGCCACCGTGCTGCTACTGAGTGGCACTTTCCTACCCAGCTTCTACGCAATTTTGAGTGTTCAATATCGTTCAATCGTGTTTCTTGTAAGCAGGCCACGTCTGCCCTATGCCTGTTTAGAGCTTGCAGTATTTTTGCTCTTTTTTTGGGGTTGCTAATGCCCCCCACGTTCCATGATATTATCCGGGCTGGCATACTATAATCTCCTCACCTCCACCCAGAGAATCCAGCGCGGTCTGTTTCAACTGGTTCCTCATAGATTTAGGGCTTTCCCCTTGGTCCCTCCGTACCCCAATTTCTCCCCCTGATCCATCTGCTTTTGTCTGCCATAAAACCGTCCACAGCATACAGAAACTTACAAAACTACAGGAAATCCCTGTCCCCCCCAGCCTTCCCTTCCCCTCCAAATAACCCACTCCCTCCCCTTAATATTCAGGGGAAGAATTAAAGATCCCGTGCTGTGCCTGGGGTCCCCACCCCACCTATGAGCAGTAACAGTAAACATCATATTAAAAACTATGCAGTTGATCTCATCAAACCTTCTGGTACCTTATTTATTCACTGGCCTCAGAGCCAGATTACAAGGATTCAATGATGTTATGGTCTACCAAATATTTTTTAGCTTCAATCTCTGAGTTAAATGTCTGCCATATGTCTTTTATCATGACTCTGAGCCTCGCTGGGTACTGCACTGCAAAGCGGATCTTTTTCGCTACCAGGGCTGTGCAAAACGGATGATATTGCCTCCGCCGCTCTTGTACGTCTGCTGAGAAGTCTTAGAAAATCAGAACGTTCCTCCCGTTATGCTTGAGTGAGTCTCTTTTAAGTCTGAACTCCCACTGGTTTTAAAGGAATAAAAGGATTATTTGGTTTATCTTGGACTTTGTCCTGGTGTCTTCCACTCCTGCTATATCATCTTCCAGGAGGTATTCATGCTCTGCCTAGGAAACCCTATTACTCTGAAAGGCATAGGGGCCTCCTGCCCTTCCCAGTTGGCCCACAGCTTTCACTCCTGCCCAAGTTAGCAGGCTCAAAAGTAACAACCAGCTCCCCAGTCAAAGCCAGGGATGAGTTTTTGACTGGCTCCAAGAGATCATAGACACAGTAAAAGTAGCCACGCTAAGCAGCCTGCCAGTAGGAGAGAGGCTGAATTTTCTTTTCCAGGTCAGGTGGACCCTTGTACCCTCAGACTGGTGGGTCCTCAAAATAGTTCATATGGCATACGCCCCTCATTGGTGAAGTCTCCCCCCAAATTGCCCAATGAGAGAATCTAAATTAAACTCTCAGCACCAGGAACTGCTTCTATAGGAGCTCTCTTTCCTTTTACAGGCCAATCTGGTTGATCCCATTCCACCGTGGGGAAAAATGAAAGGGATTTTACTCCCAGGTACTTCCTGGTGCCCAAAAAGAAAGGAGGCTTTTGTCCCATCCTAGACCTAAGGGCCCTGAACAAGTATCTTGCCAAAGAAAAGTTCAAGATGGATTCCCTAGGCATCTTAATCTCAGTGATTCAGGAAGAACATTGGCTACGCTCTCTGATGCTTATACCCACATTCAGATACTTTCCAGTCACAGGAAGTATCTTAGATTCAAAGTGGGGAAACACCACTTTGAAGGAGTAGCCTAGTGGTTAGTGCAGTGGACTTTGATCCTGGGGAACTGGGTTCAATTCGCACTGCAGCTCCTTGTGACTCTGGGCAAGTCACTTAACCCCCCATTGCCCCTGGTACAAAATAAGTACCTGAATATATGTAAACCGCTTTGAATGTAGTTGTAAAAACCTCAGAAAGGCGGTATATCAAGTCCCATTTTCCCTTTCCCACTATCAGTACTGCATTCTCCTTTTTGGCTTCTCATCAGCTCCCAGAGTCTTAAAAAATTTCCTGCAGTAGTTGCAGTATTGCTATGCAGACTGATAATTCACGTGTTTCCCTACCTGAACGACTGGTGAATAGCAC
Organism: Microcaecilia unicolor; assembly: GCF_901765095.1. Taxonomy (NCBI): domain Eukaryota; kingdom Metazoa; phylum Chordata; class Amphibia; order Gymnophiona; family Siphonopidae; genus Microcaecilia; species Microcaecilia unicolor. Next base: position 233,096,140 of record NC_044036.1, read on the forward strand.
ATCAGAGGAAGGAGCTCAAGAATCCACGTCCACAATTATTTGGGTGTTGGAGCTACTAGGGTTTGTTGCCAACTACCCATTGTCCCACCTGCTCCTCATCCAAAGATTAGAGTTCATAGGAACCATGCTAGATACGTTTCGGGCCTGGGCCTTCCTCCCAGATCAGTGTGTAGATGCCTTAGTCCTCATCATGCTTCAGATCCACCAGAACTAGCAGGTCACGGCTTGGAAGATGTCGAGATTGCTAGACCACATGGACTCCACTGGTAATGTGACACCCATGGCATGTCTCCATTTGTTGTAGTGGTTCCAGACCTCTGAGAACCTAGCGGATGTCTTTGACATCATGTCTGTACTGCAAAAGTCTCTCTTGTGGTGGATGATTTCACCCAATTTGATGCAGAGACTTCCATTCCAAATTCTCACCCCCAGAAGACATTGACAATGGATGCATCCAACCTGGGTTTCACAGTCAAGGTAAATGGTCCTCCCAGGAGAATCAGTTGCACATCAACCTCCTGAAGCTTTGAGCAGTATGGAACACTCTAAAGACTTTCAGAGATCGGCTGATGACAAAATTATTCTCATTCAGACAGACAACCGGGTTGCAATATACTATATCAACAAGCAGGCATGTACGAGATTGCACCTCTTGTATCAGGAAACACTCGAGTTTTGGACCTGGGTATCCAAGCACAACATGGTGCTCAAGGGGTCAGGAAGAAAGTAGTCTGGTGGACAGGCTTAGCAGGGTGATGCAACCCCATGAGTGGTCACTCAATATGGGCATAACCCAGAAGATCTTCCGAGAGTGGAGCACCCCCTTGGTGGATCTCTTCTCTATTCATCTGAAAAAAAATGTCCCTCAGTACTACTCCAGACTAAGCTCACATGGCAGACTTGCCTTGGATGTCTTCCAGGATTCTCATTGCGCCTTATTGACAGATCTGGTTCCCTCTGCTTCTTGTTAGCCTCCGGAGACACATGGAGACTGGACTGCTTTCTGATCTTCATCACCCAAAACAAGGAGTCACTTCTGCATCCCAGCTTCCAAACCCTGCCCTTCACAGCTTGGATGTTGAGAGGTTAGTAGTTTAGTCTCTCTACTTGCATGAAGGTGTCTCCTGAGTCCTGCTTGCTTCCAGAAAAGATTCCATTAAGAGGTTATATCATTTTAAATGGAAGAAGTTTGCAATCTGGTGTGAGGGCAGGGCCTTAGATCCTTTTTGCTGTCCTATACAAAAACTGCTTGAGTAACTTCTACACTTGTCAGAGTCTGGTCTCAGGACCAACTCTGTTAGGGTTCAGATCAGTACAGCTGGCTCTTACCATCAGCATGTGGAAGGTAAGCCCATTATAAGAATATAAGCATTGCCATACTGGGACAGTCTGAAGGTCCATAAAGCCCAGTATCCTGTTTCCAACAAAAACTGCATTGGCCAATTCAAGTCACAAGTAGCTGGCAAGATCCCAGAACAGTAAAGCAGATTTTATGTTGCTTGTCCTAGAAATAAGCAGTGGATTCACTCTGTACCTCCTTTAGTTGTTTGATTCATGAGAGGTTTGCTGTTACTCAAGTACCCAATCAAACCTCCCACAGTTTCATGAGATCTCAGTGTCATTCTTACCCAGTTGATGAAAACTTGATTTAAGCCACTGGATACCTACCACGTGAAATTTTGGACCTGGAACGTTTTATTCTTGGTGGCATTCACTTCCTCTCACTGTGAGCTTCAGGCCTAGTAGCTGATCCACCTTAAACGAGATTTCATCACAACAAAGTAGTTCTCCACAAACATCTAAAGTTCCTTCCTAAGGTAGTGTTGGAGTTTCATCAGAACCAGTCAATTGTTCTGCCAACATTTTTACCAAAGCCCCATGCTGGTAAAAGTGCACTGCACACATCTTGGACTGCAAGAGCACCTTAGCTTTTATCTGGAGCAGACTAAAGCCCATAGAAAGTCCACCCAGCTTTTTGTTTCTTTTGATCTTGGGATCTTGCCAGGTATTTGTGACCTGGATTGGCCACTGTTGGAAACAGGATACTGGGCTTGATGGACCTTTGGTCTGTCCCAGTGTGGCAATACTTATGTACTTATGATTCTAACAAGATGGGGACAGTCATCAGTAAACAGTTGCTTAGTGGACTGCATCTCCTTTATGTATGCCCAAACTGAGCTGACTCTTGAGAGTCATGTCATGGCTCATAATGTCAGAGGCATGGCTGCTGCATTGGTAGCCCACATGAGATCAGCCTCAATAGAAATTTGCAGAGTTGCAACGTGGTCATCAGTCCACATCTCACTGTTGCTTTGAGTAAACTTCCCAACATGACAATTGGTTTGGTCAGTCGGTCCTTCAGAATTTATTTGGGACATAGAATCCAACTCCCCCCCCCCCCCCCCCCCGGCACATTGGGTGTCTGTTCCACACTGTTCAAAAAAATTTAAACTTACAACAACAACAACAAAAATGTCCTAGGCCTTAGCCTATTGCAGGCCTTGATTTCCCCCTCCCCCCCTTTTTTTTGTTTCCATCAGCCTGGAAGCTAGGGATTCCAATATGTGATAATGCTGTCCTGTTTGTCCTTGGAGAAAACAAAGTTATTCAACTGTAGTGGGTGTTCTCTGAGGACAGCAGGACACATTCTCACATGCCTGCCCACCTCCCCTAGGAGTTGTGTTCTATTAGCTGTGGTAATAGACTGGCTGGTCTCATGCGGCAGCGACAGATGGAAAGACATGCATGCATGCGCAGGTACAGTTCAAAAAGCTTCTAGAAAGAAGCTGGGAAGTTGCTGTGCGAGGGCCCCATCAGATGACGTCACCTACATATGAAAATATGTGTCAAACTGTCCTCGGAGAACATCTGCTACAGATGAGTAACTTTGCTTTATTTGGATGCACCCAGGGACATGGTTTGCATGGAGCAGGGACAGAATTGGGGTGTGCCTGTGTCTCGGGGGGGGGGGGGTGGAGGTGGAGAGGAGGACAGTTTTAACCAGTTAAATTTAATCAGCTGACTCCCAAAGTTAACTGATTAAACCTTTCGAATAGTGAGACTTGTGTATTTATATAGGAGGTTTATTTTTTTTTTAATAAGTTGAATTATTTCAGATTTTATTCATAAGTGAAAAATGTCAGCTGTATCTTTCAAATATGGGCACTGATATGTAGTTAACTCTCTTTAGGTTTGTTGGTGGTTTATACTCTGGTTATAATAAAATCAATAAAGAAATGTTAAAAGATTTATTATTAAAAAGAAGCATTCAATGTCTTTTTAAAAATAATTTCATTTCTGGGTTGATTTTGAATGATCTTTTCTTTATTTAAACGCAACTAACTTAACTGCTCAGTTCTAATATTCATAACGAGAGAGAGGTGGAGGAGTGGAAGAATTTTGGAAAATATTCTCTTCACCCAGCTCTGGCATTAATTGTATTGATTTGTCACCCATCAGCGGACGTGGCGAGATCAATGGGAGCAAAAGTCGTGCTAGCCATTGATGTAGGAAGCAGGGATGAGATGGATCTCTATAACTATGGGGACGCTCTGTCTGGATGGTGGCTACTTTGGAACAGGTGGAATCCCTTTGTGGAGAAAGTCAAGGTGAGAAAGCGTTATATCCAAATTCTCAGTTTCTAACTGTGAGATTTACATTTGCAAAGTAAAAGCATATTTAGAACAGAATCATGTTATTGCATTCTTTGTAGAGCATTAATAATTAAGTATTAACCCTTAGATTTAGCACTTAACATACCAAGTTGGAAAAAAATTATACAAAAAGGGTCAAGAATGTCTGTCTGTGTGAAGGCAAAACAGCAATTTCTCCAAAAATTTAACAGAATGAGATGAAACTTTGCATGAGGGAAAAAACGGTAAAAACTGCTTGAGTAACTTCTACACTTGTCAGAGTCTGGCCTCAGGACCAACTCTGTTAGGATTCAGCTCAATACAGTTGGCTCTTACCATCAGCATGTGGAAAGTAAGCCCATTATAAGAATATAAGAACAGCCATACTGGAGTTTCAAGATGGCGGCACGTTAATCCCGCGGCAAACCTTCTCCTGTGAACGTTGCAAGTAAGTCTGATTTTCTTCTTCCAAAATGTCTCATACAAAGCAAAAAGGTATGGTCAGAACCGCTGCCTCATCAGTTAGAACTTCCTCACCCTTGCAATGAAGCATTGAAAGTTTTGCTCTGAGAACGCCAGACCAAAATGCTGGGAGGCGCCCTGCTGTCCCCTTGGGAGGAGACCTTCGGGGCTTAGGGCTGGATGTTACCTTATCCCCTCCGGTTCTCAATCCACCGCCTCCACCCGTAGGACCCCTCTCCCAATTGGAGATTCCTCCATCGGAAGTCAATGCTGGAGGAACTCTGGAACGAGGCACTGAGGAGAGTCGATCTAATGGAGGTTTGGGATCTTCAGACCCACAAACCCAGCTTAGAGCTCTACTAACAAAACCGGAGACGGTTACACTTGAGAGCATTTGGGAAGCTCTCCATTAAACTTGATACCAAACTGACCAACTCAACAGAAGAGATTGCCACTTTAGTGAGTACTATTGATTCATTTTCCAAATCTTTAGACGCTATCAAAAAAGACTCTTATAATCAAACGGTTGAACTTAAAGAAGAGGTAAAAAAATTACAAGAATTTTCAATAGCGTCCATAAAAGATAAAAATTGGACTCACAGAAAAATCGAATAGATTGAAAATTATAATTGCAGGTTGAACTTACATTTTCTGAAGTTTCCTAAATTTATGGGGACTACTCCTCTTGATGCATTTAAGAAGAACCTGATAGAAAATTAGAAATATTCCCCAGAACTTATTCCTCCAATCAATCGTGTATATTATATCTCAAATAAGAAAAAAACAGATGCAGATCTAGATATGAAGTCACAGACAGAAAAAAAAGGATCAAGAAAAACTGAATCTGACTGATAGTAACATAACATAGTAACATAGTAGATGACGGCAGAAAAAGACCTGCACGGTCCATCTAGTCTTCCCAACAAGATAAACTCACATGTGCTACTTCTTGTGTATACCTTACCTTGATTTGTATCTGCCATTTTCAGGACACAGACCGTAGAAGTCTTGCCCAGAACAGATATTCTTGAATCATCCGTTTCTGAAATTTCTGATCGTATGACTTTGTTTCCTTTATATTCGAACAAGACTTAGAAGCGATCAAACGCTTATTTTTTTAGAAATTCACAACTCTTGTTGTATGGTGAAAAGATTTGGATATATATGGATGTTACAAAACAAACTCAGGATAGAAGAAGAGTTTTCCTAAGTATTAGAAAGGATGTTTTGGCAATAGGGGCTTCATTCTATCTTAATTACCCTTGTAAATGCGTAGTAAAATATTTAGGGCTTAAATATATCTTCTTCGATCCAGAATATTTAAGAACCTTTGTAAATGATAAAAAGTTCGGAACAGTTTGGTATCATTGATTAAGATTAAGTTATAGAAATATGTCTGAGCTTTGTGTTAAGCAATATTCATGACTTTATACCTAAGCAATATTCATGACTTTATACCTAAAGTTTGTCTCTTGAACAATGATTATACTCCACCCCTAATTAGTGGTCTAAAGAAGACTAATAATAATTTTTCCTGTATTTTTTTATTTTCTTCCTTCTTTTTTGCTGTAAATTGCAGAAATGTTTGTCTGTTTTGCTTGTCAAGTATTACACTTGTAAAGTTAATTTGTAAATTTGCAAAAAGAAAGAAAAAAAAAAAAAAAGAACAGCCATACTGAGTCAGACCAATGGTCCATCTAATCCACCAATCCCAGGGCAAGCAGTGGCTTCCCCTATGGCCATCTCAATAACAGTTTATGGACTTTTCCTCCAGGAACTTGTCCAAACAGAAGGCGTTTGACAAAGTACCTCATGAAAGACTCCAGAGGAAATTGGAGAGTCATGGGATAGGAGGTAGTGTTCTACTGTGGATTAAAAACTGGTTAAAAGATAGAAAACAGAGAGTAGGGTTAAATGGTCATTATTCTCAATGGAGAAGGGTAGTTAGTGGGGTTCCCCAGGGGTCTGTGCTAGGACCGCTGCTTTTTAACATATTTATAAATGATCTAGAGATGGGACTAACTAGTGAGGTAATTAAATTTGCTGATGACACAAAGTTATTCAAAGTCGTTAAATCTGGGCGTCTAAATGGCAGATGACGTTTAATGTGAGCAAGTGCAAAGTGATGCATGTGAGAAATAAGAACCTGAATTATAGCTACGTCATGCAAGGTTCCACGTTAGGAGTCATGGACCAAGAAAGGGATCTAGGTGTCGTCATTGATGATACGTTGAAACCTTCTGCTCAGTGTGCTGCTGCGGCTAAGAAAGCAAATAGAATGTTAGGTATTATTAGGAAAGGAATGGAAAACAAAAATGAGGATGTTATAATGCCTTTGTATCGCTCCATGGTACGACCGCACCTCGAATATTGTGTTCAATTCTGGTCGCCGTATCTCAAAAAGGATATAGTGGAATTAGAAAAGGTGCAGAGAAGGGCGACGAAAATGATAAAGGGGATGGGACGACTTCCCTATGAGGAAAGGCTAAAGTGGCTAGGGCTCTTCAGCTTGGAGAAAAGGCGGCTGAGGGGAGATATGATAGCGGTCTGTAAAATAATGAGTGGAGTGGAATGGGTAGATGTGAAGCGTCTGTTCACGCTTTCCAAAAATACTAGGACTAGGGGGCATGCAATGAAGCTACAATGTAGTAAATTTAAAACGAATCGGAGAAAGTTTTTCTTCACACAACGTGTAATTAAACTCTGGAGTTTGTTGCCAGAGAATGTGGTAAAGGCGGTTAGCTTAGCGGAGTTTTAAAAAGGTTTGGACGGCTTCCTAAAGGAAAAGTCCATAGACAGTTATTAAATGGACTTGGGGAAAATCCACTATTTCTGGGATAAGCAGTATAAAATGTTTTGTATCTTTTGGGATCTTGCCAGGTATTTGTGATCTGGACTGGCCACTGTTGGAAACAGGATACAGGGCTTCATGGACCTTTGGTCTTTCCCAGTATGGCAATACTTATGTACTTATTTTTAAAACCCAGATATACTAAGGACTGTTACAACTTCCTCCAGCAGTGAGTTCCAGAGCTTATAGCTATTCTTTTGAGCGAAAAAATATTTCCTCCTATTTGTTTTAAAAGTATTTCTATGTAATTTCATTGAGTGTCTCCTGGTCTTTGTACTTTTTAAAAGAGTGAAAAATTGATTCACTTCTACCTGTTCTACACTGCTCAAGATTTTATAGACCTCAATCATATCCCCTCTCAGCCATCTGTTTTTCAAGGTGAAGAGCCTTAACCTCTTTAGCCTTTCCTTATATCGGAGCAGTCCCATCCCCTTTATCAGTTTGGTTGCTGTTCTTTGAACTTTTTCTAATTCCGCTGTGTCTTTTTTTTGAGATACGGCGACCAGAATTGAACGCTTGGGAGGGCTCTAGCATGTCTTAACACCGGTCTTTACCCTTGCTGTATAGCTGGTGGTGATCCCCAGCTGAGGACTTCCTCCAAAAACGGCCAGAACTCCCTTCTACCAATCTCCTCAGTCAGTGACAGCATCCTTGAGCCACCAACAACTAAGCGTGCATGGGGTGCTAGAATTAGTGGTTTAGGGACCTTGCTGCTGCCTGCCAAGCTTGGTAAAAGGGAGTTCTGGCCACCTGCAGAGAAAGTCTTTAGCTGACAGAGTGTGGGGATCCTCATTAGCTAAAGTATTTATATTTCTCCGAGGACAAGCAGGCTGTATTATACTCAGAAGTGGGTCTGTGATCCGTGCTGGCCTACGAACTGGCATTTCACATAGCAAAAAAGTTTGCTAGAGCCTTCTGAGCACGCCGTGTGAACGCGCTCCTCATTTCTTTTTCTTCCGCGCAAGGAGCGACAGTGTTTTTCTGTGGCTCCTCTTGTCTGCCTGGGAAAAAGCCTTGACCATTTTTTCTGTAATTGGTGGGTGCAGTCCGCCCCGGGTGCACGCCGCTGGGGGGGTTGCCGCGCGTCTGTCAGCAACGCTGATTCCCTGCTCCCTCTGCCCCAGAACAGGTTACTTCCTGTTCTGGGGCAGAGGGAGCAGGGAACGAGCGAAGCCAACAGGCGTGCGGCACCCCCCAGCAGGTAAAAATGCACCCGGGGGGGGGGGGGGGGTCCTTTTGCTGGGGGGAGGTGTCGCGCTGCACCTGGGGGGGGGGCGCATCGGCGATCCGCCCCAGGTGTCAGCCACCCTAGGAACGCCACTGCTCCTTTTGTGCCCTTTTTTCTCGGCATAATCGAGACCTTTGATTTAGCTGGTTCTGTCTTTCTGTCTTCCCTTCCATGTCATCGAAGACACCCAGCAGCTTCAAGCGTTGTACTCGGTGCAACAGGACCATCTCAGGCACAGATACTCATTCCTGGTGTATCCAGTGCCTTGGGCCCGACCATAATCCAGCTCATTGTGTCCTTTGTCTTCGTACTCAATTGGCTCAGAAGCCCAGAGAGAAAAACTTCTTGGGGGCTTGGTCTGGTCCTTCGGCAACGACAAAGGCATCGAGGTCGGCGACTTTGATATCGGCATTGTGAGTGGAGGTAGGCATGGCTGCTGAGAGGCCACAACACGCTGGGAGTAGTGAAGCATCGAGTACGTCTCCACCCTTCTTGAGGTCTCCTGCTATGCAGGCCCCCCGGGACCATCCATCGTCGGACCTGACCCCGAGGTGATGTGGGGATTTGATGTCGTCCTCGATGGCACCGAGGAGTGTCGGTGAGGTGCATCAGGCGAAGGCTAAGAAGCACCGACAACGTTCTCCTTTGACGCATGGTGCTGGGAGCTCCGGGGCGCTGAGGGCTTCGGCACCCGAGAAGCATCGGCATCGAGAGGACCGCTCCCCCTCCATACATGAGGTGCCGATGCGTCGGCCTCTCAGCAGTCCGGTTCCTGCTCCCGAGCCTCAGGCAACTCTGCCACAGACTGCTCCACCGCCCCACCCCCAGCCTTCTCTGATGGCGGCTCTCGACGAGCGCATACGGGCCTTGCTTTCACAGCTCCTGGAAGGACTGCTGCGCCAATCTGCTTTGGCGTTGGGGGTGCTTGCTGCGCCAATCTGCTGCAGCTTTGTCTGCCCCTCCATCCATGGTGGGGCCCCCAAGTTTGGTGCCGCTTGCGGCTCCGGTATCGGCGGCCACCCAGGTTGACTCCCCATTGACGTCGGTGGAGGAAGCTTCGCCACAGTCCTTGTGGGGGTCAGCCCCTCGGCATCACCATTGAGACCACGGGTCTTCGGTGTTGAGGCGGGTTCAGTCTCGGAGGTCACTGAGGGAAGTGCTTTCCGACATTGAGAACAGTGGTCGTGGGAGTCAGAGGAAGACCCAGGTACTTCTCCTCAGATGAGTCCATGACGCCTGGCGTTTTTCTATCACTATAGTTATACTCATTTTCCCTCATTGGTATATTTAAACAATTTCTTATTTAATAAATATACATTTCTTCGGACACACACAACAGTTATTTTCAATATTATTAAGTTGAGTTTGCTTCACTAAATGCCAGGAATCATGGACGTCATCATTGACGTCACTAGGCTATACACATTTATACCAGGGCCTGTAGCACTCATTCTGTTTAACTTTACGGACTCCATAACTGAAGGAGAGCATTTTTTCACTTGACTGTGTGCGAAGGTAAGCGGTTTTTTACATAATATGCCTAAATGTAGCCCTAAAACACACCTAATTTAACTGTTAGACTCTCCAATTATATGTTCCGTTTTTCTTTGATCGCATAGATAGTGGCGTTCTTCTGTATTTATCAATGACAGTTTTTGTTATATGCAGTCTATTTATGCACTTAAGCTCACATGCTGTCATTAGTGGCTCCGCATTGAGACAGCCATTTCATAATTAATCAAGATCGTTTTTCCCCTCCTTTTTGCACTACACCTTTCTGATCTGTGTTGATACCAATGGCCTTATAGACCTTATTACCACAATAGATATAAGTCCCTTCAAACACACAAGGAGTTACCAGAAAGATATGTATTCCCTGTTAGGATTATCACTCACTAGTTGCATATGTGTCTGATGATGGGATTATCATTCATCCACTAGATGGACACTACTTTGTAAATATATAAAACCAGGAGAAATCTGCCTAAACACAGATACTGAATATTTATACTATCATGTCGATAGCAAGTTGCTATGTATTTTCTCTAGACCATTTTTCAGTCCCATTATTACAGCATCGTTATTATAATTGTGTTTTCAAATGCATTAATTTTTTTATTTTTATTTTTGTTACATTTGTACCCTGCGCTTTCCCACTCATGACAGGCTCAATGTGGCTTACATGGGGCAATGGAGGGCTTGCCCAGAGTCACAAGGAGCTGCCTGTGCCTGAAGTGGGAATTGAACTCAGTTCCTCAGTTCCCCAGGACCAAAGTCCACCACCCTAACCTCTAGGCCACTCCTCCACTCCATACATACTACAGCCACTATATATTATTGCTAGAACCGCTATTTGTTGTTTTTCAGCAAATTCCATTGCCAATTATCTGGAACATCAAAATGATTACAAATTTGTGCCCGTTCTCTGTATTAACATCACCTTCTACCGCCACTGCACATTATTGCTACAACCGCTATCGGTTTTTTAAGTGGATTTCATTGCCAATTATGTAGAATATCGATATGATTGTAAATGTTTGCTCGTTTTTTGTGCTAATATGATATGTATCTCCAGAGGGAAAATACACCGTTGCAGCATATTGCTTCCAACATTCCTATTGAGTCAAACAGCATTGCCGCATGTTGTTCCTGCTACTCTTTGCGGTGAGCCTAATTTTAGTTCAATCACTGATCAAGATTATACTTTACTACTCATATTCATCCTTTAATATTTATTTATTTATTTAGGCATTTATATCCCACACTTTCCCGCCCATGGGCAGGCTCAATGTGGCTTACATTAGTTCAAAAGGCTAACAGCAGTATAAAAGGACACTTCAATCTAGTAATAGACAAACAGACACATTAAGGGCGAGGTAGTTGGTGGGGAGAGAAGTTAGAAAGGAGGTAAGGAATGCAGTATGGTCGCATAACATAATGGGTCAGGAAACATTAAGGCAGTGCGGAGCTGCAGTGTAAGCTGCCCTGAATAAAGCGGTCTTCAGGGAGATTCTGAAAGCCTGTTGTTCGGAGGTAGCTTTTACTGTGTTTGGTAAACCCAGGGCCGGTCTTAGGCAGAGGCGACCGAGGCGGCCGCATAGGGCCCCGCGCGGCGTGCCTCACCTCTGCCTCGCCGACCACGCTCACCTGCCCTCCACCCATGTCCCGCGACGCGAGTCTCCTCGTTCCCCTGCTGCTCCCCCTCCCTCCAGCCACCTGAGACCCCTCCCGTCTGACCCCCCCTCCCCGACCCGCCAAACGACCCTCTTCTGCCGCCCGCACCTCACCTGACCCAACCCAGCATTAAAAAAAAAACCTCCATGCGGCGGTGCCGGTGCCTCGCGTCTGAGAGAAGAAAACTCGCTTCGTCGTTGGCCAGCCTTCCCTCAAGTCCCGCCCTTGCGGAAGTTACATCAGAGGGCGGGACTTGAGTTTTCTTCTCTCAGACGCGGGGCACCGGCACCGCTGCTTGGAGGTTTTTTTAAAATGCTGGTTCGGGTGAGGTGCGGGCAGCAGAAGAGGGTCGTTTGGCGGGTCGTGGAGGGGGGGGGTCAGACGGGAGATGTCTCAGGTGGCTGGAGGGAGGGGGAGCAGCAGGGGAACGAGGAGACTCGCGTCGCGGGACATGTGTGGAGGGCAGGGGGGACGGGGGGGGTTACTGGACATAGGTGGATGGCAGTTGGCAAGGGGGGCAGGAGGGTCGCTGGACATGGGGTGGATGGAGGGGAGGGGGGCTTCTGGACATGGGTGGATGGCAGGGGAGGGCATAGGGGACAGGGGGGTTGCTGGACATGGATGGCAGGTGGGACAGGAGGGTCACTGGACGTGGGTGGATGGCAGGGGAGGTGGGTTCTGCACATAGGTGGATGGCAGGGGAGGGCAGGGGGCACAGGAGGGTCGCTGGACATGGTTGGATGGCAGGGAAGGGCATAGGGGACAGGGGGGGTTGCTGCACATGGATGGCAGGGGGCAGGAGGGTCACTGGACATGGGTGGATGGCAGGGGAGGGGGTTTCTGGACATAGGTGGATGGCAGGGGAGGGCAGGGAGGACAGGAGGGGCGCTGGACATGGGTGGGTGGCAGGGGAGGGGGGTTTCTGGACATAGGTGGATGGCAGGGGAGGGCACGGGGCACAGGAGGGTCTCTGGACATGGGTGGATGGCAGGGGAGGGCATAGGGGACAGGGTGGTTGCTGGACATGGATGGCAGGGGGGACAGGAGGGTCGCTGGACATGGGTGGATGGTAGGGGAGGGGGGTTCTGGACATAGATGGAGGGCAGGGGGCACAAGAGGGTTGCTGGACATGGGTGGATGGCAGGGGAGGGGGTTTCTGGACATAGGTGGATGGCAGGGGAGGGCAGGGGGCACAGGAGGGTCGCTGGACATGGGTGGATGGCAGGGGAGGGGGTTCTGGACATAGGTGGAGGGCAGGGGCACAGGAGGGTCGCTGGACATGGGTGGATGGCAGGGGGGGTTTCTGGACATAGGTGGATGGCAGGGGAGGGCAGGGGGCACAGGAGGGTCGCTGGACATGGGTGGATGAGGGGAGGGGGTCTCTGGACATAAATGGATGGCAGGGGAGTACAGAGGGGACAGGGGGGTTGCTGGTCCTAGATGGATGGCAGGGGGGACAGGAGGGTCGCTGGACATGGGTGGATGGAGGAGAGAGAAGAAATGCTGGACATGGATGGAGGCGAGGGAAGAGTGAGGAAGGAGATGAGGTGAGGGAAAAGGAAGAGAGGAGAAAAAGTGCACATGGATATAGAAAATAGGCAGAAGCTGGATCCACTGGACAGTCAAGTCTGCGGAGGACCCAGCTTTTACTTACGGATGTAGGGCAAGAATTGAAGAAGAAAGGCGGAAAGTAAAGAAATAAATGGAAAGGAAGCCCTGGAAATGGAGTTAAGAGGACAGATAGCAGCACAATCGGATACTGAGCCAGCATGATCAGAAAAACAAAGTCACCAGACAACAAAGGTAGAAAAAACTATTTTATTCAGGATTTATTAATTAGAATATGTTAGTTTTTGGAAATGTGCATCTGTGATATTTTTCATGTAAGTTTTAATTTTTGTAGTATTGCTACATACTGAGTCTGACTTCTTGAGGTAACTTTCCAGTTCAGTATTTTGCAGTCATGTGTTTTTCAGGTGTGATCAAGGAAGGTGTAGTATTCTGCTAGCGTATAGTTTGAATCCCTTTTTGTTTGTTTTTTTTCACTAGATTGTGCACTGGTGTTTTAGAGCCCGGTGTAATTACAGTTGCCTTTCCACGCCACGCATAAGGTTGTAGCTCGTTCTGTCCTTGGAATTAGTGCTGTTTATGGTTTGTTAAGGTTATGAGTGTGTTTTTGCACACGTTTGTGTATAGTGTTTTGCAGTGGAGAGATTGTGTGTTGGCCTTACTAAGGTGGCACCAAACATTGGAAAGGGTGTAGAGCCTAAATCATGACACACTATCTCTAAAAGGGTGTTTTGTGGCTCTACATGAGAATTGTGATATTATGATCCCTTGCTAGCTTCATATTGTTGATAATCTGCATTTTCCGTATGGCTGGTATATTGGTGTATAAGGTATTAATTGTGACTTTTTTTTTTACTTATTTTTTTTCTGTGTGTTGTCAGACAATTATGGATGACAGAGTTGGAGTCTTCTTGAGTCAGAGAGTTGTGGTATATATTTTAAAACAATTTTAGTACCTTGGTGGTCTATATGTTTTTATATTGTACATTATATTTTACATATCACTTTATTTTATTGTATATCTTTTCATTTCATTTTTATTTTATTGCATATATGGGTTACAGAGTAATAGGGGAATTTGAAAGTACTGAATCTTTTCTTAATATTTTTCCTTTATTCTCCTTTGTTATGAGAATTGGAACTACTAATTGTAGTGGACTTGAACTGAATAATTTCTGGGGAGGGGAGGTTTCATGATAGCATTGTGCTTATTATTTCAATCAGTTTTTTGTACAAGTTTAGCTTCATTTGTCTTTATTTGAAATTTCATAAATAAAAAAATGTTCTAAAAATGGAATAATTTTATCAATGGGGTGGAGCTAGGGCAGGGGCGGGGCTACGGTGGGGCAGGGCTATGGTGGGGGTGGGGATAGGATGGGGCCCCACCAAATTGGTCTGCATAGGGCCCCGCACTTGCTAAGACCGGCCCTGGGTAAACCATTCCACAAACGTGCACTGATGTAGGGAAAGGTAGATGCGTGGCTGGTTTTATACTTGAGGCCATTGCACGAGGGGTAGTGGAGATGTAAATAGGATTGGGAAGATTTCCTCAAGTTCCTTGGTGGCAAGAGGATAAGATTATCCATATAAGCTGGAGCTTTGCCGTACACCAAGGTGCAAATTTTGAATGTTAGACATTCCTTGACAGGTAGCCAGTGCAGTTTTTCTCGTAGTGGTCTGGAGCTGACGAACTTCGATTTACCATAGATCAATCTTGCAGCAGTATTTTGGGCAGTCTGTAATTTTTTAAGAAGTAGTTCCATGCACCCTGCATAGATACCATTGCAGTAATCAAGATGACTCAAAACAAGAGACAGCACTAAATTGCAAACTAACTTCTCTAGGGAAAAAAGGTTTTATACGCTTCAGTTTTCAAAGAATACTTTTTTCACGGCTACATTAGTGTGATCTACTAGAGTTAGATTTCTGTCAAGTGTTACTCCTAGAATTTTCAGAGACGTAGAGATTGGCAGGTCAAGCCCAGGTGCAGTTAAGGTGGTAGGATTGTACTTGTTGTAAGGTGATGTGAGTAGAAGGCAATGAGTTTTCTCTGTGTTGAGCTTCAATTTAAAGGAGTTCGTCCAGGCACGTACAGTTTGTAACCCAATGCTGATGGCAGCTATTTTAGCTAAGTCTTATTTGAAAGGAATGTAGATGGTGATGTCATCCGCATAAATGAACGGTTGGAGACCAAGTTTAGAAAGAGCTGCGGCTAGAGGAATGAGCATCAAGTTAAACAGTGTAGGAGAAAGTGGCGAACCCTGTGGTACACCACAGACAGCTGGCCAAGAAGGCAATAAACTTCCTCCGGAGATGACTCGGTAGGTTCTGGTGGTCAGGAAGCCCTTCAACCAATTCAGTACATTGCCACTGGTCCCGAAATAATCAAGGAGCTGCAGTAGAATAGTGTGGTTCACCATGTCGAAGGCACCTGACATGTCAAATTGCAGCAATAGAATGCTTTTCCCGACAGCTATCTCCCGCTTGAAGTTTGAGAGTAGTGTGACAAGCATCGTTTCTGTACTATGGAGAGGGCAGAAGCCTGACTGCGATTCATGGAAGATGTGGAACTTTTCCAGGTACTCATTGAGTTCTTATTCACCATGCTCGCCATCAATTTCACAAACAACGGGATCGATGCTATTGGCCGGTAGTTGGTGATTTCCTTGCTACTTTTCTTGACGTCTTTTGAGATGGGGGTGAGGAGGATGTTTCCAGAGGCTTCAGGGAAGATACCGCTACTAAGCATAAAGTTAAAATGCTGCATCAGATCAGAGATGAAGCAGGGAGGAGCACATTTAAGTAGATAGTTTGGGCAAATATCCAATTTGCAATATTTACTGGAAAATCTGCGCAGTTCCCATTTAACAGAGTCAGCTGTAAGAGGTGTAAAGAGTGAAAATGTGTGATCGGCTGGATACTCCCCCAGGCTAGGGTCTAGGCCGCTGAGAAAATCACTTATTCCGACATTGTTCTGTGGCAGAGAGCACTGCAACTTTATGACTTTGTCTTTAAAACAGTTTGCCAGATCTACTGCAGTTGGGGCACCTATACTACTAGTTGTAATCGGTGCGGTATCAGTTTGTGGATGTAAAAGTAGAGTTGTCTCAGGTCTGCATAATCCGGGCCAATTTGGATTTGTAAAAGTCCTTTCTAGATTGCCTAATAGCGTTCTTGTATTTCCTGTGAGACTGCTTCCATGCAAGGTAGTGCTGATCATCCTTTCTTTTTCGCCACGCTCTTTCTAGCCTTCGCGTATTGGTCTTGAGTTCCTTGAGACCGTCGTTAAACCATGGCACTACGGTTTGCCGTTTTGCTGTCTTAGTTCTGATCGGAGCAATGGTGTCTAAAATGTTCCTGCATCGTTTGTTCCAGGCAGAAATGAAGTTTACTGAGTCCACCGGGGCTCAGGCCAGACAGTCTCGTAGATAGAATTCCAGAATGCCACGGGGTCAATACGTCTTCTCGTACTATATGTGATAACACAACCCTAATTCAAGTTCCTCTCTATAAATAGTTGTACTATATATCTACTCAGTCTTCAACAACTGTTATAAACATAACAAATCTTTATTTAACCAATCTTTTACATATAAATAACTCACCATATGTCATCTAAAACACCCCCAATATACGTCCATTCATTCAATCCATTCAACCATATATACATGCCATAAAACCTATTACAACAACATGAATAACTCCAAATGATCCTAGTATCCCAAAGGTATTTATCTGTTCTCGTCCTGTGTGAATTTTCTATAACCAGAATGTTCTTAACAGTTCATAAACACTTATCTCTTCCCTCTTTTCTTCTTTGTTGCTTCGTATTTATGTACTTCACCCTTCTTTCAAAACGAAACCAATTTCAGTCTTTAACTTCAAAGTGCAATCCCTTTAGGCATCCATACTCATTTGGTAGTCAAAATTCCATAAGGTGCTGATATTATCGGGCAACATCCACATCCTTAAATCGGCTTACACTTGTCCATTGAGGCTGTATTACTCTGACCCTGACTCTGACTCTGATGGGTCAGAGTAATACAGCCTCAATGGACAAGTTTTATGGCATGTATATATGGTTGAATGGATTGAATGAATGGACGTATATTGGGGGTGTTTTAGATGACATATGGTGAGTTATTTATATGTAAAAGATTGGTTAAATAAAGATTTGTTATGTTTATAACAGTTGTTGAAGCTCGTACTATATGTGGCGTGGTTTTGGGCGCGCCGGTGAACCTTACCCAGCCAAGAAATAGCACAGTGCAACTGATTTTGGTCCGACCATGGAATTGCCAACCAAGTAATGCTGGTTAGTTGCAGGTTAAGGCTGTATGCCAATTTGTGTGAGAGGAGGTCAAGAGTATGGTCTTTGGAATGGGTTGCCTGATGATTCCAAGCCGTAAGGTCCCAAGAGTGGAGAAAATCCAGGCAGGAACGCGTGCTTAACAAAGTAGAATTTTCTAGGTGTAGGTTAATATCTCCTAAGATGAGCACGTTGGGGCTTGCCATGCAGATGCTAGAGATGAAATCCATAAAGGCAGGTTGAGCAGCATTCCAGTTGCTAGGTGGTCTATAAAAAAGGATACAGGTCAGTTGATCATGCAAGGCTTTTTTATGGATCCTGAGTGATGCAATGTGAGATGTATAATACAAGCTGGTTGCTTGTCAATTTAAGGTCATCCTATTATGAGATACATCAAAATATACACCATTATGACTATTTTATGGTTTTATGAATGTATTTTTTTTAAATTTCTTTATTTATAAATTTGCGTTTACATCCATAAACATAAGAATATCAGAAATCAGACTAATATGTAAAAAGAAACTTACAACCAATTTGGTTTAAAGTGTAAGATACTTGATTTACATTTGTCCCCAATAAATGGATCAAGATACTAGGAAATATTAAACTTATAAAATAAGGAAAAAATTAATTATAACAGTAGGGGCAGCCCGGGTGTCTACTGCCGACATTAGCGCGCTCTAATTAGGGAGGCAAGACAACAGGTGATTTAACATGTTCCTTAGATGAGATGAATTCTAACAATTTCAAAGGGGAAAAAATATGTAATTATTCAATTCATAAGTTACAAAGTTTTACAAGGAAATTTTAACATGAAAGTAGCACCCAATTTAAGTACTCTAGTTTTATACAACAGAAATTCTTTCCTCCTTTTTTGGGTACTTCTTGCCATGTCTGGAAAAATTTGAATTTTTTGCCCCAAAAACAAATCATTTAAATGGCGAAAATACTACTACTACTACTTAACATTTCTAGAGCACTACTAGGGTTACGCAGCGCTGTACAGTTTAACAAAAAGGACAGTTCCTGCTCAAAGGAGCTTACAATCTAAAGGACAAAATGTCAAGTTGGGGCAGTCTAGATTTCTTGAATAGAGGTATAGAGGTTAGGTGCCGAAGGCAACATTGAAGAGGTGGGCTTTGAGCAAGGATTTGAAGATGGGCAGGGAGGGGGCCTGGCGTAATGTTATTTCTGTCGAGTTCAAGAGCAAAGGACACAATCAATGTAGTCCTCTCTGTAACAAGTTCCAGAGGGTTCTCAAGAAACTCAGTTAAATTTAAATCTGGAGGAACCTGTGGTTGCTCTCTAAGTTGTTTCTCAATCCCTACTACTACTACTATTACTTAACATTTCTAGAGCGCTACTAGGGCTACGCAGCGCTGTACAAATTAATAACTAAGGACGGTCCCTGCTCAGAAGAGCTTACAATCTAAAGGACGAAATGTCAAGTTGGGGTAGTCTAGATTTCCTGAGTAGAGGTGTTGTGATTAGGTACCAAAAGCGACATTGGGTCCTCGTTATAGGGGGATATCCCTCCATAGGAATCCCCAATATCTCTCTGAAATACTTTTTAAGTATATCCATAGCTGAGATTAAAGGTGACTTGGGAAAATGCAAAAACCTCAGGTTATTCCTCCTTCCATTATTCTCCAAATATTCTATTTTTCTTTCTTGAGTTTCTTTATCTTTAATCAAAGTTACCGTTAAATTCTTTAGTTGTTTAACTTCATTTTCAACCATCCCTATTTTTTCTCTATGTTCTTGAATGTCTGTAGACAGATTTTGGCAAGTCTGTTTTAATTCCTTAATTTCGCCATTGATAGAGACATTCATCTGTAGTAATGTTTTGTTCACCTCCCACAATGTTTCCATTGTCACCTTCGTTGGTCTTTCCATACCTCCATTATCGCCAGAAGGTAGACCTCGGGTAGTAGGGGCAGCGACCCACGTCTGTCCCTGACTTGTTGTTTCCTTCACCGGGGTCAGTGCGTCGATGGATCCTCCATCCACAGACAGCGAAGCTACAATCTCCAGCTGCTGTGGTCCCACCAGCGTCAGCACACTTCCAGGTTGTGGAGGGGGGTGAGATCGGGAGGACTCAGCGTCACTCCCTCAGTGCTGCATTTGGCCTCAAGTGGATTCGAGCCCGTCGAGGTAGGTGTCCGTTCACCCAGGGTCCCGACTCCGAAGCTCTCAAGCGTTGTTTGCCGCGAGATTGGAGTCGACGTCGGCACCACGGAGCCAGTGTTTTCCCCTTTCTCTTTCCCATCTAGAAATCGGAAACAGAACTTCTGTTGGCCGTGCGCTTTTAGAAACTCGGGAGCTCAGGACTCACACAACCGCTAGTGCCGCCATCTTGATCTTATGAATGTATTTTACTTTATATGTTATATTTTTTACTGTAGTTGTACATATTGATACTATGTTTTTTTTATATAATTTGTACACACAATACGTGTTTTATGAGTGTCTATTATTCTATATGTCATGTGTTTGCCCCAACATCATTGGTTCCTAGAACATTTTTACATTATTACATTATTTTTAACTATTGTTTTTTGTCTGATGTAGACCCCTGATGCAGGCACTAAGTGCCAAAACACGGCCCGTGTCGGGTCTTTTTGAGGATTGTTTCACAAATGCGTATGATTAAAGGAACTGTGTCCCTATTTTGAAGGCTCCTGTGTCATGTCCCCTACCTCAACGCAAGCGGCATTTTCGGGCTGCGCGGTGTCCCGTCGACACGCACACTTGACTGGCACAGCCCTGAGCCATGTGTGTGTAGTTCCTCTCTGGCTGCAGGCTCCTTGGTTGCTTTGCTTCCACGCACCTGAGTCAGTTCCCTCTCTGCCTGGCTTCCCTTACTTCTCTCCTGTTGGTCTTCCGGTTCCTCCTTCCCTTGCTCTTGTCCTATGGCTGTGCTCCTCCCTGCTGGTCCCTGCTGATGTCAGACGTCAGCACTTTCTCAGCTGAGCTTTTCCTGAACTCCATGCTTTGGCTTCTACTTTGGTAGGTGTTACTTGCTCAGTAGTGTGCTTCTTCTCTACTTTGTCCCTCATTGCTGATTTTACCTGTGCCTGGATTACTCTCTTGCCTGCTGCCTGCCTACTGACTTTGCCTGTACCTGGATTACTCCCTTGCCTGCTGCCTGCCTACTGACTTCGCCCGTACCTGGATTACTCTCTTGACCTGTTGCCTGCCTGTTGACTTTACCTGTGCCTGGATTACACTCTTGCCTGTTGCTTGCCTATTGACATTACCTATACCTGGATCACTCCCCTGCCTGCTGCCTGCCTGTTGACTTTGCCTGTTCCTGGATTGCTCCCTTGCCTGCTGCCTGCCTATTAACTTTGCCTGTACCTGGATCACTCTCTTGCCTGCTGCCTGTCTGGCCGTTACCACCCGGCTTCCTGCTCCGCCTTGTAAGTCCTGCAGGCTGGCCACACCTAGGGTCTCAACCTCTGGGGAGTCAGCGCAGGTGAAACCCAGAGTTGTCCGGCTGCCAAGCGGAACCTGGTCTGAGTACCGGCTCAGCAGCGCTCTACTTAGAAACATAGAAACTTGACGGCAGATAAAGGCCATTGGACCCATCCAGTCTGCCCAGCCTCTGTAACCCCTAATTCTTCCTGTTCCTAAGCAATCCCACATGCTTATCCCATGCCTTTTTAAATTCTGGAACAGTCCTCGACTCCACCAGGAGGCTATCCCACACCTCCACCACCCTTTCTGTGAAATAATACTTCCTTAGGTTACTCCTAAGCCTATTCCCTCTTAACTTTGTCGTATGCCCACTCATTCCAGAGCTCTCCTTCATTTGAAAAAGGCTCTCTTCCTGTACATAAATGCCCTTGAGATATTTAAATGTTTCTATCATGTCTCTTCTCTCCCTCCTCTCTTCCAGCGTATACATGTCGAGGTTCATAAGCCTGTCCCTATAATTTTTGCATTCAAGACCACTTACTAATTTCGTAGCCACCCTCTGGACCGACTCCATCCTGTTTATATCTTTCCATAGGTGCGGTCTCCAGAACTGCACGTAGTACTCCAAATGAGGCCTCACCAGAGACTTATACAATGGCACAATCACCTCCTTTTTCCTGCTGGTCATGCCTGTCTTTAGGCACCCAAGCATCCTTCTGGCTTTGGCTGTCACTTTTTCTACCTGTTTGAAAGCTTTAAGGTCGTCAGACACAATCACCCCCAAGTCTTGCTCTTCCTTCACACACTGAAGCACTACACCCCCTATACTGTACCGTTCCCTTGGATTTTTGTGACCCAAGTGCATGACCCTGTATTTTTTGGGATTAAACCTTAGTTGCCAAATATCGGTCCATTCCTCTAGCTTTGCTAGGTGCTTCCTCATGTCATTCAGACCCTCCAGGGTGTCCACCCTGTGCAGAGTTTAGTATCATCCGCAAAGAGACAAACCTTACCAGACAGCCCTTCCGCAATATCGCTCACAAAGACGTTAAAAAGAGCCGGCCCTAGGACCGGTCCCTGCGATACTCCACTGAAGACCTCCTTTTCCTCAGAGCAAGCTCCATTTACCACCACCCTCTGTCTCCTACCATTCAACCAATT
Organism: Microcaecilia unicolor; assembly: GCF_901765095.1. Classification (NCBI taxonomy): domain Eukaryota; kingdom Metazoa; phylum Chordata; class Amphibia; order Gymnophiona; family Siphonopidae; genus Microcaecilia; species Microcaecilia unicolor. Next base: position 233,117,949 of record NC_044036.1, read on the forward strand.
TTTTACCCAATCAGTTACTCTAGGTCCCGCACCAAGGGAACCATGTCAAAGGCTTTACTGAAATCAAAGTATACCACATCAAGCGCCCCTCCCACATCCAACTGTTTGGTCACCCAGTCGAAGAAGACAGTCAGATGCGTCTGACACGACCTGTTACTAGTGAAGCCATGCTGCCTCGGGTCTCGCATTCCATGTAGTTCAAGAAATGTCACAATCCTCCTTTTTAGAAGCGTTTCCATTAGCTTATTCACCAACGAGGTCAGACTGACAGATCTGTAATTCCCAACCTCTTCCTTACTTCCACTCTTATGCAAAGGAACCACATCCGCCCTTCTCCAGTCCACAAGGACCATTCCAGTTTCTAAGGAAGCATTGAAGAGGTCCGTCAGCGGAGCCGACAGAACTTCTCCAAGTTTCTTGAGCACTCTTGGGTGTATCCCATAAGGCCCCATCGTTCTGTCTACTTTTAGTTTGGCAAGCTCCTCACGAACACAGTCCTCCGTAAATTTGGCTCAGTACATCTTTCAGGTTCATAGAGATTTCTTTCAGTTCCTCCACATCATCACCCTTGAAAAACTATTTCCGTACAGGCAGATCTCTTACATCTTCTTCCACAAAGACCAAAGCAAAGGATTCATTCAATCTCTCCACTATGGCCTTGTCCTCCCTGAGTGCCCCTTTTGCTCTTTCATGATCTAACAGTCCCACGGATTCCCTCACAGGCTTTCTGCATCTGATGTACCTGGTAAAGATGTTACTGAGTTTTTGTCTCCACGGCAAATTGAAAGTTCTTCTTCATATCTCTTTTAGCCTTCTATATCCATGTTTTCCATCTAGCTTGACACTGTGCACGTTGCTTCTTATTTTCTTCATTCAGATCCTTTTTCCTCTTCCTGTAACATTTATCCATTTATCCATAACAATATTTGATCCATGTTTTAGTTACTGAAGTTTTGTATTTGACAGTATATGTGTTTATTATATGGTTTTATGTATGTGTATTCTGTTAACCGCTGAGAACTTTTTGGATTATGCAATATAGAAAATTGTAAATAAATACATATTGAGGTAATTGAGATCACCCATTATTAAAATGTTACCCAATTTGCCAGCTTTCCTAATTTCTGTAAACATTTGTTCATCTGTCCGTTCTGTCCTGGCGGACGGTAGTACAGCCCTACCATTATACTCTATCCACAAGGATTCCACACTGCATTTTGTTTGACTCAGTTCCCTCTTTAACATATAGCCAACCCCCCTTCAATTTGATCCTCCACTCAGTCATTGCGATATAATTTGTACCCTGATAACACAGTGTCCCATTGATTGTCCTCCTTCCTCCAGGTCTCTGAGATGCCTATTATATCTATCTCTTCATTTAGTGCTATATACTCCAACTCTCCTATCTTATTTTTTAGGCTTCTAGCATTTGTATATAGACACTTCAAGTTTTGTTTTTTCCCAGCATCTACAGGCTGCTATGTAGTTGACAGGGATTATCTACATACTGTACTCTGTTCTCTCATTAAACACTCCTGGCTTTCTTTCACCATTATTGAAACCTTTCTGTTGGGATTCCCTAAAGATCCTGTTTCAATAGTATCCTTTAAGGATACGCCACATTGAACCATGTGCTCCTGGGCGACTGTCGGTTTCCCCCAATTTAGATTAAAAGCAGCTGTATCTCCTTTTTAATTGTTAGCGCCAGCATCCTGGTTCCATCCATGTTAAGGTGGAGCCCATCCTTTTGGAACAGACTCCCCTTTTCCCAAAATATTGTCCTGTTCCTATCAAATCTAAATTCCTCATCCTTGCACCATCGTCTCAGCCACTCATTGAGACTGTGGAGCTCTGCCTTCCTCTTGGGTCCTGTGCGTGGAATGGGGAGCATTTCCAAAAATGCTACCCTGGAGGATCTGGATCTCCACTTTCTACCTAAGAGCCTAACTTTGGCATCCAGAACCTCCCTCTCACATTTTCCTATGTCATTGGTACCCACATGCTTCCCAGCACTATCTTAAAATCTTATCTAGGTGATGTGTGAGGTCCACCACCTTCGCACCAGGCAGGCAAATGAATAGACGATCCTCATGCCCACCAGCCACCCAGCTATCTATATGCCTAATGATCGAATCACTAACTACAACAGCTGTCCTAACCCTTCCCTCCTGGGTAGAAGCTCCTGGAGACACATCCTCAGTGCGACAGGGTATTGCATCCCCTGGTGCAATATCCTCCTGGTGGGCTGGGCCTGGCTACAGGATTACTTCCTATTTCATCAGGGTGATGGTCTCCTTCTAGGAGACCTCCCTTCTCAAAGGCAGCATAGGGGCTGCCAGACTAGAAGTGGGACTTCTCTATGTACCTCTCTGTCTCCCTCAGCACCTCCAAGTCTGCTACTCTAGCCTCAAGAGAGCGGACTCGAGTGCACACATACAGTGGGGGAAATAAGTATTTGATCCCTTGCTGATTTTGTAAGTTTGCCCACTGACAAAGACATGAGCAGCCCATAATTGAAGGGTAGGTTATTGGTAACAGTGAGAGATAGCACATCACAAATTAAATCCGGAAAATCACATTGTGGAAAGTATATGAATTTATTTGCATTCTGCAGAGGGAAATAAGTATTTGATCCCCCACCAACCAGTAAGAGATCTGGCCCCTACAGACCAGGTAGATGCTCCAAATCAACTCGTTACCTGCATGACAGACAGCTGTCGGCAATGGTCACCTGTATGAAAGACACCTGTCCACAGACTCAGTGAATCAGTCAGACTCTAACCTCTACAAAATGGCCAAGAGCAAGGAGCTGTCTAAGGATGTCAGGGACAAGATCATACACCTGCACAAGGCTGGAATGGGCTACAAAACCATCAGTAAGACGCTGGGCGAGAAGGAGACAACTGTTGGTGCCATAGTAAGAAAATGGAAGAAGTACAAAATGACTGTCAATCGACAAAGATCTGGGGCTCCACGCAAAATCTCACCTCGTGGGGTATCCTTGATCATGAGGAAGGTTAGAAATCAGCCTACAACTACAAGGGGGGAACTTGTCAATGATCTCAAGGCAGCTGGGACCACTGTCACCACGAAAACCATTGGTAACACATTACGACATAACGGATTGCAATCCTGCAGTGCCCGCAAGGTCCCCCTGCTCCGGAAGGCACATGTGACGGCCCGTCTGAAGTTTGCCAGTGAACACCTGGATGATGCCGAGAGTGATTGGGAGAAGGTGCTGTGGTCAGATGAGACAAAAATTGAGCTCTTTGGCATGAACTCAACTCGCCGTGTTTGGAGGAAGAGAAATGCTGCCTATGACCCAAAGAACACCGTCCCCACTGTCAAGCATGGAGGTGGAAATGTTATGTTTTGGGGGTGTTTCTCTGCTAAGGGCACAGGACTACTTCACCGCATCAATGGGAGAATGGATGGGGCCATGTACCGTACAATTCTGAGTGACAACCTCCTTCCCTCCGCCAGGGCCTTAAAAATGGGTCGTGGCTGGGTCTTCCAGCACGACAATGACCCAAAACATACAGCCAAGGCAACAAAGGAGTGGCTCAGGAAGAAGCACATTAGGGTCATGGAGTGGCCTAGCCAGTCACCAGACCTTAATCCCATTGAAAACTTATGGAGGGAGCTGAAGCTGCGAGTTGCCAAGCGACAGCCCAGAACTCTTAATGATTTAGAGATGATCTGCAAAGAGGAGTGGACCAAAATTCCTCCTGACATGTGTGCAAACCTCATCATCAACTACAGAAGACGTCTGACCGCTGTGCTTGCCAACAAGGGTTTTGCCACCAAGTATTAGGTCTTGTTTGCCAGAGGGATCAAATACTTATTTCCCTCTGCAGAATGCAAATAAATTCATATACTTTCCACAATGTGATTTTCCGGATTTAATTTGTGATGTGCTATCTCTCACTGTTACCAATAACTTACCCTTCAATTATGTGCTGCTCATGTCTTTGTCAGTGGGCAAACTTACAAAATCAGCAAGGGATCAAATACTTATTTCCCCCACTGTATAACCTCTTACCAACTGGGAGATAATCATACATGTGACATTCAAAGCAAAAGACTGGATATAACCCTCTTGTTGCTATACTGATGTCTGCATCTTATTATTATTATGTTTAAACTTCTTAAGGACTAGGAATATTAGATTAGTATAAAGAACCTATATTGTGTGATATATTTAGTGTTTGCTTCTCAGAAACTAATTAAGTGTAATTAAAACTGTAATGAAAACTCCCCTCTTGTTATCCTAATTAAAATAATTGACTAAGTTAAGACTATAAATGAAGAAATGTGCTAGGGGTGGGTAGGAATAAAGACTGAACTAGGCCCTGCTGTGCCTTCTAGAGGCTATCTGTTAATGTTTTATGCTGTGGTTCAAGTTTAAAAAAACTATTAGGAAAGGGTAGGGAGACTAATTAATAAAGTTTGCTATTTTAAATTCTAACTTTCTTAATCAATAAACTTACCTTATCTTTTTTAAATTCCAAACTTTAAATCACCAAAGCACAGAGTACAAAAAATATTCACTTACCCAGAGAAATTTCCTCTTCTCTCAGAGCTTCTAAGCCCTCTGGGGACAGAAAAATATCTGCTTTATTTAAATATAATCTCTTTAAACTAGTACTGAAAAGGCATGAGCTAAATTCCACAACCCCTTCCTTTCTCATCCTGTGCCTGCTATTGCTAATGCTTTTCCCTCACCCTCACCCCCATTTGCTATTTTCCCCACTTCTCACCTTGTTCCTCCAAGGCTCCATCTTTTTACCCCTCATTCCTTCCCTTTGTTTGATTGCCTCTCCCCCTTCTCCTTGACCTTCTCCCTCCTCTCCCACCTTCTCCTCTCCCACCACCTCCAAAACTTGAAACCTATTCCCATCTCTTACCTCCCCTTCCTCTATCTCCCAAATGCTCCTACCCTGTCCCCTCTTTCCCCTTTTCACCTGAACTCACCCTTCCCTCTCCTCTTGACTCACTCCTTCCCTTCTTCCTTCCCTTCCTTCCTCTTCTCCCTCCTTACCCCATACTCCTCTCTTTCCTCCCTCCCTCCCTCCCCCCTACCTGCCTGTCCTCCCCTCTCCCCTGCTCTTCCCCTCTCCTCTTCCTCCCTTCCCTTGTCTGGAACTCCTCAGACTCTCTCCTACTCTCTCCTTCCCTTCTTTTCTCCTCCTTTCTCCCTCCTGCCCTTTCCTACCCCTCCAGCCCTCCCTGCTCCTGCCATCCCTGATCTATACTGTCCTCCTGCCCTTCCTGATCCATCCCTTTCCCCTCCTTCCCTTCTTGCCCCCTCCGCCTGTTGTGGAAAGCTTCTGTACACTTACTGAAAGGCTGTCCTAACCTCCCACACAGGTTACATCTTATAGAAATGCAGTCTTCTGTGCCAGGCTACCACATTTTGTGCATTTCTGCACAGGGCATGACATGCTGTTATGCCGAAAAGATCCACATTTAAAACACTGCCTAGGCTGGCCTTTACAAAAGCATTGTATATGGTCTCTACCAATAAACACAGCTGCTGGAATGGGCTGAACAATATTCCCAACTTGCTTTAACTTTACCAATGCCCTCCAACCCCCCGCCCATACCCTGTTATGGGACCCTAACATCTAAATACCTGCCTAACCAATACATCAGGTCTGCACCTGGGATTGACTCATTCCTTACTAGAAGTGTGACCTCCACTAGTTCTGTTATGTTTATTGGTACTACCCTAAATCCCTTCCACTCCCCCTTGTTCCTTACCCCCTTGTATTTCTTCCAAAAGACTTCCATACCACACTGCGTCAAAAAAATGATATCATATTCAGGTACATTGACCGGGTGTATGCATGCAAAGAGGTCTTCCGGGAGAAAGCCAAGGCTCAAAACCAACCTCAAAACCCTCTCCCTCCCTGGCATCGCACCCTCCCCCACTTACCTTAACTGTACCACATTCCGACATGTAACTGAAGGGCCTCCCCAATTCTCCTGTGTACCTCGTCCCCCCAACCCCCTTATTTCCCCCTCCTACCACCTCTGCAAAAGACAGTCCCTCCCTCTTTCCCCAACCTGACCCACTCTCTTGCTTCCCCTCTTGCCTCCACTCTTCCTTTCTGCCTTCCCCCTCTCCCCTTCCCCTCCCTCCTTCACCTTCACACAAAAATGCTGACACATTTTGATCTTTTTCACCTAAAATCTTTGGCACATTTTGTCCTTCACATAATATTTGCATCACCCCACCGCCCCCCATGTTGTTGCTGCCACCCTCTCTCCCCTCCTCCCCCACCCGATGCCCCTCAGTCACAGTTCTGTATACCTCCATTCCTGTAGAACCTCTGGTTTCTGTCCTCTTCTGATCTGATGTTTCACCATCTGTTGTCCTCCATTCTACCACACTTACTTGGGATTTCACTGTTCTCTGCTCCAAAGTACCTGCAACCCAGTGTTCCACAGCACTGATGACTGTCTCCTCCCTTTTTCCTGGTATCTCCTCCATTCCTACAGTCCCCCTGATTTCTGTCCTCTTCTGATCTGATGTTTCACCAGCTTGTTGCCCTCCATTCCACTGAACTTACTTGGGATTTCTCAGTTCTCTGTTCCAAAACACAGCATTCCACAGCACTGATGACTGTCTCTTCCCTTTTTCCTAGTATCTCCTGCTTGGCCCAATCCATTCCTGTATCCAGGTGAAGTATACACTCCTCCACCATGTTGTTCTGCTCCTGGACTCTTGGCACACTCCTCATTCTTCCACAATCAGGATCAGATGTACCTTTCCCCACACTGCTCCACTTTGGATTGATTTCCTCTGTATTGGTTTTCTCTTGATCACCAGCAAGCATGCCTGCTGCTACCTCTGTCCTCTCACTTCTCCTGCTGCCATCCGACCTGCACCTGTCCAGAAAAGACTGCCGGTCTCTACCTCCTCTACACACTGCAAGGATAAGGGCTCCAATTCCCTTACAACAGCATTGTAAACTTTCACAGCTTGGGGATTCCTTTGTCTGATGTTACTGCAGCTGACAATATGTCCCTCTGGCTCCAACTGCTCTGCTTCATTCTCCTCCAGCCCGGCAAGCAGAGAAACAACCCTGCTCAACAAAACTTCATCTTGCTGGGAAACGCCACTCTCCTCCGCCATTTTTTCTCCAAACTTTTTCTCCAGCTACATTCAAAATATTTGACAGACACTGTGCTTGCTTCAGCTTTCCCTCTGTCAAATCAGTCGATTCAGTACCTTTTCCTTGCCTGGATTCCTCCTTCCAAGCCTTCTCCAGACCTTTTAGACCATCCAACAAAAATTCTCCACTGTTCAACCATTTCACAGTTTCTACTGCCTGCTTGTGGGGCACCTCCACTTCCATTGCCCTCTGATTCGCCTCTTTTTCTTGCAAAACAATTTCTGTTTTTTTCTGGGTACAAGTCTCTTAAAGCTGTTTTCCTTCTTTTGTCTTTTGTTTTACAGCCAATCAGCTGGGAATCTGACTGGTCTGTCTCTCCACAGACTGCCTCTGTGACCTCCATGATAGATGCAAACTGACTGCTCCCTTCTTTTGCTCCTTTTGAAAACTGTTGTTCTTTAGTGCATTGCTGTTCTACAACCTCTGTCAGCTTTCCCACAGATACTGCACTTTTTGTCCTGCCTTTGCATTTCTGTTCCTTTCCCCTCTCTCCTTCCTTTTGGAACTTCTGGCTTGCCTTCTCAGTTCTAAAACCACTGTTCTTTTTTGCATGGCTGCCATTCTGGCTCTATTAATGTACACTTCCCTCAGTAGGTTGCCTGGAGCCTCAGCCATTTCTTGAAACTTTTCTGTGTTTCCAGCAGCTTTTTCTGCACAGCTCTTTCCTCTCTTTTATACTGCCTCTGGAACTCTTTTGGAACCAATTTTGTCATAGACTCTGCTTTCTTAAGTCTCTTTTTCAAACTTTACATTGCTTTTTCTAAACTCAGTAGACCTCTGACTCCTTCTACAACAGCTTTGGACATATTCTCTCCTTCTTTGGGCCACATATGGCCTATCTCCTCTCCTTCCTCCTTCAGGTCTTCAGATTCAGTATCAGAATCCCTACTACTCTCCTCCATTATTCTTACTTTTCTTTTTTTTTTGTTGAAAATATCTTTATTATTAGAAGAAAAGACATGTAACATTTGAACATCACATTTCGGCTCAATGAAGCCAACTATTTCCAATATTTCCAATATCTAGCAGCCGATAATAACCTATAAATACAATGAATACATTGACTACATGTGTCAGCTAACAAACCTTGTTGTATAACCTTAACATAATACAACTATCAAAATGAGGCCATTTTAAACATAAATATATCTCCTCTGCCCTTCCCTCTAACTTTTAAGTTTATACCCGTCTAACCCCCACCCCCCTCCCCGCTCCTGGAGATTCCTTCTTTGCAGAATACAGTACCTCAAACAGCTTCCATAAAGAACCATATGCCTGACCTCTCCCTCCAGTGGACTTACTGCGTTCCGTTTCCCATCTAGCCATCTGCAGCATTCTAGTCCACCACTGGTTGATAGCCGGCGGGTCTTCCAAAATCCAGTGTGCTAATACCGTTTTTCGTGCCAGCATCAGCGCTACACATACAAACCGGACCTGAGATGGCTGCAACCCCTGTTCTCGCAACTGAGACTCATCCCCCAACAGCAAAATCCGGTAGGACCACTCTACAGCCTGTGCCAACAAATGCTCCAACACTTGCAGCACCCCTTTCCAGAATACATACAACTCAGTACACTCCAAAAAGGTATGTACTAAGGTGCCTTTGCTGTGTTTACATCTTATGCAAGTGTCATCTTCCCAAAGCCCCATCCGCTTTCCTTTCTCTCTTGTTATAAAAGCACCATGTAGCAACCGAAACTGCATCTCCTGCAAATTTGCACTAGTTGTCAATTTAAATGACGCTGCAAAGTAGGTTGCCAACATGTTACCCGTGATTTCCTCCCCCACTTGTTCACCCCACCATTTTGCCAGGCCAGCAATGAAGAAGTCCTCCTTTTGCTCCCTTCCTATAGAATACCATACCGCCAATTTGTTTGCAGCATTCGGCATCTGACAAAACATCTTATCCAGCCGCGAAAAACTAGGCCCCCCCCTCTTTCCTAGAAGACAAGGTCGCACAATAGTGCTTCAATTGAAGAAAAGGGAAATAATCTTCCTGTCCCAAGCTCCAAGAATTCCGAGCCTGCTCAAATGTGGGGAATATCCCCTGTCCCTCCACCGTAAAATGTCCCACATAACGACACCCATTTTTGGCCCACACTTTGAACCGCGACGCCCCCTGACCCGCTGGAAATGAGGGGTTATCTACTACTGTCAGAAATGGAGATGGTCCTGTGGCCTTTCCCAGTCCACCCCGCCACCAATTCCAGGCCTTTCTCAGAGGCTGAAGCAAACACTGGAGGTCTCCTTTCGAGCTTCCCTGTATTTGTAAACTATTAAACACTGAATACGGCAGCACCTCACCTTGCCAGATACCTTTTGGGGCATATTTAGCAGACCCAGAATGGAGCTCAAAAATCCACCTAAGTAGCGCTGCCACATTGTATAACCGCAGGTCCGGAAGATTTAATCCTCCCTTATTCCTAGCAATCGTCAATTTAGCAAAACTTATCCTGGCCCGCTTTCCCGCCCAAAGAAAAGTACCAATAAACCCCTTATAGTATAGTTCATCTTTTCGTGTTATCCAAAATGGCATCATCTGTAAGGGGTATAGAATCTTGGGCAACATAACCATTTTTACTAACGCTACACGCCCCAATAAAGAAAGGGGCAAATCTCTCCATCTGTGGCACAATTTTTTAATGCCATCTAGCTTGTCCTGTATATTGCGACGATATACCACTCTCATATCCGCGTGCAAATACACTCCTAAATATTTTAAAGTTCCGGTTGACCAAGCTAAGGGAAACGTGTGGAGCTGCCTACACGCACAAGGGGAGGACACCGGCAAAGCCTCAGACTTATCAAAATTAATACATAGACCAGAGAAAGACCCAAATTGGACAATTAAGTCTATAAGAATAGGAACAGTCACGGATGCTCTATCTAGATATATAAGCATGTCATCTGCAAACAGATTAATTTTAAATTCTTGGGATCCCATTTTAATTCCCTGAACTTTGTCCGTCTGTCGAATTTTGATAGCAAAGGGTTCTAAGGACAGCACAAATAGCATCGGGGAGAGCGGGCACCCTTGCCGTGTGCCCCGCTTTAAGGAAAAGACAGATGACAATGCTCCATTTATTAATATCTGAGCTGTGGGATGGCTATATAAAGCGCGGATTCCTCCTAAGAAAGCTCCCATGATACCAAATTGCGGTAACACCCAAAATAGATAGTCCCACAAGATCTTATCAAATGCTTTTTCCGCGTCCAAACTTGTAATGATCGCATCTCCGGGTTTGCCCCCCCCCCTTTCTGCAACACTGTCAAGGCTCTCATAATATTGGAAGATGCATATCGGCCTGGCACGAATCCCGCCTGATCCGAGTGAACCAGGCCAGGTAAGACCCTCCCCAACCTATTTGCCATAATATTGGCAAAAAGCTTTATGTCTTGATTAAGGAGCGATATGGGCCTGTAGGAACCTAGCAATTCCTCATCTCGCCCAGGCTTAGGGAGTACCACTATGTGTGCATGTGTAAGTCTACCGCCCGCCTCCCCAGTTGTGCAGAGATGATGACATAATTCTTGAAAAGGGGGTCCTACGTTGGCACCTAATATCTTATAAAATTCAGGCCCTAGGCCGTCCGGACCGGGGGCCTTAGCCAACTTAAGGCGTTTCACTGCCTGAAGTACTTCCTCTCCCTTCACCGGCGCATTTAACTGATCTCTCTGCTCCTGCGATAACTGCGGTAAAGGAAGATTCTGAAAAAATAATTCCCGCTGGGTCCGATCTGTCTCTCCTGCATTATACAGTGCCTGATAGAATTTGACAAACTCTTCCTGGATGCCCTCAGATGTGGCCACTACCTGCCCTCCAGGAGATCTCACCTTCGTTATGATTTTTTTGGCCCCTCTGCCTTTTACCAGGGTCGACATCAATCTCCCCGCCTTATTCCCCCATCTATACAAATTAAATTTATACAAGCTGATATCCTGAGCCGCCCGCGCATTCAAAATATCATTAATTTGCCGGCGAGTGTCCAAATATTCCTTTTTTATCTCGTCTTCCCTCTGCCGTACATGCCTCCCCCTCAACTGTTGCAGATGGCTCGATAAGGCAATTAATCTACTATTACGCTCCCTGTTTAATTTTGCCCCATAGGCGATAATATGCCCCCGCATCACGGCCTTCCCCGCTTCCCAATAAGTTGTAGGGTCTACTGATTCCGGGTCATTTTCCATTAGATAATTGTCCCACATCTTCAACAAAAAACTACGAAACTCAGGCTCCAAATACAACGTTGGATTCATACGCCACATCCTTGATGCACTGCCTTGGTGCCACTGGATGTCTGCCCAAATCAAACAATGATCCGACACTGCCCCGTCCACTATATCTGCCGCCTGCACTTTCAACATAAGGGTTGCATCAACTAGTAAATAATCGAGCCGTGCATATACCCCATGTACCTGAGAAAAAAAAGTGTAGTCATATGATTCTGGATGTAAGATCCGCCAGATATCCAGGAGCCCTAGCTCTTGTACTAGAAAGTTAATCCCTTTATCTTTCCATGCTGGAGGCCGCGGCTTTGCTGGCTTGCAATCTATCAAGGGGTCTGCAGTAATATTAAAATCTCCCCCCAGCACCAATTTGTACCCACTAACTGATACCAAATGAGCTAAAAGACCAGAAAAGAAAGAGTGGGAATATACATTTGGCGCATATATGGAGCATAAGGCCACCCTCTGCCCTGCAACCTCTCCCCACCATATGACAAACCGACCCTCTGGGTCTTGTACTAATTTATGCATGCTAACATGGTGCCTTCTATGGAATAATATAACCACCCCCCTTTGTCTGTTATTAAAGGAAGATGACACTATCTCTCCAACCCACCCTTTTTGTAACTTCCGATGTTCTTGTTGTGAGAGATGAGTCTCCTGTAAAAACATCACATCAACTTTCATTTTATTACAGTATGCCAAAATTTTAGTCCGCTTAACCGGTGAGTGAATACCATCAACATTTAATGATCCTATTCTCAAACTACCCATCTGTCAGATCGAAAGGCGATATGCAGCCTTATGTCCGAGAACAAGGGGTGATGTCCCAGCTCACCACCCCCTCCCTTTCCAGGTGTTGCCTTGGTACCAATCTCCTCCATGTAACAGTATTCCTTATTTCTCCAGGAGCCTTCCCCCCACCCCAGCCCCTCCCCCTCCCCTCCCTCTCTTTCCCATCCCTGTCCCTCCCTTCGTTTGCTACATCCACACTCTGTGTACCATTCACTCCATCCAGTCAAATAGCTCCTTCCTCCCACTTCTCCCCTCCCATCCCCCTTCCCCCCTACCTGTGCCCACACCCTCAAATCCCTCCCCTTTAGAACAACCAGTGTTACAACCCTCCCCTAAGAGAAAGCTACTCCCCTCCCTTCCTCCCCCCCTCCCCCCAAAAAGGACCCTCAGCTTGCCTGAGCGCTGCATTTCCCTTTCTTAAACACCCACCACCCGTTTCAACATTTTCCCTTCAACTCCCCCAATACGACAGCAGAAAAGTAAAACGATCCCATCAGAGGCAAATTATACAAATAACAGTACCCCTCCAAACTTGTTCAAACTATAGTCCATTGTGTTCCTTTATTTTCTCTCTCTCTACCTCGTGCAGCCTATAAAAAAAGAACACAGGCTTCACTGCAACAAGCCTCTTTAAATTACAAATCGTCCCCAGGCAACTCACAACTTCCCCACTGAGTCTTCAGTCTTCTAGCTGGCATCCAGATAAAGCTGGGAAGAAAAAAAAAAAAACCACAAACAGCCTCTCCTTCCAAATCAACAATGTCTCCCGTTTAAGAATGCCCCGGGCTCCACTCCTTGTTGTTTACAGTAATCAATCTTTAATGGTTCTGCTGCTTGCAATCCCCTGCACGTCAAAAATAACAAGAAATAAATCCTAGCCTGCCTGGCATAATGTCTCCGGCGGCTCTCCACGTGTCATCAAAGGTGTTTTCAAGCCGGCTCCCTTCAACCACTCTAACATTGCACTCTATCACTGCAACCGCTCCAGAAATGAGCGCAATTCTTCTGGCTGCTCCATGAATAGAACACGACCTTCATGCAGCACTCTCACCTTTGCTGGGTACTGCAGCGAGAACCGGATCCCTTTGTTGTAGAGCTGAGAGCAGTACGGAGACACTCGTTTTCTTAGCTCTGACACCCGCGGCGAGAAATCTTGAAACATCAGCACGCCTGTCCCCTGATAAGTCAGGGTTCTCTTCTGGCGATACTTTTCCATCAGCTGGGCTTTCTCAGCATAGTTGAGAATACGAGCAATTACCGGGCGTGACTTACTGCTATGTTCTTTAAGCGCTCCGATCCGATGCACCCGCTCTGCTTTGAGACGTTGCCCTTCTGACTCAATCCCAAGCTCTTTCGGCAGCCAGACTTCTACCAAGTCCCAGAGCTCTTTATCTTTGACCGATTCCGGTATTCCCACCAGCCTGATATTATTCCGCCTGCTCCGGTTCTCATGATCTTCTACCCGCTCTTCCAGCAGTTTACACCTCTTCTCCAGAGCAGACATTTGAGAACTCACATTATTCACCAGATCCTCTTGCTGTGATATTCGTTCCTCTGCCAGTTGTATGCGGGTGCTTTGTGCCGCCATGCTTTCTTTCATCTCGTCCATAAAGACATGCAGCGCCGACAGCTTGTCATCCAGAACTGCTGCCATGTGCTTCATTATCTCTTGTATCGCTGCGTCTTGTATGGCTACCACCAGCAGATCCTGACTCTGGGTCGCCTCTCCTTTCTCCTTTCCAGACGCCATCTTAGCCACGTGGGGGGTTCCGCGCCCTTTCTGAGTACGCGGGGTCTTTGCCGGCATACCCTGAAAGCAGCTTCTGATCTTTCTCCTTTATTGCTCAATCGATGCAGCCCACGCTACCTTGTACTGGACGATGTTTTGAGGGACCAGATCGGGGGTTTGAGCACATTAAATCAGCTGATTTATAAGCGATGAGGAGGAGAGCAGCCTCGAGACGTCCGTCTAGGCTCCTGCCATCACGTGACCCCCTATTCTTACTTTTCTAATGGGATCCTTTTCTTCCACACCTCCTCCAAACAGGATCCTTCTGCCTTTCTCCACAAAGCTCCCCCGTTCTTCCCGCTGCCCTGACAGCACTTGTGTCATGGTTTGCTGTTGTAGACTTACTTGCAAGTCCCGCTGTTCCAACTCCAGGGCCTTCTGGAACTGTGCTTGGGTCCTCCAAGGTTTTTCTTGGACCTGTTCCTGGATCTTCTGGGACTTGCTTTGGGCTTTTGGATCCTGTTCTTCCTTCCTCTCTCTTTCAAGCCAGAGGTGCCTGGGCCCTCCAGCCTCCCTTCCTGGGGTTCTTTTCTAGTCCTACCAGGCCTTGCAGCCTGGGACTTGCCAGTTCTTTTTCCCCAAGGACCCTTCCTGTCCCCCAGTTGGGAGACAGGCTGTGCTTCCCTCTCCTCCACCTCCACTCTCAGAGCCTACAAACAGAACTCCTCCCTCCTCAGCTCAGACTGACTGCAAGAGTCTCAGCATGACGGCACCCCCTAGGGTCCACCTTTGGGGTCAGCACTCAAGAAAAAGATCTAAGTGTCATTATAGATAATACACTGAAATCTGCCCAGTGTGCGGCAGTGGTCACCAAAAAAGCAAACCAGATGCTAGGAATTATTATGAAAAAGATGGTGAATTAGAAAAGGTTCAAAGAAGAGCAACCAAAATGATAAAGGGGATGGAACTCCTCTCATATGAGGAAATCCTGAAGAAGTTAGGGCTCTTCAGCTTGAAAAAGAGACAGACGAGGGGACATATGATTGAGATCTACAAAATCCTGAGTGATGTAGAACAAGTATAAGTAAATTGACTTTTTACTCATTCCAAAGTACAAAGACTAGGGGACACTTGAGGAAGTTACATGGAAATACTTTAAAAACAAATTGGAGGAAATATGTTTTCACTCTAAACACATTACAGAAAAAAGTCTTATTACTCACCAGCACAGGGTCAGATATCAGTTGCAAGTTGTGGAAAAATAACAACAAACTTACAAAATCTAACATCAGTAGCTCTGGTAGTAATCAGACTAATTATATAAAGAAAAGAGAAAAAGGAGGAAGGAAAGTTTATTCCTCAGGTCACAGAGCAGAGAGAAAGAAAGAAAGAAGAGAGAGAATGAATGAAAGAAATATTCTTAGCCATAAAGAATTAGTTTTTACGAGGGGGGAGAGTACCCCCCTTCAGGCAAAATAGGCCAGGGGAGGATATGAAACTCTCTTACCAGCATGGCTATTTTTCAGAGTTTCTTTGTCTGCAGCGTACTTTTATAGGCCTGTAGTGAGCATTCACTTCTCCTCTACCCTGGACCAATCATAGGTGCTGCACATGTGCTAGAGACTTGTAATTGGTTTCTTCATATGTGCTGGAGACTTGCAATTGGTGTCCTTGCCACAACTCTTCTCAGTAAATTACATTTGTAACACGTTATACCAGGTAGCTGAGCTGGCCTAGCAACAGGAGGCCCCATCAGAGTTTGTGATCAGCCAGAAATTCCTGCACGTTGCTTATAGGAAAAGAGAGATGGGGGATGGGAAGTAGTGCAGCATACCTGAAGTAGAACATTATAGCTAAAAACGTATAGACACACTCAACGAATAGTTAAGCTCTGGAACTCTTTGCCGGAGGATGTGGTAACAAAATATCTGGGTTTAAAAAAGGTTTGGATAAACTCCTGGAGAAAAAGTCATGAGGAAGCAACTGCTTGCCCTGGGATTTGTAGTATGGAATGTTGCCACGATTTGAGTTTCTGCCAGTTACTTGTGACCTGGCTAAGCCACTGTTTGGAAAACAGAATACTGGGCTAGATGGACCATTGGTCTGACCCAGTATGGCTACTAATAGGGTATCAAGGTGACTGTGTGGCTGGGTGGAATGGCATTTTATTTTATTTTTGTCTCCACAAATATGGTAATCTTATACCTGTGGGATAACAGGCTTCAGTAGTTACATAAGTACATAAGTAATGCCACACTGGGAAAAGACCAAGGGTCCATCAAGCCCAGCATCCTGTCCACGACAGCGGCCAATCCAGGCCAAGGGCACCTGGCGAGCTTCCCAAATGTACAAACATTCTATACATGTTATTCCTGGAATTGTGGATTTTTCCCAAGTCCATTTAGTAGTGGTTTATGGACTTGTCGTTTAGGAAACCGTCTAACCTCTTTTTAAACTCTGCCAAGCTAACCGCCTTCACCACGTTCTCCGGCAACGAATTCCAGAGTATAATTATGCGTTGGGTGAAGAAAACGTTTCTCCGATTTGTTTTAAATTTACTACACGTAGTTTCATCGCATGCCCCCTAGTCCTAGTATTTTTGGAAAGCGTGAACAGACGCTTCACATTCACCTGTTCCACTCCACTCATTATTTTATATACCTCTATCATGTCTCCTCTCAGCCGTCTCTTCTCCAAGCTGAAAAGCCCTAGCCTCCTTAGTCTTTCTTCATAGGGAAGTCGTCCCATCTCTGCTATCATTTTAGTCACCTTTCGCTGCACCTTTTCCAATTCTACTATATCTTTCTTGAGATGCGGATTGAACACAATACTCAAGGTGCGGTCGCACCATGGAGAGATACAATGGCATTATAACAGCCTCACACCTGTTTTCCATACCTTTCCTAATAATACGCAACATTCTATTCGCTTTCCTAGCCGCAGCAGCACACTGAGCAGAAGGTTTCAGTGTATTATCGACGATGACACCCAGATCCCTTTCTTGGTCCGTAACTCCTAACGTGGAACCTTGCATGACATAGCTATAATTCGGGTTCTTTTTTCCCAAATGCATCACCTTGCACTTGCTCACATTAAACGTCATCTGCCATTTAGCCGCCCAGTCTCCCAGTCTCATGAGGTCCTTCTGTAATTTTTCACAATCCTGTCGCGAGTTAACGACTTTAAATAACTTTCTGTCATCAGCAAATTTAATTACCTCGCTAGTTACTCCCATATCTAAATCATTTATAAATATATTAAAAAGCAGCGGTCCTAGCACAGACCCCTGAGGAACCCCACTAACTACCCTTCTCCATTGTGAATACTGCCTATTTAACCCCACTCTCTGTTTCCTATGCTTCAACCAGTTTTTAATCCACAATAGGACATTTCCTCCTATCCCATGACCCTCCAATTTCCTGTAGCCTTTCATGAGGTACCTTGTCAAACGCCTTTTGAAAATCCAGATACACAATATCAACCGGCTCCCCTTTGTCCACATGTTTGTTTACTCCTTCAAAGAATTGAAGTAAATTGGTCAGGCAAGATTTCCCCACACAAAAGCCATGCTGACTTGGTCTCAGTAATCCATGTGTCTTGGATGTGCTCTGTAATTTTGTTTTTGATAATAGCCTCTACCATTTTCCCCGGCACCGACATCAGACTCACCGGTCTATAATTTCCCGGATCTCTCCTAGAAACTTATTTAAAAATCGGCGTTATATTGGCCACCCTCCAATCTTCCGGTACCACACTTGATTTTAAGGATAAATTGCATATCACTAACAGTAGCTCCGCAAGCTCATTTTTCAGTTCTATCAGTACTCTAGGATGAATACCATTCGGTCCAGGAGATTTGCTACTCTTCAGTTTGCTGAACTGCCCCATTACGTCCTCCAGGTTTACTGTGAAGTCAGTAAGTTTCTCCAACATTTTTGACACTGGTATCCCACCCAAATCTTCCTCGGTGAAGACCGAAGCAAAGAATTCATTCAATCTCTCCGCTACGTCTTTATCTTCCTTGATCGCCCCTTTTACCCCTCGGTCATCCAGCGGCCCAACCAATTCTTTTGCCGGCTTCCTGCTTTTAATATAGTGAAAAAAATTTGCTATGTTTTTTTGCCTCTAATGCTATCTTTTTTTCGTAATCCCTCTTGGCCTTCTTTATCTGCGCCTTGCATTTGCTTTGACACTCCTTACACTGCTTCTTGTTATTTTCAGACGGTTCCTTCTTCCATTTTCTGAAGGCGTTTCTTTTAGCCCTAATAGCTTCCATCACCTCACTTTTCAACCTTGCCGGCTGTCTTTTGGACTTCCGTCTTTCTTTTCTAATTCGTGGAATATGTTTGGCCTGGGCCTCCAGGATGGTATTTTTGAACAGTGTCCATGCCTGTTGTACAGTTTTTACCCTCTCAGCTGCCCCCCTAAGTTTTTTTTTTTAACCGTTCTTCTCATTTTATCATAGTCTCCTTTTTTAAAGTTAAACGTATTTGACTTCCTGTGTGTAGTTACTTCAAGGTTGATATCAAAACTGATCATATTATGATCACTGTTATCAAGCGGCCCCAGTACCATAACGTCCCTCACCAGATCATGCACTCCACTAAGGACCAAGTCTAGAATTTTTCCTTCTCTCGTCGGCTCCTGCACCAGCTGCTCCATAAAGTTGTCCTTGATTTCATCAAGGAATTGTACCTCTCTAGCGTGTCCCGATGTTACATTTACCCAGTCTATATTTGGATAATTGAAGTCACCCATTATTATCACATTGCCCATTTTGTTTGCGGGTCTCTGATTTCTTTTATAATTTCTGCATCTACCGGCTCATCCTGGCGAGGTAGACGGTAGTACACTCCTATCAACGTCCTTTTCCATTTTCTACATGGAATTTCAACCCACAATGATTCAAAGGTGTGATTTGTGTCCTGCTGAATTTGTAATCTATCTGAGTCAAGGCTCTCATTAATATACAGTGCTACCCCTCCACCAGTCCGGTCCACCCTATCACTACGATATACTTTGTACCCCGGTATGACAGTGTCCCACTGGTTATCCTCCTTCCACCAGGTCTCAGTAATGCCTATTATATCCAATTTTTCATTTGTGCAATATATTCCAGCTCTCCCATCTTATTTCTTAGACTTCTAGAATTTGCATATAGACATTTCAGAGTATGTTTGTTGTTCCTATTTGCATGATGCTTAGTACTTGACACTATTGATTTGCCATCTTTTATCTGATCTTTTGCAGTATTTAAGGGCACCTGACCTACCATGGTCTGTTGTGCAACCTCACTATCCAGAAACCCTATCTTCCCTGTTTGTGAGGTATCCTTGTTTAATAAAGGAGTTTTCTTTCACTTCTCCCTTTGGCTGTACTTTTTGAAGGCCTCCTGCCCCAACTCTGTTCATGCAATCACATATAGTGGCAGCTTGGGGATTTCTTGTGCCACTGCAGAGGAGAAAACCCATGGATTTCCAGGACTGGGGGCCGCAATACAGTTTGGGGGGAGAGTTTGTACAAAAGGTAAAGAGTGTAGCTCCACCTTAGAGAGAGAGGGAAAATACAAAGAGTTAATAAATGCTGGACAAGCAGGTTTTGTTTTCTCTGGTTTAGTTCTGTAATGCAGCAAGTAAACTCTGGCTTGTAGTGCACAGAAAAACTGGCCAGGAGGGGCCATAGAATTGCAGGAGAATGTGTTTGGGCTGTTGAACAAGCCACACCTAGCTAGGAGAGCTGCATGGTGGAAGAGAGGGGAAAAAAAGGTTTAAAAGTATGAAAGCAAGTACTCTGTAAGCTGTTCCTGTCATGTTCCCTGTCTTTGCAAGTATGGGCACAGGAGGATCAGACGGCCATCTTGGATTTGGGCTTATTCCAGGTTTTGGCGACCATCTTAGAAGAGGGTCTATTAAGCCAGGGCAGCCATCTTGGAGTGTGGCAGCTTCAGGAAGGAAGCCCTTATTTGGTCGTAGGGTGTATCCGATGGGGGCTGCCATCTTGTTTTCAGCTGTGCTTGGTTGAGCCTAATTCCTTCTCTATTTAAGGCTCTGCCCTCAGTCCATCTGTGCTTCAGCTTCTACTCAGTTCGCTGGATAGTTGCAGTGCTTCTGGATCTACTTCTGACTGATGCCTGGTACTGACCGCTGCCTGTTCCTGGACCTGCTCTTCACCGCTGCCTGGTACTGACCGCTGCCTGTTCCTGGACCTGCTCTTGACCGCTGCCTGGTTCTGACCTCTGCCTGTCTCTGGACCTGCTTCTGACCACTGCTTGGTTCTACCTTTGCCTAGCCCTGGTTTGTGCTGTTATCTGCTGCCGGGTCTAACCCTGTGGACTTTGTGCTGGACTTTGTTCTCTCTGTAGCTGGCTACTCGCACCCAGGAGCTCAACTCCTGGGGAACGGTGGGAGGCACAGGGAGGATTCAGGGTTTTGGCCGATAGCCTAGTGAGGGATTTCCTTCATCGAGTACAAGGGCTCACCTCTCCTTGGAAATACATTACAGTTCCTGACTAGAGAGATAGTGGAAGAGAGTGTGCTATGGCTTCAGAGTGTGCTACAAACGGCAAAGTTCTGACAAGTTGGCGCTTGATGGAGCTGCAGTGTGCACCTGATTAGAGGAAGCACAGTGTGTGGAACTAAACTGTAGGTTGAATGAGAAGACAAAGCCATAGCGGAGAGATTAAATGAATTCTTTGCTTCGATCTTCACCAAGGAAGATTTGGGAGAGACACAAGTGCCAGAAATGGTATTCAAAGCTGACAAGTCGGAGAAACTGAATGAAATCTCTATAAACCTGGAAGATGTAATGGCGCAATTTGACAAATTAAAGAGTAGCAAATCTCCTGGACCAGGTGGTATTCATCCCCGAATACTAATAGAATTGAAAAATGAACTTGTGGAACTTTTGTTAGTAATATGTAATTTATCTTTAAAATCAATCGTGGTTCTGGAAGATTGGAGGGTGGCCAATGTAATGCCGATTTTTTTAAAAAGGTTCCAGAAGTGATCTGGGAAATTATAGACCAGTGAGCCTGATGTTGGTGCCGGGCAAAATGATAGAGACTATTATAAAGAACAAAATTACTGAGCATATTCAAAAGCATGGATTAATGAAACAAAGCCAACATGGATTTAGTGAAGGGAAATCTTGCCTCACCAATCTATTACATTTCTTTCAAGGGGTTAACATACATGTTGATAAAGGTGAGCCGGTCGAAATTGTGTAACTGGATTTTCAAAAGGTGTTTGACAAAGTACCTCATGAAAGACTCCAGAGGAAATTGGAAAGTCATGGGATAGGAGGGAGTGTCCTATTGTGGATTAAAAACTGGTTAAAAGATAGAAAGAGAGTGGGGTTAAATGGTCAGTATTCTCAATGGAGAAGGGTAGATAGTGGGGTTCCCTAGGGATCTATGCTGGGACCACTGCTTTTTAACATATTTATAAATGATCTAGAGATAGGAATAACTAGTGAGGTAATTAAATTTGCTGATGACACAAAGTTATTCAAAGTTGTTAAATCGCAAGAGGATTGTGAAAAATTACGAGACTGGGAGACTAGGCATCTAAATGGCAGATGACGTTTAATATGAGCAAGTGCAAAGTGATGCATGTGGGAAAGAGGAACCTGAATTACAGCTACGTAATGCAAGGTTCCACATTGGGAGTCACCAACCAAGAAAGGGATCTAGACGTCGATATGTTGGAACCCTCTGCTCAGTGTGCTGCAGTGGCTAAGAAAACAAATAGAATATTAGGTATTAGGACAGGAATGGAAAACAAAAATGAGGATGTTTTAATGCCTTTGTATTGCTCCATGGTGTGACATCACCTCGAATATTGTGTTCAATTCTGGTCACCGCATCTCAAAAAAATTAGAAAAGGTACAGAGAAGGGCAACTTCCCTATGAGGAAAGGCTGAAGTGGCTAAGTTTTTTCAGCTTAGAGAAAAGACGGCTGAGGGGAGATATGACTGAGGTCTATAAAATAATGAGTGGAGTGGAACGGGTAGACGTGAATTCACTCTTTCCAAAAATACTAGGACTAGAGAGCACGCAATGAAGCTAGAAAGTAGTAAATTTAAAACGAATTAGAGAAAATATTTCTTCACTTAATGTGTAATTAAACTCTGGAATTCATTGCCAGAGAATGTAGTAAAAGCGGTTAGCTTAGCGTGGTTTTAAAAAGGTTTGAACGGCTTCCTAAAGGAAAAGTCCATAGACCATTATTAAAATGGACTTGGGGAAAATCCACTGCTTATTTCTAGAATAAGCAGCATAAAATGTATTGTACTGTTTTGGGATCTTGCCAGGTACTTGTGACCTGGATTAGCCACTGTTTGAAACAAGATGCTGAGCTGCCCCAGTATGGCAATACTTATGTACTTATGAGAGAAAGTGCTTAGCAAGCTTGGGAGCTTACCTGATCAAGTACAGTGTGCACCTAGAGGAAAGCACAACTTGTGGAGGCAGGGCAATTAACAGAGAAAGCTTCTGTGTGAAAGTTAGATTGCTGCTGATACTTAGAGCAGTCAGGGAAAGCTAGAACTGGAGCTGCTATTGAGAAGCTGGCTCTAAGAAACTGCAGAGCAAATAAGTATGAAGTTAAAAGCTGTGCACAGAGAAAATATTAAAGGCTGAACTACTTCCAGAGAAGCTGCAGCTGGGCAGTTCAGGAACTTGATTTAGAGTGAAAGTTACAGCCAGGACTGGAGCTAGGTGTCCTGAACCAAGGTCAGCTCCTGAATACACAGAAGACCAGAGGGAGTAAGTGTCACAACTGTCAGGAGTGGTGAGCCCTTGGACCAAAGCCAGAGCTTGGCAGACAAATCACCTGGGCTGGCACAGGCAGGAATCAGAACAGACTGGACTAGGATAAACTAGCACACTCAACAAGGCAGGACAGAGGTAACTAAACACAATGGACAACACAAGAACCGGATCAAGACGAGGCAAGGAAAAGAAGGTAAAGGGCCAGAAATGGAATCCAGACAGGACAAGGCAAGACTCAGAACTGGATTAAGACTGGGACTCAGAAATGCAAGACAAGGCAAAACACGGAAGCAGATTAAAACTGGGTCCAGAAAAGGGCAAGACAAGGACAAGGCAAGGACTGGATCC
Organism: Microcaecilia unicolor; assembly: GCF_901765095.1. Classification (NCBI taxonomy): domain Eukaryota; kingdom Metazoa; phylum Chordata; class Amphibia; order Gymnophiona; family Siphonopidae; genus Microcaecilia; species Microcaecilia unicolor. The sequence goes on from NC_044036.1 coordinate 233,140,999, forward strand.
GGACAGGACTAGACTGAAAGAGACAAGACAAAGCACAACTAGACAGGCAAGACAGGGTAGGAGCTAGGCAACAAGAATAACAGAAGGAAGACAATAAACAAGGCAGGGACAGGATTCAGGATTCTCGAACAGGCTTGGCTGAAACAGGATTCAGGATTCTCAAACAGAATTCAGGATTCTTGAACAGGATTCAGGATTCTTGAACAGGCTTGGCTGGGGCAGGATTCAGGATTCTAAAGCAGGATTCAGGATTCTCGAACAAGCTTGGCTGGAACAGGATTCTGGAACTGGATTCAGGAACCGGATTCTGGAACTGGCTTGGCTGGAATAGGATTCTGGAACTGGCTGGGCTTGGCTGGAACAGGATTCTGGAACTGGCTGGGCTTGGCTGGAACAGGATTCTGGGACTGGCTGGGCTTAGCTGGAACAGGATTCTGGAACGGGCTTGGTTTGGCTTGGCTGGAACAGGCTTGGCTTGGTTTGACTGAAACAGGCTTCTGGAACAGGCTTGGCTTGACTGGAACAGGCTTCTTGAATGGGTTTGGCTTGACTGGAGCAGGATTCTGGAACGGGCTTGGATTTGCTTGACTGGAGCAGGATTCTGGAACAGGATTCTGAAAGCAACTTGGCTTAGGAGGGAACTGGGACATAACTAGCTCAATCATAGAGCAGGAGCAGAAACTGGCTCAAACACACAAGAACAGAACTTGGCAATGCCACATAGAACTCAAGGACAAGGGAAGCCACTCATGGGAACACTCTAAGCTGTACCTTACAGCATGCAGGGAAAAGGGAAGCTACTCAAAGTAATACTCAAGGCTGTATCTTACAGCACTCAGGGAAAAGGGAAAACCATTCATAGGAACACTCTAGGTTGTACCTTACAGCACTCAGGGAAAAGGAGAAGGAAATCCACCTATAGGAATACACAAGGCTTTGCCACAGAATCAAAGCAAAGCATTGAAACACAAGACTCAAAGAAACACAGAAGAGACCTTCGGGAGCAAGATTCTCAGGAACAAAGCCAAGCAGGGAAATGATCTAAACAGGTAACACAAGATTAAGGGACCTCTTGCAAAGGCCACGTAGGAAAGCTCTCTGGGTCCTTATAAAGGAGTAGGCTGATACATAGTAACATAGTAGATGACGGCAGAAAAAGACCTGCATGGTCCATCCAGTCTGCCCAAGACAAACTCATATGTGTATACCTTACCTTGAATTTATACCTGTCCTTTTCAGGGCACAGACCGTATAAGTCTGCCCAGCAGTATTTCCCGCCTCCCAACCACCAGTCCCGCCTCCCATCATCGGCTCTGGTACAGACCGTACAAGTCTGCCCTCCCCTATCCTAGCCTCCCAACCACCAACCCCTCTTCCCCCCACCTGCTCCGCCACCCAATTTCAGCTAAGCTTCTGAGGATCCATTCCTTATGCACAGGATTCCTTTATGCATATCCCACATATGTTTGAACTCCGTTACCGTTTTCATCTCCACCACCTCCCGCGGGAGGGCATTCCAAGCGTCCACCACCCTCTCCGTGAAAAAATACTTCCTGACATTTTTCCTAAGTCTGCCCCCCTTCAATCTCATTTCTTGTCCTCTCGTTCTACCGCCTTCCCATCTCCGGATGATGTCACAAGTAGAAAATGAAGCAGAAGCAGGGACACCAAAGCGAGGCTTGGCTAACAGGAAGAACAACAACAGGAAATGAAGCAGAAGCAGTGAGACCAAAGCGAGGCTTGGCTTACAGGAAGAACAACAATAGGAAAAAAGGCAGACTGGAGAGGACACAGAGCTAGATACAGAGAAATAGTCGGTCTGAACATAAGGGCACGGCCACAACCGTGACAGTAAGACTCCAAGCTATGGGCTGAAGATAAAAGCTGCTGCATTGTAAGCTGCAACTGGAGCGTAGTTATTCCAAGGCAGTACTCCAGTATATACTGGTGAGGGACCAGTGTGTGCATTGATTGAATAAATAAAACTCCTGGATGGGCATTTGGGACCAGGAGTGGCAGGAAACCTGGTTATATTGAAAGCTCTTGGAGCAGGGACTGTCTTTCTTCTATGTTTGTGCAGCGCTGCGTACGCTTTGTAGCGCTATATAAATGCTAAATAGTAGTAGTAGTAGTTAGTCCTGCCTCAATGCTCTGTAAATTCAGAAGATTACCGGCCCTGGGAGTGGAGCATAGCTGCAGAACAGGGAGAGGCCAAAAAGAAGGTCATAAAACAGTCACAAGGGGTGACTGACAGAGAGCCTTCTGGGATAGCCAAAAAGTCCCCAGGAGGAAAGAAGAAAACGGAGTCTCCAAGAGGGAGCAAGTTAAGTGACCTGAAAAAAAGAAAAGTTCTTAAGGAAGTTAAGTGCCCTGACAAATGGCAGGAAGCCAGAAGCCAGACAATTGGCTAGGCAGCAAAGCAGAGTAATGCCTGAGGGGAGGGAGTGAGTTACAACTCAAGGCCAGAAGCCCCAAGAAGGGAAAGGGGGGCCTATCATGAACAACAGGTAGAGGTTAAGTTCCTGACTCATGTGCAGCCCAAGAGGTGGAAGGAAGTCAACCACTGTAGTCTAGAGGTGACTGAAGACCTGGGTTGGTTGTCTGCCATGATGTCTCAACCAGAGGAGGAGACAGAACCCTTGAAGATCACCTGGTAGAGGGTCAGGACCCACCTCGGAATCTAGCTAGCAAGTTGGAGGAGGCCGACCACTATATTAAAATGCTGAATGAAGAACTGCAGCAAGCCACTGTATATATTGTTCAATTACAGGAAGAAAAGAAGACCCTCCAATAGCAACTGGTAGAGGTTAAGGATCAGTTGCAAGGGCAAAGAGAAAAGTGGGAGGAAGACCATGCCATACTACAGGACATGGCAAGAGAGAAAGAGGAGCTGATGGGAGCTCCCACACAGCAAACTAGGAAGTATGTGGAGGAATTACAGTGTATTCTGTAGAAGCAGAACAGAAAGGATTACAGGTGGTGCAGATAAGGCAACCAAGTGCCAAGTGCTCAGAAAGGGACCATGCAGGGGCAGGAATACGAGCAATGCTGGAGGAGCTCCAGGCCTTGGAAATCTCCTTAGGCTACAGAAAGGAGCAACTGGAGAAGGAGAGAGAGAGAGTGGTCACAGAGCCAGAATGCATGGTTTAGAGCCCAACTGAAGGCTAAGACACAGGAAGTTCTGTCCCTAAACTATAAGAGAGAACAGGAGGTCACAGAGTTGAGGAACTGTCTGAAGCAGAAGACAGAAGAGGTTACCCAGCTGCAGGAGCAGGTAACCTCTATGAAATCTTCCACTGAGACACTGCAGCAACAGGCAGAGTGGTTCCTTGCTAAAGTGGAGAAGGCAAAGAAGCTCAACTGGGCTGCAGAGGAGCAACGGGAGAAAGCCTTGGCTGAAGTTAGCCAGTCACATGAGTGATGCCGGTGGCTGGAACTTCAGGTAGAAAAGCTGCGCTGCAAGGAAGCCCAGCTTCAAGAAGAGTATCACATACTGGTGGAGGAGAAAGCCAGTTGGGCAAGAGCAAAGGAAGAAGTAACCTGCAGGTTGCAGGAACTACAAGGACAGTTGGAGAGGAGTATCCCAGCTGACCAGTTCAAAGAAATGCAGAGAGGGCTGACCGAGGAAGTATCCAAGAAAGTTAAGCTACTGACAGTGAAGGATGGAGAGCTGATACAGCAGCAACAAGCAGTCCAGGAGTTGAAGGACAATGTTCACCTGTTGACAGTCCAGACTGAGGGCTATCAAGCCAAAGCAGAGGCTGCAGAAGCTTAAATAGAGCAGCTGCATCAAGAGATGGCAGCAACAGTTTCAGCAGAACAGTACTCTCAGCTGCAGGAACAGCTGTCTCAACTGCAGCAGAGGGGCCAGGAGCAGCAAGAGAAGGTCTGAGTTCTAGAAGGCAGGATCAGTGACCTCCATGGTCAAGTATGAAAGATGTGCCTCTGGGAAGGGGAGTACAGTAAAAGAGAGATAGCAGCCCAAGATGTATGTATCCATCTGCAGGAAGAGAATGCACTGTTGTTCCAGGAGTTGAAAGAGTTACAGTGCTATATCAGAGTGAGTCAGTCTGCAGGAACACCAAGAAAAGGTGTCTATGTTGAATGAAAGAGTGCAGACACACTCCAAGGGCAGCTGGCCCAGAGACAAACCTAGATGGCCCAGGTGAAAGTTTCCAGGAGGGAGAACTTGAGGAAGTTGGGGTTTATGGATACCTTGATAAAGGTACTGCTCAGACAAGGGTTTGGATGGAGAACCAACTCAAGGAAATCAAAAGGAGAATGACCAAGTGGCAGCTGATGCAAAGTGTAAATGTCCTGGCTCAACCAGGGAGATGCCTCTCCAAGTGGAAGCCTTAAGGAGACAGTCACTGAAGTGGTTCAGTGGTGAACCAAGAATGTGCTGAGTGGGCAACAGACATCAACAGGGGAACACGTGAAAGAGAGTGGCCTGAGAAGGAGGACCGGTCCAGGGTCCCTGATTTCTGGAGAACAGTTGCCATGAATACAAAAGTCTTGAGTTGCTGCAGGCCTTTGAGGAAGCCATTGTAAAGCAACTGAGAGACATTATGGTGAAGTTTTGGAGAGTGGAAACCCTATGAGTTTCAGGTTGCAGTTTCACCCAGAACCAGTAGAAGAGGTGGAGAGTTCGAGGGCCCAGTGCATAGAGGAGGTTCGAGCAAAGGCTGGGGTCGCTGGAGTATAAGCCAACACTTGAGCAGCTGAAGGAGGCCAGGAGAAAGATGGAAGGGCTACAGATCACTCACCCAGAGTTCACGCTGCCTCAAGAACCCTGGGGGGGGGGGGGGGTTTGGCACCCCGAGAGCCGAAGATGACGTGGAGACTTGGCATAGGCGCCCGGTATAAGAGGATTGGAGAGGCTAAGCCTCCCCCCTGCTGCAGCAGAATGGATCAGCTGTGGAGTCCAGCTGCTCTGAGGGGATTAAATTGTTGATTTACCTCCATCCTCACAGCAGGAGCTGCAGTGAAAGCCCTCTAGCAGTTGTAGAAATTGGTTTATGATTTGTTTACCTTACTGCTGGGAAAGCAGCGGGGGTTGGCTGGAGGTGTCCTGGGTTGCCAGGGAGATATTTAACGAGGATGACTTCCTGACCTGCACTGAGGACAGATAGCAGCAGAACGGATACTGGGCCAGCATGATCAGAAAAAGTCACCAGACAACAAAGGTAGAAAAGATCATTTTATTTTCATTATAGTGTTTGGAATATGTCCACTTTGAGAATCAGGTGCTCAACATTAAAAGTTTATATTTATTGACTTATTTATGGCATTTTATCCCACATTAAACATGAATTAGGGTGTTTTATGGCTCTACATGAGAATTGTGATGATATAATCCCTTGTTTCATATTGTTGACAGTCTGCATTTTCCGTATGGGTGGTATATTGGTATATTAGGTCTGCCCAGTGTAATATTTATGGTACAGTAAGGTTCTGAGTGTGTTTTAGGACAAAGTTGTGCATAGTGTTTTGCAGTTGAGCGATTGTGGTTAGAATATGCTTTGAGCAACCACTTTATTCTTTGACATATGATACATATCTAATATCTAAATTTAATAAAAGGTATTAATTGTGACTTATTTTTATTTCTTTATTTTTTCTGCGTGTTATCAGACAATTATGGATTTAATCTCCACCCCTGGCCCCACCCCTAACCCCGCCCCCTTTAGCCTCCCCAAACAGTTGGGCCACCGACCGCCTATGAGACTTGGCATGTCAGATCAGGAAGGGTGTAACCTGATTTATACTGAAGAAGATGGTCAGTCTGACACCCCAGAGGTGGGGGCAACAGTTCAGACTATTTATTCATGGAGTAATGTACATCAGGGAGTTGACAGCAGTGCTGGAGAGAGAAAGACAGACATCACTGCAGGAAGTAACTGTCCCCCGAGCCAAGAGCTTGAGGATGCAGCTCTAGAGTGGAAGATGTATGGCTGAGTTCTGATACCACAAGGCCATTGGTGTGACAGGGCCCAATGGCTGCTGTGCTTACTGTGCCCTGTCCACATGGTGGTGAAGGGCACAGTGCCTGGCTGGGATGGATGTCTGGGTTGGTGGTCCCCAGGTGTTAGTGGGAACCCCGGATACCCTATTGAGTGCTACCCTCCAGCCCCTAGATAGGGTGCCCCAGGTAGTGGCAAGCACTCAACTTGGTAGGGTTGAGCTGAGGGGGAGGAGGGTATGTGAGGGAGTAAGTGACATGGGGGCAGGCATCCCTGGAAACAATCACTCACTGAGGTTGCAGTTCAGCCACTTCATGGCAGGTGGCACTAAACCTGCTGGATCAGAGGCTGAACTGCAGAGCTAAGGTAGTATAGAGCTGCTTGGTCAGGAGGGTGGTGCTTCACAGTGAGCCAGACATAAAAGCCCTCTTGCAGGAAAGAACAGAGAGGCCCTGGGAGGAAAAAACCACCCTGGAGTGTGGGTCTCCATAGCTTGTATGTAAGCTACCCGAGCCTGATATAAGGTAGGCTAAGCTTGACTTTAAGCTTCATAAGAATCCTGTTCTTGAGGTCTGGCTGGAGGCAGACCTCTGTACTAAAATCTGGCAAGAAGCCTTCACCTGACCTTACCTGTCCTTCCAATTATCGACCCATCTCCCTCCTCCCCTTCCTCTCCAAGATACTTGAACGTGCTGTTCACCGCCACTGTCTTGACTTTCTTTCATCTCAATCTGTTCTTGACCCACTCCAATCTGGCTTTCGCCCTCTTCATTCAACTGAAACTGCACTTACAAAAGTTTCCAGTGACCTGTTACTGGCCAAATCCAAAGGTCTCTATTCAATCCTCATCCTTCTCGATCTATCCGCCGCTTTTGACATTGTTGATCACAGCTTACTCCTTGATACGTTGTCTTCACTTGAATTCCAGGACTCTGTTCTTTCCTGGTTCTCCTTCTACCTCTCGCTTTGCACCTTTAGTGTACACTCTGGTGGATCCTCTTCCACTTCTATCCCACTACTAATCGGTGTACCTCAGGGTTCTGTTCTTGGTCCTCTCCTGGACGTCATCTGAAACTTAACATAGCCAAAACTGAGCTTCTCATCTTTCCCCCTAAACCCACCTCTCCTCTCCCCCCTTTCTCTATTTCTGTGGATGGCACTCTCATTCTCCCTGTCTCATCAGCTCGTAACCTTGGGGTCATCTTCGACTCCTCTCTCTCCTTCTCTGCTCACATTCAGCAGATTGCCAAAAACTGTCGTTTCTTTCTCTATAACGTCAGCAAAATCCGTCCCTTCCTCTCTGAGCACTCTGTCAGAACCCTTATCCACACTCTTATCACCTCTCGCCTAGATTATTGCAACCTGCTTCTCACTGGCCTCCCACATAGCCATCTCTCTCCTTTTCAATCAGTCCAAAACTTTGCTGTGCGACTCATTTTCTGCCAGAGTCGCTATGCTCACAATAACCCTCTCTTCAAGTCACTTCACTGGCTCCCTATCCGTTTCTGCATTCAATTCAAACTTCTCTTACTGACCTATATGTGCATTCACTCTATCTCTCCCCAGTACCTCTCCACTCTTCTCTCTCCCTATGTCCCCCCTCGGGTACTCCGTTCTGTGGATAAATCTCTCTTGTCTGTCCCCTTCTCCTCTACTGCTAATTCCAGACTCCGTTCCTTTTATCTTGCTGCACCTCACTCCTGGAATAGACTTCCTGAGCCTGTACGTCTGCCCCGTCTTTGGCCGTTTTCAAATCCAGGCTAAAAGCCCACCTCTTTAACGCTGTTTTTGACTCCTAACTACTATTCACTTGCCAGTACCCTTTTATCCCCAGCTCTTGAATTCCCTTACCTCTTAGTTATTCTGTTTGTGTGCCTGTCCTATTTAGATTGTGAGCTCTTTGAGCAGGGACTGTCTTTTTCATGTATGGTGTACAGCGCTGTGTATGCCATATAGCGCTATAGAAATGATAAGCAGTAGTAGTAGATGTGTATGTTCTGTGTATGTTCTGTAGGTTTACAGCTGAGAATCATAAGCCTGGGTAAAGTTGCCTCTGATGTAAAAAGACTATATTCTTTATTCACTGTACCTGTGGGATAACAGGCTTCAGAAGTTGTTTAAAAAAGGAATTTTGTTTCACTTCCCCTTTTGTCTTGCAGTACTTTTATGAAGGCCTCCTGCCCCAACTCGGTTAACATAATCACAAATACATTAATACATTTTTACCAAGTGTCGGTAAAAGAGGCCCTGTGGTGGCGTCAGCACATGGCTTTGACATGCACCAAGGCCCGCTTTTACTGCCGCCTGGTAAAAGGTTTTTAAAAAAAGAAAGAAATGGCCATGTTGTAAGGTGAACAGTTGCCGTGTGGCCATTTCCCAGGGGAGCCCTTACTGCCACCTATTTGTAGGTGAAGGCTCCTGCGCTAACCAGGCAGTGCGTAGAGCTGCCCGATTACAGCTGGGTAACACCCCCCCCCCCCCCCCACCAGTGCTGAAAAAATAAAAGTATTTTTTCAGCCCCAAAATTTGCACGCCGTGGGGGCAGGCACTACTGCTGGGTTCTTCTGTAGCCCCGCAATAGTGACAGATTGGTGCCTGGCAAAGCGGTGGTATGGGTACTGCCGCTTTGTAAAAGGTCCCCTGAATAAATAAATAAAGCTCACAACCATAATTAATCTAATATTGTCAGTTTCAAAAAAGAGAAAATTTCAATACACTACAAAACTCTTGTCGTTGGACTTCTGTCTGTGATTGTTCCTAGGTGTTGAATCTTTTGCCTGAGGATGTAGTCAAGGAAACTAACATAGTAGGATTCAAAAGAGATATGGACAAGTTTCTATAGGAAAAGTCAATAAAAAAAAGTATTAGCCATGTAGGCTTGGGAGAGCCATTCTTCATCCATGGAAATGAACTGTGGGAAATCAGTCTACTTTTGGGGATCTGACAGATACTTGTGACCCAGACTAGCTACTGACAGGATGCCGGGCTCGTTGGACCTCAGTCTGACCCAGCATGGCTTTTCTTGTATCCTAATATTTTTATCAGGATATGCAATGTATGTAACAAAAGTAAAAGTCTGTCTTTTCCCAAGCCTTTAATACATGTGGTATCTGACCATACATTCCCTCCGCACCTAGACTAGCTTGCTGCATACCCTGTAACTTAGACCAGTTCCTCATATCTTGTTTTACATAGAACTTGCCTTGAGTTTATCTATATCTTATAAGTTAAATCAAGTATCATTATTATAGTGTCACATTTATTTTATTTACATTGTCACATGTTAAGTTCCTATATTGAATAATGTTCACTGACATTCTAGTGCAAATAAACTCTGTAGGTTTATTTTCACGAATAGGTTTTTCCTGACCCTATATAGTATTGTTGAGAACTGTGCTTGTAAAATGTATACTATGGATGATGTATTTCACCTATATTGATTTATGCTGAACATTATCTGTTGCCTATGCTTATTGCAACGTATTTAATGCAGTATACCTTTTCTTCATGAACTATAAATTGAATGCATCATCAGAGACTTATAAGCATGAGTGTTTACCATTCTTGTGGCATGGACTTTTTAATCCACTCTAAATGTGTTATGTGCCACCCTCAACTTTTGTTACTGCATTGTTTATTGCTCAGCATGTTAAAAACTGCATTCCATTGACTGAGTTATCTATGGACTGTTTGCACAGCCATACACCATCTGCACCCCTTGTTGTGGACATTAGCAGTTACTAGAGTGGTACATCAAGCACTACTTTCAATGCAATGGTCCATCACTTAGCTGTCGCAGTGCTTTGTTACAAAGTGACTTTTATGGACATTTGCTTAAGCATTTCAAAGTCACTGAACCACATATTCTGATGAACATGAGTCAGCTGTTTAAAAAAAGGCCCCTTAGATTCAAAACTATATAAAGAGGAAAGGTCCCACTTAACTTTTTTTCTGAGATGTTCCGAGAGAAGAGGACATTTCTCTGGTAAGTGAAAGCTATTTTGCTTTGTGCTTGGGGAACTTAAAGATTGGGTTTAAAGGAGGAATTGTAGGTTAGTGTTAGGCAAAATAAAAATATAAAAAGCAATTTTATCAACTAATCTCCATACTCGTTTCCACTTAGTTTTAAAAACGTTGTACCACAGCATTAACAGATAGAATCTAGCAGGCACTGCAGGATCTAGTTTAGTCTTCCCACCCACCTTCCACAACACCCGCCCACCCCTAGGGCAACTCTTCATTTATAGTCAGTTATTATAATTAGGGTAACAAGCAAGGAGTGCTCTTACAGAGTTTTAAATACATTTCATTACCATCTAAGAAGGAAACACTAAATAAATCATACAGTATACTATATAAACTAAAATACACTTTTATATTAGACTAATATCTTTAATACTGTAGCAAGTTTTAAATTATTGAAAAACTCAAAAACACTAAGATGAAGTCAGCAGTCCAGCAGCAAGAGGGGTGCTATCCAGCCTTTTGCATTGAGTGTCACATGTATGTTTATCTCCCAGTTGGTAAGCTGTCATATGTGTGTACCCGATGCAAAGAGTTCCTAGCTCTCAGAGAACGTGTCCGTTCTCTTGAGACTAGAGTAGCAGACTTGGTGGAGCTGAGGGAGACAGGGAGGTACATAGAGGAGACCTACAGGGATGTTGTAGAGAAGTCCCACCTCTAGTCTGGTAGCCCCTGTGCTACCTTGGAGGAGGGAGGTCTCCTAGAAGGAGAGCATCACCCTGGTGAAGTAGGAAGTACTCCTGTAGCCAGGACCTGCCCACCAGGGGATGTACTATCCTCTCGCACTGAGGATATGTCTCCAAGTACTGCCCAGGAGGGAAAGGTTAGGACAGCTGTTGTAGTTGGTGATTCGATCTTTAGGCATATAGATAGCTGGGTGTTTGGTGGACGTGAGGATAGCCTGGTGACTTGCCTGCCTGGTGCGAAGGTGGTGGACCCCACGCGTCACCTAGATAGGATTTTAGATATGCTGGGGAGGAGCCGGCTATCTTGGTACATGTGGGTACCAATGATAGGAAAATGTGAAAGAGAGGTTCTGGAAGCCAAATTTAGACTCTTATGTAGAAAGCTCAAATCCGGAACCTCTAGGGTAGCATTTTCTGAACGTTAGGAGTCACGGACCAAGAAAGGGATCTAGGTACATAAGTACATAAGTAATGCCACACTGGGGAAAGTCCAAGGGTCCATCGGGCCCAGCATCCTGTCCACGACAGCGGCCAATCCAGGCCAAGGGCACCTGGCAAGCTTCCCAAACGTACAAACATTCTATACATGTTATTCCTGGAATTGTGGATTTTTCCCTAGTCCATTTAGTAGGGGTTTATGGACTTCCCCTTTAGGAAACAGTCTAACCCCTTTTTAAACTCTGCCAAGCTAACCGTCGTTGTCGTTGATGATACGTTGAAACCTTCTGCTCAATGTGCTGCTGCAGTTAAGAAAGCAAATAGAATGTTAGGTATTATTAGGATAGGAATGGAAAACAAAAATGAGGATGTTATAATGCCTTTGTATCGCTTCATGATGTGACCGCACCTCGAATATTGTGTTCAATTCTGGTCGCCGTATCTCAAAAAGGATATAGTGGAATTAGAAAAGGTGCAGAGAAGGGCGACGAAAATGATAAAGGGGATGGGACGACTTCCCTATGAGGAAAGGCTAAAGCGGCTAGGGCTCTTCAGCTTGGAGAAAAGGTGGCTGAGGAGAGATATGATAGAGGTCTATAAAATAATGAGTGGAGTTGAATGGGTAGATATGAAGCGTCTGTTTACACTTTCCAAAAATACTAGGACTAGGGGGCATGCGATGAAGCTACAATGTAGTAAATTTAAAACGAATCAGAGAAAATTTTTCTTCACTCAACGTGTAATTAAACTCTGGAATTCGTTGCCAGAGAATGTGGTAAAGGCAGTTAGTTTAGCAGAGTTTAAAAAAGGTTTGGACGGCTTCCTAAAGGAAAAGTCCATAGACCGTTATTGAATTGGCTTGGGGAAAATCCACTATTTCTGGGATAAGCAGTATAAAATGTTTTGTACATTTTTGGGATCTTGCCAGGTATATTATGACCTGGATTGGCCACTGTCGGAAACAGGATGCTGGGGTTGATGGACCTTTGTTTGCTCTTTCCCAGTATGGCAATACTTATGTACTTATGTACATGCAATTCATTCTGCATTCAAGTATTGTATCCTTTCATATTTGTATGCTTGTTCTTATCTTAGGCTCATGCTTGAAGCTTGATTACAATGTTGTCTGTTATTCTTAGATACATGTTGAGCTTCAATGCAAGAATGCAGTCTAAATCGCTTGATGAAACATTGTAACAACATTTCTCTGAGGACAAGCAGGCTGCTTGTTCTCACTGATGGGTGATGTCTGACGGCAGCCCCAGGATCAGAAGATCTTCCTAGCAACAAAGTTTGCTAGCCGTCGCATGCACATGCGCAACCGTCTTCCCGCCCGTAGCACTAGCGTGCTCCTCAGTCTCTTTTTTCCCTGCGGCTCAAGACGGCTGTTTTTTTGGTTGTTCTGTGCCCCAGAGAGGCCCTTGCAGCATTTTCGCTGCTTTTTTGCCACTATTTCGCCGATTTTCAGCTTGTTTCTGCACGAGTTCGCTTGTGTCTTCGTTTAAAAAAAAAAAGTTCCTTTTTCCTCTATTTCTTTAGTTTTTGTCCGGTAAGTTTCCTTTTTGTCGTGAGCGGCCATTTTGGCCTCCCGTACGGGTTTTCCCCTGTTTTGGTGCCTTTCTTGTCGGCACCATCACGAAGTTTGACCTCGTCGGCGTGATTTTTCCGCCCTTGTCCTCGAAGACTGCCAGTGGCTTCAAGAAGTTCACGCAGTTAAACCGGACTATCTCGCTCACTGATAGGCACATCTCGTGTCTTCAGTGTTTGGGAGCTGGTCATCGTCCCAATGCCTGCACGTTGTGTCTTCAGCTAAAAAAGAGGACCCAGGCGGTGAGATCGGCTCAGTGGAACCTTTTGTTTGGAGACCCGTCTGGTCCTTCAACGTCGACGGAGCCAGCGGTACCGAGGTCATTGACGGTATCGATGTCGGCATCGGAGGGTGCATCGACGTCCGGAGCGCAGGTGATGGCTGTCCAGAGATCCCACGCTGGTAGCAGTGAGCCATCGAGTGGGTCTCCACCCGCCTCGAGTGCTCCTGTGGTACAGGCCCCCCGTGACCGACCTCCTTCGGACCCGGCCCAAGGAGATGTGTGGAATCCACGTCTTCCTCATTGGTACCGGGAGGTACCGGTGACATGCTTCGAGTGAAGGCGAAGAAGCACCGTCATCGGTCTCCTTCCTGTCACGGTACCGAGAGCTCAGGGATGCCGAGGAAATCAGCACCCGGAAAGCGACAACACTGGGAGGACCGCTCACCCTCCAGACAGGAGGTCTCAATGCGCTCTTCTCAGGACAGCCCGGTACCGCCTCTGCACCCCAGGCAGATTCTGACCTTGTTGCCTGTACTGGCCCCACAGCCTTGCTCGATAGACACTCTAGACGAGCGCCTCTGAGACATACTTGCAGGGATTCTGGAAGGGCTGCTGCGACCATCTGTTCCGGTACCGTCGATGCTTGCGCCGTCGGCGCCGTCGACAGCTGCGGCGGTTGACTCCCCACCCGTGGTGAGAACGGTGACGCCGGTACCGCTTGCGGCATCGGCGTCCGCTGCTACCCAAGTTGACTCCCCGTCGACGTCGCTGGAGGGATCTTCGTCGCAGACGGTGAGATAGTCTTCTTCTCGACATCGCCATAGAGGACTTAGTTCCTCGGCGTCGAGACGGGCTCGGCTTCAGACCGAAGTTCGAGAGAACTTGTCTGATACCGAAGGTGAGACCTCGTGGGAGGCAGAGGAAGACCCCAGATATTTCTCTGATGAAGAGTCTTGTGGTCTTCCTTCTGATCCTACCCCTTCGCCGGAGAGAAAGCTTTCTCCCCCTGAGAGTCTGTCTTTCTTGTCATTTGTCCAGGAAATGTCTACGGCCATTCCCTTCCCAATGGTTACTGAGGGTGAGCCCAGGGCTGAGATGTTCGAGGTCCTGGACTATCCTTCGCCACCTAAGGAGTCGTCCACTGTTCCCCTGCATAATGTCCTCAAACAGACATTGCTGGCGAACTGGACGAAACCATTAAGTAATCCCACCATTCCCAAAAAGATTGAGTCCCAGTATCAGATCAACGGGGACCCAGAGTTGATGAAGACTCAGTTGCCTCATGACTCTGGAGTTGTGGATTTGGCTCTCAAGAAAGTCAAGAGTGCTAGGGATTATGCCTCGGCGCCCCTGGGGCGAGAGTCTAGGACTTTGGACTCTTTTGGGAGGAAGGCCTACCATTCTGCTATGCTTGTGTCCAAGATCCAGTCGTACCAGTTCCACACGAGCATCCACTTGCGGAACAATGTGCGGCAGCTGATGGACTTGGTCGATAAGCTCCCGTCGGAGCAGGCCAAGCCTTTTCAGGAGGTGGTCAGGCAGCTGAAGGCGTGTCACAAATTCCTGTCCAGGGGTGTTTACGACACTTTTGATGTTGTGTCCAGGGCCGCTGCTCAAGGTATAGTGATGCGCAAACTCTCATGGCTGCGTGCCTCTGACCTGGAGAATAGAGTCCAGCAGTGGCTTGCGGATGCCCCTTGCCGGGGGGGGGGGGGGTATAATATTTTTAGCGAGAAGGTCGAACAGGTGGTAGAGCAGCTCCACCAGCGGGACACCGCCTTCGACAAACTCTCCCACCGGATGCCTTCAGCATCTACCTCAACAAGTAGACTTTTTTATGGGGGAAGGAGGAATGCTCCCTACGCTTATAGTAAGCGTAGGTACAATCCACCTGCCCGCCAGCCTGCTCAGGCTAAGCCCCAGTGCGCTCGTTCACGTCAACAGCATGCGCCCCAGCAGGCCCCTGCAGCTCCCCAGCAAAAGCAAAGGACGGGCTTTTGACTGGCTCCAGGCGAGCACAGCCAATATAAAAGTGTCCATGCCAGACAATCTGCTGGTAAGAGGGAGGTTGAAGTTTTTTCACCAAAGGTGGCCTCTTTTAACCTCCGACTGGTGGGTTCTCCAAATAGTCCGGCTAGGATACTCCCCCAATTTGATTTCAAAACCTCCAAATTGCCCTTCAGCTTCCACCACAGGCAGGTACTTGCAGAGGAACTCTCTGCCCTTCTCAGCGCCAATGCGGTCGAGCCCGTGCCACCGGGGCAGGAAGGGCTGGGATTCTATTCCAGGTACTTCCTTGTGGAAAAGAAAACAGGGGGGATGCGTCCCATCCTAGACCTAAGGGCCCTGAACAAATATCTGGTCCGAGAAAAGTTCAGGATGCTTTCCCTGGGCACCCTTCTTCCCATGATTCAGAAAAACGATTGGCTATGCTCTCTGGACTTGAAGGATGCTTATACGCACATCCCGATACTATCAGCCCGCAGGCAGTATCTTCGATTCCATCTGGGAACACGGCATTTTCAGTATTGTGTGCTACCCTTTCGTCTCGCCGCTGCGCCCAGAGTGTTCACAAAATGCCTGGCAGTCGTGGCGGTGTCTCTACGTAGACTGGGAGTGCATGTGTTCCCTTATCTCGACGATTGGCTGGTGAAGAACACCTCGGAGGCAGGAGCTCTACAGTCCATGCGGATGACTATTCGGCTCCTGGAGCTACTAGGGTTTGTGATAAATTATCCAAAGTCCCACCTTCTTCCAGTTCAACGACTAGAATTCATAGGAGCTCTGCTAGACTCCCAGACTGCTCATGCCTACCTTCCCGAGGCGAGGACGGACAATCTCCTGTCCCTTGTTTCCTGGGTACGAGCGTCTCAGCAGACCACAGCTCGGCAGATATTGAGATTGCTTGGCCACATGGCCTCCACAGTTCATTTGACTCCCATGGCCCGTCTTCACATGAGATCAGCTCAATGGACCCTAGCTTCCCAGTGGTTTCAAGCTGCGGGGGATCTAAAGGACGTGATCCAACTGTCCACAGTTTTTCTCAAATCCCTACATTGGTGGACAATTCGCTCCAATTTGACCTTGGGACGTCCCTTTCAAATTCCTCAGCTGCAAAAAGTGCTGACTACGGATGCGTCTCTCCTGGGGTGGGGAGCTCATGTCAATGGGCTCCACACCCAAGGAAGTTGGTCCCTCCAGGAAGCAGGTTTTCCGATCAATCTCCTGGAGTTACGAGCGGTCTGGAACGCGCTAAAGGCTTTCAGAGATCGGCTGTCTTATCAAATTATTCAAATTCAGACAGACAATCAGGTTGCTATGTACTACATCAACAAGCAGGGGTGCACCAGATCTCGTCCCCTGTGTCAGGAAACCATCAGGATGTGGCATTGGGCTCGCCAGCACGGCATGTTTCTCCAACCCATGTATCTGGCAGGCATAAACAACAGTCTGGCCGACAGGTTGAGCAGGATAATGCAACCTCCCAAGTGGTCTCTCAACTCGCGAGTAGTACGCAAGATCTTCCAAGTGTAGGGCACCCCCTTGGTAGATCTTTTCGCCACTCAGATCAATCACAAGGTCCCTCAGTTCTGTTCTAGACTTCAGGCCCACGGCAGACTAGCATCAGATGCCTTTCTCCTTAATTGGGGGAAGGGCCTCCTGTATGCGTATCCTCCCATACCCTTGGTAGGAAAGACTTTGCTGAAACTCAAGCAGGATCGTGGAACCATGATTCTGATTGCTCCTTTCTGGCCGCGTCAGATCTGGTTCCCTCTTCTTCTGGAGTTGTCCTCAGAAGAACCGTGGAGATTGGAGTGTTTTCCAACCCTCATCAGTCAGAATGAGGGGGCACTTCTGCATCCCAACCTTCAGTCCCTGGCTCTCATGGCCTGGATGTTGAGAGTGTAGACTTTGCCTCCTTGGGTATTTCTGAGGGTGTCTCCCGAGTCTTGCTTGCTTCCAGAAAAGATTCCACGAAGAGGTGTTATTCTTTCAAATGGAAGAGGTTTGCCGTCTGGTGTGACAGCAAGGCCCTAGATCCTTGTTCTTGTCCTACACTGACCCTGCTTGAATACCTTCTGCACTTGTCCGAGTCTGGTCTCAAGACCAACTCTGTAAGGGTTCACCTTAGCGCAATTAGTGCTTTTCATTATCGTGTAGAGGGTAAGCCTATCTCAGGACAGCCTTTAGTTGTTCGCTTCATGAGAGGTTTGCTTTTGTCAAAGCCCCCTGTCAAGCCTCCTACAGTGTCATGGGATCTCAATGTTGTTCTCACCCAGCTGATGAAACCTCCTTTTGAGCCACTGAATTCCTGCCATTTGAAGTACTTGACCTGGAAGGTCATTTTCTTGGTGGCAGTCACTTCAGCTTGTAGAGTCAGTGAGCTTCAAGCCTTGGTAGCTCATGCTCCTTATACTAAATTTCATCATAACCAGTGGTGTGCTGGTAAATTTTTAACAACAGGCTCTCTCCCCGGTCCACCTCGGCGCCCCCCGTCCACCACTGCGCCCCCTGTCCACCTCTGCGTCCCCCCCGTCCACCTCTGTGCCCCCCCAAAATTACAGAGCTGGCTATAGCCCGGGGGGGGGGGGGCAATGCATTACTCTCTCCAGGAAAAAACTATTAAATGATCCCAGGTTCCAATTTAATTCATGTTTAATGTGGGATAAAATGCCATAAATAAGTAAATAAATATAAACTTTTAATGTTGAGCACCTGATTCTCAAAGTGAACATATTCCAAACACTATAATGAAAATAAAATGAGTTTTTTTCTACCTTTGTTGTCTGGTGACTGTTTGTCTGATCATGCTGGCCCAGTATCCGATTCTGCTGCTATCTGTCCTCTTAACTCCGTTTCCAGGGCTTCCTTTCCATTTATTTCTTTCCTCCTTTCTTCTTCATTTCTGGTCCTCAGCTTCTGCCTATTTTCTCAATCCATGTGCAGTTATTCTCCTCTCTTCCTTTTCCCTCTTCTTTCCCCGTGAGCACTGTTCACGGAAGAGAGTGTGTATGAACAACTTGGAAAGCTAAAGGTGGACAAAACCATGGGGCCAGACGGGATCCACCCCAGAATACTGAGGGAGCTCAGAGAGGTTCTGGCGGGTCCTCTTAAAGATTTGTTTAATAAATCCTTGGAGACGGGAGAGGTTCCGAGGGATTGGAGAACGGCGGAGGTGGTCCCTCTTCACAAAAGTGGTGATAGGGAGGAAGCTGGAAACTACAGGCCGGTAAGCCTCATTTCGGTTATTGGAAAAGTAATGGAAGCCATGCTGAAGGAAAGGATAGTGAATTTCCTGGAAGCCAATAAGTTGCAAGATCCGAGACAACATGGTTTCACCAAAGGGAAATCGTGCCAAACGAATCTCATTGAATTCTTTGACTGGGTGACAGGAGAATTAAATCAAGGACATGCTATGGACATCATCTACTTAGATTTCAGCAAGGCTTTTAACACGGTTCCCCACAGGAGGCTCTTGAATAAACTAGAAGGGCTGAAGATAGGACCCGAAGTGGTGAACTGGATTAGGAACTGGTTGACGGGCAGACGCCAGAGGGTGGTGGTAAATGGAGTTCGCTCGGAGGAGGGAAAAGTGAGTAGTGGAGTGCCTCAGGGATTGGTGCTGGGGCCCATTCTGTTCAATATATTTGTGAGTGACATTGCCGAAGGGTTACAAGGTAAAGTTTGCCTTTTTGCGGATGACACCAAGATTTGCAACAGAGTGGACACCCCGGAGGGAGTGGAAAACATGAAAAAAGATCTGAAGAAGCTGGAAGAATGGTCTAACATTTGGCAATTAAAATTCAATGCGAAGAAATGCAAAGTGATGCACTTAGGGAGTAGAAATCCAAGGGAGGCGTATGTGTTAGGTGGGGAGAGCCTGATAGACACGGACGGGGAGAGGGATCTTGGGGTGATAGTATCTGAGGACCTGAAGGCGATGAAACAGTGCGACAAGGCGGTGGCCGTAGCGAGAAGGTTGCTAGGCTGTATAGAGAGAGGTGTGACCAGCAGAAGAAAGGAGGTTTTAATGCCCCTGTATGAGACGTTGGTGAGGCCCCACCTGGAGTATTGTGTTCAGTTTTGGAGGCCGTACCTTGCGAAGGATGTTAAAAAAATGGAAGCGGTGCAAAGAAAAGCTACGAGAATGGTATGGGAGTTGCGTTCCAAGACGTATGAAGAGAGACTTGCTGACCTGAACATGTATACTCTGGAGGAAAGGAGGAACAGGGGTGATATGATACAGACGTTCAAATATTTGAAAGGTATTAATCCGCAAACAAATCTTTTCCGGAGATGGGAAGGCGGTAGAACGAGAGGACATGAAATGAGATTGAAGGGGGGCAGACTCAGGAAAGATGTCAGGAAGTATTTCTTCACAGAGAGGGTGGTGAACGCTTGGAATGCCCTCCCGCGGGAGGTGGTGGAGATGAAAACGGTAACGGAATTCAAACATGCGTGGGATAGGCATAAAGGAATCCTGTGCAGAAGGAATGGATCCACAGAAGCTTAGCTGAAATTGGGTGACGGGGGGAAGAGGGGTTGGTGGTTGAGAGGCTAGGATAGGGGAGGGCAGACTTATACGGGGTCTGTGCCAGAGCCGGTGATGGGAGGCGGGACTGGTGGTTGGGAGGTGGGAAATACTGCTGGACAGACTTATACGGTCTGTGCCTTGAAAAAGACAGGTACAAATCAAGGTAAGGTATACACATATGAGTTTATCGTGGGCAGACTAGATGGACCGTGCAGGTCTTTTTCTGCCGTCATCTACTATGTTACTATGTTTCTCATCTCCTTCCTCACTCTTCCCTCCCCTCCATCCATGTCCAGCATTTCTTCTCTCTCCCTTCCCTCTCCTCCACCCATGTCTAGCAACCCTCCTCTCCCCTGCCCTCCATCCACCCACGTCCAGCAACCCTCCTCTCCCCTGTCCTCCATCCACCCACCCATGTCCAGCAGCCCTGCTCTCCCCTGCCCTCCATCCACCCACCCATGTCCAGCAACCCTCCTCTCCTCCTGCCATCCCCTCCATGATCCACCCATGTCCAGCAACCCTCGTCTCCCCTCTGCCCTCCTCCCCTCCATCTGCCTTCTTCCAGCTCCCCCCCCCCGGTCGTCCATTATCCGTATGCCCTCTGCAGCTCTGCGAGTCCTTGATAGCCGTTTCCTTCTTACGCCGCACCCCTACCTTTAAAAATTTTATTTTCCCTCGAGGAGCGCCGGCCCGGCGTTGAAGGCTTGAAGCGAAGGCAGCAGGCTCAGCTCAGTTCCAGGCCTTCCCTTTGCATCATGGCTCCGCCCTCACGCAAACAGGAAATACGTCAGGCGAGGGCGGAGCCATGATGTGAAGGGAAGGCCTGGAACCGAGCTGAGCCTGCTGCCTTCGCTTCAAGCCTTCAACGCCGGCGTGCCTCTAGGGAAAATAAAATTTTTAAAGGTAGGGGTGTAGCATAAGAAGGAAACGGCTATTTGTGCGTATTTGTGCGTATGCCTTGTAGCGCTATAGAAATGCTAAATAGTAGTAGTAGTAGTAGTAGTAGTAGTAGGGGACTCGCAGAGCTGCAGACGGATGATGGACGACCGGGGGAGCAGAGGCGAGCCAGCTCGCACGGGCCAACAACCAGCTCGCAAGATGCCAATACATTTAACAACCGGCTCTTGCGAGCCGGTGCGAGCTGGTTCCAGCACACCACTTATGATTTCTGCAAAACTTTCACTGGCTACCAGTAAAATACAAAGCTAAATCTAAACTTTTGTCTGATCTTCAAGGCTTTTAAAGGAAATGGGTCAGAGTACTTGAAGAATAGGATCTATTTTATGCTGCTTATTTCTAGGATAAGCAGCATAAAACGTATTAAACTGTTCTGGGATCTTGCCAGGTACTTGTGACCTGGATTGGCCACTGTTGGAAACAGGATGCTGGGCTTGATGGACCTTCGGTCTGGCCCAGTATGGCAATACTTATGAGTAGTCCTCCGCACTCACCCTATGTTCTTGCCAAAGGTGGTGTCGGAGTTCCATCTGAACCAGTCAATTGTCTTGCCAACATTCTTTCCCCGTCCTCATACCTGCCCTGCTGAACGTCAGTTGCACACATTGGACTGCAAGCGAGCATTGGCCTTCTATCTGGAGTGGAGAAGCCCATTCAGACAGTCCACCCAAATGTTTATTTCTTTTGATCCCAACAGAAGGGGAGTGTGTCGGGAAACGCACCATCTCCGATTGGCTAGCAGATTGCATATCCTTCACTTACACCCAAGCTGGGCTGACTCTTGAGGGTCATGTCACGGCTCATAGTGTTAGAGCCATGGCAGCGTCAGTGGCCCACTTGAAGTCAGCCACTATTGAAGAGATTTGCAAGGCTGTGACGTGGTCGTCTGTCCACACATTCACATCTCAGTACTGCCTACAGCAGGATACTCGACGCGACAGTCGGTTTGGGCAGTCGGTGCTGCAGAATCTGTTTGGGGTTTAGAATCCAACTCCACCCTCCTAGGCCCATTTTTATTCTGTTCCAGGCTGCACTCTCAGTTAGTTGTTTCTATTTAGGTCAATCTCAGTTATGTCCTCGCCGTTGCGAGGTCCAATTGACCACTGTTTGTTGTTTTGAGTGAGCCTGGGGGCTAGGGATACCCCATCAGTGAGAACAAGCAGCCTGCTTGTCCTCGGAGAAAGTGAAAGATACATACCTGTAGCAGGTATTGTCCGAGGACAGCAGGCTGATTGTTCTCACAAACCTGCCCACCTCCCCTTTGGAGTTGTGTCTTCCCTTGTCTTTTGCTTTCTACTTGACTGAGGAGCACGCTCGCGCTACGGGCGGGAAGACGGTCGCGCGTGTGCGGTGCGCGCATGTGCACGCGAGGGCTAGCAAACTTTGTTGCTAGGAAGATCTTCCGATCCTGGGGCTGCCGTCGGACGTCACCCATCAGTGAGAACAATCAGTCTGCTGTCTTCGAGAATACCTGCTACAGGTATGTATCTTTCGCTTCATTGTGATGGAGTAAATGTACTGTTGTTCACTTAGCTAGTGTTTCTAACTATCCAGCTCCCCCTTACAGCTGAACACTTGAAAGTGGGGGGGGGGGGGGGGGGGGGGAGATGTTGAAGCAATGCAAGCATTATTATGAGCACTATGCCCAGCTGTCCATGTGGCTATATGGAAACATATATGGTCTCATACATACATGGCATAATCCAGCATTAACAACCTGATTACAATATGCAAATTCAGACATTTCATCTATAAAACCTGTAAAACAATGTGGAGACATCAAGTCTAACAGAAGCACAATAACTCTTGTTTGCTGTACAGAAGCTGCTGATAGAGGTCACAGTGTTACCAGCATTGACGCAGGCTGTTTTCAGACTTGACGTCAATGCAGGACTTTGGACCTATAGTGTCTGGTCACCATGTACTTGTTTTTGTTATCCAAGCACAGAAAATATGTAAGCAGTACAGATAAGGTTCCTGGTTTCTCCATAAAAAGGAGCTCTGTGTGTGTCAGCATTACATCCGAGGGGGAAAATCTACATTGAACCAGACTGATATCTGAGCACATGCTGATATCTGAAGAACTGCATCAGGTTGTATGTGCTGTGTGGGTTAGACTGACTCTTTACACTTCAGAGTCTAGCTAGTCTAGGGATCTGTCCTTGAACCCCTTCTCTTCTCAATCTACACCTCTTCCCTGGGCTCCCTGATCTCATCTCATGGTTTCCAGTATCATCTCTATGCTGATGACACCCAACTGTATCTCTCCACACCAGACATCACCGCGGAGACCCAGGCAAAGGTATCGGCCTGCTTATCCGACATTGCTGCCTGGATGTCCAACCGCCACCTGAAACTGAACATGTCCAAGACCGAGCTTATCGTCTTTCCACCAAAACCCACTTCTCCTCTTCCTCCACTTTCTATCTCAGTTGATAACACCCTCATCCTCCCCGTCTCATCTGCCCGCAACCTCTGAGTCATCTTTGACTCCTCTCTCTCCTTCTCTGCGCATATCCAGCAGATAGCCAAGACCTGTCGCTTCTTCCTCTTTAACATCAGCAAAATTCGCCCTTTCCTCTCTGAACACACCACCCGAACTCTCGTCCACGCTCTCATTACCTCTCGCCTGGACTACTGCAACTTACTCCTCACCGGCCTCCCACTTAGCCATCTATCCCCCCTTCAATCTGTTCAGAACTCTGCTGCACGTCTCATATTCTGCCAGAACCGATATACTCATATCACCCCTCTCCTCAGGTCACTTCACTGGCTTCCGATCAGATACCGCATTCAATTCAAGCTTCTCCTTCTTACCTACAAATGCACTCAGTCTGCTGCCCCTCACTACCTCTCTACCCTCATCTCCCCTTACGTTCCCGCCCATAACCTCCGTTCACAGGATAAATCCCTCCTCTCAGTACCCTTCTCCACCACCGCCAACTCCAGGCTCCGCTCATTCTGCCTCGCCTCACCCTATGCTTGGAACAACCTTCCTGAGCCCTTACGCCAAGCCCCCTCCCTGCCCGTCTTCAAGTCTTTGCTTAAAGCCCACCTCTTCAATGCTGCGTTCGGCAACTAACCCTTACCATTCAGTGAATCCAGACTGCCCCAATTTGACTGCCCCTATCGGACCGACCGTTCACTTGCCTATTAGATTGTAAGCTCTTTGAGCAGGGACTGTCTCTCTTTGTTAAATTGTACAGCGCTGCATAACCCTAGTAGCACTCTAGAAATGTTAAGTAGTAGTAGTAGTAGCTAGGGATTTAGGTACGTTTACGTTATCTCTGTAATGGGATTGTCTGTCTTTATTCCTGTGTTCCTTATATTATTTGCTGCTATTGTAAATAAAATAATACCCTATTTTTATAATATTTTGGTGTAGAGTTAGTTTTTCTGTTATTTTGTTGCAGTGGGATTGGATCTAAGGATAAGGGGAATACATTTGCACCTGACACCAGATTTACTAATGTTAATCTTGTTTGGGACCCACTTCTTTCAGAATTTGCACTGTCAGGTGCCCCAATAACACTCCAAAAAGAGGGCCATCTGTTTTGCGTCCACAATGATCCCCCCTAGATCCTCAGCCCTCCCCTACCCCCACTCCTCCAACCTATGACAAAAACTAAACAACAGGGGAAAATCAAACAAACTTTTAAAAAAACACTCAAGGGGAATCTCTCAAAGCCAGGGACCTAAATCACTGATCCTACCCTACAGTGTATTGAAAACAAAACTATGAGCCCAAGGGGGAAGGGGAGAAAGGTAAGGATCCCAGACTGACAAAAAACTCTTTTTACTCTTAAGAAATATGCCCACCCCCTGCTTTTCCAACAACATATGATGGTGAAGTAAACTCTGCCAGCCCCAAAAGGATGGAGAATCTGATGTAGTCCACTCCTTGAGAATTGACTTCTTGCCAAGGAGTGCTACCATTTGAATAAGCAAGCGGCAACCCCCACATTGCAGTGGAAAGGCCTCATATCTGTCCAATAAATAAAACAGTGCCCGAGTGGAATAACCAAGCTCAACAAGCCTTCCAAATAATGAACTATTTGTGTCCAAAATCTGAAGACCACAGAGCAGTCCAAAAACGCATAAAAAATAGTTATGCTGGTGAGAACATTTCGAACAGAGGAGAGTGTCAATGCTGCCCATAAGAAACTGTTGGGTCTGGGTAATATAGGCACAATGAAACACTTTAAACTGAAATTCACGTAAATCTGCCACTATAGACAACTGGGAAATGTGATCAACAAATTTGCCTACATCCAGAGAAGCAGGTGGTCAATGTAAGTTTTCCTCCCATTTGGCTGTCACCTGTGAAATGTTTTTAAGAGGATAAAATTGCAGAAGAGTCTTGTGTAAGATAGAGATGGACAGGCTTATCCCCATGGCCAGCCGTTAGTGCATCAACATCTAAAGTAGCAACATAGTGACACAATTGATGATAAGCAAAGCCATCATCCGTATTATTTGAAAGGCCCTCCCCCAAAGCTTGCAGAGATATCAAAGAACCATCAGGATTAAGCACATTCTAGACGAGATATCCCCAAAGCTGCCCATTTACGGAAGACACCATTATGAAGCCCCTGAGAGAATTGAGCATTTCCTTGAATAGACAATAATGCCAAGGGGTGGGGAGGCACACCCCACAAGTTTAAGAGGGTTTCCATAAAGCTTGCAACAGTTGCAACAAAATACTTCCTCGTGCTGATATTGTAAGATCTCTAGTAGGCACCTGCAAAAGTAAACTAAAGTGCCAAGCATGAAAGAGTTCTCCCTCTAGCCAAAGAGGGATATAATCTTTGCAGTCTAAAAACCAGTCCCCCAAATGTCTGGCAAGACATGCCTGGTTATACTTACAGAGGTCAGGTAGACCCAATTCTCCTACTTTCCAAAGACCCATTAGGCTATAGATCAGAGGCTTTGGTTTTTTTCCCGCCCCAACAAAAATGGGATAAGCTGCGAAGAAGAATAGAAAGGTCTTTCCGCAGGATCTTAAATGGGAGCATCTGAAGAGTGGTCAAAGTGGCATAAGTTGAATCTAACAAGTGGGAAATTTTAAGAGAGTATAACTCCAAAGGTTGCATGGAAAGTAGCTAAAAGAACAGGTTGCCCAAAGTAAGGGAAATGATCCCTTCCAGTCACGCCTCATCTGGTCCGATGATGCAAGAGCTAAAGATTTCTGGAAATTGAGGCGCAAACCGGAGAAGTCCCCATATTCATAGAATAATTCCAGCAAAGTTGCAAGGGAAGACTGAGTGTTAATAAGGAGAACTAATGAGTCATCTGCAAAAGCAGAAATCTTAAGTTAAAGTTCAAAAAGTCACTCCTTGAACCTGTCACGTACCTGGAACATTAGACATGGAGGCAGAGGAGTTCCCCTAGCATACACTTCTCTCTTCAGTTCCGGTTTGACACGCCTACACTTTGGGCGCGCCTACTCTGACGTCAGATGCCTTCACTTTAAAACTAGGAATTTTCCCTCCTCTCTTTGCCTCAGCTACTTCTTCCTGGTATCTGGTGCGTTCCTGTTGTGATTACTCCTGTTTTACCTGGTCTTGACTCTGTGCCTGAACCTGACTTCTACTGGATTGCTGCCTGCCCTGACTCTGTGCCTGGACCTGACTTCTACTGGATTGCTGCCTGCCCTGACTCTGTGCCTGGACCTGACTTCTACTGGATTGCTGCCTGCCCTGACTCTGTGCCTGGATGTGACCTGACTCTGTGCCTGGGCCTCACCTCTGCTGATTTGTTGCACATCTTTATCATCTCCTGAGTCCTGCTCTCCTCCCACTTCCAAGTCCTGCTGGCCACTTGAACCCAGAGGCTCAACCGCTGGGGACCAGTGGTAGCTGCGGGTGAAGCGTTGGGAATTCTGACTGCTGACCTTCAGATCAGCACAAGGGCTCACTCCATTCCGGAACACTGTGTCAGATAGCTGAGGCCATGAGCTCGTCAGATAAACCCGACCCTCCTGATCTTGCAAAGATGGTGCAGCAACAACAGCTGCATCAGTTGTTGGGAGTTCTTCAAGATGTCTGTTCTCAGCTCTCAGCTATCTGAGCTCAGCAGCGGGCTGTACCTTCACAGGCAGCTGCATCTGTCTCCAGTTCTGCAGGTATGCCGCTTCGGGTTCCTGAACCACCCTGTTTTGATGGCTCTCCTGCAGCCTGCCAGGGATTTCTTAATTGGTGTCTCATGCACTTTGAGCTCCAGCCAATGTCTTTTCCCACGGATTGCGTTAAGGTGGTCTAAATATTTCTCTCCTTTCTGGGCAAGCCCTGGCCTGGGCCTCTCCCCTGTGGGAGCAACAAGACCCCATCCTTACGAATCTGGGGGCTTTTCTTCAGCGCTTCAGGATGGTGTTCGATGAACTGGACGCCCCTTCCTCAGCTGTCAGTGACCTCCAGCTTCAACAAGGGAACCTTTCCATGGGAGCCTCTGCCATCCACTTCCGGATTCTGGCCTCTGAGTTGCGCTGGAACCAAGAAGCCCTTACTGCTATCTTTTGGCAGGGATTGGCCGAGCATATAAAGGATGAACTGGCAAGACAAGATAAGCCTACCACCCTTGACTGATAGCTCTCTGTATCCGAATCAATGTACATTTCCAAGAAAGAGCACAAGAGCATGCCACTCAGAGGCAGCCTCCTTGTCTAGCCCCCCGCTTCCAATGGCCCCTACTTCCTTCACCAACTCCAGAATCACCACTGGAGAAATCTGATGAACCCATGATGGTGGGGTGTTATCGCCTATCAGAACAGGAAAAGACCCGTTGGTGGCTTAATAATCTTTGTTTCTACTGTGGATAGATGGGTCACTTCCTCAACAAATGTCCTCAGAAGTCGGGAAATGACTAGGCCTGGGATCTTCGGGGAAGGTGTTCTTGGGATAATCTTCTAACCTCCCCAACTCTTTGCTGACCTTTCCGGTTACCCTCCGGCGGACTGGGATTACGATTGAGACTATTGTCCTCATTGACTCTGGGGCGGCAGGTAATTTTATCAGTGCTGAGCTTCTGCGCCAGTATGATATTCCGACGCAGTCCCTGGACGCAGCTTTACAGGTCTCCTCAATCCAGGGAGAAGTTCTCTCTGGAGTGGTTTCTCAGATATCAGTTTCTCTTCGTCTCCAACTGGGAACCTTACACTGTGAGTCCATCCAGCTCCTGGTCTTGCCTCAGGTCATTCATCCTATTGTGCTGAGGTTCCCTTGGCTTCGTCTGCATTCACCTGGCATTGACTGGGGACCGGTGACATTACCAAGTGGGGTCACCACTGTTTTTGTAACTGTCTGGATTCTGTTCAGCCAGTGCCTACACTGGACAATCATGCCACAAACCCCTGCACCAGCCAGGCCTATCATCTGCCTCCTGCATACATCGGCTTCACTGATGTCTTCAATAAGAAGGAAGCTGATTGACTTCCACCTCACAGGGAATTTGACACTGCCATCGATCTTCTCCCAGGGAAGATGCTTCCGTGTGGACGACTCTACACTCTCTCTTGGGATGGGTCCCAGACCATGAAAGACTACATTCAAGAAAACCTGAAAAGGGGGTTTATTTGACCGTCTACTTCTCCGGCAGAGGTGGGGGTTTTCTTTGTCGGTAAAAAGGATGGAACCCCCGACCCTGCATAGACTATCGAGGTCTGAATGACATCACTATTAAAAACCATTACCCGCTGCCCCTGATACCAGAGTTATTCGATCATTTACAAGGTGCCTCTGTTTTCACCAAGTTAGATCTCTGGAGTGCTTACAACTTGATCTGGATACGTAGCGGTGATGAGTGGAAGACGGCCTTCAATACTCACAATGGGCATTACGAATATCACATCATGCCCTTTGGCCTACGCAATGCGCCTGCAGTCTTCCAAAACTTCATCAACCACATTCTCCGGGACTTCCTCTATTCTTATTTTTTCTTCATCCCCTTGCGAACATCCTACCCATGTCAGAGCAGTACTTCAAAGTCTTCGGGATAATCAGCTATATGCCAAGCTGGAAAAGTGTTTTCACCAAACCTCTAGTCCCTTTTTAGGGTACATCCTTTCCACAATAGGTCTTCAGATGGATCCTGACAAGCTGCAGGCAATCCAGAAGTGGCCGCAGCCCCGAACTCTGCGGGCACTACAACGCTTTTTGGGATTCGCCAAGTATTATAGACAGTTTATCAACCAGTATTCCTTCATTTCTGCTCCCCTTACTGCTCTTACCAAGAAGGGGGTGGATGTTAAAAATTGGACCTCCGAATCCCTTCAAGCTTTTGATCAGCTGAAGCAGGCATTACCCTGCAGCTCAGCACTGCCTTAATGTTTTCTGACCCATTATGTTGTGCGACCATACTGCATTCCTTACCTCCTCTCTCACTTCTCTCCCTCTGTCTCTCCCCACCAACTACCTCGCCCTTACTGTGTCTGTTTATTACTAGATTGAAGTGTCCTTTTTTACTGCTGTTAGCCTTTTTGAACTAATGTAAGCCACATTGAGCCTGCCCATGGGCGGGAAAGTGTGGGATATAAATGCCTAAATAAATAAATAAATTTCTCTCTACGCCAGTTTTACGCAGCCTGGACAACCATCTACAATTAATTGTAGAGGTGGATGCCTCACACTAGGGGCTGGAGCAATTTTGTCCCAAGCATCTGCAACCGGAAAGCTCCATCTGTGCTTCTTTTTCTCCAAGAAATTTACTCCAACCAAACGTAATTATACTATTGGAGATTGGGAGCTTCTAGCCTTAAAACTTGACTTTCAGGAATGGCGATACCTCCTTGAAGGAGCCAAACACCCATTTACAGTCATCACAGACCATAAGAATCTGCTATATCTCCAAGATGCCAAGCGCCTATATCCTAGGCAAGCCTGCTGGTCCTTATTCTTCGCCTGTTTTAATTTCTGTTTGACATTCTGGCCAGCAGAGATGCATACTCGGGCGGATGCCTTATCTAGAGCCTTTGAACCTCAAGAGGATGCTGAGGAACCCCAGCCTATGTTAGATCCTGCATGTATCGTCGCCTCTGCTAGCCTCCCCATTCCTCCCGGATTCACTCCAGTTCCTGCCAGGCTTCGCCGTGGTGTTATGCGATGGGGGCATTCGTCACGGTTGGCTGGCCATCCTGGTTTCCAGAAGACCCTACATCTTATTCAAAGCTATTATTGATGGCCACAAATGATTCGAGACATCTGACATTTCGTCACTACCTGCCCCATATGTGCTCGAAACAAGATCTCTCAGACCAAACCTTGGGGTCTGCTGCAGCCATTATCCATTCCTGATGCTCCTTGGCAGGAAATCGTCATGGATTTCATCACAGACTTGCCTATTTCCAATGGTAACACTGTGATTTGGATGGTGGTGGATCACCTCTTCAAAATGTCTCAATTTGTGCCCATGTCCTCTCTTCCTTCTGCGACCAGATTGGCTCAAGCATTTATTCTTCACATCTTCCATTTCCATGGTTTTCCTAAATGTATCATAAGCGACCGGGGGTCTCAATTTATCTCCCAATTCTGGAGGGCCCTTTGCTCCACCTTCAGAATCACCACACATTACTCTTCTGCATATCATCCCTAGACCAATGGACTCATTGAGCGAACCAGTCAGACTCTTAAAGGTTTCCTGCGTATGCATGTTAACAGTAATCAAGACAATTGGTCCACCCTTCTTCCCTGGCTGAATTCGCATATAATTATAGCCTACACGAATCTTCTAGAATGTCTCCTTTCTGCGTGGTCTGTGGGCACCATCCGCACATCTCTATATATTTCCTATGTTATGAACTCCTATGTGCTCGGAGCAAAAAGCCTCAACAGACTCCCAAAACTTAGCTCTAAGGCTATCAGTTCTTAGGAGTTCTCTCTGTCATCACAGGCTTAAAAGGCCGTGACAAGGAAACAATTAGCGTTAAGGAGAAGCAACATCGAGTCAAGCCTAAGATAAGTGGAATTTTGACTCTTTATAAATATATAAACAATAAAAAAGAGGAGATTTTTAAGCCTGTGATGACAGAAAGAACTCCTAAGAATTGATAGCCTTAGAGCTAAGT
Organism: Microcaecilia unicolor; assembly: GCF_901765095.1. NCBI lineage: Eukaryota > Metazoa > Chordata > Amphibia > Gymnophiona > Siphonopidae > Microcaecilia > Microcaecilia unicolor. The sequence continues at coordinate 233,171,469 of NC_044036.1, forward strand.
TTCGTGAGTCTGTTGAGGCTTTTTCCTCCGAGCACATAGAAGTTCATAACATAGGAAATATAGAGAGATATACTGAGTAACTGATCCTATGCTACGCTATATTTAAGTGAGTAGAAGCACCATCTGCACATGCCTATGCCCATTTCTGGAACCCCACAGCTTCCAGCAGTCCATCAAACCATTCAAGATATCAAGAACATCTGGAGGAAAGTTCAGATGCATCTTCGTCAAGCATCAGCTCGTCATAAGAGATTTGCTGACTGACACCGATGACCAGCACCCGTCATCCAATCTAGACAAAAGGTTTGGATGAATACCAAACACCTTTGCCTTCGGCTTCCCTCCTATCAATTCGCTCCTAATTCGCGGGTAAATTTATTGGACCTTTCACTGTCCATTCTCATATTGGCACCCTTACTTATCACTTGCATCTGCGTCCCAGATCCAGGATACATGATGCATTCCATGTATCGCTTTTAAAACCTTTTCTACCTTCTAGATGGCATCCTGAACCTGTAAGACCTGCTACCCTTGACTCTGAACCTGACCATGAATTTGAAGTAGCAGAGATCCTGGATTCCAAGCGTCGTGCTGGCAGATTGTATTATCTGATATCCTGGAAACATTATGGACCTGAAGATTCCTGGGAACCAGCTGCCAATGCAAATGCCCCTGATTTGCTCCGGGACCTGCTAAGCCCAGCCTGGGCCTGAGAGGGGCCCGTGAAAGGGAGGTACTGTCACGTACCTGGAACAAAAGACGTGGAGGCAGAGGAGTTCCCCTAGCATACACTTCTCTCTTCAGTTCCGGTTTTAACTGCCCATATATTGGACACGCCTACACTTTGGGTGTGCCTACACTTTGGGCGCGCCTACACTTTAGACCCACCTACACTTTGGATGCGCCTACACTTTGGGTGCGCCTACTCTGACGTCAGACGCCTTCACTTTAAAGGTTTTCCCTCCTCTCTTTGCCTCAGCTACTTCTTCCTGGTATCTGGTGTGTTCCTGTTGTGATTACTCCTGTTTTACCTGGTTTTGACTCTGTGCCTGGACCTGACTTTTACTGGATTGCTGCCTGCCCTGACTCTGTGCCTGGACCTGACTTCGACTGGGTTGCTGTCTGCCCTGACTCTGTGCCTGAGCCTCACCTCTGCTGATTTGTTGCCCATCTCTATAATCTCCTGAGTCCTGCTCTCCTCCCACTTCCAAGTCCTGCTGGCCACCTGAACCCAGAGGCTCAACTGCTGGGGACCAGTGGTAGCCGCGGGTAAAGCGTTGGGAATTCTCACTGCTGACCTTCGGATCAGCACAAGGGCTCACTCCATTCCGGAACACTGTGACAGATAGCTGAGGCCATGAGCTCGTCAGATAAACCCCTTGAATCAGTGAGGGGAAGAAGATGCAAGTTGATCCACAAACTGTGTCACCTCTGAAGCAGAGTCAAAGGAGGGTGTCACTCCGTTATGGAAAATCCATAACTTTGCAGGATAAATCAAAGTAAAGCAGATATGGTGCTTTATCAAATTAGTGTAAATGGAGGCAAAAACTTTCATCACTGAGGAAACAGCTGCTGAGTAGTCCTGAAAGCAAAGAATAGATGTACCCTCATAGGTCAGTTGCGTTCCACCATGAATCGCCCACAAAATATCCACTTTCTGAGCAGTTTAAAAATAACCACTCAGGGTTTTGCAGTTGAATCACGGCGTTGCCCTAAATGATGGGCTCTTTCAATCATTAACGGGCCGTTGTCACTCCAGAGGGAGAGCAAGTCTGGTGTCTATCAGGCTCATTTTCGAAAGAGAAGGATGTCCAAAAAGCAACATAAAAGGCACATGGATGTCCTTGCGAAAGAAAGTCGTCCAAATCCAATAATCAAAACAAGGCTGTAAAGACGTCCTGCGCATAAGGACGTCCATTTATGGACGTCTCCACAGGGGGCGTGTTAGAGGCGTGTTTTGGGCGGCGTTACAAGATGGACGTCTCCAATGTATAACGGATAGCGAAATGCTTTTGCATTGGCGGGAACATGGACGTCCTTAGTTAGACCTTTTAGGGTAAGGGGTAAGTCGTCTTTAGACCCATTAGCAATTTTGTGGAGTTGGAGATGGCGGAATCGTTGTTTGGAGAGAAAGCTGAGAGTTGTTGAGGGTGAATACGTTCTGACTAGGGCACACAGACAAAGGTAACAGGTAAGGGAATGAAATGTGAACTTGGGGACAGTGAATGGAAAGGGATGGGGCAGGGGATGGGGAGACAGAGGAAGGAGTAGTAGTGTCTGGGGTTGGGGGCTAGAAGGGGTAGGGAAAGCTGAAAAGGTAAAACACAAAAGAGGCAGGTGAGGGTGAATACGTTCTGACTAGGGCACACAGACAAAGGTAACAGGTACTCACCTGCCTCTTTTGTGTTTTACCTTTTCAGCTTTCCCTACCCCTTCTAGCCCCCAACCCCAGACACTACTACTCCTTCCTCTGTCTCCCCATCCCTTTCCATTCACTGTCCCCAAGTTCACATTTCATTCTCTTACCTGTTTGTTGTCTGTGTTTGTCTCTTTGTCCTGTGTGCTGCTGTTGCATGTGTGTTTTGAAGATGGTGGGTTGCTGCTTGGAGAGTGAGTGGCTAGAGGGTGTGGCAGGAGAGTGAGTAGTAGGTGAGAGAGTGCTTGCAGTTTGGCTGTGCTGTGTGAGACTGCATTGTTTGTCGTTGGTGGGAGAGTGTCAGCTTGTGTTTGTTGGGGGTGGGTTTCACCAGGTTGGTAGGGAGAGGTGAGCACTGGTGTCACTGCATTGCACCTGTAGTGTGGGGAAATTGAGGCACTAAATGCACAGGTGGCCAGGGCCGCCGAGAGACAAAGCTGGGTCCAGGGCAAACCATCTTAAACCCCCAGGTGCACCACACATGTCAAAAGTCAAAATTTTGATAATATTTATATAATTTAATATACTTTACCACAGGAACTCTATCCTCCCACAATATCACTTTGTAATGTTCTCACCGGAGCCACCAAACGCCTTCCGGTACTATGTAAGCCACATTGAGCCTACAAATATGTGGGAAAATGTGGGATACAAATGCAACAAATAAATATATAAATATAGAATACTTAGACACTGGAAAATGAATTACCTTACAAAGAAAACAATTCTGGTTTGTCTGCTGTCTCCTGTCCTCCTGTGACCTGTGTTGTTGTGTCCTCCTGCTCCACCTGGCCTAGCAGGGACTCAAGGAGGAGACTTGGTGGGTTGTGAGGCGACTTGCGAGTGGGACTGAGAGAGGGAGATCACCATCTGCAGCAGAATGGATTATAAATTAATCCAATTTTCCAGGCAAGCCCAGCAGCCCTGCACCGCTCTAGGCAGCTATACTGACTTCACTGTCTACAGTACACTGACTGACTCACTCAGTCACATACATTGTCTCAACAGCCCGGGGCCAGATCGCCAAGCGACAATCCACGACGCAACCGGATGGATTTGAGGAGCAGCAGGCACTAGCCCGCCGCAGCGCAGCCACACACTGAGGAGCCACTCAGGAGTCAGGAAACGCATCGTCACTGTGCGCATGCAGATAGGGTAGAGACCACCCAGGCTGCCCACGCCACCCATGCGGCACGCACATACCAGAGAGACTGACTGAGGCAGGAGGAAAGAAGATGAGAGGAGGAGCGGAGGGAGGAGGACTGAAGCGGTAGTGTCGGCGCGCAGCTCATCAATGGGTCATCCAAAGGAAACCATTTGCTGCAGCCTTCTGCCTGCTCCACCACTGCGGCGCCACTGAACACCCAGCAATTATGAGCGCAGTGCCGCCAGCTCAGGCCCCCATTTCAGGCCGGGCCCGGGGAATTTTGTCCCCCCTGCCCCCCCCCCCTCTCAGCGGCCTTGCAGGTGGCTCACACATTGGAGGAAGAGGAGAGGCGCCGCAGGAGCTACTCACACTCCAGAGTTTTCAGGCCCCGTAGCAGTTTCCTAGACCTTTCTGACCTGCAGTGTCTCACTAGGTACCGCTTTGACAGGGCTGCCATTCAGCACCTTTGTGAGCAGCTCCAACCCCTCCTGCAGCTCATGACTCGTAGGAACAATCCCATCCCTGTGCACCTCAAGATCACTGCTTCTCTCTCTTTTTTGGCCACTGGGAATTTCCAGTCTGTGCTAGCTGTGAACACGGGCCTCACCCAGCCTTCCATTTCTAACTGCCTCACCCAGTTCCTTGATGCCTTTCTTACCTACACCTCAGAGTACATCACCTTCCCCACCACCCCCCAGGCCCTGCAGAACAGCATGGCTGACTTCTATGCTGTAGCTCGCTTCCCCTCGGACATAGGCGTCATTGACTGCACACATGTCACACTCAGACCCCTCCCCCCCCCCCCCCCCCCGGGCACGAGAGGAACAGGAAAGCATTCCACTCACTCAATATGCGTGTGACGCCCAGGGGGAGATTCTAGACATGTGTGCCTGATACCCAGGTTCAACCCATGACGCCTACATATTGCAGCACTCCGGAATCTTCCGCAGGTTTGACTGAGGGGGGATCACCGGCAGATGGCTCCTAGGTAAGTACAGCATGGATCTGCCAAAACTATACCTCCTCCACCGGGCAACCCTCAGCACTGTCTCTCTCCAGCTCACTCCACAACCCACTATTTCCATCCCACCTCCACAAGGTACCCGCTGCAAACAATACGCACTCATCTTTCTCATCCTGCTTCTCCCCAAAGGTGACAGAGATTACCCACAGTGGAGTTGGCTCATGACCCCCATAGTGCACCCACAAACAGGGCCAGAGGAGAACTATAACAGCAGACATTGGACCACACGTGGCATCATAGAGCGCACCTTTGGACAACTTAAAAACAGGTTCCAATGTCTTCATCATTCTTGAGGGGAGCTCCTGTACAGCCCCCAAAAGGTGGCTAAGATCTTTATGGTCTGCTGCATGCTACAAAATTTGGCCCTGCACAGAGGACAGACCCTACCTGAAGAGCCATAGCAACCAGAGCAGCAGGCTCCAGATCAAGAGGATGAGGAGCCCCTCCACAGAGCAGAGTGCCCACCAGCTGGGGGTCCGAGCCAGGCAAAGACTAAGTAAACATTTATTGCTAGCACATACTAGTTACACACCACCACAACCACCACCCCCTCCCATCACCATCACCCGCTCTCTGCATATACCCCTCCTTCCAACACTCCTACCTCCCAGCACCCCCCCATCCCTACCCCTACCACCTCCATACTCCCCCATCTCCCAGCATGTCCCATCACATACACCCTTGTCTACTTTCCCCACCCCTGTCCCCTCCTACCCCTCCTACCGTGTTCCTGAGCAGCTGGTGGCAGTCCAGCTGTCGGTGCTGCTGGGGAACTCTGTTGAGAGTCCTCCCCTGATGAGGTCCCACTGTCCTCTGTCTCAACAAGGCAGTCTGCTGCCTTGGCTGCCCTCTGGAAGTCTGGCCACCTTGTGGTCTGTGTTGTGCCCTGCAACCTGGGCACAGGACCCAGAAGGGGAGCTGGTGTGGTGGCAGCTGTACCAGTGACTGGGGGGGGGGCTGAGGATCCCAACCTCCTCTTCTTTGCCGGTGGTTGCTGTGCACTGATGGAAGGAGACGGCACTTGTTGCTGCATCAGGGCTGTAGTGTGTGCTTGGAGGTCATGCCGTAGGCCCTCGATGCTCTGCTCTAGCCGTTGGAGCTGCTGTACTGCTTCCCATTGGCTCTGTACCGCTTCCCATTGGGCCTGTATCGCTTCCTTTTGCAGCTCCAATTACTGGCTCTGGTAATGTTCGAGCTGCACATTGTGGCCCAGCAATTGGGTTGCATGGTGCAGCAGCTGCCTTCTCTGGCTGGATGGCCTCTGCTCAGGATGTGATCCCCCTTCTGCCTCTTCTTCCTCTGTGCCAACATCGGCAAAGGCTGTGGGTGAGGGAGGGAGAGCCTCTGCTGCTGCTGTGTCCTGTGGTTCCACCCCATGTGAGTGTTCCTGCATGGTTTCTTATGCAGTCACACCTCCAGGCCCACTGGTTTGCTGCTCTGTCTGCTCTTCAGTGTGCTGGGGCTGGTGGCCACTAGGGCCAGCTTCTGCATCTGACTGGCTGTCACCACCTGCATAGTAAAAGGGGAGGAAGTGTGTTGGTCAAAATAACTCACTTTTGTTTTGCAGCATTCATATACATAGCCCTGTTGCAGGAATTACCACTGTTGTTAGCAGAATCTGTGGTACTTCAGAAGTCAAACACCACACACCAGAATGAGAGAGAAGTCTTCTTTATTTGCCAGCAAACAAAGTAGGACATCAGCACTAGGTCTCTTCTTCTCTTTCTCAGCTCTCTGGATCCTGCGTCTCCTGTCTGTCCTCTAACGTAAGCTGCCTCTGCTCTCAGTTATATAGGGTCCTACACCTCTCTAGCCCCCTTTTCTCACCAGATGGTAAAGAATAGATTGATTACCCTGTCTTGAACTAATTATCTCTATACATTTACTCCAAAATATCAGTTACATACAGTAGGTTTAAGATATTTCCTAAACTGACCTATGACCTGGGGCCTCTCAAACTAGACAATGTGGCACCTATCTCTTGCATTTTATTATTATTTCTCATATTCCCAGTCATAGCTTAAACTGCTAACTGGACTCTGGCACTCATTAAGGGGTCAAGGGGCCAATCTTGCTTAATGGCACACAGACATGATTTGTTATTACTTTCAGAATACCAGGCCTACATTTAGCTATAATTAATCAAGGAGAAGACGTTTCCTGACCTCTTTCACCTAGCTTCCTACACAGAACTAGCTAGGACTGTGGATAATTCAAACCAGATGATGACCTCTTAAACTGCAGACAATCTCACTTGAAAAGTCAGCCACTGATGTAACACTGAATTGAAAAGATATTCTACATAGAAATAGAACTTATTAATTACACAGAATAAAACATATTCTAAAATAAGCAGAAATCAGAATTCCTTATAAAACAAATTCTAACTCATCTAGAATTATTTAAACCTACACTATCTCCTTCTAGACAGCATTAGCCTAATCCTTTAATCTGCCTGCGAAACTGTCCAGTATGCCTTGCTTATAATGGTATCCAGATGTGGTAAATATGAACTAGCCTTAACCATCCGTCACTCAAAACAGGACAAAGAAAGTTTCATTTCTCTCTGACCTTTCTAACCTCGAGTCTAGCAAAAGCTAGACTTCTGAGCAATTAAACCCAGATGACATTCTTCCACTTTACAGGACTGAACCAAACTTTAAACAGAATTAACAAATATAATTTCTCTGCCCAGGCTGCCTCAGCCCCACATGTGAAGACCCAGCAAACAGATGGTGAGGAATGGGATTGGCAGGCAACCCACAGATGTCATTGTATATAGTACAGAGCTGGAGATGAGGAGCGCAGTGCACTTCAGAGACTGATGTGCAAGAGAGCCACATAGGCAGGTGGGTAGACATAGAACTGTGGAAGGAGTGCAGAGGACATAGTGGCTACAGCACGGAGGTGTGGAAAGCAGATATGCACAGTTTGGTGATGGGAAAAGAGGAAGGAGTGGGGAAGGCCCCCAAAGCTGTGAAACAGCGGTAACCTACACACACATAGCTGGAAACCCTCTCCACCCTCCACCTGCCTACTCCCTGTGTCTTGGTCTGTAATGAATAGTGATTTGTATTACATGTGGTGTTCTCACCCCTTCCCCTACTTAGGAGCTCCACACTGCCCCTCACTTGTGGAAAACAGAGTGTAGTGCAGCACAACAGATACCCCAGCTTCCTAATGGTCAACTTACCTGAGCTCTCAGGCTGTGCTGATGTGTCCTGGGACCCAATGCCGTGGATCCCCTCCTGGGGCAAGAGCCCATGAACGATGCACTCTGTGGGGGGATCAAGGTAGCAGTGTCATCTGCTGGGGGGGTTGGCACCAGCCTTCTGCCTCACATCGCGCTTCAGCTGGCACCACTTGCGCTTGCAGTCTTCTACATCCCTGCTGCAGTGGGAGACTGCGTTGACCCGGTCCCTCACTGCCTCCCATTCTCTCCCCTTTGTTGAATCAGCCAGCCTCTGGCCCCTGGGAGCAAAGAGATGTGTGTTCCTTTTTTCTATTTCTTGCACCAGCAGTTCGATTTCAGGTTCACTGAAATTACCCTTGTGGGTGGGTGCCTGTTTTGGGGCCATTCTGACAATGGTATCCAAAAATTCGAAAATACTGAGGATATTTAAATACTGTCCCAAGGACGTCCATGTAAGAGCGGGATGGACGTCCTAATTTCGATTATGGGCTAAATCCATAAACATCCCCAGCTGCTCTGCCGATTTGGGCGTCCTAATTTCTATTATGGGTGGACATCTCCAGCTGCTCTGTGTTTTGGACCAAAGTTTCTCTGTCACAGTTGACCTGTCATGCAACCCAGATTGCTGCCTCCTCTCACATCAACCCCAGCATTTGATAATATGTAATGCACAAAGTAGAGACACATACCCTGTTATCTGAAAAATATCAAACATCTGTATTTAACAAAAAAAAAACAGAACTATATACAAATATATATATATTTTTACATTCTCTCAATGAGGGCTTTGTCCTCCTCCCTCCATGGCCCTTTGCAACAGGTTTACAAGCAGCACCACGAGCTGCCTCTGTGCCCCAAAGTGCTACTTGTTTGCCTGCCGTATCACTGCCACCTCCTGCAGCAACTGTTTTTTTGTATGAACCAGTTGCTGCAGGAGGTGCAGTACAGCAGCATTCTGGTGATGGTGTTGATAGGGATGGGGGGTGCATCTCCCCCTCCTCTTCATCCCCCTCAAGGGGAGGTATATCCTGCCAGAGGTCTGCCACATTGGGTACCTCCCATTCCCCACACTGGCGCCCTTCCACCACCGCTGCCACCTCCTTCTCCTCCACCGGTGCTGCTGCCACTGCCTCCTCCTCCCCCTGCTGCTGCCACTGCTGCCCTGTGTATGTAAAAGGATTATCCTCGAGATCAGCACATTCAACATAGCTTGCATAGTGCAGGATCTGGCTGGCATGAGACAGGGATAGGGAAAAGTGTGGTCAGTGGCATGGGCGTAGACTGGGGGGGGGGCGAGGGGGGGCAATGCCCCCCCAAACGACGAAGACGACGAAAACAACTTAATCTTCTTTCCCGCAGCGGCGAACAGGCAAGTGTAAAAACAGCAAGCAAGCGCAGCCAGGCTCAAGTACTCCATCCTTCGCTTTCTGAATCCTGACCTCTCAGCATCCCGCCTTCCTCTGATGTCATTTCCTTTCGGGCGGGACGCTGAGAGGTCAGGATTCAGAAAGTGAAGGACGGAGTACTTGAGCCTGGCTGCGCTTGCTGTTTTTATGCTTGTCCATTTGCCGCTGCTAGAGAAGAGAAGCATTTATTTAAAAGTAGATGGGTTGGGGGGTGGAGAGGAGAGCTGCCGTATTGGTGCGGGTGAGAGAGAAGGAAGCTGGTCGATGGATGGAGTATTTGAGAGAGAGGGAGCTGCTGGATTGCAAGTGCTGGTGGGGAGGCTTGAGAGAGAGGAGAGTTATTGGAATGGGGGGGGGGGGGTTGTTTGAGAGAGGGAGCCACTGAATCACAGGGGCAGGAGGGGTTAAGAGAGGGGGAACTGCTGGATCACACAGGCTGGGAGTGATTGAGATAGGGGGAGCTGCTGGATTACAGGCACCTGGGGGGTTGAGAGAGAGGAGAACTGTCGAATTGGAGGGGGTCAGAGAGAGGGAAGCTGCCAGATCAGTGGGGGGGGGGGGTGAAAGGGGAGAAGCTGTTGGACTAGGGAGGTTGAATGAGCTGAATCACAAGGCTGGGGGGGGGGGGGGTTGAGAGAGAGAAGGCCTGCAGAATCAGGAGGTGAGAGGGAGAAGGATGAGCTGCTGGACAATTGGAGGACAGTTGAGAGAGAGGCCAGCTGCCAAACTGCAGAGGAGGGGATGCTTGAAAGAGAGGGAACTGCAAATTAAGCATACATATCATTTGCGAATAGAGAAACTAAATGATCAGACAACAAAGGTAGAAAAAAGTATTTTATTCAGAATTTATTAACTGAAATATGTCAGCTTTTTGAAATGTGCATCTGTGATATTTTGTCTGTAAATTTCAATTCCTTCCTCCATATTAGCATATTCATTTGCATATGTATATATGCAAATGAATATGCTAATATGCTCCGCCCCATCCTTTGCCCCCCCCCCCCCCCCCCCCAAATGAAACAGTCAAACTACGCCTATGGTCAGTGGTGAGCCCTGGGCTATACACCTGTGGTGTGAGATGCATGAGAAGACATGACAGGGAACCCTGGAAGCTGGTCTGAAAAAGGAGTACACAAGATGTGTTGGCAGGGCACACTCATTCCTCAGCAGCATGTTAGCATTTTGAGTTGTGACTATGGTTGGATGACCAGTTTCTTTTTTGGGGGAAGGGGTGGAAGCTCTATTTCTTTACATTACTTTAAAATCATGCTATGACATCCACTAAGAGCAGGACCTCAGGCAGGAATACCATGAAACAGTATCCACCCCAGAAAGTGGGACACAGAAGTGAGGCACCCTTCCCTGCTATAGCTGTTGCAATGTCACCCATTCCTTTGCATGTCATCTCATTATCTCATAGGAGGTTAGTTGGAAGTTGCAGCCACACTCATGGGAGGGTAGCTGCAACCTCAGGCCTTGATGTGGGACAGAGGTGTTATGACTTACTATAGGCCTATAAGCCACATGGAAAATGATATTGTACATGAAATTTGCATTAATAAATACATTTACAAATGACTACATTATAATACGTCGAGCCCTGAGGTGCTGTCGCACTCTCCTAATTGTTTCAGGGCTCTCCCTCCTTATCCTCTGGAACCTGCGCCTTAGAGACCCCAGGTCCCTCCTTATGCCATATCTTCTGCAAGATACAAGTTTGTACACCAGGAGTCAGGGGATGGCCCTTCTTGCCTTCATAACACAAATTCATTTGGAAGCCAAATTGGAGAGACACACAACACTGATTGGGGGGGACAACAACATTACATTGGTACAAGTGATTTCATTGAGGTGGACATGAGGACAGAGAGTACCATTTCTATTAATGGATGTGCATGTGCACATATCACTGATTACACTTGAATGCAGACTACAGTTGGTGCTACTGGAGGGGGACCTGATAGCCCATGTCCAGTGCTGGGAGGGGGGGCATTCCCAAACAGTTACCTTTCCAGAGTATCCATTATTAGAATCCATGCTCTAATGGAGATGGTCCTCGGAGGCAGGTGGTGGTGGTGCATGAACAGGCACCTTCTGTGCCTCAAGCAAAGCTGCACTAGGCACATGGTTTCTGGCACACTAAAATTAGGTTCTCTTCTCAGAGCCATGTTTCTCAGTGAATAAACGTTGTGAAACGTGCATCACCTTATATGGGCGTCCAACACGTATGGACGTTACATGCACAGCTCCATATATGGACGGCTCAGCACGTGGACATTCTGGTCAGTACGTGGACGCCCTGGCCCATATGTGGTCGGTCGGCACGTGAACGACCATCACACATGGACCGTCTTCACGTGCGGGGCCTTATATGGATCATTATCAAGTATGCGAATGTCTTCATATATACAATGTAAAATATGAGCGTTTCTTACATTTGGAGTGCCTAGATCTCCCACAAGTACAGTGAATGTTTGTAGTTGGCAACATTTGCCTTATGGACGCCCTTCAGCAGTTCTGTAAGATGGACGTCTTTCAGCAGTCCTGCGAGAAAGACAGCCTTTTTATTTTACTTTGGACGTCTCTGATTTGGATGTTTCGCGGTGCGATTTTGGAATTTCTAAAGATGTCTATACTATTTTTCTATTATATCTACCTGATTTTGGACGTCTTTGTGAGGACGTCCAAATTCAGACTTGGACGTCCTTTCGAAAATGCCCCTCTATGTCTCCAAAAACACCCGCAAGTCAGACTCTGGGAGGACTCAGGCAGACCAGTCAAGTGGAGGTTATTCCTCCGTGAGCGATTCTCCAGCTCATCTAGCTTATTCTCCAAGCTCTGTAGTTTAGTGCCCATACTGTATCCTTGATGTCGCTGACCCGCTGTTGTATCAGCTGAACATCCTTAGTAAGGTTAGTAATGTATAGGGCACTCCCTTCTTGCCTCTAAAAGGGGGGAGCTGAACAGAAGAGACTGAAAAAAAGCCCTTCTGGCAAAGGAAAAACTCTTTAGAGTTCAGTTTTTCTCTTTTATAATAATGCTAAAATTTATTAGAGTAAATAAATGGTTACAATTTCTTTTATCCCAGTATTACAGAAAATTTAATTCTTATTTATATCAAGGGAGAGAGCCAAGATGGACGCAGGAGTGGAACGCTCCTCCTCAGAACAAACTTAAACTTACTTTTTTCCTATTGTGAGCATGCCGAAGAGAAAGGGTAAGCCGAAGGGATCTCTCCTCCCAAGGCTGGAACCCTCCTCTTCGCGACAGACTTACGTTTCTGCGTTTTTGGTTTCCACACCATCGGGCGAATCCGTGACCGAGGCAGGGAAGAGCCCCGGTCTGGAGAGCGATTGTTCGCTTAGTCCATTGGGACCGGCTACCCCTCCACCGCCACGTACAGACGGAGCCAGAGTACCGTGCGCAGGAGAGAGCAACTCAAAGGGGCGGCAGACCCCGTTGAAGGAAGTGGTGTCAGCAGGTCATTTGGTGGAAGGAAAAGCTCGCCTACCATGGCAGGAGAACATTCATCAACAGAGGGGACCCGGATAGCTGACACCGGGGAGGAAGCCTTACTCTCCGCCATGGTTTTACAACCTTTGGTGAAGCCTCCAGAAATAACTTTGGACTCTATATGGGCTGCACTTGAAGTACTGCACAAGATAAGTACCACATTTATTACTGTCTCACTGAATAATGTGAAGCAAATTAAAAGTTTGAAAGAAAACCTAGATACTATTTCTACTAAGCAAAAATCTTTAGAAGGGGACTTAGTTAAAGTGAAGGAACAACAAGCACAAATGGCCGGGGATCGACTAATGATATATAGGAAGATTGAAAACCTGGAGAATTCATCCAGGAATTTAAACCTCCGTATATTAAATGTTCCTCAAATAAATTATACTTCGCCTAGAGAGATGTTTAACAGATTTCTTAAAGAGATTTTTATGTACCCAGAGCAATCTCTTCCGCCATTACAAAAAATATTCTACATTGGAGACAAGAAAGTATATCAGAATTCTTCACAAGGAGTTCCTATCCAACAAGAAGTTCCAGTAGAAACACTGGATTTAACAGGTTTCCTTGAACAATCTAATGAAGAAATCAAAACAAGAGCAACTGTAATAGTTACCTTTGTATTTTTGCAGGATAAAGACTCCTTGCTTCGTTTATACTTTAAAAAACATTCAACCTCAGTTTTTGGGTGCCAAAGTTTTGATTTTTCCGGATATTTCTCGCTGGACACAGCAACGAAGGAAGAAATTTCTGGACTTAAAACAGAGAGCCATGCGGCTTAATGTTTCCTTCCAACTGAGGTTCCCTTGTAAATGTTTGATTTATTTTAAAAACACTAGATACATTTTCTATCCAGAACAGTTATGTAAATTTTTAGAATTGCAAGACAACAAGGATGCAGCCCAATAGATTAGATATTAGCCGGAATTGTTAAAAAGGATAACCACCTACTCCTTTTATTATTATTTGTATTTCTTATTTAAAAGCCAACTTCCTTTGGTAAATAGCCTTGGATTTCTCCTATATTGTGGACTATAATAGCAACTTAATTTTTTCAATGCATGTATTGATACTCTCAGTGGTGTGCTGGAGCCGGCTCTCACCGGTTCTGCAGAGCCGGTTGTTAATTTTTGAACAATTTAGAGAGCCGGTTGTTCTGCTCTCAGCTGCGACTTGAATGGGGTTTTTTTCCCCACAAATTGCAGCAGGAGGCTGGAGGCACACATGCCCAAACACACCAGCTGTCACCTGATATTGGTGCATGCGTGGTGTGTGGCAACCCTGCCTCTGTCCTCGTGCTGCACTGCAGGCCTCTAAGAGGTTCGTGTGCATCGTCCGTCCGAGTTCCTGATTCTCTGTCCCCTGCTGCTGCCCTTCCCACTGCCCCATGCATTGAACTTTGTTTCTTCCCTCTGTATCTGCTCCCTCTCCCTGCCTCCGTCCTTCAACCTCCCCCCCCCATCCCCCGCCGCAGTTCGACCGGATCCTTACTTACTTGCAGGCAGGCAAAGGACACTGTCGGGACCAAGGAGGCAGCCGATCTACTCCAGGGTAAGAAAGGAAACCAATTTGTTTAATCTTTGTTTTCACTCCCCCCCCCCCCCCCCCACAGCTGTCCTCTAGTGAACCAAACAAAGCAATCAAACCTACGATCTGCTGCATCCACATTCTCGTTTTTTTTTTTTTAATTCTTGGTCCATCTGTAACAAGTCTAAAGCTGTTAGGCAGTGCCTTAAAAGGTGGAGGACAAAAGTTTTTGTTTCGGTTTTTTTTTTACTTATTGGACAGATTTTTTATTTATTTGAAAGCTTGCCATATAATATAAATATCATGAAATAACAATTGAATATCACTAAAACATCTTTAAAAAATTATTATAGCTGGTAGAAATAGTAATCTTAAACTTTGTATTTTGTGCTCATTTTTCTACACTAAAAAAAAAAAATAATAATAAATACACTGTCTGTATACAATACAGATGGCCAAATTTCAGTGAGGATATCATATTTCCTGATGGGTTCATCTTAACTGTTGTTGTAATCTACCTTGGGAAGCCTTGTGTTATAAAGATGATAATGGAATATATTGAAATTAAATGGAAGTAGAATTAAACTCTCCTTTCATTGGGGCACATGGAATCAGATCTTAATCTGTTTTGTAGAAGTTTACCTTTTAGATACACAAATGGATTATTCTGTTTTGAACATGTTTCAGGGGCAAGTGGTTTTATTAGTCAAAATAAAAATATTTTGTTTCTTGCAGATTTCTTTTGTTTAAACATAAATGGGCCATAAGCCCCTAATGCAGCCCATTGGTTTTCTTATATTTTGTTCTTGTGATAAATTATACTGTGTCAAAACTGAAAACTCTTGTCTCTATCTGGTCGATAATAAAAGGAGCTCATTGTGAACACTATCCACCGTAAAAGGTTGTTTTGTGGCTGTACATGAAGAATTATGATATTGGCTAAATACCTGTATGTGTGTGTCCCTAGTCCTGCATCCTAAGTTTATATAATCC
Organism: Microcaecilia unicolor; assembly: GCF_901765095.1. Taxonomy (NCBI): domain Eukaryota; kingdom Metazoa; phylum Chordata; class Amphibia; order Gymnophiona; family Siphonopidae; genus Microcaecilia; species Microcaecilia unicolor. The sequence goes on from NC_044036.1 coordinate 233,186,691, forward strand.
TTTCAAGAAATCCAGTTAATCTTTTAACTTATTAGTGGAGCATAACCGCAGAGTCATCGTATGGTCGCATCTTCAATATCGTAATACGGGTGCCCATCTAAGGAACAGCCAGGTTATTTTGAGTTAGTCTTCACTTGCTTTCCTTGTGCCATCACTATCCAGCAGGTAGGCAGTGTCTTAAAAGATGGAGGATAAAGGATTTTTTTTTACATTAAAAGAAGGTAAATTTGGATGTAAGGATTGTTTGAAAGCAAGCTCCCTCCCTGGGTATAGCCAGCTCTGCAAATGTTTTTTTTTTTTGGCGGGGGCGCAGAGGTGGACGGGGGGGGGGCGCAGAGGTGGACCAGGGAGAGAGCCTGTTGTTAAAAATTTACCAGCACACCACTGGATACTCTATTCTTTTCTTTTTACAGTTCTACATAGTTGTATTGTTAATTTACAGTTGGTCTATCTTTCAAAGATTTGTAATCTTTGTTTATTATGAAAAATCAATAAAGAAATTAAACATAATTCTTATTTATATCAGTCCAAATTTCAGTATAAGGAAAATTAAATCTCTCTATCTCTCTCTCTCTCTCTTTTTCCTTTGGAAGCTATCAGACTCTCACTCGTACAAAATGAGCATAGCCAGAATACTGAAGCTTAATTTTGTCCAATCACTTAATGCCTTATATTTTCTCTCTTACTTATTTGGTATTCTTCAACTCTGACCTCTAAGGTCACCTTCACATAATTCTGTTTCTTTGGTATTTTTCTCAATTATTCATCATTTGTTCTTTGTAACCTCCTTCCCTCGAATACTTATCACTCATACTTGTCCTTCACTGAAAATGTCCCTGTGTTTGTTAAAGTTTATGGCCCATTACTAGGGCTAAGCAAGCCGTCTATGGTCTGTGAGAAAACCAAGAAGACACAAGCTAGCTAATTGCCCTACTAGATCATAAATAAGGAATGTTACATACAAAGTTGTCTGATCTGCAAAAACAGACAACTTTATACTAAACAGTAAAATTGGTTTCCATGTAATCCAGTTTGTCCAAGATTTGCTGAAATTGTTTCCCCATAGAAGATTCCATGGCAGCATTCACCTCTACGATTATTTCCACTGCCCATGCGGAGCTCGGCGATGGTGGTGAAAGTGCGCTCTCCTCCGCCATTTTGGTATTGGTCGCTTGGCCCTTCTCATGCTCATTTTTAGTGAGTTTGGAGGCCATCCAGCCACCAAAGCTGTGCCAAAGCAGAGTTGTGGTATTAAGGTAGCAGAAGAAGCCTAGTCCAGGGCAATAGGCAAGCAATGCTGATGAATAACTGCAGAGTAGATCTGGGTAAGCAGGAGCTCTCAGACTTCCGTCCTCACTCAACCATTACTCAACCGGAAGTCTACCTACAATGCTGTTAAATGTGTATATTTCTGATACTGTTTCATGTTAGTCCTATTGCTAGGTTCAATTTGCCATTTTGAAGTTTATCTCATTGATTATATTTGTGCTTATATTTGGTCAATTTACTATAGTTATGCTGTTAACAAAATTGTAAATTTTTTGTTAAACTGTACCTGCTGTACATCGCCTTGGGTGAATTTCTTCATAAAGGTAGTTAATAAATCCCAATAAATAAACAAAAATAAAATAAATAAACATTGAAGTTAACCAATTCCTAATGTGAAACTGGGGTAGTAGAATAGAAGGACATCATATAATGCTCATAGATAGAAATTTGGGGCCTCATTTTTTAACCAACTGGAAGAACTTCCAGGACTGAAGTGAGTTGAAGTGAGTTTGTCAGGAATCAGCAGTGCCCAAAAGTATGTCCTTACTCACTTTAAAGGACGATCTTGAATTTTGAAATGCATTTTGTTCATTCTAAATTTGATAATGCTTTGCAGTGACATCTTGATTTGTATACATGGCCTCATAGGTACTGAACATGGCAGAGATTCAGACCCGCCTAGCATATGTGTGCTGTGTACGGCAGCTGGAGATGGTGAAGAATAACGAATACTGCGAGTACATTCGCCCACCTATAGACAGATATGGAACGTTGGAGTTTGGCAAGTTTGATGAGATTTCTGTATGTTGTTTTTTTTAAATACCCCATTTACAAAATAGCAATCCTGAAGCAAGTTATAGAAGCTTGGTACAAAAAGCTGTGTTGACACCTACACTGAGTTACATAAACAATAGAGAGTGAACATACAAGGAAAGGAGCAACCACCAGCTCCTGAGAGATATATGCGGCTTAAGTAACCAGCAGCCTATATTACCAGTAAAAATAATCAGGTCTGTTTTCAAGAGGACACAACTGTATAAAGTCTTAAGCAACATTATATGAATAGTACATTACATGACATGACACTTATATCCCACACATACCGTCAAGGTTCAGTGTGGCTCACAATAAGAAAAACTGGAACTTCTCCAGGAATTATACAAAAAAACATGTATAGTAACATAGTAACATAGTAGATGATGGCAGAAAAAGACCTGCATGGTCCATCTAGTCTGCCCAAGCCTAGTCTATACAAACCAATCACTATGTATTTAAAAACTTTCTAAATAAGAATGTTTTCAATAACTTTCGAAAACCTTTATAATCAGATTGCCTTCTAATATCGATTGGTAAATCATTCCAATGGCTAGCTGTCAAATATGCAAATATACTAGCAAAAACCTTTTTATAAACCATCCTTTTTGGATCCAGATATTGTAAAATTAGAAAACACTTGGAACCTGGAAAGACATTCCTAGAAGATAATCTAATTAAGCCTAACATATATATGCAGGCACTTCACCATGAACTATCAAAAATACAAGAAAGCAAAGCTTAAAAACAATTTGTGCCTATATTGGCAGCCAATGTAACTGCACCAACAAAGGGGTAACTGTCATATTTAGATGATCTAAATATCAGTCTTGCAGTGATATTTAACAAAGTTTGAAGTTTTTCAACTACAGCCAGGACTTTCTCTTCAAACGAGAGATATTTATCAAAAATCACTCTTAGAACAGATGGATGTAGAAATGTTGTCGGAAATTAGGGAGGCTAATAAACTGGGCAACACAATAATAATGGGTGATTTCCATTACCCCGATATTAACTGGGTAAATGTAACATTGGGGCATGCTAGGTAGGTAAAATTCCTTAACAAAATCAAGGACTGCTTTATGGAACAGCTGGTACAGGAGCCGATAAGAGAAGGAAAAATTCTAGACCTAATCCATAGTAGAGCACATGATCTGGTGTGGGAGGTAATGGTGCTGGGGCCGCTTGATAATAGTGATATAATATGATCAGATTTGATATGAGCTTTGGAGTAAGTATACACAGGAAATCGAATACATTATCGTTTAACTTTCAAAAAGGAGACTATGATAAAATAAACAGAGAAAATAAAACTTAGAAGAGCAGCTGCGATGGTCAAAAATTTACATCAGGCGTAGAGATTAAATGAATTCTTTGCTTCGGTCTTCACCGAGGAAGATTTGGGAGAGATACTGGTGCCAGAAATGGTATTCAATGCTGATGAATCGGAGAAACTGAATGAAATCGCTATAAACCTGGAGGATGTAATGGGGCAGTTTGACAAATTGAAGAGTAGCAAATCTCCTGGACCGGATGGTATTCATCCCAGAGTACTGATAGAATTGAAAAATGAACTTGCGGAACTATTAGTAATATGTAATTTATCTTTAAAATCAATCGTGGTTCTGGAAGATTGGAGGGTGGCCAATGTAATGCCGATTTTTTAAAAAGGTTCCAGAAGTGATCTGGGAAATTATAGACCAGTGAGCCTGATGTTGGTGCCGGGCAAAATGATAGAGACTATTATTTTTTTTTTATATATATTTTTATTCACGCAACAACAAGTTGTGAATACAAAATACAGCAACTCTGCTCAGTATACAATTCAAAATCGTCAGTCCAAACTTACGTTCAACATTTATGTCTATTCTAAAATCTTTTACACAACCTGTAGTGCATTTTATTGCTTTATCCCCCCAAGCATCCTACCTTACATTCTATCAAATATTCCATTCTACTTCTCACCTTCCACACCCTCCCTCCCCCCTCCCCCATTCATCCCTGCATGCTCCTTCTCCCAGTATCCCCTCCATCTTCAGGTGAGTAATTGTAGACATTCTTCCCACAACGTGGCATACTTGCGAGTCTCTGGTTTATTAGCCTTGGAGTAAATTTGCTTCTCATGTGTGCCTACTTCCCTCATTTTTATTTTCCATACCACTCCTAGTGCACCCTCCTCGACACCCCAAAACTGCAATATTGTTTTTTTAACCAGCAGGAGGGAGACATATACCAGCCTCCTGTGTGGCTGAGTCAATCCCTGCCCAACTAAGAGTGACTGTTCTCCAAGCAGTAAAGTGGCATAGTCCCAGTCTAATGTTTTCTGCACCACCTTATTAAGCAGCTGTATAGCTTCATTCCACAGTACCAGAGCCGGGCATTCCAGGAAAGAGTGCAGCAGCGTCCCCTCCGTCCCCTGGCATTTAATACATCGCTCATCAGTCCATAGTCCTATCCTTGCCCCTTTTGCCCTGGATATGTATGCCCTATGTAATATCTTGTATTGCGTCTCCTGCAAGTCAGCTGCCTTGACCATGCCGTATAGGGTCGTGAACAATTTCTGAAATGTTTGCTCAGTATAAGTAGTGCCCAATTCTTCGTTCCATTTGGCTATCAATATCCCCATTTCCTCTTCCCGTCTATGTTCATTTAACACCTTATACCATGTCGACAAACTATTTAACTGATATGGAATTTTGAGTAGGATTTTGTTTAATTGACCCCACGTCCACGCCTCCCCGTGTTTTGTTCTTATGGTAGTCCAGTAATGTCTGACCTGAAGGTATTGTAACAAGTTTTTATTCGTCAGTTCCCATTTTTCCTTCACCCGGTCAAATGTGTCAAAAGTGTCTGTGTCGTTTTCCAGTAATTGGCCCAAGATCCTGCACCCATTGTCCCTCCAGGTGCCAAATGCAGTTCTACCCATTCCAGGTGGGAATGCTGCATTACCCACCAGGTTCATGAAAGGTGAGACCTCTGGTGTTCTCTGTTGGCGCTTCCTCCACCACCCCCAAGCTCTCCGCATGGGCTCCAACAGTTCTCTCCTATCAGTAATATTTATGTCACCACTAGGGCCCCCGTGGATTAAGTTAATAAAGGACCAAGGTCTGCTCCAGATCTCCATCCCCCGCTCTGGTAAATATCTCTGCTGGCCTATGATTCCTTCATATATAAAGCGCATTAGCGCTGCAACATTATACATGCGAAGGTCTGGTAGACCCAATCCACCCCTCTCTCTCCTAAGGGAGAGTTTAACCTGACTTATCCTTGCCCCTTTTCCTCTCCAGACAAAGTTCCTGATAATTGATCGAAACAATCGCTCCTCTTTCCTTAACACCCATATAGGTGCTGCCTGTAGAGGGTAAAGAATTTTTGGGAGGAGGATCATTTTGACCAGAGTTACCCTGCCCATCAAGGAGAGTGGTAGGTCTTTCCATTTACCGCACAGTTGCCTTATGTTCTCTATCTGGTTAATTACATTTTTTCTATAAAAGGTTTTTGCATTAGTACTAAGGAAGACCCCCAAGTATCTCATTGCCCCTTTAACTGGTGTTATGGGTAATCCCTCCATCCCAGGATCTCCTTCTATTCCCGACAACGGGAGTAGCTCTGACTTAGCACAGTTCACTCTCAGGCCCGATATATCTCCAAACTCTCTAATTAACCCCAGTGCCCGGGGCAGATCTCTGGGTCCATTTGCTAAGTATAGAAGAATATCATCAGCAAATAAGTTAAGCCTGAGCTCCTTGTTTCGTACTTGGATCCCCCGTATCTGCGTTGTACTACGAATTCTTATGGCCAATGGTTCAGTTGCTAATAGAAAAAGGATTGGAGACAGGGGGCATCCCTGTCTGGTGCCTCTGCCCAGAGAAAACCGCTCAGTAAGCTTCCCATTTACCATTAACCGGGCCATGGGGTTTCTATAGAGAGCCTCAATCCAAGTCACCACTGGACCCGATATCCCAAAGTGTCCCAGGGTCTCGAATAGGTATCGCCAAGATATGCTATCAAAGGCCTTCTCCATATCAAGCCCAGTTATAACTTCTAGGCCCCCTTCTCCTCGGAATTTGTGGATGGCCATCAAGGCTCGCATTATATTCATGGAACCATGACGACCCGGCACAAAGCCCACTTGGTCTTCATGAATGAGTTCGGGTAGCACTTGGTTCAAACGCCTAGCCAAGGTAGCCGCTAAGATCTTTATATCTTGGTTTAATAAAGATATTGGTCGGTATGAGCCCACCTGTTCCACATCTTTACCGGGTTTTGGCAGCAACACCACATGTGCCTCATTATGTTGTATATTCAGGCCCTCTCCCACAATACCATTAAACCATGCTTTTAGTGGCAATGCCACCAGGTCACTCAATATTCTATAGTATTCAGGGCCAAACCCATCTGGTCCCGGTGCCTTTGTAAGTTTCAACCCTTTTATGCTGGACCGTATTTCTTTCTCTGTTACGGGCCCATTTAAAAGGTCCAATTGCTCTACTGTCAGTGTTGGTAACTGCAACCCTTGAAAAAAGGCTGCCGATTGAACAGGGTCATATTCCCGCTCCTTATATAGAGAGCTATAATATTGGGTAAACTGTTGCATAATTTGGGCCTCGGTAGTGAATACCTCTCCCCGGTCGTTCTTTATAGATAAGATTAATTGCTTTTTCCGTGGAGGCCTCACAAGATTTGCTAACAGCCTTCCTGCTTTACTACCCCATTTGAATAATTTAAACCGCTGATAGTATATGTCCCTCTCTGCTCTCGCATGCAATATGTCATCAATTTGTTTTTTGAGTTGGGTCAATTGTATCTTGTGTGTGTCACTTATAGTCTGCATATGTGCCCTCCTTACATGATGGTATTCCTGCGAGAGCCGCAGTAAATCTGCCTCTCTTTGCTTCTTCTTACCCGCCATATATGCAATGATGTATCCCCTCATAACTGCTTTAGATGCTTCCCAGTACGTGCTAGCACTAACTTCTGATGTGTTGTTATGTGAATGATATTCTAACCATTGAAGACGCAGAAATTCTCTAAACTCTTTATCCTGGTAAAGGTAGGGGGGAAGCCGCCACACCCTCTCGCCCGGCTCCGCCGCAAAGGAAACTGCCACCGAAACCGCCGAGTGATCACTAAGTGCACTATCCACTATTTCTGCTTTTACAATCTTTGGGACCAAAGAGGGCGCCACCAGTAAATAATCTAGTCTCGAGTATATCTTATGTGGGTGTGAGTAAAATGTATATTCCCCATCCTGAGGGTGCAGAAGTCGCCAAATGTCTACCAGCCCCAACTGAGACATCACAAAAGGTATTCCCTTATCTTCCCAGCTCCGCACCCTCATTTTCCTGGGTTTGCAGTCATTAGTGGGGTCTGCTACTATGTTAAAGTCCCCTCCCAATATAATCTGATAATTGGAGTAAGGAATCACTCTAGCCACAAGATCAGAGAAGAATCTATGGGAGTATACATTGGGTCCATATATGTTACAGAAAAGAATTTGCTGTCCCCATAGTTCCCCCATAACTAACACATATCTACCCTCTTTATCTTGGATCACTTTATGACAGTGAAATGAGATTTGTTTATGAATTAAAATTGCTACTCCTCTCTGTCTGGAGTTATATGCTGAATATCCAACCTCTCCAACCCATCCCCGTTTCAGCTTTTGATGTTCTGAAGCCGTGAGATGGGTTTCTTGTAGGTATGCAATGTCAGCTTTTTCTTTCTTCAACCATGAGAGAATCTTGGTTCTTTTAATAGGTGAATGTAAACCATCCACATTAAGCGTAATAATTTTCAAGCTTCCCATACTAACAACAGGTGTGCATAATAACCCAGTTCATTGTGTGTTATACCCTGCCCGTCACGCAAGGTTTTGATTGTACCATCATTCCAAATATATTTCCTATATATCTTCTGCTTCTTCCCTTTATTCACCTGAATCCCTTCATATCCCTGGGCTCCCTTTTTCCATGTATCCCCCTTCACCGAAGCCCTTCTTCCAATTCTTATCCTTTCCTTCTCTTCCCCTCCTCCTTCCATTTCATCTTCATTCACACTCTCGCACACCCCCCCCTCCCCTTCCCCCCCCCTTCGTCCCTCCCTCCCTTTTGCCATATTCTTCCCCCACATCCTTCACCTACTCAATCCAACCCGAGGACATCCGAAGTCCCCCTCCCCCACCCTTCCAATAACTATGTTACACAGATAGTTACCCATTGCTTATTACAGGTATATTCACGACAGTCCATAGCGTCCTAAAGGCACTATAACTGCCCAGCTCCATTTTTAAGTCTATGTCCGACCAGCTTGACTAAGAAAGGCTGTTCATTTTATGAGTTATCTATGATGTTTTCACCTCTCCCTGTGACATGTTGCACGTGCTCATCGCGGGTTTCCTTCCCACCGCCATGTCTTCCAATCTTGCTGAAGATGGGAGAGATGCTCAAACCCAGCTCTTTCCTTTCTTTTCAGTGTCATTGGAGTGCATTAAGTTCATATCCTCTAACGTAAAAACAACACCAAACAAGTAGCGCTTCTACTCTTTCAGCTCCACCTGGTCGTTTTACTCTGGATCCTTAGGCCTCGACATGTCCAGCAGATGAAGTTTGTTCATATATTCTTTTGCTGTAGCTGCATCATTGAGAATAATAGTCTTTCCATCGGTCCAAATTTTCAATTTAGCTGGGTATATCAGGGCAAATCGTACCCCCCTCTTGTAGAGTGCAGTGCAGGTAGGTGTCATGGCTTTCCGCAGCAGTGCCACTCGCGTCGAATAATCATTAAATAACAATAAGCGGCGGCCTTCATATTGTAATCCCTCCTTGCCTCTCGAAGCCTTCAGTATCTTTTCCTTTGCCTGCCAGTTCACAAAGTGCGCAATCGCTGTGCGGGGTCTGGTATTATTGTCTCCCCGGTTCCCAATCCGGTGGGCTCTGTCGCATGCGTAATGGCTCTGATTCTCTTCCAGGCCCAGGTGGTCAGGTATCCATTTGGAGAAAAAATCGTATAAGTCTTTGTCTAGCACTGTTTCAGGCAGTCCAGTTACCCGCAAGTTGTTCCGTCGGGAGCGATTTTCCTGCTCCTCAACTCTCTCTTTCATCTCTGCCAGCTCTTTTTGGAGTGCCTCCAGCTGTGTGGCGGCAGTTTGGGCCTCTTCCTCCCTTGCAGCTATCCTGTTCTCCACAGCGGTAAGCCGAGCCGCATGGGAGTCAAATTTTTCATTGATTTCGTCCACCACCGACTGTAACTTATTTAGCTTGTCCTCCAGAGCAGCTGACACCGAGCGAGAGATTTCCTGCGCCCAGTCCGCACTCACCGCGGCAGGCATACTCTGTACCGCTCGGTGTTCCGCCATCTTGCCTGGCTCTTGTTTCTCGGAGGTCGTCGTTTTTTTGTGTGATTTCGGGGGCATTCCGCCCTTGGCGTTACTTCAGCTTTCACCCGCGACTTCTCGCTACTTGGATCGGTTTATGTGCTGTTCGTCATTGAGTATTGACCCGCTGTATAGCAATTTTAGGGTGGGTAGGCGCGGAGCCTCGTCTTCCCGTGTCTTCTCAAGTAGCAGGCATCACGTGACCTCCGATAGAGACTATTATAAAGAACAAAATTACTGAGCATATTCAAAAGCATGGATTAATGAAACAAAGCCAACATGGATTTAGTGAAGGGAAATCTTGCCTCACCAATCTATTACATTTCTTTCAAGGGGTTAACATACATGTTGATAAAGGTGAGCCGGTCGAAATTGTGTAACTGGATTTTCAAAAGGTGTTTGACAAAGTACCTCATGAAAGACTCCAGAGGAAATTGGAAAGTCATGGGATAGGAGGAAGTGTCCTATTGTGGATTAAAAACTGGTTAAAAAATAGAAAACAGAGAGTAAGGTTAAATGGTCGGTATTCTCAAAGGAGAAGTAGTTATTGGGGTTCCCCAGGGGTCTGTTCTGGGACCGCTGCTTTTTAACATATTTATAAACTAGGAAAAAAGGCCCGTTTCTGACTGAAATGAAACGGGCGCTAGCAAGGTAATGACCTTCTGCCATTAATGTTTTGTAAAGAATTGTTAGGATAAATGTATTGTCATGCTAATGAATAATTGACATTGTTGTATTATGTCTAATATCATTTTATGTTTTGTTTGTTATTTTATTGTATTTTGGTTTTGTGTGAGATTGACAGGGGGAGGGGGCGAGGGGGGGAACTGGGATCCTGCATCAGTGGGTGTGTGTGTGTGTGACAGGGTTGTCTGATACAGAGAGAGAGAGTGAGTGGCGATGTTGTATCCATGTCTTGTGTGTGTGAGATTGACGGGGGAGGGGGGCGCAGGGGGGGGTTGTAGGGGGCCGGGAGGCGAAGGGGGGAACTGGGAGTGGCCATGTTGTATCCATGTCCTGTGTGTGTGTGTGTGTGTGTGTGTGTGATTGACAGGGGGAGGGGGCACGGGGGGGTTGTTGGGTGGGTGAAAGAGGGAAACTGGGATCTCGTTTTGGCTCCTCATGTGTTGGGGCTCGTGAGCCAAGTCAGATGTGTGTCTGTTTTTTTTTTTTTTTTTACAGCAGCTTAGCGCTTCTTGTGTTTAGAGATTGACAGGGGGAGGGGTGCACGGGAGGGGGGGTTGGTGTGAAGGGGGGAACTGTGATCGTGCATCAGTGTGTATGTGTGTGAGAGGGTTGGTGTTGGGGGGGAGGGAACTGGGATCTTGTTTTGGCTCACCTCATGTGTTGGGGCTCATTGTGAGCCAAGTCAGAGGTGTGTCTTTTGTTTGTTTTTTTTACAGCAGCTTAGTGCTTCTTGTGTTTAGAGGTTGACAGGGGGGGTTATAGGGGGGTCGGGGTGCGAAGGGGGGAACTGGGATCGTGCATCAGTGTGTATGTGAGTGAGAGGGTTGATGGTGGAAGGTGGGGGCAGGGTTTGCTAACTCTGAGGCTGCATCAGTGTATTTGTCTGTTGGTGTGTGTGAGAGTATCAGAGGTGGGGGCAGGGTTTGCAAACTCTGAGGCTGCATCAGTCTATAGCTGTGTGAGACACAGTTTGTTTTCAGCCTTACCTTCTTTGTTTCTCCTGGCTGTGCTCCTCTCCCTTCCGTTTGATTCAGCTGTTTTTTTTCCCTATCACTCAGCCTGCCTCAGTGAGTGAGTCATTAGGGGCTGTGTGGCTTGGTGGGCGACCTTCTTTGTTTCTCGTCGCTGTCCTCCTCTCCCTTCAGCTGTTTTTTTTCCTATCACTCAGCCTGCCTCAGTGAGTGAGTCGTTAGGGGGGGTGTGGCTTGGTGTGCGATATCCTTTGTTTCTCTTCACTGTCCTCCTCTCCTCTCCCTTCCCTTCGCGTCAGCGGGTTTTTTTTCCTATCATTCAGCCTGCCTCAGTGAGTGAGTCGTTAGGGTGGAGTGTGGCTTGGTGGGCGACCTTCTTTGTTTCTCGTCACTGTCCTCCTCTCCCTTTCCTTCGCGTCAGCTGGTGGTTTTTTTTTTTTCGATCACTTAGGCTTCCTCAGTGAATGAGGCATTAGGTGGGGTGCTTTTTCGGCGGGTTTGCTGTTTCGGGCTGCTTGCGGAACACCTTGATGCGGTTTGATTTCGTTTGTGGCTCGTGTTTGACAGGTCGCGTCTTTTTCCATAGCAACATGCTGACGTCACCGGATGTGTACTGTTGTTGCACCATTGGCGGTTTTTTTAAAAATACTTTTTTGGTCCTCCGTGACTCCGCCCTCGACGTCATGATGTTTGACACGAGAGCGGGGCATGCAGTCATGGTGCAACTGCAATCTACACCATGACGGAAGTTGGAGATTAGGATGTGGCTTCATTAGAACGTTGGGGTTGTGAATTATGTCCGGAAGAAGCGTGGCTGAGGGCGGGTCTATGAGTGAGGGTGAGTGTTGGTGACAGCCTAGGAGGGTGAGTGTTCGTGACAGCCTACCCTAGGAACAGTAGATTCAGTGCTTCACATAACTTTGGCGGTGAGAATTATTTATATAGATGATCTAGAGATGGGAATAACTAGTGAAGTGAGGTAATTACATTTGCTGACAACACAAAGTTATTCAAAGTCGTTAAATCGCAAGAGGATTGTGAAAAATTACAAGAGAACCTTACGAGACTGGGAGACTGGGTGTCGAAATGGCAGATGACGTTTAATATGAGCAAGTGCAAAGTGATGCATTGTGGGAAAGAGAAACCCGAATTATAGCTACGTAATGCAAGGTTCCACGTTAGGAATCACTAACCAAGAACGGGAACTAGGCGTCATCAATGATGATATGTTGAAACCCTCCTCTCAGTGTGCTGCGGCAGCTAAGAATGCAAATAGAATGTTAGGTATTATTAGGAAAGGAATGGAAAACAAAAATTAGGATGTTATAATGCCTTTGTATTGCTCCATGGTGCGACAACACCTTGAATATTGTGTTCAATTCTGGTCATCGTATCTCAAGAAAGATATAGTGGACTTAGAAACGGTACAGAGAAGGACAACTTCCCTATGAGGAAAGGCTCTTCAGCTTGGAGAAAAGACAGCTGAGGGGAGATATGATAGAGGTCTATGAAATAATGAGTGGAGTGGAACTGGTAGACGTGAATCGTTTGTTTAATCTTTCCAAAAATACTAGGACTAGGGTGCACGCAATGAAGCCACAAAGTAGTAAATTTAAAATGAATCGGAGAAAAGTTTTCTTCACTCAACGTGCAATTAAACTCTGGAATTCATTGCCAGAGAATGTGGTAAAGGCGGTTAGCTTAGTGGGGTTTAAAAAGGGTTTGGACGGCTACCTAAAGGAAAAGTCTATAGACCATTATTAAAATGGACTTGGGGAAAATCCACTGCTTATTTGTAGGATAAGCAGCATAAAATTAATTGTACTTTTTGGGGATCTTGCCAGGTATTTGTGATTGGCCACTGTTGGAAACAGGATGCTGGTCTTGATGGATCTTTAGTCTGTCCCAGTATGGCAATACTTATGTACTTAATTCTGAGGGAGGACTCCAATGGAAAGTTAACATTATCAATACATAAAGTATTCACATTTACCATATTAAATTTATTCCCAAATATTATACATTTCATTTTGTCTTTATTCATTTTTAACCTAAAGGTTGTTGTCCATACTTCTATTACAGTGGGGGAAATAAGTATTTGATCCCTTGCTGATTTTGTAAGTTTGCCCACTGACAAAGACATGAGCAGCCCATAATTGAAGGGTAGGTTATTGGTAACAGTGAGAGATAGCACATCACAAATTAAATCCGGAAAATCACATTGTGGAAAGTATATGAATTTATTTGCATTCTGCAGAGGGAAATAAGTATTTGATCCCCCACCAACCAGTAAGAGATCTGGCCCCTACAGACCAGGTAGATGCTCCAAATCAACTCGTTACCTGCATGACAGACAGCTGTCGGCAATGGTCACCTGTATGAAAGACACCTGTCCACAGACTCAGTGAATCAGTCAGACTCTAACCTCTACAAAATGGCCAAGAGCAAGGAGCTGTCTAAGGATGTCAGGGACAAGATCATACACCTGCACAAGGCTGGAATGGGCTACAAAACCATCAGTAAGACGCTGGGCGAGAAGGAGACAACTGTTGGTGCCATAGTAAGAAAATGGAAAAAGTACAAAATGACTGTCAATCGACAAAGATCTGGGCTCCACGCAAAATCTCACCTCGTGGGGTATCCTTGATCATGAGGAAGGTTAGAAATCAGCCTACAACTACAAGGGGGGAACTTGTCAATGATCTCAAGGCAGCTGGGACCACTGTCACCACGAAAACCATTGGTAACACATTACGACATAACGGATTGCAATCCTGCAGTGCCCGCAAGGTCCCCCTGCTCCGGAAGGCACATGTGACGGCCCGTCTGAAGTTTGCCAGTGAACACCTGGATGATGCCGAGAGTGATTGGGAGAAGGTGCTGTGGTCAGATGAGACAAAAATTGAGCTCTTTGGCATGAACTCAACTCGCCGTGTTTGGAGGAAGAGAAATGCTGCCTATGACCCAAAGAACACCGTCCCCACTGTCAAGCATGGAGGTGGAAATGTTATGTTTTGGGGGTGTTTCTCTGCTAAGGGCACAGGACTACTTCACCGCATCAATGGGAGAATGGATGGGGCCATGTACCGTACAATTCTGAGTGACAACCTCCTTCCCTCCGCCAGGGCCTTAAAAATGGGTCGTGGCTGGGTCTTCCAGCACGACAATGACCCAAAACATACAGCCAAGGCAACAAAGGAGTGGCTCAGGAAGAAGCACATTAGGGTCATGGAGTGGCCTAGCCAGTCACCAGACCTTAATCCCATTGAAAACTTATGGAGGGAGCTGAAGATGCGAGTTGCCAAGCGACAGCCCAGAACTCTTAATGATTTAGAGATGATCTGCAAAGAGGAGTGGACCAAAATTCCTCCTGACATGTGTGCAAACCTCATCATCAACTACAGAAGACGTCTGACCGCTGTGCTTGCCAACAAGGGTTTTGCCACCAAGTATTAGGTCTTGTTTGCCAGAGGGATTAAATACTTATTTCCCTCTGCAGAATGCAAATAAATTCATATACTTTCCACAATGTGATTTTCCGGATTTAATTTGTGATGTGCTATCTCTCACTGTTACCAATAACCTACCCTTCAATTATGGGCTGCTCATGTCTTTGTCAGTGGGCAAACTTACAAAATCAGCAAGGGATCAAATACTTATTTCCCCCACTGTATCTCAATCGCCTTGGATGCAATAGTATGCACATTCACTAACACGCTTATTTTCAAAAGAGAAGGACGCCCATGTTTCGACACAAATCGGGAGATGGGCTTCCTTCTCACAAGGTCTTCCAAATCGGCATAATCGAAAACTGTTTTTTTTACACCCTCGACTGCTTTCCATCGTGGGGACGACCAAAGTTCACGGGGATGTGTCGGCAGGGTAGCGAAGGCGGGACTGGGGCGTGATTAGGAGATGGTCATCCTCGGCCGATAATAGAAAAAATAAGGGCGTCCCTGACGAGCACTTGGCCGACTTTACTTGGTCTTATTTTTTTTCACAACCAAGCCTCAAAAAGGTGCCAGAACTGACCAGATGACCACCGGAGGGAATTGGGGATGACCTCTCCTTACTCCCCCAGTGGTCACTCCTGCCATAAAAAACAAGTTTAAAAATACTTTTTTGCCAGCCTCTATGCCAGCCTCAAATGCCATACTCAGGTCCATCGCAGCAGTATACAGGTCCCTGGAACAGTTTTAGTGGGTGTAGTGTACTTCAGGCAGGCGGGTTTGGGGGGGCTCAGCACCCAAGGTAAGGGAGCTATGCACCTGGGAGCAATTTGTGAAGTCCACTGCAGTGCCCCCTAGGGTGCCCGGTTGGTGTCCTGGCATGTGAGGAGGACCAGTGCACTACAAATGCTGGCTCCTCCCATGACCAAAGGGCTTGGATTTGGACGTTTTTGAGATAGACGTCTTTGGTTTCCATTATCGCCGAAAAACGAGGACGACCATTTCTAAGGTTGGCCTAAATGTCAAGATTTGGGCGTCCCCGACCATATTATCGAAATGAAAGATGGACGTCCATCTTGTTTTGATAATACGTGTTGCCCCGCCCCTTCACGGCACCACCCTTAGAGATGGTCATCCCCGTTTGAAAATGCCCCTCCATGTGTCCTTCAAAAGGACTAAAAACTATTATATCATTCACATACATCAGAATCTTAAAACCCATACTGGCCAACTTCCTACCCAGCAGTGCCATAATTACATTTTAAAAATAGGTGATGGGGCGAGCCCTGGGGAACTCCAGATCTCATCATGCTATCCATGTAGCTGAGTGATTTAAGTTAGGCCTATGAAAAAGTAATCTTAACGTAAATCAAATGACTGTTATGTACTGTGGCTGAATATCGCCACTATGTATATAGCTACCAGCAACAAGAGCTTTCTACATATATTCTGAGCTGCTACCTATCCATATAGCAGCACAGAGTATGAGTGTTATTTCATGTTATAATTTTTATTGGTGATCAAGTGAAAAACCACAGCATTAGGAAAACTGGAACTAAGGTAACAACCTTTTAGTCTGTAATTTAACATTTGCCAGTATCCAAGAAGAGAAGAACACCATTTTTTATGATCCTCCCACCCCATACCCCATAGCTGATAACCAATGTAGATCCGGAAGCTGTAGCTTTCCACCTACAGTGCCCTCAGTGATATGTCCACACAGAATCATTCCACAAACCAATTATACTAATATCAAATAGAAGTAACTTCAATATCTCATTTGGAGAGCTTCATACCTGCTCGGGGTTAAGGGAAGGCGGCAGCCGCAACGACACAGCACGTCAGCACCAGTGAAAAGCGTGCTGGCTCGGCGCACCTTCAGCTTCCCTTCGTTCTGTCTCTCAAGCGCTGGTTGCGCCCTCATTTCCTGTTTCCGCAAGGGCAGGACCAGTGCTTGAGAGAGAGAAGGGAAGCTGAAGGCGCGCCGAGCCAGCACGCTTTTCACTGGTGCTGACATGCTGTGTTGCTGCCAACGCCGCCTTCCCTTAACCCCGAGCAGGTATGAAGTTTTAAATTCCGGAGGGGGGGGCGGGAACTGGACGGCGCGGCGCGTGTGCGATCTGGTGCTCGGTGGGAGGGAGGGAAGGAGGAAGGCCTGATGCTGCTGGGTGGGAGGGAGGGGTGCCTGGCGCTTGATGCTGGGAGGGAGGGGTGCCTGCCTGCCTGCCTGCCTGATGCTGGGTGGGAGGGGTGCCTGGTGCTAGGTGGGTGCCTGGTGATGATGGGTGGGAGGGAGGGATGCCTGGTGCTGGGTGGGATGCCTGGTGCTGGGTGGGAGGGAGGGAGGCCTGATGCTGGGAGGGAGACCTGATGCTGGGAGGGAGGCTGGCCTGATGCTGGGTGGGATGCCTAGTGCTGGATGGAGAAAATAGGCAAAAGCTGGATCCACATTATATCTCCTCCAGTCAATTCCACAGAGGAGGACCCAGCTTTTACTTATGGATGGAGGGCAAGAAATGAAGAAGAAAGGAGGAAAGTAAAGAAATAAATGGAAAGGAAGCCCTGGAAACGGAGTTGAGAGGACAGATAGCAGCAGAATCGGATACTGGGCCAGCATGATCAGAAAAACAAAGTCACCAGACATGCTTTAATGCATGCCAGGGTAGGAAAACTGTTCGTTAAAGGCTCGTTAAAGCCTCATTTAGTTTAGTGCATCTTGCCCTGAGTGTTTGTTTGCTGAAGGAGCTCCCTCCCTTGTGTCCTGCCTGCTGGCTCAGTAAGTTAACCCATTGTGTACTGTGGTGCTGCCTCTATCTTCTTGGTGTTCTGTCAGAGGTTCCCTCTCTCTTCTGTTGTGTCTTTTCCCTGGCATTTGGCTGGGGCCTAGGTTTTCCTTTTGTTTGCTGCTCAGGTCTTGGGCTTGTGGAGGTGGGGTGTTCTGTCTCCCTTAGGCCCCGGGGGAGGGGGGGTCCTTAGGGGCTGTTGTCTCCACATCCGCCTGCGGTTACAGGGGCTTCCTGTATTTGTTCCCCTGTCCCACGCTGGTCCCCTGGGAAGGTGTGGCCCCGCTCTGGTTCCTTCATTGTTTCCCTTTGCCCTGTGGCTGGTGTTCAGCACGTGGCTGGCACCTTGGGGTCCCGGGGGGACTCTTGGGTTCTTTCACCCCCTCCTGTGTTTGTCTGGGTTCCAGTTCGGCCGTGAGGCCCGCACGAGTGGCTCTGAGCACGTGGGTTCCTGTTCGGCCGCAAGGCCTGCCTTTATGCCTATTTCCCTTTCTTCCTCAGGTGCTGCGGGGGAGGGTAGGTTAGGGGTTTGAGTAGCTGGGGTGTGCAGCGGTGGGTCGGTCGCCCCTTGGCCTGGGTCAGCACTCGGCTGGGCTCGGCCAGGGCTCAAGGGCTCACGACCAACCCAACGAATTACACCAATGGCTTCAATCCCATTATTGGTAAAGGTAATGGAAGGGTTAGTTACGCACCAATTAATGGACTATCTCCAATTTCATTTTACCTAGCTCACAGTCCGGTTTTAGACCTTCTTACAGTACTGAAACTGTTCTTACCACCCTTCTAGCTAACTTTAGACAAAAACTTAGCTTTGGCAATAAAATATTCATACTCCAATTTGATATGTCCACTGCTTTTGACACCGTTGATCATAATATCCTTCTAAACATCCTTGACCATTACTATGGAACTGTGTTAAAATGGTTCTCAGGCTTCCTAAGGTCTAGATCATACTAAGTGAAACAATCAGGTACACTTTCATCAGCATGTTCCTCTGTTTGTGAAGTGCCCCAGGGCTCTCCATTGTCCCCCATCCTATTTAACATCATGTTGATTCCATTAGGCAATTTACTGGAGAAAAATGGTCTCCCAACATTCATTTATGCAGATGATACCATCTATATTCTATTCACTAAAGAAATTATTCATATCATCAGATTAGATATCTCTGTAATGGAATTTTGGGCATCCAATTTCAAATTAAAACTCAACAGCGATAAAAATAAATTCTTAATAGTTACTAATCCTCATCACGCTATAAATTGTATGTTTCAACATTTTTATTGATGACAGTTCAAAGTAAACACCTCCAGATAATATAAGTATACAGAGATTCAAATAAGAAAATGTACACAGCAAAGACAAAATTATACAGTCCATCATCAAAATTTTAACAATTTTCTCCCCGCCCCTACCCTCTATGTTATGTTTATGTTTCAACAGTTTTTTATTGATGACTTGTGTATCGTACAGTGTGCCTCCATTAACACTTCTTACAAAACAAATAATTCACTTACAAACCTTGGCAAACCAGATAACCATATTTAAGATTAAACATCATCAGTGTTTTGTGCAATTGCACTCCTACACCTCTCCCACCCTCCCCCCTTACCCCTATTGACCTAAAAGAAGAAAAGAAGAGAAAAAAAGGAAGAGGGGAGGAGAGGGGATCCTCTCCGGCCAGCATTTCCACTGTTGCGCTTCTTTGCATAATTCATTCCTCTGACTGCAACGGAGCACCCCTACCCCACCATTCCATACTCTAAAGAGAATTCAAAAGTAGACTCCTGGCCCTAAGTGTCGATATACCTGTCCCATACTGCCCGAAATAGCTTTAATCTCTTGGGATTTGACTTAGCATGCTGTCGTTCCAACAGCATCAGCACATGCAATCTATTTCTCCACGTCCAAAAAGATGGCGCTTCTTCCCCCACCCAAACTCCCAGGATCGCTTTTTTCCCCAATAGTCCAGCTTTCCTAATAAATAAGGCATATGGGCCTCTCTGCATACAAAATGCTTCATACTTGTCCAGCAACACCGCTGTCGGGACAAGCGGGATTGTGCAATCTAATAGTTTCCCCAGATAATTGAATAATGCTTTCCAAAATTTCTGAGTCATCCAGCATTCCCAAAAAGAATGAAAATAGGAGTTCACTCCTTGCTTACATTTTTGGCATACCGGCGATTCCACCGCCCCTATCTTAAATAGCCGATCCTGAGTGAAGTATGCTCTATGTAAAGTGCGGAATTGACATTCCCTCAGATCCGCATTTACCGATATCTCTGGGATTTGTTTTGAGTTTTAGGGGCTTTAATCCTAACTCTGTGCCCTTTAGATCACAATTCCACTTTGATATTAGGTCGTCAAACACCCTTCTTGGGAGTTTCATTTGTAACCTTTTATGTAGTTCGGATATCGAAAGGCCCCGTTCCCGGAACCCCCCCAAAGAACTCTTCCAATCTGTCTCCCAATGATGGGATTAGGTTTCTCCGATCCAAAGATAAAACATAGTGGCGCAACTGCAAGTACGCCATCACATCTCTCTGCTCCACCAGTTTGCGCGACTGCAGGATCTCCCAAGTAAGTAGTCTGCCCTCTGAGTCTACCACATGTTGTAATAATACGAGACCCTTTGTGGCCCATCTAACAAAACTAGCATTTTCCCTTCCCGGAGAAAATTGAACATTTCCACAACTGATGCGACACATCCACTCTACCCCCGATCAGTTGTGTCAAAAATGTCCACGTCTGACGCAGCGATCATAGTACCACACTCCTCCGCAAGCAAGTTAGAAGAGTGTCCTGCGTACAATGCAATAAAGAATTGACATGCCATGGAGAATAAAATGCCGCCTCATATCTTCTGGGTGTATAGCCCCAGATGACGCAACAAACCAGCGTAGTTGTATAATGAAAGGTCCGGGACCCCCAAACCCCCATTTTTCCAAGACCCCAGTAAATGTTTGAATGCCAATCTCGGTTTCCGGCCTCCCCAGCAAAAAGAGGATATCAGCCTCTGTAAAACCCTAAGGTCCTGTTTTAACCATCGAATTGGCAACAATTGCACTATGTACAACCATTTAGGAAACACTACCATATTGAATAGTTGGATTCTGCCACAGGTCGAAAGAGGGAGATGCTGCCAGCCAGTCAAGATAGATCTGCATTGATCTAACAGTTTTGTAATGTTTACCCTATACAGCATGTCTGTACTTCTAGGTTACTGGATACCCAAATATCGGAATGAAGTGGTCTCCCATTTCACCGGAAAAGAGCCTATCCAGCTTTCCTTTATGGCTGCTGCCGTGGGCATTGCTATGGACTTGTCTAGGTTCAGACTGAACCAGGAAAAGTCTCCATATTCTTCAAAACACTCCATTAACGTTGGGAAAGAGACTCGGGGATCCACCATATGCACCAATAAATGGTCCGCAAATGCTGAAATTTTAAATATATGGGGGCCTATTTGGACCCCTTTGATATCCAAGTTACTCATGATAGCAAGGGGTCCATAGTTAGTTTAAAAAGCATGGGCGATAACGGGCAACCCTGCCTGGTTCCTCTGTGTATTGCAAATTCTGGAGACACTACCCTATTTACCTGGATCCTAGCTCGAGGGGAACAATACAATGCCTGGAGCGCCTCCAAACCCCCCCCCCCCCCCCCAAAGCTATACCTCTTTAAAACCATGAAAAGAAATTTCCAATGCACACGGTCGAATGCTTTTTCAGCATCGAAACTCACCAACAGCGAGGGGGTCCTTGTCTTTTCCACCTGCTCCATAGAAATCTAAAGCTTACTCATGTTACGTGTCACTGTACGCTCAACCACAAAGCCCACCTGCTGTTCCGAGATCAGCTTCGGGGGTACCTTAGTTAATCTGTTAGCCAAGATGTTTGCAAATAATTTGGTCTCTACATTCAGGAAGGAAATAGGCCTGTAGGAGGATGGCCTCTCAGGATCCCTTCCCGGCTTCAACAACAGCACTATTTGGGCCACTTGAAGAGACAGTGGGAGAGAGCCAGCTACCACAAACTGCATGAAATAAGATTGCAATGTTGTAAGAATTGAGGGAGACAACAGTTTATAAAATTCAGCTCGAAAACCATCGGGCCCAGGGGCTTTGAATAGAGCACTCTGTTGAATTACAAGTCCTATCTCTTCACTTGTTATTGGTCTATTGAGCTTGCGGACATCTCTCTCATTCAGTCCCGTCAGGCCCAAATTCTCTAAATATATATCTCCATCCATTGGTTCTTCCCATGGTCACCCATATAACTGTTGATAGTAATGGCGAAAAACTGTTGCCATTTGCTGATCGGTACGCACTAAACTACCATCTTCCTTTTTTAATTGAGTAACAATACCTGTTCCTCCTGCTTTCCTAATCAAATGGGACATAAGCTTCCCAGCTTTGTTCCCATGCAAATATAATTGATATTGATAATATTTCATAGACTTTGTGGCCTGCTCATTTAAGTTTGTCTGAAGTGTAAGCAAAAGGCTACGAGCCTGAGCTGTGGGTCTTGATCCATATTGCCGTCTGACCTGAGCTACCTGTTTTTCTAAATGCAGAATCTCCCTATCTCTAGACTTCTTCTGGAAGGAGGAATATGCCAGGATCTCTCCCCTCAAAACTGCTTTGCAGCTTCCCAACACAGAACCGGTTGTTGTATAAATGCTGCATTATGAGCTTGATATTCCTCCCATTTCTTCAGTAGATGTTCCCTGAACACCTGATCTCTATATAATTTTTTTTTTTATTTGTTAAACTTTTTATTAATATTCCAACAAAGTATTACACTCGTAAACAATATTCCTATACTTAGCTCATCTGCAACATTCAAGCTTTGTTAACATTCTTTTATTTTTCCCCCTTCCCCATTATTCCCCGACCCCCCCTCCCCTCCCCCCATTAGCTCACTTAATCGTAACCATTCTTCCGCATTGGGTTTATATTTTCCCTTTCGCCTATCGGTCATTTTTTCCATTTCCATCAAGAAGTACAATTTATTTTCCCAATCCTGTCTCGTGGGGCCTGTTCTTTGTTTCCATTTCAGTGCTATTGTTGTTTTGGCTGCTGCTAGGCACATACGCTTTATTCGAGTTTGCCATGCCTTCCCTCCCGTATTCCCGTAGCTCAACAAACACCATTTGGGATCACAAGTGAACTGAACACCTATTGCTTGGGTAATTAATCCTGTAACCATTTCCCAAAACTCTTGTATAATGGAGCATGTCCACCAAATGTCATAGTATGTTCCTTTCCCTTCTTCACAGCGCCAGCATTTATCTGATGCATTAGGGAACATTGCTTTTAATCTGTCAGGTGTATAATACCAGCGACTCATAACTTTATAAGCGTTTTCCTTCACCAGTACACAGATAGATGCTTTTTTTACCTCTATACACATTTTCTTCCATTCTCCCCCATTGAATTCTTGTTCAAGATCCTGCTCCCAAGCTTTCATATAAGGTAATTTTTCAAAGGTAGAGCCCCTAATATGTTCGTATAATTTAGAGATCCCTTTTCCTCCCCCATATAGGGACCCCCATAGGTTTTCAAACTTTTCATTATCTATCCAGTTGCCCTTATTCCATTTTGCTGTCACCATATAATTTCTAACTTGAAGATATGCATAGATTTCTGTCTCAGGAAGATCATATTCCTTACTAATCTCTTCAAAGTTTTTAAGTTTGCCCTCTCTTGTAAACTCACGAAACCTAATCAAACCTTTATCATACCATGAGGCAATTATCTTGTTTTCCTGCCCCCCAGGGAACCCCGGTTCTTGTGTGAGCCAAGCGTATGTGGATCTATTATGTGGTCCCCTGAGTTTCTTTTTGAGCTTACCCCATAATATTAACAAATGTGAAACGAAGGGATTCAATGTTAGTGTTTTATACGTATGTTCAGGGATAGACCCCCAGAGTAGTGCATCTAGCCTTCCTTCCTGTACAAATATCTGTTCTAACTGGGTAACCGGAGAAAGGTCAACTCTGCTCCAGACCTCAATTTGCCGCAGTTGGGCTGCCCGGTAATACCAAGTAATATTAGGGATTCCTCTGCCCCCTAGTTCTACTGCTCTCCACATTATTTTCCGTGATAATCTGGCTGGGTGTCCTGCCCAAATGAACTCCCCTATTTCCGTCTGTAGTTTCTGTAATTCCCCTTTAGGGACAGCTATTGGCAGTGTTTGAAATAGGAATAACAGTCGAGGAAGAATATTCATCTTGACCACCGCTATACGACCCCACCATGACAACAATCCTCCCTTCCACTTTTGCAAGTCCCTTCTAATAGCTGCTATAAGCGGTGTGTAATTCAATAGGTATAATGTGTTTAGATCCCGGGGTACACTTATGCCCAAATAGCAAAAATTTCTGCCTGTCCAGCGAAAACCATGTCTCTTCCCTAGTTGTTCTATTTCCTGATCAGTGGCAGTTATTCCCATGAGTTCAGATTTATCAAAGTTTACACGAAAACCTGACAATGACCCAAAAAGATTTAATTACTTTATTAGCACCGGCAGTGCCGCAAGTGGTTTTCCAATGTAAAACAGCAGATCATCCGCAAATAAAGCTATTTTATGCTCTTTTCCTCCCATTCGGACCCCTTGCGCTTCTTTCAATGCTCTTATTCGTTGGGCCAATGGTTCAATAGATATTGCAAATAACAGCGGGGATAGGGGGCATCCCTGTCTGGTCCCCCTCTGTATGTTCACTGGGTCTGACCACCCCCCATTCACTTTAATCCTTGCCCTTGGTTGGTCATATAGCTTTTTCACCCAGCCTACAAAAGTGTTGCCAAATCCCATTCCTAACATTACCTCCCATAAGTAATTCCATTCGACCCTATCGAACGCCTTTCCGGCGTCTATTGTTAATAAAGTCATAGAGTCTCCCCTCTTTTGTGCCCCCCAAATTAAGTTAAGGGTCCTTCTAATGTTGTCTGCCACTTGCCTATGTTTAATGAAGCCAGATTGGTCCTCGTGTATGAGAGATGGTAATATCCCACTCAGCCGATTTGCCATTATTTTGGCCAGGATTTTAACATCTACATTCAGCAGGGATATCGGTCTAAACGACCCACATAAAGTTGGATCTCTCCCAGGTTTCAACAAAACCGATATCCCTGCCTCCTGCATGCTGGTCGGGAATCCTTTCCCCTCAAAGCTAGCATTACCCAACCTCACCAAGAGGGGTCCCAGTTCCTGTTAGAAGATTTTATAATATTTAGCAGTATATCCATCTAGCCCTGGTGATTTCCCACCCTTTAGGCCTCTGATAACTCCCAACACTTCCTCTAATGTTATTGCTGCTTCCATCTCATCTCTCTGTTGTACCGACACCTTTTGCAATCCAAGTCCCAGTATATAATCCCTGATGCTTTCTACAGATTTTGTTGATTCCCTTTTACAGTATATAGCTTTTTATAAAAATCCATAAATTGTGTCCTGATTTCCTCATCTTGATGGTAAATCACATCTTTTGGGCCCTTAATTTTAGTGATCGTGTTCTTAACTCTTCTATCACGCAAACCCCTAGCTAAGATTTTCCCAGCTTTATTGCTGAACTCGAAAAATTTCTGCTGCATTAATTGTCTATGGAATTCCATGGTTTTCATCTGAATCATATGCAGTTCCGCTCTCCATTTTTTAAGTTCTACTAATTGTTGGGGTCTCCCCTCTCTTTGATGTATAGCTTCCGTTCTCGCTAGTTGCCTCCGAATTTCTACCTCCCTCTCTGCCCTCTGCTTCTTCTTGTGAGCCCCCTTTTTAATTAAGACCCCCCTCACTACTGCTTTTAAAGCATCCCACATTGTCCCATCCGTTACCTCCCCCGTATCATTTAGTTCCAGGTACTCTTTAATAGTGTTCCTAATTTCTTGGCAATCAGATTCTCCATCTAATAAAGTTTCATTGAGTCTCCAGATTTGTCCTGATCTTTGCTTACCCAACCCATCTAATGTGACCCAAACTGCTGCATGATCAGAGGCATGTATACTCTCGATCTCTGCCTCCTTTATATCTCCCCATATGTTCCGGCTACCCCAAATTGCATCTATTCTGGCGTATGTTCCCTATACATGGGCATAGTGTGTGTATTGGCGCTGTCCTGGGTGCTGTAAACGCCATATGTCTATTACGTCTAATTCGCGCATCAGTCTAAGAAATTGGCACCCATTATACCCCTCTCCCCCATCCGTCCTGTCAGAGTGGTCCATGGTCCCCGCCGCATGGTTGAAGTCTCCCCCCAGCATTACCACTCCTTCTACAAAGGGAATCAGTTCCTCCCGAGTGGTATCGAAGTATCTCCCTTGTCCCTTGTTTGGTGCATACATGTTTATTAATGTGATATTGCGATTGTTGACCTTCCCCCTGACTGCAAGGCAGCGACCTTCTCTGTCTTTATACACAGCCTCTTTAACAAACTGCAAATGTTCTTTCACATAAATCACTAAACCTCCCGTCTTATTTCCCCTAGTATCAGCCAATGTATACCCCTCCCCCAGCCCTTTGTTCATAATAAGTGCTTCATCCTTCTTCCTAATGTGGGTTTCCTGCAACATTATTATATCACAGTTCAATCTGCGCAGTTCTCTGAAAATTATACTTCTCTTCCCCGGATTGTTTAACCCATTTACATTCCATGACCCAATACGTAGTCCTCTATCGCTCAGCCCTCCCCTGTACCCCCCACCCCCATTCTCCCCATCAACTGGCACCCGCTCTTTCGTGCCAGTATTTCTCTTAAGGAAGCACGTCATCCTCTGAGCTTGACTGCCCGGTCTCTTAATCAAATATGCATTCCCTCCCTTATTTATTTTGCTTTCCCTCTTCCCTTCTATTAAAACTCATATATGCATTTACCCCAACATCACATATATAACCTTTCAACTTGTTTCATCTTCACTCCCACTTACTACAGTGGAAACTCGTTCAAAGTCCCTGTTCAGTCCTTATCAGCTTCAGGTGGCATCATCTTTCTCCACTGTATCTCTTGCATTTCGTGCTAGGAGGCGGCTCCTCCTCCCTACAGCCATCTGCCAACCCGTCTCCTTTAAGACTTTCCACGCTCCTTGCGGTGATTGAAGACGCCGGGGAGTACTCCCCACCGTTACTTGCAGCCCAAAAGGAAACAACCAGCGGTAGCGTAATCCAGATTTTTGTAAGTAGCTCATGATGTCCTTAAAGTTTCTTCTGCGCTGTAACGTTTGTCTAGCCAGATCCTGATAAATCCGGATCTTAGCCGTGTTCCAAGTTATCTCCCTCAGTTCTCTCGCTTTTCTCCAAATTTTCTCTTTAACTGGGAACCTGAGAAAACAGGCTACTATATCTCTTGGCAATCCTTTCCTTGGTGCACCTAGGCTTCTGTGCGCCCTTTCCAGTTCCACAGGTGCCTGATCTCTATATAATTTTTGAGAAAAACTCCAAATAAACCGTTAGCTCCCTGTATCTCCAAATTTCAATGAACACCATACAAACGCATGGTCCGAGATGCTATGTGGTCCTATTCCGGCCTCCTCCACCCCTGCAAACAGGCCCATTGAAAGCAACCAATAATCAATTCTAGACTGCGTCCCATGAGCTCTTAAAAGGTGAGTATAATCTCTCATGGTCGGATTCAGAACTCTCCAAATATCCAAGAGCTCCAAATCAGAACAGAACAGTGCAATACCTTTATCTGCTAAATTGCTTCCCCTTGTTTCCGCACGTGACCTGTCCATATCAGGTTCATGCACCATATTAAAGTCTCCTCATAAGTACATAAGTACATAAGTAGTGCCATACTGGGAAAGACCAAAGGTCCATCTAGCCCAGCATCCTGTCACCGACAGTGGCCAATCCAGGTCAAGGGCACCTGGCACGCTCCCCAAACGTAAAAACATTCCAGACAAGTTATACCTAAAAATGCGGAATTTTTCCAAGTCCATTTAATAGCGGTCTATGGACTTGTCCTTTAGGAATCTATCTAACCCCTTTTTAAACTCCGTCAAGCTAACCGCCTGTACCACGTTCTCCGGCAACGAATTCCAGAGTCTAATTACACGTTGGGTGAAGAAAAATTTTCTCCGATTCGTTTAAATTTACCACACTGTAGCTTCAACTCATGCCCTCTAGTCCTAGTATTTTTGGATAGCGTGAACAGTCGCTTCACATCCACCCGATCCATTCCACTCATTATTTTATACACTTCTATCATATCTCCCCTCAGCCGTCTCTTCTCCAAGCTGAAAAGCCCTAGCCTTCTCAGCCTCTCTTCGTAGGAAAGTCGTCCCATCCCCACTATCATTTTCGTCGCCCTTCGCTGTACCTTTTCCAATTCTACTATATCTTTTTTGAGATACGGAGACCAGTACTGAACACAATACTCCAGGTGCGGTCGCACCATGGAGCGATACAACGGCATTATAACATCCGCACACCTGGACTCCATACCCTTCCTAATAACACCCAACATTCTATTCGCTTTCCTAGCCGCAGCAGCACACTGAGCAGAAGGTTTCAGCGTATCATCGACGACGACACCCAGATCCCTTTCTTGATCCGTAACTCCTAACGCGGAACCTTGCAAGACGTAGCTATAATTCGGGTTCCTCTTACCCACATGCATCACTTTGCACTTGTCAACATTGAACTTCATCTGCCACTTGCACGCCCATTCTCCCAGTCTCGCAAGGTCCTCCTGTAATCGTTCACATTCCTCCTGCGACTTGACGACCCTGAATAATTTTGTGTCATCGGCGAATTTAATTACCTCACTAGTTATTCCCATCTCTAGGTCATTTATAAATACTTTAAAAAGCAACGGACCCAGCACAGACCCCTGCGGGACCCCACTAACTACCCTCCTCCACTGAGAATACTGGCCACGCAATCCTACTCTCTGCTTCCTATCTTTCAACCAGTTCTTAATCCATAATAATACCCTACCTCCGATTCCATGACTCTGCAATTTCTTCAGGAGTCTTTCGTGCGGCACTTTGTCAAACGCCTTCTGAAAATCCAGATATACAATATCAACCAGCTCCCCATTGTCCACATGTTTGCTTACCCCCTCAAAAAAATGCATTAGATTGGTGAGGCAAGACTTCCCTTCACTAAATCCGTGCTGACTTTGTCTCATCAGTCCATGTTTTTGTATATGCTCTGCAATTTTATTCTTAATAATAGCCTCCACCATCTTGCCCGGCACCGACGTCAGACTCACCGGTCTATAATTTCCCGGATCTCCTCTGGCAGATCTCCTCTGGCAGATCCATCTTTTCAGTTATTCTACGAATCAGGTCATGTACCCACCATAGGCGCCCAGTATAAGAGGCTTGGAGAGGCTAAGCCTCCCCCCTGCTGCAGCAGAATGGAGTCCAGCTGCTCTGAGGGGATTAAATTGTTGATTTACCTCCATCCTCACAGCAGGAGCTGCAGTGAAAGCCCTCTAGCAGTTGTAGAAATTGGTTTATGGTTTGTTTACCTTACTGCTGGGAAAGCAGGGGGGGGGGTCGGCTGGAGGTGTTCTGGGTTGCCAGGGAGATATTTAATGAGGATGACTTCCTGACCTGCACTGAGGACAGATAGCAGCAGAATGGATAGTGGGCCAGCATGATCAGAAAAAGTCACCAGACAACAAAGGTAGAAAAGATCATTTTATTTTCATTATAGTGGTTGGAATATGTCCACTTTGAGAATTAGGTGCTCAACATTAAATGTTTATATTTATTTACTTATTTATGGCATTTTATCCCACATTAAACATGAATTAGGGTGTTTTATGGCTCTACATGAGAATTGTGATGATATAATCCCTTGTTTCATATTGTTGACAGTCTGCATTTTCCGTATGGGTGGTATATTGGTGTATTAGGTCTGCCCAGTGTAATATTTATGGTACAGTAAGGTTCTGAGTGTGTTTTTGGACAAAGTTGTGCATAGTGTTTTGCAGTTGCGCGATTGTGGTTAGAATATGCTTTGAGCAACCACTATATTCTTTGACATATGATACATATCTAATATCTAAATTTAATAAAAGGTATTAATTGTGACATTTTTATTTCTTTATTTTTTCTGCGTGTTATCAAACAATTATGGATTTAAGCTCCACCCTGGCCCCACCCCTAACCCCGCCCCCTTTTGCCTCCCCAAACAGTTGGGCAACCGACCGCCTATGTATTTACTGATAATCAGGGCTCATGCACTCTGTGTACAGGCCGCAGTAGAGAGAAACAAATCTGATGCTGATGACAGCAGTTCTGAGTGCTTGCTGGTCAAGCTTGCAGGCCAAGCAGAGGAAGGAAATAGAATATACACTTCCATCTGCCACATTCTGCCTAGATAGAAACAAAGTTGCAGCAGAGTGAGGCGTCGGGGCTGGATTCACACTATAACGCCCTAGACAAACATGTATGAAAGCAGAGGTAGTGCTTAAAAATCTTTTTTTGTAAGCACAAGCCTCGTCTTGCTCCCACGGCCTGGCAGATGAAGGAGCCACCATAAGGAGAGGACAGGGCTGGCTAAACAACACTGTTGGGTTGAGAGTGGAAGTAAGGCTAAAGGTTTGACTAGGGTGCAGTGGCGTAGCTAGGGGGGGAGCGCACCTAAACAGAGTTTTACAAAAAATGGCGCCTATGCGCCACATGCAAAGCAATAGCTTTCTCTGCCCCCTCCCTTGCGAGTCGTGCGTCTTCTCCTGTCTCTTCAGCTCACTCTCTCCTGTCTGCATGGTCATTTTGACTGCCCTGAAGCGTTCTTCTTCACCCTCTCCTCAGGCACGTCTCACCTCTGCGCAAAACAGGAAGTTGCATTATGTATATGTATTAGAAGATACTTCCTAAACAAGATGTTTCTTGTAATAATCTGAATAATTGAATAAATAAATTAAAAAAAGAGTAGGCGGGACGTGCCTGAGGAGAGGCCTCAACGTTGGCAAAGGGCTGGCTGACTGTGTCAATCGCCGGCGGTTCCGGAGGGAGAAGAAGAACGCTTCAGGGCAGTCAAAATGACCATGTAGATGGGAGAGAGCAAGCTGAAGAGAGGGAGAAAGATGTAAGATGCGGGGGGTGGAGAAGGGAGAAAAAGCTGCCCAATTTGGTTTAATAGACCGGAGTGGAAGTGAGCCATCTAGTCCACTGTATGCAAGGAAGTAGGAAGTTTGATTAATTTGTTTCCACTCCCCCACGCAGCCGTCATTGCCGTTTACATGAAACAAAGCAAGCAAACATATGAACTGCTGCATCCACATCGTTCTTTATCTGTAACAAGTCTAAAGCTGTTTCAGTTGGATAGGCAGTGCCTTAAAAGCGGGAGGTGAAAAGTAGTAACAATTGAATATCACTAAAACAGCTTCAAAAATTGTTGTAGCTGGTAGAAACCGCAATTATAAACTCTGTAGTTCGATTTTTCTTCACTGTTCTATATAATACAGATGCCCAGATTTTAGTGAGGATATCCTGTTTTCTGATGGGTTCATCTTAACTGTTGTAATCTGCCTTGGGAAGCCTGGATGGCATAATCGAAAGGGGCGCCCAAGTTTTCCTGAGGACATCCTCGCAGGACGTCCTGGCGAAGGGGCGGGGAAACTCGTATTGTCAAAACAAGATGGGCATCCATCTTTGGTTTCTAAATACGGTCAGGGACACCCAAATCGCAAAATTTAGGTCAACTTTGCCTTACCCTTCACTACCAATTAAATGTTCTATTACGTATTGTTTGGTCATTGCAAGTAGTATACCATGCCATACTTTGTATTGTTACTTGAATATTTTTACTGCTGTAATTGCCTATTGCTCATGTTTGATCTACTCTTACTGTATGCCGCCTTGAGTGAATTCCTTCAAAAAGGCAGTAAATAAATCCTAATAAATAAATAAATTTAAAAAACCTTAGCGATGGTCGTCCTTAGAGATGGTCGTTCCTGATTTTCGGCGATAATGGAAACCGAGGACGCCCATCTCAGAAACGACCAAATCCAAGCCATTTGGTCGTGGGAGGAGCCAGCATTCAAAGTGCACTGGTCCCCCTCACATGCCAGGACACCAACCGGGCACCCTAGGGGGCACTGCAGTGCACTTCAGAAAAAGCTCCC
The DNA here is from genome assembly GCF_901765095.1 of Microcaecilia unicolor. Taxonomy (NCBI): domain Eukaryota; kingdom Metazoa; phylum Chordata; class Amphibia; order Gymnophiona; family Siphonopidae; genus Microcaecilia; species Microcaecilia unicolor. The sequence goes on from NC_044036.1 coordinate 233,218,122, forward strand.
AGGTGCATAGCTCCCTTACCTTGTGTGCTGAGTCCCTCAACTCCCCCCCCCCCAAACCCACTCCCCACAACTGTACACCACTACCATAGCCCTTAGGGATGAAGGGGGGCTCCTAGATGTGGGTACAGTGGGTTTCTGGTGGGTTTTGGAGGGCTCACATTTACCACCACAAGTGTAACAGGTGGGGGGGATGGGCCTGGGTCCGCCTGCCTGAAGTGCACTGCAATACCCACTAAATACCCACTATTTATTTATTTTATTTCTTACATTTGTACCCCACATTTTCCCACCTATTGTCAGGCTCAATGTGGCTTACATAGTACCGTAAAGGCGTTCGCCAATTCGGTTGATAACAAATACAAGGTTATGTTGTGGTCAAACGAGGTAGGTGTGAATCAGGCATCATGGGGTCTAAGGGAATGAAGATTGTAAATTGTTCAGTGCGATCATTGGTTATGCTGTGTTGCTGGGTATGGGGATTTACGTTGGATCGGCCTTTTTGAAGAGGTGAGTTTTTAGTGATTTCCTGAAGTTTAGGTGGTCATGGATTGTTTTCACAGCTTTTGGGAGTCCATTCCATAGTTGTGCGCTTATGTAGGAGAAGCTAGATGCGTAAGTTGGTTTGTATTTTAGTCCTTTGCAGTTTGGGTAATGTAGGTTTAGGTATGATCGTGATGATCCAATTCTGTTTCTGATTGGTAGATCTATGAGGTCTATCATGTATCCTGGGACTACACTGTAGATAATTTTGTGGACCAAAGTGCAGATTTTGAAGATGATCCGTTCTTTGATTGGGAGCCAGTGCAACTTCTCTCGCAGGGGTTTAGCACTTTCAAATCGTGTTTTACTATATATCAGAGAGAAGCATAAACAGTAAATATCAGCAACTCAAAACTAACACGCTTAAAGAATGAAAACTGGGGAGTCCCGTGATGTGTTCGAGCTGAGAGGTTGTGTGCACCTCGAGCTCCTCGACCTACCCGTTGGAACTAGTGACTTTGATCAATAAAACTTTTGATTCTCCTCTCTGGTGGGACAGAAGAGCACATTCCCACCTTTATGGACAGATAATTAAGAAAAGGGGGAACGGAGATGGCTGCTAAAACCACAAAAAAAGACGGTGTAAAGAACCGCGTGGGAGCGGTGCAGGAAGCTAAGATGGCGGAAGACGTCGGAGAGCTGGCGGGGATCTCGGAGGAGAGGATTGAAAAGTTGACGGTGGCCATGGTAGCGGCGCTGGGTACACGTCTTGATGGAATTCAGACCAGTGTTAAAGAGCTTACACAGGCGGTTACAGACTTCAATTCCCGAGTAACAGAGCTGGAAACCAGAGTAGGAGCCGCGGAAGACGGCCTACAAGAAGTGTTAGACGAGCTGGCATCCCTCAAGAAAGAAGTGGCTGGCTATAATACAAAACTTGATGACCTGGAAAACAGGTCGTGTAGAAACAACTTACGGATTGTGGGATGGCCGGAGTCGCAACGCGAAAAAGATCTTAAGCTGCTCCTGGAAAAATGGTTTGCAGAACTGGTGGAGCAGGGGTTGAAGGTCGGCCCTATAGTGATTGAGCGCGCGCACAGAGTGGGGAGATGGCAGGAGGATGCAGCAAGGCCGAGGGTGGTGTTGGCACGCTTCCTGAACTTTGCCCAGAAGGAGTACATCTTGAGGAGGTATAGGGCCAAGCAGGGTCTGACCTATCGCAATGCCAGAATACTGTTGTTCCAGGATTATTCTGTGATGGTGGCGCAATTGAGGAAGGGGTACTCAGCGGTCTGTCAGAAACTGGTGGAAAAACAGGTGCGGTTTACCCTGCAATTTCCAGCGAGGCTGCAGATGACGAGAGATGGACAGAATCACATATTTGAGACCAGCGAGGCGGCACGGAAGCAGATCTAGCAATGGTTCCCTGATTGATGCAATATGGAGCAGTGTGGAGGCGGTTTAGGAGATGGAGCAGAAGTGATGAAAAGCAGCATGGACTTGAACAGACTAAGAGGATGATATTATCTCCCTATTGGTTTGCGCATTTGTCAGCCTCTACTTTTGCTGTTTTGCTTTGACTTTCCGTGGAGGCTCCTCCTGTCTTCTTGGATTTGCAGACTAAGAGGATGCCATTTAGAACAGCATAAGAAAGTTACTATAATGCTTTTTTCCCATCTTTGAGATGTCATTGCTAGTGTGTGCCTGAAGGTGAGTGGGGACACGTGTGTTACGGGGGAATAGTTGGTGGGAGCTGAAAAGGGGGGATGGCTAAGTAGATGGGATGTATAGGTGAGTTTGTGGAATAGTGTGATTGAGAGAGGAGATTAAAGGGGAAGGGGGTTGGGTTGACATCACGATTATGACCTGGGAGAGTGGGGGAAGGGTGGTAAGGGGGGTGGATGAGTGGGGTATGGGGGGGAGGAAGGGGGAGGGGAGGGTAGAGACCAGATGCAGTGTGTACGGAGGGGGAGGGAGAGGAGAGTGTATGTGGATAATGGGGCACGGGTAGAGTGGTTGCTATATGACACCTGCTGTGGAGAAGGCTGGGGTCCACGGCGAGGGAGGAAGATGGCTAGATGGTCGGTAGAGGGGAAGACAACATGGTTGATTTATTATGGGGAATTCTAAACGGTTAACTTGTATATCTTGGAATGTGTCTGGGGTGAATTCACCCATTAAGAGAGCACGAATTCTTCAGTATCTGGGCTCACATAAAGTAGATTTTGTGGGGCTACAAGAGACTAAACTCAGTGATGTAGAACATCAGAAATTGCAACGCTCGTGGGTGGAGCAATGTTTCTATGCGTCAGCTCCGACCTGTAAAGCAGGGGTAGCGTTGCTCATTCGTAAAGCTGTTCCCTTTATACATCAAAGAGTCACCAAGGATGACAATGGGAGATTTGTGATTGTGGAAGGTAAATTGTCAATTACCTCGCATGGTGGTGTCGGTATATGCTCCTAATGTGGCACAGAGGGGTTTTTTCAAATGCTTGATGGAGAAGTTATCTGGGATCCCAGGGCCTAAGATTTTAATGGGGGATTTCAATACCATACTTGACCAGAGTCTGGATACCAATGCTGGGGTACAGAGAGCCAGACCAAGATCGCAGGAGGGACTGGGAGTTTTTCTGACTAGCTTAGATTTGGCAGATCCCTGGAGAATCTTACATCCCCGGGACTTAGATTTTACTCATACCTCTAAGGTTCATGCAACCAAATCTCGAATTGATTACATCTTTGTGACCCGGGATATGTTCCATCTAGTAAAGGATGCAGATATAGGACCCTTAGAGGGGCATAATTGAACGAAAACGCCTATCTCCATGGGCGTTTATCTCCAAGAACGGGTCCGTGAAGGGGCGGACCGAACCGTATTTTGGGAAAAAATAGACGCCCATGTTTTATTCAACAATGTGTGAGCTGGGCGTTTTTGTTTTTCAGCGATAACGGAAAATGAAAGCGCCCAGCTCAAAAACGAATAAATCCAAGGCATTTGTTCGTGGGAGGGGCCAGGATTCGTAGTGCACTGGTCCCCCTCACATGCCAGGACACCAACCAGGCACCCTAGGGGGCACTTTTAGAAAAACAAACAAAAAGATAAAAGAGCTCCCAGGTGCATAGCACCCTTCCCTTGTGTGTTGAGCCCCCCAAATCCCCCTCAAAACCCACTGCCCACAAGTCTACACCATTACTATAGCCCTAAGGGGTGAAGGGGGGCACCTACATGTGGGTACAGTGGGTTTGGACGACTAATAAGCATTAAGCAGCACAATTGTAACAGGTAGGGGGGGGGATGGGCCTGGGTCCACCTGCCTGAAGTCCACTGCACCCCCTAACAACTCCTCCAGTGACCTGCATACTGCTGTCAGGGAGCTGGGTATGACATTTGAGGGTGAAAATAAAAAGTTGAGAAACTTCATTTTTTGTGGTGGGAGGGGGTTAGTGACCACTGGGGGAGTCAGGGGAGGTCATCCCCGATTCCCTCCAGTGGTCATCTGGTCATTTAGGGCACTTTTTGGGGCCTTATTCGTGAAAAAACAGGGTCCAGGAAAAGTGTCCTAAATTCTAGCTAAAAACGCATACTTTTTTCCCATTATCGGTGAAATGCGCCCATCTCTGTTCGGCAGATAACCACGCCCCAGTTACGCCTTCGCCACACCTCTGACACGCCCCCATCAACTTTGTCCGCATCCGCGACGGATTGCAGTTGAAAACGTCCAAAAATCGGCTTTCGAGTATACCGCTTTATTCGTTTTTGTGAGATAAACGTCCATCTCCCGATTTAGGTCGGAACTTGGGCGTTTTTCTCATTCGATTATAAGCAGGTTAGTGAACTCGGATCATACGCCTATATCTCTTCAGTGGGAAGTAGAAGGGATGAGAGGGGGGCCAAGGGGGAGGTGGAAGTTTCTGGTGCACCTATATCAGGATCATGGATTCCGCACGTACCGCATGTGCGGGAGCCGATCCTGTTGTGGGAGGCAGGGAAAGCTGTTATAAGGGGAGATATCATAGCCTATGTGGCTAAGAGAAAAAGGCAGCAAGCCAGTAAAATGGTAGATCTGGAGAGAAAGATTAGGGTCAAAGAGGCAATGGAACTCTCATCCTACTGAAGCTGGTAGGCATGCTCTTGAAAAGGTTCAGGGGGTGCTCAATACAATGCTCCAAATTTAGGCACAACAAGATGCCTTTTATTACAAACTGAGGCTTTTTAGATATGGAACAAATCGGGTGGTAACTGAGCAGAAGAGGTTGGAGCAGCTTTTTGCGCAATTTTACCAGAATCTTTACTCAGCTGAAGGGGGGGGGGGGGGCAGAGAGAGCATGTAGAGGCGTATTTGAAGGAGTGTAATTTACCTAAATTGACAGTAGATGAACAGAACAAGTTAAATGAGCCAATAAGTGGGGGGGAGTTGCAGCGGGCTATCAAGAGTTTGAGGCTTAATAAATCTCCGGGCCCAGATGGGTTTAGCGGAGAGTTTTATAAAATCTTACAGGGGCAGATTCTGGGTCACTTGGGGGAGTATTATGAGAGTATCATACAGAGGGGGTATTTTTCGAAGGGAGTAAACCAGGCATTGATTACCGTGCTTCCTAAAACTGGGAAAGATCCCTTACAACTTGGGTCGTATAGGCCCATATCTCTCATTAATGTTGACCTAAAATTGTTAGCGAAAGTATTGGCGGAGAGATTGGCAGGGGTGGTACCAAAGTTAGTGGGGTCAGATCAGGCGGGATTTGTGAAGGGCAGGGTAGCTGGGGTGAATGTTAGGAAACTACTTCTGGGTTTGGAGAGATGTTTGCAGCTAAACACTGCTGCTTTGGCCATTAGTTTTGACTCAGAAAAGGCAGGGTGGAGTGGTCTTTTCTATTTACACTTCTGGGTCACTATGGTATGGAAAGTTTTTTTATACAGGCCATTCAGGCATTATATTCTAACCCCACAGCAGCTGTTATGGTTAATGGGGTAGCATTGGAAGTTTTTTCTTTAGAGAGGGGCACGAGACAGGGATGCCCCGTGTCGCCCCTATTATTTATATTGTTTTTGGAGCCTCTGTTGCAGCAAATTAGGAGGGATAAGAGAATACCGGGTGTGGAAGTGTCCCAGAGTTGTGCTCCTTTGAAATGTATGGCCTTCACGGATGACATCATGTTGTTAGTGATGGACCCTGGTAATGCTTGGCCGGCGGTATTACAAGCGTTTAGAGATTTCGGACAGCTTTCCGGACTTAAGATAAATGTATCTAAATCAGAGGCACTCCCCGTAAATGTGCAGATTGGAGACTTAGGAAGCGATTTTCCATTGCAGGAAGCAGGGGGAGCGCTGAAGTATTTGGGGGTGGTGATACCAGCTGATCTTAGTACTCTTTGTGAGAGAAATGTACATGTATTGTTAAGTAGCACAGTGGAGTGTTTGAATATGTGGGTGAGATTGCCATTGAATCTTACTGGGAGGATTTTTTTGTATAATATGATCATCGTGCCCAGGTGGCTTTATAAGTTGCAGATCCTACATATTTTGTTGAAGGAGAGAGACTTACATAAATTGTATAAGGTGTTGCGTGTGTTTTTATGGAAAGGGAAGAGAGGTAGGATAGCTCTGACTACGCTTATGTTGCCGAGATCTAAGGGAGGGATGGAGTTATTGGATTTACATCGTTATAATTTAGGTTGTGGGATGAGGCATCTTAGGGACTGGGTGCGGGGTACTTCCGGATTTACCCCAATGGAAGTGGAGAGTTGTTTTTTACAACCTGTGTCTGCTTTATATCTGCTCCATGCTAGGGGGGTGCAGTTAGGGGAGGAAGTGAAGAGGCATCTGATCTGGGGGTATATGAGGAATGTTTGGAAGGAATTTTGTAGGGTGTTGGGAGCAGTGGCATACCAAGGGGGGGGCGGTGGGGGCGGTCCGCCTCGGGTGTCAGCGGGTGGGGGGTGCTCCGCGAAAGCCGACAGTTTTTTTTTAAATCCATGCAGCGATCGCCGATGCAGGCAGCGCCTCGCGTCTGCCCTGCATGAACTGAAAAGAGGAAATCGCTTTGCTGACGTTGGGCCTTCCCTCGCTTGTTGTCCCGCCCTCGAGGAAATAGGAAGTTACCTCAAAAGAGGGCGGGACAACAAGTGAGGGAAGGCCCGACGTCAGCAAAGCGATTTCCTCTTTTCAGTTCATGCAGGGCAGACGCCGGGCGCTGCCTGCATCGCTGCACGGATTAAAAAAAAAAAAAGCAGGGTGGTGGCTTTAGGGTGAAGAGGGCTCAGGCCTCTCGACGGAGGGGGGGCTCAGAGGGGAGAAGGGGATTGGTGAGGGTGCTCAGAGGGAAGAAGGGGATTGGGGAGGGTGGTCATAGGGGAGAAGGGGATTGGGGAGGGTGGGGGTGCTCATAGGGGAGAAGGGGATTGGAGAGGGTGGGGGTGCTCATACCGTAGGGGAGAAGGGGATTGGGGAGGGTGGGGGTGCTCATAGGGGAGAAGGGGATTGGGGAGGGTGCTCAGAGGGGAGAAGGGGATTGGAGAGGGTGGGGGTGCTCATACCGTAGGGGAGAAGGGGATTGGGGAGGGTGCTCATAGGGGAGAAGGGGATTGGAGAGGGTGGGGGTGCTCATAGGGGAGAAGGGGATTGGGGAGGGTGGTCAGAGGGAAGAAGGGGATTGGGGAGGGTGGTCATAGGGGAGAAGGGGATTGGGGAGGGTGGGGGTGCTCATAGGGGAGAAGGGGATTGGGGAGGGTGCTCAGAGGGGAGAAGGGGATTGGAGAGGGTGGGGGTGCTCATACCGTAGGGGAGAAGGGGATTGGGGAGGGTGCTCATAGGGGAGAAGAGGATTGGGGAGGGTGGTCATAGGGGAGAAGGGGATTGGGGAGGGTGGGGGTGCTCATAGGGGAGAAGGGGATTGGGGAGGGTGCTTAGAGGGGAGAAGGGGATTGGGGAGCTCAGAGGGGAGAAGGGGATTGGGGAGGGTGAGGGTGCTCAGAGGGAAGAAGGGGATTGGGGAGGGTGGGGGTGGTCATAGGGGAGAAGGGGATTGGGGAGGGGAGTGCTCAGATGGGAGAAGGGGTCTAGGGGTCTGACAAGGGGGCAGGAGGGAAAATGGGTCCATGCCTGGGGCAGGTGGGAGAATGGGTCTGGGGCTGAAAAGGGGGGATGCAAGGCATGTGGTGGATGAAGGGGGCTGGAACTGGGGGCTGAAAAGGAGGGTATTTGGGATAAGGGGGCTAGTACTGGAACTGGGGGCTGAAACGGGGCAGGGGCTGAAACTGGGGGCTTTAAAGGGGACAGGGAGAACTGGCTGGGGCTGAAGCTCGGGACTGATGGGAGAAAAGGGCTGGGGACTGGTGGGATAGTGGGGCTGAAAAGGGGGGCAGGTGGGAGATGTGGGCTGGGGCTGGAACTAGGGGCAGGTGGAATAAGGGGGCTGAAAAGAGGGGGCAGAGAGAGAGGGGACAGACCCTGGATAGAAGTGGGGAGCGTGAGGGAGGGCAGACCTTGGATGGATGGGAGAAGGAGGGCAGACGGATTGAAGGGGCAGAGAGAAAGGGCAGATGTGGATGGAAGGGAGAGAGAGAGATGGCAGACTGGGGCAGATGGTGGATGGAAGGGGCAGAAATAGAGGGCAGATGTGGATGGAAGGAAGACAGAGAGATGGCAGACAGTGGATGGAAGGGGCAGAGAGAGAGGGCAGACACTGGATGGAAGGGACATTAGAGAGGGCAGACACTGGATGGCAGAGAGTGAGCAAAGACATGCTGGATGGAAGGAAGACAGTGAAAAGAAGATGAGGAAAGCAGAAACCAGAGACGACAAACTGTAAATATATATTTTAATTATTTTGCTTTAGGATATAGTATTGTAGCTGTGTTAATAAATGTTTATAAGTAGAACATGTAAATAAGGTCATCTTTTTATTGGACTAATTTTAATACATTTTGACTTAACTTTCAGAGAACAAAACCCCCTTCCTCAGGTCAGGATAGGATAATGTAACAGCACTATACTGTATTGACCTGAGGAAGGAGATTTTGGTCTCTGAAAGCTAAATGTATTAGTCCAATAAAATGATATTATTTGTTTTATTTCTATTTGTTAATTTGTAAAGTGGTGATTGGTATTTGTTAGTTTTTTCAAATTTACATCTGCTGTCTTTATATTTTGCACAGTACTAGGGGACATTTTCTGTTTCTGTGGTGTTGCATTGTATGCAGAGTCTGGCATCTTGGGGGTTCAGTTTAATTTTTGTCTAAATAGAAAGTTTAAATATTACTACTTATTCTATAGTGGATTAGGGTGAATCTGTGTTTGTGAAAAAGACATGGCTTTCAGTTGGCATTGACTGTGCAGGATCGACGATCTGTATTATTCTGTCTGGTTTCGTTTTACAATAGGTGAATTGATGTTCTAGTGCTCACTGTAGTGTTTAAGATGCTTTCCTTTTCCTTGTGTGACTCGTAGAAATTACTGCTTATGGTATGGTAGAATCGCTCTATAGGTCCTGATGTTTTGTATTCTCGGTATGCCTAGTACTGGATTTGGGGGGGGGGGGGGGGGGGGGGGTGTTAAAAAATGACCGGCCCCGGGTGTCAACTACCCTAGGTACGCCACTGGTTGGGAGGGAACAGATTTGTTTCCCCTTACCTACTGGTGAGTGGGAATTTGGATTTTAGCCCGGGAGTAGGGAGGGTAGGGGACTTTTTAGATGCTGAGGGCAAGTTACTTCCTTTTGAGAGTTTGAGTGCTCGACATGGACTGAAGAGGTCGGATTATTTTAGGTTCTTGCAGGTGAGGCATTATGTGGCTTCCTTGCCAGTGGACTATTTGAGTACTAGCTTTGCACAAAAGGTGGGAGAATGCCTGAAACTGGAAGATATGCAGAGGCCCCAGCTATGTCGGCACGTACAGGCCCTATGGGAGGAACTGCCAGATCTATCTTCGGTAGGGGTGGCGGAAGCATGGGGGAAGGAACTAGGGGTTAAGGTGGGGGTAGAGCTGCTTCAGAGGTTCCTAAAAAATATAGCGAGGATTTCACTTAATGAATCACATAGGGAGCAGGAATATAAGTTCCTTATGAGGATGCACATAGCCCCTTGGAGAGCATATAGAATGGGATTTGCACAGAAGGGGGGGTGTCCGAAATGTGGGGCAGATAATGCTACCCTAGGGTATATGTGTTGGACTTGCGATAGGATACAAGTGTTTTGGGTAAAGTGGGGGAGTTCCTGACACGTATTGGCCAGAGTAGAGGATATACACCAGAGGGTTTTTTGTTTGCGGAGGGGGTTCAGTTTCAGGGGGAGTCTGGGCTGCAACATTTGTTTTTGGCGAAAGCGCTTTTATTAGCCAAAAAAACGATTCTAACACATTGGCGCATGCGCAAAATCCCTCAATTTCGGATGTGGAAAGCAATGCTCTTTGAGATGACGCTTTTTGAGGGCCGAGTAGTGGGTAATGCAGAGGAGAAGAAATGGAAAATTTTCCAGAGCATATGGGAACCATACTGGGAGCTATTGCCACATAGGGAGAGGAGTTTGCTCTTAAATGGGTGAGCCTGGGGGATAGAGAGTAGGGGTTAAACAAGATGGAGATGTGCCCAATGGAGAGGGACTTTGGATGAGGGGGTCGGGTAGGCCTTGAGGATAGGAGTGAGGTTCTTTCACCGGTCTGATTGAGAGGGGGGGAAGGATGGGAAGGGGGAAGGGAGGGAGGGAGGATGGGCTAACTTAGACATCAAAAAGGGAAAAATTGTGTGAGGGTTTTCACAGATTGTTCAGCTATTTTGGTATGTTAGTTATAACACTGTTATTGAACTGGTGGGCCCTAGTATTATAGAACAAGCGCAATGGTTTTTGTGGTTGTTGATATTGTTTGTGGGGTTTTTGCTCTGTATGGGGCTATGTTATATGTTACCTGTGTTTGTGTTATGGAAAACCTGAATAAAGATAATATTTTTAAAAAAAAATGAAAACTAGAAGCAAATACTTCATGCAATCATATAACAATGTTCAAAAGTAATTTCAAAAATGCTAATACAGCAAATTACTGAATACTGGAACAGATAATCTGGTGTTAGTAAATTGTCTTAACACATGAAACTATAATCAAAATCAAATCATAATACTACTAAATGTATGGCAAAAGCATCAGCAACAATTAGTACATAATCTATATTTCTCCGAGGACAAGCAGGCTGCTTGTTCTCACTGATGGGTGACGTCCACGGCAGCCCCTCCAATCGGAAACTTCACTAGCAAAAGCCTTTGCTAGTCCTCGCGCGTCCATGCGCACCGCGCATGTGCGGCCGTCTTCCCGCCCGAACCGGCTCGTGTTCGTCAGTCTTCTTTTGTCCGCGCTCGGTACGGTCGTGTTTTCGCCGTGTCGGGCCCCGCAAAGTCGACCTCGCGCGTTCGTCGTGTTGTTAAAAAAAAAAAAAAAACCCATTCTGTGTGGAAAAAGACTCTATGGTCTTTTTTCCCTCCGCGTCGGGGTAGGCCGATTTTAGGCCTCGGGTCGAAGTTTTCTTCCCCTTGTTTTTTCGGTGCCTTTTCCGCCATTTCGACTTTTGATCTCGCCGGCGTGATTTTTCCGCCCATGACATCGAAGTCTCCCAGCGGCTTCAAGAAGTGCACCCAGTGCGCCCGGGTCATCTCGCTCACTGACAGGCACGCGTCGTGTCTTCAGTGCTTGGGGGCTGGGCACCGCCCGCAGGCCTGTAGTCTGTGTTCCCTTTTGCAAAAGCGGACTCAGGTAGTGAGATTGGCCCAGTGGAACGTTTTGTTCTCGGGCTCTTCGTCGGCATCGGCACCGGGGGTATCGAGTGCATCGACGTCTTCAGCGTCCAGAGCTTCATCCTCGGCCGCCAGTGCATCGAGTGCATCGAGGCATCGGCCCTCTGCATCGGCGCTGAGACATCGGACAGCTGCATCGACGTCGGTGGTACCGGGACCTCGTCGGCTGATGTCGTCGGACGGTGGTGCTTCGTCTGGAGTGCAGGTGAGGGCTGTCCATTCCCCTGCTGGTGGCGGTGAGCCTTTGGGTGGGTCTCCCCCTACCCTGAGGGCTCCTGCGGTACAGCCCCCCCGAGACCGACCTCCTTCGGCCTCGGCCCCGAGGAAGCGACGACTGGATTCTACGTCCTCCTCGTCGGTGCCGGGAAGCTCTGGTGACATGCTTCGTTCCAAGAAGTCGAAGAAGCATCGTCATCGGTCCCCTTCCCGTGTCGGAACCGAGAGCTCTGGGTCGCCGAGGGAGTCGGCACCCAGCAGGCATCGGCTCCTCTGTTCAGGAGGTGTCGATGCGCTCCACTCTGGACAGCCCGGAACAGCCTTCACGCCCGGAACAGGTTCTGACGTCGACGCCTGCATCGACCTCCATGCCTTTCTCTGCAGCCGCTCTGAACGAGAGCCTCTGGGCCGTTCTCCCAGAGATTCTGGGAGAGCTGTTGCGCCCTAACCCTCCGGTACCGGCGGTGCTTGCGCCACCGGTACCGTCGAGCGTGGCGCCGGCTGGCCCATCGCCCAAGGTGAGGTCTCCGGCGTCGGTACCGCTGCCTCCCAGGAAGGCTCCCCGACTACGTCGGCGGAGGGAGCTTCGCCGATGCGGGCGAGGGAGTCTACCTCTCGACGCCCCCATCGTGGACGTGGCTCCACAGAGTCGAGTCGGGCGAGGTTGCAGACACAGGTCCGTGAACTTGTGTCTGACACCGAGGGTGAGGCCTCGTGGGAAGAGGAAGAAGACCCCAGATATTTCTCTGACGAGGAGTCTGAAGGTCTTCCTTCCGATCCCACTCCCTCTCCTGAGAGACAGCTTTCTCCTCCCGAGAGTCTGTCTTTTGCTTCCTTTGTCCGGGAGATGTCTACGGCCATCCCCTTCCCGGTGGTTGTGGAGGACGAGCCCAGGGCTGAAATGTTTGAGCTCCTGGACTATCCTTCTCCACCTAAGGAAGCGTCCACTGTACCCATGCACCATGTCCTAAAAAAGACATTGCTGGCGAACTGGACCAAGCCTCTAACTAATCCCCACATTCCCAAGAAGATCGAGTCCCAGTACCGGATCCATGGGGACCCAGAGCTGATGCGCACTCAGTTGCCTCATGACTCTGGAGTTGTGGATCTGGCCCTAAAGAAGGCTAAGAGTTCTAGAGAGCATGCTTCGGCGCCCCCGGGCAAAGACTCTAGAACCTTAGACTCCTTTGGGAGGAAGGCCTACCATTCCTCTATGCTCGTGGCCAAAATTCAGTCCTACCAGCTCTACACGAGCATACACATGCGGAACAATGTGCGGCAGTTGGCGGGCTTGGTTGATGCGCTCCCCCCTGAGCAAGCCAAGCCTTTTCAGGAGGTGGTCAGGCAGCTGAAGGCGTGCAGAAAATTCCTGGCCAGAGGGGTATATGACACCTTTGATGTTGCGTCCAGGGCCGCTGCTCAAGGTGTGGTGATGCGCAGGCTCTCATGGCTGCGTGCCTCCGACCTGGAGAATAGAATCCAGCAGCGGATTGCGGACTCGCCTTGCCGTGTGGATAATATTTTTGGAGAGAAAGTCGAACAGGTGGTAGAGCAGCTCCACCAGCGGGACACCGCATTCGACAAGTTCTCCCGCCGGCAGCCTTCAGCCTCTACCTCTACAGGTAGAAGATTTTTGGGGGGAAGGAAGACTGTTCCCTACTCTTCTGGCAAGCGTAGGTACAATCCTCCTTCTCGACAGCCTGCGGCCCAGGCTAAGCCCCAGCGCGCTCGCTCTCGTCAGCAGCGTGCGCCTCAGCAAGGCCCCTCGGCTCCCCAGCAAAAGCAAGGGACGAGCTTTTGACTGGCTCCAGCAGAGCATAGCCGACATCCAAGTGTCAGTGCCGGGCGACCTGCCAGTCGGAGGGAGGTTGAAAGCTTTTCACCAAAGGTGGCCTCTCATAACCTCCGATCAGTGGGTTCTCCAAATAGTCCGGCAAGGATACACCCTCAATTTGGCCTCAAAACCTCCAAATTGTCCACCGGGAGCTCAGTCTTACAGCTTCCAGCACAAGCAGGTACTTGCAGAGGAACTCTCCGCCCTTCTCAGCGCCAATGCGGTCGAGCCCGTGCCATCCGGGCAAGAAGGGCTGGGATTCTATTCCAGGTACTTCCTTGTGGAAAGAAAACAGGGGGGATGCGTCCCATCCTAGACCTAAGGGCCCTGAACAAATATCTGGTCAAAGAAAAGTTCAGGATGCTTTCCCTGGGCACCCTTCTTCCCATGATTCAGGAAAACGATTGGCTATGCTCTCTGGACTTGAAGGATGCCTACACACACATCCCGATACTGCCAGCTCACAGACAGTATCTACGATTTCAGCTGGGCACACGTCACTTCCAGTACTGTGTGCTACCCTTTGGGCTCGCCTCTGCGCCCAGGGTGTTCACAAAGTGCTTGGCTGTAGTAGCAGCGGCACTTCGCAGGCTGGGGGTGCACGTGTTCCCATATCTCGACGATTGGCTGGTGAAGAACACATCCGAGGCAGGAGCCCTGCAGTCCATGCAGATGACTATTCGCCTCCTGGAGCTACTGGGGTTTGTGATAAATTATCCAAAGTCCCATCTTTTCCCAGTGCAGAGACTCGAATTCATAGGAGCTCTGCTGGATTGCCGGACGGCTCGCGCCTATCTCCCAGAGACGAGAGCCAACAATTTGTTGTCCCTCGTCTCGCGGGTGCGAGCGTCCCAGCAGATCACAGCTCGGCAGATGTTGAGATTGCTAGGCCACATGGCCTCCACAGTTCATGTGACTCCCATGGCCCGCCTTCACATGAGATCTGCTCAATGGACCCTAGCTTCCCAGTGGTTTCAGGCTGCTGGGGATCTAGAAGATGTGATCCACCTGTCCACGAGTTTTCTCAAATCCCTGTATTGGTGGACGATTTGGTCCAATCTGACTCTGGGACGTCCTTTCCAAATTCCTCAGCCACAAAAAGTGCTGACAACGGATGCGTCTCTCCTGGGATGGGGAGCTCATGTCGATGGGCTTCACACCCAAGGAAGCTGGTCCCTCCAGGAACGCGATCTGCAGGTCAATCTTCTGGAGTTACGAGCGATCTGGAACGCTCTGAAGGCTTTCAGAGATCGGCTGTCCCACCAAATTATCCAAATTCAGACAGACAACCAGGTTGCCATGTACTACGTCAACAAGCAGGGGGGCACCGGATCTCGCCCCCTGTGTCAGGAAGCCGTCAGCATGTGGCTCTGGGCTCGCCGTCACGGCATGGTGCTCCAAGCCACATATCTGGCAGGCGTAAACAACAGTCTGGCCGACAGGTTGAGCAGGATTATGCAACCTCACGAGTGGTCGCTCAATTCCCGTGTAGTGCGACAGATCTTCCAGGTGTGGGGCACCCCCTTGGTAGATCTCTTCGCATCTCGAGCCAACCACAAAGTCCCTCAGTTCTGTTCCAGGCTTCAGGCCCACGGCAGACTGGCATCGGATGCCTTCCTCCTGGACTGGGGGGAGGGTCTGCTGTATGCTTATCCTCCCATACCTCTGGTGGGGAAGACTTTGTTGAAACTCAAGCAAGACCGAGGCACCATGATTCTGATTGCTCCTTTTTGGCCGCGTCAGATCTGGTTCCCTCTTCTTCTGGAGTTGTCCTCCGAAGAACCGTGGAGATTGGAGTGTTTTCCGACCCTCATCACGCAGGACGAAGGGGCGCTTCTGCATCCCAACCTCCGGTCCCTGGCTCTCACGGCCTGGATGTTGAGAGCGTAGACTTTGCCTCTTTGGGTTTGTCAGAGGGTGTCTCCCGTATCTTGCTTGCTTCCAGGAAAAATTCCACTAAGAGGAGTTACTTCTTTCTGTGGAGGAGGTTTGCCGTCTGGTGTGACAGCAAGGCCCTAGATCCTCGCTCTTGTCCTACACAGACCCTGCTTGAATACCTTCTGCACTTCTCTGAGTCTGGTCTCAAGACCAACTTTGTAAGGGTTCACCTTAGTGCAATCAGTGCATACCATTACCGTGTGGAAGGTAAGCCGATCTCAGGACAGCCTTTAGTTGTTCGCTTCATGAGAGGTTTGCTTTTGTCAAAGCCCCCTGTCAAGCCTCCTACAGTGTCATGGGATCTCAATGTCGTTCTCACCCAGCTGATGAAACCTCCTTTTGAGCCACTGAATTCCTGCCATCTGAAGTACTTGACCTGGAAGGTCATTTTCTTGGTGGCAGTTACTTCAGCTCGTAGAGTCAGTGAGCTTCAGGCCCTGGTAGCCCAGGCCCCTTACACCAAATTTCATCATAACAGAGTAGTCCTCCGCACTCACCCTAAGTTCTTGCCGAAGGTTGTGTCGGAGTTCCATCTGAACCAGTCAATTGTCTTGCCAACATTCTTTCCCCGTCCTCATTCCTGCCCTGCTGAACGTCAGCTGCACACTTTGGACTGCAAGAGAGCATTGGCCTTCTACTTGGAGCGGACACAGCCCCACAGACAGTCCGCCCAATTGTTTGTTTCTTTTGATCCCAATAGGAGGGGAGTGGCTGTGGGGAAACGCACCATATCCAATTGGCTAGCAGATTGCATTTCCTTCACTTATGCCCAGGCTGGGCTGGCTCTTGAGGGTCATGTCACGGCTCATAATGTTAGAGCCATGGCAGCGTCGGTAGCCCACTTGAAGTCAGCCACCATTGAAGAAATTTGCAAAGCTGCGACGTGGTCATCTGTCCACACATTCACATCTCATTACTGCCTGCAGCAGGATACCCGACGCGACAGTCGGTTCGGGCAGTCAGTTCTTCAGAACCTGTTTGGGCTTTAGGATCCAACTCCACCCCCCGAGGGCCCTGTTTGTTCTGTTCCAGGCTGCACTCTCAGTTAGTTGGTAAATTTTTCAGGTCAATCTCAGTTATGTCCTCGCCATTGCGAGGCCCAATTGACCATGGTTGTTGTTTTGAGTGAGCCTGGGGGCTAGGGATACCCCATCAATGAGAACAAGCAGCCTGCTTGTCCTCGGAGAAAGCGAATGCTACATACCTGTAGAAGGTATTCTCCGAGGACAGCAGGCTGATTGTTCTCACAAACCCGCCCGCCTCCCCTTTGGAGTTGTGTCTTCCCTTGTCTTTGTCTTGCTACATACGGGACTGATGAACACGAGCCGGTTCGGGCGGGAAGATGGCCGCGCATGCGCATGGACGCGCGAGGACTAGCAAAGGCTTTTGCTAGTGAAGTTTCCGATTGGAGGGGCTGCCGTGGACGTCACCCATCAGTGAGAACAATCAGCCTGCTGTCCTCGGAGAATACCTTCTACAGGTATGTAGCATTCGCTATATAAAAGGCACCTCCAACGTTCGAATGAAGCCTCAAGCCGGAACTTGAGGCGCCCGAGATATCCGGTTTGGCCTTCAGTGTCTGCCCCGCCCTCGTGTCACAACGTGATGACGTCGAGGGCGGAGCAAACACACTCGACGAATCAAGGAAGCCCAGCTCTGTTTCCACTCCCCACGAGATTCGTCACCTCCTCTCAACACCCCCCAAGTACGCAGCTTCCCCGCCCACGAGGTCGCCGCTTCCCCTCTCCACCCCCCCCAAGGTCGCCTCTTCCATCCTCACCCCCCCCAGTTCGACGCTTCCCCTCTCCATCCGCCTGCGAGCGAGGTTGCTGCTTCCCCTATGCTATGCACCCCCCAGGTCGTCTCTTTCAAATTCCCCCCCTCCCCCCGAGTTCGCCACTTCCCCTCTCAACCCCACCCCCTGAGGTCGCCGCTTCCCAAATCCACCCTCCCCCCCTCAAGGATCGCCGCTTATCTTAAAAACAAACAAAAAAATGAAACGCAGGCAGCCTTCAGCCATTGGCTGTCTGCTCTGCAGCCACTCATCTCTCCTCTCACTGGCCCTGGAGCGCAGGAACACCAAGTTCAAAACAACTTCCTGGTACCTGCGCTCCTACGGGGACAGAAAGAGGAGAGAGGAGCAGCAGCAGAGCACACAATCAATGCCTGAATGCTGCATTCAGTGCCTGGGAGCAAAGAACAGGGAGGGAGGAGGGCTTGGGGTGAAGAGGGGGGCAGGGGTGAAGAGGGGGGGCAGGGGGGAGGGCAGACTGGAAAGTTGACGGTGAGCAGAGGGGGAGGAAGAGGAGCACAGAAGGGGAAGGGGAATGCACCACCTGCTTAAAACACTCACACATATACACACACACACTCTTTCAAACACATACACTCACTCTGAGGGGGGGAGGGTGGCCTGGAACTTGGAGGATGACTGGGGCGGTGAGAGGAGGGGGAAGAAGAGGGGCACGGTCGGGGGAGGGGAATGTACCACCTGCTTAAAACACTCACACATACACAGAAACACACTCACACTCTTTCCCTCAATCACTCACTCACTCACACACAAAGTCTATCAAACGCACACTCACATTCTTTCTCACACACACACTCTCATTCTCACACACACACTCTCACACAGACAGCCTCACTCTATGTCACACACACTCGCACATTCACTCAGTCTCTCTCACACAGTCACTCTCACACACACACTCTCTCAAACATACACACTACCGATGAAAACCATGCTAGTGCCCGTTTCATTGGTCTCAGAAACGGGCCTTTTTTACTAGTATGGTAATAAAAACAAAAATGTTGCATAGTAGAGAGTTACTCATGGTTGACCTCCACAGAATATAGCAATCTCAAAGACAATGGTGACGGACCTTGATGAATAAAGAGGTGTAAATGGACAACTTCTCGCACCAAGAAGACAACAAACAGGAACGAGATGGTCCACATAATGGCGATGATGTAGAGAGTCTTAAAACATAAGGATTGGACACAGTTCAAAAAGAACGTCTGTGAAATGTCTACAAAACACATCCAGAACTTCAAGTTCAGGAACAATTGGATCTGTGACAAGATTAAACTCCCCCAACAAAAAGAAAATCCAATAGTTATGACTAGACCATGGAAATCATGAGGAATAAAGGAAAGAAATGTTCAAAACCACAAATGGATTTTGAAGTAACATAGTAGATGACGGCAGAAAAAGACCTGCACGGTCCATCCAGTCTGCCCAACAAGATAAACTCATATGTGCTACTTTTTGTGTATACCCTACCTTGATTTGTACCTGTCCTCTTCAGGGCACAGACCGTACAAGTCTGCCCAGCACTACCCCGCCTCCCAACCACCAGCCCCGCCTCCCACCACCAGCTCTGGCACAGACCATATAAGTCTGCCCAGCATTTTCCCCGCCTTCCAACCACGAGCCCCGGCACAGACCGTATAAGTCTGCCCAGCACTATCCCCGCCTCCCAACCACCAGCCATGCCTCCCACCACTGGCTCTGCCACCCAATCTCGGCTAAGCTCCTGAGGATCCATTCCTTCTGAACAGGATTCCTTTGTTTATCCCACGCATGTTTGAATTCCGTTACCGTTTTCATTTCCACCACCTCCCGCGGGAGGGCATTCCAAGCATCCATCACTCTGTCCGTGAAGAAATACTTCCTGACATTTTTCTTGAGTCTGCCCCCCTTCAATCTCATTTCATGTCCTCTTGTTCTACCGCCTTCCCCTCTCCGGAAAAGGTTCTTTTGCGGCAGTGGCGTAGCCAGACCTGACATTTTGGGTGGGCCCAGAGCTAATATGGGTGGGCATTATGTATACAGGTATGAGTAATGTTTCATGGGATATTACAAAATAATGCCTTAGAGTGCACTTGATGAAGGATAAGTAAATAATCTGCCCAACAGTTGTCCTGTGTCATCATAAACTGCGTACATACTTTATGGAACACCACCATTTTAAAATTTATTTTAAAATTTTCTATCCTGCGCTATCCCACAATTCTAGGCAATTACTAGACAAACAGCACTTAAACTTGACCAGACATAAGTCTACTACCCTGTTTCCCCGAAAGTAAAACATCCCCCGAAAATAAGACCTAGTAGAGGTTTTCCTGAATTGGTAGATATAAGGCCTCCCCCGAAAGTAAGACCTAGCAAATTTTTGTTTGAAAGCAGGGCCGCCGAGAGCCGGACAAGGCCGGCCCCGGGCCGCCCCCCACCCACCCTCCGTTGCTACCGGAACTAACCTTAAACGCCTCCTTTCACCTTCACAGCAAGCAGCAGCAGGGCAGACCTCTCCTTCCTTCCATGCCCCGCCCTCGTGGATGTTACATCAGGCGAGGGCGGGACACGGAAGGAAGGAGTGGCCTGCCGTGCAGCTGCTTGCTGCGAAGGTGAAAGGAGGCGTTTAAGGTTAGTTCCGAGAGCGACGGAGGGCGGGCGGGCCAACCCCGATGTTTTCCCGAAAAATAAGACAGCCCCTGAAAATAAGACCTAGTGCATTTTTGGGGGCAAAAATTAATATAAGACAGTGTCTTATTTTCGGGGAAACACGGTATAATGGCAAACACCTCAACACACATCACAGAATCCTGCAAAATAATTATAGCAATGGCACATATTCATCAAACCTTGCTTTACAACAAACGTAAATGCCTGATTAAACTGTGTTAAAATCACCTTTTTTAAAACTTTAGATAAAAATGGCAAATTGGACACTGGCCTAAAAATATTTGGCAGATCTGTCATAGTCCACAGCTAAGATGTTTCCTCTTACAGTTTTCCACTGAAAAAAAGTGTATTCAGATTCTGATAGGACCTCAGTAATAGCAACATTGTCAAAATCCATTCCCTGCCAGATTCTTTGTGAAGTAACATTAAATCTTATGAAGCTTCTTAGAGCCTATGTAGAAAACCTTAACACCATCAATTCTGAACACACAAATATCAATAACAGTACCTTTAAAAAGGCAGCAGTGAATATACACAACAGCAATATATGTCCCATTGTAAAAGCCAGACAAGTCAGATTGATATATGTCCCCACACACACAAAGCACATGCCAAAACACAGAATAAAGGATCAAAAATTAGGAATTGTCCCGTAGCCCAGCATCAGCCCCGAGATGCCAACTTACCCAGTTCCAGGCTGGAAATTTTGGGGCTGTCCTGCATTTCTGCCCACTCCATTCTGTTGCATTATGGGACTCGAAGCACTCAATGGGCACTACAAATCCCACACTGTTTGGGGATATACTACTACTACTACTACTATACGCAGCGCTGCACACCATACACAAAAAAAGACAGTCCCAGCTCAAAGAGCTTACCAGGACTGCCCCAAAATCTCCAGCCTGGAACTGGATAACTTGGCATCTCTGCAGCCCTGCCCTTCCCTACCCTTCATACCCCAGCATCAGCCCTGCCCTTGCCTACCCCTTTTCCCATCCTTCCTTGTATCTCGACATCAGTCCTATCCTTCCCTTCCCCCTTCCCCATCCCCCCATAGCTCAGCATCAGCCCTCCTCTACCTACTCCTCATAGTCTGGAAACAGTCCTGCACTTCCCTCTCTCTTCCCCCATAGTCTAACATCCCCTCTTCCCTTCCCAATCACCCACCCCCACCCAGAAGCCCAACATAAAAAAATATATATATATTTTTTTTTGTTTGTTTGTTTGTTTGTTTAACCTAGCCACTGCAGATCTCACACCCACCCAGAAGACCACCAACAGGAAATATACAGCTTTTCTTTAAACTGAACATTGTGAAGACCACACGCACCCAGAAGCCCATCACCATTAAATATAAAACTGTTTTTCTTTTCTTTCTTTTTTTTTTACCTGAGGCCAATGCAGAGAAAGTTTCCTATAGATTTCAGAGAACTCTACAGCTGGGATCAGTGTGTGCAGGTGGTACAGTGTTGGGGAGAAGGGGGAGAGGGGGTAGACTACTGACACTCCTGGTGCCTGGGGCTGGAGGATAATGAGTGCCCAGATTTCCCCAGCTGCTAAGTTCAAAGCAGCACTGGTCTCTGGGACTTCCCACTTCCTGACTTTGCCACAGGTTTGGGTCCTGGGGGCTGACTGAGACCTGAGCTGTGCAGGATTGATGATAGCACAGCAGGGGCAAACAAACATCAGTGAGTCAGTGAACACTAAAAAGAATTGCTTACTATTGCAGCAGCCATGTGGAATGGAAGCAGAACAGCTGAACCGAGGGAGGTAAGCACCTTTAGAGCACAGCAGGGAGAGAACTAACAAAGAACCCCCCCCCCCCCCCATGCCGGACTCCAGAGACCAGAGCAGAGCAAAGTGGCAAACACAGCAGGAGGACTGCTACTTTGCTTGCTGAAGGTCTGTTGTAGCTCTGGTAAATTAAAAAAAATAATGCCAGAGCTGCAGGGTTCAGCTCACAAGATTTGTTTTGCTACTTTCTACACATAGCTGACTGAGCTAAGTGATTGGAGCAGCAGCGATGTGATGTGCAGGGCAGCTGGCACCTGATTGGTGATCACTGAGACTGGGTGGGCCTGAGCCAAAAATGGGTAGGCCTGGGCCCACCCAGGCCCACCCGTAGCTACGCCCCTGGTTTGCGGATTAATACCTTTCAGATATTTGAACGTCTATCATATCACCCCTGTTTCTCCTTTCCTCCAGGGTATAGTAAGTCAGGAACATCTTGAAGAACGACATCAGGTATGGGAACAGGGTCAATCAGTTTGGCAACAGCTCCGAATCTTCAAAATTGTTTCTGTAGCTGAAAAACAAAAGAAGAAGAAGCTATTCTGCTTCATGGTTAGTACAGTTCATATCAACAAGTCATACATCCGGGACAAAGTGACTAGGATGACACGGTCTCAACTGATTGATGTGGACCCATTTAAGGGCATCGTCACCTTGAGAATTTTTCTTGAGGCAAATTTGGTAAACCACAGGTGAAGCTTTTTCCACTATAGGGAGTGGACCATGCCAACTGGGCAGAAATTTCTTTTCTTTAGCCTTGTTTCTGGCAAAAGTGAAATAGAATACCTTGTCGCAAATTTGGTATTCTTTGGAGGTAGTCCCTTGATCAAAGTAGGCTTTTCTACCTCAAGCACTACTTTCCAAGTTTGTTTTAGCAAAGGCAAACATTGCACTCTGCAAATATTGGCATAAATGAGTAACAAATTCATGGACTAAATGAGTGACCAATTCATTGACAGTAGCACTGAATAAATTCACATCATTAAATCTGTACAACAAATGAATAAGTAACAACATCTACTTACCTATCATTATTTAAAAAGAAAACACTTGTGTAGAACAATTGAAAAATGGTATAAATGGCCGTGAGATCCAACAGTAACTTCATAACCCAATCATTGACAGAAGGTAATACATATTTCAACAGGATGGTAATGATGGTACAGTTGGCAATGATGGTAACATGTAGGTCGATAAACCCACAATCATAGGAATCGCCAGCAAAGAGATCCTTGGACTGGTAGAACAACTCAGTCAACTGTGCCTTCTTTGTTTCATTAATATCACAAGCATCAGCTTGTTTCAAATGATCATTCACTATGGCAGTGAACTCAGAGAAAGGCTGGATGGATGGATGGAATTTCCACTTGCTTTTCAATTTCCTCCTGCAGAGATGACGTTTCATCAGAATTCACCACTCTAGACTTCTGGGATAAGTAAAGACGTCCTCCTAGACAAAATCAAGAAGTCGTCTTCTAGCTGCACTAGTGAACATGTTGCATCATATGGCCAAACAAACTCAAGAGAGATGAGGCCTCTGGGAGAGGTAAAAAGACATTCAGGTGTCCCCCCCCCCCCCCCCCCCGGCAGTTGTTCCAAGAGGAATGCAGCTTGCCAAGAATAGGCAAATTTACCTCGACATCAGGAAAAGATTCTCCCACCAGAAAGCCAAAAGGGTCTCCTGCAGACACAACAACTTCATCTGGCTGTGGATTGGTGACCAACAAATGAAAAGAAGTACCAGTCACCTCCAAACATGGCAGAACACCGGTAGACAACCCAAGGTCCCGAAAGTGAAAATGCAGGTTGAAGAACACCACTTTGTCCAACAGACGCTATCCATGTGCGAGGCGGAGCTTGATGGAAAAATCCCTAACTCTTCCCGGAATGGTCACATCTTCAGCACAGAATACCTCACAGACCTGGGGTATGGTCTGTCCAGACTTCAGGCTAACAGGCGTAGGTTCAGATTCCACCACAGGACAAGATTCACCAGGTCCACATAAACTCCCAGTCACACAAGGCAATCCGAGCCCAAACATAAGGGCTGCTGCAGGCCTCTGACAATAGAGAAGTGGTGGGTGAAAGACTTCTTTCCCACAGTCAAAGGAAGGCTGCAAATTCTGACAACCGACTTAGCACCTTGTCCAGGTACCTGCACAGAAGTGGAGGAACACTTACTGAAGGGAAGTTGAATAAACTTGCAAAGAAGGTTGTACAGGGTATCACTGATGAAGGAAACATCACTAGGCAACGACAAAGTGGCCTGAAGTGATTGGAGGCCAGCTATCTGGACTGTGATGGTGAAAGCATCATCCTTCTGTTGGATGGCAGTCAACATGTGAGGATGCAGGGAATCAGGACAGGAAGTAGAAGAGGCCTCCTGGGATATGTCGGCAGCAGTATCTGGTGAGTCACCAGCAGTAGGCGAGTCATGCAAAATAATCTCCAAATTGTCAGTATGTAGAACAATGTCAGCTATCCAAGCTTTCTGCACCCTGATTACTTCACCATGCTCCTTCCCCCCCTTCAGAGTATCATCCAACTGGAGCTCCAGAATGTGAGGGTCTGCTGAACGCTGGAAATTAATTTGAATAGAGGCGTCCCTAAGCTCTACAGAGCTCAAGTGCTTTACTCTCCCATAAGGAATGGGGTGGTTGACTTGGGACCAGACAACTTCTTGGACATAATCCAAAATAGGCCGCAATCTCTTCAGAAGATAATTTCCAATCAAGAATTCTTCACCAGCACTGGTAGTAATGATGGCAGGGTGCTTGACGGTGATCCAACCGAGCTGCAAGGAAAGCCAAACCTGTCCCATACTACCAGTGCTTTGATTGCCATAGGCCACCAGTGACAAGTCACATGGAGTGACATGTAGCGCATCCCAACCTCTTCCCAGGAAAGCCTCAAGTTTCTGAAACAGGCCCTGGGTAATCAAAGTCATCTCTGAGGCTGTATCCAGTAGACCCTGACAGGAAAATTTCTGTTGAATCAACAGATCTAAGGTATAGCTGTAACCTTTAGGAGTAAATTTACCCAGAAAATACCTGTTTTCTTTGATCGAGTCCCTTAAAAGAGGCCCTTCCAGGTTCGAGGGCTGGGCATCAGCATTGGTCACGGAGGACTCCTCACTGACAGAAGACAGAGCATTCACGTGAACTGTGGACACGATAGCTGGTGAAGGATGGGCAGATCCACCTAGTCATGCCTGTTCTTCCGCTTAAGAGGACGGAGGCACCATCTCAACGGAGTTGACACTAGGCCCAGTCGCAGTTGTCAGCCCATGAGACTTCTCCTTGGTCTTTTGCCTCCTTTCTTCTGTGGACATGATGGCTTCTGTGAAGAACCAGGATCTAAAATCTGATGTTTCACCAGCAATTGGTCAATCTGTGCTTCTAGGGCCCGGATCTTCTCCGCAGCCCACTTCCTGTGATTAAAATGCTTCTTTTTAGGTCGTATTTGGCCCTCCCACACAGTAGGAGGCGCTGTGCCACTTGGCGAGGCTGGGTATTGCCAACCTGGGACTGTGTAGAAGGACTTGACACATTGTTTTCTAGAGAAAGCGTGGATGTGACAGCACAAATACTGGGTGGAGCCACCTTGGGGCGACTTTTAGAAGCTCATTTGGGAGCAGCCGCAGCGGGCTATGCACAACAGATATCAAAAATATCTTCCGCCTGCTTCAGAAGGCTGGAAAAAGGTTCTTTATGTTTTCCTGCCAAAGGAATTTTCAGTTGGTTAGGCAGACCTTTCACAAAAAGATTTCTGAAGTCACCAAATTCAAGATCTTTAGCATCTGGGGTGGTCCCTCCCTGGTAGAATGCTTGCTTCAGGCGATAGGCCCATTCACGGGGACTCTCATTTGGACCATAGCACATATTATATGCTGCTCGCTTAGCTTCCGTGGAATCTGCAAAGAGACCATACCGCTTCTTTAAAGTTTGTTTCACCGTAAACAGGTCAGGGTTGTGAGCCAAAACAGCCTTTAAATAATTTTGGCAATCTTCATGAAACGTCCATTTAAGTAAAGCCCTTTTATCTGTATCAGAATGGACTTGTAAGGATTGAAAGAGGTCATGCACTGAATCCAGGTGAGCGTGTATGGATACCTTAGGAGACTCTCTAAATGGCACAATCATAGTGCAAAGTAACTTCATTATTTGTGATTGCTTCTCCATAGATAATGTAGTGTCTTTGGGTGTCTGAGTGAAATACCGTTGCTCACCAGCAGGAGAAGGAAACAGTGGTGCTAGTGTGCTGCTGATGTCATCAGGTAGTGCAGAGGGCTGAGACCTGCCTGGGCAGAGCATATGACCAAGTGTACTGTTGACATCATAATGTGGTGCAGGGAGCTGAGGGTGATATGGGCAGAGCAGAGGATCAGGGTTACTGCTGATGGCATCAGGAACTATGGAGCTTCACCAGACAGAGGGGTGTGGAGGAGTTGACGCTATCCAATCCCTAGACAGTAACTGAAAACTGTTAGCCTCCTGCTTGTGTCTCCGAAACTGATCAGAAACTCTGACCTGTTCAGGAGCAGGGCTAGGTAACCTGGAACCAGAACTGTCATGAAAGTCCATAGGTGCAGAATCAAGGTCCTGACTTACACTGCATACTTCCTTTCTCACAGCATCAAGGTCTCCCTTACACTCACGCAAGGCCTTGGAGCAAGAATCTCTTTCATGCAATGCCTGTTGTAAACGCTGAGTGAGTTATTTCTCTCCCGCAAATCAGTCAGTTCCACATTAGCTCTGTGCAAAGCCTGCTGGGCAGAGTGAGACTCCCCCTGTGCCTATAGTAATTCAGGGTGAAAAGCACGAGTGTTACCCTCAGACTTTTGTTTCAGTTCCTGGTAAAGAGACTGAAACTTAGCTGTCTCTTGAGTCTGGACACTCAGAGCTCCATTAACATCGGCTAGCTGCTGAGACATAGAACCAAGAGAAGCGTCGTTCTGCGTAATTGCAATCTGACGGGAGTAGGAGCATGCCTCCCATTTAGACTTCTCCCTTTCCAAAGAATGACATTTCTCCTGAAGCAAATCGCAGTCAGTGCATAGGGGCAGTAGAAGGCTGGGTACTGCCATTTCCCCCCCCCCCCTTCAGCGGACGCCGGAGAAGGGCTGCGCTCCAAAGCCTGCTGTAAATCAGCATGCTCACTTTCGAGTGCTGCCATAGTCTCCCACGACTTCTGGAGTTCAGACTGCAGAGCTGAAACCTTAGCAGAAGCAGATTGTAAATCAGACATGAGAGAATCCTTCAAAGCAAAGAGTGTACAGGCAAGCTCCGAAAGCACAGCCACTGTGAGACGGGGCTTGGACTGCAGGGCATTCTGCAAAACAGTAGAATAGGCAGCAGCACTTTCCTGAGAGCCCCCCCCAAAACAACAGACGCAAGGAGTCAACAGAGGTGTCCTGCTTGGACCTGCCGAGGGCGCTGGGCGCAAGCACAGAGAACAGAGAGAGTTCAAGTTCAGATAAAAGAGGCATAGGAGATACCATCCTGAAAAAACAAAACAAAAACCAATGTACAGAGAAATAGCTGTGCAATAAACCAGACACTCTAACAGAGGTTAGTTAAACAGAGCATGGCAATAAAATCTCAGGGAACAGACAGCTGGGAAGCCGAAACCATAAATCAGACAAAAAAAGCCAAAATCCTCACAAACAACTAGCAAGCACGGGAATGGAACCAGGGCCGTGCTGACACGGTAAGCGAGGTAAGCAATGCAGGGGGGCGCCGACCTCTAGAGGGTGCCACTCACTTGCAAAACCTTTTACCTGAAGTTGTTATTCTCCTCTCTCCCCTACCCACATCAGGAAATGAAGATAGCCCAGCAGTGCTGAGACAGACACGCTGCTCTGCTAAAGCTGCTTCAAAGAGTACAACCGGCAGCTATTTATGGCTTTGGTGTGTGAACAACTTTCATTCAGGGTGAGCTGGAACAACATTCAAATTAAAGAGAACTGGTTTGGAGGCAGGTGTGCAAGTGAGACTGGGGAGAAATAAAAAAATAAATAGTGTAATTGTTATCTGTAAGTGGTTCAAAGTTTTTGTTTTTTGAGCATGTACACTGAGAGGAGGGCATGACTGCAATGATGTGTACATAATTATCATAGCTACAGCTAAAATCCATTTAATTGGCTGAGGAAGTTTAGCTGACGTATAATGTAGAATAGCTGGTAAGTAAAAATCTGATTGCTTTTTTTGTGTGTTTGTTTTTATATAAAACATTCTGCTTGGATAGGGAGAGTTTGTGATATTTGAAAATACATTTTGCTTTAATGAAATTGCTAAACTTTAGAGTCAGAGACTTATCAATGAGGGATACATACAGTGGAAAGGAAGCCCTGGAAACAGAGTTAAGAGGACAGATACCAGCAACAGAATCAGATACTGGGCCAGCATGATCAGAAAAAGAAAGTCACCAGACAACAAAGGTAGAAAAAAATCGTTTTATTTTCATTTTAGTGTTTGGAATATGTCCACTTTGAGAATTTACATCTGCTATCTTATTTTGCAATATAGCAGTCTCCAAGAGACTGGGCTCCCAGTGAGCCAGGGAGGTCAGACTGTGTAAATGAGATGAAGAGACCCCCCCCCCCCCCCCCCACTGTAACAAAGACAGGAACATGCATAATCAAAGCTTAGGTCTCTGCAGTTACAAGGGCTGGCCATTCCTAATTATGCTAATAGTTTTTAATAGGCTAAGTCCCACTGAAAAGCCTCTTTATAAAGGCAGTGCTTTCTCTGGAGAGCAGTGTTAAGAAACAGAAGGAATTGTGTTTATTTTTTTAAACTGCTTTCCTGTGTAAGCTAATTTACAGTTTTCTAGTATATGCTTGACATTGAAGGGTGTGGTAGACCCTTTTGTCAGGTCTGGCTGGGCCTGTAGTTTTCAGTCTAAAGGAAAGACAGGTAGCAATGGAGAAACATCTAATGAAGAAGCGAGACGGGGGGGGGGGGGGGGCACCAACTGATAGTCTGCAGGGGGGCACCAGAGACCCTTGGCACGGCCCTGAATGGAACCCAGTCACTAAGAATGGGGCTAGGACAAGCTCCCAAATGTAAGGGAACTGGACGAGCTGCCCCAAATATGTAAGAAAGGGACCAGACTAGCTCCCAATATGTAGGGGTATATATCCAGGAGGACAACTCCTAATATATATATCCTGAGGTACTTAGCTGACAGAACACTACCAAATAGCAATTATTCTGGACTCGTGTCTAGGGGAAGCGTACCTCTTTGGCGCAATGGCTAGCTAGCTGTGCTGGAAAAAGGAACAATGCCACAGATGGCATATATATTATTTATTAGGTAAAGAAATATCTATATATAAATAGTTCTGAAGCAAACTGCCAAGCAAAATACAAAATAACTTGCTATAAAAATAGATTATCACCAAAATATAGATAATACTACTACTGCTTATCATTTCTATAGCGCTACTAGATGTACGCAGCGCTGTACACTTGAACATGAAGAGACAGTCCCTGCTCGACAGAGCTTACAATCTAATTAGGACAGACAAACAGGACAAACAAGAGATAAGGGAATATTAAAATGAGGATGATAAAATAAGGGTTCTGAACAAGTGAATAAGGGTTAGGAGTTAAAAGCAGCATCAAAAAGGTGGGCTTTTAGCTTAGATTTGAAGACAGCCAGAGATGGAGCTTGACGTATGGGGGAGCTTCAGGGCTGGTTTGTTTGGTGGCTAAGGCTGCCTGTGGTTTAAAACGTTTCTTTCTCTTTAAAGCTTTTTCTTATAACTGTCTGCCTCTATATCTCAACTAAAACAAACATTAAAAAAAAAAAAAAAGAAAAAAAAACCTGCTCCTTCACTGCTGAGGGTCTTTCCTCTCTAGTCCTCTCTAAGCCTCTTTTATCTACTCTATACTTGCTAGGTTTAATTTGGGGGCTGGTTGTTTCTTTTAAAACTGTGTGCTGGGAAATTGCTTTACTTGTGCTGGAGTTGCTTTGAAGGTGCTGTGTTTCTCTACCCAGTGAAGTAATCCCATTAACTTGCAGTAACAGATAGAGTCTGATAGGCAGTGTAGGATCTAGTTTAGTCTTCCCACCCACCCTCCCTCCCCTTGCACAACACTACATTTATAGCAAGTAGTGTAATTAAGGTAAATAAGCTAGGAGTGCTCTTATAGAACTATATACATTCGTTACCATTTAAGTAGTTATCACTACAAGGATCATACAATATGTAAATTAAAATCACTTTATATCAGACTGAAATTCTTAATACTGTAGCAACTTTTACATTGAGAAACTTGAAAACACTAAGATGGAGTCAGCAGTCCAGCAGCGAGAGGGGTGCTACCCAATCTTTTGTATTGAGTGCAATGTGTATGATTATCTCCCAGTTGGTGAGATGTGATATGTGTATGCCTGATGCAAAGAGCTCCTAGACCTCAGAGAGCATGTTCGTTCTGTCGAGGCTAGAGTAGCAGATTTGGTAGAGATGAGGGAGATAGAGAAATACATAGAGGAGACCTACAGGGATGTTGTAGAGAGGTCCCACCTCCAGTCAGGTAGCCTCTGTGCTACCTTGGAGGAGGGAGGTCTCCCAGAAGGTGAAGTAGGAAGTACTCCTGTAGCCAGCACCTACCCACCAGAAGATGTACTATCCTCTCGCACCGAGGATAAATCTCCAATGGCTGACCGGGAGGAAAAGGTTAGAACAGCTGTCATATTTTATTTATTTATTTGCTGCATTTGTACCCCACATTTTCCCACCTATTTGCAGGCTCAATGTGGCTTACACTGAGGCATATTTTCAAAGCACTTTGGGAGGCTAAGTTCCATAGGTTTCTATGGAACTTTGGGAGGCTAAGTGCTTTGAAAATGAGCCTGTTTATGTTGCAAAAGGTATAATCATAAACAGAGTAAGAGGTATGGTCTAATTTAATATATTACTGTGTAAGAAATTAGGTAGATAGGTCAGTAGAATTATTTACATAACACAAAATAAAAAAGGTAAGATATAATGACCAGTAGTGATAACATGATTAACATAATCAAATTAGAAGGGATCAGTATTAGTTGGTTTAGATATAGAATGGAATCAAGTCATTAAGGAGGATTTTTATTGTAAGTCTCTTGGATCAGGTGTGTCTTCAATAACTTCCGGAAGGTTGTCAAGTCAAACGTTGTTTTTATAGCATTCGGTAGTTTATTCCATGATTTTGTGCAGAGGTATGTGAAGGTAGATGCGTGTAGTGATTTGTATTTCAGTCCTCTACAATTGGGGTAGTGGAAGTTTTTTTTTTGAAATTCTTGTTTATTCACAACAGTTCACAAGGAAACTTAGTACATACATGTAAATTACAATATTGATAACCATCCTTACAACCAAAACTGTTCTCCTTGTTTTCCATTTTTATTCCCCTTCTTCCCCCCCTGAATATCTCCCCTCCTTCTATCCCACCCTCTCCTCCCTCCCTTCCCTTCTTTCAAGAGTTTAATATTCTACTTTTTGTCGTTGCAGTCATAGTCTCCCAAAATGGGGCCCATATTTTGCAATAGTCATCCCCCCTCTGGGACGCTAGGTCCGGGATTCTTCTTCGTTCTAGGGAACACATGTGGATCATCAGTGCTCTCCACTGTGATATCGTTGGACTTTCGGAAGACAACCAAACCTGCAGGATCACCTTTTTCCCCATTAGGACTGTCCTCTGTAAAAAGGTTTCCATGCCAGCCGGTTTATGACTTTGTATTGTAAATCTGTGGAATAATTGTCTCGGGGAGTGGTGCCACTTTACTTTCCACATGTCTGACACCTGTTCTGCCAGAGATTTCCAGAATTTGTGCACCTTTTGGCACGACCAAAACATATGGCCTAGATGGGCATTCGCTAACCCACATTTTGCACAGGCATCATTTTCTCTTAGTGTCGCTTTATAGGCCCTGCGTGGTGACACATAAAGGCGCAGGATAAACCTAAATTGTGTTTCTTGCCAGCACGCATTCTCAGTCAATTTATAGGTCCTTTGCACACAATTTCCCAGCTGTTCCGCTGTGACAGTTACTCCCAATTCTGCCGACCATTGTCCCGCTTCTTTATCATAGTCATATTTCTTTACCTGCTCCCTAAGAAGGCAGTGAAAGCATTTAAGTGGTATCCGCGTTTGGTCGTCCAGGCCCAACATTGTATTGTATGTCTCCCAACTTCCCGCACTAAGCGATGGGCTAGGAAGTGACTGGATATAGTGCCGTAATTGCATAAACGCAAATACATCTTTCTTGTCCAGTTTGAATTCCGTGCACAATTCTGTGAATGGCTTCATCGTGCCTTGCTCCGTCACCACATGGAACAAGTATCTAACTCCACGTTCCTCCCAAATCTTGAATATCTTAGACGTGTCCCCCACAGGGAATGCCGGATTGCCCCTAATTGGCAATAACGGTGAGGATGTCGTGCTCAGTTCGTAATGTTTTGTCAGCCATCTCCACGTTTTTTGCAAGGGTCTGAAGATTGGCGCCGCCGCCCCAACAGTCTTTTTGGTGTCTGAGGGCGTATGTAGCCAACTGGCAAAATGCTGATGTCGAAACCATTGTATCTCCATTTGTGTGTTTGTAAAGTATTCTTTACTCCGAAACCAATCGGAAATGTGTCGCATTGAGCTTGCTGCTGAGAAGAGCCTCAAATCCAATAGTCCCAATCCTCCCTTCTCTCGCGGGAGCATGACTCGTTTGATTGGCATTCTCGCTCGTTTACCTTGCCACAGGAATTTGTTGAGTTGTTTATGTAACCATCTCTCATCTTTCTCACTCAGGTGCATTGGCACCATTTGAAAAGCATAAATCCATATGGGGAACAGGATCATGTTGTAAAGAGCCACTCTTCCCATTAATGAGATGGGCAGTGCTTGCCAGTTATGAAGTGCGTTCCCAACTCTGTCTTTCATTTTGTCCATATTTAGGGTATACAGTGTGTTAAGGTCAGCCGGGATCTGGACCCCTAAATATGTCACCGCCCCTTGTGCCCATTGTAATGGGAACCTTCCCTCCCATTCTGTTACCAACTCCGGGCCTACAGGAAGAGCTACTGATTTCTGGGTATTTAAAGTGAACCCTGAGTGGAACCCGAACTCCTCTATTGTCATTAACAGCCGAGGTAACGATGATTGTGGCCGTGTTAAAGTTAAAAATAGGTCATCCGCGAAGGCTAGTACCTTCACCACCTGCCCCGGAAACTGAACCCCTTCTATGTCCGGATCCATTGCTATCGTACGCAACAATGGCTCCAAGTAAATCAAAAACAATAGTGGTGATAACGGGCATCCCTGTCTTGTGCCCGCCTGTATCTCAATTTTGGGAGACTTGACCCCATTTACTAAAATCTTCGCCGTGGGGCCGTCATACAAAGTTTTGACTGCTTTTAGAAACCAGCCATCTCCCCCCACATATGTTAGCACTCGAAACAGATACTCCCAGTTAACTTTGTCAAAAGCTTTCTCTGCATCGAGGCTGGCCATCAGCATCCTGGTTTTTGTGTCTTGGCTCTGGGCAATTGACATAAGGACCTTCCTTACATTAATTCCTGAATGTCTTCCCCTAATAAAGCCCACTTGATGTTCCCCTATCAACTCCTTCAACCGAGGTGCTAATCTCTCCGCCAGTATTCGGGCCAGAATTTTTAAATCTACATTAATAAGTGATATTGGGCGGTATGACTCAACTCGGTCTTCCGGCTTACCCGGCTTAGGAATTAGTGTTATTATTGCTTCATTTTCTCCAGGAGTAAAGGAGCCCCTCTGTACCACCGCTTCATAATACTCTATCAATGGCCCATAAAATTGTATCGGCAATATCTTATAGTATTCAGCTGAAAATCCATCTGGGCCCGGAGCTGAACCCAGAGGGAGGCTTTTGAGCACCTTTTGAATCTCTTGGGCCTGTATTGGTGAGGAGAGCAAATCTCGCCCCGTCTGTGTCAATTTAGGCATTCCAGAGTCCATTAAATAGTCAATGGTTAATTGCTCCTCTGGACTATCACCCCTGGAATACATCTCTGTGAAGTGCTTGTGGAAGGCCTCTGTGATTCCCTCTATATTATGAACCCGTGGACCCCGTTTAGGGAGGATGGAGGCTACCAGCTTCCTAGGCCTCTGCGTTTGTGCCACTTTGGCCAGAAGTCTACCCGCCTTATTCCCAAACCTATGATAATATAACCGGCTCCCCGTCATCTGTTTTTGGGTCCTTTCATGTATAAGGGAGTTGAGGGCCACCATTGTGGCTGTTAAAGCATCTCGGTTTTCCGTTATTGCGTGTTGTATGAATCTATGTTTTACCCTCTTCAGCTCCTGCTCCAGGTTAATTATGCCCGCCGCTATCTGTTTCCCCCTAGCACTCATGTATGCTATTATCCCCCCTCTGACTACTGCTTTAGAGGCCTCCCAAAGTATAATTGGGGATACACATGTTCCTGCATTCGTAGCTATGTACTGGTCCCATTGTTCTCTAATGTATTTGGTGAATCTTTCATCTTTATACAGGAAGGAGGGGAATCTCCAAGTATAGCCCTTCTCCCCGGGAATGTCATGCACCACATCTATCCAAATTAATGAATGGTCTGACACTTCCATCGGGCCTATCTCTGCTCTTTCAATTCTAAAAAATAATGACTGGTCCACTAGTATATAATCCAGTCTGGACCACGTCCCATGGGCCTTTGATTGGTGAGTGTAGTCTAAGGTGGTTGGGTGCAGTAACCTCCAGGGGTCCACCAATCCCAACTCTGTTCCCAGCTCCTGCAAACTAGCCCTCTCCTCGAGTTCCCTCCTCCCTGACCTGTCCAACTGCGGGTCCAGAGCTTTATTAAAATCACCTGCCCATATCCATGGCGCGTCAGTATATTGGAGGCCCAATGAAATTAGTGTTTGGTAAAACGCAGTTGCCTGGGAATTGGGGGCATATACCGCACACAAATAAACCCGCATTCCTTGCATGTTTAAACTTAACAGTACCACTCTTCCCTCCCCATCTTTATATATTAGTTTAGAGCCACACATCAGACCTTTTTTAATGAGAATTGCCACCCCACTTCTCTTTGCCCCTGAAGACGAGTAATAGCATTCTCCCACCCATTTTTGTTTTAATTTTTCATGTTCTATGTCTGTTAATTTAGTCTCCTGTAAGCAGGCTATCGAGGCCTTATGATGTTTAAGCTGGTTTAAAATCTTGGTCCTCTTGATGGGGGATGTTATGCCCGAAACATTCCACGATATTACTCGCAAAGTGGACTTATGTGCCTATCTCTTCCTCTATGTCCTCCATTAGTTCCCTTAGAAAAACTACCCCAGGGGCCCAGCCCATCCCCTGTGGTTCCACCCTACCATTGCCCTGCTTCTTAAGTCGCAATATGGTTTGAATTTTCCCTATTTTGACTACAACTTTCAATATTCTTCTCCCTGATACCCTCCCCCCTCCCCTCATGTCCTACCCTACCTCTCACTGTTCCACGATTACTATATTTTCTTCCCCCCTCCCCATAGCTCTCCCCTCCCCTCCCCATTCTCGCTCTGGGCTCCCCTCTTTCTCTGAGGGTTAGCCTATCTGGGTCTTCACCTGGTGCCTTAAGGCCGTCTCCCCCCCATCATTTAACTTCTCCCTCTTGTAACTTAAGCTTAAACCATCCATCTTATAACCAAAAACTTCACTTCCCGGCTGACCCCCATTACACACCTGCAATGTGTACTGCCTTCACACTGGTTCCAAGGATTTCACCCATTCTTCTGCCTCTGCTGCCTCTGTAAATGCGTGCCAGCGGTTCAAATGTTGTATCTTTAAAATTGCTGGGAATTGTACCATAAAACGATACTTCTTTTCAACTAGGTGGGAGCAAATGGTTGAAAATGCCCTCCTCTTGGATGCTAGTTCCGCCGAATAGTCCTGGAACATCCTGATTTGTTGCCCTTCGTATTTCACAGACTCTCTCTTGTTTTTAAAGGAACTTAGAAGCTGCGCCTTCTGAGCATATCTATGAAATTTTGCTATAATTACTCTGGGTTTCGTGGCATCCGATCTCGCCGGGCCCACCCGATGTACCCTATCCATTGTTATCTCCCCTTGTATAGCCACCTCAGGGAAGTGCGCAATTAGCCATGTTTCCAGGGTCTTTGCCAGCGACGTCTCTGCTACCGACTCAGGGAAGCCAACAAATCTGAGATTGTCCCTCCTCGCTCTGTTTTCCAGCTCCTCCAGCTTATCGTGTTGTGTTTTGATTATGGCCTCCATACTGTCCACTTTATCCTTGTACTCCTGTAGAGTGTCTTCCACGTCCGAAACTCTGCACTCGACCTCGCCGGTCCGCCGTTGCAACTCTGTTGTGGACTGCGCAATTCCTGCTATTTGCTCCGAAAGCTGCTGCAGTCGGGGATCTAACGCTTTAACTACAGCCTCCGTCAGCTCCGCCGTTAGATTTGTCTGGGCCGATCGGGGCGGCGAGTTAGGCGCCATTTTGTCTTCTCCCGATTTTGCCTTTTCCGCGCCTCTGCGAAGTGTTTTTGCAGCCATCAACGTTTGCGAATTGGTCAGAAATTTGTCCATATATTCTCGGACTGTTCTGAGCCCTTTTTCTCTCAATCTGGGTATTGATGTCGAATTTCAAGGTGTTTTGGGGGAGTTCGGGCCTCGCAGCAATCCCAGGTGCGTCTGCTGTTGTTCACAGCATCACGTGACCCTTTCGGGATAGTGGAAGTTTAAGAAGGTACTTGGCAATTCAATCATTAGGAATGTAGATAGCTGGGTGGCTGGTGGACGGGAGGATCGCCTGGTGACTTGCCTGCCTGGTGCGAAGGTGGCGGACCTCACGTGGCACATAGGATTTTAGATAGTGCTGGGGAGGAGCCAGCTGTCTTGGTACATGTGGGTACCAATGATGTAGGAAAATGTGGGAGAGAGGTTATGGAAGCCAAATTTAGGCTTTTAGGAAGAAAGCTCAAATCCAGGTCCTCTAGGGTGGCATTTTCTGAAATACTACCCATTCCACGCGCAGGGCCCAAGAGGCAGGCAGAGCTCCAGAGTCTCAATGCGTGGATGAGACAATGGTGCAGGGAGGAGGGTTTTAGATTTGTTAGGAGCTGGGCAACATTCTGGGGAAGGGGGAGCCTATTTCGAAATGATGGGCTCCATCTTAACCAGGGTGGGACCAGGCTGCTGGCGTCAGCATTCAAAAAAGAGAGCAGTTTTTAAACTAGATATGGGGGAAAGGCCGACAGTCACACAACAGCGCATGGTTCGGGATAATGTATCTTGCAAGGATACCTCACAAACAGGGAAGGTAGGGTTTCTGGATAGTCAGGTTGCACAAGAGACCATGGTAGGCCAGGTGCCTTTAAATACAACTAAAGATCAGACAAAAGATGGCAAATCAATAGTGTCAAGCACTAAGCATCATGCAAATAGGAACAACAAACATACTCTGAAATGTCTATATGCAAATGCTAGGAGTCTAAGAAATAAGATGGGAGAGTTGGAATATATTGCACTAAATGAAAAATTGGATATAATAGGCATTACTGAGACCTGGTGGAAGGAGGATAACCAGTGGGACACTGTCATACCGGGGTACAAAGTATATCGTAGTGATAGGGTGGACCGGACTGGTGGAGGGGTAGCGTTGTATATTAATGAGAGCCTTGACTCAGATAGATTACAAATTCAGCAGGACACAAATCACACCTTTGAATCATTGTGGGTTGAAATTCCATGTAAAAAAGGGAAAAGGACGGTGATAGGAGGAAACAGAGAGTGGGGTTAAATGGGCAGTATTCACAATGGAGAAGGGTAGTTAGTGGGGTTCCTCAGGGGTAAGTGCTTGGACCGCTGCTCTTTAATATATTTATAAATGATTTAGAGATGGGAGTAACTAGCGAGGTAATTAAATTTGCTGATGACACAAAGTTATTCAAAGTCGTTAATTCACGAGAGGATTGTGAAAAATTACAGAAGGACCTTACGAGACTGGGCAGCTAAATGGCAGATGACGTTTAATGTGAGCAAATGTAAGGTGATGCATGTGGGAAAAAAGAACCCAAATTATAGCTACGTCATGCAAGGTTCCACGTTAGGAGTTATGGACCAAGAAAGGGATCTGGGTGTCGTCGTCGATAATACACTGAAACCTTCTGCTCAGTGTGCTGCTGCGGCTAGGACAGCGAATAGAATGTTGGGTATTATTAGGAAAGGTATAGAAAACAGGTGAGAGGATGTTATAATGCCATTGTATCGTTCCATGGTGCGACCGCACCTTGATTATTTTGTCCAATTCTGGTCGCCGCATTTCAAGAAAGATATAGTGGAATTGGAAAAGGTGCAGCGAAGGGCGACGAAAATGATAGCGGGGATGGGACGACTTCCCTATGAAGAAAGACTAAGGAGGCTAGGGCTTTTCAGCTTGGAGAAGAGATGGCTGAGGGGAGACATGATAGAGGTATATAAAATAATGAGTGGAGTGGAACAGGTGGATTTGAAGCGTCTGTTCACGCTTTCCAAAAATAGAAGGACTAGGGGGCATGCAATGAAACTACAGTGTAGTACATTTAAAACAAATGGGAGAAAATTTTTTCTTCACCCAACGCGTAATTAAACTGTGGAATTCGTTGCCGGAGAACATGGTGAAGGCGGTTAGCTTGGCAGAGTTTAAAAAGGGTTTGGACAGTTTCCTAAAGGACATGTCCATAGTCCGCTACTAAATGGGCTTGGAAAAATCCACAATTTCGGGAATAACGTATAGAATGTTTGTACGTTTGGGAAGCTGCCAGGTGCCCTGGTCCTGGATTGGCCGCTGTCGGGGACAGGATGCTGGGCTTGATGGGCCTTTGGTCTTTTCCCAGTATGGCATTACTTATGTACCGGCTCAGGAAGTCGATTCCAGACATATGGTGCAGCAAGATAAAAGCAACAGAGTCTGGAGTTAGCGGTGGAGGAAAAGAGTGCAAATAAGAGAGATTTACCCAGTGAACGAAGTTCCCGGGGAGGAATGTAGGGAGAGATGAGAGTGGAGAGGTACTGAGGAGCTGCAGAGTGAATGCACTTATAGGTCAATAAGAGGAGTTTGAACTGTATGCGGAAACGGATAGGAAGCCAGTGAAGTGACTTGAGGTGAGGACTAATATGAGCATAACGACACTGGCGGAATATTAGTCGTGCAGCAGAATTTTGAACAGATTGAAGAGGAGAGAGATGGCTGAGTGGGAGACCTGTGAGAAGCAAGATGCAATAGTCTAAGCGAGAGGTGATAAGAGTGTGGATGAAGGTTCTGGTAGTGTGCTCAGAAAGGAAAGGGCAAATTTTGGTGATATTATTGAGAAAGAAACGACAGGTTTTAGCAGTCTGCTGAATATGTGCAGAGAGGGAGGAGTCGAAGATGACCCCAAGGTTACGAGCTGATGAGACAGGATGGATGAGAGTGTTATCCACAGAAATAGAGAATGGGGAAGAGGAGAGGTTGGTTTAGGGGGAAAGATAAGAAGCTCAGTCTTGGTCATGTTTAGTTTCAGATGGCACTGAGGGCCAGATGCTCTAAACTTTACGAGCCAATAACGAGCCATTAACGAACAAGTAGTAAACCTTGGCATGCACTAAATACTTTTTTCCGACGACTGTAGCAACTAACGCAAACGGAATGCAGATGAGCAAATTGTGTAGAAACCCTATTGAAATGAGATGCACTAAGCTTTTCTGCTTGCCCTAACGCTGGGAAATCTAACGAGAGGTCTGTATCTCTCTTTGGGGCTGGGTCGCTTTACTCATACTTCTTCAAGAGCGCAGGGAGGTTGAGGAAGAAGAAGAAAAATTGATTTGTGTTCTTCGTTTTTCATCCCTTGCAAAGTTTATAGTCCAGTTTATTATGACAAATTGGCATGTTTTGCAACTAGATGGAATGTTCCTTGAAAAGCCATTAATAGCATTCTCCAGATCTAACAATTTAGGAGAATTATTATCTAAAAAGAAAAGAAGAATATTCAGGGATAAAAATGTGAATCCTCAACATAGTTGCTGTGGCAGATGCCAATGGTGTGATCAAACAATACCTGGTCCTTACTGGATGGACCCTCAAACCAAACGAGTGGTGAAATCATATACTTCAACTAATTGTCTGACAGCTATGGTAATTTATGTGATATCATGCCCTTGTGAGAACATATATGTGGGTCGAAGTAAGCGATCTGTTAAAATTTGCTTAAATGAACACAAGTCTCATATCCAAACTAATAAAGAGGAAGCTCCACTTGTTCAACATTGGATTGAATATAAACATAAAATCACAGATATAAAATGGAAAGTAATTGATCATATTCAAGTAGGTTGGGAGGATGGTAATATAGAAAGCTTCTTAAATTACAGCCACTTGATTCCTGTCATCTGAAGTACCTGACCTGGAAAGTCAGTGAGCTTCAGGCCCTAGTAGCAAATCCACCTTAATGAAGTTTCATCATAACAGAGTAGTTCTCCACACTCACCCTTTCCTTCCTAAAGTGGTTCTGGATTTCCATATTAACTAGTCAGTTGTTCTGCCAACATTCTTCCCAAAACTACATGCCCACCCTGGCGAAAGTGCACTTCCACCTTGGACTGCAAGCGAGCCTTAGCCTTCTATCTGGAGCTGACTAATGCCCATAGACAGACCACCTAGCTTTTTGTTTCTTTTGATCCCAACAGGATGGGAGTAGCCATTGGCAAACTCACTTTATCCAATTGGTTGGCAGATTGCATCTCTTTTGCCTATGCCCAATCTGGGCTGACTCTGAAGGGTCATGTCACAGCTCACAGCTTTAGATCCATGGCTGCATCAGTAGCCCATCTGAAATCAGCCTCTATCAGAGAGATTTGCAAGGCTGCAGCATGGTCTTTGGTCCACACATTCACATCCCACTACTGTCTCAAGCAGAATGCCTGACGCTATAGCAGGTTTGGTCAGACAGTACTACAGAATCTGTTTTGTGTCTAGAATCCAACTCTACCCTCCTAGGCTCGTTATTTCTGTTTCAGGCTGTACCTTCACAGCCAGTTCATTTTGTTTTTAGTTCATTTTAGGTTTTTGGTTGTTTAGGCCTTGCCGTTGTAAATCCCTATTATGAGAAGATATGGCCTGTTTGTCCTAGGAGAAACTGAAGCTATGTACTTATAGCAGGTGTTCTCTACAGGTCAGTCATTCTCACAACCCTCCCTCCTCCCCTTGGAGTTGTCTTTTCCATCTGTGTCCCTCGCTCACACATCAGTTGGGAAGCCATCTGCGCATGCATGGTGGGATGCTGCCAAAGGCCTCTTAAAGAGATAGAGTTCTGGGCAACGTCCACACCGGACTTATCAGATGACATCACCTAGTTGTGAGAATGATTGGCTCCTGTCCTCAGAGAACACCTGCTACAGTTAAGTAACTTCCCTTTATATACATTTAGATCTATCTATACATATGTATAATGTGATGTATGGGACACCCTCCTGGTCTCCCTGTTGTTTTTTTCATATGTTATTGCCACTGAAAATACTAGTTGAAGGGAGAAGAATTACCTGGCTAGCTAGGTATACATCCC
Source organism: Microcaecilia unicolor (assembly GCF_901765095.1). Lineage (NCBI taxonomy): Eukaryota > Metazoa > Chordata > Amphibia > Gymnophiona > Siphonopidae > Microcaecilia > Microcaecilia unicolor. The sequence continues at coordinate 233,259,178 of NC_044036.1, forward strand.
TGGAATGGTTGCAGCAGGAGAGGGGATGAGCAGAATAACCAAGAGGGCAGATTCACCAAGTTGCAAACCCTACCCAGTAGCACTTAGTGATGTCCTTCACAGGACAGACACAGAACCCCTGGAAGAGAGGAAACCTAGCATGGCCTCAGGAAGGGAGGTTTTCCACACCTGTAGTGCTTTCCTGGAGGGAAAGGAGGCAGTCCTTAGGAACATGCCAGGACGTACATCCAGCCTATACTCCTCTAAGCAGTATACCCTGGGAGCCAAAATGAGGCTTGGAAATGTGGGGGGGGGGGGGGGGGGGGTGCACTGCATCAAGGTAAAAAGCCTGCTGTTATTTCAAAGGAGAGAAGGAGATGGGAGAGTAACCTGCCTGAAGGGAGGAGAGATCTTCCTCACAGAGAACCTACAAGGGATAAATGGGCTACCCGACCCAGGGGGAAGAGGACCCTAAAGGCAGTTTCTGGTCAGTGAGAGAAAGGGGAGGGGAAATGCTGTCACAAGAATGGGACTGACTTGCCTGAAGAGAGAGAGGGGGTCAAGGAGCAATTGCCTTAGTGAATGAAGTTTGTTCTGAAAATGAAGGAACAGTTGCCAGTGACGGAGAATAGGTTGCTGACCCAGATGACTAGGCAGTTAGCGGCACGAATGGGCAGCAGCCCAGCACAACTAGAGGAGGCTAGTGCTGGGAGGGGGATGGGGTCAGAAAGAAAGGGTTTGCAGTCAGCAGTAGGCAGGCTGGATCAGGATTAGCAGAAGGGGAGGCAGGAAAGGTTAGAGGGGGAGGGTTGGGGAAGTTTGTAATAGAAAGGGAAGTCCTAGGGGTAGAGAGAAGGGGTGGCCATGGAAGGAAGTAAGGAGTTGGCAAGGTTGTAATCGCCATTGTGCTGGCAGCTCCAGCAGGCTCACCCACCCCAAGGTAGGTAGGGGTCATGTTTGTAGCATTCGGCATGGGTACTAGTCAAATAGAGCACACAGCAAGAGGTTTCAGACCAAAGCAAGCTTCCACAGTGGTCAAAGATATGTTGTGTTGGCACATTTTAGCTGTGGCAGGGATGATGTTAAAACCACGGGTGGTCCCCCCCCTTGTACTAAAGGGGATCAGTGCAACAGTAAGAGGAAGTTGACAGGGCCTACCTCAGACTTAGACAGAATAAGGAGGCTGAAATCAAGAAAGCATCAAAGCTAAGAAGGGGAAGGTGCTTTTATGGCAACCCCTTATCAAGAAACTAATGGTAGTGCATCTGCATGTCTACGATATATGCCACAGGCTGCACATGAGCGTGCTTCATGTAAGGCTGAAACAGTTGGAGCTGTGTGACTCGAAAGGCTATACACCCTGCCAGTGGCGTAGCCAAGGGTGGGCCTGGGTGGGCCTAGGCCCACCCACTTTGGACTCAGGCCCACCCAGTAGCAGCACATCTATGATGTGGTTGGCAGGGATTCCGAAGCCCCACTAGCTGAAAACTCCCAACAACTGTCCCTCCTGCATACCTTGTAAATAGCAGATCTTCACCTGCAGCAAGCATACATACTGCTCACACCGGCCCCATAGCCTTCCCTCTGACATATTCCCGCCTATGCAGAAACAGGAAGTTGCAGCAGTGGGAAGGCTGTAGGGCCAATGTGACCAGTGTGTATTAGTTGCTTCTCACTGCCAGTGAAAATCTGCTATTTAAAAGGTATGCGGGAGAGGGGGGATGTTTGAGACCATATGGCATGCGGGCAAGAGAAGGAGAGACCAAATCACCTGTAGGACTGGGTGGGGTTCTAATGCCCACCCATCCTGGGCCCAGGCCCACCCAAAATTGGGTGTCTGGCTACGCCCCTGCCCTGCAAGAAGTGTTTCAATTGCAAATAAGCGTAATGATCACTAGGTCGAAGCCTATAATCTTCCACTAAGGTTTCAAAGGAGATTGTCCTCTCCCACATTCAGCTGCCCCCACATATCCAATCCAGAAGCCGCCCAGCGATGAAAAGTAGTATTCTCCACACCTGGCCCAAACAAAGGATTATTCATTATCGGCGCCAATCCAGACACCGGAGGTTGGCACTCCGGAAACATAAGATCCCAGTAGTAAAAAGTAGCCTGCACTGTAGGTGGAAATCTGTCAACCTGTCCTCTATGCTCACCTGAAAGCCACATTTAATCCCCCAACCTGCGAGAACCCACCAAAGATTGCTCAATATGTACCCACAATTTATGATCTTCCCTCCGAAACCACTCAACAGCCAACCTAGACTGCGCAGCACAATAATACCAGAACAGGTTGGGTACCCCCAATCCCCCAGCATGCTTACTCTTATATAAAAAAGCACGCGGCAGACATGGTCTCTTCTGATTCCAAATGAAACGAATCAAACTATCTTGTAACCTAGACAAAAATTACCTGGACAAACGCAAGGAAGTACCTGAAATAAGTACAATAAGCGGGGTAAAATATTCATTTTAATCACAGCAATCCGCCCAAACCAGAATAGACCCATGGACAACCATCTATCCAAATCTCTTTGCACCGCCTTCTGAAGGGCCAGATAATTAACAGCAAACAGCTCTGACAAATTCCCAGGATTCTGAACCCCTAAATAGCGTATATCTCGGACCGACCATTTAAAGGCAAAAGACATCTTCAATGTCCCCATCAGCCAACCCAGTAGATTTACTAGCATTCAACTTATATCCAGATATCCGTGAATACGCCTCTATCTCCCTCAGTAGGAAGAGAAACTAACGGTTTAACGATAGGAGAATATCATCTGCAAATAATGCGATTTTATGTTCCTGTGCTCCCACCCTTACTGCGGTGATGTCTACATTCTCTCGAATAGCCACTACTAAAGGCTCCATCGCCAGAGCAAATAGTAGAGGAGACAGCGGACACCCCTGCATGGTACCACGACCCAAAAAAAACGCCCCCGAGTTCCCACCATTAACTCTCACACAAGCCTGTGGCAAAGAGTATAACGCTTGAATCCAGGACCTATAAAACGGACCTATCCCAACCCAATGTAAAACCTTATCCAAATACCCCCAGTGAACCCGGTCAAAGGCCTTTTCAGCATCCAGTCCTAATAACACCACTGGCCAGGCCTTCAACTTAGCTGCATAAAGTAAGTCCAAAGTTGTTGTTATTATTATTATTAGCATTTGTATAGTGCTTCTACGTATATTATCCATTGCCTACCGCTTTGCTACAAAACCAACCTGACCTGGATGGATTAAATTAGGAAGCACATTACACAACCGATTCGCAAGCACCTTAGCCAAGATTTTAACATCAGTATTGAGTATAGAAATAGGGTGATATGACGCACACTCAGTTTTGTCCTTATCTGGTTTTGGTATTGACTACCCCTACTTGACTGACTCTACATTTGTCCATTAGATTGTAAGCTCTTTGAGCAGGGATTGTCCTTCTGTGTTAAACTTGTACAGCGTTGCGTAACCCTAGTAGCGCTTTAGAAATGTTAAGTAGTAGTAGTAGTATTACGGCCACCCAGGCCTCTATCATAGACCTAGGAAAAGGCGCACCGTCCCTCACAGAATTAATAATCAACGTCAAATACGGTGTCAACTCCCCTGCAAAGGTCTTAAAAAACTCATTCGTAGATCCATCCAAACCAGGCACCTTCCCTGTCAGCAATGCTTTAATAACCTGGGTCACTTCATCCACCATCACTGGAGCTTCCAGTTCTCTTCTCTGTAATTCAGATAAAACCGACAGACCCCGTGCCGCCAAATAATTGTCAATTTCCCCAGTCTGTACAGCAGCATCCTCCCTATTGTTTTAATTACCCCTCTCTAGACCCCTGCAGGACCCTTTCCCACGGAGGTGGAGAGAGGGTTTCAGAAGGTGCAGAATAAGTCTCTTAAATATGAGCTCTGTTTTCTGGCTCCTAATTTCTAAGAGCATCTTAGTGCATCTATTCTCCCACATACTGTGGTAATGAGTGGGAGGTTTTTTTTTTTTGCCTATGTGGGTATTATAGAGGATAATTTATCTGTGTAGGTGTATTAGGAGAAAGAAGGTACGTAGCCAAGAAATAGACACAAACAAGGGAGATAGGTGATAACATTTATTTCAATCTTACCCAATTACAATTTCAATCAGTCTGGTACTCTCATCAGTCAAAGTGTCAGAACAACCGACCGTAGTTCTGCCCTCTGGGTACAGTTGGGGAAAAAATCCAAACTCCGCCTAGATTTGCAGATCTTAAATACCATTCAATTCAATGGGCACACAATTTTTTTCATATGTGAATCATACTTTCTGACAGTTTGCTTAACCGCAGTTCGGATGCCCTCCTTTCCCCCCTTTCACCTATTTCTTCATAACTGTCATTTCCTGAGTTGTAAACAAGTTTCTTAACATACAGAGATTAGTATTCATATCTCATGAACAGGACGCCATCTTTACAAAAGCAGACTCCATCTTATGAACCTAACTTCTTACTATTTTAGCCATTAATTCCTCCATCTTGGCCCTTACACTGTATTTGAATGTCACACCAGATCCTAATAAGGCTTGCCAAGCGGTCCTGCTTCCGCAGGCACTCAGCTACAAGGCCATCATCAGATTTTCAAGCCTAGTCAGTGTTTTACAGCAGCTTAGGCTATAGAGCTCGGCCCACCACTATTCCAGTGAAGGGGTCTCAAGTTGTAACACATATTAACATTCCCCTCTTCACCCTATCTCATAGGGTGACACTAAGGTTGTCTAGCCTGATACCATCCATTCCAGAAGGTATCCTGTAAAGCTATCAATTTAGAGAGTCTGATTGAAATCTGGTATGGCAAAAATTTTGGAATCCTAGTCACAACATGAATACCATCTCTGTCTCATTCTAACCCCTCTTGGGACTAACCCATATCTGCGATTGAGCAACAAACTACAATTACAAAGGCAATATCTTTTAACCTATTAATATGCAGGTTTACATATGTATATATGCAGGTTTTAAATGTATATATAGCTATAAATCATCGAGCTAATTAATTCCTTGGTTATATACTGATTGTATGCTGATTATACGTTTGCATTGATTACATAGTTATATCGATTATTGATCACATCCTTATATAAAGCATTATGTCATTATTTTGCATTCCTATGTGCTCTTAGTCTATTATATAGTTGCAGGTACATCTGTAGCTTCTCTAGCAATCGCATAGCGATTGGTCCATCTCATAGGGAGATAGTCCAATGTATTATCTCCTGTGGTGTTGGGAAGGAGATTTTCGTATAAGACATATTGTCCTGTTGCTGCTTTCTTTGTTATGGCAGTTTCAATTAAGCGTTCTACTAAGCCTCTAGCACATAGGATTATGCAGCATCCTACCAATACGAAAATGGCAACCACTATGATAATGGTGGTGGCTGCAGAAATGATAAATGTCTTCCATTTACCAAAAGCTTTATCCATCCAACCAGTCCAGGATGTATCAACACCTGAGTTTTCAGCCACTTCCTCTGAGAGTGAGGTGAGGCCTTTCAAAGCTCTGGTGATTGACCCATCTGGGGCGGTGTTGTTGGGGATAAAGGTGCAACACTGTGTACCTATTTTGTGGCACACCCCTCCGTCCGCCGCTAGCAATTGGTCAAGCACCAATCGATTCTCAAGCCTCATTCTGCTAGTGGCATCTAACTGTGCTGCAATACCTTGAACCGCATCTCTGGTATAATTCACAAACCTCTGTTGATTGTAATATATGTAGTTGATCCAATCTACGTTCTTGTTGATAGTTGCCCACCAAAAGAAGGCAGCTTCAAATCCTGCAGCAATCTGGTTTCTGGCTTTGAATTCATCAGGGACCCCTCTTGGAACTCCAATTGCATCAATATAGACCCGGTCATCAAAAGATCCGGGCACTGCATGTCTCTTCACTCGTGAGGAAGAGCTGCTATGAGGAGGAATCAAAGATGCAATGACTATTGGGATTACCATTTTGACCAAGGCACATCTGCCTGTCCAACTTCTGTGGCGTGTATGGTGGATAGTGTTGGTTCCATAATACCACCATACATCTGCTCTAGTCTGAGAAAATCTGTGAGGTTCAGACCTCACAGGGCCCCTTTTCCTAGAGTAGTATTACAATTGGTCAAATTTCCCAAAAACCGTGGGTTTTTAACTGCATATCGGTCCAGACATGTATGATACCTTGTGGCAGGGTCTGGAATTCTGATTGCAGGTGGTACCCTCAGCCGAGGGGGCAAGTAGGGATAATGTTTGTCAAGATGTTGACAAGACTGATTAATGTCCTCTTTTACCTGCAATAGCTCTAACATACACCAAAAACCATCTGGATCATTGTACCAATCTAAAGGAAAATGAACCGCTGTAGGTTCTGCCTTTGCATGTGCACAGAAATAACAATTAGAAACATTCAAACTTGCTGTGGTATAGTGGGCCCATTCGAGCCATAGGTTAGTATCCCCAAACCCAGTTTCAAGTGCAATTAAGTCTTTGGCATTGTTAATCTGTACAACCTGGTAGGGAATCTTTTCTTCTGGGGCCTTTGTTGGCATTAAGGGGTTTCTTTCAGGTTTGGGAGGAGGAATAATAAGAAATGTACCAATGGGATCCCTGCCTGTGGCATCTATTCCAAGGGGATAGGCCCTGTATGTGACAGAGATTATTCCTCTGAAAGTGATAGCCACCTGATTGCACTTGGTCATTGGACAATTGGTAATTACTCGTGGTTTCATAATGGAAATACTCTTCTTGAGTTCAGGAATCGCTTGACCTGAATAGGGAACCCATGTACCTGTGTACCACCATACCTCTGCCCAACTTCCACATGTGGAGAAGGGACACATGTATATATCAAAAGCTGAATAATACTGCTGGTAAGGATGTTCACCACACCTAGTGTAAGCACACACATCGAGGGTTATTGTAATCGTCTCCTTGGTTGAGGCTAATACTATCTTGTATCCAATTAAACAATCTGGTATCTGCATTACTTGTAACCTGGAAGGTACAATGACCATGGCTAACACATGTAGTAGGAGGGCAAGGCACATCATGTTGGCAGTTTGCATGACTGTAGGAATGGTAATTGACAAGCAATGAATATTGTGAGTAACAAAATTAATCCTAGGGTTTTAGCAAGAGCTGCAATTACAACAATCAGTACTCCAAAATACACCAGGAACTGATATACCATTAGGCGTTGCTTGTGTAAGGGGGATAGATTCTGGTAGCTCCTGTTTCGGAGAGACTAAATACCTCCAAAGGTCTTGATCCTACTTCTCTAATGAATAGAAAGGGGATCCAATCAGTTTTAAGTACACAGTATGTAATTAACCAGAAATCTACTACCTCACGAGTTTCTGGTCTCACTAGGGGTACTTCGGTCTGTTTTACTTGCAAGCCTAAACCTCCTCCAAACAATGCAAGGGTGTGAATGATAGTCCGATTGGGGACAATAGTCCAAGTGTCGAGTAAGGGTTCACACAGTGTTTGATATCGGGTCAATGAATCCCAATTGGGATCGTCTTGCGGAGCCGGGTCCCAGTGAGGATATCTTAAGTCCCAGGGATCTAAAAGGTGGATTGGGGGTTCAGAAATTACTGAATCCCAGAAGTCTGAGGGTGACAAAGGTGGGAAGTCAAGGAAGAGTACTGTTTGTGGCGGTGAATGCTGGTTATCTATTCTTCTGTTGGACATGTACTTGTATATCACGGGTGTAAACGGACAGCAGCAAAGGAACCCCTACCGTCTGGTGAAATACAATACTTCTCAAGGGGTCTGTTCCCGACTTTTCTGACGAAAAGCCAAGGCAACCAATCTGTACAGTAAAGCTTATAAGTGACAATCCAAAAGATGACTTCTTCACCTGTTTGAGGTCTGAAAAATGGGAGAATACCTCGTGCTACTTTAACTGTAACTGCGTTATGAAGTATTGGGGCAAGGTGTTGTATGACCCTGGCGGGGCCTGGACCTGAGGCTTGTAATAAGGGTTCAAACAATAGATGGTACCTATCAGTGGGATTCCAAAGGGGGCAATCGTCGGGCGCCGGATCCCAGTATCCAATTACACCTTGCTGGGGGTTACTCTGGCTCATATGGGGGGGGGGGGGGTCTGTTACACTTAGTAGGAGCGTGTGGTGGGAAGGTAAGGTCAATTAAATCGCGGCAATATTCTGGCTAAATGGGTAGCCTTTTGAAGGCAATAGATTAGCGAGGTGGTCTTGTGGGGCGCCTACGTGAACTGGTAGTTGGTACTTCAGTATACTGGGTGGTCAGGGTAATATTTGTGGAAGGAGAAGGGTCACTATCAGGCACCCGAGGATAATTAGGAGGAGTGGGTTGAAGTTCAGACAAGGTAATATTATCCCCAAAAGTGGTTTCAAAAATGGGGACAATAGGGTCTGAGCTACCACTAATATTGGGAGCACTTGTAGGATACAGGGTAGGAGGATCAGTAAGGATAGAAGTAGTCTCAGAATTTTCAACTGGCAATGTATGATTTCCAGCTGGAAATCCGCTAACGGGGTGGTGTTACTGATAAAGATGGTACTAAACCCTGTGGACGTGTGGAAGTATGTGTTTTCAGGTGTGTGGCTTGGTGTGGTGTTTACTTGGGACACTGTGTAGGCTGCTGGAGTGGTTGCTGGTACAGTAGCGTTTCCAACGGATAAGGTAAAGTTACCAGTTGGAGAGGCACTGGGTGTGGGCAGATAATCAGCAACACTTACGATTCTGGTGGTGGTGAAGGTAAACAGTGCAGTAAAAAACAACACCAAACCTATGCAAATTATGATAAAACAAACAAGTCCAACAACAAACAACCAAACTGATGGGAAGCAGAAGAAGAGGGTGTACTGGTGTACCACCGTGACTTCTGCTGAGGCGATGCTTCCAGCGATGCTTCCTTCGTCAGTGTACTCAATGTCGTTGGACCACTGGGTGATGGTCTCAGACAACTGCTCGGAGCTACACTGATCAAAAGGGTATAGTTCAGTTTTGCTTGGGTCAGGTTCCTTGATGTATTCGAGGGCAGTAAGGTCAGCTGCCGTTGGTTCCTTGTGAAGTACGACACCTATGAGGGAAACTGGAGGTGGTGGTACCACAGCTTGGATGCACAGAGGAGGTGGTGATGGCCTTGAAACTTTCTGCAAGGGAATTGCTTCTGGCGTGGGCTTTGGCTTAGATTGCTGTGGCATCTAGCTGGCCTGATTCGGGAAATACAGATGCAAAATGTCGAGCAACTCAGTGATATTGCGGTACAGATTCTGCAGTGTGGAATAATCAGCAGACTCTGGCTCACCCAGATCCAATTCTCCCGCTAAATTGCGGATTCGGATGAGAAGGATGCGGAGATCAACATAGGGAAGTGGAAATTCAGGAACACAGGGAAGTGGAGGTGTGGATACCAACTCACGAAGAGCAGGTGCAACTTGGGGTGAAAGTGGCGGTGGTGACTCTGGTGTGTCTGCAATCTTCTGGACAGAGATATCGGAGAGATCAAGCAACTGCGACTCTGGGGAGGGTTGGTTGTCAAGGTGATTAAGAAGAGTTGGGTGCGGTGTTGGAGGTCTTGGGCTCAGTGGCGGCGGAGATGGAGTCCGTGATGGGGCTGGTTTCTCCAGGGACTGCTGAGCTGGCAACATCAAGAAGGCCTGACTCAATATCCGGGTAGGCTCATATATCTTTCAGATGGACCCAGGACGAGTGGTCCTCAAGCTTGGCAGCAGTAGCTGACAGAGCTTCAATCTTGAAGAGCCCAATATGTAAATGGGATCTCGCCAGGTCTTGTGCGTATAATAGCGCCGGTGCACCAGATCACTCACTTTAAAAGGGGGGGATCTGTTGTCATTACAATCCCTTCTTCTATCCGAGATAGCCTGCGGAATCGAGGATAGAGACCTTATTATCGTTTGCAAAACATCCCAGTAAACTGAGTACTGATCGGGCAATTGAGCGTCTGGATTGCCAGGTAGTAGTCGCATAGGGCGACCAGTATATAATTGAAAGGGAGTCAGCTTCAGGGAAGCGGACAGAGCCGCACGAAGGGATAATAGTGCCAATGGGAGGGCATCAAGCCAATTTTTAATACCATTTGCCATGAGCTGACACAATTTGGTTTTAAGCAATCCATTGTAACGCTCAACCAACCCATTACTGGTGGGTTTGTAAACACACACAGTCCTGTGTGTTATACCAAGTGCTGGAAGGAGAGAATTGAGAAGTTCATTAACAAAGTGTGTACCATTATCAGTGGTAATTTTGGCAGGGATACCAAATCGTGGGATAATTTCATTACAAAGAGACTGTCCCATGACTTGTGCAGTAGTTTCTCTAGAGCAGGGGAAAGCTTACACCCACTTAGAGAAAGCGTCCACGCAGACAAGCAAGTACCGTTTACCACGAACAGGTATCTGCATATCTGTAAAATCAACATGCCAATGCTGACCGGGTCCTTGAACCACGGGCAAGTGACCCGAAGGGATAGCAGGTCCACGTTTGGGTGTATTCAGGAAACATTTGTAACAATTGTGAACAATGGTGTGACACATGGGCATCAGTTGGGGCGCCCATAATTTGGAAGAGAGCTGATCATACAGTGTGTTAGCATTCAAATGTAAAGGGTAATGGAAAGCATGCAAGAGAAGAGACAAAACATGTTGGGAAACACAGAATTGACCGTTAGGATGGGTCCAAATACCATTAGGGTTAAGGAAACATCCCGCTTGTTTCCACAAGGGGAGTTCTGCCTGTGTGAGGGAGGAAGTAAGGGTAGAAGAGAAGTCGGAAATAAGGGAATCAGAGGAGGAAGGTGCAGTAGCAGGGGAAGAAGACTCTTTCTGAGTAGGCGCAGGCACAGGAGATAAAAGAGAAGTGATAACAGGAGGAGCGTGAAAAAGTGGAGGGGTATTGGAAGAGGAAGTGTCAGATTCAGTAGTATCCGATGGAGTGGAAGGAGGTGTGTCCAGGGGCGGGACAGAATGCTGAACAAGGTGGGGTTCTGAAGACGCAATCAAAGGGAAGGACGAAGTAGCGTCAGCAGCGGGACAGGAAGAAAGGGTAGAACAGGACGTGACCTCACGGGCGAGCTCATCAGCAGCCTGATTGCCGTTAATGGCAAAAGAAAAGGTCGTCTCCTGATGGGCCTTCACCCAGGATGGTAGGACTAGCAGCAGGTGCCGTATCATAAGGAGGTGGGGCACTAGGTGTCACTGCCTCTTGGCAAGGGGCTTGGTTAGCATCAGAATTAGCCAGAGCTTTACAATGCTCATTTCGAGAGATCAGTATGAACTTGTTTATGCCAGCTAAATGTTTAAACCTTGATTTTCCTGTTTTGCGGGATTCATTATAACAGACTAAAGCTTGGAGCTTGCCCTGATCAAATGAACCAGTTGGTGGCCAAGCCAATCCCTCGTCTTTGGCTGACCACAAGGAACTCCACTTCTGACATAAACGGGTGAGTTCCTTTCTATCTGCCGGGAAAAAGTTAAGAACTCTTTCCAGGGGAGTTGGGGTTGGTGGAGAGGACATGGTGTGGGAATTGGGGAAATCCCAAATAGGAAAGGTAGGTGCAGCGTACAATAGTGTTTAGAGGCAAGGCTCTCAGGTAGCACTAGTTAAATCTAGAGCTGGATCCTGGCTCAAAGATATATGACAAGTGTACCCTTGATATGTCAGTGGTGTATAGAGCATGCAAAAATTACCTAAACAGGAAAACATGCATCATGCAGAGACAAAACACATCAATACTCACACGTCTTCTAGAGCGTTCCAACGAAGGGACCTAAAATATAAATTACTAATTGGCGGAAAGCTCCACGCTTTAACCGCAAGTGACATCAACAAAGAGAGACAAAAACTGCAAACAGATATGTACCTAAGAAGTGGGTGCATAAGTGAATAAATACCTAGTGTCAGCTAACATATGTATCCTACCCTATAAATATACTGTCTTCCAAGGTAGGCTTCTAAAGACAGGAGCCATCTCAGTTCCTACTGTCTGCCAAGAGCCATCCCAGTTACCATTGGCCATGAGCATTACACACTACATGATAGAACCCCTAAAGTGGGGAGTGCTACTACCCCTGAAAGAACACAAGAAACTGTAAAGAGAAGTTTCATGCGTTCGGAAAACAGTGGTCCAATGGTTCTTCACCAGTTAGGAAGTAATCACACATTACAACTAACCCTGGTTAGGAAGCAATCACACATTACAACTAACCCCCAATGGATCCTTAAATATACGCCTAAACATTTAAAATCCCCTAGTCAGCTTGCTGCAATGGCAACAGATGCGTTGGACGTCTCCGTATAACATTGCGCGCATCAGAGCTAAACTAACTTAAGTAGGGGCAAGGGTTCAAGCTATAGAGCAAGCACATTCCGAAAATGGAATGGAGTATTAGCTCATTTCCTAGGAATTTAAATGTTGTCATCCATTTAAGGGTTACTGGCCCCTAGATGGGTGTAAGCCCCAGGCATCAATATTAAAGCAATATTAGCGCGACACAGGTAAAAAGAGAAATAGGGGCATAGCATGCCCCAAGGAGAAGTTCCCATAAGCACACTTCAGAGACGGTGCTACAAAAGAAAGTAAAAAGAAATAAATATTGTAAAGCAAAGCAAACAAATAGAAACAAAAAGCGGGTTCTAGATTATTCTAGATCAAAAACAAGATCTAGAACCATGTTCCAGATCGGGTTGTAGACTACGATTCCAAAGTAGAGTTGTAGTCCAGAACAATGTTCCAGAGTAATAATGTGCCTAGGAAAGAACCCCGAACCAAGTACTAGGGCTTTAAAATAGGGAGCAAGAGATATAAAACCCTGTAATATATAAAAAACAAAAAGCACTTAGTGTTACAACACAGGAGTAAGCCCATAGGGGCAGATATCTCTACCAGGAATTCATCAATCCAGCAGCGCGGCCACAAAAGTGAAACTAACAAGCATTAAAACGAAGCTGCTTTCAGGAAGTAACACATGCCGAGCACCCAGGCAAAGCAAGAAACCATCGAAAGATAACTACTACTACTACTAACTAGCATTTCTAAAGCGCTACTAGGGTTACGCAGCGCTGTACAATTTAAACATAGAAGGACGGTCCCTGCTCAAAGAGCTTACAATCTAAAGACAAGAGAACAATCTAAAGACAAGTGAACAATCTAGAGGATGAGTGAACAGTTAATCTGATAGGGTGGATAGATTGGGGCATTCTATCTATCTCAAGCGGTTAGGCGCCGAAGGCAGCATTGAAGAGGTGAGTTTTAAGAAGAGATTTGAAGATGGGTAGGGAGGGGGCATGGCGTATGGGTAAAGGAAGATTGTTCCAGGCATAGGGTGAAGCAAGGCAGAATGAGCGGAGCCTGGAGTTGGCAGTGGTGGAGAAGGGTACTGAGAGAAGGGCTTTGTCCTGTGAGCGGAGGTTACGGGCGGGAACATAGGGGGAGATGAGGGTGGAGAGGTAGTGAGGAGCCACAGACTGAGTGCACTTGTAGGTAAGGAGGAGGAGCTTGAATTGTATGCGATATCTGATCGGAAGCCAATGAAGTGATTTGAGGAGAGGGGTGATATGAGTATATTGGTTTTGGCGGAATATAAGACGTGCCGCAGTGTTCTGAACTGATTGAAGGGGGGATAGATGGCTGAGTGGGAGGCCGGTGAGGAGTAAGTTGCAGTGATCAAGGCGAGAGGTAATGAGAGCGTGGACAAGAGTTCTGGTGGTGTGCTCAGAGAGGAAAGGGCGAATTTTGCTGATGTTGAAGAGGAAGAAGCGACAGGTCTTGGCAGTCTGTTGGATATGCGCAGAGAAGGAGAGGGAGGAGTCGAAGATGACTCCGAGGTTGCGGGCAGATGGGACGGGGAGGATGAGGGTGTTATCAACAGAGATAGAGAGTGGAGGAAGAGGAGAAGTGGGTTTGGGAGGAAAGACGAGGAGCTCGGTCTTGGACATGTTCAGCTTCAGGTGGCGGTTGGACATCCATGCCGCGATGTCGGATAAACAGGCCGATACCTTGGCCTGGGTCACCGCGGTGATGTCAGGTGTGGAGAGGTATAGCTGGGTGTCATCAGCATAAAGATGATACTGAAAACCATGAGACGAGATCAGCGAGCCCAGGGAAGAGGTGTAGATTGAGAAGAGAAGGGGTCCAAGGACAGATCCCTGGGGAACTCCAACAGATAGTGGGATGGGAGTGGAGGAAGATCCATGGGAGTGTACCCTGAAGGTGCGGTGGGAGAGATAAGAGGAGAACCAGGAGAGGACATGGCCTTGGAACCCAAAAGAGGATAGCGTGGCAAGAAGTAAATCATGGTTGACAGTGTCAAACGCAGCGGAAAGATCGAGGAGGATGAGGATGGAGTAATGACCTCTGGATTTGCCCAGGAGCAGGTCATTGCAAACTTTAGAGAATGCTGTTTCTGTCGAGTGCAGAGGGCGAAAACCGGATTGAAGTGGATCGAGGATGTCATGAGAGGAGAGAAAATCAAGGCAGCGGCTGTGAACGGCGCGCTCAAGTAATTTGGAAAGGAAGGGCAAAAGAGAGATGGGGCGGTAGTTGGAGGGGCAGGTAGGGTCAAGTGAAGGTTTTTTGAGGAGAGGTGTGACAACGGCGTGCTTGAAGGTGTCAGGGACAGTTGCAGTGGATAAGAATCTTTTAATACCTATTATTAAGCTTTTCATAGTATAACGCCTGCAGAGAAAATGTGCGATAAAACAGAAATAAAACTGTAGACATTGTTAATCATTATTAGTACTTCATAGCATCACCGGAATAGAAGCAACTAGTGGGACAGGAACCAATGCCGTACACTGGTTATTTATAGAACAAGATCGCTTTACTGGGGCAGCATACAAAAGAAAAACAATGCTTCCTGAAGATAAGCAAGCTTATGGTTTTTCCCTTTTTATTCTTCGCAAAACCGAATTCATAGCTGAGACACAGAGCAGCTTATTTATATTGCAGGTTAGCAGAGAGCTACAGGGTATGGAAGCACGCGAGACAGGAAGTATATACATATTGGCCATGCCGAGCATTAGAGGGTCTTACAAGCAAAGCAGTCAAACTCCCCCCATATCCGTCTCTTCCGGCCTGCTCCGGTCCTGCTGCTCTGCTGTCCTGTGCTCCAACCCATTCCCAGCTTATCTGTTCCAGCCTGCTCCTAACTAGTGTCCCAGCCCTGCTGCTCCGCTGTCTTCTGCTCCAACTAGTTCCATCTGTACCAGCTTGTTCCAGTCCGTCCGTTGCAGCCTGTTCCAGTCCCAGTCTGTTCCAGCGTGTTCCAGTCCATGTGTTCCAGAGTGTCCTAGCCCTGCTGCTCCACTGTCTTCTGCTCCAACTAGTTCCGGGCCATCTGTACCAGCTTGTTCCAGTCCATCTGTTCCAGCTTGTTCCAGCCTGTGCCGCCCGCTCCACTATTCTGTTCCAGACTGTTCCAGACCATCTACTCCAGCTTGCTGTTCATCTGTTCCAGCTTGTTCCAGCTTGTTCCCGTCTGTCTGTTCCAGCTTGCTCCATCTGTTCCAGTCTGTTCCAGCTTGTTCCCGTCTGCCTGTTCCACCTTGTTCCAGTCCGCCTGATCCAGTCTGCTCCAGTCTGTTCCAGTCCGCCTGTTCCAGCTCTTCCCTACTTCTTCCAGCAATCTGCTCCAGCTTGTTCCAATCCGCCTGATCCAGCTTTTCCCTACTTGTTCCAGTAATCTGCTCCAGCTCCCACCGCATCCACCCCAGCCTACCTGCATGCCTGCCTGCCTGCATGCCTACCAGCAACCAACCTGCATGCCTACCAACAACCTATCTGCATGCTGTCAGTCCATCAATTTGCTTGCTGATCAACAACCAACTTGCCTGCTTGCCAGACCATCAACTTGACTATTTATCAACCCATCAACTACCGGCCTACCATCTAGCCTGCTCAACTACCTAACTGCCCCCCCCCCCCCCGCCGCCTGCCCTCAAGCCTGCACAACTACCTAACTACCTAACCGCAGACCCACCTGCCTACCAGCTCTCCTATCACCTGCCTCCCTGACCATGGCCCCTTTACACATTCTCTTCATCGCCCTGTCCCTTCCTAATCTCTTCTTCCTCTCCCCTCCGCTGTCCACCGCAGGTAGTCATTGCCCATCCATGTCCTCTCCCCTCGTACTCACTACTGCTCTACCCTACCCATCCCCACCCCTGACCAGCTCACCATCTCTCCTATCCCCCCCCTCCCTCCTAGCTCTCAACCTTCAACACTTCCTTCCTGCCATTAGCCCATCCCCATTCCTACTAAGCCCATCCCATCTTCGTCGCCTTCGTCGCCCTACCTCCCCCACCCTCCTCCGCTCTCTCTTGCTCCTTCTCCTACTATCCGCCAGTGGCATCAATCCCAATCCAGGCCCCCCTCACATGCCCTCGTATTATCCATGCAAACGCTTCCGAGATATCTCCAATCTCATTTCTATTCCCCTCCTTCCCCCTTCTTCCCTCCCCTTCTCATGCGCCCTGTGGAATGCCCACTCCGTGTGCAACAAACTTCCCTTCACCCACGATCTCTTCATCTCCCGCTCCCTTCATCTGCTCGCCCTAACCGAAACCTGGCTCACCCCCAATGACTCGGCCTCAGTCGCGGCCCTATGCCACGGAGGTTATCTTTTCTCCCACACTCCCCGCCCAATTGGCTGCGGAGGAGGTGTCGGGTTATTACTCTCACCCACCTGTAGTTTTCAACCCCTCCTCCTACCACAATCTCACTGCTTCTCATCCTTTGAAGTTCACGCCATTCGTCTATTCTACCCGCTACCACTCAGAGTTGCAGTCATTTACCGCCCCCCTGAGAAATCTCTCTTCCTTCCTTACTGACTTCGATGCCTGGCTTTCTGTTTTTCTTGATCCCTCATCTTCGTCCCTCATTCTCGGAGGCTTTAATATACACGCTGACGAGCCATCCAACTCTCATACTTCTCAGTTCCTCACTCTAACATCCTCCTTCGGCCTCCAGCTGTGCTCCACCACCCCTACTCACCGGGATGGCCATTGTCTTGACCTTGTCCTCTCCTTTTCCAGCTCAACTTCCAATTTCCACACCTCAGTTCTTCCTCTCTCTGATCATCACCTGATCACCTTCACACTCCTTCACCCCCCCCTCAGCCCCGCCCAACATTAACCACTACTTCCAGGAATCTCCAGGCCATTGACCCTCCCACCTTATCCTCTAGTATTCCTAATCTCCTCCCCTCCATCATGTCCTCCGAGTCTGTCAACGAAGCGGTCTCCGCTTACAATGCCACTCTCTCCTCTGCTCTGGATACCCTCGCACCATCCATCTCCCGTCCCACAAGACGTACTAATCCCCAGCCCTGGTTGACCCCTTGCATCCGTTACCTTTGCTCCTGCGCCCGATCTGCTGAACGCCTCTGGAGGAAATCTCGCACCTATTCAGACTTCCTTCATTACAAATTCATGCTATCCTCCTTCCAGTCCTCCCTATTCCTTGCCAAACAGGACTACTATACCCAATTGACCAATTCTCTCAGCTCCAACCCTCGTCGTCTCTTCGCCACTCTTAACTCCCTCCTCAAAGTACCCTCTGCTCCCACTCCCCCCTCACTCTCTCCTCAATCACTGGCTGACTACTTCCACGACAAAGTGCAAAAGATCAACCTTGAATTCACTACCAAGCCACCTCCTCCTCTTCTCTCTTCAACCCTCTCCATCAGCCAACCAACCAACTCCTTCTCCTCCTTCCCTGATATCTCCGAGGAGGAAACTGCCCGCCTTCTTTCCTCCTCGAAATGCACAACTTGTTCCTCTGAACCCATCCCCACCAACTTACTTAGCACCATCTCTCATACTGTCACCCCCTCCATCTGTCATATCCTCAACCTATCTCTATCCACTGCAACTGTCCCTGACACCTTCAAGCATGCCGTAGTCACACCTCTCCTCAAAAAATCATCACTTAACCCTACCTGTCCCTCCAACTACTGCCCCATCTCCCTCCTACCCTTCCTCTCCAAACTACTTGAGCGCGCCGTTCACAGCCGCTGCCTCGATTTCCTCTCCTCTCAGGCCATCCTCGATCCACTTCAATCCGGTTTTCGCCCTCTGCACTCGACAGAAACAGCACTCTCTAAATTCTGTAATGACCTGTTCCTTGCCAAGTCCAGAGGCCACTACTCCATCCTTATCCTCCTTGATCTATCCACTGCGTTTGACACTGTCAATCACGATTTACTTCTTGCCACACTGTCCTCATTTGGGTTCCAGGGCTCTGTCTTCTCCTGGTTCTCCTCCTATCTCTCCCATCGTACCTTCAGAGTACACTCTCACGGTTCTTCCTCCACCCCCATCCCGCTCTCTGTAGGAGTTCCCCAGGGATCTGTCCTTGGACCCCTTCTTTTTTCAATCTACACTTCTTCCCTGGGCTCACTGATCTCATCTCATGGTTTCCACTATCATCTTTTTTTTTTTTTTTAGAAAAAAAGATTTATTTATTTGCTTAATATTGTAGCTGTGGTGATAAATAGAAATGAAAATAAGGTGATCTTTTTGTTGGACCAATTTTAATACAGTTTTAATACAGTTTTGACCAACCCTCAGAGACCAAAACCTCCATCCCCAGGCCAGGACAGGACCGTAACAGCAGTACTGACCCGAGGAAGGAGGCCCCGGCCTCTGAATGCTAATCGAAAAAGCATTAGTCCAATAAAATGGTATTATCCTATTTTCTCTGTTTTGTTTTATTTCTGTTTTTTAATTTGTAAAGTGGTGATTGGTATTTGTCAGTTTTTTCAAATTTATGTCTGCTATCTTTGAGTATTATTATATTTAAACTGTTTTATTGATGTCACAGTCAATAACAAATATAGTCAATAAACATTTACTTAAGCCAAGTCTTTGTCTGTTTTGTTTCTTAACATAATCATATCTAAAGTGTCATCAAAAGTTTTAAAGGTACCCTTCCCCTTCCCCCCACCCCCCTTCCCCCCCTATACCTGAACCGTATAATTCTCATATCACCATTAATCAATAAACATATATATCATTAACTTTCCTTCCCTTCCTTTCCCGTGAGTGTGTTCACCAATAAACTACGAGCTCTGCTTGATAGAGCCTGTACATATGGTTCCCAGACTTCCCAAAACCGTTGTCTACTTCTAGGGCTACTGGACATAGCACGTGCTTCCATTCGCACCAGGGAGTGAAGCGAGCTCCTCCATTGCCAGAAGGATGGTCCTATATCTTGTGTCCAATGTTGTAATATACATTGCTTCCCAACAAGTAGTACCTTATAGATAAATAGACTTTCTTTATGTCGCATTATTGACCCTCGTCCCCTTAGTCCAAGCACAACAGTTTTAGTCTCTAGCCGAAGCTTCCTGTGCAGCAAGGCCTCACAATATTCCAGCACTGGACCCCAAAATTTTTGTATAACCAGACATCCCCAGAACATGTGATACAGTGTTGCTCTCTGAAAATTACATTTACTGCAATGTGTTTCTTGCAATCTACCTGCGTAATAAGCCTGTATGGGAGAAAAATACGCTCTCATAATGATTCTAAATTGTATCTCCCTATATCTGGCACTAGCCACTTTATGTACTATCTCCTTTAGTGATTGGACTATATCTCCACTGCTGATCTCTACCTTTAAATCCTCAGACCATCGTCTTGCCACTGCTTCATAACTACGATGCTTGGCAATCAAGCTTAGCTGTTTATACAGTATGGACACCGTAGTCTGTTCTCTTCCCTGAGGCAAAAACAAATTCACCAGCAACTCATACATCCCTCTATCACATTTTTCTCTAAGTAATTTCTCAATATAGCTGTGGATCTGGCAGTAAGCATACCATGTCACGTTCTCTACTCCCACCAAGTCCTCTAAAGCCTCTCTTGATATAATCTTTCCCGTATCTTGCATAACATCTGCCACTAATACCACTCCCTCCTGTGCCCACTTAATAAATTTCGGGTAAGCATTCCCTGGTTCGAATGCTCCATTTCCTACTAGTGGGAGGAGGTCCGTACATCGTGGGTTCTTATTTAATCTCCTCAATATGTACTGCCATATACATCTCATTGGGTGCAATAAAATATGATGTTTCCATTCCTTTGGTAACATTTTACTCTCAACGTGCATCATATAATAGGGATGATATGGTCTAAACAATGCACACTCAGTATTCCATGCCGTATGCTCTTCTGTTTCCATAATCCAATCTGCTAAGTGTCTAGCTAAACAGGCCCAATTATATTGTTTAATGTCAGGCAACCCCAGGCCTCCCTCTGTTCTTTTCCCATAGAGATATTCCAATTTAACTTTAGCCTTTTTCCCACTCCAACAGAACCTAGTCAACATGCCTCGAATCTTCTTTATATCTTTAGTCTGTAAAACTAGTGGCAACTGTCTTAATACATAGAGCCATTTTGGAAAAAGTATCATCGTAAATAAACCCACTCGCCCACTTAAAGTTAAGGGTAGTCCCTCCCATTCCACTATCATCTTTATGCTGATGACACCCAGTTGTATCTCTCCACACCAGACATCACCGTGGAGACCCAGACCAAGGTATCGGCCTGCTTGTCCGACATTGCTGCATGGATGTCCAACCGCCACCTGAAACTGAACATGTCCAAGACCGAGCTTATAGTCTTTCCACCAAAGCCCACCTCTCCTCTTCCTCCTCTCTCGATCTAAGTTGATAACACCTTCATCCTCCCCGTCTCATCTGCCCGCAACCTTGGAGTCATCTTCGACTCCTCCCTCTCATTCTCTGCGCATATCCAGCAGACAGCCAAGACCTGTCGCTTCTTCCTCTTTAACATCAGCAAAAAACATCAGAAAAAGCAACACACAGGAAATTTCTGGATCTCATTTAAACCCAAGATCGAACAGAAATACACAGAACAGGATCCGGATCTTACTTAACCCAAGATCAACAGATCAGGAAAGGTCTAAGTGCAGGTGACACAGACAAAAAATATCAGAAACAGGAATATACAGAGAGAAGGTATATTAAAAGCGTAGAAGACAAGTGGAAAAGGTGTTTCAGCTCACTGCGTTGACCAAGAAGGGGTCACATATAGACCGCAGCCGAGATTTAACACCCGATTTAAACAAATGGCACCTGTTGGGACGCACTCGCATGGCCCAGCTGGTATGCTTCAATCACGCAGCAATCATACGCTAACGCACACCACGCAAATCAAAAAGGGACAGAAAGTCAGTGGTTAAAAAGGATTAAGTGGGAAGGGAAGTACACTGAATAGGGGAAAAGGACAGGGACATAAGTGAAAAGAAAGAACAAAAGGACAAAGGTTATAGTAAGAAGAAAGTTGTGCAGGTGAGGAAGAGAACGGGTATTGGGCTAAGCAAAAGGTTGAGCAGGGACTAGGGGTCCTCATAGAAGTAGACAGAACACGGGCGGTAATGCGCGTGATACGCAAGAGGAGAATAGGGTGTATAAGGAGCTTGCAAATAATTGAAAGAGGGACTAGGACAAAGAAGATGCAAGGAAAAGATGGAAGAGGAGGGAGACAGGTGTAAGTTAAAAGGGTCAGGACGGATAGAATTCACTCACTATAATAGAAGAGTGTAAGAGGAGAGAGAGGCTATGTGTCCAGCCAAAAGAGGTAAGGCAGAGAAGAAACGAAATAACAGGGACTCATTTGAAATCTGCGGCTTGGAGAGCAAACCACAGGAAAGTGCAAAACCACACAGCGAAAAAAAGAAAAGAATGATTTCACATCAGCGTGTTTTAAAAATCCAACTACAGAGAATAAAAAGAGAAAAATTAACAGGTCCGCTTAGGGACAAGAGGGAAACGGAGTAAGGGCAAAGAACAGGGGGAGAGAGACAAGGGAAGCGGCCGTAAGGGAAGCCCAAGGAAAGAGAGAGGAAGGAAGAAAGTGGAAGAGAAGCAGAGAATGGAGTGGGAAGGGAGCTATTGCAAGCGCAGAACTTGGACGCATAATATAGAAATATCCCCTCTGCGGCCAAGGACTGGCAGCAAAAGGAACAGAGAAGGGGTCAGAGACCGGGGCAGAGAAAGGCAACAGAGAAAGAAGAAAGGTCAGCAGCCAGGGTTCACCACTGTTTTAATTACCCCTCTCTAGACCCCCGCAGGACCCTTGCCCATGGAGGTGGAGAGAGGGTTTCAGAAGGCGCAGAATAAGTCTCTTAAATATGAGCTCTGTTTTCTGGCTCGTAATTTCTAAGAGCATCTTAGTGCATCTATTCTCCCACATACTGTGGTAATGAGTGAGAGTTTTTTTTTTTTTTTGCCTATGTGGGTATTCTAGAGGTTAATTTATCTGTGTAGGTGTAGCCAAGAAATAGACACAAACAAGGGAGATAGGTGATAACATTTATTTCAATCTTACCCAATTACAATTTCAATCAGTCTGGTACTCTCATCAGTCAAAGGGTCAGAACAACCGACCGTAGTTCTGCCCTCTGGGTACAGTTGGGGGAAAAATCCAAACTCCGCCTAGATTTGCAGATCTTAAATACCATCTGCTGGCCATTCAATTCAACGGGCACACAATTTTTTTCATATGTGAATCATACTTTCTGACAGTTTGCTTAACCGCAGAACGGATGCCCACCTTCCCCCCCTTTCACCTATTTCTTCATAACTGTCATTTCCTGAGTTGTAAACAAGTTTCTTAACATACAGAGATTAGTATTCATATCTCATGAACAGGACGCCATCTTTACAAAAGCAGACTCCATCTTATGAACCTAACTTCTTACTATTTTAGCCATTAATTCCTCCATCTTGGCCCTTACACTGTATTTGAATGTCACACCAGATCCTAATAAGGCTTGCCAAGCGGTCCTGCTTCCGCAGGCACTCAGCTACAAGGCCATCATCAGAGTTTCAGGCCTAGTCAGTGTTTTACAGTATCTTAGGCTATAGAGCTCGGCCCACCACTATTCCAGTGAAGGGGTCTCAAGTTGTAACACATATTAACACTATATAGAGACTCATAAAATTGGGCAAAACACTCTCTAATCCGAGCTGAGGTGTGCAACATTGTTCCCCCTTCATCCCGAACTCTCAAAATATGCCTATCTGCTCTCATCTTCCTTAATTTTGTAGCCAACACCCGCCCAGGTGTATTAGTACATTCATAGTGAACCTGCTTCAAATGTGCATGCTCAAATTGCAAACTCTCATCATGTAGCGCAGCCAGTTCCAATCTCACCGCCTGAAGCTTTCGAAAGTCAGACACTGAACCAGAGGGCCCTGTACCTGTTTTCCAAAGCACCTAAGCGCTCCATATACTGGGCCAGACGCACTTTATGAACCCTGGTCCTCTGACTAGCACACTTAATAAAGTAACCTCTCAATACTGCTTTAAAAGCATCCCACACTGTACCCACTGTCGGTCCCGAATCCATATTAATAGCAAAATACTCTTTTAAGACAGGAAGAAAACTCGCAACAATATCCGGATCCTGTAACAAACAATTATTGAATGTCTATCTTTGGTCTCTCACTTCCTCTCTCAGAGAAGGAATAATAGCCCAGACCGGAGCATGGTCAGAAATAGTGATATGATCTATGCAAGAGTCACCCCCCCCCCCCCTTCTGACAAAGTTTTGTCAAGAAAAACATAGTCTATTCTGGAATAGGAAAGATGCACATGAGAATAAAAGGTATAATCCCGCCCTCTAGGATGTCCCAGTTTCCACACATCATACAGACCCATCGCATTCACAAAATTCTTCAAAGCCTCAGAGATTCTATAGTCAGTCGGAGCAGCAGTAGCAGATCTATCAAGCCCAGGCTGCATAGTAGCATTAAAGTCTCCTGCCACCAGCACTTTACCTCGAGCAAAAGTCTGCAACTCCCTTTGGAGGCGCAGAAAAAAACTCTTTTGCCGCTCATTTGGGGTGTAAACACTAGCCAACGTGTACTCCTCCTGCTCCAACATAACATGCAAAAAGCGATATTGACCCTCAGTGTCTCTCCTCGAGTACACAAGCTGTACCTGGACATCCTTATGAAACATAATAGCCACCCCTCTTTTCTTAGCTCCCTTTACATCAGAAGCATAATACACTGTCGGATACTGCAGAGAGGATAATAACCCCTCATGCGTCTTTAAAAAATGAGTTTCCTGCAAGAAAACCACATGTGGACACATCAAACGTAACTCACGCAGTAAAGCATGCCTTTTATATGGAGAATTCAGCCCCTTTACATTATAAGTGAAAACCTTAAAATCTGCCATCTAACGTTCTCTGCTCAAAACCCATGTGTGGTGAAAGGCGCCTACAAGTCCCTAATTCCCAAAATCCCCAACTACCCCCCTCCCCTCCTACTCCCCAATCAACCCCCCCTCCCTGCACACCCTCACTCCCCCCCCATTCTTCGCTCCCACCCCCACCCATACCCCTTACCCTTCCCTCTCGCATTCACCCACCAAACAGTACCACACAGCACCGTATGGGATATAGAAGGAAAGAAACCTCACGGGCCAAACAAAAAGGAAATAAAACAAAAAAATAGAAATACAAATAAAATACCCCCCTACCCCGCACTCTTACCCCACCTGCAGTTTACACACACAACCCACAATGCATCCCTCCCCTTCCAGAATGCTTAAACCCACATGTCAGCTCTCCCAAAACAGACTCCCTACAAACATCATTTTATGTCAACAGAATGCAATCCCACCATTCAACCAAACCAGTCCAGACAACAATTACTCATGTCTGAGTCCCGTTCTTCTTTGCTTTTTTTCTCCACTCTTTTCCACTTCTGAAACCGGATTTTCATATATGAGGCCATCCCCACCGACAAGGCCTCAGTTGGGGTCAAACCAGCTTCATGCAGACACTTCCACGCCGCTCCCACATTTCGGCAACAAAACTGCTGACCATTAAGTTCAAAACAAATAGCAAATGGAAAAGCCCACTGATAGGCAATCTTTTCTTTGGTCAAAATCTCAAGAGCTGGTTTCATAGCTCACCACTGATTCAAAGTAAACAGGGAGAGGTTTTGATATATCGACACACGTGCCCCGTTGTACTCCAGAGCAGGGTTCTGATGCGCCTTCTGCCATAACTGATCTTTACACACATAAGTAGTGAATATCACAATGTCTTGCGGTCTGTTGTCCCTGGCTTTGCCCAACGCTCTATGGGCTCTTTCAATCCCCACTGTTCCAGCATCAAAACTCTCTCCCATAAGCTGCGCACATAATGCACGCACTACAGCCGGAACATCTTCCATGCCGCCATTCTCCGGGACACCTCGAAACCGAAGATTTTGTCTGCGACCTCGATTCTCGAGGTCATCCAGCTTATACTGCAACTCCTCTGCTTGCTCATCCATCTTAGTCAAACGCAAGTCAACGCCTCGCTCTTCTCCATCTGCTCGTCTGCCCTCTCTTCTAAAGCTTCCACCCTGCCTCCGAGCTCCCGCAGGTCAACGCTTAACGCGTCCACGTGTTCCAGGATCTCTTGAGGCCTAAATTTCAGCCCTAATCACCTCAAGACACTTTGTCAGGTCCTGCGGGAGGTCTCTCACAGGAGCAGGTTCGCTTCACGCCTCGCGGGAAGAAGCCGAATCCGACTCCGATGATCTCCGTGGCTTAGGGGAAGCATGGTGAGACAAGCCCCGCACCGTCTGCCTCACGGAAAGGCGCTCACTCTCTCGATGTGGTGCACAGCTTTTTTTACTTTATCGTGTAGAGAAAACAATCACCAGGGCTCTGCAAACCTTTTCGATCTTATGGAGAGGGATGATACCAGGAATGGTGCTAAATAAAAGGTAGGGAAGCGCGGAGCAAAAGGATTAAGCGGCCATTCAGCCTCGTGACGTCACTTCCTCCCTCTGCTCCTAACTCATGTTTTACTGGTCTAAAATTATATGATGTATTTTACCTTCTGTTAATATATTTTGAACATGTTCATGCTTTTCTAATTGTTATGTAAGCCACATTGAACCTGAGTCTACTCGGGCTAATGCGGGATATAAAAGTCTTAAATAAACAAACATTAGGCACACCAATACTGAATTACTCTAGTGTTCTAAAAGAGAAGACACCTTGATTCTGTTGTAGGATAGACTCCAAGGATAGGCCTTGGAGCACCTAAATGGCAAAGCATAGTTATAGAATTACCCACAGAATGCCAGATAAAGTGAAGTCTTGCTGTCAGTATTGTAATGTTAAAACTGTTATTTAGATCCCTACTGGAAATAGTTTGCTGCAAATGGTTAGAATATGTATTCAGATTTATGGTTTGTCCTTTCTGTATGCAGGAGGTGGGTTATCAGCATGGGAAGACTGTCTTTGATGTCTGGACAAGGAGTGAAGTCATTGACAAGATGCTGAAGGATCGGCAAGAGATCTGCAAATCCAAACCTTCAGATGTATGTGTATTTAGATTTCTTCATTCTTTTTATCTTAATACCACAGGTTCCCAACTCATAGTATGCATACCCCAAGGAGTACGCATGACATTACCAGCGGGTACACAGCACCTCCACAACACTCACCAAGCCAGGCATCATTTCTTCCCTTCTTTCTTCTCCCTACAGGTCCAGCAGTACCTCTCCTCCTTCCACCCCACCCCTGGATCCAGCACTTCTCCCTTTGTCCTCCTTCAGTCCATCCTCATCTTGATTGTTGCAAACACCAGCACAGCACAGCTATTCAATCAGGCAGCCTTGGGGCCTTTGCTAGGTGGCACCCTGTCTGCGGAAACAGGTTGCATCAGAGGAAGCAGGGCTTGGCCTAGCAAAGGCCCTGAGGCTGCACTGCTGCTGCCACTTGCAGTGATCGAGGTGTGGACAGAGTGCAGGAAGGAGGATAACTGTTATCTTGGGTAAGAGTAGTGGGAATTGAGGCGGATGCTGGACAGACTTCTACGATCTGTGTCCCACAAATGGCAAAAGAATGAAAGAAAGTTAGACAAATCCAGCATGAGGGAACTGAGGTGGATGCCAGACAGACTTCTACAGTCTGTATCCAGCAAATGGCAAAAGACTGATGAAATTTCATCAACTCCATTGTTGTAGATCACTTTCATTCTTATTTTCGAAAAGTGATCGCTGGCGATCTTCCAACATAAATCGGGAGATGGCTGGTGATCTCGCAAAAGCAGCGAAATCGGTATAATCAAAAGCTGCTTTTTTGACACCATCGCCGCTTTCCCGTCGCCAAGCCGGCGAAAGTTCAAGGGGGCGTGTCGGCGGCGAAGCGAAGGCGGGGCATGGGCGTGGCTACCAGATGGCCGGCTTTTGCGGATAATGGAAAAAAAAAGCGGCGTTAATCAGTATTTCGCTACTTTTACTTGGTCCTTTTATTTTCACGACCAAGCCTCAAAAAGGTGCCTGAACTGACCAGATGACCACCGGAGGGAATGGGGGATGACCTCCCCGTACTCCCCCAGTGGTCACCAACCCCCTCCCACACTAAAACAATAAAACTAAAAACCTTTTTTGCCAGCCCGTATGCCAGCCTCAAATATCATACCTAGCTCCCTGACAGCAGTATGCAGGTCCCTGGAACAGTTTATGTTGGTTGCAGTGGACTTCAGGCAGGTGGACCCAGGCCCATCCCCCCCCTACCTGTTACATTTGTGGTGGTAAGTGTTGAGCCCTCCAAACCCCCCCAAAACCCACTGTACCCACATGTAGGTGCCCCCCTTCACCCATAAGGACTATGGTAGTGGTGTAGAGGTGTGGGGAGTGGGATTTGGGGGGGCTCAGCACCCAAGGTAAGGGAGCTATGCACCTGGGAGGTATTTGTATAATTTTTTTTTAATGTTTAGAAGTGCCCCCTAGGGTGCCCGGTTGGTGTCCTGGCATGTCAGGGGGACCAGTGCACTACAAATGCTGGCTCCTCCCATGACCAAATGCCTCGGATGTCGCCGGGTTGGAGATCGCCGGCAATTTTTTCCATTATCGCTGAAAAACAAAACCGTCCATCTCAAACCCGTCGAACTCTGGCATTTCGCCGGGCTAAACCGTATTATCGAAAAAAAGATGGCCGGCCATCTTTTTCGATAATACGGGTCCGGCCAGCTGTAGCGCCGGTGATCTATTTTGCCGGCGACGTTCGATTATGCCCCTCTTTGTCACATGCTGCGAGTGAGGATGCTGTGCAGCTTGTGGGGGGGGGGGGGGGGGGGGGACGACATCTTGACTGGTAAGTTGACTCCAAGTATTGCTGACAGTATTCTTGGTTATATCCACATATCATCCCCATCATGTTTGGCTGCCTATATGGTTGGCATAGTGGAGACTTGACAACCATTATTCAAGCATGGGTAACTGGGGCCTGCACAGAGTGGAGGGTGTGGCTCTGGCTACCTTGTTAGGCAGATTGGATGGACTGTGTGGGTGTTAATCTACCATCGTTTACTGTGTTACTGTGTATAGAAAGGGAAATGTGCTGGACCTTGAAGAGGGGGAGAGGTGCTGCTGGACCTTGAGGGGGGGGGGAAGAGGGAGAGATGCTGCTGGACACAGGAGGTGGGGAAGAGGGAAAGGGTCTGCTGGACCCGAGAGGGGAGGAGAGGGAAAGGTGCTGCTGGATTCAGTTTGGAGGAGGAAGGGAGAGGTTCTTCTGGAACAATGGGTGGAGAGAGAGAGTGACCAGACTGGGGAGGGGATAGAGAGAGACTAGACTGGGGGAGGAGAGGAGAGGGCCCAAATGCTGGATTGAAGAGAGACTGGAGCAGGGGGAGAGACACTGGATGAAGGTAGAGAGAGATGCCAGACTCCAGTGTGTGTGTGTGTGTGGGGGGGGGGGGGGGCTAAGGAAGAGAGAGTGAGAGATTATAGCCCCAGGGTAGGGGTATGGGTGAAAGGGAAGAGAGAGGGGAGATGTTGGGTATTAAGGGAGCATAGGGACAAGAGACACAGGGACAATGCTGGACAGAGAGAGATAGGAACACAGAGGAGCAATGCTGAAAAAGGGGTGGGATAGGGACACAGAGAGTGATGCTGATCATGGGAAGGATACGAACACTGAGGGCAGAGGCTGAATTTCGAAGGAGGACACAGGGTCAAGGACACGATAGGGAGATACTGGACAGGACAGATAGGGATGCAGAGGGAACATGTAAAGAGAAGAAATATAAAGTGAGCAGAATACCCTGTAAAGACAAGGAAAAAAACAGAGAAAAGCAGAAGAGAGACACTGGGACTAAAGCAAATAAAAAAAATAATAAAATGTTTTGTGGGCAGGAGACCCTGTAAAGACAGGAAAAAAACAGAGAAAAGCAAAAGAGAAACACAGGGACTAAAGCAAATAAAAAATAAAATAAAATGTGTAGACAACAAAAGGTAGGAAAATATTTAATTCTGAATTTATTAATTGGAATATCAGCTTTTGGAAGTGCACACCTCTGATACCTTATATTTCAGTTTTTATTTTTCTAGTATTGCTTTACATGCAGAGTCTGACTTCTTGAAGTTTCTAGTTCATTTTTTTGGCTTCATACCTGTATTACTGATCTGTGGTCCCCTGTTTCATATTTGTTGAGGGTCTTCTGTGCTTTGCATGTGTGACCGGGATGCAGTGTTCTGCCAGCATGTAGTTTTCTGTGCAGAAATCTTGTAGTAGTCCCATTTGTGGTGTTTAGCTGTTTTAGGGCCTGATGTAATATTTACAATGCTGCCTTTTCACGCATAAGGTTGTTGCTCTTTGAGTCTTAGGCGTTAGTGCTGTTATGGTATAGTATTTTGCAGTGCAGGGATTGTATGTTGGCCTTACTGAAGTCACAACAAAAAATGAGCGGAAGCTGTCCAGAAAGACCAGACTGGAGCCACAGATATTGGAACAAAAGTCATTTATTACGACCCTCTGGGTCGTAATAAATGACTTTTGTTCCAATATCTGTGGCTCCAGTCTGGTCTTTCTGGACAGCTTCCGCTCACTTTTTGTTGTGACTTTGTCTTTTTGCGGGAGATCTTGGACTCTCTTTGTTGTTGTTTTTAGGGCCTTACTGAAGTGACATATAAACTTTAATATAATTTTAGTATTTCTAAAACCCTGATAGTTTTGCTTTACCTGATACAGTGAAACCTCGGTTTTCGTCGATAATTCGTCCGAAAACTATCGACGAAAACCGAGGCAACAAGCAATTTTTCTTTTAAATGAATAAAAAACACTAATGTTTAGAATAAATGAACATTTAACATGGCATTTACCTTTCTGAAGACTCTTCTAGGTGTATGGAAGATGGAGAGAGAGGAGCAGAGATTATTGTTTGGAAGGGGGATCCCCCTCCATAAGGACACTATCTGGGGGGGTCACTTCCCTTCTTGTTCTTTTGGCACTAGGACCAGCTTCTGGGGGGGGGGGGGGTCACTTCTCTTCTTGTTCTTTTGGCACTAGGACCAGCTTCTGGGGGGGGGGGGGGGTCACTTCCCTTCTTGTTCTTTTGGCACTAGGACCAGCTTCAGAGTCTGTGGACCCATGCCGCACAAGAAACCTGTCCAAAGAAGTTTGTTTCTGTCGCCTCTTTAAGATTTGCCTAAAATGGGGCAAGACATTATCATTAAACAAGTTGCAGACACGGCTTGCAACAGCTTTGTCTGGGTGATTTTTCTCCACAAACACCTGTACTTTACTCACATGGAGAGGATGTCCTTAATCTCTGAAGAAGGCACATTCTCTACTGTTTCTTCCTCCTTATTTTTCAGCACCAGACCTGTCCGAACTCGCAGCTTCTCCGTGTTTAGTAACACTGTGTATGCCAGTGCGCCTCTTGAATTTTTCGAACCAGCCTCTGCTGGCCTTAAAATCACTTAGTGAAGTAGCACTCGTCCCAGGCATTTTCTTAATGAGATCAGCATACAGCAGTCTGGCCTTTTCACATATGATGGCCTCAGAAACAGAATCGCCATCTAACTGTTTTTGATTGATCTGAATTAATAATAACTGTTCCACATCTTCAGTTGTTTGTGATCTCTGTTTTGTTATCACATTCACACCTTTTGCTACTTTTGCCTCCTTTATTGCTTCATTTTTCGCCACAATTGAACTTATCGTGGATGGTGACTTCCGGTATATGCGGGCGATTTCAACAATCTTAATGCCACTCTCGTATTTTTCAATGATTTCCTTCTTCAACTCGAATCGTGTTCCTGTCCTTCTTCTTTGAAGGACTGCTGCCTATAGAAAGTTTTTTGGGTCCCATGATGAGAGCAGGGACTTTTATACAGGCACTCAACCAGCTGTAGTAGTAGTGTGGCAAAACGACGAAAATTTGGTCAAAAACCAGCAGGGACTTTTATACAGGCACTCAACCAGCAGCAGCAGTAGTGTGGCAAAACGACGAAAATTTGGTCAAAAACCAGCAGGGACTTTTATACAGGCACTCAACCAGCAGCAGCAGTAGTGTGGCAAAACGACGAAAATTTGGTCAAAAACCAGCAGGGGCTTTTATACAGGCACTCAACCAGCAGCAGCAGTAGTGTGGCAAAATGATGAAAATTTGGTCAAAACCCAGCAGGGACTTTTATACAGGCACTCAACCAGCAGCAGCAGTAGTGTGGCAAAATGACGAAAATTTGGTCAAAAACCAGCAGGGACTTTTATACAGGCACTCATCCAGCAGCTGCAGTAGGTAACGGAATTCAAAAATGCCTGCGATAAACATAAAGGAATCCTGTTCAGAAGGAATGGATCCTCAGAAGTTTAGTGGAGATTGGGTGGCAGCACCGGTGGTTGGGAGGTAGGCTAGTGGTTGGGAGGTGGGGCTAGTACTGGGCAGCCTTCTACGGTCTGTGCCCTGAAAATGGTAGATACAAATCAAGCTCAGGTATACATATAAAGTAATGCATATGAGTTTATCTTGTTGGGCAGACTGGATGGACCATACAGGTCTTTTTCTGCCATCACCTACTATGTGTGGCAAAACGACGAAAATTTGATCATAAAACAGCAGCAGTGTGATCCCACAACCAGAAACAATGCCCCAGAAGAACGACACGTGAGAACGCAAGATTAGCTGCGTGGGCATGCCGACGAAATCCGAGACGAAAATTTCGCAAAACAAATCGACGATAACCAAAACCGACGAAATCCGAAGTCAACGAAAACCGAGGTTTCACTGTATACGTTAAGATACAGGAAGAGCCTGTTAATCTTGCAATTCCCAATCACATGAGACAGCAAAATCAACAATTTTTCTCAGAGGGCACTGTAAAATAAAGGCCTGGGAAATATTACAGTATTTTAGCAGAGGCAGAAAAGGGAATACCAACAGCTAACAAAAATGGCTTTTACATAAGCTTTTTCCTTTTGCTTCAAGGTACTCATGCAAAGCCAGCTTCTGTCATCAAACAGTTCTCAGAACCAAAATGAGAAAGTGACCTGATGTGGGAATCAGTACACCTAAACCAAGATTCAGAATGCTTATTTCATCCAAAAAAGCCTAAATGTATCAAACTGTAAAAGCCTAAATGCATTCAAACTGTAAAAGCAAATGTGTGTGCCTGTATTTCACCACATTTTAAGACAGTCTGCACTGAGTTTAAGTGGCTTTGATTGCATTCCTTGTATGTTCTGAGGAGTGTCTATTTCTGTGCAGTGTTGCCAGGTGGAAAATTTTTTTCCCACCCAATCCAACGCAAAAACAGCCCAAAACCCGCCCAAACTCAAACCCCGCCCCTGACACCCCCACCCCCGCGTCATCACCCCTGCCCCCGCCGTCATCAACCCCGCCCCCGCCTTCCCCGTCATCGGCCCCGCCCAAAACGTCACTAACCCCGCCCAAAATGTCACTAACCCCGCCCCCCGCGGCCGAAAAAACCGCCCGAAAAACCGCGGAAAAGAAAAAAAAGAAGCCCAAAAAACCGCGACCCGCCGCGGGCAAAAATTTCCCGCGGCGGGTCGCGGAAAACCGCCCAATTGGGCGGTAAAACCGCCCACCTGGCAACCTTGTTTCTGTGTCATTACTGTGTGCTATTTATTTTAATTTTCATTTCGTATGTGCATAGAAGGTGCCTTGGTTTACAAAAATGAAGAACTTGCCCATAGTGACCAATCAGATTTCTTGTTTCATTTTCTTAGAGAAAAGATGACACTGGATTGGTCACTATGGGCAATTTTGTGGAGAGCTTTCTTCTCTCTAGTTTTTATAAATAGGCCCTGTCTAAGACTTATTGTTCATTTTAACTCAGTTTGTAAGAATAACACACCACCTGTCAATGGGCTAGGCAGTTTGTATGAGAGTGACATATAACAGTGACCTATATCTCTTTATGTATATTGCTAAGTTAACTGTTTAACAATAAAATGTCCATTTCAAAATCTCTGCTGGTCATTGCTCAGGGGTACTCAGTTGAAATTTGTTCGAATTAGGAGGTACTTGACTTGAGGAAGACTGCTCTATACTGCACTGTGGTGGATCAGTGAGATCCAGTAGAATTGACCTGACGACTGATACACAAGCTGGAGAGTTATGAGAGTGAGGTAGAAAGCTGTAAATTGGATGAGCAACTGGTTCAGTGGCAGGATGCAGAGAGTAAAGATTGGCAGTCAATATAATAAAAAAACAGCTATAGTAAAGAATATGCTTGGCTGCATATAGGTCACTAGGGAATGTCCACCTTGTTTATTATGTTCACAGTTGTCTGTGTCGAGTCATTTAATAAAGTGGTTCTTTAATTTATCTCCCATTCTCCTGGAGTCATTGGTCCATTTCCCACTCCTCTTTTGTGCACTTCTGAGAACAACAGTTACAGGTAGGCAACTGCTCTGTGTTTGATTACTAGAGTATTTTGGGTTTTGTTTCTGTTGTCCCTTAAGGAAAGTGAGAAAATATATAGAACAGTATGCCTACCTTTCAAAAAATGGTTTTGCAATATTGGAGAAGGGGATTTTTAGAATAAATATTACAATAAGTTCAGTTGCAGCTGAATGTGCTAATACATTCTTATAGTGCAAAAATATAATTGATGGTAAAGTATATTAATTTATTGACTGTATAAACTGGCATGCCTACTTAAAGATTAGGGGGCCAATATTCAAAGAGATTTAAGTGGGTAGGAGAGTCTCCTGCCCGCTTAAATTGCTTGTCACCACCTACCTCTTAGTGCTGCTGATAGGTACTGCTGCTGAATATTGCCTCTGACCGCTACAAAAAAAAGGGTCAGGTCAGGGGGGGCAGCATTAGGGAGGAGTTTAGAGTTATGCGGCTTCTGGTAATATTCAGTGCTGTCCTAATTTTGGCTAGCCTAGCTATGTGGGTCCTGGCACTGAATATTGGGCCAGGGTCCGCATAACTTTTGGGTTTTTTTGGGTTTTTTTTTTGTTAAAAACAAAAGCTCCTGAGTCCCTTCCCATCTCCCTCAACAATGGCCCTCTTTCCTTCCCCCCCAGCCCGCAGCAACAACCCCCCCCCCCCCAGAAGGACCTCACCCCCCCTCCAGATGACCAGGTAGGCCCTCCCCCCCGGGCCTACCTATAGCCCTGGTGGTCCGTGCTGGTTGCTGGGGGCAGAAACACAGGCCCCTCGCTCCTGCCTCTTGCAGCCATTGAAGGAAAATGGCTGCCGTGACCTCTCACCTGGATGGCTGGGGAGGTGGGGGGGTGTGAAGGTAGTGGATCTCATGTGTCACCTAGATAGGATTTTAGATAGTGCTGGGGAGGAGCTGGTTGTTTTGGTACATGTGAGTACCAATGACATAGGAAATTATGGGAGAGAGGTTCTGCAAGCCAAATTTAGGCTCTTAGGTAGAAAGCTCAAATCCAGAACCTCTAGAGTAGCATTTTCTAATGTGTTACCCATTCCACGCACAGGGCCTGAGAGACAGGTAGAGCTCGGAAGTCTCAATGCATAGATGAGGAGAGGGCTCATTCGAGATTGAAGGTCCTGGATGTCAAAAGAACTGACTTTGCCGAGATGGGGGAATTTCTCAAGGAACAATTAGTAGTATGGGAACAGCTGAAGGAAGTAGAACAGCAATGGACAAGACTGAATGGAGCTATATTAAAGGCAACTAACCTTCATGTTAGAAAATTACATAAAAGTAAGAGGAAAAGAAGGCCGCTCTGGTTCTCGAACATAGTAGCTCAAAGATAAGGGAAAGGAGGTTAGCCTTCACACGTTCTAAGATGACTCAGAAAGATGAAGATAAGTGAGAATATCTGGATAAGCAAAGAGAAGCTGGAAAAACAGTCAGGAAAGCGAAGAGGCAAATAGAAGAAAAGATAGCTAATACAGTAAAATTAGGGGATAAGACCTTTTTCAGATATGTAAGTGACAGGAGGAAGTTCCTTAATAGCATTGTGAGGCTCAAAGCTGAGGGACAGGAATATGTGGAAGATGATAAGGATAAAGCTGAACTGCTTAACAATTATTTCTGCTTTGTGTTCACAGATGAAAGGGCAGGGGTAGAACTGCAGAAAACAAATGCTAAAGGGGATGGATGTATGGTAGACGAAGACCCGTTCACGGAGGACTATGTTTGTGAGGAGCTAGCTAAACTAAATGTAAACAAAGTGATGGGGCCTGATGGGATACACCCGAGGGTGCTCAAGGAACTCAGAGAAGTTCTGGCACGCTGACTGACTTCTTCAATTCTTCCTTAGGGACTGGAGTGGTCCCTGAGGACTGGAGAAGGGCGAATGTGGTCCCTTTACACAAGAGTGGCAGTAAGGAGGAGGTTGGGAATTACAGACCTGTCAGTCTGATCTCGGTGGTGAGTAAACTAATGGAAACGCTACTAAACGGAGGATTGTGAGATTTCTCGAACTGAATGGAATGCAGGACCTGAGGTAGCATGGCTTCACTAGTGGCAGGTCGTGTCAGACGAATCTGACTTACTTCTTCGACTGGGTGACCAAACAGTTGGACATGGGAGGGGCGTTAGATGTGGTATACTTAGATTTCAGCGAAGCCTTTGACATGGTTCCACACAGGAGACTGATAAATAAATTGAGTGC
This sequence comes from Microcaecilia unicolor, assembly GCF_901765095.1. NCBI lineage: Eukaryota > Metazoa > Chordata > Amphibia > Gymnophiona > Siphonopidae > Microcaecilia > Microcaecilia unicolor. The sequence continues at coordinate 233,295,061 of NC_044036.1, forward strand.
CCTCGGTATGAGACCTAGAGTAACTGATTGGGTTAAAAATGGGTGAATGGAAGGAGACAGAGGGTACTGGTAAATAGAGCTTGCTCTGAAGAAAGGGATGTTAGTGGAGTACTGTAGGGATTGGTCCTTGTGCCGGCTCTTTTTAATTTCTTTGTGAGTGATACTGTGGAAGGGCTGTCTGGTAAGGTTTGTCTATTTGCGAATGATACCAAACTCTACAACAGGGTGGACACCCTGGAGGTTGTGAATGACATGAGGAAGGACTTAGCAAAGCTGGTGGAATGGACCGATATTTGGCAACTAAGATTTAATGCTAAAAAATGCAGGAATGCTAAAAAATGCAGGGTCATGCACTTGGGTCACAAGAATCCGAGAGAACTGTACAATATCGGGGATGAAGTGCTTCTGTGTACGAAGGAAGAGCGGGACTTGGGGGTGATTGTGTCTGATTACCTTAAAGCTTCCAAACAGGTAGAAAAAGCGATGGTCAAAGCCAGAAGGATGCTTGGGTGCATAAAGAGAGGGATGACCAGCAGGAAAAAGTTGGTGATAGTGCCCTTGTATAAGTCTCTGGTGAGGCCCCATTTAGAGTAACATATAGTAACATAGTAAATGACGACAGATAAAGACCAGAATGGTCCATCCAGTCTGCCCAACAAGACTGGATGGACCGTTCCGGTCTTTATCTGCCATCATTTACAGTGTTACTATATGTTACTCTAACTGGGGCCTCACCAGAGACTTATACACAGTTCTGGAGACTGCACCTACGGAAAGATATAAACAGGATGGAGTTGGTCCAGAGAGCAGCTACAAAATTAGTAAGCGGTCTTGAACACAAAAAATATAGGGACAGGCTTATGAACCTCAACATGTATACGCTGGAAGAGAGGAGGGAGAGAGGAGATATGATAAAGTTGTTTAAATATCTGAAGGGCATTAATTTACAGCAAGTGAGCCTTTTTCAACTGAAGGAAAACTCTAGAACGAGGGGGCATACATTGAAGTTAAGAGGGAATAGGCTTAGGAGTAATCTAAGAAAGTATTATTTCACAGAAGGGATGGTGGAAGCGTGGAATGGCCTCCCGATGGAGGTTGTGGAGTCGAGGACTGTGTCAGAATTTAAGAAGGCATGGGATAAACACATGGGATTGCTTAAGAATAGAAAGGGGTTACAGAGGATGGGCAGACTAGATGGGCCATTTGGCCTTTATTTGCCATCATGTTTCTATGTTTCTATGAGGCGATGGTGCAGGGAAGAGGGTTTTAGATTTGTAAGGAACTGAGCAACATTCTGGGGAAGGGGAAGCCTATTTCAGAATAATGGGCTCCACCTTAACCAGAGTGGAATCAGGCTGTTGGCATTGGCATTTAGAAAGAAGATATAGTGAAATTAGGAAAGGTACAGAGAAGAGGTACAAAAGTGATAAAGGGGATGGGATAACGTCCCTATTAGGAAAGGCTAAAGCTTCTAGGGCTCTTCATCTTGGAGAAAAGACGGCTGAGGGGAGATGTGATAGAGGTCTATAAAATAATAAGTGGAGTGGAACGAGTAGACGTGAATCGCCTGTTTACTCTTTCCAAACATACTAGGACTAGGGAAGATGTGGGGGGGTTAGTGACCACTGGGGGAGTCAGGGGAGGTCATCCCCGATTCCCTCCGGTGGTCATCTGGGCAGTTGGGGCACTTTTTGGGGACTTGTTCGTGAAAAAAAAGCGGCCCAAATTCTCGCTACTGCCACCCTTCTTTTTTCCATTATCGGCCGAGGGCGCCCAGCTCTCCTCAGCCGATAAATACGCCCCAGTCCCGCCTTCACCACGCCTCCGACACGCCCCTGTCAACTTTGTTCGTTCCCACGACAGACTGCAGTTGGAGGCGCCCAAAATCATCTTTCGATTATACCGATTTGGGCGCCCATGAGAGAAAGGCGCCCATCTCCCGATTTGGGTCGAAATATGGGCATCTTTCTCTTTTGAAAATAAGCTGGCCGGTGTATTTAAATAACATGCAGACAAAAGATTGCAAATTAACACTGTCAACTGCTGAGCAAGATGTAAATAGGAACAACAATCATATTTCAAACTATAGACATTTCAAAGTCTATATGCAAATACCAGAAGCCTAAGAAATAAGATGGGAGAGAGAGAATATATTGCACTAAATGAAAAAATAGATATAATAGGCATCTCTGAGACCTGGTGGAAGGAGGATAACCAGTGGGACACTGTCATACCATGGTACAAATTATATTGTAGTGGTAAGGTGGATCGAATTGGTGGAGGAGTAGCATTGTATGTTAAGGAGGGCCATGAATCAAATAGATTGAAAATTCTGCAGGACACAAAACACATCTTGGAATCCCTATGAATTGAAATTCCATGTGTAAAGGGGAAAAGGATAGTGATAGGAGTATACTACCGTCCATCTGGCCAGGATGAACAAACAGATATAGAAATGTTATCAGAAATTAGGGAGGCTAACAAACTGAGGAACACAATAACAATGGGTGATTTCAATTATCTCAGTATTGACTGGGTAGATATAACATCAGAGCAAAATTCTGTGACAAAATCAAGGACTGCCTTATGGAGCAGCTGGTACAGGGGCCAGCAAGAGGAGGGAATTTTCTAGACCTAGTCCTTAGTGGAGCGCATGATCTGGTGCGGGAGGTAATGGTGCCAGGGCCGCTTGATAACAGTGATCGTATTATGATCAGATTTGATATCTGCTTTGGAGTAAGTACACACAGGAAATCCAACACATTAGCATTTAACTTTCAAGAAGGAGACCATAATAAAATGAGAATGGAGTAAGTACACACAGGAAATCAAATATGTTAGCGTTTAACTTTAAAAAAGGAGACTATGATAAAATGAGAAGAACGGTGAAAAGAAAACTTAGAGGAGCGACTGGAAAGGTAAAAACATTTACATCAGGCGTGGATCTGTTCAAAAATACCATCCTGGAAGCTCAGGCCATATATATTCCATGTATTAAAAAAGAAGGGCGGAAGACCAAATGACAGCCGGCATGGTTAAAAGGTGAATTGAAGGAAGCTGTTAGAGCTAAAAGAAAATTCTTCAGAAAATGGAAGAAGAATCCAACTGAAAATAATAAGGAATGGCATAAGAAATGGCAAGTCAAATGCAAAGTGCTGATAAGGAAAGCAAAGGGGAACTTTGAAAAAGATTGCCTTGGAGGCAAAAACAATAGCAAACATTTTTTTAGGTATATTAAAATCAAGAAGCCGGCAAAAACTTTGTTGGACCACTAGATGACTGAGGGGTAAAAGGGGCACTCAGGGAAGACAAAGCCATAGCGGAGAGATTAAATGAATTCTTTGCGTTGGTCTTCACCAAGAAAGATTTGGGAAAGATACCTTTGGCAGAAATGGTATTCAAAGCTGACGAGTCAGAGAAACTGAATGAAATCTCTATAAACCTGGAGGATGTAATGGCGCAATTTGACAAACTGAAGAGTAGCAAATCACCTGGATGGTATTCAACCCAGAGTACTGATAGAATTGAAAAAATGAATTTGCAGAACTATTGTTAGTAATATGTAATTTATCTTTAAAATCAAGAATGGTACTGGAAGATTGGAAGATTGGAAGGTGGCCAATGTAACGCCGATGTTTAAAAAAGGTTCCAGAGGTGATCTGGGAAATTATAGACTGGTGAGCCTGACATTAGTGCTGGGCAAAATGGTGGAGACTATTATAAAAAACAAAATTACAGAGCCTATTCAAAAGCATGGATTAGTGAGACAAAGCCAACATTGATTTAGTCAAGGGAAATCTTGCCTCATCAATCTATTACATTTCTTTGAAGGGGTGAACAAACATGTGGATAAAGGTGAGCTGGTCGATATTGTGTATCTGGATTTTCAAAAGGCATTTGACAAAGTTCCACATGAAAGACTCCAGAGGAAATTTGAGAGTCACGTGATAGGAGGTAGTGTTCTATTGTGGATTAAAAACTGGTTAAAAGATAAAAAAACAGAGTGTAGGGTTAAACGGTCAGTATTCTCAGTGGAGAATTGACAAAGTGCCGCACGAAAGACTCCTGAAGAAATTGCAGAGTCATGGAATCGGAGGTAGGGTATTATTATGGATTAAGAACTGGTTGAAAGATAGGAAGCAGAGAGTAGGATTGCGTGGCCAGTATTCTCAGTGGAGGAGGGTAGTTAGTGGGGTCCCGCAGGGGTCTGTGCTGGGTCCGTTGCTTTTTAATGTATTTATAAATGACCTAGAGATGGGAATAACTAGTGAGGTAATTAAATTCGCCGATGACACAAAATTATTCAGGGTCGTCAAGTCGCAGGAGGAATGTGAACGATTACAGGAGGACCTTGCGAGACTGGGAGAATGGGCGTGCAAGTGGCAGATGAAGTTCAATGTTGACAAGTGCAAAGTGATGCATGTGGGTAAGAGGAACCCGAATTATAGCTACGTCTTGCAAGGTTCCGCGTTAGGAGTTACGGATCAAGAAAGGGATCTGGGTGTCGTCGTCGATGATACGCTGAAACCTTCTGCTCAGTGTGCTGCTGCGGCTAGGAAAGCGAATAGAATGTTGGGTGTTATTAGGAAGGGTATGGAGTCCAGGTGTGCGGATGTTATAATGCCGTTGTATCGCTCCATGGTGCGACCGCACCTGGAGTATTGTGTTCAGTACTGGTCTCCGTATCTCAAAAAAGATATAGTAGAATTGGAAAAGGTACAGCGAAGGGCGACGAAAATGATAGTGGGGATGGGACGACTTTCCTACGAAGAGAGGCTGAGAAGGCTAGGGCTTTTCAGCTTGGAGAAGAGACGGCTGAGGGGAGATATGATAGAAGTGTATAAAATAATGAGTGGAATGGATCGGGTGGATGTGAAGCGACTGTTCACGCTATCCAAAAATACTAGGACTAGAGGGCATGAGTTGAAGCTACAGTGTGGTAAATTTAAAACGAATCGGAGAAAATTTTTCTTCACCCAACGTGTAATTAGACTCTGGAATTCGTTGCCGGAGAACGTGGTACGGGCGGTTAGCTTGACGGAGTTTAAAAAGGGGTTAGATAGATTCCTAAAGGACAAGTCCATAGACCGCTATTAAATGGACTTGGAAAAATTCCGCATTTTTAGGTATAACTTGTCTGGAATGTTTTTACGTTTGGGGAGCGTGCCAGGTGCCCTTGACCTGGATTGGCCACTGTCGGTGACAGGATGCTGGGCTAGATGGACCTTTGGTCTTTCCCAGTATGGCACTACTTATGTACTTATGTACTTATGTAGATAGTGGGGTTCCCCAGGTGTCTGTACCAGGACCGCTGCTTTTTAACACATTTATAAAAATGATCTAGAGATGGGAGTAACTAAATTAAATTTGCTGATGACACAAAGTTGTTAAATTGCAAGATTGTGAAAAATTACAAGAGGACCTTACAAGACTGGGAGTCTGGGCATCCAAATGGCAGATGATGTTTAATATGAGCAAGTGCAAAGTGATGCATGTGGGAAAGAGGAAACCCAAATTATAGCTACGTGATGCAAGGTTCCACATTAGGAGTCACCGACCAGAAAGGGATCTAGGCATCATCGTTGATGATACGTTGAAACCCTCTGCTCAGTGTGTGGCGGTGGCTAAGAAGGCAAATAGAATGTTAGACATTATTAGGAAAGAAATGGAAAACAAAAATAATGAATTTATAGTGCCTTGGTATCGCTCCATGGTGCAACCGCGCCTCGAATATTGTGTGCAATTCTGGTCACCGCTTCTCAAAAAAGATATAGTGAAATTAGGAAAGGTACAGAGAAGAGGTACAAAAGTGATAAAGGGGATGGGATAACGTCCCTATTAGGAAAGGCTAAAGCTTCTAGGGCTCTTCTTCTTGGAGAAAAGACGGCTGAGGGGAGATGTGATAGAGGTCTATAAAATAATAAGTGGAGTGGAACGAGTAGACGTGAATCGCCTGTTTACTCTTTCCAAACATACTAGGACTAGGGAACATGCAATGAAGCTACAAAGTAGTAAATTTAAAACTAATCTGAGAAATATTTCTTCACTCAACATGTAATTAAACTCTGAAATTCGTTGGCAGAGAATATAGTAATAGTTATCTTAGCAGGGTTTAAAAAAGGATAGCTTCCTAAAAGAAAAGTCCACAAGCCATTATTAAACTGGACTTGGGGAAAATCCACTGCTTATTTGTAGGATAAGCAGCATAAAATTTGTTGTACTGTTTTGGGATCTTGCCAGGTACTTGTAACATGGATAGGCCACTGTTGGAAACAGGATGCTGGTTTTGATTGACCTTCAGTCTGTCCCAGTATGGCAATACTTAAGTTCTTATGTTCTTGCCATGGGCTGGAGGGAAGGGGGAAGGAAAGGAGTCTACTGTCGGGGGGCTGCTCCAGCTGAATATCGACCAGGCCCACATAAATTCCGGCAGCCTTCCTGCTCCAAATTATCCCCCGATATCCAGTGCTGGTGCCTGAACATGGCCCCGGCTGAATATCAGGGGGTATTAGATTGTAAGCTCTTTGAGCAGGGACTGTCTTTCTTCTATGTTTGTGCAGCGCTGCCTACGCCTTGTAGCGCTATAGAAATGCTAAATAGTAGTAGTAGTAGCCTTGAGATGCCAAAGAGCAAGCTAATGACTCTGTGGCTGCCTTTAATTTCTACAGTTCATCCTGATTCTTGTGATTATTTGCTAAATCACTCAGGGGCAGATGCAAAAAGTCCTGCAGTAGAGCCAGCTCAGTGCACGGCTCTACTGCAAAACTGTCACTCCAAAAATACTACCATATGCTATAAGCAATGAGCATGCAGATTACTGCTGCATTAAAATTGCAGCAGTAATCTACAGCTCATTGCAAAATGTCACCCTTCCTGCCAGTGCCTGGGTAGTGATTGGCTCAGGCACTGACAAGGAGTGACTTTTTTTTTTTAAGTTGTCTGTGATCTGCATTGGCCCCTGATCTCCCTGCCCTCCCACTTGACTCGACCTCACCCCAGTCCCTCATGCCTCCTCTCCACCCAATGCTATATAAAAGTTCCTGATGTCTAGTGGTGTCTAATTCCCTTATATGGCAGACTGGCCCTGCAATTTTGGAGATGATGGCCCAGAGGCATTAACAAGTGGGCATTGCTCCTGCCTTATATAAGGTAGGGGACTGGGGGGATGGGGTCAGGGATCCCCACTACACACCCAGAACTACTTTTTTTATTCAGGACAGGAGGGGAGGGAGGAGGACCACTATAGACAACAGATCAGTGTCGGTCACATTGAGGTGTGGAGGGCCATTAGACGTCAGGAGAATTCTTTTTTAAATATCAGGGGGAGGGCTAGAAGGTTCTGGTCCTGGTGGGAGGGTGCCAAAAGTACATTATTTATTTTAAATTTTGGTGGTGCAAAGAAGAGAAAGATGGGGCTGATGCTGACCATGGGGACTCTACGCCACCTCAGACCTAGCTGTAGGTTTCTGTGGTTAAGCCCTCGAGGTAAACATCAGTGCATAACCCTGCATTGCTGTGGGGTAGCTAATAGGCTCCTCATCATTCATTTTAATATGCTGTGCACTGATATCTACTTTAGGAGTAAACCTCAGTGCAAAAAAATCATGCAGTGGCCATTAACAAGCGGTGTAGTTCATGGTAGCTTTCTGCATCAGCCCCTCAGTATTAGTACTTAAGATATAACATTAAGATAATTTGTCTTCTCTTTGCTTTCTTTTCCAGTTGTTTACTTGCCCCAATGCCTCCTTTACTGATCTTGCTGAAATTATTTCTAGAATTGAGCTGACAAAAGTGGCTGTGGTGGATGGTGAGTTAAGCCTTTGCTCCAGTAAGAGTTGGGGGGATATTCATCATAGATGTTTCCATTTTAGTTCAATATGGAGTTAGCATGTAGTAGTTCTTAGGATAATTTTACAAAGCAAAGTCAGGACTTGGACGAGGGAAATGGCACATCTTAGAGTTATTAGATTAGATTTATGATTTATAATCCACCCTTAAGCAGAGCAGAGAACAAGCAAAACATATACAATCATAAATACAAACAACACCAACATTGAAAAACAGTCTTCACAAAAAAACTAAAACTGCAGGTACATTTAAAAAAGAAAAAAGTGGCTGTCAGTTCAGTCCAGACCAGACAATCCATATGCCGGACAGAAACGCTTAAAAGCTGTCAGGTTTCTCTCGCGCCGAATCTCCAATGACAATGTGTTCCACTCCAGAGGGCCTACGACAATAAAAATACTATTTCTCGTGCTTTTGAGAGGAAAAACATTAAAGTCCAGAACCACTAGGCTGCAAGTAGTTGCAGAGCGCAGTGTGAGAGATGGAACATATAACTGCAGTCCAGAACTCAAATACAAAAAAGAGTCCTGGTACAAACACATATGAACAAGAAACAATAATTTATATTTAATGCGATAGGCTACAGGTAGCCAACACAATGGAATCAAATAAAGGATAACGTTCATTCTCCAAGGACAAGCAGGCTGCTTGTTCTCACAACCAGTGGCGTAGCCAGACAGCCAATTTTGGGTGGGCCTGAGCACAAAGTGGGTGGGCACAAATTTTTCTCTCTTCCCCAGCACTTCCCAATTCAAAATATAAATACTTTAGCAGATGAGGATCCCCAATCTCTGTCAGCTGAAGGCCTCCAGTAAAGATGGCCAGAACTCCTCTCCACCAAGCCCAGTAGGCAACAGCAACTCCTTGAGCCACTGATGCCAGCACCCCATACAATCTTAGTTGTCAGTGGCTCCAGGATGCTGCTTCCATCTGCCAAGCTCAGTAGAAGGCATCTCTGGCCAGCTTCAGAAGAGACCCCAGCTAGTAGGGCTTGGAAATCCCCACTAGCTACAGCAAGGGTCAGGGCTGCCGTTAGCCATGCTGGTGACCAGGGCAGAAAATAAAGCCCCTCCCCCAATTCCCTCTCCTCTCCAATCTCCTCATCTGCAGTTAAAGTCACACTGACAGACCCTCACAAATTAGAAATAAAAATATATAGACAAAATTGAACTGGGAACCTCAGCATGTACTGCAACACTGGAGAAAAAAAAAACCCAAAACAAAAGCGCATTTCCTTTTCTACTTAACACAATAAAAGACATCCGCTATGCACATTTCCCAAAGTTAACATATTCCATTTAAAATATTCAAAGTAAAATGATTTTCCTACTTTATTGTCTGGACATTTTATTTTTCCATCATGTTGGTTCCAATTTCTGTCTGTATTCTGCTAATTCTTCAAGCGGATGTCCATTTGTCATTTTTCTCCTGTCGTTTCATTTCCTCACTACACCTACCTCTGAAATTTTGATCCTTCCATTTTAGCTCTTTCCTTCCTTTTTTTCTTTTCTGCCTCTGTACACTCAAATTTCATCCGCTTCCTAAATCTTTTCCTTCTTTTTACTTTTCAGATATCTATCACATTTCCATCTCCTTTCACCCCTTTGCTCTCCCATTCCCCATTTCTCTCCTTCTCAGCCTTCCATTCCCTTCTATCTTCGATCTATGCGCCATTACCATATTTCTACCCCCTGTGATCACTAATCTCTCCAGTCCCTGGGCCTCTCCCCCATGCTTTCCACCATTCCCAGTGTCTCCCATGACAAAGCCATGGGACCGGACGGGATCCACCCCAGGATATTGAGGGAGCTCAGAGAGGTTTTGGCGGGTCCTCTTCAAGATTTGTTGAATATATCCTTGCAGACGGGAAAGGTTCCAAGGGATTGGAGAACGGCGGAAGTGGTCCCTCTTCACAAAAGTGGTGATAGGGAAGAAGCTGGAAACTACAGGCCGGTAAGCCTCACTTCGGTTATTGGAAAAGTAATGGAAGCGATGCTGAAGGAAAGGATAGTGAATTTTCTGGAAGCCAATAAGTTGCAAGATCCGAGACAACATGGTTTTACCAAAGGGAAATCGTGCCAAACGAATCTCATTGAGTTCTTTGATTGGGTGACAGGAGAATTGAATCAGGGACGAGCTATGGACGTAATCTACTTAGATTTCAGCAAAGCTTTTGACACGGTTCCCCACAGGAGGCTCTTAAATAAACTGGAGGGGCTGAAGATAGAACCTGAAGTGGTGAACTGGATTAGGAACTGGTTGACGGACAGACGCCAGAGGGTGGTGGTGAATGGAATTCGCTCGGAAGAAGGAAAGGTGAGTAGTGGAGTGCCTCAGGGATCGGTGCTGGGGCCGATTCTGTTCAATATATTTGTGAGTGACATTGCCGAAGGGTTAGAAGTTAAAGTTTGCCTATTTGCGGATGATACTAAGATCTGTAACAGAGTGGACACCATGGAGGGAGTGGAAAACATGAAAAAGGATCTGAGGAAGCTAGAAGAATGGTCTAAGGTTTGGCAATTAAAATTCAATAACTAATTAACTATAGGGATTTTTGACACAACCAGAGTCAGTATCAATTTATAATTACTATAGACTCCAGAACATATGAAAATTATTTCACTTTTATTAACAATAAATATCAATCATCAATACAAACATACATACACTATAATATCTCCCTCAAACATTCACACGCTTTTGCCATCCATCCATATACTTTATACCCAAAGTGTACAAATTACAAATTACCTCCCACGAGGATAATACAGCTGGTCATAAATCAATACAGTATACATGTACCAATCCAAGATTGGTTACCCAATAGATTCATCATGAATACTGATACAATATATCTTTGAAAAACCTATATATAGTCTGTATTCATTGTTCTTAACGTAGCTGAAACAGTTTTGTAAATGTACACCGTATACATGAGTTGTGGAACTGTTCCTCCAACACAAATGTTGTTTCCTGTGGAGGACTAGTGTCACTAAGGACGTCCAAAACCCACAACTTGAGGAGGCTGGGAACGTGTATCCAAGTAAGAAAACATCACATTGCCGGTTCCCCTGCTGATCGGCATTTCGTCTCCTTCTTCAGGAGGAACCACAGCTGTAACAACATTGATAAACATCACCTTCTACTTATTCTTAGCTATTTAAATCTAATCAATCTCATACAAAATTATTAAATGTTTTATATTTTAAATAACACTTACTGATAATACTATGTTAGGCTGCACACCGAGTGGTAATCTGCCAGACTTCCGCCTTGAAATCGCACCACCGGAAACTGTTGGACGACTTCCGCTATTGGCATATGATTTAAATACCCTGGATCTCATTAGCGAAACTTGTTTCACACCCACTCGACTTCCAAATTAAGGCCGTGCGGTGTTACTGTTCCCCATGTGTAAATATATCGCTGCTCCAATAATAATAAACGAGCACTAATATCTCCACTTCTATTAGTGGGTACAATCTGAAATAATACTGCACATTGGAGCTGTTCAATAGTGTGATTATGTCGCTGCCAGTGAATCACCAGCGGGTTCTCCTTTTTGCCTAACCTTAAATTACTGACATGTTCTGCCAGTCGATTCTTCAATTGTCTCTTTGTATGACCTATATAGTATAGTGCACACGGGCACCAGATACAATATACTACACATTCACTAATGCAAGTAGTATTTTGTCTCAAAAAAAACTTTTTATTACTATGCGGAATGTCAATCACGCTGGTATCCACCGAATAGCGACAATACACACATCTACCACAAGGGGAATGTCGACCTATGTTATTTAGACGTTTAGAGCGTTTAAGCAACTCACCTATATTAGCCTGACGTGCATACGCCACTTTAGGGCTTTCCTTGAACTCTGGATGAACAGACAGAACATGCCAGTACCTATGGATGATTGAAGAGATGCCCACTGCTCTATGTGAAAACGGAATGACACATGCCATAATATTGCTAGAAGAGGCCTGGCCTGTTTGAAACAACCAGGGACGATGGGCGTATAATGCTCTTTTATACGCTTTCCGTATAACCTGCTTCGGATATCCGCGTTCTATAAATCTATCGCTCATTTCCTGTGCTTGAACTTTGAATTCGAAAACTGAAGAACATAAACGACGCAACCTCAGGAATTGGCCCACCGGAACACCCCTCCTCAGAGCCTTATGATGAAAGCTCTGATAATGAAGGAGGGTGTTCCTGTCGGTCGGTTTGCGGTAAATGGTGGTAACAAATCTCCCCTCTAGTGTTCTAATGATCTTAATATCCAAAAAATCTAACTCATGGGTGTCTATTCTAGAGGTAAATTTAATGTTTACATCAACACCATTAAGGCTTTCAATAAAGGCATTAAGAGCACTAAGAGGACCACGCCAAAACAAAATGACATCGTCAATGTACCTTTTCCACATTACCACGTGGCGGTACCAACTAGAAGTGTATACAAAAGTGTTTTCATATTGAGTCATGTATAAACAGGCCAGGGAAGGCGCGACTGTAGCTCCCATCGCAACTCCCTGAGTCTGTACATAAAACTGATCATCAAATTGAAAATAATTGTGACCAATTACCAAAGTTAGTAAAGTTTTTAACACCTCTATTTTAGACAAAGGTAATTGCAAATCAGTTAAATGATTAAAATTCAATGCCAAGAAATGCAAAGTGATGCACTTAGGGAATAGAAATCCACGGGAGACGTATGTGTTAGGCGGGGAGAGTCTGATAGGTACGGGCGGAGAGAGGGATCTTGGGGTGATAGTATCTGAGGATTTGAAGGCGACGAAACAGTGTGAGAAGGCGGTGGCCGTAGCTAGAAGGTTGTTAGGCTGTATAGAGAGAGGTGTGACCAGCAGAAGAAAGGGGGTGTTGATGCCCCTGTATAAGTCGCTGGTGAGGCCCCACCTGGAGTATTGTGTTCAGTTTTGGAGGCCGTATCTTGTTAAGGATGTAAAAAGAATTGAGGCGGTGCAAAGAAAAGCTACGAGAATGGTATGGGATTTGCGTTACAAGACGTATGAGGAGAGACTTGCTGAACTAAACATGTATACTCTGGAGGAAAGGAGAAACAGGGGTGATATGATACAGACGTTCAAATATTTGAAGGGTATTAATCCGCAAACGAACCTTTTCCGGAGATGGGAAGGTGGTAGAACGAGAGGACATGAAATGAGATTGAAGGGGGGCAGACTCAAGAAAAATGTCAGGAAGTATTTTTTCACGGAGAGAGTAGTGGATGCTTGGAATGCCCTCCCGCGGGTGGTGGTGGAAATGAAAACGGTAACGGAATTCAAACATGCGTGGGATAAGCATAAAGGAATCCTATGCCGAAGGAATGGATCCTCAGGAGCTTAGTCAAGATCGGGAGGCGGGGCTGGTGGTTGGGAGGCGGGGATTGTGCTGCACAGACTTGTACGGTCTGTGCCAGAGCCGGTGGTTGGGAGGCAGGGCTGGTAGTTGGGAGGTGAGGATAGTGCTGGGCAGACTTATACGGTCTGTGCCAGAGCCGGTGGTTGGGAGGAGGGGCAGGTGGTTGGGAGGCGGGGATAGTGCTGGGCAGACTTATACGGTCTGTGCCCTGAAGAGCACAGGTACAAATCAAAGTAGGGTATACACAAAAAGCAGCAAATATGAGTTATCTTGTTGGGCAGACTGGATGGACCGTGTAGGTCTTTTTCTGCCGTCATCTACTATGTTACATGTTACTCCCTCCCTCCACCCTTCCAGCCCAGCATCTGTTCCCTCTTTCTACCCTCCTCACTCTCGTAGCCTGATATTTCCCTATCCCTTTTACCTCCCACCACCAGCATCTTCCTGTCCCATCTCTCTCCCCTCCCCCATTGTCCAGCATTTTTCCCTTTCTCTTCCCTACCATCCATTGTCTATCTTCTCTCCCTGGATCCCTTCCCTCTTTCTACCCTCCCTCGCTCATGCATCTCTCCTTTCCTCTCCTCTTCTCCACCTTCATGTCCAACTTTTCTCCCTCTCCCTGCCTTGAGCTCCTGGTTTGACATCTCTCTCTGCCCCCCCCCCCCCCTCCACCACCATCATCAACTCTCCATCCTTCCTTTCCCTCACTGCCATGCTCAACATTTCCCCTCTCACCTCTCCCTTCCACTTCCGTGTCCAAAATGCTTTTTTCTCTCATGCCCTTTCTCTCCCTCTACCCATCCCACCCATATCCAACAATTCTCCCTCTCTTTCCCCTTGCAGCATCTCTCCGTCCCTCCCCAGCTCTACCCTATCTCACTCCCTCATCCCAACAGTGCTCCTGTCTCTCCCCGACCCCCCACCCACACACCACCACCACACACACACGTTTTTCCCTCCCTTTCCCCAGCGACAGTCTGGCACCTGGCTGCAGGCCTTCTTTCCCCTCCCCTTCGGGCAGCGCTGCAGTCTATCGCTACAGCTGAGCAAAGCTGCACCGCGGGTCCGTCTCCGTCCTGCCGCTACTTCTGCCCTCCGGCTCCATTGTGATCTTTGTTTGCTCGCTTCTGCTGCCAGACAGTGCTTATCTGCAGCGGTTCCGGATCCGCGCGCTCCCAGGCCTGTCTGTATGCTGCCTGCAACTGCTTCCATCGCTACTCTTCTGAAGAGGCGGGGCCCAGCGCAGAGGAACGGAAGCAGTCGCAGGCAGCATACAGATAGGCCTGGGAGCGCACAGATCCAGAACCGCTGCAGATAAGCTGCAGAAGAGCAAACAAAGGTCACGGAGCCAGAGGGCAGAAGTAGCGGCAGGACGGAGACGAACCCGGTGCGGTGCAGCTTTGTTCAGCTGTAGCAATAGACTGCGGCGCTGCCCGAAGGGGAGGGAGGGAGGGGAAAGAAGCCCTGCGTGCCGGCGGGGGATCAATTCTTTTGTCGTCTCTATGCATCGTCGCTGGGTGGGCCTGAGCCCAAAGTGGGTGGGCCCAGGCCCACCCGGGCCCACCCATGGCTATGCCCCTGCTCACGACTGGGTTGACGTCCACGGCAGCCCCTCAAACCAGAGTAAAAATCTCGCGGGAGGTCCCGCACGCAGGGCACGCCCACCGCGCATGCGCGGCTGTCTTCACGCCCGTGCGCGACCATTTCCGCTCAGTTTTTTGTTTTCTGCGCTGGAGAGAGACGCGTCTTCGTCCCTCTCCGTGTCAGCCCCAGAAAACCGATTTGCGGCCTAGTCCGCGCTATTACTTTTCTTTTTTCTTGTTGTTGTGCGTTCGCGCCCCTTTATTTAAAAAAAAAAAAAAAAGGTTTGTTTTTTCCTTCCCCTCGTCGAGTTTAGTCGCGGGGCCGCCTCGTCGCGGCCTTGTGGCCGTGCGGCCGTTTCTTTCTTTCTTTTTCTGGTGTGCTTTTCACCGCCACCATCGACGATTTTGATCTCGCCGACGCGATTTTTCCGTCGATGTCCTCGAAGGTCCCGAGTGGATTCAAAAAGTGTGGTCGGTGCGGCCGGCAGATCTTGCAGACCGATCCTCACGCTTGGTGCCTCCAGTGCCTCGGCCCGGAGCAGAATTCCAAGGCGTGCACCTTGTGTCTCGACTTGCGGAAGTGGACGCAGGTGGCGAGGCAAGTTCTTCGGGACCGTCTTTTTGGAACTAGCGCCGGCCTTCGACGGCATCGGTGTCGATGGCCGGGTCTTCGGTACCGATGTCGACGTCTTCGGCGCCAACTATGGCACCGACCACAGGAGCACAGGTTCCCTTGGCCTGACGACCTGATGGCGGTGGTGAGCAGCCGCGTGGGCAGTCCGTCCCGGCCACTCCCGCTGCTCAGGGCCATCGGGACTGAACCCTGTCAGATCCGATCCCTAGAGGCCGTGGAGACTCCACCTCCTCCTCGTCTATGCCGCGGAGCGCCGATGACGGACATCGGAAGAAAGCTGCCAAGAAGCACCGTCATCGGTTGCCCACGGCGCATGGGACAGGCAGCTCCGGGACGTCGAGAGAAGACTCGACCCCCAGGAAGCAGCAGCGCCGGGAGGAGCGCTCTCTCTCTATCGAAGAGGTGTTGATGCGCAGGTCGTCGGGTACCCCGGTACCATCTCCTGATCCCGGGCAGCTTCCAGCACCGACGCCCGCACCGGCCCCCCTGCCTCTCCCAACAGCGGGCCTAGACGAGTGCCTCCGAGCCATCCTTCCGGGGATCCTGGAAGGGTTGATGCGCCAGGCCTTGCCTGCACCAGGCGTGCTTGCGCCCTCGGTTCCATTAATGGAGGCGCCGGTGGGCTCTGGTCCAGTGATGAGGTCTTCGACGCCGGCACCGCTTGCGGCACCGGTGTTGATCGCCACTCAGGTGGAATCCCCGTCAACATCGATGGAGGGAGCTTCGTCCCCGCCGGCGCGGGAGTCCTCCTCTCGACACCCTCATCGAGGACATGGTTCCTCGCAGTCGAGACGGGCCCGGTTGCGGTCTGAGCTGAGAGAGCTCATGTCTGACACCGAGGAGGAGGACCCCAGATATTTCTCCTCCGAGGAGTCTGTGGGCCTTCCCTCCGACCCCACACCTTCACCGGAGAGGAAGCTCTCGCCCCCTGAGAGCCTCTCCTTCGCCTCTTTTGTTCAGGACATGTCTATCAGCATTCCCTTCCCAGTGGTTACTGTGGATGAGCCGAGGGTGGAGATGCTTGAAGTCCTCGACTATCCATCACCACCTAGAGAGTCTTCCACGGTACCATTGCACAATGTCCTCAAAGCGACACTGCTTCGGAACTGGTTGAAGCCATTATCTAATCCCACCATTCCCAAGAAAGCGGAGTCCCAATAGAATCCACTCAGACCCGGAGCTGATGCGGCCTCAACTGCCTCATGACTCAGTGGTCGTGGACTCTGCTCTCAAGAGAGCATGGAGTTCAAGGGATACCGCCTCGGCGCCCCCTGGGCGGGAGTCTCGCACTCTGGACTCGTTTGGGAGGAAGGCCTACCAATCTTCCATGCTCGTGACCAGAATACAATCATACCAGCTCTACATGAGCATCCACATGCGGAACAATGTGCGGCAACTGGCGGACCTGGTTGACAAGCTCCCCCCGGAGCAGTCCAGGCCCTTTCAGGAGGTGGTCAGGCAGCTGAAGGCATGCAGAAAATTCCTGTCCAGGGGTATCTATGACACCTGTGATGTGGCATCCAGAGCTGCGGCCCAAGGTATAGTGATGCACAGACTCTCCTGGCTGCGTACCTCTGACCTGGACAACCGCACCCAGCAGCGGCTGGCAGATGTCTCTTGCCGGGGGGATAACATTTTTGGCGAGAAGGCCGAGCAGTTGGTGGACCAACTACACCAGCGGGAAACCGCTCTCGACAAGCTCTCCCACCGGGCGCTTTCAGCATCCACCTCCGCAGGTGGACGTTTTTCCCGGGCCCGGCAGGCTGCACTCTACGCCTACAGCAAGCGTAGGTACACCCAGCCAGCCCGAAGGCCTTCTCAGGCATAGGGACAGAGGCAGGAGCTCTTCGGTCCATGCAGTGCACTATTCAATTTCTGGAGCTGCTGGGGTTTGTGATAAATTACCCGAAGTCCCATCTCCAGCCAGTCCAATCTCTGGAATTCATAGGAGCTCTGCTGAATTCACAGACGGCTCAGGCCTATCTTCCCGAGGCGAGAGCTCAGAATCTTCTGTCCCTCGCTTCCCAGACCAGAGCATCTCAGCAGATCACAGCTCGGCAGATGTTGAGACTCCTGGGCCATATGGCCTCTACAATCCATGTGACTTCCATGGCTCGTCTTCACATGAGATCAGCTCAATGGACCCTAGCTTCCTAGTGGTGCCAAGCCACCGGGAATCTAGAAGATGTCATCCGCCTGTCATCAGTTGCTGCAATTCGCTGCACTGGTGGACAATTCGGACCAATTTGACCCTGGGATGCCCATTCCAAATTCCTCAGCCAACAAAAGTGCTGACGACGGATGCATCTCGCCTTGGATGGGGAGCTCATGCCGATGGGTTCCACACCCAGGGGGTGTGGTCCCCCCCAGGAACAAGATCTTCAGATCAACCTCCTGGAGCTCCGAGCGGTCTGGAACGCACTGAAGGCCTTCAGGGATCGGCTGTCCTACCAAATTATCCAAATTCAGACAGACAATCAGGTTGCAATGTATTACATCAACAAGCAGGGGGGCACCGGATCTCGCCCTCTGTGTCAGGAAGCCGTCAGGATGTGGCATTGGGCACGCCAGTATGACATGCTTCTCCAAGCCACATACCTGGCAGGCGTAAACAACAGTCTGGCCGACAGGCTGAGCGGATTCATGCAACCACACGAGTGGTTGCTCCATTCCAGAGTGGTACGCAAGATCTTCCGAGAGTGGGGCACTCCCTTGGTAGACCTTTTCGCCTCCCAGACCAATCACAAGCTGCCTCAGTTCTGTTCCAGACTTCGGGCACACGGCAGACTGGCGTCGGATGCCTTTCTCCTCCATTGGGGGCCTCCTGTACACTTTTCCTCCCATACCTTTGGTGGGAAAGGCCTTACTGAAGCTCAAGCAAGACCGCAGAACCATGATTCTGATCGCGCCCTTTTGGCCCCGTTATCGCGTTCTCGAGGGCCTTGGCATACTGTCAGGTCCTCAAGGCAGCACTGGGAATTGTGAGCCCTTGGGCCCCTGCCGCGGAGCGGCAGAGGCAGGCAACACCGTCTTGGAACTGGACATCCAGAAGGACCGGACCGGAACTCTGGACTGGAAGTAGGCAACTGAACCGGCAGAACAGGAACCGCTTCACCTGTACTTAGACACCTTTCCACTAGAGTTGAGCTCTAGCGTGCGGGCGGCCGACAGGACTTGTAGGGCAAGGCCGGAACTGAAGATCCAGAGGACCCACCTCGGGTCTAGGAAACACAGGGGAACAATACTAGACTGCACTAAGTGCTGCACGCAGCCGCTAAGCCAGGCACACCAGACAGACTAGACAGACAGAAGCTTATCAGGAGCAGGGACTAGGGCAGACATGCAAGCAAGGAAGAAGGGGAGACTAGGAATGCCCACCGGGCAAACCCATTAGCTAGGTCGAGGCAGGTAACGGTAAATCCCACAGAAGATACACGCTAGCTAGACAGATACAGGAATCAGGATACATAAGCAGGGATCCGGATAAGCACACCGGATATACAACGTACAAGGTAGACACACGGGACAGAAGGTAGCTAGGCAGAGCGGAAAACCGGATAACACTAGCTAGCCAAAACCAGGACTCAGGACGAACAAGCAGGGACCAGGATGTGCACACAGGATATACAAGGCTCAGGATGTGCACACAGAATATACAAGCAGGGAGTAGGTCAGGCTACAAACACAGACGGGGAAACCAGGGCTGAACAGCAGGCTCTAAACACAGACTAAAGGCAGAAGGCTAGCAGCCATGATGTGCACACAGGATATACAAGGTTCAGGATGTGCACACAGAATATACAAGCAGGGAGTAGGTCAGGCTACAAACACAGACGGTGAAACCAGGGCTGAACAGCAGGCTCTAAACACAGACTAAAGGCAGAAGGCTAGCAGCCAGGATGTGCACACAGGATATACAAGGTTCAGAATGTGCACACAGAATATACAAGCAGGGAGTAGGTCAGGCTACAAACACAGACGGGGAAACCAGGGCTGAACAGCAGGCTCTAAACACAGACTAAAGGCAGAAGGCTAGCAGCCAGGATGTGCACACAGGATATACAAGGTTCAGGATGTGCACACAGAATATACAAGCAGAGAGTAGGGCAGGCTGCAAACACAGACGGGGAAACCAGGGCTGAACAGCAGGCTCTAAACACAGACTAAAGGCAAAAGGCTAGTAGCCCACAGGTAGTGGGAACCGAAGGGCACTAGCCCACACAGAAGGACAAGAAGCCCACAGGTACTAAGCAGAAGGGCAAGCCCACACAGAAGGGCAAGAAGCCCACAGGTACTAAGCAGAAGGGTAAGCCCACACAGAAGGGCAAGAAGCCCACACAGAAGACAGGCTTAGAAGCAGCACAGCAACACACTAACCTGTCGGCCTCTGGGCATGACAGCAGACAATGACACCATGCGAAGGCACTGACTGCAAGCACAGGCCTTCCTTATAAAGTAGGGTTACCATACGTCCGGATTTCCCCGGACATGTCCTCTTTTTGAGGGCATGTCCAGGGCGTCCGGCGGATTTTGCCTGCTCCCACGTTTGTCCGGATTTCTGGACAAACGTGGGCGCGGGTGCGGGCAGGCGCGTGCGTGCGGTGGGCGCGCGATCGGCGCCGTGGGTCGTGACCTGGTCTCCCATCCCCTCCCCTTCCTTACCATGTTCCCTGGTGGTCTAGTGACGTCTTCGGGGCAGGAAAGAGCCCCCTCTTTCCTGCCCGGAGCGCTGCCTCCCCTGTCTATCATCCTTCTCGGTCTGGCTGGGGATTCAAAATGGCCGCCGAGATTTGAACTCTCGCAAGGCCGCTTCAACTCTCGGTGGCCATTTTGAATCCCCAGCCATACCGAGGAGGATGCAGCAGGCAAGGGCAGGCAGCGCTCCGGGCAGGAAAGAGGGGGCTCTTTCCTGCCCCGAAGAGAAGACGCTACTAGACCACCAGGGCTAGATAGTACGTGAGGGGGGGAGGGGACTATGTGACGGGGGGGGCGTGGCGGAACCCGACCTGAAGGGGGCGTGGCATGAGGCGTGGCGGGGGCGGGGTAGGGGGCGTGACATGTGTCCTCTTTTTCAGAGGACACAAAATGGTAACCCTATTATAAAGGAACTCACTGATGAGTCACCACCAGCAGGACAGAAGCAGGAAGTTCCTTGCCTCCAAACAGAGGCTTGACACACAGAGGAAGTGAGCCCACAGGAAGGACAAGCAGGAGCCATCTTGGATACTGGCATAGAGGAGGAGGCGGCAGCCATCTTGGAAGAGGCATAGCCCACACAGGTGAGGTCCAGTAAGGCAATCAGCACACAGAGCCAGAGAGAAACTAAGACAGAGACAGACACAGAGACAAGCAGAAGCCAGCACAGCCACTGACTCCCAGAAACAGGGTAAGTCTGAGGGTGGTCACGGCCACAGACGTGACAGTACCCCCTCCTCAAGACCCCCCTCTCGGTCTCCCTGAGGAGTTCAGGTGTCCAGGGGTAACTATGGTGAAACCTCCTGATGGGTCTCAAAAGCCTGACATAGATCACTGGACTGGAAGTCACAAGGAAGTTCAAAACTGGCAGACAAAAGTAGAACTTGTGACCAGGAGGCTCCTTCGAATCACCACGGGGCAACCTCAGGAACATAGATGCATCAAGAGGAACAAAATTCAAAAGTAACCCTTCCATGAGGGAACCCACAACGTCCTGGACCTCCTGGCAATTCCATGTAATGACAGGAACAAGGCTGGAGCCACTATCCCAGCTGACATCAGAAGTTGGGCTGGGGCCCGAAGTGGCATCACAGTCTTGACAGGAACTAGAAGTCTGAACAGAAGCAGATCTGGAACTGGAACCTGGGTTGGCATCCAAAATGGAGCCAGGATTGGGACCCGGACTGGAATTAACCCCTTGACTGTAACTGGAACTGGATTCAGGAGCTTGACTGAAACTGGAACTCAGCAGGAGGTCAGCTTCCTGACGGACACTGGAACTTAGGGCGACCTCAACATCTTGGTCGGATCTGGAACTGGAAACGGACTCAGCCTCCTGGCTGATCCTGGAACTCAGAAGAGATTTAGCCTCTTGGCTAACACTGGACCTTGGAACGGACTCAGCATCTTGGCTGGAACTGGAACTCGGAGCAGGCTCAGCATCTTGGCTGGAACTGGAACTCGGAGCAGATTCAGCTGCAAGGCTGGACGCACCCCTCTGCCCGGACTGGAATGTCTCTCTAGCATTAGCTTCAGGAGGCGTCCGCCGAGCAGGGTTCAAGAGGTGACGGCCCTGGTATCCCCAGAGCATGCTAGCAGGATGAAATGCAGAAAATGGGTTTCTCCAAACCCCCAGCCGTTGAACACGTCTTCTCTCAGCTATAGCTTCAGGAATATTCTCCAGGGCAGGATCAGAACAAAGTTTATCACGGTGCCCTTGGAGCGTCATCCCATCATTAAAGGCAGTAGCTGCAGCAAAATTTATGGGCCGGGCACCCACACTGGTATCAGGAACAGAACTGGGGCTAGGACCCGGGTTGGCATCCAAGTCTGAAGTGGAACTGGAGCAGGAACTCTGAACAGGAGTCGAACCGGGACTGGGACCCGGACTGGAATCAGAGTATGGACTGGAGCGGGAACTCTGAACAGGAGCTGAACCGGTACTGGGACCCGGACTGGAATCAGAGTCTGGACTGGAGCGGGAACTCTGAACAGGAGCTAAACTGGGACTGGGACCCGGACTGGAATCAGAGTCTGAACGAGCGGGAACTCTGAACAGGAGCTGAACCGGGACTGGGACCCGGACTGGAATCAGAAGCTGGACTGGCAGCGCCCCTCAAACTGGACTTTAACTGAAGCTTGGCAGAAAAAATCCCTCGGACAGGGGTCTGAGGCTCGATCTGAAGTGTCACTCGAACTGGCCTCAGTGGCTTGACCGGACGGGTCACTTGGGCAAGAACCGGAGGCTCGACCTGGAGCGCCACTTGCATAGGCCTTGGAGACTCCGTCAGAAGCACCCCTCGGACTGGACTCAGAGGTTTCAAAGGGCGTGCCACTTGAACGAGGACTGGAGGCTCGACCTGGAGCGCCACTTGCATAGGCCTTGGAGACTCCGTCAGAAGCACCCCTCGGACTGGACTCAGAGGTTTCAAAGGGCGTGCCATTTGAACGAGGACCGGAGGCTCGGCCCAAAGCGCCACTCGAGCAGGAATCAGAGGCTCAATCGAAAGCCTCCCTCGGACTGGACTCAGCGCTGGTGGACTGGACTCCCGAAGAAGAGCTAACCCACCATGGTACCGCCGGCTGCTCGGCTGAAGCGGCTGAAGAGACCAGAGCGGAGGAAGTCCCCGGGGTCTTCTTTCGGCCTCCGCTTCCGGAGTATCCGGCAGAGCTGGCTCTTCCAGAAGTCTGAGGCGGTACTCACATAGCGAGATAGCAGGATTCATATCTGAAACTGGGCTATGGTGGACCAGACGCCACCAGAGACGCTTTCTTTCAGCTGCTGCTTCAGGAGTATTCTTCAAGGCTGGATCAGACAGAAGTTCGTCTCTGTACTCCCGAAGCGTCATATAAGGATCCAAAAAAGGAACTGGACTAGCATAAGAGTCAAGGTCAAAATCAGAAGTTACCCTCGGATTGTCCATAGGGAACGAACTCATGGGCAGGCAGCCCACCTGGACCGTTGATCTTGCCGGACTCATGGCCTTCGCATTCTGTCACGTTCTCGAGGGCCTTGGCATACTGTCAGGTCCTCAAGGCAGCACTGGGAATTGTGAGCCCTTGGGCCCCTGCCGCGGAGCGGCAGAGGCAGGCAACACCGTCTTGGAACTGGACGTCCGGAAGGACCAGACCGGAACTCTGGACTGGAAGTAGGCAACTGAACCGGCAGAACAGGAACTGCTTCACCTGTACTTAGCCACCTTTCCGCTAGAGTTGAGCTCTAGCGTGCGGGCGGCCGACAG
The DNA here is from genome assembly GCF_901765095.1 of Microcaecilia unicolor. Classification (NCBI taxonomy): domain Eukaryota; kingdom Metazoa; phylum Chordata; class Amphibia; order Gymnophiona; family Siphonopidae; genus Microcaecilia; species Microcaecilia unicolor. The sequence continues at coordinate 233,318,446 of NC_044036.1, forward strand.
GACTTGTAGGGCAAGGCCGGAACTGAAGATCCAGAGGACCCACCTCGGGTCTAGGAAACACAGGGGAACAATACTAGACTGCACTAAGTGCTGCACGCAGCCGCTAAGCCAGGCACACCAGACAGACTAGACAGACAGAAGCTTATCAGGAGCAGGGACTAGGGCAGACATACAAGCAAGGAAGAAGGGGAGACTGGGAATGCCCATCGGGCAAACCCACTAGCTAGGTCGAGGCAGGTAACAGGGTAAATCCCACAGAAGATACACGCTAGCTAGACAGATACAGGAATCAGGATACATAAGCAGGGATTCGGATAAGCACACCGGATATACAATCAACGTACAAGGTAGACACACGGGACAGAAGGTAGCTAGGCAGAGCGGAAAACCGGATAACACTAGCTAGCCAAAACCAGGACTCAGGACGAACAAGCAGGGACCAGGATGTGCACACAGGATATACAAGGCTCAGGATGTGCACACAGAATATACAAGCAGGGAGTAGGGCAGGCTGCAAACACAGACGGGGAAACCAGGGCTGAACAGCAGGCTCTAAACACAGACTAAAGGCAGAAGGCTAGTAGCCCACGAAGAAGGGCAAGCAGCCCACAGGTAGTGGGAACCGAAGGGCACTAGCCCACACAGAAGGGCAAGAAGCCCACAGGTACTAAGCAGAAGGGCAATGCCACACAGAAGGGCAAGAAGCCCACAGGTACTAAGCAGAAGGGCAAGCCCACACAGAAGGGCAAGAAGCCCACAGGTACTAAGCAGAAGGGTAAGCCCACACAGAAGGGCAAGAAGCCCACACAGAAGACAGGCTTAGAAGCAGCACAGCAACACACTAACTAACCTGTCGGCCTCTGTGCATGACACCAGACAATGACACCATGCGAAGGCACTGACTGCAAGCACAGGCCTTCCTTATAAAGGAACTCACTGATGAGTCACCACCAGCAGGACAGAAGCAGGAAGTTCCTTGCCTCCAAACAGAGGCTTGACACACAGAGGAAGTGAGCCCACAGGAAGGACAAGCAGGAGCCATCTTGGATACTGGCATAGAGGAGGAGGCGGCAGCCATCTTGGAAGAGGCATAGCCCACACAGGTGAGGTCCAGTAAGGCAATCAGCACACAGAGCCAGAGAGAAACTAAGACAGAGACAGACACAGAGACAAGCAGAAGCCAGCACAGCCACTGACTCCCAGAAACAGGGTAAGTCTGAGGGTGGTCACGGCCACAGTCGTGACACCCGTCAGATCTTGTTCCCTCTTCTTCTGAAGTTGTCCTCCGAAGAACCGTGGAGATTGGAGTGTTTTCCGACTCTCATTTCGCAGAACAACGGAGTGCTTCTGCACCCCAATCTTCAGTCTCTGGCTCTCATGGCCTGGATGTTGAGGGTGTAGATTTTGCTTCATTGGGTCTGTCTGAGGGAGTCTCCCGTGTCTTGCTTGCCTCTAGAAAGGATTCCACTAAAAAGAGTTACTTTTTCAAGTGGAGGAGGTTTGTCGTTTGGTGTGAGAGCAAGGCCCTAGAACCTCGTTCTTGTCCTGCACAGAACCTGCTTGAATACCTTCTACACTTATCAGAGTCTGGTCTCAACACCAACTCAGTAAGGAATCACCTTAGTGCAATTAGTGCTTACCATTATCGTGTAGAGGGTAAAGCCATCTCTGGAGAGCCTTTAGTCGTTCGATTCATGAGAGGCTTGCTTTTATCAAAGCCCCCTGTCAAGCCTCCTGCAGTGTCATGGGATCTCAACGTCGTCCTCACCCAGCTAATGAAACCTCCTTTTGAGCCACTGAATTCATGCCATCTGAAGTACTTGACCTGGAAGGTCATTTTCTTGGTGGCAGTAACTTCAGCTCGTAGAGTCAGTGAGCTTCAAGCCCTGGTAGCCCATGCTCCGTATACTAAATTTCATCATAACAGAGTAGTCCTCCGCACTCACCCTAAGTTCCTGCCAAAGGTGGTGTTGGAGTTCCATCTTAACCAGTCAATTGTCTTGCCAACATTCTTTCCCAGAACGCATACCCGCCCTTCTGAACGTCAGTTGCACATATTGGACTGCAAGCGAGCGTTGACCTTCTATCTGGAGCGGACACAGCCCCACAGACAGTCCGCCCAATTGTTTGTTTCTTTCGACCCCAATAGGAAGGTGGACGCTGTTGGGAAACGCACCATCTCCACTTGGCTAACAGATTGCATTTCCTTCACTTATGCCCAGGCTGGGCTGGCTCTTGAGGGTCATGTCACGGCTCATAGTGTTAGAGCCATGGCAGCGTCAGTGGCCCACTTGAAGTCAGCCACTATTGAAGAGATTTGCAAGGCTGCGACGTGGTCATCGGTCCACACATTCACATCACATTACTCTTCCAGCAGGATACCCGACGCGACATTCGGTTCGGGCAGTCGGTGCTGCAGAATCTGTTTGGGTTTGAATCCAACTCCACCCTCCAGGACCCGATTTTATTCTGTTCAGGCTGCACTCTCAGTTAGTTGTTCTTCGTAGGTCAATTTCTGTTATGCCCTCGCCGTTGCGAGGTTCAATTGACCTGGTTTCTTGTTTTGAGTGAGCCTGAAAGCTAGGGATACCCCAGTCGTGAGAACAAGCAGCCTGCTTGTCCTCGGAGAAAGCGAATGATACATACCTGTAGCAGGTGTTCTCCGAGGACAGCAGGCTGATTGTTCTCACCTACCCTCCCTCCTCCCCTTTGGAGTTGCGTTTTTTCCTCAATTCTTTGCTTGTCATTCAACTGAGCGGGAACGGTCGCGCACGGGCAGAAAGACGGCTGCGCATGTGCGGTGGGCGTGCCCTGTGTGCGGGACCTCCCGCGAGATTTTTATTCCGGTTTGAGGGGCTGCCGTGGACGTCAACCCAGTTGTGAGAACAAGCAGCCTGCTGTCCTCGGAGAACACCATACCATACAAACCATACAATAATCATACTGCAGAATTCATGCGAGGCTGGGAAACCCAGTAGTCTAAACCACTCAAAATCATAGACTGTAAAACAGCTAGAAAGTCTGAACGTGCCAACAAAGAGTTATGCTTCTGAACAATCTTCAGTAAATGTTTTTATGGGAACTTAAAATGGGACACATTAACTTTCCCTGTCCTCCTTTTTTCTCCCTTAAATATAAACAGCATGCCTGTCTCTTTGTATATAATCACGGTGCCTCAACTGTTTGCCCAAACTTTGCTAGCTCCAATGATCATCAAACATGAGTACAGAGCCTACTGTATTGCACACTGCTGGGCCTGACCCTCAAGGGCTTGTTGCACCATTATCTTTTTTTATTCTCTCTAGGCAACATGAAGGTTTATATTTAGTGGCACTTAACTGAGTAGGAGCAGCTCCTACCCGGTTAGCTCAAGCTGACTGGGCCCAGAGCAGATATTCTTCACAGTCTGCCACAGCACTATCCAGGTAGTGCTGATGTGGAGCAAAGGTGGAGCTAGAAGTTATCTTGGCACTGCCAATATTCAGGGCTGGTATATGGATAAACATTCACACAAGTTGGACCACATAAATAGCAGTCCTAACCTATCTGGTACTGAATGTCAGCAGATCCTGGATAACTTCCAAATGGTAGCAGATGTGGCCTGGAAATGAATATCCAGGTCCAAATCAACCCACAGTGGGCCGAATAATGACCAGATGGTTTATGTGTCTCCACTGTTGGATGCACATCGCTCTAGAGACATTTTGGACACATTCCCCTTTCCTCTTCCCTCCTGGTTTCCCTACTCCTTTCGTCAATTCCTACTCTTTCCCATTATCACTTGTAGATTTTCCTGCTGTATTAGCTTCATTTTACTGCATTGGTGTTTTCCTCTGTGGTGCGCTGTAAGCCACATTGAGCCTGACACTGTTGGGAAACTGTGGGGTACAAATGAGATAATAAATAAATAAACACACAGTACCATTTTTGTATATTTCTTTTTTGTGTCCTCCTCTATATACCAGCTCTACTCACCCACAGTTATTCAGATTTGCAAGGGTTCAATTGCACAGTAAAGGAGTAAATTCAAATAAATCAAATACCTCCCAGATGGACTAGAATAATCTTCCTCTTTTTCCATCCTGGGCTTTCATGTTCATTTAAGCAAAAACATATTTTCTCCAGTGCCAGAATGTTGGGGGAGAGAATCCAGTCCAACTTTGCAGAATGCATTTCTTACCAAATAAACTTGCTTTGGCTAACAAAAACTGATCCCCTTTATTCAATGAGCCACAGGTTACCATGTTCCAAACAAAACCCCAATGGTGATTCCCTGTGATGCCTCCCCAAAAGGGCTTCCAAGTATCCCACTGTTTGGGACCAAAAAACTGTTATTTTTGGCCAGTTGCATAGGGCTTGAGAGAATGAGCGGTCCGCCGCTCCATATTTCAAACAAGTAGTAGAGGGGACAACCCAAGCCCTATGGGCTTGTATCGGGGAGAAATATGCTCTAGTTAAAAATAGCATTCTTTTAAGTTAGCACTGTACATATAAAGTGGTGTTTTGTGCAGAAGTTTGAGAAATTTCTGATTGGACAGTTGGATGCTGAGCTCCACACTCCACTGATGGGTTACTGCTGAATAATCTTTCCTAGGAGATATCTTGCAAAGAGTCTTGTGGAGCTTGGAAATAGACATATGTTGTGGGCAATCCCTCCTAAAAAATTCCATGATTTTAGTTGCAGCTCTAACAAAGAGGATAACTCTGCACAAAGCTGAAATGTAATGGATGATTAGGACGGCATGAAGACAGTGCCATCCCTCTATCTCCTTCCTCACTAGGTAACTCCCCCAGGGAGTGGTAAATAAATTGAATTCCCTTAGTTGTCCAATGCTGAAACACCTCCCCCCTCTTCTGTGCCTAGAATAAAATCTGGGTTTCCCACAGTAGGCAAAAGGTCACTGACAAATGGATTGTGCCCCTAAAGATAAACTATCCTCCTCCATACCTTACCAAAACACTAGACTTCAAGTGCACTGGAAGGCACTGGGGTATTGCGTGGAGGACATAATTACGGTAGAATGGCAACCCCCCCCCCCCCCCCCCCCGTCTTTCTACTTCTAATAGTGTAAAGATATCATCGTCCATGATCAAATCTCGTAAATGACACAATATATATGCCTGATTACATAAGAATAAATTAGGTAATCCCAACCCCCATTTTACTCTATGTTCCATACAATTTGTCAGTTCTCAATTTGGGCTTTCTATTAGCCCAGCAAAACTTGGTAATCAATAACAAATCTAAAATCCCTACAGGTAAGCAAAATTGGAAGGTTTTAAAAAGGTTAATTCTGCCACTGAGAGATAGGGGCAGAGATTTCCACAGTTTCAAGCATTGTTTAGTGTATTGAATAAGGGCTGGGATATTTCCAGTAATACTGAAAGGGACCACCTAGGATCTTCCAAGTGGACTAAGAGGTCATCAGCAAAGACAGCTATTTTGAATTCTGAATGCCCCAGGGCGAACCCCTTTGATCTCTGGGTTTCCTACCATTTCCCAAATAAGGGGATCTAGAACTAAAATAAATAACAGTGGTGAGACGGGACACCCCTGCCTGGTTCCTCTTTGAATATTAAATGAAGGGCTATGTAACCCTTTGACTCCTATAAATGCTATCGGGTCATGTTATAGGGTTCTTATGGCCTTATGAAAATAACCTGTCAAGTACCCCATGCTTAAATCTACACTCTAACCAAATGCCTTCCTCCGCATCAAACTCACAAGCCCAGTATCCTGCTTCCAACAGTGGCCAATCCAGGTCACAAGTACCTGGTAGAAACCCAAATAGTAGCAACATTCCATGCTACCAATCCAGGACAAGCAGTGGCTTCCCCACGTCTATCTCAATAGCAGTTTAGTTGCTACACATAATAGGAAGAGAGGTCTATTTGATTCCATCTGCGCATGGTCCTTCCCCGGCTTGGAAAGGACTATGATCTGAGCTTGACGAACGGTCTCAGGCAAGCATCAACAAGATATCATAGCATTAAATTGTTACCTCTGCTCCCAATATCTTATAAAATTCAGCCCTATAATCATCAGGCCCCGGGGTTTTCCCCAGTCTACTTTGTTGAACGGCACAAGAGACTTCCTCTGCTTTAATGGACATATTAAGCATCTGCCTGTCTCTGTTACTCAATACTGGTAGATCACAACCAGACAAGTAAGTACTACTATCTAAGTCATAGGTCTCATCCCTAGCATATAGCATTAAAAAAAAAAAGGAATTGCATTTAAGACTATTTCCTCATTTGCCTTTATCATTTTCCCATCTGGTCCTCTCATGCAGAGCACCCTAGTTGAACTCTTCCATTCCTTGACCATCCAATCTAAAAGGCTACCCATTTTGTTTCCGAATCTATAAAGTTTATATGAAAATATTGGCTGATTTACTGCCCTTTTGAGTAGCTAGTAATTGGGCTCTGAGGGAGACTGTTGGTTTGGTTCCACACAGCCATCTTTCCTTTCTCAATTTACTCTCATGGCAAAGTACCTCTCTATCCTGACTTCTTTTTTTTGTGGCTGGAGTATGCCTTGGCTGTCCCAGTATAGAATAGGGTCATCCACATGTGTTTTCCACTTATTAAGATATGGTCACCAAATTTAGCATCTAAAAAAGAGGTCCAAGGGAAATCTCCCGTAAAGGCCTATCTTTTTGTCCCCTAGCTCTAATGTCAGCCAGGGCAATGGCATGGTCCAATATTTCCACCAGTCTTATCTCAGCTGTCAGTAGATGCTTTTGTTAGGAGCATCTGCTTTTGTTAGGAGCCACTCAAGGAATCAAGGGCTGCTGATAAATGGGTGAAGTCCCTCTCAGTAGGGTGGGGGACTCTCCATATATCTAATGTCAAGGGTCTTACAGAAGAGAGGAACTAACTTGGAGAGATCTATTTTCTCCAAATGGGGGTTATAAGTTCTTGTCTAACAAAGGGTCAGCCATTTTATTAAAATTCCCTCCAATAATTATGGGTACCTTCCCCTTGGAAGCAGCAGAGCTAGTAAGGAAGTAAAAAGCTTTTATTATAGATGTTAGGAGCATATGCATTGCAGAGGCAAAAGCAGATGCCCCTCAATTTTAACTTTTGCAATTATAAATACAGCCCTCTTCATCTAAATTACATACGGTCTGTGCCAGAGCCGTGGTGGAGGCGGGGCTGGTGGTGGGAGGCGGGGATAGTGCTGGGCAGACTTATACGGTATGTGCCGGAGCCGGTGGTTGGGAACGGGGGCTGGTGGTTGGGAGGCGGGGATAGTGCTGGGAAGACTTATACGCTCTGTGCCCTGAGACCACAGGTACAAATCAAAGTAGGGTATACATAAAATTAGCCATATGAGTTATCTTGTTGGCAGACGGATGGACCGTGCAGGTCTTTTTCTGCCGTCAATCTACTATGTGTACTATGTATGTTTAAAATTACATCAGTTTATCAATAATCCTTTTCAAAATAGAATAAACACCCACCTTTTTGGAAACTGCTGGAGCTCCAGTATAGTCAGCCACCCACCTACGTTTAAGTTTGGCACGTTCCTGCACATCTAGGTGGGTTTTCTGCAAAAATACTAAAAACGTCTTTTGCCTATTAAGTGCTTGAAGAATTTTTTTATCTCATAATAAGTGAGGAGATCCCTCTCAGATTCCATGAGATAACATAATAGTCTATACAACTATAGTAAACCTAAATGCAACTGTACATGTATGACCATCCCAGAACCTAGGGAGATAGCCCAGACTCTATTTCCTTGTACACATAACATTATTGCCTTATCAAAACAATCCTTCCTACCATAAGTACCCATTCCCAAATCCAAACCAATGAGCTTAAAAGTCACTATAAAAAACATATTCCGTTTCCCCTGACACAATGAAACACTCCTACCTCTCACCTTTCCCTTCTTTCCCCTCCCCGCATTCCATTCCACACACATTCACCTATAGATATGCAGTCACACATTTCTCCCTTCCCTCCAGTAAGTTCTCACATGTCCATTCGCCATAATTGGGGTTCTAGTATACAACCAAAGAGTGGATACAATGTCTGACATTCAGTGGCGACAACCAAACTGCACCAATTAAACTACATGGCTTGTAAGCACTGGTCTAGTAACAGGAGAGTTATCACCATGATGGGAATCGGCCCAGTGAACATCCACTTAAGCATGGTCTCAGAGTCACTGTTCTTGTTCATCTTCTCCTCCTCCTCATTCTGCATACTATTGTCATGTCTTAGGCTCTCGGACACTGGAGCGACGTGAGCCATTGGACCACTGCCGACAAGCGCAGCAGTAGGCAAGACCCCAACCAGAGCTGGGTAACAGCAAGGCAGGAGAAGCTGTAGACTGGCAAAATCTGGAACAACCGAACTGGAACCACAGGACTGGAACTACAGCAGTAGGCAAACAGGGAATAAGCAGGACAGAGAAGCTGGTCTCCGCCTGCACTTGACAACCGTTCCCCAGGGGTTGAGCCCCCAGGTGCAGGCAGCGGCAGGACTTACCGGACTGAACCTGCAGACAGACTGGACCAACACAGGCAGAGAACAGAGCAATGGCTTAAGCTCCAGTAGCTGACAAACACAGATAGAGAATAGAGCAATGGCTGAGCTCCAGTAAATGACACAAACAGACAGAGAACAGAGCAATGGCTGAAGCTCTAGTAGCTGACAAACACAGACAGAGAACAGAACAGAACTCTAAACAAGAGCAAACAGAAGTGCCACAGGCACACCAATTAGAAGCAAGGCAGAAATGCAAACTGCAAACAAACTACCCTCGACCTTTGGAGATGCAAAGGCCCTAAATGGAAGAACACCACTTCCTTATCAAGGCCCTGACTGATGATGTCACAACTACAAGACACAGGGCAGAAGCATACTGAAGCACAGAGAGGCTAAACACACACAGGTGCAGTATAGTGGAGCAATTAGAGCCATGCTGGAAGCAGCCAGCACACGAGACAGAGCTAACTCAGGAGGAACAGACAGAAGCCAGCTCGGAAGCTGACCGCCGGAAATAAGGTGAGTCTGAGAGGGGTCACGACCACAATCATGAAAACTGTCAGTCACAGGGGCCAATACCTCATACAGACATCTCCATCGTAGGATCTGACTCGGACCTGATGGGATCAGCGGAGTCTGAGCAGAGAGGGTCAGGGACCCTCCAAGGCTGCAGTTTAAGGCCCATCCATGCTATAGAGCCCAGATATCAGTCCATGTTCAATTTGGATTTCGCTGACCCTGGGGGGTTGATTACTTCACAATGATTCTGAGCACCTCCAGTCTCCGCCAGGGACTTCATTAAGGCCTTCACTTCCTTCAGAGTAGACAGAAATGTCTTTTTGTCCTGGAAGGTAATTAGTAATTTGTCCAGGTACCAAAGGCCTGCCTGAAGTCCCTTAGCTTGTAATTCCTTCTTGTACTGCCAAAGTTCCTTGCATCTGCGCACAGTTTTCAAACTAAGATCTGGAAGGAGACACAGATCTCAATCTTCATAATGAAACACTCTTTGTGTTCTGGCCTGTTGAAGCACCCATTCCATTTCTGGGTAATGAAGCAGCTGGACAATCAAGGCATGGGGGAGTAAATAGGGATCTAGGCAAGGTCACAACTTCCTATGCTGTCGGTCTATTTCAAAAGCAGGGGAGACCAGATCATACAGGAAACAAGTGCATAGCAGTTTTTGTACATAATCAGGGACGTTTTACATTCACTGTCCTATTTCTGTTTTCCAAATTTTCCAACTGGTCTTAAGTAGAGGAGTGTGGTAGCCGTGTTAGTCCACTCTTAAGGTTATCAATAGAAATCAAACAAAATAAAACATGGAAAAGAAAATAAGATGATACCTTTTTTATTGGACATAACTTAATACATTTCTTGATTAGCTTTCGAAGGTTGCTCTTCTTCGTCAGATCGGAAATAAGCAAATGTGCTAGCTGACAGTGTATATAAGTGAAAACCTTCAAGCATTACTATGACAGTCTGACAGGGTGAGAGGATGGGGGTGGGTCGGAGGTATGCATGGGGACATCAAAGCATATCATTGATATTCTAACAGGATGGGTGTGGATAGGTGGGGGGTGGGGTGATCAACAGAGACATACAGCTTTATGGTTTATAATGGGCTAGGAACCCCAGGTCCTTGTTAAGTCCTTTCTGTTGGGTGTTAAAATATTCAATCATTCTGACTTCAAAGGTCTTACGTTCTTGTATGGTTTAAAGTTACCTTCAGTATTCTCACTGTGAAATCACTGGTACAGTGTCCTGGTTCTGTGAAGTGCTGTCCCACCGGGGTGGGGGCCCTACTGGCTGTATTGTTCATATGATGTCAATACATGACAATACAGCCAGTAGGGCCCCCACCCCGGTGGGACAGCACTTCACAGAACCAGGACACTGTACCAGTGATTTCACAGTGAGAATACTGAAAGGTAACTTTAAAACCATACAAGAACGTAAGACCTTTGAAGTCAGAATGATTGAATATTTTAACACCCAACAGAAAGGACTTAACAAGGACCTGGGGTTCCTAGCCCATTATAAACCATAAAGCTGTATGTCTCTGTTGATCACCCCACCCCTCACCTATCCACACCCATCCTGTTAGAATATCAATGATATGCTTTGATGTCCCCATGCATACCTCCGACCCACCCCCATCCTCTCACCCTGTCAGACTGTCATAGTAATGCTTGAAGGTTTTCACTTATATACACTGTCAGCTAGCACATTTGCTTATTTCCGATCTGACGAAGAAGGGCAACCTTCGAAAGCTAATCAAGAAATGTATTAAGTTATGTCCAATAAAAAAGGTATCATCTTATTTTCTTTTCCAACTGGTCTTGTAAGTCCTCCAGTATATGCGCTAAGCAGGTTCTGTCCTGCTGCATTTCCACCCATTCTTCCTCCAGATCACTTACTCATGTTTCTGCCGCATCAAGTCATACTGCAAGCACATCCAGGCGTTCATTTAGGCGGGCCACTACCATATCAGCAATTTCTGCTTTAGCGTGTCTTACTTCGCCTAAAACAGTCAACCATTTGGGTTGTGCATCCTCTCATCTCAGCTCGCAAGCTCTCCTCTGCCCCTTTCTATTCTGTTTGACAGACAAATTACCACTGTTACTATTCAAATATCTGGGAATTATCCTTGATTCAACTCTCTACTTCACTCCTCAGGTCTCACAGGTACTGAAAACTGGTTTTTACTTCCTATTGCAACTACAATCAGTCCACAATACTGTTGACTTTGCTCACTTGTTTATGCCTACATCAATTCCCATTATAATTACTATAACATCATGTATTCAGGTATCACCAAGTCCAATCTTAAAAATCTCCAGACCCTCCAAAACACCGCTGCCTGCATTATCTGCCATGTGAAGCGTTACGATCATGTCACACCACTCCTTAAACATCTCCATTGGCTCCCTATCGAGTACAGAATTAAATTCAAGGTCCTCATCCTGATGCACAAGGTTCTACACACTGCCACCCCCTTGTATTTAGTTTCACTGATTACCCCATGCATGCCCACACGTACCCTCTGGTCCTTAACTGATAATAGGCTCATTCTGCCACATCATTCCAAAAGTGAGATAGGAGTAAATTCGATCCTCTGCTTTTTACTTTCTCTCACCTGTCTTATGGAACTCACTCCCGCAATATCTTAGACTGGAGAAATCTTACTCTGTTCCGCGCATCCTGAAAGACCTACATCTTTCAGTTGGCATTTGACAACTAGTATTCTATTATCTGGCTCTTGTGACCTTTACAGAGATCATCCAACAAAGAGATCAATATGGTCTTTGTTCCTTGATCCCACCTAAACTCTGATGAATAATCATCTGGTTCAGTGGTTCCCAAACCTGGTCCTGGAGGCACCCCAACCAGTCAGGTTTTCATGATATCCACCATGAAGCTTCGTGAGAGGGATTTGCATGCAGTGGAAGTAATGCATGTAAATCTCTCATGAATATATATTGTGGATATCCTGAAACCCTAACTGGCTGTAGTGCCTACAGGACCAGGTTTGGAAACAACTGATCTAGTTTATTTTCACTATCCATGAACTCCAGCAATTGTTCTGCCTCTACATTTCTATCACTTTCCCTACATATTGAAAATTAGCTACAGGATGATAATTGGTCACATTCAATTAGTACCGACCTTTTTCACTTTGCAACATGCTCTATCTCCTCTTGGTTCAGCAAATGAAAATGATCCAAACTCAGACCATCCATCCATTGTCCCTCCCATCCCATTCACCTGTCTGATACCCCCTTTTGTTCCTACACGTCCTCCATTCTCCCTATCCCAGTCTCACACCTTACAGATGGCAAAAAACCAGCATTTTGTTCTATCATTTTCTGCAAACAAATTCCTCATAAAACCTCAACAAAAAGCTGTCTGGTCAGCAGTTACCTGCTTCCCCATCATGGAGTATAATACCCTGAGTAGTTCTGGGAATGATTACAAAGTTAGATTTTAAGCCCTCTGTAACTTCTGTACCTGAATGTAACATGCCAAGCTACTACTGAAAAAGATACTAGCTAAATCAAAATCTTCCTTATGCTTAAACCTAGAAAGGGAGGGAAGACAACTGTCTGTTACTTAAAAATACTGAAGGAAGTCTTGGAAGAGAAGACCATCCCAACCCTCAAGGCCCACAAGGCATATGTATTGTCCCATCATGGGAGACCATCTATGATGGGGCTAAAAAATACAAGAATTATATACATTTTTTTATAAAGGCAATTATACTGTACTTTGCCCCTTGAAAATTCTTTGTTTTGTGTCATGTCCCACTGTTACCTTGTATTGGACCAGAATAAAAATAAGCTTTTGAGACCACTTAGGTGCTTTCTTTAGAACTGCAAAAAGGACCTGATAGAAGTAGCCACAACCTGCAAAGAATTCAGAACTAGTGTTGTATGAATTGCAGAATGAATTGTGTTCTATTTGCAGCATGCCAGAAAAGGACCTCACCTTAAGTCCTTACAGAGCTATATGCAAGCTCTGTTTACTCAAAGCATCTATTGATTTCCATTTGAGCAAGATTGTAGTCAGATTTATAAATTTACATCAAACCACAGTAAATCTTATATATGTTGTGTAATGCCTATGGTAAGTCATTGCCCGTTACTGTGGCTTATCTTCTTTTTAGAAATATATTATGTTCAATAGATTTATAGGGATCCCTTATGAAAACAAGTGGCCTGGAAGTCAATGGATGTTGTTTCAGAGATAGCAGTAGCAATTACTTCATTAGATTTACTTTGATAGGCAAGGCATGAGAGAGAGTTTTACAACCAAGATTTGTTATAAAAGAGTTGCCATTGATAACCTAATTCACGAGGGGCCCTTTTACCAAGCTACAGTAAAAGGACCCCTGCACTTTACTGCTCTACAATTCAATCCACTGTGCTTTTAGTAAACATTTTTTGAAAATGACTGTCACTCATGTGAGTGTGCTTGTGAGTCATTAATCCAGCACAGCTAAAAAGGTTCAACAACTGCTCTTGCAGAAAGTGGATTGTTCAGTCTGATAAAAAGTTCCTTCTGTCTGAGTCTACAGGTTATGATCAAGGGAATCTCTGAAACACTTCTATATTAGTAGTAATATGGCCCACTGACTTTTTAAAAAAATTTTATTCTGTTCCATATTATATGTTGCTGTATGTTTTCATAAATACTGTTGTTTTAAAATTAATAAAGTAAAAAAAAAAGAAGTAATATGGTCTAATTCGTCACTTGCATCTTCATATTTATCTTCATTATTATTGTCATGCTGTCCAATACAAAGAAGGCTTTCACAAAGTTGGATTCATTGTCGGTTGTTCTAACAGTTTTTCATTTGATGGCAAACTCTGTTTGAATATCTTTGAGAACTGATGCAAGAATGTCATATGTGTGGGAACCCTTCAGTCTTAAGGCCAGACAAGAAGACTTCCTCCGTAACCGTAAGGACTCTTATCAATCCAGTGGACAGTTACCCCAATGTAAAATTTCCCATTGGATGACGAGCTGTCTGTTGTGGTAGAGACATATGTCTGTTCACCAAGAATTGCTGCCAGCTCCAGCTCCACTTTAAAGTGACCCAACTCAGCACTGTTCTGTTTGGCTGGAGGTCAGTAACCAGTTCAACAAACACAAGGCAACTCCACTGTTATAGGTTATATTCACTAAACAGCAAAATTTAAGATGAGATGATCCACTGTTTGAGTGAAAAGGTTTACAATAGTAAAACTCTGTTCCCAGTTTTGCTGTTTCATTTGGTTTACTGAGGAATTGTCATTTACATCTCCCTTCCGCTTTTACTTTTAACTGCAAGGATCAGATGTAACTGAGTAAACATCGTAAAAAATGGTGAAATTATTACTTCAGTAAAAGTAACAAATGTTATCCCTTACTTCTATACAAGTAAAAGGAGCTCAGAGGAGAGGCTTCCGGGTTAGCGCTGCTGCTTAGTAGCTGCAAGGAGATTTGAGCGGCAGCCGGCAGGCAGCGTGTGCGAGCCGAAGAAGCTGAGCCTGCGATCGGAATCGCTGCTGGGCGGGCCTGCGAGGGTGAGGGTGAGGGAAGATGGGGTGACAGTTACGGCACGCCACAGGGGAAGGGATGATGGGGAAAAGATGTTGGACGGGGGAGGGAAGAAGATGGAAGGAAATATGCTGCACAGGGAGGAGGAGGGAAGATGGAATGATGAGGCATGGTGGGTGGGAGAGAAGCTGCATGGGGAAGAAGGGAGAGATCCAGTAAAGGGGTGAAGGGGTCAGGAAGGGAGAAGTCTTGGCTGCATATGAGGTGGAGGGAAAGGAGACATGCTGCATAGAGAGGGGATAGGTGGTGAGAGGGGGAGAAATGTTAAACATAGGGGTGGAGAGGAGGGCAAAATGGTGGGCATAGGGATGGAGGGAATGGAGAAATGTTAGACATGCTGGTAGAGGGGAGGAAGGTAGATATGCTGTATGGGAAGGGGAGAGAGATGTTGGACAGTGGGAATGAGAGTGGGAGATAGACATGGGGGTGGATGAGAGGGAGGGAGAGGTACACAGTAGGTGGTGAGGGGGGGAAATGCTGGGCCATGGGGGAGAGGACTACTAACATAGTAACATAGTAGATGACGGCAGAAAAAGACTTGCATGGTCCATCCAGTCTGCCCAAGACAAACTCATATGTGTATACCTTACCTTGAATTTGTACCTGTCCTTTTCAGGGCACAGACCATATAAGTCTGCCCAGCAGTATTTCCCGCCTCCCAACCACCAGTCCCGCCTCCCATCACCGGCTCTGGTACAGACCGTATAGGTCTGCCCTCCCCTATCCTCGCCTCCCAACCACCATCCCCTCTTCCCCCCACCTGCTCCGCCACCCAATTTCAGCTAAGCTTCTGAGGATCCATTCCTTCTGCACAGGATTCCTCTATGCATATCCCACGCATGTTTGAACTCTGTTACCGTTTTCATCTCCACCACCTCCCGCGGGAGGGCATTCCAAGCGTCCACCACCCTCTCCGTGAAAAAATACTTCCTGACATCTTTCCTGAGTCTGCCCCCCTTCAATCTCATTTCATGTCCTCTCGTTCTACCGCCTTCCCATCTCCGGAAAAGATTCGTTTGCGGATTAATACCTTTCAAATATTTGAACGTCTGTATCATATCCCTGTTCCTCCTTTCCTCCAGGGTGTACATGTTCAGGTCAGCAAGCCTCTCTTCATACGTCTTGGAACGTAAATCCCATACCATCCTCGTAGCTTTTCCTTGCACCGCTTCCATTTTTTTAACATCCTTCGCAAGATACGGCCTCCAAAACTGAACACAATACTCCAGGTGGGGCCTCACCAACGTCTTATACAGGGGCATTAAAACCTCCTTTCTTCTGCTGGTCACTCCTCTCTCTATACAGCCTAGCAATCTTCTAGCTACGGCCACCGCCTTGTCGCACTGTTTCGTCGCCTTCAGGTCCTCAGATACTATCACCCCAAGATCCCTCTCCCCGTCCATGCCTATCAGACTCTCCCCGCCTAACACATACGTCTCCCTTGGGTTTCTACTCCCTAAGTGCATCACTTTGCATTTCTTCGCATTGAATTTTAATTGCCAAACGTTAGACCATTCTTCTAGCTTCTTCAGATCTTTTTTCATGTTTTCCACTCCCTCCGGGGTGTCCACTCTGTTGGAAATCTTGGTGTCATCCGCAAAAAGGCAAACTTTACCTTGTAACCCTTTGGCAATGTCACTCACAAATATATTGAACAGAATCGGCCCCAGCACCGATCCCTGAGGCACTCCACTACTCACCTTTCCCTCCTCCGAGCGAACTCCATTCACCACCACCCTCTGGCGTCTGTCCGTCAACCAGTTCCTAATCCAGTTTACCACTTCGGGTCCTATCTTCAGGCCGTCTAGTTTATTTAAGAGCCTCCTGTGGGGAACCGTGTCAAAAGCCTTGCTGAAATCTAAGTAGATGACGTCCATAGCACGTCCTTGATTTAATTCTCCTGTCACCCAGTCAAAGAATTCAATGAGATTCGTTGGCACGATTTCCCTTTGGTGAAACCATGTTGTCTCGGATCTTGCAACTTATTGGCTTCCAGGAAATTCACTATCCTTTCCTTCAGCATGGCTTCCATTACTTTTCCAATAACCGAAGTGAGGCTTACCGGCCTGTAGTTTCCAGCTTCTTCCCTATCACCACTTTTGTGAAGAGGGTCCACCTCCGCCGTTCTCCAATCCCTCGGAACCTCTCCCGTCTCCAAGGATTATTAAACAAGTCTTTAAGAGGACCCGCCAGAACCTCTCTGAGCTCCCTCAGTATTCTGGGGTGGATCCCGTCCGGCCCCATGGCTTTGTCCACCTTTAGCTTTCCAAGTTGTTGATACACACTCTCTTCTGTGAACGGCGCTCTATCCACCTCATTCTCAAGTGTACTTTTGCCAGTCCCTCTCGGTCCTTCCCCAGGGTTTTCTTCAGTGAAAACAGAACAAAAGTATCTATTTAGCAAATTGGCTTTTTCTTCATCATTTTCTGCATAGCGTTTTGTTGTATCTTTTAGTCTCACAATTCCCTTTATAGTCTTTCTCCTTTCACTAATATACCTGAAGAAGTTTTTGTCTCCCCTCCTTACATTTCTAGCCATTTGTTCTTCCGCTTGCGCCTTCGCCAGTAATACTACTATTACTATTTAACAGGAATGAAGAGAGAAGGGGCAGGAAAATATAAGGCTACCATGGTGGGGTGGGGAGGGGATCAGATGCTGGTTAGAAGGGTGGAGGGAGAAGATGATGAGAATGGTGGAACCCTGTGGGAGAGGGCAAGGAAATGAATGAGAGATAGTGATTACAGAGGGTAGAAATATGGTAATGGGAAGTAGATTAAAGATAAAAAGAGAAAGTAGAAATGGGGAGGAGTAAGATGGGGAATGGGAGAGCAAGAATGTAGAGATGGGAAATGGGACAGCTAGTGGGTGAAAGAAGAAGATGGAAATTTGATAGGTAGTTGAAAAGTAAAAAGGAGACAAAGAAGGGTGAGAGAGAGGCAGAAAAGAGCTACAAAGGAATGATCAACATGTCAGAAGCAGGAATAGTGAGGGAACAGACAGGAGAGAGGAGAAAAGACAAATGGACTACAGCCACTTGAAGAAGAATTAGCAGACGGCAGAGAGGAAAGCAGAAAAGAGAAATTGGAACCAGCAAGATGGAAAAATAAAATGTCCAGACAACAAAGGTAGAAACAAAGCATTTTATTTCGAATGTTTTAAATGGAATATGTTAGCTTTTGGAAATGTGCATAGGAAATGTCTTTGTATTGTGTTCTGTAGAAAAGGAAATGCATGTTTCCATATCATCAAGCTGATCAATCCATAGACTGGTGGGTTGTGTCCATCTACCAGCAGGTGGAGATAGAGAGCAAACTTTTGCCTCCCTATATGTGGTCATGTGCTGCCGGAAACTCCTCAGTATGTTCTCTATCTCAGCAGGTGGTGGTCACACACAGCAGCAGCTCTGGCTAGGCCTCCAAGCCTAATTCTTAGGTTTTGTTGAGTGCCTGGGGTTGAGGGCTCTTTTGAGCAAGTGCAAACCTGGTGGTGCCAGGTCCCTCCTTTTCTCCCCCCTCCCGCTGGCTCCGTTAAAAAAAAAAAAAAAAAAAAATTTTGAACGTCCTTAAAGGCGTTTATTTCGACGTTTATTTAAACGTTCATTGCAGCTACTCACTGGGACACCAGTTCGTTACAGCTCGGAGCGGACAGCAGGTAATTTTTACCTTTTTATAGCGGGCAGGGGGTTCCCCGATTCTTCTCCTCGTGGCATATGGCGTCGGAGGGCGAGGGGCGCAAAGGGTCGCTCCCCGGATCGCTTGAGCGCTTCTAGAGGGGATGCGGGGGTCTTACAGCCTGATTCGCCCTTGTTGGGTGACAGTTTCGTGACCGATGAATGTCCCGGTCCTTCCTCCGGCGTGGCGGTTTTTCCCGCCATAAACGCCCATCCCCCGCTCCTCGCCTCCGCCATCTTGGCCGGCCACGCGGCTCGGACGGCTTCTTCGTGGGCCGCCCTTGAGGTTGGAGACATTAATGCCATGAACGCCCTTAATTTGGGCGACAGCACAAAGCGGCTAAAGTTAAGCGCCGTTCTTCCCGCGCGGCTCCTTCGCGGAGTGTCGCGCCGGACGCCATTTTGGATGCGCAGCATGTCTCTCCCCCGCTCTTGCGAGCGCCGGTTGAGGGTGCGTCTAGGGCTGTTGCCCAGGCTGCGGAAGTGCACAGTCTGGGGGGTTTCTCCCCCGAGTTTATTTTGCTGCTGCATCAGGCTTTCCTCATGCAAACGCTGCCCCTGCTCCCTCGTCTGGTAAAGAGGTTGAGGTTCCCAGAGGTAAACGCCCTCGGGTTGATTCCCAGGCCTTGGAGGACTTTGTCTCCTCCGATGTAGATGAAGGCAGCGTGTCTGAGGTCTCCCAACGGTCCTTTGCGGATTCCTTGGAGGAGACGGATCCCCGCTCGGATGGAGCGGATGACCCCTCTGCAGCGCGGCTTTTTAGCCCAGAGGATTTGCCCAACCTGTTGTTACAGGCCATGGACGCTTTGAAGATTTCCTCTCCGGAGGACGTCTCTCCCTCAGCCCCTGTTGGCTCTGCCATTATGCTGGGGACGAAGCGCCCGCCTAGAACCTTCCACGTGCATGATGCCATGCACTCCTTAATTTCGGCTCAATGGGATGTCCCGGAAGCGAGCCTTAAAGTGGCTAGGGCTATGTCCCGCCTCTATCCTTTGGCTGTGAGTGAACGTGAGGCCTATCTGTGGCCTACCGTGGATTCTTTAATCACTGCGGTGACTAAGAAAACGGCGTTGCCGGTGGAAGGTGGCACGGCCCTAAAGGACGCCCAAGACAGAAGATTGGAGGCGGCCTTAAGGTCGTCCTTTGAGGCGTCTGCTTTAAGTTTGCAGGCCTCAGTTTGCGGCTCCTATGTGGCCAGGGCGTGCCTGACTATGGTGCAGCGGGCTTCCCCCTCGGATCATTCCTTGAGGGCTGATTGGCCGGCCCTGGAATCGGGCTTAGCCTATTTGGCAGACTTGCTGTATGATGTCTTGAGGGCCTCAGCTAAAGGCATGGCTCAGACAATCTCTGCGCGACGGTGGCTTTGGCTGAAACATTGGTCTGCTGACCACGCCTCTAAATCCCGCCTGGCTAGATTGCCTTTTAAAGGCAAGCTGCTCTTTGGGGTCGAGCTGGACAAAATCGTGACCGATCTCGGCACGTCTAAGGGCAAGAAATTACCAGAGGTCAGGGCTCGGGCTAGTACTCGTCCCGGTACCTCCAGAGGACTGTTGCAGGAAGCCCGTCGGTACCGCCCGGGCAAGTCGGGTTCCTCTGCCCCCTCTTCCTTCAAGAGGAATTTCTCCCCCAGCAGCATTCCTTTCGCAGAGACCGCCGTCCCGGAGGTTCTTCCTCCGGTCCTCCCCCAGGGTCTCGTACCCAATGACGGGGCCTTGGTCCACGCCCCAGTGCAGATTGGAGGACGGCTGTCCTCGTTTCTGGGCGAGTGGACCACAATAACTTCAGACGCGTGGGTGCTGGAAGTCATCAGAGACGGCTACAAGCTAGAGTTCTGCCGACCCTTAAAAGACGGGTTTGACTCTCTCCCTGCAAGTCTCCGGTCAAAGCTGTGGCAGTGCAGCAGACCTTGGACAATCTGATCCGCCTGGGCGCGGTCGTTCCTGTGCCAGAAAGTCAGCTTGGCAAGGGACGTTACTCCATTTACTTTGTGGTACCAAAGAAAGGAGGTTCTGTCCGGCCTATTCTCGACCTCAAAGGGGTCAATCGGGCCTTGAAAGTGCGGCACTTTCGCATGGAGACTCTCCGCTCTGTTATAGCGGCAGTGAAGGCAGGAGAGTTCATGGCTTCCTTGGACATCAAGGAAGCGTACCTGCATATTCCCATCTGGCCTCCTCATCAACGCTTTCTGCGTTTTGCAGTCCTGGGACGACACTTCCAGTTCAGAGCCCTCCCATTCGGGTTGGCTACTGCTCCGCGGACCTTTTCCAAAGTAATGGTGGTCATCGCGGCCTTCCTACGAAAGGAAGGGGTACAAGTCCATCCTTATCTGGACGACTGGTTAATCCGAGCCCCCTCTTATGCAGAGTGCGGCAAAGCTGTGGACCGGGTAGTTGCTCTTTTGAGCTCCCTGGGATGGATCATCAACTGGGAGAAGAGCCAGCTGCGCCCGACTCAGTCCCTGGAGTACCTGGGAGTTCGATTCGACACCCAAGTGGGCAGAGTGTTCCTGCCAGACAATCGGATTGTCAAACTTCAGGCTCAGGTGGACCAGTTCCTGGGAGCCTCTCCTCTTCGGGCTTGGGACTATGTGCAGCTGTTGGGCTCTATGACGGCCACGATGGAAGTAGTGCCCTGGGCCAGGGCCCATATGAGACCACTTCAACACTCCTTGCTGCAGCGCTGGACTCCGCTGTCGGAGGATTATGCTGTGCGACTTCCCTTGGACCCAGCAGTGCGCAAGGCGCTGAGCTGGTGGATGCAGACAGACAAATTGTCTGCGGGAATGACTCTGGTGACCCCAGAGTGGATTGTCGTCACGACGGACGCCTCTTTGTCGGGCTGGGGAGCCCACTGCTTGGGAAGGACAGCGCAGGGGCTCTGGTCTCCTGCAGAGGCAAAGTGGTCTATCAACCTCCTGGAACTCAGAGCCATTCGGTTGGCGCTTTTGGAGTTCATCCCGGTCCTGGTGTGGAAGCCTGTACGGGTTCTGTCGGACAATGCCACAGCTGTGGCCTATGTCAACCGCCAGGGAGGTACCAAGAGCGCCCCTCTAGCCAGTGGGCGGAAGCGAACCTGGAGCAGCTGTCAGCGGCCCACATTGCCGGAGTCATGAATGTCAAGGCGGACTTTCTCAGTCGCCATACCTTGGAGCCCGGAGAGTGGCAGCTATCTGCTCAGGCGTTCTTGGACATCACGAAGCGCTGGGGCCAGCCGTGCCTAGATCTGATGGCGTCATCGGCCAATTGCCAAGTGCCGCGCTTCTTCAGCAGAGGACGGGACCCTCGATCCCTGGGAGTAGATGCCCTTCTCCAACAGTGGCCGACACAAGAGCTCCTCTATGTGTTCCCGCCCTGGCCCATGGTGGGCAGGGTGCTAGACCGGGTGGCAAAGCATCCCGGCAGGGTAATCCTGGTGGGTCCGGATTGGCCCAGGCGTCCCTGGTATGCGGACTTGATCAGGCTCTCAGTGGACGATCCTCTGCGACTGCCAGTGGAGCAGGGCCTGTTACATCAGGGTCCCGTGGTGATGGAGGATCCCTCCCCCTTTGGTCTTACGGCCTGGCTATTGAGCGGCAGCGTCTGAGGAAGAAGGGCTTCTCAGACGTCATCGCCACTATGCTGAGAGCGAGGAAGCGCTCTACTTCTACTGCTTACGCCAGGGTTTGGCGTATCTTTGCAGCGTGGTGTGAAGCAGGCTCACTTTCTCCCTTCACTGCTCCAATTTCTTCAGTGTTGGCGTTCCTGCAAGAAGGTCTGGAGAAAGGCCTGTCTCTCAGTTCCCTTAAAGTCCAGGTAGCGGCTCTGGCTTGCTTCAGGGGCCGCTTGAAGGGTGCTTCCCTGGCTTCACAGCCAGATGTGGTGCGCTTTCTCAAGGGAGTTAATCACCTGCGCCCTCCTCTGCACTCAGTGGTGCCTGCATGGAATCTCAACCTGGTGCTAAGAGCATTGCAGAAGCCGCCTTTTGAACCCTTGTCGAGGGCATCTCTGAAAGACCTGACGTTGAAAGCAGTCTTTTTGGTGGCTATCACTTCAGCCAGAAGAGTTTCCGAGCTCCAGGCTCTCTCATGTCGAGAGCCTTTTCTGCAGTTCACTGAGGCAGGAGTGACTATTTGCACAGTGCCTTCCTTCCTGCCCAAGATTGTTTCTCGCTTCCATGTGAGTCAGCAGCTCTGTCTCCCTTCCTTTCGTAGGGAGGACTACCCAGAGGAGTACTCTGCTCTTAAATATCTGGATGTGAGACGAGTCATCATCAGATACTTGGAAGTGACCAATGAATTCCGGAAATCGGATCATCTGTTTGTCCTGTTTGCAGGTCCTCGTAAGGGTCTGCAGGCTGCTAAGCCTACAGTGGCAAGATGGGTCAAGGAAGCCATTGCAGCGGCTTATGTGGCCGCGGGGAAGGTTCCGCCTATCCAGCTGAAGGCTCACTCCACGAGAGCTCAGGCGGCCTCGATGGCAGAGGCCGGATCCGTCTCCTTGGAAGAGATATGCAAGGCGGCAACTTGGGCTTCGGCTCATACATTCTCCAAGCATTACCGTTTGACTGTGGCTGCACGGGCGGAGGCCCGGTTTGGAGCTTCAGTGTTGAGGTCAGGGATTTCTATGTCCCGCCCTGGGTGAGTACTGCTTCGTTACGTCCCACCAGTCTATGGATTGATCAGCTTGATGATATGGAAGGTAAAATTATGTATAATCATACCTGATAATTTTCTTTCCATTAATCATAGCTGATCAATCCATAGCCCCTCCCAGATATCTGTACTGTTTTTATTCTGGTTGCATTTCAGGTTCAAGTTTAGTCTTCAGTTACTTCAGAAAGACTTCGTGTTCAAGTTCTTCCTTCACTTGGATTCTTCAAGAGACGAGTTTGTGTTACAGTGAGCTGCTGCATTCCTCTCCCCTCCGTTCTACGGGGCTGGATTGAGATTTAAATTCTGCCGGCACTCCCTCCCGCTTCGTGCGGCTGTAGGGCAGCTTTGTACCCCTCCCGCTTCGGCGGTGTTAGGGTCAGTCAGCTCCTCCCGCGGTTGCGGTTGCAGGATAAGCCAGATCCCCCCGCATCGGCGGGTGTGGTGTCCCTCCCCCGCTCCGCGGGGATGAGCTGGACGGATTCCCCTCCCCCACTTGTGTGGGGATGAGCTGGGTTACTTCCCCTCCCCCGTTTCGGCGGTGGTGAGCTGGGCAGAGTGTCCCTTTGTGGGTGTAATTCTCTAAGTGCTGAGTCCTGCGGATGGAGCTTTGATATCGACATACTGAGGAGTTTCCGGCAGCACATGACCACATATAGGGAGGCAAAAGTTTGCTCTCTATCTCCACCTGCTGGTAGATGGACACAACCCACCAGTCTATGGATTGATCAGCTATGATTAATGGAAAGAAAATTATCAGGTATGATTATACATAATTTTACCTTTATGTCTCCAGTGTTGCAGTAGTGCTATGTTTAACTTCTTGGGGTTCCTTTTCAATTTTTGTCTAAATATTTTTATTTCTAATTTGTGATCCCTTGTTCTGTATTTGGTGAGGTTCTGTTGGTGTGATAGTAATGGCAGGTGGGAAATTGGAAGGGAGGCAAAGAGGAGAGGGAATCGGGGAGGGGAGCCCTTCTTTATTTTCTGACCTGGGCCCAAGCAGGTCTAACACCAGTCCTAACCCTTGCTGTATAGCTGGTGAAGATTCCCAGACATCCCCAGCTAAGGACCTCCTCCAAAGGCGGCCAGAACTCCCTTCTACCAAGCTCTGGCGACAACATCCTTAAGCCATCGACAGCTAAGCATGTGTGGGGTGCTGGCATCAGTGGCTTAGGGTCATTGCTGCTGCTGCCTGCCAAGCTTGGTAAAAGAGAGTTCTGGCCACCTTCAGAGAAAGTCTTCAGCTGACTGAGCTTGAGGATCCTCATTAGCTAAAGTATTTATATTTTGAGGTGGAGGTAGGGCGGAGCAGAGAAAATTTTGTGCCCACCCACTTTGGGCTCAGGCCCACCCAAAACTGGCTGTCTGGCTACGCCACTGGTGTGGAATAGCTTCCCATTGGAGGTGGTATATACAAGGCCTGTGTCTCAGTTCAAGAAAGCATGGGACAAGAATAGCTGGTCTCTTAAGGAAAAATAAGGGATTGTAATGACTGGGCTGCTGTTTAGATTAGCAGACTGGATATGCCATAGTATCTTTCTTTGTTTCATTGTTAATTTACACACTTCGAATATTTAGGCATGTTGAGAGGTTGCATTTCTCCCAATATGTTTTTACTGGCTAATTCCTGAGTTAGTTGATTAAACCTTTTAAAAGTTAACCCCTTTGCTTTTAAACTTAATACATGGTTCCAGTGTCAAGAAGGGCTCAGTCAAAAATTTAGAGGACTGTCTCTCAGAGCACCTTCAGATAGCCAGTTCTCTTTTTCCAGCAGTAGATGACCAACATCTGTAAGCACCCAAGTGTGTGGTTGTTGGTGATCAAAGAACTACATGAGCTGCTGATCTTTGCCTAATTTTAATGGATTTTGGAGTCCACATCACAGAAGAAAAGATTCTGACTTGGGTTACTAGCCCAAGAAGTAAAATACAGGATAACCACAAAGAGAGAAAGTGAGAGAGAGAATTATTGAACATCACCTCCTTACTACTAAGTCTCTCCATATCATCATTAGGACAGGAAGGAAAGTATTATTACATGTTAAAAGGCTGACACATCCAATCCCAATTTTTATTTTCTTTACAATGATCAATGATAAACCAGGTTCCTTTATCTTTTTTCTCAGATGAGTCCGACTATCAGACTGAGTATGAAGATGAAGAAATCCCAGACTCTCAAAAAGAGGATTATGCTAATTTCCTTAGCAACCCAAGTGAAGATGTGTCTGAGAGTGTAAGCACCTCATACCATATAGACAAATACGTAAAGCATCTACCAGCCTGAGTAGGAGATGAGTGTATTACCAGTACTACTACTACTACTACTACTTAACATTTCTAGAGCGCTACTAGGGTTACGCAGCGCTGTACAATTTAACAAAGAGAGACAGTCCCTGCTCAAAGAGCTTACAATCTAATAGACAAGTGAACGGTCGGTCCGATCGGGGCAGTCAAATTGGGGCAGTCTGGATTCACTGAACGGTAAGGGTTAGGTGCCGAACGCAGCATTGAAGAGGTGGGCTTTAAGCAAAGACTTGAAGATGGGCAGGGAGGGGGCTTGGCGTAAGGGTTCAGGAAGGTTGTTCCAAGCATAGGGTGAGGCGAGGCAGAATGAGCGGAGCCTGGAGTTGGCGGTGGTGGAGAAGGGTACTGAGAGGAGGGATTTATCCTGTGAACGGAGGTTATGGGCGGGAACGTAAGGGGAGATGAGGGTAGAGAGGTAGTGAGGGGCAGCAGACTGAGTGCATTTGTAGGTAAGAAGGAGAAGCTTGAATTGAATGCGGTATCTGATCGGAAGCCAGTGAAGTGACCTGAGGAGAGGGGTGATATGAGTATATCGGTTCTGGCGGAATATGAGACGTGCAGCAGAGTTCTGAACAGACTGAAGGGGGGATAGATGGCTAAGTGGGAGGCCGGTGAGGAGTAAGTTGCAGTAGTCCAGGCGAGAGGTAATGAGAGCGTGGACGAGAGTTCGGGTGGTGTGTTCAGAGAGGAAAGGGCGAATTTTGCTGATGTTAAAGAGGAAGAAGCGACAGGTCTTGGCTATCTGCTGGATATGCGCAGAGAAGGAAAGAGAGGAGTCAAAGATGACTCCGAGGTTGCGGGCAGATGAGACGGGGAGGATGAGGGTGTTATCAACTGAGATAGAAAGTGGAGGAAGAGGAGAAGTGGGTTTTGGTGGAAAGACGATAAGCTCGGTCTTGGACATGTTCAGTTTCAGGTGGCGGTTGGACATCCAGGCAGCAATGTCGGATAAGCAGGCCGATACCTTTGCCTGGGTCTCCGCGGTGATGTCTGGTGTGGAGAGATACAGTTGGGTGTCATCAGCATAGAGATGATACTGGAAACCATGAGATGAGATCAGGGAGCCCAGGGAAGAGGTGTAGATTGAGAAGAGAAGGGGTCCAAGGACCGATCCCTGGGGAACACCAACAGATAAGGGGATGGGGGTGGAGGAAGATCCATGAGAGTGAACTTTGAAGGTGCGGTGGGAGAGATAGGAGGAGAACCAGGAGAGGACAGAGCCCTGGAACCCAAATGAGGACAGTGTGGCAAGAAGTAAGTCATGATTGACAGTGTCAAAAGCAGCGGATAGATCCAGGAGGATGAGGATGGAGTAGTGGCCTCTGGATTTGGCAAGGAACAGGTCATTACAGACTTTAGAAAGTGCTGTTTCTGTCGAGTGAAGAGGGCGAAAACCGGATTGAAGCGGATCAAGGATGGCATGAGAGGAGAGAAAATCAAGGCAGCGGCTGTGGACTGCGCGCTCAAGTGTCTTGGAGAGGAAGGGTAGGAGGGAGATGGGGCGGGAGTTGGAGGGACAGGTAGGGTCTAGTGATGGTTTTTTGAGGAGTGGCGTGACTACAGCATGCTTGAAGGTGTCGGGGACAGTTGCAGTGGAGAGAGAGAGGTTGAGGATATGACAGATGGAGGGGGTGATAGTAGGAGAGATGGTGTTAAGTAAGTTGGTGGGGATGGGATCAGAGGAACAAGTGGTGCATTTTGAGGAGGAAAGAAGGCGGGCGGTTTCCTCCTCGGAGATATCAGGAAAGGAGGAGAAAGAGGTCTGGGTTGGTTGGTTGAGGGAGAGGGTTGAAGGGTGAAGAGGAGGAGGTGGCTTGGTAGTGAACTCAAGGTTGATCTTTTGCACCTTGTCGCGGAAGTAGTCAGCCAGTGATTGAGGAGAGAGTGACGGGGGGGTGGGAGCGGAGGGCACTTTGAGGAGGGAGTTAAGGGTGGCGAAGAGACGACGAGGGTTAGAGCTGAGAGAATTAGTCAATTGGGTGTAATAGTCCTGTTTGGCAAGGAATAGTGAGGACTGGAAGGAGGATAGCATGAATTTGTAGTGAAGGAAATCTGAATGGGTGCGAGATTTCCTCCAGAGGCGTTCAGCAGATCGGGCGCAGGAGCGAAGGTAACGGATGCAAGGGGTCAGCCAGGGCTGGGGATTAGTACGCCTTGTGGGACGGGAGGTGGATGGTGCAAGGGTGTCCAGAGCAGAGGAGAGAGTGGCATTGTAAGCGGAGACAGCCTCGTCAACAGACTCGGAGGACATGATGGAGGGGAGGAGATTAGAAATACTAGATGATAAGGTGGGAGGGTCAATAATCTGGAGATTCCTGGAAGTAGTGGTTAATGTTGGGCGGGGCTGAGGGGGAGGGTGAAGAAGTGTGAAGGTGATCAGGTGATGATCAGAGACAGGAAGAGCTGAGGTGTGGAAATTGGAGGGTGAGCCGGAAGAGGAGAGGACGAGGTCAAGGCAATGGCCATCGCGGTGAGTAGGGGTGGTGGAACAAAGCTGGAGGTTGAAGGATGATGTTAGAGTGAGGAACTGAGAAGCGTGAGAGTTGGACAGGTCATCAACGTGTATGTTGAAGTCTCCGAGAATGAGGGATGGAGATGAGGGTTCAAGAAAAACAGAAAGCCAGGCATCGAAGTCGGTGAGGAAGGAAGGGAGGGATTTATCAGGGGGGCGGTAAATGACTGCCACTCTGAGTGGCAACGGGTAGAATAGACGGATGGAGTGGACTTCAAAGGATGAGAAGCAGTGAGACTGTGGTAGGAGGAGGGGTTGGAAGCTACAGGAGGGCGAGAGTAGTAACCCGACGCCTCCTCCACGGCCAACTAGGCGGGGAGTATGGGAGAAGAGAGAGCCTCCATGGCATAGAGCCGCAACTGAGGCAGAGTCGTCAGGGGAGAGCCAGGTTTCAGTTAGGGCAAGCAGGTGAAGGGAATGAGAGATGAAGAGATCGTGGGTGAAGGGAAGTTTGTTGCAGACCGAGTGGGCATTCCACAGTGCACATGAGAAGGGGAGGGAAGAGGGGGGGAGGAGGGGAATAGATATGAGATTGGAGACATCCCGGAAACGTTTGCATGGATAGGACGAAGACAGGTGTGGGGGACCTGGATTGGGATTGATGTCTCCTGCGGATAGCAGGAGGAGGAGCAAGAGAGTGCGGAGGAGGGTGGGGGAGGTAGGGCGACGAAGGCGACGAAGACGGGATGCGCTTAGGAGGAATGGGGATGGGTTAATGGCAGGAAGGAAGTGTTGAAGGTTGAGAGCTAGGAAGGAGGAGGGGGACAGGAGAGATGGTGAGGTGGTGAGGGACGGGGGTGAGTAGGGTATTGCAGTAGTGAGCAAGATGGGAGAGGACATGGGTGGGCAGTGAGTTCCAGTGGTAGACAGCGGTAGGGGGAGGGGAAAAAGATTAGGAAGGGACAGGGCAAGGAAGAGAATGTGTAAAGGGGCCATAAGTAGTAACTGAGGTGTTATGGGTATATGTAGTGACTGAGGTGTTAAGCGATAGATAGAACGGCAGAGCTGGATTAGAGGCTTAAAACTGGAATGGTAGGCAGCAGGCAGGTAGGCACTGCCCAGTAAGAACAAGTCACACCCACTATGTTTGAAAAATGTGGGAGGAAAGGAGGTGAAGAGCCTGAACACAGAGACAGAGCAGTTATCTGCAGGCAGATTAGGTTGCTTGGGAGGGTATATAAGAACTATCACCCTAGGGGTGGGTGGGTAGAGGGGTGGGTGGGAGGGATCTAAGTCTAAAATGTACAGACAGAGCTGCAGCACAGCCAGTTAATCTGTAAAAAAGATGGATTTCTCAAGAAAAACTGGTATAGAAGGCTGCCCCTCTAACAGAGAATCAGGTCACACCCACTAAGTTTGAATTTGTGGGGGAGATTCAGAGACAGAGCTGCTAAGTCTAAAATGTACAGACAGAGCTGCAGCACAGCCAGTTAATCTGTAAAAAAGATGGATTTCTCAAGAAAAACTGGTATAGAAGGCTGCCCCTCTAACAGAGAATCAGGTCACACCCACTAAGTTTGAATTTGTGGGGGAGATTCAGAGACAGAGCTGCTAAGTCTAAAATGTACAGACAGAGCTGCAGCACAGCCAGTTAATCTGTAAAAAAAAAAAAAAAAAAAAAAAAAAAAAAAAGTCTGTAACAAACTGCATTTTTCTTTCTTAACTCTAAAGTCACATTGGCTTAGTTTACATTTACTATTGTTTTGAAAGAAAATTTGATTGGTATTGGCTGCTTAAGAGGTAACCTGCTTGATGAATATTCATAGCTGTTATGTTCATCTTTATTCATTTATTCAGATTTATTTATTGCCTTTTCATTCTGTGGATCTATGATCAGTAGGAAACATCTTGTTAGTGAAGTTTCTCAGGGGTGTAGAAATGCTGAGAACTGAGAGTCTTGCCTGTGTGGTTTGTACCCTTGGGAACAGTAGCGTAGCCTCCTTGGGGTTTAGCCCCCCAGTTTGGGTTCTGCCCCCTCCCCCCAGTTGAGACACTGTCTGTTGCAGTTAGTGGTGTTTTTCCTGGGCTGCTGATGCACCAGCCACTCCCCACACACACATGCTCAGTTTTTGTGAAACTGAGCATGTGCAAGGGAGGCCCACCCTCCCATGCATGCTTGGTTTTCATGCATGCTTTGGGGGAGGCCTCCCTCACACATGCTTAGTTTCACAAAAACTGAGCATGTGTGGGGGGAGTGGCTGGTGCATCAGCAGCCCAGGAAAAGCACCATTAACTGCCAGGCTTCAGATGGAGGATGACTTCTGCTGGCAGGGCTTGGGGACCTCTGCTAGCACAGGTATGTGGGGTCTTGGGGGGGCAGAGAGTGGGGCAAAATTGTGTGCCCCTCCCCCACACTTTGAACCCCCCCACCCCCCAAAATCTGAGGTCTGGTTACATGCCAGCTTGGGAAAATATTTTGCCACAAAAAACAAGGCTTCCAGTTACCACATTCACTTAGTATTAGATAATTGGACATTGTTAGATGTCACTATTGGAAACCATGGTCATGCTTTCCATTTCATGACAAAGACTATGTTTATTTTTTACCTATGGAATTTTCACCAGTTTGCAAAAGTAAAAGTGTACATGTGCTTGTGAATCCTTTCCACAGATGCAAAGTACATGTGGTCATTTACACATGCTTTTTCTGTGGATAGATTTTGCTAGAAAAGTACCTTTGAAGATATGAACATTCCATCTATTTCCAGCGAGTCTACTCTCTCCCTGCCTTCTTCTCCCATCCATGTGCAGTGATTCTCCTCTGCCCTCCCCTCCCATCCATGTCCAGCGATTTGCCCCAGCCCCC
Source organism: Microcaecilia unicolor (assembly GCF_901765095.1). NCBI lineage: Eukaryota > Metazoa > Chordata > Amphibia > Gymnophiona > Siphonopidae > Microcaecilia > Microcaecilia unicolor. Next base: position 233,348,965 of record NC_044036.1, read on the forward strand.
ACCTGCCCCCCTTTTCAGCCCCCAAGTTCCAGCCTTAGCCAACCCTTCTCAACTGCTGTTAGTTCCAGTTCCAACCCCAGCCCCCCTACCTGCCCTGCGTTTAAATCTTTTACCTCAAAGTCAAAGAGGCAGCAGTGAAAGTAGCAGGCTCACCTCGATCCTTCCCTGCCTTCCCTCTCAGTGTTCCGCCTTCCTTTGATGTAATTTCCTATTTCCGTAAGGGCGGGATACTGTGATGGAAGGGAAAGCTCAAGGTGAGCCTGCTTTGCTGCTTTAACTTTGAGGTAAAAGATTTAAATGCAGGGTGGCAAGAACAAAAAGGGGGCTGTCACATGAGCTGAAGGCAGACAGGTGAGGACCAGGGGGTTCTGGCTGGGGCTGCAGTTGGGACTGTGAGCCGCTGCTGCTGGTAAGCATGGTTTAGGGCGCCCTCCAGAGGTTCGCACCTCCTGCTATGCTTACCACACTTATCGGCTTGCGCTGGCCCTAGTACTTTTCCTCTGCTAACCTAGGCATGCCCTGAGAAAACCTTCTCTCAGTATATTGTGATATCCCCCTCTTCACTCAGGGTGACCTGGTTCCCACTAAGCAAATTAAACAGGTCTCACCAACTGCATATTTCTCAGGCAACTCTTTATTCCAGCCCCTGGGCACACTTCTTCTAGCTTAATACTTTATGCTTTCATAGGTCTTCAGACTGAGCCACCCCACACAGATACATGGGCTCAGTACTGGCTTCAATACTTTGGGGACTTCTAACCCCAGGCTTTGCAGCCTGTTTCTCTCAGTACTGTGACACACAGTCCCCCTTTCTGTGGACACACAGTCCTTCCTTCTTTGGACACACAGTCCTTTCTTCTTTGGACACACAGTCCTTTCACTGAACACACAGTTCCTATACCTACTGAGGACACACAGTCAAACACTAATGCTTTAGGGACTTCTTACCCCAGGATTTTCAGCCTGCTGATCTCCTTTGGACACACAGTCCACCACAAGTCCATAGGGTTAGCCAGTAGCTTCCAGGGGGATCTCTCTTCTTCTGCTGCCAGCTCACTTCTCCTCCTTTCACCACACAGGTGGGGTATAAAGAGGTTAATAGCTAAACAGGACCCAGCCCATAACCACCTGCACCTGTAGCCACCCCCCAGGACTCTCCCCGGTCCTAGCAACCTTTTACTTCTCACAATATCTAAAAGTTTGTGCATAAGTACTTTCTAGACTGTGTTTTGTAACAGAGCAGTTTACAATAACATTTTAAACAATAAAAGAGAAAGAAGCAAAAAAGAAAAAAAACCCTTAAAATTCAGAACAATAAAAAGGGCAAGAAACAACAACAATAATAATAAATGATATGCAGCAAACAAAGATAAGTAGACAGCTTCCCTACCTGCCAGACTTGCCGTTGCTCAAGGGCACTTGTTCTGGCAAAAGCCTTGCCAAAAATATACTTTGGGGCTCATTTTCAAAGCACAGACTTTTAGTCTAAGTGCCTTGAAAATACGCCTCCACTTGTCTCAGTATAATATATGGGACATGTGTCATCGCAGGAAGTTGTCAATCATTTTGGCAAGTCTGCTGAAAATTCTTTACTATGTTGATTTTTATCCCCATTTTGCGGTGAAAGGGTTTTTATAAAAGACTTAACCAATGGATGAATTTTAAGGATTTTAATAGAAAACTGTTTCAGTTCATGGAAGGTAAAAGAGACAGACATATCTCTTAGGCATAATATTCACCTTTTTCAGGCTGACCTCAGTATCTCTTAAAAATCTGGCAGTGCAGGGATGTGAACTTTGGACAGATGTGAACTTTCAAACACTGGTGGGTCATATCTCTGGGTGTTGTGACTCTCAGACCTCTTGCTATATAAAAATATCTGTATGTTCCCATCTGGATTGTTAGGGGAAAAAATTCCTTTCAGGATATTTGTGCTGGGAAATGCCATTGCAAGGCATCCTGTGATGACGGTTATCCTGAAGGAAGATTCTGAGGCTGTTTGATGAGTTGGGAGTCTGTATGGTGGTATTGTATCCATCTATATGTCTTCTTGGTTTTGCCCTCAGGATGAAGACACGGAGCTTAGGAAACGTACTAATGAAACAAGGCGGTAAAAACCCAACCTTTCCCAGGAGAACAAATAGACTACCAGCAATGGGGAAGACATCTTGGCCTTTCAGTTGCAGTACTGGAGATTTCTTTCTGTAGCATTTCTCATCATCCTCCTCATTGATGGCAGGCACTCTGAGCAAAAGAAATGAAAAAAAACATCCTGTTTTAGTATATCACTGATAGCTTGTACTACATGGATCTTTTAATGAGTAGGTGCATGTGTACCTGCTGGCTAAGTCAGTCTTTCTAGGTACAAAGGTTTGGAAAAGCAGTTTAATGTTTGAGTAGTCTGAAAAATAGAATCTAAAACAGCTATTCATAGTAAGGAAAAATATTTCTATTCAAAATTCACATTCAGCACTAAGCGCCCCTATTCCATTCTTTCTTAAAATGAGGTATAAACCTTCTATGTATTGAATAATATTCCAGAACCACAATATGGCTGGCAGTAATACCCAGCCTCTAAATAGTCACAGTTCTTTAAATTCTTTAAAGGAATTCGTCCAGAGATAAAACATAGATATCTGCTTATACAGCAGAGTCAAACAGAAGCTATGGCATTTCCTCAAGACTTGACTGTAGGATGTTGCTACAATTTACAAAGTGTTGCTGCTGTTAGTTTCAAATTGCTTTACCAAACCTGAAATTAACTTTAAAAAAAAGCAGCTGGGCATTGATGAGCAACTATAGGGTTTTTGTTTTGTTTTTCATTATACCATACAGCAAAATAAATGTTGCCCTTTTCCAGATGTAAAGATTCACTTAACTTTTGTTCCAGAGCATGCTAACTGGAAGTGCAGAGAAGTTCTCTACCCTAGGAGGTGACAGTGGCTTGTGCAGTGTAAGAGGGGGTGCATTTACTACAGTCTTAATTTAAAGATGAGCTATGGTTGCCATCTATCACCACGTGCTGCAGCCGGAAGCCAGAAAAAGTTACACCTTGGCTATGGACTATCCAGTTCACTTTAAGGTGTGCCAGTCATAGAGGGCAAATCCAGATCCACTAGAAAGAGTGTAGTTTCTAGTTATTTCACCCACCTTTTAAAACTGTCTGATGCTGTGAAATAAACTGGCAAATTAGAATAGCATTGCAATAGATTAAGCACCAAGCACTATAGGATTAACATGTTCTAAGTCATCTACAAATATAGGATCTTTAAATGAAAATCCCATCTTCCCTTCTTTATTGAACATTCCCATTGTTGTTACATGGTACAATAGTGCACTAAATATGCTGAATAAGAATGCCTGGTGGATGATTCAGTTTACAGGAGTAGCCTCCACGGGAAATGAAGATGAACAGCAAAAGTAGAGGCTGACAGATGGACAAACCAGCTTGGGAGTTGATATGAAAAAGCATTTATTGAGCCAATTTACATAAGGGACCCAACATGGTCCGTGTTTCAGCGCCAGAAGCACCTGCCTCAGGGGTCACAAAAAAAATTCTATAAAAAATAAAATAAATTGTGTGAATACATACAATACATCTGATCAGCTAAAAAGGACTGTCAAAAATTGCATGATATCTGCATGTCTTAAAATATGTAACCATATATAACCATTCTTGAAAAATAAATACATAAATATAAAAACACCGTGTGTTGTTACACATAAAATTGTATAAAAATATAGCTGAGAAATATAGCTGAAAGATTTTTGTACATTACAAATTACAGAAACATTAAAAAAATAATAATAATGAATCATAGTAATGAAATAACACACTAGAGTAATCTCCAGACTAGCAGACCATAACAATCATTAGTATTTAAAAGAATATATATGTTATGTAACATCAAACATCAAAACCCATCGATAAACCTTAACATACAGAGAAAATAAAAAACGGTTTAACATGTATGAAACAGTAAAATAGACCAGTTTTGAGTATGTATATGTGCATGTACAAAAAGTAGGAATGAAATAATAAAACCAAACTTTAAAAATTTTAAAAATAACTCACCAAACCACTGATTGGCTTGGGGAATTCTTCTGTATATGTGCGTTGTTACAGAAAAACGTTTCCACTGCCAATCAACTCTAGACAGAAAAAAGAGAAAGTAGACCATTTTATCTTGAACTGCCATCCATAAAGGGGAGACGAATAATAAATGAAAAATAATAGTCGTATTTGTTCCATGACAAAATGAAAGATTCAAACATTTATAAGGTGCAGCACCATAATGATGAGACTGAAAAACACCTGTACTACTCTCATGAAAAACGAGTATGTCCATGTATATAGGAGATGGATCCAACTGCATAAAGTGCAAACTGAAGAAGGTGTCTGTTTGAATGGATGAAGCGTTATGTATACAGCAATCGCAAAATAAATAAGAATAAATGAATGTATATCATAATGTATACTATGAAAGGCTTATTAGTATATAGTAATGTTTAACCACCCTTTGGGTTATGTATGAATATCTGCTCGCAGCAAATGCTGACGATTAATAATTATAATTAACTCACCGCAGCAAATGCTCATGCCGCCGTGACAATTTCCTAAGTGAGAGCAGAGTGCCAAAAAACATAATAAACTCCGCTCCTATCAAAGCTATACACCTACACCCAATGACAAAAAACGGTTTTGCCCCTGTCCTCCAGGTACGACTATGGCATTCCAGCCCTGGGAGAATGTACTCAGTTTTCCAGCTGAAAGATTGCAACGTTTATTGGACACCCAGTTACCAGATGATGCAAGTACGTCTTTGTCAACAATATCTCTAGCAGACATGTGGGCAGGTATCATTCGAACAAAAAAAGATATTGTTCGTTATGAATCACACTTCATTGCACTTATCAACTATTGTCTTGCCAAAATGATACCTAGGGGACTGAGAATTCAAAAAGCCCCTACCATGTTTTTGGACAGTCAAGTCTTCTTGGACCAGTGGACTGCTATCCTAAACAAATGTTCTCTGGATCTGGTGATCCTGTTAGCAGAAACTGCAAAAAACAAAAGTGAGGAATTGAAATCAGCAGCAGATGAGAAGCTACGGAATCTCTGGGATGCCAATGTTGATTCTGTAATTACTGACATGAATAGACATATTGACAGTTTTAGACATGACAGGAATATTAAAGATAATAAGTATAAAAGGGATGAGTTAGATTACAAGAGAGGCAGTATTTACCCTTACAGTATTGCTAAAGTATACAGTAAGAAAAGTAGGAGTAATGATAATAGAGGACGTACGAACAATCCCATTTCAAATAATAGGGAACGCAGAAGGGATTCTACTCCCAAAACCAATAATTTGCCAGTGCATAGGAACAATGTTAGGACACCAGAAAGAGGTAGGAAACGCATAACGAGCGATTTATGTGATTCCTATATTTCACCCCTCACTAGTCTAGTCTCCCCACATCCCCCTCCAGTCCCGACTAGTTCTTTTTTAGATCTTATTTGAGCTCCTCATCCTCCTATATCGAACCAGAAATCAGAGCGCCCTCCATCCCAGTGGCAACCGGGATATCGTCCATATATGAGAGGGAGAGGCAGACCGTATCCCAGAACATTCCCCGACAGACCTTTACCACCATATCACAATCAACTACATCACCGCCAACACTCATATCAACGCAGGGACAGTTGGAAATAGACATTCCCATATACAATCTATCACAACACACCCTTTCTGATCTTTAATGCCAAGTCCTGCAAAAGGGCTTATCTTTTGTACCCACACCGAAATACAATGCTCTTCAGTCCCAAATTGATTTGTTCAAGTTTTCACAAAAATTACAGATCATCCATGCTTTTTCAAAAAAACTCAGTCATACTGATATCTCAGTTGTTAAGAATCCCTCGAAATGGATTCCTCCAGGACCTATCGATCCATCGTTACATACTTTTAATGAATGTGTCCAACAGGATGTCTCACATATGGAAAAGAAGACACAGAGATATTATAATCGCTCTAAGGAAGAAAAGAGGCAGTTTTTTCTCTATCAAATAATCAGGCCATAGTTCTTAAACCCGCCGATAAAGGTGGAGGTACACCCTCCTGCAGCAATCAATGGGAAGGCGGTGAGGAATATGCAGACAGCAGCAGGAGGCAGAAGCTACATCCTGGATCTAGAAACGGGGAATTGTGGAGCTGGGATCCAGATACTCCTGCCTCAGCAATGGGCCTAAGCAAACTTATCAAAACAAGGAGACACCCTTCAGGGGCAGCTGGTTTTAAAGGTTAGATGTTCTATTTTTTTCCCCTTTGTAATAAATAACACAGTCTCTTTTCCTTTTAAACGTTACAAGTCCAGTCCTTGGTACTGAATGTTTCCCCAAAGCTTTGCAAACGAGAATGGGCACAGCTGTATCCAAAAAAAAGAGTCTGCGGAATGATGCCATGTCCTCGGTAGCAGCTAAAGTTTGGTAAGTGGATCCAGGAGAAGTTTGGTGCTATGCCGGCCTTGGGGCGCAGAGCTCTTAGTGCTACCCACAGCTTTGTTGCACTAGTGCAGTTGGATTAGCTCTCCTTTCTGTAATGGGTGCGAAGATTGGCATTTGTGCATGGGGCAGAGGCACGATCACAGTAGGTTGACTGCGCCAGAATGCACCTTTGGTTTCTTGATTCATTAAATTGCTGCTAGGATTTATAGACGGTTAACTCTGGCTGGGCTGGCATGGTATGTCTGCGTTTCAGGGTTTGCTTTTGAGGTTTGGCGAGGGGTTGCATACTTTGCTTTTTCAGTACCTTTGCCCCCTAGCCCTGCCACCCTTATCTCAGCTATTGTTCAGGAGGCTGTACAATAGCTTTAATTAACAGCACTGCTAAACCGAAGGACCTGATCCCAGCTTCCCCAACTTTCGTATTTCTCAGTGTCTCGCACGTCTCCAGTGTGCCATCGAGGTTTTTTGGGTCACCTTGGCTGGAGTGGACAACACTAGTTGATAATGTATGGGCGTTATTGAATTATTTTAGCTGATTAGTTCCAGTTCCCCTCTTCCTCCATGTGTGCAGCATACTGTGTCTGGCAACCCTGTCATAATAATAGTTTCCTTTTTTTCTCTATAGCCTTCTGAAGTCTGGGTGCTATCTGGCCACCCACAACCTGATCTCTTTGATAGCATATCTATCTGTCTGAAGGCTAGAGTAATCACTCAGCCAGAAGTTCTGCAAGCAGAGAACACAAGATCATAAGGTGACATTAGGCCTCTACTCTGCACATAAGTCCTGAGCTGATTGAATATCTAAAAGTATTTGGCCCATGACATCTGTCAGTTACTGCCCAGTGAATAGTCTGCTCTGGATGCTGTAGAGATTCACCCCTGCACAATGCATAATTTGTTTGCAAGTGACTGAACCTTGCAGAATACAGCTCATTCCCCTGGTTCTACTCATCACCATTGTTATCATTTTTTTTTCTTTGAAATGTCTTTATTGTCCCATACAACAAGAAGAACAAGCAATATGCATAACCTCATGTAAAAAGACAAACTGGCCAGTCAAAAAGATATACAGCCAATAGGACAATACATTTTATCTTTTACTCCCACCCCCCTTCTCTATTCCTCCCCACTCAATCTAACCCACCTCCCCAAAACAACTGAACAACACAACATAAGAACCCCCCCAAATCCTGCCCTCACAGAGGCTCTGGCCACAACATTCTGCACCCTTCATAACATCTTACCGACCTCTTAACATACCGCACATCTTATATAGACATATACTCACTTCTACCCACCCTTCCCCGTTAACCCCTGACATCAACATATCCTCCCCCCCCTTGAATCCTCCCCCCTATCCCCCACCCCATTCTACTCCCTCCCAACCCCCCATCCCCTTATAACTCCATTACCCTTATACCCGTAACAAACCCTTTTGAGCTCTATCCCACCCCATTTTACATCTCAACTCGCCGTCTCTACGATATGCTGTGAGACGCTTCATATGTATTAGCTGACCCAACTTAATCTTCCAATCCCCCACTAATGGAGCTTCTGCTCTCTTCCAGAATTGCGCTATAAGGCATTTTGCTGCCGCCAATTCCCACCTCAGCCATTTACTTTGTTCCCAAGATTCCCTCTCATTATGTAACCCCAAAAGACAGACCGCTGGGCTACACACAAGGAGGTACCCATCAAATGCACCAGCGCCTTAATGACCGCCTGCCAAAATGAGATCACCAATGGACAGGTCCACCAGATATGTAAAAATGAGCCCACCTGCGTATTACACCTCCAACATACATCCATGGCACTTGAATACATTCTCTTCAATTTCTCCAGTGTAAAATACCATCTGGTAAGGACCTTATAAGCATTTTCTTGCACCAACACACACACAGACGCCCTTTGCACCTCCCCACATATTCTTTCCCATTCTTGGTCAGAAAAGCGGCAACTTAAATCCTTTTCCCACTCCCCCTGAAACTTGAATTTATGTGGATCCCCACCCCTAAAGAATTTATAAATACCTGATATCGGTCTAGGCACCTTTCTCAACAGGATCCACAAATTTTCCAAGCTCTCCATCTCTTGAGGATTCCCGCCCCTCTACCCTATAGCTGCAACAAGATGTTGAACCTGTATATATATGAAAAGTATCCCCCCCTGGCAGACCATACCTGGAACTCAATGTTTCAAAACTTTGCACCTTTTCCCCATGCAGCACATCCCGAAAATTCTGCATTCCTACTTGTTCCCACCTCACAAACACTGCATTATCCCTCCCTGCTCCAAATTTTGGTTCCCACCTTAACGGTGCAAGTGTAGACACCCGATCAATCTGCCCCCATCTCCTCATTTCTCCCCACAATCCCATCAAATGTCTCACAAAGGGGTTCTGCAGCCCTGCCCTTACCAACCCCATACCCTCAGTAGTCCACAGATAAGACCCCAGAGGCCGGTTATGACAACTCCATTGCTCCACTTGGCTAGCTGGCTTAACTGTCCCCTTCTCCCAATCCATAATCATCCTAAATTACATAGTAACATAGTAAATGACGGCAGAAAAAGACCTGCATGGTCCATCCAGTCTGCCCAACAAGATAAACTCATATGTGCTACTTTTTGTGTATACCCTACTTTGATTTGTACCTGTCCTCTTCAGGGCACAGACCGTATAAGTCTGCCCAGCACTATCCCCGCCTCCCGCCACCGGCTCTGCCACCCAATCTCGGCTAAGCTCCTTAGGATCCATTCCTTCTGAACAGGATTCCTTTATGTTTATCCCAGGCGTGTTTGAATTCTGTTACCGTTTTCATTTCCACCACCTCCCGCGGGAGGGCATTCCAAGCATCCACTACTCTCTCCGTGAAAAAATACTTCCTGACATTTTTCTTGAGTCTGCCCCCCTTCAATCTCATTTCATGTCCTCTCGTTCTACCACCTTCGCACCTCCGGAAAAGGTTCGTTTGCGGATTAAACTTTTCAAATATTTGAACATCTGTATCATATCACCCCTGTTTCTCCTTTCTTCCAGAGTATACATGTTCAGGTCATCAAGTCTCTCCTCATACGTCTTGTAACGCAAATCCCTTACCATTCTCATAGCTTTTCTTTGCACCGCTTCAATTCTTTTTACATCCTTTGCAAGGTACGGCCTCCAAAACTGAACACAATACTCTAGGTGGGGCCTCACCAACGACTTATACAGGGGCATCAGCACCTCCTTTCTTCTGCTGGTCACACCTCTCTCTTTACAGCCTAACAACCTTCTAGCTACGGCCACCGCCTTCTCACACTGTTTCGTCGCCTTCAGATCCTCAGATACTATCACCCCAAGATCCCTCGCCCCGTCCGTACCTATCAGATTCTCCCCGCCTAACACATACATCTCCCGAGGGTTTCTATTCCCTAAGTGCATCACTTTGCATTTCTTCGCATTGAATTTTAATTGTCAAACCTTAGACCATTCTTCTAGCTTCCTCAGATCCTTTTTCATGTTTTCCACTCCCTCCCGGGTGTCTACTCTGTTACAGATCTTAGTATCATCCGCAAATAGGCAAACTTTACCTTCTAACCCTTCGGCAATGTCACTCACAAATATATTGAACAGAATCGGTCCCAGCACCGATCCCTGAGGCACACCACTACTCACCTTTCCCTCCTCCGAGCGAAATCCATTCACCACCACACTCTGGCTTCTGTCCATCAACCAGTTCCTAATCCAGTTCACCACTTCGGGTCCTATCTTCAGCCCATCCAGTTTATTTAAGAGCCTCCTGTGGGGAACCGTGTCAAAAGCTTTGCTGAAATCTAAGTGGATTACGTCCATAGCTCGTCCCTGATTCAATTCTCCTGTCACCCAATCAAAGAACTCAATGAGATTCGTTTGGCACGATTTCCCTTTGGTAAAACCATGTTGTCTCGGATCTTGCAACTTATTGGATTCCAGAAAATTCACTATCCTTTCCTTCAGCATCGCTTCCATTACTTTTCCAATAACCGAAGTGAGGCTTACCGGCCTGTAGTTTCCAGCTTCTTCCCTATCACCACTCTTGTGAAGAGGGACCACCTCCGCCGTTCTCCAATCCCTCGGAACCTCTCTCGTCTGCAAGGATTTATTAAACAAATCTTTAAGAGGACCCGCCAGAACCTCTCTGAGCTCCCTCAATATCCTGGGGTGGATCCCATCCGGTCCCATGGCTTTATCCACCTTTAGCTTTTCAAGCTGTTGATACACACTCTCTTCCGTGAACGGTGCTCTATCCACTTCAATCTCATATGTACTTTTTGCAGTCCATCGCGGTCCTTCTCCAGGATTTTCTTCTGTGAAAACAGAAAGTTGGACCGCAATGTAATACCATTCAATATTAGGCACCTCTCGACCTCCCCTCTCAGGACCCTCCACAACACCCGCTGTGCTAGTCTAGGATGCTTTCCATTCCAAATAAAATGCATAAAAGAACTTTGCAATCGTTTAAGCACCGTCTTTGGTATAGCCACCGGCAACGATTGAAATAAGAACAATAATCTAGGTAACACATTCATCTTCACCACCGCCATTCTGCCCCAACAAGACAACCACAACCCCTTCCATCTTGACAACTCATCCCTGATCCTTACCACTATCTTCCCATAATTTAAATCATACACTCTTTCCAAGTCTCTGGGGATCTGAATACCTAAATACCTAATACTATGCGTAGCCCATTTAAATTTAAGTGGTGGACTTTGGTCCTGGGGAACTGGGTTCGATTCCCACTGCAGGCACAGGCAGCTCCTTGTGACTCTGGGCAAGTCACTTAACCCTCCATTGCCCCAGGTACAAATAAGTACCTGTATATAATATGTAAGCCGCATTGAACCTTCTATGAGTGGGAAAGCGCGAGGTACAAATGTAAGAAAAAAAAAAAGATAGAAATGACTATATAACAGAAATCAATAGACAACTGAATGATAGGAATTATTATACCATTCTAGACACAGATCCCACTATGGCTATACAGAAGGATATAGAAGAAGTCATTTCCTTGGCCTGTTCCAGTGGTTTTTTGACTGCCAAAGAGAGAGACTTTTTAACGGTTAAGCATCCAATTATACCTACAATATATACATTCTCCGAGGACAAGTAGGCTCAATATTCTGACTGATGGGTCGTCGTCCGTGACGGCTCAGGAGACCGGAAGAAACTTCTAAAGTACAAGAAACTTCTTGAATGTTCCATCGCGCGGGTCGACTCACCGCTCAAGCGCGAGCGGCTTCCCACCCGCGACGCAAACATGCAGTGTTCAGTTCCTTTCTTTCCGTGATCGGGAAAGTTGTTGTTGTTTCGACGTTCCCCTATTTTTTGGCTCAGGAGAACCGTTTTGGCGTTTTTCGCCCTCTTTTTTTTTTTTACCCTTTTTTCATTCTACACTTAATCATAAAAACAAACAAAAAAATATATATATACCCCTTTTTTCCTTTATTTTATTAGTTCTCGTCTTCCCCTTTGACGAGCGAAGGCGAGGAAGCACCATCATCGATCTCCTTCCATGCATGGTACCGAGAGTTCCGGGGAGCCAAGGGCACCCAAGAAGCGTCGACGCCGGGAGGACCGCTCACCCTCTATACAAGAGGTGTTGATGCGTTGGTCGTCTGGCAGCCTGGAACCGGCTCCTGAACCCCCTCAGCTTCTGACACCGACTTCTGCACCGACCCCACAGCCTTTTCCGATGCAAGCTCTCGACAAGCACATCCGGGCCCTTCTTCCAGAGCTCCTGGAGGGGTTGCTTCGCCAGTCTGCCTCGGTATCGAGGGTGCTTGCGCCTTCCGTACCGACTGCTGAGGCGGCAGCTGGGCCATCACCTGTGAGGAGGTCCCGTCCTTGGTACCGCTTGAGGTTCCGGCGTCGGCTGCCACCCAGGTCGATTCCCCCTCGACATCGGTGGAGGAAGCTTCGCCGGAGTCTAGGCAGGGGTCGGCTTCTCAACACCCCCCATGAGGTCGTCGATCCTCGACATCGAGACAGGCTCGGGTTCAGGCTGCTCTTAGGGAGCTTTTGTCCGACACCGATGAGGAGCGCTCGTGGGAAGAGGAGGAGGACCCCAGATACTTTTCGGAGGAAGAGTCCTGTGGGCTTCCCTCTGATCCTACTCCACCAATAGAAACTAGGATGTCTCCACCTGAGAGTTTCTTTCTTTCTCATCCTTTGTGCGGGAAATGTCTAAGGACATTCCATTCCCTATGGAGGTTGTGGATGAGCCCAGGGCTGAGATGCTCGAGGTCCTGGATTATCCTTCTCCACCTGCTGAGGTTGCAACGGCCCCTCTGCATAATACACTCAGGGAAGTGCTGAGCGGAATTGGTCTTGCCCTCTTTCTAATCCAGTGGTTCCCAAGAAGTCCAAGTCCCAGTACAGAGTCCAGGCCTGTAATGGTGAGGGCCCAACTTCCTCACGATTCCATGGTGGTGGACTCTGCTCTCAGAAGAGTCAAGAGTACTAGAGACTATGCCTCGGTGCCCCCAGGCAGAGAGTCTAGGACCTTGGATTCTTTTGGGAGGAGAACGTATCAGGCCACTATGCTCGCCGCCAAGATCCAAACATACCAGCTCTACACGAGCATCCACTTGCGGAACTCGGTGAGGCAACTGTCCAGTTTAGTTGAAGCACTTCCTCCGGAGCTTGCTGAACCTTTTCACCAGGTGGTCAGGCAGCAGAAGGCGTGTCGCAAATTCCTGGCCAGGGGGTCTTACGACACTTTTGATGTGGCATCCTGAGTAGCTGCTCCAGGTATAGTGATGTACAGACTCTCATGGCTGTGTGTCTCTGACCTGGATCAGAAGACCCAGCAGCGAATGGTGGCTGTTCCTTGCCGGGGGGATAATCTTTTTGGTGAAAAAGTAGAGGACATGGTCGATCAGATAAAAAAGCATCATGACGCCATAGGCGGTCGGTGGCCCAACTGTTTGGGGAGGCTAAAGGGGGCGAGGTTAGGGGTGGGGCGAGGGGTGGTGGAGCTTAAATCCATAATTGTCTGATAACACACAGAATAAATAAATAAATAAAATACCTTTTATTCAATTTAGATTTTAGATATGTATCATATGTCAAAGAATAAAGTGGTTGCTCAAAGCATATTCTAAGCACAATCGCTCAACTGCAAAACACTATGCACAACTTTGTGCAAAAATACACTCAGAACCTTACTGTACCATAAATATTACACTGGGCAGAACCTAATACACCAATATACCACCCATACGGAAAATGCAGACCATCAACAATATGAAACAAGGGATCATATCATCACAATTCTCATGTAGAGCCACAAAACACCCTAATTCATGTTTAATGTGGGATAAAATGTCATAAATAAGTAAATAAATATAAACTTTTAATCTTGAGTACCTGATTCTCAAAGTGGACATTTTTGTTTTGTTACATTTGTACCCCGCGCTTTCCCACTCATGGCAGGCTCAATGCGGCTTACATGGGGCAATGGAGGGTTAAGTGACTTGCCCAGAGTCACAAGGAGCTGCCTGTGCCTGAAGTGGGAATCAAACTCAGTTCCTCAGTTCCCCAGGACCAAAGTCCACCAACCATAATCACTAGGCCACTCCTCCAAACACTATAATGAAAATAAAATGATCTTTTCTACCTTTGTTGTCTGGTGACTTTTTCTGATCATGCTGGCCCAGTATCCGATTCTGCTGCTATCTGTCCTCAGTGCAGGTCAGGAAGTCATCCTCGTTAAATATCTCCCTGACAACCCAGGACACCTCCAGCCAATCCCCCCTGCTCTCCCAGCAGTAAGGTAAACAAAACCATAAACCAATTTCTACAACTGGTTACACAAGGCTAGAGGGCTTTCACTGCAGCTCCTGCTGTGAGGATGGAGGTAAATCAACAATTTAAACCCCTCAGAGCACAGCAGGGGAGGCTTAGCCTCTCCAAGCCTCTTATACCGGGTGCCTATGCATGACACCATGGATTCTCTCTCCCGTCTTCTGCTACTGCCTCCTCTTCTAGGAGGTTTTTTGGAGGGAAGAGGAGTGCTCCCTATTCCTATAATAGGCATAGGTACACTCCTGCTTCTCGACAGCCGGTTCAAGCTCAGTCTCAGCATGCGCAGTGCGCCTAAGATCCCTAGGGCTCCCCAGCAAAAGCAAGGGACAGGCTTTTGACTGGCTCCAGCGCAGCATAGCCGCAGTAAAAGTATCCGTACCAGGTGGCTTGCCTGTTGGGGGGAGGTTGATATTTTTTCACCAAAGGTGGCCTCTTATAACCTCCGACAAGTGGGTTCTTCAGATAGTCCGGTTAGGATACACGCTCAATCTGGTATCCAAACCTCCAAATTGTCCACGGGGAGCTCAATCCTTCAGCTCCCAGCACAAGCAGGTACTTGCAGAGGAACTCTCCGCCCTTCTAAAGGCCAATGCGGTCGAACCTGTTCCACCAGGGGAAGAAGGACTGGGATTCTATTCCAGGTACTTCCTTGTGCAAAAGAAAACAGGGGGGGATGTGTCCCATCCTAGACCTAAGGGCCCTGAACAAATTCCTTCGAGAAAAGTTCAGGATGGTTTCCCTGGGCACCCTTCTTCCCATGATTCAGGAAAATGATTGGCTATGCTCTCTGGACTTAAACGATGCCTATACATACATCTCGATACTCCCAGCTCACAGGAAGTATCTTCAATTTCGATTGGGAACTCGGCACTTTCAGTACTGTGTGCTGCCCTTTGGTCTCGCGTCTGCGCCCAGGGTTTTCACAAAGTGCCTGGCAGTTGTCTCAGCATCGCTACGCAGACTTGGAGTGCATGTGTTCCCTTATCTCGACGATTGGCTGGTGAAGAGCACCTCGGAGGCAGGGGTCTACAGTCCTTGCGGATGACTATTCAACTGCTGGAGCTACTGAGGTTTGTAATCAATTATCCCAAGTCCCACCTTGTCCCAGTACAGAAGTTGGAGTTCATTGGAGCTCTGTTGGACACAAGCACGTCTTGAGCTTATCTTCCCCAGACGAGGGCAGACAATCTCCTGGCCCTAGTGTCCTCGGCTCAAGCGTCTCAACAGATCACAGCCCGGCAGATGTTGAGACTTTTAGGGCACATGGCTTCCACGGTTCATGTGACTCCCGTGGCACGCCTACATATGAGGTCAGCTCAATGGACCCTAGCTTCCCAGTGGTGTCAGGCCACGGGGGATCTAGAGGATGTAATCCATCTCTCCACCGACTTTTGCAATTCCCTTCAGTGGTAGACCATTCGATCCAATCTGACCTTGGGACATCTATTCTAAATTCCTCAGCCGCAGAAAGTGCTGACGACGGATGCATCCCTCCTAGGGTGGGGAGCTCATGTAGATGAGCTTCACACTCAGGGAGCTTGGTCTTTTCAGGAAAAGGATCTTCAGATCAACTTCCTGGAATTACGAGCGATCTGGAACACTCCCAAGGCTTTCAGAGATCGGCTGTCCAATCAAATTATTTTTATTCTGACAATCAGGTTGCTATGTACTACACCAACAAGCAGGGGGGCACTGGATCTCGCCCTCTGTGTCAGGAGGCCGTCCGGATGTGGCTTTGGGCTCACCACCACAGCATGTTTCTCCAGGCCACATACCTGGCAGGCGTAAACAACAGTCTGGCTGACAGGTTGAGCAGGATAATGCAACCTCACGAGTGGTCACTGGACACGAACGTTGTCCACAAGATCTTCCGGGTGTGGGGCACCCCCTCGGTGGATCATTTGCCACTCAGACCAATCATAAGGTCCCTCAATTCTGTTCCAGACTTCAGGCCCACGGCAGGCTAGCGTAAGATGCTTTTCTCCTGCATTGGGGGACAGGCCTTCTGTATGCGTATCCTCCCATTCTGCCAGAGTTGTTATGTTCACATTAGCCCTCTCCTTAAGTAACTTCACTGGCTCTCTATCCGTTTCTGCATTCAATTCAAACTTCTCTTACTAACCTATAAGTGCATTCACTCTACCGCTCCCCAGTACCTCTCCACTCTTGTCTCTCCCTACGCCCCCCCTGGAGTACTCCGTTCTGTGGATAAATCTCTCTTGTCTGTCCCCTTCTCCTCTACTGCTAATTCCAGACTCCGTTCCTTTTATCTTGCTGCACCTCACGCCTGGAATAGACTTCCCGAGCCTGTACATCTAGCCTCATCTTTGGTCGTTTTCAAATCCAGGCTAAAGGCCCACGTCTTTAACGCTGCTTTTGACTCCTAACCACTAATCACTTGCCCTGTACCCTTTTATCCCCACCTTTAATTCCCTTACCTCTTAGTTGTTCTGTCTGTTTGCCTGTCCTATTTAGATTGTGAGCTCTTTGAGTAGGGACTGTCTTTTCATGTATGGTGTACAGCGCTGCGTATGCCTTGTAGCGCTATAGAAGTGATAAGTAGTAGTAGTAGTAGGGAAGACTTTGCTGAAACTCAAGCAAGATGGTGGAACCATGATTCTGATTGCACCTTTTTGGCCCCGTCAGATTTGTTTCCCTCTTCTTCTGGAGTTGTCCTCCAAAGAACCATGGAGATTGGAGTGTTTTCCGACCCTCATCACCCAGAACAAGGGGTTGCTTCTACATCCCAACCTCCAGTCTCTGGCTCTCACGGCCTTGATGTTGAGGACATAAAGGTAGCCTCATTAGGTCTTTCGGAGGGTGTTTCCTGAGTCTTTCTTGCTTCCAGGATAGATTCCACGAAAAAGTGTTATTCTTTCAAATGGAGGAGGTTTGCCGTCTGCTGTGACAGCAAGGCCCTAGATCCTTTTTCTTGTCCTACACGGACCCTGCTTGAATACCTTCTGCACTTACCAGAGTCTGGTCTCAAGACCAACTCCGTAAGAGTTCACCTTAGTTCAATGTGTAGAAGGTCAGCCTATCTCTGGACAGCCTTTAGTTGTTCGCTTCATGAGAGGTTTACTTTTGTCAAAGCCCCTTGTCAAACCACCACCAGTGTCATGGAATCTCAATGTCGTTCTCACCCAGCTGATGAAAGCTCCTTTTGAGCCACTGAATTCCTGCCATCTGAAGTACTTGACCTGGAAGGTCATTTTCTTGGTGGCTGTTACTTCAGCTCATAGAGTCAGTGAGCTCCAAGCCCTGGTAGTGCATGCACCTTATATCAAATTTCACCATAATAGAGTAGTCCTCCGCACTCACCCTAAGTTCTTGCCGAAGGTGGTGTCGGAGTTCCATCTGAACCAGTCAATTGTCTTGTCAACATTTTTCCCCGTCCACATACCCGCCCTGGTGAGGACAAGTTGCACACCTTGGACTGTAAGAGAGCATTGGCCTTTTACGTGAAGCGGACAAAGCCCTATCAACAGTCCACCCAGCTGTTTGTTTCTTTTAAGCCCAACAGGATGGGAGTTGCCATCGGAAAACGCACCATCTCCAATTGGCTAGCAGATTGCATTTCCTTCACTTATGCCCAATCTGGGCTGAGTTTGGAGGGCCATGTCACAGCTCACAATGTTAGGGCCATGCCTGCGTCTGTGGCTCATTTAAAGTCAGCCTCCATTGAAGGGATTTGCAAGGCTGCAACGTGGTCATCAGTCCACACATTCACATCTCACTACTGCCTTCAGCAGGATACCCGACGCGACAGTCGGTCTGGGCAGTCGGTGCTGCAGAATCTGTTTGGTGTTTAGAATCCAACTCCATCCTCCTAGGCCCATTTCTGTTTTGTTACAGGTTGCACTCTCACCTAGTTGAATTTAATTTCAGGTCAATCTCTGTTACGTCCTTGCCGTTGCGAGGCCCAATTGACCAATGTTCTTTGTTTTGAGTGAGCCTGGGGGCTAGGGATACCCCATCAGTCAGAATATTGAGCCGGCTTGTCCTCGGAGAAAATGAAGATACATACCTGTAGCAGGTATTCTCCGAGGACAGCAGGCTCAATATTCTGACAACCCTCCCTCCTCCCCGTTGGAGTTGTTCCACTTATATTGTTTTGCTTTTTATTAAACTGAACACTGCACATTCGTTTCGTGGGCAGGAAGCTGCTCGCGCATGTGCGGTGAGTCGGCCCGCGCGACGGAATGTTCAAGAAGTTTCTTGTACTTTAGAAGTTTCTTCCGGTCTCCTAGGCTGTTGCGGATGACGACCCATCAGTCAGAATATTGAGCCTGCTGTCCTCGGAGAATACCTGCTACAGGTATGTATCTTCATTTTATCTAAGATCCACAAGTCCCTTACACAACCTCCTGGTAGACCAATTGTGTCAGCAAAAGGCTCCGTTTTGGAACCTTTATCTATCTTTGTAGATTTCTTTCTACATCCTATGATACCCATGATAGACTCCTATGTAAGAGACTCGGGACATTTGATCAATCTTTTAGATGATTTTGAAGGTGATCTCTCTGGAGTTTTACTTGTGACAATGCTCTATATACGAATAACCCTCAAATCGAAGCACTATGGATTATAGAAACCTCTTTACAAAATCGCACAACCAATCTCCACATTCCCAACTGGTTCATTCTCACATTAGCAACGATAGCTCTAACCAAGAATTATTTCTGATTTTTAGGCAATTTTTATTTACAGATTTGCGGTACGGCCATGGGAGCAGCCATGGCCCCAGACATTGCAAATTTATATGTAGCCCATTTTGAAAAAGTTTTTTTAAGAGACAACCCCTATTAAAATAATATTGTCTTCTTCAAGACATACATAGATGACATCTTTTTATTATGGCGTGGTGAAGTCTTTTGAAGGAATTTTTTAAATGGCTAAATGAGAGGGATCCACATCTCACTTTTAAACTTAGCTATGATACACAACAAATTAATTTTTTACATCTTCTCATTAAGAAAAATGAATATAGTTTTACAACATCCCTGTACCATAAACCAACAGATAAAAATGCATTTTTAGATTTTTCCAGTTTTCATAACACATCCCTCAAATGCAGTCTACCATTTAGTCAATTTCTAAAGCTCAAAAGAATATGTACAACAATAGAGGACTTTGATGAGCAGTCAAAATTGATGAAGGGTAGATTTAAGAATAGAGGTTATCCCAATCAATGCATCGAAGAAGGATATCTCAAAGCTAGCTTGGAATCTAGGAATGATTTACTTGCAAGTAAGAGTGACAAAAGAAAACCTGATTTGGTCTGCACATTAAGATATTCACATTTAGCTAGCCAAATCCATAAGAAGACATTGGCACATTTTAGAGGGGCATGAATGCTTCAGGAATAAGGATCTAGTGATTGCCTATTCGAGAAATAGAAACTTTAAGGAGACACAAGTACCATCGCACTTCTGTACCAGATAGATGATCCTATAGATGACCTTCTCCAGGGACATAGGAGCTATGGCAGATGTAGCGTGTGTCCACATGCTATAGTCGGTAAGGTTTTCTGTCACCCCCTTACAGATAAAAAATATAGGTTGAGACATTTGTCTGATTGCAACACCCAAAATGTCATTTATGTCATTATTTGTCCATGTCCCATGCTTTACATAGGTAAGACCAAAAGGGCTATTAAGACTCGGATTATAGAGCACAGAAGTTGTATTAGGCGTTGTGTGTCCAGCGCTCCTTTAGTTGAACATTGGTATGATAAGGATCATAATATCAACGATTAAAATTGTTAGTTTTTAAAGTTTTAAAGGCAACATGGAGAGGAGGAAATCTTGACATACAATTATTAAAGGAGGAACAAAGAATCATCTTTCTTCTAAACTCGTTAACTCCACATGGTCTGAATGCTACCTTAGAATTGGTGCATTTTTAATGAAAATCTGGTTCGCAGCTTTCCAGCCATTGTGGTGCATACAGCACTGGTTCCCTTGATCAGTGGAGGGGTTTTTTTGCCTTTGTGGTTTCGGTCTCGGCTCCTCGCATGGTTAATTCCTGCACAGAAGAAGCCTGCTGTTCCCAGGTCACTCTTGGCTTCTCTTCTGCGGCCTTCTCCAGGCTGTGCTTTCAGTCGGCTGCTCACTTCTCTTTCTGAGGCCTTAGCTATGCTGGCTTGTCCTCTTTTCCTGAATGGAGTGTATTTCTTTCTCGCCTCGAGCTAAGGGACATTGTCTCCTTACAGTTGCCTGGCCTGCTGTTTCCTGGCTGCATAGGCAGCTTTCAGCTTGTGTTCACGCTTGCAAGGGCATTTGTTGCCATCTGCTGCATTTACTCCATGTACGGGATTGCGGGATTCCTTGTTTTGGTAGCTGTGGCTCTATGCCACTTGGACTTTTATTCTCCTTCTTGAGGCATGGCTATTTTTCTCCTCTCTGAAGCGGGAGCAGCTGATGGCCTGTATCCGCATGAGCATGTAGTGGTGCGCTGCTGCAGTGGCAGCGGCCACCTTCGGGGCACGTCAGTCATCCTGGCAGGGCCTCCCTAAGGCAGCGATCCCATGTGGTGTTGGGAGAACTTAGACTCCTGGTTATCTGACCTTTTTTTCGGTCTCATGTAGCACTGTCAGCCTTCAGCTCCTGACTGCATCTACAGACCGACTGCAGCATATGGCGGCATTTCCACCTCACAGCTCTCTGCACCTTTAGGCAGCTTGGGACCATTCCAGCATCAGTGATTGCCCTTCAGATTATTTAGCACTTGCAGTACTGGCCTTTGGGTCACTGTAGCCTTGCTGCTTGGAGTAGGTGCCAGGTGTGATGCCCCCTGGGCACCTGGCAAATTGCAGACTTCTGGCAGAAGACAGTTGGTGGTGCCTTCGCCAGCCTCTTTATGGTCACTGTTCCGGGACCCTCTTGGAGGCTACCTGGCCTTGCTGCCCACTGCATACTGTCAGGTTTTTGCTATTTCAAATGCCTTCTCTGTTAGGCAGGCAATGTGGTTGTGTCTTTTTGATTCTACAGGCACTGCTTCACTGTTAGCAGCTCCATCTATGTCACCCTCCAGCAGTTCCTGTGGCCACAGTGAGCTTCTGCTAAATGCATGGCTATGGCTACTTGGCTAGCTCGTGGCTCTATGGTGTCAGCCTATGGCTACTTGACTAGCTCGTGGCTCTATGGTGTCGGCCTCGCTGCGTAACAAGGGTTTTACAGAAGCGCAATGTCCTGTGTCATTTTGGAGTTTTTTCATTTTATTTTAAATTTTCCTTTCAGGACAATTTCATTATTAGTTTGTTAACCCCCTCATTCTTTTTTTTTTTAATATCTTTATTAAGCTAAAGGTGAGGAATAGTACAAAAAAACAGAGATATTACTCTACTATCTATCTACTTATCATTTCTATAGCGCTACAAGGCATACGCAGCGCTGTACACCATACACAGAAGACAGTCCCTGCTCAAAGAGCTTACAATCTAGATAAGACAGGTAAACAGACAGAACAATTAAAGGTAAGGGAATAAAGAGGTGAGGATAAAGGACAGGGTAAGTGAGTTAGGAGTCAAAAGCAGTGGTAAAGAGGTGGGTTTTGAGTTTGGACTTGAAAACGGCTAAAGACGGGGCTAGACATACAGGCTTGGGAAGTCTTTTCCAGGCGTGAGGTGCAGCGAGATAAAAGGAACGGAGTCTTGAATTAGCAGTAGAGGAGAAAGGGACGGATAAGAGAGATTTATCGACAGAATGGAGTACTCAAGGGGGAACGTAGGGGGAGACAAGAGTGGAGAGGTACTGGGGAGCGGCAGAGTGAATGCACTTATAGGTCAATAGAAGAAGTTTGAATAGAATACGGAAACGGATAGGGAGCCAGTGAAGTGACTTAAGGAGAGGGCTAATGTGGGCATAGCGACTCTGGTGGAAAATGAGTCGCGCAGCAGAGTTTTGGATTGATTGAAGAGGAGAGAGATGGCTCTTCAATGTTGCCTTCGGCACCTAACCATCATACCTCTAGTCAGGAAACCTGGACTGCCCCTACTTGACATTTCGCCCTTTAGATTGTAAGCTCCTTGGAGCAGGGACTGTCCTTTATGTCAATTTATGTTAATCTGTACAGCGCTGCGTAACCCTAGTAGCGCTCTAGAAATGTTAAGTAGTAGTAGGAGAGAGATGGCTAAGAGGGAGGCCGGTGAGTAGTAGGTTACAATAATCAAGACGAGAGGTGATAAGAGTGTGGATAAGGGTTTTGGTAGAGTGCTCAGAGAGGAAGGGACGGATTTTGCTGATGTTATAGAGAAAGAAACGACAGGTTTTGGCAGTCTGCTAAATGTGAGCAGAGAAGGAGAGAGAGGAGTCGAAGATGACCCCAAGGTTACGGGCTGATGAGACTGGGAGAATGAGAGTGCCATCCACCGAAATAGAGAAAGGGGGGAGAGGAGAGGTAGGTTTAGGGAGAAAGATGAGGAGCTCAGTCTTGGCCATGTTAAAGTTTCAGATGTCGTTGAGACATCCAGGCAGCAATATCAGATAGGCAGGCTGAGACATTGGTCTGGATGCTGGTTGAGATTTCGGGGGTAGAGAGGTAGATTTGGGAGTCATCAGCATAGAGATGGTATTGAAAGCCATGGGAAGATATCAGAGAGCCAAGGGAAGAAGTATAGAGGGAGAACAGGAGAGGACCGAGAACAGAACCCTGAGGTACATCGATTGGTAGAGGGTTAGAAGTGGAAGAGGATCCACCAGAGTGTATACTAAAGGTGCAAAAGCATATAGCAAATTTCATGGCATGGAAAAAAGTGACAACTGTCACATGAAACATAATGCACAGAACAGTAAATAGTATCATCTGCCCCTTGACCAATTTTATAACAAAATACAGGAACCCCCCTCCCCAACAACCATCACACAATTCGCACTCAGAAACCTGCCCAACAGTGTCCACTGCAGCATGTAAAGTGATGTATTTGTTTCATACATCATGATAGTGATGGTGTCCCCAAGATGTGGGGAGTCTGTGAGCAGCCAGCCCCCCATTTCCCACATAAGGTTGTGCCAAATCATTAGAGAAGAGGCTGAGGTAGCAGTCCAAGACTGCAATAAGCCAAACCTACATTTCGCTTCTGTAAAACCCTCTTTATGCAGTGAGGCCACGCTACCTAACAGCAAGACTGAATAAGACCACTCAAGAGAGTAGATCAGGGTGGATTCAATATCCCGAAGCACCTAGACCAGGAAAACCTTACGCTTCACACAGAGATCATCATCCCACAAACCTATAATTTTACCGTTCTGTTTAGTGATATGAACCCTATGAAGGATCCTATATTGAATATCTTGCAAAGTGGCATTCTTCACACTGACCACAGCTGGGCCTCTGAAAAGTCCTCTGCCAAATCCGTGCTCCAGACCCTAGGTAGTGGTGTAAGTACGATGCTTTCCTGGAATCTTGGGCAGTCTGGTACCAGTGAGATAGTGGGTAAATGTCTCCTGTCGTCCCCCTTCTCCCCCACTGCTAACTCCCGGCTCCGTTCCTTCTATCTTGCTGCTCCCTATGCCTGGAATAGACTCCCTGAGCCGGTACGTCAGGCTCAGTCTCTGGCTGTCTTCAAGTCTAGGCTTAAAGCCCACCTCTTTGCTACTGCTTTCGACTCCTAACCATGACTCTCTTACTCAACACCCTCACTTATCACCCCTACCACTGCAATTTCCCTACCCCTAGCTGTCTGTTCGTCTGTCCAATTTAGATTGTAAGCTCTGTTGAGCAGGGACTGTCTTTTTCATGTTGATTTGTACAGCGCTGCGTAAGTCTAGTAGCACTATAGAAATGTTTAATAGTAGTAGTAGTAGTATGTAGAAAGATTTGGTTCAAGCTTAGTAAATACAGCCTGAGCCCCTCACTGCCTTTCTAAGTCAAGGATATAATTTCGTACCTGTAAATAGGAAAAGAGGTATGTATTGGGGACATTCCACGTATATTTGATTTGAGCAAAAGAAGGAAAAATATTGCCCCTCAGAAGTTGAAGGTTCTCAAATACCAGCACCCACCTCTCCTCCAATGAGTGAATACCGCCAAATCCAAACCTGCTGGAAAGTCCAGGTTGCCCACCAAGGCTAGAAATGGGCACGCTCCTGTCGTGTCTCCCAAATGGTCCCTCCACCAAACCCAGGCCTTGCTTAATGCAGCAAAGAACCTATTCTCATGCACATCCCCTAACCCCTGGTGGCAGTGAGACTCTAGAACAGTGAACGTGTTATATGGGGTACACCAACTAGTCCAGAACTCAACAGGAGCATAAACGCAGGCACCTGAGTGTAGCTCATGAATCCAGCAAAGGAGTGCAGCCATATTATATACCCACAAATCTGGTAAACGAATGCCTCCCTCGATTCTGTCTGAGTCAATATTTCCGATCTGATGAAGAAGGGCAACCTTTGAAAGCTAATCAAGAAATGTATTAAGTTATGTCCAATAAAAAAGGTATCATCTTATTTTCTTTTCCATGTTTTATTTTGTTTTATTTCTTTTGACTGAGTCAACTTAGTAAAAGAAATGTGGGGTCTTTTAGCATGCCAAAGAAAGGAACTAACTTTGCTCATTTAGCAGGGGAAGCATCTGTAAGAGGTAAAGCAGCTTTGGTAAAATGACCATCTTAATCAGCGCCACCCAGCCATATAAATTTCACACGGAGATCGTGCCATCTAGCACATAGCTGTCTCCCAGCTTTTCTATCATATTCTTCCGGTAAACCCAGTTGAGGTCTATGCTAAGATAAACCCCCAAATATTTAATGCCAGTATGGGCCCAAGACAAGGGAAAATTGCTCATGTGGGTACAAGCACAAGGGTGCGTGATAGGCAGGGCTTTATATTTCCCAAAATTGATATGTAAATCCACAAATGATCCAAAGTCTTGAATAATTGTCATCACCCATGCAAGACTGAAGGAAGCATTATGAATAAGCATCAGCATATCGTCTGCAGAAAGACTGATGCGATATTTATGTCCCTCGGTCATGACGCCTGCTAAGGAAGGATCTTGTCAGATTTTAGCAGCCAAGGGCTCTAAAGTGAGGACAAATAAAAGGGGGGAAGAGGACAACCCTGCCAGGTCCCTCTACCCAAAAAGATGGTGTCTGTGAGTGCGTCATTAATGATGATTTCTGTACTGTACTGTAGAGAGCTGTGATCCAGTCATAGAAAACACCTCTGATACTGAAGTGATGTAAAACCCAGAACAGGTTCTCACAAACTACTTTGTCAAATGTATGCCTTCTCCACATCTAGGCCAGCCAGAATTGCATCCCCAGCCCACCTTCTCCCCTCCTGAAGGATACGACTAACCTTTAGAATGTTGGTAGAAGTGAACCATCCCAACCCGGCACAAAGCCCACCTGATCCAAGTGAATCAATTGAGAGAGGAACTGACCCAACTATGCTGCTAGAGCAGCCACCACAATCTTAACGTCCTTACTGAGTAACAAAATGGGACAATAGGAACCCACCAGCTCCTCATCCTTTCCAAGCTTCGGGATAACTCTAATATACACATGAATCAGTGAAGAACCCATAATCTGGGTTTCCCGCAGAGCATCGCGCACATGAATGAACAGTTTAACTAGCACATCCTGCAAGATCTTATAGAAGTCGGCGCCGAGCCCATCCAGTCCAGGGGTTTTAGCTAATTTCAAGTTTTTGACAACCCATTGTAGTTCTGTGCCTTGTAAGGGAGCATTAAGGTGTTCCAGCTGTTCCGAAGATGATGAGGGCAGATCTAGGTCAGCAAAGAAAGCACTGTATTGATGTATAGAGAAAATGTCCTTGACATGGAGAGAAGAATAAAACTGAATGAACTTTTGAATTGCCTCATGTTGTGTTAAAGGGACCCACACACCCCCTTTGATTTTGCTAATATAACTCTTAGCTGATCTCTGTTTCAACATAGGTGTAAGCAACTTACCCATCTTATTGCCCCATTGATGCATGCAGTATTTATATAACTTAACACTATAGAAAGCCCGGGCATCAAGTAACTCCTGCATCCGTTTTTGCATCTCCAAATAGGCCCCGCATGTTTGCTCCAATGGGTGAAGGATAAATGAGCTTTTGAATCTCGCAATCTGACTGATAACTCAAAGAGATCTCTTTCTCTGCATTTATTAAGCGATGCTGTGTAAGCAATAACCTTTCACCAGATAACAGCCTTGGTCATTCCATAAACCCGAAAAAAAAAAGATAAACCAGAAGTATTTGTTGTCATGTAAGGTGCGTCCAAGAGGCCTCCCAGCCGGGCCCTCAAATAACAAAATGTATGTAGGTTTATCCCAGGACACCCAAGAATGCACTCTAAGAATAATCACAGCAAAGAATGGCATGGTGAGTAATAGAATATGTGACAGGACTAGGTATATCAAAACCAATATTTCCCGCTCCCCAACCCCCCACCCAAATACTGCTCTCCCCTACCCATTCCAAACCTCATAAAAAAGAAAAACCCCTTACAACTCCCACACATCAGCCAACCAACTTCTCACCATTCACACACTTCTCTCCATCCAACCACCAACCTTCTCTACCCTGCTCCCCACTGCCCCAATCCCTGACAATCCTAAAAAGTTGAATCCTATAACGGTAACAAAACAAAAAACAAACAGTTGAACAAATCAGATAACCCAAATTGGTGAAAATACAGTCTCCCCAATGGATCCGGCACTGTGTCTCAGCAAGGTTCCTTCGAAGATCCTTTTAGATGGGTGCATGACCCCACACTGAGCCAGGGTCACTGAGAGACACAGCCAAGCCTGGGGCAGGACTAGACCGCCACCCACCTGCCTTCCTCCGCACCTTTCTGTCTCTGAGTCACTTCTGTGCTGCTCCCTTGCTCTGTCCTCTCCTGCTCCTGTGTGCTAGGAGTCGGGACCCAGATGATTGCATTAACGCAATCTCACTTTAATTAATAATCCAGGTCTTGAACGGCACACATAGGAGCAGGAGAGGACAGACCAGGAAGAAGCTTGTCAGGCCTGAGCCCGGGCTCCCCCTCGGAGGCTGGGCCCAGGGAATTTTGCACCCCCCCCCCCCCTCCGCAACCCTGCACTGAGCATCATGAGGGGCACACAGCAGATATCTAGCCCAACAGTTCACAAGTCATCAGGTGTCTGGACGATCAGGAAAATGATAGGATAAGCACTCCAAAAGCAGCACTCAAGTGGTCAAAGCACACATAGCAAACCAAGGAACCGTTTGCAACTCTTTGGGGTCTGTAAAAAAAAAAAAAAAAAAAAAGGAGTCTTGTGCATGATCCTCAGCTGGGTGTGAAATGTACTCCCTTGTTAAATAAATGCTTACAGTGCTTCCACAGGTCAGAGACTCGCACTGAGTAGTGTTGAAAAAAACAGATACTATGGCCCTTGTACCCCACAGGTCCCTTCACCCAAAACACTTGCAGGAGCTGGTCTTTTTTGGCGTAGTTGAGAACCCTCACCATGACTGGCCAGGGCCGCTGCTTACCCTTGCGAAGAATACCCACTCTATGGACTCGTTCCACTCGCATGATGTTATTAGGGAGATCCAGGCCCAACTGGCCGGGCAGCCACCATTCCACAAACTCCCAGAGCTCCTTATCCATCATGGATTCAGGCAGACCGATGATTCGCACATTATTGTGTCTGCCATAGTTTTCCTGATCATTTACCTGTTGCACTAGCTGTTGATATTTAGATTCCAGTGAAGCTAATCAAGCCTCCATGGACTCAGTCTGATCCTCTTGGCGAAGTGCACTTTTCAGCTTGTTGCAAACATGAGTCTTGCCTTTCTAAAGCCTCTTTAATATTGTCCACTGACGCTTGAAGCTTAGAAATGCGCTTGTCTAATAGCGCTGTATCTGCTGTGTGATCTCACAAATTGCCTCCATCAGCAGAGCAGTTGTCAGGGTGCTAGCCTGAGCCGCTGCCAATTTAGGGCTCAAATGTTGCACGCAATGTCTTCATACCCGTGGGGTCTTTGTTGGCATGCCACTCACCCGATGTGCAATACAGTTAAAATGTCTCTCAGACAGGAAGCCACAGGAATCCAAAAATCATCTGGAAGAACTGAAACCATCTCAAGAAGGTATAAGCCAGGTTATTTAGTAGGTTTTTGTGTGGTTGGAGCGGAGCAGAGATGACAGACCTCTGCACAGCTAGGCAGCATCACATGACCCCTCCTCCTTCATTCTATAATCTTGTGCACACAAGTTTGCACTGACACGGAGATTGAATGGCAGAGCCAGTGGTGGGGGGCGTGGCTGGTGGTTGGGAGGCGGGGCTAGTGTTGGGCAGACTTCTACGGTCTGTAGATACTAATCAAGGTCAGGTATACACAAAAAGTAGCACATACGAGTTATCTTGTTGGGCAGACTGGATGGACCATTCAGGTCTTTCTTCAGTCATCTACTATGTTACTATGACTACAATAAACACCCTCCCCGTCCATTCTATAATCTTCTGCACACATTTTTGCACTAACTACAATAAATGCCTATAATTGGAGTTAATTAGTGCTAATTGACACTAATTTGCAGGTATGTGTTTAACTGCATTTTGTTGTAATTCTGTAAGTTTAGCACAGAAATCTTTTAGTGTGTAATTGCTAGGAGATGTGGACATGAGAAGAGCGTGAATGTGTCAGAAGCATGCTGCCCATGCAAATCCAAATTGTTGCTAATTAATGCCAATACCCAATTATTGGCACTAATTGGCTCGTTAGCCAATTTAGTTGCATATGCATCTCAGGATGGTGTTGAAATAGTTCAATCTAATCTAAAATTTAGTGATACTCCTCTGTACATGGGAATTGGGGAAACTTTTGGGGAACTACCTAAACAATGTCCAAAATAACTTGAAAGTAGACTTCTTAATGCAAGCAATGTGTGGTACAGAGGGAACATCTTTTAGTGCTTAGTGTATGTTGCTCCCTTGCCTGCAAATTGATGAACTAGCTGTTAGCAATAGTGGGTTTGACTGAGAAGACCTGGTTCTATGTATTGCAAAAGGACTTGACACACCCTTTAATTCTGCATGCTCCTCCATTATTGAACTCGCAGCTCTATTGGCTAATGGTAGGAGCACAGTATGCATGAAATATCAGCTAAGGCTTTAACAAATTACATTGTCTGGAATGAGGCACCAGTATAGGAAAAATAAAAGCTTTTAAGGGTCAATAATATATTTTGCATGGGTAAATATGTTTTGACTGTCCCTCCTCTCAGTGTGTAACAGCAGGATTGTTGAAAAAAATCATGAGAGGTGCCCCTTTTAAAATAAGCTTGTGGTGCCACAACAGCATTACTGACTTCCCTGTGCCTAAATGGTCTTTTCCAATTTAAAGTCCTGGGAAAGGGTCATATAGAAATTGTTTCATTGCACTCCCAACGTAACTAAACTCAGACTATGTATTGTGCAGACTTTTATTGATTTCCTTGTTATTCAAAAGTGCAAGGAAAGTCTCTTACATCATTAAACATGAAAGGATATGCAGCAGTGGCCATGACACTACCACTCTTATCGATATTTCGTAGTATTTTACCAGAAGCGCCACAGCTGCTGCTTGCATTTCATCTTAAGTAGTGATAGTGTGTTCATACTGTCCAAGTTAAAATGAGAGAGATTTTCGCATTAAGGGCCATTCTATAACCTAGGTGTTCACATTTATGCATGCATTACACATAAAGGCGGAGATTCTATATATATAATGCTTAAAAAATCAGTCCTGACTAAGCATATTCTATCATCAGTGCCTAGATTTAGGTGCTGATTATAGAATATGCTTAGTTGATAATTCAGTGCCTAAATCTACGTGCATCCATTTACACCAACGAAAATGTGGTGTAAATCCCAGAGTGTAGATTTAGGCACACTGGGCCATATTCTATAACTAGGTGCATAAATTTAGGAACGCGCACAAAATGCCCATTTCCCCACCCATATCCATGCCCCTTTTGTCTGCGCACATTAGAAGTTTGACACACATCGTTACATCGAGTTGTGTGCCTAAATTCTAATTAGTGCCAATTAGTGCTCATTATTGCATATTAAATGCTGTTATCAGTGCTCATTAGCTTGTTAAATTGCGTGCGTTGTTATAGAATCCGCTCCAATTTCGATGTGGATCTCTAGGCACTCTATATAGAATCCGGGGGATAATATTTAGAATACTAGCAATTATATGCATATGTGTACACATATAAAAGCTAGTATGGTGCTTAAGTGCTATTCTGCAAATACCTGCTTAACTTAAATAGTGTATTTTTGCAAGGTGAGCGTATACAAGGGCAGAGCATGGGTGGGACAAAGGCAGGGTTTCCAGTTGTGTAACTTACAGAATGCTGTTTGATCCATGCACTTTGTATATTATAGGTGACTGCAGACTTGTTTGATACAGCCTGCACTAGTGGTACAGTATATAGATGTCCTAAGCTGTTTGCAGGACTGGTCGCTGTTTACCAGGTTTAACAATAGATGTTTTATCCTATCCAGTTTTGAAACACTCTTGTTCTTTTAATAGGTATAAAAGCAGTTGGGATATTTAATGTTTCCTTTATGGCTATGTACTGTTACCATTAGCACATGGCCATTTAAAAGCCACCAATAAAGTAAAATACCCTCTTAACAATAAAAAATAATGATAACATTGTTGAGGTTCAGAAGCTCACTAATATGAATCTCAATGGCAGTATGTTACTTGCCCATCATATCATAGTTCCATTGGCTTCACTTCCAGTCCTCAAAGGCCACAAATGGGTCAGGTTTTCAGGATATCTTTAATGAATATTTATGAGGGAGATGTACATACAGTGGAGGTAGTAGGTATTCAAATCTCCTTCATGCCTATTTAGTTTCAACATTTTTTATTGATGAAATTGAAAGTGAATAAGCAACAGGCTCCACAAATTGCATGTTACAAGGCCAAATCGTCCAAACATGAACATAAGAACAATCATATCATCAACAATTTAACTTTTTCCTCCCCACCCTTAGCCCTCCCTACCCTCCACTGCTATGTACTGAGTACACGTGCACAAAATATGCAATTTGTCTGGTCACTCCTGTGATCTGCTAGTTACAAGAGCACACTAATGTGCCCTCCTCTAACAGGAAATTTCCAGAATACTTGTATCCATATATATGAGGCTCTGCCAGAACCCTTATGTCTCAAAGCCGCTGTGTCTTAGGCAGATCCTTCTTGCTAAAAACCACAGACTTAACAACAACAGTTCCATGTGTCGTATCTAGATTCCATTTGACTTTACTCAAACATACAACTCGACCTCCATGTGCAATTATTTATTAACGTTATCTTTGTTATCTACTTACTGAACCGATTGTCTATACCCGCCCTCCTCCCTGCCCACCCCTCCCTTTTAAATAAAGGAAAAAAAAACTTGGCTAACGTTACATGCCATTTAAAACTAAACTCCACGCACTTGGAGAAAGGGATTGTATATAGGGTCTCCATGTCTCCAAAAATCTGGTTCGTCTCTTCTGGGAGGGTCCCACCGCCCTACGCTCATGCAAAAGCAGCTCATGAAATCTGTTCCTCATGCCTATTTATTAGGGATATCCTGAAAACATGACCTCGAAGACTGGGAGTGAAGACCAAGGTGAGGTGATAGTCCTTTTGGGTATTCATACTGCAAGTGGCCCACCAATGAAGCTCCTATCCTTCCATACTCCCACTGACCTATTACACTCCCTTAATAATTGCTGTTTGCAGATGTTTTTCATTTTCTCTTGATTCCTCTTTTGGTTTGTAATCACATGTATGTATTGGTCATTTATTTTGTTGGAGGGGAAGGCCTTAATGATGGATCTTTATTTGGTATACAAATAAAGTGCAGTGTTCATATACAGGTATGTTCATTATATACATTATTGGGGAAGGTTTGGCTCAGGAAAGCTGCTCAAAGGTGGCTGCAGTTTGTTGGGCTGAGATTGCTTGCATATGATACTATTTAATGCCTTAAACTTATAAGCTATGGATGCAAAGCTTTCCCTTTGAAAATCTAAGTATGAGCAGCTTATGCTTTCAAACCATATTGTTCCTCAGTAAAAACGATCTTTTTTTATATTTTTGGTGTCTTAATGTTGCCTGCTCCGGGTAGCCCTGCTACATATGTGACACTCATTTCCTGAACATCTTGGGAGAAATGGCGATTTGATCTGAAGATGATATAAAGAAATTTGTTACATCAGTGAATCAGTCAAGAGGAACTTGCTGTCCCATTGCTTGTCCAGAAATGTGACCCACTTTATCTCTTTAGAGGTGTAGATATTGATTTAAAGGGTTAGTAAAGTTCATCCACATGCATACAGTGTGTACTTTAGCAAAAGAGATGTGCCATTTTTGACACAATTTGGGTACAGTCAACCTCATATGACCTTACGTGGTCAAGGTCTAGACATAAGCACACATTTTCCCATGCTTCAGAACAAATTTCACAATAAGCCAGTCTGCATCTCAGTGTCTTTTGGTCTTAAGAGCTTGTTAAATTATTTTTTTTCCAAAGGGACAGAATGAGAAAAAAGGTTTTTTGAATGGATGACCCTCAAAGTATGTGCGCCAAAAGATTGTGCATAGATGTTGCCAAGGATGTATTCTGAATGGAGGCAAAGTTGTGATGTATGTTCATATTTTAGAATACAAACACAGATTCACATCATCTTTGGAGCAGTTGTAAGTGTGTACATGTGAATTTGTGTGCTCTTGGGGCTGGTTTTGGGTGTCTATTTTATAAAGGTATTTTCCATTTTTAAGCATTTAACTTATGGTTGGTTTTTTTTCTAAGGCAAGTTACCTTCAAGTACAGTAGATACTTTCCCTGTCCCTAGTGGGCTCACAGTCTAAGTTGGTACCTGAGGCAATTGAAGGGTTGTGTTTTGCTCAAGATCACAATGAGCCACAGTGGGATTTGAACTCTGTTCCCCTGATTCTCAGCCCAGTTTTCTAATCATTAGGCTACTCATAGGTGCCCCGTATAAGAAGCTTGGGAAGGCTAAGCCTCCCCAGCCCAATATGACCTTCCCCTGGCTGCTGCCCCCCCCAAACGCAAGGCTGGTGCAGCGCTGCAGGCAGCTCTCGGACCGTCAGACAGTCCCTTCTTCCTGCCCTCAGCTACCTGACTGACAGCCCTCTTCTCCGTTCCTCCCCCCCCCCCCATACACACACACATTTAACCCTTTTACGCAGCTACGGCAGTGAAGAGGACAACACAGTGGGCCTTGCCTCCAGCTTCTCCCTTCCCTCACACAGTGTCCCGCCCTCGGGGAAACAGGAAATACATCATTGCAGAAGGGACTCTGTGTGAGGGAAGGGAGAAGCTGGAGGTGAGGCGAGCCTGCTGTGTTATCCTCTTCACTGCGCCTGAAAGTAAAATGGTTAAACATGCAGGGGGGGGGGGCAGGAAGGAAAGGAAAGGAAGGCTGTCAGGAAGCTGAGGGAGGGCAGGGAGAATCGCTGGACATGGATGTGAGGGGAGGGCAGGGGAGAGAAGAGATCGCTGGACAAGTAGGGGAGGGCAGGGGAGACAAGAATTACTGGACATGGATGGATGAATGGGGGCAGGGGGGAGAGGAAATTTGCTGGATATGGGTGGATAGAGGAGAGGGCAGGGGAGAATGGAGAGTTGCTGGACATGGATGGATGGAGGGGAGGGCAGAGGACAGGAGAATTGCTGGACATGGATGGATGAATGGGGGCAGGGGAGAAAGGAAATTTGCTGGATATGGGTGGATGGAGGAGAGGGCAGGGGAGAATGGAGAGTTGCTAGGCATGGATGGAGGGGAGGGGAGAGAGGAGTATTACTGGACATGGATGGATGAATGGAGGGGAGGAGAGAGAGAAGAATTGCTGGACATGGATGAATGAATGGAGGGGAGGGGAGAGAGGAGAATTGATGGACATGGATGGATAAAAGGAGGGGAGGGCAGGGGAGAGAGGAGAATTGCTGGGCATGGATGGATGAATGGAGGGGAGGGCAAGGGAGAGAGGAGAATTGCTGGACATGGATGGATGGATGAATGGAGGGGGCAGTGGAGAGAGGAAATTTGCTGGATATGGATGGATGGAAGAGAGGGCAGGGGAGAATGTAGAGTTGTTGGGCATGGATGGATGGAGGGGAGGGAAGTCAGGAAGGAGATGCACATGGATGGAGGGGAAGGAAGAGAGGAGAAATGCTGGACATGGATGGAGTGGAGGGCAGGGAAGAGAGGAGAAATGTTGGACAAGGATGGAAAGAAGGAAAAACGAAGGAGATGCACACGGATGGAGTGGAAGGGAGAGAGGAGAAATGCTGGACATGGATGGAGTGGAGGGCAGGGAAGAGAGGAGAAATGTTGGACAAGGATGGAGGGAAGGAAAGACAGAGGAAGGAGATGCACACGGATGGAGTGGAAGGGAGAGAGGAGAAATGCTGGACATAGATGGAGGGGAGGACGGTACTATGTAAGCCACATTGAGCCTGCAAATAGGTGGGAAAATGTGGGATACAAATGCAATAAATCCTATATAATAATTCTCACCTCCAACGTTCTAAAACCTGGCTGCCTGTGTCCGTAACTTGGGTCTCCGAAGCCTCAGCTGACGTCACTGCAGGGGGAGGAGTATGTTTCCCTACTCCTCCCCCTGCCTATGAACCAACTCTCACTGCCGCCCCCTCCCCTCGGCGCATCACCCAAGCCCCTACCCCCCAACGCGCATCACCCAACCCCCCTACCCCTCCCCCCTCCAGCTCAAACCGCAAACCGCTCAGCTCACCTTTCCACAGACAACAAGAAAACAAAACAAAAGCGGAAAAAAGAAGCAGTGAGTGAAGCACTGAAAACACCCCCCCTCGGAACACCGGTGCCGCCAGTGAAGCGCTGAAAAGCCTCCCTGCCGTCAGTGAAGCGCTGAACACACTCCCTTCTCAATTCAGCTGGCGTTCGCGACAAAAATACAAGAAAAAACCCGCATGCAATGAACACCCTCCCTCCACAGTTAACGCTGTGCTGGCCAACGCACACAAACACCGAAGAAAGGTAAGCAGGGAGAGCACCATCGCTAAATACAATAATCCCTGTCTTCAAGTAGGACCGAAGAGGGACGGAGCGGGCGGGGCCTGCAACACAGACATAAGGAGAGCAAGGGAAGGAGGGGGTCATGGAAATCACTTCCACACACACACACTCTCTGTATCTCTCTGTCACACAAACACACAGTCTCTATCACACACACACAGCGACACTCTGTATGGTTAAAAACAAAACACAAAAAACCTTGCTAGCACCCGTTTACTTTAAAACAGAAATGGGCCTCTTTTACTAGTCTACTATAATAAAACTCACCCTCAACGTTCTGAAGACAACGTTCTGAAGTCACTCAGTCACTCACTGAAGGGTTCATGGATTCATGGTGGTGAAGCCACAACACTGACCATGTCTCTCTGCCCCGCCCTCGCATGACGGACCAATCAGAATAAACACCCTCAACATTCTGAAACACAAAGGACCATCACAACACCGTTCCCAGGCAACACTAGGCAACGTAAGACGGACCAATCAGAGGAAACTACGTGACAATAAGGGAGGAGCATTCCCCAGCAGAATGGCTCATTATCTGTGCAGCACGGAGAGCACAGAAACACCGCTGGAACGAGAGAAGAATATTCCTGCTGTGGGTATGTGCAAAACTAGACCGGGGGGGGGGGGGGGGGAATTTTTAAATGCCTAATGCCAGTACTGAAGAGTGCCAGAGGGCCTATAGCACAGACTATATTTGGGATCACTTGACATGGAGTCAGAGGAGCCGGAAAACAACGTGCCCGTCACCATCTGGGACGTGGGTGAACAGGACAAGCTGCGGCCCAGCTGGAAAGATTACCCGCAACCCAGCCAGCAGCAAACAGCGACCAAGGAAGGGGGAGGAGTACTCCTTCCCTGCCTAGGAATCGCTGGAGACTGGCTGCCAAACTAACAAAACAACCGCACACCGACGCACCACCTCTATCATTCGAAAGGCATCCACTCTTTCTCAACAGAAATGCAAACTAAAAATACAAAACAAACAAAGAATACATGGTTTCTCAGGCGGCTGCAGGTAACTCCCCACCCCCTTCCTCTTCCCCTTTTGCCGAAGCGGCCAAGGACGTGCCCAACCATCCCCAGCCTCAGGCAAGCTGTCTCCCACCTCGGGGATTCCCCAAGCACCCGGAAAAAGACGGCGCTGATTCCTGCAGCGCATAAATGTTCCAGCATTCCCCTGCAGCTGGCCTGAAATGGACCAAACATACCGGATCACCCTCTGACAGCCCGAGACCGTGCTCTTCTCCCTTCCGCCAACTTAAAACAACCATCCCCGTCCTCAGGCAAGCCGTCACCCACCTCCAGGATGCCCAGAACCCCAGCCCAATGGAAAAAGATGGCGCTGCTTCCAACAGCACATTTCTCCTCCAGCATTCCCCTACAGCAGCCCTGAAACGGCCAAAAAATACCGACAGACAAAGAACGTGCTCCTCTACCTTCCGCCCATCTAAAACAACACTGCTGCCTCAGCACAAC
This sequence comes from Microcaecilia unicolor, assembly GCF_901765095.1. NCBI lineage: Eukaryota > Metazoa > Chordata > Amphibia > Gymnophiona > Siphonopidae > Microcaecilia > Microcaecilia unicolor. The sequence continues at coordinate 233,385,829 of NC_044036.1, forward strand.
ACAAAAAAAAAAAACATGGATAAAAAACAACACTCAACAAAGGCTGACCCCCCTACAACCACATTTACATTTCACCAACAGAAAGACCCCCCTCCACAAACCTCCTTGACAGACAAAACCACACATGCACAATACAACAGAAACACACCCTCAAAGCCACACACCAATCCAACCCACTTTGCCAGCATAGCACAGCACATCCCCCAACCCCCAAGCAAAAAACAAAACAAAAAAAGACACACATCAACAACCTGCACACACACCGCACCCTCACACACTCACACACACACACACACACACACAAAATAACTCTGTGACACATACACACACACACAAAAAAAAACACATGCTAGCGCCCGTTTCATTGGTTTCAGAAACGGGCCTTTTTTACTAGTAAATAAATAAAAGACAGAGGAAGTAGATGCACATGGATGGAGGGGAGGAGAGTGAGGAGAAATGCTGAATAATGATGGCGGAAAAATTGCTGAATTTAAGGGCTGGATTGGAACACTTTGAGGGCAGATGCTGAAACTGGAGAAAGGATAGGGACAGGGCTACAGATGGTAGACAGGATGCATAAGGACACACGAGGATGGTGAGCATGGTGAGAGAAAAAATATCAAATGGAAAGAAGACACTGAATAAAACAGAAGACACTGGGACCAAAGCGAATAGAAAAACTAAATGAGCAGACCTCAAAGGCAGAAAAAAGTATTTTATTCAGAATTTATTAATTGGACTATGTCAGCTTTTGGAAATGTGCATCTGTGATATTGCATACAAGTTTCAATTTTTCTAGTATTGCTGCATGCTGAGTCTGACTTAAGGTAACTTTCCAGTTCAGTATTTTGCCTTCATATCTGTTGTGCCATGTGTTTTTCATGTGTGATCAAGGAGCAGTATTCTGCTAGCATGTAGTATTGGCAGCCCTTTTTGTTTTGTTTTTTTTCACTAGGTTGTGTACTGGTGTTTTAGAGCCCGGTGTAATTACAGTGCTGCTTTTCCACGCATAAGGTTGTAGCTTGTCCTGTCCTTGGAATTAGTGCTGTTATGGTTTGGTAAGGTTAACAGTGTGTTTTTGCACAAGTTTGTGTATAGTGTTTTGCAGTGCAGAGATTGTGTGTTGGCCTTACTGATCTACATAAGGATGTTAATAAAAGGAGCTCATTGTGAACACTATTCACCCTAAAACGTTGTTTTGTGGCTCTACATGAGAATTATGATATTATGATCCCTTGTTTCATATTGTTGACGGTCTGCATTTTCTGTATGGGTGGTATATTGGTGTATTAGAGTCTGCCCAGTGTAATATTTATGGTATAGTAAGGTTCTGAGTGCATTTTTGCACAAATTTGTGCATAGTGTTTTGCAGTTGAGCAATTGTGGTTAGTATATGCTTTGAGCAACCACTTTATTCTTTGACATACGATACATATCTAATATCTAAATTTAATAAAAGGTATTAATTGTGACTTTTATTTTTACTTATTTTTTTTCTGTGTGTTGTCAGACAATTATGGATGTAAGCTCCATCCCTGGCCCCACCTAACCCAGCCCCCTTTAGCCTCCCCAAACAGTTGGGCCACCGACCTCCTATGAGGCTACTCTTAATGGTTAGACAGGTACCTATATTGTACTTACTAAATAGGCCTCTTTTTGGTCTTTTCACCTTGGTGCACTGTTATAAAACTACTCCTCAGTTGTATGGGTAAAAGTCCATGCATTGTGGAACTAGGCAGGGATTATAACAACGCACATAGAAGCCGTTGTACTAAGCTGCATTAAGAAATGAATTTAGTGCACCCTTATGCAGGTCGTTCCTGTGTGCTAGCCCATTTCTTGCATGGCTGTGAAAAAGCCTTTTTTGTACTTGTTTCTTTATGGTCATGTACTGTTACTATTAGCACATGGCCATTTAAAGAAATTAGCACGGGAACACATACCAGTAAAGCCTGCTAATTAACCTTGCCGTAATCAGCACATGCATGCACATGCTACCTGGGTACTGCTTCCATACCCACTCTCCGCCCCTGACACACATCCTCAAAAAAATCATAAACAAATAAATACCACACACTTAGCACGTGCAAGTGCCAAAACGTAATACAGGATGCTTTAGAGTGTCCTGTGTTAAGCCATTTTTTCTGCATTAGGTGCACATTAGCACCTAACACAGCTTAGTAAAAGCACTTACCAGTAAGGGATGCTGATTAACCTTGTGGTAATCAGTTAGCACATGCATGCACATGCCACTTGGTTACTGCTTCCATACCCACTCTCCGCCTCTGACACACACCCTCTAAAACATCATTTAAAAATACATACCGCACACTTAGCATGTGCAAGTGCCAAAACGTAATACAGGATGCTTTAGCATGTTCTTTATTAACCCATTTTTTCTGCATTAGCAAGCAGATGATCAAAAGCCCCGTGCTATTCCAAACAGCGCTCTAAAATAGCGCTGGAACAGCGCGGGGCATTATTAGACCTATGATCTGAGATAACTGCATGCAAATTTAAACACACAATTATCTCTGATCATGGAGTAGAAGTGCGGGAGAATTGTGCCTGAGCATGCACTCAGCACAATCCTCCCACACTTGTTTGACAGGTCTGGGCTGTCAAAAGCCCAAACCTGTCAAACACAGGGGCTGGAGGTCCATGGGACCACCAGGCCCCAACTACCCCTGCCCTGAGCAACGGGGGCTGGAGGTCCGGCGGATCTCCGGTCCCCCCAACGATCCCCCCCTCAGGTTCAGGGAGGGCTGGAGATCCGGTGGGTTTCCAGCCCCCCTAACTCCCCTCAACATTTCCCAAACAGTCCATGGTGGTCCAGTGGGTGACCAACCCCCCCCCCCCAAGTATCCTGGGATGCACTGGGCGGGGCTACACACCATATAAGGGAGGAAACACTGGGGAGGATTCCCACCATTTTGCGGTGTCGAAGGAAGAGGAGGGAGGCAGGCTACCTCCCTCTTCCAACTCACAAGGTAGGGGGTGGGGGGAGGGAGGGAGGGCGGATTGATCACTGAACTACCAGGGACCCTTTGCTGGGGGGTTAGCGTGGGCTGGAGACCCACCGGATCTCCAGAACCTTGGGGGGGGGGGGGGGATCGTCAGGGGGGACCAGAGGTCCAGCGGACCTCCAGCCCCCCTGATGTTCGGGGAGGGGGGTTGGTCACCCACTGGGCCACCAGGGACTGTTTGGGAAATGTTGAGGGGAGTTGGGGGGGGGCTGGAGACCCACCGGATCTCCAGCCCTCCCTGAACCTGGGGGGGACCGGAGGTCCAGCGGACCTCCAGCCCCCTGTCGCTGGGGGGGGGGGGGGGTCCAGGTTTGCTTTGTTGGGGGAATGGGGCCTGCTAGCATGCAAATGCATGCTGGACAGGGCTCACCATTCCTCCCCAATGATCTGCAAACCCTAACGCCATCTTGGAGCTGGCACAGGGTTTGCAGCGGCCAGCGACCCAATCTTTGGCGCACTGGTCGCTGATCATTGGGGTTGAATATGTTTAGCCCTGTTTTGCATACATTTGCATGCTAGTTGCGTTCAGAGCCCTCGAGCACGTTGTTTCACGCGCGCGGGGATTCCAATCATGGGGCGCCAGCAAATGCCGGCGCTAGTATGGCGCTAACAGCCTCTAGTTCTGGCGTTTGCTTCTGATCATCCCCCTGTTAGTGCACATTAGCACCTAACACAGCTAATGTCTTCAAATCTAGGCTAAAAGCTCACCTTTTTGATGCTACTTTTAACTCCTAACCCTTACTCACTTATTCAGTACTGTAAGCATTTATAGATGAATAACCCTTCTGGGCAAAGCTACCCAATGAGTAATTCCCAGGTTCCGTTTACAGGAGTCTGGCTAAACCAACTTCCTAGCTTTGTCCAGGGGTTATATATTATAAAGGAAACTGGCTGTTCTGGGCCTACACCAGAACTTTTCTTCTGCTAGAGAGAACTGGAATAAAAGTAAAGTCACTGCTGTGAAATATATTAATTTATTATATAGGTAAGAAAATAGAATGATACACCCTACTCTACAGCTCAGCTGTACAAATGTAGCTCCCTTATGCTGATAAGCAACTGTAGAATGTATTGTCTAACTAAAACACTGATATCACTGGTTACTAGGTTATTACACAATCCTGATTAGTAATACTGACTAGGTCATGAAGTAATACAGTTAGCAGCACATCTTCCTGATCACAAAGTTCTGACTAACCCGGCCTTTGCTGAGGTAAGAACCCACTAGCTAATCCCCGACTATAGGAAATAAATCCCCGTAATTCTCACCGAGCTGACTCTAGGTGGTCTCTCAGATGAAGTGGACACAGGTTTTTCCCTTTAGACTCCAGCTGTTTTCCACAGCGAGTCCCCGTCTTAGGAAACAGCACAGGCTCTCTGGCCGGTAGAGCTGAACCAACAGGTACTTTCTTCAGATGGTCAGTTCACAAGGTTGTGGACCACTTCAGGTCTCGCTGGTCTTCTTTCCAGCTACCCTTCTTCCAGTAGAACCAGCCAAATTCTCCCTTTCTTCCTTTCTTTCCTCTTCTGTCTGTCGTCTCTGTACTTTTTGGTTTTCGCTCTCTGGCCCCTGATTCCCAGGTGACCAGACAGCAACCAATCAGGATCTTGTCCAGCTCCTTCCCTGAGCAAGAAAAACCTTTTTTTTTAATCTTCCAGTTGTTACATTGTGGTATCCATTCATGTCTCTCATCAGACTCGCTGGCACCATGGCCTTACCCGCTGTAGCTCATCAGGGAGGTGCAAGGGTCAGGTAGCCCATTGCATATCCTTGAGTTTTTTTCAGACCTGCCAGTTATTTACCACAAGCAGAGCTCTGCCACAAACAGAAAGTTGAATCTGCTTGGTCACTGAAGTGCAGGGTCTTAGTTCACAGACTCCATCTTGACATAGTTGTATACACAGGCTGAGAGCAGCAGAGTGAGGCTCACAGGGAAATAGCCCTACAGTACCCATGTTTTATCCTTCCCACCTTAGTAATTCCCTTATCTCTTATTTGTCCTGTTTGTCCTAATTAGATTGTAAGCTCTGTCGAGCAAGAACTGTCTCTTTATGTCCAGTTTATAGTGCTGTGTACGTCTAGTAGCGCTATAGAAATGATAAGTAGTAGTAGTTAGTAATAGGGGCCATAGTTTTTTATTTTTGAAAGTGTGAATGTCATACACATGGAGCAGTGTTTTAGAAAGGATGCCGAAGTCAGTATGTCACAAATGGATGTCCATCTCATGTGTATTTTAGAACAGGATATAGCCATGTGCTGGAAATGTCCAGCATGAACATCTATTTTACAAACGGAAACATCCAAATTATGAATGGGGATAGCAAGGGACATGGATGTCTGGCAGCATAGGAATGTCCATCTTATAAAATGAGTGTATACACTGGGTATTCTTAAAGTCAGTTTCTTGTATATGAATATAAGTAAAAATCAGAAACTCCAATTTTAACTTCAGAATTTAAATATGCAAACAATAGATTAAAACATTTTTATATAATATGTGCTCAGTTTTTAGGTGTATACACTTAAACTCAGGAACTGAGATGTTATAGCACCTTTCCATACATCATAGCACACCCTGCCTCCTCCTGATAAGTTATAACTCAATCAAATCTTCAAAGTAAACCAAAAAAATGTTTTTTGTTAATGCAGATTATGTAGCACTATTACTTAGCTTGATCAGTGGGTTTAATGCAGTCAATGGTGTGTACAAGTCGCTTCGTACAGATTCCCGGTTAGTGTATAACTTTATTTATATATAGTGCAAAACTTCTTCATTCAAAACAACACAACTTCCCAAGTTCCCTACATGGGCCATGTTTCGCCAATCAAATGGCATCTTCAGGGGAACTCAACTGTGAAAAAAACAAAACTGTTTCAAAATTCTAAAAACTACAACATAATACTTTGTACAAACTTATTCAGTCTCCATAAAATTTCAATCTTATCTCAAAAATTCTTTACTCACAATATAACAACTTCAGAAGGAAAACTTCTCCAAATTGGTCTTAGCCTTGAATGAATTGCAGCACTGTTTACAATACTTGAATTCAGTAGATCCTTATATTAAGTTTGATTTTGTAATAGGTGATCAATCCATTAACATTTTGGAGATTTTGATTCATATTCAGGAAAACAAATTTGTGACAGGAGTATTTCGGAAGAAGACTGACTCAAATACTTTATTACACTATCACAGCTTCCATCCAGCCGCTTCCAAGAATGCGATCCCTATAGGACAATTTCTACGTATGAAAAAACTTTCTACATCTAAAGAACACTTTAATGAGTCAGCGATGGATCTGTACAGTAGGTTTAAGACTCGAGCATACCCTAGTAAGGTGATTAAGAGAGCTTTTAAACGAACAACCAATGCAGATCGCCAATGGCTGACCGGCTGGTATGTGTACTGCCTCATTCTCGTTAGACATCTATGATTAAGAAAATTATCACCAAATACTGGGGCATGTTAGCTGAACTTGGCTTTGACCAACTACCTATGTTTGCTTACACACGTGATCGCAACCTGGGTGAAATATTTTCTTTCACTAAACCATTTTCACGAAGTTACATTAATTTTGGTTTGGGTGAACATAAAAGTTGTGGTAAATGTGTATACTGCCAGCATACCTGGCAAACCTCTGAGATAGTGAATCCCAAGACAGGCAAAGCATTTTATCTTAAGAGCTACACAGATTGTAATTCTTCACGAGTGGTGTATAGTATGCCCCTGCACCAAGTGGTACATAGGGCACACTAAAAGAAGAATTAAATTAAGGATTGCAGAACATTTAAGTAATCTGAGAATCAATAAACCTGAAGCTCCACTTGTGGATCATTGGCTACAGTTTCATCATACGCTTACAGATTTAAAATTTGTGGTGCTCTTTCAGCTTAGTTTGCCTTTGGGGGGAGATGCCTCACGTATTTTGCTTAGAAAAGAACAGGAATTTATTTTTCGCTGGCAAACAGTGACCCCTAGTGGTCTGAATCGAGAAATCGAGTGGCAGGCTTTTGCTTAGCTGCAGTTTTCCCCGGGCTAGGCTATCAGCTGATCTTTATTACTTCCTTTCATAAACTGCCCATGTGTGGGCGTTTTTTTCACAGGCTAAGACCAATTTGGAGAAGTTTTCCTTCTGAAGTTGCTGTATTGTGAGTAAAGAATTTTTGAGATAAGATTGAAATTTTATGGAGACTGAATAAGTTTGTACAAAGTATTATGTTGTAGTTTTTAGAATTTTGAAACAGTTTTGTTTTTTTCACAGTTGAGTTCCCCTGAAGACGCCATTTGATTGGCGAAACATGGCCCATGTAGGGAACTTGGGAAGTTGTGTTGTTTTGAATGAAGAAGTTTTGCACTATATATAAAAAAAGTTATACACTAACCGGGAATCTGTACGAAGCGACTTGTACACACCATTGACTGCATTAAACCCACTGATCAAGCTAAGTAATAGTGCTACATAATCTGCATTAACAAAAAATTTTTTTTTGGTTTACTTTGAAGATTTGATTGAGTTATAACTTATCAGGAGGAGGCAGGGTGTGCTATGATGTATGGAAAGGTGCTATAACATCTCAGTTCCTGAGTTTAAGTGTATACACCTAAAAACTGAGCACATATTATATAAAATGTTTTAATCTATTAATTGTTTGCATATTTAAATTCTGAAGTTAAAATTGGAGTTTCTGATTTTTACTTACATCTTATAAAATGGCCATAGAGACATCCATACAGAGCAGATGGCTGAGAATCCGGTTCAATCCCACCAGCTGTTTGTAAATTTTTATTTATTTTTTAATTGTTAACTCTCCAGGAACAGAAAAATACCTACTATACCTGAATATACACTACTTCAATAGCTTTTAGGCTTGCAGGTGTTTTATAAATTCAGGTACATTAGGTATTTTGCTGTCCCTGGAAGACTCACAATTTGAAAAAAAATTTTTAAAAAGCTGAATTGGGATCTGAACCTGGGTCCCTTGGTTCTCATTCCATGGCACTAACTACGCCTCAAATCAGCATGCTGCTGTGTTAAGAATATCTGTCATACCTGAAGCTGTCATAGCGCTTGGTATCCCTTGCCTTATTCACATTCGATGAGAGAGGAAGGGGATCCTCAACCACTGGAGATTAAGGAGTTGTCGTGCTTTATTCCTTCCAGTTGATAGCTGCTCAATCAGAGCAACTTTCTATGACCTGGACATGCCAATTACTAGGTCTAAATAACAACATCTATCTTTTTAGACATAGATGTCCCTTAGCCTTCTGTGATTGGAGCTGGACATCCATATCTTGACCCATCCCCAGTTCAACACAAAACAAGGCCAGACCAATCCCCCTTCCTTATAGATATACTGCAGTGTTAGATATCCATATCCTGGCTTTATATAATTGGGATTTGGATGTCCATTCAATATGGCCATCCAAATGCCAGTTTTCAGACATCCAAAACAAGAATAGAGCTTCTAAAATAACCACTATGGTCTTTTAATTTCATATGGTGTACCCCATGGGGGCCAGGGCTTTAATTCTCATTTTCTTTCAGTATGTTACTAATTCTTACGGGGGAAGGAGGGAGAGAGATAGTCATCTCTAATAAAGGAGAGGTGGTTTCTTGTTTTGCATTTTTTTTTAACTTTTAAAGATTTATTTATTTATTTATTTTGCTGCATTTATATCCCACATTTTCCCACCTATTTGAAGGTTCAATGTGGCTTACAATATAATACAACTGCAATCACATTGATGGAATAGAGAATCAGAGTATATATAACAGATAAGGTGCATAGGAATATTATGGCAATCATATTAATGGAGAAGAATTTCAGAATTATTGCTATTAAGGTTCATACAAAAATTATGTTGATTTAAGAAGTGGGTAAGTGGATAACAACATAATATAATGATATCAGGACAAGGTATAATTGTCAGTAATTAGAATAAATGGATAACAACATAACATAATGCTATCAGGACAGGGTATGATTATCAGTAATTAGGGTGTAAATAAAATAGGCAAAATAAAAGAGTTCCAATATAAAATTGTATCTGGTGTAGTTTAGGAGTCAGATCGTTATGAGGGATCCATTTTGTACGCTTTTTTGAACAAGTAAGTCTTCAGTAGTTTCCGGAAGGTATTCAAGTCGCGTGTTTTTCTTATAGTGGTTGGTAATTCATTCCATTGTTGTGTACAGATGGATGATATTCAGCACTAATTTTAGATAAGTCGTGAAAGTAGGAATCTAGACATTTGTGTGGAAACTATATAGAAGGAAAGCTCTGGTGGGATTGTGTTGCTAGACATTAAGCTCAGCATGCAGCGGCAGAAGGATCACCCAAAGAACGGTCCTTTTTAAAGACCTTTTTAGATCCTGCCTGCAGATCTATCATTTGGTTCGTTTTTGAGCGGTGAGATTTTGAGATTTATAACTATTTATAATCTCCCTTCATTGGTTTAACGTAGTGATCAGACTCCTGATGTAGGCCACCTGGCCGAAACACAACGGTTGTGTCGAGTCGTTCTCTATGTAAAATTGTTTTATTATTAGAGTCGTTCTCTATGTAAAGTTGTTTTATTATTATTTGTTACAAAATTATTAAAACGTCACATATTTTTAATTGAACCTTTTGGTTTCAGTCTTTGGATAGCCTGGCTTACACTCCCACCTTTTTTATCTTCAAAACTATATAGAACCCATGACAAATTTTACAAATGAAGGACAATGTTTAAGCTTACTGTAAAACTGACACAGATAAGTCGTGAAAGTAGGACTCTAGACATTTGTGTGAAACCTATATAGAGCTCATGACAGATTTTACAAATGAAGGACTGAATATTTAAGCTTTACTGTAAAACTGACATATCTCCACCCCCTAACCAAGATGTCTAAAAGGCCATGAAAAACATAGGACATCAACAGCACTGTCTCAAGATGTTGGAATGTGAAACATATAAATAAAGAAGTTTACCAAAGGGTGTCGATGATTCTGAAAACAGCTCATATAAGCCTATACCAGCATGCCCTGGTCTCATAGGACACACACAATGGTGTCCATGAGGTCCCTGCATTGTCCTTGGTGTCCATGCAGTGCCTGCAGGGGGAAATGCCTAGTGCCACCACAGTGGCAGTACAAAACTTATAGTGCTATCTGTATAATGCTTATGTTTATTAATTTGATATATCGCCTCTTTCGAGCATGAATCAAGGTGGTTTACATACAATTTTACAGGTACAATTACACTGGGTGCAAAGCATCTAGTGCTGTCTGTGGGAGTAAAACCTATAGTGCTATCTGTCTTGTGTCAGGTACAAAATATCTAGCGCTATCCTTGGGCACAAAATATAGGGGCCCTTTTACTAAGGCATGTAGGTGCCTATTCGTGTCCAACATGTGTCAGTGTTGAACTACCGCCCGGCTACCATGAGCCCCGGGTGGTAATTCCATTTTTTACACATGTCCAAAAATATTTTTTATTTTCTACCATGTGGCGCTAACCGGGCAGTAATTGGCAGTGTATGCACGCTGATGATTACTACTCGGTTAACGCAAAAGACCTTACCGCTAATTCAACAGATGGTAGTAAGGTCTCAGGCCCTGGACACGTGCCAATTTTTATTCTGCTGCACATCCATTTTTGGCGAAAAAAGGCCTTTTTTTGCAGATGCACTGAAAAATGGACCTGCGCGCGTCCAATATACATGCCTACAACAGTGCAGGCCATTTTTCGACGCACCTTAGTAAAAGGACCCTATGTATTGCTATCTGTCTTGTGCCTGCAATATTTGGAGGGGCATAATCGAACGGCGCCAGCCATCTCCGTGGCTGGCTCCGTAAATGGGCGGAGCCAACCGTATTTTTGAAAATGATGGTCGGCCATCTTTTCCTTCGATAATACGGTTGGCGCAGGCTAAATCTCAACATTAAGGTCTAATGTTGAGATCGCCGGGTTTAAAGATGGCTGGGTTCGGTTTTTGGCCATAATGGAAACTGGGCCCGGCCATCTCAAACCCAGCGAAATGCAAGCCTTTTGGTCATGGGAGGAGCCAGCATTTGTAGTGCACTGGCCCCCCTGACATGCCAGGACACCAACCGGTCACCCTAGGGGGCACTGCAGTGGACTTTGCAAATTGGTCCCAGGTGCATACCTCCCTTTCTTTGTGTGCTGAGCCCCCCAAAACCCCCCAAAACCCCCTCCCCACAACTCTACACCACTACCATAGCCCTAAGGGGTGAAGGGGGGCACCTACATGTGGGTACAGTGGGTTTTGGGGGGGGGTTGGAGGGCTCAACATATACCACCACAAGTGTAAGGTAGGTGGGGATGGGCCTGGGTACACCTGCCTGAAGTGCACTGCACCCACTAAAAGTGCTCCAGGGACCTGCATACTGCTGTCAGGGAGCTGGGTATGACATTTCAGGCTGGCAACAATTTTTTTGGGTGGGAGGGGGTTGGTGACCACGGGGGGAGTAAGGGGAGGTTATCCCCGATTCCCTCCGGTGGTCATCTGGTCAATTGGGGCACTTTTTTGTCACTTGGCCCTAAAAATAAATGGACCAAGTGCAGCCGGCGAAATGCTCGATCGAGCTGGCCATCTTTTTTCCATTATAGGGCAAAACTGGCTATCTCATAGCCCCCTCCCCACCCCCGCTCCGCCTTCTGTACCCTGCCTTGAAGTTTCGCCGGCTCCGCAACAGCAAGCAGTTGGCGCCAGCCAAAATCGGCTTTCGATTATACCAATTTGGCCGGGTTCAGGAGATCGCCGGCCATCTCCCGATTTATGTCGGAAGATGGCCGGCGATCTCTTTCAAAAATAAGCTGGATAGTGTACCAGTTTGTAATGGAAAACATCTAGCTTCATAGTGCGCATATGCTGTTCTTCCTGCCAACAGCCTGACCAGCTCTTTGCCTGTGCGACCCGCTACCACTACCACTATGTATACTGCACCCACTACTGAATCCTCTCATGCACAGGAAAGATGGAGGCCAGGAAGGAGAGAAACTTCTCAGACAATCTTTGTTATTCCCTTCCCCTCTCCCCCTCCCTCCCCCTCCCCCTCTCCAAAATGAGGACTGCTTTTCAGAGAGGGCAGGTGAAGAGTGCTCCAGGCCACAGCTGTAAGGCGGATCCAAGCCAGGGTTGCCAGATGGGCGGTTTTCCCGCCCAATTGGGCGGTTTTCCGCAAACTGCCATGGGAAACTTTTGCCCGCAGCGGGTTGCGGTTTTTTGGGCTTGTTTTTTTTTACGCGCGGGTTTTGGGCGGTTTTTCGGCCGGCGGGGGGTGGGGGCTAACGGCGACAGAGGCGGGGTTTGGTGACGTATTGGGCGGGGCGAGGTGACGTATTGGGCGGGGCGATGACGGCGGGGGCGGGGTTGATGACGGCGGGGGTGGGGTGATGACGGAAGGGGCGGGGTGATGACGTCGGGGGTGGGGTGTGTGCGGTTTTTGGGCGGGTTTTGTGCTGTTTTGGGTGGTAATTTTTTTTTTTTATATGGCAACACTGATCCAAGCACCTGCAAACATAGTCTGCAGAAGAACACACATCTTTGAGCAGAACAAGCTAAAAGGAGGTGAAAAAATCATGTCCATTGCCTAAAAAGCCAGTGGTTATAAAACATGTGTAAACTGAATAAATTAAACTGGAGGGACTTGACAGCCCTTAATAACACATCATATTAAATATTAATATGATTTAAAAAACTTGACAGCCCTTAGTAACACATCTAACAACAAATCAGAACTACATAAAATTAACAAAAGAACATAAAGCAATCCACAAGAATGTATATCTTATACTAATACATGAAAAATATATAGCACAGATATTGAAATATATAAAAATAGCTGAACATGCATGCAACATTGCTGTTAGTACTGGTCTCAAGAAATTTAGAATAATTAAAAAGAAAGAAATAGGAAATACCTTTAGAGGATGTGAGCAAACATAGTAACATAGTAGATGACAGCAGAAAAAGACCTGCACGGTCCACCCAGTCTGCCCAACAAGATAAACTCACATGTGCCATTTTTTGTGTATACCTTACCTTGATTTGTACCTGTCTTTTTCAGGGCACAGACCGTATAAGTCTGCCCAGCACTATCCCCGCCTCCCAACCACCAGCCCCGCCTCCCACCACCGGCTCTGGCACAGACCGTATAAGTCTGCCCAGCACTATCCCCACCTCCCATCCACCAGCCCTGCCTCCCACCACCGGCTAAGCTTCTGGGGATTCCTTCCTTCTGAGCAGGATTCCTTTATGTTTATCCCACGCATGTTTGAATTCCATTACCGGTTTCCTCTCCACCACCTCCCGCGGGAGGGCATTCCAAGGCAGTTGCTGTTGAGGCTTGGAAGGAGGAGGAAGTGTTGCCAGAGGCTCTGCAGGCTTCCAGGGGGAAGGGAGTGAGGCCTAGCCCCTTCCCCAGAAATGAGGATATGGGGCCTCCTGGGGCCCAGGACCAGAAGGCCTGGAAGAACGGTTCCCTCTCTGTTAAAGCTGCAGAGAGGAGGGAGAGGAGCCCGGTAGACCGGAGAGAACAGCAGCCCGAGGGCGGAAGCCAGTCCGGTACCCCCCTCACTGGCCTACAACATCCAGAAGGTGAGAGGGGGGGAGAGCTGGTGAAGGCCCAAGAAGGGAGTTTGCCGGGCAGAGAGAAGGTGGAGGAGATGGATACCTGTCAGGAGAGTCAGCCTGAATCTGAGGAGACAGGCAGTGAGGACAGCGAGTCCTCGGAAGAGGAAGATTTTTGGGAGAGAATCCAGGACCCAGAGGACCCGGCTAGTGGTTTGATTAAAGTGGTTAGGAGAATCAAGGCCGTGGAGAAAGAGGTGGTGGATCTGAGTAAACGTATCAAGATGGCTAAAACCATGATTAAAGTAGCTCCAGCAACACACAAGAACCTATATGAAAAGGAAGAAACACGTCTAAAAAAATGCTTGGGAAGAAAGAACAGCTGCTTGGGGTTTTAAAAAAAGGCCCTGGGAACCCTTTGCGCGAGATTTATGTGAACAAGGAAAGAATGGCTTCTGGTTCTCTCGCTGGAGGCCAGGGAAGTAAACGATCAGACCCCACAGCAGAACAGAGAGGGAAGAAGACAGAGGGTTCAGTTCCTGGGTCCCTGCATTCTTCGGTGCCAGAACTGACCGGGAGCGGTACACAAGCCACATTAAAGTATATGCAGTACCTGGCAAGCCAGCCCGGTCCTCTTCCAGAGACAGCAGAGCTCAGGGACGTCAGGGCTGGTCTGGATCAGACTTCTCAGACACAGAGACCTGTGGAGGAAAATACAGAAGCGAGAGAGTTTCAGAGACAATCATTCCAGATACTAGACACAGGTGCAGGCGCTACAGGGGAGAGCCTGTTGTCTAATGCAGTTCTGGTTGAGCCGATGCAGAAGAAAGAGGGCGGTGTACCCGGAATGGAGCAGTGGGCTGCAAGCAAGGACAAGTGGTTGCAGCCACAGGTGGTCCTTTTTCCACTGGAGGCATCAGTTTCGGGAGGTCGGCAACCTACGAGCGCAGTGCCATTACTAGCGCAGCAGGTCCGCCCACGAGGATCGAAGGGGCAGGACGTCATACCTGATCGAGAGACGGCGGATTCGCAGTGTGCAGAGGGCAGTTCGCAGCTGCAAGGGACATCACAGACAGCCGGTGGAACATCGGAGGCGAGCCAGAAGGCTGTAGCGCTAAGGGGGACAGAGGCTCATTTTCAGCAAGGAGCGGAGAGACGGAGCTTCCGGGTTCGAGGAAGCTCTGCCCACTCACAGCAGATGAGAGGGCAGGTTTGCCCAATCGGGGCGCAGGAGGAGGGAGTTTGCACGGGTTCGACAACGGGACCGGAGCAGAGCCATCAGAGAGAAAGGAGTCAAGGCACCCAGAAGGCTGTGAGAAAGAAGGGGCAGACAGGGAGATTCTTGCAGCGCCAGCCCCGCAGCAAGTAATGGCCGCAAGGACTGCCGGTAATGCGGTACCAGACTTGGTTCAGCCGGAGGGAGGGCAGGCTGAAGGGGGTTTGTTGCAGGATTCTGGGGCTGCTGAAGGTTTGCAGTGGGAAGGTTCTTTTGGTGTAGATTTGCCTGATGCAGGGGACTCAGGTGTCTGGGCAGCAGGGGATGGAGGTATGTCGGTGGGCCAGCAGCATCAGGGAAGAGGGGGTATGGTTCCTGAGGGGCAGGGAGGCCCCAGAGTAAAAGGAAGGGGGGAGGCAGGGGGGAGGGGCAGCGGGAGGGGGGAGATGACATCATTACGGGTACGGGGGCAGGAGGTGGGGGGGAGTAGGGAAGACAGTAAGGCTGAGGGGCAGCAAGGGAGGGGGGGCGGAGTTGGAGGGTAGGGCTGGCACCAGCTCAGGGGTAGGGGGGCGATGGGGGCAAGGGTCTGTGTCCTTTGCTGCAGTGGTCCAGGGAGGGGGGAGGAGGGAGGGGGGAGGACCTGCGGGGTATGAAGGGACAGGCAGGGGTTTTGGGGGAATGGGGGGGAAGGGGGTGGGCAGTTACCAAAAAGACGCAATGTGGTTCAGCTTAAATGGATAGGGGACGGAGCAATGCCGTCCCGGGAAAAGGTCTTGAAACAGGTGATGGGGATGGGGTTCATACCTGAGGACTTTGACGCTTGTATACACCCCGTCAACATCCCCGAATATGATGTAAGCTTTATGACCCAGAGGGGGATGGAAATCTTTTGGGAACGGTATGAGGGAGTAAGGGGGAAGGGGGAGTGGCGGGACTTCAGGGTGATTCCGATCAGCAAGCCGGACCTGGTGCAGGTTACCCTACTTGTGCGGAATGAGTCTATCTCAGGGGCAGATCTGGCTTACTGCTCAGCGGTATGCGGAGCTGAAGTCACCACTTACTAAGCTACCGATCCGAGTAGGGTTTGGGCAGGAGGTTGGGGAGCCCAGGTAAAATTAAAAACAGGACGGCTATGTTGTTCAGCACATCCCCTCGGCAGCTTCATCGGCCGTGACAGGATACTGTGTTTTTACAAAGGACAGCCACGACAGTGCTTTAGGTGTGGTTCATTTCGACATTTTAGCATGTCCTGCCCTGTGGTAAAGTGTGGGAGATGTGGGGACACCCAGCACTCCACGGAGGATTGTACTCGATTCGGTGCAATCTCTGTGGAGGGCTGGGCATGCAATTCCGGAATTGCCCTCGGGCGTCCATAATGAGTGGGACATGTGGAGGAAGGGGTATGGCGGGGTGGTAGGGGAAGAGGAGGGGGCAGGGCAGGGGGTGCTGGGCAGGGAGGAGCTGGTAGGAGGAGGGGAGGCAGGAAGGAGCGTCAGGGGAGGAGCAGGAGGGGGTTGGGTGCGAGTTCCACAGAGGAGGAGGAAGTCTAGAAAGGGGGGTACACGGGCGGTAGGCGGGGAGGTGCCGCAGCAGGGGGCGAGGGGGGGGAATAGATATCAGGTGTTAGGAGAGGAGGATGGGGGGGCTGAGGGTGAGGAGGGCGAACAGATGGAGGGACGAGGGTGGAGTTGATGGAGGAGGGAGCAGAGGCAGGGGGGACAGCAGAAGGCAAAAGGAAATATGAAGAGGTTCAGGTGGGAAGTACAGGGAGTCGGAAGAAGGGAGGGGAGGGTCAGGGCAGTAGGGAAGAGGGAGGGGGGAGAGAGGAGGCAGGGGGAGGGGAGGGTGGAAGGGATGGGAGAGGGAAGGGGAGTAAGAGGAAGGCTGAGGGGGTTGTGCAGGGGGCGTGGGCCAAGTGTATGAGTGGGGGGACAGAGTGGAATTGGAGGAGGTTTGGAGGACAGGGAGAACCTAGAGGAGGAGTTAGGGGTGAGGTTGGGGGAAGGGGGAAAGGGAGGGTGAGGGGGTAAGGAAGTGGAGTGGATAGCACAAAGAAGAAGAAAGGAAGGAAGAAAGGGGGAGGGGAGGGGGAGGTACAGGGGGACTGGTGGGGGGGGAAGGGGATCGGGTGGGGGAGGACGATGGCCGCACGGAAGAGGACCTGTCTCAGGGTGCGAAGGGGGAACATCAGGAGGTTCGGGTACAGAGTATAGGAGGTGTTGAGCAGCTCGGTTACTCTCCATGAGAATGGCGGGACTTGTATAACATTTGCTACCCTTACTGTGGCCAGTATCTCCTCCCCAAAGGCGCAATGCTTGGCGTATGACAGGTTTGCGCGGGTCGGGCGGATTGTTTTCCTGATACAGGAAACCCGCTGACGCTCTGGAAAAGATCAGGCGGGCGAGACGGGCCTGGAGGTGGGGACCCTCGGTGTGGGGGTTGGCGGGGGACAGGTATGGGGGAGTGGGAATTTTATTTAAGACGCACCGGTGTGAATATCCAGAGGGTGGTGGTTGGGGGTGGGGGAGATGTCTAGTGGTAGATGTGATTTGGGATGGAAGAGCGTTGAGGGTGGTCAACGTGTACGGGCCCCAGAGTAAGAGGAAAAGGGTACTCCTTTTTGGGAAAATTCGCCCTACCTGTACACCTCACGCCAGGTAGTCTGGGGTGGGGATTTCAACACTATATTGAGGAAATGGATAGTGGGGGACGGTCAATGCAGGTGAGCTATGATGGGGTGAGACTGGCGAGGATTATGCGGGAGGCGGGGGTTGGTTGACCGCACATGTGGAGTTTTGTGAGGGGCAGGAGGGGTTCACATTCTTTAGAGGACAGTTGCAAGAGCAGAATAGATCGCTTCTTGGTGAG
Organism: Microcaecilia unicolor; assembly: GCF_901765095.1. Taxonomy (NCBI): domain Eukaryota; kingdom Metazoa; phylum Chordata; class Amphibia; order Gymnophiona; family Siphonopidae; genus Microcaecilia; species Microcaecilia unicolor. The sequence goes on from NC_044036.1 coordinate 233,403,518, forward strand.
GAAAGGGGTTGGTCTGGGGGGGCCCAAAGATTGTGGATGTGGACTTTTCGGACCACCATATGGTTCTCCTTCAGGTGGGGGGAGCGGGAGCACAGAGGCCAGGGAGAGGGTTGGTGTGAGGCTGAACTTAAAGTGGTAGGTAACAGGCAGGTTGCGGGAGGAATTTCTTGGGTTTTTGGATGACCAGGTTACAGTACAAAGGAGCATTTTCATCGATTGGGTGGTGGTGGGACACGGTGAAAGACGCACACGGGGGGGTTTTTTTTGAGGCAGGCGAGAAGGGAGGGTAGGGAAAGGACGAAGCTGGGTCTGGCGGTGAACAGAAGAGGGACAGATTAATTTCCTCTCAGGTGGGGAGTGAGGTGGACAATAAGGGACTCCAAGAGCTCCTGGAAAAGGTGCAGTACAATCGTTACACCTCATTGGTGTATGAACGAGATTCGGGAAGATGGTTAGCCCGGATCCCTTCGCCTGTTGTAGGGAGAGGAGGGACCATAGGGTGGTTGAGGGAGTGCGCGGACACACGAGGGATCCTTCAGGATTCCAAGGAGGGGATTTTAGGTGTAGTAGGGGATTACTTTGAAGCATTCCTCTCGGCCCAGCAGATAGATAAAGAGCAGATGGAGAGCTATGTGGAAGGGACCCCAGGGATAGGGGATTGGGGGCCCCAGCTCCAGGGCCTTTTGCAACCATGGACTGTGCAGGAGGTGGAAGAAGCCATTGAGGCATTCCACAAGAAGACCTCGCCGGGGCCGGACGGGCTGCCAACCGAGTTTTATCAGGCCTTTAAGGCGCAACTGGGGCCGATCTTGTTGAAGGTATGGGAGGCAGCTCGTTCGGAGGAGGTCCCTGACAGAAGCAGCTCTGATTTTGTTGAGCAAAGGAAGGACTTGTCGCTGCTGGCCAATGGCGGGCCCGATAGCGCTGCTCAACACCGATCGGAAGATTTTCGCAAGAATGCTTTTTCAAAGGAGAGGCAGGTTGTTAGCGGCCTCCCAAGCATGCGGGGTTAAGGGCAGAGGGGTCCTGGAAGCAGCAAGCATGGGTACGGGAGGGAGTTGAACACAGTAGGGAGGGTGTGAATGGTTGGTTGGTGGTGACACTTGACCAGGATAAAGCATTTGACAGAGTGCAATGGGATGTCCTGTGGAGAATTCTAGAACACTATGGGTTCCCGAAGGGTGGGGTAGAGCAGCTGCAGCTGCTGTATAGGCAGGCTGGGTGTTTCCCCTTGGTAAATGGGTGGAGGGGGGAAGGGGTTTACTGTGGGGGCAGGGGTGCGGCAGGGGTGTCCGCTGAGCCCGCTGTTGTATGCATATGCCATCGACCCTTTTATAAGACGGGTGGAGAAGGGAGGGGCGCGGGACTGCAAGGTGTGGAGGTAGGGGAAGGTAGTCAGCTGGGGTCGTGGCATATGCAGACGACGTCACAGTGTGGGTGGCGGACCAAAGGGAGGGAGGAAGACTGCAGGAGATGATCGAGGGTCAATTTTCAAAAATCGAATAGCCTGTGGGTTGGGGAAGATCAAGGGCACCAATTTGAGTTGGGTGGTCCAGTTTCCAGCGCCAGGGGAGCGGCTCAGGGTTCTGGGGATTTATTTTGACCAGGGGGATTATAGGTTATATAACTGGGATAAGTGTCTCCAAGAAGCCAGGGCACGGGTAGACAGATGGAAGGGGTGGAGAATGTCGATGGGGGGGAGCGGGTCCAGTTGATAAAGACTCATCTAATTCCCTTGTTTTTTATTTGTTAGCTACATCTGCTTGTTGCCGGGAAAGCCGCTATACAGCCCTATATAGCGTGTTTTTCCAGTTGCTCTGGGGAAACAGGATGAACCCAGTGAAGTGTAATGTTACATATCTGCCCAGGAAGGAAGGGGGGGGGGGGGGGGGTGGGAATGGTTAAACCCGGTCCTGTTCTTCAGTGCACTGTTCCTGCAGTTTAATTTGGGCCAGGGCGGTTGGGCAGGAGCCCCCGGGGTGGGCACGGAGTGTTCTGCAATGGTGGAGCAGGTACTGGGACCTATGGCAGCAAGGGGGAAGGGTAGTAGCTCTGCGGAAGGGGGGCCCCGGGGAGGGTGGGCTATTGCAAGACCCTGGTGAAGCTGGGAGGGTGTGGGGGGTGGTCAGTGGCAGAGGGTGAAAGAAGGACAGCGGGGGGGTTGGATGGAGAGGGTCGATCACAGATGTTTTCAGCGCCCCTAGCGCTGCGGGATGCGCCAGACCCAGTGTTAAAGCAGGGGTTGCGGTTGATTACATCTGACCGGATCCTGTGAAATACACAGACATTGCGTGGCTGTCCTTTCATGGTAAACTGTATGTGAGAGCCAACTTGCAAGATCGGAAAGTGCAGGACAGGGATGTCCAAGGGGGGAATGTGCTGGGGTCGAGGAAACAATGGAGCATTTTCTGCAGAAATGCCCATTTTCGGTCCAAGTTTCTGACCGGGTTTCCTCTCTGTTGCAGATCCCCAGTTTCCGTCGGTACACCTATGCAGACTGGGTGTACGGTCCATCTGTAAAAGTAGGGCGCTTGGATCCGGAGACACGCTTTCTGATATCAGTGATACTCCGATACTGCCTCTGGATAGCGCGGTGTGGGGTCTCCCTGTACCAGGACGTCCGGTCGGCAGAAAACATCAGCTGGGATGTGGTGAGGGCGGTGCAGGAAGCGGCAAAGTGGGAACGGGTGGAGAAGGGGCTGGAGAAGTCCGCAAGGTGGTGGAAGCATGTCAGGCTAAAACCACCATGAGGGGCTTTCAGTTGGCTGTTTGCAGGGGTTTTGGGGACTCTGGGGTATTTGGTAGATAAATTTAATGTATTATCATGTGGGGGGAGGGGGGTTTGTATATAGGTAGGTTGCTTGTGTATAGGTAGGATGTTGATGGGGGATGTGAGGGGAGGGTTGGTTGTTTTTTCATGTGTGTAATTTGTTTTTAGTTTTTTTTCAATAAAAAGAGTTCTCCAAGCATCCACCACTCTCTCCGTGAAAAAATACTTCCTGACATTTTTCTTGAGTCTACCCCCTTCAATCTCATTTCATGTCCTCTCATTCTACCGCCTTCCCATCTCCGGAAAAGGTTCGTTTGCGGATTCATACCTTTCAAATATTTGAACGTCTGTATCATATCACCCCTGTTTCTCCTTTCCTCCAGGGTATACATGTTCAGGTCAACAAGTTTCTCCTCATCCGTCTTGTAACGCAAATCCCATACCATTCTCGTAGCTTTTCTTTGCACCGCTTCCATTTTTTTAACATCCTTCACAAGATACGGCCTCCAAAACTGAACACAATACTCCAGGTGGGGCCTCACCAACATCTTATACAGGGGTATTAAAACCTCTTTTCTTCTGCTGGTCACACCTCTCTCTATACAGCCTAGCAATCTTCTAGCTACGGCCACCACCTTGTCACACTGTTTCGTCGCCTAGAGGTCCTCAGATACTATCACCCCAAGATCCCTCTCCCCATCCGTACCTATCAGACTCTCATCGCCTAACACATACGTCTCCCGTGGATTTCTACTCCCTAAGTGCAATCACTTTTGCATTTTCTTCGCATGAATTTTAATTGCCAACCGTTAGACCATTCTTCTAGCTTCCGCAGATCTTTTTTCATGCTTTCCACTCCCTCCGGAGTGTCCACTCTGTTGCAAATCTTGGTGTCATCCGCAAAAAGGCAAACTTTACCTTCTAACCCTTCGGTAATATCACTCACAAATATATTGAATAGAATCGGCCCCAGCACCGATCCCCTGAGGCACTCCACTACTCACCTTTCTCTCCTCCGAGCGGACTCCATTTACCACCACCCTCTGGTGTCTGCCCGTCAACCAGTTCCTAATCCAGTTCACCACTTCGGGTCCTATCTTCAGCCCGTCTAGTTTATTCAAGAGCCTCCTGTGGGGAACCGTGTCCAAAGCTTACTGAAATCTAAGTAGATTACGTCCATAGCACGTCCCTTGATTTAATTCTCCGATCACCCAGTCAAAGAATTCAATGAGATTCGTTTGGCACGATTTCCCTTTGGTAAAACCATGTTGTCGTGGATCTTGCAACTTATTTGCTTCCGAGGAAATTCACTATCCTTTCCTTCAGCATCGCTTCCATTACTTTTCCAATAATCGAAGTGAGGCTTACCGGCCTGTAGTTTCCAGCTTCTTTCCCTATCACCACTTTTGTGAAGAGGGACCACCTCCGCCGTTCTCCAATCCCACGGAACCTCTCCCGTCTGCAAGGATTTATTAAACAAAATCTTTTAAGAGGACCCGCCAGAACCTCTCTGTGCTCCCTCAATATCCTGGGGTGGATTCTATCCGGCCCCACTGCTTTGTCCACCTTTAGATTTTAAGTTGTTCATACACACTCTCTTCCGTGAACGGTGCTTATCCACTCCATTCTCACATGTACTTTTGCCAGTCCATTGCGGTCCTGCTCCAGGATTTTCTTCTGTGAAAACAGAATAAAAGTATCTATTTAGCAAATTTGCTTTTTCTTTCATCATTATCTATAGAGTGGTTCTCAGCATCTTTCAGTCTCACAATTCCCTTTTTAGTCTTCCTCCTTTCACAAATATACCTGAAGAAAGTTTTGTCACCCCTCCTTAGATTTCTAGCCATTTGTTCTTCCGCTTGCGCTTTCGCCAGACGTATCTCTCTCTTGGCTTCTTTCAGTTTCCTCTGGTATTCCTCCCTGTGTTCCTCTTCTTGAGTCTTTCTGTATTTCAGGAACGCCAACTCTTTAGCCTTTATTTTTTCAGCCACTTGTTTGGAGAACCATATCGGTTTCCTTTTTCTCTTGCTTTTATTTACTCTCTTTACATAAAGGCTTGTGGCCCTATTTATAGCTTCTTTCAGCTTGGACCACTGTCCTCCACTTCTCGTTCATCCTCCCATCCCATCAGCTCCTTCCTCAGGTATTCCCCCATTTTACTAAAGCAGCACGCTTGAAATCCATCCAGGACTTTGATTTTTGAGTGGCCGCCCTCCACTTCAGCCGTCATATCAAAACCAAACCATTTGATGGTCACTGCCGCCAGGTGGGCACCCACTCGGACATTTGACACACTATCCCCCATTTGTGAGCACCAGATCCAGCGTTGCTCCCTCCCTCGTGGGTTCCGTCACCATTTGTCTGAGCAGAGCACTTTGAAAAGCATCCACGATCTCTCTACTTCTTTCCGATTCCACAGACGGAACTTTCCAATCTACATCCGGCAGATTGAAATCTCCAGCAACAGCACCTCTCTCTTCTTTCCTAACTTATGGATATCTGCGACCAGATCTTTATCTAGATCCTCCAATTGCGTCGGAGCAAACAAATTTGCTAATCCTAAATTTGCGTCGGAGCAAACAAATGTGAGCAAACAAATTTGCTCTGATGTTATATATGCCATTACTTAACAAGTGGAGGAGTGGCCTAGTGGTTAGAGTGGTGGACTTTGGTCCTGGGGAACTGGGTTCGATTCCCACTGCAGGCACAGGCAGCTCCTTGTGACTCTGGGCAAGTCACTTAACCCTCCATTGCCCCAGGAACAAATAAGTACCTAAGCTGCATTGAGCCTGCCATGAGTGGGAAAGCGCGGGGTACAAATAAAAAAAAACCAAACACTACTACTACTACTACTACTACTAAACATTTCTAAAGCGCTACTAGGGTTACGCAGCACTGTACAATTTACATAGAGGGACAGTCCCTGCTCAAAGAGCTTAAAATCTAATAGACAAGTGAACGGTCAAATTGGGGCAGTCTGGATTCACTGAATGGTAAGGGTTAGGTGCCGAACGCAGCATTGAAGAGGTGGGCTTTAAGCAAAGACTTGAAGACAGGCAGGGAGGGGGCTTGGCGTAAGGGCTCAGGAAGGTTGTTCCAAGCATAGGGTGAGGCGAGGCAGAATGAGCGGAGCCTGGAGTTGGTGGTGGTGGAGAAGGGCACAGAGAGGAGGGACTTGTCCTGTGAACGGAGGTTTCGGGCGGGAACGTAAGGGGAGAATGAGGGTAGAAAGGTAGTGAGGGGCGGCAGACTGAGTGCATTTGTAGGTAAGAAGGAGACGCTTGAATTGAATGTGGTATCTGATTGGAAGCCAGTGAAGTGACCCTGAGGAGAGGGGTGATATGAGTATATCGGTTCTGGCGGAATATAAGACGTGCGGCAGAGTTCTGAACAGATTGAAGGGGGGATAGATGACTAAGTGGGAGGCCGGTGAGGAGTAAATTGCAGTAGTCAAACAACACTATACTATAAAAAGAAATTAACTGAAAGAAAAGAGAATAAATATTACAACTGATCTAATCACTAATGGTGAGTGTTTATTCAGGTAGTGTATGAGCTGTGGTCTGGTGCAACATAGTGACAACAGATAATATTCTAATGCAACATGTGACTGTTAAATCAGAGTTTTAGAGTGACTTTTTTTAAAAAGTTAAATTGATGTTGACATTGAGTATGTCCAAAAGTGACTTGAAACAAACAAACAAAAAAGTTTCAGCATGATCTGAACCTGCAGGTGAGGCAGCCTGGACAGAGAAATCATATTAATTTGCTAATTCTGTTTAACTTTGGTTCAGTCCTGAAGTGGTTAGAATGCCATCTGGTTTTAATTACTCAAAAGTCTATCTTTTGCTAGACTAGAGGTTAGAAAGGTCAGCAAGAAATAAAACTTTCTTTGTCCCTTTTTGAGTGATGGATTTTTAAGGCATAATAATAAACCACATCTGGATGCCATTCTAAGCAAGGCATACTGGACAGTCTCAAGGGGCTCAGCAAGCAGGCAGTTTTAAAAGATTAGGCTAAATGCTGTTTAGGGAGGAGATAGTTTAGATTTAAATAATTCCTGATAATTTAGATTTTGTCTTATAAGGAATTCTGATTTCTGCTTATTTTAAAATATGTTTTATTCTGTTTAATTAATAAGTTCTATTTCTCTATGTAAAATATCTTTTCAATTCAGTGTCTGACTTTCAAGTGAGATTGTCTGCAGTTTAAGAGGTCATCTGGTTTTGAATTATCCACAGTCCTAGCTAGTTCTGTGTATGAAGCTAAAAGGTGAAAGAGGTCAGGAAAAGTCAATTCTTTTCCTTGATGGATTATAGCTAAGGGTAGGACTGGCCCCTTGGCCCCATTAATGAATGCCAGAGCCCGGTTTAGAATCTGAGAATTTAATAATAATAAAAATGCAGGAGATAGGTGCCACATTGTCTAGTTTGAGAGGCCCCAGGTCATAGGTCAGTTTAGGAAATATCTGAAACCTATGTAACTGATATTTTGAGTAAATGTGTAGAGATAATTAGTTCAGACAGGGTAATCAATCTATTTCCTTACCATCTGGTGAGAAAGGGGGCTAGAGGGGTTTAGGACCATATATAAATGAGACAGAAGCAGCTTTATAGGACAGACAGGAGACGCAGGACACAGAGAGAGAAGACACAGAGAGCTGAAGAGAAGGAGAGAGCTAGCGCTGATGTCTTACTTTGTTTGCTGGCAAATAAAGAAGACTTCTCTCTTATTCTGGTGTGTGGTGTTTGACTTCCTGAAGTACCACAGATTCTGCTAACAATAGTGGGTATTCCTGCATTAATTCCTGGTGTTAGAAGTGGGATTCCGGACCCTGCATCAATTCTGGGGCCCAAGAAAAGAACTGACTGAGGAACACTGGCCAGGTATGTATTCTGTATTGTAATCCTAGGAAACTGTAAACCAGCCCCTCAAAAGTTGAGGGAAGGGGAGTCTGATCAACTCTCAGCGAAGGCCTTAGTACCTTCTAGTCTAGTGGGGACTAGCAGGGAAACCGTCAGAGCTTATCTTGTATCTGAAAAATCTGGAAATGTTGGGTGGGATTTTTTGTACAGTGTGTGTGTGATGTATGAATGTTAAATGAGTGTGGACTTCTTATAGCTGCGGTTCCAGTTAATGCGAGAGTTCAACTGGCCAGCGACGGAAGGAAGCGATTGTTGTTTGTCTACCTTGTGTCTCGGGACGTGTGGACCCCTTACCACACTTCCAAAAAATTTCCCTTCCTTTCTGTGTGTTGTAACTGTAAGCATTATGGGGGGGACATCGTCTAGTCAACTGGTACTCCCCTAGATTGTATGCTTAAGAATTTTAAGAAAGGATTTTTAGTTAATGATTATGGACCAGACTTTAAGCTTAAGAACTTTGTGTGAAGTTGAGTGGCCATCTATGGGAGTGGGGTGGCCCCCTGGTGGCAGCTTAGATATTGAAGTAATCCGGAAGGTCTACAGCATAGTTGTAGGAGAACCAGGATATCTTGAACAGCTCCCTTATATAGATTCCTGGGACAACCTTGTCACTGACCCTCCCTCTTGGTTAAAAACTTATATGGGATCCCCGGTAAAGTTCATGCTGGGCCGCGTTCAAAGAAAGATTATTAGAAAATCTAAACTGAAGGAGGGAAAGAGTCCCAGGAAGCCCACCATCCAATCGGTGGCTTCCGCCCCTACCCTGTCCGAGAACCCATACTCTCTGATGACCCCTCAGATCTTGAGCCACCACCTTATGGCCCATTGTTGGGGTTCCGCTCCACCTCCAGAGATCCACGGCGTCCAGCCCCAAGCCTCTCCAGCACAGGCTTCTCCGGATAGTTCCTCCCCTTCTGTGCAAACACCCGCCACATCCTAGTTGGACTTTTCAGCCAGCATCTACCCTCCTCTGCCACATCCTTCCCTGCTAACCTCCCATGACCCGCTTTGGGCCTCACTCCCTGACTCCTCAACTCCCGACAGCCAGACTTAGCAGCTCTGTCTCTGAATCTCCCCCCAAATTCAAACTTAGTGGGTGTGACCCTGATTCTCTGTTAGAGGGGCAGCCTTCTATACCAGTTTTTCCTGAGAAATCCACCCTTTTTACAGATTAACTGGCTGTGCTGCAGCTCTGTCTGTACATTTTAGACTCTTAGCAGCTCTGTCTCTGAATCTCCCCCACAAATTCAAACTTAGTGGGTGTGACCTGATTCTCTGTTAGAGGGGCAGCCTTCTATACCAGTTTTTCTTGAGGAAATCCACCTTTTTTACAGATTAACTGGCTGTGCTGCAGCTCTGTCTGTACATTTTAGACTTAGATCGCTCCCACCACCCCTCTACCCACCCACCCCTAGGGTGATAGTTCTTATATACCCTCCCAAGCAACCTAATCTGCCTGCAGATAACTGCTCTGTCTCTGTGTTCAGGCTCTTCATCTCCTTTCCTCCCACATTTTTCAAACATAGTGGGTGTGACTTGTTCTTACTGGGCAGTGCCTACCTGCCTGCTGCCTACCATTCCAGTTTTAAGCCTCTAATCCAGCTCTGCCGTTCTATCTATCGCTTAACACCTCAGTCACTACATATATACCCGTAACACCTCAGTTACTACTTATGGCCCCTTTACACATTCTCTTCCTTGCCCTGTCCCTTCCTAATCTTTTTCCCCTCCCCCTACCGCTGTCTACCACTGGAACTCACTGCCCACCCATGTCCTCTCCCATCTTGCTCACTACTGCAATACCCTACTCACCCCGTCCCTCACCACCTCACCATCTCTCCTGTCCCCCTCCTCCTTCCTAGCCTCAACCTTCAACACTTCCTTCCTGCCATTAACCACATCCCCATTCCTCCTAAGGCCATCCCGTCTTCGTCGCCTTCGTCGCCCTACCTCCCCCACCCTCCTCCGCACTCTCTTGCTCTCCTCCTGCTATCCGCAGGAGACATCATAATCCCAATCCAGGTCCCCCACACCTGTCCTCGTCCTATCCATGCAAACGTTTCCGGGATGTCTCCAATCTCATATCTATTCCCCTCCTCCCCCCCTCTTCCCCTCCCCTTCTCATGTGCACTGTGGAATGCCCACTCGGTCTGCAACAACCTTCCCTTCACCCACGATCTCTTCATCTCTCATTCCCTTCACCTGCTTTGCCCTAACTGAAACCTGGCTCTCCTCCTGACGACTCCTGCCTCAGTTGCGGCTCTATGCCATGGAGGCTATCTCTTCTCCCATACTCCCCCGCCTAGTTGGCCGTGGAGGAGGCGTCGGGTACTACTCTCGCCCTCCTGTAGCTTCCAACCCCTCCTCCTACCACAGTCTCACTGCTTCTCATCCTTTGAAGTCCACTCCATCCGTCTATTCTACCCGTTGCCACTCAGAGTGGCAGTCATTTACCGCCCCCCTGATAAATCCCTCCCTTCCTTCCTCACCGACTTCGATGCCTGGCTTTCTGTTTTTCTTGAACCCTCATCTCCATCCCCTCATTCTCGGAGACTTCAACATACACGTTGATGACCTGTCCAACTCTCACGCTTCTCAGTTCCTCACTCTAACATCCTCCTTCAACCTCCAGCTATGTTCCACCACCCCTACTCACCGTGATGGCCATTGCCTTGACCTCGTCCTCTCCTCTTCCGGCTCACCCTCCAATTTCCCACACCTCAGCTCTTCCTGTCTCTGATCATCACCTGATCACCTTCACACTTCTTCACCCTCCCCCTCAGCCCCGCCCAACATTAACCACTACTTCCAGGAATCTCCAGATTATTGACCCTCCCACCTTATCATCTAGTATTTCTAATCTCCTCCCCTCCATCATGTCCTCGAGTCTGTTGACGAGGCTGTCTCGCTTACAATGCCACTCTCTCCTCTGCTCTGGACACCCTTGCACCATCCACCTCCCGTCCCACAAGGCGTACTAATCCCCAGCCCTGGCTGACCCCTTGCATCCGTTACCTTCGCTCCTGCGCCCGATCTGCTGAACGCCTCTGGAGGAAATCTCGCACCCATTCAGATTTCCTTCACTACAAATTCATGCTATCCTCCTTCCAGTCCTCACTATTCCTTGCCAAACAGGACTATTACACCCCAATTGACTAATTCTCTCAGCTCTACCCCTCGTCGTCTCTTCGCCACCCTTAACTCCCTCCTCAAAGTGCCCTCCGCTCCCACCCCCCCGTCACTCTCTCCTCAATCACTGGCTGACTACTTCCGCGACAAGGTGCAAAAGATCAACCTTGAGTTCACTACCAAGCAACCTCCTCCTCTTCACCCTTCAAACCCTCTCCCTCAACCAAACCAACCCAGACCTCTTCTCCTCCTTTCCTGATATCTCCGAGGAGGAAACCGCCCGCCTTCTTTCCTCCTCAAAAATGCACCACTTGTTCCTCTGATCCCATCCCCACCAACTTACTTAACACCATCTCTCCTACTATCACCCCCTCCATCTGTCATATCCTCAACCTCTCTCTCTCCACTGCAACTGTCCCCGACACCTTCAAGCATGCTGTAGTCACGCCACTCCTCAAAAAACCATCACTAGACCCTACCTGTCCCTCCAACTACCGCCCCATCTCCCTCCTACCCTTCCTCTCCAAGACACTTGAGCGCGCAGTCCACAGCCGCTGCCTTGATTTTCTCTCCTCTCATGCCATCCTTGATCCGCTTCAATCCGGTTTTCGCCCTCTTCACTCGACAGAAACAGCACTTTCTAAAGTCTGTAATGACCTGTTCCTTGCCAAATCCAGAGGCCACTACTCCATCCTCATCCTCCTGGATCTATCCGCCGCTTTTGACACTGTCAATCATGACTTACTTCTTGCCACACTGTCCTCATTTGGGTTCCAGGGCTCTGTCCCTCTCCTGGTTCTCCTCCTATCTCTCCCACCGCACCTTCAAAGTTCACTCTCATGGATCTTCCTCCACCCCCATCCCCTTATCTGTTGGTGTTCCCCAGGGATCGGTCCTTGGACCCCTTCTCTTCTCAATCTACACCTCTTCCCTGGGCTCCCTGATCTCATCTCATGGTTTCCAGTATCATCTCTATGCTGATGACACCCAACTGTATCTCTCCACACCAGACATCACCGCGGAGACCCAGGCAAAGGTATCGGCCTGCTTATCCGACATTGCTGCCTGGATGTCCAACCGCCACCTGAAACTGAACATGTCCAAGACCGAGCTTATCGTCTTTCCACCAAAACCCACTTCTCCTCTTCCTCCACTTTCTATCTGTTGATAACACCCTCATCCTCCCCGTCTCATCTGCCCGCAACCTCGGAGTCATCTTTGACTCCTCTCTCTCCTTCTCTGCGCATATCCAGCAGATAGCCAAGACCTGTCGCTTCTTCCTCTTTAACATCAGCAAAATTCGCCCTTTCCTCTCTGAACACACCACCCGAACTCTCGTCCACGCTCTCATTACCTCTCGCCTGGACTACTGCAACTTACTCCTCACCGGCCTCCCACTTAGCCATCTATCCCCCCTTCAGTCTGTTCAGAACTCTGCTGCACGTCTCATATTCCGCCAGAACCGATATACTCATATCACCCCTCTCCTCAGGTCACTTCACTGGCTTCCGATCAGATACCGCATTCAATTCAAGCTTCTCCTTCTTACCTACAAATGCACTCAGTCTGCTGCCCCTCACTACCTCTCTACCCTCATCTCCCTTACGTTCCCGCCCGTAACCTCCGTTCACAGGATAAATCCCTCCTCTCAGTACCCTTCTCCACCACCGCCAACTCCAGGCTCCGCTCATTCTGCCTCGCCTCACCCTATGCTTGGAACAACCTTCCTGAACCCTTACGCCAAGCCCCCCTCCCTGCCCGTCTTCAAGTCTTTGCTTAAAGCCCACCTCTTCAATGCTGCGTTCGGCACCTAACCCTTACCGTTCAGTGAATCCAGACTGCCCCAATTTGACTGCCCCTATCGGACCGACCATTCACTTGTCTATTAGATTGTAAGCTCTTTGAGCAGGGACTGTCTCTCTTTGTTAAATTGTACAGCGCTGCGTAACCCTAGTAGCGCTCTAGAAATGTTAAGTAGTAGTAGTAGTAGTAGTAGTACCCCTCCCCACTCATCAGGGGCCCAGCATACCTTTCAATGGACTGAATCACCTGTGATCACCTCTCAGCCTATGAGTACCCCTCCCCATCCCTCAGGGGTTCAACACACCTCCCCTGAATGGGTTAGACCCGCTGCAATCACCTTTTAGCATGATAAGGGGGTAGCTCCTCGCTCTACCTCAGGTTGCATTCCCACCTCCTCGAGAGCTCTGCCCCTCCGTCAGGTAACCACCACTCGACCGGATCCTAATAATCAGGGTCAGGTTATACAGGTACAGGCCTACCAGTAGGTACCCTTCACAACCACCGATCTCCTGAATTGGAAGACACATTACCCCTCTTATACTGAAAAGCCTCAGGCAGTGGTGGACCTAGTGGCTAGTATTATGGCCACCCATAACCCAACTTGGACTGATTGTCAACAGCTCCTCCTGACCCTCTTCACAACTGAGGAGAGGCGGAAGATTTTACAAAATGCTGAGGCCATCATGCGAGCGCGTGCCCCCGAGGGGACACAGGACCCAGAGGAATGGGTTAGAGCTCGGTTCCCTCGCGCAGCTCCAGCTTGGGATTCGAATAACGGGCAGCACTATGAACTGTTGTCTGGCTATTGCCGGGACTTGCTGGAAGGTATGAAGAAAGGCATAAAGAGGCCCATTAATCTGGCAAAGGTCGCTGAAATTCTCCAAGGGGCAACTGAATCCCCTGGAGCCTTTTTAGAGCGACTAATTGAAGCCTACAGAACATACACCCCATTCGACCCTGAGGCACTAGAAAACCAGAGAATGGTGAATAGTGCATTGGTGGCCCAGAGTATGCCGGATATCCGGAAGAAGCTGCAGCGTCAGGAGGGATTCGCAGGGATGAATACCACCCAGCTAATTGAGATTGCAACAAAGGTTTTCGTTAATAGGGATCAGGAGATGCGCCGCTGACCGGAAGATGCAGAAGAAGGCCGACCTCTTGGCGGCAGCCATTACTAATTCCACCCTTAACCGAGGTCGACCTCCAGCCAATGGGAAGCTGAAGTGGGACCCCGGACCGCCAGCCCGGCCTCGAGATTCCTTCAATCAATCCCGGCCACGAGGGGAGAATCCCAGACCACGATTGGAGAGGGACCAGTGCGCCTACTGCAAGGAAAGAGGGCACTGGAAAGATGAATGCCTCCAGAAGCGCCAGGGACCGAGAAGGGGACCAGGAGATCGAGGAAGCTGAGGCCGAGAGGGAAGGTATGAGCCTTCTGAATCTGACATCATTGGGATAGCCGAGATGGCAGAATGGGATGAATAGGACAGACCGGGTTCCTACAAACTGGGCTCCCAGGAACCCATGGTCAAGCTAACCATAGGGAGCCGCTCAATTCCATTCCTGATTGATACAGGAGCTGAACACTCTGTTGTGATGGAGCGATTAGCGCCTGTGTCTGGAAAAAACTGTCCGAGTGGTGGGAGCCACGGGGGTGAAGAACCGGAGGCCCTTCCTGACGACCCGTAGATGCCAAATTAGGCTCACACACAGTCACTCATGAATTCCTGTATATGCCAGACTGTCCAATCCCTTTGTTAGGCCGGGACCTGCTGTCCAAGCTTAGGGCCCAAATTTCCTTTGACTCTGATGGCCAGGACTTCGGTCTCCTTTCGGCCCCCGACATCCAGCCCTAAGGGCATATTGAGTTTCTGCTGCCCCCTTGAAGAAGAATGGCGGCTGCATCAGTCGCATGGCCAAGTTGACCTACCCCTGGCCGACAGCTTCCAGGTCAATGGGGTATGGGCAGAAGATAATCCCCCAGGGTTGGCCCGAAATATTCCCCCTGTTCATGTAGACTTACTTCCAAGTGCCCGGCCAATCCATCTTCGTCAATACCCAATTCCCCGAAAGGCTCTGGAAGGGATTCAAGCACATCTGAATCGTCTGTTATCCCATGGAATTATTCGACCTTGCCAGTCTCCATGGAATACGCCACTTTTGCCAGTCCAGAAGCCAGGGACTGAGGACTACCGGCCAGTCCAAGACTTACGAGTGGTCAACAAATCCACTATTTCATTACACCCTGTAGTGCTAATCCATATGTCCTGCTTGGATTGATACCTTCTGGAGCTACCCATTTCACGACACTGGACCTAAAAGATGCTTTCTTTTGTATTCGGGTGGCCCCCGCCAGTCAACTGCTTTTCGCCTTTCAATGGGAAAACCCAGTAACAGGACGGAAGCTTCAGTATACATGGACCCGCCTGCACAGGGGTTCAAGAACTCCCCCACCATTTTTGGGACTGCCCTAGGACAAGACCTTAAGACTTTTAAATCTGAGCCGTCCAGGTGAGTTTTACTTCAGTATGTAGATGACCTCCTGATTGCAGCAGTGACCCAGGAAGAGTGTGTCGAGGCTACCAGAGAATTGCTGGAGTTACTCTTGGATGCGGGCTATAAGGTCTCACGCTCGAAGGCCCAACTCTGTCAGTCAGAAGTGAAGTATCTGGGCTTCTGCATTTCCCAGGGAAGTCGGAGACTGGATGTCAGTAGGAAGCAAGCGGTTGCTGCAATTCCCCAACCCAAGTCCAGAAGGGAAGTTAGGGAATTCTGGGAGCAGCCGGATTCTGCAGAATTTGGATTCCGAATTTTGCACTGATGGCGAAACCCCTTTACCAGGCCACAAAGGGGGGTGAAAAGGAACCATTTGAATGGGGACCTACTGCTCAACAATCTTTCATTGCTATAAAGAAAGCCCTACTCCAAGCCCCTGCGTTAGGCCCTTCCTGATGTGGAGAAACCTTTCTCACTTATGTCCACGAGCGACAGGGGGTTGCTCTGGGTGTGCTGACCCAGATGATGGGATCCTGGCAGAGGCCTGTTGCATACCTGTCTAAACAGCTGGATGGAGTGGCTAAAGGATGGCCAGCCTGTCTGAGGGCCATTGCAGCAACAGCTTTACTGGTCCAGGAAGCTGACAAATTGACCTTGGGGCAAGAACTGGTTGTCAAAGTCCCCCACGCAGTTCTCACCCTCATGGAGTACAAGGGCAACCACTGGTTTACAAATAGCCGCATGGTTAAGTACCAAGCCAGCTTGTGTGAGAATCCACGGATACACCTGGAAACAGTGGCTACATTCAATCCCGCCACTCTTTTACCAGCATCTGAGGGACCACCGGATCATGACTGTATCCAAACCATGGATGAAGTGTATTCCAGTCGACCAGATCTCAAAGATGTTCCTTGGAGGGACCCAGATGTAATTTATTTCACAGATGGAAGCAGTTACGTGGAGAACTCCAAGCGGTTGGCAGGTTATGCTGTGGTGACAGAGGACAAGGTGATAGAAGCAAGGGCCCTGCCCCAAGGAACTTCAGCCCAGAAAGCAGAACTTGTGGCCCTCATACGAGCTCTGGAGCTAGCAGCAGGACTGGTGACCAACATTTATACTGATTCCAAGTATGCCTTCACAACTCTACACGCTCATGGAGCTTTGTGTAAGGAAAAGGGACTCATAAATGCCGCAGGCCAACCTGTTAAGTATGGACCTGAAATACTTCAGTTGCTAGAGGGCCGTTTGGGCCCCTAAAAAGGTAGCTGTCATTCACTGCCGGGGGACACCAAAGGACAGATACTCCAGTGGCCCGAGGGAACTGCCATGCTGATCGGGTGGCCAAGGAAGCTGCTCGAGGACCCCCAGCAGGTACTGTGACCCCCCTGTTCCAAATTCGACTGCAAGAATGGACGCCTATGTACACCCAAACGGAAGAGAAATGGGCTCAAGAAGAAGGGGCAGTAAGGAGACCTGATGGCTGGTTACATCTCCCTGATACCAGAGTTCTGGTGCCACGCCACCTAGCTTGGCCTGTAGTGTCTCAAGCTCATGACTGTCACACTTAGGGAAAACAGCACTAGCTCGCCTACTCAGTCGAGTAGTGGTCCTGGAAGGATGGATAGTCTGGTTGCCACTGCCTCTGCCCGATGTACTCTCTGTGCCCAGAATAATGCTCGTCAGGGACCCCGTATTCCACCAGGAGTTCAGTCCAGAGGACTAACACCCTTTGAGTCCCTAGTCATAGACTTCACAGAAATGCCCAGGAGCGGTAGGCTCCGATACCTCTTGGTCATGGTCTGCACTTTCTCTGGGTGGGTGGAAGCACTACCCTACAGTCACTGAGAAAGCCACAGAAGTAGCTCGAGCCTCCTTAGGGATGTTATCCCCAGGTATGGACTGCCCCTTGTCATAGGCTCAGATAAAGGTCCCACTTTTGTTGAAGCCACACTTCAGGCCCTGTCCCGCGCGTTGCACATTACCTGGAAATTGCATTGTGCCTACCGTCCCCAGAGTTCAGGGCAGGTTGAGCGGGCAAACAGAACCTTGAAAAATAGCCTAGCAAAGATTTGTCAGGAAACCCAACTGAAATGGCCACAGGCACTGCCACTAGCCCTCTTCCGCCTCCGATGCACCCCAACTAAAGGAACGGCCCTCTCTCCCTTTGAAATTGTGTATGGGAAGCCCCCAGCCATTTTGCAGGGAATTAAGGGAGACATAGGGACTTTAGGGTCTGCCCAGGTGCAGGAGCAGGTAGCCCTCTTGGGCCGGATAATTTTCTGAGCTTCAGTCTTATGTGAGAGAAATAAACCCTGTCCCCTTCCAGGCTCAGGTACATTCCTTCCTGCCAGGGGATAGAGTTTGGGTGAAAGACTGGAGGCTCCAGCCCTTGGGGCCCCGGTGGAAAGGACCTTTTACTGTTTTGCTTTCTACCCCTACAGCTGTGAAGGTCGCAGGGATAACTCCATGGGTCCATTGGTCTCGAATCAAGTCTGCTGACCAGACTGAGCCCAGCACGGATCAGACGGAGCCTAAACAGTGGAGAGCAGAAAGTGATCCCGCGGAGCCATTGAAGCTGCGCTTGACCCAAACCAGAGAATCTACTAGCTGAGGAGAAGGGTCAACTGTATACCGCAGGAGCTGCTGGAATTCGGCTTCATACTGAGACTCCTTCTTGCCCTGATTTTGGTTTTCCTGGAATTCGAGAGCTTGATCCTTGTCAGTTGAGGTTCTATCCCAACTGGTATAAGAACTCAAAGACTGAGAACATTATATTAGAGTAATCTGTGACTAGCACAGACTGTTGGAATGTATGGAGTTGGGATCACTATAGTCCCCAGAGTTTGAGTTGTGAGACTTATCTCTGCATAAGCTGATTTTAGTCTCAAAGGGGGGAATGAGGCAGCCTGGACAGAGAAATCATATTAATTTGCTAATTCTGTTTAACTTTGGTTCAGTCCTGAAAGTGGTAGAATGCCATCTGGTTTTAATTACTCAAAAGTCTATCTTTTGCTAGACTAGAGGTTAGAAAGGTCAGCAAGAAATAAAACTTTCTTTGTCCCTTTTTGAGTGATGGATTGTTAAGGCATAATAATAAACCACATCTGGATGCCATTCTAAGCAAGGCATACTGGACAGTCTCGAGGGGATCAGCAAGCAGGCAGTTTTAAAAGATTAGGCTAAATGCTGTTTAGAGAGGAGATAGTTTAGATTTAAATAATTCCTGATAATTTAGATTTTGTCTTATAAGGAATTCTGATTTCTGCTTATTTTAAAATATGTTTTATTCTGTTTAATTAATAAGTTCTATTTCTCTATGTAAAATATCTTTTCAATTCAGTGTCTGACTTTCAAGTGAGATTGTCTGCAGTTTAAGAGGTCATCTGGTTTGAATTATCCACAGTCCTAGCTAGTTCTGTGTATGAAGCTAAAAGGTGAAAGAGGTCAGGAAAAGTCAATTCTTTTCCTTGATGGATTATAGCTAAGTGTAGGACTGGCCCCTTGGCCCCTTAATGAATGCCAGAGCCCGGTTAGAATCTGAGAATTTAATAATAATAAAATGCAGGAGATAGGTGCCACATTGTCTAGTTTGAGAGGCCCCAGGTCGTAGGTCAGTTTAGGAAATATCTGAAACCTATGTAACTGATATTTTGAGTAAATGTGTAGAGATAATTAGTTCAAGACAGGGTAATCAATCTATTCCTTACCATCTGGTGAGAAAGGGGGGCTAGAGGGGTTTAGGACCATATATAAATGAGAACAGAAGCAGCTTATAGGACAGACAGGAGACGCAGGACACAGAGAGAGAAGACACAGAGAGCTGAAGAGAAGGGAAGAGCTAGCGCTGATGTCCTACTTTGTTTGCTGGCAAATAAAGAAGACTTCTCTCTTATTCTGGTGTGTGGTGTTTGACTCCTGAAGTACCACAGATTCTGCTAACAATAGTGGTAATTCCTGCATCACAGGTAGCTCATAGCAAAATTCTACTGCAAAGTGTTAAATTAAATTTTTAGGAAACCAAGTTTACAGACAATCTGTTTCAGGGTCTTATATAAAAGAAGAGTATTCAATTCAATATATATGGTGATCTCATGCTTTTAGATTACTGAAATCTAATTTATTGTATTTATATGAGGCAATAAAAAACCTTTGTAAAGAACTTCATTTTTAAAAAAGTGACAGCTGAATCTGAAAGAGCCCAAAACCCAATGTGAGTCAATTCACTTTCATAAAGCACTAAAAATCTATTGTTCTCCCCAAGGCTTGCACTAAACATATAACATGGCAGAGAAAAAAAATGGTATCTGAATTTTTACTTATAATGCTCTTGTAATGTGCAGCTGAGAAACACCTTGCCATGGTAGAAACGGTGTTTAAATAATTATATATCAAAGCAGTTCTCAAAATGGGGTATGTCATTTTCTAACACAACAAGGATACTAAAATCTATATTTATGTTAATGTGAGATAAGAAAATTCACCACTGCAGGATATCTAAAATCTCGTCGTACAGCTGTTGCTGCTATACACACACAAAAAGGCTGATTGCAGTTGAAAACTTTCTACAAAAAGAGAACATGCTGAAAACGCCATTCTCTGAATAATCTAAAATGGGCTTCTTACCTCTATTAACTTCAAAGCAGCCAAACGCTACAGTCGAAAAGAAAACAGAACTTTGGTTTTGTGCAGGAATTTTAAAGCCGCTGAAAATGATGTTAGAATAACATCAAGCAGTCCCATTTGAATATCACCATGGGGATATGACCCAAACGGCTTTGTAATGGACATGAAATCGGAGAAACAATTGTCAGCCGGTCCCTCCTCCAAGATCTGGCCTAGGTCAGCCCTGCTTAGCTTCCTCAGACACACTGCCAACTGGACGGTCCACCACACTCTGGTCTTTACTTAACTATTTAATCAGCTTCAGTCCTTACTGCCAGTATTGCTGCTCTTTCTATCCACAAATGCACACCAACGGCAAGACTTCTTATAAATGAAAGTTTATTTGAGCAATCCATAGCAGTACTGCTTACAGCTTCACAGTGGAACTTCTTTCTCACCTCAGTCCTGCACACAGCTGGAGGAAGCTTTACTGTGCCTTTACTTTTCAGACACTGTTTTCAAACTCTCAGCAGTTAATGTGCTTCTACACCTTTACAACATCAGTATATTCAGTGGCGTACCAAGGGGGGTGGCGGTCCACCCCGGGTGCACGCCGCTGGGGGGTGCCACGGCGCGCTTGCTCTGAGTTCGCTGACTTCGCGCGTTCGCTGCAGCTCCCTCTGCCCTGGAACAGGTTACTTCCTGTTCCGGGTCAGAGGGAGCTGCAGCGAACGCGCGAAGTCAGGGAACTCTGAGCAGGCGCACGCTGTGGCACCCCCCCCAGAGGCGTGCACCCGGGGGGGGGGTCCGCGCTGCATCGGGGGGGGGGGGGGGGTGCTGCACCCGGGGGGGGGGGGGGCGCCGCCCCGGGTGTCCGCCCCCCTAGGAACGCCACTGAGTATATTACTTCACATGGTCACAGTTCATCAAACAAACAAATCTCTCTCATTTCTTCTACTCCGGTGCTTAATCTCTGCAACACCTCTTTCTATTCTCTGAGGTTATCAATAGAAATCAAACAAAATAAAACATGGAAAAGAAAATAAGATGATACCTTTTTTATTGGACATAACTTAATACATTTCTTGATTAGCTTTTGAAGGTTGCCCTCAGGGCCGTGCCAATACGGTAAGCGAGGTAAGCACCGCAGGGGGGCGCCGACCTCTGGAGGGCGCCGCTGCGGTGCTTACTCTCGCCGCTTACCTGAGCTCCACGCCGCCGAGGCCTTTAAACCTTTTACCTCCAAGGCTCCGACGGTCGCAGCAGCGTCAGTGAAAGCGCTGCCGACGTCTCCCTTCCCTTCGCACTCGTTGGTTCCCTCAGTATCCCGCCTTCTTCTGACGTCAGAAGAAGGCGGGACAATGAGGGAACCAACAAGCGCGAAGGGAAGGGAGACGTTGGCAGCGCTTTCACTGACGCTGCTGCGACCGGAGGTAAAAGATTTAAAGGCCCCAGGGAAGGGCAGAGAGGCATGGATGGGAGGGCAGGGCCCAGGGAGAGGACAAATTGCTGGAAATGGAGGGGAGGGGAGAGAGGAAAATTGCTGGCTATGGATGGAGGATGGAAGGGCAGAGAGGGACATGGATGGGAGGGCAGGGCCCAGGGAGAGGAGAAATTGCTGGAAATGGAGGAGAGAGGAGAATTGTTGGTTATGGATGGAGGAGGGAAGGGCAGAGAGGGACATGGATGGACATGGATGGGAGGGCAGGACCCAGGGAGAGGAGAAATTGCTGGAAATGGATATAGAGCAAGAATTGAAGAAGAAAGGAGGAAAGTAAAGAAATAAATGGAAAGGAAGCCCTGGAAATGGAGTTAAGAGGACAGATAGCAGCAGAATCAGATACTGGGCCAGCATGATCAGAAAAAGAAAGTCACCAGACAACAAAGGTAGAAAAAAATCATTTTATTTTCATTTTAGCGTTTGGAATATGTCCACTTTGAGAATTTACATCTGCTATCTTATTTTGCAATGTATAGCAATTTATTTCTAAGAATATTGCTGACAATTCCTGTCAGTGTGGCAAGTGGCGAGCGATCATTGTCACGGTTAAAAATCATAAAAAATTATTTGTGATCTATTTGTTGAGCAATCCCACAAAGATGCACTCCATCTTTCAGTTCCTATTTCCTTTGCATCTTGTGCCACATGGGGGGAGGGGGGCACCAACTGATAGTCTGCAGGGGGGCGCCAGAGACCCTAGGCATGGCCCTGGTTGTCCTTCTTCGTTAGATCGGAAATAAGCAAATGTGGTAGCAGATAGTATATATAAGAGAAACATCAAAGCATTACTTTGACAGTGTGACAGAGTGGGAGGGTGGGGGTATGCATGGGGACATCAAAGCATTTCATTGATATTCTAATAGGATGGGTGTGGGTAGGTGAGAGGAGGGTGATAAACAGAGAAATACAACTTTATGGTTTATAATGGGCTAGAAAACCCAGATCCTTATTAAGTCCTGTCTGTTGGGTGTCAAAATATTCAATCATTCTGACTTCAAAGGTCTTGCGTTCCTGTTCTGGTCTTGTAAAGTGTTGGCCCACAGGGGTGGGGGCCTGACTGGTACCGGCTATTTTCATGTGATGTCTGTGCAGATTGAATCTTGTCTTAAGCATCTGGCCTGTTTCTCCAATATAGCATCCTTCGTTACATTTTTTACACTGAATGATATATACCACATTGGAAGATGAGCATGTGAAAGATTCCTTTATGTTGAATATTTTTCCTTTGTGAATGACTGTGGGGTCCTGAGAAATGTTTTGGCATAGCTTGCAACTGGATGTATTGCAGGGAAATGTGCCCTTCTCTTCATTTTCAGTCTGTGTTGGGAGTTTACTTCTGATTAGCTTGTGTTTTAAGTTTGGTGGCTGTCGGAAGGCCAGCACTGGTGGGGATGGGAATATCTCTTTCAGTAATTCATCTTCCTGGAATAGGGGCTGTAGGTATCTTATGATTTTCCTCAGTTTCTCCAGCTCTGGGTTGTATGTCACTACAAGGGGAATTCTGTCTGTGGCTTTTTTTTTCTTTGTACTGTAGCAGATTTTCCCTGGGTGTTTTGAGGGAGGAGGCAATATTCTTGGAGATTATTTTGGGGTTGTAGCCTTTCTGTTTGAAGGATGCAGTCAGGGTTTCAAGGTGTCTGTCTCTATCCCCTGGGTCCGAGCAGATACGGTGGTATCTTGTGGCTTGGCTGTAAATAATGGATCTTTTTGTATGTGAAGGGTGGAAGCTGGAGTTGTGGAGGTAGCTGTATCTGTCTGTGGGTTTCTTGTATATAGATGTTTGTATATAGCCATAACTGATTGAGACTGTGGTGTCCAAAAAATTGACTTTTTCTGGGGAGTAGTCTAGAATCTCTAATATACAATCAGTCAATTTAAAGTATAAGTCCTAAAATACATGGACCTCTTCATGATCAATGTATAAATGATGGATATATTGTATGTATGATCAGTCAATCTATCAAATTAATATGCACTTGATATCAAATATTGCTATATTAAATTCTATTTTATTTACATTAGTTCCTTGAAAACAAACAGTGCATGAGTACATATATTTCTACTACTGCAGGAACAATCTGGTCAGAATACAAACAACCAGGATACCAACCCCCCTTTCCCAAACAACCCCCAACCCCCCCCCCCCCCCCCCCCCCCCCCCCCCACAGACACACACATACTCATACACACTTTGGTAGGCAAAAGACTAACTGTAAACACAGCTATGCTAAGAACAGCTTCGGAAGTTCAAAAGGTGACTATGCGCCCGAGGGGGCAATGTATGCTAAAAGTTCTTTCAGGTAGCAGTAAACAAACTGCCTCCTCACAGGGTCCTCAAAATTCTGAATGCCCTGATGTTCCACTCTTAGCTGAATAATAAGCAAAGTGCACCAACGTTGTATTGTGGGCCCCTTGTCTGACAGTCAGCATAGCAAAATTGCCTTTAAGCCAAACAAAACTGCTTTGCTCAGGAACCATTTAAAACCAGATGGCACAGGGTCCGTGTAAGTGTATCGTCCAAAGAGTAATAGGGGATCCAGTTGCACAGTGCAGCTCCAATTGGCAGTCATGGGATGAAGCATACCCCTTCAAAATCTAGCTATACATACACATTGCCAAAACATATATCCCAGAGAGGCCGGGGCGAAGTCACACTTTGGACAGGTATCCCCAGTGTGGAGACCTGCCTGGAATGTGCAATGCAGAGATATATGTAATCAGAGGGCAAATTTGTAGAAAAGTTCTCTATATAACGTGGAGAGGCATAATCGAACAGCGCCGGCCAAATAGATGGCCGGCCATCTATTTGGCCGGCGCCGCAAAGAGCAGTCTCGAACCGTATTATCGAAAAAGATGGCTGGCCAAATGCCAGAGATGGCCGGCCTCGGTTTTCGCCAATAATGGAAACCGAGGCCAGCCATCTCAAACCCGGTCAAATCCAAGGCATTTGGTCATGGGAGGGGCCAGCATTTGTAATGCACTGCTCCCCCTGACATGCCAGGACACCAACCGGGCACCCTAGGGAGCACTGCAGTGAACTTCAAAAATAGCTCCCAGGTGCATAGCTCCCTTACCTTTTTTTTATTTTGTTACATTTGTACCCCGCGCTTTCCCACTCATGGCAGGCTCAGTGCGGCTTACATGGGGCAATGGAGGGTTACCTTGGGTGCTGAGCCCCCCAAAGCCCACTCCCCACAACTGTACACCACTACCATAGCCCTTAGGGATGAAGGGGGGCACCTACATGTGGATACAGTGGGTTTAGGGGGGGTGGGTTGGAGAGCTTAACAAAATCGGCTTTCTATTATACCAATTTCACCGGCTTCAGGAGATGGCCGGCCATCTCCCGATTTGTGTCGGAAGATGGCCGGCGATCTCTTTAGAAAATAAGCTGGATAGTCACAGTTGCTTGGAAAGGCAGTTTATAAAATGACATGCATTCTCACAGTTAGTATACAGTGGAGGTTTCTAGACCATCTGTTGGCCACAGTTGCATAATTAAGGTCAGGAGTGGTATCCTTTAAATAATGATGATGGAATTTGAGAGGCACATATAATTGAGAGTCCTAAGTATATGCCTCAAATAAAGTATCTTGCACATCCTCAGATTAGTCCAGTTCAGTGAAGAGATATAATGTAACTGTAGATAAGCAAAGTAATGAATAGGCAAAATGGAAAACTCTCATTTTAAATCTTCAAATGCCTCCAATTTCTCTTCATTATTGACTGCCCGAGCCAAGTACACCAAACCAGACTCTGCCCAGCAAGTAAAAATGCTAGTTCCCTGCCCTGAAGGAAAGTCTGGATTATTACATGGGGATAAAAAGGGAATGACTTTGGCAGAAAATGATACCTGCTACACATCCAGTGCCACACTTCCCGTGCGGACCGGAGCAAAACATGCCAAAGCCCTTCTTGGAAATTTGCTGGAAGTATGTAAAATGTGGCTGAAATGCACCTCTGGCAGCAATTGCGTTTCAATGGATGTGACCAAAAAATGGTCTGTTCCCCGATACCAGTCATTGATGTGTTGCATACCGCTGGCCACCATCAAATAGCAGATATTAATCAATCCCATACCTCCATGTGCCTTAGGTGCCTGAGCCAACGGCATGCAAGGCCTTTTGCCCAACCACAAGTAATTTTGCACCAAATGGGTCAATTCTTACTCCTCCCAACAATGAAGAAAAAGAGGGAGCATTTGAAACGTGTACAACCAATGTGGAGCCAAAATCATATTAAATAAATGTACACGTCCCATAGGGACAAAGGATATATCTTCCAAAAGTGCAATCGAGTACGCTCAATAAGGGGACATACATTGAAAAGATACAAAGTGGGCAAGTCCATAGGTATAGTAATCCCCAAATAAGTCAATGCCCGTTCCACCAAGGTAAAGGGAAATGGGCCCCACCAGTGTGTCCAAACATACTCTTGCACTGGGAGCACTTTAGACTTGGTCAGGTTCAGGGAAAACCCAGAAAAACTCCAAAAGTGGTTCAAAATATGCAGCAAATGCAGACATGTATCCTGGGGGCAATTAAAAATATTGAAAAGTCATTAGCGTATGCTAGGGCTTTAAGCTGCTGACCTTGTAATTCTAGCCCTGAGACCTGGGGAGTGCTATTCATCATCCAAGGGAGGGACTCCAGAGAGAGGTCAAAAAGAAGAGGGGATGGGGCAGCCCTGTCAGGTACCCCTGCTGATATTAAAAGAAGCTTTGCGTTCCCCATTAATTAAAACCTGCACCTGAGGCAAGTTGTATAAAGTGGAACTAGCTTGGGAAAACCACCCTGAATCCTCACTCTAATACCGTGAACAAATGTTGCCAATGGACGTGATCAAATGCCTTAGCTGTGTCCAAACTCACCACCAGCACCGAAATCTCATACACCTTTCAGTGGGACATCGCCAAGAGAACCTTCCACACTTTTAGCACAGATTGGCGAGTCTTAACAAAGGCTACCTGCACAGGCCCAATGAAATCTGGTAAATGAGCCATCAGATGAGTATCCAATACTCAGACTATGTCCACATTGAGCAAAGAGATCGGACGATAGGAATCCGTCTCCTCCCATGGCTTGCCTGGTTTGGAAAGAAGAGTAATCAATGCTACGTTATCATCGGGAGGAAATGCACCTCCCTCTGCCACTGATTTGTAGTAACTTAGCAATAAGTACATAACATAAGTACATAAGTACCGTCATACTGGGAAAAGACCAAGGGTCCATCAAGCCCAGCATCCTGTCTCTGACAGCGGCCAATCCAGGCTTCAAGAACCCGGCAAACCCCCCCTCCCCCCAAAAAAATTAATAATGAAAAAAAAATTAATAATGTTCAATGGACTTTTCCCTCAGGCATCTGTCCAAACCTCCATTAAATTCCGTAAGGCCAGCTGCTGTCACTACATTCTCCGGCAATGAGTTCCAGAGTCTAACTACACGCTGAGTAAAGAAAAACTTTCTCCTGTTTGTTTTAAATCTACCATATTCTAGCTTCATCTTGTGTCCCCTGGTTTTGTTGTTGTTTGAAAGTGTAAACAAACGCTTCACATCTGTCCGCTCTAATCCGTTCATTATCTTGTAGACTTCTATCATATCACCCCTCAGCCGCCCTTTCTCCATGCTGAAGAGCCCTAACCTTCTCAGCCTTTCCTCATAGGGAAGTCGTTCCATTCCCTTTATCATTTTCGTCGTCCTTCTCTGCACCTTTTCTAATTCCTTTTTATCTTTTTTGAGATGCGGCAACCAGAATTGGACACAATACTCGAGGTGCGGTCATACCATGGAGCGATACAACGGCATTATAACATCCTTGTGTTTGTTTTCCATCCCTTTCCTAATAATATTCAACAATCTGTGTGCTTTCTTAGCCGCCGCAGCACACTGAGCAGAAGTTTTTAACATCTTATCCACGATGACTCCCAGATCCCTTTCTAGGTCCATAACTCTTAACGCGGAACCTTGCATGACATAGCTGTAATTCGGGTTCCTCTTACCCACATGCATCACTTTGCACTTGTCAACATTGAACTTCATCTGCCACTTGAACGCCCAATCCCCTAGTCTCGCAAGGTCCTCCTGTAATTTTTCACACTCCTCCTGCGACTTGACGACCCTGAATAATTTTGTGTCATCTGCGAATTTAATTACCTCACTAGTTACTCCCATCTCTAGGTCATTTATAAATATGTTAAAAAGCAGCGGTCCCAACACAGACCCCTGCGGGACCCCACTAACTACCCTTCTCCACTGAGAATACTGACCATTCAACCCTACTCTTTGCTTCCTATCTTTCAACCAGCTCTTAATCCATAGTAATACCCTACCTCCAATCCCATGACTCTCCAGTTTCCTCAGGAGTCTTTCATGAGGCACTTTGTCAAACGCCTTTTGAAAATCCAGATACACAATTTCCACCGGCTCCCCATTGTTCACATGTTTGTTCACCCCCTCAAAAAAATGCAGTAGATTGGTGAGGCAAGACTTCCCTTCACTAAATCCATGCTGACTTTGTCTCATCAGCCCATGTTTTTGTACGTGCTCTGTAATTTTATTCTTGATAATAGCCTCTCCAGCATTATCCATAACAAAATTGGTGCACCCTTAGCGGCACATTGTAAATGTTATGGCCATCAGTTCGATCTACTGAGATGTTGGGCTATTACTCATGTGAAACAATCTATCTGTGGAGGTGATAGAAATAAATTATTGTTGCAACAAGAACAACGTTGGATACATTGTTTAAATACTATTGAGCCTAATGGACTGAACACCCATACTCCAATGGGCTGCATTTTTGTAATTTTCTATGGACACACTTTAAGTATCCTTTTAACTATGACATCAGCCTTTGTATGATTGGCTTGTGGAGCCAGCACCTTGATTGTTTCAAATTGACAGCGTTCATTTAAATTGTGGGTGCCATTTTATGAGCACGCTTTGTCAACAGCTGAAGTAGCTACTACACAGTATTAGTTCGCTTTTTTCTTTAAAGAAGTTTTTTACAATTTGAGTGCGTGAATTGTGTTTTGATTCTAAATCTTTTTTCAGGACATTCCGTGGCTGGGTCTCCAGAATAAGCCATCTGGGACCTCTGCTCAATGGATGATTTGATGAAACAGTGATGCAATCAGCTGTGCACCTTAAACTAAGTTAAGTACTTTTTCTTTGATTGATTGGTGGAGAATAAAGTTGAAATGTGCTTTTGGATCCACTAAACATTAAATTATTTTGGGAGGTTTTTCTGATCCTTGATTATTGATGGACTGGCCACATTTATGAACTACTTTATTTTAAGACAGTAGAAATTGTGGACTTTGGTCTTATGAGGTCTTTTCCTCCCTATTTTGAAAAATTGCATTTGGTTCCTGAACTTCTACATTATACTATCCAGCTCATTTTCGAAAGAGAAGGGCGCCCATCTTCCGACACAAATCGGGAGATGGGCGTCCTTCTCTCAGGGGCGCCAGAATCGGCATAATCGAAAGCCAATTTTGGGCACCCCCAACTGCTTTCCATCGCCGGAACGGCTGAAGTTCCCGGGGGCATGTCGGAAGAGTAGCGAAGGCGGGACAGGGGCGTGCTGGTGCGTGGTTAAGAGATGGGCGCCCTTGGCCGATAATGGAAAAAAGAAGGGTGTCCCTGGTGAGAATTTGGTCCGCTTTATTTGGTCCCTTTTTTTTTTAGGCCCAGGTCCCAAAAAAGTGCCCGAACTGACCAGATGACCACCGGAGGGAATTGGAGATCACCTCCCCTGACTCCCCCAATGGTCACTAACCCCCTCTCACCCTAAAAAAACACTTTAAAAACTTTTTTTGCCAGCCTCAAATGTCATACTCAGGTCCATCGCAGCAGTATACAGGTCCCTGGAGCAGTTTTAGTTGGTGCAGTGGACTTCAGGCAGGCGGCCCCAGGCCCATACCCCCTACCTGTTACACTTGTGGTGGACAATGGGAGCCCTTCAAAATCCACCCGAAACCCATTGTACCCACATCTAGGTCCCCCCTTCACCCCTTAGGGCTATGGTAGTGGTGTATAGTTGTGGGGAGTGGGTTTTGGGGGGGACTTTGGGGGGCTCAGCACACAAGGTAAGGGAGCTATGCACCTGGGATCAATTTGCAAAGTCCACTGTAGTGCCCCCTAGGGTGCCCGGTTGGTGCCCTGTCATGTGAAGGGGACCAGTGCACTATGAATCCTGGCCCCTCCCATGACCAAATGCCTTGGATTGGTTCGTTTTTGAGATGGGCACCATTGGTTTCCATTATGGTCGAAAACCGATGGCGCCCATCTCTAATGTTAACCTAAATGTTCAGATTTGGGCGCCTCCAACCGTATTCTCGAAATGAAAGATGGACGCCCATCTCGTTCAAAAATACGGTTGGCCCCGCCCCTTCGTGGCGCCGTCTTCGGAGATGGGCGCCCTTAGTGATGGGCATCCCCAGTCGAAAATGCCCCTCCATGTATACCATTGTTTATTTTAGATAAGCTCTATTTTGTGTATGGTATATTGATCCCCAATATCTTGTGGTGACATAGTAACATAGTAACATAGTAGATGACGGCAGAAAAAGACCTGCACGGTCCATCCAGTCTGCCCAACAAGATAACTCATATTTGCTGCTTTTTGTGTATACCCTACTTTGATTTGTACCTATGCTCTTCAGGGCACAGACCGTATAAGTCTGCCCCGCACTATCCCCGCCTCCCAACCACCAGCCCCTCCTCCCACCCACCGGCTCTGGCACAGGCACAGATCGTATAAGTCTGCCCAGCACTATCCTCACCTCCCCAGCCCTGCCTCCCAACCCCGGCTCTGGCACAGACCGTACAAGTCTGTCCAGCACTATCCCCGCCTCCCAACCACCAGTCCCGCTTCCCACCACCGGCTCTGGCACAGACCGTATAAGTCTGCCCAGCCCTATCCCCGCCTCCCAACCTCCAGCCCCACCTCCCGATCTTGACTAAGCTCCTGAGGATCCATTCCTTCGGCACAGGATTCCTTTATGCTTATCCCACGCATGTTTGAATTCCGTTACCGTTTTCATTTCCACCACCTCCCGCGGGAGGGCATTCCAAGCATCCACTACTCTCTCCGTGAAAAAATACTTCCTGACATTTTTCTTGAGTCTGCCCCCCTTCAATCTCATTTCATGTCCTCTTGTTCTACCACCTTCCCATCTCCAGAAAAGATTCGTTTGCGGATTAATACCTTTCAAATATTTGAACGTCTGTATCATATCACCCCTGTTTCTCCTTTCCTCCAGAGTATACATGTTTAGTTCAGCAAGTCTCTCCTCATACGTCTTGTAACGCAAATCCCATACCATTCTCGTAGCTTTTCTTTGCACCGCTTCAATTCTTTTTACATCCTTAACAAGATACGGCCTCCAAAACTGAACACAATACTCCAGGTGGGGTCTCACCAACGACTTATACAGGGGCATCAACACCCCCTTTCTTCTGCTGGTCACACCTCTCTTTATACAGCCTAACAACCTTCTAGCTACTGCCACCGCCTTGTCACACTGTTCCGTCGCCTTCAAATCCTCAGATACTATCACCCCAAGATCCCTCTCTCCGCCCGTACCTATCAGACTCTCCCCACCTAACACATACGTCTCCCGTGGATTTCTACTTCCTAAGTGCATCACTTTGCATTTCTTCGCATTGAATTTTAATTGCCAAACCTTAGACCATTCTTCTTCAAATAAGCCACTGCCTGCGATCCTCCCCAGGTCTTGACAACCCTCGCCAACAACCCTCCCACCTTGTTTCCATATCTGTGAAATCTATACTTCTGATAAATAAGACTACGATCCGTTTGCTTGTGAATTAAGGTGTTCAAGACCACTTTTGCTAAAACATAAGTGTCCTTAGAACAGGGAGTGTGTGCACATATGTATTCTCTTTTGAACCATTGTAACTTAGCATCTAAGTGACTAATACTAATTGCTAGTTGCTTGTGTCACTTAGCAGTGTACACAATAATCTCCCCCATGAGTACCGTCTTGGCAGCAGCCCAAAATAAAAGAGGCTGATTTTGCATGTTGTTTATTATGAGTCAAGTATTGCTCCCACTTGGACATCAAATATTCCTGAAATTCCTTGTTTTTCACCAAATAATCTGGAAAACACAGTCCCGGGGTTTTATGATATGTGGGAGGAACATCAATGTTGATCCAAATCACGGAGTGATCTGACACAGCCTCAGGGCCCATTACTACCTCTGTTACTGAAGAAAACAGCAAGCAAGATGTGAGTATGTAATCCAATCAAATAAGCATATCATGGGCCTTGGATCTGTGCATATAATCACAGTCTATGGGGTGGAGCAGTCTTCACACATCCACTAGATTTAATGCTTGGCTAAAAGACTGAAGCATTCCATACCCAGGGTCAGTCACCACACTCTGTGGCATAGTTTGAGGACAATCAAGTTCCAGATCCATAAGCAAATTCATGTTCCCCCACTACCATAAGGTCCCGTCCAGAATATGGGAGCAATACCTTTAACACAGAGAGGTAAAAAGCAGGGGTCAAAGGGGGTGGGGCCATGCACCACTACCAAAAGAAACTCTTGTCTCTGCACCGAGTTTTACTATCAAGTATCGTCCCTTGGCATCTTTTGAGAGCTCCTCCACAGTGCATGCCAGAGACTTATAAATCAATACAGCCACCTCCCCTCTTTATGCCACCCAAGGAAGCATAATATACTCTGCCTACCCGCTGTCAACAAAGTTTTTGATGCTCCAAATCATTAAGTCTTGTTTCTTGCAAGCAGGCTATGTCAGCCCCCTGTCACTGCAATGTAGGCAAGATTTTAAACCACAGAAGAAATTCCCCCCACATTCCACATAGCTATCCACCAACAGGAGGCAACCATGACCCAAGTACAATGCAACTATTGGTGAACCAGCCAAATACATATTGGACCTGTCCGGAGTGCCCAGCCTTCACCCTAGACATAAAGACATATAACGTAGTAAAATCACATTCTAGCGTACATCTCCCAGGAAAAACCCACCAAGTGTGTAAAAGTACTTCCCCTTCTCACCCCCCTCCCCACTGCCATACCGTCCCCCTTGAGCAAACCTCAAGATACTTCCCCAACTGAAATCTCCATAAGCACTCCAGACTCTCTAGCCAGGGTACGAAAGTCACATATTGTGCAGTGAGGGTACCCGCCCATTGCAGTAATCACCCCCTCCCCAAAAAATAAGCATATGATCACACTACCCAGAAATACACCTGCAGACCGCAAACCAGGCATTCCAAGTTCCTCACAAAATGAAAACTTGTTCCAAGGCACTGTCACTGTGGTATCAAAGTAGTACATGTGGGGCAGGCAGGTGGGGCAGTCCATCTACTGAACTGTGTCAGCTTGCACATTAAGACTTTTCAGGAATTCCTGAGCTTTATCCACAGAGTCTCACTGGTGCCAGGTGCCTTCATAATAAACTTTGAGTAAGGCTGGATAAAGAAACATAAAACGTACTTTCTTTTTATTTATTTATTTGTAGCATTTGTATCCCACATTTTCCCATCTATTTGCAGGCTCAATGTGGCTTACATTATGCCTTGATGGCGATCGCCATTCCGGGTACAGAATTTCAGATGGTAATACATTTAGGTGCATACATTCATGGTACGGGAGAGTACATTTTAGTAATGCATACAAATGATTTTGCATTAAAGTGCATACATACATGGTACAGAGTAATGCATTATGACATTGCATAGAGGTTTCTAAGTGATAAAGTGAGTTGTAGCATAAGTTAGGTCATCGTCTATAGAGATGTCGTTATCAATTTAGGAAAAAGGTTGGTAGTGCATATTGTGTAGCTTTCTTTAATAGCAATGAGGTTAGACAGTCAAGCGGTAAGAGTTCGGTTTTGTCTAGTTCATGTAAAGTCTGTTTATTTTGTATTTAGGATGGAACGTTATGGTAAGCCTTCTTGAATAGGTTCATTTTCAGTAGTTTGCGGAAGATTGTTAGGTCATGTATTGATTTTATGGCCTTTGGTAATGCATTCCGTAGTTGCGTGCATACGTAGGAGAAGCTAGATGCATATGTGGATTTATATTTTAATCCTTTACAACTGGGGTAATGGAGATTGAGGAATGTTCGCGATGATCTTTTTGCATTCCTAGTAGGCAAGTCTATGAGGTCTGACATATAGGTCGGAGCTTCCCCATGAACGATTTTGTGGACCAGGGTGCAAACTTTGAACGCAATTCGTTCTTTTAAAGGAAGCCAGTGTAGTTTTTCTCTTAGTTTTCCACACGCGAGGAATATATGGGGTCAAAGTGCTTATGGGGCTCAAGCAAATCCACTGAGTAGTCCTGGAAGATACGAATGGGCAGACAGTCATACGTAAGCTCCACTCTATGTTGATAATAGTATTGCAGCACCTCCATCCAATCAGGATGGCCTTGTGTAACCTATGCCAGCACTCAATATGGTGCGCCCAATCCAATTTTATTGGGCCCATTACAGCACACAGTGGGAAATTTTCAGCAAAACATTCCTCCAAAAGTGGTAAGGTACAGACATCTATGATTGTCTCCAGGAACCCCAAAAACCACAAATTTGCCCAGTTGGAGCAGAATTAAAGCTCCTTAATGCGCTCATATACATAAGTACATAAGTATTGCCATACCGGGACAGACCAAAGGTCCATCAAGCCCAGCATCCTCTTTCCAACAGTGGCCAATCCAGGTCACAAATACCTGGCAAGATCCCAAAAAAAGTACAAAACATTTTATGCTGCTTATCCCAGAAATATTTTCTCCACGTCCAATTTAATAATGGTTTATGGACTTTTCCTTTAGGAAGCCGTCCAAACCTTTTTTTAGACTCTGCTAAGCTAACCACCTTTACCACATTTTCTGGCAACTAATTCCAGAGTTTAATTACATGTTGAGTGAACAAAATTTTCCCATATGTGTTTTAAATTTACTACTTTGTAGCTTCATCGCATGCCCCCTAGTCCTAGTATTTTTGGAAAGCAAAACAGATGCTTCACGTCTACCCATTCCACTCCACTCATTATTTTACAAACCTCTATCATATCTATCCTCAGCCATCTTTTCTCCAAGCTGAAGAGCCCCAGCTGCTTTAGCCTTTCCTCAAAGGGAAGTCGTCCCATCCCCTTTATCATTTTCATCACCCTTCTCTGCACCTTTCCTAATTCCGCTATATCCTTTTTGAGATGCGGCGACCAGAATTGAACATAATATTCGAGGTGCGGTCGCACCATGGAGCGATACAAAGGCATTATAACATCCTTAGTTTTGTTTTCCATTCCTTTCCTAATAATACCTAACATTCCATTTGCTTTCTTTTTTTTTTTTTAAACTTTATTGAATCAAAGATTTTAAAACAGAACACCATCAAAACAACATTCAAACTGTTTTCTGGTAACACAGTCTTTACAGTAGTTCAGGGCAGCCATGCTGCCATCCATCTCTAATCTGCATGCATAACCTACTTCATTAGTGCATCAAATTGTATATCCATCCTTGACCCATCATGTTTTTCCTCCCCCCCCCCCGTGAATATAAATTGTAGCAGTGTATTACCCCCTTCTAAGTTCTCTCCCCTCCCCCGTCCACTGAGCTTGAAGCCTAAGTATCCACTCTCTAATTGTAATGTCCAAAACTTACCCATTCCCCTTGCTTTGTGCTTTGGGAACTTAAAGATTTGGGTTTAAAGGAGGAATTGTAGGCAAAATATAAAAAGCAAATTTTAACAACTAATCGCCATAGTCTTTTCCACTTAGTTTTAAAAGCTTCGTACCATAGCATTAACAGATAGAATCTAACAAGCACTGCAGGATCTAGTTTAGTCTTCCCGTCCACCCCTAGGACAGCTCTTCATTTATAGTCAGTTATTGTAATTAGGGTAACAAGCAAGGAGTGCTCTTACAGAGTTTTAAATACATTTCATTACCATCTAAGAAGGAAACACTAAATAAATCATACAATATACTATATAAACCAAAAGACACTTTTATATTAGGCTAATATCCTTAATACTGTAGCAAGTTTTAAATTATTGAAAAACTCAAAAACACTAAGATGGAGTCAGCAGTCCAGCAGCGAGAGGGGTGCTATCCAGTCTTTTGCATTGAGTGTCACATGTATGATTATCTCCCAGTTGGTGAGATGTCATATGTGTGTGCCCGATGCAAAGAGCTCCGTTCTCTTGAGGCTAGAGTAGCAGACTTGGTGGAGCTGAGGGAGACAGGGAGGTACATGGAGGAGACCTACAGGGATGTTGTAGAGAAGTCCCACCTCCAGTCTGGTAGCCCCTATGCTTGATGCTCTGTAAAATCCTTTCTTCTCTACCAGGTAGACCCATAGTTTCAGCATGCGGCTCTATTTTAGAGCCACTTTCTGTCTTTGTATATACATTTTTACGTCCCTTTGTAAGCCGGACACCATCCTATGTACGTGACTCATCAGACATGATTAATATATTGAACGATATAATCCCTGATAAAAATATGATTTTAGTCACACTAGACATAGAGAGTCTATACACCAATATACCCCAACTAGAATTGATTGAGATTATTAGACACATTATTTCAAATAGAGATTTTTATCACCGTATACCAACTGATTTTATCATTGAGTTAGCTATTATTGCATAAACTAAAAATTATTTTTCTTTTAATGGTAAGTTTTATCAGCAAATTAAGGGCACAGCAATGGGTGCGACCTTCGCACCATCCATTGCAAACTTATATGTGAGTAATTTGGAAGATAAATTTTTAACCAGTAATAATTTTATATCCAATATTTCATTATGGAAACGCTACATAGATGACATTTTTTTAATATGGAATGGGACGCTCCAGGATTTGAATAGTTTTTATAACTGGCTTAATACTTTAGACCCGAATTTGAAATTTCAGATGAATCATGATGAACAATGTATACCTTTTTTAGACATTAAGATTAGTATTAAAGATAATACATTTGTGACAGACATCTGTAGGAAACCGACAGTTGTTAACAAATTTTTGAACTACGGTAGTTGTCATAGTCGATCCTTAAAAAAGAATTTGCCATTTAGCCAATTTTTGAGGCTACGAAGATTATGCTCTGACTCATGTAGTTATCAACTTAGAGCAGCAGATATGACTCGACGCTTCTATGAAAAAGGCTATCCACTCAAGCATATCGATGAAGGATTTTACAGAGCATCAAGCTTATCGAGATCAACATTATTACAACCAGTTAAGAAGAAGAAAAATGAGAAGATTGTATGTACTTTGCCTTTTAATCACATATCTAATCCAATTATAAAGATCATTAAGAAACATTGGCATCTACTACAAGGAATCACATCTCTTAATAATAAAGAATTACTCATAGCCTTTAAGCGTGAACAAAATCTTAAAGATATGCTGGTTCCATCAGCTCTGCGTAATTTACCTACAATTAAAAGAAATCTACCTGTGGGTCATCATCCTTGTGGATCATGCTCAGTTTGCAATGTTAATATGAAAACAAGTGTTGTACACATTCCATCATCTAACAAAACTGTGTATCTTAAAGAGTTCTCAAATTGCAAAATGAAAAATGTCATCTATATAGTGATTTGTCCATGTGGCTTGGCTTATATAGGCAAAACAAAGAGACAGTTTTTTTTTTCTTTACATTTGTACCCCGCGCTTTCCCACTCATGGCAGGCTCAATGCGGCTTACATGTTCAATACAAGAATCATTGAACATAAAAGTGCTTTAAAAAGGAATGCACTTTAAAAACCATTAGTGACACATGCAAAGGATCTAAGACACCGTTTTGAAGAATTACGTTTTTGTGTGATATTTGTTTACAACCACAGCTGGCGAGGAGGAACGGCTGACAATTTTCTTTTAAAGAGAGAACAACAATTTATTTTTGAATTACAGACGCTACATCCAGAAGGTTTGAATATGGAAACAGACTTATCTGTATTCCTCTAATTCACAATATATTTTCATTGATTTTTTCATTTATTTTGGGTCCATCTTTTTTTCATTATTTATCATTGTGGGATCCTACACTGCCTGAATCTTACTGGCCCATCTCCTTATTGAAGTGAAGCTGCTTGCTAAGATCATTGCAAACTGTCTCACTAAAATTCTTCCTTCTCTCGTTCATGAATCTCAAGTGGGCTTTGTTCGTGGACGCTCAGAGGCTAAGAATCTCCATAAAATTCTGATTAAGTTGGAACATAGGAGGAGAGAAGATTTACGGTTCCTCCTCATCAGCTTTGACGCTGAAAAGGCTTTCGGCTAGGTTCATTGGGATTTTTTGTTTGCAGTGCTCAATCGCTATAGTTTCTTCGGTTGGTTTCTCTCTGTCATAAAGGCCTTATATTTTGTTCCCAAAGCCCAGTTATCGATTAATGGCATGGGCTCACCTGATTTCTGC
Source organism: Microcaecilia unicolor (assembly GCF_901765095.1). NCBI lineage: Eukaryota > Metazoa > Chordata > Amphibia > Gymnophiona > Siphonopidae > Microcaecilia > Microcaecilia unicolor. The sequence continues at coordinate 233,441,175 of NC_044036.1, forward strand.
ATTTTTTGAGGGATGAGGCAGGACCGTCTGCTTTCCCCACTCCTGTTTGTTCTGACGTTGGATCCACTGCTCTGGGATATAGTGTCCAATCCAGTGATTCTTGGAGTGAGGGTGGGTCCTCTCTGCTTCAAGGTAGCAGTGTTCGCCGATGATTTGCTAGTCCATATCACACAGCCCGCAATGTTAAATATATGGGGATAAAATATCTTTTCTTTAAGCCTGAACATTTAAAGCAATTTATCGAACAGAAACAAGTATTACAAACCTAGTTGGGAAAAGCATCTTGACCATGGGTTCATTAAATAAGAAAATTTAAGTGGATTTAGTGTTAAGCAATTGCTTTTATATATTTCTTTGTTTAAGATTGTCTCCTGAGATATATGGGTCAGCTTTCTCTGTATGGTGGTCTAATACAAGAGGGCAAAAGATTTTCCTATGTATATTGTAATTCAATATTACTTGTTAATTTCCAGCTATTATATAATCTGTTTTTTCCTGTTGCAAGTATTAAGCTTGTAAAATTTGAAAACTTAATAAAATGATTCAAACATATCACACAGCCCGGTGATTCCCTCCCAGCTCTTTTGGAAACATTTCAGCAATATGGGGACTATGTGGGATTTTGCTTGAACCTTACCAAATCGGAGGCTTACATTGGTCGAATCATTCTTTTAAGTATTTGGGCATTCAGTTAGCTCTGGATGTCTACTTATTGTACAGACTAAATGTTCCTGCTTTGTTGACTAGTACCCAAAGGCAATTGGAGGGGTGGAGGACTCTTCCGCTAACACTAATGGGTAGAATCAGTTTGGTTAAAATGGTGATCTTCCCGAAGTGGTTGTATCTACTTCAAACATTACCCCTACGCCTATTACAGAAAGATCTTAAGAGGCTTAATCGGCTTCTATCACAGTTTTGTTGGGCCCGTAAGAAGCCAAAGATGAGATTTTCCTTCTTAGTGGGGTGAGGGGGGGGGGGGGGCAATGGAGTTTTAGGTTTGCCTAATGTGAAGCTATACAACCATGCTTGCTTATTACGCCACCTTGGGGACTGGTTTCAGCAAACCTCCGACTATACCCCTTTAGAGTTTGTGAGTGCATTTTATGCGCTCTATAAATTCCATTTGCTGCTCCATCTTCCGCATATTTAAATCCCATATGTATTTAAATAGAGCTTATTGCTCGATCCTTTGCATGTTGTGTGGAATGTTTTGGTAAAGTCTTTAGGTGGTGAACCTACTGTTACAGATCAGATTTTGATACAAAGGAACGTGGCCTTTGAACCGGGGATGGAAAATCCTACATTTACTCTTTGGGAACAAAGAGGAATTGTATTATTGGAGCACGTGCTGGGCAGAGAAGGGGCTTTGATTCGATTTGAGGAACTAAGGTTGGAACTACCTGGGGAAACAGATTTGCCTATTGTCAAATTATACACATAAAAAAGCAACACTGGGCCTTCAAGACTGGGACAATTGAAGTTCTTTATTGATGAGTGACCCGACACGGGCCGTGTTTCGGTGTTAAACAATGCCTGCCTCAGGGGTCAAAGAATAGCTCTATGACATACACGTGGTATAAGTTTGATGCCCCAGAAATGAATAGTTGTAATCGCAGTTCGCCACACTTGCGAAAATAGAGCTCTGTAGAGAGCTTTCTCATTTATACAAAAACGCTATTGTCAAATTAAACATTATATTACCTCTTTGGTGACTGAGTTTTTAACCTTAAGGACAGGAGACCGGTGAGAGGATTTTTTAATGACATTTCTGAAGAGGGGTTATCAGTTTCCAGTTTGCACCGGGCTCTTACTCAATGGGAGCCCCAAAAATACTTCACTGCTGAAAATAATAAGAAACGGCATAAGGAATGTCAACTCAAATGCAAAGCACTGATAAGGAAAGCTAAGAGGGACTTCGAAAAAAAGATTGCGTTGGCGGCAAAAACACATAGTAAAAATATTTTTAGGTATATTAAAAGCAGAAAGCCGGCAAAAGAATCAGTTGGACCCTAGATGACCAAGGAGTAAAAGGGGCGATCAGGGAAGACAAAGCCGTAGCAGAGAAATTAAATGAATTCTTTGCTTCGGTCTTCACTGAGGAAGATTTGGTTGGGATACCGGTGCCTAAAATGGTATTCGAAGCTGACGAGTCGGAGAAACTTAATGAATTCTCAGTAAACCTGAAAGATGTAATGGGGCAGTTCTACAAACTAAAGAGTAGCAAATCTCCTGGACCGGATGGTATTCATCCCAGCAGGGCCGGTCTTAGCAAGTGTGGGGCCCTATGCAGACCAATTTGATGGGGCCCCACCCTAGCCACGCCCCTACCCTAACTCCACCCCCACCCTAGCTCCACTCCTACCCTAGCTCCAGGACTGGCCACCCCTCCCTCTGAGCTCCAAGGCCCCCAGCTCCAGGGCTTGTCGATCCTGCACAGTCAATGCCAACTGAAAACCATGTCTTTTTCACAAACACAGATACACCCTAATCCACTATAGAATAAGTAGTAATATTTAAAAGTTCTATTTAGACAAAAATTAAACTGAACCCCCAAGATGCCAGACTCTGCATACAATTCAACACCACAGAAACAGAAAATGTCCCCTAGTACTGTGCAAAATATAAAGACAGCAGATGTAAATTTGAAAAAAAAATAACAAATATCAATCACCACTTAAAAAATTAGCAAATAGAAATAAAATAAATATAGAAAATAAAATAAGTTCTGGGAGAAGAGGATATTTCTCTGGTAAGTGAACAAATTTTGCTTGTGCTTTCGGAACTTGAAGATTGGGGTTTAAAGGAGGAACTGTAAGTTAGTGATAGGCTGATATCCTTAATACTTTAGCAAGTTTTAAATTACGGAAAAACTCAAAAAACACTAAGATGGAGTCAGCAGTCCAGCAGCGAGAGGGGTGCTATCCAGTCTTTTGCATTGAGTGTCACATGTATGATTATCTCCCAATTGGTGAGGTGTCATATGTGTGTGCCCGATGCAAAGAGCTCCTAGCTCTCAGAGAACGTGTCCGTTCTCTTGAGGCTAGAGTAGCAGACTTGATGGAGCTGAGGGAGACAGAGAGGTACATAGAGGAGACCTACAGGGATGTTGTAGAGAAGTCCCACCTCCAGTCAGGTAGCCCCTGTGCTACCTTGGAGGAGGGAGGTCTCCTAGAAGGAGAGCATCACCCTGGTGAAGTAGGAAGTACTCCTGTAGCCAGGACCTGCCCACCAGGGGATGTATTATCCTTTCGCACCGAGGATATATCTCCAAATGTTGCCCGGGAGGGAAAGGTTAGGACAGCTGTTGTACTTGGTGATTCGATCATTAGGCATATAGATAGCTGGGTGGCTGGTGGACGTGAGGATCGCCTGGTGACTTGCCTGCCTGGTGCGAAGGTGGCGGACCTCACGCGTCACCTAGATAGGATTTTATATAGTGCTGGGGAGGAGACGGCTGTCTTGGTACATGTGGGTACTAATGACATAGGAAAATGTGGGAGAGAGGTTCTGGAAGCAAAATTTAGGCTCTTAGGTAGAAAGCTGAAATCCAGATCCTCCAGGGTAGCATTTTCTGAAATGCTACCTGTGCCACGCGCAGGGCCCAAGAGACAGGCAGAGCTCCAGAGTCTCAATGCGTGGATGAGACGATGGTGCAGGGAGGAGGGCTTTAGATTTGTTAGGAACTGGGCAACATTCTGGGGAAGGGGGAGCCTATTCCGAAAGGATGGGCTCCATCTTAACCAGAGTGGGACCAGGCTGCTGGCATCGGCGTTTAAGAAGGAGATAGAGCAGCTTTTAAACTAGAAATGGGGGGAAGGCCAACAGTCGCTCAAAAGAGCATGGTTCGGGATAAGGTATCTTTCAAAGATATCACCATAACAGGGAAGATAGAGTATCCTGATAGTGAGGTTGCAAAAGAGATTGTAGTAGATCGGGTATCTTTAAATAACAATAAAAATCAGACAAAAGATTGCCAATTAATACTGTCAAGTACTAAGCATGATGTACTTAGGAACAACAAACATAGTTTGAAATGTCTATATGCGAATGCCAGGAGCCTAAGAAATAAGATGGGGGAGTTGGAATATATTGCACTAAATGAAAAATTAGATATAATAGGCATCTCTGAGACCTGGTGGAAGGAGGATAACCAGTGGGACACTGTCATACCGGGGTACAAATTATATCGTAGTGATAGGGTGAATCGGATTGGTGGAGGGGTAGCATTGTATATTAACGAGAGCCTTGAATCAAATAGATTGAAAATTCTGCAGGAAACAAAACACTCCTTGGAATCACTGTGGATTGAAATTCCATGTGCAAAGGGGAAAAGGATAGTGATAGGAGTGTACTACCGTCCGCCTGGCCAGGACGAACAGACGGATGCGGAAATGTTAAAGGAAATCAGGGACGCAAACAAACTGGGCAACACAATAATAATGGGGGATTTCAATTACCCGCATATAGACTGGGTTAATGTAACATCTGTACACGCAAGGGACATAAGATTTCTTGATGAAATCAAGGACAGCTTCATGGAACAGCTAGTTCAGGAGCCGACAAGAGAAGGAAAAATACTAGACTTAGTCCTTAGTGGTGCTCATGATCTAGTGCAGGGGGTAACGATACGAGGGCCGCTTGATAACAGTGATCATAATATGATCAGTTTTGATATTGGCATTGAAGGAAGTGAAACTAGGAAATCAAGTACGCTAGCGTTTAACTATAGAAAAGGTGATTACGACAAAATGAGAAAAATGGTGAAAAAAAGACTGAAAGGAGCAGCTCGCAGAGTAAAAAACTTGCATCAGGCGTGGATGCTGTTTAAAAACACCATCCTGGAGGTTCAGGACAAATATATTCCACGTATTAGAAAAAAGGGAAAAAAGACTAAACGTCAGCCGGCGTGGCTAAACAGTAAGATAAAGGAAATCATTAGAGCCAAAAAACAATCCTTCAGAAAGTGGAGAAGAGAACCAACTGAAAGTAACAGGATAGATCATAAGGAATGCCAAGCCAAATGCCAAGCCAAATGCAAAGGAGGGCAAAAAAGGACTTTGAGAAGAAATTAGCGTTGGAAGCAAAAATACATAGTAAAAATTTTTTTAGATACATTAAAAGCAGGAAACCGGCCAAAGAGTCGGTTGGGCCGCTGGACGAAAATGGTGTTAAAGGGGCGATCAAGGAGGACAAAGCCGTAGCGGAGAAATTAAATGAATTCTTTGCTTCGGTCTTCACCGAGGAGGATTTGGGGGGGACACCGGTGCCGGAAAGAATATTTGAAGCGGGGGAGTCGGAGAAACTAAACAAATTCTCTGTAACCTTGGAGGATGTAATGGGTCAGTTCAGCAAGCTGAAGAGTAGTAAATCACCGGGACCTGATGGTATTCATCCCAGAGTATTAATAGAACTAAAAAATGAACTTGCGGAGCTACTGTTAGAAATATGCAATCTGTCCCTAAAATCGAGTGTAGTACCGGAAGACTGGAGGGTAGCCAATGTTACTCCGATTTTTAAGAAGGGTTCCAGAGGAGATCCGGGAAATTATAGACCGGTGAGTCTGACGTCGGTGCCGGGCAAGATGGTGGAGGCTATTATTAAGAATAAAATTGCAGAGCATATACAAAAACATGGACTGATGAGACAAAGTCAGCACGGATTTAGTGAAGGGAAGTCTTGCCTCACCAATCTAATGCATTTTTTTGAGGGGGTAAGCAAACATGTGGACAATGGGGAGCCGGTTGATATTGTATATCTGGATTTTCAGAAGGCGTTTGACAAAGTGCCGCACGAAAGACTCCTGAAGAAATTGCAGAGTCATGGAATCGGAGGTAGGGTATTATTATGGATTAAGAACTGGTTGAAAGATAGGAAGCAGAGAGTAGGATTGCGTGGCCAGTATTCTCAGTGGAGGAGGGTAGTTAGTGGGGTCCCGCAGGGGTCTGTGCTGGGTCCGTTGCTTTTTAATGTATTTATAAATGACCTAGAGATGGGAATAACTAGTGAGGTAATTAAATTCGCCGATGACACAAAATTATTCAGGGTCGTCAAGTCGCAGGAGGAATGTGAACGATTACAGGAGGACCTTGCGAGACTGGGAGAATGGGCGTGCAAGTGGCAGATGAAGTTCAATGTTGACAAGTGCAAAGTGATGCATGTGGGTAAGAGGAACCCGAATTATAGCTACGTCTTGCAAGGTTCCGCGTTAGGAGTTACGGATCAAGAAAGGGATCTGGGTGTCGTCGTCGATGATACGCTGAAACCTTCTGCTCAGTGTGCTGCTGCGGCTAGGAAAGCGAATAGAATGTTGGGTGTTATTAGGAAGGGTATGGAGTCCAGGTGTGCGGATGTTATAATGCCGTTGTATCGCTCCATGGTGCGACCGCACCTGGAGTATTGTGTTCAGTACTGGTCTCCGTATCTCAAAAAAGATATAGTAGAATTGGAAAAGGTACAGCGAAGGGCGACGAAAATGATAGTGGGGATGGGACGACGAAGAGAGGCTGAGAAGGCTAGGGCTTTTCAGCTTGGAGAAGAGACGGCTGAGGGGAGATATGATAGAAGTGTATAAAATAATGAGTGGAATGGATCGGGTGGATGTGAAGCGACTGTTCACGCTATCCAAAAATACTAGGACTAGAGGGCATGAGTTGAAGCTACAGTGTGGTAAATTTAAAACGAATCGGAGAAAATTTTTCTTCACCCAACGTGTAATTAGACTCTGGAATTCGTTGCCGGAGAACGTGGTACGGGCGGTTAGCTTGACAGAGTTTAAAAAGGGGTTAGATAGATTCCTAAAGGACAAGTCCATAGACCGCTATTAAATGGACTTGGAAAAATTCCGCATTTTTAGGTATAACTTGTCTGGAATGTTTTTACGTTTGGGGAGCGTGCCAGGTGCCCTTGACCTGGATTGGCCACTGTCGGTGACAGGATGCTGGGCTAGATGGACCTTTGGTCTTTCCCAGTATGGCACTACTTATGTACTTATGTACATTTTGCTTTCAGAGGCCAAAACATCCTTCCTCAGGTCAATACAGTATAGTACTGTTACAGCATCCTATCCTGACCTGAGGAAGGGGGTTTTGTTCTCCAAAAGTTAGCCAAAATGTATTAAAATTAGTCCAATAAAAAGATTACCTTGTTTACATGTTCTATTATAAACATTTATTAACACAGATACAATACTACTTTATCCTAAAGCAAAAAAATAAAAATATATATTTTATTTACAGTTTGTTGTCTCTGGTTTCTGCTTTCCTCATCTTCTTTTCACTGTCTTCCTTCCATCCAGCATCTGTCTTCGTTCTCTCTCTACCATCCAGTGTCTGCCCTCTCTGCTGTCCCCTCCATCCAATGTCTGCCCTCTCTCCCTGGCCCTTCCATCCACATCTGCCCTCTATCTCTGCCCCTTCCATCCACCATCTGCCCCTGTCTGCCCTTTCCCCCTTCCATTCACTGTCTGCCCTTTCTATCCCTTCCATCCACTGTCTGCCCTTTCTCTCTGCCCCTTCAATCCACCATTTGCCCTCCCTCTCCCATCCATCCAGGTCTGCCCTCCCTCTCGCTCCCCCTTCCATCCAGGATCTGCCCCTCTCTCTGCCCCTTTTTTTCAGCCCCCAGTTCCTGTCATGACTCTTGGAGCTTGGTAATTAGAAGCCCCAATATCATGGAGTATAACCCTGGCACAGTAATCACCTGAAGTCTCTATTATTTTATGAAGTCTCTTTTATTGAATAAATCACAGATATTTTACTCACAGATAGATGTTCAGGATACAGAGACTTCTTAATCTGGAGGCTGTGGGAGGTGGAGATCTGAAGAGAGGTAGTTGTATTGCAGGGGGAGGGGAAGGTAGTTGAACAGGTAGAAATAGTCCAAAGCTGGGTAACTGGAATGTGCAATATCTCATTTGGAAGGAGATATTCTCAGGGTAAAAAACCAGGTTCTTTACAGGGAGTTCTCAGCAGGACAGAGCTGTCTGGAGAAGATGGTGTTAGCTCCATGTCCTTGGCTAGATGGTGTTGGAATGCCTCGTGGCTGAAAGGACAAAGAGGTATTGGGGCTTTCCACAGGCTCAGGGAGGCACAGATAGAGGCCAATGGGAACAGAGCCTGCCATTGGGTAGCAAGGGGTAGTCCTAGAGATAGGAGAGAGAGGTCATACCTGGCTGACCTCTGAGGACAGATAGTAAGACTGAACAGGAAGACAAAAGAGCCAAGCTTGGCAGAGAGAGAGAGAGAGAGAGAGAGAGAGAAGGCCCGGGCAACCTCACAACCAGTGGTAACAGTTCTTACACAGCCAAACAAGTGTGGTTGCACTGCCTGTGAACTACATTACTCACAGTGCATTGCTCATGTATTTTTTGCAGTGAGAAACTGCAGCAATGATAGTCCTTGGAACTGAGAATAACAGTAAAAGCATTACACACATTTTAGGATCACGTTATAAACTAGTGCGAGGCTGTCGGAGGACAGAACAATTCCAGCCCCACTCTCCCACCAGTCCCCTGTTTCAGCCCCAGCCCTTTTCTCCCATGTCCCAAGCTTCAGCCCCCAGCCACTCCTCCCTGTCCCCTTTTCAGCCCCCAGTTTCAACCACAGTCCCCAGCCCTTTTCTCTCACCAGTCCCAAGCTTCAGCCCCAGCCACTTCTCCCTATCTCCTTTTCAGCCCCCAGTACCCACAGTTTCAGCCCCTGCCCCTTTTCAGCCTCCAGTCCCAGTACTAACCCCCTTATCCCACCTACCCTCCTTTTCAGCCCCCAGTTCCAGCCCCCTTCATCCACATGCCTTGTATTAGGGCCCCCCTTTTCAGCCCCAGAACCATTCTCCTACCTGACCCACGCATGCCCCATTTTCCCACCAGCCCCATGCATGGCCCCCATTTCCCATATGGCCCCTTCTCAAACCCCAGTTCCAGCCCCCTTCTCCCATCTGAGAGCCCCCATCCCACACCCTTCTCCCATATGAGTCCCCCTTACCCCCTCCCCCCATCTGAGAACCCCCCATCCCACACCCTTCTCCCATCTGAGTCCCCCTTACCCCCTCCCCCAACTGAGAACCCCCATCCCACACCCTTCTCCCATCTGAGTCCCCCTTACCCCCTCCCCCCATCTGAGAACCCTCATCCCACACCCTTCTCCCATCTGAGTCCCCCTTACCCCCTCCCCCATCTGAGAACCCCCATCCCACACCCTTCTCCCATCTGAGTCCCCCTTAACTCCTCCCCCATCTGAGAACCCACCCCGCAACCTTCTTGTTGGAATGTAATTGTATTTTACATGCATTGCCTGTCACCTATTATTTCTCTGTGATTACTCTGTGACCTCTGATGTGAATTACTTAGAGAGGTCACACAGCTATGCAACTTCCTGTTGGGGGATAGATGCAGCAGATGGAGCACATGGAGCACATGGAGCTCATGATCTCTCCTAACCTGAGAGGATCTATGGTGGTGTGAGCATCCATTACCATCTAAGCACATGGAAGGAGCTGATAATACAAATGTATAGTAATATGTATATATAAGCCTGTCTGATTATAATCTAACTACAAACTGTGAGTAAACAGATGTTTTGTTACTTCAACTTTAAAGTGACTCAGCAGTGAATTATTCAGGGGTGAATGAGAGAGAGATGAAGAAAGAAATTAACATTTCTAAAGCTGAAGCTGTGTGTACTAAAATCTGCTAATTATTTACTACAAATAATCCAACAAAAGGGTTATGGGCCCAGGGCTCAGGAATTGAAAAAGAAGAGAAATATTACCAGGCAGAAAAAAGGCCACATTTTTCTCTTAAGTTTTAAAGGAAAGATTCAGTCTGTCTCTCTCTCCCCCCCACACAGCAGACAGAAGGCTAAGAAAATGGCTGAGGGAAGAAATTCACCATTGTTCTACTCTCTCAAGGTGCCTAAATTAACTGAGTTTAATTATCAGCAGTGGGAACTAAGATTAATATGTCTCCTTCGAGCAAAAGGATTAAATATATGCTTAGACCAAGACAGAACAGCTGAAAATATGGCTGAATGGGACAATGCAAACTATTATGTGAAGTGCATGCTTTTGGAAGCTCTCTCAGAGAAACAAGCCATATTAGTGGAGGGAAAAGATACACCAAAGGACATTTTATATAAACTGAGAACTATGTATGCAACTACATATGCAAAGCAGCAACCAATTTGGCTGGCAGAGTTGAATGAAACCAAATTAAGGGATAAAAGTAAATGTAATGATCACATTATGCATCTTATGTCTTCATTTCAAAAGCTAGAACTTTCTGGAATTCCCATGTGTGATGCATTGAAAAGAGCATTTCTTTTTACCTCACTATCAAAGAAGTTTGATGTTTTTAGGTCTGTAAATGAGGCCATTGAAGGGCAATCTTTTGAACAGGCAACATCAAAACTAAGGCAGGAATGCATAATAAATGATTCTGAGGAGATGTGTTCTCAGAGTCAGTCAGAGAGAAATGAAACAAATTTCTTGGCAAAGAACAGAGGAAGGCGGAGCTATGGGAAAACTCCACCCAAGGGCAAGCTGATTTGCTACTCATGTGGAAAGGAGGGACATGTATCTAAATGGTGTAAGGAAACACAAAACACTCCCTCTAGCTCACCTAAGCCAATGGAACTAAAGAATTTTCAAACCAGGAAATGTATGAAGGACAAAGATAAACACAAGGGTTTTCTAATGGCAGAAAAATCTTTGACTATGGTAAATAATAATTCAAATGAAAGTACTTGGATTTTGGATTCAGGGAGCACATGCCATTTAACCAATTGTAAGGATTTCTTTCAGGAAATGTGTCCAGAAGAAGGAATTCTTAAAACTGCAAACGCAGGGACTGCTAAGATCCAAGCAAAAGGTATTGGATTCTTAAAATGCAAAGTGTCTAATGAAGTTAAAGAAATTCCTGTAAGTGATGTCTTGTATATTCCCCAAGCAGTTTGCAATATGCTTAGTGTATCTACATTAGATAAGAAGGGATTTGTGATTCATTTTGAAAACAGTAAGTGCACAATCTCTAAAAATGATGAAGTGTATGCTGAAGCTTTTATGCATAATGATGTTTATAAGCTGAACATTTCAGGTGAAGCCTCACATATGGCGCAAGTAAGGAAGAATGATGGTAAATGTAGTCTGGAAATCTGGCACCGCCGCCTGGGACATCGTGATTCTAAGGTGATCCAGGATCTTTACAGTAAGCAACTGGCCACCGGCATTCAGATAAGTGCAGATGCTGGTAAAATGGAGAAATGCATAGACTGTGTTACTCAAAAGGTGTGAGACCCTCATTTCCTGCATACACAGGAAATAGGAGTAATAAAGTACTGGACTTAATACACAGTGACTTATGTGGACCGTTTAATATCCCATCATTGGGAAATAACAGATTTGTGCTAATATTCTTGGATGATTTCTCTAGATATTGTGTGGCCTATTTGCTGAAAGAGAAAAGTCAAGTCACAGACATGCTGAAGAAATACGTAGCCATGGTGAGCAATAAATTTGAAAGAAAACCAAAGGTTCTTCAGACCGACAATGGTGGTGAGTTCACTTCACAAAGCATGCGCACATTTCTAGAACAAGAAGGCATTCAGCATATCACAACAGTAGCTTATACACCAGAGCAAAATTCTGTTGCAGAGAGAAAATTTAGGTCACTTGTGGAAATGACCAGATGTATGCTGTCAGATAGCAATCTCCCTAAAAGACTATGGGGGGAAGCCATTCTCACAGCAGTGTACCTACAAAACAGAATGCCAACTAAAGGCGCTGAGCGCACACCACATGAGACATGGCATGGTAGGAAGCCAAACCTGTCACACATAAGAACATTTGGAAGTACAGCATATGCTCATATACCAAAGCAAAGAAGGCATAAGCTGGATTCCACAACAAAAAGGGGCATTTTAGTTGGCTATGCTCCAGGACACAAAGGATATAGAATTTTGAATCTGAAAACTGGCATTGTTGGCATAAGACATGTTACATATTTTGATGAAACAAAAGGGTTGATAAAGGCTGGATTATCCCAGATGAGCCTTATCATCCAGAATATGAAACTAGAACCATAATAGACATGCCAGTGTATATAAATGCCATACCAAGGCAGATGTCTGAAAGCAACTCATCTGTATCTAACGAGGAACAGGCAGAGGAAGCAGACACAGAAAGGATCATTGAAGAAGACAGTACAGTTGGAGAAGGGGAATCAATTGGAGAAGAACTCTCAGATTTAGAGGATGCAGAAAGGTCGGACCAACCTGTTGTCAGACGCTCATCCAGGGAAAACAAAGGTGTTCCACCCCCAAGACTGTCTTACCTAACAAAGTCAGCAGAAGCTCAAGAGCCCTTAACATGGGATGAGATTGAGAAAATGCCAGCAGAAGAAGCTGCTGAATGGCATAAAGCTGCACAAGAAGAAATTGATGCATTGGATAAAAATAATACTTGGATTCTTACAAAATTACCTCCTGGCAAGAAAGCTATAGGATGCAAATGGGTATTCAAGTTAAAAAGGAATGCACAAGGAAAAGTGGAAAGGTATAAAGCCAGATTAGTGGCAAAGGGATATCTTCAAAAATATGGAGAAGATTTTGATGAAGTGTTTGCACCTGTAGTGAAACACACGACAATAAGAACACTTCTGAGCATTGCAGTCTCAAAAGGCATGCAAGTCAACCACATTGATGTGAAAACAGCATTTCTTCACGGAGATATAACTGAAGACTTGTACATGGAACAACCAACAGGTTTCATAAATACAAAACAAAGACAGCTAGTGTGTAAATTAAACAAAGGTCTTTATGGATTAAAGCAAAGTGCAAAATGTTGGAATGAAAAATTGCATGAAATATTGACAAATTTAGGATTTAAGCAAGGTGAAGCAGATAAATGCTTGTACACTAGGTGCACAAATGGACAATATGCATACATTTTAGCTTTTGTTGATGATCTGCTCATTGCAAGCAAAAGTGAGCAAGAGTACAAGGACATTGTAAAGTGTTTAAACCACAATGTTGAGATAAAAGAACTTGGAAATGTGTCATACTATCTTGGTATAGAAATTGAGAAACAAAATGATGGTTCTTATCTTCTAAGCCAGAAGCAGAAAATAAATGAGCTTATTGAAAGTTTAGGTATGCAAGATGCCCAAGTTGTAAGCACTCCCATGATCACTGATTTTCTGAAGGATGAAACAGTAAGAGAACCTTTACCAGATAACATCCAATATAGATCAGCCATAGGTAAGCTTTTATATCTAGCTACCACATACAGGGCTGATATAGCAAATGCAGTAGGAATTTTGAGCAGAAGGGTCAGCTCACCTACCAAATCAGATTGGACTGCAGTTAAAAGGATGGTAAGGTATTTAAAGGGTACCATTGATTGTAAATTAAAGATTTCAGCCAATAGTAATCCAAAACTAATATGTTACTGTGATTCAGATTGGGCAGGGGATCATTCTGATTATAAATCCACAAGTGGATATGTGTTTATGTATGGAAATGTACAAATTTCATGGGCCAGTCATAAACAAAGTATTGTGAGTCTGTCTTGTACAGAAGCTGAATACGTGGCCGTATCGGAAGCGTGCAGAGAACTGATGTGGATTGAAAAACTTTTGCTGGATTTCGGAATAGCTGAAAAGAGACCAATCCAGATAATGGAAGATAATCAGAGCTGCATCCGACTGTCACAGAATGACAAGGTTCAGTCACGCACCAAGCACATCGCAACGAAATACCACAACGTGCGAGAGTTGGCAAAAGAAGGGGTCATCAGTCTACACTATTGTCACACCAGTGAGATGACAGCTGACATCATGACCAAACCGTTACCCAGAGAACATTTTGTGAATCTGCGTATAAAGCTTGGACTTTGTATGAATAAATAATTGCATGACAGTTATGCATGAGAAGGGGTTTGTTGGAATGTAATTGTATTTTACATGCATTGCCTGTCACCTATTATTTCTCTGTGATTACTCTGTGACCTCTGATGTGAATTACTTAGAGAGGTCACACAGCTATGCAACTTCCTGTTGGGGGATAGATGCAGCAGATGGAGCACATGGAGCACATGGAGCTCATGATCTCTCCTAACCTGAGAGGATCTATGGTGGTGTGAGCATCCATTACCATCTAAGCACATGGAAGGAGCTGATAATACAAATGTATAGTAATATGTATATATAAGCCTGTCTGATTATAATCTAACTACAAACTGTGAGTAAACAGATGTTTTGTTACTTCAACTTTAAAGTGACTCAGCAGTGAATTATTCAGGGGTGAATGAGAGAGAGATGAAGAAAGAAATTAACATTTCTAAAGCTGAAGCTGTGTGTACTAAAATCTGCTAATTATTTACTACAAATAATCCAACACTTCTCCCATCTGAGTCCCCCTTCCCCCTCCCCCATCTGAGAACCCCCATCCCACACCCTTCTCCCATCTGAGTTCCCCTTATCCCCTCCCCCCATCTGAGAACCCCCATCCCACACCCTTCTCCCATCTGAGTCCCCCTTACCCCCCTCCCCCCAACTGAGAACCCCCATCCCATTCCTTTCTCCCATCTGAGTCCCCCCCCCGACCCAACCCACCTACCAACTCTGTTCTCCTGCTGCCACCCACTAACTTTAAAAAAAAAATTGAGAAGCGCCGAGTAGCAGGCAGCACCTCGCGTCTGCCCTGCTAGTAAAAATCTCCTGCATGTCGTCGGGACTTCCCACATTGAGTCCCGCCCTCCTCTGAGGTAATAGGCTATTACCTCAGAGGAGGGCGGGACTCAATGCAGGAAGGCCCGACGACGTGCAGAAGATTTCTATTAGCAGGGCAGACGCGAGGTGCTGCCTGCTACTCGGCGCTTCTCAAATTTTTTTTTAAAGGTAAGAAAAGAACAGCGATCGATCGTCAGGGGGGGTGGGAGCGGCGGGTGGGGCAACCTTGAGCGCGGGGCCCTATGCGGTCGCCTCGGTCGCCTTGCCCTAAGACTGGCCCTGCATCCCAGAGTACTGATAGAACTGAAAAATGAGCTTGCGGAGCTGTTGTTAGAGATATGTAATTTATCCTTAAAATCGAGCGTGGTACCGGAAGATTGGAGGGTGGCCAATGTAACGCCGATTTTTTTAAAAAGGTTCCAGAGGAGATCTGGGAAATTATAGACCGGTGAGTCTGACATCGGTGCCGGGCAAAATGGTAGAGACTATTATTAAGAACAAAATTAGAGAAGCATATTCAAAAGCATGGATTAATGAGACAAAGTCAACATGGATTTAGTGAAGGGAAATCTTGCCTCACCAATCTACTACATTTCTTTGAAGGGGTGAACAATCATGTGGACAAAGGGGAGCCGGTTGATATTGTGTATCTGGATTTTCAGAAGGCTTTTGACAAAGTACCTCATGAAAGACTCCAGAGGAAATTTGAGAGTCATGGGATATGAGGTAGTGTTCTATTGTGGATTAAAAACTGGTTAAAAGATAGAAAACAGAGAGTAGGGTTAAATGGTCAGTATTCTCAATGGAGAAGGGTAATTAGTAGGGTTCCTCAGGGCTCTGTGCTGGGACCGCTACTTTTTAACATATTTATAAATGATTTAGAGATGGGAATAACCAGCGAGGTAATTAAATTTGCTGATGACACAAAGTTATTCAAAGTCGTTAACTCGCGAGAGGATTGTGAAAAATTACAGACGGACCTTACGAGACTGGGAGACTGGGCGTCTAAATGGCAGATGACGTGAACAAGTGCAAGGTGATGCATATGAGAAAAAAGAACCCGAATTACAGCTACGTCATGCAAGGTTCCACGTTAGGAGTCATGGACCAAGAAAGGGATCTAGGTGTCGTCGTTGATGATACGTTGAAACCTTCTGCTCAGTGTGCTGCGGCAGCTAAGAAAGCAAATAGAATGTTAGGTATTATTAGGAAAGGAATGGAAGACAAAACTGAGGATGTTATAATGCCTTTGTATCACTCCATGGTGCGACCACACCTTGAATATTGTGTTCAATTCTGGTCACCGCATCTCAAAAAAGATATAGTGGAATTAGAAAAGGTGCAGAGAAGATAAAGGGGATGGGACGACTTCCCTATGAGGAAAGGCTAAAGCGGCTAGGGCTCTTCAGCTTGGAGAAAAGGCCGCTGAGGGGAGATATGATAGAAGTCTATAAAATAATGAGTGGAGTTGAACGGGTAGATGTGAAGCGTCTGTTCACGCTTTCCAAAAATACTAGGACTAGGGGGCATGCGATGAAGCTACAATGTAGTAACTTTAAAACGAATCAGAGAAAATTTTTCTTCACTCAATGTGTAATTAAACTCTGGAATTCGTTGCCTGAGAATGTGGTAAAGGTGGTTAGCTTAGTGGAGTTTTAAAAAGGTTTGGACGGCTTCCTAAAGGAAAAGTCCATAGGCTGTTATTAAATGGACTTGGGGAAAATCCACTGTTTCTGGGATAAGCAGTATAAAATGTTTTCTACATTTTGGGGATCTTACCGGGTATTTGTGACCTGGATTGGCCGCTGTTGGAAACAGGATGCTGGGCTCGATGGACCTTTGGTTTTTCCCAGTATGGCAATACTTATGTACTTATGAGATATAAAGGGAGGGGGATTTGGGGGTGTCCCTATTGGATTGGGATATTTTGAAAAATCTTCAGAGTACCCCGGCCCTTACGCCCTGTGCAAGACTGAGGGAATGTTATTTTCGAGTGCTTCATAGAGCTTCCTTTCCCCATTTGCAACTTAATTTCTATTATCATTCCTTTTGGAGTTGTCACAAAATTAATAGTTTTTGGGTGTCCCTTAAAAACTACATTGGTCCTCTCCTGGGGGGGGTAGGGGTGACTGGTACAGTGGAACAGTTTTTATTAGATAAACAGGGGGCATACCACAGTAGACACAGGGGCAACATCTTGTTATTTCATGAGATGAGTTTGGTGGCACACAAATGTGTATTGCAACACTGGTTGTCTCCTGAGCCCCCAAACATTTGGCACTGGAAAAACCAACTTCAACTTTTCGTGACATGGGAGGCTAGAGATGCCAAGGGATCCCCAAAGAAGAGGAAACAATTCCTGCTGGTTTGGGAGCCTTATCTTCAATCTTTAAATCCAAGAGGGCGTGGTTTGATCTTGAATATTGTGTGAGACATGCTTCTCTAGATATTTACGTGCCACTGCAGTCCTGCTGTTATTGTTGGGTTGGGGGGAGTTTATGGGGGTGTTTTGCTATTTGTTAGAGCCTGGGGGGGGCTACAAGAACACAAGCCCTCCATGGTTTTTGCAGATGTTTGTGGAGACTGGGGTAGAGGGGTTGGGTGAGGGGGAAGATAGTTGGGGGAAGACTGAAATATTGTTTGTCGGTGCAACATTCATACATAAGTTTTGTTTTGTTGATGTTATCCATGGATTTATTCTTTAATAAAAATTGTTTCAACATAAAATCTGCTAACCCTGGCATCCATACACGCATGCATCGGTGTCTTTAGTTGGACCTGACTTCATACTGGAAGGAACACCACTTTTGGAGCAGAGACCATCTGTTGGCTGCAAGCTATTTTGTTGCATGTAAGATAAAATACATCTTTATTTTGGAAAAGGTTTGTGTTATGGTATTGTGAATTTTCACCAGTAATGAGTGATTATGAGATGGTATGTTTATGATTGTTTTTATAGTCTCAACCCCTGATGATGCATTTGCAAGCAAAACATGGACCATGTTGAGATTTTAGTGTTTTTTGCCTTAAATAATATGAGTAGTGATTTCTAAATCTGCATAGAGTAAGAGGATTACCATCAGTAGTAGGATATTATTGCTAAGAAGATTGCATCATTGACAATGCAGCAGTGTTGCTAAGATTGTTTTATAACATCATCGAGTGAATGTAGGAGTGTTTGCCAAAAACATTCTGCAAAAGATTAAAAACAGCTTTAAGATAAGTGACATTTTTGTGGAAATTTTGATATTTTAATTTATTGCATTTGTATCCCACATTTTCCCACCTCTTTTGAGACAAGCAACAGTTTTGCAGAACTTGGGATATTCTTCATATTTCAAGTACTGATTTAAACTTAACAATAGTAATGTAGAGAATTCTGACTGTTGTATATTTATAGAATAATATTCCAACTACATGATGAAAATAAGTTTATTTGAATGTTATACGTGTTGTCACGATTGTGGTCGTGACTAGGGTTACCATATGGCTCCAGAAAAAGGAGGACGGATTGAGCCAGCCGGGTTTTACTTCCATTGCTTTCCATTGAAAGCAATGGGCAATTACTTCGATTGAAAGCAATTACTTCTATTGAAAGCAATGGAAGTAAAACCCGGCTGGCTCAATCCGTCCTCCTTTTTCTGGAGCCATATGGTAACCCTAGTCGTGACCCCTCTCATGCTCACCTTATTTCCGGCGGTCAGCTTCTGAGCTGGCTTCTGTCTGTTCTTCCTGAGTTAGTTCTGTCTCTGTCTCTGTGTGCTGGCTGCTTCCAGCATGGCTCCGATTACTCTACTATACTGCACCTGTGTGTGTTTAGCCTCTCTATGTTTCAGTATGCGTTCTGCCTTTGTTTTGGTTTGTGTTCCTCTTGCCCTCTGGTGGCCAGACCTGGTGGCTGCATTGGATTGTCTGTGTGCTGTTTCCCGTTCCAGACTTCAGCCCAGTCTAGTCCGGATCTTCCGGCCTGCCAGACTTGCTTGTATTGTTTGAGCCTGCACAGCACCCATAGCTGCCTGGTGATTGCTGCAGTGAATCTCAGCTGCTGCTGGGCTTATTAGCCATTTGGAAACTCTCTGTTTTGCCTTTGCATCGCCTAAGGCCCTGGTTTGTTGGTGCTTGTTGCACTTCTGCCTAGTCCAGTTTTAGTCTGTATTCTTGCCAGATTCTAGTTTAGTCTTTGTGTAGCTTTGTGTTCTGTACTGCTTGTTTACTGTATTGCTTGTTTCCCAGTCTTGTTTCTTGTTTGTATTTCTCTGTCTAGTTCTTGGTTGTCTATGTTTCTTGTTTAGTGGCTGCCTGGCAGCTTTCAGTCTGTCTCTTATCTATCAGTGTTTTTCCCTGTTTCAGTGGCTGCTTGCAGCTTTCAGTTCTGTCCCTTGTCTTGAGAGCCCTAGTCTAGTATTCTGCCTAGCCTCCCTGTGTATTCTAGTCCCGGTGTGTATCCTGCTGGTATCCAGTCCCGGCCCTGTTCGGCAAGTCCTGCCAGCCACCTGCACCCAGGGGCTCAATTCCTGAGGAACGGTGGTCAAGTGCAGGTGAAGTCTAGCTGGCCATGTCAGAGTTCTGCCATATCCCGGTGTGGGGTGGTTTTGCCTGCCACTGCCATTCCTCAGCAGTGGCCCAAGGGCTCACGATCCTAGTTCCTGCTTGTGGAAAACGTGACACGTATACACATTATTGGTGAAATGTATAATATATATTTTGAAATAGGATTTTATTATTAAAGATTTTGTGTGACATTCAGAGTAAAAGTTGTTATAGCTATATTTTTTGTTACAAATGCATATTATTTAGGGATATCTTGAAAACGTGTCTGCTAGCACACTTTGAGAACTGAACTTGGATAAGCCTGCTCTAAAATCTTTTGGCAAGGAATAAAAAATTGTCTAGGTAGTTTATGGATCCTTTCAGGCACTGTGATCTGGTTCATTACCCAATGTATGAAGAAAGACACTATTTCAAAATATGCATTTATCAAAATAATATGCCCCATCAAAGTGGAAACACAATAGATGAAAAGAATCTGGGTGTACATGGAGCAATCAAAAGGCTGATTCAATGTCAACTTTTGTGCCATATGTGTTTGGAGACCTAGCCTCTGTTGTATTGTAAATCCTATAAATAAAATCAAATCTACAAATGGTCAGTAAAACCAATCATTTATTTTAGATTTGCATAACATAACCTGTTAACAGGGAGGAGAGACCAGCAGACATTGCTCTCCTTAAACTAAAATCCAAAATGAATGCAGTTGTATAGCCTAACCCACAGATTCAGTAATGAATTTATTCTATTCAGGAATAACAAAATACAAAGATCAGGGGTTAGACAGAATACAGATGGCCAATTTCAGGACTATAACAAATGATGCTTCACTTTGGCGCCTAAGAAAGGGTAAGAAAACATTCTTCAACAGTCAGCTTATCTTTAGCAAAGCCTGTAGTGCCTGGACAATCAATCTACATTGATTGGTCCTTCTTGAGGTAAAGGGTGAAAGCTGAAAAAACAAGTTAGTCTTATATAAATGAACAGTTTCTACTATTATTTCAATTTAAAAGAAATTAACTCTGTGTTGACCAGTTCCACAATTCCCTACTCTTGTTCATGTGATCTTTATAAAGAGCACTATGAACAACTCAAGGTTACTAACCTAACACCATGTTACTTAACTGGACTGATATATAAAAAAAAATTTCTGAAGTTCTACATATCTGCAGAGATACCTGTACAAAAAGTCATACTACTACTTTCTTATTCAAACACTAGTAAAAAAGCCCCGTTTCTGATGCAAATGAAACGGGGGCTAGCAAGGCTTTCTTCTGTGTGCATGTGGGAGTGTGTTTGTCCCTGCCCTCTGCCCTCTCTCCCCTCCCCCCTCTGAGTCCTTCACTGTTACAGAGAGAGCGATTTGATTTTGTGCTTTGCTGTCCCCTCCCCCCTCTGAGTCCTTCACTGTTACAGAGAGAGCGATTTGATTTCGTGCTTTGCTGTGTTTTTTTCCTTCACTGTTTGTGTTACAGAGAGAGCGAGGGCGGGGCAGACACTCTTGGGGAAACCGGATATATCTCCCCCTTCACACTTCCGGCTGGAGGCTTCATAGAACGTTGGTGATGCCTTTTATATATAGAGATTTAATCCTCATCCTTAAAAAGCTAGTTTTTTTCACATAACAGGCAAATATATTTAAGATTTCATCTAGTCATGAACTTGCCACTCCACAGGTAATTAGCAAAACTCTTCACTTATCCGGGAAAGAGCTGTGCCTTAAGTTCTTCTACAGAAAGCTGTGACTAGTGCAGGCTTGGTTTCTCCAGACATCTTCAACCATTCTCACATGTAGAGCTACTGAGAATTGGGGTGACCATGCTATAATCTGTCATGCTTTCAAGCTCAGTATTCCATTCCCTAATCTAGAAATTTCTGCCTCTGGGCGAGGTAGTTAGGCTTTAGTCCTGAAATAGCATCTGTTGAATTAGCTATGGCCCCCTAGGAGATGCCTTCTTTTACTTCACTGCACTTATGTCAGGTCTTGCTTCAACTGGACAACATGGAGAACAAAGAGAGAGTGTCTCCTGAAGTGAGTAAAAATAAGGTATAAGAGTCAAGGCAGGATGGGTACATACAGTTTCCTAAAATCACATCCCTTTTAAAACACCCACTTCCTTTATCTGACCTATAAGAACATAAGAGTAGCTGTACTGGGTAGACCAATGGTCTATCTAGCTCAGTATCCTGCTTCCAACAGTGGCCAAGCCAGGTCACAAGTACCTAGCAGAAACCCAAATCATGGCAACATTCCATTCTACAAATCCCAGGGCAAGCAGTTGCTTCCTCATGTCTGTTTCAGTAGCAGACTATGCATGCTTCCTCCAGGAACTTGTCTAAACTTTCTTTAAACCCAGATACGCTAAACGCTGTTACTACATCCTCTGGCAAAGAGTTCCAGAGCGTAACGTATTTCCTCCTATTTGTTTTAAAAGTATTTCCATGTAACTTCCTTGAGTGTTCCCTAGTCTTTGTACTTTTGGAACGAGTAAAAAATCAATTTCCTTCTACTCGTTCTACACCACTCAGGATTTTGTAGACCTCAATCATATCTCCCCTCATCTGTCTCTTTTCCAAGCTGAAGAACCCTAACCTCTTTAGCCTTTCCTCATACATGAGGAGTTTCTTCTCTTTCTTTTAAATTTCACAAGCTTAGTATTAATTCTAGTATTACATACAAGACAATACTTTACATACTGATGCAATAATAAGAGTAAGTAGCAAACTAGGAAAAGTGCTTAGTTTCAAGAAAAATAAACACACACTATAAAGCTTTACTGTTCAGTCTCTTCAAAACCTTTGTTGCAGTTGTAAGCAGACAATCCCAGTGACAGATGAATCTGCAGCAGCCAGTTCCTTCTGGTAGTTGATGAGGAGAAGGTTCTGATGCTGTAAATCATCGTTCTTTTCATGATTACAGTGGAGACTTGCACCGAGGCACCTTTCACATAGCTTAGACTTCTATGTGGGGGAGTTCATTCTTCCTCTGGAAGGCTTCAACCAATACTAAATGAAAATTCTGTAAGCCTGCAAGGTGGCTCAGTACAGTAAATCAAACAAGTCATTGCAATGAGGGCCTCATATTTGTTTAGGCCTCAGGTCAGTTAGTGTCTGAATAGCTTCTAGCAAGCTTTACAATCTGTTTAACCCTTTAGTGGTCAATGTTCCCGTAATAAGCCATATGGGAACAGATTGATGGGAACATTGGACACTAAAGGGTTAATATCAGCCTAATTCCTTAACAAAAATTCCATTAGCTCAGTGATTTTATTCCCAGATCTTTACACAGTTCTATTTTATAGTTGCATTCAATTCACATAACACACCTACTCAAATATTTGCATATATATTCACTTTACACATACATTCCAGTCAACCTGCATTTTTCTTCTATACGTGCTGCCTATTATAATAGCAGTCACCTTCTGCCGTCATACATCCTATTTCTGCCATGTGACTATTTGCGTTATTTACTGTTAAACAGTTCACACAACTTGCACAATGGCAGGTAACAACTTTACATTTTCTCATTACAAACACATTTCTTTAACTTTCAGCCTTACCAATTTGCTATAAGATCATTTTCCAACTTAGTTAATTCACCCGACACTCCATTGTAGGGGAGCATTCAAAAATAAAGCCCTAAAACTCCAGAGAGATATATCATAATTAAGGTGTTCACCAATTCTGAATGTGACAAACTCGATCCGCTTCAATCCAGTTTTCGCCCTCTACACTCGACAGAAACAGCACTCTCTAAAGTCTGTATACCTCTTCCTTGCAAAATCCAGAGGCCACTACTCCATCCTCATCCTCCTCGATCTATCCGCCGCTTTTGACACTGTCAATCATGATTTACTTCTTGCCACACTGTCCTCACTTGGGTTCCAGGGCTCTGTCCTCTCCTGGTTCTCCTCCTATCTCTCCAACCGCACCTTCAGAGTACACTCTCATGGATCTTCCTCCACCCCCATCCCGCTCTCTGTTGGAGTTCCCCAGGGATCTGTCCTTGGACCCCTTCGTTTTTCAATCTACACCTCTTCCCTGGGCTCACTGATCTCATCTCATGGTTTCCAGTATCATCTTTATGCTGATGACACCCAGCTGTATCTCTCCACACCAGATATTACCGCGGAGACCCAGGCCTAGGTATCGGCCTGCCTATCCGACATTGCTGCATGGATGTCCAACCGCCACCTGAAACTGAACATGGCCAAGACCGAGCTTATCGTCTTTCCACCAAAACCCACTTCTCCTCTTCCTCCACTCTCGATCTCAGTTGATAACACCCTCATCCTCCCCGTCTCATCCGCCCGCAACCTCGGAGTCATCTTCGACTCCTCCCTCTCCTTTTCTGCGCATATCCAGCAGACAGCCAAGACCTGTCGCTTCTTCCTCCTTAACATCAGCAAAATTCGCCCTTTCCTCTCTGAGCATACCACCCAAACTCTCATCCACGCTCTCATTACCTCTCGCCTTGACTACTGCAACCTACTCCTCACTGACCTCCCACTTAACCATCTATCCCCCCTTCAATCCATTCAGAACTCTGCTGCACGTCTTATATTCCACCTGAACCGATATACTCATATCACCCCTCGCCTACTACTACTACTACTATTTAGCATTTCTATAGCGCTACAAAGTGTACGCAGCACTGCACAAATGCCTCAGGTCACTTCACTAGCTTCCGATCAGATACCATATACAGTTCAAGCTTCTCCTTCTTACCTACAAATGCACTCAGTCTGCAGCCCCTCACTACCTCTCTACCCTCATCGCCCCTTACGTTCCCGCCCGAAACCTCCGCTCACAAGACAAATCCCTCCTCTCAGTACCCTTCTCCACCACTGCCAACTCCAGGCTCTGCCCATTCTGCCTCGCCTCACCCTATGCTTGGAATAAACTTCCTGAGCCCTTACGCCATGCCCCGTCCCTACCCATCTTCAAATCCTTGCTCAAAGCCCACCTCTTCAATGTCGCCTTCGGCACCTAACCTTTATACCTCTATTCAGGAAATCTAGACTGCCCCATTTTGGCTGCCCCTACTTGACTGACTATACATTTGTCCTTTAGATTGTAAGCTCTTTGAGCAGGGACTGTCCTTCTATGTTAAATTGTACAGCGCTGCGTAATCCTAGTAGCGCTTTAGAAATGTTAAGTAGTAGTAGTAGTAGTAATATCCAGTAAAATATTATTAAGATATGGCAACTTAATCTTTTGCAAAAACTGTCTCATCTCAGACATCTCAGAAATACTCCAATAAACCTACACGTTACTATTCAGTAGCTATACTACCCTTTCTAATTGCTAACACAAAGAAAATATATATTCACAAAAAAATATCTTGTATAACAAATAATATTAGGGCACCAAGTAATCGGTTAAGTGTACAATTTCCTTATTTATGCAAAACATGTGTCATAGAGGACACGGAAAGGGGGATGAAATGTAACATTCTGTAAGGGGTTCATGTTTAAAAAAAAAAAAATAATTTAAAAGAGCCATTTACCTGGGGCTTGTGGAGAGTCCCAGGCTGTCATGAGCCAGCATGGGAGTGGAGTCACGGGTATCCGTGAACCTGGAAGTGCTCCTGTGCCGGTAAAGGGAGGCACTCCGAGCTTGCGGGATCCGGACTCCGTCAGAGAGGGGCTGAATCTTGGTGCCCAGCAACAGGGGAAGCCTGAAGAAGCTGCATTTTTGTGCTGTGGGCCGGCTGGTTGCCGGGACTGCAGGAGGCATGTTTTCAGTGCATGCGCGATCAGCGCACATGCACAGAGGTGAGGAGTGAGGTCCCCGTGAGGGGAGGGGCTGAGGAACAAGCTCAATTGTCCGTATGTTAATGGCGCAAAATCGCTAGGTGAAAGAGTGCTCTGATCAGTGTTGCCAGGTGGAAAATTTTTTTCCCACCCAATCCAGCGTAAAAACAGCCCAAAACCCGCCCAAACTCAAACCCCACCCCTGACACCCCCACCCCCGCGTCATCACCCCCACCCCCGCCGTCATCAACCCGCCCCCGCCGTCACCGGCCCCGCCTCCCCGTCACCGGCCCCGCCTCCCCGTCATCGGCCCCGCCTCCCACGTCATCGGCCCGCCTCCCCCGTCATCGGCCCCGCCCAAAACGTCACTAACCCCGCCCAAAACGTCACTAACCCCGCCCCCCGCGGCCGAAAAAACCGCCAAAAAAACCGCGGAAAAGAAAAAAAAGAAGCCCAAAAAACCGCGACCCGCCGCGGGCAAAAATTTCCCACCGCGGGTCGCGGAAAACCACCCAATTGGGCGGGAAAACCGCCCACCTGGCAACACTGGCTCTGATTGACTCAGTAACAGAGTCAGGGAAAGAGTAAGTCCCCGGATGTTAAGGGCGCGGAAAACACCCGGAGGAACAGCCCTGATTGGTACAGAGGCACCCAGCAACAAGGGGGGTAGTGGGCTGGAGAGTGTCAGTAGATTGCATGCACGGAGCAAGCAAGAGCTCAGTGGCAGGGGAAAGGTTGTTAAACACAGTCAGGCTCAGGTGTGGCTGAATTTTTTTCACTGATGTTTTTTCAGGCTCAGGGGCAGTCAGGAGCATTGTCTGAGACTGCTGTGGTGAGAGGTGAGCAATGGCAGTGTTAATGCTGAGGACTGTCAGAAGATTTATCCATCAGTTAACTGATGTGGCTGAACTGGAGAACTATACAGGTTTATCTGCAGGAAAGGTATTGTGTGTAAGTATGGATGTATTACTTGAGTGCATGGATCAGAGCATGGTTGTGGTGTGAGAGGTTATTATTATATTCTTGGTTTCAAATAAAGGACTAGAAGTCTGTGTCTTTAAAAAGAGATAGAGATTATTTGTGCAATGTTTGAAGATGTGGCATGTGAAGGGTTTGGAACCTTCATGTCCATGAGCCTGGTAGAATGAGTGATGTCACCAGGAAAATTTCAGTTGTATGAGACAGTTGGGAAATCTGGAGAGAGACAGAGGCAAGTGTGGCTGCAGTCTGAGTTTTAGATAAAATTAAGAGAAAAAGGGTTATAGGTCTCTAGTTTCAGGATTTTCAGTAGTTTGGATGACTATCATGCTTATTTTCGAAAGAGAAGGACGTCCATCTTTCGACACAAATCGCAAGATGGGCGTCCTTCTCCCAGGGTCTCCCAAATCGGCATAATCGAAAGCCGATTTTGGGCATCCCCAACTGCTTTCTGTCGCGGGGACGACCAAAGTTCCCGTGGGGGGGGGGGGGGGGTGTGTGTAGGAGGCGTAGCGAAGGCGGGACTTGGCCGTGCCTAACACATGGGTGTTCTCGACCCAAT
The DNA here is from genome assembly GCF_901765095.1 of Microcaecilia unicolor. NCBI lineage: Eukaryota > Metazoa > Chordata > Amphibia > Gymnophiona > Siphonopidae > Microcaecilia > Microcaecilia unicolor. The sequence continues at coordinate 233,467,744 of NC_044036.1, forward strand.
CAAAAAAAAAGGGCATCCCTGACGAGCACTTGGACGACTTTACTTGATCCTTTTTTTGTTACGAACAAGCCATGAAAAGGTGCCCGAACTGACCATAAGTACATAAGTAATGCCATACTGGGAAAAGACCAAGGGTCCATCGAGCCCAGCATCCTGTCCACAACAGCGGCCAATCCAGGCCAAGGGCACCTGGCAAGCTTCCCAAACGTACAAACATTCTATACATGTTATTCCTGGAATTTTGGAGTTTTCCAAGTCCGTTTAGTAGCGGTTTATGGACTTGTCCTTTAGGAAACAGTCCAACCCCTTTTTAAACTCTGCTAAGCTAACCGCCTTCACCACTTTCTCCGGCAACGAATTCCAGAGTTTAATTACACGTTGGGTGAAGAAAAATTTTCTCCGATTTGTTTTAAATTTACTACACTGTAGTTTCATCGCATGCCCCCTAGTCCTAGTATTTTTGGAAAGCGTGAACAGACGCTTCACATCCACCTGTTCCACTCCACTCATTATTTTATATACCTCTATCATGTCTCCCCTTAGCCGTCTCTTCTCCAAGCTGTATAGCCCTAGCCTCCTTAGTCTTTCTTCATAGGGAAGCCGTCCCATCCCCGCTATCATTTTAGTCGCCCTTCGCTGCACCTTTTCCAATTCTACTATATCTTTCTTGATATGCGGCGACCAGAATTGAACACAATACTCAAGGTGCGGTCGCACCATGGAGCGATACAACGGCATTATAACATCCTCACACCTGTTTTCCATACCTTTCCTGATAATACCCAACATTCTATTCGCTTTCTTAGCCGCAGCAGCACACTGAGCAGAAGGTTTCAGTGTGTTATCGACGACGACACCCAGATCCCTTTCTTGGTCCGTAACTCCTAACGTGGAACCTTGCATGACGTAGCTATAATTCGGGTTCTTTTTTCCCACATGCATCACCTTGCACTTGCTCACATTAGACATCATCTGCCATTTAGCCGCCCAGTCTCCCAGTCTCGTAAGGTCCTCTTGTAATTTTTCACAATCCTGTCGCGATTTAACGACTTTGAATAACTTTGTGTCATCAGCAAATTTAATTACCTCGCTAGTTACTCCCATCTCTAAATCATTTATAAATATATTAAAAAGCAGCGGTCCTAGCACGGACCCCTGAGGAACCCCACTAACTACCCTTCTCCATTGTGAATACTGCCCATTTAACCCCACTCTCTGTTTCCTATCCTTCAACCAGTTTTTAATCCACAATAGGACATTTCCTCCTATCCCATGACCCTCCAATTTCCTCTGTAGCCTTTCATGCCCACTGGAGGGAATCGGGGATGACCTCCCCTTACTCCCCAGTGGTCACTAACCCCCTCCCACCCTCAAAAAAATAGTTTAAAAATATTTTGTGCCAGCCTCTATACCAGCCTCAAATGTCATACTCAGGTCCATTGCAGCAGTATGCAGGTCCCTGGAGCAGTTTTAGTGGGTGCAGTGTACTTCAGGCAGGCAGACCCAGGCCCATCCCCCCCCCCCACCTGTTACACTTGTGGTGGTAAATATGAGCCCTCCAAAACCCACCACAAACCCACTGTACCCACATGTAGGTACCCACATGTAGGTGCCCCCCCCTTCACCTGTAAGGGCTATTGTAGTGGTGTACAGTTGTGGGTAGTGGGTTTGGGGGGGGGGGGGTCAGCACACAAGGTAAGGAAGCTATGATAGAGGGGAGATATGATAGAGGTCTATAAAATAGTGGAGTTGAAACGGGTAGATGTGAAGCGTCTGTTCACGCTTTCCAAAAATACTAGGGCTAGGGGGCATGCGATGAAGCTACAATGTAGTAAATTTAAAACGAATCGGAGAAAATGTTTCTTCACTCAACGTGTAATTAAACTCTGGAATTCGTTGCCAGAGAATGTGGTGAAGGTGGTTAGCTTAGCAGAGTTTTAAAAAGGTTAGGACGTCTTCCTAAAGGAAAAGTCCATAGACCGTTATTAAATGGACTTGGGGAAAATCCACTATTTCTGGGATAAGCAGTATAAAATGTTTTCTACATTTTGGGGATCTTGCCGGGTATTTGTGACCTGAATTGGCCACTGTTGTAAACAGGATGCTGGGCTCGATGGACCTTTGGTATTTCCCAGTATGGCAATACTTATGTACTTATGTCAGGCACAAGGCTTGGGTGCTTCCTAGGGATTGTTTAATGTGTTTTCAATAAAGCTGTGGCCATTTATTCCCAAAAAGAAAATCTGTCTCATGCTTGATCTGTGAGTGCGTTAAGGGGAAGAGCGAGGGGGAGGGGGCAAGAGGGTGTGCAGCCTGCCTATGTTAGAGAAGGCCATCGAGGTGCCTGCTGAGCAGCCGCACGTAGCATGGCGGCTGCCACATGGCAGCACCCTGGCCGAGCTCCCCTTCTCTTCCGGCTTCCCCACTTGCCTGGATGACGTCGCGGGGTACCCGGCCCGTCATTGGTGGGGAGGCCGGAGGAGGAAGGAGCCTCAGTTGGTGTCCCTCTGCACCGTATAAAAGCTGCCGACGAGACGAGGGGAGTCTATCGGCAGCGAGCGGTGCAGGAGTTTCCAAGCCCTCCTTCCCCTTTCACGCGTCCCAGGATGGGTGTTGGGTACACAGGGCCGCGATTATAGAGGCTCGGGGTTCCAGCAGCTTGTAAATTTACTGTTAAGTTGAGATACCCACTGTTGATTGACTTCTTAATTCTTGGGTCCCTCATGCTATGGCTACAGAGTCATGGGGGATCACCTGCATGCACTGTTACTGTTAGGTCATAATACTCACTGTTGAGTGGAATTGTTAATTCTCTGTGGTACTGCGCTACTATAGAGATTGTTGGGGATTGCCTAGTAATGTTAACTTGCGCTACCCACCAGTGATTGATTTGTCATTTCTTTGCGTTACCATGTTCTCTAGAAATTCTTGTACTGTTAGGACTGCGGGAAAAGAGGGGGGCACAGGGAGGCCAAGGGAAATTGTTATTTGTCTCCCTCTAGGCGTGTTATAACAACCATTGTACACTGTCACAGCAGCGGAGGCACCCGAGCCTGGGAATTCTGGGATGTGCTGGAACAACAGGTGAAAGGAAGATCAGCTGTTTCAGGCAAGGGACAGGAACACTCACTGGTGGCAGACCAATCACCTCGCTGGCTATACATGGCAGGTGGAGCACTGGTTGGGGAGTGCAGTCCCAAGCAGACGGACGCTTGGCCATGATGGGGGCGGAGTCATGGCTGGCCGACACATGGGGCGGTGATGCAAGCTCTCTAGCTGGAAAGGCATGGTGGAGGGCATAAGCATCTGCAATGTCAAGCACAAGGCTCGGGTGCTTCCTAGGGATTGTTTAATGTGTTTTCAATAAAGCTGTGGCCATTTATTCCCAAAAAGAAAATCTGTCTCATGCTTGATCTGAGAGTGCGTTAAGGGGACGAGCGAGGGGGAGGGGGCGAGAGGGTGTGCAGCCTGCCTATGTTACTGCCTGGATGCCTGACAGTGCTCTGAAAAGGAGGACGTGTCCTGGAAACCCAGACGTTATGGTAACCCTAACTTTATGTCACTTACACTAAACGTAACCTTCGAAATGGAATCACGTTTAAATATGCGGACCCCGATATTCAAATGCACTTACAGGTTCAGCAAGATGCTAAACATATAAGTATTTCTCTTTTTTGTTGTTAATAATTTTTATTGTCAAGAGAATTGCACATGTACAACCATTCACACAAAGACAAAATGCGAACTTTGCAATACACATCATCTTCTAATACTCATCATCATCTAATAGGGGTTTCCACCAAGTCGAGACACTTCCAGGATAATACATTATTCCAGTGCTCAAATCTGGAGGTCAGCAAATATAACTATACAAAGTTTAGACCTGTGCAAGTGAAATTTCCCTCCACTTAAATCCACCAAGGCAGAACATACAACAAGTTATGAAGTGTTTCACTGTCAACCGTCATAGCCATACCGTGACAGAATCTCTTGCACTTATTTCCATTTTCACCCCCCCCCCTCAGATACCAACCACAAAGATTAACCAAGCACACACCACATGACTATTAATCAGCATTCTTCCCTCTGGGTATTTGTAAAATACACTCATAGCTTCTTTTCCAGACTTTATGTCCCGCAGATAATCTTTCCCTTTCACCCTCAAATTCCATGGTCCTCCCTCCTTCCCAAGCTGCCATTTGTTTCATAGCAGCGTACCAATGGAAAAGAGGCGGTGGGAGGGAGGAAGTGATGTCATCGGAGAACATGGCTGCTTAAGCGCCATGCTCCCACAAGCCCCTAGCTACAATTGGCGATATTAACCGCTTTGGCCTCAGAGACATTGGGAAGAAATTAGCTGCTGAAACATCAAGCAAGCGCGAATCCGAGGTGGCCATGCAAAAGCGCCCAGACCCCGTTCATTTCTCTCAGCTCACTTTTGAGCCGGACGCGACTACACAAAACAACATGGCGGACCGGACATCGGAAGAGATACCGGGCCAGGCGGCGGAGGAGATTCAGGCCTCGGGGGATCTATTTGTCTCGCAGAACCGAGGCGACGCAGAGTCTGCTGGCCTCCCGGAACTATGCGCCTGGATCCAGGAGATATGCTCAGACTTAAAAGCTATGCGATCAGAGCTGGCAACTCTTGGAGCTGACTTGCGAGGTGAGATAGCCGAACTGGGGCATAGAGTGGAAGAAGTGGAGAGCACTATGGAAGAACACGCGGAGACCCTGGGCTCCCTGGAGAGACAGGTGGCGGATGAGAGGCTGGGGAAGCAAATCATTAATGAGAAACTGGAAGACCTGGAAAACAGGAGCAGACGCCACAACCTCCGCTTTCGTGGCCTACCTGAGTCCCCGACGAACCAAAACTGTGAGGAGGTGGTGCAGAAAATAGTCAGCTCCCTGTTGGCAGACTCGGAGGACCCAGTACCGCCGGAAAAAATAGTCTTGGAGTGGGCACATCGTGCCCTGGGTGTTAATAGACGGAATTTGCCTAAAGATATTATTGCCTGTTTCAGGGACTTCATATTGAAGGAACGAGTGCTAACAACTGCGAGGCGAGCAGCTGATTTCAAATGGGACTCCTATTCTATCGAGGTCTGTCAGGACCTGGCAGCGATCACCCTCAAATGAAGAGCTGACCTCAAACCGCTCACTAATAAATTGAGAGATCTGGGGATCCGTTACCGTTGGAGGTACCCATTTGCGCTGGCATTTTATAAAGATGGCAAGCAACATCAAATTAAATCGGTGGCGGAGGCTCACGAGATTCTTCAGGATGACCACAGGGCAGGTCCGCCCTCTACGCCAGACACCTCTAAGCCAAGTCAAGCCTTGCGAACACACCCGAAGTGGCAACGAGTGGGGCACAAACGACTGCAGCGCCAGAAGTCGGCAGGTCGCCTCACCTGACGAACCCACTGGACAGTAAGCAGATCTCGGCAGTCTGATCTTCTGAAAGTTGTTATTGCATGTGGCCAGTCCCAGAAGGTTATAAGAGCGGATGTGCGGCTTCGGCGGATTACATGGCGGCTGTTTTTGATTGACCAGTTAAGTTGGGACATATATGTTAAGGCCCAAGTTACAAAGAGGATTTATTGTTTAAGATATTGCCTTGGAAAAGGGTTGTTGTGAATGGGGGCTGGAGGCTCACATACCTTTCCTTCAAATCCGTCCACATGTTGGCACGGATGCTATGGCATTGGATAAGGGAAGTGGGTGGGGGAGGGGGCAGGGAAATTAATGAGGTCTGGGTGGGTGGAAAAAAGGGGGAGGGAGGGTGGTATAGCAAGAGGCGAAGGGGAAAAATCCCGTTACTTGTTACAGCTAGAACATGGATAGCCTCTATGTCACTGTCTTGTAATGATTAATTGTGCAACTGTCAATGTGCGGGGATTAAATACCCCGCAAAAACGAAAACAGATGTTTCGGGAGATGTTGCGTCTAAAGGCTGATGTGGTGTTTCTACAAGAGACGACGCATCTTAGAAGAAAGCATGAATGTTTAGTAAGGCACAAGTATTACCCCCAAATATTTTGCGCATCTAGCATGGAGGATTAAAAAAAGGGGTTATGATCGCGCTTTCGAAGACACACCCTTGGGTGATACATACTGCCATTAGAGATAAAACAGGCAGATATCTATTGTTGATTGCGTCCTATTATGCTGAGTATTCTACTATGTTGTGTGTATATGCACCAAATGAGGGCCAGGGAAAGTTCCTAGGAGAACTAGAGCAGCTTCTCCGGAGACATCTTAAAGGCCATTTGCTCATGGGAGGTGATTTCAATCTGGCCCTTGATCCAAACCTTGATAATTCAGGTGGCATGGTGGGATATGCGACAGGGGAACGTAAGGCCTTCAAGGCCTGGCTGGCAAGGTGGGGCTGATAGATTTATGGCGAGACACTCATGGAAGGGATAAAGATTATACCCACTATGCACCCAAACATAATTCCTACTCGAGAATTGATTACTGGCTGGGTGATGTGAGGCTGAGACCCAAAATAGAGAGGGTACGAATTGAAGCCTGTAGCTGGTCAGACCACTCGGTGGTGACCATAGCGCTGCAAACAGATACTAAAGCGAAAGGGAAAAAGTTTTGGAGACTAAACGAAGCTTTATTATTAGATCCACAAAATATCACAGTGATAGAAAAATACATCATTGAATACATTAAGTTTAACGACAAGGAAGAAATGCAACCAGCAAGTGTTCGGGAGGGTTTGAAAGCAGTCTTGAGAGGCCAATTAATAGCTCTACAGTCCCACACAAACAAAAGTCAAGCAGAACAGGAGAGTGAGCTTAGACGGCAGATAGAAATAAGAGAGGGGGTACATAAAACAAACCCGAAGGATAAAAAGATATTGCAGGAACTACAACAATTTAGGGCCCAGCTTAATGAACTCCAAATGTCAGAAATAGCCAAACAAATGCAACAAATACAGCAAGAACATTTTGAATTTGGGAATAGAGCTAGCAGACTCCTGGCGCACAAACTAAAAAAGCAGGCCCAGAGAAATTTTATTTTGGGGATACATGATTCCTCAGGGAAGTTAATCAGTCAAGTAGATGAGATACAGACAGTATTCAGGAGTATTATGCTTACTTATATAAATCAGAACTGAACGCAGACCAGGTAGAAATAGAGGTTCAGCTCCCAGAACTGTCCCCGGAGGCAGCAGACGAATTGTCTAATCCTGTGACTATGGAGGAAATTGAGGCAGTGATAAAAGCCCTGCCGCTGAATAAGACCCCTGGGTCTGATGGCTTTCCCGCATGCTTCTATAAAATGTTTGCAAAATGGTTAGCCCCATTGTTGCTGAAAGTGCTCACATCCTTCGATCAGGCAGGAGACATGCCATACTCATGGAGATTGGCGGAGGTGGTGTTAATTCAGAAACCAGATAAAGACCCCTTGAGTTGTGGATCATACAGACCCATATCCTTATTAAATATTGACTATAAAATTTTTACAAAAATCATGGCTAATAGACTTCAGCAGGTACTGCCACACATCATACATGAGGACCAGGCGGGCTTCATTGAAGGCAGACAGACGTTCGATAATATCCAATGCTTGTTGCATATAATCCAGCAGGCATCTGATGAAGCCAACCCAGTCATTCTTCTCTCGGTTGATGCGGAGAAGGCCTTTGACCGGGTAGAGTGGCCTTTTATGTTTGCTGTTTTAGAACAGATAGGTTTGGGAGGGAGATTCCTGAAGTGATTACAATTGCTATATATGAGACCTATGGCAACACTGAAAATAAATGGAACCCACACGAAAGTGTTACATCTAGAAAGAGGAACGAGGCAGGGGTGTGCAGTTTCCCCCCTGCTTTTTGCCTTAACAATTGAACCCTTCGCAAAGAGGATTAGAGAGCATGGGAATGTTCGGGGAGTAGTCAGGGGTTCCAGAGAGCATAAGATCATGCTCTTTGCTGATGATGTGCTATTGACACTCACTCATCCCGATAAATTGCTCCAGCAGGTCATGGAGGAATTGACCCGGTATGGAAGGCTCTCGGGCTTTAAAATTAATGTAAATAAAGCAGAGATTCTTAATCTTACCATGCCCAAGGGAGAGGCTCTGAGACTAAAAGAAAGCTATCCATTCCACTGGGCACCCACAGCAATCAGATACCTAGGTGTTAGGGTCACCCCCAAGATAGAAAACCTATATCAGGAAAATTTCCCAAAGAAGCTAGATGAGTTGTTTGATGAGTTGGACAGATGGGAAGGCCTTACTATAACCTGGCTGGGCAGAATTCATGCAGTCAAGATGATGCTCCTACCGAAATTGCTCTATCTCTTTTTGGCACTCCCATTGCCGATTCCTCGGGCTTTCTTTCAGCAACTAAACAAAAAAATGTTCGCATCTATCTGGCGAAAGAGACCTCCTAGAGTGCGACGGAGTGTGTTGTTTCCAATGCTTTTTTGTAGAAAAAAAGGTGCCGGTACTCATTATGGGCGGGGTCACCACATATGGCTCCACCCCTATGATAGCCACACCCACATTAACCACACCCCCTATACCAGCCATGGCGCATATAAACAGACATCATTGAAAATATTATAGTACTATAGGAGAAAAAAATAACGTGATTTTTTTTTCATGATAAATAATCTCTGTAAGCTCTTACAGCTCCAGTATACCCAGTGCAAAATAAGACAGCCAATGTAAATTCTCAAATTGGACATATTACAAACACTAAAATGAAAATAAAATGATTTTTTTCTACCTTTGTTGTCTGGTGACTGTTTTTCTTTCCATATTGGTCCCAGTCTGTGATTCTGCTTTCCTTTGTTTTCGCTTAACTCTTCTGTGCCATTTGTCATTTTTGTCTCCTTTTTCTTTGCTTTCTTCAATATTTTTTAGGCTCTCTCTCTGTCCAGATTTAATTCATTCTTACTATCCATTCTTTAATTTCCTTCATCTACCTGTGGCTTTTCATCTTTTCCTCACCCTTGTTCTCCCCATGCCCCTTCCTCTAATTCTCCAGTCTTTCTCTATTCCCCTTTTCCATCCAGCAGCTCTGCTTTCTCTCCCCATCCTTCCAGTGTCTCCCCTATTTCTTTCTGCATTCTTCCATCCAGCGTCTTCCCTCTTTCTCTCCCCATCCTTCCGTTTTCCCCCCTCTCTCTCCCCATCCTTCCATCTGTTTCCCCCCCCCTCTCTCCCCATCCTTCCATCTGTTTTCCCTCTCTCTCCCCATCCTTCCATCTGTTTTTCCCCTCTCCCCAATCCTTCCATCTGTTTTTCCCCTCTCTCCCCAATCCTTCCATCTGTTTTTCCCTCTCTCTCCCCATCCTTCCCTCTGTTGGTTTCCCTCTCTCTCCCCAATCCTTCCCTCTGTTGGTTTCCCTCTCTCTCCCCAATCCTTCCCTCTGTTGGTTTCCCTCTCTCCCCAATCCTTCCCTCTGTTGGTTTCCCTCTCTCTCCCCAATCCTTCCCTCTGTTGGTTTCCCTCTCTCCCCAATCCTTCCCTCTGTTGGTTTCCCTCTTTCCCTCTCTCCCCAATCCTTCCCTCTGTTGGTTTCCCTCTTTCCCTCTCTCCCCAATCCTTCCCCCTCCCCCCCCCCGCGACACTCCGGGCGAGTCCTGCACTTAGTTTTTTTTTTTTAAGACTCAGAACGTGTGAACGATGCAGCCGGCAGCGATTAAAAGAGGCTGTCTGGGCTGGCGTCTGCGTCGGAGCTTCCCTCACCCTCTGCGAGTCCCACCTTCGTTGTTACAACTTCCTGTTTCGCGGGACTCGCAGAGGGTGAGGGAAGCCCCAACGCAGACGCCAGCCCAGACAGCCTCTTTCAATCGCTGCCGGCTGCATCGTTCGCGCGTTCTGAGTCTTTAAAAAAAAAAATTAAGTGCAGGACTCGCCCGGTGTGTCGCGGGGGGGGGGGGGGGGGGGGGCGGGGCTAGCAAAAAAAGGTGCCGGTACGCCGTACCGATGCGTACCGGCACAAAAAAAGCACTGGTTGTTTCAAACTTCAGCTAAAGGTGGCATGGGAGTCCCAAATTTTTACTTATATTACCAAGCGGCACAATTGCGGGTCCTAGCGGAGTGGGATCCAAGGAACACCAAGAAATGGTTGCATTGGGAAAGAGCTTGGATGGGCACTCGATACTTGAGTTCCATACTCTGGAGCTCGGGAAAAGATATCTTAGCAGCCGCACGAAGAGTCCCGTTGGGCCCTAAGCACTTGTTACATACATGGCTTCAAATCAGAAGGAGGGTTTTCCCGGATAGAAAATATTTTTTACAGATGGCTATACGAGGCGCCCCGGGTTTCCCACTTGGGGTAGAAGAGAATACATGCATGACATGGGCTAAGAAAGGGTTCAGTACCCTGGGACAGATATGGAGTAATGGAGAAATAAAACCCTTTGAGGAACTGAAGGAAGAGTTTGATTTGGAGGAGAGGGACATAGTGTACTATATCTGCTTAACGAACTATGTCTTGAGGCGGGCTAGAGATGAGTTGGAACTGGCGGAGACAGGGTTAGAAAGGGCGATGAGAGGGGGGGGAGCAAGGGAAGTATAACTCGTTTGTATGGAGCACTGCTCCTCCTCTCTTCACCCCAGGGTATTTACACAAAGAGCTGGGAGGAGGACCTTCAGTTCCAGGGGACAGAGGAGTGGTGGGCAGGAAGTTATAGATATCTGTTGAAGCCGTCCATCGCCCAGCCACTGGTAGAAAATGGATTTAAAATTCTGTATAGGTGGTATTACACTCCGGTGCGGCTACATAAATTTTATCCAAGCCTCACAACTGACTCCTGGAGAGAATGTGGGGGGACAGGTACATTTTGGCACATTTGGTGGGACTGCCCCCGGATACAGGGATTTTGGCTTGAAATTTTAGAGAGGCTACAGGATATGATAAAGATAGTTTACCCGGGTCATGCTATGTTTTGCCTACTGAATATATGACCTGAAAAGAGCCCGATACATTGTCATAAACTGGCTATCCAATTCCTGGGTGCAGCTAAGTTGGCTATAGCCAAAGCTTGGAGGCAGAAGGAGGTTCCTAAACTTTAGGTGGTAGAAGATAGATTACATCACCTCTACCAAATGTCAAAATTGACAGCTATCCGAAAAGGGCATTTACAAAAATTTCAGAAAATTTGGAATCCATATGAACAATGGAAAGGGATTTAAAGATGTTAAATGCTGTATTTATCTAGGGGAGTGGGAAGTTAGGGAAAATCAGGACAACAAACCTAATTGATGTAAGAGTTGGGAAATGTTGTTATTGTTTCAAAATAGCTCTGGTTTGTTAGCAAGAATGAAGCATATATTTGTAACTGTTAAAAATGAATAAAAATATTTAAAAAAAGAAAAAAAAGAAAAGAGGCGGTGGCACTTTATCTACCCAATGATGTAATATGACTTTCTTAGCAAGTATCAAGGATAATAATATAAACCGACAATATAATTTGGATATCCCCTGTCGAGCCAAGTCTGAGTCTAATCCCAGCATTAATATTTTATAATTCCACTCCACCTGTGAACCAATTACCTCTTCCAAGTGTGTCAGCACCCCCCTCCAGAACAGGGGCGTAGCCAGATAACAAATTTTGGGTGGGGCTAGGCAAGAAGTGGGTGGGCACCAAGTGTTCTCCCCCCTTCCAACCACCACCAAAAAAAATATTTCAGCTGGTGGGAAAATGCTTCTTTCCACCTTGGCAGTATGCAGCAGGCATGCGAGTGTGTGCAGGTGCCAGTATCATGGAAAGTAGCGTTTTTGTTACCATAAGGGAGCAGTCTTCAGCTGGCTGAGCTTGAGATCCCCATCAGCTACCGCTAAATGTGTGCTACTGTTGGGTGGGCCTGAGCATTAAATGCTACGCCACTGCTCCAGAATGTCTGCAACACCATACATTCTATAAAGTGATGTACCAAGGTGCCCTTGTGGTTTACACACTTATCACAATCTGCTGAGTCCCATAGGCCCATTGTCTTTCCCCTGCACCGCGTGATATATGCACAGTGTAAAATTTTTAGCTGAGTTTCATGACAGCTGACATTGGGAGTTATCTGATATGCCAGGTCGAAGCTTTTCTGTATCTCGGCTACTGAGACCTCCATCCCCACCAAGTCACTCCACTTGTGTGCTAATGTGACCAAATCTGTAGTGGGTGTCTTTGCTTTGCCCAAGTGATACCAGGTAGAGACCCTGTTATGATCCTCTGGCATTTGCTTAAACGCCACATCTAATGCTGTGAATGCAGGGATCTGCTTATCCTTATCGGACCCTGAGAGTAGGTAATGTCAGAGTTGTAGGTACGAAAAAGAAAGGGACCCAGGTATGCTCCATCTAGTTTGACATTCTGCAAAGGATGGGACCAACATTCTCTCCCCCATTCCCACCTGCCCCATGAATCTGCACCCCTTTTGTGCCCACACTCGAAAATGTGAGCGTCCTTGCCCAGAGGGGAAATCTGGATTGTCTTGAAATTCTATAAATGGGGAAGGTCGCCTAGCCCCCCCCACACTCTCTGTCTCCACCAAGTCCATGCTAGGCGAAGCGGTCTTGGTCTCAGTAAAGGTGACAATCTAACCCCCGCCTTCCTAGCATGAAGGGCATTAAAGACTGACCAAGGTTGGGCCGCGTTCACCCAAACCTCTGGGGAGGCATATCTATAGTGCCCCGTATATATTTCATGCAGCCATCTGAGGAGTGCAACTACGTTATACATCCTGAGATCCGGTAAGTTGACTCCCCCCTCCCTTTTTACCCAAATAAGGTTCTGATATCCTATTCGGGCCCTGCGCCCATTCCATATAAAAGATAAGATCATCCCTTTGTACACAGCCTCATCCTTGTTGGCTATCCATAACGGCATAGTTTGTAACACGTATAAGATCTTGAGGAACAAGATCATTTTAACAAGTGCCACCCTTCCCAGGAACGACACTGGAACCTCCCTCCATTTAACACACAATTGTTTAATCTGATCTAACTTTTCGCGTATATTTTTCTTATATCTGGATTGCGATGCAGATAGACCCCCAGGTATTTCATTGCCCCTTTTGTCCACATTAAAGGAAAGTCCAGGAGACCACTGCATGCACCTTTGTCGGACAGTGCCATAGCTTCTGACTTATCAAAGTTTATGCGCAACCCAGAGAAGGCTCCAAACTGCTGAATAAGATCTATTAGCTTGGGGATCCCGTGAGATGCCTGTCCCATGAATATTAACATATCATCCGCGAAAAGGTTTATTTTATATTCGCACTTCCCTACCCGAATGCCCTTCACCTCTACGGACTGTCGGATTTTACCTGCTAAGGGTTCCAGGGCTAACACGAAAAGCATGGGCGACAAAGGGCATCCTTGCCACGTACCTCTTTGTAACTTGAAGGGCGGAGAAAGCGTGTTGTTAATTAAAATTTGTGCTGTAGGATTCCTATATAAGAAAGCAAAGGGGCAGACGATCCGCAAACTCCAAAGTGGAAACAGTACAAAGCAGATCGTTAATAAACCAAGATATATTTTATTGATATAACAAAGTTAAAACATGCATACAATAGCCCGTATGCATACAATAGCCCGACACAGGCCGTGTTTCGCCCAACTGGGCTGCTTCAGGGGCTAAAAGACAAGATAATAAATAATAAGTAGTAGATCTTAACATCTAGATAAAAAAACATAATAATAACATAGAAACTACATAAATTAAAAAAGGCGACATTAAAAATATAATCACGTATAAATTTGTGACATCAAAAACCAGATGACATTAAAATATGGTCACTTATAAATTTATAACATTAAAATCTATAACATCAAAATCCCACAGACTCATTATTCATGATGAAAAAGTATGATTTCGCACAGATTGGACAGCTGGGTTAGATAGTCAGAAATTGCAGACATCATGTATATTGATCACAAGTGGTGAATGACCAGCTATAGAGAAGGGAAATATATATATTCTTACATTATTTCCCTTCACTATAGCTGGTCATTCTCATCTTCATTTTTTTAGTTGCTTTTATCAGCAAATTTCTGTTTTGGTTGTGGAGAACTACTATATACAGTAGGTGGGTGCCTTTTGAATCATATTATTGAAGATGGCTGTCTGATGTTTAGTGTGCTGTTGTGTTTATAATTACTTTCCTGTATTTTTTATAAATCTTTTTTAAAATTCTTTTTTGGATGCTCTTAAATCACTTTTCTGGACTTCTGTAATATGTATTTGTATATGTATGTTGTGGATATATTCACCACTTGTGATCAATATACATGATGTCTGCAATTTCTGACTATCTAACCCAGCTGTCCAATCTGTGCGAAATCATACTTTTTCATCATGAATAATGAGTCTGTGGGATTTTGAAGTTATAGATTTTAATGTTATAAATTTATATGTGACCATATTTTTAATGTCATCTGGTTTTTGATGTCACAAATTTATACGTGATTATATTTTTAATGTCGCCTTTTTTAATTTATGTAGTTTCTATGTTATTATTATGTTTTTTTATCTAGATGTTAAGATCTACTACTTATTATTTATTATCTTGTCTTTTAGCCCCTGAAGCAGCCCAGTTGGGCGAAACACGGCCTGTGTCGGGCTATTGTATGCATACGGACTATTGTATGCATGTTTTAACTTTGTTATATCAATAAAATATATCTTGGTTTATTAACGATCTGCTTTGTACGGATTCCTATATAAGGCTCTCACCCACTGCAAGAACTCTCCCAAAATACCAAATTGAGGCAGGACCCCGAAAAGATGATCCCACAGTATTTTGTCGAACGCTTTCTCCGCATCGAGACTTACTAGGAGATCATCTCCCCCTCCATCCCTTTCTTCCTGGATCGCGTTCAGGGCTCGTAAGATGTTAGTAGAGGCATATCTTCCTGGTATGAACCCTGTCTGGTCTGCATGCACCAACAAGGGTAGCACCTTTCCCAGCCGGGCAGTGGAGGAGTGGCCTAGTGGTTAGGGTGGTGGACTTTGGTCCTGAGGAACTGAGTTCAATTCCCACTTCAGGCACAGGCAGCTCCTTGTAACTCTGGGCAAGTCACTTAACCCTCCATTGCCCCAGGTACAAATAAGTACCTGTATACAATATGTAAGCCACATTGAGACTGCCATGAGTGGGAAAGCGCGGGGTACAAATGTAATAAAAAATAATACTGGCGAAAAGCTTGATATCGTGATTTAGGAGGGAGATTGGGCGATATGAACCCAAAAGGTCCCCATCCCTGCCCGGCTTCGGGAGAACAATAATTGATGCGTGTGTCAAAGTACCTGTGCTCTGCCGCTCCTTGCATAATGCCTCGCAAAGCTCACTGAATGGTCCTACAAGCTGCTCTCCCAGAATCTTGTAATATTCGGGGCCTAAGCCGTCTGGCCCAGGGGCCTTAGCTAGTTTAAGTTTTTTTATTGCTTGCTGTATCTCACACCCCTGAACCGGCGCGTTCAGGGAGTTTCTTTGCTCTTGCGACAGGGATGGAAGCCCTAGATCTTGAAAAAAGAGCTGTCTTTTATCCCTGTCATAATGCCCTTGGTCATATAGAGGCATATTTTCAAAGCACTTAGCCTCCCAAAGTTCCATACGTTTCTATGGAACTTTGGGAGGCTAAGTGCTTTGAAAATAAGCCCCTATATAGCGACTTATAGAAGTCTACAAAAGCCTGCTGTATTTCTTCTTCTTTATCTACCAGCTGCCCATTCCCTCCCTTAATACGGGTTATCACTTGCTTTGCTGCTCTGTTTCACACCAAAGTAGCCAACAGTTTCCCAGTTTGTTCCCCCACTTATGGAGGCGATATCTGTACAGTTGTATGTCGCCCAGGGCCCTCTGATTCAGAATGTCATTAATCTGGGCTTTTAATTCTTTAAAGTTGTTCTGTGCTTCCACTTCTCCCCTTGTCGCTGCTCTTCTAACCTCCTGCAACTGTCTTAATTTCTCTACCAGCTCTTTTCCCTCCGTTTGCAGGAGCTCGCTGTATAGGCCAAGATTTTTCCCCTCATGACCGCCTTCCCTGTCTCCCATAGAAGAAGCGGGTCAGCGTCACTCGTTGTATTGTCTATTAGAAACATTTCCCATTCCTTTTGTATGTACTTCCGGAAATCTGGGTCCCTGTACAAGGTAGGGTTCATTCGCCATCCTGACTGTTTCCTCTCCCCCCCAGTACCTATTTCTACCCATATTAGACTAAGATCAGACACCACTGCTGCTTCAATTGCTGCTGATCTGCTCGCCAAAAAAAGAGATGGGGAGATCAATATATAGTCTAGTCTGGCGTGGCATGCATGTACATGTGAGAAGTGGGTGTATTCCCTTTCGTCTGGGTGCAAGGCCCTCCAGATATCGACAAGTCCTAAGTCTCTTTGCAAAATTCCCATGCCCGTCTCCTCCATACCCTTAAGTCGAGTCTTTGGAAGGCTGCAGTCTATGAGGGGGTCCGCTGTTATATTAAAATCTCCCCCCACTAGCAATTGATAGTCTTGCAGCTGCGTTAGAGTCGATAAAAGATGTGAGTAGAATTTCCTAGAGTAGATGTTAGGGGCGTATACTGAGCAAAATGCTGTCTTTTTTCCGTTAATGACCCCTGCCCAAACCACAAACCGACCCTCAGGGTCTTGGATGGCTCTATGGCAGACTGTGTCGAGACCCTTACACAGAAGGACCGCCACCCCACGCTGTCTGCTATTGTAAGAGGAAAACACTATTTCTCCCACCCATCCTTGTTTCAATTTAAGATGCTCTGGGGCAGACAAATGAGTTTCCTGCAGCAGAAAGACATCTGTTTTCATTTGCTTCCCATAATGTAAGATTTTCTTCCGTTTAATCGGGGAATGCACTCCATCTACATTGAGTGATGCCACACGAATACTACCCAACGTCCCAATTTGCCAGCAAGCTATCCTGACACCAATAAATCGGTAATGCTTTTCGGGGCTCCGTCCCAGCTGCGGCGCCCCTCATGTTTTCCCAGCTGTCCTCCATCTGTGAACTATACTCCCACTTTAACGCCAGTGGTGTGAGAATCTTCGGTCTCTCCCTATGCCATACTCCTCTGAGTCCCGTTCCCTCCTTCCCTCCCTCCCCCCTCCTCCCCCTGGCACAATCCTACCACCACACCATCACTCTTCACAACTTCTTCCCTCCATCCCTCAGTCGATCTTCCCCACATGCACCACTCACTCCCATGCAACAGCCCACAATTCCTATCACAACCCACAACCATTCCCCCCCCCCCTCTCCTTATCGGTTGAAGAACCCATTTTCAACCACCTCCCTCATATCAATAAGCATCAAGCTCCCTCCCCCCTGCCTCTCCCCGTACTACCCAATGTTATCAGGGACATCATTAACTTGCAAGCCCTCTACAATTTCTCTCCTCCACTCTCTTAATTGACATCTCCTTCCCGCCACTTAACTTTTTAACTAAATATAATACAATTCTGAACCAGAAACACATCAATAACAAACTGAAAACATGCATGTAGCTATGTTAGGCCGCTTATATGCGGCTACCTGCATAGTCCACTTTCTCTTTACTAAAGGGGCTAGTAGAAGCGATTGAGGTAACCTCAAAAATGGCTGGCTCTGTCTTCGGCCTTCAGCACTGAACCAAATGAAGCAAAGTTCTCTCTCCTTAGACCACTTGCTTAGCTCAGAGTGGGATATTTATCATCCTGGCCGGGCCATGCTTCTCTACCAATCAAAATGCATTTCCAAAGTTCTTGCCAAGAGAGCCCATTGTCATTATAAGTAAACCGCGAACAAACAGGGCACCAACAAATGTAGACTCCTTCAAAACTGCTGTTTCTCGCCGACGGGCCTCATGTAAGGCTGATCACACTTCTTCGTTTCTGACTTGGCCCCTCAGTACTTTATCCAAGAAGGCTCGCAGCTCCTCCACCGTTGTTAGCGTGCACGTGGTATTGTTATAAGTGATGCGCACATGGGCTGGATATTGGAAGGCGAATTTAATCCCGTTCTCAAATAGTTTGGAGCAGAACAAGGCCAATAATCTCCTCTGCTCCATCACTCTTGCTGAGAAGTCTTGAAATAGCAGGATCTTTACACCCTCATACTCCACTTGTCGGATCTTTTTAAACTTCTCCAGTAGTGTGGCTTTAACCACGTAATTCAGGTATCTGGCAATGATTAGCCTTGGCTGCCCCACTGCTTCTCTCCGCGGTCCAACGCGATGGACTCGCTCCACCTGACCACGACTGAACTCCGCGCTCAGTCCCAGCTGCGTGGGAGCCAGCTTTCTGTGAAGTCCTTGAGCTCTGCATCGCTGACGGACTCAGGTAGCCCCACAATGCGAATGTTGTTTCTCCGGCTCCTGTTTTCTTGGTCGTCCACATGGTCTCTCAACAATTTAATTTGCGATTCCATTTCTCTGATCCGGCCTTCTGCAGCTGACATAAGTTCCTCCTGCGAGGTATACGTGCCTCTGCTTCTTGCAGTCGGGCTGCGTGAGCATTGATGCACTCTTTTATTTCATCTACTCCGTCGTTTAGCTTTGCCAATTTGTCGTCTAAGAGCTGCGACATATGTTTCAGAGATATTTGCACCATATCTTTGTGCCCCGTGGCCGGATTCTGCGTTTGCAGCAGTGAGGTTGGCGGGCTCGGCAGATTCGATGGGCTCAGCAACACCATCTTTGTTTTCAGCACGTTGCCCTTTTCTTTCCCTGTTTTCGCTGATTTTATTGGCATTCCGTTCCGTCACTGCCTTGGAGACCGCCCCAATCGATACCTCGTTCTTTCCTGAGCTGTTGGAATCCTTTTCTAGCCCGATTAGGGGACTGTAGATACTATCAAAACGGGGTTGTTGAACACGGGGGAAGGGAGCAGAGCTCTCTGACGTCCGTTCAGTCCTGCAACATCACGTGACCGCCGGTATTTCTCTTTTTTAAACAATGGGCAGCACATAAAGTGGGAGGTGCAATGTTAGAGCATTCTGGGGGCAGAAGCCATTATACATATACATTATGGGGATAATTCTTAAACAGTCTGCTTTTAATAGGTGCCCAGAGGGTGGCATCTATACATGTATTACACATGGAAGTCCCTCCCATGCTCTGTCTACACTTTGCACATATGTATGTCTAACTGTAAAATATATGTTATGCAAGACGTGCATATTTGCAGAATGGTGCTGTGGTGGAATGTTAGCATTTATGCATGTGTGTGCACATTAATTAATTAATTTTTTTTTTAAATTTATGCATTTTACAAAGATACATTTATTCAAGATACAACTTGAAAGGATAGTGTTACATCATTAGGATAAAATTCAAATCAAAATAAACACAACCATTATTCAAAAATAGAAATATTTCTGATATAACACTCAAGTCCTACAACAATTGGGATCCAAGATTCTGAATTATGAGGAGAATTTTAAAAAAAAGGAAAAATAGTGTAGGAAATCTTGCACTTATGGAGCTCTTTGGTCGGGGCTCAAGATTGTATCTAACCCGAGGGACGCCATTGACTCCTCCATTACAGCAGCGTCGATCAAGGGTCCACTCCCGACCTGTGCAGCAGTCCCCTGCAGGCTCACGAACCGATCCATCGGTCCAGGAATAGAAGGAGGTAATGGGGTAGTTCGGGCAGTACTCTTCCCTCTCCGTTTAGGCATAGTTGCACAGGAAATCTGAGCGTGCAGCTAACCATGAGTGCATACGGCCATCTTGGATCCCCTGTTCAAAATGGTCCTATTTTTTTTTAAATTTATTTGTTACATTTGTATCCCACATTTTCTTTAAGGCTACTAATAGATCTTTTTCTTTAAGGCTACTAATAGATCTTTTAGATGCAATAAAAGCTGAGAGCTGGGAAGATTCCATGAAGACATATTTAACAGAGTCTACCCTAACAATACACTTGCACGGGTATCTCAGAAAGAAAACACCTCCCAACTGCTGGATCGCTGGTCTCATAATAAGGAACTGTTTTCGTTTACGTTGGGTTTATCTAGAGAGATCAGGAAACAAGGAAATTTTTAAACCCAAAAACAGTGTCTCTCTATGCTTAAAAAACATTGAACACAACCACTGCTTATCATGTGGCAATGCCACAGTTACATAAGTACATAAGTAGTGCCATACTGGGAAAGACCAAAGGTCCATCTAGCCCAGCATCCTGTCACCGACAGTGGCCAATCCAGGTCAAGGGCACCTGGCACGCTCCCCAAACGTAAAAACATTCCAGACAAGTTATACCTAAAATGAGGAATTTTTCCAGTCCATTTAATAGCGGTCTATGGACTTGTCCTTTAGGAATCTATCTAACCCCTTTTTAAACTCCGTCAAGCTAACCGCCCGTACCACGTTCTCCGGCAATGAATTCCAGAGTCTAATTACACGTTGGGTGAAGAAAAATTTTCTCCGATTCGTTTTAAATTTACCACACTGTAGCTTCAACTCATGCCCTCTAGTCCTAGTATTTTTGGATAGCGTGAACAGTCGCTTCACATCCACCCGATCCATTCCACTCATTATTTTATACACTTCTATCATATCTCCCCTCAGCCGTCTCTTCTCCAAGCTGAAAAGCCCTAGCCTTCTCAGCCTCTCTTCATAGGAAAGTCGTCCCATCCCCACTATCATTTTCGTCGCCCTTCGCTGTACCTTTTCCAATTCTACTATATCTTTTTTGAGATACGGAGACCAGTACTGAACACCAAAGTGGCCGCTGTGGCTAATTGAGTGTCTGAAGTCTCTAGAAACTCTGACAGGTTCTCAGGTCTCTGTTCCTGTTGATTTTGTTGGACATTTAATTTGTTGGGTAAATAATATACTTTAGTAAAGGGTGGAAGTTTATCCTGCGGTATTGCCAAGTTTTCCTGTAAATATCTTCTCAACATATCAACCAGTTGAATCATCTGAATTCTTGGGAAATTTACAAATTGCAAGTTAAGGTTTCTCGTATAATTTTCATACGTTTCAGCTTTCAGTCTTAAATTAGTAATATCCTTTACCATAGTCAATTGGAGATTTTCAACTTTTTTCAATTCTTGTTCTACCTTATCCATTCGAGTTACCAAAACTTGCTGAGTTTTATCAGTTTGTTCCACCCTTTGCTCTAAGGAGTTTAGCATCTGAGCCCCCTTAGTTGTTTGGGCAATGAATACTTTCCCTAACTGAGGCATTAATTCCCATAGGGAGTCCAAAGTTACCTCCGCTGGCTTGTTGGTTAGCTCTGCTAGAAATAAGTCCTCCAGGTGTTTCCCCAGCTCACCGCCTCCATCTCTTCCCCCCGTTGCTTCGCTCGGTCCTGTTCGTCCCACCTCATCTAGATGGAATCGATTCCCCAGAACAAATTGGGGCATAGCGTGTCCCTGCGCCGGCCCCTGCTCTCCCTGAAGCGGCGAACTTGTGATCGGCGGTTGCGGGGGGCGGAGCTCTTTGGTCGGGGCTCAAGATTGTATCTAACCCGAGGGACACCATTGACTCCTCCATTACAGCAGCGTCGATCAAGGGTCCACTCCCGACCTGTGCAGCAGTCCCCTGCAGGCTCACGAACCGATCCATTGGTCCAGGAATAGAAGGAGGTAATGGGGTAGTTCGGGCAGTACTCTTCCCTCTCCGTTTAGGCATAGTTGCACAGGAAATCTGAGTGTGCAGCTAACTACTACTACTACTTAACATTTCTAGAGCGCTACTAGGGTTACGCAGCGCTGTACAGATTAACATAAATTGACATAAAGGACAGTCCCTGCTCCAAGGAGCTTACAATCTAACCATGAGTGCATACGGCCATCTTGGATCCCCTGTTCAAAATGGTCCTATTTTTTTTTTAATTTATTTGTTACATTTGTATCCCACATTTTCCCACCTATTTGCAGGCTCAATGTGGCTTACATAGTACCGTAATGGCGATCGCCAATTCCGGTATGAACAAATACAAAGTGATGCTGTGGTAGAATAAAGATCATGTGTAAGAGACACATCCATCTCCAAGGAATCCAGAAGCTCCGTTTTGAGTTCTTCCACCTTCTCACCTCTTTAGCTTGGTCTGTTTTACATCATATTTCACCATCTCTGGTACCCAATTACCATTCTTCTGTTTCCATATCTGACCAGTCACCTCTTCCCGTTGCTATTGTTGTTTCAGCACCTTTCTTGTGATGCTCGTTTCCAGATCTCATCTTCCTCTTTCTGCATCATCCCTCAGTTCTCGCTTACTTACTCCTCTCCTTTGATTTGTCCAATTAGGGATCATAGATGAGCCTCGGATAATTTTTGCAGGTTTATACTATTGGTTTTGCTTCTGGTATTTGAACCTTCTAGGTGTAAATGTACTAAATATAGTAGTACATTATTATCTTTTAATCCTCAAAGCGCTATCTACCTGTAGTTAGCCCTCTTAATATTTCATTATTTGCTATTATGCTCTCCCTCCTGCTGCAGTACATTCAGGAACAAGTTTTCCATGTCCTACAGCTGTACCACAGGTTAGACACATCACTGGATTAATGTGTATCCCTGCTAATGAATTGGATGCACATCCAACATTATAAGTCAATTTGAAGATGGCAGGGATCCACCTCTACTGAAGCAAGAGCTTAACTTAATCTTGAAACTGCTACTATTTTAGCTCCCCACCCCTGAGTGGAGGAGTAGCCTAGTGGTTAGTGCAGTGGACTTTGATCCTGGGGAACTGAGTTCAATTCCCACTGCAGCTCCTTGTGACTCTGGGCAAGTCATTTAACTCTCCATTGCCCCTGGTACAAAATAAGTACTGAATATATGTAAACCACTTTGAATGTAGTTACAAAACCTCAGAAAGGCAGTATATCAAGTCCCATTTCCCTTTCCCCTAAAGTGAATTGGAACAACAGGTGATTCTGCCATCTCATCTGCTCCTTCTGATGTCATCATGTGAAGATACTTGGATAGATTTGAAGAGATCCATTGACTGTCTTCAGGTATACGTGTTGGGTCCAGTGGGTCACTAACAGGACATCATATTTTTTGATTCGTAAATTGCTCAGGTGTTCTGCAATTAACGCAAATATATGCTGCTATTCTAATCATTTATGCATGCAGTTGGCATGTAAATGTTGGTGCCTACTTTGTAGAAATATCCCTTATAGGAAGTGGCAAAGCCACTTTGGGCTCAGACCTCCTCCAAAATTGCAGCATCAATGTGTGGCTGGCAGGGATGCTCAAGCCCCGCCAGCTAAAGAGATTCGCTGCTGGAGCCCCTGCCCATGCTGTCTGAGCAGCAGGAAGTCAGCGGGGTGCTCCAGCAGTCAGTGCTGGCACTTCTGCACATGCTGAGTTCATGCAATTAAACTGAGCATATGCAGAAGTGCTGGCATTGGAGGATCCTCAGGCAACAAAGCCCTGGGGTCTTCAGAAAATGTCTTTGTCTGGTGGGGCTTCAGCAACCCAACCAGCAAAAGTATAATAGGGGGTGGTAGTGCCAGTATCAGTGTTAGATTGTAAGCTCTCTTGAGCAGGGACCGTCCTTCCCCATGTTTAAACTTGTACAGCGCTGCGTAACCCTGGCAGCGCTATAGAAATGCTAAGTAGTAGTAGTAGTAGTAGTGCAGGGGAGGGGGAATTGAGAGGAAATACTTGTTCCCCAGTCCACCTCTAGTCCTGCCCCCAATCAAATTCTGTCCCCCTGCTTATAGGTATAAACCCTGATACTTACCTGCTATAGATATATAGATACTAGTAAAAGAGGCCCGTTTCCAACAGAAAGGAAACGGGCGCTAGCAAGGTTCCAGGGCCCCCTCCCCACTCCTCCCCCAGGACCCCCCCCACCCTCTCTCGGCTGAGGACCCCCACCCCTCCCCCCCCTCTCATCTCAGGACCCCATCCCCCCTCTCATCTCAGGACCTCCACCCTCTCCCCTCCCCCTCTTTCTCATCTCAGGACCCCCCTCTCCGATTTCTGCCGCCCAGCGCCTCCCTCCCTCCCTCTGTCTCTGTGGCCTCCGAGTGCAAGAAGGACATCTGCGAGTGCCCCAGCCCTTCGTACGAGGCAGCTGCTGCTTAAAAAGTTTTACCTCCTGCTCGGCTGGCAACACTCAAGTCCACCAAGTACAGACGCCGCTTCAGACAAGCTGTAGTTCACTGTTCCTCTTGTCCCACCCTCATTTCCTGTTTGCGGAAGGGCGGGACCACAGGAACAGCGAACCACAGCCTGTCTGAAGCAGCTTCTGTACTTGGTGGACTTGAGTGTTGCTGGCCGAGCTGGAGGTAAAACTTTTTTTTTCAATAATCATATTTATTGTTTTCTAAACACAGTGTTTACAAGCAACACCTCATGCTATAACCATGTATGTTAACACTTCACATTCAACATTCCCAAATTTTCCCCCTTCCCCTCCCACCCTTCCCCTCGCTCCCCCCTCCCCCAGTTCAAGCGTTTAAAATTTTGCTCCTAGCAACCGGTGTCAGGGTGTCCCCGTAGGGGGACTAAATTTTGCACAATAGGTCTCCTGCCTCTGATGCAGGTCCGCAATGCTGTGCCGTTCCAAAGCACACATTTGTATCATCAGCGATCTCCAACGACTGACTGTGGGTTGCTCCTCTGTTAGCCACACTTGTAGGATTGTTTTCTTCCCCATCAGGGTTGCCCTCTGGAGGAAACACCCTTATGCCAGTCGGCGCTTGACCCTGAACAGTAAATACATGGAAAACTTGCTTGGGAGAGTGGTGCCATCGAATTCCCCACATGCTCGATACATGCTCCGCCAAGTTTTTCCAAAAACCATGTACCTTTGGACAGGACCAGAACATGTGGCCCAGATGTGCATTCGTGCGGGCACATTTTGGGCAGGAGTCAGTGTCTCTCAGCAAGGCTCTATACACTCTATGCGGTGATATGTACAATCGAAAAATAAATTTATACTGAGTTTCCCGCCAGCACACATTTTCAGTTAATTTATATATCCGCTTGATGCACATTTCCAATTGCTCCTGTGTGAGTCGTACTTCAAGTTCTGCTTTCCACTGTTGTAACACCACAGAATAATTTGCTGGTTTAGTATGCTCTCTCAAATGCGCGTGGAAATATTTCAGTGGGACTCTAGCCTGCGCGTCCAAGCCTAGCAGTTCATTGTATTTCTCCCATGTTTCCATTGTCAAAGTTGCTCTAGGCGAGGACCGCACATAGTGCTGTAACTGTAAATATGCAAACAAGTCTGTCTCATGTAGTTTATACTCTCTACAAAGTTCCGCAAATGGTTTTATTATTCCCTGTTCATTCACCACATGGTACACATATCGCACTCCCCTTGTTGCCCAGATCTGAAAGGCCCGCGAGGTACTACCCACTGGAAATTGGGGATTCCTCCTAATGGGTAGCATAGGGGAACTTACTTGATTAAGCCTGAAAAATTTACAGAGCCATTTCCAGGTATGTCTCAGAGGTTGAAATATCGGGGTTACTGGACCTAACTTCTGTGCCTGTTCCCCGGGAGCCTGTAACCAGCTCGCAAAATGCTGTTCCTGGAACCAGTGCAGTTCAGATAGTGTAAGAGAAAAATATTCTGTATTTTGGAAGCAGTCGGAGAGATGTCGAATCCCACCAGCTACTGACAGCAGGCGCAAATCCAACACTCCCAGACCTCCTTTCTCCTGGGACAACATTGCATTATGCATTGTCATCCGGGCCCTCTTCCCCTACCATAAAAAATTTGCTATTTTTCCCCTCAGCTACCTCTCGTCCCTTCCTCTAAGATACATGGGCATCATTTGGAAGGTGTAAACCCAAATTGGAAACAAGATCATGTTATATAAGGCCACGCATCCCATCAAGGATATAGGAAGCGCCTGCCACCTGCCCAAAGCACTCTCCACCTTTCTTTTTAAGGATTCCATATTTAATGCATAGATGTGGGTTAAATCAAGTGGAATTTTCACCCCCAGGTACGTCATTGCATCCTGCGCCCATTGCATTGGGAAGGGTCCCTCCCATGTCTCTTTTATCACTGATTCTGAAGGTAGGGCTACCGACTTGCTAGTGTTCAGTGTAAACCCAGAGTGAAACCCAAACTCTTCGATTACTTCGATCAGCCGCCTTAATGACTCTTGGGGCCTTGTCAGCGTCAAAAACAGATCATCCGCGAAGGCCAATACTTTCACCGTTTGGCTCGGGAGTGTAACCCCCTGTATCTCGGGGTCCTGTTCAATAGTACGGAGCAGAGGTTCTAGGTACAGGAGAAACAACAGAGGGGAGAGGGGACAACCCTGCCTAGTACCAGCCTGTATCTCCAATGGTTCAGATCGCTTCCCATTTACTAGCAATCTAGCTGTGGGTGTCACATACAAAGCCTTCACAGCATCCAAATACCAGCCCGACACACCCACATGTTCCAGTACCCGAAATAAGTAGCTCCATCTCACTTTGTCGAAAGCCTTTTCGGCATCAAGGCTTGTCAGCAAAAGACAAGTATCTGTTGCGCTGCATTGGGCAATAGTTAACAAGACCTTCCGCACATTAAGCACGGAATGTCGCCCCCTTACAAATCCTACCTGATATTGTCCTATCAAAGTAGTCATGTGTGGTGCCAGCCTGTTTGCCAGTACCCAAGCTAAGATCTTGAGGTCTACGTTGATGAGAGATATGGGTCTGTAAGATCCTACACGATCCTCTGGCTTCCCTGGTTTGGGTATTAGCGTTATCCAGGCCTCGTTTTCTCCCCTAGTAAAACTCCCTCTCTGTACCACCATC
Organism: Microcaecilia unicolor; assembly: GCF_901765095.1. Taxonomy (NCBI): domain Eukaryota; kingdom Metazoa; phylum Chordata; class Amphibia; order Gymnophiona; family Siphonopidae; genus Microcaecilia; species Microcaecilia unicolor. The sequence continues at coordinate 233,494,434 of NC_044036.1, forward strand.
TCATAATATTCTAATAATGGCACCCCAAAATCAGCAGGCAGGAGCTTGTAGTACTCTGCTGTGTAGCCGTCTGGCCCCAGTGCCAAGCCCTGTGGCAGTGACTTAAGCACCTGCTGTATCTCCTGCATCTGTATGGGTCTCGAGAGCCCTTCGCAAACGCCGGTCGGCAGCGTGGGCATCCCCGCGTCGTCTATGTAATCTTGTGCTGAGGTTTCTTCTTCCTCTCCCCCCCTTGCATAAAGCCTGGTAAAGAATGCGTGAAACGCCTCCACTATGGCCTCTGGGGTCCCTACCCTGGTTCCCGAAGAAGAGACCACTGACGTGATCAGCCTCTTCCGCTCCTGAGCGCGGGCTACCTGTGCCAACATCTTCCCCGTTTTGTTCCCAAATCGTCTAAATCTCATTCCCCTCACCCACAGTCTTTTCTTTGTCTGGTCATGTATAAGGGAGTTGAGGGCCACTGAGGATGCCACCATGGCGTCCCTATGCTCCTTCGATGGGGTCTTCAGATATTTCTTTTTCGCCTCCTTCTCTAATCTGAATATTCCCGCTGCAATTCTCTTCCCCCTGGCACTCATGTATGCTATAATGCTCCCCCTAAGGACCACTTTCGATGCCTCCCAAAACACTATTGGGGATTCACAGGATTCTGCATTGGTATCCACATAGGCCATCCACTGCTCTTTAATGTACTTCCCAAAGTTCTCATCTTTATACAAAAAGGACGGGAATCTCCATAACCTGTCCCAAGCCCTGGGGCCAGCAAAATCTACATCCACCCAAATTATCGAATGGTTGGATACCTCCAGGGAGCCTATTTCTGCTGCTGTTATACGCGAGAACAATGAATGGGCCACTAATATGTAATCTAGTCGGGACCAGGTTAAGTGGACCTTAGATTGATGAGTATAATCGTTTGTGAGGGGATGGGACAGCCGCCACGGGTCCACTAAGGTTAAAGCCATGCACATGGAGTCTAGTGCCCCATCCTTCTCTACTGATCGCCTCGTTCCCGATCGATCGGCTTGCTGATCCATGACTTCATTAAAATCGCCCACCCAAATCCATGGCGCATCAGTGTACTTTAGTCCCAGTGCTATTAGTTCTTGGAAAAAGGGGGAAGCTTGAGAATTAGGCCCATATATCGTGCACAAATAAAACATCTGTCCCTGTATATTTATTTTCAGTAATAACACCCTTCCCTTTTATCTGAGTGAATCAATTCTATGTGGCATGGGAGCCCTTTCCTGATAAGGACCGCTACCCTGCTTCTTTTCCCTCCTGATGAGGAGTAATAACAATCTCCCACCCACTGTTGTTTCAGTTTTTCATGTTCAGCATCAGTTAGCTTAGTTTCCTGGATGCATGCGATGTCTGCTTTGTGATGTTTAAGCTGGGCCAATATTTTAGACCTTTTGATGGGGGATGTGATGCCAGAGACATTCCAGGAAACAATTCTGATTAACTGGTTAGCATGTGGCATCACAATTCTCCATTACATATTTGTCTAGAATCCATTCTGATCGGTTCCCCCAGGAGCCCAGCCCCACTCCCAGGAGACAGCAACCAACGCTTCCTTTCTGGTCATCTCCCATGATCTCAATGGTCCTACCCGCCACCAGGACACCCCTACTATATTTTTGAACTTTCCCCCATCCCCTCCCGCCCCTCCCCCTTCCTCCCCCCTCCCCCCCTTTTATACCCTCCTCTAATGCCAACTATGTGTGCCGCCATAAAGCGTTACTTGGGTCACTCGTGTGCTGGGATCCCCCCTCCTCTCCCAGTCAAATCCTATTTTACAGCAATCTAATCCATATCTTACCCACAAAAATCAGTCATTCAGCACTCACTCTCTACTTCTCAATGTCCAACAGTCCACACTATTTCTCGGATGTATTCCAACCTTCTCAGCTCATCTTGCCTTCCTTCATGCGGGTGGTGTCTGGTCACTTAATTCTTTGTTCAGGAAGTCCATTGCCAGCTTTTCTGATGAGAAGACAGTCCATTTCCCATGCATTTGTATTTTTAAAACTGCTGGTAGGACAGGGCAAAACGAATCTTCTTTTCTGCCAGTGTTGAACATATAGGGTGGAATCTCCTTCTTTTCTCCTGTATCCCTGCTGAATAATCTGGGAAAATCATAATTGCATTTCCCTCAAATTTCAGGGTGTCTCTTTTTAATTTGTATCCATGCATGATCTCCTCTTTGTGTATGAAGTTGTGTATTTTTATTATCACAATTCGTGGCTTCTTGCCTTCTTGGAATCTCCCGAGCCTGTGTGCCCTTTCAATACAGAGGCACCCTCTGCTGTCTGAAAGTGCAAACTCCTTTTGAAGCCAGTTTTCCAGCATGGGCCCCAGCATTTTGTCAGACTCAGGTATGCCTACCAGCCTCAAATTGGAGCGGCGGGCCCTGTTTTCCAAGTCCTCCAGTTTCTCAGCCTGCACATTGATCTTAGCTTCCAGCTCTTCTAATTTTGGCGCGTTTGTGGCCCACGTGTCTTCCATATCGGACATTCGTTGCTCTAGGTCAGTGATGGCGAACCTATGGCACGCATGCCAGAGAGGGCACGCGGAGCCCTCTCTGCTGGCACACGCGCCGCCGGTCGCCTCACCCAAGACTTTCAGCCCTCCCACCCACCCGGCGTCAATCATTCCTTCCTCCCTCCCTCCCACCCGGCGTCAAGCATTCCTCCCTCCCTCCCACCCAGCACCAGCCCGCCCGGCCTCCATCCCTCCCTCCGAACCGGAAGAAATTTAAAAGTCTTCCCTTGTCTGAGTAGGTGGCGTCAGCATCAGCAGTAGCAGCGAAAAGCATGCTGCTGGTTCGGCGCGTCTTCAGCCTTCCGTCTCTCAAGCTCTCTGGTCCCGCCCTCATTTCCTGTTAGGGCGGGACCAGAGAGCTTGAGAGACGGAAGGCTGAAAACGCGCCAAACAGCAGCACGCTTTTCGCTGCTACTGCTGATGCTGACGCCGCCTATTCGGACAAGGGAAGACTTTTAAATTTCTTCGGGTTCGGAGGGAGGGAGGGAGGGAGGGAGGGATGGCGGGCTGGTGCCGGGTGGGAGGGAGGGAGGGAGGAATGCTTGACGCCGGGTGGGAGGGAGGGAGGGTGCCCTGGTGCACGCCGGATGGGAGGGAGGGATTGCGGCCTGGTGCTTGGGTGGGAGTGCTGGGTGCTTGGGTGGGAGGGAGGCCTGCCTGGTGCTTGGGTGGGAGGGAGGGAGGGAGGGCGGAGGGCTGCCTGGTGCTTGAGTGGGTGTCCTGGTGCTTGGGTGGGAGTGCTGGGTGGGTGGATGGCCTGGTGCTGGGTGGGAGGGAGGAAGGCTTGGGTGCTTGGGTGGCTTGGTGCTTGGGTGGGAGTGCTGGGTGGGTGCATGGCCTGGTGCTTGGGTTGGGAGGGAGGGTGGCCTGGTGCACGCCGGATGGGAGGGAGGGAGTGTGTCCTGGTGCTTGGCTGGGAGTGCTGGGTGTTTGGGTGGGAGGGAGGCCTGCCTGGTGCTTGGGTGGGAGGGAGGGAGGGAGGGAGGGCGGAGGGCTGCCTGGTGCTTGGGTGGGTGTCCTGCCTGGTGCTTGGGTGGGTGTCCTGGTGCTTGGGTGGGAGTGCTGGGTGGGTGGATGGCTTGGTGCTGGGTGGGAGGGAGGGAGGCTTGGGTGCTTGGGTGGGAGGCCTGGTGCTTGGGTGGGAGTGCTGGGTGGGTGCATGGCTGGTGCTTGGGTGGGAGGGAGGGAGGCCTGGTGCTGGGTGGCAGGTCTGGTGCTGGGTGGGGTGGCTTGGTGCTGGGTGGGAGGGAGAGAGGCCTGGGTGCTTGGGTGGGAGGCCTGGTGCTTGGGTGGGAGTGCTGGGTGGGTGCATGGCCTGGTGCTTGGGTGGGAGGGAGGGAGGGAGGCCTGGTGCTGGGTGGCAGGCCTGATGCTGGGTGGGTGGCCTGGTGGTGGGTGGCCTGGTGCTGGGTGGGAAGGAGGGAGACTTGGTGCTGGGTGGGAGGGAGGCCTGCCGCTGGGAGGGCAGGGGGGGAGAGGAGGGTGGCTGGAGGGGAGGGCAGGGGAGAGAGGAGGGTGGCTGGACATGGGTGGCTGGAAGGGAGAGGAGGGTTGCTGGACATGGGTGGAGGGCAAGAAATGAAGAAGAAAGGAGGAAAGTAAAGAAATAAATGGAAAGGAAGCCCTGGAAACGGAGTTAAGAGAACAGATAGAGAGCAGCAGAATCAGCGACTAGGACCAATATGGATAGAAAAACAAAATCACCAGACAACAAAGGTAGAAAAAATCATTTTATTTTCATTTTAGTGTTTGGAATATGTCCAATTTGAGAATTTACATCTGCTGTCTTATTTTGCACTGGGTATACTGGAGCTGTAATAACTTACAGAAATGATTTATAATGAAAGAAAGTCATGTTATTTTTTTCTCCTATACTAGTATAATATTTTCAATGATGTCTGTTTATATGCGCCATGGTTGGTGTAAGGGGGTGTGGCTATCATAGGGGTGGAGTCATATGTGGTGACCCCGCCCATAATGAGTACCGGCACTTAGCGATGAGTAATTAGATTTTGGGTTGCTGTTTGGGCACTCGGTCTCTGAAAGGTTCGCCATCACTGCTCTAGGTCTTGCGTGCGCTTCGAGATTTCCGCCATGTTGGCACCCATTTTATTCAACTGGGTTGTCAGGGAGTCGAATCGGGGCTCTAAGGCTAGCTTGATCACTTTTGAAATCTGTGCGAGCTGCCGCTCCGAAAACTCGGCATGCGTTCCCGACTCCCCATCCGCCATCTTGGATACCGCAAGCACAGGCGGCGATTTCCCTTTCTCGGTCCGAACACTTCTTTTTGCAGATCCCGCTGGCATGGAGACTAGGAACTGGTCCATACACCTTCCCGCTTCGACTCACCAGGTCAGAGGCTGCCGGGGTTTTAATTAGTTGCTGCTTTCAGGCAAAACAAGGAGCGGGGGTCCCGGAGCTCAGCTGCTATGCTGCTGGCGCTCTCAGTGCATCACGTGACCTCTCCAGAGGTAAAACCTTTTAAACAGCAGCTGCCAAGTACGAAGGGCTGGGGCACTCGCACACGTCCTCCTTGCACTTGGAGGCCACAGAGACAGAGGGAGGGGGGTGATGTGGGGGGGGGGGGGTCAAACTACTGAACTGGGAGGGGATGGAGATGGTGGTGTGAACTCGTAGCGCCCATGCTTGAGTCACGTTGCGGGTTCCCAGGCCATGGGCGCCGACTCGATGGGTGCTGTGGGTGCTCGAGCACCCCCAATATTTCACCCACCGGAAGTTCGTTCACCCACTGGAAGTTCGTTTCCGCCCTCCCTCCTCCCTTCGAGTTCCAGGCCCCCTCCCTCCGAATTTTAAAAGTCATCTATTTTACCTCATCGGGGTTAGGGCGGCAGCAGTGGTAAAAAGCATGCAGGCTCAGCTCAGTGCTTAGTTCAGTTTTCCCTTCTCTCTCTCTCAGCTCTGGTCCTGCCCTTGCGGAAACAGGAAATGAGGGCGGGACCACAGCTGAGAGAGAAGGGAAAACTGAACTAAGTGCCGAGCCTGCATGCTTTTTACTGCTGCTGCCGCCCTAACCCTGACGAGGTAAGATAGATGACTTTTAAAATTTGGAGGGAGGGGGCCTGGAACTCGAAGGGAGGGGGGACCCTGGAACTGGGAGGGAGGGGAGGAGGAGGGGAGGAGGAGGGGAGGGAGGGGGCCTGGAACTCGGAGGGAGGTGGAGGGCGAGAGGGAGGGGGACGGGGGGATAGGGGAGGGGGATGGGGGAGAGGGGAGGGGGACAGGAGAGGAGGAGAGGGAGGGCGACAGGGGAGGGGGACATTGAGGGAGGGGAGGGGGAATTGAGGGAGGGGAGGGGGACAGGGGAGGGGAACGAGGGGGAGGGGGGAATGCACCACCTGTAAAAAAAAAAAAATCAGCACCCCAGTCATTTTGAAAAGTTGGCTCCTATGTCCCAGTCAACATGGTGACTTCACCAGAAGGCTTCAGACATTACGAACCGGGCTTCAACTTCCTGGCAGTCAGCTTCAGAACGTTGGAGGTGCAAATTATTATAGTAGATATTATAAGTACATAAGTGCATAAGTAATGCCACACTGAGAAAAGACCAAGGGTCCATCGAGCCCAGCATCCTGTCCACGACAGCGGCCAATCCAGGCCAAGGGCACCTGGCAAGCTTCCCAAACATACAAACATTCTATACATGTTATTCCCGGAATTGTGGATTTTTCCCAAGTCCATTTAGTAGCGGTTTATGGACTTGTCCTTTAGGAAACCGTCTATCCCCTTTTTAAACTCTGCCAAGCTAACCGCCTTCACCGCGTTCTCCAGCAACGAATTCCAGAGTTTAATTACGCGTTGGGTGAAGAAAACGTTTCTCCGATTTGTTTTAAATTTACTACACTGTAGTTTCATCGCATGCCCCCTAGTCCTAGTATTTTTGGAAAGCGTGAACAGACGCTTCACATCCACCTGTTCCACTCCACTCATTATTTTATATACCTCTATCATGTCTCCTCTCAGCCGTCTCTTCTCCAAGCTGAAAAGCCTTAGCTTCCTTAGTCTTTCTTCATAGGGAAGTCGTCCCATCCCTGCTATCATTTTTGTCGCCCTTCGCTGCACCTTTTCCAATTCTACTATATCTTTCTTGAGATGCGGCGACCAGAATTGAACACAATACTGAAGGTGCGATCGTGCCATGGAGCGATATAATGGCATTATAACATCCTCACACCTGTTTTCCATACCTTTCCTAATAATACCCAACATGCTTAAGTGTTCTGGGTTCAAGTGAGATCCTTGCACAAACATCCATAATACCCATAAAGACTTAAATTCTGACATCAATAGCAAGGAAAGAAAATAGAAACAAATATCTGATTTTGATAAAAGACAATTTAAATATTTATCTGAAAAAATTCTTTTCTGCCTTTTTAGGTGATTTTGTTGAAAGAAACAGAAAACGTTAAGGGTATATATGTAAAACTACATTTGAATGTTGAATATGTTATTGCAGTTCTATTAAGCCACACATTAATTGTGAATTTGAGTTTATTTGAATGAAAATTTGCTTGCATTTGTATCCAATAAAGAAGAAGATAATTTGCATATCTGAAGGTGTGGTTCTTCCATTTCAGGAACAAATCCTAAATTTAGATTCTTTTCCTCCTTTATTCTTTGAGAGTAAAGGACGAGGTTAGTTTATTTGTTCCACTCCCTCGGCTGTGAGTGTGTGTTCCCTGGATATTCGCCACGACTACAAACATCAGGTATCTGGGAGCACATCACTACAGTCCAGCCGAGAGGGGTGGCAACACTAGCTTCAGGTATAAATGTGCACATAAATATTTCTCATGTATGCTTGTAAGTTACAGTATTTTATAATCTATGTGGATACATTTTGGGCCCTGTACCCATGTTCTGCCCAAACACTTCTCCTGTGCATACCCACCTGCAAGGTATGCGCCATCATTTCATGGCATCTACTTTTCTACTAATTGGTATTCTGTATGGAGTCATTTAAGAGGTAATTCTCTTCAGGGCGCCTAAGGTTAGGCGCCTAGATGATGTATTCTAAGTCCAAAGAAATAACAAGGAAGACTATCCGCAAAATCCAACATGATGGTAGAAAACAGCAGATTAGACAGGAAATCTTTATGCCACGGTTTATTCACTATGGGACCCTTTTACTAAAGGGTTGGCACACAGCAACGGGCTTGCTGTGCACCAATTCGGAACTACCGCCGGGCTACTGCAGGAGCCTGGCATTAGTTCCCATACCCAGCATGTGCCATTTCCAGTGCTACTGTAATTTTTGGGATTTTTGAAGTGCTGGAACTTAACCAGCAGTAAACAGGCAGCGCCATGCACTGCCTGGTTATTGTTGGGTTAGCGTGGGAGCCCTTACTGCCATCTCAATGGGTGGCATTAAGGGTTTCCCACCAAGATGGCTGTGAGGTAAGTGGTTCACTTACTGCATGGCCATTTATTTACCCCATAAATGGCCAGCCTTTTACCCACTGTGGTAAAGGGGGGCCTCAGCGCATGTCAAAAACACACACAGATGCTAGCGCAGGCCCTGTTTTACCACAGCTTAGTAAAAGAACCCCTATATTAGATAAAATACAAATTGAAAAACCTGACACTGGCCGTGTTTCACCCATGCAAGGACTGCGTCGGTGGCTCAAAAGTAACTAATAATAATATGATTTATGTTAGCATAAATCATAAAAATAGAGTGAATCAGAGAAACAAAATATTTTAGTACAAACTTAAATAAACCAAAACACATACATGGAATAAAATTATGTTCAAATAATGAAATAAATGAATAAAATCTCTAACAGAAATCATATAATTTATGTAAAAAAAAACAAATTTATGTAAAACTAAAATTGTGAGTTTAAAACACATAGAGGTGAAATAAGAGAACATACACAAGTGGTGATAAATAGTAGTTTGTCACCAGCTTGGCTCTAGTTAAAAAACAAAACAATAACTTAAACCACTGGGACTAGACAGGTCCCAGCATATTGGGGCCCTTTTACAAAGGTGCGAGAGGGCTAACGCGGGGGTAGCTTGTACCCAATCGGCACTACCGCTGGGGTAGTGTGTGTGCCCAGCGGTAATTCTGATTTTGATGCATGCTGAATCTTGTGGTAGAAAATAATTTTCTATTTTCTACTGCGGTGGTGTTCCCGACGGTAAATGGCAGTGTGCCCATGTTGGTATGTGCTGTATGGTTACCATGTGGGTAGTGCATGACCCCTTACTGCTAGGCCAATGGGTGGTGGTAGGGGCTCAGGCTGTAAATAGGTGCACACTAGTTTTCATATTAGCGCAGGACCATTTCCCGGTCCATTAAAAAATAGCCATCTTTTCCCATCTGCGGTAAAAAATGGCCCAGTGCACGCTTAAAGGACACGCCCAACTACCTCAGGCCACTTTTTACCACTGCTTTGTAAAAGGACCCCATAATGAATTGTGAGAGGGTATGTGAAAGGGGATCCGGGAAGGCACGCAGAAGGGGGGTGCAGGCAGCCGGGGAACCCCAACAGGGCAGACTTCATGTGCACAACACCCACATTCAGAAAGCTGCGCTACCGGAGGCAGAGAGGTTGGCCGGGTTAAGGAAGAAGAGGAGGAACTACCAGTCCCAGAATCCCTCTCTTCCCCACCCGGCTGTGCAAGAGTTAGGGGAGGAGATAGAAGATTGGGAAATGGTCTCTGAGGAAGGTGATGAGGGCCAGCTGGAGAGGTTGGGAGGCGGGGGAAGTTGAAGAGGAGGATAAAATGGAGGTTACTGAAGGACTAGAGGAGGAACAGATGGAGATTGGAGCTCTGGCTCAAACCCGAAAAGCTGCTGTAAGAGGGTGGCTAGCTGTGCCTTGGAGAGACTGGTGGAAGACCAGAGGAGAGAGACTGAGGCGCTGGGGGAGATCTCTACTAAAGAGGAAACAGGTGCAGCCCCTGGGAGAGAAAAAGGGCTGGGCACAATTGAAACCCCAGTCTGAACGAGGTGGGACCAAAGCTGTGTAGCTGTGCTGTAAGAAAGAAACTGTTTCATACTGGAAAGGTCTGGGCCTGCAACCTACCAAGCTATTGTGTTTTCTTTCTGATAATGTACTGTTCCCTAAAAGAAGTAATTTTGGCTAAAGTGAAGTTATATGGACTGTTTAAACCCTGAATGAGACTTTGGCAGCAAACCTTAACAACCTGGGAGTAAGGTGTTTTCCTTTTGTGTCTATGCTGAATGGAAGCAAGAAAATAAAGTTTTTTTTCTATAAACGTTTTGCCTTGATTGAGCCTCTTGGTGGAAACAATAGAGAGAGGAGGAAGTCCTGCAAGCTCTCAGGGGGTCTGGTGCTGAGTTCCCAGAACAGGCCAAGGTGGTGTGGAGTGAGGCAACAGTCGGATGAAGAAGGAAGCTAAGCAGGGTTGAGCCTGGCTGGGTCCTGGAAGAGGGACCCAGCTACAGAATAAAACGTCAAAAATAGAACGTTAACTCAGGCCACAAGATGCAGGCAGGTAACAAAATAACCAAAGCTACCTTACCAGTTCTCTCCAAAGAATGGCAGCAACACAGAGGATTCTGGCAGCAGTTGTAACACTGCTCTCAAGGCTGCTGATTTATACAGCTCCAGTGGGGTTCAAAGTTCACACTTAAAAACATTTTTACTACTAAAATATATTAAGGGGGATCCTAAAAATAATTGCCACTCGAGAGTTAAAATGCAAGCCAATCACAGCGTGTTTAGCTGACACCAGTGACAGCGAAACGTGCTGTGATTGGCTGAGACCTGGCGGGGCATAATCGAAAGGGACATCCAAATAGTTTTGATTTGGGTGTCCTCGCACGTCCCGATCCCCGATTCTCTCCGGCATGGTCATTTCAGGCACGTAAGAAAAACATGTCCAAGAGGAGGCCGCCCATCACAAAATCTGAAGGGAAAAACGTCCAAGTGCTCGTCAGGGACGTCCTCGTCCTATTTTTTTTGAGTGAAGGATGTGTATGAAGCCATCTTTGGCATGCGCAGAGCAGCCAGCATAACGATTGGCTGCTTTGCACATGCTCAGCTGGCCGACTGGCTTCCCCTCCTTAGGAAGGAAATCGCGTGCAAATGAGCTAACAGCGAGCAGCTCATTTGCATGCGATTTCCTTCACACATGCCCGTTTTTTACCGATTTGCTAAGGGATCAGTAAGGGAAGGGCTCTTTCCGTGGAGTTAGTGCATCTGGCTCAAAGTCTCATAAACAGAGCTTTAGCTCAAACCACAGAGCACAGGCAAATAACAAAGGGGGTCCTTTACTAAGCCGCAGTAACTTTTTTAGGTCGCGGTAGAAAATCAGCTGGCGATAAATGTTGAGATGCCCATAAGAATATAATGGGTGTCTCAGCATTTAGCGCCAGCTGATTTCTACCACGAGATAAAAATGCTACCGCGGCTTAGTTACAGACCCCCAAATAGACCAAAGCTATCTTACCAGTTTTCTCGCATAGATCACTCTGGCAGCATTCTAACACTGCTCTCAGGGCTGCAGATTTTTACAGCTCCAATAAGGTACAAAGGTCACTCTTATTACTAATATAAAAGAGGGATCCTATAGATAATTGCCAATCATGAGTTAAAATACCAGCTAAAATCACTTTAAAAGTGGTATAAAAATGATTAAACAACAGCTTAGCTCTAGCTAAAAAACAAACAATAACTTAAACCACTAAATCTAAAACAGGTCACAGCACAAAACAATTAAAGCCTCAAAATCAGAGCTTTAACTCAATCCACAGGGTACAGCAATTAACTAATTAATCAAAATAATCTAACCAATCCTCTCGAAAGGACATCAGTAGCACAGCATTCTAGTACAGTTGCTGTGAGAGTGCCTACATCTTGTGGTCTGAGTTAAAGCTCTATTTTGATGTTTTATTCATTATGGGGCCCTTTTACAAGGCATTGGAGGGCCTATGCCAAATCAGCACTACCGCCTGGCTAGCGCGTGAGCCGGGTGGTAATTCTGAATTTAACATAGTAAATGACGGCAGATAGAGACCTGTGCGGTCCATCCAGTCTGCCCAACAAGATAAACTCATTTACATGGTATGTGATACTTTATATGTATACCCGAGTTTGATTTGTCCTTGCCTTTCTCAGGGCACAGACTGTAGAAGTCTACCCAGCACTGTTCTTGTACTAAGTTCTAGAGCTAATGTCGAAGCCCCTTAAAATTTATACTCCAGCCCATCCTTATCTATTCAGTCACAATCAGGGCATAGACCGTAGAAGTCTGCCCAGCTCCCATTTTGTTTCCCAGTTACCGGCATCGCCACCCAATCTCTGCTAAGATTCCGCGGAACCATTCCTTCTAAGCAGGATTCCTTTGTGTTTATCTCATCCATGTTTGAATTCCATTACCGTTTTCATCTCCACCACCTCCCGCAGGAGGGCATTCCACATATCCACCACCCTCTCCGCGAAAAAATACTTCCTGACATTAGTCCTGAGTCTGCCACCCTTCAACCTCAATTCATGTCCTCTAGTTCTACCACCTTCCCATCTCCGAAAAAGGGGCCTCACCAACTACTTGTAGAGGGTCATCAACACCTCTTTTCTTCTGCTGGTTATACCCCTCTCTATGCAGCCTAGCATCCTTCTGGCCATGGCTGTTGCCTTGTCTCATTGTTTCTTCACCTTCAGATCCTTAGACACCAACATCCCATGATTTCTCTCCTGAGACGAGCTTACTAATCTCTCCCCTCCTATTCGGTATCTCTCTTTTGGGTTACTGCACCCCAAGTGCATCACTCTACACTTATTGGCATTAAATTTTAACTCCCATATACACAGATGAAACCATTGTACTCTACTTCAATTTCTTATTATTTTTTTGGTTTTATACTTGCTGTGAGTCACACATCAAAAAAGTGATAACATCAAAGGAGTAATAGCATAAAGCTAATGTTGTTGAGAGTGCTCAGTAAAAACATGCTGCTATGGCTGGGCTGCTAAAAAGCAAGCATGAAATAATCAAAACATCATTGCACTCCTGCCCTACCACCCGCCAGTATGCAAAATAATCAATGGACTTGACACTCAAACACATATCAATAAGATCGTTAAGATATTGTAATAGCCTGGTAGTAATCTCACTGGGATGGTGGTCAGCTCACTAGTGCTTCTCCCCGCAGGACTGCAGGAAACCGGGTGATCAGCAATCCAGCTTTCTCCCCTTCAGTGGTCCAATCACAAAGTCTCTCAAGGCAACCGGGTAGTTAGTGAAAGCCTGTTTATTCCTCTGCACCCACATCCCCTTCCCCCAACACAGTTCGCATAAGCAGTTTATGTAAAGCACTGCCCCCAACGCAGTAATTAAAAAAAAAAAGTTCAAAATCTCAGCAAAACTCCCTCTGTGTGAATTCCAGTTCCAAAGTTCAAACCTCCTAGTTTTTCAATGTTAAAGTCTTTCCTCCTGAGTGGTTGTAGGATGGCAGCACACCTCCCTCTACACAGCAACTGGACTCCTGTGACCACCCCATTGCCTTCAAACCCTTGCAACCCTCCACCCGAGTACAATCACACTCCACATCCATTTGTTCATTCAAACTTGGCAGTACTGCACTCTCTCCTTCTCCTGCTTCCACACACTCCATTAACTCTGGCTCCTTCCCAGCCTGTCAGTTAGCTCCCCCCTCTGCCTCCCAGGTGGAAGGCATCTTGTATTGATTTTTGACCCAGGGAAATTGAGTCTTCCCAATACTGCTTCCCCTCTTGGTCATTGAGCGCCATAGCTGCTGCTCCCTCCAGTCTTTCCCTCCACCTCCCCAAAGTAAAGTCCCTGACAGGTTTTTGAATTCACTTTCCTGCTTCCCTTTCCCACTACCTTCTGTGTAGTCTGGCCCTGCACCTCATCCTGCCTGGCTTGAATTCTCCCACCTTATCACAATATGTAGACAGTTTTCACTTAGCTTTGGATTAGGTGGAGTAGAGCTAGACGTATGCCGCTTTACTCCCCCGCAGCCAGCAGAAAAACGCTGACGCCTGCGCACTGGTAAAATAGATACATCACAGGTGACGTCACCAACCTGTCATCCATGTAACCACTCTATCTCACGATTCAAGCCTTCCGGGGCAACTGTATCCCAATAGAAAATAAATCTTTGTTCCTTCCGTTTTAACATCTTGGCTACATCACCACCATGGGGAAGGTTAATTTGTTTCAATACGAGGTATTTTAGATCTGAACTCTCATGACGTAAAGCAGTCCAGTGCTCCACTAGAGGAGCTTCCCGTTTTTGAATGCGCAAATTGCTAATATGTTCCGCAATGCGCTGCTTGATCTTCCGTGTAGTGAAACCAATGTACCATTTGTTGCACGGACAGTTGATCCCGTACACCACTTGAGTCGATTCACAATTTATTGTCGTAGAAAAATAAAAAGGTCTACCTGTTTTAGGATGGAGCACGTGGAGGGGCATAATTGAAAGATCGTCCAAGTACGAATTAGGACGTTCTTACGAAAACGTCCAAAAATAGGCATGTATAATCAGAAAATAGTATGGGCGTTTTTCGATAATCGATTATCCCTGTAGGAAAACAATCAAATGAGGAGCGCATAAGCGTGACTAAATTACATAAGTAATGCCATACTGGGAAAAGACCAAGGGTCCATCGAGCCCAGCATCTTGTCTACGACAGCGGCCAATCCAGGCCAAGGGCACCTGGCAAGCTTCCCAAACGTACAAACATTCTATACATGTTATTCCTGGAATTTTGGATTTTTCCAAGTCCGTTTAGTAGCGGTTTATGGACTTGTCCTTTAGGAAACCGTCCAACCCCTTTTTAAACTCTGCCAAGCTAACCGCCTTCACCATTTTCTCCGGCAATTAATTCCAGAGTTTAATTACACGGGTGAAGAAAAATTTTCTCCAATTTGTTTTAAATTTACTACACTGTAGTTTCATCGCATGCCCCCTAGTCCTAGTATTTTTGGAAAGCATGAACAGACGCTTCACATCCACCTGTTCCACTCCACTCATTATTTTATATACCTCTATCATGTCTCCCCTCAGCCGTCTCTTCTCCAAGCTGAATAGCCCTAGCCTCCTTAGTCTTTCTTCATAGGGAAGTCGTCCCATCCCCGCTATCATTTTAGTCGCCCTTCGCTGCACCTTTTCCAATTCTACTATATCTTTCTTGAGATGCGGCGACCAGAATTGAACATAATACTCAAGGTGCGGTCGCACCATGGAGAGATAAAACGGCATTATAACATCCTCACACCTGTTTTCCATACCTTTCCTAATAATACCCAACATTCTATTCGCTTTCCTAGCCGCAGCAGCACACTGAGCAGAAGGTTTCAGTGTGTTATCGACGACGACACCCAGATCCCTTTCTTGGTCCGTAACTCCTAATGTGGAACCTTGCATGACGTAGCTATAATTCGGGTTCTTTTTTCCCACATGCATCACCTTGCACTTGCTCACATTAAATGTCATCTGCCATTTAGCCGCCCAGTCTCCCAGTCTCGTAAGGTCCTCTTGTAATTTTTCACAATCCTGTCGTGAGTTAACAACTTTGAATAACTTTGTGTCATCAGCAAATTTAATTACCTCGCTAGTTACTCCCATCTCTAAATCATTTATAAATATATTAAAAAGCAGCGGTCCTAGCACAGACCCCTGAGGAACCCCACTAACTACCCTTCTCCATTGTGAATACTGCCCATTTAACCCCACTCTCTGTTTCCTATCCTTTAACCATAGTAACATAGTAGATGACGGCAGAAAAAGACCTGCACGGTCCATCTAGTCTGCCCACGATAAACTCATATGTGTATACCTTACCTTGATTTGTACCTGTGTTTTTCATGGCACAGACCGTATAAGTCTGTGCAGCAGTATTTCCCGCCTCCCAACCACCAGTCCTGCCTCCCATCACCGGCTCCGGCACAGACCCCGTATAAGTCTGCCCTCCCCCATCCTAGCCTCTCAACCACCAACCCCTCTTCCCCCCGCCATCCAATTTCAGCTAAGCTTCTGTGGATCCATTCCTTCTGCACAGGATTCCTTTATGCCTGTCCCACGCATGCTTGAATTCCGTTACTGTTTTCATCTCCACCACCTCCCGCGGGAGGGCATTCCAAGCGTTCACCACCCTCTCCGTGAAGAAATACTTCCTGACATCTTTCCTGAGTCTGCCCCCCTTCAATCTCATTTCATTTCCTCTCGTTCTACCGCCTTCCCATCTCCGGAAAAGATTCATTTGCGGATTAATACCTTTCAAATATTTGAACGTCTGTATCATATCACCCCTGTTCCTCCTTTCCTCCAGAGTATACATGTTCAGGTCAGCAAGTCTCTCTTCATACATCTTGGAACGCAACTCCCATACCATCCTAGTAGCTTTTCTTTGTACCGCTTCCATTTTTTTTAACATCCTTCGAAAGGTACGGCCTCCAAAACTGAACACAATACTCCAGGTGGGGCCTCACCAACGTCTTATACAGGGGCATTAAAACCTCCTTTTTTCTGCTGGTCACACCTCTCTCTATACAGCCTAGCAACCTTCTCGCTACGGCCACCGCCTTGTCGCACTGTTTCATCGCCTTTAGGTCCTCAGATACTATCACCCCAAGATCCCTCTCCCCGCCCGTGTCTATCAGGCTCTCCCCACCTAACACATACGCCTCCCTTGGATTTCTACTCCCTAAGTGCATCACTTTGCATTTCTTCGCATTGAATTTTAATTGCCAAACGTTAGACCATTTTTCCAGCTTCTTCAGATCTTTTTTCATGTTTTCCACTCCCTCCGGGGTGTCCACTCTGTTGCAAATCTTGGTGTCATCCGCAAAAGGCAAACTTTACCTTGTAACCCTTCGGCAATGTCACTCACAAATATATTGAACAGAATGGGCCCCAGCACCGATCCCTGAGGCACTCCACTACTCACCTTTCCCTCCTCCGAGCGAACTCCATTCACTACCACCCTCTGGCGTCTGCCCGTCAACCAGTTCCTAATCCAGTTCACCACTTCGGGTCCTATCTTCAGCCCTTCTAGTTTATTCAAGAGCCTCCTGTGGGGAACCGTGTCAAAAGCCTTGCTGAAATCTAAGTAGATGACGTCCATAGCACGTCCTTGATTTAATTCTCCTGTCACCCAGTCAAAGAATTCAATGAGATTCGTTTGGCACGACTTCCCTTTGGTGAAACCATGTTGTCTCGGATCTTGCAACTTATTGGCTTCCAGGAAATTCACTATCCTTTCCTTCAGCATGGCTTCCATTACTTTTCCAATAACCGAAGTGAGGCTTACCGGCCTGTAGTTTCCAGCTTCTTCCCTATCCCCACTTTTGTGAAGAGGGACCACCTCCGCCATTCTCCAATCCCTCGGAACCTCTCCTGTCTCCAAGGATTTATTAAACAAATCTTTAAGAGGACCCGCCAGAACCTCTCTGAGTTCCCTCAGTATTCTGGGGTGGATCCCGTCCGGCCCCATGGCTTTGTCCACCTTTAGCTTTCCAAGTTGTTCATATACACTCTCTTCCGTGAACGGCGCTCTATCCACTTCGTTTTCAGGTGTAGTTTTGCCAGTCCCTCTCGGTCCTTCCCCAGGATTTTCTTCAGTAAAAACAGAACAAAAGTATCTATTTAGCAAATTGGCTTTTTCTTCATCATTTTCTACATAGCGTTTTGCTGTATCTTTTAGTCTCACAATCCCCTTTTTAGTCTTTCTCCTTTCACTAATATACCTGAAGAAGTTTTTGTCTCCCCTCCGTATATTTCTAGCCATTTGTTCTTCCGCTTGCGCCTTCGCCAGACATACCTCTCTCTTGGCTTCTTTCAGTTTCATCCGGTATTCCTCCCCGTGTTTCAAGTAGAAAACTCTCTTTTTGTATTTCTGGAACGCTAACTCTTTAGCCTTTATTTTCTCAGCCACTTGCTTTGAAAACCATATCGGTTTCCTTTTTCTCTTGCTTTTATTTACCCTCCTTACATAAAGGTCTGTGGCCCTGTTTATTACTTCTTTTAGCCTGGACCACTGTCCTTCCACTTCTCGTATGTCCTCTCAGCCCATCAGCTCCTTCCTCAGGTATTCTTCCATTTTGTTAAAGTCAGCTCGCTTGAAATCCAGGACTTTGAGTTTAGAGTGGCCGCCATCCACATGAGCCGTTACATCAAAACAAACCATTTGATGGTCACTGTTTCCCAGGTGTGCAGCCACTCGGACATTTGACACACTATCCCCATTCGTGAGCACCAGATCCAACGTGGCTCCCTCCCTTGTGGGTTCGTTCACCATTTGTCTGAGCAGAGCACTTTGGAAAGCATCCACAATCTCTCTACTTCTTTCCGATTTTGCAGACGGAACCTTCCAATCTACATCCGGCAGATTAAAATCTCCCAACAGCAGCACCTCTCTTTTCTTCCCCAACTTTTGAATATCAGCGATCAGATCTTTATCTAGTTCTTCCAATTGTGTCGGGGGTCTATAGACAACACCCACGTGGACCAAGGTTCTATCCTCTCTTTTTAAGGTGATCCATATTGCTTCTTCCTTTCCCCACTTCCCTGTCATTTCAGTTGCTGCGATATCATCTCTCACATACAGAGCTACTCCTCCACCTTTACGTCCTTCTCTATCCTTCCTAAAAAGATTATAGCCTGGTATGTTTACATTCCATTCATGGGAACCATGGAGCCATGTCTCTGTGACTGCAACTATGTCCAAGTCAGTCTCCAACATCAGGGCTTGAAGGTCATGAATTTTATTGCTTAGACTGTGAGCATTTGTGGTCATTGCTTTCCAACTACATTTCCTAGTATGTGTTTTGGGTTTAGTGATTTGTGAGTGTCTTTTGTCTTTGGGTACCTTCTCCTCTTTTTGTTCCCTCTTCCTTGCTTTTTCTTTTTTTTCTGCTTCAATTTTAGTTTCAGGAACATCACAGTGCTGTAGTGGAGCAAAAGAATTTTGTAGTGGCAACACTTGTGCGGGTGGATGCTTCTGTGTCACATGACGAATTCTGCCTGAGCCTTCTGTGAGCCATCTGTTCCTTTGTGGTTTTATTCTCTGAGGCAGTGGTGAGAAGTTATGATTCTGCACAGTCCTATAAGTTGGTTTAATTGTATCTAATTCTTGCATTACTTTATAGAGCTCTTGTTTTAAAGTAGATAGCTGAAGACAGATAGGACAAGCTTTAAGTTTCCAGATGATTTGCCTTGAAACTAAAGCAGCACAATTATTGCAGAGAATAAAAGTCATCCTGATTGGTTGAAATGGGTATGAACAGGTGTACTATGTTGGAGTATCAGCCTGCAAGACTGCCTGTGTATGACTGAGGAGTAAAGTTAATGAGGTTTGGTTTGTCTATAAATGTGTGGAAAACCCTGGGGTGGGTGGCTTGTGGGGAGGGTGGGTGGGATTATAAGTCCCAAAGTGTCAGCGAAGTGCTGCTATCAAGGGAATTCTCTAGCTTAATGGACCCAAATGGTAGTGTCTGATCAAGGACCTTACAGTTTATTAAACTTTTAAAACTACCCTAGATATTAATAACTTTCCTTTTGAATAAATCTAGATATTGCCAATAATTCTAGCAGTTTCAGCTATGTAAAAATGCCCCTCCCCTTTATCAGAGCTTGGCAGGAACAGAAAGAAAGCAACCAGTTTTTAATCCACAATAGGACATTTCCTCCTATCCCATGACCCTCCAATTTCCTCTGTAGCCTTTCATGAGGTACCTTGTCAAACGCCTTTTGAAAATCCAGATACACTATATCAACCGGCTCCCCTTTGTCCACATGTTTGTTTACTCCTTCAAAGAATTGAAGTAAATTGGTCAGGCAAGATTTCCCCACACAAAAGCCGTGCTGACTCGGTCTCAGTAATCCATGTCCTCGGATGTGCTCTGTAATTTTGTTTTTAATAATAGCCTCTACCATTTTCCCCGGCACCGACGTCAGACTCACCGGTCTATAATTTCCCGGATCTCCCCTGGAGCCTTTTTTAAAAATGGGCGTTACATTGGCCACCCTCCAATCTTCCGGTACCACGCTCGATTTTAAGGATAAGTTGCATATCACTAGCAGTAGCTCCGCAAGCTCATTTTTCAGTTCTATCAGTACTCTAGGGTGAATACCATCCGGTCCAGGAGATTTGCTACTCTTCAGTTTGCCGAACTGCCCCATTACGTCCTCCAGGTTTACCGTGAAGTCAGTAAGTTTCTCCGACTCGTCCGCTTGAAATACCATTTCCGACACCGGTATCCCACCCAAATCTTCCTCGGTGAAGACCGAAGCAAAGAATTCATTCAGTCTCTCCGCTACGTCTTTGTCTTCCTTGATCGCCCCTTTTACCCCTCGGTCATCCAGCGGCCCAACCGATTCTTTTGCCGGCTTCCTGCTTTTAATATACAGAAAAAAATTTTTACTACGTTTTTTTCCCTCTAATGCTATCTTTTTTTCGTAATCCCTCTTGGCCTTCTTTATCTGCGCCTTGCATTTGCATTGACACTCCTTATGCTGCTTCTTGTTATTTTCAGACGGTTCCTTCTTCCATTTTCTGAAGACGTTTCTTTTAGCCCCAATAGCTTCCTTCACCTCACTTTTCAACCAGGCCGGCTGTCTTTTGGAGTTCCGTCTTTCTTTTCTAATTCGCGGAATATGTATGGCCTGGGCCTCCAGGATGGTATTTTTGAACAGCGTCCACGCCTGTTGTACAGTTTTTACTCTCTCAGTTGCCCCCTAAGTTTTTTTTTTCACCGTTCTTCTCATTTTATCATAGTCTCCTTTTTTAAAGTTAAACGCTAACGTATTTGACTTTCTGTGTACAGTTACTTCAAGGTCGATATCAAAACTGATCATATTATGGTCACTGTTATCAAGCGGCCCCAGTACCATAACGTCCCTCACCAGATCATGCGCTCCACTAAGGACCAAGTCTAGAATTTTTCCTTCTCTCGTCGGCTCCTGCACCAGTTGCTCCATAAAGCTGTCCTTGATTTCATCAAGGAATTGTATCTCTGTAGCGTGTCCCGATGTTACATTTACCCAGTCTATATTTGGATAATTGAAGTCACCCATTATTATCACATTGCCCATTTTGTTCGCGTCTCTGATTTCTTTTATCATTTCTGTGTCTACCTGCTCATCCTGGCGAGGCGGACGGTAGTACACTCCTATCACCATTTTTTTCCCTTTTATATATGGAATTTCAACCCACAATGATTCAAAGGTGTGATTTGTGTCCTGCTGAATTTGTAATCTATCTGAGTCAAGGCTCTCGTTAATATACAATGCTACCCCTCCACCAGTCCGGTCCACCCTATCACTACGATATACTTTGTACCCCGGTATGACAGTGTCCCACTGGTTATCCTCCTTTCACCAGGTCTCAGTAATGCCTATTATATCCAATTTTTCATTTAGTGCAATATATTCCAACTCTCCCATCTTATTTCTTAGACTCCTAGCATTTGCATATAGACATTTCAGAGTATGTTTGTTGTTCTTATTTGCATGATGCTTAGTACCTGACACTATTGATTTGACATCTTTTGTCTGATCTTTAGTTGTATTTAAGGGCACCTGGTCTACCACGGTCTGTTGTGCAACCTCACTATCCAGAAACCCTATCTTCCCTGTTTGTGAGGTATCTTTGCAAGATACCTTTTCCCGAACCATGCGCTTTTGAGCGACTGTCGGCCTTCCCCCCATTTCTAGTTTAAAAGCTGCTGTATCTCCTTTTTAAATGCCGACGCCAGCAGCCTGGTCCCACCCTGGTTAAGGTGGAGCCCATCCTTTCGGAATAGGCTCCCCCTTCCCCAGAATGTTGCCCAGTTCCTAACAAATCTAAAACCCTCCTCCCTGCACCATCGTCTCATCCACGCATTGAGACTCTGGAGCTCTGCCTGTCTCTTGGGCCCTGCAAGTGGAACAGGTAGCATTTCAGAAAATGCTACCCTAGAGGATCTGGATTTGAGCTTTCTACCTAAGAGCCTAAATTTGGCTTCCAGAACCTCTCTCCCACATTTTCCTATGTCATTGGTACCCACATGTACCAAGACAGCAGACTCCTCCCCAGCACTGTCTAAAATCCTATCTAGGTGACGCGTGAGGTCCGCCACCTTCACACCAGGCAGGCAAGTCACCAGGCGATCCTCACGTCCACCAGCCACCCAGCTATCTATATGTCTAATGCAAACGACCAAATCACAAAGTGTGTAAAATAATGTACATAGGTGTACCGCAAGTACAGTACATGTTGTTCTGGCCATCCAGGTACGGGAAAATATGAGGAACGCATATATGCATCAACAACAGAAAAATCATGCTGCTGCTGCACCCATATTTTCCTCATATTTGCCCATCTGCATGTCCGGACCTGCATGCACTGTACACCTACTGAACATGCAGCTATAAGCATATTGTGTATATGTGAAAAGGGTCGGGTGGGGTGCGTCATACTCATCTATATAAGGCACGTTCCGCACACATAACCAGGCATGTGCACGTCAAAGACGTCTATGCTTACGACGGCGTCCACGTGCTGATAGGGCCATATATGGGATGGTCATCCATATATGGAGCTGTGCATGAAACGACGTCCCTCACGCAAGGTCGTCTATATAAGGCACTTGTTTTCCAACACGTGGAAAAATGGCGCAGCGACAGGAGCCGAACTTCGGGCAGGAGGAGAGCCTGCTGCTCGTGCGCCTGTGCCTAAGGCACCGGCACAGGCTTTTCGTACAACACCACCACCTGCCCCCCAGGCTCCAGGCCATGCGAGCCTGGTCCCGTATTAGGGACAGGCTTGAAAGGTAAGGCTATGGCCCACCCCCCTCCTGTACCTACACATATAACAGCTCCGTCATCAATGTTACCACCAGTAACTGGAGTGTGCATGCAAGGATAATGAGTAATATAGGAATATGCACAATATCACTAATAAAATGTATGTTATTGAAAGGACGACCATTCCAACATCCCTACATACAAGAATGTATTTCGTTATTTATGTATATCTTGCCTGTGAACGCCACATTTCCAATCCCTCTTTGCAGCCTCTATGTGGCTTACAACACATCCGAATAGTGGAAACATGATACCAATTAAATGTATACCATACTTTATAACATGGTAATGATAACACATATAAAGTACTTTTACAAGCATACATTATAATGCATACAAACGGTACTTTCTGGCCTCATGGCCACCTCTATGGCATCATCTGCATAGGAACCAACTCGGTGGCTGCTGTGGGTGCTTGAGCACCCCCAATATAAAAGAAATGCCTTGTATGTATGTATGGAGGGAGGGAGGGGTAATCTCCATTGGAGGTTGCACCCCCCAAAATGGTAAAAAGGTGGCTCCTATGTATGATTCAGTACCAATGGAGGTGGTCCCCCCCCAAAAAAAAACTGTTGACCCTCTCTCTTTGCTATTTGAATAACAAATCAATGTGTGCAGAGGACAAAAAGGACCATCCCCTCCTGACCCCTGCTCTACAAACTTATATCTTACAGACGCTTCGGAGTGCATCGGGACCTGGAGTCCCTGAGGAGGCGCTTCCGCCGTGTGCGGCGGGAGAGGCCCGACCTCATCCGGGCAGTGCGACGGCACCTCAGGGCTCGCCGTAAGTATTAAAAAACAGGACACCTGTACTGATTTGTAAATATATTTATTGATTAATGCAAACGTCCTGTACAATATGTGGCTAATAGCCAACTAATAAGTAATAACATATTTATTGGTGCCAGATCAAGGATGCAGGTTGCAGGTGCCCTCCCATGACTGTGGCTGCAACTTCCATCGACCATCCCCCCTCCCCCAGATGAATGAGATGACATGCCTCACTTTAGTCTCCCCCTTTCTGGGGTGGGTGGATAGTGTGTCCTGGTAGACCTGCCTGAGGCTCTGCTTTTACTGGATGTCATGGCCTCCCTCACATAAAAGTAATGTGCTAAACACCCTTCCCACTGCCCCCCCTAAAAACAACAAAAACACGTCACCAAACCCTTGTCGCATCTCACAATGCAAACATGCTGGTCCCCAATGAGTGTGATCTGCCAACATGTCCTGTGTGTTTTTTTTCAGTGCAGCTTCCAGGGTTCCCTGTCATGTCATCTGATGCATCTCAGTCCCCCATGGGTATAGGCCACGCCTCCTCACACCTTCCCCCATCCCCTGGCTCAGGTCACCCAGCTACAGTACTATGCAAGCCATGTTGCATGTGCTCATCTCATCCATACTCTGTTTACATACACAAGGCTCCATCACCAGCAGGAGGAGCAGGCAGACGAGGAGGGCCACCTGCAGGAGGAGGAGCCAGGCCAGGAGGAAGAGGAGGAGGAGGAGGAGGAGGCAGGCCAGGAGGGGCACCTGGATGAGGAGGAGGAGGAGGAGCAGCCAGGCCAGGAGGCGGGCCACCAGGACTCGGAGGACTCGGAGGAGGGGGTCCTCATCATTGATGAGGACATTCATGATGACCCCTCCCCACCTGCAGCTCCGTATGAGGCATCTCCCTCCCCTCGGCCATCTCCATCCCCTGAGGCACCTCCATCGCCTCAGGCAGCGCCATCGCCTGGGCCACCTCCATCCCCTGGGCCATCATCTATGTCCCCTGGGCCACCTCCAGCCCTTGGCCTTGCAACTGTTGTGCGGCTCCTGCAGCAGCTTGTAGATGGCCAGAACCAGGTGCTGCAGCACCTGGTAGATGGCCAGAACCAGCTGCTGCAGGAGCTAAGACTCATACGGCAGGGTAATGAGCAGCTGCAGGGCCCACTCAGGGTGGTGCTGCTGCTGCTCATTACCCTGCTACAAAGGGCCTTGAGTAGAGGCCCTGGCCACCCATCCTAGACGGGGGGGAGGGGGGAGGGAGGGGAGGGGGTGACAGTGTGTATTTTGGGGGGGGTTGTTGGGTGGGGTGTTTGTATGTTGGGGGGGGGAGGAAATGTTGGAGGGGGGGTTGGGGGGGATATGTAGGGGTGTTGGGGAATTTTTGTGGGGGTTTTGGGGGAGTTTTGTGGGGGGGGGATTTGTAGGGGTGGGTGTGGGGGGAATATGTTGGGGTCTGTACATAAAGATTATTTTTCACATTTTAACTAACAGTGTGTGCGTTGTGCATTACATATAACCACATGGTGCTGTTGATGTGAGAGGAGGCAGCAATATGCATTGTATGAAATGTGAAGTGTGAATTTGAAAGCTGATGCATGTCTGTGATAATGGTGCCCATACAGAAGCCCACCTGTTCATTCCAACCTCCATGGCCCTATGTGCAGGGGGTTGGGGTGCAGAGGCTTGATGGCTATTTACTGTTGAGGGACACAAATGGCCATCCAGCCTCTCTCCCTCCCCCTTACCATACAGCCCCACAGCACAGAGTGTTATTAATAATAGATTTGTTGTCTAGCACTTGTGATCTGCCAAGTACACTCTTGCACATACAGTGGGGGAAATAAGTATTTGATCCCTTGCTGATTTTGTAAGTTTGCCCACTGACAAAGACATGAGCAGCCCATAATTGAAGGGTAGGTTATTGGTAACAGTGAGAGATAGCACATCACAAATTAAATCCGGAAAATCACATTGTGGAAAGTATATGAATTTATTTGCATTCTGCAGAGGGAAATAAGTATTTGATCCCCCACCAACCAGTAAGAGATCTGGCCCCTACAGACCAGGTAGATGCTCCAAATCAACTCGTTACCTGCATGACAGACAGCTGTCGGCAATGGTCACCTGTATGAAAGACACCTGTCCACAGACTCAGTGAATCAGTCAGACTCTAACCTCTACAAAATGGCCAAGAGCAAGGAGCTGTCTAAGGATGTCAGGGACAAGATCATACACCTGCACAAGGCTGGAATGGGCTACAAAACCATCAGTAAGACGCTGGGCGAGAAGGAGACAACTGTTGGTGCCATAGTAAGAAAATGGAAGAAGTACAAAATGACTGTCAATCGACAAAGATCTGGGGCTCCACGCAAAACCTCACCTCGTGGGGTATCCTTGATCATGAGGAAGGTTAGAAATCAGCCTACAACTACAAGGGGGGAACTTGTCAATGATCTCAAGGCAGCTGGGACCACTGTCACCACGAAAACCATTGGTAACACATTACGACATAACGGATTGCAATCCTGCAGTGCCCGCAAGGTCCCCCTGCTCCGGAAGGCACATGTGACGGCCCGTCTGAAGTTTGCCAGTGAACACCTGGATGATGCCGAGAGTGATTGGGAGAAGGTGCTGTGGTCAGATGAGACAAAAATTGAGCTCTTTGGCATGAACTCAACTCGCCGTGTTTGGAGGAAGAGAAATGCTGCCTATGACCCAAAGAACACCGTCCCCACTGTCAAGCATGGAGGTGGAAATGTTATGTTTTGGGGGTGTTTCTCTGCTAAGGGCACAGGACTACTTCACCGCATCAATGGGAGAATGGATGGGGCCATGTACCGTACAATTCTGAGTGACAACCTCCTTCCCTCCGCCAGGGCCTTAAAAATGGGTCGTGGCTGGGTCTTCCAGCACGACAATGACCCAAAACATACAGCCAAGGCAACAAAGGAGTGGCTCAGGAAGAAGCACATTAGGGTCATGGAGTGGCCTAGCCAGTCACCAGACCTTAATCCCATTGAAAACTTATGGAGGGAGCTGAAGCTGCGAGTTGCCAAGCGACAGCCCAGAACTCTTAATGATTTAGAGATGATCTGCAAAGAGGAGTGGACCAAAATTCCTCCTGACATGTGTGCAAACCTCATCATCAACTACAGAAGACGTCTGACCGCTGTGCTTGCCAACAAGGGTTTTGCCACCAAGTATTAGGTCTTGTTTGCCAGAGGGATCAAATACTTATTTCCCTCTGCAGAATGCAAATAAATTCATATACTTTCCACAATGTGATTTTCCGGATTTAATTTGTGATGTGCTATCTCTCACTGTTACCAATAACCTACCCTTCAATTATGGGCTGCTCATGTCTTTGTCAGTGGGCAAACTTACAAAATCAGCAAGGGATCAAATACTTATTTCCCCCACTGTAACCCTAGGTAGCACATACATGATGTGTCCTCAGTGTGATCACCAGACACCCTTACCCAGAAGCATACCAAATTGGGGGGGGGGGGCCCACCAAGGACCTACAAACAGCTGCCTCATCTTTTCACATTCTATGCATCTGCAATGGTATATAGTGCTGAGGAGAAAAGGGAAAACAATGGCAAAACCATTAGATGGAGGCTTACTGCATCACAGTTGCAATATAATACAAGAGTTACAGAAGGCCACAAATAAATATGGTGTTCAGTCACACCTTTTTTTAAGTAGGAGGTCAAGGTGACCTACATTCCAAGTCTTACCCTGTCCCAGGAGGACTGTAAGTTTGTACCTGAGCCAATGGAAGGTTAAGTGGCTTGCTCTAGATCACAAGGGGCAGGAGTGGGAATTGAACCTTGAACCTTGTGATTACAAGGCTGGTGATCTAACCACTAGGCCACAGCAGCCATCAGGTTGTAGCCACCTGCAGGTACTTTGGGTTGCGACCTGTACACAGAACCCTCTCCCTCACCACCATGTCTTAAGGCCTCAGTGGCAGTACCTGTAGCCACCTTGAGCATTTTTTCCAGGCTACCAATTGTGACAAAATGTTCTTGTTCCCTACCTATGGAGGAATTTAGGAAGGTGTTCCATAATGTGCTAAACACATCCATTGCATATATCATTCCCCCTCCCCCTCCTATGCAGCTTCAGAATGGGTGGGCACTTCATAAATGGGGACTGGGGTTCACCACATAAACAAGGAAGATGGAACCTACCGGGAACCAATACAGCAGCTCCAACATCTGACCCACACCACTGAGGACCTGCCAACCCCACAGTACAGTGCACAGGAACCTGGTGAAAAGACAGCCAGCTAAGAGTAGACTCCAGACTACATACAGTGAATGCACACTCCTTGACTATGAGCACAAAGAGAAGAGATGGCAGACAAATGAGAGCTTACCATGAACGTCTGTTTCAAGACTGTGTAGTGCACCTTCTATCATCTGGAACATTAGCTGCACATCTCTCTCATTGAAATGTCCCTTACCAAGGGGTGCTTGATTTGGGGCGAGTGTAGGAATATCGTCGGCCCCACAGACTGCCTGTTACAAGCAGGCAGAGAGAATGGGAGAAAGTAAGGGAGGCTCACGGGATGTGGAAGAGTGGAAACGGAAGGTGTGTTGGCTGAGGGCCAGCAATAATCCCCCCCCCCCCCCAAATACACAGGTGTACCCAAACATACATTGCCAAACACAAACCTTATTATAAGTGAGGGTAAAATCCTGTAAACGATTCTTAAGAACAGCCGGCAAGGTCCCAGTGCAGGAAATGGTGGGTTAGATGGCAATCAAGAAAGGGAAGGCAGGTGGGGACGCCCATAATTATCTACCCATAATCGAAATCATGTGCTCCAAATCGCTATCTGAGCTGGGCACGCTTAGGAATTATGTGTATAATTGAAAAAAAAAAACGCCCATATCAGACACGCCTATTCCCCTGTGTCAATGGGCGTTCTTGGCGACGATATAAATGCCCACTCCGTATTTTCGAAAACCCCATTGGTACAATGCCGCCACGTCAACCACCAACCCGGAAGGGTAATTTTACGGATGGCGAGGTAGAGCTACTGGTCCAGGAGATCCAGCAACGCCACCAACATCTGTTTGCTCCGACAGGGCAAAGGCTGGCTGCAACGACCAAACAGAGGGAGTGGGAGGCAGTCCGTGACAGCGTCAATGCAGTCTTCCATTGTGCAAGGGACGTGGAGGACTGCAAGCGCAAGTGGCGCAAGCTCCGGAGGGATATGAGGCGCAAGGCTGGTGCCCATCCCC
Organism: Microcaecilia unicolor; assembly: GCF_901765095.1. Classification (NCBI taxonomy): domain Eukaryota; kingdom Metazoa; phylum Chordata; class Amphibia; order Gymnophiona; family Siphonopidae; genus Microcaecilia; species Microcaecilia unicolor. Next base: position 233,522,805 of record NC_044036.1, read on the forward strand.
CACCACATGATACTGCCAACCTCACCCCCCTGGAGCTGATGGTGCACTCCCTCCTACCCCAGGAGGGCATCCATGGAATTGGGGCCCTTGACACCTCTGCACAGGCTGAGGACTCAGGTAGGTTGACCATTCTTTATGAAGCTGCGCTTATGTGTTCCGCTGCACTAAACTGTGTTATACAAGTTGGGGCCAGGAGGTGGGAGGTGGGGAGTGGGGTGAGCGGGAAGCGGGAGGGAGTTTCAGGCGGGTGTGGTATTATGTAGAATAAACGACCATCTTAATGCTGCTGTGCTGACTTTCTTACCTACCCCTACTCACTTGCTCTGTATCATTACTCTCTATCCCTACCGTACTCATTTACCTTCCCTCTTACTTGTCCTGTGTGTGCATCTTAACTACATTGTAAGGTCTCTTTGAGTAGTGGTGTGTCATAGGAGCACACTCTGTGGCTGCTGTGGGTTTTTCAACACCCCCAATATTGAGCAACTATCATGTAGGTGTCCAGGGTGGAGTTTTGTGCACTCGGCTTCACCCCCAATAATGCATAACAGTTGGCTCCTATGGGTGTATGTAGGGTACTACTGTGGCACTACTTTGGGACCCTTGCTTCCCTACTACTCCCTCCTATTTTCCCATCACCAAACCGTGCCTATTTCCTTCTATCACCTCTGTGCTCTACTGAGTGTGGGCCACATGCATGCAACTTAAGGAGCCTGTAATGGGGGTGATAATGCAGTTCTAGAGAGTCTAGCAAGTCCGTAGTAACAGAAGACATGCTGAAATGTCCTTCATTTTGACAAATATACAACAAACAGCTTGTCCACAAAGTTGTGAGCGGTGTCCTTCTCTTGGCTGGCCGTCCACCACCTCTACCCAGCTGGCTGTGGGGCTCTCTTTCACATCGCTGTCAATTCCTTTCCTCCTCCTCACAATCTCTTTGCTGGGTCAGCAGTTTGGGGGCCAATGTATATGAATGCTGAAAGACAAAAGTGGGTTATTTTCACCAACATTTGCTCACCCTTGTGCTATAGAGGTGATGACTCTGAGGAGGCTGGCCCTAGTGGCCTGCAAGACCAACCAAGGCCTCACCCTCCACTGCCTGCAGCAGCAGTACAGCCTCTACCACCACCACCACCACCTGCACCAGTACAGCCTCTACCACCACCACCACCACCTGCAGCTGAACCAGCAGTAGAGGCTCAACCTCCACCAGCACCACCAGCAGAGGCGGCACCTCCACCACTGGTTGACTCTGCTGATGAGTATGCCTGTAGGGGGCCGGCTCCTCGTCACAGGCCATCCAGCCAACGGAGGCAACTGTTGCGGCTGGCCACTGAGTTGCTGAGGCACAATGTGCGCCTGGAGGAGTACCGCCAGGACAAACTACAGCTGCAGAGGGAAGCACTGCAGGTGCAGCGGCAAGCCCTCCAGTGGCAGCGGGACGCCCACCAAGAGCTGCTCCAGGCGCACCGGGAAGCCCACCGAGAGGTGCTCCAGGCACAGCAGGAAGCCCACCAAGAGGTGCTGCAGCAACTCCAACAGCTGCAGCACACCATTGAAGGGCTGCGCCCTCCGGGCCCACCACCACCACCTACTCCAGCCATGCTGCAGCAGCAAGACCTGCCCTCCACATCCTCCTCCAGTGGGCAGCAACCACCAGCCAAGAGGTGGGCGTTGCGATCTGCCGCCTCTGCACCGACTACTGCAGCACCCACCACCAAACCATCTCCCATTCTGGGTCCTGTGGCCAGGCTACACCCAACAAAGTGGCCAGATTTCCACTCCGTAGCCCAAGCCGAGGAGGAGGACAGTGGGAGCAGCACAGAGAGTGATGAAGATACTTCCTCTGCAGCACCAGCTGCACAGGAAGTCCGTGGGAGGGGTAGGAGGGGACGGGGGAGGGGACGGGGAAAGTGATGTCATCACATGCTGGAGGGTGAGGGTTGGGGGGTTGAACACCCATGCACTTATGCAGTTATACACAATAAATGTGCACTTACTTTCATACAAAACTTGTTTCAATGAGTCTTTGTCTTGCTCTTATGCCAAGCTGGTAAGCATTGAGGTCTGCTCTGTGGGCTGGGGGTGGAGGGGGCTCCTCTTCCTGCTCATCTGGGGCCTCCTCTGGTGGCTGTGCCTCCTCTGGGAGAGGCTGTCCTCTGCGCTGAGCCAAATTGTGCAGCATGCAGCAGGCAACAAACATCTTGGCCACCTTTTCAGGGCTGTAGAGGAGCTCCCCTCCAGACCGGTCCAGACAGTGGAACCGGTTTTTGACCATTCCAAAAGTCCGCTCAATGATCCCCCGGGTGCTCCGATGTCTCCTGTTGTAAGTTTTTTGTGGGCCTGGTTGTGGATGCACCACGGGGGTCATGAGCCACGTCCTCTGCGGGTAGCCCCGGTCACCTTTGGAGAAAAGCAGAATGAGATAGATGAGTGTGTATTGCTTGGAGCAGGTACAGGGGGGTGGGGAAGGGAGGATAAGGATAGTGGGTTGTGGAGTGAGGTGGAGGAAGCCAGGGCGGAGGGCTGCCCAGTGGAGGAGGTATAGGTATGGGTCCATCCATGTTGAACTTACCTAGTAGCCATCCACCGGTGAACTTTCCTCGCTCAAATCTGCGGTAGATGCCCGAGTGCTGTAGGATGTATGCATCGTGGGTGGAACCGGGGAACCTGGCACATACGTCTAATATCTCCCCCTGGGCATCACACACAACTTGCATGTTCATGGAATGAAAAGCCTTCCTGTTTCTGTAGGTGGCTTTGTGTGCCCTGGGGGGTCTGAGGTCGACGTGTGTGCAATCAATCACACCTATGACTGAGGGGAATCTAGCAACAGCATAGCACGCAGCCATGTTGGTGTGCAGGGCCTGGGGGGTGGTGGGGAAAGTGATGTAGTGAGAGGTGTGAGTTAGAAAGGCATGCAGGAACTGGGTGAGACAGTGTGAAATAGAAGCCTGGGTGAGCCCTGTGTTAGCAGCTAATACAGATTGAAAACTCCCAGTGGCCAGGACAGAGAGAGAGGAAGTGATTTTGAGATGGACAGGGATGGGGTTATTCCTACGGGTCTGGGGCTGAAGGAGGGGTTTCAGCTGCTCACAAAGCTGCACAATGGTGTCCCTATCAAACCTGAACCTTGTAAGACACTGCTGGTCAGTGAGGTCTAGGAAGGTGGTGCGGGGCCTATAGACTCGGGGCCGTGCATACGTCCTGCGGCGTGTGCCCTCTTCCTCTACCATGCCAGACACCAGTGCATTAAGTGCATCCATTTTCCCAGCAGTGCAAGTATTATTAGTAGTAGTAATAACACACGCACAACACACATACCTCTCACTGCCAGCCACCACGCCCTCTTCCACTCACAAAGGCAACACAGAGACAAACGGAGGTCAGGGAATACAGTATACACGTGGGAACAGTGATTGGAGAGGGATAGGGGGAGGGAGGGAGGGGAAGGGGAAGGTACTGATAGAGCAAGGAGTAGGAGTAGGGAAAGGTCAAACGGTCAGTCACAACAGAGGCAGGCCACACAGACGAACGTACCAGGTACTCAACACACTCAACTTTCTCTCTGCAACCAACAAATCAGCTCTCCCAACACCGATCTCGCCATTTTCCAACTACACACAAGCGCTATTGGGTCTAAAGACGTTTACCCCTTGCTCTGGTCGCTTTTATTTGGGGTCCAACAAATGACGCCCATGCTCCCGCCCAACCAGATCCATTTCGCTATCCGTGATACGTTGTACACGACCAGGTCGTATCACCGCCCCTAACACGCCCCAACACGCCCCTTATTTGGGCGTTTCTCTCTGAGCGTACGAGCGACCCGGACGTACTGAAAATTTTGTTTCCATTATACTGATTTAATCGTTTTTGTGAGATAAACGTCTATCTCCAGATTTTGGTCGCAATATAGGCGTTTTTCTTTTTCAATTATAAGCTGGATAGTCTGTTTTCCAAACATACTGGAAGTACACACATCGCATACATGGATTGTGGCCCCCTCTACCTGCTGTCAAAATATCTCTTGGAGGGGGTCTAGATCGTAATAGTTCCCCCATATTCCTAGATCTAGTGCTAGCAAAAACTGGATAGTCCGTGAACTGTAACAGGGATAACATAGACCAATGTTGTTTAATAATCTCACAAACACAGGCTGTCCTTGTAGAATGTGGTAGAATGCATGTGAACTTTTCTCATCTCTTCCCCAGACGATCACCTTGAGGGTGCAGGAGCCATTGCTGATGAGTATTCAGGGCTCGTTTCCAGGATGTATTTAATAATTTAGGAGGGTAGCCCCGAGCTCTAAACCTGTTTTACATGTGTTTAGCTTCCAAACTGAAATTATATGTAGTGCCACAAAGCTTTCTGATACGAAGAAACTGCCCCGTGGGGATCCCCCTTTTCACCGCAGAGGGATGGAAACTGTTGTAGTGCAGTATCGTGTTGGTATCAGTGGGCTTCCTATAAATCTTTGTGTCAAATTTAATTAAATTTTAACTGCCAGGCCCTTGACCATTCTTCTAAGGTTCAGAGATCCCTTCTCATCGTTTCTAGTCCCTCCAGGGTATCCACTCTATTGGCTATTTTCGTGTCATCTGCAAAAAGGCACACCTTTTCTTCCAACCCTTCAGCAATATCTCCCACAAATATATTAAACAGAATAGCCCCAGCACCGACCCCTGAGGAACTCCACTGCTCACCTTCCTTTCCTCAGAGCGGATTCCATTTACCACCACCCTCTGCCACCTGTCGGTCAACCAGTTTCTTATCCAGTTCACCATTTTCAGTCCAAAGTTCAACCCTTTCAGCTTATTCATGAGTCTTCTATGGGGGACCATATCAAAGGCTTTGCTGAAGTTCAAGTAGCTTACATCTAGCGCACGTCCTTCATGCAGTTCTTTGGTCACCCAGTCAAAGAAGTCAATAAGATTCGTTTGGCAAGATTTTCCTTTGGTAAAGCCATGTTGCTTCGGGTCCTGTAACCCGTCAGTTTCTAGAAAGTTAACTATCCTTTCTTTCAGCAGCGACTCCATTATTTTTCCTACCACTGACGTGAGACTTACTGGTCTGTAGTTTCCCACTTCTTCCCTGAGGGACCACATCCTCCCGCCTCCAATCCCGCGGAACCTCTCCTGTCTCTAAAGATCTATTAAATAAATCTTTAAGAGGTCCCACCAGGACCTTCCTGAGTTCCCTCAGTATCCTGGAATGTATCCCATCCGGCCCCATAGCTTTGTCCACCTTCAGATTCTCAAGCTGTTTATAAACTCTTTCTTCCGTAAACGGTGCAGTATCCACTCCATTCCCAGACATTCCCTCGGCAGCTGACCGTGGTCTTACTCCAGGATTTCCCTCTGTGAACACCAAAGAGAAATAATTGTTTAGCACATTCGCTTTATCTTCATCACTCTCCACATAGCCATTCTCATTATCTTTCAGTCTCACAATTCCATTCCTATCTCTTCTCCTTTCTGCAATATATCTGAAAAAGTTGTCACCTCTCTTTACATCTTTAGCCAGTTTTTTCTTCTGCTCGCACTTTCGCTAGCCGTATTTCCTTCTTCGCTTCTTTCAGTTTAATCCGATGATCTTTTCCGTGATTGCGTTCTTTTGTATTTCTTAAACAAAGCCTCTTTTGCTCTTATTTTTTTAGCTACTTGTTTGGAGAACCATATAGGCTTCCTGCTTCTCTTGTTTTTGTTTACTTTCCTCACAAAAAGATCAGTCGTCATATTTAGAGCAGTCTTTAGCTTGGACCACTGTTTTCCCACATCTTCTGTGCCTTCCTACGTCAACAGCTCCTTCTTCAGGTATTCCCCCATTTTATCAAAATCAGTACGTCTGAAATCCAGTACTTTGAGTTTTGTGCGTCCGCACTCTGCCTTTATTTCAAACCATATGTTGTGATGATCACTATTACAAAGGTGGGCACCCACTCGGATACTGGAAACACTACCACCATTCGTGAGCACTAGACCCAGCATCCACCCTTCCCTTGTGGGTTTCTGTCACGGTTGTGGTCGTGCCCTTATGTTCAGACTAGGGTTACCATACGTCCGGATTTCCCCGGACATGTCCTCTTTTTGAGGGCATGTCCGGGGCGTCCGGCGGATTTTGCCCGCGCCCACGTTTGTCCGGATTTCTGGACAAACGTGGGCACGGGTGCGGGCAGGCGCGTGCGTGCGGTGGGCGTGTGGGCGGGCGATCGGCGCCGTGGGTCTGGTGACCTGGTCTCCCGTCCCCTCCCCTTCCTTACCATGTTCCCTGGTGGTCTAGTGACGTCTTCGGGGCAGGAAAGAGCCCCCTCTTTCCTGCCCGGAGCGCTGCCTCCCCTGTCTATCATCCTTCTCGGTCTGGCTGGGGATTCAAAATGGCCACCGAGAGTTGAACTCTCGCGAGGCCGCTTCAACTCTCGGTGGCCATTTTGAATCCCCAGCCATACCGAGGAGGATGCAGCAGGCAAGGGCAGGCAGCGCTCCGGGCAGGAAAGAGGGGGCTCTTTCCTGCCCCGAAGAGAAGACGCTACTAGACCACCAGGGCTAGACAGTAAGTGAGGGGGGGGGTATGTGATGGGGGGAGGGGACTATGTGACGGGGGGGGAATAGGGGCGGAACCCGGACCTGAAGGGGGCGTGGCAGGGGCGGGGCATGAGGCGTGGCGGGGGCGGGGTAGGCGGCGTGACATGTGTCCTCTTTTTCAGAGGACACAAAATGGTAACCCTAGTTCAGACCTACTGTTTCTCTGTATCTAGCTCTGTGACTTCTCCAGTCTGCCTTTTTTCCTATTGTTGTTCTTCCTGTAATCCAAGCCTCGCTTTGGTCTCCCTGCTTCTGCTTCATTTACTGTTGTTGGTCTTCCTGTTAGCCAAGCCTCGCTTTGGTATCCCTGAAACCAAGCCTCGCTTTGGTCTCCCTGCTTCTGCTTCATTTCCTACTGGTGACATCATCAGCCTACTCCAGGGAGCTTTCCTACATTGCCTTTGCAAGAGGCCTCTTAATCTTGTGTTATCTGTTTAGATCATTTCCCTGCTTGGCTTTGTTCCTGAGAATCTTGCTCCTGAAGGTCTGTTCTGTTTCTTTGAGTCTTGTGTTTCAATGCTTTGCTTTGTTTCAGTGTGTTTGCTTTTGTACCTTGATCCTGAAAGCCTGATTTTAGAGCCACACCCTGCCCTTGGTGTCTGTATCTGTTTGACTCTACCCTTGGCTCCTGCTTTTAGTCTAAACCTGCTTTTGACTCTTGCTATAGTTAAGCTCTGTGTTTAAGCCAATCTCTGTGTTTAGCCAAGCTCTGTTCCTGTTTTCCCTGTTCTGTTTCCTGTGTGTGTAGTTCTTGTCTGTTAATTCTGAGCAGGGCTGTGCCTAGGGTCTCTGGTGCCTCCCTGCAGACTATCAGTTGGCGCCCCCCTCCCCCCGTGTGGCACAAGATGCAAAGGAAATAGGAGCTGAAAGATGGAGTGCATCTTTGTGGGATTGCTGATCAAATAGAGGGTTTACAACCACTTAGCTTTTCGTGCTTTCATGTTCGCGAAATTAGTAATTAAATCTTTGATATCTAACTGGGCACATATATCATTCTCAATAGCAATCATGGCAAGGCTTACAAGCCTTTCTTGCAAAATACTTGATCGCAAATAATCCTATATAATAATTCTCACCTCCAACAGGATGTGCCTGGGACCGTGCCTCCCTCGGAGGTAGTCTGCTAGGCAGGCATGCACTGACGTCAGTGACGTCAGTGACAGCTGATACCAAAGCAAGGGGAGGAGTAGGGAAACAGGCGGAGTGTGTTTCCCTACTCCTCCCCCTGTGTTACAGCCCACTGCACCCCCCTTCCGCGACCCAGTCGACCCCCCTTCTTGGCGAAAACTGTCCCCCGCCACCATCCAGTACCTGTGCTGACGGGGGACCCCAACCCCCTTCAGCCGAAGTCCTGTGCTGGCCTTCGCGCCGTTGCTTCTTCAATGATCTTCGGTTCAAGTTCCTCTGCGTGCGTCTGATGTCAGATGCTCGCAGAACAACTTGGACACAAAATCATTGAAGAAGAAATGCCTTGAAGGCTAGCACAGGACTTCTGCTGACGGGGGTTGGGGTCCCCTGTCAGCACAGGTACTGGACGGCGGCGGGGGATGGTTTTCGCTGAGAAGGGGGGTCGACTGGGTCGCGGAAAGGGGGGGGTGAAAATGGAGAGACGGCAGAGTCTGGAACAGCGAGGGAGGGAGGGTGGGGGATGGCCTTGCTAGCGCCCGTTTCCTTCCCTTTTGAAACGGGCATTTTTTACTAGTTTTTTATGATTTTTAACCATGAAAATGATCGCTCACCACTTGCCACACTGACAGGAATTGTCAGCAATATTCTTAGAAACAAATTGCTATATATTGCAAAATAAGATAGCAGATGTAAATTCTCAAAGTGGACATATTCCTAACACTAAAATGAAATGATTTTTCTCTACCTTTGTTGTCTGGTGACTTTCTTTTTCTGATCATTGATAAGTCTCTGACTCTAAAGTTTAGCAATTTCATTAAAGCAAAATATATTTTCCCATATCACAGACTCTTCCTATCCAAGGAGAATCTTTTATATAAAAACAAACATCAAAAAAAACAAGCAGATTTTCACTTACTAGCTTTTCTACACTACACGTCAGCTAAAGCCTTCCTCTGAAACTACTGTTGAAACCATCAGCCAATGAAATGGCAGTCATGCCCTCCTCTGGTGTACAAGCTCAGAGAAAAAAACCCAAAGCCTTTGAACCACTTACAGATTTTAACAATTACACTATTTAGTTTTTATTTCTCCCCAGTCTCACTTGCACACCTCCCTCCAAACCTGGCTGTTCTCTTTAATTTGAATGTTGTTCAAGCTCACCCTGAATGAGGAGTTCGTCCCACACCAAAGACATAAATAGCACTGGTTGTATTCTTTCAAACAACTTCAGCAGAGTCTGCCTGCCTCAGTGAGCACTGTGGTCGAAGAGGGGAGGGCAGGGGAGAGAGGAGAATCACAGCTTCAGGTAAAATATTTTGCAAGTGAGCTGACCTCAGGAAAAGGTAGGTGCCCTCCAGAGGTCGGCGCCCCCCTGCGTTGCTTACCCGCTTATTGTGTTGGCACGGCCCTGATTCTGAGAGTCTGTAGAAGCCAGCATTGTCCCTGACTACTTCACTGTTATGTACCTGTGTCTGCTGCCTCTCAGTCTTCCTGGCCTTTCTCTTTCCAGCTGTGGGTGCTGGTAAGCACATTGCTTCTTTGTTTGTTTGTCTTCCCCTAGTCTGCTTAATCCTTTGCCTGCTATGTTTGCTTCCTAGCTCTTGAGCTCTGTTTCTGCCAAGTTCTGTGCCTGTGTGTGTTTGAGTCAGGTTCTGCTCCTGCTCTGTGTTTGAGCTAGTTCTGTATACAAACAGAAAAAGCAACACTGGGCCTTCAAGACTGGGACAATAAAAGTTCTTTATTAATGACCCGACACGGGCCTTGTTTCGGCGCTGGACAACGCCTGCTTCAGGGGTCTTGCTCTCCAAGATGTTCAAGCACTCTTTCTTCCCTTCCCACAATAATTCAGCGCAGCCGCACTTACTCCCTGCCCGGCGTAATGCAAAGGTGTATGTCAGCGTGACCTTTGCATTATGCCGGGCAGGGAGTAAGTGCGGCTGCACCGAATTATTGTGGGAAGGGAAGAAGGAGTGCTTGAACATCTTGGAGAGCAAGACCCCTGAAGCAGGCGTTGTCCAGCGCCGAAACACGGCCCGTGTCGGGTCATTAATAAAGAACTTTTATTGTGCCAGTCTTGAAGGCCCAGTGTTGCTTTTTCTGTTTGTATACTTTGTGTATGCTGTATTACCCTCTCTATTTGTGAGCTAGTTCTGTCCCAGTTCCCTCCTAAGCCAAATCCCTTTCAGAATCCTGTTCCAGCCAAGCCAAGCCCATTCCAGAATCCTGTTCCAGTCAAGCCAAGCCCGTTCCAGAATCCTGTTCCAGTCAAGCCAAGCCAAGTCTGTTCCAGTATCCTGTTCCAGCCAAGCCAAGCCCGTTCCAGTCAAGCCAAGCCCTTTCCAGAATCCTGTTCCAGCCAAGCCAAGCCCATTCCAGAATCCTGTTCCAGTCAAGCCTGTTTGAGAATCTTTAATACTGTTTGAGAATCCAGAATCCTGTTCCAGCCAAGCCTGTTCAAGAATCCTGAATCCTGTCTCTTGCCTTGTTTATTGTCTTGCTTCTGTTATTCTTGTTGAATAGCTCCTACCCTGTCTTGCCTGTCTAGTTGTGCTTTGTCTTGTCTCTTTCAGTCTAGTCCTGTCCGGATCCAGTCCTTGCCTTGTCCTGGTCTTGCCCTTTTCTGCACCTACTTCCGTGTTTTGCCTTGTCTTGCGTTTCTGGGTCCCAGTCCCAGTTTTAATCCAGTTCCGAGTCTTGCCTTGTCCTGTCTGGGTTCCAGTTCTGGCCCTTTGCCTTCTTTTCCTTGCCTCATCTGGATCCGGTTCTTGTGTTGTCCATTGTGTTTAGTTACCTCTGTCCTGCCTTGTTGAGTCTGTTAGTTTATCCTAGTCCAGTCTGTTCTGATGCCTGCATGTGCCAGCCCCAATGATTTGTCTGCTAAAGCTTTTTGTTTGTATCTTCAATCTGCTTAGCAATTAATAGGGATAATATGTACAATTTATTTCGTCTCTTAAAGGCTCCTGATTTACTTTTGACTTTTTTTGCAATCTCTGTATCAGGATGCCCTAACTTCTCTGTTTTGACAGTTTCTTTCAACGATACCTCTCTGAAACCCATGTGCTCCTGAGTAACTGCTTTTCCCCAGATTCTAGTTTAAAAGCTGTTCTACTTTTTAAATGTTAGCGCTAGCAGCCTGGTTCCAAATTAAGTATCAGCAGAGTCTTGTATTGAGGTGTTATCAGCCCATTTTTCCTGCTGTCTGTTCATTTCCTTATTCACCCAAAATTCCTTTTGGCTTTTGCTGTTGCCTTATCTACCTGTTGGGCTGCCTTAAAATTATTAGATCTAATCACCCTCAGATCTCTCTTCTTTTGTGCACAACTTCAGTGCTTATTCTGTACTCCCTTGAGTTTTTGCAGCTCAAATACATTAGGTTATATTTTTTTAGCATTAAACCATCAAAAAACTCCAAACAGCCCAGAATACCGCTGCCAGACTCATATTTGGAAAAACCAAATATGAAAATGCAAAACCCCTAAGAGAGAAACTTCACTGGCTCCCACTCAAGGAACGAATTGCGTTCAAGATCTGCACGATTGTATACAAAATCATTCACGCAGATGCCCCAATCTACATGCCTCCCAGAAATGCCACAAGATCATTTCACAAATTTCTCAATCTGCACTTCCCCAGCTGCAAAGGATTAAAATACAAGCTGATACATGCCACCACCTTCTCTTACATGAGCACGCAATTGTGGAATGCATTACCTACAGCCCTGAAAGCTATTGATGAAATAACTAACTTCTGTAAATCTCTGAAGACACATCTATTCAACAAGGCCTACAAAGAGAACCCATAGCCTTGCAAATTACCTCACCAACTCACCCAATCATTATAGTCCACCTTATATCTTGCCTAACACCTTCCTTCTCTCTTCCCTCACCTAATCTTTGTACTTTACTAATTGTATCTGATATCATGGAATGATTATGTCATAACCAAACTCTGTAAGCCACATTGTAAACCGTTCTGTCTTGCAGTAGCAATAAGATACGGTATATAAATTGACGTAAATAAAATAAAAATAAATAAATTGAGCCTGCAAATAGGTGGGAAAATGTGGGATACAAATGCAATAAATAAATAAATAATATCTTAGCTGCCAAACTCAGACTATTCCTCAAGCTTTGCTAGAGCCCTCTTCATGTTATCTGCACTTTACCCTATTGCAAACCTTGGTATTATCCACAAAGTGGGAAATTTCCTCAATAGCTATATTGCCTAAAAATAATGTTGAGATGAGCCAGATCAGCTCTCCTTTCCTCAGAGTGAACTTCATTTACCACTGCCCTTCCACTCAGTAGGATCATCACCCCCGTCTGCCTCTGAAATGTACAAGTCAGGGCCATCAGCAGAACTAGGACAGTCAGAATACACAGATAAAACCTCCTCTTAGTCCCAGAGGAGGAATATTCTCCGAATCCTACAAAATGGAAAGTTTTCATTTCTTAGGAAGCTGCTTCTCAAAGAGCAATGTGAGGGATAGAAGGAGAGGCAGCTTGAGCTGACTTGAATAAAAAGGCCTGATATAATAAATGAACAAATTTAGGCAAAAATGGCAGGGCAAAGACTTCTACCCCCACAAAACCAACATCCTGGGACATGGTAGTGGGCGAGGATCCCGCTGACAAAATGACCACCGAAGCCTCATGGAGTGCAGGAGCCTTTCGCATTGAGCCCGCCAAAACCGCCAACAGAGTGGGGCCAGATTGAACTCCTGGAGATGAAGTACTGACGGCCAAAGTAGACAAAAGTGGCATGTCCACAGACGTAAAGCAAAGCATATAGGAACTGGTAGCTGCGAGCTTACCCCCACAGCGCACACAAGACTTAATAGGCTCAGACATAGAGAATAATAAAACAGAAAACAGCCAGTCTCATGACCTTCAAGGCACCGAAGCCCCACAATCTTCCCATAGAACAAGAGCTCTCAAAAAGGACCACAGTGGCTGCTTTTTTTTTTAAGATAGACAGGAGAAAAAGAGAAGGGAAGTGTCGCGTGCCCGAGGACCTTGGCACACTGTCAGGCTTCTTCCCCGGGAGCACTGGTTTCGTGAGTCCTTGGACCACTACCGTGGAGCGGCAGTGGCAGGCAAGATCACCTACAAGGTAGAGATGAGACAAGACTGGACTGGAACCCCGGACTGGAGTTCTACACAGGAATACTCAGAACTGGAACGCACCGGACGGGTGCGCACTGGAGTGGGGCCCGCTGGACTGGACACACTGGAGTGGCCTCACAGGACTGGAACATACAGGAGTGAAACCCGCTGGACTGGAACCCACTGGACCTAGGCTTCACCTACACTTGACTGCCTTCCCCCTCGGGTTGAGCCCTCAGGTTCTGGCAGCCGGTAGGACTTACAGGAACCGCAGGAATGAAGGTCCAGGAGTGCCCCCTGGCCCCTAGGCGATGGCAAAGCAGACAGGCAGGGAATGTCCGGGTTCTGGCAGTAGGCAGGTTCAAAGCAATGGTCACAGAAGGGCTGGAAACCCACAGAGCAATAACACAGAAGGGCTGGAAACCCGCAAAGCAATAAATACAGAAGGGCAGAAAACCCACAGAGCAATAAACACAGAAGGGCTGGAACCCCACAGAGCAATAAACACAGAAGGGCTGGAAACCCACAAAGCAATAAACACAGAAGGGCAGAAAACCCACAGAGCAAATAACACAGAAGGGCAGAAAACCCACAGAGCAATAAACACAGAAGGGCTGGAACCCCACAGAGCAATAAACACAGAAGGGCTGGAAACCCACAAAGCAATAAACACAGAAGGGCAGAAAACCCACAGAGCAAATAACACAGAAGGGTAGGAAGCCCACAGAGCAATAAACACAGAAGGGCTGGAAACCCACAAAGCAAATAACACAGAAGGGTAGGAAGCCCACAGAACAATAAACACAGAAGGGCTGAAAACCCACAGAGCACAAGACAAGGAAAGCAAACAGTGCTAACAGCACACTAACCTCGGGACCTAAGGCACTGCCGAGGAAATGGCAATGCAAAGGCCAGGACTGTAGTCTCCAAGTCACTAATAAAGCTCATCAACACCAGAGCCACAGCTGCAGCAATCACCTTGCAACTAAACAGAGGCTTGACACACAAAGCAGTCATCCCATAGGAAGGAACAGCGGGAGCCATCTTGGATACTGGCAAGGAGGAGGAAGCGGCAGCCATCTTGGAAGAGGCAAAGCCCACACAGGTGAGATTCAGTAGGGCAATCAGCACACAGAGCCAGAGAGAAACTAAGACAGAGACAGACACAGAGACAAGCAGAAGCCAGCACAGCCACTGACTCCCAGAAACAGGGTAAGTATGAGGGTGGTCACGGCCACAGACGTGACAGGAAGACTGTGATAAAGAGGTAAAAAGTGGCAATGGGAGAGCAGGGAGGGGATCTAGACCACTAGGTTTACAGTGGAGGCACAAGATATTCTCAACCCCACACTCAACTGAACCTGCAAGCAGGACAGAAGGCCACACAAGTCACCACAGCACACAGGAGCTGCTATCCCAACTGCTGGAGACAACTGGCTTGGTTGCTATGGTCAGGAGCTTACGAGGCACAACTCATCAGAGTACTTATCTCCACCTGCTGGCAGATGGTTACAACCCATTTGTCTGGACTGATCCTTTGGGACTAAAGAAAATTATCAGGTAATTAACAAATTTTTCTATGTAGTACAAATTAAATGAAACTGCAGTGGCCTCCACCCCCCTCATGACCAAGGTAACAGAAGGCCTGGTCACCAGACAACTAATGGACTACCTCAACAACTTCTCCATATTCCACAACTCCCAATCAGGATTCAGACCTCTGTTCAGCACTGAAACTGTATTTACAACCTTACTGGCCAATTTCAAAAGTGAAATCAGCAAGGAGAAGACAATTATGCTTCTACAATTAGACATGTCAAGTGCGTTTGACATGGTAGACCTCCAAATCCTACTAAGACTGCTGGACAAACTTGATATCGAAGGTGAAGGTATTACAATGGTTCAAAGGATTCCTAGCATCCAGATTCTACCAGGTTAAACTGAACAACATACTCTCCCTCCCATGCATGGCAGACTATGGCATACCGCAAGGCTCACCAATCTCGTCTACACTGTTCAAAATAATGATGATCCCACTGGCAAGGACACTATCAAAACATGGCTTCAACCCATTCATCTATGCTGATGATGTATCCATATACATCCCATTTAGTCAAGACATATTGGAAATAAACACCTTAACTCAAGGACTAAATATCTTGGAATCATGACCCACAGCATTCAAACTCAACAGGGGCAAGACTCAATTCTTAGTGCTCCCATCCAGTTACTGTAAGGAGGCCTTCTCCAGCATTACCCATCACCTACCCAATAGCAGACAACCTGATAATCCTAGGAATCACACTAGACTGAAGCCTGTTCATGACCAAAATATTCCACACACTGTGGAAACTGAGGTGCATCAGAGCTACTTTCCGAGAGAAATCTTCCGGATGCTTGTACAACCCCTAACCCTTGCACAAATTGACTACTGTAACGGCATCTATGCCAGCTGCGAAGAATCTATTAAAAAAAAATTCAAATGGCACAAAACACTGCTGCCTGACTAATCTTTGGAAAATCGTACTTGGAAAAAGTCAGCCCACTGCTGCAAACCTTACACTAGCTCCCCATACAGGCAAGGAAAACTTTCAAGCTCTGTACACTAGCATACAGAATCATTTTCGGTCTGGCTCCTGAATACATGTCAAACCTAATAAACCTACCGCTACACATACACACTGAAGCACAAAACTATCTTACACTCCACTTCCCCAATTGCCAGGTTTACAATACAGGACAGTCTACTCATCGGGCTTCACCTACCTACGCACTAAGAGCTGGAATGTACTCCCTGAAGTACTGTGGAGCCTTGCCACTCTTCTGATCTTTCATAAATGACTCAAGGCCTACTTCTTCAAAAAGTCCTTCCACGAAGCTCCACTGTGAATCAGCTATGAATAGTCTCACTAGGCTTTACTCTAATAAACAATAACATTCCAGTTTTATTCTATTGCGACTCAGGAAATACAGATTTAGCGGTTCAATTATATAAATTACTACAAATCGTCCATATTTCTCTATCACTGTAGAATATTGCTTTCTATATTGTAATCACTGCTCTGTATCTTTAACTACAATATGTAAGCCACATTGAACACGAGCATACTTTCAGGATAATGTGGGATATAAATATCATAATCCTATATAATAATTCTCACCTCCAACATTCTAATCTTGCTGGCTGAGACCGTGGCTCCTTTGGAGTTGGTCTGCTAGGCTCCATAGCTCTCGCTGACGTCACTGGACCCATTATGACAAGCAACCAATGAAAATCAAACCCACTCACAGCTGATCCAACCCCCCCCCCCCAAACTGACATGCGCATATCTGACAGCTAACCGACTGACGTGGACCACAACCTCCCTCCATAGATACCGGCATCAGCAAAAAAAAAGAAAAAAAGCTCCATACTGCCTGATACGAAACATTCCCTCCACAGTTACCGGTGTGCAGGACACCGCGCTCAATTTCGGAGTACCAGTAAGGAGGGAGGTGACGCTCACTAACTTTAATGCATGTTCCCTGACTTTCAAAAACTGTCTTCACCCACCCCCAAGACACTGCCTGCCCCTGTTGAAAACCCTCTCTCAGTCTCACACACACACACAATGTCTGTCACACATGCACACAAACTTCCTTGCGATGTTTCCACCCATGTCGACCCACCCCCCTCCAAAATCGCCACTCCCGCCCCTACCCCTCTGTCTCACACACACACAATGTCTGTCCTTGCGATGCCTCCACCCATGCCGCTACCCTCCCCCCTCCGAATCTGGCCCCGCCGATCCCCCTCCATGCATGTCGACCCACCCACCTCCTCCTCTGCCCCCTGCCCCCCCCTGCAGCCACCCATGTCCAGCGACCCTTCTCTCCCCCTGCCCCAGTCTTGCCTGCCCTGGCGCTGGCCCTCCCCTGCTGCCAGATTGGTTTTCAAAATGGCCGCCGAGACTTACAAAGGCGGCCTCCAAGACTTCAGCAGAAGTCTCGCGAGTCTGCCGATGGAAGTCTCGGTGGCCATTTTGAAAACCGATCCAGCAGCTGGGGAGATTCAGCGCCAGCAGCGGGCAAGCAAGACCGGGACAGGGGGAGACGAGGGTCGCTGGACATGGGTGGCTGCAGGGGGAGCGGAGAGTCGCTGGACATGGGTGGCTGCAGGGGGGGCAGGGGGAGAGAAGAGGGTCGCTAGACATGGGTGGCTGCAGGGGGGGCAGGGGGAGAGAAGAGGGTCGCTGGACATGGGTGGCTGGAGGGGGGCAGGGGAGACAGGAGGGTCGAAGGACATGGGTGGCTGGAGGGACATACACACACACAGTCGGTATCTCACACACACAGCGAATCACTCTCTCTCTCTCACACAGCCTCGCTGTGTCTCTCAGACTGTGTCTCTCTGACTGTGAGACACACACAATCAATCGACATTCTGTCTTTCTCTCTCCCACACACTAAGTCGGCCCTCACACACACACACTCTCTCTCACACACACACACACACACACTCTCTCTCACACATACACACACACACTCTCACTCTCTCTCACACACACATTGCTACGATTTTGAACACACACACTCCATCTCTCACACTCCTCCCCTCCAAGTCTGGCCCTGCCGATCCCCCTCCGTGCATGTCGACCCACCCCCCTCCAAAATCGCCACGCCCGCCCCTACCCCTCTGCCTCACACACACACAATGTCTGTCACAGGTGCACACAAACTTCCTTGTGATGCCTACACCCATGCTGCTACCCTCCCCACCTCTGACTGGCCCCACCAATCCCCCTCTGTGCACGTCGCCCCCCCCTCGAAAATCGCCTACCCCGCACCCCACCCTCTCTCTGTCTCACAGACACATTCTCTGACACACACACACACACTCTGTCGGTATCTCACACACACAGTGAAACACTCTCTCACACAGCCTCACTGTATCTCTCTGTCTGTGACACACACACATACACAATCAATCGACATTCTGTCTTTCTCTCTCCCACACATTAAGTCGGCCCACACACACACTCTCTGTCAAACACACACACAGAAACACACACTCGCACATTCACTCTCTCTCTCTCTTACACACAGTCACTGTCAAACACTCTGTCAAACATACACACTCAAAGGAAAACCTTGCTAGCGCCCGTTTCATTGCTTACAGAAATGGGCCTTTTTTACTAGTAATAATAATAACAGTAATAATGTGCGTATTGAGGTATTTTGTTTTTATGATTCACTCTTTCTTTTATGATTTATATTAACATGTTTTTAGTTTGTTGTTAGTTACTTTAGAGCCCCTGATGCAGTCCTTGCGTGGGAGAAACATGGGTCTTGGGCTTTTCTGCTGTATTTTATCTGCTAACTCCTAAACCTAACCCTTCAACTGTCCCCTATCCCTGATATGTCCTGTCTGTCCTAACCCTTATCCCTTACTTGTCCTGTCTGTCTTTCATAATTAGATTGTAAGCTCTATCAAGCAGGGACTGTCTCTCCATATTCAAGTGTGAAGCGCTGTGTACGTCCGGTAGCGCTATAGAAATGATAAGTAGTAGTAGTACTATAGTGACTAAACCTTGGATAAAGATCTCCTGTTTTCTATCACTATGATGCATACTAAGTGCAAATTCTATGTCGGCAATTACATAACTGCCATTGTAGAATACTATTCTAACTTAAGGCTGCCAACTGGATCCAAATTCACAGGACAAGGTTGATCCAGTCCTGGGTTTACCACAGTGCATGCAGGGACTTGTAGTCTTGCTTTTCTTAGGGAATGCAATCGGGAAATCAGAACTACAAGTTCTGTTCTGAAGTCCCTGCATGCAATGGGGTAAATCCTGGACTGGATCAACCCTATCCTGCAAATCTGGATCCAGTTGGCAGCCTTAGCCAAACTTAAGGCACAAGCACTTATGCTAGCTCAATGGCTGGTGTAAATGCTCGCACCTAACTGCTGTCAGTTAGGTGCATAACCGATAGTAACCTACTTGCATAAGTGCTGGGCATGCCACTGACCACCCATGCCCCTCTCAGGTCCATATCCCTCTTGCAGTTGCATACTGTGGATTTGGTGTGCTCAATATGGGGAATATTGACTAAGGGAAATTATGTGTGTTACTATGTGTGTACCTATCACCAATTACCAGCAACTATAGCCAATTAACAGCTAATTTAACAATTCAATTCTGCTTGTAACTGGCACTATTTGATCACATGCATATGCAATTTTGCACACTAAGAGTTACATTCAGTAAATGGCCCAAGTTTGCGTGCTGAAAAAAAGAAACCCTAAGGGCTATTCTTTAAATGGCGCTCTGAGTTGGGTGTCATTTATAGAGTAGCGCTTAGTGCTGGAATCCACTCAATTTTGAGTGCAAGGATTTACACCAACTGAGACCTGGTGTAAATCCTCATGCCTACATTAGAAGCAGATCTGCCATATTCTATAACACTGTGTGCAAATTCTAGGAATGCCCCTGACCTGCCCATGCCTGTATCCCCTTTTCAGAAGAATTTACATGCTTATCTTTATAGAATACATACTAGGATGTAAATTCAAATTGTTGCCGTTAGCGCCAATAATTATTAGCACTGGTGCTAATTGGCTCATTATTCTATTAAAAATCGTGGCCGCAAAATTTTGAGCATCATATATAGAATTTGAGGAAAATAGTCAATTTGTATGTGCAATCTGTGCATGTTATTATTTTATGCACCAAATTACCTTAAAAAAAATCTTTCTACATTTCCCCTGGAGAGAGGCACAAGGCAGGGATGTTCTTTGTCTCCTATGTTATTTGTTCTGTCTTTAGAACTATTGGCTAGTAAAATTAGACTGCCCCAACTTGACATTTCGTCCTTTAGATTGTAAGCTCCTTTGAGCAGGGACTGTCCTTTTTTGTTAAACTGTACAGCGCTGCGTAACCCTAGTAGCGCTCTAGAAATGTTAAGTAGTAGTAAGTAGTAATTAGGCAGTTGACCGAGATAGTTGACTCTCTTAATATAAGGTCCATCTTCACTCCCAGCCTGGTACTTCTTAGTCTGCTCCCGGCAGTACAACCCTAATCCATCACTCTTCTGTTTCCACATAACCGACACGAAGCACTCTTCAGTAAAAAAACAAAAAACAAAACAGTTTGCTGGGGAAATAGTCTGTTTCCCACCGCCTCTGCTCTGATTTCTCTCCTCTTAGTCTTACCCCCTCCCAGGCTCCCACAGATGGGCTTCGGTTCTTCCCTCTTCCATGACGTCAATACCGGGGAAGGAGGAGCCCCGCTCTGCCCAAACACAGCCCCAGGTTCCTGTCTCGCTCTGCCTTCCCCACCCTCCTGCAGCAATCAATGGGAAGGCGGTGAGAAATATGCATTGCAGACAGCAGCAGGAGGCAGGAGCTGCATCCTGGATCGAGAAACGGGGAATTGTGGAGCTGGGATTCAGATACTCCTGCTTCAGCAATGGGCCTAAGCAAACTTAACAAAACAAGGAGACACCCTTCAGGGGCAGCTGGTTTTATAGGTTAGATGTTCTATTTTTTTTCCCCCTTTGTAATAAATAACACAGTCTCTTTTCCTTTTAAACGTTACAAGTCCAGTCCTTGGTACTGAATGTTTCCCCAAAGCTTTGCAAACGAGAATGGGCACAGCTGTATCCAAAAAAAAGAGTCTGCGGAATGATGCCATGTCCTCGGTAGCAGCTAAAGTTCGGTAAGTGAATCCAGGAGAAGTTTGGTGCTATGCCGGCCTCGGGGCGCAGAGCTCTTAGCGCTACCCACAGCTTTGTTGCACTAGTGCAGTTGGATTAGCTCTCCTTTCTGTAATGGGTGCGAAGATTGGCATTTGTGCATGGGGCAGAGGCACGATCACAGTAGGTTGGCTGCGCCAGAATGCACCTTTGGTTTCTTGATTCATTAAATTGCTGCTAGGATGTATAGACGGTTAACTCTGGCTGGGCTGGCATGGTATGTCTGCGTTTCAGGGTTTGCTTTTGAGGTTTGGCGAGGGGTTGCATACTTTGCTTTTTCAGTACCTTTGCCCCCTAGCCCTGCCACCCCTTATCTCAGCTATTGTTCAGGAGGCTGTACAATAGCTTTAATTAACAGCACTGCTAAACCGAAGGACCTGATCCCAGCTTCCCCAACTTTCGTATTTCTCAGTGTCTCGCACGTCTCCAGTGTGCCATCGAGGTTTTTTGGGTCACCTTGGCTGGAGTGGACAACACTGGTTGATAATGTATGGGCGTTATTGAATTATTTTAGCTGATTAGTTCCAGTTCCCCTCTTTCCTCCATGTGTGCAGCATACTGTGTCTGGCAACCCTGTCATAATAATAGTTTCCTTTTTTTCTCTATAGCCTTCTGAAGACTGGGTGCTATCTGGCCACCCACAACCTGATCTCTTTGATAGCATATCTATCTGTCTGAAGGCTAGAGTATTCCATATCATCATGCTGATCAATCCATAGACTGGTGGGTTGTGTCCATCTACCAGTAGGTGGAGATAGAGAGCAATCCTTTTGCCTCCCTATATGTGGTCATGTGCTGCCTGAAACTCCTCAGTATGTTCTCTATCTCAGCAGGTGGTGGTCACACACAGCAGCAGCTCTGGCTAGGTCTCCAAGCCTAATTTTTAGGTTTTGTTGAGTACCTGGGGTTGAGGGCTCTTCTTGAGCAAGTGCAAACCTGGTGGTGCCAGGTCCCTCCTTTTCTCCCCCCTCCCGCTGGCTCCGTTAAAAAAAAAAAAAAAAAAAAGTTTGGACGTCTTTAAGGGCATTTATTTCAACGTTTATTGCAGCTGCTCACTGGGACACCAGTTCGTTACAGCTCGGAGCGAGAAGCAGGTAATTTAACCTTTTTATAGCGGGCAGGGGGTTCCCCGTTCGGTCTCCACGTGGCTTATGGCGTCGGAGGGCGAGGGCACGAGGATTTGCTCCCCGGACCGCATGGGTGCGTCTAGTGGGGATGCGGGGATTTCAAAACCTGAATCACCTTTGTTAAGCATCAGTTTGGAGGCCGGTCAGTGCCCCGGTTCTTCCTCCGGTGTGGCGGTTTTTCCCGCCATAAGTGCCCATCCCGCGCTGCTCGCCCACTCCATGTTGGCCGGCTACTCTGCTCGGACGGCTTCTTCTTGGGCCGCCCTCGAGCTGGGAGACGTTAATACTATGGTCGCCCTTGATTCGGGCGACGGTAAGAAAGCGGCCAAAGTTAAGCGCCGTTCTTCCCGCGTGGCTCCTTCTCGGAGTTTCGCGCCGGACGCCATTTTGGATGCGCAGCACGTTTCCCCCCCCGCTCTTGCGAGCGCCGATTGAGGGTGCGGCTAGGGCCGTGGCCCAAGCTGCAGAAGTGCACTGTTCGGGGGGATTCACCCCTGAGTTCATTTTGCTGCTGCATCAGGCTTTTCTTATGCAAAACGCTGCCCCTGCCCCCCTGTCTGATAAAGGGGTTGAGGCCTCCGGAAGCAAATGCCCTCGGGTGGATTTCCAGGCCCTAGAGGACTCTGTCTCCTCTGATGTAGATGAGGGCAGCGTATCTGAGTTCTCCCAACGGTCCTTTGGGGATTCCTTGGAGGAGACGGATTCCTGCTCGGATGGAGCGGATGACCCCTCTGCAGCGCGGATCTTTCGCTCAGAGGATTTGCCCAACCTGTTAGTGCAGGCCATGAGCATTTTGAAGATTTCCTCTCCGGAGGACGTCTCTCCCTCAGCCTCTGTTGGCTCCGCCATTATGCTGGGGACGAAGCGCCCGCCTAGAACCTTCCTCGTGCATGAGGCCATGCGCACCTTGATTTCGGCTCATTGGGATGTCCCAGAAGCGAGCCTCAAAGTGGCTAGGGCTATGTCCCGCCTCTATCCTCTGCCTGAAGGTGAACGGGAGGCCTTTCTTTGGCCTACCGTGGATTCTTTAATCACTGCGGTGACTAAGAAAACGGCGTTGCCGGTGGAAGGTGGCACAGCCCTAAAGGACGCCCAAGACAGAAGATTAGAGGCGGCCTTAAGGTCGTCCTTCGAGGCGGCTGCTTTAAGTTTGCAGGCCTCAGTTTGCGGCTCCTATGTGGCCAGGGCGTGCCTGACGATTGTGCAGCGGGCTTCCCCCTCAGATCCTTCCTTGAGGGCTGATTGGCTGGCCCTGGAATCAGGCTTGGCTTATTTGGCAGACTTGCTGTATGATGTCTTGAGAGCCTCAGCTAAAGGTATGGCTCAGACAGTCTCTGCGCGGCGGTGGCTTTGGCTGAAGCATTGGTCTGCGGACCACGCTAAGTCTCGCCTGGCTAAGTTGCCTTTTAAAGGCAAGCTGCTTTTTGGGGTGAGCTGGACAAAATTGTGACCGATCTCGGCACGTCTAAGGGCAAGAGGTTACCAGAGGTCAGGGCTCGGGCCAGTGGTGCTCGCCCCGGTAACTCCAAAGGACGGTTTCAGGAAGCCCGTCGGTATCGCCTGGGCAAGTCGGGCTCCTCTGCCCCCTCTTCCTTCAAGAGGAACTTCTCCCCCAAGCAGCATTCCTTTCGCAGAGACCGCCATCCCGGAGGTGCTTCCTCCCCCAGGGTCTCGTACCCAATGACGGGGTCCTGGTCCATGGCCCAGTGCAGATTGGAGGACGCCTGTCCTCGTCTCTGGGCGAGTGGACCAGGGTAACTTCAGACGCTTGGGTCCTGGAAGTCATCAGAGACGGCTACAAGCTAGAGTTCTGCCGACCCTTAAGAGATGGGTTTGTACTTTCTCCCTGCAAGTCTCCGGTCAAAGCTGTGGCAGTGCAGCAGTCTTTGGACAATCTGATCCGCCTGGGTGTGGTCGTTCCGGTGCCAGAAGATCAGCTTGGCAAGGGACGTTACTCCATTTACTTTGTGGTACCAAAGAAAGGAGGTTCTGTACGGCCTATCCTCGACCTCAAAGGGGTCAATCGGGCCTTGAAAGTTCGGCACTTCCGAATGGAGACTCTCCGCTCTGTTATAGCGGCAGTGAAGGCAGGGGAGTTCCTGGCATCCTTGGACATCAAGGAAGCTTACCTGCATATTCCCATCTGGCCTCCTCATCAACGCTTTCTGCGTTTTGCAGTCCTGGGCCGACACTTCCAGTTCAGAGCCCTCCTGTTCGGGTTGGCTACTGCTCCGCGGACCTTCTCCAAAGTAATGGTGGTCATCGCGGCCTTCCTACGAAAGGAAGGAATACAAGTCCATCCTTATCTGGACGACTGGATGATCCGAGCCCCCTCTTATGCAGAGTGCGGCAGAGCTGTGGACCGGGTGATTGCTCTTCTGAGCTCCCTGGGGTGGATCATCAACTGGGAGAAAAGCCAGCTGCGCCCGACTCAGTCCCTGGAATATCTGGGAGTTCGTTTCGACACCCAAGTGGGCAGAGTGTTCCTGCCGGACAATCGAATTGTCAAGCTTCAGGCTCAGGTGGACCAGTTCCTAGTAGCCTCTCCTCTTCGGGCTTGGGACTATGTGCAGCTGTTGGGCTCTATGACGGCCACGATGGAAGTAGTGCCCTGGGCCAGGGCTCATTTGAGACCACTACAACTGTCTCTGTTGCAGCGCTGGACTCCAGTGTCGGAGGATTACGCTGTGCACCTTCCCTTGGACCTATCGGTGCGCAAGGCGCTGAGCTGGTGGCTGAGGACAGACAAGTTGTCCACAGGGATGCCTCTTTTGACCCCGGAGTGGGTTGTCGTCACGACGGACGCCTCTTTGACGTGCTGGGGAGCCCATTGCTTGGGAAGGACAGCGCAGGTGCTCTGGTCTCCTGCAGAGGCAAAGTGGTCTATCAACCTCCTGGAACTCAGAGCCATTCGGTTGGCGCTTTTGGAGTTTCTCCCGGTACTGGCGTTGAAGCCAGTACAGGTCCTGTCGGACAATGCCACAGCTGTGGCCTATGTCAATCGCCAGGGAGGTACCAAGAGCGCCCCTCTAGCCAAGGAGGCCATGAATCTATGCCAGTGGGCGGAAGCGAACCTGGAACAGCTGTCGGCGGCCCACATTGCCGGAGTCATGAATGTCAAGGCGGACTTTCTCAGTCGCCATACCTTGGTTCCCGGAGAGTGGCAGCTATCGGCTCAGGCGTTCCTGGACATCACGAAGCGCTGGGGCCAGCCGAGCCTAGATCTGATGGCGTCATCGGCCAATTGCCAAGTGCCGCGCTTTTTCAGCAGAGGACGGGACCCTTGATCTCTGGGAGTAGATGCTCTTCTCCAAAAGTGGCCGACACAGGAGCTTCTATATGTGTTCCCGCCCTGGCCCATGTTGGGCAGGGTGCTAGACCGGGTGGCAAAGCATCCGGGCCGGGTAATCCTGGTGGGTCCGGACTGGCCCAGACGTCCCTGGTATGCGGACTTGATCAGGCTCTCAGTGGACGGACCTCTGCGACTGCCAGCGGAGCAGGGCCTGTTGCATCAGGGTCCCGTGGTGATGGAGGATCCCTCCCCCTTTGATCTTACGGCCTGGCTATTGAGCGGCAGCGTCTGAGGAAGAAAGGCTTCTCAGACAAGGTCATCGCCACTATGCTGAGAGCGAGGAAGCACTCTACTTCCACTGCTTACGCCAGGGTTTGGCGTACTTTTGCATCGTGGTGTGAGGCAGGCTCCCTTTCTCCCTTCACTGCTCCAATTTCTTCAGTGTTGGCGTTCCTGCAAGAAGGTCTGGAGAAAGGCCTGTCGCTCAGTTCCCTTAAAGTCCAGGTAGCGGCTCTGGCTTGCTTCAGGGGCCGCCTGAAGGGTGCTTCCCTGGTTTCGCAGCCAGATGTGGTGCGCTTTCTCAAGGGAGTTAATCACCTGCGCCCTCCTCTGCACTCAGTGGTACCTGCGTGGAATCTCAATCTAGTGCTAAGAGCCTTGCAGAAGCCGCCTTTTGAACCCTTGTCGAGGGCATCTCTGAAAGACCTGACGTTGAAAGCAGTCTTTTTGGTGGCTATCACTTCAGCCAGAAGAGTTTCCGAGCTCCAGGCGCTATCATGTCGAGAGCCCTTTCTGCAGTTCACTGAGGCAGGAGTGTCTATTCGCACAGTGCCTTCCTTCCTGCCCAAGATTGTTTCTCGCTTCCATGTGAATCAGCAGCTCTGTCTCCCATCCTTTCGTAGGGAGGACTACCCAGAGGAGTACTCTGCTCTCAAATATCTAGATGTGAGATGAGTCATCATCAGATACTTGGAAGTGACCAATGATTTCCGGAAGTCAGATCATCTGTTTGTCCTGTTTGCAGGTCCTCGTAAGGGTCTGCAGGCTGCTAAGCCTACAGTGGCAAGATGGGTCAAGGAAGCCATTGCAGCGGCTTATGTGGCCGCGGGGAAGGTGCCGCCTATCCGGCTGAAGGCTCACTCCACTAGAGCTCAGGCGGCCTCGATAGCAGAGGCCGGGTCCATCTCCTTGGAAGAGATTTGCAAGGCGGCAACTTGGGCATCGGCTCATACCTTCTCCAGGCATTACCGCTTGACTGTGGCTGCTCGGGCGGAGGCCCGGTTTGGAGCTTCAGTGTTGCGGTCAGGGATTTCTATGTCCCGCCCTGGGTGAGTACTGCTTCAGTACATCCCATCAGTCTATGGATTGATCAGCATGATGATATGGAAGGTAAAATTATGTATCATACCTGATAATTTTCTTTCCATTAATCAAAGCTGATCAATCCATAGCCCCTCCCAGATATCTGTATTGTTTTTATTCTGGTTGCATTTCAGGTTCAAGTTTAGTCTTCAGTTCCTGTTCAGGAGGACTTCGTGTTCAAGTTTTTTCAATTGGATTCTTCAGGAGGAGACGATTTTGTGTTACAGTGAGCTGCTGAATTCCTCTCCCCTCCGTTTTACGGGGCTGGATTGAGACCTAAATTCTGCCGGCGCTCCCTCCCGCTTCGTGCGGCTGTAGGGCAGCTTTGTACCCCTCCCGCTTCGGCGGTGTTAGGGTCAGTCAGCTCCTCCCACGGTTGCGGTTGCAGGATAAGCCAGATCCCCCCGCATCGGCGGGGTGGTGTCCCTCCCCCGCTCCGCGGGGATGAGCTGGACGGATTTCCCTCCCCCACTTGTGTGGGGATGAGCTGCATTAATTCCCCTCCCCAGTTTCAGCAGTGGTGAGCTGGGCAGAATGTCCCTTTGTGGGTGTAATTCTCTAAGTGCTGAGTCCTGCGGATGGAGCTTTGATATCGACATACTGAGGAGTTTCCGGCAGCACATGACCACATATAGGGAGGCAAAAAGATTGCTCTCTATCTCCACCTGCTGGTAGATAGACACAACCCACCAGTCTATGGATTGATCAGCTATGATTAATGGAAAGAAAATTATCAGGTATGATACATAATTTTACCATCACTCAGCCAGAAGTTCTGCAAGCAGAGAACACAAGATCATAAGGTGACATTAGGCCTCTACTCTGCACATAAGTCCTGAGCTGATTGAATATCTAAAAGTATTTGGCCCATGACATCTGTCAGTTACTGCCCAGTGAATAGTCTGCTCTGGGTGCTGTAGAGATTCACCCCTGCACAATGCATAATTTGTTTGCAAGTGACTGAACCTTGCAGAATACAGCTCATTCCCCTGGTTCTACTCATCACCATTGTTATTTTTTTTTCTTTGAAATGTCTTTATTGTCCCATACAACAAGAAGAACAAGCAATATGCATAACCTCATGTAAAAAGACAAACTGGCCAGTCAAAAATATATACAGCCAATAGGACAATATATATTATCTTTTACTCCCACCCCCCTTCTCTATTCCTCCCCCCTCAATCTAACCCACCTCCCCAAAACAACTGAACAACACAACATAAGAACCCCCCCAAATCCTGCCCTCACAGAGGCTCTGGCCACATCATTCTGCACCCTTCATAACGTCTTGCCGACCTCTTAACATACCGCACATCTTATATAGACATATACTCACTTCTACCCATCCTTCCCCGTTAACCCCTGACATCAACATATCCTCCCCCCCTTGAATCTGTAGGAATATGTGAAAGACAAGTGCTGCATGCATTAACTGTCAACAATTCTATGAGCTATGATGTCATTGGATATAGTGTAATGTCTTGTGGGTGTGTCCGAGTCACTCTAGTTGCTCTGAGAGTGAGTCAGTCTGTGTCAGCATAAGATGGTGTTAGCAATCTCTCTTCAAGCTGTATGATAACCAACTGACAGAATTTTTGTATTCAGTAGTTTTACCATGTCTACTGCAAGTATGATGTAAATAGTTATCTGAAGAAACTGTAAGTAAACATCATTTTGTTTGGAAGTTAAAGAAGAGAGAGTAATTGAATCTTTTATTCAAGAGTCTGTGTGAAAGAGAGAGAGAGAGAACAAAAAAATGGGAGTTAACACTTCTAAAGCTCTGCTGCTTATGGGCTAAATCTGCTGAAGTAAAAGTCTATTTTTCATTTCTCCCCATCATATTGGGTTATGGGCCCAGACCACTAAAATAAAAAAAAAAAGAAAACATTGACATTTTTTTTATCTCTCCACACAAAAGACAAGATGGCAGCTGCACCATTACTATGTTCTCTCAAAGTGCCCCAACTGAATGAATATAACTATATTCAGTGGGAGATGAGATTTAAATGTATTATTGAAGCAAAGAAGCTAAATATATGTTTGGATCAAGTAAGAAATGCTGACAATTTTGAAGAATGGAATACTGCAGACTGTTATGTCAGAAGTATGCTATATGAAGCTCTGACAGAGAAACAGGCAATATTGATTGATGGAACAGACACCTCAAAAGAAATATTGCAAAAATTGAAAACCATCTATGGTACTTCATATACAAAACAACAGCCTATATGGTTATCAGAAATAATTCAATTGAAGTTGAATGACAAGAAAAAATGTAATGATCATATAACACATTTAATGTCATTATTTAAGAAGCTAGAATTATCGGGTATACCTATCTGCGATGCTTTAAAGAGAGCTTTTATGTTTACATCTCTGTCTAAAAGTTTTGAAGTATTCAGGACAGTGAATGAAGCAATTGAAGGACAATCTTTTGAACAGGCTGTCTCTAAGCTTAGACAAGAATGTATTATAACAGAGGAGATCTGTTCACCAAGAGAGATTAACCAGAATGAAACATTTTTCTCAGCAATGCATAGTAGGAGGCGGAGCTATAATGAAAAAAGCCTACCCAGAAACAATCTGATTTGCTATTCATATGGTAAAGAGGGACATGTATCAAAATACTGTAACAAGAAAAACCACACCCCTTCTAGCTCATTTAAGCCAATGGAGAATAAGCATGGTCAAAGAAAAAATTATGACCATGACAACAGTAAGAATAAGAGCTGTATAATGACAGAAAAATCTTTTAATATAATGAAGAACACTTCAGATAAAAATAGTTGGATATTAGATTCTGGCAGCACAAAACATATAACCAATAATAAAGAATTTTTCACAGATATGAGACCAGAAGATGGTAGTCTTCACACAGCAAATGCTGGCTCAACAATGATCAAAGGAAAAGGAAATGGACATTTAAAATGCATAGTATCAGATGGAGTCAAAAAAACTCTTATAAAAGATGTCTTATATGTTCCACGAGCAGTTTGTAATATGCTCAGTGTATCAGCATTAGACAAGAAAGGTTTTTCAATTCATTTTGAAAATAGTAAATGTACAATTTCTGATGGTAATGAAATTTATGCTGAAGGTTATATGAATAACAATGTCTATAAGTTAAACATTACAGGTGAATCATCACATCTTATAAAAACAAAGAAGAATACAGAATGTAATCTTGAGACCTGGCATCGTCAAATGGGACACAGATCCAAAGGTGATCTTGGAGCTGCAAAGTAAGCAACTTGCAACAGGCATAAAAATAAGTGCCAGTAATGGTAAGATGGAAAAATGCATAGATTGTATTACTCAAAAGGGGGTAAGACCCTCATTTCCATCATATAAAGGAAAAAGAAGTAGTAAAATACTGGACTTGATACATAGTGACTTATGTGGACCATTTAATATTCCATCACTAGGGAATAACAAATATGCATTAATATTTGTGGATGATTTCTCTAGATACTGTATGGCCTATCTATTAAAAGAAAAGAATCAAGTTGCTGATATGTTAAAGAAGTTTGTAGCCTTGGTAAGCAATAAATTTGATAAAAAACCAAAGATTCTACAGACTGACAACGGTGGTGAGTTTACTTCACAAACCATACAAACATTTCTAGAACAAGAAGGTATTCAGCACATAAAGACAGTTGCATATACACCAGAACAAAATTCTGTAGCTGAAAGAAAGTTCAGATCGCTTGTAGAAATGACAAGATGTATGCTATCTGATAGTAATCTTCCAAAGAGTTTATGGGGAGAAGCAATTCTCACAGCAGTATACCTACAGAACAGACTACCTACAAAAGGGACTGATCGCACCCCACATGAAATGTGGCATAGTAAAAAGCCAAATCTGTCACATACAGTGCTTTTTTTGTGCCGGTACGCAACGGTACGGCGTACCGGCACCTTTTTTTTTTGCTCCCCCCGCCCCGTGAGTCCATGTCCCGCACGCAGTGCCAGCCCCCATTTCCGGCCGCTGCTGCTTCTCCTATTGAGCAGCAGCGGCCGCTACACAAAGAAAAAGATTTTTAAAAAACTTCAAACCTGGCTGAAACGCGGCACTCCGGCACTGTAGACAGCCATTAGGCATTGGCTGTTGCCCCGCAGCCGCTCCTCCTCTTGCCTCTACGTCACTGCGCTCCTCCGGGGTCTTCCTCCAGGGGCAGTGACGTAGAGGCAAGAGGAGGAGCGGCTGCAGGGCAACAGTCAATGCCTAATAGCTGTCTACAGTGCCGGGGTGCCGCGTTCAGCCAGGTTTCAATTTTTTTTTTTTTAATCTTGTTTTTCTTTGTGTAGCGGCCGCTGCTGCTCAACAGGAGAAGCAGCAGCGGCCAGAAATAGGGGCTGGTGCCGCGTGCATCGCGACTTCGCGCCTTCGCGGGAAACTTGGCAGGGAGAGGGAAACCAACAGAGGGAATGATTGGGGAGAGAGAAAGAGGGAAAACAACAGAGGAAAGGATTGGGGAGAGAGAGAAAGAGGGAAAACAACAGAGGGAAGGATTGGGGAGAGAGAGAGAGAGGGAAAACAACAGAGGGAAGGATTGGGGAGAGAGAGAGAGAGGGAAAACAACAAAGGAAAGGATTGGGGAGAGAGAGAGAGAGGGAAAACAACAGAGGGAAGGATTGGGGAGAGAGAGAGAGAGGGAAAACAACAAAGGAAAGGATTGGGGAGAGAGAGAGAGAGGGAAAACAACAGAGGGAAGGATTGGGGAGAGAGAGAAAGAGGGAAAACAACAGAGGGAAGGATTGGGGAGAGAGAAAGCGGGAAAACAACAGAGGAAAGGATTGGGGAGAGAGAGAAAGAGGGAAAACAACAGAGGGAAGGATTGGGGAGAGAGAGAAAGAGGGAAAACAACAGAGGAAAGGATTGGGGAGAGAGAAAGAGGGAAAACAACAGAGGGACGGATTGGGGAGAGAGAGAAAGAGGGAAAACAACAGAGGGAAGGATTGGGGAGAGAGAGAGAGAGGGAAAACAACAAAGGAAAGGATTGGGGAGAGAGAGGGAAAACAACAGAAGGAAGGATTGGGGAGAGAGAGAAAGAGGGAAAACAACAGAGGGAAGGATTGGGGAGAGAGAGGAAAAACAACAGAGGGAAGGATTGGGGAGAGAGAGGGGAAAACAGATGGAAGGATGGGGAGAGAGGGAAAAACAGATGGAAGGATTGGGGAGCGAGTGGAAAAACAGATGGAAGGATGGGGAGAGAGAGAGAAAGAGGGAAAACAACAGGGAAGGATTGGGGAGAGAGAGAAAGAGGGAAAACAACAGAGGGAAGGATTGGGGAGAGAGAGGGGAAAACAGATGGAAGGATTGGGGAGAGGGGAAAAACAGATGGAAGGATGGGGAGAGAGAGGGAAAAACACAGATGGAAGGATTGGGGAGAGGGAAAACAGATGGAAGGATGGGGAAAGAGAGAGGGAAAACAGATGGAAGGATGGGGAGAGAGGGGGAAAAACAGATGGAAGGATGGGGAGAGAGAGGGAAAAACAGATGGAAGGATGGGGAGAGAGCGAGGGAAAACGGAAGGATGGGGAGAGAAAGAGGGAAGACGCTGGATGGAAGAATGCAGAAAGAAATAGGGGAGACACTGGAAGGATGGGGAGAGAAAGCAGAGCTGCTGGATGGAAAAGGGGAATAGAGAAAGACTGGAGAATAAGAGGAAGGGGCATGGGGAGAACAAGGGTGAGGAAAAGATGAAAAGCCACAGGTAGATGAAGGAAATTAAAGAATGGATAGTAAGAATGAATTAAATCTGGACAGAGAGAGAGCCTGAAAAATATTGAAGAAAGCAAAGAAAAAGGAGACAAAAATGACAAATGGCACAGAAGAGTTAAGCGAAAATAAAGGAAAGGAGAATCACAGACTGGGACCAATATGGAAAGAAAAACAGTCACCAGACAACAAAGGTAGAAAAAAATCATTTTATTTTCATTTTAATGTTTGTAATATGTCCAATTTGAGAATTTACATTGGCTGTCTTATTTTGCACTGGGTATACTGGAGCTGTAAGAGCTTACAGAGATTATTTATAATGAAAAAAAATCACGTTATTTTTTTCTCCTATAGTACTGTAATATTTTCAATGATGTCTGTTTATCTGCGCCATGGCTGGTATAGGGGGTGTGGTTAATGTGGGTGTGGCTATCATAGGGGTGGAGCCATATGTGGTGACCCCGCCCATAATGAGTACCGGCACCTTTTTTTCTACAAAAAAAGCACTGGTCACATATAAGAATATTTGGAAGTACAGCATATGCTCATGTGTCGAAACAGAAGAGACATAAGCTGGATTCCACAACAGAAAAAGGATTCTAGTAGGCTATGATTCAGGTCACAAAGGTTATAGAATTCTGAATCTAAACACTGGATTTGTTGGTGTAAAACACATCACATATTTTGATGAAAATAAAAAAATTGATAAAGACTGGAAAATTCCAAATGAACCTTATCATCCAGAATATGAAAAGAAACCAATAATCAATATCCTGGTGATTATAAACACTAACATACCAGAATTGTCTGATAATAATTTTTCTGATTCTAATGAGGAACAGGAAAATGAAATAGATACAGAAAGTGTTTATACTGAAGACAGTACCACTGATGAAGGGGAAATGATTGGAGATAGAATCTCGATCTCAGATGACACGGAGAGGTCAGATCAACAAAATGTCAGACGGTCATCCAGAGAAAATCGAGGTAATCCACCCCAAAGACTATCTTATTTAACAACTTCTGATGATGCACAAGAACTTATAACTTGGGATGAAATTGATCAAATGTCTGAAAAAGAAGCAGAAAAATGGAAAAAAGCTGAGATGAAATCGACGCGTTGCATAAAAACAAAACATGGAACTTAACTGAATTACCCCATGGCAAAAAGGCCATAGGATGCAAGTGGGTATTTAAGTTGAAAAGAAATGCACAAGGACAAGTAGAAAGATATAAAGCCAGACTGGTAGCAAAAGGTTATCTTCAAAAATATGGTGAAGATTATGATGAAGTATTTGCACCAGTAGTGAAACACACAACAATCAGAACTCTCCTAAGCATAGCTGCATCAAAGAAAATGCAAGTGAAACACATAGATGTTAAAACAGCATTTCTTCATGGAGATATATCTGAAGACTTGTATATGAAACAACCAGAAGGTTTCATAGATACAAATAACAGTCATTTAGTGTGTAAACTGAACAAAGGTTTATATGGTTTAAAGCAAAGTGCAAAATGCTGGAATGAGAAAATGCATGAAATGTTAACTGATTTAGATTTTAAGCAAGGAGAAGCAGATAAATGCTTGTATACTAGACAAAAGGAAGGTCATTGTGTGTACATTTTAGCATTTGTAGATGATTTGCTTATAGCAAGTGAAAGTGAAAAAGAGTATAAAGACATTGTAAAGTGTTTAAATCAGAATGTTGAAATAACTGAACTTGGAAATGTGTCATACTATTTAGGTATGAATATTGAAAAACAGAAAGATGGTTCTTATTTAATAAGTCAGCAACAAAAGATTAATGATCTTATTGAAAGTATGGGTATGCAGGAAGCACACTCAGTAGGTTCACCTATGACCACAGATTTTCAGAGGGATGAAACTGAAAGGGAACCATTACCAGATAATATTCTATACAGATCTGCAATAGGAAAACTTTTGTATCTAACTACCACTTACAGAGTTGATATAGCGAATGCTGTAGGAATTTTAAGTAGAAGAGTGAACAAGCCTACTAAGACTGACTGGACTGCTGTAAAAAGAGTGGTAAGATATTTGAAAGGTACAATTGACTGTAAATTGGTGATTCTGGTAAATAGTAATCAGAAATTGATTTGTTACTGTGATTCTGATTGGGCTGGAGATCATTCAGATTACAAATCCACAAGTGGGTATGTGTTTATGTATGGAAAAACATCTATTTCATGGGCAAGTCATAAACAAACCATTGTAAGTTTATCATCCACAGAAGCAGAATATGTTGCTGTGTCTGAAGCATGTCGTGAACTAATGTGGATAGAAAAACTGTGTACAGATTTTGGTATAGAACAGCAGAGACAGATACAGATTTTTGAAGACAATCAAAGCTGTATAAGGTTGTCAATAAATGACAGGGTACAGTCTAGAACAAAACATATTGCAACAAAATTCCATAATGTCAGAGAATTGTCAAGGCAAGGAGTAATAAGTTTGCAATATAAACAAACTGACCAAATGATTGCTGATATCTTGACGAAACCGCTAGCTGTAAGAAATTTTGAAAATCTACGAGAAAAGCTAGGACTGTATGTATATAAATAAATATATAAGAATTGAATTGTTGGACAATAATGCATGTGAAGGGGTATGTAGGAATATGTGAAAGACAAGTGCTGCATGCATTAACTGTCAACAATTCTATGAGCTATGATGTCATTGGATATAGTGTAATGTCTTGTGGGTGTGTCTGAGTCACTCTAGTTGCTCTGAGAGTGAGTCTGCTGTGTCAGCATAAGATGGTGTTAGCAATCTCTCTTCAAGCTGTATGATAACCAACTGACAGAATTTTTGTATTCAGTAGTTTTACCATGTCTGCTGCAAGTATGATGTAAATAGTTATCTGAAGAAACTGTAAGTAAACATCATTTTTGTTTGGAAGTTAAAGAAGAGAGAGTAATTGAATCTTTTATTCAAGAGTCTGTGTGAAAGAGAGAGAGAGAGAGAACAAAAAAAATGGGAGTTAACACTTCTAAAGCTCTGCTGCGTATGGGCTAAATCTGCTGAAGTAAAAGTCTATTTTTCATTTCTCCCCATCAGAATCCTCCCACCAACCCCCCATCTCCTTATAACTCCATTACCCTTATACCCGTAACAAACCCTTTTGAGCTCTATCCCACCCCCTTTTACATCTCAACTCGCCGTCTCTACGATATGCTGTGAGACGCTCCATATGTATTAGCTGACCCAACTTAATCTTCCAATCCCCCACTAATGGAGCTTCTGCTCTCTTCCAGAATTGCGCTATAAGGCATTTTGCTGCCGCCAATCCCCACCTCAGCCATTTACTTTATTCCCAAGATTCCCTCTCATTATGTAACCCCAAAAGACAGACCGCTGGGCTACACACCAAGGAGGTACCCATCAAATGCACCAGCGCCTTAATGACCGCCTGACAAAATGGGATCACCAATGGACAGGTCCACCAGATGTGTAAAAATGAGCCCACCTGCGTATTACACCTCCAACATACATCCAGGGCACTTGAATACATTCTCTTCAATTTCTCCAGTGTAAAATACCATCTGGTAAGGACCTTATAAGCATTTTCTTGCACCAACACACACACAGACGCCCTTTGCACCTCCCCACATATTCTTTCCCATTCTTGGTCAGAAAAGCGGCAACTTAAATCCTTTTCCTACTCCCCCTGAAACTTGAATTTATGTGGATCCCCACCCCTAAAGAATTTATAAATATCTGATATCAGTCTAGGCACCTTTCTCAACAGGATCCACAAATTTTCCAAGCTCTCCATCTCTTGAGGATTCCCGCCCCTCCACCCTATAGCTGCAACAAAATGTTGAACCTGTATATATATGAAAAGTATCCCCCCCTGGCAGACCATACCTGGAACTCAATGTTTCAAAACTTTGCACCTTTCCCCCATGCAGCACATCCCGAAAATTCCGCATTCCTACTTGTTCCCACCTCACAAACACTGCATTATCCCTCAGTGCTCCAAATTTTGGTTCCCACCTTAACGGTGCAAGTGTAGACACCTGATCAATCTGCCCCCATCTCATTTCTCCCCACAATCCCATCAAATGTCTCACAAAGGAGTTCTGCAGCCCTGCCCTTACCAACCCCATACCCTCAGTAGTCCACAGATAAGACCCCAGAGGCCGGTTATGACAACTCCATTGCTCCACTTGGCTAGCTGGCTTAACTGTCCCCTTCTCCCAATCCATAATCATCCTAAATTGGACCGCAATGTAATACCATTCAATATTAGGCACCTCTCGACCTCCCCTCTCAGGACCCCCCACAACACCCGCTGTGCTAGTCTGGGATGCTTTCCATTCCAAATAAAATGCATAAAAGAACTTTGCAATCGTTTAAGCACCGTCTTTGGTATAGCCACCGGCAATGATTGACATAAGAACAATAATCTAGGTAACACATTCATCTTCACCACCGCCATTCTGCCCCACCAATTCAACCACAACCCCTTCCATCTTGACAACTCATCCCTGATCCTTACTACTATCTTCCCATAATTTAAATCATACACTCTTTCCAAGTCTCTGGGGATCTGAATACCTAATACTATGCGTAGCCCATTTAAATTTAAGTGGTGGACTTTGGTCCTGGGGAACTGGGTTCGATTCCCACTGCAGGCACAGGCAGCTCCTTGTGACTCTGGGCAAGTCACTTAATCCTCCATTGCCCCAGGTACAAATAAGTACCTGTATATACATACATAGGAGTGGCCTAGTGGTTAGGGTGGTGGACATTGGTCCTGGGGAACTGAGGAACTGAGTTTGATTCCCGGCACAGTTTTAGGTATAACTTGTCTGGAATGTTTTTACGTTTGGGGAGCGTGCCAGGTGCCCTTGACCTGGATTGGCCACTGTCGGTGACAGGATGCTGGGCTAGATGGACCTTTGGTCTTTCCCAGTATGGCACTACTTATGTACTTATGTACTTATGACTCTGGGCAAGTCACTTAACCCTCCATTGCCCCATGTAAGCCGCATTGAGCTTGCCATGAGTGGGAAAGCGCGGGGTACAAATGTAACAAACATAAACATAATATGTAAGCCGCATTGAACCTGCTATGAGTGGGAAAGCGCAAGGTACAAATGTAAGAAAAAAAAATTTCCCTCTCATTCTAATTTCCACCCCATGGTCCAGGTTTATACTCAATAACTCACTTTTATCCATATTAATCTTCAGACCAGCATAGCCCTCGAACTCCCCTATAATTCCCAATATTACTGGCAACGTCCGTTCAGGATCCCTCACATATAACAATATATCATCTGCAAACAATGCTATCCGGTGTTCTGTCCCCCCTATCCTAATACCCTTAATATCTGGGTGCTGACAAACCAATTCCGCCAGGGGCTCTATATAGAAAGCAAACAGGAGGGGCGACAAAGGACACCCCTGCCTTGTCCCTCTCCCTATTTGAAAAAAGGGCGTATACCCCCCCGTTGATATTGAGACATGCCCTGGGGGCTGCATACAATGCCGCCAACTAAGCAGAAAACTTGTCCCCCAGGCCCATACGGTTCACTACCTCCCTCAAAAATTCCCAACTTATCCTGTCAAACACCTTCTCAGCGTCCATGGCCAATAACACTGTATTACATCTGGCCCTTTGCGCTTCCCACACCAGGTGAAGGGTACGTCTAACATTATCCCCCACCTGTCTGTTGAAAGACTCCGATTGATCTATGTGTATCAACTTGGGCATAACCCTAGCCAGCCTCTTGGCCAGAATTTTTGCCATTATCTTAGCATCTACATTCAACAGGGAAATTAGTCTATATGAACCACAGACTGTAGGATCTTTGCCTGACTTAGTTAAAACTGTTATCCCTGCCACTGACATAGAGGCCGGTAACCTATTCCCTTCCAAAACCCCATTCTCCACCCGTACCAACAAGTCCCCCACCTTTTCCACATAACACTTATAAAAGCGGGCCGTGTATCCATCCAATCCCGGAGCCTTCCCGTTTTGTAGCCTCTTTATCATCCCCTTCACCTCCCCCAACCTAATGGGCTCACCCAACTGCGCCCTTTCACAAGCACTTAAACTTTTTAATGGAATCCCCTTCAAGTAATGGCTTATATCACCTGCTCGAGTACCCTCTGGAGCCCTATATAACTCCTTATAATACATCAGGAAACTCTCTGCGATACCCTGATCTGTAACCCTCCATCCCCCTCTCCCATCTCGCACCCTCTGAATCAACGTTCTCACTCTCCTAGCCCGTAAATAACGAGCCAATAATGCACCTGATTTATTTGCAAACTCAAAATACGTTTGTTTTAGCTTAGTCCTCATAAATTATACCTCCTCCATTTGCCATTGGGCCAGCTTTCCCCTCGTCCGCTTTAACTCCTCTTATATCTGTACTGTGGGATTTCTTTTATGCAGTTTTTCCAAATGCATCAAATGGGTATGTAATGTCAATGAAATTTGCCTCTTTTCCCTTTTCTTCCTCGCCCCCCATTTAATCAAAACCCCCCTCACCACCGCCTTCAATGCATCCCACAATACCCCATCTGTCACCTCCGCATTATCATTCAAAGCCCGAAATTCATGAATAGCGCTTTTTACCTCCTCCCTAACCCTCTCATCCCCTAACAGTGACTCATTCAATCTCCAGTAATTATGTTTATTCCCAAATGCCCCCCTCGTTAGTTTAATCCACATAGGCGCATAGTCTGAAATTTGCAGAACTCGAATCTCCGCTTCCTTAATCATTGGCCAACTATTCCGATGAAGCCAAATGCCATCTATTCGTGAATAGGACTGTGCTGCATGGGAGCAAAAAGTGTAATTGCGCTGAAGACCATGTAAGAGCCTCCAACAATCCACCACTTCTAGTGCCTGCAAAAATTTCAACAGTACTTTCCATCCCTTACTGCTATATTGCCCCCCACCCCCAGAATGATCCAACTGCGCATCAGGAGAAACATTAAAATCCCCTCCCACTTTCACCTGTCCCCCCACAAACCCATGAAGCTCCCCTGCTAATGTATTATAAAACACCTGCTGATCCACATTGGGAGCATAAATATTTACCAAAGTAAATTCATTCCCCTGCTTCCATCCCCTCAACACCACACATCGCCCACTTGAGTCCCGAAATTCCTGCTTGGTCACAAATCCACATCTCTGATGTAGTAAAATAGCCACCCCCCCATCCATTTAGACCCCTTCCCCTGATGTACCACCACCTCCCGAAAAGGCCTTCGCCTCAACATATGAGCATCTCTCGGTCTTAGATGAGTCTCTTCAAAAACGTAACATCCCATTGCAGTCTAGCGTGCTCCTTACAAACCCTACTACGTTTCCCTGGGTTATTAAGCCCATTAACATTTCAGGTTCTCACCTGCCATTCCTCCTCTCCTCCCCCCCCATTCCACAAAACCCTCCCCTTAACCCCCTCAACGCTCCTCCCCTATAAGTCCCCCCTGCACTGACCCAGAAAACGAGTCAGCCATCCTTACCAGTCTATTTCGCTCCCCTGAAACACCCTACTCCCAGCTGAACCCCATGACCCCTCCTGCCCTCTCACCCCCCTTTTCATCATATCCCCCAACACTACCCCCTACTTCCTCCAACTACTTTGTGGGATACCACAAATACAACCCCAACCTCCCCTCCAACCTTCCCCCCCTCCACCACCCATGTCCCCATCTTTCCCACATCAAGAAACAACTACATTCAGCAAATTGTAAAACTACACAAAATCATCAGTGCTCAAAACATAGTTCTCTCAGTTCCTTTCAAGAAGCTTTCTTTCCTCGCTTCATCAAGCACTGCCAATCTTCCTGCTTGCACTTGTTCTTCAGGTATCCCTTCACATCCCGGTGCTCATAATGCCTCCCATGCTTCCTCCGGCGTCTTCACCCTGCGTGACTTTCCCTCCACTGTCAACCACACCGCAAAGGGAAACAGCTATCTATAACGTATTCCCTTTGTTCTCATATACTCCGTTACCTCCCAGAAAGATCTGCGCTTCTGAATTGTAGACCACGCCAAGTCCTGAAACATTCCAAGCTTACAATTTTTCCACACTATCTCCTTCTGCTGTCTGGCCTTTGCCAGAATTTGTTCTTTAATGGGGTTGTCTGTAAAACACACCACAATGTCTCTCGGGTTAGATCCTCTTTGAGGGCCCGCCGCCCGATGAGCTCTTTGGATACCAATTTCCCTTTTCTGGGACTCATCCTCTTTCTGCAACAAATGCTTACACAGCTCCCGTATTACCACCTCAATGTTGCTGAAAATGTCCAGTTCTGGTATCCCTTTGAATCTCAAATTACATCTTCGAGATCTCTGTTCTCCAGATCTTCTAACTGGTCCTTAAGCTGCTGAAGTTCTCCCCCATCCACCTCCACTTTTTTAGCCAACTTTCCCACTTCAGTTTTGAGACCTTCATGCTCCTCCTCCATTTCACCAACCCAAGTCCCCAACTCTCTAATTTCAGGGTTTTTTTTTAAATTTATAGAAGTCTTTATTGAACTTATATTGATACAAGACAGTTTGTAGACATTATATAACACCTC
Source organism: Microcaecilia unicolor (assembly GCF_901765095.1). Classification (NCBI taxonomy): domain Eukaryota; kingdom Metazoa; phylum Chordata; class Amphibia; order Gymnophiona; family Siphonopidae; genus Microcaecilia; species Microcaecilia unicolor. The sequence goes on from NC_044036.1 coordinate 233,563,428, forward strand.
AATAAGAAAACAGAAGTCTTAGTACAGGAATAAACAATAGCAATAAGTTGTAGCAATCTACCAGAAATCCCCAGGTAACTTCGATTTTTTTTTTGTTTTTTCCCCCCAGAGTTGAATACATTAGTGAAATCCCCCCCTCCCCAAAGAACCCCCCCCCCCTCCGTCCCTTCGACCTCCCACCTGAAGCCTCCCTCCCCCCCATACCCAACTCTATAACTCCCTCCTGTCATTCAGACTAGTAACATTCTCCCCTACTCCACATTCAAGAAAGGCTTCCATATTTTCTCCCATCTAGGCAGTGTCCTACATTTTACTGCTGTCAGTCTCTCCATTTCACACATATAGCGTAACTTAGTATACCAGCGTACCAGCGATGCCACTAGAGGTGACTTCCAACTCTGCGTCAGGTTCACTCTCGCTGTCTGCAAGGCCCCCTTCACCAACAGCCACTCATGCCCTTCCAGGCCTGCTGGTCGCTGCCCCAACAGGAAGACTAAAGGATGCCACCGTACAGGTTTACCCAGCCACTTCTGAAGCCGCGCCTGGACAGCCTTCCAGTAGGCCTGGGCCTTTGGACATATCCACCATAAGTGTCCCATAGTACCAACCGCCCCACATTTCCTCCAACAACCATCAGTCACCTGCGCAAACATATGGTGCAGACGCGCTGGAGTAAGGTACCACCAAAAAACACTTTAACTGCATTCTCTTTCATAGACACAGACCTCGTGGAGCGCATAATCCCCTTCTCCAGCTGCAGCCATTTTTCGTCAGGTAAGGAGAAGTCCAGCTCCTGTTCCCACCGTCTCCTATGTAATAATGAGGGCTTTTGGAGCGACACCAGGGATGAGTATAAAAAGGTGATCATACCCCGCATACTCTGAAACCGCACACAGACTTCCTCCATCGGGTGTGCCTCCCTCCTAAGACAAGCAACATATTTAGGTCCTTTTAAAAAATGTGCAAGCTGCAAATAAGCATAATAGTCACTTTGCCGTAGCTTAAAGTCTTCCTTCAAAGTATCGAAGGGGATCAAATCCTCCCCCACATGCAACTGTCCCATCATATCCAAGCCAGACTCTGCCCAGCGTACAAAGGTAGGGCTCTCCACACCCGGCCCAAAGAGAGGGTTGTTCACCACAGGTGCCAGTCCCGAAACAGGAGGCTGATGCTCAGCAAACATGTGGTCCCAATAGTAAAAGGTAGCCTGTACTGTCGGGGGGAACCGAACAACCTGTCCTCTGTATTTGTTGGGTAGCCACATCAGATGTCCCAACCTACGAGTCCCCACCATAGCTTGCTCGAGGTGTACCCATAGTTTATGATCTTCCCCCCTAAACCACTCAATCGCCGATCTGGCCTGGTCGACACAGTAGTACCAGTAAAGGTTTGGCACTGACAGACTTCCAAGTTGCTTATTCCTATATAGAACCGCCCGTGGCAAGCGGGGTCTCTTCTCGTTCCATACAAAGCGTAACAGACGGTCTTGCAGACCGGACAGGAAGGACCGTGACAATCTTAGGGGAAGAACCTGAAAAAAATACAATAGCCTAGGCAGGATATTCATTTTAATAGCCGCGATCCGGCCAAACCAAGACAACCCCGTGTGAGTCCATCTGTTGAGATCATTATATATCGCTTTCTGAAGTGCCGGGTAATTAACCGCAAACAGCTCAGACGGTTCCGCTGGTATCTGTACCCCCAAATATTGTATGGACTTAGTTTTCCATTTAAAGACATACGAAGTTTTCAACGCCTCACACGTCCTCGGTGGCACCCCCACAGCCATACCCACTGACTTGTTAGCGTTAAGCTTGTAGCCCGAAACACGCGAGTATCCCTCTATCTCCTGCGTCAGATTAGGGAGTGAAATTAATGGATTGGTCAATGACAGTAACACGTCATCCGCGAATAGCGCCACCTTGTATTCTTGCCCCCTCACCTGAACCCCAGAGATGTCTACATTTTCTCGAATAGCAGCCGCCAGCGGTTCCATCGTCAAAGCAAACAGCAATGGAGACAACGGGCAGCCCTGCCGAGTGCCCCTCCCCAACAGGAACGCACCCGAATTCCCACCATTCACCCTAACACACGCCTGCGGGTGAGTATAAAGCGATTGGATCCAAGATCTAAATAAGGGCCCTATTCCAAATCTTTGCAGAACCCTATCCAGAAACCCCCAATGGACTCGGTCGAAGGCCTTCTCCGCGTCCAAACCCAGCAACACCAACGGACAGGCCCGCGACCGAGCCACATGTATCAAATCTAAGGTTCGACGTATATTATCCATTGCCTGCCTCTCTGGCACAAACCCCACTTGGTCCGGGTGGACCAAGATAGGCAACATCTCACCCAATCGGTTCGCAAGCACCTTGGCCAAGATTTTTACGTCAGTATTTAAGATTGATATTGGGCGATAAGAGGCACATTCCGTACTATCCTTGTCAGGCTTCGGTATGACTGCTACCCAGGCTTCCATCATTGTTCTAGGGAGCGCCTTCCCGTCTCTCACTGAATTGATAACCAATGTAAGACACGGCGCCAGTTCTCGGGCAAAGGTCTTGAAAAACTCATTAGTGAAGCCATCCAAGCCAGGCGCCTTACCTGTCGGCAAGGCCTTAATAACATGCAACACCTCATCTAATGTCACCGGTGCGTCCAAAGCTCTTTTTTGCGGTTCCGATAATACAGCCAAACCTCGAGCTTCCAGGTATCTGTCCACCTCCCCCACCTGCACGGCAGCATCCTCCCTGTAAAGGGACTCATAAAACTGAGCAAAGCGCTCCCTGATCTTGGCAGATTTATATAGCATAGCCCCACTTGCGTCCTTCACACGCACAATATGTCTAGCCGCTCTGATCTTTCTCAATTTCATAGCCAACAACCTCCCAGGCTTATTGGATCTTTCATAGCAAATCTGTTTCAATCGTGCATGGACAAACTGCAAACTCTCCTCATGCAGAGTAGCCAACTCCAATCGCACATCTTGCAGCTTGCGGTAGTCAGACACCCGACTAGAAGCTCTATACCTTATCTCTAGCTCACCTATTTTCTCCATGCATTTTATCAATCGTTCTTTATGAACTCTGTTTCTTCGACTAGCGCACTTAATAAAGTGTCCTCTCGACACCGCTTTGAAAGCATCCCATACTATACTCAAGTCTGGACCCGATCCCATGTTAATCTCAAAGTATTCCCTTAGGACTGGAAGGAACTCTTCAACAATCTGAGGGTCCTGTAACAAGCAATTGTTGAATGTCCATCTCCTGTCCCTCCGCTCCCCCTCTAACGAGGGAACAACCGACCAGGCTGGAGCGTGGTCTGAGATTGTAGTCTGGCCTATGTCAGAATCCCCCCCTCCCTCTGACAGGGTCTTGTCAAGAAAGATGTAATCTAGTCTGGAGTAGGAATGGTGTGCTGATGAATAAAAGGTATAGTCTCTGCCTCCAGGGTGACACAGTCTCCACCAGTCACACAGTCCCATGTCTTCTACTAAGTGTCTCAGAGCCCGGGAGATGTTTTGATCAGCTGGAGCAGGAGGAGCAGACCTGTCTAGCCCCGGTTGCATCGTGGCATTAAAATCTCCAGCCATGATCACCTTACCTTGTGCAAACCTCTGCAACTCCTTATGTAGGTACACAAAAAATATTTCCTGGTGATCATTAGGTGCGTACACATTAGCCAAGGTGTATTCCTCCCGCTCCAACTGCACGTGCATAAACAGAAAGCGACCCTCAATGTCTCTCCTGACATGGAGTACCTGAACATGAACATCTTTGTTAAACAATATAGCTACCCCTCGCTTCTTATTCCCCTTGACATCCGAGGCACAATACACACTTGGATATATGTTAGAAACCAGCAGCCCCTCATGTTTTCTTAACAAGTGCGTTTCCTGTAAGAAGACCATCTTCGGGCTCAGTAAGCATAATTCACGCTGGAGGGCGTGACGCTTATATGGAGAGTTAAGCCCTTTTACATTATAGGTAAGTACCTTAAAATCAGACATTATGTCACTTTTATGTAGCCACCATGTGTAGCAAAGGGAGAATGACACTCAGACTCACTACCCCCCTTTATCCCAACCCCCCCCCCAAAGTAGGGAATCCCCCCACCCACCCGCTTCACCCTCCTATAACCCCTATTACGCCATCCCAAAGCTTGCCCTATACCCCTTTCCACCATTCCATCCCCCCCGATGACCACTAGGAAGGAACATGAACCCTTACCTAGGAATAACTGAGGAAGCACTCACTCTCCCGTCCTGGCTCCCAAGACCTACTCCTCCCACCCCCTCCCATGCTATCCAAACCTCTGCTAAACATTCACTACTCCCACCCAACAAGAAGCTAAATCAAACACACTCCTAACCCCCTTCTTCCACTCTCCTTCCCAACCCAGCTTAACACAAACATCAAAACCCTTAACTTTACTTTAGAAATCATTCTAAGCAACAGCCGGATAGTTCCACTTTACTTCAGTGGAAACCATCTGGACAGTAAAAGCAGGTAAAACCCTCAGGTATATTCACTCAGTCCTGTTAAGTATCAGTCCGTGCCTTCTTCGCCTTGTCCTGAACTCTCTGCCACTTCTGGAGCTTAGCACGTGTGACGGGGGCCAACTCCATTGCTGGACCTTCTGTGGTCACCAGACCCTTGCAACGCAGGGTCTTCCAGACGTCTTCAATGGAGCGGGTCCGGTGCAAGGTACCCCCAGCAGTAAAACAAAGGGCAAATGGAAATGCCCAGCGGTAGGGGATTTTTTTCTTTATCAATACCTCCAAAGCAGGTTTCATCTCTCGCCTCAAAAACAATGTGTGAGCAGATAGATCTTGAAAGACCCGGATTTGTGCATTATTGTAATCAATATATGGCAGTTGTCTTGCCTTCTGTAGCACCAGCTCCTTAGTAGTAAACGTGGTAAAGCAAACCACTATATCTCGCGGTCTATTGTCTTGCCGTTTGCCCAGCGCTCTGTGTGCACGTTCAATCGAGATGTCCACGTTGTCCACCAGTTTACCACATAGCAGCTTAACAATGGCGCCCACATCCTCGCGATCCTCAACCTCCGGGACGCCCCGAAATCGCAAATTGTTTAGGCGCCCGCGGTTTTCAAGGTCATCCACCTTAAGTTGCAATTCCGCATTGAAGGCTAGCGCTTTGGAAAGGCGCGTCTCAGTTTCAATCAGTTTTTCCGCGGATTCATCTACTCTCACCTCAAGGTCTTCCACGCGGCCGCCGAGCTCTCGAAGATCAACGCTCAGCCCATCCATCTTTTCCAAGATTTCCTCCTTGGAGGCCTTAATCTCGGCACGGATCTCCGTGAGGAACTTCGCTAGTTCTTTAGAAAGCCCTCTCTTAGAAGCCACTTTGCCCGTTCCGAGCACTGAAGATGCACAGTCCGAGTCCGATTGCGAGGGAGGTGCAGAAGAGAGCACATGGCGCCGCAGCGCTCGGCCTGTCTGCTTATCAGGGAGACGAGTAGGAATGGTGTGCTGATGAATAAAAGGTATAGTCTCTGCCTCCAGGGTGACACAGTCTCCACCAGTCACACAGTCCCATGTCTTCTACTAAGTGTCTCAGAGCCCGGGAGATGTTTTGATCAGCTGGAGCAGGAGGAGCAGACCTGTCTAGCCCCGGTTGCATCGTGGCATTAAAATCTCCAGCCATGATCACCTTACCTTGTGCAAACCTCTGCAACTCCTTATGTAGGTACACAAAAAATATTTCCTGGTGATCATTAGGTGCGTACACATTAGCCAAGGTGTATTCCTCCCGCTCCAACTGCACGTGCATAAACAGAAAGCGACCCTCAATGTCTCTCCTGACATGGAGTACCTGAACATGAACATCTTTGTTAAACAATATAGCTACCCCTCGCTTCTTATTCCCCTTGACATCCGAGGCACAATACACACTTGGATATATGTTAGAAACCAGCAGCCCCTCATGTTTTCTTAACAAGTGCGTTTCCTGTAAGAAGACCATCTTCGGGCTCAGTAAGCATAATTCACGCTGGAGGGCGTGACGCTTATATGGAGAGTTAAGCCCTTTTACATTATAGGTAAGTACCTTAAAATCAGACATTATGTCACTTTTATGTAGCCACCATGTGTAGCAAAGGGAGAATGACACTCAGACTCACTACCCCCCTTTATCCCAACCCCCCCCCCCCAAAGTAGGGAATCCCCCCACCCACCCGCTTCACCCTCCTATAACCCCTATTACGCCATCCCAAAGCTTGCCCTATACCCCTTTCCAACCATTCCATCCCCCCCGATGACCACTAGGAAGGAACATGAACCCTTACCTAGGAATAACTGAGGAAGCACTCACTCTCCCGTCCTGGCTCCCAAGACCTACTCCTCCCACCCCCTCCCATGCTATCCAAACCTCTGCTAAACATTCACTACTCCCACCCAACAAGAAGCTAAATCAAACACACTCCTAACCCCCTTCTTCCACTCTCCTTCCCAACCCAGCTTAACACAAACATCAAAACCCTTAACTTTACTTTAGAAATCATTCTAAGCAACAGCCGGATAGTTCCACTTTACTTCAGTGGAAACCATCTGGACAGTAAAAGCAGGTAAAACCCTCAGGTATATTCACTCAGTCCTGTTAAGTATCAGTCCGTGCCTTCTTCGCCTTGTCCTGAACTCTCTGCCACTTCTGGAGCTTAGCACGTGTGACGGGGGCCAACTCCATTGCTGGACCTTCTGTGGTCACCAGACCCTTGCAACGCAGGGTCTTCCAGACGTCTTCAATGGAGCGGGTCCGGTGCAAGGTACCCCCAGCAGTAAAACAAAGGGCAAATGGAAATGCCCAGCGGTAGGGGATTTTTTTCTTTATCAATACCTCCAAAGCAGGTTTCATCTCTCGCCTCAAAAACAATGTGTGAGCAGATAGATCTTGAAAGACCCGGATTTGTGCATTATTGTAATCGATATATGGCAGTTGTCTTGCCTTCTGTAGCACCAGCTCCTTAGTAGTAAACGTGGTAAAGCAAACCACTATATCTCGCGGTCTATTGTCTTGCCGTTTGCCCAGCGCTCTGTGTGCACGTTCAATCGAGATGTCCACGTTGTCCACCAGTTTACCACATAGCAGCTTAACAATGGCGCCCACATCCTCGCGATCCTCAACCTCCGGGACGCCCCGAAATCGCAAATTGTTTAGGCGCCCGCGGTTTTCAAGGTCATCCACCTTAAGTTGCAATTCCGCATTGAAGGCTAGCGCTTTGGAAAGGCGCGTCTCAGTTTCAATCAGTTTTTCCGCGGATTCATCTACTCTCACCTCAAGGTCTTCCACGCGGCCGCCGAGCTCTCGAAGATCAACGCTCAGCCCATCCATCTTTTCCAAGATTTCCTCCTTGGAGGCCTTAATCTCGGCACGGATCTCCGTGAGGAACTTCGCTAGTTCTTTAGAAAGCCCTCTCTTAGAAGCCACTTTGCCCGTTCCGAGCACTGAAGATGCACAGTCCGAGTCCGATTGCGAGGGAGGTGCAGAAGAGAGCACATGGCGCCGCAGCGCTCGGCCTGTCTGCTTATCAGGGAGACGATCACTCTCCTTTCGTGCCGCAGCCATTATCGCCAACCGGCAAAAAAAACCCCGTCAGTTGTTTGTTCTCTGTTCAGGCTCTCTGGCTTGATATAAACGAACACGATGTTGCGGCAGAAGATCGCTATTTTTAGCTAAATGAAGGAAGGTTGTGTCGGAGCTATGGACCTAAGCAGCCATTCAGGTTCGTGACGTCACTTCCTCCGGTCTCTAATTTCAGTTTTTTTGTCTCGTACAGCCATCTGCAGGTCCTTCCTTACTCCTGCCATATCTGCTCTTAAATCCTGAAACCATCCCATCACTTCTGATTTGGAGAACTCCATCATGGCCTCAGCTCCCTCCAAGGCCTGGCCCTCCACCCCTTCCAACTCTGTCTCTGCCATCTTTGCTTCTTGCACACACGGTTTCTTAAGTTCAGGCCGAGCCTTCTCCCCCTTCTCCACCAAATAGCGAAATCGCTCCAAGGTCTTTTTCGGCGGCATATCTCCTGATATCTGCCCCCACTTCACTCTCAGGATCAATTATTACTCCACACAGCCTCACTGCCCAGACACAGGCACCCAACTTTTGCAAAACAGGTTCCTGTCGACCTCTCCTCCTCTCTCCACGAGAGCACGTGTCTTTTTTATCTGCTCGGCTCCAGCCTCTCCCTTGGCTTCCAATTCTCATGCACCTCTCTGCTGTTCTCAGCACCTCAGCTCACTCCTCACTCAACAGTACCTGCTCTATGCTCTCCACTCGACTGCTTCCCACTCTCCCCGTCAGCTCATCCGAGAGCACGCTGCAGCTGTCTTGCACCTCCCAAGCAGCCACCACCACCAGCCGTGTAGCCGATCTGCGCCTCCCAGCTGTGCTCCGCTGCCAACCGGGACCGTATCCTCACCGGGGGACGGAAGATTAAGTGGAGGAGTGGCCTAGTGGTTAGGGTGGTGGACTTTGGTCCTGGGGAACTGAGGAACTGAGTTCGATTCCCACTTCAGGCACAGGCAGCTCCTTGTGACTCTGGGCAAGTCACTTAACCCTCCGTTGCCCCATGTAAGCCGCTTTGAGCCTGCCATGAGTAGGAAAGTGCGGGGTACAAATATAACAAAAAAAAAAAAAAAGATTATACTCTCCTGTACTGACCAGGCACTTGGTGCCCATCTCCAGCCAAGCTCCAAACTGTCCGGCGCACCTCTCCTCTTACGGCACGCTTCCCCTCCAGCCTACTTCTCTGCACCTCAGCTCTCGCTCCAGTGGGGGCAGGGAGACACGTGTGTTCTCCGCCACTGCCGCTCCCCGCACTTTCAATCGATCCAATTGCGTCATTCCCGATATCTTCCCGTCCAGCCACTTCTCCCTCTCAGTTGTACCCACTCGAGAACCACTTTAAGGGTGACCAATGCAGCGGATTTTGGGTCTGGGTTCCGGGAGCTCAACTCGCCATGGCCATCTTAGCCACCCGCTCCACCGGAAGTCACTCCATTGTTATAATTTTTTATATATCTCATATCTACCTGTTCCAGGAAATCTTCTGTGGCATCTTTGCCTACATTATCCCCCAAATTCTATAAACGGTGCTTTAAATTGTGCACATAATTTAATTGAATAAGGAGCCAGTTAGTGCCAATAATTGGGCCCTAACAATCAATTATCATTGGCATTAATTGAAATTTGCCTGGACATATTTACACATAACTCTAGAAAGGGGGCACGGGAGGGTCATGGGTGGATCAGGGGCGTTCCTACAATTTATGCACACTGTTATAGAATAAGGGGGATCCACGCTTTATTTAGGCTTGAGAATTTACACCAGGGTTCAGTTGGTGTAAATTCTCGTGCCTAAAAGTAGTCGTGAATCCTGGAGCTAAGCGCTATTCTATAAATGGCACCTAATTTTCAGTGCTGTTTTTAGTATAGCGCTAAGTGTTATTTTTTTTTGGTGCTGATCTTTTGACATCATTTATAGAATTTGGTCCTATATGTCTGTTGCACAACATTCCCAAATACTTACATAGTAACGTGGAGGGGCATAATCGAACGGGGCTGGCCATCTATAAGGTTGGCCATCTGTAACGACGACCCCGTCAAGCGGCGTACCCGACTGTATTATCAAAACAAGATGGCCGGCCATCTTTCGTTTCGATAATACGGTCGGGGCTGGCCAAATCGCAACATTTAGGCTGCCCTTAGAGATTGCCGGCGTTGGAGATGGCCGCCATTGGTTTTCGCCGATAATGGAAACTAATGACGGCCATCTCAAATCCGGCCAAATCCAAGCCATTTGGTCATGGGAGGAGCCAACATTTGTAGTGCACTGGTCACCCTCGCAAGCCAGGACACCAACGGGGCACCCTAGGGGGCACTGCAGGGGACGTCACAAATTGATCCCAGCTTCATAGCTCCCTTACCTTGGGTGCTGAGCCCCCCAAATCCACCCCCCCCCCAAACCCACTACCCACAACTGTACACCACTACCATAGCCCTAAGGGGTGAAGGAAGACACCTACATGTGGGTACAGTGGGTTTTGTGGGAGTTTTGGAGGGCTCCCATTTACCACCACAGGTGTAACAGGTAGGGGGGGATGGGCCTGGGTCCGCCTGCCTGAAGTGCACTGCACCCACTAAAAACTGCTCCAGGGACCTGCATACTGCTATCATGGAGCTGGTATGACATTTGGGGCTGGCATAGAGGCTGGCAAAAAAATGTATTGATTTTTTTTTTTTTGGGGTGGAGGGGGATTGGTGACCACTGGGGGAGTAAGGGGAGGTCATCACCGATTCCCTCCGGTGGTCATGTGGTCAGTTCGGGCACCTTTTCAAGGCTTGGTCGTGAACAAAAAGGGACCAAGTAAAGTTGGCCAAATGCTCATCAGGGCCGGCCTTCTTTTTTCCATTATCGGCCAAGGCCGGCCATCTGTTAACCATGCCCCCGTCCCGCCTTCGGTACACTGCCGATACGCCCCTTTGAACTTCGGCTGGCCCTGTGACGGAAAGCAGTTGAAGCCAGCCAAAATCGGCTTTCGATTATACTGATTTGGCCGGCATTAGGAGAAGGCCGGCCATCTCCTGATTTGTGTCGGAAGATGGCTGGCCTTCTTCGAAAATAAGCAGGAAAGTAACATAGTAGATGACGGCAGAGAAAGACCCGCACGGTCCATCCAGTCTGCCCAACAAGATAAACTCATATGTGCTACTTTATGTGTATACCTGACCTTGATTTGTATCTGTCATTTTCAGGGCACAGACTGTACAAGTCTGCCCAGCCTCCCACCACCGGCTCTGCCACCCAATCTCCGCTAAGCTTCTGAGGATCCCTTCCTTCTGAACAGGATTCCTTTATGTTTATCCCACGCATTTTTGAATTTCGTTAGCGTTTTCATCTCCACCACCTCCTGCGGGAGGGCATTCCAAGTATCCAACACTCTCTCCGTGAAAAAATACTTCCTGACATTTTTCTCGAGTCTGCCTCCCTTCAATCTCATTTCATGTCCTCTAGTTCTACCGCCTTCCCATCTACGGAAAAGGTTCGTTTGCAGATTAATACCTTTCAAATATTTGAACGTCTGTATCATATCACCCCTGTTTCTCCTTTCCTCCAGGGTATACATGTTCAGGTCAGCAAGTCTCTCCTCATATTTCTTGTAACGCAAATCCCATACCATTCTTGTAGCTTTTCTTTGCACCACTTCAATTCTTTTTACATCCTTAGCAAGATGTGGCCTCCAAAACTGGACACAGTACTCCAAGTGGGGCCTCACCAATGACTTATACAGGGGCATCAACACCTTCTTTCTTCTGCTGGTCACACCTCTCTCTATAGCCTAGCAACCTTCTAGCTACGGTCACCGCCTTGTCACACTGTTTCTCGCCTTCAGATCCTCAGGTACTATCACCCCAAGATCCCTCTCCCCATCCGTACATATCAGACTCTCACCGCCTAACACATACGTCTCCCGTGGATTTCTACTCCCGACCAGTAGCATCCATCCCACTAGCAGTCAAATTGACAGAAAGCATGGTAACCATTCAACTCACGGACTACATAAACGAATTCTCAATATTACATGAATCACAATCTGGATTTCGCCCCCTCCATAGCACCGAAATAGTATTTACCACCCTCCTAGCCAAATTCAAGCAGGAAATAGCAACAGGTAAAAGCATACTTCTCCTCCAATTCGACATGTCTAGGACATTCGACATGGTAAGCCATAATATACTATTAAGACTCCTAGACTACTTTGGGATCACTGGAAACATATGCAGCTGGATCGAAGGCTTCCTAACCACCAGAACATACCAAGTGAAATCAAACTCAAAACATATCACCTCTGTGGAAAGCAGACTGAGGAGTACCGCAAGAATCACCACTATCGCCAATCCTCTTCAACCTTATGATGACCCCACTAGCAAAATCCTTAGCCACCCAAGGCCTCAACCCATTCATCTATGCAGATGACTTCACTATAAACATCCCTTTCAAACATGACTTGACAGAAATCACCAAAGAAATCACGCCTAGCTTGAATACTATGAACTCATGATCAAATGCATTCCAGCTAAAACTCAACACAGAAAAAACACACTGCCTCATCCTCTCATCCCAACACAATACATACAAACCCACAAACTTAAACATCCCAGACTACACCCTCCCTATCGCTGACAGCCTGAAAATTCTCGGAGTCATAATCGACTGTAACCTGACACTCGAGGGCCAAGTGAACTCTGCAACCAAGAAAATGTTCCACTCGATGTGGAAACTTAAACACCTGAAACCATTTTTCCCCGAGGGAAACTTTCCGCAACCTGACACAATCAATGGTATTAAGCCACGTAGACAAAGGGAAATCGTGCCAAACGAATCTCATTGAATTCTTTGATTGGGTGACCGGAGAATTGAATCAGGGACGAGCTATAGACGTAATCTACTTAGATTTCAGCAAAGCTTTTGACACGGTTCCCCACAGGAGGCTCTTAAATAAACTGGACAGGCTGAAGATAGGACCCGAAGTGGTGAACTGGATTAGGAACTGGTTGACGGACAGACGCCAGAAGGTGGTGGTGAATGGAATTCGCTCGGATGAGGGAAAGGTGAGTAGTGAAGTGCCTCAGGGATCAGTGCTGGGGCCGATTCTGTTTAATATATTTGTGAGTGACATTGCCGAAGGGTTAGAAGGTAAAGTTTGCCTATTTGCAGATGATACTAAGATCTGTAACAGAGTGGACACCCGGGATGGAGTGGAAAACATGAAAAAGGATCTGAGGAAGCTAGAAGAATGGTCTAATGTTTGGCAATTAAAATTTAATGCGAAGAAACGCAAAGTGATGCACTTAGGGAGTAGAAATCCACAGGAGACGTATGTGTTAGGCGGTGAGAGTCTGATAGGTACGGACGGGGAGAGGGACCTTGGGGTGATAGTATCTGAGGATCTGGAGTCGACGAAACAGTGTGACAAGGCGGTGGCCGTAGCTAGAAGGTTGCTGGGCTGTATATAGAGAGGTGTGACCAGCAGAAGAATGGGGGTGTTGAAGCCCCTGTATAAGTCGTTGGTGAGGCCCCACCTGGAGTATTGTGTTCAGTTTTGGAGGCCGTATCTTGCTAAGGATGTAAAAAGAATTGAAGCGATGCAAAGAAAAGCTACGAGAATGGTATGGGATTTGCATTACAAGACGTATGAGGAGAGACTTGCTGACCTGAACTTGTATACCCTGGAGGAAAGGAGAAACAGGTGATATGATACAGATGTTCAAGTATTTGAAAGGTATTAATCTGCAAACGAACCTTTTCCGTAGATGGGAAGGCGGTAGAACTAGAGGACACGAAATGAGATTGAAGGGGGGCAGACTCAAGAAAAATGTCAGGAAGTATTTTTTCACGGAGAGAGAAGTGGATGCTTGGAATGCCTTCCTGCGGGAGGTGGTGGAGATGAAAACGGTAACGGAATTCAAACATGCGTGGGATAAACATAAAGGAATCCTGTTCAGAAGGAATGGATCCTCAGAAGCTTAGCCAAGATTGGGTGGCAGAGCCGGTGGTGGGAGGCGGGGCTGGTTGTTGGGAGGCAGGGCTAGTGCTGGGCAGACTTGTACAGTCTGTGCCCTGAAAAAGACAGATACAAATCAAGGTAAGGTATACACAAAAAGTAGCACATATGAGTTTATCTTGTTGGGCAGACTGGATGGACCGTGCAGGTCTTTTTCTGCCGTCATCTACTAATGTTACGATTGTAACGGAATTTATGCGGGATGCAAAGAGCAACTCTTAGAGAAACTTCAGACTGCCCAAACACAGCAGACAGACTTATATTTGGTAAAACGCAATTCGAATGCGCCAAACCCCTCCGGGAAAAGCTGCACTGGCTCCAAATCAGAGAGCGCATAGCTTTCAAAATCTGCACCCTGGTCCATAAAATTATCTACGGCGAAGCCCCAGGATACATGACTGATCTCATCGATCTCCCAACCAGAAATGTAGTAAGACCTACAAGAACTTACTTAAATCTCCATTACCCAAGTTGCAAAGGTCTCAAATATAAATCACTTTATGCATCCAGTTTCTCCTACATAAGTACACAATTGTGGAACGCACTACCAAAAGCTGTGACAACAACATATGACCACCTTAATTTCCGGAAAGCATTAAAGACCCCCTACTCTGCAGCACAACATAAACAAACCTTAGAATGTATACTTTACAGCTCTCCTTCTCTACTATTCCTAACTGTTGTCTAGTAGATCTATAAACCTGATAAGACTATAACATCAACCTGTATTTGTTTCTATACCGGAGCTGGCGAATGCCTTCAAGGTACTATGTAAGCCACATTGAGCCTGCAAATAGGTGGGAAAATGTGGGATACAAATGCAACAAATAAAATAAGTGCATCACTTTGCATTTCTTCGCATTGAATTTTAATTGCCAAACCTTAGACCATTCTTCTAGCTTCTGCAAATCCTTTTTCATGTTTTGCACTTCCTCTGCCCACTCTGTTACAAATCTTAGTATCAAACGCAAAAAGGCAAACTTTACCTTCTATCCCTTCGGCAATGTCACTCACAAATATATTGAACAGAATTGGCCCCAGCACTGATCCCTGAGGCACTCCACTTCTCACCTTTTCCTCATCCGAGCGAATTCCATTAACCACCATCTTCTGGCGTCTGTCCGTCAACCAATTCCTAATCCAGTTCACCACATCGGGTCTTATCTTCAGCATGACAAGTTTATTTAAGAGCCTCTTGTAGGGAACCGTTCAAAAGCTTTGCTGAAATCTAAGTAGATTACGTCTATAGCACGTCCATGATTCAATTCTCCTGTCACCCAGTCAAAGAATTCAATGAGATTCATTTGGCACGATTTACCTTTGGTAAAACCATGTTGTCTCGGATCTTGTTATTGGCTTCCAGGAAATTCACTATCCTTTTCTTCAGCATCGCTTCCATTACTTTTCCAATAACCGAACTGAGGCTTACAGACCTGTAATTTCCAGCTTCTTCCCTATCCCCACTTTTGTGAAGAGGGACCACATCTGCCGTTCTTCAATTCCATGGAACCTCTCCCATCTGCAAGGATTTATTAAACAAATCTTTAAGAGGACCTGCCAAAACCTCTATGAGCTCCCTCAATATCCTGGGGTGGATCCCGTCCGGACCCATGGCTTTGTTCACCTTTAGATTTTCAAGTTGTTCATACACATTCTCTTCCGTGAATGGTGCTATATCCACTCTATTCTCACATGAACTTTTGCCAGTCAATCGCGGTCCTTCTCCAGGATTTTCTTCTGTGAAAACAGAACAAAAGTATCTATTTAGCAAATTTCTTTTTCTTCATCATTATCTACATAGCGGTTCACAGCATGTTTCAGTTTCACAATTCCCTTTTTAGTCTTCCTCCTTTCACTAATATACCTGAAGAAATTTTTGTCACCTCTCCTTACATTTCTAGCCATTTGTTCTTCTGCTTGCGCTTTTTCCAGACGTATCTCTCTTGGCTTCTTTCAGTTTCATCCGGTATTCCTCTCTGTGTTCCTCTTCTTGAGTTTTTCTGTATTTCAGGAACGCCAACTCTTTAGCCTTTATTTTCTCAGCCACTTGCTTGGAGAACCATATTGGTTTCTTTTTTTTCTCTTGCTTTTATTTACTCTCCTTACATAAAGGTTTGTGGCTGTATTTATAGCTTCTTTCAGCCTTTACTACTGTCCTTCTACTTCTCGTACTTCCTCCCAGCCCATCAGCTCCTTCCTCAGGTATTCGCCCATTTTACTAAAGTCAGCATGCTTGAAATCCAGGACTTTGAGTTTGAGTGGCCACCCTCCACTTCAGTTGTCATATCAAACCAGACTGTTTGATGGTCACTGCTGCCCAGGTGGGCACTCACTCGGACATTTGACACACTATCCCCATTTGTGAGCACCAGATCTAACGTCGCTCCCTCCCTCGTGGGTTCCGTCCCCATTTGTCTGAGCAGAGCACTTTGAAAGCATCCACGATCTCTCTACTTTTTTCCGATTCCGCAGATGGAACCTTCCAATCTATATCCGGCAGATTGAAATCTGCCAGCAACAGCACCTCTCTCTTCTTTCCCAACTTTTGAATATCTGCGATCAGATCTTTATCTAGTTCCTCCAATTGTGTCGGAGGTCTGTAGACAACACCCACATGGACAGAGGTTCTATCATCTCTTTTTAAGGTGATCCATATCACTTCTTCCTTTCCCCAGGTCCCTGTCATTTCAGTCGCTGCGATATCATTTCTCACAGAGAATCTCCCTTTCTGGAGATAGGCAGCATACAACCCTGCCCTCCTGCTACAGGCTTAGCCTATTTGCAGTGAAATCTGCTCTTCTCAGCACTATATTTATTTATTTATTTATTTATTTTTGTTACATTTGTACCCCGCACTTTTTCCCACTCATGGCAGGCTCAATGCGGCAGGCAATGGAGGGTTAAGTGACTTGCCCAGAGTCACAAGGAGCTGCCTGGGCCGGGAATCGAACTCAGTTCCTCAGTTCCCCAGGACCAAAATCCACC
Organism: Microcaecilia unicolor; assembly: GCF_901765095.1. NCBI lineage: Eukaryota > Metazoa > Chordata > Amphibia > Gymnophiona > Siphonopidae > Microcaecilia > Microcaecilia unicolor. Next base: position 233,580,001 of record NC_044036.1, read on the forward strand.
ACCCTAACCACTAGGCCACTCCTCCACTCCATCAACTTATTGTCATCAGATTTCCTCCCTTCCCCCAACTAACAGTTTTAAACTTAGTGGGTGTGACTAGTGTCTCTGCTGGGAGAAAGAAAATTATCCTTTGAACAAGCAGATCACAGAGAATCTCCCCTTCTGGAGATAGGCAGCATACAACTCTGCCCACCCACCCCTAGAGTGATACTTCTTATATAGCCTCCCTAACACCTCAATTTACCACTACTATCCTCACCCATTTACAGCCATTAGTCAATTATTAGTTAATTGAATTATATAACTATTGTCTGCCTAATTACTGATTACTGCACTTGCTGATGTAAATCCCAGGCACCTATTGTAGAGTTCTACTTAAACAATATTGATTGAATTCATAACAAAAGTCATGCGACTAAATGTAGATGTCAGAAATTCATTGAACAATTCTACTTAAACACTATCAATCGCATACATACTATATAGTCATCTGATCTAATTGTAGACTATTCATTAGCTGATATAATTTATAGGTAGCAATTGCTGAGTTGCTTTAAATAATACTGATTGCATTTGTATATCAATAAGTCATTTACCTTAATTACTGACAATTCAATAGTTGATGTAATTTCCAGGCAGTTAACATATTGCATTTCATAATAATACTGACAACCTTTTGATTGCATATACATATATATCAAACAGTAACTGTTTTAACCATCGACAAATATTCAGCTGATTTTATATCAGTCTACAAGTTTATTGCATTTCTTAACAACACTGATTACCACCTCTGACTACCCCATATCTGTTCCTGCCTACACCCACCTTTATGATTATTCTCTCATAAAGCTATTTTATCAGCTGCACTCTATTATCAACTGTTACATTCTAAATAGTCTAGTACTCCAGAGTTGTAATATCAAGATGAATTCCACTAAATTCTTCTTCATCATTTACTTATTTACTCTAATTCATCATATATTGACCTCTCCATCACTAGAAAATAACAGCATCCTTACTATTCACAGATCTCATCGGCCTTCTAAGCAAAATGCTCTTCACCATAATAACAATAGCAACCAAAAAATTGGAATTCATTCTTCACCACAACACCGAAATAATGAAATAAAAAATGAGCGTAATAAAACTTCGCTACTAATCAATAGACAACTAAGGAAAATCAACCTTGTCCTTGATCTGACTGACCCCTATCAAATAATCCAAATAGGTTATACAAATGCAAGATAGGCCATCAACAAGGCAACAATATTAGCAGATTGGATAAAAGATGACAATCTAGACCTACTGATCATAAATGAAACGTGGATCCATAATTTCAATGACCCGATATTACTAGATCTTTGCCCTCCAAACTAAAATTACTCAGTGGCCTCGAATTGGAAAAAGGGGAGGAGGCATTGCAATAATTCATAAATCACAATTCACGATGATAACTATTTCTGATTCCATCACACCAAAGCTAGAAATTGCCTCAGTTATGATTGAACATCCTTCCTTGTCTGAGCATCTAAACATCATCTTATTTTATAGACCACCATCAGTCTGGCATGAATGTCAGTCTTATTTCATGGATTTCATCTCGAATGCCTGAGTGTCCAACTCTAACCTCCTCATACTGGGAGACATCAATTTACATCTTGAAGACTTCAATACTAAGAACATACAAGAATTCAAGGAATTCTTCAATTTATGGGAATTTAACTGGATTAACACTCAAGCAACACATGTTAAAGGCCATACATTAGACCTTTTCACTTACAAATTCTCTTCAGACCACACCTTCACAATAACAGACACAAATTGGTCTGAAATACCATGGTCAGACCACTTTAAATGAAATATATCTATGAATTGGAGTATAAAAAATCTAATCCAGAAGCAGGAACGACAAACTTTTACCACAAGGGATCAAATCGATCCGGTATTTTTCTGGCAACAGTTCTATGCGAATGATTGGTCCACCTTAACTGATTCCAATCAATACCTTTTAAATTGGGACAACAGATGTAAACACATACTGGATGCAATAGCAGCATTACAAATAAAAACATCTCGAAGACAAAATTCACTCCCTTGGTTCAGCGATGAACTGAAAAAACTAAAAACTCAAACAAGAAGACTTGAATGCGCATGGAACAAAATGAAAAATAAACAAACGTTCTCTGCATGGAAATAAATGCTAAGGAAATACAAATATGCCATCAGACAGACTTAAAAGGTCATTCTACAAATCCAAAATTGGACCAAATTACAATGATTTACATAAACTATACCAAACTGTCCATAATCTACTAGATGTTACACCGGTCACTTTAGTCAACTCTAAAAGCCCATCAGCGAATGATCTAGCCACTTACTTCAATCAAAAAATCATCACATTAAGATCCACTCTATCAACCAACTCCTCTAATTACGAAACTTTCATGGATTACTTAGACCCAACTACCGATGAATATCCTGCTGACCGAATATGGATAAACTTCAACTCGCTTACTGAGGATACAGTCACCCAAACAATCTACAGATTTACTAAATCACATTGTAAATTGGATATTTGCCCTAGCCGTCTTATAAAATTTGCTCCTCGACGTTTCTTCACCGATCTTACCACCTATTTAAACCACATGTTCCAACATGGTTACTTTCCTGATGATAAAGGTAATATAGACACAGAAATGATAAAAGAAATCAGAGACGCGAACAAAATGGGCAATGTGATAATAATGGGTGACTTCAATTATCCAAATATAGACTGGGTAAATGTAACATCGGGACACGCTACAGAGATACAATTCCTTGATGAAATCAAGGACAGCTTTATGGAGCAGCTGGTGCAGGAGCCGACGAGAGAAGGAAAAATTCTAGACTTGGTCCTTAGTGGAGCGCATGATCTGGTGAGGGATGTTATGGTACTCGGGCCGCTTGATAACAGTGACCATAATATGATCAGTTTTGATATCGACCTTGAAGTAACTGTACACAGAAAGTCAAATACGTTAGCGTTTAACTTTAAAAAAGGAGACTATGATAAAATGAGAAGAACGGTAAAAAAAAAACTTAGGGGGGCAACTGAGAGAGTAAAAACTGTACAACAGGCGTGGACGCTGTTCAAAAATACCATCCTGGAGGCCCAGGCCATACATATTCCGCGAATTAGAAAAGAAAGACGGAAGTCCAAAAGACACCCGGCCTGGTTGAAAAGTGAGGTGAAGGAAGCTATTAGGGCTAAAAGAAATGCCTTCAGAAAATGGAAGAAGGAACCGTCTGAAAATAACAGCATAAGGAGTGTCAAAGCAAATGCAAGGCGCAGATTAAGAAGGCCAAGAGGGAGTATGAAAAAAAGATAGCATTAGAGGGAAAAAAACATAGTAAAAAATTTTTTCGGTATATTAAAAGCAGGAAGCCGGCAAAAGAATCGGTTGGGCCGCTGGATGACCGAGGGGTAAAAGGGGCGATCAAGGAAGACAAAGACGTAGCGGAGAGACTGAATGAATTCTTTGCTTCGGTCTTCACCGAGGAAGATTTGGGTGGGATACCGGTGTCGGAAATGGTATTTCAAGCGGACGAGTCGGAGAAACTTACTGACTTCACGGTAAACCTGGAGGACGTAATGGGGCAGTTCGGCAAACTGAAGAGTAGCAAATCTCCTGGACCGGATGGTATTCACCCTAGAGTACTGATAGAACTGAAAAATGAGCTTGTGGAGCTACTGCTAGTGATATGCAACTTATCCTTAAAATCGAGCGTGGTACCGGAAGATTGGAGGGTGGCCAATGTAATGCCCATTTTTAAAATAGGCTCCAGGGGAGATCCGGGAAATTATAGACCGGTGAGTCTGACGTCGGTGCCGGGGAAAATGGTAGCGGCTATTATTAAAAACAAAATTACAGAGCACATCCGAGGACATGGATTACTGAGACCGAGTCAGCACGGCTTTTGTGTGGGGAAATCTTGCCTGACCAATTTACTTCAATTCTTTGAAGGAGTAAACAAACATGTGGACAAAGGGGAGCCGGTTGATATAGTGTATCTGGATTTTCAAAAGGCGTTTGACAAGGTACCTCATGAAAGGCTACAGAGGAAATTGGAGGGTCATGGGATAGGAGGAAATGTCCTATTGTGGATTAAAAACTGGTTAAAGGATAGGAAACAGAGAGTGGGGTTAAATGGGCAGTATTCACAATGGAGAAAGGGTAGTTAGTGGGGTTCCTCAGGGGTCTGTGCTAGGACTGCTGCTTTTTAATATATTTATAAATGATTTAGAGATGGGAGTAACTAGCGAGGTAATTAAATTTGCTGATGACACAAAGTTATTCAAAGTTGTTAACTCGCGACAGGATTGTGAAAAATTACAAGAGGACCTTACGAGACTGGAAGATTGGGCGGCTAAATGGCAGATGATGTTTAATGTGAGCAAGTGCAAGGTGATGCATGTGGGAAAAAAGAACCCGAATTATAGCTACGTCATGCAAGGTTCCACGTTAGGAGTTACGGACCAAGAAAGGGATCTGGGTGTCGTCGTCGATAACACACTGAAACCTTCTGCTCAGTGTGCTGCTGTGGCTAAGAAAGCGAATAGAATGTTGGGTATTATTAGGAAAGGTATGGAAAACAGGTGTGAGGATGTTATAATGCCGTTGTATCGCTCCATGGTGCGACCGCACCTTGAGTATTGTGTTCAATTCTGGTCGCCGCATCTCAAGAAAGATATAGTAGAATTGGAAAAGGTGCAGCGAAGGGCGACTGAAATGATAGCGGGGATGGGACGACTTCCCTATGAAGAAAGACTAAGGAGGCTAGGGCTATACAGCTTGGAGAAGAGACGGCTGAGGGGAGACATGATAGAGGTATATAAAATAATGAGTGGAGTGGAACAGGTGGATGTGAAGCGTCTGTTCACGCTTTCCAAAAATACTAGGACTAGGGGGCATGCGATGAAACTACAGTGTAGTAAATTTAAAACAAATCGGAGAAAATTTTTCTTCACCCAACGTGTAATTAAACTCTGGAATTCGTTGCCGGAGAAAGTGGTGAAGGTGGTTAGCTTAGCAGAGTTTAAAAAGGGGTTGGACGGTTTCCTAAAGGACAAGTCCATAAACCGCTACTAAACGGACTTGGAAAAATCCAAAATTCCAGGAATAACATGTATAGAATGTTTGTACGTTTGGGAAGCTTGCCAGGTGCCCTTGGCCTGGATTGGCCGCTGTCGTGGACAGGATGCTGGGCTCGATGGACCCTTGGTCTTTTCCCAGTATGGCATTACTTATGTACTTATGTACTTATGTACTCCAATCCCCAAAGATCAAAAGAAAAAACTAAATGACATAACTAACTATCGTCCAGTTGCATCCATCCCTCTGATAGTCAAATTGATGGAAAGCCTAGTTACTAAGCAACTTAATGATTACTTGAGTAAATTCTCAATATTACATGTATCCCAATCCGGATTTCGTGCCAATCATAGCACTGAAACAGTTCTTATTACACTTCAAACTAAATTCAAAGAAATTATCGCAGCTGGCAATAACGTTCTACTCCTCCAATTCGACATGTCTAGTGCGTTTGACATGGTTAACCATAGTGTTCTATTAAGCATCCTCGAATACTTTGGACTAGGTGGAAACATATTGAATTGGTTCCACAAATTCCTAACTGTAAGATCTTATCAAGTAATATCCAAGTCGACTATATCCTCACCATGGAGACCTGGATGTGGAGTACCTCAAGGTTCACTGCTTTCACCAGTTCTTTTTAATTTAATGTGTTACCATTAGCCAAATTATTATCCAATCAAGGCCTAAGTCCGTATATTTACGTGGACGATGTCACAATATACATTCCATTTAAGAGTAGCATATCAGAAATCACAGATAAAATTCATACCAGTTTCCAAATTATGAACTCATGAGCGGATGCCTTCCTACTTAAACTCAACGCAGAAAAACCCCAATGTCTTATCTTATCATCGCAGTTTAATAAGACTAATTACACTAATATAAACACACCATCTCACACTCTCCCTGTTGCAAACAACTTGAAACTCCTAGGAGTTACTATTGATCAAAATCTCACCCTTGACAACCATGTGAACAATGTGACAAAATGTTTTTTGCAATGTGGAAGCTGAAAAGAGTGAAACCTTTTTTTTCCCAAGGGCAGTATTTTGTAAGCTGGTGCAATCATTGGTATTAAGCCACCTGGATTATTATATATAACTCCATTTTCGTAGGATGCAAGGAAAAAACTATTAAGAAACTTCAGACTGCACAGAATACCGCAGCTAGACTCATATTCGGTAAGGCAAAATATGAGAGAGAGCCAAACCCCTTAGAGAAAAATTGCATTGGCTTCTACTAAAGGATCGTATTGCCTTCAAAATTTGCACCTTGACCCATAAAATAGTCCATGGAGAAGCTCCTTCATACATGTCAGACCTAATTGACTTACCGGCACGAAACATCAACAGTTCGTCACGTACCTTCCTGAACCTACACTACCCTAATTGTAGAGGACTCAAATACAAATCAATACATGCATCTACCTTCACATACCTCTGCACAAAAGCATGGAACAAACTACCAAACACTTTAAAAATAACACGTAACTTAACAAACTTCAGGAAATTACTGAAAACACACTTGTTTGAAAAAACTTACAATAAGAATCCTCCTTAGAACTTGATTATTCTATATCTAAACCAACCACCTACTAATCCCTCTAAACTGATTATATTAGCCATATTATCATATTTTTTCTTTTTCATTATGTGTAAATTATTCCACAGATATATCTTCCTTAATTCTTACATAGTAATATGTTAATTTAGAACAAACCTCTTACTCTGTTCATAACTATATCTTTTGCAATATAATGTAAGCCACCTTGAGCCTGCAAATAGGTGGGAAAATGTGGGGTACAAATGTAGCAAATAAATAAATAAATAAAATACAGAGCTACTCCTCTACCTTTATGTCCCTCTCTATCCTTCCTAAAAAGATTATAGCCTGGTATGTTTGCATCCCATTCATGGGAACCATTGAGCCACGTCTCTGTGATTGCAACAACACCCAAGTCTGCCTCCAAAATCAGGGCTTGCAGGTCATGAACTTTATTGCTTAGACTGTGAGCATTTGTGGTCATTGCTTTCCATCTACATTTCAGTGGAATTTTTATCTTCTGTTTAGTTTCTTGTTTAGTCTCACTTCTTGCTGTGTTGGTAAGAAGTGATTTGCTAAGATTGTTGTTTTCATTGCTTTCCTTTCTACTGACGCATCTTGTCTTTAGCTTTAGCTGGGGGTGTCCACTTGAAGTGAACTGACTCCATATGCCACCCCCACCTTCTAGTTTAATTGCCTAGAAATATATTGTCTGAATTTCTCCCCAAGGATTTTTCCTGCCACAGTGAGATGCAGCCCATCGTTACAGTATAGTCTTTTGTTTTTCCATGTATTGCCCCATCCTCCTATGCACCTAAATCCTTCTTGGTGACACCAGACTTTGTTTTCATTGGGTGTAAATGGTTGTATCTAAATGCAGTTCCCGATGCTAAGTGCTATTCTATAAACCACGCCTAATTGTTTTTTTTTTTTAAATAATATTTTTATTGATAAGAGAAATACACAAACATCCAAGATTCCTCCACGCCACAATAACGCGGGAGTACATGCAAACTGGTACAATACAGTTGTGATACAAATGAATGACATTATCTAGCATATCCGTTTTTGCCCTTTCCTCTTAGTTTTCTATTTCCCCCCCTACCCTTCCCATCCCCTCCCTATCCCTTGAGGCTGATTTCTTAGTGTCAGGGGTGATATGATACAGACGTTCAAATATTTGAAAGGTATTAATCTACAAACGAACCTTTTCCGGAGAGGGGAAGGCGGTAGAACTAGAGGACATGAAATGAGATTGAAGGGGGGCAGACTCAAGAAAATGTCAGGATGTATTTTTTCACGGAGAGAGTGGTGGATGCTTGGATTGCCCTCCCGCGGGAGGTGGTGGAGAGGAAAACAGTAACGGAATTCAAACATGCGTGGGATAAACATAAAGGAATCCTCCTCAGAAGGAAGGGATCCCCAGAAGCTTAGCCGGCGGTAGGAGGCAGGGCTGGTGGTTGGGAGGTGGGGATAGTGCTGGGCAGACTTATACGGTCTGTGCCAGAGCCGGTGGTGGGAGGCAGGGCGGGTGATTGGGAGGTGGGGATAGTGCTGGGCAGACTTATACGGTCTGTGCCAGAGCCGGTGGTGGGAGGCAGGGCGGGTGGTTGGGAGGTGGGGATAGTGCTGGGCAGACTTATATGGTCTGTGTCCTGAAAAAGACAGGTACAAATCAAGGTAAGGTATACACAAAAAATGACACGTGAGTTTATCTTGTTGGGCAAACTGGGTGGACCGTGCAGGTCTTTTTCTGCCATCATCTACTATGTTACTATGTTACTCTCACCATATCATATGTTGTTGCCTTTTGTGCAGGAGAGCTGTGACAGTTTCTCAAAACTACTTTTCCATACAGAGCGGCCCGGTGGTGGCCTGCTCCAATTATACTCAAACTGACCTCACCCCTCCCATCCTGCCATTTGTTTCATGCTATTGTACCACTGAGTAAGAGGAGGAGGAGTTTTGTCCACCCAGTGTTGCAGAATAACTTTTTTTGCCAGGATCAGAGCCAGTAAAACAAATCGGTCCTGATACATATTCAATCCCTGGACACCCAGGTCTGAGTCCAATCCCAGTAGCAAAACCCTGTAATTCCACTCTATGGGCTGTTCTATCACGTCCTCCAAGTGCACCAGCACTCCGTTCCAGAACGGCTGCAACACTTGACATTCTAAGAAGTGATGTTCTATTGTGCCTTTATGATTTACACATTTATCACAGTCCTCGGATTCCCATAGTCCCATTGCTTTACCCCTGCTCCTAGTGAGATATGCTTGGTGCAAGATCTTCAATTGAGTTTCATGACAGCTCACATTAGGAGTTATCCTATATGCCAAATCAAAGCATCTCTGAAGCTCTGCTGTCGAGACCTCATTGCCCACTACCAAGCTCCACTTTTTTGCCATTGCGTCTAATAGTTTTGTAGGCCTCCATGATTTACCCAAGTGGTACCAACAGGAGAGCTTGTTACTTTCAACGGGCAGCTGCTTAAACACCACATCTAATACAGTGAATGCTGGGAGTCTTTTGCTCTTCCTTCTCAAGGCTAATAGGTAATGCCTGATTTGTAAGTATGAGAAAAATAGGCGCTTTGGGATATTCCATTTGGTCTGGCACTCTTCAAATGAATGGATCTGAGTTCCCCCTTCTTCTAACATCTGCCCCACATATTTGCAACCTTTCTGAGCCCACTCCTTAAAATATGCTGATCCCTTCCCTGCAGGGAAGCCAGGGTTGTCTAGAAACTCTATGAACGGGGAGGGACCCTCTGCCTCCCCCATCCTATGTTGCCACCATTCCCACGCCACACGTAGCGGCTTCAAAAGAGGGGTAATCTGCTTTTGCGAGCTCCTGGCGTGCAGATCGTTGAATACTGAGTAAGGATGAGCAGCAAGTTCCTACACTCGTGGTGGCGCAAAGACATAACAGCCTGTGTATACTTCATGAATCCATTGAAGGATCACCGCGACATTATAGAGTCTGAGGTCAGGTAGATTAACTCACCGTTCATTACGACCCCGGATGAGCTTACTATATCCGATCCTAGCCCTCCGGCCTTCCCAGATGAATGATGATATGGCTCCTTGATATGCCCCCTCATCCTTACTGTGAACCCACAATGGTATCATCTGTAGGCCTTATAAAATCTTGGGAACAAGTACCATTTTAACAAGCGCTACTCGTCCCAAAAATGACACGGGAAGATCTTTCCATTGTTGACAGAGTTTTCTAATAGTTTCTAGCTTGTCTGATACATTCTTTTTGTACATTCTTTTTGTACATAACGTTAAAATCTAGGTGCAGATATACTCCCAGGTATTTCATAGGCCCCTTGGCCCACGCCAACGGGAAGTCAGGACAGCTTTTACAACTACAGTTCGTGGATAGCGCCATTGCCTCTGATTTATCAAAATTAATTCTTAATCCTGAAAAGGATCCAAATTGTTGGATAAGGTCTATCGGAGTAGGGACCCCACTTGTCGCCTCCCCAAGGAAAATTAGCATATCATATGCGAAAAGGTTAATTTTATATTCATCCTTCCCTATTTGTATACCCTGTAGCTCTCAAAACTGCCAAATTTTACCCGCTAATGGCTCCAAGGCCAGCACAAATAGCATTGGGGATAGTGGGCACCCTTGGTGCGTACTCCTTTGCAGCGTAAATGACGGTGACAGTATGTTATTTATCAAGATTTGTGCTGTTGGGCTTCTGTATAGTGCTCATATCCCCTGTAAAAATTCCCCATATATGCCAAATTGCGGCAGCACCCAGAAGAGATTCCCATAAGATTTTATCAAACGCTTTTTCCGCGTCTAGGCTAACAAATATATTGTCTCCTAATTTGTTCCCCTTGGTCTGTATAGCATTAAGCGCTCTAAGAGTCTTAGTAGAGGCATATCTCCCCGGCACGAAGCCTGATTGGTCCTCATGTACCAAAGTTGGCAGCACTTTTACCAGCCGAGCGGCCATGATACTAGCAAACAACTTTATATCTTGATTTAATAAGGATATGGGGCGGTATGATCCCAGTACCTCCCGGTCGCGACCCGGCTTTGGCAAAACTATGATAGAGGCATGTGTCAGGGTCCCCGTGAGCTGCCCTGTGCATAATGCCTCACAGAGTTCACTAAACGGCCCTGTTATCTGTCCTCCCAGGATTTTGTAAAACTCTGGCCCTAGCCCATCTGGTTCTGGCGCTTTTGCTAACTTGAGCTTCTTTATGGCTTCCTGAATTTCAAGACCTGTGACATTCCCGTTTAACATATCTCTTTGTTCCTGATTTACAGCTGGGAGCCTAAGACTCTGAAAAAATGTCTTCTGTTTGTTCCCATCACAGGTCCCCTTGTCATACAGCGATTTATAAAAGGCCAGAAATGCCTTTTGTATATCCTCTTCCCTAACCATCTTCTGCCCTCCCTCATCTTTGATGCTAGCTATAAGTTGTTTCGCAGGCCTATTTCGCACCAGGGTTGCCAGCAAGCTCCCCGTTTTGTTTCCCCACTGATGAAGTCGGAACTTATATACAGGGCCGTGCCAACACGGTAAGCGAGGTAAGCATGGCAGGGGGGCGCTTCCCTCTGGGGGGCGCCGCCGCACCATGCTCACCTCGCTCACCCTCCCGCTCCCATTGTTCAACTTCCCGCCCTCTTCTCCCCCCCCCCCCAACATCCCTTTTCTTTTTATTTCCTTTTTAAATTTACCTCCGTGGCGGTTCCGGCAGCGCAGCGTCAGTGAAGGAGGCGGCGCTCCCGACGTCTCTAGCCTTCCCTTCGCTGTGTTCCGCCTTCTTCTGACGTCATTTCCTTGACGTCAGAAGAAGGCGAAACACAGCGAAAGGAAGGCTAGAGACGTCGGGAGCGCCGCCTCCTTCACTGACGCTGCGCTGCCGGAACCGCCACGGAGGTAAATTTAAAAAGAAAAAAAAAGAAAAGGGATGTTGGGGGGAGAGAAGAGGGCGGGCAGTTGAACAATGGGAGCGGGAGGGCAGGGGAGAGACGAGAGCATGGATGCGAAGGGGGAGGGGAGAAGAGGGCGGGCCAGGCCAGGCCAACTGGGACATGGGAGCGAGAGAGGAGCATGGATGCGAGGGGGGGTCATGGAAGGGAGAGAGGGGAATTGCTGGATAGGGATTAATGGAGGGTGACAGAGGAGCATGGATGGGAGGGGCAGGGCTCAGGGAGAGAGGGGAATTGCTGGAAAAGGATGAATGGAGGGGGCAGGGGACACAGGAGCATGGATGGGCATGGATTGGGAGGGCAGGGCTCAGGGAGAGAGGGGAATTGCTGGAAAAGGATGAATGGAGGGGCAGGGGACAGAGGAGCATGGATGGGCATGGATTGGGAGGGCAGGGCTCAGGGAGAGAGGGGAATTGCTGGAAAAGAATGAATGGAGGGGGCAGGGGACAGAGGAGCATGGATTGGGAGGGCAGGGCTCAGGGAGAGAGGAGAAATTGCTGGACATAGAGGGGAGGGAAGAGAGATGAAGGAGATGAAATGAGGGAAAAGGAAGAGAGGAGAAAAACTGCACATGGATGAAGAAAATAGGCAGAAGCTGAGGACCAGAAATGAAGAAGAAAGGAGGAAAGGAAAGAAATACATGGAAATGAAGCCCTGGAAATGGAGTTAAGAGGACTAATAGCAGCAGAATCAGATACTGGGCCAGCATGATCAGAAAAAGAAAGTCACCAGACAACAAAGGTAGAAAAAAATCATTTTATTTTCATTTTAGTGTTTGGAATATGTCCACTTTGAGAATTTACATCTGCTATCTTATTTTGCAATGTATAGCAATTTGTTTCTAAGAATATTGCTGACAATTCCTGTCAGTGTGGCAAGTGGTGAGCGATCATTTTCACGAGGGGGGGGGAGGGCGGCGGCCGCCGCCAACTGATAGTCTGCAGGGGGGCGCCAGAGACCCTAGGCACGGCCCTGCTGATATAATTGAATGTCCCTCACTGCCCTCTTATTCAGCGTCTCATTGATCTTGGCTTTCGCCTCTCTAAAAGTGTCCCTTGCCCTTTTGTCTCCTCTCATCATCAGTGCCCTAGCCTTCTGAAGCGTCTGGAGCTGGCCAAGGAGCTCCCCCTCTCTTTTCTTTCAAGTCCTGTCTGTGTACTCTAGAATTTTTCCCCTCATTACTGCTTTCCCTGCCTCCCAGAGGACAACCGGGTCGTCCACAGAGTCCCCGTTATCCTCAAGGTAGGACTTCCATTCCTGTTGCAAATATTCTCTAAATTCGGGTTTTTGGTATAAGGTTGGATTCATTTGCCAGCTCACCTTACTTCTGTCTCCACCCATATTGACTTCCACCCAAACCAGGCTGTGATCTGATACCACTTCCGCCTCAATCCCCACAGCCCGACTGACAGAAAATAGGCCCTGTGATAATAAGATGTAATCTAGCCTTGCCTGACATTTGTGGACATTTGAGTAGAAAGTGTATTCCCTCTCGTCCGGGTGCAGCATAGTCCCAGATCCCTCTGTAACAGTCCTATTCCCCTTTCCTACTACTACTACTACTTAACATTTCTAGAGCGCTACTAGGGTTACGCAGTGCTGTACAGATTAACAAGGAAGGACGGTCCCTGCTCAAAGGAGCTTACAATCTAAAGGACGAAATGTCAGGTTGGGGCAGTCTAGATTTCCTGAGTAGAGGTGTAGTGGTTAGGTGCTGAAGGTGACATTGAAGAGGTGGGTTTTCAGCAATGATTTGAAGATGGGCAGGGAGGGGGCCTGGCGTATGGGCTCAGGGAGTTTGTTCCACGCATGGGGTGAGGCGAGGCAGAAAGGGCGGAGCCTGGAGATGGCGGTGGTGGAGAAGGGTACTGAAAGGAGGGATTTGTCTTGAGAGTGGAGGTTACGGGTAGGAACGTAAGGGGAGATGAGGGTTGAGAGGTAAGGAGGGGCTGCAGATCGAGTGCATTTGTAGGTTAGTAGCAGAAGCTTGAACTGTATGCGGTACCTGATTGGAAGCCAGTGAAGTGACTTGAGGAGAGGGGTGATATGAGTATATCGGTCCAGGCGGAAGATAAGACGTGCAGCAGAGTTCTGAACGGACTGAAGGGGGGATAGATGGCTAAGTGGGAGACCAGTGAGGAGTAGGTTGCAGTAGTCAAGGCGAGAGGTAATGAGAGAGTGGATGAGAGTTCGGGTGGTGTGCTCAGAGAGGAAAGGACGAATTTTGCTAATAGAGGAAGAAGCGACAGGTCTTGGCTATCTGCTGGATATGCGCAGAGAAGGAGAGGGAGGAGTCGAAGATGAGGGCAGATGAGACAGGGACGATGAGGGTGTTATCAACTGAGATAGAGAGTGGAGGGAGAGGAGAAGTGGGTTTGGGTGGGAAGACAAGAAGTTCGGTCTTGGCCATGTTCAGTTTCAGGTGGCGGTTGGACATCCAGGCAGCAATGTCGGATAAGCAGGCCGATACTTTGGCCTGGGTTTCCGCAGTGATGTTTGGTGTGGAGAGATAAAGCTGGGTGTCGTCAGCATACAGATGATAGTGGAAGCCATGAGATGAGATCAGGGAGCCCAGGGAAGAGGTGTAGATTGAAAAAAGAAGGGGTCCAAGAACAGATCCCTGAGGGACTCCAACAGAGAGTGGGATAGGGGTGGAGGACGAACCATGACAGTGAACTCTGAAGGTACGATGGGAGAGATAAGAGGAGAACCAGGGGAGGACGGAGCCCTGGAACCCAAAAGAGGACAGTGTGTCGAGAAGTAGGTTGGGATTGACAGTGTCAAAAGTGGCGGATAGGTTGAGGAGTATGAGGACGGAGTAATGACCTTTGGATTTGGCGAGGAACAGGTCATTGCAGACTTTAGATAGTGCCGTTTCTGTCGAGTGTAGTGGGCGAAAGCCAGATTGAAGCGGATCGAGGATGGCATGAGAGGAAAGAAAATCAAGGCAACGGCTGTGAACGGCGCGTTCAAGTAATTTGGAGAGGAAGGGTAGGAGGGAAATGGGGTGGTAGTTGGAGGGACAGGTAGGGTCAAGTGATGGTTTTTTGAGGAGTGGTGTGACTACAGCATGCTTGAAGGTGTCAGGGACAGTTGCAGTGGAGAGAGAGGTTGAGGATATGACAGATGGGGGGTGATAGTAGGAGAGATGGTGTTGTAAGTTGGTGGGGATGAGGTCTGAGGAACAGGTGGTGCATTTCGAGGAGGAGAGAAGATGGGCGGTTTCCTGTTCGGTGATATCAGGAAAGAGGAGAAGGAGGCCTGGGTTGGTTGGTTGAGGGAGTAGGTAATAGGATGATGAGGAGGAGAAGGAGAAGGTTTAGTGGTGAATTCGAGGTTGATCTTGTGGACCTTGTCGCGGAAGTAGTCAGCCAATGATTGAGGAGAGAATGAGGGGGGGTGGGAGCGGAGGGCACTTTGAGGAGGGAGTTGAGGGTGGCGAAGAGACAACGAGGGTTAGAACTGAGGGAATTAGTCAATTGGGTGTAGTAGTCCTGTTTGGCGAGGAATAGGGAGGACTGGAAGGAGGATAGCATGAATTTGTAGTGAATGAAATCAGTATGGGTGCAAGATTTCCTCCATAGGCGTTCAGCCGATCGGGTGCAGGAGCGAAGGTATCGGGTGCAAGGGTTTAGCCAGGGCTGGGGATTAGTGCGCCTTGTGGGATGGGAAACGGACGGTGCAAGGGTGTCTAGAGCAGAGGAGAGAGTGGCATTGTAAGTGGAGACAGCCTTGTCGACAGACTCGGAGGACATGATGGACGGGAGGAAGTCAGAGATACTAGAGAATAAGGTGGGGGGGTCAACAGCCTTGAGATTCCTGGAGGTAGTGGTTAATGTTGGGCGGGACTGAGGGGGAGGGCGATGAAGTGTGAATGTGATCAGGTGATGGTCAGAGAGAGGAAGAGCTGAAGCGCAGAAATTGGAGGGTGAGCAGAAATTGCGCCTCGACTTTGGTGGTTTGCAATCAACTAGTGAATCTGCTGTTAAATTAAAATCCCCTCCCACAACCATTTTGTACTCTTGTAGTGGGGCCAGAGCAGCAATTAACTGTGTGAAAAATATTTGGAAGTAGACGTTTGGGGCATATACCGAGCACAAGGCCACCCATACTCCTTGAAGAGTGCCCACCCATATCACAAATCTACCTTCAGGGTCTTGAACAATTTTGTGGCAGGTGTTGTCTAAACCTTTACTTATGAGAATGGCCACACCCCTTTGTCTATTGTTAAAGGACGAGTAAGCCAATTCCCCCACCCAGCCTTGCTTCAGATGCTCAGGGGCTGACAAATTAGTTTCTTGCACCAATAGAACATCCACTTTTAATTGCTTACTATATTGCAATATCTTTTTCCGCTTGATTGGCGAATGTATTCCATCTACATTAAGGGATGCTATACGTATACTACCCATTTCCCCACGCTAACACCATACTAATACAATACCTCTTAACCGAAGCACCCCTCCAGCGTAGCACCCCAGCCATGCCACCCTGCGGGATAAATCTCTTGTCTTCCCTGCACTCCCCGTTTCTTCGCTCCCCCGAGAGGAAATCCCTGACTCTTCAGCCTCAAAACCATATGATCCCTCTTAGTTCCCACACCTGTCTTTCCATTCCCTCTCTCACTCACCCTTCACCCCCATTCAAGCTCTCTTCTCATCCCCTCACACACACTCGCATCCACTCTCCAAAGCATCCCAGCATACCGCCAGGTGCAACACATCAACAGCCAAATGCCCCCAATCATTCCCCCCTTTGTACCTTTGATTGAGATTCTAACCCCCTCAATCATCCCCCACAATAACATGCATCGACTCCCCACCCCATCCCCTCCCCCCATGTCCCGGCCTTCCCGCTCTTAACTTGCGTACAATCAGACCAACTTTCCAACTGGGAGACATTAGCCTCTTCCCCACTCAAACTTATGAAGTTAAAACAAAACCATAAGCAAATCAGTGCATACTGTATCTGGAGCAATTGACATCGCTCTGTGCCACAGTTTGTCCACTCAGCTTTAGTCAGTCCGACACCGCCCTGTCCACGTATCCTGCAGGGCCTGTTTGGTTCCTTCCTGCCACTGTTGTCAGTTCACCTGGGGCTAGATCGCAAACCGCATCTGACTCTCCTCTGCTCCAGAGCCCTGCAAGGTCCGCTATGCAATTCTCCGACCTGTGGGACAGATGGTCCGTTCACGTTGTTCCCCAGGCCATTAGTGGTGGTGTCTGACACACTGTGATTTCTGCCCTTATTTTTTTTTTTTTGGACCGATTGCTCATTGTTCACTGCTCAGTTTATGCAACCTTGTCTGATGAACAGCCCCTTAGCCGACCAACCAGAGCAGCCATTTGGGCCTTCTCCGTTCTCACTGTGTATCGCCCCATTGCATCTCTTCGGCCTGTTCTGGAACCTTCGCTAGCTTCTCCATAAAAGCTTGTAATTCCTCTACCTTTGTTAAGGTAAAAGTGTGGTTGTTGTGAGTAATCTGTACTCTAGCCGGATGTTGAAATGCAAATTTAATTCCTTGCTCAAATAACTTTGTGCAAAACGGCGCCATCAGCTTCCTCTGCTCCATGACTCTGAATGAAAAGTCTTGAAATAATAAGATCCTTTGTCCTTTGTATTCCACATTGCGTTGCTTCTTATAGTGCTCAAGTATTTTAGCTTTATCTGCATAATTCAGGTATCGGGCAATGACTACTCTCGGTATCTCTGTACCTTCTCTCCGCGCCCCAATGTGATGAATCCTCTCCACCTGGCTTGACTCTAGTACAAAACCCAGGTGCCTGGGAATCCATTTTTCTGCCAACTCTTTCAGTTCTGTTTCAGGGACAGATTCAGGTATACCAACAATACGCACGTTGTTGTGTCTCCTCCTATTTTCTTGATCTTCTACGCGATCAATCAGTGTGCGTACTTGGGCCTCCAGGTCACCAATGCGCCCCTCTGCTGCTGCCATTTGGTCTTCTTGAGAAGAAATTCGATCTTTCGCCTGCTGTATTCTGACCGCGTGGCTTGCAATGCACTCTTTAATTTCCTCCATGCCTGTATGCAGTTTAGCTAACTTATCATCCCAATAGTTGTGACATATGTTTCAAGGACACTTGTACCATATCTTTATGCTGTGGAGTGAGGCTC
This sequence comes from Microcaecilia unicolor, assembly GCF_901765095.1. Taxonomy (NCBI): domain Eukaryota; kingdom Metazoa; phylum Chordata; class Amphibia; order Gymnophiona; family Siphonopidae; genus Microcaecilia; species Microcaecilia unicolor. The sequence goes on from NC_044036.1 coordinate 233,597,775, forward strand.
TGACCGCGCCCCAGCGGGGTTGGTGAGGTGAGCGGTGAGTGCGACGCCATTTTACTTTTTGCCATGCTGCCTTTCTCCTTCCCCGGTCACAGTGCTTTTATTGGCATTCCGCTCTGCTCTACCTCTTTGTAAGCCTCACCACCCTCTTCTGCGCTAGTTCAGGGATCGTGTTGGTCTATTTGAAGTAAACTCAACGGTCCTCTGCCATCACCATAAGGGAAAAACAAGACGGGGAGCGGGGAGTCGAGCTGACAGGCGTCCGCTCAGGTCTCTTGCATCTCGTGACCCCCTCGCCTAATTGTAAGCGTTGTTTATTGTTTGATATCCCACAGTGTCTGTGTGAACAGTATATTTATCAGTTTTATTTATTTATTTAACACATTTATACCCCACATTTTCCCACTTAGTTGCAGGCTCAATGTGGCTTACACAATACCGTAGAGGCAGGCTCCGGTTCGGTAAAATACAAATACACAATATAGTATTAAGCATATAAGAAACATAAATAAAAGTAACAAAGAAATAAAGAGGGGGTGGTGATAAAAGTCCAATATGGTCCAAAGTTTTGCTGTGTTGCAGGAAGTAGAAAGTTAATTTGGGTCAGGGGGGTAGGCCTTCTTAAACAAGTTGGTTTTCAGTGACTTCCTGAAGTTAAGATGGTTGTGGATAGATTTCACGGTTCTGGGCAAAGCGTTCCACAGTTGTGTACTTATGTAAGAAAAGCTGGATGCATAAATTGATTTGTATCTAAGTCCATTGCAGTCTGGATAATGCAAATTTAAGTAAGTTCGGGATAGACTGGTGCTGTTTCTGGGTGGTAGATCTATAAGGTTCAACATGTATCCAGGAACTTCGCCGTAAATAATCCTGTGGACCAGGGTGCAAACCTTGAAGGCAATATGTTCCTTAGTGGGAAGCCAATGCAATTTTTCACGAAAGTGCCATCTATCCCCCCTTCAATCTGTTCAGAACTCTGCTGCACGTCTTATATTCCGCCTGAACCGATATACTCATATCACCCCTCTTCTCAGGTCACTTCACTGGCTTCCAATCAGATACCGCATACAGTTCAAGCTTCTCCTTCTTACCTACAAATGCACTCGGTCTGCAGCCCCTCATTACCTCTCTACCATCATTTCCCCTTACGTTCCCGCCCGTAACCTCCGCTCACAGGACAAATCCCTCCTCTCAGTACCCTTCTCCACCACCGCCAACTCCAGGCTCCGCTCATTCTGCCTCGCCTCACCCTATGCTTGGAATAAACTTCCTGAGCCCTTACGCCAAGCCCCCTCCCTACCCATCTTCAAATCCTTGCTCAAAGCCCACCTCTTCAATGTTGCTTTCGGCACCTAACCTTTATACCTTTCAGGAAATCTAGACTGCCCCTATTTGGCTGACTGTAGATTTGTCCTTTAGATTGTAAGCTCCTTTGAGCAGGGACTGTCCTTCTATGTTAAATTGTACAGCACTGCGTAACCCTAGTAGCGCTTTAGAAATGTCAAGTAGTAGTAGAAGAGATTCAGGGGTGAGGTCGCAGACGGCACTTTTTTGTGAGAAGCTCGGGACGAAGCAGCTGACTGCCTCACTTCAAGGCAGGCTGACTATGAAAACTCTAAGAGTGCTTTCTCCAGCGATGAGCTCTTCTCCAACAGCACATACCTGTTGATGGATCGCCCGGTTAGGGCCAACCTACTCCTATTTGAGGGTAGATAACAGGCGGCAAGAACTCTGGAAGTGCTATCACAATGTCATGCTCTCTGTTATAAACTGCTCGGTAAGAACACCCGACAATTATATTACTAATGACTGGCTAGTAGGGAGAAAAGGGCCAGATCATGGCCAAAAACTCATGAGCCTCATGTAGTCTGTCATAAGGGAGGCCCAAAATGTCACTCCCAATCTGGAACGCAGGAATATAGGAAACAGCGTTCTGCCTGGATCGTAGTTGTCCGATTCGGGGGCTGCTACACTTACATCTGTCCCGTAGAACTAGAAGCGAACGAGAGTGTTATTTTGGCAGCACTGGGTATTTTCCATATTCTTAGGACGCGGAGCTCAGTCGGGTGAGTCTTAAGCCAATGCCGCTGACGCCATCTTGATACAATTGTGTATCATCCTCGTATCTCCTCATATCTACCTATGCTTGAGCAGTGATACCTGCATCCATAGTATCTTCTGGCTCACAGTATCTGGCTGTCAGTAGCTTTCTGGGCCCATTTTGCTGTGTGTCCCTAAGGTAGGGTTAAAAGTACAATTCAAGCAAATGTTTCTAGTGGCTGGTTTGTATATCCAGCTCCTTCTTCCCCTGGCCATGGATCCAGAATCCTTAAATGTGCAGATGTGGAGGTTGGCTTTATCATGCTATTCATCAAGACTTAAGCCTGTGATCTAACAGAATCTTCCAAAACATCCAAGGTCAATGATATTCCAGCAGTTGATTTTGTAAATTCTTAGGTTTTAGAGGTGTTCTTTCATTAGTTTGTCTTGACAAATTTAAAATTGATTTAAGGTGCATTATAAAGTTCAAACCTGTATTAAATAATGGGGTCCTTCTAATAAAAATGTATTAAGTTTTGGGCTTAACGTGCTATAACATAGAATTTTAATGCGTGGCAAGCCCAAAACTGATTTGCATCAAGAAGGGATGCTCGCAGTTTTTTTTTTAATTGTAGGTCGTGCGTTAACATTCAGATTAGTGTGCAGTACCTGTTATAGATTAACTAGCCGTTAAGCCCATAAAAACGGGCGAGTATTGCAGCCCTCCTCTTTCCCCTGGCCTCACCCCGTCCACCGATCCTCCCCCCCATATCCAGCAACCCTCCTCTTTCCCTTGGCCTCCCCCATCCCCCCTCCTCCAGCAACCCTCCTCTCTGCCCTGCTCTCACTCCATGTCCAGCAACCATGCCCTCTCCCCCCTGCCCTCCCCCCATGTCCAGCTACCCTCCTCGCTGCCGCTCCCTCCCCCCTCTGTGCCGGGCCCCCTGCACTGACCTGACAGCGCCTCTCACCTCCGTGTGAAAGCGCTACAGGCAGCAGCAGATCGCTCTGCTGCTGCCTGCAGCACTTCCACTCGGAGATGAGAGGCGCTGTCAGGTTAGTGCAGGGGGCCCGATATGGAGGGGGGCGGGAGCAGCGGCGGGGAGGGGGGGTGGAGGTTGGTTCGCGCGATGTTCATTTCCAGGCGGCGTGCGACAGTCCGACTCCGTTTCCCTCTCTGTTCCGCCCTCTGACATCTTGATGCAAGGGCGGGACAGAGAGGGAAGTCTGTACTGCGCATTTGCAGGTGAGTCGGTCACTTGCCGTTTATATGTTTGATGTGGAAGCACTTATCCCTGGATTCCATATATGGCATTTTGAGTTTGGATGTATGTTCAATTTGTGCATGCAACTTAATTGATTAATGAGCCAATCACCAGTGGTAATTGGGCAATAACAGCAATTATTATCACTAATTAGAATTTATGCATGCATCTTTTAGGCATTTTCTATAAAGGGGTGCATATAAATTCTAGTGCGCTGATCCAAAAAGGGCGCATGGCCACGGGAGGCATGGGCGGATTAGGGGCGTTCCTTAAATTTATGCACATTGTTATAGAATTAGCAGGATTCACGCCTAATTTACGTGTGGGGATTTACGCCAAGTTTTTATTGGGTGTAAATGGTTGTGCCTAAATGCAGTTCCCGATGCTATGTGCTATTCTATAAACCACACCTAATTGTAAGCGTTGTTTATAGAACAGCATTAAGTGCTGTTTTTTTCGGTGCTGATATTTTAGGTGCCATTTATAGAATCTGGTCCTTAGTGTTTCCCATTTAGGAGGCAGTAATTGGTCTCCGTTAACTTTGCGTTAACCAATTAGCATGTGGTAAGTGTAATGCTGTAGCTGGCTAATGCTTCCACTTTCACTTTATGCCCATGCCACACTTCCTGACAGAAAAATTCTGAAAAATTCATTAATGCACAGAAACAGGCAAACTACCGCAATATCTCAGTGCGGTTGTATGGTATGGTAGCCTATTTCTGTGTGTTTACCACATGTTAAGTTCTTAATGCCCTTTAGTGAAAGGTCCCTGATGTTTATTAAAATGAATGGGTAAATATTTAAAAAAAAGTCCAAAAATGATGTCTAAATAAATAATCTAACACAGATGTAAACTGAAAGGTTAAAGTGTTCATCTTTCCATGGCCAGTTACAGGGGCTCTAACTCCAAATGGTTTCTCTACCTCCCCCTCTTCCTACAGCCACCACTCTCCTACTCCTCTTTTCATCTGATTGCTGTACAGTTAATTCATGTGCAAAAGTCAGTATGGCAACAGTGTTGTTGCAAACGATGAAAATACATCTACTTTTTTTTGTATTTAAATATTTCATTACGTTTCATAGTAATCTTACAACATAAGAAACTAAAGGGTCTTTGTATTGCTGCGGTAACAAATGGCCATGGGTGATTCCTACATGCAAAGGTCATTTTTACTATGGCCATAAAAAATCTGATTTCTAATTTATTTCATTTATGACTGTGTGCTAATATTACCATTAGTGCATGCCATTTAAAAAAATTACCACCATCTATTTTGTAGGTGGTAAGGACTCCTACGTTATCCATGCACTAACTGGTTAACACATGAATGTCCACTCTCTGCCCCTGACATGCCCACTAAAAAAATACAAAAAGTATGTACTATGTTGTTAGCACACTGCACATGTGACGGTTTAGCGCGTCCTGCATTAGGCCATGTTTGCGCCTGATGCAGCTTAGTAAAAGGACTCCTAAAGTCAATAACAAAACAGCACAGTGGCCAAGAACAAAACCATACTAGCTTCTAATATATCTAAAACAGTTAAATGAATCTAAATATAAAGAAGAAAGCAGAAACAAAAGCTTTCTGTAGAGCAATACAGGACATGTCCTTTTGGCTCCTCCTTGATTTGTGCTGTCTTCAGTATCTGAAGGCAGTTTTACCAAACAAGCCTAAGCATTCCGACCAAGAACAGATTACACTCTGGAAGGGCTGGAAGCCAGAAATTGAGACTAGAAATAAACTTCTGATGACATGGAGTTAGCTGAGCAGTGTGCGTGCTTTAGACACATGAACCTATGGTTAGCTTGTCTAACATACTATAGACTAAGTTCTATAAATGGTGCCTAAAAAATTTGCCCCCCCCCCCCAATAAAGCACTTAGCACCTAAATTTAAACGCTGTTTATAGAATAGTGCTATTTATAGAACTACATTTAGGTGCGACCATTTACACCAACAAAATCTTGTTGTTAAGTCCTTGTACCGATCCCCATTATTCTATATCTGCCCCCGATCCGCCCATGGCCGTGCCCCCTTTTTGGATTTGCACCTACATTTACATACGCAAATTTTAATTAAATCCATTTAGCACTGATAATTGCTTTTTAAGATGCTAGTTATCAGTGGTAATTGGCTTATTGCTGAGTTAAATTGTGTGTGCAATTTTTAGCGAATTTTTAAATAGAATTTAGGGGTATATGGTATTTAGGGGGTTGTTTATTAAATAAGTACATAAGTAATGCCACACTGGGAAAAGACCAAGGGTCCATCGAGCCCAGCATCCTGTCCACGACAGTGGCCAATCCAGGCCAAGGGCATCTGGCAAGCTTCCCGAACGTACAAACATTCTATACATGTTATTCCTGGAATTGTGGATTTTTCCCAAGTCCATTTAGTAGCGGTTTATGGACTTGTCCTTTAGGAAACCGTCTAACCCCCTTTTCCTTGTCATCAAGCAGATGAAGCCATTACGTATGGGTTGTGTCCATCAACCAGCAGGGGGAGATAGAGAGCACTCAACTTTTCACAGTGCCTCATGGCCAGCCAGCTACACTGCCTCTTCAGTATTCTCTATCTCCCCAAGCAGGGTGGCTGCAGCTTCTTCGAACTCCATCAAAAATCTGCCTGGGGGTGGCTCCTGGCTTGCCAGTTGTTAGCCGGGGTGTTAGAGGCTATAGCAGCTTCACTTTGAAGGCACATAGGTTAGCCCTTTCCCTGCCTTACCCATGCCCCCGTGGATGTGGACATATTAGCTTGCTTTTCCCTGTCCTTTCCCACTCAGTGGATGCAGGCACATTGGTTCGCCTTTCCCACTCATCTGAGCCTCCGGAGTTCTTATTACCTCTGCTTTCCTCACAGCGTTTTAAAAAAAAATAAAAAATGGAACAGAGGTTTTCCTTGGATTCTTCTATGGGACCGGAGCTGTGATACTCGGTCCGGTGAGGTAAGAGTGTTTTCTAACTCCTCCGGGGTGGGCCTGCGATCGGGGCGTTTTTGGCGCAAAACCGCCATTTTGAATTTTCCCGCTGTTTTCGGCGACGGCTGCAGAGAATGTAAAGCGCTGTTCCCGGGTGGCAAGCGCAAATCAAAAGCAGGGCTCTGTAAATCGTGCTGAACAGGTGTAAGAGCCGGCCCGAGAATGGCGAGCGATGATTCTTCCCGCTCAGAGCTGGCAGCGGACGCCATTTTGAATTCTCCGCATGGTGCGGCCTCCGTAGAGAAGGAGAGCCCTGAGCCCGGGGGGGGGGGGGGGGGACCTCGAATTGAGGCTATTCAGGGAGTGGCTAGCCCCGGACGGGATCTGGGTGCCCAGGGCGAGTTTTTCTCCCCTGATTTTGTGTTATAATTGTATAAAGCATACATGCTGAAAAGAGCTCTCCCTCAAGGGTCATCTGAGGCCCCTTCTATTGTCCCCCCCGGTGGATTCTGGCCTGGGACTGCCCGCTGAGGCTATTTCCCCTGATAATTGGCATAAAGAAAAGCGTAGAAGGGCTAATTCCCCTTCAGATTGTGGTGCACCTCCTTTTCCCCCCCCCCCCCCCGTGATCGGGCTGTGAGGATTCGGAGAGTTCTGGCAGGCCTCCGTGGTCTGAGGAGCCAGAGTCAGGTGCAGAATTACCACAGGATCTGGATGATCCCTCCGCGGTGAGGATTTTCCAACGTGATGAGCTGCCAGCGCTTATTTCAGATGCCCTACAGGTCCTTTCTATTGAAGAGCCTGACAGTGGCACGGCCTCCTCTGTGAATCCTAGGATGGCTAGTACCAAAAAGCCTCGTCGAGCCTTTCCTTTGCATGACTCCATCCAAGAGCTTATTTCCGTTCAGTGGGCTGACCCCGAGGGACCTTTGAAAGTTTCCAGGGCTATGGGGCAATTATACCCTCTGCGTGAGGCGCATTTGGCTCGCTTTGCAATGCCTAAAGTAGATGCCCTAGTCACTGCGGTGACAAAGAGAACTACCCTCCCTATGGAAGGAGGAGTTGCCCTGAAGGATATACAAGACCGTAGGCTGGAAGCAGCACTTAAACGGTCCTTTGAAATTGCAGGTCTTACTGTTTGGGCGTCTGTATGCAGTTGTTATGCTGCTAGAGCCTGCCTGGCGTGGTTGCAACAGGCAGTGGAACAGCCCGGAGATGGAGCAGAGCCCTTCTCGGATGTGGCTCCGCGGCTGGAGTCGGCCTTGTCCTTTTTGGCTGATGCCCTTTATGATATTGTCAGAGCTTCGGCTAAACAAATGGCAGTAGCAGTGGCGGCTCGCCGTCTTATTTGGCTACGACATTGGGCAGCGGACATGGCCTCTAAGCAAAGGTTGGTGAAGTTGCCCTTTTAAGGCCTTCTCCTATTTGGTGAGGAGTTGGAAAAAAAAATTGTTAAAGGCCTGGGAGATCCTAAACCCCAGCGCTTGCCCGAAGATAGGCCGAGGCCTTCCTTCAAGGGCCAGGCGGTCCACTCCTCTTATAGACCTCGCTTCCATGAAGCTAGAAGGTACCGCCCGGGGCGTTTTGCTGGGTTCACTTCTCGTGCCCGTTTTTCAGCAGAGGAACTCCTTTCGCTTGGACAAGCGTTCCGCAGCCACCGGCTCTAGGCCTGGAGTTCAGGGGCGACCCTCTCAATGATGGTGCGCCGGCCCCCTCCTCGCTTCCTGTCATCGGAGGACGTCTTTCCCTCTTTGTCGAGGAGTGGGCCAATATTTCCTCAGATCAGTGGGTTCTGGACCTGATCAGAGATGGCTACAGAATAGAATTCAACGCCCCAGTAAGAGACGTGTTTGTGGAGTCCCGATGCGGTTCTGCCGCCAAACGGGCGGCGGTAGAGGAGACTTTGCAAGGTCTGATTCAGTTAGGGGCCGTGTCCCCGGTACCTCCCGCTGAACACGGCTACGACCGATACTCCATCTACTTTGTGGTGCCGCGAAAAGGTGGGTCTTTTCGCCCTATTCTGGACTTAAAAGAATTAAACAAGTCCCTGAGAGTGCGGCATTTCCACATGGAAACCCTGCGCTCTGTCATTGCTGCGGTACAGCCAGGAGAGTTTATCTCTAGACCTGAAAGAAGCTTACTTGCACATACCAATTTGGCCCCCGCACCAGAAGTTTCTGAGGTTTGCGGTGTTGGGAAAACATTTCCAGTTCCGGGCCTTGCCTTTTGGCCTCACCACAGCTCCCCAAACCTTTTCGAAGGTAATGGTGGTAGTAGCTGCTTTGCTCAGGCGAGAAAGTATCAGGGTTCACCCGTACCTAGACGACTGGCTCATCAGAGCAGACTCTGTAACAGAGAGCTATCAAGCTACAGCCAGAGTGGTCTCAGTACTTCAATCTCTAGGCTGGGTCGTCAATATGGCCAAACGTCACCTGACCCCCTCGCAATCTCTAGAATATTTGGGGGCCAGGTTCGACACAGACTCGGGCTATGTGTACCTACCCGAGCTAAGGCGGTGTAAGCTTCAGAATCAGGTCCATCTGCTCCTGAGGATGCCCTGCCCGCGAGCTTGGGACATTGTCCAGCTGCTGGGATCGATGAGAGCCACATTGGAAGTGGTGCCCTGGGCGAGAGCGCACCTGAGACCTCTACAGTATTCCCTACTTCAAAGATGGTCTCCAGTTTCTCAGGATTATCAGTGCAGATTTTCTTGGCTCCCTGCGGCCCGACTCAGCATGGAGTGGTGGATCTCAGACAGCATGCTGCGGCGAGGAATGCCGCTGGCACTCCCCGATTGGTGTCTAGTAGTGACAGATGCCAGCCTGAAGGGCTGGGGCGCACATTGCAAGGGGAAGCATGCCCAGGGTCTATGGACACCCGAGGAGTCGGAGTGCTCCATCAACCGCCTGGAGTTGAAAGCGGTGTTTCAGGCGCTTCTGGCCTTTCAAGTGACCCTGGAAGGATTGGCTGTCAGAGTGATGTCGGACAACACGACAGCAGTGGCCTACATAAATTGACAAGGCGGCACTCAGTGCAGAGCACTGGCCGCGCAGGCCGAACAGATTTGCCACTGGGCCGAGCTGCATCTTCAGTTTCTGTCGGCAGCTCACATTGCAGGTCAGAGCAACGTGCAAGCCGATTATCTAAGCAGGCATCGGATCGATCCAGCAAAATGGGAACTAGCAGACGAAGTATTCCTGCAGATATGTGCCAAATGGGGCAAGCCTGTGATGGATCTTATGGCGACAAGTTCAAATGCTAAAGTCCCGTGCTTCTCCAGCAGAGAGATCCTCGCTCGACAGGGTTGGATGCCTTGACTCAGCCCTGGCCTCCGGGCCTACTATATGTGTTCCCTCTGTGGCCCTTGATAGGGTGCGTGCTCCTGCGGATTCGGCTGCACCCAGGAGAAGTGGTCCTCATCGCCCCGGATTGGCCCAGGAGGCCTTGGTATGCGGACCTCCGACAGATGCTAGTGGAGGCTCCCCTTCCTTTACCTCTGGTACCAAACCTGTTGTCACAGGGCCCAGTAGCCATGGAGGACGCCTGTCGCTTTGGTCTTATGGCCTGGCGATTGAGAGGGCGCAATTGAGGGACAAAGGCTATTCAAACACAGTCATTTCCACTCTCCTGCAGGCCCGCAAGCGTTCCACTTCCGTAGCTTATGCCAGGATTTGGCGCCAGTTTGAGTCTTGGTGTGCTTCAAAAGCGATCACACCGATGCGGGCTCCTGTCTTGCCGATTCTGGACTTTTTGCAGGATGGTGTACAAATAGTCTTGGCCTATAATTCCCTGCGGGTGCAAGTGGCAGCGTTGGCCTCCCTTCGTGGTAAGGTTGAAGGCGTGTCTTTAGCTGCTCATCCAGGTGTGGCACGGTTTCTTAGTGGGGTGCTTCGGCTCCGGCCTTCCGTGCGAGCACCCTGTCCAGCTTGGAACCTGGGGCTAGTTTTGAAGGCCCTGCAGGCTTCTCCTTTTGAGCCGCTTCGGCGAGCATCGGAGAAAGATTTGACACTAAAGGACGTTTTTTTTGTGGCCATTACTTCAGCGAGACAGGTGTCAGAGCTCCAGGCGCTGTCCTTTAGAGACCCATTTCTGCAATTCTCAGAGTCCGGGGTAACAGTTCGGTCCGTGCCTTCCTTCATGCCTAAGGTGGTTTCAGCGCTTCACCTAAACCAGCCTATTTTCTTGCCCTCCTTTGATAAGGAGGAGTTTCCAGAATCTTTTGGGCAGTTGCACCTGTTGGATGTGCGCAGGACTCTGCTGCAGTATCTGCGAGTTACTATCTCTTTCAGGATCTAAGATCATCTGTTTGTTTTGCTATCAGGTCCTCGCAGAGGGTCTCCAGCGTCTAAAGCCACTATTGCCCGCTGGCTCAAAGAAACTATCTTTTCAGCTTATCTGCTTGCCGGCCGGTCTCCGCCTGTAGCCTTTAAGGTGCATTCTACCAGAGCGATTTCTTCCTCTTGGGCTGAAACTGGAGCACTCTCTCGTCAAGAGATATGCAGTGCAGCAAACTGGGCTTCTAAGCTCTCTTTTGCCCGACATTACAGGCTGGATGTGGCTGCTAGGAGGGATGCGTGTTTTGGAGCACAAGTGCTAGCGCGTGGTGTGACCTGTTCCCACCCTATATAGGGATTGCTTTGTTACATCCCATACGTAATGGCTTCATCTGCTTGATTACCAAGGTAAGAACCTAATTTTCCCTTCCTTGTCATTTTCTTTCCTTTAGTCATAGCAGATGAAGCCATGAGCCCTCCCTTTATGATTGTCTGTATGCTGTGAATCTGTTTCAGGCTCTGTTCTTGTTTCCTGAAGTTCCTTCCTTGGGAGAAAGTTGGAAAACAGTCTTCAGGATTCATGTTCACTTATAGGAGGATGAGTCCATTCCCTCCAGGAGGTTGCGTGTATCCCCTCCAGTTATACAATAAGGAGGACGAGTGTATTCCCTCCAGGAGGATGTGTTCATTCCCTTCTTTTGAGTTCATGCCCTTGTTAAGGGGCCATCGTTTGCTGTGAGGAAAGTTCATGTTATTCCCATTGCGGTTTGCCATACTGCTTTGGAAGCTTCAAATACTGAAGAGGCAGTGGAGCTGGCTGGCCGTGAGGCACTGTGAAACGTTGAGTGCTCTCTATCTCCCCCTGCTGGTTGATGGACACAACCCATACGTAATGGCTTCATCTGCTATGACTAAAGGAAAGAAAATTATCAAGGTAAGAACCTAATTTTCCCTTAAACTCTGCCAAGCTAACCGCCTTCACCACGTTCTCTGGCAACAAATTCCAGAGTCTAATTACACGTTGGGTGAAGAAAAATTTTCTCCGATTCATTTTAAATTTACTACACTGTAGTTTCATCGCATGCCCCCTAGTCCTAGTATTTTTGGAAAGCGTGAACAGACGCTTCACATCCACCTGTTCCACTCCACTCATTATTTTATATACCTCTATCATATCTCCCCTCAGCTGTCTCTTCTCCAAGCTGAAAAGCCCTAGCCTGCTTAGTTCTTCTTCATAGGGAAGTCGTCCCATCCCCGCTATCATTTCAGTCGCCCTTCGCTGCACCTTTTCCAATTCCATTATATCTTTCTTGAGATGCGGCGACCAGAATTGAACACAATACTCAAGGTGCGGTCGCACCATGGAGCGATATAACAGCATTATAACATCCTCACACCTGTTTTCCATACCTTACCTAATAATACCCAACATTCTATTCGCTTTCCGAGCCGCAGCAGCACACTGAGCAGAAGGTTTCAGTGTATTATCGACAACGACACCCAGATGCTTTTCTTGGTCTGTAACTCCTAACGTGGAACCTTGCATGATGTAGGTATAATTCGGGTTCTTTTTTCCCACATGCATCACCTTGCACTTGCTCACATTAAACGTCATCTGCCATTTAGCCTCCCAGTCTCATCAGGTCCTTCTGTAATTTTTCACAATCCTGTTGCGAGTTAACGACTTTGAATAACTTTGAGGCATATTTTCAAAGCACTTTGGGAGGCTAAGTTCCATAGGTTTCTATGGAACTTTGGGAGGCTAAGTGCTTTGAAAATAAGCCTCTATGTGTCATCAGCAAATTTAATTACCTCGTTAGTTACTCCTATCTCTAAATAATTTATAAATATATTAAAAAGCAGCGGTCCTAGCACAGACCCCTGAGGAACCCCACTAACTACCCTTCTCCATTGTGAATACTGCCCATTTAACCCCACTCTCTTGTTTCCTATCCTTTAACCAGTTTTTAATCCACAATAGGACATTTCCTTCTATCCCATGACCCTCCAATTTCCTCTGTAGCTTTTCATGAGGTACCTTGTCAAACGCCTTTTGAAAATCCAGATACACTATATCAACCGGCTCCCCTTTGTCCACATGTTTGTTTACTCCTTCAAAGAATTGAAGTAAATTGGTCAGGCAAGATTTCCCCACACAAAAGCCGTGCTAACTCGGTCTTAGTAATCCATGTCCTCGGATGTGCTCTGTAATTTTGTTTTTAATAATAGCCTCTGCCATTTTCCCCGGCACCGACGTCAGACTCACCGGTCTATAATTTCCCGGATCTCCCCTGGAACCTTTTTTAAAAATGGGCATTACAACAGGGCCCATAGGAATAAAGTGGGCCCTGCTGGGGAATCCAAGATGGTGACCTGAAGGGAGCACATTGAAGCAGCTCCGGAACTCAATTATAAGTAACTTAGTACATAAGTACATAAGTACATAAGTAGTGCCATACTGGGAAAGACCAAAGGTCCATCTAGCCCAGCATCCTGTCACCGACAGTGGCCAATCCAGGTCAAGGGCACCTGGCACGCTCCCCAAACGTAAAAACATTCCAGACAAGTTATACCTAAAAATGCGGAATTTTTCCAAGTCCATTTAATAGCGGTCTATGGACTTGTCCTTTAGGAATCTATCTAACCCCTTTTTAAACTCCGTCAAGCTAACCGCCCGTACCACGTTCTCCGGCAACGAATTCCAGAGTCTAATTACACGTTGGGTGAAGAAAAATTTTCTCCGATTCTTTTTAAATTTACCACACTGTAGCTTCAACTCATGCCCTCTAGTCCTAGTATTTTTGGATAGCGTGAACAGTCGCTTCACATCCACCCGATCCATTCCACTCATTATTTTATACACTTCTATCATATCTCCCCTCAGCCGTCTCTTCTCCAAGCTGAAAAGCCCTAGCCTTCTCAGCCTCTCTTCATAGGAAAGTCGTCCCATCCCCACTATCATTTTCGTCGCCCTTCGCTGTACCTTTTCCAATTCTACTATATCTTTTTTGAGATACGGAGACCAGTACTGAACACAATACTCCAGGTGCGGTCGCACCATGGAGCGATACAACGGCATTATAACATCCGCACACCTGGACTCCATACCCTTCCTAATAACACCCAACATTCTATTCGCTTTCCTAGCCGCAGCAGCACACTGAGCAGAAGGTTTCAGCGTATCATCGACGACGACACCCAGATCCCTTTCTTGATCCGTAACTCCTAACGCGGAACCTTGCAAGACGTAGCTATAATTCGGGTTCCTCTTACCCACATGCATCACTTTGCACTTGTCAACATTGAACTTCATCTGCCACTTGCACGCCCAATCTCCCAGTCTCGCAAGGTCCTCCTGTAATCGTTCACATTCCTCCTGCGACTTGACGACCCTGAATAATTTTGTGTCATCGGCGAATTTAATTACCTCACTAGTTATTCCCATCTCTAGGTCATTTATAAATACATTAAAAAGCAACGGACCCAGCACAGACCCCTGCGGGACCCCACTAACTACCCTCCTCCACTGAGAATACTGGCCACGCAATCCTACTCTCTGCTTCCTATCTTTCAACCAGTTCTTAATCCATAATAATACCCTACCTCCGATTCCATGACTCTGCAATTTCTTCAGGAGTCTTCGTGCGGCACTTTGTCAAACGCCTTCTGAAAATCCAGATATACAATATCAACCGGCTCCCCATTGTCCACATGTTTGCTTACCCCCTCAAAAAAATGCATTAGATTGGTGAGGCAAGACTTCCCTTCACTAAATCCGTGCTGACTTTGTCTCATCAGTCCATGTTTTTGTATATGCTCTGCAATTTTATTCTTAATAATAGCCTCCACCATCTTGCCCGGCACCGACGTCAGACTCACCGGTCTATAATTTCCCGGATCTCCTCTGGAACCCTTCTTAAAAATCGGAGTAACATTGGCTACCCTCCAGTCTTCCGGTACTACACTCGATTTTAGGGACAGATTGCATATTTCTAACAGTAGCTCCGCAAGTTCATTTTTTAGTTCTATTAATACTCTGGGATGAATACCATCAGGTCCCGGTGATTTACTACTCTTCAGCTTGCTGAACTGACCCATTACATCCTCCAAGGTTACAGAGAATTCGTTTAGTTTCTCCGACTCCCCCGCTTCAAATATTCTTTCCGGCACCGGTGTCCCCCCCAAATCCTCCTCGGTGAAGACCGAAGCAAAGAATTCATTTAATTTCTCCGCTACGGCTTTGTCCTCCCTGATCGCCCCTTTAACACCATTTTCGTCCAGCGGCCCAACCGACTCTTTGGCCGGTTTCCTGCTTTTAATGTATCTAAAAAAATTTTTACTATGTATTTTTGCTTCCAACGCTAATTTCTTCTCAAAGTCCTTTTTTGCCCTCCTTATCTCCGCTTTGCATTTGGCTTGGCATTCCTTATGATCTATCCTGTTACTTTCAGTTGGTTCTCTTCTCCACTTTCTGAAGGATTGTTTTTTGGCTCTAATGACTTCCTTTATCTTACTGTTTAGCCACGCCGGCTGACGTTTAGTCTTTTTTCCCTTTTTTCTAATACGTGGAATATATTTGTCCTGAACCTCCAGGATGGTGTTTTTAAACAGCATCCACGCCTGACGCAAGTTTTTTACTCTGCGAGCTGCTCCTTTCAGTCTTTTTTTCACCATTTTTCTCATTTTGTCGTAATCACCTTTTCTATAGTTAAACGCTAGCGTACTTGATTTCCTAGTTTCACTTCCTTCAATGCCAATATCAAAACCGATCATATTATGATCACTGTTATCAAGCGGCCCTCGTACCGTTACCCCCTGCACTAGATCATGAGCACCACTAAGGACTAAGTCTAGTATTTTTCCTTCTCTTGTCGGCTCCTGAACTAGCTGTTCCATGAAGCTGTCCTTGATTTCATCAAGAAATCTTATGTCCCTTGCGTGTACAGATGTTACATTAACCCAGTCTATATGCGGGTAATTGAAATCCCCCATTATTATTGTGTTGCCCAGTTTGTTTGCGTCCCTGATTTCCTTTAACATTTCCGCATTCGTCTGTTCGTCCTTAAACAAATTTATACCTCGAAATGCCTAAACAGAGAGGCAGGCAAAGACCAGGTAGTGCGGTAGCCGCCTCTCCTCCGGTTGCGACGATGGACCGCTTCTTTGTGTCGGGGCGACAGCAGGGCAGTGACGCTTCACAGTTGAAAGAGACGGAGAAAGGAGAAATGTCTCCCCAACATGAAGCAAACATCTCTTTTAGCCCAGAATTGAGAGTCCCGCCACCAGTGCCTGCAATCGAGCAGGAACTCTCGGTACAGGGTTTCACACCCTCCGAGGTAGGGGTAGTGATCCCTGCAGCAGGGCCAGACTCCAGCAATCGATTACAGAATGCCCCGATGGGGAAAAGTGGTGATCTGCATGGCGACGGCGTTTTGGAAGGAAAATCTGCCGAGAAAGAGGAGGCTACTTCTGTGGGAACTGAGATTATTTCCTTAACACTGAGTAAGTCATCTTTACCTTCTAAACCTTCAACTGTTACATTGGAAACAATTTGGGAAGCCCTTTTGACATTGGAAACATCTTTTCCCCAAAAACTGGTGGTGTTAACTCAGAATGTTCAAACCCCTAAAACCATAGTTAAAACGGAGAAACAAATTAAAAATGTTGAAGAAAAATCTGAAAAAAATGCTAAAGATATAGAAACATTGCAACAGGTTTAAACAAATATTATAAAGGAAAATAAATGGTTGCAAAGGAAAATTGAAAACCAACAGAGGTCAAAGACTTTACGTGTTATAAATTTTCCAAAGCAAGAAATGGTTGCACCGCTCCTGACTTTTAAAAAATATATGTTTGAAATTTTGAGGGTTCCAGAGCAGGCTTGTCCACCAATTTCAAACATTTATTACCTACAACCATATAAAAAAAGCAACTACAGATCGACAACTGGAAGGTGGAGGGGGTGAATTGATATTTGAGAGTTTGAACCTTTCACAAGTTATAGAAGGAGAAGATGAGGGTTTGGAATTTGCAACTCTTATTGTTGCATTCGTATTACAACCAGATAGGGACTGGATATTAAAACAGTTTTTCAGACATAGAAAAGAAATGTTTATTAACTCCAAAATAAGGATAGATCCAGATGTTTTCAAGGTAACGCAAAAGAGGCGTCAATCTTTTCTTGAATTACACCCCATTGTGTTTCAATTGGGAGGATTATTCTGGTTGAATTTTCCGTGTAAATGTGAAATACATTTTCCTTAGCATCCCTCCGGACCGGCCCAGGATTGGACTGATGGGTTGTGCTCGCCTTCCAGCAGGTTGGAGACTGAGAAAAAACTCTGACTCTAGCGAGCCAATAGGAGCCCTGGTCACATGACCCTAGCCTCAGTATTTTCTCAGTCTCCCAGCAGGTAGGAAGTGAACCCATTAGTCTCTCTTTCTAAGGTTGTTGAATTTTTCTTTGTGTTCTTTGCTCTTTATTCTGTGCCACAGGAATTATTTAGAGGCTTGTCATTTCTTATAATTTGTTCAGTGTGTCAGCCTCAGGGGTGTTATACTCGGTTTTTCCGGGTCCCTCCCCCTTTTTTCCTCCCCATCTCCCTCATACTAAAGTTATAATATTAAATAGAGGGAAGGGCTACCCTTGAAAAAAAAAAAAAAAGAACTGAAAGAAAAGGGTTTATGCCTTTGGGAGAGGCAGCCAGTATAGTTTAAGCTATTTAAAGTTCTGTAAAGCAGTGCTTTCCCCTTTAAGATAATGAGCAGGCAGCTCTGTTGAGTGCTTTGTCTCTCTGTTTGTTATTAGCAGCTCAGCTGTTTTTTCTGTTTAAAAAAAAAAAAAAAGAGATGCATCGGTTTTTCAGTTCTTGCTTTTTGGTTCTCTTCGTCTGACTGGGGAAATATCTCTTTTATTTTTTGGTGCTCTCTGTTTTTCGCGAGTCTTTCTTTAGCTAATATTAAAGGCGCGAATCGCTACGGCATGTGCACGCGCGTCTCCGACATGACAGAAAAACTTAAGCATTGTGCGGTCTGTCAGCACCGGGGGGTTGGCACCTCCGGCACCTGTAAATTTTGTACGGCGCTAGATGTTGCTTCTGGACCGGTTCTTCCTTCCGTTTCGGCATCTACTTCTGCCGCTCCTGTTTCTTCGCCGTCGCGGTCCGCTTCACTAGTTGCGGAGGGGTCAAGCGCGCCTCCGTCGGCTGGCACATCGAAAGTGGCACGAATGGCGGCCATTTTGACTGTTGCTCCGCCATCGCATGAGCTCACGGGTTCTCGTACCCTGGATAATGCAGGGGATCCTGTTACAGAGCCTTTGGTACAGTCTGGAACCGCTCAGGCAGGGGTTTTTCCTCCTGAGTTCGTTCTCCAGATGTACCAGGCTTTTCTTATGCATAAAGACGGTTCAGGAGCAAGAGTCTCAGGGGAAGTTCTTAGTTCTATTCCTCCTGCTAAAAAACTTAGAGAAAGTGATTTGCAAGTGGATTTGTGGTCACAACAGGATCAAGAAATGCCCTTTTTAGAGGAGGAGGAGAAATTGGAAGAAAATGTCTGGAATGATCCTAATTTTTCCTCTTCAGATCCTGAGGCTGCAGCTTTTGCCCAGGGGGAGGATCCTTCAGTGGCTAGAATTTTTCACAAAGATGACTTGCAGGAGCTCATTTCTATGGTCTCCTCTACTTTGAACTTTGAAGATCTTCCGCCACCTGCTCAAACCCGTAAGGTAGACTTCTTGGTTAAGGGGTCTAGATCCGCAGCGAAAACTTTTCCCATGCATCAGGATATTTGGGATGTTATTAAAGCGCAATGGGAGGTTCCAGATGCGGCTTTTTGGCCGACTAGGTCTATGTCTCGTCTCTATCAGATTCCAGAGGAGGATAGAGCTAATCTTAAGGTGGCCGGTAGTAGATGCAGTGGTGTTGGCGGTTACGAAACGTAATACGGTTCCAGTGGACGGCGGAACGGCTCTTTGGGATGTTCAGGACAGAAGGTTAGATTCTCTGCTCAGGAATAGTTTTGATGTTTCTTCCTTAGCAGTGCAAGCTGCCATTTGTGGTTCTTTAGTGGCTAGAGCCTGTTTTTGCTGGGCGGAGAGAGTCCTGGACAGGTCTACGGATGATCTTCAAGCTATCGATGTTGATGTGGCTAGGATACAGACAGGGGCGGCAGTTTTGGCTGATGCCCTGTATGATTTGCTGCGAGCATCTTCTAAGTCTTTGGCTTTGGGAGTCGCTGCTCGCCGATCTCTGTGGTTGAAAGGCTGGTCGGCGGACGCGGCCTCCAAATCAAAGTTGAGTAAGTTTCCGTTTAAAGGTTCCTTCTTGTTTGGGGAGGAATTAGATAAATTGGTTAATTCTTTAGGAGATGCTAAGGTTCCTCGTCTACCTCGGCTGTCTGGAAGAGGTTCTTTGTTTGGTAGAGGTTCAGGGAGAGTTTTCCGTAGGTTTCAGGCTGGTCGGGGTTTTCAACCTCACAGGTCTTGTTTTTACAATAGGGCTCAGTCCTTTCGGGGTTCTTGCAGAGGAGCGGGTTTCTCCAATCCAGGTTTTAGAGCCCAGACCCGTCCTGCCCAATGAAGGTGCGAGGGCCTCTCCTCTGGTCCCTGTCGGAGCTCATCTTTCTCAGTTCTATCAGAGGTGGGCCCACATCACTTCAGATCAGTGGGTTTTGGAGGTCATTCGAGACGGGTATGCCTTAGAGTTCGCAAGGCCTATTTCATACGCCTTTCTGGAGTCTCCCTGTCGCTCTCCTCTCAAGGCGAGGGCTGTTCGGGACACTGTACAGAGGCTTCTAGATCGCCAGGCTATCTGTCCAGTCCCTCCTTCCGAGTACAGGCAAGGCCGGTATTCCATTTATTTTGTAGTTCCAAAGAAAGAAGACTCTTTTCGCCCTATTTTGGATCTCAAAGCGGTCAATCGAGTTCTCAGAGTCACAAGCTTTCGCAGGGAGACCCTGCAATCAGTCATAGTGGCTGTCCGCCAGGGAGAGATTTGTTTAATAAATCCTTGGAGACGGGAGAGGTTCCGAGGGATTGGAGAATGGCGGAGGTGGTCCCTCTCTACAAAAGTGGTGATAGGGAAGTAGCTGGAAACTAGGAAGAAGTGAAAGGAGGAAGACTAAAAAGGGAATTGTGAGACTGAAAGATGCTGAGAACCACTCTATAGATAATGATGAAGAAAAAGCAAATTTGCTAAATAGATACTTTTATTCTGTTTTCACAGAAGAAAATCCTGGAGCAGGACCGCAATGGACTGGCAAAAGTACATGTGAGAATGGAGTGGATATAGCACCGTTCACGGAAGAGAGTGTGTATGAACAACTTAAAAATCTAAAGGTGGACAAAGCAGTGGGGCCGGATAGAATCCACCCCAGGATATTGAGGGAGCACAGAGAGGTTCTGGCGGGTCCTCTTAAAGATTTGTTTAATAAATCCTTGCAGACGGGAGAGGTTCCGTGGGATTGGAGAACGGCGGAGGTGGTCCCTCTTCACAAAAGTGGTGATAGGGAAGAAGCTGGAAACTACAGGCCGGTAAGCCTCACTTCGATTATTGGAAAAGTAATGGAAGCGATGCTGAAGGAAAGGATAGTGAATTTCTCGGAAGCAAATAAGTTGCAAGATCCACGACAACATGGTTTTACCAAAGGGAAATCGTGCCAAACGAATCTCATTGAATTCTTTGACTAGGTGATCGGAGAATTAAATCAAGGACGTGCTATGGACGTAATCTACTTAGATTTCAGCAAAGCTTTTGACACGGTTCCCCACAGGAGGCTTTTAAATAAACTGGATGGGCTGAAGATAGGACCTAAAGTGGTGAACTGGATTAGGAACTGGTTGACGGACAGACGCCAGAGGGTGGTGGTGAATGGAGTTAGCTCGGAGGAGGGAAAGGTGAGTAGTGGAGTGCCTCAAGGATCGGTGCTGGGGCCGATTCTGTTCAATATATTTGTGAGTGACCTTGCCGAAGGGTTAGAAGGTAAAGTTTGCCTATTTGCGGATGATACTAAGATCTGTAACAGAGTGGAAACCCCGGAGGGAGTGGAAAACATCAAAAAGGATCTGAAGAAGCTAGAACAATGGTCTAAGGTCTGGCAATTAAAATTCAATACCAAACGCAATTCTGGGTATTCAGCAAAAATCGGTTTCAAATTACAAAATTAGCAAACTATAACAGAAACCTTAATTGAAACTTTAAAGTATTAAAAATGTTCTCATTTACTCATATTGTATACATAATTACTTTTTGTAAAAAGCTCAATAAAATTGTATAAATATTTATTTGTTGTGCTCAGTTTTTTTGGTGTATTGCTGTGGACTAAAAGTCCAAGCTTTGCAGGGACACCACATTTACATCATAGCACATCCTACCTCCATCCTGATCATAATGTTTAATTGATGGACAATATCCAAAAAAAGATGTTAAACTGGTGTTCAAAAAAATTGAATAACAGCTACTTAGCTTAGGTAGAGATTGTGCAGAACCAAAGTTCTTGTCCACTGCAATACTTTTTTCAGAAAAATCACTCCGTGCAAGACATAAGAACAAAAGAATCACTGTTCATCGATTTTAGTTCCCTATATGGGCCATGTTTCGCCAGACTAGTGGCGTCTTCAGGGGAACTGATCTGAAATACAGGTTAAAGATCGTATAAAAACCAGCACTTCACCTCGTATTTAAAAATGAATGTAGAACAGCCATGAAAATTTAAATTACAAAATATGCTCCCATTCAGCAAAAATTCAATTCTTTACTCACTTTTCAGCAAAACCAGGGAGGAACACCACCCTGTCCGGTTCACAAACCTACTTCCGAATGCCCACACATGCGCAGAATATATGTCAGGCATCAGCTGTTTCCAAACGGTGGGAAAAGATTAGATGAGAGCTTGCCATTCAATTTCCCTGTTCAGGCCACTAGGGGCCACTGTTCACCATCGAAAAATAAATTCTTGTTCTTTCTGAAGTAGCAAACGAGAGACGTCTCCACCTAAAGGTAAAACAATCTGAAAAAGCACAACAAATTTTAAATCTTTGATGTTATGATGTGCTTGTATCCAGTGATCCACAAGCGGAGCTTCATGTTTGCTATTTCTTAGGTGACTCAGATGTTCACCAATCCTCTGTTTAATCCGTCTGCTGGTGTGCCCTATGTACCATTTAGTGCATGGGCACACTATGCCATAAACTACTTGTGAAGAATTGCAATCCGTAGACTTATTCAAGAAAAAAGGTTTATTTGTCCAGGGATTAGTAACTCTCATAGTTTGCCAGGCATGCTGGCAGTAAACACATCTGCCACAGCTTTTATGACCTTTTATTTCAGATGCAGAAGCAGTCCACAATCCTGGATTGACAGATGCCAGTATCTCACCTAAATTGTGATCACGCATGTAGGCAAATGTTGGTGCTTGATCAAATCCAAGAGTGGTCAACATAGACCATTGTTTATTAATGATGTTCTTAATTTCATTCGTTTGGCGAGAATAAGGTAGCACGCATACCAATCTTTCGTCTGTACATCGTGGTTTAGGTGGCGGATTAACCAGCCAATAACGGTCAGCACTCATTGCTCTCTTAAAAGCTCTTTTAATGATCTTATTGGGGTATGCTCAAGCTCTAAACCTCTTATACAAGTCCACAGCCGAACTCCTAAAGCACTCCTTCAATGTAGATAATTTTTTTACACGCAGAAATTGACCCAAAGGGATTCCATTCTTAGAGGCTACTGGATGAAAACTTCGATAGTGTAGTAGCGTATTAGAATCAGTTATTTTTCGATATATTTCTGTAATGAAACTCCCTTCTTGTAGCTGGATGGTCATATCAAGAAAATTGATCGATTGCCTACCAATAGATGACTCAAATTTAATATTTGTATACTGAATTTAAATAGGACAAAAAACAATGGAGCTCACCCTGATCACCAGTCCAAATGAGAATCACATCGTCAATAAAACGCTTCCATAATCTGATATTAGAGAGAAATCTTGATGGATATAGAAATTTCTGCTCAAAATCTGACATGTAAAGGCATGCGATAGTAGGTGCAACAGTAGCACCCATTGCAATGCCATGTGTTTGAAGAAAATATTGATCTCCAAATCGAAAATAGTTCTTCTTGATGATGATCTCCGTCATTTGATTTAAAAGAGTAATTTTCTCCAAAGATATTTCAAGTTGCTCCAGGTGAAAACTCACAAGATTACAAGCATCAGTGTGTGGAATGCTAGTGTAAAGAGATACAATGGATATAACAAAAGAGAGGGAACGAAGTACAAACTAAAGTCCAAACAAAAAAAACAGCACCACGGGCCTTTAAAAATGGAACACAGTTCTTTAATGAATGAGCCTTGACAAAAAGACCCGACACGGGCCATGTTTCGGTGACTAGCACCTGCGTCAGGGGTCACAGTGATGACGTGGAAAACTTGGGGAATAACTCGAATATATTCCTGTACAATATATTATTCCATACCCCACGTCTCATATAGTAAAAGCTACAAAGCACCAAGGCACTTTCACTTTCTGTATCCAAATGGATATTGTAGAGGAATATATTCGAGTTATTCCCCAAGTTTTCCACGTCATCACTGTGACCCCTGACACAGGTGCTAGTCACCGAAACACGGCCCGTGTCGGGTCTTTTTGTCAAGGCTCATTCATTAAAGAACTGTGTTCCATTTTTAAAGGCCCGTGGTGCTGTTTTTTTTTGTTTAGTGTAAAGAGATACAACATCTAATGATACCAATATAGCAGGAGTTTCAATCGGTTCAATATTTTGCAAAATTTGTAACAGATGAGCTGAATCTCTAAGATAAGACGGGGTTTGAAGTACCCTAGGTTGTAAATAATAGTCCAGAAACTGGGAGAGAGGCTCATTAAGGGATCCACACCCAGAAACTATAGGGCGGCCTGGAGGTTGTCGTAGTGCCTTATGAATTTTCGGCAAGAAGTATATAAAAGGTGTACGAGGATGCTGTTTAAATAAATATCGATGTTCTTTATTCGTTAAAGTTCCAGCTCGAGCAGACTGCAATAACATGTCATTAACTAGCTGTTGAAATGCCGGTCCTGGATCATGATCTACTTGCTGGTAAAACTTTGTATCCGACAACTGTCGGAGCGCTTCAGCATGATAGTCAGTGGTATTTTGAAAAACTACCCCTCCTCCTTTATCAGCCCGCATTATCTTAATGCTAGTGTCTGATTTCAGACTTTTAATAGCTTCTCTTTGTGATGTCGTTAAATTTGGGGGTACATAGTTCAATTTACTCTCCATATTATCAAGATCCCATAAAACTAGCCGTTGAAAAGCTTCCAACAATACATCAGGCGGCCCTGGAGGCAGCCAGGAAGAGGGTAAACGATGAGTTGACATAAAAGTTTGAAATTCTTCCTGGGTATCAGTTTTTTCTTGTTGACCAAAATATACTCTAAGTTTCAGTTTACGGAAGAATCTATAAAGTTGTTTTCGATTGTTAAAGCTATCATACCATGAAGTAGGAACAAAAGATAAACCAAGTTCCAGGACACTCATCTGAGATGCTGTTAAAGTCCTATCCGATATATTGAAAACTACTCTCTTGTCCCCCGCAGTTGTCGCCGACCCCTGCCTGACTTGCTGAGACCTTGTTGCACATTGAGCTGGCTGGCGGGTTCCTGGGGTAAAAAAGGTTCTGTAGATGATGGTACAGTTATCGCAGTTGTTATTGGTACATGAGTCAAAGATCTCACATTTCCATTAATAGATTCCTCACTTGAAGAATCACTTGAAGTGTTTACAAAACCAACACGCTTCATTTTGCGAAATCTTTTAGACCTTTTATTAACATCCATCCACGGATATACATAACCTTTAGTGTAATCACTTTCATCATGTTTAAATTTCGCAATTTTTGCCCCCGTATCTCAAGCTTATATTTTTCCATGTTATTCTGATGTACCTGGAGCTGTGAATCATAATTAGGGCTACCAACAACCTTCATAGCTTCAAGCTTATCCTGTACATCTTGTTGTTGTTTCAGCAGCTCTTTTTGCAATTTATCAATTGTTAATAACATTAAGTCTAGAGAACAGCGTGTGATCATATCATTCCACTGCAGGACAAACTCTTTATCCTCCAGGAACCGCGGTTCTTTATTCCACCGCAGTCCCCGGGGAACACGCTGTGCATGGTAATATTCAACGAGAGTTTTCATGTGAAATTCAGTACAGATCGCTAATTTGTTGATCCGACCTATATCAGACCAATCAAGAGTCATGCATTCCTCAATGGATGTAAATAACCTATCCCCCGTCAGTAATTCGTGTATTCGTTCAGCAGGTAGTCCAGATTTGGAGCTCCAACCTGTTGCCATATTCAACCCTTTATCATGTGAAAATACCAAACGCAATTCTGGGTATTCAGCAAAAATCGGTTTCAAATTACAAAATTAGCAAACTATAACAGAAACCTTAATTGAAACTTTAAAGTATTAAAAATGTTCTCATTTACTCATATTGTATACATAATTACTTTTTGTAAAAAGCTCAATAAAATTGTATAAATATTTATTTGTTGTGCTCAACAACAAATAAATATTTATACAATTTTATTGAGCTTTTTACAAAAAGTAATTATGTATACAATATGAGTAAATGAGAACATTTTTAATACTTTAAAGTTTCAATTAAGGTTTCTGTTATAGTTTGCTAATTAAAATTCAATGCCAAGAAATGCAAAGTGATGCACTTAGGGAATAGAAATCCACGGGAGACGTATGTGTTAGGTGGCGAGAGTCTGATAGTACGGACGGGGAGAGGGATCTTGGGGTGATAGTATCTGAGGATTTGAAGGCGACGAAACAGTGTATCTAGAAGGTTGTTAAGCTGTATAGAGAGAGAGGTGTGACCAGCAGAAGA
The DNA here is from genome assembly GCF_901765095.1 of Microcaecilia unicolor. NCBI lineage: Eukaryota > Metazoa > Chordata > Amphibia > Gymnophiona > Siphonopidae > Microcaecilia > Microcaecilia unicolor. Next base: position 233,623,174 of record NC_044036.1, read on the forward strand.
AAGGGAGTGTTGATGCCCCTGTATAAGTCATTGGTGAGGCCCCATCTGGAGTATTGTGTTCAGTTTTGGAGGCCGTATCTTGCTAAGGATGTAAAAAGAATCGAAGCGGTGCAAAGAAAAGCTACGAGAATGGTATGGGATTTGCGTAACAAGACGTATGAGGAGAGACTTGCTGACCTGAACATGTATACCCTGGAGGAAAGGAGAAACAGGGGTGATATGATACAGACGTTCAAATATTTGAAAGGTATTAATCCGCAAACGAACCTTTTCCGGAGATACGAAGGCGGTAGAACGAGAGGACATGAAATGAGATTGAAGGGGGGCAGACTCAAGAAAAATGTCAGGAAGTATTTCTTCACGGAGAGAGTAGTGGATGCTTGGAATGCCCTCCCGCGGGAGGTGGTGGAGATGAAAACGGTAACGGAATTCAAACATGCGTGGGATAAACATAAAGGAATCCTGTTCAGAAGGAATGGATCCTCAGGAGCTTAACCGAGATTGGATAGCAGAGCCGGTAGTGAGAAGCGGGGATAGTGCTGGGCAGACTTATACGGTCTGTGCCAGAGCCAGTGGTGGGAGGCGGGACTGGAGGTTGGGAGGCAGGGATAGTGCTGGGCAGACTTATACGGTCTGTGCCAGAGCCGGTGGTGGGAGGTGGGGATAGTGCTGGGCAGACTTATACGGTCTGTGCCAGAGCCGGTGGTTGGGAGGCGGGGATAGTGCTGGGCAGACTTGAAGAGCATAGGTACAAATCAAAGTAGGGTATACACAAAAAGTAGCACACATGAGTTGTCTTGTTGGGCAGACTGGATGGACTGTGCAGGTCTTTTTCTGCCGTCATCTACTATGTTACTATTTGACAGCCTTAGATCTCACAGAGGCCTATTTGCATATCCCTATTCGTCCGGCACACCACAAATTCTTGCGCTTTGCAATGCAGTTTCGCGCTTTACCTTTCGGTCTTGCGACGGCCCCACGCACTTTTACCAAAGTTATGGTCGTGGTGGCCGCGGCCCTCAGAAAGGAGGGAATTCTTGTTCATCCATACCTAGACGATTGGTTAATCAGAGCGAAGTCTTATCAAGAGAGTTGTCAAGTCACAGGTCGAGTGATGCAGTTCTTGCAGTCTCTAGGTTGGGTGGTGAATGTCGCCAAGAGTCGGTTAGTTCCATCGCAGTCTCTGGAGTATTTGGGAGTCATCTTCGACACAAACATCGGTCGAGTCTTTCTACCGCAGGCCAGGATTGTAAAGCTCCGGACTCAGATACGGGACTTTCTTCAGCATCAGCGTCTGTGTGCTCGAGATTATCTTCAGGTTCTAGGGTCCATGGCGGCACTGTAGAGGTAGTGCCCTGGGCCAGGCTTCTTATGAGACCTCTTCAGTGGTCCCTTCTTTCCCGATGGTCCTCTCAGAGCGACTCACTACTGAGGCGTCTGCCTCTCCACTACCGGGAACGCAGCTCTCTGTTTTGGTGGCTACGGATGAAGAATCTAACAGTAGGAATGCCTTTGGAACCTCCTCGGTGGATACCGTTAATGACCGATGCCAGTCTCCGCGGCTGGGGAGCGCATTGCTTGGGCAAGTGGACCCAGGGCCTCTGGTCTCGTCTAGAAGCAGCTCAATCAGTCAACTTTTTGGAGACCAGAGCGATCCGGTTAGCTCTGCAGCACTTCACTCCTCTCCTCATAGGAAAAGCGGTGCGGATTCTTTCGGACTATGCCTCGGCAGTAGCCTATGTCCACCGTCAAGGGGGTACGAAATGCCGTCTCTTGTGTCGGGAGGCGGGAGAGTCTTCTTGCCTGGGCAGAGGTTCACCTCACGGCCATTTCAGCATCGCATGTAGCGGGAGTGGAGAACGTTCAAGCCGACTTTCTCAGCCGTCACACTCTCAATCCGGGAGAATGGACTCTCAGTGCTCAGGCGTTCCAGTTTATAGTGGATCGCTGGGGCACTCCAGTTCTAGATCTGTTCGCCACCAGTCTCAACTCGAAGGTCCCTCGATTCTTCAGTCGCCGAAGGGATGCAGGAGCAGCAGGGGTAGATGCTCTCTTGCAGCAGTGGCCCTCCGACCTTCTATACGCGTTTCCTCCTTGGCCGCTCATAGGTCGCCTCCTTCAGAAGATCGAGGAACACGGAGGAGTGGTAATTTTGGTGGCACCGGATTGACCTCGGCGTCCGTGGTACGCGGATCTGCAACGTCTGTCGGTGGCGTCTCCTCTTCGGCTTCCAGTTCACAGGGCTCTGCTGGTACAAGGGCCCATTCTACATCCAGATCCGGCTTGATTTTGTCTTATGGCTTGGCTCTTGAACGAGCCCGTTTAACTAAACGAGGTTTTTCAGCACAAGTGATTTCCACCATGCTTCGGTGTCGTTGGCGTTCCACTTCTCTAAACATTCGCACTTGGAGAATTTTTGAGGCGTGGTGTGCAGAGTCTAGCATTCTTCCGTTTCGGGCGTCCGTGCCTCAGATGTTAGATTTTCTTCAACGAGGTTTTGATAAAGGGCTATCTCTTTCCTCTCTTAAGGTGCAAGCGGCAGCTCTTTCCTGTTTCAGAGGTCGGATTCGGGGAAAATCTTTCGCCAGTCTTCCTGATGTGGTCCATTTTTGAAGGGAGTCAGCCTTCTTCATCCTCCGGTAAGATCGGTATTTCCATCTTGGGATCTTAATCTTGTTCTTTCGTCTTTGACAAAGCCACCATTTGAGCCGTTGCAAGCATGCTCTTTGAAAGATTTGACACTTAAGACAGTGTTTTTGATGGCTATTGCTTCAGCTAGGAGGGTCTCTGAGTTGCAAGCTTTTTCCTGTAGGGCTCCTTTTCTGGAATTTTCTAAGGAGCGAGTAGTGCTTCGTCCTATTCCTTCCTTTTTGCCTAAGGTATTGTCTCGGTTTCATCTGTCCCAGTCAGTTTTTCTTCCAGTTCTGGGATCGGCCTCAGGGACGCAGGAGCAGAGACGGTTGCATACTCTGGATGTTAAGTGAGTGCTTAAACGATATCTCTCAGTTACTGAGGGCTTTCGTCGCACGGACCGTCTTTTTCTACTCGTAGCCGGTCACCGTAAGGGGTTGTCGGCTTCTAAACCCACATTGTCAAAGTGGATTAAAGAGATGATAGCCTTGGCCTACCTTTTGGCAGGTAAAGCAGTCCCAGAAGCTTTTAAAGCTCATTCGACTAGAGGTCAAGCAGCGTCCTGGGCCGAGTGTTCCTTGGTACCGCCTGCGGAGATTTGTAAGGCAGCGACTTGGTCCGCTCTTCATTCATTTTCTAAACATTACAGACTCGATGTTAAGTCTAAACAGGAAGCGGTCTTTGCATCCCGAGTGCTCACGGCGAGTTTGCTAGGGTCCCTCCCGTAGGACTACTGCTTTGTTACGTCCCATCAGTCCAATCCTGGGCTGGTCCGGAGGGATGCTAAGGAAGTAGAAATTAGACCTTACCTGCTAATTTGCTTTCCTTTAATCCCTCCGGACCGGCCCAGGCCCCTCCCTGTTCTAGCTTTCTGTCTAGGTTTGCATGTTCTATTTCTTTGTTTACAGAGCTGTTTTTTGCTAGTTAGTTGAAAAAAAAAAAAAACAAGAAAAATTGTTCTTCTGTTAAGGCCATACCGCTGCTCTGGTAAGGGTATGTGGTGAGCCATTATAGTGAGGCCATACCGATGCTCTGGTAAGGGTAGTCGGTGAGCCATTACAGTTAGGCCATACCGATTCTCTGGTAAGGGTTTTCGGTGAGCCATTAAGATAAGGCCATGCCGCTGCTCTGGTGAGGGTTGTCGGTGAGCCTTTATTAGAGCACGTTCTCAATTGTGCTCTCTGGCTGCTGGAATTCCTTGAGGCACAGAATGTATTGTTCTTCTTCTTTCTGCTTTGTTATTCAAATACTGAGGCTAGGGTCACGTGACCAGGGCTCCTATTGGCTCGCTAGAGTCAGAGTTTTTTCTCAGTCTCCAACCTGCTGGAAGGCGAGCACAACCCATCAGTCCAATCCTGGGCCGGTCCGGAGGGATTAAAGGAAAGCAAATTAGCAGGTAAGGTCTAATTTCTACTTCTTTGACCCATTTCATTTGAAAACGTTCTTAGATTCTAAGAAAGTAACCACTCCATCTCTGAGCTTAGAAACGGTTATAACAACACCACTTCAATTGTAAGGATAATATAACCCTGTAAAACTCCCTTTTGAGCCTCTGATCTAGAATTTAAAATATGCATTATTGTATTGTATAGTGCCTTGTTTTTCCCCCAAATTAGTGGACTAATGTTAGAAGACTATATTCACAAATCTTATAATACAGAGAAAAATTATCTTATTTCTGTACAAGATTGTTCTTGAAATTGTAAATAAGAAATATATAAATAAAGAAGAAAAAAATAAAATGGGCCCTGCTGCAGATAACTCGAGCTAAGCTTTAGTAAACAACCCCCTTAATGTTCAAATGCTGAACCAGAGCAAGGCTGCTAGGTTACTCCTGAGTTTGTTCTGTTTTGCATGATAGCTTGGTGGCAGCTTTTGCACTTTTGGAAGTGGGAACAAGGTTTCCTGTTGGCATCTGAGAAGAGATGGGCTTCAGAATCACAGACGTGGCCCCATCAGCGCAGTGGCGTTCCTGGCCTGGATGGCACCCGGGGCGGAGCGCCGATGCGCCCCCCCCTCCAAGTGTACACCACTGGGCGGGGGGGGGGGGGGGGTGCCGCGGCGCACGCCGGGGGGGGGGGGAGGATGTGCGCCACTTTCAGACGGGGAATTTACCCATCTATGTTTAGCGTGTTTCCAACGCTCGGGGGAGGAAATAACGTCTGAAGCCATCCCCGGGGCCTCAGCACCCGGAGGGAAGCCAGGATGCAGCGCAATGTCAGACACCTGCGGCAGAGCTCTTTTCAGCATGAACGCCTTATGCATTAAAAGCACAAACTCAGGGGAGAAAAACTCACCCTGGCCCTCCGCCTCCGAATTAGGAGAAACGGATGTAGGCGCTCCTCTGGCAGCCTCTAAACAAGGCGTCCCCCTGCACTCAGATTCCTCCGCAACCGCGAGGGTCGAGACATGCGGTGCTTCTAAAATGGCGCCCGCTGCCAGTTCCATCGAGCGGTAAGAAACATCGCTCGCCATGCTCATACAAGCGTGAGCGTCTAAGGAGCATGTTTTACACAGACCTGCTGCTATCTGCGTTTACCACAACGGGAGCAGTGCTTAACTCCCTCAGCAGCCATCGCCCGACTGGACGGAAATATGGCAATAAAATGGTGGCTTAGCGCCAAAACTTACCCCGTTCGGAACAGCGTCCGCAGGACCTCCCCGGAGGAGCTGGGCACCACTCTCACCTCAGAAGACCGAGTCAACGAGCTCCGGTCAAGCTGCACAGGACCAGAATCTCTGGAAAAAGCCTCATTACAGCCACGCAGTAAAAGCGCGCTTTTTTTTTTTTTTTAACGCTGTGAGGAAAGTTGGAGGCAGGCAGCAACAGAGGAACTCCTGGAGGTGGGGGGAATGGGTAAGGCAGGAAAAGGGCGAACCTACATGCCTTTAAAGTGGGCATCACCAGCCACAACACCCCTGCTCAACTGGCAACGCACAGGCAGTCTGAAATCCAGGAGCTGATCAAGCTACGTCCACAACTGCTGGGAGATAGAGAAACACTGAAGGCAGTTGGGGCTAGCCATCCAAGAGGCACTATGGTTTTTCAGTGTTTTCTATCTCCACCTGCTGGTAGGCGGATACAACCCATCAGTTAATGGATTCATCTGCTGCTGATGACAAGGAAATAGAAGCTGCCACCTTAGGTGACTGCCTAATTTGCCTAATGGTTGAGCCGGCCCTGCATATGGTAGTCTAATGACAAATCTCTCAACCCACAAAAAATCCATCAGTTAATGAAAAATGTTTGGGCCTTTCAGCCCGAAAGATGGCACTGAGCAGATCTGTAGTTTAGGCGTGCCAATTCTGAGAAGCTCTTTTTGGCTGCAGCTGGGGGTCTCTAAAACACTGGGGAATGCCGCAGTGGATTTTACTGGATACCAGGAGAGAAGTTTCACTTAAATTATGCCAAATTCATGAGAGGAACAAAAGATACAGACTTTGATAGAGTTTAAAAAAAAAAAAAAAAAGAAACCCACAGACCGGTCAATATTTAGAACAATTTAGCCACATAAATGGGACTTAGCTGGCTATCTTGGTTAGCAACTAGCTGGTTATATTGTGTGATATAACCAGCTATCCGCATTTCAGCACAAAGCCGGCTAAGTTTGGCAGCCATCTTTGGTCACGTCAATAGGTGGAATAACCTTGGCCAGTTCCAACTTAACTGACCAGCAATGAATATGGTCTTCGGCGGTTATGTTGAAACCGAACAAATTTAAACTGGATATTCAATGCCAGTCACCGGAAACGGCCTGGCATTCAATATGCAGGGTCAGCGTCGACCACAGGAGGCATCCTTGCTACCTCCTGCGGTCTGAAAATCAGCACCAGAGACACTAATAACTTCTAATCTCATCATATGCTCCTAGGACTACAGAATGAAGAGAAATACAAAAGCTCTGTAAATACTGGGGTATGTTCTGTTGCCCCTGCAGTGCCATACCCCTAAATTACAGAGCCTCTGCCTCACTGTACCACAGTGAAGGAACTACACAGAATATTCTAAGGAATAAAGAAAAAATTGTAGCTTTTCAGCACCAGTCTCTTATCTTTTTTCTGCTAAGGATATGTAACAGGTTTTTTTTTCTCTTTATTTAATGGTATTATTGTTTGTATTTCTAAACCAATTAGCGGCTGATAGGTGAAATATCAAAAATAAAGTGATACTTGATGAGGATGATGCTTCTTTTATACTATAGAATTTTTAAAATCTCATAGCTTTAAAGGATAAATAAAGGACATCAGAATGCCAATTCATGGAAACTACCACTGCTCTGGCTGGATCAGAAAATATGGATCCAGACTGTCCAAAATCACTGTCTCCCAGTCCTAGCTGCCCTGTACTGTGACGCTGATGCAGTGGCGTACCAAGGGGGGGGGGGGGCGGTGAGGGTGGTCCGCCCCGGGTGCACGCCGCGGCAGAAAAAAGATAAGAGACTGGTGCTGAAAAGCTACAATTTTTTCTTTATTCCTTAGAATATTCTGTGTAGTTCCTTCACTGTGGTACAGTGAGGCAGAGGCTCTGTAATTTAGGGGTATGGCACTGCAGGGGCAACAGAACATACCCCAGTATTTACAGAGCTTTTGTATTTCTCTTCATTCTGTAGTCCTAGGAGCATATGATGAGATTAGAAGTTATTAGTGTCTCTGGTGCTGATTTTCAGACCGCAGGAGGTAGCAAGGATGCCTCCTGTGGTCGACGCTGACCCTGCATATTGAATGCCAGGCCGTTTCCGGTGACTGGCATTGAATATCCAGTTTAAATTTGTTCGGTTTCAACATAACCGCCGAAGACCATATTCATTGCTGGTCAGTTAAGTTGGAACTGGCCAAGGTTATTCCACCTATTGACGTGACCAAAGATGGCTGCCAAACTTAGCCGGCTTTGTGCTGAAATGCGGATAGCTGGTTATATCACACAATATAACCAGCTAGTTGCTAACCAAGATAGCCAGCTAAGTCCCATTTATGTGGCTAAATTGTTCTAAATATTGACCGGTCTGTGGGTTTCTTTTTTTTTTTTTTTTTTAACTCTATCAAAGTCTGTATCTTTTGTTCCTCTCATGAATTTGGCATAATTTAAGTGAAACTTCTCTCCTGGTATCCAGTAAAATCCACTGCGGCATTCCCCAGTGTTTTAGAGACCCCCAGCTGCAGCCAAAAAGAGCTTCTCAGAATTGGCACGCCTAAACTACAGATCTGCTCAGTGCCATCTTTCGGGCTGAAAGGCCCAAACATTTTTCATTAACTGATGGATTTTTTGTGGGTTGAGAGATTTGTCATTAGACTACCATATGCAGGGCCGGCTCAACCATTAGGCAAATTAGGCAGTCACCTAAGGTGGCAGCTTCTATTTCCTTGTCATCAGCAGCAGATGAATCCATTAACTGATGGGTTGTATCCGCCTACCAGCAGGTGGAGATAGAAAACACTGAAAAACCATAGTGCCTCTTGGATGGCTAGCCCCAACTGCCTTCAGTGTTTCTCTATCTCCCAGCAGTTGTGGACGTAGCTTGATCAGCTCCTGGATTTCAGACTGCCTGTGCGTTGCCAGTTGAGCAGGGGTGTTGTGGCTGGTGATGCCCACTTTAAAGGCATGTAGGTTCGCCCTTTTCCTGCCTTACCCATTCCCCCCACCTCCAGGAGTTCCTCTGTTGCTGCCTGCCTCCAACTTTCCTCACAGCGTTAAAAAAAAAAAAAAGCGCGCTTTTACTGCGTGGCTGTAATGAGGCTTTTTCCAGAGATTCTGGTCCTGTGCAGCTTGACCGGAGCTCGTTGACTCGGTCTTCTGAGGTGAGAGTGGTGCCCAGCTCCTCCGGGGAGGTCCTGCGGACGCTGTTCCGAACGGGGTAAGTTTTGGCGCTAAGCCACCATTTTATTGCCATATTTCCGTCCAGTCGGGCGATGGCTGCTGAGGGAGTTAAGCACTGCTCCCGTTGTGGTAAACGCAGATAGCAGCAGGTCTGTGTAAAACATGCTCCTTAGACGCTCACGCTTGTATGAGCATGGCGAGCGATGTTTCTTACCGCTCGATGGAACTGGCAGCGGGCGCCATTTTAGAAGCACCGCATGTCTCGACCCTCGCGGTTGCGGAGGAATCTGAGTGCAGGGGGACGCCTTGTTTAGAGGCTGCCAGAGGAGCGCCTACATCCGTTTCTCCTAATTCGGAGGCGGAGGGCCAGGGTGAGTTTTTCTCCCCTGAGTTTGTGCTTTTAATGCATAAGGCGTTCATGCTGAAAAGAGCTCTGCCGCAGGTGTCTGACATTGCGCTGCATCCTGGCTTCCCTCCGGGTGCTGAGGCCCCGGGGATGGCTTCAGACGTTATTTCCTCCCCCGAGCGTTGGAAACACGCTAAACATAGATGGGTAAATTCCCCGTCTGAAAGTGGCGCACATCCTCCCCCCCCCCTCCCGGTGGTCGGGCTGTGGGGAGTCTGAGGGGTCTGGCAGGCCCTCAGGGACAGATGATCCAGAGGAGGGTGTCTTTGCCACTGGATTTGGATGATCCCAATGCGGTCCGGATTTTCCACCGCAACGAGCTGCCAGTTCTTACTACTGACGCCTTGCAGGCCCTCTCAATTGATGATCCTGCTGAAGTCAAGGCCTCCTCTGTTAATCTTAGGATGGCAAGTACTAAGAAGCCTACTCGGGCCTTTCCGGTGCATGACTTCATCCAAGAGCTTATTTCTGCTCAATGGTCTGACCCTGATGGGCCGTTGAAAGTGGCCAGGGCTATGGGTCAGCTTTACCCTCTGCGTGAGGAGCACTTGGCCCCTTTGGGGATGCCTAAAGTGGATGCATTGGTCACGGCGGTGACAAAAAAGACCACTCTCCTAGTAGAGGGAGGCAGGGCCGGTCTTAGGAAGTGCGGGACCCTGTGCAGACCAATTTGGTGGGGCCCCGCCCCCACCCCAGCTCTACCCCAGTGATAAGATTATTCAATTTTTAGAAAATTTTTTAATTATGAAATTTCAAATAAAGACAAATGAAGCTAAACTTGCACAGAAAAACTGATTGAAATAATAAGCACAATGCTATCATGAACCCCCCCCTCCCCAGAAATTATTCAGTTCAAGTCCACTACAATTAGTAGTTCCAATTCTCATAACCCCTAGGGATCAGAAGTGCGGACATACAATCTCTCCACTGCAAAACACTGTACACAAACTTGTGCAAAAACACACTCATAACCTTACCAAACCATAACAGCACTAATTCCAAGGACAGGACGAGCTACAACTTTATGCGTGGAGAGGCAGAACTGTAATTACACCAGGCTCTAAAACACCAATCCACTACCTCGTGAAAAAAAAAAAACCAAAAAGGGCTGCAAATACTACACGCTAGCAGGATACTGCACCTTGATCACACATGAAAAACACATGACACAACAGATATGAAGGCAAAATACTGAACTGGAAAGTTACCTCAAGAAGTCAGACTCAGCATGCAGCAATACTAGAAAAATTGAAACTTACATGCAAAATATCACAGATGCACATTTCCAAAAGCTGACATTCCAATTAATAAATTCTGAATAAAATACTTTTTTCTACCTTTGTTGTCTATTCATTTAGTTTTTCTATTCACTTTGGTCCCAGTGTCTTCTGTTTTATGCAGTGTCTTCTTTCCATTTGATATTTTTTCTCTCACCATGTCCACCATTCTCCTGTGTCCTTATGTGTCCTGTCTACCATCTGTAGCCCTGTCCCTATAGTTTCTCCAGTTTCAGCATCTGCCTTCAAAGTGTTCCTAACTAGCCCTTAAATTCAGCAATTTCCCCTCCATCCAAATCCAGCATTTCTCCTCACTCCCCTCCATCCATGTGCATCTACTTTGCACCCCTCCCCTACATCCATGTCCAGCATTTCTCCTCTCTCCCTTCCTCTCCATCCATGTGCATCTCCTTCCTTTGTCTTTCCTTCCCTTCATTCCTGCCCAACATTTCTCCTCTCTCCCCTGCCCTCCCCTCCATGTCCAGCAATTTCTCCTCTCTCCCTGGGCCCTGCCCTCCCATCCATGTTCATCCATGCTCCTCTCTCCCCTGCCCTCCCATCCATGTCCATCCATGCTCCTCTCTCCCCTTCCCTCCTCCATCCATCCATATCCAGCAATTCTCCTCTCTCCCCTGCCCTCCCCTCCATGCCCAGCAATTTCTCCTCTCTCCCTGGGCCCTGCCCTCCCATGTCCATCCTTGTCCATCGATGCACCTCTCTCCCCTTCCCTCCTCCATCCATCCATATCCAGCAATTCTCCTCTCTCCCCTGCCCTCCCCGCCATGTCCAGCAGTTTCTCCTCTCTCTCTGGGCCCTGCCTTCCCATCCATGTCCATCCTTGTCCATCGATGCTCCTCTCTCCCCTTCCCTCCTCCATCCATCCATATCCAGCAATTCTCCTCTCCCCTGCCCTCCCCTCCATGTCTAGCAATTTCTCCTCTCTTCCTTGGCCCTGCCCTCCATCCATGTCCATCGATGCTCGTCTCTCCCCTGCCCCCCTCCATCTATCCATATCCAGGAATTCTTCCTCCCCTCCATGTCCAGCAATTAATCCTCTCTCCCTGGGCCCTGCCCTCCCATCCATGTCCATCCTTGTCAATGCTCCTCTCTCCCCATCCATCCCTCTCCCATATCCACCTGCCCGCCCTCTTCTCACTTCTAGTTCAACTATTTAAATTTACCTCGCTCCGCCTCCGACGTCTGCGCAGTGGGAAAACATTTCCAGTTTCGGGCCTTGCCTTTTGGCCTAGCCACAGCTCCCTGTACCTTCTCCAAGTTAATGGTAGTCGTAGCTGCCTGCCTCAGGCGAGAGGGTATCAGAGTTTACCCTTATCTCGACGACTGGCTCATCAGAGTGGATTCAGCAACCGAGAATCGTCTTGCCACAGCCAGAGTGGTGGCAGTCCTGCAGGTGCTAGGCCGGGTGGTCAGTATACCCAAAAGTCACCTAACCCCCTCTCAGTCTGTCGAGTATTTGGGGGTCTGGTTCAACACGGCCTCGGGGTTTGTTGTTCTACCCGACCAAAGGCGGTGCAAGCTTCAGAATCAGGTCCGTCTGCTCCTGCGGATGCCTCGCCCATGAGCTTGGGACTTTGTCCAGCTGCTGGGGTTGATGACGGCCACCTTGGAGGTGGTGCCTTGGGCAAGAGCACATATGAGGCCTCTGCAGATTGCCCTGCTTCAACAATGGTCTCCAATGTCCCAGGAATATCAACGCAGACTAACGTTGCTCCCTGCGGCCCGGCTCAGTATGGAGTGGTGGCTCTCCGACGGGATGCTGTGCCAAGGAATGCCTCTTGTGCTTTCTTCTTGATGCCCGGTGATAACAGATGCCAGCCTTCTAGGCTGGGGAGTGCATTGCCAGGGAAGCTATGCTCAGGGTCTGTGGACACCCGTGGAAGCGGGGTGGTCCATCAATCGCTTGGAACTGAGAGCGATATTCCAGGCTCTTATGGCATTTCAAAAGACTCTGAAGGGGCTTGCTGTCCGGGTTCTGTCAGACAACACGGACAGCGGTGGCATACATAAATTATCAGGGAGGCACTCAGTGCAGGGCCCTAGCCGCGGAGGCAACTCAGATTTGCCACTGGGCCGAACTACACCTGCAGCTTCTATCGGCAGCTCACATAGCAGATCAGAGCAACGTGCAAGCCGATTTTCTCAGCAGGCATTAAAGCGACCCGACGGAATGGGAACTGGCAGAGGAAGTTTTTCTTCAGATTTGTGCCAAATGGGGGACTCCCGGAATGGATCTAATGGCGTCAAATGCAAACACCAAAGTACCTCGCTTTTTCAGCAGAAGGAGAGATCCTTACTCGGCTGGGTTGGATGCTCTGGCTCAACCTTGGCCCTCGTAGCTCTTGTATGTGTTTCCTCCTTGGCCCTTGATAGGGTGAGTCCTACTGCGGATTCGACAGCACCGAGGTCTGATGATTCTCATTGCTCCAGATTGGCAAAGGCGTCCGTGGTATGCGGATCTCCGCCGGATGTTGGTGGACGCTCCGGTGCATTTGCTCCTGGTGCCGAACCTGTTGGTTCAGGGTCCGGTGTCTATGGAGGATCCCTGCTGATTTGGTCTTACGGCCTGGCTCAGATTTGCCACTGGGCCGAGCTCCACCTTCAGCTTCTGTCAGCAGCTCACATAGCAGGTCAGAGCAACGTGCAAGCCGATTTTCTCAGCAGGCATCAAATTGACCCGGTGGAATGGGAACTGGCAGAAGAAGTTTTTCTTCAGATTTGTGCCAAATGGGGGACACCCGGAATGGATCTAATGGCGTCAAGTGCAAACGCCAAAGTGCCTCGCTTCTTCAGCAGAAGGAGAGATCCTTACTCGGCAAGGTATAGTTGTGGGGAGTGAGTTTTGGGGGGCTCAGCACCCAAGGTAAGGGAGCTATGCACCTGGGAGCTATTTTTATTTTATCTTTTAATTTGTAGAAGTGCCCCCTAGGGTGCCCGGTTGGTGTCCTGGCATGTCAGGGGTACCAGTGCACTACAAATGCTGGCTCCCACGACCAAATGCCTTGGATTTGGCTGGGTTTGAGATGGCTGGCCTCGGTTTCCATTATGGACAAAAACCGATGCTGGCCATCTCAAACCCGGCCATCTCTGACATTTGGCCGACCCCAACCGTATTATCGAAACGAAAGATGGCCGGCCATCTCGTTCGATAATACGGTCAGCCCCACCCCTTCGCGGCGCCGTCCTTGGTGATGGTCGAAAATGCCCCTCCACGGTTATCATTCTCTCCCCCTTCTACTTCAGCAGTGAAATCTTTCCTGTTGAAATACTCATCCTCTAATTGCATACTAGATTTTTGTCCCAGCTACTTATTAAAAGCCACACCCAATATGTTCATTGAGTTTCTTAGATCTCATCTCTCTATTTTGTTCTCACTAGGTCACTTTCTCATAGATAAAGGATCTATAATGCTAACCCCCAATCCAAAAAACTCTCAGGCAAACATAAATGATGTCACTAACTATAGACCTGTGCCTTCATCCCCTTGTTGGTTAAAGTGATGGAAGGTATAGTCGCTCATCAACTCATGGACTGCTTGACTTCCTTTTTCCTCCTACATTATTCACAATCAAGCTTTAGACCTAATTATATTGAGCCTGCAAATAGGTGGGATAATGTGGGATATGTTTTGTTTTGGGTTTCAGAGACCCCTAGGTTCTGTCTAGTACTGGAGCTCAGCTGTCCAGTGGCAGAGAGAACCCCCTCAAGAAGGATGGAGTGACCTCAAATCTGACTCCATCTCTAAATAGCACTAGTACTGGGGTAATCAAGAAGTTGTGAAGTTCTAAAAGGAATTGCCACTGAGAGAGACATCAGGTCTAAGGGACCCGCACTGGCAAGGAAAAGATACCAGCCTTATGACAAACTGGATTTAGGCTGCAGGTTATACAATGCAGCGAAAGAAAGCCTGATAGAGCAGAAGCATTTATACTTACAGCCTTTGATCATTAAGTGAAGCCCACAGAACATCATTTGGGATGAGGAGTTTATTTGCCAAGATACAAGTCAAAAGGGTGATTAATAACAGGCATGTACAATCAATTAGTTATAGGAATATGATAATCCAGCTGGTTCCTAATCTTTTATAATTTCTTTTCTCCGAGGACAAGCAGGCTGCTTGTTCTCACGACTGGGTTGACGTCCACGGCAGCCCCCACCAACCGGAACAAAACTTTGCGGGCGGTCCCGCACGCAGGGTACGCCCACCGCGCATGCGCGTCCGTCTTCCCGCCCGTGCGCGACCGTTCCCGCTCAGTCTTTTCTTTTCCGCGCTGGAGAGAGCCGCGTTCGTCTCTCTCTCTCTCTGTCAGCCCCGGAAACCAGATCGCGCTTTTGCCGCGAGATTTTTCTTCGTTGTTTTTTTCTTCATTGCTTTCTCTGTTTTATTTTGTTTTCAAAAAAAAAAAAGAGAAAAACTTTGTTTCCCTCGTCTTTTTAGCGGGGGCGTCTCGTTGCGGCCTTGTGGCCGCGCGGTCGATTTATTTTTCGAGGTGTGAATTTTACCGCCACCATCGACGACTTTGACTTCGCCGACGCGATTTTTCCGTTGATGTCCTCGAAGGTCCCGAGTGGATTTAAGAAGTGTGGTCGGTGCGGCCGGCATATCTCGCAGACCGACACTCACGCTTGGTGCCTCCAGTGCCTCGGGCCGGAGCACGATACCAAGACGTGCACCTTGTGTCTCGGTTTACGGAAACGGACACAGGTGGCGAGGCAAGTTCTACGGGACCGTCTTTTTGGAACTTGCGCCGGCCCCTCGACGTCGACTTCGACGGCATCGGTGTCGACGGCCGGATCTTCGGTACCGGTACCGATGTTCACGAAATCGGCACCGATGGCACCGACCCCAGGAGCACAGGTCCCGTTGGCCCGCCAGTCTTCCGGAGATGGCAGGGGTGAGCGGCCGCGTGGGCAATCGGCCCCGGTCACTCCCTCTACCCAGGGCCCTCTGGACCGAACCCTGTCGGACCTGAGGCCGAGGGGGATCTACCTCCTCCTCTTCAGTACCGCCGAGTGCCGATGACGGGCACCGGAAAAAGACAAAAAAGCACCGTCATCGGTCGCCCACGGCGCATGTGGCTCCCGGCTCCAGAGACGATTCGACGCCGAGGAAGCGGCAGCGCCGGGAGGAGCGGTCCCCCTCTGTGGTAGAGGTATCGTTACGTCAGGGCGCCAGCACTTCGGTGCCGTCTCCTGGACCCGAACACCTTCCGGCACCTCTACCGGCCCCCTCGCCTTTCCCGACAGCGGGCCTGGACGAGTGCCTCCGAGCCATCCTTCCGGGGATCCTGGAAGAGCTGATGCGCCAGACTGTGCCGGCGCCGGGGGTGCTTGCGCCCTCGGCGCCGTTGATGGAGGCGCCGGCGTGCTCTAGCCCAGTGCCGAGGCCTTCGACGCCGACGCGTCTTGACCGCCAAGCAGGTGGAATGCCCGTCGACGTCGATGGAGGGTGCTTCATCCCCGCCGGTGCGGGAGTCCACCGCTCGACGCCGCCACCGAGGACTCAGTGCCTCGAAGTCGAGCCGGGCCTGGTTGAGGTCTGAGCTACAGGAGCTCATGTCCGACACCGAGGAAGAGGCCTCGTGGGGGGAGGAGGAGGACCCCAGATATTTCTCCTCAGAGGAGTCTGTGGGCCTTCCCTCCGACCCCACTCCTTCACCAGAGAGAAAGCTCTTGCCACCTGAGAGCCTCTCCTTTGCCTCCTTTGTCAGGGACATGTCGATTTGCATTCCCTTCTCCGTGGTCTCTGTGGATGAGCCGAGGGCTGAGATGCTCGAGGTCCTCGACTATCCGTCACCACCTAGAGAGTCCTCCACGGTACCGTTGCACAATGTCCTCAAAGAGACACTGCTTCGGAACTGGTTGAGACCTTTATCTAATCCCACCATCCCCAAGAAAGCGGAGTCCCAATACAGGATCCACTCAGACCCAGAGTTAATGCGGCCTCAATTGCCTCATGACTCGGCGGTCGTGGACTCTGCTCTCAAGAGGGCACGGAGTTCGAGGGATACCGCCTCGGCGCCCCCGGGGCGGGAGTCTCGTACTCTGGACTCGTTTGGGAGGAAGGCCTACCAATCTTCAATGCTCGTGACCCGCATCCAGTCCTACCAGCTCTACACGAGCATGCACATGCGGAATAATGTGAAGCAACTGGCGGACCTGGTCGACAAGCTCCCCCCGGAACAGTCCAAGCCTTTTCAGGAGGTGGTCAGGCAGCTGAAGGCGTGCAGAAAGTTCCTGTCCAGGGGTATATATGACACCTGTGATGTGGCATCTCGTGCTGCGGCCCAAGGTATAGTGATGCGCAGGCTCTCATGGCTGCGTGCCTCTAACCTGGACAACCGCACCCAGCAGAGGCTGGCCGATGTCCCTTGCCGGGGGGATAATATTTTTGGTGAGAAGGTCGAGCAGTTGGTTGACCAACTACATCAGCGGGAAACCGCCCTCGACAAACTCTCCCACCGGGCGCCTTCAGCATCCACCTCAGCAGGTGGACGTTTTTCCCGGGCCAGGCAGGCTGCGCCCTACGCCTACAACAAGCGTAGGTACACCCAGCCGGCCTGAAGGCCTCCTCAGGCACAGGGACAATCCCAGCGTGCTCGTTCCCGTCAACAGCGTGCGCCTAAGCAGCCCCCGGCGCCTCCACAGCAAAAAACGGGGACGGGTTTTTGACTGGATCCACGGGAACATAGCCGCCATCAAAGTGTCCGTGCCGGACGATCTGCCAGTCGGGGGGAGGTTAAAACTTTTTCACCAAAGGTGGCCTCTAATAACCTCCGACCAGTGGGTTCTCCAAATAGTGCGATGCGGATACGCCCTGAGTTTGGCCTCCCCTCCACCAAATTGTCCTCTGGGAGCCCAATCCTTCAGCTCCCATCACAAGCAGGTACTTGCAGAGGAACTCTCCGCCCTTCTCAGTGCCAATGCGGTCGAGCCCGTACCACCCGGGCAGGAAGGGCAGGGATTCTATTCCAGGTACTTCCTTGTGGAAAAGAAAACAGGGGGGATGCGCCCCATCCTAGACCTGAGAGGCCTGAACAAATACCTGGTCAAAGAGAAGTTCAGGATGCTTTCCTTGGGCACCCTTCTACCAATGATTCAGAAAAACGATTGGCTATGTTCCCTGGATTTAAAGGACGCATACACTCACATCCCGATACTGCCAGCTCACAGACAGTATCTCAGATTCCGCCTGGGCACACGGCACTTTCAGTATTGTGTGCTGCCCTTTGGGCTCGCCTCTGCCCCACGGGTGTTCACAAAGTGCCTCGTGGTGGTCGCGGCGTATCTGCGCAAGCTGGGAGTGCACGTGTTCCCATATCTCGACGATTGGCTGGTCAAGAACACCTCGGAGGCAGGAGCTCTCCGGTCCATGCAGTGCACTATTCACCTCCTGGAGCTGCTGGGGTTTGTGATAAATTACCCAAAGTCCCATCTCCAGCCAGTCCAATCTCTGGAATTCATAGGAGCTCTGCTGAATTCACAGACGGCTCAGGCCTTTCTTCCCGAAGCGAGGGCCCACAGCCTCCTGTCCCTCGCTTCCCAGACCAGAGCGTCTCAGCAGGTCACAGCTCGGCAGATGTTGAGACTCCTAGGTCATATGGCCTCCACAGTTCATGTGACTCCCATGGCTCATCTTCACATGAGATCTGCTCAATGGACCCTAGCTTCCCAGTGGTGCCAGGCCACCGGGAATCTAGAAGATGTCATCCGCCTCTCCATCAGTTGCCGCACTTCACTGCACTGGTGGACCATTCGGACCAATTTGACCCTGGGACGCCCATTCCAAATTCCACAGCCCACGAAAGTGCTAACGACGGATGCATCTCGCCTGGGGTGGGGAGGTCATGTCGATGGGCTTCACACCCAGGGACTGTGGTCCTTCCAGGAAAAAGATCTTCAGATCAACCTCCTGGAGCTCCGAGCGGTCTGGAATGCACTGAAGGCCTTCAGAGATCGACTGTCCTATCAAATTATCCAAATTCGGACAGACAATCAGGTTGCGATGTATTACATCAACAAGCAGGGGGGCACCGGATCTCGCCCCCTGTGTCAGGAAGCCGTCGGGATGTGGCGTTGGGCCTGCCAGTTCGGCATGCTTCTTCAAGCCACATACCTGGCAGGTGTAAACAACAGTCTGGCCGACAGACTGAGCAGAGTCATGCAACCGCACGAGTGGTCGCTCCATTCCAGAGTGGTACGCAAGATCTTCCGAGAGTGGGGCACTCCCTCGGTGGACCTTTTCGCCTCTCAGACCAACCACAAGCTGCCTCTGTTCTGTTCCAGACTCCAGGCACACAGCAGACTAGCGTCGGATGCCTTTCTCCTCCATTGGGGGACCGGCCTCCTGTATGCTTATCCTCCCATACCTTTGGTGGGGAAGACCTTACTGAAGCTCAAGCAAGACCACGGCACCATGATTCTGATAGCGCCTTTTTGGCCCCGTCAGATCTGGTTCCCTCTACTTCTGGAGTTGTCCTCCGAAGAACCGTGGAGATTGTTTTCCGACCCTCATTTCGCAGAACGACGGAGCGCTTCTGCACCCCAACCTTCAGTCTCTGGCTCTCACGGCCTGGATGTTGAGGGCGTAGACTTCGCTTCGTTGGGTCTGTCTGAGGGGGTCTCCCGTGTCTTGCTTGCCTCTAGGAAGGATTCCACTAAAAAGAGTTACTTTTTCAAGTGGAGGAGGTTTGTCATTTGGTGTGAGAGCAAGGCCCTAGAACCTCGTTCTTGTCCTGCACAGAACCTGCTTGAATACCTTCTGCACTTATCAGAGTCTGATCTCAAGACCAACTCAGTAAGGAATCACCTTAGTGCGATTAGTGCTTACCATCTTCGTGTAGAGGGTAAAGCCATCTCTGGAGAGCCTTTAGTCGTTCGATTCATGAGAGGCTTGCTTTTGTCAAGGCCCCCTGTCAAGCCTCCTGCAGTGTCATGGGATCTCAACGTCGTCCTCACCCAGCTGATGAAACCTCCTTTTGAGCCACTGAATTCTTGCCATCTGAAGTACTTGACCTGGAAGGTCATTTTCTTGGTGGCAGTTACTTCAGCTCGTAGGGTCAGTGAGCTTCAAGCCCTGGTAGCTCATGCTCCGTATACTAAATTTCATCATAACAGAGTAGTGCTCTGCACTCACCCTAAGTTCCTGCCAAAGGTGGTGTCGGAGTTCCATCTTAACCAGTCAATTGTCTTGCCAACATTTTTTCCCAGACCGCATACCCGCCCTGCTGAACGTCAGTTGCACACATTGGACTGCAAGCGAGCGTTGGCCTTCTATTTGGAGCGGACACAGCCCCACAGACAGTCCGCCCAATTGTTTATTTCTTTCGACCCCAATAGGAAAGGGGTCGCTGTCGGGAAACGCACCATCTCCAATTGGCTAGCAGATTGCATTTCCTTCACTTATGCCCAGGCTGGGCTGACTCTTGAGGGTCATGTCACGGTTCATAGTGTCAGAGCCATGGCAGCGTCGGTGGCTCACTTGAAGTCAGCCACTATTGAAGAGATTTGCAAGGCTGTGACGTGGTCATCTGTCCACACATTCACATCGCATTACTGCCTCCAGCAGGATACCCGACGCGACAGTCGGTTCGGGCAGTCGGTGCTGCAGAATCTGTTTGGGGTTTAAATCCAACTCCACCCTCCAGGACCCGAATTTATTCTGGTCGGGCTGCACTCTCAGTTAGTTGTTCTTTGTAGGTCAATTTCTGTTATACCCTCGCCGTTGCGAGGTTCAATTGACCTGGGTTCTTGTTTTGAGTGAGCCTGAGAGCTAGGGATACCCCAGTCGTGAGAACAAGCAGCCTGCTTGTCCTCTGAGAAAGCGAATGATACATACCTGTAGCAGGTGTTCTCCGAGGACAGCAGGCTGATTGTTCTCACCTACCCTCCCTCCTCCCCTTTGGAGTTGCGTTTTTACTCATTTTTGCTTGTCATTCAACTGAGCGGGAACGGTCTTGCACGGGCGGGAAGACGGCCGCGCATGCGCGGTGGGCATACCCTGCGTGCGGGACCGCCCGCAAAGTTTTGTTCCGGTTGGTGGGGGCTGCCGTGGACGTCAACCCAGTCGTGAGAACAATCAGCCTGCTGTCCTCGGAGAACACCTGCTACAGGTATGTATCATTCGCTTTACCAATTAAAGGTTTTACAAGGGAAAGCAATTAGGTAATCTGTCAGTTCTGCTGGTCACATTGGTTTCCCTTGGAGAGAGAGAGTGGCAACCCTTCTCTCTAGCTTAAACCAGGAAATACACTGCTTTTTATAGGTGCATTTAGGATATGGGTAATATGACAGTAGATATACCTAATTGGATCCATGCTTATGTCATGGTTACCGCTGATTGGCTCATGCTAATGAGTAGCCTTTATCTTGTAAACATGTTTTTGTCTTTAGCTCGCTTGACCACAAATCTTAAGCAAGACCCTACATCTAGCTATACCTTTCCTTTCTCACAATGTTGCTGACCACAATGAGGCATATTTTCAAAGCACTTAGCCTTCCAAAGTTCCATAGAAACCTATGGAACTTTGGAAGGCTAAGTGCTTTGAAAATATGCCTCAATGTCACTCTGTCCTTTGGACCCCCACCCTTGTGTTTCCTGTTGTTCTCCAACACTGGGAGTTCAAGCAATAGTTACACAGGCCTGTAAGTTTTTCCCTCATTTCAGAGCCTGAACCAAAGTCTAGGCAGGGGACCAAGGCTCATAGTTGTAGCATTTTTATACAGATACAAATGCAATAAATAAATAAATAAAATAGTATGGAGACAGTCCTTAATACATTCATTGCTAACTTCAGAAAAGAAATCAGCATAGCTAGGAAAATCATTCTTTTTCAGTTGTAGTCCATTTGATGTGGTCAATCACAATTTGCTACTAGCGCTAATGGACAATCTAGGAATAGGCAGGAATGTACTTAATTGGTTCCAGATCCTATTAGGTCACATCACAAAGTTCTATTTCTCCCCCATGGTCACCAGACTGTGGAGTGCCACAGGACTCTTCCCTGTCGCCCATCCTGTTCAATGTCATAATGGCCCCCCTCTAGGGAAGTTTCTGGATGTCTGAGGTTACAAAAATTTCATTTATGCAGATGATGTAACAATTTATATCCCTTTTGAAAATAGCATTGAAGACATGCTGAATAATGTTAAAACTGGCCTTGATCTGATGGAAAATTGGGCCTCCACCTTTAAATTAAATAGAAAAAAAAAACAAATTCTTGATCTTATCTAACCTCTATCACATTATACATTACTATATCTTTGCCATCGATCAAGTAACTCATTCATTGGAGTCGCAACTAAAGATATTAGGAGTAATAATAGACTCTTGTGTGTCTTTCGATGCCCAAGTTCATGCAGTTATAGCAAAATCATTCAGAGTAATGTGAAGGTTAAAAAGAACCAGATATCTCTTCCCTAATGATATCTCCAGAACCTTAGTACAATCATTAGTACTATCACACTTTGATTATTGTAATGCCATTTATGCCGGCTGCAAAGAATTGACCTTAAAAAGATTACAAACAGCCTAAAACACTGCAGCCAGATTTGTTTACAAGGTCACACACTTTAATAAAGCATCTCCTCTGCTCAAGAAACTACACTGGCTCCCAATAAAAGCCAGCAGCCTTTAAACTCTGTGTTTTTAAAACTCTATATGGATTAACCCCAGATTATATGCAGCTTTTAATTAATCTACCCTTACATAACACTGTTCCTGATTCCAGAGGCTATTTAACTCTCCATTATCCTAGTTGCAAAAAAAGAGGTATATAAATCAGTTTTCACAGCAGGGTTCCCTTACCAATATACCAAATGGTGGAACTCTCTCCCAAAACTAGTCAGTTTTTTTTTTTGTTACATTTGTACCCCGCGCTTTCCCACTCATGGCAGGCTCAATGCGGCAGGCAATGGAGGGTTAAGTGACTTGCCCAGAGTCACAAGGAGCTGCCTGTGCCGGGAATCGAACTCAGTTCCTCAGTTCCCCAGGACCAAAGTCCACCACCCTAACCACTAGGCCACTCCTAGTGGTTGGGAGCATAATTATTTGAGATTCCGGAAATCCATAAAAACTTTCTTTTAAAGACAATTTTTACTGATGGACCCCCCCTACAAGGAAGAATCCTAACACGTGGAGGGGCATTTTCGACGCAAAGGGGAAAAGGATAGTGATAGGAGTGTACTACCGTCCGCCTGGCCAGGACGAACAGACGGATGCGGAAATGTTAAAGGAAATCAGGGACGCAAACAAACTGGGCAACACAATAATAATGGGGGATTTCAATTACCCGCATATAGACTGGGTTAATGTAACATCTGTACACGCAAGGGACATAGGATTTCTTGATGAAATCAAGGACAGCTTCATGGAACAGCTAGTTCAGGAGCCGACAAGAGAAGGAAAAATACTAGACTTAGTCCTTAGTGGTGCTCATGATCTAGTGCAGGGGGTAACGATACGAGGGCCGCTTGATAACAGTGATCATAATATGATCGGTTTTGATATTGGCATTGAAGGAAGTGAAACTAGGAAATCAAGTACGCTAGCGTTTAACTATAGAAAAGGTGATTACGACAAAATGAGAAAAATGGTGAAAAAAAGACTGAAAGGAGCAGCTCGCAGAGTAAAAAACTTGCATCAGGCGTGGATGCTGTTTAAAAACACCATCCTGGAGGTTCAGGACAAATATATTCCACGTATTAGAAAAAAGGGAAAAAAGACTAAACGTCAGCCGGCGTGGCTAAACAGTAAGATAAAGGAAATCATTAGAGCCAAAAAACAATCCTTCAGAAAGTGGAGAAGAGAACCAACTGAAAGTAACAGGATAGATCATAAGGAATGCCAAGCCAAATGCAAAGCGGAGATAAGGAGGGCAAAAAAGGACTTTGAGAAGAAATTAGCGTTGGAAGCAAAAATACATAGTAAAAATTTTTTTAGATACATTAAAAGCAGGAAACCGGCCAAAGAGTCGGTTGGGCCGCTGGACGAAAATGGTGTTAAAGGGGCGATCAAGGAGGACAAAGCCGTAGCGGAGAAATTAAATGAATTCTTTGCTTCGGTCTTCACCGAGGAGGATTTGGGGGGGGACACCGGTGCCGGAAAGAATATTTGAAGCGGGGGAGTCGGAGAAACTAAACAAATTCTCTGTAACCTTGGAGGATGTAATGAGTCAGTTCAGCAAGCTGAACAGTAGTAAATCACCGGGACCTGATGGTATTCATCCCAGAGTATTAATAGAACTAAAAAATGAACTTGCGGAGCTACTGTTAGAAATATGCAATCTGTCCCTAAAATCGAGTGTAGTACCGGAAGACTGGAGGGTAGCCAATGTTACTCCGATTTTTAAGAAGGGTTCCAGAGGAGATCCGGGAAATTATAGACCGGTGAGTCTGACGTCGGTGCCGGGCAAGATGGTGGAGGCTATTATTAAGAATAAAATTGCAGAGCATATACAAAAACATGGACTGATGAGACAAAGTCAGCACGGATTTAGTGAAGGGAAGTCTTGCCTCACCAATCTAATGCATTTTTTTGAGGGGGTAAGCAAACATGTGGACAATGGGGAGCCGGTTGATATTGTATATCTGGATTTTCAGAAGGCGTTTGACAAAGTGCCGCACGAAAGACTCCTGAAGAAATTGCAGAGTCATGGAATCGGAGGTAGGGTATTATTATGGATTAAGAACTGGTTGAAAGATAGGAAGCAGAGAGTAGGATTGCGTGGCCAGTATTCTCAGTGGAGGAGGGTAGTTAGTGGGGTCCCGCAGGGGTCTGTGCTGGGTCCGTTGCTTTTTAATGTATTTATAAATGACCTAGAGATGGGAATAACTAGTGAGGTAATTAAATTCGCCGATGACACAAAATTATTCAGGGTCGTCAAGTCGCAGGAGGAATGTGAACGATTACAGGAGGACCTTGCGAGACTGGGAGAATGGGCGTGCAAGTGGCAGATGAAGTTCAATGTTGACAAGTGCAAAGTGATGCATGTGGGTAAGAGGAACCCGAATTATAGCTACGTCTTGCAAGGTTCCGCGTTAGGAGTTACGGATCAAGAAAGGGATCTGGGTGTCGTCGTCGATGATACGCTGAAACCTTCTGCTCAGTGTGCTGCTGCGGCTAGGAAAGCGAATAGAATGTTGGGTGTTATTAGGAAGGGTATGGAGTCCAGGTGTGCGGATGTTATAATGCCGTTGTATCGCTCCATGGTGCGACCGCACCTGGAGTATTGTGTTCAGTACTGGTCTCCGTATCTCAAAAAAGATATAGTAGAATTGGAAAAGGTACAGCGAAGGGCGACGAAAATGATAGTGGGGATGGGACGACTTTCCTATGAAGAGAGGCTGAGAAGGCTAGGGCTTTTCAGCTTGGAGAAGAGACGGCTGAGGGGAGATATGATAGAAGTGTATAAAATAATGAGTGGAATGGATCGGGTGGATGTGAAGCGACTGTTCACGCTAGCCAAAAATACTAGGACTAGAGGGCATGAGTTGAAGCTACAGTGTGGTAAATTTAAAACGAATCGGAGAAAATGTTTCTTCACCCAACGTGTAATTAGACTCTGGAATTCGTTGCCGGAGAACGTGGTACGGGCGGTTAGCTTGACAGAGTTTAAAAAGGGGTTAGATAGATTCCTAAAGGACAAGTCCATAGACCGCTATTAAATGGACTTGGAAAAATTCCGCATTTTTAGGTATAACTTGTCTGGAATGTTTTTACGTTTGGGGAGCGTGCCAGGTGCCCTTGACCTGGATTGGCCACTGTCGGTGACAGGATGCTGGGCTAGATGGACCTTTGGTCTTTCCCAGTATGGCACTACTTATGTACTTATGTACTTATGTACTTATGAAACAAGATGGACATCCATCTTTCGTTTCGAAAATACTGCCAGGGACGTCCAAATCCTTAAATTTCGCCATCCCTCGATTTGGGCGTCCCTAGACATGGACTTTTCTGATTTTCGGCGATTTTCGAAACCAAAGACATCCATCTCAGAAATGACCAAATGCAAGCCATTTGGTCGTGGGAGGAGCCAGCATTTGTAGTGCACTGGTCCCCCTGACATGCCAGGACACCAACCGGGCACCCTAAGGGGCACTGCAGTGGACTTCATAAAATGCTCCCAGGAACATAGCTCCCTTACCTTGTGTGCTGAGCCCCCCAAAACCCACTACCCCCAACTGTACACCATTACCATAGCCCTTACGGGTGAAGGGGGGCACCTAGATGTGGGTACAGTGGGTTTGTGGTGGGTTTTGCAGGGCTTACTGTTTCCTTCACAAACATAACAGGTGGGGGGGGATGGTGCTGGGTCCGCCCACTAAAACTGCTCCAGGGACCTGCATACTGCTGTCATGGACCTGAGTATGACATCTGAGTCTGGCACGACATATTTAACAGATGTTTTGTGAGGGTGGGAGGGGGTTAGTGACCACTGGGGGAGTAACAGGAGGTCATCCCTGATTCTTTCTGGTGGTCATCTGGTCATTTCGGCCACCTTTTTGTGCCTTAGTCGTAATAAAAACAGGTCCGGGTGAAAACATCCAAGTGCTCGTCAGGGACGTCCTTGTTTTTTTTGATTATGGGTCAAGGACATCCAAGTGTTAGGCATGCACAAGTCCCGCCTTCGCTACGCTACAGACATGCCCATTTGAACTTTGGCCATCCCTGCGACGGAGTGCAGTTGGGGATGTCCAAAATCTGCTTTTGATTATACCGATTTGGATGTTTCTGGGAGAAGGACGTCCATCTTCCGATTTATGTCAAAAGATGGGTGTCCTTCTCTTTTGAAAATGAGCCCAAGTGTCCATTTCCATTCTTTGTCACTTCAATATGTTATTCTTTCAAATTAAGTATCACATTCTATTTAATCATTGTTAAATTCAACCCTACTAAAAATTGTATTGTTAGTTTAATAATATGTTATATACATTGAATCCGATTAGTATTATTAGTATAACTAGTAAAAAAGGCCCGTTTCCGAAACAAATGAAACGGGCGCTAGCCAGGTTTTCCTCGTAGTGTGTATGTTTGAGTGAGTGTGTGTGTGAGAGTGACTGTGTGAGAGAGAGAGAGTGACTGTGCGATTGTGTGTCAGAGAGAGATTGTGTCTGTGTGGTTGTGTATCTGTGAGTGTGTGTGTTTCAGAATGACTGTGTGCGAGTGCGTATGTGAGACACCATGAGTGTGAGAGAGTGAGTGTGTTCCCCCCCCCCTACTCCTCTCTTCCCCTTTGCCCCCCATCTCCCCCCCTCTTATGATAGCTAAAGTAGCATCCCTTCCCTTACAGGCGAGGGCAGGGCAAACACTCATGGGCAAACTTTGATCTACACCACCACAGATTTAGAATGTTGGGACTTATGGAGGCTTCATTAGAATGTTGGAGGTGTGTTTTATATATAGAGATAATCTGCTAGCCATATTGAACATGATTTGATTGGGAAAATGTGAGATATAAATGAAATCAATCAATCAGTCAGTCAGTCGGTTGATAGGGCCAGAGCTTCCAGACAAGTAGTGTATGGACCAAGAACTGCTTCTATTATTCTTTCTGCTTTTCTACTGTCTATATACCATAACAATAAACCTATAAGGATGGGTGCCTATTGGGTAATCTGGCACTGCAAGCAAGGCAACCATGATAAGCATCCAGCCAGAACCAGAGGAGGAAGGCACCAAAAGCCACCCTTGGACTGTGTGCTTTTTTTTATCCAGCTACTTCTCTGGATACAGTCAGCTCATATCGCTTATCTGTATCCATCAGATTTGAACATTCCTGAATAATGTGAAAGCAGGAATTCTTTGTAGGATTGCTTGAAACATTTCATGGACTGATACCCAGCACGCACCAAGAGACCTGCCAACTGATTTTGATAATTGTATTTGTGATTAAGCACTTTGCGGGACTTGTATGTTATGGTTTTCTGTGTGTGACTGCAGAATGTACTCCTTTAGTAAAAAAAAAAACCCTTGCTAGCGTTATGAATGCAGTATATGTTCTTTTGGTGAATTGATCCCTTTTCAGTATTATCAGTGCAGTATTCCCCATATTCTATATAGGTTGTCAAAAGTTAAGTGCCAAATACTGAGTGCAGATTTTAGATCCGCATACAAAATAGTCAGTCAGTGATCTGTAATCATTTAATTATTGAAGTTAACAAGCAAGTAATTGTCACTAATCATCACTTGTGTGCAGATCTGACAGTTCACTATTCTCTAACACTGTAGGGTCCTCTTACAAAGCTGCGGGAGGGCTAACACGCGGGTAGCGCATGCCAGATCGGCACTACCACCGGGGTAGCACATGTGCCCGGCGGTAATTCCGAGTTTTGTGCGTACTGAGTCCCATGGTAGAAAATATTTTTCTATTTTCTACCATGAGGAGGTTCTTGGCGGTAATCGGCAGTGCAGCCATGGCGTGTTGTTCATGGTTACCATGCGGGTAACGCGTGAGCCTTTACCACTAAGTCAATGGCTAGTGGTAAGGGCTCAGGCTGTAAATAGGCGCACGCTAGTTTTAATTTTTGCGCATGCCCAGTTCATAGCCCATTAAAAAATGCCCTTTTCCCAGCCTATGTAAAAAGTGGCCTAGCCCAAGAGACACGCCCACACTACCACAGGCTACTTTTTACCGCGGTTTTGTAAAGGGACTCCAGTGCGCCAAATTGGCTCATGCACAATTTAATCTTATCTAATCTTATTATTAGGCACACTTATAATGGTACTTTATACTTATACTGAGACTAAGACACAAGTCTCAAATGTTATTATAAAAAGACTAGTAAAAAAGGCCCGTTTCTGAAAGCAATGAAACGGGCGCTAGGCAGGTTTTCCTCAGAGTGTGTGTGTTTTACAGAGTGTGTGTGAGAGTGAGTGTGTGATAGAGAGAGAGTGAATGTGTGAGTGTGTGTGACAGAGAGAGTGAGGCTGGGCGCGACAGTGTGTGTGTGAGAATGACAGTTAGTGGCAGGGCCCCCCCAACTCCCCTCCCAGTTGTAGTGTTTTGTGTCTCAGTTGCAGTGTTTTCCGTGCCCTTCCCTCCCAGTTAGTGCCTGTTCCTGCAGCACCATCGGCAGGTGGGGGGGGGGGGACCCCTGAAGCAGCTTCAGAGAGATGTAGTAAGACCTGCCGTCAGCATGGAAAATATATTGTAATATAGCTGGTTTTATATTTTATCAAAAAGATTTGCAAGCATTACATTTTTGCGAGTTGCACAATTTTATTAGATTTATGATCTCTTTGCATTGGTTGATCAATAAGGATGCAATTAATGTTCATGTGTTTTGCGACGTTTTATAATGGGGTAGCAGTACTTTTGAAGTTTCAACCCAAATAGTTTAAACATTCGCTATTGTTTAGTTAGTTCAGGAAAAGTAAATTCCTTTGCCAGTATTTTAGAGATGTTATGGTAGGCCCTTGCATTCAGACTATTATTGCAGGAGGCGGGTCAGTTTGGGCTCACCATCTGCTGATTGGCTGTTACTCACTGGATTTAAGATAGCTGTTTTTCTGGCTGTTACTTTTGGCAAATTTTGAAGTGATGGCGTTTATTGTGTAGCGTTTTAATGTGACACTGATTGGGTAAGTTTTTATTTTTTAAATTGGTTCCTTACATTCTGAATATTCCTGCCAGCTGTGGAGTACTTTTAATTTGCTTCATCACTTTAAAATAATGTGTTTCAAATTAGTGGCTGTGGGGCTTGCGTCGGCATTGCGGAGGCAAGTAAGTCCTTTTGTCTTTTGTTTTATCGTTACCCGCACATTCTGAATCTTTCTGCCAGCTGTGGAGTACTTTTTATTTGCGTCATCACTTTAAAAAATGTGTTTACAATTAGTGGCTCTGGGGCTTGCGTCAGCATTGCGGAGGCAAGTAAGTCCTTTTGTATTTTGTTTTATCGTTACCCGCCCTCGACGTCATAATGTTTAGACGCGAGGGCGGGGCGGGTGAGCGATGGTATTAGTTAACTGTCATTGCTCCGCCCTCGACGTCATGACATTTTGATGCGAGGGGGGGGCAGACACTCATGGGGGAAAATGCCGATCTACACCACCATGCAAGAGGAAGTTGCAGCTTCATTAGAACGTTGGGGTTGCGAATTATGTGTGGAAGGGGCGTGGCTGAGGGCGGGTCTATGACTGACAGTGAGTGGTGCATGAGTGAGAGTGAGTGGTGCTGACAGCCTAGCCTACCAACAGTGCAGGGCTTCAGTGTTTCCCTGTCATAGACTGAGCTTCAGAATGTTGGAGGTGAGAATTATTTATATAGATAAGATGTTTATTGTATAATACTAGTGGCAGCAAATAATAATAGATGTAATCAGAGACAATGAATTATGCTAACCCAAAATGCTGGTAAAGGGTCTAGGTGTTAATCAAGATAGTACACACTCACCTAATCCTGAAATTAGGATACCTAACAACCTTTAGGCACTCATAGGCACTAAGGAGATAACAGTTCAGACCTGACAAGTGGTTATCACTCATGAACACTGGATCTAGAAGCGACAACAGGCACAGGTAGATCAGGATCAGGAACACTGGTACATGATGATGAGTCAACATCAGGAACACAGGCAGCATGTGGACTCCCAAGCTGGGAAGTCTCAGGCAGTGATGCCACAGATTAACAAGCCTTCATCGGGTAGCAGGGCTCGGAGCCAGCTGAGGGCTGTTACCGAGGTTCCAAGAAATAACAGCTTGCGTGCCAGCTAAATTGATAACACCTTGAAGGAAGAGGTCTTTAAACCTTTCTTAGTGCCAGGTGGCCTGGGACACGATGACCTGAAGTCCCTGCATTGACGTCCATGCTGATAATAGTATAACAATGTTGTTATATTATTATCTTCACAAAAAAAAAACCACCAAAAAAGAAGATGTGGGGACTAGTAAATCATCAATATAAATGTGTCCCAAACATCAGTATGGAACGTAGATCATGAACAGATAATATTTTAATTTTTTAATTTTTTAATTTTGATATCTGGAGACCATCAGATCTAACTGCCTCACACAACCATCAGAACATATATTTGTTCTATCGCAATAAGCGAAATGGTGTGGTGCAAATCCTCATTGGCTCCTCCCATTATTCAACAGCATTCTTATATTATTTATATTGCTTCTATTTTTAATTCTATTTCCTTGTATAATCCACATATAGCTCATGGAAAAGTTAATATTTATAAAGACACTTATCTTAAATGATAGCAGCTTAAAGATAGCAGAGATATCAGAGATATCAGGGAACCCCCGCCGACATGGCCAAGTTTCGCGTAAAGCTTTTTCAAGGAAGAGGCTCACTGAAATACAAAACGACCAGAATCAGCCAAAGATTTAAAATGTAACAATCTCCAGCATCAAAAGTTATTTTATAAAACATCTTACATCAGCTTTATGTTAGCATACCTTTCCATCCTGTAATCGCTCCTACGTACAAAAGATGGCCGCGGCATTTTCAGGCGACCTCATTATTTAAATGAACCACAGCTGATCGTAAAAGTACTATGCCGATTGGATGCTCAAAGAAACCCAACAGCCAGTAAAACTACAAGGACCACCAATCTATTTCTGCATTTAAACCAACCGGAAGTAATGTATTCAACTGGAATATCCACCTTTGTTCTTTCAAATTTAGTAAATGAGAAATATTACCACCCTCCCATCCCACATCCACTTGGTCAATGATTCTCCATCTAAGGTCCATTAGCAAATGACCATAATCGGACCAGTGTTGAACCATAGGTGCAGATAATATTAAATTTTTAATACGCGATTTATGTTCATTCAAACGTATTTTAATAGGTCTGCTAGATCTTCCTACGTATATTTTATGACAAGGGCAAATGATCACATATACTACATTCTTAGAGAGACAGTTAGTATTTGACTTGGCATAAATGGGTCGTGCTATATCTGAGTATCTCCAAATTGGGCCTTCAATCGTGGATTCACACCACTGGCACGAACCACATTTAAAATGTCCCAAATTAGTAGAAGTCAAACTCTGTGTCAAATCTTTTATATGATAGCAGTTCACCCAGTGTTTTGCTACGCCTATAGGCTCCAATAGGGTGTTGTTCAAAACATTCATAGATCTGTAAGGTATGCCAATGTCGATGAATACTTGACATAATTTTAGAGCTAAGAGGAGAAAATGGAAGTACAGCAGTCAATTTATCCTCCTGATCTTGAGATTGATATTGTAATAGCAGATCCCGATTTGCAAATTTAGCTCTCAAATAAGCTTTCTTGACTACCGATTTTGAATAACCTCTCTCCAAAAATTGATGTGTCATTTTCAACGCTTGATCTTCAAACATATTTGTCTCTGAGCAGATTCTCCTAATTCTTAAGAATTGGCTGATTGGTAAACTACCTTTCAAGTGGTATGGGTGAGAGCTGGAAAAATGTAACAACGTATTACGTGAAGAGGGTTTTTGAAACAATGTAGTTTTTATACAATCCAGTGTTTTAAACACCCAAACATCCAAAAATTCCAATTCTTGATGGTGATAGTGGAAAGTAAATTTCAAATTCCGTTGTAGAGAATTCAATATCTCCATAAATTGTAGGAATTCTGTCTCTGAGCCCTCCCAGATAAAAAAAATTGTATAAAAACTACATTGTTTCAAAAACCCTCTTCACGTAATACGTTGTTACATTTTTCCAGCTCTCACCCATACCACTTGAAAGGTAGTTTACCAATCAGCCAATTATTTGAGAGCTAAATTTGCAAATCGGGATCTGCTATTACAATATCAATCTCAAGATCAGGAGGATAAATTGACTGCTGTACTTCCATTTTCTCCTCTTAGCTCTAAAATTATGTCAAGTATTCATCGACATTGGCATACCTTACAGATCTATGAATGTTTTGAACAACACCCTATTGGAGCCTATAGGCGTAGCAAAACACTGGGTGAACTGCTATCATATAAAAGATTTGACACTGAGAGTTTGACTTCTACTAATTTGGGACATTTTAAATGTGGTTCGTGCCAGTGGTGTGAATCCACGATTGAAGGCCCAATTTGGAGATACTCAGATATAGCACGACCCATTTATGCCAAGTCAAATACTAACTGTCTCTCTAAGAATGTAGTATATGTGATCATTTGCCCTTGTCATAAAATATACGTAGGAAGATCTAGCAGACCTATTAAAATACGTTTGAATGAACATAAATCGCGTATTAAAAATTTAATATTATCTGCACCTATGGTTCAACACTGGTCCGATTATGGTCATTTGCTAACGGACCTTAGATGGAGAATCATTGACCAAGTGGATGTGGGATGGGAGGGTGGTAATATTTCTCATTTACTAAATTTGAAAGAACAAAGGTGGATATTCCAGTTGAATACATTACTTCCGGTTGGTTTAAATGCAGAAATAGATTGGTGGTCCTTGTTGTAGTTTTACTGGCTGTTGGGTTTCTTTGAGCATCCAATCGGCATAGTACTTTTACGATCAGCTGTGGTTCATTTAAATAATGAGGTCGCCTGAAAATGCCGCGGCCATCTTTTGTACGTAGGAGCGATTACAGGATGGAAAGGTATGCTAACATAAAGCTGATGTAAGATGTTTTATAAAATAACTTTTGATGCTGGAGATTGTTACATTTTAAATCTTTGGCTGATTCTGGTCGTTTTGTATTTCAGTGAGCCTCTTCCTTGAAAAAGCTTTACGCGAAACTTGGCCATGTCGGCGGGGGTTCCCTGATATCTCTGATATCTCTGCTATCTTTAAGCTGCTATCATTTAAGATAAGTGTCTTTATAAATATTAACTTTTCCATGAGCTATATGTGGATTATACAAGGAAATAGAATTAAAAATAGAAGCAATATAAATAATATAAGAATGCTGTTGAATAATGGGAGGAGCCAATGAGGATTTGCACCACACCATTTCGCTTATTGCGATAGAACAAATATATGTTCTGATGGTTGTGTGAGGCAGTTAGATCTGATGGTCTCCAGATATCAAAATTAAAAAATTAAAAAATTAAAATATTATCTGTTCATGATCTACGTTCCATACTGATGTTTGGGACACATTTATATTGATGGTTATATTATTATCAGCATGAACGTCAATGCAGGGACTTATTGTTCAATAATTTGTTATTGTCCACGTTGTTTTGCCTTTATCATACTGGGTGGCTCCTTTTGCACTTTGAGGCCTTTACATAGTACAAAGCCTCTGTATTAAGCCTGAAAATGGTCAGGTCTGTAAAAGTCAGGTTCATATTGGAGGTTAGTGATGAATTGTAGTTCCTTATGCAGGGTTTTAGCCCTACAGCTTGGTCTTCAAAGGAAAGATGTTGGTCAAAAACAACTCCTAGAATTTTTAATTTTTAATCTATAGGATAGACAGTTTGGTCAGTTGTGAAACTGGAATAAGAAGCTGAGCTTGATAGTACCAGGAATTTATTTTTTTGTATTTGTATCAGTTGTAATTTATACAAAAGTTTAGCATTCAGTCCAACATAAAGAGAATTGCAGTAGTCCAAATGGGACAACACCAACATCTGGACCAGTAACACAAAATGTGATTCACAGAAATAAGGTTAATCCAGAGATTTTCAACTCACCCCTCGGAGCACACACAACCAATCGGGGTTTTCAGGATATCCTGAAAACTCCGACTGGCTGGGTGTGCCCCGAGGACTAGGTTGAAAACCCCTCAGACATATTTGTCGCATGTGGTAGAATGTTCACCTCTACAGGTTATTAATCTGTGATTCAAAAGTAAGGGGTTCTTTTTACCAAGCTGCAGTAAAAGGGGGCCTGCTCTAGCGTTAGTGCATGTTTTTGACATGCACCGAGGTCCCCTTTTACTGCAGTGGGTAAAAGGTTGCCTATTTTGGGGAAAAAGAAATGGCCATGTAGTAAGTGAGTTACTTGCTGCATGGCCATTTTGGGGGAGAGTATGTACCATCACCCACTGAAGTGGCGGTAA
This sequence comes from Microcaecilia unicolor, assembly GCF_901765095.1. Lineage (NCBI taxonomy): Eukaryota > Metazoa > Chordata > Amphibia > Gymnophiona > Siphonopidae > Microcaecilia > Microcaecilia unicolor. Next base: position 233,657,281 of record NC_044036.1, read on the forward strand.
GGGCTCCCATACTAACCCGGCAGTAACTGGGCAGTGCATGGTGCTGTCCAACTATCGCCAGGTAAGCACCGGTGCTACAAAAATAGAAAATATTTTTGTAGCGTGGTAGTTCTGGAATAGTGAGCAGTAAACCCATGGTGGACTTACCGCCCCTAAGTGAGGAATCTAAGATTACTCCCAAAACTTTGGAGTACTTTGGATTTATTTTAAACATATTTTCTAAAATGTGGCCATGGGAGGGACATGGGTGTGTCGGGCATTCACAAGATTTTGGCTTAGGGTTATAGAATACTAGGGATCCGTGCCGAACTGGTGCACCAAGATTAACACCAGGTTTCAGCAGGCGTAAGTCCTTGTGACCAAAGTTGGGTGTTGCACTCATCCTGGAGTGCCCTTTATAGAATAGCACTGAGTGTGGATTTTTTTTTCCAGTACCTAATTTTCAGTGCCATTTACTGAATCTGGCTCTGTGTGCTCTTTTGGTAAATTGGTCCTTTTTCAGTATTATTGGTGTATTATTATACATATACTAGTAAAAGAGGCCTGTTTCCAGGGCCCCCTCCCTCCCTCTCTCTGTCCTCCGAGTTCCATCCCCCCTCCCCTTCGAGTTCCATGCCCCTCTCCCAGTCCTCCGAGTTCCAATCACCCCTCCCCTTTCCAGGACCCTCTTCCCCCCCCTCCCCTTCGAATTCCAGGACCCCCTCCCATTCCAGAACCCCTTCCCCCCTCCCGTTCCAATTCCAGGACCCCCTCTCCCCCCTCCCTCCCTCTCCTCTCCCGCCCTCTGAGTTCCACACCCCCACTCTCCCTCCCTCCCCCCCTCTCTGTGCCCTTGGAGTGGAAGCAGGACGTGTGCGGCTGGCCCTCCCCTTCGTAAGTGCCGGCTGTTATTTAAAACTTCTTACCTCGTGGTCCGCCGGCAACAGTGAAGTCGAGCAGGCACGGTTCGGTGCTTCACACTGCCTTCGCTTTTGTTTCAGCTCTGTCTCTGGTCCTGCCCTTCCGCAAACAGGAAATGAGGGCGGGAGCAGAGGCAGAGCTGAAACAGAAGCGAAGGCAGTGTGAAGCGCCATGCTGTGCCTGCTCAACTTCACTGTTGCCGGCGGAGCACCAGGTAAAAAGTTTTAAATAACAGCCGGCACTTACGAAGGGGAGGGCCAGCCGCACACATCCTGCTTACACTCAGAGGGCACAGAGAGGGAGGGAGGCGTGGAACTCGGACAGAAGTGGTGTAGAAATATGCTGTCACTTGCTCTCAGTGAAATACAGGCCAATGGCTCAGGCTAAGCTAGGCCACTTAAAATCAAAAATCATCTCTGATACAAATACATTTCACTGCAGCACAAAGCTGAAGTGAGTTTCCAGAGAGCTGGCAAAGGAGGGGGCATTTGCTCTTGTCAACAATGCTGGGACTGGCACCTGCAAGAAGTCATGAGCAAGATGTTTTGGCTAATGCAAGTTAGTAATGGGTCAGGTGCAAGTAGAGGAAGGAGGAGCTGAGGAGGGCAAAATGACCTGTGAAGTCATTTTTTCGCAGATGTTGTCCTAAACATAATTTGTTTATACTTAGGGCTTGAGAACATGTGAAATCATTCTTATCAACTGATAAGGGCCAAGAGCTCAGGTGAGAAAGCTAGGGTCCATTGAAATGAATAGGGTCAAAATGGAATAAAAAGGGCAGCCTAGAGGGTATCAGATAAGAGAGAAGACTCCAGATGGCTGTAGATGTGTCGTGAAGTGCTGTTCTACCATATGAATACCTGATTGCCTGTACTGCCTTTGGGTGAGATACTGATCCTAATAAACTATCTTACTATATCTATTGAATACTGGGTTTCTTTCTAATTAGGGAACCTGCTACTGCTCTGTCTGTGTAAAACTGTCATGAGCAGACACAAGGTTGGGGTAATTAGGTATTTAGAAGGGAACATGCAATCCTTTTCAGGATAGTAGAAAGCCCATGGCTTCCGCTGCCCAACAGAGGTGGCAGGCCTAATTATATACAGTGGAAGGGAGGTAGGGGGGCATTCTGTGCAGATCTCTGGAGGAGAGGGGGGGAGTGGAACTCGGACGGGAGTGGAGGGAGGGAGGGAGGTAGGGGGGCATGGAACTGGTGCTGGCTTCCCTTCCCAGGTCGTTGTGAACTCGGGGGGGGGGGGGGGGATTCTGTGCAGACCTCCGGTGGCTGCTGCTGGCTTCCCTCCCCTCTCACTTCCCATTGGTCCGCCCTGTGATGTCATCCCCAGGGCGGACCAATGGGAAGTGTGTTATGAACCCAGGCATCCAGACGGAGGTGCAAATTATTATATAGGATATTATTGGTGTAGTGTTTGCTCTTTTAGTAAATTGGTCCCTTAATGGTATTATCAGTGGTGTATGCTTTTTTGGTATATTGATCCTTTTTCAATGTATTAGTGCAATGCACTTCAGGGCAACTTGGGTCCTGTATTTCGGATATCCACAATGAATATGCATGAACTTGATTTGCATACACTGTCTCCAATATATGCAAATCTCTTTCATGCATATTCATTGTGGATGTCCTGAAAACCTGACTGGCAAGGAGTACAAGAAAACAAGAAGGCAGATGATCCGCAAAATCCAATGAGGAAGTAAACAAAAGAGTAGATCGCTAGGTGGTATTAATCAGACTTTATTGGAAAAATAATCGCCCGACACAGACTGTGTTTCTCCCACAAGGGCTACGTCAGGGGCCCTAAAATAACAAACAGTAATAAAATAAATAAATCAATAACATATATAACACCACTCATAATATATATAGAAAAATAAATGTAGAAAAATAAATAAAGAGCTAAAGAAAGAAGTACATAGGATACCATGACGTGTGCAATAACAAAATTACACATAATCATAATTAAACAGTAATAAATACAAATTATATAACCAAAAACTCAATATTAAAACAATGATCCTCCTAGTAAAATGATCACATATTCAAATTATATATCCATAAATATAAAATGCAGCCTAATAAACATATACAAGCGATCATATACTACAGCATAGCGCAATAAAAATATCAAAATTACAACATATAATAAAAGATATTGGACATTCTTCTAATCTAATATAGAAGACAGTGACATGAGAGGAAAAATAGTTAATCTAAAGGTGTAAAAAAATATATATAACATATAATATATATGTGGAGGAGTGGCCAAGTGGTTAGGGTGGTGGACTTTGGTCCTGGGGAACTGAGGAACTGAGTTCAATTCCCACTTCAGGCACAGGCAGCTCCTTGTGACTCTGGGCAAGTCACTTAACCCTCCATTGCCCCATGTAAGCCGCATTGAGCCTGCCAAGAGTGGGAAAGCGCGGGGTACAAATGTAACAAAAAAAAATAATGACTCACTTCAGTTGCTGTGATATTAAACAAAGCAAAAGCATATAAACAGCAGGTTAGCTTCTTGCCAAGCAATATCTAAAAAATAAAATGCAATCAAACAAACTGCCTAAATAAAAATAGAGTCACTAACCATACCAGCATATCATAAATAACTGAACAACTTGAATACGCTGTTAAAGCTTCATAGATTAACCAGCATATATATAAACAGCACAGTTACTAAACAGCATAAGACCACTATTAAAACCTCATGGGGTGACCCTCAGAAACGGCATACCAAACGTAAAGGCAGCCCACAACTGAGTGCAGCTATAGTTTAGTGCAGGTATACATAGAAGGGGGTGGGGGGTGTATTATTAAAACTAGTGGCGTAAGTCTGATTAATACCACCTAGCGATCAGCTCTTTTGTTTGCTGGCAAGGAGTACTCCAGGACCGGACTTGGAAAACACTGCTGTATTTTACTGTTAAAAATCCTTACCCCTCCCACTTTACAAACCCACATGGCAATGCTGACAGCACCAGAAGCCGCTAGTGCGGCTTTGTAAAAGGGGGTTTAGTAAGGTGTAGTCACATGAAGAACAGACAGCATTCCAACATGAGTGCACTATTATAAAATGCATAAGTTCTGCATATTATATAAGGGAAGATAGAGATAATAATACTCTGCTAATGTTAGTAGTGTGCAAAACAAAGACCTTGTTGTTCTTGCTAAGGTTTTCATGGAGTTGCTATGATGGCTAGGACTCTGGAGAAAAGGCGGCTGAGGGGTGATATGATAGAGGTCTACAAAATAATGAGTGGGGTAGAACGGACAGATGTGAAGTGTTTGTTTACACTTTCTAACAATAATAGAACCAGGGGACACAAGATGAAATTAGAATGTGGTAAGTTTAAAACAAATCGGAGAAAGTTTTTCTTTACTCAGCGCGTAGTTAGACTCTGGAACTCATTGCCGGAGAAGGTAGTGACGGCAACTGGCATTGCTGAGTTTAAAGGGGGTCTGGACAATTCCTGAAGGAAAATTTAATAATTTGATCATTATTAAATTTTGGGTTTTTTCCAGGTTCTTGGGGCCTGGATTGGCCGCTGTCGGAGACGAGTGCTGGGCTTGATGGACCTTTGGTCTTTTCCCAGCGTGGCAGTGCTTATGTACTTTAATGTTTTTCTTTTTAGCTGCTATATGTACTAGTTATGATGTTTTAGGTCATTCATTTAACGATGGATTATTAGGCTGGGGTTTTATTTATATCCAAGGTGGGATTTTTGCCTCTTCTGTGAGAGTGTGGGAGGGAGAATGCAAGGAAAAAGGGGACCAGGCATGTTTGTGAAAGCTTTTTTTGCTGTCCTAAGTTATTTGGGCAGCAGCATCGAATATCTGTGGTATCCAGATAATCTGCCACTCTGCCCCTAGAGTGTCCTGATGCTATCTGAATAGCACCAGGGCAGTCTTCAATGATTTACTACAGCATTAGCTATATAGTGCCGCTGAAAATTGTTGATTGGCCCTAGTCAGTAGCATTTATCCAGTTAGAAGATGTTGTTGCCCAGATAAATGCTTTTAATTATTGGATCCTATTTATTTTAATGGTGTTTAACTTTTGTAAGGTTCTTTTATCTGAGGGAAAAAGCAGAGGCATGGGTATAAATAGGAAATTTAAGTGTATGGAGCTGATTGGATCACTAGATACACTCCAGCCCTTTGTAACATTTCTCCGAACTTTTCTCTTTGTCTCCTTGTTTCCTTGGGATTGTTGGTACCCAGAGCAGCACGGGCTTTTGGAGAGTATCTTTCCCAGAACCATTCTGAGGGCAGGAATGGATCAGGTAAGCAGCTGAGAATAAATCCAGCCTGCACTGGGCAGGACTCATATCTTCATTAACTTTATAAGGTAAATAATGTTCTCCGAGGACAAGCAGGCTGCTTGTTCTCATGACTGGGTTTACGTCCACGGCAGCCCCCACCAACCGGAACAAAACTGCGGGCGGTCCCGCACGCAGGGCACGCCCACCGCACATGCGCGGCCGTCTTCCCGCCCGTGCGCGACCGTTCTCGCTCAGTCTTTTCTTTTCTGCGCTGGAGAGAGCCATGTTCGTCTCTCTCTCTGTCAGCCCCGGAAACCGGATCGCGCCCTTGACGCGAGTTTTTTTTCTCTCTGATTGTTTTCTTTAATTGTTTTCTTTTCTTCTGTTAAAAAAAAAAAAAAAGAAAAGCTTTGTTTCCCCTCGTACTTTTAGCGGGGGCGCCTCGTTGCGGCCTTGTGGCCTCGCGGTCGATTTATTTTTCGAGGTGTAATTTTCACCGCCACCATCGACGACTTTGACTTCGCCGACGCGATTTTTCCGTCAGTGTCCTCGAAGGTCCCGAGTGGATTTAAGAAGTGTGGTCGGTGCGGCCGGCATATCTCGCAGACCGACACTCACGCTTGGTGCCTCCAGTGCCTTGGGCTGGAGCACGATACCAAGACGTGCACCTTGTGTCTCGGTTTACGTAAACGGACACAGGTGGCGAGGCAAGTTCTTCGGGACCGTCTTTTCGGAACTTGTGCCGGCCCCTCGACGTCGACTTCGACGGCATCGGTGTCGACGGCCGGATCTTCGGTACCGATGTCCACGAAATCGGCACCGACGGCATCGACCCCAGGAGCACAGGTCCCGTTGGCCTGCCGGTCCTCCGGAGATGGCAGGGGTGAGCGGCCGCGTGGGCAATTGGCCCCGGTCACTCCCTCTACCCAGGGCCCTCGGGACCGAACCCTGTCGGACCCGATCCCTCGAAGCCGAGGGGGATCTACCTCCTCCGGTACCGCCGAGCGCCGATGACGGGCACCGGAAGAAGGCTAAAAAGCACTGTCATCGGTCGCCCACGGCGCATGTGGCTACCGGCGCCAGAGATGACTCGACGCCGAGGAAGCGGCAGTGCCGGGAGGCGCGTTCCCCCTCGGTGGTAGAGGTATCGCTACGTCAGGGCCTCAGCACTTCGGTGCCGTCTCCTGGACCCGAGCAGATTCCGGCACCGGCCCCTCTACCGGCCCCCTCGCCTTTCCCGACAGCGGGCCTTGACGAGTGCCTCCGAGCCATCCTTCCGAGGATTCTGGAAGGGCTGATGCGCCAGGCTGTGCCGGCGCCGGGGGTGCTTGCGCCCACGGCGCCGTTGATGGAGGCGCCGGCGTGCTCTAGCCCGGTGCCGAGGCCTTCGGCGCCGCTTGCGGTGCCGGTCTCGACCGCCACGCAGGTGGAGTCCCCGTCGACGTCGATGGAGGGAGCTTCATCCCTGCCGGCGCGGGAGTCCACCGCTCGACGACGCCACCGAGGACTCAGTGCCTCGAAGTCGAGCCGGGCCCGGTTGAGGTCTGAGCTACAGGAGCTCATGTCCGACACCGAGGAAGAGGCCTCGTGGGGGGAGGAGGAGGACCCCAGATATTTCTCCTCAGAGGAGTCTGTGGGCCTTCCCTCCGACCTCACTCCTTCACCGGAGAGGAAGCTCTCGCCACCTGAGAGCCTCTCCTTTGCCTCCTTCGTCAGGGATATGTCTATCTGCATTCCCCTCCCCGTGGTCTCTGTGGATGAGACGAGGGCCGAGATGCTCGAGGTCCTCGACTATCCATCACCACCTAGAGAGTCCTCCACGGTACCGTTGCACAATGTCCTCAAAGAGACACTGCTTCGGAACTGGTTGAGACCTTTATCTAACCCCACCATCCTCAAGAAAGTGGAGTCCCAATACAGGATCCCCTCGGAACCAGAGTTAATGCGGCCTCAATTGCCTCATGACTCGGCGGTCGTGGATTCTGCTCTCAAGAGGGCACGGAGTTCGAGGGATACCGCCTCGGCGCCCCCGGGGCGGGAGTCTCGCACTCTGGACTCGTTTGGGAGGAAGGCCTACCAATCTTCAATGCTCGTGACCCGCATCCAATCCTACCAGCTCTACACGAGCATATACATGCGGAATAATGTGAAGCAACTGGCGGACCTGATCGACAAGCTCCCCCCGGAGCAGTCCAGGCCTTTTCAGGAGGTGGTCAGGCAGCTGAAGGCGTGCAGAAAGTTCCTGTCCAGGGGTATATATGACACCTGTGATGTGGCATCTCGAGCTGCGGCCCAAGGTATAGTGATGCGCAGGCTCTCATGGCTGGGTGCCTCTGACCTGGACAACCGCACCCAGCAGCGGCTGGCCGATGTCCCTTGCCGGGGGGATAATATTTTTGGTGAGAAGGTCGAGCAGTTGGTGGACCAACTACACCAGCGGGAAACCGCACTCGACAAGCTCTCCCACCGGGCGCCTTCAGCATCCACCTCAGCAGGTGGACGTTTTTCCCGGGCCAGGCAGGCTGCGCCCTACGCCTACAACAAGGGTAGGTACACCCAGCCGGCCCGAAGGCCTCATCAGGCACAGGGACAGTCCCAGCGCGCTCGTTCCCGTCAACAGCGTGCGCCTAAGCAGCCCCTGGCGCCTCCACAGCAAAAACCGGGGACGGGTTTTTGACTGGATCCATGGGAACATAGCCGCCATCAAAGTGTCCGTACCGGACGACCTGCCAGTCGGGGGGAGGTTAAACCTTTTTCACCAAAGGTGGCCTCTAATAACCTCCGACCAGTGGGTTCTCCAAATAGTGCGGTGTGGATACGCCCTGAATTTGGCCTCTCCTCCACCAAATTGTCCTCCGGGAGCCCAATCCTTCAGCTCCCATCACAAGCAGGTACTTGCAGAGGAACTCTCGCCCTTCTCAGCGCCAATGCGGTCGAGCCCGTGCCACCCGGGCAGCAAGGGCAGGGATTCTATTCCAGGTACTTCCTTGTGGAAAAGAAAACAGGGGGGATGCGCCCCATCCTAGACCTGAGAGGCCTGAACAAATACCTGGTCAAAGAGAAGTTCAGGATGCTTTCCTTGGGCACCCTTCTACCAATGATTCAGAAAAACGATTGGCTATGTTCTCTGGATTTAAAGGACGCATACACTCACATCCCGATACTGCCAGCTCACAGACAGTATCTCAGATTCCGCCTGGGGACACGGCACTTTCAGTATTGTGTGCTGCCCTTTGGGCTCGCCTCTGCTCCACGGGTGTTCACGAAGTGCCTCATGGTGGTCGCGGCGTATCTACGCAAGCTGGGAGTGCACGTGTTCCCATATCTCGACGATTGGCTGGTCAAGAACACCTCGGAGGCAGGAGCTCTCCGGTCCATGCAGTGCACTATTCACCTCCTGGAGCTGCTGGTGTTTGTGATAAATTACCCAAAGTCCCATCTCCAGCCAGTCCAATCTCTGGAATTCATAGGAGCTTTGCTGAATTCAAAGACAGCTCAGGCCTTTCTCCCCGAAGCGAGGGCCCACAAGCACATGTCCCTCGCTTCCCAGACCAGAGCGTCTCAGCACGTCACAGCTCGGCAGATGTTGAGACTCCTAGGTCATATGGCCTCCACAGTTCATGTGACTCCCATGGCTTGTCTTCACATGAGATCTGCTCAATGGACCCTAGCTTCCCAGTGGTGCTAGGCCACCGGGAATCTAGAAGATGTCATCCGCCTGTCCCTCAGTTGCCGCAATTCGCTGCACTGGTGGACACTTCGGACCAATTTGACCCTGGGACGCCCATTCCAAATTCCGCAGCCCTCGAAAGTGCTGACAACGGATGCATCTCACCTGGGGTGGGGAGCTCATGTCAATGGGCTTCACACCTAGGGACTGTGGTCCCTCCAGGAAAAAGATCTTCAGATCAACCTCCTGGAGATCCGAGCGGTCTGGAACGCACTGAAGGCCTTCAGAGATCGACTGTCCTATCAAATTATCCAAATTCGGACAGACAATCAGGTTGCGATGTATTACATCAACAAGCAGGGGGGCACCGGATCTCGCCCCCTGTGTTAGGAAGCCGTCGGGATGTGGCGTTGGGCCTGCCAGTTCGGCATGCTTCTTCAAGCCACATACCTGGCAGGTGTAAACAACAGTCTGGCCAACAGACTGAGCAGAGTCATGCAACCGCACGAGTGGTCGCTCCATTCCAGAGTGGTACGCAAGATCTTCCGAGAGTGGGGCACTCCCTCGGTGGACCTTTTCGCCTCTCAGACCAACCACAAGCTGCCTCTGTTCTGTTCCAGACTCCAGGCACACAGCAGACTAGCGTCGGATGCCTTTCTCCTCCATTGGGGGACCGGCCTCCTGTATGCTTATCCTCCCATACCTTTGGTGGGGAAGACCTTACTGAAGCTCAAGCAAGACCACGGCACCATGATTCTGATAGCGCCTTTTTGGCCCCGCCAGATCTGGTTCCCTCTTCTTCTGGAGTTGTCCTCCGAAGAACCGTGGAGATTGGAGTGTTTTCCGACTCTCATTTCGCAGAACGACGGAGCGCTTCTGCACCCCAACCTTCAGTCTCTGGCTCTCACGGCCTGGATGTTGAGAGCGTAGACTTCGCTTCGTTGGGTCTGTCTGAGGGTGTCTCCCGTGTCTTGCTTGCCTCTAGAAAGGATTCCACTAAAAAGAGTTACTTTTTCAAGTGGAGGAGGTTTGTCGTTTGGTGTGAGAGCAAGGCCCTAGAACCTCGTTCTTGTCCTGCACAGAACCTGCTTGAATACCTTCTGCACTTATCAGAGTCTGGCCTCAAGACCAACTCAGTAAGGAATCACCTTAGTGCGATTAGTGCTTACCATCATCGTGTAGAAGGTAAAGCCAGTGGCGTAGCTAGGGTAGTTGACACCCGGGGCCGGTCATTTTTTAACACCCCCCCCCCCCCCCCCCCCGAAATCCAGTACTAGGCACGAGAATACAAAACACTCAGGACCTATAGAGCAATTCTACCATACCATAAGCAGTAATTTGTACGAGTCACACAAGGAAAAGGAAAGCATCTTAAACACTACAGTGAGCACTAGAACTTCAATTCACCTATTGTAAAACGAAAACAGACAGATTAGTACAGATCGTCGATCCTGCACAGTCAATGCCAACCGAAAGCCATGTCTTTTTCACAAATACAGATACACCCTATCCACTATAGAATAAGTAATCATAAACTTTCTATTTAGACAAAAATTAAACTGAACCCCCGATGCCAGACTCTGCATACAATGCAACACCACAGAAACAGAAAATGTCCTCTAGTACTGTGCAAAATATAAAGACAGCAGATGTAAATTTGAAAAAACTAACAAATACCAATCAGCACGTTACAAATTAACAAATAGAAATAAAACAAATAATATCATTTTATTGGACTAATACATTTAGCTTTCAGAGGCCAAAACTCCTTCCTCAGGTCAATTCAGTATAGTACTGTTACAGTGTCCTATCCTGACCTGAGGAAGGGGGTTTTGTTCTCCGAAAGTAAAATGTATTAAAATTAGTCCAATAAAAAGATTACCTTATTTACATGTTCTATTATAAACATTTATTAACACAGCTACAATACTACTTTATCCTAAAGCAAAAAAATAAAAATATATATTTACAGTTCGTTGTCTCTGGTTTCTGCTTTCCTCATCTTTTCACTGTCTTCGCTCTCTCTCTGCCATCCAGTGTCTGCCCTCTCTCTCTGCCCCTTCCATCCACTGTCTGCCCTCTCTCTCCCTTCCATCCACTCTGCCCCTTCCATGCATCATCTGCCCCAGTCTGCCATCTCTCTCTCCCCCTTCCATCAACATCTGCCCTCTATCTCTGCCCCTTCCATCCACCATTTGCCCCAGACTGTCCTCTTTCTCTCTCCCCTTCCACCCACCATCTGCCCTTTCTCTCTGCCCCTTCAATCCGTCCAGGCCTCCCTCTCCCATCCGTCCAGGGTCTGCCCTCCCTCATGTGCCCCCCTTCCATCCAGGATCTGTCCCCTCTCTCTCTGCCCCCTCTTTTCAGCCCCCAGTTCCAGTTCCCTTCATCCACCACATGCCTTGCATACCCCCCCTTCAGCCCCAGACCCATTCTCCCACCTGCCCCAGGCATGGACCCATTTTCCCTCCTGCCCCCTAATCAGACCCCAGTTCCAGCTTCAGACCCTTTCTCCCATCTGAGCACTCCCCTCCCCCCTCTGAGCACCCCCACCCTCCCCAATCCCCTTCTCCCCTCTCTGAGCACCCATCTGAGCTCCCCCACCCTCCCTAATCCCCTTTAAGTACCCCTCTGAGTGACCCCACCCCTCCCCAATCCCCTTCTCCCCTCCTTAATACTCTCCCACCCTCCCTAAGCCCCTTTAAGCACCCCTCTGAGCTCCCCACCCTTCCCCAATCCCCTTCTCCCCTCTCTGAGCTCCTCCACCCTCCCTAATCCCCTTTAAGCACCCCTCTGAGCGCCCCCACCCCTCCCCAATCCCCTTCTCCCCTCTGAGTCCCCCCCCGACCCCGACAGCTGAGATCGTTCTCCTGCTGCTCCTACCCTGTCCTGCCTTTAAAATTTGTTTTCCAAGCGCCGGAGAGTGGCAGGCAGCGCGCCTCGCGTCTTCCCTGCTAGTAAAGAAGATCTCGCTGACGTCGCCCTTCCCACATTGAGTCCCGCCCCCATCTGAGGCAACTTCCTATTACCGCGAGGGCGGTCGGGACTCAGTGTGGGAAGGGCGACGACGTCAGTGAGATCTTCTTTACTAGCAGGGCAGACGCGAGGCGGGCTGCCACTCTCCGGCGCGTGGAAAAAAAATTTTAAATGCGGAGCAGCGGGAGCGGAGCACCCCAGCACCCGATGACACCCGGGGCGGACTGCCCCCACCGCCCCGCCCTTGCTACGCCACTGGGTAAAGCCATCTCTGGAGAGCCTTTAGTCGTTCGATTCATGAGAGGCTTGCTTTTGTCAAAGCCCCCTGTCAAGCCTCCTGCAGTGTCATGGGATCTCAACGTCATGCTCACCCAGCTGATGAAACCTCCTTTTGAGCCACTGAATTCATGCCATCTGAAGTACTTGACCTGGAAGGTCATTTTCTTGGTGGCAGTTACTTCAGCTCGTAGAGTCAGTGAGCTTCAAGCCCTGGTAGCTCATGCTCCGTATACTAAATTTCATCATAACAGAGTAGTGCTCCGCACTCACCCTAAGTTCCTGCCAAAGGTGGTGTCGGAGTTCCATCTTAACCAGACAATTGTCTTGCCAACATTCTTTCCCAGACCGCATACCCGCCCTGCTGAACGTCAGTTGCACACATTGGACTGCAAGCGAGCTTTGGCCTTCTATCTGGAGCGGACACAGCCCCACAGACAGTCCGCCCAATTGTTTATTTCTTTCGACCCCAATAGGAAAGGGGTCGCTGTTGGGAAACGCACCATCTCCAATTGGCTAGCAGATTGCATTTCCTTCACTTACGCCCAGGCTGGCCTGACTCTTAAGGGTCATGTCACGGCTCATAGTGTCAGAGCCATGGCAGCGTCGGTGGCCCACTTGAAGTCAGCCACTATTGAAGAGATTTGCAAAGCTGCGACGTGGTCATCTGTCCACACATTCACATTGCATTACTGCCTCCAGCAGGATACCCGACGCGACAGTCGGTTCGGGCAGTCGGTGCTGCAGAATCTGGGGTTTAAATCCGACTCCACCCTCCAGGACCCGAATTTATTCGGGTCAGGCTGCACTCTGTTAGTTGTTCTTTGTAGGTCAATTTCTGTTATGCCCTCGCCGTTGCGAGGTTCAATTGAACTGGGTTCTTGTTTTGAGTGAACTTGAGAGCTAGGGATACCCCAGTCGTGAGAACAAGCAGCCTGCTTGTCCTCGGAGAAAGCGAATGATACATACCTGTAGCAGGTGTTCTCCGAGGACAGCAGGCTGATTGTTCTCACCTAACTTCCCTCCTCCCCTTTGGAGTTGCGTTTTACTCATTTCTTGCTTGTCATTCAACTGAGCGGGAACGGTCGCGCACGGGCGGGAAGACGGCTGCGCATGCGCGGTGGGCGTGCCCTGCGTGCGGGACCGCCCGCAAAGTTTTGTTCCGGTTGGTGGGGGCTGCCGTGGACGTCAACCCAGTCGTGAGAACAATCAGCCTGTTGTCCTCGGAGAACACCTGCTACACGTATGTATCATTCGCTTTGTAGGGAGATTTCATTGGATTTCACTAGGGAGAACACTTAAATACAAAAATGAATTATATTCACAAGTAATCATGAAGTACAGTTGAATGTTCTAGGTTTAATTTGTGTTACATCCTTAATCTATAAGTGAACTCAGTTGTTAATTGTCTTATGTAAGAAATTTAAATTTAATAGAGTCTTTATGAAGGCTTTCAGTGTATTGGTATATTGGTTAGAAAACCTCCACTACTTTATGACAATCAGGGATATTGTTCTCTCAGTCCATCAACAGCAGTATTTTTAATCCTTAAAATATCTAATAGGAAGAAGCAGTGTGGATTACTTTAAAAACTGGAATATGGAATACCATATGCGCTACTGACCCCCCTTCTGTACTGTGTCTATGGTTACCATATTTGCAGACACAAAAAATAAAATGCCGCTCTGCCCCAGCCAGTCCGTGGCCCGACCCCAGCCCACCCCTGTCCCCGCCCTGCCGCTTAAGTCACCTTGATCCCCAAGAAAGTCAGATTCTATAAGCAGTGAAAATTCTGATAAAAATAACAGAAATGCATTTTCTTCTGTAGTATAAATACAAAATTAGAAAGGATGTACATTTCCAAAAATGCAAATATCCATGAGCAGCATGTTCCTCTTTCCTTGCTCTCCCATCCATGAGCAGCATGCCCCCTCTCCTCTCCATCCCCTTCTGTCCATGTGCTGCATTTCCGCCTTTTCCCTTCCCTTCCCTTCCTTCCCCTCCATGTACTGCTTGTCCCCTCTCCTCTCCCTTCCCTCCCATCCACGAGCAGCTTGTCCCCTTCTCTCCCTCCTATCCACATGCAGCTTGACCCGTTCTCTCCCTACCATCCATGAACAGCTTGTCCATTCCCCTCCTGGGCCTACCTTGTAGTCCTGGTGGTCTAATGGCCTCTTTGGGGCAGAACCCCACTCTTTCCTGCCCACTGCCGCTTACCTTCTGCAGCTGCCACTTCTTGAAAATGGCTGCCAAGACTTTAAGTGGTGGCCTCACAAGACTTACGTAAAGTCTTGTGAGGCCGCCACTTGAAGTCTCAGCATCCATGAAAATGGATGCTGAGACTTCAAGTGGCGGCCTCACAAGGACTGCAAGGTATTTGGTACTAAGCCAAACTATTTATCCAGGTTGAAAGGTCTGAGCAGACCGCCTCTTACGATCTGCAAAAAGCTTGTATCTGGCAGCGGCTTGCTGAAGATGTTGTTGGACCCTGCTCCAAATGTCCCAGATATCAGTGAGGGTCTGTTGGAGCTGAGGCAAGGCTTGGGTCTGAGGGATTGGAAGTGGTAGTCGTGGGTGGCGCCCGTATACTGTAAAAAAAATGGTGACGTACAAGAGGCAGTGTGGAGACCGTTCTTATAGGCGAATTCAGCCCAGGGGAGTAATGTGGACCAATCATCCTGTCAGTTATTAGTATACATTCGCAGGAAGGTCTTGAGAGTTTGATTGACCCGTTCCACCATTCCATTGGTCTGTGAGTGGTATGCGGATGAAAATTGGGTGGTGATGCCAAAAGCAGAACACAGTGCTCTCCAGAACCTAGAAGTGAATTGAGATCCCCGATCACTTATGATCCGGAGAGGTAGACCATGTAAAAATATGCTGGATGAAATTCTTGGCAAGAGTAGCGGCCGAGGGGAGAGATTTCATGGTAATGAAATGGGCCATACGAGAGAATCGATCCACCACTACCCAAATGATCGTGTGACCTTAGGACGGTGGTAAATCAGTAACAAAGTCCATGGATACTTCCTGCCAAGGGAGCTGTGGAACTGGCAGTAAGAATCCCCACGGCTTGCCAGGAGAGGGTTTGTTTGAACTTCGTGGGTGTGGCTTGGATCTCTTTCAGGGAGAGAAAACTAACAACTTATAGCAGCAGCTTCAGAGAGCATTTTCCATCTCACAGATAGGCTGCAGAGAATACCTTCTCCTGCTTTAGACTTAGCCTGGCCTCAGAATGACATCCTATAGTATATCTCCTATCAAACTGAGCTCTCTTTTTCATCAAGCACTGCCATTTCCTCCCCTCACCCTCCCCACTGACAGTTTGAACTTCGTGGGTGTGGCTTGGATCTCTTTCAGGGAGAGAAAACTAACAACTTATAGCAGCAGCTTCAGAGAGCATTTTCCATCTCACAGATAGGCTGCAGAGAATACCTTCTCCTGCTTTAGACTTAGCCTGGCCTCAGAATGACATCCTATAGTATATCTCCTATCAAACTGAGCTCTCTTTTTCATCAAGCACTGCCATTTCCTCCCCTCACCCTCCCCACTGACAGTTTGAACTTCGTGGGTGTGGCTTGGATCTCTTTCAGGGAGAGAAAACTAACAACTTATAGCAGCAGCTTCAGAGAGCATTTTCCATCTCACAGATAGGCTGCAGAGAATACCTTCTCCTGCTTTAGACTTAGCCTGGCCTCAGAATGACATCCTATAGTATATCTCCTATCAAACTGAGCTCTCTTTTTCATCAAGCACTGCCATTTCCTCCCCTCACCCTCCCCACTGACAGTTTGAACTTCGTGGGTGTGGCTTGGATCTCTTTCAGGGAGAGAAAACTAACAACTTATAGCAGCAGCTTCAGAGAGCATTTTCCATCTCACAGATAGGCTGCAGAGAATACCTTCTCCTGCTTTAGACTTAGCCTGGCCTCAGAATGACATCCTATAGTATATCTCCTATCAAACTGAGCTCTCTTTTTCATCAAGCACTGCCATTTCCTCCCCTCACCCTCCCCACTGACAGTTTGAACTTCGTGGGTGTGGCTTGGATCTCTTTCAGGGAGAGAAAACTAACAACTTATAGCAGCAGCTTCAGAGAGCATTTTCCATCTCACAGATAGGCTGCAGAGAATACCTTCTCCTGCTTTAGACTTAGCCTGGCCTCAGAATGACATCCTATAGTATATCTCCTATCACCTTCTCCCACTACTCCAACCAGAGTTACACCTAATCACACTGACCACCCTTCAACATCTTCTGTCCTTCTGTGACTGTTCTCTTGTGCTTGACTGCTTAAATATTTTAAATTTAAATGCTTTACTTTTTGTCTATTAGATTGTAAGCTCTTTGAGCAGGGACTGTCTTTCTTCTGTGTTTGTACAGCGCTGCGTACACTTTGTAGCGCTCTAGAAATGTTAAATAGTAGTAGTAGATGGGACAGGTGGAAACAAAATGTAAGACATTCTGAGCCTTGCGTGGCCACCAATAGTACTGAGAGATTAAATGAAAAGTCTTGCGGAATCCGTAGTGACTTGCAAACGTGGAGGAGTTGTCCCCATTTGAGAACCCTCTTCCTGGACTGGGGTGGAACAGAGGTCTTCGTGCTGACAGAAGAAACTACACACTGTGGAGGCAACATAGGCAGGATTAAGCATGGGGTAGGATTCCTCGGGTTCTTCAGGAGGGTTGAAGACCCTGGAAAGCGCATCAGCCTGAATATTCTTTTCAGCAGGTCGAAATACCAGGCGGAAGTTAAAACGGGCAAAGAAAGGAGACCAGCGAGCCTGTCGCGGGTTTAGTCTCTTAGCATCCTGAAGGTATAGGAGATTCTTGTGGTCGGTGATTACAGTGATGCCCCTTCCAGGAGATATCACCATCCCTGGAGAGCCAATTTAAGGGCCAACAATTCCCGGTCCCCAATGGTGTAGTTATGCTCTGCTGGAGAAAATATTTTGGAAAAAAAGAAACAGGTATGACGCTTGCCAGAGTCTGAGGTTTGAGACAGAACGGCCCCTGCCCCCAGCGAAGAGGCATCCACCTCTAAAATTAATGTTTTTTTTGATATTCGGGCTTCGAAGCACAGGAGCAGAGAGAAAGACTTGCTTTAAGGTGGCGAAAGCCTCCTGGGCCTCCGGTGTCCAGTTCCTCACCAGCACCCTTCCTGGTAAGAGGGGCAGTGATAAGGGAGTATTGATGGATGAACTGCCGGTAGTTGTTAGCAAACCCCAAAAAACGTTGCAAGTCCTGGAGACCCTGGGGCATGGACCAATCCTGGATGGCTCGGAGTTTGGTGGGGTCCATTTGGAGCCCCCCTGAAGAGGCGATATATATCCCAAGAATGGAATAGACCGTTGATGAAACAAACACTTCTCTAGTTTGGTGAAGAGACGGTAGTCCCGGAGGCGTTGGAGAACGGTGCGGACATGATGACCCTTGAACAGAAGCAGAAAAAAACAAAATATCATCCAGGTAAACTATGACTGAGTAGTACAGGAGATCTTGAAAAATGAAGTTAATGAATTCCTGAAAGACCGCAGGTGCATTACAAAGGCCAAATGGCATGACTAGATATTTGAAATGTCCTTCACGGGTATTAAAGGCGGTCTAAAACAAACAGAAAGTGGGCACAAAACCAGGAGTCCCAGAGACTGGATCACAGTAAAGCTAAAACCAAATTTTATTAATTAGTATATTTGACTCGACACAACCGTTGTGTTTCGGCCAAAAGGCCTGCATCAGGAGTCTACAAATAAAAACAGTAAAAATAGACATTTAACATAACATAAAAATGAATTGATATATAAATCTAAATAAGACATGTATATAAAACAACATAAAAAACAATATGTGGAATATTAATAAAAATACAAATGCAAAATATATATCAAATGATCAGAACAACAGCAAAATCATAATAATAATAATACATGCGTAACAATTAAGAATGTTGATATGTATGAGAGAATAAATAAAATGAATAAACCAAATAAAACAAAACAAAATGAAAATGTGTCAGTGAGGAAATAATTCTTAAAACATTATGCAACAGTATAAAACAGAAAAAAAGAAGAAAAAAAAGAAAAAAAACGTAGAAAAAAGGAAAAAAAAAAGAAAAAAGGAAAAAATAAATAGGAAAAAAATATTTTTTCCCTTTTTTCTACTTTTTTTCTTCTTTTTTTCTTCTTTTTTTCTGTTTTATACTGTTGCATAATGTTTTAAGAATTATTTCCTCACTGACACATTTTTCATTTTGTTTTATTTATTTGGCCTTTGTAATGCACCTGTGGTCTTTCAGGAATTCATTAACTTCATTTTTCAAGATCTCCTGTACTACTCAGTCATAGTTTACCTGGATGATATTTTGTTTTTTTCTGCTTCTGTTCAAGGGTCGTCATGTCCGCACCGTTCTCCAGCACCTCCGGGACTACCGTTTGGTTTTAGCTTTACTGTGATCCAGTCTCTGGGACTCCTGGTTTTGTGCCCACTTTTCTGTTTGTTTTACAAAGTATCCGTGGGTCTTCAGTTCACCGAGTTGTTTCTGCTAGCAAAGATTCCATGTTTTAAAGTTGCTCCGATATCCGTTCCAATCGCGGTTCTTGTTCTTTTCCTACTGCGGTTGAACACGTCTGTCCCTACCAATGCATCACATGACTCCTTGTGAGATAGAAAGATTAATGGCAAACAACTACACATGGGGGCCGATATTCAGACCATGGGAGGCAGCCCAGCTAACACCCATGGTTGGCAGTGAGACCAGATAGTCAATGCTGGGCTGTTTCCAGTGACAGACATTGAATAGCCGGTTTTATTTAGGCAGGTTTAAATTTAACCTACGAAGCCAATATTCAGCGCTGGCTGGTTAAGTTTAAACTGGCCAAAGATAGGCCTGCTATTTTGGTGGCCCAATTTGGCCACCAGACTTACCTCCCTGTTTACAAAGCCATGGCTGTGTCGGAATTACTGCACTGGCAGCTGGTAGCGCGGAAAACAGAGGGGTTAGCTGGTAATGCACCAAATATTAGCGGATAACCCGGTTAGCTGCTAAGCACTGACAGGAAATATTCAACGGGAGATAAATAGTAGTTAAATAGCACTGAATATAAGGGGGATTCTGTCTAAACAGCTGTAGATATGGACTCCTTTTATTTCTTCATTGTTCTAAGATTCTACTTGTTGTGGAGCTTTTATATGAAAGAAAGTATTTTGGAGCAATGGTTGTTAAAATGTTGACATGTTCTCTGACACTTTGAAAATGCTCAAACGGTACACTCTACGTGGTATGTAAGGGAGTTTGTAATTAGGAGATATTATGAGCTGGGAAAGGGGAGGGTAGATTTTTGTAAAAATAAAGGTGTTCACTGTTTGATTTTAGAACCATTTTGTTCTAATAGTTAATGCTGTTCTATTGTGTTTCTTTTGATTTTTGATTGATTCAATAGTTACCTTTAAACATTACAAACAATCTCAATCCGGCCAATATTCAAAGTGAGCTAAGCGGAAAGGAGCCTCTCCTGCTCGATTAAATCACTTACCACTTCCTAACTCCTGATATTCAGTAGGCAGTGCGGGCAACAATGGGGTAACCGTTTTGCTTATGCACAACTTAAGCATTATGTCTCATCCTTGGATGTGGCACATCTGGAGGAGTGCTTGGGTTCCCGTGTCCGGGACTTCTTTCAGGGGGTCGTGGACCGGGGCCTATCTGTTTCGGGACTCCGTCGGGCTCTGGTCAGGGGAACCCCAGACAGGATTGGTTGAAGTCTGGATGGGAGGAGGATTTGGGGGTGTCTTTGGAGGAGTGGGATGTTGCTGCCATTCTATGGGGAATCTCCTCGCTTACCACAGAGGCGAGACTTAGGGAGTGTGGTTATTGTGAGTAATCCTCCAAGCTTATTGGACTAAAGTGCATCTTGCTCACATGACTGAAGGGGGGGAATCTGGTTGCCCTAAGTGTAGCCATCCAAGACAAACTTTTTTTTCATGCTTTCTGGATGTGTCCTAAAATTAAAAGTTTTTGGGGGCGAATCAGGGGCTTCTTGTCTGACATGATTGACCGTAATATTCAGGGGACAATGGAACAATTTTTACTTGACAAGCCTGGTGTGTTTCGTTCCCTAGCTAGATATAACATCCTCTTATGCCGTAAACTAAGCCTGGTGGCCAAAAAAGTAATTTTGCAATATTAGACCATACCAGCTTCCCCGCCATTTTGGCAGTGGAGAAACCAGGTGCATCTTCTGGTCACTTGGGAGGCTAATGAGACAAGAGAGTCCCCCATACGTAGGCCTCACTTTTTGAAGCTTGCAAATTTTAAGTCCGCAGGGACGTAGCCTCCTTATTAATGCTTTATAAAGGTTGAGAGCGACATCTTAAATATTTCAGTAACAACTTATTAACTCAGGAAGTAGTGTGGATGTAATCGTTCTCTGGGTTGGTATTATTGTATGGACAGGGTGGAGGAGGAGTGGGGAGGGAGGATCATAGGATGGTCTTAATCATAGAGTTGAGTTGGATATAGTTAACAGCCCCTGAAAGCTAATACAACTTAAATATATAGATGCTAGGGGTTGGAAAGGGGTTATTTCAGGGAATAAGTGTGTGTGTGTGTGGGGGGGGGGGGGGGTTAGTTCTTTACCCTCATGTCTGCGGTTGCATTATTGTAGCTGGCGGGTTTGAGATGTTGTGTTCTGCATAAGGTGTGGGGGGGGGGGGTGGAATGGTTAAAATAGTTGATGATAGATCTGGGCATAGTTTCTTTGCTTTACGTTATGATGTTGGCATTCTGTTTATGCTGGATCTTGGATGTAAGTTATGCAATTCTCATTAATAAAAATGTTGAACTCTAAAGCAGGCAGTGCTGCTTAATATTGCCTCTGACTGGCACTAGAAAAAGCGGGGGCAGCGTTAGAGAGGTGCCAGAGGGTATGCAGGTGCACTGAATATTGGCTGAGACCCACATAACTGCTTTTTATCTTTATACCCCTCCTCACCCGATCCTCTTTCTGGCCTCAAAAATAGACCCCTCCTTCCTCCCCCTTCCCTCAGCAGAGGAGAATCAAAGGCCCTTCCCTTCCCCCCTTGAATGAGTCCCCCTACCCCCAGCCTTCCAAAGTATAGGTAAGCCTCCTGGGCCTACTTTATATCCCTGGTGGTCTGTGGGGGCCATTGGGGGCAGCAGGAAAGCCCCCGTGTTACTTCCCCTTGTAGCTGGCCTTTGCAAATGGTTTCTTGCAGCCATTTTCTAAGGGAAGCCACAAGGGGCATGAGTGAGTGGCCTTTGCTCCTGTCCCCAATGACCCCCATATATAGGGTTACCATATGGCTCTAGAAAAAAAGAGGACAGATTGAGCCATTCCAAATTTTACTTCCATTGAAAGCAATGGAAGTAAAATCCGGACTAGCTCAATATGTCCTCCTTTTTCTGGAAATCACTAATCAAGTGAGGGAACCAAACATATGACTGGTGTGAATCAGTGGCATAGGAAGGGGGGGGGGCGGTGGGGTAGTCCGCCCCGGGTGCACGCCGCTGGGGGGTTGTCGTCTCCGTTGGTTCCTTGCTGCCTCTGCCCCAGAACAGGTTACTTCCTGTTCCGGATCAGAGAGAGCAAGGAACCAATGGAGCCGACGCAGCTCCCAGCGACGTGGGCTCGGGAGCGGATCGGCGCTCCCGCCCGCCTGCCCCTCGCTGCCAAAGTAAGGTACAGTGCGCTCCGGGTTGGGGGGGGAGGGTGCGCGCCGGAGGAGGGGGGCGCGCGCCGAGGGGGGGACACTGCGCTGCACCCGGGGGGGGGGGGGTGCGCGGCGGCGACTCGCCCCGGGTGCCAGCCGCCCCTGCTACGGCACTGGTGTGAATGATTAATGCCTGCTCAATAACACCAGACTACTTTTAGTCTTCTTACTCAATTTTTTATAATTTTTTTTTAATATGCTGTGCTCAGTAACTCTGTTGTGCCCATATTGTAACCCTACCCATATACCACAAGGGACGTCAGTTAGGCCAGGGGGCCTACCAATGCCTTTGGGTGGGGGGCTCATTCAGGAGGAGAGGGGAGGGCCTTTGATTCCTGCAGGCTGGGGAGAAGGGGTATGGAGGGAGGGGGCTATTTTGGAGGCTGGGATCAGGGGGAGGGGGGGCTGTAAAGATAATACATAGTTATACAGATCCTGGACGTTATTCAGCCAGAGCTTATAGAGGCCCCTGCTGAATATTGGCTGGCATCTGCATAGGCTTCGGTAGCCATCCTCACCAAATTAAGCCACCAATATTCAGTGCCAGTGCCCGGACATGGCCCAGTGAATATTGGGGTCCAATCTAGCCGGTTACAGTAAGCATTTAAAAAAAACGCTGACTGCTGCTAGCTGAATATTGGGGGGAATATGTATCCTTTGGCAGAAAGGTGGGAGAGGGGAGAAATGTTAAAAATGTTTAAATGCCTCCATGGCATAAACGTAGAGGAATTGAGTCGCACTCAATTGAAAGGAAGCTCTGGAACAAGGGGGCATAAGATGAAGGTGAAATGGGACAGACTCAGAAGTAACCTGAGAAAATATGTCTTCATGGAAAAGGATAGTGAATTTCTGGAACAGTCTTCCGCTGGAGGTAATGGAGACTAGAACTGTATCTGAATTCAAGAAAGCTTGAGACAAGTACATAGGATCTCTAGGGGAGAGGAAGGGATGGCTTATGGTATGGATACTGTACAGAGCAGATCGTAGATAAACCAAAGAGATATTTTATTAATATGATAAAGATAAAATATGCATACAATAGTATACGGACTATTGTATGCATATTTTATCTTTATCATATTAATAAAATATCTCTTTGGTTTATCTACGATCTGCTCTGTACAGTTTCCACTTTGGAGTTTGCAGATCGTCTGCCCCTTTGCTTAGATGGTATGGATAGGCAGACTGGATAGGCCTTATGGCTTTATCTGCCTTCATCTATGTTTCTATTGTGATAACCACAGTGTCTGCCCTTACATGAGGAGGCCGCCAGAGGGCGCTCTCCCATTGAAAACCTAAAATGTCCTGATCTGGCCACTAGAGGGAGCCAAAGAGTATAGTCCATGGTAGTGACCAGAAGGAACAGCTAGGGGGTGCTCCTGGCATAGGACTTGTACTTCCCGGGGAGGCCACCAGGGGGACTCTCTGAGTGGAAGCTGGATAGGTGGAGAAAGTTCTGGGTGCGGACCTTTCTGGAAGCAGGGGGAGAGGCCTAAAGAAAGGTGGAGTGGATTATTGGGCACCCTATAAAAAGCATCCTCTAGCCAAGGAAGAGAGGAGAAGATGGGAGGGACCTGCAACGCCCAGAGCTTGAGAATTACAAGCCGGGAACCGAGGAAAGAGGCTTGCTGAAGTGGAGCTCAAGAGAGAGGTCGGGAGAAGGTTTCCTCCAAACCCAGAGAGGTACTGACCTGGTGGGGGCCAGGCACTGGGTGCTAGTATTATGAACAATTGCTACTGATATTGGAACTGTGAGGGGTTTAAAAAGAACAAACAGCCGTGGGGTGGAGGATAGGACCGTAAGGTTAATGTGAATAAAGAAGGTCCTATCCAGGGGAGGAGGCTGTTATACCCTGAGACCCAGATGTCCCCAGTAAATGGTCTCAGGGGGGTGAATCGCAGTAACAGATTAATAGTGGGCAAGCCAGGCCCACAAGACTGTAACCTAGCTAATAAACTGAATTTACATGCAACCAGCTAATTTGCATATTTTTGCAAGCAGAGGAAGCTGGGCTATTTTCCAGAGAAGGGTGACCTGGGGGCCCCACCAGAAGAACTGGTAAGGTGGGGTCGGTTACCAGGTGATACAGCGGGGAGGCCGGGCCAGGACTGCAGGTTAAGGAAGAGGTCACCCTGAGGGAAAGGGGAGTACCAAACCTAGAGGCCTGAGTCAATGCAGTCACAGAGAAGTCTGGTTTCAAGGTGGTTCCCTGAGGCAAAAGGCTGGTGAGGCTGGGCCGGAGCCACTAGAGGGCCATTGCACACCAGAGCACCCCTGTGGGGGAGTTACAAAGGGCACTATCCCAGATGGAACCTTGTGGTTGAATAACCCCCTGAAGACAAGGACATCAGAGAATCCCTGCTACCCCTTGACTGTTGAATAACAGTGGCTGGAAGTTGAAACCAAGGGGAAGAGCAGAGGGTTGGTGGGACCCAGGCAATAATTTTATCCCCAGGGAAGTGTGCAGAAAGGCCTGCTGACTACAGGCGGGTTCTGGGGGACTAGAGAACTCAAAGTGAAGCCGAGTGGAAAAGGCATCAGTCTCCAGAGGAGGTCTCCTGTGTGGGGGATAGTGGGAGCGGTCGAGTTCCAGAGGCAAGTCAGCAGAGTGCTACGAGGTCTCCTGGGTGTCCTTTTTACACTATGTAAATTTTGAGTCTAAAAGGCAGAATCATGAGAAAAGGAAGTTGGATCCACTGATGGAGGGAGGTGTGATGCCCTCCACGGACCTATGCCCAGGGCAGTGGAGAACCTGATTTCAACAGAGTGGAATTCTCTGGATGTTGGTTTTCATGTAGGACATTCTATGGTATGGCTATATGTGTCAGCTGAAGTAAAGGAGAAACCTATGCTCCCTCAGGTGGATACTAAGCAAAAAAAGTGACCAAGGAAAGTATCTTTCCTTTAGAAGGTAGGACAGCCCTGAAGGATCCCCAGGACCATCTAATGGAGGCTCTTTTGAAGGATGCCTTTGATGTGGTTGCAGGTGGCCATGTGCAGCAACTATGTAGCCTGGGCATGTCTGTGCTGGGCGGAGCAAGTCCTGGATGAACCTTTGGCTTCATCAGTGCTGATGGTGGAAGTCAGCAAGATTGAAATGGGGGCATCCTATATGGTGGACTCCTCTTTTGACTTGGTCAGAGCCTTTGCTACGGAAATGGCAGTCTTGGTCATGAAATTGGTCAGCTGATGTGGCTTCTAAATCCAAATTGAGTAGGCTCCCATTTCAGGGGAACTTCCTGTTTGGAGTTGAGCTGGAAAAGTTGGTGAAGGGTTTTGGGGATTACAAGGTGCCCAGGTTGCCAGAAGACAAGCCAAAGGGACCAGGATGGGGGATGTTGATTCCCAGCAGATTCTGGAAGTTCCATCGTTATCATCCAGGTCGGTCTTCTGGAGTGCAGAGGTTAAGGCTTTTTCAGGAAGGACAGTTCTTTCATGGTGGCCACAGAGGGGGCCATGGAGGTGAGTCTGCCACTCCTGGACAATCCCAAAGTTCACAATTAAGGTGTATAGGCCCATCCTCCAGTAGCTATAGGAGGTTATCTACAGGAGTTTTACTGGAGGTGGGCCAAAATAACCAAGGACATGGAGGTAATCAGGGACAGGTATGCTCTAGATTAGAATATGTACATCCTCTGCAGGACATTTTCCTAGTGTTACCCTGCTGTTCCCATTGGAAAGCAGGGGTGGTCAGGGAGGTGCTGCAGAGGATGGTGCAGCTGCAGGAGGTGGTGCATGTGTCTGATGAAGAAAGAAGTGTAGGCAGATATTTCATCTACTTCATTTCTCCAAAAAGTAGGATATGGTGGGGGGCGGAGCAAGATGGCGGCGGCGATGAGAACGCTCCACGAGTAACTCCGTGTATGCGAGGTTTAAAACCCTATCTTCGAGTGAATTTTTCCTCAGAAATATTTTCTTCTTGAACAATAGCCTATAATGCCACACATGAAGAGAAAGGGTTTGGTAAGGGCCGTGACCCATCCGGCTCTAACATCAACACCAACCCAGCAAACTATGGAAAGTTACCTCGTGAGATCCGCAACAATAGCGACAGGAGATCCCGCTGAGATATTGGACCAGGGAGAGTCCATTCTCTTGGGACAGAACGTTTCATTGTCCCCTCCATTGCATTACCCGCCGCCTCAGCCCGCAGAGCCCGATAGCGGGGGCGGTACCAAAGACCGCGAGAGCGAGGAACGGACCGCCCGAGTGGGGCCTGCGGTCGAGGTTTCTGCTGGGATTTCTAGAACAGCATTACAGAATCCAGGGAAGGGTTCATCTGAGGTGGTAACGCTTGCGGCGATTTGGGAAACGTTACAGACTGTGATGGCATCAACTGGTAAAATAGCAGGACTTGTGAGTAATGTTCAAGAATTATCTGTTTCTTTTGCATCGATGAAAAATGAGATAACTGAGAAAATTAACCATCTAAATTCAGAAAATATTAAATTGAAGGAAACATCATTAAATCTGATAAAAGATACTACAATGATAAAAAATAGACTGGAATACTTTGAAAATTACAACAGGAGATTGAACTTGCGTTTATTAAACTTTCCTTGTACTCCAGTTTATTCTCCATTGGAGATATTTAAGAGATATCTAATAGAACATTTGAAATTTTCTCCAGAGAATATACCACCACTTAACAAAATTTATTTTCTACCTACAAAAAAGAATGGTGAAATACCACCACAAGGAGACTTAAATGTATCAGATTTATTAGAATCCTCATTAACCTCTATAACGGAGAGAAGAACTCTTTTGGCTTCGTTTGTATTTCAGCAAGATCTGGATTTAGTGAGGAAGATGGCGCTAAGAAATATACAAACTCCATTTTATGGAGGGAAAATCTGGGTTTTCCCAGATATTACAAAACAAACTCAAGCCAGAAGGAAAGACTTTCTTTCATTGAGAGCTGCAACAGTAGCGTTGGGAGCAACTTTTAATTTGAACTATCCATGCAAATGTAATATAAAATATATGGGTGTGAAATATGTTTTCCTTTTTCCTGAACATTTGAAAGTATTCATAGAACAGAAAAAAGTAATATAGTACTAGTTTATGTCTCGTAGCCTGAACACAACCTGAATGGGTAATTAAGTAGAATTTAGTGTGGATATAATCGTTAAGCCTTTTCTTTTGCTATTTTAAACTATTCCTAATAGTTAAGAATCCTATCTCCGAAGGAACGACTCCTAACCCCCTATTTTGGTGGTCTAATGTAAGTCATACATATTACTACAAATTGTTTGTTTTCTTAATTTAATAGATTACTGACTGTTTTTTTTTCCTATTCAAGTGTAATACTTGTAACTAAATGAAAAATGATAAATAAAGAATTAAAAAAAAAAAAAAAAGTAGGATATGTTTCAGCCTATTTTAGATCTCAAAGGATTCAACAGATTTATTTTCATAACTTATACCTCCTATACCTAAGGGGTTCACACACAGGTATTTGTACAGGTACTTTCTGTCCCAGGTGGGCTTATACTTAGTTATTTGTACCTGGGGAAATGGAGGCTTAAGCGACTTTCCCAGGGGCACAAGGTGCTTCAGTGGGAATTGATCCCAACTCCCCAGGTTCTCAACCCACTGCACTAACCATTAGGCTACTCCTAATGGATCCTTCAAGGCTGGATTAGAAGGTGTTGGGAGTTATGATTTATCAGGTGGATCTTGCCATTGTTTCTATTTTGGTGTTGTATCACTTGTGATATCCTTCATCACACCACCTCCGTATTCTAGACAACACGGGTGGCATTTTTAAATCAAAGGCCAGTTGAATCCCCCTCCTGTATCACAAATAGCATACTGAAGAGAAATTGAGTTAAAAAGATGCACCCCCCCCCCCCCCCCCCCCCGATATTCAGCAATATTTAACTGGTCAGAAACAGCCGCTAACTATGAATATTCAGTGGGAGATAACTGGTTATCTCTTGCTGTATATATATATAGTTTATGCCTACCGCTAAAGTGGCAATATTACGTGACTTATCTGGTTAGGTGCAGATATTTAGCGCCTAACCGGATAAGTTTAGCACTTACGTTTAACCACATAAAAAGCAGTCCTATCTTTAATGACTGACAAGTTAACTCAGCGCTGAATATCAGCTTAACCGGTTAACTTTTTCGTAGCCAAAAAGAAATGGATATTCAGTGCCGTAGGCCAGATATGGCTCGGCATTGAATATCTGGGTTTAATGGTGGCAATGGACAGCAAAAGTACCAGGGTTAAAGGAACTGTGATATCACCACAGAGACCTTATTATTACTGCTAGTACTACTTCTAATAGATGTACACATTAGAGACAGCCCCTGCCCCCACAGAACTTACAATTTGATCAAGACACACATGCTAGAAAAATAAGAAAATTTGATTTAGAAAAATGGTTGTCCACAAGGCTATAATTAGGAGAAATAGGCTTCAGGATTTAAAAGCATACTTAAAAAGGAGAGATTTTGGGCAGGATGTAAATTAGTAGCATAGCCAGAACTGATTTTTTTTTGGATATTGTGGATGTTGACACTGCCTCCAGTTCTCCTGGGTCATTGCTGCTGACTATCAGGCTTATTTTCGAAAGAGAAGGGCGCCCATCTTCCGACACAAATCGGGAGATGGGCGTCCTTCTCTCAGGGTCGCCCAAATTGGCATAATTGAAAGCCGATTTTGGGCGTCCTCAACTGCTTCCCGTTGCGGGGATGACCAAAGTTCACGGGGGGGTGTCGACACCATAGCGAAGGCGGGACTGGGGTGTGATTAAGAGATGGGCGTCCTTTACCGATAATGGAAAAAAGAAGGGAGTCCCTGACGAGCACTTGGGCAACTTTACTTGGTCCATTTTTTCTTGGGACCAAGCCGTGAAAAGGTGCCCGAACTGACCATATGACCACCGGAGGGAATCGGGGATGACCACCAACCCCCTCCCACCCTAAAAAATAACTTAACAATTTTATTTTGCCAGCCTCTATGCCAGCCTCAAATGTCATACCCAGCTCCATGACAACAGTATGCACGTCCCTGGAGCAGGTTTAGTGGGTGCAGTGCACTTCAGGCAGGCGGACCCAGGCCCATCCCCCCCTACCTGTTACACTTGTGGTGGTAAATGTGAGCCCTCCAAAACGCACCCGAAACCCATTGTACCCACATGTAGGTGCCCCCCTTCACCCCTTAGGGCTATGGTAGTGGTGTTCAGTTGTGGGGAGTGGGTTTTGTGGGGGCTCAGCACCCGAGGTAAGGGAGCTATGCACCTGGGAGCAATTTGTGAAGTCCACTGCAGTGCCCCCTAGGGTGCCCGGTTGGTGTCCTGGCATGTGAGGGGGACCAGTGCACTACGAATTCTGGCTCCTCCCATGACCAAAGGGCTTGGATTTGGTCGTTTCTGAGATGGGCGTCCTCAGTTTCCATTATGGCCGAAAACCGGGGACGACCATCTCTAAGGTCGACCATCTCAACATTTAGGTTGACCATCTATAAGGTTGACCTAAATGTTGAAATTTGGGTGACCCCGACTATATTATCGAAACGAAAGATGGACACCCATCTTGTTTTGATAATACAGGTTTCTCCGCCCCTTCGTGGGGCTGTCCTGCGAAGACACCCTCATGAAAACTTGGGCGCCCCGTTCGATTATGCCCCTCTATGTGGGTCTGACTTTAAATTGGAGGGGCCATGGCTACACCACCAATATGAAGAGAGCTAGAGACTGAACATGATGAGCTGGGCACAGGAAGATAGAAACTGCAGAATTGGGAGCAGCACTGGAGAAGGGCACAGATAGGCACACTGTCCAGTTAATCTGACGTCGGTGTTGAGTAAATTAATAGATTCACTGCAAAATATACCACAGAAAAACCAAAATTCTACAACAGTGTGATGTATAACAGTTATACATCACATTGTTGAAGATTTCTGTGGTGTATTCTGTTGTTTGAAATGACTGTGTTTTGATTTATTCATGATGGAGATTTTTCCAGAAAGAGAGGGGAAGATGGAACTTTATAGGATTTTTTTTTTTTTTTTTTTTTTGGATCAAGGAGTTTTCATGATGTTCCTTTGGGCTTCCAGCTAGGATCTAGCACCAGGAACATTTATTCATAGGTGGATGTGGTAAAGAATTGAACATGTAAGTAAATTTATATTTCAATAATTTTTATTGACAGCCAGTCGAGATACAAACATAACTATACAGTGAACTTACTTAACATTTCCATTGCTATCATACATTATATGGTTAATCCTCCTCTCCCCAGCCACCCTTCCCCCCCCCCCCCCCCCCTTTCCCTTCCCCTAAACTAACAGCCTGTTGATGACTTTAGAGAAAGTAGAAGCTAAGTTGTGAGTAGATGTCTCTTTGCTGACGGTTGTAGCGTGTGCCAAAAGTTACTCCAGGTTTCCTGTAGTCGCCTCCCGTCCTCGGAATCTATTTTTTTTTAACTCCGCAGCGCTCTAGCTTGGACAGGTCTATCATGAGTATTCTCCATTGGGTGAAGTTCGGGCTTTTCTGGTCCATCCAGCCATTCAAGATCACTTTCTTTCCTATCAGGACTGCTCTTCGTAAAAATCTCCGATATCCGGGCAGCGCCGGTTGAGCATATCTGTATACATTGAACAACATCAGTGGCTGCAGCTCTGTCCTTCTATTCCAGTAAGTCCAGACAGCCTCAAGTACTTGTGACCAAACGCTCTGTGCTTTCGAACAGGTCCAGAACATGTGCCCCAAGGTGGCCCGTGCAGAGGCACACCTTGGGCAGTTCCCAGTTTCTCCGTAGCCTGCTCGCTGGGCTCTGTGTGGCGACACATACAGCCGAAGTACAAACTTATATTGCAATTCCCAATGTCTTGTAAATGAGGAGCTAAGTAGAACAGAGACCACAAAGTTTTGTATCACACTCTCTGACACCTCTACAACCAAGTCCTCAGACCAATCCTGTGCCCGCTTCTTATAGTCTATGTCCTCTGTAGTGTCTAGCAAGTGTCTATGATGACATTTTAATGGGACTTCATTTTGTGATCCCAGAGTCAATGCTGTGCTCAGCGTATCTTGTACGTCCTCACATAGATTGATCCAGCCCACTGATGTTGCGTAGTGCTTCACTTGCAAATATGCAAACAGGTCTGAGGCCGGTAGTGCATATTCTCTTTGTAAGTCTGTAAAAGGCTGCAATTGTCCCTCTTCGTTTACCAGTTGATATAAGAATTGAATGCCTTTCCGGCGCCATCAGGCAAACACGCCTGAAGTCGTGCCAACTGGGAAGTCTGGATTGTGGTATAGTGACAGGAAAGGTGATGAACTTGCGGAGAAGCTGTGTCGTCTGCAGAGCCACCTCCAAGTCACCCGGGCTGAGAACATGAAAGGATTTCCAGTGATCCTGATATCCTGTCTGTTTAATCGTATGCAGCAGCCAACTGAGGTGGGGAATGCCGCAGCTTCTACTGAGGTTGCTGAAAACTCCTGACGCCCTGTCAGCCAATCCCTTATGTGTCTCATAGAGCTAGATATTGTAAGGTATCTAATGCTCAGTAAACCCATTCCCCCATGTAATTTAGGTTTTTGAAGGACACTGATTGGGAGTCTGGGCCTCTGGCCACACCATAGGAATCTCTGGATCGCCCTATGTAATGCCTTCTCCTCCCTCTGCTTCAAATATAACGGCAGCATTTGAAAAATGTATAGCCACTTGGGTGCTACCATCATATTGAACAGAGCAATACGCCCGGTCAAAGAAAGCGGGGACCTCCCCCACATCTGTAGTGTACCCCTGGTCTCTGTCAGCAACGGCCTAACATTTTCCCCATAAAGCTGTGAAAGGTCTGCAGGTATCATGACTCCCAGATATTTCATCTACCCGGCAACCCATTTCAGGGGAAACTGTCCCTGCCATTTAGCCCATACTTCCTCGCGCAGCGGCATGGCTAATGACTTAGTACGATTTAGCTTAAATCCAGATAGCTCTCCATATTCTCCTGCCAAGGTAAGCAGTTTACCCAGTGATTGGTGCCTGTGTCCCCAGCGTGCATCAGTGCTGCCAGCAGCCTCCTCACATTGAGTACGAATTTCCGTCCTCTGACAAACCCTACTTGATCTTCGTGGATAACGTGAGGTACGCTGGGGGCCAGCCTGTCCGCCAGTATTCGAGACAAGATTTTAATATCTACATTAATTAATGAGATTGGCCTATACGAGCCTGGCCGCAGCTGATCCCTTCCCGGTTTGGGAATCAAACTAATCAGGGCCGAGTTTGCATGACAGGGAAAGTTCCCCTGGTGAACCGCTTCGTTATATACCTCTATTAATGGGCCCACCACCTGGTCTTTGACTATTTTGTAGAATTTGCCAGTGTATCCATCTGGCCCTGGCGCGGTGTGGAGCCGGAGTGTTTTAATGCTGCGCATAATTTCTGTCGCTGTAAGTGGGGCGTTTAAGGCTTCTACTTCAATTGTTGTTAATTTGGGTAAACCAGAATTATGCAAGTAATCCTGCAACCTAGACTCCGCTACCTCTTTCTCTTCTGTATTTTTATACAGGGCCACAAAATGCTCCTTAAAGACTGCAGCCACTTCTTCCATTTTGGTGGTAACCCCTTCCGCCTGCGTGCGTACCACTGGTATAAAGTATGGCTTCCGTGTGTGCTTCACTACTTTGGCCAGATATACTCCGGATTTGTCCACAAATTTCTGTAGTCTGACTTTCCGATAAACAAGGTATCGGGTCATTCTTTCATGTAAAAGGCTGTTCAGTGCCACCTGCGCCGCCATGAGGGAATCATACCAGATGGGCATGGGGGTTTTAGTGTATGTTCTCTTCGCCTCTCTAAGCTTGCGCTCTAAAGCAATAATCTTTTGATTAATACATCGGTTACGCTTGCACACATACGCAATTATGTCACCCCTCAGTACTGCTTTAGTCGCTGACCAAAAAAGGCCCGGGTTGTCTAGATGTTGTTCATTATGCCTCAAATAATTCTCTCATCTCTCTTGAAGATATTGTTTGAATTCTGGGGAGGAGTATAAATAGGCGGGAAATATCCAACCCGCCGATTGCTGGAAAAAGGATTGCGCTGCTAAATCTACCCAGATTATTGCATGGTCGGAGATTTCTTCTGGGCCTATGCGCATGTCTAGCACCTGAGGGAACAGGGCCTGGGATGTAAATATATAATCTAATCTGGACTGCGTGCGGTGTACCCGAGATGTGTGCGTGTAGTCTTTTTCTTCTTGATGCAGCAGTCTCCAGGGGTCTATTAGCCCTGCTAATTTACAAAAAGACTCTAGCATAGTCTCCCCATCTGCTCCCCTCTGTGACCACCCGCTTGATCTATCTACCTGCACATCGTATACCTGGTTCATATCTCCTGCTATGATCAGTGGTAGGTGCGAATATTGTTGGCATCTGTTTAACAGGTGTGTGTAAAAACTTCTGCTTTTCACCAGGGGCGCATAAACCACTACCAGCAGCACATCTTTCCCTTGTAAGTTAATTTGGACTCCCAGGTATTTACCTTCTCCATCTTTGAACCTTAACTTAGCCGTGCATGCTAGTGTTTTATTTATCAATATTGCCACACCTCCTTTTCTTCCCACTGCTGGGGAACAGAACATCTCACCCACCCAATGCCTTTTTAATTTATCATGTTCTTCAGATGATAATCTTGTTTCCTGAAAGCAGGCTATTTGTGTCTCATGATGTTTTAGTGCCGCCAAAACTTTTGTGCGTTTCACCGGGGACGTGATACCGCAGACATTCCATGAGACCAGGCATACCTCTTTGTGTTGTAACCTAGCCAGGTTCCCCCAAGCAGAGTTCCTTCAGT
The DNA here is from genome assembly GCF_901765095.1 of Microcaecilia unicolor. Classification (NCBI taxonomy): domain Eukaryota; kingdom Metazoa; phylum Chordata; class Amphibia; order Gymnophiona; family Siphonopidae; genus Microcaecilia; species Microcaecilia unicolor. The sequence continues at coordinate 233,690,921 of NC_044036.1, forward strand.
ATTTGTTTTAAGGACCACCCTAGAGCGTCTGTTTCACTACACCGCCTATCCAATACTTTATCTTGCCTCTAGCTATATTCCAATAATCTGATCTTCCACTTTCTCTCTTTTCAATCCCTCCCCTATATACGTATCCAACCCCCTCCCCCCTCTCCTTCCCCTGCAAAATGCCCCTCCCCTCCCTTCCCCAAACTCCTCCCAATCTTTAACTTTAGGAGACACTACATTGCTCGAGGCCCCCGCACTCCCCCCTATAACATCAAATTCACACATACCCGCAACATAGCGCTGCTAACAGTCTACCCTCATATACAGCCAGCCAAACCTTATGTTAATGTCTCTCAGCCATCTGAGGGGCCACTCTTTTCTTCTCCCAGGCCACTCTCCAATTGTGAGGCATAATCTTTAGCTGCTTGCACTGAGTCCAACGTTTTCCAGCCGTTACCCTTCTTGATCTTTAGTATGGCAGGATAGAGAAGCATAAACTTAATGTTAAGATCTGCCAGCCGCTAGCACACTGGCGTGAATTGCCGTCTCTTGTCCTGCAGCTGTGCTGAATAGTCCTGAAAAATACGTATGAGATGGCCTTCAAACTTTGTATCATTCTGCTTCAGCTGATAGCCACGAAGGATCTCATCCTTGTGTAGATAATTATGTACTTTCAAGATCACAACTCTTGGCGATTGTCTGCCATCTTGTATGCGTCCCACGCGGTGCGCTCTTTCTAAGCAGAGCGGCCCTGCCGAGTCCAACAACGCGAACTCGGAGGCCAGCCAGCGCTCCAGCGTTGTTGTTAGCACCCGATCTCCGATGGATTCTGGCAGGCCAACGATCCTTAGATTGGACCGTCTGGACCTGTTTTCTAGGCCATCTGACAGTGGTTGTAAGGCATTTGTAAAGCAGAGGCGTGGCTTCTCTCCACGAGGTTTTTGCAGAGGAGCTGGAAGGAATTTGGAGCTCACAGATAAGACTATTTTCTGATTACCCCTGCCTTAAAGCTGTGGTTCTGGGCATCTCAATGCAGTTCTAGAGTTAGATTACAGCAAACACATTGCCGAGAATGTCAGCCCTGTTCGTGGTGGTGACTTCTCTGCCCCGACTTCTGACGCTGTCGGTTTTTCTTTCTCTCTTTTGGCCCCTCTGCTTGCCATTCCTTTTGCTGGCATTTCTAAATATTTGTCCATGTGTTTGCAGCTGGCCGTAACTGTCCGAGAGATATCAAAATTTTGACATTGCAGGGTTATTTCAATCAAAGAAGAGCGCCGGGGCCTCGGAGAGAGCAAAAACACGTCTCACCCTCTCATCGCACCACATGATCTCCGTAAGTAAATTAAAAAAAACCCTGTTTCTAACCCAATTACTTTAGGGCCCATATATAGGACACTCAGGGAATAAATCATTCATGTGGAAATGTGTTAAAGGCCAAGCTGAAATCCAAGTACATGTTACTTAGTGCTCTCTCTGTTCTAACATTCCAGTTGTATTAGATCTTATGCACCATCCTCTTTTTTTGCAGTGATTCCATTAATTTACTGACCACCAAGGTCAGATTAACTGTACTGTAGTTCACAACCTCCTTCTTCCTTTATTGTGAAGAGGAACTACATCTGCCCATCTTCCTTCCTCTGGAAGCACTCCTGACTCTAAAGAAGCATTGAAAAAGGCTAGACAACGATGCTACCAGATTTCTCTTGATACCCTTGGAGGCTTTCTTTGCATTTAGTTTAGCAAGCCCCTCAGGAACACAGTCTTCTGAAAAATATTTGCACTGTACCTCAGTTCCATTAGTACATAAGTGTTGCCACACTGGCACAGACCGAAGGTCCATCAAGCCCAGTATCCTATGTCCAACAGTGGCCAATCCAGGTCACAAGTACCTGGAAAGATTCCAAACAGTAAAATAGATTTTATGCTGCTTTTCCTAGAAATAAGCAGTGGATTTTCCCAAGTCCACCTTAACAATGGTTTATGGACTTTTAGGATGTTATCCAAAACTTTTTTAAACCCTGCTAAGCTAACTGCTTTTACCACATTCTCTGGCAATAAATTCCAGAGTTTAATTACATGTTGAGGGAAGACATATTTTCTACGATTTGTTTTAAATTTACTACTTTGTAGCTTCATTGCATGCCCCCTAGTCCTAGTACTTTTGGAAAAAGTAAACAAGCAATTCAAGTCTACCCATTCCACTCCACTCATTATTTCATAGACCTCTATCATATCTCCTCTCAGCCATCTTTTCTACAAGCTGAAGAGCCCTAGTCACTTTAGCCTTTCCTCATATCCCATCCCCTTTATCATTTTTGTTACCCCTTCTCTGTACCTTTTTTAATTCCACTATCGGGGGCATTTTTGAAAGAAAAGGGCACCCAAAAAGCGACACAAAAGGCACTTGGGCGTCCCCGTGAAAGAAGGTCGCCCAAATCCAATAATCAAAACCGGGCCATAAGGGTGTCCTCAGCGCGAGGATGCCCATCTATGGTGATCCCCACAGGGGGTGTGTTAGGGGCGGCGTTACATGATGGGCGCCCCCAGTGTATAACGGCTTGCGAAATGGTTTCGCATGGGTTGGAACATGGGCGTTCTTAGTTAGACCTGAAATAAAAGCGACCAGAGTAAGGGGGAAGTCTTCTTTAGACCCATTAGTGATTTTGTGCAGTTGGAGAGTGGCGAGAGCGTTGTTGGGAGAGAAAGCTGAGAGTTTGTTGAGTACCTGTTACCTTTGTCTGTGTGCCGTAGTCGGAATGTTTTCACCCTCACCTGCCTCATTTGTGTTTTACCTTTACAGCTTTCCCTACCCCTTCTAGGCCCCAAACCCAGACACCACTACTCCTTCCTCTATCTCCCCCATCCCCTCTCCCTATCCCTCTCCATTTACTGTCCCCAAGTTCATATTTCATTCCCTTACCTGTTTGTAGTCTTTGTTTGTCTCTTTGTCCTGTGTACTGCTACAGCATATTTGTGAAGACTGTTGTTTGCTGCTTGGAGAGTGAGTGGCTAGAGAGTGTGGCAGGAGAGTTTGTAGTGGGTGTTTGTCGGTGGTGGGAGAGTGACTGTCAGCATCTGTTTGTTGCTGCTGTGTTTCACCAGGTTGGTAGGGAGAGGTGAGCACTGGTGGCACTGCATTGCACCTGTAGTGTGGGGAAATGGAGGCACTAAATACACAGGTGGCTTACATGTTGGAGGAAGAGGGGAGGCACCGCAGGAGGTACCCACGCCCCAGAGTTTTCAGGCCCCGTAGCAGTTTCCTAGACCTCACTGACCTGCAGTGTCTCACTAGGTACCACTTTGATAGGGCTGCCATTCAGCACCTTTGTGACCAGCTCAAACCCCTCCTGCAGCCTAGGACCCGTAGGAACAACCCCGTCCCTGTACACTGTAGAAATATACTGTCACTTGCTTTCAGTGAAATACAGGCCAAGGGCTCAGGCTAAGAGCTAGGCCTCTAAGAATCAAAGATCATTTCTGACACAGATACATTTCACTGCAGCAAATGCTGAAGTAAGCAACTGAGAGCAGACAGAGAGAAGGGGGAATCTGCTCTGTAAATAACAGCTGGATTGGCACTAGCAAGAAAGTCAAAGGCAAAGATGTTTTGGCTAGTGGAAGATAGTAGTGGGTCAGGTGCAAGTAGGGGGGTGGGGCTGAAGGGAATGAAATGACATGTGAAGTCATTAATTCACAGATGTTGACATCAACATCATTTGTTGATACTTAGAGCTTGGGAACATGTGAAGTCATTGTTATCAACCGATAATGGCCAAAGACTGCTGGTGAGAAAGTTAGGGTCCATAGGAATGAATGGTACAAGAAAGGTATAAAAAGGCGGTCTGCTAGGTTATCAGGGCAGAAGGCAGAAGAGAGAAGACAGACTGCACCTGCTGTGTGTCGCGAAGCGCTGTTCCACCATGTTCCAGATATGAATGCCTAATTGCCTGTACTGCCTTTGGTGAGATACTAATAAACTATCTTCTTGTATCTCAGTGTGTTCTCCTAATTGTTGAGGGCGTTTGTACTCAGGCTGTGTAAAAGAGGCTGAGAATATACAAGGTGAAAGTAATTAATTATTTTCAAATCAGTAGAAACCCTATTGCCTCACCTGCCCAAACTATTAATACCACGGCCTTATAGCCTCCTTACAGACTCTACAATAAATATTCATTATGGTTGCAGAGGATGGTTATTAAAGGGTTAATTACGTAGAGTCTGTTGGGCTTCGCTTGTTCGTCTAGGATTAAATGAATAAATGGGTCTGCCACCTTTAAATATAATTTTTTCCCTCTAAATTTAAGTAAACCGGAGCTCAGCTCAATGTGCAAGGTTCTTTCTTCCGGGAAAGCTGCCAAAGCAAGATTGTTTATAGAATGAGCCCTGCATGTTCCGCAAACGGAGATAACATGACATGCTGAAGCAGAATTGGCACGGTGAGTTTCAAAGTAATTTTTGTGTGGTTTCTGCTCTGTCCTAAGAGAGCTGAAAATGTTCTGCTTCTTTTCCTGTGAGTTTTCTGCTGTGTACTGTTGTGAATTTAGGGGTCCAAAGCCCCCCAAGAAGGCTGGAGTGACCTTAATCTGACTCCATCTCTAAATAGCACTAGTACTGGGGTAATCAAGGAGTTGTGAAGTTCTAGAAGGAATTGCCACTAAGAGAGATGTTAGGTCTAAGGAAAAGATACCAGCCTTATGACAAACTGGATTTATGTCACAGGTTATACAATGTAGTGAAAGACAGCCTGATACAGCAAAAGCATTTATACTTACAGCCTTTCATCATTAAGTGAAGCCCACAAATCATCATTTGGAATGAGGAGTTTATTTGCCAAGGTACAAGTCAAATAAGTGATTGACAACAGGCACGTACAATCAATTAGTTATAGGAATATAATAATCCAGCTGCAAACAGGTGTTAATTAGTTCCTAATCTTTTATAATTTCTCTTACCAATTAGAGGTTTTACAAGGGAAAGCAATTAGGTAATTTGTCAATTCTGCTGGACACATTGGTTTCCCTTGGAGAGAGAGAGAGGCAACCCTTTTCTCTCCCTAACTTAAACCAGGAAATACCCTGATTTTTATAGGTGCCCTCAGGATATGGATAATATGACAATAGATATACCTGATTGGATCTATGCTAATGTCATGGTTGTCACTGATTGGCTCATGCTAATGAGTAGCTTCTATCTTGCTAACATGGTTTTGTCTTTAGCTCGCTTGACCACAAATCTTAAGCAAGACCCTGCATCCAGCTACACCTTTCCTTTCTCACACCATGGCTGACCACAATCCTGCTCACAGGAAAGTCTCATTTCTCAACTTGTTTTTCTAACTTACATTAGAGAAAATTCCACTTTGTAACAGATACGGGCTTCCATTTTGTGCTGAAATCCTCCATTTTGTTTCCATATCTGTTGACCTAACTTTTCCTAATTTAGCTTATTTAGGCCTCAATCCGGGCTACAAACTAGGCCATACTTTTCCAGTAAGCTCCCAGTTATGTCAGCCATCAGATTTCTGACTCAGCCAAGGTCTGTAATGGCCTGAGCTCTATGACTGGGCCCGCCACCATTCCAGTGGGGGGTCTCTGGCTGTACCATAATTATACAGTACTGAGAGAGGAACAGCTTTTCCATAGACTGGCTCTGTAGTGAGAGCTAGGTATTTTCCGTCATCCAGCCTTACAGTATTTTTAAGTATGAAAACGCTGGTTTGCTGTCACTTCTACCTAACCCCTGTTTTTTGAATTATCAGCAAGATTTCTGGCTTAAATCTGCATTTTTTTGTTAGACAGTTTCCCTTCAGTGGAGACTGACCCCCCTCCCCCCCCCCCCCCCCACTTTGTAGAGGTTCAGGATTTGTTTTCCCACCACAGGTGGAGTGTTGAAGTCTTTTGGGGGGGGGGGTGCTGTTTCCCCTCAAAAAGGGAGTGTTGAGCGCCTACTTAACCTCTACCAAGGTGTGTGTTTTTTTTAGGGTTACACACTTTGTATAAGACTAGTTAGTATTGGTTCCCAGTATAACTGGAGTGTTGCAGTCCTAGGTAGATCTTGGTGCTTTCTGCAAAGGAGGGTTTTGAGGATGGTTACCTACTTAAAGTGGAGAGTTGCAGTCCTATGTAAATCCGGTTTCCCTCTTTAAAAAAAAAGAGAAGTGTTGCGGGTCTACTTCCCTTTGCATACGAATATTGAGAACCTACTGTCCTTGTACAAAGGAGTGATTGCCAGGGTGCCTCTAGACGGGGTACTATCCAAATTGTCCCCCAGATTATCTATTTCCAAATATTACCTGTCCTAGGTTTGAAGTGACCAAACTGTGTGTGGTAAGGGTATTTTTGGGTGGCCGTCTTAAGTTTCTTATACTGGCTCCTGGTAAAAGAAGGCTTTAATTAGTGGACGCATTAATTAATGACTCAGGTTTAGAACGCGGGGTTTGGTAAGTCCCTCGACTGTTAAGTATAGATATTACCGTATCTTGACCCGGTGAGCTTAAATAGTGGCTCTGCGAATTACCTTGGGCAACCCACTCTTCTTACTCAGACGCATTCGCAGGTCACCTGGGTAAACGCGGGGGGGGGGGGGGGGGGTATCTGAATAGCTCCCTTTTGTGAAGTATCCCTGAAGAGTGGAGAGTTCTGAAGACAGGTAAGTATATAATTCACTTTATTTTTTCGATCAATTTTTAATGCAGATTTAGATATAGTGCCAGCCTTGTTGTATTTCATTTCGTACTAGTTAGTCTGTTAGACTCCTTTCCAGTGGCGTAGCCAGACCTGACTTTTTGGGTGGGCCCAGAGCTAATATGGGTGGGCACTATGTATATAGGTATGAGTAGTGCAAAATAATGCCTTAGAGTGCTGCCCTGCATCAATATAAACCACATACATACTTAAAAAAACGATATTTGTAAATATAACTACATTATGCCATATCAAACTTGACCAGACATAAGTCTACTATAATGGCAAACATCTCAACACACATGACAGGATCCTGCATTATAATTACAGCAATGACATATAACCATGTATTCAAATTCTGGTAGCACCTCAATAATAGCAACAAAATCCCGTCACTGCCAGGTACTTTGTGAAATAACACTAAATCCTTCAAAGAGGCTTCTTAGAGCCTATATTGCAAACCATAACACCAGTTCCAATAACAGTACCTTTAAAAAGGCAGCAGTGAATATACATAACAGTAATACGCATCCCATTGGAAAAGCCAGACAAGTCAGACTCATAGATCCCCATACAAACCACATGCCAGCAGAAACTCTCCCTTGCTCGGTCACATGCAGACCACAGACCAACCCTCATCAATTACAGAATAAAGGACCAAAAATTAGAAATGTATTGATTTAATTTTCTAAATTTCTATGCCGATCTCTCCAGTTCTAAGCAGATCACAATTCAACACACATAATTTTAAAACATATAAAACATAAAGACCTTCCCTTCCCTACCTTACCCCCACCCCACCCCATCCATCCCTGTAGTCCAGTATCAATCCTTCCCTTCCCCACCATCCATCCCATAGCTAAGCACCAGCTCTATCCTACCACCCCACTCCTCCCTGTAGCCTACCATCAGCCTTCCCTATCCTCCCCCCATGGCATTAAATATAAGGCGTTTTTTTAATGTCCTGGGCACTGCAGAGCCCACCTCCACCGCATCAGTCCACCCTGAGAAAACTGCCTGCACTTTTTTTTTTAATTTAACCTAGGTACTGCAGAGACCATCCCCACCAAAAATCCCACCAACATGAGAAATAGACAGCTTTTTAAAAATTAACCTGGGCACTATTAACATTTATTGTTGGTGAATTTCTGGGTGGGGTTGGGCTCTTCATTGCCTAGAGCAAAAGAAATATATTTAATGATTAAACATATCTTTTGTTTTTGCCCTAGGCAATGAACAATCCACTCCCCACCCAGAAGACCACCACCAGAGCCATCATTTTGATTACTCTTGTATATAAATATACCTTTTTTGCCCTGTAGGCAGTGAAGTGCTTACTCCACCCAGAAGCCCACCACCATCAGCCAGTATTTTGAGTACAATTACACGTTAAAAATTTGTTAAAAATAAATATACGTTACCTGCTAGGCAGCTACTTGTAGTTGCACATGGTGCAGACTGCAGAGCACCCCCTGGCTCCAGTCCTGTACCAGTGTTGAGTGGCACTGGGCTGGGGAGTGTTGTTGCTGCTGCTGTGATGATGATGATGTGTGATGATCAACTGGAGAACTGCACCAGCACTGAGAGACTAAATCTAGAACTGGCCAGCAGGCAGGCACTGTGGAGGAGGTGAGCCTGTGGCATAGCTGGGCCAGCAGCACCATTTCCCATGCTGCACTGCGTGTGGCTGCATCACCATTGTGCCATGCGCATTGCAGGGAGTAGGCAGCATAGGCGGTCGGTGGCCCACCTGTTTGGGGAGGCTAAAGGGGGCAGGGGCAGGGCTTACATCCATAACTTATACAGAGATCCAAAACTAATTTTTATTTTCTCATTTCCATCTTCCAAAATTCCAGACAGCAGATGTACAGAGCAGGGCCCAAAGCAGTCCAAAACAAGTAAAATCAGAAACGGCATAGTTTACACCTCATTGCTTAACCAACCTTAGGCTTTACCCTTACATTTAAAAAGCAAAACCATGTGCATGTAAGGACTGGATAAACAAAACTAAGTTTAAAGCAAGTGCCCTTAATATATAATACTTGATAGCAGTAATGAAACAGTGATGGAATATATACATAGCAAGCAACTTGAGCCAACAGATTCTCATAACATTATATCTGTTTCAGAGGCCTTTTATTAAGTGAAAACATCTCTACAGGGAGTCCCTACAGCCAGGACCTCCAAATGACACAATGAATTAAAATTTAGAACAAATTGCATACTCTAACCAATAAAATACTTCCTCTATGTACATCCTCATACTACACAAGCTGCCTGGCATGTTTAAAAATATAAGCGAGATGCTACCAATGATGAAGAATGACAGTGGGGATAGAGCAGGCTCTCTCCCTCAGTCCCACGCCTTGCTCCTTCCTCCCTCCTTGATTCCAATCTCTCCCTCTGTCCCGCTCCTCCCCAACCCCTCCCCCAAGGAAGCAGTCGGGCTGACGGGCTCGCCGGATACTTGCCTTCGCTTCGTTTCTACGATCACGGCACCGGGTCCGTCCTGCCGCTACGCTGCTGCCCTCCGGCTCTGTTGTCATCTTTGTCTGTTCTACTGCTTATCTGCAGCGGAGCGGATCCGCACGCTGCCAAGCCTGTCTGTATGCTGCGACTGCTTCCTTCCGGCCGGCCTCAACTTCTCCGATACTCTGAGAGGTGGGACTAGCGCAGAGGAAGCAATCGCAGGCAGCATACAGACAGCCCTGGCAGCGCACGGATCCGCGCAGCAGAAGAACAGACAGAGATGACAACGGAGCCGGAGGTGCAGCTGCATAGTGGCAGGACGAACCCGGTGCCGTGCAGCGCTGCTCGAAGGGCAGGGAGGGGAAAGGCCTGCAGCGTGCCGGACCGGTGGCGGATCTTCTAATTATTTTGGCGTCTCTGCGCCGTTGCTGGGTGGGCCTGAGCCCAAAGTGGGTGGGCCCAGGCCCACCCATGGCTACGCCCCTGCTCCTTTCACACTGTAATTTAGCTAAGCACATAATTACATAACACCATGTGTGCCACCCTTTGTGCCATACACTTTTCTGACCATGGCCCTGGATACTGTTCTAAAGTTCTTCCCGAATGAAAAAAAGGCCCTCACCCGTATCTGTGAGAAATGGTTTAAAACTTGGAATGCCAATGATAAGACCCTTGATTGGCCCGTGTCCAGTTCTTTTGAACCTGCCAAATTACGTGGCTTAATTCTTTACAATGATTCCCATAAAACAGGGAAGTCCAGAGATAAACATCTTAATGCAATAAATAAATTTATCCTTATTGGGGAGCAAGAAGGCATTTCGAAATTTCTGCTCACCACCTTTGGATGCCACCGCACCTATAGCTCTACCTCCATATGAGGGGACTCTGCTTCCACATGAGCCAGGGTTCTCCAACAAATTTTTAACCTGTGGTGTTGCCGTTGGTTATACACTCATACCCCTGCATCTCCTGAATCCCACACCTCCACTCCCGACTTTCCCTACTCCTCCTTCCCACCCCATCACTCTTGACAAACCTACCTCTGTGCAGATCTCCGGTACGGTAGACCTGTCACCTGTTCCCTCCGGTCTGGGACCCGTTGTTCCAAGTGCTGCTATTTCTGCCCTCCCTCAGCCTCTGTCTAATGGTGCTATTCCTGCCAAACCAACACCAACAGAGGGTGATCTCTCCACAGGAGAAAAAAGCCAACACACACACAGTGGATCCAAAAACGTCCTCTCACAGATGGTGTTTTCCTAAACAAGGTCTTTATTTGAAATTAATAAGACTGACCTGACATGAGTTGTGTTTTGGCCATAAAGGCCTGCGTCAGGGGTCTATAAATGAACAAACACATATTAATAATAAAAACCACATTCAAAAATATAAAAATCACACAAATAAAAACATACAATGAAACATCATGATTAATTTAAATGAACATACCTACAATTTCCAATCAAGAAATAATCCTGCAGATAAATAACACACAGTTAACTTTCCGCTAACTGAGAAATCTATTACAAAAAAAAATTATTACAAAAAAATGATAAAAACATATTACAAATCATATCATAAATTCAATATATCACATTCACATATATAAAAATATATAAAAACATGTATATAAAAAATTTTGTATCACATAAAATAGACATAGAAAGATGATATACATAACCTCTAAACTTATTACAAATTTATAGGTAATAATATTTTATTTTAAAGAGGAGTAACAAAACAAATTTACAGGTCACCTTACTCAATCCTAATGCATATCAGTTCAGTTGGAAGTAGCAGAAAAGTGGAACTAGATTTTTGGAATAACTGTTCTCATCTCACTACAAGTGTATATGATATACTGATATACACTTTTGATAGTTTGTACCCCTGATGCAGGCTGAGGGCGAAATGTGGCCACGTCGGGTATTATTCCAAATAAATGCATTTGATTCCACTGCTTTGTTATTTTTTATCCACCTTACTCAATGGAAAGAACCAAGCATACATTGTACTATAGCTATTACATACGGACCATGGACTACACCGATACGGATTATAAAAATGGACACAAAGGATGTGGAATAATGAACAAAGTGTTCAATCATATGTAGTAAATAATGATGTGTAGTAATATGCATATCAGAAATATACTTGAAAAAATATACTTGTGTAAAAATACATCTAAAAAGATTTTCCAATAAAGAAAAAAGAGAAAAAAATATAATAAGACACAATCACACTAATGAGAAAAACCAAAATATAAAAAAAATGTATATAGTTCCGGTGACGTCACGGACCTGAATGGACGCCTGAGCCCATAGCTCCGCGCTCCCCTGCGATAAAATTGCACTTAGCGCGGACACCCGAAGCTGGCTTTACATCAGAATAGCCACTTAGAAAAGTACTGATTCCGGACATAACATGAGCAAAGCTACAGCAACTCAGTCGCGCGACGGCGAGAGATGCTCGGCGCGAAAGCAAGCCAAGAGTCGAGTGCGCCACGTGTCCTCGGCCCCGGGGCCTTCATCGGGATCAGAATCTGCTTCCTCGCAAGCCGAACCGCGGAGACCCGCCCCTAAAACAGGCTTTACCAAAGAGATGGCTAAATACTTGGAGGAGATCCGAGCGGAGATCAAGGCATCTAAGGTAGAAATTCTCGAACATGTTGACGCCATTAGCCTTGATCTCCGCGAGCTGGGGGGCAGGGTAGAGGCCTTGGAGGAGCGTGTAGATGAGCAGGTCGAGAGAGCAGAGGCCATGGACGCTCGCTTTCTGCAACTGGCAGAGCAGTCGGAGGAGTTACAATACAAAATAGACGATCTCGAGAACCGAGGTAGGAGACAAAACCTCCGGTTCCGAGGAGTGCCTGAAACGGGCAATATGGAAGACATACCCACGATAGCACGCTTGCTGTGTGAGAAGATTTTGGGGGAACAACTTGACCCAGAGGAGGTTTTGTTTGAGCGTGCACATAGATCGCTTGGGAAGCCAGCAGACAACAAACCCAGAGATATAATCGTGAAGTTCACATCATATGCGCTCAAAGAGAAAGTATGGTTAAAAGCGCGCCAAAATCCGCCATTGGAGTACAATGAGGCGAAGGTGTTTGTTTACCAAGATTTGTCACTGTTCACCCTAGCTCAGCGGCGAGATATGCAACCAGTGTTGGCAATCCTGCAAAAAGAAAAGATTTCATACAGATGGGTATTTCCTTTTGCTTTGAGTTTTATGTTCAGTGGAAAACAGCGTCGATTCCGAAAACTCGCGGAGGCGTGGAAGTTCCTGCATGAGGTGGGACTGACTCAAGCATCGGTGCCTCCGGGAGACCTGGCTCCTTCAACCAAAGCTAAATTGCAGAAGTGGAATAGAGTACCTCAGAAGTCCCAGAATCGGGGAGCCAAGACATGACTTTATGGTTTTCATTTGTTCTAATATTATTTCTTCATCTTGGCTGCAGACGCCAGTTAAAGTGGTGAGACGTTAGTGCTGATTCAGGGGCCTACAGTGTTTAAAAAGTTAATTGATGTTGTGCTATTATGAAAGTGGCAAGGGCTCTAGAGGGTGGGTAGCGCAAAAGAATTAGGGGGATTACAGATTCTGTATTGCAGAAGCGGACAGGGGGGAAGTACTCGGGGTAAGTGGGACAGGTATGGCTGTTTGGTTCATGTGGGGTACACTGGGAGGCCCTTTTTCCCAACTAGGGCTTATAGCTCTGATTGGTGGGGGTGTTATCCTGAAGAGGTCAGGAAGGAAGGGAAAGGTGGGAGGGGGGGGGGGAACTACGACCATCATGGGGGACAGCAGTTTGTTATTTAAGGGAAGTAATACTGGCAGGTGGGAGGTGGGTTGTACGTGAGGGAAGAGAAAGATGTATGATGTTCAATATCATTAAGTGCTGTAATTATCCTCAAAAATGAGTGCTGATTTGAAAGTATTGTCTTATAATGTAAAAGGATTGAATATGCCTCAAAAGAGACAAATGTTTTTTAAGGAGCTGTAGCAGCTTAAGCCACACATAGTCCTTCTGCAGGAGACACACTTGCGCCGCCAGCATGAGAGGTTTCTCTCCTGCACGGGCTACCCGGGGGCATACTTTGCGTCCGCAGAAGCGTCCAAAAAAAGGGGGGTGGCGATCTTGCTGCACACCTCGATGGCAGCACAGGTAATACACATTAAGAGGGACCCAGGAGGGCGTTTTTTGTTTCTTCACTTACAAATTGATCAGGCTGACTTAACGATTGCATCCATATATGCTCCAAATAGTGGTCAGAGGGAATTTTTTGAGAGGGTACGGAATTCTTTGGTAACATTTGCTAAAGGCTCAATAATAGTGGGTGGTGATTTTAACGCAGTAATGAATCCCGGGTTGGACCGTACGGGAGTCGCTAAGACGGAGGGGAAACGAGAGACCGCGGCATTGGAGTCCATGGCTTATTCTTTAGGAGTGCTGGATCTCTGGAGGCTGACCCATAAGGCTGAGAGGGACTATACTTTCTATTCACCAATGCACAATTCATACTCACGCATAGATTACATCTTCGTAGACACCAACTTAGTGGAAAGGGGGCCAGAGGCAGGAATAGGCAACATAACAATCTCAGATCATGCTCCAGTCTGGGTCTCCCTGCCAAATGTAAGGGCTGAAATTAAAAATAGGAGGTGGACACTAAATGTTAGTTTGCTGCAAGAGGAAGAGGTGGTGGAGGGCTATAGAAGCATGCTAAAAGAGTACCTGGATCTTAACATAGAATCTGGGCCTTCACTTCAGGTAGTGTGGGATGCCATGAAGGCAGTATCCAGAGGCTACTTCCTGAAATTGGCCAGTAGACGCTCCAAGGCCCGGAAGGCTCAAATAGCGGCCTGTTTAGAGAAGATACATAGTTTGGAAGCCCAGCATAAGGCAAATCGGTCTTCCCAAGTCTGGCAAGAGTTGAGTAGAGAACGACTGTTGTTGGACTCTATTTATTCTGAACACCTCAGTATGCTACAGGCGAAGCACAGGGTGGGGTCTTATGAGTTCGCAAACAAAGCGGGCCGTCTCCTGGCTATACGGATGCGTAGGCAAAGGGTTGACCGAACGGTTAGGCAGGTGCGAGATGCTGGAGGCAACATGTTGCGAACCTCTTCGCGGGTGCGTGAGCGATTCGGGGACTTTTATCGAACACTCTATACACAGGAGATTAATCCTTCAGTAGAGGTTATAGAGAACTACTTGAGGGAGAGTGAGCTTCCCACACTGACTAATCAACAACAAGCAGTGCTAGACAAACCAGTTACTCCCTTGGAAATCCAGGAGGCCATCCATAGTTTGCCTTCATATAAATCCCCAGGGCTAGATGGGTTCCCTAACGAGTTCTACAAGAGGTTTGCAGCTGAGTTGGCGCCACTTCTTGCAGACATGTTTAATCAGGTAGGAATGGGGAAGACCCTGCCCCCAACCATGATGGAGGCCTAGATAGCAGTATTACCCAAACCGGGCAAGGACCACGAGGACTGTGGCTCCTATAGGCCCATCTCAGTTTTAAATGCCGATGTTAAAATTCTGGCAAAAGTATTGGCAAATAGGTTGGCACCTTTGCTCCCGGTTCTCATACATCCAGACCAGGTGGGCTTTGTATCCCATCGGAAGGCTATGGATAATATCAGGCGAACGTTGGACCTTATGTACCTTGCTAAAAGAAATCAGAAGCCTCTGTGTCTTCTCAGCCTGGATGCCGAAAAAGCTTTCGATCGGGTTCATTGGACCTTCATGTACAAAGTATTGGAGACTCTGGGTTTTGGGGTGCAGTTTAGAGCTTGGATACAGGCTTTCTATACGTCCCCTAGTGCATGCGTGAGAGTTAACGGAGGTAATTCGGAGTTGTTCCAGCTCTTTAGAGGCACACGGCAGGGCTGTCCTCTGTCCCCCCTTCTATTCACCATGGTCATGGAGCCATTTGCCTCACGCCTGAGGCTCGACCCGGAAATCTCGGGAGCTAGAGTGGTGGAAAGGACACATAAATTAGCTTTATTCGCGGATGATGTCCTGCTGTATGTAACACGTCCACAAGTCACGTTTCCAAAACTCAATCAGCTTATCGAAGAGTACTCGGCAGTATCGGGGTTCAGGGTGAACATGGCCAAGTCAGAAGCATTGAACGTGACGCTGTGTGGGGAGGAGGTGGAGTCCCTGAAGGCGACTTTTCCCTTCAAATGGGCTAAAAAGCAAATCAGATATCTAGGGGTCAATCTGACCCCCGACCTTTCGGAGCTTTTCTCGGCCAATTATAAAGGGTTGGTAAGGAACATAGCGGCAGATATGGAGCGGTGGGGGGACTTGGAGGCTTCATGGTTTGGACGGATAGTCATTGTAAAAATGAATGTTCTCCCTCGTCTCCTGTACCTGTTCCAAGTGCTGCCTGTGTTGATGCCCAGGCGATTCCTTAAGATGTTGCAGGATCGTATAGTGCGCTTCGTCTGGGCAGGAAAGCGACCTAGGCTGTCGCGCGCCCTCCTTTATCAAGAAAGGAAGAGGGGAGGGATGGGCGTTCCAAACCTCACATGGTATTACTGGGCGGCACAGGGCAAGGCGGCAGTCGAGTGGTATCAGGCATATCCAGATAGACAGTGGGTACAGCTGGAGCAGTACTCAGTCGGTGTCAAGCCATTGGAGGCACTCATGTGGTTGCCACGCCCCTTTAGATCGCTGGGAGAGCATGAATGCCCGGCAGTTGGTGTAACCCTTCATTATTGGGATAGTATATTTCCACAGAGTAAGTGTGTTTTGTCACGTCTGTCCCCAATAGCATATAACCCTTTGTTCCTGCCTGGCAATGAGAAAGGGACCTTTACTAGATGGTACGGGCTGGGGGTGAAAACGTGGGGGCAAATGTATGAAGCTGAATCCCTAATTTCTTTCTCAGCATTACAGGGTATGTACCCCATGGAGGAGAGGGATGAGTTTGCTTATCGTCAGCTGGCGCACTTCCTCCAGACTGAGGCAATTACACGGGTGATCAAGCGGGAAAAAACACCACTAGAGGAAATTTGTGAAAAATTCCATATGTCACGGGGATTGATTGGGAGCCTGTATGGTTGTATATGTAGGCGGGCACCCTGTTACAGTAAACACAGGAAAAGCTGGGAAGGAGAGCTTGGTGTGGCCCTGGGGGAGGCCCGGTGGGAGAGAATAGAACGGGCAGTGGCGAAAGTGTCAATCCATGTACCGCTTAAGGAAAATGCGGTGAAGGTGCTGTACCGATGGTACCTTACTCCGGATCGCCTTCAGCGCATATACCCGGATTTGACGGGGCTGTGCTGGAGGAGGTGTGGTCAAAAAGGCACAATGGGACATGTGTGGTGGAGCTGTGTCAAAGTGAAAGCCTTTTGGAAAGCTGTTCACAGTAGGCTGCAGCACTGGGTGGGCCGTTCAATTGCCTGGACCCCAGAGGTTTTTCTTTTTTCTGTAAAGGTAGTAGGTCTTACAACACATCAACAAGCGTTGGTGAGGCAGGCGGTGGGAGCTGCCCGGGTAGTAATAGCCTCACACTGGAAACAGGTGGGGGTCCCACCAATTGCGAAGTGGTATAATAAATTGCGATATGTGTGTGAAATGGAGAGACTTGTAGCAGAGCGGAAACATCAAAAGAGCAAATGGTATTTGACCTGGAAATTCTTTCTCAATGATGCGAACACGACCTAGAGTTATGCTGGTGCAAATGTAAGGTTGGAAAAGTTTAATGTAATCCCCACAAGGTGGTGAGGGGGGGAGGGGAAGGGACGGGGAGGGGAGGGGGGGGGAAAAAAAAAAAAAAGTCAACAGAGGGTTTTTTCTTTTTGAATGTTGTTATAGAAAGCATCTTGTTGGAATGTTTGTCACATGGACATATTTGTACAACGGCACTGATGGATTTTGTTTTGCACAAACTGTAATGCATAAATGTTCAATAAAGACTTCATACAAATGAAAAAAAAAAAATGTATATATGGGATAAAACCTATGTGAGAACGTCTACTGAAAAAACTCCACTTATTTGCAAACTTTAAAACTTAACAGTGCAGTACAAAAATGGCTGCACTTATTCTGCATAAATGTTGGAATACTGATAAGTGGCTAATACTCATATAACCATGTACTCATGTGCTGCTATAAAATAGGGCAGAAAAGGGGAAAAATGTGTATATTCATCAAAAATGTGTTCATATGGCTGATGGGAATAACATCATGAGCTATGTGCTGAATAAACGTGAGATTCTAATGGAGAGGCCAAAGTTACTATAAATATAAAGTAGAACACAAAAGACTTTGATGATTTAAACGCTCAGTGAAACGTAAAAATGAAAATGCGGTGAAAAATAACTTCCCTTATTGAACGCTGTGATTAAAAACAGAGAAACTATCTTAACCGCTGCGCGTAAATGAAAGAAGGTAAACTCGAAAGACTTTAATATATGTGACATGCAATGAAATTAACCGCTGTCAATAGAGGTGCAAATATCTCAACCTCTACACATAAGAAAAGGAAATTAAACAAATTTCAAAGTCTATAAATTAAGGGCAATGATGTTCAAAAGTGAACTTATAATAGTAATCGAAAAAAATGGTGATCGAAGGACTGAAAGCGTGATCTGCTGGCTGATAAAATTGAAGCTTATAAATTAATGTGGTCCCGTCTTGCCCATAGATTTGTGGCGATCTAACATTTTAGTATATAGAGTTAATATACGTACCACATCAGAATGCTGCTAGGCAACCTATTCCGTAAACATCGGGTGTACCAAAATGGATAACGGAAACAGAAGCAACGCCGTCATAAAACAATTTAAAACAAAAAAGGGGAAGTGACGTCACTTCCGTCCCGGGCAAGATAGGCTAAAAGCGAAAGAGAAACAGTACTAATACAGCTATAGTCTGTGTAGGAGTAAAACTACAAAACCTAGCGAATCCTGAAAAGTAAAAAAATAATAAGTAATAAGTATTATGAACTATAATGATGCCATATAGACTTGTAATGAATTAAAATTACGAATATGCAGTAAAATGTTTCAAATTTATTGGAAGAAATACCACAAAAAACCTATTAAAATATTTTACATATATGATCATTCTTAGAAAATATTCTAAATGTAGAACTAGAATAGTTTATTGAAAAATAAATGAAAAATTGAAAAAATAATTGAAAATGAAAAAATGAAAATAAGACTAAAAATATGATAAAAACAAATGACCTCAAAAATATTATTGTACTCTTTGTGATAACCATCTGATGCTAAATGCTAAAAACCAACAATAATATAGAGAATGTATAGAAAAACAATGTATAGTAGGCATTATTACAAGGTGAGTATATGAGGGAGTGGAGGAGTGGCCTAGTGGTTAGGGTGGTGGACTTTGGTCCTGGGGAACTGAGGAACTGAGTTCGATTCCCAGCACAGGCAGCTCCTTGTGACTCTGGGCAAGTCACTTAACCCTCCATTGCCTGCCGCATTGAGCCTGCCATAAGTGGGAAAGCGCGGGGTACAAATGTAACAAAAAAAAATATATATATATATATTTCTCTATTTTAGTAAACATAGATGATGGAACTGTGATAAAATGAATATGAAATACCATATTAAAACTATATAAAAATAATAATAAAAAATAGAAAAATAAAAAATAAATGAATAAAAAATAAACTAATAAGGATGAAAACGACAAACAATAAGGCATGTATTTAGTCTTTGTAAAAACATACCTATGCCCATTAAATTCAATTTTGAAAAAACTTTGAAAACCAAAATTTTTTTTTTAAAATATGGAATATGAAAGTATGCAAAACAAAACAATAAATAAATCAAAAACACTAAAAAAACAATAATAAAAAAATAAAAATATGAAGAATAAATAAAACATAATGATAATAAAAATGCATAAATACAAAATGAGATATACTTACGGTGATCTAGAGATATGCATATTAAAAAATAAAAATGAAGCTCAAAAAAAGTTATTGGAAAAATGGAATATTCAAATAAACCAACCATGTATCCATATTGATAATATTCGCATTAGAAAAATATAAAAAAGAACTTAAATCTGTGTCTGTGTTCAGACCATTTGGTGAAACCGTGCTCAGGGTATATATTGTCCTCTGTTCTTCTCTCAACAATTTTACATCTATATTACTTCCACGCCATGACATTTGTATTTTTTTGAATACAAAAAATCTAAGATCTTCTATAGTGTGATTCTTCTCAATCCAATGTGGAACCAAGGGGGCGCTTTGTACATGTCTGGTTAGACAACTTCTATGTTCTATTATTCTCGTCTTTATTGCCCTTTTTGTTTTACCTACGTATAGTAGATTACAGGGGCATATTATAACATAAATCACACCCGCTGTATTGCAATCCGAAAAATGTTTAAGGGTATAGTTCTTCTTGTGTTCTGACAATAAAATGATGTCATAGTCAGAGAGTGTTTGCACACGGAACATCTGCCACAAGGAATGTGGCCTACACCATCATTGCTTAGAATCATAGGATTTGGTAGGGTAGATGGTACCAAAAATTCTTTAAAGTTCCAATTGCGTGAATATGCTATCACTAGAACCACATTTGTAAAACACTTCTCTGTTTCTAAAATATGCCAATGTCTCCTAATGATGTTCTTAATGCTTCCTGAAAAATGTGAATATTTTAATGTGCAAACTAGATCAGGACTCACTTTATCTCTCTTTACATTTAAGAGATCTTGTCTATCTTTGTCGATAACTCTCATAAGGCTCTTGTTTATGCATTTTTGAGGATAACCTCTACTACTGAACCTATTGACCATGCCCTTCGATTTGTCTTTGAAGTCATCAAAATCTGTGCATAGTCTACGTAGTCTAAAGAATTGTGAATAAGGAAGGTTTTCTTTTAATGACCGGTTGTGGAAACTGGTGAAATGCAAATAATTGTTCTTGTCTGTAGGTTTTCTGTAAATAATAGTCTTGAAGGAGTACATGGTTTTTTAAATCAATATATCTAGAAAAGAAATCTCACTTTGATGATGGTGCATTTGAAAGCGTAGATTTGGATCTCTAGTATTTAGCCAATCAAAAAAGGAAGACAAATTTTCTAAGTCTCCCTTCCATAACATGAAAATGTCATCAATATAACGTTTGT
The DNA here is from genome assembly GCF_901765095.1 of Microcaecilia unicolor. Taxonomy (NCBI): domain Eukaryota; kingdom Metazoa; phylum Chordata; class Amphibia; order Gymnophiona; family Siphonopidae; genus Microcaecilia; species Microcaecilia unicolor. The sequence goes on from NC_044036.1 coordinate 233,711,191, forward strand.
ACATTTTGATCTCTTTTTCATATGGATGTTCTTTCAAAAATTTATTTTCAAACTCTGCTACATACAAATTAGCAATATCAGGGGCCATCGCTGACCCCATGTCTGTCCCTCTGATCTGTTGAAAAAATCTTCCTTCAAAACCAAAATAATTGTCAATGCTATAGTGGCTAATGTAATTATAAACTGGTTTGGAATGCGTCTGTCATTAACTCGTTTCATAAGAGTATTCTCAATTACAACCAGGGCCTCTAACTGTGGTATATTAGTATAGAGGGCCTCTATGTCCAAGGTAACCAGTGGTGTACTGGAGCCGGCTCGCACGAGCCCCTTGTTAAATTTTATTGATTTTTACGAGCCGGTTGTTGGAGTCAGGCAGCAAGCACACAATTATCTGGGTTTTTTTTTCTCTTCCTCTCTCCCTCCCAAGCCCCCACCCTCCCATAGGCTCCCAGCATACCTCGTCATGTCGTCCCTTAGGATCGTCATCTCCCCCCCCCCCCCCCCCCTCCCTCACCACTGCCTGGCCAACCCGGAGCCTTTTCTCTGCTGGATCCCACCCACAGGCAGTTGCATCAGCGGGACTGTACACTCAGTGGCAAAGACAGGCTCTGGGTGGATCAGGCAGCGAGTCGTGTTACCACTACAGCTGCAGGAACAAGTAATGTTTAAACAATGGCTAGAGGGAATGGAAGCTGAGAGGTAGGATTCACAGAGGAGCAGCAGGAGGGAGATTATGCTGGGTTTGAATGAAGACAGCATGAAGTAAAAAAAAAAGTTGAAGCTATTTAAGTTAGTCTGTTTCCCCTTCCCGTGCAGGCTGTCCTCGCCGTTAAACTGAAAACAAAATCAAGCAAACTTGAGCTGCTGCAGGTAGGTTGTCGTTATTTATTGTTGGTAGCATTTTAATTCAATCTCTCTTATATTTTCAAACATGCCAGCTTTGGCAGCATACAGATGTACACAGAGGTCAGAGGAAGTATAGTAATGGAATACCTTTTCATAGATAGAGTAGTAATTTGTTATCAATCATATTCAGTGTGTCATTTAGAGGGGCTGGTTATAGGGACACCCTAGCATGTATTATATTTGTGCAGAGATCTTTTTTCTCCTGGTAAAGGGCCATTAAAACAGATGCCATATTATAAGGATCAGGTTTCTATCTAACTATTTATTTATTTAGTTAGTTACTTATTTATGACCCTGCAGAGATTTTTTTTCTCCTGGTAATGGGCTTCTAAAACAGGCATCATGTTATGGGAATCAGGTTCTCAATGTTCAGAGTTTCTGTCAATTTATTTACTTATTTATGGCATTTTATCCCACGTTAAACTTGAATTAGATTGGAACTTGGAAGCATTTAAAAATAAAAAAAATTTCCTGGAGAGAGTAATGCGTGACCCCTCCCCCCCCCCCCCCCCCCCGGCTCTCTCCCTGGGTATAGCCAGCTCTGCAATTTGGGGGGGGGGGGCGCAGAGGTGGACCAGGGAGAGAGCCTGTTGTTAAAAATTTACCAGCACACCACTGAAGGTAACCATGATCAATCCTTCCAGATCTCCAACATAATTCTCAAGTAAGGTAATCATGTGTGAAGAATCCCTCACGTATGATTCTATTTGTGGAACAAAAGGTCTTAATAAGCGATCTACAAATTTGGAAAGTGGTTCTAATACAGAACCATTAGCTGATATAATAGACTGGCCAGGTGGATTATCTAATCTCTTAGGTAGCATATAGATGGTAGGCACTGTGGGAAATTTAATTGTGAGAAAAATGTTTTCTTTAAATGTTATGTATTCTGCATCGTAAGCGAAGTTTACTAATTCTAATACTTCTTTCTGAAGTGATAGGGTGGGATCCTCCTCTAGTTCAACATAGTACTGTCTATCTAAAATCTGCTGTTCAACTTCTGATACATATACATCTCTGTCCTGTATGACTATCGCTCCTCCCTTGTCAGCTGGTTTTAGGACTATTTCATAATTGTTTGATAGTTCTAGCAGCGCTAAATGTTCATCTTTTGTAAGGTTGTAAAAGGTCTTACGTCTACTCCTTTTTAAACGGTCTATGTCTGCAAGCACACATTTATAGAATGTTGAAACGACCGGATCAGGTGGTCCAGGAGGGATCCACTTAGATTTTTCTCTCACTATTGAGTGATCATTGTCTGTTATTGTATTGCCTGAAAAAAACTTCCTAATTTGTAATTTTCTATAAAAACGAAACATATCTACCCTGGTTTGAAAAGAATCATACCTGGCTGTAGGTACAAAAGAGAGCCCTTTCTTTAATACATTAAGCTGATACTCTGTAAGACTGGCATGTGAAAGATTGACAATGGGAGTGTCTTCATTACTGACTACCGTGTTTAATATTGTTGGTTGTATCGGTTCTGGAAGGGGTAGCCTCTGCCTCTGGATCTGCCTCTGCCCCTTCCCCGATGGTGATAATAACCCCTCGCGTATTGTTCTCTGTTCGAGGAGTTTTCGTTTGTCCGCACTAATGGACCTTCTTGTAAATTCCTCATTGGCCATATTTTGTCTAAAAAAGAAGAAGAAGAATGTGAGGGACCTGCTACTGGAATAGTGGTAGGGATAGATAATGGAAAAGTGAAACATTCATCTGAATCACTCCTAATTCTTTTGTTATTCCTAGTATTTGGTGAACCATTACCCTCAGCTGGTCTTTTATTCTTCTGATGTATATTTGTTATGACCTGTCTATTGACTTGGTTATTCTGAAAACGTGACCTAGATCTTGAATGATTAAATCTTGGGTCTTTCTTTGGTCTAGACCAAGGGTATATAGAACCCCTTCTCTAATCTTCCGTATCTCTATGTAACTTATTGATTTTACTCCACTTAATCTCATTTCTAAAGCTATCCATCCTTCAATTAACATCTACAATAACTTCTTCAAATTTGGGATCTGTATTTTTCAAAACCTCCAATTTCTCAGTTACATTAGGTCTTAAAATATCATTCTTTTTCTTTGATGTTTCTATAATGAGAATCATTAAATCGAGAGAGCACTTGTTCAGGATAGAGCACCACTGATTGAGGAAGTCCTCATCATCAGTATAGAGCCGAGGCTCTTTCATTATCCTTAGACCCCTAGGGGTCTTTTTATTTCTACAGTATTGCAACAATGTAGCATAATGCAGTTCATTTTGTATAATAGATTTATTGATCTTAATCATATTCATCCATGTATCGACAAGCGACTCAGTAGTATCTTCATCCACCTCTAAGGGTGTAAAGTCCTGCATAAGCTTTTGTAGTTTATCTCCACTGAAGCTGAGGACATCATTCCATGGCTCAAAGGCCATGTTTAACCTCCAAAATCCAACGAAGCCAACACCAACAGAGGGTGATCTCTCCACAGGAGAAACAAAAGCCAACACACACACACAGTGGATCCAAAAAAGTCCTCTCACAGATGATGTTTTCCTAAACAAGGTCTTTATTTGAAATTAATAAGACTGACCCGACATGAGTTGTGTTTCGGCCGTAAAGGCCTGCATCAGGGGTCTATAAATGAACAAACACATATCTCTATATATAAAAGGCACCACCAACGTTCTATGAAGCCTCCAGCCGGAAGTGTGAAGGGGGAGAGATATCCGGTTTCCCCATGAGTGTCTGCCCCGCCCTCGCTCTCTCTGTAACACAAACAGTGAAGGAAAAAACACAGCAAAGCACGAAATCAAATCGCTCTCTCTGTAACAATGAAGGACTCAGAGGGGGGAGGGGAGAGAGGGCAGAGGGCAGGGACACACACACTCCCACATGCACACAGAAGAAAACCTTGCTAGCCCCCGTTTCATTTGCATCATAAACGGGGCTTTTTTACTAGTTAATAATAAAAACCACATTCAAAAATATAAAAATCACACAAATAAAAACATACAATGAAACATCATGATTAATATAAATGAACCATACCTACAATTTCCAATCAAGAAATAATCTCTCAGATAAATAACACACAGTTAACTTTCCACTGAGAAATCTATTACAAGAAAAATGATAAAAGCACATTACAAATCATATCATAAATTCAATATATCATTCACATATATATAAAAAATATATAAAAAACATATACAGTGGGGGAAATAAGTATTTGATCCCTTGCTGATTTTGTAAGTTTGCCCACTGACAAAGACATGAGCAGCCCATAATTGAAGGGTAGGTTATTGGTAACAGTGAGAGATAGCACATCACAAATTAAATCCGGAAAATCACATTGTGGAAAGTATATGAATTTATTTGCATTCTGCAGAGGGAAATAAGTATTTGATCCCCCACCAACCAGTAAGAGATCTGGCCCCTACAGACCAGGTAGATGCTCCAAATCAACTCGTTACCTGCATGACAGACAGCTGTCGGCAATGGTCACCTGTATGAAAGACACCTGTCCACAGACTCAGTGAATCAGTCAGACTCTAACCTCTACAAAATGGCCAAGAGCAAGGAGCTGTCTAAGGATGTCAGGGACAAGATCATACACCTGCACAAGGCTGGAATGGGCTACAAAACCATCAGTAAGACGCTGGGCGAGAAGGAGACAACTGTTGGTGCCATAGTAAGAAAATGGAAGAAGTACAAAATGACTGTCAATCGACAAAGATCTGGGGCTCCACGCAAAATCTCACCTCGTGGGGTATCCTTGATCATGAGGAAGGTTAGAAATCAGCCTACAACTACAAGGGGGGAACTTGTCAATGATCTCAAGGCAGCTGGACCACTGTCACCACGAAAACCATTGGTAACACATTACGACATAACGGATTGCAATCCTGCAGTGCCCGCAAGGTCCCCCTGCTCCGGAAGGCACATGTGACGGCCCGTCTGAAGTTTGCCAGTGAACACCTGGATGATGCCGAGAGTGATTGGGAGAAGGTGCTGTGGTCAGATGAGACAAAAATTGAGCTCTTTGGCATGAACTCAACTCGCCGTGTTTGGAGGAAGAGAAATGCTGCCTATGACCCAAAGAACACCGTCCCCACTGTCAAGCATGGAGGTGGAAATGTTATGTTTTGGGGGTGTTTCTCTGCTAAGGGCACAGGACTACTTCACCGCATCAATGGGAGAATGGATGGGGCCATGTACCGTACAATTCTGAGTGACAACCTCCTTCCCTCCGCCAGGGCCTTAAAAATGGGTCGTGGCTGGGTCTTCCAGCACGACAATGACCCAAAACATACAGCCAAGGCAACAAAGGAGTGGCTCAGGAAGAAGCACATTAGGGTCATGGAGTGGCCTAGCCAGTCACCAGACCTTAATCCCATTGAAAACTTATGGAGGGAGCTGAAGCTGCGAGTTGCCAAGCGACAGCCCAGAACTCTTAATGATTTAGAGATGATCTGCAAAGAGGAGTGGACCAAAATTCCTCCTGACATGTGTGCAAACCTCATCATCAACTACAGAAGACGTCTGACCGCTGTGCTTGCCAACAAGGGTTTTGCCACCAAGTATTAGGTCTTGTTTGCCAGAGGGATTAAATACTTATTTCCCTCTGCAGAATGCAAATAAATTCATATACTTTCCACAATGTGATTTTCCGGATTTAATTTGTGATGTGCTATCTCTCACTGTTACCAATAACCTACCCTTCAATTATGGGCTGCTCATGTCTTTGTCAGTGGGCAAACTTACAAAATCAGCAAGGGATCAAATACTTATTTCCCCCACTGTATATAAAAAATATATGTATCAAATAAAAGTCCTCTGTCGGACTTTCTACAGTCCCATATCCCCTCAACTTTGGCCCCTTGTTCTATGTTCAATAATTTTTATTAAAGAAGATGCATTTTAACATTGTAATTGAGTATTGTATACAATTCTCTTTATCACACCGCTTGTTAACAATAACCAATTCTAACATCAACAAATTACTTTTATTATTGTTCTTTCCCCTTTTCCTCCCATCCCCCCTCCCTCTCATTCTTCTCCTCCTTGTATGTTTGCACATTTCAGTCATCTCTTTATTGATTATATATTTGCAACATATTCATTATTAAACTGCGGGCTCTACCCCCAATCGATTGAATATAAGGTTCCCATATTACCCAAAACTCCTTTTTCTTTTTGGAAGTACCTCTCGCATCTCTGTCCTCCCACGTAACGAGCATCTGTAGCCCATTACGCCAATGCTAAAATGAGGGAGCTTCCTCCTGGATCCAATATTGCATTATACACATTTTCCCAATGATACTGGCTTTATACAGAAACTGGTGTTCTACTCTTCTCAAGGTTGTCCTACTTCCTTTATAACCCAATATACACCTCTGGGCAGTCAGAGTAACTGGTTTATTTAGTATACATGCACAATACTGCTGTATTCTCATCCAGAATCTCTGTATAGAAATACAATCCCATAGCATATGTAGAAACGACGGGTCTATACTTCCACATTTGTAGCATTTACTCTCTGATATACGTCCCACGTAATATGCTCGTTTAGGTGTGAAATATCCCCGCATGATTATACGATACTGAGTTTCCCTATGTCTTGCATTACATAGGTTGTCTTTGATTTCTGTCATGTAGGTTAAGATGTCAGCTTCTGTGACTGTCAGTCCTAGATCATTCGTCCATTTTTATGCCACCCCTGCTAATGACTTAGGTAATTTCAGCTTTGATATTGCTACATGCATACCAGACACCGTAACCCTTTCTATCCCTGGGGGTAAGAAAAAGTTTTCTAGTAGAGGGAACAGCTCTCTAGAACACCCCTCTCTTATCAATCTAGCCATGTAAACCTTCACCTGTAAATATGAATACCAATCCACATTGTCGCCCCCTACTATCTGTCCCAATTCACCTTGTGTCCATATCCGTCCTGTATTGTGTAATACGTCCGTCACTACCACCACCCCTTCCGTTGCCCATCTGTGGTGTCTAATCAACTGAATACCCGACTGAAAGTCAGCATTGCCAATTAATGGTAACATGTCAGTACATCTTGGATTTTTCCCCAGGAGGTGAATTACATAATCCCATGCCTTTCTCATTGGAGCCAATAAAAGATGCTGCCTCCACTCAGTAGGTATCTTATGTGTGGGGGCATGTAATAAATAGTAGGGATGATATGGTTTAAATAAGTTTCGTTCCATCCCCCATGGGGTATAATCTTCCGTTCCTGGTACCCAATCTGCCACATGTCTCAACAAGCATGCCCAATTATATTCTCGCAGATTAGGTAGCCCCAATCCTCCTTTCTGCAATTTTCCACTCAAATGTTCAAATTTAATTTTTGGTTTCTTTCCCCCCCAGCAAATGTATGTCAACATTCTCTTTAATTTTTTTAAGATCTTTCTGTTGTAAGTATAGTGGTAACTGTCGAAATACATATAGCCATCGGGGAAATAATACCATGCTATACAGACTTATTCTCCCACTTAATGTCAACGGCAATGTATGCCAATGGGTCAATGTCTGCTTCGTCTGTCGCAGAAGATTATCTATATTTTTCCTATAAAGTTGGCGTGGATCCGTTGTTAGAGTTATTCCTAAATACTTAAATTCACCTATAACCCATCGTAAGGGAAACTCCCCCCTCCACCCTGCAAGTATTGTATCTTGTGTTGGCATACTTTCTGATTTTTGCATATTAAGTTTAAAGCCCGAAAACGAACCATATTCTTTAAATCGTTCTAACAATACCGGTAATGCCACCTGTGGTTGCCGAGATTTTAAATTCATGAGGCCCCATTCGCACCCCTGTGATCTCCTGGTCCTCCAGTATTGTCCGCAGCAGTGGATCCAGAGTCAAAGCGAACAATAAGGGGGATAAGGGGCATCCTTGTCGTGTGCCTCTACCAATCTCAAACATTTCAGTATAGTCCCCGTTGACATATAACCTGGCTAAGGGTTCTTTATACAGTGCGGCTATAACTTTTACAAATGACCCATCAAAGCCATATCCTGACATTGTCCGAAACATAAATCCCCAGTCTACTCTATCGAACGCCTTTTCGGCGTCAAAACATTAGTAAGGAGTCTTCTTTTTTCCTTGTCACCCATTCTAATGAGGCTAATATCTGTCTGATGTTCTTGACGATCTGTCTCCCTTTAATAAATCCTCCTTGTGGTAAGGCTATGATGTCTGGCAAGATCCTTGCTAGCCTATTAGCGTAGATCCCCGCCAATAGTTTAGTTTCATAATTAATCAGGGAAATTGGTCTATATGATTCTGGCTTAATCAGGTCCTTCCCTGGTTTGGGAAATACCACAATGTCTGCCACTCGAAGGGTCTCTGGTAAACATTCCTGATCTACTGCCCGCTGAAAGGCCATCATGATTGGTTTACCTATCTCTGCCTCCAACAGCTTATAAAATTCAGCTCGATACCCATCAGGTCCCGGGGCTTTATGTAAAGGACTACTTTTGATGGCCCTGGTTATTTCGTCTAGATCAGTAGGTTTGTTAATCATTTCCCTCTGGGCCTCTGTTATTTGTGGTAGTACTATGTTTTCTAAATACATCTCAGGCTCTAACTGATCTTCTGTGGCAGGCTGATAGTGCTGGGTATAATAATTTAAGAATATTTGTCTAATTTTACTCTCTGAGTGTGTTACATTCCCTGAGGGATGCTGTAAAGTAAGTACCCTTTGTGGACCAGTCTTTTTCCTGATCAACCCTGCGAGCATTTTACCTTGCTTATTACCAAATTTATAGAGTTGATATCTGTAGTATACTGCTGATTTAATAGCTCTTTGATGGATTAAAGTATTTAAATTTATCTGTGTGGCTAGTAGCTGCTCTCTTACTGTACTTTGGGCTTTGTCTCTATAATTACATCGTAATTTGACTAATTGCTTCCCTAGCCTAAGTATTTCCTGTTCTCATCTTTTTTTCTTTCGGCTACAATAGGCTATTATTTCTCCTCGGAGTACAGCTTTCGCTGCCTCCCAGTACAATATAGGTTCTGATGTATGCCTTTCATTATGAATCTTATATTCCATCCATTTCTCTCTGATATAACTCAGAAATTCATCATCATAATAAAGCTCAATTGGGAATATCCATTTCCGCCTCTTAGATTGCGTATCTTGTCTATTGATGGAACTCCAGACTTCGCGCCTTCTGTCTCGCTGCACCCTACGCCTGGAATAAACTTCCTGAGCCCCTACGTCTTGCCCCATCCTTGGCCACCTTTAAATCTAGACTGAAAGCCCACCTCTTTAACATTGCTTTTGACTCGTAACCACTTGTAACCACTCACCTCCACCTACCCTCCTCTCTTCCTTCCCGTTCACATTAATTGATTTGATTTGCTTACTTTATTTATTTTTTGTCTATTAGATTGTAAGCTCTTTGAGCAGGGACTGTCTTTCTTCTATGTTTGTGCAGCGCTGCGTATGCCTTGTAGCGCTATAGAAATGCTAAATAGTAGTAGTAGTAGTAGTAGATATAGATTGGCGCATGATCTGATATTATGGTAGGATCTATGCCTGCCTCTTGTACATCTGGGAGAGCCCCCTCATTAATCAAAAGATAATCAATCCGAGATTCAGTGTGATGTGCTCTTGAGTAGTGTGTATAATCTCTAAGGCCTGGATTTAATATTCTCCACACATCGATAACTTCCAATGTGTCACACATCCAAGGAATTCCTTTCATATGATCCCCTTTTCCTCCACCCGTATTACAAGTTTTATCCATATTTGCGTCCGCCACTATGGTAAAGTCTCCCCCAATCACCGTCTGTATATGTGGGTCTTGTAGTTTAATTTTTTGAATACGCATAGTTAAGGTTCGAAAGAACCTTTTGCTGTACACATTCGGGGCGTACACATTTACCAACAGCATCGGCATTCCATCTACCGTCACCTTAGCGATAATAAATCGACCCTCTGGGTCTGTATAAACATAGTTCTGAGTTACTTGGAGTGTTTTATGAATCAAAATTGCTACTCCTGCTTTTTTCCCCACTGCAGGAGCCTCTAACACAGTACCCACCCACCATGATTTTAGTTTTGCGTGTTCCTGTGTTGTTAAATGTGTTTCCTGCAACATGGCTATCAATGCTCCCTTTTTGCGCAACTCCCCCATTATTTTCTTTCTCTTAATGGGTGAGCCTATACCTCCCACATTCCATGAGTATATTTTCATATTCTTCATGTTATTCCTCCATATAATGCTTCCAATAGCTAACTAATTTCTTGCCAATTCCCGGACTGCTGTCCCAGCTGCAGCAGTCCCACATATTCAACATGTGCATTATATTGCGACTGAAAGTGTCCATATTCATACATTTCCATCCGCTTTCCCCTTTGAGAAGAATTTAGCTTATTCTTTCTGTATACATTACGTCCCCTCCCCCTATCCTCTTATCCCCAGCCCCTCCCTCCTGCCCTTGTCATTTACCAAACCTTCCCCCCCGTTTGGTTGGTCACAGCTAAATAATGCTTACCTCCCTCCCCGTTCAGGCCTGAATCTATTACCTCTTTCTCCCTCCCCCATGTATTAAAGGATACCATTAATAAAATTTTCCCTTTTGCTCCCCCATTTCCACCATACTGACCACCTTGTTATCGCATCCATATGTGTACGCAAATTACCCTCCCACTTCATCCCCTGTATGGCATTCACCTATAGCGTCCAACTTTACACAATTCCTTCCCCCCTCATCTGTAACTCCCAATTCAAGTCCAACAACATCAATTATCAAGTCCTGAACCATCTATAACTTTAAGTTCTTACAAACTCTCCTGCTTCTGTCTGTCTCCACCTTTCCCATATATCTTCATATTTTCGCCAGTACGTACACTCTGCTATCCGTCTGATCAGATTCAAGTAGATCCAGTCTCTTCAGGCTCCGCTTCTGCTGCCCGCTCCAATTCGGCTACAAAGGCTCCCGCTTCTTTCTCCGATGTAAAGATTTTCAGTCTGCCATTGTGTGTCAGTTTCAAAGTAGCGGGATATTGCAAGGAGAAACGAATCTTCATCTCAAACAACTTTGAACACACTGGCGAGAATGCCCGCCTTTTTGCTGATATTCCAGCCGAATAGTCTTGAAAACAAAGAATCTTCTTGCCTTCATAGGTTAAAGTCGTTGCGGAGCGCGCTGCTTGTAGTATACACTGTTTATGCATAAAATTTAATATCTTGCAGATAACCACTCGTGATGTAGTTTTCCCCAGCTGGCGAGACCCCAGGCGATGAGCTCGTTCTACTCTCAATGGGCCCAATGATTCTGGGAAATCCACTTGTATATTCAACCACTGTTCCAGGGTTTTTTCTAACTGACAGGCCCCCAGCGCCTCTGGCAAACCCACAAGGCGGATATTGTTCCGCCGGGAACGATTTTCTAAATCTTCGATTTTGTTCTCCATGTCTGCCACAAGTTTCTTCATGTTTTTCTGAGCGTCCTCCAAATCTGTTACGCGGTCCTCGACCACGCTGGTCTGAGTCTGGAACACAACACATTCTTTGGTCAGCTCTCCGATCTTGGCATTCAGCTGTTCCAGTTTACCATCCAGTTTTTGGTCGATCGGAGCCAAACGCCGCTCAAGCAAGTCCTCCATCACCACTGTGAGTTCAGACGTTATCTCCGCTATCCACGCGGAGGAGACCGATGATCCCGCATCAGAAGGAGACGCCGCCAATTTGTATTCGGTCGTCTTTCCCCTCTGTTTGTCCTGCGGCGCTGATCTCGCTGTCATTTTCAGCTTTTACCGGTGGAAATGTCAACAGGAGCACTCCCCAAGCCTTGTGCTACGGTTTTTGTGCACTTTAGAGGGACAGATTCTCTTGCTGATTCGTGAACAGGTAGGTTGGCGACGGAGAGAGATTCACTCACGACCGCTCTCCATCATAGCATCTGGCCCCTTGTTCTAGCCCAGCTCTTACCGAGTATGCTGTTCTGCCATCGGCTTTAACCCCAATGGCCGCAGCAGACAGCAATATTGCAGATTGGCCACTCTTGGGTGCACGTCCAAAGATTCAAAGTAACCGTCTCCCTCGTCCCTAATCCCAACCTTCACTCCCGGCCTTAGCTTCAGCCAGTTTGCCTCCTATTGAATATAAGGTAATCGATCGCTCCCCCTTGAGACATTCTGATCCAAAGGCTGTACCCTAATCTGTACAGCCTCCCACAGCTGATATTATGCCCCCACTTTCATCACACGACGCTCCACTAGTGAGTTTATCAACCCAACAGCTCACAACTGAGATGTTGCCTTCCAATACCCCGCCAGCAACATCTTCTACTGTAGACTTGGCATCCTCAAGTCTGCTTACACAGGATCATACTATAAACGATCGTATAGATGCTGTTATTGACTATCACCCTGCCCCAGAGGACTCGTATGTCCCGCATATTGCAGAAAATACTCGGTCTAAAAAGCCTTTGGGTTAGAAATTACCCAACGGTACTAACTACAGCCTCACTGTACTTTCTCCCTCATCTTGTGAGCCCCCCGCCAAAGTCCTGCTGTTGCTTAACAAAATTTGTTAATTTGTTAATTACACCAAAGATGCTGTTCAGGGAATAGCAGCCCAATTAGATGCCACCAGTAGAATGACTATGGAGAATCGGATGATTCTTGATATGATGACAGCATCAGATGGTGGAGTGTGCGTAAAATTGGGTACGCAATGCTGTACTTTTATCCCCAACAATACCGCTCCAGATGGGTCAATTTCCAGAGCTCTGAAAGGCCTCACCTCACTTTCGGAGGAACTGGCTCACAACTGTGGTGTTGACACATCCTGGACCGGATGGCTGGATAAAACATTTGGAAAATGGAAGAATCTCTTTGTTTCAGCTGCAATTGCTATTATTGTTTGCAATGTTATTTTCATAGTTGTAGGATGCTGTATCATCCCATGCATCAGAGAATTAGTAGTACGCGTAGTTACAGCTGCTATAAGCAAAAAAGAACCCACAGGTCACTATGTCCTGTATGAACGCCTTATGGCTGATACCGAGCTTATTGCTGGAACAGAGGAAGAAGGAGAATATGTTCCTATGTATTTTCCAAAACGCTATAAGTCAGCAGGACCTGCATATACAATCTAGGCCTATGACACTCAGAGTTTTGCCATTGCAATACTCATAATTATAATGCTCTTTAGTTTGCAGTAGTTGTTCATAATATTTACTTTAGTAAGTTTTTATTTAACCAATATTAACCTTTTTATTAATGCTATAATGAAACATTGCTGCCTTATTAATACCAGTTTTAAGCTATATTTACACAAAGTTTGACTAATGATTAGCTCTGCAATAATGATATATTAGTTGATTGCAATTATATGTACTCCAGCTTGTTGATGTTATTGTATGTCAAATGGACTTAGTTGAATTCCTGTGTTTCCAAGTTTCGCTCCACCCCAGAGGGGTAGTTGTAGGATAGTTAGGCTTCTTGGGTTGGTTACAGTAAAGGGGAACATTGCATTTCACGTAGCATATATCTACGTGCCCGCAGGATGACTCTTGCTATGGCCTAGTCCCTCACCATGTCAGACCACCCATGTCAGCTCAGGTATATACACATCCCCTCACAGGACTCTAGGAGCCCTCTGGAAAGGATGGCCACATACAAGAAGTCATATGTGCTGCCCTCCCCCCCCAGGGGCCCGTCAAGAAGGGAATGTAGAAATATGCTGTCACTTGCTTTCAGTGAAATACAGGCCAAGGGCTCAGGCTAAGAGCTAGGCCTCTAAGAATCAAAGATCACTTTTGACACAGATACATTTCACTACAGCAAATGCTGAAGCAAGCAACTGAGAGCAGATAGAGGGAAGGGGGAATCTGCTCTGTAAATAACAGCTGGTTTGGCACTAGCAAGAAAGTCACAGGCAAGGATGTTTTGGCTAGTGAAGATAGTAGTGGGTCAGGTGCAAGTGGGGGGGGGGGGCGCTGAAGGGAACGAAATGACATGTGAAGTCATTAATTCACAGATGTTGACATCAACATCATTTGTTGATACTTAGAGCTTGGGAACATGTGAAGTCATTGTTATCAACCGATAATGGCCAAAGACTGCTGGTGAGAAAGTTAGGGTCCATAGGAATGAATGGTACAAGAAAGGTATAAAAAGGCGGTCTGCTAGGTTATCAGGGCAGAAGGCAGAAGAGAGAAGACAGACTGCACCTGCTGTGTGTCGCGAAGCGCTGTTCCACCATGTTCCAGATATGAATGCCTAATTGCCTGTACTGCCTTTGGTGAGATACTAATAAACTATCTTCTTTTATCTCAATGTGTTCTCCTAATTGTTGAGGACGTTTGTACTCAGGCTGTGTAAAACAGGCTGAGATTATACAAGGTGAAAGTAATTAACTATTTTCAAATCAGTAGAAACCCTATTGCCTCACCTGCCCAAACTATTAATGCCATGGCCTTATAGCCTCCTTATAGACTCTACAATAAATATTCAGCATCTAAAGATCACTGCTTCTCTATCTTATGTGGCCACTGGGAGTTTCCAGGCTGTCCTATCTGTGAACACGGGTTTCACCCAGGGTTCCATTTCTAACTGCCTCACCCAGTTCCTGGATGCCTTCCTTACCCACACCTCTGAGTACACCACCTTCCCCCCCCCCCCCCCCCCCCCCCCCAGGCCCTGCAGAACAACATGGCTGACTTTTGCGCCGTAGCTCGCTTCCCCTCGGTCATAAGCGCCATTGACTGCACACATGTCGCACTCAGACCCCCCCCCCCCCACCACCGGGCACGAGAAGCCACTTATAGGAACAGGAAAGCATTCCACTCAGTATGCAAGTTGTGTGTGATGCCCAGGGGGAGATTTTAGACGTGTGTGCCCGATACCCAGGTTCCACCCATGATGCCTGTATATTGCAGCACTCAGGAATCTTCCGCAGGTTTGAGCGAGGGGAGATCACCGGCGGATGGCTCCAAGGTAAGTGCAGCATGGATCTGCCCAAACTATACCTCCTCCACCGGGCAACCCTCCACAACCCACTATTCCCCTTTCCCCCCACCTCCACAAGGTACCCGCTCCAAACAATACACACTCATCTTTCTCATCCTGCTTCTCCCCAAAGGTGACAGAGGCTACCCACAGCGGAGTTGGCTCATGACCCCCATAGTGCACCCACAAACAGGGTCAGAGGAGAACTACAACAGTAGACATTGGACCACCCGTGGTATCATCGAGCGCACCTTCGGACAACTTAAGAACAGGTTCCGATGTCTGGACCATTCTGGAGGGGAGCTCCAGTACAGGCCCCAAAAGGTGGCAAAGATATTCCTGGCCTGCTGCATGCTACATAATTTGGCAATGTGTAGAGGACAGGCCCTCCCAGAAGAGCCACAGCCACCACAGCAGCAGGCCCCAGATGAACAGGATGAGGAGCTCCCTCCACCTCCCGCCCACATAGCAGAGCAGAGTGCACACCAGCTAGGGGTCAGAGCCAGACAAAGACTGATCAAGACAAGTTTTGTGTGAGAGTAAGTTGACATTCATTTCTATCACTGTGTATTTACATACCAACACCACCCCACCTCCCACCACCATCACTCCACTCTGTGCATATTCCCCTCCCTCCCTCCAACCCTCACCCCCACCCCCCCAGCATGTCCTATCGCTTTCCCTGCCCCCTCTCCTGGCCCCATCCCGTCCTACCCCTCCCACCGTGTTCCTTTGCAGCTGGTACTACAGGGGAACTCTGTTGAGAGTCCTCTGAGCTCCCACTCTCCTTCTCTGTGTCTACAAGGCAGCCTGCTGCCTCGGCTGCCCTGTGGAAGTCCGGCCACCTTGCGCTTTGTGGCTTGCCCTGCAACCTGGGCACAGGACCCAGAAGGGGAGCTGGTGTGGTGGCTGCTGGACCAGTGGCTGGGGAGGCTGAGGATCTCAAGCTCCTCTTCTTAGTGGGTGGTTGCTATGCAGTGGTGGAAGCCAGTTGTTGTTGCTGCATCAGGGCTGTATTACGTGCTCTGAGGTCACGGCGTAGGCCCTCGATGCTGTGCTCCAGCCGTTGGAGCTGCTGTATCACTTGATGTTTAGCCTGTACCGCTTCCCGTTGGGCCTGGAGCGCTTCCCATTGCAGCTCCAATTTCTGGCGCCAGTAGTCTTCCATCTGCACATTCTGACCCAGCAATTGTGTGGCGAGGCGCAGTAGCTGCCTCCTCTAGCTGGATGGTCTCTGCTGAGGAGGTGCCCCCCCCCCCCTTCTGCATCTTCAGCTTCTTCTTCAGTGCCACCATCAGCAAAGGCTGGTGGAGGGAGAGCTGGCACTGCTACTGCTGGGTCCTGTGGTTCCACCCCATGGTCGTATGTGGTTTCTTGTGCAAGCCCACTGGTTTGCTGCTCTGTGTGCTGGGGCTGGTGGCCACTAGGGCCAGCTTCTTCCTCCGACTGGCTGTCATCACCTGCATAGCAAAAGGGGAGGAAGCGTGTTGGTCAAAATAACCCACTTTTGTTTTTCAGCATTCATATACATAGCCCCACAGGCAAAGACCCAGCAAAGAAATGGTGAGGAATGGGATTGGAAGGTAAGCCACAGATGTCATTGTACATGGTACAGAGCTGGAGACAAGGAGCGCAATGTACTACAGAGACTGATGTGGAAGAGAGCCACACAGGCAGGTGGGTAGACATAGCACCATGGAAGGAGTGCAGAGGACACAGTGGCTACAGCACAGAGGTGTGGGAAGGAGATATGCAGAGTTTGGTGATGGGGAAGGCCCCCAAAGCTGTAAAACAGTGGTAACCTACACACATATTGCTGGAAACCCTCCTCCTCCCCCCTGCTACTCCCTGTGTCATGGTCTGTAATGAATAGTGATTTGCATTGCATGTGGTGTTCTCCCCCCTTTCCCTACTGAGCAGCACCACACTGTCCCCCACTTGTGTAAAACAGAGTGTAGTACAGCACAACAGATACCCCAGCTTTCTAATGGTCAACCTACCTGAGCCCTCAGGCTGTGCTGATGTGTCAAGGGACCCAATGCCATGGATCCCCTCCTGGGGCAAGAGCCCATGAATGATGCGCTCGATAGGGGTCAAGGTAGTGGTGTCATCTGCTGGGGGGTTGGCACCAGCCTTCCTCCTCACATCACGCCTCAGCCGGCGCCACTTTTGTTTGCAGTCTTCCACATCCCTGCCACAGTGGAAGACCGCGTTGAGCCGGTCCCTTACTGCCTCCCATTCTCGCTGCTTCATTGTAGCAGCTAGCCTCTGGCCTTTGGGAGCAAAGAGATGTATGTGTCTCCTCTGTATTTCTTGAACCAGCAGTTCAGCTTCTGCGTCGGTGAAATTACCCTTGCGGGTGGGTGGTTGCTTTGGTGCCATTGCACCAATGCGATGCAAAGAATCGAAAATACAGAGAAGGGCGCTTAAATACGCTCTCAGGGAGGCCCATGTGAGAATGAGATGGACGTCCCTGAGATGGGCATCCTAATTTTGATTATCGACAAAATCCCTAAATGTCCCCAGGTGCTTCTGTGATTTGGGCGTCCTAATTTCGATTATAGGTAGGGAACTACGGGCGTCCCCAGCTGCTCTGTGTTTTGGGCTTCTTCATTTCGATTATAGGTAGGGAACTATGGGCTTCCCCAGCTGCTTTGTGTTTTGGGTGTCCTCATTTCGATTAAGGGTGATAATGATAAACGTCCGCAGCTGCTCTTCCCATTTGGAAGTTTGCATTCCCTTTATTGGCGCATCTTTAAAACGGCTTTCTCTGTGCTTGCACTTTAGAGGTTTTTTTTTTTTTAATGGGGTGGTATTTCCAAGCGTTTTTGCTTCAGTTATAGTAAATCTTGTTTTTGCCACTGTATGCTTTTGTACACCTGTTTTTTTTTTGTGGTGTCATCTGCTGGGGGGTTGGCGCCAGCCTTCCTCCTGACATCACCGCCACTTCCATTTGCAGTCTTCCACATCCCTGCCACAGTGGAAGACCGGTTGAGCTGGTCCCTTACTGCCTCCCTTTCTCTCTGCTTCGTTGTAGCAGCCAGCCTCTGGCCTGTGGGAGCAAAGAGATGCATGCACTTCCTCTGCATTTCCTGAACCAGCAGTTCAATTTCAGGGTCGATGAAATTACCCTTGCCGGTGGGTGGTTGCTTTGGTGCCATTGTACCACAAGTTCAAGGTAAGCTCATACCTCTCAGCCACCTCTTCCCTTTCTGCTATGTAGGTGCTAAACAAACACTTCTTGCATCTTGCAGGACAGCTGGTCAAGTAATACACTGCACTCTGAGAGCCATGATTGTTTCTACCCAATTCATTGCACAGATGTCCTGTTCTCTATTGGACACACTTAGTTGTGGCAGCCTGTGGGGTGGGGGAGGGGGAGGGAGAGAGGCCCTGAGAATGGATATGTGCATCCCTCATGGTCTAGGGCTCCCCATTCTCTCTATGTTCTCTGTAGTCAAATCTTACCTCTATTTTCAACAGGTTTACTGGTGGTTGCTGTGCAGTGGTGGAAGGAGACGCCACTTGTTGCTGCATCAGTGCTGCACTGTGTGCTTTCAGGTCACTACGTAGGCCCTCGATACTGTGGTCCAGCCGTTGGAGCTGCTGTACCGCTCCCCGGTAGGTTCCATTCTTCTTTATGTGGTGAACCCCAGTCCCCTTTTATGAAATGCCTACCCATTCTGAAGGTTGTTGGGGGTGGGGGTGGGGAGGGGGGAAAGCATATATGCACTGAATGTCTTTTCCACATTATTCAACACAGTCCTACAATCCTCCATAGTTATGGAACAACATTTCTAAATTCTATCCTGCAAACTATTTTCAAGGTGGCCACAGGTGTGTGCCTACCACGGCCTTGAGCCCTTGTCATGGTGAGGGAGAGGGGTTCTGGTTACAGTTCCTATTCTAAATTACCTGCAGGTGGCTACAGCCTGGTGCCTATATAATTCCCCTAGCCTATGCCCTTCTGTATCTGATGGATGTTTACTTTATTTGTTGCATTTGTATCCCACCTTATCCCACCTCTTTGCAGGCTCAAAGTGGCTTACAATACATCATGAGTAGTGGAAGTGTTAGTAATATAAACATTTAGTATTGCATGATCTTGGTTAGTATGATGATAAAAACAAAGTAGTAGTATACAAGCCGATTTTAAGAAACAGTTCTGAAATTAAATAGGTGAGTTGTGTAGTGTATATTCACTTGGGTTGGTCTACTTCATCACAATTGTAATATGCTTTTACCGTTGTTTTCCCTTTTCTCCTCAACTCTATATACCATTGCTTATTCATTCAATGTGAAAAGATGACCCAGCTGTTTATAGCTCCTTCCTGGCCCTCGCCAGTGAGGTTTGGTTGTGGGTAAGGGTGTCTGGTGATCAGAGAGCAAACATCGTCTATGCGCTATCTATGGTTATCTCCAAGTTTCTACTTGGCAGATCACTAGTGCTAGACAACATACTTATTATTTACACAACTCTGTGCTGTGGGGCTCTATGGTAAGGGGGGAGAGGCTGGATGGGCATTTGTGTTCCTCAATAGAAATGCCTACCCAGCCTCCCCCCCTTACCATACAGCCATGCAGTTTGGAAGGAACAGGTGGCCTTCTGTATGGCCACACTTATCACACATATGTACCAAAGTTTCTCTGTCACAGTTCACCTGTCATGCAACCCAGATTGCTTCCTCCTCTCAAATGAACCCCAGCATTTGATAATATGTAGTGCACAAAGTAGAGACACACACCTTGTTATATCAAAAATATGAAACTTATATTTAACAACACAAAAAAATAGAACTATGTACAATTTTTTTAAAACAAACTTTCTCAAGGGAGGCCTTGTCCTCCTCCCTGAATGGCCCTTTGCAGCAGGCTAACGAGCAGTACCAGGAGCAGCCTCTGTACCCCAAAGTGCTGCTCATTAGCCTGCCACATTGCTGACACCTCCTGCAGCAACTGGTTTTGGCTATTCACCAGTTACTGCAGGAGGCGCAGTGCTGGGGATGGGGCTGGGGATGGTGTGGAGAGGGCTGGAGGTGTTGGGCCCTCCTCCTCAAGCAGAAGCATATCCTGACAGGGGTCCTTCTCCTCCTGCTCCACCACCGATTGAGGCAGTCCTGCCTTTTCTTCCTCCTGCTCCTCTTCCTGCACCACTGGAGCAGACAGTCCTGCCTCTTCCTGCTCCTCCTTCTCCTCCTGGTGCTGGCGCCCTGTGTATGTAAAAGGATTGTCCTTGAGATCAGCACATTCAACATGGCTTGCATAGTGCAGGAGCTGGCTGGCTGGCATAAGGCAGGAATGGGGAAAGGGGGGGGGGATCAGTGGTAAGCCCTGGGCTACACACATGGGGTGTGAGATGCATGAGACGACATGACAGGGAACCCAAGAAGCTGGTGAAAAAGGAGTGCACTATAAGATGTGTTGGCAGGGAATACATCTTTACATTACTTTCAAATCATGCTGTGACATCGACTAAGAGCAGGACATCAGGCAAGAATATTATGAAACCATATCCACCCCAGAAAGGGGGATACAGAAGTGAGGCATGTCATCTCATTCATCTCAGAGGAGGTTAGTTGAAAGTTGCAGCCACACTTATGGGGAGGGTAGCTGCAACCTCAGGCCTTGATCTCGGACAGAGGTGTTATGACTTACTAGTTGCCTATTAGCCACATGGACACTGATATTGTACAGGACATTAGCGTTATTAAATAAATACATTTATAAATGAGTACAGGTGCCCTGTTTATAATACTTACATCGAGCCATGAGGCGCCGTCGCACGCTCCTAATAAGATTGGGGCTGTCTCGCTGCATGCGCTGGAACCTTCTCAGGGACTCCAGGTCCCGACGTATGCCAAAACGTCTGTAAGATACAAGTTTGTACACCAGGAGTCAGGGGATGGCCCTTCTTGCCTTTCTCAACATAAAATCATTTGGTAGCCACATTGTTGAGACACACAACACTGATGTTGGGGGGGGGGGGGGGACATGACATTGGTACTGGTGATGTCATTGAGGTGGACATGAGGACAGAGAGTACTGTTTGTGTGCAGTATTATTGGGAAGTGAGAGTGTTTTTCCTTTCTTTTTTTTAAAATTTTTTATTTATAACCATTCAAATTTTTACAAACGACAAAACAACTTGCTGGAAATACAGAGAAAGCAATATGTAGGAATTATTTCAGTCAGGTAACTCTATTCCTTAGACCACCAAACAGGGAGAGTGAAACAAGACAAGGAGATCAATCGAACAGTAAACAGAAAAAAAAACGTGGTATTAACCTGATTATCCCCAGATATTACTCGTCTAATCCATATTGATCATCTGGTTGGCTTCTTCAAGGCCAATACGGTGTATAGTCAAATCATTTCATTGAAAACATACTTATTGTCCAATATTAGTTAGAAATAATACATCTGATTACATTCTCTCTCTTTTAAAAACCAGAAATTATTTAACAATACATATACTTAAGTCTCTAATTCAAATCCCACTGATTAAAGTAATCCCAGTTTTCACAGGCTTCACTCCTTTTAAAGTAATAATTTGAGGAAATATTTCTGAGGGGAAAACTTTAGGAGGTCATACCCGGAACTCTGGGAAAAACAATAATCTCGATATTAATCATCTATAATAATATTCATTTTATTATTCAAAATGTCTGGTCTATTATCATTTTCAAAATCATAACCACTTCTTGCTCATGTAGAATCATTTGTTATATCCATTTTTACTCTCAAAGGGTTCAGTTGAATTGTCCATGTAACTCTCTAATAAAATTATATCTGAAACAAAATTATTTACTACCACCGTTAGGTCCCGAAGCGCCTTCCAGATGGTATTCAATGTAACCTCCACGGGAGCCAAAAACTCCAAGTTGATTTCTCATAGGTGTTTAGGAGAGGTTCCGCTGATTCGGGTTCTGCTGTAAACGTCCTCTGTTTCAGCATATACCTTTAACTCCTCCACTCCTTTGGGCATGGTGGTTGAATAATTCGGGAGTGATGGAGTTGTTTTTTCCAGGTCCAAGAGCGTCGACGCTCCTTCGCCGGCGCTAATCAAAGGACTCGCCAACCCTTTCATCTGTGGGCAGTTCGTCGCACAGCGGTCCCGCACTTGCTGCTTAGGGAATAAAACGCTGGCCATCGGCAGCAGACCGCCGGTTGTCCCCTTCCTCTCAGTTAAGGTAACTGCAATTGCAGAGAGGAAATTTACGTAAAGAAGACTTCAGAGAGCAGCTGGGCCGTTGGGCATACGAATTTCAGGTCACCATCTTACCACTCTCCCAGTTTGGGACACTCTTTGTCTGGTTTCTCCTCAGAGGCCTGTCTGATATGGTTAACCCTTCAGCATAGCCCTTTAAGTCATTGAAACGCACAAGCCCCTCCACCCCTTCAAGGTGGTGTCCCTTTGGAGGGGATGTTTTTCCTGTCTAATACATTAATTCTATTAATGAATGTGGGTGTGCACATACTGATTACCCTTGAATACAGACTACAGTTAGTGCTTACATTGCTGAGGGAGCTCTTATATATATGTGTAGCTACAGGAGGGGGGACCTGATAGGCGAGGACCGGGGGGGGGGGGGG
The DNA here is from genome assembly GCF_901765095.1 of Microcaecilia unicolor. Classification (NCBI taxonomy): domain Eukaryota; kingdom Metazoa; phylum Chordata; class Amphibia; order Gymnophiona; family Siphonopidae; genus Microcaecilia; species Microcaecilia unicolor. Next base: position 233,733,668 of record NC_044036.1, read on the forward strand.
GGGGGGGGGGGGGACGAAAAACAGTTATCTTTGTAACGTGTCTCTTATATGACTCCAGGCTCTTATTGACACAGTCCTGGGAGGCAGGTGCTGGTGGTGCATAAATAGTACCCGCTGGTGCCTTAGGCACAGCTCAATGAGAGAGAGATTTTTAGCGAGGCTGAAATTAGGCTCCTGGTGCACAGACATGTTTGTCAGGGAATAACCATTGGAAAACGTGCATCACCTTATATGGACGCCCATGCGTGATGGACATTCTTACATGCACACTTCCATATATGGACGAGTTAGTACGTCACGTCCTGGCATATATAATGGCTCCACACATGGGCGGCCGTCATACATGGACGTCCATGGACTGTCGTCACACGTGCGGGGCCTTATTTGGATGAGTACGTATTGACACGTGCGGAACCTTCCTTATATGGATCATTATCAAGTGTGTGAACTTCATATATACACAATAAAATATGTATGTTCCTTATATTTCCCATAGCTGCATGTTCCGGAAGTACAGTGCATGCAGTTGTGGATATCCAGGTACATGGAAAATATAAGGAACATTGAGAAGTATAAAGTACAGTAACAAGGACATGTTTTTCACATAACTGCCGAAGGACGTCCATCTTACTAGGCCCACTGAAGGACGGCGGCCCTGTAACAGGGATGTCCTTCGGCAGTTCTGTGAGAAACACGTCCTTGTTACTGTACTTTATACTTCTCAATGTTCCTTATATTTTCCCCGTACCTGGATATCTGCAACTACATGCACTGTACTTCCGGAACAACCAGGTACATCAAAGAAGTCCAAAGTATAGTAATAAGGACGCTTTTCTCATAGAACCGCCGAAGGACGTCCTTTTTGCAGTATTTTTCCTATACTTTGGGCATCCCTGATTTGGGCGTTTTCAACTGCGATAATGGAATGTCTAAGTGCATCCTTTTTTCCTATACTTTGGGCGTCCCTGAATTGGGCGTTTTCAACTGCAATAATGGAATGTCTAAGGACGTCTATTTTTCGATTATACCTACCTGATTTTGGCCGACTTCGTGAGGCCGACCAAATTCAGATTTGGACTACCTTTTGAAAATGCCCCTCCACATCTTTTTTGAGATGCAGTGACCAGAATTGCACACAGCATTCTGATCATTTAACCCTACTCTCTGTTTTCTATCTTTTAACCAGTTTTTATTCCACAATAGGACACTACCTCCTATCCTTGACTTCTAATTTCCTAAGGAGTCATTCATGGGGTACTTTGTTAAATGCCTTTTGAAAATCCAGATACACAATAATAAACCGGCTCACCTTTATTGACATATTTATTCACCTCTTCAAAGAAATGCAGTAGATTGATGAGACAAGATTTCCCTTCATTAAATCCATGTTGGCTTTCTCTCATTAACCCATGCTTACGTATAGGCTCTGTAATTTTATTCTTTATAATAGTTTATACCATTTTACCCAGCACCAACTTCAAGCTCACTGGTCTATAATTTCCCGGATCACCTCTGGAACCCTTTTTAAAAATTGATGTTACATTGGCCACCCTCCAATCTTCTAGTACCATGCTTGATTTTAAAGATAAATTACATATCACTAACAATAACTCTCTAAGCATTTTATGACCACATTGATCGTATCAATCAAGCACAACCGCTTATCAGTCATAGGCTTAAAAACTCCCCTTTTATTTTATTATTTAAATATTCTTATTTATGCAATTCTTTTTCAGTCTAAAATTAAAAAAAAAAACAGTTCACTAAGAGGGTCTTTTACTAAGGCACGCTTATGTTTTTGGTGCAGGCTAAAATTGGGTGCGTGCTAAACGTTAGAGACACCAATGCATTCCTATGGGCATCTCTAACATGTAGTGTGCTCCCAATTTTAATGCGCGCCAAAAACGTGAGCACGCCTGTCGCGTTCTCAAGGGCCTTGGCATGCTGTCAGGTCCTCAAGGCAGCACTGGGAATTGTGAGCCCTTGGGCCCCTGCAGAGGCAGGCAAGACCGTCTTGGAACTGGACGTCCGGAAGGACCAGACCGGAACTCTGGACTAGAAGTAGGCAACTGAACCGGCAGAACAGGAACCGCTTCACCTGTACTTAGCCACCTTTCCGCTAGAGTTGAGCTCTAGCGTGCGGGTGGCCGACAGGACTTATAGGGCAAGGCCGGAACTGAAGATCCAGAGGACCCACCTCGGGTCTAGGAAGCACGAGGAAACAATACTAGACTGCACTAAGCGCTGCACGCAGCCGCTAAGCCAGACACACCAGACAGACTAGACAGACAGAAGCTTATCAGGAGCAGGGACTAGGGCAATCATGCAAGCAAGGAAGAAGGGGAGACAGGGAATACCCACAGGGCAAACCCACTAGCTAGGTCGAGGCAGGTAACAGGATAAATCCCCCAGAAGATACACGCTAGCTAGACAGATACAGGAATCAGGATACATAAGCAGGGATCCGGATAAGCACACACGATATACAAGCAAGGTACAAGGTAGACACACGGGACAGAAGGTAGCTAGGCAGAGCGGAAAACCGGATAACACTAGCTAGCCAAAACCAGGACTCAGGACGAACAAGCAGGGACCAGGATGTGCACTCAGGATATACAAGGTTCAGGATGTGCACACAGAATATACAAGGAGGGAGTAGGGCAGGCTGCAAACACAGATGGGGAAACCCGGACTGAGCTGCAGAGGCTACCTCCACAGCGAAGGCAGAAGGACTAGCAGCCAGGATGTGCACACAGGATATACAAGGTTCAGGATGTGCACACAGAATATACAAGCAGGGAGTAGGGCAGGCTGCAAACACAGACGGGGAAACCAGGGCTGAACAGCAGGCTCTAAACATAGACTAAAGGCAGAAGGCTAGCAGCCAGGATGTGCACACAGGATATGCACACAGAATATACAAGCAGGGAGTAGGGCAGGCTGCAAACACAGACAGGGAAACCAGGGCTGAACAGCAGGCTCTAAACACAGACTAAAGGCAGAAGGCTAGCAGCCAGGATGTGCACACAGGATATACAAGGTTCAGGATGTGCACACAGGATATACAAGCAGGGAGTAGGTCAGGCTGCAAACACAGACGGGGAAACCAGGGCTGAACAGCAGGCTCTAAACACAGACTAAAGGCATAAGGGCTAGCAGCCCACGCAGAAGGGCAAGCAGCCCACAGGTACTGGGAACCGAAGGGCACTAGCCCACACAGAAGGGCAAGCAGCCCACACAGAAGACAGGCTTAGAAGCAGCGCAGCAACACACTGACTAACCTGTAGGCCTCTGGGCATGACACCAGACAATGACACCATGCGAAGGGCAAGCAGCCCACAGGTACTGGGAACCGAAGGGCACTAGCCCACACAGAAGGGCAAGCAGCCCACACAGAAGACAGGCTTAGAAGCAGCGCAGCAACACACTGACTAACCTGTAGGCCTCTGGGCATGACACCAGACAATGACACCATGCGAAGGCCCTGACTGCAAGCACAGGCCCTCCTTATAAAGGAACTCACTGATGAGTCACCACCAGGAGGACAGAAGCAGGAAGTTCCTTGCCTCCAAACAGAGGCTTGACCCACAGAGGAAGTGAGCCCACAGGAAGGACAAGCAGGAGCCATCTTGGATACTGGCATAGAGGAGGCGGCAGCCATCTTGGAAGAGGCATAGCCCACACAGGTGAGGTCCAGTAAGGCAATCAGCACACAGAGCCAGAGAGAAACTAAGACAGAGACAGACACAGAGACAAGCAGAAGCCAGCACAGCCACTGACTCCCAGAAACAGGGTAAGTATGAGGGTGGTCACGGCCACAGACGTGACAGTACCCCCTCCTCAAGACCCCCTTCTCGGTCTCCCTGAGGAGTTCAGGTGTCCAGGGGTAACTATGGTGAAACTTCCTATTGGGTCTCAAAAGCCAGACATAGATCACTGGACTGGAAGTCACAAGGAAGTTCAAAACTGGCAGACAAAAGTAGAACTTGTGACCAGGAGGCTTCTTCGAATCCCCACGGGGCAACCTCAGGAACGTGGATGCATCAAGAAGAACAAAATTCAAAAGGAACCCTTCCCTGAACCCACAGGGTCCTGAACCTCCTGGCAATTCCATGTAATGACAGGAACAAGGCTGGAGCCACTACCCCAGCTGACATCAGAAGCTGGGCTGGAGCCCGAAGTGGCATCCCAGTCTTGACAGGAACTAGAAGTCTGAACAGAAGCAGATCTGGAACTGGAACCTGGGTTGGCATCCAAATCGGAGCCGGGATTGGAACCCGGACTGGAATCAACCCCTTGACTGTAACTGGAACTGGATTCAGGAGCTTGACTGGAACTGGAACTCAGCAAGAGGTCAACCTCCTGACGGACACTGGAACTTAGGGCGACCTCAACATCTTGGTCGGACCTGGAACTGGAAACGGACTCAGCCTCCTGGCTGATCCTGGAACTCAGAAGAGATTTAGCCGCTTGGCTAACACTGGATCTCAGAGCAAAGTTAACATCTTGACTGGAAATGAAACTGGCAACGGACTCAGCCTCCTGGCCGATCCTGGAACTCAGAGGAGATTCAGCTTCTTGGCTAACACTGGATTTCAAAGCGGACTCAATATCTTGACTGGAACTGTGAACGGACTCAGCCTTCTGGCTGATCCTGGAACTCAGAAGAGATTCAGCTGTAGGGCTGGATGTACCCCTCTGGCCGGTGTTTTAATATAGGGGTTCAGAGACCTCAAATCTGACTCCATCTCTAAATAGCACTAGTACTGAGGTAATCAAGAAGTTGTGAAGTTCTAAAAGGAATTGCCACTAAGAGAGACGTTAGGTCTAAGGAAAAGATACCAGCCTTATGACAAACTGGATTTAGATTACAAGTTATACAATGCAGTGAACGATAACCTGATACAGCAAAAGCATTTATACTTACAGCCTCTGATCATAAAGTGAAGCCCACAGAACATCATTTGGGATGAGGAGTTTATTTGCCAAGATACAAGTCAAATCAGTGATTGACAACAGGCACGTACAATCAATTAATTATAGGAATATAATAATCCAGCTGCAAACAGGTGTTAATTAGTTCCTAATCTTTTATAATTTCTCTTACCAATTAAAGGTTTTACAAGGGAAAGCAATTAGGTAATTTGTCAATTCTGCTGGTCACATTGGTTTCCCTTGGAGAGAGAGAGTGCCAACCCTTCTCTCTAACTTAAACCAGGAAATACTCTGATTTTTATAGGTGCCCTCAGGATATGGATAATATGACAGTAGATATACCTGATTGGATCTATGCTAATGTCATGGTTGTCACTGATTGGCTCATGCTAATGAGTAGCTTCTATCTTGCTAACATGGTTTTGTCTTTAGCTTGCTTGACCACAAATCTTAAGCAAGACCCTGCATCCAGCTACACCTTTCCTTTCTCACACCATGGCTGACCACAATGTCACTCTGTCCTTTAGACCCCCACCTTTGTGTTTCCTGTTGTTCTCTTTAGAGCTCCAACACTGGGAGTTCAAGCAAGAGTCACACAGGCCTGTAAGCTTTTCCCTCATTTTAGAGCCTGAACCAAAGTCTAGGCAGGGGACCAAGGCTCATAGCTGTAGCATTTTTATACACCGGACTGGGACGTCTCTCCAGACTGTCTCCCCTCTGCGTTAGCTTCAGGAGGCGTCCGCCGAGCAGGGTTCAAGAGGAGACAGCCCTGGTATCCCCAGAGCATGCTAGCAGGATGAAATGCAGAAAATGGGTTTCTCCAGACCCCCAGCCGTTGAACACGTCTTCTCTCAGCTATAGCTTCAGGAATATTCTCCAGGGCAGGATCAGAACAAAGTTTATCACGGTGCTCTTGGAGCGTCATCCCATCATTAAAGGCAGTAGCTGCAGCAAAATTTATGGGCCGGGCGCCCACACTGGTATCAGGAACGGAACCGGGGCTAGGACCCGGGTTGGCATCCAAGTCTGAAGTGGAACTGGAGCAGGAACTCTGAACAGGAGTCGAACCGGGACTGGGACCCGGACTGGAATCAGAGTCTGGACTGGAGCGGGAACTCTGAACAGGAGCTGGACTGGGACCCGGACTAGAATCAGAGTCTTGACTGGAGCGGGAACTCTGAACAGGAGCTGAACCGGGACTGGGACCCGGACTGGTATCAAAAGCTGGACTGGCAGCGCCCCTCAAACTGGACTTTAACTGAGGCTTGACAGAAAAAACCCCTCGGACAGGGGTCAAAGGCTCAGTCTGAAGCCCCACTCGGACTGGCCTTAGAAGCTCGATTGGAGGTGCCCTCTGGACTGGAAGCGGAGGTGCAGTTTGAAACACCATTCGGACTGGAGTCAGAGGCTGGGTTAGGAGCCCCCCTTGAACTGGACTCAGTGGCTTGACCGGACGGGTCACTTGGGCAAGAACTGGAGGCTCGACCTGGAGTGCCACTTGCATAGGCCTCGGAGACTCTGTCACAAGCACCCCTCGGACTGGACTCAGGGGTTTCAAAGGACATGCCACTTGAACGAGGACTGGAGGCTCGGCCAGGAGCGCCACTCGAGCAGGAATCAGAGGCTCAATCAAAGGCTTCCCTCGGACTGGACTCGAAAGCTGAAGTGGAAGCGTTTCTTGAGCTGGAAGCGGGGACTCAGAATGAAGCACCCCCTGGACTGGACTCGGGTGCCTAGGTAGCCGCACTACTGGGACTGGAATCAGAGGCTTGGTCCGACGTCTCACGGCCTGACCTCAGAGACATGGTCAGGACCGTCCCTCGGGCTGACCTCAGAGGCTTAGCTGGAGGCTTCACTCGAACAGGCTTCAAAGGCTCCGCTTGAAACTCTCCTCGGACTGGACTCAGCGCTGGTGGACTGGAATCCCGAACAGGAGCTAACCCACCATGGTACCGCCGGCTGCTCGGCTGAGGCGGCTGAGGAGACCAGAGCGGAGGAATTCCCCGGCGTCTTCTTTCGGCCTCGGCTTCAGGAGTATCCCGCAGAGCTGGCACCTCCAGAAGTCTGAGGCGGTACTCACAGAGCGAGAGAGCCGGATTCATGTCAGAAACTGGGCTATGGCGGACCAGATGCCACCAGAGACGCTTTCTTTCAGCTGCTGCTTCAGGAGTATCTTTCAGGGCTGGATCCGACAGAAGTTCCTCTCGGTACTCCCGAAGCCTCATAAAGGGGTCCAAAAAAGAAACTGGGCTGGCATGGAGATCAAAGGCAAAATCAGAAACTGCACTCGGATTGTCCATAGGGAACGAAGTCATGGGCAGGCAGCCCACCAGGAGCGCTGCTCTTGCTGGATCAAAGTCAAAATCAGAAGTTACACCCAGATTGTTCATAGGGAACGAATTTATGGGCAGAAGCCCACCTGGACCGATGATCTTGCCGGACTCATGGCCTTCGCATTCTGTCGCGTTCTCGAGGGCCTTGGCATGCTGTCAGGTCCTCAAGGCAGCACTGGGAATTGTGAGCCCTTGGGCCCCTGCCGCGGAGCGGCAGAGGCAGGCAAGACCGTCTTGGAACTGAACGTCCGGAAGGACCAGACCGGAACTCTGGACTGGAAGTAGGCAACTGAACCGGAAGAACAGGAACCGCTTCACCTGTACTTAGCCACCTTTCCGCTAGAGTTGAGCTCTAGCGTGCGGGCGGCCGACAGGACTTGTAGGGCAAGGCCGGAACTGAAGATCCAGAGGACCCACCTCGGGTCTAGGAAACACGAGGGAACAATACTAGACTGCACTCTGCGCTGCAAGCAGCCGCTAAGCCAGACACACCAGACAGACTAGACAGACAGAAGCTTATCAGGAGCAGGGACTAGGGCAGACATGCAAGCAAGGAAGAAGGGGGGAAGACAGGGAATACCCACAGGGCAAACCCACTAGCTAGGTCGAGGCAGGTAACAGGATAAATCCCCCAGAAGATACACGCTAGCTAGACAGATACGGGAATCAGGATACATAAGCAGGGATCCGGATAAGCACACAGGATATACAAGCAAGGTACAAGGTAGACACACCGGACAGAAGGTAGCTAGGCAGAGCGGAAAACCGGATAACACTAGCTATCCAAAACCAGGACTCAGGACGAACAAGCAGGGACCAGGATGTGCACACAGGATATACTGCCGAAGGACGTCCATCTTACTAGGCCCACTGAAGGACGGCGGCCCTGTAACAGGGATGTCCTTCGGCAGTTCTGTGAGAAACACGTCCTTGTTACTGTACTTTATACTTCTCAATGTTCCTTATATTTTCCCCGTACCTGGATATCTGCAACTACATGCACTGTACTTCCGGAACAACCAGGTACATCAAAGAAGTCCAAAGTATAGTAATAAGGACGCTTTTCTCATAGAACCGCCGAAGGACGTCCTTTTGCAGTATTTTTCCTATACTTTGGGCATCCCTGATTTGGGCGTTTTCAACTGCGATAATGGAATGTCTAAGGACGTCCATACTATTTTTCGATTATACCTACCTGATTTTGGCCGACTTCGTGAGGCCGTCCAAATTCAGATTTCGACTACCTTTCGAAAATGCCCCTCCACCTCTTTTTTGAGATGCAGTGACCAGAATTGCACACAGCATACTGATCATTTAACCCTTGTCGCGTCCCGCGCTCCTACCTGCTCTCCCGCCGCGGGGGGCGGGAGCCAGCGTCCTCCGCGGCGCGAGAGGACGGCCTGGGGGTTCCTGCGTGGGGGCCGGCGCTGCCGCGGGACTGGCGGGTCAGGCTGGGACCGGCGGCCGGTGACGGCGAACGCCGGTCTCTTGGTTGCAGGAGGTCAGGACAAGGTTCGCGCCGCCCAAGATGGCGGCGCTGGTACGCGGGGGCCGACGTCTTCTTCGCTCCAGAGCCAGGGGCTCTGGAGCTCCGCCTACCTAGCGCCAGATTGGAGGGCCAAGGCTGTGACTCCGCTTGGGAGATCGGGCAGAGCCAATCCGAGGGGCTCTGCCGACTCCCAGGGCCGGATTGGTGGGTTTCTCCCACGAGGGCGGGGTGGCTCGATATTTAAAGATGGAATCTAGCTGACACCCTTGCTTCAGGTTCTGTTCCCGAAGCCTGCGCAGTGGTTCCATGTTGTGTCTTCTTGGACCTGCCCAGAGACTGCTTGAACCCGTCTACGGAGTAGAGACTGTGCTTGTACTTAACTACGGATTGCTAGCCGCCTATCCAGAGACTGTGCTGGTACTTGACTACGGATTGCTAGCCGCCTGCCCAGAGACTGTGCTTTGTATTTGACTACTGATTGCTAGCCGCCTATCCAGAGACTGTGCTTGTACTTGACTACGGATTGCTAGCCGCCTGCCCAGAGACTGTGCTTTGTATTTGACTACTGATTGCTAGCCGCCTGCCCAGAGAGTTGCCCGGCGCCTGACTGCTGTTTGCTGATTGCCCGTTACTCCCGACTCTAGCCAGGTCAGTCCGTCAACCCCGCGGTTCCAGCAGTCCTGCTGACCGCCTGCAGCTGGGGGCTCAACCCCTGGTGAACGGCGGTCGCCGCGGGTGAAGATTTGGGGTTGCACGGCTGTCCTCTGAGGTCCTTCGGGGCCTTGCGGGACCTAAGGGCTCACTGACGTTGAAGACAAGACAACCCTACTCTCTGTTTTCTATCTTTTAACCAGTTTTTATTCCACAATAGGACACTACCTCCTATCCTTGACTTCTAATTTCCTAAGGAGTCATTCATGGGGTACTTTGTTAAATGCCTTTTGAAAATCCAGATACACAATATAAACCGGCTCACCTTTATTGACATGTTTATTTACCTCTTCAAAGAAATGCAGTAGATTGATGAGACAAGATTTCCCTTCATTAAATCCATGTTGGCTTTCTCTCATTAATCCATGCTTATGTATAGGCTCTGTAATTTTATTTTTTATAATAGTTTATACCATTTTACCCAGCACCAACTTCAAGCTCACTGGTCTATAATTTCCCGGATCACCTCTGGAACCCTTTTTAAAAATTGGTGTTACATTGGCCACCCTCCAATCTTCTGGTACCATGCTTGATTTTAAAGATAAATTACATATCACTAACAATAACTCTCTAAGCATTTTATGACCACATTGATCGTATCAATCAAGCACAACCGCTTATCAGTCATAGGCTTAAAAACTCCCCTTTTATTTTATTATTTAAATATTCTTATTTATGCAATATACAAGGTTCAGGATGTGCACACAGAATATACAAGCAGGGAGTAGGGCAGGCTGCAAACACAGATGGGGAAACCCGGACTGAGCTGCAGAGGCTACCTCCACAGCGAAGGCAGAAGGACTAGCAGCCAGGATGTGCACACAGGATATACAAGGTTCAGGATGTGCACACAGAATATACAAGCAGGGAGTAGGGCAGGCTGCAAACACAGACGGGGAAACCAGGGCTGAACAGCAGGCTCCAAACACAGACTAAAGACAGAAGGATAGCAGCCAGGATGTGCACACAGGATATACAAGGTTCAGGATGTGCACACAGAATATACAAGCAGGGAGTTGGTCAGGCTGCAAACACAGACGGGGAAACCAGGGCAGAATAGCAGGCTCTAAACACAGACTAAAGGCAAAAGGGATAGCAGCCCACGCAGAAGGGCAAGCAGCCCACAGGTACTGGGAACCGAAGGGCACTAGCCCACACAGAAGGGCAAGCAGCCCACAGGTACTAAACAGAAGAGCAAGCCCACACAGAAGGGCAAGAAGCCCACACAGAAGACAGGCTTAGAAGCAGCGCAGCAACACACTGACTAACCTGTAGGCCTCTGGGCATGACACCAGACAATGACACCATGCGAAGGCCCTGACTGCAAGCACAGGCCCTCCTTATAAAGGAACTCACTGATGAGTCACCACCAGGAGGACAGAAGCAGGAAGTTCCTTGCCTCCAAACAGAGGCTTGACCCACAGAGGAAGTGAGCCCACAGGAAGGACAAGCAGGAGCCATCTTGGATACTGGCATAGAGGAGGCGGCAGCCATCTTGGAAGAGGCATAGCCCACACAGGTGAGGTCCAGTAAGGCAATCAGCACACAGAGCCAGAGAGAAACTAAGACAGAGACAGACACAGAGACAAGCAGAAGCCAGCACAGCCACTGACTCCCAGAAACAGGGTAAGTATGAGGGTGGTCACGGCCACAGACGTGACAATGCCTTAGTAAAAGACCCTCTTACCTTCTCGCAGTCATTATTCTCTCCTTAATCGTCCTTGGCAAAGACCGAAATAAAGAATGAATTTAATCTCTGCGCTATGGCTTTGTCTTTGAGTACCCTTTTTAGTGGTCCAATTGATTCCTTTGCCAGCTTCTTGCTTCTTTTTTTTTAATATTATCTTTATTGGCATCAATGTAGTACATGCATACATTCTATTCTCTGACATGTAAGACTCCAATACTGTAGGAAACAAATTCACTCTGTGCTATGATATACGTCTTCTTCCTTCATACATGACCATATTGACATTTTCACTTTGTACCCCCCCCCCCCCCCCACATCCCCTGCATCCCTCTCTCGATTTCCTCCTTATCCTAGTTCAGTCAAAGGGGATACGAAAAAACTTATACAACCTGCCCCCCTACTCTCACCCTCCCCAATACCCTCCTGCCCCTACCTCTCCCCCCAACCCCTCTGTATGTAAACATTAGCTTTTAAGGGTGAGGTCTACTGAACTACTTCTTAAAGCTTCTGCCACAGCTGTGCATATTGTCTATATTCGGTATTTGGGGACTGCTTGTACAAGGAATTCTCATACCTTGCCAATTCTGTGACTTTAGTCAGCCAGCAGTTATATGGCACCGGTTCCGCACTTGTCCAAAATTGCAGTATAACCTTTTTTGCTGCTAACGTTGTCATATACAAAATTCTCCTTTGTGGCTGGGAGAGTTCCTGTTCAATAAGGTCTGCCTGGTCCCCCAACAACAACGCCTGGTAAGACCATTCTACCGTGGTCTGGAGCACCTTACTATGTATCCTAAAAATCTCGTTCCATAGGGTCAGTTTTGGGCATTCTAGAAATGTATGAGTAAAGGTACCCACACCTACCTGACATTTAGAATCCCACAGTTTCATTTTTGTCCCTCTCTCTCTAGTGATATAGGCCTTATGTAGCAGTTTAAATTGGGTTTCCTGCCAATCTGCAGACTTAACATTTCAGCTAGTCCTATATAATAATTCTCACCTCCAACAGGATGTGCTTGGGACCGTGCCTGCCGGAAGTGGTCTGCTAGGCAGGCACGCACTGACCTCAGTGACAGACAATTTGGCAAAGCAAAACAATCTGAGTGCTGGCCATTAGGACACAGGGTTGATAGGAGAGTTTTAAAAGACTGAAGGAACCAAAAGTGTTAAATGGGGGGAGGGGGAGAGTTCTGAAGGACTGAAAGACATGAACATTTGGGAAAGGAAAACAATCTGAATGCTGGCCATTAGGACACAGGGTAGATAGAGTTTTAAAAGACTGAAGGAAACCAAAGTGTTAAACTGGAGAAGGGGGGGGGGGGGAGTTGTGAATGACTGAAAGACATGCAAATTTGGGACAGGAAAACAATCTCAATGCTGGCCATTAGCACACAGGGTACATAGGAGAGTTTTAAAAGACTGAAGGAACCAAAAGTGTTCAAGGGGGGGGGGGGGCAAGTTCTGAATGAATGAAAGAAATGAAAATTCACAAGAGGAACACTATCTGAATGCCCGGCATTTGTACACAGGGTAGATAGGACACTTTTTTTAAAAAATGAAGGACGTGAAACTACTACTACTACTACTATTTAGCATTTCTATAGCGCTACAAGGCATACGCAGCGCTGCACAAACATAGAAGAAAGACAGTCCCTGCTCAAAGAGCTTACAATCTTGGGGGAGGGGTGAGGAGGAAAGCGGTGGGGTATCCGGATACTACTGGGTGTTAGGGCCACGGGGGTACATAGACTTTTGAAAGCCTTAAGGAACCCAAAGTGTGGGAAGGAGAAGGAAAAGGAGGGGAGGGAACGGGGTGAGGGGCATTAGGAACAGGGGAGGGGGCCCTGTCACACACTCTCATTCTCACATACACACTGTCACACAGACAGTCTCACTCTGGCTCTCTCTCTCATACACACTCCCAGGAAAACCTTGCTAGCGCCCGTTTCATTCGTTCCAGAAACGGGCCTTTTTCACTAGTGTCACAAATAATGCGTTGAAATGAGGCTGAGTATACTGCGTTCCCAATTCCCCATTCCATTTAGAAACAACCCCCTCCTCTCCCGTCTCTTGTATGGCCAGTTTCACTATCTTATACCAGTTAGATAGTCTGTTTCCTGCCGGTGGCATACTCAACAACATCTTATCCATGCTACCATAGGTCCATGTGGCTCCATGCTTCCCCCACATCTCCCGCCAATAATGACGGGCTTGCATATATTGTAGCATATGATTATTGGAAACTCCCCATTTCTCCTTCACCTGCGCGAAGGTTAGAAAACCATCTCCCTCTGAAGATACAAAGTCCTCCCATGTCACACACCCATTCTCTGCCCATCTCTTAAATATTGAGGGCCCCATGCCCGCCGGGAAATCTACCAACCCCACCATCCTCAGAAAAGGCGATGCCTTCGGACTTCTAGTCTGTCTGCTTCTCCACCATTTCCATGTGGAGCGGAGCGGTGTGAGGAAACTATACTGCCTATTTGCAATTGTGCCCAACCCCGGAGGCGAGGGCAATAGGTTTATAAATGTGTATGGGGAGCACCAGCCCTCCTACCAATTGGCTGGCATATATTTTGCCTTTCCGACAATACCTTCATAAACCAGGCGCATTAGCGCTGCCACATTATACAGGCGGATATCTGGTAAATTGAGACCACCCTTCTCTTTATTACGTATGAGTATAGAATGTCCTATTCTAGCCCTTTTTTGTCTCCATATAAAGGCTCGGATAATGGACCTGAAGGCCCTCTCATCTTGTCGTTTAATCCAGATAGGCATTGCTTGGAGCGGGCACAACAGCTTTGGCAATAGTACCATCTTGACCAAAGCTATCCTCCCATACAATGACAACGGGAGATCCTTCCACTGCACGCAGGTTTGTTTGATCTTATCTATATGATCCAATATATTTCTCTTATACATCACTATGTTGTTAGTACTCAAGTAAATACCTAAATAGCGCATAGCCTGTTTCACTGGCGGGATGGGGAAGTTCCCAGCCGCATGGCTATTCATGCTGCCTGACAAGAGAAGTAATTCAGATTTATTGCAATTTACTCTCAGGCCCGATAATCCCCCAAAATCCTGTACTAGAAGGAGTGCCTGTGCCAGATGGGTAGAGGCATCCTGTATATAGAGTAAGATATCATCTGCAAATAGATTCCGAAGTATTCAAGGATGTGTAATAAAATTCTGTGGTCAACCATGTCGAATTGTAGAAGTAGTATGTTCTTACTAGATGCTATCGTTTGTTTGAATTTAGCCATGAGAGTTACTAATACTGTTTCGGTGCTGTGGTTAGACCAAAATCCTGATTGGGAATCGTGAAGTATTGAAAATTTATCTAGATAGTTTGTAAGTTGCTTGGTCACCAGCCCTTCCGTTAGTTTGGTTATTAAGGGAATAGATGCTACTGGTCTGTAATTAGTTAGTTCACTAGCATTTTTCTTTGCGTCTTTGAGTATGGGTGTGAGTAAGATGTTTCCTTTTTTCTTCGGGAAGAATCCATTTTGTAGCATGTAGTTCAGGTGTTTCGTTATGTCGTTTATGAATTGTTGAGGCGCAGATGTCATCAGGCTGTTTGGGCATATATCTAGTTTGCAGTGTGATTTGGCAAATCTTTTGAGCATTTGGGAGATGATGTTCTCCGATAATATCTCGAAGTTAGTCCAGGTTCTATCCACTGGGTGAATACCAGGGACTGGGTCTAGGCAATTGAGGAGTTCCGCGTAATCAATGGTACTGGTAGGTATTTTAAGTCGCAGTTGTACTATTTTTTCGTTGAAGTATTTAGCGAGATTGTCTACATCAGGCGTGTCTTTGCTGTTGGTTGTGATTGGTGTTGTTGCAGGAATGGATGCATGAAGTTGTGATGCTTCAGGAGTCAGACAGCACACACCAGTATGAGAGAAAAATCTTCTTTATTTGCCAGCAAACAAAGCAAGACATCAGTTCTAGCTCTCTTCTCCTCTTTGTGTCTTTCTCTCAGCTCTCTGTGTCTTTGTCTCAGCTGCTTCTCTTCTTATGCTGTCTTCTCCTTCTTCTGTCTGTTCCTTCTGTCCTTCTCTTTCTTCTGAGCTCCTTCTGACGTAAACTGCTTCTGCTCCTACTTAAATACAGTTCTATCCAGCCTAGCCTAGCCCAGCCCCCTTACTCTCCAATTGGTTAAGGAATAGATTGGTCACTTTGCCTCAACCAATCATTACTTTTGAAATATCAGTTACATAGGTTTGGTATTCCTCAAACTGACCTCTAACCTGGGGCCCCTCAAGCCAGACATTTGGTCTCCAGAACTCTTATATTTTCCTTATGATTAATGTCTCATCTTATAGCTTAAATTGCTTACTGGACTCTGGCATTCATTAAAGGGGTCAAAAGTCAATCTTACTTAATAGCATACATATCAGGTTATCACTTTCAAGACCATTTCTACATTTTACCTATAATTAATCAAGGAGAAGAAGCTGACTAGTCCTGACCTCTTCACCTATCAGCTTATACATTGAACCAGCCAGAACTATGGCTAAGTCAAACCACATGTTGGCCTCTTCACTGCAGTCCTTGCTTAGAAACATCAGACAAAGAATTGATACAGAATTTAAAAAGGTTTTCTACATATTAACTACACAGAATACATATTCTAAATATCAAAAACTTGTAAATACTAATCTATTGCCTCTCTCTAAACAGTATTTCTATCTAATCTTAAACTACAATATATCTGGCTCATGCCAGAGCTTACAAAGGCTACTCAGCATGCCTAATAATATACAGCTGTTGAGCTAGCTTTCATCATTCACCAGGGTGAAAGAAATTCCTGTCTCTGACCTTTCTAACCCAGCCCGGCAAACGCTAGAGTTCAATATAATCTGAACCATCTGGCATACCTTCACTTCACTTACAGAGTAAAGAGTTGAAATTTGAAATAAGAATTCAATTCAAATACCAAGCTTTTAACAGAATTAACCCTTCATATGATTTCTTATATATATAATTATGCCATGGCTGCCTCATTCCCCCCTTTGAGACTAAAATCAGCTTATGCAGAGATAAGTCTCACAACTCAAACTCTGGAGATTATAGTGATCCTAATTAGGAATAGACTTGTGAATCACCATTACCCTACTTGTTAAGGTCCGACGGCATACTGCCGAAGCACATGAGGCCAAGAAACAAAACAACAACCCTGCTAAAACTAAGACTATTAGGGAAATGAACAAGGGACGTATCCAGGAGGTCAATGACCACCACCAGGAGGTAAGGTCTAATCCTCCTCGGTAATCCTCCACATTAAGGCTGGCCAACTGTAGGACTTTATCCATGGCATGCCTAACTACATGCGTCCTATTTATGACAATAGTACAGCACTCTGAAGAATTTAGCACTGTGCAGAGACCACCCTGGGCTGCAAAGAGATAGTCAAGACCCATACGGTTATATCTAGAAACTATACTTAATTCATTAATTTGATCCTGCAATGCATTGACTACCACGTTCAGCTCATGAACTAAAACATGGAGTAGGGACTGAAGTCTCCGGGTAGCCATACCTAGTTCAGTAATACCCGCTACCGGGCCTCCAATTGGAATCCAGGCCGTGGCAGAAAGGGCTACAAGTCTCTTTTTAGTCAGAGGATAAGTAGAATTAATATACTGGAGGGCTAATTCAATCGCCTCATCCTCTGTGGCAACGGAGGAGGGTAAGGACAAAGCCTCTCGCTTAGAGCGGTGCGGGGATAGTGGCTTGAGAGGAATAACTTTAGGAAAATAATTCAAGGTTACCAATACACAAAAATCATATGTGGAGGGAAGAATCATGTGGAGGACATTATCACAGAGCCAGTAATGACCAAGGAGAGGGTGAGGAAAGTTCCCAATAAATGTTGGCTCAGGCTGGACAGGGTACTTAGGGTGCCCATAATGCGAGCCCCTATCCCAGGGGGAACGAAGACGAAATGGAGACTTTGCACACCATAGGCGCCAATCCCCAATTGTGACAGGCTGCTCATTTGTTAGTAACTCTTCATACCCCGGGGACTTATGAAAGTAGAAAATAAGCTTGGACACTATAGTCTTCTCAGTGGTACGCTTAGGAGCCAGATAATCACCTGGGTCATAATCTACAGGTATGGTAGCAGGGCACATAGGAGTACCTGGAGAAACTACCCACACAGATTCTCCTTTTTCTGGGAGAACATTAGTATAATTACAGGGAATGGGAAGAACAGTTGAGATGCTTCTTGTTAAACAAAACACTCCAGAGGCTGGATAGGGAGACGTAAAAACTGGCCTTAGAGAAGATTCAGAGGGGGAAGTAGCATTATAAAAGGACCACCAAGTATAATCCTGGCTCCAAGGGCCTGAACTCGAAAAGTAGGGAGGTATAAGAGCTGGGAGTTGCACAGGGACAGGTACAGCTGGGACATCTGTAGTATAAGGAGAAAATCGGGAACACACAATACAAGGGGAAGTAATCTTTGCCTGGCTAATTAGTTCCTGGACTGAGTGTAACCAAAGGTTGGAGCGAGTTGGGGTATTAGGAACAAGGAGGCAAGGAGTAGAAAACAACAAAAGCATCCAAACTACTAACATTTTCTTTCTTCCTAATCTAAAACAAATACAGCAAACTAATTAGGCAATAATATTTCAACAGTCTGTGCTAATCACAGATTATTCTCATATAGTGTTCTCAGTCTTTGAGTTCTTATACCAGTTGGGATAGACCCTCAACTGATAAGGATCAAGCTCTCAAATTCCAAGGAAGCCAGAATCTGGGCAAGAAAGAGTCTCAGTGTGAAGCCGAAGTTCAGCCGCTCCTGCAGTATGCAGTTGACCCTTCTTTTCAGCTAGTAGATTCTTTGGTTCGGGTCAAGCGCAACTTCAATGGCTCCGCTGGATCACTTTCTGCTCTCCACTGTCTAGGCTCCGTCTGATCCGTGCTGGGCTCAGTCTGGTCAGCAGACTTAATTCGAGACCAATGGACCCATGGAGTAATCCCTGCGACCTTCACAGCTGCAGGGGTAGAAAGCAAAACAGTAAAAGGTCCTTTCCACCGGGGCCCCAAAGGCTGGAGCTTCCAATCTTTCACCCAAACTCTATCCCCTGGCAGGAAGGAATGTACCTGAGCCTGGAAGGGGACAGGGTTTATTTCTCTCACATAAGACTGAAGCTCAGAAATTATCTTTCCCAAGAGGGCTACCTGCTCCTGCACCTGGGCAAACCCTAAAATCCCTATGTCTCCCTTAATTCCCTGTAAAATGGCTGGGGGCTTCCCATACACAATTTCAAAGGGAGAGAGGGCTGTTCCTTTAGTTGGGGTGCATCGGAGGCGAAAGAGGGCTAGTGGCAATGCCTGTGGCCATTTCAATTGGGTTTCCTGACAAATCTTTGCTAGGCTATTTTTCAAGGTTCTGTTTGCTCGCTCAACCTGCCCTGAACTCTGGGGACGATAGGCACAATGCAATTTCCAGGTAATGCGCAATGCGCGGGACAGGGCCTGAAGTGTAGCTTCAACAAAGGCGGGACCATTATCTGAACCTATGGCAAGGGGCAGTCCATACCTGGGGATGACATCCCTAAGGAGGGCTCGAGCTACTTCTGTGGCTTTCTCAGTGACTGTAGGATATGCTTCCACCCACCCAGAAAAGGTACAGACCATGACCAAGAGGTATCGGAGCCTACCGCTCCTGGGCATTTCTGTGAAGTCTATAACTAAAGACTCAAAGGGTGTTAGTCCTCTAGACTGAACTCCTGGTGGAATACGGGGTCCCTGACGAGCATTATTCTGGGCACAGAGAGTACATCGGGCAGAGGCAGTGGCAACCAGACTATCCAATCCTTCCAGCACCACTACTCGATTGAGTAGACGGGCTAGTGCTGTTTTCCCTAAGTGTGATAGGTCATGAGCTTGAGACACTACAGGCCAAGCTAGGTGGCGTGGCACCAGAACTCTGGTATCAGGGAGATGTAACCAGCCATCAGGTCTCCTTACTGCACCTTCTTCTTGAGCCCATTTCTCTTCCGTTTGGGTATACATAGGTGTCCATTCTTGCAATCGGATTTGGAACAGGGGAGTCACAGTACTTGCTAGGGGTCCTCGAGCAGCTTCTTTGGCCACCCGATCAGCATGGCGGTTCCCTCGGGCCACTGGAGTATCTACCCTTTGGTGTCCCCTGCAGTGAATAACAGCTACCTTCTTAGGGGCCCACACAGCCTCTAGCAGCTGAAGTATTTCAGGTCCATACTTAACAGGTTGGCCTGCAGCATTTATGAGTCCCTTTTCCTTATACAAAGCTCCATGAGCATGTAGGGTTGTGAAGGCATACTTAGAATCAGTATAAATGTTGGTTACCAGTCCTGCTGCTAACTCCAGAGCTCGTATGAGGGCCACAAGTTCTGCTTTCTGGGCTGAAGTTCCTTGGGGCAGGGCTCTTGCTTCTATCACCTTGTCCTCTGTCACCACAGCATAGCCTGCCAATCGCTTAGAGTTCTCCACATAACTGCTTCCATCTGTGAAATAAATTACATCTGGGTCCCTCCAAGGAACATCTTTAAGATCTGGTCGACTGGAGTACACTTCATCCATGGTTTGGATACAGTCATGATCCGGTGGTCCCTCAGATGCTGGCAAAAGAGTAGCAGGATTGAATGTAGCCACTGTTTCCAGGTGTATCCGTGGATTCTCACACAAGCTGGCTTGGTACTTAACCATACGGTTATTTGTAAACCAGTGGTTGCCCTTATACTCCATGAGGGTAAGAACTACATGGGGGACTTTAACAACCAGTTCTTGCCCCAAGGTCAACTTATCAGCTTCCTGGACCAGTAAGGCTGTTGCTGCAATGGCCCTCATGCAGGCTGGCCATCCTTTAGCCACTCCATCCAGCTGTTTAGACAGGTATGCAACAGGCCTCTGCCAGGATCCCATCATCTGGGTCAGCACACCCAGAGCAACCCCCTGTCGCTCATGGACATACAGTGAGAAAGGTTTCTCCACATCAGGAAGGCCTAACGCAGGGGCTTGGAGTAGGGCTTTCTTTATGGCAATGAAGGATTGTTGAGCAGTAGGTCCCCATTCAAATGGTTCCTTTTCACCCCCCTTTGTGGCTTGGTAAAGGGGTTTCGCCATCAATGCAAAATTTGGAATCCAAATTCTGCAGAATCCAGCTGCTCCCAGGAATTCCCTAACTTCTCTTCTGGACTTGGGTTGGGGAATTGCAGCTACCGCTTGCTTCCTACTAGCATCCAGTCTCCGACTTCCCTGGGAAATGCAAAAGCCCAGATACTTCACTTCTGACTGACAAAGTTGGGCCTTTGAGCGTGAGACCTTATAGCCTGCATCCAAGAGTAGCTCCAGCAATTCTCTAGTAGCCTCAAAACACTCTTCCTGAGTCACTGCTGCAATCAGGAGGTCATCTACATACTGGAGTAAAACTCGCCTGGAAGGCTCAGATTTAAAAGTCTTAAGGTCTTGTCCTAGGGCAGTCCCAAAAATGGTGGGGGAATTCTTGAACCCCTGTGGCAGGCGGGTCCATGTATACTGAAGCTTCCTTCCTGTTACTGGGTTTTCCCATTGAAAGGCAAAAAGCAATTGACTAGCGGGGGCCACCCGAATACAAAAGAAGGCATCTTTTAGGTCTAGTGTTGTGAAATGGGTAGCTCCAGAAGGTATCAATCCTAGCAGGACATATGGATTAGGCACTACAGGGTGTAATGAGATAGTGGATTTGTTGACCACTCGTAAGTCTTGGACTGGCCGGTAGTCCTCAGTCCCTGGCTTCTGAACTGGCAATAGTGGCGTATTCCATGGAGACTGGCAAGGTCGAATAATTCCATGGGATAACAGACGATTCAAATGTGCTTGAATCCCTTCCAGAGCCTTTCTGGGAATTGGGTATTGGCGAAGATGGATTGGCCGGGCATTTGAAAGTAAATCTACATGAACAGGAGGAATATTTCGGGCCAACCCTGGGGGATTATCTTCTGCCCATACCCCACTGACCTGAAAGCTGTCTGCCAGGGGTAGGTCAACTTGGCTATGTGACTGATGCAGCCGCCATTCTTCTTCAAGAGGGCAACAGAAACTCAATATACCCTTAGGGCTGGATGTTGGGGGCCGAAAGGAGACTGAAGTCTGGCCATCAGAGTCAAAAGAAATTTGGGCCCTAAGCTTGGACAGCAGGTCTCGACCTAACAAAGGGATTGGACAGTCTGGCATATACAGGAATTCATGAGTGACTATGTGTGAGCCTAATTGGCATCTACGGGTCGTCAGAAAGGGCCTCCGGTTCTGCACCCCCGTGGCACCCACCACTCGGACAGTTTTTCCAGACACAGGCGCTAATCGCTCCGTCACAACAGAATGTTCAGCTCCTGTATCAATCATGAATGGAATTGAGCGGCTCCCTATAGTTAACTTGACCATAGGTTCCTGGGAGCCCAGTTTGTAGGAACCCGGTCTGTCCTATTCATCCCATTCTGCCATCTCGGCTATCCCGATGATGTCAGATTCAGGAGGCTCATATCTTCCCTCTCGAACTCGGCCTCGGCTTCCTCGATCTCCTGGTCCCCTTCTCAGTCCCTGGCGCCTCTGGGGGCATTCATCTTTCCAGTGCCCTCTTTCCTTACAGTAGGCACACTGGTCCCTCTCCAATCTTGGTCTGGGATTCTCCCCCCTTGGCCGGGATTGATTGAAGGAATCTCGGGGCCTGGCTGGTGGTCCGGGGTCCCACTTTGGCTTCCCATTAGCTAGAGGTCGACCTCGGTTAAGGGTGGAATTAGTAATGGCTGCCGCTAAAAGGTCGGCCTTCTTCTGCATCTTCCGGTCAGCCTCTCGGCGCACCTCCTGATCTCTATTAATGAAAACCTTGGTTGCGATCTCAATTAGCTGGGTGGTATTCATCCCTGCGAATCCCTCCTGACGCTGCAACTTCTTCCGGATATCTGGCATACTCTGGGCCACCAATGCACTATTCACCATTCTCTGGTTTTCTTGGGCTTCAGGGTCAAATGGGGTGTATGTTCTGTAGGCTTCAATTAGTCGCTCTAGAAAGGCCCCAGGGGATTCAGTTGCCCCTTGGAGAATTTCAGAAACCTTTGCCAGATTAATGGGCCTCTTTATGCCTTTCCTCATACCTTCCAGTAAGTCCCGGCAATAGCCAGACAACAGTTCATAGTGCTGCCCATCATTTGGATCCCAATCTGGAGCTGCGCGAGGAAACCGAGCTCTAACCCATCCCTCTGGATCCTGTGTCCCCCCGGGGACACGCTCTCGCGTGATGGCCTCAGCATTTTGCAAAATCTTCCGCCTCTCCTCAGTTGTGAAGAGGGTCAGGAGAAGTTGTTGACAATCAGTCCAGGTTGGGTTATGGGTGGCCATAATGCTAGCCACTAGGTCCACCACTGCCTGAGGCTTTTCAGTATAAGAGGGGTAATGCGTCTTCCAATTCAGGAGATCGGTGGTTGTGAAGGGTACATACTGGTAGGCCTGTGCCTGTATAACCTGACCCTGATTATTAGGATCCGGTCGAGTGGTAGTTACCTGGCGGAGGGGCAGAACTCTCGAGGAGGTGGGAATGGAACCTGAGGTAGAGCTAGGAGCTACCCTCCTATCATGCTCAAAGGTGATTGCAGCAGGTCTAACCCATTCAGTGGAGGTATGTTGAACCCCTGAGGGATGGGGAGGGGTACTCATAGACTGAGAGGTGGTCACAGGTGAGTCAGTCCATTGAAAGGGATGCCGGGCCCCTGATGAGTGGGTAGGGGTATTAGAAGGAGAGGCTGGGCTGTCGGGAGTTGAGGAGTCAGGGAGTGGAACCCAAAACGGGTCTTCAGAGGTTAACAGGAGAGGATGTGGCACAGAAGGGTAGAGGCCGGGTGAAAAGTCCAACCTAGGATGTGGCAGGTTTTGCACAGGAGGGGAAGAACTATCCGGAGAAGCCTGTGCTGGAGAGGCTTGAGCTGGGCGGCGTGGATCTCTGGGGGTAGCACGGAACCCCAACAATGGGCCATAAGGTGGTGGCTCAAGGTCTGAGGGGTCATCAGAGAGTATGGGTTTCTCAGACAGGGTAGGGGCGGAAGCCACCGATTGGGTGGTAGGCTTCCTGGGGCTCTTTCCCTCTTCTAATTTAGATTTTCTAATCTTTCTTTGAACACGGCCTAACATGAATTTTACTGGGGATCCCATATAAGTTTTTAACCACGAGGGAGGGTCAGTCACAAGGCTGTCCCAGGAATCTATATAAGGGAGTTGTTCAGAATATTCTGGTTCTCCTACAACTATGCTGTAGACCTTCCGGATTACTTCAATATCTAAGCTGCCACTAGGGGGCCACCCCACTCCCATAGATGGCCACTCAACTTCACACAAGGTTCTTAGAGTACTTGAGCTTAAAGTCTGTCCATAGTCATTAATTAAAAATCCTTTTTTGAAGTTCTTAAGCATACAGTCTAGGGGGGTAGCAATTTGTCTAGATGATGTCCCACCCATAATGCTTACAGTTACAACACACAAAAAGGGAGGGAATTTTTGAAAGTGCAGTAAGGGGTCTGCACTCTCGAGACACTAGGTAGACAGACAGCAATCGCTTCCTTCCGTTGCTGACCAATTGAACTCGCGTTAATTGGAAATGCAGCTATAAGAAGTCCGCACTCAATAATCATTCACGCATCACACATTCCATACAGAAAATCCCACCCAACAATTTCAGATTTCTCAGATACAGATAAGCTCAAGCGTTTTCGCTTCTAATCTCCTCTAGATTAGAAGGTACTAGGGCCTTCGCTGAGAGTTGATCAGGCTCTCCTTCCTCAATTTGTTTGAGGGGCTGATTTACAATTTTCTAGCTAGAATTACAATACAGAATACAGAATACATACCCGGCGAATGTTCTCCAGTCAGTTGGGTGCTGGGATTAATGCAGGATTCATCCCACCGCTGCCACCAAGAATTGTTGCAGGAATGGATGCATGAAGTTGTGATGCTTCAGGAGTCAGACAGCACACACCAGTATGAGAGAAAAATCTTCTTTATTTGCCAGCAAACAAAGCAAGACATCAGTTCTAGCTCTCTTCTCCTCTTTGTGTCTTTCTCTCAGCTCTCTGTGTCTTTGTCTCAGCTGCTTCTCTTCTTATGCTGTCTTCTCCTTCTTCTGTCTGTTCCTTCTGTCCTTCTCTTTCTTCTGAGCTCCTTCTGACGTAAACTGCTTCTGCTCCTACTTAAATACAGTTCTATCCAGCCTAGCCTAGCCCAGCCCCCTTACTCTCCAATTGGTTAAGGAATAGATTGGTCACTTTGCCTCAACCAATCATTACTTTTGAAATATCAGTTACATAGGTTTGGTATTCCTCAAACTGACCTCTAACCTGGGGCCCCTCAAGCCAGACATTTGGTCTCCAGAACTCTTATATTTTCCTTATGATTAATGTCTCATCTTATAGCTTAAATTGCTTACTGGACTCTGGCATTCATTAAAGGGGTCAAAAGTCAATCTTACTTAATAGCATACATATCAGGTTATCACTTTCAAGACCATTTCTACATTTTACCTATAATTAATCAAGGAGAAGAGAGCTGACTAGTCCTGACCTCTTCACCTATCAGCTTATACATTGAACCAGCCAGAACTATGGCTAAGTCAAACCACATGTTGGCCTCTTCACTGCAGTCCTTGCTTAGAAACATCAGACAAAGAATTGATACAGAATTTAAAAAGGTTTTCTACATATTAACTACACAGAATACATATTCTAAATATCAAAAACTTGTAAATACTAATCTATTGCCTCTCTCTAAACAGTATTTCTATCTAATCTTAAACTACAATATATCTGGCTCATGCCAGAGCTTACAAAGGCTACTCAGCATGCCTAATAATATACAGCTGTTGAGCTAGCTTTCATCATTCACCAGGGTGAAAGAAATTCCTGTCTCTGACCTTTCTAACCCAGCCCGGCAAACGCTAGAGTTCAATATAATCTGAACCATCTGGCATACCTTCACTTCACTTACAGAGTAAAGAGTTGAAATTTGAAATAAGAATTCAATTCAAATACCAAGCTTTTAACAGAATTAACCCTTCATATGATTTCTTATATATATAATTATGCCATGGCTGCCTCAGTGTGATATCTAATAGTTTATTCACAAGTTGGAAAAGTTTGTGTGTCCTTGTAATTTGGTCCGATTATAGTTTTGTAATGTAGTCTTTTGGGTTGTCTTATGGTGTGTTTGTATTTTCTTTGAAGTTGTTTCCAGGCGTTAAGTGTGGTGTCATCTTTCTTTTTATTCCAAGCTCGTTCTAACCTTCTGACTTGTGTTTTGAGTTTTTTCAACTCTTCGTTGAACCATGGTGTTGAGTTCTTTCTGTGTGAGATTCTTGTTTGGATTGGAGCAATGTTGTCTAGTATAGATCTGCATCTGTCATGCCAGATTGTCATTATGTAGTCCCCCAGCCCCCACCCCCCCTCCCGTCATACTGTTAAACATATTCGCTAAGGGGCTGGTTATCTCTTCCACTAATATTTTATAGTACTCTGGTCCGTATCCATCTGGGCCTGGAGCTTTAGTCAATTTCAATGCCTTTATACCTTGTCGTATTTCCTGTGCAGAGATAGGAGCATCCAACCGTTTTGATTGATCATCTGTGAAGGTTGGTATAGATAGATTCTCAAAGAAAGCGTCTCTCTGCACCGGGTCTAGTTCCATCTCAGCATATAGGGACTTATAATATTGGACAAATTGATTTTGTATTTGGGCCTCCTGATGGTACAGTCTGCCTGCGCTATCTCGAATTGAAGTGACAGCCTGTCTCTTCCTATAAGGCCGCACCAAATCTACTGTAATAAAACTCACCCTCAACGTTCTGAGGACACTGACGTCAGTGAAGCCAAGCCCTGACTTCCTTCAAAAAGGTTCGAAGGTTCGTGGTGGTGAAGCCACCAAAATTGCTCCGGGCCCCACCCTCAAGGGCGGAGCAATGGCAGAACAACGAAGGGGTTGGCAGGGAGGGAGGCAGGGAGGCGGGGGGGTGGGAAATCGCTCCGGGCCCCGACCTCTTTTACTACTGTTACAATAAGACCCACCTCCTCAGCAACCAGACAATCTAAAAGCCCGTCGTTGTTGAGGGCGTGCTGTTTCATAGAAGGACACTTGAACAGTTGTAGCAAAATGCTAAGATAGGACCCACCTACTAACAGGAATCAGCCAATCAATAAGCTCTGTCCTCCTTCAGGGCGAGCCAGTTTCTTTCAATAACAACAGGACGGGTTCAGCTAAGCTACTAGAAGACAGCATGGTGCAGGTTGAATGACGGGGAGGAGCAATCAGAGGACTCCTGAAACTAATCAAAACGGCAAAAAAAAAAAAAAAAAGTTGACCACACCTCTGCAGGGACTTTGGCTAACTGGTGAGGGGAATTCTATTGTTTCCCCGTTTTTTTTTCTGTACCTACACATAAACTTTGATCACTTGTGATGCTAATGGCAAAAGAAGGCTGGGAGACAGTTTTGGTCCTGACACACAGTCAGCTGCAGATCTTCTCTTCTTCACACATCCTCTACCCCTAATCGTTTCTTTTTCTGTGCTGCTGGCTGTCAATGGGAGCACTACACCCACATTCTACAGCCACTTCTGTTCTCTCACTATGCTAAACGGGACTGAGTCACAAACTTTTAACAAAGAACTGGATCCTCAGAACAAAGAATTGCCTGAGCTGAAGATCGAAGCACAAGAAAGGTTCTGCTACTCACAACAGACATAGATGGGCCAGCAGAACTGTTCTCTGAACTTCTCCTACCCGGGACAGACGATGCCAGGTTTTGCAGTATCAAGTTCAAGGAGGTTTTTAAGTCCAGCCTCCAGTAACTAAACATATAGCCCTGTACGTCGGGGAGAAACTCGGAGGGAGGGATGGAGGGGGGAGGGAGGGGCCCCTGGCACACACTCTGATTCTCACACACACATTCTCTCTCTCACGGACACACTCACATCCAGTCTCAGTCTCTCTCTGTCACATACAAACACTCGCACATTCACTCTCTCTCATGACTCTGGAACTCGGAGGGATGAAGAGGGGAGGGAGGGGCCCCTGGCACACACTCTGAGTCACACACCCACACTCTGTCTCTCACGGACACACTCGCACCCAGACTCAGTCTCTCTCTGTCACATACAAACACTCGCACATTCACTCACACAGTCAATCTCACACACAGTCTCAAACATACACACTACGAGGAAAACCTTGCTAGCACCCGTTTCATTTCTAACAGAAACGGGCCTTTTTTACTAGTTAGCCATAAGGCGTCCGGCTTTATTTCCCCATTGGAACAATTTAAATCTCTGAAAATAGATATCTTTCTTGGCCCGCATATTAAGCAAGAGGTCAATGCGTTTCCTAATTTCCACCATTTTTTCTTTATGCTCCTTATCTATTCTCCCCATGTGCTGTCTGTGCACTTGTTGTTACTCAGTGGACAGCCTTAGCAGCTCCGCCTCCGCTTTTTTCTTTTTCCCTGCTGTAAAGGCCAAGATATGACCCCTCATTACTGCCTTAGCTGCTTCCCAATATATAACTGGACTCACCTCCGGGATATCATTAAAGCTCTGATATTCCACCCACTTATCTGAAGTCATTGTCTCTATACAGAGAATGGGGGAATTTCCACACCCTCTCCTTTCCTCCCGCTGTATATGCTACCGTTAATGATAGCTGAGTGGTCAGATAGTATGTTGTCTAGTATATGAGCCGCCTTCACCTCCGGAAACAGCGACTATGATATGAGGAAGTAATCTAGTCTTGAATAGGTGTTATGGGGGTTGGAAAAAAAATGTAAATTCTATGTCTTGGGGGTGTAACACTCTCCAGATGTCTACCAGTCCTAGTTGATGAGCCAAGAAGTTTATCCCTTTTTGTTGCCACCCTTTATTTTTTATTTTAGCTGGCTTACAGTCGATAGTTGGATCTGCCAAAGTATTAAAATCGCCTCCTAAGATCACTTGGTATTCTGGGTAGGAGGCCACTCGTGCTGCTATGTCTGAAAAAAATTTGTGATTATACGCATTAGGGCCATAGATACTACAAAGACTAAGCTTCTGCCCCCAGAGTTCTTCCAGGACTATAACATACCTTCCCTCTTTATCTTGTAAGACCTTGTGGATATTTAGAGGAAGTTGTTTGTGTATTAATATAGCTACTCCCCGCTTCCTATTAGAGAATGCAGAATACACCACCTCTCCCACCCACCCTCTTTTCAATTTCTCATGTTCAGAGTTGGACAAGTGCGTCTCCTGTAGGAAAGCCATATCTGCTCCCTCCCTTCGTATCCAAGATAATATTTTAGTGTGCTTTACTGGGGAGTGGATGCCATCCACATTTATGAATATAAGCTTTAAGTTAACCTTTCCCAAACATTTGGCATTGTTTCACATACTGACCATCTTTATAGTCCAGCAGGCCTCCCAGCTGAGCCCACCAGACATCTTTTGTCCCCTGTACTACCACCCCTTGTATTTGGTATTTCCTACCCTGTTCATGCAGATCAACTCCTCCCTCCCCTCCCCCCCAACAACTCCCCCCATCCCCATCCCTCTCCCTAACCCCTCCCTCTCCATTCACACTTTCCTCATCTACCCTCTTACCCCATCCAGCCCCCCATCCCTATAAACAGTTACAATCCCCTTCTTCATCAACCTTCCTCTTCCCTCTGCCCTACAGCAAGCAACCATAAACAAGCTCTCCCTTCTTCCCTCACCCAAATTTCCCCCCCTTCATCCGATTAAACCTAACACCCACAACATTTTAAACATGCCTATCAACTTATACATAACATCCTGTGTAACTCCTGATGGTTCAGCAAAATCTGTTCTCTCAATCCTGGTACCGCCCGCTCTGTTATGGTAGGCTATCCGCTTCGGCACTGGAGTATCCTCGCCCTGCAGCCACTCGTTCCCTCATTGCATCTCCAACAGTCACACACGATATCCGAATCAACTTCGTACTGCCTCTCCAAACCCACGAGTTCAAGTGCTGCTCCTGTCAAAAACTCCAGCCAAACATACTGGCCTTTTGCAAGTCTTGTAAGTCCTTCTCCATATTACTGCATTCCGCCATGCACTATGCTTGTTATAATCCATCGAGGCAGGGGTCCACCAATCCATGCCTTTTCAACTAGGCACTGTTTAAACAGGTTAGAACCCCAAAACATGAAGAGTAAAGCCACTGCCAGTCTCTTGCTCCTGTCCGCTCTGATGGCCGCGCATCATCACAGTCACTGGTTATGCTCTCGTGGATCCTCCTGGTTCAAGCCTTCCAGGAATGCCTTAGCCTCCGACACCTCTGAGAACATCAAGCTCTTTCCTCCGTGCCATACTCTTAACTTTGCCGGGTAGAGAAGCGCGAACCTGATGCCCTTGTTGTATAGCTGGGTGCAAGTTGGAGCCATTGCTCGCCGAAGCTGCGCCACCGAAGATGAGTAGTCATTAAATAGCAGGAGTGAGTGACCCTCATACTCCAGTTTTGCCTGACCCGAGCGGCTTTGCTTCAGCAATGTTTCTTTCTCCCTCCAGCTGGTAAAATGCGCGATCTCTGTTCGAGGCTTACCATCTCCCTCTTTTCTGGCCCTACTACTACTACTACTATTTAGCATTTTTATAGCGCTACAAGGCTTACGCACTCTGTGCGCGCGGTCACACTGCCATGCGCCCGCGCCTCCCCCGAGGCCTAGTTGCGTTGGCAGCCAAATGCTAAAGAATTTATATAAATCTGCTTCTTT
The DNA here is from genome assembly GCF_901765095.1 of Microcaecilia unicolor. NCBI lineage: Eukaryota > Metazoa > Chordata > Amphibia > Gymnophiona > Siphonopidae > Microcaecilia > Microcaecilia unicolor. The sequence continues at coordinate 233,763,602 of NC_044036.1, forward strand.
TACCGCCTCAGGTAGTCCAACAAAGCCGTAAGTTGTTACGACGATTTCGATTTTCCTGCTTCTCAACTTGTTCTTTGAGCGCCGCTGCTTCTTTTTGCAGGGCTACGATCTGAGCTGCCATACTTTGTGTGACATCCTCCTGCACCAACATGCGTTGTTCCACCTTCGTCAGCCTGTGTGCCTACGTGTCGAATTTTTCGTTAATTTCTTCGACCGCAGAGTGTATTTTATTTAATCGGTCTTTTATCGCTGCTGTTAACGTTGATGATATTTCTCTCGCCCATTCTCCCGCGTTTTTCTCAGGCCCAGCCGCAGGCTCTGGAGTCAGCGCCATCTTGTTCGGTTTCCACGCTGTTGCGGGTTTATTTTTTAGGCCGCTCTGATTTCTTGTGGGCATACCGGCCTGCCCCACGCTCGAACTATAGGTGAGTTCTTCTCTGTGGTTCGCTCTCCCTTCTCTCTAACTTATAGTTCTTCGGGGTGTAAAATACTCTGGTATTTAGCCGATTTTTGCGAGGAAATCTGGGGAGCTCTTTCTGCTTGCTGCTGCTCAGGAAGTGGTCATCACGTGACCCCCCAGCTTCTTGCTTCTAATATACCTAAAAAAGTTTTTACTATGTGTTTTTGCCTCCAACGCAATCTTCTTTTCAAAGTTTCTCTTTGCCTTCCTTCGTAGCGCTTTGCATTTGACTTGCCATTCCTTATTCTGTTTCATATTATTTTTAGTTGGATCCTTCTTCCATTTTCTGAAGGATTTTCTTTTAGCTCTAATAGCTTCCTTCATTTCACTTTTTAATCATGCCAGCAGTCGTTTGGTCTTCCTTCCTCCTTTTTTAATACATGGAATATATCTTATCTGGGCTTCCAGGTTAGTATTTTTGAACAGCATCCACACTTGATGTACATTTTTTACCTTTGCAGCTGTTTCTCTAAGTTTTTTTTTCTTTTAACCATTTTTCTCATAATCTCCTTTTTTGAAAGTTAAATGCTAACGTATTGGATTTCCCGTGTGTACTTACTCCAGAGATTATATCAAATCTGATTATGTTATGATCACTGTTATCAAGCAGCCCCAGCACCATTACCTCCTGCACCAGATCATGCACTCTACAAAGGGCTAGGTCTAGAATTGTTCCCCCTCTTGTTGGTTCTTGGACCAGCTGCTCTATAAGCAGTCCATGATTTCATCAAGAAATTTTACCTCTCTAGCATGCCCTAATGTTACATTTGCCCAGTCAATATCAGGATAATTGAAATCACCCATTATTATTGTGTTTCCCCAGTTTGTTAGCCTCCATAATTTCAGATAACATTTCTACGTCTGTCCATACTGGCCAAGTAGACGGTGGTACACGCCTATCACTATCTTTTTCCCCTTGATACATGGAATTTCTATCCATAGGGATTCTAAAATGTGTTTTGTGTTCTGCCGAATTTTTAGTCTATTCCATTCAAGGCCCTTCTTAACATAACACCTCTCCACCAATTCGACCCATCCTATCACTGCAGTATAATATGTATTCTGGTATGACAGTGTCCCACTGGATATCCTTCCACCAGGTCTCAAAGATGCCTATTATATCTACCTTTTCATTTAGTGCAATATATTCTAACTCTCCTTTTCTTATTTCTTAGGCTTCTGGCATTTGCAACTTTCAAACAATGTTTGTTGTTCCTATTTACAAGTTGCTCAGCAATTGACAATGATAAGTTGCAATCTTGAAAATCTGTCTGCTTCTTATTTAAAGACACCTGGTTTACCATTACAACCTTATTATCAAGATGCCCTATCTTCTGTGTTTTGGTGATATCTTTTAAAGATACCTTGTTCCAACCACGCACTTATGAGCGACTGCCGACCTTCCCCTGGTTTACAGTTTAAAAGCTGTTCTATTTCCTTTTTAAATGCTGTTGCCAGCAGCCTGGTTCCACCCTGGTTAAGGTGGAGCCCATCTTTCCAAAATAGGCTCCCCGTATCCCATCTTTCTGGAATAGGCTACCCCCTCTTATTTGACAAAGTACCTCAAGAAAGACTCCAGAGAAAATTGGAGAGTCATGGGATAGGAGGTAGTATTCTATTGTGGATTAAAAACTGGTTAAATGACAGAAAACAGTGAGTAGTGTAAAGCCCTCCCCTCCTTGCCTCTGGAGGAGTGGCCTAGTGGTTAGAGTGGTGGACTTTGGTCCTGGGGAACTGGGTTCGATTCCCACTGCAGGCACAGGCACCTCCTTGTGACTCAGGGCAAGTCACTTAACCCTCCATTGCCCCAGGTACAAATAAGTACCTGTATATAATATGTAAGCCACATTGAACCTGCTATGAGTGGGAAAGCGCAGGGTACAAATGTAAGAAAATAAAATAAAGCGGGAGACTTGAAAGCCCTTCTGGCAAAAGAAGCACACTTCAGAGATTAGTTTTTCTCTTTTATAATAATGCTAAAATTTATTAGAGTAAATAAATGGTTACAATAAAAGCTCTTTTATCCTAGTGTTACAGAAAATTGAATTCTTAATTATATCAGTCTAAATTTCAGTATAAGAAAAATAACATCTCTCTCTTGTCTTTCTGTGTATTTCCCTGTAAGCTTAACAAATCTGACTGCCACAAGATGTGCTTTTCAGATTACTGAAGCTTAATTTTGTCCAATCACTTAATGCCTTATATTTTCTCTCTTACTTATCTGGTATTCTTCAAATCTGACCTCTAAGGTCACCTTCACATAATTCTGCTTCTTTGCTATTTTTCCCCAATTATCCATCATTTGCCGTTTGTAACCCCAAATTTCCATGAATATCACTCATATTTGTCCTTCACTGAAAGTGCTTCTCTGTATTATGTTCAGAGCCTGTTTGAAGCAAACAGAGGCTTGTTAAAGTTTATGGCCCATTACCAGGGTATATTGCTTCGGTATTGCAGCCTGCTCACTTGATCCCCACAGAGTGCTCACAGAATAAAATACTACAGATTCTTTTAGATTTGTATTGGGTAAATGAAACTCTTTATTTGCACTTTAATTGGAGAGTGTATAAGTCATTATTGTTACTGCATCACAATGATTAAGAAATACACACACTAATTTAGTACATTACTAAAGGAAAGCTATAGAAAAGTAAAATAAGAAAGATATTTATATATATATATACAAACATCATCACTGGTCAGGAATTACATCATTGAGGCTCTTGTCTCATCAGCTGGGGGGCCCGTTTGCAGCGAAAAGCCTGAAGGGTCCAGACCAGGAACAAGTGTTTTCTGCACGATGCGTCCACCCACAGAATGAGCCCCAAGGCTCTGCTGCAAAAAAGCCCCCTTTTTATTAAGCTGAAACTTATCCAGGTACTTGAGGATTCAGTCATATGCTCCTAGTTCAGGCAAACAAACCACTGGCCAGGTGGGTTATCTGCCAGACTTCAAACATACCCCGCCTCCCTCCTGCACAAGCTGACTTCAGAGACATTTCAATCTGTTCTGGAGATGTGCCTTATCTCATACATTGTTCTTGAGTGTGCCTTATCTCATACATTGTTCATTGAGATATACCAGGAAAGTCACTTTTGGGTCAAACACAGGGGATTTTAAAAAGGTATTATCGATTAAAGCAAGACTGAAAAGCAATTTTTAATATTTTCCATCACACAGGGCTAGCTATGTACCCTACTAGATCATAGATAAGGGAATAAGTTACATATACAAAGCTAGCTGATGTCTACAAAACCCAGACACCAGATAGCTCCAGTAGGGTTAAATGGTCAGTATTCTCAATGGAGAAGGGTAGTTAGTGGGGTTCCCCAGGGGTCGGTGCTGGGACCGCTGCTTTTTAACATATTTATAAATGACCTAGAGATGGGAGTAACTAGTGAGGTAATTAAATTTGCTGATGACACAAAGTTATTCAAAGTCATTAAATCGTGGGAGGATTGTGAAAAATTACAAGAGGACCTTACGAGACTGGGCGACTGGGCGTCTAAATGGCAGATGACATTTAATGTCAGCAAGTGCAAAGTGATGCATATGGGAAAGAGGAACCCAAATTATAGCTTCGTCATGCAAGGTTTCACGTTAGGAGTCACAGACCAAGAAAGGGATCTAGGTGTCGTCGTTGATGATACGTTGAAACCTTCTGCTCAGTGTGCTGCTGCAGCTAAGAAAGCAAATAGAATGTTAGGTATTATTAGGAAAGGAATGGAAAACAAAAATGAGAATGTTATAATGCCTTTGTATTGCTCCATGGTGCAACTGCACCTCGAATATTGTGTTCAATTCTGGTCACCGCATCTCAAAAAAGATATAGTGGAATTAGAAAAGGTGCAGAGAAGGGCGACGAAAATGATAAAGGGGATGGGACAACTTCCCTATGAGGAAAGGCTAAAGTGGCTAGGGCTCTTCAACTTGGAGAAAAGGCAGCTGAGGGGAGATATGATAGAGGTCTATAAAATAATGAGTGGAGTTGAACGGGTATATGTGAAGCATCTGTTTACACTTTCCAGAAATACTAGGACTAGGGGGCATGCGATGAAGCTACAATGTAGTAAATTTAAAATAAATCTGAGAAAATATTTCTTCACTCAACATGTAATTAAACTCTGGAATTCGTTGCCAGAGAATGTGGTAAAGGCGATTAGCTTAGCAGAGTTTTAAAAAGGTTTGGATGGCTTTCTAAAGGAAAAGTCGATAGACCATTATTAAATGGACTTGGGGAAAATCCAATATTTCTGTGATAATCAGTATAAAATGTTTTGTACTTTTTGGGGATCTTGCCAGTTATTTGTGGCCTGGATTGGCCACTGTTGGAAACAGGATGCTGGGCTAGATGGACCTTTGGTCTTTCCCAGTATGGCAGTACTTATGTACTTATGTCTATAAAAGAACGACTGGAGTGGAACGGGTAGACGTGAATTTCTTGTTTACTCTTTCCAAAAATACTAGGACTATGGGGCGCACAATGAAGCTACAAAATAGTAAATTTAAAACAAATCAGAGGAAATATTTCTTTCCTCAACATGTAATTAAACTCTGGAATTCGTTGCCACGAATGTGGTAAATCCAGTTATCTTTAAGGGGTGTGAAAAAGGTTTGTTTAACTTCCTAAAAGAAAAGTCCATAAGCCATTATTAGGATGGACTTCAGGAACTGCTTATTTTAGGATATGGCATACAATGTATTATACTGTTTGGGATTTTGCCAGGTGCTTGTAACCTGGATTGGCCACTGTTGGAAGTAGGATGCTGGGCTTGATGAACCTTCAGTCTGTCCCAGTGTAGCAATGCCTATGTTCTTATGTTTGTCTTCTGCAGTCTTATTTCTGTGCCTTCATCTGTGAACAATCTGTGGAACATTTCCACTTTATCGTCATCAGTTCCTACATATTTCTCCCCTTCACCTTTGAATGTGATAATGGCACATTTGAACTTCCTCTATCAATGACATAGCTAACAAAAAAAATAATTTTAATCCCTGTTTTACCATATTAGGTATTTTTGTTCTATTTACATCTTCACTTTCCTGATCACTTTTTCTGATTCACTTAGCTTTTCCCAGTGCATTTTTTGTAGGCAAAAAGGTGCCAGTACTCATTATAGGTGGGGTCACCACATATGGCTCTGCCCCTCTGATAGCCACACCCACATTAGCCACACCCATTATAGCAGCCGTGGCGCATATAAACAGACATCATTGAAAATATTATACTAGTATAGGAGAAAAAAATAACTTGTGATTTTCTTTTTCATTATAAATAATTTCTGTAAGCTGTTACAGCTCCAGTATACCCAGTGCAAAATAAGACAGCAGATGTAAATTCTCAAATTGGACATATTCCAAACACTAAAATGAAAATAAAATGATTTTTTCTACCTTTGTTGTCTGGCGACTGTTTTTCTATCCATATTGGTCCCAGTCTCTGATTCTGCTGCTCTCTGTCTGTTCTCTTAACTCTGTTTCCAGGGCTTCCTTTCCATTTATTTCTTTACTTTCCTCCTTTCTTCTTCATTTCTTGCCCTGCATCCATAAGTAAAAGCTGGGTCCTCCTCCATGGAATTGACTGGAGGAGGTATAACATGGATCCAGCTTTTGCCTATTTTCTCCATCCATGTGCAGTTTTTCTCCTCTCTTCCCTTTCCCTCATCTCTATCCGTGTGCATCTTCTTTTTTCTTTCCTCCCCTCCATCCATGTCCAGCACTTCTCCTCTCTCCTCCCCTCCATCCATGTGCAGTTTTTCTCCTATCTCTTCCCTCCCCTGTATCCATATAAAGCAATAATTCTCTCTCCCCTCTCCTCCATCCAAGTCCAGCATTTCTCCTCTCCCCGCCAACCCCTCCATCCATCCATGTCCAGCAATTCTCCTCTATCTCCTGCTCTCCTCTCCATCCATTTCCTGCATTTCTCCTCTCTCCCCTGCCCTCCCCTCCCATCCATGTGCATCTCTTCCTGTCTTCCCTCCCCTCCATCCATGTCCAGCATGTCTCCTCTCTCCCCTGCCCTCTCCTCCCATGTCCAGCAATTCTCCTCTGTCCCCTGTCCCCTGCCATCCATGTCCAGTGATTCTCCTCTCTCCCCTTCCCTCTCATCCATGTCCAACAGTTCTCTTCTCTTCCCTGCCCTCCCCTCTCATCCATGTCCACAATTCTCTCTTTCCTGCCCTCCCCTCTCATCCATGTCCACAATTCTCTCTTTCCTGTCCTCCCCTCCCATCCATGTCCAGCATGTCTCCTCCTCCCCTCCCATCCATGTCCAGCAGGTATCTCTTCCCTGCCCTCCCCTCCCCTCCCCTCCCATCCATGTCCAGCATGTCTCCTGTCTCCACTGCCCTCCCCTCCATGTCCAGCGATTCTCCTCTCTCCCCTGCCCTCCCCTCCTATCCATGTCCAGCAATTCTCTCTTCCCTGCCTTCCCCTCTCATCCATGTCTAGCAATTCTCCTCTCTCCCCTGTCCTCCCCTCCCATCCATGTCCAGCGATTCTCCTCTCTCCCCTCCATGTCCAGCGATTCTCTTTTGCCCCCTACCCTCCCCTCCCTTCCATGTCCACTGACTCGCCCCAGCCTCCACCTGCCCCCGAGTTCATTCAAACCCCAGCCCCATCTGCCCACCCCCTTCTGTTTGTGCACCCGGCTGTGCTCCCTGAGTTGCAAAACTTTTGTTTACTGAAGTCACGGCGAACTGGCAGTGAAAGCAGCAGGCAGGCTCGCCTCTTCGTCACTCGCTTCATTTCCCTTCCCTCTCAGTGCGTCCCGCCCTCACGGAAAGGAAATTAAATCAGAGGAGGGTGGGACGCGCTGAGAGGGAAGGGAAGCGAAACGAGCGATGAGGAGGCGAGCCTGCCTGCTGCTTTCTCTTCGCCGCGACTTCGGGTAAACAAAAGTTTTGCAATGCAGGGAGCACGGCCGGATGCACGAACGGAAGGGAGTGGGCAGGTGAGCCGGACCGCACAAAAAAGGTGGCGCATACCGGCACAAAAAAAAGCACTGGCTTTTCTAAATATTTTTGCCTACCGTTCTCTTTCTGTGATCTCTTTTAGTTCCTGAACATTAAGGGCCCAATATTCAGCTGGTGGCGGGCAGCACGTTTTTTTAATTATTTATAGCATTTGTATCCCACATTATCCCACCTATTTGCAGGCTCAATGTGGCTTACATAGTTTTGTTATGACAATAACATTACAGGATATCAGATACAATTAGTAATGTGTAGAGCTTGTGTAAGGGGGAAAAGAGGGGAGTGATTAGGCTGGTAAATATAAAAGGTGGACTTTCATAGCTGAGTGGGATGATGATGTGGGTTAGTGCAGCTATGGGTTCTCTTTGTAGGCCTTGTTGAAGAAATAAGTCTTTAGAGATTTGCGGAAGTTATTTTTTTCATCAATTGATTTCAGGTCTGTAGGCAATGCATTCCATAGCTGTGTGCTCATGTAAGAGAAGGAGGTGGCATGCATCAGCTTGTATTTTAGTCCTTTACAGCTGGGGAAGTGCAAGTTGAGAAATTGGCAGGATGTTCTTTTGGCATTTCTTGGAGGTAGGTCCACGAGGTTTAGCATGTAGATTGGGGCGTCTGCGTGAAAGATTTTGTGTACAATCGTGCAGAACTTGAATGCAATGCGTTCCTTGAGTGGGAGCCAGTGAAGTTTCTCTCTTAGGGGTTTTGCACTTTCATATTTGGTTTTTCCAAAAATCAGTCTGGCGGCAGTATTCTGGACTGTTTGGAGTTTTTTGATGGTCTGTTCTTTGCATCCGGCGTATAGTGCGTTACAGTAGTCCAGATGCTTATTACCATTGACTGTACCAGGGTACGGAAGATGTGTCTCGGGAAAAAAGGTTTTACTCTTTTGAGTTTCCACATGGTATAGAACATCTTTTTTGCCGTGTTTTTCACGTGTGTGTCAAGTGTGAGGTTTCGATCAATAGTAACTCCAAGAATTTTCAAGTTTTGTGAGATAGGAAGAGAGCAGTATGGTGTGGTTATGGTGGAGAAGTTTTTTGTGTTATGTTGGGAGGTGAGTACAAGACATTGTGTTTTATCTGCATTAAGTTTTAGTTGGAATGCATCCGCCCAAGTGTGCATGATATGGAGGCTTTGGTTGATTAAGTTGGTGATTTCATTTAAATCATGCTTGAACGGGATATTGATTGTGACGTCGTCTGCGGATGTGTAAGGATTGAGGCCTTGATTGGCTAGAAGTTTGGCTAAAGGTATCATCATTAGATTGAATAAGGTTGGTGAGAGGGGGGATCCTTGGGAACTCCACATTCAGGTGTCCATGGGAGTGATCTGTCTGCGTATGTTGTTACTTGATATGATCTTGTGGTCAGGAATCCTTTGAACCATTTGAGAACTGTGCCTCCTACTCCGAAGTATTCTAGTATACAGTATGTAATAATATTTCATGATTAACCATGTCAAAGGTGCTGGACATGTCGAATTGTAGAAGGAGTATGTTATTGCCCGTAGCAATTGCTTGTTTGAATGAGTTCATTGCGGACACTAGAACAGTTTCAGTGCTGTGATTTGACCTAAATCCTGATTGGGACTCATGTAGAATTAAGTGTTTATTTAGGTATTCAGTTAGTTGTTTCGTCACTATGCCTTCCATGAGTTTGGCTATGAGCGGGATTGGATGCTACTGGGCGATAATTGGTTAGGTCCATTGTACTTCTCTTGGCATCTTTTGGTAGCGGTGTAAGTAAGATATTTCCTTTATCCGTGGGAAAGAGCCCATTTTGAAGCCTGTGGTTTATATGGTTCGTGAGGTCTGTTTTGAATTGTTTGGGTGCAGATCTTATTAGGCTAGTAGGACAGATATCTAGTTTGCATTGTGATTTGGCGTATTTTCCGAGCCAATGTGAGGTTTCATCTGATGAGAGCGTGTCGAAGTTGGTCCATGTTCGGTTCGCTGGGCATTCCCCGGGTTTTGAGTCTAGACATTCAAGTATGTCTGCCGCCAGTTTTAATGCCAGATATTTAATACTGGGCCATATCCAGTGACTGGCACTGAATATCTGGGTTTATTTTGTCCGCTGAAAAGTTTACCAGTTATGCTGATATTTAACTAGGTTAACTTTTTATTGGTCAAAGATAGGCCTGCTTTTTAAGCACATTATTTTGGCCGCTCAGTATAGTCATTTAGGTGCTAACTATCTGCGCCTAGCTGCCTGTGTCGTGCAATATTGCTAGTTTCTATTTTTTAGCTCTGGGGCTTGTTTGGGGGGGGGGGGGGGGAGTGGACAGTAGGCATGCCCATCGCTAATCAGTTAGCCCAGCTGTATTGCCGCACACCAACTGATTAGCGTATGCTTAGCATGTGAACTCTTTCTAAATAGGTGTCAGTAAGGGCTCACGTGGTAATGGCCATTCACTGATTTGGAAATTAGCGCCTGGCCATTAATAAAAAAACGGAAATGCATCCATTTTACAGCTGCACTAAAAGTGACCTCAGCATGTGGGGCAATCCACTCGCTATTCGTAGTACATTTCAACTTTTTAGTGCAGCTTAGTAAAAGGGCCCCTAAGAGTGTTACTAGTCTTCTTTGAATTTCTAATACTTAAGTTTGAAATACAGAACAATAACAAAGAAAATCTCATCTTAACTCTTACAGTTTCCCCAATAAGCCAAGCAACAAAAATAATTCATCAAGCTATCATTTAAGAAATGTAAAAAATATAATCCATAAAAATAAAGATACTTGCAAAAGGTATCAAAAGTGTAGTCTACTCTGAAGTGGGCTTTCTCCTCTATTGTTCCTCATCTCTTGTACTTCTTTACTTATGGACCAGGGTTGCACCCTTTCTTCTCCTTTACTCTCAGGACTTATCAGTCCAGTCTCCTCTTTAAGAATACTCTTAAGGTGATGTTCAATCCTTAGAGCATGGGATATATCCTGATCTCTAATCCTTCACTTCCCTTTCGTACCTTTTTCATTCAGTGCTGTCTTTAAGTGATCCAAGTTTGCCTCTCCCTCCTTAGTATGATTTACAGTTAGGCAGGTCAGGACTTTACTTGGCACCTGCAGAGCTGCCAAGGGTCCCAATTATTGAGAGGAAGATTTTAGTACATATCCCACACAACTCTGCCTTGGCCCTGCCCACTCTACCTCATGGCTCCACCCCCTGCCACACCTCAATCCTGCATCCATTGCAGAAAATATTTTATTTACACCAGTGACAACAGGGATGGGATAAGAGGGAGTGTTTCATTTCATTCTATTGTACCCCCTATCCAGTATCTATTCTCCCGTGACATAACCGCAAGGGGGCCTTGCCCCCCCCCCCCCCACTTTGAGCTTAAGCCCACTCCAAAATTGTGGCATTGGTTGAATCGCTGGTGGAGATGCCAAACCCCACAAGCTGAAGAGGTCCACTGCATGAGCCTCCTACCGTGATGTTTGAGCAGTGCAGCAGTCGGCAGCGTGCTTCAGCCGCTAATACCGGACCGCCTGCATATGCTCAGTTCAGGCACTAGAAAATGGAAAATAAGATGATACCTTTTTATTGGACTAGCCTATAATATCTTTTTCCATTAGCTTTCAGAGGCCAAAACCACTTGCCTCAGGTCAGGCCACTGCTGTTATTGTATCCTCTCCTGACTTGAGGAAAGAAGTGTTGGTCTCTGAAGATTAGTCAAAAATGTATTAAAATTAGTCCAATATAAAGGTACTAGTAAAAGAAGCCCGTTTCAGAGCAAATGAAACGGGCGCTAGCAAGGTTTTCGTTGCCAACACCTTCCTCCCTCCCTGGCCAACCCCTTTGTTGTTCTGGCATTGCTCCGCCCTCAACGTCATGACGTTAGATGCGAGGGCGGGGCCCAGAGCGATTTCCCACCCACCACCGCCTCCCTCCCTGCCAACCCCTGCGTTGTTCTGCCATTGCTCCGCCCTCGAGGGCGGGGCCTGGAACGATTTCACCCGCCTCCCTCCCTGCCAACCCCTTTGTTGTTGTGCCATTGCTCCGCCCTCGAGGGCGGGGCCGGAGCGATTTCCCACCCACCCCTGCCTCCCTCCCTGCCAACCCCTTTGTTGTTCTGCCATTGCTCCGCCCTCGAGGGCGGGGCCCGGAGCGATTTTGGTGGCTTCACCACCACGAACCTTCGAACCTTTTTGAAGGAAGTCAGAGCTTGGCTTCACTGACGTCAGTGTCCTCAGAACGTTGAGGGTGAGTTTTATTATAGTAGATTATCTTATTTTCTATTTTGTGTTTTATTTGTATTTATTAACCTTTATTAATACAACTATATTACTTTATCCTAAATTAGTAGTAAAATTATTTTCTCTACCTTTGTTGTCTGGCCATTTCCATTTTCCAATTGTGATGCTCCCATTATCTTGTTTCTGCTTTCCTTTGTCTTCTCTTAACTCTCTTGCCAGGGTTATCCATTTGTAATTTTTCTCCCTCTTGTTTCTTTCAGTTTTCTTCAATTTATATTTCTGCCTCTCTCTCTGTCCAGATTTAATTCATTCTTACTTATCCAGTCTTTGATTTCCCTCTTTTTACTTCATCTACCTATGGGTTTTCATCTTTCCCTCACCCTTGTTCTCCTCTATGCCCCTTCCTCTTATTCTCCAGTTTTTCCCTAACTCTATCCTGTCCCCCTTTCCATCGAGCATCTCCCCTTGTTTTTTTCCTACCCCTACATCTAACGTCTTCCCTCTTTCTCCCTGTTCTTCCAGTGTTTCCCCTTCTTTCTCTTTGCATCCTTCCATCCAGTGTCTTCTCCCTCTCTCAGTACCTTTCCTTCTAGTGTCTTCCCTCTCTGTCCGTACCCTTCCATCTAGCATCTTCTTTCTCTCCATACCCTTCCATCCAGCATCTTCTCTTTCTCTCCCTACCCTTCCATCCATTGTCTTCCCTTTTTCTTTTCCCATCTTTCCCGTGTCTGCCCCTCTTTATGCATCCTTCCATCCAGCATCTCCTCTTTCGATACTGCTGACAATTTAGCACAAGCATCATTCTAGTTCACATTTTATAGATCAACGCAGCTTAATTTAAAATGATGTACATAAGTAGCAAACAAAAATACCATCATAGAATTTAAATTGTCCTGGGCATGAAGTCTTTCAAAACCCTCAAAGAAAGACCAACGCAGTCGTTGTGTCTGTATATAGACATCCATTTTTCCACAGACAAACTGTTTCATTGTAGCATAGTGCTTCTGTTTACCATAGTTTTATTCAATACATGAATTCAATACATGAAACTGCATATAGTTTCTAATTACGCGAGTTCCAAGTTGACTAGATTTTCAACCAGAATCATTCAGCACTCCCAATACAGTATGTCCTTATAAAATTTTTATATAAGTGTCTTGAATGGTCTTACTGATAAATATTTAACTGTATTAATCTGCTGCCTTCAGGTTTTACTAAGCAAAGACTGCTTCTTACTACCTGAACTAGTATTGATGACGCAGTTTTGTGATTGATTAGAAGTGGCAGACTTATTTCAGCTTCAGCTCTTTCCATTAGCAATCCTATCGACTATCTGGCAGAAAGAAGCTTATTCTGTGAGATGCTCTGTGGGTTTGTTAGAAAGTTACAAGCTTTTTGTGGGGCTCCTCGCTGCTGTGTAGATGAGCCAGGATATAGTCAGTGGTGTCTTGAGGTTTTTGGTTTCTTTTTGGTTTTTTTTACTATATACTATTGTATGAAATTTTTAAAGATAACTGCTAGGTCAAACTATAATTTCTTTTAAACTATGTAGGGAATTTAACACGTGCTAAATCCGTTAGTGCAACTTTTTAAAAGAGTCCTGTAGTTTGGTGTGTTTATAGCCTTTCTATGTACAGAAAACATTCAATTGCATACATATTTTCCTATGCATTAAAAAAAAATTTCACATTTATTTTAATGGCTTGAATTGCTAAAAGTTAATAATTTTGAAATGTAAGAAAAGTGGCATATGCACCTTATCTGAAAGGTGTAAAGCAAAGCTGTCAAACTCATTTCAGTGTCAGGATGGATTAGAAGAAAAATGTTTTTGAAGTGGGCAGAATAGGGGTCAGGGTCCCCTTCTGCCTTCCCTCCAGGCATTTTTTTGTGGTAGTGGCTTCTTGGTTTGCCACAGATGCCTTCTCAACATCAGTGGCAGCATTCATTGTTCCCAAAATTGGCAGTAGCTTTTCCAAGGAGTCAATATTCAGGCCCTATTGCTAAGGGTTTGCTGGGTTTCACCCTGGCATCAGCAGGGTGTGGGGCTCATTGTGGTCAGCCCTTTGGTTACTTTTTTTTTCTGGCAGGCAAAGAAGCCAATGAGAAAAATTACTGTTGCCAAAGGAGCACTGTGCCTTTCAGTGATGCCAAACAAGTGCTTTGATGCTGCTGTAGGCCGGTGATCTTTGCTCCAGCACTTCCCCTGCAGGGTTGTGGGCTGTATGAAGGAGCTTTTTACGCTATATGTCTTGACACCCCTGATGTAAAGGACAGTATTGCATAGTACTGATGGAGACGCTATAGCAGACTTGGTGGGAAAAGGTAGGTACGTAGTAGGCACTGGGAATGAAGTTATAAATAAGAGTAATTACAGTAGGAGAATGAAGGCTCATCATTTGCTTGTTTTCTGATTAAACCCAGCAAAGTTGGTGAAGGGTCAGTCTGCCGTCATCTACTATGTTACTATCCAGCTCATAATCGAAAGTGATCGCCGGCCATTTCCCGACACAAATCGGGAGATGGCCGGCAATCTCGGAAAAGCAGCGAAATCAGTATAATCGGAAGCTGCTTTTTTTGACAGCATCACTGCTTTCCCGTCGCCTTGCCGGCGAAAGTTCAAAGGGGCGTGTCGGCGGCAAAGCGAAGGCGGGACATGGGTGGGTATGGGCGTGGTTACCAGATAGCCAGCTTTCGCCAATAATGGAAAAGAAATACGGCGTTAAGCAGTATTTCGCCGGGTTTACTTGGTCCTTTTATTTTTACAACCAAGCCTCAAAAAGGTGCCCAAACTGACCACATGACCACCGGAAGGAAGTGGAGATGACCTCCCCAGACTCCCTCAGTGGTCACTAACCCCCTCCCACCAAAAAAAGCCCACTTTAAACACTTTTTTCCAGCCTGTATGCCAGCCTCAAATGCTGTACCCACCTCCATGACAGCAGAATGTGTTCTGTTCTCCGACAGCCTTTTCCTGCTTGTGATGTGGCTCTGGGGTGAGTGTGACACCTTTTCTGTTATTTGCATTGCAGAGTCACATCAGCAATGCATTGCGGTGGGTGTAGGTATTGGTAGTTGGTAGGCTCTACTCCCCTGGTGCTTTCCCCCTGCTTACTGGGTCAGAGTGTGCCCTGGTTTGTTTCCTGTTGTAGTCCATGCGATAGTGGCCATTTTTGTAAGCCAGTTTTAGTTCCCTTTCCTGTGTTACCCACGTTAGAGAACGTAGTTCTTACCGTGAATGGTACTGAAAGAGGGCATTGTACACCATTGTGCCAGCTCTGACCTACTGCTAATCTTAGTACCAGGGGACTCTTTGCCAGTGGGGCACAACCTCTGATCTGCAGTTAACTGTGAGTAAACGTGCTTATTCAAATAAAGGACTTTTTCAAAGAGATTAGTCTTCAGGTGTGAACTGGTGTGCCAAAGTTATAAAGCAGCAATAAGTCCTAGAGGCTGTATGCAGGTCCCTGGAGCAGTTTTAGTGGGTGCAGTACATTTGTGGGTAGTGGGTTTTGGGGGGGATTGGGGGGCTCAGCTCCCAAAGTAAGGGAGCTATGCACGTGGGAGCTTTTCTGAAGTCCACCGCAGTGACCCCTAGGGTGGCTGGTTGGTGTCCTGCCATGTCAGGGGGGCCAGTGCACTAAAAATGCTGGCTCCTCCTACGGCCAAATGCATTGGATTTGGCCGGGGTTTGAGATGACCAACATAACTTTCCATTATCGCTAAAAAACGAAGTCACCCATCTCAAACCCCGGCCAAATCCAAGGCATTTGGCTGTCAGGAACCGTATTAATGAAACAAAAGATAGCCGGCCATCTTTTTTGAAAATATGGGTCTGGCCAGCTGTTTGCGGCACCGCCAAAATACATCGCTGGCCATGTATTTCGCCGGCGCCGTTCGATTATTCCCCTCCACGTTACCCTTCCATCCAGCATCTTCCCTCTTTTTTCTCCTCATTCTTCCAGTGTCTTCCCTCTGCATCCTCCCATCCAGCGTCTCTCCTCTTTCTGTCCCCATCCTTCTAGCATCTTCCTTCTTCCATATCATCATGCTGATCAATCCATAGACTGGTGGGTTGTGTCCATCTACCAGCAGGTGGAGATAGAGAGCAAACTTTTGCCTCCCTATATGTGGTCATGTGCTGCCGGAAACTCCCCAGTATGTTCTCTATCTCAGCAGGTGGTGGTCACACACAGCAGCAGCTCTGGCTAGGCCTCCAAGCCTAATTTTTAGGTTTTGTTGAGTGCCTGGGGTTGAGGGCTCTTCTTGAGCAAGTGCAAACCTGGTGGCGCCAGGTCCCTCCTTTTCTCCCCCCTCCCGCTGGCTCCGTTAAAAAAAAAAAAAAAAAAAAAAATTTGAACGTCCTTAAAGGCGTTTATTTTGACGTTTATTTAAACGTTTATTGCAGCTACTCACTGGGACACCAGGTCGTTACAGCTCGGAGCGGAAAGCAGGTAATTTTTACCTTTTTATAGCGGGCAGGGGGTTCCCCGATTGATCTCCACGTGGCCTATGGCGTCGGAGGGCGAGGGCGCAAAGAGTCGCTCCCCGGATCGCTTGTGCGCTTCTAGAGGGGATGCGGGGGTCTTAAAGTCTGATTCGCCCTTGTTGGGTGACAGTTTCGTGACCGATGAGTGTCCCGGTCCTTCCTCCGGTGTGGCGGTTTTTCCCGCCATAAACGCCCATCCCCCGCTGCTCGCCTCCGCCATCTTGGCCGGCCACGCGGCTCGGATGGCTTCTTCTTGGGCCGCCCTTGAGGTGGGAGACGTTAATGCCATGAACGCCCTTAATTTGGGCGACGGCACAAAAGCGGCTAAACTTAAGCGCCGTTCTTCCCGCGCGGCTCCTTCGCGGAGTGTCACGCCGGACGCCATTTTGGATGCGCAGCATGTCTCTCCCCCGCTCTTGCGAGCGCCGGTTGAGGGTGCGTCTAGGGCTGTAGCCCAGGCTGCGGAAGTGCACAGTCTGGGGGGTTTCTCCCCCGAGTTTGTTTTGCTACTGCATCAGGCCTTCCTTATGCAAAACGCTGCCCCTGCTCTCTCGTCTGGTAAAGAGGTTGAGGCCCCCGGAGGTAAACGCCCTCGGGTTGATTCCCAGGCCTTGAAGGACTTTGTCTCCTCCGATGTAGATGAGGGCAGCGTTTCTGAGTTCTCCCAACGGTCCTTTGCGGATTCCTTGGAGGAGACGGATCCCCGCTCGGATGGAGCGGATGACCCCTCTGCAGCGCGGCTCTTTAGCTCAGAGGATTTGCCCAACCTGTTAGTGCAGGCCATGGGCATTTTGAAGATTTCCTCTCCGGAGGACGTCTCTCCCTCAGCCCCTGTTGGTTCTGCCATTATGCTGGGGACGAAGCGCCCGCCTAGAACCTTCCACGTGCATGATGCCATGCACACCTTAATTTCGGCTCAATGGGATGTCCCGGAAGCGAGCCTTAAAGTGGCTAGGGCTATGTCCCGCCTCTATCCTTTGCCTGAAAGTGAACGTGAGGCCTATCTGTGGCCTACCGTGGATTCTTTAATCACTGCGGTGACTAAGAAAACGGCGTTGCCGGTGGAAGGTGGCACGGCCCTAAAGGACGCCCAAGACAGAAGATTGGAGGCGGCCTTAAGGTCGTCCTTTGAGGCGGCTGCTTTAAGTTTGCAGGCCTCAGTTTGCGGCTCCTATGTGGCCAGGGCGTGCCTGACTATGGTGCAGTGGGCTTCCCCCTCGGATCATTCCTTGAGGGCTGATTGGCCGGCCCTGGAATCAGGCTTGGCCTATTTGGCAGACTTGCTGTATGATGTCTTGAGAGCCTCGGCTAAAGGTATGGCTCAGACAGTCTCTGCGCGGCGGTGGCTTTGGCTGAAACATTGGTCTGCTGACCACGCCTCTAAGTCCCGCCTGGCTAAGTTGCCTTTTAAAGGCAAGCTGCTCTTTGGGGTCGAGCTGGACAAAATCGTGACCGATCTCGGTACGTCTAAGGGCAAGAAGTTACCAGAGGTCAGGGCTCGGGCTAGTACTCGCCCCGGTACCTCCAGAGGACGGTTTCAGGAAGCCCGTCGGTACCGCCCGGGCAGGTCGGGCTCTTCTGCCTCCTCTTCCTTCAAGAGGAACTTCTCCCCCAAGCAGCATTCCTTTCGCAGAGACCGCCGTCCCGGAGGTGCTCCCTCCGGTCCTCCCCCAGGGTCTCGTACCCAATGACGGGGCCTTGGTCCACGCCCCAGTGCAGATTGGAGGACGGCTGTCCTAGTTTCTGGGCGAGTGGACCACAATAACTTCAGACGCTTGGGTGCTGGAAGTCATCAGAGACGGCTACAAGCTAGAGTTCTGCCGACCCTTAAGAGACGGGTTTGTACTCTCTCCCTGCAAGTCTCCGGTCAAAGCTGTGGCAGTGCAGCAGACCTTGGACAATCTGATCCGCCTGGGTGCGGTCGTTCCGGTGCCAGA
Organism: Microcaecilia unicolor; assembly: GCF_901765095.1. Lineage (NCBI taxonomy): Eukaryota > Metazoa > Chordata > Amphibia > Gymnophiona > Siphonopidae > Microcaecilia > Microcaecilia unicolor. Next base: position 233,781,658 of record NC_044036.1, read on the forward strand.
AAATCAGCTTGGCAAGGGACGTTACTCCATTTACTTTGTGGTACCAAAGAAAGGAGGTTCTGTACGGCCTATCCTCGACCTCAAAGGGGTCAATCGGGCCTTGAAAGTTCGGCACTTTCGCATGGAGACTCTCCGTTCTGTTATAGCGGCAGTGAAGGCAGGGGAGTACCTGGCATCCTTGGACATCAAGGAAGCGTACTTGCATATTCCCATCTGGCCTCCTCATCAACGCTTTCTGCGTTTTGCAGTACTGGGCCGACACTCCCGTTCGGGTTGGCTACTGCTCCGCGGACCTTCTCCAAAGTAATGGTGGTCATCGCGGCCTTCCTGAGGAAGGAAGGAGTACAAGTCCATCCTTATCTGGACGACTGGTTGATCCGAGCCCCCTCTTATGCAGAGTGCGGCAAAGCTGTGAACCGGGTGGTTGCTCTTTTGAGCTCCCTGGGGTGGATCATCAACTGGGAGAAAAGCCAGCTGCGCCCAACTCAGTCCCTGGAGTATCTGGGAGTTCGATTGGACACCCAAGTGGGCAGAGTGTTCCTGCCAGACAATCGGATTGTCAAGCTTCAGGCTCAGGTGGACCAGTTCCTAGTAGCCTCTCCTCTTCGGGATTGGGACTATGTGCAGCTGTTGGGCTCTATGACGGCCACGATGGAAGTAGTGCCCTGGGCCAGGGCTCATATGAGACCACTACAACACTCTCTGCTGCAGCGCTGGACTCCGGTGTCGGAGGATTATGCTGTGCGCCTTCCCTTGGACCCAGCAGTGCGCAAGGCGCTGAGCTGGTGGACGCAGACAGACAAGTTGTCTGCAGGAATGCCTCTGGTGACCCCGGAGTGGATTGTCGTCACGATGGACGCCTCTTTGTCGGGCTGGGGAGCCCACTGCTTGGGAAGGACAGCACAGGGGCTCTGGTCTCCTGCAGAGGCAAAGTGGTCTATCAACCTCCTGGAACTCAGAGCCATTCGGTTGGCGCTTTTGGAGTTCATCCCGGTACTGGCGTTGAAGCCAGTACGGGTCCTGTCAGACAATGCCACGGCTGTGGCCTATGTCAACCGCCAGGGAGGTACCAAGAGCGCCCCTCTAGCCTAGGAGGCCATGAATCTATGCCAGTGGGCGGAAGCGAACCTGGAACAGCTGTCAGCGGCCCACATTGCCGGAGTCATGAATGTCAAGGCGGACTTTCTCAGTCGCCATACCTTGGAGCCCGGAGAGTGGCAGTTATCTGCTCAGGCGTTCTTGGGCATCACAAAGCGCTGGGGCCAGCCGAGCCTAGATCTGAGGCGTCATCGGCCAATTGCCAAGTGCCGCGCTTTTTCAGCAGAGGACGGGACCCTCGATCCCTGGGAGTAGATGCTCTTCTCCAACAGTGGCCGACACAAGAGCTCCTCTATGTGTTCCCGCCCTGGCCCATGTTGGGCAGGGTACTAGACCGGGTGGCAAAGCATCCGGGCCGGATAATCCTGGTGGGTCCGGATTGGCCCAGACGTCCCTGGTATGCGGACTTGATCAGGCTCAGTCGACGATCCTCTGCGGCTGCCAGTGGAGCAGGGTCTGTTACATCAGGGTCCCGTGGTGATGGAGGATCCCTCCCCCTTTGGTCTTACGGCCTGGCTATTGAGCGGCAGCGTCTGAGGAAGAAGGGCTTCTCAGACAAGGTCATCGCCACTATGCTGAGAGCGAGGAAGCGCTCTACTTCTACTGCTTACGCCAGGGTTTGGCGTACCTTTGCAGCGTGGTGTGAAGCAGGCTCATGTTCTCCATTCACTGCTCCAATTTCTTCAGTGTTGGCATTCCTGCAAGAAGGTCTGGAGAAAGGCCTGTCGCTCAGTTCCCTTAAAGTCCAGGTAGCGGCCCTGGCTTGCTTCAGGGGCCGCCTGAAGGGTGCTTCCCTGGCTTCGCAGCCAGATGTGGTGCGTTTTCTCAAGGGAGTTAATCACCTGCACCCTCCTCTGCACTCGGTGGTGCCTGCGTGGAATCTCAACCTGGTGCTAAGAGCATTACAGAAGCCGCCTTTTGAACCCTTGTCGAGGGCATCTCTGAAAGACCTGACGTTGAAAGCAGTCTTTTTGGTGGCTATCACTTCAGCCAGAAGAGTTTCCGAGCTCCAGGCACTCTCATGTCGAGAGCCTTTTCTGCAGTTCACTGAGGCAGGAGTGACTATTCGCACAGTGCCTTCCTTCCTGCCCAAGATTGTTTCTCGCTTCCATGTGAATCAGCAGCTCTGTCTCCCTTCCTTTCGTAGGGAGGACTACCCAGAGGAATACTCTGCTCTTAAATATCTGGATGTGAGACGAGTCATCATCAGATATTTGGAAGTGACCAATGATTTCCGGAAGTCGGATCATCTGTTTGTCCTGTTTGCAGGTCCTCGTAAGGGTCTGCAGGCTGCTAAGCCTACAGTGGCAAGATGGGTCAAGGAAGCCATTGCAGCGGCTTATGTGGCCGCGGGGAAGGTGCCGCCTATCCAGCTGAAGGCCACTAGAGCTCAGGCGGCCTCGATGGCAGAGGCCGGCTCCGTCTCCTTGGAAGAGATATGCAAGGCGGCAACTTGGGCATTGGCCCATGCATTCTCCAAGCATTACCGCTTGACTGTGGCGGCATGGGCGGAGGCCCGGTTTGGAGCTTCAGTGTTGAGGTCAGGGATTTCAATGTCCCGCCCTGGGTGAGTACTGCTTCGGTACATCCCACCAGTCTATGGATTGATCAGCATGATGATATGGAAGGTAAAATTATGTATCATACCTGATAATTTTCTTTCCATTAATCATAGCTGATCAATCCATAGTCCCTCCCAGATATCTGTATTGTTTATATTCTGGTTGCATTTCAGGTTCAAGTTTAGTCTTCAGTTCCTGTTCAGGAGGACTTCGTGTTCAAGTTTTTCAATGGGTTCTTCAAGAGTTGAGACGAATTGTGTTACAGTGAGCTGCTGCATTCCTCTCCCCTCCGTTTTACGGGGCTGGATTGAGACTTAAATTCTGCCGGCACTCCCTCCCGCTTCGTGCGGCTGTAGGGCAGCTTTGTACCCTTCCCGCTTCGGTGGTGTTAGGGTCAGTCAGCTCCTCCCGCGGTTGCGGTTGCAGGATAAGCCAGATTCCCCCGCATCGGCGGGTGTGGTGTCCCTACCCCGCTCCGCGGGGATGAGCTGGACGGATTTCCCTCCCCCACTTGTGTGGGGATAAGCTGGGTTAATTCCCCTCCCCCGTTTCGGCGGTGGTGAGCTGGGCAGAGTGTCCCTTTGTGGGTGTAATTCTCTAAGTGCTGAGTCCTGCGGATGGAGCTTTGATATCGACATACTGAGGAGTTTCCGGCAGCACATGACCACATAAAGGGAGGCAAAAGTTTGCTCTCTATCTCCACCTGCTGGTAGATGGACACAACCCACCAGTCTATGGATTGATCAGCTATGATTAATGGAAAGAAAATTATCAGGTATGATACATAATTTTACCTTTCTCTCTCCCTCCCTCCTTCCATCCATCATCTCTTTCTCTCTCTATCCTTCCAGCCAGGGTCTCCCCCTTTCTCCCCATCTTTCTACCCAGCATCTTCTCTAGCCCTTTTTCATCTGTGTTCCCTTTTTCTCTCACCATCTTTCCACTCATCACCTCTCTCTCTACCCCTCTTCCATCCAGGTCCCCACTTTTCTATCTTTTTTTCCTCACCTCTCTCCATTCAGTATCCCCTGCCTTTTTCTCCATACCCCCTCCCCTCCCCTCTTAAATGTATCTTCTGTCCTGTGCTGGCCACTGCCGTTTCTCCTGATGAACAGCAGTGGCCGTGGGAGAACAACAAATAGGAAATGCGGGGCTGCAGTCTTCAGCCATTTGCTGTCGGCTCCGCCGGTCCTCTGTCCTGAAACGGGAAGTTGAAATCACCAGGAGCAGGGGACTGACAGAGCCGACAGCGCATGCCTGAAGGCTGCGACCCCGCGCTTTCTGTTTTGCCACCGCTGCTGCTTGTTGGGAGAAGCATAAGCGGTGGTGAGTTGGTGCAGTGTCTCAGCGCTGAGCGGGAGAATTTCCCGCTTTTGTGGTAGTGTGGGAGAAGACCCGCAAAAGCGGGAGTAGCCTGTTGAAATCAAGAGATTTATCAGGTTTGCACGTGGGCCCTGCCTTCTGTCTCATGCAGTTCCATAATACATACCAGATCCATCACTCTCCAACGTCAATCCTTTCCCATCAGGACTGTAGGCTAGCAGCAGCTTCATTCTGTTACTGTTTCTTGAGGACAGGATCAGATCTTTCCATTGATCTCGCCTTTCTTCTCTGTATAGAACTCTGTGCTTCAGAGACTAGACCGGTGGCCCCTGTGCTTTCTCCTTGGACCCTAGAGCAGAACACCAAGGCTCAGATGGGCCTCAGAATGAGTAACCCTCTATTTGCAGTTCTGCATCTACTCCCACAGCTCTAGGTTCATATTTCTCTCTGAAAACTAGGGCTCTAATGCCATTGGGTAACTTTCCTAGAACAGATCACACTTTTCTTAGTTTTGACTGGTACTGCTCTGGAGCAAGGACCCAGAATGTTTTTTCTGTCACTGAATAGGAGGAAGAATAATACATATCCATAAATAATTACAGTAATGGAGCAGGGAAGTGGAGGATATTTAGGAGGAAGATGCCATTTAGTACGGTGGCTCATATCAAATAAAGTGAACATTATTTTAGGCTTGAAACATCTTTTTACAAATTTAAATCTCAGTTAAAAGCATACTACTTCTCCCATTACTGTCCAAACTTCTACCCAAGACTAATTCTGTTGAATGGTCTCACTTCCTATCTATGGCTGTTCTGGCTGGAGACCTCTGAAGAACATTAAAAAGAATGTACTCCCCTCCTCTTATGTCCCCCCCCCCCCCCCCCCGGGTAACTTTTCCTCCTTCCTCTTCCCCTCGTGTATGTTTCTCGTGTTTATGAATTGATGCAAAATGTCTTATTATGTTGCTTTGTGTTCCCCTCCCATTCCCCTTTTTATTTGACTTTGTAAGCCGCTTAAATTTTGGTATATTTGCGGTAAATCAAATAAACTGAACTTGAACTAAGCATTCAAACAAAAATCAAATTCTAATCCAAGTGGTGACAATCAAAACCAAAATGAAATTAGGTATGCATCAAGCTATGAATACTCCAAAGCACATCTGTTTCCGGCTCCCAAATATAATCCTTTACCCTTCTACCATATACTGGTCGATATTTAGCCCATGGTGGTCAGTGTTTTTTTTTTTAAATGCTGACTGCTGTGGCCAGAATTAGCATGGGATATTCAGTGCCAGGCCATGTCTGGCCACCAGCATTGAATATCCAGGGCTAATTTCCAGAGTGCTAACCACTGGAATTTATGCGGGTTGCAACTGATATTCAGCTGGGACCAGCATAAGACACTTATGTGGGTCCTGGCTGAATATTGCCTGGGACCTGCAAAAATGGATGTACCCCTTCGGGATGACCGCTTCCCCTACCGCCCCCCAGAAGCCAAGGAACCCCCCCCCCCCCCCTTGCTGGTTCTCCCTGCCTCCCCTTACCCTTGTCTCCCCTGGAACTGCAACCTCCTCCGCCCCATGATAGTGGGCTTAACAGCCCGTTGCCCTGGTGGTCTAGTGGGGTAGTGGGCAGGAATAATGCCCACTCCTGCCCATTGTGGCAGCCTCTCCAAAATGACTTCCCCCTAACTTGGGCGACACACAGACACTCACACACGTATATATTTTGCAAGCTGAACTATGTTTAAATGCATGTATGTGTTAAACATTTTGTCATTTTTTCTGATTTGAATTTTGTTTCCTCGAGTCATCCGTAACTGCTTCACTGGTAACATTTTTGCATATGTAGGTTCTTGAGTCTTGTACATGTTTGAATCTTTTGGATATACAGTGGTGGAAATAAGTATTTGATCCCTTGCTGATTTTGTAAGTTTGCCCACTGACAAAGACATGAGCAGCCCATAATTGAAGGGTAGGTTATTGGTAACAGTGAGAGATAGCACATCACAAATTAAATCCGGAAAATCACATTGTGGAAAGTATATGAATTTATTTGCATTCTGCAGAGGGAAATAAGTATTTAATCCCTCTGGCAAACAAGACCTAATACTTGGTGGCAAAACCCTTGTTGGCAAGCACAGCGGTCAGACGTCTTCTGTAGTTGATGATGAGGTTTGCACACATGTCAGGAGGAATTTTGGTCCACTCCTCTTTGCAGATCATCTCTAAATCATTAAGAGTTCTGGGCTGTCGCTTGGCAACTCGCAGCTTCAGCTCCCTCCATAAGTTTTCAATGGGATTAAGGTCTGGTGACTGGCTAGGCCACTCCATGACCCTAATGTGCTTCTTCCTGAGCCACTCCTTGTTGCCTTGGCTGTATGTTTTGGGTCATTGTCGTGCTGGAAGACCCAGCCACGACCCATTTTTAAGGCCCTGGCGGAGGGAAGGAGGTTGTCACTCAGAATTGTACGGTACATGGCCCCATCCATTCTCCCATTGATGCGGTGAAGTAGTCCTGTGCCCTTAGCAGAGAAACACCCCCAAAACATAACATTTCCACCTCCATGCTTGACAGTGGGGACGGTGTTCTTTGGGTCATAGGCAGCATTTCTCTTCCTCCAAACACGGCGAGTTGAGTTCATGCCAAAGAGCTCAATTTTTGTCTCATCTGACCACAGCACCTTCTCCCAATCACTCTCGGCATCATCCAGGTGTTCACTGGCAAACTTCAGACGGGCCGTCACATGTGCCTTCCGGAGCAGGGGGACCTTGCGGGCACTGCAGGATTGCAATCCGTTATGTCGTAATGTGTTACCAATGGTTTTCGTGGTGACAGTGGTCCCAGCTGCCTTGAGATCATTGACAAGTTCCCCCCTTGTAGTTGTAGGCTGATTTCTAACCTTCCTCATGATCAAGGATACCCCACGAGGTGAGATTTTGCGTGGAGCCCCAGATCTTTGTCGATTGACAGTCATTTTGTACTTCTTCCATTTTCTTACTATGGCACCAACAGTTGTCTCCTTCTCGCCCAGCGTCTTACTGATGGTTTTGTAGCCCATTCCAGCCTTGTGCAGGTGTATGATCTTGTCCCTGACATCCTTAGACAGCTCCTTGCTCTTGGCCATTTTGTAGAGGTTAGAGTCTGACTGATTCACTGAGTCTGTGGACAGGTGTCTTTCATACAGGTGACCATTGCCGACAGCTGTCTGTCATGCAGGTAACGAGTTGATTTGGAGCATCTACCTGGTCTGTAGGGGCCAGATCTCTTACTGGTTGGTGGGGGATCAAATACTTATTTCCCTCTGCAGAATGCAAATAAATTCATATACTTTCCACAATGTGATTTTCCGGATTTAATTTGTGATGTGCTATCTCTCACTGTTACCAATAACCTACCCTTCAATTATGGGCTGCTCATGTCTTTGTCAGTGGGCAAACTTACAAAATCAGCAAGGGATCAAATACTTATTTCCACCACTGTACAGCGCACCTTCTTAATTGTTTCATTTTCTATTATATTCCTTTAGTTGTGCACAATATTTATGTAGTTGGTATTTATATTACCAAGGGCTTTAGTAGGTCATTGTTTACTGATATTATTAATTGTCTGTTTGTAGCAATCTGTTTTACTTTTCACTCACACATGTTCACTATTTAAAATGTTTCACTAAATTGATCCCATTGTCCCAGTATGGCACACTTAAATTTTTATTCTGTTTTGGGATCTTGCTAGGTACTTGTAACCTGGATTGGCCACTGTTGGAAACAGGATACTGGGCTTGATAATCTTCTAATATAATAATTTGCTCCTCCAACATTCCAATGTGTCTCACTGGGATCGTTACCAGGGCCGTGCCAACACGGTAAGCGGGGTAAGCGCCGCAGGGGGGCGCTTGCCTTCAAGGACGCCGTCGAGTTTTATATTAAAAAAAAAAAAAAAACCTTACCGCGTTGGCGAACTGGCGGGCGGGGTGCCAGTAGTAAAAGCAACAAGTAGGCACGCTGGTCTCTGTCCGCTTCCCTGCCCTCTCAGCGTCCTGCCCGCCTGAAAGGAAATGACATCAGAGGAAGGCGGGACGCAGAGAGGGCAGGGAAGCGGACGGAGACCAGCGTGCCTACTTGCTGCTTTTACAACCCCCGCTCGCTCACCCCGCCCGCTCCCTCGCAACGGAAGTAGAGATTATTTTTGCCTCTGCATCAATATATCAGTATGCCACAGCACTTTGGTGTGGGCTTTTGGTGCTGACTCATGATGCTTCACTGCTGTGGTGGTCTTTGGCAGTGGGTGCTGCTTTGAGCTCATTTGGATCTATGCTGAGATGATGGTCTTGAAAAAGACCTTTTGTAGAAAAGCTGTCGTTGGCAAACACTAAAACTAACCTTCAGCATCACAATGTAACAAATAAAGCCAGAGTAAAGTGAGGTTTTGTTGTTGCAGATCCAGCAGTGGCAATCTCAGGTTTTCTATTTGGAAAGCTCTGCACTTTCTAGCCCGAAGAGGCAACCACAAGCATCATGGTGTGGTCTGAGACTGTAGTACCAAATTTCATGAACATTATGATGGATATTCTTGATCCATATGGGCATCTCAAATTCTGCAGTAGGGTCTACTATAAAGAATATGGTGGTCATCAAATCAATCTAAGAAAAATAAAAGTTCAGGGTCTGGAGCAGGCTAAATCATTTTTTTAAGGGAGAGAGAAAAGTGGCAAAAGAAACAGGAGAAAAATGTTGACAGCAGTGCTGCTGGAAGAGAGCAGAATCCATATCCAATGCAAAGTATTGACAAAAACAGATCGAGGTGCTTGAAGGAAGCTGTTGCACAGAAATTTTTATGCACACTGAAAACACCCTTTTTTTACTTTTTTAATCTCTGAGAGTGAGATCCATATTGACATTATTGGATTAAAGAATCCATCCGTATAGTTGAAGAATTACGCCCTTTGCTGTGAAGAGGTTGCTGAAATTTTGGCAAGGACTGTTTCCATAGAATGCAGTGGGCTTTCCATTATTAGCTGGACATGGTGAGAGAAAAAATATCAAATGGAAAGAAGACACTGAATAAAACAGAAGACACTAAATGATCAGACAACAAAGGTAGAAAAAAGTATTTTATTCAGAATTTATTAACTGGAATATGTCAGCTTTTTGAAATGTGCACCAGTAATATTTTCAATGTAATTTTCAATTTTTCTGGTATTGCTGCATGCTAAATCTGACTTCTTGAGTTAACTTTCCAGTTCAGTATTTTGCCTTCATATTTTTTTATTTCTAGTTCCTTGTGTCGTGTCTGTTGTGTCATGTGTTTTTCAAGTGTGATCAAGGTACAGTATTCTGCTAGCGTGGTAGCGTATTGGTGTTTTACAGCCTTGTGTAATTACAGTTCTTCCTTTTCACGCATAAGGTTGTGTAGCTTGTTCTGTCCTTGGAATTCGTGCTGTTATGGTTTAGTAAGGATACGAGTGTGTTTTTGCACAAGTTTGTGTATAGCATTTTGCAGTGGAGAGATTGTGTGTTGGCCTTACTGAGGTGGCACCAATATGCTCCGCCCCTTCCTTTGCCTTCTCGCGCGCAGCCATGGGCTCTTTGGCACCGCCCAGCTCTTCCACGTGCCTTGGAGCCAGGCAGGTCCGGGGGAGGGGGGCGCGCGCCAAGTGATAGTCTGCAGGGGGGCGCCAGACCCTAGGCACGGCCCTGATCATAACCACTTGCTGACATCACTCCTCCAGCATTCTCCTCCAACGTTCCAATGTGTGTCACTGGGATTGTAACCACCTGCTGATGTCACTCCTCCAACGTTCTCCGTCCCCCCTCCCTACCAGTTCCATGGGACCCTGGAACTGGGAGGGAGGGATGGAGGGACAGATGGAGGGGGGACCCTGGAAATGGGAGGGAGGGAGGGGGACACTGGAACTTGGAGGGAGGGAGGGGGCCTGGAACTCGGAGGGAGGGGGTAGGGGAGAGATGCACATGGATGGATGGAGGGGGCAGGGCACAGAGGAAGTTGCCTGCATATGGATGAATGCCGGGGAGAGAGCATTATGCAGGGGAGGGAGGGGACCCTGAAACTCGGAGGGAGGCAGTGAGGGGATGACCCTGGAACTCAGAGGCAGGGAGGGGACGACCCTGGAACTCGGAGGGAGGGAGGGGACAACCCTGGAACTGGGAGGGAGGGGGGACCCTGGCACACACTCTCATGCTCACACACACACTCTCTCTCACACAGACACACTCGCACCCAGTCTCACTCTCTCTCTGTCACACACACACACTCGTAAATTCACTTTCTCTCACAAAGTCACTCTCACACACACTCAAGCATACACACTCCGAGGAAAACCTGGCTAGCGCCCGTTTCATTTGTGTCAGAAACGGGCCTTTTTTACTAGTAATAATAATAAAACTTTATTTATAACCCACTATATTGCGACCCAAATCGGGAGATGGGTGTCTTTCTCCCGTGGGTGCCCAAATCGGTATAATCGAAAGCCGATTTTGGGCGTTTCCAACTGCAATCCGTTGCGGAAACGGGTAAAGTTGATGGGGGCGTGTTGGGGGCGTGGTTAAGGCGGAACTGGGGCGTGGTTATCAGCCGAGGAGAGATGGGGCTCTTTAGTTGATAATCAGAAAAAAAGGAGTTTTTACCGCGATTTTGGGTCACTTTTTTTGGACCCTTTTTTTTTCACGAACAGGTCCCAAAAAAGTGCCCCAACTGACCAGATGACCACTCGAGGGAATCGGGGATGACCTCCCCGGACTCCCCCAGTGGTAACCCCCTCCCACCAAAAAAACCCCACTTTACAAACTTTTTTTCCAGCCTCTATGCCAGCCTCAAATGCCGTACCCACCTCTATGACAGCAGAATGTGTTTCTATCCTGTGACAGCCTTTCCCTGGTTCTGATGTGGCTCTTGGGTGAGTGTAACACCTTTCTGTTATGCGCACTGCGAGTCACATCAGCAATGCATTGTGGTGGGTGTAGGGTATTGGGCTCCGTGATTCCAGTAGCTTGTGGCAAATGCTCACGATGTTGGTAGTTGGTAGGCTCTACTCCCATGGTGCTTTCCCCCCTGCTTACTGGGTCAGAGTGTGCCCTGTTTTGTTTCCGGTAGTCCATGAGGTAGTGGCCATTTTTGTAAGCCAGTTTTAGATCCCTTTCACATGTTAGCCACGTTACAGAACTTAGTTCTTCCCTTGAATGTGGCTGAAAGAGGGCATTGTGCAGCATTCTGCCAGCTCTGACCTACTGCTCATCTCAGTACCAGGGAGACTTGTTGCCAGTGGGGCACAACCTCTGATCTGCAGTTAACAGTGAGTAAGCGTGCTTATTCCAATAAAGGACGTTTTTGGAGAGATTAGTCTTCAGGTGTCAACTGGTGTGCCAATGTTATATAGCAGCAACCAGTCCTAGAGGCCTGCATGTATGCAGGTCCCTGGAGCACTTTTAGTGGGTACCGTAGTGCACTTCAGCCAGGCGGACCCAGGCCCATCCCCACCCCCACCTGTAACACTTGTGCTGGTAAATGGGAGGCCTGCAAAACCCATTGTACCAATATGTAGGTGCCCCCTTCACCCCTAAGAGGCATGGTAGTGTTGTACATTTGTGGGTAGTGGGTTTTGGGGGAGGAGGGCTGGGTGCTCAGCACCCGTGGTAAGGGAGCTATGCATGTGGGAGCGTTGTCTGAAGTCCACCGCACTGACCTCTAGGGTGCCCAGTTGGTGTCCTGGCATGTCAGGGGGGCGAGTGTACTACAAATTGTGGCCCATCCCATGACCAAAATGGCTCGGATTAGGACGTTTTTGAGCTGGGCGTTTTAGTTTCCATTATCGCTAAAAAAAAACAAACGCCCAGCTGAAAAACGTCACTTTTTTCGAAAATACGCTCTGTCCCGCCTCTTCACGTACTCGTTTTCGGACATAGACGCCCATGGAGATAGGCGTTCGCGTTCGATTATGCCCCTCCACATCTGCAAGAGTCTAAGCAGGGAACAAACCACATACAAAGTATAAAAGAACAAAACAATAAAAATTATTTCTTTACTCGACAAACTATAAAAATTACTGTATTACTCTAACAATAAAACATACAGCAGTTTAGATTTGTGTAGTATAAAATAATATCATACATCAAGTGAACCAAAGGCCTGAAAAAATAAATGAGTTTTTAAAGCTTTTTTAGAGATGGGAGTAACCAGTGAGGTAATTAAATTTGCTGATGACACAAAGTTATTCAAAGTCGTTAACTCGCGAGAGGATTGTAAAAAATTACAGAAGGACCTTACGAGACTGGGCGGCTAAATGGCAGATGACGTTTAATGTGAACAAGTGCAAGGTGATGCATGTGAGAAAAAAGAACCCGAATTATAGCTACGTCATGCAAGGTTCCACGTTAGGAGTTACGGACCAAGAAAGGGATTTGGGTGTCATCATTGATAATACACTGAAACCTTCTGCTCAGTGTGCTGCTGCGGCTAGGAAAGTGAATAGAATGTTGGGTATTATTAAGGAAAGGTATGGAGAACAAATGTGAGGATGTTATAATGCCGTTGTATCGCTCCATGGTGCAACCGCACCTCGAATATTGTGTTCAATTTTGGTCACCGCATTTCAAAAAAGATATAGTGGAATTAGAAAAGGTGCAGAGAAGGGCGACGAAAATGATAGCGGGGATGGGACGACTTCCCTATGAGGAAAGGCTAAGCGGCTAGGGCTCTTCAGCTTGGAGAAAATGCAGCTGAGGGAAGATATGATAGAGGTCTATAAAATAATGAGTGCAGTTGAACGGGTAGATGTGAAGCGTCTGTTACGCTTTCCAAAATACTAGGACTGCTACAATGTAGTAAATTTAAAAACGAATTGGAGAAAATTTTTCTTCACTCAACGTGTAATTAAACTCTGGAATTCGTTGTGGTAAAGACGGTTAGCTTAGCGGAGTTTAAAAAAGGTTTGGACGGCTTCCTAAAGGAAAAGTCCATAGACCATTATTAAATGGACTGGGGAAAATCCGCTATTTCTGGGGTAAGCAGTATAAAATGTTTTGTACTTTTTTGGATCTTGCCAGGTATTTGTGACCTGGATTGGCCACTGTTGGAAACAGGATGCTGGGCTCGATGGACCTTTGGTCTTTCCCAGTATGGCAATACTTATGTACTTATGGAATTACATAGTGAAGTTTGTTGCACAATGACTCTCTCTCTGACATTCTTTTTTAGATTCTTATGGAAGAGACAGAAGATGATGAGAATACAGAATTCAGTAATGTTTCTTTCTGTTAAATGTACACTGGCAGGTATTAAAGTGAGGCTGTAAGAGATCTACCTGAACCAAAAATGGTTTTCGGGGGTGACGATGCGGAGGAACTGAAAAACATCTCGGTGAACTTGGAAGTTGTACTTATCCAGATTGACAGCTGACCTCTGTTCTACACACACTGCTTTTCTGCCAGTACACTTAATCCTGCCCTGCTGTTCCAATTTACACACAGTTATTTAAGTACTGTTCAACATTTCTTGTCTATGCAGAACAACACTGTCTTTCTAGGACAAGTATTTACCTTGCATGAAAATAGAGCAGTTGGTGAGAGCTGGAAAAAAAATCCCTTTACTCTAATTACATGTGCTGGCAGAATTCCAGCTTGCCATGTCCCTTCAGCAGGCTGGCACTGCTTGCAAGGCAGCAGCTGGGTTCTCTGAAAGGAGTGCCAATCATGCAACATAGCAAACTGAATTTATACTGGGTATCAGAAACAGTAGAGAGGAGCTGACGGCTGTGGTTAAAGATTATGTTAGGGAGATAGTTCTAATTAATGTTGAGCTTGGGGCTGGTGCTTTCCAGTGCCTGCTATAAATATTAGCACATGGTTAATGTTTTATTATGTGTGATGTGTAAGGACATTGGCATGGTTCTTTAGCCCATCACCTGTGGTGTGTCCACTTGCATTGATGGGAGATAGCCGGCATTCATTATTTTTTGGTTCCATAGTTTTTTTTCTTTTTCTTCCAGCTCAGTAATAGCCAGAGCAGAGATCTGCTTCTTTGAGCCTTTGTTTCAGAATTTATTTTATTACATTTGTACCCCCGCGCTTTCCCACTCATGGCAGGCTCAATGCGGCTTACATGAGGCAATGGAGGGTTAAGTGACTTGCCCAGAGTCACAAGGAGCTGCCTGTGCCTGAAGTGGGAATCAAACTCAGTTCCCCAGGACCAAAGTCCACCACCCTAACCGCTAGGCCACTCCTCCTGCACGGATGTACCCTATTGGGCAATGTCCACAGCTCTCTCTAAGCTGTTTCAATATCCAATGTTCCGGGTAAGGGAAAGACCATTAATGAGTGCTGAGTATTTCCGCTGAATACTTAGACAGTTTCATGAAATGAATTCCTGTTGATCTGCGTGGCAGCACTGCTGGCAGGGGAAGGCTACCGAAAGCACCACATTAATCAGTTCATCACATCTGCCTGAACATTTTTCCCTCAATTTTAACATGGTAACATAGTAAACATAGTAAATGACGGCAGATAAAGACCTTAACGGTCCATCCAGTCTGCCCAACAAGATAAACTCATTTTACATGGTATGTGATACTTTATATGTATACCAGAGTTTGATTTGTCCTTGCCATTCTCAGGGTACAGACTGTAGACGTCTGCCCAGCACTACTGTTGTACTCAACGTTCTGAAGCTAACATCAAAGCCCCTTAAAACGTACACTCCAACCCATCCATATCTATTCAGTTATGATCAGGGCATAGACTATAGAAGTCCGCCCAGCACTGGTTTTGCTTCCCAGTTACCGTAGATCCATTCCTTCTAAACAGGATTCCTTTGTGTTTATTCCATTCATGTTTGAATTCCATTACTATTTTCATCTCCACTACCTCCCACAGGAGGGCATTCCATGTATCTATCATCCTTTCCATAAAAATTACTTCCTGACATTACTCCTGAGTCAGCTCCCCTTCAACCTCAGTTCATGTCCTCTAGTTCTACCGCCTTCCTGTCTCCGAAAAAGTTTCATTTGCGGATCAATACCTTTTAAAATATTTAACGTCTGTATCATGTCACCCCTGTTTCTCCTTTCCTCCAAGGTATACATATTCAGGTCGGCAAGTCTCTTGTATGGTTTGCAACGCAATCTCATACCATTTTGTAGCTTTTCTTTGCACTGCTTCCAGTCTTTTTATATCTTTAACAAGGTACGGCCTCCAAAACTGAACACAATACTCCAATTGGGGCCTCACTAATGACTTGTAGAGGGGCATCAGCACCTTCTTTCTTCTGCTGGTCATACCCCTCTCTATGCAGCCTAGCATCCTTCTGGCCACAGCCGTCGCCTTGTCACATTGTTTCTTCACTTTCATATCCTCTGACACCAACACTACTACTACTACTACTACTACTTAACATTTCTAGAGCGCTACTAGGGTTACGCAGCGCTGTACAATTTAACAAGAGAGGACAGTCCCTACTCAAAGAGCTTACAATCTAATAGACAAGTGAATGGTCGGTCCGATAGGGGCAGTCAAATTGGGGGCAGTCTGGATTCACTGAACGGTAAGGGTTAGGTGCCGAACGCAGCATTGAAGAGGTGGGCTTTAAGCAAAGACTTGAAGACGGGCAGGGAGGGGGCTTGGCGTAAGGGTTCAGGAAGGTTGTTCCAAGCATAGGGTGAGGCGAGGCAGAATGAGCGGAGCCTGGAGTTGGCGGTGGTGGAGAAGGGTACTGAGAGGAGGGATTTATCCTGTGAACGGAGGTTACGGGCGGGAACGTAAAGGGAGATGAGGTAGAAAGATAGTGAGGGGCAGCAGACTGAGTGCATTTGTAGGTAAGAAGGAGAAGCTTGAATTGAATGCGGTATCTGATCGGAAGCCAGTGAAGTGACCTGAGGAGAGGGGTGATATGAGTATATCGGTTCTGGCGGAATATGAGACGTGCAGCAGAGTTCTGAACAGACTGAAGGGGGGATAGATGGCTAAGTGGGAGGCCGGTGAGGAGTAAGTTGCAGTAGTCCAGGCGAGAGGTAATGAGAGCGTGGACGAGAGTTCGGGTGGTGTGTTCAGAGAGGAAAGGGCGAATTTGCTGATGTTAAAGAGGAAGAAGCGACAGGTCTTGGCTATCTGCTGGATATGCGCAGAGAAGGAGAGAGAGGAGTCAAAGATGACTCCGAGGTTGCGGGCAGATGAGACGGGGAGGATGAGGGTGTTATCAACTGAGATAGAAAGTGGAGGAAGAGGAGAAGTGGGTTTTGGTGGAAAGACGATAAGCTCGGTCTTGGACATGTTCAGTTTTAGGTGGCGGTTGGACATCCAGGCAGCAATGTCGGATAAGCAGGCCGATACCTTTGCCTGGGTCTCCGCGGTGATGTCTGGTGTGGAGAGATACAGTTGGGTGTCATCAGCATAGAGATGATACTGGAAACCATGAGATGAGACCCCAAGGTCTCTCTCCTGAGTCGAGCTTACTAATCTCGCCCCTCCTATTTGGTATCTCTCTTTTGGGTTTCTGCACCCCAAGTGCATCACTCTGTACTTCTTGGCATTAAATTTTATCTCAAAAATATTGAATATAAATACTCCAGACCTAAATTGAAACAGTATCAAAAATATTTATTAATGAACACATGTCATTCTAACCATATCCATACTACACATACATACAGGATAAACATTTTTGAGAAAAATCTATTAGAGCATAACCAAATGATGGATAAGTATAGGACTGACCAAGTGGTAGTAGGCAAGTGAACTTTAAATTGTCCTCCAGTGATTCTTCTGGGGAGGATGATTTTAAAAATAATAAATCTAATAAACAACATGTGCAAGAGCACAGGAATAGTCAGGACATTTCTAATATATTACTGAGTTCTTTTTTATGGTTACCAGATCAGGTTCAGGAAATAGCTAATGAAGAAGTAAAATTGGATTCCGTCAAAATAGACCAAACCCAAAAAGATATCTCAGAAACAAATAATGTTATAAATATATCATCAACTTCGCTGACTCCAACTCAGATTGAAGTCCTCAATAAGGGTTTATCCTTTGTTCCGTTGGGTAACTATGATGCAGTCAGTAGACAACAGGGGCTTTATCATTTTTTCATGGATTTAAGATTGAGGTTTTTTTTTTTTTTTTTTTTGGGGGGGGGGGGGGGGGGGGGGGTTGAAGATGTGATACAGAAATACCTTCACTAAAAAGTAGCAGGAAGTCTAGGTGACTACCCCCAGGTATCCCTGATCCATCGATTTTAGCCTTTCAAAAGTTGGTGCTAAGGGATTTATGTATTTTAGAACAGTCGCATGATACTTGTCTTGGAGTCAGCAGAAATGTTTGCAGGATTTAGCTAACAATACTTCTCTGAATATACAGAGCTGACAAGGGTGGGGCCATAGTGGTTATGGATTAGACCTTATATGTAAGGGAAGGTTTACAGCAACTTCAACAAACCTTGTTTCAGCAACTTCCACAAACCTTGTTTTATAGGTCTATGGATCATGACCCCAGGGCCGCCGAGAGACTGAGCTGAGCCCGGGGCAAGGCTGCCCCCGGGGACCCCCCTCGCCGTCCCCCCCAATTGCTACCACTGTCGCCACAGTCCCCGGTCTCCACCCGTCCACCCCCAGCCCCATCTACAGCCCCCCTCCGTCCCCTCCCTCACTGTGTCCCACCCCTCGCAGAAACAGGAAGTTACATCAGACGAGGGTGGGACACAGTGAGGGAGGGCCTGAAGGGAGGCGATCTGCTGCTTTCACACGGAGGTGAGGCGCTGCCGATTTGAATGCAAGGGGCCCGGTGGCGGACGGAGGGGGGCTGTCGACAGAGCTGAGGGCAGGCGGGGTGAGACCGGGGACTGCAGCACCGGAAGCCTGGGAGCAGGAGAAGGAGAGAGACCCTGGCGCTGGGACCCCCTTGGAAACCCGGGTTCGGGAATTTTGTCCCCCCTGCCCCCCTCTCGGCGGCCCTGAATGACCCTTCTTCTGTATTACAACAAAGTATAACATCTTGTGTAAATCAAGTAGTGAACGAAGGGATTTTGTCTCCTGATGAACAAAGATTTCTGTGTAATGCATATCCAAAAATCCCTTATATATATTTTATTCCAAAAATGCACAAATCCCTTCAGAATCCTCCAGGGCAGCCTATTGTGTGTACACATGGTTCCGTATTGGAACCTCTGTCTCAATATATGGACAGGATTCTTCATCCTTTTGTAATTCAGGCTTTCTCTTATGTAAGGGATTCTATGCACTTTATTCAACTTTGGATACTGTGGACCTTGCTGATCATGATAATATTTTTGGTCATGCTTGATGTTGTAGCACTTTATACAAACATTTCGCAAGCAGAGGCAGTAGATATGTCATGTCATTATTTCCAGTTAGCTGCCATGTCAAATTCCAAAGTATCTGTATTTCGTCAATTGTTGATGTATGTTATTTGTTATAATTATTTGAATTGCAACAGCGGTTTTAAGTCCAAACTAAAGGGGTCGCCATGGGTGTGACTATAGCACCCTCCATAGCATGTTTGTATATGACGAGACTTGAAAATCAATTTGTTTATGATTCTCGTTTAAAGATCATATTGTTTATGGAAACACTAGTAAAACAGGCCTGTTTCTGACACAAATGAAACGGGCGCTAGGAAGGTTTTCCTCGAAGTGTGTATGTTTGAGAGAGTACGTGTGAGATTGACTGTGTGTGACAGAGAGAGTGAATGTGTGAGTGTGTGTGTGTGACAGAGAGAGAGAGTGAGACTGCTGGGTGCGAGTGTGTCTCCTTTGTCCCCCCTCTAGCCACCCAGCGATCCTCCTCTCTCCCCTGCTCCCCCTCCAGTCACCCAGCGAGTCTCCTCTGTCCCCTGCCCACCTCCAGCCACCCAGCGAGTCTCCTGTGTCCCCTCCCCCCCCTCCAGCCACCCAGCGATTCTCCTTTTTCCCTTGCCCCCCCTCCACCCACCCAGCGATTCTCCTCTCTCCCCTGCCCCCCCTCCAGCCACCCAGCGATTCTCTTCTCTCCCCTGCCCCCCTCCAGGCCACCCAGCGATCATCCTATCTCCCCTGCCCCTCCTCCAGCCACTCCTCCACTTTAATCAGCATATATTAAATTCCCCCCATGTGCTACAGAAAAGCACCGAGCATATGATATATAATAAAACGCACCTCCAACGGTCTGAAGCCGAGAAAGTGAAGCCTTCAAGCCTTGAAGCATTCCTGCAACGTTCCGGAACTACGTGTGTAAGGCTCCATCTCCTCAATTGATGACACGTAGTTCCGGAACGTTGCAGGAATGCTTTAAGGCTTGGCTTCACTTTCTCGGCTTCAGAACGTTGGAGGTGCGTTTTATTATATAGGATTATATAGATGATGCCATCATGCCTATGGAGTGGTTCTTGGATAGCTTGCAGTGTGGACTCCCATGTCACTTTCACTACAAAAATATGTGAATCTGAGACTGATTTTTTGGATATTAAAATATTAAAATCTTCTTCAATACTACCATCTATAGGCAGCTTACTGACAGGAACACCATATTACGTTATTCAAGTTTTCATCCTAATTCATTGAAAAGGGGTGTTCCAGTCGGCCAGTTTCTTAGATTGAGACATTATGTTCCTCAGTTGAGGAATTCAAATCTCAAGCTGTGGATATGATTGAAAGATTTATTTATAGGGGTTATCCCAGTGGTGTGGTCAAGAAAGTCTATAAGGGGGCCCTATACTCTGATTGTACATGGCTCTTTCTGCCTAAACAGAATGAAACAACAAGTCCCCCGGTATGTGTTCTTCCTTATTCATCTCGGGCAACTGCTGTTGGTGGCATTATTCATCAGCATTGGAACGTACTTGTGATGCACCCTAATCTTTGTGAACATCCAAAAATAGCATATAGACGACGAGCCAATATGGGTTTCTCAGGTTGCTTGCTCTCCTGGCGGACATTCCCCATGTGGTAAATATGTTTATTTTAAGTTCTCTTTAACCACCAACCATTTATTTATTCCTGGAACTGTTAGATAATATATATTCTATTTCCACAATTACATATAGGTAATATGATAAGAATAAGAATATGTAAGAAAAGGGGGAATTAAATACTATATTTGTTGAATTACATTAACCTGCACTGCAAGGTTTAAGGACATGTGCTCAGAACATAAAGACCATATATTTAACTTTAAAAGGTTATTTACAATGCAGGTAATGTAATAATGTTACAAGAGAGGCAGTTTTTTTTCAGAATGTTTCACAAGGGAAATGTGCTTTTCAATATAGCAAGTCTGAATTATAAATTATACACTGGATAATGGTAACTTGCTTCGATAGAGGCTGCTGGGTGGAGTGATGGAGATCCTTGCTGAAACAGGAGTCTTTTGTTGCAGAATTGTAGTTCTTGGAGCTTGGAGAAAGTCTTATTAGGGTGTGTGTGAAGTCCAGCAGAGAGGCAGGAGGCAGATCCCAAGAGAGAGAGAGAGCTGGGCATTTTCCAGGCTTTTTATATTTTCTTGCTGGACCCTAGGCTGAAGTCAGGTGGGGTGTCCTGAGAACTGGCTTCATCTGGTTTTGAGATGGGGCATGGTAACTGGTCACATGTTTAATGACATCATAAGACTTTCTGTCTGGACATCTGCTGTGATATACATGTTATCAGTAGTTTCCAGGGGCGAAGGTGAAAGTAAAGTCTTTGCAGCTGTATATATTTTATAAATACATTTGTATCTGATCCAGCAAAATCAATAACTCTGACAATTAAACTCATATCATGCTACAGAACCTATAAAAGTTTTATCTTAGATGCAGGACCTGTGACAGCTCAAAAGTAGTGTATTGTATCATATGCCCATGCTGCTTATATTACATTGGTGCTTATATTACATTGGACAGACTAAGAGGAGGTTGAAGAACGAGTGGAGGGGTATAATCAAACGGGGACGACCATCTCTAAGGATGTCCCGGCGAAGGGGCGGGAAAACCTGTATTATCGAAACAGATGGGCGTCCATCTTTTGTTTCGATAATATGGTCGGGGACGCCCAAATCTCAACATTTAGGTCAACCTTAGAGATGGTCGACCTAAATGTTGAGATGTCGACCTTAGAGATGGTGATCCCCGGTTTTCGGCCATAATGGAAACCGAGGACGCCCATCTCAAAAAACGACCAAATCCAAGCCCTTTGGTCGTGGGAGGAGGCAAGAATTTGTAGTACACTGGTCCCCCTGACATGCCAGGACACCAACCGGGCACCCTAGGAGGCACTGCAGTGGACTTCACAAATTGCTCCCAGGTGCATAGCTCCCTTACCTTGGGTGCTGAGCCCCCCAAACCCAACTCCCCACAACTGTACACCACTACCATAGCCCTAAGGGGTGAAGGGGGGCACCTACATGTGGGTACAGTGGGTTTTGGGTGGGTTTTGGAGGGCTCACATTTACCACTACAAGTGTAACAGGTAGGGGGGATGGGCCTGAGTCTGCCTGCCTGAAGTGCACTGCACCCACTAAAAACAGCTCCAGGGACCTGCATACTGCTGTCATGGAGCTGGGTATATGACATATGAGGTTGGCATAGAAGCTGGCAAAAAAAAATTTTGAAGTTTTTTTTTTTTTTAGGGTGGGAGGGGGGTTGGTGACCACTGGGAGAGTAAGTGGAGGTCATCCCCGATCTCTTCGGTGGTAATCTGGTCAGTTCGGGCACCTTTCGAGACTTGTCGTGAAAAAAATGGACCAAGTAAAGTCGGCCAAATGCTCGTCAGGGACGCCCTTCATTTTTGCATTATCGACCGAGGACGCCCATCTGCTAAGCATGCCCCATCCGCCTTCGGTACGGTGCCGACACGCCCTGTCCTGCCTTCGATACAGTGCCGACATGCCTCCGTGAACTTTGGTCATCCCCGTGACGGGAAGCAGTGAGGATGCCCAAACGGCTTTTGGATTATGCCGATTTGGGCGACCCTGAGAGAAGGATGCCCATCTCCCGATTTGTGTCAGAAGATGGGTGCCCTTCTCTTTCAAAAATAAGCCTGAAAGTGGAACATTTTAGTGGAGGAGTGGCCTAGTGGTTAGGGGTGGTGGACTTTGGTCCTGGGGGAACTGAGGAACTGAGTTCGATTCCTGGCACAGGCAGCTCCTTGTGACTCTGGGCAAGTCACTTAACCCTCTATTGCCTGCCGCGTTCAGCCTGCCATGAGTGAGAAAGTGCGGGGGTACAAATAAAAAAATTAAAAATATGAAATTGGAGGCACCACTGGTTTCTTATTGGGCATTCAGTGGCCATATGGTTGATGATCTGCATTTTGTGGCGCCTGTCACAAATGATCTTAGAGGTGGTGACGTCAGTAATATTTTACTGACTTAAAGAACAAAGATTTATTTTTTATTGGAATACAGTTATCCCAGGGGGGCTAGGAGATAGAGTGGTGAACGTAAATCTGTAATTTATTGATTCTGTGTTAGGTTAATGGGTCTCTTTTTAAACCCAGAAGTAGATTGTAAGGGCACTTCTGTCCAGCCGGAAGTAGATTGTAAGGGCACTTCCGTCCAGACACTAGGGCACTGTTGGCATGATTTGGTAGCTAGCCCTCCGGCAAGCATTCATAAATTTTCTCTGTATATTGTTTTTTGAGATTTGGGATTGGTTTATTTAGTGATTTATTATAGTTTTTTGTAGGTATGTTTATGCTTATTGTTTTAGTTTTTAGTGACATTATTTGCTTCTCCTGAAGAAGATACACGAAATGCGGTCTTGCATTAGTGTGTGTAGTATGGATGTGATTGGAATGGCATGTGTTCATTAATAATGTTTTTGATACTGTTTCAGTTTGGGTCTGGAATATTTATATTCAATATTTTTTCTGATATATCTATACTCCAGTTTTTTTCATTGTTTTCCAGTTTTATGGTTAATTATTAAATTTTAACTCCCAGACTCTCGACCAATCTTCTAACTTTTGGAGATCCCTTCTCATTGTTTCTACTCCCTCCAGGGTATCCAGTCTAATGACTATCTTCATGCCATCCGCAAAAGGGCAAACATTTCCTTCCAACCCCTCAGCAATATCTCTCACAAATATATTAAACAGAATAGGCCCCAGCACCAATCCCTGAGGAATTCCACTTCTCACATTCATAAGTACATAAGTAGTGCCATACTGGGAA
The DNA here is from genome assembly GCF_901765095.1 of Microcaecilia unicolor. Taxonomy (NCBI): domain Eukaryota; kingdom Metazoa; phylum Chordata; class Amphibia; order Gymnophiona; family Siphonopidae; genus Microcaecilia; species Microcaecilia unicolor. Next base: position 233,804,787 of record NC_044036.1, read on the forward strand.
AGACCAAAGGTCCATCTAGCCCAGCATCCTGTCACCGACAGTGGCCAATCCAGGTCAAGGGCACCTGGCACGCTCCCCAAACGTAAAAACATTCCAGACAAGTTATACCTAAAAATGCGGAATTTTTCCAAGTCCATTTAATAGCGGTCTATGGACTTGTCCTTTAGGAATCTATCTAACCCCTTTTTAAACTCCGTCAAGCTAACCGCCCGTACCACGTTCTCCGGCAACGAATTCCAGAGTCTAATTACACGTTGGGTGAAGAAAAATTTTCTCCGATTCGTTTTAAATTTACCACACTGTAGCTTCAACTCATGCCCTCTAGTCCTAGTATTTTTGGATAGCGTGAACAGTCGCTTCACATCCACCCGATCCATTCCACTCATTATTTTATACACTTCTATCATATCTCCCCTCAGCCGTCTCTTCTCCAAGCTAAAAAGCCCTAGCCTTCTCAGCCTCTCTTCATAGGAAAGTCGTCCCATCCCCACTATCATTTTCGTCGCCCTTCGCTGTACCTTTTCCAATTCTACTATATCTTTTTTGAGATACGGAGACCAGTACTGAACACAATACTCCAGGTGCGGTCGCACCATGGAGCGATACAACGGCATTATAACATCCGCACACCTGGACTCCATACCCTTCCTAATAACACCCAACATTCTATTCGCTTTCCTAGCCGCAGCAGCACACTGAGCAGAAGGTTTCAGCGTATCATCGACGACGACACCCAGATCCCTTTCTTGATCCGTAACTCCTAACGCGGAACCTTGCAAGACGTAGCTATAATTCGGGTTCCTCTTACCCACATGCATCACTTTGCACTTGTCAACATTGAACTTCATCTGCCACTTGCACGCCCAATCTCCCAGTCTCGCAAGGTCCTCCTGTAATCGTTCACATTCCTCCTGCGACTTGACGACCCTGAATAATTTTGTGTCATCGGCGAATTTAATTACCTCACTAGTTATTCCCATCTCTAGGTCATTTATAAATACATTAAAAAGCAATGGACCCAGCACAGACCCCTGCGGGACCCCCACTAACTACCCTCCTCCACTGAGAATACTGGCCACGCAATCCTACTCTCTGCTTCCTATCTTTCAACCAGTTCTTAATCCATAATAATACCCTACCTCCGATTCCATGACTCTGCAATTTCTTCAGGAGTCTTTCGTGCGGCACTTTGTCAAACGCCTTCTGAAAATCCAGATATACAATATCAACCGGCTCCCCATTGTCCACATGTTTGCTTACCCCCTCAAAAAATGCATTAGATTGGTGAGGCAAGACTTCCCTTCACTAAATCCGTGCTGACTTTGTCTCATCAGTCCATGTTTTTGTATATGCTCTGCAATTTTATTCTTAATAATAGCCTCCACCATCTTGCCCGGCACCGACGTCAGATTCACCGGTCTATAATTTCCCGGATCTCCTCTGGAACCCTTCTTAAAAATCGGAGTAACATTGGCTACCCTCCAGTCTTCCGGTACTACACTCGATTTTAGGGACAGATTGCATATTTCTAACAGTAGCTCCGCAAGTTCATTTTTTAGTTCTATTAATACTCTGGGATGAATACCATCAGGTCCCGGTGATTTACTACTCTTCAGCTTGCTGAACTGACCCATTACATCCTCCAAGGTTACGAGAATTCGTTTAGTTTTCTCCGACCTCCCCCGCTTCAAATATTCTTTCCGGCACCGGTGTCCCCCCCAAATCCTCCTCGGTGAAGACCGAAGCAAAGAATTCATTTAATTTCTCCGCTACGGCTTTGTCCTCCCTGATCGCCCCTTTAACACCATTTTCGTCCAGCGGCCCAACCGACTCTTTGGCCGGTTTCCTGCTTTTAATGTATCTAAAAAATTTTTACTATGTATTTTTGCTTCCAACGCTAATTTCTTCTCAAAGTCCTTTTTTGCCCTCCTTATCTCCGCTTTGCATTTGGCTTGGCATTCCTTATGATCTATCCTGTTACTTTCAGTTGGTTCTCTTCTCCACTTTCTGAAGGATTGTTTTTTGGCTCTAATGACTTCCTTTATCTTACTGTTTAGCCACGCCGGCTGACATTTAGTCTTTTTTCCCTTTTTTCTAATACGTGGAATATATTTGTCCTGAACCTCCTGGATGGTGTTTTTAAACAGCATCCACGCCTGACGCAAGTTTTTTACTCTGCGAGCTGCTCCTTTCAGTCTTTTTTTCACCATTTTTCTCATTTTGTCGTAATCACCTTTTCTATAGTTAAACGCTAGCGTACTTGATTTCCTAGTTTCACTTCCTTCAATGCCAATATCAAAACCGATCATATTATGATCACTGTTATCAAGCGGCCCTCGTACCGTTACCCCCTGCACTAGATCATGAGCACCACTAAGGACTAAGTCTAGTATTTTTCCTTCTCTTGTCGGCTCCTGAACTAGCTGTTCCATGAAGCTGTCCTTGATTTCATCAAGAAATCTTATGTCCCTTGCGTGTACAGATGTTACATTAACCCAGTCTATATGCGGGTAATTGAAATCCCCCATTATTATTGTGTTGCCCAGTTTGTTTGCGTCCCTGATTTCCTTTAACATTTCCGCATCCGTCTGTTCGTCCTGGCCAGGCGGACGGTAGTACACTCCTATCACTATCCTTTTCCCCTTTGCACATGGAATTTCAATCCACAGTGATTCCAAGGAGTGTTTTTTTTCCTGCAGAATTTTCAATCTATTTGATTCAAGGCTCTCGTTAATATACAATGCTACCCCTCCACCAATCCGATTCACCCTATCACTACGATATAATTTGTACCCCTTTCCTCCGAGGGGATTCCATTTACCACCACCCTCTGCCACCTGTCAGTCAGTTTCCTATCCAGTTTACCACTTTTGGTCCTAATTTCAGCCCTTTCAGCTTATTCACGAGGGACCGTATCAAAGGCTTTGCTGAAATCCAAGTAGATTACATCTAGCGCACGTCCTTCATCCAGTTCTTGGTCACCCAGTCAAAGAAGTCAGTAAGATTCTTTTGGCAGAATTTTCCTTTGGTAAAGCCATGTTGCCGAGGGTCCTGTAACCTGTTGGCTTCTAGAAAGTTAACTATCCTTTCTTTCAACAGTGACTCCATTATTTTTCCAACCACTGACCTGAGACTTACCGGTCTGTAGTTTCCCACTTCTTCACTGTCTCCACTTTCATAAAGAGGGACCACATCTGCTCGTCTCCAATCTCGTGGAACCTCTCCCGTCTCTAAAGATCTGTTAAATAAATCTTTAAGAGGTCCTGCCAGGACCTCTCTGAGCTCCCTCAGTATCCTGGGATGTATCCCATCTGGCCCCATAGCTTTGTCCACATTCAGATTCTCCAGCTGTTTATAAACTCTTTCTTCTGTAAATGGCACAGTATCCACTCCATTCCCAGATATTCCCTCAGCAGCCCACCATGGTCCTTCACCAGGATTTCCCTCTGTGAACGCTGAAGAAAAATAATTGTTTAGCACGTTCTCTTTATCCTCCTCACTCTCCACATAGCCATTCTCATTATCTTTCAGTCTTGCAATTCCATTCCTATCTTTTCTCCTTTCTCCAATATATCTTTGTCCTTATATCTGTCAAGTCTGTGGCCGTGACCCCTCTCAGACTCACCTTATTTCCTGTGGTCAGCTTCTGAGCTGGCTTCTGTCTGTGAGTTCTGTCTCTGTCTTTGTGTGCAGGCTGCATTAGATTGTCTGTGTGCTGTCACCCGTTCCAGATTTCAGCCTAGTCCGGTCCAGATCTTCCAGACTGCCAGACCTGCTTGTTTTGTTTGAACCTGCACAGCACCCTTAGTGTCCTGGTGATTGCTGCAGCTGAGTCTCAGGTACTGCTGGGCTTATTAGCCATTTTGATACTCTCGGCCTTTGCCTTTGCATTGCGTCTATGGCCCTGGTATGTTGGTGCTTTTGCACTTCAGCCTGAGTTTGTTTCCTTGCTCTAGTTCTTGCCTGAAGTCTTGCCTGTTCTAGTTAGTCTATGTTTAGTTTAGAGTATTGCTTGTTTCCCAGTCTTGTGTCTTGTTTGTATGTCTTGCCTAGTTCTGGGTTTATCTGTGTTTGTTCCCTGCTTCAGTTGCTGCTTGCAGCTTTCAGTTCAGTCTTGTGTCTGGCTGTGTTTGTTCCCTGTTTCAGTGGCTGCTCGCAGCTTTCAGTCCTGTCCTTTAGCCTATCCTTTCCCTGCCTTGCTGTCCCTGTGCTGCCTAGCTGTTAGCCAGTCCTGCCCTGTCCAGTAAGTCCTGCCGGCCACCTGAAGCCTTGAGCTCAACTCTTGGTGGAAAGTGGCCAGGTGCAGGTGAAGCCTAACTGTTTGTCTGAGATCTGCCCTGTCTCTAGCGTGGAGTGGTTTTGCCTGCCACTGCCGCTCCTCGGCAGTGGCCCAAGGGCTCACAAACCCAGTTTCCAGCTTTGAAAACGTGACAATATCAAACCATATGGTGTGATGATCACTATTACATAGGTGGGCACCCACCCGGATATTGGAAACACTCCATTCGTGAGCACTAGATCCAGCATCGACCCTTCCCTCATGGGTTCCGTCATCAATGGAACTTTTCTCCATTCCTAGGTCTTTACTGTAGTAGTGCTAAGCCTGAAACCATGCTCAGAGCTCCTTCTGGAACTCCCTGGATCAAGGACTCTCAAGAGGAAAGTTATCAATGTGGACTATTGTTAAGACATGTTATTTTACTGTTAACCCAGTTATTAGTATCTAGGTCTCATGGCATAAAATAGGACCTGTGCTAAAATAGCACAAGTTAAGGGCATAGCTATTAATTAAGGCTACCATTAAGATGTTAGCACAGGTCCCGTTTTATGCAAAGAAACCAAGTTACTAATAACTGGGATTAACAGTAAAATAAAATGTCTTAACAATAGCTTATATTTATAAGTACACCCCTAAATCTGGGCACCAGTTGTCACCTTTAATGATAAGCATTTGTTGATTCTGACTGAATAGATTTAACACTTGTCTTCCAATAATCAGTCTTAATCAAAGGATTCAATAGGTCAACAAGAATACATAGAAATAAAATATGAATTGATGTGGGATACAGATGGTCAGTTTCAAGACTATGAAATATAGTAATTTCTTAGCTATAAACAAGTCATTTTGGAACTTGGGAGTCAAAAAGAAACATCCTTCGTTAGGCACATTTAATATTTAGAGATGTGTCTGGTGCCTGGGGTCTTTCAAACTCCTAAGAGCAATCAATCTACATAGATTGGGTCCTTCCTGAGGTCAGGGTGAAGGCTGAAAAGAGCAAGTTAGTCTCAGCATTTTATACTATTAAATGAGGATTATTTTTCCTTTAATTTTTAGACTTAAAAATTAACCCTTCATTCACCAAATCCACAGATTACTTCCCCTCCCCTGGGAGCTGTGAACATTGCAGCATCTCCAACCCCATCCATCTCAAACTTGGGACATTTCGTCATCACAATGCAAAGCTCTGCCAGTGAACTATAAAGCTAGTGAGCTAGTGACATTCATTCTGTTTAAACTCTTATTAGGGAGGTGTTATCGAATGATTAATAAGGAAAAGAGAAAGGGGCAAGATATACTTGTAAGGACAGACCACTGGAAACTGGGCCACAGAGAAATATAGCAAAAGCCGAATTAGAGGCTTCCATGGCAGATTCTTTGGATCGTATTTGGAACTCCATACAGGAATTTGGTGAAATTTTATCGAAGACAACTACAGAGGTAACATCATTGGGTTATAAAGTTGACAACATGAGTAATAATTTTGAGAAGTTGAAGGTGGACTTATCTGGTCAAATTAATCAAATTCAGACTGAAGTTAAAGGTCTACAGGGATTTAAATCTTCTGCAATGGTGGATAGACTGATGATGCAATGTAAATTAGAACAGCTAGAAAATCAAAATAGGAGATTTAATTTGCGTGTTCTGAATTTTCCTAAGTTTGCGACCATGACACCTTTGGATCTTTTTAAGAAGTACTTAATTGAAGTTTTCCTTGGATGCTTTGTCTCCTATAAATAAGATCTTCTCTTTGCCAGTTTCTTTAAAAAAATACAGGGTGAAATGGTTCATGAGTCAGCTTTTGAACAATCTCTAAACCTGAATAATATCTCAGCTATCCTTGAAGAAACTGTTAGTGAAATATCTCAGAGAATGACTTTATTGGTATCATTGGTATTTGAACCTGATGTAACATCTATTATGAGACAGTATTTTAAACATTCTCAAGATCTATTCTTTGGTTACAAAATATGGATATTCACAGGAACGTAGAAAGACTTTTCTCACTGTGAGGCAAGAAGTGAAATATTTAGGAGCTACCTTTTTGTTACCTTACCCCTGTAAATGTAGGATTTGATATGGACAAATGAAGTATGTCTTTTTTACCCCAGGACAGTTGAGGGAATTCCTGAATCTAAAGAAATTAGTATGATACAACTTTTTGCTTACATTTTGTGTAATTTATCTTAAGGAATAGCCTGTTAAGCCTTTCCTTAGTAAATATGGTTTTCTTTTTGACTTAAGTCTCCTACTGAATTTCAGGCTTTCCTCCCCTATAATTGTGGTCTAAGGAAGAGTAAATTGTTTCTTGTGTATATTATTTTTTACTTGTATTCTATAATATATTCTGTATTTCTGAAACAAGAGTTCTTTTGTATATTATTCTAAAAATGCATAAATAAAATAATTAAAAATAAAAAAGATAGGGGCAAGATATTTCTTTGACAAAGCTTATGTGCATTGTTCAGTTTGAACAGAAAGGCAAGCAAATAGTTTGAAGTGGTCAACTTTTCAAATGCTATGTTGAAGGATATTTTGGAATACACTACAGTCTCAATTAATCCAACTAATCTAACCATCTGGCATATCCAACAGACCCCCCCCCCCCCCCCCCCCCCACCACCACCACCAGTGACGTCTTCATGTTGCCGATAAGCACACTTCGTTGTCATCAAGCAGATGAAGCCATTACGTATGGGTTGTGTCCATCAACCAGCAGGAGGAGATAGAGAGCACTCAAATTTCACAGTGCCACATGGTCAGCTAGCTCCACTGCCTCTTGATCAAGCTCCTTAAAAAATCTGCCTGGGGGTGGCTCCTGGCTTGCCAGTTGTTAGCCGGGGTGTTTGAGGCTATAGCAGCTTCACTTTAAAGGCACATAGGCTAGCCCTTTCCCTGCCTTACCCATCCCCCCAGTGGATGTGAGCACATTAGTTTCACTTTTCCCTGCTCTTTCCCACTCTATACTTGGTGGATGCAGGCACATTGGTTCGCCTTTCCCTGCCTTTCCCACTGTTCTGTACCTCCGGAGTTGATTTGATTGCCTCTTTTGCTGTTTTCTCTACTTTCCTCACAGCGTTTAAAAAAAAAAAAAAAAAGCAAGAGGTTTTCTTCAGTTTCTACAGCGTGACTGGAGCTTGTATACTCGGTCCAGTGAGGTAAGAGTGTTTTCTGACTCCTCCGGGGAGGGCCCGCGATCAGGACATTTTTGGCACGAAGCCGCCATTTTGAATTTTCCGCCATTTTTCGGCGATGGCTGCAGAGAGTGTTAAGCGCTGTTCTATGTGTGGCAAGCACAGATCAGCAGCGGGGCTCTGTAAAACGTGTGCTGTTCAGGTGTAAGAGCCGGCCCGAGCATGGCGAGCAATGATTCTTCCCGCTTGGTGGAGCTGGCAGCGGGCGCCATTTTGAAAGCACCACATGGCGCGACCCCCGCTGAGGCAGAGGGTCTGGAGATCGGAGGGGGCCCTCGAATTGAGGCTGGCCAAAGAGCTACTAGCCCCGGACTGGAACTGGGTGCCCAGGGTGAGTTTTTCTCCCCTGACTTTGTATTATTGCTTCAAAATGCATATATGCTTAAAAGAGCTCAGCCACAGGGGTTTTCTACGGCCCCCCCCTTACTGCCCCTCCGGTGGATGCAGGCCTGGGATTGCCCTCTGAGGCGTTTTTCCCTGATAGCTGGCCGCAAGAGAAGCGCAGAAGGGTAAATTCCCCTTCAGAGAGTGGCACACCCCCCCTCCCCCCCCCCCCCCCCCCCCCCCCCCCCCCCCCCCCCCCCCCCGTGGTCAGGATGTGGTGACTCTGAGGGGTCTGGCAGGCCCTCGTGGCCAGAGGAAACAGAGGAAGGTGCAGAAGGGGCCACTGGATCCAGATGTTCCGTCCGCAGTGAGGATTTTCCACTGCGAGGAGCTGCCAGCGCTTATTTCAGATTGTCTTACAGGTCCTCTCTATTGAAGATCCTGGGAGTGGCGTGGCCTCCTCTGGAAATCCGAGGATGGCAAGTACCATAAAGCCTGCTCGAGCCTTTCCTTTGCATGACTCCATCCAAGAGCTTATTTCAGCTCAATGGACTGACCCTGAAGGACCTTTGAAAGTTTCCAGGGCTATGGGGCAATTATACCCTCTGAGTGAGGAACATTTGGCTCGCTTTGCAATGCCTAAGGTGGATGCCCTAGTCACAGCTGTGACAAAGAGAACTACCCTCCCGGTTGAAGGAGGTGTTGCCCTGAAGGACATGCAAGACCGTAGACTGGAATCAGCACTTAAACGGTCCTTTGAAATTGCTGGTCTTACTATTCGGGCGTCTGCATGCAGTTGTTATGCTGCTGGAGCCTGCCTGGCATGGTTGCAACAGGCAGTGGAACAGCCCGGTGATGGAGTGGAGCCCTTGTCTGAAGTGGCTCCGCGAATGGAGTCGGCCTTGTCCTTTTTGGCTGACGCCCTTTATGATATTGTCAGAGCTTCGGCTAAACAGATGGCTGTAGCAGTGGCGGCTCGCCGTCTTCTGTGGCTACGGCATTGGGTGGCGGACATGGCCTCTAAGCAAAGGTTGGTGAAGTTGCCCTTTCAAGGCCTTCTCCTGTTGGGTGAGGAGTTGGAGGAAATTGTGAAAGGCCTGGGAGATGCTAAACCCCAGCGCTTGCCCGAGGATAGGCCGCGGGACTTAAAAGAATTAAACAAGTCCCTAAGAGTACGGCATTTTCACATGGAAACCCTGCACTCCGTCAGTGCGGCGGTACAGCCAGGAGAGTTTCTCACGTCTCTGGACCTGAAAGAAGCTTACTTGCACATTCCAATTTGGCCCAAGCACCAGACGTTTCTGAGGTTTGCGGTGATGGGAAAACATTTCCAGTTTCGGGCCTTGCCTTTTGGCCTCGTCACAGCTCCCCGAACCTTTTCCAAGGTAATGGTGGTAGTAGCTGCTTTTCTCAGGTGAGAAGGTATCCGGGTTCACCCGTACCTAGATGACTGGCTCATCAGAGCGGACTCCGCAACAGAGAGCCATCAAGCTACAGCCAGAGTGGTCTCAGTACTGCAATCTCTGGGCTGGGTCGTCCGTGTAGCCAAAAGTCACCTTGCCCCCTCGCAATCTCTAGAATATTTGGTGGCACGGTTCGACACAGACTCGGGATATGTATTCCTACCCGAGCAAAGGCGGTGCAAGCTTCAGAATCAGGTCCATCTGCTCCTGAGGATGCCCTGCTCGCGAGCTTGGGACATTGTCCAGCTGTTGGGATCGATGACGGCCACCTTGGATTTGGTGCCCTGGGCAAGAGCGCACCTGAGACCTCTGCAGTATTCCCTGCTTCAACGATGGTCTCCAGTATCTCAGGATTATCAATGCAGACTCTCTTGGCTCCCTGCAGCCCGACTCAGCATGGAGTGGTGGCTCTCAGACAGCATGCTGCGGCGAGGAATGCCGTTGGCGCTCCCCGATTGGTGCCTAGTGGTGACAGATGCCAGCCTGAAGGGCTGGGGCGCACATTGCAAGGGGAAGCATGCCCAGGGTGTTTGGACACCCGACGAGTCGGAGTGGTCCATCAATCGCCTAGAGTTGAAAGCGGTGTTTCAGGCGCTTCTGGCCTTTCAAGTGACCCTGGAAGGATTGGCTGTCAGAGTGATGTCGGACAACACGACAACAGTGGCCTACATAAATCGACAAGGTGGCACTCAGTGCAGAGCGCTGGCCGCGCAGGCTGAACAGATTTGCCACTGGGCCAAGCTGCATCTACAGTTTCTGTCGGCAGCTCACATTGCAGGTCAGAGCAACGTGCAAGCCGATTATCTAAGCAGGCATCAAATCGATCCAGCGGAATGGGAACTGGCAGACAAAGTATTCCTGCAGATATGTGCCAAATGGGGCAAGCCCGTAATGGATCTTATGGCGACAAGCTCAACTGCCAAAGTCCCGTGCTTTTCAGCAGACGGAGAGATCCTCGCTCAGCCGGGTTGGATGCCTTGGCTCAACCCTGGCCTCTGGCCTCTGGTATGTGTTCCTTCCGTGGTCTTTGATAGGGCTTGTGCTCCTGTGGATTCGGCTTCACCCAGGAGAAGTGGTTCTCATCGCCCCGGATTGGCCCAGGGGGCCTTGGTATGCGGACCTCCGACAGATGCTAGTGGAGGCTCCCCTTCCTTTACCTCTAGTACCGAACCTGTTGTCGCAGGGCCCGGTAGCCATGGAGGACGCCTTATGGCAGTGCTATTGAGAGGGCACAATTGAGAGGCAAAGGCTATTCCAATAATGTTATTTCCACTCTCCTGCAGGCCCGCAAGCGGTCCACTTCCGTGGCTTATGCCAGGATCTGGCGCCAGTTAAGCGATCACACCCATGCGGGCTCCTGTCTCGCCGATTCTGGACTTTTTGCAGGATGGTGTACAAAAAGGCTTGGCCTATAATTCCCTGCGGGTGCAAGTGGCAGCATTGGCCTCCATTAATGTTAAGGTTGCAGGCATGTCTTTAGCTGCTCATCCAGATGTGGCACGGTTGCTTCGGCTCCGTCCTCCCATGCGGACACCTTGTCCAGCTTGGAACCTGGGGCTAGTTTTGAAGGCTCTGCAGGGTTCTCCTTTTGAGCCGCTACAGCGAGCTTCAGAGAAAGATTTGACACTAAAGGCCGTTTTTCTGGTGGCCATTACTTCGGCGAGACGGGTGTCGGAACTCCAGGTGCTGTCCTGTCGAGACCCATTTCTGCAATTTTCAGAGTCCAGGGTCACGGTTCGTACCGTGCCTTCCTTCATGCCTAAGGTGGTTTCAGCGTTTCACTTAAACCAGCCTATTTTTCTACCCTCTTTTGTTAAGGAGGAGTTTCCAGAATCCTTTGGGCAGTTGCACCTGTTAGATGTGTGCAGGACTCTGTTGCAGTATCTGTGAGTTACTAATTCTTTCAGGACCTCTGATCATTTGTTTGTTTTACTATCAGGTTCTCGCAGAGGGTCTCCAGCGTCTAAAGCCACTATTGCCCGCTGGCTCAAAGAAGCTATCTTTTCAGCTTATCTGCTTGCCGGCCGGCCTCCGCCTGTAGCCTTTAAGGCACATTCTACAAGAGCGATTTCTTCCTCTTGGGCTGAAACTGGAGCACTCTCTCTTCAAGAGATTTGCAGTGCAGCAACATGGGCTTCGAAGCTCTCATTTGCCCGACATTACAGGCTGGATGTGGCTGCTAGGAGGGATGCGCGTTTTGGAGCACAAGTGCTAGCGCGTGGTGTGACTTGTTCCCACCCTATATAGGGATTGCTTTGATACATCCCATACGTAATGGCTTCATCTGCTTGATGACAAGGAAGGGAAAATTAGGTTCTTACCTTGGTAATTTTCTTTCCTTTAGTCATAGCAGATGAAGCCATGAGCCCTCCCTGTATGATTGTCTGTATGATGTGAATCTTTCAGGTTCTGTTCTTGTTTCCTGAAGTTCTAATCCTTCCTTGGGAGAAAGTTGGAAAACAGTCTTCAGGATTCTTGTTCACTTATAGGAGGATGAGTTCATTCCCTCCAGTTCATGTGTAGGAGGTTGAGTTCATTCCCTCCAGGAGGATGTGTGTATTCCCTCTATAAATACAAAGAGGAGGACGAGTTTATTCCCTCCAGGAGGATGTGTTCATTCCCTCCTTTTGAGTTCATGCCCTTGTTATGGGGCCATTGTTCGCTGTGAGGAAAGTTCATGTTATTCCCATTGCGGTTTGTTATACTGCTTTGGAAGCTTCAAATACTGAAGAGGCAGTGGAGCTAGCTGACCATGTGGCACTGTGAAATTTGAGTGCTCTCTATCTCCCCCTGCTGGTTGATGGACACAACCCATACGTAATGGCTTCATCTGCTATGACTAAAGGAAAGAAAATTACCAAGGTAAGAACCTAATTTTCCCATCTTCTCTTCCTGTTCTCCGGCTTCACATGCTGCAAGGAAGCCATCTTTGAGTCGTGTTTCAGCTGAGAGCATGCTTTTCTGCAAGGGAACCATGCTTTGCAGCTGGTACTCCTTCACACCCCTCATCCAAGTTATGAAGCGCGTGGCTTCTCTTCCTGTTTGTGATCTGAGCCCATGCATTATTTTTTTTTCTTTGAGACCATTGTTCTATGCAAGAGAACCATAATTTTTGGACCGCATAAAGTGAGGAAAACATTTTTTGATTTGAGACCATGCATTAATTTTTTTTGAGACCATAGTACTATGTAAGGGAAACATAATTTTTTTTTATCTGGGTCCCTGCTTGTGTGGCAATGGAACCATTGAAAAACGTTTAAGCTGAGACCTTGCTTTTATAACAGTACAGCATGACAGCAATTTTTGGACCTGGGACCCACTTGTGTGGTAAGGGAACTGTTGAAAAACTTAGACCTTCTTTTTATAATAGTATAGCATGGCAGTAATTTTTGGACCTGGGACCCTGCTTGTGTGGTGAGGGAACCATTAAAAAAATTTTAAGCTGAGACCTTGATTTACAGCATGACAGCAATTTTTGGACCTTGCTTTTAGAGTATGGCAGCAATTTTTGGACTTGGGACCCTGCTTTTGCAGCGAGGAAACTGTTGAAGAAGTTTCTAGTTGAGACCTTGCTTTTACATCACGGCAGCAATTTATGGTGAAAAAATGTTTACAGAGATTAAGAAAGCTGGCAAAGTGGGCAACACTATAATAATGGATGATTTCAATTACCCCGGTATTGACTGGATAAATGTTACATCAGGTAGCTCCAGGGAGATAAAATTTCTAGATGTAATAAAAAACTGCTTCTTGGAGCAATAGGTCCAGGAACCAACAAGAAAGGGAGCCATTTTGGATTGGTCCTTGGTGGTGTGCAGGGCATTGTGCGAGAAGTGGCAGTGTTGGCTCCCCTGAGAAACACTGATCATAACATGATCAAGTTTGAGCTACTATCTGGGATGAACCCTCAAAGGAAATCTACTGTAGCTGCATTTAATTTTTGAAGGGTGACTATAATACAATGAGGAAAATGGTTTAAAAGAAGCTAAAAGGATCAGCTGCTAAGGTTAGGTCACTAAATCAGGCGTGGACATTATTCAAAAATACCATCTTGGAAGCCCAGACCATATGCATTCCATGTATTTGCAAAGGTGGAAGGAAGAGAAAACGACAGTTAGCATATAGCACCGTTTATGGAAGAGTGTGTGTATAAACAACTTGAAAAGCTAAAGGTGTACAAAGCCGTGAGACCGGACGGGATCCACCCCAGGATATTAAAGGAGCTCAGAGAAGTTCTGGCGGGTCCTCTTAAAGATTTGTTTAATAAATCATTAGAAATGGGAGAGGTTCCGTGGGATTGGAGAACAGCGGATGTGGTCCCTCTTCACAAAAAGTGGTGATAGGGAAGAAACTGGAAACTACAGGCCAGTTAGCCTCACTTCAATTATTGGAAAAGTAATGGAAGCGCTGAAGGAAAGGATAGTCAATTTCCTGGAAGCCAATAAGTTGCAAGATCCGAGACAACATGGTTTTACCAAAGGGAAATCGTGCCAAACGAATCTCATTGAATTCTTAGACTGGGTGATGGGAGAATTAAATCAGGGATGTGCTGTAGACGCAATCTACCTAGATTTCAGCAAAGCTTTTGACACAGTTCCCCACAGGAGGCTCTTGAACAAACTGGACGGGCTGAAGATAGAACCCCAAGTGGTGAACTGGATTAGGAACTGGTTGACGGACAGACGCCAGAGGGTGGTGGTAAATGGAGTTCGCTCGGAGGAGGGAAAAGTGAGTAGTGGAGTGCCTCAGGGATCGGTGCTGGGACCGATTCTGTTCAATATATTTGTGAGTGACATTGCTGAAGGGTTAGAAGGTAATTGCCTTTTTGCGGATGATACTAAGATTTGTAACAGAGTGGACACCCGGGAGGGAGTATGAAAAAGGATCTGAGGAAGCTAGAAGAATGGTCTAAGGTTTGGCAATTAAAATTCAATGCGAAGAAATGCAAAGTGATGCACTTAGGGAGTAGAAATCCACAGGAGACGTATGTGTTAGGTGGTGAGAGTCTGATAGTTATGGACGGGGGGAGGGATCTTGGGGTGATAGTATCTGAGGATCTAAAGGCGACGAAACAGTGTGACAAGGCGGTGGCTGTAAGTAGAAGGTTGCTAGGCTGTATAGAGAGGTGTGACCAGCAGAAGAAAAGAGGTTTTAATGCCCCTGTATAAGTCGTTGGTGAGGCCCCACCTGGAGTATTGTGTTCAGTTATGGAGGCCGTATCTTGCTAAGGATGTAAAAAGAATTGAAGCTGTGCAAAGAAAAGCTACGAGAATGGTATGGGATTTGCATTACAAGGCGTATGAGGAGAGACTTGCGGACCTGAACATGTATACCCTGGAGGAAAGGAGAAAGAAGGGTGATATGATACAGACGTTCAAATATCTGAAAGGTATGAATCCGCAAACAAAGCTTTTCCGGAGATGGGAAGGCGGTAGAACTAGAGGGCATGAGATGAGATTGAAGGGGGGCAGACTCAAGAAAAATGTCAGGAAGTATTTTTTCACAGAGAGAGTGGTGGATGCTTGGAATGCTCTCCCACGGGAGGTGGTGGAGAGGAAAACGGTAACGGAATTCAAACATGCGTGGGATAAACATAAAGGGATCCTGTTCCAAGGGAATGGATCCTCAGAAGCTTAGCCGAGATTGGGTGGCAGAGCCAGTGGTGGGAGGGGGGGCTGGTTGGGAGGCGGGGATAGTGCTGGGCAGACTTATATGGTCTGTGCCAGAGCCGGTGGTTGGGAGACAGGGATAATGCTGGGCAGACTTATACAGTCTGTGCCCTGAAAATGACAGATACAAGCAAGGTAAGGTATACACAAAAAGTAGCACCTTTATCTTGTTGGGCAGACTGGATGGACCGTGCAGGTCTTTTTCTGCCGTCATCTACTATGTTACTATGGTTAAATGGTGAAGCAAAAGAGGCTATTACAGCCAAAAGATTGTCCTTCAAAGAATGAACAAGGGACCAAAATGAAGAAAACAAGAAGCAAAATAAGTACTTTCAAGTCATATGCAACACATTAGTAAAGAACACTAAAAGAGAATATGAAAAGAAACTTGCCGCAGTAATTCACAATAACAACTTTTCAAGTACATCAGAAGTAGAAAGCCTGCAAGGGAATCTGTGGGAAAACTGCACTCCTGTCTTTGCCTCTGAAACAGGAGTAGCCTTCTGGAGGTCTCATGGAGGGTGGACTCTCGAGAAATCTTCCCTTCCAGGCAGAACCCCAGGCAAGAAAAACTCTGGGTACTAAATAAGTATGAAACATAATAAATGTTTATTCAAATAGTCAAAGAAGCCAATCAGTAATTATTGAAATATCAACAAATAAAATCCCAATAGAGTATAATATGTAGCAAATAATGAACAGAGTTTTCCCTGGGACCTGTCAACATGTCCACCTGCTAATGTAGACACATTGAGGCTCGCCATCCTCAGTTCTGTTTCCTCTTAAATACTTTTCTTTCTTTAGTACCTTAATTACCCTTCCTACCTAATGAATATGCTTCTTTCCAGAATATTCTATTTCCTTTTATGGTGAATCCTGTTCCAGCACTTTCTATCATCTCATTAGTTCCCTTATTGCATGGACAGTTTAAGGCCTGTCATATAAGCATAAGTTTTCATTAGATAATGGTTTGACCTATGTCCTTGTTATGCATAGTTTTTTTTTTTGTTACATTTGTACCCCGCACTTTCCCAGTCATGGCAGGCTCAATGCGGCTTACATGGATAGTAATTATGCTGATCCCCCACCCTCTTGCTGAAGTTACAATTTCACCCACACCCACTTACTTCTCCTTTTGATTGTTTATCTGGATACTGCAGGTGTCATTAGTCATAGGAGTCTCTGATGTTTGGTTGCTGCCAAGCAACTTATCACAAGTTACGTAACATAGGCCAAATGTCAAACCACAAATTTCCACAGCCTTAGAAAGGTAGTTACCAAAAAAAAAAAAAACATTTCTAGCTGTCTTGCAAGTCCAAATCTGCACCCAGCTTAAGAAATGCAAGATGGCTATACTGAAATAAAAAGCTAGAAATATGGCAAAGGTAGAAATATGGAGGGTTTGCACCTTTCCATGGCCTCTGTGATATACAGTGCTAGATCATGAGCAGCAAAAAGGGCACTCATGGAGGACAAGGCCATAGTGGAGAAACTGAACAAATTCTTTGCTTCGGTCTTTACTGAAGAAGATGTAAGAGATCTGCCTGTACAGAAAGTGGTTTTCAAGGGTGATGATGCGCAGGAACTGAAAGAAATCTCAGTGAACCTGGAAGATGTACTGAACCAAATTGTCAAATTAAAGAGTAGTAAATCACCTGGACTGGATGGCATACATCCAAGGGTACTCAAGCATGACTTACAAGTGCATTCATTCTGCAGCTCCTCAGTACCTCTCACTCTTATCTCTGCAGCTCCTCAGTACCTCTCAACTCTTATGTCTCCCTACACTCCTCTCTGAGAAATCCGTTCACTGGGTAGATCTCTCTTATCTGCACCCTTCTCTTCCACTGCTAACTCCAGACTCCGTTCCTTTTATCTTGTTTCACCACATGCCTGGAATAGACTTCCTGAGCTGGTAAGTAAAGCTCCATCTCTGGCTGTCTTCAAATCTAGGCTAAAAGACCACCTTTTTGATGCTGCTTTTAACTCCTAACCCATGTTCAGTACCCATGTATTATCATTCCCACCTTAGTAATTCCCTTATCCCTTATTTGTCCTGTTTGTCCTAATTAGATTGTAAGCTCTGTAGAGCAGGTATAGAAATGAGTGTAGTAAATTGCTGATCTGCTGTTAGTAATATGTAACCTGTCGTTAAAATCGTCCATAGTACCTGAAGATTGGAGGATGGCGTATGTGATGCCGATTTTTTTAAAAGGGTTCCGGGGTGTTGCGGGAAATTACAGACTGGTAAGCCTGATGTTGGTGCTGGGCAAAATAATAGAAACTATTATAAAGAATACAATTTCAGAACACATAGACAAACATGGTTAAATGGGACAGTCAGCATGGGTTCAGCCAAGGGAAGTCTTGCCTCACCAATTTGCTTCATTTATTTGAAGGTGTGAATAAACATGTAGACAAAGGTGAGCCGGTTAATGTAGTGTATCTAAATTTTCAGAAAGCTTTTGAAAAAGTTCCTCATGAGAGACTCCTGAGAAAATTAGTGTCATTGGGATAGGAGGCAAGGTTCTGGTGTGGATTAGGAATTGGTTGTTGGACAGAAAGGTAGGACCAAAGGGTCAGATAGGGTTAAATGGTAATTTCTCTCAATAGAGGAGGGTGAACAGTGGAGTGCTGTAGAGATCGGTCCTGGGACTGGTGCTACTTAACATATTTATAAAATGATATTTATTTGTAGTACATTTATACCCCACATTTTCCCACTAGAGCTGGCACAATGCGGCTTACAGGGTTACATAAGCTTAGAACTCAATGAGGGTAATGATACAAATAGACAGAAAAACGGGTTGAACATGAAGATAATAAAGGGTGCAAGACGAGGTTGATGCAGTCAGTGGTTAAACAGGTGTAGTCAATATGAAGAAGGTGAGGGGTGAATGCTATTGGTTGGATAAGCTTTCATGAATAAAAATGTCTTTAAAGATTTCTTAAAAAGCTGGTGGTCGCCAATCTCTTTGAGATATCTGGGTAGACCATTCCAAGACTGCGGGCTGATGTAGGAGAAGGAGGAGGAAAAGAGTAATTTATATTTAACAGACTTGCAGCTTGGATAGTGTAGGTTAAGGTAGGAACGAGAAGTCACTGAAGCATTTTTGGATGGAAGATCTAACAAATCTAGCATGTAGGCAGGGGCTTCCCCATATATTATCTTGTGAGTCAATGAGCAGATTTTAAAGGTAATACAATCTTTAATGGGGAGCCAATGTAGGTTAAAACGAAGGGGTTGAGTATGTTCAAAGCGTGATTTGCCTAAACTTAGCCTTGCAGCTATGTTTTGAGCAGTCTGGAGTTTTTTCAGGATGAATTTTCGGCAACCAGCATAAATTCCACTACAATAGTCTATCCAGCTCGTTTTCGAAAGTGATCGCCAGCCATGTTCCGACACAAATCGGAAGATGGCCGGTGATCTCCTCAAATCGGTATAATCAAAAGTTGATTTTGGCCGGCTTCAACTGCTTTCCGTCATGGAGCCGGCAAAATTTCAAGGGGGCGTGTCGGTAGGGTACTGAGTGGGACAGGGGCGAGCTCACGAGATGGCCGGCTTTGCCCGATAATGAAAAAAAAAAGCCAGGCTTGAGGAGCATTTCACTGGCTTTACTTGGTCCTTTTTTTTCACAATCAAACTTCAAAAAGGAGCCCCAACTGACCAAATGACCACCGGAGGGAATCGGGGATGACCTCCCCTTACTCCCCCAGTGGTCACCAATCCCCTCCAACTCCCCCCCCCCCCCCCCCCCAAAAAAAATAAAATCCAAGTGCTTCTCAGGGACGTCCTAAATCAAAACTATTTTTGCTTGGCTTTTTCATTAGTACCAGTGGGATTTGAACCGGCCACCTCTGGATTACAAGACCAGTACGCTAACCAGTCAGCCACAGCTCCACTTGTGTGGATATCCCTCCCTTTTGATTATGCCCCTTCAGGTCTCTCTCAGCCAATCACAGACAGGGGTCTCTCTCACATTTAGCTGTCTGTGAGTGGCAGAGAGAGACCCCTGTCTGTGATTGGCTGAGAGAGACCTGAAGGGGCATAATCAAAAGGGAGGGACATACAAGTAAGTGGAGCTGTGGCCAAGTGGTTAGAGCACTGTTCTTATAATCCAGAGGTGGCCAGTTCAAATCCCACTGGTACTACTGAAAAAGCTGAGGCACTTGGATTTTTTTCCACTTTTTTGAAGCCGGCCATCTGTAAACCTGGCGATCTCAACATTTGACCTAAATGTTGAGATTTAGCCGGCCCCAACCGTATTATCGAAAGAAAAGATGGCCGGCCATCTTTTTTGATAATACGGTTGGCACAGCCCCTTTGCGGAGCTGGCCCCGAAGATGGTCGGCGCCGTTCAATTATGCCCCTCTATATGAGATAGGACCAACCAGTGAGTGAGTGTATGGAAGAGTTCCCTTGTGAGGAATTGTCTGATACACCTCAATCTCCACATTGAGTGGAACATTCTTTTTGTGATGAGTTTAACTTGGTTATCCAGTTGCAAGTGATTATCTAACAAGACACCATTTTCAGAAATGGAAATCAGAACGAGGAGTGAGGTGATTAAATTTGCAGATGACACAAAACTATTCAAGGTTGTTAAAACATGTGTGAACTGTGAAATATTGCAGGAAGACCTTAGGAAATTGGAAGACTGGGCAGATGAAATGTAATGTGGACAAGGTGATGCACATTGGAAAGAATAAGCCTGATGCTAGGGTCCACCTTGGAGTCTGCACTCAACAAAAAGATCTAGGTGTTGTTGTAGATAATACACTGAAATCTTTTGCTTAGTGTGCGGCGATGGCCAAAAAAACAAACAGGATGCAAGGAATTATTAGGAAAGGAATGGTGAATAAGATTGAAAATATTATAATGCCTCTGTATCGCTTCATGGTGCAACTGCACCTTGAGTATTGTGTTCAGTTCTGGTCCCTGTATCTCAAAAAAGATGTAGCGAAATTAGAAAAGGTTCAAAGAAGAGCGACCAAAATGATAAAGGGGATGGAACTCCTCTCATATGAGGAAAGTTTAAAGAGGTTAGGGTTCTTCAGCTTGGAAAAAGAGACAGATGAGGGGAGATATGATTGAGGTCCACAAAATCCTGAGTGGTGTAGAATGAGTAGAAGTAAATTGATGTTTCACTCATTCCAAAAGTACAAAGACTATTGGACACTCAAGGAAGTTATATGGAAATACCTTTAAAACAAATAGGAGGAAATATTTTTTCACTCAACAAATAGTTAAGCTCTGGAACTCTTTGCCGGAGGATGTGGTACAGCGGTTAGCGTATCTGGGTTTAAAAAAGGTTTGGACAAGTTCCTGGAGGAAAAGTACACAGTCTGCTACAGAGACAGCTGTGAAGCAACTGCTTTCCCTGGGATTTGTAGCATGGAATGTTGCCATGATTTAGGTTTCTGCTAGGTACTGGTGACCTGGTTTGGCCACTGCTGGAAACAGGATACTGGGCTAAATGGACCATTAGTCTGACCTAGTATGGCTACTCTTATGTTCTTATGGACTTTGCTTTTAGGGTGTGGCAGCAATTTGTGGACCTGTTATCCCACTTTTGCAATGAGTGAACTGTTGAAATAGTTTCTAGCTGAGCCCTTTCTTTTACAGCATGGCATCAATTTTTGGCCAGTGAAAAGAGGAAAAAAGTTGTTTTTTTCTATAAAGTAGAAACTTTTGCAGAAATGAACTGCTAAAGAAAGTGGACATTAAAGATGTTTTGAGCTACTTTCCAGCCTTGGAACCATTTTTGATCTTAGATTGTGCTTTTGCAGAAATTTTTGGATCTGTGTTATGTGACTCGAGAGCCTGCTTTAACCGCAAGGGATCCATTTTTGATCTGAGGTCGTGCTTTTGCAGAAATTGAACTATGGTAAGATTCTTGGGCACAATGAGAGTAGTGAACCTTACCTGCATTTGTCAGAACTAATTGATTTTGACAGGTGACACGCCCACTTCTGGGTTTTCAGCCAATCAGAAATGAGGACATAACCAAGCCGTGCCCATTCCCGCCCCTTTTGATGATGTCACCACTCAAATAAATAACATTTCCTCTTCTATGATATATAATGCAAAGCCATCTGATCACCACAGGAGTGAAAGAGAAAGGGAGAGATGTTGGATCTGGGGATGGGAGGGAGGGAGATTATCAGTTCTTTAGGGAAGGGGGATGGGATTTGATATACAGCCTTTCTGTGGTTACAATCAAAGCGGTTTACATATTATATTGTACTTGGGTGGGGCAATAGAGGGTTAAGTGACTTGCCCAGAGTGACAAGGAGCTGCAGTGGAAAATAAATAAAAAATACCTATAATTGTGTGATTGATGTTAATGTTGAGAAGTTAATGTAAAGGGAAAGGAATTGATCCAGTTCTGCCATTATTATTCAGCGGCATGCCAAATATATGGAATCAATTGATATTGAACAGGCTTTAGAGGAATTGAAGATATTGGGGAGAATAAAAGTCAGAGCTAAACTTTATGATGAGGTTCAAGGAAATTTAAAAGCTCTCTGTACCTGTTCTGAGATAATAATTCCCAACAAGGTGCCCGTTACTGTGTCTCTAAAGAAAGGAATTTCTGCTCCCATAATTAGATTCTTCTCAGTTGGCAGGATAATTGCTGAGTTGGTTGAAAAGTGAGGGGAAAACTTTGTAGGATATGCCCCAGTGCGGATGAGCAGTTTATTCTTCTGTTATATTGGTGGGTACAATGGGAAGGGTATAGAAAAAGGTTTACAGGTACACCATCAGGCTTATTTTCGAAAGAGAAGGGCGCCCATCTTCCGACACAAATTGGGAGATGGGCGTCCTTCTCTCAGGGTCGCCCAAATCAGCATAATCAAAAGACGATTTTGGGCACCCTCAACTGCTTTCCGTTGCAGGGACAACCAAAGTTCACAGGGGCATGTCGGCAGCGTAGTGAAGGCGGGACTGGGGCATGCTTAAGAGATGGGCGTCCTCGGCCGATAATGGAAAAAGAATTGCGTCCCTGACGAGCACTTGGGCGACTTTACTTGGTCCATTTTTTCTTGCGACCAAGCCGTGAAAAGGTGCCCGAACTGAGCAGATGACTACCGGAGGGAATCAGGGATGACCTCCTCTTACTCCCCCAGTGGTCACCAACCCCCTCCCACCCTAAAAAAAAACTTTTAAAAATTTGTTTGCCAGCCTCTATGCCAGCCTCAAATGTCATACCCAGCTCCATGACAGCAGTATGCAGGTCCCTGGAGCAGTTTTAGTGGGTGCAGTGCACTTTAGGCAGGCGGACCCAGGCCCACCCCCCATCCCCTACCTGTTACACTTGTGGTGGAATATGTGAGCCCTTCAAAACCCACTGTACCCACATGTAGGTGCCCCCCTTCACCCCTTAAGGCTATGGTAGTGGTGTACAGTTGTGGGGAGTAGGTTTTGTTTGGGGGGGTTGGAGGGCTCAGTACACATGGGAGCAATTTGCGAAGTCCACTGCAGTGCCTCGTAGGGTGCCCGGTTGGTGTCCTGGCATGTGAGAGGGACCAGTGCACTACAAATGCTGGCTCCTCCCAGGACCAAATGGCTTGGAGTTGGTCGTTTCTGAGATGGGCATCCTCGGTTTCTATTATCGTCGAAAACCGGGGACGACCATCTGTAAGGACGACCATCTATAACGTCGAGCTAAATGTTGAGATTTGGGCGTCCCCGACCGTATTATCGAGACGAAAGATGGACGCCCATCTTGTTTCGATAATACGGGATTCCTGTTCAATTATGCCTCTCCATGACACCAGTCCATATAAAAGACTGAGAGTATTCTCAGGAATGGAACCCATTCCTCTTGGTGAAGAAAAATTTAAACACTGGATAATTTTAGCTTTACAGATGGTACAAGAATGGCAGTGTCAGGAGGTAAAAAGAAAAAAACCCCCAAGTGATAGAAAGTCTGAGGACTCCAGCCCAAGATGTGATATCATCACTGACTACAGTAATTATTGGTCTAAATTGGATGCATATGTGGAATGAATGTAGAAGGATGTGGTTTGGATTCTGCACCTCTGATGCCAATGTTTGTTTATGAAGGTGTTGGATAATGCAAAAATTACTTTGCCCCCCCCCCCCCCCAGCCTGGAGAAATTCCTCCCTACGCCCATGAATATCCTCATAATGTTTATTCATTTCTAGATCTGGAAAATTACCAGCTAGTGCCTGCTTCTTGGGGATAAACTGTCAGTCCTGGTTTTCTTAAGTATCCATTCCATACGTTTCTGGAATACGTATTCCTATATTTCTTATGAAAGGCATGTTACAGGTTCCTGTGTGTAATGAGATAAGAACGAAAAATTAGGTCTGTCACAGATGGTCAGATCAAAGATAAAGAAATAGTGATCTGGTACTCTTAGGGTGCTCAAACAGGACATTGATGTAATGTTTCATACATTCTTAAACACAGCATTTCCATTCTATGCTTACCTCTGTCATCGAAGCCCCCATACAGGACCAAAGCTAAAAAAAGCCTTCCCCCTCTGTTTCAGATCACCTGTTAGCTGACTCGTATGTTGTCCAAGAAGATTCCCCAGAAAGGCAAAAGGTGGTTCAGAACAAGCGCAGGCTCTCAGTCATTTCGGACAGTAAATTTGAGAGGAGATTCTCAGAGGAGTGTGGTGAGAAGACCCCGAGTGAGGGCTCCAAGTCACAGGTGTATACCATCTCTGGCGAGCGGCCTATGCTGTCGGACCATGAGAATGAGAGTATGGAGCTGGTGGTGATAAAGGGTAGTCAAGAGGACGATCATGGCCACCATCACCACCTCCACCACCATCGTCACCACCACCACCATTGTTCCCCTCAACCTCTGCAGAGCTCTGGCAGCTCTTACAACATCAGAAGTCAGTGCAAGAGCTGGGCTGGCAGCCAGCAGAACACCAACTGTACCCACCTGACAGTGCCCTCCCAGAATTCCTTTGAGGTGGAGCAGCACCAGTCCAGTGAATCAGGCTGGCAAAGAAGGAAGCTGGAGCGCATGTACAGTATCGATCGGGTGTCTGGTAAGTGTGTGTGATGCAGTGGGATGTGTGTGGGAGAGGGACCACATTATCCTTGTTGATATAATAAGCACTGTCAGGATTGCAGGATCCTCAAGACACTTTATAGTTCTGTCGCTTTGGAGCATATGCAGCTCCTTTCTATTATGGATGGCTTGGCTGTAGTGAGACAGATGATAAAGAAGAGGATGGAGTGAATTGAAAAGGTGTTGCGATGACAGAGCACCAGGAGGGCAATTCTATAATAGGGTACATGTTAGGAGCCTATTCTGTAAAGCAGGGTTTCTCAACCTAGTCCTCAGGACACATCCAGCCTGCCAGGTTTTCATACAATGGAGGTACTGCATGCACATTTATTTTATCCATATTCATTGTAGGTATCCTGAAAATCTGACTGGCTGGGTGTATCCTGAGTACTGGGTGGAGAGCCCCTGCTATAAAGGAACATAGGTACCTGTACCTCTTTATAGAATACTAGTGTAACTGGGTATCAACACACGTAGCATTTAGGCACAAGCACTTATGCCAGCCATGGTACCTAGGTTATAGAATTACCCCGTAGATCAGGGGTCCTCACATTCAGTCCTTGAGGTCCATAACCTAGCCTGTTTTCAGGATTTCCACAATCAATATATGAGATCTATTTGCATTCTTTGCTTCCATTGTATGCAAGTAGATCTCATGCTTATTCATTGTGGAAATCCTGAAAACCAGGCTAGATTGTGGACCTCGAGGACTGGATTTGAGGATCCCTGCCATAGGAGTTAATTTTGAACAGATATGTTGGGTATATGTAGGATATTAATTTCTAATATTTGAAAATGAGAACGTCCATAAAAATGGCTAATGGCTTCTCTTTTAGGGGACTGTCATAATGCTTTGCTATGATGTTTATTCTGCTGTCTTGTGCTCTGGATCCAGTTGATGCGACTTCTAACCATGAGACAGTTATTAACCAACTGTAGACCTCTACAGTACAGAGCTGATACTGAAACTGTGCAAATCTGATTTTGAAAGTAAAAGAAATTGATGACCATAGAGCTTATAGACTAATAAATATAGTTTCAATTAATCCTGCATGTCACACTTGTGAGGTCTCTGCTATTATTTATTTAGATTTTTGCTCACACCTTTTTCATTAGTAGCTGAAGGTGAGTTACATTCAGGTATAGTGGATATTTCTCTGTCCCAGGAGGGCTCACAATCTAAGCTTGTACTTGAGACAATGGAGGGTTAAGTGACTTGCCTCATAAGGAGCAATAGCGGGATTTGAACCAATCACCTCTGGATTGCAAGACCAGGGCTCTAACCACTAGGCTACTCCTCCACTTGTGTAAGAGTTTGATCTTTCTAAGCAGGGTATTAGTTCCTTCCGCACTGAGACTGGGTTTGTCAAAAGTCATAAGTACATAAGTATTGCCATACTGGGAAAGACCAAAGGTCCATCAAGCCCAGCATCCTGTTTCCAACAGTGGCCAATCCAGGTCACAAATACCCGGCAAGATCCCAAAAATGTACAAAACATTTTATACTGCTTATCCCAGAAATAGTGGATTTTCCCCAAGTCCATTTAATAGCAGTCTATGGACTTTTCCTTTAGGAAGACATCCAAACCTTTTTAAACTCTGCTAAGCTAACCACCTTTACACATTCTCTGGCAACGAATTCCAGAGTTTAATTACACGTTGAGTGAAGAAAACTTTTCTCCGATTCGTTTTAAATTTACTACATTGTAGCTTCATCGCATGCTCCCTAGTCCTAGTATTTTTGGAAAGCGTAAACAGACGCTTCACATCTACCCGTTCAACTCCACTCAATATTTTATAGACCTCTATCATATCTCCCGTCATCCGCCTTTTCTCCAAGCTGAAGAGCCCTAGCTGCTTTAGACTTTCCTCATAGGGAAGTCGTCCCATCCCCTTTATCATTTTCATCACCCTTCTCTGCACCTTTTCTAATTCCACTATATATTTTTTGAGATGCGGTGACCAGAATTGAACACAATATTCGAGGTGTGGTCACACCATGGAGCGATACAAAGGCATTATAACATCCTCATTTTTGTTTTCCATTCCTTTCCTAATAATACCTAACATTCTATTTGCTTTCTTAGCCGCAGCAGCACACTGAGCAGAAGGTTTCAACGTATCATCAACGACGACACCTAGATCCCTTTCTTGGTCCATGACTCCTAACGTGGAACCTTGCACGACGTAGCTATAATTTGGGTTCCTCTTTCCCACATGCATCACTTTGCACTTGCTCACATTAAACGTCAATCTGCCATTTAGACGCCCAGTCTCCCAGTCTCGTAACGACTTTGAATAACTTTGTGTCATCAGTAAATTTAATTACCTCACTAGTTACTCCCATCGCTAGGTCATTTATAAATATGTTAAAAAGCAGCGGTCCCAGCACAGAGCCCTGTGGAACCCCACTAACTACCCTTGACCATTTAGCCCTACTCTCTGTTTTCTATCTTTTAACCAGTTTATAATCCACAATAGAACACTACCTCCTATCCCATGACTCTCCAATTTCCTCTGAAGTCTTTCATGAGGTACTTTGTCAAACTCCTTCTGAAAATCCAGATACACAATATCAACCAGCTCCCCTTTATCCACGTTTGTTTACCCCTTCAAAGAAATGTAATAGATTTGTGAGGCAGAATTTCCCTTCACTAAATCTATGTTGACTTTGTCTCATTAATCCATGCTTTTGAATATGCTCTGTAATTTTGTTCTTTGTAATAGTCTCTATCATTTTGCCCGGCACAGATGTCAGACTCACCGTTGTATAATTTCCAGCATCTCCTCTGGAACCTTTTTTAAAAATCAGTGTTACATTGGCCACCCTCCAATCTTCTGGTACCATGCTCGATTTTAAGGATAAATTACATATTTCTAACAATAGCTCCGCAAGCTCATTTTTCAGTTCTATCAGTACTCTGGGATGAATACCATCCGGTCCAGGAGATTTGCTACTCTTCAGTTTGTAGAACTGCCCCATTACATCCTCAAGGTTTACAGAGATTTCATGAAGTTTCTCCGACTCGTCAGCTTCGAATACCATTTCCGGCACCGGTATCCCACACCGAAGACCGAAGCAAAGAATTCATTTAATCTCTCTGCTACGACTTTGTCTTCCCTGATCGCCCCTTTACTCCTCGGTCATCTAGCGGTCCAACTGATTCTTTTGCCGGCTTCCTGCTTTTAATATACCTAAAAACAATTTTACTATGTGTTTTTGCCTCCAACGCAATCTTTTTTTTTGAAGTCCCACTTAGCTTTCATTATCAGCGCTTTGAATTTGACTTGACGTTCCTTATGCCGTTTCTTATTATTTTCAGTCGGTTCCTTCTTCCATTTTCTAAAGGATTTTCTTTTAGCTCTAATAGCTTCCTTCACCTCACTATTTAACAACGCCGGCTGTCGTTTGGTCTTCGGTCCTCCTTTTTTAATACGCGGAATATATTTGGCCTGGGCTTCCAGGATGGTGTTTTTGAACAGCATCCATGCCTGATGTAAATTTTTGGCCCTCGCAGTCGCTCCTCTAAGTTTTCTTTTCACTGTTCTTCTCATTTTATCATAGTCTCCTTTTTTAAAGTTAAACGCTAACGTATTTGATTTCCTATGTATACTTACTTCAGAGCTAATATCAAATCCGTATGATCACTGTTATCAAGCGGCCCTAGCACAATTACCTCCCGCACCAGATCATGTGCTCCACTAAGGACTAGGTCTAGAATTTTTCCTTCTCTCGTTGGCTCCTGTACCTGCTGCTCCATAAAGCTGGTACAGGAACCGTCAAGTGGGGAAGAAAGGATGCAAAAGCAGTAAACTAAAATAGCGCAGCTTGTTCATTAAATTAAAGGTATGAAACAGTCAGAAGGGCTTCCTAGAGCAACTCTGTTCACTTCAGTGATAAGATGGTGGTGAGAACATTAGACTGTAGGGCATCATTGAAATGAGAGTGGGTCAGCATCCTATAGATGATGTGATTCTCCTAAATCGCTGGGCTGGTAACTTGGGTTTTATCATTCTTCCAGTTGGAGGTGATGCTGTTACATAGCAGGGGGAAGGGCAGGTGAACCTGCAGTCAGGGTGAGCTGTGGTGATTTCTTCCTAACAATCTTCCCTTCTGATGGCACAAGTATATAGAGGGTGAGGCAAAAAAAAAAAAAAAAAAACTAACTCCTTAGAGTTTTTTCTCATTTTCTCAGCAATTGCATTGCATTTCAACAAGAAATTTTACATACTTAAGAGACAGAGCAAGGCCTAGGTCAGGGCTATCGCAACTGCCGCTCCCCCACTTGGGATGCCGTTGCCCCCCCCCCCCCCACTTGGGCCACGTCCCCACTTGGACTGATGTAGGGTTACCATATTTGCTCCCCACAGAAGAGGACACATGCCCTGCCCCCCTGCCACACCCCTACTCTTTGCCCACCACACCCCTATCCCACCCCTGCCACACCCACATACCACCCCTGTCACATACTGCCCCACCCCTTTCACACCCCACCCCGCCCCATCACACCCCCTAAGGGTGTCCTATCCTCCCCTCCCCTTACTGTGCTGCCCTGGTGGTCTAGTGACCTCTTCGGGGCAGGAAAGAGCCCCCTCTGCTGCAAGACTGTCTTGCTGTCTCTCATATCGGCACCAATTCAAAACGGCCACCAAGAGTGACCTGGCAAAACTTCTGCAGAAGTCTCGCGTGGTCGCTTCAACTCTTGGTGGCCATTTTGAATCGGCGCCAGGACCGGAGGCAACAAGAGAGTGAAACAGTTTGCAGCTGCTCTGGGCAGAAAAGAGGGGGCTCTTTCCTGCCCTGAAGAGGTCATTAGACCACCAGGGCAGTACAGTAAGGGGAGGGGAGGATAGGACACCACTAGGCCCGCCCACCCACTAGCCCGTTTGTCCGCAAATCCAGACAAATGTACAGGCTGGCAAAACGCGCCCGGTTTCCCTGCCGTGTCCTCAAAAAGAGGACATGTCCGGGTAAAGCCGGACATATGGTAACCCTATGCCGATGCCACCTCCCCCCCCACCCCCCACTCAGGCCATGCTGCCCTGCCCCCTTACCTTCATGCATCTGCTCCCCCCCTCAGTCTGTCACTCTCCTGCTCTGTGTGCAGGGACCCATCGCGTTAATACAGTTACCCGGGTCCCGACACACAGGAACAGGAGAGAGAGAGACTGAGGGAGCAGAACCTTCCGGTGCAGGGCCCCCCTTGGAGTCCAGGCCCTACTCTCAGCGGCCCTGCTTACTTAGCATACTTATATATTATTATTAAAGAAAATTTAGGGTTTTTTTTTTACTAAGGTGCGCTAGTGTTTTTAGCTCATGCAAAAAATCAGCTGGCACTAAACGCTGAGATGCCCATGAGAATATAATGGGCATCTCAGCGTTTGATTCCAGATGATTTTAGCACGAGCTAAAAATGCTAGTGCACCTTAGTAAAAGACCCCCTTAATTATTTTGAGCTATGTTGATGTTACTGACATTTTAGCCTTACTACCTAGCAATTTTTGTGCATTAAAAATGTTTGAGCTAAAATACAGTAAAATAACATCATTCAAATTAACAGTGTGTCAGAATTTCACAATCACTGTGAACACTCAGTGTCCACCCTCAACTTTAACACATGCCTTCAGTTGCTGTGTGAAGTTCATAACAGCCTTGTCGATCGATCCCTGTGGCAGACTGTCCTAGATCATCTGCAGTGCTTCTTTGAGTTTGGAAATTGTGTACAGCTTTGGGTGGAGCTTGTGATAGGCCTCCAGCATTGCTCCACAGACAAAAATCTACATCACTGTGATATCATTAACAATAACCTGGCACTCCATTTTTCAAATGATGGTAGTTTTACAGTGTAAATATTTTTGAATGTGTGAAAATTGCTGTGTGGATATTCCTCAGCAAAAAACTCTAGGGGGTTACTTTTTTTTTTTTGCCTCACCCTGTAGTGAGGGGGTATGTTGCAAGCAGGGCTTTTTTTGAGGGGGCAGGGCCGTGCCTAGGGTCTCTGGCGCCCCCCTGCAGACTATCAGTTGGCGCCCCCCCCCCCATGAAAATGATCACGCCCCCCCCCATGAAAATGATCGCTCACCACTTGCCACACTGAAAGGAATTGTCAGCAATATTCTTAGAAACAAATTGCTATACATTGCAAAATAAGATAGCAGATGTAAATTCTCAAAGTGGACATATTCCAAACGCTAAAATGAAAATAAAATAATTTTTTTCTACCTTTGTCTGGTGACTTTCTTTTTTCAATCATGCTGGCCCAGTATCTGAGTCTGCTGCTATCTGTCCTCTTAACTCCATTTCCAGGGCTTCCTTTCCATTTATTTCTTTACTTTTCTCCTTTCTTGCTCTATATCCATTTCCAGCAATTTCTCCTCTCTCCCTGGGTCCTGCCCTCCCATCCATGTCCATTCTTGTCCCTCTCTGCCCTTCCCTCCTCCATCCATACCCAGCAATCCTCCTCTCTCCCCTCCCCTCCATTTCCAGCAATTTGTCCTCTCCCTGGGCCCCCATGTCCATCCTTGTCCCTCTCTGCCCTTCCCTCCTCCATCCATAGCCAGCAATCCTCTCTCCCCTCCCCTTCCCTTCCAGCAATTTGTCCTCTCCCTGGGCCCTGCCCTCCCATCCATGCCTCTCTGCCCTTCCCTCCGCACCCTGGGGCCTTTAAATCTTTTACTTCCGGTCGCAGCAGCGTCAGTGAAAGCGGAGCGCTGCCGACGTCTCCCTTCCCTTTGCGCTCTTGGTTCCCTCAGTGTCCGCCTTCTTCTGACGTCAGAAGAAGGCGGGACACTGAGGGAACCAACGAGTGCAAGGGAAGGGAGACGTCGGCAGCAGTGGCGTAGCTAGGGTAGTTGACACCCGGGGCCGGTCATTGTTTAACACCCCCCCCCCCCCAATCCAGTACTAGGCATACCGAGAATACAAAACACTCACGACCTATAGAGCAATTTTACCATACCATAAGCAGTCATTTCTACGAGTTACACAAGGAAAAGGAAAGCATCTTAAACACTGTGAGCACTAGAACATCAATTCACCTATTGTAAAACGAAACCAGACAGAATAGTACAGATCGTAGATCCTGCACAGTCAATGCCAACTGAAAGCCATGTCTTTTTCAAACACAGATACACCCAAATCCACTATAGGATAAGTAATCATAAACTTTCTATTTAGACAAAAATTAAACTGAACCCCCGATGCCAGACTCTGCATACAATGCAACACCACAGAAACAGAAAATGTCCCCTAGTACTGTGCAAAATATAAAGACAGCAGATGTAAATTTGAAAAAACTAACAAATACCAATCACCACTTTACAAATTAACAAATAGAAATAAAACAAATACAGAAAATAAAATAATACCATTTTATTGGACTAATACATTTAGCTTCCAGAGGCCAAAATCTCCTTCCTCAGGTCAATACAGTATAGTGCTGTTACAGTATCCTATCCTGATCTGAGGAAGGGGGTTTTGTTCTCTGAAAGTTAAGTCAAAATGTATTAAAATTAGTCCAATAAAAAGATTACCTTATTTACATGTTCTATTTATAAACATGTATTAACACAGCTAAAATACTATATCCTAAAGCAAAATAATAAAAATATATATTTACAGTTTGTTGTCTTTGGTTTCTGCTTTCCTTATCTTCTTTTCACCGTTTTCCTTCCATCCAGCATCTGTCTTCGCTCTCTCTCTGCTCTCAAGTGTCTGCCCTCTCTAATGTCTTCCATCCACATCTGCCCTCTATTTCTGCTCCTTCCATCCACCATCTGCCCCAGTCTGCCATCTCTCTCTCCCCCTTCCATCCACCATCTGCCCTCTCTCTCTCCTTTCCCTCTAGCATTTGCCCTCTATCTCTGCCCCCTTCCATCCACTGTCTGCTCTTTCACTCCCTTCTATCCACTGTCTGCCCTTTCTCTCTGCTCCTTCGATTCACCATTTGCCCTCTCTCTTTCCCCCTCCCATCCATTCAGGGTCTGCCCTCCCTCTCACTCCCCATTCCATCCAGGATCTATCCCCCCTCTCTCACTGCCCCCTCTTTTCGGCTCCCAGTTCCCACCTGCGGCTGCCCCTAGTTCCAGATCCATTGATTCTCCCATCCACCCCTGCCCCAGGCATGACCCCATTCTCCCTCCTGCTCACTTTTCAGACCCCAGTTCCAGCTCCATGCCCCTTCTCCCATCTGTCTCCCACCCAGTCCCTTCTGCCCATCCGAGTCCCCCTCACCCCATCTGTCTCCCACCCAGTCCCTTCTGCTATCCAAGTGCCCCGCACCCTCACCCCATCATATGTCTCCCACCCAGTCCCTTCTGCCCATCCGAGTCCCCCTCACCCCATCTGGCTCCCACCCAGTCCCTTCTGCTATCCAAGTGCCCCCCACCCTCACCCCATCTGTCTCCCACCCAGTCCCTTCTGCCCATCCGAGTCCTCCTCACCCCATCTGACTCCCACCCAGTCCCTTCTGCTATCCAAGTGCCCCGCACCCTCACCCCATCATATGTCTCCCACCCAGTCCCTTCTGCCCATCCGAGTCCCCCTCACCCCATCTGGCTCCCACCCAGTCCCTTCTGCTATCCAAGTGCCCCCCACCCTCACCCCATCTGTCTCCCACCCAGTCCCTTCTGCCCATCCGAGTCCCCCTCACCCCATCTGACTCCCACCCAGTCCCTTCTGCTATCCAAGTGCCCCGCACCCTCACCCCATCATATGTCTCCCACCCAGTCCCTTCTGCCCATCCGAGTCCCCCTCACCCCATCTGTCTCCCACCTAGTCCCTTCTGCTATCCAAGTGCCCCCCACCCTCACCCCATCTGTCTCCCACCCAGTCCCTTCTGCCCATCCGAGTCCCCCTCACCCCATCTGTCTCCCACCCAATCCCTTCTGGTATCCGAGTCCTCCCCCACCTTCACGGTCACCCCATCTGTCCCCCCACCCTCACCCTGCCTCGTCTTCTCCCTGCCACCCGTCTTTAAAAAGAAATTGCCGACGCGATAGCGAGCGCAGCACCTCGTGTGGAAGTAAAAGAAGCGAATCCGATCATCTCATTGGGCCTTCCTTCACTGTCCCGCCCTAGAGGAAATAGGAAGTTGCGTCAGAGGAGGGCGGGACAGTGAGGGAAGGCCCAATGAGATGATCGGATCCGCTTCCTTTACTTCCACACGAGGTGCTGCGCTCGCTATCGCGTCGGCAAATAAATTTAAAGGGCTGGTGCGGGGGGGGGGGGGTGCCAGGATGAAGAGCAGCGGGAGCGGCGGCACCCCCCTTTCTGGTGACACCCGGGGCGACCAAAAGATTTAAAGGCCTCGGCGGGGCGATGGTAAGCACCGCGGCGGCGCCCTCCAGAGGTGGGCGCCCCCCTGCGGCGCTTACCTCGCTTACCGCATCGGCACGGCCCTGTGAGGGGGTACTGAGTACCGGAACCTTTTCCATTGTCTGCTAAAATTGACCCATGGTCCCCAAGATTTAATGAAAGAGCTCAGGTTCTACACAACAATTCTGCCTTGTCATAGACTCTGTGACTGGTTGCAGAGGCCTTGGCTATTGTGGGGTGGGTCCCTCAGTAATCATCCCACCCCTGAAGGGTGGACCGACATTTGAGTACCAGCACATTTTTCGCTAGAAAAAATGCACTGGTTGCAAGTCACTGTAGGCCATCCTTTAGGAAAAAAAGAAAGGGGTGGCCAACAGGCAGCTGCAATTTCTTAAGAGATCACCATGTAGGAGAAGTCTTTTCCAAATCTGTCCTGTGTCTACAACTAGTCTGGGTTTCAGGATATCCAGAATGAATATGAGATAAATGTGTATACATCAGAGACCCTGTGTATGAAAATTTATCTCATGCATATTTGTCGTGGATATCCTGAAACCCTGACTGGCTTGAGATTCCCAGGAAGCTCTGATGTAGGATGTCATCAACCTTAGGGGACTTACAACTAGGGCTGTTCAGCTTGGAGAAAAGACGGCTGAGAGGAGATATGATAGAGGTCTATAAAATAATGAGTGGAGTGGAACGGGTAGACATGAATCGTTTGTTTACTCTTTCCAAAAATACTAGGACTAGAGGCAACACAAAGAAGTTAGAAAGTAGTAAATTTAAAACGAATCAGAGAAAATATTTCTTCACTCAAAGTGTAATTAAACTCTGGAATTTGCTGCCAGAAAATGTAGTAATAGTGGTTAGCTTAGTTGGGTTTAAAAAAAGTTTGAATGGCTTCCTAAAGGAAAAGTCCATAGACCATTATTAATATGGACTTGGGGAAAATCCACTGCTTATTTCTAGAATAAGCAGCATAAAATGTATTGTACTGTTTTGTGACCTTGCCAGGTACTTGTGACCTGGATTGGCCACTGTTGGAAACAGGATTCTGGGCTTGATGGATCTTCGGTCTGTCCCAGTATGGTAATACATGTACTTATTACATATGTAGCCTAACAATTAATTGTAGAGATTTAAATCTTATATATCTATATAGATATATAATTTTTTATATTTTTTTGCTAGCATAGCATACTTTAGTTCCTAATCAAAGAAATATTGATGACCAATTAGATTTTCAGAATTAATTTATGCTCTATTTATTTATTAGGATTTATTTATCGCCTTTTCTATTATGGTGCTTAAGCGAAAAGCAACTCAGTTAAATATGATGGACCTGTGACTTGTGTATTTCCATGTGAAACTACCTCTGTAGTATTTTCCCATTTGGCAAACATTATTCAGAAATTGGACTCTGGTGTTGCAGAGATACATTTTGTTACCTCTGTGACTTTTCACAGCAGATTTAGTTCTACTTTTACTAAGCCGCGGTAAAAAGTGGCTTGCGATAGTGTAGACGCGAGCTTTGGTCACACGCAGAAATATTTTTCAGCGCACATACCAAAAATGCCATTTTAAATTTTTTTCCGAAAATGGACGTACGGCAAAATCAAAATTGCCGCGCGTCCATTTTGGGTGTCTGACCTTATTGCCAGACATAGACCTAGCGGTAAGGAATCTGCGCAGTAACAACCTACGCGCATCAGATGCCACTTGGAACGCATCCGCTATGCGCGTCCGAAAATAAAAAATATTTTCCAGATGTACGTAGCGGACGCACACCAAAAATTAAATTACCACAAAAAGCATGTTTTAGTCAGGTGGTAAGTTTATTTTGGAATGCGTTGGGCACGCATAGAGCCTTACGCAGCTTAGTAAAAGGAGTCCTTAGTGGATAACCAGATAAGTGCAGGTGAAAGGGATATTTAGCGGCACTAATCAGAGAGTGCCGCTGAATACGTCCTCTGATCAACTTGGAGGTTATCCAGTTAGTAGTTATATTCAGATTGCTAATGGATAAAGTTAGGATAGTAAAAATGCTGTCTTAACTTTATCCGGTTAGTGTTCTGAATATTGCAGCTAACCAGATAGCTCTTATGGGCTGGTGCTGAAACCAGATATTCAATGCTGGCTAGTAGTCATGTACTGATTGCTTAAAGCCCACCTCTTCAATGCTGCTTTCGGCACCTAACTCTCACCTTTCAGGAAATCCAGACTGCCCCAATTTGACTGCCCCTATCGGACTGACTGTTCACTTGTCCTTTAGATTGTAAGCTCTTTGAGCAGGGACTGTCCTTTATGTTAAATTGTACAGCGCTGCGTAACCCTAGTAGCGCTTTAGAAATGTTAAATAGTAGTAGTAGTGGTTGCAGAATATCTGGTTTTGTTTTACAAAACCATTGATTACCGTAGTTAAATACTGGGACCATATTTTCCTGTCCAGGCTGGATAGAACAATAGGGGAGAACTGACCTATCTAAGGAGATCAAGCCACAGAGCCAGTTCAAGGGTATTAGATGCTGCAGGCCTTGCACCCTCCCCTCCCCATTAACTTTTAGTCCCATGACTCCCCCAACAATCACTCTTACACTACCCTTCCAAAAATAAAACTGCCCACTCTAACTGCTGGTAAAAGTACCTCCTGTTGTTTCTTTGAGGTTGTATGGTTGTTCTGCTTTAACTCCAGCTGGTCTTTGGTGCCCTAGGCGACCACCTAGTCTTGCCTAATGGTTGAACCAGCCCCGTCAAACCATACCCTCTCACTTTTTCAAAAGATAATTTAGAAAATGGAACATAGTATGATAATAAATGATGACCTAAAAAGACCATCAGGCCCATTCAGTCTGCCCAGCTATCCTGTTCACACAGCTAAGGAATAGCTTATGCTCAAGACCCGCCCCGCATCTCTTCCTATTGAATTCCATTTCTCTTTCCGCATTTCCCCACCTCTGCTATTACTCTCTAGCCTCTTTCACTACAATGTCATTGACTGTTTGTTGTAGAATTGATGTATGATTTCTGTAAATTACTGTAAGGAACATTGGGCCTGCCCGTGGGTGGGGAAAATGTGGGATATAAATGCCGTAAATAAATATATAAATATATCCCAGCTTGCAGTCACAGTGTAGTCATGATTACCTTTTCAGCAATATTTCATTTTTTAGATTTGCTTCCTTTTCAGTTTTTAAGCATGGTGTCCTACCCAAGGCAATTGCACGAATATAGGGGTCCTTTTACTAAGGTGCTCTAATGATTAGTGTGCGCTAAGTGATAAAATGCCCATTATATTCTTATGGGCATCTTACCATTTAGCATGCGCTAATCGTTGGTGCACATTCATCTGTTAGCCACCTTAGTAAAAGGACCCCATAATTTCAACCCACTTCAGGAATGGTCAGGAACAGAAGTATAACTGTCTGCATATACATCAAAATAACATATTGACTGAACACATAAAAATGTAAATACTTTTAATATAAATAAATGGACATATAAAAAAAATAGACATATCTATATATATAAAAGGCGACCCCAACGTTCTATGAAGCCTCCAGCCGGAAGTGTGAAGCGCCAGAGATATCCGGTTTCCCCATGAGTGAAGGAAAACAGCACAGCACGAAATCCCTCTCTCTGTAACAGTGAAGGACTCAGAGGGGGGAGGGGAGAGAGACGCCCTCACTCTCTCTGTAACACAAACACAGTACAGCAGGAAACTTAACTGAAGGACTGGACTCCGAGGGGGGAGGGGGGAGGGGGAGGGAGAGAGGGCAGAGGGCAGGGACACTCCCACATGCACACTCTGAAGAAAACCTTGCTAGCCCCCGTTTCATTTGCATCAGAAACGGGGCTTTTTTACTAGTAAAATATAATATGACAAAATATTTCATTAAAAAGTAATAAATAACCAACATGTTTAATCATCAAGTTACTATGTACCCAAGTCCCTATAGTCTTAATTCACAATGGATAATAATCTAAGAGGTCCTTTTACCAAGCTGCAGTAAAAGGACCCCTGTGGTGGCGTCATCATGTGGGTTTGCCACACGCCAAGGCCCCCTTTTACCGCAGCAAGTAAAAGGCCTTTAAAAAAAAAGGAAATGGCCATGTGGTAAGTTAACCACTTGCTGCATGACCATTTCCCGGGGGAGCCCTTACCACCACCTATTTAGGAGGCGGTAAGGGCTCCCGTGTTAACCTTGCATCGAGCGGTGCTGCCCAATTATCACCAGGTAAGCCCCCAGCGCTAAAAATTTTAAAATATTTTTGAAGCGCTGGAAATGGTGCGTTGTTGGGGCAGGCACTACTGCCCTGTTGGAAGTGCTAGATCGCCATGCGGTAAGCCCGAGGTGAACTTGCTGCACTTTAATATAAGGGCCCTTAAGTATTCAAATAACAGGACAAACTCCCAGAGCTTCTCTCACTGAAGGGAAAAAAAGCAATCATTGGAGGAGTAACCTAATGGTTAGTGCAGTGGGTTGAGAACCAGGGGACACAAGATGAAATTAGAATGTGGTAGGTTTAAAACAAATCGGAGAAAGTTTTTCTTTACTCAGCGCGTAGTTAGACTCTGGAACTCATTGCCGGAGAAGGTAGTGACGGCAGCTGGCCTTGCTGAGTTTAAAGATTTCTGAAGGAAAAGTCCATTGGTA
Organism: Microcaecilia unicolor; assembly: GCF_901765095.1. Taxonomy (NCBI): domain Eukaryota; kingdom Metazoa; phylum Chordata; class Amphibia; order Gymnophiona; family Siphonopidae; genus Microcaecilia; species Microcaecilia unicolor. The sequence continues at coordinate 233,842,746 of NC_044036.1, forward strand.
GTTATTACATTTTGGGTTTTTTGCCAGGTTCTTGGGGCCTGGATTGGCCGCTGTCGGAGACAGAGTGCTGGGCTTGATGGACAACTTTGGTCTTTTCCCAGCGTGGCAGTGCTTATGTGCTTATGTTTGATTCCCACTGTAGCTCCTTGTGACCCTGGGCAACTCACCTAACCCTCCATTGTGCTATGTACAAAAAACAGACTATGATAGTGTGATCCCTCTAGGGACAGAGAAAGTACTTGCAAATGTAAACTGTTTCAGCTCTACCATAGAAAGGCAGTATTTCAAATCCTTGACCTTTCATATTCTTACAATGATTCTTGCTACATGAATTAAAATTTTAAAGTGAAACATCAGTGCTAACTGAATCATAGAATTTATAGCATTTCCACCCTTCATTAAGCAATAACATTTACATCAATATACAAATACATGCTGACTCAATAAAACATTATCATTTGTGAAATAAAGCAAACAGCAACAGTAGCATACTTGTGTCTATAAGAGCATTGCAGGGCTATTTAATTGTCAGCTGACACACCGAGGTTACTATTTTTGTGGCCTAACCATTGTTTACACTTTCCAAAAATACTAGGACAAGGGAGCATGCGATGAAGCTGCAGTGTAATAAATTTAAAACGAATTGGAGGAAATTTTTCTTCACTCAACGGAATTTGTTGCCAGAAAAAGTGGTTAAGGCGGTTAACTTAGCGGACTTTATAAAAGGGTTAGACGGCTTTCTGGAAGAAAAGGCCATAGAATGTTTTTGAATGGACGTGGGAATAATCCACTATTTCTGGGATGGGCGGGACAAATTGTTTGTTCTTTTGGGTGCTGTCGGAGACAGGGTGCTGGGCTCGATGGACACTTGGTCTGACCCGGCATGGCAATGGTTATGTACTTATGTACTTATAATAAAAGATGGACAGGCCAAAAGTGTTGTTATTATATATTATTCCAGCTTATTCAGGCACCTTGAAACTTTAGGCCTACCTTGCTTTAGCTGGCCCTGCTTGGCATATTTTGACACCGGTAGGAAAAGAAATCAGTTATCCATCCTTGATGAAGGTTTTGAAAACAGTATTATAAAAATACACTAACCATATGACCTAGTAGTTAACTTCCTCAGAGATTTTTCAGTCAGAAACTAAGAATATGTAGTGAAAAGAGACATGCTGGGTTATTGTCTCCAAATGGGTACATTTAGCACATATAGAGGGGCATAATCGAACGGCGCCGGCCATCTTCGGGGCCGGCTCAGCAAAGGGGTGGTGCCAGCCGTTTTATCGAAAAAGATGGCCAGCCATCTTTTCTTTCGATAATACAGTTGGGGCCGGCTAAATCTCAACATTTAGGTCAAATGTTGAGATCGCCGACGTCAAAAAAGTGCTCATCAGGGATAGCTTTTTTAGTAGTACCAGTGGGATTTGAACCAACCACCTCTGGATTACAAGACTGGTGCTCTAACCACTTGGCCAGAGCTCCACTTACTTGGATGTCCCTCCCTTTTGATTATGCCCCTTCAGGTCTCTCTCAGCCAATCACAGACGGGTCTCTCTCAGCCACTCACAGACAGCTAATTGCGCTATGATTGACTGAGAGAGACCCCTGTCTGTGATTGGCTGAGAGAGACCTGAAGGGGCATAATCAAAAGGGAGGGACATCCAAATAAGTAGAGCTGTGGCCAAGTGGTTAGAGCACTGGTCTTGTAATCCAGAGGTGGCCAGTTCAAATCTCACTGGTACTGCTGAAAAAGCCAAGGAAAAATAGATTTAGGATGTCCCTGACAAGCACTTGGATTTTTTTTTGGGGTGGGAGGGGATTGGTGACCACTGGGGGAGTAAGGGGAGGTCATCCCCGATTCCCTCCGGTGGTCGTTTGGTCAGTTGGGGCTCCTTTTTGAAGTTTGGTCGTGAAAAAAAAAGGGACCAAGTAAAGCCGGCGAAATTCTCGTCAAGCCTGGCTTTTTTTTTTTCCATTATCGGGCAAAGCCGGCCATCTCGTGAGCACGCCCCTGTCCCGCCCCCATCCCTCCTTCACTACCCTACCGACATGCCCCCTTGAAATTTTGCCGGCTCCGTGATGGAAAGCAGTTGAAGCCGGCCAAAATTGGCTTTCGATTATACCGATTTGACTGGGTTCAGGAGATCGCCGGCCATCTTCCGATTTGTGTCGGAAGATGGCCGGCGATCTCTTTTGAAAATGAGCTGGATAAACTACTGAACTAGGTTGGGAAGTGCTCAGAATAGCCACACCACATTGTTCCAAAGAAAGTGTCCTGGAGTTCATATGGTATAATATACACAGGCAAGCTCACAAGATATGCTGACAAATTCTTTTTAATTTGGCTCGTAGTTGCATGAGAGTCGTTGCTTTTCTCCAGGATCACCCGCTCAATTTTAAGAATTCATATATTTCTTGCTTTATGAGCATGTCACAGTCTTTTATTGAATTCAAACAGAGGAAATCTAGAGGTCCACTTTTTGTTTTGGTCCAGATATGAATCTGCAGCTTCGTCTCAATTAGTTATTTAAATTTGTTTGTGAATTTAAAGCTAGTGAAAGGTGAAAAACCAGCAGCACACACAAAATGCCACACTGGCTTAGATCCAGAGCACCTATATCACTACAGCCCATCAAGCCAAACATCCTGTCTCTGACAGTGGCCACTCTGGGTTACTAGGATGTATCCTGCAGATCCCAAAGCATAGACCCATTTCTTATAGCACCCTCCCAGGGATGAGCAGTTGTTTTCCAAGGTCTGTTTCACTAATAATTGTTTATGGACATCTCCTCTAGGAATTTATCCAAATGTAGTTATGCCAGACACCTTTTCCACTTCCTCTAGCAACAGATTCCACATTTTGATTATAGAGTGAAAAAAAAAAAAACTTTCTCCAATTTGTTTCAATCTGTGTCCTATTAGTTTAATGGAATGTCCCTTGGGCCTAGTACTGTTTGACTAGGGGACACTCTGTGAAAATAACAAATTGGTGAAAGTATTTTTTTTTCTTTGGCAACAGTGCAGGCTTTGGAACATAATTTTGAAATGCCACTTCATTTATCTGAGAAGTTTATTGTAGGGTGGTTCATTGATTAAAGGGTTTAATCACAAGATTAATCCCAAATTTTAATTGCACGGTTGATCGCATGATTCAGGTGTAAAACAGTTGAAATAAATGTAACATGTACACATAGAGGGGCATAATCGAACGTCGCCGGCCAAATAGATCGCCGGTGATCTATGTTGGCGGCGGCGCTACAGCTGGCTGGAACCGTATTATCAAAAAAGATGGCCGGCCATCTTTTTTTTTCGATAACACAGTTTAGCCCGGCCAAATGCCATGGAGTTCGCCGGGTTTGAGATGGCCGGGTTTGTTTTTCAGCGATAATGGAAAGTTATGTCCGCCATCTCAAACCCCGGCCAAATTCAAGGCATTTGGCCGTGGGAGGAGCTAGCATTTTTAGTGCACTGGCCACCCTGACATGGCAGGACACCAACCAGCCACCCTAGGGGTCACTGCGGTGGGCTTCAGAAAAGCTCCCACGTGCATAGCTCCCTTACTTTGGGAGCTGAGCCCCCCAACCCTCCCCCCTCAAACCCACTACCCACAAATGTACTGCACCCACTAAAATTGCTCCAGGGACCTGCATACAGCCTCTAGGACTTATTGCTGCTGTATAACTTTGGCACACCAGTTCACTCCTGAAGACTAATCTCTCTGAAAAAGTCCTTTCTTGAAATAACCACGTTTACTCACAGTTAACTGCAGATCAGAGGTTGTGCCCCACTGGCAAAGAGTCCCCTGGTACTAAGCTTAGCAGTAGGTCAGAGCTGGCACAATGGTGTACAATGCCCTCTTTCAGCACCATTCAAGGTAAGAACTATGTTCTCTATAGTGGGTAACACAGGAAAGGGAACTAAAACTGGCTTACAAAAATGGCCACTACCACATGGACTACAACAGGAAACAAAACAGGGCACACTCTCCCAGTTAGCAGGGGGGAAAAGCACCATGGGAGTATAGCCCAGTACCCTACACCCACCACAATGCATTACTAATGTGACTCTGCAGGGCACCTAACAGAAAAGGTGTCACACTCACCCGAGAGCCACATCGCAACCAGGTAAAGGCTGTCGGAGGATACAACACATTCTGCTGTCATGGAGGTGGGTTCGGCATTTGAGGCTGGCATACAGGCTGGCAAAAAAGGTTTTTAGTTTTTATTTTTTTAGTATGGAAGGGGGTTGGTGACCACTGGGGGAGTATGGGGAGGTCATCCCCCATTCCCTCCAGTGGTCATCTGGTCAGTTGGGGCACCTTTTTGAGGCTTGGTTGTGAAAATAAAAGGACCAAGTAAACCCGGCGAAATACTGCTTAACGCCGCTTTTTTTTTTCCCATTATCGGCGAAAGCCAGCCATCTGGTAGCCACGCCCATGCCCGCCCATGTCCCGCCTTCTCTAATCTACCGACACGCCCCCTTGAACTTTTGCCAGCGAAGCGACGGGAAAGCGGCGATGCTGTCAAAAATGCCGCTTTTGATTATACCGATTTCGCCGCTTTTAAGAAATCGCCGGCCATCTCCCGATTTGTGTCTGAAGATGGCCGGCGATCACTTTCGATTATAAGCTGGATAGTTATTTACATTTTTTATTGATCCTAAACATTCAACCAATACCTTTGATTCCAGTTTCCTTAAAAGAACACAATTTCTTCAGGCATGTGAAAGGCAATTCTATAAGTTTGTGCACAGAAAAATGCGCCAATTAAGTGCAAAAAATGACTTGAATATATTTTTCTGGATTTAGCTGGCGTCTTTCTCAGTAGTAGTTGTAGGTGAGCTGCATTCAAATACACTAGGTATTTCCCTGGCCCCAGGGGAATTAGAATTGAATTGTGTTTGTTTTTCCCCCCAATAATTTTTATTGAGATAGCATTGGGAACAATGAACACCACATCCAATGAAACATACAAACAGCCTGATACAAAAATGAGAAAACAAGGTGCCACCAACTCTCAGGCAGATTCTTCAGAGCCTGATAGGGCAGAGAGAGAATAAATAACAGGCAATACAAAATATGGTGTGCTCTGCACCCAAGGTACATTTCCAATTCCATAGAACCCTTCCACCCCACCCCAAATCCTCCCACTCCCTGGGAAAACACCAGCACATTCCTGATCCCCTAAGATGGAGAAGAGAACTTGTACACAAGAAGTGGCTAACTCAACAGACCACAATCTCCCTGCCAACGCTGGTAAAGGAACAAGTGTACACTTTCAAAATCTGCATGACTGTTCATAAAATTAATTACGGCGAGGCACCGGGATACATGACAGACCTCATCGACCTGCCAACAAGAAACACTGCAAAATCTGCATGATCATACCTAAACCTCCACTACCCAAGCAGCAAACGACTCAAATACAAATCCACCTATGCAACCAGCTTTTCCGACCTAAAAGCAGTAAAAACTATGCTCGACCACCTAAATTTTCGGAAAGCACTAAAGACAGACCTGTTCATAAGAGCATACCCCACCGACCCAACATAAAAATGACTGTTCACTTGCGACACAATGCAACCAAAGACAGTAACGAACATTACCTGACTCTTCTTCCCCCTTTAACTCTCTTGTTCCCCCAACTGTACCTACCTTACATGTGAGGAAAATGCCACCAAGAAGGTGGAGGTACGCTAGGTTCCTACGCAAGGAAACGCACAAAGCAGGGAGTAGGAAGGGAAGGCTCCTCCAAGAAACCGTGGAAGATGTATATTGTAAATCAAACCTTTATTCCAAGTTACACAGTGAAAAACATGACTCGACACAGCTGTGTTTCGGCGCTAAAAAGCGCTTTCCTCAGGAGTCTACAAAATAAGTATTACTATTAAAAAAATGTTTCACAAAGAAATATTACATATATAAAAAAAGGAGAACTAAACATCACATATGTATCTTAATATAAAGTATACAAATAAACTCTTTAAAATAATATATACTTTAGACACACAAGCAAACCTATTTAAAAAAATGTTTACAAAATAAATAGTAAACCATTGGACAGGTATAAAACCTATTTCCATAAAATGGTATTGTAATTAATTTTTGTCATTTAAAATTAAAAACGTATGAACACATTTATAAACTTATTTAAAAGAGAAATATTTTAGTTCCCCATGAAAGGAGTTTTGAGGGTAAGGAACAGGCTACAGTTGGATTGGGCTCAGGATTCAGAGCTTTTGAGGACAAGTTGGAACTAAGAGACTGGAGAGGGCAGGGGCTGGGCTGCTCTCTTGGCCTACAAAAACAGTACCAAATGGTATCAACCATTCAATTATATGTAGCACAATAGTAAGAATTATATCATGGAATGTAGGCGGGGTGAACTCGCCCATAAAAAGATCTAAGATATTACAACAGCTAAATAGGCAGAAAACGGATATTGCACTCTTACAAGAGACACACTTGGACCAAACCGAGCATGCCAAACTCAGCACATGGTGGGTTGGGAACTGTATTGCAGCGAATGCGCAAGGAAAAAAGGGAGGAGTAGCGGTGCTATTTAGAAAGGGCATAGCCTCAGCGATCAACCCACTTTTGATTGACACCGCAGGACGATATGTCATCCTAGAGGTGGTAGTCGGGCGGCAGAAACTACTAATCTGCAATATATATGCCCCAAATAGCTACGACCGGAGATTTTTCCAAAGCCTGCTCAATTTCCTGTTAAAACAATCGCATGCAGCCATGGTAGTGGGGGGTGATTTTAATGCAGCCTGGGACCCCTTTCTGGACAGATCAGCCCCGGGGGCAGCTTCTTATTATAATAATAAAGGACTTCTGCAGATGAGCCAGTTGTTAGACCTCATTGATGTCTGGCGGGTGCTACACCCAGGCGAGAAAGATTATACTCACCTTTCACGGGCCCATTCGACTCAGTCGCGAATTGACTATATTCTGACATCGCGCCAAATGTTTGGGGAGGTGACCATGGCAGAAATTGGACCATATGCGGTGTCCGATCATGCCTGGGTTAAGATCGAGTGGATGCCTGGGGGTATGGCCCAACAGAAGTATAGATGGCATTTCCCCCTGGAGTTAAGTTCCGATCCAATGCTTAAGGGCCGCTTGCATGCTAGCTGGGCAGAATATAATACACATAACCAAGAACATTTAGAAGACCCTGTTTTGTTCTGGGAAGCGGCTAAGGTGGTTCTCAAGGGGGAAATTATAAGTCACGCACATTATGTGAGGAAGACGCGGGACAGAGAGATATTACGTCTGAGTAAACAGCTGTGTCAGGCGCGGAAGAGATATGGGGACACATACGCGATAGGAGACAAGCAACAAGTGCTAGAGCTTCAAACCGCTTTGAACGAATTGCTGCAGGGGAGGGCACATAAGTCCCAGACCTACTATCGATACATGCTTTACAAACATGGTAATAAAATGGGCAGACTGATGTCGAAAGTAATTACTCCTCGGGGTGGGACTCGAAACATCTTAGCACTTCGGCAAAAAGGGGGAGGTCTCCACACAACAGGGCAATTTGTGATACTTTCCAGACTTTTTATAGGGGGCTATATGCCCCTCCAGAGGAAGAGGGCCTTCCTAGCCAGATGTACTTAGATAACATAGCATTGCCAAGACTCACAGCACAGGAGCTGGACTGCCTCAACCAATTAATAACGGAAGATGAAGTTAGTTTGGCTATAACACGAAGTCCACGGTTGAAGGCCCCAGGACCAGATGGCCTTCGAGGGGAATTCTGTAAATTGATGGAGGGTGGCATTATACCAGCCCTTACTAGATTTTTAAATCAATTAATAGAGAGACAGGCAATGCCCCCCGATCTGAACAGAGCCCACATAATAGTCTTGCTTAAGCCTGGGAGGGACCCTTTAGAGCCAACCTCGTACCGCCCTATCTCCTTATTGAACTATGATGCCAAACTGCTGGCGAAAATCTTGGCCAACAGGTTGGCAAGACTATTGCCTAGATTGATACATGAAAGCCAGGTTGGCTTCGTGGGGGGTAGGGCGGTGAGCAAAAATTTGAGGAAGATTTTGACATCATTGGAGCAAAGCTCACAGGGTAACATAGCGTCGCTGCTAGTTAGCTTCGACGCGGAAAAGGCTTTCGACAAAGTCCACTGGGAATTCCTCTTTGACACCTTGGAGTGCTATGGTTTCTCCGGGCGGTTTGTCAAAGTGATCCAAGTCCTATATGCCAATCCCAGTGCAACAATGTGGATAAACGGGCTTGAGTCAGAGAGCTTTCCTATTAGGAGGGGCCCGAGGCAGGGCTGCCCATTAGCCCCCCTTCTTTTTGTGCTGACCTTAGACCCCCTAATAAGAGAGATTATGGAGAATCCTATGATTCAAGGAGTCAGAGTGGGACCCCGCATGTTTAACATCACAGCATTTGCAGACGACCTCCTGGTACATCTCACGAACCCGAGAGAGTCGCTAGACACATTATTGGAGGCATTTCGTGAATACGGAGATTATGCAGGTTTTAGAATAAACTTGGACAAGTCTGAAGCTCTGGCCTCGCCAGTGGTGAATCAGAGAGACTGGGGACCTGGGTTCGCATTGAAGTGGGCCAATGACTCTTTCAAATACTTGGGTATTCGACTCACAATGAATACCTCAGACCTATATCAGTTAAATGTTAAGATCCTACTAGTGCATACTAGGAACAAATTAGACTCTTGGATGAACCTCCCTTTGTCTCTGATGGGGCGGGTACATCTAATACAGATGGTGTTGTTCCCTCGCTGGCTATATGTCCTACAATCACTGCCAATCCGCTTGACGAAGAATGATTTGAAACGAGTGACCCGCCTTTTTAGTCGATTCTGCTGGGCAGGGAAGAAGCCAAAATTCAGACAGGACATGTTAGTTGGGAGCTGGAAGCAAGGAGGTATAGGCTTCCCGGACTTGTTCCTATACAACCAGGCATGCCTGATGCGACATCTGGGGGATTTCTTTCACGATACGCAATATTACACACCCCTAACCTTTGAGAAAGCCTTCTTTGCGCCTTATGATGTGTTGGCACTTTTCCATTTACCTCATAGCCTTATCCCGTTTAAATTTAAAACAAGCATTTTACTTCAGCCTCTTAGAGAGACGTGGCAATGGTGGATGAGGCAGATGGGAGGACATCCATACATCACTGATCAAATACCGATTATAGGCAACCCAGTATTTGAAGCGGGACTAGACAACCCAGTCTTTGGTAGGTGGCAAGGGCTGGGCATCACGAAACTGGAACATTTGCTAATGGAGAATGGGGAGATATAAACATTCAACGCTCTCCAGGACAAGGTGGCGGCAGCATGGGACAATAGGTTCGCCTATGCACAGGTCACACACTATATGAAATCCCTAAACCAGGCAACTCTGAAGGGGCGGATGGGGGAAACAATTCGAGGTTTTTTTGAGGAGTTGTTAACAGAGAGGTATTCGGTCTCTGGTCTGTAAGCAGCCTTGGCCCGGCGTCGACCCAAGAGACAATATGAAGACCTTAAACATAAATGGGAACAAGATATAGGGTCCTCGTTAGCGTCTTGGGATGTGGCAGCTACACTGAAAGGTATTCGTATGCTAGTACAGGATGGATATAGAGTAGTCCTCTGAGGCTACATGTCTAAAGCACAGCTGGCTCATGTGATGGGGCTGGACAGTTCAGCTTGTTCCAAATGTGGAAGGGATCCCGGCTCATTGTATCATGCCTTATGGCAATGTCCCAAGGTGCGTGCATTTTGGCAGCGGGTAAAAGGTTTTATAATTCGACTGGGGAATAAGATTCAAGGGACGGATAGGCAGTTTCTGCTGGATCAACCAAGAGCCTTTGCCCCGCTACGTGCCCCCGCTATAAAACTATGCAGGAAACTGAGTTTGGTAGCTCGGAAGTGCATTATGCAATATTGGACATCTCCAGAGGAGCCGGCCTACTGGCACTGGCGAAACCAAGTGCACCTCTTGGCCTCTTGGGAAGCAAGAGATTCAAAACGATCGCCCAAACGTAGAGCACAATTTCTCCAGATCTGGATGCCGTATCTGCAAGCTCCTAGCCCAAGGGGGCGTAGCTTGCTCCTCAGTGCCTGATAAAGCCGAAGTGAAGTGGTGGGGAATGGAGGAGGCCTGGAGCTGGAGAGCGAGACAGGACCGTTTCCTGCTTGCCGGGGGGGGGGGGGGGGGAGGTAGAAGGGGGCAGGGGAGGGAGTAGCTAGGGGGGAGGTGCGGGAGGGGATTGGAAGGCTTGGGGGTTAGGGTGTTAAGGTGGAGGTAAGGCTCTGGTAATAAGTCACCATTGCAGGGACCATGAACATGATTCGATATTACTAGGCTAATGAGAAGTCCCCCTTTTGATGGAGATTGGATATTGAGTAGATGGATGATCTTTAGATACACAGAGAGTTATGAATGGTTACATGTCACAGCCGATCCAGTACATCACCACTATGCTCCTATAACTGCGAAGTATAACTGGGGGTGGGGTGGAGACTGGGAGGGGGGAAGAGTGGAGGGATAAAAAATAAAAGTTTGACCCTGGTTAAATTTTGGGAGAACTATGCATTGTACAATAGAAACGTTCTGTAATACTGCTTATACTATTGTGCTGTACCATATTGAGGTGTCAATAAAACAGTTGAAACATAAAAGAGAAATATTTTGTATATTCGTCTGTGTCTATGGTATACAGCTTATAAATATTATGTACACAAATAAAGTTAACAAATAAACGATCATACATATATCCATAAACAATGTATGAGTATTAGAAATCAATATAAACATAGATCTACATGCTGGTTTCACGCTCACATAAAAATATTCTTAAAGAATTATGTATGCATACCATTGGCCTAAAAAAACCATTATTATTTAAAATGCCAAATTAAGGACAAAATCAAAAATAATATATGAATAAACAAATACATTTTTACTGACCTTATAGTGTACAGCAGATTTTGTATATTCTATTATCTATGATATATTGGTGTTACGTAATACCGGATATAGGTATTTTATCCTATAAATAATAGCAGAATAATCGCTAATTAATAAGCATGAATATCTCAGGATAAAAAGGAATACAACGAAGAAGGACTATCTAGATTTAGCGTGGACGCTGTTCAAAAATACTGTCCCGTCTGTGGCCGTGACAACCCTCAGACTTACCCTGTTTCTGGGAGTCAGTGTCTGTGCTGGCTTCTGCTTGTCTCTGTGTCTGTGTCTGTCTTAGGTTCTCTCTGGCTCTGTGTGCTGATTGCCCTACTGAACCTCACCTGTGTGGGCTATGCCTCTTCCAAGATGGCTGCCGCCTCCTCCTCTTTGCCAGTATCCAAGATGGCTCCCGCTGTTCCTTGCTATGGGCTGACTGCTCTGTGTGTCAAGCCTCTGTTTGGTTGCAAGGTGATTGCTGCAGCTGTGGCTCTGGTGTTGATGGGCTTTATTAGTCACTTGGAGACTACAGTCCGGGCCTTTGCATCTCATCTAAAGGTCCTGGTGTATAGAGTGCTCTGTACACAGTTTCAGTGTTTGCTCTGTGTGAGTTTCTATGTTTGTTTAGACTAGCTAGCTTAGGCACCGTCTGGCTTGTAGCCTGTGTATAGCTTTGCTAGTGCTCTGTGTTTGTTTAGACTAGTTAGCTTAGGCACCGTCTGGCTTGTGAGCCTGTGCATAGCTCTGCTAGTTCTCTGTGTTTGTTTCCAGTGCATGACTAGTTAGCTTAGGCACCGTCTGGCTTGTAGCCTGTGCATAGCTTTGCTAGTTCTCTGTGCTTGTTTCCAGTGCATGACTAGTTAGCTTAGGCACCATCTGGCTTGTAGCCTGTGCATAGCTTTGCTAGTGCTCTGTGGTTGTCTAAACTAGCCAGCTTAGGCACCGTCTGGCTTGTAGCCTGTGCATAGCTCTGCTAGTTCTCTGTGCTTGTTCCTAGTGTTAGACTAGCCGCCCTTGCTAGCCACTATTCCGAGACTGTGTTTGCTCCTAGTGTTAGACTGGCCGCCCTTGCTAGTCACTATCCCGAGTCTGTGATTGTTCCTAGTGTAGACTAGCCAGCTTAGGCACCGTCTGGCTTGTAGCCTGTGCATAGCTCTGCTAGTTCTCTGTGTTGTTCCTAGTGTAGACTAGCCAGCTTAGGCACCGTCTGGCTTGTAGCCTGTGCATAGCTCTGCTAGTTCTCTGTGTTGTTCCTAGTGTAGACTAGCCAGCTTAGGCACCGTCTGGCTTGTAGCCTGTGCATAGCTCTGCTAGTTCTCTGTGTTGTTCCTAGTGTAGACTAGCCAGCTTAGGCACCGTCTGGCTTGTAGCCTGTGCATAGCTCTGCTAGTTCTCTGTGTTGTTCCTAGTGTAGACTAGCCAGCTTAGGCACCGTCTGGCTTGTAGCCTGTGCATAGCTCTGCTAGTTCTCTGTGTTGTTCCTAGTGTAGACTAGCCAGCTTAGGCACCGTCTGGCTTGTAGCCTGTGCATAGCTCTGCTAGTTCTCTGTGTTGGTTCCTAGTGATAGACTAGCCAGCTTAGGCACCGTCTGGCTTGTAGCCTGTGTATAGCTTTGCTAGTTCCCTGGGTTTGTTCCTATTACTTGACTAGCCAGCTTAGGCACCGTGTGGCTTGTAGCCTGTGTAAAGCTTTGCTAGTGTTCTGCGTTTGTTTCCAGTGCATGACTTGTTAGCTTGGGCACAGCTTAGTTGTTAGCTGGTGTATAGCCTTACAAGTCTCCTAAGTTTGCTCCGTGTATGTTTCTTGTGTATTACTGGTTTGCCTGGGTATAGCGTTCCTATTAGCCTGGGTACAGTCTACTAGTCATTGTGTTGAAACCTGCCGACTGCCAGAACCCGGACAGTCCCTGCCTGTCTGCCTTGCCTTCGCCTAGGTGCCAGGGGGCACTCCTGGATCTTCATTCTTGCTGTTCCTGCTTGCAAGTTCCAGTTCCGGGTTTTCCTGTAAGTCCTACCGGCTGCCAGAACCTGAGGGCTCAACCCTCGGGGAAAGGCGGTCAAGTGTAGGTGAAGCTTAGGTCCAGTGTGTTCCAGTCCAGCGGGTTTCACTCCTGTATGTTCCAGTCCAGTGGGACCACTCCAGTGTGTCCAGTCCAGCGGGCCCCACTCCAGTGCGCACCCGTCCGGTGCGTTCCAGTTCCGAGTGTTCCGGTGCAGTCCGGGGTTTCCGGTCCAGTCTTGTCTCATCTCCACCTGAAAGGTGATCTTGCCTGCCACAGCCGCTCCACGGTAGTGGCCTATGGACTCACAAACCCCGTTCTCCCGGGGAAGAAGCCTGAAAGTATGCCAAGGTCCTCGAGAGCGCGACAAATACCATCCTGGAGGCCCAGGCCATACATATTCCGCGAATTAGAAAAGAAAGACGGAACTCCAAAAGACAGCCGGCCTGGTTGAAAAGTGAGGTGAAGGAAGCTATTAGGGCTAAAAGAAACGCCTTCAGAAAATGGAAGAAGGAACCGTCTGAAAATAACAAGAAGCAGCATAAGGAGTGTCAAAGCAAATGCAAGGCGCAGATAAAGAAGGCCAAGAGGGATTAAGAAAAAAAGATAGCATTAGAGGCAAAAAAACATAGTAAAAATTTTTTTCGGTATATTAAAAGCAGGAAGCCGGCAAAAGAATCGGTTGGGCCACTGGATGACCGAGGGGTAAAAGGGGCGATCAAGGAAGACAAAGACGTAGCGGAGAGACTGAATGAATTCTTTGCTTCGGTCTTCACTGAGGAAGATTTGGATGGGATACCGGTGTCGGAAATGGTATTTCAAGCGGACGAGTCAGAGAAACTTACTGACTTCACGGTAAACCTGGAGGACGTAATGAGGCAGTTCAGCAAACTGAAGAGTAGCAAATCTCCTGGACCGGATGGTATTCATCCTAGAGTACTGATAGAACTGAAAAACGAGCTTGCGGAGCTACTGCTAGTGATATGCAACTTATCCTTAAAATCGAGCGTGGTAGCAGAAGATTGGAGGGTGGCCAATGTAACGCCGATTTTTAAAAAAGGCTCCAGGGGAGATCCTGGAAATTATAGACCGGTGAGTCTGACGTCGGTGCCGGGGAAAATGGTAGAGGCTATTATTAAAAACAAAATTACAGAGCACATCCGAGGACATGGATTACTGAGACCGAGTCAGCACGGCTTTTGTGTGGGGAAATCTTGCCTGACCAATTTACTTCAATTCTTTGAAGGAGTAAACAAACATGTGGACAAAGGGGAACTGGTTGATATTGAGGCATATTTTCAAAGCACTTTGGGAGGCTAAGTTCCATAGGTTTCTATGGAACTTTGGGAGGCTAAGTGCTTTGAAAATGAGCCTCATTGTGTATCTGGATTTCCAAAAGGCGTTTGACAAGGTACCTCATGAAAGGCTACAGAGGAAATTGGAGGGTCATGGGATAGGAGGAAATGTCCTATTGTGGATTAAAAACTGGTTGAAGGATAGGAAACAGAGAGTGGGGTTAAATGGGCAGTATTCACAATGGAGAAGGGTAGTTAGTGGGGTTCCTCAGGGGTCTGTGCTAGGACCGCTGCTTTTTAATATATTTATAAATGATTTAGAGATGGGAGTAACTAGTGAGGTAATTAAATTTGCTGATGACACAAAGTTATTCAAAGTCGTTAAATCGCGACAGGATTGTGAAAAATTACAAGAGGACCTTACGAGACTGGGAGACTGGGCGGCTAAATGGCAGATGACGTTTAATATGAGCAAGTGCAAGGTGATGCATGTGGGAAAAAAGAACCCGAATTATAGCTATGTCATGCAAGGTTCCACGGTAGGAGTTACGGACCAAGAAAGGGATCTGGGTGTCGTCGTCGATAACACACTGAAACCTTCTGCTCAGTGTGCTGCTGTGGCTAGGAAAGCGAATAGAATGTTGGGTATTATTAGGAAAGGTATGGAAAACAGGTGTGAGGATGTTATAATGCCGTTGTATCGCTCCATGGTGCGACCGCACCTTGAGTATTGTGTTCAATTCTGGTCGCCGCATCTCAAGAAAGATATAGTAGAATTGGAAAAGGTGCAGCGAAGGGCGACTAAAATGATAGCGGGGATGGGACGACTTCCCTATGAAGAAAGACTAAGGAGGCTAGGGTTATTCAGCTTGGAGAAGAGACGGCTGAGGGGAGACATGATAGAGGTATATAAAATAATGAGTGGAGTGGAACAGGTGGATGTGAAGCGTCTGTTCACGCTTTCCAAAAATACTAGGACTAGGGGGCATGCGATTATAGATGGGTTGTGTCCATCAACCAGCAGAGGGAGATAGAGAGCACACTTTTTTCAGTGCCTCATACCAGCTTGCTCCACTGCCTCTCTTCAGTATTCTCTATCTCCCCTAGCAGAGTGGCTGCAGCTTCTTCGAGCTCCATCTAAAATCTGCCTGGAGGTTGCTCCTGTGCTTTTGCCAGTTGTTAGCAGGGGTGTTGGAGGCTATAGCAGCTTCACTTTAAAGGCACATAGGTTCGCCCTTTCCCTGCCTTACCCATACCTCCGTGGATGTGGACACATTGCTTAGCTTTCCCTGTCCTTCCCCACCAACAGTGGATGCAGGCACATAGGTTCGCCCTTTCCCTGCCTTTCCCACTGAGAGCCTCCGGAGTTCTATTTACCTCTGCTTTCCTCACAGCGTTAAAAAAAAAAAAAAGTTGCGTTGCGCTTTGGTGCTTAGATGCTGGAACAGAGGTTTTTCCTTGCCTTTTTCTGTGGGACCGGAGCTGTGATACTCGGTCCAGTGAGGTAAGAGTGTTTTCTGACTCCTCCGGGGTGGGCCCGCGATTGGGGCGATTTTGGCGCGAACCGCCATTTTGAATTTTACTGCCGTTTTCGGCGATGGCTACAGAGACAGTAAATCGCTGTTCCAAGTGTGGCAAGCGCAGATCAGCAGCGGGGCTCCGTAAATCGTGCTGTACAGACGTTAGAGCCGGCCCGAGCATGGCGAGCGACGATTCTTCGCGCTCTGAGCTGGCAGCGGGCGCCATTTTGAATTTACCACATGGCGCGACCTCCGCTGAGATGGAGAGTCCTGAGCCCGGGGGGAGGCCTCGGAGTGAGGCTGATATGGGAGCTACTAGCCCCGGCAGAGATCCGGGTGCCCAGGGTGAGTTTTTCTCCCCTGATTTTGTCTTATTAATGCATAAAGCATACATGCCCGGCATGGGCCTCTTCTAATGCCCCCGCCGGTGGATTCTAGCCTGTGTATGCCCTCTGAGGCGTTATTCCCTGATAATTGGCAGAATATGAAGCGCAGAAGGGCTCATTCCCCTTCAGAGAGTGCTGCACCTCCATTCCCCCCCCCCCCCCCCCCCCCCCCAGGCTGCGAGGATTCGGAGGACTCTGGCAGGCCTTCATGGTCTGAGGAGCCAGAGTCTGGTGCAGAAGTGACTCAGGATCTGGACGATCCCTCCGTGGTGAGGATTTTCCACCGTGATGAGCTGCCAGCGCTTATTTCTGATGCCCTGCAGGCTCTCTCTATTGAGGACCCTGCCAGTAGCACAGCCTCCTCTGTGAATCCTAGGATGGCTAGTATCAAAAAGCCTGCTCGAGCCTTTCCTTTGCATGACTCCATCCAAGAGCTTATTTTGGCTCAATGGGCTGACCCCGAGGGACCTTTGAAAGTTTCCAAGGCTATGGGGCAATTATACCATCTGAGTGAGGAGCATATGGCTCGCTTTGCTATGCCTAAAGTGGATGCCCTAGTCACAGCTGTGACAAAGAGAACTACCCTCCCTGTTGAAGGAGGTGTTGCCCTGAAGGATATTCAAGACCGTAGGCTGGAAGCAGCACTTAAACGGTCCTTTGAAATTGCAGGTCTTACTGTTTGGGCGTCTGTATGCAGTTGTTATGCTGCTAGAGCCTGCCTGGCTTGGTTGCAACAGGCAGTGGAACAGCCCGGTGATGGAGCTGAGCCCTTTTCAGATGTGGCTCCGCGGATGGAGTCGGTCTTGTCCTTTGTTGCTGACGCCCTTTATGATATTGTCAGAGCTTCGGCTAAACACATGGCAGTAGCAGTGGCGGCTCGCCGTCTTCTTTGGCTACGGCATTGGGCGGCGGACATGGCCTCTAAGCAAAGGTTGGTGAAGTTGCCCTTTCAAGGCCTTCTCCTGTTTGGTGAGGAGTTGGAGAAAATTGTGAAGGGCCTGGGTGAGGCTAAACCCCAGTGCTTGCCCGAAGATAGGCCTCGGCCTTCCTCTAAGGGTGCGGCGGTCCACTCCTCTTACAGACCTCGCTTCCGTGAAGCTCGAAGGTACCGCCCGGGGCGTTCTGCTGGGTTCACTTCTCGTGCCCGTTTTCACAGAGGAACTCCTTTCGCTCTGACAAACGTTCCACAGCCACTGGCTCAAGGCCTGGAGTTCAGGGGCGACCCTCTCAATGATGGTGCGCCGGCCCTCTCCTCGAGTCATGTCATCCCTCATCCACACCCTTGTCATCTCTCGTTTAGACTACTGCAATCTGCTTCTTGCTGGCCTCCCACTTAGTTACCTCTCCCCTCTCCAGTCGGTTCAAAACTCTGCTGCCCGTCTCATCTTCCGCCAGGGTCGCTTTACTCATACTACCCCTCTCCTCAAGACCCTTCACTGGCTCCCTATCCGTTTTTGCATCCTGTTCAAACTTCTTCTACTAACCTATAAATGTACTCACTCTGCTGCTCCCCAGTATCTCTCCACACTCGTCCTTCCCTACACCCCTTCCCGTGCACTCCGCTCCATGGATAAATCCTTCTTCTCTGTTCCCTTCTCCACTACTGCCAACTCCAGACTTCGCGCCTTCTGTCTCGCTGCACCCTACGCCTGGAATAAACTTCCTGAGCCCCTACGTCTTGCCCCATCCTTGGCCACCTTTAAATCTAGACTGAAAGCCCACCTCTTTAACATTGCTTTTGACTCGTAACCACTTGTAACCACTCGCCTCCACCTACCCTCCTCTCTTCCTTCCCGTTCACATTAATTGATTTGATTTGCTTACTTTATTTATTTTTTGTCTATTAGATTGTAAGCTCTTTGAGCAGGGACTGTCTTTTTTCTATGTTTGTGCAGCGCTGCGTATGCCTTGTAGCGCTATAGAAATGCTAAATAGTAGTAGTAGTAGTAGTAGTAATCAGAGGACGTCTTTCCCTCTTTGCTGAGGAGTGGGCCAACATTTCCTCAGATCAGTGGGTCTTGGACCTGATCAGAGACGGTTACAGAATAGAATTCGACGCCCCTGTAAGAGACGTGTTTGTGGAGTCCCGATGCGGTTCTGCCGCCAAATGGGCGGCGGTAAAGGAGACTTTACAAGGTCTGATTCAGATAGGGGCCGTGTCCCCGGTACCTCCCTCCGAACACGGCTGCGGCCGCTACTCCATCTACTTTGTGGTGCCGTGAAAAGGAGGGTCTTTTTGCCCTATTCTGGACTTAAAAGAATTAAACAAGTCTCTGAGAGTGTGGCATTTTCACATGGAAACCCTGCGCTCCGTCATTGCGGCGGTACAGCCAGGAGAGTTTCTCACGTCTCTAGACCTGAAAGAAGCTTACTTGCACATTCCAATTTGGCCCCCGCACCAGAACTTTCTGAGGTTTGCGGTGATGGGAAAGCATTTCCAGTTCCGGACCTTGCCTTTTGGCCTCGCCACAGCTCCCCGCACCTTTTCGAAGGTTATGGTGGTAGTAGCTGCCTTTCTAAGGCGAGAGGGTATTCGGGTTCACCCGTACCTGGACGACTGACTCATTCGAGCAAACTCTGCTGCAGAGAGTCAGCATGTAACAGCCAGTGGTCTCAGTACTTCAGTCTCTGGGCTGGGTCGTCAATTTGGCCAAAAGTCACCTGACCCCCTCGCAGTCTCTAGAATATTTGGGGGCCAGGTTCGACACAGCCTCGGGGTATGTGTACCTACCCGAGCAAAGGTGGTGCAAGCTTCAGAATCAGGTCCGTCTGCTCCTGAGGATGCCCCTCCCGCGAGCTTGGGACATTGTCCAGCTGCTTGGATCGATGACGGCCACCATGGAACTGGTGCCCTGGGTGAGAGCGCACCTGAGACCTCTACAGTATGCTCTACTCCAAAGATGGTCTCCAGGAGATCAGGATTACCAATGCAGACTCTCTTGGCTCCCTGCGGCCCGACTCAGCATGGAGTGGTGGCTCTCAGACAGCATGCTGCGGCGAGGAATGCCGCTGGTGCTCCACGATTGGTGCCTAGTGGTGACAGATGCCAGTCTGAAAGGCTGGGGCGCACATTGCAAGGGGAAGCATGCCCAGGGTCTATGGACACCCGAGGAGTCGGAGTGGTCCATCAACCGCCTAGAGTTGAAAGCGGTGTTTCAGGCGCTTCTGGCCTTTCAAGTGACCCTGAAAGGATTGGCTGTCAGAGTGATGTCGGACAACACGACAGCAGTGGCCTACATAAATCGACAAGGCGGCACTCAGTGCAGAGCTCTAGCCGCGCAGGCCGAACAAATTTGCCACTGGGCCGAGCTGCATCTACAGTTTCTGTCGGCAGCTCACATTGCAGGTCAGAGCAACGTGCAAGCCGATTATCTAAGCAGGCATCAGATCGATCCAGCGGAGTGGGAACTTGCAGACGAAGTGTTTCTGCAGATATGTGCCAAGCGGGGCAAGCCCGTGATCGATCTAATGGCGACAAGCACCAATGCCAAAGTCCCGTGCTTCTTCAGCAGACGGAGAGATCCTCGCGCGGCGGGGTTGGATGCCTTGGCTCAACCCTGGCCTCCGGGCCTACTGTATGTGTTCCCTCCGTGGCCCTTGATAGGGCTTGTGCTCCTGCGGATTCGGCTGTATCCAGGAGAAGTGGTTCTCGTCGCTCTGGATGGGCCCAGGAGGCCTTGGTATGCGGACCTCCAACAGATGCTCGTAGAGGATCCCCTTCAGTTACCTCGGTTCCCAACCTCAATACCATTTTAATTTATACCTGTTGGTACGAGGCAACACTTTTTATTTCATTCAAGAGACTACATTTTTACAAGCTCCTTTGTCTGTCAGTATATCCCCTGTGCTACTACTGATTGACCCCTGATGAAGGTTTTTTTAAAAACCGAAACACGGACCGTGTTGGGTCCTCAATAAAGTTTTTTGGAGCATCTCACCCCTGATCCTGGCTTGATCTCTTGAAACTGTGTTTCCACTTGCTTCTCTCTTGTGTTGAACTTTTGTGGAAATTTTTGGACCTTTTATTTCTACGGTTCCCAACCTGTTGTCACAGGGTCCGGTGACTATGGAGGACGCCGACCGATTTGGTCTTATGGCCTGGTGATTGAGAGGGCGCAATTGAGAGGCAGAGGCTATTCCAATAAAGTAATTACCACTCTCTTGCAAGGCCGCAAGCGTTCCACTTCCGTGGCTTATGCCAGGATTTGGCGCCAGTTTGAGGTCTGGTGTGCTTCCAGAGAGATCACACCCCTGCGGGCTCCTGTCTCGCCGATTCTGGACTTTTTGCAGGTTGGTGTACAAAAAGGCTTGGCCTATAATTCCCTGCGGGTGCAAGTGGCAGCGTTGGCCTCCCTGCGTGGCAAGGTTGAAGGCGTGTCTTTAGCTGTTCATCCGGATGTGGCACGGTTTCTTAGAGGGGTGTTTCGGCTCCGTCCTCCCGTGCGTGCACCTTGTCCAGCTTGGAACCTGGGGCTAGTGCTGAAGGCCCTTCAGGGTGCTCCCTTTGAACTGCTTCGGCGTGCTTCAGAGAAAGATTTGACACTGAAGGCTGTCTTGTTAGTGGCCATTACTTCGGCGAGATGGGTGTCAGAGCTCCAGGCACTGTCCTGTAGAGACCCTTTTCTGCAGTTTTCAGAGTCTGGGGTCACGGTTCGGACCGTGCCTTCCTTCTTGCCTAAGGTGGTTTCAGCGTTTCACTTAAACCAGCCTATTTTTCTACCCTCTTTTGTTAAGGAGGAGTTTCCAGAATCCTTTGGGCAGTTGCACCTGTTGGATGTGCGCAGACTCTGCTGCAGTATCTGCGAGTTACTAACTCTTTCAGGACCTCTGATCATCTGTTTGTTTTGCTATCAGGTCCTCGCAGAGGGTCTCCAGCGTCTAAAGCCACTATTGCCCGCTGGCTTAAAGAATCTATCTTTTCAGCTTATTTGCTTGCCGGCCGGCCTCCGCCTGATGCCTTTAAGGCGCATTCCACTAGAGGAATTTCCTCTTCTTGGGCTGAAACTGGAGCACTCTCTCTTCAAGAGATTTGTAGTGCAGCAACATGGGCTTCTAAGATCTTTTGCCCGACATTACAGGCTGGATGTGGCTGCCAGGAGGGGCGCACATTTTGGAGCGCAAGTGCTGGCGCGTGGTGTGGCTTGTTCCCACCCTATCTAGGGGTTGCTTTGATACATCCCATCTGTAATGGCTGCATCTGCTTGATGACAAGGAAGGGAAAATTAGGTTCTTACCGTGATAATTTTCTTTAGTCATAGCAGATGCAGCCATGATCCCTCCCTGTCTGATTGCTATCTGCTGTAAATCTATTTCAGGTTCTGTTCATGTTTCCTGGAGATTCCGTCCTTGGGAGAAAGTCTGAAAACAGTCTTCAGGATTCTTGTTCAATTAAAGGAGGATGACTTAATTCCCTCCAGTTTCATGTTTTGGAGGATGAGTTTATACCCTCCGGGAGGATGTTTCATTCCCTCCATTCTGAGTTAATGCCCTTTGTTGTAGGGCCATCGTTCGCTGTGAGGAAAGCTTATGTTATTCCCATTGCGGTTTGCCATACTGCTTTGGAAGCTTCAAATACTGAAGAGAGGCAGTGGAGCAAGCTGGTATGAGGCACTGAAAAAAGTGTGCTCTCTATCTCCCTCTGCTGGTTGATGGACACAACCCATCTGTAATGGCTGCATCTGCTATGACTAAAGGAAAGAAAATTATCACGGTAAGAACCTAATTTTCCCATACGTTTTTAATTTTAAATGACAAAAATTAATTACAACACCATTTTATGAAATAGTTTTTCTACCTGTCCAATAGTTTATTATTTATTTTGTATACTTTTTTAAATAGGTTTGCTTGTGTGTCTAAAGTATATATTATTTTAAAGAGTTTATTTGTAAACTTTATATTAAGATACATATGTGATGTTTAGTTCTCCTTTTTTATGTATGTAATATTTCTTTGTGAAATATTTTTTAATAGTAATACTTATTTTGTAGACTCCTGAGGAAGGCGCTTTTTAGCACCGAAACACAGCTGTGTCGAGTTAAGTTTTTCACTGTGTAACTTGGAATAAAGGTTTGATTTACAATATACGTCTTCCCCGGTTTCTTGGAGGAGCCTTCCCTTCCTACTCCCTGCTGTATGCCTACCTTACATGTACCTCATTCTACTACAATATCACTTTGTATTCATTCATACCATGTATTTGTTCAGACCGTAATCGGCTAACACCGTTAACGGTGATATGTAAGTCACATTGAGCCTGCAAAAGGTGGGAAAATATGGGATAGAAATGTAACAAATAATAATAATAAGACCACTTCTTCTGCACCTGCAAGACTCACGCTATAAAGCCCAGGACACACATTCAGTATGGGCTGAGGACCACACACTCCACCAGCATATGTACCAGCGTACCACACACACATTTACATTTCACACATTCAGAATCTAATTTTGTACTTGTGGCAATGGAAGGTTAAGTGACTTGCCCAAGATCACAGGGACCAGCAGCAAGATTTGAACCTGGCTTTGCTGGTTGTCAGCCTGGTACTGTACCACTAGGCTACTCCTCCACAAAGCTAAAGAACTTCCTGTTACAGAGAGAGGCTTGAGGCCGGTTGAGTGTGCTTTCACTGCAAAGGTCAAGGTCCATAAGAAATAGGAAGATGGAGCACACAGAGGAGAGAGGGCTGCCAGAGTGGGGCGCCTAAATTGAGGCACCAAGCTATAGAATTGCCGCCATAGACTACACAAATGAATTATCCATTAAGACAATTATTTAGACAAAACAGTTGATTGGCACTCTCAAGGAGCAGAGATTATCTACATTTGTCAATAATAAATCCTGCTTTGGAGAAGAAACGTTCACATGGAACTGTGGTTGCTGGAGTACAAAGATAATGTCTTACCAATTTTGAAAGAGCTGGGTTCTCGGTGCAGCGTCTTCTCTACCAGTCTAAAATGTGAACTTCTCCAGCTGAAGTGGGCTCTGCTTTATAAAGTTTCAACTCGCGTACTAGTTGTTCTTCATCTTCATCATCGGAGCTAGGTTGCAGATTGAATTTCATTTTCTTCTGTGGTTGTTTCTTGGGAAATGGAAGTAAAGGTCTAGGGCTTGAAGTTTCCACAGCAAGCAATTGTTTGATGGAAAGCCAGTTGTCTTCTCGTTCTGTATGAGTGAGTAGTGCTGGGTTGGTCTGATGCAGAGCCAGGGTGGACCCAGAAGTTATCCAGATATGGGATACTCGGAAAACTATCTGGATAAGTTAGGGTAGCAAAATAACCACCCTAACTTACTTGGATAGTTATCTGGGTACTGGCCCTGAATATCAGTGGTACCTGAATAACTTCCATTGGCTGCTTTATACCCAGATATTCAGCACTGATTTCCAGATATAGATTTAGTTACCGCAGTCAGTATTTGAATACAACGCTGACTGTGGTGTTTAAATATTAGGGGAAATATTTATGTGATTCAGATTGAATGTACTCTAAAAGTGGTGTACATAAATATAAATATGTTAATCACATAAGTATCTTACATTGATATACATCATAGAAGCTATAAATACATTAATCACATAAATATTATACCTTTATATACATCAGTTATCTAGTGGCATGGATGGACAATGTCACATGTACATTGACTTCCAATATATGAGTATTTTGTTGAACTCTATACAATCGATTGAACTCTGTATGGTTGATTGACTGTGACTGAGCAAGAAAGAGCCTGCATTGATAAAAGATAAGAAGAGGAACATGATAAGGCTGCTCAGGGGACCTGGAACATTCAGCTTTCCTTGGAGCTTCTACTGCTCTTTTATTTCAGATAACATTACGTACAACTCATTTCAGCAGCTATGTTCTAACTCCCTAATTTAGCATCATTTTCCTCTGATGCAAAAAGAAGTAATCTACATTTTATAAAGGTTACAAAATGACAGTACAATAGATCTGGAATGGGTATTACTTGGGAGGTCACCCAAACTCCATACAGAAATTTGGAATTTATATGGCACCTTTTTCCTGGAGGTAGTGTTTAGGAGTGGAGGAGTAGCCTAATGGTTAGTTAGTGCAGTTAGTTAGTTAAATTCCCACTGCAGCTCTTTGCTGGGCAAGTCACTCAACCCTCCATTGCCCCAGAATGTGAACTCACTAGGGACGGAGAAAGTACCTGCATATAATGTGTATAGCATTGATTATGACTAATAGTACTATAGGAATGATAAGTAGTAGTAGTAACCCCAGTGGCGTAGGAAGGGGGGAGCGGTGGGGCGGTCCGCCCTGGGTGCACACGCTGGGGGGTGTCGGCTTGCTGGTTCCCTGCTCTTTCTGCCCTGGAACAGGTTACTTCCTGTTCCGGGGCAGAGAAAGCAGCAGAGCCAACACAGCTCCCAGTGACCTGCACTGGAGGCGGATCGGCCCTCCTGCTTGCCCCCCGCAGAAAGGTAGGGTGCATTTGGGGGGGGTGCGCTCCAGAGGGGGGGCGCCATGCCCTGCACCCGGGGGGGAGGTGCGTAGCGGCGACCCGCCCCGGGTGTCAGGCACCCTCGCTACGGCACTGAGTAACCCTTCTCCTTCTGGCATTCCACCAACAGCACTTCTTTTCCAGTGACCTTCAGTGGCTGCTAGAAAGGGCTAAGGCAGGGGCTCTTACAAGGAAATGAACAGGGAAACAGTTTGTTCACTGTATATCACTAATGTCTTGGTGAAATTTTATTGCAATATGTAGTGGCCTTTCTTGGAAAACAGTAGAGCAACAGGTTCACATCTGAAGCCTAAAATGATCAATAAATATTTAGAAAATATTTCTTTTTATATATGGGCATTGACAATTTAGCTTCAATTTTGTATGTAAATATGGAAAGATGTGTGGGGTGGGTGGGGCGAGGTAAGATGGTTTATTTAAATAGGGATTCTTACTCTCCAAGGACAAGCAAGACATCATTTCTCACATGTGGGTGACATCATCCAAGTCCTGGTGTGGACGCTGCCCAGAGTAATATCTCTTTAAGAGGCTTTTGGCAGTGACCCACCGCACATGAGCAGGTGCCTTCCTGTCTGGCGTGCGAGCGTGGGACCATCAGTCTCAGTTTTTCCATAGAGCAAGGAAGTCGCATCAGTGATCTCTCTTCAGTGTGTCTGAGAATTATTGCATTTTGGTGCCTTCCCACAGGGTTTTTCCCCCCCTTCATTCTTCTCATTATTTTTCTTCTCTTACCCCTCTTTAGTTTCGGCTAGTGTAAATTTCTTTTATTTTTCAGCTCCAAAGGACTGGACACTGGGAGTGCATCAGCATTGAGGAGATCTCTGCCTGCCTGGACATTGGGCGCTGGGGTAGGGCCCCGGGACTGGCCAACACTGGACCTGACACTGAGGAGGCATGTGGATTCGATGTCCTCTTCTTTGGCACCGAAGGATTCCAATGCGAAGTATTGCGTGAAGGCGAATTTGCACTGGCAAATGGTTCCCTTCAATGCATGGTAATGAGAGCTCTGGGATGTCAGCATCACTGGCACCCAAAAAGCATCGGAGCTGGGAGAACTGCTCCCCCTCTGTAGTTGTGGTGCTGACATGGCAGGCTCCATGCAACCAGGACACCGTTTCTGATTCTGGACCGACAAACTTGCAGGCTGTCTCCATTCTGACTCCGGCCCAGCTTTTACTGATGCCTGCCTTGGTGAATATTTCTGTGCCATGCTCAAAGAGGAGCTGGAGGGCTTGCTTCAGCAGCAAAGTGCACAGACCATGATTGATGCTGGTGCCTTGCTGGGCATTGGAGCTATTACTGACTGGTGCAGTGATGCTCTCGATGTTGAGGAAGGAAGCTGCTTCAGGGTTGCACAGCAGATTCATACCTCAGCGCCAAGTACTGGGGCCTAGACATCACACCAGTAAACCAAGGCAGCTGCAGACTCATACCTCCCATTAGGAGTATTTTGCTGAGTTTGAGTTGGACCATTCATGGGAGTCTGGTGAGGAACCAGAGTATTTCTCAGAGGAGAGGTCCTGTGGCATATAATACATACAACTACCCCAACATAACCACACCATACTGCACACTTCCCATTTCAGAAAATCTGAAAATTCTTGGAGTCACCATTGACCGAAACCTCACATTTGACACCCATGTGAAGAATACAACGAAAAAAATGTTCTATTCGATGTGGAAACTCAAAAGAATAAAACCTTTTTTCCCAAGAAACATCTTCTGCACCCTAGTACAGTCACTAGTGATAAGTCACCTGGACTACTGCAACGCTCTGTACGCAGGTTGTAAAGAACAGACCATTAAAAAACTCCAAACAGCCCAGAACACCGCAGCCCGACTCATTTTTGGAAAAACTAAATACGAAAGTGCAAAGCCCCTAAGAGAGAAACTACACTGGCTCCCGCTCAAGGAACGAATTGAGTTCAAGATCTGCACTACCGTACACAAAATCATTCATGCAGACGCCCCACTATACATGTTAAACCTAGTGGACTTACTGCCCAGAAACGCCAAAAGATCAACCCGCAAATTCCTCCATTTGAACTTCCCCAGCTGTAAAGGAATTAAATACAAACATGCATATGCTACTACCTTTGCGTACAAAAGCACACAGATATGGAATGCACTACCCATGGCCCTGAAAACCATGGACAACTTAACCAGCTTTCGCAAATCTTTGAAGACACATCTCTTCAACAAAGCCTACAAAAGAAATCCTAATGAAACTAATCACTCCTAAACCACCCAACTGCTTCAAAAACACCTCTCACATGACCTTACCTATCACCTTTCCATTTAAATCCTCATCTACCTTCAGCTTATTACCGACTGTGTTTAAGATCATGTAATGACTATATCATAATAACACTCTGTAAGCCACATTGAGCCTGCAAAAAGGTGGGATAATGTGGGGTACAAATGCAATAAATAAATAAAATACCATCAGACCCCTCTCCTCCTCAAAAGAGAAGGAAATCCTTGCTCAACAAGCACTCTTTCATTGTTTTTTCCAGGGAAATAGCGGAAGAAGATCAAAAACAGTGTAGTTAGCCGCAGATGAAACAGGATGGAATCAAGTATCAGAGGAATCTGCTTTCTCTGATCCTTGATTCCATCCTGTTTCATCTGTGGCTAACTACCTGTTTTTTGTTCTACATTTGGTTTGTGTTGTCATTTCCCTCTGTTATGCTTTGCTAGGGAAATAGTGGAAGCCATACCATTTAAGTTGTAGACGGAGGATGATCCCAGGGCAGAACTGTTTACCATCCTTGACTATGACTCCCCACCTAGAGAATCTGTGACTGCCCCCCTTCACAGAGTTCTCCAGGATGTACATATGAAAAATTAGGAGACTCCTCTCTCTATGCAGGTGATTCCTAATAAGGTTGATTCTATTTACAGAATTGATAATGCTCCCGGATTCGAGAAGGCCCAGCTGACCCACCACTATGGTGGACAAATCCACTCTCAAAAGGGACAAAAGTTTGATGGCTCATGCCTCAGCTCCCTCAGGCAGGAAGGCCCAGATGTTGGACTCTTATGGGAGAAAGGTTTATCAGGTCTCAATGCTTGTTTCCTGTATTCAGGCTTACCAGCTCTAAAAAAAAGCCTCTACTTGAAGTCTCTTGCAAACACTCTTCCTGCGAAGCAGGCCACAGAGCTTTGCCAGCTGCCCAGAAAACAGAAGGAGTGTAGGAAGTATTGCCTAGAAGTACATTTGACACTTTTGATGTGGTGTTCAGACTCTCTGCTATGAGCGTGGGGATGCGCAGACTCATGGCTTCGTGGTTTTATGATTTTTTTAGGGGACACTCAAGAAAGTTACATGGAAATACTTTTAAAATAAGTAGGAGGAAATATTTTTTCACTCAACGAATAGTTAAGCACTGGAACTCTTTGCTGGAAGATGTGGTAACAGTGGTTAACGTATCTGGATTTAAAAAAGGTTTGGATAAATTCCTGGAGGAAAAGTCCATAGTCTGCTATTGAGACTGATATGGGAAGCAACTGCTTCTCCCAGGATTGGTATAATGAAATGTTGCTGCTAATTGGGTTTCTTCCAGGTACTTCTGACCTGGCTTGGCCACTGTTTGGAAAATAGGATACTGGGGTAGACAGACCATTGGTCTGACCCAGTATGGCTTCTTATGACCGGGAACCTGTAGTTCAGGAGAGGTTAGTGAACATCCCATATTGAGGAGAAAATCTTTTTTGGGACAAGTGGAAGAGGTCACTGATCTCATCAAAAAGCATATTGACACCATTAAGTCCCTCTGTCGGCCGCCTCCTTTTGCCTCTTCCACTTCTCGAAGGTTTTCAGGTGGGCCTCGAAGAAGAACCTACCCCATGATATTCAAAACCATTTAACTGGCCACAGCAACTGGCCAGTTAAATGGCACTTTAGATATTCAGTAGGAGGTAGTCGGCTACTCCCGCTGAATATCCTTGGTCAGCAGATAGCAGCCAGCCAGTTATAATGCACGATATAACCAGCTAGCTGGGAATATTCAGCGCCAGTTAAACAGCAATATGTGGCCAAGAGAATAGCTGGTATATCTTTGGCTGGCTTGAACTTAACCGGAGAGCACTGAATATCGGCTTGACTGGTTAAGTTGGAACCACCCAAAAATAAACCAGATATCCGATGCTGGTCACCAGAAACGGTCTGGCATTGAATATCCGGGCTCAGTGCTGACCATGAGAGTTAGTTGGGCTAACGCCCGCAGTCTGAATATCAGGCCCCTACTATTCTCAAAGGCATAGATTCACTCTTTCTTCCCATCCTGTCCACAGCATTCCCAACCTCAGCACTCCCAGAAACCCCAGCCTGCTCCTCATTCTAAGCAAGGGATAAACTTTTGACTGGCTCCACAAGAGCATGGCTGCAATTAAAGTTCCTGTCCCAGACAACCTTACAGTAGAAGGGAGGTTGAATTTTTACCAAGAAACCTCCGACCACTGGGTTCTGCAAATAGTCTGGGTAGGTTACACACTCCATTGGAAAAAAAATCTGCCAAATTGCCCACCAAGAGCATTTTACATCAGCTCTCAGCACTGGAAGGGATGTGCAGAGGAACTCTCCGCCCTTCTAAAGGCCAATACGGTCAAACCCATTCCACCAGGGAAAGAGGGGAAGGGATTATATTCAAAAGTACTTCCTCGTGTCCAAGAAAGCATGGGGATTTTGTAGCATCCTAGACCTAACAGCCCTGAACAAATATGTGGTCAAGGAAAAGTTTAGGATGATTTCCTAGAGCATCTTTCTTCCCATGTTTCAGAAGTACGATTTGCTATCATTTCTGGACCTGAAGGATACTTGGGTGTATCTGAATATGGGTATAAGTATACCCATATTCAGATACACCCAAGTCACAGGAAGTTTTTCAGATTTCGAGTAGGGAAAGACCACTACCAGTATCATGACTTGCCATTTGACCTCGTATCCACTCCCAGAGTATTCAGAAAATGTCTTGCTATAGTCACAGTGTTGCTACGCAGACTGGGAGTTCAGGTGTTTCCTTATATGGACAATTGCTGATCAAGAGCACAGTGAAGGAAGGGGCTGAAGAATCAATGCAGAGAACTATTCAGGTGTTGGAGCTGCTAGGGTTTGTTACCAACTACCCCAAGTCCTGGTACCACAATTGGAGTATATAGGAGCCCTGCTAGACATGGTTCAAGCTTGAGCCTTCCTTCCAAAGGAAAGGGCAGTTGCACTCATCACAATAGCCTCTCAGGTTTGCAGCAGCCAGCGGATCACAGCTTGGCACATGTTGAGGTTACTAGGCCATATGGCCTCCGTAGTGCATGTCACACCTCCATTTGAGAGGCCCCAGTGGACCCTTGCTTCCCAGTAGAATCAGGCCACAGAGAACCCTGCGGATGTCATCTTGGTCACCTCAGAACTGAAGCAGTCTCTACTCTGGTGGAGGATTTGGCCCAATTTGACACTGGGACTACTATTCCAAATTCCTTCCCCACAGAAAATACTGACCACAGATGCATCCACCCCGGAGAGTTGATCCACTCAGGAGACCAAGTTTCAGATCAACCTTCTGGAGCTACTGGAATCTGGAATGCTTTAAAGTCTTTCAGAAATCAGCTGCTGACCCAAATTGTGCTCATTCAAACATGTATTATGTTAAGAAGCAGGGGGTTATGGGATCCTGCCCCTTGTGTCAAGAAGCAGTTGGGATGTGGCAGTGGGACACCAGTCACAGAATGGTGTTCTGAGCCACATACCTGGGCGGAAAAGACAACAGTCTGGTGGACAGACTGAGCAGAGTAATGCATCCACATGAGTGGTCTCTCAACATGGGTGTGGCCCGCAAGATGTTCTGAGAGTGGGCACCCCCTCGGTGGATCTTTCTGCTACTCATATGGTTCCCTCTTCTGGAATTTTCCTCCGAAGAACTGTGGAGGTTGGACTTTTTTCCAACCCTTATCACAGAGAACGAGGGGTTTCTTCTGCATCCCAACCTCCAGTCCCTGGCCCTCTCTGCTTGGATGTTGAGAGCATAGAATTTTAATCCTTGGAACTTCATGAGGGTGTTTCCAGGATCCTGTTGGCTTCTAAATAGAAGAGGTTTGCTGTCTGGTATGAGGGCAAAGCCCTAGATCCTTTCTCTTGTCTGACACAAAACCTGCTTGAATACCTCCTGCACCTCTCTGAGCCTGGTTTGAAAATCAACTCTTTAAGGGTACAGCTCAGTGCAACTAGTGCTTAGCATCACCATGTGGGATGTAAGCCCATGTTACATTATGTTGCCAGGTCTTCTGCCTATACCTTTAAACAAGCTATGGGGTCGGATGGGATAC
This sequence comes from Microcaecilia unicolor, assembly GCF_901765095.1. Lineage (NCBI taxonomy): Eukaryota > Metazoa > Chordata > Amphibia > Gymnophiona > Siphonopidae > Microcaecilia > Microcaecilia unicolor. The sequence goes on from NC_044036.1 coordinate 233,873,712, forward strand.
ATCCCAGGTTACTGAGGGAGCTCAGGGAAGTCCTGGTGGGACCTCTTAAGGATTTATTTAATAGATCTTTAGAGATGGGGAGGTTCCATGGGATTGAAAATGATCTGATTTGGCCCCTCTTCACAAAATTGGGGACAGGGAAGAAGTGAGAAACTAAAGGCGGTAAACCTCACGTCGGTGATAGGAAAAATAATGGAGTCACTGCTGAAAGAAAAGATAGTTAACTTTCTAGAAGCCAGTGGGTTGTAGGATCTGAGGCAACATGGCTTTACCAAATGAAAATCCTGCCAAATGATTCTGATTGACTTTTTGACTGAGTGACCAAAGAACTGGTTAAAGGACATGCACTAGATATAATCTACTTGGATATCAATAAAGCCTTTGATACAGTCCCTCACAGAAGACTCATGAATAAGCTGAGAGAGCTGAAACTTGGGACCCAAAGTGGTGAACTGGATAGGAAACTGGATGACCAACAGGCGACAGAGGGTGGTGGTAAGTGGAATCTGCTCAGAAGAAAGGAAGGTGAGTAGTGGAGTACCTCAGGGGTCAGTACTGGGGCCAATTCTGTTTAATATACTTGTCAGAGACATTGCTGAAAGGTTAAAAGGAAAAGTTTGCCTTTTTGCAGATGACACAAAGATAGCCAATAGAGTGGATACTAGAGAATGACACAGTTACCGTTTCCGCGTTAAATCCATGGTAATGGCAACACTGTAAAAAAAAAATTCCCATGGATGCAGGAACAAAACTTTTCGTCGCCTTGCAGGAACGGTAAAAAGCCTTGTTCCCGCTGTAAAAAAAATCATCTCCTTCCCGCGGGTGTCACCACTTACACTTTCCTGCAGTCAGCCGGCAGCATCAGTGATTCACACAGGCCAACTCCATGGCATTCCTCCTGTCAAGTCCCGCCCTCTCTACTGCAACCTCCTGCTTAGCATCAAACAGGAAGTTGCAGTAGAGAGGGCGGCACTTGGCAGGAGGAAGGCCATGGATCTGGCCTTGGTGAATCACTGCCGGCTGGCTACAGGAAAGGCAATGTGCTTACTTACCTTACTGACAGTCCAAAAATTGAAGAAAGACAGCGGTGCAGGGAGCTGGAAGGGAGTGAGTAGCTGACCGAGGAGGTTAGATTGAGAACCGGAGATGGCATGACGGCTGAACCCATGAGGTTAGTAGTCTCCCTTCCCTCTCTGCACAGCCATCATTCCCGTTCATCCAAACAAAGCAAGCAAACCTATGCTCTCTCCACGTTGTTGTTCTTTATTGTTGGTAGCATTTTTATTTGATCTCACTTATATTTTCAAGCATGCCGCCTGCTTGTACAGCATACAGATGTACAAAGAGGAAGTATTGGTTTTCATCCGCTAGAGTAGTAATTAGTTCTAAATTGTAAATCATTGTGTCATTTGGAGGGGTTGGTTATAGAACTCCCTGTATTCGTGCAGAAATGTTTTCACCTAGTAAAGGGCCACCAAAACAGACGTTATGAGTATCAGATGCTTAACAATCAAACTTACTATTTATAAGCACAATTAAAAAAACCCCATTTAATTAGGTTGTGACCTGAGACCTTTTAACATCTTTTATCCCTGTGCCCACATCAAAAGAAGAAAATGCCATGTGGGAACTTGGTCCTTTTATTTGCTTTTTCATTGTGTGAATGGATGCCTGTTCTGTTAAAGGCAGTATTGAGGACTGATGTCTGTCTACCAGGCTACACTTTCTTCACCTTTCATCAGGCTTGGGGCTTTCTCTGGTCAGGGGCCAAGGGTAGTTGCCCTAGTCACACTCCCCTAACACATAAGTACATAAGTAATGCCACACTGGGAAAAGACCAAGGGTCCATCGAGCCCAGCATCCTGTCCACGATAGCGGCCAATCCAGGCCAAGGGCACCTGGCAAGCTTCCCAAACGTACAAAAATTCTATACATGTTATTCCTGGAATTGTGGATTTTTCCTAAGTCCATTTAGTAGTGGTTTATGGACTTGTCCTTTAGGAAACCGTCTAACCCCTTTTTAAACTCTGCCAAGCTAACCGCCTTCACCACGTTCTCCAGCAACGAGTTCCAGAGTTTAATTACGCGTTGGGTGAAGAAACATTTTCTCCGATTTGTTTTAAATTTACTACACTGTAGTTTCATCGCATGCCCCCTAGTCGTAGTATTTTTGGAAAACGTGAACAGACGCTCCACTCCATTCATTATTTTATATACCTCACACCTGTTTTCCATACCTTTCTTAATAATACCCAACATTCTATTCGCTTTCCTAGCCGCAGCCACACACTGAGCAGAAGGTTTCAGCGTATTATCGACGACGACACCCAGATCCCTTTCTTGGTCCGTAACTCCTAATGTGGAACCTTGCATGACATAGCTATAATTCAGGTTCTTTTTTCCCACATGCATCACCTTGCACTTGCTCATATTAAACGTCATCTGCCATTTAGCCGCCCAGTCTCCCAGTCTCATAAGGTCCTTCTGTAATTTTTCACAATCCTGTCGCGATTTAACGACTTTGAATAACTTTGTGTCATCAGCAAATTTAATTACCTCACTAGTTACTCCCATCTCTAAATCATTTATAAATATATTAAAAAGCAGCGGTCCTAGCACAGACCCCTGAGGAACCCCACTAACTACCCTTCTCCATTGTGAATACTGTCCATTTAACCCCACTCTCTGTTTCCTATCCTTCAACCAGTTTTTAATCCACAATAGGACTTTTCCTCCTAGCCCATGACCCTCCAGTTTCCTCTGTATCCTTTCATGAGGTACCTTGTCAAACGCATTTTGAAAATCCAGATACACAATATCAACCGGCTCCCCATTGTCCACATGTTTGTTTACTCCTTCAAAAAATTGAAGTAAATTGGTCAGGCAAGATTTCCCCACACAAAAGCCGTGCTGACTCGGTCTCAGTAATCCATGTCCTCGGATGTGCTCTGTAATTTTGTTTTTAATAATAGCCTCTACCATTTTCCCCGGCACCGACGTCAGACTCACCGGTCTATAATTTCCCGGATCTCCCCTGGAGCCTTTTTTAAAAATGGGCGTTACATTGGCCACCCTCCAATCTTCCGGTACCACGCTCGATTTTAAGGATACATTGCATATCACTAGCAGTAGCTCTGCAAGCTCATTTTTCAGTTCTATCAGTAGTCTAGGATGAATACCATCCGGTGTCCAGGAGATTTGCTACTCTTCAGTTTGCTGAACTGCCCCATTACGTACTCCAGGTTTACCGTGAAGTCAGTAAGTTTCTCCGACTTGTCCGCTTGAAATATCATGTCCGACACCGGTATCCCACCCAAATCTTCCTCAGTGAAGACCGAAGCAAAGAATTCATTAAATCTCTCCGCTACGTCTTTGTCTTCCTTGATCGCCCCTTTTACCCCTCGGTCATCCAGCGGCCCAACTGATTCTTTTGCCGGCTTCCTGCTTTTAATATACCGAAAAAATTTTTTACTATGCTTTTTTGCCTCTAATGCTATCTTTTTTTCGTAATCCCTCTTGGCCTTCTTTATCTGCGCCTTGCATTTGCTTTGACACTCCTTATGCTGCTTCTTGTTATTTTCAGACCGTTCCTTCTTCCATTTTCTGAAGGCATTTCTTTTAGCCCTAATAGCTTCCTTCACCTCACTTTTAAACCAGCCCGGCTGTCTTTTGGAGTTCCGTCTTTCTTTTCTAATTTGTGGAATATGTTTGGCCTGGGCCTCCAGGATGGTATTTTTGAACAGCGTCCGTGCCTGTTGTACAGCTGATGGGATGGGAGGAAATACAAGAAGTGGAAGGACAGTGGTCCAGGCTGAAAGAAGCTATAAATATGGCCACGAACCTTTATGTAAGGAAAGTAAATAAAAGCAAGAGAAAAAGGAAACCGATATGGTTCTCCAAGCAAGTGGCTGAGAAAATAAAGGCTAAAGAGTTGGCGTTCCAGAAATACAAAAAAACTCAAGAAAAGGGACATGAGGAGGAATACCAGATGAAACTGAAAGAAGCCAAGAGAGAGATACATCTGGCAAAAGCGCAAGCGGAAGAACAAATGGCTAGAAATGTAAGGAGGGGTGGCAAAATTTTCTTCAGGTATATTAGTGAAAGGAGAATGACTAAAAAGGGAATTGTGAGACTAAAAGATACTGCGAGCCGCTATGTGGATAATGATGAAGAAAAAGCAAATTTGCTAAATAGATACTTCTGTTCTGTTTTCACAGAAGAAAATCCTGGAGAAGGACCGCGATGGACTGTAAAAAGTACAAATGAGATTGAAGTGGATAGAGCACCATTCACGGAAGAGTGTGTATAAATAACTTGAAAAGCTAAAGGTGGACAAAGCCATGGGACCGGATGGGATCCACCCTAGGATATTGAGGGAGCTCAGAGAGGTTCTGGCGGGTCCTCTTAAAGATTTGTTTAATAAATCCTTGGAGACAGGAGAGGTTCCGAGGGATTGGAGATCGGCGGATGTGGTCCCTCTTCACAAAAGTGGTGATAGGGAAGAAGCTGGAAACTACAGGCTGGTAAGCCTCACTTCGGTTATTGGAAAAGTAATGGAAGCCATGCTGAAGGAAAGGATAGTGAATTTCCTGGAAACCAATAAGTTGCAAGATCCGAGACAACGTGGTTTTACCAAAGGGAAATCGTGCCAAACGAATCTCATTGAATTCTTTGATCGGGTGACAGGAGAATTGAATCAGGGACGAGCTATGGACGTAATCTACTTAGATTTCAGCAAAGCTTTTGACACGGTTCCCCACAGGAGGCTCTTAAATAAACTGAATGGGCTGAAGATAGGACCTGAAGTGGTGAACTGGATTAGGAACTGGTTGACGGACAGACGCCAGAGGGTGGTGGTGAATGGAATTCGCTTGGAGGAGCGAAAGGTGAGTAGTGGAGTGCCTCAAGGATCGCTGCTGGGGCCAATTCTGTTCAATATATTTGTGAGTGACATTGCCGAATAGTTAGAAGGTAAGGTTTGCCTATTTGCGGATGATACTAAGATCTGTAACAGAGTGGACACGTGGAAAACATGAAAAAGGACCTACGGAAGCTAGAAGAATGGTCTAAGGTTTGGCAATTAAAATTCAATGCGAAGAAATGCAAAGTGATGCACTTAGGGAGTAGAAATCCACGGGAGACGTATGTGTTAGGTGGGGAGAGTCTGATAGGTACGGATGGGGAGAGGGATCTTGGGGTGATAGTATCTGAGGATTTGAAGGCGACGAAACAGTGTGACAAAGCGGTGGCCCTAGCTAGAAGGTTGTTAGGCTGTATAGAGAGAGGTGTGACCAGCAGAAGAAAGGGGGTGTTGATGCCCCTGTATAAGTCGTTGGTGAGGCCCCACCTGGAGTATTGTGTTCAATTCTGTAGGCCATATCTTGTTAAGGATGTAAAAAGAATTGAAGCGGTGCAAAGAAAAGCTACGAGGATGGTATGGGATTTGCGTTACAAGACGTATGAGGAGAGACTTGCGGACCTGAACATGTACACTCTGGAGGAAAGGAGAAACAGGGGTGATATGATACAGACGTTCAAATATTTGAAAGGTATTAATCTGCAAACGAACCTTTTCCGGAGATGCGAAGGCAGTAGAACGAGAGGACATGAAATGAGATTGAAGGGGGGCAGACTCAAGAAAAATGTCAGGAAGTATTTTTTCACGGAGAGAGTGGTAGATGCTTGGAATGCCCTCCCGCGGGAGGTGGTGGAAACGAAAACGGTAACGGAATTCAAACATGCGTGGGATAAACATAAAGGAATTCTGCTCAGAAGGAATGGATCCTAAGGAGCTTAGACGAGATAGGGTGGCAAAGCCGGTGGCGAGAGGCGGAGATGGTGCTGGGCAGACTTCTACGGTCTGTGCCAGAGCCGATGGTGGGAGTCAGGACTGGTGGTTAGGAGGCGGGGATAGTGCTGGGCAGACTTATACGGTCTGTGGGAGGCGGGGCTGGTGGTTGGGAGGCGGGGATAGTGCTGGGTAGACTTATACGGTCTGTGCCCGGAAAAGGACAGGTACAAATCAAGGTAAGGTATACACAAAAAGTAGCACATGTGAGTTTATCTTGTTGGGCAGACTGGATGGACCGCGCAGGTCTTTTTCTGCCGTCATCTACTATGTTACTACGTTACTATAAGTCTAGAATTTTTCCTTCTCTCGTCGGCTCCTGCACCAGCTGCTCTATAAAGCTGTCCTTGATTTCATCAAGGAATTGTACCTCTCTAGCGTGTCCCGATGTTACATTTACCCAGTCTATATTTGGATAATTGAAGTCACCCATTATTATCACATTGCCCATTTTGTTTGCGTCTCTGATTTCTTTTATCATTTCTGCGTCTACCTGCTCATCCTGGCGAGGCGGACTGTAGTACACTCCTATCACCGTCCTTTTCCCTTTTATACATGGAATTTCAACCCACAATGATTCAAAGGTATGATTTGTGTCCTGCTGAACTTGTAATCTATCTGAGTCAAGGCTCTCGTTAATATACAATGCTACCCCTCCACCAGTCCGGTCCACCCTATCACTACGATATACTTTGTACCCTGGTATGACAGTGTCCCACTGGTTATCCTCCTCCCACCAGGTCTCAGTAATGCCTATTATATCCAATTTTTCATTAACTACAATATATTCCAACTCTCCCATCTTATTTCTTAGAGGCGTATTTTCAAAGCACTTTGGGAGGCTAAGTTCCATAGGTTTCTATGGAACTTTGGGAGGCTAAGTGCTTTGAAAATGAGCCTATTAGACTCCTAGCATTTACATATAGACATTTCAAAGTACGTTTGTTGTTCCTGTTTGCACGATGCTTAGTACTGGACACTACTGATTTGCCATCTTTTGTCTGATCTTTAGTTGTATTTAAGGGCACCTGGCCTACTACGGTCTGTTGTGCAACCTCACTATCCAGAAACCCTAGCACCATCCCTAGCATATGCCATCTTTATATTTTGCACAGTACAGAAGTAAGTGTATCTCTTTCTATATCTCTGGCGTTATACTAAATAACTGTTTGAGGCTTGTGCAGATGGGGGACAGAGCTCGCAGGGGCGGGGATGGAAACAGAGCTCGTGGGGATGGGGACAAAGCTTGCGGGGACAGGGACAGATTTTGTCCCAGTGTCATTCTCTAGTCGATACCTCAAAGGGAGTAGAAACATTGAGATGAGATCACCAAAAATTAGAGGATTGGTCAAGGGTCTGGCAGTTAACATTTAATACCCAAAATATCACAGATAAATATAAAATAATTAAATCATATATAGCATAAACACCAATGTTCAATATTAATAAATACAAAACAGGAAAGTGAAAGTATATTACAAGAAATAAAATACAGATATCATGCAAATATTTATTATAAAATAGAACAATACACACTTATAATCCCCACATATATAAACCATCTGTCGGAAGCTGGGATAATGTCCACAAATATGTCCAATAATAAAGTGCAATCTGTATCAATATAATAGCTCTAAATGTCTCTTCACCCTTAGGTTCTCTGTAATACACACTCAGTGAGAACCCAGGACTTATTTGAAATCAAAATACTGTCCAATTCAGGATAGCAGTGATACAGTCGAACTTCAGATCACTGTTGCTGGTATATGTTGCTCATTCAAAAGGTATTAACTTGATGACAAAATCCTTGAACATACTAGAATCATATGAGAGCACAAACACAAAATGCTGAATCAAATCCAACTTCCATGGCTTCCAAAACTACTGAAATCATTCAGGACTCCAACGTGAATCACTAACAAAATCACTCAAAAATGCAGCCATCTGAATTGGACAGTATAGGATGAGGGCAGCCATTGGTAAACACACTTTATCCAATTGGCTAGCAATCTGCATCTTCTTCACTTATACCCAGGCTTGGCTGATTCTAGAGTGTCATGTCACAACTCACAATGTCAGATCCCTGACTGTGTCATTAGCCCTCTTGAGGTCAGCCTCCACTGAGGAGATATGAAGGCTGCAACATGGTCTTTGGTCCACACATTCACATCTCATTACTGCCTTAAACAGAATACCTAATGTGATGGTTGGTTTGGTCAGACAGTCCTACAAAATTTGTTTGGTGTCTAGAATCCAACTCCACCCCTCCCCCCAAACCCATTTTTCTCCTGTTCCAGGCTGCACCTTCACAACAGACTATATAAGTTAAGGCTGATTTTTTTTTTGTCTGGCCTATTGTCCCTATTGTTCTAGCATTGTTGTTTTTGGTGAGCCTGTTAGCTAAGGATTCCCACATGTGAGAAACAATGCCCTACTTGTGTTCGGAGAAAGCAAAGTAGTACCTGTAGCAGGTGTTCTTCGAGGAGAGCAGAACACATTCACACATATCCTCCCTCCTTCTCTAGGAGTTGTAGTCTTTTAGCTATATTATGGTACTGATGGTCCTACGATCACATATCAGGTGGGAAAGCACCTACACATTTGCGATGGTTCACTGCCAAAAGCCTCTTAAAGAGATATTACACTGGGCAGCATCCGCATTGGAGCTCCGTCGGATGTCATCACCCACACATGAAAATATGTCCTGTTGTCCTCGGAGAACACCAGCTACAGGTGACTAACTTCACTTTAATGAAAACTGTATGTTTCGAGATGTCCCTCTTCTGACACCATGTTATTGTTCTGTGTTTCTCTGTGGTAATGTCATTCAGATGATGTCCCCATACGGACCTGGTTTCCAAAAGAGAATCTCTTCACCTTTCATACTGCCACCACAACTATGCAAGCGTAAGTATATCTGGGTAGTTCGGCTGGGTTGGGATCAGTAAGTGCTTCAGAGTCCCATCTCACATTTCTGCATCTCTCATTGCTGAGCTCTTGGCTTGGGAACCGGGTAGACCTGGGCTGCAGCTGGGCCTCCATGTATAATTTTCAGACATCCTTGGGGCTTCTCCCTGCGTGTCCCAGTCCCCCTGATCCGGCTTCTCCCTGCGTGTTCCAGTCCGCCTGATCCGGCTTCTCCCTGCCTGCTCCAGTCCGCCTGATCCGGCTTCCTCCTGCATGCTCCAGTCCGCCTGACCCGGCTTCTTCCTGCCTGCTCCAGTCTGCCTGATCCAACTTCTTCCTGCTTGCTCCATTCCGCCTGACGCAGCTTCTTCCTGCATGCTCCAGTCCGCCTGATCCAGCTTCTTCCTGCCTGCTCCAGTCCGCCTGAACCAGCTTCTTCCTGCTTGATCCAGCTTCTTCCTGCTTGCTCCAGTTCGCCTGATCCAGCTTCTTCCTGTCTGCTCCAGTCCGCCTGATCCAGCTTCCTGCTTGCTCGTTCCAGTTCACCTGATCCAGCTGTTCCAGTCCGCCCGATCCTGCCCTCCCTGCTTGCTCCAGTCCATCTGCCTCAACCTGTTCCAGTCTACTTGATCCAGCGTGTTACAGCCTGCCTGCTCCAGCTACTCCCTTACTCCAGGCCCTCTGCTCCAGCCAGCTTACTCCAGTCTGCCTGATACAGCCTGTTCCAGTCCATCTGCTTCAGCTTGTCCCAGCCTGTTCCAGTCTGTCTGCATCAGCTTGTCCTAATCCGCCAGCTCCTGCTTCAAACCACTCCAGCCTGCCACTCGACTACTAGCCAATCATTGACTTACCACCAATCACCTGACTGTCTACCACCCACCCTGAAACCCGCCTGCCTCCCAGCCCATCTTCCTACCAGCTCATCACTCTCCTGCCCGACTGCTTACCCTCTCCTGCCTGTCTCCCAGCCCACCTACCTTCCCTTTGAACACCTCAGTCACTACCCATGGCCCCCATTCACATTCTATTCCTTGCCCTGTCCCTCCCTAATCTTTTCCCCCTCTCACCGCTGTCTTCCACACGATCTCACTACCCATCCCTGTCCTCTTCCACCCTCCCCTACCTACCCCTGTCCCCCACCACCTCACCATCCCTACTGTCTTCCTCCTCCTTCCTAGCTCTCAACCTTCAACACCTGCTTCCTGCCATGAACCCTTCCCCTTTCCTCCTAAGCGCATCCCGTCTTCGTCGCCTTCGTCGCCCTTCCTCACCCACCCTTCTCCGCACTCTCTTGCTCCTTCTCCTGCTATCCGCTGGTGACATTAATCCCAACCCAGGTCCCCCACACCTGTCCTCGTCCTCATCTCATCTATGCAAACGATCCCGCGATATCTCCAATCTCATCCCTATTCCCCTCCTCCCTCCCCTTCTCGTGTGCCCTGTGGAACGCCCACTCAATCTGCAACAAACTTCCCTTCACCCACGATCTCTTCATCTCCCATTCCCTTCATCTGCTCGCCCTAACTGAAACCTGGCTCACCCCGGACAACTCTTCCTCAATCGCAGCCCTATGCCACGGAGGTTATCTTTTCTCCCATTCGCCCCGCCCAGTCGGCCGTGGTGGCGGCGTCGGACTACTACTTTCGCCCGCCTGCAGCTTCCAACCTCTCCACCTACCTCAGTCTCACAGCTTCTCATCCTTTGAAGTTCACTCCATCCGTCTATTCCACCCACTGCCACTCAGAGTTGCAGTCATTTACCGCCCCCCTGATAAATCCCTCCCATCCTTCCTTACCGACTTCGATGCCTGGCTCTCCGTCTTTCTTGAGCCCTCATCCCCATCCCTCATTCTCGGTGACTTCAACATCCACACTGATAACCCTTCCGATTCATATGTCTCTCAGTTCCTCACTCTTACCTCCTCCTTCAACCTCCAACTGTGGTCACTCCACTCCTCAAAACACCATCACTTGACCCTACCTGTCCCTCCAACTACCGCCCCATTTCCCTCCTACCCTTCCTGTCCAAGATACTTGAACGCGCCGTTCACAGCCGCTGTATTGATTTTCTCTCCTCTCATGCCATCCTCGATCCGCTTCAATCCGGCTTTCGCCCCCTACACTCAACAGAAACGGCACTATCTAAAGTCTGCAATGACCTATTCCTCGCCAAATCCAAAGGTCACTACTCCATCCTCATCCTCCTCGACCTCTCCGCCGCTTTTGACACTGTCAATCACAACCTACTTCTTGACACACTGTCCTCCCTTGGGTTCCAGGGCTCTGTCCTCTCCTGGTTCTCCTCTTATCTCTCCCATCGCACCTTCAGAGTACACTCTCATGGTTCGTCCTCCTCCCCTATCCCGCTCTCTGTTGGAGTTCCTCAGGGATCTGTCCTTGGGCCCCTTCTTTTTTTCAATCTACACCTCTTCCTTAGGCTCCCTGATCTCTTCTCATGGTTTCCACTATCATCTTTATGCCGACGACACCCAGCTTTATCTCTCCACACCAGAAATCACTGCGGATACCCAGGCCAAAGTCTCGGCCTGCTTATCCGACATTGCTGCCTGGATGTCCAACCGCCACCTAAAACTGAATATGTCTAAGACTGAACTTATTGTTTTCCCACCCAAACCCACTTCCCCTCTCCCTTCACTCTCTATCTCAGTTGATAACACCCTCATCGTCCCCGTCTCATCTGCCCGCAACCTCGGTGTCATCTTCGACTCCTCCCTCTCCTTTTCTGCACACATCCAGCAGATAGCCAAGACCTGTCGCTTCTTCCTCTATAACATTAGCAAAATTCGCCCCTTCCGCTCCGAGCACACCACCCGAACTCTCATCCACTCTCTCATTACCTCTCGCCTTGACTACTGCAACCTGACCGGCCTCCCACGTAGCCATCTATCCCCCCTTCAGTCCATCCAGAACTCTGCCGCACGTCTTATCTTCCGCCTTAACCGATATACTCATATCACCCCTCTCCTCAAGTCACTTCACTGGCTCCCAATCAGATACCGCATACAGTTCAAGCTTCTCTTACTCACCTACAAATGCACTCGATCTGCGGCCCCTCCGTACCTCTCTACCCTCATCTCCCCTTACGTCCCTACCCGTAACCTCCGCTCTCAAGACAAATCCCTCCTTTCAGTACCCTTCTCCACCACCTCCAACTCCAGGCTCCGCCCCTTCTGTCTCGCCTCACCCCATGCCTGGAACATACTCCCTGAGCCCATACGCCGTGCTCCCTCCCTACCCATCTTCAAATCAATGCTCAAAGCCCACCTCTTCAATGTCGCCTTCGGCACCTAATCACTACACCTCTTCTCAGGAAAACTTATCTACCCCAACTTGACATTTCGTCCTTTAGATTGTAAGCTCTTCCGAGCAGGGACCGTCCTTAATTGTTAATTTGTACAGTGCTGCGTAACCCTAGTAGCGCTCTAGAAATGTTAAGTAGTAGTAGTAGTAGTAGTTTAACATAAATTTTTGAAGGCACAGCATAAAGGATTTCAGAAGCAAAAACTGCCTGTCTCCTCTGCTCCTGGAGGTTGGGGACATCACCTTTGCAACTGTCCTAAGGCTAGTGCATCTGAAACACAGGGGGTTCTAGGTCATTCTTAACCCCCAATCTCCTTGGTGGACACTATGAGTGTTTACCAAAGATCCATTGACTAGTAGTAATATTTTTATCTCTGTCTGGCAGTAGATTGATATTGTTCGCCTTCAGTCAACAGTGAGAGCTGTTCTCTGAATTTGATTACTTGTCTTTCCTGTTAACATCAAAACATAAAGACCACAAAAGCAACTGGGAAATATACAGCAAATAGTAAAACATAAAAAAAACCAGACTGAGAGTGGAGTTATCTTGTTGTGTGGCAGTACTACTGTATTTCTGTCAACTTACCACATTTTGATGGTTCTCTTTGGAAGCTCTATTGTTGTTTTGGATATGTGAAAACTGGCATTTAGACATCCATATTGGGTGGGCATTCAAATCCCAATTTTACAAAGGCAGGATATGGAGTCTAATACTGCAGTTCATCCATATGGCAAAGGGGCATGGTGTCAGTATGTTTTGAACAAGACTAGGGAGGGCCCAAAACATGGATGTCCAACTCTGATCACAGAAGGGAAAGGGACATCCAAGTCTAAAAAGGTGGGCATCCGTATTTAGACCTGGTACTTGTCACGTCCAGGTTACAGAAAGATGCTGTGTGAGCAGTTCTCCACTGAATGGAGATAAAGGAAGTCTTAGTAGGTATTTTTATGTCCCTGAAGTGCTCACAATTAAAAAAAGAAACAAAAATTACAAAAAGCTGCAGTGGAACTTGAACCAGCAACCTACAGATCTCTGCGTTAGCTCCTTTAACCATTAGACTATTCTGTTCCTCTATGTGAATGTATTTGTGGCCGTTTATAATATGGATGTTCCTGTGTTGCTATAATTTGGGCATTTCAGTTTGTAAAATGGACTTTTCCAGAACATGTATTTTAGAACAGGCTGTATCTTGTTCTAAAATACATGTTAGATGGATGTCCATTTTTGACATACTGACTGGAATATCCACATTCTGAGTTGGATGTCCTATTTAAACTGCCTCCCATGTTTTTATATGATTAATGTGATTACAATTTCCTATATTACATATTTTAAAAGAAATGGTTTTTGATTGTTATTTGGTTTTTATATTTCCCGGTTGATTTTGTGTTTTTTATATTCATAATTTGCAGTTGGGTACTCATTCTTTGTGTTTGTCCTATTAACATTAAAATGGGATGCAAATATCAAATATACTTAATATAGGCTATAAACACAGGCAAACACAGCACATAAAGCACCTTACATAAATAAAATAGATTACAAAATGCAGGATAGCTGGTGGTAATTTAACCATAAAATACAGTACTTCCAGAGATGCCAGTTTACAGAGTTCTAGGCTAGAGATTTTTGGATAGTCCTGGATTCCTGACCATCCCATCCTTGTGCATTATGGGACCTACAGCATTGATTTCAATGGGCAGGATTAGGTACTACAAATCCCACACTGCTTTGGGGATATATATTCAAAACTAGGACCGGCAAATAAATAAATCCCTGGCCTGAAAATAAGTAACTTGGCATTCTGTAACTTCTCAGTTTTATTGTCTGGTAAGAGGTCAAGGGGCAGGCCATTCAAGCACTTGACAAATGTTGTAATATCCAGGTAAGGTGGGAAAGAGCTGAAGTGTTTCAATGTTTTTCAGCTGTGGTTCATCTTATTTTATGTGTTTCAATATGTGTGTCGTATCTTATTGCAAGCAGAAATAGAATAACCATATAAACAAAATACAACATGTACATAAGTAATGCCACACTGGGAAAAGACCAAGGGTCCATTGAGCCCAGCATCCTGTCCACGATAGCGGTCAATCCAGGCCAAGGGCACCTGGCAAGCTTCCCAAACGTACAAACATTCTATACATGTTATTCCTGGAATTGTGGATTTTTCCTAAGTCCATTTAGTAGTAGTTTATGGACTTGTCCTTTAGGAAACTGTCTAACCCCTCTGCTAAGCTAACCTCCTTCACTACGTTCTCCGGCAACGAATTCCAGAGTTTAATTATGCGTTGGGTGAAGAAACATTTTCTCCGATTTGTTTTAAATTTACTGCACTGTAGTTTCATCGCATGCCCCCTAGTCCTAGTATTTTTGGAAAGCGTGAACAGACGCTTCACATCCACCTGTTCCACTCCACTCATTATTTTGTGTACCTCTATCATGTCTCCTGCATGGACCTCAATACCATCAACAACATTTTTGCAGTACTTTTCATATCTCATTTTAATTTAGTGGTGAAGATTTATAAAAGCAATTCAAGTTTTAGTGTAAAAGTATTAGTTTCATTGTAAAAGCATCACAGTCAACCAGTCTAACTTTATCTTTGCCTATTCAGTATTTGTAGCTATAGGAGATGATTTAATTTCAAAGTCATTTGTCACAATAGATAGTGGTTTAATGTGTCTGGAAATGACCATCTTCAGAATGGCTGCAAAAGTACATGAGAGGGTGAAAACGTGCATTTTCAGCTGAATTTAAAAAATAACACTCTTTAGGACAATGAAATAAAATGTTTGCACAGAATAGATTTTCTAGTGTGTATGCATTTTCCCCCTCCTTTCCTCTGCCTGCAGAGAAAGATTTAAAGTTTGCAGATATTGTTTTCACCATTTTGAAAGAAAAGTCACTTGTAGTTTTCTTTAAAAGCTGCCTGTGAGGGAGTGAGTGACATAGTAGCAGGCATCCCTAGAAACTCTCTCATTGAGGTTACAGTTCAGCCACTTTTCAGTAGGTGGCACTAGTCTGCTGAGACTGAGGCTATCAGAGTGGCAGGGCTCAGGCCAGGAGGGCGTTAAATGCCCTGAGTCAGTGTGAGAGAGAGAGAGGGAAACTGAGCAGTGTTGCCAGGGGGGCGGTTTTACCGCCCAATTGGGCGGTTTTCCGCGACCCGCCGCGGGAAATTTTTGCCCGCGGCGGGTTGCGGTTTTTTGGGCTGTTTTTGGCCTTCAGTGCGGTTTTTTCGGCCGCGGGGGGGCGGGGTTAGTGACGTTTTTGGGTGGGGTTAATGACGTTTTGGGCGGGGTTAGTGACGTGGGAGGCGGGGCCGATGACGTAGGAGGCGGGGCCGATGACGTGGAAGGCGGGGCCGATGACGTGGGAGGCGGGGCCGATGACGGGGAGGCGGGGCCGATGACGGGGAGGCGGGGCCGGTGACGTGGAAGGCGGGGCCAGTGACGGCGGGGGCGGGGTTGATGACGGCGGGGGCGGGCGTGATGACGCGGGGGTGGGGGTGTCAGGGGCGGGGTTTGTGTTTGGGCGGGTTTTGGGCTGTTTTTTGGGCTCGATCGGGCTGGAAAAAAATTTTCCACCTGGCAACCCTGAAACTGAGTGAAGAGGACTCCCAGAATCCTGTAATTACCAGCAGGCCAAGCTTCAGTGAGGTAGGAGAAGTTTCCTTGAACCGTAGGGCTAAGAGAGTGAATATTAACTAACTCTGTGGAGTGTATAAGAGAGACTGCAAGAGCCTAAATTAAGAAGAAGTGACTGTATATTTATCCTGTGAAGCCTGTGTCTGTGCTGGAAACCTGAACCAAAAGGGAAAAGTAGTCTTTATTGAAATGTAGGAACCTGTTAGTGACAAGAGTCCAGGATTATGTTTAAGAGACTTTATTGAGAGTGAAAAGCCTATGAGGAAACAGGCTTGTTTATTTCCCTTTTTATACAGAGTAAAGTCTTTCCTTTTGACATTGTACTGCCCTCCGTCTGCATTTTATGAGAACTCTATGCCTTGCCATCGCTCACATGTACATGTATGGTGGCAGCTGGGGGATTTTTTGTGGCTCTGCAAGAAGAGACAGCCCATGTGTCTCTGAGGATTGGGGCCTCAGTACAACTTGTGGTTGGGGGTCTGTATAAAGGCTAAGGAGAGTAGTTCTACCTTAGAGAGGTAGGGGAATAAGAATTAATAAGCGTTGGATAAGCAGGATTTATTTTCTCAGTTTTTTTTTTTAATTTTGGAAAAGTGTTGCAGTGGTATAGTTTCAAGTTTATTTCAGGATTTACTATCCTGCCCATCAAAAAGCATGTCTAGGTGGCTTACAGTCTAATAAGTAAAGAAAAGGAAGAAAATAATAAAAAAATTGAAGGAAGGGTCAGGGTAGAACTACAATTTCATGTAGGATAGAAGAGAGGGGGGGATAGGAAAGGAGTACTGAAACTGGTCCGCTGGATCCAACAGCGCCATCTCTGTGGACTGCATTAGCAGGATTAGGAGTACACATCAGAGAAAAGAAACATTTTAGGATCAATTTTAAAGTTTTGGAGAGATACCTGTTACTGAAGAGACTGGGGTAGCTTGTTCGAATGTTCAGGACCCTGAGCTGAGAAGATTGCCTTCCTGGTGTATTGAAAAGATGATCATAATGTTGTTGTATTTGAATGTGGAGTTAACATACGAGAAAAATAAGGTGATTCACCAGACGGATCTAATTTCTTTTTTCCAGTGATAAGTTTAATGGTGGTATTCGAAATTACTTGTAGGGGCCTAATATCAGATGTTTTGAGACCTATATAGTTACAGCAAATAAACTCAGGCCTGGAATACACAGGAAGACTAGCCAAGAGGGGTCTGAAGTGCAGCAGAGTGTGTTTGGGTACAAGCCACACCTAGCCAGGAGAGTTGGCAAGGTGGAAGAGAGGAGAAAAAAAGGTTTAAAAGTGTGAAAGCAAGTACCTTGGAAGTTGTTCCCTGTTGAAAGTACAGAGTGAGAGAAAGTGTGGTATGGCTTCAGATTGAGCTTCAAACAGCAGAGAGCTGGAAGCTTGATTGAGCTGCAATCTTCACCTGAGTGTAATTAGCAGAAGCTGGTCAGAAGCAGAAAACGGTTCCATGTAAAACTGAAAGTAAGATTGGTGCTGGAGCAGCCAGAGAAAGCCAGTCCAGACTCTAGGAGTGGAGCGGGAACTGGAGCTGCTATTGAGAAGCTTGCTGTAAGCATCTGCAGAGCAGAGAAGTATAAGGTTACAAGATGTGCACAGTGAAAAGTATTAAAGGCTGAACTGCTGGCAGAGAAGCTGCAGCTGAGGCAATTCAGGAACTTGATTTGGAGTGAGGGTTATAGCCAGAACTGGAGCTAGATGTTCTGAAACAAGGCCAGCTCTTGCATACACAGCAGAAACTGTAGGCTGAAGATAGAAACTGCTGCATTGTAATCTGCAACTGGAGCAATTGGGACTCCTGGAGTGGAGTAGTTGTTCCAAGCCTGCACTTCAGCATATACTGGTTGGGGAACCAGTGAGTGTGCCTTAAAGAATTTGAAGAAGTAAAACTCCAGGATGGGCATTTGGGACCGTATGTTGCAGGAAACCTGGTTAGCCTTCATCAATGCCCATAGGATTACGGGCCCTGGGAGTGGGGCACAGTCTAGGAACAGGGAAAGGCCAAAAAGAGGGTCATGAAACAAGGAGTGTCTAACAGAAAGCCTGCTGGGGTAGCCAAAAAGGCACCAGGAGGAAAGAAGATAAAGGAGGCTCCAAGAGGGAACAAGTTTTAATGGACTTGCCAGAAGTCAAAGGGCTTCAGGGGGTTAAGTGCCCTGACAAAGGCAGGAAGCTAGAAGCCAAACAAGTGGCCGAGCAGCAAGTGAAACCGATTTCTTGTGCATCCTAAGCTCAGAAGCCCGAAGAAGGAATAGGGGACCTGTCATGAACATTCCATATCATCATGCTGATCAATCCATAGACTGGTGGGTTGTGTCCATCTACCAGCAGGTGGAGATAGAGAGCAATCCTTTTGCCTCCCTATATGTGGTCATGTGCTGCTGGAAACTCCTCAGTATGTTCTCTATCTCAGCAGGTGGTGGTCACACACAGCAGCAGCTCTGGCTAGGTCTCCAAGCCTAATTTTTAGGTTTTGTTGAGTACCTGGGGTTGAGGGCTCTTCTTGAGCAAGTGCAAACCTGGTGGCGCCAGGTCCCTCCTTTTCTCCCCCCTCCCGCTGGCTCCGTTAAAAAAAAAAAAAATTTTGGACGTCCTTAAGGGCGTTTATTTCGACGTTTATTTAAACGTTTATTGCAGCTACTCACTGGGACACCAGGTCGTTACAGCTCGGAGCGAGAAGCACGTAATTTTTACCTTTTTATAGCGGGCAGGAGGTTCCCCGATCGATCTCCACGTGGCCTATGGCGTCGGAGGGCGAGGGCGCGAAGAATCGCTCCCCGGACCGCGTGTGCGCTTCTAGCGGGGATGCGGGGGTCTTAAAGTCTGATTCGCTCTTGTTGGGTGTCAGTTTGGAGGCCGGTCAGTGTCCCGGGTCTTCCTCCGGTGCGGCGGTTTTTCCCGCCATAAACGCCCATCCCCCGCTGCTCGCCTCCGCCATCTTGGCCGGCCACTCTGCTCGGACGGCTTCTTCTTGGGCCGCCCTTGAGCTGGGAGACGTTAATGCCATGGCCGCCCTTGATTTGGGCGACGGCAAAAAAGCGGCCAAAGTTAAGCGCCGTTCTTCCCGCGCGGCTCCTTCGCGGAGTGTCGCGCCGGACGCCATCTTGGATGCGCAGCATGTTTCTCCCCTGCTCTTCCGAGCGCCGGTTGAGGGTGCATCTAGGGCTGTGGCCCAGGCTGCTGAAGTGCACAGTCTGGGGGGTTTCTCCCCCGAGTTTATTTTGCTGCTGCATCAGGCCTTCCTTATGCAAAACGCTGCCCCTGCTCCCTTGTCCGATAAAGGGGTTGAGGCCCCCGGAAGTAAACGCCCTCGGGTGGATTCCCAGGCCTTAGAGGACTCTGTCTCCTCTGATGTAGATGAGGGCAGCGTATCTGAGTTCTCCCAACGGTCCTTTGGGGATTCCTTGGAGGAGACGGATTCCCGCTCGGATGGAGCGGATGACCCCTCTGCAGCGCGGATCTTTCGCTCAGAGGATTTGCCCAACCTGTTAGTGCAGGCCATGAGCATTTTGAAGATTTCCTCTCCAGAGGACGTCTCTCCCTCAGCCCCTGTTGGCTCCGCCATTATGCTGGGGACGAAGCGCCCGCCTAGAACCTTCCACGTGCATGATGCCATGCACACCTTAATTTCGGTTCAATGGGATGTCCCGGAAGCGAGCCTGAAAGTGGCTAGGGCTATGTCCCGCCTCTATCCTTTGCCTGAAAGTGAACGGGAGGCCTTTCTTTGGCCTACCGTGGATTCTTTAATCACTGCGGTGACTAAGAAAACGGCGTTGCCGGTGGAAGGTGGCACGGCCCTAAAGGAAGCCCAAGACAGAAGATTGGAGGCGGCCTTAAGGTCGTCCTTCGAGGCGGCTGCCTTAAGTTTGCAGGCCTCAGTTTGCGGCTCCTATGTGGCCAGGGCGTGCCTGACGATTGTGCAGCGGGCTTCCCCCTCGGATCCTTCTTTGAGGGCTGATTGGCCGGCCCTGGAATCGGGCTTGGCTTATTTGGCAGACTTACTGTATGATGTCTTGAGAGCCTCGGCTAAAGGTATGGCTTAGACAGTCTCTGCGCGGCGGTGACTTTGGCTGAAACATTGGTCTGCTGACCACGCCTCTAAGTCCCGCCTGGCTAAGTTGCCTTTTAAAGGCAAGCTGCTCTTTGGGGTCGAGCTGGACAAAATTGTGACCGATCTCGGCACGTCTAAGGGCAAGAGGTTACCAGAGGTCAGGGCTCGGGCCAGTGCTCGCCCCGGTATCTCCAGAGGACGGTTTTAGGAAGCCCGTCGGTACCGCCCGGGCAAGTCGGGCTCCTCTGCCCCCTCTTCCTTCAAGAGGAACTTCTCCCCCAAGCAGCATTCCTTTCGCAGACCGCCGTCCCGGAGGTGCGCCCTCCGGTCCTCCCCCAGGGTCTCGTACCCAATGACGGGTTCCTGGTCCATGGCCCAGTGCAGATTGGAGGACGCCTGTCCTCGTTTCTGGGCGAGTGGACCAGGGTAACTTCAGACGCTTGGGTGCTGGAAGTCATCAGAGACGGCTACAAGCTAGAGTTCTGCCGACCCTTAAGAGACGGGTTTGTACTCTCTCCCTGCAAGTCTCCGGTCAAAGCTGTGGCAGTGCAGCAGACCTTGGACAATCTGATCCGCCTGGGTGCGGTCGTTCCGGTGCCAGAAAATCAGCTTGGCAAGGGACGTTACTCCATTTACTTTGTGGTACCAAAGAAAGGAGGTTCTGTACGGCCTATCCTCGACCTCAAAGGGGTCAATCGGGCCTTGAAAGTTCGGCACTTTTGCATGGAGACTCTCCGCTCTGTTATAGCGGCAGTGAAGGCAGGGGAGTTCCTGGCATCCTTGGACATCAAGGAAGCGTACTTGCATATTCCCATCTGGCCTCCTCATCAACGCTTTCTGCATTTTGCAGTCCTGGGCCGACACTTCCAGTTCAGAGCCCTCCCGTTCGGGTTGGCTACTGCTCCGCGGACCTTCTCCAAAGTAATGGTGGTCATCGCGGCCTTCCTGCGAAAGGAAGGAGAACAAGTCCATCCTTATCTGGACGACTGGTTGATCCGAGCCCCCTCTTATGCAGAGTGCGGCAAAGCTGTGGACCGGGTGATTGCTCTTTTGAGCTCCCTGGGGTGGATCATCAACTGGGAGAAAAGCCAGCTGCGCCCGACTCAGTCCCTGGAGTATCTGGGAGTTCGTTTCGACACCCAAGTGGGCAGAGTGTTCCTGCCGGACAATCGGATTGTCAAACTTCAGGCTCAGGTGGACCAGTTCCTAGTAGCCTCTCCGCTTCGGGCTTGGGACTATGTGCAGCTGTTGGGCTCTATGACGGCCACGATGGAAGTAGTGCCCTGGGCCAGGGCTCATATGAGACCACTACAACACTCTCTGCTGCAGTGCTGGACTCCGGTGTCGGAGGATTATGCTGTGCGCCTTCCCTTGGACCCAGCAGTGTGCAAGGCGCTGAGCTGGTGGCTGAAGACAGACAAGTTGTCTGCAGGGATGCCTCTTGTGACCCCGGAGTGGATTGTCGTCATGACGGACGCCTCTTTGACGGGCTGGGGAGCCCACTGCTTGGGAAGGACAGCGCAGGGGCTCTGGTCTCCTGCAGAGGCAAAGTGGTCTATCAACCTCCTGGAACTCAGAGCCATTCGGTTGGCGCTTTTGGAGTTCCTCCCGGTACTGGCGTTGAAGCCAGTACGGGTCCTGTCGGACAACGCCACGGCTGTGGCCTATGTCAACCGCCAGGGAGGTACCAAGAGCGCCCCTCTAGCCAAGGAAGCCATGAATCTATGCCAGTGGGCGGAAGCGAACCTGGAACAGCTGTCAGCGGCCCACATTGCCGGAGTCATGAATGTCAAGGCGGACTTTCTCAGTCGCCATACCTTGGTTCCCGGAGAGTGGCAGTTATCGGCTCAGGCGTTCTTGGACATCACGAAGCGCTGGGGCCAGCCAAGCCTAGATCTGATGGCGTCATCGGCCAATTGCCAAGTGCCGCGCTTTTTCAGCAGAGGACGGGACCCTCGATCTCTGGGAGTAGATGCTCTTCTCCAACAGTGGCCGACACAGGAGCTTCTCTATGTGTTCCCGCCCTGGCCCATGTTGGGCAGGGTACTAGACCGGGTGGCAAAGCATCCGGACCAAATAATCCTGGTGGGTCCAGACTGGCCCAGACGTCCCTGGTATGCGGATTTGATCAGGCTCTCAGTGGACGACCCTCTGCGGCTGCCAGTGGAGCAGGGCCTGTTGCATCAGGGTCCCGTGGTGATGGAGGATCCCTCCCCCTTTGGTCTTATGGCCTGGCTATTGAGCGGCAGCGTCAAAGAAGGGCTTCTCAGACAAGGTCATCGCCACTATGCTGAGAGCGAGGAAGCGCTCTACTTCTACTGCTTACGCCAGGGTTTGGCGTACCTTTTTGCAGCGTGGTGTGAAGCAGGCTCACTTTCTCCCTTCACTGCTCCAATTTCTTCAGTGCTGGCGTTCCTGCAAGAAGGTCTGGAGAAAGGCCTGTCGCTCAGTTCCCTTAAAGTCCAGGTAGCGGCTCTGGCTTGCTTCAGGGGCCGCCTGAAGGGTGCTTCCCTGGCTTCGCAGCCAGATGTGGTACGTTTTCTCAAGGGAGTTAATCACCTCCTCTGCACTCAGTGGTGCCTGCGTGGAATCTCAACCTGGTGCTAAGAGCCTTGCAGAAGCCGCCTTTTGAACCCTTGTGGAGGGCATCTCTGAAAGACCTGACGTTGAAAACGGTCTTTTTGGTGGCTATCACTTCAGCCAGAAGAGTTTCCGAGCTCCAGGCACTCTCATGTCGAGAGCCTTTTCTGCAGTTCACTGAGGCAGGAGTGACTATTCGCACAGTGCCTTCCTTCCTGCCCAAGATTGTTTCTCGCTTCCATGTGAATCAGCAGCTCTGTCTCCCTTCCTTTCGTAGGGAGGACTACCCAGAGGAATACTCTGTTCTCAAATTTCTGGATGTGAGACGAGTCATCATCAGATACTTGGAAGTGACCAATGATTTCCGGAAATTGGATCATCTGTTTGTCCTGTTAGCAGGTCCTCGTAAGGGTCTGCAGGCTGCTAAGCCTACAGTGGCAAGATGGGTCAAGGAAGCCATTGCAGCGGCTTATGTGGCCGCGGGGAAGGTGCCGCCTATCCAGCTGAAGGCTCACTCCACTAGAGCTCAGGCGGCCTCGATGGCAGAGGCCGGGTCCGTCTCCTTGGAGGAGATATGCAAGGCGGCAAGTTGGGCATCGGCCCATACCTTCTCCAGGCATTACCGCTTGACTGTGGCTGCTCGGGCGGAGGCCCGGTTTGGAGCTTCAGTGTTGCGGTCAGGGATTTCAATGTCCCGCCCTGGGTGAGTACTGCTTCGGTACATCCCACCAGTCTATGGATTGATCAGCATGATGATATGGAAGGTAAAATTATGTATCATACCTGATAATTTTCTTTCCATTAATCATAGCTGATCAATCCATAGCCCCTCCCAGATATCTGTACTGTTTATATTCTGGTTGCATTTCAGGTTCAAGTTTAGTCTTCAGTTCCTGTTCAGGAGGACTTCGTGTTCAAGTTTTTTCAATTGGATTCTTCAAGAGTTGAGACGAGTTTGTGTTACAGTGAGCTGCTGCATTCCTCTCCCCTCCGTTTTACGGGGCTGGATTGAGACATAAATTCTGCCGGCGCTCCCTCCCGCTTCGTGCGGCAGTAGGGCAGCTTTGTACCCCTCCCGCTTCGGCGGTGTTAGGGTCAGTCAGCTCCTCCCGCGGTTGCGGTTGCAGGATAAGCCAGATCCCCCCGCATCGGCGGGGTGGTGTCCCTCCCCCGCTCCGCGGGGATGAGCTGGACGGATTCCCCTCCCCCACTTGTGTGGGGATGAGCTGGGTTAATTCCCCTCCCCCGTTTCGGCGGTGGTGAGCTGGGCAGAGTGTCCCTTTGTGGGTGTAATTCTCTAAGTGCTGAGTCCTGCGGATGGAGCTTGGATATCGACATACTGAGGAGTTTCCGGCAGCACATGACCACATATAGGGAGGCAAAAGGATTGCTCTCTATCTCCACCTGCTGGTAGATAGACACAACCCACCAGTCTATGGATTGATCAGCTATGATTAATGGAAAGAAAATTATCAGGTATGATACATAATTTTACCTTCAATCGCAATCCCATTGCCACCCATGCATGATCAGACACTATTATAGGACCTATTTTGGTTTCAGTTACATGAGTTAGCAAGTCCCTTGCGATCAGTATATAATCGATGCATGATAACGTTGAATTTGCTCGGGACAAATGTGTATAGTCCTGATCTAATGGATTCAGGGTTCTCCATACATCCACCACATCTAGGGCCTCCTCTAGCATCCCAATACCCCTCTGGGTCCTGGACTGCTCTCTTTCCGTTGGTTTAGATCGATCCAATTTTGGATCCATGACCTCATTAAGTTCTCCTCCCAGTATAACAGGCCCTTCTCCCATATCCTGCAACCTACGAAGAAGCTGTTTATAAAAGTGCTTCTCATAATTATTAGGTGCATAAATGTTGCATAGCAATAGAGGCTGCCTGTCTAATTCTACTGACACCAATACATATCTTCCCCTATTGTCCCTAATTATTTTCTTAATTTTCACATGAATCCGCTTCTGAATCAAAATTATCACCTCTCCCTTCCCTTCCACCGCTGGGGATTCCACCTTTCCAATGCCAATGCCTCCGGAAGCCATTTTTCCAGAAAGGCGCCGAGGTTCTTTTCCGGCAAACTCTCCGGGAGTCCCACCAGTCGTAAATTGTTTCTCCGTGAGCGGTTCTCCAAGTCCTCTACCTTCAGTTCAAGTTCCGACAACCGGGAAGCTAGTTTTGGCTGCTCCTGCCATCTTCCAGATCTCCTCCGCCTGTCCTAGCCGCTGCTGCGCCTCATGCAGGTCCGTCACCAGTGCTGCCTGCCGTTCTTCCATCCCATCCAATTTGTCAATTATCAGCTGCAACTTCTGCCCCACTGTTTGTTCTACTGCTGCTTTAACCTCCTCCCTGAGCTGAGCGGCCCACAGCGAGCTAGGCGAGGGGGAATTTGGCACTCCTTTATCCGCCATCTTGGATTCCACTGGTCGCACTCTGTCTTTAGGCTCTTTCTGCCCTGATTTTGCCGCCATTCGCCTCCTCACCTCTGCTGCCTTACAGTTTCAGTTGTGCGTTGCACTTGCGATGCTTATCATTCACAATTTTATTTGAAAGCACATTTATCTCGAGCGCAGAGTAATCGGTGTCCCGGAGCAGCTGCATTCCCCGACTCGCTACTCCACTCCCCAACCGGAAGTCCCGTATTTTAATAATTTTAAAGGGAAACTTTACACAACTATTGCTATTAAAACATTTAAACTTATCTGATAGTTCTGTTCTTGGCATAAGTGTTTCTGTTAAGAGAAATTAAATAAGTAAAGGTAAATACAGTTAGATTGACACATTAGAATACACACTTTAATAGTTGAAGTGAAGTTTTATTGTTAAATTGAAAATAAACTGTTAAATACTTACCATATTTTGTTTAAATTGAAATAAAAGACAACTTGTGAACGATTGGTTCTGGATCCTTCTGATAAAGAAAAATTCTGAAATTAGTTTTCTTTTTCCTCTCTTGGACTTGGAATACGGGAGAGGAGGTTAGTTTAATTTGTACTCTCCTGTTCTTCAGAGGTGTGACTCAGGGTATTTAACATGACTACTAACATCAGGTATCCTGAGCCACACACTAATGCGTTGAAACAGAGAGGGGTAACAGTAATAAGATTGCTGAGGCCTCCTAGAAGGAAAATAGGGTTTTCTCTGATAATGAACATATTGCCTACGAGAAAAACCCCTAACTTGGTCAAGAGCATCCTCCAATAGAGTACATATGGTTGAACAATTGTCTTTAAATAAAACCACTATCTCTTGCACTTTCTCACCAAATAAATGTTGACCAGAACATGGTGCATCAGCAATACGCTCACACAAATCCTCCCTCAAACCTGAGGCTGTTAACCAAGTTAAGCTTCTAGAGGCAATAGCTGTAGCTGCATCTCTTGTCGCAGTGTCATAGGTGTCATGGAGGGGCATTTTCGAAAGAAACGTCTAAATCAGAATTTGGATGTTTTACAAAGACGTCCATATTCCAAACAGGAAAGAAGGTCATTTTCGAAAATGATGGACGTCTATCTTTTGTGTTCAAAAATACTATGGACGTCCTTTGTTTTGGTCCATTTTTGAACACAAGACGTCCAAATGCAAGCCATCCAAAACAGAGCAGGAGTGGCTTAATGGTTAGTGCAGTGGGCATTGATCCTGGCAACATGGAATCAATTCCCACTGCTGTTCCTTGTGACTTTGGGCAAGTCAAATGCACAAGGGGCATTTTTGGATATAACATCTAAGTCTGAATTTGGATGTTTTTTGTAAAATGTCCAAAATCAGAACAGGAAAGGTTATTTTCTACAAAAAAAGTCTCTCTTTTCTTTTTGAAAGTTCTGTTTGTTAAAATGGTTTGTGATTTGGGGGAGTAAGGGGAGGTGATCCCCGAGTCTCTCCAGTGGTCATCTGGTCATTTGGGGCACCTGTTGTGGTTAGTGCACTAGCCTAGTGGTTAGTGCAACAGACTTTGATCCTGGTGAAATGGGGTCAAGTCCCACTGCAGCTATTTCCTATAAAAGGTCTAGCTCAAAACTAAGTTTTAGTCTTGGGCATCTTTGTTTTGTTCCATTATTGCTGAAAGACGTCCATGTCTTAGGAACGCCCAAGTCCCGCCTTGAACACGCCCCCGGCACGCCCCTTGAGATTTGGACGTCCTTCTGGCAGACTTCAGAGAAAGACATCCAAAAAGAGGTTTTGATAATACTGATTTGGACGTTTCTGTGAGATAAATGTCCAAATGCTGACTTAAATCACTTTTTGGACATCTATCTCTTTTGAAAATGAGCCTGATAGTCCGATTGTAATAGGAACTTAGAATCATTTACAAGATCTCCAAACCGTGTAAAATATTGCGCTCCTTAGAAAGAGACTGCATAGTTTCTAACATATGGCTTAGAAACTATGCCAAAAGCAACCAAAGAGTGGCATCAAAACACACTGGAAGGGAGTGTGGATAAAATCAGCCTTTATTGAAAGGACCCAGCACATGCGCTGTGTTTCAGCTTGGCAGCCTGCATCAGGAGTTACAAATAATACATATGAATGCTACAATTAAACACATACATAAATAAACAATCCACCCAAAATGTCCTACCCCCCCACCCCCCCGGAAATTCAGTGCTGGTCGTTGGATATGGCCCAGCATTGAATTTCTTGGTTTGCTGCTGACTGCAGGAGGTAGCCCAGCTAATTCCCATGGTATGAATATCGGTCTCAATATCAATAAAGGAAGGCTAGAATATGTATATGATTATTCAGATACAACCAAAATATGATCATACAACTGTTTTAAGAAAAAACACATAAAAAACTTAATTATATAAATATCACTTAAAATATTTAAAAGTACTTAAGTAAAAAGTAAAAGTACTGGCTTCAAAACTAGTGAAGTAAAAGTAGAAAGTCTTATCAAAAAAATAAAATAAACCCTCAAGTACAAAGTAAAAAGTATTCTTAACCAGTTGAATCACAGAATGTAGTATGTTTGCAAGCAATACTGTATTGTGATTATGTACCTATCAACTTGTAATTTGTCTAGATCTCTGTGGGTACAATGGAACAGAAAAAAACTTAATAAATGAAATTACAAATTTAAATTAATACATTTTTAACAAGCTTGTTAAAATTTGTTTGCAAGAGGGTGGAGGAGGGAAGAAGTTTTGTGTTTTACATTTTCAAATGATTGCCACTATAAAATTTGTAATAGACTGGAATATCTTAATATTTCATCTGTATCTGTTAAATCTGCTTAAATAAAAGCAGATTTCATCGTGAAATTTGTAATAGCTACATGCATAGCATTTTTAAATGTAGATTAATTTTACATTTGTAAATGTTTTCTCTTTTAATCACCTCTATGATAAGCTTCCGTGTGGGAAACCAGCAAGAAAGGAAATGGGAAATAGAAATGTATCTGAGAGAACAAAGCGACAAGCCACCAATGCCCACTGCTTCCCGTTCCCTCCCCCTCCCCGCCTCCTCTGCAACCTTAAATAGGTCAGACAAGCCAGGGAATGGTACCTGCAAGTATCCGGTCAGCTCTGTCTTGGCTCAGTGGTGGGCTGATTTCTTAGCTTGCTCTAGCAAAAAATAATACATCCGACTCGGTACTGCTGCAGAGTGCAGAGCAGACACAATGAACACTCTGAGACTGAGAGCTAGCTGACTACTAGCTGGGACTAATGCAACTGTTGCAGGCAGCCGTTGAGCAGCATTACTACCTCATGGATGCATGGGTGACCTCAAATTCTGCTGGCCCATGTGTGTGTCAGACATTGTGAGCCCACATCACCCTGGGCAGAGAGGGCTTAGTTCTGGGGTGGCTTTCCCTGCAGACTGATTGCAGACTTGCAGAACAGTACCAGCCCATCTCTGCCAAGGAGCTGCACCAGGTCCTTCAGCCCTGGTAGCTGGAAATAAGTGAGCTGCACTAATGGAGGGGTTATAGGCAACTTGGACAGGCATTTACTAAACTTTAACAAAATTCTGGTCGCCGCATCTCAAGAAAGATATAGTAGAATTGGAAAAGGTGCAGCGAAGGGCGACGAAAATGATAGTGGGAATGGGACGACTTCCCTATGAAGAAAGACTAAGGAGGCTAGGGCTTTTCAGCTTGGAGAAGAGACAGCTGAGGGGAGACATGATAGAGGTATATAAAATAATCCCATACTTCCCACCAGGAGTGGAACAGGTGGATGTGAAGCGTCTGTTCACACTTTCCAAAAATACTAGGACTAGGGGGCATGCGATGAAACTACAGTGTAGTAAATTTAAAACAAAAAAAGGAGAAAATATTTCTTCACCCAACGCGTAATTAAACTCTGGAATTCGTTGCCAGAGATCGTAGTGAAGGCGGTTAGCTTGGCAGAGTTTAAAAAGGGGTTAGATGGTTTCCTAAAGGACAAGTCCATAGACCGCTACTAAATGGACTTGGGAAAAATCCACAATTTCGGGAATAACATGTATAAAATGTTTGTACGTTTGAGGTAGCTTGCCAGGTGCCCTTGACCTGGATTGGCCGCTGTCGTGGACAGGATGCTGGGCTCGATGGACCTTTGGTCTTTTCCCAGTATGGCATTACTTATGTACTTATGTAACCGGCTCCCAAAATTTGGGCTCGGGTCTCATCTCGGCATTGTTGGCCTCCTCCTCCTCTGTGGCTTGTTTGTGCATCTTCTTTCCCCACTGCCCACCCCTCATATATCACCTCTCTGGCTCCCCTCACACCAGTCCTTGCCTCTTCTTTTTGCCATGGTTAATTTTTTTTAAAGCAGTGCTGGCATGCATCAACAGGAATAGGCTGCTTTAGCCAATCCTGGAGGTCTTCCTTTGGCCCTCGGGGGCAGGACAGGCTGAAGGAAGGCCCCTAGGATTGGCCGAAGCAGCTTGCTCTTGCCAAAGTGTGCCAGCACTGCTTTAAAAAAAAATGAAACGCGGCAGAACAAGAAGAGGCAAGGAGTGGAGATGCAAGTGAGCTGTTCTATGTTGTCATTCTTTATTGTTGATTGCATTTTTATTTGATCTCAACATTTTAAACATGCCGGCTTGTGCAGCATAGGGATGTACACAGAGGAAGTATTGGTTTCATCGTTTAGAGTAGTAATTTGTCCTAAATTTTTAAATCAGTGTGTCATTCGAATAAGCTGGTTATAGGGACTCCCTGTATTCGTGCGGAGATGTTAACAGACATAACGTTATGAGAATCAGGTACTTAGCAATCAGACTTACTATTTATAAGTACAATTAAAAAAAGACATTAGGTTGAAACCTGGGAGCCTTAATATCTTTTTTTTTTTTCCCTGTACCTACATCAAAAGAAAAAGATAGCATGTGGGAACTTGCTGCTTTTGTTTTGTGGATTGCAGTGGTATATTATTAAAATGCACTTGCCTTACTTTATTACTACTATTTCAAAGACAGGTATTGAATAATGAGTGAAGGACTTCTCTCATGTAGAAGTTCTGACCAGAGCCAGTCTAAATGTGCCAACATTGTCCAGTTCGAAGAACAAGTGGCTTCAAACTCCCAATAAGTTATCAACTTCAACAAACACACTGGACCAGAAAAGAGAGGCGGAGGCATAGCACTAATCTATCTGTCCCACTTTACCACCAAACCACTGCCGAGTCCATAACACCTCAACTTGAAATTGCCTCAATCAGAATCCACAACAAAACCCTATGCGATCATGTGAATTGTGTCTTGTTTTACAGACCTCCAGGTAATTGGAACGAAGGCCAGACCAACTTCATGGACACATTTGTAACCAACTCCAATACACTAGTACTAGGACACATCAACCTTCACTTAGAAGACCCGAACTCTATCAACGCACGAGAATGTAAGGAATTTCTCCGTTTGTGCAATCTCAAATGACCACAAATGCAAGCAACCCACGTCAAAGGACACACACTTAATCTCATCTCACACAAACTCTCAACAGACCAGAACCTAACAATAACAAGTACGAAATGGACAGAGACACACCCTGGACCAACCACTACAAACTAAACTTATCCCTACATTGGTGGAAGAAGGGTATACAATGAATACTAGAACACACATCCTACAGCACAAAAGGTCAAGTAGACACGAAAACATTCTGGCAACTAATATACAATAACGAATGGGCAACACAAACAGACTCCATATACTACCTCATAGAATGGGACAAAAGATGCAAAAGCATAGTAGATGAAATTGCGCCCTTATGAACAAGAAGCCCACGCAAGCATAACTCGACACCATGGTTCAACGATGAACTGAAAAAGTTAAAAACACAAACCAGGAAACTTGAACAAGCATGGAATAAAACAAAAGGTGAACATACACTCCACATGGAAACAAATACAAAGAAAATACAAATACGCAATAAGACAGGCCAAAAGATCATACTATAAAACCAAAATAGGAACAGATTACAAAGACACGAGGAAATTATACCAACTCGTGAACAAACTCCTAGACACCAACTTGATAACTACCACGAATACAAACATCCCATCTGCAGATAAACTTGTGAAGTACTTCAATGAAAAAATTGTAAACCGATGCAACACGCTACCTCAGAACAACACCGACATTGAAAACTTCCTTAATGAATTGGACCCAACCATTGGAGAATACCCGGCAGATCAGACCTGGTTAACTTTCGCCCTCCTTACCATCGAAACAGTTACTCAGGCGATTAGTAGGTTTTCCAACACTTCCTGTAAACTAGATACCTGTCCCAGCTACCTAATGAAATCCGCCCCTGACCGCTTCATAGCAGACCTCACATCCCACCTAAATTACATTCTTCAGCAAGGCCTCTTCCCTAGGGAAAAAGGGCAATATCCTACTCACCCCAAAAGATACCAAGAAAAAAACAAAATCACTAACTACCATCCAGGCACATCTATCCCGTTGGTGGTCAAACTGATGGAAAGCATGGTAACCAAACAACTTACAGATTACATAAAGAAATTCTCAATATTACACGAATCACAGTCAGGCTTTCGTTCTCTCCACAGCATGGAAACAGTATTACTCACTCTTCTAGCCATATTCAAGCAGGACATGTCTAGTGCATTCGACATGGTAAACCATAATATATTAATAAGATTACTAGATAAGTTCAGGATTGGTGGAAACATACTTAACTGGATCAAGGGCTTCCTAACCACAAGAACATATCAAGTAAAATCAAATTCAAACATATCACTGTGGAAAGCAGACTGTGGAGTACCGCAAGGATCACCGCTATCACCGATCCTATTCAACTTAATGATGACCCCACTTGCAAAGTCCTTATCCAACCATGGCGTTAACCCTTTCATATAGTGGAGTGGAGGAGTGGCCTAGTGGTTAGAGTGGTGGACTTTGGTCCTGGGGAACTGGGTTCAATTCCCACTGCAGGCACAGGCACTTCCTTGTGACTCTGGGCAAGTCACTTAACCCTCCATTGCCCCAGGTACAAATAAGTACCTGTATATAATATGTAAGCCACATTGAGCCTGCCATAACAGCGCGGGGTACAAATGTAATAAAATATATGCAGACAATGTCACAATATACATTCCTTACAAAACCAAACTGACAGAAATCACCAACGAAATCAATGTCGGCCTGAACATCATGGATTCATGGGCAAATGCATTTCAACTAAAACTCAATAAAGAAAAAACTTATTGCCTCATCCTCTCATCCCAACACAGCGCAGACATCCCCACAAGTATCAACACCCCAGATCACACCCTTCCTATCTCAGACAGCTTGAAAATCCTCTGCGTTACAATGGACCGTAACTTAACACTAGAGAGCCAAGTGGCATCCACAACAAGAAAATGTTCCACTCAATGTGGAAACTCAAACGCGTGAAGCAATTCTTCCAGAGGGAAACATTTCGCAACCTGATACAATCAATGGTACTAAGCCATGTAGACTAATGCAATGGAATTTATGTGGGATGTAAAGATCAAACCTTATGTTTCAATCTTTTTTATTTAAATGGCAAACAGCTCGAAAATAACAACACCCCAGACACTTCATTCCATGTTCGGGAAAAGAACCATACTGTGTACAAACATTTTCACAACCACTTTTCCTTTTTTCCCATCATGTTAACATTATTTCAACGGCATTGCCTTTTTTTAACTTTTCTTCCCCCCTCCCTCCCTCCCTCCCCCCTTTACCCCCTTCCCCCTGCCCCCTTTTTATGGAGCTAAACTACTTTCCCGCTAATCCTTCACATCAACAACATCTTTAGTCTTAATTAATCCTCTTATTTAATGTTTGTTCCACTAACTGTCTTTAAAAGTTCAAGAGGTAACTCCGGGCTGCTGGAGTGAGTGTCGATCAAAAGGGAGTCCAGCACTTTTGGAATTTCTTCCCTGTCTCTGAGTCTAGGGGGTGAAATGTTCTCCATATGTCAATTAGGTTAAGTTCCCTGGCGAATAAGGTTATCTCTTTAGCCCTTTTTCCAGAATGGTGTGGTGAGGTGCTGTTTGAGCAGTCTATCTGGGGATCAAGTACCAGATTAAAATCCCCCACCACTACCAGCTTCTCCTTTCCTTCTGTGACACACTTACTTATTAATGTCCTTAAGAAGCTCAGCTCATAGTTGTTTGGGCCATAGAGGGCTAGTAATCTGAGTTCCAGACCTGGCAACCACACTTTTAATATGATGTATCGCCCATCTTTCCCAGTGGCCAGCAGTGACGCTTTGTACGTTAATCCTTTACGAAAAAGTATTGCTATCTCTCCCTTTTTCCCTTGTGCAGGCACTGAAAAGACCTCTCCCACCCACGTCCTTTTTAGCTTTTTGTGTTCTATGTCATTGAGGTGGGTCTCCTGAATGCACGCTATGTTTGCTTGATGTCTTTTCAAGGCAGTCAGTATTTTTGCCCGTTTAATTGGGGAGCTTACCCCCCCTATATTCCATGTTATTAGTTTAACTGGTATGTTGCCTACCCTGAAGGTCCTTTATATACGTTTTCTCTTTTTCCCTTCTCTATTTCTTTTCTGTTGTGATGTGTGAAGGCATGTTCCTACCCCCCCAATCTCCCTCCCTTCCCTTCTCTTCCTCCCCCTTAAACTCCCAGGCTCCATCCTCTAGTTCTTGAAGATGGAATGTGGAGATCACTTACGCCCATGAGTCCATGCCCTTCTATCCCATTGTTTAGCCCGCTTACTGTTGGTCTCGCGTCCCCAAGTTGGTTTTCTGCCTCACTCAGCGTTGATTAATCCAGCTTCTCGCACTGCTGCCGTTGCTGCCGCTGCTTTCTTGAATGATTTCCATTGGCCTCCAATTAAAATCCTTAACATGGCTGGAAATCTCAATGAAAACCGTATATGTCTTTCTTCGCCAAGGTTGCACATAGCTGGTGAAATTGGCGCCTTTGCTGTTGTACCTCAGTGGAAAAATCTTAAAAAATTAAAACTCTGTTCCCCTCGTGTTTTAGGGAGTCTTGGCGCATTCGGAAGCCTTGTAGGATCTCCATCTTGTGTCGATAATTGAAGATTCTGGCCACTACCACTCTCGGTCGTGTATTATCTTCTGATTTACGCCCAACTCTGTGTGCTCTTTCGATTACTAGTGGGCCTGTGGTATCTGTGAGCACCAGCTCCTTTGCAAGCCAATCTTCAAGCCAGCACATTAAGTTCCGTTCCGGAACCTTCTCTGCCAGTCCAACAATCCTTATGTTGTTCCTTCTGGAACAATTCTCTAACTTTTCCGATTTTTCGTGGCTCTCTTTTAGCTGCTTTGTGAGGTTTGCTATTTCAGGGCTGTAACTTCTGCTATCGTCCTCCAGGGCAGATACTCGGGTCTCAATATCTCCCACTCTCGTCCCTATACCATCTGACTGCGCGGCCAGGGTCTCTAACTTCTGCTCCATCTCAGCTCATTTGGGGTCCCATGACTTTACCACTGCTGCAGTGAGCTGTGCTTCAGAAAATCCTCCGGGTTGCGTTGTGTCAGCCTCCGCCATTTTGGATTGCTCGGGGCTGTCCGTCTTCGCTTTCTCTGGCTTTTCTTTCTTTGATGATCTTTGCGCCATCGTCCCAGGTGTGTTCCTCAAGTATCTGTCCATATGCGGGGTTGTTGTACCCGTCAATATTGGGTCTGGTCCGCGAGAATCGCTAATTTCCGGGCATGGGTCTCGGAGCTCCAGCCATTCGCTGCTGTTCAGCTCATGTCTCGCGTGATCTCCAAAGAACAAACCTTAAAGAAACTTCAGACAGCTCAAAACACAGCAGCTAGGCATATATGTGGTAAAACACGATTTGAAAGCGCAAAACCCCTCTGTGAAAAACTACACTGGCTCCCAATCAAAGAACGCATCACCTTCAAAATCTGCACCCTGGTTCACAAAATCATCTATGGAGAAGCCCCGAGTTACATGACAGACTTGATCGACTTACCAATTAGAAATACATCCGAATCAACACGATCTTATCTAAATTTGCACTACCCAAGCTGCAAAGGACTTAAATACAAAACAACTTACGCATCTAGTATTTCCTACATAAGCACACAAATGTGGAATGCATTACCAACAGCCTTGAAAACAACGTTCGACTACCTAAAATTCCGGAAACCACTAAAAACCAACCTGTTTAAAAAGGCATACCCTACCGATCCAACTTGAATGCCTAATCTCTGCAACACAACCAAACTAAAGCACGTAATGGACATAACACAACTCTTCCGTTCTCTGATTCCCTAATGTGGCTGTGCCATATGAATTTGATCTTTCCACAACATCACCCTGTATTTGTTCACACCGGAGCCTGCAAAGGCCTCTCCGGTACTATGTAAGCCACATTGAGCCTACAACTAGGTGGGAAAATATGGGATACAAATGTAACAAATAAATAAATAAAGTGAATAAGCAATTGTGTGGTTCCCTATAAACTGCACATCGAGTATAAGGGGAAAAGTCTCATAATGTCACTGAGGCTGTTTATGTCCAATATTGGTGACCCAAACTAGGAGTGAGAAAGAC
This sequence comes from Microcaecilia unicolor, assembly GCF_901765095.1. Taxonomy (NCBI): domain Eukaryota; kingdom Metazoa; phylum Chordata; class Amphibia; order Gymnophiona; family Siphonopidae; genus Microcaecilia; species Microcaecilia unicolor. The sequence goes on from NC_044036.1 coordinate 233,909,070, forward strand.
ACAAATCTGCCCAGATCCCTTGACAAAGCTCAAGCGAAACGGAAACCTGTTGGTGTCTGGAGAATGTCCATATTATGCAGATAAGTGATTGTCCTTCTGTGAATGCCATAACAGTATAATTTTTGATGTAGCACTGTGAATAATAGCCTAAAAAAAGAAAAAAAAAGCCAAAATATATTTTCAATGTGTTAGACACCACTAGTTGAGCTGCTGCACTTTTACATTTAACATATAGGAGGTTGGTTTTTAAGTACATAAGTATTGCCATACTGGGAAAGACCAAAGGTCCATCAAGCCCAGCATTCTGTTTCCAACAGTGGCCAATCCACTTGTTTGTTAACATTGTCCAGTTCAGCACACTATTAGCCGCCAAGTTCATACAAAGTTATGTTCAATGGAAAATAAGGGGGTTATTTACTAAAGCTTAGCTCGAGCTATCTGCAGCAGGGCCCATATGAATAAAATGGGCCCTGCTGCAGATACCCCGAGCTAAGCTTTAGTAAACAGGGGGAAAAATCTGTTGGCTCATGCTGCTTGCTATGTGAATATTCTATCATTGTTTCATTATTGCTACCAATAATTACATATTAAGGGCATTTGATTTAAATGTTGTTTTAATTTGTTCATCCAATCCTTACATGCACATGTTTTGCTTTTTAAACCCAAACGTGAATCATAAGGGTGGTAGAATAATTAGGTGTAAATGTTACAAGAAATTATTTCTTATATAAATTATAATTTAAGAGCAGGTGCTGTATTTATAAGTTTTAGGATATTAATTTCTCCACCAATCACCAAAGGTGATAATTGCAATAAATTAAATAAATTAAGTATATATAAAGGATACCATATACTCAGAACACAAAGAGACCGTATTTTTAGCTTCAAAAAGGTTGATTTAATATACAATTGCACACGAGAGGTAGGTTTTAAGATATCTTTACAGATAATCTGTGCTTAAGTAAGGCAAAGTAGAGTAGCAGGTCTAGATCAAAAGTTATGTTACTTACAAGTCCTTGTTACACAGTATGAACAACATTAGGTAAGCACATGTTTGCAGGACAGGAGAGCTTCTGCAGTGAGTGGATCTGAGTTGCTTGCAGTTGAAGAGAATCTGAATCTTGGGGAAACAGCTTTTGCTTTTATATCTTGCAAGCTGCAGGAGGATATGCCATGTGGATCTTTGTCCTGGTTTCCTGGTTTCTTTGCACACGACCCCTGAGTCCTGGTCTCATGTTTGCACACGACCCCTGAGTCTTGGTCTCATGTCTTATGACATCACGAGACTTGCTGTCTGGATTTTGCTGGCAAATGGTCTTTTGATGTACAGGGCTTCCTGCTTGATTCTCTGTGATAGATAAGATTTGTCTGGGGCAGCCAGCAGGTGCCCTTTGTCTTTAAGTTGGATTTCACACCTTTCCCTGCCTGTCTCCTTGCCTCCTCTGGTTAGGTCCAATCTTTGTTATGTTGATCAGAGGAATAGAGTCAATTTAAAACTTTAAAGCAAGTCTTTTGTTTAAGGAATGAGAAAAGGCAAGGTGAGGTTCCTGCAACTGCAGCAGTACCTTTGTCCTTTAAATGTCTTTTAAATATTCCCCAAAGGGAGAGGGAAGAGGGCTTTTGGAATGAAAGCCAGTTCTGCTGCAGTGTATTTTTAAAAGCTGCACAAATATATTGGTGTATATATATGTATCTGATCCAACACAACATCATGCTACACATTTAATTCTGATGATTGGCTTATACCATAACATAAACTGTGTTTCTGAATTTAGTTGTTTTGGACTGCTTTGGGTCCTGCTGATCTGTACAGCTACTGTCTGGAATTTTGGAAAATGGAAATGAGAAGATAATAATTAAGTTTTGGATGTATTATGTATATGGCAGTTTTTGAATGTGCGTCTGCCAGAACTGGTTTTAGATAAGAAAAACCTCACTCATTGGCCTTCAATCTCCAGAATAACAGTGGTAAATCTCCAGTTTGAGATGAGCCATCCTTTGCTGGCAGGGATACCGAGCCCCACCAGCCAAATAAATGGGCTGCCGCTGCTCCCCACTGCTTGTTTCTGGCTCTGAGCAGCATGCCAGGGCTTCTTGCACAAGTATATATGAGAATTCCTTGCATGCTGCGCAGAGCCAGAAACAAGCAGTGGGGCGTGGTGGTAGTCCATTTATTTGGCTGGTGGGGCTCGGCATTCCTGCCAGCAAAGGTATGCCTATCATGCCCGCATGGGGAGAGGGAGAAGAGAGAGGAATGTGTTGCTCCCGTGGAGGGACATAATCGAACGAAAACGTCTATCTCCATGGGCGTTTATCTCCGAGAACGGGTCCGTGAAGGGGCGGACCGAACCGTATTTACGAAAAAAATAGACGTCCATGTTTTAGTCGACAATTTGTGAGCTGGGCATTTTTGTTTTTCAGCGATAATGGAAAATGAAAGCGCCCAGCTCAAAAACGAATAAATCCAAGGCATTTGTTTGTGAGAGGGGCCAGGATTCGTAGTGCACTGGTCCCCCTCACATGCCAGGACACCAACCGGGCATCTAGGGGGCACTTTTACAAAAAAAAAAAAAAAAAAAGGTAAAAGAGCTCCCAGGTGCATAGCACCCTTCCCTTTTGTGTTGAGCCCCCCAAATCCCCTTCAAAACTCACTGCCCACAAGTCTACACCATTACTATAGCCCTAAGGGGTGAAGGGGGGCACCTACATGTGGGTACAGTGGGTTTGGGGGGGTTGGACGACTAAGCATTAAGCAGCACAATTGTAACAGGTAGGGGGGGATGGGCCTGGGTCCACCTGCCTGAAGTCCACTGCACCCCCTAACAACTGCTCCAGGGACCTGCATACTGCTGCCAGGGAGGTGGGTATGACATTTGAGGGTGAAAATAAAAAGTTGTGAAACATCATTTTTTGTGGTGGGAGGGGGTTAGTGACCACTGGAGGAGTCAGGGGAGGTCATCCCCATAAGTACATAAGTAGTGCCATACTGGGAAAGACCAAAGGTCCATCTAGCCCAGCATCCTGTCACCGACAGTGGCCAATCCAGGTCAAGGGCACCTGGCACGCTCCCCAAACGTAAAAACATTCCAGACAAGTTATACCTAAAAATGCGGAATTTTTCCAAGTCCATTAATAGCGGTCTATGGACTTGCCCTTTAGGAATCTATCTAACCCCTTTTAAACTCCGTCAAGCTAACCGCCCGTACCACGTTCTCCGGCAACGAATTCCAGAGTCTAATTACACGTTGGGTGAAGAAAAATTTTCTCCGATTCGTTTTAAATTTACCACACTGTAGCTTCAACTCATGCCCTCTAGTCCTAGTATTTTTGGATAGCGTGAACAGTCGCTTCACATCCACCCGATCCATTCCACTCATTATTTTATACACTTCTATCATATCTCCCCTCAGCCGTCTCTTCTCCAAGCTGAAAAGCCCTAGCCTTCTCAGCCTCTCTTCGTAGGAAAGTCGTCCCATCCCCACTATCATTTTCGTCGCCCTTCGCTGTACCTTTTCCAATTCTACTATATCTTTTTGAGATACGGAGACCAGTACTGAACACAATACTCCAGGTGCGGTCGCACCATGGAGCGATACAACGGCATTATAACATCCGCACACCTGGACTCCATACCCTTCCTAATAACACCCAACATTCTATTCGCTTTCCTAGCCGCAGCAGCACACTGAGCAGAAGGTTTCAGCGTATCATCGACGACGACACCCAGATCCCTTTCTTGATCTGTAACTCCTAACGCGGAACCTTGCAAGACGTAGCTATAATTCGGGTTCCTCTTACCCACATGCGTCACTTTGCACTTGTCAACATTGAACTTCATCTGCCACTTGCACGCCCATTCTCCCAGTCTCGCAAGGTCCTCCTGTAATCGTTCACATTCCTCCTGCGACTTGACGACCCTGAATAATTTTGTGTCATCGGCGAATTTAATTACCTCACTAGTTATTCCCATCTCTAGGTCATTTATAAATACATTAAAAAGCAACGGACCCAGCACAGACCCCTGCGGGACCCCACTAACTACCCTCCTCCACTGAGAATACTGGCCACGCAATCCTACTCTCTGCTTCCTATCTTTCAACCAGTTCTTAATCCATAATAATACCCTACCTCCGATTCCATGACTCTGCAATTTCTTCAGGAGTCTTTCGTGCGGCACTTTGTCAAACGCCTTCTGAAAATCCAGATATACAATATCAACCGGCTCCCCATTGTCCACATGTTTGCTTACCCCCCCGATTCCCTCTGGTGATAATCTGGTCATTTAGGGCACTTTTTGGGGCCTTATTCGTGAAAAAACAGGGTCCAGGAAAAGTGCCCTAAATTCTAGCTAAAAACGCATACTTTTTTTCCATTATTGGCGAAGGGCGCCCATCTCTGTTCGGGTGATAACCATGCCCCAGTCCCGCCTTCACCACGCCTCCAACACGCCCCCGTCAACTTTGTACGCTTCCGCGATGGAGTGCAGTTGAAAACGTCCAAGTTCGGCTTTCGATTATACCACGTTATTCGTTTTTGTGAGATAAATGTCCATCTCCCGATTTAGGTCGGAACTTGGGCGTTTTTCTCGTTCGATTATAAGCAGGATAGTCTACCTCGGGAGACCCCCCCCCCCCCCAAAGTACAGGCTGGCTATGCCCAGAGAGAGAGCCTGCTGTTAAAAATTTCCCAGCACACCACTGAGTACACGAGTTATTTTCTTACCCAAATTGGGTCACAATCTGCATGTAACCAAGGCTATAGAGGGTGACATACCTTGCCTGCCTGCTTCTGGCCTGTGAACACAACCTACTTTACTTTTGAAGAAGCTTAGCCAGTGTTAGAATTAGAATTTGCTCTTTCTTAAGCACAGTTGTGCTTAGAGCACTTGCTCTGATATAGCTGCCTGCAGAGGTTCCCATGGCTCTTGCTTACCTCAAAAATTAAAAAAAGACTTTATAGTAACTTGAGTTCTATTAATTTCATTCTGTTTCACAAAAGGGTGAGAACTGCCCTAATTTATACTGTAATCATATCAACTTGTTATGCATACATTATTGGCTCTGCATGTAGCGAGACATAACTAGCCACCTGGATTGAGAGAGCATTAAGGTGCTTATGTGCAGCATATTTTATAAAGACTTATAGGTACCTGTGTGTATTTATAAAATACTAGCATAAATCCTGCAGAAATGACACCTAGATTGAAAGTGTGGATATTAGGCCGCTTGAGAATAGGTGTAAATTTGTGCATATTGTATGAAATATGAGTGTAAACTACAACTCTACGCACAGTTTGCACAAACTGTGCCCTGGAATACACATACACTGAATGTACCATCGTGCATACTTTATATGCATGGGATAATTTTATAAGAGGTATTATCTGCATGCATATTGGCATACATGTGCAAATTTGTCTTTATAAAGTTACTATCAATCACCTACCTGTGCTCAGACTTAAGTTGTAAAGTGTTTTGGGGCACAGACAATATTTTTCTGATGCACACCTTGTCTGGACCCTGACATAGAATAAGGCAATGAATGAGCAATGAATTGTTTCCATGAAAGTAGAGATAAAGGACATTACAGATCCTTTGATTCAGGATGAAGGGTTTAGTTTGTGGAATGCGCTCTCATAATAAGAAAATGTGGCGATTTTGTAGTTGGTGCATGAACCATCTGTTCATCTTTTCAGACTTTGTTGACCACAAAACTATGGACTGACCCACATGCCTTCTCTCTTGACTTCTTGCTGTATATTGGGTTTGAAGAATCCAAGGGAATGGTATAATAGAGGGGGTGAAGTGCTTCTGTCTACAAAAGAAGAGCGGGACTTGGGGAGTGATTGTGTCTGATGACCTTAAGGTGGCCAAACAGGTAGAAAAAGCGAAGGATGCTTGGATGTGTAAGGAGAAGGATGACCAGCACGTTGAATGAACATTTTCTCCGATTCGTTTTAAATTTACTACATTGTAGCTTCATCGCATGCTCCCTAGTCCTAGTATTTTTGGAAAAGTTAAAGCGTCTGTTCATGCTTTCCAAAAATACTAGGACTAGGGGGCATGCGATAAAGCTACAATGTAGTAAATTTAAAACGAATCGGAGAAAATGTTTCTTCACTCAATGTGTAATTAAACTCTGGAATTCGTTGCCAGAGAATGTGGTAAAGGCGGTTAGCTTAGTGGAGTTTTAAAAAAGGTTTGGACGGCTTCCTAAAGGAAAAGTCCATAGACCGTTATTAAATGGACTTGGGGAAAATCCACTATTTCTGGGATAAGCAGTATAAAATGTTTTGTACATTTTTGGGACCTTGCCATGTATTTGTGACCTGGATTGGCCACTGTTGGAAACAGGATGCTGGGCTTGATGGACCTTTGGTCTTTCCCAGTATGGCAATACTTATGTAAAAAGGAGGTGATAGTGATCTTGTATAAGTCTCTGGTGAGGTGTACTGTGTGCAATTCTGGAGACCGCACCTACGGAAAGATATAAACAGGATGGAGTCAGTCCAGAGGGTAGCTACAAAACCTGTGAGCGATCTTGGTCATAAAACATATAGGGACAGACTTATGAACATCAACTTGTATACACTGTAAGAGAGGTGGGAGAAGGCGATATGATAGAGATGTTTAAATACCTCAGTGGCATTATTGTACAGCAGGTGAGCCTTTTTCAAATGAAAGAAAACTCTGGAATGAGGGGGCATATGATGAAGTTAAGAGGAAATAGGCTTAAGAGAAATCTAAGAAAATACTCTTTCATGGAAAGGGTGGTGGATGCATGGAATGGCCTCCCAGTGGAGGTTGTGGAGATGAGGACAGTGTCAGAATTTAAGAAAGCATGGGACAGGCACGTGGGACTCCTTAAGAAAAGGAGGACTTAGTGGTTACTGAGGATGGGCAGACTGGGTGGGTCATTTGGCCATTATCTGCCATCATGTTTCTATGTTTCTATATTTGATGGTTGCCAATTAAACCTGCCTTTCTAACACTTAAGCTACTGCATAGTAAAAACAGCTTGTGAAGCTCAGTCTGTGTTCTCGCATGTTGTAGTGTCATCGCATATTGTAGTGTCATCAGCTAACTACCCAAAGATTCTCAAAGAGCAATTGATTGAATTATGGGACTAGCTAGAACAAGCATTTTTCTTCTAACCTTGGAACACTTTTGTAGTGCATTTAGCATGATCAGATGGCTTCACGTCAGCTAGGCCAGGCTGAGCCAGTCCTGGGTTTGCCTGTTGCATGCATGAAAATATAGTTCTGATTTTATTTGGTAAATTGGAACAATTTGCCCATGCATGCAGAAGGGTAAAATCAGGACTAGATTAGTTTATTATTAGGTGACGTGGAGGCATCTACTTGCTTGATATTTTAAAAGTTTCCAGCCAAAGGCTGGCAAGGGGAGTACCAGTAAAGTACTGGCTCAAGGCACCCAAACTTAGGATTCCAAAAGCTTTCCTCCGCAGCAGGAACTTGTGCATTCGCTCTTGCTTCTCTGTGTCTCTTTGTGCCAGCACTGCAAGAGGCTTTAAAGCATGAGAACAGGTAGTTCCTAAAGATGGGGCTGCAAAAACAAAAGTTGTTTCAGAGTGCCAACAATCCTTTGAGCCTGTCCTGATGCAGCCATTTCCAAAAGAACGTCATTCATTGCACTATGTAACCTGGAGCTTATGCTTACTAATGACTTAATTTCTCTTTCTCTCTCTCCATTGTTTACATTTTGGAACATCAGAATCTCGTAAGTATTTCATTCTGTCCTCTGTTTCTTGTTTGTTGCAGACATCATGATTCCCTGCCCCCCCCCCCCCCCCCCCATGTTGTGAGCATTCATCAATGCAATGCCCTTACCCTATTATAAGCTGCTAATAACCCATATGCAGAAGCCATGTCCCTTTCTCCCATAGCTCATGCAGCAATGTTCAGCTGTTTATGGAAGCTCCATCTGTCTTATATCATATCCGTTCGTTCAAGGTGTTTCTAGATGCTTAATGGCTTGAAAATGGTTCCCCAGGGTGTTTAGGGGCTACGCAGAGAGAAAGCGAAGAAAATGTGAAAATGATTCAGCAGCTGTTATCCAGAGGTACGACCCTTTTCTAAAGAGTGGTTCCCATTCACAGTCTTGCTGGAGACCATGAAAATCCACTCTCCTGTGACTAAGTATTTGTTCAGTGGTTTGAAACAATTCACACTGCATATGATCAGTTGTGCTTCTGTGTCCCAGCATGGTAAGGTCACTGGATCTACTGAACCAGTCCTGGCGTTACCTCTTGTGGAGACACAACACCTGCTGTTCATGGAGAAACACAAGGATGATAGGTCCCCTAGGAAAACCTATATAATATGACGCTCTGACGAAACAGTAGGTTTTCAAGCCTGTGAACTGTATTATTTCATGAAGTGTATTTCTCCTAATTGGCCAACAGATGGCATTTGTTTTGTGTTTTACAGCTGTTGCAGAAAAGACTTTCTTTTTCATATTAAGATTAATGAAAGGCAATCTGAAGTACCATTGGCCAGATACTTTCAAAGTTGGTGCCCTGGGCTCTGATTGGCCTTGCAGTTCAGATCTAGCCAGGAGGTACTGGATTTTCCCCAGTCTCAGTGTGGGGGTAAAGCGGAGAAACATCTCTGTCCTGAGACCCTGTTCAAGACTTGTGAGCAATTAATTTCCTAAAACTCCCCAGATGCTACCCAAGTAGTAACAAGTGTTTAGACAGTTTTATTGTTGATCCTTTTTCAGCTACCTGTTATTGCTTACTGTTCATTTTCACCTGTTTTCAAGCGTTCACTGTTCTACTGTGATAATAAACCCATTGTCCTGGACTGGCTAAGAATTCTTGTAGTTTGTGTATTGGGTCTGTGGATGCTTCCTAGGAACTGTGGGACCCCCTGAGAGTGTGGCCCCAGTAACCTAGAAATCATTGGGGAATAACTTAAGAGTGGGAGACTCACCCAGAGGCAAGTGGGACCCAGTCTGTGGGAGGACGATGCTAGTATAGAGCACAAGTGGCAGGTGTAGGCAGACCTGAGCAGTGCCGAGGGCAGACCCTCTAAATGACTACAAGGTTAGCCCCAGGTGGGTGCTAGGCGTTCTGTGACAGGCGCCCTTGCCCCAGATTTCCCTTGCAAACTAGATTCCTCCAGATGCTGTAATGCAGCACTTCCCTCTGGCTTTCTGGCTCTTGTAGCTGGCAGGAGGAAGGGCACTTAGTACTGTGACAGTTTCCTCTGCCATACAGTGCCACTCTTACATTTGAGCTGCAAGATGATGGGATCTTGCAGCTCATACTACAAGATTTCACCTGTGCAGAAGAAGAAACTTAAGTGCCTTCTTTCCTGCCGGCTATATGGACTGAGCCACTTGGATAGGCACTGGGGTAGGGCTTCCTGAAGGGCAGGAATCAGGAGGGACGGAATTGAAAACACTTGCCTGCTACCTTTTGTTATTGCCAGAATCTTGGAACTGTAGGTGACTGTCTCATTCACATAATGAAACCACTGGCCACAGAGAAACAAGACTGGTTTAGACAATGTCAGCTTGTGACCCTATCAAATGCCAATCCAAAATATTGTCGAAGACAGTCCATACAATATTTAATTGACTTCAGCTCCAGCAACTAAATTTTTTAAATAAGTAATTAGAAGAGTAAGACGGAGAGAAGTTTTATAACAGGCTGCTTAAGTTGTGCATCAAGATACACCAATTTTCAAAGTTGTATAAAACTTTTCCTGAAAACTTTGTGTGTACAAAGTATATTTGGCGCAGTAATTTCAAAAGGAAAATTGTTTACTTTCCATGAGAACATAAGAATAGCCATACTGGGTCAGACCAATGGTCTGTCTAGCCAACAGTAGCCAATCCATGTTACAAGTACCTGGCAGAAACTCAATTAGTAGAAATATTCCATGCTACCTATCCTGGGGCAAGCAGAGAACGAGTCCGTTGTCTTCAGGCTAGAGTAGCAGATTTGAAGGAGCTGAGGGAGACAGAAAGGTACATAGAGGAGGGATGTTGTAGAGAAGTTCCATCTCCAGTCTGGCAGCCCCTGTGCTGCTTTGGAGGAGAGGTCTCCTAAAAGGAGAGCATCACCCTGGTGAAGTAAGACCTGGAGAGGCATTTTCAATATGACCTCTAAGTCCAACTTTGGACATTTTGCAAAAAACGTTCAAAATCCAAATAGGAAAGAAGGTCATTTTCAAAAAAGAAAAACATTTGCCTTTTGTTCTCGAAAATATTGTTCCGAACAATGCTTTGTGATTTGGACGTTTTGTTTTTTGGTCCATTTTTGAAAGAAAAAAAATGTCCAAGTGCAAAACGCACAAAATCAAGCCATTGGGATGCGGGAGGAGCCAGCATTTTTAGTAGACTGGTCCCCCTGACATCCCAGGACAGCAGTAGGGCACCCTAGGGGGCACTGCAGTGGACTTCATAAAATGCTCCCAGGTACACATCTCAACATTGCTCCCTTACCTTGTGTGCTGAGCCCCCCCAGAACCCACTACCCCCAACTGTTTACCACTACCATAGCCCTTACAGGTGAAGGGGGCACCTATATGTGGGTACAGTAAGTTTCTGGTGAGTTTTGGAGGGCTCACAGTTTTCCTCCACAAGTGTAACACGTAAGAGCCTGGATCCACCTGTCTGCAGTGCACTGCACCCAGTGGTGTGCTGGTAAATTTTTAACAACAGGCTCTCTCCCCGGTCCACCTCGCCCCCCCCCCCCCAAATTGCAGAGCTGGCTATACCCGGGGGGGGGGGGCAACACATTACTCTCTCCAGGAAAAAAAAATTAAATGATCCCAGGTTCCAATCTAATTCATGTTTAATATGGGATAAAATGCCATAAATAAGTAAATAAATATAAACTTTTAACATTCAGCACCTGATTCTCAAAGTGGACATATTCCAAACACTATAATGAAAATAAAATTATTTTTTTCTACCTTTGTTGTCTGGTGACTTTGTTTCTCCTCTGATCATGCTGGTCCAGTATCTGATTCTGCTGCTCTCTATCTGCGCTGCGTATGCCTTGTAGCGCTATAGAAATGCTAAATAGTAGTAGTAGTAGTAGTTTCCAGGGCTTCCTTTCCATTTATTTCTTTTCTTTCCTCCTTTCTTCTTCATTTCTGGTCCTCCGCAGACTTGACTGTACAGTGGATCCAGCTTCTGCCTATTTTCTCTATCCATGTGCAGTTTCTCTCACTTCCTTTTCCCTCATCTAATCTCCTTCCTCTATCTTCCCTCCATGTCCAGCATTTCTTCTCTCTCCCTTCCCTCCCCTCCATCCATGTCCAGAATTTCTCTTGCCCTCCCCTCCATCCATGTCCTGAAACTCTCCTCTCTCCCCTGCCCCTCTCTATCCATCCATACCCAGCAATTCCCTGCCCCCCCTCTACCCATCCATGCCCAGCAAGTCTCTCCCCTGCCCCCCTCTACCCACCCATGCTCAGCAAGTTTCTCCCCTGCCCCCCTCTACCCATTCATGACCAACAAGTCTCTCCCCTGCCTCCCTCTACCCATCCATGCCCAACAAGTCTCTCCCCTGCCCCCTCTACCCACCCATGCCCAGCAGGTCTCTCCCCTGCCCCCCTCTACCCACCCATGCTCAGCAAGTCTCTCCCCTGCCACCCTCTACCCACCCATGCCCAGCAAGTCTCTCCCCTGCCCCCCTCTACCCACCCATGCTCAGCAAGTTTCTCCCCTGTCCCCCTCTACCCATTCATGACCAACAAGTCTCTCCCCTGCCTCCCTCTACCCATCCATGCCCAACAAGTCTCTCCCCTGCCCCCTCTACCCACCCATGCCCAGCAGGTCTCTCCCCTGCCCCCCTCTACCCACCCATGCTCAGCAAGTCTCTCCCCTGCCACCCTCTACCCACCCATGCCCAGCAAGTCTCTCCCCTGCCCCCCTCTACCCATCCATGCAATTCTCTTCCCAGCCCCCTCTACCCATCCATACCCAGCGATTCTCCTCCCTCCCCTGCCCTTCCCTCCCGCTCCCAAGCATGTCCAACGATGTTCTTCACCCCCACCCTCCCCTCCCGCTCCCATCCGTCTTTTTTTAATTACCTCCGTCGAAGCGCACGCTATTTAAAGCCCTGCTGCATGCTGGCCGTCTCCAGGCTTCCCCTGCTTGCTTCGGATGATGTTCGTGCCTTAGTCCCGCCTTTGCGAAAAAAGGAAATGACATCAGAATGAAGGCGGGACTAAGGCACGAACATCATCCGAAGCAAGCAGGGGAAGCCTGGAAACGGAGGTAATTAAAAAAAGACTGGATGGGAGCGGGAGGGGAGGGTGGGGGTGAAGGACATCATTGGACATGCTTCGGAGCGGCAGGGGAGGTAAGCATGGCCTGTGATGGCGCCCTCCTGCATGCTTACCTCCCGCAATGGAGCCGGCTCGCCCCCAACAACAACCGACTCGCAAGAGCTGTCAAAATTTAACAAGTGGCTCTTGCGAGCCGGACAGAGCCGGCTCCAGCTCACCACTGACTGCACCCAAAACTAGACTACTCCAGGGACCTGCATGCTGCTCTAATGGACCGGAGTATAACATCTGAGGCTGGCATAGAGGCTGGTAAGTTATGTTTTTCATCATATTTTTGGGTGGTGGAATGGGGTTAGTGACCACTGGGGGAATAAGGGGAGGTCATTCCTGATTCCCTCCAGTGGTCATCTGGTTATTTAGGGCACCTTTTTGTGTCTTATTCTTGATAAAAACAGGTCTAGCTCAAAATGTCTAAGTTTTAGTCCTGGACGGTTTTGTTTTGTTCCATTATGGCTGAAAAATGTCTAAGTCTTAGGAACGCCCAAGTTCCACCTAGAACATGCCCCTGGCACTCAACCTTGAGATTTGGACGCACTTCTGGTGGACTTCAGAGAAAAACGTCTAAAAATAGGTTTCAAAAATGCTGATTTGGACGTTTTTGTGAGAAAAACTAGTATAAAAGGCCTGTTTCGGTAGGCAATGAAACAGGTGCTAGCAAGGTAATTCCCCCCCCCTGCAGCGCCCTTCCTGTCTCCCCTGCCCCCCCTGCAGCCACCCATCTGGTCTCAGGACCCCCTCCCCACCAACCCTCCTCTGCCCCTGCAGCCACGCATGTGCAGCGGCCCTCCTCTCTCCCCTGCTCCCCCTGCAGCCACCCATGTCCAGTGACTCTCCTCTCCCCCTGCCTCCTCTGCAGCCACCCATGTCCAGCAACCCTCCTCTCCCCCTGCAGCTACCCATGTCCAGCGACCATCCTCTCCCCTGCCCCCTGCAGCCACCCATGTCCAACGACCCCTCCTCTCCTTTCCCCTTGTCCCCCCCTGTAGCCACTCATGTCCAGCGACCCACCTCTCTCCCCTGCCCCCCCTGCAGCCACCCATGTCCAGCGATCCTCCTGTCCCCCTGCCCCCCCTGCAGCGTCCCTTCTGTCTCCCCTGCAGCTACCCATCTGGTCTCAGGACCCCCTCCCCACCTCCCTCTTCCCTGCCCCCCCCCCACAGCCATCCATGTCCAGCGACCCTCCTCTCCCCCTGCAGCCACCCATGTCCAGCGACCCTCCCCTCCCCCCTCGGCGCATTACCCAAACCCATACCCCCCCCAGCGCATCACCCAAGCCCCTACCCCCCCCCCTTCAGGCACATCAACCCCCTCGCCACCCGCAGCCGCCAATACTAACGCTGTCCGGCCGCTGCTGCGTCTCCTGTTGAGCAGCAGCGGCCGGTACAAAAAGAAAAAAGCCAAAAAAAGATTTTAAACCTGAAACACGGCTCCGTAGACAGCCATCTGGCATTGGCTGTCATCTCTGCAGCCGCTCCTCCTCTCCCTTCTGATGTCGCTGCGCTCCTCCGGGGTCTTCCTGCAGGGGCAGTGATGTGGAGGGGAGAGGAGGAGCGGCTGCAGAGACTACAGCCAATGCCAGATGGCTGTCTACGGAGCCGTGTTTCAGGTTAAAAATCTTTTTTTGGCTTTTTTCTTTTTATACCGGCCGCTGCTGCTCCACAGGAGAAGCAGCAGCGGCGGGACAGCATTAGTATTGGCGGCTGCGGGTGGCGAGGGAGTTGATGTGCCCGAGAGGGGGGGGGGTAGGGGCTTTGGTGATGCGCCGGGGGGAGGATCGGGTGATGCGTCGAGGGTGGGGTAGGGGCTTGGGTGCTGCGCCAGGGCGGAGGGGCTTGGGTGTTGCGCCGAGGGAGGGCACTGAGAGCTGATTGGTAGGCAGGGGGAGGAGTAGGGAAACACGCTCTGCTTGTTTCCCTACTCCTCCCCCTGCCTGGCTCACGGTTTTTCAGGGCAGGGGCTTGGGTGTTGCGCCAAGGGGGGGGGCACTGACAGCTGTTTCCCAGGCAGGGGGCCTTGCCTTGGAATCAACTGTCAGTGACATCACTGACGTCAGTGCATTCTAAACTGCCTAGCAGACCATCTCCGAGGGAGCCACGGTCCCAGGCACATTAGAACGTTGGAGGTGAGAATTATTATATAGGACGTCCAAATGCAGACTTATGCCACTTTTTGAATGTTTTTCTCTTTTGAAAATGAGCACGATAGTGAAGTGGGAGATGGACATAGGGGAAGCCACTACTTGCCCCAGGATTGGTAGCATGGAACGTTGCTACTAATTGGGTTTTTGCCAAGTACTTGTGACCTGGAATGGCCACTGTTGGAAGCAGGATACTGGGCTAGATGGACCATTGATCTGGCCCAGTATGGGTATTCTTATGTTCTTATGGAAAGTAAATGTATACTTTCCCTTTTAAAATTACTGCGCCAAAAATACTTAGTACACACAAAGTTTTCAGGAAAGTTTTATAAATACAGTCGCTCAGGGGAAGGCCGACAGTCGCTCAAAAGCGCATGGTTCGGGATAAGTATCTTGCAGAGATACCTCACAAACAGGGAAGATAGGGTTTCTGGATAGTGAGGCCAGCGGTTTAGGGATCAGTTGGCGCCGGTCTTGTTGGCAATCTGGGAGGCGGCACGAACAGGGGGCTCCTTGCCTGAGTCGATGGGGGCATCAGCTTTGGTCTTCCTTAGCAATGGCAAGGACCCCCAGGATGTGGCAATTTGGCAGCCGATTGCACTTCTGAACACCGACCGGAAGATCTTCGTTCACATGCTCCTTGCTCGCATGAGGAAGATCTCTGTGGAAGTGCTGGCGGCCCCGCAGGGGTGTGGGGTCCCGGGAAGGGGGGTGCTGGAGGCAGTGGCCTGGGTGAGGGAGGGCCTGGAATGTAGTCGGGTGGGAGAGAGCAGGCTGGTCGTGGCCTTGGACCAGGACAAGGCCTTCGACCGAGTGCAGTGGGATTTTTTATGGAAGGTCCTAGACCACTATGGATTCCCGGGGGAATGGATCACGCAACTGCAGTTATTGTATGTGGGGGCGCGATTCTTTCCCCTGGTGAATGGATGAAGGGGGGTGGAGGTGGGGATCGCGGCAGGGGTGCCCCTTGAGCCCCCTGCTGTACGCTTTTGCCATTGATCCCCTGGTGAGGAGGCTGGAAAGGGGGGGGGGAGGAGGACGGTCTCAGAGGGGTGGAGGTAGGCAAAGGGAATGTGTTGCGAGTCATCGCTTATGCGGACGATGTCACCGTCTGGGTGGCAGATCGCAGGGAGGGGAGGAGGCTGCGGGAGACCCTTGCAGAGTACTCCCAGGCTTCGGGGTCTCAGGTAACCTGGGCAAGAGCACCAGCTTGTGGGTGGGGCCGGAGGGCCGGTGGTTTAATTTAGGGGGTGGGTTTCCGGATGGGATAGAGAAAATGAGGGTTTTGGGAGTGTATTTTGGGGGGGGGATTACGGGTGGGAGAATTGGGAGCAAAGGATAGCGGAGGCGAGGGAGAAGGTGGACCGCTGGAAGGGGTGGCAGATGCCCATGGAGGACCAGGTCCGGTTGCTGAAGAGCCAGGTGGTCCCCATGTTCCTCCTCCTGAGCTACATCTGTCTCCTGCCGAACGCTGTTTCACGGCAATTTACAGCGTGTTCTTTCAACTCCTGTGGGGGAACAGGATGAACCCGGTTAGACGTAATATTACTTACCGGTCACGGGAGGAAGGGGGGTGGGAATGGTAAACCCGGTCTTGCTATTCTCCTCCCTCTTCATCCAGTTTAACCTGGGGCGGGCGGGGGGCCCGGATGCCCCAGGATGGGTACACAGTGTTGTCCAGTGGTGGGAGGGATTTTGGGGTCCTTGGTTGGGGGGAGGTAGGGTGGGACGGTTGCGGAAAGGTTTCCCAGAGGGGGTAGGCTACTACAAATCCTTGGTAAAGCTGGTTCGGCTGTGGGACATTACATGGGAGGAAGTTAGGGCAGGGCAGAGGGAGATCTGGGTGGAGCAGGTTCGCTCCCAACGCTTCTCTTCTCCCTTGGTTCTTAGGGAT
Organism: Microcaecilia unicolor; assembly: GCF_901765095.1. Lineage (NCBI taxonomy): Eukaryota > Metazoa > Chordata > Amphibia > Gymnophiona > Siphonopidae > Microcaecilia > Microcaecilia unicolor. Next base: position 233,925,429 of record NC_044036.1, read on the forward strand.
GCTCCGGAGCCCGTGCTGAGGAAGGGCCTGCGTTTTATTTCATCCAAACGCATCCCACACAAGTACAGGGACATTGCCTGGCTGTCCCTACATGGCAGGTTGTATGTTAGGGCAAACCTTCGGTGTAGGAACCAGCAGGACCGAGACTGCCCGAGGGGGGAGTGTGCTGGCCGGCTGGAGACCATGGACCACTTCCTGAGGGAGTGTCCATTCTCCGTAGCAGTTTGCCAGAGAGTGGCCGCCTTGCTGGCCATCCCCAGCTTCATGTCCTACACCTATGCGGACTGGGTGTATGGGAGGCAGGGGGGACGGGGCGGCTAGAGCCAGGTACCGCCTTTCTAATCTCAGTTATCATCAGATACTGCCTATGGATGGCTCGCTGCGGGGTGTCCCTGCGCCAGGAGTGCAGGTCTGCTGAGCAGGTCTCCTGGGACGTTGTCCAAGCTGTCCAGGAAGTGGCCCAATGGGAACGGGTGGAGGTGGTGGGGGTAAAGACCTTTGGGGTTTGGTGGAAGCATGTACGCTTGAAGTTGAGTTGAATGTTTGGGGGGGGGCGATTTGGGGGGGGACTGTTTTAGAGTTCAATATTTTTATTGATGGCATAACATGTGTAAGAAAACATCAATCGCATGGTACATTTCGTAATTAACCGAACCAAACAACTTGGGTAAAAACATATTGACATGACCACCATCATGCATTTTTCCATTTTCTCCCCTTCCCCCCAGACCAGCTTTCCACAAGGAGATCCCCCCTTCCCCGGACTAAATCAGTATCTGCTTCTCGTAGGATCCTGGCTTTTGTGACCCGCACGAGCTGCAATCTCAGCAGGAAAATAAATTCAACCCCTCCTCCCCCACTCCCACCCTCTATTTTTCAACATTATAATTATTTAGAATGACATACTTATATGTCTATGTAACAATGAACAATGTTTCCTGCTGGTGTCACAAGACATCACTCCCCACGTCTAGCCCTCCCCTCCGGTAGTCTATTCAGGACTTGGCTACACGCTCTAGGAGACATGATATTAATATACGGCTGCCAGATTGTCAGAAATTGCACCCCTCTCTTTGGCGATAATCTCGCCCCTCGGGATTCCCAAAGCATGAGTTGGTGAAACTTATTTCTCCAATACCAAAAAGAGGGGGGTTGGATGTATATAATTATAAATGATTTTCCCCTGAATCAGCCTGATATAGGCGAAACAGGGTTCCCCTGTTGGGAAATTTGATCTTTATTATTGTGAAGAAGGTATCCTATAAAGAACACATCTCGTCATTCAAGATAAGTAATAATTGGTGTTATACTCTCATCATAAAAATTGAGTCTCACCCCATAGATATTGTGGAAAGGTGGTTATGTAATAGTTCCATGAATATGAGATGATATGTGGAGTTTTTTTTGAAGACTGATGATTAATGAGGAGTCCTCTTTGCTTAGAAAGGTGTGTCCTTTAAAATGAGATGTCTCCACGAACACTGAAGTCTTTTTTTTCTCCACCAACTTTTCATTGAAACTTACAAGATACGCCTTCAAATACCTAGTATATAAGTGTAGAATTTTACTATAATTTTGTTATTTCAATTACCCCAATATTGACACAATAAATGTTATATCAGGGAGTGCTAGGGAGGTAAAATTCCTGGATGTAATAAATGACTGCTTCTTAGAACAACTTGTGCAGGAACCAAGAGGGGAACTATTGTAGATCTAGTCCTTAGTGAAATACATTGCATAACATGAGATGTAATGGTGTTGGATCTGCTGGGAGACAGTGATCATAACATGATCAGATTTGAGCTAATATCTGGAGTGAAGTCACAAAGAAAATCTACTGTGGCAGCATTTAATTTTTGAAAGGGCAACTATGATAAAATGAGGAAAATGGTTAAAAAGAAGCTTAAAGGATCAGCTGCAAAGGTTAGGATTTTAAATCAGGCATGGACGTTGTTTAAAAATACCATCTTGGAAGCCCAGACCAGATGCATTCGACATATTTACAAAGGTGGAAAGAATAGCAAATGACAGCTAGTATGGTGAAAAGGTGGTTATTAGGGCCAAAAGAACATCCTTCAAAGAATGGAAAAAGGACCTGAATGAAGAAAATAAACACTGGCAAGGTAGATGCAAAGCATTGATAAAGAAGGCTAAAAGAGAATATGAAGAGAAACTTGCCACAGTAACAACTTTTTCGGGTACATCAGAAGCAGAAAGCCTGTGAGGGAATCCATGGAATTGTTAGATCGTGAAGGAGTAAAGGGGGCACTTGGGGAGGACAAGGCCATAGTGGAGAAACTGACTGAATTCTTTGCTTCAGTCTTTACGGAAGAAGATGTAAGACATCTACCTGTACCAGAAATGGTGTTCAATGTGAAGGAACTGAAAGAAAACTTGGTGATCCTGGAAGATGTACTCAGCCAAATCTAATGAAATCTAATATAAATTGACACGTTATTCCCTATAGAGGTCCAAAGCGGCTTACAATTTTAAGTCTATATAGTTACATGTACTTATAATACATACAAGTTATAGCCATTTAAATATCTGAATTCACAAATTTCTTAAATAAAACAAAATTTAAAATCCTTCCAAAACAAACAAGGTTGGTGTTTAAGACCAAATGGTAAATTATTCCATACCTTAGGAGCCTGATATACGAACGAGGTCTGCAAAACTCATTTAAATTTAATACCTTTAAATGTTGGACTGACAAAATTCAGCTAATATAATGACCGATTAGAACTTAGTCTGGATGAGTGCGAGACCATTTGAGTGACCTGAGTTGTTTTTTAAATCATGCTAGATCTTAAAAATTATGTAGCAAGATTTAAAAATTATGTGTGCCTATGTCATTCCTTCAGCTGGGGAGACAAATGAAGGGGCATAATTGAACGTGAACGCCCATCTCCATGGGCGCCTATCTCCGAGGACGGGTCCGCAAAGAGGCGGGACAGACCGTATTTTCAAAAAAGATGGGCGTCCATCTTTTGTTTCGATAATACGGTTGGTGCCGGGCAAATGCATCGGATTTGTGCGGATTTGAGCTGGGTGGTATCAGTTTTCAGCGATAATGGAAACTGAAGGCGCCCAGCTCAAAAACGACCAACTCCAAGGCATTTGGTCGTGGGAGGGGCCAGGATTCATAGTGCACTGGTCCCCCTCACTTTCCAGGACACCAACCGGGCACCCTAGGGGGCACTTGTAAAAAGTAACAAAAAAAATTAAAATACCTCCCAAGTCCATAGCTCCCTTACCTTGGGTGCTGAGTCCCCCAAATCCCCCCCAAAACCCACTCCCCACAACTCTACACCATTACCATAGCACTTATGAGTGAAGGGGGGCCGCTAGATGTGGGTACAGTGGGTTTTGAGGGCGGTTTGGAGGGCTCCCATTTACTAGCACAAGTGTAACAGGTGGGGGGATGGGCCTGGGTCCACCTGCCTGAAGTCCACTGCACCCACTAACAACTGCTCTAGGGACCTGCATACTGCTGTGATGGAGCTGGGTATGACATTTGAGGCCTGCATACAGGCTGGAAAAAAGTTAAGTTGTTTTTTTTTTGGTGGAAGGGGGTTAGTGACCACTGGGAGATTCAGGTGAGGTCATCCCCGATTCCCTCCGGTGGTCATCTGGGCAATTGGGGCACTTTTTGGGGACTTGTTCATGGAAAAAAAAGGGTAAAAAAAAAAGCGGCCCAAATTCTCGTTTCTGCCGCCCTTCTTTTTTCCATTATCGGCCGAGCGCGCCCATCTCTCCTCGGCTGATAAACACGCCCCAGTCCCGCCTTCACCACGCCCCCGACATGCCCCCGTCAACTTTGTTTGTTCCCGCGACAGACTGCAGTTGGAGGCGTCCAAAATCGGCTTTCGATTATACCGATTTGGTTGCCCATGAGAGAAAGGCGCCCATCTCCCGATTTGGATCGAAATATGGGCGTCTTTCTCTTTCAAAAATAAGCTAGATGGTCAAACTTACTCCTCTTAAAAATCATACAGTAATTGTAGACGATTGCTCAATTTCACTGAAATGTCCAAATATAAAACATTACAATAATCCAGTTGGGCTAAAATAAAACTCTAAACCAATAATCAAAATGATATTCATGAATATAAGCACTGAGCATAGTTATCTTAATTAAAAAAAAAACCTTCTTAAATAAACTAGCAGTCTGTGCTTTGAAAGACAAAGGTGGGTCTAGTATTTATTTATTTGCTGCATTTATATCCCACATTTTCCCACCTATTTGCAGGCTCAATATGGCTTACATAGTACTGGAGAGGCATTCGCAGACTCCGGTGAGAACAAATACAAAGTGGGTTCTCGTGGAACAGTTGCAATTAGGGTATCTTAAAGCGGAAGGGTTGAGTTATGACCATTACGTTCTTTGGTTTTGATGTGTTGCGTAGTTTAAGCATTTAGGTTGGATTGGTAGTGTATGCCTTTCGAAACAAGTACGTTTTTAGTGATTTCCGGAAGTTTAGATAGCCGTATGTTGTTTTCACGGCTTTCGCTAATGCGTTCCACAGTTGTGTACTTATGTAGGAGAAGCTGGATACGTAAGTTGATTTGTATTTAAGTCCTTTGCAGCTTGGGTAGTGGAGATTTAGGTATGTTCGCGATGATTTGGATGAGTTTCTGGTTGGTAGGTCTATGAGGTCTGTCATGTATCTTGGGGCGTCGCTGAAGATTATTTTATGAACTAGGGTGCAGATTTTGATGGCAAGGCGTTCTTTGATTGGGAGCCAATGTAGTTTTTCACAGAGTGGTTTAGCACTTTCAAATGGCATTTTACCAAATATAAGCCTGGCTGCCGTGTTTTGAGCGGTTTTGAAGTTTCTTTAGGATTTGTTCTTTGCATCCTGCATAAATTCCATTACAGTAGTCGTCGTGACTTAGTACCATTGATTGTATCAGGCTACGAAATGTTTCCCTCGGGAGGAATGGTTTCAATCGTTTGAGTTTCCACATTGAGTGGAACATTTTCTTTGTTGTGGACTTTACTTGGCTCTCTAGTGTAAGGTTACGGTCCACTATAACACCGAGGATTTTCAGGTTGTGAGATAGGGAGAATGTAATCTGGGGTGTTGATACTTGTGGGGTTATGTGCACTGTATTGGGATGAGAGGATGAGGCAGTGTGTTTTTTCTTTATTCAGTTTTAGTTGGAATGCGTTAGCCCATGAATCCATGATGTTCAAGCTGGCCTTGATTTTGTTGGTGATTTCTGTCAGATCATGTTTGTAGGGAATGTACATTGTGACGTCATCTGCATAGATGAAGGGGTTAAGGCCTTGGTTGGATAGTGCCTTGGCTAGTGGGGTCATCATTAGGTTGAAGAGGATCGGTGATAGTGGTGATTTTTGGGGTACTCCACAGTCTGTTTTCCATGGTGATGATATTTTGGAGTTTGATTTCACTTGATATGTTCTTGTGGTTAGGAAACCTTTGATCCAGCTGAGTATATTTCCACTAATTCCGAAGTAATCAAGTAGTCTTAGTAGTATGTTATGGTTTACCATGTCGAATGCGCTGGACATGTCGAATTTGAGGAGAAGGATGCTTTTGCCTCTTGCTATTTCCTGCTTGAATTTGGCTAGGTGTGTAATTAATACTGTTTCAGTGCTGAGGAGGGGGCGAAATCCTGATTGTGAATCATGTAGTATTGAGAATTTGTTTATATAATCGGTTAGTTGTTTGGTTACCAGGCTTTCCATCAGTTTGACTACCAGTGGAATAGATGCTACTGGGTGGTAATTAGTGATATCATTTGGTTTTTTTCTTGGTGTCTTTTGGTATTTGGGTGAGTAGGATATTGCCATTTTCCTTAGGGAAGAGTCCTTGCTGAAGCATGTAGTTTAGGTTGGATGTGAGATCTGTTATGAAGCGGCCAGGGGCGGATTTTATTAGGTAGCTGGGACAGGTATCTAGTTGACAGTGGGTGTTGGCAGACCTACTAATCGCCTGAGTGACTGTTCCGAAGGTAAGGAGAGTGAAGTTTGACCAGGTTCGGTCTGCTGGGTATTCTCCGGGTGTTGGGTCCAAACCATTGAGGAAGTGTTCGATATCGGTATTGTCCTGAGGTAGCGTGTTGCGTAGGTTTACAGTTTTTTCGTTGAAGTATTTAGCAAGTTTGTCTGCCAATGGGAGGTCTGTGTTGGTTTTAGTGACCAAGGTAGTGTCTAGGAGTTTATTCATGAGTTGGTATTGTTTCTTCGTATCTGTATGGTCTGTCCCTATTTTAGTTTTATAGTATGATCTTTTGGACTGTCTTATTGCATATTTGTATTTTCTTTGTATTTGCTTCCACATGTTGAAGGTGGGTTCATCTTTTATTTTCCTCCATGTTCATTCAAGTTTCCAGGATTGTGTGTTTAACTTTTTTGGTTCATCGTTGAACCATGGTATCGTGTTATGTCTACGTGAGGTTCTTGTACGTGAGGGCGCTATTTCGTCTAGTATACTTTTGCATCTTTTATCCCATTCTATGAGGTAGTGAATGGAGTCCGTTTGTGCTGTCCACTCGTTACTGTATATCTGTTTCCAGAATGTTTCCGTGTCTACTTGACCTCTTGTATTGTAGGTTGTGAGTTCTTGTACATGGTAAGAGCCCTTCTTCCGCCAGTTTAGGGATAAGTTTAGTTTGTAGTGATCAGTCCATGGTGTTTCTGTTCATTTGATGTCTGTTATTATTAGGTTCTGGTCTGTTGGCAGTTTGTGTGCGAAGAGATCAAGTGTGTGCCCTTTGGCATGGGTAGCTTGCATTTGTGGCCATTTCAGATCCCATAGGTGGAGCAATTCCTTACATTCTTGTGCATTAATAGAGTTTGGGTCTTCTAGGTGCAGGTTAATGTCTCCTATTAGTAGTATATTGGAATTGGTAGCACAAGTTTTTGAGATGAAGTCCATGAAGTTAATCTGGACTTCATTCCAATTACCTGGTGGTCTGTAAAACAGGACACAGTTCAAGTGATCGTGCAGGGTTTTGTTGTGGATTCTGATTGAGGCAATTTCAAGTTGAGGTGTTATGGGCTCGTTGGTGGTGAGGTGGGATCGATAGATTAGTGCTATGCCTCCGCCTCTCTTTTCCTTTCTGGTCCAGTGGATGATTTTGTATCCTGGAGGGCAGAGGTCTAGGATTATGGGGTCCTTTTGATCATGGTTCCAGGTTTCAGTGATGAAAAGTAGGTCAAGGTTTTCTGACATTATCCAATCTGTTAGTGTTGTTGTTTTGTTTACGGCGGATCTGGCGTTGATATAACCCACTTGGATTGGGTATGGATCCTCTTCATTTGGTATATCATTCTTAATACCCTGGATGCCCACTAAACTTTCAGTTTTTCATTTTTCCCTATTTTAATAACATCCGGTACACATTCCACATGATTAGTGAATCAAGAAACCCTGGTTTTGTGTGCATTTAACTTCAACATGAAAAATATGGCTCAAGCTTTAAGATTCTCTATACATTTAGACACTGCTCAAAGTATGTTGAAAATCACTGACAACTGAAAGAGTAGTAAATCACCTGGATCGGATGGCTTTCACCCTAGGGTACTGAAATATCTCAAACATGAAAATGTAGGAGCAATACAAGCACTATATACAGCACTGTATGTTCCTATAATAACAAAATATGTGGGATTATAATATATGGCACTATAAAGCATTAGCAACTTTAAAATGAAGACTCAGACTTATTTCATCCTTCATTGCTAAAGCCTGTTGTTTAATGAGCCTCGGTCTTGCATACAGACAAAAGAATGCTGAAAAGGATGGCCAGAATAACAATATTGCACATTATTGGCTTAGCTGCAGCTCGTGATTACTGTATAAAAAGAGGGCTAATATTTGAAACAAAAGGCTGCTGTGTTGATATTCCATCTGAGATATCGCCCTGCTTTGCATCTGATTGACCTTTTGAGGAACACTCTGCCACCTGCTGGATGTCTGCATCAGGTTGTATGTTTGCCATGTGTATTGCTTTGAGTTTAAAATTAGTTGATGGAATTAGAACTTATCTAGGGTGTAATGTGCATTTACTCTGAGCTGTTTCTATGATACGACTTCCTGTGTCTTTATTCTTGCCTTCTTTGCACATTATCTTTGCTGCTACTGTAAATAAATTTTATTTTTATAATACTTGGTTATGGAGTTAGTGCTGTTATTATTTGGGCATTGTGAGTGCGGATTTAAAAATAAGAGGGAGCATTTGCTTCTGACACTATGTTGTCTAATGCTAGAATTTGGCAAGAGTACCATTCTTTTAGTAATCTATACTAAGAGTCAGGTTCCCCAATAACACACCAAATGATTATCTGTGTATGCCTCACAGTTGGAGGTTCCACCGAGATTTAGATGAATGATAAGATTAGCTGTAGATCAGATATGATAAGGATTACCTGCACCCCAGTATTATATTTCTAGGGTCTAGAGATTTAAACTTACTTTTACTTCTCTGTTCAGGCAGTGCTAGCCCGAGCTACTAGGGACTTGGAGCTATTCCCAGAAATGTTATTTGTTTATACTTCACTGGGAACAAAATTTATAAGCATTCCTACTTTGGTAGTTTTCCTGGACCTTGTAGACATTGTTTCATGTTCTTAGTGTTTAAACAGTCTAAGGAACTGCTCAAGTTAGACTTCTGGGTTTTAAACTTTGAGACAGTCCTGTTTTATTCGTCCATATGCACTGGTGTCTATTGTTTATTTGCTAGGTCTGCCATCTCTATCTGGGCAGCGGAAGGCATGGCCCTTTTACTAGCCTGGAAGAAACAGCATATCCCCTCTAGATCCTTAATTACCCCCAACCTGGTATCTGCTCATGACAGTGTTACTCAGTCAAGGCAATATAGACCCTTGTAATTAGAAAGAAACCCAGTATTTAGTAGATAAAGAAGTATAGTTTATTAACATTGATATCTCACCCAAAGATAGTACAAGCAGTTCAGGCAGTCATATGATAGAACAGCATCTCCTGCCACGTCTATCTCCAGCCTTCTCTCTTCTGTTGTTCCGTCTTATCTGATTTAATACCCCTCAGACTGGTCCTTATATACCATTTTGGCTTCATTGGTTCCAATAGACCCCAGTCTTTCTCACCAGGGCTCTTGGCCCTTATCAGTTGATAAGGATGACTTCACAAGTTCTCAAACTAACTATAAACAAGATACTGTATGTTCAGAGAGCATCTGTGAGATGATCTCACAGGTCATTTTGCTCTCTTCAGCTCCCCCCCTTAGGTATGCTCGTCCTACATATATCTAACCCTCTATCAATTTATATTAGCCAAAACAATCTGCTCGTGACTTCTCACAGGTGCCAGTCCCAGAGCAAATGCCCCCTCCCTTGCCAGTTCAGCACTTGCTACAGTGAAATATAACTGTGTCAAAGGTGATCTCTGATTCTTACAAGCCTAGCTCTCTGGGAACTCATTTCAGCTTGAGCTGCAGTGAAATGTATTTTGTATCAGAGATGATTTTTGGATTTTAAGAGGCCTAGCTCTTAGCCTGAGCCATTGGCCTGTATTTTACTGAGAGCTAGGGCTAGCATAACTCTTCATTCCCCTCTTGCCGGGCCTCCAAGGGCCGGCACACATAACTACTAGTGGGTGTGGCCGTCCTTTCCAGAGGGCTGTTAGAGTTCTGGGGGGGGGGGGGAGGAATGTATATATCTGTGAGAGGATAGGTGCGCTCTGTCATGATGTGGAACTTTAGCCTCAGTGAGAATCAATCTTTGAGCACGTAGATATATATACTACGTGAAGTTCTATGTTCCCTCTTAAGGTAAACCACCCAAAGAAATCTAGCTATGTATACATGGTTACCCCTCTAGAGCAGTGTGAGACTTGGAAACATGAGGAGTCATTTAAGTCTAGGTGTTGTACAGTGGAACCAGTAAAGTTGAGTGTATATATGACTGAGACAAACTAATATATCATTGTTACAAAAGTAATCAGTAGTCAAACTTTGATTATGTAAATATTGCTTAAATTGATATTAATAAAGCAGACGTTTCATTTAAAATTAATAAAAACTATAGTGGTTACATAAAAAGCTAATAATATGAATAAGTACTGCAAAACTCAAAAGTATTATAATTGCAAGTGTTGTAATACCTTAACTGTAACAGGACTAGAATATATAGGAAGGCCATGCTAACTTCTAATGGCTTGAAAAATACATAGAAGCATATGATCCTTCTCCTTCTGTTTCAGCAATAAGCTCAATATTGGTCATCATGTGTTCCTACAGGACATAATGACCTGTACGTTCTTTCTTGCTTATAGCAGCAGTAACTGCGCGTACCATTAATTCTCTAAGGCATGGGATGATACAACATCCTACAACTATGAAAATAGAAATGCAAACAACAATAGCAATTGCAGCTGAAACAAAAAGATTTTTCCATTTTCCAAAGGTTTTATCCAGCCATCCGGTCCAGGAGGTGTCAATACCAGAGTTGCGAGCCAGTTCCTCTGAAAGTGAAGTGAGGCCTTTCAGAGCTCTATAAAGATTGACCCGTCTGGAGCAGTGTTATTGGGGATAAAAGTACAGCATTGAGTACCTAGCTTGATACACACTCCACCATCCGATGCTGTCATCATATCAAGAATCATTCGATTTTCCATTGTCATTCTACTGGTGGCATCTAATTGGGCTGCTATACCTTGAATGGCATCTCTGCTATAATTAACAAATCTTTACTGATTGTAGTAGATGTAATTAATCCAATCTACATTTTTGTTAATTGTAGCCCAAGGAAAGAAAAATGACTCAAATCCTGAGGCAATTTGATTGCAGGCCTTGAACTCATCAGGTACCCCTCTAGGAACTCCAATTGAGTCAATATAGACATGATCATCGAATGAGCCTGATACCGAAGCTTGTCTCTTAGATCGGTGTGTGGAAGGTGAATGGGGTGAACTCAGGGAGGCAATTGTTAGTGGAATTACCAATTTAACAAGGGCACAAGTTCTTTTCCAACTTCTGTGTAGGGTGTGATACAGAGCATTGGTTCCACAATACCACCATACATCAGTACGGGCTTGAGAAAAGGCAGTAAAATTTATCAGTTCAATACTGTAATGGGTAGTTTTGCAGGAAGTCAAATTACCCACAAACCTCGAGTTTCGGGTTGGGTACCTGGCCAGGCAAGTCTGGAGCATGGTAGTGGGATCAGGTCTTACGAAGGTGGGGGGGGGGGGGGGGAATTCTCTGTCGTAGAGGCAATGCAGGATAGCGTTCTGCTAGGGCTTGACAAGACTCATTAATAGGCTCTAACACCTGGAGTAACTGTAACATGCACAGGAAACTTTCTGGATGGTTGGAGAGGTCAAAAGGGAAGGGATCTGCTAAGGGCGCAGAAGTAGCAGTTGGAGACATTCAAACTTGCTATGGTGAAGTGGGCCCATTCTAGCCAAAGGTTCCGTTCACCAAATCCAGTTTCCAGAACAACCCAATCCTTGGCATTCTCAATCCTGCAAACCTGATATGGGATCTTAATTGCAGGGGTTAATGTTGGCATTAATGGGTTTTTCTCTACTCGGTGGGTGAGAAAGGCAATGTGATAGTTGGTGGTATCTGTGTCCTTATTGGGAATATCAATTCCGAATAAAGAACTGGCAGGAGAAAGGATACAGATTGTGGCGATAGAATCTCTGCCTGTAGCATCTATTCCTAGGGAATAGGTCTGGTAGGTACTGGCTGTTACACCTGTAAAGGTGATGGCAACAGGGTTACAATGGCCTAACTGGCAATGCTGGACATCTGCTTTTAGCTTGAGAATGGTAATACTCTTTCTTAAGGGATTGTCGTTACCCTGGTATGGACCCTGACCTGATTTCCACCATACTTTAGACCAACTGTTACAATTGGAACCCGGACACATGTACATATCATATGCCGAGTAATATCGTTGCCAACTTAAATCCCCACAGTTAACATAAGCACAAACATCAAGGGTAACTACTAGTGTGTCATTTGTGGGTGATAAGATGATAGGATGGTCAGGGCCTGACATTACCTGAGGTATGGGAAGGGTAAACAGGAAACAGGTTAGGAAGAGAATAGCAGTCATGATGGTCTTGGTTTAGAGAGCTGAAATAAGAAGATAGTGTGTAAAGGTTAACCCTGAGGTTTCTGCTGAAAGGGAAGGTGTCTCAAGAAAAAGATTAAGTCAGCTGTTAAGATACCTGGGGTAGAGTCTTGTTGCTCCAAGTTGTTGTTCTCCAACAGGGCAAAGGGAATAAATCTCAAGATCTTGACTCCCTCTTGTCCTAATGAAGAACCAGGGTTGCCAACCACTGTTGACAATGTTATACGAGATAAGCCAAAATTCAAACAGTTCTTCTGTATCAGGTATGGTTAATGGTGCTTCTGGTCGTTCAACTCTCACAACGCCACATCCTTCAAATATGTCAAAAGCGTCTACTACTTCTGTATCAGGGCTTACGGTCCAGGTGTCAAACAATGTGGAACACAGTATCTGATACCTGGTTAGGGGATTCCAGTTAGGGTCATCGTCGGGGGTGGGGTCCCAGGGGAAGGCCCAAGGGAGGGGTCGTGTTGTGGTGACCTGGGTCATGCAGTGGGAAGTACCCCCCCCCCCTAAAGCAGGAGGATGAAATAGAGTCAACAGTCAGGTAACAGTAAGAAGGATAGGGAAAACAGGGGTATAGGGACAAAACAAAAAAAAGAATTCAATAGCAATCCCCTGACAATCTAGGCACAGGTGATAGTAACCTTAATGTCTGCATCGGAGAAACTCATGAAGTTTTTCAAATACATAAACAATCAGTCCAACCATCAAAATTATAAGGACTATGAGAACAACAATCTGTAGTGCAAGTTTTGGTGTGCAAAATTGAGTGTCCTCTGGTGCGTTGGTCTGAGCTTCAGACAAACAGGGTGGACTTGCGCCACACTGTTCCGGTGGAAGGATAACAGGTGCAGGCTCAGCAGTAGGTTCAGCGGAGGTCAACTCAACAAGGGTAGACTCTTGAGGATGGGCAATGTTCCGTGCAGGTACAGGTAGTACGTCCTGGTGGGTTTTGGCTGTGGTGGCTAGATACTCGGTCATGGGGAAGAATTTTAGTCCATCAGCATAAAACGGCGGTGGCAAAGACTGTGTAAATTAGAAAGTTCATAGTAAAGATGACAAAGATGTGCAAAGTCAGGGGCATCAGGAGTGATCAAATCCTCAACCAAATCAAGTATATGCACAATCCTGGCATGTAAGTAGGGGATGCGCTCTTCAGGTACAGGAACCAGGTGTATCAGTAGTGGTGGAGGCTGCAGAACCAGTGGTAACTGCTGAGCTGGTGGGGATGGCTTGAAAGGGACTGAATCAGGAGCCTTGTAGATGCTGATGTCTGTGGACCCAGGAAGTGTGGTCTCGTAACTTGACTAATTTGGAAGGGTCCTACATAAATAAGGATGTAGTACTTCAGGTGAACCAAATCTCCAACTTTGAGAGCTTTTGGATGACCGGTGGCAGGGACAGGGCTATCATTACCCTCCCCTCTTTTGACTGAGATTGCCTGTGAAATCGAAGACAGAAAAGTAATGATATTGGGTAACACATCCTAATATACAGAATATTGGTTATCAGGATTGGCTTTAAGAAGGCGCATATTGTGGCCTGGACATATCTAAAAAGGAGACAGCTTTAAAAAGGGGCAGATGGGGTGGCTTGAAGAGCTAACAAGGCCAGTGGTAGAGCATCGAGCCAATTTTTAATTCCATTTAATATAAGTTGTCCAAATTTAGTTTTTAAAGGTCCATTGTAGTGCTCAATTAGGGCATTGCTAGTATGTTTGTAAATACAAACAGTGTGGTGTGAAATACCCAATGCAGGAATAAAGGACTTGAGGAACCCATTAAAAACTAAAACCATTGTCTGTAGTAATTCTGCAGGGAATTCCAAATATGGGAATAATCTCTGATGCAAGGATAAGTTTCTATTCATTTTTTGTTTTAAATTTGACTAGAAAGCATCCATTCAGACAAGCAGGTACCTTTTATTTTTCATAGGTATCTGCATATCTGTAAAACCAGTATAGGCCTGGCCCTTGCACAATGGGGAAGTGACCAGCAGGTATGCAGTAGATGATATACTGATCTGGAATGACATTAGACAGAGAAGATTTTTCTTGTTGTATTCAATTATGTTGCCAGTAATTCTTATATACTGCCTGAGAAACAGAAAAGCCTTATGAACAGAAAAATTTAGAGAATTAGGGAAATACAGTATTGGGTAAATTCTAAGGGATACCCTCTCTGGTGATGTACATAATCCAGGAAAGGGTACTTATTTATATGAAAAAGAAATAAGCAGTTTGTGTAGAAACTTCAACTGTTGTGTGTGTAAAGAAATGTGATCTGTTTGAGAGCATATACAGAGAAATAGAAACAAACAAACAAACAAACAAAAAAAGATATAGATATATGGGCATAACACTGTTTGTTGTGTAGACAGACAAAAAGCATTATAACTCAAAAAGAATAGAAGGCCTCACATAAACATCAGAATAAATAGAGCACAGAGGATACCAGATACATTACCGCATTCAAACTTTTCAACATTCCTCTTCACCTTCTACAACTTTTCTCTTTACCATCGCGACTTGCGAAAATCTTTCTTAATATTCTGTCATGTGAATGTCTACTAATATGCACTTATAACAATGCATCCATAGTGCACATAAACAGCTAAACCATTTTACATTGCAAACATCTCTGAAACCTGTCATATTAAAATGCCATCTTCATAAGACCTTCAGAATTACCCCAAAATGAATGGGATTCTCACATCCATTTATCTTCCTCTGCAACTTAAACAAAACTTTACTGGATATCTGTATCATGGTAGCCCCCTATGGTGATTAAAAAGAAGGACAGTTTTTACATTCAGAAAATAAAAAAAGTTGAAAAGTATGTAATCATCTTACCGGAACAAGTGTCCTCTTTATGTAGCTAAAGAGAATACAATTGCCCAATAAGACACTGAAAAGCACAAAAAAAGTGTCAGAATAAGTAAACAAGATTATAGTGCATTTTACATATTCCTCCATTCTGTGGATCAGCATCGTGAAACAGAATATTTGGAGGCAGGAAGAGCGGCTGACGAATCCGCAGTTGCTAGAAGAAAGATAGTTAATAAATCTTTACACACACCCATACAGTGACGTCAGAGAGGAAACAGAAGAGGAAAGAAATCTTTTACATCTCCGAGAGAAGAAAATACAGCTGATTAGGATATAAACATAGTAACATAGTAGATGACAGCAGAAAAAGACCTGCACGGTCCATCCAGTCTGCCCAACAAGACAACTCATATGTGCTACTTTTTGTGTATACTCTACTTTGATCTGTACCTGTGCTCTTCAGGGCACAGACCGTATAAGTCCGCCCAGCACTATCCCCGCCTCCCAACCACCGGCTCTGGCACAGACCGTATAAGTCTGCCCAGCACTATCCCTGCCTCCCACCGGTGAACAGTGAGTATTTGTCTTTACAATAATTCAGACACTTCTTCAAAGTAAATAATTTAATGTGACAAGATGTTAAACTACTCAGAAATATGTTCTAAGTTACACGAGAAAAGAAATGTGGGAGGGGAAAGAAAACAGAGGATTTCTGTCAGGTTTATCTCAAGCTGCACAGGGCAGATCCATAGAGTTTTCAGTGCTGTGCTGTGCTACAGACAAAAAAATTGAGTGGAGGAGTGGCCTAGTGGTTAGGGTGGTGGACTTTGGTCCTGAGGAACTGAGTTTGATTCCCGGCACAGGCAGCTCCTTGTGACTCTGGGCAAGTCACTTAACCCTACATTGCCTGCCACATAGGGCCTGCCATGAGTGGGAAAGTGTGGGGTACAAATGTAACAAAAAATAAAAAAACAAAAAAATGTTAAACCACACAGAAAGCAAATGTGAGTGGTATAAACAAGTAAAAGAATGACATCACAGTGTAATTAAAAGTTGCATTTCAAAGCAAACATTAATAAATGTGGTGACAAGGAAAAATAAGGTTATAAGTTTAGAGCATGCTAACAAAAGAAACTAAAGGAAACAGAAAAGCAGGAATGGAGCTTCTCTGAATCTTAGGCAACTAGCCAACAACCTTGAAGCTCGCTGTTAGCTACGGAGCAAGGACACCTGCTCCCTAACAGTTCAGCTGCATTTTGAAAGGACTGCACAATTTAATGAAAAGTTTAGGCAAAACAAATGCATTAAACTGTTTTAATTTAGGGGATTCAGGAGTTGAACAAAAGTACATAATCTTTAAATTGAAAGCCCGATGAATTGGGACCATTTCATTCCCAGGTAAATACCAGATAAAGTAACGACATTAAGCCATGGCATGTCAGCATAAGATGTTAAAACAAAAACATACATGGATATATAATAACACAAGACAGTATAGGACGTAACCACTATTTAGAATTAAGTCAGAAATAGCACAGAAAGTAGAATTTCCTAATCATTAATCTAGTAGCTTAAGTATTATTCTTCAAATAGTACAGTTGAGCAAAGTGATTATAGGGTCCAAATAATTTGCTCCGGTACGGTCCACGCCTAGTTACTGAGAACGGCGTCGTTCTGGGTTCCACAAGGGGAACGATTGCTGGACAGGGGGATTATTATGTTGGGCATGCTTATGAAAGGACTGTGGATTTTTGCGGCAGGTGTTAGCATAATGACCTAGGCAATGGCAAAGGAAACACGTAATATGTGGGTGCTGATTTTGGCTAGCCACTTCTGGTTGCTGCAAAATTCTGAGAGCCTTATATGCCAGATCAGCATGGGACATGAAGAAAAAACAAAAGAATGGAAAAATAACTTATAAAGGGCCGTATGTGCATTTGATGGCAGCCGTGCTCTGTGTGAGTTAATTGAGTCTGCAGCCCTTCTCTGCAGAAACAGGGCTGAATTGATAAGCTAAATTTGGCAGGACTCCCAGCCTCACAATCTTGAGACACTGTATTAGGGAGAACTAAGAAAAAAGTGGCCAAGGTTAATCAAATTGAAAAGTTAAGAAAAATATTGTCTGTAATCCGCTGTCCACTGTTAATTGAATGCAAAGAGGCAGATCCTAATCACAGAGGGAGAAAAACCCCATCCTCTGGCTACCAAAAATGTTTATTTGCTAGGTCTGACATCTCTATCTGGGCAGCGGAAGGCATGGCCCTTCTACTGGCCTGGAAGAAACGGCATATCCCCTCTAGATCCTTAATTACCCCAACCTGGTATCTGCTCATGACAGTGTTACTCAGTCAAGGCAGTATAGACCCTTGTAATTAGAAAGGAACCCAGTACTTAGTAGATAAAGAAGTATAGTTTATTAACATTGATATCTCACCCAAAGATAGTACAAGCAGTTCAGGCAGTCATATGATAGAACAGCATCTCCCGCCACGTCTATCTCCAGCCTTCTCTCTTCTGTTGTCCCGTCTTGTCTGATTTAATACCCTCAGACTGGTCCTTATATACCATTTTGGCTTCATTGGTTCCAATAGACCCCAGTCTTTCTCACCAGGGCTCTTGGCCCTTACCAGTTGATAAGGATGACTTCACAAGTTCTCAAGCTCTAACTATAAACAAGATATGTTCAGAGCGCATCTGTGAGATGATCTCACAGGTCATTTTGCTGTCTTCAGCCCCCCCCCCCTTGGGTATGCTCGTCCTACGTACATCTAACCCTCTATCAACTTATATTAGCCAAAACAATCTGCTCGTGACTTCTCACAAGTGCCAGTCCCAGAGCAAATGCCCCCTCCCTTGCCAGTTCAGCACTTGCTACAGTGAAATATAACTGTGTCAAAGGTGATCTCTGATTCTTACAAGCCTAGCTCTCTGGGAACTCATTTCAGCTTGAGCTTCAGTGAAATATATTTTGTATCAGAGATGATTTTTGGATTTTAAGACTCTTAGCCTGAGCCATTGGCCTGTATTTTACTGAGAGCTAGGGCTAGCATAACTCTTCACTATTCACTGTATAAGAACTGTAACCTGTATGTTGCAAGTCTAAAACTGTCCCCTAGAAGAGTGATTTTTTTGTTACATTTGTACCCCGTGCTTTCCTACTCTTGGCAGGCTCAATGCGGCTTACATATTGTATACAGGTACTTATTTGTACCTGGGGCAATGGAGGGTTAAGTGACTTGCCCAGAGTCACAAGGAGCTGCCTGTGCCTGAAGTGGGAATTGAACTCAGTTCCTCAGTTCCCCAGGACTAAAGTCCACCACCCTAACCACTAGGCCACTCCTCCACTCGCAATTAATTATAGGAGCTAAATTAACACTAATTAGTTGTAGTGTGAACTAGAAATTACTTGCAACGGAAGGAAAAGAAACATTTCTGTATATAGGGTGAAAGCACATGAACTACTTTTGTTTTTAATGAAACAGTGCTTTTGTCTTCCTACTGTCCTGCTATAGTTACTTTCACAGAACACATTTGAGAGTACTTTTGTCTGGAACAGTGGGAATAATTGTGTAGGGCAGTCAGTCTAATGTAACTGCTATTTCTTTATTATGTTATAGGGTGGCTTCCTGATAGTATTGATTGGGGATTTTGTTGTGTCCGCCATGTTATCTTCCCCCCAGAAGCCTAGTGAGGCCCTTCTGGCCCTAGAGCCTGTGGAATTAAAAGCTTAGGCTGTGAAAAGGCTGGCCACCCTGGTTATCAGTAGCGAAGCAAATGACTTAACTCTGTCCACAATGAAAAACACTATGTGGTTGAAGTGATAGATGGTAAGTGTGACCTCCTCAGCTCAACATATATCGATGTAATGGAGGGAAGGAGGCCTCATCTAAATGCGGGATGCTTCACATGATAGCTATTGACCTGATAATAGATAAATTGAAGGCAGCAAATGTGTGTATAAGTGAGTTGCGGGGTAAGCTAAAATCCTGTGCAGATCTAAAGGGTATACAGGGAATGTGAAGTCGTCTTTGCAACCAACAGAGGAGTTGGAGTTGGCAAATGTATGCATAAGTACACTACAGAGTGAGCTGACCTTATTGGGGTCCAGAAGGAACCTGAGGCACTCCGTACCCAATTTTGTGAGGCAGAGGGAGAGATATAAGGTCTGAGAAGTTAGAACATTGAGTTGATGAAGGCGGTTTTAGAGAGACAGCAGAGCCACTTTCAAGAGGTGCTCAATGTTGTGAAAGATGAGCATGTGAGATATGAGAGACAAATAGGTGTAAAAATATGGGATTGCTTTTGAGACAGATTACCTCTTTTCAGAAGGAGCATCAGGCCATGCTCCAGTAGATAAAGGCACTTGAACAAGATTGGGACCAGTTGTGTTCATGGAATCAGACTTTACGGGAAAGGAAATTCTTGCAGGAAATCAAGATGAGACTGTCAGGAGTAAAATAGGTGAACCTGAAGGCCATGAGGAGGCATGGAAGCATGGTGTGTGATGTTCAAACTAGCCAGATAAGCCTGGAGGTGAAATGTCCCCAATATGCAAGTCCTTATGGAAACATAATCTTCCTTTTACAGAAAGATAAGTAGAATATGTGGAGAGAGAAATGTGCTAAAGAGTGTAATCTGAGCACTGTGTTGATGGAACTAGGTGTGCTATAGCAGGAACTCGAGAAGATAAAGGGTGAGAGGGGTGTTGTAGTGTGTTCTAAAATAAGTCCACCCAATGATGAGGTGACAGGTCGCCTGAACTATTTTCAAGGGCAGCTTGAAGATGTGAGTGACCATTGCCTAGCTGTCCAAGACCAAGTCACTAGAGTGCAGTTAGAGACTGAGGATTTGGTGAAACACACTGAACAGGTGGCATGTGACCTTAAAACTGCTGTAGAGATGGGGCTTCTTGGTGAGCACGAGGGCCAGTGGCATCCATAGGGAGAGTGGGACACATGCATCCCATAACTTTCCAGAGATCCACAGACTTTCCAGTAAATTTTGCAAATTAGATGCTTGTCTAAACTATTTACTCAAATGTGCTCCTCGTTGCTTCATAGCTGATTTGATGCTGCATTTTAACTTCATGCTTGGTATTGGCATGTTCCCTGAAACTTCTGGAAACATCCTACTTACCCCGATTCCCAAAGATGTCAAGAAAAACAGCGATGATCTTGCCAACTATCGGCCGATTGCATCTATTCTGCTTTTCGTGAAATTAATGGAGAGCATGGTATACAAACAGCTCAAGGAGTTCTTGGATAAGTTCAATATATTGCACGAGTCACAGTCAGGATTCCGTCCACTCCATAGTACCGAAACCGTGCTTGTCACCCTCCTGACCAACTTTAAAAAGGAAATAGCTGTTGGAAAGAGAATTCTGCTTTTACAATTCGACATGTCCAGTGCTTTTGACACGGTGAGCCATGACATCCTGCTTCAGCTCCTTGACTACTTCGGTGCCAGTGGAAATGTATTAGCATGGCTGAAAGGTTTTTTAACCACAAGAACATACCAAGTTAGCTCAAACTCAAGCCTATCGCTTCGCTGGAAAGCAGACTGTGGTGTGCCTCAGGGCTCACCTCTTTCCCCAACACTCTTCAACATAATGTTTGTTCCCCTGGCCACAGCCCTTTCCAAACTAGGTCTCAACCCATTTATTTATGCGAATGATATCACTATCTCTATTCCTTTTAAAACGGACTTGAGCGAAATAGCCAATGAAATACAGCTTGGGTTGCACACAATGCTAGATTGGGCCAACACTTTTAAATTCAAATTCAATGCTGAGAAAACACATTGCCTTATCCTCTCCACTCCCTATAACAAGTTTATGACCTCCACATTAATCACACCTGAGCTTGTCTTACCGATCTCTGAGTCTCTAAAAATATTAGGTGTAATTGTTGACAGACACTTAACTCTGGAGCAGCAAGCGAACTCTACCACCAGACAAATGTTCTTCTCTCTTTGGAAGCTAAAACGCATAAAACCTTATTTCCCTAGGGAAGTATTTCGAAGTTTAACTCAGTCTTTAGTCCTTAGCTGCCTTGATTACTGTAATGGGATATATGCAGGGTACAAAGACATGCTTCTGAAAAAATTACAAACTGCCCAGAACACAGCTGCTAGGCTTATTTATGGTAAATTGAGGTTTGAAAGCTCAAGACCACTTCGTGAGAAACTGCATTGGCTCCCTGTCAAGGACCGAATAACATTTAAAATTTGCGCTCTGGTGCATAAAATTCTCTATGGTGAAGCCCCTGCGTATATGGACACCCTTGTCAGCTTACCACCTTGAAACTCTCACAGATCAGCTCGCTTGTACCTAAATCTGCATTACCCAATCTACAGAGGCCTCAAGTATAAAACCACCTACGCCTCCACCTTTTCCTATATTAGCGCACAACTGTGGAATGGTCTACCTAAATTTGTGAAAATTACCCCTGATCATCCGACCTTCAAAAAATACCTTAAGACCTTCTTATTCGGAAAAGCTTATGCTCCTGACCTGCCCTGCACCGCTGCCTATTGAATTCAATTTCTCTTTCCACATTTCTCCACCTCTGCTATTACTCTCTAGCCTCTTTCACTACAATGCCGTTGACTGTTTGTTGTAGAATTGATGTATGACTTTTGTAAATATCTGTAAGCCACATTGGGCCTGCCCTTGGGTGGGGAAAATGTGGGATATAAATGCTATAAATAAATAAAGGCTTATTTTGACCGCAGAGGATGATCCCATTCCAGAATTGGGGACAGAGTCTGTCACAGTTCCTGTCATGACCTACCTTCCCCCACCTGCTCTGCCATGACCTGCCTTCTCCTCACCGCACTGCTGTGTCCAGAGCTCGACGCCTTCCCAACCCCGCCAATGCTAGTGGATCATCCAGGGTGGCGGCGTTCCTACTCGCTGCGAGGTCTAGCCGACCTACAGTACCCGGCCCCAAGAGGGGGCGTGTCTATGTCTCAGAGCCAGATTTAAAGGGACAGGACCCGGAACCAGATTTAAAGGGACGATCACCCGAGATGTCCCTCTCTTGCTGGGAGTTTAAACTGGGTCCACTCCCTTGGAAGGTGCCTCATCAACAGGTTCCTTAGCTAGTCTCTACCTGCTGGTTTCACTTGTCTTGACTACCTGAGATGACCTATGCCTGTACCTGGATCCTGTTTTTCTTTCCACCTGATGTGACCTAGGCCTGTACCTGGATCCTGCCTTGCCACCTGACCTACATCTGTAACTGGATCCTGCCTTGCTTGCCACCTGACCTGACCTATACCTTTACGTGGATCACGCCTTGCTCACTGCCTGACCTAAACCTGTTCCTGGATCACACCTTGTTCGCTGCCTGACCTGACTTATGCCTGTACCTGGATCACATCTTGTTCACTGCCCGACCTGACCTGTGGCTGTATCCTGACTCCAACTGCCACCTCAGAGGACCCCTAGTCCTACTGGCTACCCGAACCTGAGAGCTCAGCTCTCAGGGAATGGTGGTCGGTTCAGGTGAAGACCCCTGGGGCTTCATCAGGCACCTTGTACTGTCTTCTACAAATGGCACAGGGACACGACAGATTGCTGAGGCCATGAGCTCGTCTGACAAGTTTACTATTCTGGACCTTGTTTAGGCCTTGCAGCAGCAGAATCAGTTACATCCAGGGGCGTAGCTGCGTGGGGCCTGAGGGGCCCGGGCCCCCGCATTCCTCTCTCAGGCCCCCTCTACGCTAGTGGCCAGTCAGGTGCCTGATTTTAGGCAGCACTGCAAGCAAATGCAGTTTGCTGCAGTTTTAAAGGGCATTTTTAATTTTGCTTCCCAGCAACACTGCCACCTACCTTTGTGGGCCCCCCACACTGGCTCCTGCCGATGTGACACTCAGAGCGTCACAGGCACTGCTGTGATGAGCCAGCCCTAAAGTTCCTTCATTGAGCCGCGAGGAGCCCCGCCCACAGCATGAGACGGACGTGCAGGCAAGCCTCTCCCGTGCGGTGCACAGCGTTCACGTCATCCGAAGCGTGGGCGTGGCAACGAGAGAGAGAAGCAGGACTGACTGCCAGTGCGTGCTGCAAGGGAGTGGGACCATCCCCAATCTACATTGATTCTCCGTCCTGACTCCAACAGTTCGGGTAAGCACTCAGCAGCCTCATCCCGTCCGCTGCTGCCCTGTCAGCTGCTGCCCTGTCAGCTGCCGATCCGCCTCGCGCCTCACTCTTCCCGCCTCACGCCTCACTCGTCTTCCCGCCTTGCGCCTCACTCGTCTTCCCGCCTCGGCCTAATTCGCGCCATCTGACTGAGTCGCCTCACTCATCTTCCCGCCTCGCGCCTCATTCGCGCCAAAGTCAGATCAGAGACTCTCTCTAGATCTGATTGAGAGCCACCATCTGCCGCCTGTCAGTCCGACTCCAGTTGTTCCCAGGGCCAGGCTCTGCCTCCCCTCCACCACTATAACTGCCTGCTGTGCTGTCCACTCCAGAGACTCCAGGTAAAAAAAAACAAAAACAAAAAAACTTTTTGGGGACAGTAGGTGAGGCTGGGTTGGGTTGGACTGTGGTGGTAGTGTGGGAACTGGGCAGAATTAAGTCGGGAGCTATGAGAGGGTGAGGTATATATAGAACAACAGGGGTGATGCAGCCAGGTCTATGGGGGTGGGGTCTAGAAGGGCAGGGGATATTCCAGGATTTATATGAACGGGGGGTATGGAAGGTCAGGAGAGAAGCTGGGCTTTATATGAAGGGGTTGGGGTATGAAGGGCAGAGGAGAAGCTGGGCTTTATATGAAGGGGTTTGGGGTATGAAGGGCAGGGGAGAAGCTGGGCTTTATATGAAGGGGTTTGGGGGTATGAAGGGCAGGGGAGAAGCTGGTCTTTATATGAAGGGGTGGGGGTTACAGAAGGGCAGAGGAGATGCTTGGCTATAGGAAAAGTTCTGTATGTTCCTGCTGTTGGGTGCTGTATTTACGGACTGGTGAAATGCTAAATCTCCTGGATCTGCTTGATCTAGTCTATAACATTTTAAAGCTGGAAGATCTGGCTTTTTCCCAGTTCTCTGCTCAGCCGTACCCCTGGATCCTCAGTTGTCATGATCTGCTTTGCAGTGCACTGGTTTTTCCTGCTCAGACAGGAACATAAGCATTTTGTATTCTTCATCTTAAAGTTGGATCCAGAGGTCTCTGGGGGAAGTGGCTGACTGGGTAAAAGTCTGATTTAAGGTGTTATAGACTGTATCTGATGGATCTAGAGTATCTAGATATTATCTGTGTTCCTATATTTATGTTTCATTGGTGTTAGCCTGGGAGGAGGGGAGTTAATAATGATCCGCACTGTTGTGACCTGATTTACTCAAATTCAGATTGATAGACCTGGTTGGGCAAAAGGTGCTTTATTTTTGTTACAGGTGTAAATGTTTGGAATATTAGCGTATAGATGTGTATGCATCCACTTACATGGCGTATGAACGCTAGAATGTTGTCTAACTGCTATTTGGCAAATAGTCCTTTTACTTACATGGTATGTCTTTGAGGAATATATTTAAACTTACATGGTATGTCTTTGAGGAATATATTTAAACTCTGTTGCTTGTAATGCTGTGTCCTGCAAGGTTTTTTTTTAACAGATCATTTTTATATTTTATTTTTGTTACATTTGTACCCCGCACTTTTTCCCACTCATGGCAGGCTCAATGCGGCAGGCAATGGAGGATTAAGTGACTTGCCCAGAGTCACAAGGAGCTGCCTGTGCCTGGAATCAAACTCAATTCCTCAGGACCAAAGTCCACCACCCTAACCACTAGGCCACTCCTCCTATCATGGGTATTCAGAGAATTAATTTATTTTTGTGTTTCATTTTGGGTAGTAAGTGATCTTGCATTTTGCACCCTACAGTTGATAATGCCTTTTTATTTTATTTCTCCTGTGCTGCATTGCTTATAGAGAATGTGATTTCTCAGTGTTTCCTGTTCAAATTGTTGGTCATTTATTCTTTAATTGATGAGGGTTGGTTGGTTTGTGTTCTGTGATTGACCAAGGTGAGAGATTCTGCTGGTACGTGGTTTATGTGGGGTAGAGTCTGACTTGTCTAGATTTTTCCAGTAGGAAATTTATTGCTGTTTTGTATTTTTATTGCTGCCTTTTGTGTGTTCAGAATTGTTTCTGTTAAGTTTGCCACATGGTCTCTGAAAAGCATATGTGGCATTGCAGAGTGTTTGTGATCTTGTTATTGAGGTACTGCCAGAATCTCTGGTGAGTGCTGGGTAGAGGAAGCGCTGACAGGATCAAAACTGCTGGTTTGTACATGTTACTCTTATTGCCCATGGTGTCATTATATTATGATTCCACTACCCACTTTTAGGAAATAGGATCTTCTGTGTTTATCACAAAACTTACAGAAATTCATTATGATTTTAGCTTCCAAGAGAAAGAAAGTTTCTGACAGTGTTCCCAAGAAAAAAAAGAATTTCCTGACAGTGTTCCATAGTCTACCCCCATGGCAAAACAAAGTTCTTTGCTAACTTACTTCAAGAAAACACATCTAGAAGATCATGGCAAGGATGAAGATAGAAACAAAAAGCCACAACTAGAAGAACACGACGAGAATGTTGATAGAAGTGAATCATTATCTGGTCCCTCTACCTCTACAAGTTCCACTTTATGCCCACAGATTAGTAGATCTGGTATAATGGAACCAAAAGAATTACCTTCTGATTTATCCAACATTAATGAACCACCTACACAACCAAAGTTGCAGTCTTTCCCAGTTAGTATAATTGGTGACAAGTCCAGAAGTTTTTCCTCTCACTGGTATAAATTTCGCTGGTTAGAATACAGCATAAACCAAGATACAGTGTTCTGCGAAGTATGCAGACATTTTCCTGATACCAACGCTGATGATGCTTTCATCAGAACTGGCTTTAAAGACTGGAAGCATATGACTCGCGGCTGCTCAAGACATGACTTAAGCATGGCAAACTGTCTTGCCGTGAAAAAATTTGAAGACTACAGACAAAGTCACCTTCCAGGAGGTCGTGGAACTATTTTAAATCAGCTAAACCATGATGCCATGAACCCTTCTGTTATAGAAAGAAATCGTGAACATATAAAGTAGTGCTTGATATTGTGATGTTCTGTGCAAAGCAAGAAGTTCCACTACACGGACACAGAGAGACCAATGATGCTTTAAATAAAGGAAACTTTTTGGAATTGTTTAAACTCCTCAGCAAGCACAACAATGAAATACAAAGTCGTCTTGAAAAACTCCCTAAGAATGCAACTCTGATGAGCCCGGGTATTCAGAATGAACTGTTGGAATCGGCCACTGTACTACTGGTTCGCAAAATCAAATCTGAAATACATGAAATTAGTAATACATACTATGCAATTCTGGGTGATGAATGCAAAGATGTCTCCAAGCGTGAGCTTGTTGCAGTATGTGTCAGATACCTACACAAGGGGGTAATAAAGGAAAGGGCAGTTGGATTTGTTGATACTGCAGACATGACAGCAAATGGGATTTCAGATAAAATCATGAAAGTGCTTGAGGTTCTTGAGTTAGATCCTGAGTTATGTGTTGGCTTCAGCTTTGATGGGGCATCTGTGATGTCTGGAAACAAAGGAGGTGTTCATGTGATTTTGAAACGCACATTTCGGCGGGCTATTTATGTGCACTGTAATTCTCATCGCCTCAACCTGGTCCTCTGCACAGCATCTACAGCATGTCCCTTTGTTATCTGAACTCCTTGCATGGTTTTATGACAGGAACACACAGGCATGCTCGTTTTTTTGGAAGTACAGAAACAACTGCATCCTGATAGACAATGCCTTGAACTTGAACGATCAGCAGACACAAGGTGGAGCTCAAAATCTGGCTCTGTGAAAAAAGTACTGTTGCTTTATGATGTTATTCTTGAAGTGCTTGCTGAATTTTCAAACTCTGCTGGACAGACACAACTAGAATCCCATTTTCTGCTACAACAAATAGAGACAAAGAAATTCTTATTTCTGTTAGCTACATTGCCACTAAAGGTCTACAGAGCGCCACTGTGTCCGTTACAGTTTGCATCAGTCTGATAGAGTGACTAAAAGAAACTTTCGTTCGGTTTAGGGAGAACACATCACACGACTTTGACAAAGTTCTTCAGTTAACAGATGAGCTCATGGAGAAGTATAATATGAAAAGTGGGATATCTCTTCATCTCGCAAGGCAAAGCTACCTGCAAAGATTAGCGATACATTGTTTTTTTCAACTTTGGGTAAATCTTCTTGTGTGCAGAGCAATGAAGATTTGAGACATTTGTGGAATGAGATTATTGACTGTCAGATAACAGAATTGAAGAATCGTTTTCAAGATGATGCTTATGGAATGATGACTGCTTCTGCTGCCTGTATGACAACATCCGAGTCCTTTGGCCAAAGAGAGAATCTACAGTCCCCAAGCATTTTGTTTAGCATCACCATAGAAGAAGCAGAATTTTCAGTGTTTGTTCAACATCTAAAACACAAGGTAGCAGAAGGTGTAAATTATCCATCATTAATTGAAGTGCTAGACAACTGCAGTGTGGATATCTTCCCAAATGTTGTAAACAGGCCCGCTGCGCCAGTAGGGGGAGGAAGGAAGTCTCCTCCCCAGGACTAATCCAAGCTCCACAAATTGCCACTCACAGCTGCTTTCAAATATTCTCTCTTTTTATTTTTGGTTTCCAAGTTACAGACAAAAGCTTCAGTCCAACCCTGTGTTAGGGCTGCCCCAGGCAGGGCTGGGCTACCCCTCCCCCAGCAATCCAAAGTCTCTGCCCTTTCTTGAAGGGCTGCAATAGTCCCCTTTGAAAATACCTCTTTTCAAAGTCTGGATCCCAAGCCGTTCTGGCCTCTAAGCAGGATTGTTCCCTCCTGTCCAACCAGGGTTTCCAGCTCCAATACAGTCCTTACACCACAATCAGTAGCAGCTGGGGGAACCAGGCTTGTAACTCGTCCAGCCCTCTGCCCTCCCCACAGCAAACAGTTCTAATCCAAAACAGACTTCCTTACAGCAGGTTTATAAATCAAAACATCTTTTAAACACATATTTCCCCCTTCAGGTGCTACCTTCCTCAGGGCTCTCCAGCTCCCATTCCATTCTGTTTTCTGCTTCTTGCTCAGCCTCTTTAACCCCCTCCTCCACCCAATCCATCCCCTCCTCCTCCTGCTTCTCACCCCACCCTTCCCTCTTACAGGTGGGAGGCATGATGTATTGATTACGGAGCCAGGGGAACTGGGCTTCTTCCTTCTCCCTCCCTCTTGTGGTCACAGTTGGTATATACCCATCTTGTCTATCCCTGGGGCTCCCCTGGCTGGGACGGGCAATGCATTCTGGGAGACGTAGTTCAGGATTTTGTTGTTTCATTTTGTATCTCTGGGCTGTAGCCTTGTCACAATGTCAATGCCCTATTAAGAGTACTTATCACTCTGCCAATGACAACCTGCACTGTGGAAGGACTCTTTTCTGCTGTAAACAGGATCAAAACAGCATCCAGAGCCTCAATGCTCACCAGCCGCCTCCATAATCTATCACTTTTATCTTTTGAGAGAGAACTTTGTGATTCATTGGACTATGGCAGCATTATTCACATATTCAACAGCAAAAGACGGACCCTCATTCTTTAGTGAGAATAGAAGATACAGGCCATCAATCAGTTTGTTACCCCACAATTTAACTTTTTATTTAAAGCTTTATTGGTCCTGCCCACCAGACAATTTTGTAAGAGCAAGTTTATGGCCACAATTGTATATCTGAAGAGCTAAATGTTTATTAATACATTTTCTTTACCGCTTGGTTTATGGATAACAAATGATAGGAAAAATAAAAATTTGACCCCCAAGATACCTCAACCTCAGAATTTGTAAAACAAGAGAAAAAGCTCTTCAAAGAATTTGACCAGAAAGGAAAACTGACTGTTTCATTATAGTTGTGTTCCATAAAGAGAGCTATTTCAGAAAAGAGTAAATGAAAACCTGACACTGGAATGGTTAAAGAGAACATTGTGATATAAAGTTTAGACATTCATAATTGCAGCTACAGACAGAGATAGTTCACAGTCAGCATCAATGACAATAAAAAAAACATGCAACTGACAAATGCAGATTTTGAGGCACTCAACTAGGTGTGAAGTGCTGATGGATTTTTCCCTATGACAATCCTTTGCCTGCTCCTTCATAAGGAGAAGGGGGTGGAAGGAACACTGTCAGGAACTACAGGGATTGAATGGATTGTCAGCCACAGTCATTTATATTTGTTAAACAAAGTTGAAGGATATGCCACTCCAGTAATTATTTTACAGGACACTATGATGTGTGCTTAGAGGTTGACCAGACTGAAGTCTACTATAATGGGATAATGCAACTTTGTTTAAAAATGTCAGTGTTTCCAAGGTTTCTATAAATGTGTATGTGGTTTATATTACTACTACTACTACTTAATATTTCTAAAGCGCTACTAGAGTTACCCAGCGCTGTACAATTTAACATAGAGGGACGGTCCCTGCTCAAAGAGCTTACAATCTAAGAGACAAATGAATGGTCAGTCTGATAGGGGCGGTCAAAATGGGGCAGTCTGGATTTACTGAACGGTAAGAGTTAGGTGCCGAATGCAGCATTGAAGAGGTGGGTTTTAAGCAAAGACTTGAAGATGGGCAGGGAGGGGGCTTGGCGTAAGGGCTCAGGAAGGTTGTTCCAAGCATAGGGTGAGGCGAGGCAGAATGAGCGGCGCCTGGAGTTGGCAGTGGTGGAGAAGGGTACAGAGAAGAGGGATTTGTCCTGTGAATGGAGGTTACGGGCGGGACCGTAAGGGGAGATGAGGGTAGAAAGGTAGTGAGGGGCAGCAGACTGAGTGCATTTGTAGGTAAGAAGGAGAAGCTTGAATTGAATGTGGTATCTGATTGGAAGCCAGTGAAGTGACTTGAGGAGAGGGGTGATATGAGTATATCGGTTCTGGCGGAATATGAGACGTGCAGCAGAGTTCTGAACAGATTGAAGGGGGGATAGATGGCTAAGTGGGAGGCCGGTGAGGAGTAAGTTGCAGTAGTCAAGGTGAGAGGTAATGAGAGCGTGGACGAGAGTTCGAGTGGTGTGTTCAGAGAGGAAAGGGCGAATTTTGCTGATGTTAAAGAGGAAGAAGCGGCACGTCTTGGCTATCTGCTGGATATGCGCAGAGGGAGGAGTCAAAGATGACTCCGAGGTTGCGGGCAGATGAGACGGGGAGGATGAGGGTGTTATCAACTGAGATAGAAAGTGGAGGAAGAGGAGACATGGGTTTTGGTGGAAAGACGAGGAGCTCAGTCTTGGACATGTTCAGTTTCAGGTGGTGGTTGGACATCCAGGCAGCAATGTCGGATAAGCAGGCTGATACCTTAGCCTGGGTCTCTGCGGTGATGTCTGGTGTAGAGAGATATAGCTGGGTGTCATCAGCATAGAGATGATACTGGAAACCATGAGATGAGATCAGGGAGCCCAGGGAAGCGGTGTAGATTGAGAAGAGAAGGGGTCCAAGAACAGATCCCTTGGGAACACCAACAGATAGGGGATAGGGGTGGAGGAAGATCCATGAGAGTGAAGGTGCGGTGGGAGAGATAGGAGGAGAACCAGGAGAGGACAGAGCCCTGGAACCCAAATGAGGACAGTGTGGCAAGAAGTAAGTCATGATTGACAGTGTCAAAAGCGGCAGATAGATCAAGGAGGATGAGGATGGAGTAGTGGCCTCTGGATTTGGCAAGAACAGGTCATTACAGACTTTAGAGAGTGCTGTTTCTGTCGAGTGAAGAGGGCGAAAGCCAGATTGAAGTGGATCGAGGATGGCGTGAGAGGAGAGAAAATCAAGGCAGCGGCTGTGAACGGCACGCTCAAGTATTTTGGAGAGGAAGGGTAGGAGGGAGATGGGGCGGTAGTTGGAGGGACAGGTAGGGTCAAGTGATGGTTTTTTGAGGAGAGGTGTGACTACGGCGTGCTTGAAGGTGTCAGGGACAGTTGCAGTGGAGAGAGAGAGGTTGAGGATATGACAGATGGAGGGGGTGACAGTATGAGAGATGATGTTAAGTAAGTTGGTGGGGATGGGATCAGAAGAGCAGGTGGTGCATTTCGAGGAGGAAAGGCGGCGAGCGGTTTCCTCCTCGGTGATGACAAGGAAGAAGGAGAAAAAGGCCAGTTGAGGGAGAGGGTTGAAGGGTGAAGAAGAGATGGCTTGGTAGTGAACTCAAGGTTGATCTTTTGCACCTTGTCGCGGAACTAATCAGCCAGTGATTGAGGAGAGAGCGAGGGGTGGGTGGGAGCGGGGGGCACTTTGAGGAGGGAGTTAAGGGTGGAGAAGAGACGACGGGGGTTGGAGCTGAGAGAATTGGTCAATTGGGTGTAATAGTCCTGTTTGGCAAGGAATAGGGAGGAGTGGAAGGAGGATAGCATGAATTTGTAGTGAAGGAAGTCTGAATGGGTGCAAGATTTCCTCCAGAGGCGTTCAGCAGATCGGACGCAGGAGCGAAGGTAACGGATGCAAGGGGTCAGCCAGGGCTGGGGATTAGTACGCTTTGTGGGACGGGAGGTGGATGGTGCGAGGGTGTCCAGAGCAGAGGAGAGAGTGGCATTGTAAGCGGAGACAGCCTTGTCGACAGACTTGGAGGACATGATGGAGGGGAGGAGATTAGAAGTATTGGAGGATAGGGTGGGAGGGTCAATAGCCTGGAGATTCCTGGAGGTAGTGGTTAAAGTTGGACGGGGCTGAGGGGGGGTGAAGAAGTGTGAAGGTGATTAGGTGATGATCGGAGAGAGGAAGAGCTGAAACGTGGAAATTGGAGGGAGAGCCGGAGGAGGAGAGGACGAAGTCAAGACAATGGCCGTCTCGGTGAGTAGGGGTGGTGGAGCAAAGCTGGAGGTTGAATGAGGAACTGAGAAGCGTGAGGGTCGGACTGGTCATCAACGTGTATGTTAAAATCTCCGAGAATGAGGGACGGAGATGAGGGTTCAAGAAAGACGGAAAGCCAGGCATCAAAGTCGGTGAAGAAGGAAGAGAGGGATTTATTAGGGGGGCGGTAAATGACTGCCACTCTGAGTGGTAATGGGTAGAATAGCCGGATGGAGTGAGCTTCAAAGGATGAGAAGCAGTGAGATTGCGGTAGGAGGAGGGGTTGGAAACTACAGGAGGGCGAGAGTAGTAGCCCGACGCCTCCACCGCGGCCAGCTGGGCGGGGAGTGTGGGAGAAGAGATAACCTCCATGACAAAGGGCCGCGACTGAGGCAGAGTCGTCAGGGGAGAGCCAGGTTTCAGTCATGGCGAGCAGTTGAAGGATGCAGGACTGACTGTGTACTTAGTAACCCATCATCAAGAACACTGTAAAGCATTATTTAGCAGTATATCAAGCACTACTCAACCTGTATGCTAGTGCCATCCATTTTAACTCTGGCCCCCTCAAAATGTCAGGTCTAGATACACCCCTGGTTACATCTCTCCAGAGTTCTGCAGGATGTTTGTATGCAATTCGCAGCGCTGCGAGAATCACCACCACCAGGCCCAAATTCTCCAGGCCCAGCAGCACCGCCCATGGCTACACCTGTGATCTGGGTTTCTGACCCCTCATGCTTCGATGGAAATCTCAGAGCCTGTCGAGGCTCTCACTCAGTGCCAGATGCATTTTGAATTACAGCCAGGCAGCTTCCCTTCCGACTGGGTTATGGTCACCTACATAGTGTCTCTTTTGTCTGGGCAAGACTTAGCCTGGGCATCACCCCTATGGGAACAAGATCTAATCTTCTCAGACCTATAAGCCTTTTTGAGATGTTTGTATCTAGTCTTTGATGAACCTAGGCGGCTGTTCTCCTTGTCTGCTTACCTTCTTCATCAGCAAGGCTCTCTCACTGTTGAGGTTTATGCCATTTGTTTCCGGACCCTGGCCTCGGAACTCCAATGGAGCCAAGAAGCCCTAATGGCCATATTTTGACAGGGTTTAGCTGGAAGAATTAAGGACAAACTCGCTGGACAAGATCTACTCACTACTCTGGATGATCTTACCACAGTATGCATCAGGATAGACATACGCTTTCAGGAGCAGGCCCAGGAGAAGGGACTCTCTTGTCATTTCTCACAGTTGATACCTCGATTTCAGCAATCCTTGTCTCCTGCTGGACATCACTCTTCTGCCACCAAGGTCACTGAGGAACCCATGGTGGTGGGTTGTTATCGATTGTCCGAGGAGGAAAAGAAATGCTGTCGGTTGAATAACCTTTGCCTGTACTATGGAGAATGTGGATATTTTGCTAGCAAATCTCCTCAGAAGTCGGGAAACGGACAGGCCTAGGGTCCCATGAGGAGATGATCCTGGGCATTTGACAAAGTACCACATGAAAGATTCCAGAGGAAATTGGAGAGTCATGGGATAGGAGATAGTGTTCTGTTGCGGATTAAAAACTGGTTGCCGCATCTCAAAAATGATATAGTGGAATTAGAAAAGGTACAGAGAAGGGTGACGAAAATTATAAAGGGGATGGGATGACTTCCCTATGAGGAAAGGCTAAAGCGGCTAGGGCTCGTCAGCTTGGAGAAAAGGCGGCTGAGGGGAGATATGATAGAGGTCTATAAAATAATGAGTGGAGTTGAATGGGTAGATGTGAAGCGTCTGTTTACGCTTTCCAAAAATACTAGACTAGGGGGCATGCGATGAAGCTACAATGTAGTAAATTTAAAACGAATTGGAGAAACGTTTTCTTCACTCAACGTGTAATTAAACTGTGGAATTCATTGCCAGAGAATGTGGTAAAGGTGGTTAGCTTAGTGGAGTTTAAAAAAGGTTTGAACGGCTTCCTAAAGGAAAAGTCCATAGACCATTATTAAATGAACTTGGGAAAAATCCACTATTTCTGAGATAAGCAGTATAAAATGTTTTGTACTTTTTTGGTATCTTGCCAGGCATTTGTGACCTGGATTGGCCACTGTTGGAGACAGGATGCTGGGCTTGATGGACCTTTGGTCTTTCCCAGTATGGCAGTACATATGTACTTATGTATTTCCCTTTTCCTCGGCTCCCTATGCGTGTTTCTCATCATCCTGTGATGGGCCCTTCATTGATTCTGGGGCTACTGGAAATTTTACTGATGGAAGGCTAGTCCAACAAATCAGATCCATACCTCTCCACTAACCATCGCCTTACATATCTCTTCCATTGTCACGTTTTCAAAGCTGGAAACTGGTTTGTGAGCCCTTGGGCCACTGCCGAGGAGCGGCAGTGGCAGGCAAAACCACCCCCACACCAGAGACAAGGCAGAGCTTAATGAACAGTTAGGCTTCACCTGCACCTGGCCACTTTTCACCAAGGGTTGAGCCCTTGGCTTCAGGTGGCCGGCAGGACTTGTAGGACAGGGCAGGAACAGGATCCCAACTAGACTGAACAGGGACTGAGGGTCAGAGGGGAAAGGAACATACAGGGACAGCAGAGCAAGGAAAGGGTAAAATAAAGGACAGACTGAAAGCTGTAAACAGCCACTAAAACAGGGAGCAAAACACTGACTAACAAGACACAAACCTTAAAGCTGCAGAGCAGCCACTAAGATACAAACAGACAAGGACTACACACAAAACTATAACCCAGAGACAAGAGAAGCAAACAAACAACAATCTAATCTAACTATCCACAGACTAGCAAGAACAGACAAGAATCAAGGCAGGAAACCAAACTAGAACTGGACTCAGCAGAAGTGCACCAGCACCCCAACATACCAGGGCCTTAGACGATGCAAAGGCAAGCAGAAATGTTCCAAGATGGCTAATAAGCCCAGAAGCAGTTGAGACTCAGCTGCTGCAATCACCAGGCAGCTACGGGTGCGGTGCAGGATCAAACAACACAAGCAAACCTGGCAGCCTGGAAGATCTGGACCGGACTGAGCTAAAATCTGGAACGGGTGATGGTCCATAGCAGCCACCCATTCTGGCCACCAGAGGGCGAGGAAAGCACAGACATAACATCCATCCATGTTGACCTGTTGTACCAGGATTGGTCACCTCCACCTCCAACGCTGTTTCTCTCCAGGTCGGAGCGCTTCATTATGAAACCATCCGGTTCTTTGTCCTCTCCAAGTCCATTTGTCCATTAGTTTTTGGACTTCCTTGGCTTCAGCACCACTCCCCTTAGATCAATTGGAAGGCTAATGATATTGTGGTATGGAAATTCTCTTGCTTCCACTCCTGCCTACCCCAGGTCAGACTCTTGATACCCACAGCTTTGCTACAGATGCCTTCTCTGGGAGAACTCCAAGTCATTATCGTTTATCAAAGTTTCGCTGATGTCTTCAGCAAGAGTCAAGCCGAGAGACTTCCGTCTCATAGAGACTAATTTAATTCCAGAGAACACACCCCCTTGGGGGCATGTCTACACCATTTCCCAACCTTAGACTCAAGCCATGGCAAAGTATATTAAAATCTACAATGGGGCTTCATCCAACCCTCTGCCTCCCCAGCTGGGGCGGGTTTTTCTTCATCAGGAAAAAAGATGTTGCTCTGGCCATGTATTGATTATTGTGGCTTAATTGATATCACTATTAAGAATCGATACACGCTACTACTCATCCTGAAACTCTTTGATCGATTGCAGGGAGCTGTCATCTTTACCAAATTAGATCCACGGGGAGCATACAATCTCATTTGAATAAAAGAAGATGAATGGAAAACTGCATTTAACACCCGTGATGTACATTATGAAAACCTGGTAATGCCTTTTGGATTATGCAAAGCCCCTGCCGTATTTCAACATTTTTTCAATGAGATCTTTAGAAACCTCCTATACTCTTTTGTCTTTGTGCATCTAGACGACATACTAGTATTTTCCTCTTCTCAAGAGGAACACCCACGGCATGTCAGAACAGCTCTTCAACGGCTCAGAGACAATGGCCTATTTGCCTGGAAAAGTGTGCCTTCCACCAAAAAGCTATACCCTTTTTGGGTTACATTATATCAGAATCCGGCTTACAGATGGACCCCAAGAAGTTCCAGACCATTCAAGACTGGCCACGGCCAACTGGACTTCTTTCTCTTCAGTGATGCCTTGGGTTCATTGATTATTACATAAGAACATAAGAGTAGCCATACTGGGTCAGACCAAAGGTCCATCTAGCCCAGTATCCTGTTTCCAACAGTGACCAATCCAAGTCACAAGTACCTGGCAGAAACCCAATTAGCCATATTCCATGACACCAATCCTGGAACTGGAATAAAGGCCCCCTTCCTCCTTGTGATTCCTCAGGAGCAAGGAAGCATGGTACCTCCAGCCGCTGATGCTGGCACTCCCCTCCCCGTTTACCTGCATCAGGCCTTACCTTCTGACCTCTCCCGCCCCCTTCTGAAAACAGGAAGCTGTGTCAGAAGGAGGTGGGACAGGTCAGAGGGAAAGGCCCGGTGCAGGCCGAGGCAGCGCTTTAATACTGCTACCATTGCAGGGTGAAGATTGACTGGAAAAAATAAAGGTAAATGGGACTGGGAGGGAAATGAGAGCCACTGGCAGTCTGGAAAGGGAGGGAGAGATGGCGGATTGTACATGCGAGTGGGTGGGCAGGGGAGGGAGGGCAGTTAATCATTAATTGCAATTACATTTTCTAAACACGATTAATGATTAACGCATTAGTTCCAGCGTTAATCATGATTAATGTGCAGCCTTATATTTAACATACTTATAAGTGATCTGGAAATCGGAACAAGTGAGATGATTAAATTTGTAGATGACACAAAAGTATTTAAAGTTGTTATAACACATGCGGACTGTGAAAAATTGCAGGAGGATCTTAGGAAATTGGAAGACTAGGCATCCACATGGCAGATGAAGTTTAATGTGGACAAATGCAAAGTGATGCACATTGGGAGGAATAATCCGAATCATAGTTACCTGATGCTAGGTTCCATCTTTGGAGTCAGCACTCAAGAAACAGGATGCTAGGAATTATTAGGAAAGGGATGATGGTAAATAGGACCATGTATATTTTAATGCCTCTGTATCGCTCCATGGTCCAACTTCACTTTGAGTATTGTGTTCAGTTCTGGTCACTGTATCTCAAAAAAGATAATAGCAGAATTAGAAAAAGTTTAAAGAAGAGTGATCAAAATGATAGAGGATGGAATTCCTCTGATATGAGGAAAGGCTAAAGAGTTTAGGGCTCTTCAGTTTGGAAAAGAGATACCTGAGGAGAGAGATAATTGAGGTCTACAAAACCCTGAGTGGTGTAGAACGAGTAGAAGTGAATCGATTTTTTTACTCTTTCAAAA
Source organism: Microcaecilia unicolor (assembly GCF_901765095.1). NCBI lineage: Eukaryota > Metazoa > Chordata > Amphibia > Gymnophiona > Siphonopidae > Microcaecilia > Microcaecilia unicolor. The sequence goes on from NC_044036.1 coordinate 233,962,604, forward strand.
AGTACAAAGACTAGGGGACACTCGATGAAGTTGCATGGAAATACTTTTAAAACAAATAGGAGTAAATATTTTTTCACTCACTGAATAGTTAAGTTCTGGAAGTCGTTGCCATATCTGGGTTTCAAAAAGGTTTGAACAGATTCCTGGAGGAAATGTCCATAGTCTGTTATTAAGGTAGACATGGGGAAGCCACTGGGTTTCTGCCAGGTACTTGTGACCTGGATTGCCACTGTTGAAACTAAGATACTGGGCTAGATAGACCATTGGTCTTACCCAGTACGGCTATTCTTATAATCTTATGTTCTAGCAGCGATTTTCGGACTGCCAACCAGCTAAGTGCCTGGATAAAATTAGAACGGCAAAAATGCTATTCTAACTTTATTCTACCAGTTATCTTGGGCACCAGTCTGAATATCAGCTGACACACGGATAATTTTCAGAGGCTGGCCAAGACCCAGATATTCAATGCTGGTGCCAGGGTTAGGCCCAGTATTAAATATCTGGGTTATATTCTGCCCATTGCACTCAGCAATATTAAAATCATTGACCACCATGGACTGAATATTGGCCTTCGTATTTATCTGTGTATGTGATATACATGCTGAAATACCGCTATTTATGTGTGGATATGTTTCTGAAATAATGGCTTTTAAGTGTATAATTATATGTAAGTTCTCTCCATTTGGATTCTTTTTGTGTAATGTATTTTAGATATATTGGTGTGAGAAACCATGATAACCAAACTAGATTGTGAGACTGAGCCACATTAATCCTGTGGTTCACAAATCTATTCTTTGAGACAGTGGCTAGACAGGGTTGGTTTTCTGTTAACAAAAGCATGCTAATTAACCTGGTTCTTTGATTAATTATATGTAAATGCATCATGAATATTCATTATGGATGCCCTGAAAACTAGACCTGTTTGAGGATGTTGAAGACTGAAATTGGAGAACACTGATATATAACAAAATGTGGGTCTCCTTAAAGCTTTAGGACCCGATATTAAGACCGCAGGAGATAGCCAGGCTGTCTCCCGCGGTCAGCGCTAAACCCGGATATTCAATGCCAGTCTGCTTTCGGTGACCGGCATTGAATATCTGGTTTAACTTTGGCCGGTCCGATTTTAACTGGCCATGCTGATATTCAGTGCTGGCCGCTTAAAGTGAGACTGACCAAAGTTATTCCACCTATTGTGGTGGCCAAATATGGTCGCCAAATTTGGTTGTTCTCACTTTAAAAATCAGCGGATAGCCAGTTATATCACCTGATATAGCCATCTGTCTTTAAGCCACTAAGCAGTGATTCAGTGCCGGATAGCCGCTTAAGTGCTGTTTTTAGCCACCATTTTCGTTTGAATATTGGGCAGTCTTTTTTTCTCCACTATTACTTTTTTGACTTTATGATCATATTTATTTATCACACAGTAGCTTCTACCAATCATTTGTGAGCTGATTGTTTTGAGGATATTCTGATTAGTATTCAGTTTATCCCAGATTCTCATTTTGTGGTCTCCTTAAAGCCACCATTTCCAGTAGCTGTTCTGGAACATATCCCTTAATGCATTAGGACATATTTTGCTCAGGCTTTTCATGGTCCCATAGTGAGTCTGCTAGGATCTTGACTAAAAATTTAGATGTATTTTTAAGGTATTCTTTGTTGCTACAATCACTTTTTTTCCCCCACAGGAACATGAGACCACTCCACTGAAAGCTGATTGATTTAATGTTTATCCAAATAACTCTAAGCAGTGGAACTCCTATTGAACTTTGATGCATACAAAATCTTTTTTTTTTCAGAAATTTTCGAAAACATCTGAGGATGGTGGGGAGCCGACGAGTGAAAGCACAAAGTAAGGACCTTCTGAACCCCTGCATCCTGAGTATTCATGCAGTGTAATGTTAAAAGGAACTATGGATCCAGACTAGGTATTCCTAGGAGCCTTGATAGGATGGGCACAGTGGGTAATTCTGTAAAGTGGGCATTAACATTTACTTGTCAATAATGTGCATAAATATTTGGAATAATGGCAAATATGTGCCTATATATGCATATATGCATATAAATGCTAAAATTCCTCCTAAGTGCCATTCTGTAAATACACACATATTCTACAGGTAGGCATACACATAGGTGGAGCCTGGAAGGGACTTATACTTACTTAACTTATAGGATACTATGGGAGCAATGCTGTAATTTGGTGCCCAGAAGTAGGCATAACAATGGAGTACACTTAGAGCTAATTCTGTAATGGCATTTAGGCATGCTTAAGTTGTTATAGAATTTAAGTTGTTATAGAATACTAGTGCAAACCCAGTTTTCCAAGCCAGAAATGAACTGCAATCACATATACCAGGTCACCTAGTGTAAGTGGTTGTGCATAGGTGTACCAACAGTGGTGTGCTGGTAAATGTTTAACAACAGGCTCTCTCCCTGGTCCCCCTCTGCGCCCCCCCCCCCGTCCCCCTCTGCCCCCCCCCCCTTCCAATTGCAGAGCTGGCTATAGCCTGGGAGAGAGCCTGGGGGGGGGGGGCAATGCATTACTCTCACAAGGAAAAAAAAGATTTTGAATGCTCCCAGGTTCCAATGTAATTTATGTGGGATAAAATGCCATAAGTAAATAAATAGACAGATAGATAGAAACTGAATGTTGAGCACCTGATTCTCATAACATGACATCTGTTTTAGTGGTCCTTTACCAGGAGAAAAAAATCTCTGCATGTATATAACACTTGCTAGGGTGTCCCTATAACCAGTCCCTCCAAATGACACACAGATTATGATTTATAACAAATTACTAGTCTACTTATAAAAATTATACTTTCTCTAGTACATCCGTATGCTGCACAAGATGGTTGGCATGTTTGAAAATATAAATGACATTAAATAAAAATGCTACAACAATTAAGCACAACAATGTACTTGCAGCAGCTCATATGATATCCGATCTGATCCACTCCGGCTCCCTCCACGCTCCATCCATCTCCCATCCCAGACTCACGCTTTCTGCAGCTCCTTTGGCTCCATCCTCTCTGCTGGCGCCACGACTCCCTCTCTCCTGATGATCTGCTCTCTCTGACTCTGGGAGCAGATCGGGAGGGGACCTGCCACACCATCCATCTGGCGTCTGTCTCCGCGCTGGGGCACAGGCCAGGCCGTTTGAGGGGAGGCCGGGGGGCACGGAGACCGCTGCTGATGGCAATGAGTGGAGAGCCAGTCACTCGGAAAAGGCCGTGGCGTGATTAGTTTTTTTAAAGCAGTGTTGGTATACGTTGACAGTGAACAGACTGCTTCGGCCAATCCCAGGGGCTTTCCTTCAGCTTGCCCCACCCACGAGGGCTTAGGAGGGGCCCCGGGATTGGCTGAAACAGTCTGTTCCTATTTCCTGCCGATGTGTACCAGTACTGCTTTTAAGAGATGAAGCGCCCCGCGGCCGGCAAGAGGCAAGGAGGTGCGCGGGGGGGGGGGGGGGGGGGGGGGCGCAAAAGATGCCTAAAAGCCAAAGACATAGGGGAGGAGGATGCCGATACCAGGAGGGTATCCGAGCCCAAATTTGGGGAGCCGGTTGTTAAAGTAGCTACTTTAACAACCGGCTCGCAAAATTCTTAAACATTTAACAACCGACTCTTGCGAGCCGGTGCGAGCCGTCTCCAGCACACCACTGTGTACCAACTAACATGCACAACTGATAGCATGTTAGTTATGTGTGTTGATTGGCGACATTTCTGTGGCCTGCCCATGCTCCACCCACATGTTGCCGCCTAGTGGAGGGTGGCCAGTGTAACGCTTATTTTTTTAAAAGATTCCAGAGGTGATCCAGGAAATTATAAACTGATGAGCCTTACTGTGCCGGGCAAAATAGTAGACTATTGTAAAGAACAAAATTACAGAGCATATTAAAAAGCATGGATTAATGAGAAAAACAGGCTTATTTTCGAAAGAGATAACCGGCGATCTTCCGACACAAATCGGGAGATCGGCAGCGATCTCTCAAAAGCGGCCAAATCGGTATAATCGAAACCCCCTTTTTTTACACCATTGCCGCTTTCCCGTCGCCGAGCCAGCGAAAGTTCAAGGGGGCATGTCGGCGGCGTAGCAAAGGCGGGGCATGGGCAGGCATGGGCGTGGCTAACAGATGGCCGGCTTCAGCGCATAATGGAAAAAACAAACACGGCATTAATGAGTATTTCGCTGGTTTTACTTGGTCCTTTTATTTTCACAACCAAGCCTCAAAAAGGTGCCCCAACTGACCAGATGACCACCGGAGGGAATGGGGGATGACCTCCCCGTACTCCCCCAGTGGTCACCAACCCCCTCCCACACTAAAATAAAAACCTTTTTTGCCAGCCTGTATGCCAGCCTCAAATGTCATACCCAGCTCCCTGACAGCAGTATGCAGGTCCCTGGAACAGTTTTTGTTGGTTGCAGTAAACTTCAGGCAGGCGGACCCAGGCCCATCCTCCCCTACCTGTTACACTTGTGGTGGTAAGGGTTGAGCCCTCCAAACCCCCCCCAAAACCCACTTTACCCACATGTAGGTGCCCCCCTTCACCCATAAGGGCTATGGTAGTGGTGTAGAGTTGTGGGGAGTGAGTTTTGGGGGGGGCTCAGCACCCAAGGTAAGGGAGCTATGCACCTGGGAACTATTTGTATATATTTTTTTAATTTTTAGAAGTGCCCCCTAGGGTGCCCGGTTGGTGTCCTGGCATGTCAGGGGGACCAGTGCACTACAAATGCTGGCTCCTCCCATGAGCAAATGCCTTGGATTAAGCCGGGGTTGAGATGGCCGCTTTTAGTTTCCATTATCGCTGAAAAACAAAAGCGGCCATCTCAAACCTGGCGAACTCTGGCATTTGGCTGGGCCAAACCATATTATCGAAAGAAAAGATGGCCTGCCATCTTTTTCGATAATACGGTTCTGGCCAGCTGTTTGCGGCACCGCCAAAATAGATCGCCGGCAATCTGTTTCACCGGCGCCGTTCGATTATTCCCCTCAAAGTCAACATGGATTTAGTGAAGGAAAAATCTTGCCTCGCCAATCTATTACACTTCTTTGAAGGGGTGAACAAACTTGTGGATAAAGGTGAGCCAGTCGATACTGTGTATCTGGATTTGGCATTTGACAAAGTACCTTATGAAAGACTCCAGAGGAAATTAGAGAGAGGATAGGATGTAGTCTATTGTGGATTAAAAACTGGTTAAAAGGTAGAAAACAGAGAGTAGGGTTAAATGGTCAGTATTCTCAATGGTGAAGAGTAGATAGTGGGGTTCCCCAGGGGTCTGTGCTGGGACAGCTGCTTTTTAGCATATTTATAAATGATCTATAGATGGGAGTAACTAGTGAGGTAATGAAATTTGCTGACAATACAAAGTTATTCAAAGTTGTTAAATCACAAGAGGATTGTGAAAAATTACAAGGGGACCTTACGAGACTGGGAGACTGGGCATCCAAATGGCAGATGACGTTTAATGTGAGCAAGTGCAAAGTAATGCATGTGAGAAAGAGGAACCCGAATTACAGCTATGTAATGCAGAGTTCCACATTAGGAGGCACTGACCAGGAAAGGGATCTAGGTGTCACTGTTGATGATACGTTGAAACCCTCTGCTCAGTGTGCAGCAGCGGCTAAGAAAGCAAATAGATTGTTAGGTATTATTAGGAAAGGAATGGAAAACAAAAATGAGGATGTTATAATGCCTTTATATCGCTCCATGGTGCGAACACATCTCGAATATTGTGTGCAGTTCTGGTTACCACATCTCAAAAAGGAATTAGAAAAAGAGAAGAAAAGGGGGACGAAAATGATAAAGGGAATGGGATAACTTCCCTATGAGGAAAGGCTGAAGCGTCTAGGGCTCTTCAGCTTGGAGAAAAGACGGCTGAGGGGAGATATGATAGATGTCTATAAAATAATGAGTGGAGTGGGATGGGTAGACGTGAATCATTTGTTTACTCTTTCCAAAAATACTAGGACTAGGGGGCATGCAATGAAACTACAAAGTAGTAAATGTAAAACGAATTGGATAAAATATTTCTTAACTCGCCGTGTAATTAAAATCTGGAATTCGTTGAATGTAGTAAAAGCAGTTAGCTTAGTGAGGTTTATAAAAGGTTTGGATATCTTCCTAAAAGAAAAGTCCATAAACCATTATTAAAATGGACTTGGGGAAAATCCACTGCTTATTTCTAGGATAAACAGCATAAAATGGCTATTCAGAATACAGCTGCACGGACTGATCCAAAATGGCGGCATAAACGCTTAACCAGATGCTCCCATAATTTCTCCATGTCTGAGCAGCCGAGAATTTTGATACCCTTCGCGAGATGGCGAAAAGGAGAGGGAAGGTTCGGGACTTACCCTCAACTTCGGACGGAACTCAATCTCGACAGCAACCGACGCTGGAGAGGTTTGGTGTAACGTTGGGACCTTCTGCTGCTTCTGCCCCGAGTATCGGAGCTGAGCTATCTGCATCAGCCGACAGTGCAGACGGGGTTTCCTTAAGCCCCGTCGTGCGTGTGGTTCCCCCACAGCCGGGAGTTGGAAACAAGGAAGTGGAGCCTGGCGTTCAGCTGTCCGAAATGGTCGAGAGGAGCGAGCAGAGAGGGAGCCCACCCTTGGAAATCGAATCGGTGGAGAGTGTGGTGGTAGGAACTATTTCAAAAATTCCACCTAAGATAATATCTACTATAAACCTAGCACTCAACCCCCACCCCCCTCCCGGAGGTTTCAGTGGGTCTCCCAAGTAAACCAGCCGTAGTGACTTTGGAGTCACTTTGGGACTTAAATTACACTTTACATTCCTCTTTACAAGCAATGACAGTGAAAAATACATTGGAAATTAAAAATCTGTCTGAAGCAGTCCTAATCCAGGACCAAATAAACACTTCTCAGATTTCTTAAGTGAAACGAATCGAGGAAAATCTAAGTAACTTAGAAACTTTAACCCAAACCTCAACTAAAGAAAAGTGTTTTACTTATAGGAAAATGGAATACCTGGAAAATCAAATAAGGAAATGTAATTTGAGGGTGACTAATTTTCCAAGGTCACCAATGATATCACCAATAGAAATGTTTAAAAAATATTTAGTTGACGTTTTGGGAATGTCAAAAGATTTACTACCTCCCTTAGTACGTGTGCAATATTTCCAGCCTAACTATAAAGTGAATAATGAAGTTCCACAACCACAAGTGGGAGATAATATGAATTTAACATCTTTCCTCGAATCGTCACTAGAAGTTATTACACAAAGAACAACTGCAGTAGTGACGTTTGCCCTGGAAATGGACAGAGAAGCTGTTTTGAGACTTTTCTTCAGAAACATTGATTCAGTGTTTTTAGGATCTAAAATTAGAATATATCCGGATTTATCCAAAGAAACACAGAAGCGGCGGAAAGCCTTTTTGGCACTTCATCAAAGAACTGTAGTTCTTGGAGCTAACTTTATACTTAAATTTCCATGTGTTTGTCGTATATTATTTCAGTCTAAGAATTTTCAGTTTTTTGATCCTAAACAACTAGAAGAGTTTTTGGTTTCAAAGGAAGGAGTGAATGCAAATATAGTAGTTTGAGTAACAAATGCACACTGTTTAAGATAATTAGGAAAAGCGAATAGGTCAAAGCGAATCCCTAGAAAAGTATTTCATTAAATAAATTTATGTACTTATTTATTTTTTTCCTTTCTTTTTGGATCTGTAATTACTACTTTTATTTTTAGGTCGAGAGTTAAATCACGATTTCCACTTACAGTGGGGGAAATAAGTATTTGATCCCTTGCTGATTTTGTAAGTTTGCCCACTGACAAAGACATGAGCAGCCCATAATTGAAGGGTAGGTTATTGGTAACAGTGAGAGATAGCACATCACAAATTAAATCCGGAAAATCACATTGTGGAAAGTATATGAATTTATTTGCATTCTGCAGAGGGAAATAAGTATTTAATCCCTCTGGCAAACAAGACCTAATACTTGGTGGCAAAACCCTTGTTGGCAAGCACAGCGGTCAGACGTCTTCTGTAGTTGATGATGAGGTTTGCACACATGTCAGGAGGAATTTTGGTCCACTCCTCTTTGCAGATCATCTCTAAATCATTAAGAGTTCTGGGCTGTCGCTTGGCAACTCGCATCTTCAGCTCCCTCCATAAGTTTTCAATGGGATTAAGGTCTGGTGACTGGCTAGGCCACTCCATGACCCTAATGTGCTTCTTCCTGAGCCACTCCTTTGTTGTCTTGGCTGTATGTTTTGGGTCATTGTCGTGCTGGAAGACCCAGCCACGACCCATTTTTAAGGCCCTGGCGGAGGGAAGGAGGTTGTCACTCAGAATTGTACGGTACATGGCCCCATCCATTCTCCCATTGATGCGGTGAAGTAGTCCTGTGCCCTTAGCAGAGAAACACCCCCAAAACATAACATTTCCACCTCCATGCTTGACAGTGGGGACGGTGTTCTTTGGGTCATAGGCAGCATTTCTCTTCCTCCAAACACGGCGAGTTGAGTTCATGCCAAAGAGCTCAATTTTTGTCTCATCTGACCACAACACCTTCTCCCAATCACTCTCGGCATCATCCAGGTGTTCACTGGCAAACTTCAGACGGGCCGTCACATGTGCCTTCCGGAGCAGGGGGACCTTGCGGGCACTGCAGGATTGCAATCCGTTATGTCGTAATGTGTTACCAATGGTTTTCGTGGTGACAGTGGTCCCAGCTGCCTTGAGATCATTGACAAGTTCCCCCCTTGTAGTTGTAGGCTGATTTCTAACCTTCCTCATGATCAAGGATACCCCACGAGGTGAGATTTTGCGTGGAGCCCCAGATCTTTGTCGATTGACAGTCATTTTGTACTTCTTCCATTTCTTACTATGGCACCAACAGTTGTCTCCTTCTCGCCCAGTGTCTTACTGATGGTTTTGTAGCCCATTCCAGCCTTGTGCAGGTGTATGATCTTGTCCCTGACATCCTTAGACAGCTCCTTGCTCTTGGCCATTTTGTAGAGGTTAGAGTCTGACTGATTCACTGAGTCTGTGGACAGGTGTCTTTCATACAGGTGACCATTGCCGACAGCTGTCTGTCATACAGGTAACGAGTTGATTTGGAGCATCTACCTGGTCTGTAGGGGCCAGATCTCTTACTGGTTGGTGGGGGATCAAATACTTATTTCCCTCTGCAGAATGCAAATAAATTCATATACTTTCCACAATGTGATTTTCCGGATTTAATTTGTGATGTGCTATCTCTCACTGTTACCAATAACCTACCCTTCAATTATGGGCTGCTCATGTCTTTGTCAGTGGGCAAACTTACAAAATCAGCAAGGGATCAAATACTTATTTCCCCCACTGTATGTAAAAAAGTGTTCTTTTTCTGTTAAATCAGTATTCTAATTGCCATATTATCTCTGTAAATGAATAATATATAATTAATAAAGATAAAAGAAAAAAAAGCATAAAATGTATTGTACTGTTTTGGGATCTTGCCAGGTACTTGTATCCTGGATTAGCCACTGTTGGAAACAGGATGCTGGGCTTGATGGACCTTCGGTCTCTCCTAGTATGGCAATACTTATGTTCTTAGTGCATATACAAGCATCACTGCCGATTATTAGTGCCAATGACACATGCAAATGGCAGGTACATTTAGGTACCTGTTTATAAAATAACTCCATATAAGTTACACATATATCTCTGGCATTTAGGCACAAGCACTTACACCAGCTCTGTGGTGACTTAAGTGCTCATGTCCAAATTATAAGCACACATTTCACCTGTTACACTAATATTAAGGAAAATAAGTGCCTGTGAGGGAGTGAGTGGTATAGTGGCAGGTGTCCCTAAGAACACTCCTTCACTGAGTTTGCAATTTAGCTACCTTAAGGCAGATGGCTCTAAACTGTCATATCAGAGACTGTCAGAGGAGTGAGCTGAGGCTGGGAGGTAGTTAAATGTTTATGTTTTTATGTACAGCATTTAAAAGATTTGATATACAGCTATATCTGAACACAAATCATAGTGATTTATATTGCAATATAATAGAAAACATAAAATCAAAGAAATATGAAAGGAACTCCATAATTAATAAGGACATAATCAATTAAAACAATATAAACGACAGTAAATGCCATACTCATGCATCCTAGTGTACCTGAATGTAATCACCTTGAGCTATTACTGAAAAAGGTGTGAGCAAATGTAAATAAAAAAATTTGAAAAATCCATAAACAGACCAGCCCAGCATCATTCAGCAGAGGCTAAAAATGAGACCTGAAAAATGTGAGTTTTCAATAAAATTTGAATTTAGATAAAGAAAGTTCTGATAAAATTGAAGGGAGAAAATTATTCCAGAGCTTTTCAACTGTAAGTGCTATACTCATGCGTCCTAGTGTACCTGAATGTAACTCACCTTGAGCTACTACTGAAAAGGTGTGAGCAAATTCCAAATAAATAAAAATAAATAAATAGGCTGAATTTCTAATTGATTCACAGTGAGCAGAGTTTAGTGACAGAAGCACCAGGCAATGAGCATCAATAGATTGGAGGACACGAGAGAATGTATATGGAATAGTTAGTGATGAAAGATAGGAAGAGGCGCCTGAGTGAAGTACTTTGTGTAATACTTAGAACCTTAAACCAAGGATGGAATTTTAAAGGTAGCTAATGAAGCTGCCTAAGTAATGGAGAGATATGATTACATCTTCTGGTCTTAACTAAAAAATGGGCTTCAAAGTTTTGAAGGGTTTGCAAGCATCGAGTTTGGCAAAAAGAAATACCACAGTAAACTGTGTTACAATAATTAAGATGGGAGATTATGAAGGCATGTACCTACGTTTGCAATGAGGAGAAATCCAGAAAATAACTAAGAGCACGAATACAGTGAAGCCAATCGTTAACCCTACTCACGGTTGACGCGGAGAAAGCGTTTGACAGGGTGGAGTGGGATTATTTATGGGAGGTTATGTTAGAGCTGGGATTGGGAAGGCCCTTTGTGGGATGGGTGAAGGGGTTGTACGCGGCTTCTGTAGCACGTATTAAGGTTAATGGGGGCTGGTCTGATCAATTTAGTATTCGAGGGGGAACCAGGCAGGGGTGCCCCCTTTCCCCATTATTGTTTGCCATATCCATAGAGCCACTAGCCCAATGAATTAGATTATTAAAGGATATTAGAGGGGTTAGGATGGGGGGTAGGGAACACAAAATTGCATTATTTGCTGACGACATTTTATTTTATGTGGGGTCCCCACAATCGACACTACCTGTTCTTGTACGGGAGCTTAATTCCTTTGGTAAGCTGTCGGGCTTCCGAGTGAATTTTGACAAATCTGAATTAATGGGGATCACAGTAACGAGTCAAGACCTGGAGCAATTGGGGAGGACCTCATTTCGAATAATGGACACTAGCTTCCAATATTTGGGAATACACATACCATGAGATCTCGGTAATTTGTATCAATTGAACTATGTACCACTCATTTGAGAAATAAGAAGGGATCTAAATAGATGGAAGACGGGTTGGCTGTCCTGGTGGGGGAAAACAGCGGTCGTAAAGATGAACATCCTTCCTGGGTTGTTATTCTTATTTCAAACTTTGCCAATTCCTATCCCTAAGGGGGAGCTATTGAAAATACAGGCTGAACTGGGGAGGTTTGTTTGGGGAGGGCATACGGCGAGATTATCAAGGAAGGTCATGTGGAGGGCAGTGGAGCAAGGAGGACAGGGCATGCTAAATATAATTTGGTATTACTGGACAGCCCAACTAAAGCAGATTGGGTTGTGGAGCAAAGTGGATTTGTCTCCTGTGACACGGTTGGAACAGATTTTTGTCCAGGAGGAGAGGTTAGATGCATTGTTGTGGGAATCCACTCTAGAGACCAATTATAAGCGAATGTCATTAAATCCCTTTATATCCCATCTGCTAACTTTGTGGGGCACTCTCAAAAAGAAGTTAAGGGGCACACAGAATCGATCCTCATATGCCTGGATAATTCAAGAGCCTGGGTTCCCAGGGGGAGGGGAGAATAGGGTATTCGCATCTTGGTTCCAAAAAGGATTGGAGTGGAGTGGAGGAGTGGCCTAGTGGTTAGGGTGGTGGACTTTGGTCCTGAGGAACTGAGTTCGATTCCCGTCACAGGCAGCTCCTTGTGACGCTGGGCAAGTCACTTAACCCTCCATTGCCTACCGCATTGAGCCTGCCATGAGTGGGAAAGCGCGGGGTACAAATGTAATAAAAAATAAATAAATTGATTCATTTTAGAGAATGTATGGATGGAGGAACCATTAAAAGTTTTGAGGTACTTCAAAAGGAGTACGATTTACCAGACACAGATTTATATGCCTATCTCAAAATTAAAAATTATATTGTGAAAGAAAGGTGGTTAAAGGAAAGCCCAAAGGAAAGTGAAAAATTTGAAAATTTATGGGGGGAGATAGATGTGGGAGGGAAAGGGATCTCTAAGCTGTATGACCACATTAGGGGTAGGGATTTTGTAAAATTAGCATATATGAAAACCTGGGAACGGGACCTTAATAAAGAGCTTAGTGAGGCTGACTGGAGGAAGGTATGCCGTGAGGTGAAAAAAGCTTCTTTATGTGTTTTAGTTAAAGAAAATGCATACAAAATATTAAGTCGATGGTATTACACGCCGGATAAAGTAAAAGCTATGTACCCCAACTCTTCTGATCTATGCTGGAGGTGTGAGAAGGAGAAGGGCACATTTTTCCACATATGGTGGGAATGTCCGGTAATAAAGGTGTATTGGGAAGAGGTAACGAGCTTATTAACCAAAGCGGTGGGACAGTTGTTCCTTTGTGACCCTAAATGGTGTTTATTGGGTTGGGGGAACAAGGGGGGGAAGAAGTGGTAATGCCGAATTAAAAGAATGGGTCTGGCTGCGGCAAAATCTACCATAGCCGTGAAATGGAAACAGACAAAGGGTCCGGAAGGGCAGGATTGGATAGAGATACTTAAAGTGGTGGTTGCACTGGAGAAATTGACAAGATAGGCGCAGAGGGCGTTATCGTCCGACAGCAGAGGAATGGATACAATTGGATGGTGTTATGGGAGGAGTATAGGAAAATGGACTGCATAAACCAGTGAAGCTGGGGATAGGGAGGGAGGTGGGGGAGGGTGTAGGGGGAAAGGTGTAAGGGGGAAAATGTGAGGGGTGAAAAATGTTGATCAAGTTTGATTAATGGAAAAGTATTGGAGTCTGTGGACTCAAAATGTTGTTATGTTGGTTATTTAATAAAAATTTAAAATTGAAAAAAAAAAAAACTAATTTTGCTACCTGTGAAATTTGATGTTCAATGTAAGATGCGAGTCTATCAGGACACCAAGGTAATAAAATGAATCTACAGTCTGTATTGGAATATTAAAGAGTACTGGTGTCAGAACAGGTTTGGGATATGAGCCAGTGATCCAACATACAGTAAATTTTGATGGGTTCAAAACCAACAGTTATCTGTAAAACAACACAGGAGACAAGTCCTCCTCAAAAAGTCCAAGACAAGCAAAACAGTGGGGGTGACCATGGGCAACAAAATGTTCAAAATCTTTTATTGTAAATCTTCACTCAACTCGACATAGGTTATGTTTCAGCTATAGGGCTTGCATCAGAAGTTTAAAAACAAAATAAATACATGGAGGAGCGTTTTCGATATGACGTTCAAATGGTGAAATCCAAGAAAACATTTTCTGATATTCAAAAATATACAAAAAAACATTTAGAAAGAGTACGTACTGCAAATGTCATAGACATTCTGAGGTAAACGTCTCCACCAATAAAAAATACACTGTGCAAAATATGCAACAGCGGTACTGGTCCCTGCGTCAAGAAAACATCCGCGGCAACAACAGCGCATTCTGTCCATGTGCAAGACGTGCATATATGCCCCTGCATGTGGAGGAACGTTCTTCAGTGTGGACAGTCATGTCTGTTCGAAGAGAGCCTAATTTTAGTGTGCCAGAGACAGAGCTCCTGGTTCTCCTGTGCCGGAGAAATTTTAAAGCATCACCACCACCTCCCCCCCTCCCCACACACACACACCGTGTCTCCATGAAGGCATAGATATTCGTTAAAGGCAGCCTGGCAAGGTGAGTGTGAAGCAGTGCCACCCAAGAATCACAGCCCCACTCATGTGCAAGCATCATACAAAGGCAGGGTCACATACAGTGAGGTCCCTTTGTCGTTGCAATACATGTTATTGATTTAAAGAATAACAAAACATAGGTGAATATCCAATAACCAGTAATTATGGGGCCTCTTTCAATAGCCATTCAGTGTTGAAATGAGCGGCTGTACATATCTGGAACCCCTCTCGCCAGCATCCTGCCCCTTGCCTACATACTGATGTGGACGTTGGCAGCAGCTCACTAAAGTATATTGAGCCACCCAAAGGCACACCTGCTTTACCCCACTGCCCATCCCAACTTCCCAGAAACAGTGCATATACATCACAGAAAGGCCACTTCAGCTCACACAGCACCTGTGCCTGTATACTCCATATGCACCCCTTCAGCCCCCCTGCCATGTGGATTTAGCCATCTGTCACAGGCTATATGAGGAGCATTGCACAACATGTCCTTAATACTAATAATGTATACGACGATCTCCACCAACTTTTGTTTTGTAGAAGATTTGGCATGCACAGGGACCTTGAGGCGCTCAGGCGCTGGTGCCATAAGATATGGCGTGAAGATCCAGGTCTCATATGGCGCATGAGGGAGCGCCTCAGGGCCCAACATAAATACCAATGACATTGCACCCCTATAACAGCTCTGCTCTGGATCAAGGCCTGAGTATGTATCTACCCTCATTACAGTGTGTTCCAACCCCTATATTCACTAGAATGTGCAGCCAAACCCCAACCTATGAGATGACATAGAAAGAAAGGGGGGAGGAAGGGATGTTTGGACAGCTCCCTCCTGTGGACCAAGGAAAAGTAGCCAGCATCTAACATAGAGCTATAAAGATGACAAAATAAACAATGATGCTGTATGGTCTAGAAGATTTATTAAGCGAAAACAAAAAAAGGGGTGGGGAAAATAGGCTGTATTCAAACAATGGGGCAGACGTATAAATTAGTTAAAACAATGATTTTTATTGTGAATAGGTGACTCAACACAGCCGTGTTTCGGCGCCATAGCGCCTTTCTCAGGAGTCTTCCGGAAGTGTTTCAATCTTTGGGGTGATTGGCACACTGGCGAAAAAACATTAAGGGATACACAAAAATCTCAAGAATATTTGCACATCCGGATGTGCAAATATTCTTGAGATCTTTGCATCGCCACTCGCTCGCTCTTAAGGAGGAACTGTGCATTTCTTTATGCCATTATCTTCCTGAGTGTTACCCATCTAACCATTGAATATTCCTTTGGAAGAAAGGATTGTGTATCCCTTAGTGTTTTTTCCCCAGTGTGCCAGTCACCCCAAAGATTGAAACACTTCCGGAAGACTCCTGAGGAAGGCGCTATGGCGCCGAAACATGGCTGTGTTGAGTCACCTATTCACAATAAAAATCATTGTTTTAACTAATTTATACGTCTGCCCCATTGTTTGAATAGAGCCTATTTTCCCCACCCCTTTTTTTGTTTTCGCTTTTTTGTCCTGTGGGGATCAAGTGCACCTCCACACTCCATGTGGTTTTTCTCTGACTAGAAGATTTATTAATCAGCAATTAATAAATCTTCTAGACCATACAGCATCATCGTTTTATTTTGTAACCTTCACTGTTTCCCGAGTGTCTTCATCTCTGTGAAGTTTTGCTCTTCTGTACGTATGGCTATGAAGCACATTGCAATAGCTATGGCAGGGTTAAAAAAAACTGTAAACAGCAAGGACCACAATAAGAATCTAACCCACATCCCCTTCATTAAGAGCCCACAGCTCTAACCATACACCACACACATACCTGACAAAGGAGTGTGCAAAGAGCACAGTACTCTGACCACATGTCACAGAACCCGGGATGGTGAGCCCTTGGGCTGCAGCCAGGCTGCAGCAGACAAGTCCTCTGGGGAGGCGCAGAGCAGAGGCAAACCAGGCACTGAATACAAACAAGATACCAGACAAGGCAAATAGAGCACACTCAAGACAAGCAAAAAGCACCACCAGAAAAGGGAGATAGACCACTCAGGCGGGCCGCAAGGGAAGGGAAATAGGACTTGATATACCGCCTTTCTGTGGTTTAGTTTGCAACTACATTCAAAGCGGTTTACATATATACAGGTACTTATTTTGTACCTGGGGCAATGGAGGGTTAAATGACTTGCCCACAGTCACAAGGAGCTGCAGTGGGAATTAAACCCAGTTCCCCAGGATCAAAGTCCACTGCAGTAACCACTAGGCTACTCCTCCACTCCAGGCCGATCCGGAACCCACTCATACAGATTCCAAGCGTACGGGCCTCACGGCCGAACTGGAACCGAATCATACCAGAGGGAAGGGAAAAGAAACAGAAAGGAATCTCTTCAGCAAGTACTACTCAAGCAGTGCACACACACTACACTAAACAGAGCCACAAACAAAGGGTCAAAAGACCCTACAAACAGGCACAAAGAAACTGAAGGGGAAAAGACAACCCCACTTAGACTCACATGGTAGAAACCACAAGTAAAAGATAAGAAAACCACACATGAAGGCAGCACAGGACTGGGCTTAGAACCCTAGCTATAAATGAATAGTCTTAACCAAGTCAAACAGACATCACACAGAGAGGTAGCTCAAGGCTGAGCTAGTAGTCCCAGCTAAACAGAAGAGCTGTCCACTCATGCCACACAGAGAGGCAGCTCAAGGCTGAGCTAGTAGTCACAGCCACTCAAACACAAACAGAACCAAACAGAGAGGACGCTCAGGGCTGTGCTAGAACCAAAGCTACAAACGAATAATCCTAACTAAGTCAAACAGAAATCACACAGAGAGGTAGCTCAAGGCTGAGCTAGTAGTCCTAGCTAAACAAAAGAGCTTCTGGCTTTAAGCCCTATAGCTGAAACATGACCCGAGTCGAGTCGAGTGAAGATTTACAACAAAAGATTTTGAACATTGTCCACTCGTGCCACACAGAGAGATAGCTCAAGGCTGAGCTAGTAGTCCCAGCTAAACGGAAGAGCTGACCACTCATGCCACACAGAGAGGCAGCTCAAGGCTGATCTAGTAGTCACAGCAAACAGAAGAACCGCCTACTTAAATAGAATCAAACAGAGAGGATGCACAGGACTGTGGTAGTAGACACAGCTAAATGGAAGAACGGTCCACTCATGCTACACAGAGAGGACTGCTCAAGGCTGCCCTAGTAGTCACAACTAACAGGAAGAGCAACCCACTCAAACACAAACAGAAACCAAACAGAGAAGACGCTTAGGGCTGTGCTAGAACTACAGCTATAAATGAATAATCCTAACCAAGTCAAACAAGAAATCACACAGGGAAAACCCAAGACAAGGCCACATGGCCATAGGAAAGGAACACTAACGGCTGTGCCACACAGCACTCAAGGAGAAAAGGAAGCCATTCATAGGAACACTCTAAGCTGTACCATACTGCACTCAGGGAAAAGGGAAGCCACTCAAAGGAATAAAGGGTGTGCCACCAGGCACTCAAGGAAAAAGGGAAGCCACTCCAAGGCTGTGCCACATGGCATTCAAGGATAAAGGGAAGCCACTCATAGGAATACACAAGGCTGTGCCACACGGCACGCAAGGGTAAAGGGAAGCCACTCATAGGAATACACAAGGCTGGCCACATAGCATTCAAGGGTAAAGGGAAGCCACTTATAGGAATGCACAAGGCTGTGCTACAGAGTCAGATAACAAACACTAGAGACAAAGGGAAAAGCAAGCAAACAGGGATAGCTGCCTTTACATACACAAATCAGATAAGGAGCAATGCTCACAAGAATCAGGAGACAAACACAGCAGACAAACAGTAAAAGCAGCCTAAAGGGAAGGGCTGCTTCTAAAAGACGTCAGAAAGAAGCAGGGCTTACACTGCAGTCAAAGGTTTAAAGCAAACAAAGGGAAAAACAATGTTCTTACCAGAACTCAGTCAGCACTGTTTATTTACACCTTATATTTGTGTAAACAAAGAAACTGACACCTGTTATAAAAAGAATAATCAAAAATTTTTTATTTTTTCAACTGTCCTCCGTCGGACAGAGGCAGCGTGGGAACACCACACTGGAAGCAAAGTCTGCTTACATAATATATTTTTAGCAATAATACAGAGATATATATTTGCTTAGCAGTAATACAGAGATATATGCTTGCTCAGCTTTGCTTTGCTTTGCTTTGCTTAAGATACTTATCTTCTCCTCAGTTTAAATACACTTACATTCATACAGCACCCAATGTGTGCACGTCAGCAACCCTTTTTCTTTGAAGCTTGTTCTCACATTCCTTATCTACAAATGTCTGCAAGCAACATTCCTTCTGCTCCCCCACCCCTTACACAGCCTCCTGTCTCTGCTTCACACCAGGCTGCTCAAGGTTGATTCTATGACTCCCTCATTGTTTTCACAGGTTTGTGACTCATAGGTCCTTTGCCTTAATACTTGCACTTCACTGACCATAGGAACTTTATATTGTTCAACGGTTTCTCATTATATTTATGCAGCATGTTCATTATTATTAACAAATCCTCCCTTGAACCTTGTAAAACAAGGTTCACCAAAATTTCATGATTATAGTTTTCATCACTGTTAGACTGGGCATCATCCTATAAATAGGTAACACCTCAGGCCGTCCTGGCAATGACAAACATTTTCTATCAAACCACAGAACTTTCGGGAGTCATCAGTAACCCAGGACAGTTTGGTTCATAGTCACTGGTGTCAGGCATTATATTTTGTATCTGAGTTACCATGGTCATTTTCAATGAATCTTGACATGTTCGTCTCCAGCAACCAAGTAAACAAGGCAAACAACATAAGAAGAGTCCTGCAACACATATGAAAACAATACATCCAGTCACAATCCCTCTTAACCATGGACCTAATCCTCCAAACCAATTTTTTATGGTATCCCACCATGACGTGTCCAATATCCCTTCATAATCATTTACTTGAATTCTTGCTAGAGAAAGAATGCGCTGCATTGCATTTTTCACAATTATTGATTTCTGATAACAGTACAACATGAGGTATCATTAATAAGTTCACAAACATCATCATCAATCTGCCTTTGTAGGGCGGTTAAAGCAATGTCCAATTCATGGGTAACAACATGTAATAATGATTGTAAATTGTCTAATTAACATTCCTAATTCAGCAGTGGCAGCTGGTTCTGCAAAAGGTATCCAAGATGTTGTAGTGTAGCTGCGGCAGCTTCAGAGCTCTGATAAGGAGGATGTTTTTGAAATTCCTCGTCTGCCTTCATGCATGCTGTTTCACGCGTCTGTGTCTCAATTTTCATTTTATCAGCATGGTATAAGTCTGCTGCTACCATAAAAAGATTTAAAACATGTAAGTGTTTCTGCAAGGATTTTCCTTTTTTGTTTTGTTGTATGTATTTTAAAACAGACAACAGCTGAGTTCTTACAAATGAACCACCACCTGGCCATGATAAAAATGAATCCTGTGAGGCATATCCAGCCCATTTCTCACAGACCTTTTGAATAACGGGTGCCTCAAAGGGAAAAGTATCCTTAACATGCACAAGGGGTGAGCAATTCTTTCGGCTATCTACATACAAAACATAAGGAGTGATAGATGTTTCTCCCTGACCCTCTGCAGCGGGTTGAGAGGATAGTTCGTTCTTAGACTGAAAAGGTCTCATGATATAATAACAAACAATGCCTAAGCTAGCAAAATACACAGCAAACAATAATATAAATAATGAAAGATACAAGAATAAAAATAAAAAAGCAATTTTTCAAAAGACTTTGCTTCAAGATATACCCACGGTTCAGCTGATTGACAGTCTATAACCTACTCAATCCAGGCTGGCCATTTCTGGAGATCATAGGAAAGAAAGTCACACGATAACAAATCCAAAAACTTAATCCGAACGACGGCAGCCGCGTCCTGCCGTGGTCGCCAATTGTTTATTTACACCTTATATTTGTGTAAACAAAGAAACTGACACCTGTTATAAAAAGAATAATCAAAAAATTTTTATTTTTTCAACTGTCCTCCGTCAGACAGAGGCAGCATAGGAACACCACACTGGAAGCAAAGTCTGCTTACATAATATATTTTTAGCAATAATACAGAGATATATATTTGCTTAGCAGTAATACAGAGATATATGCTTGCTAAGCTTTGCTTTGCTTTGCTTAAGATACTTATCTTCTCCTCAGTTTAAATACACTTACATTCATACAGCACCCAATGTGTGCACGTCAGCAACCCTTTTTCTTTGAAGCTTGTTCTCACATTCCTTATCTACAAATGTCTGCAAGCAACATTCCTTCTGCTCCCCCCCCCTTACACAGCCTCCTGTCTCTGCTTCACACCAGGCTGCTCAAGGTTGATTCTATGACTCCCTCATTGTTTTCACAGGTTTGTGACTCATAGGTCCTTTGCCTTAATACTTGCACTTCACTGACCATAGGAACTTTATATTGTTCAACGGTTTCTCATTATATTTATGCAGCATGTTCATTATTATTAACAGCACCCAGAGCAGACAGAGCACACATAGCTGCACGGAAGCAAGGTAATCAAGGAAAGCAGCTAGGCTGGGGAAGCAAAGTAATCAAGGAAAGCAGCTGGGCTGGCAACAACCGGCTCTCTGAACAGTGAAAGGTAACAAGAGAAACCACACAAGGAAACAGAACAGACTTAAGCTGGAGAGCCTAGATAACAAGGAAGTAATCCATTCAGGTTCAAACCACACACACACACACACTGGAAAACAGAAGAGGGCTTTTTCTTGAGAGCAAACCTAACAGGAAAGTAGTCCATACAATTTCAAACCAAAACCACACACACAGGGCTCAGGGCTGTGCCCAGAGACACAGCTTAACAAGAAGACCAGTTCCCTCAGAATCAAACAACAGTACAACAAGGAGAAAATAGACCTGTTGCAAAGGCAACTCAGGAAAGCTCTCTGGATCCTTATGAAGGAGTAGGCTGATGATGTCACAAGTATGAAATAAAGCAGAAGCAGGGAGACCAAAGAGAGGCTTGGCTAACAGGATGAACAACAACAGGAAAAAAGACAGACTAGAGAGGTCACAGAGCTAGCTACAGAGAAACAGTAGGTCTGAACATAAGGGCACGGCCACACCCCTGAAACCAGAGAGGGCTGTGAGAGCACAAGTTGCCTCCCAAATGGATGGCCTCGCATGAGCCACACTCCACATTGATTATATAGCATTGTGAGGGGTAAAGTTAGGTGAAATATCCCTTGTGAAATATCCCTTAAGGCCTAAGCCAGGGTTGCTTCAAAACTCTGCAGGATAGTGGCACACAAACCCCTCGTTAGGGAAACTAGCACCTATGCATACCCCTCCCCCCTCGGTCATGGGGTAATGTGCAGCCACTGGCATCAGTGAGGGCCCCAAGCCAGCTAGCCTGATTACATTACAGATGCCCATGAACCTAGGTTTCCCACCTTACAGGATGTATAATGTCATTCTCAAGGGGTTACCAGTAGAGGTTGCCAGAAGGATGGGAGGATCAAACTGGGTCCCCTGCCATCTCCCAACCAGCTGTAGGCCACACCCACATTCCTGTCAAGATCTATAACAGTGGCCCTAGCCAGGCAATAGTACAATGGCATACTATCTCTCAGAACATAAGAACAGCCATACTGGGTCAGACCAATGATCCATCTAGCCCAGTATCCTGTTTCTAACAGTAGCCAATCCAGGTCACAAGTACCTGGCAGAAACCCAATATTCCATGGGTAAGCAGTGGCTTTCCCATGTCTATCTCAATAACAGACTATAATGTTTCCTCCAGGAACTTGTGCAAACCTTTTTTAAACCCAGATACGCTAACTGCTGTTACTACATCCTCTAGCAAAGAGTTCCAGAGCCTAGCTATTCATTGAGTGAAAAAATATTTCCTCCTATTTGTTTTAAAAGTATTTCAATGTAATTTCATTGAGTGTTACTAGTCTTTGTACTTCTTGAAAAAGAAATCAATTAGTAATATGTAATTTATTTTTAAAATTGAGCGGGGTACTGGAAGATTGGAGGATGGCCAATGTAACACCGATTTTTTAAAAACCTTCCAGAAGAGATAGCTAAATAATACAAGGTTCCATATTAGGAGTCACCGACCAAGAAAGGGCTCTAGGTGTCGTTGTTGAAGATACGTCGAAACCTTCTCCTCATTGTGCTGCTGTGGCGAAGAAAGCAAATAGAATGTTAAGTATTATTAAGAAAGGAATTGAAAACAAAAATGAGGATGTTATAATGCCTTTGTATCGCTCCATGGTACGACTGCACCTCAAATATTGTATTCAATTCTGATCACTGCATCTCAAAAAAGATATAGTGGAATTAGAAATGGTGCAGAGAAGGGCAACGAAAATGATAAATGAGGTGGGACGACTTCCCTATGAGGAAAGGCTAAAGTGTCTAGGGCTCTTCAGCTTGGAGAAAAGATGGCTGAGGGGAGATATGAAAAGGTTTATAAAATGAGTGGAATGGAACGGGTAGACATGAGCAAATCCAAGAAGACAGGAGGAGCCTCCACGGAAAGTCAAAGCAAAAGTAGAGGCTGACAAATGCGCAAACCAATAGGGAGATAATATCAAAAACCAGTTTATTCAGAATATTCATATCAAGGACCCGACACGGTCCATGTTTCGGCGCCAAAGTGCCTGCCTCAGGGGTCACAATCAACTTTCTACAAAAAACAGGGCAAATTAAAAACATAATATTAAGAGATTTCAAATAAAATATATCCGCCTTAATAAAATATGTAGCCAAATATATTCGGACATTCATAATAGTATTGCACATATGTAAATATATAATGATAAATTATGTAAAAAAAATGTTAATATATTATAATTATGTGAGCAGATATTGTGGACAGAGAAACACCAAACAATGGAAAGTGATAACTGTCAAATAAATGACTGATAAATGAAAGGCATAGGTCAGGCTGATGAAACATCGACATATCTACATATATATTTATCCTGATCTAATAGTAAAAAATAAATTCATACAACTTGAACAAGTAAAATACTTCAAGACATCATGATCCGACACCATTTAAAACTACATTATATTTACATATTAATTATAAATATAATTCAATGAAATAATGTCAAACCTCTGAGAAGAAGCTGATAGGCTTGAATAATTCCTTTATGTATGCAAGTTAATCCACTGTAAAAGGATAAAAACATTTTTAAAATACTACAGAGGGATAAAATTCCTGTTATTTCATAAAAATGTAAATCAGTTAAAATGGGCCATTCTATATATATGTATATAGATCATCATCTTTATACAAAACATAGGTGTAAAACATGTATTTATGTCTAAACAGGCAAATGCCTAAGTAAACTATTGGAATGTGTTGTGCACTGTAATACCTAAAATTGCTGAATATGTATCATTTGCATGAAACATTCCAAAATGGAAGGATAAAGAGTATATGTCACCTAGTGACACTAGCTCACATTACCATCAAGATGTGAAGAGAACGAGAGAGCTATACAGCACACCAAAAAATATATAGAGAGTTATGAATCAAATAACTGAAGAAATAAATGCTTCATTGTTTTTATTGAATTAAGTTAGACTCAGAGTATGTTCTGTTTTTCAGGCATTTATTGGTCACACTTTTTTTTTGTCTTTTGGTGCAATGGGTCTGTTTGTAGTTTTCCTCTGTATACCTATCCATTCGGTATGTTTGTGTATATACATTTTTTCTTTGTGGAAGGCATTTTATTTATACTATATAATTATTTCTTCAGTTATTTGATTTATAACTCTATAACGCTGGACATGGGAGAGGGGAGGGCAGGGAGAGGGGAGAATTGCTGGACATGGATGGGAGGGGAGGGCAGGGGAGAGAGGAGAATCGCTGGACATGGATGGGAGGGGAGGGGAGAGAGGAAAATCAGTGGACATGGATGGAAAGGAGAACAGGAGATAGAGGAGAATTGCTGGACATGGATGGATGGAGGGGTTGGCGGGGAGAGAGGAGAAATGCTGGACTTGGGTGGAGGAGAGGGGAGAGAGAATTATTGCTTTATATGGATACAGGGGAGGGAAGAGAGGAGAAATGGGCCACCATTTCCAGGTGCTTTTTGGCTAGGATCAGGCGACCCTCAGGGGAAGGAATGCTGGCTTCGGCCTAACCCCTGGTAAGCCTTTCCTCAGCCGAGAGGTGCCCAGCTCTACCACTGGCTGCCTTTCAGGTACTGTGGAGGACTTACAGCTCATCTGCATATCATTTACAGCCTTGTCCGGGGTGACTCCTAGGTCCACTCCGATCCACTCAGGGCCTCCGCTCTAGGTGCCCAGCGCTCCCACCAGGTGCTGTGGAGGACTTGCAGCCCTTCTGCATTTCCTCACAGCTGTATCCGGGGTGACTCCAGTTCCACCCCGATCTTCCCAGGGCCCTCGCTCCAAGTGCACAGAGTTTCCAGGTGCTTTTTGGCTAGGATCAGGCGATGCTCAGGGGGAGGAATGCTGGCTTCGGCCCAACCTCTGGTAAGCCTTTCCTCAGCTGAGAGGTGCCCAGCTCTACCACCGGCTGCCTTTCAGGTGCTGTGGAGGACTTGCAGCTCATCTGCATATCCTTATAGCCTTCTCCGGGGTGACACCCAGGTCCACTCCGATCCACTCAGGGCCTCCGCTCTAGGTGCCCAGCGCTCCCACCAGGTGCTGTGGAGGACTTGCAGCCCTTCTGCATTTCCTCACAGCTGTATCCGGGGTGACTCCAGTTCCACACCGATCTTCCCAGGGCCCTCGCTCCAAGTGCACAGAGTTTCCAGGTGCTTTTTGGCTAGGATCAGGCGATGCTCAAGGGGAGGAATGCTGGCTTCGGCCCAACCTCTGGTAAGCCTTTCCTCAGCTGAGAGGTGCCCAGCTCTACCACCGGCTGCCTTTCAGGTGCTGTGGAGGACTTGCAGCTCATCTGAATATCCTTATAGCCTTCTCCGGGGTGACACCCAGGTCCACTCCGATCCACTCAGGGCCTCCGCTCTAGGTGCCCAGTGCCTAACGGCGCGGGGCATTTTTCTCTTTACATCTAATTTTCTTCCCAGTTGCTAAAGTACTTCAGTCGTTTATGGCCCCTATTCACATTCTCTTCCTAGCCCTGTCCCTTCCTAATCTTTTCCCTCACTCCCTACCTCTCTCTGCTACAGGAACTCACTGCCCATCCTTCGACTTCATCACCTCACCTTCTCGCCTACCCTCTTCCTCCCTCTTGGCTTTTAATCTCCGTCTCATTCTTCCCTCCATTTTGCCTTCCCCATTCCACCTAAATACCTCTCGCCTTCGTGGCCACACCTCTCCTACTCTCCTCCGCTCTCTTTTACTCCTTCTCTTACTCTCAGCCGGTGACATCAATCCCAATCCTGGCCCTCCTCACCAACTATTATCCCAACTCTATAGATCTCACCGCGACCTCTTTAACCTCATCTCTATTCCTCTACTCCCCTCCTTTTCTCTGCCCTTCTCTTGTGCCCTATGGAATGCCCGCTGTATCTGTAACAAACTCCCCTATATCCAGGACCTCTTTATCTCACGTCACCTCCATCTGCTCGCCATAACAGAAACTTGGCTCTGCCCTAATGACTCTGCTTCAGTCGCAGCCCTCTGCCATGGCAGTTATCTTTTTTCACATACTCCTCGCCCTGCTGGCTGCGGGGGGTCGGTGTTGGACTACTTTTCTCTCCCTCCTCCAGATTTCAACCCCTTCTTCCACCTCAATCTCACTGTTTTTCCTCCTTTGAAGTCCACTCTATCCGCCTTTTCTCTCCTCTGCCTCTTCGAATAGCGGTCATTTATCATCCCCCTGATAAGTCCCGTTCATCCTTTCTCAATGACTTTGATGCTTGGCTTGCCTTCTTCCATGATCCTTCCTCCCCCTCTCTCATCCTTTTTGACTTTAATATTCCTGCTAATGATACTTCTAACTCTTATATTTCCAAGTTACTCGCTTTAACATCCTCCTTTAATCTCCAACTATGCTCCACCTCCCCCACTCATCAAAATGGTCACTGTCTTGATCTCATCTTCTCCTCCAACTGTTCACCCTCTAGTTTCCTTGCCTCTGATCTTCCTCTCTCTGATCACCATCTTATAACTTTCACACTTAAATCTCCTCCCTCCCAGTCCCGTCCTATCTTATCTAATTTATCTAGGAATCTTCACGATATTGACCCTTCATCTCTATCCTCCCATGTTTCTAACCTCCTCTCTACTGTGGCACCATCCACGTCTGTCAACGAGGCTGTTTCTTCTTACAACAATACTCTATCCTCTGCCTTAGACACACTTGCACCTTTGATGACCCACCCTATAGGGTGTACAAAACCCCAACCTTGGCTGACTTCTAATATCCGCTACCTACGTTCCTGTACCCGCTCTGCCGAACGCCTCTAGCGGAAATCTCGGGCCCTTGCTGATTTCTTAAACTTTAAGTTCATGCTGACCTCCTTCCAATCTGCTCTTTTACGCACCAAACAGGATTATTATATCCAACTGACCAACTCTCTTGGCTCTAACCCTCGACGTCTCTTCACCACATTGAACTCTCTCCTCAAGGTGCCCCCTCCGCCAACTCCCCCTTCATTATCTCCTCAGACCCTTGCTGAATTCTTTCACGACAAAGTTCAAAAGATAAACCTTGAATTCTCTACCTCGCCACCTCTCCCTCCACTAGTCCATTCCCCTCTCTCTCCTTCCCCTCAATCCTTTTCCTCCTTTCCTGAAGTTACTATAGAGGAAACTACACTTCTCCTTTCTTCCTCAAAATGTACCACTTGTTTCTCTGATCCCATTCCCACCCACCTTCTTAATGCCATCTCACCTGCTCTTATTCCTTTTATCTGTCACATTCTCAACCTCTCACTTTCCGCTGCAACTGTCCCTACTGCCTTTAAACATGCTGTGGTCACACCTCTCCTTAACAAGCCTTCACTTGACCCTACTGTCCCTCTAATTACCGACCCATCTCCCTCCTCCCTTTTCTCTCCAAATTACTTGAGTGTGCTGTTCACCACCGCTGCCTTGATTTTCTCTCCTCACATGCTATTCTTGACCCACTACAATCTGGTTTTCGCCCTCTCCACTCAACCGAAACTGCGCTTACTAAAGTCTCCAATGACCTATTACTTGCTAAATCCAGAGGTCAATATTCCATCCTCATTCTTCTTGATCTTTCCGCTGCTTTTGACACTGTCGATCACAGCATACTTCTCGATACCCTGTCCTCACTTGGATTCCAGGGCTCTGTCCTTTCCTGGTTCTCTTCCTACCTCTCCCTCCGCACCTTTAGTGTTCACTCTGGTGGATCCTCTTCTACTTCTATCCCTCTGCCTGTCGGTGTACCTCAGGGTTCTGTTCTTGGTCTCCTCCTCTTTTCTATCTACACTTCTTCCCTTGGTTCATTAATCTCATCCCATGGCTTTTCCTACCATCTCTATGCTGATGACTCCCAAATCTACCTTTCTACCCCTGATATCTCACCTTGCATCCAAACCAAAGTTTCAGCGTGCTTATTTGACATTGCTGTCTGGATGTCTCAACGCCACCTGAAATTAAATATGACCAAAACCGAGGTTCTCATTTCCCCCCCCCCCCCCATCTCATTTTCCCCCCCAAACCCACCTCCCCGCTCCCCCCCCCCCCCCCCCCCGTTTTCTATTTCTGTTGATGGCTCTCTCATTCTCCCTGTCTCCTCAGCTTGAAACCTTGGTTTCATCTTTGACTCTTCTCTTTCCTTCTCTGCTCATATCCAGCAGATCGCCAAGACCTGTCGTTTCTTTCTTTACAATATCCGTAAAATCCGCCCCTTTCTTTCCGAGCACTCTACGAAAACCCTCGTCCACACCCTTGTCACCTACTTGCAGACTACTGCAATCTGCTTCTTGCTGGCCTCCCACTTAGTCACCTCTCCCCTCTCCAGTCGGTTCAAAACTCTGCTGCCCGTCTCGTCTTCCGCCAGGGTCGCTTTACTCATACTACCCCTCTCCTCAAGTCGCTTCACTGGCTCCCTATCCGTGTTCAAACTTCTTCTACTAACCTATAAATGTACTCACTCTGCTGCTCCCCAGTATCTCTCCACACTTGTCCTTCCCTACACCCCTTCCCGTGCACTCCGCTCCATGGATAAA
Source organism: Microcaecilia unicolor (assembly GCF_901765095.1). NCBI lineage: Eukaryota > Metazoa > Chordata > Amphibia > Gymnophiona > Siphonopidae > Microcaecilia > Microcaecilia unicolor. Next base: position 233,990,845 of record NC_044036.1, read on the forward strand.
TCCTTCTTATCTGTTCCCTTCTCCACTACTGCCAACTCCAGACTTCGCACCTTCTGTCTCGCTGCACCCTACGCCTGGAATAAACTTCCTGAGCCCCTACGTCTTGCCCCATCCTTGGCCACCTTTAAATCTAGACTGAAAGCCCACCTCTTTAACATTGCTTTTGACTCGTAACCACTCGCATCCATCTACCCTCCTCTCCTCCTTCCTGTACACATTAATTGATTTGATTACCTTATTTTTTGTCTATTAGATTGTAAGCTCTTTGAGCAGGGACTGACTTTCTTCTATGTTTGTGCAGCGCTGCGTAAGCCTTGTAGCGCTATAAAAATGCTAAATAGTAGTAGTAGTAGTAGTAGAAATGCTGGACATGGATGGAGTGTAGGAGAAGTGCTGGACATGGATGGAGGGGTAGAAAGAAAAAAGAAGATGCACATGGATGGAGATGAGGGAAAGAGAAGAAAGGAGAATAACTGCACATGGATGGAGAAAATAGGCAAAAGTTGGATCCACGTTATACATCCTCCAGTCAATTCCATGGAGGAGGACCCAGCTTTCACTTATGGATGTATGGCAATAAATGAAGAAGAAAGGAAATAAATGGAAAGGAAGCTCTGGAAACCGAGTTAAGAGAACAGATAGAGAGCAGCAGAATCAGAGACTGGGATGGATAGAAAAAGAAAGTCACCATACAACAAAGGTAGAAAAAATCATTTTATTTTCATTTTAGTGTTTGAAATATGTCCAATTTGAGAATTTACATCTGCTGTCTTATTTTGCACTGGGTATACTGGAGCTGTAACAGCTTACAGAAATTATTTCTGATGAAAAAAATCACGTTATTTTTTTCTCCTATACTAGTATAATATTTTCAATGATGTCTGTTTATATTTGCCATAGCTGGTATAAGGGGTGTGGCTATCATAGGGGTGGAGCCATATGTGGTGACCCCGCCCATAATGAGTACCAGCACCTTTTTTTCTACAAATAAAGCACTGTGTAAATCACTTCTACTCATTCTACACTATTCAGGATTTTGTAGACCTGAAAATCACATCTCCCCTTAGCCATCTCTTTTCTAAGCTGAAGAGCCTTAATCTCTTTAGCCTTTCCTCGTATGAGAGGAGTTCCTTCCTCTATCATTTTGCTCGCTCTTCTTTGAACCTTTTCTAATTCCACTATATCTTTTTTGAGATACGGTAACCAGAACTGAATGCAATACTCAAGGTGATGTCGCACCATGGAGCAACACTGAGGCAATATAGTATTCTTGGTCTTAATTGCCATTCCTTCCCTAATAATTCTTAGCATCCTGTTTGCTTTTTTGGCCACTGCCGCTCACTGGGCAGAAGATTTCAGCGTATTATGTACAACAATACTTAGATCTTTTTCTTGGTTGCCGACCCCCAAGGTGGACCCTAGCGTCAGGTAACTATGATTCAGATTATTATTTCCAATGTGCATTACCTTGCATTTGTCCACATTAAATTTCATCTGCCATTTGGATCCCAGTCTTCCAATTTCCTAAGGTCTTCCTGCAATATTTCATAGTCCACATGTGTTTTAACAACCTTGAATAGTTTTATGTCATCTGCAAGTTTAATCAATTGTCATTTCGATTTCCATATCATTTATAAACATTGCCTCCTATTCCATGTCTCTTTAATTTTCTCAGGAGTCTCTCATTAGGAACTTTGTCAAAAGCTTTCTGAAAATCTAGACATACTGCATCAACCAGCTCACCTCTATAGACATGTTTATTCATGCCTTCAAAGAAATGAAGCAAATTAGGGAGGCAAGACTTCCCTTGGCTGAAACCATGCTCTCTCCCATTAAACCATGTTTATCTATGTGCTCTATAATTTTATTGCTATTGTATAATTACAACACTATATAAATAATTCCCACCTCCAATGTTCTGAAGCTCACTCTGTGCCAGTGAAGCACTGAAGCCCTGTACTGTTCTTAGGCTAGGCTGTCAGCACCACTCACCCTCACTCATAGACCCACCCACAGCCACACCCCATCCAGACATAATCCAGACATAACTCCAACGTTCTAATGAAGCCCAACTTCCGTAGTTGTGTAGATTGCTGTTCCCCCGTGAGTGTGTGTCCCGCCCTCGCGTCACAACGTTATGATGTCGAGGGCGGAGCACTGACACTCATCCAATCGATCGTTCACATGACTGAGAGGAGGCAGTCGATCGCAACGCCACGCCAGGAGCAGCCCCCTCCGACTGATGTCACCTTCCCAGAATGACCTCCACATCAGACCCCGAGGGAAAAAAAACAGAAAAGAAAGCTCACAGCTCATCCAAACGGCCCCAAAGTGCCTCGTGCACATTTCCACTACCTTCCCAGTGCGCTGAACAACGGAGAAACGGAACAGAGGGAGGAGACGATCGCAAGGTTAAATGCCTCTGCCCTGTCTTTCCCCGGCTTCTCTCTGTCAAACACACTGTAGGTGGCCTGCACCTCGGATGGAAATCGCGCCAGGGGGGTCCAGGGGTCTGGAACAAGGCAGGGGGTCTGGAAATCGGAGGGAGGGAGCCAGGGGGGTCTGGAACGTGGGAGGAGGGAGGGGGTTCTGGAACTCAGTGGAGGACAGGGGTTTGGAACTTGGGTGAGAGGGGTGTGGAACTCGGAGGAGGGAGGACGGGGGGAAATGCACCACCTGTAGAAAAACTACAAAAAACAAAGCGGGGGGACGACCCTGGAACTCGGAGGGGGGGGAACCACGACCCTGGAACACGGAGGAAGGGGGGACACTGGAACTGGGAGGGATGGGGGGCCCCTGGCATACACTCTCACACACACACTCTCTCACACACAGACACACTCGCACCCAGTCTCAATTTCTCTCTGTCAAACACACACACACTCACACAGTCACTCTCACACACACTCTCTCAAACATACACACTCGGACGAAACCCTTGCTAGCGCCCGTTTCATTTCTCTCAGAAATGGGCCACTTTTCCTAGTTTTATAATAGTTTCCACCGTTTTACCCGGCACTGATATCAGGCTTAACGGTCTTTAATTTCCTGGATCATCCCTAGAACCCTTTTTAAAATTGGAGTTACATTGGCCACCCTCCAATCTTCAGGTACTATGGAAAATTTTTAAAAACAGTTTATAGATTACTAACAGCAGATCAGAAATTTCATTGTTAAGTTTATTCAATACTCTTGGATGCATGGATGCATTCTATCCAGTCCAGATTATTTACTACTCTTTATGTTGTCAGTTTGGCTCAGTACGTCAAGTTCACCAAGATTTCTTTCAGTTCCTCTGCATCATCACCCTTGAAAACCATTTCTGGTACAGGTACATCTTACACCTTCTTCCGTAAAGACCGAAGCAAATAATTAATTCAGTCTCACCCCTATTGCCTTGTCCTCCCTGAGTACCCCCTTTTGCTCCTTCATGATTTTAACAGACCCACAGATTCCCTCAAAGGCTTTCTGCTTCTGATATACCTGAAAAAGTTGTTACTGTGAGTTTTTGCCTCTGTGACAAGTTTCTCTCCGTGTTCTTTTAGCCTTCTTTCACAGACACAGCCCTCCTTCAGGGCCAGGACCCATCTTACATGCCTGTAGGGAGACAACCAGGGAGACAACCCTCTCAGGGGAAAAACATCTATCAGATCCTTGGCTCTAGGGTTCCCTGCTATCTCATCTCATTGGCACCATAGATCACAGATGTCTCCCAGGTAACAACCAGCTGTCCCTGTCCCTGCCTTCTGATAGCCAGCTGCACCACTATGCAAGCCAATTAGGATATGTTGTTCTCAATTGCAAAATGTTTAAACACACAGGTTACCCTCCAGCTGCCGCAGAGCCAGCCGTGTACCAACCAACTGCTGCACAGCCAGCCCCAAGACCAGCCTGTAGCTGAGAGGGCCTGGGAGGGTGTGGTTATGGACGCTGGCACCTGGAAGGTGTCCCTCACCCCACAACAGGGCCAGATGCAGCAGGGGTATGTTGAGGAGGCGGAGAATCCCTGGAGGGACATTCCCCGAGGGAAGAACAGGTGAACCAACAGCCCCCCCATGCCACACCTGACTGCATCTCAGACCCCCCTGGAAACAGCTGCCATGCCTGTTACAGAGACCACCCTAGGCCAGCTGCAGGTTGCAGGCCTGAGTACAGAAGTGCAGCAGGAGCTAGGAGCCGTAAGAACAGTACAGGGGCAAATCCTCAATGAACTGAGGATGTTCCATGAAGAACAGCGGCAACCTGAATGAAGGCCATGGACTGATTTTTGTTACGTTTAATATTGTTTGCTTTTTTATTTATTTTTCAAATACAGTATTCACAGTTATTTCCATACAAAGGTCTCTGCCTCCACTCTCTAAAATATGTGTACATTTCCTGATCTGCATGGCTGACTATTGTGGTTGAAACATTCCTAGGCAAATCCTGGTAAATGGAGACTGTAGAACGAGGGGAGGGGGAGACGTGTCCAAAGGGCCCTCGGTGGACACATTCAGTTCAGCTTCTCCTTAATATCAAGTGCTTATCAGAGGGCTACTCTTATGATCCTACTGGGACAGGCAGGGTAGTGACTGGGTCTCGCTCCTGATTGGTCGTGTCAGGGATTGAGCTGAAATCTGAGGCAGCTGACTTCAGATGCCATACCCTATTTAAGTCTGCCTCTGCCTGCATAGGATGCTCTAGCATTACTTCCTTTAGCTGTGAGCTTATCTTGCTTCTGTGTGTGTGGCACAGTGTGATTTCTTCGTGTCTGTGTTCTCCATGTCTGTAGGAGTCTGCTGCCTCTGATTGCTTTTCTGTTGATTAGCTGTGAGCTGTTTCCCCATGTGCTCTGTTGTTACCCTTTCCTGCTATGTTTGCTGGGTGAGTCTGTGGGAGCTTACTTCCTTCGTTGGGGTTCTCTTTAACCCTTTACCTGCTGTATCTATGGGTTAGTTTGTGAGAAGACTGTTCCTCCTCTAGCTGTGTAGCTTGAGCAGTCTCTCTGTGTAGTCTGCCTTAACCCTTTACCTGCTGTATCTGTTGTTAGTTCCTCTGTGGACTGTCCCTTGCCTAGCTGTGTGGCTAGAGCTGTCTCTCTGTGTGATTTCCCCTTTTTCCCTTTGCTTGCTGTGGCTCTTGTTTGGATCTGTGGAGGTCGCTCGTACATTTGGGCTGTGTGGTACAGCTTGGGCAACCTCTCTAGGTGGGTTCCCTTATTCTGGTTGTTGTTAGTTACTGTGTATTTGGTCTTGTAACCTTCCTTGCATTGCCCTCTTGCAGTACCTTTTTTTTTTTCTTTCCTTCCCTCCTGTGCTCACTCAGCAAAGACACACGAGACTGGCTCTCTGTGGGCTGCTGCCGCTTCCTCTGCCAGCTGCGCCTCCTCCTAAAGAGGAAGTTATATCAAAGGAGGCATGACCAGCAGAGGAAGCAGCAGCGTCTTGCAGAGAGCCGGTCCTGCGCATCTTTGCTGTTTACTACTTTGGGCCTGGCAGAGTGACAGCGGGAGGGCAGGAGAGAAAAAAAGGTACTGCATGAGGGTGGTAGAGGCAAGGTAGTTGAGATAAAGAGAGAGATAGGGCAATAGCAGATGGGAGGGAAGAGAGAGAGACAGGCAGTGCTAATAGCAGGGGCAGAGGTTGGAGCCAGAAGCAAGCTGGGGGAAGGGAGATGAATAAGACAACCAGAGGCAAAGATGGGGGGGGGAGATGAGAGCCAGAGGCAAAGTTGGATATGGGGTGGGGGGTGAGAGCTAGAGACAATGCTCAATGGGGCAGGAGAGAAATGGGGCCATCATGGATGAGAGAGAGAGGCAGGTGATGATGGGGGGGGGGGGGGGGAGAGGCAGGGCATGTTGCATATGAAGGGGAAAGAGATGGGAGCAGTGCTGGATGGGGGAAGCTAGGGAGGTAGGGACAATGCTAAAATGTGAGGGTAAAGAGAGAGGGACAGGGCAATGCTGCATGTCAAGGGAAGAGAAACAGAAGTCAATGATGCATGTGGGGGGGGGTGCTGAGAGAGAGAGAAAGGGCAATACTGGATAGCGAGACAGAGAGAGACATAAACAGGCAATGCTGGATGGAGGAAGAAAGAGATAATGTGCAATACTGAGGAGAAAGGGGATGGGATTTGATGTACCACCTTTCTGTGGGGCAATGGAGGATTAAGTGACTTGCCTAGAGTCACAAGAAGCTGAAGTGGGAATTGAACTCTGTGCTTCTGGTTCTTAGGCTGCTGCCGTAATCCTTAGGCTACTTCTCCAGACAGATATAAGAACATAAGCATTGAAATACTGGGATAGACCGAAGGTTCATCAAGCCCAGTATCCTGTTTTCAACAGTGGCCAATCCAGGTCACAAGCAGAAGTGTAGCTAGGTGGGGCGCAGGGGGAGCAGTCGCTCCCCTAAATCGATTTTTAAAAAAACGGCGCCTATGCAGCGAACGGCAGTGAAAGAAACAGAGGACAGCAGGCTCGTCTTCAACTTTCTCCTTCCCTTTCAGCTGAGCTGTGGTCCCGCCCTCATTTCCTGTTTATGCAAGGGCGGGACGCTGAGAGGGACGGAGAAAACTGAAGACGAGCCGGCTGTCCTTTGCTTCTTTCACTGCTAGAACGTAAATCACATCAACAGCAACATTAACAAGAGAGATAAAAGCTTTATTATGCCTCAATCTGCTCTTCTGTGTTAAGGTATGTAAGGAAGTGGCTCCTCCAAACCAGACAGAAAGTTATCATGTAGGGCTACATTTCCCAGCAGGTGGACAATGTGAGTATATGAGAGGGACACGTACAACTCACAAAAGAAATAAAAGTTCAGAGAGCAATTCAAATAAAAACATAAAGGGGAGGGAGAGGGGACAGTGAGTTTTGCTGTTCAGTTGCATTCAAAAGGAGAAAGGTTTTATATTAAATGTCTTTTGTTCTATAGAAATGTAGACAAAAGGAGGAGCGAAGCCAGGAGGACAGTTAGTGGATCTGTGACTGCACATTGCTTTGGCATTTTAGCAGTGGCATAGCTAGAAATTAATTTTTTTTTTGGGGGGGGGGGGGGTCAACAGTTAATATAAGTGGGCAGTAGGCACTGAACACTCCATTTCCTATTCCTCCACCAAAATTAAAATGCCTTAGCTGGAGGGGACCTGACCCCCCAAACCCCACCAGCTGAAAAAATCCAGAGCCTGCCCCAAGTCACCTGCACAGTGCAGGTGACTTAGTGGAGAGTTGCTGGACATAGGTGGATGGAGGGGAGAGAGGAGAGTTGCTGGGCATGGATGGAGGGGGGGGGGCAGTGGAGAGAGGAGGGTTGCTGGACATGGGTGGATGGAGGGGAGGGCAAGGAGAGAATTGTTGGACATGGATGGAGGAGAGGGAAGGGAAGGCAGGAAGGAGATGCACATGGATGGAGGGGAGAGAGAAGAAATTCTGGACATGGATGGAGGGGAGGGAAGACAGAGGAAGGAGATGCACATGGATGGAGGGGAAGGGAGAGAGAAGAAATGCTGGACATGGATGGAGGGGAGGGAAGAGAGAGGAAGGAGATGAGATGAGGGAAAAGGAAGAGAGGAGAAAAACTGCACATGGATGGAGAAAATAGGCAGAAGTTGGATCCACTGGACAGTCAAGTCTGCGGAGGATCTAGCTTTTACTTATGGATATAGAGCAAGAAATGAAGGAGGAAAGTAAAGAAATAAATGGAAAGGAAGCCCTGGAAACGGAGTTAAGAGGACAGATAGCAGCAGAATCAGATACTGGGCCAGCATGATCAGAAAAACACTTATGAAGTGGGTGAAAGATGGGAGAAGAACCTAGGAGACTGGGTAAGGGAGAGATAGAGGGGGGAATGGGAGTGCTGGAAAGGGAATGAGAGGGAGATGGTCAAAGCTAGTAGGTAGATGAATACTAAGGACTAAAGAGTGAGAGAAAAGTGGGGGAAAAACAGATGCAGAGAGGGACAGGAAGAAGACAAGAGAAGAGCAAAGAAATGGAAAAGCCAACCTGGAAAAGAATTTAGGAGAAGACACATGAAAAGTGGAAAAGAGACTGGGACCAGCCCAACTATAAAAATAGAATGCTCAGACAACAAAGGTAGAAAACAAAACATTCTTGTTATTTAATGCTTTTTAAGGACTAAGATGTGCCTGCTTTGTGAAATGTACATTTTTTTTTCGTATTGTTGTATTTTGCAGAGTACAGGAGAAAATACATTTCTGTTTCTCTTTTACCAGTATTTGCACTGCTTACAGAGTCTGGCTTTCTTGAAGAGATCTATATTTCAGTTTTTGTGGTTCCTATTTTGTATCACATGAGGGTCTGTCCGTGTTCTGCATATTTGACTGAGGTAACTGATTCTGCTAGCATGTAGTGTTTTGTGTAGGAATGTGTAACAGTCCAGCTTGTTCCATTTTCCAGTAGCAGGTATATTGGTGCTCTAGGGTCCAGAGAATTTTCATAGGTGAGTTAGGGCTCTTGTGTGTTAAGTTTTCTGTATAGATTTTGAGTGTCTTTTTGTAGGGTTTTGTGTTATTTCATAAAGTGTCTGGCCCTATTGTTTTTGATGTGCTGGCTTCATATTCAGCATTTTAGTCTGGTGCATGTGTGTGTTTTTTTAAATGGCCTTAACGAATATATATGAGATGTACATATACAAATGAATATGTAAATGTGCCAAGCCACACCCTTTGCCCCCCAAAATTAAACAGTCAAACTATGCCCATGTCTGGCGCCTATTTTACAAAGTCTGCTCCCCCAGACGTCAAAACCTAGCTATGCCTCTGGTCACAAGTACCTGGCAAGATCCCAGAACAGTAAAACTGATTTAACACTGCCTATCCCAGAAATACGTAGTGGATTTTCCCAAGTCCATCTTAATAATGGCTTTTGGACTTTTCTTTAAGGAAATTATCCAAACCTTTTTTATACCCTTCCAAGCTAACTGCTTTTATCACATACTTTGGCAATGAATTCCAGAGTTTAATTACATATAGAGTGAAGAAATATTTTCTCCAGTTTATTTTAAATTTGCTGCTTAGCAGCTTCATTGCATGCCCCCTAGTCCTACTATTTTTGGAAAGAGTAAACAAGTGATTCACATCTACCTGTTCCAATCCACTCAATATTTTATAGACATCTCCCCTCAGTAGTCTCTTTTCCAAGCTGAAGAGCCCTAGCCGCTTTAGCCTTTCCTCATAGAGAAATCATCCCATCCGCTTTATCATTTTCATCGTCCTTCTCTGTACCTTTTCTAATTCCGCTATATATTTTTTTGAGATGTGGTGACCAGAATTTCACACTGTATTCAAGGTGCGGTCACCTGCTGAACAAATGGAATGATACAAAAACATTATAACATTTTCATGGTCAGTGCTGCATGTGACACGCATAGAGAGATACAGAAGAACAGGGCTAATGCTGGATGGCTATGTTGGGAAGAGCGACGGAGAGGAGATTCTTGATGGTGGAGGGTGGAGAGAGAGACACACACAGGGAAGATACTAGATAGTGGTGGAGGGAGGGAGAGACAGAGGAGATATGCTGCATGGCAGGTGGTAGAAGGAAGCCAGAGAGGAAATCATGGATTGCAGGGGGAGGGGAGGAGAGAGGAAAGAGTTAGTGAACAATTGTTAAATAAGAAGAAGGAGAATGGGAGGGCCATGTGAGGAATTGGAAAGCTGTAGGTAGACACAGTAAAAAGAGGGCGATTGAATGGATAGAGAGGCAAAAAAATAAAATAAAATGGAAGAAACCTGAAAGGAACCTATCATATTGGAGCTAGATGTAATGGAGAAGGCAAAGAAGACAGAAGGATAGAAAAATGAGAAATAGACAGGAGACTCTTGGAAAGAGTTGAAAGTACACAGGAAAGCAGTAACCAGAGAATGGGACCAAGAAAAGAAAATTAAATGGCCAGACAGCAAAGGTAGAAAAAATAATTTTATTTTTAATGTAGGATGAAGTAATGTGGTAGCTGTGTTAATCCACTTTAGTGGTTAATAAATATAACTTTAGGATGATACCTTTTTATTGGTCTAAATACATTTTTAACTTGTTTTCTAGCTTTTGGAGGCCAAAACCTCCTTCAGGTTGGGACAGTATACTGTTGTTATTGTATACTGTCCAACTTAATGAAGGAGGTTTTTGGCTTTCAGCAGCAAATCATAAAATTTATTAAAAATTAGTCCAATAAAAAGGAATCACCTAAAAAAAGAACACAGAAGTCCACAGAGACTCAAAAACAGAAAAGTTTTGGAGCTAGGTCTGAAGCATTGACATCAATGTTAGCACTTGTACTGGCATATCGGGTACATTGATCTCCATTGCTACTAAACCTTTATCTGACACTGGGATTGGACGTGCATTGAGTAGGTCTCCATCTGTCTCGACGCCAACCACTATGCAGGGTCCCTGGGACCGTTCAGCATCAGACTTGACACAGAGGAGATGGGAGGTTTTGGCGTCCTCGTTGACACTGAGGGATGTCAATGCTCAGCATTGGGCAAAGGCCAAGAGTCATAAACATTGATCTCCCTCGACACATGGTGCCGGGAGCATCAGGGCACCGAGAAGCATCTGCACTGGGAGGAGTGCTCCAAAGAGGTGTCTGCATGGAGGTCTCCATGTAACCAGGACCAAGTACCAGAGTCAAAACTGATGGTTCAGCAGGCTGTTTCTGACCCGATTCCCCAGCCTTTCTGGAGTCAAGAGTGGAGCCTGCACTTCAGCGCCATTTCAGGTAGAAACATGGTTCCTCCTACCCTCCCATGAGGAGTTTTTTGCTGGGTGTCTGGTGATGATCCAAGGTACTTCTCAGAGGAGGAATCCTATGGTATTCCATCAGACCCCCTCCTCATCAGGGGGGAGGTGAAAGTCTCCATCAGCGAGTCCCTCCTTCCTTGCTTTTGTGAAGGAGATGGTGGCTGCTTTCTCAATTCAGTTGGAGATGGAGGATGACCAGAGGCTTGAGATGTTTGAGGTTCATCTGGAGAGGCTGTGTCTGTTTTGCTTCACAAGATCTTATGTGATGTTTAGTTGAAGAATTGGGAGTCTCTGCCTGTCCCTATCCTCCCCAAAAAGATTGACACCATGAATTGGTTCAGAGGTCACCTGGATTTGATAAGCCACAGTTGCCCCATCATTCTTTGGTGGTAGAATCCGTGCTCAAATGGGCCAGAAGTTCCAGAGACTTTGCTTTGGCACCCCTAGGCAGAGAAGCTGAAATTCTGGACTCATTTGGGTGTAAGATGTATCAGGCCTCAATGCTCATATCCCATATCCAGTCATACTAGCTCTACTTGAGCCTCTACTTGCAGAACTTACTGCTCAGTATAACTAATTTAGCAGATTCTCATCAGAACAAGCCAAATCTCTTCACCAGCTGGCCAAGCAGCAAAAGGTTTGTCGCAAGTTCTTGGCCAGGGACGCGTATGATACTTTTGATGTGGCATCCAGGATCTATGCTCAAAGTACAGCGATGAGTAAACTCTCATGGTTGCATGTCTCTGACTTGGACCCGACGGTCCAGCAGAGGTTGGTGAATGCCACTTGCTGTGGAGATAACCTTTTTGGAGAGAATGTGGAGGTGGTCACAGATCTCATTAAGAAACTTGCTGATACCATCGACACTCTCTCCCAGCGAGTGCCTTCTGCACCCTCCTAGGAGGTTTTTGGGCAAATCGATGAGAGATCCATACAACTCTCAAAAGCATAAGTACACTCCTTCTTCTTATCTCACTCGGCAATGTCAGCCACAGTGCGCCCGTTCTCATCAACAGCGTGCACCTAAGGCCCAGCTGGTTCCCCAGTCAAAACAAGGGACGGGTTTCTGAATGGCTCCAACAGAGCATAGCCACAATCAAAGTAACTTTCCCAGATGATCTACCGATAGGAAGGAGGCTGAGTTTTTTCCAAAAAAGTTGGCCTCTTGTAACCTTTGACCGGTGGGTTCTTAAAAAGTCCAACTTGGTTACACCCTACATTGGCGATAGAGACCAAATTGCCCCAAGAGCATCTTTCTTCAGCTCTTTTCACAAGGAAGTACTCACAAAGGAATTCTCCGCCCTTCTAAAGGTCCATGCGGTTGAACCCATTTCACCAAGAGAAGGGAAGAGATTCTATTCCAGGTACTTCCTTGTGCCAAAGAAAACAGGAGGGGGGGGGGGGGGATCCTATACCTCAGGGCCCTGAACAAATTCCTGGTCAAAGAGAAGTTCAGGATGGTTTCCCTGGGCAAACGTCTCCCAATGATTCAGGAACAAGATTGGCTATGCTCTCTGGACTTAAAGGAAGCCTACATTCATATCCCGATACTTCCAGGCCACAGGAGGTATCTCAAATTTCAGGGGTTGGGGAGGGGGGAACATATCACTACCAGTACCGCGTCCTGCCATTTGGCCTTGCGTCAGCTCCCAGGGTTTTCACAAAATGTGTAACAGTAGTTGCAGTGTCACTATGCAGACTAGGAATCCATGATTGGCTGGTGAAGAGTACATCAAAGGAAGTTGCTCAGGAGTCTATGCAGAGAACTGTTTGGGTGCTAGAGCTACTAGGGTTCATTTTAAACTACCCCAACTCCCATCTGCTCCATGTTCAACAATTGGAGTTCATTGGAACCCTGGTAGATATACGGTAGGCGCAAGCTTTTCTCCCTTTGTGCCGAGAATGGACACTCTAGTCACATTTGCCACTGAGTTTCAAGCAAGCCAGCTCCCAGGTCACCTAAGTCACATGGCCTCCAATGTGCTTGTCACTCCCTTGGCACGTCTTCACATGAGACTGCGTAGTGGACCCTAGCTTCCCAGTGGTCTCAAGCCTCAGAGAACCTAGCGGATGTCATCTGAATGGCTCCAGAGTTGGTTTAATCCCTACTCTGGTGGACAATTCAATCCAGTTTGACCGTGGGACTTCCATTCTAAATTTCTCAACTCCAGAAGGTGCTGACAACGGATGGGCTTCACATTCAAGGTGTTTGGTCAGCTTAGGAGACAGATCTTTATATCAACTTCTGGGGCTCCGGGCAATCTGGAACACTCTAAAGGCTTTCAGAGATTGGCTGTTCAAACAAATTGTGCTCATTCAAGCAATCAGGTTGCAATGTATTATACCAACAAGCAGGGGGGTACAGGATCATACTCTCTGTGTTAGGAGGCTGTTCGGATGTGGTAATAGGCTGTACAGAATGGGATAGTTCTCAGAGCTACATACCTGGCGGGAAAATCCAACAGCCTGGCCTTCAGACTGAGCAGGGTAATGCAGCCGCATGAGTCATCACTCAGATTGGGCATTGCCTGTGAGATTTTCCAAGAGTGGAGCACTTCCTCGGCGGATATCTTTGCCACTCCTTACAACCACAAAGTCCCTCAGTACTGCTTCAGGCTCAGAGCATACAACAGACTAGCATCGGATGCCTTCCTCCTCCATTAGGGGAATGGCTTTCTGTATGCATATCCTCCCCATCCCTCTGATGGGCAAGACTTTTCTGAAACTCAGGCAAGAATGGGGAACCATGATCCTAATCACACATATTGGTCCAGTGTACTAGGCTGCGAGTTTGGTCATGCTATTCTCTAAACATTTTACAAAATATTATAGAAAAATTGGACAGGAATTAGAGAATTAAAAGTCTTATTACTCACCCATCAGCACAGCATCAGACATCAGTTGCAAATTGTAATGAACTTCCAAAATCTAACATCAGTACCTCTGGTAATTATAAGTAATCAGACTAATTATATAAAGAAGAGAAAAAGGAGGAAGGAAAGTTTATTCCTCATACAAAGGTCACAGAACAGAGAGAAAGAAGAGAAAGAAAGAATGAATGAATGAAGGAAAGATTCTTAGCTATAGAGAATTCGTTTCTACGAAGGGGGAAGAGCACCCCCTTCGGGTTAAAATAGGCCATTGGACGGATCTGAAACTCTCTTTCCAAGCATGGCTATTTTTTTCAGAGTTTTTGTCTACAGCGTGATTTTATAGGCTGTGGTGAGCCTTGTATAAAATTCTGGGTTCCAGTCTTCAAGACACCTCAGACAGCTGAAGGAATCCTGTACAAAGGAAATTCCCAAGGCTGCTTCTGGTATATTTACCTCGTATTATGCAGACTCCTTAATTACTAGAGACATGCACCTACTCAAAGTAGTTCAGAAGACAATAACCAAGAAGAACTAGTGAATATGAGAAATTAGCTCTCAAGTTTATTGCAGAATATTTCTACATGAAATTACTTCTATATCTGAGACACCAAGGAATATACAAGTGGCATGTATAATCAATTGGTTATAGGAATATAGTATCCCAGCTGCACATAGGTGCTTTCTGGGTTTTAGTCTTCTATGATATATTTTACCACTCAAAAGTATTCACGAGAAAGCAATTGGATAATTTGCCAACTCTGATGCGCTAGATTGGTTTCTCATGGAGTGAGCAGTGGCCACCTCTCTCTAGCTTGAAGTAGGAAGTACACTCACTTTTATATGTCTATTCAGGATACGGGTAATATGACAGTAATCACACCGGATTGGATCTATGTTAATGTCATAGTTAACACTGATTGGCTATGGTAATTAGTATTTACTGGAAAAGCTAGCAAAAGACCACCCCTTACTGGAAGACTAAGCCATGTTCTTGCAAAATCAGTCATTTCTACATTTTTGACCATATCTTCCTCAAAACACCACCTGGTCATCTTCCCATGAAGCCGTTTCTCAAAAACATCTGTTACCACCCTTTTGCCACATTCATGCCACTCTGCAAGTTAGTAAAACCATGTCTTCCTTTTTATGAGGTTTTTGCACCCTAGCTCCTTCCTTATTTTTGCGGCATGGTGTGTCCCAGTAGCTCAGAAGCTTACTGGAACTTCAGAGTTCAGATTACAGTTAAAGGCCTGTACTTTTCCTGTCATTTTTAGATCCTGATCCTTAAGTCAGCCTCCACCTCTCCTCTACCCTGGACCAATCATAGGTTCTGCATATGTGCTGGAGACTTGTAGTTGGGTCTTTCATATGTGCTGGAGGCTTGCAATTGGTGTCCTTGCCATAGGACCATTTCAGTGCTGAAATGGGGTCTGAAACCTGATTGTGACTCATGTCAACTGAGTACCTAGTAGTCCATTAGTTGCTCTGTGACAATCCCCTCAGTGAGCTTGGCTATTAAAGGGCTATCTGTCTGTATTTCTTTATGTTACTCTTAGTTTCGTGTTTTTTTGCTATATGGATTAGCAGTATGTAGCCTTTGTCTGATGGGTAGAGCCCCTTGGAGAACATAAAGGCCATGTATTGTGTTAGGTGTTCGTTGGATTGGGGCCTCTTTCATTATGTGACCTGGGCAAGGGTCTAGCATTTAATTGGCTGATGAGAATCTAGTAAGCATGTGCTGAACTGTTGGAATTGGGGTATTATAAATGATGTTCCAGAGCCGGTTTGCAGCAATGTTGTCGTTATTGTTCAGTGCTTCAGTGAATTGTTCTGTGTCTATATCTTTATCCGTAAGGCCATTAAGTTGAGTATCTTGTTCTTAAAATGGTTGACTAGCTCATCAGCTGTTGATGTTTTGTCACTGCTGTTGGTCAGTACTTTGGTGTTGAGAAGATTGACCATATACAATTTATTGGTGTTTTTGTAGTTTTTGCCAAGAGTTTCTGTGTAATATTTGAATTTGGCTTGTATTAAGGTGGTCTTAGTTTTCCTTTGAGTTTGTTTCCAAGTATCTTTGTTTGCCTCTCATTTATCTTTTGCCATTTTCGTTCCTGTCTTCACCAGTCCCATTTCAGATTACCCAATGCTGTGTTGAACCATGAGACTACTTTTTTTCCTGGTCATGTTTTTTGTTTTTAATGGGGTGATTAGGTCTAGTGTTGTCAGGGAACAAAGGTTCCATTCTATAGTGAAGTTGGGGGATTTGGTATTAGGGGACCACTGGTAATTCCCTTATCTCATATTTGTTCTCTTTGTTTGTCCTAATTAGATTGTAAGCTCTGTCGAGCAGGGACTGTCTCTTCATGTTCAAGTGTACAGCGCTGCGTATGTCTAGCAGCGCTATAGAAATGATACGTAGTAGTTCTCAGTAAATTACATTTGTAACATTATACCAAGTAGCTGAGTTGCCGTAGCAACGGGAAGTCCCATCAGAGTTTGTGACCAGCCAGAAATTCCTGCATGTGGCTGATAGTAAAGAAAGATGGGGGATGGCTTTCTTTCAAATGGAGGAGGTTTGCCTTCAGGTGTGAGGGCAAGGCCCTAGATCCTCTTTCTTGCCCTACACAGACCCTGCTTGAATACCTTCTCCATCTCTCTGAGTCTGGTCTTAAGACCAACTCTGAAAGGGTTCACTTCAATGCAATTAGTGCTTACCACCACCATGTAGAAAGTAAGCTCATCTCTGGAAACCTCTAGTTGTTCACTTCATGAGAGGTATGCTTTTGACAAAGCCCCGTGTCAAACCTCCGCCTGTGTCATGGGACCTCAACTTCATCCTTACCCAATTTCTGAAAGCTCCTTTTTTTTTGTTACATTTGTACCCCGCGCTTTCCCACTCATGGCAGTCTCAATGTGGCTTACATGGGGCAATGGAGGGTTAAGTGACTTGCCCAGAGTCACAAGGAGCTGCCTGTGCCTGAAGTGGGAATCGAACTCAGTTCCTCAGTTCCCCAGGACCAAAGTCCACCACCCTAACCACTAGGCCACTTCTCCACTTTTGAGCCACTTGATTCGCGTCCACTGAAGTACTTAACCTGGAAGGTCTTGTTTTTGGTGGTAGTTACAGCTCAAGGGTCAGTGAGCTTCAGGCCTTAGTAGCGGATCCACCTTACACAAACTTTCATCATAACAAAGTAGTTCTCCGCACTGTGCCTAAGGTATTGTCGAAGTTCCATCTAAATCAGTTTATCTTCCTTTCAGCATTCTTTCCCAAATTTTATGCCCATCCTGGTGAAAGCACACTGCACACTTTGGACTGCAAGTGAGCCCTATAGACAGTCCACCGTGCTTTTTGTTTCTTTTGATCCCAACAGGATGGGGGAGGGGGGTCGCCATCAGGAAGTGCACAATTTTCAATTGGCTGGCAGATTGCATATCTTTTACTTATGGGCTGAGTCTTGAGGGTCATGTGAAGGCTCACAATGTCAGAGCCATGGTGGCATCAGTAGCCCACTTGAGATCAGCCTCTGTTGAAGAGATTTGAAAGGCTGCAACATGGTCTTCAGTCTACACATTCACATCTCACTATTACCTTGAGCAAGATACCCGACACAACTGTCGGTTTGGACAGATAGTTCCTCAGAATTTGTTTGGGTTCTAGAATCCAACTCCACCCTCATGGGCCCATTTTATTCTGTTCCAGGCTGCTTTCTCTCAACCAGTATGTGTGCAGTTTGAGGTTAATTGACCTTTTTGAACTTGCCATTGCAAGTTCCTTTTGTTTTATTGTTTTCTGTGAGCCTGGTAGCTAGGGATTCCCACATGTGAGAATTAACTGGCCAGCTTGTCCTCGGAGAAAGCGAAGATCCTTACCTGTAGCAGGTATTCTCTGAGGACAACGGGCCACTTATTCTCACATACCCTCCCACCTCCCCTTGGAGTTGTCTTATATAGCTATGTTATTGTACTGCTGGTCCTGCGTTTGCAATTCAGGCAGGAAGACACCCATTCATGTGCGGTGGGAGCACTGCCTCAAGCTCTTAAAGTTACAGTACTCTGGGTAGCGTTTCTGCACCAGGTGCCAAGGATGATGTCAACCACACGAGAGAATACCTGCTACAGGTAAGTATCTTCACTTTGCAATATGAGTTATTTCTCAACAATGTATAAACCAATGTAGCTGTGTGTATTTATACACATTTTATTTTATATTCATTATCTTTTATGTTTGGATTAGTATTTTATTTGTAACAAAGAGGTTTATTTTATATTTAATGTTATCTATTTTTATCAATTTATTATTGTTCTTCTGTTATGTATTTATGGTTGAATTTTATTTATTTATTTATTCATTCATTCATTCTTATATCCCAAAATAAGTACCTGTATATAATATGTAAACTGCTTTGACTGTAACTACAGAAAGGCAGTATATCAAATCCCATCCCCTTTCCCCTTTCAACCCCCAAAATTTCCTCTGCTTTTCATATTTGAGAAAAATCAAGAAATATTTGAATCTTGGCACCCAAAAAGGCTTGTCCATATTCTTAAAGATGAAATACAGAATCCAGTCAGGCTCAAGAGCAAACACAACCACCAGGGTATCTCTCTCGTTTAACACTGAGGGAGCTCTCCAGAAACCCGGCGTCCTTTTACTAAGGTGCGCCGAAAAATGGCCTGCACTGTTGTAGACCCTCTTCTCCTGCCACCCGGCACCCAGCCTTAAAGCACTCTGCGCTGCTGCTGACTGCCCCGCCCTTGGTACGAGGATGTTGGCTGGGTGGGCCTGGAGGGAAAGTGGCTGAGCCTGGGCCCATCCAGGCACGCCCGTGGCTACGCCCCTGCAGGTAACAGAAGGAAACAAAACATTTGTCAGGTTTCTGATTCCCCTCTCTTTGCGGAACCAATCCATAGACTTCTCATACAAATCCCACCTCCCCCTCTCAGATCATGTAGCATAAGGAAGAAACAAACAGCTGCGCATCAGACCACTTCCTCTTCCTCTGCTGGCCTTGGCTCAGCTGCTGTACAGAGTCTGACATGGTTCAAATAAGCAGTGGGCCTAGGCCAGTAGAGGAGGTGGAAGTGATCTGATGTGCAACCGCTTATTTCTTCCTTATATTACATTATCTGGGAGGAAAGTACGGTAATGTAGAAGCAAGGACAGAAAGAATACAGAGAGGTAAGGGTTGGGGGCTGAGGGGAGAGAAAGAACTAGGAGGCAGAGAAAGCTGGGGGAAGGGAAGCGAAGGTGTTCAAGCTAAATCAGGGTGGAGAGGGTGGAACCGGAAGCTAAGTTGGTGTGAGAGAGAACTGGGCAGGATGGAACCTGGAGAGAAATATTACTGGTGAAGGAAGAAGTTGGGAGAGTGGTTAGGCCTTATGATTGGAGAAATTCTGCACAAAAAAATTACAAATAAAGATGCAGAATTTTAAAATACTGTGTGCGGAATTTCCAACATTCTTATGCAGAATTTTTCATTTTGTGCCAATTTTCCCCAGGAGTAATAGGTAGAGTTCTTGCTGTTTGAATCATAGCATTAGTGTTACTGTTGTATGACATGTTTGCTAAATGTAGTTGAGTGGACTTTCATTAGGTTTTGCTTTTCACAGTGTGCCTGGTGGATAGATTTATGTCG
Organism: Microcaecilia unicolor; assembly: GCF_901765095.1. NCBI lineage: Eukaryota > Metazoa > Chordata > Amphibia > Gymnophiona > Siphonopidae > Microcaecilia > Microcaecilia unicolor. Next base: position 234,010,089 of record NC_044036.1, read on the forward strand.
CTATTGCTCTGATGACATGAAAATCAGAACTGTATTGTGACTTTCATGGAGAAATATCCTAGTTTTGATTTGCACTTGTTGAGGGGGAGGTTGGACTTTTGTGGATGCAAAGCATATTTACATTTAACTCGTAAGAACTGCTATATTGTGCCAAAGGTCCCTAACCCTGTCTGTCAAGCCCTGCCTGCCCTGTCTCCAGTTCAAGCCTTGTCTGCCTTGTCTCCAGTTCAAGTCCTGTCTGCCTTGTCTTCTGCCAAGCCTTGCCAAGTACTTTGCCTAGTGCTGTGTCTAGCCCAAGTGATTCGCCTGCCGCTAACCAATCCCCAGCTATAGCCTAAGGGCTCACTGCCCCTTGAGTTCACTACAGGAATTTTACAGACCTTTTTAAATTGTGATCTTGACTTTGAGTTTTGAGATTGCAGTGTTTTAATAAATCTGAAAAACAAAACAGCGAAGATGACTCACAGGAACACAAATAAAAATAAAATCAGAAAATAAAAATAAAATATCAAAATAATCACAGAATATGTATTTAAAAATATAAATACATAAAATAGATGACACTTTGGTCATAAAAATTAAAAATGAACTTTATTAGCCAACAGATGGCGGGGAGAAAGGGACTCGACACAGCTGTGTTTCGGCTATACAGGCCTGTGTCAGGAGTCTATACAAATAAAAACACATACATTATATAAAATTGATAAACAACATAAAAGAATATAAAGAGACAGTATAAACAACTAAAACATTGTCCTATCAAAAGGAATGTTACAACCCTTGGTCATTATAAAAGCAATACAACATCAAAATCAGAAAACACATATTGGCTTAATAAACCTATCGCATAAAAAACAGGAAATACTACTAGACGGGTACATAATATCAGAATAATCGATAAAAATCAAAACAAACAATGTTTGAAATGTATTCTATTGCTTATACACAGAATAATATATATCTATCTCTAAAATGATCAAACACTATGGACAATATTTAATGCGCAAATAAATCAATTCAAAACTAATAAATATGCAATGTACAGCAACAATATAGAAAAACTAATCTAGTATTAAACAATTTTTAGTATGGGCAGTACTTTATAACAAATAACTGTAGAATTAATATGGAAAAAATTAATTGATATTCACTATATGAAATGAAAAAGAAAAACATATAATTTACCTTCTCACCGTATGTTGATTCTGAATTCTATCCAATTATTAGAGAAATATATATATCTAAAAGAAAGTGTAAAATAATCAAGATGATGATTGAAGTCTTCAGCATTTTAAAGAGTTTAGTGAACACCTAATGCAAGTGTATAAAAACGCTACGTTTTGGTATGGTGAAGGCTTCAAAAAATAATAATATAAGGACTTATACAGAAGTTCTATTTAAGCTCATCAATGTTAAAAACCGTATTAACAAGTGTCGGATAATGAAAATTCAATCAAACATTTACCAGTGCCATGGTAAGAAACCTTCTAGCAGAACTGGGTTACTATTAATTGGAAATGAATATAAACCTCCTATGGGTAGCAAACTGCAAATCAAATACAGCACCACCGTGTGAAACACGCTCTGCTTACCCTCTTGCTGGTGTAATAGCGCTGAATGTGAGACGGAGACGCTCAGGCTGCATGTGCTATATATATAATCAAGCAGAGCTAATGTCTGAGAAGGAATTGAGAAAATACCGATACGTACAGTTCCAGATCGGTATAGTACAAACATTACAAAGATGGCATTATATGGATAAAATGGATGCGTGTATGTGGCGAATGATTAAAGGAAATACTGATATATATTTAGCATTTCAAAACCCCCGTATTAAGGAGAGCTTTGCAAATCTAAAATAAAAACACCAAAAAATATCTCACATTCAGCGCTATTACACCAGCAAGAGGGTAAGCAGAGCGTGTTTCACACAGTGGTGCTGTATTTGATTTGCAGTTTGCTACCCATAGGAGGTTTATATTCATTTCCAATTAATAGTGACCCAGTTCTGCTAGAAGGTTTCTGACCATGGCACAGGTAAATGTTTGATTGAATTTTCATTATCCGACACTTGCTAATACGGTTTTCTATATTGTTGCTGTACATTGCATATTTATTAATTTTGAATTGATATATTTGTGCATTAAATATTGTCCATAATGTTTGATCATTTTAGAGACAGATATATATTATTCTGTGTATAAGCAATAGAATACGTTTCAAACATTGTTTGTTTTGATTTTTATCGATTATTTTGATATTATGTACCCGTCTAGTAGTATTTCCTGTTTTTTATGCGATAGGTTTAGTAAGCCAATATGTGTTTTCTGGTTTTGATGTTGTATTGATTTTATAATGACCAAGGGTTGTAACATTCCTTTTGATAGGACAATGTTTTAGTTGTTTATACTGTCTCTTTATATTCTTTTATGTTGTTTATCAATTTTATATAATGTATGTGTTTTTATTTGTATAGACTCCTGACGCAGGCCTGTATGGCCAAAACACAGCTGTGTCGAGTCCCTTTCTCCCCGCCATCTATTGGCTAATAAAGTTCATTTTTAATTTTTATAACCAAAGTGTCGTCTGTTTTATGTATTTATATTTTTAAATACATATTCTGTGATTATTTTGATATTTTATTTTTATTTTCTGATTTTATTTTTATTTGTGTTCCTGTGAGTCATCTTCTCTGTTTTGTTTTTTGTTTTTTTTTTGCGAAGACTGGTTTCTTCTGTTTTTTTTGTATCACGTTTAATAAATCTGATGCAGTAATTTTGTTAAAAGCAACCATTGTCTTTAAGTTATTATTATTATCAGATATGGTTCTGATTTTATACAAACAAAGAAACTGATAGCAGATAAAGACCATACAGCCTATCCAGTCTGTCCATCCATATCATTTATTTATTTGTTACATTTGTATCCCACATTTTCCCACCTATTTGCAGGCTCAATGTGGCTTACATAGTGCGGGAAAGGCGTTTGCTGTTTCCGGTGTGAACAAATACAGTGTGATGATTGGAGGAGTGGCCAAGTGGTTAGGGTGGTGGACTTTGGTCCTGGGGAACTGAGTTCAATTCCCACTTCAGGCACAGGCAGCTCCTTGTGACTCTGGGCAAGTCACTTAACCCTCCATTGCCCCATGTAAGCCGCATTGAGCCTGCCATGAGTGGGAAAGTGTGGGGTACAAATGTAACAAAAAAATGATGTGATAAGATGAAGTTTAAATGGCAAAGTCACAGTAATAGTCGTAAAGTGGGAGAGTAGTGTTGTGTCCATACATGCTTCGGTCTTCTTGTGTAGCCAAGGTCAGTCCTTTAAGTTGGATCGGGAGGGTATGCTTTTTTGAACAGGGTGGTTTTTAGTATTTTCCAGAAGTTTAGATTGTCATGGGTCACTTTTAAGGCTTTTTGTAGTGCGTTCCACAATTGAGTGCTTATTTAGGAAAAGCTGGTTGCATAGGTAGATTTGTATTTTAGACCTTTACAGCTTGGGTAGTGTAGGTTTAGATATGATCATGTTGTTCTCCGAGGACAAGCAGGCTGCTTGTTCTCACGACTGGGGTTGACGTCCACGGCAGCCCCTCAAACCAGAGTAAAAATCTCACGGGAGGTCCCACACGCAGGGCACGCCCACTGCGCATGCGCGGCCGTCTTCCCGCCCGTGCGCGACCGTTCCCGCTCAGTTTTTTGCTTTCCGCGCTGGAGAGAGACGCTCCATGTCAGCCCCGGAAAACCGGTTTGCAGCCTAGTCTGCGCTTTTACTTTTCTTTTTTCTTGTTGTTGCGCGTTCGCGCCCCTTTATTTAAAAAAAAAAAAAAGGTTTTTTTTTTTCCTTCCCCTCATCAGTTTAGTCGCGGGGTCGCCTCGTCGTGGCCGCACGGCCGTTTCTATCTTTCTTTTTCTGGTGTGCTTTTCACCGCCACCATTGACGATTTTGATCTCGCCGACGCGATTTTTCCGTCGATGTCCTCGAAGGTCCCGAGCGGATTCAAAAAGTGTGGTCGGTGCAGCCGGCAGATCTCGCAGACCGATCCTCACGCTTGGTGCCTGCAGTGCCTCGGCCCGGAGCATAATTCCAAGGTGTGCACCTTGTGTCTCGGCTTGCGGAAGCGGACGCAGGTGGCGAGGCAAGTTCTTCGGGACCGTCTTTTTGGAACTTGCGCCGGCCTTCAATGTCGACCTCAATGGCATCGGTGTCGACGGCCGGGTCTTCGGTACCGATGTCGACGTCTTCGGCGCCAACTATGGCACCGACCCCGGCCACTCCCGCTGCTCAGGGCCATCGGGACCGAACCCTGTTGGATCCGATCCCATAGCTCGTCTATGCCGCGGAGCGCCGATGACGGACATCCTATAGAAAGCTGCCAAGAAGCACCGTCATCGGTCGCCCACGGCGCATGAGACTGGCAGCTCCGGGGCATCGAGAGAAGACTCGACCTCCAGGAAGCGGCAGCGCCGGGAGGAGCGCTCCCCCTCTATCGAAGAGGTGTCAATGCGCAGGTCGTCGGGTACCCCAGTACCGTCTCCTGGACCCGGGCAGCTTCCAGCACCGACGCCCGCATCGGCCCCCCTGCCTCTCCCGACAGCGGGCCTAGATGAGTGCCTCCTAGCCATCCTTCCGGGGATCCTGGAAGGGCTGATGCGCCAGGCCTTGCCGGCACCGGGGTTGCTTGCGCCCTCGGTGCCGTTGATGGAGGCGCCGGTGGGCTCTGGTCCGGTGATGAGGTCTTCGACGCCGGCGCCGCTTGTGGCACCGGTGTCGATCGCCACTCAGGTGAAATCCCTGTCGATGGAGGGAGCTTCGTCCCCGCCGGCGCGGGAGTCCACCTCTTGACACCCTCATCGAGGATGTGGTTTCTCGCAGTTGAGAAGGGCCCGGTTGCGGTCAGAGCTCATGTCCGACACCGAGGAGGAGGCCTCGTGGGGGGAGGAGGAGGACCCCAGATATTTCTCCTCCGAGGAGTCTGTGGGCCTTCCGTCCGACCACACACCTTCACCGGAGAGGAAGCTCTCGCCCCCTGAGAGCCTCTCCTTCGCCTCTTTTGTTCGGGACATGTCTATCAGCATTCCCTTCCCAGTGGTTACTGTGGATGAGCCGAGGGCGGAGATGCTCGAAGTCCTCGACTATCCATCACCACCTAGAGAGTCTTCCACGGTACCGTTGCACAATGTCCTCAAAGAGACACTGCTTCGGGACTGGTTGAAGCCATTATCTAATCCCACCATTCCCAAGAAAGTGGAGTCCCAATACAGAATCCACTCAGACCCGGAGTTGATGCGGCCTCAACTGCCTCATGACTCAGCGGTCGTGGACTCTGCTCTCAAGAGAGCACGGAGTTCGAGGGATACCACCTCGGCGCCCCCTGGGCGGGAGTCTCGCACTCTGGACTCGTTTGGGAGGAAGGCCTACCATTCTTCCATGCTCGTGATCAGAATACAATCATACCAGCTCTACACGAGCATCCACATGCGGAACAGTGTGCGGCAACTGGCGGACCTGGTTGACAAGCTCCCCCCCCCCCCCCCCCCCCGGAGTCCAGGCCCTTTCAGGAGGTGGTCAGGCAGCTGAAGGCGTGCAGAAAATTCCTGTCCAGGGGTATCTATGACACCTGTGATGTGGCATCCAGAGCTGCGGCCCAAGGTATAGTGATGCGCAGACTCTCCTGGCTGCGTGCCTCTGACCTGGACAACCGCACCCAGCAGCGGCTGGCGGATGTCCCTTGCCAGGGGGATAACATTTTTGGCGAGAAGATCGAGCAGTTGGTGGACCAACTACACCAGCGGGAAACCGCTCTTGACAAGCTCTCCCACCGGGCGCTTTCAGCATCCACCTCCGCAGGTGGACATTTTTCCCGGGCCCGGCAGGCTGCACTCTACGCCTATAGCAAGTGTAGGTACACCCAGCCAGCCCGAAGGCCTTCTCAGGCACAGGGACAGTCCCAGCGCGCTCGTTCCCGTCAACAGCGTGCGCCTAAGCAGCCCCCTGCGCCTCCACAGCAAAAGCAGGGGACGAGCTTTTGCCTGGATCCATGGAAACATAGCCGCCATCAAAGTAGCCGTGCCAGACGGCCTACCGGTCGGGGGGGGGGGGGGGGGGGGAGGTTGAAAGATTTTCACCAAAGGTGGCCTCTCATAATCTCCGACCAGTGGGTTCTCCAAATAGTGCGGTGCGGATACACCCTGAATTTGGTCTCCACCCCACCAAATTGTCCACCGGGAGCTCAATCCTTCAGCTCCCATCACAAGCAGGTACTTGCAGAGGAACTCTCCACCCTTCTCAGTGCCAATGCGGTCGAGCCCGTGCCACCCGGGCAGGAAGGGCAGGGATTCTATTCCAGGTACTTCCTTTTGCAGAAGAAAACAGGGGGGATGCGCCCCATCCTAGACCTGAGAGGCCTGAACAAGTATCTGGTGCGAGAAAAGTTCAGGATGCTTTCCTTGGGCACCCTTCTACTCATGATTCAGAAAGACGATTGGCTATGTTCCCTGGATTTAAAGGATGCTTATACTCGCATCCCGATACTGCCAGCTCACAGACAGTATCTCCGATTCCGTCTGGGGACACGTCACTTTCAGTATTGTGTGCTGCCCTTTGGGCTTGCCTCTGCACCACGGGTGTTCACAAAGTGTCTCGTGGTGGTTGCGGCGTACCTACGCAAGCTGGGGGTGCACGTGTTCCCGTATCTCAATGATTGGCTGGTGAACAGCACGTCAGAGGCAGGAGCTCTTCGGTCCATGCAGTGCACTATTCAACTTCTGGAGCTGCTGGGGTTTGTGATAAATTTCCCGAAGTCCCATCTCCAGCCAGTCCAATCTCTGGAATTCATAGGAGCTCTGCTGAATTCACAGATGGCTCAGGCCTATCTTCCCGAGGCGAGAGCTCAGAATCTTCTGTCCCTCGCTTCCCAGACCAGAGCGTCTCAGCAGATCACAGCTCGGCAGATGTTGAGACTCCTGGGCCATATGGCCTCTACGGTCCATGTGACTCCCATGGCTCGTCTTCACATGAGATCAGCTCAATGGACCCTAGCTTCCCAGTGGTGCCAAGCCACCGGGAATCTAGAAGATGTCATCCGCCTATCCATCAGGCGCTGGTGGACAATTCGGACCAATTTGACCCTGGGACGCCCATTCCAAATTCCTCAGCCCACAAAAGTGCTGACGACGGATGCATCTCGCCTGGGGTGGGGAGCTCATGTCGATGGGTTCCACACCCAGGGGGTGTGGTCCCCCCAGGAACAAGATCTTCAGATCAACCTCCTGGAGCTCCGAGTGGTCTGGAACGCACTGAAGGCCTTCAGGGATCGGCTGTCCTACCAAATTATCCAAATTCGGACAGACAATCAGGTTGCAATGTATTACATCAACAAGCAGGGGGCACCGGATCTCGCCCTCTGTGTCAGGAAGCCGTCAGGATGTGGCGTTGGGCACGCCAGTATGGCATGCTTCTCCAAGCCACATACCTGGCAGGCGTAAACAACAGTCTGGCCGACAGGCTGAGCAGATTCATGCAACCGCATGAGTGGTCACTCCATTCCAGAGTGGTACGCAAGATCTTCCGAGAGTGGGGCACTCCCTCGGTAGACCTTTTCGCCTCCCAGACCAATCACAAGCTGCCTCAGTTCTGTTCCAGACTTCGGGCACACGGCAGATTGGCGTCGGATGCCTTTCTCTTCCATTGGGGGACGGGCCTCCTGTACGCTTATCCTCCCATACCTTTGGTGGGGAAGACCTTACTGAAGCTCAAGCAAGACCGCGGCACCATGATTCTGATCGCGCCCTTTTGGTCCCCTCAGATCTGGTTCCCTCTTCTTCTGGAGTTGTCCTCCGAAGAACCATGGAGATTGGAGTGTTTTCCAACTCTCATTTCGCAGAACGGCGGAGCGCTTCTGCACCCCAACCTTCAGTCTCTGGCTCTCACGGCCTGAATGTTGAGGGCGTAGATTTTGCTTCATTGGGTCTGTCTGAGGGAGTCTCCCGTGTCTTGCTTGCCTCTAGAAAGGATTCCACTAAAAAGAGTTACTTTTTCAAGTGGAGGAGGTTTGTCGTTTGGTGTGAGAGCAAGGCCCTAGAACCTCGTTCTTGTCCTGCACAGAACCTGCTTGAATACCTTCTACACTTATCAGAGTCTGGTCTCAAGACCAACTCAGTAAGGAATCACCTTAGTGCAATTAGTGCTTACCATTATCGTGTAGAGGGTAAAGCCATCTCTGGAGAGCCTTTAGTCGTTCGATTCATGAGAGGCTTGCTTTTATCAAAGCCCCCTGTCAAGCCTCCTGCAGTGTCATGGGATCTCAACGTCATCCTCACCCAGCTGATGAAACCTCCTTTTGAGCAACTGAATTCATGCCATCTGAAGTACTTGACCTGGAAGGTCATTTTCTTGGTGGCAGTTACTTCAGCTCGTAGAGTCAGTGAGCTTCAAGCCCTGGTAGCCCATGCTCCTTATACTAAATTTCATCATAACAGAGTAGTCCTCCGCACTCACCCTAAGCTCCTGCCAAAGGTGGTGTCGGAGTTCCATCTTAACCAGTCAATTGTCTTGCCGACATTCTTTCCCAGACCGCATACCCGCCCTGCTGAACGTCAGTTGCACACATTGGCCTTCTATCTGGAGCGGACACAGCCCCACAGACAGTCCACCCAATTGTTTGTTTCTTTCGACCCCAATAGGAAGGGGGTCGCTGTCGAGAAACGCACCATCTCCAATTGGCTAGCAGATTGCATTTCCTTCACTTACGCCCAGGCTGGGCTGGCTCTTGATGGTCATGTCACGGCTCAGTGTTCGAGCCATGGCAGCGTCAGTGGCCCACTTGAAGTCAGCCACTATTGGAGAGATTTGCAAGGCTGCGACGTGGTCATCTGTCCACACATTCACATCACATTACTGCCTCCAACAGGATACCCGACGCGACCCTCCAGGACCCGATTTTATTCTGTTCAGGCTGCACTCTCAGTTAGTTGTTCTTCGTAGGTCAATTTCTGTTATGCCCTCGCCGTTGCGAGGTTCAATTGACCTGGTTTCTTGTTTTGAGTGAGCCTGAGAGCTAGGGATACCCCAGTCGTGAGAACAAGCAGCCTGCTTGTCCTCGGAGAAAGCAAATGATACATACCTGTAGCAGGTGTTCTCCGAGGACAGCAGGCTGATTGTTCTCACCTACCCTCCCTCCTCCCCTTTGGAGTTGCGTTTTTTCCTCAATTCTTTGCTTTTCATTCAACTGAGCGGGAACGGTCGCGCACCGGCGGGCAGATGGCCTCGCATGCGCGGTGGGCGTGCCCTGCATGCGGGACCTCCCGCGAGATTTTTACTCCAGTTTGAGGGGCTGCCGTGGACGTCAACCCCAGTCGTGAGAACAATCAGCCTGCTGTCCTCGGAGAACACCTGTTACAGGTATGTATCATTCGCTAATCGGATGCGTTTCTGGTTGGTAGGTCGATTAATTCTGTCATGCACCCAGGTGCTTCGCCATAGAGAATTTTTTGGACCATGGTGCACATTTTAAAGGCAATGCGTTCTTTGATTGGGAGCCAGTGTAGTTTTTCGCGGAGGGGTTTTGCACATTCAAATCGCGTTTACTAATCTCTACAATCTCTTAGAGATCCCCTGTGCTTGTCCCATGCTTCCTTTGAATTCCAATATATTCCTGGTTTCCACCACTTCCACTGGGAGGCCATTCCACACATTCACCTCCCTTTCCATAAAGAAGTATTTCTTTAAATTACTTCTGAGTCTGTGTTCCCTCATTCCTGAGCTTCCTCCATATATGCCACAGGGATATTTTAATGTATATATCATATCTCCCTTCTCCCTCCTTTCTTCCAAAGTTTTCATATTGAGATTTTTAAGTCTGTCCCCATATGCTTTATGAAGAAGGCTACAGACCTATCTTTTTGGAAGGTGCAGCCCCAGAATTATACACAGTACTCTAAATTAGATCTCACCAAAGACTTATACAGAGGCACTATCATCTCCTCTTTCCTTTATCTTTGTTTTTAAATCCTTTTAAATAAATAGAATGGACAAAAAGACAGGAGATCTATGAATAAGACCAAACAATGAGAACAAAAAATAAATCATGCAAGTTAATAGTTTGAAGAGTTTCTTTATCGTATGGTTTCTAGTAACGGTTTTGCATTGTAAAGTATCTGAAATTGAGACGTGATAGGTGCAGGGATGGGGCTTAATTTAAAGGTATGTAATTTTGTTAGTTTTGATGTGAGCTGCCTTGTATTGGTAATGGTCAGAGAAAGCAAGTTAAAAGTATCATTTTAAATTAAATTAATACTGTTGCTTTAAGTGAAAAAGACAAGTAGCAGGTGTTATTGAATCCACACCCTTCTGCTTCATATAACTAGGCACCTAGTTTAAGGCAGCAAAAGCATGCCTACTTTTCTTTATAAAATTCTAGTGTAAATAACAAAATGTGTGCCTTCATTTAAGGCACAGTTGCTTACACCAGCCCTATAGCAGGTGAAAATGATCACATCTACATTTAGCATGAATATGCGTACTTATAGTATTCTATAATTCAAGTGCGTACACGTTTGCAATGGCATTGCATATGATTTGAATTGAATTGCTGTTTGCCTATATTGGTGTGTACGTATTACTGTGAATTGTCATCAATAAAAACTGTTGAAACATAAGCACTGCCCACGCTTCACCAAAACTCCGCCCTTGTGCATGCTCACAGTGAACGTACATGCATGCCATGACACATGTACTTTTACTGGTTGGTAGTTTATAGAAGATCATTTATACGTCTGTGTTGCCTCTTACACATGTAAAATTATTAAAGTACTGACATTTACATATGTTATTTGTACCTAAAACTGGGCACCATCTTATAGAATAACCCATAACACCTGTAAAGCAGTTTATATGGCACACGTTTACAGTATCTGGAAACAAAGTCAGACAGTGTGCCCCTTGAATGGAATTGTTACAAATTACTGACACTTACATTGTCCCTATAAGTGGGAGATTGGGTGGGTGCGTCTGGGTAGGGGATGTGACCTTATGCTGTTTGGGAATAAAGCTCCTGGCAGTGGGAATTCACTGTTTCTTCAGGCTACTCATAAATAGCCTGAAGATGCTAGCAACATACCTGGTGCCAGTCTCCACTACCAGCTGGTTTCTGACCTCTGCCTCTTGCCTGGCTGGCTATTTGTTTCTCTGAGCCATAGCCTCACGTTAGGAATGTTTTCAGTTTATTTTTGGTATAGTGCTGAAATCTTGACATGTCGCACGCATGCCATTTTTTCACACTTCTCTTGTATGTCTTGGTCTGCAGTGCCCACTGGAGGTCACACAGCCCTTTCGGGATGCCCATGTCATTGGTCCCCAGAGGCATGTCACTTCTGCTCCCACCCCAGCTTGACACCTCCTTTAGTGGAACCCGTTTCATTGTTATACATTATGGCCTTTCAGAATATTTCCATCCAGTAAGTTTATATTTTGAGTATTGGCATCATCTACATTTTTGGAATGCAGGAAGTCCACAAAAGCTTTGTGAGGCAGTGAGGTGCAGGGCTGAGTAAAAAAGTTTTGGACCATCATTTTCTATATAGAGAAACCAGGTGCCACAATTCAGAAACTTAGTAAAATATAATAAAAGTCCATTTGGTCTCATCTAGGTTAAGAAATAAACAGCCATTGACAGACCGTACTTACCCAACTATCAGCTGGTAGGGAGGCAACTTCCATGGTGGCACGCAGAAACCTGGAATCATGATTTCTAGCATCGGTACTGCTTCCTTCAATAGCCCTGTCGACAAGTGAGCTGTACCTATAACTCCCACATGGCAGTGCACTGTGCTACTGCCAAGTCACAGGACTACAGCAAAGGGGACGTGCAGTACCCTGTTCCTTACCATCTGTTCAGTATCCTAAGATATGGGTCAAAGGTTTGATCTTAATGGATCATACATTATCATGCCTGTTGCTCATATGGGGTCTTACCATGGATTTGAATGTTCCTACCTAGCATGTTATAATGCTGGGGGTTTGTCTTTTTAGACCAGTGTTTCTTAAACTCGTCCTGGAGTACCTCCTAGTTAATCTAGATTTCAGGATATTCACAATGGGCCAATATTCAGACCGCTAACTTCCATGGTCGGTAGACAGCCTGGATATTCAATGCTGGGCCATTTCCGGTGACTGGCATTGAATATCTGGTTTATTTTTAGCTGGTTTAAAGTTAACCGGCTGCCTCACTATTCAAAGATAGCCAGTTAACTTTAAACCAACTAAAGATGTACCAGCTATTTAAGCGGTCTGATGTGACTGCTTCCAGTACCCTGATATGGATTGAATATATGTGCAATATAGCCAGTTATCTCCTAGGCACTGAGAATATTCAGCGGGGGATAATCAGCTATAGCAGCTAAATTCACCACTGAAACCACTGCCAAGTCCATAACATCCCAACTTGAAATTGCCCCAGTCAGAGTCCATAACAAATCCTTACCCGATCAACTGAATTGCGCCCTGTTTTACAGACCACCTGGTAACTGGAATGAAAGCCAGCCTAATTTCACAGATTTCATCTCTAACATTTGCGTAAACAATTCCAATATACTAATACTAGGTGACATAAACCTTCACCTAGAAGATCCCAATTCTACCAACATACGTGAATGTAAGGATTTCCTCCACTCTTGGGATCTCAAATGGCCTCAAATGCAAGCTACCCACACTAGAGGGCACACACTGGACCTCTTATCACACAAACTGTCCATAGACCACAACCTAATAATAAAAGAGATCAACTGGACATAAAACACCTTGGATCAATCACTATAAATTAAACCTATCCTTAAATTGGCGGAAGAAAGGTTCATATTCTATACAAGATCATACAACCTACAGTACAAGAGGGCAAATAGACCCAAAAGCTTTCTGGCAACAGATATATGACAACGATTGGACTACACAAATGGACTCCTTACATTACCTCTTTCATTGGGAAGAAAGATGCAGAAGTGTATTAGATGAAATTGCACCCTTAAGAACAAGAACATCAAGAAGACAAAACTCGATACCATGGTTCAATGACGAATTAAAAAAACTCAAAACACAATCCAGGAAACTCGAATGAGCATGGAAAAAAATGAAAGATGAACACACACTCAACGCATGGAAACAATTACATAGAAAATACAAATATGCAATACGACAAACCAAAAGGTCCTATTACAAAACTAAAATTGGACCGGATTACAAAGACCTTAAGAAATTATTTCAACTAGTAAATAAGTTAATAGACACCACTCCAATCACCACAACCAATATAGACATCCCATCTGCAGACAATCTTGCTAATTACTTCAAAGAAAAAATTATTAAATTACATAGCACACTTCCTCAGCATAACTCCGATTTAGAAAACTTCATCAATGACTTGGACCTAACCACCGACATATACCCAGCTGATTGTATCTGGACAACATTTGCTTTCCTCACCATTGAATCAGTTAAACGGGCGACTCATAGGTTTTTCAATACCTACTGCAAACTGGATACCTGTTCCAGCCATCTACTTAAATCTGCCCCCGATCGTTTTATAGCAGACCTCACATCCCACCTAAACTTTTTGTTCCAACATGGTCTCTTCCCCGAGGAATATGGCAACATCCTACTCACCCCAATCCCAAAAGACACCAAGAAAAAAACAAACGATCTCACCAATTATCGCCCAGTTGCATTTATCCCACTAGTAGTCAAATTGATGGAGAGCCTGGGTACCAAACAGCTTACTGACTACATGGATAAATTCTCATTACTACATGAATCACAATCAGGATTCCGCCCCCACCATAGTACTGAAACTGTCCTCCTAATCACCCTCCTGGCCAAATTCAAGCAAAAAATAACAATAGGTAACAGCATTCTTCTCCTCCAATTCGACATGTCGAGTGCATTTGACATGGTAAACCATAATATACTACTAAGACTCCTAGACCACTTTGGGATTGTTGGAACTATATCTAACTGGATCAAGGGTTTTCTATCCACCAGGACATACCAAGTAAAATCAAATTCAAACATATCACCACCGTGGAAAGCAGCCTGCGGAGTACCTCAAGGATCACCACTATCGCCAATACTCAATATAATGATGATCCCATTGGCAAAGTCCTTATCTAATAAAGGCCTAAATCCATTCACCTATGCAGACAATGTTACAATCCACATTCCCTTCAGACACGATTTGACAGAAATCACCAATGAAATCAAGACTAGCCTGAACACCATGAACTCATGGGCAAACTCATTCCAATTGAAATTGAATACTGAAAAAACACATTGCCTCATCCTCTCATCTCAACACAACAAGTACGAACCCACAACCTTAAATATTCCAGATCACACCCTCCCTATCTCAAACTGCCTAAAAATACTCGGAGTCACAATCGACCGCAACCTTACTCTTGAGAGCCAAGTTAACTCTGCAACAAAGAAAGTGTTCCATTCAATGTGGAAACTTAAATGAGTAAAACCTTTTTTTTTCCCCGAGGGAAATATTTCATAACCTATTACAATCTATGTTTCTAAGCCATGCAGACTACTGCAACAGAATCTATGTGGGATGTAAAGAACTACTCATAAAGAAACTCCAGACCGCCCAAAACACAGCAGCCAGACTGATATTTGGTAAAACACGATTTGAAATTGCTAAACCTCTCTGAGAAAAACTGCATTGGTTCTCAATCAAAGAACGCATTATCTTTAAAATCTGCACCTTGGTCCACAAAATTATCTACAGCGAAGTCCCAGGATACATGACAGACCTTATAGACCTACCAACCAGAAACAAAATCGGATCATCACGAACATACCTAAACCTCCATTAGCCAAATTACAAAAGTCTCAAATACATCTAGCTTCTCCTATATAAGCACTCAACTATGGAATGCACTGCCAAAATCTGTGAAAACAATCTCTGACCATTTAAACTTCAGGAAATCACTAAAAACCAACTTGTTCAAAAAGGCTTACCCTACGGTCCCAACTTAAATCCCTACACCCGGAAACAAGCTAAGCCCATCGGACTGGACAATTTACAACTTCCCTCTTTTAACCCCCTTTGTGTCTGAATCGCACCTAGCTATTCGTCCTCAATATAACCTTATATTTCTCTCTCTACTGGACTTGGCGAACGCCTTTAAGGTATTATGTAAGCCACATTGAGCCTGCAAATTGGTGGGAAAATATGGGATATAAATGTAACAAATAAATAAGTATCTCCAGATAGCTGGTTAAGTGCCATTTAACCGGCCAGGTGCCGTTCTTTGCCAGTTAAAGGGTTTTGAATATTTGGAGGTTTGAATATGCATAAAAGAGATTTGCATTCATTGCATGCAAATCTATCTCATAAATATCCTGTAAAGCAGATTAGTTAGGGGGCATTCCAAGACTGTTTGAGCAGCACTGCTTTAAAGGAAGTTCACCAAGATAGTAATTTTCTGTACCATTGCCATGTGTTTTCTAGGGAGTGGTTGGGCAGGGGCTTGCATGTATGCAAATACTTTTGAAAAATCATATATAGATGTATGTTTTAACCCAGAAATATTGTGTGCCCCAAGTGGCAGGAGTAATTGTGTGTATATAATTCTCCTGAGGTTATTTTCAAAGCAAAAGTTTGACTTACAGATGGCTGCGTCAGTTTAGCTAGTTAGAAACATGAATAATTTCACCATCTGCATGGAGTAAAACTAATTTGTGGAAATTCTTTGAATGGTATCAGATATGTTCTTCTTCTGCCTCGTGCTGACGGGTTTTCAGTGTGGGACTTCAGCTCTCTGTTTCTTATGTGCAGCTCCTTTACAGAGGCTTCTACAGTATTTTTTCTTTCCTTTTGGTAACAGCATTTGCTGATCGTCGAGAAAGGAGCTTCAGTCGGTCATGGAGTGATCCAACTCCTATCAAAATGGATTCTATCCATGACTCCGGTGAAAGTGAGTTCTGAGAGATCTATATATTGCTTAACCCTAGCAAAGGAATGTTGTGTGTTATGAACTGTTTGAATTTGATGTGGAATTTAAGAAATAATGTTAACACAGCAGTGCAGTGTGAAGGACAATTCTATAACTGGGCACCCACATTTATGCGCCTCTTGTGCATGTGAATGTACAGAGTACCTCCACTTTCATAGGTAAGTGTACACTTATGCACATTAGTGGCAATAAAACAACCGAACACTATTCTGTGAGAGCATGCTACAGAGGTGTAGCGCATAAATGCAAGGGGGCGTTCACATGGGCAGAGCATGGGAGGGGCTTGGGCGGGGCTGCATGCATGCAGCTTATAGAATACTGTCAGTTATGTGGGTACCTGCTGTGTTTAGCTGCCTGCAATTATGCTAGGTCTATGGCTGGTGTATCTGTGTAAATGTAAGATACTGGGTTATGGTAGTATTTTATACTGGAATCTGGGTATCCAGATGCCATTATAGAATAGGCTCTCATTGCATGGCATTGGGGCACCTAAAAGGAGATGCCCACAGAATTGCTTCCTTAATGTTTACTTTATGATTTAATGATTATTTTAAGTATGACTACTAGATTTGTTCAGTTTGTTCAGAAGAGATGCTGTGAGAGGACTTCCAGAGGGAGAGAACTTCATTGGTAAGAATGTGCTGAGACATTGCTTTTAAACTTGAGGAAAAGTAGACTTAGAGTTAAATAGGTAACCTCAGAGTCTTTATTTGAAGTTAATCTACTCACTTAGCAAAGGAGTGTAAGGAATAGATTTTTTTAGCATATAAAGTTTCTGTTTAAGAACGTAAGAAAAGCATACCGAGTCAGACTAGTGGTCCATCTAGCCCAGTATCCTGCTTCCAACAGTGGCCAATTCAGGTCACAAGTACCTGACAGAATCCCAAATAGTAGCAAGATTCATGCTACAGATCCCAGGGACAAGCAGTAGCTTTCACCATGTATATCCCAATAGACTTTTCCTCCAGGAACTTATCCAAGCATTTTTTTTAAACCCAGATATCCTAACTGCTGATATCACATCCTCTGGTAATGCGTTCCAGAGTACACCTTTATCCAGTGATGTACCTAGGCTAGCTGCCACCTGGAGAGGGTCACCGCTATGCCCCCTCCCCCCAGCACATCACCTCCTCCCCCCAAAGCACATCACTCACCTCCCCCTTCTCTGAAAGGCATCATCCTAACCTCCTTGTTCCTCACCACCTGGGGGTGCACAGAGCAGTTGTGCGGCTGTCGGCTCTGCTGGTCCCCTGCCACGAACAGGAAGTAACATCAGAGGGGACAGGGAACAGGCAGAGCTGACAGCTGCGTGACTGCTCTGTGCACCCTCCTGCTGCCTGCACCT
This sequence comes from Microcaecilia unicolor, assembly GCF_901765095.1. Taxonomy (NCBI): domain Eukaryota; kingdom Metazoa; phylum Chordata; class Amphibia; order Gymnophiona; family Siphonopidae; genus Microcaecilia; species Microcaecilia unicolor. Next base: position 234,027,438 of record NC_044036.1, read on the forward strand.
GGGGCAGACTGCCCCCACCTTTGGTATGCTAGAGCCTTTATCCACATGTTTATGCATTAAAAAAATGAAGCAAATTGGGGAGGCAAGACTTTCCTTGGCTGAATCCATGTTGACTCTGTCTCATTAAACCATGTTTGTCTATGAGTTCAGTGGTTTTATTCTTTATAATAGTTTCCATTATTTTGCCTGGCACTGATGTCAGACTTACTCCTGGATCTCTTTTTAAAAATAGGTGTTACATTGGTCACCCTCCAATCTTCAGATACTATGGACGATTTTAACGACGTTAGACTTCACTGATAGCAGATGTGCAATTTTAAGTTGATTTACTACTCTTTAATCTGTTGATTTGGCTCAGTACATCTTCCAGGTTCACTGAGATTTATTTCAATTCCTCTGCATCATCACCCTTGAAAACCATCTCTAGTAGATGTAGATCTCATATCTTCTTCAGTAAAGACCAAGACAAAGAATTCATTCAGCCTCTCTGCTATGGCCCTGTCCTCCCTGAATTCCCCTTTTATTCCTTGATGATCTAACAGTCCCACAGATTCCCTCACAGGCTTTCTGCTTCTGATATAGCAGTGAAAGTTATTACTGTGAGTTTTGCCTCCAAGACAAGTTTCTCTTTGTATTCTGTTATGGCCTACTTTGTCAGTGCTTTGCATCTAACTTGCCAGTGGTTATTTGCTTCTTATTTTCCTCATTCAGTTCTTTTTTCTCCATATTCTGAAAGATGTTATTTTTGGTTCTAATAGCCTCTTTCACTTCTCCCTTTAATCATAGTAACATAGTAGATGACGGCAGAAAAAGACCTGCACGATCCATCCAGTCTGCTGAGGAGGAAGGAGGTGTTTTAGAGAGCTCTGCAGACTTCCAGTGGAAAGGGAGTGAGACCTAGCTCCCTCCTCAAAGATGAGGAGGGTCCCTGGGGAGAAGGCGTCAGGAAAGTCCCAGGCTATGGGGCCTCCTGGGGCCCGGGACCAGAAGGCTGAAAGGAGTGGCTCTCTCCCTGGTTTGACTACCGGGAGAAGGGAAAGGAGTCCAGTGGACCGAAGGGAGAAGCAGCCTAGTGGAGGCCACCAGAGTATTTCCCCCTCCATGGCCCAGCTTGCGGAAGGTAAGCGAGAAGACAGTGGAGGGGGAGGAAGATAGTACAGGCCCCAGAAGGGCGCTCCCAAGGAAGGGAGAAGGAAGAGGCGATGGAAGTTTGCCAGGAGCCTTTGCTGGAGGCAGATGAGAGTGAGGAGAGTGGATCGTCAGATGAGGAGTTCCTTGAAGTGAGCTATGACCCTGATGATCCAGCAAGTAGTGTAGTAAATATGGTAAGACGAATTAAGCTGGTGGAAAAAGAAGTAGTGGAGCTAGGAAAACGTCTGAAAATGGCAAGAACTATGTGTAAATTTGCCCCAGCGGAGCACAGACAAATGTATGTTAAAGAGGAAGCCCGGATATCGAAGTTGTTGGGGAAAAAAGAACACTTGTTGAACTGTTTAAAAAAGGGCTCTGTGAATCCTTTGAGGGAGCTCTATGTTAACCGAGAAAGGATGGCTTCTATATCAAAGTCTGGGGGTTCAGGAACACTACAGTTGAAGCAAGCTTCAGTGTCTTCAGCAGCATTAGAACCAAAAGAGTTGTCTGGGTTCAGAGGTGACCCCACTTTAAAATACATGAGACAGTTGGCAACACAGTCCCGAGCACTTACCCAGCAGCCAGAGGATAAGGAGGCAGCGGCAGGACATGGCTCTGAGGTGGGGGTTGGAGCGGAGATCCTACCTGTGGAGGGGAGGAAAGAACTCAGTAAATTGTCAAAACTCCAGATAATGGAGGCAGCAGAGGGAGACGCAGGTAGCAGCATGTTTTCTACAGAGGTGGTGGTCGAAGTCTCAGAGGGCTTACCTGCAGTTGTGCAAACAGCAGAGACAGTTGCTGTGAAGGAGGTCCTGTCAAACAAGTGTGGGAGGATTACTCAGGCACAATCCTCCCGCACTTTCCCCAGATGATCAATGCTAATAACTTGCTTAAATTTGCATGCTATTAGCATTGATCAGTGGGGAGTTACTTTCCCGCACTGTTCTGGCGCTGTTTTTAGGGCGCTGTTTCGGAACAGTGTGGGGAATGGATTATTAGGGCCTAAGACTTACAAAGTTCCATAGGTTACTATCAGGCTCATTTTCAAAAGAGAAGAACGTGCAAAAAGTGACATAAAAGGCACATGGACGTCTTTGTGAAAGAAAGACGTCCAAAACCAATAATCAAAACAGAGACTAAAAGACGTTCTAACCACAAGGATGTCCAAGTATAGACATCTCCATAGGGGGCATGTTAGAGGCATGTTTTGGGTGGTGGTGTGAAATGGACGTCTCCAGCGTATAACGGATAGCAAAATGTTTTCACCTTGGAGGGAACGTGCATATAAAAGCATCTTAGGGTAAGAGGTAAGTTGTCTTTCGATCCATTAGCGATTTTGTGGAGTTGGAGAGTGGAGGAATAGTTGTTTAGAGAGAAAGTTGAGAGTTGTTCAGTGTCCTGTTACCTTTGTCTGTGTGCCCTAGTCTGAACGTTTTCACCCTCACTTGCCTCTTTTGTGTTTGACCTTTTCAGCTTTCCCTAGCTCCCAACCCCAGTCACTACTACTCCTTCCTCTGTCTCCCCCTCCCCTCCCCTCTCCTCCCCTCCCCTCCCCATCCATTCACTGTCCCCAAGTTCACATTTCATTCATTACATCCCCTTACCTGTTTGTTGTCTGTGTTTCTCTCTTTGTCCTGTGTGCTGCTGCTGCTGCTGCTGCTGTGTGTGTGTTTGTGAAGACTGTCGGTTGCTGTTTGGAGAATGAGTGGCTAGAGGGTGTGGCAGGAGAGTATGCAGTGGGTGAGAGAGTGATTCCTGTTTGGCTGTGCTGTGTGTGACTGCATTGTTTGGCGGTGGTGGGAGAATGAGTGTCAGCTGGTGTTTGTTGGTGGTGGGTTTCACCAGGTTGGTAGGGAGAGGTGAGCACTGGTGTCATTGCATTGCACCTGTAGTGTGGGGAAATGGATGCACTGAATGCACAGGTGGCTCACATGTTGGAGGAAGAGGAGAGGCGACACATGAAATACTCACATCCCAGAGTTTTCAGGCCCCATACCAGTTTCCTAGACCTTACTGACCAGTAGTGTCTCAACAGGTACCGCTTTGACAAGGCTGCCATTCAGCACCTTTGCGAGCAGCTCTAACCCCTCCTGCAGGCCAGGACCCATAGGAACAATCCCATCCCTGTGCACCTCAAGATCACCACTTCTCTCTCTTTTTTTGGCCACTGGGAGCTTCCAGTCTGTGCTAGCTGTCAACACGGGCCTCACCCAGCCTGCCATTTCTAACTGCCTCACCCAGTTCCTTGATGCCTTTCTTATCCACACCTTGGAGTACATCACCTTCCCCACCACCCCCCAGGCCCTGCAGAACAACATGACTGACTTCTACGCCGTAGCTCGCTTCCCCTCACTCATAGGCGTCATTGACTGCACACATGTCGCACTCAGACCCCCCCCCCCCCCCCCCCCCCGGGCACGAGAGGCCACCTATAGGAACAGGAAAGCATTCCACTCTATGAATATGCAAGTTGTGTGTGACGCCCAGGGGGAGATTGTAGACGTGTGTGCCCGATACCCAGGTTCAACCCATGACGCCTACATATTACAGCACTCAGGAATCTTCCGCAGGTTTGACCGAGGGGAGATCACCGGCGGATTGCTCCTAGGTAAGTGCAACATGGATCTGCCAAAACTATTGCTCCTCCACCGGGCAACCCTCAGCACTGTCTTCCTCCAGCTCACTCCACAACCCACTATTCCCACCCCACCCCCACAATGTACCCACTCCAAACAATACACACTCATGTTTCTCATCCTGCTTCTCCCCAGAGGTGACAGAGGCTACCCACAGCAGAGTTGGCTCATGACCCCCATAGTGCACCCACAAACAGGACCAGAGGAGTGCTACAACAGCAGACATCGGACCACACGTGACATCATAGAGCACACCTTTGGACAACTGAAAAACAGGTTCTGATGTTTAGATCGTTCTGGAGGGGAGCTCCTGCACAGCCCCCAAAAGGTGGCTAAGATCTTTATGGCCTGCTGCACTCTACATAATTTGGCCCTTCTCAGAGGACAGACCCTCCCAGAGGAGCCACAGCAACCAGAGCAGCAGGCCCCAGATCAAGAGGATGAGGAAACCCCTCCACCTCCGGCCACATAGCAGAGTGCTGGGGGTCCAAGCCAGGCAAAGATTCATCGAGACAAGTTTTTTGTGACAGTAAGTAAACATTTATTGCAGTCACATACTAGTTATACACCACCACCACCCCCTCCCACTACCATCAACCTCTCTGTGCATATTCCCCTCCCTCCAACCCTCACACTCCTTTCTCTCACCTCCCAGCACACCCCTATCAGGGCGCTAGTGTGCGCCTGGAGGTCATGACGTAGGCCCTTCTATTCCAGGAAGGACTGTGAAAGACAGGAGAGCTAGATTGAATCCTGAGATTGTTGATGACTTTTTATTTATCCACAGATTAAAAAACCATAACAGTGCTTTGGGGCATAAAGAATGTGTTGTATTTTATACCCCTGGACATTTTAACAGTGTAAATTAGAATTCCTTGGTGTAGAGAAATCACCTATTGTTGAGGTTGGAAGGGTAGAGGGTGGTGGTGAAAAGGGAAAAATTAGGTTCTTACCATGATAAATTTCTTTCCTTTAGTCATAGCAGATGAAGCCATTACGTATGGGTTGTGTCCATCAACCAGCAGGGGGAGATAGAGAGCACTCAACTTTTCACAGTGCCTCATGGCCAGCTAGCTCCACTGCCTCTTCAGTATTTGAAGCTTCCAAAGCAGTATGGCAAACCGCAATGGGAATAACATGAACTTTCCTCACAGCGAACGATGGCCCTTAACAAGGGCAAAACAAAAAAAACAAAAAGGCACACAACTGCTTACAAAACAGTAGATAAAAAACAACAAAGCAGTGGAATCAAATGCATTTATTGGAACAATACCCGACGTGGCCACGTTTCGCCCTCAGGCTGCGTCAGGGGTATAAACTATAAAAACAAAACACAAGTATAAAAACATGTATAACCATACATATTAACAATGTCATAAGCATGATTCAACTAATAAAAGGCAATTATTTAAAAAAAGAGATTCAACATATATAAAACAATCCTTTAAGAGTTCTAAAAAAATATGTATAGACATACATGATATCATCTGTAAAACAAATATTTATAATTATAATTAAAATCATACATCACATAACATTTTTAATCAGAACATCTACAATTACTCATATCACATTTATAACTCTCAATAAAAAATGTTAAGATCATACAATTAGAATCAAAACATTTCAATGAAGAGGGGAAGAAATTTCTTTATACATACCTATCAAAAGTGTATGTAAATATATCATACACACTAGTAGTTCCAAAAATCTAGTTCTACACATATAAAAACAAAAAATAAAAATATCATCAGACAAGAAGCATATCTAAATGTGCACAAAACTTTTAAAAGACTCTAGACATTCTAGTTTCTCCACTGATATTCTTAACACAAAACCAAAAAAACTCCTTAGAAATAAATAACCAGTCCACATTACTGCTAGAGGCAGGAAACAGTTCACTGAATAAAAGACTTCTCACAAAAATATAACAACAGAGGAAGCACTGCAAGCACTCAATCTATATGCTATATGAGTCATGGGTCTCACAGAAGCTAGTAATGCTAATGCATATCAGTTCAGTTGGAAGTAGCAGATAAATGGGTAAGTGTTTGCTTTATTTCTGTTGATCTTGCACACCTTTGGAATATGTAGGGAGTCTAGTTGTGATCTCATTGAAACGTACTAGATGTTGTTTTTAAGATTGAGTGCTTGCAGTGCTCTCTCTGCTGTTACATTTTTGTGAGAAGCTTTTCATTCAGTGAACTGTTACCTGCCTTAGCAGTAATGTGGACAGGTTATTTATTCCTAGAGTTTTCGGTTTTGAAAGCATTGTGTTTATACCCATTTGTAAGCTTTTATTAATTTAGATCAACAGTTTTGTAACCTTTATGAACATTTCACAATTAAGCACTGTTTATTTTAAAATCTGGCTCTCCAATGTAAAATAGCTATCTGGCCCTTTAAGATACTTGCAATGTGCTTAGAGATGACCTTTAACCTTATGATGATGCTATATGAGTCATGGGTCTCAGAAGCTAGTAATGCTAATGCATATATCAGTTTAGTTGGAAGTAGCAGCAGTGTTGCCAGGTGGGCGGTTTTACCGCCCAATTGGGCGGTTTTCCGCGACCCGCCGCGGGAAATTTTTGCCCGCGGCGGGTTGCGTTTTTTTGGGCTGCTTTTTGGGCTTCGGGCGGTTTTTTGGGCTGCTTTTTCGGCTGCGGTGGGCGGGGTTAGCGACATTTTTGGGCGGGGTTAGTGATGTGGGAGGCGGGGCCGATGATGTGGGAGGCGGGGCCGATGACGTGGGAGGCGGGGCCGATGACGGCGGGGGCGGGGTTGATGACGGCGGGGGCGGGGGTGATGACGCGGGGGCGGGGGTGTCAGGGGCGGGGTTTGAGTTTGGGCGGGTTTTGGGCTGGATTTTGGGCTCCTTTGGGCTGGAAAAATATTTTCCACCTGGCAACCCTGAGTAGCAGATAAATGGGTAAGTGTTTGCTTTATTTCTGTTCATCTTGCACATCTTTGGAATATGTAGGGAGTCTAGCTGTGATCTGATGGAGAGGTACTAGATGTTGTTTTTAAGATTGAGTGCTTGCAGTGCTTCCTCTGTTGTTATATTTTTGTGAGAAGTCTTTTATTCAGTGAACTGTTTCCTGCCTCTAGCAGTAATGTGGACTGGTTATTTATTTCTAAGGAGTTTTTTTGGTTTTGTGTTAAGAATATCAGTGGAGAAACTAGAATGTCTAGAGTCTTTTAAAAGTTTTGTGCACATTTAGATATGCTTCTTGTCTGATGATATTTTTATTTTTTGTTTTTATATCTGTGTAGAACTAGATTTTTGGAACTACTAGTGTGTATGATATATTTACATACACTTTTGATAGGTATGTATAAAGAAATTTCTTCCCCTCTTCATTGAAATGTTTTGATTCTAATTGTATGATCTTAACATTTTTTATTGAGAGTTATAAATGTGATATGAGTAATTGTAGATGTTCTGATTAAAAATTTTATGTGATGTATGATTTTAATTATAATTATAAATATTTGTTTTACAGATGATATCATGTATGTCTATACATATTTTTTTAGAGCTCTTAAAGGATTGTTTTATATATGTTGAATCTCTTTTTTTAAATAATTGCCTTTTATTAGTTGAATCATGCTTATGACATTGTTAATATGTATGGTTATACATGTTTTTATACTTGTGTTTTGTTTTTATAGTTTATACCCCTGACGCAGCCTGAGGGCGAAACGTGGCCACGTCGGGTATTGTTCCAATAAATGCATTTGATTCCTTAACAAGGGCATAAACTCAAAAAAGGAAGGAATGAACTCATCCTCCTGAAGGGAATAAACTCATCCTCCACTTTATATAAACGGAGGGAATACTTGCATCCTCCTGGAGGGAATAAACTCATCCTCCCAAAACATGAACTGGAGGGAATGAACTCATCCTCCTATAACTGTAACAAGAATCCTGAAGACTGTTTTCCGACTCCCCAAGGAAGGAATATAACTTCAGGAAACAAGAACAGCACCTAAAATCAGAATCACTGCAGTACAGACAATCATACAGGGAGGGCTCATGGTTTCATCTGCTATGACTAAAGGAAAGAAAATTATCATGGTAAGAACCTAATTTTCCCTTCTTTGTCATCAAGCAGATGAAGCCATTACGTATGGGATGTAACAAAGTAATCCCTAAATAGGGTGGGAACAAGCCACACCACGCGCTAGTACCTGTGCTCCAAAACGCGCATCCCTCCTGGCAGCCACATCCAGCCTGTAATGTCGGGCGAAAGAGAGCTTAGAAGCCCATGTTGCAGCACTGCAAATCTCATGAAGAGATAGTGCTCCAGTTTCTGCCCAGGAAGAGGAAATCGCTCTTGTGGAATGTGCCTTAAAGGCTTCAGGTGGAGCCCGGCCAGACAGCAGATATGCTGAAAAGATAGCTTCTTTGAACCAATGGGCAATAGTGGCTTTAGACGCTGAAGACCCTCTGCGAGGACCTGCAAACAGCACAAAAAGATGATCAGAGGTCCTGAAAGAATTTGTAATTCGCAGATACTGCAACAGAGTCCTGCGCACATCCAAAAGGTGCAACTGCCCAAATGAATCTGGAAACTCCTCCTCAACAAAGGAGGGAAGAAAAACAGGCTGGTTTAGGTGAAACGCTGACACCACCTTAGGCATGAAGGAAGGCACGGTCCGAACCGTGACCCCTGACTCTGAGAATTGCAGAAAAGGGTACAGGACAGCGCCGTCTCGCCGAGGTAATGGCCACTAAAAAGACGTGTCAAATCAGTGTCAAATCTTTCTCTGAAGCACACCAAAGCGGTTCAAAGGGAGCCCCCTGAAGGGCCTTCAATACTAACCCCAGGTTCCAAGCTGGACAAGGTGCCCGCACGGGAGGACGGAGCCGAAGCACCCCTCTAAGAAACCGTGCCACATCTGGATGAGCAGCTAAGGACACGCCTTCAACCTTGCCACGCAGGGAGGCCAATGCTGCCACTTGCACCCGCAGGGAATTATAGGCCAAGCCTTTGTGTATACCATCCTGCAAAAAGTCCAGAATCGGCGAGACAGGAGCCCGCAACGGAGAAAGCGCTCTTGAAACACAGCAGACTTCAAACTGGCGCCAAATCCTGGCATAAGCCACGGAAGTGGAGCGCTTACGGGCCTGCAGGAGAGTGGAAATTACCTTATTTGAGTAGCCTTTATCTCTCAATTGCGCCCTCTCAATCGCCATGCGATAAGACCAAAGCGGCAGGCGTCCTCCATGGCCACCGGACCCTGTGACAACAGGTGCAGAACCAGAGGTAACGGAAAGGGAGCCTCCAACAGCATCTGTCGGAGGTCCGCATACCAAGGCCTCCTGAGCCAATCCGGGGCGATGAGCACCACTTCTCCTGGATGCAGCCGAATCCGCAGGAGCACTCGCCCTATCAAGGGCCACGGAGGGAAGACATGCAGCAAGCCCAGGGGCCAGGGTTGAGCCAAGGCATCCAACCCGGCAGAGCGAGGATCCCTCCGTCTGCTGAAGAAGCACAGGACTTTGGCATTGGAACTGGACGCCATAAGATCCATCACTGGCATGCCCCATTTGGCACATATCTGCAGGAATACATCGTCTGCTAGTTCCCACTCCGCTGGATCGATCTGATGCCTGCTTAGATAGTCGGCTTGCACGTTGCTCTGACTTGCAATGTAAGCTGCTGACAGGGACTGTAGATGCAGCTCGGCCCAGTGGCAAATTTGTTCGGCCTGCGCGGCTAGAGCTCTGCACTGAGTGCCACCTTGTCGATTTATGTAGGCCACTGCTGTCGTATTGTCCGACATCACTCAGACAGCCAATCCTTCCAGGGTCACTTGAAAGGCCAGAAGAGCCAGAAATACCGCTTTCAACTCCAGGTGGTTGATAGACCACTCCGACTTGTCGGGCGTCCACAGACCTTGGGCATGCTTCCCCTGGCAATGTGCGCCCCAGCCCTTCAGGCTGGCATCTGTCACCACTAGGCACCAATCAGGGAGCGCCAGCGGCATTCCCCACCGCAACATGCTGTCCGAGAGCCACCACTCCATACTGAGGTGAGCCGCAGGGAGCCAAGAAAGTCTGCACTGATAATCCTGAGATACTGGAGACCATTGTTGAAGTAGAGAATACTGTAGAGGTCTCAGGTGCGCTCTCGCCCATGGCACCACTTCCAAGGTGGCCGTCATCGATCCCAACAGCTGGACAATGTCCCAAGCTCGCGGGCAGGGCATCCTCAGGAGCAGACGGACCTGATTCTGAAGCTTGCACTGCCTTTGCTCGGGAGCCCGAGGCTGTGTCGAACCAGGCCCCCAAATATTCTAGAGATTGCGAGGGGGGTCAGGTAACTTTTGGCCATATTGATGACCCAGCCTAGAGATTGAAGGACTGAAACCACTCTGGCTGTAGCTAGATGACTCTCTTTTTCTGAGTCTGCTCTGATGAGCCAGTCGTCTAGGTACGGGTGAACCCGGATACCCTCTCGCCTGAGAAAGGCAGCTACTACCACCATTACCTTGGAAAAAGTTCGGGGAGCTGTGGCGAGGCCAAAAGGCAAGGCCCGAACCTGGAAATGTTTTCCCAACACCGCAAACCTCAGAAACTTCTGGTGCGGGGGCCAAATTGGTATGTGCAAGTAAGCTTCTTTCAGGTCCAGAGACGTGAGAAACTCTCCTGGCTGTACCGCCGCAATGACGGAGCGCAGGGTTTCCATGTGAAAATGCCGCACTCTTAAGGACTTGTTTAGCTCTTTTAAGTCCAGGATCGGGCGAAAAGACCTGCCTTTTCGTGGCACCACAAAGTACATGGAGTAGGGGCCTAGACCTTGTTCGGCGGGAGGCACCGGGGTCACAGCCCCTATCTGGCACAGACTGTGCAAAGTCTCCTCTACCGCCGCCCGTTTGGCGGCAGAACCGCATCGGGACTCCACAAACACGACTCTCACCGGGGCATCAAATTCTATTCAGTATCCGTCTCTGATCAAGACCCACTGATCTGCGGAGATTTTGGCCCACTCCTCGAAAAAGAGGGAAAATATTCCTCCGATGACAGGAAACGAGGAGGGGGCCGGCACACCATCATTGAGAGGATTGCCCCTGAACTCCAGGCCTTGAACCGGCAGCTGCGGAACGTTTGTCCGAGCGAAATGAGTTTCTCTGCTGAAAGCGGGCACGCGAAGTGAACCCAGCAGCACGCCCTGGGCGGCACCTTCTAGCTTCACGGAAGCGAGGTCTGTAAGAGGAGCGGACCGCCTGACCCTTAGAGGAAGGCTTCGGCCTATCTTCGGGCAAGCGCTGAGGTTTGGAATCCCCCAGGCCTTTAACAATGTTTTCCAGCTCCTCACCAAACAGGAGAAGGCCTTGAAAGGGCAACTTCAACAACCTTTGCTTAGAGGCCATGTCCACCGCCCAATGTCGTAGCCAAAGAGTGCGGCGAGCCGCCACTGCTACAGCCATTTGTTTAGCCGAAGCTCTGACCATATCATAAAGGGCGTCAGCCAAAAAGGACAAGGCCGACTCCATCCGCGGAACCACTTCAGATAAGGTCTCCGCTCCATCACTGGGCTGTTCCACTGCCTGCTGTAACCAAGCCAGGCAGGCTCTAGCAGCATAACAACTGCATGCAGACGCCTGAACAGTGAGACCTGCCAAATCAAAGGACCGCTTCAGAGCTGAATCAAGCCTGCGGTCTTGAATATCCTTCAGGGCAACACCTCCTTCAACAGGGAGGGTAGTTCTCTTTGTCACAGCCGTGACCAGGGCATCCACTTTAGGCATTGCAAAGCGAGCCAAATGTTCCTCACTCAGAGGGTATAATTGCCCCATAGCCCTGGCAACCTTCAAAGGTCCCTCAGGGTCAGCCCATTGAGCCGAAATAAGCTCTTGGATGGAGTCATGCAAAGGAAAGGCTCGAGCAGGCTTTCTGGTACTAGCCATCCTTGGATTAACAGAGGAGGCTGTGCCACTCCCAGGATCTTCAATCGAGAGGGCTTGTAAGGCATCTGAAATAAGCGCTGGCAGCTCCTCGCGGTGGAAAATCCTCACCGGACGGATCATCAAGCTCCTGTAGCAATTCTGCACCCGACTCTGGCTCCTCAGCCCAAGAAGTTCTGCCAGAACCCCTCAGAATCCTCATAGCCCGACTACGGGGGGAAAGGGGGGTGCGCCACACTCAGAAGGGGAATTAGCCCTTCTGCGTTTATCAGGAGGATAAGAAACAGGCAAAGCCAACTCCAAAAGGCCAGGATCCACCGGGGGGGGGGGGGGGGGGGGGGGGGCAGGCAGAGGGTCCAAAGATCCCTGTGGAAGAGCTCTTTTAAGCATGAACGCCCTATGCAGCATTAAAACAAAATCAGGGGAGAAAACCGCTCCCTGACCGCCCGGATCCTGCCCAGGGCTATCAGCTCTATTATTAGCCTCACTCAGAGGACCCCCCCCCCACCGGATTCAGGGCTCTCCGTCGCAATGGAAGCCGCGCCATGTGGAAAATCCAAAATGGTGTCCGCTGCCAGCTCAGAGCGCAAAAGATCGCCGCTCGCCATGCTCGGGCCGGCTCTACCGTCTGAAGAGCACGAATTACAGAGCCCCGCTGCTGATTTGCGCTTGCCACATTTAGAACAGCGCTTTACAGTCTCCGCAGCCATCACTGAAAACAGCGGTAAAATTCAAAAATGGCGGTTCGCTCCAAAAACGTCCCGATCGCGGGCCCACCCCGGAGGAGTCAGAAAACACTCTTACCTCACTAGACCGAGTATCACAGCTCCGGTCCTGCAGAAGAATCTCAAGAAAAAAACCTCTTTTCCAAGATCACTGCGCTAAAGCTCGACGCGACTTTAATTATTTATTTATTTATTTATTACGCTGTGAGGAAAGCAGAGGCAAAAGAGGTAAATAAAAACACTCCAGAGGCTCAGATAAGTGGGAAAGGCAGGGAAAGGCGAACCAATGTGCCTGCATCCACTGAGTGGGAAAGGACAGGGAAAAGCAAGCTAATATGTCCACATCCACGGGGGCATGGGTAAGGCAGGGAAAGGGCTGACCTATGTGCCTTCAAAGTGAAGCTGCTATAGCCTCTAACACCCCGGCTAACAACTGGCAAGCCAGGAGCCACCCCCAGGCAGATTTTTGATGGAGCTCGAAGAAGCTGCAGCCACCCTGCTTGGGGAGATAGAGAATACTGAAGAGGCAGTGGAGCTAGCTGGCCATGAGGCACTGTGAAAAGTTGAGTGCTCTCTATCTCCCCCTGCTGGTTGATGGACACAACCCATACGTAATGGCTTCATCTGCTTGATGACAAGGAAGAGGGTTATTATAGCTGCTCATTGTTATTATTGTTCTCTATTTGTAATTTATACACAACAGTTGCACAGCATATTGTTCTTTTTTATACTTTAATAAAAAGATTTAAATATAAAATTATAAGTGTTCAAGGCTTCTGCAGATGAGGACAGAGCCCATGGGGGCGGGGCAGGGATGGGGAAAGAATCTGCGGAGATGGGGCAGGAATGGAGACAGGGCCTGTGGGGACGGGATGGGGATGGAGACAGAACAGTCGGGGATGGGGCGGGGACAGAGACAAACTTTGTCCCTGTGTCATTCTCTAGCGCAGTGTGCTTCAGAGACTGATGTGCAAGAGAGCCACACAGGCAGGTGGGTAGACATAAAACTGTGGAAAGAGTGCAGAGGACACAGTGGCTACAGCACGGAGGTGTGGAAAGCAGATATGCACAGTTTGGTGATGGGAAAAGAGGAGGGAGTGGGGAAGGCCCCTCAAAGCTGTGAAACAGTGGTTCTCCGAGGACAAGCAGGCTGATTGTTCTCACATGTGGGTCGACGTCCGCGTCGGCCTGGGAACCAGCATTTTGCAAGCAAAATATTTTTAAAAAGTCTTGCCAGAGTCTTCTGGCATGTGTGCAGCGCGGACCGATTTCCCACCCGTTGCGTGAATGCGTTCCTCAGTTATTTTTTCTCCACGTTGAGGTGCGGTCGAGTTTTTTCTCTGCTCCTCTCAGGTCTGGGAAAGAGTCTCATCCGTTTTGTGGCTTTTGCCTTATTTCTTTTCATTTTTTAATAGAAATTTACACTTAAAAAAAAAAACTTCTCGTAGTTTTCTTTATTTTTTTTTGTCTTTTTAAAGTTTTCTTTGTTTTTCGATGTGGCCAGCTTAGGCCACGGGTTGGGTTGTTCCCTTCTTTTCATGCCCACAGGCAGTATCTTCGATTTCGGCTGGAAAACATAGCACTTTCAGTACCTTGTACTTCTTTTTGGCCTGGCTTCTGCGCCCAGAGTGTTTACCAAATGCCTAGCTGTATTCGCAGCGTCGCTACGCAGACTGGGAGTGCATGTGTTTCCTTATCTCGACAATTGGCTGGTGAAGAGCACCTCGTAGGAGGATGCTCTGGAGTCCATGTGAATGACTATTCGGATGCTAGAGCTACTGGGGTTCATCATAAATTATCCTAAGTCCCATCTCACCCCAGTCCAAGCATTGGAATTCATTGGAGCCCTGTTGAACACTCAGACAGCTCGAGCTTATCTTCCAAAGACGAGGGTGGACAATCTTCTGTCCCTGGTGTCCATGTTTCGAGCATCTCAGCAGGTCACGGCTCGGCAGATGTTGGGACTTCTGGGGCACATGGCCTCCACAGTTCATGTCACGCCCATGGCACGTCTACATATGAGATCAGCTCAGTGGACCCTAGCTTCCCAGTGGTTTCAAGCTGCGGGGGATCTAGAGGATGTTATTACAACTGTCCACCGGCTTTCAGAATTCTCTCCACTGGTGGACGATTCGATCCAATTTGACCATGGGACAACCATTCCCTCAGCCATGAAAAGTGCTGACGACGGATGCATCTCTCCTGGGGTGGGAAGCTCATGTAGATGGGCTCCACACTCAGGGAACCTGGTCCTTTCAGGAAAGAGGTCTATAGATCAAACCTCCTGGAATTAAGAGCGATCGAACGCTCTAAAGGCTTTCTGAGATCGGTTGTCCAACCAAATCATTTTAATTCAGACAGATAATCAGGTTTCCATGTATTACACCAACAAGCAGGGGGGCACTGGATCTCGCCCTCTGTGTCAGGAAGCCGTCCAGATGTGGCTTTGGGCTCGCCGTCACGGCATGTTTCTCCAAGCCACTTATCTGGCAGGCGTAAACAACAGTCTGGCTGACAGGTTGAGCAGGATAATGCAACCTCATGAGTGGTCACTGAACATGGACGTAGTCCACAAGATCTTCCGAGCGTGGGGCACCCCCTTGGTGGATCTTTTTGCCACTCAGATCAATCACAATGTTCATCAGTTCTGTTCTTCAGGCCCACGACAGACTAGCGTCAGATGCCTTTCTCCTACATTGGGGGGCAGGCCTTCTGTATGCATATCTTCCCATACCTCTAGTAGGGAAGAGTTTGCTGAAACTCAAGGAAGACTGCGGAACCATGATCCTGATTGCATCCTTCTGGCCGCGTCAGATTTGGTTCCCTCTTCTTCTGGAGTTGTCCTCCGAAGAACCGTGGAGATTGGAGTGTTTTCCAACCCTCATTACTCAGAACGAGGGGTCGCTTCTACATCCCAACTTCCAGTCTCTGGCTCTCAAGGCTTGGATGTTGAGAGCTTAGAATTCGCCTCCTTGGGTTTTTCAGAGGGTGTCTCCCGAGTCTTGCTTGCTTCCAGGAAAGATTCCACTAAGAGGTGTTACTCTTTCAAATGGAGGAGGTTTGCCGTCTGGTGTGACAGCAAGGCCCTGGATCCTCTTTCTTGTCCTACACAGACCCCACTTGAATACCTTTTACACTTGTCAAAGTCTGGTCTCAAGACCAACTCCGTAAGAGTTCACCTTAGTGCGATTAGTGCTTATCATCGTCGTGTAGAGGGTAAGCCTATCTCTGGACAGCCTTTAGTTGTTCGCTTCATGAGAGGTTTGCTTTTGTCAAAGCCCCCTTGTCAAACCTCCACCAGTGTCATGGGATCTCAATGTCACCCTGCTGATGAAAGCTCCTTTTGAGCCACTGAATTCCTGCCATCTGAAGTACTTGACCTGGAAGGTCGTTTTCTTGGTGGTTGTTACTTCAGCTCGTAGAGTCAGTGAGCTTCAGGCCTTGGTAGTGCATTCACCTTATATCAAGTTCCATCACAACAGAGTAGTCCTCCGCATGCACCCTAAGTTCCTGCCAAAGGTGGTGTCGGAGTTCCATCTGAACCAGTCAATTGTCTTGCCAACTTTGTTTCCCTGTCCTCATACCCGCCCGGTTGAAAGTAGCTTGCATACCTTGGACTGCAAGAGAGCATTGGCCTTTTATGTGGAGCGGACAAAGCCCTTTAGACAGTCCGCCCAGTTGTTTGTTTCTTTTGATCCCAATAGGAGAGGAGTCGCCATCGGAAAACACACAATCTCCAGTTGGCTAGCAGATTGCATTTCCTTCACTTACGCCCAGGCTGGGCTGACTCTTGAGGGCCATGTCATGGCTCATAATGTTAGAACCATGGCTGCGTCAGTGGCTCACTTAAAGTCAGCCTCCATTGAGGAGATTTGCAAGGCGGCAACGTGGTCATGAGTCCACACATTCACTTCTCACTACTGCCTTCAGCAGGATACCTGACGCGATAGTCGGTTTGGCCAGTCAGTCCTGCAGAATCTGTTCGGGGTTTAGAATCCAACTCCACCCCGCCCCCAGACCCATTTTTGTTCTGTTCCAGGCTGCACTCTCAGTTAGTTGTTTATGGTTTCAGGTCAGTCTCTGTTATGTCCTCAGCGTTGCGAGGCCCAATTGACCAATGTTCATTGTTTTGAGTGAGCCTGGTTGCTAGGGATACCCCACATGTGAGAACAAGCAGCCTGCTTGTCCTCGGAGAAAGCGAAGATACATACCTGTAGCGGGTGTTCTCCAAGGACAGCAAGCTGATTGTTCTCACAAACCCGCCCACCTCCCCTTTGGAGTTGTTATTGTTTCTTTTTATGCTTTTGATTTAACTGAGGAACGTGTTCACGCGACGGGTGAGAAATCGGTCCACGCATGTGTGGTGCGCGCTGCACGCGCGCCAGAAGACTCTGCAAAGACTTTTTAAATATTTTGCTTGCAAAATGCTGGTTCCCGGGCTGACGCAGACGTCGACCCACATGTGAGAACAATCAGCCTGCTGTCCTCGGAGAACACCCGCTACAGGCATGTATCTTCGCTTAACCTACACACATATAGCTGGAAACTCTCCCCCCCCCCCCCCTCCACCTGCCTACTCCCTATGTCATGGTCTCTAATGAATAGTTGACCCGGTCCCTCACTGTATCCCATTCTCTCCCCTTTGTTGAAGCAGCCAGCATCTGCCCCTGGGAGCAAACAGATTGGTGTTCCTTTTTGCAATTTCTTGCACCAGGAGTTTTATTTCAGGGTCACTGAAATTACCCTTGTGGATGGGTGCTTGTTTTAGTGCCATTCTCACAATGGTATCCAAAAATTCGAAAATACTGAGAAGGATGTTTAAATACTGCTCGAAAGACATGCAAGTGAGGGTGGAGTAGATGTCCCCAAGAAGGACGTCCTAATTTTGATTATGGGCGGAATCTATAAACGTCCCCAGCTGCTCTGCCGATTTGAGCGTCCTAATTGTGATTATACTTGGAAACTATAAATGTCCACAGCTGCTCTGCCAGTTTGAACGTTTGCATTCCCATTATGCGTGCCTCTTTAAAACGTCTTTCTCTGTGCTCGCACTTCAGATGTTTTTCTTTAGATTATGGGGTGGTTTTTATAAGCGATTTAGGTTCAGTTATAGTAAACCATCTTTTTGCCACTATATGCTTATGTGTACACCTTTGGGGAATTCTTGAAAGATAACTGGTGTGTGGGCTATGTACCTTTCCTCAGCTTAGCATATACTCTGTATTTTCTACATCTGACCAACTCTCCATTCTCTACCCTCCAGGAGCTGCTTGCTGTGTTTGATGCGGTCCCTCACTGCCCCCCATTCTACCTCCTTAGTAGAAGCAGCCAGCCTCTGGCCCCTTGGAGCAAACAGATTGGTGTGTTATCTGGCAATATCTTGCACCACAAGTTCAAGGTAAGCTCAAACTTCTCAGTCACCTCTTCCCCTTCTGCTATGTAGGTGCTAAACAAACACTTCTTCCATCTTGCAGGACAGATTACAGCACTGCAGCTGGTCAACAGGATTGCAAAGGACGGTGGTGGACTCTAATACACTGGACTGTGATAGTGATGATTGTTTCTATCCACATCATTGTACAGATGTCTTGTTCTCTATTGGACACACTGTTGTGGCTGCCTGTGGAGGGGTGGGGGAGGAGAAGAGGTCCTGAGAATGGATGTGTGCATCCCTCATGGTCAAGGGCTCCCCATTCTGTGCATGTTCTCTGAATTCAAATGTCGTCTCTATTTTCACCAGGTTCACGGGTATCCACATCTGGAAGCCTTTCTCCCACTTTGCACCTCATGTGTCTCCCCAGTAGGTTCCATCCTTCTTTATGTGGTGAACCCCAGTCCCCTTTTATGAAGTGCCCACCCATTCTCAAGGTTGGTGGGGGTGGGAAGGAGGGAAGCATGTATGCACTGAATGTCTTTTCCACATTATTGAACACAGTCCTACAATCCTCCATAGTTATGGAACAACAACATTTGTAAATTCAATCCCGCAAACCATTTTCTAGGTGGCCACAGGTGCGTGCCTACCATGGGCTTAAGCCCTTAAGTCATGGTGAGGGAAAGGGGTTCTCGTTACAGTTTTTGTTCTAAATTACCTGCAGGTGGCTACATCATGGTGCCTATATAATTCCCCTAGCCTGTGCCCTTCTGTACCTGATTTATTATATTGCAATTGTGATGAAGTATACATTCATCTAATGCTTTCACTGTTGTTTTCCCTTTTCTCCTCAACACTATATACCATTGCTGATACATTCAATGTGAAAAGATGACCCAGCTGTTTGTAGGTCTTCCTGGTGTCACCAATGTTGGTTGGTTGTGGGTAAGGTTGACTGCTGAACAGAGAGCCAACAATAGTATATGCACTGCCTATTCTTATCTGCAAGTTTGTACTTCGCAGATTGCTAGTGCTAGACAACATACCTAATATTTAGACAGTTCTGTGCTATGGGGCTGTATGGTAAGGGGGGAGAGGCTGGATGAGCATTTCTGTTCCTCAACAGAAATGCCCATCCAGCCTTCCCCCGCCCCCTTACCATACAGCCATGCAGCTTGGAAGGAACAGGGTGGCCTTCTACATGGCCACACTTATGACATGTATGTATCTAAGTTTCTGTGTCACAGTTGACCTGTCATGCAACCCAGATTGCTGCCTCCTCTCACATTAACCCCTGCATTTGATAACACCACATATGTAGTGCACAAAGTAGAGACACACACCCTGGTATTAAAGAAAACATCAAACATCTGTATTAACGGTATAAAAATAACTATATACAATATCTTTTTTTTACATTTCTTTCAATGGAGGCTTTCTCCTCCTTCCTCCATGGCCCTCTGTATGAGGTGCACAACCACCAGCAGGAGCTGCCTCAGTGCTGCAAAGTGCTCCTCGGTGGGGTGCCGCAGCGCATCCACCTCCTACAGCAACTGGTTTTGTGTATTAACCTGTTGCTGCAGGAGGTGCAGTAAAGCAGCACTGTGGTGCTCTGCTGCTGCTGGTGGTGCTGGTGCTGGTGGTGATGGTGGTGCTGCTGGTGATGGTGGTGCTGGTGGCTCCATCTCCCCCTCCTCTTCCTCCCCCTCAAGGGGAGGCATATCCTGCCAGGAGTCTGGGACGTTGGGCACCTCCCATGCCCCTGGCTCCACCAGCACACACTGGCGCCCTTCCACCGCCGCCTCCTCCTCTTCTGCCTCCTCCTCCTTCTCCTGCCTGCTGGGGCAGCTGCTGCCTCCTCCTCGTCCTGTAGCTGCTGCTCCTGCCACCCTGTGTGTCTAAAAGGTTTGTCCTTGAGATCATCATATCCAACATGGCTTGCATAGTGCATGAGCTGACTGGCATCAGGCGGGGGTGGTAATCAAGAAGTTGTGAAGTTCTAAAAGGAATTGCCACTAAGAGAGACGTTAGGTCTAAGGAAAAGATACCAGCCTTATGACAAACTGGATTTAGATTACAAGTTATACAATGCAGCGAAAGATAGCCTGATACAGCAAAAGCATTTATACTTACAGCCTTTCATCATTAAGTGTAGCCCACAGATCATCATTTGGGATGAGGAGTTTATTTGCCATGATACAAGTCAAATCAGTGATTGACAACAGGCACGTACAATCAATTAATTATAGGAATATAATAATCCAGCTGCAAACAGGTGTTAATTAGTTCCTAATCTTTTATAATTTCTTTTACCAATTAAAGGTTTTACAAGGGAAAGCAATTAGGTAATTTGTCAATTCTGCTGGTCACATTGGTTTCCCTTGGAGAGAGAGAGTGGCAACCATTCTCTCTAACTTAAACCAGGAAATACTCTGATTTTTATAGGTGCCCTCAGGATATGGATAATATGACAGTAGATATACCTGATTGGATCTATGCTAATGTCATGGTTGTCACTGATTGGCTCATGCTAATGAGTAGCTTTTATCTTGCTAACATGGTTTTGTCTTTAGCATGAGCCAATCAGTGACAACCATGACATTAGCATAGATCCAATCAGGTATATCTACTGTCATATTATCCATAGCCTGAGGGCACCGATAAAAATTAGAGTATTTCCTGGTTTAAGTTAGAGAGAAGGGTTGCCACTCTCTCTCTCCAAGGGAAACCAATGTGACCAGCAGAATTGACAAATTACCTAATTGCTTTCCCTTGTAAAACCTTTAATTGGTAAAAGAAATTATAAAAGAGTACATATAAGACTAGTACCCTGACCGAAGGCTGTCTTAGGTTGGGACAATTAGTCCTCCTTACTCGTCATGGCCAAACGATCTTTCTGAGCACCAGGGAGGTGGACAGTGAGTATAAGTATAAGAGACATTATTAAGGGGAGTCTTTGTGTTCAAGATTGCCAATGATGTAACTTAGAATAGGCTGAGGGCAACAGTTAGGGCTTCTATCACAGAGTAACATGGTAGCAACATTTTCTATAGGTACATAGATCTTCAAAGGAAGAAATTGGGATTTGTAATACCTGTCTAAGTACCTAGCAAGTTTGGAAGCATGCTAGCTCCCTCGGGCAAATTTGAAAGTGCAAAATTTCCATTATTGCTATCATTCCAGAGTAGCTCAATCACTCCTATGTTACCATAGCAATCAGTTTAAAATTTAAACAACGGCATGTTGAATCAAAGAATCTAAAAAGAATATTTTGTATTTACCACATGGGGAACAATGAGGATACCTATATTTAGTAGAATAGGTTGCATATATGCATACATGGTATAATTAATCCAACCAACAGATCATTGTGGATTTAAGGTCAGCTGCAACCTAATTGAGCATTTTAAAATCATCTGGCATCCCCCCCCCCTTGGAACTCTAATAGAGTTTCTCCCTGGAGAGGGCTAGAGGTGATGGGAATAACTACTTGGACTAAGGCAAACTGGCCTTGTCAGTATGAAGGCAGGGTTGGATAGGATTAACCTAAAGGTGCATTGGGTAGGTAAGTGTTAAAGTACATGTCAAAGGTTAATTATGGCTAAATGAAAGTACACAGGAAATTAAATCTAAAGACAATAAGAGTTGAATCACAAATGTCCTTCTACAATGGAAACTGTGTCACTAGCAACATAAATTAGCCTAAAGGAAGCACTAAGAAAATAAAATAGAACCTTTCCAATAGACAGGGTTAAAGCTAGACTAAAAATAAATCAAAATATGAGTCCATAATGTCCATAAATAGCAACTATGAATCTCAAATTAATTATCTCCTGATTGGCTTGGCTGTATTGTGCAGGAGTTCCTGGTTCTGAAATGTCTCCTGTTGTAATTCTAACCAGGTTAGTTGTAGATGTTGAAGACTCCTAACCAGGGGTGGATCCATTGGGGGTTAGTTGTAGATGTTGAAGACTCCTGACCAGCGGAGACCCATTGGACCGTTGTCCTCCGACTATGGGAGACTTTCTTCCCGTTTCCTGTATTCTTATAAGGGTAGTAGCAACCCCCACTTTAGGGGTTCTATCATTTGAGTGCTGTAATGCTCATGGCCAATAGAAGCTGCTGAACGCTCTTGGCGGGCGGTAGAAGCTGCTGAACGCTCCTGTCCTTAGAAGCCTACCCTGGGGGACAATTATTTATATAGAGTAGGGTACATACATTAGCGGACACTATATATATATATTCACTCACTTCTCAAACACATATCTCTATTTCGTTGTTTTTGTCTCTCTTAATGTCACTTGCGGTTAAAGCGTGGAGCTTTCCGCCAATTAGTAATTTTTATTTTGGGTCCCTTTGTTGGAGCACATTAGCAGATGCGTGAGTACGATTGTGTTATGTCTCTGCATGTTCTACTGTCAGGATAATCATTGCATATTTTTGTAAACTGTTAGCACATTATAATTCCTAGGTCTCCCTACTATCCCTGAAGCTGCCTTTTGAACCACTAACCTTGAACCAGGTTGTAGGTCTGGTCAATATATATATATTACTAATTTAGATCATTGTTCTATAGCATGTTACAGGTCTGGAGCTTATTTGTAGATCACTTGCTCACTAGGTCCCGTTATTATACATATTGGGTGATGTTGTTCACTACCCATTATATCATATCTTCCTCTCCGCCCCCAACACCAGATACTGGTGATCTGACATCTATTTAGATCTCTGGTAAGGGCTTTCCGAAACAGATCTTTCTATTTTGCGGTTGACCCCCCCATACGCCACCGAGAGTTCGGAAAGGTGTAGTGATCCCGCCAACTGTCCTCTTTCTCAATTGACTTTCTGCGCTGGAGATTACATTGCGCGAATCGTGAGTATATTTTCATTTACTGCATGTGTTACTATTAAGCTTACGGTTGTATACTTTCATAGCCTGTTGGATTAGCTCTAATTTAAATGTTTTATTTTACCAAATTTAGGATTGAAATTTTGTCCTCAATACACAGGGACACCTCTGTATGTGGGACAATTACTGTGTATGTGTATGGGTCTATGTGTGTGGTTTTCTTTTTCTATTCTGTCTGTATGCTGTGACTTATGATTGGCTGCTGAAAGATTTATTTTTGGGGTCTTTTGTTCCGAGACCCTAAACAATTCCTTAACCGTGCACAATTCCAATGATTGGTTTTGAACTACATTTAGAAATATCTTGCTTCCTCTTCTGAGCTTTAAGTTTTCTACTTATCTACTTGTTGCCCTCAGCCTATTCTAAGTTACATCATTGGCAATCTTGAACACAAAGACTCCCCTTAATAATGTCTCTTATACTTATACTCACTGTCCACCTCCCTGGTGCTCAGAAAGATTGTTTGGCCATGACGAGTAAGGAGGACTAATTCTCCCAACCTAAGACAGCCCGGTCAGGGTACTAGTCTTATATATAGTCTTTTATAATTTCTTTTACCAATTAAAGGTTTTACAAGGGAAAGCAATTAGGTAATTTGTCAATTCTGCTGGTCACATTGGCAGGGCCGGTCTTAGGCCGAGGCGGCCGCATAGGGCCCCGCACTTAAGGGGGCCCTGCGCGGCGCGCCTCAACTCTGCCTCCTCCGCTGACCGCTGCATCCCGCTCCACTCCCGCACCGGTGCCACCCACTCCCCCATAGCCCTCGTTTGCTTCCCGTCACCCTGCCTTTAAATATTGTATTTTTCCTCGAGTTGCGGCGCCGGCATTTGAAAGTAGCAGGCTCCAGCTTTCCCTTCCCTCGCATGGTTCCGCCCTGGCGGAAACAGGAAATACATCAGAAGAGGGTGGAACCATGCGAGGGAAGGGAAAGCTGGAGCCTGCTACTTTCAAATGCTGGCGCCGCGACTCGAGGAAAATGGGCGATTGGGGTCTTCCTCAGCCTTACAAGTGACCAGCGCCTGTGGAGGGAAGATCGAGGGAGGTACCTTGCTGGCATCTAGTGATTGGTGGAGCTGCCCTCCCGCTTGTTGGTGTGCGGGAGGAGAGTGGAGATCTTCGCTGCATTCCTGGTGCTTGCTTTCCATCAGACACCAAGGTAGAAGCCCCTGACATCAACGGGGCTTTCCGTAGCCATACAGGTGATTGGCGCCTTTGCAGCACTCGGCCGCAGGGTGTGGTCAAAAGGGCATGCCGAAAGGGGCTCCGGCTCACCCTGCTTCTTTGGAGCACCAAGGAGCCCCTAGGGGGTGTTTTATTTACTTTGTTGCTCGCTTTATTTCTGATAATGGGGAAGCATGAAAGAACTGTTAAACCAAAGTTTTCCACTTCCGCAGCAAGTGGCCTGCTGGACAAACATCTGATCCTGGTGGGTCAAAGGACATCACTGGACCTAAGGTACTTTCCCTGGTAGATGTTTCGCTCAGCCCCCCTAATATGACTTCTCCTCTTCCTGTTTTATCTGTGTTAGCTGGGGATTCCCAGGTGGTTCCCCTGTCTCTTATGGGGTCCCAAGAGAAAATTGCTCCTATTCAAACTCTTACATTTGTGAAAATCCTGATTTGATTCAGGTAACCACCTTCCTTAGGAAATATTTTAGGGAGGTTCTTGGTCTTTCTAACTCTGATACCATTCAGTTGAATAACTATTATTATTTACCATCTAAGAAGAAGCTCTCAGTGAACCAGCGGTAGGTAGATCAATTAGTTTCTGAAGTGGATCTCACAGCATTTCTGGAAGATTCACAAGATATTATTATATTTAGATCCACCCTTCTGGTTACTTTCATTAATGAGAATGATAAATCACTTCTCTTGAAAAAATTTTCCCTGAAGATGTAAGCTTTTATGGTATAAAGGTTAATGTTTTTCTTGATGTTTCCAGGGCTACTCAGCTTCGGCATAAGGTTTTTATGGGCCTGAAGCCTAAAGCAGTGGCCCTAGGAGTAATTTTAAAGTTTCCATGTAAATATATCATCACTGATTAGGGGAAGAATTTTGTGTTTTGGGAAACTTTGCAATTGGAAGATTTTATTAAAGGTCATGAGAAATTATTGGTCTGGTTAGGAACCGTATGTGTATGATGCTAATGGATAAGCATACATCCCCTAATTTGATTTTTCTTGGTTAGAATTATGTATTTTGTAGTCTCCCTCCTTGACGTGGGCTTGAAGGCAATTGGTCTTGAAATGTATTCTTCATTGATGGGTTTCTGTAATTTATGTCTTTTTCTTTTTGTTTAGAATTCTAATTTTAAAAAGTACATGGACGTCAAATGTTTGTGCAAAAAAAGTGACTACAGTGATACATGAGGGGTGTAGAAATTCAAAGGAACAGTACACAACTGGGAAAAAGAGAAGGACTGGGGAACATGATGATATTGGTGTGCAATTGGGCACATGAGAATTGTGATATTATGATCCCTTGTTTCATATTGTTGACGGTCTGCATTTTCCGTATGGGTGGTATATTGGTGTATTAGGTTCTGCCCAGTTTAATATTTATGGTACAGTAAGGTTCTGAGTGTGTTTTTGCACAAGGTTGTGCATAGTGTTTTGCAGTTGAGCGATTGTGGTTTGTATATGCTTGAGCAACCACTTTATTCTTTGTCATATGATACATATCTAATATCTAAATTTAATTAAAAGGTATTAATTGTGACTATTTTATTTTTACTTTTTTTTTCTGTGTGTTGTCAGACAATTATGGATGTGAGCTCCACCCCTGGAACTACTAATTGTAGTGGACTTGAACTTAATAATTTACTACTACTACTACTATTTAGCATTTCTATAGCGCTACAAGGCATACGCAGCGCTGCACAAACATAGAAGAAAGACAGTCCCTGCTCAAAGAGCTTACAATCTAATTTCTGGGGGGGGGGGGGGGGTTCATGTTAACATTGTGCTTATTATTTCAATCAATTTTTCTGTATAAGTTTAGCTTCATTTGTCTTTATTTGAAATTTCATAAATAAATGTTTTAAAAATTGAATAATCTTATCAATGGGGTGGGGTGGGGGTGGGGCAGGGCTAGGGCGGGGCTAGGATGGGGCCCCACCAAATTGGTCTGCACAGGGCCCCGCACTTGCTAAGACCGGCCCTGCACATTGGTTTCCCTTGGAGAGAGAGCGTGGCAACCCTTCTCTCTAACTTAAACCAGGAAATACTCTAATTTTTATAGGTGCCCTCAGGATATGGATAATATGACAGTAGATATACCTGATTGGATCTATGCTAATGTCATGGTTGTCACTGATTGGCTCATGCCAATGAGTAGCTTTTATCTTGCTAACATGGTTTTGTCTTTAGCTTGCTTGACCACAAATCTTAAGCAAGACCCTGCATCCAGCTACACCTTTCCTTTCCTACACCATAGCTGACCACAATGTCACTCTGTTCTTTGGACCCCCACCTTTGTGTTTCCTGTTGCTCTCTTTAGAGCTCCAACACTGGGAGTTCAAGCAAGAGCCACACAGGCCTGTAAGTTTTTCCCTCATTTCAGAGCCTGAACCAAGTCTAGGCAGGGGACCAAGGCTCATAGCTGTAGCATTTTTATACAGAACTTTCCTCAATCTCCACTTCCCTAAGTGCAAAGGCATAAAATACAAAGTACTGCATGCATCAACCTTCTCTTATATGAGCACACGATTCTGGAACAGGCTACCACGCAACCTAAAAACGATCTACGAATTAACCGACTTCCGCAAACTATTGAAAACTCATCTCTTTGAGAAAATTTATTGCAAGGATCAAAACACATGAAGTCCATACACACTAACAGAAATGCACCAATACACTCTCTTCTGAATTCTCTTCCCCCGTATTTTCACCACACTTAAAACTCTACCCACAGATAAAATTGTTATACCCTAATGTTCTCTTGCTATTGTTCTATCGGCCTATCATTTCCCCATTGTTACACTCCATTGTTCTACTCCCCAAATGATGTTTTGACTTTGACTTTGTCTTCCCATAACTCTTCACAATGTAACCCATAATCGTACTGTAACAAATTGTATTTCCATCATTCACAATGTATTGTAAGCCACACTGAGCCCGCAAATAGTTGGGAAAATGTGGGATACAAATGCAATAAATAAATAAATAAGGTCCCTTCGTATGCCAAATCTTCTGCAAGATACAAGTTTGTACACCAGGAGTCAGGGGATGGCCCTTCTTGCCTTCACAAATTCCTTTGGAAGCCAAATTGGAGAGGCACACAACACTGATGGGGGGGGGATGGGGCAACATTACATTGTACAGGTGATGTCATTGAGGTGGACATGAGGACAGAGAATACCGTTTCTGTGCAGTATTGCAGGGATGTGGGAATGGTTTTCTTTTCTAGTACATTGATTCTATTAATGGATGTGTATGTGCACATATCACTGATTACACTTGAATGCAGATTACAGTTAGAGCTTACATTGCTGAGGGAGCTCTTATATGTGGTGCTACAGGAGGGGACCTGATAGCCCATGCCCAGTGCTGGGGAGGGGGGCCTTCCCAAACAGTACCTTTCCAAAGTGTCCCTTTTTAGAGTCCATGCTCTAATGGAGATGGTCCTTGGGGGAAGATGGTGGTGATACATGAAGTGGCTCCTTCTGTGCCTCAGGCAAAGCTGCACTAAGCACATGCTTTCTGCCACACTGAAGGGCTCTCTTTGCAGAGCCATGTTTCTCAGTGAATAAATGTTCTAAAACGTGCATTGCCTTATATGGACGTCCAACACGTATGAACGTCGTTACATACACAGTTCCATATATAGACGATCATCACGTGGATGGCCATCACGTGCATGGACGTCCTCACATGTGCATGGACGTCTTTACATGTGTGGAGCCTTATATGGATGATTATCAAGTATGCGAACGTCTTCATATATACAATGCAATATATGAACGTTCCTTACATTTCCAGTACCTGGATGTCCCGCAAGTACAGAGAACATTGTAGATAGCAACATTTGCCTTATAGACGTTCTTTGGCAGTTGTGCTGGAAAGACGTCCTTTTTACTTTACTTTGGATGTTTTTGATTTAGTCGTTTTGCACTGCGATTTTGGAATGTCTAAGGACGTCTATGTTATCTTTCGATTATACCTACCCAATTTTGGACGTTTTTGTTAGGACGCCCAAATTCGGACTTATACGTCCTATCGAAAATTCCCCTCTACGTAACTTTGTAAATATAAGTGCTTTGAAAATACACCTCCAAGTGACTTTAAGTACAGAGCAGATGGACTTTAAAGAATGCAAATTATTAATGTCAACTGCTGAGCAAATTGTAGATAGGAATAACAAACATTATTTGAAATGACAGCATGCAAATGCTAGAAGCCTAAGAAACAAGATGTGAGAGTTTGAATATATTGCACTAAATGAAAAGATAGATATCACTGAGACCTAGTGGAAGGAAGGTAACCAATGGAACACTGTCATACAAGGGTACAAATTATATCGCAGTGATAGAGTAGAGGAGGAATTCATGGAGGGGTTACATACGTTAAAGAGGGCCTTGAATTGAATAGACTAAAAATTCTGCAGGACACAAAACACATCTTGGAATTCCTATGGATAGAAATTCCATATGTAAAGGAGAAAAATATAGTGATAGGATGAACAGACAGATGTTATCAGAAATTAGGTAGGCTAACAAACTGGGTAACACAGTAATAATGGGGGATTTCAATTACTCCTATATTTACTTGGTAAATGTAACATCAGGGCATGCTAGGTAGGTAAAGTTCCTTGATGAAATCGAGGACTGCTTTATGGAGCTTCTGGTTCAGGAACCAACAAAAGGGGAACAATACATAGTGAAGCGCATGAACTGGTGCAGGAGGTAATGGTACTGGGACCACTTGATAACAGGGATCATACCATGACTAGATTTAATATAATCTCTGGAGTAACTACACGCAGGAAATCCAATATGTTAGCATTTAACTTTCAAAAAAGAGACTAAGCATAGGCGCCCGGTATAAGAGGCTTGGGGAGAGCCCAACCGCTGCCCCCACCCCGCGAGCTGCAGACTTCCCCGTCTGCCCTCAGCTGCCATTTCCTGCCTTCTTCCAGTCCCCCAACGATCCCCCGACCCCCGCTCCCCCCGTCGCCGTCGTCAATCATCTGACAGCTGCCCGATAGCCCTCGTTCCCGTCCTGCCCTCGCCCTACCTTAAAATAGTGTAACTTTCCTCAAGCAGGCGGGGCCGGCATCGCAAGCAGCAGCAGGCTCTAGCCTTCCCTTGCATGGCTCCACCCTTGCGGAAACACATCAAGAGGGCGGAGCCATGCGAGGGAAGGCTGCTGCTGCTTGCGATGCCGGCCCCGCCCGCTCGAGGAGAATTACACTATTTTAAGGTAGGGCGAGGGCAGGATGGGAACAAGGGCTATCGGGCAGATGTCAGATGATTGATGACTGCGATGGGGGGAGCGGGGGTCGGGGGATCGGTGTGGGGGGGGCTGGAAAAGGCAGGAAATGGCTGGCAGAAGGGAGATGGTTTACATGGGCTGCTGGATGGAGGGGAGGGCAGAGGGGAGAGGAGGGTTGCTGGACATGGGAGGATGGCGGGTAGGGCAGGGGAGAGGAGGGTTGCTGGACATGGGTGGATGGAGGGGAGAGGAGGGTTGCTGGTGCAGGACATGGGTGAATAGAAGGGAGGGGAGAGGAGGGTTGATGGACATGGGTGGATGGAGGGGAGAGGAGGGTTGCTGGTGCTGGACATGGGTGAATGGAGGGAAGGAGAGGGGAGAGCAGGGTTGATGGACATGGGTGGATGGAGGGGAGAGGAGGGTTGCTGGACATGGGAGGATGGAGGGGAGTGCAGGGGAGAGGAGAGTTGCTGGGCATGGGTGGATGGAGGGGCGAGGAGGGTTGCTGGACATGGGTGGATGGAGGGGAGGGAAGAGTGAGGAAGGAGATGAGATGAGGGAAAAGGAAGAGAGAAAAACTGCACATGGTTCCCAGACTTCCCAAAACCGTTGTCTACTTCTAGGGCTACTGGACATAGCACGTGCTTCCATTCGCACCAGGGAGTGAAGCGAGCTCCTCCATTGCCAGAAGGATGGTCCTATATCTTGTGTCCAATGTTGTAATATACATTGCTTCCCAACAAGTAGTACCTTATAGATAAATAGACTTTCTTTATGTCGCATTATTGACCCTCGTCCCCTTAGTCCAAGCACAACAGTTTTAGTCTCTAGCCGAAGCTTCCTGTGCAGCAAGGCCTCACAATATTCCAGCACTGGACCCCAAAATTTTTGTATAACCAGACATCCCCAGAACATGTGATACAGTGTTGCTCTCTGAAAATTACGTTTACTGCAATGTGTTTCTTGCAATCTACCTGCGTAATAAGCCTGTATGGGAGAAAAATACGCTCTCATAATGATTCTAAATTGTATCTCCCTATATCTGGCACTAGCCACTTTATGTACTATCTCCTTTAGTGATTGGACTATATCTCCACTGCTGATCTCTACCTTTAAATCCTCAGACCATCGTCTTGCCACTGCTTCATAACTACGATGCTTGGCAATCAAGCTTAGCTGTTTATACAGTATGGACACCGTAGTCTGTTCTCTTCCCTGAGGCAAAAACAAATTCACCAGCAACTCATACATCCCTCTATCACATTTTTCTCTAAGTAATTTCTCAATATAGCTGTGGATCTGGCAGTAAGCATACCATGTCACGTTCTCTACTCCCACCAAGTCCTCTAAAGCCTCTCTTGATATAATCTTTCCCGTATCTTGCATAACATCTGCCACTAATACCACTCCCTCCTGTGCCCACTTAATAAATTTCGGGTAAGCATTCCCTGGTTCGAATGCTCCATTTCCTACTAGTGGGAGGAGGTCCGTACATCGTGGGTTCTTATTTAATCTCCTCAATATGTACTGCCATATACATCTCATTGGGTGCAATAAAATATGATGTTTCCATTCCTTTGGTAACATTTTACTCTCAACGTGCATCATATAATAGGGATGATATGGTCTAAACAATGCACACTCAGTATTCCATGCCGTATGCTCTTCTGTTTCCATAATCCAATCTGCTAAGTGTCTAGCTAAACAGGCCCAATTATATTGTTTAATGTCAGGCAACCCCAGGCCTCCCTCTGTTCTTTTCCCATAGAGATATTCCAATTTAACTTTAGCCTTTTTCCCACTCCAACAGAACCTAGTCAACATGCCTCGAATCTTCTTTATATCTTTAGTCTGTAAAACTAGTGGCAACTGTCTTAATACATAGAGCCATTTTGGAAAAAGTATCATCGTAAATAAACCCACTCGCCCACTTAAAGTTAAGGGTAGTCCCTCCCATATTGCTAGTTTGTGGCGCGTATATTGCAATAACTTATCAATATTCTGTCTATATAATCTACTCGGATCACTTGTTAGAGTTATGCCTAGGTATTTAAATTCCTTGTTCGCCCATCTCAGTGGGAACCTACCCTTCCATTTCTCCCTTACCTGATTAGTTGTGGGCAATCCCTCTGACTTTTGGAAATTCAATTTAAATCCCGAAAAGGCCCCATATTCTTCAAAAACCTCCATCAATACCGGTAGCGAGCTCTCCGGTCTTGTTAGATGAACCAAAATGTCATCGGCAAACGCCGAGATCTTAAATTCTCTGGTTCCCAGATTTATACCTTCAATCTCAGGGTTATCTATGATTTCCCTGACCAACGGGTCTAGCGTAATAGCAAACAGTAAAGGGGACAGAGGGCATCCCTGTCTGGTACCTCTATTAATTATAAAATTTCGAGAGTACGCTCCATTAACCAGCACTCTCGCCATAGGGTTCTTATATAATATAGAGATTGCTTGTGTGAAGAAGCCTTCCAATCCGTACGCTCTTAATGAAGCGAACAGGAACTCCCACTCTACTCGATCAAACGCCTTTTCGGCGTCGAAGCTAATCAATAGGGAATCTCTACCCCCTCTGCACACATTCTCTATTGATGCCAATATCAGTCTAATATTTTTCCCACTCTGTCTCCCTTGTATAAATCCCACCTGAGGAGTTGCAACTATGCTGGGAAGCACTTTTGCCAATCTCGAGGCCAGTATTTTTGCTAGCAGCTTGGCTTCATAACTAATCAGTGAAATTGGTCTGTATGAGTCTGGTATAGTTGGATCCCTCTCAGGTTTTGGAAATACCACTATATCCGCAAGTCGCAAAGACTGTGGAAGTTCCCCTAATTCAACTGATCTATTAAAGGCTTTAGTTAAGGGACCTCCTATGTCCTGCATTAATATTTTATAAAATTCAGCCCTATATCCATCTGGCCCCGCAGCTTTATGTAAAGCACTAGCTTTAATTTCTTTAAGGACCTCCTCAGTCTCAATCGGTGTATTTAGCGCCCTTTTCTGTTGTTCTGAGATCTTTGTCTTGTTGATATTCTCTAAATATATGTCAGGGTCTAAATCGTCTTCGTCTTTTTTGGCATATAGCCTAGCATAATAATCTTTAAATACTTCTCGTATCTCTGTATCATCATGTACTAGGTTCCCCCTCTGTGTCTTGACCGCCAGCACTCTCCTCTGCCCCTTCGCCTTCCTCACCAGCCCTGCCATCAGCTTCCCTGGTTTATTTCCAAATCTATGCAATTGATATCTATAATATTCAACAGATTTACTGGCTCGCTGATGTAGCAGTTCATTTAAATTTACCTGAGTGGCTAACAATTGCTCTCGGATATGATTTGCTGCCCCTTGTCCATATGCCCTCCTCAATTGCACCAACTGTTCCCCCAATCTAATGATCTCCCGATCTCTCTGTTTTTTCTTTCTGACACTGTATGCTATAATCTCTCCTCTTAACACAGCCTTCCCAGCCTCCCAGAACAATATTGGTGTATCAGTATGAGCTGCATTGTACAGTGCATATTCCTCCCATTTTCTCCTAATATATGGTCTGAAATCCTGATCATAATACAGATCCAAGGGAAATATCCATCTAAGCTGTCTGCTTTGTGAATTCAGATCTTTAAATTCAATAGATATTGCCGCATGATCCGATATTATCGTAGGATCAATTGCTGCCTCCATGATATCTGCAAAGCTGTCTTCATCTATCAGTATGTAGTCTATTCGTGATTGCGTGTGGTGAGCTCTAGAATAGTGCGTATAATCTTTGGTATTTGGGTTAAGAACCCTCCACACATCAACCACTCCCAGAGCTCCACATATCAAATTGATACCTTTATCCATCTCCCCTCTCGCACCTGCTACATTATGTGATTTATCCATGGTGGGATCTGCTACTACATTGAAATCACCCCCAATTATCTTCTTCGAAACATTAAATTGCTGCATCTTACTTATGAGAGTATGGAAGAATTTCTTACTGTACACATTAGGGGCATATATGTTACTAATGAGGTAGGCTGTGTTATTCACCTTGACCTGTGCCAGAATGTATCTCCCTTCAGAATCAATACACAGCTGCCCCACCTCAACCTGGAGTGATTTATGGAACAATATCACTACCCCAGCCTTCTTCCCCACCGCAGGGGTCTCCAATACTGTCCCCACCCACCAGGTTTTGAGCTTAAGATGCTCCTGAGACGATAGATGTGTCTCCTGGAGGAGTGCTATATCTGCTCTTTTCTTTTTGAGACTATGTAATATTTTCTTTCTCTTAATGGGAGATGTGATACCTCCCACATTCCAGGAGTATATCCTTAATCCCATCAGTCTCCTGAATCTCGCTCATGCATCAACCAATATTCCACATCCACATAAGGGCAGTCATGGTGTCCCAGCAGCACCACTCCTACTATTTGTTCAAGCAGCCGCTCATCATTCAACTCACTCATATTTCTCTTCTGACTCCATGTATCTAATTGAGAATCTGTTAGCCAAGTTCTATATGTCTCCCTATCTCCCATCCCCCCCCCTCCCTCCCTCCCATCTCCCATCCTTCAAATCCTCCTCCCTCCCTCCTGTTCAAAGAACTAGTCACTTATTAACACCTGCATTCACCCTGCAGTTATCATTTACCCCTCCGACTCTTCTCAGTCCTAACGACCTACTCATTCACAAATTAACAGGTCACTTTTCATATACCAGTCTTTGATCATCTTCTGTTGCAACCACCTTTCAATAGTTCAGCATACTGTGCTGTGTTTCAGTTCTGTGTGGTCTTTCAGCCTTATTTGCATTCCGCCTCTCCATGCTCGTACGACCTTGAAATTCCATATTATATTCCACAGTCCATGTCTGTTTCCCCTATTGTCATCTATGTATTGTATCGTCAATAAGATCCCATATATTCAAGCATTGAGCATGTCTAATTAAATCTCTGTTTCATCATTCAATGTTCAATCTTTGAGAGATCATAATGTTTCCCAAGGGTGGTTTTCCATAGCAAAATAGTTTCAATTAAACCTCTGTCCTGTAAAGCTCCAGAAAAAGCTTCTGTAATTATATCCTTCCTCTTAGAGGGTCTATTCACCCCCTTGTTGTTGAATGTATGCTTTAGCTGCTTCAACTGTGTCAAAAAATTTGGTGACTCCATTGATCGTGAGGCGCAGCTTAGCCGGATATAGGAGCGCAAATTTTATTTTTCTATTGAAAAGGTCCGTACATATAGGTGCGAAGGACTTCCTCCTCGCCTGCACCTGCACCTGCTGGGAATAATCCTGAAAACACAGGATCTTCTTATCTTGGTAGGTGAGGGTATTGTCTCCTCTTATCGCTTCCAGAATATGTTGTTTATGTCGAAAGTTCAGAGATTTTAGTATGACTACTCGCGGCCTGTTCTCATGCCCTTTCAATACAAAAACTCTGTAATTTGTCCTCTAAGTGCAACGATTTCGGCAGCCAATCCTCCAAAAAGGTAGGCAGATCTTTATCCATGAGCGATTCTGGAAGCCCAACCAGACGCAGGTTATTTCGCCTGCTCCTATTCTCCATATCATCGATCTTTGTCTCCAGATCCTGTACTCTCCGCTCCAATTTCTTGTTGATCTCTTTCTGCGCCCCTACCGTCTCCTCCATCTCTGAAATCCGCTGTAAACCTTCATCTAGCTCCATATTTATACTATCAATACGCTCATGAGCTTCCTCCGTCCGATCGAGCAATTGCTGAAGTTTTTTGTCCAGCGCAGCTTCGACCGCCGCTGTAACCTCGGCCGTGATTTCTGTCAGCCATGCGGATCCCACCGCAAATTCTCCGGGATCTCGCTGGTCGGCCATCTTGTTTTCTGGCAGTTTCGATTTGTCTCGCTCTCTCCTCACCGATTTCGCTGCCATTCTATGTTTCTCCACTCGATCTCCACTCGCCAATCGCTCTCCCACCGATTATGAGTAAAAATGTAGGGTTTCGCTCCTTGGGTAAGTCAAATTATCTGATTTCCGGGTGAATGTGCGCGGAGCCTAGCTTTCCAGCGTCAGCCCTGCACCATGGCGTCACGTGACCCCTATGACTTATTTTTATTTATTTTTTCTGTGTGTTATCAGACAATTATGGATTTAAGCTCCACCCCCCAACCCCGCCCCCTTTAGCCTCCCCGAGCAGTTGTTAGTAAACTCGCAGCAGGCGCCTGCGGCACCCCCCCCCCCCAGCAGCATGCGCCCGAGGGGGGGGCTCTTTCGCCGGGGGGGGGGTCCGCGCTGCATCGGGGGGGGGGGCGCTGCACCCGAGGGGGCGGGGCGCCGCTCCGGGTGTCCGCCCCCCTAGGAACGCCGCTGCGTAGAAGTCTGCCCAGCACTGTTCTTGTACCAAAATTTCTGAAGTTAACGTCAAATCACCTTAACAGTTACACTTCAACTCATCCATATCTATTCAGTCACGATCAGGGCACAGACCGTAGAAGTCTGCCCTGCACTGACTTTACTTCATAGTTACCGGTGTTGCCACCTGATCTCCGTTAAAGTTCCGTGGATCCATTCCTTCTAAACAGGATTACTTTGTGCTTATCCCACGCATTTTAGAATTCTGTTACCGTTTTCATCTCCACCATCTCCTACGGGAGGGCATTCCAAGCATCTACCACCCTCTCTGTGAAAAAATATTTCCTGACATTATTCCTGAGTCTGCCCCCCTTCAACCTCAATTCATGTTCTCTACTTCTGCAGCCTTCTCATCTCTGGAAGAGGTTTGCTTGTGGATTAATACCTTTTAAATATTTGAATGTCTATATCCCTGTTTCTCCTTTTCTCCAGGATATATGTGTTCAGGTCAGCAAGTCTCTCCTCGTATGGTTTGCAAGTCAAATCCCATGACATTTTTGTAGCTTTCCTTGTAACCACCTCAAGTCTTTTTACATCCTTGACAAGATACAGCCTCCCAAACTGAACATAATATTCCAAGTGGGCTTCACCAATGACTTGTACAGGGGCATCAACACCTCCTGTCTTCTTCTTCTCGATGCAGCCTAGCATCCTTCTGGCCATGGCCACTGACTTGTCGCAATTGTTTCTTCACCTTCAGATCCTCGGACACCATCATCCCAAGGTCCCTCTCCTCAGTTGAGCTTACTGATCTCTCTCTTCCTATCCAGTAACTCTCTTTTGGGTTTCTGTACCCCAAGTGCATCAATCTGCATGTGAGAAAGAGGATTCCAAATTATAGCTACATGATGCAAGGCTCCACATTAGGAGTTACCACCCAGGAAAAGGATCTTGGTTTCATCATTGATGATACATTGAAACCCTCTGCTCAGTGTGCAGATGTGGCTAAGAAATCAAACAGAATGCTAGGAATTAGTAGGAAAGGAATAAAAAACATAAATGAGAATGTTATAATGCCTTGGTATTGCACCATGGTACAACCACACCTCAAATGCTGCAAGCAATTCTGGTCACCGCATCTTAAAAAAGATATAGCGGAATTAGAAAAGGTACAGAGAAGGGCGACAAAAATGATAAAGGTGATGGGACGTCTTCCTTATAAGGAAAGGCTAAAGCAGCTAGGGCTCTTCAGCTTGGAGAACCGACAACTGAGGGAAAATATGAGAGAGGTCTATAAAATACTGAGTGCAGTGGAAAGGGGAGACATGATGTTTACCAAAACTAGGGGGCATGCAATGAAGCTACTAAGTACTAAATTAAAAACAAACTGGAGAAAATATTCCTTTACTCAACTTGTAATTAAAGTCTGGATTTGTTGCCAGAGAATGTGGTAAAAAGCACTTAGCTTAGCAGAGTTAAAGGTTTGGATAATTTCCTAAAAGAAAACTCCATAAGCCATTATTAAGATGGGCTTGGGAAAATTCACTGCTTATTTCTAGGATAAGCAGCATAAAATGTTTTACTATTTTGGGATATTTCTAGGTACTTGTGATCTGGATTGGCTGCTGTTGGAAACAGGATACTGGGCTTGATGGACCTTCGATCTGTCCCAGTATGGCAACGTTTATGTTTTGATTTTCTGATTTGGATTATTTTATGTATGTTTTTGTTTTTTAAATATTTGTCATTGTTGCTTTATTCAAACGTGAGTTTTATTTAATTACTAGTAAAAAAAGGCCCGTTTCTTAACACAATGAAACGGGCACTAGCAATGTAATGAGTTCTTGCCATTAATATTTCGACGGTTGTATTCTGAATATAATTGTTGTTTACATGTGTAAGATTTCTTTATATACAATATTTTTTTGTGTAAACTGTGTTACAATGTGGTAAACGTTTTCCTTGTTCAGGCCCTTCAATCAGTTTCCGAGATAGACAGAGTATGTCAGAGACTGAGATTGACAGTATGTTTTACAGACAATGGTTGAGTGTGTGTGTGTGTGTGATGTCTATGTATGTGTGTGTATGTGATGTCTGTGTGTGACTGAGTGACAAAGTGATTAAATGTTTGTCTTCCCTTCCGTTCTGTGCACTTGCCTCCACTGATGTTCGTACCTCCCTGTATATGATTGTTTGTTAGAGAGTCAATGTTAGTCTCCCTTTCCGTCCACTCCACTTTCCTCCTCCAAGCTCTGTTCTGTCTGTGAACACGGATGTGCCCTTTCCGTGCCCTCAACTTTGCTCCCGCAAGCTCTGTACTTTACAGTAGCGGATCTAATTAAAACAAAGCGTTAAATGGACTTTCTGTGACATGAGCAACACATATGAAACATATAATTCAGTGATTATGTGTGAGTGAGTGAGTATGTGTGAGAGAGTATGTGTGAACTGTGAGGGTGGAGGGGCAGGGGTGGTGATCTGTGAGGGGGTGGCGGGGGGCTTGGAGGGGGTCAGCTTTGTTGTGATACAGAGAGAGATAGATTCAGTGTCTATCCATGGCCCGCATCAGTGTCTGTGTGTGTGTTGTGTATTGCCAGATGTGGGGGTGTGAAGGTTGGCAGCGTGTGTGTGTCACTGAGGGAGATCATGTGTGTCACTGAGGGAGATCGTGTGTGTGTGTGTGAAAGTGAGAGAGGGTGGGGCGAAGTTGGAGTTTGGAGGCGAGTATCTGTGTGTGTGTGATAGAAATTGTGTGTGTGTGTGTGTTGAACAATGTTACAGGGGAGGGGGCGTGTCTGGTGAGTTGGGAGGGAGTGAACTTGGAGGGCTTGGCGGGGGGGGGGGGGGCTTGTAGGGTTGAAGTCTCTGATGGTTTTTTCCCCTCTTAGCTTTGGGAGATGCATTTCTGTGAGCCTCCTCCTCCCTCTTCCTCCCTTTCAGCTGTCCCTTGTTATTAGTGTGGTGTTTTTTTTTCGTTTTAGTTTTGTTTGGGGGGGGGGTGTCGGGTTTGTGAACTGGGAGGGAGTTGCAGGGGGCTTCAATTGTGGTTATTGTTTTTGTAGTGATGGAGAGAGAGATGTTAAGGCGCTGCAGCAGGCAACAGCTGTTCCTTTCCCTTCCTTTGCTCTCTCCTTTCCTTTCTTGTTGTTTTTTTTTCTTAAATTATGCGAGTGCGGGGCACAGGGAGGGAGGGATGCCAGAAGGGAAACGATCAGCTGTTGCTTGCTGCTGCTTGGTATGTGTGTGTGTGTGTGTGTGAATGTGTTTGTGTGTGGGGGGGGGTTGTTGGCAGGGGTTTTGCGCACTGTGAGGGAAATTATGTGAGTGTGGGACACAGGGAGGGAGGGAGGGATGCCGGAAGGGTAACGATCAGTTGTTGCTTGCCGCTGCTTGCTTTGTGTGTGTGTGGGGGGGGGGAGTTGTTGGCAGGGGTTTTGCGCACTCTGAGGTAAATTACGCGAGTGCGGGTCACAGGGAGGGAGGGATGCCGGAAGGGTAACGATCAGCTGTTGCTTGCCGCTGCTTGCTTTGTTTGTGTGTGTGTGCTTTGCGCTGTCCTCTTCTTGTTTCCCTCCCCCAACCTCTGTTTTCTCAACTTGTCTATGTGAGACAGATATGCTATGTTTTTTTCCTTGATCGTCCCTTTCACTGCCTTACGCCTGTGCTGTCGCTCTACTTTCGTCCTGTAATCTCTGTACCTGGCAGTTGAGAGAGGGCAGGGTAACTTCTTTGACAGTCAGGCTGCTGTCACCGGTGTCGCGCGCTTCCTGCCACCATGTGTTTCTGTTGTCTGGCAATGACGGACCGGCCAGGTGGGTTGGGCGTTTTTTTTTTTCAGACAGCTGATTGGTTCTTCGTTCCTGTGACGTGGCATTTGTTTGCTTGTAAACTATGCAGCGTTCCGTTTCTTCGACGTGAGGGCGGGGACAGTGAGAGCCAATCAAACGCTGAACTACAGACTTACGAACCCTACACTGCCACAGTGCCACGGAGTCAGCTTCAGAACGTTGGAGGTGCTTTTTATTATACTAGATTTGAGGTTTTTTTTTAAAGTTTTACTTTCCACTCATCTTTATTGTATCCTTCCTATTTTGATTGTAATTTCCTTTTCTATAACAATATGATTTTATTTTTGTTTTGTTTCACTTTTTTTACATTTATGACTGTACAATTTTTTGTTTACCGCCTAGATAGACCTCTAATATATAGTATATCAAATACATTTGAAACTTGAACCTGCCTAGATTGTAGGATAGAGCCGAATATAAATTGTTTAAATAAATAAATAAATAGATCAAATATTTATAAAGGACTCTGGGACCCTTTTACCAAAGGACATTAAGTCCTAATATGTGCTTAATATGTTAAAGCATTTTTTTGTAAGTTCCTCTTTTCCGCACACTAATGGCCAGATTCTATATATGGGGCTTTAAAAATCCATGCACTAAAATTTCTGTCTAAGCATATTCTTCAAGTGACGCCTAGATTTAGGTGCAGTATATAGAATACGTTTAGTTGATATCCCAGCAACTAAAACTATGTGCCTTCATTTACACCAATGAAAATGTGGCGCAAATTCCAGCGCATAGATTTACACGCACTGGGCCATATTCTATAACTACGTGTGTAAATTTTGGAATGCCCATGAAATACCCATTTCCCTGCCCATAGCCACACTCCTTTTGAACTGTGCGTATTAGAATTTAGGCGCAGTTCAATACAGAATACATTTAGGGGTCCTTTTACAAAGACGCACTGAAAAATGGCTTGTGGTAGTGTAAGCGCAGGTTTTGGGCGCGTGCTGATCCATTTTTTAGCGCACCTGTAAAAAAAGGCCTTTTAAAAAGTTTTCCCAAAAATGGACGTGTGGCAAAATGAAAATTGCCACGCGTCCATTTTGGGTCTGAGACCTTACCTCCAGCCATTGACCTAGCGATACAGACTCATGCGGTAAACGGGCAGTAATGACCTATGCACGCCAAATCCCACTTGGCATGGATCCGTTACGCGCCAGAAAATAAAAAATATTTTTCAGATGCGCGTAGCGGACGTGTGCCAAAAATGAAATTACTGCAAGAGCCAAGCGGTAGTCAGGCAATAACTCCATTTTGGTGTGTTTTGCACACCTTAGTAAAAGGACCCCTTAGTGAATTTATTTATTTATTTATTTATTATTATTAGGATTCATTTACTGCCTTTTTGAAGGACTTCATTCAAGGCGGTGTACAGTAAGAATAGATCAAACATGAGCAATAGCATAGGAGCCGACTCTGTGGGTGCTGTGGGTGCTTGAGCACCCCCAATATTGAGAAAATTCCTTGTATGTGTCCAGGGAGGAGTTATTTCCACTGGGCTTAGCACCCCCAATAATTTTGAAAAGTTGGCTCCTATGAGCAATAGGCAGTAGGCAGTTACAACAGTAAAATTATTCAAATAACAATACAAAGTATGGCAAAGTATACTACTTACAATGTCAACACAACACATAATAGAATATTTTAATTAACAGTGAAGAGTAAAGCAAAGATGTAACATATATATAGGTAACAGAGTAAGAAGAGTTAGAAAGTAAGGTGACTGATTTAAAGAAAGTTGCACATGAGGTCAGAGAGATGGCTAAATATTATCTCAGCTAGGGTAGGAGTAGATAAACATGTCCTGCAGCAGCTGAATATCATTGCTAACTGTAGAGCTAATGGTAGTCACTCTGTATACATATATTCAGAACTGTTTGTTATTTGGATAGTGGCACTATATATATGGAATAGATTTAAAGGCCAGCTTTTAAAAACCATGCTAACCATGGTGTTTGAATATTGAAGCTTATGTTGCT
Source organism: Microcaecilia unicolor (assembly GCF_901765095.1). Lineage (NCBI taxonomy): Eukaryota > Metazoa > Chordata > Amphibia > Gymnophiona > Siphonopidae > Microcaecilia > Microcaecilia unicolor. The sequence goes on from NC_044036.1 coordinate 234,068,705, forward strand.
ATTGCACTGAAGCAGGTTTTAGTAGAATGGAGTTGTGCATGAAAATTCTAATTATTGCCAATTAGTGCTCATTTCTATGCCCCCTGTTTTGTAAATTGTAGCCGTGGCTCCTACGCCTATCTTTACTAGCATTGGGCCCAATTAAATCTAATTAATGTTAATTGCTTGTTAAAAAGCTAATTATTGGCACTAATTGGCATGTTATTCAGTTAAATTCCATGTGCAAATTGGAAATGTGCCTAAATTTGCGCGTATAATTTTGGGTGACCTTTATAGAATCAGGGGGTTATCGTATATGTAAAGAGAGTAAATAAAAGCAAGAGAAAAAGGAAACCGATATGGTTCTCCAAACAAGTGGCTGAGAAAATAAAGGCTAAAGAGTTGGTGTTCCTGAAATACAGAAAGACTCAAGAAGAGGAACACGGGGAGGAATACCGGATGAAACTGAAAGAAGCCAAGAGAGACATACGTCTGGCGAAAGTGCAAGCGGAAGAACAAATGGCTAGAAATGTAAGGAGGGGTGACAAAAATTTCTTCAGGTATATTAGTGAAAGGAGTAAGTCTAAAAAGGGAATTGTGAGACTGAAAGATGCTGAGAACCACTATATAGATAATGATGAAGAAAAAGCAAATTTGCTAAATAGATACTTTTGTTCTGTTTTCACAGAAGAAAATCCTGGAGCAGGACCGCAATTGACTGGCAAAAGTACATGTGAGAATGGAGTGAATATAGCACCGTTCACGGAAGAGAGTTTGTATGAACAACTTCAAAATCTAAAGGTGGACAAAGCAGTGGGACCGGATGGGATCCACCCCAGGATATTGAGGGAGGTCAGAGAGGTTCTGGCGGGTCCTCTTAAAGATTTGTTTAATAAATCCTTGGAGACGGGAGAGGTTCCATGGGATTGGAGAACGGCGGAGGTGGTCCCTCTTCACAAAAGTGGTGATAGGGAAGAAGCTGGAAACTACAAGCCGGTAAGCCTCACTTCAATTATTGGAACAGTAATGGAAGCGATGCTGAAGGAAAGGATAGTGAATTTCTCGGAAGCAAATAAGTTGCAAGATCCGAGACAACATGGATTTACCAAAGGGAAATCGTGCCAAACGAATCTCATTGAATTCTTTGACTGGGTGACCGGAGAATTAAATCAAGGATGTGCTATGGATGTAATCTACTTAGATTTCAGCAAAGCTTTTGACATGGTTCCCCGCAGGAGGCTCTTGAATAAACTAGATGGGCTGAAGATAGGACCCGAAGTGGTGAACTGGATTAGGAACTGGTTGACGGGCAGACGCCAGAGGGTGGTGGTAAATGGAGTTCGCTCGGAGGAGGGAAAGGTGAGAAGTGGAGTGCCTCAGGGATCGGTGCTGGGGTCGATTCTATTCAATATATTTGTGAGTGACATTGCCGAAGGCTTACAAGGTAAAGTTTGCCTTTTTGCGGATGACACCAAGATTTGCAACAGAGTGGACTCCCCGGAGGGAGTGGAAAGCATGAAAAAAGATCTGCGGAAGCTAGAAGAATGGTCTAACGTTTGGCAATTAAAATTCAATGCGAAGAAATGCAAAGTGATGCACCTAGGGAGTAGAAATCCACAGGAGACGTATGTGTTAGGCGGTGAGAGTCTGATAGGTATGGACGGGGAGAGGGATCTTGGGGTGATAGTATCTGAGGACCTGAAGGCGACGAAACAGTGTGACAAGGCGGTGGCCGTAGCTAGAAGATTGCTAGGCTGTATAGAGAGAGGTGTGACCAGCAGAAGAAAAGAGGTTTTAATACCCCTGTATAAGACGTTGGTGAGGCCCCACCTGGAGTATTGTGTTGAATTTTGGAGGCCGTATCTTGCGAAGGATGTTAAAAAAATGGAAGCGGTGCAAAGAAAAGCTACGAGAATGGTATGGGATTTGCGTTGCAAGACGTATTGTAAGGAGGTTGGAGGGTCTAAGCAGGTCAGGAGGAGGTATGGGGCCAGACTACATTCCCCACAAGGCCCTGAGAGAAGGGATCGGGGGGGGGGGGGGTAGGTCCCAAAACCCGGTAGGGACACCACGTGGAAGGGAGGGGGAAAAGGACTGGAAAGAGCAGCTGCTATGGCAGACGAGGGCCAGAAGGGGGAGCCGTGATGACAAAGCTCAATTCCCTTAGATTAGAAATCAGTACAAGATTCCTTCCACCTGGGAGGGGGAGGTGGTCTCCAACCAACAGCCTAGCAGAGAAGCAGAGTTAATGGAGTGTTTGGAGGAAGGAGTCTGGAGGCCCCAGCACACCAGGTTTGGAGGAACCGGTTGACATGGACTGTAATTGTACTTTGGGGCAGAGTTGCAGGGACTGAAGGCAGTGGGTGGTCACAGGAGTCAATTAGCTGTGTTGTGGGCAGTGTACTGCCATTCTGCAACCACCCAAGCGGAAAGACTTTTAAAACTGAAACCCAGGTGGTTGAACTGGGGGGAAAACTTGGATTTAAAGGGAAGTTTTTTTTTTCTTGTGGCTTTGTTTTGAAACTGAATGGGACTTTAACCCCCTTGAACTGAGATTTGTGGAGGAGGGGAAATAAACTGCTTGGAACTAAAAGCTGTGTTGTCTGGAAGGACTGTTTGTGGACCGCTGAAGGGAGCCTACCACCCCCTGAAGGTTTGCTACCGGGATTACAGTTATTACAGTATGAGGAGAGACTTGTTGACCTGAACATGTATACCCTGGAGGAAAGGAGAAACAGGGGTGATATGATACAGACGTTCAAATATTTGAAAGGCATTAATCCGCAAACGAACCTTTTCCGGAGATGGGAAAGTGGTAGAACTAGAGGACATGAAATGAGATTGAAGGGGGGCAGACTCAAGAAAAATGTCAGGAAGTATTTTTTCACGGAGAGAGTGGTGGATGCTTGGAATGCCCTCCCGTGGGAGGTGGTGGAGAGGAAAACGGTAACGGAATTCAAACATGCGTGGGATAAACATAAAGGAATCCTGCTCAGAAGGAAGGGATCCCCAGAAGCTTAGCCGGTGGTGGAAGGCAGGGCTGGTGGTTGGGAGGTGGGGATAGTGCTGGGCAGACTTTTAAGGTCTGTGCCAGAGCCGGTGGTGGGAGGCGGGGCGGGTGGTTGGGGGGCGGGGATAGTGCTGAGCAGACTTATACGGTCTGTGCCCTGAAAAAGACAGGTACAAATCAAGGTAAGGTATACACAAAAAATGGCACATGTGAGTTTATCTTGTTGAGCAGACTGGATGGACTGTGCAGGTCTTTTTCTGCTATCATCTACTATGTTACTAACCAGCTCATTTTCGAAAGTGATCACCGGCCATCTTCCGACACAAATCGGGAGATGGCCGGCGATCTCGCAAAGGCGGCCAAATCGGTATAATCGAAAGCCGCTATTTTGACACTATCGCCGCTTTCCCGTCGCAGAGCCGGCGAAAGTTCAAGGGGGCGTGTTGGCAGCGACGCGAAGGCGGGACATGGGCGGGCATGGGCAGGGTTACGAAATGGCCGGCTTTAGCCCATAATGGGGGAAAAAAAACCCCGGCGATGAAGAGCATTTGGCCACTTTTACTTGGTCCCTTTTTTTCAGGTCCAAGCTTCAAAAAAGTGGCCGAACTGACCACATGACCACCGGAAGGAATCGGGGATGACCTCCCCGTACTCCCCCAGTGGTCACCAACCCCCTCCCAGCATAAAAAACAGGTTACAAATACTTTTTTGCCAGCCTCTATGCCAACCTCAAATGCTGTACCCACCTCCATGACAGCAGAATGTGTTCTGCCCTTTGACAGCCTTTGCCTGCTTGTGATGTGGCTCTGGGGTGAGTGTGGCACCTTTTCTGTTATTTGCACTGCAGAGTCACATCAGCAATGCATTGTGGTGGGTATAGGTATTGGTAGTTTGTAGGCTCTGCTTTTCCCCCTGCTTACTGGGTCAGGGTGCCCTGTTTTGTTTCCTGTTGTAGTCCATGCGGTAGTGGCTATTTTTGTAAGACAGTTTTAGATCCCTTTCCTGTGTTACCCACGTCAGAGAATGTAGTTCTTACCTTGAATGGTGCTGAAAGAGGGCATTGTACACCATTGTGCCAGCTCTGACCTACTGCTAATCTTTGCCAGTGGGGCACAACCTCTGATCTGCAGTTAACTGTGAGTAAACGTGGTTATTTCAAGAAAGGACTTTTTCAGAGAGATTAGTCTTCAGATGTGAACTGGTGTGCCAAAGTTATACAGCAGCAATAAGTCCTAGAGGCTGTATGCAGGTCCCGGGAGCAGTTTTAGTGGGTGCAGTACATTTGTGAGTAGTGGGTTTTGGGGGTGGGGGGCTCAGCTCCCAAAGTAAGGGAGCTATGCATGTGGGAGCTATTCTGAAGTCCACCACAGTGACCCCTATGGAGCCCGGTTGGTGTCCTGGCATGTCAGGGGGGCCAGTGCACTAAAAATGCTGGCTCCTCCCAAGGCCAAATGCCTTGAATTTGGCCGGGGTTTGAGATGGCCAACATAACTTTCCATTAGCGCTAAAAAACGAAGCCGGCCATCTCAAACCCCGGCCAAATCCAATGCATTTGGCTGGCCAGAACCGTCTTATCGAAACAAAAGATGGCTGACCATCTTTTTCGAAAATACTGGTCTGGCCAGCTGTTTGCGGCGCCGCCAAAATACATCACCGGCGCCGTTCGATTATTCCCCTCCACGTTACTTTGTATTACCTGCAAAAAAAAAATTTTTAAGCCTAATTTTACTGCTGCATTAAATATCGGCTTAGTATGCAGGGAAGTCCCACATTAAAACATGTTAAGCCCATATTTTAATGCACTTTAATAAAAGTGCCCTTTTGGGGAGTCTTTTTATTGAGGCAACAAATAAGTAAAACAGACAGGCAATGAAACAGATGAAAATCCCATAAACTGAACCCTCCCATTAAAATGTATCTTAACACCTCACCCTTTTTTATTGCAATTTTCATTATGGACTGTACTTACAAAGAATCAAGTAAATACACTTAAATGTAGGCAACAATGTTACACCAAAAATGCAGCATAAAAGAAAACAAAAACAATTTAAATGTGTGTATCCCCCGACATGAGGAATCAGAGACATTTCAGTAAATCATATATAGAAATCAAAAGATTCAAATCAAACCCTACTTTTAAAGTGGCCATTAATATGCAGAGAACCCTAGATCTCCTATGAAGGCAACTTAGGAGGGAACTTTATCTTTCAAGAAACTCTCCAACTGAGAGAGGTCAAAAAGACATATTGGGGCCCTTTTACTAAGCCGCATAGGCGCCTACGTGCCTAACGTGTGTCAATTTGGAGTTATCGCCCGGCTACCATGAGGCCTGGGCGGCAATTTTGTTTTTTATGTGCGTCTGCTACACGCGCCGGAAAATATTTTTTACTTTCCTGTGCATGGCAGAAACCGGGCGGTAATGGTCATTCTGCATGCATAGATGATTACGGCATGGTTACCGCGTGAGACCTTACTGCTAAGTCAGTGGCTGGTGGTAAGGTTTCAGACCCAAAATGGATGCATGCCAATTTTTATTTTGCCACACGTCCATTTTTGGCAAGAATAAAAAAGGCCTTTTTTACAGGCACACTGAAAAATGGATCTGCGCGTGCCCAAAACACGCGCCTACACTAGCGCAGCCCATTTTTGGCGCACTTTAGTAAAAGGACCCCATTGTTTCCCTTGCCAGGAGATCAAAGATATACAGGGGAATCTCAAAAAGAAGGTGCCACCTGCTTGCTAAAGCTTAGATTATAATTCAAGAAACAATTTTCTTCTTAGCTGTGTAGGGCAGGTTACATCAAGAAACACTTGAATTTTCTGACCACAACAATGTCCCCCCTTCCCAATATTCAGCCGGCTAGATTATCCCTTAATATTCAGTGCCGGGCCATGTTCAGGTACCGGCACTGAATATTTGGGGCTAATTTCTGTGGGACTGGCCAGCAGAGCTTAAGCGGGTCTTGGCCCGCATAAGACAGTTATCGGCCGGGACCCACATAACTTTGTTTATTAAATTCCCTCCTCCCCCGAAGCCCCCTGAAGCTGCCTGCCACCTTCCCCAGCCTGCTGCCATTTGAAGCCCTACCCCCCCCCCCCAAAACATATCCCCAACCCCCTTTGGTCTAGGTAGGCAAGCACGAGAGGTCACAGCAGCCATTTGCAAGGGGCAGGAATGAGTGGACTTCGCTCCTGCTCCCATCACCTCCCACTACATCACCAGGGATACAGGTGGGCCCAGGGTGCCTTCCTAGACTTCAGGGTGTTGGGGGTTGAGGTTTGAGACTATGTTCAGGGAGGTTGGGGGGCTTCAAATGGTTGTAGGCTGGAGGAGGGGAGAAGGAAGGCAGCGGGCAGCTGTGGGTTGGGGGGAATCATAAAACCAAAAGTTATGCAGATCCCAGATGATATTCAGTGCCATCCTGCATAGCTAAGCAGGTTAATATAGGACCGCTTTTGAGCTGTCCTAAATTAACCCACTTATGTATGCGGGTCCTGGCACTGAATGTTGCCAACATCTGCAAAACCCCTGGCTCCTACCTAATGCTGCTCCCTGTAATACCCCCTGACCTGCCCACTTTTTCTGGGACCGGGCAAAGGCAATATTCAACGGTACTGCCTGCTTTAGTGCCACTGAATATTGGAGGTTAGGTGGTGGTAAGTTATCTAAGCGTGCAGGGGAGGGTCCTGCCTGCTTAAATCACTTTGAATATTGGTCAGAAAATCTTATTTCTTGAGATAAGATTTTAATACTAAAAGCTTATCTTTCTCTGTGGTAAAAGTGATAAGGAGGGGTAGCCCTAGATGAAATATTATCAGAGATAGCTTCAATTTAACTAATTGCATAGAATCATCTCCCTCCAGTAGATCAAATTCTCCTACTCTATCAGCCATGGCACGAGATTTAAAGGAAAGGTAATAACATTAAGAAAATTTACATTTTCGGTAAGCAATAGTACCAGTACCTCCTTCAAATATTTCTGAAACAATATCTCAGCAGACAGTAATCTCGTAACAAGAAAATTAAAGACTCTAAGACTCCTGGCTCTGAGGGAGTTCTCCAGACACTCTTAACCCATACTGAGTAGAAAGACCGTCCTTAATTGCCAGGGAGCCAGTAGCCTGTAGATTGGTACCTTGAGGTTCCATTTTATGGATTCTGTTTTCCAAATATGAAAATTTAGTATCCATATCCTCCAATTTAGTGCCCGCTTCTTGGGAGAATTGTCAGAGCTTTCCCACTGCCCCTCCCATCCTGGATTTAATCCTAGTCACAACAAATATCTTTCAAAGTAATGTCTTTTAGTAGGAACATCTATAGTGGATCCACAGATGGAAGACTAACTTGTTTAGGGAGCTGGACTTGATTTCCTCCTGAAGGGAGGTGTATAGGAAAACCATCTCCGGCAAGACCCCCAGATGTAAGCACCTTGGAGGATCCAGGAAACAAGTAAGCAAGCGGTCCACTAGTCCCAAAAGGATGAAATATGTAGAATCAGACATGACTGATAGATGATAAAATCTTTTTTTGTAGAAACACAGTTAAAAGTACAAACAAGAAAATAGAAGTACAAATCATAACAACATCAGCATTTCAAACCATAATAAATAATAATAACTTAATTATAAACTCTCAAACAATTAAGGGGCCTACCGCATGACTCTTGCGGTAATTTCATTTTTGGCACATGTCCGAAAAATAATTTGATGCACATAGGTCATTACTGCCCAGTTACTGCGTGAGGTCAATGTCTGACGGTAAGGTCTCAGGCACAAAATGGACGCGCAGCAATTTTCATTTTGCCGCACGTCCATTTTTGGCAAAAATTTAAAAAAGTTATTTTTTACAGGTTGTTTATTTTCTCCGAATCTGCCTTTGCTAATCAAGCAGCGGAAGCAGTGGCCCGTCTCATCTCTCTCTGGGCAAAGTTACATATGCCCTCCAAATATCTAGCTTTCCCAACTTTGAATCTGCTCATGACAGGCTTACACCGTCAGGCAGTATGGACTCTTGTAATTAGAAAGGAACCCAGTATGTAGTAGATATAATAAGATAGTTTATTACAATCTTACCAATGGTAATACAGGTAGGTTAAGCATTCACATAATGGAACCGCATATCATGGCACGTCCTCTCTCTCTCTAGCCTTCTGGAGTCTCCCTTCTCTGTTCGTCTTCTCCTCTCATCTCCTTCTTCTTCTCGTCTCGTCTCGTCTGAACTAATACTCCTCAAACTGCTGCTTATATACAATTTTGGCCCTATTCATTTCAATGGACCCCAGCTGTCTCAACAGGGCTCCTAGTCCTTATCAGTTGATCAGAATGACTTCACATATTCCCAAACCTTCCTGTAGCCCCCCCTTTGAATGTTCTCACCTGGGGTGCAGCTGACCCAGCACTATCTCTACGTAACCATAGCAACTCTTGCTTATGACGTCTTGCAGGTGCCAATCTCAGGATTGTTTATAGAGTAGATTGCCCCCACCCTTGCCAGTTCAGCACTTGCCACAGTGAAATGTAACTGTGTCAAAGGTGATCTCTGATTTAAGAAGCCTAGCTCTTATTATGAGCCATTGGCCTGTATTTTACTGAGAGCAAGGGCTAGCATAACTCTTCATTCCCCTGTTGCCAGGCCCCTCAGAGGGGGCTGGCACACATGACTACTAGTGGGTGTGGCCGTCCTTTCCAGAGGGCTCTTAGAGTTCTGTGGGGGGGAATGTATAGGATTGAGGTGACATGGGTGCTCTGGCACAATAAGGAAAAAGGCCATAGCAAGAGTCAGTATGTGGATATATAATTATATGCTGGATGAAATGCAGCATTAGGTTTCCCCTTTTATCATAACCAACCCAAGGGGCCCAACTTTCTTACACCCACCCCTCTAGGGCGGAGCTAGACTTGGAAACATGTGAAGTCAATTAAGTCTAGGTACCATACAATGGAATCAATAAGGTCAAGTGCATATGATTGTGATTGATTAATATATCATGATTACAAAGCTGATGTTGGAAGGCGGGGGAAAGAAAACTTTCAAAGTTTATCAATAGTCCAACTTTGAATGTGTAAATATAGCTAAAACTGGTGTTAATAGGGAACAAATATTTCATTTTAGCATTGAAAAAGGATTAATATTGGCCAAATAATGAATAACTACTGCAAATTCAGGAGCATTATAATTACAAGTATTGCAAAGGCTAAGCTATGGGTGTTATAGGCCTACATTATATATGAAGAGCCTGCTGCTTAACCTGCAGTAGTCTTATAATTATGAGCAGGATAATAGTTTTGTAATTATCTTACTGCTAGGTGTAATGGATCTAGATCATATATGAAGGCACTATTGAGTTATAGTGTTTTTGGAACATACATAGGAACATAATCTTCTTGTTCCTTTATACAGAATATGAAGCAAATATGTGTTAAATGAATTGATCTGCTTCACTTTCACTTGATGAGTAAGAAATCATCAACAGTAGAAAACAGTCTGCTTAGTTACTATTTGAGGTATAGTGATGAAAGGTACAACAGTTTAAAAAAATAGAGAGAAAACAATCTAAACCTGCCTATACAAATTAGAAAAATGTAACAAACTAGAAAGAAACATATGATGGTTCAATTAAACAGCATAAGCAGAATAAATATCTTCCTTAATAAAAGAGGTACACTTGCGTTACAGGCAATAAGAGTAAAATAAACAGCAGTGGTCCTACACAGACTTTTATGGTGGAAATGTAGTTTGTCTTGTACTGAGAGTAGTAACAAGGAGGCTTAAAACAAACCTCTGAACATAGGGAATAATGCACCAGATAACAGTATCAACATCTGATTTAGTAGCTAATTTTGTCTGCTAAGGCAAAAAGATCTTGTAATACCTTTATAATGGAATCATCAGTGTCAGTATTACTGGGAATGTAAGTATAACAATGATTTCTGGCTTTAAATTAATCAAGTACCCCTCTTGATAGTGACAATAGAGGATGAAAAACCAAGGATGCCACCTACTTTGACCAATGTTATAAGTGACATACCAAAAATATACAGGTTCTCTGATAGAGGGTCTGATTGTTGGATGTGTAATCTGTTAATTTTAATTTGTCCACATCCCTGAAAAATTTCAAAGTTATCAAACATGGACCTATTAGATCTGGTAGTCCATGTATCAAATATAGGGTAACAGAAAATATTTAATCTAGTTAAAGGGTCTCAGTTAGGATCATCATCCATTCCAGGATCCCAATTTAGGGGGTGAGTGGGACAGGTACCGTTCAGAAGCTCATTAGAGTGAGCACCAGCCATTTAATAACTAGGCAGGTGTAATGCAAAAAGTATGGAATGTAAAGTCAAAAGAAAATAATAAAACAAAACAAATGATGATTGGTATTGTCAGGAATTATAAAATTAAATAGAATTAAAAAGGGCAAGTCATGATTAGATATAGGGTGTCAATTAAAACAGAGTAAATCAACTGTTGGGGTACCTAGGGTGGATTCTTGTGATTATTACTATGTATACTGAAAAAACCAGTGAGTCTTTTCAAATGTATAGCAGATTAGTCCTGGAACCAAAATTAGGAATAATAGAAGTACAACAAGTCCCAATACAGTCTTTGGAGTACAGAGTACAGTGTCCTCTTCTGGGTAGTTGGACTTGCATCACACGGTTCCACTGGAAAGATGGCAAGTGCAGTAGTAGGCTCTCTTTGATGGGAAATGTTCCATTCAGGTAAGGTGATAATGGCTGTAGTTGTCAGATGCTTGGAAAATGTTCTTTTAGTCCATGAACTTGAAGTGGTGGCGGAGGCCGCAGAACCAGTGGTAACTGCTGAGCTGGTGGGGATGGCTTGAAAGGGAATGAATCAGGAGCCTTGTAGATGCAGATGTCTTTTAGGTGGACCCAGGATGTGTGGTCTTGCAACTTGACTAATTTGGAAGGGTCCTATGTAAATAGGGATGTAGTACTTCCGGTGAACCAAATCTCCAACTTTGAGAGCTTTTGGATAACCGGTGGCAGGGGAAGGGCTATCATTACACTCCCCTCTTCTGACTGAGATTTCCTGTGAAAATCGAAGACAGAAAAAGTAATGATAATAAACAGAATATTGGCAGGCAAGTTGTTATCAGGATTAGCTTTAAAAAGGCAGATGGGGTGGCTTGAAGAGCTAACAAGGCAAGCAGCAGAGCATTGAGCCAATCGTGAATTCAATTTACCATAAGTTGTATTAATTTAGTTTTTTTAAAAGTGCATTGTAGTGCTCAACTAGGCCATTGCTAGTAGGTTTGTAAATACAAACAGTATGATGTGAAATACTTAGTACAGGAATAAAAAGACTTTAGGAACTCATCAAAAATGAAAACCATTGTCTGTAGTAATTTTGCAGGGTTTGCCAAATATAGGAATAATCTCTTTAATGCAAGGATAAGTTTCTATTTATTATTATTATTTTGTTAAAAAATTTTAGAAAGCATCTATGCAGACAAGCAGGTACCTTTTAACTTTGACAGGTATCTGCATATCTGTAAAATCAGTATAGGCCGGGCCCTTGCACAAGTGACCAGTAGGTATACAGCAGACGATACACTGATCTGGAATAACTTCAGTTAGAGAAGCTTTCTCATATGGTTTTCAAAGTTGTTGCCAGTAATTCTGATATACTGCCTGAGAAACAGAAAAGCATTATGAAAAGAAAAATTTAGAGAATTAGGGAAATTCAGCATTGGGTATATTCTAAGGGATACCCATTCTTGTGAAATACCTAATCCAGGTAGGGGTACTTATTATTATGAAAAAGAAATAAGCAGTTTGTGTAGAGACTTCAACTATTGTTGTGTAAATAAATGTGATCTGTTTGAGAGCATATACAGAGAAATAGAAACAAGATATAAATATTATATGGGAATAACACTGTTTGTTGTTATTGTGTAGACAGACAAAAAGCATTATAACTCAAAAAGCTTGAAGGTAGAATAGAAGGCCTCACATAAATAGAGCACAGAGGATAGCAGATACATTACCACATTCAAACTTTTCAAAATTCCTCTGGACCTTCTACGACTTTGCTCTGCACCATCGCGACTTGCGAAAATCTTTCTTAAGGGTCTGTCATGTGAATGTCTACTTATATGCACTTATAGAAAGCACATCCAATGATACATGAACAGCTAGACTATTTTACATTGCAAACATTTCTGAAACCTATCATATTTGAAAATATCATTTCCTTATAACCTTTATAATTATCCCAAAAATGAATGGGATTCTCACATCCAATTACCTTCCTCCGCAACTTAATCAAAACTATACTGGAAATTTGTATCATGATAGCCCCCATGGTGGCTAAAAAGAAGGAAAAAAAGACAATTTGCAAAGTCAGAAAAATAAAAATAATTAAAAATAAATAAATAAAGTTGAATGGCAGGCTTTGAACCCATCAACTTGGTCATATGGAATGAGTGCAGTAGAAATGAGAGTATGGACTGAGTAAATGAGCAGGATTGAGAAAGCAGCCTGTTCATTTCCATTGCATAAGTTTTGCTAGTGTAACTGAAGACTGCAAAATAGAGAAAAAAATAAAAAAATCTTGTGAAGGGGGGTGGAGGGGACGTCAGGGGGAGGGGGTAGGAGGCATAGAGGAAGGAGGGGCCATGCGGGGCGAGGAAGAGAGGGCTGAGGGAAGAGGAGGGGCTATGTAGGGAGAGGAAGGGAGGGCCGAGAGGGAAGAGGGGGGGCTATGGAGGGAGAGGAAGGGAGGGCTGAGGGGTAGAGAAAGGGAGGGCTGAGGGGGAAGAGAAAGGGAGGGCTGAGGGGGAAGAGGGGGGCTGTGTAGGGAGAGAAAGGGAGGGCTACGGGGGATAGGGGAGGGGTAGAGGAGGGAGAGGAAGGGAGGGCTGCGGGGGATAGGGGAGGGGTAGAGGAGGGAGAGGAAGGGAGGGCTGAGGAGGGAGAGGAAGGGAGGGCTGTGGAGGGAGAGAAAGGGAGGGCTGAGGGGGAAGAGGGGGGCTGAGGAGGGAGAGAAAGGGAGGGCTGAGGAGGAAGAGGGGGGGCTGTGGAGGGAGAGGAAGGGAGGGCTGAGGGGGAAGAGGGGGGGCTATGGAGGGAGAGAAAAGGAGGGCTGAGGGGGAAGAGGGGGGCTATGGAGGAAGAGAAAGGGAGGGCTGAGGAGGAAGAGGGGGGCTGTGGAGGGAGAGAAAGGGAGGGCTGAGGGTGAAGAGGGGGGCTATGGAGGGAGAGGAAGGGAGGGCTGAGGGGGAAGAGGGGGGCTATGGAGGGAGAGGAAGGGAGGGCTGAGGGGGAAGAGGGGGCTATGGAGGGAGAGAAAGGGAGGGCTGAGGGGGAAGAGGGGAGCTATGAAGGGAGAGAAAGGGAGGGCTGAGGGGAAGAGGGGGGCTGTGGAGGGAGAGAAAGGGAGGGCTGAGGGGGAAGAGGGGGGCTATGGAGGGAGGAAGGGAGGGCTGAGGGGGAAGAGGGGGGGCTATGGAGGGAGAGAAAGGGAGGGCTGAGGGGGAAGAGGGGGGCTATGGAGGGAGAGAAAGGGAGGGCTGAGGGGAAGAGGGGGGCTGTGGAGGGAGAGAAAGGGAGGGCTGAGGGGGAAGAGGGGGGGCTATGGAGGGAGGAAGGGAGGGCTGAGGGGGAAGAGGGGGGGCTGTGGAGGGAGAGAAAGGGAGGGCTGAGGAGGAAGAGGGGGGCTGTGGAGGGAGAGAAAGGGAGGGCTGAGGGGGAAGAGAAAGGGAGGGCTGAGGGGGAAGGGGGGGCTGATGGGGGGATAGGAAGGAGGGGGTAGAGGTGGAGTATGGGGTGGGGTTAATGCATCCGGGGTGTGCAGTGGCAGGGTGAGATCAGGACCAAAGGACACCTGACCTGCTGTTACCTGGAGTGCCAGGTCATCAGCTAAATTGCTGTTATTAGGGGATTGGACGAGTGATCTGTATAATATAGATCAAGCATAAAGGAGTCTAGAATTTGGGCATGAAAAAGTGCAGTGCATTTTAAATATTCCTCTGTCCTGTAATTCAGCAGCTGTGAAACAGAAAATAGTTAATTTGTAGGCAGACGAATCTGCGCTTGTAAACAGAAAGACAGTTCATAAATCTTTACACACACAATGACGTCGGGAGAGCAAATGGAAGGGAAAAAATTTCCTTTAAAGTACTCCGGTAGCAGAAAATACAGATATAAATCAAAAGAGAGTTGAACAGAAAGCAGTAAACGGTGGGAATTTATTAAAAATCAAAAGTGAGAAATAATGAGTTTTATCTTGTCAGCGGCATTGCTTATCTTTAAAACTTTAAAGAAAACTGTTCAGTGCTACAGACAAGTATTATAGACAAGTAGCAGAAGAAAATACAGCTGTTAATCAAAAGAGAGTTAGTCAGAAGGCAGTGAATAGTGAGACTTCATTATTCAGATGTTTGAAGTAAGGAAAAAAATAGAGGATCACATTTTTTCAGTTTTTTGTTTCCAGTCTGTGAATAACAAAGTAAGAAAAAAAGTAACAGAATAGATAACTCTATCTGTAAACCACTAGTTTGCGGGAGTTCATAGTGAATGTTTAAATAACCAGGCTAGGGCTTCCGGTGGCTTTAGGGGGAAGCGCCATAGAATTCTGTCTCAATCAGATAATAACTAAATCATTATCATGCTACAAGCAGGGTGTGAGAAAAAGAAAACCCAAAAGTAAGAAATAAAGAGTTTATCCTGTTACACAGAAGTTTTAGAAATAGCGGCACCTCTCTGCCAGGGGAGGGGAGGGGAGGGGGGGGAGAGTACTCAGCATAACCTTGAAGTACAGAAAAATGAAACTGTCAGGCTTTCCCAGTGTGAGCGTTTACACAGAGAAAAGCAGAGATGCAGCTTTAAGCATGAAGCACAGAAGAATGCATTTGTAGTCTGAGTAACTCGGGCTCAAACCAGATGGACACAAGACCATTCTGTTGTATTTTTTTTTTCCTAAGAATGAGTTGCACAGTATATTTAAAAAGTTAGCTAAAAACAAATCTATTAAGGGGATTCTGGAGTTGAAAAGACTGACGAACTGGGACCATTTTATTCCTAAGTAAATATCAGATAAAGTAATGGCATTAAACCATGGCATGTTAGCACAAGGTATGGTAAAAAAACAAATATGGATAATACAGTAATTCAAGACAGTGTAGGAAGTAACCACTATTTAGAATTAAGTCAGAAGAGACAGTAGGACTACTAAAACTAGAACATTACCAAACACACTCAGAATAACTTCTAATCTTTAATCTAATAGTTTAAGCATTGTTCTTCACAATAGTACAGTTGAGCAAAGTGATTATAGGGTCCAAATAATTTGCTCAGGTACGGTCCACGCCTAGTTATTGAGAATGGCTTTGGTCCGGGTTCCACAAGGGGAACGATTGCTGGACAGGGGGATTATTACACCGGGCATGCTTATGAAAAGACTGTTGACATATGGCAGAAAAATGGCCCAACCTATGACAGCGCCCACACCTAATATGCTCGCCACAATCTAGGCTGGCAACTTCTGGTTCTCGCAAGACATTGGGAGCTTTGTCTATTTTGTCAAGGGTAGACACAGAGTTAATTTGTAACTGACCTAGATTAGCATTGCCCGAAGTGATAGGGAGTGACAAGGGGTTCACTGGTTTAGATGGCTGTTTAAATTTTACTGTTTTAGAGGGTTGTTTAAAGGTTACAGATCTCGGGACTGAAGGGCGGGTCTGGAGCCGGGATTCTGGTCCAGAGCTAGAAGGGATTGCAGTAGTAGGGACACTTGGCAGGGGTACAGGTTGAGGAAGAACGGGAGGAGGAACAGGTATAACAGCACCTGGGATGACAGGTTGAAGGATAATAGGGATAGCAGCACCTGCAACTGTGGTGGCGGCACCTGGAACAATGGTTGGAGGAATGGCAGGGATGGCAGCACCTGGATCAGTGGGCTGGGGGATGGCAGGGGCAACAGCACCTGGAATCATGGGTCCTGGACCGGAAGGAACAGGGACAGGTGACAGATCTACCGTACCGGAGATCTGTACAGATGTGGGCTTATTCAGAGTGATGGGATGGGTGGGGGGAAGTGGAGGTGTGGGATTCAGAAGGTGGGGTGGTATGGGCGTATATCCAACGGCATGCCACAATTTAAAAGTTTGTTGGAAAGACCTGGCTCATATGGAGGCGGAGTCCCCGCATATGAAGGTACAGCCATGGGTGCAGTGTCATCCAAGGGTGGATGTGCTGGGCTTTGGGTGTTGAGCAGAGGATTAGAATTACCTTCTTGCTCCCCAATAAGAATAAATTTGTCTATGGCATTGAGATTTTTATCTCTGGACTTCACTTTTTTATGGGAGTTGTTGTAAGTAATTAAACCACGTAATTTGGCAGGTTCAAAAAAGCTGGACATGGGCCAATCAAGGGTCTTATCCTTGGCATTCCAAACTTTGAAAAATTTCTTACAGATACGGGCGAGAGCCTTTTTTTCATTCTGGAAGAACTTTAGAATTGTGTCTAAGGGCTTGGGCTTGGTCATAGTCAGAAAAGTATATGGCACAAAGGGTGGTACAACTGGTGTTGTGTAATTATGTGCTTAACTTTATTACAGTGTGAAAGGGGTTTAATAGACTGACTAAATCTTCATTAGAAATTGATTCTAACAAAAATGAAGTGAATTTTATACTTACCTGTCTTCAGAACTTTCCAGTGTGCAGGGATACTTCACAAAAGGGAAGGAAATCTGTGAATAAGTCTAAGTAAAAAGAAAAGGTTGCCTAGGGCAATTTCATAAAGGTACAATTATAGCTGAACCGGTCAAAAACAAAAAAGAAAATTACAATGTGCACGCAAACAAAAAATCCTCAATATGTGTTTGTAATAGTCAAGGTACTTAGCAAAACCCCGCGGTCTAAACCTGGCCCATCAATTAGTGCGTCCACTTATTGAGAGTACACTCAGGATCCATTACAAGACACTTAAGACAGGGTGGCTAAAGGTTACCTGTATTACAAAAAAAAACCGCGGTTCACCTTGAACCGGAAGAAAACAACCCTCAACCTCTGTCAGGAGATCGGACAAAAAAAACAACAAACAAACCCTCAGTTACTCTGAACTGGACAAACTCTCGGTCACGCTAGACCGGGGAAAAGAAGCAAACCCTCAGTTACTCTGAACTGGACCCTCAGTGTCACTGGACTTGACCCTCAGTTTCACTGGACTGGACCCTCAGTCTCTCTGGACTGGACCCTCAGCCTCTTTGGACTGGACAAACTCTCGGTCACGGTAGACCGGGGAAAAGAAGAACCCTCAGTTCCACACCTAGAACTGGAATAACCCTCAGTCAATTTAGACTGGAATACAAAATTCCATATCATCAAGCTGATCAATCCATAGACTGGTGGGTTGTGTCCATCTACCAGCAGGTGGAGATAGAGAGCAAACTTTTGCCTCCCTATATGTGGTCATGTGCTGCCGGAAACTCCTCAGTATGTTCTCTATCTCAGCAGGTGGTGGTCACACACAGCAGCAGCTCTGGCTAGGCCTCCAAGCCTAATCCTTAGGTTTTGTTGAGGCCTGGGGTTGAGGGCTCTTTTGAGCAAGTGCAAACCTGGTGGTGCCAGGTCCCTCCTTTTCTCCCCCCTCCCGCTGGCTCCGTTTAAAAAAAAAAAAAAAAAAAAAAATTTTAAACGTCTTTAAAGGTGTTTAATTCGACGTTTCTTTAAACGTTCATTGCAGCTACTCACTGGGACACCAGTTCGTTACAGCTCGGAGCGGCAAGCAGGTAATTTTACCTTTTTATAGCGGGCAGGGGGTTCCCCGATTCTTCTCCTCGTGGCAATGGCGTCGGAGGGCGAGGGCGCAAAGGGTCGCTCCCCGGATCGCTGGAGCGCTTCTAGAGGGGATGCGGGGGTTTTACAACCTGATTCGCCCTTGATGGGTGACAGTTTAGTGACCGATGAATGTCCTGGTCGTTCCTCCGGCGTGGCGGTTTTTTCCCGCCATAAACGCCCATCCCCCACTCCTCGCCTCCGCCATCTTGGCCGGCCACGCGGCTCGGACGGCTTCTTCGTGGGCCGCCCTTGAGGTTGGAGACATTAATGCCATGAACGCCCTTAATTTGGGCGACGGCACAAGCGGCTAAAGTTAAGCGCCGTTCTTCCCGCGCGGCTCCTTCGCGGAGTTTCGCGCCGGACGCCATTTTGGATGCGCAGCATGTCTCTCCCCCGCTATTGCGAGCGCCGGTTGAGAGTGCGTCTAGGGCTGTTGCCCAGGCTGCGGAAGTGCTCAGTCTGGGGGGTTTCTCCCCCGAGTTTGTTTTGCTGCTGCATCAGGCTTTCCTCATGCAAAATGCTGCCCCTGCTCCCTCTTCTGATAAAGAGGTTGAGGTTCCCAGAGGTAAACGCCCTCGGGTTGATTTCCAGGCCTTGGAGGACTTTGTCTCCTCCGATGTAGATGAGGGCAACGTGTCTGAGGTCTCCCAACGGTCCTTTGCGGATTCCTTGGAGGAGATAGATCCCCGCTCGGATGGAGCGGATGACCCCTCTGCAGCGCGGCTTTTTAGCCCAGAGGATTTGCCCAACCTGTTTTTACAGGCCATGGACACTTTGAAGATTTCCTCTCCGGAGGACGTCTCTCCCTCAGCCCCTGTTGGCTCTGCCATTATGCTGGGGACGAAGCGCCCGCCTAGATCCTTCCACGTGCATGATGCCATGCACACCTTAATTGCGGCTCAATGGGATGTCCCGGAAACGAGCCTTAAAGTGGCTAGGGCTATGTCCCGCCGCTATCCTTTGGCTGTGAGTGAACGTGAGGCCTATCTGTGGCCTACCGTGGATTCTTTAATCACTGCGGTGACTAAGAAAACGGCGTTGCCGGTGGAAGGTGGCACGGCCCTAAAGGACGCCCAAGACAGAAGATTGGAGGCGGCCTTAAGGTCGTCCTTTGAGGCAGCTGCTTTAAGTTTGCAGGCCTCAGTTTGCGGCTCCTATGTGGCCAGGGCGTGCCTGACTATGGTGCAGCGGGCTTCCCCCTCGGATCTTTCCTTGTGGGCTGATTGGCCGGCCCTGGAATCGGGCTTAGCCTATTTGGCAGACTTGCTGTATGATGTCTTGAGAGCCTCAGCTAAAGGCATGGCTCAGACAGTCTCTGCGCGGCGGTGGCTTTGGCTGAAACATTGGTCTGCTGACCACGCCTCTAAATCCCGCCTGGCTAGATTGCCTTTTAAAGGCAAGCTGCTCTTTGGGGTCGAGCTGGACAAAATCGTGTCCGATCTCGGCACGTCTAAGGGCAAGAAATTACCAGAGGTCAGGGCTCGGGCTAGTACTCGTCCCGGTACCTCCAGAGGACGGTTGCTGGAAGCCCGTCGGTACCGCCCCGGGCAAGTCGGGTTCCTCTGCCCCCTCTTCCTTCAAGAGGAATTTCTCCCCCAAGCAGCATTCCTTTCGCAGAGACCGCCGTCCCGGAGGTGCTCCCTCCGGTCCTCCCCCAGGGTCTCGTACCCAATGACGGGGCCTTGGTCCACGCCCCAGTGCAGATTGGAGGACGGCTGTCCTCGTTTCTGGGCGAGTGGACCACTATAACTTCAGACGCGTGGGTGCTGGAAGTCATCAGAGACGGCTACAAGCTAGAGTTCTGCCAACCCTTAAGAGACGGGTTTGTACTCTCTCCCTGCAAGTCTCCGGTCAAGCTGTGGCAGTGCAGCAGACCTTGGACAACCTGATCCGCCTGGGTGCGGTCGTTCCGGTGCCAAAAAATCAGATTGGCAAGGGACGTTACTCCATTTACTTTGTGGTTCCAAAGAAAGGAGGTTCTGTCCGGCCTATCCTCGACCTCAAAGGGGTCAATCGGGCCTGGAAAGTGAGGCACTTTCGCATGGAGACTCTCCGCTCTGTTATAGCGGCAGTGAAGGCAGGAGAGTTCTTGGCTTCCTTGGACATCAAGGAAGCGTACCTGCATATTCCCATCTGGCCTCCTCTCCAACGCTTTCTGCGTTTTTCAGTCCTGAGACGACACTTCCAGTTCAGAGCCCTCCCTTTCGGGTTGGCTACTGCTCCGCGGACCTTTTCCAAAGTAATGGGGGTCTTAGCGGCCTTCCTGCTAAAGGAAGGAGTACAAGTCCATCCTTATCTGGACGACTGGTTGATCCGAGCCCCCTCTTATGCAGAGTGCGGCAAAGCTATGGACCGGGTAGTTGCTCTTGTGAGCTCCCTGGGATGGATCATCAACTGGAAGAAGAGCCAGCTGCGCCCGACTCAGTCCCTGGAGTATCTGGGAGTTCGATTCGACACCCAAGTGGGCAGAGTGTTCCTGCCAGACAATCGGATTGTCAAGCTTCAGGCTCAGGTGGACTAGTTCCTAGTAGCCTCTCCTATTCGGGCTTGGGACTACGTGCAGCTGTTGGGCTCTATGACGGCCACGATGGAAGTAGTGCCCTGGGCCAGGGCTCATATGAGACCACTACAGCTATCTCTGCTGCTGCGCTGGACTCCGATGTCGGAGGATTATGCTGTGCGCCTTCCCGTGGACCCAGCAGTGCGCAAGGCGCTGAGCTGGTGGACGCAGACAGACAAGTTGTCTGCAGGATTGCCTCTGGTGACCCCGGAGTGGATTGTCGTCACGACAGACGCCTCTTTGATGGGCTGGGGAGCCCACTGCTTGGGAAGGACAGCGCAGGGGCTCTAGTCTCCTGCAGAGGCAAGTGGTCTATCAACCTCCTGGAACTCAGAGCCATTCGGTTGGTGTTATTGGAGTTCATCCCAGTACTGGTGTTGTAGCCTGTACGGGTCCTGTCGGACAATGCCACGGCTGTGGCCTATATCAACCGCCAGGGAGGTACCAAGAGCGCCCCTCTAGCCAAGGAGGCTATGAGTCTTTGCCAGTGGGCGGAAGCGAACCTGGAGCAGCTTTCAGCGGCCCACATTGCCGGAGTCATGAATGTCAAGGCGGACTTTCTCAGTCGCCATACCTTGGAGCCCGGAGAGTGGCAACTATCTGCTCAGGCGTTCTTGGACATCACGAAGCGCTGGGGCCAGCCGAGCCTAGATCTGATGGCGTCATCGGCCAATTGCCAAGTGCCGCGCTTTTTCAGCAGAGGACGGGACCCTCGATCCCTGGGAGTAGATGCTCTTCTCCAACAGTGGCCGACACAAGAGCTCCTCTATGTGTTCCCGCCCTGGCCCATGTTGGGCAGGGTGCTAGACCGGGTGGCAAAGCATCCCGGCAGGGTAATCCTGGTGGGTCCGGATTGGCCCAGACGGCCCTGGTATGCGGACTTGATCAGGCTCTCAGTCGACGATCCTCTGCGGCTGTCAGTGGAGCAGGGCCGGTTACATCAGGGTCCCGTGGTGATGGAGGATCCCTCTCCCTTTGGTCTTACGGCCTGGCTATTGAGCGGCAGCGTCTGAGGAAGAAGGGCTTCTCAGACAAGGTCATCGCCACTATGCTGAGAGCGAGGAAACGCTCTACTTCTACTGCTTACGCCAGGGTTTGGCGTATCTTTGCAGCATGGTGTGAAGCAGGCTCACTTTTTCCCTTCACTGCTCCAATTTCTTCAGTGTTGGCGTTCCTGCAAGAAGGTCTGGAGAAAGGCCTGTCGCTCAGTTCCCTTAAAGTCCAGGTAGCGGCTCTGGCTTGCTTCAGGGGCCGCCTGAAGGGTGCTTCCCTGGCTTCGCAGCCAGATGTGGTGCGCTTTCTCAAGGGAGTTAATCACCTGCGCCCTCCTCTGCACTCAGTGGTGCCTGCGTGGAATCTCAACCTGGTGCTAAGAGCATTGCAGAAGCCGCCGTTTGAACCCTTGTCAAGGGCATCTCTGAAAGACCTGATGTTGAAAGCAGTCTTTTTGGTGGCTATCACTTCAGCCAGAAGAGTTTCCGAGCTCCAGGCGCTCTCATGTCGAGAGCCTTTTCTACAGTTCACTGAGGCAGGAGTGACTATTCGCACAGTGCCTTCCTTTCTGCCCAAGATTGTTTCTCGCTTACATGTGAATCAGCAGCTCTGTCTCCCTTCCTTTCGTAGGGAGGACTACCCAGAGGAGTACTCTGCTCTTAAATATCTGGATGTGAGACGAGTCATCATCAGATACTTGGAAGTGACCAATGATTTCCGGAAATCGGATCATCTGTTTGTCCTGTATGCAGGTCCTCGTAGGGGTCTGCAGGCTGCTAAGCCTACAGTGGCAAGATGGGTCAAGGAAGCCATTGCAGCGGCTTATGTGGCCGCGGGGAAGGTGCCGCCTATCCAGCTGAAGGCTCACTCCACAAGAGCTCAGGCGGCCTCGATGGCAGAGGCCGGTTCCGTCTCCTTGGAAGAGATATGCAAGGCGGCAACTTGGGCTTCGGCCCATACATTCTCCAAGCATTACCGCTTGACTGTGGCTGCTCGGGCGGAGGCCCGGTTTGGAGCTTCAGTGTTGCGGTCAGGGATTTCTATGTCCCGCCCTGGGTGAGTACTGCTTCGGTACATCCCACCAGTCTATGGATTGATCAGCTTGATGATATGGAAGGTAAAATTATGTATAATCATACCTGATAATTTTCTTTCCATTAATCATAGCTGATCAATCCATAGCCCCTCCCAGATATCTGTACTGTTTTTATTCTGGTTGCATTTCAGGTTCAAGTTCAGTCTTCAGTTACTTCAGAAAGACTTCGTGTTCAAGTTTTTTCACTTGGATTCTTCAAGAGTTAAGACGAGTTTGTGTTACAGTGAGCTGCTGCATTCCTCTCCCCTCCGTTTTACGGGGCTGGATTGAGACTTAAAATTCTGCCGGCACTCCCTCCCGCTTCGTGCGGCTGTAGGGCAGTTTTGTACCCCTCCCGCTTCGGCGGTGTTAGGGTCAGTCAGCTCCTCCCGCGGTTGCGGTTGCAGGATAAGCCAGATCCCCCCGCATCGGCGGGTGTGGTGTCCCTCCCCCGCTCCGCGGGGATGAGCTGGACGGATTCCCCTCCCCCACTTGTGTGGGGATGAGCTGGGTTAATTCCCCTCCCCCGTTTCGGCGGTGGTGAGCTGGGCAGAGTGTCCCTTCGTGGGTGTAATTCTCTAAGTGCTGAGTCCTGCGGATGGAGCTTTGATATCGACATACTGAGGAGTTTCCGGCAGCACATGACCACATATAGGGAGGCAAAAGTTTGCTCTCTATCTCCACCTGCTGGTAGATGGACACAACCCACCAGTCTATGGATTGATCAGCTATGATTAATGGAAAGAAAATTATCAGGTATGATTATACATAATTTTACCATATCCCTCAGTATTAAACTGGAACTCTTGGTCACCTTGACCAATATAAAACCTCTCGGCCAACTGTAGACCGGTGAACATAAAATAAACCTATTTTTTAAAAAAACGAAATGGTCAGCTAAAATTATAGTACCTGAATGAGGGCAACCCCAAAAAAACACTTGTTGGTATTCACAATAAAAGATTCATCTGGGGGACAATTTGGAAAGTACCCCATATAGAGGCACCTAGACAATCAATTCTATATATTCACAACGGGCTGGGACAGTAAGGATAAAAACTACTTTTAAAATCAGCGTGGCTATGCTGCTTCAGCAGGGCTGAATTGGTAAGCAAGCTAGGATTGGCAGCCTTCCCAGAAACAAGAAACCCTGAAAACAAAGTAATATCGGTACCCAATATTAAAGATGCCCAGATTTAAAGGTGGCAGATTTAAAGAGGGACCCTAAGAGAAACCCACAGCTGTGCACAAGGACAGTAAAAAGTGTGTTTGAAATCAGCTTGTCTATCCTGCTTCAGTGAGTGTCTTTAGACAGCACAAGCAGGGCTGAATCGGTAAACAATGTATGGTTGGCCACTTGCCCAGAAACAAGACAAAGAAAATGTACTGTGCAATGGCCAGTCTCAAAAAAATTGTCCTGCACGAAGCCTAAAACCTTCAAAAGTACCTTGGTAGAGGTTAGAAGGTGCTTCTTACTCCCTTTATTAGTACTGGGGAAAGCGCAGCAACCCACAGACTGTAAGAAGTCCAGAACCTACACAAAGGGTGGGATCAGTCTTCAGTAATTGGAAACTGGCTAACTAAAAAAAATTAACCCAGCTAAAGGTGGTAATTTGGGACCGCAGCCAGGGGAAGGCTGTTTGTGTATCAGAAAGTGCTGCCGAAGGAGGCAGACTGAAAATCTAGAGATAGGGAATCATAAATCTCATCGGCGTTAAGGGAAGGACCCTTGCATAAGTCCACCGTCGAGAATATGTTGAAAAAAAAAGTTGTACCAGTTTCGAGAAATGAAACCGGAATTGAAAGATATGAAAAAGATAAGAGAGGGAGTTAGTTAGATGGATTTAGGAGCAATACAGTTGACAGAGGATAGACAGCGAGAGGTTAAAAAGAATACCTGTGTAAATGACTGTTTAACTTGTACCACTTCAGCATAGAACAGGGACAAAAAATGAACGGAAAAGGGGGAGAAAAAAAAAAATCACTTTCTGAGCTTTTAAAAGTAAACTGTAGAGCCTTCTCTGCCGAAGCAGTGCTGGACTGATAAGGCAGCTAAAGTGGGCAAGCTTCCCAGATTCTCATGTCCTTGAGATAGTGAACTACAGCACTTGTTAGGGAAAACTTTTAAAAGCTACAGAAAGAAATGGCAGTTTCGGGAGCCTGGATAAGGATATTAAAAAATGTGAGAAAAAGTGTTTAGAACTTATAGCTCTTCGGGCAATTTTAAATAAATTTACAAAGGCAGATTCAAAGCCCAAGAGGGAATAACCATCCTCTGGCTACCAATATGTTTATTTTCTCCGAATCTGCCTTTGCTAATCAAGCAGCGGAAGCAGTGGCCTGTCTCATCTCTCTCTGGGCAAAGTTACATATGCCCTCCAAATATCTAGCTTTCCCAACTTTGAATCTGCTCATGACAGGCTTACACCGTCAGGCAGTATGGACTCTTGTAATTAGAAAGGAACCCAGTATGTAGTAGATATAATAAGATAGTTTATTACAATCTTACCAATGGTAATACAGGTAGGTTAAGCATTCACATAATGGAACCGCATATCATGGCACGTCCTCTCTCTCTTGCCTTCTGGAGTCTCCCTTCTCTGTTCGTCTTCTCCTCTCATCTCCTTCTTCTTCTCGTCTCGTCTGAACTAATACTCCTCAAACTGCTGCTTATATACAATTTTGGCCCTATTCATTTCAATGGACCCCAGCTGTCTCAACAGGGCTCCTAGTCCTTATCAGTTGATCAGAATGACTTCACATATTCCCAAACCTTCCTGTAGCCCCCCCTTTGGATGTTCTCACCTGGGGTGCAGCTGACCCAGCACTATCTCTACGTAACCATAGCAACTCTTGCTTATGACGTCTTGCAGGTGCCAATCTCAGGATTGTTTATAGAGTAGATTGCCCCCACCCTTGCCAGTTCAGCACTTGCCACAGTGAAATGTAACTGTGTCAAAGGTGATCTCTGATTTTAAGAAGCCTAGCTCTTATTATGAGCCATTGGCCTGTATTTTACTGAGAGCAAGGGCTAGCATAACTCTTCAAGGTGCACTGAAAAATGATTCTGCACACGCACAAAACATGCGTCTATACTACTGCAGGTCATTTTTCAGTACACCTTTGTAAAAGGGCCCCTAAATAAATTATCTGATGAATAATTGAACTACAAACAAACAGATCCTCATACTACAATTAAAAAACATCAAAGTGTGTTTTCATGACCAAGCAAGGTTCATTACATACCCTTTTGATGGAGACTATTCACCCAAGGTAATACTGCAATACAGGGGTGTAGCCAGACCTCGTGGTAGGGGGGGGGCCAGAGTCCGAGGTGGGGGGGGGCACATTTTTATCTGCTGCCCTGCCGCTCCCCCAGCTGCCCTGCCGCTTCCTACCCACTGCCACAGCAAATACCTTGGCTGGCGGGGGTCCCCAACCCCCACCAGCTGAAGCATTGTCCAGCGCCGGTCTCTGGCGCCGCAACGTTGCCTGCCCTGCTCTGTCTTCCCCTCACGTCCTGCATGCTCCTTTTAGTGAAACCTCAATTTTGTGCTGGATGTAAGGGGAAGACAGAGCAGGGCAGGCATCATGGCGGCGCCAGAGACCGGCGATGGACAACGCTTCAGCTGGTGGGGGTTGGGGACCCCTGCCAGCAAAACCAGGGGCCCACAGGAAATTGGGGGGGCAGGCCCCCCCTTGGCCCCATGTAGCTATGCCACTGCTGCAATAGTTAAGAATGAACACAAGTGAGGTTAAAAAGGCCCTGAACGTTTTTGTGGAATTGATCTATACTAATCCAGCTTATTTAATTTTCACAATAGGTTTATTGATATTCAAGTGCTACCGTTTCCTAGGTAGAGCCTTGTTGTGTGACTCCTGGAAGTTAGTTCTATTATTGTATAGCACAATTGC
The DNA here is from genome assembly GCF_901765095.1 of Microcaecilia unicolor. Classification (NCBI taxonomy): domain Eukaryota; kingdom Metazoa; phylum Chordata; class Amphibia; order Gymnophiona; family Siphonopidae; genus Microcaecilia; species Microcaecilia unicolor. The sequence continues at coordinate 234,095,041 of NC_044036.1, forward strand.
CATATAGGTCGAGTGTCTTTTGTAGAATTTTGTATTGATTCACAATATGTGTATGTGAGGCAGTCTGCAGACATGCCAGGTCACACGCATTCGGTGTGTAACACACATTTAGGCCCTTTCTCCAGCTCTCATGCCTAAATGTGTTTGTCACACACATTTGCTCTGTTTCCCGCCCCTACAGTTACACTCTGCTTTTATTCCCTTCATCAGGCAGCCTGGTATCTTTCTCTCCAACCCCCCACCCCCCGCACACCTCTAGCCTCATCTGTCTGGCCGGCAGTGTTGAAGACGCTCCTTCCGGCCAGTGCAGGCCTCCTCTCCTCTGCTGCAGCCAGCCCACCAGAAAGAGGAGGCGGTCCAGCCACGCAGAAGGGAGGAAGCCTGTGCTATCCAGAAGGAGCATCTTCAACACTGCTGGCCAGACAAGCGAGGCTTACGTTGCGGCAGGGGGCTTGGAAAATGATAGGTGCTGGGTCCGGGAAAGGTGGGTGGAGGAGGGGGACAAGAAGAGATATCTGGGGTAGGAGGCACAGCAATGCTGGACCCAGATACTGGACCTGGGGGGAGGGAAGCACACACATGGCAGGAGGGAGGAAAGTGAAGGAACAATTGCTGAACCCAGGAAGGACAGCAGGAGGGCAGGAGGAAGGGAAGAGAGAGGGAGAGATGCTGACCACTGGGTTGAAGGAGGGAGCAGAAAAGAAAGAAAAGAGATGGAGGCCCCTGGAGTTAGAAGGACAGGAGAGAAGGAAAAGAAATCGGGTCCTCGGAAGGTGAGTGAAGGAGTACATAAGTAATGCCATACTGGGAAAAGACCAAAGGTCCATCGAGCCCAGCATCCTGTCCCCGACAGCGGCCAATCCAGGTCAAGGGCACCTGGCAAGCTACCCAAACGTACAAACATTTTATACATGTTATTCCCGAAATTGTGGATTTTTCCCAAGTCAAGTCGATTTAGTAGCGGTCTATGGACTTGTCCTTTAGGAAACCATCCAACCCCTTTTTAAACTCTGTCAAGCTAACCGCCTTCACTACGTTCTCCGGCAACGAATTCCAGAGTTTAATTAAGCGTTGGGTGAAGAAACATTTTCTCCTATTTGTTTTAAATTTACTACACTGTAGTTTCATCGCATGCCCCCTAGTCCTAGTATTTTTGGAAAGTGTGAACAGATGTCTGGAGTGAGAGGCACAGCAATGCTGGACCCAGACACTGGAACCGGGGGTGGGGGGAGAGCATGCACATGGCAGGAGGTAGGGAAGCGAAGGAACAATTGCTGGACCCGGGGAGGAGGGGAGTGGGAGAGCTGGAGGGCAGAACAAACGGAAGAGAGAGGAAGAGATGCTGGCCAGTGGGGTGAGGGAGGGAGCAGGAAAGAAAGAAAAGAGATTGGTGGGAGTGGGGGGACAGGAGGGAAGGAAAAGAAATGTTGGGATGGGGGATCGGGGTAGGAGGAAAGTAAGAAAGATGCTGGCCCCTGTTGAGGCAGGACAGTAGGGAAGGAAAATAGATGCTGGCTTGTGGTGGTGATAGTGGGTGGGTGCGGGGACAGGAGGGAGAGAAGGAAGAAAGATGGAGAGATACTGGCCTTAGAGGTGGGGGTGGGGTGTGAGGGAAGGGAAGAATGAGGAGAGAAGCTGGGCATGGGGAGGGATAAGGAGAAAGAAGGGTAATTCTAGGGATGGGAAGGAAGGATAGAGGTATGGACACAGAGGAGAGATGGTGAACAGAGTAAGAATAAGGACACAGAGATGGGAAGTGCTCAATATAGCAAGAGGATAGGGGCAGAGACACAAGTACTGGACAAGGTGGATAGGGATCAACATGGAGAGTAAAGAAATGTTCTGGCAAGAGAGTTAATGGCCTAGTGGTTAGGGTGGTGGACTTTGGTCCTGGGGAACTGAGGAACTGAGTTCGATTCCCGGCACAGGCAGCTCCTTGTGACTCTGGGCAAGTCACTTAACCCTCCATTGCCTGCAGCATTGAACCTGCCATGAGTGGGAAAAAGCGCGGGGTACAAATGTAACAAAAATAAATAAATAAAAGAAAAGAAGAGAGATATTGTGTATCTGCATTTGCAAAAGGCATTTGACAAAGTACCTGATGAAAGACTCCAGAGGAAATTGTGGATAAAACTGGTTAAAAGATAGAAAACAGAGAGTAGGGTTAAATGGTCAGTATTCTCAATGGAGAAGGGTAGATAATGGGGTTCCCCAGGGGTCTGTGCTGGGACCACTACTTTTTAACATATTTATAAATGACCTAGAGATGGGAGTAACTAGTGAGGTAATGAAATTTGTTGATGACACAAAGTTATTCAAAGCTGTTAAATCGCAAGAGGATTGTGAAAAATAACAAGTGGACCTTACGAGACTGGGAGACTGGGCATCCAAATGGCAGATGACGTTTAATGTGAGCAAGTGCAAAGTGATGCATGTGGGAAAGAGAAACCCGAACTCTAGCTGTGTGATGTAAGGTTCAACATTAGGAGTCACAGACCAGGAAAGAGATCTAGGTATCATCGTTGATGATATGTTGAAACCCTCTGCTCAGTATGCGGCGGCAGCTAAGAAAGCAGGGGCGTAGCTACGGGTGGGCCTGGATGGGCACAGGCCCACCCAATTTAGCCTCAGGCCCGCCCGCCCACCCAGAGGCAGAGTCCGTCCATATCTTCGAATTCTCGCCCGCAGCGACGAACTGGCGGGTGGGGCTCCAGTGCGCCGCTCTCCAGTAGTAAAAGCAGCAAGCCGGCAGGTTCGAGTCTGTCCTTCGCTTCCCTGCCCTCTCTGCGTCCCGCCCGCCCAAAAGGAAATGACATCAGAGGAAGGCGGGACGCAGAGAGGGGGCGGGGAAGCGAAGGACGGAGGTGAACTTGCCAGCTTGCTGCTTTTACTACTGGAGAGTAGCACCCCGCTCGCCAGTTCGCCGCTGCAACCTCGGGAGTGGAGTGCAAGGGAGCCAGCCTATCAAGTCCACTGTAAGGAAGCCATTTGGTAAATCTCTGTTTCCACTCCCCCACGCAGCCATCGCCGTTTATTCAAAACACAGCAAGCAAACCTGTGAGCTGCTGCTGCATCCACGTTGTCGTTCTTTGCCAAGAGAGATGAGAGATGCTGCGAAGGGGGAGGGGGGGAAGACGCTGGATAGAATGGGGAAGGGGATGGAAACAGGATGGGCAGGGGAGAGAGGAGAATTGCTGGACAACAGGGATTGATGGAGGGGACAGGGGAGAGAGGAAATTTGCTGGAGATGGATGGAGGAGAAGGCAGGGGAGAATGGAGAGTTGCTGGACATGGATGGATAGAGAGGAGGGCAGGGGAGAGAATAGAAATTGCTGGACATGGAGTGGAGGGCAGGGGAAGGAGGAGAATTGCTGGGGATGGATGGAGGGGAAAGGGGAGAGAGGAAATTTGCTGGATATGGATGGATGGATGGAGGAGAGAGCAGGGAGAAAGGAGAGTTGCTGGACATGGATGGATGGAGGGGAGGGCAGGGGAGAGAGGAGAATTGCTGAACATGGATGAATGGAGGGGGCAGGGGACAGAGGACATTTGCTGGATATGGGTGGATGGAGGAGAGGGCAGGGGAGAATGGAGAGTTGCTGGACGGATTGATGGAGGGAAGGGGAGAGATTTGGGATTTGCAGAGGGAGGTGGAGGGAAGGGGAGAGATGCTGGATATGCAGGGGGTGGAGGAAAGGGGAGATGTGCTGGATATGCAGAGGGTTGAAGTGAAGGGGAGAGGTGCTGGACATGTAGGGGGGCTAGATGAAAGGGAAAGAGGTGCTGAACATCTAGTGGGGGCTGGATGAAAGGGACAGAGATGCTGGACATGTGGGGGGGGGGGGGGCTGAAGGAGAGGTGCTGGATATGCAGATGATAGCTGAAGGGAAAGGAGACAGATGTGGACCTGCAAGGAGGGCTGGAGCAAAGGGAGAAAGGTGCTGGACCTATGGGAGGGGTTAGAGGGAAGGGAGAAAGATGCTGGGAGAAAGAGCCAGATGCATAAGGGGAAGAAAAGAGAGGAAGAGAAGCTGGTTGGGGGGTGGGATCAGAGAGGAGAGGGACACATTGGTGTGGAGGAGGGAGAAAGGGAAGTATACAGATACAGAAGGGAGCTGATGGGCATTAGGTGGGAGCATGGGGACAGGGACACAATGTGAGATGCTGTATGGGGATGGCACATGGGCACAGAGGGGTAATGCCTGACAAGGGGAGGGGAACGGAGATATGGAATAGAGATAAAATGCTGGACACTGGAGAGGGGGGTATATGGACACAGGGGGGGTGGTGGAGATACCAGACAAAGGGGAGAATAGGAACACAGAAGGGATATGCTGGGCATGGGGTACATAGGTGCACAGAGGAATGATGATGGATGAGGGGATATGAACACAGGTGAGATACTGGACAAGGAAATGTAGGAAAACAGAGATGGATGATGGATATGGAGAAAGAAGAAATGTCAAATAGACAGGAGACCCTGGCAAGTGAGTTAAGAGAAGAGAAGAGTTAAGAGGGAAGCAGAAACCAGAGACTGGGACCAATATGATTTGAGAAATAAAATGACCAGACAACAAAAAGGTATAAAAATTATTTTATTTTCAATGTTGTGAATATAATATGTTGGATTTGGAATGTACATCTTGCCAACGTTGATGTTAAACATGGCTGGGGTCCAGGACAGAAATCTAGGAAAGGACCCCAAAGTCCATTACCAGGCTACGCCTTCAGCTTCCAGCATGCAGGCTTTCTCTGGCCAAGGAACCAAGCACAATTGCCCTAGTTGCAACCCCTAACACCATCCCTGGCATGTGCCATCTTTATATTTTGCACAGGAGCGAGCAAATGCCTTTCTTGTTTCTCTGGTGTTGTACTACATGCAAGGTCTAGTTTCTTGGGGTTTCTGTTTAATTTATATTTCTAGAGTTTGTGGTCACTTATTCTGTATTTGGCATTTGTGTCCTGTATGTGTGACTGAAGTATTCTGTTAGCATGAAGTTTCCATGTAGCATTCTGTAGTAATTTGGCTTGTTCAGCTTTCCTGATAAATGTATTTGTATTTTAGGGCCCTACTATAATATTTAAGGCACTTCTTTTTCAAAGGTAGGATCTTTGTTTTTGGAAGTTAGTGTTGGCATGGTAAATTTGCTCTAGGTTCTGAGTGACTTTTGTTTTATAGATTTTTTAAAATTAATTTATAATATGTCTGTAATTGAGATTACACTAGCAACCATAATTTCTTTGTATGATGAGTTTTATGGAGAATTGTCTTTGCTGTGCTCTGTATCCATTGTTGTTAGAGGGCCAGGAGGTTCTCTGGATGCAGAATGTGTTTGGCTTCAATACCATATATGTGTTAGAGGACCATGGCTCAATGGGGCTGAATAGTTCAGTCTATTGTACTTCCCTTAGCTCTCAATGAAGCCTGCACTGCAACCCTCATTGAAGTTATGGGGAGTGTGGTAGGGACAGAGCATGGGTGCATCAGGTTGCTGTTTTTTCTCTTTCAAAAAAGTTGGCAACTCTAGTGCCCACCCATCCAACCTGTTGGCCCACCCAAAAATTGCCTTCTGGCTACGCCACTGTAAGAAAGCAAATAGAATGTTAGGTATTTAGGAAAGGAATGGAAAACAAAAATGAGGACATCATAATGCCTTTGTATCGTTCCATGGTGCGACCGCACCTCGAATACTGTGTGCAATTCTGGTCACCGCATCTCAAAAAAGATATAGTGGAATTAAGAAAGGTACAGAGAAGGGCGTCAAAAATGATAAAGGAGATGGGATGACTTCCCTATGAGGAAAGGCTAAAGCGGCTAGGGCTCTTCAGCTTGGAGAAAAGACGGCTAAGGGGAAATATGATAGAGATCTATAAAATAATAAGTGGAGTGGAACGGTAGATGTGAATCACTTGTTTACTATTTCCAAAAATACTAGGACAAGGGAGCATGCAATAAAGCTACAAAGTAGTAAATTTAAAACAAATGGGAGAAAATATTTTTTCAACCGACCTGTAATTAAACTCTGGAATTCGTTGCCACAGAATGTGGTAAAAGCAGTTAGCTTAGTGGGGTTTAAAAAAAGGGTTGGATAGCTTCCTAAAGGAAAAGTCCATAAGCCATTATTAAGATGGACGGGGAAAATACACTGCTTATTTCTAGGATAAGCCACATAAAATGTATTGTACTGTTTTGAGATCTTGCCAGGTACTTGTAACCTGGATTGGCCACTGTTGGAAACAGGATGCTGGGCTTGATGGACCTTCAGTCTGTCCCAGTATGGCAATTCTTATGTTCTTAAAGCAGAAACCAGACAACAAAGGTAGAAAAAAATTAATTTTATTTTCTATTTATTGATTAGAATATGTTAGTTAGTGGAATCGGAATTGAATATGCTAGAGCTGGTTTAAGAAATGGCTGGGACTTGCGAGAAAAACCTCACTCATTGACTTTCAATCTCCAGCATTGCTATGGCAAATCTTCAGCATTGGAATGGGCCACCCTTGGCATCTCTGATTCTATAGGACACTGCTGCTCAGGGCCTTTTTTGAGGGGGTACTTGGGGGTACTGAGTACCGGCACCTTTTCCATTGTCTGCTAAAATTAACCCATGGACTCCACGTTTTATTGAAAGAGCTCAGGCTCTACACACCAATTATGCCTTGTCACAGTTTCTGTGACTGCTTGTAGGGGGCCTGGCTATTGTGGGGTGGGTCCCTCAGTGATCACCTCACCACTGAAGGGTGGACTAGCATTTGAGTACCGGCACCTATTTTGCTAGAAAAAATGCACTGCTGCTGCTTCCCCTTAAGAACACTCCCTCACAGTGTCAGGGCCACCTTAAAACCCCAAGATCCCACCCAAGGGGGGAGAGACATAGGTTAGGGAAGCCCCAAAGGAAGCAGCGACACTCACTGCAGATGCCTGCACCCCGTAGCTGAGAACCTACAACCAACATGTTCAGGTAAGCCAAGTGACCTGGCTGGCTACAGGCCAGCCTTGTGTGCCTGCTAGAGACTGTGCTGATAACTCTGGGTCCATGGACCAGGCCAGAGACCAGTAAAAACTACTGCTGAGAGAAAGGCATTCCTGTATGCTAGGGCCCTGCAGGAGCAGGCCATCTGAGGACACTGTTATATTACAGAACTAGTTGAGTATTGATTTCTCCTTTCCTGTGAAGTGAACAGGTGCTTTTACCCAACACTTTTAATAAATATTATTTGTTCACCAGAACTTGCTGAGTGCGTGGCTTGTCTTACTTGGCCCCACATATTTAGCTCATGTCTTTCTTTAAAGTAACTCAATGCAAGTTACTTTCAGGTATAGTAGGTATTTCCCTGTTTCTGGAGGACTTACAGTTTAAGTTTGTACCTAAGGCAATGGAGAGTTGAGTGACCTATACAAGTGGCAGTAGGAATTGAACCCTGGCTTCCCTGCTTCTCTAACCATTAGATATAGCTAATAAAGATAATGGATATTCCAAACATGTTTAGTAGCTCAAGAATAAACTAAAGGCCAGCAGATCTGAAGCCTGGTGGTCATTTAGCAACCATCCAAAAACAATGATAGGCATGTAATTTTATGGTTGCTAGTAACTACAGGATTTTTGTTATAGTGCTGCTGAACACCACATGACCAACAGGAAGATGTTGGACTTGGGGGTAGCGCTAACTGGGAGACAAGTGTTAGCCTACCAGTATATATTTCCAGAATACTGTAAATATTGTTCTATTTAATATGTTGACTTATTTTGGTGCATTGTTTTGATATTTTTGGCACATAATTCACTGGAGTATCTTCAATGTCCATAATATCATCACTAATGGAGGTGGGAGGAGGACACTGTGAAGGGGTCTTCCCTGCTGTATTGAAAAGTGACCCACTATCCATTCACTGCTGACAAAGGACAAGAACTCCTCTCCAAAAGGATCTTAACTTGCCCTGACATGCCTGGCCCTCTTTAGTTTTTTCCAAACATCTGAGTCACCGACTGCCTATGACTGCACCTGCTACTCAGACTGGCCACCTACAAGTAAACCAAGAGTGGCAAGCGTGGAGATCCTGCCTCTAGCCACAGGCAAGCACACAGCTGGGAAGTGGCCAAGGCAACACCCTGTCCCATTGTAACCTAGATTTTATTCTTTCAATTCAACCTACATCTAGAGCTGTCTTGCTAGCCAGGAATATTGAATAGCAAATAAGATTCATGCCTGGGATACAATGTGTGTATATATTTTAGTTGAAGATATCAACAAAAGTTTATTAAGTTTGCTGTTTTAAATACAGATTTTTCTTTTTTTGGGGGGTGGGGGGGAGGGAGTTGTAGCAGTGTTAAAAATAAAATTTATGGACAACTTAAGCACAGTACAAAAAATAAACCATACCTTCCATATCATCATGCTGATCAATCCATAGACTGGTGGGTTGTGTCCATCTACCAGCAGGTGGAGATAGAGAGCAATCCTTTTGCCTCCCTATATGTGGTCATGTGCTGCCGGAAACTCCTCAGTATGTTCTCTATCTCAGCAGGTGGTGGTCACACACAGCAGCAGCTCTGGCTAGGCCTCCAAGCCTAATTTTTAGGTTTTGTTGAGTGCCTGGGGTTGAGGGCTCTTCTTGGGCAAGTGCAAACCTGGTGGTGCCAGGTCCCTCCTTTTCTCCCCCCTCCCGCTGGCTCCGTTTAAAAAAAAAAAAAAAAATTTTTGGACGTCCTTAAGGACGTTTATTTAAACGTTTATTGCAGCTACTCACTGGGACACCAGGTCGTTACAGCTCGGAGCGGAAAGCAGGTAATTTTACCTTTTTGTAGCGGGCAGGGGGTTCCCCGATTGATCTCCACGTGGCTGATGGCATCGGAGGGCGAGGGCGCAAAGAATCGCTCCCCGGACCGCGTGTGTGCGTCTAGCGGGGATGCGGGGGTTTTAAAGTCTGATTCGCCCTTGTTGGGTGTCAGTTTGGAGGCCGGTCAGTGTCCCGGTTCTTCCTCCGGTGCGGCAGTTTTTCCCGCCATAAACGCCCATCCCCCGCTGCTCGCCTCCGCCATCTTAGCCGGCCACGCTGCTCGGACGGCTTCTTCTTGGGCCGCCCTTGAGGTGGGAGACGTTAATGCCATGGCCGCCCTTCATTTGGGCGACGGCAGAAAAGCGGCTAAAGTTAAGCGCCGTTCTTCCCGCGCGGCTCCTTCGCGGAGTGTCGCTCCGGACGCCATCTTGGATGCACAGCATGTTTCTCCCTCGCTCTTGTGAGCGCCGGTTGAGGGTGCGTCTAGGGCTGTGGCCCAGGCTGGTGAAGTGCACAGTCTGGGGGGTTTCTCCCCCGAGTTTATTTTGCTGCTGCATCAGGCCTTCCTTATGCAAAACGCTGCCCCTGCTCCCTTGTCCGATAAAGGGATTGAGGCCCCCGGAAGTAAACACCCTCGGGTGGATTTCCAGGCCTTAGAGGACTCTGTCTCCTCTGATGTAGATGAGGGCAGCGTATCTGAGTTCTCCCAACAGTCCTTTGGGGATTCCTTGGAGGAGACGGATTCCCGCTCGGATGGAGCGGATGACCCCTCTGCAGCGTGGATCTTTTGCTCAGAGGACTTGCCCAACCTGTTAATGCAGGCCATGAGCATTTTGAAGATTTCCTCTCCAGAGGACGTCTCTCCCTCAGCCCCTGTTGGCTCCGCCATTATGCTGGGGACGAAGCGCCCGCCTAGAACCTTCCACGTGCATGATGCCATGTGCACCTTGATTTCGGCTCAATGGGATGTCCCGGAAGCGAGCCTCAAAGTGGCTAGGGCTATGTCCCGCCTCTATCCTTTGCCTGAAAGTGAACGGGAGACCTTTCTTTGGCCTACCGTGGATTCTTTAATCACTGCGGTGACTAAGAAAACGGCGTTGCCGGTGGAAGGTGGCACGGCCCTAAAGGACGCCCAAGACAGAAGATTGGAGGCGGCCTTAAGGTCGTCCTTCGAGGCGGCTGCTTTAAGTTTGCAGGCCTCAGTTTGTGGCTCCTATGTGGCCAGGGCGTGCCTGACGATTGTGCAGCGGGCTTCCCCCTCGGATCCTTCCTTGAGGGCTGACTGGCCGGCCCTGGAATCGGGCCTGGCTTATTTGGCAGACTTACTGTATGATGTCTTGAGAGCCTCGGCTAAAGGTATGGCTCAGACAGTCTCTGCGCGGCGGTGGCTTTGGCTGAAGCATTGGTCTGCTGACCACGCATCTAAGTCCCGCCTGGCTAAGTTGCCTTTTAAAGGCAAGCTGCTCTTTGGGGTCGAGCTGGACAAAATTGTGACCAATCTCGGCATGTCTAAGGGCAAGAGGTTACCAGAGGTCAGGGCTCGGGCCAGTGGTGCTCGCCCTGGTAACTCCAGAGGACGGTTTCAGGAAGCCCGTCGGTACTGCCCGGGCAAGTCGGGCTCCTCTGCCCCCTCTTCCTTCAAAAGGAACTTCTCCCCCAAGCAGCATTCCTTTCGCAGAGACCGCCGTCCCGGAGGTGCGCCCTCCGGTCCTCCCCCAGGGTCTCGTACCCAATGACGGGGCCCTGGTCCATGGCCCAGTGCAGATTGGAGGACGCCTGTCCTCGTTTCTGGGCGAGTGGACCAGGGTAACTTCAGACGCTTGGGTTGTGGAAGTCATCAGAGACGGCTACAAGCTAGAGTTCTGCCGACCCTTAAGAGACGGGTTTGTACTCTCTCCCTGCAAGTCTCCGGTCAAAGCTCTGGCAGTGCAGCAGACCTTGGACAACCTGATATGCCTGGATGCGGTCGTTCCGGTGCCAGAAAATCAGATTGGCAAGGGACGTTACTCCATTTACTTTGTGGTACCAAAGAAAGGAGGTTCTGTCCGGCCTATCCTCGACCTCAAAGGGGTCAATCGGGCCTTGAAAGTGCGGCACTTTCGCATGGAGACTCTCCGCTCTGTTATAGCGGCAGTGAAGGCAGGGGAGTTCTTGGCTTCCTTGGACATCAAGGAAGCGTACCTGCATATTCCCATCTGGCCTCCTCATCAACGCTTTCTGCGTTTTGCAGTCCTGGGCCGACACTTCCAGTTCAGAGCCCTCCCTTTCGGGTTGGCTACTGCTCCGCGGACCTTCTCCAAAGTAATGGTGGTCATCGCGGCCTTCCTGCGAAAGGAAGGAGTACAAGTCCATCCTTATCTGGACGACTGGTTGATCCGAGCCCCCTCTTATGCAGAGTGCGGCAAAGCTGTGGACCGGGTGATTGCTCTTTGAGCTCCCTGGGGTGGATCATCAACTGGGAGAAGAGCCAGCTGCGCCCGAATCAGTCCCTGGAGTATCTGGGAGTTCGATTCGACACCCAAGTGGGCAGAGTGTTCCTGCCAGACAATCGGATTGTCAAACTTCAGGCTCAGGTGGACCAGTTCCTAGTAGCCTCTCCTCTTCGGGCTTGGGACTATGTGCAGCTGTTGGGCTTTATGACGGCCACGATGGAAGTAGTGCCCTGGGCCAGGGCTCATATGAGACCACTACAACACTCTCTGCTGCAGCGCTGGACTCCGGTGTCGGAGGATTATGCTGTGCGCCTTCCCTTGGACCCAGCAGTGCGCAAGGCGCTGAGCTGGTGGCTGCAGACAGACAAGTTGTCTGCAGGAATGCCTCTGGTGACCCCGGAGTGGATTGTCGTCACGACGGACGCCTCTTTGTCGGGCTGGGGAGCCCACTGCTTGGGAAGGACAGCGCAGGGGCTCTGGTCTCCTGCAGAGGCAAAGTGGTCTATCAACCTCCTGGAACTCAGAGCCATTCGGTTGGCGCTTTTGGAGTTCATCCCGGTACTGGCGTTGAAGCCAGTACGGGTCCTGTCGGACAATGCCACGGCTGTGGCCTATGTCAACCACCAGGGAGGTACCAAGAGCGCCCCTCTAGCCAAGGAGGCCATGAATCTATGCCAGTGGGCAGAAGCGAACCTGGAACAGCTGTCAGCGGCCCACATTGCCGGAGTCATGAATGTCAAGGCGGACTTTCTCAGTCGCCATACCTTGGATCCCGGAGAGTGGCAGCTATCTGCTCAGGCGTTCTTGGACATCACGAAGCGCTGGGGCCAGCCGAGCCTAGATCTGATGGCGTCATCGGCCAATTGCCAAGTGCCGCGCTTTTTCAGCAGAGGAAGGGACCCTCGATCATCTGGGAGTAGATGCTCTTCTCCAACAGTGGCCGACACAGGAGCTTCTCTATGTGTTCCCGCCCTGGCCCATGTTGGGCAGGGTGCTAGACCGGGTGACAAAGCATCCGGGTGGATAATCCTGGTGGGTCCGGACTGGCCCAGACGTCCCTGGTATGCGGACTTGATCAGGCTCTCAGTAGACGACCCTCTGCGGCTGCCAGTGGAGCAGGGCCTGTTGCATCAGGGTCCTGTGGTGATGGAGGATCCCTCCCCCTTTGGTCTTACGGCCTGGCTATTGAGCGGCAGCGTCTGAGAAAGAAGGGCTTCTCAGACAAGGTCATCGCCACTATGCTGAGAGCGAGGAAGCACTCTACTTCTACTGCTTACGCCAGGGTTTGGCGTACCTTTGCAGCGTGGTGTGAAGCAGGCTCACTTTCTCCCTTCACTGCTCCAATTTCTTCAGTGTTGGCGTTCCTGCAAGAAGGTCTGGAGAAAGGCCTGTCGCTCAGTTCCCTTAAAGTCCAGGTAGCGGCTCTGGCTTGCTTCAGGGGCCGCCTGAAGGGTGCTTCCCTGGCTTCGCAGCCAGATGTGGTGCGCTTTCTCAAGGGAGTTAATCACCTGCGCCCTCCTCTGCACTCAGTGGTGCCTGCGTGGAATCTCAACCTGGTGCTAAGAGCCTTGCAGAAGCCGCCTTTTGAACCCTTGTCGAGGGCATCTCTGAAAGACCTGACGTTGAAAGCAGTCTTTTTGGTGGCTATCACTTCAGCCAGAAGAGTTTCCGAGCTCCAGGCACTCTCATGTCGAGAGCCCTTTCTGCAGTTCACTGAGGCAGGAGTGTCTATTCGCAGAGTGCCTTCCTTCCTGCCCAAGATTGTTTCTCGCTTCCATGTGAATCAGCAGCTCTGTCTCCCTTCCTTTCATAGGGAGGACTACCCAGAGGAATACTATGCTCTCAAATATCTGGATGTGAGACGAGTCATCATCAGATACTTGGAAGTGACCAATGATTTCCGGAAGTCGGATCATCTGTTTGTCCTGTTTGCAGGTCCTCGTAAGGGTCTGCAGGCTGCTAAGCCTACAGTGGCAAGATGGGTCAAGGAAGCCATTGCAGCGGCTTATGTGGCCGCGGGGAAGGTGCCGCCTATCCAGCTGAAGGCTCACTCCACTAGAGCTCAGGCGGCCTCGATGGCAGAGGCCGGGTCCGTCTCCTTGGAAGAGATTTGCAAGTCGGCAACTTGGGCATCGGCCCATACCTTCTCCAGGCATTACCGCTTGACTGTGGCTGCTCGGGCGGAGGCCCGACTTGGAGCTTCAGTGTTGCGGTCAGGGATTTCTATGTCCCACCCTGGGTGAGTACTGCTTCGGTACATCCCACCAGTCTATGGATTGATCAGCATGATGATATGGAAGGTAAAATTATGTATCATACCTGATAATTTTCTTTCCATTAATCATAGCTGATCAATCCATAGCCCCTCCCAGATATCTGTATTGTTTATATTCTGGTTGCATTTCAGGTTCAAGTTTAGTCTTCAGTTCCTGTTCAGGAGGACTTCGTGTTCAAGTTTTTCAATGGATTCTTCAAGAGTTGAGACGAATTTGTGTTACAGTGAGCTGCTGCATTCCTCTCCCCTCCGTTTTACGGGGCTGGATTGAGACTTAAATTCTGCCGGCGCTCCCTCCCGCTTCGTGCGGCAGTAGGGCAGCTTTGTACCCCTCCCGCTTCGGCGGTGTTAGGGTCAGTCAGCTCCTCCCACGGTTGCGGTTGCAGGATAAGCCAGATCCCCCCGCATCGGCGGGTGTGGTGTCCCTCCCCCGCTCCGCGGGGATGAGCTGGACGGATTCCCCTCCCCCACTTGTGTGGGGATGAGCTGGGTTAATTCCCCTCCCCCGTTTCGGCGGTGGTGAGCTGGGCAGAGTGTCCCTTTGTGGGTGTAATTCTCTAAGTGCTGAGTCCTGCGGATGGAGCTTGGATATCGACATACTGAGGAGTTTCCGGCAGCACATGACCACATATAGGGAGGCAAAAGGATTGCTCTCTATCTCCACCTGCTGGTAGATGGACACAACCCACCAGTCTATGGATTGATCAGCTATGATTAATGGAAAGAAAATTATCAGGTATGATACATAATTTTACCTTTTTTCCCCAAGTGAGGTAGATAATGGACTACATGAATATTTTATTTAATAGGACTTTACAAATAAATTAATATTTTTGTTCACTCTAAAAAGCTGGGGTAGAAGAATTAAAAAAAAAACACCTTTACTGATAGACATATTTAAAGAGAGCGTGGTGGGGGAAGGCGAGAGCATCAGTGGTACTATCTTGGGGTGGGATCAAGAGAGGAGCTGGGGCACCCCCAAAGAAAAAGGCATTCCATTGCCTCTGGTTAGGCCTAATGTTTCCTTGGGCAGTTTTCCAGATATGAGTTGAGACTGAAGTCAGAAAGCCTGAGTATAGTTCTGTCCACAGTTTACATACACTTTTGAGGGTTATCCTGCGTTTTCTGGCATGGTTGCTTAAATGACAGTTCCTCTGTCCTTGCAGGTCCTGATCTCGAGAATTCCTGCAGTGACCTGGACGATAACTTTGACGACCTGAACTGGGAGGCAGAGAAAGAGCTAGAAGCCATGGCGTGTGATGCGGATGACTTCCTCCCACCCAAAATAATGGTAAGGTCTCTCTGCTGTTACCCACTTCTCCACCCCATCCCTGACCTTTGTATTTTCCTGTTACTTACTACCCAGAATTCTTTCCAAGGATCTGAAAAATGATTAATTTATGTTTGAGAGCAGGCTAAAGAGTTCATTAAGAAAATATATCAGCATCCTAATGGTGTTTTTACCCTCAGGCCTACAAGAGAATGTTAAAAGAGAAACTCCCCAAGGAGTTCCCCTTTTTATTTATTTATTTGGATTTGGCTCATGCCTTTTTCAATTGTAGCTCAAGGCAAGTTACATTCAGGTGCAGTAGATATTTCCCTGTCCTTGGAGGTGTTTACAATCTTAGGGCTCCTTTTACAAAGCCCCACTAGTGATTCTGATGCAGCAAATGCGATGAAGCCCATAGGAATTGAATGGGCTTTGTAGCATTTGCCATGCCGGAATCGCTAGCGCGGCCTTGTAAAATAAGGCCTAAGTTTTTGTACTTGGGCAAATCACTTAACCCTCAATTTGCCTCAAGATCACAAGGAGCAGCAGTGGGATTTGAATTGGACTTCTCTGGTTCTCAGCATACTGGTTTCACCATTAGGCTACTCTTCCTCTCCTTTGGACATCTGGCAGCTGATGCCATAGCAAATTTTTTTTGTCACCATGTACTCACCTTAAAAATGCAAAGTGTGCAGGGTAAATGATATGTGGTGGTTTCAAAATTAAGTCCCTGTTTTCCCCACATAGAGGTTGAGCAGCATTTAAATGGATTTTTCCCATGGGTAAGCTTTATTTACTGATGGAAATGCCCTGAAGAATTTCCTTTTTAATTCATAAAGTCTAAGATTAAGGGGATAACTCAACAGCAGTATTCAAATACATAAAAGAGAGTTACTGTGAGGATGGTGATTCTCTGCCAAGTAAAGGGCATAAAAGGATGTAACCCTGATAACCTGAGATAAGTGTAGCTGTACCACCAGGGAGGAGAGAAAGTGCAAACACTTTGGAGGCAATTCTATAAATGGGTGTCTCCATTTAGGTGCCCTGAGAATGCACAATTGGAGCCTATTCTGTAACATCATCTGGTCACACATGTTCCGTTATAGAATACTAATGTGACCCAATATCAGTGCACCTTACATTTATGCACCCACAGTTACACCAGTCATATACCTGGCATAACTGGGGGCACCTAGATGTGCCAATAATCTGTAAATTGCCCACATAAGAGGACGCCTCACCCATTGCCCACCAATGCTGATCCCATGTGCATACCCCCTTACATTTATGAGTATGCCACTTAAGCGTTCCATTACAGATAGCACTTAGGCACCTTGCTAGCACTTTCATGGGTGAGTGCACACTTTATTTATTTATTTATTTATTTATTTATTTATTTATTTGGTCCACTTGTAGCCCACATTTTCCCAGCTTATGCGGGCTCAATGTGGCTAACAAAGTTACAAGAAAATTACATAATACAACAGGAGAACTTTGTATCCTATTACTGGAACAATTAAGTACAGAGGAGCTAAGATAAGAGAATACAGATGGGAAAACAGGAGCAACCAAGGAGAAGCTGACAGAGGGTAAAGAGCAGGTAAACTACCAAAACGGGGAAAAAAGGAGGCTAAACAGCATTGCTGACTTTGGGGTAGGCTTTAGTAAACAAATAAGTTTTTAACAGTTTTTTTAAAAGTTTGATGATCCAATGACTCTTTCAAGAGTCCCGGCAAAGCATTCCAGGTTTGTGGGCTGATGAACGAGAAGGAAGAAGCTTAGAGCGTCTTGTATTTCAGATTCCTGCATGAAGGATAGTGCAGGTTAAGATAAGTTCTAGATGACACCATGGAATTTCTTGCAGGCAAATCAATCAAATCATACATGTACACTGGTGCTTCGCCGTAAATGATCTTGTGAGTTAAGGCACAGATCTTGAAATCAATACAGTCCTTAATGGGAAGCCAGTGAAGTCTCACACAAAGAGGCTGCGCACTGTTGAAGCATGATTTACCAAAGAACAATCTGGCTGCAGTATTTTGAACCGTCTGGAGCTTCTTTAGAATATAGTGTGTACAACCAGCGAAAATGCCACTGCAGTAGTCGATGTGGCTTAAGACCAGAGAATGAATCAGGGTTCGAAAAATATCTTTTGGCAGAAGCTGTTTGATGTGTTTAAGCTTCCACAAAGACAAGAACATTTTCTTCGTTATTAGCTTAACGTGATTATCAAGCAACAGATGGCTGTCCAGCGTCACCCCAAGAATTTTCAAGCTGTTTAAGATTGGGAGGGTAGTATCAGGAGTAACCAGAGCTTTGGGAATGGATTTCTTATGTTGTGAAGAAAAAACAATACAATGAGTTTTATCCTTATTGAGTTTAAATTTGAACCCATTTGCCCAGGATTCCATAATGGAAAAGCTAGCTTGGATTGTGCCAGTAATTTTAGACAGTGTAGACTTGAAAGGGTTGGAGATGGTTACATCATCCGCATAAATAAATGGAGTAAGGCCATGCTTGGATAGTGCAGTTGCGACAGGAATCATCATAATGTTGAAGAGTGTCGGATATAAAGGTGATCCTTGCGGTACTCCACAAACAGGATTCCAAGGTGGTGAAAGGGTGGAGTTCACTTTGACTTGATAAGACCTAGATGATAGAAAACCCTTGAACCAATTTAGCATATTGCCACCAATACTGAATTTATCTAAGAGGCTGAGGAGGATGGTATGGTGAACAATGTTGAACGCACTGGACAAGTCAAATTGTAGTAAAAGTTTATTTTTGCCCACAGAAATTGTGTTTTTAAAATTGGACAACAGAGTAATCAGAACTGTTTCAGTGCTATGTTGGGTGCGGAAACCTGATTGTGATTCATGAAGAATATTGAATTTGTTCAAGTAGTATGTTAGTTGAGTAGTGACCATACTTTCCATAAGTTTTATTAGTAGCAGGATAGAAGCCACAGGACGATAGTTAGTAATGATATTTGCCTTTTTCTTCGGATCCTTTGGAATTGGAGTAAGCAGAATTCTACCATGTTCCTTTGGGAAACGTCCTTCCTGTAGCATAAAATTAAGGTAAGCCGTGAGATTAGTGATAAAACATGAAGGAGGAGAACTCAAGAGGTAATTAGGGCAAATATCAAGCTTACAAAAAGTTTTAGAAAACCTGGTAAGCGCTTGTGCTACAATCTCCAAAGTCAAGGGTGTAAAGTTGGTCCAAAAGCTATCAGCAGGGCAATGAACAAAAGAGTAATCAAGGTCATGAAGAAAGGTGCCAGTTACTTTGGAAAAGTGGCCCAGAGATGTGCGCAGGTCTGAGATTTTCTCATAGAAATATTTTGCAAGCTGGTCAGCAGCTGGAAGGTCAGCGTGTTGTGATATAATTGTAGTAATATCAAGAAGCGAGTTTATAAGTTGGTAAAGCTTCTTAGGGTAAGCTTTTTAGCGCATAAGTGCTAGTATTTTGTAAATTTGCCTGTGCAACACACATAAATGTGGGTGCCAGGTTATATAGAATTGCCTTTTTATGAGTTATAGGACTGATATGTTAAAGATGTTGAAAGATAAAGATTTTTTACTCCCCTTATACCTTTGACACATGATGTGAGTTTAGTAGTACGATTAAAAACATTATTTATTTATTGACTCAGCTGTTTTGTTCCACTGCTTTGTGTTTCCAGCTGTGCTGGAACCAGCATTTATTGGATTGTGGCATCATGAGTGTTCACATTGATACCTGTTATTAACAACAGATGTCTTCCAGAGGCATGGTTAAACTTAACCAGGTAGCAGTGATATTCAGTCACTATAAGGGCAATTTTATAACTGGATGCCCACATTTAAGTGCCAATTGCATGCATGAATGTACAGAATACCTGCAATTTTGCAGGTAAGTGGCAACAAAACAGCTAAGTGTTATTCTTTAAGTTTCAAGTTTATTTAATCTAGTATACCACACCATAGGCAAATACCATCTGAGTGGATCACAATACAACAAAACTGAGAAAAGGGCACATGCATCTAATGAGAATATATCCACCCCATGGAAACCCGAATGTGGAGTTCCCCAAGGATTCCCCCTTTCACCAACCCTCTTTAATCTAATGATGATACCCCTAGCCAAGCTACTAGCCAATCAAAACCTCAACCCATACATATATGCAGATTATGTCACGATCTACATCCTGTTCAAACATGATCTAAAGGAAATCTCCAACGAGATCAACCAAAGCCTCCAAATAATGCACTCCTAGGCAGATGCATTTCAATTAAAACTCAACGCAGAAAAAACACAATGTCTTATACTCACCTCCCAATATAACACAAACAAATTCACCATAATAACCACACCAAATGTTACTCTACCCGTCTCAAACACACTGAAAATTCTCGGAGTCACCATTGATCGAAACCTCACACTTGAAAACCACGTGAAGAATACAACTAAGAAGATGTTTCACCCCATGTGGAAACTTAAAAGAGTAAAACCTTTCTTCCCTAGATCCATCTTTCGCAATCTGGTACAATCAATGGTACTAAGCCACCTGGACTACTGCAACGCACTATATGTTGGCTACAAAGAACAGACTATCAAGAAACTTCAAACAGCCCAGAACACCGCAGCCAGACTCATATTCGGAAAAACAAAATATGAAAGTGCAAAACCCCTAAGAAAGAAACTGCACTGGCTCCCACTCAAAGAAAGAAGCACGTTCAAGGTATGCACGATTGTTCATAAAATCATTTACGGAGAAACCCCGACCTACATGCTAGACCTCGTCGATCTACCTCCTAGAAATGCTAAAAGATCCGCCCGCACATCTCTTAATCTACATTTCCCCAGCTGTAAAGGATTAAAATACAAACTAACACATGCGACCAGCTTTTCATACATGAGCACACAACTGTGGAATGCACTACCAACAAAACTGAAAACAACGAAATAACTAACTTTCTCAAATCTTTAAAAACCTATCTCTTCAACAAGGCCTACCACGAGAATCCATAACTTAACTATTACACTTCACCACCCCACCCTGACTCTAAACGACGTCTTTCTTTAGTTCTTTTCTGTCATCCTTGATCTTTTTGTAATACCAATTGTATCTTTTACCCTGTAATGGCGATGCCATAACAGATCTTTGTAAGCCACATTGAGCCTGCAAATAGGTGGGAAAATGTGGGATACAAGTGCAATAAGTAAATAAATAAATACAAGTGGCATAACGAGTAAAAGCAAGGAGGGTGTTCACATGGGTGGTGCATGGACGGGACTGGCATTTATGCAAGCAACTTACAGAATACTGTAGTTACATGCACCCTTGCATCATTTACACTACTACTACAGTTATGCCAGGTCTATGGCTGGTGTAACTGCAGCCATATAAATGTTAAGCACACTGATGGATTCTGGGGACTCTGATGCCATTATAGAATAGGCTTTCTCCGAGGACAAGCAGGCTGCTTGTTCTCACGACTGGGTGGCGTACACAGCAGCCCCCTCCAACTGGAAAAAATTTCTCGCGGGAGGTCCCGCACGTGGGACACACTCACCGCGCATGCGCGGCTGTCTTCCTGCCCGTGCACGACCGCTGCCGCTCAGATTCTCGTTTTCCGTGCTTGGAGAGAGACTGCTTTGCGTCCCTCTCCGTTGTCAGCCTCGGAAACCGGTTTGCGGCCTAGTCCGCTTTTTTCTTTGTTTTGTGGCGCCGTTCGCGCCTTCTTTCTCTTAATTACCTACTTCTCGTAAAAAAAAAAAAAGGTCCCCTTTTTTCTTATTCTTTTTTCCGTTCCTTTCCTTTCGTCACAATCGCGGCCTCGTGGCTACGCGTTTGTCTTTTTTCCTCCTCATGGCCCTTTTTGCCGCCACCATCGACGATTTTGACCTCACCGCCGCGATTTTTCCGTCAATGACATCGAGGATACCCAGCGGCTTCAAAAAGTGTGGTTGGTGTGGCCAGCAGATCTCGCTCTCCAACACCCACGCTTGGTGCCTTCAGTGCCTCGGGCCTGAACACAATCCCAAAGCATGTAACTTGTGTCTCGGCTTGAAGAAGCAGACACAAGTAGCGAGGGAAGCTCAACGGGACTGAATTTTTGGAGCTTGTGCCGGCCCTTCGGCGTCGATCGGCACCGGTGGCGTCAACTTTGGCAGCATCGGCACCGGCGGCGTCGATGTCGGCTCCGGACTGGCATCAACCTCAGGAGCTCAGGTACCACCGGCCCGACAACCATCTTTTGCTGGGAGCAGCGAGCAGCCGAGTGGGCCTCCACCTGCCTTGGTGGTTCCTGCTGGGCAGGGCCATCGGGACCGACCCCTTTCAGACCCGACCCCAAGGAAGCGTGTGGATTCCACGTCCTCCTCGTCGGTACCGCGGAGCGCCAATGACGTGCATCGAAGGAAGTTGACTTCGCATGGTACCAGGAGTTCCAGGGCGTCGAGAGAGTCGGCACCCGAGAACCATCGGCGCCGGGAGGACCGCTCCCCCTCCATCCAAGAGGTGTCGATGCATCGGTCGTCGGGCAGTCCAGTACCGTCTCCTGGCCCCGTGCAGATTCTAGCACCGACTCTTGCACCGGCCCCTCAGCCTTCCCCGACAGAGACTTTGGACGAGCGCCTCCTAGAAGGGCTGCTGCGCCAGTCTCTTCCGGTGCCGGGGGTGTTTGCGCCCTCGGCACCGTTGATGGAAGCGCCGGCTGGCTCTGGCCTTGTGATGCGGCCGTCGACATTGATGCCACTTGCGGCACCGGTCTCAGCCGCCACTCAGGTGGAATCCCTGTCGACGTCGATGGAGGGAGCTTCGTCACCGCCGGTGCGGGAGTCCACCTCTCGACGCCATCATCGAGGACGTGGCTCCTCTGAGTCGAGACGGGCCCAGTTTAGGACAGAAGTCAGAGAACTCATGTCTGACAGCAAGGAGGAGGCCTCGTGGGAGGAGGAGGAGGAGGACCCCAGGTATTTCTCATCCGAGGAGTCCTGTGGTCTCCCCTTTGACCCCACTCCTTCACCGGAGAAGAAGCTTTCGCCACCCGAGAGCCTCTCCTTTGCCTCTTTTGTTAGGGACATGTCTGTGAGCATTCTCTTTCCCGTGGTCACTGTGGACGAGCCGAGGGCTGAGATGCTCGAGGTCCTCGACTATCCATCTCCACCTTGAGAGTCTTCCACGGTACCGTTGCACAATGTGCTGAAGGAGACGCTGCTTCGGAACTGGGTGAAGCCTTTATCTAATCCCACCATCCCAAAGAAGGTGGAGTCCCAGTATAGAGTCCACACTGACCCGGAGTTGATGAGGACTCAGTTGCCTCATGACTCGGCGGTCGTGGATTCTGCTCTCAAGAAAGCCAAGAGTTTGAGGGATACCGCCTCGGCGCCCCCGGGGCGTGAGTCTCGCACTCTGGACTCTTTTGGGAGGAAGGCCTATCATTTCTCCATGCTCGTGACGAAGATCCAGTCTTACCAGCTCTACATGAGTATCCACATTCGGAATAATGTGCGGCAACTGGCGGACCTGGTTGACAAGCTCCCGCTTGAGCAGGCCAGGCCTTTTCAGGAAGTGGTCAGGAAGCTGAAGGCTTGTCGCAAATTCCTGTCCAGGAGTATTTATGACATTTGTGATGTTGCATCCAGAGCCGCTGCCCAAGGTATAGTGATGCGCAGACTCTAATGGCTGCGCACCTCTGACCTGGACAATCAGGCCCAGCAGCAGCTGGCGGATGTCCCTTGCCAGGGGGGGATAATATTTTTGGTGAGAAGGTCGAGCAGTTTGTCGAACAGCTTCACCACCGGGAATCCACCCTCGACAACCTCTCCCACCGGGCGCCTTCAGCACCTACTTTTTCAGGTAGGCGATTTTTCAGGGGAAAGAAGACTGCTTCTTACGCTTACACCAAGCATAGGTACAATCCTCCTTCCCGACAGCCTGCCCAGGCTCAGCCCCAGTGCGCTCGTTCGCGTCAACAGAGTGCGACCAAGCAGGCCCCTGTGGCTCCCCAGCAAAAGCAAGGGATGGGCTTTTGACTGGATCCACGGGAGCATAGCCGCCATACAAGTGCCCATGCCAGACGATCTACCGGTCAGGGGGAGGTTAAGATTTTTTCACCAAAGGTGGCCTCTCATAACCTCTGACCAGTGGGTTCTCCAAGTAGTGCGGTGCGGGTACGCCCTCAATTTGACCTCCATTCCACCAAATTGCCCGCTGGGAGCCCAGTCCTTCAGCTCCCACCACAGGCAGGTACTTGCAGAGGAACTCTCCGCCCTTCTCAGCGCCAATGTGGTCGAGCCCGTACCACCAGGGCATGAAGGGCTGGGATTCTATTTCAGGTACTTCCTTGTGGAAAAGAAAACAGGGGGGATGTGTCCCATCCTAGACCTGAGAGGCCTGAACAAATATCTGGTCCGAGAAAAGTTCAGGATGCTTTCCTTGAGCACCCTTCTTCCCATGATTCAGAAAGACGATTGGCTATGCTCTCTGGATTTAAAGGATGCTGATACCCACATCCCGATACTGCCAGCTCACAGGCAGTATCTTCGATTCCGTCTGGGGACACAGCATTTCCAGTATTGCGTGCTGCCCTTTGGGCTTGCCTCCTCGCCATGGGTGTTCACGAAGTGCCTAGTGGTGGTGGTGGCGGCGGTGTTACGCAAGCTGGGGGTGCATGTGTTCCCTTATCTCGACGATTGGCTGGTGAAGAGCACCTCGGAGGCGGGAGCTGTACAGTCCATGCAGAGGACTATCCGACTTCTGGAGCTACTGGGGTTTGTGATAACTTACCCAAAGTCCCACCTACGCCCAGTCCAGTCACTCAAATTCATTGGAGCCCTGCTGAATTCACAAACGGCTCATGCCTATCTTCCCGAGGTGAGGGCGCAGACACTTCTATCCCTCGCCTCCCGGGCCAGAGCGTCCCAACAGATCACAGCTCGGCAGATGTTGAGACTCCTGGGCCATATGGCCTCTACAGTCCATGTGACTTCCATGGCACGTCTTCACATGAGGCCAGCTGAATGGACCCTAGCTTCCCAGTGGTACCAGGCTACGGGGAATCTAGAAGATGCAATCCGCCTGCCCGCCAGCTTTCACACTTCACTCCGCTGGTGGACAATTCGCTCCAATTTGATCTTGGGACGCCAATCCCCAATTCCTCAGCCGCAAAAAGTGCTGACAACGGATGCATCTCTCCTAGGTTGGGGAGCCCATGTTGATGGGCTTCACACTCAAGGACTGTGGTCCCTCCAGGAATCTGGTTTGCAGATCAACCTCCTGGAGTTGAGAGCGGTCTGGAACGCGCTCAAGGCTTTCAGAGATCGGCTGTTCTTCCAAATTATCCAAATTCGGACAGACAACCAGGTTGCGATGTACTACATCAACAAGCAGGGGGGCACCGGATCTCGCCTCCTGTGTCAGAAAGCTGTCAGGATGTGGCCATGCTTCTCCAGGCCACGTACCTGGCCGGCTTAAACAACTGTCTGGCCGATAGACTGAGCAGACTCATGCAACCGCACGAATGGTCGCTCAATTCGTGTGTGGTACGCAAGATCTTCCGGAAGTGGGGCATCCCCTCAGTGGATCTTTTCGCCACGCAGACCAATCACAAGCTGTCTCAGTTCTGCTCCAGGCTTCAGGCCCACGACAGGCTAGCGTTGGACACCTTCCTTCATTGGAGGAGCGGACTCCTGTACGCGTATCCTCCCATACCTTTGGTGGGGAAGACTTTGCTGAAACTCAAGCAAGACCGTGGCACCATGATTCTGACTGCGCCCTTTTGGCCGCACCAGATCTGGTTCCCTCTTCTTCTGGAGTTGTCGTCCGAAGAACCGTGGCGATTGGAATGTTTCCCAACCCTCATCACGCAGAATGAGGGGGCGCATCTGTATCCCAACCTCCAGTCTCTGGCTCTCACAGCTTGGATGTTGAGGGCGTAGATTTCGCTGCCTTAGGTCTGCCTGAGGGTGTCTCCCGAGTCTTGCTTGCTTCCAGAAAAGATTCCACTAAGAAGAGTTACTTTTTCAAGTGGAGGAGGTTTGTCATCTGGTGTGACAGCAAGGCCCTAGAACCTCGCTCTTGTCCTGCACAGACCCTGCTTGAATACCTTCTACACTTGTCGGAGTCTGGCCTCAAGTCCAACTCAGTAAGGAACCATCTTAGTGCGATTAGTGCTTACCATTATCGTGTAGAGGGTAAGCCTATCTCTGGACAGCCTTTGGTGGTTCGGTTCATGAGAGGTTTGCTTTTGTCAAAGCCCCCTGTCAGACCTCCAACAGTGTCATGGGATCTCAACGTCGTCCTCACACAGCTGATGAAACCTCCTTTTGAACCACTGGCTTCTTGCCATCTGAAGTACTTGACTTGGAAGGTCATTTTCTTGGTGGCAGTCACTTCAGTTTGGAGGGTCAGTGAGCTTCAAGCCTTGGTAGCCCATGCTTCCATACCAAATTTCATCATAACAGAGTAGTCCTCCGCACTCACCCTAAGTTCCTGCCAAAGGTGGTGTCGGAGTTCCATCTGAACCAGTCAGTTGTCTTGCCAACATTCTTTCCCCGTCCGCATACCCGCCCTGCTGAACGTCAGTTGCACACATTGGACTGCAAGAGAGCATTGGCCTTCTACCGAGAGCGGACAAGCCCACACAGACAGTCTGCCCAATTGTTTGTTTCTTTTGACCCCAACAGGAAGGGGGTTGCTGTCGGGAAACGTACCATTTCCAATTGGCTAGCAGATTGCATTTCCTTCACTTATGCCCAGGCTGGGCTGACTCTTGAGGGTCATGTCACAGCTCATAGTGTTAGAACCATGGCGGTGTCAGTGGCCCACTTGAAGTCAGCCACTATTGAAGAGATTTGCAAGGCTGCGACATGGTCATCTGACCACACATTCACATCTTATTACTGCCTCCAGCAGGATACCCGACGTGACAGTCGGTTCGGGCAGTCGGTGCTGCAGAATCTGTTCGGGGTTTGAATCCAACTCCACCCCCCTAGGCCCAGTTTTATTCTGTTCAGGCTGTACTCTCAGTTAGTTGTTCTTCGTAGGTCAAGTTTTTATATGTCCTCGCTGTTGCGAGGCCCAATTGACCCTCTTTGTTGTTTTGAATGAGTCTGGGAGCTAGGGATACCCCAGTCATTAGAACAAGCAGCCTGCTTGTCCTCGGAGAAAGTGAATGATACATACCTGCAGCAGGTATTCTCCGAGGACAGCAAGCTGATTGTTCTCACCTTCCCTCCCTCCTCCCCTTTGGAGATGTTTTTCTTATCCTTATTTCTTTTGCTTTTTACTTAACTGAGCGGGAGCGGTCGCGCACGGGTGGGAGGACGGCCGTGCATGCGCGGTGGGCGTGCCGTTCGCGCGGGACCTCCCGCGAGAAGTTTTTTCCAGTTGGAGGGGGCTGCCGTGGACGTCACCCAGTCGTGAGAACAATCAGCCTGCTGTCCTCGGAGAATACCTGCTAAAGGTATGTATCATTCGCTTTCACTGCATGACATCAGGACGCCTAAAAGGAGTCACCTGCTTATAGAACTACCCCCATCTGGTTAAGTTGATTTAAGCAGGACCATATAAATAACTGTTCAACAGATAGCTAATCTTTTTTTTCAGTCCAAGTTTATTTTTATTTATTTAGGTACATAAAACATATAAATAAAGTATAACAAGTATACATGTACCAGTTGGTGCCTATACATAAAGAGTTGTGATTATATATACAATGATCATGCCACATGCACAACCACACACCAGTAACTCAGTATGTTACCTTTAACCATACTTGTTCTAATAAATGCTTAAATGATACATTGACCATAATAAATAATGACATATGCAGGAATCATTAAGAATCCTCATTGAGGTATGCATGTAAAAATGGCCAGAACTTTTTTTTTGTGTGGATATAACATTACCAAGTTTGTCCGCTAAAAAGATAGCAAAATCAAAAACTTCATTACTAACTTCTTTGATTGGAACAGATAGCTAATCTGTTTAAATTTAGGATGGCGTATGCATCATTCCTATTACCTTTCCTTGTCTGGAAACCTTCTCTACTTAGCACTTTCTCTGTCTAACATTTAACCTCTTCACTCACTCTTCAGTCCTATGACTGTATGGTATTCCTTTCCTTTTCAGTAAAATCTTACGTAAACTGCCTGCATATTAAACTGGAATAAACATAAAAGAGTTAGAAAACATTGCTCTAGGTCATCACGTTCACAGAAGTTATGCTGGCACTACAACAAGTGCCAACAGCCTCCTGGAACCAGAGATGCTGAGGGACAGATTCCTGCTTCACCTTCTCATCTTTGCCATTTCCCTCCACAGCTTATTTCTTCCAAGGTCCCAAAAGCTGAATACATTCCAACAATTATCCGCAGGGACGACCCTTCTATCATCCCCATTCTCTACGTAAGTGCCTGAAATGCTAGGGAGCGCAGCGCCTGTTTTGCAGCCTGTATAATTATAGCTGTCTGGGAGTAGGAGAGAGACAGCTGTGCTAAGAAGGGAAGCCATACCACCATTGAGCCTTTTCATTTTACACTCAGTTCAAGACTTGGCTGGGATTTCCTTCCAGCAGGTCACCTGAGACCATTTTTTTAAAGGGTTATCACCTGTCTCAGGTCAACTCATCTTGTTCTGGCATTTGTCTGTTACAGCTATTAGCTTGTGGTTCTACAGGTCTTAGAGAAACTGGAACTTCGCTATAGATGGGTCAGCCTACCAGGTTTCACCTGGTTTGGATAGAAATCCTCAGCATGAGTTAGGTTGTGATAATGTGCATATAGTGCTAGTGCCATTTGGTCATACTCTACTTGTAGCTTAATCTTAGAATGAGCCACTGGCACACAAAGGAATTTCTGGTACATGGAATTCCCCACTTTTCCTGTTAACAATTTGATTGAAAGAATTGAGAGAGAGAATTGATTTATTTTTCTCTCATGGTACGTTACATTGACCTGACCAATGGATTATAGGTGGCCTACATAAAATGATCTGGTGGCCGTAAATTATACATTAGCTGTCCACATTACAAATAGGCTGTCAGGCTATAGATTGAAGGCACTGCTAATGTTGGGCCTTCTCACTGCAGGCTAAGGCTGAATCAGTTAGATTGGCTGGTATTTACTGTTTGTGGTAAACAAATGACTTTAGATTTAGATCCAAATCTACTTTTGATCCGCCAGGGATGCGCATTTGTTAGCACACATTAAAACATTTAGGGTTCGATATTTAAAATGGCCTCACCTGGCCATTTAAATTGCCTGTCCAGGGCTAACTGGGCATTTTCAGCAACACTTCACTGAATAGTGACGCTGAAAATGCCAGGTTAGCGCCCAGTCCAAAACTGGTTATTTTAGGGGCACTCCAGGGGTGGAGTCTTCAGCGCTTAAATGGCTAAGATAACCAGATCAATAGGACCACATATAGTCCTATCTTTATACGGTTTTTCATAGCCAGTTAAGTGCTGAATATCACACTTAGGAGTCATTTTACAAAGATGCGCTAGTGTTTTCAGCGCGCGCTAAAAATAAGCACATGCTAAACGCTAGAGACATCCATAGGAATATATGGGTGTCTCTAGTGCTTAGTGTGTGCTAAAAATGCTAGCGTGCCTTTGTAAAAGACCCCCCTTAACTGGCTATGTTTTTGCCAGCTCCTTATACCTGGAAATTCAATGCGGGGAGCCTGGACATGGTCCAGCATTGAATCTCCATGTATAACGCCAGCAGCAGTCACCAAAGCACTGATTGAAGCCAGCTAAATATCAGACCCAAAGTGTATGCAAAATTGATTTAATGTACTTAAATTTATGAATTCATATGCATGCAGACTTTGTATATGTTAAAATGTTCTAATGTACTTTAAAAAGTTTTTATTAAAATGTATGCCTGAAAATTTGGAACAAATTCAAAAAAGAATTGAAAATATTTTGCCTGTGCACATCCCTAAAATCCAGATTAACTGCTGGCTTAATCTGTAATGCAAAAATATCTTATGTATACATTTAGAGCCAGTTTTCCAGTAGCCCATGTAGTTACAAAATGCATGGCTATGTTTACTGCTTTTATTTTGTATCTGATTTTCAAAGAAACTAACAGCTAGCTTGTCTTTGAAAATTAGCTAGCATAAAATCTCTGGGCTGATGCATCCATGTACTTTTTCACAAGCTGTTTGTACGGTTGATCCAGGAGAGTGGAGGAGATGAATGGGCATGCATACTTTAACAAATTTCACTTACACATTGGTATTTTCCTCCCCTGACCTAAATATCCCTCTCCCCGAAGAATGCCTCCTTTTAACCCAGTGTGACGGGATTTATAGAACGCTGCCTCTCACCCTTAAGAAAGGGCCCTCTCTAACTAGCCTGGGCCACCTTAAGAGCACTAATCCCACCCTGGGAGGAAGTGAGCCAGGAGGGGTGGAGTCAATACCTGGGAGTTTAAAAGACAGGGCCAGTCTGTGGTTAAGGAGGCCCAGGGAAGGAAGAACTGAAGCCCCAGAAGATGCCTTTATTGAACACTTCTTGCTGCTGTGATCTGGCTGAGGTAAGCCAATCTTTTATTTGAAGAATGTGAACCTTCTTCTGAGGTCTGGTTGGAGCCAGACTTGGAAATACAAAGAGAGAAACTACAAACTGTGATTAGGGCATGGCTGTCACAGGCATATTCTGTGTTTTGGGCCCTGTAGGCCACAGGCCCATGAAAACTCTTTTCCCCCTTTGAAGATAAGAGACTTTACTTTTGTTTTATATTTTTGTTGTTACATTTGTACCCCACCATTTCCCACTCATGGCAGGCTCAATGCGGCTTACATGGGGCAATGGAGGGTTAAGTGACTTGCCCAGAGTCACAAGGAGCTGCCTGTGCCTAAAGTGGGAATTGAACTCAGTTCCTCAGTTCCCCAGGACCAAAGTCCACCACCCTAACCACTAGGCCACTCCTCGTCCTCTGAAGGAACAGGCCTCAGATTTAAGTTAATAAAAGCACTTATTTCATGTTTGCAATTTTGCCCAGCTGTTATTGACAGGGCCACCCCATAACCCTCGCCTGGGGTCTCACACCCAGGTAATAGTACACATGCTGTGGAAAGCCATGCTTATTTTGTTAGATAGAGAATGGCAATTTTCAGGCAGCCCAATTCACCTGGGTAAATGGCTTTTAAAGAGATCTTCTCAATTTTTGTTTTGGCAGGTGGTGGAAACTATATTATTGGATGTTTTTAAGAGTGGATTAGACTAACATCTGCCTGGCAGTGACTCAGTTATGTTAGATCCTCCTGGCAGGCAAGGGATGGACTGAATGACCTTCTAAAGCTCCTTTCAGTTTGATAATTTTAGGATTCTATGACATATGCTGAGTGCAGAATGTATAGAAATGATCTTAGAAAGAATTTGAGACAAAGTTATATTCTCCTTTCGCTTGATTTTGCCAGTTTTGTGTTTCTAGTCAGTGTGACTTGTCCTGAGATTAAATATCTTGGTAAATGGACACTCTAAAGACAATTGTGTAAGTGCTTGCACAGAAAAATGGCACTTACAGGTGTAAGGGTATTATACAATACTAGTAAAAATGGCCCGTTTCTGGCGCCGATGAAACGGCGCTAGCGGGCACGGGACTCCCTTCCCCTCCCCTTATGGTACCTGTTCCGTCAGCCCAGGAAAGAAAGAGCCCCCTCTTTCCTCCCGTAGTGGTGGCTTCCTTGCTGCATCGTGTGGGAGTCCGGCTCTTGGCGTTTCAAAATGGCCGCCGAGTGTTGAAGTCTCGTGAGGCAGGTTGAACTGTCGGCGGCCATTTTCAAACGCCAAGAGCCGGACTCCCACACGATGCAGCAAAGAAGCCACCGCTACGGGAGGAAAGAGGGGGCTCTTTCTTTCCTGGGCCGACGGAACAGGTACCTCTAGACCACCAGGGAGACACGCGTAAGGGGAGGGGAGGTGACGGGGGGGGGGGGAAGGTTGGTGAGGTTAAGCGTGTGCTACCATGGGCGGGGCGGTAAGTTGTAAGGGGCGGGGCTATGTGGCAAAAGGGGCCGGGTTCATGTGCACGTCTGCAGCGGCTGGGATTTGTTGGAAGGGGAGGAGTTCCCTATTGCTCCCCGTGCGTTAATTTGTTTTCGTGTTCCGCCCTCGACGTCATCACGTGTGACGCGAGGGCAGGGCATGAAGATGTTGTGGCTTCACCACCTTGAAACCACGAACCGGTGTGTGAGTGACTTCAGTGACGTCAGTGTCCTCAGAACGTTGAGGCTGCGTTTTATTATAGTAGATTCTTTAAGATAGAGTGGAGCATGGGAGGGGCAGGAGTGTTTCTCTAGCTAATGCATGCAACTTGCAGGATACTATGTTACATGTGCTGCATGGCACACCCATTTATGCTTGTCATTGACCTAACATAAACGGTCACACCTAAATTTAGGCATGCCAATATGGGTTTACACTGGTATGCTTTTATAAAATAGGCACACTCCATACAGCTTTGGGGCACCTAAATGGAGGTATTCTGTTATAGAATTTCCCCTTTTGAATTTCTTGTTCAGCTTATTGAAAGGTTTATGTGCAGCATTGTATCTAAGACTTGAAACATTTCCTTCTTATTTCAGGACCATGAACATGCAACCTTTGAAGATATTTTAGGTATGTGTTATGAGCTCTTTGCTCTTTCTAATGTGGTAAATGACTTTATATAGCGGTCAGGCTGATCCTGTTACCTGACCCAGGTCCACCATTTGGTGTGGCTCTAAAGCAGGGGCGTATCTGCGTGGGGCCTCAGGGGCCTGGGCCCCCGCAGATTTCGCCCTGGACCCCCCTACCGCTGCCAACCCTCCCCCTCCGTTGCTCGCCTACCTTCGCTGGCGGGGGACCCCAACCCCCGCCAGCCGAGGTCCGCGTCCTCCTGCCGCTGCCGGCTGCCTTTGGTCCTTTCATTTGTCCATTGAAGCTGGCGCCGACGAAAGTTTCTTTTGAGTCTGACGTCGCTGCACGTTGTACGTGCAGGACGTCAGGCTCAGAAAATGTTTCTGAGTCTGATGTCCTGCACGTACAACGTGCAGCGACGTCAGAGTCAAAAGAAACTTTCGTCGGCGCCAGCTTCAATGGACAAATGAAAGGACCAAAGGCAGCCGGCAGAGGCAGCGGCAGGAGGACGCGGACCTCGGCTGGCGGGGGTTGGGGTCCCCCGCCAGCGAAGGTAGGCAAGCAACGGAGGGGGAGGGTTGGAAATGGTAGCAGCTGGGGGGAGGGGGATCGGCAATGGCGGCGGCGGCGGCGGCGGCGGGGGGGGGGGGGGGCTATAATGTGCCCCCTCACTCTGGCCCTGGCCCCCCCTACCGCCGCAGTTCAGATACGCCCCTGCTCTAAAGGTTTGTATCGGTGTAGAGTACAACTGGAATGCATATGTGCTGCATATATATTGAATATTGTATGCATAATACAACTCTGGGTTGTTGTTTTTTGGGAGGGGGGGATTGTTTTGGGGGGTTTTTTTTTTTTTTTTTTTTGCTGAAAAGCAATGATGGGTCGCTGTTCAGGCTTAGACTTAGGTGTTGTGTAGCCTCTAGTGGGGTCATGCCATAACAATTTACCATGCACGTGCCAGTGATCTCACCAAACCATAGTTCATGAGCACCAGCAGAACCCATCCTATATGTTATTGGGGAGGGGGGGGGGGGGAAGGATGTGAATAATCCTATTTGAAAAAGCTTGTGTGCTAATGATAGTGAACTCATTATGACCTGATGGAAAGCAAGTCTTTTCTGCGTGAACAAGTGAGTCATATTCAGGCCTGCTTTATTCATTCAAACTGTGTTTTACCCACATAAATAGCACATATAAAATGCCTAGGGGTATACCCACATAAGTACATGCTACCAATGTGCAGTAGCATTTTTGGAGGTGGAAGTTGGCGGACCTTGGGGTACAGTTGCGTGATACACGCATATGTTATAAAATGCATGTCTGTATCCACATGAGCTTTGGTGGACCTATGTTGCCTTTATAAAATAGATGGATCATGCACCTCTGTGCTTTCACAACCTAGGCACGCTGTTATCAAATGACCCTCTCATTGGCACAGTCATTGGAAAGGTTGACAGATGGTACATAATGTCCGTGCGGGCCCTTATTTGACTATGGCAGCCACTCACATCTCTTTGATAATGTTGTTCTCTGCAGAGGAAATTGAGAAGAAGCTGAACGTTTACCACAAAGCCTGCAAAATCTGGAAGATGCTCATCTTCTGTCAGGTGAGCAGGTTTTAATCCAGAAGTGGTGCAAGGGTTGCGAGCACAGTAGGTGAAATTTCAGCCTTATACCCCTTCTCAATTAACTTTCAGGTCCTTAGTGTTCAGCCCCCCCCACCCCCACCCCTCAAGTCTTTGATAATTAACCTCAGTAATCATAACACAAACATCCTATAAAAATGCAGAATAAAGAATGAGCTGATGGTTCTTTGAGGTGATGTGGTTGTCAGGACCTATTTTGCTTTAACTGCAGTCTTTTTCTGCTCCAAAGAAGATGCTACCTTAGGTGATGGCTTAATCTTGCCTAATGGTTGGGCCAGCCCTGTTTGTACTCCTTTACTCAAGTCTGCATTATTCTTCTGAACCCTACAGGTTTCTGTACCTCTCCTCTAACTCTTGTCCCTGTTATCTGAGTAAAATTATTGCAGAGTTTACAAGCTGGCACTCTCTGGTAGAATACTTGTAAGTCTTGCTAACATTTTAAACTGAACCATTCTAACACTTGTAGTGTTTGCTCTGGAGTAGCAGAACTTACAGGCATTGGAAACTGAGCTTATGATTTTTTATTATTGAAATTTTATTATTTTTTGACTAAGAAAATCTACCCATGGCTGACACAATAGCTAATTAGTGATTTTCAAGCTGTGGTTTGTTGGTGCAGCAATTTATTTTACACACTTGGAGGTAATTCTATAAGGAGCCATCTAGTTTAGTCAGCAAGAATGAATGTAAATGTTGGTATTTGAGTCTTGTATGCATGCAGAGGTGCCAAGGATGGCCCATCCCAAAGCT
The DNA here is from genome assembly GCF_901765095.1 of Microcaecilia unicolor. Taxonomy (NCBI): domain Eukaryota; kingdom Metazoa; phylum Chordata; class Amphibia; order Gymnophiona; family Siphonopidae; genus Microcaecilia; species Microcaecilia unicolor. Next base: position 234,128,815 of record NC_044036.1, read on the forward strand.
GGAGGTTTGCCACTGGTATGCTGGAAGGTTTGGGGTTTGTTTGTTTGTTTGTTTTTTTGTTTTGCAGGCCCCAGTCATGTCTAAAACCAGCCCTGGCAGGTGTATATTACAAAAACTTACTGTACCTCAGAGGCACTTTAGATCTGCAACAGAAGTAACAAGAAAACCAGCAGATCCAGAAATATAGTCCACACAATAGCCTTATTAGAAAAGAACCCAACGTGTTCCACATCTCACCTACTCATGAACTGCTTCGGGGATATAATAGTACAAATCATAGAAACACAATTTTTTAATGATTTTATATTTATTTTACATTTAAAATGTAACGGAACAGTACAAATGTATAAAAACAAGAGATGTCAAAACAAGAAGTGACTTCATACTCCATCTATATAAATAGTGTATATAAAAACTTGTGTTTTAAATAATAAAAGTCACAAAACATTTTGAATATCCATTAAAAGATATTCTGGAATAAGTCTGTGCTATAAAATTGATTTTAAGAGTGCAATCACTAAGAGGACGGTGTCAACAGGAAAACACCATGATGATTCAAAACTCGACTGTGTACAACAAGAATAAGTCAGCAGTAAAAATATTCAAACAATAAAAAGTTTGGCATAGTATGTATGCTACATTACAATATACAATAAAACATTTTAATAGACAGCATAGGGTGTAAGCAAAGATGGAACATGTGGAGGGGTATTTTTGATATGACATCGAAATCTGAATTTGGATGTTTTAGACAGAACATCCAAATTCTGAACAGGCAAGAAGGTCGTTTTCAACAACAAAAAAATCTTTCAAAAATACTGTTTTGAAAAACATTTTGTGATTTGGACATTTTGTCTTTCAGTCCATTAAAAAAAAAAAAAGTCCAAATGCAAAATGCACAAAATCTAGCCATTGGGATACAGACCATAAGAAAAGTTTGCCACAGGAAAGCATTCTTAGAGGATAAAGTTCAAACTGCTGTAGAATCAGTCCTGTTACACTTGTGGAGGAAACTGTGAACCCTCCAAAACTCATCAGAAACCCACTGTGCCCCCTTCACTCGTAAGGGCTATGGTTGGGGGTAGTGGGTTGGCTTAGTAGACAAGGTAAGGGAACAATGGTGAGATGTGTACCTGGGAGCATTTTACGACATTCACTACAGTGCCCCCTAGGGTGCCCTATTGCTTTCCTGGGATGTCACTTTTCCATTAGTCTACCTGATGCCAAGCTTTCTATTTTTTGTAACATGTGAGCTTTGTATCTATCAGTAGATTTGGGTGTTAAATTCAGATCTATAGATAAAAAGGAGGTCTCATTACATATATCTAAGTACCAGAGTGCTATTTCTCCATACTTTATAGCAAGAATGTACATTCCCTAATTACCTGTCCCAATGCAACTGAAGCTTTTACCTCCTCAGTGCATGTAAATGGTTTTATCCATGTGTGGATTCTCTGATGCCATGTGAGGCTTTCTTTCCAACCAAAGCTATTACCACACTCAGAACGTGCAAATGGTTTCACTCAGTTGTGGATATTCTTGTGTATTATGAGGTATGCCATCTGCCTAAAGCCTTTACCATACTCTGGGCATGTATGTTTCACTGCTCCAGAGGACTACATTTTGTAAATAACAAACATAGCTTTATTTAACTATAATATAAATGTGATACATGCCTTAAACATTATCATTTATCATAACCCATTCCACACCACTGTATCATACTGCACACTTCTCATTCATATCATAACCAATTTCCATGGGGCTGTGCCAAGTACAAAATAATTTTACATATTTTTCTTAATCACTTAAGCTTTTATCAAACGTTCATCGGTTCAAACCTTCCCTTAGATGGTAGACAGTCTTTCTAATTTCAAGGGGGCAGAAATTGGACGTGGTTCCCCCTGGATATTTTGTTTCTCCTGATGAAGAGATTGAAATATGGGTCCGTATCGGGGAACAAGCTGACCTGTTGTTGTTGTTTTTTGAAAAATCCTATGGAAGTTCGTCTGGAAAACAACAAAAGATAATTGCAAATGGGAGTTGATTCCTTTTCCTGTGGGTGCAGTGTGGACTTGGATTGAGATAAGTGGAATATGCAACGCTGAATACATAAATATCAGAGGAGCATTGGGTGAAGCAAACATTTTGCAGCAAGGAATGTCGGTATCCATGTTGTCAATGAGGTTCTGTTGAACAGTATGGACTGTTGCCTGTCTGATAGATAGGATCTGAACCAGGCAAGTACTGTTCCACTGATACCTGTTTCTACCAGTCATGCTAGCATGATATTGTGATCCACAGTGTCAGAAGTTGCAGAAAACTCTAGCAGTACTAACACAGGCAAATCCCGTTTCAGTTTCTGTGAAGATCTAGCAGGGATACAAGGACTGTTTCTGTTCCATAACTGGATCTAGCCAGTTTCTCTCTTCTAGTCAATCATTGAGTTGATTACAGACCTGTTCTATAAGTTTTCCTAGAAATGGGATGTTAGATACTAGCTGGTAACTTTCAAACTTTGGCCTTGTCAAGGTTGTTCTTCTTTAACAAAGGACAAACCACTGCCCTTAACGCTGTTGGTAGTTGCCGATTAGACAGAGGAGTTCATGAATTTTGTGGTGCCTTTTATAAGGCCCATCATAGGCTCTCCCCATATAGGAGGCTTGGGGAGGTTAAGCCTCCCCAGCTCAATCGTGGACTTCCGACTTCCCTTGGCTGCTGCAGTGCTGCCCTCACAAGCGCAGCGCTTTTGCCAGGCAGCTCTGGCTCTCCCTCCTTCCTTCTTTGGTTCCCGCTCTAGGCTCCCCGATCGGCAGCCCCAGCCCCCCCCCCCCCCCCCCCGGGCGTTTTAACCTTTACTTTCCGTGGCAACGACGTCAATCAATGAAGAAAAAGGCACTACAGGCTCGCTTCCAGCTTCTCTCGTCACACAGTGTCCTGCCTTCAGCGAGGATGCATTTCCTGTTTCCGTGAGGGTGGGGCACTGTGTGAAGAGAGAAGCTGGAAGCAAGCCTGTAGTGCCTTTTTCTTCATTGATTGACGTCGCTGCCACGGAAAGTAAAGGTTAAAACGCACGTGCGTGTGTGTGTGGGGGGGCTGCCAATCGGGAAGCCGAGAGCAGGAAGGAAGGAGGGAGAACTACCTGGCAAAAGCGCTGCCACGGAGAGTAAAAAGGTTGGGGGGGGGGGAAGAAAGGAACAGAGAGGAGGGCTGTTGGGAGCTGAAGGAGGCAGGGAGAATCGCTGGATGTGGATTGAAGGCGAGGGCAGGGGGAGAGAACTGACTGCTGGAGAGGAGAATTGCTGGGCATAGAGGGGGCAGGGGAGAGAGGAAATTTTCTGGAGATGGATGGAGGAGAGGGCAGGGGAGAATGGAGAGTTCCTGGACATGGATGAAGGAGAGGGCAGGGGAGAGAGGAGAATTGTTGGACAACATGGATGTGGATGGAGGAGGCAGGGGTGAGAGGAAATTTGCTGGATATGGATGGAGGAGAGGGCAGGGGAGAATGGAGAGTTGTTGGACATGGATGGATGGAGGGGAGGGAAGTCAGGAAGGAGATGCACATGGATGGAGGGGAGAGAAGAGAGGAGAAATGCTGGACATGGATGGAGTGGAGGGCAGGGAAGAGAGGAGAAATGTTCGACAAGGATGGAGGGAAGGAAAGATAAAGGAAGGAGATGCACACGGATGGAGTGAAAGGGAGAGAGGAGAAATGCTGGACATGGATGGAGGGGAGAGAAGACAGAGGAAGGAGATGCACATGGATGGAGGGGAGGGGAGTGAGGAGAAATGCTTTATATGGATGGAGGGGAAATTGCTGAATTTAAGGGCTGGATTGGAACAGTTTGAGGGCAGATGTTGAAACTGGAGAGGGACAGGGCTACAGATAGGAGACAGGACGCATAAGGACACAGAAGGATGGTGGACATGGTGAGAGAAAAAAATATCAAATGGAAAGAAGACACTGGGACCAAAGCTAATAGAAAAACTAAATGCTCAGACAGCAAAGGTAGAAAACATTTTTTTATTCAGAATGTATTAATTGGAATATGTCAGCTTTTGAAAATGTACATCTATGATATTTTGCATGTAAGTTTCAATTTTTCTAGTACTGCTGCATGCTGAGTCCGACTTCTTGAGGTAACTTTCCAGTTCAGTATTTTGCCTTCATATCTGTTGTGTCATGTATTTTTCATGTGTGATCAAGATGCAGTATCTGTTAAATTGTACAGCGCTGCGTAACCCTAGTAGCGCTCTAGAAATGTTAAGTAGTAGTAGTATTCTGCTAGCGTGTAGTATTTGCAGCACTTTTTGTTTTTGTTTCACTAGGTTGTGTACTGGTGTTTTAGAGCCCGGTGTAATTATAGTCCTGCCTTTCCACAAATAAAGGTTGTAGCTCTTCCTGTCCTTAGAATTAGTGCTGCTATGGTATTTCAAGCGGACAAGTCGGAGAAACTTACTGACTTCACGGTAAACCTGGAGGATGTAATGGGGCAGTTCAGCAAACTGAAGAGTAGCAAATCTCCTGGACCGGATGGTATTCATCCTAGAGTACTGATAGAACTGAAAAATGAGCTTGCGGAGCTACTGCTAGTGATATGCAACTTATCCTTAAAATCGAGTGTGGTACCGGAAGATTGGAGGGTGGCCAATGTAACGCCGATTTTTAAAAAAGGCTCCAGGGGAGATCCGGGAAATTATAGACCGGTGAGTCTGATGTCAGAGCCGGGGAAAATGGTAGAGGCTATTATTAAAAACAAAATTACAGAGCACATCTGAGGACATGGATTACTGAGACCGAGTCAGCACGGCTTTTGTGTGGGGAAATCTTGCCTGACCAATTTACTTCAATTCTTTGAAGGAGTAAACAAACATGTGGACAAAGGGGAACCGGTTGATATTGTGTGTCTGGATTTTCAAAAGGCGTTTGACAAGGTACCTCATGAAAGGCTACAGAGGAAATTGGAGGGTCATGGGATAGGAGTAAATGTTCTATTGTGGTTTAAAAACTGGTTGAAGGATAGGAAACAGAGAGTGGAGTTAAATGGGCAGTATTCACAATGGAGAAGGGTAGTTAGTGGGGTTCCTCAGGGGTCTGTGCTAGGACCGCTGCTTTTTAATATATTTATAAATGATTTAGAGATGGGAGTAACTAGCGAGGTAATTAAATTTGCTGATGACACAAAGTTATTCAAAGTTATTAAATCGCGACAGGATTGTGAAAAATTACAAGAGGACCTTACGAGACTGGGAGACTGGGCGGCTAAATGGCAGATGACGTTTAATGTGAGCAAGTGCAAGGTGATGCATGTGGGAAAAAAGAACCTAAATTTATAGCTACGTCATGCAAGGCTCCACGTTAGGAGTTACGGACCAAGAAAGGGATCTGGGTGTCGTCGTCGATAACACACTGAAACCTTCTGCTCTGTGCTGCTGCGGCTAGGAAAGCGAATAGATGTTGGGTATTATTAGGAAAGGTGTGAGGATGTTATAATGCCGTTGTATCGCTCCATGGTGCGACCGCACCTTGAGTATTGTGTTCAATTCTGGTCGCCGCATCTCAAGAAAGATATAGTAGAATTGGAAAAGGTGCAGCGAAGGGCGACTAAAATGATAGCGGGGATGGGACAACTTCCCTATGAAGAAAGATTAAGGAGGCTAGGGCTCTTCAGCTTGGAGAAGAGACGGCTGAGGGGAGATATGATAGAGGTATATAAAATAATGAGTTGAGTGGAACAGGTGGATGTGAAGCGTCTGTTCACGCTTTCCGAAAATACTAGGACTAGGGGGCATGCAATGAAACTACAGTGTAGTAAATTTAAAACAAATTGGAGAAAATTTTTCTTCACCCAACGTATAATTAAACTCTGGAATTCGTTGCCGGAGAAAGTGGTGAAGGGATTGGACGGTTTCCTAAAGGACAAGTCCATAAACCGCTACTAAATGGACTTGGGAAAAATCCACAATTCCAGGAATAACATGTAAAGAATGTTTGTACGTTTGGGAAGCTTGCCAGGTGCCCTTGGCCTGGATTGGCCGCTGTCGTGGACAGGATGCTGGGCTCGATGGACCCTTGGTCTTTTCCCAGTATGGCATTACTTATATACTTATATGTACTTATGGTTTGGTAAGGCTATGAGTGTGTTTTTGCACAAGTTTGTGTATAGCATTTTGCAGTGGAGAGATTGTGTGTTGGGCTTACTGATGTGGCACCAAAACATCAGAAAGGGTGTACAGCGTAAATCATGACACACTACCTCTTGAAGGATCTATATATGGTTGTTAATAAAAGGAGCTAATTGTGAACACTATCCACCTTAAAAGGGTGTTTTGTGGCTCTACATGAGAATTGTGATATTATGATCCCTTGTTTCATATTGTTGATGGTCTGCATTTTCCCTGTGGGTGCTATATTGGTGTATTCTCCGAGGACAAGCAGGCTGCTTGTTCTCACTGATGGGTGACGTCCACGGCAGCCCCTCCAATCGGAAAACTTTACTAGCAAAGGCCTTTGCTAGTCCTCGCGGGCTGATGCGCACCGCGCATGCGCGGCCGTCTTCCCGCCCGAACCGGCTCGTGTTCGTCAGTCTTCTTTTGTCCGCGCTCAGGACGGTCGTGTTTGCGCCGTTTCATGCCCCTCAAGTTGACCCTTAAGCGTCTTCGAGTTCTTTGCTAAAAAAAAAAAAAAAAAGAAATTGGAAGAAGACCTTTACGTTCTTTTCCCCTTTTCCCGTGTTTCCAGTTTTTGCCCCGCTAAGTTTCCTTTCGTTTTCGGGGTAGGCCTTTTTGAGGCCTCGGTTCGGGTTTTTTCTCTCCCTATTTTTGGTGCCTTTACCGCCATTACGAGTTTTGATTTCGCCGGCGTGATTTTTCCGCCCATGTCATCGATGTCTCCCAGCGGCTTCAAGAAGTGCACCCAGTGCGCCCGGGTAATCTCGCTCACTGATAGGCACGCGTCGTGTCTTCAGTGTCTGGGGGCTGGGCACCGCCCGCAGGCCTGTAGTCTTTGCTCCCTTTTACAGAAAAGGACTCAGGTAGCGAGATTGGCCCAGTGGAACGTGTTGTTCTCGGGCTCTTCGTCGGCAACAGCACCGGGGGCATCGAGTGCATCGACGATGACAGCTTCAAGACCTTCGACCTCGGCATCGACTGCATCGAGGCATCGACCCTCTGCATCGTCGGTACTGAGACATCGAAAGGCTGCGTCGGCGTCGGTGGTACCGGGACCTCCACTAGTGCTGATGTCGTCGGACGGTGGTGCTTCGACTGGAGTGCAGGTGAGGGCTGTCCATTCCCCTGCTGGTGGCGGTGAGCCTTCGGGTGGGTCTCCCCCTACCCTGAGGGCTCCTGCGGTACAACCCCCCCAAGACCGACCTTCTTCGGCCTCGGCCCCGAGGAAGCGACGGCTGGATTCTACGTCCTCCTCGTCGGTACCGGGAAGTTCTGGTGACATGCTTCGTTTGAAAAAGTCAAAGCAGCATCAACACTGTTCTCCTTCCCGCATCGGTACCGAGAGCTCTGGGTCGCCGAGGGAGTTGGCACCCAGTAGGCATCGGCACCGAGAGGACCGCTCACCCTCTGTTCAGGAGGTGTCGATGCGCTCCACCTTGGACAGCCCGGAACAGCCTCCACGCCCGGAACAGACTCTGACCTCGACGCCTGCATCGGCTTCCATGTCTTTCTCCACAGCCGCTCTGCACGAGAGTCTCCGGGCCATTCTCCCAGAGATCCTGGGAGAGCTGTTGCGCCCTTCCCCTCCGGTACCGGGGGTGCTTGCGCCACTGGTACCGTCGAGTGAGGCGCCGGCTGGCCCCTTGCCCGGGGTGAGGTCTCCAACATCGGTGCCGCTTGCTGTACCGACTGCGGTTGCCTCCCAGGAGGGCTCCCCGACGACGGCGGAGGGAGCTTCGCCGGTGCGGGCGAGGGAGTCAACCTCTCGACGCTCCCACCGTGGCCGTGTTTCCACGGAGTCGAGTCGGGCATGGCTTAAGACACAGGTTCATGAACTTGTGTCTGATACCGATGGTGAGGCCTCGTGGGAGGAGGAGGAGGACATCAGATATTTCTCTGACGAGGAGTCTGATGGCCTTCCTTCCGATCCCACTCCCTCCCCTGAAAGGCAGCTTTCTCCTCCCGAGAGTCTGTCTTTTGCGGCCTTTGTCCAGGAGATGTCTACGTACATCCCCTTCCCGGTGGTTGTGGAGGACGAGCCCAGGGCTGAAATGTTTGAACTCCTGGACTATCCTTCTCCACCTAAGGAAGCGTCCACAGTACCCATGCATCATGTCCTAAAAAAGACATTGCTGGCGAACTGGACCAAGCCTCTAAGTAATCCCCACATTCCCAAGAAGATCAAGTCCCAGTACCGGATCCATGGGGACCCAGAGCTGATGCGCACTCAGTTGCCTCACGACTCTGGTGTGGTGGATCTGGCCCTAAAGAAGGCTAAGAGTTCTAGGGAGCATGCTTCGGCGCCCCCGGGCAAGGACTCTAGAACCTTGGACTCCTTTGGGAGGAAGGCCTACCATTCTTCTATGCTCGTGGCCAAAATCCAGTCTTACCAGCTCTACACGAGCATACATATGCGGAACAATGTGCAGCAGTTGGCTGGCTTGGTGGACAAGCTCCCTCCTGAGCAAGCCAAGCCATTTCAGGAGGTGGTCAGGCAGCTGAAGGCGTGCAGAAAATTCCTGGCCAGAGGGTTATATGATACCTTTGATGTCGCGTCCAGGGCCACTGCTCAAGGTGTGGTGATGCGCAGACTCTCATGGCTGCGTGCCTCCGACCTGGAGAATAGGATCCAGCAGCGGATTGCGGACTCCCCTTGCCGAGCGGACAATATTTTTGGAGAAAAAGTCGAACAGGTGGTAGAGCAGCTCCACCAGCGGGATACCGCTTTCGACAAGTTCTCCCGCCGGCAGCCTTCAGCATCTACCTCCTCAGGTAGACGTTTTTATGGGGGAAGGAAGACTGTTCCCTACTCTTCTGGTAAGCGTAGGTACAATCCTTCTTCTCGACAGCCTGCGGCCCAGGCTAAGCCCCAGCGCGCTTGCTCTCATCAGCAGCATGCGCCTCAGCAAGGCCCCGCGGCTCCCCAGCAAAAGCAGGGGGCGAGCTTTTGACTGGCTCCAGCAGAGCATAGCAGACATCAACGTGTCAGTGCCGGGCGACCTGCCGGTCGGGGGGAGGTTGAAAGTTTTCACCAAAGGTGGCCTCTCATAACCTCCGACCGTTGGGTTCTTCAAATAGTCCGGCAAGGATACACCCTCAATTTGGCCTCCAAACCTCCAAATTGCCCACCGGGAGCTCAATCCTACAGCTTCCAGTACAAGCAGGTACTTGCAGAGGAACTCTCCGCCCTTCTCAGCACCAATGCGGTCGAGCCCGTGCCATCCGGGCAAGAAGGGCTGGGATTCTATTCCAGGTACTTCCTTGTGGAAAAGAAAACAGGGGGGATGCGTCCCATCCTAGACCTAAGGGCCCTGAACAAATATCTGGTCAAGGAAAAGTTCAGGATGCTTTCCCTGGGCACCCTTCTTCCCATGATTCAGGAAAATGACTGGCTATGCTCTCTGGACTTGAAGGACGCCTACACGCACATCCCGATACTGCCAGCTCACAGACAGTATCTGCGATTTCAGCTGGGCACACTTCCAGTACTGTGTGCTACCCTTTGGGCTCGCCTCTGCGCCCAGAGTGTTCACGAAGTGCTTGGCTGTAGTAGCAGCGGCGCTTCGCAGGCTGGGAGTACACGTGTTCCCTTATCTCGACGATTGGCTGGTGAAGAACACATCCGAGGCAGGAGCTCTACAGTCCATGCAGATGACTATTCGCCTCCTGGAGCTACTGGGGTTTGTGATAAATTATCCAAAGTCCCATCTTCTCCCAGTACAGAGACTCGAATTCATAGGAGCTCTGCTGGATTCTCGGACGGCTCGTGCCTATCTCTCAGAGACGAGAGCCAGCAACTTGTTGTCCCTCCTCGTCTCGCGGGTGCGAGCGTCCCAGCAGATCACAGCTCGGCAGATGTTGTTGGGCCACATGGCCTCCACAGTTCATGTGACTCCCATGGCCCGCCTTCACATGCGATCTGCTCAATGGACCCTAGCTTCCCAGTGGTTTCAGGCTGCTGGGGATCTAGAGGACGTGATCCACCTGTCCACGAGTTTTCTCAAATCCCTCTATTGGTGGACGATTTGGTCCAATTTGACTCTGGGACGTCCACTAAGAGGAGTTACTTCTTTCTATGGAGGAGGTTTGCCATCTGGTGTGACAGCAAGGCCCTAGATCCTCGCTCTTGTCCTACACAGACCCTGCTTGAATACCTTCTGCACTTGTCTGAGTCTGGTCTCGAGACCAACTCTGTAAGGGTTCACCTTAGCGCAATCAGTGCATACCATTACCGTGTGGAAGGTAAGCCGATCTCAGGACAGCCTTTAGTTGTTCGCTTCATGAGAGGTTTGCTTTTGTCAAAGCCCCCCGTCAAACCTCCTACAGTGTCATGGGATCTCAATGTCGTTCTCACCCAGCTGATGAAACCTCCTTTTGAGCCACTGAACTCCTGCCATCTGAAGTACTTGACCTGGAAGGTCATTTTCTTGGTGGCAGTTACTTCAGCTCGTAGAGTCAGTGAGCTTCAGGCCCTGGTAGCCCAGGCCCCTTACACCAAATTTCATCATAACAGAGTAGTCCTCCGCACTCACCCTAAGTTCTTGCCAAAGGTTGTGTCGGAGTTCCATCTGAACCAGTCAATTGTCTTGCCAACATTCTTTCCCCGTCCTCATTCCTGCCCTGCTGAACGTCAGCTGCACACATTGGACTGCAAAAGAGCATTGGCCTTCTATCTGGAGTGGACACAGCCCAACAGACAGTCCGCCCAATTGTTTGTTTCTTTTGATCCCAACAGGAGGGGAGTGGCTGTAGGAAAACGCACCATATCCAATTGGCTAGCAGATTGCATTTCCTTCACTTACGCCCAGGCTGGGCTGGCTCTTGAGGGTCATGTCACGGCTCATAATGTTAGAGCCATGGCAGCGTCGGTAGCCCACTTGAAGTCAGCCACTATTGAAGAGATTTGCAAAGCTGCGACGTGGTCATCTGTCCACACATTCACATCTCATTACTGCCTGCAGCAGGATACCCGACGTGACAGTCTGTTCGGGCAGTCAGTGCTTCAGAATTTGTTCGGGGTTTAGAATCCAACTCCACCCCCCTAGGCCCATGTTTATTCTGTTCCAGGCTACACTCTCAGTTAGTTGGATAAGTTGTTAGGTCAATCTCAGTTGTGTCCTCACCGTTGCAAGGCCCAATTGACCATGTTTGTTGTTTTGAGTGAGCCTGGGGGCTAGGGATACCCCATCAGTGAGAACAAGCAGCCTGCTTGTCCTTGGAGAAAGCGAATGCTACATACCTGTAGAAGGTATTCTCCGAGGACAGCAGGCTGATTGTTCTCACAAACCCGCCCGCCTCCCCTTTGGAGTTGTGTCTTCCCTTGTCTTTGTGTTGCTACATATGGGACTGACGAACACGAGCCGGTTCAGGCGGGAAGACGGCCGCGCATGCGCGGTGTGCATCGTCGCGCGAGGACTAGCAAAGGCCTTTGCTAGTAAAGTTTTCCGATTGGAGGGGCTGCCGTGGACGTCACCCATCAGTGAGAACAATCAGCCTGCTGTCCTCGGAGAATACCTTCTACAGGTATGTAGCATTCGCTTTAGGGTCTGCCCAGTGTAATATTTATGGTACAGTAAGGTTCTGAGTGTGTTTTTGCACAAAGTTGAGCAATTGTGGTTAGTATATGCTTTTGAGCAACCACTTTATTCTTTGACATATGATACTTATCTAATATCTAAATTTAATAAAAGGTATTAACTGTGACTATTTTATTTTTACTTATTTTTTTTTCTGTGGGTTGTCAGACAATTATGGAGGTAAGCTCCGCCCCCTTTAGCTTCCCCAAACAGTTGGGCCACCGCCTGTGAGGCTCATGCTTGCCTGCTTGCTGCACTCTTTGATGGGCAGAGGTTGAGGGACAGGTAGTTGGTCAAAGGTCTCTTAGGATTTTGTGAAAGCCCTCCTCTGTTATTGGGTTAAAAGACTCTCGTACAGTATGTCTATCAGGAGGGAGCGAGTTTGTGTGCTCCTGGTTAGCTGGTTGGAGACTGGGTGGGACTACCTTTAAATCCTGGCAGGGACTCTTAATTTTGTTGGCAAAGTTTGCAGCAACATCACTGCAGTTCAGGTTTGAATGGGCAGGCTGGTTCTCTTATGGGGTTTGCAGTAGGCTGTTTACTGTGACGTTTGTGAGCCCTTGGCCCAGAGGTAGCCGCGTGAGAATCGCTCAACCACCTCTGGGTAGACTGAGTCCCCTCAGAACTAATAGTGCTCCCAAAAACTGGACCATAAGTGGAGGAGATGAACTGAGGCAGCTTTATGAGTAGCAGAAAACACAGGGCTAAAAGGGTAGCCAATGGCACAGAAAGGAAAACAGGCAGCCTAGCTATACAGTCTAACCTGGCTGAAACAAGGCAAACATAAAACATAGAATAAGGTAAAGTAGAACAGCCTAGCTGTGTAGGGAAATCAAACATAAGCAGCCTAACTGCGAATCTCAATACTAGCGGACACAATGCAAAGCATAAAGTATACAGTAAAGGTAAACTAGAACAGCCTAGCTGTATATGGAAATCAAAGCTACGCAGCCTAGATGCACCTCTCAATACTAGCAGAACAATGCAAACATATGGCATACAGTAGAACACAATAGACTAGGCAAAGGGCCCGCCCTAGCGGGACAAAGACACAGGCAATATTTGGCTGACAGAGGTAACACCGCTAGCGGTTAAGAAAAGGGTTCATTCTGTCAGTATACTCTGATGAGCCACGGAACAACTGCGGCAAGCTCCCTCAAAACCAGAGTGGAGCAGAAGCAAAACAGGTGGCGGCAAGAGCGGGTCACTCCATTCACAGAAGACTAGGGATGTCACCTAAGACAAGCAAACAGTCACTGAGGCACCTGAGCCAGATGCTCCCAAGGCAAGCAAGGTAAAGAAGCCAAACCTGAGCCTATACTCCCAAGGCAGAAGACTCAACGGCCCTGCACAGCACTCAAGGGCCAGGATCAGCCCACGCGGACCCCTCCACACTCCAAGCACTGCTCCCTCGTCCAGAGACACCTCGAGACATGGCCCCATCCGCTACACCTTTAGCATTCCCTGTCATCCAGCCCACACAGTCCCAAACGCAGCACCGCACAAAGCCACTCACTGTATACAGCGAGTAAGGACTCACAGTGGGCAACAGGAATCTCAGCTGAGGCACGGGAGGCTCTGGACTCGCAGGCCTGGCAGCAGGCTTCACTGGACCCCTAACAAAAGTAAACACTGTAGGCAGAACTATTACTCCTCAGAACTACCAAACTTGAAAGCAGGCTTCACAGCAATAGGTGAAAGCTGTGGGCAAAGCTTTACTCCTCAGGACTCCCCAAGCTTGAAAGCAGGCTTCACAGGAACACAGCATAAGGAAAAGCTGTAGGCCAAGCTTTACTCCTCAGGACTCACTGGCTTGGAAGCAGACTTCCACTGGAACACAGCATAAGGAGAAAGCTGTAGGCCAAACTTCAGGCCACAGCCTTGCAAAGAAACAGAAGTTGGAACTGGCAGGGCCCAAGGATAATTGCCAGAACCCTAAGCACTCTCAGCAGTGTTGCCAGGTGGGCGGTTTTACCGCCCAATTGGGCGGTTTTCCGCGACCCGCCGCGGGAAATTTTTGCCCGCGGCGGGTTGCGGTTTTTTGGGCTGGTTTTTGTGCTTCGGGCGGTTTTTTCGGCCGCGGGGGGGCGGGGTTAGTGACGTTTTTGGGTGGGATTAATGACGTTTTGGGCGGGGTTAGTGACGTGGGAGGCGGGGCCGATGACGTAGGAGGCGGGGCCGATGACGGGGAGGCGGGGCCGATGACGGGGAGGCGGGGCCGATGACGTGAGAGGCGGGGCCGATGACGGGGAGGCGGGGCCGGTGACGTGGGAGGCGGGGCCGGTGACGGCGGGGGCGGGGTTTATGACGGCGGGGGCGGGGGTGATGACGCGGGGGTGGGGGTGTCAGGGGCGGGGTTTGTGTTTGGGCGGTTTTTGGGCTGTTTTTTGGGCTCCAGTGGGCTGGAAAAAAATTTTCCACCTGGCAACCCTGACTCTCAGAAGCCAGCTTAAGAAGTGCTCACTGCTGATATCATCAGCTTGGCATCCACCACTCTACAGTGACTCCACAGTGACTCCACAGGTCACTGACTGGAACTGCAGGTAATTTTAGTAGGTAAGAAGGAGGAACACAGCACAGACGAGCAAGGCACGGATGTCGGCGACAACCATGGCATTTACTATACTGAACCGGTGCTTGGTTGAACTAGTAGCCTGTTCAATGCATTGAGAGAAATTGTATTTTGGCTGCTGTTAAGGCTTGGCAGTACTTTATCATATGATCCCTACAGTTTAGCCTGTCCTAATCCAGGCAAGATTTACACCATCTCCTTTTTGGTTTCCGTCCTTCATGCTTAAGGGTCCGAAGTTCTGGAGAAAACCAAAGTGAGCATTTGAGTGAGGCATAAGACCTTTTTTAGTGGTGCCATTTTCTCTAAGGTCTTGGCTAATTGTGTATTCCAGATATCAACCTGTTCTGACACTGTGGTTGTCCTTTCATCCAAACATGGATAGTTCAAGACCTCTAGGAAATTTTCAGCAGTCAGCTTTTTTTCTTGTCTCTGATCTTCCACATTCTGGGAGGTGCCATTTGTTTCAGGTGACCACTTAGGGAAAACTTAATTAGAAAATGTTTTGTCCATGATAAGAACCTAACATAAGAATAGACATACTGGGTCAGACCAATGGTCCATGTAGCCCAGTATCCTGTTTCCAACAGTAGCCAATCCAGGTCACAAGTACCGGGCTGAAACCCAATTAGTAGTAACATTCCATGCTACTAATCCTGGGGCAATCAATGGCTTCCTCCATGTCAATCTCAGTACCAGATTATGGACTTTTCCTCCAGGAATTTGTCCAGACTTTTTTTAAACCCAAATATACTAACTGCTGTTACCACATCTTCAAGCAGTGTGTTCCAGTGCTTATCTATGAGTGAAAATATTTTCTCCCATTTGTTAAAAGTATTTTCATGTAATTTCATTGAGTGTCCCTGGGTCTCTGTACTTTTTGAAAGTGAAAAATCGATTCACTTCAACCTGTTTTACACTACGGGATTTCATAGACCTCAATCATATACCCCCTCAGTCTTCTCTTTTGAAGAGTCCTAACCCCTACCCCATTAGCCTTTCCTCATACAGGAGTTCCATCCCTTTTATCATTTTGGTCACTGTTCTTTGAACCGCTCAAAATACAGTGGCAAGACTCATCTTCGGAAAAACACGTTTTGAAAGCGCAACACCCCTTCGCAGAAAACTACATTGGCTCCCAATCAAAGAACGCATCGCCTTCAGAATGTGCACTATGGTTCACAAGATCATCCATGGTGAAGCACCAGGATATATGACGAACCTAATCGACCTACCAACCAAAAATACATCCGCATCAGCACGACAATACCTAAACCTTAACTACCCAAGCTACAAAAGACTAAAATACAAATTTAACCTTTGCATCCAGTTTTTCCTACATCAGTACACAGCTATGGAACGCACTAACAAAAACCATGAAAACCACTTATGACCACCTCCAATTCAGAAAAAATCTAAAAACCCACCTGTTCCAAAAGGCTTACCCCCCCCCCCCCCCAACCCAACTTAAATGCTGGAAATCAGCGACACTACACCACCACAGTTTGTATTGATCACCAAACAATCTCATCTGTTCTTACTATCCTCTGTATGGCCCCACCACATGTTCCTTCATGTTATCCCTACCCTTCCTACCCCAACTCAACCATTATCTGTATTTGCTTTACTTGGGAGTCTGTTAACACCTCTCCGGTATCATGTAAACCACATTGAGCCTGCAAATAGGTGGGAAAATGTGGGGTACAAATGTAACAAATAAATAATCCTTGATAGGGGTGTTATTTCAATACTGGTATTCTGGGATGTCAACCCCTTTGTAGAATACCAAGTCTAGCACAGGTTGGAGAATTGATCATCTGTGAAACCTAGTGTTGTCATCATGTTAGACAGCTGTGGTGGTATATGGGGGTTTTGTTATATAGATTGAAATCTCTCATGGTCACCATCCTAGGGTAATTCAGGGTCACTTGTGTAATTAGATAAAGGAGGTTCTCAGTATAACATGAGCAGCCAGATTGGTTTCTCCTCTTCTAGCTGGATTAAGAGATTCTGATCCATTTAACTGGGGAATGGAGATTCTGCGCAGTTTAATTGTATCCCGAATCAGGGCTGCTACCTCTCCACCCCATCTTCCTGATCTTGGTTGATGTTGGATGTTGAAACCTGTTGGGCATAGTTCAGCTAGTGGTAAACCCCTGCTTTCCTCTAGCTAAGTTTCACTTATTCCTAAGGTGTCAATATGCTATTCATGGATGACATGGATCACTGAGAATTTCTTTGCAGATCTGGCATTCACCAGTCCTATAGTTCCCAAGGGTAATCTGGGGGTAGCTTTGAGGAGATGAGGTGATGTGTTAAGTACTGTTATGTAGGTGTTTGATCTCTTGCTCTTTATCTTTTCTTTGGTTAATAGGAATTATAGTTTTCTCTCCCACACACCACTGGGATCCCTGAGGTCTCGTGGTCTGCTGGGGGCAAGGCACATTCTTTGTTTCAGAAACTCCTTGGGCAGATTTCACTGGGTGGCACTGCAGACCTAAACTCTGTTGATCAGCAATCTTACCAGTTGGCAAGGTAGGATTAAAGGCACTGAATAATCTAAGAGAACAGACCTTTTAGAGTTGTAAATTCAGACCAGGCCTGGGAGATCAAAGGCTTCCAGTAATAGAGAAACAAATGGCTGTGCTTTGCACTTCTATGTGAATTTATCTGGAGACTTAATGCAGATGAGGTTGATGGTGGACTTTAGTTTTAACAGAATGTAATAGATTTAGGGCCCTAAGCTGCGCTCTGTCTCTAGCGTTAACACATGCTAATTTTTAGTGCGCAGTAATAACGCTAGAACACCTTAATAAACAGGGCCCTCAGAATCTTAGAAATATTTATGTAGTTAAAATAAAACCTCATCACGGATTGTAGTTACACACTTTGTAGTTTCTGGTTCTAATATCCTTTGATGGGCCACTTGAGGCAGGTTGCTGTAGGTTTTATTTTTTTTTGTTGTCCAGAAGGAGGGTAAGATGTAAATATAGATCCAGCTCAGATCACAGGACATGAGGAGAGTTGTTTGTAATATAAAGGAAAGATAAAGTTTCCTTTCTCCAGACAAAATGAAAAGTTCAAAAGAAACTGAGGACTGGTGCCTCAACACTGACTGAACACAAGTCTGTAAAAGTTTGAGATGTAAATAAACAAAGTATGTTATTCGATCTGCAGCTCCTCATTACCTCTCTACCCTCATCTCCCCTTACGCTCCTACCCGTAACCTCCGCTCACAGGACAAATCCCTCCTCTCAGTACCCTTCTCCACCACTGCCAATTCCAGGCTCCGCCCTTTCTGCCTCGCCTCACCCTATGCTTGGAATAAACTCCCTGAGCCCATACATCAAGCCCCCTCCCTGCCCATCTTCAAATCCTTACTCAAAGCCCACCTCTTCGATGTCGCCTTCGGCACATAACCATTATACCTCCATTGAGTAGAGGAGTGTGGTAGCCGTGTTAGTCCACTCTTAAGGTTATCAATAGAAATCAAACAAAATAAAACATGGAAAAGAAAATAAGATGATACCTTTTTTATTGGACATAACTTAATACATTTCTTGATTAGCTTTCGAAGGTTGCCCTTCTTCGTCAGATCGGAAATAAGCAAATGTGCTAGCTGACAGTGTATATTGTATGTACAGTGTATGTATGTTGGGCAACATTTTACAGGACCAGGACACTGCACCAGTGACTTCACAGTGAGAATCCTGAAAGGTAACTTTAAAACCATACAAGAACGTAAGACCTTTGAAGTCAGAATGATTGAATATTTTAACACCCAACAGAAAGGACTTAACAAGGATCTGGGGTTCCTAGCCCATTATAAACCATAAAGCTGTATGTCTCTGTTGATCACCCTCCCCTCACCTATCCACACCCACCCTATTAGAATATCAATGATATGCTTTGATGTCCCCATGCATACTTCCTACCCACCCCCATCCTCCCACCCTGTCAGACTGTCATAGTAATGCTTGAATGTTATCACTTATATACACTGTCAGCTAGCACATTTGCTTATTTCCGATCTGACGAAGAAGGGCAACCTTCATAGGCGCCCGGTATAAGAGGCTTGGGGAGGCTAAGCCTCCCCAGCCAGAAGTGGAGCAAGGGCGGGGCGGACCGGACCGCCCCGGGTGCAGCTCCCGCTGCCTTGAACATCTCTCTCCCTCCCGTGGACCACGCGATCATTACCGCCACCCCCCCCCCCCCTCCGACTACTGCAGTATCGCTCTCCCCCTCCGCTCCTGTCCTGTCACGTCGTCTTTGAACGTCGAGGATTCCTTCCGGTAGCAGCAGAATCGGCAATGATGTAAGCGCTGCTTTCAGCCTGCCCCGGAAGCACTCTCTGTACAGTTTCCCGCGTAAGAGGGACGCTGTCCAGAGAAGGCTTCTGGGGCAGGCTGAAAGCAGCGCTTACATCATTGCCGATTCTGCTGCTACTGGAAGGAATCCTCGACGTTCAAAGACATGACAGGAGCGGAGGGGGAGAGCGATACCGAACTAGTCCGGGGGGGGGGGGGGGGAGCGATGCATCATGCCAGCCAGCTGCCAGACCAAAGGGAAAGGGGGTGGAGAGAGGAGGATGTGAGGTGCCACATCTAAGGGGAAGAGGGAGGAAGGAAAGCAATGGCAGGGAATGGGAAAAGGGGGGTGGAGAAAGGAGTGTGATGGGAGCAAGAAGGGGAGGGAA
The DNA here is from genome assembly GCF_901765095.1 of Microcaecilia unicolor. Taxonomy (NCBI): domain Eukaryota; kingdom Metazoa; phylum Chordata; class Amphibia; order Gymnophiona; family Siphonopidae; genus Microcaecilia; species Microcaecilia unicolor. The sequence goes on from NC_044036.1 coordinate 234,147,827, forward strand.
GAGAAAGGTGGGATGCATGAGGATGCTGGAGGAGAGAAAGAGAAAGTGGAAAAGAGCAGGGGAGGGTCAGAGAGAGATGGGGAGTGAAAGAGGGGACATGGAAGAGAGCAGGGGAGAGCCAGAGAGAGATGGGGAGAGAAAGAGGGGGACATGGAAGAGAGCATGGGAGAGCCAGAGAGAAGATGCTGGATGGAAGAGGAGAGAGAGAGATTAGTGGAAAGATGGGGAGAGAAAGAGGGGACATGGGCAGGAGAGAGAGAGAGAAGCTGCTGGGGAGAAACTGGGGGAGACCCTAGCTGTCAGACGGAGAAATGCTGAATGAAAGGAGGGAGAAAGAGGGAAAATGCTGGAAGGAGGGGGCAGAAAGAGGGAAGACACTGGACGTAAGGGTAGGGAGGGAAAGAGGAAAGACTGGAAGGATGGGGATAGAGAGGACATGCTGAATGGAAAAGGGTCGAGAGAGAGAACTGTTTAGAAGGAAGGGGAGATAGAGGGAGACAATGGATGGAAGGAGAGGGAGACAATAGACGGAAGGATTGGGAGAGGGTAATGGGTAGAAGGATGGAGAGAGAAAGAGGGATTACTCTGGATGGAAGGGTAGAAGAGAAAGACATGGATGGATGGAGGGGAGGGAAGAGAGGAGAAATGTTGGACAAGGATGGAGGGAAGGAAAGACAAAGGAAGGAGATGCACACGGATGGAGTGGAAGGGAGAGAGGAGAAATGCTGGACATGGATGGAGGGGAGGAAAGACAGAGGAAGTTCATGCACATGGATGGAGGGGAGACATGCTGGATTTGGATGGAGGGGAAATTGCTGAATTTAAGGGCTGGATTGGAACACTTTGAGGGCAGATGCTGAAACTGGAGAAAGGATAGGGACAGGGCTACAGAAAGTAGACAGGACGCATAAGGACACAGGAGGATGGTGGACATGTTGAGAGAAAAAATATCAAATGGAAAGAAGACACTGGGACCAAAGAATAGAAAAACTAAATGATCAGACAACAAAGGTAGAAAAAAGTATTTTATTCAGAATTTATTAACTGGAATATGTCAGCTTTTGGAAATGTGCATCTGTGATATTTTGCTTGTAAGTTTCAATTTTTCTAGTATTGCTGCATGCTGAGTCTGACTTCTTGAGGTAACTTTCCAGTTTTGCCTTCATATCTGTTGTCATGTGTTTTTCATGTGTAATCAAGGTGCAGTATTCTACTAGTGTGTAGTATTTACAGCCCTTTTTTTTTTTGTTTCAATAGGTTGTGTACTGGTGTTTTAGAGCCCGGTGTAATTACAGTGCTGCTTTTCCACGCATAAGGTTGTAGCTCATTCTGTCCTTGGAATTAGTGCTGTTATGGTTTGCTAAGGTTATGAGTGTGTTTTTGCACAAGTTGTGTATAGTGTTTTGCAGTGGAGAGATTGTGTATTGGCATTACTGAGGTGGCACCAAAACATCGGAAAGGGAGCCTAAATCATGACACACTACCTCTTGAAGGATCTACATATAGTTGTTAATAAAAGGAGCTCATTGTGAACACTATCCACCCTAAAAGGGTGTTTTGTGGCTCTACATGAGAATTGTGGTATTATGATCCCTTGTTTCATATTGTTGACGGTCTGCATTTTCTATATGGGTGGTATATTGGTGTATTAGGGTCTGCCTAGTGTTATGGTACAGTAAGGTTCTGAGTGTGTTTTTGCACAAATGTGTGCATAGTGTTTTGCAGTTGAGCGATTGTGGTTAGTATATGCTTTGAGCAACCACTTTATTATTTGACATATGATACATATCTAATATCTAAATTTAATAAAAGGTATTGTGACTATTTTATTTTTACTTATTTTTTTCCTGTGTTAATTGTGGCTATAAGCTCCGCCCCTGGCTCCACCCCTAACCCCGCCCCCTTTAGCCTCCCCAAACAGTTGGGCCACCGACCGCCTATGGCAACCTTCGAAAGCTAATCAAGAAATGTATTAAGTTATGTCCAATAAAAAAGGTATCATCTTATTTTCTTTTCCATGTTTTATTTTGTTTGATTTCTATTGATAACCTCCATTGAGGAAATCTAGACTACCCCAACTTGACATTTCGTCCTTTAGATTGTAAGCTCCTCTGAGCAGGGACTGTCCTTCTTTGTTAAACTGTACAGCGCTGCGTAACCTTAGTAGCACTCTAGAAATGTTAAGTAGTAGTAGTAAGTAGTATTTAAGTTGTAGGAGCCTGATGTGAACACATCCAGCCCAGCCCAATCGAGTTTTGCATCTCATTACTGTGCAAGTACTCTAATTGCAAATTGCATATGGGCCCAAAAACCACAGTAAATAATCCCATATTTTTGCTGGGGTTATTTTACCATCCGGGAGCATTGGGCTGAAAAACAGCAGCCCAATGCTCCCGGGCCACTAGCTGAGGGTCCCCTCCATACAGACTTCGGTTTTCCACCCCCCCCCCCCCCCCCCCCCCCCAACACCTGAAAAGTTGATGTTCCAGGGTATTTCCTTATATGGAATATCACCCCTAGCGGTAGTAATACGAGACTACTGCTAGGGGTACCGTTTTGAAGGTGGTGTTAGGCAGGAACAAGGCATCGCTCCTGCCTGAAGAACACCCTGGACCCAGGAAAACCCACCCTGGTCTACCAACCTTTCAGATTGGAGAGGGGGATTGAGGGACTTCAATTCTAGGGGTGTGCTTAGTAGGGGGAGGGTCGGAAGTCTGAGGGGACCCTCAGGTAATGGCTCAGGAGCATCAAGCCTCTATTTTCCAGCCCAATGCTCCCAGGCTGCTGGAATAATGCTGCTTGCCAGGTGGCTTGCAAGCAGTGTTATGCCTCTTAAGGCAGGATTCAGCAACCTGTAGTACCAGGATCCTACAGGTTGATGATCCCACGGGAAATCAAGGTGCAGTAAAAGGTGAATTTTTACCACACCTTGATGAATCCTCCCCTAAATGTTGCTTTTCAGTAAACATGTTCACCTTTAACTTCAATTAAGATAAATAACAAATGACAATTATGTAGGAGACTTACTAAAGTTTGTAGCAGCAAGCCACACTCCTCTCACAGCCGGTGTTCAAGCCCCCTTGCTTGATGGGATATAATTATATAGACCTTCCCAACACGTTATAAAATTTTAAAATTGGTTTAACCATTTATATAAATGAGAGGCAGTAGGCGTTTATTTTTTTTATTCTTAACACTTATAATCAAAACATGCTACCACAGAGAAAATTATAATTCAATCGGCTTTCGCTTAAAGTATATATTATGCTGTCAAACAGCTAAACTTAGCTTTAGGCAGGCAGAACAATCCAAACGAGGTCCCGTTTTACCTCCCGGCTTCTTCAGAGGAATTGACTCACTGCCGACATAATAAATAAGAATCACCTTCACACAAACAAGGATTCACTCTATTTTTCACTCTATCCTTGTTTGTGTGAAGGTAATTTTCTTATATCGGCAGTGAGTCAGTTCCTCTGAAGAAGCCGGGAGGTGAAACGGGTCCCCATTGGGATCATTCTGACTGCCTAAAGTTTAGCTGTTTTGAGCATAATATACACTCCATCTTTAAGTGAAAGCTGATGGCATTATAATTTTCTCTATGGGAGTAGGTTAAGAATACAAATTATAAAGGAAGGACTGCATTTATATGGAGGTTCTTCAGACTGATAGAAACCGAATTGTGGCATGGGACAGTGTGATACCCTGATATGAGGTTCCTTTAATTGTCTATAGGTGGCAAACCACAGTCAACTGAGATGTTTTTCCTCCATTGCTCCTTTTCACTTTTTCTTTATTGAACAGGAGTGCATTGTTTCCACTTCTTTTTGGTTATTGTCACACATTTTTAAGTGGCTTCTCCATTTATTGTATTTTTATCCTTTGAAAAAATAACCACAGAAATTTGTACCTGCTTTTTCTATGGGCACATTTTCTGGCTGGAACTATATGCATTGTTGCCTTTCCCGATCTAAACATCACCAAGGAAATGCTTTCACAGTAAGGTGGCAATTCTGTAACATAGGCATGAAAATTTATGCACCCCTTATACATGTGAATGTTTAAAATAATGGCATTTATGCAGATGTATGTGCATATTTCACATTTCCTTAGCGCAGGCAGCAGATGAATCCATCAACTGGTGGGTTGTATCCATCTACCAGCAGGTGGAGATAGAGATCACTGACTTCAGTGAGTGGTGTTGGACTACCAGCCCCTCTGCTCATTAGTGTATCTCTTATCTCCAGCAGGTAATGGACATATTCTTACCAGCTCCTGGATTCAGCTCTTTGGAACTCCTCCTGGGCTAGTTTTCATAGCCAGTTGAAGGTTGGAGCATTTGGCTTCTGTGCCATCCTTGGGGGCATACTTCTTTGAAAGTCCCTGCCTCACCCTGTGTTCCCTTTAGCCTCCCTGCCTGATAGCACTCTCCTTCCTCACCAGCTTAAAAAAAAAAAAAAGAGTACAGCTTCAGGGCTTTCTTCCAGCACTGCCTGTTTAAAAAAAAAAAACAAGAGGATTGCAGGCAAGACAGCCAGTTTCTTCTGTTACTACGGGCACTAAGATTTCTGCCTCGCTGTTGCTGGGAGGTTGCTTTTCCTCCGTATTGGTGTGGGGTTCGCTGTTGCTGGAGTTTGCTTTTCCTCCGTATTGGTGCAGGGTACATAAGCACCGCCATACTGGGAAAGACCCGGCAACCCCCCCCCCCCCCCAAAAAAAAAAATAATAATAAGGTTCAATGGACTTTTCCCTCAGGAATCTGTCAAAACCCCCTTTAAATTCTGTAAGGCCAGCTGCTGTCACTACATTCTCCGGCAACGAGTTCCAGAGTCTAACTACACGCTGAGTAAAGAAAAACTTTTTCCTATTTGTTTTAAATCTGCCATATTCTAGCTTCATCTTGTGTCCCCTGGTTTTGTTGTTGTTTGAAAGTGTAAACAGTCACTTCACATCTGTCCGCTCTACTCCACTCATTATCTTGTAGACTTCTATCATATCACCCCTCAGCCGCCTTTTCTCGAAGCTGAAGAGCCCTAACCTTCTCAGCCTTTCCTCATAAGGAAGTCGTTCCATTCCTTTTATCATTTTCGTCGCCCTTCTCTGCACCTTTTCTAATTCCTTTATATCTTTTTTTGAGATGCGGCAACCAGAATTGGACACAATACTCGAGGTGCGGTCGCACCATGGAGCGATACAACGGCATTATAACATCCTCATGTTTGTTTTTCATCTCTTTCCTAATAATACTCAACATTCTGTGCACTTTCTTAGCCGCCGCAGCACACTTTTTGTATGGCCAGCGGGGAGAGCGTCCGATGATGGCCGTGGAGTTAGTCAAGCGGTGTTCCCGCTGCGGGAAGAAGAGATCCGCAGCAGGAGGGTGTGTTGCCGGCTGCGCGAAATATGTGCCGGCTGAGTCGGTTCCGAGCGGCGAATCCTCTGTTTCCAGTGCTTCAGGAGTTCCCTCGGGTGCCATTTTGTCTCCCCCGAAGTCAGCTGATGGTGGTTTTGGAGCCTGTTACCGCGGGGGATTCAGTTTTATCTCCTGGGGTTTTGGAAGCTCTGTTTTCCCCAGAATTTATTTTATTACATCAGGCTTACCTTTTAAAGAGATCGCCTGGTCAGCTGGGTTCTCAGAGTTTTTCCCAGCCTGGGACTTCTGCTTGGGCTGAAGGGGAGCATTTTTTTCCTTCTGTTCTTGAGGTTCCTAAGAAAAGGAGAATGTCTTCTCTGAGACTGCTTCTGTGTGTCAGGGGTCTCCTTTGCCCTCCTTGGCTGTGTTTTGTGGCAGTTCTCTTCACCCTTATGGGACTGATGATTCGGAGATTGGGGACACCAGAAAGGAACAGCCTGATGACCCTTCAGCGGTCAGAGTTTTTCATAAGGAAGAGCTTTCTTCCTTGATTTCTAAAGCTTTAGCAGCCTTGGACATTTCAGACCCAGAGACCCAAGTTGCCTCCATCAATTTGAAGATGACCAGTACTAGAAAGCCTTCTAAGGCTTTTCCTGTGCATGAAGCCATTCAAGAATTGATCTCGGCTCAATGGTCTGATCCAGAAGGGATTTTTAAGGTTGCCAAGGTCATGGCGCGTCTTTATCCTGTGGTGTCGGATCAAGCAGACAAGTATTGTCTACCTTCTGTGGATGCTTTGGTAACGGTGGTTACCAAAAAGACTACTCTCCCGGTGCAGGGTGGAGTAGCGCTCAAAGATATGCAAGATCGTCACCTTGAAGCCTCTCTCAAACGTGCATTTGAGGTTTCTGCTTTGGCGTTGCAGGCGTCTATTTGTAGTTCATATTCTGCTAGAGCGTGTCTTAGTTGGCTTCATCAGGAGCAGGATCAGGAGGATGGTCTCCGTTTGGAATCTGTGTCTGCTTCGCTGGAATCTGGCTTGGCTTATTTAGCTGATTCCCTTTATGACCTAGTTCGTGCTTCGGCTAAGTTCCTGGCCTTCTCAGTTTCATCTTGTCGGTTGTTGTGGTTGCCCCATTGGGCAGCAGATTTGGCCTCCAAGCAGAGACTCGCTCGGCTTCTTTTCTGAAGCAAGCTTCTTTTTGGGGAAGACTTGAAAGGATTGTCAAGGATTTGGGTGACTCTAAAGGTCAGCGCCTGCCAAAAGACAGGAATCGTCAACCGCAGAGGGCTTCTGTGGCTTCCTTTTCTCGGCCTCGTTTCAGAGAAGTGCGGCGTTATCGCCCAGGCTGTTCTGCACCTAATTTTCAGCGCAACCGGTTTCAGCAGCGGTCTTCCTTTTGGAATGATAAGCGTTCTGCAGCCTCCGGCTCTCGTCCCTGACCGTCTGGACGTCCTTCGCAATGACGGGGCGCCGGTCCACTCTCCTATTCCCATCATCGGTGGTTGGCTGACCTCCTTTTACCAAGAGTGGTCCAACATTACTTCAGACCAATGGGTGCTGGATATTATCAGAGAAGATTACAAACTAGAGTTTTCTTTGCCTGTAGGCGACGCCTTTTTAGAGTCCCGTTGTGGCTCTGCTGCCAAGAGGAGGGCTGTCGAGACTACTGTGCGGTCCCTCGTGGAACTAGGGGCTGTGGTACCTGTGCCACTTCCAGAAATGCGGAAGGGCCGCTATTCCATTTACTTCGTGGGATACCGGTGTCGGAGAAACTTACTGACTTCACGGTAAACCTGGAGGACGTAATGGGGCAGTTCAGCAAACTGAAGAGTATCAAATCTCCTGGTCCGGATGGTATTCATCCTAGAGTACTGATAGGACTGAAAAATGAGCTTGCGGAGCTACTTTAAGTGATATGCAATTTATCCTTAAAATCGAGCGTGGTACCGGAAGATTGGAGGGTGGCCAATGTAACGCCAATTTTTTAAAAAGGTTTCAGGGGAGATCCAGGAAATTATAGACCGGTGAGTCTGACGTCAGTGCCGGGGAAAATGGTAGAGGCTATTATCAAAAACAAAATTACAGAGCACATCCGAGGACATGGATTACGGAGACCAACAGGCTTATTTTCGAAAGAGATCGCCGGCGATCTTCCGACACAAATCGGGAGATGGCCGGCCATCTCCTAAAACCGGCCAAATCGGTATAATCGAAAGCCGATTTTTGGACACACTCGCCGGCATTCCGTCGCGGAGGCAGCTAAACTTCAAGGGGGCGTGTCGGCAGGGTAGTGAAGGAGGGATGTGGGCGTGCTTACGAGATGGCCGGCTTCAGCTGATAATGGAAAAAAGAAAACCGGCGATGACGAGCATTTGGACGGTTTTATTTGGTCTATTTATTTTCACGACCAAGTCTCAAAAGGATGCCCAAACTGACCAGATGACCACTGGAAGGAATCAGGGATGACCTCCCCATACTCCTCCAGTGGTCACCAACCCCCTCCCACCCAAAAAAAAAACATTAAAACATTTCCTTCCTAGGAAGGGAAGCCAGTCGGCCAGCTCGTAAAAAAAAAAAAAAGGATCTTGCTGATCAGTTATGTTATGACTTACTTGTTCTGGAGTGCTGTATTTTGTGATACTGTTTTGAGAAATGTTCAAGAAAGACTTCATACAAATTAAAGTCCCTGCCGTTCATTTTCCCTTGATGGCCGTCCCTGACGTGCACTTCCCTTAATAGCCGTCTTTCTCTCCGAAAGTGCACTTCTCTTAATGGCTGGCTTTCTCCCCAAACAGGGAAATCAAAACAGTTTTTTTAGTAGTAACAGTGGGATTTGAACCAGCCACTTCTGCATTACAAGAGCCATGATATAACCACTTGGCCACAGCTCCACTTACTTGGCTGTCCCTCCCTTTTGATTATACCCCTTCAGGTCTCTCTGCATTACAAGAGCCATGATGTAACCACTTGGCCACAGCTCCACTTACTTGGCTGTCGGTCCCTTTTGATTATACCCCTTCAGGTCTCTCTCAGCCAATCACAGTGCGTTAAGCTGTCTGTGAGTGGCTGAGAGAGACCTGGAGGGGTATAATCAAAAGGGAGGGACACCCAAGTAAGTGGAGCTGTGGCCAAGTGGTTACATCACTGGCCTTGTAATGCAGAGGTGGCTGGTTCAAATCCCACTGTTACTACAAAAAAAGCAGTGTGCAAAATCAAGACGGCCATTAAGAGAAGTGCACTTTTGGAGAGAAAGACGGCCATCAAGGGAAAATGCACGGCAGTGACTTTTTTCATTTGTATGAAGTCTTTCTTGAACATTTCTCAAAACAGTATCACAAAATACAGCACTCCTGAACAAGTAAGTCATAACATAACTGATCAGCAAGATCTAAACATCCGGAAGTACCAGTGCACTACGAATGCTGGCCCATCCCACGGCCAAATGCCTTGGATTTGGCCGGGTTTGAGATGGCTGGTTCCAGTTTCCATTATCACTGAAAAACAAAGTCGGCCATCTCAAACCCGGCGATCTGTGGCATTTGGCTGGCCCCAACTGTATTATCGAAACAAAAGTTGGCCGGCCATCTTTTTCGATAATACGGTTCCGGCCAGCTGTTGCGGCGGCGCCAAAATAGATCACTGGCGATCGATTTCGCCGGCGCCATTTGATTATGCCCCTCCAAGTCACTACGTATTTTGTGTGGGGAAATCTTGCCTGACCAGTGTACTTCAATTCTTTGAAGGAGTAAACAAACATGTGAACAAAGGGAAGCCGGTTGATATTGGGTATCTGGATTTTCAAAAGGCGTTTGACAAGGTACCTCATGAAAGGCTACAGAGGAAATTGGAGGGTCATGGGATAGGAGGAAATGGCCTATTGTGGATTAAAAACTGGTTGAAGGATAGGAAACAGAGAGTGGGGTTAAATGGGCAGTATTCACAATGGAGAAGGGTAGTGAGTGGGGTTTCTCAGGAGTCTGTGCTAGGACCACTGCTTTTTAATATATTTATAAATGATTTAGAGATGGGAGTAACTAGCGAGTAATTACATTTGCTGATGACACAAAGTTATTCAAAGTTGTGAAAAATTACTGAAGGACCTTACGAGACTGGGAGACTGGGTGGCTAAATGGCAGATGACGTTTAATGTGAGCAAGTGCAAGGTGATACATGTGGGAAAAAAGAACCCAAATTATAGCTACGTCATGCAAGGTTCCACATTAGGAGTTACGGACCAAGAAAGGGATTTGGATGTCGTCGTTGATAATACACTGTGTTTTTAATTACCCCTCTCTAGACCCCCGCAGGACCCTTGCCCATGGATATGGAGAGAGGGTTTCAGAAGGCTCATAAGTCTCCTAAATATGACCTCTGTTTTCTGGCTCCTAATTTCCAAGGACATCCTAGGGCATCTATTCTCCCACATGCTGTACTAGAGTTTAAAAGATGTGATATAAGGTGTGAAATGAAACAGGGAAATTAACACAGAGACTAGAGAATATTGAGATAGAAATAGTCTTTTATTCTCACCAATCAGGACTTCAAGTTGGTACACACATCAGTCAGATTCTGGGTTCAACCGGCCAGAGCTTCACCCTCTGAGATTCGTTGGGGAAAGACTCCGATTTTAGCTCAGATTTGCATTTCTTATATAGTATTTGGTCCCCATACAAGTCTATGGAGAGGGACTTTTTTATCTTAACCACAGGTCAGGTGTCCACCTGTTTCTCAATCTTTTTCCTGTCTTGTAAACTCCTAATATGGTCAACTCCTAATATGGACTGTTCCTAATCTTGTGCAACCATCTCTTCTAAGATGAAGAGATCAGTTCCATATCTTGTGACTCTGGCTGCCATTTTAACTGCAACAGACTCCATGTTCTGAACCAAACTTTTTAGGATTTTAGCCATCAATTCCTTGATCTTGGCTTTTGCATTGCTTTTGAATGTCACACTAAATTCTAATAAGGCTTATCAAGCAGCCCTGCTTCTGCAGGTGCTCAGCAACAAGGCCATCATCAGATTTTTAGGCCTAGTCAGTGCCTTTTCAGCAGTTTAAGCTATATAACTCGGCCCACCACTATTCCAGTGGATGGGTCTCAAGCTGGGACACATATTAACTTGCTGGAAAAGCAAGTCCTTGCTCAGCCAGTCATAGATTTTTAAACCTAGCTGGTATTTTTACAGCCTGAGTCCTAAAATCCGGCCTTCCACCCTTCCGGTGGGCATCCAGTGAGGGCCTCTTGCTGTACTATAATTATACAACTGAAACCTTCTGCTCAGTGTGCTGCTGTGGCTAGGAAAGCGAATAGAATGTTGGGTATTAGGAAAGGTATGGAAAACAGGTGTGAGGATGTTATAATGCTGTTGTATCGCTACTTGGTGCGACCGCACCTTGAGTATTGTGTTCAATTCTGGTCGCCGCATCTCAAGAAAGATATAGTAGAATTGGAAAAGGTGCAGTGAAGGGCGACTAAAATGATAGCGGGGATGAGACGACTTCCCTATGAAGAAAGACTAAGGAGGCTAGGGCTTTTCAGCTTGGAGAAGAGATGGCTGAGGGGAGACATGATAGAGGTATATAAAATAATGAGTGGAGTGGAACAGGTGAATGTGAAGCGTCTGTTCACGCTTGCCAAAAATACTAGGACTAGGGGGCATGCAATGAAACTACAGTGTAGTAAATTTAAAACAAATCGGAGAAAATCTTTCTTCACCCAACGCATAATTAAACTCTGGAATTCGTTTCCGGAGAACGTGGTGAAGGCAGTTAGCTTGGCAGAGTTTAAAAAGGGGTTAGACGGTTTCCTAAAGGACAAGTCCATAAACCACTACTAAATGGACTTGGGAAAAATCCACAATTTCAGGAATAGCATGTATAGAATGTTTGTACGTTTGGGAAGCTTGCCAGGTGCCCTTGGCCTGGATTGGCCGCTGACATGGACAGGATGCTGGGCTCGATGGACCCTTGGTCTTTTCCCAGTGTGGCATTACTTATGTACTTAGAAAAGGAGGTTTCTTTCGGCCCATTTTAGACCTTCAGGATAAATCAGTTTCTGAGGGTTCGGCATTTTCGCATGGAAACACTGCGATCCATCGTGGCTGCTGTTCAGCCAGGGGAGTTCCTCACTGCTCTAGATCTCAAGGAGGCTTATCTTCATATTCCCATTTGGCAGCCACATCAGCGGTTTCTACATTTCGCCGTTCTGGGGCATCACTTCCAATTTCAGGCGCTTTTATTTGGCCTCACTACGGCTCCACGCAGTTCTCAAAGGTTATGGTGGTGGTTGCCGCTTTTCTGTGGAGAGAAGGAATCAGGGTGCATCCTTATCTCGACGACTGGTTGATTCGGGCGGACTCGGCTCAGGAGAGCTGTTGGGTGACCAACCGGGTCATATGTCTGTTGCAGTCGTTGGGTTGGATGGTCAATTTCCCAAAGAGTCATCTCGTTCCGTCTCAGCAGTTGGATTACCTGGGAGTTCACTTCGACACTGCGAGGGGATGAGTTTTCCTTCCAGACGAGCGGTTGCTCAAGCTTCAAGCTCAGATTTCTCATCTTCGTCGGATGCCCAGTCCTCGAGCTTGGGACTATGTGCAAGTCCTAGGTTCAATGGCAGCAACCTTGGAAGTAGTTCCTTGGGCCAGAGCTCACATGAGGCCTCTTCAGTCTTCGCTTCTAAACAGGTGGTCTCCAATCTCTCAGGATTATCAATGCAGATGTCTGTGGATCACCGCAGCAAAGCGCAGTCTGACTTGGTGGCTTCATGGTGTCCTTTATGTGTTCCCTCCTTGGCCCTTGATAGGGCGGGTTCTCCTCAAGATTTCTCGGCATCCGTGTCAGGTCATTCTGGTAGCTCCGGATTGGCCTCGGTGGCCTTGGTATGCGGATCTGGTACGTCTTCTAGTGGAGGCCCCCTTTCGGCTGCCAGTCCGGGTCGATCTTCTTCATCAGGGCCCAGTAAACATGGAAGATCCCTCCCACTTTGGTCTTACGGCCTGGCTATTGATAGGTCACGTTTGAGGAAGAAAGGCTATTCAGATGTAGTCATAGCTACTCTTTTGCAGGCTCGTAAATGATCTACTTCAATGGTGTACGCCCGTGTGTGGCATACGTTTGTGGCCTGGTGTGAGACGTGCACGTGGTCTCCTCCGTTTCGAGTTTCCGTGGCTCAGCTGTTGGCCTTTTTGCAGGACGGTTTACAGAAGGGTTTGGCCTATAATTCCCTTCGGGTTCAAGTTGCAGCCTTAGCGTGTTTTAGGGGGCGAGTGTCCGGGTCCCCTTTGGCGGCACATCCTGATGTGGTCCGATTTTTGCGGGGAGTTCTTCATCTTCGTCCTCCTCTGCAGTGCCCTTGTCCATCCTGGAGTCTTAATCTCGTCCTTTAAAGCGTTGCAGAATTCACCTTTTGAGCCCTTGCTTCAAGCTTCTGAAAAAGATCTCACCCTCAAGACCGTACTTTTGGTGGTTATTGCTTCAGCACGTCGAATCTCTGAGATTCAGGCTCTTTCTTGTCGGAATCCTTTTTTGCAATTCTCGGAAGCGGGAGTGACGTTACGCACTGTTCCTTCCTTTCTTCCGAAAGTTATTTCTACCTTTCATCTTAATCAGCTGCTGTTCCTGCCTTCGTTTCGGAAAGAGGATTTTCCTGAGACTTTTCGCAGTCTTCATCTTTTGGATGCACGTTGTGTCCTTTTTTGCTATTTGGAGATGTCAAATGATTTTCGCCAGTCAGACCACCTATTCTTTCTTTTTTTTCGGGTCCTCATCATGGTCAGGCTGCGGCCAAACCGACTGTTGCTAGGTGGATTAAAGAGACTATTTCTTTCTCATATTTACTAGCCGGTCGGGTAGCACCGGAGCCTTTGCATGCTCATTCCACTAGGTCGCAATCTACCTCGCGGGCGGAGTCTTCAGTCTTAACCTTGCAAGAGATTTGTACGGCGGCTACTTGGGCTTCAGTGCACTCTTTTTTCCAAGCATTATAGAGTGGACGTGGCAGCCAGATCCGATGCTTCTTTTGGTGTGGCGGTCTTGGCTAGAGGGGTGACAGGAACCCTCCCTATTTAGAGACTGCTTTGGTACATCCCACCAGTTGATGGATTCATCTGGTGCCTGCGCTAAGGAAGGTAAAATTATGTTCTTACCTGATAATTTTCTTTCCTTTAGCTGCAGCAGATGAATCCAGCATCCCTCCCTAGCTTACTGTCGCGTGTTGGCTGCTTATCTTTCTGTCAGTTGTTCTTCTGGCTGTTTTGTTTCTTGCAGTTTGATTAAAGACATTTAAATGTTGGGACAGAGTTGCATTTTCAATTTTTAGTATTATTGTTTTCTTCAGATGTTCTCTCTGGTGAGGAAGGTCTCTTTTCCTATTCATGGGGAATTGCTTTGGCTTTGAGATGAAATATGGAATGCTTTACCAAGCGCCGTGAAAACAACACACGACCACCTAAACTTCCGGAAATTACTAAAAACTAACCTATTCAAAAAGGCATACCCTAGCGATCCAACTTAAATGCCTTAACCCTGCAGCACAACGAAACCAAAGCTCGTACTGGACATAACTCTTCCTCCTTACGATTCCCCAATGTCTCTGTCACACATGGACTTTAATCTTCCACAATATCACTCTGTATTTGTTCATACTGGTATTGGCGATTGCCTTTACGGTACAATGTAAGCCACATTGAGCCTGCAAATAGGTGGGAAAATGTGGGATACAAATGTAACAAACAAATATACTAATGAGCAGAGGGGCTGGTAGTCCAACACCACTCACTGAAGTCAGTGATCTCTATCTCCACCTGCTGGTAGATGGACACAACCCACCAGTTGATGGATTCATCTGCTGCAGCTAAAGGAAAGAAAATTATCAGGTAAGAACATAATTTTACCGTAACTGCCAAAATTTCACCTAAGTGCTATCTTGTAACTACCCGTGTAACTTACATAGTGCATTTTGCAAGGAGAGTTTGGTTGGAGAATGGACAGGGCACAAACTTACACACTGTGGTGAGTGAGACTGATTTGTGCTGGGTACAGGTGTGGTGAGGGGGGGGGGGCACAATCCCACAGAGGGGAGGGAATTCCAAATCCCTGACATAGAATCCTATAGGGAGGAAAGCTGGAGAAAAGGAGGAGTGGCAAGAGCAGGCACCATCCCTCAGGCTTGCAAGTGACTATATAATGACCTTATAAGAAAGGAAAAGAGAGAGAGAAGGAGGAGGGAGAAAAGAGCTCCCTCATAGCTGGCCAGATGGAGTAAACGTGCTACCCAACCTGGGCCAATAAGGACCCCAAAGTAGATGCTGGGGCCAGGAATAAGGTACAGATTGTCTGTCTATTTTCAGAGCAAAGAGGCCCATGAAAATGGAGTATGGTGAAAACCAGGAATAAGAGTATGGAGAAGCCAAGAATGTGGCTAAGCCTAGCTTGAGTGCAAGGAAGGGAGGAGTCCTTAACTCCAGGGCTCCCAGAAAGAAGCTGACAGTTCCAGGGAGAAATTGGAGGTCAGCTGACCAGAGAATAATGCCAGAAGAGCTCAGAACAGAAAGATTGTAGGAGTGGGACCTCTGTTGGCATGTGTGGAAAGGACAAAAGAGAAGGTACCTGGTAGGAGCTCTGTTGGCATGTGTGGACAGGACAAAAGGTACCTAGTGCTTATTTAGCCTGGACACTAGGAGGCTGTTGTGGTGAAGTTGCTCTGTGAACTGAAAGTCTGAAATCAGATTCTGAAGAAAGCAAACTGTAATAATTGCCAGGTTTTCCTTGCAGTCCTGGTTATAGGTTAAAATCTCACAGCCAGAGCTAAGTAATGTTTGCTGCTTGCAATCCTGAACAGAGTGGAATGGAAGATTGTTTTCCCACTGGACTGGTGATGGTGTTTAAAGATTTGTTTAATTGAGGGGTTTATTTGGGAATTCTTGGGACTGTATATACATGCCCCAAGAGCCAAGCCAGTCTGCAAGTGGAAGCTGGAACGGTTTGAGAAGTTATCCAATACCTGATAATGTGACAAAAAAAAATGTCCAGGTGTTTCCTTGAAATAGGAGGCTGCATATTTGTGTTTGTTGAACTCGAATAAATTTAATGTTGTAGAGTTTTAGTATTCAAATTTAATCCTCTAAAAACAAAATTCAAAAGGTGACCTGGAATGAAACCTCAAGTGGACTGAACTGGGAATTTAACTGGTTATCCAAGGATAACAAGAACTCCAGTGCAATGCTCTTGACCCCGTGATAACATGTAGCATAGATTCCTTATCAGCCATACCAGACCAATCCAAAACAAATGGGTGTTGTGTCCATCAAACAGCAGATAGAGACAGAGCAAAAAAAGTAGTTCCATGTGCTTTGCCCTTAAAGGGGATTGTGCAGCCATAGTAATACTGTTTCCAAGTGGATGAGAATTGTACTCTGTGCATTCTCCTGGCTTCTAAGCCCTGTTGGCTTCTGAAGTACTCTTATTTCTGGCTACTAGAAGCTAAACATTTTTTTTCCTTATAGGAAATCTGCAGTTAGGTACTACTTGGAGGTCTCCAAGTCCCTTTCCTATTTCTCTCCCTACCCTGTGGGGTTGAGCTGCCTCCAGATTAGTCATCTGTGACCAAATCCTGGCACACTTTCCTGGCTGGAAACCAGTCACACTCAATGGTACTGAGTCCTCCTCTCGCACCCCCTCTAACAGCTGCCACTATGAAGACCGACTCTCTGGAGGTTTCTTTGTGCAGATAGCCAGTATATTTTGTCTTTCCTTGAGTTTTGAATGCTCTTTTTTTTTTTATTTGTACCCCGCGCTTTCCCACTCATGGCAGGCTCAATGCGGCTTACATATTATATACAGGTACTTATTTGTACCTGGGGCAATGGAGGGTTAAGTGACTTGCCCAGAGTCACAAGGAGCTGCCTGTGCCTGAAGTGGGAATTGAACTCAGTTCCCGAGGACCAAAGTCCACCACCCTAACCACTAGGGTTTCAAATGCAGATTTCCTCCATGCTATTTATAGTTTTTTAAACTTACTATACCAATTGTATTAAAGTGTTGTGCAATAAAGTATTAACTTTTACTCCTATAGTGACTAATAACTTATGTCAGGAATGCAAATTGTTAAATGTTCACTAAAGTCCATAGATCAAACCTAACATCTTAACTGTTCTTTTATTTATTTTCTTCAGGACCTCAGTGGCGATACTTGGTGGTTTTCCAAATCTCATACCACCATGATTTACTCGCCTACTTCTTGACTGAGAAGCTGTAGAGTTGGCAACATAGGTCGGGTTAAATAAAAGGGGTTTGTTTGGGTTTTTTTTTCCCTTTAGACAGCTTATAGCAAAACATGAGTCATGTCGGAAGAGTGAACCCCCAAGCTGAGAAATGAAAAAAGGTGTGAAAAATTACAAGAGGACCTTACAAGACTGGGAGACTGGGCATCCAAATGGCAGATGACGTTTAATGTGAGCAGGTGCAAAGTGCTGCATGTGAGCAAGAGGAACCCGAACTATAATTACATGATGCAAGTTCCACATTAAGAGTCACCAACCCAGGAAATCGATCTAATTGTCATTGATGATGATACGTTGAAACCCTCTGCTCAGCAGCCCTCTGCCATGGCGGTTATCTTTTTTCACATACTCCTCGCCCTGCTGGTCGCGGGGGCGGTGTTGGACTACTTCTCTCTCCCTCCTCCAGATTTCAACCCCTTCTTCCACTTCAATCTCACTGTTTTTCCTCCTTTGAAGTCCACTCTATCCGCCTTTTCTCTCCTCTGCCTCTTTGAATAGCGGTCACTTATCGTCCCCCTGATAAGTCCCTTTCATCCTTTCTCAGTGACTTTGATGCCTGGCTTGCCTTCTTCCATGATCCTTCCTCCCCCTCTCTCATCCTTGGTGACTTTAATATTCCTGCTAATGATCCTTCCAACTCTTATATTTCCAAGTTACTCGCTTTAACACCCTCCTTTAATCTCCAACTATGCTCCACCTCCCCCACTCATCAAAATGGTCACTGTCTTGATCTCATCTTCTCCTCCAACTGTTCACCCTCTAGTTTCCTTGTCTCTGATCACCATCTTATAACTTTCACACTTAAATATCCTCCCTCCCAGTCCCGTCCTATCTTATCTAATTTATCTAGGAATCTTCACGATATTGACCCTTCATCTCTATCCTCCCATGTTTCTAACCTCCTCTCTACTGTGGCACCATCCACGTCTGTCAACGAGGCTGTTTCTTCTTACAACAATACTCTATCCTCTGCCTTAGACACACTTGCACCTTTGATGACCCACCCTATAGGGTGTACGAAACCCCAACCTTGGCTGACTTCTAATATCCGCTACCTACGTTCCTGTACCCGCTCCGCTGAACGCCTCTAGCGAAATCTCGGGCCCTTGCTGATTTCTTACACTTTAAGTTCATGCTGACCTCCTTCCAATCTGCTCTTTTATGCGCCAAACATTATTATTATATCCAACTGACCAACTCTCTTGGCTCTAACCCTCGACTTCTCTTCACCACATTGAACTCTCTCCTCAAGGTGCCCCCTCCCCCAACTCCCCCTTCAGACCCTTGCTGAATTCTTTCACGACAAGGTTCAAAAGATAAACCTTGAATTCTCTACCTCGCCACCTCTCCCTCCACTAGTCCGTTCCCCTCTCTCTCCTTCCCCTCATTCCTTTTCCTCCTTTTCTGAAGTTACTATAGAGGAAACTACACTTCTCCTTTCTTCCTCAAAATGTACCACCTGTTCCTCTGATCCCACCCACCTTCTTAATGCCTTCTCACCTGCTCTTATTCCTTTTATCTGTCACATTCTCTACCTCTCACTTTCCACTGCAACTGTCCCTACTGCCTTTAAACATGCTGTGGTCACACCTCTCCTTAAGAAGCCTTCACTCGACCCTACTTGTCCCTCTAATTACCGACCCATCTCCCTCCTCCCTTTTCTCTCCAAATTACTTGAGCATGCTGTTCACCACCGCTGCCTTGATTTTCTCTCCTCACATGCTATTCTTGACCCACTACAATCTGGTTTCGCCCTCTCCACTCAACTGAAACTGCGCTTACTAAAGTCTCCAATGACCTATTACTGGCTAAATCCAGAGGTCAATATTCCATCCTCATTTTTCTTGATCTTTCCGCTGCTTTTGACACTGTTGATCACAGCATACTCCTCGATACCCTGTCCTCACTTGGATTCCAGGGCTCTGTTCTTTCCTGGTTCTCTTCCTACCTCTCCCTCCGCACATTTAGTGTTCACTCTGGTGGATCTTCTTCTACTTCTATCCCTCTGCCTGTTGGCGTACCTCAGGGTTCTATTCTTAGTCCCCTCCTCTTTTCTATCTACACTTCTTCCCTTGGTTCATTAATCTCATCCCATGGCTTTTCCTACCATCTCTATGCTGATGACTCCCAAATCTACCTTTCTACCCCTGATATCTCACCTTGCATCCAAACCAAAGTTTCAGCGTGCTTGTCTGACATTGCTGTCTGGATGTCTCAATGCCACCTGAAATTAAACATGACCAAAACCGAGCTTCTCATTTTTCCCCCCAAACCCACCTTCCCACTCCCCCCGTTTTCTATTTCTGTTGATGGCTCTCTCATTCTCCCTGTCTCCTCAGCTCAAAACCTTGGGGTCATCTTTGACTCTTCTCTCTCCTTCTCTGCTCATATCCAGCAGATCGCCAAGACCTGTCATTTTTCTTTACAACATCCATAAAATCCGCCCCTTTCTTTCCGAGCACTCTACCAAAACCCTCATCCACACCCTTGTCACCTCTCGTTTAGACTACTGCAATCTGCTTCTTGCTGACCTCCCACTTAGTCACCTCTCCCCTCTCCAATCTGTTCAAAACTCTGCTGCCCGTCTCGTCTTCCGCCAGGGTCGCTCTACTGATACTACCCCTCTCCTCAAGTTGCTTCACTGGCTCCCTATCCGTTTTCGCATTCTGTTCAAACTTCTTCTACTAACCTATAAATGTACTCACTCTGCTGCTCCCCAGTATCTCTCCACACTCGTCCTTCCCTACACCCCTTCCCGTGCACTCCGCTCCATGGATAAATCCTTATCATCTGTTCCCTTCTCCACTACTGCCAATTCCAGACTTCGCACCTTCTGTCTCGCTGCACCCTATGCCTGGAATAAACTTCCTGAGCCCCTACGTCTTGCCCCATCCTTGGCCACCTTTAAATCTAGACTGAAAGCCCACCTCTTTAACATTGCTTTTGACTTGTAACCACTTATAACCACTTGCCTCCACCTACCTTTAAATCTAGACTGAAAGCCCACCTCTTTAACATTGCTTTTGACTCGTAACCACTTGTAACCACTTGCCTCCACCTACCCTCCTCTCCTCCTTCCTGTACACATTAATTGATTTGATTTGCTTACTTTATTTTTTGTCTATTAGATTGTAAGCTCTTTGAGCAGGGACTCTCTTTCTTCTATGTTTGTGCAGCACTGCGTACGCCTTGTAGCGCTATAGAAATGCTAAATAGTAGTAGTAGTAGTATGTGGCGGCTGCAAAGAAGGCAAACAGAATGTTATGTATTAAGAAAGGAATGGAAAACAAAAATGAGGACATTATATTCTCCGAGGACAAGCAGGCTGCTTGTTCTCACTGATGGGTGACGTCCACGGCAGCCCCTCCAATCGGAACACTTCCTAGCAAAGTCCTTTGCTAGTCCTCGCGCGCCGTTGCGCACCGCGCATGCGTGGCCGTCTTCCCGCCCGAACCGGCTCGTGCCGGCCAGTCTTCTTTTGTCCGCGCTAGGTACGGTCGTGTTTCGCCGTTCGCGCCCCAAAGTTGACCTCGCGCGTCGTTTATCGACTTCGTTCTAAAAAAAAAAAAAAAGGGTGTCGGAAGGAGACCTTTATGGTTTTCTCCCTTCCCGTACTTCCAGTCTTTGCCCCGGTAAGTTTTCTTTCGTCGTCGGGGTAGGCCCTATTTAGGCCTCGGTCGAAGTTTTTCTTCCCCCTATTTTTGCGGTGCCATTTTCGCCATTTCGAGTTTTGATCTCGCCGGCGCGATTTTTCCGCCCATGACATCGAAGTCTTCCAGCGGCTTCAAGAAGTGCACCCAGTGCGCCCGGGTAATGTCGCTCACTGACAGACACGCGTCGTGTCTTCAGTGTCTGGGGGCTGGGCACCACCCTCAGGCCTGTAGTCTGTGTTCCCTTTTACAAAAGCGGACTCAGGTAGCGAGATTAGCCCAGTGGAACATTTTGTTCTCGGGCTCTTCGTCGGTATCGGCACCGGGAGTATCGACTGCTTCGACGTCGTCGGCGCCTGGACCTTCATCTTCGCCCCCGATTGCATCGAGTGCATCGAGGCATCGGGGCGACATCGGAAGGCTGCGTCGGCGTTGGTGGTATCGAGACCTCCTCGTCTGCTGATGTCGTCGGACGGTGGTGCTTCGTCTGGAGTGCAGATGAGGGCTGTCCATTCCCCTGCTGGTGGCGGTGAGCCTTCGGGTGGGTCTCCCCCCATCCCGAGGGCTCCTGCGGTACAGCCCCCCTGAGACCGACCTTCGGTCTCGGCCCCGAGAAAGTGACAGCTGGATTCTACGTCCTCCTCGTCGGTGCCGGGAAACTCCGGTGACATGCTTCATCCCAAGAAGTCGAAGACCATCGTCACCGGTCCCCTTCCCGTGTCGGCACCGAGAGCTCTGGGTCGCCGAGGCAGTCAGCACCCAGTAGGCATCGGCACTGAGAGGACCGCTCGCCCTCTGTTCAAGAGGTGTCGATGCGCTCCCCTTTGGACAGCCCAGAACAGCCTCTACACCCGGAACAGACTCTGACATCGACGCCTGCATCGGCTTCCATGCCTTTTTCTACAGCCGTTCTCCCAGAGATCCTGGGAGAGCTGTTGCGCCCTACCCCTCCGGTACCAGGGGTGCTTGCGCCACCGGTACCGTCGAGCGAGGCGCCGGCTGGCCCATTGCCCGGGGTGAGGTCTCCGGCGTCGGTGCCGCGTGCGGTGCCGACTGCGGTAGCCTCCCAGGAAGGCTCCCCGACTACGTCGGCGGAGGGAGCTTCGCCGGTGCGGGCGAGGGAGTCTACCTCTCGACGCTCCCACCGTGGCCGTGGTTCCACGGAGTCGAGCCGGGCACGGTTGCAGACACAGGTCCGTGAACTTGTGTCTGATACCGATGGTGAGGCCTCGTGGGAAGAAGAAGACATCAGATATTTCTCTGACGAGGAGTCTGAGGGTCTCCCTTCTGATCCCACTCCCTCTCCTGAAAGACAGCTTTCTCCCTCCGAGAGTCTGTCTTTCGCTTCCTTTGTCCGGGAGATGTCTACGGCCATCCCCTTCCCGGTGGTTGTGGAGGACGAGCCCAGGGCTGAAATGTTTGAGCTCCTGGACTATCCTTCTCCACCTAAGGAAGCGTCCACAGTACCCATGCATCATGTCCTCAAAAAGACATTGCTGGCGAACTGGACCAAGCCATTAAGTAATCCCCACATCCCCAAGAAGATTGAGTCCCAGTACCGAATCCATGGGGACCCAGAGCTGATGCGCACTCAGTTGCCTCACGACTCTGGAGTTGTGGATTTGGCCCTAAAGAAGGCCAAGAGTTCTAGGGAGCATGCTTCGGCGCCCCCGGGCAAGGACTCTAGAACCTTGGACTCCTTTGGGAGGAAGGCCTACCATTCTTCTATGCTCGTGGCCAAGATTCAGTCCTACCAGCTCTACACGAGCATACACATGCGGAACAATGTGCGGCAGTTGGCGGGCTTGGTGGATAAGCTCCCCCCTGAGCAAGCCAAGCCATTTCAGGAGGTGGTCAGGCAGCTGAAGGCGTGCAGAAAATTCCTGGCCAGAGGGGTGTATGACACCTTTGATGTTGCGTCCATGGCCGCTGCTCAAGGTGTGGTGATGCGCACACTCTCATGGCTGCGTGCCTCCGACCTGGAGAATAGAATCCAGCAGCGGATTGCGGACTCGCCTTGCCGTGCGGATAATATTTTTGGAGAGAAAGTCGAACAGGTGGTAGAGCAACTCCACCAGCGGGACACCGCATTCGACAAGTTCTCCTGCCGGCAGCCTTCAGCCTCTACCTCTACAGGTAGAAGATTTTTTGGGGGAAGGAAGACTGTTCCCTACTCTTCTGGCAAGCGTAGGTACAATCCTCCTTCTCGACAGCCTGCGGCCCAGGCTAAGCCCCAGCGCGCTCGCTCTCGTCAGCAGCGTGCGCCTCAGCAAGGCCCCTCGGCTCCCCAGCAAAAGCAAGGGACGAGCTTTTGACTGGCTCCAGCAGAGCATAGCCGACATCCAAGTGTCAGTGCCGGGCGACCTACCAGTCGGAGGGAGGTTGAAAGCTTTTCACCTAAGGTGGCCTCTCATAACCTCCGATCAGTGGGTTCTCCAAATTGTCCGGCAAGGATACACCCTCAATTTGGCCTCAAAACCTCCAAATTGTCCACCGGGAGCTCAGTCTTACAGCTTCCAGCACAAGCAGGTACTTGCAGAGGAACTCTCCGCCCTTCTCAGCGCCAATGCGGTCGAGCCCGTGCCATCCGGGCAAGAAGGGCTGGGATTCTATTCCAGGTACTTTCTTGTGGAAAAGAAAACAGGGGGGATGCGTCCCATCCTAGACCTAAGGGCCCTGAACAAATATCTGGTCAAAGAAAAGTTCAGGATGCTTTCCCTGGGCACCCTTCTCCCCATGATTCAGCAAAACGATTGGCTATGCTCTCTGGACTTGAAGGACGCCTACACGCACATCCCGATACTGCCAGCTCACAGACAGTATCTGCGATTTCAGCTGGGCACACGTCACTTCCAGTACTGTGTGCTACCCTTTGGGCTCGCCTCTGCGCCCAGAGTGTTCACGAAGTGCTTGGCTGTAGTAGCAGCGGCACTTCGCAGACTGGGGGTACACGTGTTCCCCTATCTCGAAGATTGGCTGTTGAAGAACACATCCGAGGCAGGAGCCCTGCAGTCCATGCAGATGACTATTCGCCTCCTGGAGCTACTGGGGTTTGTGATAAATTACCCAAAGTCCCATCTTCTCCCAGTGCAGAAACTCAAATTCATAGGAGCTCTGCTGGATTCTCGGACGGCTCGCGCCTATCTCCCAGAGACGAGAGCCAGCAACTTGTTGTCCCTCGTCTCGCGGGTGCGAGCGTCCCAGCAGATCACAGCTCGGCAGATGTTGAGATTGCTGGGCCTCCACAGTTCATGTGACTCCCATGGCCCGCCTTCACATGAGATCTGCTCAATGGACCCTAGCTTCCCAGTGGTTTCAGGCTGCTGGGGATCTAGAAGACGTGATCCACCTGTCCACGAGTTTTCTCGAATCCCTGTATTGGTGGACAATTTAGTCCAATTTGACTATGGGACGTCCTTTCCAAATTCCTAAGCCACAAAAAGTGCTGACCACGGATGCGTCTCTCCTGGGATGGGGAGCTCATGTCGATGGACTTCACACCCAAGGAAGCTGGTCCCTCCAGGAACGCGATCTGCAGATCAATCTCCTGGAGTTACGAGCGATCTGGAACGCTCTGAAGGCTTTCAGAGATCGGCTGTCCCACCAAATTATCAAATTCAGACAGACAACCAGGTTGCCATGTATTACATCAACAAGCAGGGGGGCACCGGATCTCGCCCCCTGTGTCAGGAAGCCGTCAGCATGTGGCTCTGGGCTCGCCGTCACGGCATGGTGCTCCAAGCCACATATCTGGCAGGCGTAAACAACAGTCTGGCCGACAGGTTGAGCAGGATTATGCAACCTCACGAGTGGTCGCTCAATTCCCGTGTAGTGCGACAGATCTTCCAGGTGTGGGGCACCCCCTTGGTAGATCTCTTCGCATCTCGAGCCAACCACAAAGTCCCTCAGTTCTGTTCCAGGCTTCAGGCCCACGGCAGACTGGCATCGGATGCCTTCCTCCTGGACTGGGGGGAGGGTCTGCTGTATGCTTATCCTCCCATACCTCTGGTGGGGAAGACTTTGTTGAAACTCAAGCAAGACCGAGGCACCATGATTCTGATTGCTCCTTTTTGGCCGCGTCAGATCTGGTTCCCTCTTCTTCTGGAGTTGTCCTCCGAAGAACCGTGGAGATTGGAGTGTTTTCCGACCCTCATCACACAGGACAAAGGGGCGCTTCTGCATCCCAACCTCCAGTCCCTGGCTCTCACGGCCTGGATGTTGAGAGCGTAGACTTTGCCTCTTTGGGTCTGTCGGAGGGTGTCTCCCGTGTCTTGCTTGCTTCCAGGAAAGATTCCATTAAGAGGACTTACTTCTTTTTATGGAGGAGGTTTGCCGTCTGGTGTGACAGCAAGGCCCTAGATCCTCGCTCTTGTCCTACACAGACCCTGCTTGAATACCTTCTGCACTTTGTCTGAGTCTGGTCTCAAGACCAACTCTGTAAGAGTTCACCTTAGTGCAATCAGTGCATACCATTACCGTGTGGAAGGTAAGCCGACCTCAGGACAGCCTAGTTGTTCGCTTCATGAGAGGTTTGCTTTTGTCAAAGCCCCCTGTCAAGCCTCCTACAGTGTCATGGGATCTCAATGTCGTTCTCACCCAGCTGCTGAAACCTCCTTTTGAGCCACTGAATTCCTGCCATCTGAAGTACTTGACCTGGAAGGTCATTTTCTTGGTGGCAGTTACTTCAGCTCGTAGAGTCAGTGAGCTTCAGGCCCTGGTAGCCCAGGCCCCGGTAGCCCAGGCCCCTTACACAAAATTTCATCATAACAGAGTAGTCCTCCACACTCACCCTAAGTTCTTGCCAAAGGTTGTGTCGGAGTTCCATCTGAACCAGTCAATTGTCTTGCCAACATTCTTTCCCCGTCCTCATTCCTGCCCTGCTGAACGTCAGCTGCACACATTGGACTGCAAGAGAGCATTGGCCTTCTACCTGGAGCGGACACAGCCCAACAGACAGTCCGCCCAATTGTTTGTTTCTTTTGATCCCAACAGGAGGGGAGTGGCTGTAGGAAAACGCACCATATCCAATTGGCTAGCAGATTGCATTTCCTTCACTTACGCCCAGGCTGGGCTGGCTCTTGAGGGTCATGTCACGGCTCATAATGTTAGAGCCATGGCATTGTCGGTAGCCCACATGAAGTCAGCCACTATTGAATAGATTTGCAAAGCTGCGACATGGTCATCTGTCCACACATTCACATCTCATTACTGCCTGCAGCAGGATACCCGACGCGACAGTCGGTTCGGGCATTCAGTGCTTCAGAATCTGTTCGGGGTTTAGAATCCAACTCCACCCCCCTAGGCCCATGTTTGTTCTGTTCCAGGCTGCACTCTCAGTTAGTTGGTAAATTTTTTAGGTCAATCTCAGTTATGTCCTCGCCGTTGCGAGGCCCAATTGACCATGGTTGTTGTTTTGAGTGAGCCTGGGGGCTAGGGATACCCCATCAGTGAGAACAAGCAGCCTGCTTGTCCTCGGAGAAAGCAAATGCTACATACCTGTAGAAGGTATTCTCCGAGGACAGCAGGCTGATTGTTCTCACAAACCCGCCCGCCTCCCCTTTGGAGTTGTGTCTTCCCTTGTCTTTGTCTTGCTACTTACGGGACTGACGAACACGAGCCGGTTCGGGCGGGAAGACGGCCGCGCATGCGCGGTGCGCATTGGCGCGCGAGGACTAGCAAAGGACTTTGCTAGGAAGTGTTCCGATTGGAGGGGCTGCCGTGGACGTCACCCATCAGTGAGAACAATCAGCCTGCTGTCCTCGGAGAATACCTTCTACAGGTATGTAGCATTCGCTATGCCTTTGTATCGCTCCATGGTGCGACTTCACCTCGAATACTGTGTGCAATTCTGGGCACAGCATCTCAAAAAACACATAGTGGAATTGGAAAAGGTACAGAGAATGGCAACGAAAATGATAGAGGATGAGATGACTTCCCTATGTGGAAAGGCTAAAGCGGCTAGGGCTCTTCAGCTTGGAGAAAATATGGCTGAGGGGAGATATGATAGGGTTCTATAAAATGAGTGGAACAGGTAGATATGAATCACTTGTTTACTCTTTCCAAAAATACTAGGACTAGGGGGCACACAATGAAGTTACAAAGTAGTACATTTAAAACAAACCAGATACAATATTTCTTCACTCAACATGGAATTAAACTCTGGAATTTATTGCCAGAGAATGTGGCAAAAGCAGTTAGCTTAGCGGGGTTTAAAAAGGGGTAGGATAGCATCCTAAAGAAAGTCCATAGGCTTTTATTAGGATGGATAAGGGGATGATCCGTCGTTTGTTTCTAGGATGGGCAGCATAGTATGTTTTGGGATCTTGCCAGGTGCTTGTGACCTCGATTGTCCACTTTTGGAAACGGGGCACTGGGCTTGATGGACCTTTGGTCTGTCCCAGTATGGCAACACTTATGTACTTTTATACTTATATAAGTTGCATATGTTTCAGATGAGTATTGAAATATGTAATTATAAATTAAGAATTTCTAAGGAAACATTAAAGGACCAATGATGAAGTGAGTGAGTAAATCAGTGGTATGAGATTTGGAAAACCACTGAGTATCACTGCTGAGATCCTGAAGAAAATAAAGAATGAAAAAATTATATAGTTAAGAGTTAAGACATTAGACTTTAGTGAACAGTACTTAATATTATGGCACTTATCCTCTTCCTGTGTAAGTTCTTCTTTTAGTTATTCATGAGGATATTATTTCAGTGTTTTCTGTGCCTCCTTCCCACCAAAAAACAAAGGGCCAAGTCTGTGTTTTTATTTCTTTGTACTATGTCTTTTATTGGGCATATTTAGTGTTCTCATATACCTTTCATTTTAGAGGGCTCGAGACCCCTCAGTTTTTTGACAGTGGGAGTTTACTTTAAAAAAAAAAATACCCTCAGAGGAGAGGACCTACTGCAGACTTTGCTGGCTGAGGATATTGGTGCCGTCCTTTTTCTCTAGGTGTGTGGTGGCGACAGCGTCTGATGTCATGAGTCCTTCATTCCATCTATAAAAGAACTGCTTTTGCAGTGTGCAGCCGCAGAATAACACTTAAAGTGTGGAGAGAGCAAAACTTCAGACAGAAATAGTTAAAACAGACAGAAATAGTTAAAAGAAGGACTATCTGTGCTATTTGGTTAGTGGGATAAAGAGACTTCAACCATCACCACGGCTTCTCAATTGGGTTTGATTCCCATTGCTGCTTCTTGTGACTCTGGGCAAGTAACTTAACCCTTCATTGCCCCAGGTACAAAATAAGTACCTGTATATAATATATAAACCGCTTTCATTTTGTAACTACAGAAAAGTATATCTAATCCTATCCCTCTTTCCCAGGATAGAGTTTGGGGGTGAGATTTATGGAGTATGGAGATTTACTTGGAGTTTTGGAGGCCATTTCTTGCTAAAGATGTAAAAAGACTGGAAGCGGTGCAAAGAAAAGCTACAAAAATGGTATGGGATTTGCATTGCAAATCTTACGAGGAGAGACTTGTTGACCTGAACATGTATACCTTGCAGAAAAGGAGAAACAGGGGTGACATGATACAGATGTTCAAATATTTGAAAGGTGTTAATCCGCAAACAAAACCTTTTTCGGAGACAGGAAGGCGGTAGAACTAGAGGACATGAATTGAGGTTGAAGGGGGACAGACTCAGGAGTAATGTCGAAGTATTTTTTTTTTCATGGAGAGGGTGGTGGATATGTGGAATTACCCTCCTGTGGGAGGTGGTGGAAATGAAAACCGTAATACAAACAAGCATGGGATAAACACAAAGGAATCCTGTTTAGAAGGAATGGATCTGCGGAATCTTAGCAGAGATTAGGTGGTGACGCCAGTAATTGGGAAGTGAAACAGGTGCTGGTCAGACTTCTACGGTCTACGCCCTTATCGTGACTGGCTACAGAGAAAATTGGAGGGTCATGGGATAGGAGGAAAAGTCCTATTGTGAATTAAAAACTGGTTGAAGGATAGGAAACAGAGTGGGGTTAAATGGGCAGTATTCACAATGGAGAAGGGTAGTTAGTGGGGTTCCTCAGGGGTCTGTGCTAGGACCGCTGCTTTTTAATATATTTATAAATGATTTAGAGATGGGAGTAACTAGCGAGGTAATTAAATTTGCTGATGACACAAAGTTATTCAAAGTAGTTAACTCACAACAGGATTGTGAAAAATTACAGAAGGACCTTACGAGACTGGGAGACTGGGCGGCTAAATGGCAGATAACGTTTAATGTGAACAAGTGCAAGGTGATGCATGTGGGGGAAAAAGAACCCGAATTATAGCTACGTCATGCAAGGTTACACGTTAAGAGTTACGGACCAAGAAAGGGATCTGGATGTCGTCGTTGATAATACACTGAAACCTTCTGCTCAGTGTGCTGCTGCGGCTCGGAAAGCGAATAGAATGTTGGGTATTATTAGGAAAGGTATGGAAAACAGGTGTGAGGATGTTATAATGCCGTTATGTCGCTCCATGGTGCGACCGCACCTTGGGTATTGTGTTCAATTCTGGTCTCCGCATCTCAAGAAAGATATAGCGACAAAAAGATATAGCGAAGGGCGACAAAAATGATAGTGGGGATGGGACGACTTCCCTATGAAGAAAGACTAAGGAGGCTAGGGCTTTTCAGCTTGGAGAAGAGACGGCTTCACCACGTTCTCCGGCAACAAATTCCAGAGTTTAATTACGCTTTGGGTGAAGAAACATTTTCTCCGATTTGTTTTAAATTTACTACACTGTAGTTTCATCGAATGCCCCCTAGTCCTAGTATTTTTGGAAAGCGTGAACAGACGTTTCACATCCACCTGTTCCACTCCACTCATTATTTTATATACCTCTATCATGTCTCCCCTCAGCCATCTCTTCTCCAAGCTGAAAAGCCCTAGCCTCCTTAGTCTTTCTTCATAGGGAAGTCGTCCCATCCCCGTTATCATTTTAGTCGCCCTTCGCTGCACCTTTTCCAATTCCACTATATCTTTCTTGAGATGTGGCGACCAGAATTGAACACAATACTCAAGGTGTGGTCACACCATGGAGCGATATAACGGCATTATAACATCCTCACACCTGTTGTCCATACCTTTCCTAATAATACCCAACATTCTATTCACTTTCCAAGCCGCAGCAGCACACTGAGCAGAAGGTTTCAGTGTATTATCGACAACGACACCCAGATCCCTTTCTTGGTCCGTAACTCCTAACGTGGAACCTTGCATGGAGTAGCTATAATTCGGGTTCTTTTTTCCCCACATGCATCACCTTGCACTTGTTCACATTAAACGTCATCTGCCATTTAGCCGCCCAGTCTCGTAAGGTCCTTCTGTAATTTTTCACAATCCTGTCGCGAGTTAACGACTTTGAATAACTTTGTGTCAACAGCAAATTTAATTACCTTGCTAGTTACTCCCATCTCTAAATCATTTATAAATATATTAAAAAGCAGCGGTCCTAGCACAGACCCCTGAGGAACCCCACTAACTACCCTTGGGAGGCGGGGAATAGTGGTGGGCAGACTTATACGGTCTGTACCGGGGTTGGTGGTTGGGAGGAGGGGATAGTGCTGGCCAGACTTATACGGTCTGTGCCCTGAAAAAGACAGGTACAGATCAAGGTAAGGTATACATATGAGTTTATCTTGTTGGGCAGACTGGATGGGTCGTGTGGGTCTTTTTCTGCCGTCATCTACTATGTTCTTCATTGTGAATACTGCCATTTAACCCCACTCTCTGTTTCCTATCCTTCAACCAGTTTTTAATCCACAATAGGACTTTTCCTCCTATCCCATGACCCTCCAATTTCCTCTGTAGCCTTTCATGAGGTACCTTGTCAAACGCCTTTTGAAAATCCAGATACACAATATCAACCGGCTCCCCTTTGTCCACATGTTTGTTTACTCTGTCAAAGAATTGAAGTAAATTGGTCAGGCAAGATTTCCCCACACAAAAGCCGTGCTGACTCGGTCTCAGTAATCCATGTCCTCGGATGTGCTCTGTAATTTTGTTTTTAATAGCCTCTACCATTTTCCCTGGCACCGACGTCAGACTCACCAGTCTATAATTTCCCGGATCTCCCCTGGAACCTTTTTTAAAAATGGGCGTTACATTGGCTAACCTCCAATCTTCCGGTACCACGCTCGATTTTAAGGATAAATTGGATATCACAGGCGTTCCTTAATTGTTCACAAAGCATGTACATACTTCTCCAATATATGAAACGTCTATTGCAAGATCTCACTGTGGAAGTGTTCACACACATCACATATTATTAATAATAATCATGCAAACTATTGTCACGCCTAAACAGTGCATGAATTAATACGTATTCCCTTATTCCAAATTAAACAAGCACCCTGTGCTTCATTACATAATAAGGTTCACTGATTCGCACATCCCTCATAGGACACTGCACACTTGGTGTGTGGTGATATTTGGACTCCCACTGGGGCGGTTGACCATAAGACTGTTGAAACAGACATTGAGTCTCTCCTGCCATGTGGAGAAAACCAACTCCCCGCTCAGGAATAAGTTTGGGAGGTTCCTGTTGAACCAGAGGAAGATTTGAGTTCCTTTTTAGAAAAAGCGTCAGTGAACTCGGCCAGAGTCAAGGGGAGAATGAAAGGAAGGAAAACAACCAACACTCAGGGAAGTGGTTTAAATATTTAGTTATAATTATCACTTTTATTGTTTAACCACTGTACTATGGGGGAATCCTATGAGGGAAGTGCAAATCAGTGAACCTGCATATGTAATGAAAGGAAAACGCTGAGCACATTGAATATTGAAAATAAAAAATATATAATTTGTAATGATTGTAAATCTAAGGTAATATATAACACAGTTAAAATTTAATGCCAAGAAATGCAGAGTGATGCACTTGGGTTGCAGAAATCCAAAAGAGAAATACCAGATAGGAGGGGAAGTTGTTGGTGAGGCCCCACTTGGAGTACTGTGTTCAGTTTTGGAGTCTGTATCTTACTGAAGATGTAAAAAGACTTGAAGTGGTTGAAAGAAAAGTGGTGAAAATGGTAGGGGATTTGCATTGCAAGACGTGCACGGACAGACTTACTGATCTGAACATGTATACCCTGGAGGAAAGGAGAAACAGGGGTGATATGATACAGATGTTCAAATATTTGAAAGGTTTATTTATTTGTTACATTTGTAATCCACATTTTCCCACCTATTTGCAGGCTCAATGTGGCTTACATACTGTTGTGAATTTAGGGGTCCTGAGCCCCCCCAAGAAGGCTGGAGTGACCTTAATCTGACTCCATCTCTAAATAGCATTAGTACTGGGGTAATCAGGGAGTTGTGAAGTTCTAAAAGGAATTGCCACTGAGAGAGACGTTAGGTCTAAGGGACCTGCATTAGTCCGCCTCTCAGCACTGGCAAGGAATAGATACCAGCCTTATGACAAACTGGATTTAGGCTACAGGTTATACGATGCAGCGAATGATAGCCTGATACAGCAAAAGCATCTATACTTACAGCCTTTCATCATTAAGTGAAGCCCACAAATCATCATTTGGAATGAGGAGTTTATTTGCCAAGGTATAAGTCAAATAAGTGATTGACAACAGGCACGTACAATCAATTAATTATAGGAATATAATAAGCTGCAAACAGGTGTTAATTAGTTCCAATTAGAGGTTTTACAAGGGAAAGCAATTAGGTAATTTGTCAATTCTGCTGGACACATTGGTTTCCCTTGGAGAGAGAGTGCCAACCCTTTTCTCTCTAACTTAAACCAGGAAAAACCCTGATTTTTATAGGTGCCCTCAGGATATGGATAATATGACAGTAGATATACCTGATTGGATCTATGCTAATGTCATGGTTGTCACTGATTGGCTCATGCTAATGAGTAGCTTCTATCTTGCTACGCCTTTCCTTTCTCACACCATAGCTGACCACAATCCTGCTCACAGGAAAGTCTCCCTCCTCTCTTGGACAGCTAGTTCCCTATTTTCTATGCACCTGGCATGACTCACTCATTTCTCAACTTGTTTTTCTAACTTACATTAGAGAAAATTCCACTTTGCAACAGATACGGCTTCCATTTTGTGCTGAAATTCTCCATTTTGTTTCCATATCTATTGACCTAACTTTTAGGCCTCAATCCGGGCTATAAACTAGGCCATACTTTTCCAGTAAGCTCCCAGTTATGTCAGCCATCAGATTTCTGACTCGGCCAAGGTCTGTAACAGCCTGAGCTCTATGACTGGGCCCGCCACCATTCCAGTGGGGGGGGTCTCTGGCTGTACCATAATTATACAATACAGTGGTATGCTGGTAAATGTTTAACAGGCTCTCTCCCCGGTCCACCTCTGCACCCCCCCCCCCCAAATTGCAGAGCTGGCGATAGCCGGGGAGAGAGCCTGGGGGGGGGGGGGGGGGGCAATGCATTACTCCAGGAAAAAAAATTAAATGATCCCAGGTTCCAATCTAATTCATGTTTAATGTGAGATAAAATGCCATAAATAAGTAAATAAATATAAACTTTTAATGTTGAGCACCTGATTCTCAAAGTGGACATATTCCAAACACTATAATGAAAATAAAATGATTTTTTCTACCTTTGTTGTCTGGTGACTTTGTTTTTCTGATCATGCTGGCCCAGTATCAGTTTCCAGGGCTTCCTTTCCATTTATTTCTTTACTTTCCGCCTTTCTTCTTCATTTCTTGCCCTACCTCCATAAGTAAAAGCTGGGTCCTCTGCAGACTTGACTGTCCAGTGGATCCAGCTTCTGCTTATTTTCTTCATCCATGTGCAGTTTTTCTCCTCTCTTCCTTTTCCCTCATCTCATCTCCTTCCTCACTCTTCCCTCCCCTCCATCCATGTCCAGCATTTCTTTTCTCCCTTCCCTCTCCTCCATCCACCCATGTCCAGCAACCCTCCCCTCCCCTCCCACCACTTATACCCAGCGATTCCCTTTTCTCCCCTGCCCCCCCTCCAGCCACCCATACCCAGCGATTGTCGGTTGTTGAGTGGATTCTTCGGGGCAGGCAGGAAAGATCCCCAGTCTTTCCTGCCCGCTGCCGGCACTGACTCCCGCGGCGCTACTGCATCGCTCTTCAAAATGGCCACCGAGACTTACAAGGGCGGCCTCCAAGACTTCAGCAGAAGTCTCGGTGGCCATTTTTAAAGAGCATTTTGGCAGCTGGGGAGGGTCAGCCCCGGCCGCGGGCAGGCAAGACTGGGGATCTTTTCTGCCTGCCCTGAAAAATTCATACACTGGGAGGGAGCCTGTAGCTCGAGGGAGGGAGGGAGAGCCGGCTCGCCCTGAACAACCGGCTCGCAAGACGGTAAAAAATTTAACAGGCTCGTGCGAGCCGGCTCCAGCACACCACTGCTTACATAGTACCGTAAAGGCGTTCACCAAGTCCGGTAGAGAAACAAATACATGGTGATGTTGTGGTTGATTAAGGTTCAGGCACAATGGGGATCAGAGAGGAGAGGTTATATAGTGTCCATTACAAGCTTTGGTTTTGCTGTGTTGCAGAGTGTAGGCATTTATTTTGGGTCGGTAGGGTATGCCTTTTTGAACAGGTTGGTTTTTAGTGATTTCCTGAAGTTTAGATGGTCGTAGGTTGTTTTCTCAGCTTTTGGCAGTGCATTCCATAATTGTGTGCTTATATAGGAAAAGCTGGATGCATAGGTTGTTTTGTATTTGAGTCCTTTGCAGTTTGAGTAGTGGAGGTTTAGGTATGTTCGTGATCTGGTTGTGTTTCTGGTTGGTAGATCTATGAGGTCTGTCATGTAGCCTGGGACTTCGCTGTAGATAATTTTATGGACCAGGGTGCAGATTTTGAAGGTAATATGTTCTTTGGGAGCCAATGCAGTTTTTCTCGGAGGGGTTTGGCACTTTCGAATCGTATTTTACCAAATATCAGCCTGACTGCTGTGTTTTGAGCAGTCTGGAGTTTCCTTGTGAGTTGTTCTTTACATCCCGCATGGATTCCGTTGCAATAGTCTGCATGGCTTAGTACCATTGATTGTATTAGGTTAAGGAATATTTTCCTCGGGAAGAAATAAACCACAAATAAACCTTTTCCGGAAACTGGAAAGCGTTAGAACTAGAGGACATGAATTGAGGGTGAAAGGGGGCAGACATGAATCATGTCAGGAAGTATAATTTCATGGAGAGGGTGGTAGATACCTTCAAGTGTTTTGTTATGTCGTTTATGAATTGTTGAGGCGCTGATGTCATCAGGCTGTTTGGGCATATATCTAGTTTGCAGTGTGATTTGGCAATTTTTTTGAGCATTTGGGAGATGATGTTCTTCAATAATATCCCAAAGTTAGTCCAGGTTCTATCCGCTGGGTAAATACCAGGGACTGGGTCTAGGCAGTTGAGGAGTTCAGCGTAATCAATGGTACTGGTAGGTATTTTAAGTCGCAGTTGTACTATTTTTTCATTGAAGTATCTAGCAAGATTGTCTGCATCAGGCGTGTCTTTGCTGTTGGTTGTGATTGGTGTGATATCTAATAGTTTGTTCATGAGTTGGAAACGTTTGTGTGTCCTTGTAATTTGGTCCGATTATGGTTTTGTAATGTAGTCTTTTGGTTTGTCTTATGGTGTATTTGTATTTTCTTTGAAGTTGTTTCCAGGCATTAAGTGTGGTATCATCTTTCTTTTTATTCCAAGCTCGTTTTAACCTTCTGACTTGTGTTTTGAGCTTTTTCAACTCTTCATTGAACCATGGTGTTGAGTTCTTTCTGTGTGAGATTCTTGTTTGGGTTGGAGCAATGTTGTCTAGTATAGATCTGCATCTGTCGTCCCATTCTAAGAGGAAATGGATTGTATCTGTTTTTATTGTCCATTCGTTATGGTAAATTTGTTGCCAAAATATTACCGGATCTATTTTTTCCTCTCGTTTATAAGGAAAGGATCCAAAGAAGCTTAGTGGAGATTAGGAAGCAACATCAGTAATTGGGAAGCAAAGCTAGTACTGTGCAAACTTTTACGGTCTGTGCTTTGATTGTGGCTGAACAGATTCAGCTTCAGAAGTTGGAGAACAAGGATAGTGCTGGGCAGGCTTCTATGGTCTAAGCCCTGAATGGCAAGTACAAATCAAGACAAGGTATACATATGAAGTATCACATACCATATGTAAATGAGTTTATCTTGTTGGGCAGACTGGATGGACCGTGTAGGTCGTTATCTGCAATGTTACTGTCTTACTATGTAGTTTATTCACCTACACTGATGTGTCGCTTGTCTTTATCAGTCACCTATCTTGATCTGCTGTTCCTGATAGCTTTATCATACAGCTGCTCCAGCTGATTGTATTACTCAGTGGTATCAGTCAGAAAAAAATAATTTTTTCCCCAAATGCTAGTATTGCATAAGAGTTCCAGCTAGCTATCGGGCACATCTGCACCACCTAGTTCTGTTGCTTACCTGTTCCACCTGGATGGGTTGCTCATTTGCTCAGTGGTCTTACCCAACTATATTGCTGAACTGCACCTTTTGGCTGTATCAACCAGATTTTTTTTTTGTGGCTCCAGTATCTTGATCTTGGACAGCTCACTTGTTCTTTGAACTCCTTTCTGTCCTGGCTGGTGACTCTGCTATCTTCCTATTCCAGTTTCTGTTGTAGCTATGCATTGCCTGCAAAACTGCTCTTTCTACATAGGGACAGATGGGTGTCTGGCTTCCTTTATATTCTGCTTAGGTTTAAATAGATTATTATACATGAATAAACCATAACCTTAATCATCATGTGTATTGCTGGATGCCACATCTCTATTCATTGTGCTCCATTTCCATTGCCACACTTTCTTTCTGTCTTTTGGACAGTTAGTCTAATAGCCTGCTCCAGGAAGACATAACAGGCTCATTTTCAAAAGAGAAAAACATCCAAAAAGTGACAAGTCTGCATTTGGATTTTTCTCACAAAGACGTCCAGATCAGTATTTTTGAAACCTATTTTTAGACGTCTTTCTCTGAAGGACGTCTATATCTCAAGGGGGTGTGTCCAAGGCGGGAATTGGGCATTCCTAAGACTTAGATGTCTTTCAGCCATAATGGAGCAAAACAAAAATGTCCAAGACTAAAACTTAAGTCGTTTTGTGCTAGACCTGTTTTTTTATAACAAATAGCTGCAGTGAGAATGGAACCCACTTCCCCAGGATCAAGGTCTGCTGCACCAGCCACTAGAGTACTCCTCTACTCCTCATAACAGTTGCCCCAAATGACCAGATGACCACTGGAGGGTATCGGGGCTCACCTCCCCTTACTCCCCCAAATCGCAAAACATTTTTCCAAACAGCATTTTCAAAAGGAAGAGACTTTTTTTGTAGAAAATGACCTTTCCTGTTCTGATTTTGGACATTTTACAAAAAAAATGTCCAAATTCAGACTTACATGTCATATCCAAAAATGCCCTTTGTGCATTTGACTTGCCCAAAGTCACGAGTAGTAGTGGGAATTGAACCCATGTTGGCAGGATCAAAGCCCGCTGCACTAACCATTAAGCCACTCCTCCTCTGTTCTGGATGTCTTGCATTTGGACGTCTTTTGTTAAAAAATGGACCAAAAAAAGGACATCCAAATCACAAGACGTCCATAACAATTTTGAACACAACAGATAGATGTCTGTCTTTTTTCGAAAAATGACCTTTCCTGTTCAGAATTAGGATGTTTAAATTCTGATTTAGATGTTCTCTTGAAAATGCCCCTCTGTGTGTATCAGAAATTCTTGCACTTAGTCCATATCTATAGCCTTATAACTGCTAGATTCTCCTTTCAGGGTCTTCTGGAGAATTTTCTTCTTTACTATCATATGCATTCCTACTGCATCACAGTGGACCTGGGAGGAAAGATGTCCTTTCCTTCAACCTACTCATGGTCAGTACAACTTAAGATGAAAAAGGGCAAAGAACCTAAGACACCTCGCAGCAGCTGGCAATACTTTTCTGCTAGCAGGCTACTGATAGGTTTCAGTGTCTATAGTTAATCCTTTCCTAGCAGACCAACTCTGGTACTGCCTTCCTTGCTTCCTTCTATGTGTATAGTATTTTGATCAAGGGCATGTCCTGCAGCGGGATCAGATCATTATTTCATGGATGATTTTTGTTCTTCATTCTTCTTCTCTACTGCTTATTTCAGCTTTTCTTCAAGGGTTAATGCTTCCTTTTTGAAAGAGAGGCTCTGGAAGACTTCTCATGTTGGCTGCTGCATTAACAGTTTTGGTCTTTGCACTCCCAACTGTTTGGATATTATCTTTTAATCCCACCCTATTGAGGACTGCTTTGCAACATCCCACTTGACTGGTCTGATATGGATGATAAGGAAGGAAAAATTATGTCTTGCATGATCATTTTTGTTCCTTTAGTCCAGAAAGCCTCCCTTATGGTCACTGAATTTCTTTTTGTTTCATTTCAGTCCATTCTGTGGATGGCATCACTTTTCATGGATATTGCCATGGTTTATTACCATCAGGCTTATTTTTGAAAGAGAAGGGCACCCATCTTTCGACACAAATTGGGAGATGGGCGTCCTTCTCCCAGGGTCGCCCAAATCGGCATAATCTAAAGCCAATTTTGGGCATCCAACTGCTTTCCGTCGCGGGGACGACCAAAGATTACGAGGGCATGTCGGAAGCATAACGAAGGCAGGACTGGGGCGTGCTTAACACATGGGCGTCCTCGGCCGATAATGGAAAAAAAGAAGGGCGTCCCTGACAAACACTTGGCCGACTTTACTTGGTCCTTTTTTTTTTTCTTACGGCCAAGCCACAAAAATGTGTCCTAAATGACCAGATGACCACCGGAGGGAATCGGGGATGACCTTCCCTTACTCCCCCAGTGGTCACTAACCCCTCCCACCCTAAAAAAAAATTTAAAATTTTTTTCCAGCCTCTATGCCAGCCTCAAATATCATACCCAGCTACATGACAGCAGTATGCAGGCCCCTGGAGCAGTTTTAGTAGCTACTGCAGTGCACTTCAGGCAGGTGGACCCAGGCCCATCCCCCCTACCTGTTTATACTTGTGGTGGTAAATGTGAGCTCTCCAAAACCCACATCTAGGTGCCCCCCTTCATCCATAAGGGCTATGGTAGTGGTGTACAGTTGTGGGAAGTGGGTTTGGGGGGGGCTCAGCACACAAGGTAAGGGAGCTATGCACCTGGGAGCTTTTTCTGAAGTCCACTGCAGTTCCCCCTAGGGTGCCTGGTTGGTGTCCTGGCATGTGAGGAGGACCAGTGCACTACGAATGCTGGCTCCTCTCACGACCAAATGACTTGGATTTGGTCGTTTCTGAGATGGGCGTCCTCTGTTTCCATTATCGCTGAAAATCGGGGACAACCATCTCTAAGATCAACCTAAATGTTGAGATTTGGGCGTCCCCGACCGTATTATCGAAACGAAAGATGGTCGCCCATCTTGTTTCGATAACACGGGTTTCCCCGCCCCTTTGCGGGACGTCCTGCGAGGATGTCCTCAGGAAAACTTGGGCGTTCGATTATACCCCTCCACATATCATGGATCTCCTGACTTGGAAGTACTGCATGTCAGTAGTCTGTCTACCTGGTTGGTAGATGTATTAGCTCAGTGTGGTGTTTTGCCTCAACTGTTCATTATGAAACAAATCTTTAAACTTAAGCACCATTCACAATACTGCAAGAAAGAGAAGAAAAGAATTATTTGGTCTTCAATTGCACTTATGCTTAATAAGTTGTTTTCATAAAGCATCAGCTATATACTTTTTCCATGTGCTATTTTATAGCTATACCTGTATGTTCTTTTTATATTCATATTCAGTGGTATTTGAATGCTTTTCTACAAAGCATTCATTATAGCTATATGTTTAACAGAATTTCATGTATTTTTATGTTTTATATATGCATAATTTGGCTATTAAGTTTTTAAGTGCATGCATTTACTTGTATCCTTTCTGGGATCTCTTTAGATCTGAATGGATTCCTGCAATAGTGCTGAAACATGGCCCATGTCAAGTTCCAAATAGCATTTGGTTTTTTACATTGTTTTAAGTAAAGGGTTTTTATAAGACCTTTGAGCACACAGTGGTCTTTATGTGCATTTGACCTTTGGTCATCTCCACTGTTCATTTTTCCTTTTATTTGTAAAACTGAGCATTCTATGGCTGCACAATTCCCTTTAAAGGAAAAGCACATGGAGCTACTTTTTATGCTCTGTCTCCATTTGCTAGTCAATGGACACAACACCCACTTGTTCTGGACTGGTCTGGTAGATCTAAAGGAAAGAAAATGATAAGATAAGACATTTTTCCACACTGTAAGTTAGGTGGGTATTTGAGGCATAGGTCATATTTGTTATATTGCCGATCGTATTAGCATCTAAGTGGTTTACAATTTTAAAATGGAAGGTGGAAAAGGGTAGAAAACAGAGCAAACATAAAGCAGCCTAGGTTACAATTTAAAAATAGCAATAAAAACAGTAAAGAGAACGGTAAAACTATTAAAATACTAATCTAAGATACAAAGGAAGGATAAAGAGGACAAAAGTATAGAGTAGGGCAACCCTGATGGTAAGGAGTGGTCTGTTGAAAATGTCATGAAAAAAATATGTGGAGGCGTACTTTCAAAGCAGTTAGACTTACAAAGTTACATAGAGGGGCATTTTCGATATGACGTCTAAGTCCGACATTTTGTGCTAAATGTCCCAAATCTGAATAGGAAACCTGACCATTTTCAAAACCGCAAACCACTTTTGTTTTTCAAAATACCATTTATAACAAGGTTTTGTGCTCTGTACTGTTTATCTTTTCAGGCCATTTTCAAAACAAAAAGTACAAGTGAAAAATGTAGTAAATCAAGTCATTGGGATGTAGGAGGGGCCAGCACATCAGACTGGCCCCTCTGACATCCCATGAGAGCAGTGGGGCAACCTAGTGGGCACTGTTGTGGACTTCATATAAATGCTCCCAGGTATACATATCTCATCATTGCTCCCTTATTGTCTCTGCTCAACCCTCCAAAATCCACTACCCCGAACAGTACACCACTACAATAGCCCTTATGGGTGAAGGGGGCACCTATATGTAGGTACAGTGGGTTTCTGGTGAATTTTTGAGGGTTCAGTTTCCACCACAAGTGTAACAGATGGGGGAAGTACACCTGTCTACAGTGCACTGCACCCACCACTACACTTGCTATAACATCTGAGGCTGTCATAGAGGTTGTTGAGTAAGCGAATGATACATACCTATAGCAGGTGTTCTCCGAGGACAGCAGGCTGATTGTTCTCATGACTGGGATGACGTCCACGGTAGCCCCCACCAACCAGAAGAAAACTTTGCGGGCGGTCCGACACGCAGGGCACGCCACCGCACATGCGCGGCCGTCTTCCTGCCTGTGCGCGACCGTTCCCGCTCAGTTGAATGACAAGCAAAATAATGAGGAAAACGCAACTCCAAAGGGGAGGAGGGAGGGTAGGTGAGAACAATCAGCCTGCTGTCCTCGGAGAACACCTGCTACAGGTATGTATCATTCGCTTTCTCCGAGGACAAGCAGGCTGCTTGTTCTCACGACTGGGGTATCCCTAGCTTTCAGGCTCACTCAAAACAAGAACCCAGGTCAATTGAACCTCGCAACGACGAGGGCATAACAGAAATTGACCTACGAAGAACAACTAACTGAGAGTGCAGCCTGAACAGAATAAAATCGGGTCCTGGAGGGTGGAATTGGATTCAAACCCCAAACAGATTCTGCAGCACCGACTGCCCGAACCGACTGTCGCGTCGGGTATCCTGCTGGAGGCAGTAATGCGATGTGAATGTGTGGACAGATGACCACGTCGCACCCTTGCAAATCTCTTCAATAGTGGCTGACTTCAAATGGGCCACTGACGCTGCCATGGCTCTAACACTATGAGCCGTGACATGACCCTCAAGAGCCAGCCCAGCCTGGGCGTAAGTGAAGGAAATGCAATCTGCTAGCCAATTGGAGATGGTGCGTTTCCCGACAGCGACCCCCTTCCTATTGATGTCGAAAGAAACAAACAATTGGGCGGACTGTCTGTGGGGCTGTGTCCGCTCCAGATAGAAGGCCAACGCTCGCTTGCAGTCCAATGTGTGCAACTGACGTTCAGCAGGGCGGGTATGCGGTCTGGGAAAGAATGTTGGCAAGACAATTGACTGGTTAAGATGGAACTCCGACACCACCTTTGGCAGGAACTTAGGGTGAGTGCGGAGTACTACTCTGTTATGATGAAATTTGGTATAAGGAGCATGAGCTACCCGAGCTTGAAGCTCACTCACTCTACGAGCTGAAGTAACTGCCACCAAGAAAATGACCTTCCAGGTCAAGTACTTCAGATGGCAAGAATTCAGTGGCTCAAAAGGAGGCTTCATCAGCTGGGTGAGGACGACATTGAGATCCCATGACACTGCAGGAGGCTTGACAGGGGGCCTTGTCAAAAGCAAGCCTCTCATAAATCGAACAACCAAAGGCTCTCCAGAGATGGCTTTACCCTCTACACGGTGATGGTAAGCACTAATCGCACTGAGGTGATTCCTTACTGAGTTGGTTTTGAGACCAGACTCTGATAAGTGCAGAAGGTATCCAAGCAGGTTCCGTGCAGGACAAGAACGAGGTTCTAGGGCCTTGCTCTCACACCAAACGACAAACCTCCTCCACTTGA
This sequence comes from Microcaecilia unicolor, assembly GCF_901765095.1. Classification (NCBI taxonomy): domain Eukaryota; kingdom Metazoa; phylum Chordata; class Amphibia; order Gymnophiona; family Siphonopidae; genus Microcaecilia; species Microcaecilia unicolor. Next base: position 234,189,739 of record NC_044036.1, read on the forward strand.
AAAAGTAACTCTTTTTAGTGGAATCCTTTCTAGAGGCAAGCAAGACGCGGGAGACACCCTCAGACAGACCCAACGAAGCAAAGTCTACACCCTCAACATCCAGGCCGTGAGAGCCAGAGACTGAAGGTTGGGGTGCAGAAGCGCTCCGTCGTTCTGCGAAATGAGTCTGAAAACAGTCCAATCTCCACGGTTCTTCGAAGGACAACTCCAGAAGTAGAGGGAAGCAGATCTGACAGGGCCAAAAAGGCGCTATCAGAATCATGGTGTCGTGGTCTTGCTTGAGCTTCAGTAAGGTCTTCCCCACCAATGGTATGGGAGGATAAGCATACAGGAGGCCGGTCCCCCAATGGAGGAGAGGCATCCGGCACCAGTCTGCCGTGTGCCTGTAGTCTGGAACAGAACAGAGGCAGCTTGTGGTTGGTCTGAGAGGCGAAAAGATCCACCGAGGGGGTGCCCCACTCTCGGAAGATCTTGCGTACCACTCTGGAATGGAGCGACCACTCGTGCGGTTGCATGACTCTGCTCAGTCTGTCGGCCAGACTGTTGTTTACGCCTGCCAGGAATGTGGCTTGGAGAAGCATGCCGAACTGGCAGGCCCAAAGCCACATCCCGACGGCTTCCTGACACAGGGGGCGAGATCCGGTGCCCCCCTGCTTGTTGATATAATACATTGCAACCTGATTGTCCGAATTTGGATGATTTGGTAGGACAGCCGATCTCTGAAGGCCTTCAGCGCTTTCCAGACTGCTCGGAGCTCCAGGAGGATGATCTAAAGATCTTGTTCCTGGAGGGACCACTGTCCCTGGGTGTGGAGCCCATCGACATGAGCTCCCCATCCCAGGCGAGATGCATCCGTCGTCAGCGCCTTCGTGGGCTGCGGAATTTGGAATGGACGTCCCAGGGTCAAATTGGTCCGAATTGTCCACCAGTGCAGCGAATTGTGGCAACTGACGGACAGGCGGATGACATCTTCTAGATTCCCGGTGGCTGGGCACCACTGGGAAGCTAGGGTCCATTGAGCAGATCTCATGTGTAGGCGAGCCATGGGAGTCACGTGAACCGTGGAGGCCATATGACCCAGGAGTCTCAACATCTGCCGAGCTGTGACCTGCTGAGATGCTCTGGTCTGGGAAGCGAGAGACAGGAGATTCTGCGCCCTTGCTTCAGGAAGAAAGGCCTGAGCCATCTGAGAATTCAGCAGAGCTCCTATGAATTCCAGAGATTGGACTGGCTGGAGATGGGACTTCGGGTAATTTATCACAAAGCCCAGCAGCTCCAGAAGGTGAATAGTGCACTGCATGGACCGAAGAGCTCCTGCCTCTGAGGTGCTCTTGACCAGCCAATCGTCGAGATACGGGAACACGTGCACCCCCAGCTTGCGTAGATACGCCGCAACCACCACGAGACACTTCGTGAACACCCGTGGTGCAGAGGCGAGCCCAAAGGGCAGCACACAATACTGAAAGTGCCGTGTCCCCAGACGGAATCTGAGATACTGTCTATGAGCTGGCAGTATTGGGATGTGAGTGTAAGCGTCCTTTAAATCCAGGGAACATAGCCAATCGTCTTTCTGAATCATTGGTAGAAGGGTGCCCAAGGAAAGCATCCTGAACTTCTCTTTGACCAGATATTTGTTCAGGCCTCTCAGGTCTAGGATGGGGCGCATCCCCCCTGTTTTCTTTTCCACAAGGAAGTACCTGGAATAGAATCCCTGTCCTTCCTGCCTGGGTGGCACGGGCTCGACCGCATTGGCGCTGAGAAGGGCGGAGAGTTCCTCTGCAAGTACCTGCCTATGATGGGAGCTGAAGGATTAGGCTCCCGGTGGGCAATTTGGTGGAGTGGAGATCAAATTCAGGGTGTATCCGCACCGCACTATTTAGAGAACCCACTGGTCGGAGGTTATAAGAGGCTACCTTTGGTGAAAAGCTTTCAACCTCCCTCCGACCGGCAGGTGGTCCAGTACGGACACTTTGATGGCGGCTATGTTCCCATGGATCCAGTCAAAAGCCCGTCCCCTGCTTTTGCTGTAGAGACGCAGGGGGCTGCTTAGGCGCACGCCGTTGATGGGAACGAGCACGCTGGGACTGTCCCTGTGCCAGAGGAGGCCTTCGGGCCGGCTGGGTGTACCTACAGCAAGCAAAGGGTGCAGCCTGCCGGGCCCAGGAAAAACGTCCACCTGCAGAGGTGGATGCTGAAGGCGCCCGGTGGGAGAGCTTGTCGAGAGTGGTTTCCCGCTGGTGTAGTTGGTCCACCAACTGCTCGACCTTCTCGCTGAAAATGTTATCCCCCCGGCAAGGGACATCCGCCAGTCTCTGCTGGGTGCGGTTGTCCAGGTCAGAGGCACGCAGCCAGGAGAGTCTGCGCATCACTATACCTTGGGCCGCAGCTCTGGATGCCACATCACAGGTGTCATAGATACCCCTGGACAGGAACTTTCTGCACGCATTCAGCTGCCTGACCACCTCCTGAAAAGGCCTGGACTGCTCCAGGGGGAGCTTGTCGACCAGGTCCGCCAGTTGCCTCACATTGTTCCGCATGTGAATGCTCGTGTAGAGCTGGTGTGACTGGATGTGGGTCATGAGCATGGAAGATTGGTAGACCTTCCTCCCAAACGAGTCCAGATTGCGAGACTCCCACCCCGGGGGCGCCGAGGTGGTATCCCTCGAACTCCATGCTCTCTTGAGAGCAGAGTCCACGACCGCCGAGTCATGAGGCAATTGAGGCTGCATCAACTCTGGGTCAGAGTGGATCCAGAGTGGACTCCGCTTTCTTGGGGATGGTGGGGTTAGATAATGGCTTCAGCCAGTTCCGAAGCAGTGTCTCTTTGAGGACATTGTGTAACGGCACCGTGGAAGACTCTCTAGGTGGTGATGGATAGTCAAGGACTTCGAGCATCTCAGCCCTCGGCTCATACACAGTGACCACGGGAAAGGGAATGCAAATAGACATATCCCTGACAAAGGAGGCAAAGGAGAGGCTCTCAGGGGGTGAGAGCTTCCTCTCCGGTGAAGGAGTGGGGTCGGAGGGAAGGCCCACAGACTCCTCTGAGGAGAAATATCTGGGGTCCTCCTCCTCCCCCCACGAGGCCTCCTCTTCCTCGGTGTCGGATATGAGCTCTTTCAGCTCAGACCTCAACCGGGCCCGTCTCGACTGCGAGGAACCACGTCCTCGATGATGGCGTAGAGTGGTGGACTCACGCGTCGACGGGGACACCTGCGTGGCGGTCGACACCGGTGCCACAAGCGGCGTCGGAGGCCTCGGCATCGGGCTAGAGCACACCGGCACCTCTATCAACGGCACCGGGGGCACAAGCGCCCCCGGTGCCGGCAAAGCCTGGCACATCAGCCCTTCCAGAATCCCTGGAAGGATGGCTCGGAGGCACTCGTCAAGGACCGCTGTCGGGAAAGGCAGGGGAGCCAGTGTGGGTATTGGTGCCGGAAGCTGCTCGGGTCCAGGAGACGGTACCGAAGTACCCGCGGACTGACGCAGCGACACCTCTTCAACCGAGGGGGAACGCTCCTCTCGGCACTGCCGCTTCCTGGGCGTCGAGTCATCCCTCGAGGTACCGGAGCTGGCAGTCCCGTGCGTTGTGGGCGACCGATGACTGTGTTTCTTCGCTTTCTTTCGATGCCCATCATCGGCGCTCGGCGGCAGAGAAGAAGAGGAGGTAGAACCCCCTCGGCCTCGAGGGATCAGATCCGACAGGGTTCGGTCCCGATGGCCCCGGGGTAGAGGGAGTGGCCGGGGCCGACTGCCCGCGCGGCCACTCACCCCCGCCGTCACCGGCAGGCCAATGGTACCTGTACTCCTGGGGTTGGTGCCAGAGTCGGCGTTGATTTCGTCGACATCGATACTGAAGATCTGGCCGTCGACACCGATGCCGTCAAAGTCGACGTTGAAGGGCCGGCGCAAGTTCCGAAAAGACGGTCCCGAAGAACTTGCCTCGCCACCTGTGGCCGCTTCCTTAAGCCGAGACACAAGGTGCACGTCTTGGTATTATGCTCCGGGCCGAGGCACGGGAGGCACCAAGCGTGGGTATCGGTTTGCGAGATCTGCCGGACGCACCGACCACACTTTTTGAATCCTCTCGGGACCTTCGAGGACATCGACGGAAAAATTGCATCGGCGAAGTCAAAGTCGTCGATGGTGGCGGTGAAAAGCACACCCGAAAAGAAAATGACCGCGCGGCCACAAGGCCGCAACGAAGCACCCTCGCGGCTAAGGACGACGAGGAGACTTTCTTCTTCTTTTTTTTTTTTTTTAAATTGATAGAAAAAAGACGCGTACGCGAACAGGAAAAAAACTGCGGCTAGGCCGCAATCCGGTTTCCAGGGCTGACAGAGAGAGAGACGGTAACACGTCCCTCTCCAGCGCAGAATAGAAAAAAACTGAGCGGGAACGGTCGCGCACGGGCGGGAAGACGGCCGCGCATGCGCGGTGGGCGTGCCCTGCGTGCGGGACCGCCCGCAAAGTTTTCTTCCGGTTGGTGGGGGCTGCCATGGACGTCAACCCAGTCGTGAGAACAAGCAGCCTGCTTGTCCTCGGAGAACTATTTTTATTCACACTTTTTGAGAGTGGGAGGGGGACAGTGACCACGGGGGGGGGGGGGGGGGGGGGTCATCACTGTGGTTATCTGGTCACTTAGGGCACCTTTTTGTGCCTTATTCGTTCTGAAAGCGGGTCTAGACCAAAATGTTGAAGTTTCAGCCCTAGATACTTTCATTTTGTTCCATTATGACTGTAAAATGTTCAAGTTATGGGCATGCCCTAAGCTCGCCTTTCAAAACGCCCTCGATGCATCCCCTTGTGATATGGATGCACTGCAGAAGAAATTCAAAACCGGTTTCAAAAATACTGATTTGGATGTTTTGAGATGTTTCTCTTTCAAAAATATAGTAACCTATGGAACTTTGTAAGTCTAAATGCTTTGAAAATAAGCCTTGGAGTAAAAAATAAGTTTTGAGTGCCTGCTTAAATTTCTTAAGGTCTCAGGATAAATGGAAAGTGGGAGCTGATTCTATAGCAAAGGAGCAATAACTTTGACACAGGAATGGCAGGTACAATCCAATCTGATACAAAGATAAGAGGGGATATTGTCCTGCTTATTTTCGAAAGAGAAAAACGCCTATATTGCAACCCAAATCGGGAGATAGACGTTTATCTTTCAAAAACGACTAAATTGGTATAATAGAAACAAAACTTTCAGTTTGTCCGTATCGCTCGTACGCTCAGATACAGACGCCCAGACAAGGGGCGTGTTAGGGGCGGTGTTACGTGGTGGTCGTGTACAACGTATAACGGATAGCGAAATGATTTTGGGTGGGCGGGAACATGGGTGTCATTGCTTAGACCCGAAATAAAAGTGACCAGAGCAGGGGGGAAATCGTCTTTAGACCCATTAGCGATTGTGTGGAGTTGGAGAGTGGCGAGATCGTTGTTGGGAGAGCTGAATTGTTGGTTGCCGAGAAAGCTGATTGTGTGGAGTACCTGTTACGTTCGTCTGTGTGCCCTAGTCGGAACGTTGTCACCCTCACCTGCCTCTTTTGTGTCTTACCTTTTGACCTTTCCCTACTCCTCCTCCTTGCTCTATCGGGCCCCTTCTCCTCCCCCTATCCCTCTCCATTCACTGTTCCCACTTGTATATTGTATTCCCTGACCTCCGTTTGTCTCTGTGTTCCCTGTACTGTTTGGGGAGTGAGTGGCCAGAGGGTGTGTTCGGAGTGAGATTCTGTGTGCTTCTGCTGTTTCAGTACTACTACTAATACTTGCACTGGTGGGGAAATGGATTCACTAAATTCACTGGCGGCTTCCATGTTAGAGGAAGAGGCCACGCACCGCAGGAGGTATTTACGGCCCCGAGTATTCAGGCCCCGCACCACCTTCCTAGACCTCACTGACCAGCAGTGTCTAACAAGGTTCCGGTTTGAAAGGGCGACCATTCAGCAGCTGTGTGAGCAGCTGAAACCCCTCCTTCAGCCCCAGACCCGTAGGAATAACCCCATCCCTGTCCACCTCAAAATCACTGCCTCTCTCTCTGTCCTGGCCACTGGGAGTTTTCAATCTGTATTAGCTGCTAACACAGGGCTCACCCAGGCTTCTATTTCACAATGTCTCACCCAGTTCCTGGATGCTTTTCTAACTCACGCCTCTCACTACATCACTTCCCCCCCCCCCCCCCCCCCCCCCAGGCCCTGCACAACAACATGGCTGCCTTCAATGCTGTTGCTAGATTCCCCTCGGTCATAGGTGTGATTGATTGCACACACGTTGCCCTCAGACCCCCCCCCCCCCCAGCCACACGAAGCCACCTACAGAAACAGGAAGGCATTTCATTCTATGAACATGCAAGTTGTGTGTGATGCCCAGGGGGAGATATTAGACGTGTGTGCCAGGTACCCGGGTTCCACCCACGATGCCTACATCCTACAGCACTCAGGCATCTTCCGCAGGTTTGAGCAAGGGGAGTTCCCTGGTGGATGGCTACTAGGTAAGTGCAACATGGATGTACCCATACTATATTTCCTCCACTGGGCAACCCTCCGCCCTGGCTTCCTCTAGCTCACTCCACAACCCACTATCCTAACCCCCCCCCCCCCCCCCCGTACCAGCTCCAAGCAATACACACTCATCTATCTCATTGTGCTTTTCTCCAAAGATGACCGAGGCTACCTGCAGAGGACGTGGCTCATGACCCCCATGGTGCACCCACAACCAGGGGCAGAAGAAACCTACAACAGGAGACATCGGAGCACCCGCGGGATCATTGAGCGGACCTTTGGCCTACTGAAAAACCGATTCCGCTGTCTGGACCGGTCTGGAGGGGAACTCCTCTACAGCCCTGAAAAGGTGGCCAAGATCTTCGTTGCCTGCTGCATGCTGCACAGTTTGGCCCAGCGCAGAGGACAGGCCCTCCCAGAGGAGCCACAGCCACCAGAGGAGGCCCCAGATGAGCAGGAAGAGGAGCCCCCTCCACCCCCAGCCCACAGAGCAGAGCTCACTGCTTACCAGCTTGGCATCAGAGCCAGACGACGACTCATTGAAACAATTTTGTTTGAAAGTAAGTGCACATTTATTTCTATTAATCACATAACTATTAACATCACACCCCCCCCCCCCCACCACCACCCACCAACCCTCACCCTCCAGCATGTCCCATCACTTTCCCCGTCCCCTCTTACCCCTCCCACTGACTTCCTTTGCAGCTGGTGCTGCAGGGGAAGTCTGTTCAGACTCCTCTGATGGGCTGCTCCCACTGTCGTCCTCCGTATCCACGCAGCAGCCTGCGGCTTCGGCTGCCTGTGGAAATCCGGCCACCTTGTTGGCTGTAGCCCCGAGCACAGGACCCAGAATGGGAGCTGGTGTGGTGGGTGCCGCAGTAGTGGCTGTGGAGGCGGACGATCTCAATGCCCACCTCTTAGCTGGTGGTTGCTGCCCACTGGAGGAAGTGGATGGCAGGTCTTGCGGCAGCAGCACGGCTGGAGTAGGTGCTGTGACCTGAGGGCACAGGCCCTCGATGCTGTGCTCCAGGCATTGGAGTTGCTGGAGCATAGCATGTTGGGCCTGCAGCACCTCCTGGTGGGCTTCCCTCTGAGCCTGGAGCAGGTCCTGGTGGGCTTGGAGCTGTGCCTCCAGTGCTTCCCGCTGCAGCTGTAATTTTTGCTGCCGGTACTTCTCCAAGTGCACATTGTGCCGCAGCAACTCAGTGGCCATCCGCAGTAGTTCCCTCCTCTGGCTGGATGGCCTCTGGCGAGGAGCTGGCCCCCTATCTGCATCCTCCTCATCAGCAACGTCTGCCGGTGTTGGAGGTACAGGCTCTGCTTGTGCTGCTGGTGGAGGTTGAGCCTCTACTGCTGGTGCTGCAGGTGGTGGAGGTAGAGGCTGTACTGCTGGTGGTGCAGGTGGTGGAGGTTGAGGCTGTCCTGCTGGTGTAGTCCTTTGTTGGGACTGAAGGCCACTAGGGCCAGCCTCCTCAGAGTCATCACCTGTATAGCACAAGGGTGAGGAAGTGTGTTGGTGAAAATAACTCACTTTTGTCTTTCAGCATTCATATACATTGCCCCACACTTGATGACCCAGCAAAGAGATGGTGAGGAGGAATGGGAGTGACACCGATGTGAAATACAGCCCCACAGGCAGCTGGGTAGAGGTGGTGGACGGATAGCCAAGAGAAGGACACCGCTCACAACTTTGTGGACAAGCTGTTTGTTGTATATTTGTTAAAGTGAAGGACATTTCAGCATGTCTTGTGTTACTACTGACTTGGTACACTGCCTAGAACTGCTTTATGACCCCGATTACAGGCTCCTTAAGTTTCATGCATGTGGCCCACACTGACTAGAGCACAGAGGTGACAGAAGGAAATATGCACAGTTTGGTGATGGGAAAATAGAAGGGAGTAGGGAAGGAAGGGCCCCCAAAGTTGTGCCACAGTAGTAACCTACACACGCCCATAGGAGCCAAGTGTAAAGTATTATTGGGGGTGCTAAGCCCAGTGCAAATAACCCCTCCCTGGACACCTACATGATATTTCCTCAATATTGGGGGTGCTCAAACACCCACAGCACCCACAGAGTCTGCTCCTATGACACACATTAATACTACCACTACTCAAATAGAGCTTACAATGTAATTAAGATGCACCACAGTCAGGACAAGTAAGAGGGAAGCCAATGACTACGGTAGGAATAGAGAGTAAGGGTACGGAGCAAGTGAGTAGGGGTTAGGAGGTCAGGACACCATCATAAAGGTGGGCTTTTATTCTACATATTAATACAGCCAGAGACACACCCTGGTGAAACTCCTCCCCCCACCTCCCTCCTCCTGCCCCCCCCCCCCCCCACTCCTTACCTCCCTCCTCCTGGCCCCAACTTGTATAACACAGTGTAGTGCAGCACAACAGATACCCCAGCTTCATAATGGTTGACCTATCTGAGCCCTCAGGCTGCCGAGGTGTCAAGGGACCGGATCCCGTGGATGCCCTCCTGGGGTAGGAGGGCGTAAACCATGAGCTCCATGGGGGTGAGGTTGGCGGTGTCATGTGATGCGGGATTGGCCCCAGCCTTCCTCCTCACATCCCGCCTCAGCTTGCGCCACTTGCGCTTGCAGTCTTCCACGTCCCTTGCACAATGGAAGACTGCATTCAGCCGGTCACGTAGCGCCTCCCATTCCCGCTGCTTGGTTGCAGCCAGCCTCTGTCCTGTGGGAGCAAACAGATTGGCGTGCCGTTGCTCTATCTCCTGCACCAGGAGCTCCACCTCAGCATCAGAAAAATTACCCTTCCGGGTTAGGGGCTGGCGTGGCGGCATTGTACCAATGAGTTTCGAAAATACGGAGAGGGGCGTCTAAATAGTCGCCAGGAATGCCCATGTTGGAAAGGGATAGGCGTGTCTGATATGGGCGCTTTAATTTCGATTATACACAAATTTCCTAAACATGTCCAGCTGAGGTAGCGATTTGGGCCATGTGATTTCAATTATGGGTAGATAAGTATGAGCGTCCCCACCTGCCTTCCCTTTCTTGATTGCCATTTAAACCAGCATTTCCTGTGCTGGGACGTTTGTGGTTCTTATTACCATTAGTTTACAGTGTTTTACCGTCACTTATAACGTTTGTGTTTGGCAATGTATGCTTGGGTACACCTGTGTATTGGGGGGGGGGGTGGTTTGTTACATTTGTACCCCGCGCTTTCCCACTCATGGCAGGCTCAATGCGGCGGGCAGTGGAGGGTTAAGTGACTTGCCCAGAGTCACAAGGAGCTGCCTGTGCCGGGAATCAAACTCAGTTCCTCAGTTCCCCAGGACCAAAGTCCACCACCCTAACCACTAGGCCACTCCTCAGCCAACACGGCTTCCGTTTCCAGTCTTCCACATCCCGTGAGCCTCCCTTACTGTCTCCCATTCTCTCTGCCTGGTAGTAGCAGGCAGTCTGTGGAAGCGAAGAGATTGGTAGAATGGCACCAAAGGAAGCACCCATCGGTAAGGGTCATTTCACTGACGCTGAAATTAAGCGAGTGGTCCAGGAGATAGAAGCTGGACTACACAATCTTGCAACACACATTCAAGGTAAGCTCATACTTCTCAGCCACCTCTTCTCTTTCTGCTCATAATCAAGGAGTGTCCATTCACTGTATGTAGTCTGCAGTCAACTCCCGGGCTCGCTTTTCCCAGGTTCCTGTGCACAGGTTGGAGGCCATCAGCGCCGTTCTGTGTAGTTTTGGCAGGTCCTTAATGCTGTGGGCCAGCTGTTGGAGCTGCTGTATTGGTTCCCGGTAAGTTCCATCTTCCTTGTTTTTGTGGTGAACCCCAGTCCCCAGTTATGAAGTGGGCACCCATTCTCAAGTTCGATAGGAGGGGGAGGGGGAATAATATATGCAATGAATGTCTTGACCACATTATTGAACACTGTCCTACAATCCTCCATAGTTATGGAACAACAACATTTCTAACATGTGGTAGGCTGCAAACTAGGTTCAAGGTGGCCACAGGTACTGCCTACTGAGCCCTTAAGACATGGTGAGGGAGAGGATTTGTAGTTACAGGTCCAAACCCAAATTACCTGCAGGTGGCTACAGCCTGGTGGCTGCAGTGGCCTAGTGGTTAGAGCACCAGCCTTGTAATTACAAGGTTGCCAGTTCAATTCCCACTGCTGCTCCTTGTGATCTAGGGCAAGTCACTGAACCCTCCATTGGCTCAGGTCCAAACTTAGAGTCATCCTGGGACAGAGAATGACCCAGAATACCTGAATGTAAATATCCTTGAGCTACTACTGGAAAAAGTGTGATCAAACATCCAAATAATGAACACCATATTTATTTGTGTCCTTCTGTAACTCTTGTATTATATTGCAACTGTGATGGAGTAAGCATCCATCTAATGGTTTTCCCATTGTTTTCCCTTTTCTCCTCAGCACTATATACAATTGCTGATGCATTGAATGTGAAAAGATGAGCCAGCTGTTTGTAGCTCCTTTGTGGCCCCCCCCCCCCCCCCCCCCAATGTGGTTTGGTTGTGGGTAAGGATCTCTGGCGATCAGAGAGCAAACATCGTCTATGTGCTACCTAGGGTTATGTGCACGTTTGTACTTGGCAGATCACAAGTGCTAGACAGCAAATCTATTATTTATGCCACTCTGTGCTGTGGGGCTGTATGGTAAGGGGGAGGGAGAGAGGCTGGATGGCCATTTGTGTTCCTCAACAGTAATAGCCATCCAGCCTCCCCGGCCCACCCCACTGCACATATGGCCATGCAGGTTGGAATGAACAGGTGGGCTCCTGTATGGGCACCATTATCACAGACATGCATCAACTTTCTCATTCACACTTCACATTTCATGCAATGCATATTGCTGCCTCCTCTCACATCAACACCACCATTTGGTTATTTGTAATGCACAAGGTACAGACACACACAACCTGTTATATGAAATAGGAAAAATATATTTTTGTATAAACCCCAACATTTTCCCCACCCCCCCCAATCCAACAAATCCCCACCACCACCACAACACCTCCCCCCAACCCATACATATCCCCCCACTCCCACCCCCAATCCAACAAATTCCCCCCCCCCCCAAAGTATGTCAAGGGCGGCCCTGCCCTCTTAGCAACGCCCTCTGTAGCAGGGTAATGAGCAGCACCCTCAATGGGCCGTGGAGCTACTACTACTTTGCATTTCTATAGCGCTACAAGGCGTACGCAGCGCTGCACAAACATAGAAGAAAGATAGTCCCTGCTCAAAGAGCTTACAATCTAATAGACAAAAAATAAAGTAATCAAATCAATTAATGTGTACAGGAAGGAGGAGAGGAGGGTAGGTGGAGGCGAGTGGTTATGAGTCAAAAGCAATGTTAAACAGCTGCTCATTACCCTGCCTTATGGCTCTGAGCTCCTGCAGCACCTGGTTCTGCCCATCTACCAGCTGCTGCAGGAGGCACAGGGGGGGATGGGTCCTCCATAATGTCCTCATCAATGATGAGGACCCCCTCCTCCGAGTCCTCCTCCTCCTGGTGGGCCTCCTCCTTCTCCTCCTGCTGGTGCTGGAGCCCTGTGTATGTAAAAGGAGTGTGGTTGAGATCAGCACATGCAACATGGCTTGCATAGTGCAGTAGCTGGGTGTCCTGAGGCGGGGGATGGGGCAAGGTGTGGTGAGCCGTGGCCTATACCCATGGGGACTGAGATGCATCAGATGACATGACAGGGAACCCTGGAAGCTTCTCTGACACAGACCACACAGAACATGTTGGCAGACCACACTCATTGCTGACCAGCATGTTTGCATTTTGATATGTGACGACGGTTTGCTGACCTGTTTTTGTGGTTTTTATTGTTGGGGGGGGGGGGGGGCGTTGGGAAGGGTGTTTAGCATGTCATCTCATTCATCTTGGGGGGAGGGTCGATGGAAGTTGCAGCCACACTCATGGGAGGGCACCTGCAACCTGAGTCCTTGATCTGGGACAGATATGTTATTACTTACTAGTTGGCTATTAGCCACATGGAAAGTGATATTGTACAGTACATTTGCATTATTCAATAAATACATTTACAAATGAGTACAGGTGTCCTGTGTTGAAAACTTACGTCGAGCCCTCAGGTGCCGTCACACTGCCCAGATGATGTGAGGGCTCTCCCGCCTCACACACCGGAACCTCCTCCGGAGGGACTACAGGTCCCTGTGAACCCCGAAGCATCTGTAAGATATAAGTTTGTAGAGCAGGAGTCAGGGGGTGGTCCTTCTAGCCCTCTGCACACACATTCATTTGTCAATCAAATAGCAGAGAGGGCCAACACTGTTGGGGGGGGGGGGGGGGCATTCCATTGGTACAGATGCTCATAGGAAACACCTTTTTTAAATTTTTGGGGGTGCTAACCCCAGTGGAGATAAGCCCTCCCTGGACACATACAAGGAATTTATTCTATATTGGGGGTGCTCAAGCACCCACAGCAGCCACAGAGTCGGCTCCTATGCAGATGATGCCATAGGGCCATGAGGCTAGAAAGTCCCGTTTGTATGCATTATAATTTATGCTTCTTAAACGACTAATATGTCTTATCATTACCATGTTATCAAGATCCTTCTGTATGCTATACATTTGTTTTGTTAAATGTTTCCACCAATCATGATGTATTGTAAGCCACATTGAGCCTGCAAAGAGGTGGGGAAATGTGGGATACAAATGCAATAAATAAGTAAATAAAGAAATAAATTATTGTTGGGATGTGGGAATGGTTGTCCTTTCCAGTACATACATTTTATTACTGATTGTGCATGTACCCATATTACTCATTGTCCTTGCATGCACACTCCAGTTACTGCTTACAATGATAATGAAGCTGTTATATGTGTAGGTACAGGAGGGGGACCTGATGGGGGGGGTGGGGGGTGGCCCAAACACTTACCTTTTAAGCCTCTCCCTGATGCGGGACCAGGCTCTCATGGCCTGGATCCTGGGGGCAGGTGGTGATGGTGGATGAAGAGCCTGTGCCGGTGCCTAAGGCACAGCCACACCAGCAGCAGGCTGTCAGCCTCACTAAAGTTTGGCTCACATCGCAGGTGTGCCATATTTTTCAGTGAGAATAGGTGTTGGAAAACAAGTGCCTTATATGGACGTCGTTTCGTGCACAGCTCCATATATGGATTACCATCCTATATATGGCCCTATCAGCACATGGACGCCGTCGTAATCATAGACGTCCTTGACGTGCATGAATGGTTGTTATGCGTGTGCGGGCCCTTCCTGCATGCGGAACTTGCCTTATGTAGATGAGTATGAAGCACGCGAACCTTTTCACATATACACAATATGCATATAGCTGCATGTTCAGTAGGTACAGTGCATGCAGTTCCGGACATCCAGATAGGGCACATATGAGGAATATTCGGTGGAGCAACATGATCTTCCTGTATTTGACGCGTATGAACATAAGTACATAAGTAATGCCATACTGGGAAAAGACCAAGGGTCCATCGAGCCCAGCATCTTGTCCACGACAGCGGCCAATCCAGGCCAAGGGCACCTGGCAAGCTTCCCAAACGTACAAACATTCTATACATGTTATTCCTGGGATTTTGGATTTTTCCAAGTCCGTTTAGTAGCGGTTTATGGACTTGTCCTTTAGGAAACCGTCCAACCCTTTTTAAAACTCTGCTAAGCTAACCGCCTTCACCACATTTTCCGGCAATGAATTCCAGAGTTTAATTACACGTTGGGTGAAGAAAATGTTTCTCCGATTTGTTTTAAATTTACTACACTGTAGTTTAATCGCATGCCCCCTAGTCCTAGTATTTTTGGAAAGCGTGAACAGACGCTTCACATCCACCTGTTCCACTCCACTCATTATTTTATATACCTCTATCATGTCTCCCCTCAGCCGTCTCTTCTCCAAGCTGAATAGCCCTAGCCTCCTTAGTCTTTCTTCATAGGGAAGTCGTCCCATCCCCGCTATCATTTTAGTCGCCCTTCGCTGCACCTTTTCCAATTCTACTATATCTTTCTTGAGATGCGGCGACCAGAATTGAACACAATACTCAAGGTGCGGTCGCACCATGGAGCGATACAACGGCATTATAACATCCTCACACCTGTTTTGCATACCTTTCCTAATAATACCCAACATTCTATTCGCTTTCCTAGCCGCAGCAGCACACTGAGCAGAAGGTTTCAGCGTGTTATCGACGACGACACCCAGATCCCTTTCTTGGTCCGTAACTCCTAACATGGAACCTTGCATGATGTAGCTATAATTCGGGTTCTTTTTTCCCACATGCATCACCTTGCACTTGCTCACATTAAACGTCATCTGCCATTTAGCCGCCCAGTCTCGTAAGGTCCTCTTGTAATTTTTCACAATCCTGTCGCGAGTTAACAACTTTGAATAACTTTGTGTCATCAGCAAATTTAATTACCTCGCTAGTTACTTCCATCTCTAAATCATTTATAAATATATTAAAAGGCAGCGGTCCTAGCACAGACCCCTGAGGAACCCCACTAACTACCCTTCTCCATTGTAAATACTGCCCATTTAACCCCACTCTCTGTTTCCTATCCTTCAACCAGTTTTTAATCCACAATAGGACATTTCCTCCTATCCCATGACCCTCCAATTTCCTCTGTAGCCTTTCATGAGGTACCTTGTCAAACGCCTTTTGAAAATCCAGATACACAATATCAACCGGCTCCCCTTTGTCCACATGTTTGTTTACTCCTTCAAAGAATTGAAGTAAATTGGTCAGGCAAGATTTCCCCACACAAAAGCCGTGCTGACTCGGTCTCAGTAATCCATGTCCTCGGATGTGCTCTGTAATTTTGTTTTTAATAATAGCCTCTACCATTTTCCCCGGCACCGACGTCAGACTCACCGGTCTATAATTTCCCGGATCTCCCCTGGAGCCTTTTTTAAAAATGGGCGTTACATTGGCCACCCTCCAATCTTCCGGTACCATGCTGGATGTCCAGAACAGCATGCACTGTACTTGCAGAATAACTATGTACATTGTTTTACTACTTTCTGATTTGGTCGTTTTTCACCTGCGATAATCGAATGTATAAGGGCGCCCTATTTACTACCCTTTATGCACCCCTCATTTGGTCGTTTGCAACAGGGATAATCGATTATTGAAAAACGTCCGTACTATTTTTCGATTATACTGGCCTGATTTTGGACGTTTTCGTAAGGACGTCCTAATGCATACTTGGACGACCTTTCAATTATGCCCCTCTAAGTAATTTTGGCTGGGCTGAGTGCAATGTGAGGGTAGATGTGTAAGGGATAAATTAGCTAATTCATAATAAAGGTGTATTAGAGTAAAAGACTTGGTATGCGATGGTAAGGACCTAAAATGGAACTCAGTAGGTTATAGCCAACCAATGTTTTTCCTTGAGAAGAGGTGTGACTGTAAAAAAGCACTTAAGCTTAACACTTCTACCAATGATTGGCGTAAGTGCTCGCACTTGTTAGACGTATGTATATTTGGTTACGCTAGTATTCTATGAAGGCCAGTAGGTGCCTATGTTCCTTTATTGCAGAGGTGGGCAACCTCGGTTCTCAAGGGCCACAACCCAGTCGGGTTTTCAGGATTTCCCCAATGAATGTGTTTGAGATCTATTTGCATATAATGGAAACAGTGCATGCAAACAGAACTCATGCATATTCACTGAGGAAATCCTAAAAACCCTACTGGGTTACAGCCCTTGAGGACCAAAGTTGCCCACGCCTGCTTTATAGACTAGGCTCCTACCAGGTGCCCAATTATAGAATTACCTTCCAAGTGATTAAAGAGGATAAAACTGTTTGATCCTTGGAAAATGTTGTGCTTTATTAGGTTTGCTTTTGTTGATCTATATGGGTTTCTTTGTTTGTTTTTGCAGGGAGGTCCTGGCCATTTATATCTCTTAAAGAATAAAGTTGCCACTTTTGCCAAAGTTGAGAAGGAGGAAGACATGATCCAGTGAGTTCCTTGTTCTCTATGCTGTGTCTTTTGGGTATTTTTCTCTGGCTGGTCTAGTCTGTGTGACTTCTCCAGAGATGGAACCTTTCTGTTTCCATCTCTTTGTTACTATCATGACCTTTCTCGGAGTGGGAGTTGAGTTTGACTTTGATGTTGATGGCCCATTCTCTTCCCAGTAGTAGATCTGAAAAGATACTATAGGTTTTGAAGGGCTTTACACTTTAACTAAGCTGTCTATATGAACACTGGAGAGTCTTTCTGTTCTGATTTTTTCCCCCTGTTTTCTGATTCCTGGGCTTCTAACTTGGGCTGTAAGTGCTTTTTCTGTAGTGACACTAGGATATTTTTCACTTGAAGTCTTTTCTGGGACAAGCAATTGTTCTACAGATCTCAACAAATTTTGGATTGGGAGCTAAAAATCCAGGACCAGATAAAGATAATTATATATTTGTAGACCCCTATCTTATTTACATATAAATAGCATCATATAATTAGTCTAAAATTTTATAAATTATACACATATAAATAATGGCATTTACAAGTTATATATTGCATACATTTACAGATAATGATTTTAGAATGCTGTTAATTGCATGTGGGTAGCCTCACCATGAAGAGATTTCAAGGGAGTATGGTTTGGATGAGACTAAAATCTACAGGCCTGACATTCAAAAAAAATGCTTGGCTCCTAAATTTATGCATCTATGTCCTAAATTTGTGACCCCTAAATTCAGCCAAACTTAGGAGTCTAACTAGTTGATATTCAGCTTTCGGTGGTCAGCATTTATTTTTATTTTTTAACTGCTCCAGATATTCATTGCCAGGCCACATCTGGGAATCAGCATTGAATATCCAGGGCTAATTATTTAGATGTTAGCCACCAGGTCATATGTAAGTTCTGGCTGATATTCAGCCACTTATGCTGGTCATGGCTAAATATTGGCTAGGACCCACATGATTGCCTGCCCATGTCCCAAACCACACCCTACCCCACCATTTTCTGATCTTCCTTTTCACCCCTGGAGCAGCATACCCCTACCTTAACATCCTCCCTGACACCCCCAGACCTTCACAATCCCCTCCTTTCTGATCCTCCCTTTCCCTCAAAGAAAATATAAAGAGGTCCGACTCTTGTAGGCCCCCACAGGCCTAACTTTGCTGGTCCTTGATGGTCAAGGAGGAAATGGACAAGATCGATGCCCACTCACCCCTGCCTGGCATGGTCTGTTCTTGAAGATGGCTGCTGTGACCTCTAGTGGTAGCCTCACTAGAGGTCGTGGCAGCCATTTTCATGAGCAGGCCGCACAGGGCAGAAGCGAGTGGCATCTTTCCTGCCCGTTTCTCCCTAGACCACTAGGGACCAGCAAAGGGTAGGCCCAGAGTTCAAGGTTTAGGCCGCCTCATTATTTCTTCGGGAGGTGTGGGGGGGGGGGGGGGGGGGAGGCTGCTGTACACACATGCTGCTACCCAGAGGTTAAGTGGGTGCTGGCAGATTCAGACCGGTGTCAAGTTAACCTCACCACATAAAGTTAGGGTAGCAAAAAGGCTGTCTTAACTTTATGCAGTTGCCTAGCTGGTTAGTGGACTGAATATCACCGTTAATCAGCTAGATTAAATCTCTGCCCTAACTTTGCCCCCGGCCCGCCCCTACCTTCACTGGTTAGGTAAAGGCTGTTTAGAGGGGATATTCAATGGCCGTGTCTGGTTAAGTGCTATTGAATATCCCCATTTATCCTCAGATAAGCAATTTAAATGGCCAGGAGCCTCTTCTGGCTGTTTAATTGCTTTGAATATTGGCCATTGAGTGTTCAGTTGAAAATTCATCTCCATTTAAGAGCTTAAAGGTTATGCTTATGAATTTAGCCCTGTAATTCATTTGCCTAAATTAGTGAGCTTAATCCTGAAAGTCAGTATTAGGTGCCCAATGTTTCTTCACCTGAAATCTGCCCCAGTTATCACTCACTTTTTATACTCCTATTAAGAGTTTAGTGAACTTTGGTATAAATGTGGGCACTCAACTCTAGTAAATCTTCAAAGAGGCCAGTTTAGAAGCATAAATCCACTGGATATCGAGCCCAACATGTATATTCCCCTATTTCACTAAAGGAATACACATCTATGGGAGAAAATTCCCACACTGAGATTCACAACCCCAAAAGGAAAAACAGGAAACATTCCACCAAAAACCAAAAAGACTTGTACATAAGACACAATAACATATATTTTCCAGCATAATCAAAACAATTTTTGTTGAAAAAAGTGTATGTCTAAATACCCAAAGAAATATAACTGTGTGGTTTCTTCACAACCATATATGCCAGCCAAAAGAATCAATACCTCCCTTTCTAGACTTCCTACCCAATAATCCACCCAAAACCTTCCTCTTCCCTCCAGTATCCCCCCCCCACTCCAAAATTCCCAAGGTGCACATGTACATCTAAAGACCTTAGCTTAAAGGTTGAACAATGCACTTCAAGTCTTTATGGGGAAGTGCTTCCCATACAGGAGACCATATGGCATGTGATCTGAAATAAATTTCCATAACTTAGGAAAAACATTATTCTTTATTTTTATCATTTATATTCTGCTTAGACTAAAGCAGATTGCAATAAAAACACACAAAATAATAAAACATCCAATATTTCCATTCAATAAATGATAAAGCTGATTTTTCCATTGGGTTATAGTGGGAGGATCTGAGTTTGTCCAGTAATACAAAATAAATTTCGTGGCTGGCAGACAAGCTTTCTGGATTAATCTATATTCCTCCTTACGTAAGAATGGTAGACCTACCATATTGTTGAATAATAAAAGACCCACTTGAAAGAGCAATAGCTGGCCTATAATGACTTTTAAGTAAGAGAGGATATTCTCCCAAAAATATTTAATTGTGCTGCATTACCAAGACATATGAGCTAGATTTTACCTGCCATTTCACACATGCACCTATAGTTTTTTTTAAAAAGTGCTCATTTCAGCCAGGGCTTTTCATGAGGGATTAAGGGAGCCATTTTCCTTAATCTCATGTAGTTTATTACTGCTTCCAAAATGAAACCATGTTAAAATTGCAACCCCAGTACTTAATTGATGGCATTTACACATGTAAATTTGTAAAATGGGGCAGCTACATATTGAAGTGGTACAACTTACATGTGAGTTGTAAAATTGCTGCCAGGTCCTTGTTCATTTTTTCAGTGTGTAGCTTTGAAAACTAGCTGCCTCTATTGAAAGAGCTCTGATTTGTCAGATCTTTTTATAAATTACCATAGGAATTGAGCATCTCTACATTCTTTATAAAATGGGGTTCTTACTTTATGTGGACAAAGTCTTTCAAATATGTTGCACTCACCATTTGATAAAACAAAATTGAAAGAGTTGCTGTGCTCATACCATTATTTCTGTATTTTCATTCCAACTTAATTTTTGCAAATCTTGTCTTCCGTTTTCATTAACTATTGATCTATGATATAGAATTGAAGATGGAACATTAAATTGAAATTTCATGGGAGTCAGTGTGATGAATTGGAGAGTAGGTTCAAGTGGAAACCTCTTCCAACAAACACATAAAACCAGACGACATGGCACCATGTTTCAGCACTTGAAGCACCTGCCTCAGGAGTGTGTAGATGAGGTTTGTAATGAACGCGACAAACTGTGTGAAAAGAGTGCTTTCCAAAAGAAGCTGTTGGAGATTATACTTGCGATTTGCACTGAATTTTATCTGCGCTTTTCACTATTTTTGGAAGAGCCTCCCACTTGATCCTACTCTCTGATTTGTCTTGCTACATCTGTAGGGATTGGTGTTCCTCCACTTCACGTGGCTCCTCTCTTCATGGGAGTCAGTGTAACATCTTTGAGTAAGAGCATTCAGAGATGAGCCAGATTCCAATTTTTATAAAGTGATTTATTTCTGCATTCCTTTTTATTATTTTTAATCTACTGTTGTAATTTTCTGTTTTTTGCAATAATATATCTCTTTATATTTTCTGATGAGCCTAACATTGATGTATAGGCATTACCTGGGAGAAAATCATTGATCTGGGTCCTATGTTTCCCCATCTGTGTTGCTTGTGATCTAGTTCATCATTTTTTGCTCTTCTAATCTCCATTAATTCCCTCTTTTGCTCCCCTAGTTTTTGGAAGAAGCTCAGTAGACTGATGAGCAAAGTCAACCCAGAATCTAATGTGATCCACATCATGGGCTGTTACGTGCTAGGAAACCCAAATGGAGAGAAGGTACAGAATTTGTGAAAGGCTGACACCATTATAGGAGTATAGGCTATCTCCATTCTCCTCTGGCATCTTTTTACAAACCAGTAGCATAGCCAGAATTGAAAATTTATTTTGGGGGAGGGGGGGGAGGGGGGCCCAAAGGTTAGTATTGGTGGGCATTAGGCTCCTCATTGCATTAGGCTCCTCATTTCCTCTGCTTCCCTTTTCTTTTTCCTCCTGCCCCCACCCCCATGGAAAAAAAACATACCTTAGCCGACAGGGATCCCCAAGCTCTACCAGCTGAAGAACTCCAAAAGCACCCCGAGAATGTTGGGTATTATTAGGAAAGGTATGGAAAACAGGTGTGAGGATGTTATAATGCCGTTGTATCGCTCCATGGTGCGACTGCACCTTGAGTATTGTGTTCAATTCTGGTCGCCGCATCTCAAGAAAGATATAGTAGAATTGGAAAAGGTGCAGCGAAGGGCGACTAAAATGATAGCGGGGATGGGACGACTTCCCTATGAAGAAAGACTAAGGAGGCTAGGGCTATTCAGCTTGGAGAAGAGACGGCTGAGGGGAGACATGATAGAGGTATATAAAATGAGTGGAGTGGAACAGGTGGATGTGAAGCATCTGTTCATGCTTTCCAAAAATACTAGGACTAGGGGGCATGCGATTAAACTACAGTGTAGTAAATTGAAAACAAATCGGAGAAAAACTTTCTTCACCCAACATGTAATTAAACTCTGGAATTCATTGCCGGAAAATGTGGTGAAGGCGGTTAGCTTAGCAGAGTTTAAAAAGGGGTTGGACGGTTTCCTAAAGGACAAGTCCATAAACCGCTACTAAACGGACTTGGAAAAATCCAAAATCCCAGGAATAACATGTGTCACGTGACACATGTATAGAATGTTTGTACGTTTGGGAAGCTTGCCAGGTGCCCTTGGCCTGGATTGGCCGCTGTCGTGGACAAGATGCTGGGCTCGATGGACCCTTGGTCTTTTCCCAGTATGGCATTACTTATGTACTTAGTCTGCTAAAGTGCAGCAGTCATGCTCTGTTCTTGTGCATGAACTGAGTATGTTCGTGGTGCTGGCTTCAGTGGTTCATCTTATTGCCAGTATCTGCAGTGCTTTACCTGATTTGGGGAAATTCTGAATTTCTTCATCTGACAGGGCTTGGGGATTCCCATCAGCATACATGATTAGTGCATATGGCTCCTGAGTAAGACTGAGAAAATGTGGATGGGCCTAGGCCAGCCCAGACCTACCTGTAGCTGTGCCTTTGTGCCAAACCAGGTTTTCTGAAATACTCAGGGCAACTGCCCATTCCGTTGCCTCTGGCTCCACCTGACCATATTCCCCCTCCTTATAATCCTAACCTCCCTAAGCTATGAATTATTCTCCTTTTTATTTAATTAAAAACAAAATTGGGGGTGGGCAGGTGGGTATCTTCCAACTGGCACTCATGAGGGTCGGACACACCTGAGGAGAATCCATTGTACTCTTCCCAGACTTAGTCTTCCTATGGCGCTTAAGTACATAAGTATTGCCATACTGGGACAGACCAAAGTTCCATCAAGCCCAGCATCCTGTTTCCAGCAGTGGCCAATCCAGGTCGCAAATCCCTGCAAGATCCCAAAAACGTACAAAAATAAGCAGTAGATTTTCCCCAAGTCCATTTTAATAATGGTCTATGGACTTTTTCTTTAGGAAGCCGTCCAAAGCTTTTTGTAACCCTGCTAAGCTAACCACCTTTACCACATTCTCTGGCAACGAATTCCAGATTTTAATTACACGTTGAGCAAAAACATTTTCTCCAATTTGTTTTAAAATTACTACTTTGTAGCTTCATCGCGTGCCCCCTAGTCCTAGTATTTGGAAAGCGTAAACCGATGCTTCAAGGCTACCCGTTCCGTGCATAAGTACTGCCATACTGGGAAAGACCAAAGGTCCATCGAGTCCAGCATCCTGTTTCCAACAGTGGCCAATCCAGGTCACAGATACCCGGCAAGATCCCAAAAATGTACAAAACATTTTATACTGCTTATCCCAGAAATAGTGCCTTTTCCTGAAGTCTATGGACTTTTCCTTTAGGAAGCCGTCCAAACTTTTTTTAAACTCTGCTAAGCTAACCACCTTTCTGCTAAGCTAACTGCCTTTACCACATTCTCTGGCAACGAATTCCAGAGTTTAATTACACATTGAGTGAAGAAAATTTTTCTCCGATTCGTTTTAAATTTACTACATTGTAGCTTCATCGCATGCCCCCTAGTCCTAGTATTTTTGGAAAGCGTGAACAAACGCTTCACATCTACCCATTCAACTCCACTCATTATTTTATAGACCTCTATCATATCTCCCCTCAGCCGCCTTTTCTCCAAGCTGAAGAGCCCTAGCCTCTTTAGCCTTTCCTCATAGGGAAGTCATCCCATCCCCTTTATCATTTTCGTTGCCCTTCTCTGCACCTTTTCTAATTCCACTATATCTTTTTTTGAGATGTGGCGACCAGAATTGAACACAATATTCGAGGTGCGGTCGCACCATAGAGCGATACAAAGGCATTATAACATCCTCATTTTTGTTTTCCATTCCTTTCCAAATAATACCTAACATTCTATTTGCTTTCTTAGCCACAGCAGCACACTGAACAGAAGGTTTCAACGTATCATCAGCGTCGACACCTAGATCCCTTTCTTGGTCCGTGACTCCTAACGTGGAACCTTGCATGACGTAGCCATAATTCAGGTTCTTCTTTCCAACACACATCACTTTGCACTTGCTCACATTAAACGTCATCTGCCATTTAGATGCCTAGTCTCCCAGTCTCGTAAGGTCCTCTTGTCATTTTTCACAATCCCCTTGCAATTTAACGACTTTGAGTAACTTTTTGTTGTCAGCAAATTTAATTACCTCACTAGTTACTCCCATCTCTAGGTCATTTATAAATATGTTAAGCAGCGGTCCCAGCACAGACCCCTTCAGTTTTTAATCCACAATAGGACAGTACCTCCTATCCCATGACTCTCCAGTTTCCTCAGGAGTCTTTCATGAGGTACTTTGTCAAATGCCTTCTGAAAATCCAGATACACAATATCCACTGGCTCACCTTTATCCACATGTTTGTTCACCCCTTCAAAGATTTGTAATAGATTGGTGAGGCAAGATTTCCCTTCTCTAAATCCATGTTGGCTTTGTCTCATTAATCCATGCTTTTTAAAATACTCTGTAATTTTGTTCTTTATAATAGTCTGTACCATTTTCCCCAGCACCGACATCACTCACCGGTCTATAATTTCCTGGTCCTCTTCTGGAACCTTTTTAAAAAATCGGTGTTACATTGGCCACCCTCCAATCTTCTGGTACCATGCTCAGTTTTAAATATAAATTACATTACTAACAATAGTTCTGCAAATTCATTTTTCAATTCTACCATCTGGTCCAGGAGATTTGCTACTCTTCAGTTTGTCAAACTGCCCTATTACATCCTCCAGATTTATAGAGATTTCATTCAGTTTCTCCAGCTCGTCGGCTTTGAAGACTATTTCTGGCACTGTTATCTCTCCCATGTCTTCCTCAGTGAAGACCGAAGCAAGGAACTCATTTAATCTCTCCGCAATGGCTTTGTCTTCCCTGATTGCCTCTTTTACCCCTCGGTCATCTAGTGGTCCAACCGATTCTTTTGCTGGCTTCCAGCTTTTAATATAACTAAAAAAAAAGTCCCCCTTTGTTTTGCTTATCAGCGCTTTGCATTTGACATTCCTTATGCTGTTTCTTATTTTTCAGTTGGTCCCTTCCATTTTCTGAAGGATTTTCTTTTAGCGCTAATAGCTTCCTTCACCTCACTTTTTAACCATGCTGGCTGTTGTTTGGTCTTCCTTTCTCCTTTTTTAATACGCGGAATATATTTGGCCTGGGCTTCCAGGATGCTGTTTTTGAACAGCATCCATGCCTGATGTAAACTTTTGACCCTCGCAGCCGCTGCTCTATTTTTTTTTCACTGTTCCTGTTCCTCTCATTGTATCATAGTCTTCTTTTTGAAAGTTAAACACTATTGGATTTCCTGTGCATACTTCAAACTAATATCGAATCTGATCATATTATGATCACTGTTATCAAGCAGCCCCAGCACCATTACCTCCCACACCAGATCATGCACTCCAATAAGGACAAGGTCTAGAATTTTTCCTTCTCTTGTCTGCTCCTGTATCAGCTGTTCCATAAAGCAGTTCTTGATTTTGTCAAGGAATTTTACCTCCCTAGCATGCCCTGATGTTATATCGGGGTAATTGAAGTCACCCGTTATTATTGTGTTGCCCAGTTTGTTTGCATCTCTAATTTCCTTTAACATTTCTATATCTGTTCATCTTGGCCAAGCGGACGGTAGTACACTCCTATCACTATCCTTTTCCCCTTTACACGTGGAATTTCAATCCATGGGGATTCCAAGATGTGTTTTGTTTCCTGCAGAATTTTCAATCTATTTGATTTAAGGTCCTTCTTAACATACAATGCTCCCCCTCCACCAATTCAATCCACCCTATCACTACGATATAATTTGTACCCTGGTATGACAGTGTCCCGCTGGTTATCCTCCTTCCACCAGGTCTCAGAGATGCCTATTACATCTAATTTTTCATTCAGTGCAATATACTCTAACGCTCCCATCTTATTTCTTAGGCTTCTGGCATTCGCATATAGACATTTCAAACTGTTTGTTGTTCCTATTTATTTATTTGTTACTTTTGTACCCCACATTTTCCCACCTCTTTGTAGGTTCAATGTGGCTTACATAGTGCCGGAAAGCAGTTGCAGACTCCGGTGTATGCAAATACAAGGTGAAGTTGTGATAGGGTAAGATTCATGTGGTAGGACCACATAGAGGAATCGTTCGATGGGAGAGTTCGGTGATGGCCATTACGAACTTTT
This sequence comes from Microcaecilia unicolor, assembly GCF_901765095.1. Classification (NCBI taxonomy): domain Eukaryota; kingdom Metazoa; phylum Chordata; class Amphibia; order Gymnophiona; family Siphonopidae; genus Microcaecilia; species Microcaecilia unicolor. The sequence goes on from NC_044036.1 coordinate 234,215,324, forward strand.
GCGTTGTTGTGTCGCAGAGATCAGGCATTTACGTTGGATCTGTAGAGTATGCCTTTTTAAACAGGTGGGTCTTGAGCGTCTTTCTGAAGTGTAGATGGTCGTATATGGTTCAAGTCTTTTGGTAGTGCGTTCCATAGTTGTGTGCTGATGTAGGAAAAACTGGATGTGTAAGTTAATTTGTATTTGAGTCCTTTGCAGCTTGGGTAGTGTAGATTTAGGTACGTTCATGTTGATACGGATGAGTTTCTGGCTGGTAGGTCGATTTAGGTCTGTCATGTAATCTGGTGCTTCACCGTATATGATTTTATGAACCATAGTACAGATTTTGAAGGCAATGTGTTCTTTGATTGGGAGCCAATGTAGTTTTTTGCGAAGGGGTTTTGCGCTTTAAAATTGTGTTTTTCCGAAGATGAGTCTTGCATCCGTGTTTTGTGCGGTCTGATTTCTTTAGGATTTGTTTTTTTGCATCCTGCATAGATTACATTGCAGTAGTCAGCATGGCTCAGTACCATAGATTGTATCAGGTTGTGGAATGTTTCCCTCGGGAAGTATTGTTTCACGCGTTTTGAGTCTCCACATTGAGTATAACATTTTCTTTGTTGTGGATTTTACGTTGCTTTCTAGTGTAATGTTGTGGTCCAGTGTAAAGCCGAGGATTTTCAGGGTGTCTGAGACAGGGAGGGTGTGGTCTGGGGGTGTTGATAGTTGCGGGATTGTCCGTGGTGTATTGGGATGACAGGATAAAGACAGTGAGTTTTTTCTTTATTTAGTTGAAATGCATTTGCCCAAGAGTCCATGGTATCCAAGCCAGTCTTGATTTCGTTAGTGATTTCTGTCAGTGTGGATCTGTAAGGAATGTATATAGTGACATCGTTTGCATAGATAAAAGGGTTAAGACCTTGGTTGGATAAGGCCTTGGCTAGTGGGGTCATCATTAGGTTGAAGAGGATCGGGGATAGCGGTGAGCCTTGTGGTACTCCGCAATCTGTTTTCCACAGTGATATGTTTGATTTTGACTTTACCTGATAGGTTCTTGTGGTTAGGAAACCATTGATCCAGTGAAGTATGTTGCCAGCCAGGGGCGTATCTGCGTGGGGCCTCAGGGGCCTGGGCCCCCGCAGATTTCGCCCTGGACCCCCCTACCGCTGCCAACCCTCCCCCTCCGTTGCTCGCCTACCTTCGCTGGCGGGGGACCCCAACCCCCGCCAGCCGAGGTCCGCGTCCTCCTGCCGCTGCCGGCTGCCTTTGGTCCTTTAATTCTTCCATTGAAGCTGGCGCCGACGAAAGTTTCTTTTGAGTCTGACGTCGCTGCACGTTGTACGTGCAGGACGTCAGACTCAGAAATTGTTTCTGAGTCTGACGTCCTGCACGTACAACGTGCAACGTGCAGCGACGTCAGATTCAAAAGAAACTTTTTCGTCGGCGCCAGCTTCAATGGAAGAATGAAAGGACCAAAGGCAGCCGGCAGCGGCAGGAGGACGCGGACCTCGGCTGGCGGGGGTTGGGGTCCCCCGCCAGCGAAGGTAGGTGAGCAACGGAGGGGGAGGGTTAGCAATGGCAGCGGCTGGGGGGAGGGGGATCGGCAATGGCGGCGGCGGCGGGGGGGGGGGGGGCTATAATGTGCCCCCCCTCTCTGGCCCTGGCCCCCCCTACCGCCGCAGTTCAGATACGCCCCTGTTGCCAGCAATCCCGAAATTTGTCAAGTAATCTTATTATGTTACTAGTAAAAAAGGCCCGTTTCCGAAACCAATGAAACGGGTGCTAGCATGTGGTTTTTTGTGTGTGTGCGTGTATGTGTCACAGAGTTATTTTGTGTGTGTGTGAGGGTGGGGTGTGTGTGCAGGTTGTTGATGTGTGTCTTTTTTTTTTGTTTTGTTTTTTTTTGCTTGGGGGGTTGGGGGATGTGCTGTGCTATGCTGGCAAAGTGGGATGGATTGGTGTGTGGCTTTGAGGGTGTGTGTCTGTTGTATTGTGTGTGTGTGGTTTTGTCTGTCAAGGAGGTTTGTGGAGGGGGGTCTTTCTGTTGGTGAAATGTAAATGTGGTTGTAGGGGGGTCAGCCTTTGCTGAGTGGTGGATTGTTTTTTCCGTTTTTTTTTTTTTGTGTGTGTTGTGCTCAGGCAGCAGTGTTGTTTTAGATGGGCGGAAGGTAGAGGAGCACGTTCTTGTTCTGTCGGTATTTTTTGGCCGTTTCAGGGCTGCTGTAGGGGAACACTGGAAGAGAAATGTGCTGTGGGAAGCGGCGCCGTCTTTTTCCGTTGGGCTGGGGTTCTGGGCATCCTGGAGGTGGGAGACGGCTTGCCTGAGGATGGGGATGGTTGTTTTAAGTTGGCGGAAGGGAGAGGAGCACGGTCTCGGGCCATCAGGTGGTGATCCGGTATGTTCGGTCCATTTCAGGCCGGCTGCAGGGGAATGCTAGAATATGCGCTGCGGGAAGCTGTGCCGTCTTTTTCCGGGTGCTCGGGGAATCCTCGAGGTGGGAGACGGCTTGCCTGAGGCTGGGGATGGTTGGGCACGGCCGCTTTGGCAAAAGGGGAAGAGGAAGGGGGTGGGGAGTTACCTGTAGCTGCATGAGAAAACGGGTATTCTTTGTTTTGTATTATTAGTTTGCATTTCTGTTGAAGAAAGAGTGGATGCCTTTTGAATGATGGAGGTGGCGCGTCGGTGTGCGGTTGTTTTGTTAGTTTGGCAGCCAGTGTCCAGCGATTCCTAGGCAGGGAAGGAGTAGGGAAACACGCTCCGCATGTTTCCCTACTCCTCCCCTTCCTTGGTTGCTGTTTGCTGCTGGCTGGGTCGCGGGTAATCCTTCCAGCTGGGCCGCAGCTTGTCCTGTTCGCCCACGTCCCAGATGGTGATGGGCACGTTGTTTTCCGGCTCCTCTTCCATGTCAAGCGATCCCAAATATAGTCTTTGCTATGGGCCCTCTGGCACTCTTCAGTACTGGCATTAGGCATTTAAAAAATTTCCCCCCCCCCCCCCCCCCCCCCCGGTCTATTTTTGCACATACCCACAGCAGGAATATTCTTCTCTCGTTCCAGCGGTGGTTCTGTGCTCTCCGTGCTGCACAGATAATGAGCCATTCTGCTGGGGAATGCTCCTCTCTTATTGTCACGTAGTTTCCTCTGATTGGTCCGTCTTACGTTGCCTAGTGTTGCCTGGGAACGGTGTTGTGATGGTCCTTTGTGTTTCAGAATGTTGAGGGTGTTTATTCTGATTGGTCCGTCATGCGAGGGCGGGGCAGAGAGACATGGTCAATGTTGTGGCTTCACCACCATGAATCCATGAACCCTTCAGGGAGTGACTGAGTGACTTCAGAACGTTGTCTTCAGAACGTTGAGGGTGAGTTTTATTATAGTAGATGGTTTACCATGTTGAATGCACTAGACATGTCGAATTGATGGAGGAGGATGTTTCCTATTGCTATTTCCTGCTTTAATTTGGTTAGTGGGGTGAGTAGTACTGTTTCTGTGCTGTGTAATGGGTGAAAGCCAGACTGTGATTCGTGTAATATTGAGAATTTGTTTATGTAGTCTGTTTGTTAGTTGTTTGGCTACCATACTTTCCATCAGTTTGACTGACAGCGGGATGGCTGCTCATACATCATGCTCAGTGCTTGCCAGTATTAATTTGCAATCTTTTGTCTGATTTTTTTTAAATTTATTTATTATTTATTTAAGGACACCTGATCTACTACTGTCTCTTTTGCAACCTCACTATCAGGATACCCTATCTTCCCTGTTTTGGTGACATCTTTGAAAGATACCTTATCCCAAACCATACGCTTCTGAAGACTGTCGGCCTTCCCCCAGTTTCTAGTTTAAAAGCTGCTCTATCTCCTTTTTAAATGCTGATGCCAGCAGTCTGGTCCTACCCTGGTTAAGATGGAGCCCATCATTTTGGAGTAGTCTCCCCCTTCCACAGAATGTTGCCCAGTTCCTAACAAATCTAAAACCCTCAACCCTGCACCATTGTCTCATCCACGCATTGAGACTCCGGAGCTTTGCCTGACTCTTGGGCCCTGCGAGTGGAACGGGTAGCACTTCAGAAAATGCTACCCTAGAGGTTCTGAATTTGAGCTTTCTACCTAAGGGCCCATGTGGGTACCAATGACATAGGAAAATGTGGGAGAGAGGTTCTGGAAGCCAAATTTAGGCTAAGACAGCTGGCTCCTCCCCAGCAGTATCCAGGTGACTCGGGAGGTCCGCCACCTTCGCACCAGACAGGTAAGTCACCAGTCGATAACCTCATGTCCACCAGCCATCCAGCTATCTATATGCCTAATGATCGAATCACCAACTACAATAGCTGTCCTAACCCTTCCCTCCTGGGCAGAACTTGGAGACGTATCCTCAATGCGAGAGGCTAGTACATCCCCTGGTGGGCAGGTCCTGGCTACAGGAGTACTTCCTACTTCACCAGGGTGATGCTCTCCTTCTAGGAGACCTCTGTCCTCCAGGGCAGCACAGAGGCTGTCAGACTGGAGGTGGGACTTCCCTACAACATCCCTGTGGGTCTCCTCTATGTATCTCTCTGTCTCCCTCAGCTCCACCAACTCTGCTACTCTAGCCTCAAGAGAACAGGACCCATTCTCTGAGAGCTAGGAGCTTTTTGCATCGGGCATACACATATAACTGCTCACCAACTGGGAGATAATTATACATGCGACACTCAGTGCAAAAGACTGGATAACACCCCTCTCGTTGCTAGACTGCTGACTCCATCTTAGTATTTTTGTTTTTCAGTAATTTAAAACTTGCTAAAGTATTAAGGATATTAGCCTATTCCATATCATCAAGCAGATCAGTCCATAGACTGGTGGGTTGTGTCCATCTACCAGCAGGTGGAGATAGAGAGCAATCTTTTGCCTCTCTATATGTGGTCCTCAGTATTCTCTCTATCTAGCAGGTGTGGGGTCACACGCAGCAGCTCTGGCTTGGTCTCCACGCCTATTTACTTAGGCTTTGTTGAGTACCTGAGGTTGAGAGCTCTTCGTGAGCAAGTGCAAACCTGATGGTGCCAGGTCCCTCCTTTTCTCCTCCCTCCCGCTGGCTCCGTTAAAAAAAAAAACAATCTTGAAGCAGAAAAGATTTTACTTGCAGCTGCTCACTGGGATACAATTCGTTGCAGCTTGGAGCAAGAAGCAGGTAATTTTACCTTTTCCTAGCGGGCAGGGGGTTCCCCAAACGTTTCCCTCGTGGATCATGGCGTCAGAGGGTAAGGGCGTGAAAAAGCACTCCCCGGACCGCGATCGCGCAGCTAGTGGGGAGGCGCAGGGATCGGAGGCAGAGAAGCCCTTTTTGGACGCCCTTCCGGACTTTGCTGATTTAGCCAGTTTTTCCTCCGCTGGGGCGTTGGCGGCCTTTCCCGCCTTAGGCGCCCATCCCCCTATGTCCGCCCTTCCGACATCGGCTGCCCAGGCAGCTCGGATGGCCTCTGGTATGGCCACCTTTGAGTTTGGGCGGCGGTAAGAAGATGGCAAAGTTTAAGCGCCATGCTTCCCGTGCGGCTCTTTTGCGGAGTGACTGGCCGGACACCATTTTGGATGTGCAGCGCTCCTCTCCTCTGCTCTATGGAGTGGAGGTTGAGAGTTCTTCTAGGGCTGTGGCCCAGGTTGCAGAGGTGCACAAACTCCCGAATTTATTTTGTTGCTGCATCAGGCCTTTCAACTGTAAAACGCTGCTCCTGCTCCCCTGTCAGATATGGGGGAAGAGGCTTTCCTGATCAAGTGCCCTCGGGTGGACCTTCAGGTCTTGGGGGACTCTGTCTCCTCTGATGTAGATGAGGGCAGCGTTTCTGAGTTCTCCCAAAGGTCCCTTGGGGATTCTTTGGAGGAGGCTGATCCTCGCCCTGATGGGGAAGATGACCCCTCTGCAGCGCGGCTTTTTCGCTCAGAGGAATTGCCTAACCTGTTCAGGCTATGAGCATCTTGAGTATTTCCTCTCTGGAGGAAGGCCCTCCTTCAGCCTCGGCGGGTTCCGCTATTATGTTGGGAACCAAGCGCCCTTTCAGGACCTTCCACATCCATGAAGCCATGAAAACTCTTTCGGCTCAATGGGATTCTTCAGAGGCGAACCTCAAGGTAGCCAGGGTCATGACTCATCTGTACCCTCTGCCAGAGGGTGAACAGGAGGCCTTGCGCTGGCCGGCAGTGGACTCTCTAATCACTGCTGTGACAAAATAGACGGCTTTGCCGGTGGAAGGTGGCTCTGCCCTTAAGGATTCACAGGACAGGAAATTGGAAGCGGCCTTAAAGTTAGCCTTTGAAGCGGCCGCCTTGAGTTTGCAGGCCTCGGTTTGCGGGTCCTATGTGGCCAGGGCATGCTTGACGGTGGTGCAGCGGGCCTCCCCCTCGGATCCTTCCTTGAGGGCGGATTGGCCGGTCCTGGAGTCGGGCTTGGCTTACTTGGCAGACTTGCTGTATGATGTTTTCAGAGCCTCGGCTAAAGGTATGTCTCAGACAGTCTCTGCCCGTCGATGGCTATGGCTTAACATTGGTCAGCTGGCCATGCCTCCAAATCCCGCTTAGCCAAGTTGCCTTTTAAGGGCAAGCTGCTCTTCGGGGATGAGCTGGACAAGATCGTGACGGATCTCGGCAGTTCTAAAGGCGAGAGGTTGCCGGAGGTCAAGGCAAGGGCCAACAGTGCTTGCCCTGGTTCCTCTAAGGGCCGTTTTCAAGAAGCCCATCGGTATCGCCCGGGCAAGTCAGGCTCCTCCTCCTCCTTCAAACAGAGGTTCTCCCTGAAGCAGCATTCCTTTCGCAGAGACCGTCGCTCAGGAGGTTCTTCCTCCGATCCTCCCCCAGGGTCTCTTACCCAATGACGGGGCCCTGGTCCATGGCCCAGAGCAGATAGGAGGAAAGCTGTCCTCTTTTCTGGGCGAGTGGACCAGGGTAACTTCAGACGCTTGGGTTCTAGAAGTCATCAGAGACGGCTACAAGTTGGAGTTCTACCGGCCCCTGAGAGACGGGTTCGTGAACTCTCCCTGCAAGTCTCCCCTCAATGTGGCAGCAGTTCAGCAGACTCTGGACAACTTGCTCCGCCTTGGAGCGGTGGTCCCAGTGCCCGTAGAGCAGCGTGGCACAGGACGTTACTCCATTTACCTTGTGGTGCCAAAGAAAGGAGGCTCTTCTCGGTCTATTCTCGACCTCAAGGGAGTCAATCGGGCCTTGCGAATGCGGCATTTCCGTATGGAGACTCTCCGCTCCGTGATTGCTGCGGTACAAGAAGGAGAATTGCTGGCATCCTTGGACATCAAGGAAGCTTATCTGCGCATTCCCATCTGGCCGCCTCATCAGTGCTTCCTGCGCTTTGCAGTGCTGGGCCGGCACTTCCAGTTCAGAGCCCTCCCGTTCGGGTTGGCTACGGCTCTGCGGACCTTCTCCAAAGTGATGGTGGTCATTGCGGCTTATTTCCGCAAGGAAGGAGTGCAAGTCCATCCCTACCTGGATGACTGGCTGATTCGAGCTCCCTCCTTTGCGGAGTGTGGGAGAGCGACGGACAGGGTTATTGCTCTTCTGAGCTCCCTGGGATGGATCATCAACCGGAAGAAAAGTCACCTGCGCCCGACTCAGTCCCTGGAGTATCTGGGTGTTCACACCCAAGTGGACAGTGTTCCTGCCAGACAACCGAAGCCTCAAGCTTCAGGCCCAGGTGGGCCGGTTCCTAGCCTCCTCAGCTCCTCGGGCTTGGGATTATATGCAACTGTTGGGCTCCCTGACGGCCACGATGGAGGTAGTGCCCTGGGCCAGGACCCATATGAGACCACTACAGCACTCTCTGCTGCGGCGCTGGACTCCGGTTTCGGAGGATTACGCAGGTCGCCTTCCCCTGGACCTGGCGGTGAGAAGGGCGTTAAGTTGGTGGCTGATGTCAGACAAGTTGTCAGCCGGTATGCCTCTCATGTCCCCAGAGTGGATTGTCGTTACGACGGACGCCTGCTTGACAGGCTGGGGAGCCCACTGCCTGGGAAGGTCAGCGCAGGGGATATGGTTGCTGGCGGAGGCGAAGTGGTCCATCAATCTCTTGGAACTTCGGGCCATTCGGTTGGCGCTTCAAGCATTTCTTCAGGTACTGATACTGAGGCCAGTTCGAATCCTGTCGGACAATGCCACGGCTGTGGCCTTTGTCAATCGCCAGGGAGGTACCAGGAGCGCCCCCCTAGCCAGGGAGGCCATGAAGTTATGCCAGTCGACAAAGGCGAATCTGGACCAGCTGTTGGGCTCCCATTGCGGGTGTCCTGAATGTCGAGGCGGACTTTCTCAGTCGCCATACCTTGGATCCCAGAGAGTGGCAACTGTCTGCTCAGGTGTTCATGGAGATCACGAAGCGCTGGGGCATGCCGACCTTGGATCTGATGGCGACCTCAGCCATTTGCCAAGTGCCGCGGTTCTTCAGCAGAGGATCTTTGTTGATCTTTGGGGGTCGATGCTCTTCTCCAGCAGTGGCCGGTACAGGAGCTTCTCTACGTGTTCCCGCCTTGGCCTATGCTGGGCAGAATTCTCGGCCGGGTGGCGAAACACCGGGTAGTCCTGGTGGGTCCAGACTGACCCAGACGCCCTTGGTATGCGGACCTGATCCGGCTTTCCATAGACAGTCCTTTGCAGCTTCCAGTGGAGCGGGGCCTCTTACATCAGGGTCCCGTGGTGATGGAGGATCTCTCCCCCTTTGGTCTTATGGCCTGGCTCTTGAGCGGAAGCGGCTGAAGAAGAAGGGCTTCTCGGACAAGGTCATCGCCACTATGCTGAGAGCACAGAAGCGCTCTACTTCTACTAGGTACGCCAGGGTATGTCGTACCTTTGTATCATGGTGCGAGACAGGATCCATGTCGCCCTTCACGGCACCAATTGCTTCAGTGTTGGCGTTCCTGCAAGAAGGTCTGGAGAAGGGCCTGTCGCTCAGCTCTCTTAAGGTCCAAGTAGCGGCTCTAGCTTGCTTCAGGAGTCGCCTGAAGAGTGCTTCCCTGGCTTCTCAGCTAGATGTGGTGCGTTCTCTCAAAGGGGTTAATCACCTATGCCCTCCTCTGCACTCGATAGTGCCTACGTGGAATCTCAATCTGGTGCTGCGGGCCTTGCAGAAGCCGCCCTTTGAGCCATTATCGCGGCTGTCTCTGAAGGACCCGACGTTGAAAGCGGTCTTTTTGGTGGCAATCGCTTTAGCCATGAGGGTTTCCGAGCTAAAGGCACTCTTGTGTAGAGAGCCGTTCCTGCAGTTCACGGAGGCAGGAGTGTCTATTCGCCCAGCGCCTTCCTTCCTGCCCAAGATTGTTTCTCGCTTCCATGTGAATCAGCAGCTTTGTCTACCCTCCTTCCTTAGGGAGGATTATCCAGAGGAGTATCGTGCTCTCAGATGCCTGGATGTTAGACGAGTTATCATCAGATTCTTGGAAGTGGCCAACGATTTCCAGAAGTCAGATCACCTGTTCATGCTGTTCGCGGGTCCCCGTAGGGGTCTGCAGTTATCTAAGCCTACCGTGGCACATTGGGTCAAGGAAACGATTGCGGCGGCTTATGTGGCCGCAGGGAAGGTGCTGCCTATCCAGCTGAAGGCTCATGTTACTAGAGCACAGGCGGCTTCGATGGCAGAGTCCAGATCCGTTTCCTTGGAGGAGATTGCAGATCGGCAACTTGGGCGTCGGCTCATACCTTCTCACAGCATTATCGCTTGGACGTGGCAGCACATGCCGAGGCCCAGTTTGGCGCTTCAGTGTTGCGTTCTGGGATTTCCATGTCCCGCCCTGGGTGAGTACTGCTTGGGTACATCCCTCCAGTCTATGGATTGATCTGCTTGATGATATGGAAGGTAAAATTATGTATCATACCTGATAATTTTCTTTCCATTAATCATAGCAGATCAATCCATAGTCCCTCCCAGATATCTGTACTGTTTGTTCTAGTTCAGTTATATTTCAGGTTCAAGTTTAGACTTCAGTTCCTGTTCAGGAGGACTTCAAGTTCAAGTTCTTCCACTTGGATTTCCCTGGAGTTAGGACGACTTTGTGTTACAGTGAGCTGCTACTTCTTTCCTCCCGTTTCGACGGTGGTTGGATTCATAACTAAATTATGCCAGTGCTCCCTCCCGCTTCGTGCGGTAGTAGGGTAGCTTTGTTTCCCTCTCGCTTTGGCGGTGATGGGTTAAGCCAGCTCCTCCCGCAGTTGCGGTAGCAGGACATGCCAGTTCCCCCTGCGTCGGCGGGAGTGGGTGCCCCCCCCCCCCCCCCCCCGCTTCAGCGGTGGTTGGGTGGCGGACTGTCCCTTTCTGGGTGTAATTCTCTATGTTTGGTGATTCCTGCGGATGGAGCTTTGATATTGACTATACTGAGGATTTCCTGGTAGCACATGACCACATATAGAGAGGCAAAAGATTGCTCTCTATCTCCACCTGCTGTTAGATGGACACAACCCACCAGTCTATGGATTGATCTGCTATGATTAATGGAAAGAAAATTATCAGGTATGATACTTAATTTTACCATATAAAAATGTCTTTTAGTTTGTATGGTATATTGTGTGATTTATTTAGTGTTTCCTTCTTAGATGGTAATGAAATGTATTTATAGGTCATTAAGAGTACTCCTTGCTTGTTATCCTAATTACAATAACTGACTATAAATGAAGAGACGTCCTAGGGGTGGGCAGGTGTTGGGGAAGGTGGGTGGGAAGACAAAACTAGATCCTGCAGTGCCTGCTAGAGTCTGTTAATGCTGTGGTACAAAGTTCAAGTTTTAAAACTAAGGGGAAAAGATTATGGAGATTAGTTAATAAAATTTGCTTTTTTTATATTTTTATTCTGCCTATCCCTAAGCTACAATTCCTCCTTTTAACCCCAATCTTTGTTCCCAAAGCACAAAGCAAAATAGTGTTTTCTTACTAGAGAAATGTCCTCATCTCAGAACTTCTCAGAAATAAAGTTCAGTGGGACCTTTCCTCTTTATATGGTTTTGAATCAGAGAAATGTCTTCTTCTCTCAGAACTTCTCAAAGCTTGAGGAGCATGAGGTTCTTTCTTTGGATGCATAGTGATGTGGTAATTTGGTGCTCTCTGTATTATGCCGAAAGTTTTGAAGGGTAAAACCCCCACCACCATCATAGACCTTTATGCTGCGAAGGCCCCTAGAACCGCTAAAGATGGCAGGGGCTCGAGTGCCAGCAGCTCACCAAGTAGTGGCTGGGATTCTGAACCCTTACATATGAATTCAGCAGATTTTGAGCATACTTGAGCAACTGTTTTGGGAAAAATTCAGCAAAGGAAGACATTGCTATTAGTGGCGCACCTGGACGCTAAGCTGATGGACCTGACTACACGGCTGGAAACTGTGGAGGTGATGGTGAGACATTGCGAATGACCAGGTGGAGAGCCATCAAAAGTGCAATCAGACTTGCTTCTCGATTAGAGAACTTAATTGACCAGGTGGAGAATTTGGAAAATCAACAGCACAACTAATTTGCGCATTTGTGGGTGTACTGGGGGGCCACCAAGGTAGGGACACTCTTACCTATGTGCAGCGCCTGCTAAGCACATGTGTTCCGCATGAGTTGGCCATCCTTTCTTATGAGCTCAAGCAGGCCCACCATGAGTTACGTCTGCATCTGGACCCTGCTATGCTGCCAAGAGGTTTGATTGTGCAGCTGCATCGATATACGAAGGTGGACTGGGTTCTGCACCAAGCACAGCAAAAGAAAGTGGTCAGATATGACTTTACTGCTGTGCGTGGTTTTCCTGATCTGAGTCTGGAGACTGTGCAGAAATGGAGTGAACTTTGGCGGTATAAGCTAGATTTTCAGAATAAAGGCTACTAGGCTGGCCTATGGTATCCTGCTTGGTTGCTTGTGACTGTACAAGGCGTAAAAAATTTTCAAAACCCCAAAAGACCAAAGCATTGCTTCAGACCTTGATGAATTCAGGAGAGGGGCTTTTAAATTCTTCTCCTGCTTCTTCAGGCCTAGGGGACAGAGCCCTTCTTCCCCGTCAGACTGTGCATATTGATCCACCCCTGGAGGCTCAACCTTCTCGTAATCCTCCTGCAATTGTATCACTGCAGGACCATGCTGATTCATCTTTAGTTCGAGAGGGGTGGCAGGATGATGATTTCTCTGCCTCCTGGGTGACCACTGGAGGACTGGATGCTGGTTGTGGAACCTGAGTAGAACTGTATATCACTGCTGGTTGTTTTGATCTCCATGATATGCAGAGATGGTTACTGAGGGACATGTTCCTGGACTTGCCTGATTTCATATGGTTTCATTTGTAGTATGTTTGAGGAGAGTGCATGTATGTTGAAATGATTGTGGTTGGGGGTAGGGGGAGAATGGGGAGTTTTGGAATTTGGGATGGTTGGTAGTGAGGCTTTTGGAGACTGTGCAACTAGTGGTAACAATTGGGTTGCTTTTGTTTTGTTTTTTTGTATTGGGTTTGGTACTGGTATGCCTGGATCTTGGATTGGGGCTAGAGGCTGGGCTGGCCCTGTCTGAGGACTCCAGTTATGGTCTTGTGGTCTTGTTTTTGTGTTTTGCATGTTATTTGCTGTTCTTGGATACTGACTAGCAGGTGTGTTTCTTATAATATGGGAAAGATATAATCTCCCATTAAATGCCAGAAAATACTTCAAGCCTTGAATCGGGGGAAGGCATCTATAACCTTTCTCCAAAAAACTCACTTGGATGCTTCTGAGCATGCTAAACTCAAGTGATGGTGGATAGCACAGTATATTGAGTCCCTTATGGTTAGTAAGAAAGCGGGGGTTCTTATCATAAGCACATAAGCACTGCCACGCTGGGAAAAAACCTAAGGTCCATCAAGCCCAGCACTCTGTCTCCAACAGCGGCCAATCCAGGACCCAAGAACCTGGCCTAAAACCCAAAATTTAATAACGATCAATGGACTTTTCCTTCAGAAATCTGTCCAGACCCCCTTTAAACTCAGCAAGGCCAGCTGCCGTCACTACCTTCTCCGGCAATGAGTTCCAGAGTCTAACTATGCGCTGAGTAAAGAAAAACTTTCTCCGATTTGTTTTAAACCTACCACATTCTAATTTCATCTTGTGTCCCCTGGTTCTATTATTGTTAGAAAGCGTAAACAAACGCTTCACATCTGTCCGCTCTATCCCGCTCATTATTTTGTAAACCTCTATCATATCACCTCTCAGCCGCCTTCTCTTCAGGCTAAAAAGTCCTAGTCTGACCCTTTTTCGGAAGGGTCTTTTGGTGGATGTTCAGCAGGTGATTACTGATTCCACAGTCTACTATATTATAGCTCTGGTTATCATAGGAGGTAGTTCCTTTGTTCTTTGTAATATGTATGCCCCTAATGTTTATAGCAAACCTTTTTTTTTTTTTTTTTTGCTGTTATTTGGAGGGAACTTCATAAATGGGAGGATACACCCTTAATTATGGGGAGATTTTAATAGGGTGGCGGATCCTGCTCATGACAAGACTTTTAATCCTCATTCTGAGGCAGTTGATATTACTAAAGGGATTCCTCTCTTATGCGATTCTCTTGATTTTGCTCGATGCTTGGCAGGTACTACATCCTCTTCTGCTTGACTTCACTCATTTGTCGAGGGCCCATAGTTCCCATTGTCACCTAGACTATCTTTTAGTGTTGCGTTCCTTATTTTCTAGGGTAGGATCTGCCGATTATTAGGGACAATTGAGATTTCTGACCACGCTATGGTATGGGTCACCCTTGAAATGAGGCCTTGTCAGGGATTGGGCACAGGCAGGTATTTTCCCTTGGATCTTTACACAGATACATCCATTGGATAATTGTTGCTCAGTAAATGAAAGGATTATACTCAGAATAAATCCACTCACCAGTCTGATCCTTTTCTGTTCTGAGACTGCTAAAGCAGTCTTGTGGTGAAATCATTGCTTATGCTTGTCATAAACGGAGGATAGGGAAATTCTTCATCTAGAGTCCACTTTGCAGCATTTATGGAGAGCTTGAAGGGTTCACCCCACTTCTCATCTGGAAACTCATCTATTGGTGACTCAGATGGCTCTGAACGAACTCCTGCATCAGTTAAATCAACTAAGTATCATCGGTATCAATTATATCACTTTAGGCATAAGCCAGGGCACCTCCTAGCTTGGTTGGTGTGACAGTGGCAGAGGCCAGCATGGGTATTCTTCTGCAGGAGGGCGATCATTTACTTCATTCAGATGCAGATATTGCTCAGGCATTTCGTTCGTTTTTTGTGTGTCTTTACACTGGGGATAGGGAGGTTGACCAAGATAGGCTTATTTGGCAGATCGGGATTACCTTCTTTCACAGATCAGGACTATCAGAATGTCTCTATAGTGGAGGAGGAAGCATCTTTGGCCAGTAGGCAGTATGGGCTGGGTAAAGCTCCTGGGCCCAACATATTTCAGGTGGAATTTTATAAGCTTTTAGGAGAACAAATTCTTTGTCCCTTCATGGCCCATTTTAATGCCACTATTGAGTCTCGGCATCTCCCAGGCATACTAGGTCTAGCGCACATTGTTGTTCAGCATAAGGCAAGTAAAGATCCTACAAAAGTGGAGTTGTATCAACTGATTTCTTTGATTTGTGTAGAAATTAAACTACTTACTAAGGTGTTACTAATTTGTCTGGCTCCCTCTTTGCCTCCTGTAATTTCTTCCCCTCAGACTGGCTTTATACATGGGCGATACACTACCAAAAATCTTCAGCTGATTCTGGCCTTCTTAGAGGAAGCAAGAGCCTGCTTGACACCTTCTCTGCTTGTCAGTTTTGATGCAGAGAAGGCATTCAATCAGGTGAATTGGCAGTTCCTTCTTGGGGGTCCTTGATCAATATGGTCTACAGGGTGGTTTCACGATGCTATCCACACACTTTATCATGACCCTCAGGCTTTTATCATGGTAAGTAGCTCCTGTAGTGATATTTTTTTTCCAGTTCAGAGGCACGCGGCAGGGCTGTCCCCTGTCGCTGCTTCTGTTTGCTTTTGGTTTGGATCCCTTGTTACGTGAGTTGCTGGGTAACCCCGAGATCCGGGAAGCCCGCCTTTGTCCTTATGAATTCAAAATCGCCGCATTTGCAAATGATTTGCTTGTCCATTTAGTGGAACCCCAGCAGTCCCTTCCATCTTTATTGGAAAGGTTTTTTTTTTACGGTGTTTGGTGCTTTTTCAGGCTTCCAACTTAATATGCAGAAGTCAGAAGCCTTGGCCACTTGTCTTCTTTTACGTCGAAATTGGGGAGAAGAGTTTCCTCTGCACTGGGCTTTGGGTAGCTTTGTTTACCTAGGCATTCAGCTCCCTGTTGAGATTGTGTGTGGGTTGCCCAAGGGTTGCCCATCTGCATCTTAATTTCCTTTTGCATGCCCCTGTGTCCGAACTTCCAATCGCCATGAGAAACCGTGTACTAGTGAAGCTTTTACGAGCAGTATGGCAGACATCGTTGCTTCATTTGGGCCACTCTGCTAAGAGTACAGATCTCTTATCTATTGTAGGGAATCCAGCTTTTCCTCCTGGGATGGGCGGGGGTCCTTTCCATTCCTGGGCTTTTTGTGGTCATAACCTGCTTCACCATATTCTGAAAGAGGATGGGTCCTTAAACTCCTTGTAAGATTTATCGAGGGGGATGAATATTCATGACCTGACTGTATTTGCTTATTATCAACTGACTCATTATGTTGCTCCTTTGTGTAGGTTGGGATTTGTGAACAGCACAGCTGCCAAATTGTATGATATTTTAAAGACTGATGTACCTGATCCTCTGTCCCTTGTTGAGTTCCACCAACGCTTCAGGATCTCTTTCCTCTAGTGGATTACTCTCTGGTGACTCAAAACTGGGTTCGTGAGTTGGGTCTCGGTTTCACGAACTCAGAATTTATAACTTTAAGTTGTCACCTTTCATTACTTGTAGTGCTGCCTTGCAAGAATGTCATTTTTGGGTGCTTACCAGAGTATTTCTCTCTGGATCATGCTCACTATGCAGACCTTTTGTCATCTCACTGTCTGAAATGCCAGACCACAGTGGGCACATTGGCACATGCTTTTTCAAGTTGTCCAGCTATACAAGATTTTTGGTCCCAGCTAGTCCATTACTTGGGTGTCTTATTAGGGCGGTCTCTCCTCCTTTTTCTGGATAGTATGTTATTTGGTTGGTTTATTGTTCCTAGCCTTTCAACTAGGAGGCTAGGCTAAGGCTGGTCTTATTGGCCAGAAATTATTTTACAATGCTGGACCTCTCCTTCTCTGCAACATTCTGGCATTATAGAAATTTGGTCCATCTATTCATGACCTTAAAAGAAGTGATCTTAGCAGGAGAAATGCTTTCCATTTTGGCTAAGCTGGCGCTATCGGCATTTTAGGGGACCATCCTTGAGACAGCCAGGATTGGGCAAAACATGATCGTGTTGGATGCAGGTCCTCTTCATCTGACAAACCCAAAATCTTTAAGATGACTGCTGGCTATAAATGTTCAATGTTAAAGCACTGACAGTTTTTGAGCCTGTTTAAAGATAATACTTAGATACTTTTTTCTCTTTTCTTCTTTTCTTTAAGTCATTTTTATTCATGACACCAATGAGAAGGCGGGTGCTGTAAGTTCTCACAGCCATTGAACTTTGAAGTCGACCAGTGAGTTGCACCGCTGAGGTGTCCAGATTAAATTATTATAATTGTATTGTTGATGGTAGGACATATTTGGATTATTATGGGCTTAAAAGAAGTACTACATTCTAAATGTTCTTATAAACGAAAAAACAGGTTTTTAGACATTTGGGAGTCTTATTTGCAGTCCGTGCCCCATAGAGTTTGCAGCATGATTGTTAACCAATTGTATTGCTGTTCCTTGTTCCCCTCCCCCCAAAAAAGAAACTCCTTCCAACCATTGGGATGGGAGCAGGTTGGGTTTGAGAGGTGGGAGGATGTAGACTGGTTTAGTTGGTTTAGTTGGTTTACCTGGTTTAGTTGGGTAAAAATTGTTAGCTGATGGCTCATTGTACCTTGTGTTTGCTTTGTTTGTTCTTTTTGCTAACATCTATAAAATGTTCAAACCATGTTAGCTCATGATGTGCATTGCTTAGCATGAACACAATCTCTTATTAATAAAAAGCCAAAGACTGAAGTTGGCTTAACAGACATCTTGGAGTGATTTGTTATAAAGTATTATATGTTGCATCATGCCAGAAGAAGTTATGGCAGAATAACTATCATTATGGGGGTCATTTTAGAATGGTATTCATGTGTGTAAAGCTGGTTTAACACATGGAAAAGGCCTTTTGTAACATTTCATGGCTAATTACACATGCTGACAAGATAGCATGCACTAAGCATAGAGATTGTCAGGGGCATGGCTTGGATGGAGCTGGGGCAGAGTTGTGATGTAATGTGCGCATTGATATTGGGGCTGGTTCTGGGAGCCTAGTTTATAACAATACATGGGCACATATGTTCTCTTTATAAAATGCTCTTTTTTTGGACTTCCCACATAATGAGTACAATATTTTTGATGACTTCTGCAGATAAAATTGTTTTAATATTTTAAGAATAGGATTGGTGGGAACTTCCAGATAAGCAATGTTGCTGAAATATTAGCTCCTGGGTCACCCTTGATGAATTGACAAAATTAGCTGCGATACAGACCTTCACCTACCTCCAGCATTATAAACCAGCTAACCAGGATACTGTTTTTAAGGCCGCTGGGGTGCAGATGGAATTGGATGGCATCAAAACTAGCAAGCAAGGAGAAGGAGAAAAGCTACAGAGGAGGTCCTAAAATGGCAGAGAGAAGCACACTTCCTCACCTACAGCGGACTCGGAGTCGGTAGCTGAAATAGCGGCAGAGGTGTGAGCAGCCATGGAGTATTAATTTGGAAAGCAAATTCAACTCATTTTAGATAAGTTGGAATTAATGGAAAATTGATTCACTACCCTAACGAAAGAGCTCCAAATAGTGTAGCAAAGAATGGGGGCAGTCAAATCCACAATGCAACAGTCATCCCAGGAAACCAAGCAGCTGCAGGAGACAGTTACCAAGTTGGAGGAGGAGGTGGTTGAATTGGAAAGCCACTCCATAGAAATAATATATGGTTAGTTGGCCTCTCTGAAACATTGAAAGACGCTGAATTGAGGAGTTTTCTGGAAACATGGTTTCCTTTTACTTTGCAACTGCAGAACACTGTGGGTCCCTTAAGGATTGAGTGCTATCGCCTGTTGCCCCCTGCAGGCAGACTTGAGTGGGGTACATCCATGGGAAAGGTTCACAGTAAGCTGGTGTGGACCACTCCCAGAGACAGACAGGATTCCCCTGGCATTTCAATTCTATGAAAACACTTTACAAGGCATACTCATCCAAGATAAAAGAATGGCTATGTTTAATTCCAGTCAGTCATTATAATTCCCTTGATGTGAACTGCATCATCTTTACACAGTAGGTAATATTTTCTGAATTCATGTCTTGATGTTGTGGCCCTGCACTGTTCAGTTTACTTTCACAAATTGTAGCCTGGTTCTGCCCTAGTATAATCTTCTGCATAAAATCTAAAACCTCAAAAGAAAAATTTGTGTCCTTTCCCTCAAGGGCTGACCCAACTCTTAAGTTTAAGCAAGCAGTTCAGTCCCAGTAAATCTGGCCCAGACTCTTACATTCTTCATGTGGTTACCTTTAGTTTCTCTTTCTCAATTCAACTCTCAGTGCTTCATACTAGAGACATTCAGGCTTATTTTCGAAAAAGAAGGATGCCCATCTTTCGACACAAATCGGAAGAGGGCGTCCTTCTCACAGGGTCGCCCAAATCGGCATAATCAAAAGCTGATTTTGGGCGTCCCCAACTGCTTCTATCGCGGGGACGACCAAAGTTCATGGAGGCATGTTGGAGGCGTAGCGAAGGCGGAACGTGGGCGTCCTCAACCCATAATGGGAAAAAAAGAGCGTCCCCAACGAGCACTTGGACGACTTTACCTGGTCCTGTTTTTCTTATAACCAAGGCACAAAAAGGTGCCCGAACTGACCAGATGACCATCGGAGAGAATCGGGGATCGCCTCCCCTTACTCCCCCAGTGGTCACTAACCCCGTCCCACCCTAAAAAAAAAAATCTTTAAAAATCTTTTATGCCAGCCTCAAATGTCATACTCTGGTCCATCACAGCAGTATGCAGGTCCCTGGAGCAGTTTTAGTGAGTGCAGTGCACTTCAGGCAGGCAGCCCAGGCCCATCCCCCCTACCTGTTACACTTGTGGTGGTAAATGTGAGCCCTCCAAAACCCACCAGAAACCCACTGTAACCATATCTAGGTGCCCCCCTTCACCTGTAAAGGCTATGGTAGTGGTGTACAGTAGTGGGTTTTGGGGGGCTCAGCACACAAGGTAAGGGAGCTATGTTCCTGGGAGCAATTTCTGAAGTCCACTGCAGAGCCCTGTAGGGGGACCAGTGCACTACGAATGCTGGCTCCTCCCATGACTAAAGGGCTTGCATTAGGTCGTTTCTGAGATGGGCGTCCTTGGTTGTTTCTGATTTTCGGCAATAATGGAAACTAACTCTAGGGATGACCATCTCTAAGGACGACCTAAATTTCAAGATTTGGGTGTCCCCAACCATATTATCGAAACGAAAGATGGACGCCCATCTTTTTTCGATAATATGGGTTTCCCTGCCCCCCCCCCCCCCCCCACGGGACGTTTTGCGAGGACGTCCTCAACAAAACTTGGGCGTCCCTTTCGATTATGCCTCTCATTGTGATTGGGGGGGGAGGGCGCTGGTGAGCCCAAGAGTATTGTTACATAGGAGAGGAGCTCTGTGGGACCTGTAACTCATAAGCATAATTTGTTTTTGGAGACTTTACTTTGTCGGTGATTGTGATGCCTCATTCAAACCAGGACAAGATTGAGTCTGCTTCTCAGCTGAATTCTGGGGTTAAATGGTCTAAATCCAATCCTCTATCTCTGAGCAAACTGGAGCGTGAGGCCTACTGCTGACCACAAGGCAGACATTATGGAACAATTACAGTATATAACTTCACACCTGTCAGAAATGACGGTCGACATCAAGCATATAAAGATGGAACTCACACAAATTAATAGCAAAAGCTACCACAACTCGATGAGGTCACTGCACAACAACACTCAAACCAAAGGGCCCTTAAAGCCTTAACCTCAAGAAATATCTTGAACAGGAGTCTTTAGCTTCTATGGACACCTTGAAGAAGAAAGGAGTTGTTGATGCCCCTCTACAAGTCGTTGGTGAGGCCTCACTTGGAGTATTGTGTTCAGTTTTGGAGGCTGTATCTTGCTAAAGATGTAAAAAGACTGGAAGCAGTGCAAAGAAAAGCTACAAAAATGGTATGGGATTTGTGTTGCAAACCGTACAAGGAGAGCTTGCCAACCTGAGCATTTATATCTTGTAGGAAAGGAGAAACAGGGGTGACATAATACAGATGTTCAAATATTTGAAAGGTATTAACCTGCAAACAAACCTTTTCCAGAGATGGGAAGGTGGTAGAACTAGAGGACATGAATTGAGGTTGAAGGGGACACTCAGGAGTAATGTCAGGAAGTATTTTTTCACAGAAAGGGTGGTAGATATGTGTAATACCCTCCTGCGGGAGGTGGTGGATATGAAAACAGTAATGGAATTCAAACATGCATGGGATAAACACAAAGGAATCCTGTTTAGAAGGAATGGATATAAGGAATCTTAGCGGAGATTGGGTGGCTACTCTGGTATTTGGGAAGCAAAACCAGTGCTGGGCAGACTTCTACGATCTACGCCCTGATCATAGCTGAATAGATATGAATGAGCTGGAGTGTTTAAGGGGCTTCGACGTTAGCTTCAGAATTTTAGTACAAGAACAGTGCTGGGCAGACTTCTACAGTCTGTGCCCAGAGAATGGCAAGGACAAATCAAACTTGGGTATATATATAATGTATCACATACCATGTAAAATGAGTTCATTTTGTTGGGCAGACTGGATGGCCCATTCAGGTCTTTAACTGCCGTCATTTACTATATTATATTTGTATTTTACCTTTTCTCCAGGATGTATAAGTCTCCAGAGATTAAGATGAGTATCTGTGTATTTGTTTTAATGATTGCTCCAATTGCTGTATATTATTTCTCTGGTTCGTGTGATCTCCTTTTTATAGATGTATGATGCTGTTCGCATTTTGGGGTCCTGGGTCTTTACTCCATATGACTTCTTTGGAATCCGACCCTCTTGGTTCTATTTTTTCTTTATTAGAGTTTGTTGTTGTTTTTTAGTGGCCAGCAGCTGCAGTTTTTACTTTTTCTTTCTTATTTCCAAAGATTCATTATCTTTTTGTTAATCTTTGGTATCATGGCATTTCGATTTAGACCTAGCTTATACAATTGGTGGTTTATTTTATCGTTGGATATTGTATGGGTCAGATTGCAATATTTTTCCCTTATCCTATTTTATTCTTTCATTACTCTTTGTCAGATAAGTGGGTGATATTTGTGTGTACTGTTTCTGGTATTAAACTGAACACCAACTTTACTAATCAGGGGATAATCTTTGAAACTACCGGAGTGGCAATTGTATCTACTCACTCCAAGAACTCCAGTACTGAGTCTGTTTTACCAAATGCACCTTTTATTGCTTCTGTATGAATTCATATAGTAGCCAATACCAATATGTTATAAAATCATAACTTCACCTCATTCATACACCTTTCACCCATATAACCTAACACTTTAAATCCAATGTCATACTAACACAATAGCATAAATTACAGATCCTCCTTCTCGACAGCCTGCGGCCCAGGCTAAGCCCCAGCGCGCTCGCTCTCGTCAGCAGCGTGCGCCTCAGCAAGGCCCCTCGGCTCCCCAGCAAAAGCAAGGGACGAGCTTTTGACTGGCTCCAGCAGAGCATAGCCGACATCCAAGTGTCAGTGCCGGGCGACCTGCCGGTCGGAGGGAGGTTGAAAGTTTTTCACCAAAGGTGGCCTCTCATAACCTCCGATCAGTGGGTTCTCCAAATAGTCCGGCAAGGATACACCCTCAATTTGGCCTCAAAACCTCCAAATTGTCCACCGGGAGCTCAGTCTTACAGCTTCCAACACAAGCAGGTACTTGCAGAGGAACTCTCCGCCCTTCTCAGCGCCAATGCGGTCGAGCCCGTGCCATCCGGGCAGGAAGGGCTGGGATTCTATTCCAGGTACTTCCTTGTGGAAAAGAAAACAGGGGGATGCGTCCCATCCTAGACCTAAGGGCCCTGAACAAATATCTGGTCAAAGAAAAGTTCAGGATGCTTTCCCTGGGCACCCTTCTCCCCATGATTCAGCAAAACGATTGGCTATGCTCTCTGGACTTGAAGGACGCCTACACACACATCCCGATACTGCCAGCTCACAGACAGTATCTGCGATTTCAGCTGGGCACACATCACTTCCAGAACTGTGTGCTACCCTTTGGGCTCGCCTCTGCGCCCAGAGTGTTCACGAAGTGCTTGGCTGTAGTAGCGGCAGCACTTCGCAGGCTAGGGGTACATGTGTTCCCATATCTCGACGATTGGCTGGTGAAGAACACATCCGAGGCAGGAGCTCTACAGTCCATGCAGATGACTATTCGCCTCCTGGAGCTACTAGGGTTTGTGATAAATTATCCAAAGTCCCATCTTCTCCCAGTGCAGAAGCTCGAATTCATAGGAGCTCTGCTGGATTCTCGGACGGCTCGTGCCTATCTCTCAGAGACGAGAGCCAGCAACTTGTTGTCCCTCCTCGTCTCGCGGGTGCGAGCGTCCCAGCAGATCACAGCTCGGCAGATGTTGTTGGGCCACATGGCCTCCACAGTTCATGTGACTCCCATGGCCCGCCTTCACATGAGATCTGCTCAATGGACCCTAGCTTCCCAGTGGTTTCAGGCTGCTGGGGATCTAGAAGACATGATCCACCTGTCCACGAGTTTTCTCAAATCCCTGTATTGGTGGACGATTTGGTCCAATTTGACTCTGGGACGTCCTTTCCAAATTCTTCAGCCACAAAAAGTGCTGACTACGGATGCGTCTCTCCTGGGATGGGGAGCTCATGTCGATGGGCTTCACACCCAAGGAAGCTGGTCCCTCCAGGAACGCGATCTGCAGATCAATCTCCTGGAGTTACGAGCGGTCTGGAACGCTCTGAAGGCTTTCAGAGATCGGCTGTCCCACCAAATTATCCAAATTCAGACAGACAATCAGGTTGCCATGTATTACATCAACAAGCAGGGGGGCACCGGATCTCGCCCCCTGTGTCAGGAAGCCGTCAGCATGTGGCTCTGGGCTCGCCGTCACGGCATGGTGCTCCAAGCCACATATCTGGCAGGCGTAAACAACAGTCTGGCCGACAGGTTGAGCAGGATTATGCAACCTCACGAGTGGTCGCTCAATTCCCGTGTAGTGCGATAGATCTTCCAGGTGTGGGGCACCCCCTTGGTAGATCTCTTCGCATCTCGAGCCAACCACAAAGTCCCTCAGTTCTGTTCCAGGCTTCAGGCCCACGGCAGACTGGCATCAGATGCCTTCCTCCTGGACTGGGGGGAGGGTCTGCTGTATGCTTATCCTCCCATACCTCTGGTGGGGAAGACTTTGTTGAAACTCAAGCAAGACCGAGGCACCATGATTCTGATAGCTCCTTTTTGGCCGCGTCAGATCTGGTTCCCTCTTCTTCTGGAGTTATCCTCCGAAGAAACGTGGAGATTGGAGTGTTTTCCGACCCTCATCACGCAGGACGAAGGGGCGCTTCTGCATCCCAACCTCCGGTCTCTGGCTCTCACGGCCTGGATGTTGAGAGCGTAGACTTTGCCTCTTTGGGTCTGTCCGAGGGTGTCTGCCGCATCTTGCTTGCTTCCAGGAAAGACTCCACTAAGAGTAGTTACTTCTTTCTATGGAGTAGGTTTGCCGTCTGGTGTGACAGCAAGGCCCTAGATCCTCGCTCTTGTCCTACACAGACCCTGCTTGAATACCTTCTGCACTTGTCTGAGTCTGGTCTCAAGACCAACTCTGTAAGGGTTCACCTTAGTGCAATCAGTGCATACCATTACCGTGTGGAAGGTAAGCCGATCTCGGGGCAGCCTTTAGTTGTTCGCTTCATGAGAGGTTTGCTTTTGTCAAAGCCCCCTGTCAAGCCTTCTGCAGTGTCATGTGATCTCAATGTCGTTCTCACCCAGCTGATGAAACCTCCTTTTGAGCCACTGAACTCCTGCCATCTGAAGTACTTGACCTGGAAGGTCATTTTCTTGGTGGCAGTTACTTCAGCTCGTAGAGTCAGTGAGCTTCAGGCCCCTTACACCAAATTTCATCATAACAGAGTAGTCCTCCACACTCACCCTAAGTTCTTGCCAAAGGTTGTGTCGGAGTTCCATCTGAACCAGTCAATTGTCTTGCCAACATTCTTTCCCCGTCCTCATTCCTGCCCTGCTGAACGCCAGCTGCACACATTGGACTGCAAGAGAGCATTGGCCTTCTATCTGGAGCGGTCACAGCCCAACAGACAGTCCGCCCAATTGTTTGTTTCTTTTGATCCCAACAGGAGGGGAGTGGCTGTGGGGAAACGCACCATATCCAATTGGCTAGCAGATTGCATTTCCTTCACTTACGCCCAGGCTTGGTTGGCTCTTGAGGGTCATGTCACGGCTCATAATGTTAGAGCCATGGCAGCGTCAGTGGCCCACTTGAAGTCAGCCACTATTGAAGAGATTTGCAAAACTGCGACGTGGTCATCTGTCCACACATTCACATCTCATTACTGCCTGCAGCAGGATACCCGACGCGACAGTCGGTTCGGGCAGTCAGTGCTTCAGAATCTGTTCGGGGTTTAGAATCCAATTCCACCCCCCTAGGCCCATGTTTATTCTGTTCCAGGCTGCACTCTCAGTTAGTTGGATAAATTGTTAGGTCAATCTCAGTTATGTCCTCGCCGTAGCGAGGCCCAATTGACCATGGTTGTTGTTTTGAGTGAGCCTGGGGGCTAGGGATACCCCATCAGTGAGAACAAGCAGCCTGCTTGTCCTCGGAGAAAGCGAATGCTACATACCTCTAGAAGCTATTCTCCGAGGACAGCAGGCTGATTGTTCTCACAAACCCGCCCGCCTCCCCTTTGGAGTTGTGTCTTCCCTTCTCTTTGTCTTGCTACATATGAGACTGGCCGGCACGAGCCGGTTTCGGGCGGGAAGACGGCCGCGCATGCGCTGTGCACATGGGCGCGCGAGGACTAGCAAAGGCCTTTGCTAGTGAAGTTTCCGATTGGAGGGGCTGCCGTGGACGTCACCCATCAGTGAGAACAATCAGCCTGCTGTCCTCGGAGAATACCTTCTACAGGTATGTAGCATTCGCTTTATTTACCCAACTCTGTGCTGTGGGGCTTTATGGTAAGGGGGGGGTAGAGTCTGGATGGGCATTTGTGTTCCTCAACAGAAACGCCCACCCAGCCTCCCACCTTACCATACAGCCATGCAGTTTGGTTGGAACAGGTGGCCTTCTGTATGGCCACACATCACACCTATGTACCAACGTTTATCTGTCACAGGTCACCTGTCATGCAATTCATATTGCTGCCTCCTCTCACATCAACCCCAGCATTTGAAAATATGTAGTGCACAAAGAGAGACACACACCCTGTTATATCAAAAGTATCAAATGTGTATTCAAATGTAACAATGCAATCAAACTGTACAATATTTCCCCCCTCCCTCACCCCCCAAATGTCCCTCAATGGTGCCCACGTCGTCCACCCGCAATGGCCGTGCACAGCAGGCTAATGAGCAGCACCAGGAGCACTCTCACTGCGCTAAGGTGCTGCTCATTAGCCTGCTGCATTGCCCCCATCTCCTGCCTCATTGCTGACACCTCCTACAGCAACTGGGTTTGGCCATCAACCAGTTGCTGCAGGAGGTGCAGTACTGGGGCAAGGGATGGGGCTGGGGATGGGGGTAGGATTGGGGCTGGGGATGGGGGTGGGGATGGGGTGGAGACTGCAGGGGGGGGGTGGGCCTCTCATCATCTCCCTCAAGGGGAGGCATGTCTGCCCAGGCGTCCTCCTCCTGGCCCTCCTCCTCCTGGGCCTCCTCCTGCGTCTCCAGGGCCTCCTCCTGCGTCTCCAGGGCCTCCTCCTCCTGGGCCTCCTCCTCCGTCTCCTGGCCCTCCTCCTCCTGGGCCTCCTCCTCTGTCTCCAGGGCCTCCTCCTCCGTCTCCTGGCCCTCCACCTGCTCCTGGCCCTCCTCCTGCTGCCGCCCTGTGTATGTAACAGGATTGTGTTTGAGATCAGCACATCCAACATAGCTTACGTAGCTGGCCTGAGGAGCTGGCTGGCCTGAGGCAGGGGATGGGGTGTGAGATGCATGAGATGAGATGACAGGGAACCCTGGATGCTGGTCTGACTCAGACTACACAGGCAGACCACACTCATTGATGAGCAGCATGTTTGCATAATGATTTGTGATTCTGCTTGGCTGACCATTTTGGGGTTTCCTTTATTTTTGTTTGGGGGGGGGGGAGCGCATCACTTTAATATGAGGCAATGACATCCAGTAAGAGTAGGACCAGAGGCAGCACTACCATGAACGAGTATCCACCCCAGAAAGGGGGATACAGAAGTGAGGCATGTCATCTCATTCATCTCATCTCAGAACAGGTGAGTTGGAAGTTGCAGCCACACTCATGGGAGGGTAGCAGCAACCTCAGGCCTTGATCTGGGACAGAGGTGTTTTGACCTACTAGTTGCCTATTAGCCACTTGGAACGTGATATTGTACAGGACATATGCATTATGAAGTCATTTAGAAATGAGTACAGGTGCCCTGTTTATAATACTTACGCTGATCTCTGATCCGCCGTCTCATGGCCCGGATCATGTCGGGCCTTTGCAGCCGGATGCGGCAGCACCTACGCCGGAGGGACTCCAAGTCCCTCCTGATGCCAAATCTTCTGCAAGATATAAGTTTGTAAACCAGGCGTTAGGGGATGGGTCTTCTTGCCTTCAGCACACAAATAATCATTTATACATCAAATAGAAGACATTCTGAACACTTCTTGGGGGGGGGGGACATAACATTCGTACAGATGATGTCATACAGGTGGACGTGAGGACAGAGAAATTTTTGTGTGTAGTATTGTAGGGATGTGGGAATGTTGTTTATTTCTACTACCTGGATTCTATTAATGAATGGGCATGTATACGTATCAGTGATGACCCTTGAATGCAGACTAGAGTTTGTGGTTACACTGCTGAGGGAGCTCTTAGATGTATAGCTGCAGGAGGGAGGGGGGGGACACCTACCTCTCTATCTGGTCTCTGATGTAACCCCAGGTTTGTATGCACCGATTCCTGGGGGGCAGATGGTGGTGCCTGGGGAACAGAACACGCCTGTGCCTTAGGCACAGGGTCACCAATAGCAGGTTTTCTGCCACAGAGAAGTTGGGCTCCCTTCTCATCGCCATATTTTTAATTGAATACAAGAAAACGTGCCTCGCCTTATATGGCCAGCCATGTCGTGATGGCCGGCCTTAGGCTCCATATATGGTTCGCCATTCCATATATGGATAGGCTAGTACGTGCACATCCACATGGCCGGCTATGACGCATGGCCGGCTATGACGCATGGTCGTCATGTGTGCGGGGTCTACGTGTGGAGTTTTCCTTATATGGGATTTTTCATTTATGGATCATTATCAAATATGCGAACTTCATCCACAATATATTTCCCATACCTGCATGTTCTACAAGCACACTGCATGTAGTTGCGAACATCCAGATAGAGGGAACATTTAAGGAACAGTGAAAACTGTCAAGTACAGTAACGTATTATTTGTCACCACTACCGTATTCTTCGTATACTTTGGCCGTCCCTGATTTGGCCGGTTTGAACCGTAATAACGGAATGTTTAATGGCGGCCTTTTTGCTATGCTTTAGCCGGATTTAATTTGGCCGGCTTCTACCGCGATAATGGTATATCTATGGCCGCCCTTATGGCCGGCCATCTCATTCGAAAATACGGTTTGCTCCTCTGTTTCACGGAGCCGGCCATAGCGATGGCCGCCCATCTATTTGGCCGGCGCCATTCGATAATGCCCCTCTTTGTCTTCCCTGATTGCCCCTTTTACCCCTCGGTCATCTAGCGGTCCAACAGATTCCTTTGCCGGCTTCTTTTTTTTTTAATATACTTTAAAATATTTTACTATGTGCTTTTGTCTCCAACGCAATTTTTTTTTTCAAAGTCTCTCTTTGCCTTCCTTATCAGCGCTTTGCATTTGACTTGACATTCCTTATGCTGTTTCTTATTTTCAATCGGTTCCTTCTTCCATTTTCTGAAGGATTTTCTTTTAGCTCTAATAGCTTCCTTCACCTCACTTTTTAACCATGCCGGTTGTCGTTTGGTCTTCCGTCCTTTTTTAATATGCAGAATATATTTGGCCTGGGCTTCCAGGATGGTATTTTTGAACCACATCTATGCCTGATGTAAATTTTTGACCCTCGCAGCCACTCCTCTAAGTTTTCTCACCGTTCTTCTCATTTTATCATAGTCTCCTTGTTGAAAGTTAAACACTAACATATTGGATTTCCTGTGTATACTTACTCCAAAGCTAATTTCAAATCTGATCATATTA
The DNA here is from genome assembly GCF_901765095.1 of Microcaecilia unicolor. Classification (NCBI taxonomy): domain Eukaryota; kingdom Metazoa; phylum Chordata; class Amphibia; order Gymnophiona; family Siphonopidae; genus Microcaecilia; species Microcaecilia unicolor. The sequence continues at coordinate 234,243,859 of NC_044036.1, forward strand.
TGATCACTGTTATCAATTAAGGGACAGCAAATGTTCTAATAGTGTAAGCCAGAGGGCAATGGACTATATTCTAGACTATTTCCACTACATGGGGCGGGGCTTGTTTTCAGGGACATAGTTTGCAGGCAGGGATGGGGTGGGCTATGCAGTGTAAGGAGGGATCAGAATGGCAATACAATGTTGAGACGAGGGATCAGAAGGGCTGTGTGGTGTTTCTGTAGAGCAACCACACTACCAGACTACCCATAATGTGGTTGCTCTTAATGCCACCAAGTGGTTTTGTTAAATGTAGCTGTGCTCTTGGCAGTAGTGATAGCTAGCATGTGGTAATGTGCGTTCCAGTTGCTGTCACCACCTATCATTTATCCACAACATCCAGATCGTTCTCATGCAACCACCTAGTCCCACATTTAGCAGCTAGTGAAGGTTTTTTTTACTGCGCTGGCTCTTTTAATGTGTTAGACAAGGTCTGCGCTAATGTTTAACATACAGTAAAGTCCACGCCATTTGCTTAACACAGCTTAGTAAAAGGGCCCCACATTTAATTTTCAGTTAGTTACGCACAGGTCAACTGCACATTGTGTTCCTTCAAATAAAATTAAGCACAGTGGGGGGTAGTTTTTATGAAGGTTTTTCCACTTGTAAAGAGTTTTTCATGTGGAGAAAGGCTCTTATAAAACTTCACGTCCATATACATGTCAAAAGTAGGTGCAAGGAAAGTGTGCACCTACTTTTATGCAACCTGTCAGCATTTCCAAAGCAGAGTTGCAATATGAATGCATATTTTATAAAGTACGCAGATAGGAACATGCAGAGTCCACGCACATATTTAAACATATCTGGGCCGACTGGATGAACCATGCTAATCTTTATCTGCTATCATTTATTATGTTGTTACTGTCTTTTGAGTCAATGTAAATTTGTATGTGTGAATTTGTGCACTGTTAGGATAGTTCTGGGAGCCTATTTTATAAAGGCACATAGGCATTTATATTGACTTTATAAAATAGACTTAAAATTGTGCTTGTTTTCGCCTTTCAACATAAACACCCTCTTATAAAATTATTCCCATTATGGACCAATGCCCTTATTTTTAGGGGAGGTGTTTTTAGGACTTTTTTGGGTTAAAATTTGAAATAATGTACTTCGAGCATTATTTACTAACGTACATTAACCAGTTCATGCATGTTGTGATACAGTGTATATGAAATAATGTTAAGTAAAATCATAATGGCGTCTATTTAATAACCACACACTACCGAGCTCTTAACGCAAATTAGTGCTGTTAACTTACATTTAGTAAATAGAATCCATAGACTGTATTTTCAAGTCTGCTTATATTATTTTCTGTAGAAAATCTAACTGCACAAAAACCAAGTGAAAATGTATGTGGGCACTTTTGTATCTGTGTCAAGTTTCATAAGAGAAAGCACATACTTGCTTTTTCATTGAGATTAGATACAAAGTGGGGAAAAAAGAACCTGAGGATTTTGCCCCTAAGTGGATGTCTGAAATTGCCCTCAGAATATTTTGGCACATGGCATCGTACAACTTACCAAGCTTCACCCCTTACTTAACATATTGGATTGCATAGAATTGTGTGTCTACCAGAATACACTGAAATATGTCTGTAGCTTACCTTCTGGCTATAATCATAAGTAATAATATTGATTGGGGCAGGGAAGGAGCAGATTAATAAATAGCAAGCTGCCTCAATGATATGAATAATCTTTCCAAGATGTTTTATTGCTAGAGTTACTAACGTACATTACTGTTAGCACACACTAACACTGTTAACGCACATTATTAACTAGGTCCCATTGCATAAAATAGGACCTGCCATGACTAATGCATGTTAACAGTGTTAGTGTGCTGTAATATGGTAGCATGTATTTGTAACTCTAGCTGTTCATCTTCTTTTTGTTCCAGCTTTTTCAGAATCTGAAGAATCTTATGAGTCCATACAGGATCATGTTTGAGTCCCCCTTGGAGCTTTCTGCTCAAGGTAATTTTGTGCAATCACAGCTGTGTGAAGCATTTTCATGAACCAATGGGCAGTTCTCATCACATATTCAGAGAGTCTCTCTGCTTGACTTCTACTAGAACTGTAATTATAGATTGGGTTTGACCACTGGCTTCAGATATTCCCAAAAGCAACCCAACAGAGGGAAAGGCAGTGAAGGGTCATTAATGAGGTGGTATAGAATGTTCTGCCGATGTCAAGATGACTTTTTCCTGGGATGGAAAGTTTCATTGCTGCATATGAGCAGTAATGTAGTACTATTCTTCATTGTGAAGCTCCCGGCCTCAATGCAGTGGAGAGGAAGTGGTCTAATAGAAGAATGGGCTGAGAACAAGGGAAAGCAGGGTTCTAATCTGACACTCCTTGTGAAGTTGGGTAAGTCGCTCTATCTCAAATTGCCTCAGGTACCCACTTGGTGGATAATTCTGTAACTGTGCACCTGTATATATATGCACCCAGAGGGCACCTGATTGGCTCACATTCTATAAAGGAAAGTAGGGACCTACTTTCCTTTATAGAATACTAGTAAAAAAGGCCCGTTTCTGTCAGAAATGAAACGGGCGCTAGCAAGGTTTTCCTCGGAGTGTATGTTTGAGAGTGAGTGTGTGTGAGAGATCGAGAGTGTGGTAGACAGAGTGTGTGTCAGAGAGAGTGTGTGTGAGAGACAGTGAGTATGTGCCCCCTCCCCCTTCCCTTTATGGTTTGAAGCCCCCCTTCCACCCCCACCTCTCTGGTCTCAGGACCCCCCCTGGCCCCCCCTGCAGCCACCCATGTCCAACGACCCTGTTCTCTCACCTGCCCCTCCTTCATCCACCCAGGTTGTGTAACCAATTCTTCGGGGCAGGCAGGAAAGATCCCTGGTCCTGCCTGCCCGCTGCCGACGCTCCCCCGCTGCCAGATCGCTGTTCAAAATGGCCGCCGAGACTTCCAATGGCGGACTCGCAAGACTTCTGCTGAAGTCTTGGAGGCCGTCCTTGTAAGTATCGGCAACCATTTTGAACAGCGGTCCGGCAGCGGGGGAGCGTCAGCACCAGTGCCAGCAGCGGGCAGGCAGGACCAGTGATCTTTCCTGCCTGCCCCAAAGAATTGGTTACACAACCTGGGTGGATGAAGGAGGGACAGGTGAGAGAGCAGGGTCGTTGGACATGGGTGGCTGGAGGGGGGGCAGGGGGAGCGGAGGGTCGCAGGACATGGGTGGCTGGAGGGGGGGGCAGAGGAAAGGAGGGTCGTTGTTTGATGCACCGCTCCCTGCCCCTTACTCCGCGTGTTTCCCTACTCCTCCCCCTGCCTGGGAATCAGCTGTGAGTGACGTCAGTCTGGCTACGGAGCCTAGCTCAGCAACTCCGAAGGACCCACGGACACAGGCAGACACATTAGAACGTTGGTGTTGAGAATTATTATATAGGACTAGTGTAACTGGATATATACAAGCATATGCATTTAGACGCAAGCATTTATGCCAGCCATAGAGCTGGTATGTTTGTGTACCTATATTCTGGAGATGCACATATAACTTTGCACTCAACCTACACACTGCCCAGATGCCATTGATGTGTATGCCCACCTGCAAACCACACTATCAGAGATATGCGCATAGTTATAGAATAATGGTGTATTGATATGTATGCATATAAATGCATACATGCATGTATATGGCACCTAAATGTAGGGGCTAATTCTATAAGAAGCCACACATAAATGCCAATATTCCAGATATTTACGTATGAATGTGAACACATACATGTATAAATGACAATTTTGGCTGTGTGCTATTCTGTAATATTTGATGGTGCATACTTTGCAGGTGGGCATTCATGGAGGCTGGGACATCATGAACAGGGCACATGGGTGTGTAACTTACAGAATACTATGATTTATATGTGAACTTTCACAATCTAGGTACAAGCATTTACACTAGTTCTTTTGCTGGCATAAATGCTCAGACTTAAAAAAAACAAAAACAAACAGTTGTGTAATTGCCCAGTTACGCTAGTATTCTGTAAAGAAAAGAAGGCAGCTACTTTTCTTAATGGAGTAAGCTCTAAATAGGCATATTCATGATGTCTTAAAATAGGTACTTTGTTGTAGAACAGTGGTTCTCAACCGGTGTGTTGCAAGCACCTAGTTGGTTTGTACAAGTGCTGGGAGAGGAGAGTGCAGGAAGCAGCCCAGTGGAGGAGACACAGCTACACTAACCCTAACCTGCACTCCTTCTCGGACTGTCCAAGCAGCAAACCACACTTACAAACGTTCACTTTTGCTGGAAATGAAAACCCTGCTGTGCACGGTTTGCTGCCTGCACAACCTGGGAAGGAGTGCGGTGTTAGGGTTAGTGTAGCGGGTCTCCTCTGCTGGGCTACTTCCTGTGCCTGTGCTCATCTCTGCCAGCCTCTGCCCTGAGAACAGATGCTGAACTTTTTGAGGGGTGTGGGAGAGGGGACAAAGAGCTGCTGGACTATAGGGGTGGAGGGGAGAGAGGACACAAAGCTGCTGGACCATAGAAGTGGGGGGGAAGAGGACATGGATCTGCTGGACCATACAGGAAGGGAAGATGGGACACAAGAGCTGTTGCACCATAAGGGATAGGGGAAATGGAGCTGCTGGATCATAAGGGAAGGGGAGAAGACATGGAGTTACTATAAGGGTGGTTGTGGGATAGGGGACAGTGAGCTGCTGGATTATAGGGGTGGTGGGGGAGAGGTGATATGGAGCTGCTGGATCATAAGAGAAGGCGAGAGGACAAGGAGGTGTTGGACCATAGAGGGTGGGGGGGGGACATGAAGCTGTTGGACCATAAGAGAGAGGGGACACAGTTGCCATACTACAGATGTGGGAAGAGAGGGGACACAAAGCTGCTGGACCATAGGAGTGGTGAAGGAAGAGGGGATATGGAGCTGATGGACTATAGGGGTGGAGGGATGAGAGGAAGCACAGACCTGCTGGACCCTGGCGGGGAGAGAGGGGACATGAAGCTGCTGGATAATAGGGGTGTAGGAGAGGCAGAATGATGCTGGATTATGGGGGTGGAGGGAGAAGGAACAAGAAAATGCAGGGCCATAAGGGTGGAGATGAAGGGAGAGAGAGGAGACACGGATTTGGTGGCCCATAAGGATGGAGGTGAAGTGAGGAAAAGGAGGAAGACAGGAGGAAACTGGAGAATGGACAAATGGACAGCACATACTGGAAAGAGAGCAGAAGACAGGAAAGGAGAAAAGAGAAACTGGGAGCAGCATGCTTAAAAAAAATAAAATGATCAGACAGCAATGGTAGAATAGTGCTTTATTTTGCATTTAAGTACAATATGTTAGCTATGGGGAATGTGTATCGTGGATGCCTTTGTATTTTGTTCAGTAAAAAGGAAATGCATGTCTGTTTTTTTTTCTCCCATGTTATGGTACAAGCCTAGTTTGATTCCTAGTTCAGTTTTTGTCTATTTTTTCTATTTCTTATTTGTGATCCCTTGTTCTGCATTTGTCTGTGACCGAAGTGTGGTATTCTGTTTACATGTTCTGTTTTACCAGTAGTAGGTGTGTGGGTGTTCTGGGTTCTATTCATAGGTAGGGCTCAAGTTGTTTGAATCATAGGAATTAGTGTTACTGTTTTATGGTAGGTTTGCTACATAATGTTAATAATAATAATAATATATGTTGAGTTAGGATTTCAGATTTTCTATTTAACAATGTGGAAAGATTTGTTGCTATTAGTCAGATGACATAAGATGGAGGGCATGTTTACATTTAACCAGGGTTTTATTTTGAGGGGGTACTGAGTATCAGCACCTTTTCCATTGTCTGCTAAAATTGACCCATGGACCCCAAGTTTTAAATGAAAGAGCTCAGGCTCTACACACCAATTATGCCTTGTCATAGATTCTGTGACTGGTTGCAGGGGGCTTGGCTGTTGTGGGGTGGGTCCCTCAGTGATCACCCCACCCCTGAAGGGTGGTCTAGCATTTGAGTACCGGCACCTTTTATGCTAGTAAAAACGCACTGCATTTAACTAAAAAAAAAATTATACTGTCAGGCCATTGGGAGAGCACTTTCCAGTATTCAGAACAGGGAGAAAGTGGCCTCTCTAAACCAGACACCAATTCCAAAAAACAATTCAATCACCATAACTGATGTAACAAACTACAGACCAGTAGCCTCCATTCCTTTGATGATAAAGGTGATGGAAGGAATAGTAGCAGAACAAACTATAACTACTACACAAATTGCAATCAGGTTTCATACCATGCTATAGGACCGACACTGTCCTTACTACCCTAGTATCAAATCTCAGAAAAGAAATTAGCATAGGGTCTAAGATCTTAATAATGCAGTTCGATATGTCTAGCACATTTGATGTAGTAGAGCAGCATATCCTACTAAACATACTAGACAACTATGGTATGTGACACAGTCCACAAATAGTTTAAAGGATTCCTGAAATCAAAATCTTACAAAGTGAAAATGAAATGAACCTTATCCTCTCCTTGGTCACCAGACTGTGGCATCCCTCAAGGCTCTCCATTATCGCCCATTCTGTTTAATGTAATGTCACCACTAAGTAACAGACTAGAAACAGCAGGATTCAAAACATTCATATATGCTGACAATGTTAACATATTACATAACCTTTAAAAAGAACATTAAAGACATCTTACAAAAGGCAAAGCTAGGCTTAAATTTGATGGAAACCTGGGCCTCAGAATCCAAACTAAAGCTAAATAAAGAAAAAACTAAATTCATGGTCATTAATGGCCGGTTCAAATCCCACTGCTGCTCCTTGTGATCTTGGGCAAGTCACTTAACCCTCCATCGCCTCAGGTACATACTTAGATTGTGAGCCCTCCTGGGACAGAGAAACATCCAGTGTACCTGAATGTAACTCACCTTGAGCTACTACTGAAAAAGGTGTGAGCAAAATCTAAATAAATAAATAAAATTACCAGCCTATTTGACCAAAATGACTACAACAGTTTCACAATTGACAGCACTTCATTCCCCATTGACAATAATCTGAAAATTCTAGGTATAATTATAGACTAACATTTGATACTTAAGTTTCCTCAGTAATCACAAAATCTTTCAGGTCTCTTTGGAAACTAAAAAGGATCAGACCCTATTTCTCATCAGAAACATTCAGACTATTGGTACAATCATTAACATTATTATTTATTACATTTGTACCCCGGGCTGCGCTTTCCCATACATGGCAGGCTCAATGCGGCTTACACAGTAACAATAAATATACAATTTGTAGTAAACTTACTAATAATGGGGTTAATGGATAAATAAATTGAACATAGGAGGAATTAGGTGTAGAAGGAAATGGGCGTTAGAAGGTAGGCTTAGGAAGATGAAGAGGAAAAGATTAGGGATAGCAAAAGAATTAAGGAAAACATGAACAATATAAACACTCGTTGGTAAGAATCATGTGGGCACGCTTTAGTTGGTTGAATTGTTAGGATAGGCTTTCTTGAATAGATGGGTCTTCAATGCTTTTCTGAATCCCAATTCGATTATTGTAATGTCATATATGCTGGCTGTAAGGAGTACCTATTGAAAAAACTCCAAACAGCTCAAAACACTACAGCCAGGTTCATATATAAAATCTCTCATTTTGAAAGTGCCTCCCCTTTATTAATCAAATTACACTGGCTTCCCATCAAAGCGAGAATCACCTTCAAATTATGTACCTTTATCCTTCAAATACTAAATGGCACACCTCCAGACTATATGGTACCATTAATAAACTTACCTCAAAGAAACACTAAATATGAGGCAAGAAACTATCTCAGACTACAGCTCCCAAATTGCAAAAAAGTGATCTACAAAACTGTCCACTATGCAGATTTCACTTACTGAGGAACCAAATGGTGGAACTCCTTACCACCCAAAATAAGAAATATACAGGAATATGCTAGATTCTGCATAATCCTCAAATCGTTCCTATTCAGACAAACCCTCACAAAGAACAACCAAATCTCAAACAATTAATTATTTCCTAAATTGGTTATTACTCTATTTACCATTAACTTTCTCTTTGCTTCATGTACAATTTCTCATTCATAATAGATTTTCTAAATGTTAAACATCCATAGCTATCCCAGTATGTTTATGATATTGTATTGTAAAATTGGATTCTTACAACAAATTACTTTCTTATGCATTATTCTTTATTTTATCCTATACTGTTTATTGTAAGCCACATTGAACTCAAACTTGTTTGGGATAATGTGGGATACAAATGTCACAAATAAATAAATACTCAAAATGCCAATGAGTCACACATGTGAGCATCTGTCAGGTGACTGAAAAAAAAGGTTGTGAACCACAGTTACAAAATTAGGGATGCAAGATGTTCCCAGCAGCAGCTGCACAAAATACAGTTTACTATCAGGCTTATTTTCGAAAGAGAAGGGCGCCCATCTTTCGACACAAATCGGGAGATGGGCATCCTTCTCCCAGGGTCGGCCAAATCGGCATAATCGAAAGCCGATTTTGGGCGTACCCAACTGCTTTCCGTCGCGGAGATGACCAAAGTTCCCGGGGGGCGTGTTGGAAGCATAGCGAAGGCTGGACTTGGGCATGCCTTACTCATGGGCATCCTCGACCCATAATGGGAAAAAAGAAGGGCGTCTCTGACGAGCACTTGACCGACTTTACTTGGTCCCTTTTTTTCTTACGACCAAGCGTCAAAAAGGTGCCCGAACTGACCAGATGACCACCGGAGGGAATCGGGGATGACCTCCCCTTACTCCCCCAATTATTACTAACCCCCTCCCACCCTCAAAAAAACAACTTTAAAAATATTTTGTGCCAGCCTCAAATGTCCTACTCGGGTACCTCGCAGCAGTATGCAGGTCCCTGGAGCAGTTTCAGCGGGTGCAGTGCACTTCAGGCAGGCGGACCCAGGCCCACCCCCCCTACCTGTTATCACTTGTGGTGGTAAATGTGAGCCCTTCAAAACCCAACAGAAACCCACTGTACCCACATCTAGGTGCCCTCCACCCCTAAGGGCTATGGTAGTGGTGTACAGTTTTTTTTTTGTTTTTTTTTTTGGGGGGGGGGGGGGGGGGTTATGGCATAGGCGGTTGGTGGCCCAACTGTTTGGGGAGGCTAATGGGGGCGGGGTTATAGGTGGGGCCAGGGATGGAGTTTACATCCATAATTGTCTGACAACACACAGAAAAAAAATAAGTAAAAATAAAATAGTCACAATTAATACCTTTTATTAAATTTAGATATGTATCATATATCAAAGAATAAAGTGGTTGCTCAAAGTATATCCTAACCACAATAGCTCAACTGCAAAACACTATGCACAAACATGTGCAAAAACACACTCAGAACCTTACTGTACCATAAATATTACACTGGGCAGACCCTAATACACCAATATACCACCCATATGGACAACATCACAGACCGTCAACAATATGAAACAATGTATCATATCACAATTCTCATGTACAGCCACAAAACATCAATTTAGGGTGGATGGTATTCACAATGAGCTCCTTTTATTAACGACCAGATAGAGATAAGAGTTTTCAAATTTCAATTTTGGCACAGTATAAGTCATCAAAAATACATAGAACACAGATATATCCTCACCAAGTATAGAATAAGTAACCACAAACTAAAATAGAAATATATAGACAAAAATTAAACTGAACCCCCAAGAGGCCAGATTCCACATTCAATGCAACACCACAGAAACAGTGATGCATATCCCTAGTACTGTGCAAAATATAAAGATAGCAGACATAAATTTGAAAAAAAAAACTGACAAACACCAATCACCACTTTACAAATTAAAAAATAGAAATAAAACAAAACAGAGAAAATAAGATGATTACCATTTTATTGGACTAATACTTTTTCAATTAGCATTCAGAGGCCAAAACCTCCTTCCTCAGGTCATTACTGCTGTTACGGTCCTGTGCTGACCTAAGGATGGAGGTTTTGGTCTCTGAAAGTTGGTCAAAACTGTATTAAAATTAGTCCAATAAAAAGATCACCTTATTTTCATTTCTATTTATCACCACAGCTAGAATACTACTTTATTCTAAAGCAAATTAAAAAAAAAATTTTCTACCTTTGTTGTCTCTGGTTTCTGCTTTCCTCGTCTTCTCTTCACTCTCTCCCTTCCATCCAGCATCTGCTCTCTTTCTCTCTCCCTTTCATCCAGGGTCTGTCTGCTTTCTCTGCCCCTTCCATCCACTGTCTGCCCTTTTCCCCTTTTCATATGGTGTCTGCCAGCTTTCTCTGCCCCTTCCATCCACTGCCTGCCTTTTCTTTCCCTTCTGCCTGTGTGTTCCTCTTTTCTTTTTACATATGCATTCCAGTATCTCCCCCCTCCATCTTTATTTCTCCTCTCTCTGTTCCCCATCCATACTACTGGCAAGATGGCCGACGGACAGGAGCTCTAGTGAAGAGCTCCCGAACCGAGAGAATATCTGGATGGGACCTAGCCCTCTAATACTCCGAATTGTGAGTCGAAGAAAAGCCCAGGAGACTGCAATCAGATAACAGAGGTGGCCAGGTTGGAGCCGCAGTTCACGGCTTCGGGAAACTACTCCAAGCCCTACACCGACCGGGACAGCTCTGAACACGGCCAGAGGTAAGCCCGACCACGCGGTGGGCAAAAACAAAAATAAAAAATACCTAGTCCTCGGAACTTTACGAGGAGTGCCCAAGCCAAGAGAACCCCTGAACCGGCTTGACCCCAGGCTGCAACAGAATTCCGGGTAATAGACGGGAAAACCGCAAAGCGGCAAGCGAGGAATTCGCAAAGCTGCTGGAGCCGCCGCACAGGTCGAGTCGGCCTGCCCAGGCCATCGCCAGCCTCGGCATCGCAACCCAAACCGACAAGTGTCTCCAGTATCAATCACTACACGGACGCCCAGCCCTACCTTGAACCTTCGCTGGACAGGTGGTGGTGGTCCCTACCCGAGCGGCACGCGGGGAAAACGGCACACCTGAGCGGTTAACCACCCAGGCCGAGAGGGCAAGACGGACTCGGGCATCCCTGCCTGCGACCTGGCCGAGCGTGATGAGCTGAGCGATCCGAGCCGTCCCTTCGGAGACTCGCTAACGGGTGCGCCCAATCATCCTCAAGGAGGTGAACACCATCCTTGGATGAAACCGCAACCCGTGCAGCCCCGGGGAGACGATCGAGAGACCCGAGAGCCACGTGATCCTGAACGGCCAAGAGCCACGAGCAAACCTTACCCGTTGCCCAGCTGCCACTGAGGGACGGAAGGCAGGATACAGCCGATCTCCTCGCTGTCCAAAGTGGCGACCATCACGGATGAGGCCTGAAGTGGGGGAAACCCAGCTGACGGACCAACATCAACTCAAAGTCGCCCAAGAAGGGAAACAGGTGAACTCCCTATAGAAACTAGCGCCGGAGCCAAGACAAAATCGATCCCACTCAGACCAGACCGACACCCTGAACTGCCCCACATCGCCCCCCAGCTACTTGGACCAATGGTGGTAAGACCGAAAACCCCACAGCAACCTCATCAACACTGCCTCATGGAATGGAGAAAAACAAAGAACTGCAAAGCGGGAACTCGCTTGAAAACCTAACGCGACCGGAATAATAATTTCCGCACCACCAGTGCCTTTCTATCACAGTAAGCTATCCGTTTATTTAGGCTCTGCCTATACTTAAAGGCCCTTTTGAAATGCCCTTTATTATAACGGCACACATCAGCCAATCCTTAACTACAGCTAAATGCCTTGCAGATGTACTGCCTCATAATGCCTCCCAATGTCTGTCTTTAATGATTTACTAAAAATAGAGGACTCAAATGCACTCCAATAGACTATTAGATATTCTGCTTTTAATTGCTCCTGAATGCCTTGCCGTAGCAATAATTAACACACTCTGACTCCATGACTACTATGTCTGCTACAATTACTGTAACAAGTAACCCTAAAACCTGACATGTCTCAACTGCCCTGCTTTAACACCTGCATATAACTGTTTCTAAATGTATTGCTAAATGCATTGCTAATGTTCTAAATGTATTCCAAATGACTACTATGTTTGTTACAATTACTGTAGTAAGTAACCCTAGAAATCGACCAACCTACATGTATCAACTGCTTTGCTCTCAGCACCTGCCCATAATTATTTCTAAATGTATTGATTTTCACGCCTGGCTATAACTACTTCCAAGTGTATTACATTACAAACATGAACACCAACAAGCTACTGATAACAATCTACCTCATTCACATACTCAACCAAGCATGGACCACCCCCAACGACAACACCAACCCATCCATAATCCAACAGCTATACGTACAACCTACTAACTACTCACCAGACCAAAAACACAACAACCAACCAAAAGGTAAAATCTCCACACACGAACACCACCATCAGAAAGAAAAAAATAATAAGGACAAACCCAACCGCCGAGGAAACAGACAACTAATAAAAATAAATACATCGGGGAGGAAGTGACGTCACCGATGTAGTCGGTAGCTAGTTTGTAGAGCTCCGCGGGTTTACAGTTATAAAAGAGTGTCTACCCCTTGAAAACAGCGCGAAAATCACCTCCGCGAACGCTGAAATAGGATTATAACAACCTATGGCGGCCAGAAAGAAGTTGGCGAAGTACAAATACTCGGCGGATCCGCCGCGGGCCGTGAAAAGAGGGAACGCGGCCCTCCTTCAGAGCGGAGCTAAAATGGCGCCGAACGATGACGAAGAGCCCGATAATGACATGGAGGAATGCAGCGCGGGTGAGGCCGAGGTAGAAAGGAGTGAAATCATCCGATGGTTCCGAGAGCTCAAATCAGAGATGATCAATACCAGGAAGAGTATTCAGACAGCTGTAGCAGAGCTCCGGGAAGAGGTAAAAGATATGGGTCACCGTGTAGTTGAGACTGAGGAGCGAACAGAAGCGTTAGCGGGTGAATTAAAGACTCTGAAGAAGAAAGTTAATACAGAACAGCAAGTGAGACTGGACATAGAGCAACAAATAGAAGACTTGGAAAACCGCTCCCGGCGGTGTAATTTACGCTTTAAAGGCCTGCCGGAAGAGTCTCAGTATAAAGATATAGAGAAGACTGTGCAAGAGATTTGTGCTTTCATTTTGAATCAAGGAAAAGATTCACAGGAGACGCAGGAAGGGCCCACAATAAAACTTGATAGGGCCCACCGAAGTCTGGGACCGCAACGGGGTGACTTCCCCAGAGATATAGTTGTCTGCTTCCATGATTACCAAGTGAAAGAAGCAATATGGCGGAAAGCACGTGCTATGGGAGAAGTTGAATGGAATAATGTAAAGGTACAGATTTTTCAGGATTTGGCGAGAGTTACTTTACAAAAAAGACGAGACTTCAAAGATATAACTAGATATCTGCAAAAGACCGGCTTGCGATACAGGTGGTTGTATCCTAGAGGCATCCTGGTATCAGTGGGCAGTCAAGCAAAGAAAATACTGCAACCAGAGGAAGCATGGAAAACATTGGTGTCATTAGGCTGCACGGATTTGCCCGAGGTAACAGCGGCGCCTCAGAGCTCTCAAAAAGACAAAATCTCCAAAGGCGTTGGGGGCTGGATCCAGCGAAGCAGAGGCAGTACCAGAAGGAGCCCAACAGATGAGGACCAGGGGCATGAGCGAGACGCAGAAACTTGAAAATCTACTTGTACCAGGGCTAATGCCCGGATCTAAGTCTGGTTTCATGTATACTTTAGTATAGGTGAAGTTATGTTAAGAAACATAGAGTGTTTTCTTTTTCTGTTATTTATGATTAAGGGGGAGATTGAATGTGATGGCTGATGATGGGCGAGGGGAGGCACGGAGGATAAATTATAGAAGGATAACCCATCGGAACGACACTTCCTTAGGGACTTAACTGGCATCTAAGCTTGGAGGCCAGTCGAGGGGATTCAGTGGGAGTGGGGAGGGGCAGGGGGGGAGCAGGGAGGGGGGTGGGATAACTGTGGGTTCATGGAATGTGAATGGTTTGAATACCCCTGAGAAAAGAAGTATCATATATTGGGAAATTCATAAAATGCATTGGGATATTGTTATGCTGCAAGAGACTCATATTCAAAAGAAAGATGAAAGATTAATACAATATAAAAATATGGGCACTGGATATTTTCAGGCTGATCCTAGAGGGGGGAAAAAGGGGGGGCTGGCAATTTATATAAAGGATACGGTCGCCTTTGTCCATGAACAAACATATGTGGAAGGCCAGGGTAGATGCATAGCGGTTAAAGGTAAACTAAATAATCAACCACTTACATTAGTTAATATCTACGCCCCTAATGAAGGGCAGGGCGCATTTTTTGAGGCCTTACGGTTGGAACTGCTCCATTTTGTATCAGGAGAAATAATTCTGGGGGGTGACTTCAATTGGGCATTGTCAGATTTGGACCGCTCTAAAGGCGAGAGGGGAAGTGGTCAGGCAAATACGGCCAAAATATTGAGAATGGTCAAGGAACTGGACTTGATCGATGTTTGGAGGATGCAACATCCAGGGCAGCGGACCTATTCTTTTTATTCTCATGCACAGCGTACTTACACTAGGATAGATACACTCTGGGGATCCCGCAACCTATGGGGAAAGGTTGGGGATTCGGGCATAGGAACCATTCATGTCCCCATTACTGTTTAATCTATATGTCAGTCCCTTGGCACTTCTCATTCAAACAATGGGTATTAGTTTTTATTCTTATGCGGACGATTTTCTTCTTATTCATTATGTTAAACCATCTAATATGGATCTTACACCACTACAAATTTGTCTGGATAAAGTGGCAGATTGGCTCACAACATATCAATTAGTATTAAATCCAGATAAGACTATAACATCTTGGATAGTAGGACAGGGCACATGTCCAGCAGTGGTACCTATGCTATTTGGCAAGAACATCCCTACAGTTAAATCTTTTAGATACCTTGGGGTTATAATTGATTCTGCTCTGACTTTCGAGGAACAAATATCTGACGTAGTGAAAAAATCTTTTTTCCATCTTAGGAGACTTCGGTCAGTTAGGAATTCAATTAGTAAGGATTCCCTTAAAACGTTGACATCTGCTTATATTACCTCACGCTTAGACTATTGTAATATCATATATTCAGGGATCACTCAAGCTAGCTTGAAGCGACTACAAAGAATACAGAATACTGCAGCATGTATGATTTGTAGGGCCCGGAGGGATGACAGAGTAACACCTTTGCTACATCAACTGCACTGGCTTCCGGTTGAAGCAAGAGTTAAGTTTAAAGCTTTAGTTTTGACCCATAAGGCTTTTTATACACTAAATCCTGACTATCTGTCAAATCTAACTATTCCTTACACTGCCACACGAACCCTTAGATCCCTGACAGACAACAGGTTAGTGATTCCTCCTCTCACTAGGGCTAGATGGGAATCTACACGGAATTCGGCTTTTTTCTATTTGTCTCCCTCTCTTTGGAATGGCCTTCCAAAAGAGATCAGACTTGAGAAATCTTACTTTCATTTTCGGAAACTTTTGAAAACCTTCTACTTTATCGAGTATGTAGATCAGAATTTAGAATAATGGAAGAAAGGTTATAAATTGGGCATCTGTAATATATACTAAGTCAAAACTGTATTATCTGTCTGTGTAGATTATATTATGTATTTAATTTTGTATTTGCGGTGTTCTCCTGTGTACTAATCATGAGTTATATTGTTTTCATCTTATGTAGCTAGTTTGTGGGTTTGCTGTGCTTTCCTGTAATGATTGGAGTTCTAATGTTTGTCCAATTTGTACTTATTGTATTGCTTCTTTTTATAAATTGTAAACCGTTCTGTCTTGCAGTAGCAATAAGATACGGTATATAAATTGACGTAAATAAATAAATAAATCGGATCATGCTCCCATTTGGATCTCTTGGAAGGGATTAGGGAGAGAACGGGGACATACATTTTGGAGGCTAAATGAATCCTTGTTAGATACTGTAGAGGCTTGTGAGGAAATTAGAGAAGTGGTGCAGGAATATTTAACACATAATGATAATGGGGAAGTTTCTGATGGGATTCTTTGGGACGCCCTGAAGGTGGTAGTGAGAGGGCATTTGATTAGGAAAGGTAGTCAACGGAAGAGAGAGGGTCAACAACAGGAATTGAGGGTGCGACAAAGACTGGCCACTTTAGAAGCTCAACATCACGGAGGACGAATCCATGGAACCTGGGGGGAATTGCAAGAATGTAGGGCGGAGTTAGCAAATTCAAATCCGTCAAATGGAATATCACCGAAAACTTATGAGGCAGAAGTTTTTTGAGTTTAGTAACAAAGCGGGTAGGATGTTGGCACGAAGTCTAAGACAAAAGCGGGTAGGCAGTACTATTACCAAGATAAAGGGGGCAGGGGATCAGTTGGTTCACCAGGATAAGGAGATTCGGGAACAATTTGCTCAATATTACTCAGCCCTTTATGCTAAAGAAACTAGAGCCAGCAAGGAGGGAATTCAACAATACTTAGATGGGATGGGCCTACATAAGTTAACAGAGCAACAGAGGGAGTATTTAGATAAACCTATTACGTTAGAGGAGATAGAAGGAGTAATCAAAGGCTTGAAGGGGGGGAAAGCACCTGGTCTAGATGGATATACGGCCAAATTTTATAAACTGTTGGGGAGGGAATTAGGGCCGCTGTTAGTGAGGGTAGGGAACGAATGTTTCAAGACCGGGACGCTGCCGAAAAGCATGTATGAAGCGGGGATCTCGGTCCTCCCTAAGCCAGGTTGAGATCCAACACAATGTGGCTCGTACAGGCCGATTTCTTTAATAAATATTGATATTAAGATAGTGGCAAAGGTAATGGCCGAAAGAATTAATATATTTCTACCCCAGTTAATTCATAAGGATCAATCCGGCTTTATTCCTAAAAGGCAAGTAGCCGATAATATCCGGAGAACTCTAAACATCATATGGGAGGTGCAACAACGGGAGGAGGCTTTGGTGCTGTTAACAACTGATGCAGAAAAGGCCTTCGACCGGGTGGAGTGGAATTATCTATGGGAGGTGTTAAAGGTCATGGGGTTTGGCCCAGGGATTCTAACTTGGCTTCAGGGATTATATGCAGCACCAGTGGCACGGATAAAAGTGAATGGGGGATATACAGAGCAGGTACAGATACAAAGAGGCACTAGGCAAGGTTGTCCACTTTCCCCTCTGCTTTTCGCTATAGCGATTGAGCCGCTAGCACAGAAGATTAGGGAAACAACCCTGATACGAGGATTCCAGTTGGGAGCATGGGAGCACAAGATAGCTTTGTTTGCGGATGATATTCTCTTTTATGTAAGCCACCCGGAAGAGACTTTAACTCTCATTTGTAATGAGATACGAACTTTTGGAGAGTTGTCAGGATTTAAAGTCAATTATGATAAATCCGAAATTTTGGGCATCAACGCGTCCCAATCTTCTTTGGAGGCTTTGTTGCAAAAATTTCCTTTTAGATATGCACGGGACAATTTTAAATACTTAGGAATTCGGCTCCCAAGGGAAATATCGCAGCTATATGGATTGAACTACGCCCCACTGTTCCGGGAGCTGCGCACAGACATGAGCAGGTGGAAAAACGGACTGTTATCATGGTGGGGTAGGATAGCTGTGATAAAGATGAACCTGGTTCCCCGGATGTTGTTCCTCTTCCAGACGTTGCCGTTAGAGGTTCCCCCAGCAGTTCTAAGTAAATTGCAATCTGATATTTCCCAGTTTGCGTGGGGGGGCAAGCGGGCTAGAATTTCGAAAAGAATTATGTGGGGGAGCGTGGAGGAGGGGGGAAGGGGGTTACCCAATATATTATGGTACTACCAGGCAGCGCAGTTAAAACAGGTGGCGGAATGGAGCAAAGGACATAGATCGCCAGTGGCTACTTTGGAGCAAGACTTGGTGCCTTGGTGTAATCTGGAACGAGGAGTATGGGGATCTGAAAAGATGTATAACCCTCATCAGGGGTATAACAATCCATTCATAGCTCACCTGCAACGTATTTGGGATGTATTAAAGAACAAATTTAAGCAGGGGGTAAAAACCTCTACCCTAGCCTATATTAGCCAAGAAGCTGAGTTCCCCGCAGGGCGAGAGGGAGGGGTATTTCGGGAGTGGAATCGAAAGGGTTTGAAACGATTCAGGGATCTTATGTCCGAAGGGATATTAAGAGAGTTTGTAACCCTTCAAAGGAAGTTCGGCCTTCCAGAATCTGATCATTATGCCTATTTACAAGTTAGGCATTTTATGAGGGGGCAAGGGTGGTTGCAGTCTGATCCACGGGAACGAGAGATATTGGAAAACATATGGGAAACCTTAGAGGGAGGGAGGAAGGGAATATCCAGACTCTATAGGTATATTAGGGGAGATAAAATGAAGAAATTACCCTATATGTCTGTGTGGGAGCGAGATCTAAATATTGAAATGAGTGTGAAGGAATGGGAAAGGGTGTGTATGGAGGTGAAAAAAGCATCTATCTGTGTATTAATTAAAGAAAATGCTTACAAAGTTTTAAGTAGATGGTATTACACGCCGGACAGGTTAAAACGAATATACCCCATGGTATCCGATCAATGTTGGCGGTGTAAGACCGGGACAGGTAGTTTTTTGCATGTATGGTGGGAGTGTCCGTCTATCCAACCCTTTTGGGGGGATGTTACCACGCATTTAACACACATTCTGGACACACAATTTCCAGCAGAGCCAAAATGGTGCTTATTAGGATGGGGAAATAAACGGGGCCAGAAATGGCAAAGGCGGCTTAAAAGATTGGGGTTAGCAGCCGCAAAGTTGGAAATTGCGGCACACTGGAAACAGAGAATTGGCCCCACTATTGCAACATGGAAGATGAGAATCAGGAGCATTGTGGGCCTGGAACAGCTGACTGATAGGAGAATGGGCAGATACAAACCTGATGCTAAAGAGTGGACACAATTGGAGAGACTATGGATTAATGCATTGCCAGAACAGGGGATCTAACCATGCAGTGGAATGTAATGAGTAGGGGGGGGGGGTAGGAGTGGGAGGGGGGAGCGTCGGGAGAAAACCATTAAAATTTATGGTTGTATATTGAGATGTAACTCAACTGTTTGATGTATTTCAGAAGTCTGAAGGCTGCATTGCCTTCTACTGTATTCTTTAAGTTGTGTTTAATAAAAATTTTCAAATTAAAAAAAAAAAATAAATACATCAAACCTCCCAATAGAACCATACCGCTCAATCCGCATCGGATACATCAACGCCAGATCAGCAGTAAGCAACTCTGTAGACATAATTGACTGGATCACCATAGAGAAATTAGACATTTTATTCATCATGGAAACATGGTTCCACGGCCCAACTGACCCCGCCATCAAAGAGATATTCCCACCAGAATACAAAATTTCCCACTGTACAAGAAAGGGAAAAAGAGGAGGTGGAATAGCCACAATTTACAAATCTGAGTTCACCATCACAACCACAGGCGAACTCATATCACCACAACTCGAAATCGCCTCAACAAGAATCACTCATCCAAACCTACAAGGATACCTCGACGCAATCTTATTCTACAGACCACCAAGAAAATGGAAAAACTCCCAAACGCAACTCATGGACTTCATCTCGAATACATGTGTCGCTGCCTCAAACATCCTCATAATAGGAGATATCAACCTTCACCTCGAAGACGATACCTCAACAGGCACACAAGAATGCAAAGAATTCCTAAAGCTCTGGGATTTACAAGCACCTAATACTCAACCAACACACAAAAAGGGACACACACTAGACATCATTACACACAAATTCGACTCAGACTCAACTCTCCTACTTACAGACACAAGATGGACACCCACACCATGGACAGACCATCATAAAGCACATGTCTCCCTCCTCTGGCGAAAAATACACAAAAACGCATCCAACAAACATGAACGAACAACATACACCACGAGAGGAAAAATTGAACCCACAACATTCTGGCAACAGGTCTACCAAAATGAATGGCCTACTAATACAGACACCATACAATTCCTCCAAGAATGGGACAACATATGTAAGACAACATTAGACACAATCGCTCCATTCCAAACCAGAACTTCACACAGGAAAAAATCAAATCCATGGTTCACCGAAGAGCGGAAAGAACTCAAAACACAAGTCAGAAAACTAGAACGCGCATGGAATAAAAAGAAGGATGAAAACACACTGAATACCTGGAAATCACTCCGGAGGAAATACAAATACACCATAAAACAGACTAAAAGACTACACTATAAAACACTGATTGGACCAAACTACAAAGACACACACAAACTCTTCTACCTTGTAAATAAACTGCTACACACCACACCAGTCACAAACAATAGCAAAGACACACCAGGGGTCGACGACCTCGCGAAATACTTCAAGGAGAAAATTATACAACTACGACTCAAAATACCCACCAGCCCTATTGAATATGCCACACTCCTAAATTGCCTAGACCCAGAAGACGGAATATACCCAGCAGACAGAATTTGGACTGAATTCGAATTACTGTCAGAAGACCTAATCGTTAAAACTCTCAAAAGATTCGCCAAATTCCAATGCAAACTGGACGTTTGCCCAAGCAACCTCATGAAATCAACTCCTCAACAATTCATAACAGACCTAACGAACCACTTGAATTTCATGCTACAAAATGGACTTTTCCCAAAGGAAAAATTTTACTCACCCCAATACCCAAAGATACAAAGAAAAACGCAAGCGAAATAACCAACTACAGACCATTTGCTTCTATACCACTAATAACTAAAATAACAGAAGGAATGGTAACCAAACAACTCACAAATTATCTTGACAAGTTCTCAATACTACACAACGCCCAATCAGGATTCCGGTCAAATCATAGCACAGAAACAGTACTAACCACCCTACTGACCAAATTCAAGCAAATGATCGCAACCGGCACCAATATACTCCTCCTACAATTTGACATGTCCAGTGCCTTTGATATGGTCGACTACGGAATCCTATTACACATACTTGAATATTTTGGCATCGGAGGCAATGTCCTAAACTGGTTCAAGGGGTTCTTAACTTAACGCTTATACCAAGTCACTTCAAACTCAACCACATCTGCCACATGGACACCTGAGTGCGGAGTACCGCAAGGATCCCCCCTTTCACCAACAATTTTCAACCTACTGATGACTCCACTAGCAACACTTCTATCAAATCACAACCTTAACCCTTACATATATGCCGATGATGTAACGATATATATCCCTTTTAAACAAAACATCAATGAAATCTCCAACGAAATCAACCAAAGTCTACACATCATGCATACCTGGGCAGATGCATTCAGACTGAAACTGAACGCAGAAAAAACCCAATGCCTCATACTAACCTCCCAATACAACACGACCAAATTCACCGCTATCAACACACCTAAACTAAACCTACCAATATCAGATAATCTAAAAATCCTCGGAGTAACAATCGACCGCCACCTAACACTTGAAACTCATGCGAACAACACAACAAAAAAGATGTTCTACTCCATGTGGAAACTGAAAAGAATAAAACAATACTTTCCAAGATCTGTCTTCCGCAACCTAGTGCAATCACTTGTACTCAGTCATCTGGATTACTGCAACTCAATATACGCAGGTTGCAAAGAACAAATACTGAGAAAACTTCAGACAGCCCAGAATACAGCAGCCAGACTCATCTTCGGAAAACCAAAATACGAAAGTGCAACACCCCTATGTGAGAAGCTACACTGGCTCCCGCTCAGAGACCGTATCACCTTTAAAATATGCACGCTGGTTCACAAAATCATTCACGGTGAAGCCCCTGCATACATGTCTGATTTAATAGACTTGCCACCTAGAAACGCCAAAAGATCATCTCGAACCTTTCTCAACCTCCACTTTCCTAAGTGCAAAGGCATAAAGTACAAAGTACTACATGCATCAACCTTCTCCTACATGAGCACGCAACTCTGGAATACATTACCACGTAACTTGAGAATGATTCACGAATTAATCGACTTCCGCAAACGACTGAAGACCTATCTCTTCGAAAAAACTTACTGCAAGGATCAAAACATATGAAATCCATGCACACTAATAGATATGCATCAATACACTCCCTCATGAATTCTCTTCCCCGTATTCTACCCACATTCACAATTCAACCTACAGATAAATTGTTATACACAACGTTATCTTGCTATGATCCGTACACCCTATCATTCCCCCAATGTTACATCCTACATTATCTATGCCCCAAAGATGATTTTACCGAATTTGCTTCCTATAACTCCTCATAATGTAACCCATAATCTTAATGTAACAAACTGTACTTCCATCATTCACAATGTATTGTAAGCCACACTGAGCCCGCAAATAGGTGGGAAAATGTGGGATACAAATGCAATAAATAAAAAAATATCCATCTTCTGCTTACCTCCTATTTGACTTTTTTCTCTTCATGTCCACTATCATTCCCTCTGACTCGCTATCTCTCCTATCCATAACCTCCCCTGTCCCCTCTGTCTCCCTGTCCCTATTCCACCCATATTCAGCATTTGCTCTCTGTGTTCCCATTCCCGTTTCCCCCCATGTTCAGTATTTGCTCTCGCTTGTTACCCCCAAGTTCAGCATCTGCCCTGTGTCCCCTTCCCATGATGTTCCTCACCCTTCTTTCTCCCCCTCTCCTGTACTCCCACCCCAGGGCCAGTATCTCTCCACCCTCTTCTCTCCACCCTCCTTTCCCTTTGGTCTGGCTGGAATCTCTCTCCCTCCACCCGCTGGCGCTTAGTGCGGTATTGCACTCCCCCCTCACTCCACAGCCACTCCTGCATGCCTCCAAAGTTCCAGGCTCGCCAGCAGCATCTCAGCAATGAGTGTGCTGCCTTCTGCCTGCCCCGGAAGCCTCCTCTATACAACTTCCCACGTAGGCGGGACGCTGAACAGAGAATGCTTCCGGGGTTGGCTGAAGGCAGCACTCACATTGCTGATGCTGCTGGAGGCTTCGAAATTTAAAGACTAACAGAGTGGGGCGAGAGAGGAGGGGGGAGAGCGATAATACAGCACTAGTCGAGGGGGGGGGAGATGCTGGGATACCCCATGCAGGACCGCACCAGTTGGGGGAGGGGGAAGACAGCTTCCACCCAGGGTCCCTGTGAGACACCTGTGGCCGTTTTTCCCCTCAAGAAAATATATTTCCAAAGGATTCTTTTTTACAAAGCAAAAGGAGCTAACCACACGCTTCCTATTCTGCAAGTTCACAGCATCCCGAAAGAGATGCGGCAGACTTCCAGTTCCAGCAAACTCCCACTTTTTTTTTTTAGCGCCTGTCTGCAGCTCCTGCGAGCAAACAGGATCCAAAAGCAGCTGACAGTTAGCAGTGCCCACGCTGACTCTGCTTCCACCAAGTATCTGTTTCCCCAGCACAAGATCACACAGTAAGTAATTAACTTTGGTCACAAGATCAGCCCATATGGCTAGGCTGGAAAATGCACAGCTGTCATGTGAGTGGTCACCTGACACCTCTTTGCAACCCTGCAGAGCTCCGCAGTGCACTTCCCCAGTGCAAACAAGCAACTGCCCATCGCAAGCTCAAGAACTCACTACATACTCCCTCGGGTCCACGATGTTTGGAAAGCACAGGTCTGCTTGCACACAAGCTCCAGAATATTAAACATCTATCAACCCTTGTATATAAATGCGATCGCTGCCGCTACTGGTAGCGATTAAGGGAGCAGGAGGATTCGATGCCAGCCTGAAGTGAGAGTCGCGCGGGGGAGGGAAAGAGGAGAAACCGCGGGGCATTCTGGCTGGGGAGGCTTAGCCTCCCCAAGCCTCTTATACCGGGCGCCTATGGTTGATGGGCTCAGCACACAAGGTAAGGGAGCTATGCACTTGGGAGCAATTTGTGAGGTCCACTACAGTGCCCCCTAGGGTGCCCGTTTGATGTCCTGGCATGTCAGGGGGACCAGTGCACTACGAATGCTGGCTCCTCCCATGACCAAATGGCTTGGATTTGGTCGTTTCTGAGATGGGCGTCCTCGGTTTCCATTATCGCCGAAAATCAGAAACGACCAAGTCTAAGGACGACCATCTCTAAGGTCGACCTAAATTTCAGGATTTGGGTGTCCCTGACCGTATTATCGAAACGAAAGATGGACGCCCATCTTGTTTTGATAATACGGGTTTCTCCGCCCCTTCATGGGGCCATCCTGTGAGGACGTCCCCAGGAAAACTTGGGCATCCCTTTCGATTATGCCCCTCTAGGGGGCTCATTTTCGAAAAAAGGATGTCCATCTTTCGACGTAAATCGGAAGATGGACGTCCTTCTCCCAGAGACGTCCAAATCGGTATAATTGAAATGTGCTGGAAGTCAAGGATACAGAGGGGCATAATTGAACGTGAATGCCTATCTCCATGGGCGTTTATCTCCGAGAACGGGTCCATGAAGGGGCGGGCTGAACCGTATTTTTGAAAAAATGGACATTTTTGAGCTGGGCGTTTTTAGTTTCCATTATCGCTAAAAAAAACAAACGCCCAGCTCAAAAATGTCCTAATCCGAGCCATTTGGTCGTGGGAGGGGCCAGGATTGGTAGTACACTGGCCCCCCTGATATGCCAGGACACCAACTGGGCACCCTAGGTCAGTGCGGTGGACTTCAGAAAAAGCTCCCACATGCATAGCTCCCTTACCACGGGTGCTGAGCTCCCAACCCCCCTCCCCCAAAACCCACTACCCACAAATGTACAACACTACCATAGCTCTTAGGAGTGAAGGGGGCACCTACATGTGGGTACAGTGGGTTTTGGAGGCCTCCCATGTACCAGCACAAGTGTTGCAGGTGGGGGGGGGGGGGGGCCTGGGTCCACCTGCCTGAAGTACCCACTAAAAGTGCTCCAGGGACCTGCATACACGCAGGCCTCTAGGACTTGTTGCTGCTGTATAACATTGGCACACCAGTTGACATCTGAAGACTAATCTCGCCGAAAATGTCCTTTATTGGAATAAGCACGTTTACTCACATTTAACTGCAGAGGTTGTGCCCCACTGGCAACGAGTCTCCCTGGTACTGAGATTAGCAGTAGGTCAGAGCTGGCAGAATGCTGTACAATGCCCTCTTTCAGCCACATTCAAGGTAAGAACTACGTTGTCTAACGTGGCTAACACAGGAAAGGGAACTAAAACTGGCTTACAAAAATGGCCACTACCGCATGGACTACAACAGGAAACACAACAGGGCACACTCTGACCCAGTAGGCAAGGGGAAGAGCCTACCAACTACCAACATGGTGAGACTGTAACCAGTGGCGTAGCGAGGGCGGTGGGGGCGGACCGCCCGGGGTGCCAACCAATGGGGGGGTGTCCTGTGCTCTGGTCCGCCGATGCCCCGCTTCCCCTAATGATTCAATCACGATGCGGCGCCGGCGCGCGTGCTTTATACCTGCACGCAGCGCTGCTTGTCTCCTCCTGCTTCCTCCTCACTTCCAGGCCTCTCCAGCGGCTCCGCTCTCGATGACGTCAATGCTCCTTCCCCTGTGTGCACGTCAGTGTGCCTGCCCTTGCGGTGTTGTGGAGGCGAGCCTGCTGGCGCTGCGTGAAGAAGGGAGCGTAATCGTGAGTCGTGTCTCGCCGTCTGTACAGACTCCTGTTCGGGTCTCTGAGTCCTCTCTGAGTGTGGCCCAGGCGCTGAGGCTCTCTGCCTGGCTCTGACTGCCCTGACTCACTGTGACTGCACTCACTGCAGTGGCTAGTGGCTGCTCTGCTGCTGCACTCCGTCCTCCTCTCCAGGTTCCACCCCTGCCGTCCACGGGCCCACCAGCAGAAAAGAAGAAGAAATCTCAAGTCTTTATCCAGGTAATGGCCCAGCCCCATGGCATGGATCTTTTTATTTATTTATTTCGGCTGCTGCTGTTACAGTCACAGTGCTGCTAGTCTAGAAATTTGATGAGGAGCAAGACCAGCAAGCTGCAATCGGGGGGGGGGGGGGGGGGGTGTTGAGGGAGGGGTCATAATAATAATGTAAAAGATCAGGACGGGGGGGGATGTTGAGGGGTCATATTCATAATGTAAAAGGTCGGGAGGGGGGGACAAGAACACTACTGGATGGGACATGGGAGAGAAAGTGGGCATGATGATGATGGATGGAGCATGGAGGGAACAGACAGAGGGGCAGACGGCGCTGGAAATGAGAAGAAAGGGCAGACCAGGCTCCGTTCCTTCTATCTCGCTGCTCCCTATGCCTGGAATAGACTCCCTGAGCCGGTACATCAGGCTCAGTCTCTGGCTGTCTTCAAATCTAGGCTTAAAGCCCACCTCTTTGCTACTGCTTTTGACTCCTAACCATGACTCTCTTACTCAGTACCCTCACTTATTGCCCTATCCTTTATCCTCACCTATTTTATTCCCCTACCCTTAATTGTTCTGTCTCATGTCTTATCTAGATTGTAAGCTCTTTGAGCAGGGACTGTCTTTTTGTGTATGGTGTGCAGTGCTGCGTATGCCTTACAGCGCTATAGAAATGATAAGTAGTAGTACTAGTAGACCAGACACTGAATGGAATAAGGGGCAAAGAAAGGAGGCAGATGCTCTAATGCTGGATGGAAAGGGGCAGAGAGAGGGGGGAGTATACACAGAAGGAAGGGAGAGAACGGGCAGACACACATGCGGCTGGATGGAAAGGGGCAGGGAGAGGGGGCAGACGAGATGGAAAGGCAGCCAATGGATGAAAAGCTATATTTATTAGCCCAATAAAAATGTATTATTTTATTTTACATATTTGTTTTATTTCTATTTTATTTCTATATTCTATTGTTAATTTGTAAAGTGGTGATTGTTGGTATTTGTTAGTTTTTTCAAATTTACATCTGCTATCAATATTTTGCACAGTACTAGGGGACATTGTAACCAGACACCTCTCTTGTGCAGCCAAGGATAGAACAATCTCCTCCAGCCACAGGCTCCTGGTACAATGAATAAATAGATGTCCACCAGTAACTTCAATCTTAAGGACTTTTATTCCATGCAGGTTTTTAGTACACAGTTCCAACAGCAGCATAGCCCATACCAGGATTCAATACAGGCTTCAGTCTGGGCTCTTTATCCAGTGCACAATAAACAGTAATTCAATTCCCCAAGACAAACAGTTCTTTCAGTTCATCATCACAGTTCAGTCACCAAGCAGCATTTTCTACCTTCTATCCTCTTTACCTTCAGGAGAGTTCAATATTTTAGGGACTCCTTCTACCCAAGGGTTTTCCCCTGCATCAGCTTCACAGTGAATTCAATACTTTTGGGACTTCCTCTCACCCAAGGAATCTCAGCCTGCTTCAGTACTTTAGGGACCTCCCTGCCCTAGGATTTTCAGTCTGCAAATACTTCTCTCCTTCTGTCTCCTGAACTGAACTAATGAGACTCCTTCCCACCTGCCTAATCAATCCCTGGCTTCTGCCTTCACAACCAATCATTCTCCACTCATTAGCTTCTCTACACACCCATACCATCTGAGTTGAGCATGAGCCTAATGAGGAGCTCCTGCACACAGGGTTTCCTATCTCTCTTTCCCCTAGTGGCAGCCAGTCTACACCTCCTCCTAGCTTACACCCATGTCCTCCCTTATTGCAGCTAGGAGTCCAGTCCAGGTTTCCCATCTCACCCCCTGGTTCCTTGTCTGCAATGCCCTCTGGGACTTGTAGTTCAGACTGAAGCTGCCTTAACCCAACTATCCTGGATGGGACTTTATCACAACATGCATACATCATCACTATCACTGTTTCTGCTTCCGTGGTGTTGCATTGTATGCACATATTCAGCAGACATATTCATCCTTCTCTGCACATATTCAGCAGACTGCTAAAACCTGTCATTTCTTTCGCTACAATATCAGCAAAATTCGCCCTTTCCTTTCTGAGCACACTACCAGAACCCTCATCCACACTCTTATCACCTCTCGCTTAGACTATTGCAACTTGCTTCTTACATGTCTCCCACTTAGCCATCTCTCTCCTCTTCAATCTGTTCAAAATTCTTCTGCACGACTAATATTCCACTAGTGTCGTTATGCTCATATTAGCCCTCTCCTCAAGTCACTTCACTAGCTTCCTATCTGTTTCCGCATACAGTTCAAACTCCTCTTATTGACCTGTAAATGCACAGTCTGCAGCTCCTCAGTACCTCTCCACTCTACTACTACTACTTAACATTTCTAAAGCGCCACTAGAGTTACGCAGCGCTGTACAATTTAACATAGAGGGACGGTCCCTGCTCAAAGAGCTTACAATCTCCCGGGAACTCCGTTCACTGGGTAAATTTCTCCCGGGAACTCCGTTCACTGGGTAAATTTCTCTTATCTGCACCTTTCTCCTCCACTGCTAACTCCAGACTCCGTTCCTTTTATCTTGCTGCACCATATGCCTGGAATAGACTTCCTGAGCCGGTACATCAAGCTCCATCTCTGGCCGTCTTCAAATCTAAGCTAAAAGCCCACCTTTTTGATGCTGCTTTTAACTCCTAACCCTTATTCACTTTGTTCAGAACCCTTATTTTATCATCCTCACTTTAATATTCCCTTATCTCTTGTTTGTCCTATTTGTCCTAATTAAATTGTAAGCTCTGTCGAGGAGGGACTGTCTCTTCATGTTCAAGTGTACAGCGCTGCGTACGTCTAGTAGTGCTTTAGAAATAAGTAGTAGTAGTAGTAATTATAAGAAAGCAAAAGATGGTTAGAAATATCCATTCCACCAACTGGTTCATATTTATTCTGAATTTCTTAAAGACATTTGAGGTGGGATACCAACATGAAACGACATCGACTCAGTGGAGCACAACAAAGAGGAGGCGATTGAAGCCATGTCTGATTCTATGTTGAAATATGTAATGCCTTCAACATCGCATATAGGTAATGAAAATTTAGAAGAAGGTGGCACATCCAAAGCACCTATACTAGAAACAACACAAGATGATTCAGATGACACAGGGCTGAAAGATGACAATGAATCATCATCATCTATAAGCACTGATAATGAGGAAGAGAAAGGAATTGATAGCAATGGAGAAGAAAGAGACACTAGTAGTAGAGACCAACAAGAGTTTGAAGAAATGGCACTTTATTCTGATATCGCTTCTTGGCCAATACCGGTTCCAGATGACTTGAGAGTTAATCTGGTTAAAAGGGGAAGTGAACCTCTTCAGAATAAAGTTGGACCTTTCTCTGCAGTTCAACGAGAAGGAAAAAAGAGCAAAGGAGGCAGTTGACACTTAACAACTTCATGGTTTTATAAATCTTTACCAAAAGGTGAAAAAGTGTTGAGAACTTGGATGATTTATTCAAAATCAAAAAATTGTTTGTTCTGTTTTTGCTGCAGACTGTTTGCAGATAATGAGACAAAAGCTGGAACATCAGTTTTTATAACTGGCTTTAAAAACTGGTGGAAGTTAAATCCTAAAGTTCCTGAGCATGAGATATCTGAACATCATCTGTCCTGCTTAGAAAAATGGAAGACCTTGGCAATGGGACTGCAACTCAAGTGGAAATGGATAAAGAGAGAAAAACCTGGAGAGACATTTTACATCGTCTTTTGGATGTAATTATGTTTTTGGCCAAACAAAACCTTCCCTTCTGAGGACACAGAGAGGATAGGTCATCAGCAAACAAAGGAAACTTTTTGGAGTTGGTAGGATTACTCTCAAATTATGACCCAATTTTGAAGGAACATTTTGTAAAAATCAGTCATACTGTTCCTTCTGAAAGGCGATTGACTTCATACTTATCTCCAACAATTCAAAATGAATTCATTCATCTTCTGGGAAATTATGTCAAAGAAAAAATAGTGGCAAATATTAAAAAAGCAAAATACTTTGGAATTCTTTTTGATAGCACTCCTGATGTTTCACACACTGATCAAATGTGTGAAGTGATCAGATATGTCCAAATTGAAGATGATAAAGTTGAAATAAAGGAATCATTCTTGGGCTTCTTTCCTATTTCCGGGAAGACTGCTGCTGAACTCGCAGAACAGATCTTGAAACAACTGGATAGTGATGGACTAGATATAAACCTCTGTCGTGGGCAAGGATATGACAACGCTGCAACTATGGCTGGTATTCATGGTGGTGGTCAGGCAAGAATCAAAGAAATTAATCCCAAGTCTTTATTTGTGCCTTGTGCAAATCATTCTCTGAACCTTTGCGGAGTTAACTCTTTTGAAAGTGTTTCTTCATGTGTGACATTTTTTGGAACTTTGGAAAAAATGTACTCATTCTTTTCAGTCTCAACTCATCGATGGGAAGTGCTGCAGAATGTAGGTGTAACAGTAAAAAGACTTTCCCAGACAAGATGACTCCATCTTGTCTGGGAAAGTCTTTTTACTGTTACACCTACATTCTGCAGCACTTCCCATCGATGAGTTGAGACTGAAAAGAATGAGTAAATTTTGAAGCTGTGCGTGCTGTAAAGACACATGTTGACAAGTTAATCTCTACCTTTGAAGTACTGTGTGATCCAAAAGAAAATGCGGATACAAGAGGATCAGCTCAGACTTTGCTCTCTGCTATGTGCAATTTTTCTTTTCTGAGTTATCTTTTTCTCTGGTGTGAGGTTTTAGATGAGGTAAATCAGACACAAAAATACTTGCAAACAGCCGGAATCAGCCTTGAACAATGTACAGTGAAAATGCAAGCTTTAAAACTGTTCCTTGAAGATCAGCGCATAGAAATTGTGGAGAAGGCCATTAACTATGCAACAACAAAATGTAAGGAAATGGACATTGCCATAGAAAAATGAATCAAATTTAAAAGAAGAATGCCTGGAGAAACAACAGAAGATGCTGGACTTACGTTGCCAGAAGAAACCAAAAGGGCTATGTTTGAATGCCTTGATCGTTTTCACCAAGAATTGAAGACTCGTTCTAAAGCAATGGATCAAATAATTTCAGTGTTTGCTATCATTCAGCCATTCTCTCTGATTTTTGCAGAAGAAGAAAAACTTTGTAAGCTTTTACCAAATATATTTTAAATTTATGATGATTTTTCTTCTGAAGAAATTGTAGTGGAAATTTTTCGACTATGGAGACATTTAAAGCTGCTGGAATCAATCTGGAAGAAACAAAGACATGGACAGTATTGCAATTTCTGGAATTTATTGTGAAATGGGATTTTTATGAATCTGTGCCAAACTTATCCTTATGTTTAAAACTTTTCCTAACTATTTGTATATCCGTTGCTTCATGTGAAAGAAACTTTTCAAAATTAAAATTAATAAAAAGTGTTCTTCGATCAACTATGAATGAAGATAGATTGACAAATCTGGCTATCCTGTCCATTCAACAACTCAGCCAGAAACCTTATTACTAAATCAAAAAACAAAAAAATAATAAATAAATCAATAAATCAATAATTAAATTAAATGTGCTCAGTTTTTTTTGGTGTGCTATAGTGTCTCAGAGTTTTGAGAAGCATTTACACACCATTCTTACGTCATTCTCCGAGGACAAGCAGGCTGCTTGTTCTCACTGATGGGTGACGTCCACGGCAGCCCCTCCAATCGGAAACTTCACTAGCAAAGGCCTTTGCTAGCTCTCGCGCGCCCATGCATGCGCGGATGTCTTCCCGCCCGAACCAGCTCGTGTTCGTCAGTCTTCTTTTGTCCGCGCTCGGGACGGCCGTGTTTGGCGCCGTTTTGTGCCCCTCAAGTTGACCCTCGCGCGTCTTCGCGATTTTGCTAAAAAAAAAAAAAAGAGAGACCCTTGGTCTTTGTCCCTTCCCGTGTGTCCAGCTTTGCCCCCGGCGTAAGTTTCCTTTCACTTTCGGGATAGGCCTTTTTGGCCTCGGTACGGGTTTTCTCTCCCTGATTTTTGGTGCCTTTCGTCATCATCACGAATTTTGATTTCGCCGGCGTGATTTTTCCGCCCATGTCATCGAAGTCTCCCAGCGGCTTCCAGAAGTGCACCCAGTGCCCGGGTAATCTCGCTCACTGATAGGCACACTTCGTGTCTTCAGTGTCTGGGGGCTGGGCACCGCCCGCAGGCCTGCAGTCTTTGTGCTCTTTTACAAAAGAGGACTCAGGTAGTGAGATTGGCCCAGTGGAACGTGTTGTTCTCGGGCTCTTTGTCGACAACAGCACAGGACGCATCGAGTGCATCGACGTCAACAGCATTGAAGTCTTCGACCTCGGCATCGACTGCATCGACGGCATCGAGGCTTCGACCCTCTGCATCGTTGGTACTGAGACATCGGAAGGCTGCGTCGACGTCGGTGGTACCGGGACCTCCGCTGTTGCTGATGTCGTCAGACGGTGGTGCTTCGACTGGAGTGCAGGTGAGGGCTGTCCATTCCCCTGCTGGTGGTGGTGAGCCTTCGGGTGGGTCTCCTCCTGCCCTGAGGGCTCCTGCGGTACAGCCCCCCCCCCCCCCCGAGACCGACCTTCTTCGGCCTTGGCCCCGAGGAAGAGACGGTTGGATTCTACGTCCTCCTCGTCGGTACCGGGAAGCTCTGGTGACATGCTTCGTTTGAAGAAATCAAACAAGCATCGACACCGGTCTCCTTCCCGCCTCGGTACCGAGAGCTCTGGGTCGCCGAGGGAGTCGGCACCCAGTAGGCATCGGCACCGGGAGGATCGCTCACCCTCTGTTCAGGAGGTGTCGATGCGCTCCACCTTGGACAGCCCAGAACCGCCTCCACGCCCGGAACAGACTCTGACATCAACACCTGCATCGGCTTCCCAGTCTTTCTTCACAGCCGCTCTGCACGAGAGTCTCTAGGCCGTTCTTCCAGAGATTCTGGGAGAGCTGTTGCGCCCTTCTCTTCCGGTACCGGGGGTGCTTGCGCCTCCGGTACCGTCGAGCGAGGCGACGGCTGGCCCTTTGCCCGGGGTGAGGTCTCCGACATCGGTACCGCTTGCGGTACCGGCTGCGGCCGCCTCCCAGGAAGACTCCCCGACGACGTCGGTGGAGGGAGCTTCGCCGGTGCTGGCGAGGGAGTCTACCTCTCGGCGCTCCCACCGTGACCGTGTTTCCACGGAGTCGAGTCGGGCACGGCTTCAGACGCAGGTTCATGAACTTGTGTCTGATACCGATGGTGAGGCCTCGTGGGAGGAGGAGGAGGACATCAGATATTTCTCTGACGAGGAGTCTGATGGCCTTCCTTCTGATCCCACTCCCTCCCCTGAAAGGCAGTTTTCTCCTCCCGAGTCTGTCTTTCGCAACCTTTGTCCGGGAGATGTCTACGGCCATCCCCTTCCCGGTGGTCGTGGAGGATGAGCCCAGGGCTGAGATGTTTGAGCTCTTGGACTATCCTTCTCCACCTAAGGAAGCGTCCACAGTACCCATGCATCATGTCCTAAAAAAGACATTGCTGGCGACCTGGACCAAGCCTCTAACTAATCCCCACATTCCCAAGAAGATCGAATCCCAGTACCGGATCCATGGGGACCCAGAGCTGATGCGCACTCAGTTGCCTCACGACTCTGGTGTGGTGGATCTGGCCCTAAAGAAGGCTAAGAGTTCTAGGGAGCATGCTTCGGCGCCCCCGTGCAAGGACTCTAGAACCTTAGACTCCTTTGGGAGGAAGGCCTACCATTCTTCTATGCTCGTGGCCAAGATTCAGTCCTACCAGCTCTACACGAGCATCCACATGCGGAACAATGTGCGACAGTTGGCGGGCTTGGTGGACAAGCTCCCTTCTGAGCAAGCCAAGCCGTTTCAGGAGGTGGTCAGGCAGCTGAAGGCGTGCAGAAAATTCCTGGCCAGAGGGGTATATGATACCTTTGATGTTGCGTCCATGGCCGCTGCTCAAGGTGTGGTGATGCGCAGACTCTCATGGCTGTGTGCCTCCGACCTGGAGAATACAATCCAGCAGCGGATTGCGGACTCCCCTTGCCGAGCGGACAACATTTTTGGAGAAAAAGTCGAACAGGTGGTAGAACAGCTCCACCAGCGGGATAACGCTTTCGACAAATTCTCCCGCCGGCAGCCTTCAGCATCTACCTCTTCAGGTAGACGTTTTTATGGGGGAAGGAAGACTGTTCCCTACTCTTCTGGTAAGCGTAGGTACAATCCTCCTTCTCGACAGCCTGCGGCCCAGGCTAAGCCCCAGCGCGCTCGCTCTCATCAGCAGCGTGCGCCTCAGCAAGGCCCCGCGGCTCCGCAGCAAAAGCAGGGGGCGAGCTTTTGACTGGCTCCAGCAGAACATAGCCGATGTCAAGGTGTCCGTGCCGGGCGATCTGCCGGTCGGAGGGAGGTTGAAAGTTTTTCACCAAAGGTGGCCTCTCATAACCTCCGACCAGTGGGTTCTCCAAATAGTCCGGCAAGGATACACCCTCAATTTGGCCTTGAAGCCTCCAAATTGCCCACCAGGAGCTCAGTCCTTCAGCTTCCAGCACAAGCAGGTACTTGCAGAGGAACTCTCGGCCCTTCTCAGCGCCAATGCGGTCGAGCCCGTGCCACCCGGGCAAGAAGGGCTGGGATTCTATTCCAGGTACTTCCTTGTGGAAAAGAAAACAGGGGGGATGCGTCCCATCCTAGACCTAAGGGCCATGAACAAATATCTGGTCAAGGAAAAGTTCAGGATGCTTTCCCTGGGCACCCTTCTCCCCATGATTCAGCAAAACGATTGGCTATGCTCTCTGGACTTAAAGGATGCTTATACACACATCCTGATACTGCCAGCTCACAGACAGTATCTTCGATTTCGTCTGGGATCACGTCACTTCCAGTACTGTGTACTACCCTTTGGGCTCGCCTCTGCGCCCAGAGTGTTCACGAAGTGCCTAGCTGTTGTAGCAGCAGCGCTTTGCAGGCTCAGAGTGCACGTGTTCCCTTATCTCGACGATTGGCTGGTGAAGAACACTTCCGAGGCAGGAGCTCTACAGTCCATGCAGATGACTATTCGACTCCTGGAGCTACTAGGGTTTGTAATAAATTACCCAAAGTCCCACCTTCTCCCAGTACAGAGACTCAAATTCATAGGAGCTCTGCTGGATTCTCGGACAGCTCGTGCCTATCTCCCGGAGACGAGGGCCAACAATCTGCTGTCCCTCGTCTCCCGGGTACGAGCGTCCCAGCAGATCACAGCTCGGCAGATGTTGAGATTGCTTGGCCACATGGCCTCCACAGTCCATGTGACTCCCATGGCTCGTCTTCACATGCGATCTGCTCAATGGACCCTAGCTTCCCAGTGGTTTCAGGCTGCTGGGGATCTAGAGGACGTGATCCACCTGTCCACGAGTTTTCTCAAATCCCTGTACTGGTGGACGATTTGGGCTAATTTGACTCTGGGACGCCCCTTCCAAATTCCTCAGCCACAAAAGGTGCTGACTACGGATGCATCTCTCCTGGGGTGGGGAGCTCATGTCGATGGACTTCACACCCAAGGAAGCTGGTCCCTCCAGGAACGCAATCTACAGATCAATCTCCTGGAGTTACGAGCGGTCTGGAACGCTCTGAAGGGTTTCAGAGATCGGCTGTCCCATCAAATTATCCAAATTCAGACAGACAACCAGGTTGCCATGTATTACATCAACAAGCAGGGAGGCACCGGATCTCGCCCCCTGTGTCAGGAAGCCGTCAGCATGTGGCTCTGGGCTCGCCGTCACGGCATGGTGCTCCAAGCCACTTATCTGGCAGGCGTAAACAACAGTCTGGCCGACAGGTTGAGCAGGATTATGCAACCTCACGAGTGGTCGCTCAATTCCAGAGTAATGCGCAAGATCTTCCAAGTGTAGGGCACCCCCGTGGTAGATCTCTTCGCATCTCGAGCCAACCACAAGGTCCCTCAGTTCTGTTCCAGACTTCAGGCCCATGGTCGACTGGCATCGGATGCCTTCCTCCTGGATTGGGGGGAAGGTCTGCTGTATGCTTATCCTCCCATACCTCTGGTGGGGAAGACTTTGTTGAAACTCAAACAAGACCGGGGCACCATGATTCTGATTGCTCCCTTTTGGCCGCGTCAGATCTGGTTCCCTCTTCTTCTGGAGTTGTCCTCCGAAGAACTGTGGAGATTGGAGTGTTTTCCGACCCTCATCACACAGGACGAAGGGGCGCTTCTGCATCCCAACCTCCAGTCTCTGGCTCTCACGGCCTGGATGTTGAGAGCGTAGACTTTGCCTCTTTGGGTCTGTCCGAGGGTGTCTCCCGTGTCTTGCTTGCTTCCAGAAAAGATTCCACTAAGAGGAGTTACTTCTTTTTATGGAGGAGGTTTGCCATCTGGTGTGACAGCAAGGCCTTAGATCCTCGCTCTTGTCCTATACAGACCCTGCTTGACTACCTTCTGCACTTGTCTGAGTCTGGTCTCAAGACCAACTCTGTAAGGGTTCACCTTAGCGCAATCAGTGCATACCATTACTGTGTGGAAGGTAAGCCGATCTCAGGACAGCCTTTAGTTGTTCGCTTCATGAGAGGTTTGCTTTTGTCAAAGCCCCCCGTCAAACCTCCTACAGTGTCATGGGATCTCAATGTCGTTCTCACCCAGCTGATGAAACCTCCTTTTGAGCCACTGAACTCCTGCCATCTGAAGTACTTGACCTGGAAGGTCATTTTCTTGGTGGCAGTTACTTCAGCTCGTAGAGTCAGTGAGCTTCAGGCCCTGGTAGCCCAGGCCCCTTACACCAAATTTCATCATAATAGAGTAGTCCTCCGCACTCACCCTAAGTTCTTGCTGAAGGTAGTGTCGGAGTTCCATTTGAACCAGTCAGTTGTCTTGCCAACATTTTTTCCCCGTCCTCATTCCTGCCCTGCTGAACGTCAGCTGCACACATTGGACTGCAAAATAGCATTGGCCTTCTATCTGGAGCAGACACAGCCCAACAGACAGTCCGCCCAATTGTTTGTTTCTTTTGATCCCAACAGGAGGGGAGTGGCTGTGGGGAAATGCACCATATCCAATTGGCTAGCAGATTGCATTTCCTTCACTTACGCCCAGGCTGGGCTGGCTCTTGAGGGTCATGTCACGGCTCACAATGTCAGAGCCATGGCTGCGTCAGTGGCCCACTTGAAGTCAGCCACTATTGAAGAGATCTGCAAAGCTGCGACGTGGTCATCTGTCCACACATTCACATCTCATTACTGCCTGCAGCAGGATACCCGACGCGACAGTCGGTTCGGGCAGTCAGTGCTTCAGAATCTGTTCGGGGTTTAGAATCCAACTCCACCCCCCTAGGCCCATGTTTTATTCTGTTCCAGGCTATACTCTCTGTTAGTTGGATAAGTTTTTAGGTCAATCTCAGTTATGTCCTCGCCGTTGCGAGGCCCAATTGACCATGTTTGTTGTTTTGAGTGAGCCTGGGGGCTAGGGATACCCCATCAGTGAGAACAAGCAGCCTGCTTGTCCTCTGAGAAAGCGAATGCTACATACCTGTAGAAGGTATTCTCCGAGGACAGCAGGCTGATTGTTCTCAAAAACCCGCCCGCCTCCCCTTTGGAGTTGTGTCTTCCCTTGTCTTTGTCTTGCTACTTACGGGACTGACGAACACGATCCGGTTCGGGCGGGAAGACGGCCGCGCATGCGCGGTGCGATTGGGCGCGCGAGAACTAGCAAAGGCCTTTGCTAGTGAAGTTTCCGATTGGAGGGGCTGCCATGGACGTCACCCATCAGTGAGAACAATCAGCCTGCTGTCCTCGGAGAATACCTTATACAGGTATGTAGCATTCGCTTCGCACGTCCTACCACCAGCCAAATATTAATGTTAAAAAATATCAAAAAACTTTTTTCATTAAAGATGAAAACAGCTGTTAGATATTTAAAGTTACTTAGCTTGGGTGCTGGTGCGAGCAAAATTGTAAATGTTCATAGAATATCTTCTCAAAACCGCACCCCAGTCATCTTATCCTGTCCATTGAACATGAATATGCAAAGAAGATAAATTTTGATGAAGTAATTGACAAATTTGCAGAAGTTAAGGCTCGAAAACAAACTATAATTTTGTTCTTCTTCATTACTGCAACACACCAATTTGTAGGTTTTCCACATCTTTTTTCAAAAAATACATTACTGTAATTAAAAAGTATTAATCCTTCACTTTTTCCCTTTTTTGTATTGTAATATTTATTTTGTTTGTTTTTACTGGCGTGATGATTATGTCTTCAAGTTTCAATAAAAGAAAATGTTCATGTTCACTGTCTGTTTCTTTTCTGACCATTTATCTCATTTCATGATTATTGCTAAAAATAATTTTTTCATGGGAGGGGGGGGGGGGGTGTTAAAAAAAGGTCCGCCCCGAGTGTCAAGTATGCTAGCTACGCCACTGACTGTAACACAAGCTAATGAAATCACGGAGCCCAATACCCCACATCCACCACAATGCAATGCTGATGTGACCCTGTAGTGCACCCGAGAGCCACATATGACCCAGGGAAAGGCTGTGAGAGGACCAAACACATTCTGCTATCATGGAGGTGGGTACGGCATTTGAGGCTGGCATACAGGCTGGGAAAAAAGTTTTTAAAGTGGGGGTTTTTTTGGTGGGAGGGGGTTAGTGACCACTGGGGGAGTCCAGGGAGGTCATCCCCGATTCCCTCCAGTGGGCAGTTGGGGCACTTTTTTGGGACTTGTTCGTGAAAAAAAAGGGTCCAAAAAAAGTGACCCAAAATCGCAGTAAAAACGCCTTTTTTTTCGATTATCAGCTACAGACACCCATCTCTCCTCGGCTGATAACCACGCCCCAGTCCCGCCTCTGACACGCCCCCGTCAACTTTATTCATTTCCGCGACGGAGTGCAGTTGGAAACGCCCAAAATCGGCTTTCGATTATACTTGGGCGCCTTTGTGAGAAAAACGCCCATCTCCCGATTTGGGTTGAAATATAGGCGTTTTTCTCTCTCGATTATAAGCTGGATAGTGTCATACAAGTAATTTAAAAGTTTCATTTTAGTTAAAAGGGCCCTGTTTACTAAGGGGCCCTTTTACAAAGGCACGCTGAAAAATGGCCTGCAGTAGTGTAGATGCGTGTTTTGGACATGCAGAATCATTTTTCAGCGCACCTGTAAAAAAATGCCTTTTTAACATTTTTTCCGAAAATGGATGTGCAGCAAAATGGAAATTGCCGCATGTCCATTTTGGGTCTGAGACCTTACCGCCAATCATTGATGTAGCGGTAAAGTCTCACACAGTAACCTGGTTTTAATAACCTACGCGCATCAAATGCCACTTGGCGTGCGTCCAATACACGTGTCCAAGAATAGAAATTATTTTTCAGACGCGTATATTGGACGTGTCAAAAATGAAATTATTGCAAGAGTCACGTGGTAACTCCATTTTGGTGCACATTGGGCACACGTTGGGCACACGTAGACGCTTACGCGGCTTAGCAAAAGGGCCCCCAAGTCTCGCTGTAGGCACGCTAACTTTTTAGCACGTTCTAATGCTAGACACCCATATATTACTGGGTGTCTCTCTAGCATTAGCGCATGCTTAAAAAGTGCACCTACAGTGTGGCTTAGTAAACAGGACTCTAAGGACCCCTTTTACCAAGCTGTGGCAAAAAGGTGCCTGAGCTGGCATTGGTGCATGTTTTTGATGCGTGCCAAGGCCTCCTTTTACCACAACGGGTAAAAGATTGGTCTTTTCTTCAGGAAGTGGACGCACAGCAAGTGTCGCCCAGCTTTTTTGGGATGGCATTAAGGGCTCCCACACTAACCCGGTGGCAACCGGGCAGCGTACAGTAGGGCCCGATTACCGCCAGGTACACACTGGTGCTACAAAAATTAAAATACTTTTGTAGCACCAGATATGACGGTGCGCTGGAGTTGGGAACTACTGCCGGGCTGCTGCAGTAGTCCGGCGGTACTTCCTTTTTAGCGAGCAGTAAGCCCACGGGCTTACCGCCACTTTGTAAAAGGGCACCTAAGTGTCTTTTAACAGGATCAGGACAGTAATTGCAATGACCTGTCAGTATCTGACCTTGCTCTCTTTCTACCCTAGGGAAGCAAATGATAGAGACATATTTTGACTTTCGGCTGTACCGCCTCTGGAAGACTCGGCAGCACTCCAGGCTTCTGGACTATGATGACATCTTGTGAGCCTTGAAAGAACCCTCATGAGTAGAAGGGGAAGCAATTACTTCACACTGTCTTAGAAAAAAGGTCTTGATGAGAAGACTTAATTTTTTGAGGCTAGCCTATTGTGCAGCCCAAAAGATAAGGCAATGGAAGAGAGGATGAACGGGGCTGTAAAGCCATTGAGAATGTGTGCCATAAGATGTTTCTGTGGAAACAGGG
The DNA here is from genome assembly GCF_901765095.1 of Microcaecilia unicolor. Lineage (NCBI taxonomy): Eukaryota > Metazoa > Chordata > Amphibia > Gymnophiona > Siphonopidae > Microcaecilia > Microcaecilia unicolor. The sequence continues at coordinate 234,284,065 of NC_044036.1, forward strand.
ACTGAAGGGGGAAAATGTCTTGAGCCTCTGAAGCCTTCAAGAAGAGGTTGGTCAGGGAGGTAGTTTAGTGGCATGAAGACAGAAATTCCTTGCAAGACGGAGTTCAATTTGAGGTCCCCGTAAGACATTTAACTCAGGTTTTCAAAGAAACTTGAAAAATGAATCCTTGCACTAATATACAATGCTGTCCTTTACTGCCAAGGTGACTTTTCTGCTGAATCCAGGTGACTTCCATCCATCTATTTGCTGTGCAAAGGATAAAACTGAAACAAAGTACAGACCATAGTTACCATGGTTCTGCAAGGTTGGATAGAGGACTTACAAAAACAAATCTAAATGTGAATACATTTAAATATTATCATGGTGGGGTAAATGGTTTTCTAAGGAAGTTCATAGGAAATAAATGTAATTTTTATACATAGAACTATCATATATAATTAGTAAAGGAAAAAATAAATAGAATGAACAGGTTTGTCAGTAGCCAATAGCTGAGATAGAACTAATCAGAAAGGATCCTGACAGTAGGATAGATAATATATAGTGGTATATAATCACCATCAACATTGGTTTTCATGTTAACCGGGGAATATGCATGTTTGACTAAGCAACTCTAGACTTGTAATGATTTTTCAGAGTAGCTGTGTGCTCTACATGTACTTACTCTTAGAAAATGTATATTGTGCTCACTTGGTTATCCCTGCCCCTGAACAGGCTACTCTGTTAAACTGCATTTGTTGCAAGCAAAACCACATGTTTTGCTGGATGATAGAGTGATGCCAATGCATATGACTGTGTGAGATCTTGGTAGATTTCAATAAGCTGTATGCTGTGCTATGTACTAGAGGTCTATAGTCTGCAGAATGTCATGCTCCCATTAACGTATAGCCTTGTTTTTCGGGAGAATGATCCCTTCTAGTGTTGTAGAAGTAAATCATTTGGCAGTATAGCTGATCTTTAGAAATTTGAATGGTTCTTATGAAATTTTTTTTGGAGCTATGAGTAGCTGCATGCTAAATCTTTCAAGTGATAAGTTTGAGTTTTGACCTATGGGCCGTGGAATTTCACCACTGAAAGTCTCAGACTTTCTGAATGATTAAGATATTATTTTGTTTTTGCCAAGCCTGCTTAGGACTTTTTGGGTTGTGCATAGCTCTTGTTTTTAGCCACCCATGATATTTGTAATCCATATAGCTATGGTGCATAAGCTAGGATATTCATAATATCTAGTGAGTCCCTAGCCTTCTACTGTTGTACTACTTTCATACCTACACGAGCTCCACATAAATCAATGATCCTGTTTAGAAGGGAATTCCCATCTTTTGTGTTTCATAAAATTGAAGCCCAGCTTATTTCAAGGTGTGTTTAAAGTATAATTTTCATCTCCTAATATCTTATTTCAAGTAGTGAAGACTAATTTGGGAGAATATTCCCCTAGATTCTGGAGAAAATGAGGTGGGAGAATGTACAAGAGGACCCTGCCAGCCCTCGCTGACCACGGTGGTTACCACTGACCTCAGTTGGGGGAACAGGGACAGCACACTGCCCTACCAGTCTACCCCCCACCACCAAAACGAGGAACACCTACGCCCAGGTCGCAGCTCCTGTTCACTCAACTTCCAGACCTGCACCTTTCAGCTTGTTCCAGTCCATCTGCTCCAGCTCGTTCTAGTCCACCTGATCCAGCTTGTTCCAGATTGTTCCAGCCCTGCTGCTCAGCTCTCCTCTGCTCCAGCTTGTTCCAGTCCATCTGCTCCAGCTTGTCCCAGTCTGCCTGATCCAGCTTGTTCCAGCCTGCTCCAGTCCTGCTGCTCAGCTCTCCTCTGCTCCAGCTTGTTCCAGTCCATCTGCTCCAGCTTGCCCCAGTCCTGCTGCTCAGCTCTCCTCTGCTCCAGCCTGTTCCAATCCATCTGCTCCAGCTTGTCCCAGTCCGCCTGACCCAGCTTGTTCCAGTCCTGCTGCTCAGCACTCCTCTGCTCCAGCTTGTTCCAGTCCGCCTGATCCAGCTTGTTCCAATCCGTCTGTTCCAGCTTGTCCCAGTTCTGCTGCTCCACTCTCTTCTGCTCCAAATTATTCCAGCTTGTTCCAGTCCTGCCGCTGAGCTCTCCACTGCTCAGCTGTCCTCTGCTCCAGCTTGTTCCAGTCGCATCGCATCAGCCCCAACCGACCTGCCTGCTTGTCTGCCCATCAACTTGCCTGCTTGTCAGCCCATCAACTACCTGCCTTCAAGCCCTGCCTACCCGCCAGCCCTTCTATTCCTAGTTGTTGCCTGCTGTTCCAGTTTTAAGCCTCCAGTCCTACTTTCCTGTTCTATCTGTTGCTTAACACCTCAGTCACTACATATGCACCTGTAAACACTCAGTCACTACTCATGGTCCCTATACACATTCTTTTCCTTGCCCTGTCCCTTCCTAATCTTTTTCCCCTCCCCCTACCGCTGTCTACCGCAGAAACTCACTGCCCATCTATGTCCTCTCCCGTCCTGCTCACTACTACAATACCCTACCCACCCCTGTCCTCACCATCTCTCCTATCCCCCTCTGATCTTCTCTTATCTCCCTCCACCGTCCTAGCTCTCAACCTTCAACACTTCCTTCCTGCCATTAACCCATCCCCATTCCTCCTAAGCGCATCCCGTCTTCGTCGCCCTACCTCCCCCACCCTCCTCCGCACTCTCTTGCTCCTTCTCCTGCTATCCGCGGGAGACATCAATCCCAATCCAGGTCCCCCACACTTGTCCTCGTCCACCTCACCATCTCTCCTATCCCCCTCCTCCTATCCATGCAAACGATTCTGGGATGTCTCCAATCTCATCTCTATTCCCCTCCTCCCTCCCCTTCTCGTGTGCCCTGTGGAATGCCCGCTCAGTCTGCAACAAACTTTCCTTCACCCATGATCTCTTCATCTCCCCTTCAACTGCTCGCCCTAACTGAAACCTGGCTTACCCCCGACGACTCTGCCTCAGTCGCGGCCCTGTGCCATGGAGATTATCTTTTCTCCCACACTCCCCGCCCAATTGGCCGTGGAGGAGGAGTCGGGTTTCTACTTTCGCCCTCCTGTAGTTATCAACCCCTCCACCTATCGCAGTCTCACTGCTTCTCATCCTTTGAAGTTCACTCCATCCGTCTATTCTAACCGCTGCCACTCAGAGTTGCAGTCATTTACTGCCCCCCTGATAAGTCCCTCCCTTCCTTTCTTACCGACTTCGATGCCTGGCTCTCCGTTTTTCTTGAACCCTCATCTCCGTCCCTCATTCTTGGAGACTTTAAAATACACGCTGATGACCCATCCGACTCTTACGCTTCTCAGTTCCTCACTCTGACATCCTCCTTCAACCTCCAGCTGAGCTCCACCACCCCTACTCACCAAACTGGCCATTGTCTTGACCTCGTCCTCTCCTGTACCTGCTCACCCTCCAATTTCTGCGCCTCTGCTCTTCCTTTCTCAGATCATCACCTGATCACCTTCACACTTCATCACCCTCCCCCTCACTCCCGCCCAACACTAACCACTACTTTCAGGAATCTCCAGGCTGTCGACCCTCCCACCTTATCCTCTAGATAAGTACATAAGTAATGCCACACTGGGAAAAGACCAAGGGTCCATCGAGCCCAGCATCCTATCCACGACAGCGGCCAATCCAGGCCAAGGGCACCTGGCAAGCTTCCCAAACGTACAAACATTCTATACATGCTATTCCCGGAGTTGTGGATTTTTCCCAAGTCCATTTAGTAGCGGTTTATGGATTTGTCCTTCAGGAAACTGTCTAACCCCTTTTTAAACTCTGCCAAGCTAACCGCCTTCACCACGTTCTCCGGCAATGAATTCCAGAGTTTAATTACGCGTTTGGTGAAGAAAAAGTTCTCCGATTTGTTTTCAATTTACTACACTGTAGTTTCATTGCATGCCCCCTAGTCCTAGTATTTTTGGAAAGCGTGAACAGACGCTTCACATCCACCTGTTCCACTCCACTCATTATTTTATATACCTCTATCATGTCTCCTCTCAGCCGTCTCTTCTCCAAGCTGAAAAGCCCTAGCCTCCATAGTCTTTCTTCATAGGGAAGGAGGCTAGAGGAAACTGCCCACCTTCTTTCCTCCTCGAAATGCACCACCTGTTCCTCTGATCCCATCCCCACCAACTTACTAAACACCATCTCTCCTACTGTCACCCCCCCCCCCCCCCATCTGTCATATCCTCAACCTCTCTCTCTCCACTGCAACCATCCCTGACACCTTCAAGCATGTTGTAGTCACACCACTTCTCAAAAAACCATCACTAGACCCTACCTGTCCTTCCAACTACCGCCCCATCTCCCTCCTACCCTTCCTCTCCAAGATACTTGAACACGCCGTTCACAGCCGCTGCCTTGATTTTCTCTCCTCTCATGCCATCCTTGATCCGCTTCAATCAGGTTTTTGCCCTCTACACTCGACAGAAACAGCACTCACTAAAGTCTGTAATGACCTGTTTCTTGCCAAATCCAAAGGTCACTACTCCATCCTCATCCTCCTTGACCTATCTGCCGCTTTTGACACTGTGTCAATCATGATTTACTTCTTGCTGCACTATCCTCATTTGGGTTCCAGGGTTCTGTCCTCTCCTGGTTCTCCTCTTATCTCTCTCACCGTACCTTCAGAGTACATTCTCATGGATCTTCCTCCAACCCCATCCCGCTCTCTGTTGGAGTTCCTCAGGAATCTGTCCTTGGACTCCTTCTTTTTTTCAATCTACACCTCTTCCCTGGACTCGTTGATCTCATCTCATGGTTTCCAATATCATCTTTATGCTGACGACACCCAGCTTTATCTCTCCACACCAGACATCACTGCGGAAACCCAGGCCACGGTATCGGCCTGCTTATCCAACATTGCTGCCTGGATGTCCAACCGCCACCTGAAACTGAACATGGCCAAGACCGAGCTCATTGTCTTTCCACCCAAACCCACTTCTCCTCTCCCTCCACTCTCTATTTCAGTCGACAACACCCTCATCCTCCCCGTCCCATCTGCCCGCAACCTCGGAGTCATCTTCGACTCCTCCCTCTCCTTCTCTGCCCATATCCAGCAGACAGCCAAAACCTGTCGCTTCTTTCTCTATAACATCAGCAAAATTCGTCCCTTCCTCTCCGAGCACACCACCCAAACTCTCATCCACTCTCTCATCACCTCTCGCCTTGACTTCTGCAACCTACTCTTCACTGGCCTCCCACTTAACCATCTATCCCCCGTTCAATCCGTTCAGAACTCTGCTGCCCGTCTTATCTTCCACCTAGACCGATTTGCTCATATCACTCCTCTCCTCAAGTCACTTCACTGGCTTCCGATCAGGTACCGCATACAGTTCGAGCTTCTCCTACTAACCTACAAATGCACTCAATCTGCAGCCCCTCATTACCTCTCTACCCTCATCTCCCCTTACGCTCCTACCCGTAACCTCCGCTCACAGGACAAATCCCTCCTCTCAGTAACCTTCTCCACCACTGCCAACTCCAGGCTCCGCCCTTTCTGCCTCGCCTCACCCTATGCTTGGAATAAACTCCTTGAGCCCATACGCCAAGCCCCCTCCCTACCCATCTTCAAATCCTTGCTCAAAGCCCACCTCTTCAATGTTGCTTTCGGCACCTAACCATTGTACCTCTATCCAGGAAATCTAGCCTGCCCCAATTTGACTGACTGCACTTTTGTCCTTTAGATTGTAAGCTCCTTTGAGCAGGGACTGTCCTTCTTTGTTAAATTATACAGCGCTGTGTAACCCTGGTAGCGCTTTAGAAATGTTAAATAGTAATAGTAGTAGTAGAATAACCAGGATGTCGCACGAGAATATTTTTAATCCTATCCTGGGTTTCATGTCTTAATTAAGCTACAGTAAATTCTGGCACAGCACCAATAATTAGATAGAATTGAAAGGACTAATGGTCTTCATTCCATATCATTTTGCTTAGGGCATTGTCCAGGTATCTTTGAAGTAGCTGTAGTGCATTGGTTGTGATTCTGTTCCCTGGTCAAGTACATTGTTCATTTATTGTTTGGATAAAGCACCTAAAACCTGCTGCTCACCAGATTAGCCCTGTCCTCTCTACTGGTTTTAAGCAGCAAAATTAGATTCTGCTTTCTTTTAATCTTTTAAGAATGTAACTGGAGATACTCCTTGCAGCTCCTCTTTTAGGCTAAGAAGTTGCTGTCACCAATACAGTAAAAGGAAGGATGCCAAAAGGTGTCCACTAAGTTGAAAATGACTGTAGCACATACAATACCAATTAAATGATATAGCTTGCAATGCAAAAAAATATTTGCCTGCTGAAAAAATGTTTGCTAATAAATTTCTTAATATAACCATGGCATATTCATTAGGTGCTTGTTATGCTTCAAAGACATGTGAAGCAGGAAATTTAGTGCTTGATAGCTAAATGACTATAAAATACAATTAATTATAGCAGGACACTGGGTAATTTTATTTATTAAAGATGAAAAATATCCATGGTTAATATATGGAATCTGATAGTAGATAAAGCCCATAAAGTATTGTATGCAACATCCTTCTTCCTTATTTTTATTTAAGATATTTTTACATAGTTTGGGGCGACAACTAATTATAAGATGAATTTCCCCAGTATAGTCAACTAAAATTCGAGAGCAACAAAAACTTTGGGATCATCACTTATATTTGTCCATTGATATTTTCATGCTGAGCATGCTCAAATTGGGAGCCCCTTGCCACTTGCACACTGTTAATCTGGCTTTTCTTTAACATTTGGCTGGCTAAAAATTCCTGCAGCAACATTTCATGGGGTTGGAAGAAGATTCTATAACAGCTTTTATAGGGGTATTTTCCAGAACATAATTTGCAGCAAGCTGATAGTCCGTGACAGGATGCAAAAAATATCACTACAGTAAGAGATGAAATTAACAAGATGAAATCAAGATTAGGACAATATTTTGAGACACGTATAGCTGCAGAATATAGTTTACATTTCACTTGGTTTATTGCACTTTTAAAACCGAAGAATCATCAGATATACTTTATTGGCATATATCCAGTTTAGTAAACCTGGTAGCATAAATGTAGCATCATTAGAACTATAGAAAATAATACTAGAAATACTCTTGGAAGGCCCATTTATATATAAATGGATACAAACATGATTATATACAGTAGATATTGTATGAAATATAATTGACATTTTTAGAGATAGATGTGGGTTATATACTGCTCTCCTTTATTTCTATGTAGGGATACATAGTTGAATGTTTTGTTGTTCTGGTGGTACAATATGGGGTGTACTGAACTAATCCTGTACTTTCCCAAAGATTTAACCACACTTAAGTAATATATTTAGGCACTGCTTTATATTTGTGCTCAGGCTGGGCAGAGGCCTTCAGAAATATTTTGTAGTCTTCTGAACTATGTGTACTCAGATGTGAATTATGCGTTTCTTCCTACATCTGGCTATCGTTTAATCTACCCACTGCTCTTGTATGGGCAACCTTGTTGTTTACAAGCATCTGCCTTCTTTCAAAAAAGCTGGCTGTAGTGCAAATATCATTAAATTACCCCCTTTTCCAATACGGGGCCTTTTCCCAACATCTTTGCTCTGGTTTTTCTGGCTGTTGTATGTACCATATTAAATTCCTAATGGCGGAAGGAACAAACCAACCAACCAAGTTTGCTTGTTTCAGGAGATGCTGCTCCAAAAATGTGAACAGGTCAGGTTTTGAAATGATTCTGTGTATTTGAATTCAGAAATGTATTTATTGTGCTTTATCCTTCAGCAGTTTTTGACTGTCCTTCATATATGAATAGTAAAACATTTTTTTAATCTTTTCATGAGAACTCAGCAGTAATAAATATTAAGAGGAACTCGTGTATGCTTCGCTGGTAAATTCTTCCTTTATCTCAGTTCCTTCCAGTGAAGATGAAGTTCCTTTGCAAATAACAGAGATCATGCCTTACCTAATGGCTAAGCATCAGAGATATCGCATATTCATCTACTTTACAGGTCTAATTATAAACACAAAGATAAATAATTAGCTGCATCAGAGCAAATTACTGTAAGCCAGAATGCCTGGATATGATCTTTATTCCATGCAATGTATATCGCATATGTTATTTTGGATATTTGTGCTATAGATTTTGATGAAGAATCTTTTTTTTTTCCATTTACAATAAAAATGTAGCCCCTTCAAATTAAGAAATGTGGGGGGTTTTCTGTATAGTCAGACTTATTATACCTGAACGTCAGGAGACAAAGGGTCAAGATAACAAAGAAAGATATATGTACAGCCTTGACTATGTTTTGAATACACAAATTTATTTTCTTGTCTATTAGAAAAGCTGTTTTTTATTCATTACCTATTAATGATGCCACTAGTTGTTGAAAAGTGGTAGTTCCCATCCCCCAGGACATTTTCAGAGAGATTAGTCTTCAGGTGTCAACTGGTGTGCCAATGTTATATAGCAGCAACAAGTCCTAGAGGCCAGCGTGTATGCAGGTCCCTGGAGCACTTTTAGTGGGTACCGCAGTGCACTTCAGCCAAGTGGACCCAGGCCCATCCCCTCTACCTGTAACACTTGTGCTGGTAAATGGGAGGTCTCCAAAACCCACTGTACCCACATGTAGGTGCCCCCTTCACCCCTAAGAGGCATGGTAGTGTTGTACATTTGTGGGTTTTGGGGGAGGGGGGTGGTAAGGGAGCTATGCATGTGGGAGCGTTGTCTGAAGTCCACTGCACTGACCTCTAGGGTGCCCAGTTGGTGTCTTGGCATGTCAGGGGGGGCGAGTGTACTATGAATCGTGGCCCCTCCCATGACCAAATGGCTCGGATTAGGACGTTTTTGAGCTGGGCGTTTTTAGTTTCCATTATCGCTAAAAAAACCAAACGCCCAGCTGAAAAACGTCCATTTTTTTCGAAAATACGGTCTGTCCCGCCTCTTCATTTACCCGTTTTCGGACATAGACGCCCATGGAGATAGGCGTTCGCATTCGATTATGCCCCTCTATGTATACAATTTTGTGACTCTCAGAGCGTCAGGTATATTATATTATGCTAGCAAGCCAGTGTCAGTAGACAATATCATCAGGATAGTAATAATAAGATTCAACTCACTAGTGTTACAATGGGGTAATGGAAGCAAAAGTTAGCACAGATTTGATTGTATGTATACAGTTCCGCTGCACTCAGAGCATCAAGTATCCATACATAATGTTACAATGGGGTAATGGAAGCAAAGTTAGCCAAAGTTAGCACAGATTTTGTTGTATGTATAAAATAAAGTACTGCGGTTATCAGAGCATTAGTATACATACGCAGGAGTTGTAAAGGTTCAATTACAGAGGGTCATAATAGTACAAGTTGTGCAGTATCGTTGTTGTACTGCTCACCGTAATCTCCACGTGGTTCTCTGTAGTCCGGGTTCCGGTGTCTGATGAGCAGGTGAAGTTCACTCTGCAGTCGGTTTATCCCGGTGTTGGCTTCTGCTTGGTCGAAGTGATCAATTGGTCATCTTCTCTGTTGCAATCTATCTCTGCAGGTCATGGTGAATTCCTCACTACGACCTCCACGTGCGTTTTTGTCTCCACTGGTCACAGTGAGTTCCTCACTGTAGTCTTCGTTTATGTTTCAGTCGTTGCTGGCAAATTCCTCACTGCACGCTTTAATCGTTTGGATGAGACACGCTGGTAGGTCTGGGTGACTCTGGGGGTCGTTCGATTGTCTTCCTGGGGGCTCGGATATCTGTTCGTGTTGCCTCGCATTTGGATGGGGCATGTGCGTGGACCTAGTCACTTCAGAAAGCCCGCTCCGCTGTTCCTGGAGGCTCTGGCACTCTTCTCGGGTCACCACGCCCTGGAATAGGTGCGCTAACGAGGGCAATACTCGCACTTTGGTGGACGGGTCCGCCGGCTTCCAAGCTGGTCTTAAAACCTGTGTCGGTGAGACCGTGGAATGTCAGCCTCGTTAGTGGCCGAGTTGGGCCTCCGGATCAGCGTCGCTGTGGTCGCGGGGTGTCGGCGTTCAGATGGGCTGTCTGGGTCATTTAAATGTGCACCTTAGATTGGAGCGATCGACGCTGGTTTTTGTGCGGAGACCTCGGAAAGTCGGCCTCGTTAGCCATCTATGTGAACGCTCCCTTGCAGTTATGTGCTATACCACTTTATGTACATTGTTACAGAATAGTGCTTAATCACCCTACTGTCACTTACTTGTGAAAGTGCTAGTTTTCTATATAGTGGCATGTAAATGCAAGTGCCCAGTTATAGAATTGCTCTTATGAGGGACAGCAGACTATGATTTTTGATCATGTAAAATCATGTATATCTGTTTTTTATTAACCTTATGATGCCCAATAAAAAGTAAGAATCCAACTTTTTCCAGGACCAGTATGGCTTTGTGTAGCATGACCAGGCATTCAAACCCCAGGTCTCTGGGAGGGCTGTAAACAAACAAATGGAAGCAGCTTTAACATATAAACAAAACCCCTTTAATTCAGAACAGTAATTCAAAGACTAAACAGAGAGGGGGCAATTCTATACCAAGGTCATAGGTGTAGTTTGGCTACTTCATTTGGGGACGGACAGACAAGGAATAGAGAGTTCAGAATGGCAGCAGGAATAGAAGTTTCTCCCCCTCCCCTCAAATAGGTATTGATTAGCCTACTCTCTCCCTTCCATTTCTTTTGTTTTCACCTTTTTGTGTGTTTCCCGTTATTCCCCTATACTCTTCCATTAGTCTCTCCTCCTTGTCATTTTTCCACACATATTCTTCCACCCCAACTCTCCATAATTCCATTCACCTCTTTCCCTCATCTCTTTCTTCACATACCTAACCTCTACACCACCCTCTTCCTCTTTCCTTTTTTCTTCTGACCCTCCCCACATCTTTCCACCCCACCCTTCTCAGCATTTTTGCCTTTCCTCATCTCCCTCCTTCCTTACCCTGCCTCTCCTCTTGCTTTTTTCCATCTCTTCCCTCCACTTTCTATCCTTTATTTATCTCTTTCCTTCTCATTCCTTACTCTCTCCCCTTCCCCCTCCCCAGTACACTCTCGTATCTCTCTTCTTTTTCTTTCTACTCCTAGCACACTCTTTCACTTTCCTCCCCTTCTCTTACCTTCCTCCTCCCCAGTACACACTCCTCTCTCTCTCTCTCTCTCTCTGTCCCTTTTTGGTTTTTTTTCACCTTCCTAGAACTCTTCCTCCGGGGCAGCAGAACATCTTTTTACTTGGAAAGGCCAAACAAACCAAACTGTCTCTGCCCCCTTGCCCTCCCCACAGTGCAGATGCACACTCTCACCTTTGTCCTGTCCCCCTTCCTTTTTCTCTCACCTTTTTCTCTCGCCTCTGCCTCTATGCCCCCTTTCTCCAGCATCCACCTCTCCCCCATCCCTAGCATCCATTCCCTCAGCTCTACCCATACTCCCTTCCCCAGCATCTGTCCACCTACTTTCTTCTCCAATATTCATTTACCCTGTCTTTCCTACTTGCCCCAGCATCTGTCCATCTGCTACTCCAGCTCCATCTCCCGCTGCATAAGCCCTTGCTTTGACCATGTCACACTGTCTGTCCTCCTTTCTTAGTCAAAAAAATTCACTCAAGCTTAATCGAAATAAATCAGAAAATCAAACAAAATAGAAAATTACAATAAGCAAAGCACAGGGATTCAAAGACACTACCATGTTACTACTACTACTACTACTATTTAACATTTCTAAAGCGCTACTAGGGTTACGCAGCGCCGTACAGTTTAACATAGGACAGTCCCTGCTCAAAGAGCTTTCAATCTAAAGGACAAGTGTACAGTCAATCAAGAAGGGGCAGTCAAATTGGGGCAGTCTAGATTTCCTGAAAGGTATAAAGGTTAGGTGCCGAAGGCAACATTGAAGAGGTGGGATTTGAAGATGGGTAGGGAGGGGGCTTGGCGTAAGGGCTCAGGAAGTTTATTCCAGGCATAGGGTGAGGCGAGGCAGAATGGGCGAAGCCTGGAGTTGGCAGTGGTGGAGAAGGGTACTGAGAGGAGGGATTTGTCCTGTGAGCGGAGGTTTCAGGTGGGAACGTAAGGGGAGATGAGGGTAGTGAGGGGCTGCAGACAGTGCATTTGTAGGTGAGAAGGAGAAGCTTGAACTGTATGCGGTATCTGATCGGAAGCCAGTGAAGTGACCTGAGGAGAGGGGTGATATGAGTATATCGGTTCAGGCAGAATATAAGACGTGCAGCAGAGTTCTGAACTGATTGAAGGGGGGATAGATGGTTAAGTGGGAGGCCAGTGAGGAGTAGGTTGCAGTAGTCAAGGCGAGAGGTAATGAGAGCATGGATGAGAGTACGGGTGGTGTGCTCAGAGAGGAAAGGGCAAATTTTGCTGATGTTAAAGAGGAAGAAGCGACAGGTCTTAGCTGTCTGTTGGATGTGCGCAGAGAAGGAGAGGGAGGAGTCGAAGATGAATCTGAGGTTGCAGGCGGATGAGACGGGGTGGATGAGGGTGTTATCAACTGAAATCGAGAGCGGTGGAAGAGGAGAAGTGGGATTTGGTGGAAAGACGATAAGCTCGGTCTTGGCCATGTTCAGTTTCAGGTGGCGGTTGGACATCTATGCAGCAATGTCGGATAAACAGGCCGATACTGTGGCCTGGGTCTCCGCGGTGATGTCTGGTGTGGAGAGATACAGCTGGGTGTCATCAGCATAAAGATGATACTGGAAACCATGAGATGAGATCAGAGAGCCCAGGAAAGAGGTGTAGATTGAAAAAAGAAGGGGTCCAAGGACAGATCCCTGGGGAACTCCAACAGAGAGCGGGATGGGGGTGGAGGAAGATCCATGAGAGTGTACTCTGAAGGTGCGATTGGAGAGATAGGAGGAGAACCAGGAGAGGACGGAGCCCTGGAACCCAAATGAGGACAGTGTGGCAAGAAGTAAATCATGATTGACAGTGTCAAAAGCGGCAGATAGATCGAGGAGGATGAGGATGGAGTAGTGGCCTCTGGATTTGGCAAGAACGGGTCATTACAGACTTTAGAGAGTGCTGTTTCTGTCGAGTGTAGAGGGCGAAAACCAGATTGAAGCGGATCGAGGATGGCCTGAGAGGAGAGAAAATCAAGGCAGCGGCTGTGAATGGCGCGCTCAAGTATTTTGGAGAGGAAGGGTAGGAGGGAAATGGGGCGGTAGTTGGAGGGACAGGTAGGGTCAAGTGATGGTTTTTTGAGGAGAGGTGTGACCACGGCATGCTTGAAGGTGTCAGGGATGGTTGCAGTGGAGAGAGAGAGGTTGAGGATATGACAGATGGAGGGGGTGACAATATGAGAGATGGTGTTAAGTAAGTTGGTGGGGATGGGATCAGAGGAACAAGTGGTGCATTTCGAGGAGGAAAGAAGGCGGGTGGTTTCCTCCTCGGTGATATCAGGAAAGGAGGAGAAAGAGGCCAGAGTTGGTTGGTTGAGGGGGGGGGGGGGGGGGGTTGAAGGGTGAAGAGGAGGAGGTGGCTTGGTAGTGAACTCAAGGTTGATCTTTTGCACTTTGTCGCTGAAGTAGTCAGCCAATGATTGAGGAGAGAGTGAGGGGGTGGGAGCGGAAGGTACTTTGAGGAGGGAGTTAAGGGTGGCGAAGAGACGACGAGGGTTGGAGCTGAGAGAGTTGGTCAATTGGGTGTAGTAGTCCTGTTTGGCAAGGAATAGGGAGGACTGGAAGGAGGATAGCATGAATTTGTAATGAAGGAAATCTGAATAGGCGCGAGTTTTCCTCCAGAGGCATTCAGCAGATCGGGCGCAGGAGCGAAGGTGATGGATGCAAGGGGTCAACCAGGGCTGGGGATTAGTATGCCTTGAGGGACGGGGGATGGATGGTGCGAGGGTGTTGAGCGGAGGAGAGAGTGGCATTGTAAGCGGAGACAGCCTTGTCGACAGACTCGGAGGACATGATGGAGGGGAGGAGACCAGAAATACTAGAGGATAAGGTGGGAGGGTCAATAGCCTGGAGATTTCTGGAAGTAGTGGTTAATGTTGGACGGGGCTGAGGGGGGGTGAAGATGTGTGAAGGTGATCAGGTGATGATCCGAGAGAGGAAGAGCTGAGGCGTGGAAATTGGAAGGTGAGCCAGAAGAGGAGAGGATGAGGTCAAGACAATGGCCATTTTTGTGGATAGTGGTGGTGGAGCATAGCTGGAGGTTGAAGGAGGATGTTAGAGTGAGGAACTGAGAAGCATGAGAGTCGGAAGGGTCATCAGCGTGTATGTTAAAGTCTCCGAGAATGAGGGATGGAGATGAGGGATCAAGAAAAACAGAAAGCCAGGCATCGAAGTCAGTGAGGAAGGAAGAGAGAGATTTATCAGGGGGGTGGTAAATGACTGCCACTCTGAGTGGCAACGGGTAGAATAGACGGATGGCGTGGGCTTCAAAGGATGAGAAGCAGTGAGATTGCGGTAGGAGGAGGGGTTGGAAACTACAGGAGGGCGAGAGTAGTAGCCCGACGCCTCCACCGCGGGCAGCTGGGCGGGGAGTTTGGGAGAAGAGATAACCTCCATGGCATAGGGCCGCGATTGAGGCAGAATCATCAGGGGAGAGCGAGGTCTCAGGGCGAGCAGCTGAAGGGAACGAGAGATGAAGAGATCATGGGTGAAGGGAAGTTTGTTGCAGACCGATCGGGCATTCCACAGGGCACATGAGAAGGGGAGGGAAGAGGAGGGGAGGAGAGGAATAGAGATGAGATTGGAGACATCCCGGAATCGTTTGCAGGGATAGGACAAGGACAGGTGGGGGGGACCTGGATTGGGATTGATGTCTCCCGCGGATAGCAGGAGGAGGAGCAAGAGAGTGCGGAGGAGGGTGGGGGAGGTAGGGCGGCGAAGGCGACGAAGACGGGAAGGACTTAGGAGGAATGGGGATGGGTTAATGGTAGGAAGGAAGTGTTGAAGGTTGAGAGCTAGGAATGAGGAGGGGGACAGGAGAGATGGTGAGGTGGTGAGGGACGGGGGTTAAGAAGGGTATTGCAGTAGTGAGTAGGACTGGGGAGGACATGGGTGGGTAGTGAATTTCAGCGGTAGGGGGAGGGGAAAAAGATTAGGAAGGGATAGGGCAAGGAAGAGAATGTGTACAGGGGCCATAAGTAGTGACTGAGGCAGGTAGTTTGGTAGATGGGCTGAGAAGAAGTTGTTGTTCTGGCGAGCAGGTAAGTCAATGGGCTGACAAGCACACTTAAAAAGTGGAGAAAAAAACTCAGTTGAACCACCCAGCCAACCACAGTTATAAGGCATAGGTTTGGCTCAGCATCACAGGAAAAAAAACTCCACCAAGCAAAATGTACAAAATGACTTTTAAAGTGTCAGAAAAGAGTTCCAAACACTGGGCTACAATCAGGAGAAATATGCAATAGCACTGTCCTGGTTTAGGTGAATAATTATGCAATACTCATCACTTGATCTTCACTTCCATCTATCGCCAGTCAGCCAGCGTGTTATTAAATTCGAAAAACCCAACAGGGAATCCCCATTTCGCCGAAGCTGCGTCAGGGGTAACATTAACAGTAGTAGTCATAGGCACCCCGTATAAGAGGCTTGGGGAGGCTAGCCCAGCTGTGACCTTCCCCGCCTGCCTCCTCCTCAAAATGTAGCCCCGACTCAAGTCCCGCTGAATTCTGCTGCCGCTGCCACTTCTGTTGAGCGGCGGCAGGAACAAGCACCACACTGAACCGCTGCCGCCACTTCTCTCCACAGCTAGCATAAGAACAATAAGAAGCGCGGGGCTGCAACAGCCTTTAGGCATGAGCTGTCGGCTCTGCTGTCCTCTGCCCCCGCTGACGTCAATTTCCCGTTCCGGGGGCAGAGGACTGGCAGAGCCGATAGTGCATGCCTGAAGGCTGCTGCGGCCCCGAGCTTCTTTTTGTTCTTGTGTCAGAACTGCTGTAGAGAGGCCCGGAGGGAGAGAACATGGCTGGAAACGGTAAGGAAGTGACGACGCTGGAGGAGAGAGAAAGAGATAGTGGAAAAGAGCAGGGGAGAGTCAGAGAGAGATGGGGAGAGAAAGAGGGGCCATGGAAAAGAGCAGGGGAAAGCCAGGGACATGGAAAAGAGCAGGGCAGAGTGAAAGAGGGGCCATGGAAAATAGCAGGGGAGAGCCAGGGATGTGGAAAAGAGCAGGGGAGAGTCAGAGAGAGATGGGAAGAGAAAGAGGGGACATGGAAAAGAGCAGGGGAGAGCCAGAGAGAAGATGCTGGATGGAAGAGGGGTACAGAGAGAGAGAGAGAGAGATGAGTGGAAGGATGGGGAGAGAAAGAGGGGACATGGGTAGGAGAGCGAGAGAAGCTGCTGGGGAGAAACTGGGGGTGACCCTAGCTGTCAGATGGAGAAATGCTGAATGAAAGGAGGGAGAAAGAGGGAAAATGCTGGAAGGAGGGGGCAGAAAGAGGGAAGACGCTGGATGGAAGGGTAGAGAGGGAAAGAGGAAAGACACTAGAAGGATGGGGAGAGAGAGGACATGCTGAATGGAAAAGGGTCGAGAGAGAGAACTGTCTAGAAGGAAGGGGAGATAGAGGGAGACAATGGACAGAAGGATTGGGAGAGGGTAATGGGTGGAAGGATAGAGAGAGAAAGAGGGATGACACTGGATGGAAGAGTAGGAAAGAAAGAGGGAAGGTGCTGGACATGGATGGATGGAGGGAGGGAGGGGAGGGAAGACAGGAAGGAGATGCACATGGATGGAGGGGATGGAAGAGAGGAGAAATCTGGACATGGATGGAGTGGAGGGCAGGGAAGAGAGGAGAAATGTCAGACAGGGATGGAGGGAAGGAAAGACAAAGGAAGGAGATGCACACGGATGGAGGGGAAGAGAGAGAGAAGAAATGCTGGACATGGATGGAGGGGAGGGAAGTAGATGCACATGGATGGAAGGGAAGAGAGAGAGGAGAAATGCTGGATATGGATGGAGAGTAAACTGCTGAATTTAAGAGCTATATCGGAACACCGAAGGATAGGGATAGGGCTACAGATGATAGATAGGACGCATAAGGACACAGGAAGATGGTAGACACGGTGAGAGAAAAAATATCAAATAGAAAGAAGACACTGCATAAAACAGAAGACACTGGGACCAAAGTGAATAGAAAAACTAAATGCTCAGACAACAAAGGTAGAAAAAAGTATTTTATTCAGAATATGCCAGCTTTTGGAAATGCTAAATAACAAGGCAAGTTTATAATTCTAAAACTGGATCTCCAGTCACCATACAACCTATATTTCTGAAATCCAGTAGATATATTTTAGATGTAAAACTATTTATCAGACTAATTCAGCGATCTTCCAAAGTCATGTGTCTCTGTATCTTATATCTTATTCAAAACTAATTATCCCAAAACCTCAGTGATGTTAGTCACTGCAACTTCAACTGCAGTGATATAATTAACATCAAAATCTTCATAGGTTCTTTAACACCTAACATTCTTTATATTTTTGAAAACTTTTTCACTTATCTCATCTCATTGTCGGACCCAGGGGGAAAGATGTCCGACATGCACGTTTCGCCCAAACCTGGGCTGTCTCAAGGACCTTCCCCTGCAAACACATAAACCCATAAGTTAAATTAATTCCCCATACTTCGGCTCTAAACCTCTGTCTGGGAGAAAAGTTCTAAAGAAGAATATAATCTTTTAACTCACCCGGTCTTTTCATTAGCGTCAGCTCAGCAAAAGAAACTTAATAGCCAAGATGGCGTTAGCGTTTTTTTGACCGCATTAAATAACAGCTGATTGATGACTCATCAAACCCCGCCCCCAGGGCATTCCGCCGACAGCAAGGGATCTCCTAAACTGCTGCCGGTGGTAAGGAGAAACAGCTTGAGGAACAGCTTGAACTAGATTAAAGTAGCCCACTCAATCTCTAGATTTAAACCCTTAGGCGCTACTGTTTGTAGAGAGAAAATATTGTATTGTTCTCTAAAATTCAATAAATTCTTTAATGACCCACCCTCCTCCCGATTATCTATACATTCCACAATACGCCATTTAATATCATCCCATTTATGTTGTTTCTGTACCCAATGGTTCACAAGAGGGGCTTGAAGGTTTTGAGTTAAAATCCTAGATTTATGTTCATTCAATCTTATTTTAATTGGACGAGAGCTCCTACCAATATATATTAAGCCACAAGGGCAAATAATTGCGTATACAACATTCTTACTAGCACAAGTGGTTTCAGAGAGACTTTTCAAAACTTTACCTCTCCCTGGTACAGTCCAAGTTTCTCCTTCAATGGCAAGGGGACACCATTGACATTGTCCACAGGACCTTTGACATTTTTGAACTACCTTAGTTACATCCCTGTTCATAAACTTTTTTTTACTCAAACGTTCTCCCAAACTTTTACCCTTAGTAAAGGATATAAGGGGTAAATCAGTAAAACAAGAATATAATTGAAGGACATGCCAATGTGCCTTAAGGATCTGTACTATTTTCTGATTCACATCTGTAAACGGTAGAATACATGTCAGACATTCTTCTTCCACTCTCTCAGATTCTTGTATCAGCAAAGACCTTTGGGCAAACCTGGCTCTGGTATAGGCTTTCCTTATAGCAGAGCCAGGGTATCCTCTCGCTATAAATCTAGCTTTCAAATCGGCTGATTGCTTCTTAAAATCAGCTAGAGTAGAACAAACCCTTCTAACCCTAAAAAATTGGCTTATAGGCAGATTATATTTCAATTGAAAAGGATGAAAACTACCAAACTGTAGAAGTGTATTTCTATTAACAGGTTTCCTATATAGAGATGTCAATAATCTATTTCCATCTTTATAGATTAAAAGGTCCAAAAACTCAATAGTGTTAGTCTGAGCTGTCATAGTGAACGAAATATTCACATCAATGGTGTTTAGCCATTGAACAAACCCATCAAGGGCTGTCTTGGAACCCGTCCATAAAAAGAAGATAATGAAAAAAGAAAGGCGGCCTTGACGAGCATTTCGCCGTCTTCACTTGGACCCTTTTTTTTCTGGACCAAGCTTCAAAAAGGTGCCCCAACTGACCAAATGACCATTGGAGAGAAATGGGGATGGCCTCCCCTTACTCCCCCAGTGGTCACCAACCCCCTCCCACCCAAACAAAAAATATATTTTTTCCAGCCTCTATGCTAGCCTGAAATGTCATACCCAGCTCCCTGACAGCAGTATGCAGGTCCCTGGAGCAGGTTTTTGTGGGTGCAGTGCACTTCAGGCAGGTAGACCCAGGCCCATCCCCCCTACCTGTTACACTTGTGGTGGTAAATGGGAGCCCTCCAACCCCCCCCCCCAACCCCACTGTACCCACATGTAGGTGCCCCCCTTCACCCATAAGGGCTATGGTAGTGGTGTAGAGTTGTGGGTAGTGGGTTTTGGGGGGCTCAGCACACAAGGTAAGGGAGTTATGCACCTGGGAGCAATTTTTGAAGTCCACTGCCGTGCCCCCTAGGGTGCCTGGTTGGTGTCCTGGCATGTCAGGGGGACCAGTGCACTACAAATGCTGGCTCCTCCCATGACCAAATGCTTTGGATTTGGCCGGGTCTGAGATCGTCGGCATTAGTTTCCATTATCAGCAAAAACCAATGCCAGCCATCTCAAACCCGGCCATCTCTGATATTTGGCCGGCCCCAACCGTATTATCGAAACGAAAGACGGCTGGCCATCTTTTTCAATAATACGGTTCGGGACTGCTCTTTACGGCACCAGTCAAATAGATGGCCGGCCATGTATTTGGCTGGCGCTGTTCGATTATGCCCCTCCATGTTACTATCTATTTGTTGTAAGACTTGTAAAAAATGAGTAGTGTCTTTCAGATATGATTTAACAGTGACCAGGCAGGATTGTAAATGTTGATCAATATATTTGCAAGAAAGTTCAAGGAGAGAGTCCATAGCAGACTATAGGATATTCAAGAGGATGATCCAATCTCTTTGGATCTTAGGTAATAAATAAAAAACTGGAATCTTACATCTGTCATAATTCAAAAATCTAAATTCACGCTTGGTCAAAAAACCTTGCAGAGAGCATCGTTTAGTAATATCCATAATACAATGAGTCACAGTAGGAGAGGGATCAACCAATAATTCCAAATAATTTGCTATGTTATTCAATTATGAATAAGCTTCTTGCATATAATCCTGCTTGTCCCATACATCCACAGTGCCACACTTATCGGCGCAGTGAATCACTATACTGGGGTCAGCCCACAAAGCTTTCAAAGCCAGTCTTTCCCCAAAAGTACTGTTAAATTTAACATATCCTATAGTTCCTTCTAGATGGTCAATTTCCTTCAACACCATCATTCTGAACATCATTGTAACAGGATCTAAGGGTCCTGGAGGGGTCCAAAGAGACTTATCATATACCACAGACTGATCCACATTATTCTGACACCTTAAAAGTTATTTTGTACACTTTTCTTGGTGGAGGTTTTTTTCCTGTGATGCTGAGCCAAGCCCACGCCTTATAACTGTGGTTGGCTAGGTGGTTCAACTGAGGTTTTTTCTTCTTTCTTAGTCCCCATCATAAACCCCCTTCTCCCATTGCCACCTACCAGCATCTTCCTCCTCCTCTCAGCTCCCGAATCAGATCCTTTTCTCAAAATCCCCTTCTCTTTACTCAATTCCTAGCCCCTATGTCAGTCCTTTTCCCTTTTCCCAGCACCAGTCTCTTTCTCCCAATTCAACCCCCAACCCCAGCATCAACTGCCAGCTCCCTTCTCCAGCATCAACTGCCAACTCTTTTTCCCAGCCCCCAGCTCCAGCATCAACCACTAGCTCCCTTTTCCCACTCCTCATCTCCAGCTCATTTCTCCCAAAGCCCAACCCCACCATTAGCCCCCAACCCCCTCCTCCAAGTCTCCAGGACCAGTAATAGTCTCCAGCCCCAACATCAGTCTCTAGCAACCTTCTCCCAATTCCCAACTCCTTCTCCCAATTGCCAGTTCAATGTTCTGCCCTTAGCCCCATCATTCATCTCCAGTCACCACCCCTCAGCTCCCTCCTACCTGCCTCCCCAACTGTGCTGCTGCATGTTCCTCTTCCTCAGCTGCTCAGCAGGTACATCAATATGGAAGCCAAGGAAGAGGTGCAGCACAGTTGGGGGGGGGGGGGACCTTACTGCTATGGAGGGATGATCCATTGAGGCAGGCTTTTGGTGCTCCTAAATCTGGGCACACTGGATCACCTCTTAAGCTGGCCCTGGTCTCCCTATTCTGACCCTAAATGGTCCAGCTTTCCTTCATGTGCTCCAGCATTACCCTTCTTTTTCCTCTCCCTTCTCATCCACAGTGGCATATCTAGACAGAAATATTTGGGGTGGCAACAAAGGGGCAAGATAGTTATGGAGGGTGGCACTCGCACATACACTCTCTCTCTCTCTTGTTTCCATTAACAATATAAGACACCATGGCCGCCTATCCATAAAAAAAACCTTTAAGCTACCAGGTAAAACTTCCATTATAATTGATAGCATCATTCAACAAATACTTCTGTGTGGGAGTGAAGTCTGAATTCTCTACAGGATTGGATAGAATCTCAATATTAACCCTGCACCTCCAGTTCTATATCACAAATTCTATATTCCCCATCAACGTAACTATCCCTTTTACAACATATCATATAAAAATATTCAGATTGTGATTATCACCTCAGGAGCCACACATACTCCTTCCACTGCCTGACACTTTGTGTGGTGACTCCACAGCAGTGCTTCTCATTGCAGTCCTCAAGGTACACCCAGCCTTTCAGTTGTTAAAGATATCCACAATGCATATGCTTGAATAGATGTGCATACCATGGAGGCAGTGCGTGCAAATCTCATGCATATGCATTGTGGATAACTTGAAAACCGGAGTGGCTGGTCTTCAGCATTTTATATATTTTTTGCAAATACATTTATTGTAATTTTCCAATATAAGAAGAAAGCATTTGAAAAAGAAAACAGTAAAGAGCTAGGAACAATAAAATCACATTAGTAATTCTTATAAGTAGAATAAGGTAAGGTATGCAATAAAGGAACAAAAAGGATATTCGAAGGGGGAATTTTTATATATTAAGCGGATTTTGAGTACAGAATTATGAAGACAGATATGAGTCCAATTTCTTCCATTTGAAGTGACGCTTGCTATATCCAAATAGGTTGGATTCTGAAATCCTTTCGTATTTCCTGAACATGATAATCCAGTTCTACCATATTGTCACGCTTCACACAAAACACTGGATAGTGAGCCCTTGGATAGTGAAGGACGGCAGCGGCAGAAGGAACACTCACCCCATACAGGCACAGGCAGAGCTGACGTACCTGGATTTGGGAAGGTCACTTAGGCAGGCAGCAAGACGAAGCAGAAGTCAGGTCCAGGCAAAAGTTCAAAAGGCAGGCGGCAAACAAAAGCAAAGTCAGGTCCAGGCAGAAGTCTCTATGCAGGCGGCAAGCAAAAGCAGTAGACAGGTCCAGACAAAAGTTCAAAAAGCAGGCAGCGAGCAAAAGCAAAATCAGATCCAGGCAAAAGTTCCAAAGGCAGGCGGCAAGCAAAGTCTAAGTCCAAGTCCAGGCAAAGTTCCAAAAGCAGAATACTGAGGGTAGCAAAGGGAGCGCAGCAACAAACACTCGCAGAAAAAACACCTCTGAAGACCTCTGTTGCAAGGCAAACTAGGGAAGCTTCCAGGAGGTTAATAAAGGCCAACAGCCAGGGAGTACACCAGGTACGGAAACAGCTCAGTTCCAAAAAGTCTGAAGACCAATTGGCAGGCTAGAAAATCCGGACTGGACTGGCATGACTTCTGAAACCGGGAAACCCACAAACAGACAGTCCATTGCACCCACCAGGTCTGACCACTAGGGGGCGAGCTGAATGAGAGCATGCCCCCGAGGCAGAGACATAACACATATGTTGACATCTAGAAGTGAATTGCCTTTCCAATGAATAACCGCTACAGAAATCATAATATCAAATAGACATTTGTCATCTTCAGTCACTTTTTGTGAAAGAGCACAGGATTTCCAAATTATATGTTTAGTTAGTAATTTTTCATTGAATTGTAAAATAGAAAGAATTTTAATCCAAATTTCAGACCAATAACATTTCAGGTTACACATTCAGGGGCCCTTTTACTAAGGCGCATAGGTGCCTATGTGTGTACGACGCGTGTCAAATTAGAACTACTGCCCGGCTACCGCATGCCCTGGGCAGTAATTCTAATTTTGACGTGTGTCCAAAATGCACAGCAGAAAATACATTTCTATTTTCTACCACATGGTGCTAACCAGGCAGTAATCAGCAGTGTATGCATGCTGACTATTACCGCCTGGTTAATACGTGAGACCTTCCTGCTAAGTCAATAGGTGGTGGTAAGGTCTCAGACCCAAAATGGACGTGCACCAATTTTTAATTTTGCTGCACATCCATTTTTGGACAAAAAAGAGGCCTTTTTTGCAGGCACGCTGAAAAATGGACCTGCGCGCATCCAATACACATGCCTACACCAGCAAAAGCCATTTTTCGGTGCACCATTTTTCGGTGAAAGGGACCCTCAAATAGAAAATGGAGTAATGTACCTATTTGGTTTTTTACAGTTCCAACATTTATCTGAGGTTGAGGTGCCGGTAGAATGTGATTTTCTCGGTGTCTATATGGCTCTGTGCTGCATAAAGTATAAGGATTGAGTTATGGAGGCAGAAAGAGAGAAGTGAAGACCTCTGGCCCAGAATAACTTCCAATATTCTTGTGGAACAGAGTCTGATAAGTCACTTTCCCAAACTTTCTGTGTACCTTTGCATAATTGTTTTTTTTTAATGTCTGAAATATTTATAAAATAATAATGCTCTGCGAGAAGCTATGCAAGTTTTGGAAATAATTATCTAATAAACAAGTGTTAAGTAGTTTATTTAATTGTAAATGTGAAGCTTTTATTGCATACTTGAGTTGAATCCAAAAATAGAATTGGGTGTCTGGTATATTCAAGTCTGATCTCAATTGGGCAAATGCCTTAAAAGAGCCTTTGAGAAGTATACCATATACTACATGTTTGCCAAACTGGCCATGAAATGGATTTACCATCAATTAGAATACTTGTATTATTCCAAATTAAAGAGTCATATTTATTTTTATCAGTGTGTGGTAGAATAGATTGTAATTTATGAAATGCCTGTACTGAGAAGGAAACCAGCACTGAACATTGCTTAAGGGAAGTAGGTAAGTTCATATTCGGTAAGATGTTTAAGGGAATTTGGGGACAAAGTGCTATTTCTAAAGAAAGCCAAGGGGGAGTTGAGTTGTAATTTAAAAGAGAAAGCCAGAGACAACTCTTACTTAGTTGATAATAAAGTCAGGAAAACTAACTCCTCCTAATTGTTTGGGAAGTTTCAATATTTTTTAAGGCTATGATGAGTGGTGTTTTTTTGTTCCAAAGAAAGTCAGAAAGAATTTTGTCTAATTTTTGGAAAAAAAACTTGGGGGAAAAGAAGCTGGGATAATTCTGAGTACATAGTTTATTCTAGATTTAATTGTCATTTTAATTGTTTCAAGCCTACCCTACCAGTTGAAGTAAAGAGGTGACCATTTGGTAATTGAATCTGTGATTGAGTTTATTAGGGGAGTAGTATTCTTCTCTATAGTCTCTTCTAAGGAACGACAGAAAAGTATACCTAAATATTTTAAGTGGGGTTGTTGTAATTTAAATGGATAGGAGGATAAATCTGAAATGAGATATTGTCAGACAATGGAAGACATTCGTATTTATCCCAGTTAATTTTGTAGCCTGATAAAAATGAAAGGAGTTTATGAATGATAGAATATTAGGAATTGATAGAATATGCGTGTAAAGCATGAGGTTGTCTGCATATACTGATAGTGTAATATTAGTATTATGTATTCTAATTCCAGTAATGAGGAGATTCATGAATTGCAATAGCTAGGGGTTCTATAACCAAATTAAATAGTAAAAATGATAATGGGCAACCCTGCCTGGCTGGTGCATCTGGTGATTGGGAAGGAGTCTGATAGAATATTGTTCATATAAATTCTGGACAAAGGGCAGATATATAGAATTTAATCATATTAATAGATTTGTCTTTAAAACCAAACCATGATTAGGGTTTTGAATAAGAACAGCCATTCAACTCTATGAAAAGCCTTCTCAGCATCCAGTGCAATTGAGATTAAGTCTTTTTTTTCTGATCTTCTTTCAGTGAGAGTATGTTACAGAAAAGGCTACCATTATCTATGGTAGATCTTTTGGGGATAAAACCATTTTGGTCATGGTGAACTGTATCAGATAAAATTGGAGTCAGGCAGGAAGCTAGGATTTTAGGATAAATCTTGCTATCAATATTAATAAGGGAGATAGGTCTATAATTAGAGACTAAACATAGATCTCTCCCAGGTTTAGGTAGTACTATAATTTGTACTTCCATGAAAAATCTCCTATATCACAATTGGAGTACTATGTATTAAGTTTTTTCTTTATTGAAATTTTCATTTTTACAAGATAGACTTATAAATGGAAATACAGCGGTAAAATTGTCATAGGTTAACATTACCATGAAAAAATTCAACATAATCTCAAACTAATAGGTATTTCAATATACCTAACAGATATTAACTATGAAACATGGAGGGGCATAATTGAACGAAAACGCCTATCTCCATGGGCGTTTATCTCCGAGAACGGGTCCGTGAAGGGGTGGACCGAACCGTATTTTGGGAAAAAATAGACGCCCATGTTTTATTCAACAATGTGTGAGCTGGGCGTTTTTGTTTTTCAGCGATAATGGAAAATGAAAGCGCCCAGCTCAAAAACGAATAAATCCAAGGCATTTATTCGTGAGAGGGGCCAGGATTCGTAGTGCACTGGTCCCCCTCACATGCCAGGACATCAACCGGGCACCCTAGGGGGCACTTTTACAAAACCAAAAAAACAGGTAAAAGAGCTCCCAGGTGCATAGCACCCTTCCCTTGTGTGTTGAGCCCCCCAAATCCCCCTCAAAACCCACTGCCCACAAGTCTACACCATTACTATAGCCCTAAGGGGTGAAGGGGGGCACCTACATGTGGGTACAGTGGGTTTGGGGGGGTTGGACGACTAATAAGCATTAAGCAGCACAATTGTAACAGGTAGGGGGGATGGGCCTGGGTCCACCTGCCTGAAGTCCACTGCACCCCCTAACAACTCCTCCAGTGACCTGCATACTGCTGCCAGGGAGCTGGGTATGACATTTGAGGGTGAAAATAAAAAGTTGTGAAACATCATTTTTTTGTGGTGGGAGGGGGTTAGTGACCACTGGGGGAGTCAGGAGAGGTCATCCCCGATTCCCTCCAGTGGTCATCTGGTCATTTAGGGCACTTTTTGGGGCCTTATTCGTGAAAAAACAGGGTCCAGGAAAAGTGTCCTAAATTCTAGCTAAAAACGCATACTTTTTTCCCATTATCGGTGAAATGCGCCCATCTTTGTTCGGCAGATAACCACGCCCCAGTTCCGCCTTCGCCACACCTCTGACACGCCCCCATCAACTTTGTCCGCATCCGCGACGGAGTGCAGTTGAAAACGTCCAAAAATTGGCTTTCGATTATACCGCTTTATTCGTTTTTGTGAGATAAACGTCCATCTCCCGATTTAGGTCGGAACTTGGGCGTTTTTCTCGTTCGATTATAAGCAGGATAGTGAACTTTCTTAGACCACAACAATCAGAAGGAGGGAGAGGAGATAAAGCAATTAAGGAGATAAAACAAGATAGACAAAAAGTAAATAGCCTGGCTCATATTCCCCCGTCAATTTTCCATTTTCTTAATGTCTCATCTATAAACTTTTTTAACTGGTCTGGTTCAAAAAATATATATTTATTCCCTAAATACTTGATACAGCATTTGCAGGGATAAGCCAGCAAAAAGGTAGCGCCCATAGTTTTAACCTCTTCTCTGTAAGCTAGAAACACTCTCCTACGATCCTGAGTAGTTTTTATCACGTCTGGAAAAATCCAGATTTTTTGACCATGAAAAAGTTTAGTAGCATTCTTGAAGTAAAGTCTTAATAACGCATTTAGATCTTGCTCGAAAACAAAAGATATCAATAGAGTCCTTCGACAAGTTATCTCTGAAATAGATTCTTCGAGAAATGCTGATAAGTCTTTCAAATTTATTTCTGGACCTTGATTATTATCACATGGATTCGCGTTGGAGATTTTATCTGGCAAATAGTAAACTCTGTTAATAGGTGGTATTGCTGATTGAGGGTAAGCCAAAACTTCCATTAAGTATTTTTTAAGGAAATCCACTGGAGTAACTCCAATTTGAAAAGGAAAATTCAGTAACCTCATATTTAGTCTTCTATTATAGTTCTCTAAATGTTCCAATTTTAAAGAAGTTTTCATTTTGTCTTTTATCAAAGCATCCGTGACAGATTTTAGCGATATTATTTCAGTTTTTTGAGCAAATTGTTCAGTCTTAACAGTTTCTAAGGTTAATGTTAAAGAATCAAGCTTATTTACCAGCAACGCTGTATCTCGAGAAGTTTTTGTGACCATAGTTGTTAGTTGTTGAATTGCTGCCCAAATAGAGTGTAGAGTCACCGCTTGGGGAGCTTGAAGCTCTATGTTCGAACCATCTGCGTCCTGGGGAAGAGTTCTACCATCTGAGGCCCTTTGGTTACCAACTTCCGGTCCCATCGAGTCCTCATCGCTCATCCGAAGGGCTGCAGGGCAAAGCGGCGGATTAAGCTCTGGCGGGGATAATGATGTCTCCGACCCTAGTGGAAACGCCGCTCCTTCGGCGGATCCAACAGCGGGTTTCCTCATGCCAGTATCCACAGGGGTGCTCGTGGCAAACTGTAGGAGCGTTCGCTGGCCCGGAGGGAGTGATTGGGCCGACGGTAAGACACCCTTCACTGCACCTTTTCGCTTTGTATGCGGCATATTGGAAGAAGGTAAAAATTGAACAGAGCTCAGCGTTAGCCTCCACAGAGCCTCAAGCTCGAGCCGCCATCTTGACTCCTCCCCTCTTGGAGTACTATGTAAAAAGAAGGGGAGAAATAGAATCTGATAGACTTTTGTAAAATTCAACATTAAACCCATCAGGTCCTGGTGCCTTGTTCAAGGGAAGTGATTTAATAGCTGATTGGATTTCTCTAAAGGTTATGGGAGTGGTTAGAGCTGTAGCTTGTTTGTCTGTCAAACTTGGGTGACTGTGTTTTTGTAAGAAATCATCTATGTCTTGGGAAGTGGCAGTGGCTTCGGTGGTGTAGAGTGATTTATAAAATTG
Organism: Microcaecilia unicolor; assembly: GCF_901765095.1. Lineage (NCBI taxonomy): Eukaryota > Metazoa > Chordata > Amphibia > Gymnophiona > Siphonopidae > Microcaecilia > Microcaecilia unicolor. The sequence continues at coordinate 234,312,277 of NC_044036.1, forward strand.
CTGAAATTAAAAATCTCACCATCTTTGACAATCGGATGACTGTCAGATTGTGATTTCAGTGAGACTACTCTAGCCTTATGTCTTTTACCTTTTACATAACCAGCTAGCAGATGGCCTGCTTTGTTATTTTCTGCATAGCATCTCGCACCTATATTTGCTAATTCTTGTTTAGCTAGGAAGCAAAAAATAGAATTGTACTTGTGTCTTGATTTTGTTAAGGATTCAAAAATAAATAGAGTGGTGTTTTTAGAATATTCTAATTCTAAAAGTCTGATGTCAGTTTCTAGGAATGTTAACTCTTTCTTTCGTTTTTTTCTGCCAAGATGAAATAAAACCAATGATGGAGTCCCTTGTGAAAACTTTTAAAGCATACCACCAAGCAGATAGGGATGTATCATCAGGATTGTTTATTTCGGGAACACCATTTTTGAAATGTCTATATGCAAATGCCAGAAGCCTAAGAAATAGGATGGGAGAGTTAGAATATATTGCATTAAATGAAAATGTAGATATAATAGGCATCTCTGAGACCTGGTGGAAGGAGGATAACCAGTGGGACACTGTCATACCAGGGTGCAAATTATATCACAGTGATAGGATGGATTGACGTGTGGAGGGGTAGCATTATATAAAGAGGGCCTTTCTGAGAAGTTCTGAGAGAGGAGGACATTTCTGTGGGTAAGTGACATTATTTTATTCTGTGCTTGGTAATTTAAACATTGAGTTTAAAGAGGAAGTGTAGGATATTGATAAACACAATTAGAATTAAAAAAAACAAAAGAAGCAAACTTTATTAGCTAGTCTCCATAATCTTTTCCCCATAGTTTTAAAATTTGAATTTTCTGCCACAGCATTAACAGATAGTCTCTAGGGCCTAGTTTGGTCCTCATTCCCACCCACCCTCCCCAACTCACACACACCCCTAGCTCAACTCTTCACTTATAGTCAATTATTCTAATTAGGACAACAAGAGGAGCGTTTTCATTAGTGTTTTAATTACATTTAACTAGTTTCTGAGAATCAAACACTAAATAAATTACAAATTAAACCAATCTTAAGGCTCTTTATATTCATTTGATGTCCCTAGTACCGTAAGAAGTTTTAATTAAGCAACTTTTTAATACTAAGATGCAGACAGTAATCCAGCAGCGAGAGGGGTGCTAGCCAGTCTTTTGCACTGAATGTCACATGTATGATTATCTCCCAGTTGGTGAGGGGTAATATGTGTGTGTCCGATGCAAAGAGCTCCTAGCTCTCAGTGAATGAGTCCATTCTCTTGAAGCTAGAATAGCAGACTTGGAGGAGCTGAGGGAGACATAGAGATACATAGAGACCTAAAGGGATGTTGTAGAGAAGTCCCACCTCCAATCTGGCAGTCCCTGTGCTGCCTTGGAGGAAGGAGGTCTTCTAAAAGGAGAGCATCACCCTGGTGCAGCTGGAAGTAATCCTGTAGACAAGACCAGCCCACCAGGGGATCAATGTCCTCTCAGACTGAGGATGTCTCTCCAGGAGCTACTGCCCAGGCGGAAAGGGTTAATATGGCTGTTGTAGTTGGTGATTTGATTATTAGACATATAGATATCTGGGTGGCTGGAGGACATGAGGATCACTTGGAGGCATATTTTCAAAGCACTTTGGGAGGCTAAGTTCCATATGTTTCTATGGAACTTTGGGAGGCTAAGTGCTTTGAAAATAAGCCTCTTGGTGACTTGCCTGCCTAGTGTGAAGATGGTGGACCTCACGTGTTACCTACATAGGATTTTAGATAGTGCTGAGGAGGAGTCGCCTGTCTTGGTACATGTGGGTACCAATGACATAGGAAAATGTGGGAGAGAGGTTCTAGAAGCCAAATTTAGGCTCTTAGGTAGAAAGTTCAAATCCAGAAACTCTAGGGAAGCATTTTCCGAAGTGCTACTAGTTGCACATGTAGGGCCCAAGAGACAGGCAGAGCTCCGGAGTCTCAATGCGTGAATGAGGCGACGGTGCATGGAGGAGGGTTTTAGATTTGTAAGGAACTAAGCAACATTCTTGGGAAGGGGGGGCTATTCCAGAAGGATGGACTCCACCTTAACCAGGATGGGACCAGGCTGCTGGCATCAGCATTTAAAAAGGAGATAGAGCAGCTTTTAAACTTGAATCTGGGGGAAGGCCGACAGTCGTTCAAAAATGCATGGTTCGGAACAAGGTATCTTTCAAAGATATCACCAAAACAGGAAAGATAGGGTATCCCGATAGAGAGGTGGCAAAGGAAACCATAGCAGATCAGGTGTCAAATAAAAATCAGACAAAAGATTGCAAGTTAACACTGTCAACTACTGAGCAAGATGTAAATAGGAACAACAAACATAGTTTGAAATGTCTATATGCGAATGCCAGAAGCCTAAGAAATAAGATGTGAGAGTTAGAATTGCACTAAATGAAAAATTAGATATAATAGGCATCTCTGAGATCTGGTGGACGGAGGATAACTAGTGGGACACTGTCATACTAGGGGACAAATTATATTGTAGTGATAGGGTGGATCGAATTGCAGTGGAGTATCTATAAGGCAATTTTTGGGTGGGCCAACAGGTTGGATGGGTGGGCACTAGAGTTGCCAACTTTTTGAAAGAGAAAAAATACAGTGATCTAATGTACCCATGCTTTGTCCCTACCCCACCCCATGCTCCATCTCTACCTCACTCCCAATTACTTCAAAGAGGGTAGCACTGCAGGCTTCAGTGGCCAATTGAGAGCTAAGGAAAGTACAAGAGACTGCACTCTTCTTCAGGCCCCATTGAGCCATGGTCCTTCAACACACATATGTTATTAAAATCAAATAGATTCAGCATCCAGAGAACTTCCTGGCCTTCCAACAACAATGGATGCAGAGCAGAGCAAGGACATTTCCCCATGAAACTCACAATACAAATACATTTTGGTAATCTCAGTAATAGACATGTTGCAAAGCAATTTTTAAAAATCCATAAAAAAAATGTCACTCAGAATCTAGAGCAAATCTAACATGGCAGCACTAACTTCCAAAACAAGGATCCTACCTATGAAAAGGTAGTGCCCTAAATATTACAGTGGGGCCTTAAAATATCGATACGTCTATCGAGAAAACTGAACAAGCTAAATTAGTACAGAATGCTACATAGAAGCTTCATGGTGACAGAATACATCAGGGTCACACACACTGAACACAAATGCCAAATACAGAATAAGTGACCATACAAACTCTATAAATATAAATTGAACTGAAACCCCAAGAAGCCAGACCTTTCATGTAGTACAACACTAGAGAAACAAGAAAGAAATATTTCCTCCTGTGCAAAATACAAAGATAGCACATGCAATGGATAGTGTTGGGGGTGGGGGGGTGGGGGGGGGGGAGGAGGGCAATTGTGCTTGGCTCTCTGGTCAGAGAGACCCAAGCCTGCCAGAAGCTGAAGAAGGCATAGCCTGGTAATGGGCTTTGGGGTCATCTCCCAGATTTCTTCACTGGGCCCCAGCCATGTCTAATACCAGCTCCGGCAAGATGTACATGCCAAATTTGACATTTTCTAATCACAAAATAGAAAATAAAAATAATTTTTTGTACCTTTTTGTTGTCTGGTCATTTTATTTTTCAAATCATATTGGTCCCAGTCTCTGGTTTCTGCTTCCCTCTGTCTTTCTTGTCCATTTGACATCTCCTCCATCTCTATGTCCACCATCCATCACCCATCTCTGTGTCCCTATATTTCCTTGTCCAGCATCTCCCCTGTTTTCATATTCCCGGATTCATCCTCTTTCTTTTGTGCACCCATGTAACCCATGCCCAGCATCTCCCTTCTGTGTTTCTATTCTCCCCCTTCTCTGGTATCTCCCCTCTGTGCCCATTGTATCTCTATTCCCATATCTCACCCCCTCGTGCCCATTGTATCTCTATTCCCATATCTCACCCCCTCGTGTCCATTGTATCTCTATTCCCATATCTCCCTCCCCCCACCCGTATCCATTGTATCTTTATTCCCACATCTCCCTCCCCACCCCCATGTCAGGCATTGCCCCTCTGTGTCTATATGCCATCCCACTACTACTACTACTTAACATTTCTAGAGCGCTACTAGGGTTTCGCAGCACTGTACAATTTAACAAAGAGAGACAGTCCCTGCTCAAAGAATTTACAATCTAATAGAGAAGTGAACGGTCGGTCCGATAGGGGCAGTCAAATTGGGGCAGTCTGGATTCACTGAACGGTAAGGGTTAGATGCCGAACGCAGCATTGAAGAGGTGGGCTTTAAGCAAAGACTTGAAGACGGGCAGGGAGGGGGCTTGGCGTAAGGGCTCAGGAAGGTTGTTCCAAGCATAGGGTGAGGCGAGGCAGAATGAGTGGAGCATTCATATAGCATCTCACCTGTGTCCCTGTCCCAATGCTCCCACTCAATGCCCATCATCTCCCTTATGTTTCTCTGTATCTCTCTAAATCCCTATTCTCCTCCCACACCAATGTGTCTCTCTCCTCTCTGACCCCACCCCAACCAGTCCTTCTCTCTTTCCTCCCCCTTATGGGTTCAGCATTTGACCCCCTGTTCCTTTATCTCCTTGGTCCAACATCCCTCTCCCTTCCCTCTAACCCTAACCCCTCCCACTCCCATTGGTCCAGCACCTCTCTCCCTTCATTCTAGCACCCCTTGCAGGCCCACATCTCTCTCCCTTCTCTCCAGCCCTCCCCTGCATATCCAGCACCTCTCTCCCTTCGCTCCAGTCCCCTTGCATGCCCAGCACCTCTCCCCCTTCCTGACTGCCCCCCACATATCCAACACCTCTCTCCCTTCCCTCCCAACCCTCACCCAACACCTCTCATCCTTTCCTCCACCTACATGTCCTGCACCTCTCCCCCTACCCTCCCACCCACATATCCAGCGCCTCTCTCCCATCCCACAGTTACGGCACCGCCACCTCCATGTCTTCCTTACCCTCCCCCCATCCCCTCCGCGATGCTTGCACTTCATGCCATCATCACCGCACAGCAGCAGGAACTCCACATAGGCCTGCGTGCTGCGTCGGAGCCTTCCCTCTATGCCATGTCCCACCCAGCCTGCGTAAACGGGAAGTTGCATCAGTGGGTGTGATGCGGTAGAGGGAAGGCCCCGACGCAGTGTGTGGAGCTCCTGCCTGGCAGCATGATAGCATTAAAGTGCAAGCGCCATCATGGCAGGGACAGGGGAGGGTAAGAAAGATGTGGAAGTGCCAAAACTGTGGGAGGGGTGAGAGGCGCTGCACATGCGAGAGTGGAGGGAAGGGAAGAGGCACTGGACATGCAGGAGGTTGGAGGGAAGGAAGAGAGGGGATATTTTCATTGGTGCTTCTGGGTGGGCCTAAACCAGTGGTGTGCTGGTAAATGTTTAACAACAGGCTTTCTCCCCAGTCCACCTCTGCACCCCCCCCCCCCCCCCCCGTCCTCCTCTGCGCCCTTCGTCCACCTCTGTGCCCCCCTCAAAATTGCAGAGCTGGCTGTAGCCGGGGAGAGAGCCTGGGGGGGGGGGGGCAATGCATTACTCTCTCCAGGAAAAAAAATTAAACGTTCCCAGGTTCCAATCTAATTCATGTTTAATGTGGGATAAAATGCCATAAATAAGTAAATAAATATAAACTTTTAACATTGAGCACCTGATTCTCAAAGTGGACATATTCCAAACACTATAATTAAAATAAAGTGATTTTTTTCTACCTTTGTTGTCTGGTGACTTTGTTTTTCTGATCATGCTGGCCCAGTATCTGATTCTGCTGCTATCTGTCCTCTTAACTCTGTTTCCAGGGCTTCCTTTCCATTTATTTCTTTACTATCCTCCTTTCTTCTTCATAGGATTTCTTGATGAAATCAAGGACAGCTTCATGGAACAGCTAGTTCAGGAGCCGACAAGAGAAGGAAAAATACTAGACTTAGTCCTTAGTGGTGCTCATGATCTAGTGCAGGGGGTAACGATACGAGGGCCGCTTGATAACAGTGATCATAATATGATCGGTTTTGATATTGGCATTGAAGGAAGTGAAACTAGGAAATCAAGTACGCTAGCGTTTAACTATAGAAAAGGTGATTACGACAAAATGAGAAAAATGGTGAAAAAAAGACTGAAAGGAGCAGCTCGCAGAGTAAAAAACTTGCATCAGGCGTGGATGCTGTTTAAAAACACCATCCTGGAGGTTCAGGACAAATATATTCCACGTATTAGAAAAAAGGGAAAAAAGACTAAACGTCAGCCGGCGTGGCTAAACAGTAAGATAAAGGAAATCATTAGAGCCAAAAAACAATCCTTCAGAAAGTGGAGAAGAGAACCAACTGAAAGTAACAGGATAGATCATAAGGAATGCCAAGCCAAATGCAAAGCGGAGATAAGGAGGGCAAAAAAGGACTTTGAGAAGAAATTAGCGTTGGAAGCAAAAATACATAGTAAAAATTTTTTTAGATACATTAAAAGCAGGAAACCGGCCAAAGAGTCGGTTAGGCCGCTGGACGAAAATGGTGTTAAAGGGGCGATCAAGGAGGACAAAGCCGTAGCGGAGAAATTAAATGAATTCTTTGCTTCGGTCTTCACCGAGGAGGATTTGGGGGGGACACCGGTGCCGGAAAGAATATTTGAAGCGGGGGAGTCAGAGAAACTAAACAAATTCTCTGTAACCTTGGAGGATGTAATGGGTCAGTTCAGCAAGCTGAAGAGTAGTAAATCACCGGGACCTGATGGTATTCATCCCAGAGTATTAATAGAACTAAAAAATGAACTTGCGGAGCTACTGTTAGAAATATGCAATCTGTCCCTAAAATCGAGAGTAGTACCGGAAGACTGGAGGGTAGCCAATGTTACTCCGATTTTTAAGAAGGGTTCCAGAGGAGATCCGGAAAATTATAGACCGGTGAGTCTGACGTCGGTGCCGGGCAAGATGGTGGAGGCTATTATTAAGAATAAAATTGCAGAGCATATACAAAAACATGGACTGATGAGACAAAGTCAGCACGGATTTAGTGAAGGGAAGTCTTGCCTCACCAATCTAATGCATTTTTTTGAGGGGGTAAGCAAACATGTGGACAATGGGGAGCCGGTTGATATTGTATATCTGGATTTTCAGAAGGTGTTTGACAAAGTGCCGCACGAAAGACTCCTGAAGAAATTGCAGAGTCATGGAATCGGAGGTAGGGTATTATTATGGATTAAGAACTGGTTGAAAGATAGGAAGCAGAGAGTAGGATTGCGTGGCCAGTATTCTCAGTGGAGGAGGGTAGTTAGTGGGGTCCCGCAGGGGTCTGTGCTGGGTCCGTTGCTTTTTAATGTATTTATAAATGACCTAGAGATGGGAATAACTAGTGAGGTAATTAAATTCGCCGATGACACAAAATTATTCAGGGTCGTCAAGTCGCAGGAGGAATGTGAACGATTACAGGAGGACCTTGCGAGACTGGGAGAATGGGCGTGCAAGTGGCAGATGAAGTTCAATGTTGACAAGTGCAAAGTGATGCATGTGGGTAAGAGGAACCCGAATTATAGCTACGTCTTGCAAGGTTCTGCGTTAGGAGTTACGGATCAAGAAAGGGATCTGGGTGTCGTCGTCGATGATACGCTGAAACCTTCTGCTCAGTGTGCTGCTGCGGCTAGGAAAGCGAATAGAATGTTGGGTGTTATTAGGAAGGGTATGGAGTCCAGGTGTGCGGATGTTATAATGCCGTTGTATCGCTCCATGGTGCGACCGCACCTGGAGTATTGTGTTCAGTACTGGTCTCCGTATCTCAAAAAAGATATAGTAGAATTGGAAAAGGTACAGCGAAGGGCGACGAAATGATAGTGGGGATGGGACGACTTTCCTATGAAGAGAGGCTGAGAAGGCTAGGGCTTTTCAGCTAGGAGAAGAGACGGCTGAGGGGAGATATGATAGAAGTGTATAAAATAATGAGTGGAATGGATCGGGTGGATGTGAAGCGACTGTTCACGCTATCCAAAAATACTAGGACTAGAGGGCATGAGTTGAAGCTACAGTGTGGTAAATTTAAAACGAATCGGAGAAAATTTTTCTTCACCCAACGTGTAATTAGACTCTGGAATTCGTTGCCGGAGAACGTGGTACGGGCGGTTAGCTTGACGGAATTTAAAAAGGGGTTAGATAGATTCCTAAAGGACAAGTCCATAGACCGCTATTAAATGGACTTGGAAAAATTCCGCATTTTAGGTATAACTTGTCTGGAATGTTTTTACGTTTGGGGAGCGTGCCAGGTGCCCTTGACCTGGATTGGCCACTGTCGGTGACAGGATGCTGGGCTAGATGGACCTTTGGTCTTTCCCAGTATGGCACTACTTATGTACTTATGTACTTATTTCTTGCCATACATCCATAAGTAAAAGCTGGGTCCTCCGCAGACTTGACTGTCCAGTGGATCCAGTTTCTGCCTATTTTCTCCATCCATGTGCAGTTATTCTCCTCTCTTCCCTTTCCCTCATCTCATCTACTTCCTCTCTCTTCCCTCCCCTCCATCCATGTCCAGCATTTCTTCTTTATTCCTTCCCTCTCCTCCATCCATGTGCAGCATTTTTCCTCTCTCCCCTCCATCAATGTCCAGCATTTCTCCTCTCTCCCCTCCATTCATGTTCATCTCACTTCCTCTCTCTTCCCTCCCCTCCATCCATGTCCAGAATTTCTTCTCTCTTCCCTCCATCCATGTGCATCTCCTTCCTGTCTTCCCTTCCCTCTCCTCCATCCATGTCCCACAATTCTCCTCTCTCCCTGACCTCCCCTCCATCCATCCATGTCCAGCAACTCTCCTATCCCCTCCCCTCCATCCACCTATGTCCAGCAACTCTTCTCTCCCCTGCCCTCCCCTCCATCCACCTATGTCCAGCAAATCTTCTCTCCCCTGCCCTCCCCTCCATCCACCCATGTCCAGCAACTCTCCTCTCCCTTGCCCTCCCCTCCATCTATCCATGTCCAGCAACTCTCCTCTCCCCTCCCCTCCATCCATACCCAGCAATTCTCTTCTCTCCCCTGCCCCCCTCCAACCATCCATACCCAGCAATTCTCTTCTCCCCCCTGCCCCCCTCCATCCATCCATACCCAGCAATTCTCCTCTCTCCCCTGCCCCCCTCTATCCATCCATACCCAGCAATTCTCCTCTTTTCCTTGCTCTCCCCTCCCGCTCCCATCAATGTCCAGTGATTCTCCTTCGCCCCATCCTCCCCTCCCATTCATATCCACCTGCCCGCCCTCTTCTCCCCCCAACATCCCCCTTTTTCTTCCTGCCACTGTGCCACCCTGTGGGGTTTAAATCTCTTTTATTACCTCCGTCAAAGCAGCCGCGTCATTGAAAGCCCTGCCCGTCTCTAGCCTTCCTTTCGTGAGTCCGTTCCCTCAGAGTCCCGCCCTCGCAGAAAGAGGAAATTATGTCAGAAGGCGGGACTCTGAGGGAACGAACTCACGAAGGGAAGACTAGAGACGGGCAGGGCTTTCAATGACGCGGCCGTTTTGACAGAGGTAATAAAAAAGATTTAAACCCCCCCCCCAGGATGGTGCGGGGCGGGCACAGGCAAATGTGGGCTGTGGGAGGTGAGGTAAGCATGGCTTGTGGTGCCCTTCTACCATGCTTACCACGTTTACTGGAGTCGGCTTGCCATGCAGAACAACCGGCTCACAAGATCTTAAAAAATTTAACAACCGGCTCTTGTGAGCTGGTGCGAGCTGGCTCCAGCACACCACTGACCTAAATAAAAACTGGGTGGGCCTGGCAAATTGGTGGAGGGGTAGCATTGTATGTTAAAGACAGCCTTGAATCAAATAGATTAAAAATTCTGCAGAAAACAAAACACATCTTGGAATCCCTATGGATTTAAATTCCATGTGTAAAGGGGAAAAGGATAGTGATTGGAGTGTACTATTGCCCACCTGGCCAGATTGAACAGATGGCTGTAGAAATATTATCAGAAATAAGGGAAACTTACAAACTAGGAAACACAATAATAATGGGTGATTTCAATTATCCCGATATTGACTGGGTAAATGTAACATTAGGGCATGCTAGGGAAGTAAAATTCCTTGCTTTATGAAGCAGCTGGTACAGGATCCAACAAGAGAAGGAAAAATTCTAGACCTAGTCCTTAGTGGAGCGCATGACCTGGTGCAGGAGGTAATAGTGCTGGGGCCACTTGATAACAGTGATCATAATATGAACAGATTTGATAGCGGCTTTGGAGTAAGTACACACAGAAAATCCAATACACTAGTATTTAACTTTCATAATGGAGACTATGATATAATGAGAAGAACAGTGAAAAAAAACTTAGAAGAGCGGGCTGCGAAGGTCAAAAATTTACATCCGGCGTGGATGCTGTTCAAAAATACCATCCTGGAAGCCCAGGCCAAATATATTCCATGTATTAAAAAAAGGAGGAAGGAAGACCAAACGACAGTCAGCATGGCTAAAAAGTGAGGTGAAGGAAGCTATTAGGGGTAAAAGAAAATCCTTCAGAAAATGGAAGAAGGAACCGACTGAAAATAATAAGAAAAAGCATAAGGAATGTCAAATCAAATGCAAAGCACTGATAAGGAAGACAAAGAGGGACTTTGAAAAAAAGATTGCGTTGGAGGCAAAAACACGTGGAGGGGCATAATTGAACGGGAATTACCATCTCTAAGGGCGCCCATCTCTGAGGACGTCCCCACGAAGGGGCGGGGCATCCCGTTTTATCGAAACAAGATGGGCGTCCATCTTTTGTTTCGATAATACGGTCAGGGATGCCCAAATCTCAACATTTAGGTTAACCTAAGAGATGGTCAACCTAAATGTTGAGATGGTCAACCTTAGAGATGGGCGACCTCTGTTTTCGGCGATAATGGAAACCGAGGACGCCCATCTCAAAAACGACCAAATCCAAGGCACTTGGTCATGGGAGGAGCCAACATTCGTAGTGCACTGGTCCCCCTTACATGCAAGGACACCAACCGAGCACCCTATGGGGGCACCGTAGTGGACTTCACAAATTGCTCCCAGGTGTATAGCTCCCTTACCTTGGGTGCTGAGCCCCCAACCCCCGCCAAACCCCACTCCCCACAACTGTACACCACTACCATAGTCCTTAGGGATGAAGGGGGGCACCTACATGTGGGTACAGTAGGTTTCGTGTGGGTTTTGGAGGGCTCACATTTACCACCACAAGTGTAACAGGTAGGGGGGTATGGGCCTGAGTCCCCCTGCCTGAAGTGCACTGCACCCACTAAAAACTGCTCTAGGGACCTGCATACTGCTGTGATGGAGCTGGGTATGACATTTGAGGCTGTCATAGAGGCTGGAAAAATGTTTTTAAATTTTTTTGGGGGGGGTGGGAGGGGGTTGGTGACCACTGGGAGAGTAAGGGGAGGTCATCCCCGATTGCCTCCGGTGGTCATCTGGTCAGTTCGGGCATCTTTTCGAGACTTGGTCGTGAAAAAAAAGGGACCAAGTAAAGTCGGCCAAATGCTCTTTTTTCCATTATCGGCCGAGGATGCTCATCTGTTAAGCACGCCCCCGTCCTGCCTTCGGTACACTGCCGACACGCCCCCAGGAACTTTGGTCATTCCTGCAACGGAAAGCAGTTGAGGATGCCCAAAATCAGCTTTCGATTATGCCGATTTGGGAGACCCTGAGAGAAGGATGCCCATCTCCTGATTTGTGTCGGAAGATGGGCGCCCGTCTCTTTCGAAAATGCCCCTGATATTACAAATTTATTTAGGTATATTAAAAGCAAGAAGCTGACAAAAGAATCGGATAGACCACTAGATGACCGAGGGGTAAAGGGGGCAATCAGGGAAGACAAAACCATAGCGGAGAGATTAAATGAATTCTTTGCTTCGGTCTTCACCAAGGAAGATTTGGGAGAGATAGCAGAAATGATATTCAAAGTTGATGAGTCAGAGAAACTGAATGAAATCTCTATAAACCTAAAGGATGTAATGGCTCAATCAATTTTGGTTACATAGCATCTGGTGACTTGTAGCTCTGGAGGAGGGGCAATTTTGTTTTGAGCTGGGTAGTAGAACCTAAGCTGGGAGCTGCGCTGGGTATTTTCAGACTTGGTTTGATTGGTAACTGAGGTTACCTGTGTCCTAGTCCCACCCACCCCTAGGTAAACTCCCTTTATATAGGGCAATCAAGGGACAAGTATCTTCATTACACTTAATTGGTCAATCCTAATTCTTGTTATTCCCTCTCATAGTTCACCTTTTCACACTTGTGAATCACAGCATTATGGCCTTCATTCAGTGCAATATATGTTGTGCTTTAATCCTAAAGCAAACTATCTGGAACAGGGGCGTAGCCAGAGAACAGATTTTGGGTGGGCCTTGGCAAGAACTGGGTGGGCACCAAGTGTGCTCCCCCCCCCCCCCCACCCAAAAAAAAAAAGATCTCAGGTGGGAAAATGCTTCTTTCCACCTTGGCAGCAGGCATGCACTGAAAACTGAGCATGTGCAGGTACCGGTGTCATGGAGAGTAGCGTCTTCATTACCATCAGGGGAAAATCTTCAGCTGGCGGAGCCTGGGATTCCCACCAGTTACCACTAAATATGTGCTAGTGTTGGGTGGGCCTGAGCCATAAATGGGTGGGCCCTGGCCCACCCAAGCCCACCTGTGGCTACGCCACTGATCTGGAACCTTAGAGCTTGTCCTATCTGTCTCCAAATATCAGCCTTGAAAGAAGAGATCAACAAACTCAAGAAGGATTTAACTACAATTAAAGAAGCATCCAGGATTATTAATTTCCCAGCTAATTTACCACCACCACTGCCTCAGAGAAAGAAACATCAGAGGAATAGATGGGTCACAGTAGGCTCTGGTAGACTCTGTGACACAGAAACACTCGCCCTTCCAAGCTTTGCCCCTGTCAAATTCTTTTGCAGCGTCGCATCATTATGGTAGCAAAAAAAGAAGTACTGTAGTAGAACCAGAGGCAATGAAAATAGCACAACCCCAGAAACATCCTCCAACTAATGACAGAATTGTGAAAAATTGACAGAATTGTCAAAACTTTACATCAGGCATGGATGCTGTTCAAAAACACCATCCTGGAAGCCAGGCCAAATATATTCTGCGTATTAAAAAAGGAGGACGGAAGACCAAACGACAGCCGGCGTGGTTAAATAGTGAGGTGAAGGAAGCTATTAGAGCTAAAAGAAAATCCTTCAGAAAATGGAAAAAGGAACCGACTGAAAATAATAAGAAACGGCATAAGGAATGTCAAGTCAAATGCAAAGTGCTGATAAGGAAAGCTAAGAGGGACTTCGAAAAAAAAAATTGCGTTGGAGGCAAAAACACGTGGAGGGGCATAATCGAACGGGTCCGTGAAGGGGTGGGCCGAACCGTATTTTCGAAAAAATGGACGTTTTTGAGCTGGGCATTTTTAGTTACCATTATCGCTAAAAAAAACCAAACGCCCAGCTCAAAAACGTCCTAATCTGAGCCATTTGGTCGTGGGAGGGGCCAGAATTGGTAGTACACTGGCCCCCCTGATATGCCAGGACACCAACTGGGCACCCTAGGTCAGTGCGGTGGACTTCAGAAAAAGCTCCCACATGCATAGCTCCCTTACCACAGGTGCTGAGCTCCCAACCCCCTTCCCCCAAAACCCACTACCCACAAATGTACAACACTACCATAGCTCTTAGGGGTGAAGGGGGCACCTACATGTGGGTACAGTGGGTTTTGGAGACCTCCCATTTACCAGCACAATTGTTACAGGTGGGGGGGATGGGCCTGGGTCCACCTGGCTGAAGTGCACTTCGGTACCCACTAAAAGTGCTCCAGGGACCTGCATACACGCAGGCCTCTAGGACTTGTTGCTGCTATATAAAATTGGCACACCAGTTGACACCTGAAGACTAATCTCTCCGAAAACGTCCTTTATTGGAATAAGCACATTTACTCACAGTTAACTGCAGAGGTTGTGCACCACTGGCAACGAGTCTCCCTGGTACTGAGATTAGCAGTAGGTCAGAGCTGGCAGAATGCTGTACAATGCCCTCTTTCAGTCACATTCAAGGTAAGAACTAAGTTGTCTAACGTGGCTAACACAGGAAAGGGAACTAAAACTGGCTTACAAAAATGGCCACTACCGCATGGACTACAACAGGAAACACAACAGGGCACACTCTGACCCAGTAGGCTGGGGGAAAAGCACCATGGGAGAAGAGCCTACCAACTACCAACATCGTGAGACTGTAACACAAGCTAATGAAATCACGGAGCCCAATACCCTACACCCACCACAATGCAATGCTGATGTGACCCTGTAGTGCACCCGAGAGCCACATCTGACCCAGGGAAAGGCTGTGAGAGGATTGAACACATTCTGCTGTCATGGAGGTGGGTATGGCATTTGAGGCTGGCATACAGGCTGGGAGAAAAGTTTTTAAAGTGGGGTTTTTTTTGGTGGGAGGGGGTTAGTGACCACTGGGAGAGTCCGGGGACGTCATCCCCGATTCCCTCCAGTGGTCATCTGGGCAGTTGGGGCACTTTTTTTGGGACTTGTTCGTGAAAAAGAAGGGTCCAAAAAAAGTGACCCAAAATCGCCTTTTTTTTTTATTATCAGCTACAGACACCCATCTTCCTCGGCTGATAACCACACCCCAGTCCTGCATCCGACACGCCTCTGACATGCCCCCGTCAACTTTATTCATTTCCGTGACGGAGTGCAGTTGGAAACGCCCAAAATCGGCTTTCGATTATACCGATTTGGGCGTCTTTGCGAGAAAAACGCCCATCTCCCTATTTGGGTCGAAATATAGGCGTTTTTCTCTTTCAATTATAAGCTGGATAGTGTCACGATAGTGACAGTTTTCTTGTTTGTGCTCACCTCGCCCTCTGGTGGCCAGAACCGATGGCTGCTATGGACTGTCACCTGTTCCAGACTTCAGCCCAGTCCGGTCCGGATCTTCCGGGCTGCCAGACTTGCTTTTCTTGTTTGTGCCTGAACAGCACCCATAGCTGCCTTGTGATTCCTGTAGCTGACCTCCAGGTGCTGATGGGCTTTATTAATGACCTGGAAACTTCTATGTTTGCCTTTGCATTGTCTAAGGTCCCTGGTTTGTTGGTGCTTTGTTGCACTTTTGCCTAGTCTGGTTTCTTGTTTGAATTTCTTGTCCGGTTCTAGTTAGTCTGTGTGTAGTTTAGTTTAGGTATTTGCTTATTTCCTAGTCTTGTTTCTGGTCTGTATTCCTGGGCTAGTTTCTGTTTGTCTGTGTCTCTCTCTTAGTGGCTGCGTGGCAGCTTTCAGTCCTGACTCTTTTCTGTCTGTGTTCTTGCTTAGTGGCTGCTCTGCAGCTTTCAGTCCTAACTCTTGTCTGTCAGTGTTTGTACCCTGTTTCAGTGGCTGCTTGGCAGCTTTCAGTTCCTATCCTTTAGCTTGTCCATTGCCTGCCTTGTGTAGTATCGTCTGTCTGTGAGTCCTAGCCCAGTTTCATGCCTTGCTGCCCATGTACATTCCTTTCCCCTCTGACCCTCAGTCCCTGTTCAGCCTGGTTGGTATCTGGTTCCTGCCCTGTCAAGTAAGTCCTGCCGGCCACCTGCACCCAACTCCTGGGGAAGGGTGGTCAAGTGCAGGTGAAGTCTAGCTGTTTCTGTCAGAGTTCTGCCTTGACTCTGGTGTGGGGTGGTTTTGCCTGCCACTGCCGCTCCTCGGCAGTGGTCCAAGGGCTCACGAACCTAGTTTCTGCCTTGAAAGCCTAACAGAATACAAAAGCCATGAGCTCGGCAAGATGCATCCTACTCACTGGGCTTCCAGCCTATGACTTTTTCCTCTATTAGCAATCCGGGTCTTAGCCCGGGTGCAGCTCCTAGTTCTAGTTCGGATTCCAGTCTCAACTCAGTTTCTGACCTTGATATTTGGATGACGCTTCAGAATTACCGTGATAAACTTTGTTCTGATCCAGCCTTGAGGAATACTCCTGAAGCTGCAGCTAAGAGCAGGGCCGGTCTTAGGCAGAGGCGACCGTGGTGGCCACATAGGGCCCTGCGCCTAAGGGGGCCCCGCGCGGCGCGCCTCAAGTCTGCCTCGCCTCTCCGACCACCTCCACTGCTCGCCTGCCCTCCATGACCAGTGACGCGACTCTGCAGTCCTCGTTCCCCTGCTCCACCTCCCTCCAGCCATCTGAGCCCCCCTTGCCCAACCCACCAAACGACCCTCTTCTACCACCCGACCTGCCGGCACCTCACCTGACCCAGCATTTTAAAACAATCTACAAGCGGCGGTGCCTCGCGTCTGTAAAAGAAGAAAAATCGCTTCATCCATTGGCCGGCCTTCCCCCATGTCCCGCCCTCTGATGTAACTTCCGCAAGGGCGGGACATGAGGGAAGGCCGGCCAATGGACGAAGCGATTTTTCTTCTTTTACAGACGCGAGGCACCGCCGCTTGTAGATTGTTTTAAAATGCTGGGTCAGGTGAGGTGCCGGCAGGTCAGGTGGTAGAAGAGGGTCGTTTGGCGGGTCGGGGAGGGGGGGGGCTCAGACGGGAGGGGGGCTCAGGTGGCTGGAGGGAGGGGGAGCAGGGGAACGAGGAGAGTCGCGTTGCTGGACATGGGGGGAGGGCAGGGGGCACAGGAGGGTCACTGGACATGGGTGGATGGCAGGGGAGGGGGTTTCTGGACATAGGTTGAGGGCAGGGGCACAGGAGGGTCGCTGGACATAGGTGGATGGCAGGGGAGGGCAGGGGGCACAGGAGGGTGGATGGCAGGGGAGGGGGTTTCTGGACATAGGTGGAGGGCAGGGGGCACAGGAGGGTTTCTGGACATAGGTGGATGGCAGGGGAGGGGGTTTCTGGACATGGGTGGATGGCATGGGAAGGCGTTTCTGGACATAGGTTGAGGGCAGGGGGCACAGGAGGGTTGCTGGACATAGATGGATGGCAGGGGGGACAGGAGGGTCGCTGGACATGGGTGGATGGAGGAGAGAGAATAAATGCTGGACATGAATGGAGGCGAGGGAAGAGTGAGGAAGGAGATGAGGTGAGGGAAAAGGAAGAGAGGAGAAAAAGTGCACATGGATTTAGAAAATAGGCAGAAGCTGGATCCACTGGACAGTCAAGTCTGCGGAGGACCCAGCTTTTACTTACGGATGTAGGACAAGAAATGAAGAAGAAAGGCGGAAAGTAAAGAAATAAATGGAAAGGAAGCCCTGGAAACGGAGTTAAGAGGACAGATAGCAGCACAATCGGTACTGAGCCAGCATGATCAGAAAAGCAAAGTCACCAGACAACAAAGGTAGAAAAAACTATTTTATTCAGGATTTATTAATTGGAATATGTCAGTTTTTGGATATGTATAAAACAAAAAGTGAGGAGAGTGGATGAGGATACCAAAAATTTTTTTTAATTCACATGAAAATTAAAAATTTAAAAACCTGATGTACATAAGAAT
Organism: Microcaecilia unicolor; assembly: GCF_901765095.1. NCBI lineage: Eukaryota > Metazoa > Chordata > Amphibia > Gymnophiona > Siphonopidae > Microcaecilia > Microcaecilia unicolor. The sequence goes on from NC_044036.1 coordinate 234,329,662, forward strand.
GACCCGACACGGCCGTGTTTCGGCCCTAAGGCCTGCCTCAGGGGTCTTTATAACCTAAGTTGAACAATGAAACAAATAGAAAATATTGTTACAAATATATCATGAACATGGATATAGTGAATAAAATAACAGACGTTAAGTAAAAATGTATAACGTGAATATATGAACAAACAAACTGCCAGATAATGATCTGTGACTCATTCTGATAGTATAACATCGAATAATAAAAGTATACCATTTATATGAATATTTAAAAAGTTTGTTTTTTTTAATTTTTTTAAAAGAATTAATAAGATATTATGGATTATTAGTACGCATGGATAATGCTTTGAACAATGTATCAAAAAATGTTTTTTATGTATAACACTGTATATTGTATCCAAATAATAAAGGTTGTAATTGCAATTGTATATAAATAGATAATTAAAAATTATGAATTGTTAAGACACATGAATAATACTTTAAACAATACATCAATTTGTAAAAATGAACAATGTGTGTATGTGCAATTAATAAAAATGATAATTAAAATAGTGTTGAATAATGTATGAGTATATGTATTTGAAAAAGTATTTATACATTAATATTTATACATTTATAATGAACATGTGTTAATCTTAAAGAATTTTTTGTGTATTTTTCAAAAAAAAGGAGAAAGAGAAGATTTTTTGAAAATAAAATGAATAAATTGTAAAATACCTCAGAGAATGTAGCTCAAAACGTGTACTCCAAGGGAAATAACGAAACAAAACTCTCTAAGATCTGTGTGTATAAGAAATAATGCAGAAATAATTGATATAATGCAGGGAGAATAAAATACTGTGTGAATTAAAACTTATAAGGTGATGTAAGATAAAACAGTGGAAGAAATGTGTATTATGATAACATGTGCCTGAAAAAACTTAATTATGAGACAACAACAGTATAAAACGGAACGTTAAGGTAGAGAGGAGAAACACTGAATGAAAAGATATTGAATAGATAACGATAGATGTTATAAACTATATATTGAAAACTAAATATGATAGAATCTCTGTATGTGAACAGGAGATTCAATATATGAGCGTACTAATATTGTGATTAATCGAATATATAGAGGTAGAACAAACTTACCTCCTCTCTTCTAAAGAATATATGTAAAATATATATTAAAAAGCGAAACAAGCTTGTAAAACTGCAAAAGAAACAAAAAGCTAGTTACACTGCAGAGAAATCGTGAGATTATGATGTAATAAATTTAAAAGTGTAAAATTGACGTAATATAATAAATGAATAAAAGAACGTAGTATAATGGACACTGAAGTCTCTATTCTAACATATATAAAGAATCAATATAACTAATGTTTATGTATAAAGGACACAAGATCGATGTTACTGTGTTGTTTATATATTGACAACAATTAAAATCTAGATAAAATGAGAAATTATCTGTCTTAAACAATCGAAAGTCCATGAATGAAATTAGTCTTCAATAGAGATTTTTCGAAACGTTTGTTTAGTGAGTACAGCGATATTGATATATATATCGTTTTACAAACCTATGAATTCTAAATCCACAAAGAGTTATATCCATTTCAAAGTGGCACAAGTCTATTTACCCAATTTTAAATACCTAGTAGCGCGGAAAAGGTTAGTTTTTAGTGCTTACCTCCTCTCCGAAGGGATGTCTGCAATTGTGAAATATATTGAAAAATGGCGATAATGTCGATGTCTCTTAAATAGGAAAATTAAAGGAAATGACGTTTTTCAAAAATTGGAGGGAAAAGGTAAACGTGCAGTTTTCAATTAGGAGCAGCTAATGAATTAAGGAAATAAAATCAAACTGGAATTTACATAATCGCGCTTATTTTAAGGGCAATAGAATATGCTATTGCAATAAGGAAAATAAAGTGCCGGACTAGAGTAATTATGTATGTAGGGAATCGGGGGATAGAATAACTATGATTGACAATGAAATGAAGTGAATAATAAAATAATTTTTACTTAATCACGCTTATTTTAAGAACAATAAAATGTGCTATTGCGATTAACCAAAAATAATAAAAAATGATTATATATAGGGAATCAGGAAATGAACATAAATTGAAAATGGAATGAATGCTGTCATGAAAGAAAACTGAGAAATACTGAAAAATAATTATCACCCACATTAAGTGATTATTGATGAACGTAATGGATGCATAATATAAAATAGTTCAAAGTGTCAACATTAGAAACTTGAATGTAGTGTTTGTAAGTTTGTAAAAAAATATATCTACTATTTGGATTTAAAATGATATGTGACCAAGTGGAAATTTTTTTTTTGATATGTAACCAAGTGGAAAAACAATTTTTTGAGCCATGTCTGATAGGTGTAATTCAGTAGAAAAATAATAATTAAGGCTGGAGTGAATTAAACAGTGAATGAAAATGTATATTGGGAAGAGTAAATGTTTAGAGAAAAAATGTTTAGAGAAAGAAAAACAAAACGAACTAAACGTCTTTAACTTGAATTGAATAATACTAAATTTTGAGAAGACTAACTGTTTGAAGAAAAACTAGACAAACTGAATGTGTCTAACTTAAATGTGCATAAGAAATTAAGGAATTTTTTAACCCATATTTGCATAGAGCTAATAAGAAATAAAGACATCTGATTATTGATTTATGATGTAATATGAATAGTGAAAAATAAATGCCTAAAATTATTTGTAAATAAAGAAAGAAAAAAGACAGAAGTAAAAAAAGTTATTAATGAAATGGTGCAAGATGCTTATATATGTGTGAATTGAAAAATGTGAGAAATCTACTTGTGCACAAATCTACCGTGGTTGATGTGAAGAAAGAAAGAAAATGCAAAAAGTGTGATGAAAATGGTATTGAACTTCAAATAATGGATATATTTGAGAAAGGTGTTGAAGAAAATGGATAAATAAGATAGTTATATGGTGTGAGTGTGATATATGATGATTGTGTAACTACTATAGTGAACTACATATGAAATGTGTAAAAGTGTAATGCGTGAAAAATACTGTGTTAAAAAGGGTAACGGAGGCTAATGATAAAAGGAAGCTGCATGTAAATGATATTGCAATGTTGTTGTGAAAGAATATACAGTAAAATGGAAATCTTAGACATAGATACTAAAAACAAGTATAATTACAACTAGATTGTGAAAAAATAAATGAATATTTAAGAATGCATAGGCATAAAAAAGGTCTACTTGTGTGTGTGAAAATCTAAAAGTAACAATTCTAACGAAATAAACCACTTGTCACAGTTATCTATAGTTAAATGGAATATTTACGAAACTACATTGTAATCAATTTCTGCATTAAGTCCATGTAAATAATATTGAAATATTGTTATAAAAGAATATACAGTAAAATGGAAATCTTAGACATAGATATGTGCATCTGTGATATTTTTCATGTACGTTTCATTTTTTGTAGTATTGCTGCATGCTGAGTCTGACTTCTTGAGGTAACTTTCCAGTTCAGTATTTTGCCTTCATGTGTTTTTCAGGTGTGATCAAGGAAGGTGCAGTATTCTGCTAGCGTATAGTTTGAACCCCTTTTTGTTTGTTTTTTTTCACTAGGTTGTGCACTGGTGTTTTAGAGCCAGGTGTAATTACAGTTGCCTTTCCACGCCACGCATAAGGTTGTAGCTCGTTCTGTCCTTGGAATTAGTGCTGTTTATGGTTTGTTAAGTTTATGAGTGTGTTTTTGCACAAGTTTGTGTATAGTGTTTTGCAGTGGAGAGATTGTGTGTTGGCCTTCCTAAGGTGGCACCAAACATCAGAAAGGGTGTAGAGCCTAAATCATGACACACTACCTCTAAAAGGGTGTTTTGTGGCTCTGCATGAGAATTGTGGTATTATGATCCCTTGCTAGCTTCATATTGTTGATGGTCTGCATTTTCCGTATGGCTGGTATATTGGTGTATAAGGTATTAATTGTGACAATTTGTTTTTTAACTTATTTTTTTTCTGTGTGTTGTCAGACAATTATGGATGACAGACAGAGTCGGAGTCTTCTTGAGTCAGAGAGCTTTGGTATATATTTTAAAACAATTTTAATACCTTCGTGGTCTATATGTTTTTATATTGTACATTATATTTCACACATCACTTTATTTTATTGAATATCTTTTCATTTCATTTTAATTTTATTGCATATATGGGTTACAGAGTAATAGGGGAATTTGAAAGTACTGAATCTTTTCTTAATATTTTTCCTTTATTCTCCTTTGTTATGAGAATTGGAACTACTAATTGTAGTGGATTTGAACTGAATAATTTCTGGGGAGGGGAGGTTTCATTATAGCATTGTGCTTATTATTTCAATCAGTTTTTTTGTACAAGTTTAGCTTAATTTGTCTTTATTTGAAATTTCATAAAAAAATGTTCTAAAAATAGAATAATCTTATCAATGGGGTGGAGCTAGGGTAGGGGCGGGGCTACGGTGGGGGAGGGTTAGGATGGGGCCCCACCAAATTGGTCTGCATAGGGCCCCGCACTTGCTAAGACCGGCCCTGGCTGAGAGGGAACGTTTCTGGTGGCTTGGGTTCCTTATAAACTCAGTTTCTGCTATTGATCCTTCTACCCCGCTCTTCAAGTACCACTGCAAACTTTTATCAGATCCAGCCCTGCGGGATACTCCTGAAGCCAACGCTGAAAGGAGGTGTTGTAGTAGTCCTGAGTACCGTGCTCATCTGCAGTTTTCGTGGAGCTTTCTGAGGTCCAGGTACGGTCTAGCTCCGGTTCAGAGGTTCAGTTCTAGCCACGATGCTGAGTCCAGTCCGGGCTCCAGTTCCAGCCCAGATGCTGAATCAACTCTGAGTTCCAGTTCCAGACGAGATGCTGAGTCTTCTCCAAGTTCCAGTTCCAGCCGAGATGCTAAGTCCACGCCGAGTTCCAGCCAAGCTGCTGAGTCCACGCCAAGTTCCAGCCAAGATGCTGAGTCCGGATCAAGTTGCAGTTCCGACCAAGATGCTGAGTCCAGATCGAGTTGCAGTTCCGGCCAAGATGCTGAGTCTGGATCGAGTTCCAGGTCTGGCCCAGATGCGGAGTCTAAGCCGAGTTCCACACCCAGCCAAGAGACTGAGCCCAGACCGAGTTCCGCTCCAGTCAAGATGGATGCTGCGCTCTTGCCGAGTTCCAGTTCCAGCCGAGATGCTGCGTCCAAGCCGAGTTCCAGTTCCAGCCAAGCTGCTGAGCCCAAGCCGAGTTCCAGCTCCAGCCAAGATGCTGGGTCCAAGCCGAGTTCCGCTCCAGTCAAGCTACTGAGTCTAAGCCGAGTTCCAGTTCCAGCTGAGATGCTGAGTCCGCTCTGAGTTCCAGTTCCAGCCAAGATGCTGAGTCCGCTTTGAGTTCCAGTTCCAGCCGAGATGCTGAGTCTACGCCGAGTTCCAGTTCCAGCCCAGATACTGAGTCCACTCCGGGTACCACTCCGGGTGCCAGTCCTGATTCAAGTCCTGATGCCAGTCCAAGTTCCAGCCCAAGGTCCAGTCCTGATTCCAGTCCAAGGTCTAGTCCTGATGCCAGTCCGAGTTCCAGATCCAGCCAAGAGGCTGCGTCCAGACCGAGTCCCAGTTCCAGCCTAGATGCTGAGCCTACGCCGAGTTCCAGTTCCAGCCAAGCTGCTGAGTCTACTCCAAGTTCCTGTTTCAGCCAAGAAGCTGAACCAAGTTCCAGTTCCAGCCAAGATGTTGAACCCATTCTGAGTTCCAACTCCAGCCAAGAGGCGAGTTCCAGTCCTGAGGCCCTACGTCTTGCCCCATCCTTGGCCACCTTTAAATCTAGACTGAAAGCCCACCTCTTTAACATTGCTTTTGACTTGTAACCACTCGCCTCCAACTACCCTCCTCTCCTCCTTCCTGTACACATTAATTGATTTGATTTGCTTACTTTATTTTTTGTCTATTATTGTAAGCTCTTTGAGCAGGGACTGTCTTTCTTCTATGTTTGTGCAGCGCTGCATACGCCTTGTAGCGCTATAGAAATGCTAAATAGTAGTAGTAGTAGGCCAGTCCGAAGTCCAGTCTTGATTCTAGTCCGAGTTCCAGGCCTAATTCCACTCTGGATTTCAGTCCGAGTTCAAGTCTTGGCTCCAGTCCGGATTCCAGTCCTGATTCCAGTCCTGAGTCCAGTCCGGGCCCCAGTTCGGTTCCTGAGTCCACTCCGGGTCCCAGTCCAGCTACCCATGGTCATGTTCTGAGACTTCTCCGTAGGTTTCACCATTGTTACCCATGGAGACCTGAATTCCCCGTGGAGGTCGGGGGGGGGCCTTGAGGGGGAGGTACTGTCACGATGGTGACAGTTTCCTTGTCTGTGCTCACCTCACCCTCTGGTGGCCAGAACCGGTGGCTGCTATGGACTGTCACCTGTTCCAGACTTCAGCCCAGTCCGGTCCGGATCTTCCGAGCTGCCAGACTTGCTTTTCTTGTTTGTGCCTGAACAGCACCAGTAGCTGCCTTGTGATTCCTGCAGCTGAACTCCAGCTGCTGATGGGCTTTATTAATGACCTGGAAACTTCTGTGTTTGCCTTTGCATCATCTAAGGTCCCTGGTTTGTTGGTGCTTTGTTGCACTTCTGCCTAGTCTGGTTTCTTGTTTGAGTTTCTTGTCCGGTTCTAGTTAGTCTGTGTGTAGTTTAGTTTAGGTATTGTCACATCCGTCGCTCCCTCCGGCTGCTCCTCTGCGGGAAGCAAGAGCCGGTGTCCATTGCGGCGAGGGCCGGCCTTCTTGAGGCTGCGGCGGAGAGCCGGGGCTCGCCGCGGCAATGGCCGCCCTGTCCGGGGCCGAGCCCGTGGGCCGGCGATCGCGGCTTCTGGGCTCTCGGTCACCGGCTATGGGGTCTGTGCTTGCGCCAGCGGGGAGGATGGCGCCGGCGTCTTCTCCACTTTCGGGCGCGGGATCCCGAAGCTCCGCCTCAGAGAAGCCAGATTGGGAGGCCGGTGCTGTAGCCCCGCCTGGGAGGCCAGACTGAACCAACCAGAGGGATTTCTTCAGTAGCCAGGTTCCGATTGGCTGGCCATGTTGGCTGGGGCTGGGCGGTTGAATGCTGACAGTATTTAAGGAGCGGGCCTGAAACAGGACATTGCTTCAGGTTCTGTTTCCCAAGGCCAGTCTTTGTGTGTTCTAGTTTTCAGTACGTTCCCTTGCTCTCCTGGTTTGACCTTTGGACGGTTTCAGGACAACTCTGCTAGCCACCTGCCCTGACCTGTTGCCTGTTTCGGACGATGCTGCTAGCCGCCTGCCCTGACCTGTTGCCTGTTTCGGACGATGCTGTGAGCTGCCTGCCCTGACCTGTTGCCTGTTTTTGGACTACTCTGATAGCCGCCTGTCCGGACCTGTGGCCTGTTATTGGACTACTCTGATTTCCACCTGCCCTCTCCGCTCCCGGTTCCGGTACTGGGTCAGTTCATCAACCCCGTGGTTCCGGAAGTCCCGTTGGCCGCCTGCAGCTGGGGGCTCAACCCCCGGTGAACGGCGGTCGCCGCGGGTGAAGACTTGGGGTTGCACGGCTGTCCTCTGAGGTCCTTCGGGGCCTTGCGGGACCTAAGCGCTCACCTTCTTTCCAGACAAGACAGGTATTTGCTTATTTCCTAGTCTTGTTTCTGGTCTGTATTCCTGGGCTAGTTTCTGTTTGTCTGTGTCTCTCTCTTAGTGGCTGCGTGGCAGCTTTCAGTCCTGACTCTTTTCTGTCTGTGTTCTTGCTTAGTGGCTGCTCTGCAGCTTTCAGTCCTAACTCTTGTCTGTCAGTGTTTGTACCCTGTTTCAGTGGCTGCTTGGCAGCATTCAGTTCCTATCCTTTAGCTTGTCCATTGCCTGCCTTGTGTAGTATCGTCTGTCTGTGAGTCCTAGCCCAGTTTCCTGCCTTGCTGCCCATGCATATTCCTTTCCCCTCTGACCCTCAGTCCCTGTTCAGCCTAGTTGGTATCATGTTCCTGCCCTGTCAAGTAAGTCCTGCCGGCCACCTGCACCCAACTCCTGGGGAAGGGCGGTCAAGTGCAGGTGAAGTCTAGCTGTTTCTGTCAGAGTTCTGCCTTGTCTCTGGTGTGGGATGGTTTTGCCTGCAACTGCCGCTCCTCGGCAGTGGTCCAAGGGCTCACGAACCTAATTTCTGCCTTGAAAGCCTAACACATAGTAAAACTTTTTTTAGGTATATTAAAAGCAGGAAGCCGGCAAAAGAATCAGTTGGACCACTAGATGACTGAGGAGTAAAAGGGGTGATCAGGGAAGACAAAGGCATAGCGGAGAGATTAAATGAATTCTTTTCTTTGGTCTTCACCGAGGAAGATTTGCGTGGGATACCGGTGCCGGAAATGGTATTCGAAGCTGACAAGTCGGAGAAACTTAATGAATTCTCTATAAACCTGGAGGAAGTAATGGGGCAGTTCTACAAATTGAAGAGTAGCAAATCTCCTGGACCGGATAGTATTCATCCCAGAGTACTGATCGAACTGAAAAATGAGCTTGCAAAGCTATTGTTAGAAATATGTAATTTATCCTTAAAATTGAGCATGGTACAGGAAGATTTTTAAAAAAGGTTCCAGAGGAGAGCCACGAAATTATAAACCGGTGAGTCCGACGTTGGTGCCGGGCAAAATGGTAGAGATTAGTATTAAGAACAAAATTACAGAGCATATTCAATTAATGAGACAAAGTCAACATGGATTTAGTGAAGGGAAATCTTGCCTCACCAATCTACTACATTTCATTGAAGGGGTGAACAAACATGTGGATAAAGGGGAGCCGGTTGATATTGTGTATCTGGATTTTCAGAAGGCGTTTGACAAAGTACCTCATGAAAGACTCCAGAGGAAATTGGAGAGTTACGGGATAGGAGGTAATGTTCTTTTGTGGATTAAAAACTGGTTAAAAGATAGAAAACAGAGAGTAGGGTTAAATGGTCAGTATTCTCAATGGAGACGGGTAGTTAGTGGGGTCCCCCAGGGCTCTGTGCTGGGACCGCTGCTTTTTAACATATTTATAAATGACCTAGAGATGGGAGTAACTAATGAGATAATTAAATTTGCTGATGACACAAAGTTATTCAAAGCCGTTAAATCGTGGGAGGATTGTGAAAAATTACAAGTGGACCTTACGAGACTGGGAGACTGGGCGTCTAAATGGCAGATGATGTTTAATGTGAGCAAGTGCAAAGTGATGCATGTGGAAAAGAGGAACCCGAATTATAGCTATGTCATGCAAGGTTCCACATTAGGAGTCACGGACCAAGAAAGGGATCTAGGTGTCGTCGTTGATGATACGTTGAAACCTTCTGCTTAGTGTGCTGCTGCGGCTAAGAAAGCAAATAGAATGTTAGGTATTATTAGGAAAGGAATGGAAAACAAAAATGAGGATGTTATAATGCCTTTGTATCGCTCCATGGTGCGACCGCACCTCGAATATTGTGTTCAATTCTGGTCGCCGCATCTCAAATAAGATATAGTGGAATTAGAAAAGAGAAGAGAGTGACGAAAATGATAAAGGGGATGGGACGACTTCCCTATGAGGAAAGGCTAAAGTGGCTAGGGCTCTTCAGCTTGAAGAAAAGGCGGCTGAGGGGAGATATGATAGAGGTCTATAAAATAATGAGTGGAGTTGAACGGGTAGATGTGAAGCGTCTGTTCACGCTTTCCAAAAATACTAGGACTAGGGGGCATGTGATGAAGCTACAATGTAGTAAATTTAAAACGAATCAGAGAAAATTTTTCTTCACTCAACATGTAATTAAACTCTGGAATTCGTTGCCAGAGAATGTGGTAAAGGCGGTTAGCTTAGTGGAGTTTAAAAAAGGTTTGGTCCATAGACCAAAGTCCATAGACCATTATTAAATGGACTTGAGGAAAATGCACTATTTCTGGGATAAGCAGTATAAAATGTTTTGTACATTTTTGGGATCTTGCTGGGTATCTGTGACCTGGATTGGCCACTGTTGGAAACAGAATGCTGGGCTCGATGGACCTTTGGTCTTTCCCAGTATGGCAATACTTATGTACTTATGTAAAAGCAGAAAATTATTACTGCTCGGAGACTCCATTATCAGAGACATTAACTTAGGAGCACAGTTCAGGGGTTCCAATGTAGTGAAATGTGTTCCAGGATATTCAGCTACAAGATGTACAGACCAAATAGTGAAAGTGATCCGAGAAGAGAGCAAGGCTTCTAACGCTGATATGTAATTCACCTGAGGACAAATGACCTGGCCAACAATAGCAAGTTTACAGCACAGAGAGCGTTCCAGGAATTTGGGGAGGGACTGAAATCTTTGGTTCGAACTGTGGCTTTTTTTTAAAGTAATTCCTATGTTGGGGAGGGGAGAGGAAAGACTACACAAAACAGAGGAATTCAATAAGTGGCTTGAGTCTTGGTGTAAAGAAGAAGGCTTTAGATACATGGGTAATACGTGGAAAATGAATGGGGTAATACGTGGAAAAATAACAGGCTGTACTGTAATGATGGGCTACATCTTTCTGTGATGGGAAAAAGGATCCTTGGGGAGAAATTCAGACAGTATGTTTCTAGACATTTATTTTTCAACCGTTTTTATTGATGACTCAACATTTTAAACATAGCCATTGTTTAACATTTGGCATTATAAATGATACATCATACTTGTATACATACATCATTAACTTCTATCATCAATGTTTTTATCATTTCTCCCCCTCCTTCCCCTCCAATCGTTCCCATTATAACCAAAATGTGTACAGTTTTATTGTTAAATGAGCATCACAATAAAGTGTTTAATTCAACTTATGCCTCATATTGTGTGGTGTTTATTATTGCTATATGGAAATTTAACCGTTGTTCATTTGAACTTTATAAAGCATACTTCCAAAAATGAACATTCCCTATAATCATTACTCCTTGCTCCTCTTCCCCCTACAATGCCTCCCCCACCCTTCTCCCCCCTTATGTCCCAATAAAAGCATATATGTAATTATTGTTCCATGTGTGTGTATCAGGTTTCTAGACATTTAAACTGGAGGGTGGGGGTGACAAAAGGAAACAGGGGATTTCAGAAAGTCACCCCCAGAATAAACATGATGGCAGAGGAAAAGGTCATGTAAATATAAAATACCACCCAAACTCACTAAGTACATGGAAAGCTATGTGCACAAATGCTCGTAGTCTAAGTAAAAAGGTTCAAGACTTGCAAGCCCTGATGTTTGAAGAAAACTTGGATATTGTTGCTATTATGGAGACATGGTTCAACGATTCTCATGAATGGGATGTGAATGTACTGGGCTATAATCTTTTTAGGAAGGATAGAGAGGGCCAAAGAGGTTGAGGAGTGGCTCTGTATGTGAGAGAGAATATCAGAGTGGCTGAAATGCGGGGAACCTGGGGAAAAGAAGAAGTTTTATGGATCGTCCTGGAAAGAGAAGATGGAACCTGTATCCACATGGGAGTTATCTACAGACCTCCTGCGCAAACGGAGAAGTTAGACAAGGATCTGATAGAAGATATTCAAAAGATTGGTATGAAAGGGGAGGTGCTACTGTTGGGAGATTTCAATTTGTCTGACGTGGATTGGAACGTCCCGTCTGTGGAATCGGAAAGAAGTAGGGAGATTGTGGATGCCTGTCAAAGTGCCTTGCTCAGACAAATGGTGACGGAACCCACGAGGGAAGGGTCGATGCTAGATCTAGTGCTCACTAATGGAGGTAGTGTTTCCGATATCTGGGTGGGTGCCCATAGTGATCATCACACCATATGGTTTGATATAAGGGCGAAGGCGGAGTGCGGATGCACAAAACTCAAAGTACTGGATTTCAGACATACTGATTTTGATTAAATGGGGGAATACCTGAAGAAGGAGCTGTTGGCGTGGGAAGGCGTAGGAGAAGTGAGAAAACAGTGGTCCAAGCTAAAGGCTGCTATAAATATGGCGACTGATCTTTTTGAGAGGAAAGTAAACATAAACAAGAGAAGCAGGAAGCCTATATGGTTTTCCAAACAAGTAGCTGAAAAAATAAGAGCAAAAGAGGCTTTGTTCAAGAAATACAAAAGAACTCAACAAGAGGATCGTGGAAAAGAAGCGAAGAGGGAAATATGGCTAACGAAAGCGCAAGCGGAAGAAAAAATGGCTAAAGATGTAAAGAGAGGTGATGAGACTTTTTTCAGATATATTGGAGAAAGGAGAAGAGATAGGAATGGAATTGCGAGACTGAAAGATAATGAGAATGGCTATGGCTATGTGGAGAGTGATGAAGATAAAGCAAATGTGCTAAACAATTATTTCTCTTCGGTGTTCACGGAGGAAAATCCTGGAGAAGGACAGTGGTTGGCTGCTGAGGGAACGTCTGGGAATGGAGTGGATACTGCGCCATTTACGGAAGAAAGAGTTTATAAACAGCTGGAGAATCTGAAGGTGGACAAAGCTATGGGGCTGGATGGGATACATCCCAGGATACTGAAGGAGCTCAGACAGGTCCTGGCAGGACCTCTTAAAGATTTATTTAATAGATCTTTAGAGACGGGAGAGGTTCCGCGAGATTGGAGACGAGCGGATGTGGTCCCTCTTCACAAAAGTGGAGACAGGGAAGAAGTGGGAAACTACAGACCGATAAGTCTCATGTTGGTGGTAGGAAAAATAATGGAGTCGCTGCTGAAAGAAAGGATAGTTAACTTTCTAGAAACTGACGGGTTACAGGACCAGAGGTAACATGGCTTTACCAAAGGAAAATCCTGCCAAACAAATCTTATTGACTTTTTTTACTGGGTGACCAAAGAACTGGATGAGGGACGTGTGCTAGATGTATTCTACTTGGACTTCAGCAAAGCCTTTGATACGGTCCCCCACAGAAGACTCGTGAATTAGCTGAAAGGGTTGAACTTAGGACCGAAAGTAGTGAACTGGATAAGAAACTGGGTGACCGACAGGTGGCAGAGGGTGGTGATAAATGGAATCCGCTCAGAGGAAAGGAAGGTGAACAGTGGAGTTCCTCAGGGGTTGGTGCTGGGGCCTATTCTGTTTAATATATTTGTGGGAGATATTGCTGAGGGGTTGGAAGGAAAGGTGTGCCTTTTTGCGGATGGCGCCATCTAAAGCTAAACATGACCAAGACTGAGCTTCTTATCTTTCCCCCTAAACCAACCTCTCCTCCTCCCCCATTCTCTATTTCTGTGGATAACACTCTAATCCTTCCTGTCTCATCAGCTCGTAATCTTGGGGTCATCTTCGACTCCTCCCTCTCCTTCTCTGCACATATTCAATAGACTGCTAAAACCTGTCGTTTCTTTCTCTATAATATCAGCAAAATTTGCCCTTTCCTTTCTGAGCACACTACCAGAACCCTCATCCACACTCTTATCACCTCTCGCTTAGACTATTGCAACTTGCTTCTCACAGGTCTCTCACTTAGCCATCTCGCTCTTCTTCAATCTGTTCAAAATTCTGCTGCACGACTAATATTCCCCCAGGGTCATTATGCTCATATTAGCCCTCTCCTCAAGTCACTTCACTGGCTTCCTATCCGTTTCCGCATACAGTTCAAACTCCTCTTATTGACCTATAAATGCATTCACTGTGCAGCTCCTCAGTACCTCTCCACTCTCATCTCTCCCTACATTCCTCCCCGGGAACTCCGTTCACTGGGTAAATCTGCACCCTTCTCCTCCACTGCTAACTCCAGACTCCGTTCCTTTTATCTTGCTGCACCATATGCCTGGAATAGACTTCCTGAGCCGGTACATCAAGATCCATCTCTGACCGTTTTCAAATCTAAGCTAAAAGCCCACCTTTTTGATGCTGCTTTTAACTCCTAACCCTTGTTCACTTGTTCAGAACCCTTATTTTATCATCCTCACTTTAATATTCCCTTATCTCTTGTTTGTCCTGTTTGTCTGTCCTAATTAGATTGTAAGCTCTTTCGAGCAGGGACTGTCTCTTTATGTTCAAGTGTACAGCGCTGCGTACGTCTAGTAGCGCTATAGAAATAATAAGTAGTAGTAGTAGACACGAAAATAGCTTCTGTTCAGCTTCTATTCAGCCCACAGCACAGAAACGGTTCTCATAACCTTAATATCCAAATTCAAACAAGAAATAGCAATCGGGAACCATATCCTACTTCTGCAATTTGACTTATCCAGCGCCTTTGACATGGTTGATCATACCATCCTAACTAAACTTTTGGACAAACTTGGGATAGGTGGCAACATCATTAACTGGATAAAAAGCTTCATCACTACAAGATCCTACCAAGTCATAGGACCTACAAACGTCATCTCTATGGCTATCGGAATGCGGAGTGCCACAGGGATCTCCGCTTTCTCCAATACTTTTTAACTTAATGATGATTCCTTTGGCCAGAGCACTAGCCAAATATGGCCTCAATCCCTTCATTTACGCTGACGACGTCACCATTTTCATCCCTTTTAAAACTGACCTATCTGAAATCTCTGATAAAATAAACACAGGTATGACCACTTTAACCTCTTGGGCCGATGCTTTCAGGATGAAATTAAATAAAGAGAAAACACAATGTTTAGTCCTATCTTCTCAACATTCTCCACTCATCCCAACTACTCTCAGCACTCCATAGGTTAAACTTCCCACATCAGACAACTTGAAAATCCTTGAAGTAACATTTGATAGTCATTTATCATTTGAAAACCATGTTAAAGTCATCAACAAAAAGATGTTCAACATAATGTGGATTTTGAAACAAGTGAGATCATATCTTCCCTTGGACACCTTCCGGAACCTAGTACAATCCACTGTACTCACACACGCAGATTACTGCAACAGTGTTTTTTTAGGTTGTAAGTCCCTAATATTGAAAAAGCTCCAGACTTCCCAAAACACGGCAGCCAGACTAATTTTTGGCAAGTCAAGATTCGACAGCGCAACACCTCTTCGAGAGAAGCTTCACTGGCTCCCCATCAGACAAAGAATTAACTTTAAAGTCCACACAATGATTTACAAGATATTACTCGGAAAAGCCCCCACCTACATGAATCACCTTATTGACCTCCCAACCAGGAACAGTTTGACGTCTTCCCGTACTTACCTTAATCTGCACCTCCCCAACTGCAAAGGTATTAAGTACAAATCCTTCTACGCATCCAATTTTTCCTTTTCAGGCAGCCAGCTTTGGAATGCTCTACCAAGACCTATCCGTACCATTAACGGCCTTTTGCCCTTCAGAAAAGCTCTGAAGACCCATCTCTTCAAGATAGCCTATCCTAATGATTCAACCTAACCAAAGCTTGCCCACATGATTCTGATTGACAATTGTTATACATTGACCATGTTTCTCATTATCCTTTTTGCTACCACATATCCATTCCTCTCCATCTTCCTATGCCTACCTCCCAACGCTCATTTCCTTCTGCACCCAATCCCTCCTATACTCAATTTACTTATCCGTTAACCCCATTAATTTTGCGTTTACTATAAACTGTATATTTTTCTTACGACTTTGTGATTCTTTATATTGTTACTATGTAAGCCGCATTGAGCCTGCCATGTGTGGGAAAGTGAGGGGTACAAATGTAATAAATAAATAGCCAATAGAGTGGATACCCTGGAGGGAGTAGAAACGATGAGAAGGGATCTCCAAATGTTAGAAGAATGGTCGAGGGTTTGGCAGTTAAAATTTAATACAAAAGGTAATTAGGGTAATATTGTATAATCAGAGTACTAGCTCAATAATTACATTCATAAATTGTACTCCGGACTAACTTAAATATCCCATTATCATTTATTAAACAACATGTGTCCCTCACACCACACTTCGATATTCACAACCACACGCCAAGCATCATTCAAACCTTGCATGCCCTATATATAAAAATACATTTTGACTTATACATCATATATAGTTCCACATGAGCCACAGACTTATTACTCTCAGTAAGTCCATAGAAGATCTTATAACTGAAAATATCCTTGAGCAGCCCTGTTGTTCAGGGAACTTCATACGGTATCCATAGTCCAATTCTAGCACACTTCTAGTTCCATCTATTCTCACAGACAGTATGGGCACAGTTCAAAGCAGTGGCGTACCAAGGGGGGGGGGGGGTGGTGGGGGCGGTCCACCCTGGGTGCACGCCGCTGGGGGGTGCTGCGGCACGCCCTGCTCTGAGTTCACTGACTTCGCGCGTTCGCTGCAGCTCCCTCTGCTCTGCCCTGGAACACGCTGCGGCAACCCCCCCCCAGCGGCGTGCACCCGGGGGGGAGTCCGCGCTGCATCGGGGGGGGGTCGCACTCCATTGGGGGGGTGTCTGCCCCGGGTGTCTGCCCCCCTAGGAACGCCACTGGTTCAAAGTGAGAACGACGTTCTGCCCGTGGAAAGCTGTCGAAAAAATGCTTGTGCAATAATTCACTTCAGCTGAATGTCTTTACTCATTCTGGTCCTCAATGCAAGACCGCATTTCGCGCTTCCTTCATCAGGAGGAGCCGTTTGCCAAAATCTAACATATCACAAATTCAATAAAGAAAGCAAACAAGAACACATCACTTGTCAATTATATCCCAAATTCTTTTTACCTACTAATAACCACATACTTTAGCTGCTTACCATTGAGACTCTGTTCCAAGTGAGGGTTGCAAAGCACCGCCCCCAGACGTCATAATACAACCCACACCACAGTTATATATCTCACAAGCTCCACCCTTTGGCTGTGATGAGAATCGTCACAGCCACTCAACTTCAAGATTAAGAACCCTCGGGGAAACTGTGTTCCATTGGTAGATAAAGCGAATGCTACATACCTGTAGAAGGTATTCTCCGAGGACAGCAGGCTGATTGTTCTCACTGATGGGGTGACGTCCACGGCAGCCCCTCCAATCGGAACACTTTCTAGCAAAGTCCTTTGCTAGTCCTCGCGTGCCGATGCGCACCGCGCATGCGCGGCCGTCTTCCCGCCCGAAACGGCTCGTGCCGGCCAGTCTCATATGTAGCAAGACAAAGAGAAGGGAAGACACAACTCCAAAGGGGAGGCGGGCGGGTTTGTGAGAACAATCAGCCTGCTGTCCTCGGAGAATACCTTCTACAGGTATGTAGCATTCGCTTTCTCCGAGGACAAGCAGGCTGCTTGTTCTCACTGATGGGGTATCCCTAGCCCCCAGGCACACTCAAAACAACAACCATGGTCAATTGGGCCTCGCAACGGCGAGGACATAACTGAGATTGACCTAAAAAATTTACCAACTAACTGAGAGTGCAGCCTGGAACAGAACAAACATGGGCCTAGGGGGGTGGAGTTGGATTCTAAACTCCGAACAGATTCTGAAGCACTGACTGTCCGAACCGACTGTCGCGTCGGGTATCCTGCTGCAGGCAGTAATGAGATGTGAATGTGTGGACAGATGACCACGTCGCAGCTTTGCAAATCTCTTCAATAGTGGCTGACTTCAAGTGGGCTACCGACGCTGCCATGGCTCTAACATTATGAGCCGTGACATGACCCTCAAGAGCCAGCCCAGCCTGGGCGTAAGTGAAGGAAATGCAATCTGCTAGCCAATTGGATATGGTGCGTTTTCCTACAGCCACTCCCCTCCTGTTGGGATCAAAAGAAACAAACAATTGGGCGGACTGTCTGTTGGGCTGTGTCCACTCCAGATAGAAGGCCAATGCTCTCTTGAAGTCCAATGTGTGCAGCTGACGTTCAGCAGGCAGGAATGAGGACGGGGAAAGAATGTTGGCAAGACAATTGACTGGTTCAGATGGAACTCCGACACAACCTTTGGCAAGAACTTAGGGTGAGTGCGGAGGACTACTCTGTTATGATGAAATTTGGTGTAAGGGGCCTGGGCTACCAGGGCCTGAAGCTCACTGACTCTACGAGCTGAAGTAACTGCCACCAAGAAAATGACCTTCCAGGTCAAGTACTTCAGATGGCAGGAATTCAGTGGCTCAAAAGGAGGTTTCATCAGCTGGGTGAGAACGACATTGAGATCCCATGACACTGTAGGAGGCTTGACAGGGGGCTTTGACAAAAGCAAACCTCTCATGAAGCGAACAACTAAAGGCTGTCCTGAGATCGGCTTACCTTCCACACGGTAATGGTATGCATTGATTGCACTAAGGTGAACCCTTACAGAGTTGGTCTTGAGACCAGACTCAGACAAGTGCAGAAGGTATTCAAGCAGGGTCTGTGTAGGACAAGAGCGAGAATCTAGGGCCTTGCTGTCACACCAGACGGCAAACCTCCTCCATAGAAAGAAGTAACTCCTCTTAGTGGAATCTTTCCTGGAAGCAAGCAAGATGCGGGAGACACCCTCTGACAGACCCAAAGAGGCAAAGTCTACGCTCTCAACATCCAGGCCGTGAGAGCCAGGGACCGGAGGTTGGGATGCAGAAGCGCCCCTTCGTCCTGCGTGATGAGGGTCGGAAAACACTCCAATCTCCACGGTTCTTCTGAGGACAACTCCAGAAGAAGAGGGAACCAGATCTGGCGCGGCCAAAAAGGAGCAATCAGAATCATGGTGCCTCGGTCTTGCTTGAGTTTCAACAAAGTCTTCCCCACCAGAGGTATGGGAGGATAAGCATACAGCAGACCTTCCCCCCAGTCCAGGAGGAAGGCATCCGATGCCAGTCTGCCGTGGGCCTGAAGCCTGGAACAGAACTGAGGGACTTTGTGGTTGGCTCGAGATGCGAAGAGATCTACCAAGGGGGTGCCCCACACCTGGAAGATCTGTCGCACTACACGGGAATTGAGCGACCACTCGTGAGGTTGCATAATCCTGCTCAATGGCGGAAGCATAGAACTATAGAATTTAAACAGAAATGTAAGCAGTGCCAAAAATATTATTTAACACAACTAAAAGCTGCTAAAACTACCTACTTCTCCAAAGAAATAAAGGAAGCTGCTAGTTCACAGAAAAAGTTATTCCACATTATGAAATGCTTGACAACTACGACTAGTGAAAACAGAGAATCTCCTGCTCTTGATTCCGAGATTCTGGCAAAGTTTTTCAGTACTAAAATTGAGAATCTAAGAGCCCAATTCTCAAGGGTATCAGGGATCAGTCATATTGACAACTCCTCAAATTCACAATTAACTGTACCCTGGCAAGACTTTGAACTCCCATCTGTGGAATCACTGCATACTTTAGTTGCAGGTCTTTCACCCACTTACAGTTCCTTGGATCCCATACCATCAGCATGGTTGAAAAACCACACGCTAGAAATCCAACAGTTTATGTATTTAATCATCGTACGGAGTCTTTCTGAAGGGATAGTCCCTGCTACTCTAAAAGAGGCGCTAGTAAAGCCTATTCTGAAGAAGCCCTCATTAGATCCTATAACACCCAACAATTATAGACCAGTTTCTAATCTTCCGTTCCTATCCAAAGTGATAGAGACAATAGTGTTTAGACAATTGCAAACTTATGTAGATTCTAAAAATTTGCTACATCCTAGACAATCGGGCTTTAGGAAAGGCCATAGCACAGAGACTATCCTGACTTCAATGTTAAGTGAGATTCATGCAAAACTAGAACATGGCTATATTGCCTTGGTTGTTTCACTGGATCTATCTGCAGCTTTTGATTTAATTAATCATAAACTACTTCTTGATAGACTAGGTGAGATTGGCATTTCAGGGACAATTATGAAATGGTTTATATCTTTTCTTACCGAACGGTCATTTAAAGTAGTTCAGCAGCAATCGTCCTCTACAGAATACAACTTACCATGTGGGGTTCCACAGGGATCGGTCCTGTCCCCATTACTGTTTAATCTATATGTCAGTCCCTTGGCACTTCTCATTCAAACAATGGGTATTAGTTTTTATTCTTATGCGGACGATTTCCTTCTTATACATTATGTTAAACCATCTAATATGGATCTTACACCACTACAAATTTGTCTGGATAAAGTGGCAGACTGGCTCACAACATATCAATTAGTATTAAATCCAGATAAGACTATAACATCTTGGATAGTAGGACAGGGCACATGTCCAGCAGTGGTACCTATGCTATTTGGCAAGAATATCCCTACAGTTAAATCTTTTAGATACCTTGGGGTTATAATTGATTCTGCTCTGACTTTCGAGGAACAAATATCTGATGTAGTGAAAAAATCTTTTTTCCATCTTAGGAGACTTCGGTCAGTTAGGAATTCAATTAGTAAGGATTCCCTTAAAACGTTGACATCTGCTTATATTACCTCACGCTTAGACTACTGTAATATCATATATTCAGGGATCACCCAAGCTAGCTTGAAGCGATTACAAAGAATACAGAATACTGCAGCACGTATGATTTGTAGGGCCCGGAGGGATGACAGAGTAACACCTTTGCTACATCAACTGCATTGGCTTCCAGTTGAAGCAAGAGTTAAGTTTAAAGCCTTAGTCTTGACCCATAAGGCCTTTTATACACTAAATCCTGACTATCTGTCAAATCTAACTATTCCTTACACTGCCACACGAACCCTTAGATCCCTGACAGATAACAGGTTAGTGATTCCTCCTCTTGCTAGGGCTAGATGGGAATCTACACGGAATTCGGCTTTTTTCTATCTGTCTCCCTCTCTTTGGAATGGCCTTCCAAAAGAGATCAGACTTGAGAAATCTTACTTTCATTTTCGGAAACTTTTGAAAACCTTCTACTTTATCGAGTATGTAGATCAGAATTTAGAATAATGGAAGAAAGGTTATAAATGGGCATCTGTAATATATACTAAGTCAAAACTGTATTATCTGTCTGTGTAGATTATATTATGTATTTAATTTTGTATCTGCAGTGTTCTCCTGTGTATTAATCATGAGTTATATTGTTTTCATCTTATGTAGCTAGTTTGTTGGGTTTGCTGTGCTTTCCTGTAATGATTGGAGTTCTAATGTTTGTCCAATTTGTACTTATTGTACTGCTTTTTTTTTTTTTTTTTATAAATTGTAAACCGTTCTGTCTTGCAGTAGCAATAAGATACGGTATATAAATTGATGTAAATAAAAAATAAAAATAAATAAACCTGTCGGCCAGACTGTTGTTTACGCCTGCCAGATATGTGGCTTGGAGCACCATGCCGTGACGGCGAGCCCAGAGCCACATGCTGACGGCTTCCTGACACAGGGGGCGAGATCCGGTGTCCCCCTGCTTGTTGACGTGATACATGGCAACCTGGTTGTCTGTCTGAATTTGGATAGTTTGATGGGACAGCCGATCTCTGAAAGCCTTCAGAGCGTTCCAGACCGCTCGTAACTCCAGAAGATTGATCTGCAGATCGCGTTCCTGGAGGGTCCAGCTTCCTTGGGTGTGAAGCCCATCGACATGAGCTCCCCATCCCAGGAGAGACGCATCCGTGGTCAGCACTTTTTGTGGCTGAGGAATTTGGAAAGGACGTCCCAGAGTCAAATTGGACCAAATCGTCCACCAATACAGGGATTTGAGAAAACTCGTGGACAGGTGGATCACGTCTTCTAGATCCCCAGCAGCCTGAAACCACTGGGAAGCTAGGGTCCATTGAGCAGATCTTATGTGAAGGCGGGCCATAGGAGTCACATGAACTGTGGAGGCCATATGGCCCAGCAACCTCAACATCTGCCGAGCTGTGATCTGCTGGGACGCTCGCACCCGCGAGACGAGGGACAACAAGTTGTTGGCTCTCGTCTCTGGGAGATAGGCGCGAGCCGTCCGAGAATCCAGCAGAGCTCCTATGAATTTGAGATTCTGCACTGGGAGAAGATGGGACTTTGGATAATTTATCACAAACCCCAGTAGCTCCAGGAGGCGAATAGTCATCTGCATGGACTGCAGGGCTCCTGCCTCGGATGTGTTCTTCACCAGCCAATCGTCGACATATGGGAACACGTGAACCCCCAGTCTGCGAAGTGCCACTGCTACTACAGCCAAGCACTTTGTGAACACTCTGGGCGCAGAGGCGAGCCCAAAGGGTAGCACACAGTACTGGAAGTGACGTGTGCCCAGCTGAAATCGCAGATACTGTCTGTGAGCTGGCAGTATCGGGATGTGCGTGTAGGCGTCCTTCAAGTCCAGAGAGCATAGCCAATCGTTTTGCTGAATCATGGGGAGAAGGGTGCCCAGGGAAAGCATCCTGAACTTTTCTTTGACCAGATATTTGTTCAGGGCCCTTAGGTCTAGGATGGGATGCATCCCCCCTGTTTTCTTTTCCACAAGGAAGTACCTGGAATAGAATCCCAGCCCTTCTTGCCTGGATGGCACGGGCTCGACCGCATTGGCGCTGAGAAGGGCGGAGAGTTCCTCTGCAAGTACCTGCTTGTGCTGGAAGCTGTAAGACTGAGCTCCCGGTGGACAATTTGGAGGTTTTGAGGCCAAATTGAGGGTGTATCCTTGCCGGAGTATTTGGAGAACCCACTGATCGGAGGTTATGAGAGGCCACCTTTGGTGAAAAGCTTTCAACCTCCCTCCGACAGGCAGGTCGCCCGGCACTGACACTTGGATGTCGGCTATGCTCTGCTGGAGCCAGTCAAAAGCTCGTCCCTTGCTTTTGCTGGGGAGCCGAGGGGCCTTGCTGAGGCGCACGCTGCTGACGAGAGCGAGCGCGCTGGGGCTTAGCCTGGGCCGCAGGCTGTCGAGAAGGAGGATTGTACCTACGCTTGCCAGAAGAGTAGGGAACAGTCTTCCTTCCCCCGAAAAATCTTCTACCTGTAGAGGTAGAGGCTGAAGGCTGCCGGCGGGAGAACTTGTCGAATGCGGTGTCCTGCTGGTGGAGCTGCTCTACCACCTGCTCGACTTTTTCTCCAAAAATATTATCCGCACGGCAAGGCGAGTCCGCAATCCGCTGCTGGATTCTATTCTCCAGGTCGGTGGCACGCAGCCATGAGAGTCTGTGCATCACCACACCTTGAGCAGCGGCCCTGGATGCAACATCAAAGGTGTCATACACCCCTCTGGCCAGGAATTTTCTGCACGCCTTCAGCTGCCTGACCACCTCCTGAAATGGCTTGGCTTGCTCAGGGGGGAGTGTGTCCACCAAGCCCGCCAACTGCCGCACATTGTTCCGCATGTGTATGCTCGTGTAGAGCTGGTAGGACTGAATCTTGGCCATGAGCATAGAAGAATGGTAGGCCTTCCTCCCAAAGGAGTCCAAGGTTCTAGAGTCCTTGCCCGGGGGCGCCGAAGCATGTTCTCTAGAACTCTTGGCCTTCTTTAGGGCCAAATCCACAACTCCAGAGTCGTGAGGCAACTGAGTGCGCATCAGCTCTGGGTCCCCATGGATCCGGTACTGGGACTTGATCTTCTTGGGAATGTGGGGATTAGTTAATGGTTTGGTCCAGTTCGCCAGCAATGTCTTTTTGAGGACATGATGCATGGGTACTGTGGACGCTTCCTTAGGTGGAGAAGGATAGTCCAGGAGCTCAAACATTTCAGCCCTGGGCTCGTCCTCCACAACCACCGGGAAGGGGATGGCCGTAGACATCTCCCGGACAAAGGAAGCGAAAGACAGGCTCTCAGGAGGGGAAAGCTGTCTTTCAGGAGAGGGAGTGGGATCGGAAGGAAGACCCTCAGACTCCTCGTCAGAGAAATATCTGATGTCTTCTTCTTCTTCCCACGAGGCCTCACCATCGGTGTCAGACACAAGTTCACGGACCTGTGTCTGCAACCGTGCCCGGCTCGACTCCGTGGAACCACAGCCACGGTGGGAGTGTCAAGAGGTAAACTCCCTCGCCCGCACCGGCGAAGCTCCCTCCGCCGACGTAGTCGGGGAGCCTTCCTGGGAGGCTACCGCAGTCGGTAGCGCAAGCGGCACCGATGTCGGAGACCTCACCCCGGACAATGGGCCAGCCGGCGCCTGGCTCGACGGTACCGGTGGCGCAAGCACCCCCTGTACCGGAGGGGTAGGGCGCAACAGCTCTCCCAGGATCTCTGGGAGAACGGCCCGGAGACTCTCGTTCAGAGCGGCTGTAGAAAAAGGCATGGAAGCCGATGCAGGCGTCGACGTCAGAGTCTGTTCCGGGTGTGGAGGCTGTTCCGGGCTGTCCAAAGGGGAGCGCATCGACACCTCTTGAACAGAGGGCGAGCGGTCCTCTCGGTGCCGATGCCTACTGGGTGCCGACTCCCTCGGTGACCCAGAGCTCTCGGTGCCGACATGGGAAGGGGACCGGTGACGATGCTTCTTCGACTTCTTGAGACGAAGCATGTCACCGGAGCTTCCCGGCACCGACGAGGAGGACGTAGAATCCAGCTGTTGCTTCCTCGGGGCCGAGACCGAAGGAGGTCGGTCTCGGGGGGGCTGTACCGCAGGAGCCCTCGGAATGGGGGGAGACCCATCCGAAGGCTCACCGCCACCAGCAGGGGAATGGACAGCCCTCACCTGCACTCCAGACGAAGCACCACCATCCGACGACATCAGCAGCCGAGGAGGTCTCGATACCGACGCCGACGCAGCCTTCCGATGTCGCCCCGATGCAGAGGGCCGATGCCTCGATGCACTCGATGCAATCGGGGGCGAAGATGAAGGTCCAGGCGCCGACGACGTTGAAGCAGTCGATACTCCCGGTGCCGATGCCGACGAAGAGCCCGAGAACAAAATGTTCCACTGGGCTAACCTCGCTACCTGAGTCCGCTTTTGTAAAAGGGAACACAGACTACAGGCCTGAGGGCGGTGCCCAGCCCCCAGACACTGAAGACACGACGCGTGCCTGTCAGTGAGCGAGATTACCCGGGCGCACTGGGTGCACTTCTTGAAGCCGCTGGAAGACTTCGATGTCATGGGCGGAAAAATCGCGCCGGCGAGATCAAAACTCAAAATGGCGAAAATGGCACCGCAAAAATAGGGGGAAGAAAAACTTCGACCGAGGCCTAAATAGGGCCTACCCCGACGATGAAAGAAAACTTACCGGGGCAAAGACTGGAAGTACGGGAAGGGAGAAAACCATAAAGGTCTCCTTCCGACACCTTTTTTTTTTTTTTTAACAAAGTCGATAAAACGACGCGCGAGGTCAACTTTGGGGCGCGAACGGCGAAACACGACCGTACCGAGCGCGGACAAAAAAAGACTGGCCGGCACGAGCCGGTTCGGGCGGGAAGACGGCCGCGCATCGGCGCGCGAGGACTAGCAAAGGACTTTGCTAGAAAGTGTTCCGATTGGAGGGGCTGCCGTGGACGTCACCCCATCAGTGAGAACAAGCAGCCTGCTTGTCCTCGGAGAAAACGTTGTTCAATGTTAAATAATTGTGTACTACTGTCTCCACCTCAGCCAGAACTCTCCATCTGAACAAGCACCACACATCTACATTTGAGAAATGCCTGAATGACCATTATTCAAAAATAGAACAAAATCGTTGCCAGCAAAGAGAGTTAAAAATATCAAAGTATAGGCGTAATGAATACGACTTTACTAAGGGATACGTGTATAGCTGGATGGATAAACGCACTAGGGGGCAGAGAGCAAGAGGGGGTGGCAGACGGGTTAATTTTAAGTTGTCCTCCAGTGACTCTTCAGAGGAGGACAACAAATTGGAGAAAGTACAAAAGCAGAAACAAAATATGACAGCAGGTAACAGTGGCCTGGAAACAGACAACATGTTGCCAGCTGGGCCGTGCCAACACAGTAAGCGGGGTAAGCACCGCAGGGGGGCACCGACCTCTGGAGGGCGCTGCCCAAGTACGCTCACTTGCGAAATCTTTTACCTGAAGTTGTGATTCTCCTTTCTCCCCTGCCCTTCCCTCTCCGCATCAGGAAGTGAAGGCAGCCCAGCAGTGCTAACTGAGGCAGACACGCTCTGCTAAAGTTGTTTCAAAGAGTACAACCAGTGCTATATATGTCTTTGGTGTGGGAAGAACTCCTCATTCAGGGTGAGCTTGAACAACATTCAAATTAAAGAGAACAGGTTTGGAGGGAGGTGTGCAAGTGAGACTGGGGAGAAATAAAAAATAAATAGTGTGGGGGGGGGGTCACGTGACGCTATGGTGAAGAGAGGTCGCAGGTGAATCTCTCTCCGGAGCCTGCCTGATAATCCCCATATCTGAAGGAGAATCGAACCCCTCTAACTTGCAATACTCGCTAGAAAAAGACCCAGGGCAACAATTTGGCCATGCAGAACGAGAGAAAAATTAGACATGGCGACGAAATCAGCCCAAAAAGAAAGGCAGAGGGGAAAGGCGGCTGAGGACAAAATGGCGACGGCCTTCCCCGAGACAAACCCATCGGTATCTTCAGCGTGGGTGGTTGATCACCTCCGAATTAACGGGGGTAATGGAAGACCTATTAGACCGTCGGCTGATCCCACTTGACCAAAAGTTGGATACTAAGCTGGAAAAGCTGAACACGAAAATAGAGGATTTGACCAAGGAATGCATAGCGTTCCAAACTACAGTCAGTGAAGTGGAAAACAGACTGACGGGAGTGGAAGACTCTCAAAAAACTTTGCAGAAAACGATATCAGACCTGGAATTTAAAATTGAAGACCTGGAAAACCGCTCCAGGCGGAATAACATCCGCTTGGTTGGCTTACCTGAAGCACTCGGGGGAAGACAGTTGGAGAGGGTACTAGAACAATGGCTGACCAAAAGTATGAATTTCCAGCAGAGCTTGGACCCTTAAGAATTGAACGCGCGCACCGGCTAGGAGTTCGCCAGATGAATGCTGTTAAGCCACGAGTGATTATCTGCAGAGTTCTCAATTTTATGCACAAGCAATATATATTACAGGCAGCAAGATCAAATAATTCTCTGACTTATGAAAAAGCAAAAATACTCTGCTTTCAAGACTACTCAGCAGGAATTGCAGCCAAGAGAAAGGCGTTTTCTCCCATATGTTCAAAACTATTTGATTTGAAGATCCGTTTTAGCCTACAATATCCGGCTACTTTGAAAATAACACATAAGGGCAAATTGCGTTCATTTACATCCGAAAGGGAGGCGAAAGAGTTTGTGGCGCAGCTAGAACACTCTGACAATGCTGTTTCTGAGGACACAGAACCTGCTTGAGCCCAAAAAGAGCTGCAGCTATGAGGCTTTGCAAAATCTAGCTCTGGATGAGATTTTTTACATCAACAACTTGAAGCAGGAGAACTTTTAAGGGGAAGACAACAGTGAGAGACTCTGGAACAGATGGTGGTAGAATTGCTAATCGTTTTTGTTGGTATTTAATTCTCTATGTTAATACTGTTAAGATTGTTACGCTCAACATATAGGGGGGGAATTTAAGAAAGGGATTATAATTAGAAGTTTAAAGGTTGGGAAATGTTAAAATGTAAAAAGCGAAATAAGAAGGTTCTAGAAGAACTGAGAACTTACAACAATAAGGGGAGAAGGTGGGTTAGCATTAAAAAGTGACGGCTTCATACAAGGAAGCATATGGTAAAGGGAGACAGGGAGGAAGAGGGAGGGAACTGGGAGGGGGGGATGGGTTGGAGGGGAATTGGCAGCGGAGAGAGTTGATGCTGAGGGTTAAACATGTCAAGGAAGTGAAAAGAAAGGCACGGTGTACCATAAAATACATTAACATCAGGCCAAGAGAACAGCTAATGTGTGATGTGATGGGGAGTCATAGGCTGGGATGGCTTCTCATGAATTTAAGAATAATTTTGTCAATTAAGGATCATGTGAACCTATACTATGAAAGATGATTAAAATAGTTACTTGGAATATAGGTGGTATACACTCCCCTATTAAAAGATCTAAAATCCTACAGCACCTGCAAAGACTAAGGGTGGACATAGCAATACTGCAAGAAACTCATTTATCTGATGAAGAACATGCAAAGTTGGTTAAATGGTGGGTGGGAGATTGCATTGCTTCCCCAGCGGTGGGCAATAAGGGGGGTGTGGCCATCCTTATTAGGAAAAGGGTGGTGACCCAAATTCATAATCAACATAAAGACACAACGGGTCGCTTTGTGTTTTGTAAGGTTACTATCGCCAGAAAACAAATAATATTAGGCAGTGTTTACGCCCCAAATACATTGGACCTTAAATTTTACAAAAAAGTAACTACAACCATTGCCAACATGGAGGCCCTCCCGGTGATAATGGGCGGGGACTTTAATATGCCATGGAATCCACAAATTGATAAATCCCATCCATCAGTGGCACGAGGGGAAAGGAACACTAGAGGTTTACCTGACATGTGCAATACACTAGACCTTTTAGACGTGTGGCGCATGTTACATCCAACAGAGAGAGAATATACCCACCAATCAAGGGCTCATCAAACCCATTCTAGAATTGATTACCTGTTAGTATCACGCAAGATTTTTACAAATATAAATGAAGTGGAAATAGGTCCTTGTGTGATTTCAGATCATGCCACAGTTTGGATGACTTGGCAATTGGGGGACAATAATCCCCAAGGAGGGGGAAATTGGTCATTTCCTAGTTACCTTTATAAAGACGGGAAATTTAGAGAATATTTAATAGCTAAATGGGAGGAGTACAAACATTTTAACGAAGGATCAGTACTAGAGGCGCCAACTTATTGGGAGGCAGCAAAGGCAGTCATCCGAGGAGAGATTATCAGTTATGTTAGCAATTAAAAAAACAACGCGATAGAGAATTATTGAGATTGGAAAAACAACTTTTACGTTTGAATAATCAATATGGACATAACCCGACCCCAAGGGTACATAGAGAAATAATCTCAGTCCAAACAGAGATAAATGCAATGCTACATGAGAGGACAGTAAAGTCCCAAAATTATTATCGTTTCCAACTTTACAAGCATGGGAATAAAAGTGGTAAATTCCTGGCTAAACTGATTGCGCCACAATCTACATCAAGACATATAGGTGCTATTAAAGGCAAGGACGGAAAGCTATTAAACAAAGATAAAGAAATCAATAAAATTTTTCAGGATTATTACCAACAGCTATATAGTGCTGGGGAGAGTCAGGGGCTACAGAATGATCTTTATTTGCAAAATATAGAAACCCCTTTGCTGAGACAGACAGAACTACAACAATTGAACGAACCCATAAGTTGTGATGAAATTGTCTGGGCAATTGTCCAAAGTAAATTGGGGAAGGCGCCAGGGCCTGATGGATTAAAATCTGAATTTTATAAATTGATGGGAGACAACATAGTTCCCATATTTAATGAATGGGTTGTGAAGGGGAAATTACTGGAAAATCTTAACTTGGCTCAAATTATAGTGCTGCCAAAGCCTAAGCGCGATGTGCAGCGAGTATCCTCTTACAGACCTATTTCTCTACTGAACTGTGAAGTCAAACTACTAGCAAAAATATTAGCTAGGAGATTAGGGACGGTATTACCAAGCTTAATACATGAAGCACAGGTGGGATTTGTGCAGGGTCGCTCTGTCACTAAGAACTTGCGAAGTATAATACTATCCTTGGAACATCTTAAAGAGACCGCAGAAAGCGCGTTACTGGTCAGTTTTGATGCCGAAAAGGCATTTGATCGTGTGGAATGGCCTTTTTTATTTTCAGTTTTAGGTAGATATGGGTTTTCTGGATGGTTTGTACAAGCAATTAAAGCACTATATAATACACCTAGAGCAAGGGTATGGTAAATGGAATATTATCGGCGAATTTTGAGATCACGAGAGGGACACGCCAGGGGTGTCCACTCTCCCCGTTACTGTTTGCATTATATTTAGATCCGTTGATACGAGACATAATTTCAGTTAGAACCATTAGAGGAGTGGAGGTTGGATCGATGAAATTTAAAATTGCAGCATTTGCGGATGATTTACTGGTAGCACTTACTAGCCCAAAGTTATCACTTGCAGACCTTTTAGAAATAATTCAGGAATTTGGAGATTATTCAGGATTCAAATTAAATTTTGATAAGTCAGAAGCCCTGGCGATTCCAGTAACTACCAAATCTCTTTGGAGAGGGGATTTCCCGCTGAGATGGGCAGAGGGTTCTTTTAGGTACTTGGGAATTTTGCTTGCTTCTCAGACAGAAGATATATATAGCCTAAATGTCAATAGATTGCTAAGTCAAACAGAACAGCAGTTGGCAACCTGGAGGATGTTACCGGTGCCATTGATAGGCCGAGTTTGTCTTATAAGAATGGTAATCTTACCCAGATGGCTATACGTATTACAAATTCTGCCATTGAGACTATTACAGAAAGACATCAAGCGATTCTATCAAATGGTGGGACAGTTCTGTTGGGCAAAGAGAAAGGCTAAACTGAAGCTACAGATGCTGCTGGGGACTTGGCAGCAGGGTGGATTGGGATTGCCTAATCTGCAATACTATAATCTGGCAAGTTTACTGCGGTTGGTGAGAGACTGGATTTTTTCAACAAATACACACACCCCGCTAGAATTAGAAAAAATATACTTTAGTCCCTATAATATAGTGACCTTGCTGCATCTCAATAATACCTCGGTGCCAAAGAAATTTAAGGGTAGTATACTACTGACTCCTTTACAAGAGGCATGGAAAGGCCTGGGGACAAAACTGGGGGGACAATCGAATATGTCAGAATTGCTGACCATAAGGGGGAACCCGATGTTTATACCAGGATTGGAAAACCAGGTTTTTCGGAGGTGGGAAAGGAGGGGACTCACATGTCTGAAAACAATAATAGATTTAGAAGGGAAAATTAAGCCTTTAAGTCAACTAATACCCGATGATGTTGAAAAATGGGAGGACGTATTTGGGTATGGCCAGATAAAACACTATATACAAACACTCGATGCAAAAGAGCTTAAGTTTCAATTGGGGGAAAAAAATCAAACAGTTTTATGATGAAATATCAGAGGAAGCCCCCACAATTTCGCAGCTCCAAAAACAACTGTGGACTCTGGGGCCCGGTAGAGATTGGTCATTGCTTCGCCGCAGGTGGGAAGCAGATACAAAAGTAGATTTAACTAGTTGGGACATAGCAGCCTACATTCGGAACATCCCTAAACTGATTAGTGGTGCAAATTATAGAGAATGTGCTTTTAGAATAACACACAGAGCATATTTCACACAACGCCAGTTTTATAGAGTGGGAGGGATTGACACACCAACCTGTATGAAATGCACACTGGAGGAAAACTCGTTCTATCACGCATTTTGGGAATGCACAAAAATACAGTTTTTTTGGAAAAAGATAGTGGCATTTATGAATTCATTTAATTCGCGTACTATAGTGGGCACCTCGCTGCAATTACTATTGGATTGCCCAGGGGCATTCCGTGGCCTTACGGCAGATGAAATATTGTTAAGTCGTAAGTTATGTTTGGTGGCAAAAAAGTGTATTTTGCAATGCTGGACTTCGGATAAATCCCCAGAATACTGGCATTGGCGAAACCAGGTGCATCTTTTAATGACATGGGAAGCAAGAGATGCAAAAGGATCATGTCGTCGAAAAAAATGTTTCCTTAAAGTTTGGGGGCCTATGTTGGATATATTATCGCAGAGAGGCCGGAGTCTTATACTCAATACGCTTTGATAATCTTATAGAATAATGGTACGCATACATGAACCCATAAATTGCTATTAGTGAACATTAGGAGGGGAGGGGGGGGGGGGAGGACAGGAAGGGGGGAAAGGAGGGGGGGGGGGGGGAATGTATAAGATGACTGTGATGTATATTTAACAAAACACCCCATAAATGTTTGGCTGATAGTGAGCATGCTTGGGAGGGTAGGTAAGAGGATAGGGGGGGAGTTTTGCAAAACTATTGATGATAGAATTTATTGATGTATGCGAGTTAATATGCTGTATTACTTACAATGTCCAATGTTAGATATACTGGCAATGTTAAAATGTTTATAAAGTTGAATCATCAATAAAAACAGTTGAAACATAAAAAATAAATAGTGTAATTGTTTGTTAAAATCTGTAAGTGGTTCAAAGTTTTTTTTTTTCTGAGCATGTACACTGAGAGGAAGGAGGGCATGACTGCAATGATGTGTGCATAATTATCAGGTACCCTGAGATATCTACAGCTAAAAGCCATTTCATTGTCTGATGGTTCAAACAGTAGGTTCAAAGAGGAAGTTTAGCTGTGTTGAAGAGCTGGTAAGTGAAAATCTGATTGCTTTTTTTGTGTGTAATTACTAAATGTTTTGTGTGTAATTACTAAATGTTTATTTCTTATATATCTCCACCATTCATGATGTATTGTAAGCCACATTGAGCCTGCAAAGAGATGGGAAAATGTGGGATACAAATGCAATAAATAAATAAATATAAAACATTCTGCTTGGATAGGAAGAGTTTGTGATATGTGAAAATACATTTTGCTTTAATGAAATTGCTAAACTTTAGAGTCAGAGACTTATCAATGAGGGATACATACAGTGCGTTTTTTGTGCCGATACGCACCGGTACAGCGTACCGGCACCTTTTTCCTGAGGTCCGGCTTAGTTGCCCGCTCCCTTCTGTTCCTGCTCTCGTGCTCCAAAATCTTTTACCCGCAGTCGCGATTCTCCTCTCTCCCTTGCCCTCCCCCCTCCATGTTCAGCAATTCTCTCTCCCCTCCCCTGCCCTCCCCTCCATGTCCAGCATGTCGCCTCCCTCCCCTGCCCTCCCCTCTCCTCTCCATGCTGGACATGGAGGGGAGAGGAGGGCAGGGAAGAAAGAATTGCTGGACATGGATGAGAGGGGAGGGCAGAGAAGACATACTGGACATGGAGAGAAGGGGAGGTCAGTGAAGAGAGATTCGCTGGACATGAAGGGCAGGGGAGAGAGGAGAATCGTTGGACATGGATGGGAGGTAGGGCAGGGGAGAGAGGAGAATCGCTGGACATGGATGAGAGGGGAGGGCAGGGGAGAGAGGAGAATTGTTGGACATGGATGAGAGGGGAGGGCAGGGGAGAGAGGAGAATTGTTGGACATGGATGAGAGGGGAGGGCAAGGGAGAGAGGAGAGTCACTGGACATGGATAAGAGGGGAGGGCAGGGAAGAGAGATTCTCTGGACATGGATGGATGGAGGAGTTGACAAGGAGAGAGGAGAAATGCTGGTCTTGGATGGAGGAGAGGGGAGAGAGAATTATTGCTTTATATGGATACAGGGGAGGGATGAGAGAGGAGAAATGCTGAACATGGATGGAGGGAATGAGAGAGGAGAAGTGCTGGACATGGATGGAGGTGAGAAAAGAAAAAAGAAGAAGATGCACATGGATGGAGATGAGGGAAAGGGAAGAGAGGAGAAAAACTGCACATGGATGGAGAAAATAGGCAAAAGCTAGATCCACGTTATACCTCCTCCAGTCAATTCCACAGAGGAGGACACAGCTTTTACTTATGGATGTAGGGCAAGAAATGAAGAAGAAAGGAGGAAAGTAAAGAAATAAATGGAAAGGAAGCCCTGGAAACGGAGTTAAGAGAACAGATAGAGAGAAGCAGAATCAGAGACTCGGACCAATATGGATAGAAAAACAAAGTCACCAGACAACAAAGGTAGAAAAAATCATTTTATTCTCATTTTAGTGTTTGGAATATGTCCACTTTGAGAATTTACATCTGCTATCTTATTTTCCAATGTATAGCAATTTGTTTTCTAAGAATATTGCTGACAATTCCTGTCAGTGTGGCAAGTGGTGAGCGATCATTTTCACGGTTAAAAATCATAAAAAATTATTTGTGATCAAGTATTTCGCCTTGCCATCTTGTGCCACACGGGGGGGGGGGGGGGTGCCAACTGATAGTCTGCAGGTAGGCACCAGAGACCCTAGGCACGGCCCTGGTTGCCAGCGTTTTTGTTACGATTGCCCGGACCAGCACAGGAGGGCGTAGTGAAAGCGAAGATAGATTCAGGCAAAACGGTAGTCAGACCGAAGAAAACAATAACGTGATCAACATAGCCGCATCCGAGTTATCTCAGGATGCTTTAGATGTCTTAAATAAGGGACTTTCTTTTGTCCCATTTACTAACTATGATGCGTTTGCAACCAGACAAGGTTTGTTTAGATTCTTTAGGGACTTACGGTTAAGACTATTCTTCGGCCCCCCCTCCAGTTAGACACTCCGGAAGATCAAATTCCAGTACGAATTACAGGTAGATCTAAGTGGGTACCCCTGGGCCCCCCGATTCATCTATAATGGCTTTCCAAAAATTAGTGTTAAAGGAATTAGATAGGATAGAATGTTATCGTAGATACCATCAGGATAATCTGTCCAGTACACAGCGTCGCAGTATTAAACAGATGGCGAATAATTCAGAATTGACTATTACAAGGGCAGACAAGGGAGGGTCCACTGTGGTCATGGACACAAGCAAGTATATAGCGGAGGGACTGAGACAGCTCCAACAAGTGGATTACTATACTGAGATAGCAAGTGATCCCACAATAGATCTGAAAGAACAAATTATGCACTATGTTGATAGACCAGTGCTGGATGGTATACTAAGTAAGAAAGAGCAAAAGTATTTACGTCATCCTGATCCGAAGATACCATATATTTACTTTGTCCCGAAGGTCCACAAGTCCACAGTAGTCCCACCTGGTCGCCCTATTGTTTCCACACGTGACTCCGTGTTGGAGCTTTTATCCAAAATGGTGGTTAAAGTTTTGCGAACGTTTGTTAGTAAAGCTACGTCTTATGTCCGAAATTCGTCAGATTTTATAGAAATGTTGGAAGGTTTGAAAATCAAATGTGATAATAGTGATGAATTATTTATGGTGGACTTAGATGTTGTAGCTCTTTACACGAATCTGCCGCAGGATCGAGTCATATAGGTGGTTGGTCATTTCTTAGATCAAACTTTGATGTCTGCAAAGAAAAAACTGGTTTTCCTCCAGCTGCTTAAATGGGTTATTTGCCATAATTATTTTACATTTCAGGAGAAGTTCTATGTGCAGAAGCGGGGGGTGGCAATGGGGGCTACTGTCGCACCCTCACTAGCATGCCTTTACATGACCCTTTTTGAAAATAGTTATGTATATACCTCTTCCCAGTATAACCATGTGGTGCTGTGGAAGAGGTATATAGATGATATTATAATGATATGGCAGGGCTTGGAGAAAGATCTGTATGAGTTTATTGCTGCCCTTAACTCTGTGGAGCCACATATCAAGTTTACCTCTCGTATAGCTAAATAAGAAATGGAATTTCTGGATATAAAAATTGTAAGAACAGAGGGAGGCGAGTTTCAAACTTCTATTTATCGTAAGCCCACTGACAGGAATACCCTTTCCTCAGGTGCTGACCTGAACCAAACTCCTGCAAAAGTAAAGTAAATTCTGACCTTTTAAATTCCAAACTTCTCAACTTTCTGGCTATAGGTGAGATACCTGATATTCTCTTTAATTTAATGCTTATTGCTTAATTAATTAATTTGACCTGTGAAACCTCTTATTTTCTTTCTTTCTCTTCCTGCCAAGCTCTGATAGAGAGGGAGGCTGTTTAAACTGCATTGCATTGAGGCTCTAAAGTGCATTTTACATTGTTGAAACTGATATAAGTATTGGGAATATTTAGATTTATATTACAACAAGGAAAGTTTTATATTCTAGGGCAATTTTGAAAGTTAAATCAATTGAAAATTCTTCGACCAGACTGTACCATTTCTGGTCCCATCCAGAGAATTGCCTTGATAACAGCATTTAGCTGACACATTGAGATTTATAATCCCACCCACCCCAGGGTTTTCCACTCATTTATAGACAAACCAAACCTCATTAACTTTACTCAATCATACACAGGCAGTCTTGCAGATTGTTAACCCCAACATAGTACACCTGTTCATACCCATTTCAACCAATGAGGATGACTTTTATTCTCTGCAATAATTGTGGTGCTTTAGTTTCAAGGCCAATCATCTGGAGACTTAAAGCTTGTCCTATCTGCATAGGCGGTCGGTGGCCCAACTGTTTGGGGAGGCTAAAGGGGGCGGGGTTAGGGATGGGGCCAGGGGTGGGGCTTAAATCCATAATTGTCTGATCACACAGAAAAAAAAAATAAATGTCACAATTAATACCTTTTATTAAATTTAGATATTAGCTATGTATCATATATCAAAGAATAAAGTGGTTGCTCAAAGCATATACTAACCACAATCGCTCAACTGCAAAACACTATGCACAACTTTGTGCAAAAACACACTCTGAACCTTACTGTACCATAAATATTACACTGGGCAGAACCTAATACACCAATATACCACCCATACGGAAAATGCAGACCGTCAACAATATTGAAACAAGGGATCATAATATCACAATTCTCATGTAGAGCCACAAAACATCCTAATTCATGTTTAATGTGGGATAAAATGTCATAAATAAGTAAATCAACTTTTAATGTTGAACACCTAATTCTCAAAGTGAACATATTCCAAACACTATAATGAAAATAAAATGATCTTTTCTACCTTTGTTGTCTGGTGACTTTGTTTTTCTGATTGTGCTGGCCCAGTATCCGATTCTGCTGCTATCTGTCCTCTTAACTCCGTTTCCAGGGCTTCCTTTCCATTTATTTGTTTACTTTCCGCCTTTCTTCTTCATTTCTTGTCCTACATCTGTAAGTAAAAGCTGGGTCCTCCGCAAACTTGACTGTCCAGTGGATCCAGCTTTTGCCTATTTTCTTCATCCATGTGCAGTTTTTCTACTCTCTTCCTTTTCTGTTATCTCATCTCCTTCCTCACTCCTCCCTCCCCCTCCATGTCCAGCAACCCTCCTCTCCCCTTCCCTCCATCCAGCAACTCTCCTCTCCCCTTCTTCCACCATGTCCAGCAACCCTCCTCTCCCCTTCCCTCCATCCAGCAACCCTCCTCTCCCCTGCCCTCTCCTCTCCCCTTCTTCCACCATGTCCAGCAACCCTCCTCTCCCCTTCTTCCACCATGTCCAGCAACCCTCCTCTCCCCTTCCCTCCATCCAGCAACCCTCCTTTCCCCTGCCCTCTCCTCTCCCCTTCTTCCACCATGTCCAGCAACCCTCCTCTCCCCTTCCCTCCATCAACCCTCCTCTCCCCTGCCCTCTCCTCTCCCCTTCTTCCACCATGTCCAGCAACCCTCCTCTCCCCTTCCCTCTATCCAGCAACCCTCCTCTCCCCTTCTTCCACCATATCCAGCAACCCTCCTCTCCCCTTCTTCCATCATGTCCAGCAACCCTCCTCTCCCCTTCCCTCCATCCAGCAACCCTCCTCTCCCCTTCTTCCACCATGTCCAGCAACCCTCCTCTCCCCTTCCCTCCATCCAGCAACCCTCCTCTCCCCTTCTTCCACCATGTCCAGCAACCCTCCTCTCCCCTTCCCTCCATCCAGCAACCCTCCTCTCCCCTTCTTCCACCATGTCCAGCAACCCTCCTCTCCCCTTCCCTCCATCCAGCAACCCTCCTCTCCCCTTCTTCCACCATGTGCAGCAACCCTCCTCTCCTCTCCCGTCTGCCCTGTTTCCTTCTGGCCCCCCCCCCCCCCCCGCCATACCTTTAAATATTATAGTTTTGCTGGAGTCGCGGGCAGCCGGCATTGAAGACATCGGCAGGCTTACGCCGGTTCCAGCAGCCTTCCCTTCCCTCGTTGCAAGTCGGATGATGGCTCCGCCCTCTTGACGTATTTCCTGTTTCTACGAGGGCGGAGCCATCATCCGACTTGCAACGAGGGAAGGGAAGGCTCCTGGAACCGGCATAAGCCTGCCGATGTCTTCAATGCCGGCTGCCTGCGACTGCAGCAAAACTATAATATTTAAAGGTACGGCGGCGGCGGGGCGGGGCAGTGTCGGGCTGGGGAGGCTTAGCCTCCCCAAGCCTCTTATACTGGGCGCCTATGCCTATCTGTCTTCAGCTATCTAGTTTAAAACAAGAGCTCAGTAAAGTAATGCAAGAATTGGATGCAATTAAAGCAGCTTCTAGGACTGCACACAATAATAACTTCTCACCACCGCCTCAAAGAATAAAACCACATAAGAAAGATGGTTCACAGTAGGCTCAGGCAGACTTCGTCAGGTGACACAGAAGCATCCACCCGCACAAGTGTTGCCACTAAAGAATTCTTTTGCTCCATTACAGCACTGTGATGCTCCTAAAAATAAAACTGAGGCAGAGGAAAAAGCAATAAAGTTGGAACAAAAAGATATGAAGGTACCCAAAGTGAAAAGACACCCCCAAATCACTAATGTTGAAACACATACCAGGAAATATAGATGGAAAGTGATGGCCACAAATGCTCGTAGTCTAAGCAATAAAGTACATGACCTTCAAGCCCTGATGTTGGAGGCAGACTTAGACGTTGTTGCAATCACGGAGACTTGGCTCAATGGTTCCCATGAATGGGATGCAAACATACCAGGCTATAATCTATTTAGGAAGGATAGAGAGGGTCGAAAAGGTGGAGGAGTAGCTCTGTATGTAAAGAATGATATCATGGCGACTGAAATGACAGGGACCTGGGGAAAAGAAGAAGTGATATGGATCACCTTAAAAAGAGAGGATAGAACCTCTGTCCACGTGGGTGTTGTCTACAGACCCCCAACACAATTAGAGGAACTAGATAAAGATCTGATTGCAGATATTCAAAAATTAGGAAAGAAAAAAGAGGTTCTGTTGATGGGAGATTTCAATGTGCCAGATGTAGATTGGAAAGTTCCGTCTGCAAAATCGGAAAGAAGTAGAGAGATCGTGGATGCTTTCCAAAGTGCTCTACTCAGACAAATTGTGACGGAACCCATGAGGGAGGAAGCGACGCTGGATCTGGTGCTCACAAATGGGGATAGTGTGTCAAATGTCCGAGTGGGTGCACACCTGGGAAGCAGTGACCATCAAACGGTTTGGTTTGATATGACGGCTGAAGTGGAGGGTGGCCACTCTAAACTCAAAGTCCTGGATTTCAAGCGTGCTGACTTTAGTAAAATGGGGGAATACCTGAGGAAGGAGCTGATGAGCGGGGAGGACTTACAAGAAGTGGAAGGACAGTGGTCCAGGCTGAAAGAAGGAATAAATAGGGCCACAGACCTTTATGATAAGGAGAGTAAATAAAAGCAAGAGAAAAAGGAAACCGATATGGTTCTCCAAGCAAGTGGCTGAGAAAATAAAGGCTAAAGAGTTAGCGTTCCAGAAATATAGAAAATCTCAAGAAGAGGAACACGGGGAGGAATACCAGATGAAACTGAAAGAAGTCAAGAGAGAGGTACGTCTGGCGAAGGCGCAAGCGGAAGAACAAATGGCTAGAAATGTAAGGAGGGGAGACAAAAATTTCTTCAGGTATATTAGTGAAAGGAGAATGACTAAAAAGGGAATTGTGAGACTAAAAGATACAGCGAAACGTTATGTAGATAATGATGAAGAAAAAGCCAATTTGCTAAATAGATACTTTTCACTGAAGAAAATCCTGGAGAAGGACCGAGAGGGACTGGCAAAAGTACACCTGAGAATGGAGTGGATAGAGCACCATTCACGGAAGAGAGTGTGTATCAACAACTTGGAAAGCTAAAGGTGGACAAAGCCATGGGACCGGACGGGATCCACCCCAGAATATTGAGGGAGTTCAGAGAGGTTCTGGCGGGTCCTCTTAAAGATTTGTTTAATAAATCCTTGGAGACGGGAGAGGTTCCGAGGGATTGGAGAACGGCGGATGTGGTCCCTCTTCACAAAAGTGGTGATAGGGAAGAAGCTGGAAACTACAGGCTGGTAAGCCTCACTTCGGTTATTGGAAAAGTAATGGAAGCCATGCTGAAGGAAAGGATAGTGAATTTCCTGGAAGCCAATAAGTTGCAAGATCCGAGACAACATGGTTTTACCAGAGGGAAATCATGCCAAACGAATCTCATTGAATTCTTTGATTGGGTAACTGGAGAATTAAATCATCGACGTGCTATAGACGTAATCTACTTAGATTTTAGCAAAGCTTTTGACACGGTTCTCCACAGGAGGCTCTTAAATAAACTTGATGGGCTGAAGATAGGTCCCGAAGTGGTGAACTGGATTAGGAACTGGTTGACGGACAGACGACAGAGGGTGGTAGTAAATGGAGTTCGCTCGGAGGAGGGAAAGGTGAGTAGTGGAGTGCCTCAGGGATCGGTGCTGGGGCCGATTCTGTTCAATATATTTGTGAGTGACATTGCCGTAGGGTTAGAAGGTAAAGTTTGCCTATTTGTGGATGATACTAAGATTTGCAACAGAGTGGACACCCGGGAGGGAGTGGAAAGCATGAAAAAGGATCTGAAGAAGCTAGAAGAATGGTCTAAGGTTTGGCAATTAAAATTCAATGTGAAGAAATGCAAAGTGATGCACTTAGGGAGTAGAAACCCAAGAGAGACTTATGTGTTAGGCGGTGAGAGTCTGATAGGTACTGAGGGGGAGAGGGATCTTGGTGTGATAGTATCCGAGGATCTGAAGGCGACGAAACAGTGTGACAAGGCGGTGGCTGTAGCGAGAAGGTTGCTAGGCTGTATAGAGAGAGGTGTGATCAGCAGAAGAAAGGAAGTGTTGATGCCCCTGTATAAGTCGTTGGTGAGGCCCCACCTGGAATATTATGTTTAGTTTTGGAGGCCGTACCTTGCGAAGGATATTAAAAAAATGAAAGCGGTGCAAAGAAAAGCTACGAGAATGGTACGGGATTTGCGTTCCAAGACGTATGAGAAGATTTGCTGACCTGAACATGTACAGTGGTGGAAATAAGTATTTGATCCCTTGCTGATTTTGTAAGTTTGCCCACTGACAAAGACATGAGCAGCCCATAATTGAAGGGTAGGTTATTGGTAACAGTGAGAGATAGCACATCACAAATTAAATCCGGAAAATCACATTGTGGAAAGTACATGAATTTATTTGCATTCTGCAGAGGGAAATAAGTATTTAATCCCTCTGGCAAACAAGACCTAATACTTGGTGGCAAAACCCTTGTTGGCAAGCACAGCGGTCAGACGTCTTCTGTAGTTGATGATGAGATTTGCACACATGTCAGGAGGAATTTTGGTCCACTCCTCTTGCAGATCATCTCTAAATCATTAAGAGTTCTGGGCTGTCGCTTGGCAACTCGCAGCTTCAGCTCCCTCCATAAGTTTTCAATGGGATTAAGGTCTGGTGACTGGCTAGGCCACTC
The DNA here is from genome assembly GCF_901765095.1 of Microcaecilia unicolor. Taxonomy (NCBI): domain Eukaryota; kingdom Metazoa; phylum Chordata; class Amphibia; order Gymnophiona; family Siphonopidae; genus Microcaecilia; species Microcaecilia unicolor. Next base: position 234,370,484 of record NC_044036.1, read on the forward strand.
CATGACCCTAATGTGCTTCTTCCTGAGCCACTCCTTTGTTGCCTTGGCTGTATGTTTTGGGTCATTGTCGTGCTGGAAGACCCAGCCACGACCCATTTTTAAGGCCCTGGCGGAGGGAAGGAGGTTGTCACTCAGAATTGTACGGTACATGGCCCCATCCATTCTCCCATTGATTATACAATATTACCCTAATTACCTTTTGTATTAACAGAATGTAGTTAAAATTTAATGCCAAGAAGTGTAGAGTGATGCACTTGGGGTGCGGAAACCCAAAAGAGAGATACCGGATAGGAGGGGAGAGATTAGTAAGCTCAACTCAGGAGAGAGACCTTGGGGTGTTGGTGTCAGAGGATCTGAAGGTGAAGAAACAATGCGACAAGGTGACGGCCGTGGCCAGAAGAATGCTAGGCTGCGTAGAGAGGGGCATAACCAGCAGAAGAAAGGAGGTGTTGATGCCCCTCTACAAGTTGTTGGTGAGGCCCCACTTGGAGTATTGTGTTCAGTTTTGGAGGCCGTATCTTGTTAAAGATGTAAAAAGACCGGAAGCAGTGCAAAGAAAAGCTACAAAAATGGTATGGGATTTGCGTTGCAAATCGTAAGAGGAGAGACTTGCTGACCTGAACATGTATACCTTGGAGGAAAGGAGAAATGGGGGTGATATGATACAGATGTTCAAATATTTGAAAGGTATTAATCCGCAAACGAATCTTTTCCGGAGACGGGAAGGTAGTAGAACTAGAGGACATGAATTGAGGTTGAAGGTGGGCAGACTCAGGACTAATGTCAGGAAGTATTTTTTTCACAGAGAGGGTGGTGGATATGTGGAATGCCCTCCCGCAGGAGATGGTGGAGATGAAAACGGTAATGGAATTCAAACATGCGTGGGATAAACACAAAGGAATCCAGTTTAGAAGGAATGGTTCCGTGGAATCTTAGCGGAGATTGGGTGGCGACACCGGTAATTGGAAACAAAACGGGAGATGGGCAGACTTCTATGGTCTATGCCCTGATCGTGACTGAATAGATAGGGATGGGATGCTGTGTGAATTTTAAGGGGCTTCAATGTTAGCTTCAGAACTTAGTACAAGAACAGTACTGGGCAGACTTCTACGGTCTGTGCCCTGAGAAGGGCAAGGACAAATCAAACTTGGGTATACATATAAAGTATCACATACCATGTAAAATGAGTTTTTCTTGATGGGCAGACTGGATGGACCGTACAGGTCTTTATCTGCCGTCATTTACTATGTTACTATGTTTTATCTGTGTACACCCACACTACCATCAATCTGTCCAGGATGAACAAACAGATGTAGAAATGTTATCAGAAATCAGGGAAGCTAACAAACTTGGGAACACAATAAAAATGGGTGATTTCAATTACCCTGATATTGACTGGCTAAATGTAACATCAGGGCATGCCAGGGAGGTAGCATTCCTTGAAAAAAATCAAGGACTGCTTTATGGAGCACCTGGTTCATAAGTACATAAGTAATGCCACACTGGGAAAAGACCAAGGGTCCATCGAGCCCAGCATCCTGTCCACGACAGCAGCCAATCCAGGTCAAGGGCACCTGGCAAGCTTCCCAAACGTACAAACATTCTATACATGTTATTCCTGGAATTGTGGATTTTTCCCAAGTCCATTTAGTAGCGTTTTATGGTGTTTATTTTATTAGGATCTGCCATCTCTGTTGCACAGCGGAGCCATGGCCTTTCTATTACCCTGGACAGAATTGCCTATCCCCTCTAGATACTGAATTACCCCAACCTTGTATCTGCACAAGACAGTGTTACACAGTCAAGGCAGTATAAACCTATGTAATTAGAAAGGAACCCAGTATTTAATAGGTAATAAAATATAGTTTATTAACATTGATATCTCATGCAAAGATGGTACAGGCAAGCAGGTATTCATTGATGGTACAGCAGTTCACGACACGTCTCTCTCTCCAACCTTCTGAAGACTTCTGCACTCTTCTTCTGATCTAATACCCCTCAGACTGTTCCTTATATATCATTTTAACCCTATTCATTCCAATGGACCCTAACTTTGTCACCAGGGCTCTTGGCCTTTATCAGTTGATAAGAATGATTTCACAAGTTCTCAAGCTCTAACTATAAGCAAGATATGTCCAGAGCGCATCTTGTGAGATGACTTCATAGGTCATTCTGCTCTCTTCAGTTCCCCCTCCCTCTACTTGCATCTAAACCTCTACTATCTTTCATTTTAATCAAAACATCTTAGCTTATGACTTCTTGCAGGTGCCAGCAGGGGTGTAGCCAGATGGTCAAATTTGGGTGGGCCTGAGCCCAAGGTGGGTGGGCATGGAATTCACATCCCCCCCAATCCCCCTCTGGTTTGCTCCTCTCTCCACCCTTCCCTGCCCACAGACCCCAAATATTAAATACTTGAGCAGGTGGGGATCCCCAAACTCTGCTTCCTGAAGATTTCCTCCTCCTCCTCGAGGCAGCTGGCAGCACTTGCCTCAAACTGATGCTGCTACTGGCTTGTTGTGCATGCTCAGTGCTTATGCATGTGCGAAAACTGAGCATGTGCAGAAGGGCCGGTCTCCAGGCAAGTGCCGTTGGCTGACATTTGGAAGAGCGCTGGTGCCCAAGGAGAGAAAATCTTCAGCTGGCAAGGTTTGGGGATCCCCACCAGCCACAGCAAGACTGTCACAATTTTGGGTGGGCCTGAGTCCAAAGTGGGTGGGCCCTGGCCCACCCAGGCCCACCTGTGGCTACGCCACTGGGTGCCAGTCTCAGGATTGTGGACAAGAGCAAATGCCCCCTCCCTTGCCAGCTCAGCACTTGCTACAGTGAAATATAACTGTGTCAAAGGTGATCTCTGATTTTTACAGGCCTCGCTCTCTGGGAACTCATTTCAGCTTGAGTTGCAGTGAAATGTATTTTGTATCAGAGATGATTTTTGGATTTGAAGAGGCCTAGCTCTTTAGCCTGGGCCATTGGCCTGTATTTTACTGAGAGCAAGGGCTACCATATTTCTTCATTCCCCTCTTGCCAGGCCCCCCCAGGGGGGGCTGGAACGCATGACTATGAGTGGGTGTGGCCATCCTTTCCAGAGGGCTGTTAGAGTCCTGTGGGGGGGGGGGGGGATGTATAGGGATGAGGTGACAGGGGTGCTCTGTCATAGTGAGACAAGGCCATAGCAAGAGTCAGTATGTGGATACATAATTATATGCTGGATGAAATGCAGCTTTGGGATTCCCCTTTTATCATAACCAACCCAAGGGGCCTAGCTATCCTACATCTACCCCTCTAGGGCGGAGTGAGACTTGGAAACATGAGAAGTCAATTGAGTCTAGGTACCATACAATGGAATCAATAAACTTAAGTGTATATGATTGCAATTAACTAATATATCATGATTACAAAGCTGATGTTGGTAGACGGGGGAAAGAAAATTTTCAATCAAAGTTTGACTAATGATCAACTTTGATTGTATAAATATAGCTGAAACTGGTGTTAATAGGGAACAAATATTTCATTTTAGCATTTAAAAAGGATTAATAGTAGCCAAATAATGAATAACTACTGCAAACTCAAGAGCATGATAATTACAAGTATTGTAAAGGCTAAGCTATGGGTGTCATAGGCCTACATTATATATGAAGGGCCTGCTGCTTAACTTGCAGTAGTCTTATAATTATGGGCAAGATAATAGTTTTGCCATTATCTTACTTCTGGGTGTAATAGATCTAGATCATATATGAAGGCACTGTTGAGTTATAGTGTTTTTGGAAAACATATAGGAATATAATATTTTCTTCCTTTGTACAGAAAATTAAGCAAATTAATTAATTTCTCTCTTGATGATTAAGAAATCATCAACAGTAGAAAACAGTCTGCTTAGTTACTATTTGAGATCCAGTGATGAAAGGTACAACAGTTTAAAAATGGAGAGAAAACAATCTAAACCTGTCTATACAAATTGGCAATGTAACAAACTAGAAAGAAACTTCTCGATACCCTGTCCTCACTTGGATTCCAGGGCTCTGTCCTTTTCTGGTTCTCTTCCTACCTCTCCCTCCGCACCTTTAGTGTTCACTCTGGTGGATCCTCTTCTACCTCTATCCCTCTGCCTGTCGGCGTACCTCAGGGTTCTGTTCTTGGTCCCCTCCTCTTTTCTTTTTTTTTTTAATTTGTAAAGTTTATTGAGAGCAAAATATCACAACTGCGTTATAACTTGACATAACATTACATTTCACGTAATAGTGTAACAATGCTCATCTATATTTTAAACAATTTTCCCCCCGTCCCTCCTCCACCCCCCTCCCTCTCCCCTCAACCCCCCCCCCCCTTCCTTTAATCCTCAGGATGTCATACCGTTTTCTTCTTTCCCTTTATCTCTCAGAAGTTCCTGCAATCGTACCCATTCTTTTGCTTCAGAGTTATATCTCCCTATTCTTTTATCTGTTAATTTGTCCAGTTCTATGAGCTCTCTCAACTTAACCTTCCAATCAGTCTTTGTGGGCCCCAATTTGCTTTTCCAATGGCGTGCTATAACCGTTTTCGCTGCTGCGAGCCCCATCCGTTTGACTCTTTGTTGCCATTTTTGCCCTCTATGATTTCCCCATCCAAGTAAGCACCATTTAGATTCATGTGGGAAGGGAATTTCCAAAACTATTGATAGTTCGTTCACAATCTCTTTCCAATACTCTTGTATCTGGGTACACTCCCACCATATATGATAAAATGTACCCTTCCCTTTCCCGCATCGCCAACATTCCGCAGAGGCCCCAGGGTACATTTTATTAATTTTGTCTGGTGTATAGTACCATCTGCTCAATATTTTATAAGCATTTTCTTTGATCAACACACATATTGATGTTTTCTTAACTTCTATACACACCCTCCTCCATTCAGCCTCGCTTAAAGTCTGACCCATGTCTTGTTCCCATGCTTCCATAAAAGCATGTTTTCTAAAATCTTGGCCCCGAAGGTGTCCATATATCTTAGAAATTCCCTTGCCTGACACGTCTATCTCTCCCCATAAATTTTCGAATTTCTCATGGTCTGCTGGTGGGTGTTTTGTCCATTTTTCTGATATAATGAAGTGTTTAACTTGCAAGTATGCATATTTATCTGTCTCTTGTAAATCATATTTCTCTTGGAGCTCTTCAAATGTCCTCATGTGACCTCCATCCAGAAAGTCACGAAATCTGATTAAACCTTTCTGAAACCATGTGGAGAAGACCCCCGATTCTTTCCCCGCCGGGAATCCCTCCTCCTGCGTAATCCACGCATATGAGGATCTCTGTTGTCTCCCCCGTAATTTAGTTTTTAGGGTTCCCCAGAGAGTCAATAGGTGTGATATAAACGGGTTTAGTGTCATTTTCCCATAATTCTGTTCTGGGATGGAGGCCCATAGGAGACCCTCCAGGTATCCCTCTTTGACAAACACTTGCTCTAATGTGGTTATGTGTGACAGATCTACCTTACACCATTCTGCTATTTGTGTGATTTGTCCTGCCCAGTAATACCATTGCATGTTTGGCATTTCTCTCCCTCCCTCCCTCCTGTACTCTTCCCCACATTATCCTCTTGGATAACCTAGCCGGTTTCCGACCCCAAGCAAATTTCCCTAGTTCTGATTGTAATCTTGTCAGCTCCCTGTTCGGTACTAGTATGGGTAATGTTTGAAACAAAAAGAGAAGTCTCGGTAGTATATTCATTTTTATTACTGCTATCCGCCCCCACCACGACAGCCATCCTGACCCCCATCTATTCAAGTCCCTCCTCACTGAACTAAGCAGGGGTTCATAATTCCAGGCATATAGATTCTTTAAATCTTTGGGAATTTTTATTCCTAGGTACAGGAAACCCAGTTCCGTTATTTTAAAATTGCACCTTTCCTTCAAATAGGTGTATTCTGCCTCTGTTATTGTAATGCCCATTATTTCGGATTTATCGTAATTTACTTTAAATCCTGCTTGTCTCCCATAGGTTTCAAGTTCTTTAATTATGATAGGTAATGTGTGTATCGGTTGGCCCACATAGAATAGAATGTCATCTGCGAATAGTGCAATTTTATGTTCCTTTCCACCTAGTCTTATTCCCCTCACCGCACTCAAGGTTCGAATTCTCTGTGCCAGGGGTTCAATGGATAACGCAAACAATAGGGGTGAAAGCGGGCACCCTTGGCGTGTCCCCCTCTGAATATGGAAAATTTCGGAGTATCCCCCATTTATCTTTAATCTTGCAATCGGTGATGAATATAACCCTTTTATCCATTCTATAAACGGTATTCCCATGCCCATTGCCCTCATTACCTCCCATAGATATTCCCACTCCACTCTATCAAACGCTTTCTCGGCGTCTATTGCCAGCAGCGTCAACGAATCCCCTCTTCTCTGAGCCCCCCATATAATATTCAATGTACGTCTAATATTATCAGCAACCTTTCTATTTTGTATAAATCCGGATTGGTCTGTGTGTATAAGTTGTGGCATTATACAGGCTAAACGATCAGCCATAACCTTTGCAAGAATGTTAACATCTATATTTAGTAATGATATAGGTCTATATGATCCACAACATGTTGGGTCCCTTCCCGGTTTTGGTAATACTGTAATACCCGCTATTTTCATATTGCTAGGAAGCCCATTTCCTCCAAAATTCACATTTCCAACCCTCACCAATAATGGGGCTAAGTCCCTCCCAAATACTTTATAAAATTTCCCGGTTTATCCATCTAAGCCCGGTGCTTTCCCTCCTCTTAACCCCTTGATCACCTCTAATACTTCTTGCAGCGTTATGGCCTTCTCAAGTTCCAATTTCTGTGCTTCTGTTACTTTGTGAAGCCCTAACTCTCTTAATTGTCTTTGTATGTCCTCTTTGGAAGCTTTATCCCCAGCCTCGTATAATTTAGAATAGTATTGCACAAAGGCTTTCCTAATATCCTTATCTTGGTATACCAGCCTATCCCCCTGTGTTTTTAGTTTAGTTATTAAACTCCTTGTCTGTTTTTGTCTTAAACTGCGTGCCAACATGGTTCCAGCTTTGTTACTGAATTCAAAAAATTTTTGTTGCATCAGGATCCTATGAAATTCCATCTTACTCATCTGTATTTTCCGGAGTTCCCCTCTACATTGTACTAATTCCCTGAGGGTTTTTGCATCTCCATCTAGTTGATGCTGCGTTTCTAATTGGGTTAATTTTATCCTAATTGACAATTCTGTTTCTTCTCTTTTTTTTTTCTTGTATGTGCCTTTTGCTATCAGATGCCCTCGAAGCACCGCCTTCAGTGCATCCCACAATATACCCTCTGACACGTCTCCCTTATCGTTATTTTGGAGGTAGTCTATTATTATTGTACGTATATCTTGACAATCTTTTTCATCTGCTATCAGAGATTCGTTTAGCCTCCACACCGTTTCCTTTCTCTCTATCTCTATTTTTCCCGCCAAAACCCATACTGGTGCGTGGTCTGATGTATGTATATTTTCTATGCCTGAGTCTTTCATGTCCCCCCATATTGATCTACTCCCCCAAATCGCATCTATCCGTGAGTATGATTTTTGGGCATGAGAATAAAAAGAGAATGTTTTTTTGACCTGGGTGTTGTATCCTCCATATATCAACCAAGTCTAAATCCTTCATTAATTTGAGAAATTTCCCCCTATGTGTTCGTGTTCCCCTTTCTCTCCCCTGTGAGTGATCCAATCTAGAGGCAGTCATGTTGTAGTCCCCTCCCATAATTATCTGTCCCCTGACAAATTTACTTAGGCCTAAGCCTAGTTTCGTGAAGAATGTTCCCTGCCCCTCATTTGGTGCATATACATTGATGAAGGTAATTAAGTGGTTTCCTATCCTCCCTTTAATTGCTAAGCTTCTCCCATCCTCTCCTTTATATATGTCTTCTTGTACAAATCTTAAATGTTCATTAATGTATATCGCCAACCCACCCGTCTTCCCTCCCTTGGGATTTGCCAACCTGGTTCCCTGCCCCAGTGTCTTATAGCTGATCAAATGTTCATCTCGTCTTTGGATATGGGTTTCCTGAAGCATTATCACATCCCACTTCAATCTTTTTAGTTCTTTAAGAACTATGCTTCTTTTCCCGGGATTATTCAGACCATTAACGTTCCAAGATCCTACCTTTATCCCCCTCCCCCCACCCTCCCGCCCCCCTCCCCCTCTGTTCCCCTCCCCCCCAGTGGGCTCCTGATTTTGGCCCTGGACTCTTCTGGCCAGTGCTACCCTGGAGGTAATGCATCTGCGCCAGAAAGCTGCCCCCATACATTTACATCCTCTTTACCCTCCCCCTCCCCCGTTTACATCTCCATATCCACCCTCACCAAGCATCATTTATCATTTAACCAACCATATGACTCTTATATATCATACTACCACAGTTTCATTTAGCAGTCCTCTGATTAACTTTTCAGTCTTTTCCTCTCAGTTCCGCCTCTAAGCTGGCTTTTTCCGGGGATCTGTTTTTCTTCTCTCTTCCGATTTTCCTCCATCTTTGTTTTTCCGGGGTCTGCTGTCTTTGTTGTTGCCTTTGTACTCCTTCCTTATCCTGTGGAATGTCCATGCAACCCATGTCTCTCAAGCTTTTCCAGGCTCCTTCCACCGTCTGAATTTGCCTCGACTTGGCACCCACAGTTACCAGAATTCCTCTTGGATACAGCCACCTGTATCTCAATCCTGCTTTTTGCAAATATGCTGTAATGTCTTTAAATTCTCTCCGTGCTTGCAGGTTTTTTTTTGCCAAGTCTTGGAATATTTGTATTTTATTGTTTTCCCAGGTAATCTCTCCCATGGCCCGTGCTTTGCGCCACACAGCTTCCTTGGTATTATAATCGTGGAAGCAAGCTACTATGTCTCTAGGCCCCTCAGCTCTCTGTGGCCCTAAAGTCCGGTGTGCTCTATCAATTCTGTGTTTGGCTGGGTTTGGTGGGTCATCACTTTCGCTGTCCAGGTCTAGAATGAATGCACAGATTGCTTGTATTACTTCTGACGCATCTTTATATGACTCATCTTCTGGTACTCCTTTGAATCGAAGATTGCATCGTCTCTACCTGTTTTCCAGGTCTTCTAGTTGCATTTCCAATGCTTCTCTGCTTTGGTTCTCTTTTTGTAGAGCTTGCTGCAGCTCTTTTACCTCCTCCTCCATTCCGTCCACTCTCTCCTCAGTTTCTGCAACTCGTTTCCCCATGTCTCTCAATTCCTCCCACAGCTCTCCTATTGCCGCCTGTATTCCTTTTCTGGTGTTCACCATTTCCGCTTTAAGTTCCTGAAACCAGCGTGAAACATCCAGTTTATCCATCTCTGGATTTTCTTCCATCAATTCCTCGTGCTCAGGGTCCGATTCGGAAACTCCGTCCGCCATTTTGAAACTTCGCGACGCTACTCTCGCGCCCGCGCTTTTCCCCGTTCCGGGGTTCTCTGCGGAGTATTTAAATTTGGCGAGTTTTTTCCGAGCTGCCATTGCTTCTGGCATTTAGATTTCTGCTTGGTGAAGTTTTTCGCCGCGTTTTCGGGGTGGTGGGGACTGCTTTTTATTCTGGCTCTATCAGAGCTTGTTCTTTAGGCAGCCATTCAGCAGCGCTGACGTCACTTCCTCCCCCCTCCTCTTTTCTATCTACACTTCTTCCCTTGGTTCATTAATCTCATCCCATGGCTTTTCCTACCACCTCTATGCTGATGACTCCCAAATCTACCTTTCTACCCCTGATATCTCACCTTGCATCCAAACCAAAGTTTCAGCGTGCTTGTCTGACATTGCTGCCTGGATGTCTCAACGCCACCTGAAATTAAATATGACCAAAACCGAGCTTCTCATTTTCCCCCCCAAACCCACCTCCCCGCTCCCCCCGTTTTCTATTTCTGTTGATGGCTCTCTCATTCTCCCTGTCTCCTCAGCTCGAAACCTTGGGGTCATCTTTGACTCTTCTCTCTCCTTCTCTGCTCATATCCAGCAGACCGCCAAGACCTGTCGTTTCTTTCTTTACAACATCCGTGAAATCCGCCCCTTTCTTTCCGAGCACTCTACCAAAACCCTCATCCACACCCTTGTCACCTCTCGTTTAGACTACTGCAATCTGCTTCTTGCTGGCCTCCCACTTAGTCACCTCTCCCCTCTCCAGTCGGTTCAAAACTCTGCTGCCCGTCTCATCTTCCGCCAGGGTCGCTTTACTCATACTACCCCTCTCCTCAAGACCCTTCACTGGCTCCCTATCCGTTTTCGCATCCTGTTCAAACTTCTTCTACTAACCTATAAATGTATTCACTCTGCTGCTCCCCAGTATCTCTCCACACTCGTCCTTCCCTACACCCCTTCCCGTGCACTCCGCTCCATGGATAAATCCTTCTTATCTGTTCCCTTCTCCACTAATGCCAACTCCAGACTTCGCGCCTTCTGTCTCGCTGCACCCTACGCCTGGAATAAACTTCCTGAGCCCCTACGTCTTGCCCCATCCTTGGCCACCTTTAAATCTAGACTGAAAGCCCACCTCTTTAACATTGCTTTTGACTCATAACCACTCGCCTCCACCTACCCTCCTCTCTTCCTTCCCGATCACATTAATTGATTTGCTTACTTTATTTATTAATTTTTTTCTATTAGATTGTAAGCTCTTTGAGCAGGGACTGTCTTTCTTCTATGTTTGTGCAGCGCTGCGTATGCCTTGTAGAGCTATAGAATTGCTAAATAGTAGTAGTAGTAGTAGTATGATAGTTCAATTAAACAGCATAAGCAGAATAAATATCTTCCTTAATAAAAGAGGTACACTTACGTTACAGGCATTAATAGGTAAAATAAACAGCAGTGGTCCTACACAGAATTTATGGTGGAAATGTAGATTGTCTTGTACTGAGAGTAGTAACAAGGAGGCTTAAGACAAACCCTCGAACATATGGAATAATGCAACAGACAACAGTATCAACATCTGATTTAGTAGCTAATTTTGTTGGCTAAGGCAAAAAGGTATTGTAATGCCTTTATAACAGAATCATCAGTGTCAGTATTATTGGGAATGTAAGTATAACAATGATTTCTGGCTTTAAATTAATCAAGTACCCCTCTTGACACTCCTATAGCATTTATAGTGATAATAGAGGTACGGCACCTGTCAATCCGTACGCAGAGTAAAGTTTATAAATTTCAACATATCTATTTCCAATTTTCCGGACAAAGAACCAAGGATGCCACCCACTTTGACCAATGCTATAAATGACATATCAAAAATACACAGGTTCTCTGTTAGAGGGTCTGATTATTGGATGTGTACTCTGTCTAATTTTAATTTGTCCACATCCTTGAAAAATTTCAAAGTTATCCAACACAGACCTATTAGATCCAGTAGCCCATGTATCAAATAAAGGGTAACACAAAATATCGAATCTAGTTAAAGGGCCCCAGTCAGGATCAACATCCATTCCAGGGTCCCAATTTAGGGGGTGAGTGGGACAGGCACAGTTCAGGAGCTCATTAGAGTGAGCACCAGCCATTTAATAGCCAGGCAGGTGTAATGCAAGAGGTATGGGATGTCAAGTCAAAAGAAAAAACAAATTAAAAGGGAAAGTAATGATTAGATACAGGGTTCCAATTAAAACAGGGTAAGTCAACTGTAGGGATACCTAGGGTGGATTCCTATGATTATTACTATGTACACTGAAGAAACTTGTGAGTCTTTTCAAATGTATAGTAGATTAGTCACAAATAATATAGGTACAACAAGTCCCAACACAGTTTTTTTTGAGTACAGAGTACAGTGTCCTCTTGTGGGTTGCTCTGAGTTTCAGAGCAAAAAGTTGGACTTGCGTCACCCGGTTCCACTGGAAGGTTGGCAGATGCAGGCTCAGTAATAGGTTCGATGGAGGTCAAATTGACAAGGGTGGGTTCTCTCTGATGGGCAATGTTCCGTTCAGAAATTTTGGAAAATGTTATTTTAGTCCATCAACTTGAAGTGGTGGTGGAGGCTGCAGAACCAGGGGTAACTGCTGAGCTGGTGGGGATGGCTTCAAAGGGACTGAATCAGGAGCCTTGTAGATGCTGATGTCTGTGGACCCAGGAAGTGTGGTCTCATAACTTGGCTAATTTGGAAGGGTCCTACGTAAATAAGGATGTAGTACTTTCGGTGAACCAAATCTCCAACTTTGAGAGCTTTTGGATGACCAGTGGCAGGGGCAGGGCTATCATTACCCTCCCCTCTTCTGACTGAGATTGCCTGTGAAATCGAAGACAGAAAAGTAATGATATTGGGTAACACATCGTAATATACAGAATATTGGTCAGGCAGGTGGTTATTAGGATTAGCTTTAAGAAGGCGCATAGTGTGGCCTGGACAGATCTAAAAAGGAGACAGTTTAAAAAAACTGATGGGGTGGCTTAAAGAGCTAACAAAGCAAGTGGCAGCTGGGCCGTGCCTAGGGTCTCTGGCCCCTCCCCCCCTGCAGACTATCAGTTGGAGCACCCCCCCATGAAAATGATCGCTCACCACTTGCCACACTGAAAGGAATTGTCAGCAATATTCTTAGAAACAAATTGCTATACATTGCAAAATAAGATAGCAGATGTAAATTCTCAAAGTGGACATATTCCAAACGCTAAAATGAAAATAAAATGATTTTTTTCTACCTTTGTTGTCTGGTGACTTTCTTTTTTCGATCATGCTGGTCCAGTATCTGATTCTGCTGCTATCTGTCCTCTTAACTCCATTTCCAGGGCTTCCTTTCCATTTATTTCTTTACTTTTCTCCTTTCTTCTTCATTTCTTGCTCTATATCCATTTCCAGCAATTTCTCCTCTCTCCCTGGGTCCTGCCCTCCCATCCATGTCCATTCTTGTCTCTCTCTGCCCTTACCTCCTCCATCCATAGCCAGCAAGCCTCCTCTCTCCCCTCCCCTCCATTTCCAGCAATTTGTCCTCTCCCTGGGCCCCCATGTCCCTCTCTGCCCTTCCCTCCTCCATCCATAGCCAGCAATCCTCCTCTCTCCCCTCCTCTCCATTTCCAGCAATTTGTCCTCTCCCTGGGCCCCCATGTCCATCCTTGTCCCTCTCTGCCCTTCCCTCCTCCATCCATAGCCAGCAATCCTCCTCTCTCCCCTCCCCTCCATTTCCAGCAATTTGTCCTGTCCCTGGGCCCTGCCCTCCCATCCATGACCCTCTCTGCCCTTCCCTCCTCCATCCATAGCCAGCAATCCTCCTCTCTCCCCTCCCCTCCATTTCCAGCAATTTGTCCTCTCCCTGGGCCCTCATGTCCATCCTTGTCCCTCTCTGCCCTTCCCTCCTCCATCCATAGCCAGCAATCCTTGCCTCCTCTCTCCCCTCCCCTCTATTTCCAGCAATTTGTCCTCTCCCTGGGCCCCCATGTCCATCCTTGTCCCTCTCTGCCCTTCCCTCCTCCATCCATAGCCAGCAATCCTCTCTCCCCTCCCCTTCCAGTAATTTGTCCTCTCCCTGGGCCCTGCCCTCCCATCCATGCCTCTCTGCCCTTCTCTCCGCGCCCTGGGGCCTTTAAATCTTTTACTTCCGGTCGCAGCAGTGTCAGTGAAAGCGGAGCGCTGCCGACGTCTCCCTTCCCTTTGCGCTCTTGGTTCCCTCAGTGTCCGCCTTCTTCTGACGTCAGAAGAAGGCGGGACACTGAGGGAACCAACGAATGCAAGGGAAGGGAGACGTCGGCAGCAGTGGTGTAGCTAGGGTAGTTGACACCCGGGGCCGGTCATTTTTTAACACCCCCCCCCCCCCCCCCAAATCCAGTACTAGACATACCGAGAATACAAAACACTCACAACCTATAGAGCAATTCTACCATACCATAAGCAGTCGTTTCTACGAGTCACACAAGGAAAAGGAAAGCATCTTAAGCACTACAGTGAGCACTAGAACATCAATTCACCTATTGTAAAACGAAACCAGACAGAATAGTACAGATCGTCGATCCTGCACAGTCAATGCCAACTGAAAGCCATGTCTTTTTCACAAACACAGATACACCCTAATCCACTATAGAATAAGTAATCATAAACTTTCTATTTAGACAAAAATTAAACTGAACCCCCGATGCCAGACTCTGCATACAATGCAACACCACAGAAACAGAAAATGTCTCCTAGTACTGTGCAAAATATAAAGACAGCAGATGTAAATTTGAAAAAACTAACAAATACCAATCACCACTTTACAAATTAACAAATAGAAATAAAACAAATACAGAAAATAAAATAATACCATTTTATTGGACTAATACATTTAGCTTCCAGAGGCCAAAATCTCCTTCCTCAGGTCAAGACAGTATAGTGCTGTTACAGTATCCTATCCTGATCTGAGGAAGGGGGTTTTGTTCTCTGAAAGTTAAGTCAAAATGTATTAAAATTAGTCTAATAAAAAGATTACCTTATTTACATGTTCTATTTATAAACATTTATTAACACAGCTAAAATACTATATCCTAAAGCAAAATAATAAAAATATATATTTACAGTTTGTTGTCTTTGGTTTCTGCTTTCCTCATCTTCTTTTCACCGTCTTCCTTCCATCCAGTATCTGTCTTCGCTCTCTCTCTCTGCCATCCAGTGTCTGCCCTCTCTAATGTCCCTTCCATCCACATCTGCCCTCTATTTCTGCCTCTTCCATCCACCATCTGCCCCAGTCTGCCATCTCTCTCTCCCCCTTCCATCCACCATCTGCCCTCTCTCTCTCCTTTCCCTCTAGCATTTGCCCTCTATCTCTGCCCCCTTCCATCCACTGTCTGCTCTTTTACTCCCATCCACTGTCTGCCCTTTCTCTCTGCTCCTTCGATTCACCATTTGCCCTCTCTCTTTCCCCCTCCCATCCATTCAGGGTCTGCCCTCCCTCTCACTCCCCATTCCATCCAGGATCTATCCCCCCTCTCTCACTGACCCCTCTTTTTGGCTCCCAGTTCCCACCTGCCCCTAGTTCCAGATCCATTGATTCTCCCATCCACCCCTGCCCCAGGCATGACCCCATTCTCCCTCCTGCTCACTTTTCAGACCCCAGTTCCAGCTCCATGCCCCTTCTCCCATCTGTCTCCCACCCAGTCCCTTCTGCCCATCCGAGTCCCCCTCACCCCATCTGTCTCCCACCCAGTCCCTTCTGCTATCCAAGTGCCCCCCACCCTCACCCCATCTGTCTCCCACCCAGTCCCTTCTGCCCATCTGAGTCCCCCTCACCCCATCTGTCTCCCACCCAGTCCCTTCTGCTATCCAAGTGCCCCCCACCCTCACCCCATCTGTCTCCCACCCAGTCCCTTCTGCCCATCCGAGTCCCCCTCACCCCATCTGTCTCCCACCCAATCCCTTCTGCTATCCAAGTGCCCCCCACCCTCAACCCATCTATCTCCCACCCAGTCCCTTCGGCCCATCCGAGTCCCCCTCACCCCATCTGTCTCCCACCCAGTCCCTTCTGCTATCCGAGTCCCCCCACCTTCACCCCACCCTCACCCTGCCTCGTCTTCTCCCTGCCAACCGGTCTTTAAAAAGAAATTGCCGACGTGATAGCGAGCGCAGCACCTTGTCTGCAAGTAAAAGAAGCGGATCCAATCATCTCATTGGGCCTTCCTTCACTGTCCCGCCCTAGAGGAAATAGGAAGTTGCGTCAGAGGAGGGCGGGACAGTGAGGGAAGGCCCAATGAGATGATCGGATCCGCTTCTTTTACTTGCACATGAGGTGCTGCGCTCGCTATCGCGTCGGCAATTTATTTTTAAAGGGCTAGTACGGGGGGGGGGGGGTGCCAGGAAGAAGAGCAGCGGGAGCGGCGGCACCCCCCTTTCTGGTGACACCTGGGGCAGACCGCCCCCACCGCCCCGCCCTTGCTATGCCACTGGTCGGCAGCGCTTTCACTGACGCTGCTGCGACCGAGGTAAAAGATTTAAAGGCCTCGGCGGCGCGGGGTAAGTACCCCTGGCCGAAAACTCTCATCTATCTGGGGACCCAGGTCTTCCTCCGCCTTTTGTCTGCCCTTGCCTTACAAATCCTCCCGGGCTCCACCATCCCCTCACCTTGAAAAGGGAAAATTTGATCCAAATTGGGCTCGAATGCCTGGTGCTCTCGTGCCGGCGCTTGGGTGGCCACCATAACCCTCTTATTCTCTATACAATCTGCGAATGGGGGCCAATCCCTGCCCAAAATCAACTCTTGGGGCAATCTGGGCAAAATCGCTATGGCTAGCTTAATCTTCCCTGTGGGACCCATAATGCTCACCCGGTGCAACCTATACGGAGTGCTGGCCCCATGGATACACTGGATCCCCACCTGCCCGGCACCAGTCTCCCTGTCCGGCCCTCTGGTATCCATTATCCTTTCCCACAAGTCTCTTGACATCATTGACTAGTCCGCCCCAGAGTCCAACAGAGCCTTCACCGGGATGCCGTCCACCTCTACCTCCTGGGTATAACTATATTGGGCACAGGGAGAGACCCGGGAGATCCACCCCGCTCGACCAGGACACCTATTTTGGAAATGCCCCCTCCCTCCACACTGGTAGCAGAGGCGCTTTTGAGACAACCCGGCCCCCTTCGTGACCCTTCCCTGAGTTTGGCCCTTAAAACGGGGAAAGAGGGGTCCGAGGCTCCCCAGACACCCCTCTGGAATCGAGGATGACAGCCCCAGCCCCTCAGGAAAGCTACCACTTGCTTCCCCTCCCTTTTGGTCTTTCCCCACCTTACCCCACTCCTGGGCTTCCATACCGCATTCTAGGCTCCCCACAGCTTCCTCCAGGGTATGACACCCCCTCCGTACCACCAATACCCTTACTTCCTCGGGTAAGGCTTGCAGGAATTGTTCTAACACTATTTCCTGTAGGATATCTCCCACCATACGTCCCTCCGGCTCTAGCCGCTTCTTCGCTAGGTCCATCAATTTCGTGGCTAGGCCCTTGGGAGACTCCCCTTTCCCCCAAGCTAGGGCTCTAAATTGCTTCCGAAAGGCCTGAGCACTAAGCCCATACCTATCCCTGATGGCCTCTCTCACCCTACGGTAATCCCCAGCATCTGTGGGCGATAGTCCACGGAAAGCAGCTAGTGCCTCCCCTGAGAGAGAGGGGGCTAAACGAATGGCCCATTGTTCTTGGGGCCATTTAGCGGCCACCGCCACTCTCTCAAAAGCACACAAAAAGTCATCGACATTGTCCTTTTCTGTCAGTTTACCCCAGGTGAGCCAGTTCATGTGATAAGGTCCTACCATGCTTGTCCCATCAACAGTCAAGTCCCGGTCTCTTGACCCACTCACGGCTCTCTGGGCGTGTGCTTCCCTCTGCAGGAACTCCTGGAACAAGTCCATTACTGGCTGCTGCTGGGCTCGAATAGCCGCTAGGGCCTCCCCGATCATCTTTTCCGCCAATTCCTGCTGCTTTTGGAATTGCAGGGTCATCCAGGCGAAAACCTCCTTAGGCTCCATCGCGGGAGCCGCTGCTGTCACCTACAAAGAGGGCACAAAAAAAAACTCTCCAAGTGCAATAGCTTAACACCTGGGCCCCGCGGCCACTTCCCGCTCACCTCCACTCCACCCCTGCTCCCGTATGCGCTTACCGGAAGCAGAGATGAGTCTGCGCTGCTCTCAGCGTTGGCCCGTCGGCGGGCTTCGGGCTCCCCACGGGACAGCCTTCCTTCTGCGTGGACGTCCTCTATGGATCCCACCACTGCCACCACTTGTAAATGATCCTCTCCTCCGCCTGAGGGTCCTCGGGATCTCCCCTTCACCCTTGCTACTCAACCTCCTGATTCACTGCAGTCCACAGGGCAGGGCTCAAAGAAATCAACTTCAAAGCAAAACTAACTAGTTCTTTATTTTGCTTGGGATCCAACAGTCCAGCAGTTCAAAAAGACAAAATACTTGAAGCAAAAAAAAAAACCTCACAATTCCCCCTCCTCTTAGGGGTACAAACACAGCAAGAAAAAAAAAACACTTTTTAACTCCCAGGCTTCCAGCACCCAGCTGGGTTCCTTTCAGACAGTTTTATAGCCCTGGGTCTTCTTTCTCCCCCCTCTCCCTTTCGCTCCCGTGGGAGGGGGCAAAACACTGCAAGCAGTTCCAACCAAAAAAACAAACACAGTTCTTGAGGCTTCAGCCCACAGCTCAAACCCCTTCAGCTTCTTTTAGGCTTTTTAGCCACAGTTCACCCTCCACCTTCCTCCTGCTGGGGCTCAGCCCACTCCGAGAAAAACTCTCATCCCTCTTCAACCAGAACTCTTTAAACTCACAGTTCAATCACAGCCTGAGCTCTGGAAAATGAAAAGGCCCCACCCATCTGGGTCACTCTCTCTAAGCACTGACCCATCCTCCCACATGACCTTTCCTCTTTCCTCTCTTAGCCCAGTTACCATACCATGAGGTTACATGCTCTCTTATTTTGTTACCTAAAGAGTGAGCCCAGGCTGAGAGGTCCATAGGCTCTTCCTCGCTCTCCTCTCTTTCTCTCTGCCCAGCTTCTTGATACTCCATGGGCTCCCCGTCCCACCCACTTTGCAGCTGTTCCTCTTTCCCTTGATTACCCTGCAGGGGCACCACCCTTTCCTTGTTAGAGTTCTCCCCCTGTTCCTGCTGGGTGTTTTTCCTGACCCTCTGTAGACCCCCGTCTGACCTTTCCGCACGGAGGTGTACAGAGGGTCTGTTCTTCTATGATCTTGTAGACCGCCTCCCTGAATTCTACCGATACCCCTTCCCAGGGGTATCTTTGTTGCGGAGGCATCAGAAGGCGGAGTTCAAACCTTATTCCCATGACCACAGCTTTCTGTCTAATAGAGTCTAAGGAGATCTTTGGCCATTTATGTTCCCACATATAAAAATCTACCCTAGTTAGTTCAGGGAGTGAGGATCTCTTGTGTATGGTTTACTTTGTAGAATAAATGACAGATAAAGAATAAGTAGAAATAAAGACACAGATGGTTTTCAGAAAGAAGGTTCAATTTATTCTTACCAAGATTAAATCTTCAACTTGGTACATTCATCATCAGACAGATTCTGGGTTCAATTGCACAGAGCTTTGCCTTCCGAGAAGAGTTGGGGAAAAATGTTCCAAAGAATCCTTGGAAGAGCCCTGTTTATATAGAATTTGGTGCCCATACAAGTCTATGGAGAGGGATTTTTTTCTCTAATCTTGCTTAATCTATGAGTCATGCCCTCCGGCCAGGTGCCCCTCTTTCCGTTTTAGCTATTGCAAGTTATTGTGCAATTTCCTTTTTGTAAACACTTCCCTAGATACGGACATCCAAACATCCAAACATTAGCTATTGCAAGCTATTGTGTAATTTCCTTTTTTGTAAACACTTTGTTCTTATGAAGATATCTAAATATGGATATATCAATTTCATAACATCTTGTGATCTGGGTGCCAACTTATTAAAGACAGACTCCGTGTTATGAACCAAACTTCTTATCATTTCTGTCTTTAATTTCTACATCATATGTGTTACACTCAATTTGGAAGTTGCACCAGGTTTCATTAGAACTCACCAAGCAGTCCTTGCTCTTGCAGGCTCTCTGCTATAAGGCCATCATCTTGTTATCAGGCCTAGTCAGTGCTTTTCAGCTGTTTAAAGCTATGTAGCTTGGCCCACCACTATTCCAGTGGATAGGTCTCAAAGTAGAACACATATTAACCTGCAGGAAAAGCAAGTCCTTGCTCAGCCAGTCATAGATTTTTAAACCTAGCTGGTATTTTACAGCCTGAGTCCTAAAATCTGGCCTTCCACCCTTCCGGTGGGCATCCAGTGAGAGCCTCTTGCTGTACTATAATTATACATTCCCCTCTTGTCACCCCCTCTGAGGAGGGGTGACACAAAGCTCGTCAAGCTTGTCATCATCCATTCCAGAAGGTGGCAAGCTATCAAACTAGAGGGGGAGTTTTGGTCTTAAAAATTGCTGGAAGGTATGGTGCAAGACAGGAAACTTCATTCTTAGATGCTATATTTTTGGGCATATGGAATTCCCTTTATATTACCCCACCCCTTGGGCTTAATCCTGATGTCATCTCTCTTGAGGTTTTATGAATGGGACAAATCCATGAGTTCATCTACAAAATCCCATGAAGTATAGGTATGCGGGTACTAGCAATTTCAGGTGGATCATACTAATAAACACTTTCAGGTCTTTCTATGGCGTCTATTATATCTGTTGCATAGCACATGGAGAGATAATCTAATGTATCTATCTCAGTGGTCCTCGGAAGGAATAGTGGTTTTGATTAAGCATTGTTATGGTGGCTCAACAAATATATGGTTAGTACTCAGATTGCAGGCTGTTTTAGGTTGTAGGTATTCAGAATCCTTAAACAGGTCGGAATTCCTGGACCTTACTATTACTCATCATTGGCATCCAATCATGAGCACTAAAAAGTGGATAGCAAGTATGTGGTTGCCTTATACAGCAAAAAAAATGGTCAATCCTAAGAAAATTTATATTAACAAAGGTCATGCATGGATCATGGATCTTGACATATGCATAATGACCTGGAAGTATGGGAAGCATTTTATATATCCGCTACCCCACTTGGAGCTCAGTCAAACCTACAGAAAGACATGCAGCTTAAGTAAGCCTACACCAAAGTTAAACAATTGCATAACTGGTTGATACTAACAGGGTTTACACCTACATTATGATATCATAGCCAGTATTAGGGTTTGATGTGACCCTTGTATCTGAGCAATATCAACTTCAATTTAAATTACATAAACAGAAATAACGGGGAAAGTCTTAGAAAAACAATTAGAACAATAAAGGAAATAATAGGAAAATAAAAATAAAACCTTTTCAATATATAGACAGGATTACTGCTAAACTGAAAATAAAACAAAATATGAGTCTATAATGTCCATAAACAGCAACTGTAAATCTCAAATTGATTCTGAATTCTCTTCCATCGAACATGGTTGAGGCGGTGGAAGCGCTGAAGAATCTGGGCGAAGATCTGGGTTTTCAGGCTGGCCTGCTGAAGGAAGTGGCCGGACTTGAGATGGTTAGGCTGGTAACATCTGGTTCTGCGGCTGAGTAAACCCGTATATCTTTCACATGGACCCAAGACTTGTGATCCAGTAGTTTGCAAGGTGTAAAGATTATTGCCACAACCTTGGGGGATCTAACATCATTTGGGCCTGGATAGATCTTGAAGACGTACTTGTGGTGTACAAACTTGGATCTTTCCATGTCTTTATTCTAGGCATGCACAATCATAATTAGTCCATCAAGAGTCAGAGGTTGGCAAAGGAATAAGCAAAATGACTGTATGCCTGAATGATACATTGCTATATCTTGGTGGGCATAATCAGTGTGAACTGAATAAGCAAAAATAATATATAGATGTCAAGAGACGTGAAAGACAATGTAAACATGGAGAAAACAGTGCTAATTAAGTGCAAAAGCAAAAGGGAAAACCATAAGGGTTCAATAACGAAAAGCCAATTTACATAAATAGCAATAGTATATATGAAATTATATCTCCTGATTGGTAGGGGTCAGAGCTTCAACTTCAACCCTCTTAATACTAGGAATTGGGATTTGCATAATATATCCCCACTTCTGGCTTGCATAATGTGCAAGACAGATTGGTAATTATTACGAAGAGGTGATCAAATAACAATGGTAAAGTATATGGAACAAAAAAAAAGAGTACAAATAAACTAACAATAAAAATTGATTGTTCGAGTTATTGATGTATGGAGGGTCAAAAATATGGTGAACAAAATAGTCTAAAGGCACGGATAATGCGTTGCAATCTATGGCCAGTAGGTATGGAATCTTCACCTGCGATGACTACCATTCACCAAGGGTTGGGCCCTCAGTTGCAGGAGGCCAGCAGGACTTACGAGCTAGACGATTCAGAAAGAAGGGTAGAGGCCAAAGCTTCTTGCAACTTCAGTAAGTGGAGAGCCTGTCTCTTTCGCTCATGGACCAATCGATGCATCTGTTGAAACTCACGCTCAATAATGTCTCGTATCTCACACCGGGTAATGTTGGGGTACATAAGTACATAAGTACATAAGTAGTGCCATACTGGGAAAGACCAAAGGTCCATCTAGCCCAGCATCCTGTCACCGACAGTGGCCAATCCAGGTCAAGGGCACCTGGCACGCTCCCCAAACGTAAAAACATTCCAGACAAGTTATACCTAAAAATGCGGAATTTTTCCAAGTCCATTTAATAGCGGTCTATGGACTTGTCCTTTAGGAATCTATCTAACCCCTTTTTAAACTCCGTCAAGCTAACCGCCCGTACCACGTTCTCCGGAAACGAATTCCAGAGTCTAATTACACGTTGGGTGAAGAAAAATTTTCTCCGATTCGTTTTAAATTTACCACACTGTAGCTTCAACTCATGCCCTCTAGTCCTAGTATTTTTGGATAGCGTGAACAGTCGCTTCACATCCACCCGATCCATTCCACTCATTATTTTATACACTTCTATCATATCTCCCCTCAGCCGTCTCTTCTCCAAGCTGAAAAGCCCTAGCCTTCTCAGCCTCTCTTCGTAGGAAAGTCGTCCCATCCCCACTATCATTTTCGTCGCCCTTCGCTGTACCTTTTCCAATTCTACTATATCTTTTTTGAGATACGGAGACCAGTACTGAACACAATACTCCAGGTGCGGTCGCACCATGGAGCGATACAACGGCATTATAACATCCGCACACCTGGACTCCATACCCTTCCTAATAACACCCAACATTCTATTCGCTTTCCTAGCCGCAGCAGCACACTGAGCAGAAGGTTTCAGCGTATCATCGACGACGACACCCAGATCCCTTTCTTGATCCGTAACTCCTAACGCGGAACCTTGCAAGACGTAGCTATAATTCGGGTTCCTCTTACCCACATGCATCACTTTGCACTTGTCAACATTGAACTTCATCTGCCACTTGCACGCCCATTCTCCCAGTCTCCCAGTCTCGCAAGGTCTGTGCATCTGTCCTTTAATCTAGCGATTCTTTGCTGCAACATAGCCTTCAGATCAGATACATTAGCGGGTAGCTCTTCTTTGCTAGCGGTCGTCTCCTTGGTGAGGGACGTCAACGGAATTCCTGTATCCATCTGGGGAAAGGCAAAACTTAAACAGACCAGTAGTGCAATTTATGTGGTTAATTTATTGGAAGAAGTCATAATGCTAGCGGGAGTCATGAAGAACCATTGCGTAAATACAAGAATTAGGAGGCGGGTCGTGGGTATAAATGGGGGCCAGGAAGGAGGCAGGGTAAGAAACAAAGCATCGAAAATGAAAAATTAAAAAAAAAATTTTAGAAAACCACCCTGAGGGGTGTAAGATAAAAATAGGATAAAAAAAAAATAAAAATAAAACAAAATATTATACATCTGAATTGCAGCAAGGCATATTCAGATGGCAATGCAAGAAAAAGGTTCCTTGAAAAAGATAAATTGAAGAAAAAAACTTTCAAAAGTGCAGCCACCCTTGATTGACCTTCACATAGAGTTTAAGTAACCCTTTTCAATCAATCAAAGAAGTAGGAAGAAGCATATCGCTTCAAGACAAAACCACCACGTGGCAAGAGTTAGTTGAAGCAAGGTGTTAGTTAAATACACAAAGCATGAATTCCAGGACCGTTGCACACAAATAATCTACACCAGTTTGTCTCACAATCACTCGCAGTGAAAGACAGAGAGATAAAAAGAGCAATAGTTGGCATTCCAGGGGTTATTGTGATAACCTGTTTTAAATAGAAAGGAATCAGAAAGTGGAGTGCATAATTTTCCTTATTTATGTCTGAAATCTTCACCAATTCTCTGTTCAAGAATACTACAAAATCTATGATCAGCGCAAAATGTTCCCCCAAATGGCCAGTTCAAGGGAATATTTCTCGCATTTATTCCATATAACGGATAATGGTTATTAAATATTTCTTCTTTCTTAGACAAGGAAATAATGAAACGCTTTCAGACATCACACACTCCATAAAGAGATTTCAAAAATGAAGGCTTTATATTCATGAAGAAACTAAAGAAGTCAATGTCACATCAATTTAAACAGCGCAACAGTAAAAGCAGCAAACATTTTAACAATGAGCAATACACAGCTTTTATTTAAAAGGGATCCCGTATAAAGTAAAATGGCATAAATAAGTCAGTTAAGGTATATATAAAAAACATAAAATGAACATCCTCTGGGGATCGCTCATCCCTGCAGTTGATAAGAACTCCCCAGGTAAGGTATGCATAAAAGCAAATAAATAACTTGCTGACTCAGTTAGGTCATTTGTATGGTACCATAAATATACACTTGCAATTAAACCTAGAAAAATATAAAATAAAGACATATCACCTGTAATAGAAACAGAAACATCACACCAACACATATACAGATAAATGGTTTCTGGATATCAAATGAGGAGCTGAGTAGTATGAGTAACTGAGAGCAACAAAATCAGATCTGTGTTTTATAGGTACGCGTAGTCGTGGTCGTGGACAGACGGTTGCGTAATAGCCGCATTGCCCGAACTTGAGCTCGGGGCAGATTATGTGGTGGTTGAGAACACTGAAAGGCATAATGGCCATATTGCTGGCAGCGATAACACTGGACATTGGCATAGCAATCAGGACTAGGGCCAGAATGGTAGTCTCTGGGTCGTATATTAGTGATGGGTGGGCCTTTTTTAGGTTGAGACCGGCGGCCACGATTATCAGGGTAATCATTCCTACAGTCCTGGTGATATGGGTTATCTAGCGAGGGGAGGTCACTCGGTCGCCTGCGGTCTCTCTGTGGCTGTCGTATCTGCATCCGGGAGACACGTAGCGATGGGGAGTCTGAAGGAGATTGACGGTATTGACTATGAGGAAAGTGCCAGCACGGACATTCCATGGCGTAATGTCCTAATTGGAAACAACGGTTGCACTGTACTTCAGTTCGGTGGCTGGGAGTAGGCTGAGAGCGATAGTCCCGGCACTGATTGTTAGCACTAGGAGCATTGGATTTATGTGGAATGAGTGAATCGGCTCTTGCAGGGGGCCATCTACTAGGCCGCGGATTAAGATTGACCTCACCAGGTATCAATAACGATGTCAGATCGACAGTGTCTGGGATCACGTGATCAGTGATAGTCGATACCCATCTACTGAGAATCTGATAGTGGAGATGACGGGTGGAATCGGGTGTGTATGTGTAAATAAAGTCTAATAACCTTTGCAGATTTTTGGTATTAAAGGTGCCCTTACGGGGCCACGAGAGTCCAGGCTGAAACTTATTCCAGGAATGCCATATTTGGCAAAACTTTATAAGATTTATGTGGTCTCCTGGGAAGTGATTTATCACTCTCTCAAGAGGCAGCATAATGAATTGGGTACCAGAACTCTGGTATGGTAGAACACCGATATCTGGGTTGTGTCAAATTGTACTGGCAAATCTAGTCTTATATAACACCTATATCACTACTATCTGTTACTATTATCTCCTCAAGAAATCCGAATATAAAATTGCCAATAGAAATCCGACTATGAATACAACTAAAAATCACCAACACCGTAGGTTATCACAACTAACGTGACAATAAACTACAGGTACACGGAGGAAATCCGAAAGGTCACACCACCGTCTCGGTGGGGATACCTTAACGGCACACCCCCACTACTGTGTTACCCTGCGCTGGGTAGACAGATAGATATAAGGCGGGGGACACCGCACCGTGCAAAATCTATGCTAAAGGACTCAAATGTCCGTTCCGTCATTCCCTAACTACTCTAACCATGCTTGCTAAATTCCCTACACTATTTCTGACTAAATCCGGGTTAGTACCTAAGCTATATCCAAGTATTTACATGTCCCTAAAACTATGTTTGTGTTAGTACCCTAGCTGTATCTAAACCCCTAACTAGGCACTGTCACCTACCATAGGGACAACACAAGAATTTGCCCCTCAGCAAGTGGAAGCTTCGCAGAGCATCAGTCCCTGAACTCTATCTAACTGTTTCTACACTATATCAAACATCTTATGTATCTTCTGTAATAACTCCAATAACTCTTATGTATCTTCAGTAATAAATCCAATAACTCTTATGTATCTTTCATAACTCAAATATCTTTTAATGTCTAGACATTATGTAGTCTGTCCAAAGAAATAAGAACTCACTCCACCATCAAAGTACTTGTACAAGATTTAACTACTCACAAAATGGATGGTAAAGGAATCCCCATAATTCGGAGAGACAGAGAACTAACATTTGCTCACAACCCAATATCAGCGTTAAAATTAGTAAAAGTGTTAAAGAAAAAAAGTTTGAAGATTAGGGATTATACATAGTGTACATTCTAGTCATTGACCTATACACACCCACAGTTAACGTTCCTAAGCGTTCTAGACTCAGAAATCCAGGATATACCCTGCCGGAATTAGGACAGGCACCCTCCCGACTAACCTCTAGATCAGTAGTGAAACCCAAGCAACTGATCGACACCAGCTATAAGTATATCCAAGGGGGCCAGATATACCAGTTACGCAAAATCAAACACCTCACTAGAGGACACCTTAAAACAGGTGTATATTACAAAATCTATATTTTTAGTTACTGTCACCCCAACCACGGTTAACCTGCCTATGGCAGATATTAGTCCCAATATGGGGTGGTTTACCGCAATCCCAGTCAGTACCAGTAATTGTCAATTGTTCTAAGTTATTGCAAGATAAAGATATAGAAATAGAAAAGGTATAGAGTATAGGGAATTGGAGTAAAAATTTCCCAAATTTAAATTACAAAATGTAAACAAGGACCTGGCAATAATCTCCAGCCTGTAACAGCAGAGCCTGGCATCATGTTTGTATATTTACGTATATGAGGGACGAACTGTAGGGCACCTTAAGGGCAGCAGCCGATTCTGAAGACTTTAAGGATCCAGCTGCGAAATAAAAATAAAGTGTACATATTATATAGTAAAAACTGGGCCTACCTAATTTGTAATGTAAGGCAGAAAATAAATTGTAAAGTTATGTTGGGAGCTGTGTATGGAAACAAAATATAGACATTAAACAAGACATGATACTTCTACATACTATAATAAGAGTAACAGGGGATAACCATATATGTTACTGAAACACCGATTTCAACTAAAGGCAAGAAAGGCATTGTAACATGTGTAGTCCAGAGCTATACCCCTAGAATAAATGAAATAAAGGTAAATACATATTAAAAGCTTTTGGGGCGGGTACCGGATAGGTTGGAAGTAGCATCTAAACAGGAAAATATAAGAGAAGCATATATTATAATAAATTGTGAAACAGGACACCAGAATCGTGGTGCAAATATGACAAGTTAATACCCATACACTCAGAAAAGGAACATAGTAAATAAAATAAACCCGAATGCAATGGCAGGAAGCTTTTGTGCCTAAACAGGTGAAAGGGAAAAAACAAATTAAAACATGTGATTCTTACACCAAGAACTTCTAATCATACGGCATAAAACATACATACTACTCAGTGACTGAAATGATATGTCTAAATGATGACAAACAGAACAGCTGCAGCATTAGAAGGAAAGAGAAGGTGGGTTGGGTTATAAAGAACCAACAGGAAATAACTGAAGAAGTGAAGCAACGCTGTATTCTCATGGCACGCAGCCATCATCTTCTCAACAGGAAAGGTAAAACATATTTTATATACATATCTATTAAGGTAAAAGCAAAGAGATGCTTCTATATAGTACATAATACTTCTATTATCATATAAGTTATACAAGGGGTTATCTAGCTCTTAATGTAACAATAAACCATTGTAATTTCATGTGACTTTCTGTGTTATATCTAAGTTCACAATGCTGTCGAGTAAAAACAGAAAACTTGTTATAAAGACTTACACAATTTAATTCTTTATAGAACCATATTATTTAAAAGTGATGGTCATTCTCAGGACGTGGAAATATTCATTAGGAAACATTATAACATAAGTCATTACTGCAAGTGTTAAAAATAAGCCAAGTTGTATGCACTCGGAGGACGAAAACCACAATGCAAGCGAGGAAGTGCAGTATTTCCTGTAGATAACGTTATAATATAGTCAGGCTCACCGGTTATTAAAATTATCAAAAAGCATCCTTCAAATGAGACTTAAATATGAGGACAATTTATAATTCTGACAATCTATAATACTGTTCAAAACCGGGATTCAAAAACCCATGTTTCCTGAAGATAAGCAGGCTTGTGGTATTATTTAAAGTCAAACCATGAACCAACACGATAGCACGGTGCTGGGGCTGCAACGTATATTTCTCTTAAACGAGTACGCCATTAAAACAGAGCACAAGAAACCAGAACTATATGAGTATCGGAAATGCAAAGCATATGAGAATCTTATCTAGAGAGTGAATAAGATCTCCTCATATCTAGCGCAGTATAACACAAACAGTAAAATGTCCATATATAGTACAAGCAATAGAAGCTGATGGGCGGGGACAGCATAGCGCCTAGCTTATAACGAGAGCAGGATATAATCTATATAGTGTCTAAACAGCAAACTGTAAAGATATGTTTCCTAATTATGTCACAATAAAGCCCCATTTCAAACTACAAATTCAGGAAAACCTCAGCAATTATATATGAAATTATGCACAGCTTGGGAGAAAGAAACATCGCCTGGCATTGTCAACAACAGGAAACCTTAATATAAAAGTGAATTCAGAACCGATTACACAAGCTAGAAGGGACCAAAAGCAAATGTCAAATAGGAAAATAAATGACAAACCTTAAGCATTATTAATTAAAAGTATAACATTGTCCCAAAACAAATTGTAAATTAAAAGGGTGTGATAACAGCTACTAGGACAAGTACAAATTTAAAATTACAACTGAAAATAGTAGCCAAGAGACCATCAAAATAAAAAAGGAATACATTTCACAGTAGCAACTATACAGGAGCAATTAACAAGGACAAGCCAATAGAATAGCGACAATGAAATATCATTAGTTATATTTTATGTGACACCTAGTGGATTAAACACGCAAAAGCAATAAAAAAGTGAGTTATGCAGACCGGAAGATGGCCGTATACTATGATAGCCAGCCATAAGTTACAGTATAAAGCACTGACAATACATGAAGGAGAAGAGCATGCTTCTGAAGTCCAGATAGCTTAGAAAAACAAGTCACAGAGCCAGGGGACAGGAGAATGCCGTATAATGGCTAAGAAACCTTTTGCTAGGAAAAAGTATAGGTGGAAGTGAGATAAATTGCAACAGAATGTAAGAGGCTTACAGCCAAGGCTGTGACAGGAAAGAGGGGGTACAGAAAAAAGTGGCAAATTTACTCAGAAAAGCAGTAACAACGGGAGCTTAAGGCAGACAACTGTCAGGATTAGTGCAGGACTTTTGGGACTTTTAGCAAAGACAAAATACAAAGGTAGAAGGCTTAGAGCATAGTAACAGTTTCATATATAGTGAGTATGGCAGAAAGGTGCCGAAAGTGGCAGAGACGGGGTCTATGCAGCGAAAATTAAACCCGGAAGCATCTAAAGTGGCTGCGGGGAACAGAGACAGAATACAGACCGGGACTTCTCAAGCGGAGATTTCTAATGTCATGAAAGTTTCAGACGGGGGTTCCCAAAGCAGGCAGGCATAGAAATAAGTGTGGTTTATCAAGTATAAAGCTGTATGACAGGAAGGAAGGGGGGGGGGGAAAGAGTTATCAGAGCGGAAGATGGTTACAGCGCACGAACGGACAGCAAGCTCTCAAGGCATGAGACGCACTTGCAAAATAGAGACACCGGTTAACAATACTTAGAACTGGCAACAGACCTGTCATAGGGAATATTTATAATCAAAGAAATAACTAACAAGATAATATGGCAGAGAAATCACTGACGGAGAAGAGAACATAACCTTACTGACAGATAGCCTATATATAAGAGCAGGGAACATAACCAGGAGAAAAGGAAGGTGCCGTTGCAGTGACCAACGGAGGCAAATACAAAGTACAGGGCAAGACATTATTACAAAAGATTATTAGAAACAGGATTTAATAATAGATTCCAAAGCTAAAGATTAGCAGATACGAGAGGGAGAAAGAGCAGAGAAGAGGAAGGAAGTGGGCACCGCCCAAGAAGCCAGGCAGTTACAGAAGAAAAGAGGAAGATAAGCAGCTACGCACTTATAAATTGAGAGAGTCAGTGAGAGACTTAAAGAATCGGAAGAAATGGGACCGCAAATGTGTGCAAATATAAAGAAAAGAAATAAAGTGCGAAGAAAAACCGTATAGGAAACCGGCATCTCCTTCATAGTCAAAAGTATTAGGCCAATAAGTGGCTAGGATGCTGAGCGCCGTTACCCGAAGCTTGCAGATAGCATAGTGACAGTAAAAGACAACTCAATCTAACACCCGATTGAGTCAGAATTAAGCAGTTGAAGGTCAGACAGAGGTAACAAAAGCGTATAGGCGATAGCGAGCATCTGAGGGAGCAGGAACAGAGGTGGGGGCAAGCCTGTCAGTGTTGAAGCATAGGTGTAATGCTGCTCATAAAGCTTGGCAATAACAGCAAAATAAGGAAGCAGAAAATGATGAAGTGCAGCTAAGAAGCTGACAAAGAATTGTTAGGTTTAAACTATAAATCTTTCACAAAGACACATCAGGAAAGTTTCTAACAAGGATGGGGAGAAATCAACAGTGGCCAGAAACAGAATCAGAGAGACATGCAAGGTAGAGGTTAAGTACCTCTCGGAGGTTTAAGTACCGCACAGAGGAAATGAGCACAGATCTCTTGGAGGGCAGGGAAGGGACACTCCCTCCGTCCGAGATCTAAAAGCAGAAGTGTAGAAGCAGGGAAGGAGGTGGGGGCTCTGTGGGCTGTCAGTTTGGAAGAGTAGTTCAGAAAACACACAAACCAGAATGATTTTAAAGGAGAGATATAGGATTTCAGGGAACTGCAGTGAATAGGAGCGCAGACAAAAGTAGGAACACAAGATCTACAGGTAGGGATGGAGGGAAACATAACGGGAATACACAGAATAGGCAGGTGAGACAGAAGGGAGGACCGAAATGAAAATACCCTCCTAGTAAACAGTCTCTACAGAAACAAAGAGACAGAGGACAGATGGTGCAATATGTGAGCGCAATGCCACACAGAAGTGCACCAAGAATAGAACAGATAACCACACGAAAAAAGTACACGCAGGTGACATAAAAAC
Organism: Microcaecilia unicolor; assembly: GCF_901765095.1. Classification (NCBI taxonomy): domain Eukaryota; kingdom Metazoa; phylum Chordata; class Amphibia; order Gymnophiona; family Siphonopidae; genus Microcaecilia; species Microcaecilia unicolor. The sequence goes on from NC_044036.1 coordinate 234,401,578, forward strand.
AGATAAGTAGGAAGATACAAAAGGACGGACGGAGTTCACAGCCTAGGATAGAAAGTGGCTTAACCACGGGAAAGAGTGGGCAGTGAATTAACCACAGAACAGGGTGAAATCATAGAGAGGGAGAAAGCAGAATGCTTTGATGAGGGACAGGAGAAACCGAAAAGGAAATTCTAGATCACAGTTACGGGTACGAGGGGGGGGAAAGAAGGGACTCCGGGACAACTAAGAGAGCTCATATTACATCTCAAGGACACAGGTAGAGGCAGGAAAAGTTAGGGTGAAGGAGAACAGAGAAAGGGATGGGGAAGGGGAGTAAGCCTGAACAGAGTAGAAAACAAAAAAGGAGAATACTCAGAACAGAAAGGAGGGGAAAGAAAAAAGTAGATCTTGGACGCATAGAATCTCCCCTCTTGCGGCCAAGATGAAACATAAAAGAAAGAGAAGGGGATAGGAAAGCATGGAACATGGGATAAGACCGTAGCGGACGGCGGTCACCACTGTTTTTCCTGACCCTCTGTAGACCCCCGTCTGACCTTTCCGCACGGAGGTGTACAGAGGGTCTGTTCTTCTATGATCTTGTAGACCGCCTCCCTGAATTCTACCGATACCCCTTCCCAGGGGTATCTTTGTTGCGGAGGCATCAGAAGGCGGAGTTCAAACCTTATTCCCATGACCACAGCTTTCTGTCTAATAGGGTCTAAGGAGATCTTTGGCCATTTATGTTCCCACATATAAAAATCTACCCTAGTTAGTTCAGGGAGTGAGGATCTCTTGTGTATGGTTTACTTTGTAGAATAAATGACAGATAAAGAATAAGTAGAAATAAAGACACAGATGGTTTTCAGAAAGAAGGTTCAATTTATTCTTACCAAGATTAAATCTTCAACTTGGTACATTCATCATCAGACAGATTCTGGGTTCAATTGCACAGAGCTTTGCCTTCCGAGAAGAGTTGGGGAAAAATGTTCCAAAGAATCCTTGGAAGAGCCCTGTTTATATAGAATTTGGTGCCCATACAAGTCTATGGAGAGGGATTTTTTTCTCTAATCTTGCTTAATCTATGAGTCATGCCCTCCGGCCAGGTGCCCCTCTTTCCGTTTTAGCTATTGCAAGTTATTGTGCAATTTCCTTTTTTGTAAACACTTCCCTAGATACGGACATCCAAACATCCAAACATTAGCTATTGCAAGCTATTGTGTAATTTCCTTTTTTGTAAACACTTTGTTCTTATGAAGATATCTAAATATGGATATATCAATTTCATAACATCTTGTGATCTGGGTGCCAACTTATTAAAGACAGACTCCGTGTTATGAACCAAACTTCTTATCATTTCTGTCTTTAATTTCTACATCATATGTGTTACACTCAATTTGGAAGTTGCACCAGGTTTCATTAGAACTCACCAAGCAGTCCTTGCTCTTGCAGGCTCTCTGCTATAAGGCCATCATCTTGTTATCAGGCCTAGTCAGTGCTTTTCAGCTGTTTAAAGCTATGTAGCTTGGCCCACCACTATTCCAGTGGATAGGTCTCAAAGTAGAACACATATTAACCTGCAGGAAAAGCAAGTCCTTGCTCAGCCAGTCATAGATTTTTAAACCTAGCTGGTATTTTACAGCCTGAGTCCTAAAATCTGGCCTTCCACCCTTCCGGTGGGCATCCAGTGAGAGCCTCTTTCTCCCCCCTCTCCCTTTCGCTCCCGTGGGAGGGGGCAAAACACTGCAAGCAGTTCCAACCAAAAAAACAAACACAGTTCTTGAGGCTTCAGCCCACAGCTCAAACCCCTTCAGCTTCTTTTAGGCTTTTTAGCCACAGTTCACCCTCCACCTTCCTCCTGCTGGGGCTCAGCCCACTCCGAGAAAAACTCTCATCCCTCTTCAACCAGAACTCTTTAAACTCACAGTTCAATCACAGCCTGAGCTCTGGAAAATGAAAAGGCCCCACCCATCTGGGTCACTCTCTCTAAGCACTGACTCATCCTCCCACATGACCTTTCCTCTTTCCTCTCTTAGCCCAGTTACCATACCATGAGGTTACATGCTCTCTTATTTTGTTACCTAAAGAGTGAGCCCAGGCTGAGAGGTCCATAGGCTCTTCCTCGCTCTCCTCTCTTTCTCTCTGCCCAGCTTCTTGATACTCCATGGGCTCCCCGTCCCACCCACTTTGCAGCTGTTCCTCTTTCCCTTGATTACCCTGCAGGGGCACCACCCTTTCCTTGTTAGAGTTCTCCCCCTGTTCCTGCTGGGGAAGGTAATCTCTGTACCAGGCCTTGCCCCGAGGTTGCTGGGAAATGTAGTCTCTTCCTCTCCTCCATTTTACAGGGGTCACGAACCTTTCTCTGCTCTCTCTCAGGGGATGCTGGGTAATGTAGTCCTTTTCTCTCCACCCTTTTCTAGGGGGCATTACTACTTCTCTCGCTCTCTGGGGATGGAATGGAGGCAAGGCTCTTTTCTGCCTACGTCTGCTCGTGAGCCTCCTCCCTTCTTCCTCTTCCATCTTATCTACCCCCAGGTCCTCTCCTTCACAAGATTCAGAAAATAAAAAAAAGTTGAAAAGTGTATAATCATCTTACCGGAACAAGTGTCCTTTTTATGTAGCTAAAGAGAATACAATTGCCCAATAAGACACTAAAAAGCACAAAAAAAGTGTCAGAATAAGTAAACAAGATTATAGTGCATTTTACATATTCCTCCATTCTGTGGATCAGCATCGTGAAACAGAATATTTGGAGGCTAGAAGAGCAGCTGATGAATCCGCAGTTGCTAGAAGAAAGATAGTTCATAAATCTTTACGCACACCCATACAGTGACGTCAGAGAGGAAACAAAAGAGGAAAAATCTTTTACTTCTCCGAGAGAAGAAAATACAGCTGATTAGGATATAAAGCAGTGAACAGTGAGTATTTGTCTTTACAATAAATCAGACACTTCTTCAAAGTAAATAATTTAATGTGACAAGATGTTAAACTACTCAGAAATATGTTCTAAGTTAAACGAGAAAAGAAATGTGGGAGGGAAAAAACAGAGGATTGCTATCAGTCTTATCTCGAGCTGTAGTATAGGGCAGATCCGTAGATTTTTCAGTGCCGCGCTACAGATAAAAGATGTTAAACCAGACAGAAAGCAAACGTGAGTGATATAAACAAGTAAAAGAATGACATCACAGTTTAATTAAAAGTTGCATTTCAAAGCAAACATTAATAAATGTGGTGACAAGGAAAAATAAAGTTATAAGTTTAGAGCATGCTAAAAAAATGAAACTAAAGGAAACAGAAAAGCAGGGATGGAGTTTCTCTGAATCTAGGCAACTAGCCAACAACCTTGAAGCTCGCTGTTAGCTACGGAGCAAGGACACCTGCTCCCTGTCTAACAGTTCAGCTACATTTTGAAAGGACTGCACAATTTAATGAAAGGTTTAGGCAAAACAAATGCATTGAACTGTTTTGATTTAGGGGATTCAGGAGTTGAACAAAAGTACATAATCTTTAAATTGAAAGCCTGATGAATTGGGACCATTTTATTCCCTGGTAAATACCAGATAAAGTAACGGCATTAAACCACGGCATGTTAGCAGAAGATGTTAAAACAAAAACATACATGGATATATAATAACACAAGACAGTGTAGGACGTAACCACTATTTAGAATTAAGTCAGCAATAGCACAGAAAGTAGAATTTCCTAATCTTTAATCTAATAGCTTAAGTATTATTCTTCAAATAGTACAGTTGAGCAAAGTGATTATAGGGTCCAAATAATTTGCTCAGGTACGGTCCACGCCTAGTTACGGAGAACGGCGTTGGGTCGGGTTCCACAAGGGGAATGATTGCTGGACAGGGGGATTATTATGCTGGGCATGCTTATGAAAGGACTGTGGACCTTTGCGGCAGGTGTTAGCATAATGACCTAGGCAATGGCAATGGAAACACGTAATATGTGGGTGCTGATTTTGGCTAGCCACTTCTGGCTGCTGCAAAATTCTGAGAGCCTGATAAACATTACCTGAAAGGATGGGGAGTAACAGTGGTTTCACTGATTTAGAGGGCTGATTAAGGGTTACAGATTTTGGCATTGAAGGGCAAGTCTGGAGCAGGGATCCTGGTCCAGAGCTAGAAGGGAGAGTTGAAGGGAGAGCAGTAGTAGGGGTACCGAGCAGGGATACTGGTTAAAGGTTTACAGAGGTAGCAGGCCCAGAAACTTCTGTAGATCTGTCAGGAATGATGGGATGTGAAGGAGGAGTGGGGAGTGGATTTGTGAGATTCAGGAGGTGTAGTGGCAAAGATGTATAACCCACAACAATGCTACAGGTTAAAGGTTCGTTGGAGAACCCTGACTAATTGGAGACGGAGCTGTAGCTGTGGCTGCATCCACAGAAGGATGTTCCGGGTTTTGGGAAGTGTGCAGAGATTTGGAATTACCTTCTTCTGCCCCAATAAAGATGAATTTATCCATCGCATTAAGCTGTTTATCAAAAGGAAAGAACTTTAGCACATTCTCTAGGGGCGTGACCATGGTCAGAAAAATAGATGGCACAAAGGGCGGTACAAATGGTGTGGTAGAATTATGTGCTGAACTTTATTATAGTGCGAAAGGGATTTAATAGACTAACTATCACTAAAGGAAAATGCAACAAGGCTGGCACTATGGTTAAATCTGCATGATATACTTACCTGTCTTCAAAACTCTCCACTCTTCAGGGATACTCCTCCAAGGCGTGCGTCACACACTGCAATCGCGGGAGGGCTTACAAAGGAAGCTAATTAGATACCCCATGTTCACCCAGACAACCTGTGAATGCGTCTGAGTAAGAAGAGTGGGCTGTCCACGGTAATTCACAGAGCCACTATAACTTGAACTTCATACAACTTTGGCTTACCCGGACAAATCACAATAATTACCCAATATCTATACCTTGTAGTTAAGGGACTGAGCGAACCCCCGGTCTAAACCTGGCCCATCAATTAGTGCGTCCACTCATTGAGAGTACTCTCAGGATACATTACAAGACACTTAAGACAAGGTCGCTCAATGGCGCCCTTACTACACACAGGTTGGTCACCCTTTTGACCACCTAAAAACTCAATTTGATCAACCTCTTGATCATAGAAACCCAATTTGATCACTTCAGAACTCAGGACAGGTAACAGTAAAAAAATTAGGGGTAATTTAAGTCTAAATTTGGAAATAAAAAAATTAATCTGGGGGACAATTTGGAGAGTACCCCGTATAGAGGCACCTAGGCAATCAATTCTATATGTTCACAAAGGGCTGGGACAGTAGGTTCTCAGACTCATATACAAAAGGGAAGTTGACCTGCAACACCCCTCTTTTTCTCCTTTTTTTTGCCTCTCTTCTTTCGTTACAAAGGGAAGGGGCAGTATCCAGTGATAGGACACTGTCTAATAAAAATACAGATTTTTAATGCAGAAAAAGGTAGTGCTTGTAATCAAAAAGTGAATGCTAGGCTGAACTTGAAACGAACATGGGTTTTTCCCCGATGTTTTTCTGTGCAGGTGCAACTTGTATAGGGCAGAGCAGAAAACTCAGCAAAAAGTACTTTTAAAATCAGCGTGTCTATTCTGCTTCAGCAAGTGTCCCTGTACAGAACAAGCAGGGCTGACTCGGTAAACAATCCAGTGTTGGCAGCCTTCCCAGAAACAAAAAGCCTGGAAGTGTGCCATTCAGTGGCTAGCTTTAAAGATCTTCCTGTACAATGCCTAGAACCCTAAAAGGCACCTTGGTAGAGGTTAGAGAGGCGCTTCATACTCCCTTTATTATTGTTGGGGAAAGAGCAGCAGCCAACACAGACTGTAGTAAGTCCGGAACCTCTACAAAGGGTGGGGTCAGTCTCCAATAATTTGGAAGCTGGCTAATGCGTGACCCAGCTGAAGGTGGTAATGGGAGAAGCAGCCAGGGAAGGCTGTGTGTATGAGAAATGCTGCCAAGAAAGCAGACGGAAAATTTAGAGATAAAGAAACATAAATCTCATGTGGGTGAAGTGGGAGATCCACTAGCATTAGTCCGCACGGGGAGAGTATGCTGATAAGACAGTTTTTACCAGTCCCGGGAGATGGAACTGGAGTTTAAAGGTAGGAAAAAATATAAGGCAGGTAGTTATTTAGGTGGATTTAGGAGCAATACAGTTCACAGAGGATAGACAGCAAGAGGTTAAAAAGAATACATTTGTAATGACTGTTTGACTTTTACCAGTTCAGCATGGGACATAAAGAAAAAAGCCGGAAAGAAAAATTTGCTTTGAAAAGTTCAGTATGCCAGTTGAATTGCAGCCGTGCTCTGTAGCTGAATTGATAAGGAAGCCAAACTTGGCAGGCATCCCTGAGGGAAGACCTTGAGCACTAGTTACAGAGCTCATTAGGGATAATACTAACAGTAAAAGGAAAATGTTGTGAAAGGAAAATGCTTTAATCGAAAGTACAGCTCTGTGGCCCAGGTGAAAGTTTAAGAAAAATATCTTAAAGGAATTTACAGTCCGGAGCCCAATGTTAATTAAAGGTGCTTAACTGTCAATTAAATTTAGGGAGGCAGATCCTAATCTCAGAGGGAAAAACCCCATCCTCTGGCTACCAAAATATGTTTATTTTATTAGGATCTGCCATCTCTGTTGCACAGCGGAGCCATGGCCCTTCTATTACCCTGGACAGAATTGTCTAGCCCCTCTAGATACTGAATTACCCCAACCTTGTATCTGCACATGACAGTGTTACACAGTCAAGGCAGTATAAACCTATGTAATTAGAAAGGAACCCAGTATTTGATAGGTAAAGAAATATAGTTTATTAACATTGATATCTCACCAAAAGATGGTACAGGCAAGCAGGTATTCATATGATGGTACAGCAGTTCATGACATGTCTCTCTCTCCAACCTTCTGAAGACTTCTGCACTCTTCTTCTGATCTAATACCCCTCAGACTGTTCCTTATATATCATTTTAACCCTATTCATTCCAATGGACCTTAGCTTTGTCACCAGGGCTTTTGGCCCTTATCAGTTGATAAGAATGATTTCACAAGTTCTCAAGCTCTAACTATATATAATCTGGAGGTTAATAAAGCAAATAAAAATACCTGAGTGTTCCCAAAGTTCCATTGTGGCCAGCAACACAGGTTCTTGGAATTTGCTGAGACCTGAGCTTCTGTTGGCTTGGCAACAGCAGCTGGCAGTTGCCTGAGGAAGCTTGGCACTGAGAGAGGCAGGTTGTGTTTTTGCAGGCTGTGCACATTAGAGTGTGAGTAGGGTGCTGAAAGTATTTGGAAAGCTGTTGGGGTGTAAGAGAATAAATGAGAATTAATGTAGAAGGGGTTTAAAAGTGGATTTGACTGGAAAAAGGTTGTTGTGGGAGAAGAGCATGAGAAGTAAAGGAGGGTGTTTGAGATAAGAGAGAATTAAAGCTGTGCATGGTCTAGGGAAGGAGTGAAAGTGGGATTGAAGTGGTGAGGGTTTAATGAGAGGTGAGAGTCTGATTCTGACTGTAACAATTATGACTTCAGTGCAGAAGCTCTCTCCAGCCCATAGAATAGGGACGGCTCGGTGAGAGATAGGGGAACAAGATAGAATCATTCTGATTAATTTTGTTTAATTTAGCTATCTGACCCCAGTATAATGTACCATCTTTAAAGTCCCTGAGTTAGATATCCTGGGAAATAAAAGGAAAGGAAGTCAGGGTTTTGGTTCCTTTTTGGTTCATTTTTTTAGCGAGGTTTAGGGAGAAGAAAGAGACTGTGGAGATCCTGATCCAGCAAATAAGGGCCCCCACGCAAGAAAGACAAGTACTAAAAATCTGCTTCAGCAGAAATGTGGGACTGAGCTAAGTGATTCTACCTGGAAAGCATCACAAATTAGTAGAGCTTACACACACTTTAACTTCACAGAAGCTGTTACCTTTTCGAACACTAAGTGAATAGAGGAAAAAGGGAAGCAGGGAAAGAAGTATACTTACCTGCGACCCTAAAAACAGGGTAATCTGTAAGACAAGAATACAATACAAAGAATCAAATTCTTTATACAAAGGAGAAAAACTATTAATGCATGATAGTTCAAGTAAATAAGTAATACACAAAGTTATTTAAAGAAAAGTACTTATCTGAAGTGAACTGGAAGAAGTGGTATGCACCTGTTGGAAAAATAGAAAGACAAGTGAGAAAGAGTGTTATGTACTTGTCGGTAATTGCCTAGAGAATAGGGGGAGGGACTGAAAGATACACTGTTGATATTTGTATACTTTAGAATAGTTTCTAAGTAAGGTGAATTGCTAATGTTATTTTATTAAGAAAATAAGTTCAAGGTTTATATTTAAAGATCCTTAAAATTGGGAAGAAACAATATTTGTGCTGAACTTTTATTATTAAAACCTTTTAATTCAACTGAAAAGTGAACTGGCGAGTTCTGTCCAAGGTTGGGAAAAATCTCTGTATTTAGTTTATTTTCCTCTCGTGTCTCTTGTAGGAACAAGACGTGGTTAGTGAATTTGTTCTCCCTCCACTTCTGGGTGCTGGGTTCCGAAGCCACGACTATATACGATAGGCGAACATGACCCAGAGCCTAACATACATCTCCACCAGAAGTGAGGGGGAGTTACAAATTTTGGCGTAGTCAGCAGGATTCGGCCTGATTTGAGAGTACCAAATTTTGGAAGCGTGAAATTTAAGTGAGTAATTTCTGGGGGAAAAAACGGTTGTGGTACTAACTTTTTCCTTTCCAGAGTCTCTTTACTGGTGGTGGAGCAGTGTTAATAAAATATTGAAAAGAGTGTGTCCTGAGTCTTTTGGGTTTCCGGGGGTCTCGGTCTCTTGAGTAGAACCCATTCGTGGAGAGTTGAGAAGATGGAAGGTGAAGGAAGCCGTGCGCCTCCTCCAATTGTAGCACATACAGTGGTGATCCCTCAGGATTGGTCAGTCCCAGACTTCCATGGATTCCCCAGAGGGCCAGAGGACTTGAATATTGAAGAATGCTTAGACAAGATGAAATCAAGATTAAGAATTCTTTGAGTCCCAGTAGAGGATCAGGTCAAAGTGATCTGAGATCACTTGAAGGGGATAGCACTGGACACGGTGAAATACTCGATACCGCGAGACTGTACTGTGGAGGCCATTTACACCCTACTGCGACAAGTATACAGAGATAAGGTGGCGTTGGGATTAAGAATCCAAGAATTCTACAATCAGAGACAAGGGGAGAAGGAGTCCATCCGTGTCTTTGCCTACCGGTTACAAGAAAAATTGGATGCCATCATGAGAAGAGATAGGCGGAGAGTAGGACATCCCGATGAGACCTTGAAAGAACAGTTTATCATCGGGCTAAGGGATGAAAGTTTGAAGAGAGAGATCTCCAAGATGAGCGAGGATAACCCCACAATGCCTTTCTCCGAGTTAATGCAGGCAGCTATCCGATGGGCCAGGGAGGAGAGAGGTTTGCCTTCTTGGGAGCATTCACCAAGAAGAATTTTGCCACGCAGTAGGGAAGATGCGGGGGAACAAAATCGTACGGGTGAGTCTGCGACCATGGCTATGATGCAGTAGCTCACACACATGTTCTCCAAGATGTGCGAGCGGCAGGAGCAGGAGTGGGATCGCCAGAGGAGAGAGAGGGATGAGCGGAGTTACTCGAATTCAAGAGGAGAGCAACCCGGGCCGAGTCGAGGTTGGAGGCCAGCAAGAACCAGCTCTGGTGAAATAATCTGCTACCGCTGCCAGGAGCCTGGACATATAGCACGGAATTGCCAGAGTGAAAGGGTAGCTCGCCCTTGTCCTGGGCCAAGGAGAGAAGATGAGGCAGTTCCGAACTGTAGTGGCAATGCTGGAGTTGAGCTGCCCGAAGAGGGAAGAAAAAGTGACCCCAGACCTTCCGTTAAGATGCAAAAGGGTATTTGTGAGGGAGAGGAGCAAGAGGAGAAATTGTTCGGGGAACGGGCGATTGGAGCGAGCCCTTTGCTGAAAATGAAGATAAACGGAGTAGAAACACTGTGTACGGTAGACACTGGCTCAAGCGTCTCTACCATCCTGGCCAGTTTTTTCCACCGAAAGTTTGAGCATACTGACCGTCTGCGAGATGCAAGCCAGTTGACGCTTGTGGCTGTTAATGGCACAGATCTCCCGGTATTAGGCTACCGGGAGAGGCGGATGTACAGTGCCTGGGTCAGCTGGTACTGGAGAGATGTATTTTCGTTGTGAAGGACAACTTTTATGGAGGACGAGTGGAGAGTAATCCGGTGCCGGGCATTGTGGGGATGAATGTTCTGCAACATCTCGAGGGACTCTTCAAGGATTTGTCCTGCTTTACGCTTGAGCCAGTGAAAATATCAAGGATATTGTCTAAAATCTCCCAGAAACATTGCAGAACCCGTGAGAATGATGGATGGGTAAAGCTGCGAGGGAGTGTGGGACAGGTGATACCTGCAATGTCCGAGAGAATTGTGATGGGCAAGTGCCAACAGGTACGGAAGCCTTCAGCTGATTTGGTGGTGTCCGCTTCACGAAAAATAAATCTACCAGACAAAATCCTGGTAGCGAACACCTTAGTAAAACAACATCGTGGGAATGTGGCAGTGAGGATGATAAACATTGGAGTACGTGATATTACTATTCCTGGGAGAGTTCAGATCGCTGAAGTTCACACGGCACAAGTCTTGTCTGCCGAAGATCTGCAGAAGCCGTCAGATGTTATGGTAGACTGTTGGGAAGAGTTACTACCCAAGGTAAAAGTAGAATGGGACAAGTTGTCCTGTGAGGATGCACTGAATCTAAAGAGGTTGCTGTGGAAACATAGAAGCGTCTTCTCAGTTAGTGATACCGATATTGGTTATTCTGACCTGATCACTCACCAGATAAACACCGGAAGTGCCACCCCTATCAAGCAGCCTTTCCGAAGAGTTTCTCCACACCTCTTCGATCAGTTTAAGAGGCATGTGCATGATTTGGTACATCAGGGGATTTTGCAGAAAAGCCATAGTCCCTGGGCTTCACCGGCGGTGATTATTCAGAAAAAAGATGGCATCCTGCGTTTTTGTGTCGAGTATCGAAAGCTGAATGCAGTAACCGTCAGGGATGCTTTCCCGCTTCCACACAAAGACGAATCCCTGGATGCGTTGGGAACATCTAGATGGTTCTCATCGCTGGATATGACCTCCGGGAACTCTCAGCTTGGGATGGCTCCACAGGATATGCAGAAAACAACAGTTACCACTCCCTTTGGCTTGTTTGAATGGATGCGTATGCCATTCGGTCTATGCAACGTGCCGGCTAGTTTCCAACGGCTAATGGAGACGGTCTTATCTGAGTACGTTTTTCAGATCTTACTGCTGTACCTTGACGATATCTTGGTCTATGCGGCGAGCTTCGAGGAACACCTGAAACGTCTGGACTTAGTTTTCCAATGCCTGAAGAATGTTGGATTAAAGTTGAAGCCGACCAAGTGTAAATTGGTTTGTGAAGAGGTGAAGTTTATAGGGTATATAGTATCCAACCAAGGGGTATCAACGGACCCAGAAAAGGTCAAAGCCTTGCGAGACTGGAAAATCCCCAAGACAAAAACTGATGTGAGGAGCTTTATGGGATTTGCAAGCTTTTATAGGCGTTTCATCGAGAACTTTGCTCAGATTGCGGCACCCCAGCATGCCCTCACAGGGAAGACAGTCCAAGAGGGGTCAAAATTGCTCTGGAATGAAGACTGTCAAGTAGCTTTTGAGATGTTACAGAGGAAATTATCAGCAGCACCAATCCTAGCATATCCCATATTCACAGAGCCTTTTATCCTGACAACAGATGCAAGTAAGGGTCTTGGCGCCATCTTGAGTCAAGTGCAGAATGGGGAGGAGCGAGTTATTGCCTTTGCAAGTCGAGGATGCGGAAGTCAGAGAGGAATGCGAGTAACTACTCAGCGTTCAAATTGGAGTTGCTAGCCCTCAAGTGGGTGGCAACCAAAAAGTTCCGTGAGTACTTGTTATATCGGAAATTCCTGGTGCGGACCGATCACAACCCTCAAGTACTTGGAAACAGCCAAAGTTCAAGCGGTGGAGCAAAGATGGCTTGCTCAGCTGGCTGAACTAGATTTTACCGTGGAGTGTAAGCCAGGACGTAGTAATCATGTGGCTGATGTGTTGTCCCGACTACCTGAGTCTGAAGAACCAGAACTGCGAGGGGATGAGGAGAAGGATTTTCTAGTGTTGTCCTGTGGTTTAATTTCGGCTCATCCAAAGACAAAGAAAAAGAGTATGAGAGGAAGTTGTGGGAGTTTGGTACCAGAAGTACAGGAGGCTCAGATTTGGAAGACTCAGCGTGAGGATGAAACTCTGAAAAAGGTCATCTCCTGGTTGGAAAGTAACCATGAACCAGAGTCAGAAGAATTGGATTCTCTGGAGTTGAGGGCACTGTGGAAGCATCGTTCAAGATTGCGTCTTCTGAAGGGAATTCTGTGTCGAGTGTTTGAAGATGGATGCCTAGGGGAAGATGTCTGGCAGGTGGTGGTGCCAGTTACCCTAAGAGAAGAAATATTGAAAATATGCTACAATCAGAGGGGTCATTTCGCGCTGGACACTACATTTAAGAATTTGAGGAAGGCTTATTTCTGGATATAGATGAGGCGAGATGTGGAGGAATGGATACAAAAGTGTGAGAGGTGTTGTTACTCCAAGGAACTCTTCCCTAGGGAAAGAGCGGAATTATCGTGTTTCAACGTGATCAGACCACATGAAGTCTTGGCGATAGATTTCATGATGTTGGAGAGGGATAGCAGAGGATTTGAGCAGGTGCTCGTGATGACAGACCTGTTCTCCAGATTTGCCTTAGCCGTGCCAACAAGGAATCAGTCCGCACGAACAACAGCCAGGGAGTTGGTAACGAGGTGGTTTTCAGTGTATGGATTGCCGGAAAGACTGCATTCGGACCAAGGTGCCAATTTCGAATCTAAACTGATCAGAGAGCTATGTGAGATGTACGGGGTAAAGAAGACCAGAACTTCCCCATACCATCCACAGGGGAACGGGAGGTGCGAGCGCTTTAACCGCACTCTTCTACAGATAATCAGAACTTTCCCTGAGGAGAAGAAGAAAAGCTGGTCCCAACGTATAATTAAACTCTGGAATTCGTTGCCGGAGAAAGTGGTGAAGGCGGTTAGCTTAGCAGAGTTTTAAAAGGGGTTGGACGGTTTCCTAAAGGACAAGTCCATAAACCGCTACTAAATGGACTTGGGAAAAATCCACAATTCCAGGAATAACATGTATAGAATGTTTGTACGTTTGGGAAGCTTGCCAGGTGCCCTTGGCCTGGATTGGCCGCTGTCGTGGACAGGATGCTGGGCTCGATGGACCCTTGGTCTTTTCCCAGTATGGCATTACTTATGTACTTATGTACTTAAAATCGGGTGTTGTGAGAAATAAACAAGGGTACATAGTTCTGACTGAATATAGCTTTGCATCGGAATTGGGTCCTGATGAAATGGGGGAAGAGAGTCCTGAGGGGTTCAGAAGGTTGCACAGTCAAAATAAAGGAACGTGTTCCTCTTTCTTAAAGGAGAATTTTATTCTAAATTAGAGACATGTGTTGAACAAAATATAAATCATTTGCAAGAAATTTTGACGAATGTTATTTAAATCGAGTTAATATGTTTTAGTGGGTGTCATTAAGCATTCTTTAGTTACTTGCATGTAAACCTCTACTATTTTTCATTTTAATCAAAACATCTTACCTTATGACTTCTTGCAGGTGCCAGTCTCAGGATTGTGGACAAGAGCAAATGCCCCCTCCCTTGCCAGCTCAGCACTTGCTACACTGAAATATAACTGTGTCAAAGGTGATCTCTAATTTTTACAGGCCTCGCTCTCTGGGACCTGATTTCAGCTTGAGCTGCAGTGAAATGTATTTTGTATCAGAGATGATTTTTGGATTTTAAGAGTCCTAGCTCTTTAGCCTGGGCCATTGGCCTGTATTTTACTGAGAGCAAGGGCTACCATATTTCTTCAATGGACTTGTCCTTTAGGAAACCGTCTAACCCCTTTTTAAACTCTGCCAAGCTAACTGCCTTCACCACGTTCTCCGGCAACGAATTCCAGAGTTTAATTACGCGTTGGGTGAAGAAAACTTTTCTCCGATTTGTTTTAAATTTACTACACTGTAGTTTCATCGCATGCCCCCTCGCCCTAGTATTTTTGGAAAGCGTGAACAGACGCTTCACATCCACCTGTTCCACTCCACTCATTATTTTATATACCTCTATCATGTCTCCCCTCAGCCGTCTCTTCTCCAATCTGAAAAGCCCTAGCCTTCTTAGTCTTTCTTCATAGGGAAGTCGTCCCATCCCCGCTATCAGGAATAACATGAGAGGGAACAGGGCCAGTGCTAGGGTTTCTGGAGCCCTCCTGCAGCCTATTAGATGGCGCCCCCTACCCATCCAGGGGTGGGATCACTATGGCCCCACCCCTACAGTAGGCACACCCCTTTTACTGGCCACGGCACATATAAACAGGCTATTACACCAGTATAGGAGAAGAAAAATAACTTGGGTTATTTTTCCATTATAAATAATTTCTGTAAGCTGTTACAGCTCCAGTATACTTCGTCGTCGTGGATGCCTGTCTCCAGCTTCATTTGTAACACCTGGGCCCTGCAGCAGTCCGGAATAGGGATCCTTTTGCTGGACTTTCGTCGGTCATCTCTCCCTTTCTTTTTCCCTTTTCTTTTCCCTTCCTTCCCTGTTTTCCCACTCTAATTTACTAAAATGTAACTGCAATGTATTTGTTTTTATTTATTTTTAATAAGTTCATTGTAATCCGCTTTGAGGCCGCAACACTGTGGCAAAAGGCGGGGTATAAATGTACTGAAATAAATAAATAAAATAAAATGACACAAACCAAATTAGCCTACAGACCAGGAATTAGGAGAACAGTCTTGCCAAACCTGAAACAATATGTTATCAAAATCTCATAACCTAACAAACAGATCACTGTTCAGACACTTTGTCTTGCAATCACACAAGCAGAACAGAGATAGCCCCTCTTCAAATTTTAACCTGAAATCCTAAGAAGCTAGACTCTGCATGCAGCACAATACCAGAAAAACAAAAACACATTTCTATACATTGCAAAATTAGACAGCAGATGTAAATTTTCAAATTAGACATATTCCAAACACTAAAATGAAAATAAAATGATTTTCTCTACCTTTGTTGTCTGGTGACTTTGTTTTTCTGATCATGATGGTCCCAGTCTCTGATTCTGCTGCTCTCTATCTGTTCTCTTAATTCCGTTTCCAGGGCTTCCTTTCCATTTATTTCTTTACTTTCCTCCTTTCTTCTTCATTTCTTGCCCTACATCCATAGGTAAAAGCTGGATCCTCTGTGGACTTGACTGGAGGAGGTATAGAGTGGATCCAGCGTTTGCCTATTTTCTCCATCCATGTGTAGTTTTTCTCCTCTTTTCCCTTTTCCTCATCTCCGTTCAGTATGCATCTCCTTCCTCTTTCTTCCCTCTCCTCTATCCATGTCCAGCATTTCTCCTCTCTCTCCTCCCCTCCATCCATGTGCATCTCCTCCTCTGCCTTCCCTCCCCTCCATCCATGTCCAGCATTTCTCCTCTCTCCCCTCCATCCATGTACATCTACCTCTGTCTTTCCTCCCCTCCATGTCCAGCATTTCTCCTCTATCCCTTCCCCTCCATCCATGTGCATCTCCTTCTGTCTTCCCTCCCCTCTATGACCAGAATTTCTCCTCTCTCCCCTCCACCCATGTACATCTCCTCTGTCTTCTCTCCCCTCCATCCATGTCCAGCATTTCTCCTTTCTCCCTTCCCCTCCATTTGTGTGCATCTCCTTTCTCTGTCTTTCCTTCCCTCCATCCCTGTACAACATTTCTCCTCTCTTCCCTGCCCTCCACTCCACCCATGTCCAGCATTTCTCCTCTCTCCCATCCCCTCCATCCATGTGCATCTCCTTCCTGTCTTCCCTCCCCTCCATCCATCCATCCATCCATGTCCAGCAACTCTCCTCTCTACCCTGCCCTCCCCTCCATCTATCCATGTCCAGCAAATTTCCTCTCCCCTGCCCTCCCCTCCATGTCCAGCGATTTCTCTTCTCTCTCCCTGCCCTCCCCTCCCATCCATTTCCAGCAATTCTCCCTGCTGTCTCCTCCATGTCCAGTGATTTCTCCTCTCTCCCCTGCCCTCCCCTCCCTGTCCAGTGATTCTTCTCTGCCCTCTCCCCATCCATGTCCAACGATTCCCCTTTGACTCCCACCCTCCTCTCCCATCCATGTCCACTGCCTTCCCCAGCTCCCCCTTTTCAATCCCCGAGTTCAGTTCCAACCCAGTCCCCTCCTTCCCGCCCTCAGCTCCCCAACAGCCCTCTTCTCCGTTTCTGCTGCCCTGTGTTTAAACCTTTTATTTTAACTTGCAGCAACGGCACTGAAAACAGCACAGCATGATAGCGGGCTCACCTTCAGCCTGTCCCTTCCCTCTCCGTGTCCCGCCTTCCTCTGATGATGTATTTCCTGTTTCCGTGAGGGCGAGACACAGAGAGGAAAGGGAAAGGCTGAAGGTGAGCCCACTGTCATGCTGTGCTGTTTTCAGTGTCATTGTTGCATTTTAAAATAAAAGGCTTAAATATAGCTTGGCAGGAACGGAGAGGATGGCTGTTGGGGAGCTGAGGGGGGAAGGAGTGACCGAGAGCTGCCTGCAGCCGGGTTGCACCAGCCCGCGTTTGGGGGGGGGGGGGAATGCCCCCCCTCGCCCCCCCCCCAAACTACGCCCATGCTAATAAGTTAAGGTGAATGACAGCAGCAAGAGTGTTTTCATTTCTGTAAGCAAAGGGAAAGCATGTTAGGTTTTTCTGTTCATTAACGAAAGGTGATGCTGATTTCTGATCTTATTGCCACGTGTTGTAGTTAGCTTTCTATGGCATTAAATCATATTGGTTGCGCATAGCAACCCTTTGGTTTTGTTGTCACTGTGAATTATTGGTGCCATATAGTTAAAGTCAGGTAGACATAGCATGTTCCGTGTGGTGGTGTGTCAGCCATGTTTCTCTTCCCTCAGAAGCCTAGTGAGTCCCCTGTGGTTATGGAGCCTGCAGAAGTAAAAGCCCAAGTCCTTAAGACTGCTTAGTGCTTACCCAGAATATCGGTAGTAGTGAAGCATACAAGCCAGCTTTAACTGCACTGAGAAAGACTATCAGTCTTGAGGATGTATTGTCTGGCAAATGCTACTTCCTCAACTCCTTGTATAGGGAGGTAACTGGGACCGTGTCTAAATATGGGGTGGCTCTCATGGTGGCAAATGACCAGTTAGCAGATGCAATAAGGGCAACAAAGGTGCTTACAAGTGAACTGGAGAGGGAGCAAGAAACCAGCCATGCTGAATTGAAAGGCATTCGTAGGGAGTGTGATGCCCTCTGTTCTAAAGGGGAGCAATTGGATGCATTGAAAATGGCACATACACATATAAGCGAGCTGCAGAGCAAGCTGGATGCCACATGTGCCGACCTTGTGGTTGCACAGAAGTAGGGTGGGACTCTCCCAATGTGCTCAGGGGCCACCAAGGATGGTCTAAGGAATTGAAGACACAGAGGGACAAAAACCTAACCCTTGCTAAAGACCAGGGCTGCTGAGAGGGGGGGCAGGGGGGACAAAATTCCCCGGGCCCGGGCCTCTAAGGGGGGCCCGGCGCCGGGGTCAGGCCACTGGCGCTGCAGTCCCCGGTCTCACCTGCCTGCCTCCTCGGCTCTGGGCCCCCTGCATTCAAAGCGGCTGTCATAGATCGCCTCCCTTCAGGCCTTCCCTCCCTGTGTCCCGCCCTCGCGGAAACCGGAAGTTACATCAGACAAAGGCGGGACACAACGAGGGACACAAGGAGGGAAGGCCAGAAGAGAGGCGATCTGCGATTGCCGCTTTGAATGCATGGGGCCTGGAGCTGTGGAGGCAGGCAGGTGAGACTGGGGACTGCAGCGGCGGGGGAGCGACAGGGGCGGCAGCAGAGGGGGGGGGGGCCCATGCCCGTCCTAGTCTCTTGGCGGCCCTGCTAAAGATAAGTTGGTCCTAGAATCACAGTACGATTCCCTCCAGCAGGACTACTTGAGAAACAACAATATCAAGCTGGTAAAGGCTAGGGCTATTTTGGAGACATAGGAGACCCACCTCCAAAAGTTGCTTGATCCTGTGGAAAATGAACATGCAAAATATGAGAAAGACAAAGAGGAGTTGTTAAAGCATGGGCTACTCTTTGAGACAGAGCTGTTGCAAGGTAAATGAATACATGAATAATACAAAAACAATTGCATATAAAAGAAACCATAAAAGAATATATAAAAAAATCCATGTAAATCGTGGTATATTTTCCATGAATGATTTTCATAAACACTAGACAGCAAAAACCAACAATGTACGATGGTCTACATATATAAATGTCCCGAAGTCTTTTGCCAGAAGACAGTATAAGTATGCAAAATGTGACACAAAGGAGTGGGAAAAGGACAAAAGGTGGAAAAAAGTACCAAGAGGGAAACAAATCAAAGGAAATGCATTACTAACGTCCAAAGGTATATTCAGTGTTTGGGTGGCCCCAGTGGTATGCTGGTAAATTTTTAACAACAGGCTCTCTCCCCGGTCCACCTCAGCGCCCCCCCCCATCCACCACTGCGCCCCCCCCCCCCCCCCCCCCCCCCCCCGTCCACCTCTGCGCCCCCCCAAAATTGCAGAGCTGGCTATAGCGGGGGAGGGGGCAATGCATTACTCTCTCCAGGAAAAAAAATTAAATGATCCCAGGTTCCAATCTAATTCATGTTTAATGTGGGATAAAATGCCATAAATAAGTAAATAAATATAAACTTTTAATGTTGAGCACCTGATTCTCAAAGTGAACATATTCCAAACACTATAATGAAAATAAAATGATTTTTTTTCTACCTTTGTTGTCTGGTGACTGTTTTTCTGATCATGCTGGCCCAGTATCCGATTCTGCTGCTATCTGTCCTCTTAACTCCATTTCCAGGGCTTCCTTTCCATTTATTTCTTTCCTCCTTTCTTCTTCATTTCTGGTCCTCAGCTTCTGCCTATTTTCTTCATCCATGTGCAGTTTTTCTCCTCTCTTCCTTTTCCCTCATCTCATCTCCTTCCTCACTCTTCTCTCCCCTCCATCCATGTCCAGCATTTCTTCTCTCTCCCCTCCTCTCCCCTGCCCTGCATGTACCCATGTCCAGCAGTGACCCTCCTCTCCCCTGCCCTGCATGCACCCATACCCAGCGACCCTCCTCTCCCCTGCCCTGCATGCACCCAGATGTCTAGCAGTGACCCTCCTCTCCCCTGCATGCACCCATGTCCAGCAGTGACCCTCCTCTCCCCTGCCCTCCATCCACCCATGCCCAGCAGTGACTCTTTTCCCCCCTGCCACCCCCTCCCGAGTTGTTTTGTGAATTCTTCTTCTCCTCCCTCCCTCCTTCCCTCCCGATCCGGTCCCTCACCGCCCGCCCGCTTGTTTTTTTAAATTCTTCGCTTCCAGCGCCGAGTCCTGGACTGTCCTGAGTCCTCCCTTGCCAATTCGCGCTTCAAAATGGCCGCCGAGACTTCAGCCGAAGTCTCGACGGCCATTTTTAAAGCGCAAATCGGCAAGGGAGGACTCAGGACAGTTCAGGACTCGGTGCTGGAAGCGAAGAATTTAAAAAACAAGCGGCGGTGAGGCGGATCCGGAGGGAGGGAGGAGGGAGGGCGGAGAGCCAGAGCCGGCTCGCTATTTTCAACAACCGGCTCGCAAGCCGGAAGAAAATTTAACAACCGGCTCTTGCGAGCCGGCTCTAGCACACCACTGGGTGGCCCCATCAGGATATCCTCACTGAAATTTGGCCATATAGTACTGTATTGTATAGAACAGTGTAGAAAAATGAGCACAAAATACAGCCTTTATTAGTGGTTTCCACCAGCTACAATAATTTTTGAAGCTGTTTTAGTGATATTCAGTTTTTATTTCATGACATTTATATCTACATATGAAAACCTTTCAAATAAATTTTAAAAAACTGTCATATAAGTAAAAAAAATCTTTTGTCCTCTACTATTAAGGCTCTGCCTGTCCAACTGGAACATCTTTTGCCTTTTTATAGATGGACCACACCTAGGCAGTATCTTATTTCCAATAATCTTTTACTTTTACTTTCAATAGCATTTGCTATTGTTTTGGGTATACTTGTGACTCCGCCTACTACCAACTAACCAATTGGCTTCAACCTTTTGATGTCATCATGTCTTCTTGTGTATGCTATGTGGGCACATGCATTTGACTTGGCAATAGAAATAGCGCTGGGGATGTTTAACGTCATTGAAAAGTGATGTACAAACTTAAGCATGCTATTTGTACGTTTGTCTTACACATGCCTCACTGCGACTGAGAAATGGATGGTGGATTCTATCTGGCACAGCTGGACTTTGTAGAAGAGAGGCAAGCTGACAAGCCAAAACAGGAGCCAAGGCGACTTTGCTTGCAGCTCCTGCCCGTGCCCGGCCCCACCCCTCCCCCGCCCCCAAGTGTTCCGTCCTTGTAAGATATGTCATACAGGAAAATCGTGGATGATTACCGCCTGACCTGAACGGCTATATATATGAGATATGAGCTGATACTGACCCACTCACGGCAAGATCTCATGCAGTACCTCGGCTGGTGAAGCTACTGGTTGTTCTGCAGTTACTTGCCACAGGGATATTCCAGCACATGATAGGGGTAACAGCAGTGTAGACCAAGCTATAGTTTCAAGACACCTAGCACAGGTATTAGTTATCTTATCTGTCCCCTCCCCATATTTATTTATTTATTGCATTTGTATCCCACATTTTCCCACCTCTTTGCAGGCTCAATGTGGCTTACAATACATGAATGGTGGAAATATATTAGAAAATAAACATTTAGTGTTACAGAAGGATCTTGGTCAACATGATAATGATAAAACATGATAGTAGTGTTACAAGCAGATATTGTAAGATAGTCCTAAATATATGTGAGGAGTTGTGTGTATTCACATTGGTTGGTCTTTGTGGTATGCCTTGTTAAAGAGATGGGTTTTCAGTAGTTTGTGGAAGCTTTTTAGTTCTTGGATCGTTTTTAAGTTGCGTGGCAATGCGTTCCATAACTGTATGCTCAAGTAGGTAAAGTTTGACGCGTGCATTAATTTGTATTTTAGACCTTTGCAATTACGGAAGTGCAGATTAAGGAATGTGCGGGATGATCTTTTGGCATTCCTGAGTGGTAAGTCTATCAAATCTGACATGTAGGCTGGCGCATCTCCGTGAATGATTTTGTGAACTAGGGAGCATATTTTGAACATGATTCGTTCTTTAAGTGGGAGCCAGTGTAAGTTTTTCTCGTAGGGGTTTAGCACTTTCATATTTTGTTTTACCGAATATGAGTCTAGCTGCAGTGTTCTGGGCTGTCTGAAGTTTCTTGATTATTTGCTCTTTACAACCGGCGTAGAGTGCGTTACAGTAGTCTAGATGACTGAGCACCATTGATTGTACCAGGTTACGGAAAACAGTCCTTGGGAAGAAAGGTCTTACTCTTTTTAATTTCCACATTGAGTGGAACATCTTCTTGGTTGTGTTTTTTGCGTGGCTTTCGAGTGTTAGGTGTCGATGAATGGTAAATCCGAGAATTTTTAGGGTGTCTGAAATTGACAGGTTCAGATTTGGTGTGTTAATGGCGGTGAATTTGTTCTTGTTATGTTGAGAGGTGAGTACTAGGCATTGAGTTTTTTCTGCATTAAGTTTCAGCCGAAATGTATCCACCCATGAATGCATGATCTGGAGACTTTGGTTGATGTCATTGGAAATTTCCTTTAGATCTTGTTTGAATGGGATGTAGATCGTTACGTCATCTGCATATATGTATGGGTTGAGGTTTTGGTTTGATAATAGTTTAGTCAAGGGTATCATCATTAAGATGAATAGAGACGGCAAGAGGGGAGATCCCTGTGGGACTCCGCATTCTGATATCCATGGGGCTGAGGTAGTCGAGTTAGATGTCACTTGGTATGATCGTGTGGTTAAGAATCCCTTAAACCAGTTGAAAACGTTACCTCCAATTCCAAACTAATCAAGGCTATGTAGTAGTATTCCATGATCAACCATGTCGAAAGCAATTGACATGTCAAATTGTAGAAGTATGTTCTTTCCAGATGCAATCATTTGTTTGAATTTGGTCATGAGAGCAACTAGTACTGTTTCAATACTGTGGTTAGACCGAAATCCTGACTGAGAGTCGTGGAGTATTGAGAATTTATTTAAATAGTTTGTGAGTTATTTGGTTACCAATCCTTCCGTTAGTTTGGTTATTAAGGGACTGGATGCTACTGGTCTGTAATTGATTAGTTCACTGGCACTTTTCTTTGTGTCTTTGGGTATGGGGGTGAGTAGAATGTTTCCTTTCTCCTTCGGGAAAAGTCCATTTTGTAACATATAATTCAAGTGTTTCGTTATGTCTGTTATAAATTGCTGAGGAGCAGATGTCATAAGGTTGTTTGGACATATGTCTAGTTTGCAATGAGATTTGGCGAATCTTTTGAGTGTTTGGGAGATGATATCCTCTGATAGTGTCTCGAAGTTGGTCCAGGTTCTGTCTGCTGGGCAAATGCCAGGGTCTGGGTCTAGACAGTTTAGGAGTTCCGTATAGTCGATGGTGCTGACAGGTATCTTGAGTCACAGTTGTACGATTTTTTCGTTGAAGTATCTCGCGAGATTGTCTGCTCCTGGTGCGTCATTACTATTGGTTGTGACTGGTGTAATATCTGGCAGCTTATTCACGAGTTGGAAGAGTTTATGTGTGTCCTTGTAGTTTGGACCAATTACAGTTTTGTAGTATAATCTTTTGGTTTGTCTTATGGTATATATTTGTATTTTCTTTGGAGTTGTTTCCAGGCGTTAAGTGTGGGTTCGTCTTTTTTTTTTTTTTTTTAATTCTTTATTCATAATTATAACATATAATACACAAGTATACCACTTGTAACAGAAAAGACCGGCTATAAAGAACAGCATATTCATTTGACATTATTAATTAAGAAATTATATATTATAGCTTCCTAAAAGTCCACAATAGGAGTCCAATATCCCTAGACTGGAGACAAATCAAGATATATATTATTTAAATAAAGATAAGAGACAGACATGTTTTGGTCCTACAAAATTATATTGGGGCGCGTCTAGCTGTTATGAAAGAGAAAAGTTGCTCAGGATCGAAGTAAACATACTTCACAGATTGATAATTAATTATACACTTCCACGGGTGTTTAAGATAGAATGTGGCACCCAATTGTAATACCTCTTGCTTCATTTGCAAGAACTGTTTCCTACGTTTGTGTTTCCTTGGCAAGGTCTGGAAAAACACTAATATGCAAACCACAAAAATTTTTTTCCTTCTTTTGAAAGAATTTCCTTAAAATCCAGGCCTTGTCCGAGGAAAGCACCACAGTAACCAATAATGTTGTGGCTGTTATCTGTGCAGTATCAGACATGTCAAGCAAAGCTGAAACGTCCAAAGGTTGTTCATTTCTTTGTTGATTCTCTATTCCTCTCACAGGTATATAATAGACCTGTGAGAATGGTGGTATGTCTTTTTCCTCAACCTCCAAAACTTCTTGAAAATAATTTTTTAGCATTTCTCTAGGCGAGATTAGTGGTTGTTGAGGAAAATTAATAAAGCGTAAGTTGTTAGACTTTGAAATGTTCTCAAGAGTTTCAGCTTTTCTTCGTAGATTAAGCAAATCTTTAATCATAGTTGTTTGAAGTGTCTGCATCTGTAGGATTACTTTTTCCTGTTTAGCAACTACTGCTTTAAGTAATTTCGTCTCATTTTCTATTTCCTTCACATTTCCAGTCAAAATCCCAACTTCTTCGCTAATTTTCTTCACCTGAGGGCACAAAGTTTTCCCCAGTTCTGATATCAACAGCCACACACTATCCAAAGTTACTTCTTTAGGTTTTTGACTAAATTTTTCAAAAGCCACATCCTCTGTTAAATCGCTTGAAGCATGCTTCTTACCTTCCACTTTCCTCTGTGCCCCCTCAGAAAGATGTTCCGCTGTACCGGCAGACAGGGCAGTAGATGATTCTCCCCCGTTTCTCTGCTATCACCAAGGCTGTCTCCCGCCCTAATTCGCCCCGTAACACATCGGGATTTGGAGCAATGGGCGCTACTAGTGGGGAACTGCTTCGCAAAGGCTGAGGGGGTGGCATCCTTCCGTCGGGGCTCAAAGACACTTCCAGTTCAAAGGGCAAGCCTCTCTCTCCAGCCTCGGGCTGCCCCTGCGAACCGCTCACCGACGAATTCGGACCCATGGCTCTCTGGAGGTACGTATCAATCGGGCCAGAAGGAGTGCAAGGTCTTTGCTGCTGGGCTGCAGTAGCAGCAGCTCTGCCTCGCCTCTTTGGCATTTTTCAAAGTTTAACATAAGGAAAAAAAACCCAGAGCTCAAAAGCACGTCTGGCTCACTCAGCGGCCATCTTGGACTCGTCGTCTTTCTTTTTATTCCATGCACGTTCTAACCTTCTAACTTGTGTTTTAAGTTTTTTCAGCTCTTCATTGAACCATGGTATTGAGTTCTTTCTATGTGAGGCTCTGGTTTGGATTGGAGCAATGTTGTCTAATATGGCTCTGCATCTGTCGTCCCATTCTAAGAGGAATTGGATTGTATCTGTTTTTATTGTTCATTCGTTATGGTAGATCTGTTGCCAGAATATTACCGGGTCTATTTTTCCTCTCGTGATGTAGGTTTTTCGTTCCTGTTTATTCTGTGAGTCTTTCGTTCGCCATTGGAGGGAAATGTTTGCTTTATAGTGGTCGGACCATGGTGTGGGTGTCCATTTTGTGTCTGTTAGTATAAGGTTTGAGTCGGGATCAAATTTGTGTATCACAATGTCGAGTGTGTGTCCTTTGATGTGAGTTGGCTGCGTATTTGTCCTGTGAAGATCCCATAGTTGTAGGAACTCTTCACATTCTTGGGTGCTTGTTGAGTTGAGATCTTCAAGGTGCAGATTGATATCTCCTATTATGATAAGATTTGAGGTTGAGACACAAGTGTTTGAGATAAAGTCCATGAAGTGTATTTGGGAGTCTAGCCAGTTGCCTGGCAGTCTGTAGAGCAGGACTGCGTTAAGGTGTTCCTGCAAGTTAGGGTGATTAATTCTTACCCAGGCAATTTAAAGTTGTGGCAGGATGGATTCGGCTGTGGTTGTGATGGTGAACTCAGATTTGTATATTATGGCTATTCCTCCTCCTCTTTTTCCGTTTCTTGTCCTCTTTCTCCTCACCTTTCCACTCCATGGTGGCCGCCCCCTCCTCCTTTGTTTTTTTATTTCCATTATTGTGCTATGCACTTGTATTTATTTTTGGAACTACCAGGTACTTCTTAGCCAGGATCAGGTGACCCTCAGGGGGAGGAATGCTGGCTTCGGCCTAACCCCTGGTAAGCCTTTTCTTGGTTGAGAGGTGCCCAGCTTTCCTTCTAATAAGTTCTGGGAGAAGAGGATATTTCTCTGGTAAGTGAACAAATTTTGCTTGTGCTTTCGGAACTTGAAGATTGGGGTTTAAAGGAGGAACTGTAAGTTAGTGATAGGCTGATATCCTTAATACTTTAGCAAGTTTTAAATTACGGAAAAACTCAAAAAACACTAAGATGGAGTCAGCAGTCCAGCAGCGAGAGGGGTGCTATCCAGTCTTTGCATTGAGTGTCACATGTATGATTATCTCCCAATTGGTGAGGTGTCATATGTGTGTGCCCGATGCAAAGAGCTCCTAGCTCTCAGAGAACGTGTCCGTTCTCTTGAGGCTAGAGTAGCAGACTTGATGGAGCTGAGGGAGACAGAGAGGTACATAGAGGAGACCTACAGGGATGTTGTAGAGAAGTCCCACCTCCAGTCAGGTAGCCCCTGTGCTACCTTGGAGGAGGGAGGTCTCCTAGAAGGAGAGCATCACCCTGGTGAAGTAGGAAGTACTCCTGTAGCCAGGACCTGCCCACCAGGGGATGTATTATCCTTTCGCACCGAGGATATATCTCCAAATGTTGCCCGGGAGGGAAAGGTTAGGACAGCTGTTGTACTTGGTGATTCGATCATTAGGCATATAGATAGCTGGGTGGCTGGTGGACATGAGGATCGCCTGGTGACTTGCCTGCCTGGTGCGAAGGTGGCGGACCTCACGCGTCACCTAGATAGGATTTTATATAGTGCTGGGGAGGAGACGGCTGTCTTGGTACATGTGGGTACTAATGACATAGGAAAATGTGGGAGAGAGGTTCTGGAAGCAAAATTTAGGCTCTTAGGTAGAAAGCTGAAATCCAGATCCTCCAGGGTAGCATTTTCTGAAATGCTACCTGTGCCACGCGCAGGGCCCAAGAGACAGGCAGAGCTCCAGAGTCTCAATGCGTGGATGAGACGATGGTGCAGGGAGGAGGGCTTTAGATTTGTTAGGAACTGGGCAACATTCTGGGGAAGGGGGAGCCTATTCCGAAAGGATGGGCTCCATCTTAACCAGAGTGGGACCAGGCTGCTGGCATCGGCGTTTAAGAAGGAGATAGAGCAGCTTTTAAACTAGAAATGGGGGGAAGGCCGACAGTCGCTCAAAAGAGCATGGTTCGGGATAAGGTATCTTTCAAAGATATCACCATAACAGGGAAGATAGAGTATCCTGATAGTGAGGTTGCAAAAGAGATTGTAGTAGATCGGGTATCTTTAAATAACAATAAAAATCAGACAAAAGATTGCCAATTAATACTGTCAAGTACTAAGCATGATGTACTTAGGAACAACAAACATAGTTTGAAATGTCTATATGCGAATGCCAGGAGCCTAAGAAATAAGATGGGGGAGTTGGAATATATTGCACTAAATGAAAAATTAGATATAATAGGCATCTCTGAGACCTGGTGGAAGGAGGATAACCAGTGGGACACTGTCATACCGGGGTACAAATTATATCGTAGTGATAGGGTGAATCGGATTGGTGGAGGGGTAGCATTGTATATTAACGAGAGCCTTGAATCAAATAGATTGAAAATTCTGCAGGAAACAAAACACTCCTTGGAATCACTGTGGATTGAAATTCCATGTGCAAAGGGGAAAAGGATAGTGATAGGAGTGTACTACCGTCCGCCTGGCCAGGACGAACAGACGGATGCGGAAATGTTAAAGGAAATCAGGGACGCAAACAAACTGGGCAACACAATAATAATGGGGGATTTCAATTACCCGCATATAGACTGGGTTAATGTAACATCTGTACACGCAAGGGACATAAGATTTCTTGATGAAATCAAGGACAGCTTCATGGAACAGCTAGTTCAGGAGCCGACAAGAGAAGGAAAAATACTAGACTTAGTCCTTAGTGGTGCTCATGATCTAGTGCAGGGGGGTAACGATACGAGGGCCGCTTGATAACAGTGATCATAATATGATCGGTTTTGATATTGGCATTGAAGGAAGTGAAACTAGGAAATCAAGTACGCTAGCGTTTAACTATAGAAAAGGTGATTACGACAAAATGAGAAAAATGGTGAAAAAAAGACTGAAAGGAGCAGCTCGCAGAGTAAAAAACTTGCATCAGGCGTGGATGCTGTTTAAAAACACCATCCTGGAGGTTCAGGACAAATATATTCCACATATTAGAAAAAAGGGAAAAAAGACTAAACGTCAGCCGGCGTGGCTAAACAGTAAGATAAAGGAAATCATTAGAGCCAAAAAACAATCCTTCAGAAAGTGGAGAAGAGAACCAACTGAAAGTAACAGGATAGATCATAAGGAATGCCAAGCCAAATGCAAAGCGGAGATAAGGAGGGCAAAAAAGGACTTTGAGAAGAAATTAGCGTTGGAAGCAAAAATACATAGTAAAAATTTTTTTAGATACATTAAAAGCAGGAAACCGGCCAAAGAGTCGGTTGGGCCGCTGGACGAAAATGGTGTTAAAGGGGCGATCAAGGAGGACAAAGCCGTAGCGGAGAAATTAAATGAATTCTTTGCTTCGGTCTTCACCGAGGAGGATTTGGGGGGGACACCGGTGCCGGAAAGAATATTTGAAGCGGGGGAGTCGGAGAAACTAAACAAATTCTCTGTAACCTTGGAGGATGTAATGGGTCAGTTCAGCAAGCTGAAGAGTAGTAAATCACCGGGACCTGATGGTATTCATCCCAGAGTATTAATAGAACTAAAAAATGAACTTGCGGAGCTACTGTTAGAAATATGCAATCTGTCCCTAAAATCGAGTGTAGTACCGGAAGACTGGAGGGTAGCCAATGTTACTCCGATTTTTAAGAAGGGTTCCAGAGGAGATCCGGGAAATTATAGACCGGTGAGTCTGACGTCGGTGCCGGGCAAGATGGTGGAGGCTATTATTAAGAATAAAATTGCAGAGCATATACAAAAACATGGACTGATGAGACAAAGTCAGCACGGATTTAGTGAAGGGAAGTCTTGCCTCACCAATCTAATGCATTTTTTTGAGGGGGTAAGCAAACATGTGGACAATGGGGAGCCGGTTGATATTGTATATCTGGATTTTCAGAAGGCGTTTGACAAAGTGCCGCACGAAAGACTCCTGAAGAAATTGCAGAGTCATGGAATCGGAGGTAGGGTATTATTATGGATTAAGAACTGGTTGAAAGATAGGAAGCAGAGAGTAGGATTGCGTGGCCAGTATTCTCAGTGGAGGAGGGTAGTTAGTGGGGTCCCGCAGGGGTCTGTGCTGGGTCCGTTGCTTTTTAATGTATTTATAAATGACCTAGAGATGGGAATAACTAGTGAGGTAATTAAATTCGCCGATGACACAAAATTATTCAGGGTCGTCAAGTCGCAGGAGGAATGTGAACGATTACAGGAGGACCTTGCGAGACTGGGAGAATGGGCGTGCTAGTGGCAGATGAAGTTCAATGTTGACAAGTGCAAAGTGATGCATGTGGGTAAGAGGAACCCGAATTATAGCTACGTCTTGCAAGGTTCCGCGTTAGGAGTTACGGATCAAGAAAGGGATCTGGGTGTCGTCGTCGATGATACGCTGAAACCTTCTGCTCAGTGTGCTGCTGCGGCTAGGAAAGCGAATAGAATGTTGGGTGTTATTAGGAAGGGTATGGAGTCCAGGTGTGCGGATGTTATAATGCCGTTGTATCGCTCCATGGTGCGACCGCACCTGGAGTATTGTGTTCAGTACTGGTCTCCGTATCTCAAAAAAGATATAGTAGAATTGGAAAAAGTACAGCGAAGGGCGACGAAAATGATAGTGGGGATGGGACGACTTTCCTATGAAGAGAGGCTGAGAAGGCTAGGGCTTTTCAGCTTGGAGAAGAGACGGCTGAGGGGAGATATGATAGAAGTGTATAAAATAATGAGTGGAATGGATCGGGTGGATGTGAAGCGACTGTTCACGCTATCCAAAAATACTAGGACTAGAGGGCATGAGTTGAAGCTACAGTGTGGTAAATTTAAAACGAATCGGAGAAAATTTTTCTTCACCCAACGTGTAATTAGACTCTGGAATTCGTTGCCGGAGAACATGGTACGGGCGGTTAGCTTGACGGAGTTTAAAAAGGGGTTAGATAGATTCCTAAAGGACAAGTCCATAGACCGCTATTAAATGGACTTGGAAAAATTCCGCATTTTTAGGTATAACTTGTCTGGAATGTTTTTACGTTTGGGGAGCGTGCCAGGTGCCCTTGACCTGGATTGGCCACTGTCGGTGACAGGATGCTGGGCTAGATGGACCTTTGGTCTTTCCCAGTATGGCACTACTTATGTACTTATGTACTTATGTACCTTCCTGGCTATGGTTGGGTAATAGAGAGTTTAGAAAGTGCAAGAAAGAAAGACAGAATACATCACATACATTATGACTCCCCTGTGCTCTACACTGGACTTCTGACTGGCGGTGGTACCTTGGAGAAGGGTGACTTTAGAGGCCTATGCAAATGGTTTAGCACCATCACCAATTCTATGGTCTAATCTCGCTCCTCTTTTTTGCCTTTTATGATGCAGGTTCTGCGTGCCCTGAAAAGATGTATTCGCCGGCACATTAGATACCCTGTGGGGCAAGAGGAAAGCAGAGGATTAAACAGGACTTTTTCAAGATCGCTGGCATGCCCAATGTCCTGGGGGCCATTGACTGCACTCATGTTGCATTCACCCCATCAATGGATCAAGAAATCCAGTACCGCAATCACAAGATGGGATACTTGCTGAATGTCCAGGTGGTCTGCAATGCTAACTTGAGGATCCTCGATGTTGTGTCACGCTGTCCCGGGAGCTGCCATGACTCATATCCTGGCAAACAGTTAGCGTGGGCAAAAATTTGCAGAGAGGAGATTCGGACAAGAGTGGTTACTTGGTGAGTGCTGTCGACTTTTAACAGATGTGGCAGGGGTCCAGAAGGATGCATATCCAACCTTCTATATAAAGCGGCATTAGACTTCAGGGAAGGGCCTTTGATTTGGATAGTGGGAGGCACTGATACTGTGTGCTCAGTACTAATGTACTGCTGTGTTCCTGCAGGGGATGCCGGATATGGGTCCAAACCATGGCTGTTGACCCCACTCACGGTGCTCCAAATGGAGGCAGAAAAGTGCTACAACGAGTCACACATCTCGACAAGGTGTACTATTGAGCGGACCTTTGGGGTACTGAAGAGCCAGTTCTGCTGCTTGTATCTTTCAGGAGGATCCCTGCAATATGCCCCTGATAACGTGGCAGACATTGTGACTGTCTGCTGCATGCTGCATGACGTTGCTCTGAAGCATCGACTCAAGATCGACATAATAGTGTCACCAGAGGTAGATATAAACCCCTTGGACAGAGGGCCAGATGTAACCAGGGTGTCACGGTTGTGGCCGTGCCCTTATGTCCAGACCTACTGTTTCTCTGTATCTAGCTCTGTGACATCTCCAGTCTGCCTTTTCCTGCTGTTGTTCTTCCTGTTAGCCGAGCCTCACTTTGGTGTCATCAACAGCCTCCTTCAACGTGTCAACACCACAACGCAGGCCCACTACCTGCTCGCGGCCGAGGGTGGGCAACACAGCCTCCTCCAGGGGGGTCAGATTCAAGTTGCAGTGAGGGTGCCCCTCTCCCGTACCCTTTGCATGCTTCCACTGCTTTTGTGCCTTGGATTTGACAAGACCCCTGAAATCTTGCCACCAATGCTTGCACTGCTCCACAGTGTGCCTCTGCACATCAAGGGCACTCACTTCATCTGCTACCTTCTTCCAGATTTGATTTTTCTGTCCTGTGGAGAGCCGTGACATTTTAAAAAGGCAGCCAAACTCTTCACAGATACAATGCACAAAAACTTGTAGCTGTTCCTCGGTTACTATGGTGTAATTGGTAGATTGCTTGCCTACTGCACCCGTGACCTGAGTTCAAATCCCACAATGATAGGATTTATGTCAGAGAGCTGGCCTTTGGCCATCATAGCTGTTCATCTACTTTTTGGGATCTTGCAAGGTATTTGTGACCTGGATTGGCCACTGTTGGAAACAGGATACTGGGCTTGATGGACCTCCAGTCTTTCCCAGTATGGCAATACTTATGTACTTATGAATTTCGGTGCACACTTCTGCTTCTGAGTGGCATCAGAGCCCCCACTTTGGGCCATTGTTTCCTCCTCCCCTGTCAGGGCACACCATGATCCTCCATACCTTCCTGAAAAAAAGATCTCAGATGTTAGCAAGAGGGAAAATGCAAGAACAAACCAACTTATCACTCACCCCCACAGAAAAATAATTTGCCTCCTTTCTCCCCATCCCCTTGCCAATTGTCACGTCTGTGGCCGTGACCCCTCTCAGACTCACCTTATTTCCTGTGGTCAGCTTCTGAGCTGGCTTCTGTCTGTTCTTTGTGAGTTAGTTCTGTCTCTGTGTGCTGGCTGTATTAGATTGTCGGTGTGCTGTCACCCATTCCAGATTTCAGCTCAGTCCAGTCCGGATTTTCCAGGCTGCCCAACCCTTAGTTGCCTGGTGATTGTTGCACCTGAGTCTCAGCTGCCTGCTGGGCTTATTAGCCATTTGGAACCTCTCTGCCTTTGCCTTTGCATTGCGTCTAAGGCCCTGGTGTTATGACCCGGTAGTAGTGAGCCCCTGTGCCCCGACTGAGCACGGCTGAGATGGAGTGAAGCCGTACTCGGTCAGGCAGCCAGACAACCCCTAGCTTCACCTGGGAAGCGACCACCGTTCACAGAGAGTTGAGCTCTCAGCTGCAGGTGGCCACCAGGACTTCTGGAACCGGCGGGGTTGCACAGCCGCTGACCAGGATGGCAGGAAACAGACACAGTCCAGCACCAGAACTCCGAATAGGTAAGAGTAGTCAAAAATCAGTCCAGGGTCAAGGCAGGCAGCAAACAAGTGAAATCCAAGAAACTAGCCAAAGTCCGGTACACAGGAAATCAGGAACAGAAGATAGCTGGCGAACAGCACTCTGACAGCAACTCCTCAGAACAACTGAGGCCGAAGCAAAGAAGGCCTGGAGGCAGTGCTTTAAATAGTGAAGCAATCAGAGCAAACCAAACTCAGGTGAATCCAACATGGCAGCCCCCATAGGAGATCCTCCCACGAGTTCCTTCCTGTTCTCGTTTAGACAAGATGGCTGCCCCCTCCTGAGCTAGCCAAGATGGCTGCTGCTCTTGCTCCAAGCCGGATGACGGCTGCCAGACTTAGGAAACTGAAACAGACCCTTAAGACTGAACCTTGTCCCTTTTGGATGGAGCTGCAGAATGACTTAGCCGGGAGGAGCATCGAACAGGTGAGGGACGTAACAGTATCCTCCCCCGAAAGCCTCCCTCTTCTTCCTGGCCCGGGGCAATTAGGATGAAGAGAGTGATACTCACGAACCAAATCAGGAGCATGGACGTTGGTTGCTGGTTCCCAGGAGTTATCTTCTGGGCCGAAATGCTTCCAGGACAGCAAATAGAACAGCCTCCCACCACGCAGCTTTGAATCCAGGATCCGGTCCACCTCGTACTCAGGGTCTGGATCGCTCTCAGGCACAACTACCTTCTTGGGCTCCGGATGCCACTTGGACCTGCGGAAAGGCTTCAGGAGAGATACATGGAACGCATTGTGCACCCGGAGTTGGCTGGGTAGGTGCAACCGGTAAGTCACCGCTCCTACCCTAGAGCGCACGGCAAAAGGTCCAATGAACCGGGGAGCAAACTTCAGAGAAGGAAGCCTCAACTTCAGGTATCGGGTACTCAACCATACCTTCTCTCCCGGTAGGAACGTGGGAGCTGCTTGTCTTCGGTGGTCGTAAGTCTCCTTGGCTTTGACTGCTGCCCGTCTCAGCTGCTCCTGGACCTTTTTCCAAGCCTCTTGCATAGTTCGGACTGTGGGTTGTACCTGAGGTGGGACCTCCTTGGGGGAAATAGGTGGAGGTAGACGTGGATGACGCCCATAGATGGTACTGAAAGGTGTAGACCGGGAGGCGGAATGCAGACTGTTATTGTAGGCGAATTCTGCCCAAGGTAACAAAACAGACCAATCATCCTGACGCTGGTTCGAGTAGGCCCGGAGGAAAGCCTTCACCGTCTGATTGACCTTTTCCACCATCCCATTGGTCTACGGATGATATGCTGATGAAAAAAGCGTGGTCACCCCAAAAGCTGAACAGAGCGCTTTCCAAAAGCGAGAGGTGAACTGAGAGCCACGGTCACTTATGATCCTTTGAGGCAGTCCATAGAACCTGAAGATGTGGGTGATGAAACTGGAGGCAAGACTGGCAGCCGTAGGTAAAGTCTTCATTGGCACAAAGTGGGCCATCTTGGAAAATCGGTCTATCACTACCCAAATGACTGTGTTGCCCTGGGAGGCCGATAGATCAGTGATGAAATCCATGGACAGGTCCTCCCAGGGTCGCTGCAGGACTGGCATGGGCTGCATCAGACCCCACTGTCTCTGATGAGAACTCTTGGTTCGGGCACACACCGGACAGGTGGACACATATTGCAGCACATCCTGTGCCATCCGAGGCCACCAGTACAACCAGGAGATCAAATGGAGGGTCTTGTGAAACCCGAAGTGTCCAGCGAATTCAGAAGCGTGCCCCCAACGCAGCACCTTCCTGCGGAGACCCACCAGTACCGCCCTTCGGCAGTAGGCACTCGCCCCAGATATAGAGGGAATGCAGGCCGGGTTCAGCATGGGATAGGGCTCCTCCTGGTCCCCAGGAGCCTCGAAACTGCGGGATAAGGCATCCGCCTGGACGTTCTTCTCACCCAGCCTGAAAATCAGGCTTAAATCGAACCTAGCAAAAAACAGCGACCACTGGGCCTGACGCGGATTCAATCTGGTGGCATTTTGGAGGTACAGGAGGTTCTTATGGTCGGTGATCACCATCACCGGATGGGCTGCACCCTCCAGCAAGTAGCGCCATTCTTTAAATGCTAACTTAAGCGCCAGAAGCTCCCGGTCCCCCACCGTATAGTTTTGCTCCACGGGGGTAAACTTGCGGGAAAAGAAGAAGCAAGGATGCTTCTTCCCGGCAGCAGACGTCTGGGAGAGAACGGCCCCTACCCCCAAGGCTGAGGTGTCCACTTCCACCAGGAAGGGCTGGGTAGGATCCGGACTGCGGAGGACCGGTGCATAAAGAAACTCCTTCTTCAGAGTGGAAAATGCAGCAACCGCCTCTGGTGTCCAGTTCTTAACATCCGCGCCCTTTCCGCGTGAGGGCCATTAGGGGAGCTGTGATAAGGGAGTAGTTCAAACATAATCTGACATTGGTTAAGGAACCCATGGCAGGCAGCCAGCGACCTGTCAAACCGAGGCTGCTCCGGGAGACGCAGCCGCACGGCGGGAGCCCCTGCTCCCGAGACCGGAGGAGCCCCGGAAGCATGCTGCGGGGAAGCGGGTAGCTGACTGCAAACATTCTGCAGTACACTGGCCAAGTGTGTTAGTTGCGTCTGTTGCTGGCGTAATGCCTGAGCCAGGTTGGCAAGCTCGGTTTGGTCTGGCGAGCTCATGGCTTCGGCCTACTGTTATGACCCGGTAGTAGTGAGCCCCTGTGCCCCGACTGAGCATGGCTGAGATGGAGTGAAGCCGTACTCGGTCAGGCAGCCAGACAACCCCTAGCTTCACCTGGGAAGCGACCACCATTCACCGAGAGTTGAGCTCTCAGCTGCAGGTGGCCACCAGGACTTCTGGAACCGGCGAGGTTGCACAGCCGCTGACCAGGATGGCAGGAAACAGACACAGTCCAGCACCAGAACTCCGAATAGGCAAGAGTAGTCAAAAATCAGTCCAGGGTCAAGGCAGGCAGCAAACAAGCGAAATCCAAGAAACTAGCCAAAGTCCGGTACACAGGAAATCAGGAACAGAAGATAGCTGGCGAACAGCACTCCGACAGCAACTCCTCAGAACAACGGAGGCCGAAGCAAAGAAGGCCTGGAGGCAGTGCTTTAAATAGTGAAGCAATCCGAGCAAACCAAACTCAGGTGAATCCAACATGGCAGCCCCCATAGGAGATCCTCCCATGACCAGATATGGAGTTCCTTCCTGTTCTCGTTTAGACAAGATGGCTGCCCCCTCCTGAGCTAGCCAAGATGGCTGCTGCTCTTGCTCCAAGCCGGATGACGGCTGCCGGACTTAGGAAACTGAAACAGACCCTTAAGACTGAACCTTGTCCCTTTTGGATGGAGCTGCAGAATGACTTAGCCAGGAGGAGCATCGAACAGGTGAGGGACGTAACACCTGGTATGTTGGTGCTTGTTGCACTTTTGCTAGTCCGGTTGTTTGCCTGAGATTCTTGCCTGTTTCTAGTTAGTCTGTGTTTAGTTTAGTTTAGGTTTTACTTGCTTTCCTTGCCTGGTTTCTTGTTTGTAATTCTGTGTTTAGTTTCTGTTTGTCTGTGTTCTGGCTTTGGGGCTGCTTGCAGCTCTTAGTTCTGTGTCTTGTTAGTCAGTGTTTGTTCCCTGTTTATTGGCTGTTCTACAGCTTTCTGTTCTGCCCTTTAGCTTTCCCTTCCTTGCCCAGTCTTTTTAGACATGCGTACAACAGATGCAACACTTGCAATGTGCTTAGCAAATGGCTATTGTGCGCATGTGTTTTCAACCTCGCTACCATGAAGTTCAACAGGTTAGCAGGACTTTCGTGCATCAACCTTTGGATTAGTGTACGGCTCATTTGCATGTGATTTTTTTTGAGCATCGGTCGTTTTTTTCAAAATCAATAACTTCTACTGTGGACCTTTACGTTTTTGGTTTTTTAACGTTTCATGCATAGGGGTCTCAATGGCTAACTTCTGGAATGAGTTCTTTGTCTCTCTGGGCAACTCATCTGAGATGAGAAATCCTCTCTTTTCATGTAAAATAATTAGGTCAGCATTGCATTTTCTTGCTCTGCCTCTCTATGTGGGATGGATGTGTCATCACAGTCAGCTAGATCTCAAAGACAACCTGTTCTCGCTCCCTCTTTTCCTTCTTTCCACCACCCCCTGCCTCCATATGCCCATTTAAGCACTGAAGAGATTAACAGGCTGTTTTGCTGCAAAAATGTGTGTACTCCGAGCACCCATCTGTCTCTCTGCTTGAAGAAAGGAAAACATTTTCTAGTCCACTTGCATTTCAATAGATCCCCCCCTTTTAAAGTGGGTGATCTAGTGCACCGGCGTTATTATACACACAAGACCTGGCGAGATCCCATCTATATTGGGCCCTTCAAGATTGAAGCTCTGTCAGCTACAGCCGCTAAGCTCGAGGATCACACATCCTGGGTCCATCTGAAAGATATACGAGCCTATTCGAATATTGAATCAGGCCTTCTTGATGTTTCCAGCTCAGCAGCCCCTGGAGAAGCCTGCCCCACCACGGTCCCCATCTCCACCGCCACTGAGCCCAAGACCACCGACACCACACCCAACGCTTTTTAATCACTTTGATCAACTTGACCAAAGACTTAATCACATTGTTCAACAAGACCAACCATCTCCTGAGTCGCCGCTGATTGATCTTTCTGATATCACCATCCAAACGATCATTGAGTCACCAGAGTCACCACCTGAGTTACCACCGTTACTCGAACCTGCCTGTGAGTGGCCATCCTCTCCTCCACCCTCCAGTGTTCCAGAATTCCCACTTCCCTACGTTGATCTCCGTATCCGTCTCATCCGAATCCGCAACTTAGCAGGAGATTTGGGTGAACCGGAGTCTGCTGACTTTTCTACACTGCAGAATTTGTACCGCAACATCACCGACCTGCTCGACATTCTACATTTGTATTTCCCGAATCAAGCCAGATAAATGCCACAGCAAGTAAAGCTACAGTTCACTCCAGAAGAGACTATTCCCTTACAGACTATTCCTTTACAGAAAGTTCCAATTCCATTACCACCTCCCCCAGCCTCTCCCGTTGGTGTTGCCCTCCGCAGGGAACCAACTGCAGAGAACCTTGCTGCCCTAGACGACATCAAGGAACCAGACCCACGTAAAATTGAACTTTACCCTGTTGATAAGTGTAACTCTGAGCAGTTCTCCGACACCATCACTCAGTGGTCCAACGACTTTGATGACACCGATCTTGAAGACACTGCTCCTGAGGACACTGACGAAGGAACCACCTTTGCAAGTGTTGCTTCAGCAGAAGTCGCGGTGGTACACCAGTACACCCTCTTCTTCTGCTTCCCATCTGTTCGATTGTTTGCAGTTGGACTCTTGTGTTTTATCATAATTTGCATAGGTTTGGTGTTGTTTTTCACTGCACTGTTTAACAGAAACCTTGCTGAGCATTGGTTCACACTCAGTGCCTCTCCCTCTGGCAATTCTACCTTGCCCGTTGGAAACGCCACAGTACTTGCAACTACTCCAGCAGCCTACACAACGCCCCAACAGAATACCCCATTAACACGCCTATTCGGAAGTACATCCCTCCACCCTAGTTCCATTGCCACCAGTTATACCACCCCCTTGGCAGATACACCTGCCGCGACTGACTTTTCAACTGGCAATCTTACAGTGCCAATTGAAAATTCTGCGACTACTCCTGTCCTCACTGATTCTCCTATTTTGCAACCTACAAGTGTTCCCAATAATATCAGTAGCTCGGACCATATTGTCCCCATTTTTACAACTATTTTTGAGGATAATATTACCTTGCCTGAATTGCGACCCACCCCTTCTCCTCATCCTCGGGTGCCTGATAGTGACGTTCTTCCTCCCACGAATACTACCTTAACCACTCCACATACCAAAGTCCCAGCTACACGCCCTCCCAGATAGCATTGCCGGTTTATTACTTTCAGAAGGTTTCCCACTTAGTCCAACACTCCTATCAATTGTTACAAGCCCCCATATGAGCCAGACTGACCCCCTGCATAGTTTGCCTGGATATTGGGATCCTGCGCCCGACGATTGTATTCTTTGGGATCCCAATTACAGATATCATTTGTTGTGTGAGCCCTTATTACACGCCCCAGGTCCTGGCCCCGCCAGAATTGTACAATATCTTGCCTCAATACTTCACAACGCAGTAACAGTAAAAGTTGCTCGAGGTACTCTCCCATTTATTAGACCTCAGACAGGTGAAGAAGTTATCTTTTGGATTGTTACTTATAAGCTCTATTGTACGGATTGGTTGCCTTGGCTTTTCGTTAGAAAAGTCGGGAACAGACTCCTTGAAAAATATTGCATTTCACCAGACGGCAAAGGTTCATTTGCCGCAGTCCGTTTACACCCGTGACATATTAATATATGTCCCACAGAAGACTAAATAACCAGCCTTCACCGCCACAAACCGTTCCTTCCCCTGAATCCCCACCGCTGTCACCCTCCGATTTAGGAGATCAAGTAATCCCTGAGCCCCCAAACTCCCTTTTTGATCCCCGAGGGTTGGGATATCCCCATTGGGACCCTGCTCCAGAAGACGATCCCAATTGGGATCCCCTCACTCGGTATCATATACTGTTTGAACCCTTACTTGAGAGTTGGACATTGGGCTCCAGTCGAATTGTTACTCATACCCTGGCATTGTTTGGAGGAAGTTTGGGGTTACAAGTGGAACAGACTGAAGTGCTCCTAGTGAGGCCAGAAAGTGGTGAAGTAGTGGATTTTTGGTTAATCACATACGCCGTACTTAACACCGATTGGATACCTTTTCTATTCATTAGAGAGGTTGGATTGGGACCTTTGGAAGTATTTAGCCTTTTTGAAGTAAGTAATCCCACCGAAAAAGGAGCTACTAGAATTTACCCCCCCTTACACAAGTAATCCCTAATGATATATCAGGCCTTGGTATATTTTGGAATAGTAATTGTTGTAATTGCAGCTCTTGCTAAAACCCTAGGGCTAATTCTGTTACTCACCTTAATCCTTAGCCGTCAATTGCCTTTCGTACAGTCCCGATACAGTGTTTAATCATGAAATCTACCAACATGATGTGCCTAATCCTCCTACTGTGTGTGTTCACCATGCCCATTGTACAAGGAACGCAGAGTTTAGAAAGTTTTCTTCAGAAAATAATACCCAACTACAAAATAACATTACCCACTACTAAGGAAACGATTACGATAACCCTTGATGTGTGTGCCTACACTATGTGTGGTGAACATCCTGTGCAGCAATATCTGTCAGCTTCTGAGATATACCTGTGTCCCTTTTCCACATGCGGAAGTTGGGCACAGGTATGGTGGTACACAGGTACATGGGTTCCCTATTCAGGCAATGAAATTCCAGATCTCAAAAAGAGTATTTCTATTATGAAAATACGAGTGTTTAACAGTTGCCCAATGACCAAGTGTAATCAGGTTGCTATCACTTTCAGAGGAATAACTGCTGTTACATACAGAACCTATTCCTTAGGAATTGATACCACAGGCAGAGATCCTATTGGCAAATTTCAGATTATTCCCCCTCCCCAACCAGAACAGAACCCCTTGATGCCAACCAAGATCCCAGAGGTAACGATTCCCTATCAGATTGTACCAATTAATAATTCCAAAGATTTAATGGCACTAGAAACAGGGTTTGGGGATACTAATCTGTGGCTCGAATGGGCCCATTATACTACAAAGAGTTTGAATGTTTCTGTTATTTTTGTGCCCATGCAAGGGCAGAACCAACAGTAGTCCCCTTCCCTCTAGATCTTTACAATGATCCAGATGGTTTTTGGTGTATGTTAGAGCTATTACAGGTAAAAGAAGAAATTAATCAGTCTTGTCAACATCTTGACAAACATCACCCCTACTTGCCCCCTCGGATGAGGGTACCACCGGCATTCAGGATTCCAGATCCTGCTACCAGATATCATACATGTCTGGAACGATATGGAGTTAGAAATACACGGTTTCTGGGTAATTTGACTAATTGCAATACTACCCTAGATAGAGGGGCTCTGCGAGGTCTGAACCTCACAGACTTTTCACAGGCTAGAGCAGATGTATGGTGGTATTGTGGAACCCACACCATCCACCATACACTTCACAGAAGTTGGACAGGCAGATGTGCCTTAGTCAAATTGGTAATTCCAATCATCATAGCATCCTTGATTCCTCCTCATAGCAGCTCTTCCTCATGAGTGAAGAGACATGCAATGCCTGGATCCTTTGATGATCGGGTCTATATAGATGCAATTGGAGTTCCAAGAGGGGTCCCTGATGAGTTCAAAGCCAGAAACCAGATTGCAGCAGGGTTCGAATCTGCCTTCTTTTGGTGGTCTACGATTAATAAGAACGTAGACTGGATTAACTATATATATTACAACCAGCAGAGATTTGTAAATTATACTAGAGATGCGGTTCAAGGAATTGCAGCGCAGTTAGACGCCACTAGCAGGATGAAGTTAGAAAATCGATTAGTGCTTGACCAGATTCTAGCGGCGGATGGCGGGGTATGCCACAAAATAGGTATACAGTGTTGCACCTTTATCCCCAACAATACTGCTCCAGATGGATCAATTACCAGAGCTTTGAAAGGCCTTACCTCACTGTCGAAGGAATTGGCTGAGAATTCAGGTGTTGATACATCTTGGACTGGTTGGATGGATAAAGCCTTTGGTAAATGGAAGACATTTATCATTTCTGCAGCCACCACCATAATCATAGTGGTTGCAATTTTTGTATTAGTAGGATGCTGCATAATCCCTTGTGCCAGATGCTTAGTAGAACGCTTAATTGAAACTGCCATAACAAAAAAGACAACCACGGGACAATATGTCCTGTACGAAAATCTCCTTCCCAACACCACAGGAGATAACACATTGGACTATCTCCCTATGAGATGGACCAATCGCTATACAAATGCTAGAGACAATGTAGAAATGTCTGCAACTGTATAATCAAGTAATAGCACATAGGGATGCAATATAATAACGTAAAGCTTTATAAAATGATGTGATCAATAATCATTATGACTATGTAATCCATGCAAAACTATACTCAAGATATAATCAGCATATAACCAAAGAATTAATGATTGTTAGCAACATATATACCCACATATGTAAGAGTAAAATTGAACCTGCATATTAATAGGTTGGAAAAATATTATTGTTGTAATCATAGTATGTGACTTAATCGCAGATATGGGTAAGCCCCAAGAAGGATTGAAATAACTGAAGTAGTGCCTATGGTGTGACCTGAATTCAAACCAATTTGACCATACCGGTTTTCGATTAGACTCTCCAATTCCATAGTTTTATAGGATACCTTCTGGAATGGATGGTACCATGGTACGTTAACCCTGGTGTCACCCTATGAGATAGGGTGAAGAGGGGAATGTTAATATGTGTTCTAGCTTGAGACTCATCCACTGGAATGGTGGTGGGCCAAGCTACACAGCTCAAACCACCCGAAAAGCACTGACTAGGCCTGATAACCAGCTGATGGCCTTATAGCAGAGAGCCTGCAAGAGCAGGACTGCTTGGTGAGTCTTAATGAAACCTGGTACAACTTTCAAATTGAGTGTAACACTTAAGATGAGGTAATTAATGACAAAAATGGTAAAAAGTTTGGTTCTTAAGATGGAGATTGTCTTTGTAAAATGGCTCCCAGTATCACAAGATATAAAGACACAGATCTCTCTCTTAGGATTAGGAAAGAGGTTTTAAAAGTGTTGAAATTGACACTATGAAGCAATCTTTGAGAGGAGGGGCAGGTGGGCACCTGACCTGCGGTTAAAGTGTGATTCAGAGATGAAGCAAGATTAGAAAAAAAAAGTCCCTCTCCATAGACTTGTATGGGGACCAAATACTATATAAGAAGGGTGCATCAGAGCGATCGTTGGAACGTTTTTCCCCAACGTATCTTGAAGGAGCGAAGCTCTGGCCGGTTGAACCCAGAATCTGTCCGATGAATGTACCAAACTGAAGTCCAGATTTGGGTGAGGATAAAAAAACTATTTCTGCAACTAAACTGTTTCTGTCTTTGTTTCAATCTATTCTCTATCTTCCACCTGTTTCACTAGATAACACACACGCACACAAGTAAGGTTTCACACCGAAATATATTTCATATATTTCGTAGAATTTATGTGGGAACATAAATGGCCAAAGATTCACTTAGATCCAAATAGACAGAAAGCCGTGGTCATGGGAATTAGATTTGAACTGCGCCTTCTGATACCCCCCCAGCGTCGATACCCATGGAATGGGGTGTCACTGGAATTCAGGGAGGCGGTAATTAACAAGATCTTAGAAGAACAAACCCTCTGTACACCTCCGTGGGGAAGGGTCCTGCGGGGGTCTAGAGAGGGGTAGATAAAAACAAACAGATGCAACACTTGCAATGTGCTTAGCAAATGGCTATTGTGCGCATGTGTTTTCAACCTCGCTACCATGAAGTTCAACAGGTTAGCAGGACTTTCATGCATCAACCTTTGGATTAGTGTACGGCTCATTTGCATGTGATTTTTTTTGAGCATCGGTCGTTTTTTTCAAAATCAATAACTTCTACTGTGGACCTTTACGTTTTTGGTTTTTTAACGTTTCATGCATAGGGGTCTCAATGGCTAACTTCTGGAATGAGTTCTTTGTCTCTCTGGGCAACTCATCTGAGATGAGAAATCCTCTCTTTTCATGTAAAATAATTAGGTCAGCATTGCATTTTCTTGCTCTGCCTCTCTATGTGGGATGGATGTGTCATCAGTCAGCTAGATCTCAAAGACAGCCTGTTCTCCCTCCCTTTTTTCCTTCTTTCCACCACCCCCTGCCTCCATATGCCCATTTACGCACTGAAGAGATTAACAGGCTGTTTTGCTGCAAAAATGTGTGTACTCCGAGCACCCATCTGTCTCTCTGCTTGAAGAAAGGAAAACATTTTCTAGTCCACTTGCATTTCAATGTGTAAGAGAGGAGATGGCATTTGGGGCATGAAAAACTCTAGTATTTGAAACCAGAGGAGCCGACTCTGGGTGCTGTGGGTGCTTGAGCACCCCCAATATAGAGAATATTCATTGAATGTGTCCAGGGAGGGGTTATTTCCACTGGGCGTAGCACCCCCAATAATTTTGAAACATTGGCTCCTATGTTTGGAACTGTGGGGGGAGGGGCAGTAGTGTGTGAGTTGAGTGTATTTCAATTACAGGTTTGCAACACCAATCAGTTTAGTCTCTAGAAACATTGAGAGCATTTTCAGATGAGTATAAATATTAGTTACATAAATCACATTCAATTTTGCAGAACACTAGATTCTTTAAAGTTTCTTTTCTCCTGTCTTTCAGATTTCTGGAGACCTTCAAGCAGGGGCGTAGCCAGACTACATATTTTGGGTGGGCCTAGGCAAGAAGTGGGTGGGCACCAAGTGCTCTCCCCCCCCCCCCCCCCCAAACCACCACCAACAAAAATATCTCAGCTTGCGGGGAAATGCTTGTTTCCACCATGGCACTCTGCAGTACGCATGCACTGAAAACTGAGCATGCGTATGTGCTGGTATCGTGGAGAGTAGTGTTTTCGTTACCATTAGGGGGAAGTCTTCAGCTGGCTGACCCTGGGATCCCCACCAGCAACCACTAAACATGTGGTACTGTTGGGTGGGCCTGAGCCCTAAGTGGGTGGGCCTCGGCCCACCCAGGCCCACCTGTGGCTATGCCACTGGGTAGAACCCGAAGGTTCTTTAACAATCTGCTGATTCTCTAGAAGCTTTGTGAGTAATTCCATCAATTTCAATTGTGTAACTGA
Organism: Microcaecilia unicolor; assembly: GCF_901765095.1. Lineage (NCBI taxonomy): Eukaryota > Metazoa > Chordata > Amphibia > Gymnophiona > Siphonopidae > Microcaecilia > Microcaecilia unicolor. The sequence goes on from NC_044036.1 coordinate 234,445,664, forward strand.
AGAAGAAGATGAGTGAGCCATAGAAGAGGCACGAGAAAAAGAATGTCTAGAGTTTCGATGCTCTGGAGACATATGACGAGACTGTGTTTGACATTGTTTTCTTGGTGGAGCATCTGATGACGAAGCCGATGAAGACGTCGATGTTCAACGCTGTATAGATGGACGGCCATCCCGAGATCGGGAAGAATGTCGAGATGGGTGCCCATGCCGAGATAGGTGCCATGCCGAGATGGGCACCCATGTCAGGAAGAATGTTGAGATGGACACCCATGCCGAGATGGGTGCTCATGCCCGACATCTACGTCGACCTCACAGCACGAAGTTGACCCTGAAGTTGCCTTGCCAGATCGACGATCCGAAAGAAGAGTCATGAGACGACCTCGATAAACATCGATGTCGACCTCTAGACCTGGCATCGGAATCAAGCACAACATCCCGAGACGTTTGCTGTCCATTCAGTGAAGAAATGTCCTGATCCCTGGGCACTGAGGCAAGGGGGAGAGCAGGAATTGAAGTCACCTGATCCCAGTGGCGTACCAAGGGGGGGGGGGGCGGTCCACCCCGGGTGCACGTCACTGGGGGGGTGCCACGCGCCTGTCAGCTCTTCGTTTTCATGCTCCCTCTGCCCCGGAACAGGTTACTTCCTGGGTCGTTCTGTCAACGCAGAAAAAATAAAACTGACTTATCTGTGCTGTCTTTCGGTATTTGTACTGGATATATGAGCGGGAATGCGCTAACTTTGTTACTTTTACTTTAAAGCATTCTCTATTGAATAGCCGGGTCACGCACGTCATCGTGGCATTTATTCAGAGGTGTGGCTAGAAGATCCTGTCCATGGAAAACTCCTTTTTTAATATTGTACGTAAAATCTGGGAAATCCGTTTTTTACCCAGGCCCTGGGACTTGTTTAGCAACTTGCTTTCTCATGTGTTGTTTCCTTTTTGTTCCTTTTTTTAATCTGTTTTGCTTCAGTGTCTTAAAAAAAAACATAATGTCTTGTACTCACATCACAACATAACACAAAAAACTTCAACATCATAACCACACCATACTGTTCCCTTCCGATCTCACAAAACTTGAAGAGCCTTGGAGTCACCATTGATCGAAACCTCACTCTTGACACCCACGTGAAAAACACGATGAAAAAGATGTTCTACACCATATGGAAACTGAAAAGAGTAAAACCTTTCTTCCCGAGATACATCTTCCGTACCCTGGTACAATCAATGGTAATAAGTCATCTGGATTACTGCAATGCACTGTACGCTGGGTGCAAAGAACAGACAATCAAAAAACTCCAAACTGCCCAGAATACAGCCGCCAGACTCATATTTGGAAAAACTAAATATGAAAGCGCAAAGCCCCTAAGAGAGAAACTTCACTGGCTCCCACTTAAGGAACGCATTGCGTTCAAGATATGCACGATTGTACACAAAATCATTCATGCAGACGCACCAATCTACATGCTAAACCTCGTGGACCTACCTCCCAGAAACGCCACAAGATCATCCCGCAAATTTCTCAACCTACATTACCCTAGCTGCAAAGGACTTAAATACAAGCTGGTGCATGAGACTATCTTCTCTTACAAGAGCACGCAGTTATGGAATGCATTACCTACAGACCTGAAAGCAATCAAAGACACAACTATCTTTCAAAATTCTCTGAAAACATTCCTCTTCAACAAGGCCTACAACAAGAACCTACAACCTCATTGATTCACCTCAACAAACCACTCAACTACGAACACCCACCTCTATAAATACCCTAACAACTCTCTTCCCTCTTCACTCTTCCCTTCCTCAATCGCTCCACACTACTAACTGTATCTGATATCCTGTTTTGACAATGCTAACAAATTTTATGTAAGCCACATTGAGCCTGCAAATAGGTGGGGGAATGTGGGATACAAATGTAAATAAATAAATAAATAAATAAATCATTGTTCTGCTTATGCCATCTTGTGACTAATTTGAAAATTGCAGATTAATTTTTCCCTTACTACAAAAGTTTTATAGTATCTGAAGAACACCAATTGAACAGGAAATGCCTAATGTTCCATGTCAGCCTGTTGAAATCTAGTGATCCCCTTTTCCTGTTATTATCTTCATCATTGAGGTTGTTGATTTTGAGAAGCATTGATTGTGATTTTACCTGGTTACAGTGTCTTTGTAGTATTCCTAAGGTTTCCTCAGTGCAAGAACATTTAAAAAAAAATTTGTTTCTGGTATTACTGCACAGGCAGTTTGGCAGTAATCCTATGAAGAAGTGTTGCGGGGTTTCATTTACTTTATGTACTTCCTGTTTGGGTGCAGCTAATCTTGGGGTATTGAGACTCTGATAACTTGGGGTACCACAGAGGGGTTCTAGCAGTGGCGTAGCCAGACTGCCAATTTTGGGTGGGCCTGAACCCAAAGTGGGTGGGCACAAAATTTTCTCTCTACCCCCCCCCCCCCCCCCCCCAGCAAAATGTAGTCACACTCAGATGCATTTGTCACACAGGGTAAAGTGCTGTTCAGTGCATCAGATTTCAGACAATATATTTAATAGCCTAATCCTTTTCAGTGAGCTTTCAGAGGCCAAAACCTCCTGCCTCAGGTCAGTATAATGCTGTTACGGTATCCTCTCTTGACCTAAGGAAGGAAGTATTGGTCTCTGAAACTTTATTAACACCATATTACTTTATCCTAAATTAAAAATAAAATTATTTTCTTTACCTTTGTTGTATGGCCATTTACTTTTTCTCATTGTGTTGCTCCCAGTCTCTAGATTCTGCTTTCCTTCGTTTTCGCTTAACTCTTCTGCCAGGGTTTCCTGGCCATTTGTCATTTTTCTCTCCTTTTTCTTTGCTTTCTTCAATATTTTTCTGCCTCTCTCTGTGTCCAGATTTAATTCATTCTTACTATCCATTCTTTAATTTCCTTCATCTACTTATGGCTTTTCATCTTTTTCTCACCCTTGTTCTCCCCATGCCCCCTTCCTCTTATTCTCCAATCTTTCACTACTCCCCCTTTCGATGCAGCCTCTCCTCTTCTCTCCCCATCCTTCCAGTGTCTCCCCTCTCTCTCCCCATCCTTCCAATAGTCTCCCCTCTTTCTTTCTGCATCCTTCCATCCAGTGTCACCTCTTTCTCCCTACCCTTCCATCCAGCGTCTTCCCTCTTTCTCTCGCCATCCTTCCGTTTTCCCTCTTTCTCTGCCATCCTCCCATCTGTTTTCCCTCTTTCTCTCGCCATCCTTCCGTTTTCCCTCTTTCTCTGCCATCCTCCCATCTGTTTTCCCTCTTTCTCTCGCCATCCTTCCATTTTCCCTCTTTCTCCCCATCCTGCCATCTGTTTTCCCTCTTTCTCTCCCCATCCATCCGTTTCCCCTCTTTCTCTGCCATCCTCCCATCTGTTTTCCCTCTTTCTCTCCCCATCCTTCCGTTTCCCCTCTTTCTCTGCCATCCTCCCATCTGTTTTCCCTCTTTCTCTCCCCATCCTTCTGTTTTCCCTCTTTCTCTGCCATCCTCCCATCTGTTTTCCCTCTTTCTCTCCCCATCCTTCCATTTTCCCTCTTTCTCCCCCCATCCTGCCATCCATTTTCCCTCTCCCATTCAGGCCCACCAGCCCCAAGCTCCCATTGCCGGCCACTGCTGCTTTTCCTGATGAGCAGCAGTGGCCGGCGCTACAAAAAGAAGAAGCGCTCAGCTGACTGAGCTGAGCGCCAACGCATCGCTAAGGAAGAGAAAAAAATGTTTTTAAAAAAAACGCGGCACCGCAGGCAGCCTCGAACCATTGGCTGCTGACTCTGTGCAGGCTCCTTCCGTCTCTTACGTCACTGCCCCTGGACACAAGGCAGTGATGTAAGAGACGGGAGGAGCCTGCACAGAGTCAGCAGCCAATGGTTCGAGGCTGCCTGCGGTGCCGCGTTTTTTTTTTAAACATTTTTTTCTCTTCCTTAGCGATGCGTTGGCGCTCAGCTCAGTCAGCTGAGCGCTTCTTCTTTTTGTAGCGCCGGCCACTGCTGCTCATCAGGAAAAGCAGCAGTGGCCGGCAATGGGAGCTGGCGCTGGCGCTGGGCAGGCCTGGACTGAAATTGGGTGGGCCTGGGCCCACCCAGGCCCACCCGTAGCTACGCCCCTGGGTTCTAGGATAGACCCCTATGCTTGACTTGAGATTCTGCAGATTATAGGAAGACAGAATCTGACAGGAGTGAGTTTCAGTGACTCACCCTGTGCTAATTCCAAAGGTTGAGGAATCAGTAGCCTTCTGGGGTGGAAGTCTAGGTGATGTGTCCCTGAGGTAAGGACACAGTGGACCAGGGTATCAGAGATCTCACCCCATTAGCAATTTGCCATGGGTAGTATTAAAAGTAAATCCCCAACCCTGGTTTCAGGGCCAGCTACTTAAATGAGCATTGAGTAGTACTGAGTACGTTCCAGAAACCTGTAAGCATCTGGAGAAATGGCAGTGAAGATTCATTAGTATATGGCACTTCTTTAACACAGTATTTAGGTGATATGAGGCGAGTTCTAAAAGGAACTATGCACCTGTGTTATTCAAGTGGTACCATGAATAAACAGGTGCCTGCAGTTAAGGGAGAAGCGAAGAAACAGATGGTTGCAATTACAACCACAGCAAATTGTCTTGAACCAAAATGCACTGCCTCTGTACCCAGCTCTCTCTTCCCCTGTGCCCTCTCCGGAGTACAACAAGGAAGGGAGGCTGAAGATGGCACTATGGACCTTCTGTTGTCCTACCAGAGGGAGACTGGAGGCAGAGATGGCACAAAAGCACAAAAGTTAAAGATGGCTAAAATTAAATCTAAAAACTAAAGCAGGTTAATTTGAAAGAACATTTAGGTAGAAAAGTCTTAAGGGAAATTTTGTATACATGAATTGAAATATATAAATAAGGGATTTAGAATATTTGCACATATTTGACAAATGTATTAAAGAATGAATAAAGATGAAATTGATAACAGACATTTATTGGCAGATGATCAAGAGCCCCATGCTGTTCCAAACAGTGCTCTAAAAATAGTGCTGGAACAGCGCAGGGCTTTACCGCCGCAATCCTCCCGCACTTGACAATCCTCCTGCATTTGTTTGACAGGTCTGGGCTGTCAAACATCCAGACCTGTCACACAGGGGCTGGAGGTCCATGGGACCACCAAACCCCCCCACCCCGAGCCAAGCGAAATGGGGGCTGGAGGTCCAGCAGATCTCCGGTCCCCCGACCCCCCCAAAAAAGTACAGGGTGGGCTGGAGATCCAGGGGGTCTCCAGCCTCCCTAACCCCCCCCCCCCAGCATCCCTCAGATGCCCTGTGGCCCAATGGGCTACGGGTCAATCCCCCCCTCCTGGGTGGTCTAGCAGCCCTTCCCCTCCTCTTCCATCGGTGCCCGCCTCAAAAATGGTGGCGCCCAGCCCTGCCCAGTGCATCATGGGATGCGCTGGGTGGGGCTTCACACCATATAAGGGAGTTTCTCCCTTATATGGTGTGAAGCCATTTTCGAGGCTGCGCCGATGGGAGGGAGGTCACCTCCCTCCTCCAACTGAAGTTAGGGGGGTGGGGAAGGGCTGCTAGACCACCAGGTTGGGGGGGGGGATTGACCTGTGGCCCACTGGGCCACCAGGGACATCCGAGGGATGCTGGGGTGGTTGGGGGGCTGGAGACCCTCCGGATCTCCAGCCTACCCCTGAACCTGTGTCGGGTTCAGAGGACCGGAGGTCCGCTGGACCTCCAACCCCCTGTCGCTGGGGGGGGGGGTCGGGTTGGGGTTCCTGCGGGGGGGCTGCTGCATTGGGGGGAATGGGGGCCTGCTAGCATGCAAATGCATGCTGGACAGGGCTCACCATTCCTCCTCAATGGTCTGCTCTGAGCTGGTCTATGGTTTGCCGCAGCCAGCAAGCCAATCTTTGGTGCGCTGGTCGCTGATCATTGGGGATGAATAGGTTTAGCATGCATTTGCATGCTAGTTGCGTTCAGAGCCTACGAGCACGTTGTTTCACATGCTCGAGGGCTCTGATCATGGGGCGGTAGCAAACGCAGGCGCTAGTAAGGCGCTAACAGCCTCTAGTGCCTGCGTTTGTTTCTGATCATCGACCCATTAGATTTTAGTTACATGTAAGAAATTTTCCAATGTTAGTGTAATTGTTTTGATTTGGAACACTAAGTTAAGTAAAACCAATGTTAAAAATGAAAGAATGAGCATATTGGGGAAAAAAAGAGCAGTACTAAATATTATACTAATTGTAGAAAAGAAGTTCTGAAAAAAAAAGAGCAACTAAATAATGAGCAAGAAATGTTTAAATGTTTTGATTTAGTTTTTATATTTTTACTATGTTTAATGATTGGAGTATAAAGGGTTTCTTAGATAAGCTGGAAAGATATAAACCCAGGGTGCAGCATGACATCCCCCCTCCCTGGCGCATCAAGCCCCCCCCCCCCCCCCAGGTGCATTCTTGGCTGCTGGAGGGTACAGAGAGCAGCCGCATGCCTGTCGGCTCCGCTGGTTCCCTGCTCCCTCTGCTCCGGAACAGGTTACTTCCTGTTCCGGGGCAGAAGGAGCAGGGAGCCAGTGGAGTTGACAGGTGCTTGGCTGCTCTCTGTACCCTCCAGCAGCCAAGAATGCATCGGGGGGGGGGGGGGGGGGCTTGATGTGCCGGGAGGGGGTGTGTCGTGCTGCACCCTGGGGGGATGGATGCCGCTGCACCGGGGGGAGGGGGGGAGGGGGCGATCCGCCCCGGGTGGCAGCCGACCTAGGATCGCCACTGCCTGGGGATGAGTTCGGTGAACGAGTATGTTATGTTTCCACTGTCCCAAATTATGAAATGGAAAACCCAAGAACTTTCTAGTATATACCAGTTCTGAAATATCTCTTGTGCAACCATGGGAGGCCACATATTGGCCCAAGCAGTGGCGTAGCAAGGGTGGAGGCGGTCCGCCCCGGGTGTTAGCTGGTGGGGGGGGGTGCTCCACTCCTGCTGCTCCCACCCTACCTTTAAAAACAAATCTGCGATTGAAGCGGCGTAGCAGGCAGTGCCTCGCGTCTGCCCTGCTTGTAAAAGAAGCAGATCTCTCCTCGTCGTCGTCGGGCCTTCCCTCACTGGGTCCCGCCCTCCTCTGAGGTAACTTCCTATTTCCGCGAGGGCGGGGCGGGGTCCAGTGAGGGAAGGCCCGATGACGACAAGAAGAGATCTGCTTCTTTTACAAGCAGGGCAGACGCGAGGCGCTGCCTGCCACGCCGCTTCAATCGCAGATTTGTTTTTAAAGGCAGGGTGATGGCAGAAGAAGAGGGCTGTCATCTGGTAGGCAAAGTGGGTTGGGTCTCAGATGGGAGAAGGGGGTGGGGAGAGAAGGGGTTCTCAGATGGGACAAGGGGGTCTCAGATGGGGGTAGGGAGGGGGTTTTCAGATGGGAGAGGAGGGGAGGGGGTTGGGAGAGGAGGAGAAGGGGTTCTCAGATGGGAGAAGGGGTGGGGAGAGAAGGGTTCTCAGATGGGAGAAGGGGGTCTCAGATGGGGGTAGGGAGGCGGTTTTCAGATGGGAGAGGAGGGGAGGGGGTTCTCCGATGGGGGAGGGGGAAGGAAAGGAGGAGAAGGGGTTCTCAGATGGGAGAAGGGGGTGGGGAGGAGAAGGGGTTCTCAGATGGGGGTAGGGAAGGGGTTTCAGATGGGAGAGGAGGGGAGGGGTTCTCAGAAGAGCAGAGGGGGGGGGGAGAGGAGGAGAAGGGGTTCTCAGATGGGAGAAGGGGACTGGGTTGGGGAGGGGGTGGTGTTCTCAGATGGGAGAAGGGGGCTGTAACTGGGGTCTGAGAAGGGGCCATGCCTGGGGCTGGTGGGAAAATGGGGCATGCCTGGGTCAGGTGGGAGAATGGGTCTGGGGCTGAAAAGGGGGGCCCTAATGCAAGGCATGTGGATGAAGGGGGCTGGAACTGGGGGCTGAAAAGGAGGGTAGGTGGGATAAGGGGGCTAGTACTGGGGGCTGAAAAGGGGCAGGGAGAAGTGGCTAGGGCTGAAGCTCGGGACTGGTGAGAGAAAAGTGCGGGGGTTGAAACTGGGGGCTGAAAAGGGGACAGGGAGAAGTGGCTTGGGGCTGAAGCTCAGGACTGGTGGGAGAAAAGGGCTGGGGCTGAAACTGGGGACTGGTGGGATAGTGGGGCTGAAAAAAAAAGGGGCAGAGAGAGGGGACAGATCCTTGATGGAAGGGGGAGCAAGAGGGAGGGCAGACCCTGGATGGATGAGAAAGGGAGGGCAAATGGTGGATTCAAGGGGCAGAGAGAAAGGGCAGACAATGGATGGAAGGGGGAGAGAGAGAGGGCAGACAGGGGCAGATGGTGGATGGAAGGGGCAGAGATAGAGGGCAGATGTAGATGGAAGATGCAGGGAGAGAGGGCAGACATTGGATGGAGGGGATAGCAGAGAGGGCAGACACTGGATGGCAGAGAGAGAACAAAGACAGATGCTGGATGGAAGGAAGACAGTGAAAAGAAGATGAGGAAAGCAGAAACCAGAGACAACAAACTGTAAATAAAATATATTTTTTTTATTTTTAATACATTTTGGCTAACTTTCGGAGAACAAAACCCCCTTCCTCAGGTCAGGATAGGATACTGTAACAGCACTATGCTGTATTGACCTGAGGAAGGATGTTTTGGCCTCTGAAAATTAAATGTATTAGTCCAATAAAATGGTATTATTTTATTTTCTATATTTGTTTTATTTCTATTTGTTAATTTGTAAAGTGGTGATTGGTACTTGTTAGTTTTTTCAAATTTACATCTGCTGTCTTTATATTTTGCACAGTACTAGGGGACATTTTCTGTTTCTGTGGTGTTGCATTGTATGCAGAGTCTGGCTTCTTGGGGGTTCAGTTTAATTTTTGTCTAAATAGAAAGTTTATTATTACTTATTCTATAGTGGATTAGGGTGTATCTGTGTTTGTGAAAAAGACATGGCTTTCAGTTTGCATTGACTGTGCAGGATCGATGATCTGTACTATTCTGTCTGGTTTCATTTTACAGTAGGTGAATTGATGTTCTAGTGCTCACTGTAGTGTTTAAGATGCTTTCCTTTTCATTGTGTGATTTGTAGAAATAACTGCTTATGTTATGGTAGAATTGCTCTATAGGTCCTGAGTGTTTTGTATTCTTGGCTTGCCTAGTACTAGATTTTGCAGGGGGGTGTTAAAAAATGACCGGCCCCGGGTGTCAACTACCCTAGCTATGCCACTGGGCCCAAGGGGCCTGGAACCATTGTGATGGAGACTATTGAGGGAAAACCACTTTGCCATGAATTGACTGAATTTCTTTCTGCACAGACTGGTGACCAACTACTAGCTGCTGTCTTTTTGGTAAGCTTCACTACTGTTGCAAACTTAATAGGATGGGATATCTTGCCCCAGTTGGACAGTCAGATCCACTGTCACCAGCAAGGATTTTATTTGCATGTACCTAAGAAGGTGGGCCAAACCTAAATACTGTTCCTAATGCACAGAATAATTTTTTATTTGTATATATATATGTGTGTGTATATACGTATATATATGTATATAGTGATAATACTATAATGATTTTAATTTGATAGATGGTTTTTGTCTTTGCCAGAGGAGGGGAAAGGGTATTGAATAGCATTTTTTAAATCTGTCAATGAAGTATCTACATAATGATTGTTCTTAATGGGTTGCTTAAAGTTATGTTTTGAACTGTATGGAGTTGAACTATGAAGGGGCTGAAGGAATTGGGAAGTAAACTTTTATTAATGTTAAGGATTAAAATTGCAATTTAGTTGCCATTGTGAATTGTGTGTTACCACCTACATAACGGGGATAGGACAGATGTTAGCAGAAGAAGAATGATGCTAGAATAGGCAACATGTATACACAGAAAAGAAAGAAAATGTAGGTTTACTTTCAGGGGGCATGTCAAGATGCCGGCACATTGTTGATTGCGGCTGAGAGCTTTCCGTTTGATGGCCCTGTGTTTCTTTTCCTCTAATCCTGAAATGCTGCATACCAAGTGAAAGGGGACGGTTAAGGCTGCTTCCTTGATGGCTAGAACCTCCTTGCCACAGCAACAATCCATTGAGAAGTTTGCTGCTAGAATCCCCGTTCTTACCAGGAGGAGCCCTGCTGTTGCTCTGGGAGGAGGAGACCCCGGAGACTTGGGGCTAGATGTTACTGTTTCTCCCCCGGTTCTCAACCCACTGCCTCTCCCCGAGGGATTTGCATCACAGCAGAGGTCTCCTGAATCAGAAGGTTTTGAGGGCAGGCCTCTGGTCTGAGGAACTGAGAAGGCAGGTCCCGACAGAGTTTTGAGAGCTGTGGAAGTTCCAATCGAGCGTGCGGCTCTAAAATGGAAGCCCGAGGCAGTGACTTTGGAGAGCATTTGGGAAGCTCTCCAACAACTGGATAGTAAGGTGGTCAAATCTATGGCTGAAGTTTCTGTTCTAGTGAGTACAGTTGACAGTTTGTCTAAATCTTTAGAAGGTACTAAAGCAGAACTCACTACTGAGATTGTTGAAGTTAAAGAAGATATTAAGAAACTGCAAGATTTATCAGTTACAATGATAAAAGATAAATTGTTGTTACAAAGGAAAATTGAACAGATTGAGAACTATAATCGAAGACTAAATCTTTGTCTTTTGAATTTTCCTAAATCCCCGAGTGTTACTCCTTGGGAAGTATTTAAGAAATATTTAGTTGAAAATTTGAGCTATACTTCTGAAGCTATTCCCCCTTTAAATCGGATATATTATATTCCAAACAAACATGTTCCGGAGGAGAACCCTGGTATGGTGCATCAAGAAATGAATAAGAAAGATATATTGAATGTATCTCAGTTGTTGGAGTTGTCCCTATCTGAAGATTCTGAAAAAGTGACTTTACTAGTATCATTTGTATTTATGCAAGACCTAAACGCAGTGATGTGGTTATTTTTTTGGAAATCACAATCTTTATTTTATTTTATGGATGTCTCACTTATATATACTATCTGCTACCACATTTGCTTATTTCCGATCTGACGAAGAAGGGCAACCTTCGAAAACTAATCAAGAAATGTATTAAGTTATGTCCAATAAAAAAGGTATCATCTTATTTTCTTTTCCATGTTTTATTTTGTTTGATTTCTATTGATAACCTTAAGAGTGGACTAACACGGCTACCACACCTCTCTACTTTTATGGTAAGAAAATTTGGATATTCCCTGACGTTACAAAACAAACCCAAGAGAGAAGAAAGGCTTTTTTGTGCTTTGAGAATGGAAACTTTGGCATTGGGGGCATCCTTTTAATTAAATATATGGGGGTAAAATATGTTTTCTTTTTACCAGAACAGTTGCATGCCTTTATAGATATTTAAAAAGTGGCCACAGGTAATATCCAGTAGATTGAGATTATTATTTAGTAGGGTGGGGTTAGAAAACATGTTAAGCATTTCTGTCTATGTATTCCTGTATGCTCATTTCCTGAGCTTATTTTGTACATGCCACCCCTAAGTTAGTGGTCTAATGAGGATAGATATTGTTGTTTTTTTCTATTATGCCTCAAATTGTATTACTTTTCTATATTTCTTGTTCAAGTGTTTAACTTGTAAAGATTCTTTTTGTCTGAATAAAAAAAAAAAAGTAGTCTGAAGAAGGTCTGTATAAATGAATATATAAAGGTAAATGAGGAGAGGATAGTGGTCCTTTCCTGAAAGTGAGGTTTTAATTGACTTGATCAGTATCAGTTATTAATTAATGGTTAATGGTGAAAATCATTCAGATGTTTAACTGAAGATCTTGTGTGAATCAAACAGCAAAGACTACTGTTTCTGTACATAAGTACATAAACATCGCCATGCTGGGACAGACCAAGGGTCCATCAAGCCCAGTACCCTGTCTCCGACAGCGGCAAAAAGAACAAATAATTTGTCCCGCCCATCCCAGAAATAGTGGATTATTCACAAGTCCATTCAATAACATTCTATGGCCTTTTCCTTCAGGAAGCCGTCCAAACTTTTTTAAAAGTCCGAAAACCTGCTTATAATCGAACGAGAAAAACGCCCAAGTTCCGACCTAAATCGGGAGATGGACATTTATCTCACAAAAACGAATAACACGATATAATCGAAAGCCGAACTTGGCCGTTTTCAACTGCACTTCATCGCGGAAGCGTACAAAGTTGACGGGGGGCGTGTCGGAGGCGTGATGAAGGCGGGACTGGGGCATGGTTATCACCCGAACAGAGATGGGTGCCTTTTGCCGATAATGGAAAAAAAGTATGCGTTTGTAGCTAGAATATAGGGCACTTTTCCTGGACCCTGTTTTTTCACGAATAAGGCCCCAAAAAGTGCCCTAAATGACCAGATTACCACCAGAGGGAATCGGGGATGACCTCCCCTGACTCCCCCAGTGGTCACTAACCCCCTCCCACCACAAAAAAATGATGTTCACAACTTTTTATTTTCACCCTCAATGTCATACCCACCTCTCTGGCAGCAGTATGCAGGTCCCTGGAACAGTTGTTAGGGGGTGCAGTGGACTTCAGGCAGGTGGACCCAGGCCCATCCCCCCCCTACCTGTTACAATTGTGCTGCTTAATGCTTAGTCGTCCAACCCCCCCAAACCCACTGTACCCACATGTAGGTGCCCCCCTTCACCCCTTAGGGCTATAGTAATGGTGTAGACTTGTGGGCAGTGGGTTTTGATGGGGATTTGGGGGGCTCAACACACAAGGGAAGGGTGCTATGCACCTGGGAGCTCTTTTACCTTTTTTTTGTTTTTGTAAAAGTGCCCCCTAGGGTGCCCAGTTGGTGTCCTGGCATGTGAGGGGGACCAGTGCACTACGAATCCTGGCCCCTCCCACGAACAAATGCCTTGGATTTATTCGTTTTTGAGCTGGGCACTTTCATTTTCCATTATCGCTGAAAAGCAAAAACATCCAGCTCACAAATTGTCGAATAAAACATGGACGTGTATTTTTTTCAAAAATACGGTTTGGTCCGCCCCTTCACGGACCCGTTCTCGGAGATAAACGCCCATGGAGATAGACGTTTTCGTTCGATTATGTCAACTGTCTTAACCACTTTTTCCGGCTCGCTGATCTTATCTCATGGTTTCCAATATCATCTCTATGCTGACGACACCCAGCTTTATCTCTCCACACCAGACATCACGGCGGAAACCCAGGCCAAAGTATCGGCCTGCTTATCCGACATTGCTGCCTGGATGTCCAACCGCCACCTGAAACTGAACATGGCCAAGACAGAGCTTATTGTCTTTCCACCCAAACCCACTTCTCTTCTCCCTCCACTCTCTATCTCAGTTGATGGCACCCTCATCCTCCCCGTCTCATGTGCCTGCAACCTCTGAGTCATCTTCGACTCCTCCCTCTCCTTCTCTGCGCATATCCAGCAGATAGCCAAGACCTGTCGCTTCTTTCTCTATAACATCAGCAAAATTCACCCTTTCCTCTCTGAGCACACCACCTGAACCTCTCGCCTTGACTACTGCAACCTACTCCTCACTGGCCTCCCACTTAGCCCATCTATCCCCCCTTCAATCCGTTCAGAAACTCTGCTGCACATCTTATCTTTCCGCCTGGACCGATATCACCCCTCTCCTCAAGTCACTTCCTGGCTTCCGATCAGGTACCGCATATAGTTCAAGCTTCTCCTACTAACCTACAAATGCACTCAATCTGCAGCCACTCATTACCTCTCTACCCTTATCTCCCCTTACGCTCCTACCCGAAACCTCCGCTCAAAGGACAAATCCCTCCTCTCTGTACCCTTCTCCACCACCGCCAATTCCAGGCTCCGCCCTTTCTGCCTCGCCTCTCCCTATGTGTGGAATAAACTTCCTGAGCCCATACGCCAAGCCCCCCTCCCTGCCCATCTTCAAATCCTTGCTCAAAGCCCACCTCTTCAATGTCGCCTTCGGCACCTAACCATTATACCTCTATTCAGGAAATCTAGACTGCCCCAATTTGATTGTCTGCACATTTTGTCCATTAGATTGTAAGCTCCTTTGAGCAGGGACTGTCCTTCTTTGTTAAACTGTACAGCACTGTGTAACCCTAGTAGTGCTTTAGAAATGTTAAGTAGTAGTAGTAGAGTCTAACTACGCATTGAGTGAAGGAAACTTTCCTCCGATTCGTTTTAAATTTACTACACTGCAGCTTCATTGCTTGCCCCCTTGTCCTAGTATTTTTGGAAAGCGTAAACAGACGCTCCACATCGACCTGTTTCATTCCACTCATTATCTTATAGACCTCTATCAAATCTCTCCTCAGCTGCCTTTTCTCCAAGCTGAAGAGCCCCAGCCTCTTCAGTCTTTCCTCATAGGGAAGTCGTCCAATCCCCTGTATCATCTTTGTTGCCCTTCTCTGCACCTTTTCTAATTCCACTATATCTTTTTTGAGGTGTGGTGACCAGAATGAACACAATACTCGAGGTGCAGTCATGTCACGCTCCGCGCCTGTCACGAACAGTGAGCCCTTGGACCACTACCAACAGCCGGCAGTGGCAGGAGAACCCCTCAAGCAGGCAGCAAGACACAGACCAGACAGGAACAGCAAGACAGAGGAAGCAGCAGAGGCAACACAAGCCGGACCAGGCAACACAGGAGCCCTAGACTTCACCTGCACTTAGCCACTATTCACCAAGAGTTGAGCCCCTGGCTGCAGGTGGCTGGCAGGACTTACCGAACCGGGCAGCGCTGGACTGGAACAGAAACACAGGCCGTGAGCAGGAGAAACGTCCAGGAGTCAAACAAGGTCTTGGTGGGCAGCAGCAGTAGAATAATCCAGTGAGCAGGTCGGGTCCTGGGCGGGCAGCAAGCAGAGGGAAATCCAGTAAACAATCCGGGTCAAGGCAGGCAGCAAGCAGAAGAAAAATAAGTCAGAAAACAAGCAAGGTCTAGCTGACACGAGAAGTAGCAAAGTAGTGCTGCAACAAAACTCTCACAGACTAAGAATCCACTGAGGACCTCTGTTGCAAAGCAAACTAGAAAGCTACCAGGTGGCTAATAAAGGCAAACAACAAGGGCGGTCACCCGGTACGGGTACTGCTTAGTTCCAAAAAGTTCCAAGACATACTGGAGGGCTGGAAGATCCGGACCGGACCGGAGTACCTCTGGACCATGGGAAACAGCCAGCAATCAGCCCATGACAGTCACCAGCTCCAGCCACCAGGTGGCCGTTTGAATGAGAGCAGGAAGCATAGGCACTATCGTAACAGTACCTCCCCCTCAAAGCCCCCCCGGGCTTCACAGGGGTTCGAGGTCTCCACGGATACCTCCACTGGCATCTGCCGTTGAGTTTAGGCAAACACTCCCCGACCACAGTACTAGGCAAGGGTCGAGAGATGGTCGGTTGAGGGCAAGGCTGGACTTTGTCACCCACGCTGGATCGAATGCCCAGGCCCCTGGTGGAAGGCTATACCCCGATACCTGTGCTGGAGGCTATACTGAGAACCCTTAGATCTCCGAATATCAGGACTGTCCTGACCCTTTGGCCATGGGCCCTGTCTTTTAGGCAGGGTACGAGACACCCTGCCTTGAGGACTCTTCTTCACGTCCTCATTGGATGGCGTCTGGGGGTTGGATGTGTTGCAGGCTCCCACTTGGAATTGACTGAACTGGGGTGAAATATAAACACAGTGCAGACCCATTGGAGAAGCATCAGAGTCCTGGGACTGTGAGTCGCTAATATCCGTCCAAGCGTCTGGGTCTTGATCCTGCTGTTCATTGTCTGAGCCACTGGCATCCGGAGAGAGGCAAAGTCTCCTGCAAGACTCACCCCAGTCCAAGATCTCACCCTTACCCCAGTCTATGATCGGATTGTGTCTCTGCAGCCAGGGTAGCCCCAACACAATGGGTTGCACTGCTGACTGGAGGATGTACAGGGAAAAGTCTTCCCTGTGATCACCAATACATAAGCTCACCGGGGTTGTCTGGGTGTTGACATATCCTTGAATGCGTCCATAAACTGAAAAGAGCGGAATGGTCTTAGATAATGTTTGTATAGGGATGTTGAATTGATGAACCAAGGACTCCGCTATAAAGTTCCCACCAGCCCCAGAGTCCAGAAAAACCTCAATATGCTCCTCTCCATGACCCAGATCAAGCACGGCTGGTACTAGGAGTTGGTACGAAGAATGCCAGAAGACAGGCTTACGATGGTGCCGGCCGTCAGCCCCTGACCCAGGGTGCAGGTTTAAAGTAGACACCTGGCCGCATAGTGTCCCGTATCACCACAATATAGACAAAGGTTGAGGGTCCAACGCCTCTGTTTCTCTTGCATCATGAGGGAGGTATGCCTTAATTGCATTGGTTCTGCAGGTGGTAGGGGAACAGCCTCCTGGCCACTAGAAGACGGTGGCACCCACCGATGGCTAGAAGTTTTATTCCCCATCTTTTCTGAGGCGCGCTGTTCTTGGTTACGCTCCTGAAACCAAATATCAATCGTAGTGCAGAGTCTAATTAACTCATCCAACCCACTAGGGAGTTCACGTCCGGCCAACTCATCCTTAATGTGGGGCGCCAACCCCTGCCAGAAAGTCACGACCAGGGTCTCATTACTCCAGGTTAACTCAGACGCCAGGGTGCGGAACATAATGGCATAGTCGCCTAGAGTCCGTGTACCCTGCTTTAACCTCAAGAGTGCCGAAGTAGCGGAGGCCACTTTCCCGGGCTCCTCGAACACTCGTTTAAACTGGTCCAGGAAACTGCGGAGATCCTGAAGCACCAGGTCATTCCTCTCCCACAGAGGAGACGCCCATGCTAGAGCTTGCCCGGACAGCAATGACATAATGTAAGCTATCCGGTTCTATCAGAAGGAACGTCCCGGGACTAGAGTTCAAAAATTATCTCACACTGAGGAAACCCCTACAGTCCTTGGGATTACCGTCATATCTCGGGGGGTGACTTGAGACGGATCCCTGACGTGCCCGGCACCGCACCTGGAGAGGAAGGCGCCAAACCTTGAGGCACCTCCGGGTCCGGGTGTCGTGGCTGTATCATTCCCTGTAGATAATTCATCCGGGCATGCAAATCTTTAGTGAGTCCCTCCATACGCGCAAATATTTCTTTAGCAAGCCCTTCCAGACGGGGGTTTAATTCATTATAGAGGGAAAAAAGCTGCTTCAACAGCCCGACTGAGTCCTCCGAGCTCATGGCCTTGCAATCTGTCACGCTCCACGACTGTCACGAACAGTGAGCCCTTGGAGCACTACCGACAGCCGGCAGTGGCAGGAGAACCCCTCAAGCAGGCAGCAAGACACAGACCGGACAGGAACAGCAGGACAGAGGAAGTAGCAGAGGCAACACAAGCCGGACCAGGCAACACAGGAGCCCTAGACTTCACCTGCACTTAGCCACTATTCACCAAGAGTTGAGCCCCTGGCTGCAGGTGGCTGGCAGGACTTACCGAACCGGGCAGCGCTGGACTGGAACAGAAACACAGGCCGTGAGCAGGAGAAACGTCCAGGAGTCAAACAAGGTCTTGGTGGGCAGCAGCAGTAGAATAATCCAGTGAGCAGGTCGGGTCCTGGGCGGGCAGCAAGCAGAGGGAAATCCAGTAAACAATCCGGGTCAAGGCAGGCAGCAAGCAGAAGAAAAATAAGTCAGAAAACAAGCAAGGTCTAGCTGACACGAGAAGTAGCAAAGTAGTGCTGCAACAAAACTCTCACAGACTAAGAATCCACTGAGGACCTCTGTTGCAAAGCAAACTAGAAAGCTACCAGGTGGCTAATAAAGGCAAACAACAAGGGCGGTCACCCGGTACGGGTACTGCTTAGTTCCAAAAAGTTCCAAGACATACTGGAGGGCTGGAAGATCCGGACCGGACCGGAGTAACCTCTGGACCATGGGAAACAGCCAGCAATCAGCCCATGACAGTCACCAGCTCCAGCCACCAGGTGGCCGTATGAATGAAAGCAGGAAGCATAGGCACTATTGTAACAGGTCACACCATGGAGCGATACAACGGCAGAATAATATCCTCATTTTTGTTTTCCATCCCTTTCCTAATAATACCCAACATTCTATTTGCTTTCCTAGCTGCAGCAGACACATTGAGCAGAAGGTTTCAACGTATCATCAACGATGACACCTAGATCCCTTTCTTGGACCGTGACTCCTAACGCTGAACCCTGCATGACGTAGTTATAGTTTGGGGTTCCTCTTTCCCACATGCATCACTTTGCACTTGTTCACATTAAATGTTATCTGCCATTTAGATGCCCAGTCTCGTAAGGTCCTCTTGTAATGTTTCACAATCTTCCCCCGATTTGATGACTTTGAATAACTTTGTGTCATCAGTAAATTTGATTACCTCACTAGTTACCCCCATCTCTAGGTCATTTATGAATATGTAAAAAGCAGAGGTCCCAGCACAGATCCCTGAGGGATCCCACTAACTACCCTTCTCCATGCGAATATTGACCTTTTAACCCTACTCTGTTTCCTATCTTTCAACCAGTTTTAATCCACAGTAAGACACTACCTCCGATCCCATGTCCCTCTAATTTCCTCTGTAGTCTTTCATGAGGGACCTTATCAAACGCCTTCTGAAAATCTAGATACATAATATCAACCAGCTCACCTTTGTCCACATGTTTGTTTACCCCTTCAAAACAAAAATGCAGCAGATTGGTGAGGCAATCACTATATCCATGTTGACTTTGTCCTATTAGTCCATGCTTTTGAATGTGCTCTGTAATTTTGTTCTTGATAATAGTCTCTACCATTTTGCCCGGCACCGACGTCAGACTCACCGGTCTATAATTTCCCTGATCTCCTCTGGAACCTTTTTTAAATATCGGTGTTACATTGGCCACCCTCCAATCTTCCGGTACCACACTCGATCTTAAAGATAAATTACAAATCGCTAACAGTAGCTCTGCCAGCTCAATTATTTTGCTCTATCAGTACCCTGGGATGAATACCATTCGGTCCAGGAGATTTGCTACTCTTCAGTTTGCAGAACTGCTCCATTACGTCTTCCAGGTTTACAGATATTTCATTAAGTTTTTCCGACTCGTCAGCCTCAAATACTCTGTCCGGCACCGGTATCCCTCCCAAATCTTCCTCAGTGAAGACCGAGGCAAAGAACTCATTTAGTTTTTCTGCTATTTCTTTGTCTTCCTTGATCACCCCTTTTACACCCCAGTCTCCAGCGGGCCAACCGATTCTTTTGCCGGCTTCCTGCTTTTAATGTATCTAAAAAAATTTTTACTATCAGTTTTCGCCTCTAGCGCTATCTTTCTTTCAAAATCCCTTTTTGCCTTTCTTATCAGCGCCTTGCATCTGACTTGACATTCTTTATGCTGCTTCTTATTTTCTTCATTCGGTTCTTTCTTCCATTTTCTGAAGGATTCCTTTTTAGCTCCAATAGCCTCCTTTACCTCATTTTTTAACCATGCCGGCTGTCGTTTAGTTTTCCGGCCTCCTTTTCTGATAAATGGAATATGTTTGGCCTGGGCCTCCAGGACGGTGTTTTTGAACAGCATCCATGCCTGTTTTAGGTTTCTAACCCTCTCAGTCGCTCCGCTAAGCTTTTTTTTTTTTTTACCGATCTCATTTTATCATAGCTTCCTTTTTTAAAGTTAAACACTAACATATTTGACTTCCTATGTTTACCTTTTTGAAAGCAAATTTCAAAGGCGATCATGTTATGATCACTGTTCTCAAGCGGCCCCTGGATCGTTACCTCCCATAGCAGATCATGCGCTCCACAAATGACTAAGTCTAGAATTTTTCCTTCTCTCGTCGGCTCCTGTACCAGCTGTTCCATAAAGCTGTCCTTTATTTCATCAAGGAAGTTTATCTCCCTAGCGTGCCCTGATGTTACATTAACCCAATCTATATGGGGGGTAATTAGAACTGAGTGAGGATCCTTCCGAGGTGGTCCAGGAACACATTATTGAACTTACTAATGCATAAAATTAGGTTTCTTGACCAAAAAAGAATATATGTTTTTGAATTACAAGTTTTTCAAAGTTCCCATTTTTTATACCTTGCCCAAGATTCATAAGAATATGTGTAATCCACCGGGCCGACCTATTGTGTCGACCAGAGGATCCTTATTGGAACGCTCAGCACAATTTATTGATAAAATCTTGCAACCTTACATGTTGACCATCAAGTCCTTTGTACAAGATAGCTCACATTTTCTGCGGTTGTTGGAATCCTTGCAGGGGCAGCTCACCCTCAATATGATATTGGTGACTCTAGATGTTTGCGCCCTCTATACATCCATTCCGCAAAGGGAAGCACTACAGGTCTTGGAGCATATTTTAGAATTGAGACCACGGCCCCAATTGATACCCACGGATTTTCTCCTGGAATTGATACAGATCACTCTATTAGAAAATTATTTTACATGCGACCACAAGTATTATTTTCAAAGAACGGGTGTTTCCATGGGAGCGGCTTGTTCACCTTACGATCGCTAATTTATTTATGGAAGCCTTTGAGACAAAATGGATCTATACGTCCAATCTTTTTAGACATGCGATATGCTGGTTCCGTTACATTGACGACATTTTCATTATATGGGGGGGGGGGGGGGGGTACAGAACCCCAGTTATTACAATTTGTCAATGAATTAAATGAATGTCATGAAATTATCAAATTTGAATCCAAACATAGCACCATGGGTATAGCCTTTCTAGATATTTGGGTGGACTTTCTTGATGGTCAACTGGAAAAATCAGCATTTATTAAACCTACTGATAGAAATACCACCTTGCAATTCGAGAGTATGCATCCAGACCATTGTAGGACGAATATACCTTTTGCTCAACTCTTGAGACACAGAAGAATCTGCTCCACTAAAGAGAGGTTTCAAGATCACGCTAATAAACTGGAAACTAAATTGTTAGATCAAGGCTACCCTAAGAAAATTTTATTTATTTATTTTATTGCATTTGTACCCATTATCCCACCTATTTGCAGGCTCAATGTGGCTTACAGAGTGTTGTTATGACATAGTCATGACAGGATCTTGTATAAATGATGTCCACAGCCAAGAAGAGAGCATTCCATAATCATAGAGAATGTCTGTTACATCCAAGAACAGAACCTCAGGATAGAAAGAGGCCAGCCCGTTAGGGAGAGGCTGATCACAACTGAGCTGAGGGCTAACGAGGGTTAAGGTAGAAGGGAAAGGGTTTTGAGGCTGGAGAGCAAGGAAAGGGTTAAGGTAAGGAAGGGTGGGAGGGGAAGTAGGGGGATATAAAGTAGGGTTGCTGACCTGCTATGGATTCCTCAGCAGCAGCTGGAAGGAGAGGTTGGTGAAAGGAGCTGAAATACCTGAATAAAAAATACCTGAATGCAGTTTGAAGAGAGTTAGCTGTTTTTTTTTTCTCCTGGCAGGCACTGCGTTTGCTCCTTGCAGCGGTTGTTTAGCAGCACTCTGTTGGCCTCTGCAGGTAATAGGAGGGTTTTGGTGGTTCTTTAAAAAAAAAACAAAAAACCGAAGCAAAGTGAATAAGAACAGGGGGATGGGGCAGCAACGATGTACGAAGCCAGTGAGGGGGAGGGGGTTGAGAGACCGTGGGGATTTCATGTTGGGATATGGAGGGCTGCACAGTAGCTCCGTTTTTACTGACCTCCTGGGGGTGCCTCGTGGGTTGATGCGGTAAGCAGCAGGGTAGTGACGGGAGGTGGAGCAGTCCTCTAGGCTGTTTTTTCGGCAGGGGCTGACATGAGTGGAAGGATGATAGGGAGCCCTCTTGGAACAGGAACTAGATGGCGCATTTTATTTAATTTGGCGGTGCCCGGTCAGTAGGGGGATGGGGCAGGTTCAGTTTTCATGGTGCGGTGGAATTTTTGCTCGGCCCAGATTAGAACAAGCCTTCCATTGTTTACATTAATCCCAGCACATGGCTCAGGAGCGGGCCGTTGGGGTTTGCGCCATTTTGGGCATCGAGCGGGGATTCCTGCGCGCCTTTTCTCGTGGCGTCGGCGTGCACTGAGACGTAGGGGGGGGCGGGAGTGATCACGTCACGTGTGCTAGGGGAAGTGATGACGTCTGCTACTGAGGCAATTTTTATTCGCTGTTTATTGTAGGCTGCAATTTCGCCGTCTGCCTGCAGATGGCTGACTTGCATAGTAAATGGATCCTATGTGAGGTATATTGAGAATTTTTTCATTCTGGCTGGGTGTTTTGCTGGAGTTCAGCTGCTGACGTTTTCAGTTTTCTTGGGCTCCTATTGCTATTATTATCATCTTTATAACACTACCAGATGCATGCAGCATATACGGGAGATGTAAGGGGTGATTGTATGGTCGTTTTGTGTTGCAAATATCGGAGGCATTTTGATAAGGGGAATGTTTGTTGCCATTTTCATGCTATGCCTGCTGGGACTCATTGCTCTCTATTTTAGTGTTGTGTTTACAGGTATGCCTTCGAAGCGTGCAGTGAAATCAGGAGCCCGGGTTAAATGTGTGGCAGTCCCGGTGACTTCGAGGTCCACTCGCAGTTCTAGGCAGACGCGGATGGCCAGGATGACAACAGAGTCAGTGATGGGGCAATCGTCATCGGAGATGGATGCTCTTATGACGGAGCTCCGCAAGCAAATTGAGCAGCATGGGCTGGCCTCTGTGACCCAGCAACTGCAGACTATGGGAGCGGGAGCATCGGCGGCTCCTGTATCAGTGGACTTGCCGGGTCAAACCGGTAGTACAGCTCCATCAGCAGTTCCAGAGGTGTTTCCGATGGGGCCAGGGGCGCTGTCGGTGGCTCAGCAAGGTCAACCTGGAGGACCTGTGCCAGCAGTGGTGCCTATCGGGCCAGAGGCTCTGTCTGGTGTGGGTAAGTCCCCTGGGGCTGCACCACCACAAGTCATGTCAGGCCCGTCCATGGAAGAGGTCATTAGGAGGGTCATAACTGAGTTTGAGGCTCGGCTCGGGGCAGGTGGGGCCCCGGTTGTCCGGGAGACCGCTTCTGATGGACGGGTTGCCTCGACCTCGGAGGACTCCTCGTTGTTGGCGGTTCCTCAGAGGTCGACGACAGTAGCGGGGACAAGTATGGGGGCTGGGGTAGTTAACCCGCGAAGTGATGTGGTATGTGAGGTGTTTACCTTGTCCAGATGTATATCTAGGACCATGAAAGAGAAGATTTGGAAGAGGGAATACATTGATATCTTTTCCCTCCTTTTACGGGAGACGGAAGAGGACAGTAGTACGGTGCAAGACAAACTTACTCTGCTGTTTGGGGGAGATAGGAAACCTCGGATATTCCGGTCCCTTACGAATTGGATATCCGCATTTCATATCTTTATATCAGTTGTGGTGGAGCATGATCCCTCCCTGAGCCCATATTTGATTAGATATATGGACTCAATCATGAAAGCCCATAGGCGTTATGGAGGATGGGCTTGGCTAAATTATGACATTAGGTTCCGCAAGAGCATGGCTGATGACCCGTCCATTTATTGGCAGCATAGGGTTGTGGACTTATGGCTGGAGGAGATGGTAGCTAATAGGCCGTTGTCCCAAGATAAGGGGTATAGTTTTTGGGACACAACGGGACATAGACCTGGGCAGTCCTTTCTCCAGTCAGGCCAGTCCTTTAGCCAGGCAGGGCAGTCTTTTCTCCAGACAGGGGGAGGGCGGAATTGGCAAGGGGGAAAAGGGGTTTGTCGACTGTTTAATGGGGGACAGTGTACCTGGCACCCATGTAAATTTCGTCACTCCTGTGTCAACTGCAGCGGTGGACATTCGGCCCTGCAGTGTAGAGTTGCAAAGGATAAACGAGGCCAGTCTTTCCAGTCGGCTCAGTTTGCTGACGGAGCTGGCCCCGTATCCCATTAAGCTTGAAGCGATGTCACCTTGGCTGGCGCGTTACCCAGATAGGGTGAGCGCGGCTGCGATCGTGCGGGGATTTCAGTGTGGGTACTCTATTCCGTATAGAGGGCCTTTGCTTCAATCTATTGTTTGTCCTAGGAACTCCAAATCCATTGCAACTTGTCCTCAGGTGGTTTCAGAAAAAATAGGTAAGGAACTGCGCCTCGGACGGGTGGTGGGCCCTTTCACCATCTCCGTATACTGTGATGATTATTTCCCCCATTGGGATCATTCCCAAGAAGGATCCGGGTAAATATCGGCTAATTCACAACCTTTCTTACCCTTTGGGACGGTCGCTGAATGACTTTATTGACCCGGAGGACTGTTCAGTGCAGTATACTTCTTTGGATCAGGCCATACGGATCATTAGGGACCATGGACCAGAGGCGCATTTAGCTAAGGCGGACATTGAGTCAGCTTTTCGCTTGCTGCCCATATGTCCGGATTCTTTTCATTTATTGGGTTTCAGTTTTGAGGGCAATCTATATTTTGATCGGTGCATGCCAATGGGATGCTCCATTTCCTGTGCCTACTTTGAGCAGTTCAGTACGTTTGTGCACTGGGTGGTGGAGCAGGTAGCCCCTGGGGGGGCTCTGGTCCATTACCTGGATGATTTTTTGTGCATTGGCAGAGATGCTCAGCATTGTGCACAGATGTTGCGAATTTTTTCGGAAGTGGCAGGGCAATTTGGCATTCCACTGGCGGCATTCCGTGGGCCCTTCCCGGGTGTTGACCTTTTTGGGAATTGAGCTGGATGTGGGTAGTCAACATTCGCGGCTTCCTGAGGAGAAGATCCTGAAGTTGTTGGCGGCGGTGCGACAGTTGCGGCAGCTTCGCAAGGCCACGCTGAAACAATTTCAGGAACTACTGGGGCTCTTATGTTATGCTACTCGGGTTATTCCCATGGGCCATGTTTTTGCACGGAAACTGGCAATGGCGACTAAAGGGGTGCTGAGAGCACATTATCATATACGGGTCACTAGGGAGATTAATGATGACCTGGGGGTGTGGGAGATTTTTCTGACGCGGTTTAATGGGATATCGTTTTGGCATGATGCCCCTATGACTGCGTCCGCCCTTCACCTCTTTACAGATGCAGCAGGCGGGGAGGGTTTTGGTATTTACTTTCAGGGAGCGTGGTGTGCGGCTCACTGGCCTCAGTCGTGGGTTGAGTTGGGTACTACGAGGGATATTACCTTTTTAGAGCTATTCCCCATCATGGCGACCTTTCACATCTGGGGTCCGGCCTTAGCGAACAGGTCTGTAGTATTCCATTCTGACAATATGGCAGTAGTGGAGGCTATCAACAGACTCTCTGCTCATACTGTACGCACTGTTAACTTGCTTAGGGAAATTGTTTTGCAGTGTTTATGTTTGAATGTTGTGATTCGAGCTCAACATGTGCCGGGCAGAGAAAATGTTTTAGCCAATGCTTTGTCGCGTTTTCAGTTCTCAGATTTCAGAGCTCGCGCGCCTCTGGCCGACCTCAGAGCGACTGCAGTACCAGACAGGGTATGGCGATTTGGCCCGTAGAGGTGTGGGACCTGCTGCTCCAGTCTTTTTCTGAGTCCACGCGGAGAAGATATCTGGCTGCCATCACTTCTTTCCTCAACATCATGCGGGACCTCGGCATTGAGGACGTCTTTAGGGTGGGTGCCATTGTTCAGTTTATACTTTTCTCCCGAGCACAGGGAGTTAGTAAGGCACGGGTAGTGGTTACTCTGGCTAGTATTAGCTTCTTCTCCAAGGCCCTGAGAGTTGAGAATACCACCCGCTAGTCTGTGGTGACTAGGATGATACGGGGCTGGAGTAGAGAGGAGAGCCAGAGGGGTGATTGGAGGCAACCCATTACACAGAGTGAGTTGCGGCAGTTGTTCAGTGCAGCATTGCATGTATGTGCTAGCCCATATGAAGTGTGCCTTTTTCATTCTGCATTTTCCTTGGCTTTTTATGGTGCGCTTAGAGTGAGTGAGCTAGTAGCCAAGTCAAAGTTGGCGCCCCCGGTGATGGGTTTGCTACTAGGGGATGTTACCTTGTACGGGTCATCTCTGCAGTTGGTCATTAGAAAGTCCAAGACTGATCAAATGTCCCGGGGAGTACGTTTTCCTTTGCAACAGCAGGGAGATGACGACACCTGCCCGGTACGCACGTTGAGGGCCTATTTGGCACTCCGACCCCCGGGTGGTACCTGGTTGCTGGTTCATGAAAATGGAGCCCCCCTCACCCGTTTTCAGTTCACGCGGGTTTTATCTTTGTGTGTGCAGAGGGCGGGTATGCCGCCGCGGTGTTTCAGTTCACATTCCTTTAGAATAGGTGCGGCCACTGCGGCGGCTGCTCAGGGTTTGCCTGAGCAGCAAATCATGAACGTGGGTCGCTGGAAGTCCAAAATGTACAAGACCTACATTCGACCTCGGGGTGCTGGGTTGTCCGACTGTTAAGTTTGTTTGCTTACAGCTACCCTCAAATTTATCCTGTTACTGCTTGTCTTCTCTTCTGTCATTATTCACTGTTCATTAATATTTGCTTCGCCTAGTACAGGTGGCCTGGCGGGCAGGCGAAGGATTTGGATTTGCGGCCACTCCTTTGTCTATTGGGCTAGTAGGAGGGCTGCGGTACGACCGACAGGGGGTTTTATTCTGGGCAGGTATCTATTATGTGGTTGGGCTTGAGAGGCATGCGATGGGCGCAGCTATTGCCCACCCTGTTATGGCGGTTCCAGTCACAGGCTGCTCCGCACATTTTGATCTTGCATTTGGGAGGTAATGATTTGGCTCAAGTTAATGGGATCCTCCTGTTGAACACCATGCAGCGGGATCTGTTAGTTGGCAGGTATATGTCCCCAGGTACGCCTGGTGTGGTCGGATATTCTCCCCCGCAGGGTATGGAGGGATGAGCGGCGTCATGCTGCAGTGGAGATGACCAGGAAAAAACTTAATAAGTGGATGGCCAAGTTTATGCCCAGTTTGAAGGGTCATGTTATCACCCATAGCCTTATTAAGGAATCATGTTAAGGTTTATACAGGCCTGATGGGGTTCATTTATCGGATATCGGGCTTGACATCCTGAATTCCGAGTGGCAGGATTATATTGAAGCCATGACTGGGTTCCATACTTGCTAATGGTGCATGGGCCTTTTTTAATTGGGCTTGGGCTGCAGCCAGGTGGGTTGTGGGGGAGCTCACGGCAAACGAGGTTTCGTTACTGTGAGCAGTGGCGGTGATTATCCGGGGACTCTGGTGGTACACAGCAAGTGAGCGCAGAACACTATTATGTTATTGGTGAATAATTGCCCAAATGTTAAGTGCAATACGAAGTACAATGTTATGCCTGAAGGTCGGGTAGGTTTACAGTTAATTCTGTGGGGATATGGCTTGTCTCCTGGCTTGGACGGCCAGGAGGCCAAGAACTTATCCGGGGCGTATCCTTAAACGGGATACACCATAGTCATCGGGTGCTATAAGAAAGCACAGGTCGGCGGTGGGTGTGCTCAGACGGCCCCACCGGCAGCGGATTGGGGCGCATCATGAAGTAAAGCTGTGTACCCCAGGGCTTGAATTTGCCAAGTTATGTATTACGGTAACATGTTAAGTTGCATTATGTGTAATAGAGTTTTAAGTGCCTGGCTGCGGCCTTAATAAATTCCAAATTTAGTCGAAAAAGTGGCTTCTGAGTATTATTGGGGATTATGGGGTGATGAGAGTGTATGCCGAATGCTCCAGTTGATAGAGGAGGTTTTAACATTTGTGACCCGGTTCAATTCCCATTCCAACATTATGACTAAGATCATTAAAAAAACATTTACCTTTATTACGGAAATACCCTGGTTTGCAGAACCTCAGGATTCTATTTGCATTTCAAAGAAGTAGTAATTTAAATGACAAACTACCCAGCTTATTTTCGAAAGAGAAAAACGCCCATATTTCGACCTAAATCGGGAGATGGGCGTTTTTCTCGCAAAAGCACCCAAATCGGTATAATCGAAAGCCAATTTTGGGCATCTTCAACTGCACTCCGTCGCGGGAACAAATAAAGTTGATGGGGGGGTGTCGGAGGCGTGGTGAAGGCGGGACTGGGGCGTGGTTATCGGCGAGGAGAGATGGGCGCGCTCGGCCGATAATGGAAAAAAGAAAGGCGTTTTTAGCGAGAATTTAGGTCACTTTTTCTGGACCCTGTTTTATCACGAACAGGTCCCAAAAAAGTGCCCTAAATGACCAGATGACCACCAGAGGGAATCGGGAATGATCTCCCCTGTCTCCCCCAGTGGTCACTAACCCCCTCCCACCCTAAAAAAGCAAAATGTTTAAATATTTTTTCCAGCCTCTATGCCAGCCTCAAATATCATACCTAGCTCCATGACAGCAGTATGCAGGTCCCTGGAGCAATTTTAGTTTAGTTGGTGCTGCGCGGGACCCATGCAGAGAGCAAAAATCGGAAGAAAAAAAAAACATGCAAGTGCAGTCAGGGACGTCCAAATTAAAACAATAGTAATAGGGGGATTCAAACCAGCCACCTTCTGATTACAAGACCTGTGCTCTAACCACTGCACCACTTATTCAGTTGTTTAGAAGCCCTTCCCTTTCCATTAAGTCCCTCCAAGTTTCTGTCAGCCAATCACAGCTGTTTAGCTGACACCGATGTGCTTTTGAAATACTTTCCCCTGACGCAGCCATTTTGTGGTGAAACAGGGCTCAATGAGAGTGCAAAAAAGGATTAAGCAAGATCATGCATGGATACACAGAAGAAGATTAAGTTTGTTTCACCATCCAAGCTAAGTAACAGTTTTTTTTCGTTATGTTGTATTGTCTTCAGATATGAGTGTTTGAAAGGGTGCTATGGCATACACAGTATGAAAGGAGTTTATGTGGAGTTTTTTTGAGACTGATGATTAAGGAGGTCCCCTCTCTAACTAAAAGGCGTGTCCTTTAAAAAGAGGAGTGTCCGGTTTCACTGAGGTCTTGTTTCTCCACCAACTTTCATAATTGGGAGTCTATATTCACCCTTGAACACCATTGTAGAATCTTCAGAATTGTGGTGATCATATTCTACAAGTTCCATAATTTGCAGGGTATTTAAAATCACCCATTATTATTGCATTGCCTACTTTATTAGCGTCACTAATTTCCTTTAACATGACTGCGTCCGTCTGCTCATCCTGGTCGGGCGGATGGTAGTATACCCCTATCACCATTCTTTTCCCCTTAACACTTGGAATTTCGATCCACAATGATTCCAAGGGGTCTTTTGTTTCCGGCAGAATTTTCAATCTATTTGAATCAAGGCTCTCGCTAATATACAGTGCTACTCCTCCCCCAATCCGGTCCACCCTATCACTACAATATAATTTGTACCCCAGTATGACAGTGTCCCACTAGTTATCCTCCTTCCACCAGGTCTCAGAGATGCCTATTATGTCCAATTCTTATTTCAGTGCAATATATTCCAATTATCCCATCTTATGTCTTAGGCTCCTAGCATTTGCATATAGACACTTCAAGCTAGGCTTGTTATTCCTTATTACAGCATGTTGATTACTTGACAGTAATAATTTGCTATCTTTTGTCTGGTTTTTGTTTTTTTTATTTATGGACATTGAATCTACTACAGTCTCTTTTTCATACTCACTATCAATAAATCCTGTCTTCTCAGTTTGGGCGATATCTTTGCAAGATACCTTATTCCAAACTATACGCTTGTGTGCAACTGTCGGCCTTCCCCCTGTTCCTAGTTTAAAAGCTGCTCTACCTCTTTTTTAAATGTTGATGCCAGCAGCCCGGTCCCATCCCGGTTAAGGTGGAGCACATCCTTTCGGAATAGGTTCCCCCTTCCCCAGAATGTTGTCCAGTTCATGACAAATCTAATACCCTCATCCACACAATAAGACTCCGGAGCTGTGCCTGTCTCTTGGGCCCTGTGCGTGGAACGGGAAGTATTTCAGAAAATGCCACCCTAGAGGATCTGGATTTGAGCTTTCTTCTTATAAGTCTAAATTTGGCTTCCAGAACTTCTCTCACACATTTTCCTGCATCATTGGTACCCACATGTACCAAGACAGCCGGCTCCTCCCCAGCACTATCTAAAATCCCGTCTAGGTGACGCGTGAGGTCCGCCACCTTCGCACCAGGCAGGCAAGTCACCAGGCGATCCTCCCGTCCACCAGCCACCCAGCTATCTATATGCCTAATGATTGAATCACCAACCACAACAGCTGTCGTATCCTTTCCTTCCCGGGCAGTACCTGACGACATATCCCTGGTGCGGGAGGTTAGTCCATTCCCAGGTCCATTTCACCAACCGGGAGATACTCATACATGTGGCACTCGATGCAAAAGACTGGGTAGCATCCCACTCACTGCTGGTCTGCTGACTCCATTTTCTTGTTTTCAAGTTTTCAATCTTGTAAGAGTTGCTGCAGTATTAAGAATATTAGTCTGATATAGGAGTCTTTTTGTTTATATATGGTATTATATGATCCGTGTACTGTTTCCTCCTTAAATGGTAATGAATGGTAATGTAAGAGCACTCCTAGCTTATTACCCTAATTAGACTACTTGCTATAAATGTAGAGTAGTCCCAGGGGTGGGTGGGAAGACTAAACTAGATCCTGCAGTGCCTGCTAGACGCTATCTGTTAATGTAAATTAATCAGATTACTTCACTTGGTAGAAAACACAGTTCCAGGGAGAGCACTTTTATGACAATTTCAGCACACAGAAATCACCAGCACAGAAATTCAACACAGTTTTAAGAAGAAACCACAGCACAAAATCAAAATTAGCAATTATAGATTAGTTAATGGATAGAGAGGCTTAGAGAGGACAGCAAGTGAAGGAACAGCAAGTGAAAGAACAGTGTTTTTTTTCCTATGTTTGTTTTAGGTGAGATATAGAATCAAAAACAGTTTTATAAGAAAAACTTTTTAAAACACATTTAGCCTCAGCCACCAATTCAAACCAGGTCTGAATATCCCCAGCACAGCCAACAGGTCCAAGGTAAGTATTTGGTGTTCCCTTCCCTTTTCTTAATTATGTTGTCTCCATTACCTTCCCTCCAGTAATTTATTTAAGCCAAGGAGGAGGTACTTCAACTGACAATTTAATTTTGGAAAACAGGCTGGGTGCGCCTTGCACCCACTAAACTGCTAGAAAATCCATACTGACCATACAGTGTTTCCAGATATCTCATTCTCTCAATGATATCTCTCGGTGTTGTGGCCAAACACGCAGAGGTACAAGAGAGGATGTGCTAAATTCTCCCAAAGATTGATAAGATTTTAAATTTTGGAAGTTACAGAAGAATTCTATGTTACTTGCCTTTGTCTGGTCTGTAAGTAAACAAATGTTGCTAGATATGTGAAAGCCAACCATGGACATAAATGCACAAGATTATAAGCTTTCTTGAGTTTGCACATGAATTTGAGTTATTGCTGGAAAAAAACACTTTTGAGTTTTTGAATAATATTTAATGATTGTGTATCTGTACTCCAGGAGGAAATGAAGTTCATTTTCCTATTTGCTTTAGTGATAAAAGTAATCCTTTTTCTTGCAAAGGTTGTATAGCAAGGAATGAAAATCACATGTATAAAGCATTCACCTTCCATGTAGAGAACAGATTTAATTATAGAAGACGACGGATAAAGTGCACCAGGAGACTGGACCAAAATTGGATTCAGAGTCTGCCATTATCTTTATAAATGGGAGAAACAAGCTAAATGGGGAGGCAGGGTTAACATTAAGTGAGATAGTTACTGGAAAGTCGAATTAAAAAGAGCATTTTTTGTACATGTGCCACCAGATTTAAAATAAATTTGTGTTTAATTGCAAAAGGCCTAATCCGCACAACACAGTCTTATCATTCACAGCTGTCTTTCTCAAATAAGGCCAAGAAACCATGCCATCAGGTGCAACCTAGTGAAATTGCCCCATGTAAGCCGCATTGAGCCTGCCATGAGTGGGAAAGCACGGGGTACAAATGTAACAAAAAAAAAAACCTAGTGAAATGTCTGTCAGGATCCTCTGCTACCAGAAGTACCAACCAAATGCTGAATGTGATCTGAGAAGAGAGCAAAGATTCTAATACTAATAATATAATGGGGACAAATAACCTGGCCAACAATAGCAAGTTTGGAGCACAGAGAGTGTTCCAGAAGCTTGGGGAAGGACTCAAGTCTTTAGTGCGGACTGCAGCTTTTTCTGAAGTTATTCCTACATATGGGAAGAGAAAGGAAAGAGCACGCTGCTCGGTGCACCGCCTAAGGTGTAAGCTAAAGGTGCGCACCTTAGCATGTGCCTTTGAGCAGTGACTGGTATAGGACTGGTATCACTATTTGATGATGGGAAATCCCAACTTTTTCTTTTCCTTTTTTTTTTTTCCTGGCACTGCTACCATGAAATGGTTTTTATATCTTTTTATAGCCCTCTTGGGCCTGAGTGACTTGAGTGCTTACAATTTGGAATCTGCTGGTCAGGATATTCCTATTCTATGTTCAACAAATCATAAGTTTAAAACTAGGAAAGAACTAAAAGTTGAAAACACTTGGTTGATTTACTGTTCTTCCTATTCTTTAAATACTATTGAACGAGTTACTGGCAACGTAAGAATGGATTGAAACAACCACAAAGAGACAGTTCTAATTTGCATATTATTATATGTGATTTTGCTGAATCTTACATAAGAACATAAGTGTTTGCCATATTGGGACAGACCAAATGTCCATCAAGTCCAGTATTCTGTTTCCAACAGTGGCCAATCCAGGTCATAAGTACCTAACAAGATCCCAGAACAGTAAAACAGATTTTATGCTGCTTGTCCTAGGAATAAGGAGTGGATTTGCCCATCATAATAATGGCTTATGGACTTTTCTTTTAGAAATGTGTCCAAACGTTTTTAAACCCTACTAAGCTAACTGCTTTTATCATATTCTGTGACAATGAATTCCAGAGTTTAAATACTTGTTGAGTGAAGAACTATTTTCTCCAATGTTTTAATTTTACTACTTAGCAGCTATATTCCCCAATTGAATTTTGGACATTTTCAGCAGAAAGTCCAAAGCTGGACTTAAAAATGCCCCTCTTTGTATCTCAATACTCTAGCATGGTTATTCTTTATGATATCAATCTTCCTCTTGAACAAGACTTAGATCCTAGGATTATGGGTTTCAAAACGTTTTAACTTCTTGTGATTTATCTTATTAATTCTCATCCTCTTTATTTGATTTCTGATGTTACATGGTTGCAGTGGTGTAGCAAGGGCGGGGCGGTGGGGGCGGTCCGCCCCGGGTGTCATCGAGTGAGGGGGTGCTCCGCTCCCGCTGCTCCGCCTTAAAAAAAAATTTTTTTTGAAGCGCCGGAAAGTGGCAGGCAGCGCGCCTTGCGTCTGCCCTGCTAGTAAAGAAGATCTCGCTGACGTCGTCACCCTTCCCACATTGAGTCCCGCCCGCCCTCTGAGGCAACTTCCTATTACCGCGAGGGCGGGCGGGACTCAATGTGGGAAGGGCGATGACGTCAGCGAGATCTTCTTTACTAGCAGGGCAGACGCAAGGCGCGCTGCCTGCCACTTTCCGGCGCTTAGAAAACAATTTTTTAAAGCAGGACAGGGTAGGAGAACGGATCTCGGGTCGGGGGGGGACTCAGAGGGGAGAAGGGGATTGGGGGTGGGGTGGGGGCGCTCAGAGGGGTGCTTAAACGGGATTAGGGAGGGTGGGAGAGCATCAAGGAGGGGAGAAGGGGATTGGGGAAGGGTGGGGGAGCTCAGAGGGGTGCTCAAAGGGGATTAGGGAGGGTGGGAGAGCATCAAGGAGGGGAGAAGAGGATTGGGGAGGGGTGGGGGAGCTCAGAGGGGTGCCTAAAGGGGATTAGGGAGGGTGGGAGAGCATCGAGGGGAGAAGGGGATTGGGGAGGGGTGGGGGAGCTCAGAGGGGTGCTTAAAGGGGATTAGGGAGGATGGGAGAGCATCGAGGGGAGAAGGGGATTGGGGAGGGGTGGGGACCTCAGAGGGGTGCTTAAAGGGGATTAGGGAGGGTGGGGGAGCTCAGATGGGTGCTCAGAGAGGGGAGAAAGGGATTGGGGGGGAGGGGAGTGCTCAGATGGGAGAAGGGGTCTGAAGCTGGAACTGGGGTCTGACATGGGGGCAGGAGGGAAAATGGGTCCATGCCTGGGGCAGGTGGAAGAATGGGTCTGGGGCTGAAAGGGGGGGGATGCAAGGCATGTGGTGGATGAAGGAGACTGGAACTGGGGGCTGAAAAGAGGGGGCAGAGAGAGAGAGGGGACAGATCCTGGATGGAAGGGGGGCACGTGAGGGAGGGCAGACCCTGGACGGATGGGAGAGGGAGGGCAGACGGATTGAAGGGGCAGAGAGAAAGGGCAGATGGTGGGTGGAAGGGGAGAGAGAAAGAGGGCAGACTGGGGCAAATGGTGGATGGAAGGGGCAGAGATAGAGGCCAGATGTTGATGGAAGGGGGAGAGAGAGATGGCAGACTGGGGCAGATGGTGCATGGAAGGGGCAGAAGTGGATGGAAGGGAGAGAGGGCAGACAGTGGATGGAAGGGGCAGAGAGAGAGGGCAGACACTGGATGGCAGAGAGAGAGCGAAGACAGATGCTGGATAGAAGGAAGACAGTGAAAAGATGAGGAAAGCAGAAACCAGAGACAATGAACTGTAAATATATATTTTTATTTTTTTGCTTTAGGATAAAGTAGTATTGTAGCTGTGTTAATTAATGTTTATAATAGAACATGTAAATAAGGTAATCTTTTTATTGGACTAATTTTAATACATTTTACTTTCGGAGAACAAAACCCCCTTCCTCAGGTCAGGATAGGACATTGTAACAGTACTATACTGAATTGACCTGAGGAAGGAGGTTTTGGCCTCTGAAAGCTAAATGTATTAGTCCAATAAAATGATATTATTTGTTTTATTTCTATTTGTTAATTTGTAAAGTGGTGATTGGTATTTGTTAGTTTTTTCAAATTTACATCTGCTGTCTTTATATTTTGCACAGTACTAGAGGACATTTTCTGTTTCTGTGGTGTTGCATTGTATGCAGAGTCTGGCATCGGGGGTTCAGTTTAATTTTTGTCTAAATAGAAAGTTTATGATTACTTATTCTATAGTGGATTAGGGTGTATCTATTTGTGAAAAAGACATGGCTTTCGGTTGGCATTGACTGTGCAGGATCGACGATCTGTACAAATCTGTCTGTTTTCGTTTTACAATAGGTGAATTGATGTTCTAGTGCTCACTGTAGTGTTTAAGATGCATTCCTTTTCCTTGTGTGACTCGTACAAATGACTGCTTATGGTATGGTAGAATTGCTCTATAGGTCCTGAGTGTTTTGTATTCTCGGTATGCCTAGTACTGGATTTCGGGGGGGGGGGGGGGGGGGGGGTGTTAAAAAATGACCGGCCCCGGGTGTCAACTACCCTAGCTACGCCACTGCATGGTTGCCTGTTCCTTGGTCTGACCATTTTATGTCCTAGTTTAATCATCATGTTAATAGGACATGTGTTACTAATAAGTAACCTAAATGTACCATTAGGACACGAGGAAAAATAGATGCCACTAAATTTCGGCCTCTAGTTTCTGATCATATTAATATAGGTCAGGCAGATATGATTACTATGAAAAAAGGCTGGGATCAGACAATTGAAGCTGCTCTAATTCAATTGCACCTTTGAAATCTCAGTAAGTAAGGCCTGTTTTATGTTTTAGTGAGGGTCCCTTTTACTAAGGTGTGCCGAAAAATAGCCTGCACTGGTGTAGGCACGTGTTTTGGTCACTCGCAGGTCCATTTTTCAGCGTTCCTGGAAAAAAGGCCTTTTTTTGTGGCAAAAAATGGACACGTGTCAAAATTAAAACCGGTGTGTGTCCATTTTTGTCCACCTTACCACCACCCATTGACTTGGCGGTAAGGTCTCACATGCTAACTGGGCGGTGTCAGTGCGCGTAAACTGCCACTTACTGCTAGGTAAGCGCCACATGATAAAAAATAGAAAATATTTTCTACCGTGTGTTTTGTACGCACATCAAAAATGGAATTACCGCCTGGGGCACGTGGTAGCCAGGTGGTAGTTCCAATTTCACGCACATTGGACATGTGTAGGCACCTACGCGCCTTAGTAAATGGGCCCCTGAGTCATTAAGGGATTGGAAACAGAAATGTAGGTGTTTGGAAAGGAGTTGGAGAAAAAATCAGGTTATCTCTGTTAAACTTAGAGGAAGGCTTTGAAATCTTATAAATTTCATGTAGCAGAGGCTTTGAAACAGGGGCGTAGCCAGACCTCGGTGGGAGGGGGCACTGTTTAGCTGCCTCCCCCCACCGCCGACCCCCCCCCCCCCCCCCCCCCGCCACTTTGGACCCCCCGCCGCCGCAACCGCAAACCCCCCCCCACCGCCTGCCCCCTGCCCCGCCACCGCAGAGTCTTCTTCAGCGCCGGTCGACTCCGGCGCCTTCGTCGTGTGATCATCTGTTTCTGACGCCTTACGTCCTGCACCGTGCATGTAGTGAATTTATTTGGGGTTATATGTCCCCTAAATCTACAGTCCTGCCTGGTATTGCAGAAAGAACTCAGAGAAGGCTATTACCAATTACATCTGACTCTTCTCATTTCATAGAACAGTGCACCTGTTCCTAACTGAACCAGAAGGTCATTTACAGATATTAATAAAGAGGAGGGATAGTTTGATTCAAAGAGTTATAAATTTATTTACTTACCAAAGCAATATACAAGTGGCATGCACAATCAATTAGTTATACGAATACAATATACCAGCTGCACATAGGTGCTTTCTGGGTCTTAGTCTTTTATGATATTTTTTTACCACTTAAAAGTATTCGTGGGAAAGCAATTGAGTAATTTGCCAAATCTGATGCGCTAGATTGGTTTCTCATGGAGAGAGAGAAGTGGCCGCCCCTCTCTAGCTTGAAGCAAGAAGTACACTAACTTTTATACGTTCATTCAGGATACAGGTAATATGACAGATCTGATTGGATCTGTGTTAATGTCATGGTTAACACTGATTGGCTAAGGTAATGGATGTTTACTGGAAAAGCTATCAAAAGACCACCCCTTACTGGGAGACGATGTCATGTTCTTGCAAATCCCCTCATTTCTGCATTTTTGACCATATCTTCCTGAAAACTCTTTCTATATGGGCGCCTATATCCGTGGGCGCCTATTTCTGTGAACAAGACAACCCGTATTTTCGAAAAAAGATGGGCGCCCATCTTTTTTCCAATAATACGGGTTGTGCGGTGCAAATGCCGTTTTTCAGCTGGACGCTATCGGTTTTCAGCGATAATGGAAACCGAAGGCGCCCATCTCAAAAACGAACAAATCCAAGGCATTGGGTCATGGGAGGAGCCAGGATTCGTAGTGCACTGGTCCCCCTCACATGCCAGGACACCAACTGGGCACCCTAGGGGGCACTTTTACAAATTAAAAAAAACAGTAAAAGAGCTCCCAGGTGCATAGCACCCATCCCTTGTGTGCTGAGCCCCCCCAAATCCCCCCAAAACCCACTGCCCACAAGTCTACACCATTACCATAACCCTAAGGGGTGAAGGGGGGCACCTACATGTGGGTACAGTGGGTTTTGGGTTTTTTTGGAGGGCTCAGCATTAACCAGCACAAGTGTAACAGGTGGGGGGGGGGGGGGGGGGGGGGGATGGGCCTGGGTCCGCCTGCCTGAAGTCCACTGCACCCACTAACAACTGCTCCAGGGACCTGCATACTGCTGTCAGGGAGCTGGGTATGACATTTGAGGCTGGCATACAGGCTGGAAATAAAAAGTTTTAAAAGTTGTTTTTTTTTTGGTGGGAGGGAGTTAGTGACCACTGGGGGAGTCAGGGGAGGTCATCCCCGATTCCCTCTGGTGGTCATCTGGTCATTTAGGGCACTTTTTTGGGACTTGTTCGTGAAAAAAAGGGTAAAAAAAAGTGCCCTAAATTCTCGCTAAAAACGGCTATTTTTTTTCCCTTATCAGCGAAAGCCGCCCATTTCTGTTCGGCTGATAACCACGCCCCAGTCTTTCACCACGCCTCTGACACACACCATCAACTCTGGCCGTTTCCATGACGGAGTGCAGTTGAAGACGCCCAAAATCGGCTTTCGATTATACAGATTTGGCCGCCCACGGGAGAAAGCCCATCTCCCGATTTGGGTCGAAATATGGGCGTCTTTCTCTTTCGAAAATAAGCTGGCTGGTCACCTTCCTGTGAAACAAAACCAAAAAGTACCAGGGGCCCTCAAAAAAAGGTCAAAAAAACTTTTAATCATGTACTTGGATAAAACAAGGAAACAAAGGGGCAGACGATCTGCAAGCTCCAAGATGAAAAATATACAAAGCAGATCGTTGATGGATAAAAATGATTTTAATAATAAATTAGAATATGCATACAATAGCCCGACACAGGCCGGCATTCTGGGAGATAAGTGACTGTCTGATTGATTGTATGCTATTGATCATTGGTTTCAACATCTCTGAGAGAGCCGTTTTTTCAAGATATCAACTGTATATTATATCACAGTTGCTTTTATCATTTTACTCTTCCTTTGGTAGTGGAGAAACATTGAAGAGCCCCTGAGGCAGCCCAGTAGGGCGAAACACGGCCTGTGTCGGGCTATTGTATGCATATTCTAATTTATTATTAAAATAATTTTTATCCATCAACGATCTGCTTTGTATATTTTCCATCTTGGATAAAACAATCCTTGAATGGGCCCGACATGGTCCGTGTTTCGGCGCACAGCGCTTGCGTCAGGGGTCACGGAGTCTCGTAGTCTAGGTACAGCTGTGCTTTATGATATAAAGCGTTTGCTGAGAGCGATATACTGCGCCGCTGTGTTATCCCTTCGCATCAGATCAAACATACAAATCCATATAAGCGAACTTCTTTGGTGGCATAGTCAGTGAAAGAAGCTTCTTTCACTGACTACGTGACCAAAGAAGTTCGCTTATAAGCTGAAGCACGGACCGTGTCGGGTCCATTCAAGGATTGTTTTATCCAAGTACATGATTAAACTTTTTTTTTTACCTTTTTTGAGGGCCCCTGGTACTTTTTGTTTTTGTTTCTTGGACTTTTGTTTGTTCCCTCTCATTGTCCACCTTCCTGTGAAGCCATCTGTGTCCTGTTTATGAGGTTTTTGCACCCTAGCTCCTTCCTTATTTTGCTGCATGGTGTGTCCCAATAGCTCAGGAGCTTGCTGGAACTTCAGAGTTCAAATAACGGCTAAAGGCCTATACTTTTCTTGTCATTTTTAGATCCTGAGCCTTAAGTCAGGCCTGGGCTGCCAAATACTTACATATCCCCACTTGAAGGTCTGTGTAACCAAGACCTTCACAAAATATGGTTAAGGTCAATGCTCGTTGCTAGCATACTAGTCCTGCACCTAGGTGTTCGCTATCGCCTCAAAATATTGAGCCAACTCTTTGTTGTCACGAGCTCAACAGACATATGATTAGTACCCCGATTGCAGGCAGTCTTAGGTTGCAGGTATCCAGAATCCCTAAGCAGATTGGGATTCCTGGGCCTTACTTTACCCGTCATGGCCATACAATCATGAGCACTAAGAAGCAGATAGCAACTATGAAAGGCTCTAGTAAGGAGGATCTTTGTGTTTAGAATTGCCAATGGTGTAATTAAAAATAGGCTGAAAGGAGACCATGTGGTGCGATGAGAAGGTGAGACGTGTTTTTGCTCTCTCCGAGGCCCCGGCGCACTTCAGACCTTAAAATAACCCTGCAATGCTAAAATTACAATACCCCTCGAGCAGTATTGCTTAGCTGCATATACATGGACAAATATTTAGAAACGCCAGCTAAAGGAATGGCGAGCAGAGGGGCCAAGAAAGAAAAAGTCAAATTGAAAGCGTTGGAGGTTGGGGCAGAGAAGTCGCCATCTCGCCCTGGGCCGACGTTCTCGGTGGAGTAACTGGCGCAACTTACAGAGGCGATAACAACAGCACTGGAGCCTAAATTAGATAAGTTATCTAATCAATTGGAGACCTTTGAGGCGCGCCTCACCGAGACCACGGAAAGGACCGGAGAACTGGAACGGAGAGTATCCGACCTTGAAGACGCCACCACCCTGATGCAGACGGAGATTTAAAAACTCTCAGGCAATATAGAAACTTTATCCATGAAGCTGGATGACCTGGAGAACAGGTCTAGGCGGTCCAATTTGCGGATCGTCGGCCTACCCGAATCTATTGGGGATTGAGTGTTGGCAACAACGCTGGAGCGCTGGTTGGCCTCCGAGTTCGCATTGTCGGATTCAGCGGGGCCGCTTTGCCTAGAAAGAGCGCACCGCATGGGAAGAATCAAAGATGGCAGACAATTACCTCGGGTAGTGATCTTGAAAGTCCATAATTATCTGCATAAAGCAGAAATCTTGCGTGGCTATCGGCTAAAGCGGGATGAGATAAAGTTCGATGGACACACCATAAGAATATTTCAGGATTATTCCACTCAGCTGCAGGACAAAAGGAGGCAATTCACGCCAGTATGTAAGCGGCTGGCTGATCTCAACGTCAAGTTTATGCTCCTCTACCCTGCCATACTAAAGATCAAACAGGATAACAGCTGGAAGATTTTTGATTCAGCACAAACAGCAAAGGACTTTGTTTCGCGTCTTGAGAGTGACTCAGGGGAAAAAAGGATTAGTCCTTTGGGAGACTGAGAGACATTATCATAAGGTTTGGCTGTCTGAGTATGAGGGTTAAAGCTGTTAAAAGTTTATTGTTGTGGGTTATATGGAATTTTGTGGTAACAAGGGAGGGTGTGGGGGAGGAAGTGTCTCCTAATGCCACAGCTTGGGAGGTGGTTAAGGGGGGGAGGGTGGAGAAAGGGAATTTTGCAGGGGAAGGGAGGGAGGCATAGGAACAGATATAAGAGAAGGGATGAGAGAGGAGACAATAGAGGATTAGATAACTGGGGTAAAGTTAGGGACAAGGCTAAGCACCGCACAGCTGGTGTAGCGAGACGGAGGTCCCCTAGGGCGAGACTGGGCGCCCTGGGGGGGTTTGTCCAAAGCACACTGGAAAAACTATATGTAGAAGACCCTGGCTAGGTTAAGAAGCAAAGAGGTACGCCTGGTGTCATGGAATGTCTTTGGTGTCACATCCCCGGGTTAAACGCACAAATATTCTGGCGGCCCTTAAACATCATGGGGAGCATATAGCCTGCTTACAGGAAACGAGGCTGTCACCTGAGGAACATGATAAATTAAAAAGGCATTGGGTGGGAGAGATGTTCTGTTCCCCGGCAGTGGGAAGAAAAGGGGGGGAGGTGGCAATTTTGATACATAAATCCCTTGCGTGTACTGCCAAATTAAGGTTTAAAGATGGAGAGGGGAAATACCTTGGAGTTCAAATCAATTTGCAAGGGAAAGAGGTGCTACTGGTAGCAGTTTATGCGCCCCTTGTGAAAAGCAGAAGTTTCTATATACACTTGTTAAACAGATGCCAACGATACACACACATGCCATTGATAATTGCAGGAGCTATGAACCAGGTATATGATGCGCAGGTAGATAGATCAAGTGGGCGGACACAGGGAGGAATAGGTGGTGAGACTATACTAGAATCCTTTTGTACACTAGCAGGACTAACAGATCCCTGGAGATTGCTGCATCAAGAAGAGAGAGATTACACACATACATCTCGAGTACACCATACGCAGTCTAGACTAGATTATATATTTATGTCTCAGGCCCTGTTCCCTCATGTGTTGGACAGTGGCGTAGCCAGAAGTCAATTTTTGGGTGGGCCAACAGGTTGGATGGGTGGGCACTAGACAGTGGTGTGCTGGTAAATGTTTAACAACAGGCTCTCTCCCCGGTTCACCTCTGCGCCCCCCCCCCCCCCCCCCCCGTCCACATGTGCACCTCCCTTCAAAATTGCAGAGCTGGCTATAGCCGGGGAGAGAGCCTGGGGGGTGGAGGAGGCAATGCATTACTCTCTCCAGGAAAAAAAACATTAAATGATCCCAGGTTCCAATCTAATTCATGTTTAATGTGGGATAAAATGCTATAAATAAGTAAATAGATATAAACTTTTAATGTTGAGCACCTGATTCTCAAAGTGGACATGTTCCAATCATTATAATGAAAATAAAATGATTTTTTTCTACCTTTGCTGTCTGGTGACTTTGTTTTTCTGATCATACTGGCCCAGTATCTGATTCTGCTGCTATCTGTCCTCTTTACTCCGTTTCCAGGGCTTCCTTTCCATTTATTTCTTTACTTTCCGCCTTTCTTCTTCATTTCTTGCTCTGGGTCCTCCGCAGACTTGACTGTCCAGTGGATCCAGCTTCTGCCTATTTTCTTCATGTGCAATTTTCTCCTCTCTTCCTTTTCCCTCATCTCATCTCCTTCCTCACTCTTCCCTCTCCTCCATCCATGTCCAGCATTTCTTCTCTCTCCCTTCCCTCTCCTCCATCCATATCCAGCAGCCTCCTCTCTCCTGCCCTTCCCTCCATCCATCCATGTCCAGCAACCCTCCTCTGCCCCCTGCCCTCCCCTCCATCCACCCATGTCCAGCAACCTTCCTCTCTCCTCTTCCCTCCCCTCCATCCACCCATGTCCAGCAACTCTCCTCTCCCCTCCCCTCCATCCATCCATACCCAGCAATTCTCTTCTATCCCCTGCCCCTATCCATCCATCCCCAGCAATTCTGTTCTTGCCCCTGTCCCCTCCATCCATCCATTCCCAGCAATTCTCCTCTCTCTCCTGCCCCCCACCTCCATCCATCCATCCATCCCCAGCAATTCTCTCTCCCCTGCCCCCCACCTCCATCCATCCATCATCCCCAGCAATTCTCTCTCCCCTGAGTCCCACCTCCATCCATCCCCAGAAATTCTCTCTCCCTTGCCCCCCACCTCCATCCATCATCCCCAGCAATTCTCCTCTCCCCTGCCCCCCACCTCCATCCATCCATCCATCCCCAGAAATTCTCCTCTCTCCCTTGCCCCCACCTCCATCCATCATCCCCAGCAATTCTCCTCTCTCCCCTGCCCCCCACCTCCATCCCCAGGAATTCTCTCTCCCCTGACCCCCACCTCCATCCATCTATCCCGTGACTCTCCTCTCTCCCCTCCCGCTCCCATCCATGTGTCCAGCGATTCTCCTTCACCCCCATGCATCCTTCCCTCCCATTGCACCTGCCCGCCCTCTCTCTGATGGCAGCGCTTCCCAGACGCTGCCTCCACCGCCACAATCTACCTCCTCCCTCTGTCTCACTCTCA
Organism: Microcaecilia unicolor; assembly: GCF_901765095.1. Lineage (NCBI taxonomy): Eukaryota > Metazoa > Chordata > Amphibia > Gymnophiona > Siphonopidae > Microcaecilia > Microcaecilia unicolor. Next base: position 234,488,721 of record NC_044036.1, read on the forward strand.
ACAGCAGCGGTAGCGATTCAAACACGCTACCTCCTGCTTCTAACCCAGAAGCGTCTCCTCTACAGACGCTTCCGGGTTAGAAGCAGGAGGCAGCGTGTTTGAATCACGACGCTACCGCTGCTGTTGAGTGAGACAGAGGGAGGAGGTAGATCGTGGTGGCGGAGGCAGCGTCTGAGAAGCGCTGCCGTTAGAGAGAAGGAGGCAGATGCAGGATTAGCGCTGCCTGCTCCCTCCGCTCTGCTGCTGGGTGGGCCTGAACCCAAACTGGGTGGGCCTAGGCCCATCCAGGCCCACCCGTGGCTACGCCCCTGGTGTTGGATGCTCGCATAGGCCCGGAGGAAATCTCTGATCACGCAATGATTTGGGTAGATTTAGAAGTCAACTACACAAAGACTCCAGTATTTTTTCTTTATCACAAAAACATTTTATTGTATTACAATGCCCGCTAACCTCACTAGCACTGCTGCCTACTATTAAAACCTCACACATTCACTCCTCCGCTCACCTTGCACACCTGTATTTAATTTAAATACAAAACAGTTCACTTTACATTTTAAACTGCATACTTATACTGTTTCGTATTGTGCATATGTTTTGCCATGCTTATACATTATATCATACTCAAATAATCAAAACTCAGTCCTGCCAGCAAAATGGTCCTTTTCCTACAAACGCCACGCCTTCCGCATGGACACAGTGAAAATGTTTCCACATAAACGCTGGATGACTGTTCTTCATGGACAAACTCTGTATGTCCGTTAAACCTCCGTTGGCTGTTCAAATACGCCACCTCCAGTCATTAGTATGCATCACAATACAGGTGCTGTCCCCGCTATCTTGGACTGGGAGGATCACTCTGTTTAACATGATGGTGGCTCTCCGGTGGTTATACACCTTTCAGATGCTACTGTTGTATTTGAAGCAGAGGGAGGAGAAGGCACTATCCAGAGCGATCCAGAAATTCCTATGGCGGGGCCAGAGACCTAGCTCTCCATTGATGTCCTTCAAACGCCTAAACTATATGGGGGAATGGGCCTATTAAGTATTAGATACCTTACGATATCTAGTTCTATGAGACACATACGGGATTGGCTGACAGGGGACCAGGAGTTTTCAGCAACCTCAATAGAGTCAGCCGCTTTCCCTAATATATATCTCAGCTTGCTGCTGCATTCGATTAAGCACAGCCTGGACATTAAGATCGCTACAAATCCCTTTGTGATTTCAGTCACGGAAACTTGGAGGTGGCTATGCAGACGACATGGCTTCTCAGCGAGTTCAACACCTTTTTTGTCATTATATCATAATCCCGACTTCCCGGTTGGTACAACTTCGGGAGTGTTTGCCCGTTGGCTGCAGAAGGGTATTTACTTCTTGTATCAACTAGTTAATGAAGGACAACTACAGACATTTACAGACTTAAAAGAGAGTATACACTACCAACTACGGATATGTTTGCCTACGTGCAAGTGAAACACTATGCGACATCGGTGGGTTGGATCAACCTATGTGAAGATGTGCAAGACACACTCAGTACGGCACTGACACTGGGATCCCAGAATGAAGTCCCACTAAAATATCATCATAGACACTTGTTAGACACTACAGAGGACATAGACTATAGGAAGCGGGCGCAGGATTGGTCTGAAGACCTTGCAGTTGAAGTATCAGAGAGTGTGATACAAAACTTTATGCTATCAGTTCTACGTAGCTCCCCATTCACAAGACATTGGGAACTACAATATAAGTTTGTACTCCGTTTGTATGTGTCGCCACACAGAGCCCAGAGAGCAGGTTATGGGGCAAGTGGGAGCTGCCATGGTGTGCCTCTCCTCGGGCCACATGTTGTGGACCTGTTCGAGAGTACAGAGATTTTGGAAGCAAGTGCTGGAGGCGGTATGGACGTACTGGAATAGAAAGACGGTATTACAGCCACTGCTGTTGTTTGAAGTGTATAGATATGCAAACCTGCGTTGCCGGGATATCGGAGATTTCTGCAACATGCAATACTGATAGGAAAGAAAGTGATTTTAAATGGCTGGATGGATCAGAAGGGTCCAAACATCACTCAATGGAGAATACTCATGATTGACCTGTCTAAGCTGGAGCGATGCGCAGTTCAAGAATTAGACTCGGAGGAAGGGAGGCAATTACAGCAGACCTGGAGCAAATTCTGGAATACGCTACAACCATCAGCAAAGAGACAATTACTTGTTACCTAACTTCTACTTCTCTTTATTATAGACATTAACAGTAGATAGCATGAGGGGGAAGGGGGGGAGAGGGATGGGAGGAAGGGAAGGGGACATTTAATTATATAATGTTTGATAGCAAAGAAAACGACATGTAAGTTTCCTGCACAGATCTGACTGTATCTTGAATTTGCTGTCAATAAAAAAGTATTGAAACATAAAAATAGGCTGAAGCATCCATTAGGGTTTGCATCATACAGCAAAATGGTAGTAACAATTTCTATGGGTAAGTCCCATATATCTGTGTAGTTATGAAACTCCACAGGAAGAGAACCTAAGAAAAAATTATACCAAGAAAGGTCATACTAGATGGAATATACTAGGATAGGTTTCACTATAGCTAAATCATTGTATGGCTGAATGATACCTAAATAGGGGTTTACGCATACATTGTAATATCTTGGTCAGTATTAGAGTTTGGTGTTACCCTTGTATAAGCAGTATCAGTTTGAATTCCATAAGCAGAATAACAGAAAAACATTTTCAATAAACATTCAAAATAAAAGTTCACCGAAAATTAAATCAAAAAACAATAAGGGTTCAGTTATGAACGTCCATTTATAATGGAAAATGTGTCATTAGCAACATGAATTAGTTAAAAGGGAGTAATAGGAAAATAAATTAGAACCTTTCCAATGTAAACAGAATTAATGCTAAACTAAAACAAAATATGAGTCCATAAATGGCAATTGTGAATCTCAAATTATTTATCTCCTGATTTGCTTGACTGTATTGTGCTGGAGTTTCTAGCCCTGAGATGTCTCCAGTTGTAATTCAAAGTGGCTGCAGTCGAGGCTGCAGCCGAGGTCACAGTGTCAACTTTAAAAAGGGTATACTTTCTATGGGCGAAGTCTCTTATGTTCAAGGAATTGGGGTTTGCAGAATATCCCCCACTTCTAGCTTGCGTAATCTGAATGAAGCAAGACAGAAATGCTATTACTGATTATAAATGGTCCTAGAACACTAGGGATGAGAGAGCACAGGATACAAAAGAAAAGGTAACAGTAAAATCAGCAAAATCACGTGCAGACAAATTAAAGATAATTCTTATAATAATTATGTAGAAAGGTCCATGTAATTGACATATCTCCAGAAGACAGTGTTGCTCTCTGGTTTTGGGAAGGCGCTGTAGGCACACAGTTGTGGTAGAGTGTACACATGGTAACACATGGCAAATGGAATGCAGGTTCTGGAAAAGATGATCTACAAAAACATTTAATACAATAGAATATTCAAAAGCATTGCCAAGAGGGACTAAATTAATGACATCATTTGGACGAATAAATTCTCATTGGGGAAGTTGACATGGCGGGGATTTCTCTTGCTTTCTCTTGCCAGAAGTCAGTTGAAGCAAAACTAGCAGAGTGGAATCGAGGCTGTACATCAGGAAGGAGACTGGTAAACTTCACCTGCATTGACCACCTTTCCCTAAAGGTTGGGCCCTTAGGTGCTAGCGGCCTGCAGGACTTACAGTATTGAACTGGTGGACAAGTAATGCTATAACAACCAGAGTAGAAAAACAGAATACAGTTAGAACTGGGATATGGGTTTACTCTGGTAGCCTAATCTTAGTATAGGATTCTGGAATTTAAGGCACGTCTTCACTCTGGATAACGTTGATTAGAATACAGCGTAATGTCATGACATTTCCAAGGTCAGTATGTTTAGGATCATCAAAATAATCTGCAACAGCATTAGACAAAGAAAATTCTATGTTAGTGAACATATTATGCAGAGGAGGCAAACCGAAGGTCTGAATTTCGATTTCCTTGTAAATAGTGTGCAGCACACAGCATTTAGCACACAGTCTTAATACTTGAAAGGTATTAATCCACAAAAAAATCTTTTCCGGAGATGGGAAGACGGTAGAACGAGAGGACATGAAATGAGATTGAAGGGGGGCAGACAAAAAAGATGTCAGGAAGTATTTTTTCACAGAGAGGGTGGTGGATGCTTGGAATGCCCTCCCACGGGAGGTGGTGGAGATGAAAACGGTAACGGAATTCAAACATGCGTGGGATATGCATAAAGGAATCCTATGCAGTAGGAATGGATCCTCAGAAGCTTAGCCAAAATTGGGTGGTGGAGCAGGTGGGGGAAGAGAGGTTGGTGGTTGGGAGGCGAGGATAGTGGAGGGCAGACTTATACGGTCTGTGCCAGAGCCGGTGATGGGAGGCGGGACTGGTGGTTGGGAGGCAGGAAATACTGCTGGGCAGACTTGTACGGTCTGTGCCCTGAAAAAGGCAGGTACAAATCAAGGTAAGGTATACACATATGAGTTTATCTTGTTGGGCAGACTGGATGGACCATGCAGGTCTTTTTCTGCCGTCATCTACTATGTTACTATGTTCTGTATCCATCTGGGGAAAGACTGAAGTGTAAAGGAAGACAGCATCCAGTGGATGAAAGAGAATAGGGCAATTTTTAATTTTCATGAATGAAGGAGGTGGGTCAGGAGGAGGAGCGGTGTCAAGAGGAGTGGTGTCAGATAGGGGTGTCAGGGGGAGGGATAGGTACAGAGTCAGGGGGTGGAGCAAAAGCAAGGGGAGGGGTTATAGAAGGGGGGTCAGGGCGTGAAAGGGGCGTGTTAGAAGGCGAGGAAGGGGGTGTGTCAAGGGGGTGGGGTAAGGGTAGTGTGAAGGGGCGGGGTAAGAGGCAGGGCAAGGGTAACCAGGAACATAATAAAACATGAATTAAGCAGTTATAGAAGAAAAAGTAAGATTCTTGCACAAAACAAGTAAGCAGTTAAAAAAAACATAACAATCCAAAAGCCCATCTATATAGTTATCAAAAATCCGAAGCATATAATTGATTCTTTTATCATGTAAAGTCTATTGAACTTAAGATACAGTGGAAGAAGTTAGCTTCAGGGAAAGAAACTACAAGGGTTAATTTTTGTCAATCACTCCTGAGGAAACAATGAAGTAACAGTTTCCTGTGTTTGATCTGAGGCTTGTGCCACTGTAATCATCAGAATGTCAGTAACACAGTCCTGCAGACAAAAAAAGAAAAACTAAGTTTAAATTCATATTAGAACTTTTTGTAAGTTTAATTAGTGGCTATATAAATAAAGAAATCAAATTTAGTGCAATGTTTGGAAGCCATGAGGAAAGAAAGAAAAAGGCAATGCTTGATTATCTGCTTTGGAAGTATACACAAAAGGGGAAGTTAAAATTTCAACTGTGTATGCATGTGGAAAGAAATTTGAATACAATGTATTTCCAAGTAAATGAATCTTACAAAGAAACGTAAATGAAAACAATTAGAATGTCTGTTATTCTGTATTGTGAGGGTTAATCTTTTGTTTCTGAACCGAAACTTGTCAAAACTCTAGTCGATTCTGGTTAAGCCTTTATCTCTCAGATTAGCTGTTCTCAGCGGCAAGTTGATATTCTGTAAAGAATCTGGAATTCAAATGTAAATGCAGTTGTGATTACAGTTGCAACTTTCAATGGACCGGCAGGGGTCCCCCCCCCCCCCCCTCTTTCTCGCTTGTGAAATCTGCCAAAAGCAAGGCAGAAATGTTATTGCAGATTGAAATTTGTCTGAATACAAGTCTTTAGCATTTCGTATGATTTTAAAAAGACCTCTAAATTTAATTTGGTATTGCATATATCAGGCACAAATAAAATTATAAGAAGGTAAAAGTCATAATTGGGTTAACATGAATTGTTGTGGTTTTTAAACACTCAAGCAGTGATGAGATAGTTTACGGTTTTTAAAATGCTGGAGTAAAGCTTCTGTGGAAGGTTGAGAAATAATGTTTAAAAAGGTTGAACTTATTGAAAAGCTTATCTCCAAGAACAGCTATAGTTCCTGGTCTCAGCTCTCTAATTTCAGAAGTAAATGCATTATGGGTAATTAACCTCTAACTTCAACAGTGAATAACATAGGAGGTTTCAAACTCATCTTAAATAAGAGGTGTCATTCTTTACTTAAAAGCCCCAAAGGGATAGCATAAAACCTAATAAACCAATCACTCAATACAGTATATTGAGTGATTATAAACAGCACAGTTTTAGCATTTGGAAAAAAAAACAGAGACCGGAAGTAAAATTAGACTGCGTCACAGTTAAAAAGCTACTCATTTTATATTAGTAGACAAAATCTCAGTTAGGGGAAAAAGTTTAGAAACTTCTGTTTCCTGTAGATTAAGAAAAAGCTGCACACATACAAGCAGAATTAAAGGGATTTTTTCAACTTAACCAGAAAATTAAACTTATCAGCAAAGATAATAGCAAATGTCAAACAAGCATTAATTATGTATAAAATTGAAATCTAAGAGTGTCTATGTATGTTTCGAGTCATGTATTTGCTCAATCTAGCTGAAATTAATTACAAAGCAAGGAACGGCAAAGCTGTCACTGGCACTTCCTGTCAGTGAAATGGGTGTGAGAAATAGCTGGTGACAGTTTGCGATATAAATGTTAAAAATCTATGGTCGCTCCCTATCTAAAATATAGCTGAAACAGTCCCTGAATAAGATTTAAATGTTTAAAAGGGTTGTAAAATCTTTTATGTAGCCCAAAGTAACAAAACTTTTAAATCAGAAATAGATATAGATTTCAAAGTGCGTCATAGAAAGAAATGAGGAAGTCAGCCAACCAGAATTGTCCCAGAACAGAAAAAGGTATAGAACTGACTTTTATGGATTTACAAGAGCTACTAACAATTTCTGAAACCATACCAATAAAATGGAGCTTTAAAAACTATAAATCAGTGAGGCAAGGAAGGAAATATGCAAGCAGCAGATAAGGTGGAGAAATGAAGAGGAAAACAAAACAGCTAATTCTTACCCTAGCAGAGAAAGGCAGCACATGTAGGGCGTGAACAGTTAAAGTCCTTAAGATTTAACTCACTCCTCGTTTAAAAATGTTATAAAATGTATGAACATCTATAACTCCAAATAAAGCTATAGATGAAGGACCCATAAGCAGCCTAGAAAATTCTCCCATGTGTGACCAGCACAAGACAGCTTTTCTTCGCAGCTTTCTTATATGCAGAAGAAAAAGTTTTATGTTCCCTCTTGATAGAGAACCAGGAAGTGAATATCAGAGCTAGCTATTTTAAACTACGTCACAATCAAACAATGCTTTAAATTGTTGCAGGAATTGAGATAGGAATTTGTGATACTTCAGGAGTCAGACAGCACACACCAGAATGAGGGAGAAATCTTCTTTATTTGCCAGCAAACAAAGCAGGACATCAGTTCTAGCTCTCTTCTCTCTCTCTCAGCTCTCTGGATGTTATGGCTTTTGTCTGTCCTCTTCAGCTCTCTTCTCTTCTGCTGTCTCTCCTGTTGTCTTCCAGCTTTCTTCCTTTCTTCTGACGTAAACTGCTTCTGCTCCTACTTAAATACAGTTTCTATCCCCCTCCTAGCCTAGCCCCCCCTTACTCTCCAATTGGTTAAGGAATAGATTGGTCACTTTGCCTCAACCAATCATTACTTTTGAAATATCAGTTACATAGGTTTGGTATTCCTCAAACTGACCTCTAACCTGGGGCCCCTCAAGCCAGACAATATGGCACTAGAACTCTTATATTCTCATCATGATTGATTTCTCAGCTATAGCTTAAATTGCTTACTGGACTCTGGCATTCATTAAAGAGGTCAAAAGTCAGTCTTACTTAATAGCATACAGATATACTTTCAGGACTATTCCTACAGTTACCTATAATTAATCAAGACTTTTCCTGACCTTTTTCACCTATCAGCTCCATACACAGAACTTGCTAGGACCACAGAAAACTCAAAACACATGTTGGCCTCTTCACTGCAGTCTTTGCTTAGAAAATACAGCAGAGAGTAACATTAGATTTAAAAAGGTATTCTACATTTAACTACACAGAGTAAACATATTCTAAAATGAGCATCCTTATAAGACATTCTAAATATCAAAAACTTGTAAATACTAATCTATTGCCTCTCTCTCTAAATAGTATTTTCTTCTAAGCATTTTAAACTAATCCTAAACAAACTGCCTGCAATATGCCGGCTCATAATAGAATACATATGTGTTTGCTTAGCAATCCATCAATCACAAGGGTCTTTCTGACCTTTCTAACCCAGCCCGGCAAACGCTAGACTTCTAGTAATTAATTCCAGCCTGCATTCCTTTATCTTGCTTGCAAGGTAAAAAGCTAGAATTCAAACACCACTTTTAAACCCCAGATTTTAACAGAATTAACCCTTAATATGATTTCTCAGAATTATTCTTTGCCCATGGCTGCCTCATTCCCCCCTTTGAGACTAAAATCAGCTTATGCAGAGATAAGTCTCACATCTCAAACTCTGGAGATTATAGTGATCCTAACTGGGAATAGACTTGTGAATCACCATTACCTTACTTGTTAAGGTCCGACGGCATACTGCCGAAGCACATGAGGCCAAGAAACAAAACAACAACCCTGCTAAAACTAAGACTATTAGGGAAATGAACAAGGGACGTATCCAGGAGGTCAATGACCACCACCAGGAGGTAAGGTCTAATCCTCCTCGGTAATCCTCCACATTAAGGCTAGCCAACTGTAGGACTTTATCCATGGCATGCCTAACTACATGCGTCCTATTTATGACAATAGTACAGCACTCTGAAGAATTTAGCACTGTGCAGAGACCACCCTGGGCTGCAAAGAGGTAGTCAAGACCCATACGATTATACCGAGAAACTATACTTAATTCATTAATTTGATCCTGCAATGCATTGACTACCACGTTCAGCTCATGAACTAAAACATGAAGTAGGGACTGAAGTCTCCGGGTAGCCATACCTAGTTCAGTAATACCCGCTACCGGGCCCCCAATTGGAATCCAGGCCGTGGCAGAAAGGGCTACAAGTCTCTTTTTAGTCAGAGGATAAGTAGAATTGATATACTGGAGGGCTAATTCAATCGCCTCATCCTCTGTGGCAACGGAGGAGGGTAAGGACAAAGCCTCTCGCTTAGAGCGGTGCGGGGATGGTGGCTTGAGAAGAGGAATAACTTTAGGAAAATAATTCAAGGTTACCAATACACAAAAATCATATGTGGAGGGAAGAATCATGTGGAGGACATTATCACAGAGCCAGTAATGACCAAGGAGAGGGTGAGGAAAGTTCCCAATAAATGTTGGCTCAGGCTGGACAAGGTACTTAGGGTGCCCATAATGCGAGCCCCTATCCCAGGGGGAACGAAGACGAAATGGAGACTTTGCACACCATAGGCGCCAATCCCCAATTGTGACAGGCTGCTCATTTGTTAGTAACTCTTCATACCCCGGGGACTTATGAAAGTAGAAAATAAGCTTGGACGCTATAGTCCTCTCAGTGGTACGCTTAGGAGCCAGATAATCACCTGGGTCATAATCTGCAGGTACGGTAGTAGGGCACATAGGAGTACCTGGAGAAACTACCCACACAGATTCTCCTTTTTCTGGGAGAACATTAGTATAGTTATAGGGAATGGGAAGAACAGTTGAGATGTTTCTTGTTAAACAAAACACTCCAGAAGCTGGATAGGGAGACGTAAAAACTGGCCTTAGAGAAGATTCAGAGGGGGAGGTAGCATTATAAAAGGACCACCAAGTATAATCCTGGCTCCAAGGACCTGAACTCGAAAAATAGGGAGGTATAAGAGCTGGGAGCTGCACAGGGACAGGTACAGCTGGGACATCTGTAGTATAAGGAGAAAATCGGGAACACACAATACAAGGGGAAGTAATCTTTGCCTGGCTAATTAGTTCCTGGACAGAGTGTAACCAAAGGTTGGAGCGAGTTGGGGTATTAGGAACAAGGAGGCAAGGAGTAGAAAACAACAAAAGCATCCAAACTACTAACATTTTCTTTCTTCCTAATCTAAAACAAATACAGCAAACTAATTAAGCAATAATATTTCAACAGTGTGTGCTAATCACAGATTACTCTCATATAGTGTTCTCAGTCTTTGAGTTCTTATACCAGTTGGGATAGACCCTCAACTGACAAGGATCAAGCTTTCAAATTCCAAGAAAGCCAGAATCTGGGCAAGAAAGAGTCTCAGTATGAAGCCGAAGTTCAGCCGCTCCTGCAGTATGCAGTTGACCCTTCTTTTCAGCTAGTAGATTCTTTGGTTCGGGTCAAGCGCAACTTCAATGGCTCCGCTGGATCACTTTCTGCTCTCCACTGTCTAGGCTCCGTCTGATCCGTGCTGGGCTCAGTCTGGTCAGCAGACTTAATTCGAGACCAATGGACCCATGGAGTTATCCCTGCGACCTTCACAGCTGTAGGGGTAGAAAGCAAAACAGTAAAAGGTCCTTTCCACCGGGGCCCCAAAGGCTGGAGCCTCCAGTCTTTCACCCAAACTCTATCCCCTGGCAGGAAGGAATGTACCTGAGCCTGGAAGGGGACAGGGTTTATTTCTCTCACATAAGACTGAAGCTCAGAAATTATCTTACCCAGGAGGGCTACCTGCTCCTGCACCTGGGCAGACCCTAAAGTCCCTATGTCTCCCTTAATTCCCTGTAAAATGGCTGGGGGCTTCCCATACACAATTTCAAAGGGAGAGAGGGCTGTTCCTTTAGTTGGGGAAGAGGGCTAGTGGCAATGCCTGTGGCCATTTCAATTCGGTTTCCTGACAAATCTTTGCTAGGCTATTTTTCAAGGTTCTGTTTGCCCGCTCAACCTGCCCTGAACTCTGGGGACGATAGGCACAATGCAATTTCCAGGTAATGCGCAATGCGCGGGACAGGGCCTGAAGTGTAGCTTCAACAAAGGCGGGACCATTATCTGAACCTAGGGCAAGGGGCAGTCCATACCTGGGGATGACATCCCTAAGGAGAGCTCAAGCTACTTCTGTGGCTTTCTCAGTGACTGTAGGATATGCTTCCACCCACCCAGAGAAGGTACAGACCATGACCAAGAGATATCGGAGCCTACCGCTCCTGGGCATTTCTGTGAAGTCTATAACTAGGGACTCAAAGGGTGTTAGTCCTCTAGACTGAACTCCTGGTGGAATACGGGGTCCCTGACGAGCATTATTCTGGGCACAGAGAGTACATCGGGCAGAGGCAGTGGCAACCAGACTATCCAATCCTTCCAGCACCACTACTCGATTGAGTAGACGGGCTAGTGCTGTTTTCCCTAAGTGTGATAGGTCATGAGCTTGAGACACTACAGGCCAAGCTAGGTGGCGTGGCACCAGAACTCTGGTATCAGGGAGATGTAACCAGCCATCAGGTCTCCTTACTGCACCTTCTTCTTGAGCCCATTTCTCTTCCATTTGGGTATACATAGGTGTCCATTCTTGCAGTCGGATTTGGAACAGGGGAGTCACAGTACTTGCTGGGGGTCCTCGAGCAGCTTCTTTGGCCACCCGATCAGCATGGCGGTTCCCTCGGGCCACTGGAGTATCTATTCTTTGGTGTCCCCTGCAGTGAATGACAGCTACCTTCTTGGGGGCCCAAACAGCCTCTAGCAGCTGAAGTATTTCAGGTCCATACTTAACAGGTTGGCCTGCAGCATTTATGAGTCCCTTTTCCTTATACAAAGCTCCATGAGCATGTAGGGTTGTGAAGGCATACTTAGAATCAGTATAAATGTTGGTTACCAGTCCTGCTGCTAGCTCCAGAGCTCGTATGAGGGCCACAAGTTCTGCTTTCTGGGCTGAAGTTCCTTGGGGCAGGGCTCTTGCTTCTATCACCTTGTCCTCTGTCACCACAGCATAGCCTGCCAGTCGCTTAGAGTTCTCCACATAACTGCTTCCATCTGTGAAATAAATTACATCTGGGTCCCTCCACGGAACATCTTTAAGATCTGGTCGACTGGAGTACACTTCATCCATAGTTTGGATACAATCATGATCCGGTGGTCCCTCAGATGCTGGCAAAAGAGTAGCAGGATTGAATGTAGCCACTGTTTCCAGGTGTATCCGTGGATTCTCACACAAACTGGCTTGGTACTTAACCATGCGGTTATTTGTAAACCAGTGGTTGCCCTTATACTCCATGAGGGTGAGAACTGCATGGGGGACTTTAACAACCAGTTCTTGCCCCAAGGTCAACTTATCAGCTTCCTGGACCAGTAAGGCTGTTGCTGCAATGGCCCTCATACAGGCTGGCCATCCTTTAGCCACTCCATCCAGCTGTTTAGACAGGTATGCAACAGGCCTCTGCCAGGATCCCATCATCTGGGTCAGCACACCCAGAGCAACCCCCTGTCTCTCGTGGACATACAGTGAGAAAGGTTTCTCCACATCAGGAAGGCCTAACGCAGGGGCTTGGAGTAGGGCTTTCTTTATGGCAATGAAGGATTGTTGAGCAGTAGGTCCCCATTCAAATGGTTCCTTTTCACCCCCCTTTGTGGCTTGGTAAAGGGGTTTCGCCATCAGTGCAAAATTTGGAATCCAAATTCTGCAGAATCCAGCTGCTCCCAGGAATTCCCTAACTTCCCTTCTGGACTTGGGTTGGGGAATTGCAGCTACCGCTTGCTTCCTACTAGCATCCAGTCTCCGACTTCCCTGGGAAATGCAAAAGCCCAAATACTTCACTTCTGACTGACAAAGTTGGGCCTTTGAGCGTGAGACCTTATAGCCTGCATCCAAGAGTAGCTCCAGCAATTCTCTGGTAGCCTCAAAACACTCTTCCTGGGTCACTGCTGCAATCAGGAGGTCATCTACATACTGGAGTAAAACTCGCCTGGAAGGCTCAGAATTAAAAGTCTTAAGGTCTTGCCCTAGGGCAGTCCCAAAAATGGTGGGGGAGTTCTTGAACCCCTGTGGCAGGCGAGTCCATGTATACTGAAGCTTCCTTCCTGTTACTGGGTTTTCCCATTGAAAAGCAAAAAGCAATTGACTGGCGGGGGCCACCCGAATACAAAAGAAGGCATCTTTTAGGTCTAGTGTCGTGAAATGGGTAGCTCCAGAAGGTATCAATCCTAGCAGGACATATGGATTAGGCACTACAGGGTGTAATGAGATAGTGGATTTGTTGACCACTCGTAAGTCTTGGACTGGCCGGTAGTCCTCAGTCCCTGGCTTCTGAACTGGCAATAGTGGCGTATTCCATGGAGACTGGCAAGGACGAATAATTCCATGGGATAACAAACGATTCAGATGTGCTTGAATCCCTTCCAGAGCCTTTCGGGGAATTGGGTATTGGCGAAGATGGATTGGCCGGGCACTTGGAAGTAAATCTACATGAACAGGAGGAATATTTCGGGCCAACCCTGGGGGATTATCTTCTGCCCATACCCCACTGACCTGAAAGCTGTCTGCCAGGGGTAGGTCAACTTGGCCATGCGACTGATGCAGCCGCCATTCTTCTTCAAGAGGGCAGCAGAAACTCAATATACCCTTAGGGCTGGATATCGGGGGCCGAAAGGAGACTGAAGTCTGGCCATCAGAATCAAAGGAAATTTGGGCCCTAAGCTTGGACAGCAGGTCTCGGCCTAACAAAGGGATTGGACAGTCTGGCATATACAGGAATTCATGAGTGACTGTGTGTGAGCCTAATTGGCATCTACGGGTTGTCAGGAAGGGCCTCCGGTTCTGCACCCCCGTGGCACCCACCACTCGGACAGTTTTTCCAGACACAGGCGCTAATCGCTCCGTCACAACAGAATGTTCAGCTCCTGTATCAATCATGAATGGAATTGAGCGGCTCCCTATAGTTAACTTGACCATAGGTTCCTGGGAGCCCAGTTTGTAGGAACCCGGTCTGTCCTATTCGTCCCATTCTGCCATCTCGGCTATCCCGATGATGTCAGATTCAGGAGGCTCATATCTTCCCTCTCGAACTCGGCCTCGGCTTCCTCGATCTCCTGGTCCCCTTCTCAGTCCCTGGCGCCTCTGGGGGCATTCATCTTTCCAGTGCCCTCTTTCCTTACAATAGGCACACTGATCCCTCTCCAATCTTGGTCTGGGATTCTCCCCCCTTGGCCGGGATTGATTGAAGGAATCTCGGGGCCTGGCTGGTGGTCCGGGGTCCCACTTTGGCTTCCCATTAGCTAGAGGTCGACCTCGGTTAAGGGTGGAATTAGTAATGGCTGCCGCTAAAAGGTCGGCCTTCTTCTGCATCTTCCGGTCAGCCTCTCGGCGCACCTCCTGATCTCTATTAATGAAAACCTTGGTTGCGATCTCAATTAGCTGGGTGGTATTCATCCCTGCGAATCCCTCCTGACGCTGCAACTTCTTCCGGATATCTGGCATACTCTGGGCCACCAATGCGCTATTCACCATTCTCTGGTTTTCTAGGGCTTCAGGGTCAAATGGGGTGTATGTTCTGTAGGCTTCAATTAGTCGCTCTAGAAAGGCCCCAGGGGATTCAGTTGCCCCTTGGAGAATTTCAGAGACCTTTGCCAGATTAATGGGCCTCTTTATGCCTTTCCTCATACCTTCCAGTAAGTCCCGGCGATAGCCAGACAACAGTTCATAGTGCTGCCCATCATTTGGATCCCAAACTGGAGCTGCGCGAGGAAACCGAGCTCTAACCCATCCCTCTGGGTCCTGTGTCCCCCCGGGGACACGCTCTCGCGTGATGGCCTCAGCATTTTGCAAAATCTTCCGCCTCTCCTCAGTTGTGAAGAGGGTCAGGAGAAGTTGTTGACAATCAGTCCAGGTTGGGTTATGGGTGGCCATAATGCTAGTCACTAGGTCCACCACTGCCTGAGGCTTTTCAGTATAAGAGGGGTAATGCGTCTTCCAATTCAGGAGATCGGTGGTTGTGAAGGGTACATACTGGTAGGCCTGTGCCTGTATAACCTGACCCTGATTATTAGGATCCGGTCGAGTGGTAGTTACCTGACGAAGTGGCAGAACTCTCGAGGAGGTGGGAATGGAACCTGAGGTAGAGCTAGGAGCTACCCTCCTATCATGCTCAAAAGTAATTGCAGCGGGTCTAACCCATTCAGTGGAGGTAGGTTGAAATCCTGAGGGATGGGGAGGGGTACTCATAGACTAAGAGGTGGTCACAGGTGAGTCAGTCCATTGAAAGGGATGCCGGGCCCCTGATGAGTGGGTAGGGGTACTAGAGGGAGAGGCTGGGCTGTCAGGAGTTGAGGAGTCAGGGAGTGGAGCCCAAAGTGGGTCTTCGGAGGTTAACAGGAGAGGATGTGGCAGAGGAGGGTAGAGACTGGGTGAAAAGTCCAACCTAGGGTGTGGCAGGTTTTGCACAGGAGGGGAAGAACTATCCGGAGAAGCCTGTGCTGGAGAGGCTTGGGCTGGGCGGCGTGGATCTCTAGGGGTGGCACGGAACCCCAACAATGGGCCATAAGGTGGTGGCTCAAGATCTGAGGGGTCATCAGAGAGTATGGGTTTCTCGGACAGGGTAGGGGCGGAAGCCACCGATTGGGTGGTAGGCTTCCTGGGGCTCTTTCCCTCTTCTAGTTTAGATTTTCTAATCTTTCTTTGAACTTGGCCTAACATGAATTTTACTGGGGATCCCATATAAGTTTTCAACCACGAGGGAGGGTCAGTCACAAGGCTGTCCCAGGAATCTATATAAGGGAGTTGTTCAGAATATTCTGGTTCTCCTACAACTATGCTGTAGACCTTCCGGATTACTTCAATATCTAAGCTGCCACTAGGGGGCCACCCCACTCCCATAGATGGCCACTCAACTTCACACAAGGTTCTTAGAGTACTTGAGCTTAAAGTCTGTCCATAGTCATTAATTAAAAATCCTTTTTTAAAATTCTTAAGCATACAATCTAGGGGGGGTAGCAATTTGTCTAGATGATGT
Organism: Microcaecilia unicolor; assembly: GCF_901765095.1. Lineage (NCBI taxonomy): Eukaryota > Metazoa > Chordata > Amphibia > Gymnophiona > Siphonopidae > Microcaecilia > Microcaecilia unicolor. Next base: position 234,504,663 of record NC_044036.1, read on the forward strand.
CCCACCCATAATGCTTACAGTTACAACACACAAAAGGGAGGGAGTTTTTGGATTTGCGGTAAGGGGTCCGCAGATCCGGAAACAAAAGGGTAGAACAAACAACAATCGCTTCCTTCTGTCGCTGGCCAATTGAACTCGCGTTAATTGAAAACGCAGCTATAAGAAGTCCGCACTCAGTTAATCATTCACGCATCACACATTCCATACAGAAAATCCCACCCAACAATTTCAGATTTCTCAGATACAGATAAGCTCAAGCGTTTTCGCTTCTAGTCCCCGCGACTAGAAGGTACTAGGGCCTTCGCTGAGAGTTGATCAGGCTCTCCTTCCCTCAATTTTTGAGGGGGCTGGTTTACAATTTTCTAGCTAGAATTACAATACAAAATACAGAATACATACCCGGCGAATGTTCTCCAGTCAGTTGGGTGCTGGGATTAATGCAGGATTCATCCCACCGCTGCCACCAAGAATTGTTGCAGGAATTGAGATAGGAATTTGTGATACTTCAGGAGTCAGACAGCACACACCAGAATGAGGGAGAAATCTTCTTTATTTGCCAGCAAACAAAGCAGGACATCAGTTCTAGCTCTCTTCTCTCTCTCTCAGCTCTCTGGATGTTATGGCTTTTGTCTGTCCTCTTCAGCTCTCTTCTCTTCTGCTGTCTCTCCTGTTGTCTTCCAGCTTTCTTCCTTTCTTCTGACGTAAACTGCTTCTGCTCCTACTTAAATACAGTTTCTATCCCCCTCCTAGCCTAGCCCCCCCTTACTCTCCAATTGGTTAAGGAATAGATTGGTCACTTTGCCTCAACCAATCATTACTTTTGAAATATCAGTTACATAGGTTTGGTATTCCTCAAACTGACCTCTAACCTGGGGCCCCTCAAGCCAGACAATATGGCACTAGAACTCTTATATTCTCATCATGATTGATTTCTCAGCTATAGCTTAAATTGCTTACTGGACTCTGGCATTCATTAAAGAGGTCAAAAGTCAGTCTTACTTAATAGCATACAGATATACTTTCAGGACTATTCCTACAGTTACCTATAATTAATCAAGACTTTTCCTGACCTTTTTCACCTATCAGCTCCATACACAGAACTTGCTAGGACCACAGAAAACTCAAAACACATGTTGGCCTCTTCACTGCAGTCTTTGCTTAGAAAATACAGCAGAGAGTAACATTAGATTTAAAAAGGTATTCTACATTTAACTACACAGAGTAAACATATTCTAAAATGAGCATCCTTATAAGACATTCTAAATATCAAAAACTTGTAAATACTAATCTATTGCCTCTCTCTCTAAATAGTATTTTCTTCTAAGCATTTTAAACTAATCCTAAACAAACTGCCTGCAATATGCCGGCTCATAATAGAATACATATGTGTTTGCTTAGCAATCCATCAATCACAAGGGTCTTTCTGACCTTTCTAACCCAGCCCGGCAAACGCTAGACTTCTAGTAATTAATTCCAGCCTGCATTCCTTTATCTTGCTTGCAAGGTAAAAAGCTAGAATTCAAACACCACTTTTAAACCCCAGATTTTAACAGAATTAACCCTTAATATGATTTCTCAGAATTATTCTTTGCCCATGGCTGCCTCAAAATGCCATACAAATAGGATGAAGACACAGAACCTTTTAGTTCAATCTAGCAAACATTTAAGTACTTTAGCAATGCATTGCTTGAATGAAATAACACAGTTAATCCAGAAAAAAATATATATACTCTCATACGAGATTTCTTGTCTCTGCAGCTGACAAGCAATCCCATGGAATCCAATGTACTAATTTCTTAATAATCAGCAGGTTTAGCTATGCCATTTGTATACACATGATTAAAACTCTAATTTAATCTTTATAAGTAGAAAACTTAAGACCTAGTTATTTACAGACATGCAGTGCATATGTCACCTCTAGCAGAGACAGGAAGTATGTAGAGGAAGCCAGATATTTCACATCTAGATTTAAAACCAGACAGATAAAAGCTGTCATGCTGGTTAGCAAAATATCACTAAATTTAGTTTAAAACAAATTATTGAAAATTTGCACGCTTAATGAGTAACAGAGAAGGGAAGTAGTAAAGCAAGTTGAAGCCGAAGGCAGCTTTGAGAGCAACAAATATATCAAAGAATGGTTTAAGGAAGCAAGAAAGTGAAGAAACAGAATGTAGGAGGTACAGTTTAAGCCACAGAGCAAGATAGTAGGAAAAACTATGTTGAAAGACCTGTGTTCAGTTCAGGCAAATCTGAACTGAAAATTGTAGACTGTCAGTTTAAGTCAGAGAGAAGGTCAAAGAGAAAAAGGATTTCAAACAGAGAACAGATGGTCTGAACTGATAGTATTTAGTCAGAGCAATAAAGGTACAAAGGTTTTAAACACAGTTTAGTCCCCTAAGCACAGAACAACAGTTATTTAGTCACAACAACTTGTAACCGAATAAACAAAGAAACTGGGTGGATAAAGTTGATCAGTCTCTATCCCAGGTAGGGTAAACAGGGGATCATCATAGCCCACAACAGGTAGTCAATGTAAGCAATGGTTGTCGGGGAACGATTGCTGAGCAGGGAGCTTACACCATAGTGAGTGTCTGACACGGGGCCTTGAGCATTCATAGGCAAAGTGACCGAGGGCATGGCAGCGGTAACACTTACTACAAGAATGCCTATCGGGGTCAGCAGGAGCTCCGGGAGAGAATCTTTGTCTCTGTGTACCCCGGAAGTTGGGGAAGCAATTTCTGTTGCCATCCTTATATGGCTGTTGATTATGGGGTCTGGCATTATGATTAAAGTTGCCAGGTGGGAAAGGAGTTCTGGTATTGTGGCTTGTGTTCTGAGCAAAACGACCGACCGGTAATTATGCCTGCATTCATAGGCATAGTGGCCAAATTTGCTGCATTGCCAACACTGAACGTTGGAACGACATCAGTTGGGGCAATGGGAGCGAGGATAGTGGCTAGATTGTGATGGGTTAGTCTTGGTGGGGTGTGATGGGTTAGGCTCTTGGCAACCAGGGGTGGCTTCTACAGGAGCCTGCTCAACGGGCAGCTGTTTCAGATAGACCGTACCAGAGATCTTTAATGGTGTCAGATCAACGGTATCCGGAATCAATTTGTCAGTGATAGTGGTAATCCATCTACTGATGATTTGCAAATGTAGATCACAGGTAGAACCCGGTGTGTATGTGTTAACAAAGTTAAGTAATCTTTGGAGAATTTTTAAATTAAAAGTACCATTTCAAGGCCAACAAAGAGCTGGCCATATTTTATTCCATTGATACCAGGTATTGCAAAATTTGATAAGATTCATGCGGTCTCCTGGAAAGTAATTTATCACTTTCTCAAGAGGCAGCATAATGAAATGAGAACTAGAACCCTGTAAAACACTTATATATAGGTTGTGATAAACTCTAATAACAAACCTAGTCCTATAAAACACCTATTTCACTGTACACCTATTTAACTATACACGTTTCATTGTTACCTTAAAAAGAATTCTCAGTATAATATTAAAACCCAAAAACAAAAATAAAAAACACCAACTCTGAAGCATTATCACAACAAACGTGGAAAAAAACAAAATAAAAAAACCCCAGCAACTCTGAAGCGTTACTACAACTAACATGGCAACGATCGACAGATACACAGGGAGATCGTTTAAGCCCCCCCAACGTCTCAGAGATCAAAAAAACGACTCGACCCTCCAAAGGTAATTCTACTTTCTTACCCTGCGTATCTGGGTAACAAGACAGAGTCTCTAAGAGGGTCTGTGCTGTGCAAATCTTCCATAAACTGTAACTCCGTTATTCGCTAAACTATATCTAACTATATCACCAATATTTATATCTTCTATGACTCAAATATCTCTTAACGTCTAGACCTTATATAGCCTCTCCAAAGAACTAGGAACCCCCTTCACCATCAAAGTACTTGTACAAGATTTTCACAACTCACAAAATGGGATGGCAAAGGACTCCCCATAAGTTGGAGTGACAAAAGACAAGCATTTACCCACAACCCAAAATAAGTGGATTAATAAAGAAAGATTGAAATGTAAATAGGGATTATACTTACCCCTCTTCCCGTTCCTAAGTGTTCGGACTCAGAAACCCCTGGTACCTCACCGTCTAGGAATTCCAGGGTCAATCCAGTCAGACTGCAAGTGGTAACTGGATGCAAGAGAGGTCTAGTCCACGGGGTAGGTCTCCGGCATCCCTGGACGGTGGACTTGATACGCAAAACAAAATACTTCACTAGAGGAAAACCCTAAAACGGGCTCAAATCCAAATGCCTAAATTTTTAGTTACTGTCACCCACAGATGCTATACCTTTTAGACAGGTATAAGACACATCAGTAAATGTAAACCATCACACAGGTATCAGTAAATCCAATTGTGCTAACTTATGTAAGATGAAAATATTGAAATGGAAAAGGTATAGAGCATAGGAATGGGAGTTGAAATTTCCCAAATTTAAATGACAAAAATTTAAACAGAGACTTGTCAATAATCTCCAGCTTTTAACAGCAGAGCATGGCCTTATATCTGTGTATATGAAGAAAAAACTGTATTGAGCAATTTAAGGGCAAGGACAGCTTTAAAACAAGGTTTCTAAGCAAAAGCAAGCTGACAAAACAGAATATAGGTGGGTAGGTTTAAACAAGTAGGCAAGTTAGTGGAAAAAGTTATGTTAAAAGGGTATAAGGGAGAAGTATAAAGTATTTAAAAGCAACTACGCAGAAGAAATAAAAAAATAGAGTTCGAGGAATTAAAGATTAGGAGAAAACTAAGAAGGACATAGTAGGATAAGAAGAGATAGTTGAGGTCAGAGAAGAAACAATTAGTAAGAGAAGAATTTACAGGTTAATAAAGAAGACTCAGTATTGAGAACTTCTGTATTACGGGAAAAGAACCAAACTTTTAAAACTTTATAAGCAAGTTGTGAAACAGGAAAAGGTCTAGCAGGCTTGCAGCACAAGAACAGCTGTTTCCCAGCTTTAATGAAACTGGGCAACGGGCTAGATTGCCAAGCATAGCATCTTAGCTCTGAAAGCCCCAGAAGCAGCTTGACAAACAGAACAAAAAGCAGGAGCAGAACAGAAGTTTAAAAGCATGCAGTCAGGAATTATCTAACCAAAAGGGAGGTAGGGAATAATTGCAGGCACAGGTCTGGGAGAGACAGAGACAGCAAAGAGAAAGAGAGAGACAGGTACAGCGAACTGTATTCTGTCAGGAAATAATAAAGCAGCAGACAGTCATAGTAGGGAACATGAAAATGAATGGCAGTTTTGGCATAGTTAGCCCATCAGGAGTCAGAAGTTGGCAGAGGAACAGGAGTTCAAGGAGGAAAAAAGTTAGTTTGACCATGAGTTTATCAGAAAAGCCTGTAAAGCAGACACGTAAGAGATGAAACTGAATTTTGGTCAACTGAGATTCAATAACTCAATCCCCTCTTGACCAAAATCAGCAGCATGTTCAAATCAGTGGGAGGGGTCACCAATGAATTTATTTGGGGTTATATGTCCCCTAAATCTACAGTCCTGCCTGGTATTGCAGAGAGAAGGCTATTACCAATTACATCTGACTCTTCTCATTTCATAGAACAGTGCACCTGTTCCTAACCGAACCAGAAGGTCATTTACAGATATTAATAAAGAGAAGGAGGGATAGTTTGATTCAAAGAGTTATAAATGTATTTACTTACCAAAGCAATATACAAGTGGCATGTACAATCAATTGGCTATACGAATACAATATCCCAGCTGCACATAGGTGCTTTCTGAGTCTTAGTCTTTTATGATTTCTTTTACCACTTAAAAGTATTCACAGGAAAGCAATTGTTTAATTTGCCAAATCTGATGCGCTAGATTGGTTTCTCACGGAGAGAGAGAAGTGGCCGCCCCTCTCTAGCTTGAAGCAGGAAGTAAACTAACTTTTATATGTTCATTCAGGATACAGGTAATGTGACAGTAAGCACATCTGATTGGATCTGTGTTAATGTCATGGTTAAGGTAATGGATGTTTACTGGAAAAGCTAGCAAAAGACCACCCCTTACTGGGAGACTATCCAGCTTATTTTCAAAAGAGAAAAACGCCTATAGTGCGACCTAAATCGGGAGATAGACGTTTGTCTCGCAAAGGCGCCCAAATCAGTATAATCAAAAGCCGATTTTGGGAGTTTCCAACTGCACTCCGTCGCAGAAACGAATAAAGTTGACGGGGGCATGTCGGAGGCGTGGTGGAGGCGGAACTGGGGCGTGGTTATCAGCTGAGGAGAGATGGGCGTCTTTAGCTGATAATCGAAAAAAAAAGGCGTTTTTACCCCGATTTTGGGTCACTTTTTTTGGACCCTTTTTTTTCACGAACAAATCCCAAAAAAGTGCTCCAACTACCCAGATGACCACTGGAGGGAATCGGGGATGACCTCCCCGGACTCCCCCAGTGGTCACTAACCCCCTCCCACCAAAAAAACCCCACTTTAAAAACTTTTTTTCCAGCCTCTATGCCAGTCTCAAATGCCGTACCCACCTCCATGACAGCAGAATGTGTTCGATCCTGTCACAGCCTTTCCCTGGGTCAGATGTGGCTCTCAGGTGAAGTACAGGGTCACATCAGCATTGCATTGTGGTGGATGTAGGGTATTGAGCTCCGTGATTTCATTAGCTTGTGTTACAGTCTCACAATGTTGGTAGTTGGTAGGCTCTTCTCCCATGGTGCTTTTCCCCTGCCTACTGGGTCAGAGTGTGCCCTGTTGTGTTTCCTGTTGTAGTCCATGCGGTAGTGGCCATTTTTGTAAGCCAGTTTTAGTTCCCTTTCCTGTGTTAGCCACGTTAGACAATTTAGTTCTTCCCTTGAATGTGGCTGAAAGAGGGCATTGTACAGCATTCTGCCAGCTCTGACCTACTGCTCATCTCAGTACTAGGGAGACTCGTTGCCAGTGGGGCACAACCTCTGATCTGCAGTTAACTGTGAGTAAAGGTGGTTATTCCAATAAAGGACGTTTTCGGAGAGATTAGTCTTCAGGTGTCAACTGGTGTGCCAATGTTATATAGCAGCAACCAGTCCTAGAGGCCTGCGTGCACTTCAGCCAGGTGGCCCCAGGCCCATCCCCCCCACCTGTAACACTTGTGCTGGTAAATGGGAGGCCTCCAAAACCCACTGTACCCACATGTAGGTGCCCCCTTCACCCCTAAGAGCTATGGCAGTGTTGTACATTTGTGGGTAGTGGGTTTTGGGGGAGGGGGGTTGGGAGCTCAGCACCCGTGGTAAGGGAGCTATGCATGTGGGAGCTTTTTCTGAAGTCCACCGCACTGACCTAGGATGCCCAGTTGGTGTCCTGGCATATCAGGGGGGCCAGTGTACTACAAATCGTGGCCCCTCCCACGACCAAATGGCTCGGATTAGGACGTTTTTGAGCTGGGCATTTTTAGTTTCCATTATCGCTAAAAAAAACAAACGCCCAGCTCAAAAACATCTATTATTTCGAAAATACGGTTCGGCCCGCCCCTTCACGGACCCGTTCTTGGAGATAAACGCCCATGGAGATAGGCGTTTCCGTTCGATTATGCCCCTCCACGCCATGTTCTTGCAAAACCCCTCATTTCTGCATTTTGACCATATCTTCCTCAAATCTCTTTCTGTGACACCTGGTCACCTTCCTGTGAAGCCATCTGTGTCCTGTTTATGAGGGTTTTGCACCCTAGCTCCTTCCTTATTTTGCTGCAAATATTTTGTGTCCCAATAGCTCAGGAGCTTGCTGGAACTTCAGAGTTCAAATAACGGCTAAAGGCCTATACTTTTCTTGTCATTTTTAGATCCTGAGCCTTAAGTCAGGACTGGGCTGCCCAATACTAATATACAGTAGCCCCATGCAGGACGTAAGGCGTCGGAAACAGATGATCACACCACAGAGGCGCCGGAGTCGACCGGCGCTGAAGAAGACTCTTCGGCTGGTGGGGATTGGGGACCCCCACTAGCAAACAAGGTACCTGATGCGGCGGGGGGGGGGGGGCATCAAATGTAGAGGGGGCCAGGGTGTAATCCGTGGGGACCCAGGCCCCCATGGCCCCATGTAGTTACGCCCCTGCTTTGAAAACCTTATAATGCAAAAATTATTGGTGTCAGTTCAGGGGATTCCAGGAAGCTACTTCAGTTTGTAAGGAATTTGATTTCATCCCCTACTGCCAATGTTTCACGTGCTAACTCACAACCTACAGCTCAGTAGCTTGCTGATCTTTTCCTTAACAAAATTGAGCAGTTTCGAGATGATCTTGCAGAAGATCTGACTCGAATATCTGCAATTAAGCAGATAAAGAATTGTGCTAGCTCCTGTATAGGTGTTAATGCAAATTAAATGTGGAGCATTTTTTTATCCCATCACTGTGGAAAATGATCACTCCTTATTGCCAAAGCTTACAAACTGTCACTGTGTTTTGAATATTTGCTCTTCTTACTTGCTAACTAATCCATCTATAGATATAATCTTATGGCTTGTTACTTTTTAAAATAATCTTATGTCTTTAGGCAGACTTCCTTTAGAAATGGGTCAGATCGCACTCACTCACATAACTAAATTGCAGGATTTAAATCAATCTCTTCCAGTTTTAGATCTATTGCTGAGATCCTTATACTTACCAAACTATTGGAGACCTTTGTCAGTAAACAACTATCTTACTATATAGAAAACCACTCACCTTCCTTTATCACAGTTTGCCGTTAGACCTCAACACAGTACAGAATCCCTTTTATTAACTCTGACAACTGAAGTTAGAGGTTATTTATGAAAGGGTACTCCTTCTTCAGTATGACATTTGTAGAGAAAATATTTTGTTACTAGAGAGTTAATCATTTTTACAATTTCTAAATAAATGTAGATTCTAAGAAGAGGAACAGTTCAGCTCTGATTTTGTGCATTACAAGTAGAACTGAATGTTCTTAGATATGCTTTTTGGCCAGCTAGCTTACTAACAGTCTAGAACTGTAACATGTTTGAAATGTATTTGTGATGACAGACGCACAGACACCCTGCCTCCATTGTGAAACTGCATGTAGACATTGTAGGGGAAAAGTTTATAAGAGCAGGTGGGGGGGGGGGGGGGGGGTTTGAGTCAGACAACCTCCCGACTGATGTTGGATTTTTGTCTCCTTGCAAGAAAATAAACCGGTTTGTGTTTAAGCCTGTTTGATCTCTTGGGATTCGTGAGTATGTTAATTAGATTCTTTTAACAATATTTTAGCTGCATTCGATTCTGTTGATCTTGGATTAATGAAATTGAGTGAACTACAAATCGCAATCAGGTTTCAGACCATGCTATAGCACTGAGCCTGTCCTTATTACCCTAGTATCAAATTTCAGAAAAGAAATTAGCATAGGGTCTAAAATCTTAATAAAGCAGTTTGATATGTCTAGCACATTCAATGTAGTAGATCATAATATCCTACTAAACATACTAGACAACTTTGGTATATGTGGCACAGTCCACAAATGGTTTCAAGGATTCCTAAAATCAAAATCTTAAAGTGAAAATGAAAGGAACCTTATTCTCTCCTTGGACACTGGACTGTGGCATCCCTCAGGGTTCTCCATTATTGCCCAATCTGTTTAATGTAATGATGTCACCACTAAGTAACAGACTAGAAACAACAGGATTCAAAACATTAATATATGCTGACGATGTTACCATATATATGTCATGTCCCCTACCTCAACGCAAGCAGCGTCCTCGGGCTGCGCAGGGTCCCGTCGACATACACACTTGACTGGCACAGCCCTGAGCCATGTGTGTGTAGTTCTTCTCTGGCTACAGGCTCCTTGATTGCTTTGCTTCCATGCACCTGGCTCTGCTCTCTCTCTGCCTGGCTTCCAGGCTCCTTGATTGCTTTGCTTCCACCCACCTGGGTCTGCTCTTCCTCTGCCTGGCTTCCCTTGCTTCTCTCCTATTGGTCTTCCAGTTCCTTCTTCCCCTGCTCTTGTCCTATGGCTGTGCCCCTTCTCCCTGCTGATGTCAGACACCAGCACTTTATCAGCTAAGCTCTCCCTAGACTCCTTGCTTCGGCTTCTACTTTGGTAGGTGTTACTTGCTCAGTAGTGAGCTTCTCCTCTACTTTGTTCTTCGTTGCTGACCTTGATTACTCTTGTGTCTGCTGCCTGCCTACTGACTCTGCCTGTACCTGGATTACTCTTGTGTCTGCTGCCTGCCTACTGACCTTGCCTGTACCTGGATTACTCTCATGTCTGCTGCCTGCCTACTGACTGTGCCTGTACCTGGAATACTCTCGTGTCCGCTGCCTGCCTACTGACTCTTCCTGTACCTGGATTATTCTTGTGTCTGCTGCCTGCCTTCTCACCTTGCCTGTACCTGGATTACTCTTGTGTCTGCTGCCTTCCTCCTGACCTTGCCTGTACCTGGATTACTCTCTTGACCTTCTGCCTGCCTACTGACTCTGCCTGTACCTGGATCACTCTCTTGCCTGCTGCCTGTCTGGCCGTCACGTTCATCACCCCGCTTCCTGCTCCATCTCGTAAGCCCTGCAGGCTGCCCGCACCTAGGGGCTCAACCTCTGGGGAACGGCAGTCAGTGCAGGTGAAACCTGGGGTTGTCCGGCCACCAAGCAGAACCTGGTCTGAATACCGGGCTCGGCAGTGCTCTACTTGGTACAAGAACTCACAGGTCTGACATTAAAAAAGAACATTAAAGACATCATACAAAAGGCAAAACTTGGCTTAAATTTGAAGGAAACCTGGGCCTCAGAATCCAAACTAAAGCTAAATAAAGAAAAAACTAATTTCATAGTCATTACCAACCTATTAGACCAAAACAACTACAACAGTTTCACAATTGACAGTACTTCATTCCCCATTGACAATAATCTGAAAATTCTAGGTATAATTATAGACAAACATTTCACATTTGATACTAACGTTTCCTCAGTAATCACAAAATCTTTCAGGTCTCTTTGGAAACTAAAAAGGATCAGACCCTATTTCTCATCGGAAACATTCAGACTATTGGTACAATCATTAACATTTGATCATTATGCCAATTTGATTATTGTAATGTCATATATACTGGCTGTAAGGAGTACCTGTTGAATAAACTCCAAACAGCTCAAAACACTACAGCCAGATTCATATATAAAATCTCTCATTTTGAAAGTGCCTCCTCTTTATTAATCAAATTACACTGGCTTCCCATCAAAGCGAAAATCACCTTCAAATTATGTACCTTTATTTTTCAAATACTAAATGGCACAGCTCCAGACTATATGGTACCATTAATAAACTTACCTCAAAGAAACACTAAATATGAGGCAAGAAACTGTCTCAGACTACATCTCCCAAATTGCAAAAAAGTGATCTACAAAACTGTCCACTCTGCAGACTTCATTTACCTAGGAACCAAATGGTGGAACTCCTTACCACCCAAAATAAGAAATATACAGGAATATTCTAGATTCCGCAAAATCCTCAAATAGTTCCTATTCAAACAAACCCTCACAAAGAACGACCATATCTGAAACAATTAATTATTACCTGATTAGTTATTACTCTATTTACCATTAACTTTCTCTTTGCTTCGTGCACAATTTCTCATTCATAATAGATTTTCTAAATGTTAAACATCCATAGCTATCCCAGTATGTTTATGATATTGTATTGTAAAATTGGATTCTTACAACAAATTACTTTCTTATGCATTATTCTTTGTTATGTATCCTATACTGTTTATTGTAAGCCACATTGAACTCAAACTTGTTTGGGATAATGTGGGATATTGTAGTGTAAGTGAATTTTAAAGATTGTTTTTCAACTCTGCCTTGACCAACATTGCACTCGCTCATTAAAATGATTGTTTAACTTTGATTGTGTGAAAATAAGTTGGAATGTAGAAGATAAGACACAGCTGTAATTAATTTGGTATGTGAAGGGAGAGGTGGAGCCTGTTTCAAGCTCAGACTGGCCACCTGGACTGAGAAACATATGACCACATTCCCACAGTATGGCTTGTTTACCTAAACAGAGAAATTCTCAAGCATTCTGTAATTTTCCTTAGCTCTGAACATGAGTTCTAAGCCTAATAAAAAGGGGGGCCTTTTACAGTGAAGCTGGAAACTCATCTATAGGTGGACGCATCACATAGAACCAGACTCCTGGTCAGACTCCGGCTTCATTGAAAAAGGGGCTTCTCTTGGCTGATGTAAAGAGCCTAGATGAAGAGATTAAGGACCAGTGATGATGTATGTATAATGATTGTTTATTGCTTCTTTTCCTGGTCTAGAAGCTCCTAGCATTGCTTGGATGTAGGGACCAGTGATGTAATGATTGTTTATAGATAGGTATTATTGTTTCTTTTCAGTTTTAATCATTGTGTATATAGCTTAATCATTGTATATATCTTAATCATTGTGTATTTTAGAACCTCTAATAAAAGTCTCATTTACCTAATATGAATCCAAAAGAATCCACAGTAATTACTGAGTAGTCTGTGTCAGTAAAGCGGGCTGTAAAACCAGGTCAGAACATTTTGGCGACAACGGGATGGGATTTGTAGAAGGAATGACACTTTTTAAGAGAAATGCAGAGAACAGTTGAATTCCAAGACTGGAATGAGGCACCATATGGTGCTATAGCCACTGGGTGGTCAAAATATGTAGGGTTATGTGAGAAGTAGGATTCCTGTTTAAAGGAATCAGAGCCTTTGGCTGTGGTTCATTGCAGGCAAAAAGTTAAAATGGAAAGGGAGAAGGAACAGTATTGCTTACTGGAAAACCCATTAGAGCTGGAATAAACAGCATAGGAAAAGTACAGAATTGGAATGATAGGTATGACTTACACAGTTAAAATGAAATGCTTATGTTATTAACTAAGCTGGATAGTGTGCTGCTGTGAGAGTGGCACAATATATGTTTAGACTCATTTGGAGTCATTAATTGCACATTTAAAAGACAAGGGATGGGAGATAAATCTTAATAAGATACAAGGACCGTCCGAGGCAGAGAAACTTTTAGGTACTGGAATTTGTTAATTATTCAGCTTTTGCAAGCAGCGCATATCAGGAAAAATAAATATGACCTTGAGTGGAAGGAAAAAGAGCAACAGGTTTTTTTTTTTTTAAAGAGAAACAGGTTTTTGAGCAGAGAACATTTGTGGCTAGTGCAACTAGAAGTAGAATTAAGTCTCTCAGTGAATGAAAATTATGTTAATTAAAGCTTTTGGCAAAAACAAAGGAATCGGGTAACACTAAGGTTTTAGAACGTGTCAGAAGTAGGAAAAATATATACTTCTTTTGAGAAACAGCTGTTAGCATGTTATTGGGCTTTAGCAAATAAGGAGCAACTATTTATAGGACATTAGAATGCAGTGGGGAAGGAGGAAGTAGTTAATATGCAATTAAATGTTGTTTATGTGGTTTTGAAAACTGAGAATTTGGGATTATGTCATGTATATATATTGACTCATAGTCTGAGGCAAATAGATTAGCCACTTGGCTACCTACTTGGTACAAAAATAATTGGATTTGTGGCAAGCAGAGAATTATGGCAAGATATCTGGAATTATGTATAAAATACTAATGTTATTGTTTTTCATGTAGATGCCCATTGCAAGGGTGATACTTTAGAACGTCTCTACAGCGCAGTAGCTGATGAATAAAGTAAAATCACACCCCTCGAGGTGGAAACTGTGGAAGAGCCAGATAATTGCTCAGGTTTGGCGAAATGGGTGCATCAAAAATGTGAACATCTGGGAAGAAAGGCCACTTACAGGTGGGCAACAGATCGTGGTATTACTTTAATTATGGATGTTATTAGAACTGTTATTGTTGAATGTCTGGTATGTTAATACCAGATTAGGTGATCTGTTCCCCACATGTCTAAGGGGCAATTATAAAGGGGAGAATTACCTGAACAAATTTGGTAGGTGGATTATATAGGACCTTTACCTAATTTGCAAGGATGTCAATATGTGTGCACAGCAGTAGATACTTATTCTAGATATGTAATTGCACATCCTTGCAGACAACACTATTAAAACTTTAGAACTGATAATGGTTCTCATTTCAAAAGCTAATTAGTATAACAATATGCCTTAAGTCATAATATAATATTGTCTTGATCTTCCAATTTGTGCAAGAAGAATGGACATGTCCCAGCAAATAAGTGTTATCTTAGAGAATAACTGATCTGTTTATATGCTTTATTCATAGATCTTTGTAAGAATCAGTGTAATCCTTCTTCTTATGGTATCTTTGGGTATGGCTATTACCCCCGGTGGACATTTATGACTCACTGCTGAGAGTCAGGGCAAGCTGATTGGGAGATGGAAAAATCATAATAAAGTCTGACAACAAGATAATTACACATGTTCAGCTCACTAGATGTGTCCTGTGGCAACTATCAAATATGGAAAGGAGTCCTGCCACACGGACAAGTTTAATATGACTTGCACAAGTCAGAGACAGACAATATAGCAATGTTGACCCAAAAATGCAGATATTGTTCACATTTCCACCACCAATGTGTTATTAGCATATGTTTATATTCTTCTTGTGTGAACACTTCATCTAAGAAGCCCTATGTAAATACTGTAGTACCCTCAATTGCCTAGATATAGAGTAAAATGAGCTTGGTATGATACATTGCAAGGAGCTTTTGGTACAAGTGTAGAGATAATAAATGCTATTGATGCTGAAACTTTAGCCTAAGTAAAATGTATTACAACTGATGTTAATCAGCTTATTACTTTGCAATATTATAAAGTTTTTTTTATTATATTCAGATAGTTTATTATATTCAGTTTACAAGTAGAAATTAATATAGCATATTTTACTACTTGCATGTTGTAACATTTGTTTGCCCTTATACAAAGGAATAAGGCTCAAGATGACTAACTCTGAACTCTTGTGGAGGTGAATTTCACCGGTGGGTTCCTTCCACAACTTGATTAATAATTTCAAATACTGCCTTGTGCACTGACCTCTTTTGTTCTAGGAAAATTGTGTCATTTAATGTAAATAAGCAGTGTGTATTATTTATAATACTGAATTTTGGTTAGTTATTGGTGGGCAGCATTATTACCATTTGCCCTTGGACTATACTTCCTAATAATTTTAGTATGTTTGTTGAAACTAGTGCTCAGTATATTACCCATTTATATAATCTGTCTTGTTCCTTTTGTAGAATATGGGCACGGCCATGAGCCTTGGGTCAAGGCCTAAAGGGCAAAGGCTAACTAGCCTGTGTGACTCAGAAACTTATGATCTGATAAGACATCATTACGTGCAAGCAGCCATGAGACAGGAGGAAGTATGAAAAGAAACAGGAAAATATGGTTTAGCAGCATAGGGGAAACAGATGGTGAGAAAAGAGAAAAAAGAGAACAGGATGATCTCTGAGGAAGATAACTTGTTAAAGCCATGTTAAGCATTGTTTTGAAAAAAGATATATAAGTAGATGTATCAGAGCATTATTTTGGAGAGACAGCTTCAGATAGTACTTATGTATAGCAGAGCTGTTCTCCCATGAGAAACTATGAATTGTATCTATATTTGGTAAGTAATAAAAATTGTTTTTCTCATACGTGGCCTTGGTCTTTTATCACTCCAAATTGTGGGTGGCTGGTACATAATAATTTGGGGTGGTGGTAAAAAGACTAAAAATAACATTTGTGACCCTGACGTCGATAGGGGGGATCGTTGACGAACGATCCTTTGATCGACCCAGTTCCCAGTAAGGAGTGTCCTGGTTCAGTTGCGAGATTCCAAGCACGTTCATGAGAAGAAACAAGGGTGTCGTGGTTCAGCTGCAGGATTCCCGACACAACAAACGGTCCTGGTAAGGACGACGATTGGTAAGTCACAAATTTTTGTTTTAACCTTTGGAAAATAATGGCTATGCTACTTGAGATAGTGATTAAGTACTTTCCATTAGAGAAACAGGAACTCACTAAAACTTGTAATAAATGGTATGCATGGAACAAAAAACAAACTGATTTTTTTTGGCCACCTAGTGGATCTTTTGATGGAAAGCTTTTACAAAAATTAATTGAATATAATGAGACCCATAAAAAGGGAAAGTCTCGTATGAAACATTTACAGGCCATCAATAAATGGATCCTAATTGGAGATAAGGAGTTCGAATCTAAATCATTACTCGACTCTTCTAAATTTCCACCTCCTCCACCAGAACCTACAGCTCCACCGCCATATGACGACTCCACAAAATTGGAAAATATTAAAATATTACCCTGTGGTACGGTGGTAGGTTATCAAGAATTATATCCTGATTTAAAAACGGAATTGAAACAAGAACCCAAATTGGACTTAAGTGTAAAGCCTCAAGAGAACACCATTAGGGTTCAAATAAATGGAATAGTTGATCTGAGTCAACCTGATTCTGGTGACCAAGAATTTGAAACTGAAAACCAGATAGAAAATCCCTTTATGGTGTCACGTTTGTGGCCGTGACCACCCTCATACTTACCCTGTTTCTGGGAGTCAGTGGCTGTGCTGGCTTCTGCTTGTCTCTGTGTCTGTCTCTGTCTTAGTTTCTCTCTGGCTCTGTGTGCTGATTGCCCTACTGAACCTCACCTGTGTGGGCTATGCCTCTTCCAAGATGGCTGCTGCCTCTTCCTCCTTGCCAGTTTCCAAGATGGCTCCCGCTGTTCCTTCCTATGGAATGACTGCTTTGTGTGTCAAGCCTCTGTTTGGTTGCAAGGTGATTGCTGCAGCTGTGGCTCTGGTCTTGATGGGCTTTATTAGTCACCTGAAGACTACAGTCCTGGCCTTTGCATTGCCATTCCCTCCGCAGTGCTTTAGGTCCCGAGGTTAGTGTGCTGTTAGCACCGTTTGCTTTCCTTGTCTTTTGCTCTGTGGGTTTTCAGCCCTTCTGTGTTTATTGTTCTGTGGGCTTCCTACCCTTCTGTGTTATTTGCTCTGTGGGTCTCCTAACCTTCTGTGGGTTTTCAGCCCTTCTGTGTTTATCGCTTGTGGGTTTCCAGCCCTTCTGTGTTTATTGCTCTGTAGGTTCCCAGCCCTTCTGTATTTATTGCGCTGTGAGTTTTCTGCCCTTCTGTGTTTATCGCTTGTGGGTTTCCAGCCCTTCTGTGTTTATTTGCTCTGTGGGTTTTCAGCCCTTCTGTGTTTATTGTTCTGTGGGCTTCCTACCCTTCTGTGTTATTTGCTCTGTGGGTCTCCTACCCTTCTGTGGGTTTTCAGCCCTTCTGTGTTTAGCGCTTTGTGGGTTTCCAGCCCTTCTGTGTTTATTGCGCTGTGGGTTTTCAGCCCTTCTGTGTTTATCGCTTGTGGGTTTCCAGCCCTTCTGTGTTTTGCTCTGTAGGTTCCCTGCCCTTCTGTGTTTATTGCGCTGTGGGTGTTCAGCCCTTCTGTGGTTATCGCTTTGTGGGTTTCCAGCCCTTCTGTGTTTATTGCGCTGTGGGTGTTCAGCCCTTCTGTGGTTATCGCTTTGTGGGTTTCCAGCCCTTCTGTGTTTATTGCGCTGTGGGTTTTCAGCCCTTCTGTGTTTATCGCTTTGTGGGTTTCCAGCCCTTCTGTGTTTATTGCTCTGTAGGTTCCCTGCCCTTCTGTGTTCTTGCTCTGTGGGTTTCCAGCCCTTCTGTGACCATTGCTTTGAACCTACCTACTGCCAGAACCCGGACATTCCCTGTCTGTCTGCCTTGCCATCGCTTAGGTGCCAGGGGGCACCCCTGGATCTTCATTCCTGCTGCCCCTGTAAGTCCTACCGGCTGCCAGAACCTGAAGGCTCAACCCGAGGGGGTAGGCAGTCAAGTGTAGGTGAAGCCTAGGTCCAGTCCGGGTTCCAGTCCAGAGTGTTCCGGGCCGGTGTGTGTTCCAGTCTGGTGTGCTCCAGTCCAGTGTGTTCCGGTCCGGTGTGTGTTCCAGTCCGGGGGATTGTAGTCCAGTGTTCCAGTCCTGTGTCCTACAGTCCGGGGGATTCTAGTCCAGGTGTTCCGGTTCGCTGGGCAGTGCCTGCAGTCCCTGCCGTAGTGCTTACCCAGTGTTGGTTGGTGGGTTTTGCCTGCTGCTGTCGCTCCTCGTCAGCAGCCCAAGGGCTCACGTTTGCTCCAGAGCCCAGTCCCGCGGGCTCAGAACCTGACAGAACCTGACAGAATGCAAAGGCCATGAGCCCGGCAAGAACCCCCACCCAGCTGACCCCGCTGGGGTCCAGCTCCATCGTTGTTCTTGATCCTTCTATGACTCTTCGTCAGTATCGTGGGAAACTTTTGTCTCATCCTGTTTTGAAGAAGACCCCTGAAGCGGCAGCTGAGAGAAAACGTGTCCGGTGGCTTGGAATCGCTGAAAATCCAGTTTCAGATATGGACCCTTTTATCACGCTCGCTGAATATCGCCGCAGCCTGGTCTTGAATCCAGCTTTGTGGGATACTCCTGAAGCTGTCGCAGAGAGGAGACGTCTTGGGAATTCCATGCTCTGGGCCCAGCAGGGGTCCAGTCCCATTCAAGCAGCGCGCCCAGACAAGCCTCTGAATCCAGTCCGAGCAGCACGTCCAGCCAAGCTTCAGAGTCCAGTCCGAGGGACGCTTCTGACCGAGCCTCCGATGCCAGTTCAGGTGACGCTTCCATTCGAGTCTCCGAGTCCAGTCCGTGGGGTGCTTCTGACGGAGCCTCAGATTCCTATGCAAGTGGCGCTTCGGGTCGAGCCTCCAGTCCTCCTTCAAATGGCATGCCCCTTGAAGTCTCGGAGTCCAGTCCGTGGGGTGCTTCTGACGGAGCCTCAGATTCCTATGCAAGTGGCGCTTCGGGTCGAGCCTCCAGTCCTCCTTCAAATGGCACGCCCTTTGAAGTCTCCGAGTCCAGTCCGAGGGAAGCCTTCGATGGAGCGTCAGATTCCTGTGCAAATGGCGCTTCGGGTCAAGTCTCCGGTTCTTGTTCAAGTGACCCGTCCAGTCAAGCCACTGAGTCCAGTTCGAGGGGGGCTTCTAACCAAGCCTCCGATGCCAGTCCACAGGGTGGTTCAGGTGGCACCTCCACTTCCAGTCTGGAGGGTACCTCCAATCAAGCTCCGAAGGCCAGTTCGAGTGGTGCTTCCGCTCGAGCCTCCGATCCCTGTCCAAAGGGTGTGTTCTGCCAAGCCTCAGTTAAAGTCCAGTTCGCGGGGCGCTCCCAGCCAAGCTCCTGAGTCCAGTTTGAGGGGCCCTGCCAGTCAAGCTTCTGATTCCAGTCCGGGTCCCAGTCCCGGTTCAACTCCTGTTCAAAGTTTCAGTTCCAGCCAAGATGCTGACCCTGCTCCGAGCTCCAGTTCCAGCCAAGATGCTGAGTCTGTTCCAAGTTCCAGTTCCAGCCAAGATGCTGACCCTGCTCCAAGCTCCAGTTCCAGCCAAGATGCTGACCCTGCTCCGAGCTCCAGTTCCAGCCAAGATGCTGAGTCCGTT
Organism: Microcaecilia unicolor; assembly: GCF_901765095.1. Lineage (NCBI taxonomy): Eukaryota > Metazoa > Chordata > Amphibia > Gymnophiona > Siphonopidae > Microcaecilia > Microcaecilia unicolor. The sequence goes on from NC_044036.1 coordinate 234,524,066, forward strand.
CCTAGTTCCACTTCCAGCCAAGATGCTGAGCCTGCTCCTAGCTCCAGTTCCAGCCAAGATGCTGAGTCTGTTCCAAGTTCCAGTTCCAGCCAAGATGCTGACCCTGCTCCTAGCTCCAGTTCCAGCCAAGATGCTGAGTCTGTTCCAAGTTCCAGTTCCAGCCAAGATGCTGACCCTGCTCCTAGCTCCGGTTCCAGCCAAGATGCTGAGTCCGTTCCTAGTTCCACTTCCAGCCAAGATGCTGAGCCTGCTCTGAGTTCCAGTTCCAGTCAAGCTTCTGACGCCCACCTGGGTCCCAGGCCCGGTTTGCTTTTTGACTCTAGTCCGGGTCCCAGTCCCGGTTTGCTTCCTGAGTTCAGTCTGGGGTCCCTCGGAGAAGGGTGCCTTTTGAATGAGGTTCCTCTTGATGCTTCCAAGTTCCTGAGTTGGCCCAGCGGGGATTGGAAGGAGCCTCCTGTTGACAAGTTCCGCTCCTGTCTGCCACTTTGGAACTTCTTTGTGACTTCCAGTCCAGTGATCTATGTCGGGCTTTTGAGACCCATCAGGAGGTTTCACCATAGTTACCCCTGGACACCTGAACTCCTCAGGGGGACCGAGAGGGGGGTCTTGAGGAGGGGGTACTGTCACGTTTGTGGCCGTGACCACCCTCATACTTACCCTGTTTCTGGGAGTCAGTGGCTGTGCTGGCTTCTGCTTGTCTCTGTGTCTGTCTCTGTCTTAGTTTCTCTCTGGCTCTGTGTGCTGATTGCCCTACTGAACCTCACCTGTGTGGGCTATGCCTCTTCCAAGATGGCTGCTGCCTCTTCCTCCTTGCCAGTTTCCAAGATGGCTCCCGCTGTTCCTTCCTATGGAATGACTGCTTTGTGTGTCAAGCCTCTGTTTGGTTGCAAGGTGATTGCTGCAGCTGTGGCTCTGGTCTTGATGGGCTTTATTAGTCACCTGAAGACTACAGTCCTGGCCTTTGCATTGCCATTCCCTCCGCAGTGCTTTAGGTCCCGAGGTTAGTGTGCTGTTAGCACCGTTTGCTTTCCTTGTCTTTTGCTCTGTGGGTTTTCAGCCCTTCTGTGTTATTGTTCTGTGGGCTTCCTACCCTTCTGTGTTATTTGCTCTGTGGGTCTCCTACCCTTCTGTGGGTTTTCAGCCCTTCTGTGTTTAGCGCTTTGTGGGTTTCCAGCCCTTCTGTGTTTATTGCGCTGTGGGTTTTCAGCCCTTCTGTGTTTATCGCTTGTGGGTTTCCAGCCCTTCTGTGTTTTGCTCTGTAGGTTCCCTGCCCTTCTGTGTTTATTGCGCTGTGGGTGTTCAGCCCTTCTGTGGTTATCGCTTTGTGGGTTTCCAGCCCTTCTGTGTTTATTGCGCTGTGGGTGTTCAGCCCTTCTGTGGTTATCGCTTTGTGGGTTTCCAGCCCTTCTGTGTTTATTGCGCTGTGGGTTTTCAGCCCTTCTGTGTTTATCGCTTTGTGGGTTTCCAGCCCTTCTGTGTTTATTGCTCTGTAGGTTCCCTGCCCTTCTGTGTTCTTGCTCTGTGGGTTTCCAGCCCTTCTGTGACCATTGCTTTGAACCTACCTACTGCCAGAACCCGGACATTCCCTGTCTGTCTGCCTTGCCATCGCTTAGGTGCCAGGGGGCACCCCTGGATCTTCATTCCTGCTGCCCCTGTAAGTCCTACCGGCTGCCAGAACCTGAAGGCTCAACCCGAGGGGGTAGGCAGTCAAGTGTAGGTGAAGCCTAGGTCCAGTCCGGGTTCCAGTCCAGAGTGTTCCGGGCCGGTGTGTGTTCCAGTCTGGTGTGCTCCAGTCCAGTGTGTTCCGGTCCGGTGTGTGTTCCAGTCCGGGGGATTGTAGTCCAGTGTTCCAGTCCTGTGTCCTACAGTCCGGGGGATTCTAGTCCAGGTGTTCCGGTTCGCTGGGCAGTGCCTGCAGTCCCTGCCGTAGTGCTTACCCAGTGTTGGTTGGTGGGTTTTGCCTGCTGCTGTCGCTCCTCGTCAGCAGCCCAAGGGCTCACGTTTGCTCCAGAGCCCAGTCCCGCGGGCTCAGAACCTGACAGAACCTGACATATGGATAGAAGTCAGGATATAGATCAACGTAAAGATAAAACTTATAATAAAGGAACTCAGTTTTCTGAAGAAATTATAATCCATAAACCAGAGAAGTCTAAGTCAGGCCAGACAGTTCACGAGATATCTGATGACTGTGAATCGACTTCAGGTATTTCTGATCGTACTAGATCTAAAACCAATCAAAAGTGACAAGAAATGCCTGAGGAACCCGACATTACTGCCATGTATTGTGGCACTAATCCATCCATCGCCAATGAATTCATTGCCCAGCAGGAAAATTTCTGGTATTTTGTCCAACCATGGGCCGATAACCTGGCTTTATGGTCAGAATCTCTATGGCCCCAATCTGGTGTCTATCCCTGTGAGGGATCTGTCACCACGGAGAAATTGAACGTAGCTAGAGACCTTATACGCTCTTACCTCGACCCTGGCTTGGGTCATAGGGTTAAAACCTATATGATTGAGGGTCTCCAAGTTTGGGAAAAATATGAGGGAAAATTTCCTGTCTCAAAGCCCACTTCGTCGTTAAAAGTTTTACCCTTATTCAATAAATTATCTGTGGGTGTCCCACACACCGAATATACCCCTTATTCTAATACTGAATTAAATAGTTTAGCTCAACAACTACCTGATCTTTCTGAAGGGGGTAACAAGTGGATACGTAAATTTGATGAATTAACTCTGGGTAAGACACTCGTCATAGGCGATATTAAGGCATTGTTAAGTCGTATTTCCCAGACCAATGTTGTAGATCTTTTCGCAGCCGCCAGTATCGGTCAAGCCACTACTGCCGATACATGGGATGGTAATGAGTTTTCTAACTTTAAACAGCGCTTGTTTACTGCCATCCGAACTAGACTTCCCACTCACAAGGACTTTTCAGTCCTTACGTCTCAACGTTGGGAACCTAGTGTACCTATTGAAAAATATATGCTTAAATTACAACAATTGTACAGAGAAGAAACAGAGGAGCGCTTTGACACCCCAAATAGTCTCCCAATATTCTGTCATCTATTTAAAGAAACCCTACCTACTAAAATTAAGGCGGGTCTTGATAATACTGTAGGACTTTCTCAGAAACCATGGCCAGAAATGAAAGAACATATTTTACACCACTGTAGAACATCCCTGAAAAATACCCAAAAACAAGATAAGGAGATGCAGAAATTGCAAACCCATTTAATGTCCCTACAAATAAAACAAATTGAAGATCAAAACCCCAAACCTAACTCTCCTTCATGTGGTGATTCAGATAGTAATCCTGACAGCTGGAATTAGCCTTTCTGTTTTAACTCTGATAACAGCCCTCATGTCCTTTATATGAATGGCATTATCTCAATTATAACCTAAATATTACAAAAACTATACTCAACCTTAACTAGTACATCAAAACCGTACCTTTATTAACATTCAACATAAACAATCAACATAAAAAATCAAATTGGTAATGGAGATTCAATTTTACCCACCGAAGTAGGTTAATTATCAACTATAACAGATGTCCGTAATTACCATCTTGAACTTGGCGTATAGTAAATATAGTCTTTTACTTATCTTATTTGCATTCATAAATAGATGTCAAATATTCTGTTCGTTGATAAAAAAACCACTGTCATCAATCCAAACAGTATCAATCTCCTTAGGAGGGTGCAGTCTCTTCAAACGCAATCTGTTGCACTCCAAAGTAATCCTTCTGTTGGATACCTCCCACAACGGTGTTGTAATCTCACATTATCCACTCAGTCCACGGATCTCAACACAGGCCGTGTTTCATAATTACTTCTTCAGGAGATCCTAAATATACACATACAAACTTACTAAACCCTATAACAAATATTAAAAAATCATTCTATCAACAATTATTTATTTAAATCTCTTACCAGCCACATTTAAGCGCTAGGCTCAAAAACCGGACAACCGTCACTGATGACGTACAGCATCATACTGAATTGAACTTCCAAACTTTAAGCACAGCACCTACTTTTATACGGACATTAATAATGCCCAATCAACCTCTTTATTGAGGCCATATGGGTGAACAGTTCTCCATTTAAAGATGAACCGCTGTTCCCTACGAATAAGTTCTCTTTCTATATTGCCGTAACCATCTTGCAAACAATTAATGATAACAAATCTGAAATCATTTATCGAATGATTATGTTGAAGCCAATGGCCAACTAACGGAGTATCTATTTTTTGTAATCTGATATTGCTCAAGTGCTGAGCTATACGTAATTTAATTTTCCTCGTGGTTTCCCCTATGTACCACAGTTGACATGGACAACATATAGCATATACCACATTATGAGTATTACAGTCTGTATGAGCCCTCAACTCAAAATATTTATTTAAAGACTGCACCCAAATTCGGGTAGTGCATAAAGCATACTTGCAGTAAACACATGATTTACAGCTAGTGTGTCCCCCTATTTCTTGATGACTCTTCCTTCGATCCAGTTTTTTCTTTGATAGAATCTCACCTAAATTGTTTTCTCTATTACAAGCGAACCTAGGTTTAATTTGCAAACTATGATGAAGAGATAATACAGACCAATGTTTAAGGATAATATCTTGTATCTCACGTGTTTGCTTATAAAAAGGAAGGATACAATTTACCTGGGGGGTGGATACATCCATAGAGGAAATTTCACTATTCAACCAGCATCTTTGAGCATATTTGGCTCTTTTATAAGCAGATTTTATTGCATACTGTGGATAACCTCGTTTTTGAAATCTCTCAGACATAGACATCGCCTGTTGGTTAAAATCCACCGAACTAGAACAGAGCCGTTTAATTCTCAAAAACTGTCCTATCGGAATGCTCTCTTTTAATTTCCTAGGGTGATGGCTATTAAAATGCAAAATCGCATTTTTATCTGTAATTTTTCTAAATACTCCTGTAGTAAATTGACCATCCACTATTTGTATATTTATATCCAAAAATTGTACCTCATTACCTATGGATTGTACCGTAAACCGGATATTGGTGTCACATTCATTTAAGTACTCCACAAATAACTGTAACTCATTCTCGTTTCCTGACCATATAATAAAAATATCGTCAATATACCTCTTCCAAGTGACTAAATGAGATCTATTATATATAGAAGTATACACATATACAGATTCAAACCAGGCCATATATAAACAGGCAACTACAGGGGCAACCGTGGCACCCATAGCCACGCCCTTTGTTTGTAAAAAGAACTGATCCATAAATCGAAAATAATTTTTTCCTATCACAAACGTGGCCATCTGTAATAGAAGCTGGATCATAGAATAAGAGAGATCTTGCAACTCTAATGCCTGTTTAATAACCCGTAAACATGCTTCCTGTGGAATACTTGTATAAAGGGATGTGACATCCAATGTTATCATAGTAATATGCTGGTTTTGAGCGAGTTGTAAAGTTTTTTACGTAGTAAATATTTATATTCTTTCACCGTAATCACTTTATTATCTCTAGCTGTTGCTAACATAGTCTCCACTTGTTGTATATATTCTTCCGTGGGATCACCAATTAACAATTTATAAGAAGATTCATCTAGTAGCTGAGAGAGTGCCTCTTTTTTATACTGACTAACATCTTGCACAACTACTGCACCCCCTTTATCAGCCCTAGTTATAATTATAGATTCATCTTGTTTTAAATTGTACAGTGCTTTTTTCTGTAATTTAGTAAGATTATGGCGAATCGGGGTGTAATGTTTTTCTAAATTCTCTACATCACGCATCACTAATTTTTGAAACGTATCCACAGCTGGGTCCACTATTCCAGGTGGCACCCATGAAGATGTTGGTTTATATTTATCAAAAAAAGCTACCGAATTATCTTCATTATGCACTGAATTACTGGAATCATTCTCAATTTTGTTATCAAAAAAAGCTCGAAGTTTCAATTTTCGGAAAAATTTTTGCAAGTGAAATCTTATTTCAAAAGCATCATAGAAAGTAGTAGGAACAAATGATAAACCCATGGATAGAACCGATCTATCCATCTCTGACAGCTCTCTAGATGAAATGTTCACAACCAAATCTAGTTCTTCCGACCTCTCCGACTCCGAGTTATTAAAGGGGCCGTGGGTGCCGCTACATTCTCCGTACAATTACCTGATCTAGTAACCAAAGAGCTTTCTAAATTATGATTACCCTTGTTGATTTCCTCACTAGATGACTCACTAGAAGTATTCAAAAACGTTATTTTTTTATTTCTCTTATTTCTACGTGACTTACGTGAGTGATCCATCCAGGGATATATATAACCCTTTGTATAATCCCCCTCATCACGTTTATATTTTTTAATTTTTTGTTGTCTGATTTCTATCTGATATTTTTCCATAATAGATAGATGTTCCCTATATTGTTTCTCAAAAACTTCAGACGTAAGCAATCCTTTCATTTCTACTAATTTAATGTCTAAATCTGCTTTTGAATCGTTAATGAGTTTATGTAGTTTATCTATTGTCAACAACATTAAATCCAACGAGCAGCGTGAAATCAACTCGTTCCATTTTGCTACATATTCAGAGTCATCAAGAAATCGAGGTTCCTTAATTAACCTAAGGCCTCGAGGGACCCTCTGTGCATGACAATATTCTACCAGGGCAAAAGCATGAAGTTCTGTTCGAACCACATACTTATGTAATTTCAGAATATCCGACCAATCAACCTCTGCTGATCGGTTCACAAATAACCTCCCCCCAGTCATTAGATCTTTAATTCTATCAGTGGAAAGTCCTGTCTTTGTATCCCAGCCTATAGTAGCCATCATAGACCTCACTTTAACAATGTTACCTAACACTTCTGGTCACAACACCCTATTTATCAGTTAATTCAATTAATTATCTCAATTATAACCTAAATATTACAAAAACTATACTCAACCTTAACTAGTACATCAAAACCGTACCTTTATTAACATTCAACATAAACAATCAACATAAAAAATCAAATTGGTAATGGAGATTCAATTTTACCCACCGAAGTAGGTTAATTATCAACTATAACAGATGTCCGTAATTACCATCTTGAACTTGGCGTATAGTAAATATAGTCTTTTACTTATTTTATTTGCATTCATAAATAGATGTCAAATATTCTGTTCGTTGATAAAAAAACCACTGTCATCAATCCAAACAGTATCAATCTCCTTAGGAGGGTGCAGTCTCTTCAAACGCAATCTGTTGCACTCCAAAGTAATCCTTCTGTTGGATACCTCCCACAACGGTGTTGTAATCTCACATTATCCACTCAGTCCACGGATCTCAACACAGGCCGTGTTTCATAATTACTTCTTCAGGAGATCCTAAATATACACATACAAACTTACTAAACCCTATAACAAATATTAAAAAATCATTCTATCAACAATTATTTATTTAAATCTCTTACCAGCCACATTTAAGCGCTAGGCTCAAAAACCGGACAACCGTCACTGATGACGTACAGCATCATACTGAATTGAACTTCCAAACTTTATGCACAGCACCTACTTTTATACGGACATTAATAATGCCCAATCAACCTCTTTATTGAGGCCATATGGGTGAACAGTTCTCCATTTAAAGATGAACCGCTGTTCCCTACGAATAAGTTCTCTTTCTATATTGCCGTAACCATCTTGCAAACAATTAATGATAACAAATCTGAAATCATTTATCGAATGATTATGTTGAAGCCAATGGCCAACTAACGGAGTATCTATTTTTTGTAATCTGATATTGCTCAAGTGCTGAGCTATACGTAATTTAATTTTCCTCGTGGTTTCCCCTATGTACCACAGTTGACATGGACAACATATAGCATACACCACATTATGAGTATTACAGTCTGTATGAGCCCTCAACTCAAAATATTTATTTAAAGACTGCACCCAAATTCGGGTAGTGCATAAAGCATACTTGCAGTAAACACATGATTTACAGCTAGTGTGTCCCCCTATTTCTTGATGACTCTTCCTTCGATCCAGTTTTTTCTTTGATAGAATCTCACCTAAATTTTTTTCTCTATTACAAGCGAACCTAGGTTTAATTTGCAAACTATGATGAAGAGATAATACAGACCAATGTTTAAGGATAATATCTTGTATCTCACGTGTTTGCTTATAAAAAGGAAGGATACAATTTACCTGGGGGGTGGATACATCCATAGAGGAAATTTCACTATTCAACCAGCATCTTTGAGCATATTTGGCTCTTTTATAAGCAGATTTTATTGCATACTGTGGATAACCTCGTTTTTGAAATCTCTCAGACATAGACATCGCCTGTTGGTTAAAATCCACCGAACTAGAACAGAGCCGTTTAATTCTCAAAAACTGTCCTATCGGAATGCTCTCTTTTAATTTCCTAGGGTGATGGCTATTAAAATGCAAAATCGCATTTTTATCTGTAATTTTTCTAAATACTCCTGTAGTAAATTGACCATCCACTATTTGTATATTTATATCCAAAAATTGTACCTCATTACCTATGGATTGTACCGTAAACCGGATATTGGTGTCACATTCATTTAAGTACTCCACAAATAACTGTAACTCATTCTCGTTTCCTGACCATATAATAAAAATATCGTCAATATACCTCTTCCAAGTGACTAAATGAGATCTATTATATATAGAAGTATACACATATACAGATTCAAACCAGGCCATATATAAACAGGCAACTACAGGGGCAACCGTGGCACCCATAGCCACGCCCTTTGTTTGTAAAAAGAACTGATCCATAAATCGAAAATAATTTTTTCCTATCACAAACGTGGCCATCTGTAATAGAAGCTGGATCATAGAATAAGAGAGATCTTGCAACTCTAATGCCTGTTTAATAACCCGTAAACATGCTTCCTGTGGAATACTTGTATAAAGGGATGTGACATCCAATGTTATCATAGTAATATGCTGGTTTTGAGCGAGTTGTAAAGTTTTTTACGTAGTAAATATTTATATTCTTTCACCGTAATCACTTTATTATCTCTAGCTGTTGCTAACATAGTCTCCACTTGTTGTATATATTCTTCCGTGGGATCACCAATTAACAATTTATAAGAAGATTCATCTAGTAGCTGAGAGAGTGCCTCTTTTTTATACTGACTAACATCTTGCACAACTACTGCACCCCCTTTATCAGCCCTAGTTATAATTATAGATTCATCTTGTTTTAAATTGTACAGTGCTTTTTTCTGTAATTTAGTAAGATTATGGCGAATCGGGGTGTAATGTTTTTCTAAATTCTCTACATCACGCATCACTAATTTTTGAAACGTATCCACAGCTGGGTCCACTATTCCAGGTGGCACCCATGAAGATGTTGGTTTATATTTATCAAAAAAAGCTACCGAATTATCTTCATTATGCACTGAATTACTGGAATCATTCTCAATTTTGTTATCAAAAAAAGCTCGAAGTTTCAATTTTCGGAAAAATTTTTGCAAGTGAAATCTTATTTCAAAAGCATCATAGAAAGTAGTAGGAACAAATGATAAACCCATGGATAGAACCGATCTATCCATCTCTGACAGCTCTCTAGATGAAATGTTCACAACCAAATCTAGTTCTTCCGACCTCTCCGACTCCGAGTTATTAAAGGGGCCGTGGGTGCCGCTACATTCTCCGTACAATTACCTGATCTAGTAACCAAAGAGCTTTCTAAATTATGATTACCCTTGTTGATTTCCTCACTAGATGACTCACTAGAAGTATTCAAAAACGTTATTTTTTTATTTCTCTTATTTCTACGTGACTTACGTGAGTGATCCATCCAGGGATATATATAACCCTTTGTATAATCCCCCTCATCACGTTTATATTTTTTAATTTTTTGTTGTCTGATTTCTATCTGATATTTTTCCATAATAGATAGATGTTCCCTATATTGTTTCTCAAAAACTTCAGACGTAAGCAATCCTTTCATTTCTACTAATTTAATGTCTAAATCTGCTTTTGAATCGTTAATGAGTTTATGTAGTTTATCTATTGTCAACAACATTAAATCCAACGAGCAGCGTGAAATCAACTCGTTCCATTTTGCTACATATTCAGAGTCATCAAGAAATCGAGGTTCCTTAATTAACCTAAGGCCTCGAGGGACCCTCTGTGCATGACAATATTCTACCAGGGCAAAAGCATGAAGTTCTGTTCGAACCACATACTTATGTAATTTCAGAATATCCGACCAATCAACCTCTGCTGATCGGTTCACAAATAACCTCCCCCCAGTCATTAGATCTTTAATTCTATCAGTGGAAAGTCCTGTCTTTGTATCCCAGCCTATAGTAGCCATCATAGACCTCACTTTAACAATGTTACCTAACACTTCTGGTCACAACACCCTATTTATCAGTTAATTCAATTAATTATCTCAATTATAACCTAAATATTACAAAAACTATACTCAACCTTAACTAGTACATCAAAACCGTACCTTTATTAACATTCAACTTACTAAATGAAAAATTAGATATAATAGGCATCTCTGAGACCTGGTGGAAGGAGGATAACCAGTGGGACACTGTCATACCGGGGTACAAATTATATCGTAGTGATAGGGTGAATCGGATTGGTGGAGGGGTAGCATTGTATATTAACGAGAGCCTTGAATCAAATAGATTGAAAATTCTGCAGGAAGCAAAACACTCCTTGGAATCACTGTGGATTGAAATTCCATGTGCAAAGGGGAAAAGGATAGTGATAGGAGTGTACTACCGTCCGCCTGGCCAGGACGAACAGACGGATGCGGAAATGTTAAAGGAAATCAGAGACGCAAACAAACTGGGCAACACAATAATAATGGGGGATTTCAATTACCCGCATATAGACTGGGTTAATGTAACATCTGTACACGTAAGGGACATAAGATTTCTTGATGAAATCAAGGACAGCTTCATGGAACAGCTAGTTCAGGAGCCGACAAGAGAAGGAAAAATACTAGACTTAGTCCTTAGTGGTGCTCATGATCTAGTGCAGGGGGTAACGATACGAGGGCCGCTTGATAACAGTGATCATAATATGATCGGTTTTGATATTGGCATTGAAGGAAGTGAAACTAGGAAATCAAGTACGCTAGCGTTTAACTATAGAAAAGGTGATTACGACAAAATGAGAAAAATGGTGAAAAAAAGACTGAAAGGAGCAGCTCGCAGAGTAAAAAACTTGCATCAGGCGTGGATGCTGTTTAAAAACACCATCCTGGAGGTTCAGGACAAATATATTCCACGTATTAGAAAAAAGGGAAAAAAGACTAAACGTCAGCCGGCGTGGCTAAACAGTAAGATAAAGGAAATCATTAGAGCCAAAAAACAATCCTTCAGAAAGTGGAGAAGAGAACCAACTGAAAGTAACAGGATAGATCATAAGGAATGCCAAGCCAAATGCAAAGCGGAGATAAGGAGGGCAAAAAAGGACTTTGAGAAGAAATTAGCGTTGGAAGCAAAAATACATAGTAAAAACTTTTTTAGATACATTAAAAGCAGGAAACCGGCCAAAGAGTCGGTTGGGCCGCTGGACGAAAATGGTGTTAAAGGGGCGATCAAGGAGGACAAAGCCGTAGCGGAGAAATTAAATGAATTCTTTGCTTCGGTCTTCACCGAGGAGGATTTGGGGGGGACACCGGTGCCGGAAAGAATATTTGAAGCGGGGGAGTCGGAGAAACTAAACAAATTCTCTGTAACCTTGGAGGATGTAATGGGTCAGTTCAGCAAGCTGAAGAGTAGTAAATCACCGGGACCTGATGGTATTCATCCCAGAGTATTAATAGAACTAAAAAATGAACTTGCGGAGCTACTGTTAGAAATATGCAATCTGTCCCTAAAATCGAGTGTAATACCGGAAGACTGGAGGGTAGCCAATGTTACTCCGATTTTTAAGAAAGGTTCCAGAGGAGATCCGGGAAATTATAGACCGGTGAGTCTGACGTCGGTGCCGGGCAAGATGGTGGAGGCTATTATTAAGAATAAAATTGCAGAGCATATACAAAAACATGGACTGATGAGACAAAGTCAGCACGGATTTAGTGAAGGGAAGTCTTGCCTCACCAATCTAATGCATTTTTTTGAGGGGGTAAGCAAACATGTGGACAATGGGGAGCCGGTTGATATTGTATATCTGGATTTTCAGAAGGCGTTTGACAAAGTGCCGCACGAAAGACTCCTGAAGAAATTGCAGAGTCATGGAATCGGAGGTAGGGTATTATTATGGATTAAGAACTGGTTGAAAGATAGGAAGCAGAGAGTAGGATTGCGTGGCCAGTATTCTCAGTGGAGGAGGGTAGTTAGTGGGGTCCCGCAGGGGTCTGTGCTGGGTCCGTTGCTTTTTAATGTATTTATAAATGACCTAGAGATGGGAATAACTAGTGAGGTAATTAAATTCGCCGATGACACAAAATTATTCAGGGTCGTCAAGTCGCAGGAGGAATGTGAACGATTACAGGAGGACCTTGCGAGACTGGGAGAATGGGCGTGCAAGTGGCAGATGAAGTTCAATGTTGACAAGTGCAAAGTGATGCATGTGGGTAAGAGGAACCCGAATTATAGCTACGTCTTGCAAGGTTCCGCGTTAGGAGTTACGGATCAAGAAAGGGATCTGGGTGTCGTCGTCGATGATACGCTGAAACCTTCTGCTCAGTGTGCTGCTGCGGCTAGGAAAGCGAATAGAATGTTGGGTGTTATTAGGAAGGGTATGGAGTCCAGGTGTGCGGATGTTATAATGCCGTTGTATCGCTCCATGGTGCGACCGCACCTGGAGTATTGTGTTCAGTACTGGTCTCCGTATCTCAAAAAAGATATAGTAGAATTGGAAAAGGTACAGCGAAGGGCGACGAAAATGATAGTGGGGATGGGACGACTTTCCTATGAAGAGAGGCTGAGAAGGCTAGGGCTTTTCAGCTTGGAGAAGAGACGGCTGAGGGGAGATATGATAGAAGTGTATAAAATAATGAGTGGAATGGATCGGGTGGATGTGAAGCGACTGTTCACGCTATCCAAAAATACTAGGACTAGAGGGCATGAGTTGAAGCTACAGTGTGGTAAATTTAAAACGAATCGGAGAAAATTTTTCTTCACCCAACGTGTAATTAGACTCTGGAATTCATTGCCGGAGAACGTGGTACGGGCGGTTAGCTTGACGGAGTTTAAAAAGGGGTTAGATAGATTCCTAAAGGACAAGTCCATAGACCGCTATTAAATGGACTTGGAAAAATTCCGCATTTTTAGGTATAACTTGTCTGGAATGTTTTTACGTTTGGGGAGCGTGCCAGGTGCCCTTGACCTGGATTGGCCACTGTCGGTGACAGGATGCTGGGCTAGATGGACCTTTGGTCTTTCCCAGTATGGCACTACTTATGTACTTATGTAACATAAACAATCAACATAAAAAATCAAATTGGTAATGGAGATTCAATTTTACCCACCGAAGTAGGTTAATTATCAACTATAACAGATGTCCGTAATTACCATCTTGAACTTGGCGTATAGTAAATATAGTCTTTTACTTATCTTATTTGCATTCATAAATAGATGTCAAATATTCTGTTCGTTGATAAAAAAACCACTGTCATCAATCCAAACAGTATCAATCTCCTTAGGAGGGTGCAGTCTCTTCAAACGCAATCTGTTGCACTCCAAAGTAATCCTTCTGTTGGATACCTCCCACAACGGTGTTGTAATCTCACATTATCCACTCAGTCCACGGATCTCAACACAGGCCGTGTTTCATAATTACTTCTTCAGGAGATCCTAAATATACACATACAAACTTACTAAACCCTATAACAAATATTAAAAAATCATTCTATCAACAATTATTTATTTAAATCTCTTACCAGCCACATTTAAGCGCTAGGCTCAAAAACCGGACAACCGTCACTGATGACGTACAGCATCATACTGAATTGAACTTCCAAACTTTATGCACAGCACCTACTTTTATACGGACATTAATAATGCCCAATCAACCTCTTTATTGAGGCCATATGGGTGAACAGTTCTCCATTTAAAGATGAACCGCTGTTCCCTACGAATAAGTTCTCTTTCTATATTGCCGTAACCATCTTGCAAACAATTAATGATAACAAATCTGAAATCATTTATCGAATGATTATGTTGAAGCCAATGGCCAACTAACGGAGTATCTATTTTTTGTAATCTGATATTGCTCAAGTGCTGAGCTATACGTAATTTAATTTTCCTCGTGGTTTCCCCTATGTACCACAGTTGACATGGACAACATATAGCATACACCACATTATGAGTATTACAGTCTGTATGAGCCCTCAACTCAAAATATTTATTTAAAGACTGCACCCAAATTCGGGTAGTGCATAAAGCATACTTGCAGTAAACACATGATTTACAGCTAGTGTGTCCCCCTATTTCTTGATGACTCTTCCTTCGATCCAGTTTTTTCTTTGATAGAATCTCACCTAAATTTTTTTCTCTATTACAAGCGAACCTAGGTTTAATTTGCAAACTATGATGAAGAGATAATACAGACCAATGTTTAAGGATAATATCTTGTATCTCACGTGTTTGCTTATAAAAAGGAAGGATACAATTTACCTGGGGGGTGGATACATCCATAGAGGAAATTTCACTATTCAACCCACCGCTCAAAACCAGCATATTACTATGATAACATTGGATGTCACATCCCTTTATACAAGTATTCCACAGGAAGCATGTTTACGGGTTATTAAACAGGCATTAGAGTTGCAAGATCTCTCTTATTCTATGATCCAGCTTCTATTACAGATGGCCACGTTTGTGATAGGAAAAAATTATTTTCGATTTATGGATCAGTTCTTTTTACAAACAAAGGGCGTGGCTATGGGTGCCACGGTTGCCCCTGTAGTTGCCTGTTTATATATGGCCTGGTTTGAATCTGTATATGTGTATACTTCTATATATAATAGATCTCATTTAGTCACTTGGAAGAGGTATATTGACGATATTTTTATTATATGGTCAGGAAACGAGAATGAGTTACAGTTATTTGTGGAGTACTTAAATGAATGTGACACCAATATCCGGTTTACGGTACAATCCATAGGTAATGAGGTACAATTTTTGGATATAAATATACAAATAGTGGATGGTCAATTTACTACAGGAGTATTTAGAAAAATTACAGATAAAAATGCGATTTTGCATTTTAATAGCCATCACCCTAGGAAATTAAAAGAGAGCATTCCGATAGGACAGTTTTTGAGAATTAAACGGCTCTGTTCTAGTTCGGTGGATTTTAACCAACAGGCGATGTCTATGTCTGAGAGATTTCAAAAACGAGGTTATCCACAGTATGCAATAAAATCTGCTTATAAAAGAGCCAAATATGCTCAAAGATGCTGGTTGAATAGTGAAATTTCCTCTATGGATGTATCCACCCCCCAGGTAAATTGTATCCTTCCTTTTTATAAGCAAACACGTGAGATACAAGATATTATCCTTAAACATTGGTCTGTATTATCTCTTCATCATAGTTTGCAAATTAAACCTAGGTTCGCTTGTAATAGAGAAAAAAATTTAGGTGAGATTCTATCAAAGAAAAAACTGGATCGAAGGAAGAGTCATCAAGAAATAGGGGGACACACTAGCTGTAAATCATGTGTTTACTGCAAGTATGCTTTATGCACTACCCGAATTTGGGTGCAGTCTTTAAATAAATATTTTGAGTTGAGGGCTCATACAGACTGTAATACTCATAATGTGGTGTATGCTATATGTTGTCCATGTCAACTGTGGTACATAGGGGAAACCACGAGGAAAATTAAATTACGTATAGCTCAGCACTTGAGCAATATCAGATTACAAAAAATAGATACTCCGTTAGTTGGCCATTGGCTTCAACATAATCATTCGATAAATGATTTCAGATTTGTTATCATTAATTGTTTGCAAGATGGTTACGGCAATATAGAAAGAGAACTTATTCGTAGGGAACAGCGGTTCATCTTTAAATGGAGAACTGTTCACCCATATGGCCTCAATAAAGAGGTTGATTGGGCATTATTAATGTCCGTATAAAAGTAGGTGCTGTGCATAAAGTTTGGAAGTTCAATTCAGTATGATGCTGTACGTCATCAGTGACGGTTGTCCGGTTTTTGAGCCTAGCGCTTAAATGTGGCTGGTAAGAGATTTAAATAAATAATTGTTGATAGAATGATTTTTTAATATTTGTTATAGGGTTTAGTAAGTTTGTATGTGTATATTTAGGATCTCCTGAAGAAGTAATTATGAAACACGGCCTGTGTTGAGATCCGTGGACTGAGTGGATAATGTGAGATTACAACACCGTTGTGGGAGGTATCCAACAGAAGGATTACTTTGGAGTGCAACAGATTGCGTTTGAAGAGACTGCACCCTCCTAAGGAGATTGATACTGTTTGGATTGATGACAGTGGTTTTTTTATCAACGAACAGAATATTTGACATCTATTTATGAATGCAAATAAGATAAGTAAAAGACTATATTTACTATACGCCAAGTTCAAGATGGTAATTACGGACATCTGTTATAGTTGATAATTAACCTACTTCGGTGGGTAAAATTGAATCTCCATTACCAATTTGATTTTTTATGTTGATTGTTTATGTTGAATGTTAATAAAGGTACGGTTTTGATGTACTAGTTAAGGTTGAGTATAGTTTTTGTAATATTTAGGTTATAATTGAGATAATTAATTGAATTAACTGATAAATAGGGTGTTGTGACCAGAAGTGTTAGGTAACATTATATGAATGGCAGAGGCAAGACAGCTATTAGAGGGAGTTTCCGAGGTAGAGGGAATTTTCGTGGGAGACTGGGAGGTTTTGGTTTTTCTGGCCATGTCAGAAATGGACAGTCTAGCCCATCCTGCCGATATAATATTCGGTGTTGGCAGTGTAATAATATAGGTCATTATGCCTCAGAATGTAGGAGTGGGCCTCAGCCAAGGGGGGGGGAGGTCCCCAAAGCAATCATTTCCATTCACCCCAGCGTCAATCCTTTCCATTATGGAATCCCGAAAACAGGAACAGACACAGTGACTAGGAGTAGTACATACAAATGCAGGATACATGATCCTATGGTAACGCTACAAATTCAGGGTATTCCCGTATCTTTTTTGTTGACACCGGAGCATCACGTTCAGTGTTGGCTAGCGCCCCTATGAAATTACAGAAGCAACTGAAATTGACCACTGAGAATGTTAACACAATGGGCTTTAATGGAGTGCCAACTGACACTCCTATGTTAGAAGCAATGAAAATTCAGTTTGCAGGTCAAGAAATAATAGCTCCCTTGTTATATGCCCCATTGTGCCCAGTGAATTTGTTAGGAAGGGGTTTATTGACACAATTTAAATTCCAAATTCATTTTGATATTTATTTATTAAATTTGTACCCACATTTTCCCACCTATTTGCAGAGCCAACTCAGAATAATTCCTTGATATTTGCTGTAACAACTGTCACTGAGCAGAAAATATTTAGAGAGCTACAAAAGTTACCGAATTATCTTTGAGCATCCCCGGATGCACCATACGGAGAGGTTCACACAAAAGCTCATTGTATTGAATTACTGCCTAAATGTGATGGACCTAAAATAGGACAGTATCCCTTGAAGCCAGAAGTAATACAAGGAGCAAAAGAACAGATCCAGCAACTGATGAATCAAGGTATAATAGAAGTGTGCCATTCACCATATAACACACCATTGTTTCCTGTTAAGAAAAAAGAATCAGGGCAGTGGAGGATCGTACAGGATCTGTGTGAATTAAATGTTGTAGTTAAACACATTTTTCCTAATGTTGAAAATCCAACCACCTTCTTACAGAGTGTAACCTTGCAAACATATCATTCTACCATTGATTTGTCTAATGCTTTTTTTCTATCCCACTTCACCCTGACAGCAGACCTTTAACTGCCTTTCAGTTTGACAATGTGACCTACCAGTGGACCCAATTGCTCCAAGGTGTCACATCCGTCGCTCCCTCCGGCTGCTCCTCCACTGGAAGCGGGAGCCGGTGTCTACCGCGGCGAGGGCCGGCCTTCTTGAGGCTGCGGCGGAGAGCCGGGGTTCGCCACGGCGATAGCCGCCCAGCCCGGGGCCGAAGCCGTGGGCTGGCGATCGCGGCTGCCAGGCTCTCGATCGCCGGCTATGAGGGCCATACTCACGCCAGTAAGGAAAATGGCGCTGAGATGCGATGGCCGGCGTCTCCTTCACTTTCGGGCGCGGGTGCCCGAAGCTCCGCCTCTGAGGAGTTAGATTGGAAAGCCGGCGCTGTAGTCCCGCCTGGGAACTCGGACACAGCCAATCAGAAGGATTCTGTCAGTTACCAGGTTCTGATTGGCCGGCCATGTCGGCTGGGGCTGGGTGGTGATTGCAGACAGTATTTAAGGAGCAGGCCTGGGATAGAACATTGCTTCAGGTCCTGTTTCCCGAGGCCAGTCTCCACTTGTTCCTGTGCTCAGTTGGTTTCCTTGTTCTTCTGGTTTTGACTTTTGGACAGTTCCTGGTTTACTCTGCTAGCCGCCTGCCTTGATCTTTTGCCTGATTCTGACTACGCTGTTAGCTGCCTGCCCTGACCTGTTGCCTGTTCTTGGACGTCTCCATTTTCCATCTGCCCTCTTCTCTCCTGGTTCCAGTCTGGGTCAGTTCGTCAACCCCGTTGACCGCCTGCAGCAGGGGGCTCAACCCTTGGTGAATGGCGGTCGCCGCGGGTGAAGACTTGGGGTTGCACGGCTGTCCTTTGAGGTCCTTCGGGGCCTTGCGGGACCTAAGGGCTCACCTTCCTTGTGGACAAGACAGGAACCTGAAGCCATGAGCTCGCCTACGCAACCCGATCTACGGGACCTGGCTAAAATTCTCCAGCAGCAGCAGGAGCAGTTGAACGCCCTTTCGGGGGCCCTGCAGAATGTCTGCTCTCAGTTAACCACGGTCCAGGTCCAGAACCAGGCCGCTGCGGCACACCAGGCCGCTGCAGCGGCTCCCCGTCCGGGAGGGTCCTTCCCGGGACCTCGGTTCCCTGAGCCTACTCGGTTTGATGGTGTTCCTGGAAGTTGCCGGGGGTTTCTCAACCAGTGCAACTTATACTTCAAGATGCAACCAGAGGCCTTTGCCTCAGACCAGGTAAAAGTGGCCTATGTTATTTCCTTGCTAGCGGGACGAGCACTAGCCTGGGCGTCCCCGCTATGTGAACAACAAGATCCGCTTTTGGACAACTACGCGGAGTTCCAGCGCCGGTTCCGCATGGTGTTTGATCTTCCCGGAAGGCCGTCTTCTGCCGCCTCCGAGCTGCTGCGGATCCAACAGGGCGAAGGGACCGTGGCAGACTATGCTATCTGGTTTCGAACCCTGGCGACGGAGTTGCGTTGGAATCAAGAGTCCCTATCCGCTATCTTCCTGGAAAGGCTTCAGGATCGAATCAAGGACGAGCTGGCCGGTCAGGAGGTTCTGGGGCAGCTGGACGCCTTGATCTCCCTCTGTGTCCGGGTGGATACCCGTTTCCAGGAGAGGGCTAGAGCCCGTGCGGACCGGCGGAAGGGGTCCGGAGGCGGATCCCGGCCTAGTCGGGTACTTTCTCGCGACGGGGCTCCAGAGGGACTAGGGAGGCCTCCGAGGAACCCATGGTCATCGGCCGTCAACGATTAACCCCATCTGAGAGGACTCAATGCCTTCGGGGCGGCCTTTGCCTGTATTGCGGCGAAGCCGGTCACTTCATCAGCTCTTGCCCCGCACGGCCGGGAAACGCCACTCCCAAGGCGCCCTGAGGGGAGGGGTCTTGGGGCACTCTAATCCTCTACTGGACAACCTGATCACTCTCCCGGTGACCCTGCGGTGGCAGGAGACGGTGGTTCACACCCGAGCTTTATTGGATTCCGGGGCCGGGGGAAATTTCATTTGTCAGGAACTCCTGCGGCAGATGGGATGGCCTATACTGCCCTATCGGCCCGCTTTGCAAGTGACGTCCATCCAGGGGACAGCGTTACCCCAGCCTATCACGGAGGTGACTCCATTTTTGGGGCTCCAGGTGGGGGAAGACCACCAAGAAGAGGCTCAATTTTTGATTTTGCCCCATACCATTCATCCCGTGGTACTAGGTCTGCCCTGGTTACGGCGTCACACCCCTGTAATAGATTGGACTTTAGGGAAGATTCAAGCCTGGGGTGGCGCCTGCACCGAGACCTGTTTGAAGGGTCGGGAATCCAGCTGCCCCGCGGTAGTGGCTACTCCTAGAACTGTGCCAGCTTGTCAAGCTGCTCTGCCGGAAGAGTACCGGGATTTCGCTAATGCGTTTAGTCCCGTGGAAGCGGATGTGCTACCTCCACATCGGTCCTTTGATTGCGCTATTAATCTGATGACCGGCAAGATGCCACCGCGGGGTCGACTCTATACCCTGTCCCGAGAGGAATCGAAGGTTATGCAAGTTTACATCCGAGAGAATCTCCAGAAAGGGTTCATTCGTCCCTCCACATCCCCTGCCGGAGCAGGATTCTTTTTTGTGACCAAAAAAGATGGCTTCTTGAGGCCCTGCATTGACTACCGGGGCCTAAATGCCATCACTATAAAGGACCGATATCCTTTGCCCCTTATTCCGGAGTTGTTTGATCGGCTGCAGGGGGCCCAGATCTTCACCAAATTGGACCTCCGTGGAGCTTACAACTTGGTTCGTATCCGGCAGGGGGACGAATGGAAAACCGCGTTTAATACGCATGAGGGGCACTGTAATGCTCCAGCGGTGTTCCAGAGGTTCATAAACTTCTCCCTGCTTTATTCTACGGTAATTGTATACCTAGATGACATCTTGATTTTTTCCAAAGATCCCCAGGAGCATGTGGCCCACGTTCGGACTGTCCTCCGGCGCTTACGATAGTATCGCTTGTTTGCTAAACTCAGCAAATGTGCCTTTCACCAGCAGACTCTGCCTTTTTTGGGACATATTCTACTACCTGGGGGTCTGCGTATCGATCCAGACAAACTCCGCGCTATCCAGGAGTGGCCGCAACCTCAAGGCCTGAAGGCGCTGCAACGGTTCCTGGGGTTTGCTAATTACTATCGTCAATTTATTACCCATTATTCCCAATTGACAGCTCCGCTGACAGCGCTCACTAAGAAGCATGCGGATGTTAGGAACTGGCCGGCCGAGGCGCTAATGGCATTCAGTCAGCTGAAGAAAGCATTTGAATCCGCTCCTATCCTTCAGGCCCCGGATCTGGACAAACCTTTTGTGGTAGAGGTGGATGCCTCTGCTTTGGGCGCCGGGGCAGTCCTCTCTCAAGTTAACGCCAAGGGCCGGCGTCAACCTTGTTTCTTTTTCTCCCGGAAGTTTTCCCCAGCGGAACGCAATTATACTGTAGGAGATAGAGAATTGCTAGCTTTGAAGTTAGCCCTGCAAGAGTGGAGACATCTGCTGGAAGGGGCAGAGCATCGATTTACAGTGATTACGGATCACAAGAATCTCTTGTATCTGCAGGAGGCCCAAAGGCTGAATCCGCGGCAAGCCCGCTGGTCGTTGTTCTTCGCCAGGTTCTGGTTTCAACTTGTGTTCCGGTCAGCTGCGCAGAATACCCCTGCAGACTCCCTCTCCAGAGCCTTCGAAGTTCCAGAGGATATTGAAGAACCTCATCCTATGTTGGATCCGGCCTGCCTCTGTGCGGCCCCGGGTGGGGTCACCCCGACACGAGAATTTGTGCCTCCGCAGAACCGGGAAAAAGTAATGCATTGGGGACATTCTTCTATATGGGCCGGACACTTTGGGTTTCAGAAAACCCTCCGTCTGATTTCTCGACAGTACCGATGGCCTCGTATGAATCAAGATATCCTTCGGTTTGTCACGACCTGCCCCACCTGTGCCCGGACTAAGTCTGTGGTGGGGCGCCCCTGGGGGAATCTGCAGCCCTTGCCCATTCCTGCAGCCCCCTGGGAGGAATTGTCTATGGACTTCATTACGGATCTTCCCCGCTCCCAGGGGCACACTGTGATTTGGGTGGTGGTAGACCGGTTCTCTCGTATGGCACACTTCGTTCCCCTGCCAGGGCTTCCATCAGCAGCACAGTTAGCCCAGCAGTTCATCCAGCACATTTTCTGGCTCCATGGGCTGCTGGTCAGGATCATCAGTGACCGAGGAGCCCAGTTCACTTCCTGATTCTGGAGAGCCCTGTGTTCCGCCCTGGGGGTTGTTACCCATTTCTCCTCTGCCTACCATCCTCAGACCAACGGGATGGTTGAGAGGATTAACCAGACGTTGAAGGGGTTCTTGCGGGCTTTCGTCAATGGGTGGCAAGATAACTGGGCATCCCTTCTCCCGTGGGCCGAGTTCGCCTATAACCACAGTGAACACTCTGCCTCTGGGCAATCTCCATTCTTCATGGTATATGGACAGCATCCACGGCTGCCTCCGCCCATTCCCTCTGACTCCTCTACGCCCATGGTTACTCAAACTCTTGCTGACCTGCGGGAAGTCTGGAACATGGCCCGAGAGCAACTACAGAAAGCAGCCGCCAGGTATAAGTCATTTGCAGACCGGCACTGGCGCCCCGCCCCGGTTTTGCAGCCAGGGCAAAAGGTATGGCTGAGTACCAAATACCTGAGGCTCCGGGTGCCCTCTCGGAGACTGGGGCCACGGTACATCGGGCCCTTTGTGATCCAGTCTCGGATCGGAGCAGTGACATACCGCCTGCGGCTACCTAGAACTCTACGGATCCATAACGCCTTCCATGTCTCTCTATTGAAGGTCTTTCAGGGGTCTAAATGGCATCCACAGAGTAAGGAGTCAGTGGTTCCAGAGGCTGACCCCGATCCCGAGTACGAGGTTGAAGAAATCATAGACTCCAAGAGGCGCCGGGGAAAGCTGCTGTACCTGTTATCATGGAAGCATTTTGGTCCCGAGGATAACTCCTGGGAGCCGGCTACCAATGTACATGCCCCGGAGTTGGTACGGGCCTTCCATGATTGCTGTCCTCAAAAACCAGGACCCAGGAGGAAGGGGGCATCCGGGGGAGATACTGTCATATCCGTCGCTCCCTCCGGCTGCTCCTCCGCTGGAAGCGGGAGCCGGTGTCCACCACGGCGAGGGCCGGCCTTCTTGAGGCCGCGGTGGAGAGCCGGGGTTTGCCGCGGCGATAGCCGCCCAGCCCGGGGCCGAAGCCGTGGGCCGGCGATCATGGCTGCCGGGCTCTCGATCGCCGGCTATGAGGGCCATACTCGCGCCAGTAAGGAAAATGGCGCCGAGATGCGATCGCCGGCGTCTCCTTCACTTTCGGGCGCGGGTGCCCGAAGCTCCGCCTCTGAGGAGTTAGTTTGGAAAGACGGTATTGTAGTCCCGCCTGGGAGCTCGGACACAGCCAATCAGAAGGATTCTGTCAGTTACCAGGTTCTGATTGGCCGGCCATGTCGGCTGGGGCTGGGTGGTTGATTGCAGACAGTATTTAAGGAGCAGGCCTGGGATAGAACATTGCTTCAGGTCCTGTTTCCCGAGGCCAGTCTCCGCTTGTTCCTGTGCTCAGTTGGTTTCCTTGTTCTTCTGGTTTTGACTTTTGGACAGTTCCTGGTTTACTCTGCTAGCCGCCTGCCTTGACCTTTTGCCTGATTCTGACTACGCTGTGTTTAAACCTCCTCGTTTAAACTTTTTACTGAGTATCTTCACCAAAAAGAATAGAGAATAAAATAAAGAAATGAAAGCCAAAAAATCTGTATAATTTTTCTTTTTATTCAACTGCCATTTGGATGACAGAGCTATGCAAGAATATTACATAGGAAGCAAGTATAGGAACAATCTCATCAAATACAGAGATGAAGTTGCCTGTTAAGAAGTTGCTTGCTAATACAATTGTCTCCTTTCTTATATGTACATAATTCTGGCATCATCACACATTCCTTGCATTTTATTTAGCTCGTTACTAGTTTATCTCAAACCTTCTGGCGTCTAACTTTCTCTCCCCTTTTTTTCCCTTCTGCAGTACTATCAGACACCTGTTTCACATGTCTTGCCAACCTCTGTTCTTACTTTCATCTCATGGTCATGCTGTAGACATCCTGTTACTCTACTCCCTTCTTTCTCAGGACTCTCAGCACATTCTTAATAAAGGTTATTATAATGTCAGATTTTCAGTGTCAGCTATTCCAGCTGCACTTCTGGAGTCCATTTTATATTTGTGACTCGATTTTGTCAGTTTTAATATATACAATCCTCCCTTGAACGCTGTATGCAGCGTTCACATATTTAGGCAAACACTATAGTATGTCTAGCATGTTTGAGCTCTATGGGGATATAGTATTTCTCATTACTCCCTTTCTAGAGGCCGTCATAGCTAGCATACAGTTTCTGTCAAGTGTTATTCATGGTTAATCTTTGAATAGATTTTATTACATGCCATTCTTTCCTTTGTCTGTCCATGTCCTGGATATATGTTAACATGTTCCCTATGTGTTATCATAGTAGTATTTGTTATCTTTGTCATCATGTTCCCACATAGTTTCATACAGCATGGGATAAGACAAAGCAACAACAGTATTACAACTATGAAGACCATTGCAACTGAAACAAGACCCTTTAACCATGGGCTCAGGGATCCAAACCATCCAGTTATTGAATCCCACCAAGATGTGTCTAAAATTCCCCTATAATCACTCACTTCAATTCTTGCCAGTGAAAGGATGCGCTGCATTGCATTTTTAACAATTATTGATTGATTTCTAATAAGTGAACAACACGATGTATCATTCACTATGCTGCACACTCCTCCAGATTGGGCTAACATAAAGTCAACCGCCATGCGTGTGTGCATTGCATATCTCGCTGTATCATCAATTTCCTCTTGTAATGCTGTTATAGCTATATCCAGTTCATGTGTTACAACATGCAATAGTGATTGTAAGCGTCTGATTGACATACCCAGTGGCTGACAAGGCATCTAAACGTGTCTTAGTCATAGGATAGGTACTGTTAATATAATCTAATGCTAATTGTAAAGCTTGATCATCTCCTGTTAAAGCACTAAAGGAGGTACTAGAAACATCTCTTTTACGTCGTTTCTGACTATTAAAACTATGTGATATGCCATCTAATGGAATGATCAAATCAAATAAATTTAGTTGAACAAGAGTGCAGAACTTATAACATGATGGAAGATAGGTGTACAGGATATTATCACATAACAGATAATCCCCTAACCGTAAAGATTGTAGAGAAGTTAGGTTATGATATAAAGCATAAGTTTGAGAAAAAGGAAAAATAGGGTTATTTGGTGCCTTAAGTGAAGAACACGCAGTAGGCATAGCAGTAATGGCTTGTATAGAAGAGGCATTAAATTGACATAATGAAAAGAAGAAAGTCAAATTTGTAAGAGTAAGGTTAGTAGAAGTCACATAAGAGGTTGTCAGTGTCCGGTTACAGAACATTTTGTTAGGACAGGCTGTAGATGTTGCAGTCTGATTTATAACATAGGATCCCTGTAATACAGTCCAATTTCGGGATTGTATGTCATAAGTATAATTACATCCAATATTGTCTGTGTTCATGTCCCATTACTGAAACAGTTATGAATACCTTGCAACTTAATCATAGAGTAAGGGTGAATGTGTGCTGGAATGGTAAGTACGGAAGTGACAAGTGGAGTGCAAACAATACAGTTAGTCAGATTAAGAGTCTTTGAGGCATGTTGAATTCTCTCAACATATGTATTGAGTCCATAAGTAAGTCCTACCAGCAAATAGATTACAAAAGCCTTCATAATCCTTTTTCACTGGTAATGTTGTTAATCAATGTTCTCTGCTCTCTGGAGGTGCAATAGTGGTTTCTATTTCCTCAGGTAGTCCTGGATCATGAACCTTACGTATCAGATAAATGTACCCAAGTGATGTGGTCTGACAATCTTGCTGTTGTGTGAGTTAGCTCTTTTATTTCAAATGGTCCCACGTAAATTGGGTCCTTCCAGGTCTTGTGTGTGAAATTCTTTCGAAGTACCTTCTGACCTATTTCAAAATGAGAACAAAAAGTCATATTAGGCACTTCTTTTGATTTGGCTACTGCCATATCTCTTGTCAAATTAATTATTGGATTAACTTGTTTCCAATAAGCTGTCACTCCTTCATTAGTCATTTCTATTGGATTCACAGGGATCCCTCTTGGATCTCTTCCTGTATGCAATTGAAATGGTGAAATCTGCAATTTTGTACTAGGATGGGATCTTAATTGAAATATTGCCAATGGTAACACATCCATCCAAGTATATTTTTTCTCTTTATTACTTAATGCTTGTAATAGCACTCTAAGTCTGGTTTTTAAAAGGCCATTGTATCGTTCCACAAGGCCATTAGAAGTAGGTCTATACACTGCCACCCTTCGGTGTAGTATTCCACACAATTCAGTCATATCTTTGACTAAAGCGTTGACAAAATGACTGCCATTATCTGTGACAAGTTTCTGAGGGCAGCCATGCGCTGGCAATATTCTCTGCAAAAAAGTTTCAATTACTACTTGTGCATTTTCCTTTTTACAAGGGAATGCTTCTACCCATTTTGTAAAAGCGTCCACCCAGACCAAGAGATACCTTTTACCTTTTACCGGTATTACCATATCTGTGAAATCCACATGCCATTCTACTCCAGGTCCCGTCGGTATTGGGATTGATCCAGGAGAAATAACTGGACCTCGATGCACTATATTTTTGGAACAAGCTAAACAATTTAGTACAACTCTTGTGGCATAAGAAAACATATTTGGATGCCAAAACGAGACTTCCATAGCTTTACTCATGTCAGAGGCTGGTAAATGTAATGTAACATGCCAATAAATCAGAACAGGGCCTCTATGTAGGCCTCAGGGCATAAATGATAATAATTCACTCAATATCTGGTCAAACCCTTAACAAAATGCCATTAGCTTAATTCTATACTCAAATTTCATGCTTCTTTTGATAGGTAATACAGAATAAAATGAATTCCTATTCTGGCCTATCCCCAAACAGTATAGTCCTGTTCAAACACTTCCACAGCCCTTCTATCTAACTTACAAGTGTACTTTCATAGCACATAATCATGTACTCCTGCCATGTGGTTATTCACACTATTCACACAACTTGCACATTGGCAGTATATCTTTTACAAGCTTCAAACATCTCAGTAACCTTTCAATGAATGGGAACTTGCTTCCATCTTCTTCACAATGTAATTCCCTATGATTTAAAACTTACATTTAGATCTTTATCATGGTACACCTCACCTCTCTGGACAACCAGGTTTAAGCGTCCAGCTAAAATCATGAGACATATGATTTATGGAGAAAAGTTAGAACAAGGATGATGTCAGCAAAGTAGGCAGGTGCCTAGAAATGTTCTATAGCAGCACAAAGCATTCTCATTCAAGGTACATTAACAATTTCTTAATCTGAGCATTCAGCTAAATTCCTTTACCCTGGAGGGGGCAATATCTCTGGAGTCCCAATTGCCCAAGGTAAAGTAACACAGATATATATTTATCACAAGCATGATGAGTTAAACACATTAAGTAGTTTAGTAGACAAACGGTTCCTTGCATAAATCACATTATTAAAACAAAAGTCTATAATTGTGAGTCTTGTCTGTCTGCCGTGGTTTAGACCGCAAGCTCCTTTGGGCAGGGACTGTTTCTTGTTTCTTCTTTCTTTCCCAAAGCAACTTGTGCATGTAATACACACAAAGATCAGCAGAGGGAGCAAGTCATCAATAAAAGAAAGAAGAGTGACATCATAAGCAAACAACTGAACACTGAAACAACGAGAATCCACATGAAACCTAAAACTTATCTCTCTGAAATCTCAATTACCTGGGGTACAGAACATACACGTGGGATATTTCACTAGACATTTATTGTACAAATCCTACTGAGGTAGGTACAGAGAATAGGCAAGAAATAGTCTGCAAATCTCATGAATAACTTAGGAATTTGTATCCCTCCCCTGCAGTGGAGGAAAACAAATTTAGTGCAATACAATTAAGCAGCTGTGATTTGCACTGCCTACGAGACTCATAAGGTTTGCATAAAAGGCAAATGAATCATGGCTACAGGCAGCTGATATGTCCCTGAAGAAAAGCACAAACTGGACCCTTCTTTTTTTTTTTTTTTTTTTTTTCTCCGAATGCAGGGTTTGTTTAATGTATCTGTGCAGAAGCGGGGAGGAAACAAGCTGCAACAAGCTGTCTCGGTAACTTTGACATAAGCTACAAATCTGAGTTTTAAAATCCAATGTTTTAGCTTTTGGGGTGTAGGATACCTTCTGTGGTTTTCTTTACATTCTTTAGGGACTATAGTCAGTAAATGAACACGATACCATAAATCTCACAGTAAATTACAACAGATGCACCGTGCTTTGAACCCAAGTGCAGCATGGAGCTATAAGAATACAAATATTAAATCTAATGTAATAAAAGAGAAACAAAGTGAGGCAACCCAGGCAGTTGCCTAGAAGGGCACTGGGATAGCACAAAATCCTGGTATACAAGGTATATAAAATTTGTAATAACTCCATAATCCAAAAACTTAGCTAAATAATTCCTATTTATTTATTTATTTCTCAGAAAATGCCGTCATGCACCTTTCAGTAAATCACAAAGTTGAAAGTTAACATAGCGTGACAAAAACAACTGGAGGAAAATCAAGGCTACATTCCTGAAGGGAGGCTTTGTATTTAACCTCCGTAATACTATACCCATAAGTCTTAAAGAAAAGCCTGAATTGTCATACCCTTTTTAACAACCAGATTCAAGAAAGATAAACAACATTATCCCCAGCAACGAAATCCTGGTGCTGCATATACAAAGCTTGCACCGTCTGCTGTAGAAGAGACAGGAACCTCAATATCAATATTAATATTAGCCATTTTACAGCAAGTACAATAATATTGTAAATAATATCCAATAATAAACAACAAAATAAAATATAAACAAAAAAGCGGGAAGAAAGCAGCGTTAAAGCGTAAAGAAATGAATTAAAAATGACGTCACTATTTTATACTCACCGTCCGTTGGTATCGGAAGATTGCAGTGGACCTCTCACGAGCTGATCAGTATCGTAAGACCGGGACACCTTAATGCAAAAATCGAACCAAAAAATATTGGCTGTGCGTGCACGGTCCTGCCGCGCAGGTCGCCAATTGTTTAAACCTCCTCGTTTAAACTTTTTACTGAGTATCTTCACCAAAAAGAATAAAGAATAAAATAAAGAAATGAAAGCCAAAAAATCTGTATAATTTTTCTTTTTATTCAACTGCCATTTGGATGACAGAGCTATGCAAGAATATTACATAGGAAGCAAGTATAGGAACAATCTCATCAAATACAGAGATGAAGTTGCCTGTTAAGAAGTTGCTTGCTAATACAATTGTCTCCTTTCTTATATGTACATAATTCTGGCATCATCACACATTCCTTGCATTTTATTTAGCTCGTTACTAGTTTATCTCAAACCTTCTGGCGTCTAACTTTCTCTCCCCTTTTTTTCCCTTCTGCAGTACTATCAGACACCTGTTTCACATGTCTTGCCAACCTCTGTTCTTACTTTCATCTCATGGTCATGCGGTAGACATCCTGTTACTCTACTCCCTTCTTTCTCAGGACTCTCAGCACATTCTTAATAAAGGTTATTATAATGTCAGATTTTCAGTGTCAGCTATTCCAGCTGCACTTCTGGAGTCCATTTTATATTTGTGACTCCATTTTGTCAGTTTTAATATATACAGCTGTTAGCTGCCTGCCCTGACCTGTTGCCTGTTCTTGGACGTAACCATTTTCCATCTGCCCTCTTCTCTCCTGGTTCCAGTCTGGGTCAGTTCGTCAACCCCGCGGTTCCAGAAGTCCCGTTGACCGCCTGCAGCTGGGGGCTCAACCCTTGGTGAACAGCGGTCGCCGCGGGTGAAGACTTGGGGTTGCACGGCTGTCCTTTGAGGTCCTTCGGGGCCTTGCGGGACCTAAGGGCTCACCTTCCTTGCGGACAAGACACAAGGTTTCACTGATAGCCCCACTATTTTTTCTCAGACTCTGGCACAGCATATTCAAGAATTTAAATCACAATATGCTTGGCCAAGTCATACCCATCTACTGCAACATGTGGACGATATGCTGATCACTTCTCATGATTTTGATATTTTTGTACAGGTGACCTGTGATTTTCTAGCCTTTTTAGCCGAAAAGGGGTATAAAATTAATAAGAAAAAGTTGAAGGTGGCACAGACCCAGGTTACGTTTCTGGGCCACAAAATTAGTGCCCGGAAGCGGAGCCTTGGTCCTGATACTTTCAAACATGTTTCTAAATTACATATACCTTCTAATGTTACCGAACTTAGAGCTGTGCTAGGCGTGCTTAATTTTTGTCGCTTGTGGATACCTAATTATTCAGAATGAACTAAGCCTTTTTACCAGAAATTGTTGGGCAAACATAACGTCAAATATGAATCTCTTGAATTTACTGATGCTGAAATTTTAGCCTTAGTGACTTTGGTAAAAGATGTAATGCAGAGTTCTCCATTTGCTACGGTTGATGTGCCCCACGAAGTGCATTTGTGGATAACTTATAATGAAAGTACATGGGCTGTCTTGATAACTCAACAGGATGATGATATAGCTTGTGGATATTTATCTGGGACTTTTACCCCAGTTGAATTAGGATTTGCATCCTGTGAAAAAGGACTTGTGGTTGTGGCTACTGCTGTTTTGAAATTATACAGCTATATACCTCATCCGCCAGTAGTTATTCATAGTTCACATGATGTTAAGTATCTTTTGAATAAACATATTAGTCATATGACTCCTACACAATTGCATAAATATCAGGTGGTACTACTTAGTATTGTTCATCAGATACAACCCCTTCAACAGAATTGCAACATTTGGATCCTTTGATTATTGTTAATGAAAGGGCTGGTTTATTTCCTCATCTGTGTACTGCTCAGCTACCCTCGTTGCCCGCTTCCTTGAGCATCCAATTTGATATTTTGCATACGGGACCTGTTTGGTTTATGGATGGATCCCACCAAAATGGTAACATAGGCTTTGCCGTGGTACATTACACTGCTGATGAAATACCTATTGAAATTGTACAATATAGACTTCCGAACACTTATACTGCCCATGTAGGAATATGTGAAAGACAAGTGCTGCATGCATTAACTGTCAACAATTCTATGAGCTATGATGTCATTGGATATAGTGTAATGTCTTGTGGGTGTGTCCAAGTCACTCTAGTTGCTCTGAGAGTGAGTCAGTCTGTGTCAGCATAAGATGGTGTTAGCAATCTCTCTTCAAGCTGTATGATAACCAACTGACAGAATTTTGTATTCAGTAGTTTTACCATGTCTACTGCAAGTATGATGTAAATAGTTATCTGAAGAAACTGTAAGTAAACATCATTTTGTTTGGAAGTTAAAGAAGAGAGAGTAATTGAATCTTTTATTCAAGAGTCTGTGTGAAAGAGAGAGAGAGAGAGAACAAAAAAAAATGGGAGTTAACACTTCTAAAGCTCTGCTGCGTATGGGCTAAATCTGCTGAAGTAAAAGTCTATTTTTTCATTTCTCCCCATCATATTGGGTTATGGGCCCAGACCACTAAAATAAAAAAAAAGAAAACATTAAGAAATTTTTTTTTATCTCTCCACACAAAAGACAACATGGCAGCTGCACCATTACTATGTTCTCTCAAAGTGCCCCAACTGAATGAATATAACTATATTCAGTGGGAGATGAGATTTAAATGTATTATTGAAGCAAAGAAGCTAAATATATGTTTGGATCAAGTAAGAAATGCTGACAATTTTGAAGAATGGAATACTGCAGACTGTTATGTCAGAAGTATGCTATATGAAGCTCTGACAGAGAAACAGGTAATATTGATTGATGGAACAGACACCTCAAAAGAAATATTGCAAAAATTGAAAACCATGTATGGTACTTCATATACAAAACAACAGCCTATATGGTTATCAGAAATAATTCAATTGAAGTTGAATGACAAGAAAAAATGTAATGATCATATAACACATTTAATGTCATTATTTAAGAAGCTAGAATTATCGGGTATACCTATCTGCGATGCTTTAAAGAGAGCTTTTATGTTTACATCTCTGTCTAAAAGTTTTGAAGTATTCAGGACAGTGAATGAAGCAATTGAAGGACAATCTTTTGAACAGGCTGTCTCTAAGCTTAGACAAGAATGTATTATAACAGAGGAGATCTGTTCACCAAGAGAGATTAACCAGAATGAAACATTTTTCTCAGCAATTCATAGTAGGAGGTGGAGCTATAATGAAAAAAGCCTGCCCAGAAACAAGCTGATTTGCTATTCATGTGGTAAAGAGGGACATGTATCAAAATACTGTAACAAGAAAAACCACACCCCTTCTAGCTCATTTAAGCCAATGGAGAATAAGCATGGTCAAAGAAAAAATTATGACCATGACAACAGTAAGAATAAGAGCTGTATAATGACAGAAAAATCTTTTAATATAATGAAGAACACTTCAGATAAAAATAGTTGGATATTAGATTCTGGCAGCACAAAACATATAACCAATAATAAAGAATTTTTCACAGATATGAGACCAGAAGATGGTAGTCTTCACACAGCAAATGCTGGCTCAACAATGATCAAAGGAAAAGGAAATGGACATTTAAAATGCATAGTATCAGATGGAGTCAAAAAACTCTTGTAAAAGATGTCTTATATGTTCCACGAGTAATTTGTAATATGCTCAGTGTATCAGCATTAGACAAGAAAGGTTTTTCAATTCATTTTGAAAATAGTAAATGTACAATTTCTGATGGTAATGAAATTTATGCTGAAGGTTATATGAATAACAATGTCTATAAGTTAAATATTACAGATGAATCATCACATCTTATAAAAACAAAGAAGAATACAGAATGTAATCTTGAGACCTGGCATCGTCGAATGGGACACAGAGATCCAAAGGTGATCTTGGAGCTGCAAAGTAAGCAACTTGCAACAGGCATAAAAATAAGTGCCAGTAATGGTAAGATGGAAAAATGCATAGATTGTGTTACTCAAAAGGGGGTAAGACCCTCATTTCCATCATATAAAGGAAAAAGAAGTAGTAAAATACTGGACTTGATACATAGTGACTTATGTGGACCATTTAATATTCCATCACAAGGGAATAACAAATATGCATTAATATTTGTGGATGATTTCTCTAGATACTGTATGGCCTATCTATTAAAAGAAAAGAATCAAGTTGCTGATATGTTAAAGAAGTTTGTAGCCTTGGTAAGCAATAAATTTGATAAAAAAACAAAGATTCTACAGACTGACATCGGTGGTGAGTTGACTTCACATAACATACAAACATTTCTAGAACAAGAAGGTATTCAGCACATAAAGACAGTTGCATATACACCAGAACAAAATTCTGTAGCTGAAAGAAAGTTCAGATCGCTTGTAGAAATGACAAGATGTATGCTATCTGATAGTAAACTTCCAAAGAGATTATGGGGAGAAGCAATTCTCACAGCAGTATACCTACAGAACAGACTACCTACAAAAGGGACTGATCGCACCCCACATGAAATGTGGCATAGTAAAAAACCAAATCTGTCACATATAAGAATATTTGGAAGTACAGCATATGCTCATGTGCCGAAACAGAAGAGACATAAGCTGGATTCCACAACAGAAAAAGGAATTCTAGTGGGCTATGATTCAGGTCACAAAGGTTATAGAATTCTGAATCTAAACACTGGATTTGTTGGTGTAAAACACATCACATATTTTGATGAAAATAAAAAAATTGATAAAGACTGGAAAATTCCAAATGAACCTTATCATCCAGAATATGAAAAGAAACCAATAATCAATATCCCGGTGATTATAAACACTAACATACCAGAATTGTCTGATAATAATTTTTCTGATTCTAATGAGGAACAGGAAAATGAAATAGATACAGAAAGTGTTTATACTGAAGACAGTACCACTGATGAAGGGGAAATGATTGGAGATAGAATCTCGATCTCAGATGACACGGAGAGGTCAGACCAACAAAACGTCAGACGCTCATCCAGAGAAAATCGAGGTAATCCACCCCAAAGACTATCTTATTTAACAACTTCTGATGATGCACAAGAACCTTTAACGTGGGATGAAATTGATCAAATGTCTGAAAAAGAAGCAGAAAAATGGAAAAAAGCTGCACAAGATGAAATCGACGCGTTGCATAAAAACAAAACATGGAACTTAACTGAATTACCCCATGACAAAAAGGCCATAGGATGCAAGTGGGTATTTAAGTTGAAAAGAAATGCACAAGGACAAGTAGAAAGATATAAAGCCAGACTGGTAGCAAAAGGTTATCTTCAAAAATATGGTGAAGATTATGATGAAGTATTTGCACCAGTAGTGAAACACACAACAATCAGAACTCTCCTAAGCATAGCTGCATCAAAGAAAATGCAAGTGAAACACATAGATGTTAAAACAGCATTTCTTCATGGAGATATATCTGAAGACTTGTATATGAAACAACCAGAAGGTTTCATAGATACAAATAACAGTCATTTAGTGTGTAAACTGAACAAAGGTTTATATGGTTTAAAGCAAAGTGCAAAATGCTGGAATGAGAAAATGCATGAAATGTTAACTGATTTAGATTTTAAGCAAGGAGAAGCAGATAAATGCTTATATACTAGACAAAAGGAAGGTCATTGTGTGTACATTTTAGCATTTGTAGATGATTTGCTTATAGCAAGTGAAAGTGAAAAAGAGTATAAAGACATTGTAAAGTGTTTAAATCAGAATGTTGAAATAACTGAACTTGGAAATGTGTCATACTATTTAGGTATGAATATTGAAAAACAGAAAGATGGTTCTTATTTAATAAGTCAGAAACAAAAGATTAATGATCTTATTGAAAGTATGGGTATGCAGGAAGCACACTCAGTAGGTTCACCTATGACCACAGATTTTCAGAGGGATGAAACTGAAAGGGAACCATTACCAGATAACATTCTATACAGATCTGCAATAGGAAAACTTTTGTATCTAACTACCACTTACAGAGTTGATATAGCAAATGCTGTATGAATTTTAAGTAGAAGAGTGGACAAGCCTACTAAGACTGACTGGACTGCTGTAAAAAGAGTGGTAAGCTATTTGAAAGGTACAATTGACTGTAAATTGGTGATTCCGGTAAATAGTAATCAGAAATTGATTTGTTACTGTGATTCTGATTGGGCTGGAGATCATTCAGATTACAAATCCACAAGTGGGTATGTGTTTATGTATGGAAAAACATCTATTTCATGGGCAAGTCATAAACAAACCATTGTAAGTTTATCATCTACAGAAGCAGAATATGTTGTTGTGTCTGAAGCATGTCGTGAACTAATGTGGATAGAAAAACTGTGTACAGATTTTGGTATAGAACAGCAGAGACCGATACAGATTTTTGAAGACAATCAAAGCTGTATAAGGTTGTCAATAAATGACAGGGTACAGTCTAGAACAAAACATATTGCAACAAAATTCCATAATGTCAGAGAATTGTCAAGGCAAGGAGTAATAAGTTTGCAATATAAACAAACTGACCAAATGATTGCTGATATCTTGACGAAACCACTAGCAGTAAGAAATTTTGAAAATCTACGAGAAAAGCTAGGACTGTATGTATATAAATAAATATATAAGAATTGAATTGTTGGACAATAATGCATGTGAAGGGGTATGTAGGAATATGTGAAAGACAAGTGCTGCATGCATTAACTGTCAACAATTCTATGAGCTATGATGTCATTGGATATAGTGTAATGTCTTGTGGGTGTGTCCGAGTCACTCTAGTTGCTCTGAGAGTGAGTCAGTCTGTGTCAGCATAAGATGGTGTTAGCAATCTCTCTTCAAGCTGTATGATAACCAACTGACAGAATTTTGTATTCAGTAGTTTACTGTCCTGCTTATAATCGAACGAGAAAAACGCCCAAGTTCCGACCTAAATCGGGAGATGGGCGTTTATCTCACAAAACCGAATAAAGCGGTATAATCGAAAGCCGATTTTTGGACGTTTTCAACTGCACTCTGTCGCGGATGCGGACAAAGTTGATGGGGGCGTGTCAGAGGTGTGGCGAAGGCGGAACTGGGGCGTGGTTATCTGCCGAACAGAGATGGGCGCATTTCACAGATAATGGGACAAAAGTATGCGTTTTTAGCTAGAATTTAGGGCACTTTTCCTGGACCCTGTTTTTTCACGAATAAGGCCCCAAAAAGTGGCCTAAATGACCAGATGACCACTGGAGGGAATCGGGGATGACCTCCCCTGACTCCCCCAGTGGTCATAAACCCCCTCCCACCACAAAAAATGATGTTTCACAACTTTTTATTTTGACCCTCAAATGTCATACCCACCTCCCTGGCAGCAGTATGCAGGTCCCTGGAGCAGTTGTTAGGGGGTGCAGTGGACTTCAGGCAGGTGGACCCAGGCCCATCCCCCCCTACCTGTTACAATTGTGCTGCTTAATGCTTAGTCATCCAACCCCCCCAAACCCACTGTACCCACATGTAGGTGCCCCCCTTCACCCCTTAGGGCTATAGTAATGATGTAGACTTGTGGGCAGTGGGTTTTGAGGGGGATTTGGGGGGCTCAACACAAAAGGGAAGGGTGCTATGCACCTGGGAGCTCTTTTACCTTTTGTTCTGTTTTTGTAAAAGTGCCCCCTAGGGTGCCTGGTTGGTGTCCTGGCATGTTAGGGGGACCAGTGCACTACGAATCCTGGCCCCTCCCACGAACAAATGCCTTGGATTTATTCGTTTTTGAGCTGGGCGATTTCATTGTCCATTATCGCTGAAAAGCAAAAACGCCCAGCTCACAACTTGGCGAATAAAACATGGACGTCTAATTTTTTCGAAAATACGCTTGGGTCCGCCCCTTCACGGACCCGTTCTCGGAGATAAACACCCATGGAGATAGGCGTTTCTGTTCGATTATGCCCCTCCATGTCTACTGCAAGTATGATGTAAATAGTTATCTGAAGAAACTGTAAGTAAACATCATTTTGTTTGGAAGTTAAAGAAGAGAGAGTAATTGAATCTTTTATTCAAGAGTCTGTGTGAAAGAGAGAGAGAGAACAAAAAAAAAATGGGAGTTAACACTTCTAAAGCTCTGCTGCGTGTGGGCTAAATCTGCTGAAGTAAATGTCTATTTTTTCATTTCTCCCCATTACATTACACTGCTGATGAAATACCTATTGAAATTGTACAATATAGACTTCCGAACACTTATACTGCCCAGACTGCTAAATTAGCTGCTGTATTATATGTATTACAGTCTAAGGCAATACAAGAGGATGTATCCATAGTCACAGATTCTAGCTATGTATTCTCCTCATTTCATTCGCATATCCAAAAATGGAATCAGAGAGGTATGATTTCCTCTACTGGTCACCCTTTTTGAGTCATATTACCTTGTGGAATAAAGTTTTTGAAGCATTACAAGCACGCCATAAGAAAAAGTTACGCACAACCATTAAATCTATCCAGTGCATTTGATTTGGTAAATCATAATATTCTAATCAAACTACTGGATAAACTTGGGATCGGTGGAAACACCATTAATTGGATAAAAGGCTTCATCACCTCAAGATCTTACCAAGTTAAATCAACCACAACTATCTCATCTCCCTGGTCACCAAACTGCGGCGTACCTCAAGGATCCCCTTTATCTCCGATCCTCTTCAATCTTATGATGATCCCCCTGGCCAAAGCTCTATTCAGACATGGTCTTAACCCTTTCATCTACGCTGATGACGTCTCCATCTTCATTCCCTTTAAATCTAATCTATCAGAAATTTTTGACAAAATATCCTTGGGCATGAACATCTTAACCTCTTGGGCTAACGCCTTCAGGATGAAAATGAATAAAGAGAAAACACAATGCCTAATCCTCTCATCCCAACAGAAGGCGATTCCACAATATCAATGTCTCTGGTAACATCCAATATCATATACACAAACCAGGACTATTGGCCACCAACTAATTAAAAGTGCTTATAACAGTTCACACCAGTATAATATAATTTTTTGTATGTAGAGTACCCTCAGATATTTCCCACTATTTCTGCAGTCAATAGTGCTGCTGTAAAGTGGTATAGCACTTCTTTCATCGGGCAACTCTAACAGATTTTTTGGGGGAGCTTCACTTGCTCATTTTCATATGCTTCCCAATCACCTCAGTGCTATAAAATCACTTATTACTTAAAAATATGTATACTTGGTGAAAACTGTGCACTTATCTTGCCTCGCTGAAATATTCATCCCACGCCTTCCCCTGAAACAGCCCGACTCCGCGGGTTTCAATCACTTTCCTCAGGGACAAGGGTTAAGGCAACATGATTCTTTTCTTCCTTAGGCAATCAAAAGGACAAAGCGAGACCTAATGCCTATCCCATGTGGCTTATAAAGGCACCCACATCCACATAAGGCCGGAAATGACGTCATAATGACAACTAACTTTATACAAAAGCAATGCTTGAACACGATCAGGAGTTTAAACTACATACATCTCTGCAGACCACGATGGATCAAATTATGGTGTTCCATTCCACATTTTCATTAAGTCCTTGAGGAGTCACTGTCTGTAAAGTAAAAATCCACCACTGCTCACATCGAGCCAATATAGTAGCCCGATCCATTCTTTTTGTAGAAATAGGGACTTGGTCAATAATGAACCAACGTAAATCTGCAAATGTATGCTTAAATTGCTCACAATGGGCAACCATAGGGGCTGTCATAGTTTTTGTGGTTAATCTGCTTTTATGTTCTGTTAACCTCACCTTCATATGTCTAATGGTACACCCTACATAATACAAATGGCAAGGACATTCAATGATATAGAGGCATATTTTCAAATCACTTAGCCTTCCAAAGTTGCATAGGTTTCTATGGAACTTTGGAAGGCTAAGTGCTTTGAAAATATGCCTCATAGTCAACAAAAGATGTTATACATGTAGTCTTATCTCTCAATTTAAATGGCCGTGAGGTTTTTTGATAAGTCCACTGTGTCATGTTGAAAGTTTGACTGCAAAATTGGCAAGTGCCACAAGGTTGATGTAAACCATCTTCTCTACTCTGATTGTCATATACCATGGAAGTGTGTACCAACCGGTCCCTAAGGTTCTGCTCCCATGTGTACGCAATACAAGGCTGCTCAGAAAAAATAGTATAGAAAGTCAAAACCTGCCAGTGTCTGTTTATAATCTGAGCAATTTGAGGAGCCATGGTAGAAAAACCTAGCACACATACCATCCTGTTTAAAGGTTCTTTTGGCTTATCTGTCAGCAATAACGACCTCTGCGCGAACCATGCTCGTATGTACGCTTGTCGAATACATTTCTCTGGGTACCCCCTTACCCGTAATTTATCCATCAATAAAAAAGCTTGTTGTTTGAAAGATATGTCAGTGGTACATATTCTCCGCAATCTTAAGAATTGTCCCACTGGCAATGACCATTTCAGCCTATGGGGGTGATGACTACTAAACTGCAATAAAGTATTTCTGTCAGTTGACTTGTGATGGACTGTAGTATACAGACTGCCATCGCTCTTATAAACTTTCGTATCCAGAAATACAGCATGTTGACTATTCTTCTTCATAGTAAATTTCAGATGTACATCTCTACTATTCAGCCAGTCAAAAAACTGGCACAAATGGTTTTCTGTAGACAGCCATATGAAAAAAAATGCCATCTATAAATCTACCCCAATATTTAATATGGGTGAACCACTGAGAATTATATAGATTCGTCTCCTCAAAATTGCTGACATACAGGTTGGCAATGCTAGGAGCTGCTGCTGTACCCATGGCCACTCCAGTAATTTGCAAGAAAAAGCTGACTCAAATTCAAAATAGTTATGTTTCAAAACAAGCTTAGCAAGTGTTAGCAAAAAAATAGATGGTATACGTTCAGTGACTGAACACTTAGACACAGTACTTTCCACAATGCTTAGAGCGAGGTCCTGAGGGATATTCGAATACAAAGATTCAATATCCATAGTGACTAAAAATGCCTCTTCTGGGACCTCCTCTATCTCAGCCAACTGGCGCAAAAAATGAGCAGTATCTCGTATATAAGATCTAGCCGTGATGACATAAGGCTGTAAAAAATAATCCAAAAATTTGGACAATGGTTCTAAAATAGTGCCACACAAGGACACTATAGGGCGTCCAGGGGGTTTAGAAAGATCTTTATGAACCTAGGGACCGTGTAAAACACTGGATTCCTAGGATTACTAACTTTCAAAAAACGTGGCTCAGCTTTGGTAAGGTAACCACTTTCCATAGCCCGATCTATTATGTCAACAATCACTGTATGTAATGTAGGATCTGGATCTTCCAATAGTCGTTGATAATACCTGGTGTCAAAAATTTGGCAATGGACTTCCTTAACATATGCATCCTTGTTCTGAATTACTACCGACCCGCCCTTATTCGCGGGTCGTATAATAATGGTAGAATCCTTAGATAATGCATTTAACTCATTACGTTCCGCTCTTGTCAAATTGTCATACCATCTTCTATGGCATCCATATGTAGTCTCTACTGCGTCTAATCTTTCCACATCTCGTAGAACTAAAGCTTTAAACATCGCTATATGGGTGTCGATAGGGCCAGGAGGAGTCCAACGCAATTTTGGG
The DNA here is from genome assembly GCF_901765095.1 of Microcaecilia unicolor. Lineage (NCBI taxonomy): Eukaryota > Metazoa > Chordata > Amphibia > Gymnophiona > Siphonopidae > Microcaecilia > Microcaecilia unicolor. The sequence continues at coordinate 234,564,751 of NC_044036.1, forward strand.
CGAAATAGGGACCTATCCACTTGCTGTGAGATTTGTTGAGAAAAAAATAATTTGACCTGTAAATTCCTGAAAATGTTGGCCAAATCAATTTTTGTTGAAAATGCATTATATGATATAGTAGGAACAAATGAAAGTCCTCTTTCTAACACCTGCATCTGTGTAGGAGTGAGAGCCCTCTGTGATATATTAATTACGTTTGATTCCTGGAGTGACTGGATCGCGTCACCGGTCCTTGCGTGCCTAAAAAAGCAGAGGTAGATGACATCATCGATGTTGTCGAATTAGGTTGCATCATTTGAAAACAGCCTTGATGAGTGTTCACATTGGTTTGAGCTGTAATATCTTGATATTGATGGTAATGTCCCATATTAGGTGCCGTAACATATGGCAGAGAAGATGTGGTAACGGGACCCTGAAAGTGTGATTGAAACATAGGTTGTTGTACATAATATTGCTGCTGATCTTGATACCCAATACAGCGGTTCCCTCGTTGAAGTGAACGTTTTCCTCTACCACCTCTTCCTCATCTACGATCATGGGATTGCCTCCCACCATCAGAGCTGTCATCAGAGCTTGAAAAGGCTTCTGGAACCATACCTGATTCCTGACCTTGATTTATATTATTCTTTACTCCAAGCCAATTATAAACAGGACCAGCTGCATAGTCCGATTGATCACGTTGGAGCTTTTTGATTTTATTCTGCTTCAAAGAACCATAGTATTGATCCAATGCCGACAGCTCAACACTAAGCTGTTCTTCCGGTTTGAATAAAAATTCCGGTGTCAGAGATAACATTTGTAATTGGGTAATTATTCCTTCTGTGCTAACTTGAAGTTCCTTAATTGTCTCTTGTGCCGTTTCAATCACTAATAACATAAGGTCCCTGGAACAACAATTTAAAATAGCTGCCCACCGCTCTAAAAAAGGAATTTTATCCCAAAATATTTTCGGTTCCTTCTGAATTCGCAATCCTCTTGGTATCGTGTGTTGTTTAACATATTCAATCAACTGTTGTTCGTGCAACTCCAATCTGATCATATTCCGTCTATTCTGTATATAAGCATCCCAACATACCACGCTCCTCCCTACTAATCTTATCACCTCCGACATTAGAATCTCCATATCTGATAATCTGAAAATCCTTGGAGTGACATTAGACAACCATCTCTCGTTTGAAAGTCACGCAAAATTCACTACAAAGAAAAGGTTCAACATGATGTGGATACTGAAATGTGAAAAACCTTATCTCCCCCTGAATACTTTCCGGAACTTAGTACAATCCACGGTACTCACCCACGTTGACTACTGTAATAGTATTTTTTTAGGCTGCAAGACCCACATCCTGAAAAAAATTCAAACTGCCCAAAATACAGCAGCAAGACTTATTTTTGGCAAATCTCGATTTGAATGCGCAACACCTCTTCATAAAAAACTTCACTGGCTCCCTATCAGAGAATGTATCAACTTCAAGGTCCATACATTAATCTATAAGATTATCCACGGTGAATCTTCAAACTATATGTGTAATCTGATTGACCTTCCCACCAGAAACATGTCTGAAACTTCACGCACTTACCTCAATCTACATTACCCCAATTGCAAAGGACTCAGATATAAAATCTATTATGGATCCAATTTCTCTTTCTTAGTTACCCAACTCTGGAATGCCCTCCCAAGACCTATCAGATCAATCAGTGACTATCTTCCCTTCCAGAAATCACTAAAAACCCGTCTGTTCAAGCAAGCCTATCCTAATGACCAAAACTAATTCTATGAATCCTACTACCCATCACATATCCAGGAGATAACGACAATGACCTTGACTATCTTTCCCACAAAAATTCCATATGCTTATCCTGTAACCCATCCCCCTCCTGCCTCTTCTACCCTTGCTCACACCTCTCCTACTCCTTCACCCCTGTCCTTCTCTACCTACCTATCACTTTTGTTATTCTGTTATACTTTATTTTTATTTCTTTATCAATATCCTGTAATCCCTATTACTATGTAAGCCGCATTGAGCCTGCTTTGAGTGGGAAAGCGCGGGGTACAAATATAATAATAATAATAAATGGATTAAAGCTCATCAAGAGACTGTGCTCTCTTATGAAATTAATGGTAACCGTATGGCAGATGATTTAGCTAAAGAAGCCACAGAAACTCCTTCTAGTTCCTTTTCCTTTGTTGATAGCATTGACGACGTAATAATGTTTGTTGATACTTCCAAACCCCAAATTATGGAAAACACAGAATTGTATGAGACTTTACAAGCTTCTGCAACTCAGGCTGAATTGAGATCTTGGCAGCAAGCAGGATGCACATGGAACTTACAAAGCTTGTGGTGCACCCTGCCGGACAGATTTGTGTAACGCAACATTTGTTTTTATTATTACATTCCTTACATTACCCCTTGCACTTGAATGCTAATACCTTGTATGATCACTTATCTTCCAAAATTTGGGCACCACAAATACTTTCTGTATGTCATGCTGTAGTGAGAGGGTGTTACAAATGTTTTCTGAACACCCCCAAACCAGGGGCATAGCTACTATGGGGCCACGGGGGCCTGGGCCCCCATAGATTTGGCCCTGGACCCCCTGCTGTGACCCTCTCGACTCCCTCTTCCCACCGCCAACCCTCCCCCGCCGCCGTCATGTACCTTTGCTGGTGGGGGACCCCAACCCCCACCAGCCGAAGCTCTGTCCTCGGCCATGCGGCGTTGCTTGCTGAATGATCTGATCAAGTTTCTGTGCATGCGTCTGACATCCTGCACGTTGTACATGCAGGACGTCATACGCATGCACAGAAATTTGATCAGATCATTCAGCAAGCAACGCCGCGTGGCCGATTAGAGGACTTCGGCTGGCGGGAGTTGGGGTCCCCCACCAGCAAAGGTACGCGGTGGGAGAGCATTGGCGATGGGAAGGGGGGGTCGAGAGGGTTGCGGCAGCGGTGGCGGGGGGTCAGCAACGCCGCGTGGCCGAGAAGAGGACTTCGACTGGTGGGGGTTGGGGTCCCCCGTCAGCAAAGGTACGCAGCGGGAGAGGGTTGGTGGCGGGAAGGGGGGTTGAGAGGGTTGCTGTGGCGGCAGGGTGAAAGTTGGCAGCGGCGGGCGGGGGTCATCTGCGTCGGGGGGGCTAAAATGTGCCCCCTCACCTTGGGCTCTGGACCCCCTACCATCGAAGTCTGGCTACGCCCCTGCCCCAAACATGAAAATGCGGTGCCACCTGGTCATTTGCCCACAGTTCAAGGTCCAGGATTGCAGTGGTACTGTGATTTTACTGATATGATTATATCTGCTACAGGGAAGAGATTTTTACTTGTATGTGTTGATGCTTTTTCTAAATGGGTTGAAGGAATTCCCTGTACCTGAGAAACTGGTCAGGTGATGGCACAGGTACTCTGTAATGATATTATCCCCAGATTTGGCATTCCTTGTAAAATTACCACTGATAATGGTTCCCATTTTGTAAATGAGCTAATTCAAATATTGACGTCCAAATTGCAAATTTCTCACCACATGGTGAGCATTTACAAGCCCATGAGCAATGGCTTGGTTGAAAGATATAATGGCTTGTTGAAAACTAAATTGCGACAACTTATTTCCAATGGCATCAAATCTTGGCTGGATGCCTTACCTCTGGCACTTCTCATCCTGCGCTCCTCACCATCTGCCTCATTAAAGTTGAGCCCATTTCAACTGTGTACTGGACATAAAATGCGTCTTATCCCTGGTAATCCTGAACATCACCTGCCAGATACTTACTCAGTGTACTGGGATCAACTACAATCTATAATAACATCTCTGTCTTACCTTTCCCAGGAAGTGCCAGACAGAAGTGGGGGATAGTTCAGAAAACTCCAAGGCATTGGAGATAGGAGACTTAGTCCACAGAAAATAGTACACCCATAAGACTTGGAAGGATCCTGTTTACATTGGCCCATTTAAAGTTGAAGCTGTAACTGCTAATGCAGTCAAGCTACAAGATCATACTTCTTGGGTTCATTTAATTCATGCCTACAATCTCCCTAAGCTTAACATGCATCTAAAAAGGAACTTATTGCTCCCCTCTGGAATGGATGGGACTACAGCAAAGGTTCAAAATAAGTGAAGCCCTTACTCTAGAAGGTCTTCAAGGGGGGAGATGTAGAATATGGGCACGGCCATGAGCCTTGGGTCAAGGCCTAAAGGGCAAAGGCTAACTAGTCTGTGTGACTCAGAAACTCATGATCTGATAAGACATCCTTGCGTGCAAGCAGGCATGAGAAAGGAGGAAGCATGAAAAGAAACAGGAAAATGCAGTTTAGGAACATAGGGGAAACAGATGGTGAGAAAAGAGAACAGGATGATCTCTGAGGAAGATAACTTATTAAAGCCATGTTAAGCATTGTTTTGAAAAAAGATATATAAGTAGCTGTATCAGAGCATTATTTTGGAGAGACAGCTTCAGATGGTACTTATGTATAGCAGAGCTGTTCTCCCATGAGAAACTATTAATTGTATCTATATTTGGTAAGTAATAAAAATTGCTTTTCTCATACATGGCCTTGGTCTTTTATCACTCCAAATTGCAACAGCTGCATCTGTTTCGTCCCTCTCCACATCCCTAACAAAGCTTGCCCACTTGTAGCAATTCACAATGGTTGCCTGTGTAACATGATTCCAGGCTTTTTTCTGTATATGTAGGGAATCCAACAGTGATAGATTACGAGCCAATTCAATAGCACTTTTATCCTTGCCAGTCTGGTCATCCATAACGCTCATCAGAAAACGTAGCACAAGAGCCCGATAATGTTGTTTGAAATTGGCTATTATGCCCTGATCCATAGGTTAGATCAGAGAGGTAGTGTTTGGTGGCAGGAAGACTACCTTGATGTTAGACAGCCTGACATCATCACTGTGTGCAGCACAATTATCACAAAGCAACAAAATCTGACGCCTTTGTGCCCGTATTCTAGTGTCTTACTTCTTTAGCCACTGCTTCCAAATTTCGCCAGTCATCCATGAATTTCTGTTAGCCTCGTATGACACAGGAAGTCACTTAACAACGGGGCTGTTTGCTCTTTCCAATGACGAGTGGTTCCATCTTCTCACTCCCATCCATATTGCAGCAAAGGAAGATTGTCAGTCGGTCCTTCGACGTTTTACTTCCTGTAGTTTCGGCTTGTTTGAATGCAAGTGTTCCGTCAGGAATCGCTCGCCAGTAGAGACCATTTTCATCAGCATTGAAAATGTCACGAGGTGCAAACTCGTTCAAGATGGTAGGAAGAACTGAAACAACCCAATTTTCAGCACCAAAGTCATCAGCGTCTTGTTTTTCACCATGCTGTTTCTTGAATTTTATGTTGTTCCTCTCCTTCCATCTTTCCAACCATTCAACAGTGGCTTTGAATTCAGTTAGTCCAAGACTTTCAGCTAGCTACTTAGCTTTCTCCATAAGCAGTGGACCACTGACAGGAAACTATCTGCTCCTGACATGAGAAAACCACCGAAGAAGAGCATCTTCTACATCCTCAGCTTTTCCCGCCCGCTAACGTTTCTGGTATGGATTTGTATTGCTTTGCAGGTCTTCCAGAAGCTGGTCTTTCTGCATCAAGATACGTTAAATTTGACTGGGATTGACACCATATTCTTTAGCAATAGATCCTTGACTTTGTTTGTTTTCTAATTTTTTAAGAACTTCTATTCGTTCTGCTGGTGTTAAAGTCTTACAGTTGCGCGACGACGATGACGACGACTCCAGTGTACACGCTAACAACATTCTTTCGCTTCTTCTGCCTGTGGCAGTTAACCAACGAGATTTCAAATTTACCGCCCCTCTGTCACGCGCCAATCGGCTTCCATATTCCGTGCGTGCGCTTATTCAGAGTCTTTCCTGCAGAGGAGCGATCTTAAACCTTGTATATAAGTGAATCTTGCACTTATCAGTGGTGCACTAAACTGAAGTTTATCCCTATAGAAATTGATGGCACCAAAAACGGGACCGAAGTACGATATGCAGTTAAACAGAGCTTAAATGGAGTGCACTGTATATGCAACTACGTAAGAAGCTAAAAACTTTCTTGTTTTATAAATTTTAACTTTTTTATTGTTGTGCCCATGTAATTCCTCACTTTTTGTGTGAGTCTCTTATGATGTAAACCGCCTTGAACCCCAAGTTTGAATTAGTGTGGTGTATAAATCTGAGATTAGATTAGATTAGATACATAGGAGAATAAGTACATAAGTACATAAGTAATGCCACACTGGGAAAAGACCAAGGGTCAATCAAGCCCAGCATCCTGTCCACGACAGCGGCCAATCCAGGCCAAGGGCACCTGGCGAGCTTCCCAAACATACAAACATTCTATACATGTTATTCCTGGAATTATGGATTTTTCCCAACTCCATTTAGTAGTGGTTTATGGATTTGTTCTTTAGGAAACCATCTAACCCCTTTTTAAACTCTGCTAAGCTAACCGCCTTCACCACGTTCTCCGGCAACGAATTCCAGAGTTTAATTACGCGTTGGGTGAAGAAATGTTTCTACGATTTGTTTTAAATTTACTACACTGTAGTTTCATCGCATGCCCCCTAGTCCTAGTATTTTTGGAAAGCGTGAACAGATGCTTCACATCCACCTGTTCCACTCCACTCATTATTTTATATACCTCTATCATGTCTCCCCTCAGCCATCTCTTTTCCAAGCCGAAAAGCCCTAGCCTCCTTAGTCTTTCTTCATAGGGAAGTCGTCCCATCCCTGCTATCATTTTAGTCGCCCTTCGCTGCACCTTTTCCAATTCTACTATATCTTTCTTGAGATGCGGCGACCAGAACTGTACACAATACTCAAGGTGCGGTCGCACCATGGAGTGATACAATGGCATTATAACATCCTCACACCTGTTTTCCATACCATCCTAATAATACCCAACATTCTATTCGCTTTCTGAGCCACAGCAGCACACTGAGCAGAAGGTTTCAGTGTATTATCGACGACGACACCCAGATCCATTTCTTGGTCCGTAACTCCTAACGTGGAACCTTGCATGATGTAGCTATACTTCAGGTTCTTTTTTCCCACATGCATCACCTTGCACTTGCTCACATTAAACATAATCTGCCATTTAGCCGCCCAGTGTCCCAGTCTCGTAAGGTCCTTCTGTAATTTTTCACAATCCTGTCGCGAGTTAACGACTTTGAATAACTTTGTGTCATCAGCAAATTTAATTACCTCACTAGTTACGCCCATCTCTAAATCATTTATAAATATATTAAAAAGCAGCGGTCCTAGCACAGACACCTGAGGAACCCAACTAACTACCATTCTCCATTGTGGGGCAGTATGTGGAAAAACAACAGGCTGTACTGTAATGATGGATTACAACTTTCTGTGACAGGAAAAAGAATCATTGGGGAGAAATTCAGACAGTATGGGGCTGATAATCAAAGTGATTTAAGTGACTTAAAACATTTCCCAACATCTAAGTGGGGATATTCAGTGGCACTTAACCACAGAGTGCCGCTGAATATACCCACAGACCACCCAAACAAAAAATGGGCATGTCAGGGGCAGTGCTGGGGATGGCACTGGGGAGAAGCCTGAGGTTATGCGAGGCCGCTTAGATGTGCAGGTGCCAACACCAGATATTGCCAGCACCCGTAGAACATAAAAAAACCCCGGAGCCTCCTCCTGCCCCCCCCCCCACCAATGTCCCTCCTTCCCTCCCTCTCCCCAGTCCTCGGCAATAAGAACCCCCCCCCCCCAACCATCTAGGTAGGTCCTCCTGGGCCTACATGTAACCTTGGTTGTCCAGCATTGCTCATTTGGGCCAGGAGAACAGCTCCCTCACTTCTGCCCCTTGCATCAGCTATCCAAAATGGCTGCTGTGACCTCTCACAGCAGCTCGCGATACTTCGTGTAGTACTGTAAGCTTTCACGAGAGATCACAGCAGCTCGCGGTACTACACGAAGTTCTGTGAGCTGCTGTGAGAGGTTGCAGCAGCCATTTTGGATAGCTGCCACAAGGGGCAGGAAGGGGTTGCGTTTCTGCTCCAACAACCACCGCTGGACCACCAGGGTTACAGGTAGGCCTGGGAGAGGGCCTACTTTGACAGTGGGGGTCAGGGGGCATTCCAGTGCTGGGGTTCTTATTGCCAAGGGCTGGGGGAGGGAAGGAGGGGCATTGTTGGGGGGTAGGAGGAGGCTCTGGGCACTGTAAAACAATGTAAATAAATGATGCGGGTCCCGGTCTAACATTCAGCCGGGCCACATAAGAACATAAGAATAGCCATACTGGGTCAGACCAATAGTCCATCTAGCCCAGTATCCTACTTTCAACAGTGGCCAATCCAGGTCACAAGTACCTGGCAGAAACCCAATTAGTGGTATCATTCCATGCTACCAATCCCAGGGCAAGCACTGGCTTCCCCATGTTCATCTCAATAACAGACTATGGATTATTCCTCCAGGTATTTGTCCAAACCTTTTTTAAACCCAGATACATTTACCGCTGTTACCCACATCCTCCGTCAAAGAGTTCCAAAACTTAACTATTCTTTGAGTGAAAAAATATTTTCTTTTATTCGTTTTTAAAGTATTTCCATGCAATTTCATTGAGTGTCCCCTGGCTTTTGTACTTTTTGAAAGAGTGAAAAATTGATTCGTTTTAACCTGTTCTACACCGCTCAGGATTTTGTAGACCTCAATCATATATCCCCTCAGCCGTCTTTTTTCCATGCTGAAGAACCCTAACCTCTTCCTCATATGGGAGGAGTTCCATCCCCTTTATCATTTTGGTCACTCTAATACCACTATATCTTTTTTTAGATATGGTGACCAGAATTGCAAGCAATACTCAAGGTGAGGTTGCACTATGTAGCAATACAGAGGAATTATAATATTTGTGGTCTTATGTAGGCCCTGGCTTAATATTGGCTGGGACCACATAAGTTCTGGTACCCAGCCCACCCAAAATTATCCCCTGATATTCAGTGCTAGTGCCTGGACATGGCTCAGTACTGAATATTGGGGAATAATGTAGCCAACGATGATCAGTGTTTAAAAAAATGCTGACCGCTGCCAGCTGAATATCGGGGATTATGTTACTAGACATATGAATTAGAGGGTGGGGGTTACAAAAGGAAGCAAGGGAATTCAGAATGTCACCCCCAGGAAAAACATGATGGCAGTGGGAAAGGCAATGTTAATACAGAAAGCCATCTAAACTCACTGAATAACACATGGAAAGCAATGAGCATAAATGCTCGTAGTCTAAGTAAAAAGGTTCAAGGTTTACAAGCCCTGATGTTTGAGGAAGACTCGGATATGGTTCAATAATTCCCATGAATGGGATGCAATCATGCCAGGCTATAATATTTTGGGAAGGATAGGGAGGGCTAAAGTAGTGGAGGAGTAGCCCTGAATTTGAAAAATAATATCAGAGCCACTGAAATGCAAGGAACCTGGAGAAAGGAAGAAACTATATGGATCATTCTGGAAAGAGAAGATGGAACCTGTATCCACACGGGTGTTATCAGCAGATCACGGGTGTTATCCCTCCAGCACAAATGGAGAAACTAGAGAGTTGCATGGAACAGAAATCTAACCTGTCCCTGCCGAAATCTAACCCATCCCTGTCCATCCTCGTGGGAATCTAACCTGTCCCCACCACAAGTAATCTTCTCCATCCCCACCCCTGCTTCACCGCATCACACGTACCCCACGAGGCCTCATGGGAGGTGTCTGGAAAGTCAAGCTGCTGCAAATAACAAAGAAGGATGGCAAGAAATAGAAAAGCTTCACTGCACTGAGGCATTTCTCAGAACCTGATGAAAGAAAATTTGAATAAGTAGACAACTTTAAAAAAGGAGACTATGATAAAATGAGAAGAACAATGGAAAAAAAATTTAGGGGGGCAACTGAGAGGGTAAAAACTGTACAACAGGCATGGACACTGTTCAAAAATACCATCCTGGAGGCCCAGGCCAAACATATAGCGAATGCTACATACCTGTAGAAGGTATTCTCCGAGGACAGCAGGCTGATTGTTCTCACTGATGGGGTTGACGTCCTCGGCAGCCCCCTCCATCGGAAAGTTTACTAGCAAAGGCCTTTGCTAGTCCTCGCGCGCCCATGCGCACCGCGCATGCGCGGCCGTCTTCCCGCCCGAAACCGGCTCAAGCCGGCCAGTCCAGTATGTAGCAAGACAATACACTTCAAGGGAAGACTCAACTCCAAAGGGGAGGCGGGCGGGTTTGTGAGAACAATCAGCCTGCTGTCCTCGGAGAATACCTTCTACAGGTATGTAGCATTCGCTTTCTCCGAGGACAAGCAGGCTGCTTGTTCTCACTGATGGGGTATCCCTAGCCCCCAGGCTCACTCAAAACAACAACCATGGTCAATTGGGCCTCGCAACGGCGAGGACATTAATGAGATTGACCTAAAAAATTTACCAACTAACTGAGAGTGCAGCCTGGAACAGAACAAACAGGGCCCTCGGGGGGTGGAGTTGGATCCTAAAGCCCAAACAGGTTCTGAAGAACTGACTGCCCGAACCAACTGTCGCGTCGGGTGTCCTGCTGCAGGCAGTAATGAGATGTGAATGTGTGGACAGATGACCACGTCGCAGCTTTGCAAATTTCTTCAATGGAGGCTGACTTCAAGTGGGCTACCGACGCAGCCATGGCTCTAACATTATGAGCCGTGACATGACCCTCAAGAGCCAGCCCCGCCTGGGCGTAAGTGAAGGAAATGCAATCTGCTAGCCAATTGGATATGGTGCGTTTCCCTACAGCCACTCCCCTCCTATTGGGGTCAAAAGAAACAAACAATTGGGCGGACTGTCTGGTGGGCTGTGTCCGCTCCAGGTAGAAGGCCAATGCTCTCTTGCAGTCCAATGTGTGCAGCTGACGTTCAGCAGGGCAGGAATGAGGACGGGGAAAAAATGTTGGCAAGACAATTGACTGGTTCAGATGGAACTCCGACACAACCTTTGGCAGGAACTTAGGGTGAGTGCGGAGGACTACTCTGTTATGATGAAATTTGGTGTACGGGGCCTGGGCTACCAGGGCCTGAAGCTCACTGACTCTACGAGCTGAAGTAACTGCCACCAAGAAAATGACCTTCCAGGTCAAGTACTTCAGATGGCAGGAATTCAGTGGCTCAAAAGGAGGTTTCATCAGCTGGGTGAGAACGACATTGAGATCCCATGACACTGTAGGAGGCTTGACAGGGGGCTTTGACAAAAGCAAACCTCTCATGAAGCGAACAACTAAAGGCTGTCCTGAGATCGGCTTACCTTCCACACGGTAATGGTATGCACTGATTGCACTAAGGTGAACCCTTACAGAGTTGGTCTTGAGACTAGACTCAGACAAGTGCAGAAGGTATTCAAGCAGGGTCTGTGTAGGACAAGAGTGAGGATCTAGGGCCTTGCTGTCACACCAGACGGCAAACCTCCTCCACAGAAAGAAATAACTCCTCTTAGTGGAATCTTTCCTGGAAGCAAGCAAGATACGGGAGACACCCTCTGACAGACCCAAAGAGGCAAAATCTACGCTCTCAACATCCAGGCCGTGAGAGCCAGGGACCGGAGGCTGGGATGCAGAAGCGCCCCTTCGTCCTGTGTGATGAGGGTCGGAAAACACTCCAATCTCCACGGTTCTTCGGAGGACAACTCCAGAAGAAGAGGGAACCAGATCTGACGCGGCCAAAAAGGAGCAATCAGAATCATGGTGCCTCGGTCTTGCTTGAGTTTCAACAAAGTCTTCCCCACCAGAGGTATGGGAGGATAAGCATACAGCAGACCCTCCCCCCAGTCCAGGAGGAAGGCATCCGATGCCAGTCTGCCGTGGGCCTGAAGCCTGGAACAGAACTGAGGGACTTTGTGGTTCACTCGAGATGCGAAGAGATCCACCAAGGGGGTGCCCCACGCTTGGAAGATCTGGCGCACCACTCTGGAGTTGAGCGACCACTCGTGAGGTTGCATAATCCGGCTCAGTCTGTCGGCCAGACTGTTGTTTATGCCTGCCAGATATGTGGCTTGGAGCACCATGCCGAGACGGCGGGCCCAGAGCCACATGCTGACGGCTTCCTGACACAGGGGGCGAGATCCGGTGCCCCCCTGCTTGTTGACATAGTACATGGCAACCTGGTTGTCTGTCTGAATTTGGATAATTTGGTGGGACAGCCGATCTCTGAAAGCCTTCAGAGCGTTCCAGATCGCTCGCAACTCCAGAAGATTGATCTGTAGATCGCGTTCTTGGAGGGACCAACTTCCTTGGGTGTGAAGCCCATCGACATGAGCTCCCCATCCCAGGAGAGACGCATCCGTGGTCAGCACTTTTTGTGGCTGAGGAATTTGGAAGGGACGTCCCAGAGTCAAATTGGAGCAAATCGTCCACCAATACAGGGATTTGAGAAAACTCGTGGACAGGTGGATCACGTCCTCTAGACCCCCAGCGGCCTGATACCACTGGGAGGCTAGGGTCCATTGAGCAGATCTCATGTGAAGGCGGGCCATGGGAGTCACATGAACTGTGGAGGCCATGTGGCCCAGCAATCTCAACATCTGCCGAGCTGTGATCTGCTGGGATGCACGCACCCGCGAGACGAGGGACAACAAGTTGTTGGCTCTCGCCTCTGGAAGATAGGCGCGAGCTGTCCGAGAATCCAGCAGGGCTCCTATGAATTCGAGTTTCTGCACTGGGAGAAGATGGGACTTTGGGTAATTTATCACAAACCCCAGTAGCTCCAGGAGGCGAATAGTCATCTGCATGGACTGCAGGGCTCCTGCCTCGGATGTGTTCTTCACCAGCCAATCGTCGAGATATGGGAACACGTGCACCCCCAGCCTGCGAAGTGCCGCTGCTACCACAGCTAGGCACTTTGTGAACACCCTGGGCGCAGAGGCGAGCCCAAAGGGTAGCACACAGTACTGGAAGTGGCGTGTGCCCAACTGAAATCGCAGATACTGTCTGTGAGCTGGCAGTATCGGGATGTGTGTGTAGGCATCCTTCAAGTCCAGAGAGCATAGCCAATCGTTTTGCTGAATCATGGGGAGAAGGGTGCCCAGGGAAAGCATCCTGAACTTTTCTTTTACGAGATATTTGTTCAGGGCCCTTAGGTCTAGGATGGGACGCATCCCCCCTGTTTTCTTTTCCACAAGGAAGTACCTGGAATAGAATCCCAGCCCTTCTTGCCCGGATGGCACGGGCTCGACCGCATTGGCGCTGAGAAGGGCGGAGAGTTCCTCTGCAAGTACCTGCTTGTGCTGGAAGCTGTAAGACTGAGCTCCCGGTGGACAATTTGGAGGTTTTGAGGCCAAATTGAGGGTGTATCCCTGCCGGACTATTTGGAGAACCCACTGATCGGAGGTTATGAGAGGCCACCTTTGGTGAAAAGCTTTCAACCTCCCCCCGACCGGCAGGTCGCCCGGCACTGACACTTGGATGTCGGCTATGCTCTGCTGGAGCCAGTCAAAAGCTCGCCCCTTGCTTTTGCTGGGGAGCCGCGGGGCCTTGCTGAGGCGCATGCTGCTGACGAGAGCGAGCGCGCTGGGGCTTAGCCTGGGCCGCAGGCTGTCAGGAAGGAGGATTGTACCTACGCTTACCAGAAGCATAGGGACCAGTCTTCCTTCCCCCGAAAAATCGTCTACCTGTAGAGGTAGAGGCTGAAGGCTGCCGGCGGGAGAACTTGTCGAATGCGGTGTCCCGCTGGTGGAGAGACTCTACCACCTGCTCGACTTTTTCTCCAAAAATGTTGTCCGCACGGCAAGGCGAGTCCGCAATCTGCTGCTGGAGTCTATTCTCCAGGTCGGCGGCACGCAGCCATGAGAGCCTGCGCATCACCACACCTTGAGCAGCGGCCCTGGACGCAACATCAAAAGTGTCATAAACTCCTCTGGCCAGGAATTTTCTGCACGCCTTCAGCTGCCTGACCACCTCCTGAAAAGGCTTGGCTTGCTCAGGGGGAAGAGCATCAACCAAGCCCGCCAACTGCCGCACATTGTTCCGCATGTGTATGCTCGTGTAGAGCTGGTAAGACTGGATCTTGGCCACGAGCATAGAAGAATGGTAGGCCTTCCTCCCAAAGGAGTCTAAGGTTCTAGGGTCTTTGCCCGGGGGCGCCGAAGCATGCTCCCTAGAACTCTTAGCCTTCTTTAGGGCCAGATCCACAACTCCAGAGTCATGAGGCAACTGAGTGCGCATCAGCTCTGGGTCCCCATGGATCCGGTACTGGGACTCAATCTTCTTGGGAATGTGGGGATTACTTAGTGGCTTGGTCCAGTTCGCAAGCAATGTCTTTTTCAGGACATGGTGCAAGGGAACAGTGGATGCTTCCTTAGGTGGAGAAGGATAGTCCAGGAGCTCAAACATTTCAGCCCTGGGCTCGTCCTCCACAACCACCGGGAAAGGGATGGCCGTAGACATCTCCCGGACAAAGGAAGCAAAAGACAGGCTCTCGGGAGGAGAAAGCTGTCTCTCAGGAGAGGGAGTGGGATCAGAAGGAAGACCCTCAGATTCCTCGTCAGAGAAATATCTGGGGTCCTCCTCTTCCTCCCACGAGGCCTCACCCTCGGTGTCAGACACAAGTTCACGAACCTGCGTCTGCAACCTCGCCCTGCTCGACTCGGTGGAACCCCGTCCACGGTGGGGGCGTCGAGAGGTAGACTCCCTCGCCCGCATCGGCGAAGCTCCCTCCGCCGACGTAGTCGGGGAGCCTTCCTGGGAGGTGGCCGCTGTCGGCACCGCACGCGGTACCGACGTCGGGGACCTCAACCTGGGCGATGGGCCAGCCGGCGCCACGCTCGACGGTACCGGAGGCGCAAGCACCGCCGGTACCGGAGGGGTAGGGCGCAACAGCTCTCCCAGAATCTCTGGGAGAACGGCCCGGAGGCTCTCGTTTAGAGCGGCTGCAGAGAAAGGCTGAGAGGTCGATGCAGACGTCGACGTCAGAACCTGTTCCGGGCGAGGAGGCTGTTCCGGGCTGTCCAGAGTGGAGTGCATCGACACCTCCTGAACAGAGGGTGAGCGGTCCTCTCGGTGCCGATGCCTGCTGGGTGCCGAATCCCTCGGCGACCCAGAGCTCTCGGTGCCGACATGGGGAGGAGACCGGTGTCAATGCTTCTTCGACTTCTTCCGAAGCATGTCACCGGAGCTCCCCGGCACCGACGAGGAGGACGTAGAATCCATCCGTCGCTTCCTCGGGGCCGAGACCGAAGAGGGTCGATCCCGGGGGGGCTGTACCGCAGGAGCCCTCAGGGTAGGAGGAGACCCACCCGAAGGCTCACCGCCACCAGCAGGGGAATGGACAGCCCTCACCTGCACTCCTGACGATGCACCTCCGTCCGACGACATCAGCAGACGAAGTCTCGGTACCACCGACGTCGATGCAGTCGCCCGATGCCTCGGCGCCGATGCAGAGGTCCGATGCCTCGATGCAGTCGATGGAGCGGCAGCCAAGGAAGATGGTCCGGACGCTGACGACGTCGATGCACTCGATGCCTCCGGTGCCGATGCCGACGAAGAGCCCGAGAACAAAACGTTCCACTGGGCTAATCTCGCTACCTGAGTCCGCCTTTGTAACAGGGAACACAGACTGCAGTTCTGAGGGCGGTGCTGGGCCCCTAGACACTGAAGACACGCAGAGTGCCTATCAGTGAGCGAGATTACCCGGGCGCACTGGGTGCACTTCTTGAAGCCGCTGGAAGGCTTCGATGTCATGGGCGGAAAAATCACGCCGGCGAAATCAAAAGCCGAAATGGCGAAAATTGAAGCACCAAAATTTAGAGGGAGAAAAATCTCGACCGAGGCCAAAAGAGGCCTACCCCGACAACGAAAGAAAACTTACGGGGCAAAAACTGAGAAATACGGGAAGGGCAGAAAACCCGAAAGGGTCTTCCGGAACACTACCGGAGCGCTTCCCGAACTTTTTCAAGGAAAAAACAGCAAAAAAACACGTCGAAAAGGACGCGCGAGGTCGACTCTCTGGGGCACGAACGGCGTAACACGACCGTACCGAGCGCGGACGAAAGAAGACTGGCCGGCTCGAGCCGGTTTCGGGCGGGAAGACGGCCGCGCATGCGCGGTGCGCATGGGCGCGCGAGGACTAGCAAAGGCCTTTGCTAGTAAACTTTCCGATGGAGGGGGCTGCCGAGGACGTCAACCCCATCAGTGAGAACAAGCAGCCTGCTTGTCCTCGGAGAATCCACTAATTAGAAAAGAAAGACGGAACTCCAAAAGACAGCCGGCCTGGTTGAAAAGTGAGGTGAAGGAAGCTATTAGGGCTAAAAGAAATGCCTTCAGAAAATGGAAGAAGGAACCGTCTGAAAATAACAAGAAGCAGCATAAGGAGTGTCAAAGCAAATGCAAGGCACAGATAAAGAAGGCCAAGAGAAATTACGAAAAAAAGATAGCATTAGAGGCAAAAAAACATAGTAAAAATTTTTTCGGTATATTAAAAGCAGGAAGCCAGCAAAAGAATCGGTCGGGCCGCTGGATGACCAAGGGGTAAAAGGGGCGATGAAGGAAGACAAGGACATAGCGGAGAGATTGAATGAATTCTTTAATTCGGTCATCACCGAGGAAGATTTGGGTGGGATACCGGTGTCGAAAATGATATTTCAGGCAGACGAGTCGGAGAAACGTACTGACTTTACGGTAAACCTGGAGGACGTAATGGGGTAGTTCAGCAAACTGAAGAGTAGCAAATCTCCTGGACCGGATGGTATTCATCCTAAAGTACTGATAGAACTGAAAAATGAGCTTGTGAAGCTACTGCCAGTGATATGCGATTTATCCTTAAAATTGAGCGTGGTACCGGAAGATTGGAGGGTGGCCAATGTAATGCTCATTTTTAAAAAACGTTCCAGGGGAGATCTGGGAAATTATAGACCGGTGAGTCTGACGTCGGTGCCGGGGAAAATGGTAGAGGCTATTATCAAAAACAAAATTACAGAGCACATCCAAGGACATGGATTACTGAGACCGAGTCAGCACGGCTTTTGTGGGGGGAAATCTTGCCTGACCAATTTACTTCAATTCTTTGAAGGAGTAAACAAACATGTACATAAGCACATAATAAGTACATAAGTGGACAAAGGGGAGCCGGTTGATATTGTATATCTGGATTTTCAAAAGGCGTTTGACAAGGTACCTCATGAAAGGCTACAGAGGAAATTGGAGGGTCATGGTATAGGAGGAAAAGTCCTATTGTGGATTAAAAACTGGTTGAAGGATAGGAAACAGAGAGTGGGGTTAAGTGGGAAGTATTCACAATGGAGAAGGGTAGTTAGTGGGGTTCCTCATGGGTCTGTGCTAGGACCGCTGCTTTTTAATATATTTATAAATGATTTAGAGATGGGAGTAACTAGCGAGGTAATTAAATTTGCTGATGACACAAAGTTATTCAAAGTCATTAACTCGCAACAGGATTGTGAAAAATTACAGAAGGACCTTACGAGGCTGGGAGACTGGGCGGCTAGATGGCAGATGACATTTAATGTGAGCAAGTGCAAGGTGATGCATGTGGGAAAAAAGAACCCGAATTATAGCTACGTCATGCAAGGTTCCACATTAGGAGTTACGGACCAAGAAAGGGATCTGGGTGTCGTCGTCGATAATACACTGAAACCTTCTGCTCAGTGTGCTGCTGCGGCTCGGAAAGCGAATAGAATGTTGGGTATTATTAGGAAAGGTATGGAAAACAGGTGTGAGGATGTTATAATGCCATTATATCTCTCCATGGTGCGACCGCACCTTGAGTATTGTGTTCAATTCTGGTTGCCGCATCTCAAGAAAGATATAATGGAATTGGAAAAGGTGCAGTGAAGGGCGACTAAAATTATAGCGGGGATGGGACGACTTTCCTATGAAGAAAGACTAAGGAGGCTAGGGCTTTTCAGCATGGAGAAGAGACGGCTGAGGGGAGACATGATAGAGGTATATAAAATAATGAGTGGAGTGGAACAGGTGGATGTGAAGTGTCTGTTCACGCTTTCCAAAAATACTAGGACTAGGGGGCATGCGATAAAACTACAGTGTAGTAAATTTAAAACAAATCAGAGAAAATGTTTCTTCACCCAACGCGTAATTAAACTCTGGAATTCATTGCCGGAGAACGTGGTGAAGGCGGTTAGCTTGGCAGAGTTTAAAAAGGGGTTAGACGGTTTCCTAAAGGACAAGTCCATAAACCGCTACTAAATGGACTTGGGAAAAATCCACAATTCCAGGAATAACATGTATAGAATGTTTGTACATTTGGGAAGCTTGCCAGATGCCCTTGGCCTGGATTGGCTGCTGTCGTGGACAGGATGCTGGGCTCGATGGACCCTTGGTCTTTTCCCAGTGTGGCATTACTTAAGTCCAGAACATGTGTCCAAGAGTTGCAGGAATATGGTTGCATTTAGGAGAGGCACCAACTGCATTATAGGCTGCTTTGTGTGCCTGAGCTGATGAGATGTGGAAGTGAAGAGCAAAGCGATATTGCATCTCCCAAAGTTGTCACTGAGTGGATTGAATACAGTCCTGAAGCTGGGCTCCAGTGCTTTTGATCAATAAATCTTCTGACCAACGCTTGGCCACATGAGCATAATCAAGATCTTCTGTGTAGTATTGGAGATATTTATGATGGAAAGCCAAGGAGACTCGATTCTGAGAGGCCAGAGTCAATGCCTCTGAGAGAGTCTCTTGCATGTCCTTGTTTAAGTCCTGCCAGGGCAAACTGTGGACATAATGAAAAAGCTGGAAATACCAAATTGATCAATATTAGGCAGAGAATAGGTTAACTGCAGGTCCTCAAATGGTTTAACCTTCCCTTCTTCTGTTAAAATATGGTATAAATATCTGACCCCAGCAGTGTCCCATCAAGCAAAGGCAGCAGAGTAATTCCCAGGCAGGAAACAGTGATCATAACATGATCAAGTTTGAGCTATTAGCTGGGATGAACCCGCAAAGGAAATCTACTATAACTGAATTTAATTTTTGAAAGGGTGACTATAATAAAATGAGGAAAATAGTTAAAAAGAAACTACAAGGATCGGCTGCTAAGGTTAGGACACTAAATCAGGTGTGGACGATATTCAAAAATAACAAAAAAAGTGAAGAAGTGTCCCGCTAACAACAAATCACACAATGTATAAAAAGGAGTGAAGTAGGGGGCAGAACAAATGTACACTCAAACAGCAGGTTTATTCTCATGTACAAAA
Source organism: Microcaecilia unicolor (assembly GCF_901765095.1). Classification (NCBI taxonomy): domain Eukaryota; kingdom Metazoa; phylum Chordata; class Amphibia; order Gymnophiona; family Siphonopidae; genus Microcaecilia; species Microcaecilia unicolor. The sequence continues at coordinate 234,583,940 of NC_044036.1, forward strand.
ACAATCAAAAGACTCGACACAGTCCTGCGTTTTGACGCTAACTGCACCTGCCTCAATAATACAGCATTCAGTGAAGGTATAAGAAGGTATCATCAGAGCAACAAGCACTGGCAAGTCAGATGCAAAGCATTAATAAAGAAGGCTAAAAGAGAATATGACGAGAAACTTGCTGCAGAGGCTAAAACTCACAGTAACAACTTTTTCAGGTACATCAGAAGCAGAAAGCCTGCAAGGGAATCCGAGATCATGAAGGAGCAAAAGGGACACTCAGGGAGGACAAGGCCAAAGTGGAGAAACTGAATGAATTTTTTGCTTCTGTCATTATGGTAGAAGATGTAAGAGATCTGCCTGTACTGGAAATGGTTTTCAAGGATGATGATGCGGAGGAACTGAAAGAAATCTCGGTGAACCTGGAAGATGTACTGAACCAAATTGACAAATTAAAGACTAGTAAATCACCTGGACCGGATGGCATACATCCAAAAGTTACTCAAAGAACTCAAGCATGAAATTGCTGATCTGCTGTTAGTAATATGTAACCTGTCATTACAATCATCCATAGTACCTAAAGATTGGAGGGTGCCCAATGTGACGCTGATTTTTTAAAAGGGTTCTGGGGTGATCCAGGAAATTATAGACGGGTAAGCCTGATGACGGTGCCAGGCAAAATAGTGGAAACTATTATAAAGAATAAAATTACAGAACACATAGACAAACATGGTTTAATGGGACAGAATCAGGATAGGATCAGCTAGGGGAATTCTTGCCTCAACAATTTGCTTCATTTTTTTGAAGGTGTGAATAAACATGTGGATAAAGGTGAGCCGGTTAATGTAGTGTATCTAGATTTTCAGAAAGCTTTTGATAAAGTTCCTCATGAGAGACTCCTGAGAAAATTAAAGAGTCATGGGATAGGAGGCAATGTTCTGGTGTGGATTAGGAGTTGGTTATTGGACAGAAAACAGAGGGTAGAGTTAAATGGCCATTTTGCTGAATGGAGAAGGGTAAATAATGGCATGGCACAGGGATCTGTATTGGGACTGGTGCTGTTTAACATATTTATAAATGATATGGGAGGTCACATGATGTGCTGAGGGGAGCGGGCGTGTGCTCATTCCTCTCTGGGGTTCCCATACCCCGATCATCCTTTTTAGCAGCTGTTCCAGAAGCCTTCAGCGAGAATTTCATGCTGAAACCTGAAAGCAGTGGATGGACAGATTCCTGGTGACGCCGGTGAGCAAATGCCTGCAAAAAACCAAAAGCCTGAATGTGAAAAGCTCCGCGCCTGTGAGGACAAGATGGCACCGGCTGAGCACTCCAAGGCCCTGGCTTTCTCAACAATGCAGCTGCAACAAATCACAGAAGCCGTAAGTCATGCTCTGGAACCGCGATTGAATAAGCTTTCTGACCAGCTCATTAAAATGGAATCGATGTTGGTGGACACGAATAAAAGAACCACAGAGCTGGAGGAGAGAGTTTCGGCGACAGAAGACGCGGGGACAGAGACAACAAAAAAAAATAGAGCAATTGGAGAAACAAGTAAAAACCTTAGAAGCTCAAATAGATGATTTAGAGAATCGGTCACAGAGAAGTAACTTACACTTGATTGGCCTACCTGAATCCCTACCGGACCAGAACCTTCTAGAACTGTTGGAGCAGTGGCTCCGCACAGAATTTGCGTTGTCATATAGTATGGGCCCTCTCGGCCTGGAAAGAGTGCACCGGGTGGGCCGTATGCGTGAAGGAGGGAACAGGCCTCGGGTAGTGTTGGTGAAAGTGCACAATTACAGTGGGGGAAATAAGTATTTGATCCCTTGCTGATTTTGTAAGTTTGCCCACTGACAAAGACATGAGCAGCCCATAATTGAAGGGTAGGTTATTGGTAACAGTGAGAGATAGCACATCACAAATTAAATCCGGAAAATCACATTGAGGAAAGTATATGAATTTATTTGCATTCTGCAGAGGGAAATAAGTATTTGATCCCCCACCAACCAGTAAGAGATCTGGCCCCTACAGACCAGGTAGATGCTCCAAATCAACTCGTTACCTGCATGACAGACAGCTGTCGGCAATGGTCACCTGTATGAAAGACACCTGTCCACAGACTCAGTGAATCAGTCAGACTCTAACCTCTACAAAATGGCCAAGAGCAAGGAGCTGTCTAAGGATGTCAGGGACAAGATCATACACCTGCACAAGGCTGGAATGGGCTACAAAACCATCAGTAAGACGCTGGGCGAGAAGGAGACAACTGTTGGTGCCATAGTAAGAAAATGGAAGAAGTACAAAATGACTGTCAATCGACAAAGATCTGGGGCTCCACGCAAAATCTCACCTCGTGGGGTATCCTTGATCATGAGGAAGGTTAGAAATCAGCCTACAACTACAAGGGGGGAACTTGTCAATGATCTCAAGGCAGCTGGGACCACTGTCACCACGAAAACCATTGGTAACACATTACGACATAACGGATTGCAATCCTGCAGTGCCCGCAAGGTCCCCCTGCTCCGGAAGGCACATGTGACGGCCCGTCTGAAGTTTGCCAGTGAACACCTGGATGATGCCGAGAGTGATTGGGAGAAGGTGCTGTGGTCAGATGAGACAAAAATTGAGCTCTTTGGCATGAACTCAACTCGCCGTGTTTGGAGGAAGAGAAATGCTGCCTATGACCCAAAGAACACCGTCCCCACTGTCAAGCATGGAGGTGGAAATGTTATGTTTTGGGGGTGTTTCTCTGCTAAGGGCACAGGACTACTTCACCGCATCAATGGGAGAATGGATGGGGCCATGTACCATACAATTCTGAGTGACAACCTCCTTCCCTCCGCCAGGGCCTTAAAAATGGGTCGTGGCTGGGTCTTCCAGCACGACAATGACCCAAAACATACAGCCAAGGCAACAAAGGAGTGGCTCAGGAAGAAGCACATTAGGGTCATGGAGTGGCCTAGCCAGTCACCAGACCTTAATCCCATTGAAAACTTATGGAGGGAGCTGAAGCTGCGAGTTGCCAAGCGACAGCCCAGAACTCTTAATGATTTAGAGATGATCTGCAAAGAGGAGTGGACCAAAATTCCTCCTGACATGTGTGCAAACCTCATCATCAACTACAGAAGACGTCTGACCGCTGTGCTTGCCAACAAGGGTTTTGCCACCAAGTATTAGGTCTTGTTTGCCAGAGGGATCAAATACTTATTTCCCTCTGCAGAATGCAAATAAATTCATATACTTTCCACAATGTGATTTTCCGGATTTAATTTGTGATGTGCTATCTCTCACTGTTACCAATAACCTACCCTTCAATTATGGGCTGCTCATGTCTTTGTCAGTGGGCAAACTTACAAAATCAGCAAGGGATCAAATACTTATTTCCCCCACTGTATATACACAAGCAGGAGATTCTACGAGGCTTTCGTCAAAAATGAGACACCCTCAAATATGATGGAGCTTCAGTATAGATTTATAAAGATTACTCGGTGGTGTTGCAGAAGAAAATATGCCATTTCTCCCCCTTTTGCACGGAACAACAGGGGCTCAAAGCCCGCTTTATGTTTCTTTATCCAGCATTGTTAAAGATATTGTTATCCAGCATTGTTAAAGGGATAGTGGAAGGCGTTTGATTCGCCTAAAGCAGCACAGCAATGTTTAAATGACTTTCGGGAGACAGCGACCCTTGCTACCTGATTATTTGGGCAGGATCTGGGACTGATAAGTATAATCATAGGCGCCCGGTATAAGAGGCTTGGAGAGGCTAAGCCTTCCCCCTGCTGCAGCAGAATGGATCAGCTGTGGCATCCAGCTGCTCTGAGGAGATTAAATTGTTGATTTACCTCCATCCTCACAGCAGGAGCTGCAGTGAAAGCCCTCTAGCAGTTGTAGAAATTGGTTTATGGTTTGTTTACCTTACTGCTGGGAAAGTGGGGGGGGGGGGGGTTGGCTGGAGGTGTCCTGGGTTGCCTGGGAGATATTTAAGGAAGATGACTTCCTGACCTGCACTGAGGACAGATAGCAGCAGAACGGATACTGGGCCAGCATGATCAGAAAAAGTCACCAGACAACAAAGGTAGAAAAGATCATTTTATTTTCATTATAGTGTTTGGAATATGTCCACTTTGAGAATCAGGTGCTCAACATTAAAAGTTTATATTTATTTATTTACTTATTTATGGCATTTTATCCCACATTAAACATGAATTAGGGTGTTTTGTGGCTCTACATGAGAATTGTGATGATATGATCCCTCCTATTTTCATCACTGGTGTGTGGTGGGAATTGTATTTGGAATAGATGAGGATGGGAGGGAGGGGGTGGTGGGGCAGGGAAAGGAGTTTGGGAGTTATGGGAGACTGGGGTGCTGCATGTGAGCGGAGGGGACTATGGCTAGATTTTGTAGAAATGGAATGTGGATATGTATATGGTGTATGTATTGGGGACGCGAGGGCACCACTAGGTGAGGGTGGGCACCTGTTGATGGGTGTTGAATGGGGACTTTGCAAATTGTCGAGACATATAACCCCTAGATAATGGCCATCCAGAAAACGAGACACGTTAGATATATATATCTTGGAATGTGGGGGGCATTACTTCTGATAAAGAGAGCCAAAATCTTAGGGGCCCTAAAGCACCATAAAGTGGACATAGTGTGTCTACAGGCGACCAGGCTGTCGAGGGCAGAGCATTCTAAACTGAAATGCCAGTAGTTGGGGCAGGTTTTCTGCTCCCCCTCTGTGGGGCGGCGAGGAGGTGTAGCCATATAACTACATAAATCCCTACAGTGCACAGCTAATCAACTTTTTCACAACGACAAGGGCCGATACATCGGGATAATGTTGACTTTACATGGCAGGGAACTGGTGCTGGTTGGGGTATACGGCCCGGTCTCTAGGGAACCATCTTTCTGCAGTCTCCTCCTAAAAGAATGCCTTAAATACACGACCTACCCTCTGATAGTTGCGGGGGATATGAACATGGTATTAGGCCCAGAGATGGATCGTTCTAGGGCACCACATACTTGAATGGGGTAGGGAGAAAGTGAATTACAAGGGCTATGTAGGGCTTTAGGCCTGTTGGATCCGTGAAGGCTTCTACACCCCGAGGAGCGCGATTACACGCACACCTCTCGGGTATACCAGTCCCTTTCTCGTCTGCATTACTTATTTGTGAGTAGCGGCCTGTTTCCCCAGGTAGTATCAGTGGTGATTGGTCCAGAGGAGATCTCTGACCATGCCCTGATATGGGTGGATGAGGAGGCAGCCCCGTCTGCGCAACCAAATTCCGGGTGGCATTTCCCCTCGTATTTGTATCACTCCAGAGACTTTCTAGCATACATACAACGACAATGGGGCGAATATGTACAGCACAATCAAGAACATAAGACTGATTGTTTTGGCCTACGGGTAAAGCTGTACTAAGGGGAAATATCACATATGTTAGTGCCTGCAAAAAACGATTAGCGCATGATATAGTAATGCTGGAGCAGAAACTAAGGGCTGCGAAACGGTCCTATGTGGCCCGCCTCTCTGACACCACTTTTGACACTCTACAGGCCACTAGGGTAGCCTTGAACTCTTACATTCACGAACACACTTCACAGTTGCAATTACGAACAAAGCGGAATTTCTTTAGATTTGGGAGCAAAATGGGTGCACCACTCGCTAGGGTGGTCAGGGAGTGGGAGGGCCCCTGGCACATACCAGCTATAAAGACCTCTTCAGGGCAGGTCACATCTAATTTGAAAGAGATGGCGGAGACTTTTGTGACTCATTTTCAGGAATTGTACGCTAGCCCTGAGACGGCAGGGGTGGCACCGTCCAACATCCAAGCATACTTAGAGAGGTCAGGGTTGGCTAGATTTGCAGGAGACTTTGTGAATGCTCTCAATGCACCACTCACTGCTAAGGAAGTGCAAAGAGTGATTAAAGGCTTAAAATTGAACTCGGCTCCAGGCCCAGATGGCTTCACAGGAGAGTTTTATAAGAGGATGCAGACTCAAATACTGGGCCCCCTTGTAGACTATCTTGAAGAGGTGATTGAAACACAGGGATTTCTGAGACATGAAAACACGGCATTAATCTGCCTCCTGCCTAAGCTGGACCATCCCAGGGATTTGCCCAGCAGCTACCACCCAATCTCACTCATAAACATAGACGTCAAAATATTATCTAAGATATTGGCTAATACGTTGGCTGAGGGGCTGTCAGAATACATTTACCCAGACCAAGTTGGCTTTGTTAAAGGGCGCCAGTCTGTACGTAATATTCGCAAGTTATTGCTAGCCCTCTCCCTCTGTCAATGGAAAGAAATCCCTCTGGTGGTGACCAGCTTGGATGCAGAGCGTGCATTTGATAGGGTACACTGGCAATTCTTATTTGATACCTTCACTTATTTAGGGGTCTCGGGCTGGTACTTTAGGGCAGTGTCAGCATTGTATGTGGATCCAAGAGCAGCCTTGCTAGTTAATGGGCACCATACTGACTCGTTCCCCAACCTTCGTGGTACGAGACAGGGGTGTCCTCTTTTTCCCCTATTCCTTCTCACGCTTGAACCGTTTCTCGGAACCCTAAGTAACACCGTGGCACTGGAGGGGGTCACAATATAACATAAAGAGATCAAAGTTATGGCCTTTGCAGATGACTTATTGTTAACTCTCACTAACCCCCAAGCCTCTATCCCTTACTTAATCCGATTGATCTCTGAGTATGGTGCTCTTTTGGGGTTCAAACTGAATTTTAGTAAGTCTGTGGCCCTTCCTTCCTCTCCAACAACACAAAATTCATGGCACAGGAACTTCCCATTTACCTGGGCGGACAGCTGGATCAAATATCTGGGTGTTATTATTCCAGACAATCTGTCCACGTTATATGCCTCCCTTCAGAAGACCCTTAGCTTGTGGTGAGCCTACCCAGTTTCATTACTGGTGTGCATAGCACTCTTCAATATGATCTGGGCTCCGAGGTGGCTGTACGTTTTTCAGATGTTACCCTTGTTTTTGCGGGTTAGGGATGAAAAAGCACTGAATAAAATGTTGCAGGTATATCTGTGGCAGGGGAAGAGGGCTTGACTACCCATTTCAATTTTGCAGAAGCCCAAAACACACGGGGGACTAGCCTGCTTATAATCGAAAGAGAAAAACGCCTATAGTGCGACCCAAATCGGGAGATAGACGTTTATCTCCCAAAAACGAATAAATCAGTATAATGGAAACTAAACTTTCAGTGCGTCCGTTTCGCTTGTATGCTCAGATACAAACGCCCAAGTAAGGGGCGTGTCGGGGGCGTGTTAGGGGCGGTGTTACGAGGTGGTCATCTACAACGAATAACGGATAGCGAAATGATTTTGGGTGGGCGGGAACATGGGCGTCATTGCTTAGACACAAAATAAAGGCGACCAGAGCAAGGGGGAAATTGTCTTTAGACCCATTAGCGATTGTGTGGAGTTGGAGAGTGGCGAGATCGGTGTTGGGAGAGCTGAATTGTTGGTTGCAGAGAAAGCTGAATGTCTGGAGTACCTGTTACGTTCGTCTGTCTGCCCTAGTCGGAACGTTGTCACCCTCACCTGCCTCTTTTGTGTCTTACCTTTTGACCTTTCCCTACTCCTCCTCCTTGCTTTATCGGTCCCTTCCCCTTCCCCTCCCCCTCTCCATTCACTGTTCCCACCTGTATATTGTATTCCCTGACCTCCGTTTGTCTCTGTGTTCCCTGTACTGTTTGGGGAGTGACTGGCCAGAGGGCGTGGTGGCTGGCAGTGAGAGATCTGTGTGCTGTTCTTGTTTTACTACTAGTACTAATACTTGCACTGGTGGGGATATGGATGCAGTTAATGCACTGGTGGCTGGCATAGTAGAGGAAGAGGCCACACACCGCAGGAGGTATTCACGGCCCCGAGTGTTCAGGCCCCACACCACCTTCCTACACCTGACTGACCAGCAGTGTCTGACAAGGTTCAGGTTTGATAGGGCGACCATCGTGCAGCTTTGTGAGCAGCTGAAACCCCTCCTTCAGCACCAGACCCGTAGGAATAACCCCATCCCTGTCCACCTCAAAATCACTGCCTCTCTCTCTGTCCTGGCCACTGGGAGTTTTCAATCTGTATTAGCTGCTAACACAGGGCTCACCCAGGCTTCTATTTCACACTGTCTCATCCAGTTCCTGGATGCCTTTCTAACTCACACCTCTCACTACATCACTTTCCCCACCACCCCCCAGGCCCTGCACAACAACATGGCTGCCTTCTATGCTGTTGCTAGATTCCCCTCGGTCATAGGTGTGATTGACTTCACACACGTCGCACTCAGACCCCCCCGGCCACACAAAGCCACCTACAGAAACAGGAAGGCATTTCATTCTATGAACATGCAAGTTGTGTGTGATGCCCAGGGGGAGATATTAGACATGTGTGCCAGGTACCCTGGTTCCACCCACGATGCCTACATCCTACAGCACTCGGGCATCTTCCGCAGGTTTGAACGAGGGGAGTTCACTGGTGGATGGCTACTAGGTAAGTGCAACATGGATGTACCCATACTATACCTCCTCCACTGGGCAACTCTCCGCCCTGCCTTCCTCCACCTCACTCCACAACCCACTATCCTAATCCCCCCCCCCCCCCCCCCCCCGTACCTGCTCCAAGCAATACACATTCATCTATCTCATTCTGTTTTTCTCCAAAGGTGACCGAGGCTACCCGCAGAGGACGTAGCTCATGACCCCCGTGGTGCACCCACAACCAGAGACAGAAGAAACCTACAACAGGAGGCATCGGAGCACCCGGGGGATCATCGAGCGGACCTTTGGCTTGTTGAAAAACCGGTTCCGATGTCTGGACCGGTCTGGAGGAGAGCTGCTCTACAGTCCAGAAAAGGTGGCCAAGATCTTTGTGGCGTGCTACATGCTGCACAATTTGGCCCAGCACAGAGGACAGGCCCTCCCAGAGGAGCCACAGCCACCAGAGGAGGCCCCAGATGAGCAGGAAGAGGAGCCCCCTCCACCCCCAGCCCACAGAGCAGAGCTCACTGCTTACCAGCTTGGCGTCAGAGCCAGACAAAGACTCAAAGAAACAAGTTTTGTGTGAAAGTAAGTGCACATTTATTTGTATTATTCACATAAGTGTTACCATCACACCCCCCACCACCACCCACCAACCCTCATCCTCCAGCATGTGCCATCACTTTCCCCGTCCCCTCCCCTGTCCCCTCTTACCCCTCCCACAGACTTCCTTTGCAGCTGGTGCTGCAGGGGAAGTCTGTTCAGACTCCTCTGATGGGCTGCTCTCACTGTCCTCCTCCGTATCCACACAGCAGCCTGCGGCTGTGGAAATCTGGCCACCTTGTTGGCTGTACCCTGGCCACAGGATCCAGAAGGGGAGCTGGTTTGGTGGGTGCTGAACTAGTGGCTGCGGAGGCGGACGATCTCAACGCCCACCTCTTAGCTGGTGGTTGCTGCCCACTGGAGGAGGTGGATGGCAGGTCTTGCTGCAGCAGCACCGGTGGAGTACGTGCTGTGACCTGAGGGCGCAGGCCTTCAATGGTGTGCTGCAGCTGTTGGAGTTGCTGGAGCACCTCCTGGTGGGCTTGGTGCTGCGCCTGGAGCACCTCCTGGTGGGCTTGGCGCTGCGCCTGGAGCACCTCCTGGTGGGCTTGGCGCTGCGCCTGGAGCAGTTCCTGGTGGGCTTGGTGCTGCGCCTGCAGCAGTGGCGTAGCTATGTGGGGCCTGAGGGGGCCGGGGCCCCCGCAGATTCACCCCAGGACTCCCCTCCCGGCGAACCCGCCGCCGCCTACCTTTACTTTTGCTGGCGGGGGATCCCACTCCCCGCCAGCCGACGTCTTCTCAGTCCTTCCTGCTCTTCAATTTGTTTGCTGACGTCCTGCACGTAATTGTACGTGCAGGACGTCAGACTCAGAGAACAGGCGCAGCACCAAGAGCAGGAAGCGACTGAGAAGAAAACGTCGGCTGGCGGGGAGTGGGATCCCCCGCCAGCAAAAGTAAAGGTAGGCTGCAGCGGCGGCGGGTTCGCGGCGGGAGGGGGGGCGGCAATGTCGGCGGTGGGGGGGGGGGGGGCGGCGCCGGGGGGGAGGGCTAAAATGTGCCCCCTCCCCCCGGGCTCTGGACCCCTCCCCCACGGAAGGCTGGCTACGCCCCTGGCCTGCAGTGCCTCCCGCTGCAGCTCTAATTTTTGCTGCCGGTACTCCTCCAAGCGCACATTGTGCCGCAGCAAATCAGTGGCCAGCCGCAGTAGTTGCCTCCTTTGGCTGGATGGCCTCTGGCGAGGAGCTGGCCCCCTATATGCATCCTTCTCATCAACAAAGTCAACAGGTGGTAGAGGTCCAGCCTCTGCTGGTGGTGCTGGTGGAGGTTGAGCCTCTACTGCTGGTTCTGCTGCTGCAGGTGCTGGAGGTACAGCCTCTACTGCTGCTGCTGCTGCTGCAGCAGGTGGTGGAGGCAGAGGCTGTACTGCTGGTGCTGCAGGCGGTGGAGGTAGAGGCTGTACTGCTGCTGCAGGCGGTGGAGGTTGAGGCTGTACTGCTGCTGCAGGCAGTGGAGGTTGAGGCTGTCCTGCTGCTGTAGGTGGTGGAGGTTGAGGCTGCCCTGCTGGTGTAGGCCTTTGTTGGGATTGGAGGCCACTAGGGCCAGCCTCATCAGAGTCATCACCTGTATAGCACAAGGGTGAGGAAGTGTGTTGGTGAAAATAACCCACTTTTGTCTTTCAGCATTCATAAACATTGCCCCACGCTTCATGACCCAGCAAAGAGAGATGGTGAGGAGGAATGGAATTGACACCCATGTGAAAGAGAGCACCACAGGCAGCTGGGTACAGGTGGTGGACGGACAGCCAAGAGAGGGCCACTGCTCACAACTTTGTGGACAAGCTGTTTGTTGTATATTTGTTAAAATGAAGGACATTTGAGCATGTCTTGTGTTACTACTGACTTGGTAGACTGCCTAGAACTGCTTTATGACCCCGATTACAGGCTCCTTAAGTTGCATGCATGTGGCCCACACTGACTAGAGCACAGAGGTGACAGAAGGAAATAGGCACAGTTTGGTGATGGGAAAATAGGAGGGAGTAGGAAGGGCCCCAAAGTTGTGCCACAGTAGTAACCTACACACACCCATAGGAGCCAAGTGTAAAGTATTATTGGGGGTGCTAAGCCCAGTGCAAAGAACCCCTCCCTGGACACCTACATGATATTTCCTCAATATTGGGGGTGCTCAAACACCCACAGCACCCACAGAGTCTACTCAAATAGATATTACAATTTAATTAAGATGCACACATAGGACAAGTAAGAGGGAAGCCAATGAATACAGTAGGGATAGGGAGTAAGGGTACAGAGCAAGTGAGTAGGGGTTAGGAGGTCAGGACACCATCATAAAGGTGGGCGTTTATTCCACATATGAAGACAGCCTGAGACACACCCTGGTGAAACTCCTCCCCCACCTCCCTCCTCCTGCCCCCCCCCCCACTCCTCACCTCCCTCCCCCTGGCCCCAACTTGTATAACACAGTGTAGTGCAGCACAACAGATACCCCAACCTCAAAATGGACAACCTACCTGAGCCCTCAGGCTGGGCCGAGGTGTCAAGGAACCCGATCCCATGGATGCCCTCCTGGGGTAGGAGAGCGTGAACCATCAGCTCCATGGGGGTGAGGTTGGCTGTGTCATGTGCAGCGGGATTGGCCCCAGCCTTCCTCCTCACATCCCTCCTCAGCTTGCGCCACTTCCGCTTACAGTCCTCGACGTCTTTCCCATAATGGTAGACTGCATTCAGCCTGTCACGTACTGCCTCCCATTCCCGCTGCTTTGTGGTCGCAGCCAGCCTCTGCCCTGTGGGAGCAAATAGATTGGCGTGCCTTTGCTGTACCTCCTGCACCAGGAGCTCCACCTCTGCATCTGAGAAATTAGCCTTCCGGGTTGGGGGCTGGCGTGGCGGCATTGTACCAATGGGGTTTCGAAAATACGAAGTGGGCATTTATATCGTCGCCAGGAACGCCCATATTGGACGGGGGATAGGCGTGTCTGATATGGACGCTTTAATTTTGATTATTCACACAATTCCTAAACGTGCCCAGCTGAGGTAGCGATTTGAAGCGCGTGAATTCAATTATGGGTAGATAACTATGGGCGTCCCCACCTGCCTTCCCCTTCTTGATTGCCATTTAACCCGCGATTTTATGCGCTGAGACTTTGGCAGTTCTGATTCACATTAGTTCACACGTTTTACCCTCACTTACATTAAGGTTGTGTTTGGCCAGGTATGCTTCGGTACACCTGTGTATTTTGGGGGGTTGTTATTTGTGGTTGCCCTCAGCCCACAACGCTTCCGTTTCCATCCTTTGGGCCTCTTCCTGTCTCCCATTCTCTCTGCCTGGTTGTAGCAGGCAGTCTGTGGGAGCTAAGAAATTGCTACAATCGCATCAAATCAAGCACCCCTCAGCAAGGGTCCTTTCACTGAGGCAGACTTCCAGCTAATATTCCAGAAGATAGAAGGCGCACTACACATTCTTGAAACAGACGTTCATGGTAAGCTCTTATTTCTCTGCCACCTCTTCTCTTTCTACTCATCATCAAGGAGTGTCCATTCACTGTATGTAGTCTGAAGTCATCTCTTAGCTCTCTTTTCACCAGGTTCCTGTGCACTGGTTGGAGGCCATCAGCCCCGTACTGTGTGATTCTGCCAGGTCCTCAATGCTGTGGGCCAGCTGTTGCAGCTGCTGTATTGGTTCCCGGTAGGTTCAATCCTTTGTTTGTGTGCTGAACCCCAGTCCCCATTTATGAAATGGCCACCCATTCTCACTTTTGATAGGAGGGGGAGGGGGAACAATATAGGTAATTCATGTTTGTACCACAGTATTGAACACAGTCCTACAATCCTCCATAGTTCTGGAACAACAACATTTCTAACATGTAGGCTGCAAACTAGTTTCAAGGTGGCCACAGGTACTGCCTACTGAGCCCTTAAGACATGGTGAGGGAGAGAGTTTGTGGTTGCAGGTCCAAACCCAAATTACCTGCAGGTAGCTACAACCTGGTGGCTGCCGTGGCCTAGTGGTTAGATCACCAGCCTTTTAATTACAAGGTTGCCGGTTTAATTCCCACTGCTGCGCCTTGTGATCTGGAGCAAGCCACTTAACTCTTCATTGCCTCAGGTACAAACTTACAGTCCTCCTGGGACAGGGAAAGACCTGGAATGTAGGTCACCTTGACCTACTACTGAAAAAGGTGTGAGCAAACACCAAATAATGAACACCATATTTATTTGTGCCCTTCTGTAACTCTTGTATTATATTGCAACTGTGATGCAGTAAGCCTCCATCTAATGGTTTTCCCATTGTTTTCCCTTTTCTCCTCAGCACTATATACCATTGCAGATGCATTGAATGTGAAAAGATGAGGCAGCTGTTTGTAGCTCCTTGGTGCCCCCCCCCCCCCCCCCACCAATTTGGTATGGTTGTGGGTAAGGGTGTCTGGTAATCACACTGAGAAAACATCATGTATGTGCTACCTAGGGTTATGTGCAAGAGTGTACTTGGCAGATCACAAGACAACAAATCTATTATTTATGCCACTGTGCTGTGGGGCTGTATGGTAAAGGGGAGGGAGAGAGGCTGGATGGCCATTTGTGTCCCTCAACAGTAAATAGCCATCCAGCCTCCGCGGCCCACCCCCCTGCACATAGGGCCATGAGGGTTGGAATGAACTGGTGGGCTTCTGTATGGGCACCATTATCACAGACATGCATCAACTTTCTCATTCACACTTCACATTTCATGCAATGCTGCTTCCTCTCACATCAACAGCACCATTTGGTTATATGTAATGCACAACGCACACACTGTTAGATTAAATGTGAAAAAATATTTTTTATGTCCAAACCCCAACATATTCCCCCCCCCACCCCCACTCCTACAAATCCCCCCACACAAAAATTCCCCAACACCCCTACATATCCCCCCAACCCGCCCTCCAACATTTCCCACCCCCCCACAAATTCCAAACAATTCACCCAAAAACCCCCCCTCACAAAATGCAAACAATAACCCACCCTTCCCCCCCCAAGTCTATGAAGGGCGGCCATGGCCTCTTATCAAGGCCCTCTGTAGCAGGGTAATGAGCAGCAGCACCACCACCCTCAGTGGGCCGTGGAGCTGCTCATTATCCTGCCTAATGGTTCTGAGCTCCTGCAGCACCTGGTTCTGCCCATCTACCGGGTGCTGCAGGAGGCGCAGAACTGCAGCTGGGCCAAGGGCTGGAGGTGGCCCAGGGGATGGAGATGATGGCCCAGGGGATGGAGGTGGCCCAGGGAATGGAGAGGCCTCAGATGGAGGCAGTGGCGTACCTAGGGTAGTTGACACCCGGGGCCGGTCATTTTTTAACACCCCCCCCCCCCAAAAAAAAAATCCAGTACTAGGCATGCCGAGAATACAAAACACTCAGGACCTATAGAGCAATTCTACCATACCATAAGCAGTCATTTCTACGAGTCACACAAGGAAAAGGAAAGCATCTTAAACACTACAGTGAGCACTAGAACGTCAATTCACCTATTGTAAAACGAAACCAGACAGAATAGTACAGATCGTAGATCCTGCACAGTCAATGCCAACTGAAAGCCATGTCTTTTTTACAAACACAGATACATCCTAATCCACTATAGAATAAGTAATCATAAACTTTCTATTTAGAAAAAAATTAAACTGAACCCCCAAGATGCCAGACTCTGCATACAATGCAACACCACAGAAACAGAAACTGTCCCCTAGTACTGTGCAAAATACACAGATGTAAATTTGAAAAAAACTAACAAGTACCAATCACCACTTTACAAATTAACAAATAGAAATAAAACAAATATAGAAAGTAAAATAATACCATTTTATTGGACTAATACATTTAGCTTTCAGAGGCCAAAACCTCCGTCCTCGGGTCAGTACAGTATAGTGCTGTTACAGTATCCTATCCTGACCTGAGGAAGGGGGTTTTGTTCTCCGAAGTTAGTCAAAATGTATTAAAATTAGTCCAATAAAAAGATTACCTTGTTTACATGTTCTATTATAAACATTAACACAGCTACAATACTACTTTATCCTAAAGCAAAAAACAAAAATATATATTTTATTTACATTTTGTTGTCTCTGGTTTCTGCTTTCCTCATCTTCTTTTCACCATCTTCCTTCCATCCAGCATCTGTCTTCGTTCTCTGCCATCCAGTATCAGCCCTCTCTGCTGTGCCCTCCATCCAATGTCTGCCCTCTATCCCTGTCCCTTCCATCCACATCTGCCCTCTATCTCTGCCCCTTCCATTCACTGTCTGCCCTTTCCCTTCCATCCACTCCACTGCCCTTTCTCTCTGCCCCTTCAATCCACCATTTGCCCTCCCTCTCCCATCCATCCAGGGTCTGCCCTCCCTCTCGCTCCCCCTTCCATCTAGGATCTGTCCCCTCTCTCTCGGCCCCTTTTTTCAGTCCCCAGTTCCAGCCCCCTTCTCCCCTCTGAACACCCCCACCCCAGTCCCCTTCTCCCCTCCCCTTCTCCTGTCTGTGACCCCCACCCCAGTCGCCTTCTCCCTTCCCCTTCTCCTGTCTGAGACCCCCACCCCAGTCCCCTTCTCCCCTCCCCCTCCCCTGTCTGAGATCCCCACCCCAGTCCCCTTGTCCCCTCCCCTTTTCCCCTCTGAACACCCCCACCCGAGTCCCTTTTGCCCCTCTCCTTCCCCACCTCAGTCCCGTTCTCACTACTGTCTGAATCGTGGAAGCAGCATCGCAGGCAGCGCCTCGTCTGCCCTGCTGCTTGTAAAAAAATCAAATCTCCTTCTCCTCGTCTTAACGTCTGGACGTCGACTCGGGCCTTCCAATCAATCACTATGTCCCGCCCTCCTCTAAGGTAACTTCCGCGAGGGCGGGCGCCAGGTGGGACATAGTGATTGATTGGAAGGCCCGAGTCGACGTCAAGACGTCAAGACGAGGAGAAGGAGATTTGATTTTTTTACAAGCAGCAGGGCAGACGAGGCGCTGCCTGCAATACTGCTTCGCCGATTTTTGTTTAAAGGAGGCGGCGGGAGCGGAGCACCCCCCACCCACTGGCACCCGGGGCGGACCGCCCCCACCGCCCCCCCCCCTTGGTACGCCACTGGATGGAGCTGGCCCAGGGGCTGGAGATGGCCCAGGGGAGGGAGATGTCTCAGATGGAGCTGCACGTGGGGAGGGGTCCTCTATAATGTCCTCATCAATGATGAGGACCCCCTCCTCCGAGCCTGACTCCTCATGGGCCTCCTCGGCCGGCTCCTCCTCCTCCTCCTCCTGCTGGTGGCCCTCCTAGGCTGACTCCTCCTCCTCCTCCAGGTGCCCCTCCTGGCCTGGCTCCTCCTCCTCCAGGTGGCCCTCCTCATCTGCCTGCTCCTCCTGCTGGTGCTGGAGCCCAGTGTATGTAAAAGGAGTATGGATGAGATCAGCACATGCAACATGGCTTGCATAATGCAGTAGCTGGGTGGCCTGAGCCGGGGGATGGGGGAAGGTGTGAGGAGGCGTGGCCTATACCCATGGGGGACTGAGATGCAAAAGATTACATGACAGGGAACCCTGGAAGCTGCTCTGACACCACAGAACACACAGGACATGTTGGCAGACCACACTCATTGGTGACCAGTATGTTTGCATTGTGAGATGTGATGAGGGTTTGGTGACCTGTTTTTGTTGTTTTTAATGGGGGGGGGGGGGGGGCGGTGGGAAGGGTGTTTAGCACATAACTTTTATGTGAGGGAGGCCATGACATCCAGTAAAAGTAGGGCCTCAGGCAGGTCTACCAGGACACACTATCCACCCACCCCAGAAAGGGGGAGAGTAAAGTGAGGCATGTCATCTCATTCATCTCGGGGGGGGGGGGGGGGGATGGTCATTGGAAGTTGCAGCCACAGTCATGGGAGGGCACCTGCAACCTGCGTCCTTGATCTGGGACAGATATGTTATTACTTAGTAGTTGGCTATTAGCCACATGGAAAGTGATATTATACAGGACATTTGCATTATTCAATAAATATATTTACAAATCAGTACAGGTGTCCTGTTTTTGAATACTTACGGCGAGCCCTGAGGTGCCGTCGCACTGCCCGGATGAGCTCTGGCTTCTCCCGCCTCACACGGCGGAACCTCCTCCTCAGGGACTCCAGGTGCCTGTGAATCCCGAAGGGTCTGTAAGATATAAGTTTGTAGAGCAGGAGTCAGGGGATGGTCCTTCTTGCCCTCTGCACACACATTTGTCAATCAAATAGCAGAGAGGGTCAACACTGTTGGGGGGGGGGACCACCTCCATTGGTACAGATTCATAGGAGCCACCTTTTTAAAATTTTGGGGGGTGCTACCCCCAGTGGAGATCACCCCTCCCTGGACACATACAAGGAATTTATTCTATATTGGGGTGCTCAAGCACCCACAGCAGCCACCGAGTTGGCTCCTATGCAGATGATGCCATAGAGGTGGCCATGAGGCCAGAAAGTACCGTTTGTATGCATTATAATTTATGCTTGTAAAACTACTTTATATTTGTTATCATTACCATGTTATGAAGATCCTTCTGTATGCTATACATTTATTTTGTTAAATGTTTCCACTATTCATGATGTATTGTAAGCCACATTGACCCTGGAAAGAGGTGGGAAAATGTGGGATACAAATGCAAGAAATAATGAAATAACGAAATACATTATTGTAGGGATATGGGAATGGTCGTCCTTTCAAGTACATACATTTTATTAGTGATTGTGCATGTACCCATATTACTCATTATCCTTGCATGCACACTCCAGTTACTGGCTACATTGATGAGGGAGCTGTTATATGTGTAAGTACAGGGGAGGGGGGGCAAACACTTACCTCTCAAGCCTCTCCCTGATGCAAGACCAGGCTCTCATGGCCTGGAGCCTGGGGGGCAGATGGTGGTGGGTGATGAAGAGCCTGTGCCGGTGCCTAAGGCATAGCCGCACCAGCAGCAGGCTCTCCTCCTCACTGAAATTTGGCTCCCTCCGTAAGTGCGCCATCTTTTTCAGTGAGAATAGGTGTGGGAAAACAAGTGCCTTATATGGACGTCCTTGCATGACAGACGTCGTTTCGTGCACAGCTCCATATATGGATTACCATCCCATATATGGCCCTATCAGCATGTGAACACCGTCGTAAGCATAGACGTCTTTGACGTGCATGGGCCCTTCATGTGTGCGGAACTTGCCTTATATAGATTAGTATGAAGCACCCGACCCTTTTCACATATACACAATATGCATATAGCTGCATATTCAGTAGGTGTACAGTGTGTGCAGTTCCGGACATCCAGATAGGGCACATATGAGGAATATTCGGTGGAGCAGCATGATCTTTCTGTAGTTGACGCGTATAAACGTCCCTCATATTTTCCCTACATGGATGTCCAGAACAGCATGTACTGTACTTGCGGTACACCTATGTACATTCTTTTACACACTTTCTGATTTGGTCGTTTTCACCTGCGATAATCGAACATGTTAGGGCGCCCTATTTATTAACACTTATGCGCTCCTCATTTGGTCGTTTTGCAACAGGGATAATCGATTGTCGAAAAACGCTCATACTATTTTTCGATTATACGTACATGCCTGATTTTGGACGTTTTCGTAAGCACGTCCTAGTGCGTACTTGGACGACCTTTCGATTATGCCCCTCTAGGTCTCTTAAACTTGAGACACTTAACAGTAGCTAGCACAATGAGACATATTAATGACTGGTACAGGAATGCTAATGACTTTTCTTTATCTGGACTGGAGCCTAACCTTTTTTGTAGATCCCATTTCAGCTGGCAGATTGTGAGGAATGGGTTGATAAGCAGAAGCGGCAGGGGAGAAAAGGGGCCCTTCTTCCATGTAGGGAGGAAAAGGGGAAAGAGGGGGACTACAGAAACTACCGATCCCAGAAGGCTGAGCAGGGCCGAGGGAGGGGGGAGAGGGGGAACTACAAGTCCCAGGAGCTTGAGTTGAGGAGGAAACAGGAGGGGGAGGACTTTCCTTCGCAGAGAAGCCAGGGGGAGGAGGCTGATTGGGAAATGAGGTCTGAGGAAGGGCATGAGGAACACCTGCTGGGGGAGGGAGGGACCGAGCATATGGACTGGCAAGTGGGAGAAGAGGAGGGGGGGCAAGAGGAGATGGATACCTCAGCTTTTGCTCGTGGCCAAAGGGGACTGAAGGAACGTAAGTCCTGGAAAAACACACTGTATGAGTTCTAGACCTGAGCGGGAGGTTGTCAGGAGTGAGTGCTGACAAATGAGGGAGGTGGGTCTCTAGGTTTAGCTGAGAATAAATTGCTAAACCTAGGGGAATTCATACAGCAGTGATAAAGTTGGGAACTGGAGAGCATTTGAACTTGAAAGCTGAACTTTGTTTTAGAGCTCTGTAGTGGGTAGAGAAATAAACTGAAGGGGCCTGTGCCAGGAACAGGATCAGTATGGAGGCATTTTGTGCTTGATAGCCTGGCTGGAGAGAAGCCAAGGAGCAGATAGGCTCGGTTGCTGGCCTAAAACTGTGAATCCTTGGTCTGCTCAAAAGTAGATGACGGCCTCAACCTGAGGAAGAGAACTCCAGACCTGCAGAACCCGGGCGGGTCACCAGGAAGGGGGGGAAGTCCTGGAGGACGGAACTGTTTCTTGGGGATACACAAAGAGCCGTATTCTTTTGGAGTGGCCAGCCGGTCCTGAACTTAATGGGCTCACGGCTGGCTAGAGTGAACCTAGCAGAGGAAGCATGATCTGTGTTTGAGTAACAACTAGGAGGAATACTTGCGGTGCGGAGGTGGTTCCCGGAGCGGAGCAAGGAGGGGGCAACCCGTCGAGGTGTCGACTGGTATCGAAGTGACAAGATACACACAATACCGAAGCGCTCCCCAACACAGCTACATTTTAACCTGTTTATCCGCGCAGCACGAGCAGCTTGGAGATGGCTGTGCAGACGCTACCACTTCTCAGCAGCGGTAACCCCCTTTTTGGCAATCAGGCACAACCCAGACTTCCCTGCACGAACAGATTCATCGGTGTTTGCTCGCTGGAAGACTCTGGGGATCCAATACCTGTCCCAGTTGCTCACGAAGGATGGTAAACTGCAACCCTTTGAGGTGCTGTGCACTCGTTATCAATTGCCCCCCACAGACTCTTTTGCCCATTTTCAACTACAGTATTATGTGAACAGTCTGCCTTGGGAAGACGTATGCAAAGATGTTCAGGAAACACTGAGTGAAGCACTCACACTGAACTCTCAGAACTTGGTGCCTTTAGCCTTTCATCATAAGTACCTGCAGAGTTGGATTATGCATGGCTGGCTAAGAATTTGAACTTAGACTTGCTGACACAATTGTCCAGCCAGCACATCCAAACCTGCCTGCACCAGATATATCAAACCACCTGCAATGCCCAACTGTGGGAATTACAGTACAAATTTCTTTTGAGGCTTTACATCTCGCCGCGTCGAACACAGAAGACAGGATTTGCGAGCTCGGAAGAGTGCCCGAGATGCCTGGGTACCCCGGCCTCGCTGGGTCATATGTTCTGGATGTGTCCCAGAATACAGGGCTTTTGGGCCAAGGTGTTGCGTAACTCAGAGGCAATGTGGGGATGCACCCTCCATAAGGGCTCCCAGATTCTGTTTGAAGATTATCAATTACCTACACCCAAGCCCCAAGGCCTCTTAGACTTCTTCCGGAGACTGGTGCTGATGGCAAAAAAGACTATTCTGCAACAGTGGAGGGAGACCGCGACCCCTGGTTTCTTGTCCTGGCGGACGCAAATGACTTTTCTGCTGGCTATGGAGGCTCAGATTTTTTCAGATGCCTCCTTGTCCTCAGGCAGACGTTTTCGCCACTGTTGGGAGCGCTTTCGTTCTACTTTACAGCCTGCCGCTAGAAATCGGATATTCCATTGAAGGACAGTTCAGCTTCCATTCAGCACAGGGGTGGGGGGGAGGGAGGAAAGGGGTGGGTTTAAGGGAGAAAATGTTTGTAGTCATTTTTGAAATCTCTCATTATGGACAGCGGGGGTTAGAAGGTACTTATGACCTGTAATCTGTGCAATTGTTCTCTTGCTGTCATGATTCAATAAAAACTATTTCATATAAATGAAATGGAAATCGGAACAAGTGAGGTGATTACATTTGCAGATGATACAAAACTATTCAAGGTTGTTAAAACACATGTAACTGAGAAATATTGCAGGAAGACCTTAGGAAATTGGAATACTGGGCATCCAAATGGCAGATGAAATTTAATGTAGACAAATGCAAGGTGATGCACATTGGAAAGAATAATCCAAATCACAGTTACCTGATGCTAGGGTCCACCTTGAGGGTCAGCATTCAAGAAAAAGATCTAGGTGTTGTTGTAGATAATATGCTGAAATCTTCTGCTCAGTGTGCGGCGGTGGCCAAAAAAGCAAACAGGATGGTAGGAATTATTAGGAAAGGGATGGTGAATAAGAACGAAAATACTATAATGCCTTTGCACTGCTTCATGGTGCGACCCCACCTTAAGTATTGCATTCAGTTCTGGTCGCCGTATCTCAAAAAAGATATAGTGGAATTAGAAAAGGTTAAAAGAACAGCGACCAAAATGATAAAGGGGATGGAACTCCTCTCATATGAGGAAAGGCTAAACAAGTTAGGGCTCTTCAGCTTGGAAAAGAGATGGCTGTGGGGAGATAAGATTGAGGTCTACAAAATCCTGAGTGGCGTAGTAGAAGTTAATCAATTTTTTATTCATTTCAAAAGTTCAAAGACTAGGGGACACTCAAGGAAGTGAAGTACATAAGTATTGTCAAACTGGGACAGACTAAAGGTCCATCAAGCCCAGCATCCTGTTTCCAACAGTGGCCATTCCAGGTTACAAGTACCTGGCAAGATCCCAAGATCCCAGCATTTTATGCTGCTTATCCTAGAAATACTCAAAAATTAACGAAAGTAGAAAACAATATACTGGTCACTCAATGTGAATGTTTCAGGGGAAGTCTCATATAATCACTCTGAATGGCAAATTCTGCTGCCAATTATATGCGATTGTTCTAATCATAGACAACCCCCTACCAACCACATAAAAACTTTAGTTTTTTCTTTTTTCTTATTTTCCTTTTCAATGTGTTCCACAATTAATCACCAACACTTGTGCAATTAAGTGACCACCATAAAAACAGTGGAAGTTTGACTCTCTCGCTTTGCGTTGATGTCAAAACTTGCTTTACATAAATGTCAAAAGACACTTTAAACACTTATCTGTGTGTGTCTGTCTTGAGCGATCCCAGGAGCCCTTATTGTCCCGACAGGTCCTGTTTTGCTATAGAGCTTTGTCAAGGGACATTCCTGTGAAAACCAAAACAGATATATGAAGATCACAAACCATTACTATGGATCTCAAACCTCTCATCTGTTGTAAAAGTTCTTGGCTTACGGTCTCATCTCCTCGGAATGTTCATCGCTCACTGCCTACTCCAAAACATGGCGGCGGCGTTTTTATGCACTGCCGGAAGTGCAACTTACTTCCGTCAATCAGCTGATACTGAATCATATGTAGCAACCCCAGTGGATATAAGTATTTAAACCGTCAGGTTCCGTTGTCGCTAGATGGAAAATCCAGTAGGTCTCATGCTGTGATAGCCTGCGATCATGGTCTCCATCCCTTGGATGTGAAGGAACGTGATCAATAACTTGACAGCGCAACGAATCAATTGCGTGTCCTTTGTTAATACAATGCTGTGTTAATGGGGCTCCCAAACTGCATGCTGCTGTTCTTGATCTATGCTCAATCATACGGGCATTCAGTGATCTGCTGGTCTTTCCAATATAGATTTTTCCGCATGGGCATTTGATAAAATATATAAAGTAAGTTGTTTGGCACGTAGTGTAATGACGTAACTTATAAGTCTTGCCTTTGTGGACAAAATTGTCAGATTCTGTCGTTATATCACATGTCTTGCAACTAGTTTTGTTGCATTTAAAGTGCCCATGCTGGGCGGATCCTGCATTCTGGAATGCTGGTGGTAACATTGCTGGACTTGGAATTTCTTTACGATTTCTGGCCCTTGAAAAAGCGGTTCTTACTCGTAACTCACTAAATAAGGGGTGCACCTGCATAATACTCCAGTGTTGTCCTTCTGTGACTGTTCTCTTGTGCTTGACTGCTTAAATATTTTAAATTTATATGCTTTACTTTTTGTCTATTAGATTGTAAGCTCTTTGAGCAGGGACTGTCTTTCTTCTGTGTTTGTACAGCACTGCGTACACTTTGTAGCGCTCTAGAAATGTTAAATAGTAGTAAATAGTAGTAGTAGTGTTGTCTAATAATTCTGGCTATGCTTTCACCCCCTGGTACGAACCGCATTATGCATGTCATGGTTTCCTATCTTGATCCTCCCGTTCTCTGTTCTGCAAAAGTAGGGCTCTATTGTTATATTTCGCTCGTCGGAATGCGCGTTTTAAAACATGCTTCAGGTAGCCCCACTGTAGCAGGTCTTTGCCAAATCTGCCTGCTTGTAACCTAAAATCGGCGTCGGTTGTACAAATTCTTCTAAATCGAAGGAACTGCGAAAAAGGCAGGCTGTTCCTAAGATGTCTAGGATGACAACTCTGGTACTGAAGTATAGTGTTCTTGTCTGTGGGTTTGGTGTAAACTTTGGAAACAAATCCTCCTGCCATTCTTATCACTTCTACATTTAAAAAATGTATAGTCGGTGTAGAATGTGTGATGGTAAACTGAATTTTAGGGTGGCGGCCATTCAACCAATCAAAAAAGTCGGTAAGTTGCATACTGTTCCCTTCCCAGAGCAAGAACACATCATCTATGTACCTGCGCCATAGACGGACCTTAGGCCAAAAAGGAGAAGTTGATAACCACTTATCTTCGAAAGCTGCCATGAATAAATTGGCTAATGTGGGGGCAAAAGTCGCCCCCATCGCAACTCCAGAAATCTGAACAAAAAATCGGTCTTGAAATTTGAAAAAATTCTTAGTCAAGGCAAGCTTAGTCAGGAGCAGAAGAAATTCCGATGGGACATCATGTGGTCTTGGTCTACTATCCAAAGTATTAGCCACAACCTCAAGCAATTCTTCCTGAGGAATTACAGTATAAAGTGATCTAATATCTAAAGTTGCCATGATGATGTTGTCAGTCTCGGATAATGCAATTTCTTCCAAAATCGACAAAAAGTGTGTCGTGTCTTTTATATAAGAACTGGTGCACTGGACAAAGTCCTTCAAAAAAGTGTCAACGTAAACTGACAGCAGCTCCAGTAACGAACCCCGGGAAGACATAATTGGTCTGCCCGGGGGATTGGTGGAATTCTTATGGGCCTTGGACAGGGCGTACATCACAGGAACCATCGGGGTTTTTGTGTTTAAATACTGATATTCCTTAGTCATTAAAAAACCCTGTTGTAACCCATCTTGGGTAATCTCTTTAATTAAGGTTTGTAATTGTTCTGTACAGTCATGTTGTAAAACATCTGCTAGTTGTGATTCTATTTCCGCCACATAGTTCACCCTGTCCATAACCACCACTGCACCCCCCTTGTCCACTTTTTTTTATCACCAAGTTGGAGTTGTTTCTTAACTCATAGAGTACTTGTCTTTCCAACTTGGTCATGTTGTCATATACGCGACTGTGCCGCGAGCTGTATAATGCATGAACGTCCTTAGGGACCATTTGTTTAAATACACTTACAATCGGGTCTATTGAAATTGGAGGTATCCATTGTGATTTATTGAATACCCTGGTATGTGATACACCCATACTTTGTCCTTTGAAGAAAACTCTAAGCTGTAGGCTGCTGATAACCTTTTCAAGGTCTAACTGAAATTGAAAAACGTTAAATCTTTGTGTAGGTACAAACGATAGTCCTTTCGATAGCACTGATGTTTGAGCTGGAGTTAACACAGTGATCAATAAATTTATTACATTCAATCCCGTCTGAACTGGGACCGCGTTCTTGGTCTCGTTCTTGGCTGGCCCCGATTGCCTGCCTGACGTCCTCCTCGGCCTCTCATGTTCCGTCCTTGGCGATTGTCTAAAAAATCCTCTGGATCACTACCACTGGAAGAGCTGTCAGAAAACTGAAAGGCTTGAAACGTAACTTTTTTAGAACTGTTGTCTGGCTCAATTTGCACTGTGGTCGATGGAATATCTTCTGTTTTTTTCTTTATCCAAGGATAAACATTCTGTTGTTGATAATCCATTCTATCTCTTGTTAGCTTTTTCAACTTGGATTTTCTCAGATGTTCTTTAAATTGTTCTAAAGATTCCTTGAGCTGTGCATGTTTTTGCATAAATACTTGCTCTGAGACTCCCTCTTTCAATTGACTCAGTTCTTTATCTAAAAGTTATTTTTCTTGTTGAAGAATTGGTCGGGAATGTTCTATAATAAGTAACATCAAATCCAGGGAACATTTGTTTAAAATCATGTTCCACTTGGATATGATCCCCTCTTGGTCTTTAAAAATCTGTGGGGCTTTGTGAATACGTAACCCCCGGGGGATTTGTTCTGCTTTACAATATTCAATTAAAGCAAAACTATTCATTTCCAACCATAAAGAAGCTTTAAAATTCGAAAGTAGGGAGTCCCACTCTGCCTCCAAGGAATCATTCCCAGATGATGCAGCAGAAAATTCCGTCACAGTGTTTAAAAGGTCAGATGCTGTTTCTGCTGAGAAACTGAAACCTGTACGCCATGAACTGCTTGCCATCTTATTCAGGAATACTGTAAGACTTCAATATGGCACTCTACTTGCTCTGTGTAAGACACTCAAAAATTAACGAAAGTAGAAAACAATACACTGGTCACTCAATTTGAATGTTTCAGGGGAAGTCTCAAATAATCGCTCTGAATGGCAAATTCTGCTGCCAATTATATGCGATTGTTCTAATCATAGACAACCCCCTACCAACCACATAAAAACTTTTGTTTTTTTCTTTTTTCTTATTTTCCTTTTCAATGTGTTCCACAATTAATCACCAACACTTGTGCAATTAAGTGACCACCATAAAAACAGTGGAAGTTTGACTCTCTCGCTTTGTGTTGATGTCAAAACTTGCTTTACATAAATGTCAATAGACACTTTAAACACTTATCTGTGTGTGTCTGTCTTGAGCGATCCCAGGAGCCCTTATTGTCCCGACAGGTCCTGTTTCGCTATAGAGCTTTGTCAAGGGACATTCCTGTGAAAACCAAAACAGATATATGAAGATCACAAACCATTACTATGGATCTCAAACCTCTCATCTGTTGTAAAAGTTCTTGGCTTACGGTCTCATCTCCTGGGAATGTTCATTGCTCACTGCCTACTCCAAAACATGGTGGTGGTGTTTTTATGCACTGCCGGAAGTGCAACTTACTTCCATCAATCAGCTGATACTGAATCATATGTAGCAACCCCAGTGGATATAAGTATTTAAATCGTCAGGTTCCATTGTCGCTAGATGGAAAATCCAGTAGGTCTCACGCTGTGATAGCCTGCGATCATGGTCTCCACCCCTTGGATGTGAAGGAACGTGATCAATAACTTGACAGTGCAACGAATCAATCACGTGTCCTTTGTTAATACAATGCTGTGTTAATGGGGCTCCCAAACTGCATGCTGCTATTCTTGATCTATGCTCAATCATACGGGCATTCAGTGATCTGCTGGTCTTTCCAATATAGATTTTTCCGCATGGGCATTTGATAAAATATATAACGTAAGTTGTTTGGCATGTAGTGTAATGACGTAACTTATAAGTCTTGCCTTTGTGGACAAAATTGTCAGATTCTGTCGTTATATCACATGTCTTGCAACTAGTTTTGTTGCACTTAAAGTGCCCATGCTGGACGGATCCTGCATTCTGGAATGCTGGTGGTAACATTGCTGGACTTAGAATTTCTTTAAGATTCCTGCTTTTTAACACTCAATGCACTTCAATTTTTTATTAGTTCTGTTCCTGGAGTTGTTTAATTCCAATCTGTAGAGTCGCTATTGATGCTATCCCACAGGTACTTATTATGTCTTTCAAGAGGCTTTCTCTTCTTATCACATTGAGTGACCAGTGTATTGTTTTCTACTTTCGTTAATTTTTGAGTGTCTTACACAGAGCAAGTAGAGTGCCATATTGAAGTCTTACAGTATCCTAGAAATAAGCAGTAGATTTTCCCCAAGTCCATATTAATAATTGCTTATGGACTTTTCTTTTAGAAAGCTATCCAAACCTTTTTTAAACCCCGCTAACTGCTTTTACTAAATTATCTGGCAATGAATTCCAGAGTTTAGTTACACATGGAGTGAAGAAATATTGTCTCCAATTCGTTTTAAATGTACTACTTTGTAGTTCATTGTGTGCCCCTTAGTCCTAGTATTTCTGGAAAGAGTAAAGAAGTGATTCATGCTACCCGTTCCATTCCACTCATTATTTTATAGACCTCTATCATATCTCCCCTCAGCCGTCTTTTCTCTAAGCTGAAGAGCCCTAGCCACTTTAGCCTTTCCTCATAGGGAAGTCGTCCCATCCTCTTTATCATTTTCGTTGCCCTTCTCTGTACCTTTTCTAATTCCACTATATCTTTTTTGAGATGCGGTGACCAGAACTGCACACAATATTTGAGGTAGGGTCGCACCATGGAGCGATACAAAGGCATTATAATGTCCTCATTTTTGTTTTCCATTCCTTTCTTAATAATACCTAACATTCTATTTGCTTTCTTAGCCGCTGCCGCACACTGAGCGGAGGGTTTAAATGTATCATCAACGATGATGCGTAGATCCCTTTCCTGGTCAGTGACTCCTAATAAGGAACCTTGCATTACATAACTATAGTTCAATTTCCTCTTTCCTACATGCAACAATTTGCACTTGCTCATATTAAACGTCATCTCCCATTTGGATGCCCAGTCTCCCAATCTCATAAGGTCCTCTTGTAATTTTTTACAATCTTCTCTTGCGATTTAACAACTTTGAATAACTTGTGTCGTCAGCAAATTTAATTACCTCACTAGTTACTCCCATTTCTAGATCATTTATAAATATGTTAAAAAGTAGCAGTCCAAGCATAGATCCCTGGGGAACCTACTATCTTCCGTTCTCCATTGAGAATACTGACCATTTAACCCTACTCTCTGTTTTCTATCTTTTTAATCCATAACAGAACACTACCTCTAATCCTATGACTCTCCAAATTTCTTTGGAGTCTTTTATGAGATGCTTTGTCAAATGCCTTTTGAAAGTCAAGATATACAATATCAACTGGTTCACCTTTATCCATATGTTTGTTCACCCCTTCAAAGAAATGTAATAGATTGGTGAGGCAAGATTTCCCTTCACTAAACCCACGTTGGCTTTGTCTCATTAATCCGTGCTTTTAAATATGCTCTGTAATTTTGTTCTTTATAATAGTCTCTACCATTTTGCAGGCCACTTTCTTCCTCTTCTTCCTTCATGCTGGAAACTGTTCTCCCAATATTCAAAGGAGCTGGCAGACAGAGGACTTGTTTCACTCAAAGAATAGTTAAGCTATGGAACTTGCTGCTGGAGGATGTGGTAATAGCCAATGTATCTGGGTTTAAATAAAGTTTAGACAAGTTCCTGGAGGAAAAGTCCATAGTCTGTTATTGAGAGAGACATGGGGAAGCCATTGCTTACCCTGGGATTAGTAACATGGAATGTTGCTACTATTTGGGTTTCTACCAGGTATTTGTGACCTGAATTGGTCACTATTGGAAACAGGATACTGGACTAGATAGACCTTTGGTCTAATCCAGTACGGCTATTCTTATGTTCTTATATATTCTAAAGGCTGTTTTATATTAGTCTAATATCCTTAGTAAGACAACAAATTTTAAATTATTAAGCAACTCAATAATACTAAGATGCAGACAGTGAGAGGGGTGCTATCCAGTCTTTTGCATTGAGTGTTACATGTATGATATCTCCCAGATGGCGAGAGGTTATATTTGTGTGCCCAGTGCAAAGAGCTCCTAGCTCTGAAAGAATGAATCTGTTCTCTTGAGACTAGAGTAGCAGACTTGGAGGAGCTAAGGAAGACAGTGAGGTACATAGAGAAGACTTACAGGGACATTGTAGAGAAGTTCCACCTCCATTCTGGCAGCCTCTGTGCTGCCTTGGAGGAGGGAGGTCTCCTAAAAGGAGAGCATCACTCTGGAGAAGTAGGAAGTGCTTCTGTAGCCAGGACCTGCCCACCAGGGGATGTACTATCCTCTCTGTCCGAGGATATGTCTCCAAGCACTTCTGCCCAGGCGGAAATGGTTAAGACAGCTGTTGTAGTTGGTGATGCAATCATTAGGCAAGTAAATACCTGGGTGACTGGTGGACGTGATGATTGCCTGGTCACTTGACTGCCTGGTGTGAAAGTGGTAGACGTCATGTGTCACCTAGATAAGATTTTAGATAGTGCTGGGGTGGAGCCGGCTGTCTTGATATATGTGGGTACCAATGACATAGGAAAATGTGACAGAGATGTTCTGGAAGCCAAATGTAGGCTCTTAGAAAGCTGTAGTCCAGATCCTCTAGGGTAGCATTTTTGGAAATGCTTTCTGTTCCACACCCAGGACCCAAGAGGCAGGCAGAGCTCCGGTCTCAATAAGTGGTTGAGACGATGGTGCGGGGATGAGGAATTTTGATTTGTTATAAACTGGGCAACATTCTGAGAAAGGGGGAGCCTGTTTCAAAATGATGGGCTCCACCTTAACCAGGATGGAGCCAGGCTGCTGGCACTGACTTTTAAAAAGGAGATAGAGCAACTTTTAAACTAAAATGGGGGGAAATCTGACAGTTGCCCAGGAGTGCATAGTTTGGTGTGGATTCAATAGTGGTAAAGAGAGAAGACAACTCAAATGCCTTATTTGATTATTATGTTACAGTCACTACCCCTGACGATGCAAAATCGCGAAACACAATTGTGTAGGGTGTGACAGAGGGAGGCGAATGTTGGGATGTAACAGGCACCTCAAGAGGCTTGAATTTTTCAGGAAGAGAGATTGCAAGAAATGCATGAAATAACTATAGAAATTTGGAAGTATAAAAGATTGTGTTTCAACACAAGCTTTGGATATGGTGGTACAGTGAAAAACAAGATCAAGGGGATAAGAAGAGAGAGCCTCTTGAAAGACATAAGTACCTGTGGGATAGCATCAATAGTGACTCTACAGATTGGAATTAAACAACTCCAGGAACAGAACTAATAAAAAATTGAAGTGCATTGAGTGTTAAAAAGCAGGAATTGAACTTTTAAAATTGAAATGCACTGAGAGTTAAAAAGAGGGTTAAGATACAGTACGGTCTATACATCTAGCTTGTGAGTGAGTGTGGGTATGCTTGAAAGTAAGGTTGAAGATGTAATAATAATCTATATAAATAAAAATGTAAATGTTCGTTTGTTCAAAATCTTAAATCTCCAAAGGTTCTTCACTGATTGCTTTCAAATTTGGACACAACGTTGCATTCAAATACGCACATGTTTTTATATACCTACTATTATATAGATGTCACGGCTGTCATACTCGCAGAGCGTAAGCAGTGCGACGAGTAATTGCAAATCAAACTGAGGAAGAACGGCCATCAGCGAACGAGCGAAACACACAAAGAATGGCTCAAATACGTGCCGAGGAAGCAGCAGAGCGACGTACAGCCAGACTTGACGATGCATGGTTGCGAGCATGACGATCGCATTCTGCAGCTTCACATCTGCTTCATTCTCAACAGAATCAACGCGACAGACTGAGAGTGCCTTAAATCTCCAAAAGTTCTTCACCGATTGCTTTGAAATTACGCGCATGTTTTTATATACCTACTATTATATAGATGTCACAGCTGTCGTACTCGCGGAGCGTAAGCAGTGCGACGAGTAATTGCAAATCAAACTGAGGAAGAACGGCCATCAGCGAACGAGCGAAACACACAAAGAATGGCTCAAATACGTGCCGAGGAAGCAGCAGAGCGACGTGCAGCTAGACTTGACGATGCATGGTTGCGAGCAT
The DNA here is from genome assembly GCF_901765095.1 of Microcaecilia unicolor. Lineage (NCBI taxonomy): Eukaryota > Metazoa > Chordata > Amphibia > Gymnophiona > Siphonopidae > Microcaecilia > Microcaecilia unicolor. The sequence goes on from NC_044036.1 coordinate 234,614,942, forward strand.
GACGATCGCGTTCTGCAGCTTCACATCTGCTTCGTTCTCAACAGAATCAATGCGACAGGCTGAGAGTGGCTTAAATCTCCAAAAGTTCTTCACCGATTGCTTTGAAATTTCGACACAACGTTGCATTCGAATACGCACGTGTTTTTATATACCTACAATTGCAAATCAAACTGAGGAAGAACTGGCATCAGCGAACGAGCGAAACAGACAAAGAATGGCTCAAATACGTGCCGAGGAAACAGCACAGCGAAAAACATCGCTCGAGGCTCTTGATCGATCATTGCAAGATTTGCGTGGAAACATCAGACCATTTGGGAACACATTAATATTGCTTGCAGGAGATTTCAGGCAAACATTACCTGTAGTTCCTCGATCGACACCAGCAGATGAAATAAATGCTTGCCTAAAATACTCTACTTTGTGGCAACACGTAAAGACGTTAAACTTAACTACAAATATGCGTGTCCAGCTGCAAAACTATCAATCAGCTCAGATATTCTCACATCAATTGCTGAAAATTGGGAACGGAAAGGTACCAGTTGATCTGACCTCAGGACGAATTTCATTGCCTCATAACTTCTGCAATTTAGTGACCTCAAAAGAACAATTGGTTGAAAAAGTATTTCCCAATATTCAAACCAATTATAAGGATCACGATTCGCTGAGTGAATGAGCTATTCTTGCAGCCAAGAACAAAGACATCTACGAACTGAACAATATTATTCAGTCTAACATTCCAAGCGAGCCACTCACATACAAGTCTGTCAACACTGTTCTGGAAGCAGATGAAGCGCTTAATTATCCAACAACCTTTTTCAATTCACTTGATCTGCCAGGGATGCCACCGCATGTACTGCAATTGAAAATCGGCGTGCCAATTATCATGTTGCGAAATATCAACCAGCCAAAGCTTTGCAACCGCACACGGCTTGCAGTAAAAAAATTAAAGAGCAATGTCGTACAAGCAACAATCTTGACAGGACCTTTCAAAGGTGAACATGTCCTCATTCCTCGCATTCCTATGATTCCAACAGATATGCCATTTCAATTTAACAGATTGCAATTCCCAATTCGATTGGCGTTTGCAATCACCATCAACAAAGCTCAGGGCCAATCTTTAGAATTCACCCGTTTACATCTACACACGGATTGCTTCTCACATGGACAATTATATGTTGCATGTTCTACAGTCGGCAAACCAGATAATCTCTATCTATGCACATACAATGGAACAACAAAAAATATTGTATACCCATAAGCATTGTGAAATTAAACATATTAGAAACGTGCGCTTCCTCTATTCTTTCTTTTCCATTTAACCAGACTGAGCCACAGCAACGCGTGGCCGGTAGAGCTAGTAAAGAATATAAAGTTGAATATTAGAGATATTAATAAAAATTTGGTACAATATTACAGTGATCACAACACAACAAAGATTTTGATACTGAGAGAAAAACATGTGATTTATACTAAATTGAACCCGCTGATTCCAAATATGAACTCCAAATTTGCCTGACACGCTTAGATTTTAAGTTATACATGCAAAGCCTATTCACTTATAATATTAATGCATTATATATTGGAAATATTCCAATATATAATGGCAGCTGACACCTGGGGCGGGTCGCCGCTGCGCACCCCCCCCCCCCCCCGGGTGCAGCGTGGTGCACCCTCCCCCCTCCGGAGCGCAACCCCCCCGAGAACATACCTGGAAGGCGGTGAGGGGTGGGCGGGAGAGCCAATCTGCCGAGTGCACGCCGCTGGGGGGTGTCAGCGCCTCGCTGGTTCCCTGCTCTCTCTGCCCCGGAACAGGAAGTAACCTGTTCTGGGGCAGAGAGAGCAAGGAACCAGCGAGGCGCCGACACCCCCCAGCGGCGTGCACCTGGGGCGGACTGCCCCACCGCCCCCCCTTCCTACGCCACTGTTCCAACGGACATGCCCGGACCTGTCTGGACGCGCTCAGACAGGTCTATTGGCTGATGTCAGCAGTAAGTATATAAGGCAAGATGGATAGACACAAATGTGTTAACGATCCGGACAATTTCTGCTACATATGTGGCAAATACACTGATTAGCGCAAGAATCTGACAAAGCGAGTGGGCCTTGCTTACAAGTATTACTTTGACTGTCAAATTGGAGATCAAGATAACAGCTGGGCACCTCATGTTTGTTGCACTGTGTGTTACTCTGGGCTAACGCAGTGGTTGAATGGTAAAAGGAAAGGAATGGCTTTTGCAGTGCCGATGGTTTGGCGTGAGCAGAAAAATCACCATTCAGACTTATTTTTGCATGACTAAAATCGCTGGATATTCAAAGAGAAACAAGTCACAAATTGTGTATCCTGTGAGTCTGCTCTTAAACCAGTACCACACAATGTAGAGAATCCAGTGCCTGCCCTCCCACAGCAGGAATGGCAATTGAAACTGATACTTCTGATCATGATGAAGAAGAAGATGTTGATTGGCATGACGTATTTCCTGACCCAGAGCAACTGGAGGGTCAGCCGCACTTGCTGAGCCAATCAGATTTAGATGATCTGGTAAAAGATCTGTCATTATCTAAAGAAAAGTCAGAACTGCTAGCTTCTAGACCAGGGGCGTAGCCACGGGTGGGCCTGGGTGGGCCTAGGCCCACCTAGTTGGGGTTCAGGCCCACCCAGCAGCGGAGAGCTTCAATTTCGGCAGCGGAGGGAGCAGGCTGAGGTCCGATCCTGCTTCTGCCTTCCTCTCTCCCACAGCGCTTCTCAAACGCTGCCTACCTACCACCGCCACGATCTAGCATCTTCCTCCCGTCTCAGCACTGCAGCAGCGGAGCAGCGGTAGCAATTCATGCTGCCTCCTGCTTCATTCTAACCCGGAAGCCTCTCCTCTGCCGCGTCCCGCCCCCATTATTACAACTTCCTGTTTCTGCTGGGGCAGGACGCAGGCGCGCGGCAGAGGAGACGCTTCCCTTCTTGTTAGAACGAAGCAGGAGGCAGCATGAATTGCTACCGCTGCTCCGCTGCTGCAGTGCTGAGACGGGAGGAAGATACTAGATCGTGGCGGCGGTTGGTAGGCAGCATTTGAGAAGCGCTGTGGGAGAGAGGGAGGCAGAAGCAGGATCGGACCTCAGCCTGCTAAGGGTGGTGCTGTGCCCCATTGAAGAGATGGAGAGTTGGGGGAAGGTCTTCTTAAGATAGATGCTGGAAGGGGGGGGCATGAGGTGGAGAGGGGCAAGAGAGAGAGAGAGAGAATTGTGGGACATAGGGTAGAGAGGGGTAAGAAAGGAAAAAATCTTGCATTGGGAGGGGAAAGGGATAAGAGAGGGAGAAATGTTGGACATAGGGGGGTAGTGGGGAAGGAGAAATGGTAAATGTTGGACTTGGACAGGGGGTGGTGAGGAGGATAAGATAGATGGTGAAAAATTGGACATGATGGTGGAGGGCAGGAAGACATGTTGGATGGGGCACAAGGGAGGGGGAGAGGCAGAAATGTTGGGCATGGCAGTGGAAGGGAGAAAGAGAGAAAATGCTGCATGGGGGGAGGGGAAGAGAAGTGTTGGACCCATGGCACAAGAGAGGGAGAAATGGTAGAAAGTGGGAGAGAGGGAGATATATTGGACCTGGCGGTGAATGAGAGGGAGAGAGAAACACAGGAGCTGGAGAGGGGAGAAAGGAGGAGATGTTGGATTCAGGAGCAGAAGGGTGATAGAGAGGTGCCGGACAGTGGGAGTGAGGGAAGAGAGAGGGAGAAATGTTGGAACATGAGGGAGAGGGCAGGAGGGAAGAGAGAAGGGGCAGAGAGATGTAAGGCTGCAAGAGTGGGGTGGGGAGAAATAGGGAGCAGATGCTGGGCTAGAAGGGTGGAGGAAAGGAAGATGACGGAACCATGTGGGAGAGGCCAGGAGCGAGAGGAAGAGGGTGGCAAGGAAATAAATAAAAAGATAGTGATTACAGAGGATAGAAATATGGTAATGAAAGGGAATGGAGGGCTGAGGAAGGAGTGAAATGGGGAAATGGAGAAGCTAGTGGGTGAGGGAAAAAGATGAAAATCTGATAGGTAGCTGTAAACTAAAAAGGAGGAGAACAGTGAGAGGGTGAAATTTGAGTTGACAGCAAGGCAGAAAGAAGAAAAAAGAGAGGAAAGAGCTAAAAATAAGAAGTCAATATGTCAGAAGCAGGTGTAGTGAAGGTAAAAGAAGACAAATGGACAGCAGCCGCTCGAGAGAGAATTAGAAGACGACAGACAGGAAAGCAGAAAAGAAACTGCAACCAACATGATGGAAAAATACAATGTCCAGACCACAAAGGTAGAAAAAAGCAATGTATTTTGAATGTTTTAAATGGAATATGTTGGCTTTGGGAAATCTACTTAGCAAATGTGTTTGTATCGTGTTCAGGAGAAAGGAAATGCATTTCTGTTTTTATTTCTCCAGTGTTGAAGTACATGCTATGTTTAACTTTTTGGGTTCCGAGTTCAATTTTTGTCTAAATATTTTTATTTCTGATACGTGATCCCTTGTTCTGTATTTGGTGAGGGTCTGTTGGTGTGACAGTAATGGCAGGTTGGGAAATCGGAGGGCAGGCAGGGAGGAGAGGGGATCAGGAAGGGGGCCCTAGCATGTCTAACACCAGTTCTGACCCTTGCTGTATAGCTGGTAGGGATCCCAAGCCTCCCCAGCTGAGGACTTCCTCCAAAGACGGCCAGAACTTCCTTCTACCAAGCTCTGCAGTCGGTGACAGCATGCTTGAGTCACCGACAGCTAAGCACGCATAGGGTGCTGGCATCAGTGGCTTACTGATGTTGCTGCTGCCTGCCAAGTTTGGTAAAAGGGAGTTCTGGCCACCTTCAGAGAAAGTCTTCAGCTGACAGAGCTTGTGGATCCTTATTAGCTAATGTATTTATATTTTGCGGTAGGGCAGGGCAGAGAAAATATTGTGCCCACCCACTTTGGGCTCAGGCCCATCCAAAATTGGCTGTCTGGCTACGCCACTGTTCTAGACTTCGGGAATGAAATTTGCTACAAAGAAATACCACAACTTCACACTTTCATCATCGACACACCAAGTTAGCTGCATACTATGCAATGGAAAGCGATGTCTGTTTCTGTACTGATGTAAATGGTCTTATGATGGAGTTAGATGGTACACATGTTCCCGATGAATGGAGGCTATTCATAGACTCTAGCAAAACGAGTTTGAAAGCTGTCTTGTTGCACAATGGTAACAAAAAACCATCTGTTCCATTGGCTCATGGGGTTGGAATGAAAGAGACCCATGCTTCTATGGAGTTAATTTTGAAAATGATCAAATACTCTGAACATAAATGGAATATTTGTGCTGACCTGAAAGTGGTAGCACTGCTGCTTGGCCTACAGTTAGGGTACATGAAGCATATATGTTTCTTGTGCCTAAGGAACAGTTGTGATGACAAAAATCATTACAAAATGAGACAGTGGCTTCTCTCGAGCACACAGTTGGTCAGTACAATGTACAACACAAATCACTGGTCGATCCACTTCAAGTTTATCTTCCACCACTTCACATTAAACTTGGTTTAATAAAATATTTTGTAATTGCACTTGATCTTGATGGAAATGGTTTCCAGTATTTGAAGGAGATATTTAGCACACTGAAAACTGAGGCTAAAATAAAGGCCGGAAATTTTATTGGCCCCGAAATCAACAAACTAATGCATGATGACACATTCAGAACAAAACTCAACCCTCTGGAATTTGCAGCTTGGGATGCATTTGTGCTAGTAGTGCAGAACTTCCTTGGGAACAGACGAGCTGAAAACTATGCTGAACTAGTAGACAACATGCTTAAAGCATATGAACAACTTGGCTGCCAAATGTCATTGAAAATGCATTTCTTACATTCCCATCTTGACTTTTTCCCATCCAATTTGGGACACGTAAGTGACGAACATGGAAAGAGGTTCCATAAAGCAACAAGGCAAACGATCTGCAAAATCCAACGTGGAAAACAAACCAGCAGATCAGTATAATATCCAAAAAGACTTTATTGAGGATACCGTGTATGAAACAAATGCCCGACACAGGCCGTGTTTCGCCCAACAATAGGGCTGCGTCAGGGGCTATAATAAATAACAAACATATAAAATTAGAAATATGTGAAATTATAAAACATAAAATTACATAAAATATATATAAAATATAAAACATGAATTATACTGAACGTGTAAAATATAGACATGAATTATAAACACTATAAGTGATTTTTTAATTCAAAATTTTATAAAATAACATTGGACATTAATTAATATATCAGAGAAAATTATGATAATATAAAAATACATATACATATGCATACAATATATACAGTGAACATCTAAAATAACATTAGACATCAAATTAATATTTGAACATATAATATAAAAATATATAAGAATATGCATTAAACATATAAATCTGTCAAAAACCAACAGGATAAGAACATATGTACTACATATATATTCCAAAATACCAGTAAAAGAAGGGCACGAACATAAAAATTGAATAAACCATTAAAAAACAACAAAACCATTAGGAAAAAACCAAAAAATTGAGGACACCTACCTAGTCTGTATCTTTTTTAAATAAGATCAGCTGAAAAAGGAACAAATATATAGAGCACCCATAATTATCTCAAATATTTAGGAATAGTAAAACAACAGCTGAGAAAATCAGAATAATTAAAAAAATTAAAAATAAAAATAATAATAAAAAAATGCCAAACAAATAAATGTAAAATACTTACTATCAAATTATATGTCAAAACAAGGATATAAGGAACCTTCTTCATAAAAAACCAGCATGAGCAGCATAAAATAGAATATCCCTGGATGAGTAAAAATGATAAAGAATTATAAATAATAAAAAATACAAAATACAAAATAAAAATAAATTAATTAATAATAAATAAATAAAGAATGAAATTCTTTTTGAAAAATGATAAAATAGTAATAATAAAAAAGTAATAAAACAATAATGAAAAAATAATAATAATAAAATAATAATGAAGTGAAAGTAAATGTATGAGAAAAACTGATATATTATGGACTAATGTGCAATATAATATATAAGTGATGTGAATGATGGTCTTTAAAAATGATTGAATCATCATTATAATACCAATAACAAATGTGTAAACTATATATAATATACGATGATGCTCTAACAAGTTCACAGAACAGTCAATTGTGAATCATCTTTGATACATGCAAATCAAACATCACGTTCAAAATAACCTAGCATGTGCTTGCTAAAGCATCTGTATATGAGTCTACATCCAGAGATTTAACCATAATGTGTCTAAAAAAAAATCATGTGCTGCAAAAAATATAGAGAGGTGCTGATCTTAGTCCCTGTAGTAGGAGCAAACAACATCAGAGAGTGATGTGTATACAATTCATTGCTAACAACAAGGGGCTCCTGCTGAGAAACAGCTAACTATGGTAAATCACATTGCCCTTTGAAATGTACACAATCCATTGTAAAGGACAGAGGGCTCCTGCTGAGAAACAGCTGACTATTACAAAACAAATTGCCCCTTGAAATCTCCTGACCTGTGCTAGCTCAAACTCTATTAGAAATGTGAAGATGTAAATCGACATCCATGAGCAGCATTAAATAAGCATTCCGATACATGCAGACAGCGTTTAGCTCATTGTATTGACAACTTAGGTAGAAAAATGACCAGAAATGAGTTACAGAATGGGTGGTCAGGCTGAATGTGGCCAGTGTGTCCATGTACATAGGTTGGATTGTTTCACTTATGGTAAGGGAAATGTGATTGCAAAAAGGACAGGTTTATTCTGACCCCTAAATCCCATACTTCTTCTCAAATTGACTGGCATTAGGTGAGAAACCTACCTGATATTGTCTTAAATTTTTAAGGCTTGTTGCTTAATCAATTTAATTAGCACTGGGAAACCTCTCTTTCTGTCTTTCTTTCTTTCTTTCTGTTCCTGCCAAACTCTGATAGAGGGGAGGGGCATTTTTACATAGCTGACACTGCTATAATTATTGGCAATATCTAGATTTATTTAAAAGGAAAGTTATTAATATCTAGGGCAGTTTTAAAAAGTATAATAAATTGTAAAGTCCTGGATCAGACACTACCATTTTGGTCCATTCAACTAGAGAATTCCCTTGATAGCAGCACTTAGCTGACCCATTGGTACTTATAATCCCACCCACCCCAGGGTTGTCCACTCATTTATAGACAAACCAAACCTCATTAACTTTACTCCACAGTCATACACAGGCAGTCTTGCAGGCTGATACTCCAACATAGTACACCTGTTCATACCCATTTCAACCTGTAATCCGTTGGGTTGGTCGTGAGCCCTTGGGCCCTGGCCGAGGCCAGCAGGGCGCCGACCCAGGCCAAGGGGAGACCGACCCACCACCGCACACCCCAGCTACACAATACCCCCTAAGCTACCCCTCCCCACAGTCCCTCAGGAAGAAGAGAAATAGGCATACAGGCGGGCCTCGCGGCCGAACCGGAACCCACGCAGACAGAGCCACTCGCGCGAGCCTCACGGCTGAACTGGAACCCAATCACACACAGGGAGGGGTGAAAGAACCCAGAGGGCCCCAAGATGCCAGACACGCGCTGAACACCAGCAATAGGGCAGAGGGGGAAACAAAGGACCAGAGCGGGCCACGCCCACGCAGGGGACTAGCGCAGGACAGGGGAACTAACACAGCAACCCCCCCCCCCCCACCAGGGTAGGAGCCCCAGGCAGAAGCCAGAGGAACCAAACACAAAAGGAAGGCAGAAAGCCTTTGCCTCAAACCCACTGTAGACAGAGGCACACAGAACACAAAGGGTTAAGCTTGTAGAGCCAGCAGAGAGAGAGTGCCATAAATCAACAAACAATCAGAGAGAACGCTTCCCCTCCCGAGAGGGAGTGGGGCCCATCCAACAAACACACTGGCAGAGGCAGGAAGACAATACACACAGTACACAAAGGGTTAAACTCACTGAGCCAGCAGGCCGGGACACTGGGAAGAGAAATCCTTAAAACAAACAAACAACGGAGAACGCTCTCACTCAGCCCAGAGCCCCGGAGGCTGAGCAATGCCTAGCCCCCACTAAACAAACGAGCAGCTGACCCTGATTACAGAGCTACGCGCACACACACACACACAGCAGCAGCTACCCAGAGGGAAGGAAAAGAATACTATAAATCAACACAGATCCCTGTCAGAACCTAGAGCAAGTTCTGAGAGAAACCTATCAGGCTTTCCTGTTACCACCAAATAAGTAACGCAAAAGCAGAGAAACTCTTCAGCTGCAGGCTAAAGTACTATCCCCTGACGTCAGCACAACCCCTGGCAGCCAATCAGAAGAGACGTCCCCCCTCCCCCTCAGCCAAACCAGCAGAATCATAACATCACCCCCCCTTTAAGGGCCCCCCCTACCCTGTCCACAAGGTTTAGGTTTGTGAGGGAAAAGGTGATGGAACCGTCTGACTAGGACTGGTGCGTGGACCTGAGTAGCGTCCTCCCAGGAGTTGTCTGCCAGTCCATATCCCTTCCACGCAATGAGATACTGGAGATGTCCCTGGAAGCGCCTTGCATCCAAGACATCCCGGACCTCGTATTCCCCCTGGGAGGCTGAGATGGCTGGACTAGCAGGCAACGCGGGCAAAGCCCCTTTTCTCAGCATCACAGGCTTCAGCAAGGACACATGAATGGTGTTATGTACCCGTAATGTAGGTGGTAACTTTAGCTGATAACAGACCCGATTCACTTGCCTCACAATGGGATACGGGCCCACAAATCGAGGTGCAAAGCGGGAGGAGGGAATCTTCAGACGAAGATTACGCGTGGACAACCACACCAAGTTGCCAGGCTGGAAGCGCGGTTCCACTCTGCGAGACCGATCCGCTTGGCGTTTCATACGAGCGGAGGTCACTCGCAGTGCTTTCTGAACTGATGACCAAATTGCTTGGAGCGAGGTCACCGCATCGGCCACTGCCGGGACATCCGAGTTGGTTTTCAAGGGGGCTGGTATCCGGGGATGTCGTCCATATACGATGTAAAAGGGCGAAGCGCCCGTGGCCGAGCTCACTCGGTTGTTATGAGCGAATTCTTCCCAAGGCAGCAGCTGACTCCAGTCGTTGTGGTGCTCATTGACATACATCCGTAGGAACTGCTTCAAGCATTGGTTCACTCGTTCTGTTTGGCCATTGGATTGTGGGTGATATCCCGACGAAAAGTTCAGCTTTATTTCAAGGGCCCGATTCAGGGCTCTCCAGAACTTTGAGACAAACTGTACTCCTCGATCAGAGGTAATAGATTCTGGCAGACCATGGAGACGAAAAATAGCGCTGATGAAATACTGTGCCAGCTTCACTGCCGAAGGAAGGGTAGGCATGGGTATGAAGTGGGCCATTTTAGAAAACCGGTCCACCACTACCAAGACAACTGTGTGCCCTTCAGAGTTAGGCAGATCCGTAACAAAGTCCATGGCAATGTGGGTCCACGGTCTCTCAGGTACCGGTAAAGGCATCAGCAACCCCTGGGGTCTCCGACGGTCAGCTTTATGCTGGGCGCACTCAGGACACGCAGCCACAAACTCCTGCGCATCCCGATCAAGTGAAGGCCACCAATACTGCTGGGAGATGAACCGCTTGGTTCCCAGGATCCCGGGATGTCCTGCCATTCGAGAGGCATGCCCCCATTGGAGTGTATTTTCTCTCAGCCGGGGTGGCACAAAGGTCATACCTGCAGGTACTGCTAGCGTCATCGCGGGCACAATGACCTCGGGTTTAATTACATACTGCAGGGGTTCTTCCTCCAGGTCAGCCTCCATGGCCCTGGAGAGGGCATCTGCCTTGATGTTCTTCTCCGCTGGACAATAGGTCAGAATGAAATCAAAGCGGGAGAAGAATAGTGCCCATCAGGCCTGGCGAGGATTCAGCCTTCTCGCTTCTCGTAAATAAGTCAGGTTTTTATGGTCCGTGAACACCGTGAAGGGCTCCTGCGCCCCTTCCAGCAGATGACGCCATTCTTCCAGGGCCAATTTAATGGCTAATAGCTCCTGATCCCCGATGGCATAATTCTTCTCGGCAGGGGTATACTTTTTAGAGAAGAATGCACATGGGAGAAGTTTCCCATTGGGGTGGGCCTGGGACAGCACTGCTCCTACGCCAACCGATGATGCATCCACTTCCACGAAAAATTTATTTGTCGGGTTGGGATGGCGCAACACTGGAGCTCCAACAAATGCCTGTTTCAGATTCTCAAAGGCCTGACACGCCTCAGGCGACCAGTTGCGAGCGTCAGCGTTCTTCTTAGTCAAGGCAGTAAGGGGGGCAGTCAGGGACGAGAAATTCCAAATAAACTGCCTATAGTAGTTTGCAAAACCTAAGAAGCGCTGTAGAGCCTTACGCCCTGTAGGTTGCTGCCAGTGCAGGATGGCTGTCAGCTTACTGGGGTCCATACGCAGCCCGTGGTTAGAAATGATGTACCCCAGGAAGAGCAGTTCGGAGCGATGGAATTCACATTTTCCCAATTTCACATAGAGGTGGTTCTCCCTCAACCGCTGCAATACGGTCTTCAGGTGCTCCTGGTGCTCTTCCTCAGCCCTTGAAAAAATCAAAATGTCGTCCAAGTAGACCATCACAAACTTATACAGGAGATCCCTGAAGATGTCATTCATGAAGGCTTGGAAGACGGCTGGAGCATTAGCAAGTCCAAACGGCATTACCAGATATTCGTAATGCCCGTCGCGGGTGTTAAACGCCGTCTTCCACTCATCCCCCTCCTTGATCCGCACAAGGTTGTAGGCCCCCCTGAGATCGAGCTTGGAGAAGATCTGGGCCCCCTGGAGGCGGTCAAACATCTCAGAAATCAAGGGAAGGGGGTATTTGTCCTTCCACGTGATGGCATTGAGTCCCCTGTAGTCAATACAGGGGCGCAACCCCCCATCCTTCTTCTCCACGAAGAAGAATCCAGCCCCCGCGGGCGATTTAGAGGGCCGGATGAAGCCTCAAGCTAGGTTCTCTCGAATATACTGGGACATGGATTCCGTCTCTGGCCGGGATAGGGGGTATACGCGGCCACGGGGAGGTTCAGTGCCAGGTAGTAGCTCTATGGCACAGTCATAGGAGCGATGAGGAGGCAGAATCTCTGCTTGCTGTTTGGAAAAAACATCTCCAAAGGATCTGTAGGGCCCCGGTAACATAACATTGGCTCGATCCAAAGGAAGCGTCACTGGGGCTGGCGAGACCTTATCCAAACAGACCTTCTGGCAGCCCGGGCCCCACGCCGTCAATTCACCCCGGGCCCAATCAATGCAAGGGTTATGCAGGCGAAGCCAGGTAATCCCAGGATTATGGCCTCAGTGGCCGACGGAAGGACGTAGAAGGAGATAACTTCTTTGTGTAAGACTCCTACCCGTATGGTCATAGGCACGGTCCTGGAGCGGAGAACTCCCCGAACCAGTCCCCAAGCCGCTGAGACAGTGATGGACTGAGGTAACTCCATCGTAGGAATTTGATGAACCCGCACCAGGTCCTCGCTGATAAAGTTGCCTCCCGCCCCCGAGTCAACTAGCGCCTCAAAACAAGGGGTATCCTTAATCGCCAGTAGAACTGGCACCAAAACCTGCATCCAAGGGGAGAAGGACTTTGGCCCTGACCCGGTCTCCCTAGCCGGTATCAGGGCTGCTGGTTTCCCGACTTCTTTCTCTTCGGGCACTCACGGACAAAGTGCCCCTTCACTCCACAATGCAGGCACAGCCCCTTAGAGCGTCTCCGCTGTCTCTCCTGGGCTGCCCGGTCAACCTGCATAGGTTCAGACCCATCGGGCACACCCAGCGACGGGGAAGCAGGGCTCTTGTGCGAGCTCTTCGAGTTAGCCCCTGCAACCTGCTGACCAGCGCGACGTTCACAGTCCCGCTCCTTGAACCGGATGTCCACCTGGGTGCAGAGACGGATGAGGTCGTTCAGATCTGAGGGCAGCTCCCGGCCTGTGAGTTCGTCCTTAATGTTGGCCGAGACCCCATGCCAGAATACCGCAGTCAGGCTTGGGTTATCCCAACCTAGCTCCGCGGCCAAGGTCCGAAACTGGATGGCGTACTCACCCAGAGTCTCCCCTGATGTAGGTTCAACAGCTGAGTCGCCGCCGAAGAGGACTTCCCGGGTTCCTCAAAGATGAGCCGAAATTGTTTCAAGAACTCTGCCAAATTATCCAGGAGGGGATCCTTCTTCTCCCATAAGGGCGAGGCCCAGGCCAGAGCGGAGCCTGCCAATAGAGAGATAATATAAGCCACCTTCGCCCGATCCGAAGGAAAATCCCGGGCCTGCAACTCGAAGACAATTTGGCATTGATTGAGGAACCCCCGGCAGGTCTTACTGTCGCCCTCGTAGCTCAGGGGCGTAGCCACCCGAATCCCTCGGCCGCATGCGTGGGAACCCGGTGGAGTAGAAGTTGGCGGGCCCTCCACAGCCCCCGTGACAGTCAGCGTGTCTACCCGTTGAGACAGTGCGTTCACGACTCCCGATACCTGTAGTAGCTGAGCATGCAATTGCTGAAGCAGCTGCATGGGGGTTGGATCGGTCGAGCTCATGGCTTTTGCGTTCTGTAATCTGTTGGGTTGGTCGTGAGCCCTTGGGCCCTGGCCGAGGCCAGCAGGGCGCCGACCCAGGCCAAGGGGAGACCGACCCACCACCGCACACCCCAGCTACACAATACCCCCTAAGCTACCCCTCCCCACAGTCCCTCAGGAAGAAGGGAAATAGGCATACAGGCGGGCCTCGCGGCCGAACCGGAACCCACGCAGACAGAGCCACTCGCGCGAGCCTCACGGCTGAACTGGAACCCAATCACACACAGGGAGGGGTGAAAGAACCCAGAGGGCCCCAAGATGCCAGACACGCGCTGAACACCAGCAATAGGGCAGAGGGGGAAACAAAAGACCAGAGCGGGCCACGCCCACGCAGGGGACTAGCGCAGGACAGGGGAACTAACACAGCAAACCCCCCCCCCCCCCACCAGGGTAGGAGCCCCAGGCAGAAGCCAGAGGAACCAAACACAAAAGGAAGGCAGAAAGCCTTTGCCTCAAACCCACTGTAGACAGAGGCACACAGAACACAAAGGGTTAAGCTTGTAGAGCCAGCAGAGAGAGAGTGCCATAAATCAACAAACAATCAGAGAGAGAGAGGGAGTGGGGCCCATCCAACAAACACACTGGCAGAGGCAGGAAGACAATACACACAGTACACAAAGGGTTAAACTCACTGAGCCAGCAGGCCGGGACACTGGGAAGAGAAATCCTTAAAACAAACAAACAAACAACGGAGAACGCTCTCACTCAGCCCAGAGCCCCGGAGGCTGAGCAATGCCCAGCCCCCACTAAACAAACGAGCAGCTGACCCTGATTACAGAGCTACGGGCACACACACACACAGCAGCAGCTAACCCAGAGGGAAGGAAAAGAATACTATAAATCAACACAGATCCCTGTCAGAACCTAGAGCACGTTCTGAGAGAAACCTATCAGGCTTTCCTGTTACCACCAAATAAGTAACGCAAAAGCAGAGAAACTCTTCAGCTGCAGGCTAAAGTACTATCCCCTGACGTCAGCACAGCCCCTGGCAGCCAATCAGAAGAGACGTCCCCCCTCCCCCTCAGCCAAACCGGCAGAATCATAACACAACCAATCAGGATGACTTTTATTCTCTGCAATAATTGTGCTGCTTTAGTTTCAAGGCCAATCATCTGGAAACTTAAAGCTTGTCCTATCTGTCTTCAGCTATCTACTTTAAAACAAGAGCTATATAAAGTAATGCAAGAATTAGATGCAATTAAAGCAACTTATAGGACTGTACAGAATCATAACTTCTCACCACTGCCTCAGAGAATAAAACCACAAAGGAACAGATGGTTCACAGTAGGCTCAGGCAGAATTCGTCATGTGACACAGAAGCATCCCCCCACACAAGTGTTGCCACTACAAAATTCTTTTGCTCCACTACAGCACTGTGATGTTCCTGAAACTAAAATTGAAGCAGAAGAAAAAGAAAAAGCAAGGAAGAGGGAACAAAAAGAGGAGAAGGTACCCAAAGAGAAAAGACACTCACAAATCACTAAACCCAAAACACATACTAGGAAATGTAGTTGGAAAGCAATGACCACAAATGCTCACAGTCTAAGCAATAAAATTCATGACCTTCAAGCCCTGATGTTGGAGATTGACTTGGACATAGTTGCAGTCACAGAGACATGGCTCAATGGTTCCCATGAATGGGATATAAACATACCAGGCTATAATCTTTTTAGGAAGGATAGAGAGGGACGTAAAGGTGGAGGAGTAGCTCTGTATGTGAGAAATGATATCGCAGCAACTGAAATGACAGGGAAGTGGGCAAAGGAAGAAGCGATATGGATCACCTTAACAAGAGAGGATAGAACCTTGGTGCACGTGGGTGTTGTCTACAGACCCCCGACACAATTGGAGGAACTGGATAAAGATCTGATCGCTGATATTCAAAAGTTGAGGAAGAAAAAAGAGGTGCTGTTGTTGGGAGATTTTAATCTGCCGGATGTAGATTGGAAGGTTCCTTCTGTGAAATCGGAAAGAAGTAGAGAGATTGTGGATGCTTTCCAAAGTGCTCTGCTCAGACAAATGGTGACGGAACCCACAAGGGAGGGAGCGACGTTGGATCTGGTGCTCACGAATGGAGATAGTGTGTCAAATGTCCGAGTGGCTGTGCACCTGGGAAGCAGTGACCATCAAACGGTTTGTTTTGATATAACGGCTCATGTGGTTAGCGGCCACTCTAAACTCAAAGTCCTGGACTTCAAGCGAACTGACTTTAACAAAATGGGGGAATACCTGAGGAAGGAGCTGATGGGCTGCGAGAACGCACAACAGGTGGAAGGACAGTGGTCCAAGCTGAAAGAAGTAATAAACAGGGCCACAGACCTTTATGTAAGGAGAGTAAATAAAAGCAAGAGAAAAAGGAAACCGATATGGTTTTCAAAGCAAGTGGCTGAGAAAATAAAGGCTAAAGAGTTAGCGTTCCAGAAATACAAAAAATCTCAAGTAGAGGAACACGGGGAGGAATACCGGATGAAACTGAAAGAAGCCAAGAGAAAGGTACGTCTGGCGAAGGCGCAAGCAGAAGAACAAATGGCTAGAAATGTACGGAGGGGAGACAAAAACTTCTTCAGGTATATTAGTGAAAGGAGAAAGACTAAAAAGGGGATTGTGAGACTAAAAGATACAGCAAAACGCTATGTAGAAAATGATGAAGAAAAAGCCAATTTGCTAACTAGTGTGAAGAGCAAAGAAACTACAAGCCCCAGAAGGCAGTGCAGCACCAGAGAGATTCAGAACCAAGGATCTACAAAGCCCAGAAGGCAGGGCAACGTCAGAGAAGCCAGGAGCTAAGAAACTACAAGCCCCAGAAGGCAGTGCAGCACCAGCAGACAGATCAGGTGAAGGGAGAAGAATCTATGCAAGGGAGGGAGGAGCCTGGGTGTGATTGGGAGATGGAATCAGATGGGGGAAGGGAGGAGCCCCTAGACCGGGAGGAAGGGGAGGAGAGAATGGAACTGGAGGAGGAGAAAGGAGGGGAGAATGAGGAGGAAATGGAAGTGCTGGGGGAGAGCTCTTAAAGTGAGTTATGAACTGAACTGGGGAGAGTGAATGAAGCCTTGGTGAATTGACCCAGTGGGTGGATGTCAGGTGGTTTTGTGCTGACAAATGAGGGAGGTGGGTCATTAGGTCTAAGAGTGAGAAAGTGACTTAGACTGTAGGAGTGGAACGCTGGATACTACTGGACCAACAGAACAACCTCAAGCTCTGTGCATACTGATGGACTTTACCTCTTGCATACTACCTCTGCTTTTGCCTTTTTGGCATATTCCACACTTGAATGTATTGGACATTTAAGTTCTCTTGTACTGTGCCTTAACCACAACTTGTCAGTTTCTGCTGCCTGGCTGCCTAGTAGTGTAAGACAGAATGCAGGTACATTAGCTATACAGCTTGTAACAGTAGCAGCAAGGCTTGCACATAAGGATTAGCTTGCATGTAGGCATCACATGAATAGATGGCCTTGGAGGGTGTAGACACCCCCACCCTGCATCTCTGAGCCTAACGAACCTTATCTCCTGTGCTAGAAAGGAGCATTGTGTGTGTGTAGAAGAAGATGCTAAGTTTTGTTTCCCTTGCCAGTATCATTTCAGTATTATGACGTGTGTATGTACTGTGAACTACAAATGTGTACTGTAAGAACTATAAATGTTTACTGCGCATGTCCACTGTGATGTATAAGGGGCCTAATGCGCAGGCCCAGCAGGGAAGTATAAATGTAACTGTCAGATGATTTGTGACACACAGTATCCTGAGAGAACTCAGTGCTGTTCATTGCTAGCAATAAAGTTGCATTGCTTTGGAACCAATTTGGCCTTTTGTCTCCTGATTCACTTAGCCTGTTTCATTGGCGAGCCAGCCAGGAGTGACTACAAAAGGGAAAATCGGATTATATTCTTTCCCCTCCCCCATTGCAGTCGGGCCGGGTCATCGATCCCCTCCCGAGAAGGTGGTGAGTGGCCACCGCTGATTTCAGCGTCCATCTCCCGGAGGAGGGCAGATCAATTCTGGCTGACTGGAAAGGGGGCTGCGTGGTTCCGGCAAGGCACCTTTCCGACTCCAGAGAGAAGCGCACCGACGGCGCGGCCTGCGACCACGGCGGACAGGCGAGTATACTCAACGTAGTGACCGAAGAAGAGGCATGATCACCCTCTTTTAGCCAGTGACTAATACGGACTAGGTCCCGAAACTCACTAGGCTTTGGCGAAGAAACCGAACGGGAGGGTTTCTTGTGGCGTATGAAAGTGTGTGAGTGGGCTTGCATTTCCGGACCGGGCGACCGCGTTCTGGTCAGGCCGAGTGTTGACCCTTCCGTGTCTGGTGGAACGAGACCCCTTACTCCTCCACCATCCTTTTCCCCCTTTGTCCGTCTTCTTTCCTTTGGCACTCAGGTTAGGATGGGCGGGGGTGGATCCACACCTCTAGACTTAATGACGGAACACTTTAGCGAAGTGTTCGACCAAGATAAATGTAGTAGGGCCGGGATGATACAGCGATGTCAATTTATGTGGCCTGGGTTGGGGATTGCCGAATGGCCGTCGGAAGGGTCATTTGAGTATGAGAAGGTGGCGGCAGTGATGGATATCGTTATAGTTGAGGGAAACCCAGGCTGTCCCGAGGACATACCGTATATAGAAGCGTGGTTGAATGTAGTCCGGAACCCGCCGGACTGGGCCCAACATAAGGTAGAAAAAGCCGCCCTCATGGTGGTAAACCAGAGGAAGGGGCGGAAAACTAAACTTAAAGCCCTGAAAGCCCTGCAGACCCATGCCTTCACTCTCCAAGCCCCGGCAACCGCTGCCGTTCCGAAGGCCGCAGGGACCGCCCCCACAAGGCCGACTGCCCCTAGCATCGAAGCCGCAGAGACCACGCCCCGTGCTACCACTGCTAAGACAGAGACCACGCCCCGTGCTACCAACACACTTTCCAGAATGAGACCCTTGAAGGAAACCCGAGGGAAAGTTCAGGAATTGCCCGAAAAGGTGCCTCCGAAGGCCCTGATACTTGCTACGACGGAGGCTTACGAAGATGATATTGCGCCCCCTCCCTATGCCCCCATATACCCCGACCTCGCGGACATGGCGGGGGGCCAGAATAACGCCGAGGCCTCCGAGTCAGAGTCGGACGCTGAAGACGCTTCCCGACCAGGCTCGCCCGAGTTAACAGGCCCTGCGACCTCTAGGAAGAGCCAAAGGGTCGTGAAGAAAATCACTCGGTTTCCCCAATCAAGTCCGCGCAACACCCTCCCTTCCAGCCGAAGGGCGGGAATTACTGATCTATACCCGGTCCGGCAATCTACCACCTATACCCCTAACCCGGCAGCAGAAGGGGGCCAGCCCATAGAGTCGACCGTCTACAGTCATGTTCCCTTCTCCAGTGCCAACTTGTATAACTGGAAATTACATGGGCCTTCGTACGACCAGAAACCTGAACAGCTGATAGAATTGGTGGAAGGCATCATATACAGTTATAATCCGACATGGGGGGACCTTAGACAATTGAGTGCCCACATTCTGACCACTGAAGAACGCCGCCTCTTACAACAGAATATGGAGCAAGCCGTCCGGGACGCGAACCCAGGCCATGCCAACTTACAGAACCTCCTAGAGGCGGAAGCACCCACTGCTGCCCCTGCGTGGGACTATCGAACCGCTGAAGGTCAAACCGTCATCCGCCGGTACCAGCAGGCGTACCTGGCGGCCCTTAAGAAGGGAAAACAGAAGGTTACCAATATGGGAAAAATCCACAATGTAGTCCAACAGAAGGACGAAAGTCCAGGGGATTTCCTTGAACGACTTATGGAAGCCTTTAGAAGACATAGTCCAATAAATCCCGAAGATCCCAAGAACCTCCCTACAGTGGTCATGAGTTTTGTCAGTCAGTCAGCACCGGATATACGAAGAAAGCTCCAGAGAACTGAGGGGTTTGAAGGGATAAGCATCAGCCAACTGAAAGCTATAGCTGATCGCGTATTTGGATACCGCGATCAAGAAGAGAAGACTGAAGCCCGGAAGGAGTTGACCAGACGGATGTGTGAGAAGGCAGACGTGTTAGCTACGGTACTGGAAGAACGCCTGGGGTCCAGACCGCGGGGCAGAGGCCGGGGCCGGAGAGGACGAGGAACACGGTCCCCCATAGGACGCAACCAGTGCGCTAACTGCCGAGAAGAAGGGCACTGGTGGGCTGACTGCCCGGAGAAGCCACGAGACCAGAAGAGAGAGGAGGAAAACAACGACCGCCCAAGAGGCCCCAGACGGGGACGGGGCCGCGGCCGGGGACGTGGCGAGCAACAGGAATGGCAGATGGCCCTTGACGCCACCCGGGACCATACTGCATGAAGGGACCGGGAGGGCAGAGTCCCCACTGACCCTCTGGTGGAGATCCGGGTGGGGACGCAATTAATGAAGGCCCTACTAGACACTGGGGCCCAGCAATCTGTTATCACCACTGCCATAGCCCCGGCAACGAAAGAAACCATACCGATTGTGGGGGCCTCCGGGAAGTCCCTCACTGCTCCCCTCCTCAAGGAACGCCAAGTCCAGATCGGAGGGACGATGGTGTCTCACCAGTTCATACATGTCCCCGAATGCCCAGTCCCCTTGATTGGCCGAGACCTACTGTGCAAACTCCAAGCCACCTTGAAGTTTAAGACCACGGGTGAAGTAGAAGCTCATTTTGAAGACCGACCGGTGACGCTCATCTGCCCTGTGCGGGAAGAATGGAGACTACATGCCCCCTTAATTGCAGGCCCTGACGACTGCCGTTACTGCCAGGACACCCCTTTCGCACGGCAGAGGAGAGCCCTAATGGCTGGGGTGCCCAACGTATGGGCAGAGGTGAACCCCGGCGGACTGGCCGTCAACGCCATCCCCATCTGGATTGAACTTAAGCCAAATGCTCAAGTCATCAACCAAGGGCAATACCACATCCCCTATGCAGCCCGGCATAGTATGCAAACTCATCTACAGAAACTCCTTCAACAAGGGGTCCTCAAACCGATCAGATCTGCGTGGAACACCCCACTGCTGCCCGTTAAGAAGCCGGGAACATCAGAGTACAGACCCGTCCAGGACCTGAGGAAAGTCAACAACCAGGTAGCCGACATAGTTGCCCTCGTACCAAACCCCTACTCTATCCTAGCCCAAGTGCCAGCCCAGACCAAGTGGTATAGCGTCATTGATCTGAAAGACGCCTTCTTTTCCATCCCTCTTGCTGTCGACAGCCAGAAGTTGTTTGCCTTCACGTGGGAAGACTTACAGACTGGAAGTAAGCAGCAATTCACATGGACCCGGCTTCCACAGGGATTCAAGAACTCACCTACCCTCTTTGGTGACCAACTTGCACAGGACTTGAGGACGTATCAGGACGAGTATGGGCCGGTCGTTCAATACGTGGACGACCTGTTGGTGGCCCGTGAAACGTACACGGACTGTGCAGAAGCCACCCTTTACCTCTTGAAAACCCTTTCAAGCCAGGGGTACCGAGCCAGCCGGAAAAAGGCCCAGATATGTGAGATCGAAGTCGAGTACCTGGGTTTTCGCCTCCGAGAAGGAACCCGAAGGCTCGGTACCCCCCGAACCCAAGCCATCCGCAACCAACCCACTCCTGCAAATAAGAAGGAATTGCGGGCATTACTAGGAGCAGCTGGGTACTGCCGGATCTGGATCATTAACTTCGCTGTTCTGACCCAAGACTTGTACGCCAAACTGAAAGGACCTGAACTCGAGGGCCAAAACCTCCAGTGGGAAAAACACGAACTGAAAGCCCTTCAGGACCTCAAGGAGGCCCTTGTGGCCCCACCAGCGCTCGGACTGCCAGATGTGACCAAGCCGTTCCACTTGTTCATCAACGAAAAAAAGGGACTGGCACTTGGAGTTCTTACCCAACTGGTCAGTACCTGGCAACGCCCTATAGCATATCTCTCCAAGGGCATGGACAACGTGGCACGAGGATGGCCGGGGTGTCTCCGAAGCATTGCGGCGGCTTGTCTGCTGATACACGAGGCCAATAAACTCACCTTTGGCCAAACCCTCTTTGTGACTACACCCCACACCATCCGCGGCTTACTCGAAAGCCACGGACCCAGATGGATGACCGATTGGTTAAATATCAAGCCCTCCTGTGCGAAAATCCGGAGGTGCGGATCCTGGACACAACCAACCTTAATCCCGCTACCCTCCTTCCGGCCCCTGAACCACCACTCCACGACTGTGAAGAGGTAATGGCCACTGTACATTCTAGCAGACCTGACCTCAAGGACCAACCCTGGCAAGGGGGCATCACCCTATTCACCGATGGAAGCAGCCAAGTAATAGAGATAATTCGAAGAGCTGGCTATGCTGTCGTGTCTGAGGACCATGTGATCAAGGCTATGGCTCTGCAGCCCGGAACGTCAGCCCAGAAAGCGGAACTGATCGCCCTCACCAGAGCCCTCCTGTGGGCTGAAGGAAAAGTTGTTAACATCTACACCGACTCCAAATATGCCTTCCTCACCCTCCAGGTGCACGGGGCCTTGTACAAAGAGAGAGGTTATCTAACCGCTGAAGGGAAGGGACTCGCAAACGCCACTGAGATCTGCCAACTACTCGAGTCAGTATGGAAGCCAAAGAAAGTAGCTGTGATGCATTGCAGGGCCCACACCGGCCGGACGGACCCTATCGCCCGGGGAAATCAACGAGCGGATGATGCTGCAAAAAGGGCAAGTCATCTCCCTTACCTTTCTCATTCCTCTGACCCTGATCGTTCACCTCCCCACAGAGACCCCCACCTATGCCCCACAAGAGACTGAGTGGGCCCGGCAAGAGGGCCTAGAGTCACGCAATGGTTGGTGGGTACTACAGGATGGGCGCATATGGATACCTGAAGCCTTGGCCTGGACGGTGGCCAGGGAGGCCCACAACCGCACCCACCTGGGCAAGGACACTCTGGGGCGCCTGCTCGAGAAGACCTACTACATCAATAAATTGTCACTGTGGACCAAAAATGCCTCCAGCCAATGCGCAACTTGTGCCCGGAATAACCCGAGGACGGGGCCCGGCCCCACGCCAGGACATGTTCTCCGAGGCACTAGTCCGTTCCATGTCTGCCAGATTGACTTTACGCATATGCCCCCAGCCAGGGGCTACAAAGCCATCCTCGTCGCCGTGTGTACCTACACCGGATGGATTGAGGCCCAGCCCACCAGAACGGAAATGGCGAAGGAAGTCACGTCCTTATTGATCCATCACCTCCTGCCGAGATATGGCCTTCCCAGACAGATAAACTCTGACAACGGTCCTGCATTTGCCAGCGAAGTGACACAACAACTCAGTACGAGGCTGGGCCTCGATTGGAAGTTACATTGTGCGTGGAGACCCCAGAGCAGTGGAATAGTGGAGAGAGCTAACCGATCCCTGAAGAACCAGCTAGCTAAGCTATGCCAAGAAGCCAAAGCCAAATGGCCCGACCTGCTCCCACTGGCCTTGCTGCATCTCAGATGCACCCCCAAGGCTACAGGCCTCACTCCCTACGAGATGATGTACGCTAGGCCACCACCCCTACCCTCCTTTCCCGACTCCTTGCAGATACAGGGCGAGAGCTCCTTAGTAAAACAGATGAAGGCCCTACGCGAGGTAGTGCAGGACATCCAACAGTACACCGAGAGTGTAGGTCCCCTGGTCCTCACTAGTCCTACACACCAGTTTAGGGTGGGGGATGAAGTCTGGGTAAAGGAGTGGGATGAATCTGACTGTCTAAAGCCCAAGTGGAAAGGGCCCTCCCTTGTTCTCCTAACCACCCCAACCGCTGTTAAAATTGCAGGAAGTCCCGTGTGGATACATTGGACCAGGTTGAAACCCACTGCACCTACCGGCGGCACACCTAAAGGTTGGACTGCCCGTCAACATCCTGACGCTCCACTACGGCTGACCCTAACGAGGAAGTGAACCAGGTCCATGCCTACCCAGCAACAGAAGCTCAGCTATTGGACCCACTGCGTCTTTGGCTCCCTGTTTATTGGAGCCGTCATTCTAAGTCTCATAATCTTCCTACTGCAGAGGTTGGGAAACCTCCCCCCATACATATGATGTTGAAGATACTCTTCATAATCCTCCTCTGCCCATCCTCGAACCAGCCTACCACCCTGAGCCAGAACTGTACTGAGTGCTTGCGCTCAGTACGCCATCGCATAGAGGGGGGATATCACCTGGTCACCACCCTCATCCATCAGTCACAGCCTCCGGAAGGCAATTGCCGACCCCTTCCGGTTTGTGCCATTACGACCCCGACTGGACTCCAACAGTTTCACAGGTGCCTCCAGAGCAACTTCACTATCTGCCACAGCCCAGTCAAGCCAAGATACTATAATGTCACCCTCAGTGTGGGGCTCCCCCAGTACGTCGGGTCTATGAAAGCCCAGGGAGATGGCGTCCTGTATTACGTAAATTCCACCCGCATTATTGCCGGTGGTACTCAAACTGTAGCCACCCTTACCTTCGACGTTTGTGTTGCTATAGACAGACACCCCTGGTCCCACAAGTGCAGAAATCTAGCTTGGCGCAAGGCCTACGCAAATGATCACAAGTATGTTTGCCCCCTGACCTTAGACGGAAGATATGGATCTCCTTGGTCTTGGCTACCTTGTGCAGCAGACACCCGGACCTCGGGATGGGAACGAGTGTGTGCCTACACCGGAGGCGGATACCCCGGATGTCCCGGTCTAGGTGAAATTCGCAGAGGCTCTGACAACACCGTGCTCCTTGAATGGCCGCTAAGGGGACCTGGAACCCCCTGGAGACAAACTTGGGGTTTTGGCATCGACGGGGCCGGAGCGGACCCTATGACCTTCATCACTATCAGCCAGAGCCTTGAGGAGAAGGCACCCACCCACTATCAGACCACGGTAGTCGGGTACCAGGACGTATTCGACGAGATTGCTCGCGCTGAGGAGGCAGCGACTAAGTTCCCCATTTCTCCCGAAGCTCGGAACATGTTCCTCAACCTGGCCGAAAACATTGCCCTCTCCTTAGGAATTGCCAACTGTTTCGTCTGTGGAGGCACCGACATGGGTGAGCAATGTCCCTGGGAAGCAAAGGAGATTCACCAGCACATGTGGGACGCCCTTAACGCCACCAACATTACCTTTCCCCGGTGTCCGAGGCCTTATGAATGGGCCCTGAGGACCAACATCATAGGTACCCTCTGCGCTAGCCGGGCTCCCTCGAAGCACTATTCCGTCCCAGTGGGAGATTCCGCTTGCACGGGGGTCCTTCAGTTTAATGGAAGCCGAACCACCTGGTGGCAAACGGACAACCTGCCCGCCCCGGTGCCCATTTGGACTGAACCCACACTGAATACGACCTGGACATACGGGGGAAACGCCTCCCTTAAATGGATAGCTCCGGAGGGCTACTACTACATTTGTGGTCGCAGGGCCTATGAACAGCTCCCAGCCCGCTGGTACGGTACCTGTCTTTTGGGCACTGTCCGTCCTAGTTTCTTCCTCCTGCCCCTGCGCGTAGGCGAGACGTTAGGTATACCTCTGTATATGGAGAAGGGGCCTGGAAACATGGGCAGACGAAAACGGTCCCCTCGAGACACCAAACCCAAGGTCCAGATAGGAGACTGGAAGGATAACGAGTGGCCACCAGAACGTATCATTCATTACTATGGACCGGCCACATGGGCTGAAGATGGCACATATGGGTATCGTACTCCTATCTACATGCTGAATCGCATTATCCGTCTGCAGGCAGTGCTCGAAATACTCACTAACGACTCGGCCCTTGCCCTTAACATCCTGGCACGCCAAAACACCAAATTGATTACCGCGGTTTACCAGAATCGCCTGGCTCTTGACTACCTCTTGGCCCAGGAGGGAGGGGTGTGCGGCAAATTCAATCTCAGCAACTGCTGCCTACAAATTGATGACCAGAGTCACGTCATCAGAGAGATTACTGACCGGATGGTGAAATTGGCTCACGTCCCCGTCCAAACTTGGAACAGTGCCTGGGATTGGACATCCTCTTTAACCAACTGGCTACCGACCTCTGGGAGTCTCAAGAGCCTCCTTGTTATGGGTGGCCTGTTCTTGTTGTCCTGCCTATTAATACCTTTGTCTCTCCCCTTTGTTTTTAGGTGTCTCCGTTCCACCATGGAAAGCATCGCTGACCGCCGAGCAGCCACCCAACTCATGGCTCTCCAGATGTATTCTCCCATCCCCCAATCCGATGTGGACGAAGCAGAATTTTGTGGATGAAGCAGAATTTTGTTCTTTCGAGGCACTTCACGGGCCAATGCCCTTGTGACAGCACAAGCCCGGCTACAAAGGGGGGGGGGGATTCCACTAGGGACCCTCCGTCTCAACCCCGGCGAAGCAACCAGCGGCTGCGCAAGGGTCTAGGGCTCCCTTTTTGCCTCCCTGCTAACGCTTCTTGTCTCTCTTCCCTTTCAGGCTTCTGGAGATGATACTCTCCACCAGAATGGATGTTCAAGTATCAAGAGGGGGGAATTGTAGGAGTGGAACGCTGGATACTACTGGACCAACAGAACAACCTCAAGCTCTGTGCATACTGATGGACTTTACCTCTTGCATACTACCTCTGCTTTTGCCTTTTTGGCATATTCCACACTTGAATGTATTGGACATTTAAGTTCTCTTGTACTGTGCCTTAACCACAACTTGTCAGTTTCTGCTGCCTGGCTGCCTAGTAGTGTAAGACAGAATGCAGGTACATTAGCTATACAGCTTGTAACAGTAGCAGCAAGGCTTGCACATAAGGATTAGCTTGTACGTAGGCATCACATGAATAGATGGCCTTGGAGGGTGTAGACACCCCCACCCTGCATCTCTGAGCCTAACGAACCTTATCTCCTGTGCTAGAAAGGAGCATTGTGTGTGTGTAGAAGAAGATGCTAAGTTTCGTTTCCCTTGCCAGTATCATTTAAGTATTATGACGTGTGTATGTACTGTGAACTACAAATGTGTACTGTAAGAACTACAAATGTTTACTGCGCATGTCCACTGTGATGTATAAGGGGCCTAATGCGCAGGCCCAGCAGGGAAGTATAAATGTAACTGTCAGATGATTTGTGACACACAGTATCCTGAGAGAACTCAGTGCTGTTCATTGCTAGCAATAAAGTTGCATTGCTTTGGAACCAATTTGGCCTTTTGTCTCCTGATTCACTTAGCCTGTTTCAAGACCATATTGCCATTGAATGGAACTGTTTAATTTCATTTCTAAGATGAACTGTGTTTGAAGGCAATGCTAAACTAAACTGTGTTTGAAAGCAGTGCTAAAACTGAATTGAGGAGGAAAACATTGCTAACTGAACTGAATTGTGAGCAGTGCTCATTAACTATGGGAAAGAGCAGTGCTACTAAGTACTGGATTAGAAGCAGTGCTGGAGAAAACCCTATTGAAAGCAGGGCCAAAGTGAACTGTGTGGAAATCAGGCCCAAGCTGAACTATATTGCAAGCAGGGTTCAAATGAACTGTGTTTAAAAGTGGAGCTACACTGAGGAGAGGGAAAGGCCTGTGAAGCCTTAAAGCAGAGTAAATGTACTCTGGAGATAATAAAGCACTTCTGGTGATTTGCCTGTTGTCCGGAGACCCTGATTGCAGATTGTCGACTCGTGAGTGAAGGGCGTGCTCGGTAAAGAAAGGAAGAGACTGAGAAAGAGTGGTGCGGATCTGGCGGCTGAGCATGACATATTATGGTGGCAGTGGTGGGATCACAGTGAACCTCCACGGGAAGGAGTAGTGTCCTGGAAGGAGTGGAGTGAGTTCCGGACCAGACCAGTCAAGCAGTCGGAGCGAGGTGAAGGAGTCCTGGAGGTTTCGGAAGCCCGTCGTGTGGGCCAACGCTGACAAAGGCGTATTACTCGCCTACCCAGGTAAAGGGTACCTAGGGAGGAGGCGAGGGAGGATACAGTAATTGGGGAAGCACAGTTTCTGTGCAGTGGAAAAGAGTTTGTGAGATACCGCACTTGGGTGGTTGTTTTTCTGTCTTTTTGCAGGTGCGGGGAATCCGGTGAAGGATATGGATCCCAAAGAGCTGTTTGCGTTTATGACGCATCAATTTCAGAAACAGCAAGAGATGGCCCATCAGCTGTTGGAGGAGTCGTTGGCGGCTTCCCGGGCGCAGCAGCAACCTCTCTTGGACTTATTTCAGGAGTTGCTTCGAGGTGGAGGACGGTTGTCTGACAGGGGGCTGGATGGAAGAGTGGACCGAGCGGAAGGAGCGGTGGGAGTAGGAGGACTTCCCGGAGTGAACTGGCTGCCGTGGGGTAAGCTGACTGAGTCGGACAATATTGAAGATTACTTAGGGGCATTTGAAAGGGTGGCGGTGGCTGCAGGGTGGCCCCGGGAACAATGGACAATTCGATTAGCCCCTGCGCTGTCTGGTGAGGCCTTGGCCGCCTTTAGGGCTTTGCCTACACTGGAGGTGGCGGACTATACCAAATTGAAAGAAGCTATTCTGGACAGGTATGGAGTGAGCCGCCACACATATAGAAGGCGATTCAGAGAATTACGCTGGGTGGAGAGTGAAACACCCCGGGCGTTGGCTCAAAAGCTTTTGGATTTAGCAGGAAAGTGGTTAGAGCCTGAAAAGAGAACTATGCATCAGGTAATGCAAGAGCTTGTGCTGGAACAATTTTTGGAGGCACTACCTGAAAAGTTTCGGGTGAATTTGATAAAGAAGGGGTGTATGTCGCTTGAGGAGGCCATTAAAAGCATGGAATGCTTCCTGGAGGCCCAGCGGTGTGAAGGGGGAGGGGGACGAATGGGGGAGAAAGTGGCAAGAGTAACAGGGGCCAGACCTTCAGTGAATGAGGAGAGAATGTGTTACCGGTGTGGAAGGAAAGGATATCTGAGGAGGGACTGTTTTGCTAAACTAGGGTTCACCTCGTACTCCCAAGGGCCAGTGGTGAAGCAATTGAGGCAAGCAGTGGAGATATGTGGGGTCTGGGTCAATGCTCTGCTAGATTCAGGGGTGGATCAGACCATGCTGTCTCGGGCCCTGTGGGAAAGAATAAAGGGAAAGAGGGGAGTATGTAATGATAATAGGGGCCGGGAGGTTAGCATTCAGTGTGTTCACGGGGCTACCACTACATATCCCCTTAAGCGGGTTAGTATAAAAGGTCCTTCAGGGTCACACTGGGTATGGGTGGCAATATTACCCCGGCTACCTCAGGAACTAATTTTGGGGAGGGATTGGCCCCCATTTGTGCACTGTTTAAGAGAAAAGGAAGGGTTGGTCGTTACTCGGGGGCAGAGGAAAGAGCAAGAAGGAGTAGAGCAAAACTTGTCACATATTTTTCCCTTTCATTTGGAGGTACTAGGGGCACCTGGGAAGACGCGGGAGTCAGGGCAAGTAAAAAAATTAACGCAGAGGCACAGGACTCAGACAATGAAAGGGATTGAGCAGGGAGGGGAGTTTCCGGAGGATCCTGAGGAGTTGTTGAGCAGGTTCCCTTATTTTAGCAGGGAACAGGAGTCAGATCTCACATTGAAATATGCCTGGGAACGGGCGAGGGAGCCGGTGGGGGGCACACAGGGACCCAAGTTTGTGATAGAGAAGGGTTTACTGTTTAGGGTGATGCCAGCTGAGGGCAGTGAGGAGGAGATTAAACAACTTATTGTACCTAGGGGATTCCGGAAGTTGGTGTTACAGTTAGCGCATGACCATCCTCTGGGAGGACATAAAGGGATCCAGAATACAGTGAAACAGTTACTAGGGCGGTTTTACTGGCCTGGGGTATATAAAGAGGCAGAGGAATACTGTAAATCCTGTGTGGTATGCCAGAAGCTGACAGAGAAAGGGCCTAGGCCTGCTCCATTGCACCCTCTTCCCCGAATTGAGAATCCGTGTGGGAGGTTGGCAATGAATATTATCGGTCCCCTACTTAAATCCAGGAGAGGGTTTTCTTATATTCTGGTGATTGTTGATATGGCTACCCGTTTCCCCTGGGCCATACCCTTGCGAAATATCTCGGCAAAGGTGATTGCTGCGGAGCTGATTCGACTCTTTTGTGAGGTTGGTTTTCCTAGGGAGGTGTTAACTGATAGAGGCACCAATTTTCTTTCTCGCACCCTGGTCCAGGTTTGGGAGGCTTTTGGCATTAAACACATTTGTACTTCAGCCTATCACCCTCAAACCAACGGCCTAGTGGAGAGGTTCAACAAAACTTTGAAGATGTTGTTAAGGAAGGGGTTAGGATCACACTATGAGAACTGGGATCAACTTTTGCCTTTTGCATTGTATGTATCTAGGGAATGTGTGCAGGCTTCCCTAGGAGTATCCCCCTTTGAATTATTATATGGGAGGGCCCCAAGGGGAGTGTTGGATATTCTCCGGGAACAGTGGGTACCGCCGGAACGGGAGGATAAGACGGTAGTAGAATATCTTCATGATTTGAAAGGGCGGTTATGGAGGTTAGGCACTTATTCCCGGGGTAATCTAGAGAAAACCCAAAGTTATCAGAAGACGCATTATGATCAGGGAGCGCAGGTCAGAGTATTTCAGGAAGGGGATAAGGTGGTGGTTAGGGTCCCGGATAATCCACATAAATTTTTAAGTAAATGGAAGGGACCCTGTACGGTGAGGAGACGGTTGGGCCCGGTCACTTATGAGGTATTGAATGAGCGAGGGAAGCCTCAGACCTATCATGCGAACTTACTCCAGACTTGGCAGGAAAGGAAAGCCTATTGGGCAAAAGGGGAGGAGGAATTGGAGGAGGACTTAGGACCGCAGATATCGGAGATCTTTATTCCTAGGGAAGTGACAGTGGGAGACAGCTTAGAGGGTCCCCAGAAGGAACAGATGCAAGCTCTGTTGCTGGAGTTTCAGGATGTTCTCACAGCGTGTCCTGGGGAGACACACTTAATCGTACATGAAATTGAGACGGAAAAAGGGAGGGTGGTTCGTCAGCGGCCTTATAGGTTATCCCCAGGTAAAAAGCAGGAGGTAGTTAAACAAGTGGAGGAAATGCTGGACTTTGGGGTGATCGAGGAATCCTTTAGTCCGTGGGCGAGTCCGGTGGTGCTAGTGCCTAAGAGGGATGGATCCTGGCGTTTTTGTATTGATTTTCGGCGAGTTAATGCGCTGTCTGTGCCAGACGCTTATCCTATGCCTCGTATTGAGGATTTGATAGATAGGCTGGGTTCGGCACAGTTCTTGTCTACTCTTGACTTAACTAAGGGGTACTGGCAAATTCCCTTATCGAGGAAGGCTCGGCCTAAGACCGCTTTTTGCACCCCGCTTGGGTTGTTTCAATTCAAGCGAATGCCATTTGGCTTAAATTCGGCTGCGGCTTCTTGCCAACGCCTGCTGGACAGAGTATTGAGATCACACCAGGAATATGCTGCTGCATATTTGGATGATGTAATCATTCATAGTCCAGATTGGGAGACTCATGTAGTCCAGGTTAGGGGGGTATTGCAATCTTTTCGGGAAGCAGGTCTCACCCTTAACCCTCAAAAATGCCATTTTGCCCAGCGAGAGGTAAAATACTTGGGCTATCGGGTAGGAAATGGACAGGTTAAGCCATTGTGTGATAAGGTGAAAAGTATTCAGGAGTTTCCCCTTCCTACAAATAAGAAAGCGCTAAGAAGTTTTTTGGGATTGATAGGTTATTACAGAAGATTTATACCTCACTTTGCCTCTCGAGCCGCCCCCTTGACAGATATGTTGAAGGGTAATAGACCGAATCAGCTCCGGTGGCAGGAGGACTCGGAAAGGGTATTTGCGGGGATGCGGTCAGCATTATGCCAGGAGCCTCTACTTAAAGCAGTGGACTTTGAGAAACCTTTTGTATTGCATACTGATGCATCTGGGGTAGGATTAGGTGCGGTGTTATCACAAGTGCATGAGGGAGAGGAGCACCCGATTATGTACTTGAGCAGGAAGCTTCTCCCTCATGAAACTAGATATGCCACGATTGAAAGGGAATGCCTGGCAGTTAAGTGGGCGATACAAGCCTGTGAGTTCTATCTTGAGGGGCGTCCCTTTAAGCTGGTCACGGATCATGCCCCCTTAAAGTGGCTGGGTCAGATGAAGAACCATAATGCTAGATTGATGAGGTGGTATTTGGCGTTGCAACCATTTCAGTTTCAGGTGGAACATCAAGCAGGGAAATTAATGCAGCATGTTAATGTTCTGTCTAGGATTGCTAGTCCTGTAGTAAAGGAAGGAAAAAACAAACGGACTAGCAATCGTTTGACTGGGGGGGTATGTGAAGAGCAAAGAAACTACAAGCCCCAGAAGGCAGTGCAGCACCAGAGAGATTCAGAACCAAGGATCTACAAAGCCCAGAAGGCAGGGCAACGTCAGAGAAGCCAGGAGCTAAGAAACTACAAGCCCCAGAAGGCAGTGCAGCACCAGCAGACAGATCAGGTGAAGGGAGAAGAATCTATGCAAGGGAGGGAGGAGCCGGGGTGTGATTGGGAGATGGAA
Organism: Microcaecilia unicolor; assembly: GCF_901765095.1. Classification (NCBI taxonomy): domain Eukaryota; kingdom Metazoa; phylum Chordata; class Amphibia; order Gymnophiona; family Siphonopidae; genus Microcaecilia; species Microcaecilia unicolor. Next base: position 234,646,983 of record NC_044036.1, read on the forward strand.
TCAGATGGGGGAAGGGAGGAGCCCCTAGACCGGGAGGAAGGGGAGGAGAGAATGGAACTGGAGGAGGAGAAAGGAGGGGAGAATGAGGAGGAAATGGAAGTGCTGGGGGAGAGCTCTTAAAGTGAGTTATGAACTGAACTGGGGAGAGTGAATGAAGCCTTGGTGAATTGACCCAGTGGGTGGATGTCAGGTGGTTTTGTGCTGACAAATGAGGGAGGTGGGTCATTAGGTCTAAGAGTGAGAAAGTGACTTAGACCATATTGCCATTGAATGGAACTGTTTAATTTCATTTCTAAGATGAACTGTGTTTGAAGGCAATGCTAAACTAAACTGTGTTTGAAAGCAGTGCTAAAACTGAATTGAGGAGGAAAACATTGCTAACTGAACTGAATTGTGAGCAGTGCTCATTAACTGTGGGAAAGAGCAGTGCTACTAAGTACTGGATTAGAAGCAGTGCTGGAGAAAACCCTATTGAAAGCAGGGCCAAAGTGAACTGTGTGGAAAGCAGGCCCAAGCTGAACTATATTGCAAGCAGGGTTCAAATGAACTGTGTTTAAAAGTGGAGCTACACTGAGGAGAGGGAAAGGCCTGTGAAGCCTTAAAGCAGAGTAAATGTACTCTGGAGATAATAAAGCACTTCTGGTGATTTGCCTGTTGTCCGGAGACCCTGATTGCAGATTGTCGACTCGTGAGTGAAGGGCGTGCTCGGTAAAGAAAGGAAGAGACTGAGAAAGAGTGGTGCGGATCTGGCGGCTGAGCATGACAATAGATACTTTTGTTCTGTTTTCACTGAAGAAAATCCTGGGGAAGGACCGAGAGGGACTGGCAAAAGTACACCTGAGAATGAAGTGGATAGAGCACCGTTCACGGAAGAGAGTGTGTATGAACAACTTGGAAAGCTAAAGGTGGACAAAGCCATGGGGCCGGACGGGATCCACCCCAGAATACTGAGGGAGCTCAGAGAGGTTCTGGCGGGTCCTCTTAAAGATTTGTTTAATAAATCCTTGGAGACGGGACAGGTTCCGAGGGATTGGAGAATGGCGGAGGTGGTCCCTCTTCACAAAAGTGGTGATAGGGAAGAAGCTGGAAACTACAGGCCGGTAAGCCTCACTTCAGTTATTGGAAAAGTAATGGAAGCTATGCTGAAGGAAAGGATAGTGAATTTCCTGGAAGCCAATAAGTTGCAAGATCCGAGACAACATGGTTTCACCAAAGGGAAATCGTGCCAAACGAATCTCATTGAATTCTTTGACTGGGTGACAGGAGAATTAAATCAAGGACGTGCTATGGATGTCATCTACTTAGATTTCAGCAAGGCTTTTGACACGGTTCCCCACAGGAGGCTCTTGAATAAACTAGAAGGGCTGAAGATAGGACCCGAAGTGGTGAACTGGATTAGGAACTGGTTGACAGGCAGACGCCAGAGGGTGGTGGTAAATGGAGTTCGCTCGGAGGAGGGAAAGGTGAGTAGTGGAGTGCCTCAGGGATCGGTGCTGGGGCCCATTCTGTTCAATATATTTGTGAGTGACATTGCCGAAGGGTTAGAAGGTAAAGTTTGTCTTTTTGTGGATGACACCAAGATTTGCAACAGAGTGGACACCCCGGAGGGAGTGGAAAACATGGAAAAAGATCTGAAGAAGTTGGAAGAATGGTCTAACGTTTGGCAATTAAAATTCAATGCGAAGAAATGCAAAGTGATGCACTTAGGGAGTAGAAATCCAAGGGAGGCGTATGTGTTAGGTGGGGAGAGCCTGATAGACATGGACGGGGAGAGGGATCTTGGGGTGATAGTATCTGAGGACCTGAAGGCGATGAAACAGTGCGACAAGGCGGTGGCCGTAGCGAGAAGGTTGCTAGGCTGTATAGAGAGAGGTGTGACCAGCAGAAGAAAGGAGGTTTTAATGCCCCTGTATAAGACATTGGTGAGGCCCCACCTGGAGTATTGTGTTCAGTTTTGGAGGCCGTACCTTGCGAAGGATGTTAAAAAAATGGAAGCGGTGCAAAGAAAAGCTACGAGGATGGTATGGGAGTTGCGTTCCAAGACGTATGAAGAGAGACTTGCTGACCTGAACATGTATACTCTGGAGGAAAGGAGGAACAGGGGTGATATGATACAGACGTTCAAATATTTGAAAGGTATTAATCCGCAAATGAATCTTTTCTGGAGATGGAAAGGCGGTAGAACGAGAGGACATGAAATGAGATTGAAGGGGGGCAGACTCAGGAAAGATGTCAGGAAGTATTTCTTCACGGAGAGGGTGGTGAATGCTTGGAATGCCCTCCCGTGGGAGGTGGTGGACATGAAAATGGTAACGGAATTCAAACATGCGTGGGATAGGCATAAAGGAATCCTGTGCAGAAGGAATGGATCCACAGAAGCTTAGCTGAAATTGGGTGGCGGGGGGAAGAGGGGTTGGTGGTTGAGAGGCTAGGATAGGGGAGGGCAGACCTATACGGGGTCTGTGCCAGAGCCGGTGATGGGAGGCGGGACTGGTGGTTGGGAGGCGGGAAATACTGCTGGACAGACTTATACGATCTGTGCCCTGAAAAAGACAGGTACAAATCAAGGTAAGGTATACACATATGAGTTTATCGTGGGCAGACTAGATGGACCTTGCAGGTCTTTTTCTGCCGTCATCTACTATGTTACTATGTTACTATGATTGGGTCCTCAGCTAGTTTGGGTCCCAGGTGTAAGGCAACTCTGAACTTGCATCACATTATGAATAGTGTCTGCCGATTCCAATTGATTCTCAGTGGAAGTGGTCAATTAGTATTGATGTGATACGGAGCACCTTACCTGTCACCTGATAATAACAATATGTATCATTCATGTTTTAGGTGACGCAGGATATAGCTATTGTGCCTGACTTCTCATGCCAGTGTGTCATCCCACAACGCCTGGAGAACAGCGGTATAATGAGGCACACGTAGAAGGGCATAATTGAAAGGGACGCCCAAGTTTTGTTGAGGTCATCCTCGCAAAATGTCCCGATGGAGGGACGGGGAAACCTGTATTATCGAAACAAGATGGATGTCCATCTTTCATTTCGATAATACGGTCAGGGACGCCCAAATCTTGACATTTTGGTCGTCCTTAGAGATGGCCATCCCTAGACTTGGTCGTTTCTGATTTTTGGCGATAATGGAAACCAAGGACGCCCATCTCAGAAACGTCCAAATGCAAGCTCTTTGGTCGTGGGAGAAGCCAGCATTTGTAGTGCACTGTTCCCCCTGACATGCCAGGTGTCACGTTTTCAAGGCAGGAACTGGGTTCGTGAGCCCTTGGGCCACTGCCAAGGAGTGGCAGTGGCAGGCAAAACCACCCCACCCAGGGATAAGGCAGAACTCTGACAGGGCCAGCTAGACTTCACCTGCACTTGACCACCGTTCCTCAGGAGTTGAGCCCCTGGGTGCAGGTGGCCGGCAGGACTTACCGGACAGGGCAGGAACTGGAAACCAGCAGGATACACACAGGGTCTAGATTACACAGGGAGAATAGGCAGAATACTAAACTAGGACTCTTAGACAGACAAGAGACAGAACTGAAACCTTTCAGGTGCTGTGGAGGACTTGCAGCTCATCTGCATATCCTTACAGCCTTCTCCGGGGTGACACCCAAGTCCACTCCGATCCACTCAGGGCCTCCCCTCGAGGTGCCGCGCGGGGCATTTTTCTCTTTACATCTAATCTTGCTAAAGTACCTCAGTCATTTATGGCCCCTATTCATATTCTCTTCCTAGCCCTGTCCCTTCCTAATCTTTTCCCTCACCCCCTACCTCTCTCCGCTACAGGAACTCACTGCCCATCCATCGACTTCATCACCTCACCTTCTCTCCTACCCTCTTCCTCCCTCTTGGCTTTTAATCTCCGCCTCTTTCTTCCGTCCATTTTGCCTTCCCCATTCCACCTAAATTCCTCTCGCCTTCGACGCCTTCGTGGCCACATCTCTCCTACTCTCCTCCGCTCTCTTTTACTCCTTCTCTTACTCTCAGCCGGTGACATCAATCCCAATCCTGGCCCCCCTCACCAACTATTATCCCAACTCTACAGATCTCACCGCGACCTCTCTAACCTCATCTCTATTTCTCTACTCCCCTCCTTTTCTCTGCCCTTCTCTTGCGCCCTATGGAATGCCCGCTCTATCTGTAACAAACTCGCCTATATCCATGACCTCTTTATCTCGCGTCACCTCCATCTGCTCGCCATAACAGAAACCTGGCTCTGCCCTGATGACTCTGCTTCAGTCGCAGCCCTGTGCCATGGCGGTTATCTATTTTCACATACTCCTCGCCCTGCTGGGCGTGGGGGCGGTGTTGGACTACTTCTCTCTCCCTCCTCCAGATTTCAACCCCTTCTTCCACCTCAATCTCACTGTTTTTCCTCCTTTGAAGTCCACTCTATCCGCCTTTTCTCTCCTCTGCCTCTTCGAATAGCGGTCATTTATCGTCCCCCTGATAAGTCCCTTTCATCCTTTCTCAGTGACTTTGATGCCTGGCTTGCCTTCTTCCATGATCCTTCCTCCCCCTCTCTCATCCTTGGTGACTTTAATATTCCTGCTAATGATCCTTCCAACTCTTATATTTCCAAGTTACTCACTTTAACGTCCTCCTTTAATCTCCAACTATGCTCCACCTCCCCCACTCATCAAAATGGTCACTGTCTTGATCTCATCTTCTCCTCCAACTGTTCACCCAATAGTTTTCTTGCCTCTGATCTTCCCTCCTCTGATCACCATCTTATAACTTTCACACTTAAATCTCCTCCCTCCCAGTCCCGTCCTATCTTATCTAATTTATCTAGTAATCTTCACGATATTGACCCTTCATCTCTATCCTCCCATGTTTCAAACCTCCTCTCTACTGTGGCACCATCCACATTTGTCAACGAGGCTGTTTCTTCTTACAACAATACTCTATCCTCTGCCTTAGACACTCTTGCACCTTTGATGACCCGCCCTGTAAGGCGTACAAAACCCCAACCTTGGCAGACTTCTAATATCCGCTACCTACGTTCCTGTACCCGCTCCGCCGAACGCCTCTGGCGGAAATCTCGGGCCCTTGCTGATTTCTTACACTTTAAGTTCATGCTGACCTCATTCCAATCTGCTCTTTTACGTGCCAAACAGGATTATTATATCCAACTGACCAACTCTCTTGGCTCTAATCCTCGACTTCTCTTCACCACATTGAACTCTCTCCTCAAGGTGCCCCCTCCCCCAACTCCCCCTTCATTATCTCCTCAGACCCTTGCTGAATTCTTTCACAACAAGGTTCAAAAGATAAACCTTGCTTTCTCTACCTTACCACCTCTCCCTCCACTAGTCCGTTCCCCTCTCTCTCCTTCCCCTCATTCCCTTTCCTCCTTTCCTGAAGTTACTATTGAGGAAACTACACTTCTCCTTTCTTCCTCAAAATGTACCACCTGTTCCTCTGATCCCATTCCCACCCACCTTCGTAATGCCATCTCTCCTGCTCTTATTCCTTTTATCTGTCACATTCTCAACCTCTCACTTTCCACTGCGACTGTCCCTGCTGCCTTTAAACATGCTGTGGTCACACCTCTCCTTAAGAAACCTTCACTCGACCCTACTTGTCCCTCTAATTACCGACCCATCTCCCTCCTTCCTTTTCTCTCCAAATTACTTGAGCGTGCTGTTCACCGCCGCTGCCTTGATTTTCTCTCCTCACATGCTATTCTTGACCCACTACAATCTGGTTTTCGCCCTCTCCACTCAACCGAAACTACGCTTACTAAAGTCTCCAATGACCTATTACTGGCTAAATCCAGAGGTCAATATTCCATCCTCATTCTTCTTGATCTTTCCGCTGCTTTTGACACTGTTGATCACAGCATACTTCTCAATACCCTGTCCTCACTTGGATTCCAGGGCTCTGTCCTTTCCTGGTTCTCTTCCTACCTCTCCCTCCGCACCTTTAGTGTTCACTCTGGTGGATACTCTTCGACTTCTATCCCTCTGCCTGTTGGCGTACCTCAGGGTTCTATTCTTGGTCCCCTCCTCTTTTCTATCTACACTTCTTCCCTTGGTTCATTAATCTCATCCCATGGCTTTTCCTACCATCTCTATGCTGATGACTCCCAAATCTACCTTTCTACCCCTGATATCTCACCTTGCATCCAAACCAAAGTTTCAGCGTGCTTGTCTGACATTGCTGTCTGGATGTCTCAACGCCACCTGAAATTAAATATGACCAAAACCGAGCTTCTCATTTCCCCCCCCAAACCCACCTCCCCGCTCCCCCCATTTTCTATTTCTGTTGATGGCTCTCTCATTCTCCCTGTCTCCTCAGCTCGAAAACTTGGGGTCATCTTTGACTCTTCTCTCTCCTTCTCTGCTCATATCCAGCAGATTGCCAAGACATGTCGTTTCTTTCTTTACAACATCCGTAAAATCCGCCCCTTTCTTTCCGAGCACTCTACCAAAACCCTCATCCACACCCTTGTCACCTCTCGTTTAGACTACTGCAATCTGCTTTTTGCTGGCCTCCCACTTAGTCACCTCTCCCCTCTCCAGTCGGTTCAAAACTCTGCTGCCCGTCTCATCTTCCGCCAGGGTCGCTTTACTCATACTACCCCTCTCCTCAAGACCCTTCACTGGCTCCCTATCCATTTTCACATCCTGTTCAAACTTCTTCTACTAACCTATAAATGTACTCACTCTGCTGCTCCCCAGTATCTCTCCACACTCGTCCTTCCCTACACCCCTTCCCGTGCACTCCGCTCCATGGATAAATCCTTCTTATCTGTTCCCTTCTCCACTACTGCTAACTCCAGACTTCGCGCCTTCTGTCTCGCTGCACCCTACGCCTGGAATAAACTTCCTGAGCCCCTACGTCTTGCCCCATCCTTGGCCACCTTTAAATCTAGACTGAAAGCCCACCTCTTTAACGTTGCTTTTGACTCGTAACCACTTGTAACCACTCGCCTCCACCTACCCTCCTCTCTTCCTTCCCGTTCACATTAATTGATTTGATTTGCTTACTTTATTTATTTTTTGTCTATTAGATTGTAAGCTCTTTGAGCAGGGACTGTCTTTCTTCTATGTTTGTGCAGCGCTGCGTATGCCTTGTAGCGCTATAGAAATGCTAAATAGTAGTAGTAGTAACTGAAAGCTGCAAGCAGCCACTGAAACAGGGAACAAACACTGATAGACAAGAGACAGAACTGAAAGCTGCCAGGCAGCCACTGAACAAGAAACACAGACAAGCTAAGAACTACACACCAAAATACAAACAAGAAACAAGACTGGGAAACAAGCAATACAGTACAAGAAGTTACACAAAGACTAAACTAGAATCAGGCAAGAATTACAGACTATAAACTGGACTAGGCAGAAGCACAACAAGCACCAACAAACCAGGGCCTTAGGTGATTCAAAGGCAAAGGCAGAAAGCTTCCAAATGGCTAATAAGCCCAGCAGCAGCTGAGATTCAGCTGCAGCAATCACAAGGCAGCTACGGGTGCTGTGCATGCTCAAACAAGACAAGCAAGGCTGGCAGGCCGGAAGATCCGGACTGGACTGGGCTGAAGTCTGGAACGGGAAACAGCACACAGGCAATCCAATGCAGCCACCAGGTCTGGCCACCAGAGGGCAAGAGGAACACAAACCAAGACACAGGCAGAAAGCATACTGCAGCACAGAGAGGCTTAACACACACAGGTGCAGTATAGTGGAGTAATCAGAGCCATGCTGGAAGCAGTCAGCACACAGAGACAGAGACAGAGCTAACTTAGAAAGACCAGACAGAAGCCAGCTTAGAAGCTGACCGCCAGCAATAAGGTAAGCCTGAGAGGGGTCACGACCACAGACATGACACCAGGACACCAACCGGGCACCCTAGGGGGCACTGCAGTGGACTTCTTAAAATGCTCCCAGGAACATAGCTCCCTTACCTCGTCCACTGAGCCCACCAAACCCCCCCTAAAACCCACTACCCACAACTGTACACCACTACCATAGCCCTTAGGGGTGAAGGGGGGCACCCAGATGTGGGTACAGTGGGTTTCTGGTGGGTTTTGGAGGGCTCGCTGTTTCCGCCACAAACGTAACAGGTAGGGAGGGGGATGGGCCTGGGTACGCCTGTCTGAAGTGCACTGCACCCACTAAAACTGCTCCAGGTACCTGCATACTGCTGTGATGAACCTGAGTATGACATCTGAGGCTGGCAAAAAATATTTTGAAAGATGTTTTTTGAGGTGAGGGACAAGATGGCCGAATAGAGCGGACGTGTGCAATTGAGCTCCCGACCTACTAGATTGCGACACGAGAAGTTGGATCGTACCCTGTGCTGGACATGGGGAAACGAAAGGGTAAACCCAAGGAGGTGGCCTCCTCAGTACCTGGGTGTATCCCCCCTCCTCGCCAAGCAAATCTGGAACAGTTTGGGATTCAACCGTCAGTAATGCGGGTGCCCTCTTCAGAGCTTTCCGCGATGATATCGCAGGGAAACTGTGCGGAGGCAATCTCGTTGAGTCCGCTGGGGAATACCACCCTCCACAACTCGGACGCAGTACAGTCCCGATGCAGAAGACGGTAGGAACACCCGAAGTGGAGAAGATTCCACCGTCTTCAGGAGGCCTTGTTGGAACCCTTTCCCCAATTGGTAATCAACAATAGGGGGTTTTGACCACCTCTACCCTCCTGCCAATGGGAGCTGCACCGATGTTTATGGAGGTGAAGAAACCACAAGTGGTAAAGTTAGATTCTATATGGGACGTTATCCAGGGCATGAATGCTCTACTCTCTCAGGTAACTACTTCTTTCACTCAAGAATTTGCTAATGTGAAACAAGTTCAGAATCAATTAGCTGAGAAAATGCAAGTCCAGGAAGTACAAATGGAAACTTTAAAGACTGAACTCTCAGCACTTCAGAATTTTGCCGGCTCTGTGGTTAGAAAACTAGAATCTCTTGAAAATCAAGGGAGGAAGAACAATTTGCAGTTCATTAATTTTCCCAAATCGCCAATAATACCAGCTATGGATATGCTGCGTAAATATTATACAGAAATACTTGGATTTTCACCAGAGGGGTTTCCCCCTCTAGTTCGGCTTCAGTACATAACTGGAAGAAAACCCGACCCCCTGAATTCTTCACCACAGTAACCTGAGATGAACTTAGAGTTTTTAGAAAACTCTTTAGAACTGATAACAGAGAGAACTACTCTTATAGTTTCCTATGCACTTGAAATGGATAAGATGAATACCTTTAAAGTTTATTTCCGTCATTTGAACGACAAATTTTGGGGGGAAGCAGTTCGCATTTTTCCTGATTTAACCAGAGAGACTCAGGTTTGTCGCCAAGAGTTTTTGAAGTTAAAAGCTAGAACCCTTGCTTTAGGGGGCACTTTTAAATTAATTTTTCCATGTCGTTGTATAATCTCTCTGGACTCTGTTAATTATATATTTATGCAGCCCAAGGACTTCCGGTGGTGCCATGAGCTAAGCAGCAGCAGCTAGCACGAGCTCCGGAGCCCCCGCCCCACCATTAACGAAAACACCAGAAATTCACATTGTTTCTCTTCGTCTAAGGGGAATATAATAACTTATGGACAGATATCTGAGGACTAACTCGGCCGGAATGGCGCAACGCTCCGTCAAAAAAGAAAAAATAAATCGAATGGAGAAGAACCCAAGATGGCCGACGACATGGCGGCGGCAGCAAAAGAATTTACCGAGGTACAATTAGAACAATTAACTGCAGCCATCGCAAAGGCCTGGGAGCCCAAATGGGCGGCGTTAGACCGCAAACTTGAAGGCATTAACTCACAGCTTGACGGGCTAAAAACTCGGGTGGCGGATGCAGAGGTCCGGGTATCTGCACTGGAAGATGATTCGCAGGGCTACGCTCCAGATATCATTACATTAAAACGGCAAATCTCTGAACAAGAAAATAAGATCGAGGATCTCGAGAATCGCGCCCGTAGAAATAACATTCGTATTGTGGGATTGGAGGAATCCCTCCCTGAGCGCAACCTAGAAGTATGGCTAGAAAATTGGCTTTCTAAAGAACTTGCCTTAACAGACACAATGGGCGCGTTGGTAATTGAAAGGGCCCACCGTGTAGGCCGGAAACAGGAGACTCAAAACAGGCCACGTGTTGTGGTGGCAAAGATTCTAAACTACAGGCACAAAATTGAAATCTTGCAAGGATTCAGACTTAAAAGAGACTCACTTAAACACAATGGGAGAAACATCCTCATTTTCCAAGATTTTTCGGCAGATGTACAGGAGCGGAGGAGGCAATATCATCCGTTGTGTACAACCCTGGTGGCGAAGAAGATACGTTTTGCAGTACAATATCCAGCGAGACTCAGGATCATGATAAAGGACACATGGCGGACATTTAACACAGAATCTGAAGCTAAAAAGTTTTTGGTAGATCAAAATATCATGGATCCTTTGTAATGTGGTTCTGGGTCCAAAGAGTAAGTGTATTTTTGGAAGGTTTGATGTGATTTACATGTATAATTTCTGTTTGTGAAGGTTGCCGTTATAGCACACAGGTGGGGTGGGGCCCCAGGCACAAGACGGGATTGTCTAATTCTTTCCCTTAAAAGTAAGGGAGGGGAAAGGGTTACTTGGAGAGGGAGGAAAAGTTGGGGGGGGGGGGGGAAAAGAGGAATTCCCTGTAGTTCTGAAAATTTAGGTATGCGATGGAAGATTAAGCGGCAAATGAAAATGGATGGTTTAAAAGGAAGGAACGGGGTATGGAGGGTCCGAGGGGAAAACAATAAGTTAAAGAAACCCATTTTGAAACAGACCGCGCTAGCCCCTTTGAGTGAACGTGAGAGGATTATAGCATGCCAGCCCGAATAATATCATGGAATGTGGGGGGCATTGGCAACCCCATAAAAAGAGCAAAAATATTGCAAGCCTTAAACAGGCATAGGGCAGATGTGGCATGCTTGCAGGAAACGCGCTTGAATGACATAGAACACTCAAAATTGTGTAGAAGCTGGGTAGGAGAGTGCCTTTCAGTCGCAGCACAAGGAAGGGGGGGGGGGGGGCCTAGCTATCCTAATTAGGAAAAGAATATCATGCACTGTAGAGGTATTAGAAAAGGGTAGACAGGGCAGATATCTCGCTGTGAAAATCTGGCTCCAAGGGATGGAATTCGTATTAGTAAACCTATACGGTCCAAACGAATATATCCCTGGATTTCTCAGTGGATTGGCTAACAGATGTTTACAGTATAAAACAACAAAAATAATGGTGGTGGGAGACTTCAATCTAGTTTCAGACCCACATCAGGATACTACAAGCTTATCATCATCTTATTATTCAGGGCAGAGGAATAAAGAGTTTTCCGCCTTTCAAAGAACATTGGACCTAGTAGATGCATGGAGGATATTGCACCCAGATGAGAGAGAGTACACCCATAGATCTAGAGCACACGGCACGATGGCACGGTTAGACCACACAATGGTAGAAAGATCACTCTTCCCTATGATAATAGCAGCAGAGGTGGGTCCGGAGGAGATATCGGACCACTCTTTAATTTGGATAGACTTAGAAGTGCCCACAGACAAGCAGGGAGGAGGGGGCTGGAGATTCCCAACGTTCTTATATAATGATCCACACTTTAAGGCATTTCTAGGAAAAAAATGGGAAGATTATGAAAAGAATAATAATGAATACACACAAAATAAAATCAGTCTATTCTGGGCCGCCTCAAAAGCAGTCATAAGAGGGGAAGTTATAGCTTATTGCAGCAGGAAAAAAAAAAACAAGATTGGCGGGTATCTTGCACTTAGAACAAAAACTACAGAAGGCAAAAGGAGATACACAAACAACCCTAATCAGGCAACACTAGATGAACTAAAAATTATACAAACAACATTGAACTCCTTGCTACATGAACGAGCAAAAAGGTCATCTCTTTATTATAAATACAGGTTACATAGATTTGGAAACAAATCAGGAACCCTCTTGGCGCGGCTCATTAGGAATTGGGGGGGGTCCAGGGCGATACCAGTATTGCGGGACACACAGGGCACAATCACTAGCTCTAGAGAACGTATCGGGCAAATGTTCACTGAATACTTCTCGAACCTATATGAAGCTAATACACAGTCACCACCTCAACAAACACAAAGATTCCTAGAGGGTCTGAAATTACCCAAGTTAGCAGACCTAGAACTCGAAAAACTAAATGCCCCACTGACTATGTCTGAATTACAACAGGCCATCAACTCTCATAAACTCCGTTCGGCACCCGGTCCGGACGGGTTTACAGGGGAATATTACAAACTACTCCCCCCCAGGGCACTATTGGCTTTGCTAGAATATTATGAAGAAGTGATCAACCGGGGTTTTTTCCCTAAGTACGCTAACGAGGCCCTGATCACGTTGATCCCTAAACCTGGGAAGGAAATGGATAGAGTGGAATCATACAGACCAATATCATTGTTAAATGTAGATATAAAATTACTTGCCAAAATGTTAGCTAACAGATTGGCAGACATTTTACCTAACCTAATAGGCCCAGAGCAAGTAGGATTCGTGCGGCAAAGACAAGCAACCCAAAACGTACGTAGACTATTACTGGCTATGGCAACATGCTCGGAAGAGAAGTGGCCAGCATTGGTGGTGGCCTTAGACGCAGAAAAAGCATTTGACCAGGTCAGTTGGGACTACTTATTCAATGTATTGGGTCAAATGGGATTTTCAGGATGGTATTTACAAGCACTCAAATCCCTATACTCCCATCCAACAGCAAGAGTGATAGTCAATGGGCTCCAAGAAAAAGAGTTCAAAATAGAGAAAGGCACCAGGCAAGGCTGCCCCCTTTCGCCACTACTTTTTGTATTATCTTTAGAGCCCCTAATGTGTGCATTTAGAGAGGAAGATAAAATCAGAGGTGTTTTCATAGGTACCCGGTGTATCAAAGTACTGGCATACGCAGATGACCTGCTGCTGACCTTGACAGATCCAGGGCGGTCCGTAAAAGAGTTATTGGATAAAATTACACAGTATGGGAAACTCTCTGGATTTAAATTAAATGTGTCTAAGTCAATAGCGATGGGAATTGGAGCAGATGAAGGGAAAGACTGGGGAGATAGGTTACCTTTTCAACAAACGAGGGATCATATAAAGTACCTGGGAGTGGTAGTCCCAGCGGATATTAATAACATGTATGATCTAAATATCAGTAGGCTTCTGAGGGAGACAGACACCAGTCTGAAGGCATGGGCTGGGCTCCCTCTTTCGCTATTAGGCCGCATTGCTTTATTCAATATGATTGTAGCTCCCAGGTGGCTATATGTATTGCAAATGTTGCCATTGTATATCAATAACAAACATGAACGAAAGTTGAGGACTATGATACAGAAATTCCTCTGGCGGGGGAAAAAAGCCCGTCTTGCCTTTAACATGCTTTGTGTACCAGTGGAATATGGTGGCCTGGGCCTGACAAATATAAGGCACCTGAACATTGCTAGTGGCATGAGGACAATTAATGACTGGTTCCGGGGCACAACAGATTTTACTGATACTCCACTGGAGCTCGAACTCACAAAGGGGACTCATTTCAGCAACTATTTACACTCTACTGGGACGCCGATACCTCGAGTTTTGAAACGGACAAGGATTATGCCCTGTGCAGTGGCAGTATGGAAGTGGATTTGTAAACTTCATCATTTCTCCTCGAAAGTGACTCCATACTTACCAGTATGTGATAATGCAGCTTTTCCCCCGGGACAAATGTATGCGGTGTTCCATAGGTGGAAGAGACGAGGGATAAGCTACTTAATGCAAGTAATCACAAGAGAAGGTCGTATGCAGCCATTTACGGAATTACAATCAAAATATGGAATACCACAAAATGAACAATTCTTTTATGAGCAATTGAAACACTATGTGGCTTCACTGCCTTGGGAGTCTTTGGCAGAGGACACACAGGAGGAACTGTCCTCGGCGTTCTCACTTGGAGCACAGCAGAAAGTGCCTTTATCTTACCATCACCGCCACATAAAAGATACAGCGGAAGAGCCGGATTACTTGCGTCTGGCTCAACTGTGGACAAAAGACCTCCACACTGAAATTAATGCAGCGCAGATAAGGTCACACGTGCTGTCAATAAGGCGAACCACTTACCAATCAACACATTGGGAACTCCAATATAAGTTTGTGCTGCGGGCACATGTGCCCCCCAGACGAGCCTTTCATATGGGACTCTCCCCCTGGGGGGAATGCCCAAAGTGTAGAACAGAAGGCGCAAATTTGGGGCACATGTTTTGGCAATGCAGCGTAATAGAGAGATTTTGGAAAGAAATCATCAAATACACAAATTCGCTTTGGAGGCAGCGTTGGATTTATAAGCCTACCTTTCTGTTTGGTCAACTAACAATGGGCCCCCACCTAGAAAAAGGTTTTACGTCATTTGTTCAGCGAGCAATTATTGTGGGCAAACAAGTTATATTAACAGAATGGTTATCGATGAGAGGCCCGACTCTCCAGCAGTGGAGGACACGTATGTTGTGGATGGTGCGAATGGAAAGACTGAGTGTGTCGGATGTCAACTCACCAATAGGAATACAATTTCAGCAGCGGTGGGCACCATTTTGGAGCACTCTAACCCCGTCAGCAAGAAGTTACCTTTTGAACTTGTAATAGCATATAATAGACTTTTAAGATTGACTGGTAAAGTGAAGGGAATGTTTCGTACTCTTTTGGGGGGAAAAAGGGGGGGAGGGGGGAAAAGGGGTACAAAAAAAGAAAAACAGGAGGTTAACAGTTGGATGACAGTTAGTCAATAATTGTGTTAAGAGATTCTATGTTTCTGTTCACCAATAAAAAAGATATAAACATATTTATGCAGCCCAAAACATTGGTAGAATTAATAGTTGCTAAAGAAAGTAGTGATAATTCAGCCCAGGTTGTCCAATAGAATATTAAGTGCTGAGATCTCTGGCTGAGGGCACTCCCTATTCCCCTGCTCTTTGTTCTTGTTACCAAAGAATTTAATTCAGAATTTTTTCCTTGTATCTTGTCTTTAAGTTGTGGTCTAAAAGTTATAAATTTTTTCTTTACATAGAATGTTGCCTTTCTTTACATATCTCTTTTTTTCTGATTAACATTGTATGTTATTTTTGAATCTTAAATGCAAATAAAAAAAAAAAGAAAAAAGAAAGATGTCTTTTGAGGGTGGGAGGGGGTTAGTGACTACTGGGGGAGTAAGGAGAGGTCATCCCCGATTCTCTCCGGTGGTCGTCTGGTCATTTCGGCCACCTTTTTGTGCCTTGGTCGTAAGAAAAACAGGACCAGGTAAAGTCGTCCAAGTGCTCGTCAGGGATGCCCTTTTTCTTCCATTATGGGTCGAGGAGGTCCATGTGTTAGGCACGCCCAAGTCCGCCTTCACTACGCCTCTGATACGCCCCCTTGAACTTTGGCTGTCCCTGCGACGGAAAGCAGTTGGGGACGTCCAAAATCTGCTTTCAATTATACCGATTTGGACGACCCTGGGAGAAGGATGCCCATCTTCCGATTTGTGTCGAAAGATGGGCATCTTCCTCTTTTGAAAATGAGCCTGATAGCCACTCGCTCCATCATCAAGCACACCTTTGGCATTTTAAAAAGTCATTTTAGGTGTCTGGATACAACCGCTGGTGCCTTACAATATGCGAAAATAGTCAAAAACAGCGAAGATGACGCAAAAAACGGAAAAAAGGAAAAGAGAAAAAAAAACAAAGGTAAACCAAAGAACAGTAGAAAAAAGAAAATTATAAAAAGTGAAAAATACAAAATGCACAAAAGGAAGAAAAAACTATAAAAAACAAAATTATGAATAAAATTTAAAAATAAAAAAAAAATGAGACGACACAAGCAAAATGAAAAAAACTAAATAGATTTATTGAGGTGATATGACTCGACACAGCTGTGTTTCGGCCCAACTGGCCTGCGTCAGGAGTCTGTTACACCATGTATGTATTATCTGGTAATATCAGTCCTTGAAGAGTATTCAATTAAACGCACCTTTATTCAACAACACTCTACCTTTAAAAAGGCTGTGTGCACGGTCTGACAAAAATCGTTATAGAAGACTCTGGTGCAGGATATATATATATATCTCACTAGAATAGCTGCAAAACAGCTTGGCGTTCGCTGGCAATCACCTGGCGTGACGTATACATCTTCCTTTATAGAAATGTTTAATCTAATGAAAACAGATTAAACATTTCTATAAAGGAAGATGTATACGTCACGCCAGGTGATTGCCAGCGAACGCCAAGCTGTTTTGCAGCTATTCTAGTGAGATATATATATATTTCCTGCACCAGAGTCTTCTATAACGATTTTTGTCAGACCGTGCACACAGCCTTTTTAAAGGTAGAGTGTTGTTGAATAAAGGTGCGTTTAATTGAATACTCTTCAAGGACTGATATTACCAGATAATACATACATGGTGTAACAGACTCCTGACGCAGGCCAGTTGGGCTGAAACACAGCTGTGTCGAGTCATATCACCTCAATAAATCTATTTAGTTTTTTTCATTTTGCTTGTGTCGTCTCATTTTTTTTTATTTTTATATTTTATTCATAATTTTGTTTTTTATAGTTTTTTCTTCCTTTTGTGCATTTTGTATTTTTCACTTTTTATAATTTTCTTTTTTCTACTGTTCTTTGGTTTACCTTTGGTTTTTTTTCTCTTTTCCTTTTTTCCGTTTTTTGCGTCATCTTCGCTGTTTTTGACTATTGTTGTTTTTTGCGAAGACAGGTTTCTTCTATATTTTTGATAGCCTTACAATATGCCCCAGAGACTGTCACCATGGGTATAGTTTGGTCATTTAATTGGGGGGGGGGGGGGGGAAGAGTGTGGCTTGACTTATTAGCCTATTCATTTGCATACATACATATCCATGATGGTTTTTCAAAAAACACACACCCCACACTAAAACACTGAATATGAAGCCAGTATATCAAAGCAATAATATTTTTTTTTAATGAAATGAGCCAGCACCAAGGGAAATTTCTCTCATTATGCCCCTCACATTCATGCAAATTAGCAAGGGGAGAGTGCAGTTTCCCTAGGCCCAACACAGCACCATCTCTGTTCGCTTTCTCTAAATCCCAGCTTTCTCCTTCCTTATCAGCTACTCTCCGTATCATGCCACATAGAAAAAATACCCCCCCCCCCCCCCAACACCAATATACCCGCTACTGGGAAACTGGAACAATTTGGACTGTTATACATTCCTATACAGACACTACATGCTAGCAGAATCCTTCACCTAAGCTGCATATGCAGAACATGGACAGACCCCTCACATGATACATACAAAATAGGAAAAAGAGGGAGAGGAAGGATCTTCCAACATAGGACATTATCATGCAGGTAATTGCCAATAAAGCCTCTTGAACAATTACCTGTGTGTTAGCATCCTATGTTGGAAGACTCTTCTACCACTCTCCCTCTTTTTCCTTCGAGACTATTCATAGTGGTCATCTGTTCCACCACCTCATTGGATTTTATCACTATATAAAACAGGGAACCAAAGAAAAACTGAATTAGAGATCTCCCTCAAGAAAGCCAGACTCTGTAAGCAGTGTAAACACTGGTAAAAGACAGAAATGTATTTTCTCCTGCACTCTGCAAAATACAAAAATAGAAAAGATGTACGTTTCACAAACCAGGAACATCTCAGTCCTTAAAGAGTATTAAACAAAAATATTTTTCTACCTTTGTTGTCCGAGCACTTTATTTTTCTAATTGGGCTTTTCCATGTTGGCGTTTCCATTTCTTCTGTCTCCTCTTGGCTTCTTCCTTTCCTTCTCTACATCTGTCTGGCAGTGACCTTTCATTTCATGCCTCCCTCCTTATTTGTGTTCTCCCTTTCTCTCACCTTAGTCTCTGTTTCACTTCTCATCTACCTAGTAGCTTTTACCACTATCTCACACTTATCCAGTCTCCTAAACCCTTATCTTTCCCAATCTTTTACCCACTTCCTTAGCCCCCATTCCCATCCTCTTAGCCCTCATCTACCCTCCACTGAATCTCATTATCCTATCAGTCCCCAGCTCCATCCCTGTCCCTCTTTCATTCCATTGCTTCCAAGGCCATTCTTATAACTCTTACCCTATACCCAATGTCCTTCCTTCCTCTCCCCACCTTGCAAGGTCCAGTGTTGCTCCCCCCTCCCTCCCTCCAAGGTATGGGCTTGCTCGCTCCCCCTCCCTTCCTCCAGGGTGCAGGCTCCCTCTTCCTCCCTCCCTCTAGGGTGCGGGCTCCCTCCCTTCCTTGGTCTGGTGTCACTTTCCCTCCCTCTCTCTCCCCCGCCACTAAGTCTTGTGTCACTTTCCCTCCCTCCCTCTCCCAAGTTCAGTGTCGCTTTCCCAATCTTCCTCCCTTTCCCCCACAGGGTCGGTGTCACTCTCCTTTGTATGCCATACAAGCGGATAACATCAGCATACCCAGATCTCAAAAAGTGTTTAAACTCAGACAATACATGGACTGCACAAGTTCTAATGTAATATACTGCATCACATGCCCATACAACCTTTACTATATTGGTCAAACTAAGCACCCATAAAATACGTATAGGTGAACACTTAAGTAATTTAAGACACCACAAGGAAGAAATCCCATTAACTTTACATTGGTCTGTGAATAATCATAGATTACAAGATTTGAAATTCATAGTGTTATTACAGATAAACATGTCAAATGGGGGGAATGCTTCAGACATATTATTCACTAAGGAACAACGGTTAATATATAGAGGTGGAATACAGTTGACCCGATGGGTCTAAATCGAGAAGTTGAATGGTTGGGTTGATTTTGAAATGAGGTATGTATAATTGTTTTTAGGTACCGGGGTTTATGGTCCACCCACGTCCACTTCCGGTTCCTATTTAATCGAGCTCTAACTTCATGGCCCGATTGCATGTGGTTGGTAAGTGACCACTCTCAAAATAAAAATTTAAATATATATTTTAGTATGATATTGTTCAGAATTATAGGATGGTTTCGATTTGACAATTTATGTGTTGTTAGGAAGTAGATAGAAGTGCCAATGGATGAAAGTAGATAATTAAGTTAGTATTTCTACTGTGTACGCACTTTTTCAGCGTCTTCCTCCTGAAGAAGATAAAATGAAACTCAGCTGTTTTGTGCAATTAACTGGCTAACAAATAACATGCACCAGCAAGACTGAGTCGAGGATTTAAAGCAAGGACTGTTTGAATCATATTGAACATGACACTGTTTTTTCATTTGGTTGATTTGGTGATACTGCACGATGAATTACACTCTGGACTGAGGCAATAGAGATGATCAACACTTCGGCGGGACAAGAATATTTACAGATAAGTTTTCTATCTTTGTGATACATGGACACATGTTTATGAGATTAGTTGCGGCATCGATATAAGCAAGTGTGTATAGAACACTTCTTAAAACATTGAAGAAACAAATTATTGCTAGCTAAATGACCTTAATGCTTTGTGATTTGGTGATATACTTATTTTGAATCGATCATTCCATTAATAGGTTTAATATCTGCTCGTAATTTGTTGTAATCTTAGCGATTGTCCGCATGAGTATTCACCAAAATATACGTGGGCTAATTTTCTGATATAGATTATTAAGAAACTAGTCATTCTGTAAATGAGAACGCTGAAGTGCGATGATGGTTCTCTACTCAGCCACTCACTTTTAATATGACTGATGGGCGAACTGAACACTTTTCAAAAATTAAAAAATTCCCATAAAACATTTTATTTGTTAAAAATACTTTATAAACGGAAAAGAAAAATTGTGGATATATAAAATCAAAGAAATTGGTATATAAAAATAATGTTTAGAGATATCTTGAATTTGTGGTGAATCAGTAGGAGATATATTTACAATTTGAATATTCCCTATTTCTTTATATATATCATGCTATAGATCGACCGGAAATTGAAACAAATTAGGGAATAACTAATTGTTACTATTCTACAAAATATATATATAACCTTACTAAGAATAGAATATTATGAATAAAGTAACAAATTCTATTTATTACCATAACAGTTATACACTATAATATTTTGACATTCTAACATATATCATTCTCCACGTAAAATGTTTTGAGCTTTTCTGGGATCTTGCCAGGTATTTGTGACTGGATTGGCCACTGTTGGGAACAGGATACTGGGCTTGATGTACATAGATGGTCAAATTGTGTTGAAAAGTGCTGACCTGTGAATGTAGGGGGTTGCACCATATTCAATGATAAGTGCCATGGCAGTCTCAGCTCAGGGTGGCCTATAGGCATGTCTAAGTATGTAAGTTTTGCCACACTGGGACAGACCAAAGGTCCATCAAGCCTAGCATCCTGTTTCCAGCAGTGACCAATCCAGTTCACAAATTCCTGGCAAGATCCCCAAAAAGTTCAATACATTTTATTCTGCTTATCCCAGAAAAAGCAGTGGATTTTCCCCAAGTCAATTTAATAATGGTCTATTGACTTTTCCTTTAGGAAGCTGGCCAGACCTTTTTTAAACCCCGCTAAGCTAGCCGCATTTACCACATTCTCTGGCAACAAATTCCAGAGTTTAATTACACGTTGAGGGAAGAAACATTTTCTCTGATTTGTATTAAATTTACTACTTTGAATTTTTGGAAAGAGTGAACAAACGATTCACGTCTACCCATTCCACTCCACTCATTATTTTATAGAATTCTATCATATCTCCCCTCAGCCGTCTTTTCTACAAGCTGAAGAGCCCTAGACACTTCAGCCTTTTCTCATAGGAAATTCGCCCCATCCTCTTTATCATTTTTGTCGCCCTACTCTGTACCTTTTCTAATTACACTATATCTTTTTTTGAGATGCGGCGACCAGAATTGAACACAATATTCGAGGTGCGGTTGCTCCATGGACTAATACAAAGGCATTATAACATCCTCACTTTTGTTAACCATTCCTTTCCTAATAATACCTAACATTCTATTTGCTTTCTTAGCCGCAGCAGCACACTAAGCAAAGGGTTTCAACATATTATCAACAACAGGGCTGTGCCGACACGGTAAGCGAGGTAAGCATGGCAGGAGGGCGCCATCCTCTGGGGGGCGCCCCGCCGCACCATGCTTACCTCGCCCTCTTCTACCCAGATCCTTGTCCTTTTTTTTTGTTTAAATTTACCTCTCCGGCGCGTGGCAGCGTAGCGTTAGTGAGGAGGTGGCGCTCCCCCGCCCCGACGTGTCAGTCTCTTCCCTTCGCTCGGTTCCACCTTCTTCTGACGTCAGAAATGACGTCAGAAGAAGGCGGGACACTGAGCGAAGGGAAGAAGACACGTCGGGGCGGGGGAGCGCCGCCTCCTTCTCACTAACGCTACGCTGCCGCGTGCCGGAGAGGTAAATTTAAACAATAAGGAAAAGGATCTGGGGAGAAGAGGGCGGGTAGTGTAGCGATCGTTTTCGGGGGGGGGGGGGGGCGCGCCGGCGGGGCCAACTGCAGGGGGGCGCCGGAGACCCTAGGCATGGCCCTGATCAACAATGAGGCATAGATCCCTTTCTTGATCGGTGACTCCTAATGTGGAATCTTGTATTATGTAGCTATAGTTCAGGTTCCTTTTTCCCCTCATGCATCACTTTGCACTTGTTCACATTAAACGTCCATCTGCCATTTAGACACTCAGTCTCCCAGTCTCATAAGGTCCTCTTGTAATTTTTTACAATCCTCTTGCGATTTAACAACTTTGAATAACTGTGTCGTCAGCAAATTTAATTACCTCACTAGTTACTCCCATTTCTAGATCATTTATAAATATGTTAAAAAGCAGTGGTCCCAGCACAACCCCCTGGGGAACCCCACTATCTACCCTTCTCCATTGAGAATACTGACCATTTAACCCTACGTTCTGTTTTCTATCCTTCAACCAGTTTTTAATCCACAAAAGGACACTACCTCCTATCACATGACTCTCCAATTTCTTCTGGAATCTTTTATGATGTACTTTGTCAAACACCTTTTGAAAATCCAGATACACAATATCAACCGGCTCCCCTTTATCCACATGTTTGTTCACACCTTCAAAGAAATGATAGATTGGTGAGGCAAGATTTCCCTTCACTAAATCCATGTTGAGCCTGCCATGAGTGGGAAAGCGCGGGGTACAAATGTAACAAAAAATTTAAAAAAAAATCATTAATTCATGCTTTTGAATATGCTCTGTAATTTTGTTCTTTATAACAGTTTCTACCATTTTGCCCGGCATCGATGTCAGGCTTACCGGTTTATAATTTCCCGGATTCCCTTTGGAACCTTTTTTAAATATCGGCGTTACATGGGCTACCCTCCAATCTTCCGGTACCACACTCGATTTTAAAGATAAATTACATATTATTAACAATAGTTCCGCCAGTTCATTTTTCAATTCTATCAGTACTCTGGGATGAATACCATCTGGTCCAGATTTGCCCTCCTTATCAGTGCTTTGCATTTGACTTGACATTCCTTATGCTGCTTCTTATTATTTTCAGTCGGTTCCTTCTTCCATTTTCTGAAGGATTTTCTTTTAGCTCTAATAGCTTCCTTCACCTTACTTTTTAACCATGACGGCTGTCATTTGGTCTCCCTCCCTCCTTTTTTAATACACGGAATATATTTGGCCTGGGCTTCCAGATTGGTATTTTTAAACATCATCCATGCCTGATATAAATTTTTGACCCTCGCAGCTGCTCCTCTAAGATTATTTTTCACCATTCTTCTCATTTTATCATAGTCTCCTTTTTGAAAGTTAAACGCTAATGTATTGGATTTCCTGTTTATACTTACTCCAAAGCTAATATCAAATCTGACCATATTATGATCACTGTTATCAAGCGGCCCCATCACCATTACACCCACACCAGATCGTGCACTCCACTAAGGACTAGGTCTAGAATTTTTCCTTCTCTTGTCAGCTCCTGTACCAACTGCTCCATAAAGCAGTCCTTGATTTTGTCAAGGAAATTTACCTCCCTAGCATGCCCTAATGTTACATTTACCCAGTTAATAACGGGGTAATTGAAATCACCCATTTTTATCGTGTTGCCCAGTTTGTTAGCCTCCCTAATTTCCGATAACATTTCTACATCTGTCTGCTCATCCTGGCCAGGTGATCGATAGTTCACTCTGTGTTTTCCCTATCCCTTAGCCCCCACAGGGAGGGGAAACACTACAGCCTCATAGGCTGTGAAAAATAAGAGAGAAAACTTAGACTCAGTGGTTGGCGCAACCAGTACAATCTTTAGTGGTATCTCACAGAGCCAATATACAAAATAATTGTTTTCTCTCTGGAGCAGGTTGTCAGACAGCAAACACTATATAACAAAAACTGCTCAGC
This sequence comes from Microcaecilia unicolor, assembly GCF_901765095.1. Taxonomy (NCBI): domain Eukaryota; kingdom Metazoa; phylum Chordata; class Amphibia; order Gymnophiona; family Siphonopidae; genus Microcaecilia; species Microcaecilia unicolor. The sequence continues at coordinate 234,670,315 of NC_044036.1, forward strand.
TAACACTGTCCCAGCAATTACATATATAGCCTTAGTAAGTTGCGTTTCTCATAAATCATGTGATTTCTCCCAAACTAGAAACCAGAAACTAGCCTGTGCCATATATGGATATTCCTGTATTATATCACTCTCTCCTGATGTGGGTTCATGTGGAGAGTCAATGGTCATTGGCTAATTAGCTATCAGTTCTGCGTGCACAGCGTGTAGTTAGTTACAGGGCATAGAACAATAACCTTGTGTCCTCTCTCTGTCTCTCTCCCCATAAACACTCACAGAGGATGGGCCATTTCTAATTGGATCCAGACTATAGAAATAATGAAATGTTTTACAGCCTGCATTACATATGTGCCGTTCTCAATCTGAAAGCTTTTAATCCCTTGTCAGTTGGCACTATAGCAGTTCCTAAGCTATGCAGAAGGTCTCTCCCTAATACTTTACATGGGCAAGCTTTAGATACAATTACTTGGCACATACTGCGTTTACCACTTTCAGGCTGAAATCTTCTATTAATTTAGACAATGGTTCCGGTATTATGCCACCAATTTTGCATACAGCCCCAGTATTACACAGGAAAGTTCACAACTTGCATAAACTGTAAAGATATTTTTTCTCTTTTTTTTTTAAAGGCAGATGTCTGTAAAATCCACGGGAGACGTATGTGTTAGGTGGGGAGAGTCTGATAGGTACTGACGGGAAGAGGGATCTTGGGGTGATAGTATCTGAGGATCTGAAAGCGACGAAACAGTGTGACAAGGCGGTGGCCGTAAGTAGAAGGTTGCTAGGCTGTATAGAGAGGGGAGTGACCAGCAGAAGAAGAGGTTTTAATGCCCCTGTATAAGTCGTTGGTGAGGCCTCACCTGGAGTATTGTGTTCAGTTCTGGAGGCCGTATCTTGCTAAGAATGTAAAAAGAATTGAAGCAGTGCAAAGAAAAGCTACGAGAATGGTACAGGATTTGCGTTACAAGACGTATGAGGAGAGACTTGCTGACCTGAACATGTATACCCTGGAGGAAAGGAGAAACAGGGTTGATACGATACAGACGTTCAAATATCTGACAGGTATTAATCCGCAAAGGAACCTTTTCCGGAGATGGGAAGGCGGTAGAACTAGAGGGCACGATAAGAGATTGAAGGGGGGCAGACTAAAGAAAAATGTCAGAAAGTATTTTTTCCATGGAGAGAGTGGTGGATGCTTGGAATGCTCTCCCGCGGGAGGTGGTGGAGAGGAAAACAGTAACAGAATTCAAACATGCGTGGGATAAACATAAAGGAATCCTGTTCCGAGGGAATGGATCCTCAGAAGCTTAGCGGAGATTAGGTGGCAGAGCCAGTGGTGGGAGACGGGGCTGGTGGTTGGAAGGCGAGAATATTGGTGGGCAGACTTATACGGTCTGTGCCAGAGTCGGTGGTTGGGAGGCAGGGATAGTGCTGGGCAGACTTATACGGTCTGTGCCCTGAAAATGACAGATAACAAATCAAGGTAAGGTATACACAAAAAGTAGCAAATATGAGTTTATCTTTATTTATTTATTTATTTATTTATTTATTTATTAAATTTCAATTTTTCAAGTATACAAACTTGTTCAGAAAAATTGGATATAATGAGGTTACAATATAAAAGGAAATATATCATTCATGAAACTTCCCTCAAACCAATTCAAGTCCTCAAATTGGGAGTTCAAAATACAAACATCATTGAAGGTATATTACTAAGAAATTAAACTTAATTTCAAAAGAGTGGCAGAGGCGTACAAAGGACACTATATTCCAATTTCAAACAACATCACTAGTTGGAACTTCTGTTCCAGCTGTCTTCCTAGATGTAATAAATGTCTCGAGTTGGGATGGATCATAAAACACAACTTTTCAGAGTGGTAGGTGACCAAACACTTGCATGGAAATTTTAAAAAGAAAGTCGCTCCCAGTTGAATCGTTTCCTGCTTTTTCTGAAGAAATCTTTTCCGGCGCACTTGTGTGTCCTTTGATACATCAGGATATACACTAATTTTTAACCCTTTGAAAAGTTTTTCACGATTTTTATAGAACAATTTTAATATCCAAAGTTTGTCGGGAGACAAAACAACTGTAGCCAATAACGTGGCTGGTATTACTTGTTCAGAGTCTGAAGTTTCTAACAAAGCTGTAACATCCAGGGGTTGATTTTGTAATGTTTGTTGCTGTCTAGATGGGAGGTAGAAAACTTGCGCTAGAGGAGGTATATTTTCTTCACTTATCTGTAAAATATCTTTAAAATATATTTTCAACATCTCTCTAGGAGCCACATTTTCCAACTGAGGAAAGTTTATAAATCGCAAGTTATTACTTTTTGAAAAGTTTTCCATTATCTCTGCCTTTCTTCTTAGATTAATTAAATCTTTCACCATATTGTTTTGAACTTCTTGCAGTCGTTGTACTTCCTTATCTTGTTTCTCAACTTTAAAATTCAATTGCTTTACCTTCTCCTCTACACAGACAACTTCCTGTTTCACTTTTTGAATCTGAGGAATTAGTGCTTTGCCCAAATCTGCAATGAGTGTCCACAAACAGTCTAACGTAACTTCGGGAGGTTTAACTTGAAAAACTGCAAGTGAAAAAGCACCTACCCCCGTTTGTTGTTGTAAAGAAATTCCTTCCATAGTCGAGGCATTTTGCTCCTCCTTTGATGTTTCAGCCTGTGCGATCAATCCAGCTCCCTGGTGATCTTCATATGCCTCCCGTCGTCCTTCGTCTATCTCCCTTTCCGGGTTAGACTCGGAGATGCCATACCTTGAACTCCAATCTTGCAAGGCACTGGAGGAGGAGGAGGTGTTCGAGCGTCGGGGCTTAGAGAAACTTCCATCTCTAAGGTCTCCTGCGCTCCTTCAACCAGCACAGGAGACGGCAGTGAGCCGCTCACCGGCGTTCTGGCGTCCAAAACTCGCTGCAAAAAAGAATCAATTGGACCGCTTCGAGTTGGGGTACTAAGCCGCTGGGAGGCTGCAGCAGCAGCTTTCCCCCTTCTCTTAGGCATTTTTAAGGTATGGCTAACACAAAAAGCCCTTTAAAAAAAGGAAAATTGCAGGAGCTTCTGTAACACGTCTGTTCTACTCGGCAGCCATTTTGAACTCCCATATGAGTTTATCTTGTTGGGCAGACTGGTTGGACCGTGCAGGTCTTTTTCTGCCGTCATCTACTATGTATGTTACTATCCAGCTCATAATCGAAAGTGATCGCCAGCCATTTCCCGACACAAATCGGGAGATGGCCGGCGATCTGGGAAAAGCGGCGAAATCAATATAATTGAAAGCTGCTTTTTTTGACAGCATCGCCGCTTTCCCGTCGCCTCGCCGGCAAAAGTTTAAAGAGGCGAAGTGAAGGCGGGACATGGGCGGGTATGGGTGTGGCTACCAGATAGCCAGCTTTCACCGATAATGGAAAAAAAAATACGGCGTTAAGCAGTATTTCGCCGGGTTTACTTGGTCCTTTTATTTTCATGACCAAGCCTCATAAAGGTGCCCAACCTGACCACATGACCACCAGAAGGAAGTGGAGATGACCTCCCCGTACTCCCCCAGTGGTCACTAACCCCCTCCCACCAAAAACCCCCCACTTTAAACACTTTTGTTCCCAGCCTGTATGCCAGCCTCAAATGCCGTACCCACCTCCATGACAGCAGAATGTGTTCTGTCCTCCGACAGCCTTTTCCTGCTTGTGATGTGGCTCTGGGGTGAGTGTGACACGTTTTCTGTTATTTGCACTGCAGAGTCACATCAGCAATGCATTGTGGTGGGTGTAGGTATTGGTAGTTGGTAGGATCTACTCCCCTGGTGTTTTCCCCCTGCTTACTGGGTCAGAGTGTGCCCTGTTTTGTTTCCTGTTGTAGTCCATGCGGTAGTGGCCATTTTTGTAAGCCAGTTTTAGTTCCCTTTCCTGTGTTACCTACGTTAGAGAACTTATTACCTTGAATGGTGCTGAAAGAGGGCATTGTACACCATTGTGCCAGCTCTGACCTACTGCTATTCTTAGTACCAGGGGACTCTTTGCCAGTGGGGCACAACCTCTGATCTGCAGTTAACTGTGAGTAAACATGCTTCTTTCAAGAAAGGACTTTTTCAGAGAGATTAGTCTTCAGGTGTGAACTGGTATGCCAAAGTTATACAGCAGCAATAAGTCCTAGAGGCTATATGCAGGTCCCTGGAGCAGTTTTAGTGGGTGCAGTACATTTGTGGGTAGTGGGTTTTGGGGGGGGGGGGTTGGGGGGGGCTCAGCTCCCAAAGTAAGGGAGCTATGCACTTGGGAACTGTTCTGAAGTCCACCGCAGTGACCCCTAGGGAGCCCGGTTGGTGTCCTGCCATGTCAGGGAGGCCAGTGCACTAAAAATGCTGGCTCCTCCCACGGCCAAATGCCTTGGATTTGGCCGGGGTTTGAGATGGCTGACATAACTTTCCATTATCGCTAAAAAACGAAGCCGGCCATCTGAAACCCCGGCCAAATCCAAGGCATTTGGCTGGCCGGAACCGTATTATTGAAACAAAAGATGGCCGGCCATCTTTTTCGAAAATACGGGTCTGGCCAGCTGTTTGTGGCACCGCCAAAATACATCACCGGCCATGTATTTCGCCGGCGCCGTTCAATTATTCACCTCTATGTCGCCTTGAAAACTAAGAAAAATAAGTCTGTCAGGAATTTATCTAGCGAGAATTCAAAAGAATTAATGGTTAGCTTTCAGTTAGTGCTCTTAAACATAATAAAGTTTCTGTCATGTAATATAAAACAAGGCAATTATCAGAATAACATGGCTAAATATGCTCCCTAAAAGAAAGCATAAACTGGACTGCACTAACGCACACACATACTTATTACGGTATTTTACATTAAATGTATTACAGAGAATGCAGAACAAGTAATGGCAAGCTGTGAACCCAATGTAATAAAATTTAGCTGTAAAAAAGTTCAAATCGTAATGAAGTAAACAAAGCTGCATCCCTGGCTGACCTTTACAATATATAGATCAGGCAAGAAAGAGCCTATAATTTGGAAATTAAAAAATTGTATTGCATTTCAAATATTCCTCTGCCTTGTGAATCAGGGCCCTTGAAACACAAAGCAGTTGGACTATTTAAACATAAAATGTGATTAAAGCAGCCCTAATATGGACAGCCATAAGACTTGAAGAAAATAAACAGGACATAATTAATGGGCATACAAATCTGCACAGCTAAAATAAAGTAGCAAAAGGTAGGCAACAGTTTATTTAAAAGAAAAGGGCTTCGTACAGTACAGTTCAGCAATCAATCTGTAAATATACAGGCAGCTGAATTCTCCCTGAAATAAAAACAAGCTAGCCAGTCTGCACACATGCCCACACATAGCATAACATGATAAAGAATAGCAACAGAAAGGGGGGAAAATAGAGACAGAGCTGCTTTAAATCCAGTCAACCTCTGCCAGGAATCAAGAAGGAAAAAAAAATAAAATAGAGCTGTCTTTTTTTTTTTTTTTACACAAAACAGTGCTCGGTGATCAAGTAACACGGACTGGTTGCAAGTAAAAAAAAAAATCCCTCTTGTCCCCTACTAAATGACGTCACAAGAAAACACGGATAAAAAAATCTCTCTGTCTGCACAAGCAATCCACACTATTTTCTCACTTCATTCCAAAGCAAACAGTAATAAATAATGTGACAAGCCGTTAACCCTTTCACAAATAGCCAAGGCTCTGAACAAAACTAAACAGAAACAGGGCAGAGAAAAAATTCCTCCTTAGACTTTAGCAAGTTGAAGAACAGTACATACTTAAACTGAAGATACTGACTCTTATCATGCTCCCACATCCACAAATCTGTCACAAAAGCTTTCTGTAATAAATAATTACTGGTGCACACAAATTAAAATACACTATTTCCTACTCTCAATGAAAGTAGTTGAGAACTAAAAATTAACTTCCCCCATCAAAATCAACATAAAAAAATACTTACAGACATTTTCAAAATTCCAGCCATGCACAACTTGTGCAGTCGATGCGTCCACCCTGGTCACTACACTTATGCACTCTCACCGTGCCTTTTGTAGTGAACTTCAACCCTGCAGGGACTTTCCACACTATCTGCTCCGGAGAAATATCTTCTTATCTTTTTGTGCTATCAAAATCTCAACAGTCCTGCTGCCGGAATAGCTCAGACTTCTTTGATTAGTTTAGAGGGCTATTAAGGGCAATCACGTCCCTGTTTGGAGAGCGCAAAATGTGTGTTCCCTATCTCTTAGCCCCCACAGGGAGGGGAAACACTACAGCCTCATAGGCTGTGAAAAATAAGAGAGAAAACTTAGACTCAGTGGTTGGCGCAACCAGTACAATCTTTATTGGTATCTCACAGAGCCAATATACAAAATAATTGTTTTCTCTCTGGAGCAGGTTGTCAGACAGCAAACACTATATAACAAAAACTGCTCAGCTAACACTGTCCCAGCAATTACATATATAGCCTTAGTAAGTTGCGTTTCTCATAAATCATGTGATTTCTCTCAAACTAGAAACCAGAAACTAGCCTGTGCCATATATGGATATTCCTGTATTATATCACTCTCTCCTGATGTGGGTTCACATCGACAGTCAGTGGTCATTGGCTAATTAGCTATCAGTTCTGCGTGCACAGCGTGTAGTTAGTCACAGGGCATAGAACAGTAACCTTGTGTCCTCTCTCTGTCTCTCTCCCCACAAATGAAACATTTCTGGACATCTTAGGCTCACTGTATCATCAGTCTGTCTCTTAGCACGTCCCAAGGTTACATCCACCTTATATGAAAAACATACTCAGCTGCAGCCAAATGTGCATCTGTGAAGTGTCTGTTCTCAGCTCCTGAGAAAGCACTGATTGTTACAAAAGATGCTAACTTGTTAGGCCAACTTGTGAGAACCAAACTGAGCACAGTACAGGCCTTAGTAGAAGGCCTAGCCCTTAGTAACAGGCCTAGCATAGGAAGGAAAGGAATGTACAACTCCTATCACTATCCTTTGCCCCTTACACATGGAATTTCAATCCATAGGGATTCCAAGATGTGTTTTGTTTCCTGCAGAATTTTCAATCTATTTAAGGCCCTCCTTAACATAAAATGTTAACTGTATTTATCAATATCCTACAATTCGTTTTGTAAACCCTAATCTTTAAGTTACCAAGCTCAGAATAAAATAGTGTCACTTACCCACAGAGATGTCCTGTTCTCTCAGAACTTCTCAGAAAAAAAAAGGTGGCATCATTTCATGTTTTGGTATAATATTGGAGGGATGCAGAGTATAGGTGACTGTTGGAAACTCACCTAAATCTGACATATGTTGGCTGTCTATTTAGATACACCTCCATTTCTCTGTATAGGTGAGAACTACATATTTAGATCAAGAGAGTGGTAGAGCAGACTACAAGACTTTCCGCGCATCCTCTTCCCCCCAATAATCTGGTGGTTAGGTCACCGAGTATTTGGATTTGTGCAAATAACTTGAATTTCGTTTGCCGTGTGGTGAGTTGGCCTTTCTCCACACTTTTGTGGTTGTTTGAGTCACTACCTGCCTCATTATTTCAAACACACCTCCCAGTCAGGGGTATTGTTTGGTTATCACAAATTTGCAACATTTGTTACATTCCACATATCATATTCCCATTCTGGATTGTAACATGCCCTCAATGCAGATCTGTGAGGTACAGTTTACCTGTCACTGGTTAGCTCTGTCTTCAAAGGGGACTGCCTCCTTTGCCCCTGTCCCTTCTCATCTCTCTCACTACAGTGGTGTACCGGTCTCAGACTGAGTTCTCCACATCCCCAGATATCTGCCTATCAGGCAGGCTTGGATATGGTGAACCCTCCATGTTTACAATCTTCCTTTGTGTATCTGGTAGGGTAATAGCTGGTGTAATCTGCTGCCACTATTTCAACCTGCACTGTACATCTGTGCCTTCACAGTGCTCTTGCAGGTTTGGATACACCACTCTGGAGAGGTGCAATGCATAGTAGCTGGAGCTGCATTGGCCCACTTAGCAACCTACACATTTGCAGACAGGAGATCTGCTCAACCCTTTTTTTGTTTTGGTACATAAGTACATAAGTACATAAGTAGTGCCATACTGGGAAAGACCAAAGGTCCATCTAGCCCAGCATCCTGTCACCGACAGTGGCCAATCCAGGTCAAGGGCACCTGGCACGCTCCCCAAACGTAACAACATTCCAGACAAGTTATACCTAAAAATGCGGAATTTTTCCAAGTCCATTTAATAGCGGTCTATGGACTTGTCCTTTAGGAATCTATCTAACCCCTTTTTAAACTCCGTCAAGCTAACCGCCCGTACCACGTTCTCCGGCAACGAATTCCAGAGTCTAATTACACGTTGGGTGAAGAAAAATTTTCTCCGATTCGTTTTAAATTTACCACACTGTAGCTTCAACTCATGCCCTCTAGTCCTAGTATTTTTGGATAGCGTGAACAGTCGCTTCACATCCACCCGATCCATTCCACTCATTATTTTATACACTTCTATCATATCTCCCCTCAGCCGTCTCTTCTCCAAGCTGAAAAGCCCTAGCCTTCTCAGCCTCTCTTCATAGGAAAGTCGTCCCATCCCCACTATCATTTTCGTCGCCCTTCGCTGTACCTTTTCCAATTCTACTATATCTTTTTTGAGATACGGAGACCAGTACTGAACACAATACTCCAGGTGCGGTCGCACCATGGAGCGATACAACGGCATTATAACATCCGCACACCTGGACTCCATACCCTTCCTAATAACACCCAACATTCTATTCGCTTTCCTAGCCGCAGCAGCACACTGAGCAGAAGGTTTCAGCGTATCATCGACGACGACACCCAGATCCCTTTCTTGATCCGTAACTCCTAACGCGGAACCTTGCAAGACGTAGCTATAATTCGGGTTCCTCTTACCCACATGCATCACTTTGCACTTGTCAACATTGAACTTCATCTGCCACTTGCACGCCCATTCTCCCAGTCTCGCAAGGTCCTCCTGTAATCGTTCACATTCCTCCTGCGACTTGACGACCCTGAATAATTTTGTGTCATCGGCGAATTTAATTACCTCACTAGTTATTCCCATCTCTAGGTCATTTATAAATACATTAAAAAGCAACGGGCCCAGCACAGACCCCTGCGGGACCCCACTAACTACCCTCCTCCACTGAGAATACTGGCCACGCAATCCTACTCTCTGCTTCCTATCTTTCAACCAGTTCTTAATCCATAATAATACCCTACCTCCGATTCCATGACTCTGCAATTTCTTCAGGAGTCTTTCGTGCGGCACTTTGTCAAACGCCTTCTGAAATCCAGATATACAATATCAACCGGCTCCCCATTGTCCACATGTTTGCTTACCCCCTCAAAAAAATGCATTAGATTGGTGAGGCAAGACTTCCCTTCACTAAATCCGTGCTGACTTTGTCTCATCAGTCCATGTTTTTGTATATGCTCTGCAATTTTATTCTTAATAATAGCCTCCACCATCTTGCCCGGCACCGACGTCAGACTCACCGGTCTATAATTTCCCGGATCTCCTCTGGAACCCTTCTTAAAAATCGGAGTAACATTGGCTACCCTCCAGTCTTCCGGTACTACACTCGATTTTAGGGACAGATTGCATATTTCTAACAGTAGCTCCGCAAGTTCATTTTTAGTTCTATTAATACTCTGGGATGAATACCATCAGGTCCCGGTGATTTACTACTCTTCAGCTTGCTGAACTGACCCATTACATCCTCCAAGGTTACAGAGAATTTGTTTAGTTTCTCCGACTCCCCCGCTTCAAATATTCTTTCCGGCACCGGTGTCCCCCCCAAATCCTCCTCGGTGAAGACCGAAGCAAAGAATTCATTTAATTTCTCCGCTACGGCTTTGTCCTCCTTGATCGCCCCTTTAACACCATTTTCGTCCAGCGGCCCAACCGACTCTTTGGCCGGTTTCCTGCTTTTAATGTATCTAAAAAAATTTTTACTATGTATTTTTGCTTCCAAAGCTAATTTCTTCTCAAAGTCCTTTTTTGCCCTCCTTATCTCCGCTTTGCATTTGGCTTGGCATTCCTTATGATCTATCCTGTTACTTTCAGTTGGTTCTCTTCTCCACTTTCTGAAGGATTGTTTTTTGGCTCTAATGATTTCCTTTATCTTACTGTTTAGCCACGCCGGCTGACGTTTAGTCTTTTTTCCCTTTTTTCTAATACGTGGAATATATTTGTCCTGAACCTCCAGGATGGTGTTTTTAAACAGCATCCACGCCTGATGCAAGTTTTTTACTCTGCGAGCTGCTCCTTTCAGTCTTTTTTTCACCATTTTTCTCATTTTGTCGTAATCACCTTTTCTATAGTTAAACGTTAGCGTACTTGATTTCCTAGTTTCACTTCCTTCAATGCCAATATCAAAACCGATCATATTATGATCACTGTTATCAAGCGGCCCTCGTATCGTTACCCCCTGCACTAGATCATGAGCACCACTAAGGACTAAGTCTAGTATTTTTCCTTCTCTTGTCGGCTCCTGAACTAGCTGTTCCATGAAGCTGTCCTTGATTTCATCAAGAAATCTTATGTCCCTTGCGTGTACAGATGTTACATTAACCCAGTCTATATGCGGGTAATTGAAATCCCCCATTATTATTGTGTTGCCCAGTTTGTTTGCGTCCCTGATTTCCTTTAACATTTCCGCATCCGTCTGTTCGTCCTGGCCAGGCGGACGGTAGTACACTCCTATCACTATCCTTTTCCCCTTTGCACATGGAATTTCAATCCATAGTGATTCCAAGGAGTGTTTTGTTTCCTGCAGAATTTTCAATCTATTTGATTCAAGGCTCTCGTTAATATACAATGCTACCCCTCCACCAATCCGATTCACCCTATCACTACGATATAATTTGTACCCCGGTATGACAGTGTCCCACTGGTTATTCCAAAGCTGTGTGCTGTTTACAGGGTTTGATCTCAACCACTGCATTCAGTGCTGGTTGTCCCATTGTCCCAGATTGTCCCCCAACCTCCAGCTGAGAACTGGATATGTCAGTCTCTTTTTTATTTTATTTATAACAACTTAATTTTACAAGCACTAAAATAACTTCCCAGAAATACAGAGAAAATAACACAAAAGAATTATTTCAATCAGGTAATTCTATACTCTTCCTTAGACCACAAAATAGGTAGAGTGAAACAAGACAAGGAGATCAATTAAACAACAGTAAACAAAGAAAAGGTGGTATTAACCTGATTATCCCCAGTTATTATTTATCTGAATCATTATTCCACATTGATCGTCTGGTTGGCTTCTTCAAACCCTAAACGGTGTATAGTCAATTTATTTAGTTGCAAACATACTTATTGTCCAATATTAGTGGAAATAATGCACCTGATTTCATTTTTTTCTCTTTTAAAACCAGAAATTATTTAACAATACAAACACTTGAGTCTCTAATCCAATTCCCACTGATTAAGGTAATCCCAGTTTCACTCCTTTTGAATTAATATACTAAGAGGAATCATTTCAGAGGAAAAAACTTTAGGAGTCATACCCAGAACTCTGGGAAAACAACAATCTCGATATTAATCATCTGTAATAATAGTCATTTTGTTCAAATTTTTCTGGTCTATTATCCTTTTCAAAATCTTGACCGTTTCCTACTCCTGTAGAACTTCATTTGCTGTATCAATTTTTCATTCTCAAAGGATTCGATTAGATTATCCATGTGGCTCACTAGTAAGATTATATCTGAAGCAAAATTATTTACTACCACCGTTAGGTCCTGGAGCGCTTTCCAGATGATATTCAATGTAACCTCCACAGGAGCCAAAACCTCCAAGCTGATAGCTCTTACGGGTTTAGGAGTGGCACCGCCGACACGGGTTCAACTGTAAATGACTTCCATTTCAGCATACACTAACTCACTCCTCCACTCCTTTGTATATGGTGGTTAAATGATTCGGGAGCAATGAAGTTGTTTCCAGGTCCAAGAGCATCGACGCTCCTTCGCCGGCGCTAATCAAAGGACTCACCAACCCAGTCATCTGTGGGCAGCTCGTCGCGCAGCGGTCCCACACGTGCTGCACAGGGGACAAAACGCTGGCCATCGGCGGCTGACTCCCCATTGTCCCTTTCCTCTCAGTTAAGGTAACTGCAAATGCAGAGAGGAAATTTCAAATCAACAAAGACAGAACTTTAGAGGACAGCTGGGCCGTTGAGAGTACGAGCTTCAGGTTGCCATCTTTCCACTCTCCCTAGTTTGGGACACTCTTTCTCTAATCTCTAGGTATGTAGGCTACAGTATATAGGCAGGCTGACTATTCAAGTGCTGGAGCTACTAGGGTTTGTCATCAATTACCCAAAGTCCCATCTCAACCCAGTTCAAAAATTGGAATTCATTGGGGCTCTGTTGTGCACGAAGACAACTTGTGCCTATCTTCCCGAGCCAAGAGCGGACAACCTTCTGTCTCTAGTCTCCAAATTTATGCATGCAATCAATTCTCCCTCTCCTACTCTTTAGTCTGACTGGTTTATTAACCACATTTTGTTGATACAGAGTGTTGTTTGTGGTCTGATGTCAAGATGACACCATCTATGTTGTTTGAGTTAAACACATAGCTGGTTGCCTACCTCAAAAACATCTACATTCCATTCCCTGGAAATCATTGGAGCTGACACCTTTCTTTGAGTTCAGGAGGCAAGGGATATCCGCAATTTTCTGCTGAGTTCGTTCCTCCAGGTTAGAGGCACACAGCCATGAGAGTCTGTGCATCACTATACCCATAGCAGAAAATCTGGATGTCATATTGCAAGTATCGTAAATGCCCCTGGACAGGAACTTGTGACACGCCTTCTGCTGCCTGACCACTTGGCGAAAGGGCTCGGCCTGCTCCGGTGGGAGTGCATCAACCAAGCTCTCAAGCTGCTGCACTGAGTTCCGCAAATGAATGCTCGTGAAGAGCTGGTACGACTGAATTTTGGAAGTGAGCATGCCAGCCTGATACGCCTTCCTCCCAAAAGAATCTAAGGTTCTATGCTCTCGCCCCGGGGGCGCAGAGGCAAAGTTCCTAGAACTCTTAGCTCTTCTGCGAGCAGAATCCACCACCGCAGAGTCATGAGGCAACTGAGGCCGGACAAAACTGGGTTCCCCGTGGATCCGATACTGGGATTCAGCCTTTTTGGGAATAGTTGGACAAGAAAGAGGCTTCTCCCAGTTCCTCATCAGCACTTCCCTGAGTGTATCATGAAAAGGAGCTGTGGTAGAAGACTTAGGTGGAGATGGATAATCCAGGACCTCGAGCATCTTGGCCCTGGGCTCATCCACAGTCTCCACAGGGAAGGGAATGGCCTCAGACATTTCCCGCACAAAAGATGAAAAAGACAGGCTCTCCGGAGGGGAGAGCTGACTCTGAGGTGAGGGGGTGGAATCAGATGGAAGACCTAGAGAATCCTCGGCAGAGAAAACTCCATGACCCCCATGTTCATCAGATGAGCCATCATCGGATGGGGCTAACAACTCAGAAAGAGCAGCTCGGATCCGAGCCCGTCTCGATATAGAGGTGCGGTGACCTCGATGACGGTGTCGAGAAGTCGACTCCCCAGGAGACTTCGGTGAAGCTTCCTCCACCGAAGGCAGCGGAGAGTCGACCCGGGAGGCAACTGACCCCGATACCGGAAGCGGTACCGGAGAAGGAGACCTCACCACCAGCAAAAGGCATGGTGCTGCAGGAGCCTCTAGCACTATCGGTACCGATACCTCCGGTGCCGAGCGCAAATGGTTCAGCACCGCTTCCATGAAATCTGGAAAAATAGCCTTGATGCGTTCATCTACAGAAGCTGTCAGGGAAGGCTGCGGTGCCGGTGTGGGCGTCAGAGGCAGAATCTGCAGAGGCTGAGGAGCCGGTACTGGGCTGCCAGATGACCTGCGTGTCGATACCTCCATAACAGAGGGCGAGCAATCCTCTCGGCACCGACACTTCTCGGGTACCGAATGCCTCGATGACCCGGAGCTTGCGGTACCGTGTCGAGAAGGAGAACGATGACGGTGCTTCTTGGCCTTCACCCGACGCCCGTCATCGAGACTCCTCGGTACCGGAGAGGAAGACGTGGAATCCACACGCTTCCTCGGGGCCGGGTCCGATAGAGGTCAGTCCCGGGGGGCCTGCAAAGCAGGAGGCGACGAGGCAGGTGGAGACCCGCTTGATGCATCACTGTTCCCAGCGTGCATCGGTCACTTGGCAGCCTGTACCTGGTCTCCCGATGCCAACGCTGCCCTCGACGTCGACAGTAATGATGTCCTCCCGCAGGAGGTGGTGGAGATGAAAACGGTAACGGAATTCAAACATGCGTGGGATAAACATAAAGGAATCCTGTTCAGAAGGAATGGATCCTCAGGAGCTTAACCGAGATTGGATAGCAGAGCCGGTAGTGGGATGTGGGGCTGGAGGTTGGGAGGCGGTGTTAGTGCTGGGCAGACTTATACGGTCTGTGTCAGAGCCAGTGGTGGGAGGCGGGACTGGAGGTTGGGAGGCAGGTATAGTGCTGGGCAGACTTATACGGTCTGTGCCAGAGCCGGTGGTGGGAGGCGGGGATAGTGCTGGGCAGACTTGTACGGTCTGTGCCAGAGCCGGTGGTTGGGAGGTGGGGCTGGTGGTTGGGAGGCGGAGATAGTGCTGGGCAGACTTATACGGTCTGTGCCCTGAAGAGCATAGGTACCAATCAAAGTAGGGTATACACAAAAAGTAGCACACATGAGTTGTCTTGTTGGGCAGACTGGATGGACCGTGCAGGTCTTTTTCTGCCGTCATCTACTATGTTACTATGTCGACGCCGATGTCGAGGTACCGGACCCAAAAAGCTTTTCTCTTTGGGCCTCTTGAGAAAGTTGAGTGCGCTTTTTCATATTTAGGCACAACTTACAACTTTCCTGAAGATGGTCGGGCCCAAGGCACTGAAGGCACCAGGAGTGCGGATCAGTGCCAGAGATGGTCCGGTTGCAGCGGGCGCATGGCTTGAAGCCGCTGGGCATCTTTGATGACATCGCGGGCAAAATTGCCTCCGCAAAATCAAAAGACACGATTGTGACAGAGAAACAGACACAAAAAAAGGGGAAAAATACCCAATCGAGCGAACTAAGAACGGTCGCACGAAAAAAGAAAGGAAACTTAGAAAATGAAAAAACTACGAAGACTAAAGGGTTTTTTTTTTTAAACGAACACCCGAAAAGGGTAAAATGAACTCATTTGAAGAGAACTTCCACTCCAAAGGCCTGGAAAACGCGAAGCGCTGAAGACAGAACTCCGTGTCTCCTCAGACGCGGAAAAGAACTGAGAAGTGTGTCCGCGCAGCGAGCGGGAAATCGTGTGCGCGCATGCGGGATGGGATCGTCTCGCGCAACGGAACACTCTGGATGAGACTTTTGCGATTTTGCTAGAAAATCCTCCGGGCCGACGTGACGTCACCCACATGTGAGAATATTAGCCTGCTTGTCCTCGGAGAATGTATTTTTCGTGGCCCATTATACATTCCAATACAGAATACCTGCAGTTTCTACAATCGGATCATGTCCTTTAGGATATCCCTCCTATCACATCTTATATTTGTCCATGTGGGCATGCCTTCTATGTTTCATTAATAGGATCTACTCTGTACAAACCAAACCTATTTGCATTGATTACACTGTCTCCCATCACAACTATATGGGCTCATTTGTATTGATGATCAGGCTAACCAGAAGATATGGTCATATGGATCTTCATCTCTTCCTCATTTTAGTTGGACCTCTGCAACATAACAAGGACACAAATAAGAAACAATGTTTGCATGCATTTTTCAAACTGTTGGCAAATAGGCAGCTGTACTCATGCATGCATAGGCCCCCGTATTCACTAACCTGTCTACAATGACCTCTCCACATGAGGGTCTGAATCATGTCCAATAAGCCAATTGGTATGTGTGTATCACCTATTTGGGGTGAAAGGGAAATGGAACATTATGTTAACATTTATTGGTTATGTGACATGGTACCTAGGGGGGGGGGGGGGGGCGGCGGCGCCTCGGGGGCAGCCTTGCCCCAGGCCCAGCCCAGTCTCTCGGCTGGCCTGGTCAGGAGTCAGCCATGAATGTATACATTGGTGGGGACTTATACCAGGTTGGTTGGCTGATCATTTTGGGTGTACATTGTAATGCACAAGCCTCATATAGGGTAGGTAGGATTCTTGGATTCGTGCAGCAAATACAGAGGGACTCTGTATCCAGTGTGTGCTGCAGGTTGAAAACATCTATATGGTTTGGCTTTCTGTATCCTGGCCCCTCTGGGAAAGAGAAGGCATTATTGTGAGGTGAGCACACATCGGTCAACTGTGTGTAGGAGCAAACACTTAGGGCATATAATGGGTTCATTGTACTCACACATTCAAGGGCATGATGTCATTGTTAAAGGTCCTGTATCACAACATGATCTGCAGTGCCTACAGAAGACAACAAACAGCTGCAGACATCTTGGGACTGTACCTTATGAGGTCCACATATACATCTAACAACTTTGCCACTGCAGGAAGTGGAAGCTGCAAGTGCCCAAATATTGTAAAGGTTATCAGCTCCTACAATGAGGCTGACTGTCTACAGACTAGTTGACCAAACAATAATGTATGATTCCCAATAATACCACTGGTATATTAAAAATCCAGTAATAACCACAAACCAGGGTGTCAAGAAGAACAAGAGGATAAATTCTCAGAGTAATGACTCACCCTAGCAGAATGCCCCTCTACAAGTCATGGTGAGGTCCCACTTGGAGTATTGTGTTCAGTTTTGGAGGCCATATCTTGCTAAAGATGTAAAAAGACTGGAAGCGGTGCAAAGAAAAGCTACAAAAATACCGTACGAGCGGAGACTTGCTGTATACCTTGGAGGAAAGGAGAAACAGGGGTGACGTGATACAGACATTCAAATATTTGAAAGGTATTAATCCGCAAATGAACATTTTTCGGAGATGGGAAGGTGGTAGAACTAGAGGACATGTATTGAGGTTGAAGGGGAGCAGACTCAGGACTAATGTCAGGAAGTATTTTTTCACAGAGAGGGTGGTGGATATGCGGAATGCCCTCCCGCTGGAGGTGGTGGAGATGAAAATGGTAACAAAATTCAAACAAGCGTGGGATAAATACAAAGGAATCCTGTTTAGAAGGAATGGTTCAGCTGAATCTTAGTGGAGATTGGGTGGCGACGCCGGTAATTGGGAAACAAAACGGGAGCTGGGCAGACTTCTACGGTCTATGCCCTGATCGTGACTGAATAGATAGGGGTGGGTTGGTGTAAATTTTAAGGGGCTTCGACGTTAGGTTCAGAACTTAGTACAAGAACAGTGCTGGGCAGACTTCTACGGTCTGTGCCCTGAGAAAGGAAAGGACAAATCAAACACAGGCATACATATAAAGTATCACTTACCGGAGGTCACGTGATTCTAGGCTAGCAGAAGGAAGCCGCAACAAAGAGCTCTGCAGCCCCCGTTTTAAAACCTGACTTCAAGCGCCTTGCAGATTGTTTTAAACAGCCGTTTCTGCAGACAAGACAACAAGAGAAGCATTGCTGAGGAGGAAAGTGCTTTAATACGTGCCTAACAGGGATTTTATGGCGACAAAGACCCACCGAAAGGAAGGAGAATGGGGCCGCACTGGAGAAGCCAAGATGGCGAAAGGCGGCTCCATGGAAGCACCAACAGTAAGCTCAGCGTGGGCGACAGAGATCGCGGCAGAAGTGTCAGCGCTGTTAGAATCTTTGGTTGACCAGAAGCTGCAGCGTATCGCAGATAAGTTGGAAAAAATAGATGGCACGTTGGGGGGTTTGAGGACAGACCTTTCAGAATATCAACAACGGCTTTCAGAGGTGGAAGTTAAAAGCCTACAACATGAAGCCACATATCAAGCGTTACAAAAAACTTGGAGCGTCTTGAATCTAAAGCAGAGGACCTGGAAAATCACGCTAGACACAACAATTTAAGGTTAGTGGGGCTCCAAGAATCAATCAAGGAAACAGACAAGAAGTCTTTTGGAGTTGTGGTTGCCTAAGGCGTTGTGCTTACAATCAGCGGAGGGCCCCGCTAAAATTGAGAGAGCCCATTGGTTGGGGCCACAGCGCTCGGAGGAAGCCAGGCCAAGAATTGTAATTTTCAAACTATTACACTATGCACAAAAGATGGAGATCCTGTGAGCAATCAGGTTGGTGGGCACGCTAACTCATGAAAACGAGCGCATTTTATGCTTCCAAGATTTTTCCACAGCAGTGGTGGCACAACGGAGGGCGTTTTCAAAAATCTGTCAGTCGTTATACTCAAAGAAAATTTTTTTTGCCTTGCTGTATCCGGTGCGGCTCCGTGTTACACACAGTGATAAGACTCAGCTGTTTACCTCTCCGGAGCTGGCTGCGAAGTTTGTAGCTCAAATAGTTCCGGAGAATGCTAGCAACGTGAACTCTGGTGGGGTTTGAGCTGTATTAATGCAGATAAGGGAGTATTCAAACATTATCTCAAATCAAGGAAGAAGGATATAAGCATCTTACAAAAGTGGTTAAGTTTAAGGCCTAACTATAGACAACATGGGCTATTATACAGATGGTAGTAAACTGTGGTTTTTGTTTTTCTCTTTTTCTTGATCTCCTCCTACGGAGGCTTCTGCAGTCAAGAAGATGATGGGAATTTGCTGCCTCCAGAGCAGATAATGACACAAAAAATACAGAGTATGGCAGTTTGGAGACATTGTGAGAACCAGAGTCAGAACCACTTTGGATCCTCCCATAAAGATAGAGCTGCAAGTGATAATGAAGCGTCCGGGTGCACTGGGATTAAAATAACGCTATATGGAACTTATGTCGACAGTGTTTGTGCTTTTCGTGCCGCCTCCAGAGTCTCTAATCACGGCTGGGCACTACTCACACAAATGCAATCCCCTAGACCGATACCTTAAAAGAACCAGACAACTGGTAGCACTATTTAGACTGCAACAAAGACAAAAAGAGACCAAGGAAGCACTTCCTGGGGTTAACACAGGTTTATTTAATTATCCAGAGATTAGGATAAAAAAATAACAAAATATTCAAGTATAGTCTAGTATAGAAAAGAGGAGAAAAAAACATGAAAGGACAATGGAAATGATCAGGTCAGGCTCTCCATCCCCTGGCATGGGGCAGAGTGCACTAGACACTGACCAACTTCTTATCTGGCAAAGACATAATATATAGAACTTCCTTTCCTTTACAGTACAAAAGAGCAAGAGAGAGGGGAGGGCTTCCCTCACCTCCTCAATTAGTATCCCACAGTCAGTCAGGATCTCCCGTCAATAAAGAAATACATAGCATCTGTTTTGAGGAAAACATTTGGTCTGCTGTCCAAGTGTCTTGGACATACATTTCTCAAACCTTTAATTAGTATTTCTCCTATTCTGAAAGAGGAGACAAAAGTTAGTTACTGCTTCCTTATAGAGTTGTTATAGAGGTGTTATGTTTCTCTTGTCAGGGAGATAGTTTTGAATTGTTCTAGGCAGAGAAGGAAATAAGGTGTTACCTGATTCGTGGTTGTAAAAGGGTAATTCTGTCCTGAATAGTAGCCTTACTTCCAAGGGCATGGGAAAGAATTCTGTCTCTTGGCCATATTCAAAAGGAGAGATTCTCCCCCTTCTGCAATAATATTTTCTTATCCAGTCCTTACTACAGGATTTCTATCTCTCTCTCCTCTGTCAACCCTACCCCCTACACGTGGAACTTCCTTTGATCTGCATCCTAAAAGTCTCTCAAAGGCTAATACACACATTCATGTGAACAGCAAATGGACAACAAATGGCAGGAGCTCATTGTCTTTCACTTGCTTGGTCAGAGGAAGGTGGGGGAAAGAGGTGGGGAGTACTTGCTCCACCTGGCCTGCTTAATATCATTGTACATTAATTCTTAGATATTAGATACTTAGCTGCACTGAAACTGCTTGGTTCAGGCCTTCATAAGTACAATGTACACCTCCACCAACAACAGGCACCACATAGGTGACTCAACATATATTCTGATTAATGGGATAAAATAAAAATGTGTATGCTAAAACAATCACAGTAGTGACTGGGACATTACAAACTAAGGAAATTGGACTGCAAGGTGAGATATGGGACTCAGGAATTCTAGAATCCATTACGAAGTCAACTAGGAAGGTGACAGTGGAGTGCCACAGAACAGCTGGATATATAAGTGATGCATGGAAGTCTACCTGCAGATCCCATAGAGGAGGATTAGCAAACACTCCCCGGAGTGAGATATACTGCAAATCCAAATGATACGCTGATTGCAGACGAAGAAGTTGGGTTTTTTTTGTCTGTTCTCTTCTCTCAGTGCATTGTGAATGGACTCTTGCATGCAAAGCTGCAAATGTTAGTCTGAATATAGAAATAGTAGTAGTAGTATTGTGTAATGGAGAGTCCATTGCTTCGGGTGTAATTCAGGTGGCTAATTTGAAGAGTGGGTAATTTGTATGGGTATGTCTTGGGGGGAATAGGAACCTTCACACTATAGTAGAGATATATTAATTACAAAAGTCTTTTAGAAGACATGGCAGGGGGCTCTCTATGATAGGACTTTAGTTATACAACATGCAGGGGTAAGCATAAATAATGGATGTCCCTTTTTTTTAGCATATAGATGTATGCATCTGTGTAACTATCAGGCTTATTTTCGAAAGAGAAGGGTGCCCATCTTTCGACACAAATCAGGAGATGGGCGTCCTTCTCTCAGGGTCGTCCTAATTGGCATAATCGAAAGCCGATTTGGGCATCCCCAACTGCTTCCTGTTGCGGGGATGATCAAAGTTCACAGGGGCGTTTTGGAGGCGTAGCGAAGGTAGGCCTGGGGCGTGCCTAACAGATGGGCGTCGTCGAGCGATAAAGGAAAAAAAAAGGGCGTCCCTGACGAGCACTTGGCCGTTCCTTTCCAAATCGCTAAGGGATCGGTAAGGGAAGGGCTTTTTTCGTTCAGTTAGTGCATTAGTTAGTCCACTGCAGTGCCCCCTAGGGTGCCCGGTTGGTGTCCTGGCATGTCAGGGGGACCAATGCACTACGAATGCTGGCTCCTCCCATGACCAAATAAGTTGGATTTGGTCATTTTTGAGATGGGCATCCTCGGTTTCCATTATCGCCGAAAACCGGGGACGACTATCTCTAAAGTCGACCATCTCAACATTTAGGTCGACCATCTCTAAGGTCAACCTAAATGTTGAGATTTGGGCGTGTCCGACCGTATTATCGAAATGAAAGATGGACGCCCATCCTGTCATATCCCTTGGAGAACATGAATACATTTAAATTTATATCCTGGAATTTGGGGGGGGGGGTATCCTCACCGATTAAACATACTAAGGTGTTGCAAGCTTTGAAATGTCATAAAGCTGATGTGGCGTTTGTGCAGGAGACACACCTCACAACTGCGGAGCATGCTAAATTCAAACAGAGATGGGTTGGACAAATAATAGAGGCTCCGGCGGTGTGGAAAACAGCAGGTGTAATGATCCTTTTTCGTCATGGCCTAGATGTACAAATTAAGTCGATAAAACGAGATTGTAACATTTCACATTACACAAGTAAGTTACATAACAGCAGTTGGCATATAAACTACTCCCCCTCCCCTCCCCGTTCCTACTCCCCTTCCCTCCCCAAAGCCCCCCCCCTTTTTTCCCCTCTATGTCCAATAACAAGCAGAGGTTACAGGAGCAGCAGCAGCGGGGATTATAAGTTCAATATCTGGCTCCGGACCATTGGGGTCAAGGTATCCCAAAAGGGCGCCCAGCTGCATTCGAATTGTTGTTGTCTTATCCGTGGCTGGTTCGGCATTTCCAGATGCTCTGCGCGTAAAAGTATAAGCATTTGAGTTTGCCAATATTGCAGTGATGCTGGTCTGTTCCCCAGCCACTCCTGCAGGATTGCTTTTTTTGCAACTACTGTAGCTCTTTTTACAAAGTCTGTGAATCCCTTCGGCGTTGGCTTGCTTAGCCTTGGGTGTCCAAAAAGCAACTTTGGATCATATGTCCATCTTCGAGACCAGAGTTCTGTTACTTGTTGCAGTATACTTTTCCAAAACCAAACAACTTTTGGGCAGGTCCAAAACATGTGAGCCAATGTAGCCCCTTCTTGATGGCACTTCCCACATGCTCCATCCGGTGATGCTCCCATATGAAACACTCTTCTAGGCGCCACATATATCCTTAGTGCGAATTTATATTGTATTTCCCAGTACTCCGCCAGTTTTGTGGTCTGCCAAAGCGACCGCACATAGTCCTTAAACATAGTCTCGGTTATCTGGCTTCCCAGATCTTGGCTCCATTTTGCTGCGTAGCCCACGTAATCCAATTCTGACATTGTATCTCGGATGTGGCGATGATGGTAGGCCATGGGCACTTTCAATTGCGCCCCCAGCGACATAGCAGCAGCCAGTTCTTCCCTCACGTCCTCGGTGAGGTCTGTCCAAGTCAGACTGGACACATAGTGCCTTAACTGGTAATAATAGAAGTAGTCCGCTGAATTTATTTTGAACTGAGCTCTCAGTTCTGAAAACGTTCTGATATACTCTTTGTCTGTGAGCACATGATACAGGTATTCTAACCCCTTTTCCTTCCATCTGTTGAATACAGCATAGCTTGTCCCAGGCTCGAACCCCGGGTTGCCACAAATCGACAGGTAGGAGGTAGTTTTAGGCGAAAAGCCATGCATGCGGCAGATCCATTTCCACACCGCTTTCATTGTAGGCAAAATGTGTGACTTCTGTAGGACTGCTGGGGGATGTTGCCTGCTACCATGCAAAAATCCTGTAAAGTTGTCTGAGCCAAACAAGCCTAATTCCATGTGGTAGCTGAGTATTCACTTGTCTTTCGAAACCAGTCATTTAGGTGCCTGATTCCACAGGCTACCGTTAAGTATCGCAAACTCAGGAGGCCCAGGCCCCCGTATTCTCTTGGGATCTGCAGAATCCGCAGAGCAATTTTTGCTTTCTTTCCAAAGGAATTTCTGCAGTATTTTGTTTATTTGCCGTTCCACTTTCCTTGGAAGAAAAAGTGGGAGCGGTTGAAACACATATAACCATCTGGGTACAATCATCATGTTGTAAAGCGCTATTCTGCCAAGTAAAGAGAGCGGGAGGGATTGCCACAGCTTCAACTTGTCTGCCATGTCCTCCAATAACCTGTTCA
The DNA here is from genome assembly GCF_901765095.1 of Microcaecilia unicolor. Taxonomy (NCBI): domain Eukaryota; kingdom Metazoa; phylum Chordata; class Amphibia; order Gymnophiona; family Siphonopidae; genus Microcaecilia; species Microcaecilia unicolor. The sequence continues at coordinate 234,693,505 of NC_044036.1, forward strand.
CATTTTGGGCACACATTTGAGCCAGGTTCTGGGGAATTTGGACTCCTAAATACTTGATTGCCTCATCAGCTTCTTCCACTCCCAGTTCCTCTAACCCTGTGCCTCCCACCCCAGGAGAGATGGTGAGCAAATGTGATTTGTGTGCATTTATTTTAAACCCCAAAAGAGCACTGTATTGTTCTATCTGTGCCCAGAGCTGCCTTAACGAATTCTGGGGGTCCCTCATCACCACCAACAGATCATCCGCAAATGCCAGAGTCTACACTACCCCTCCACCCACCTCTAGGCCCTTTATCTGCTCATCCATCTTCAGCGTGCAGAGTAGTGGCTTGATAGACAGCAAGAACAATAGGAGTGAGAGGGGGCACCCCTGACGAGTACCTCGCTCTATGGCTATTGGGTCTGTTCGTACTCCATTAATTAATACAGACGCCGTCGGCTTAGTGTATAATGTCTGTACGGCCTGAAGGTACCAGCCATGCATGCCCATATAATTTAACACCCCAAACAGAAATTCCCATCCTATTTTGTCAAATGCCTTTTTGGCATCAAGACTGAGGAGGACTGCAGGTACATGATTTACTTGGCTGTAGCTCATTGCCATCAGCAATTTACGCACATTAGTAGAAGAATGTCTGCCCTTCACGAAGCCCACTTGTTCAGGCCCAATTATATCTGGTAAGTATTGAGCCAGCCTGGTGGCCAAGTTTTTTGCTAGTATTTTTATATCTACATTCAATAATGAAATTGGTCGGTATGCCTCCGGTTTGTCCCTTTCTTTACCTGGTTTGGGTAATAATGATATCGATGCCATGTTATTGTGAATGGGGAACCTTCCTGTCTCCACTGCTTCCTCTAAATAGTCATGCAGTGCCAATAACGCTTTCTGGGGTATCATATTGTAAAACTCTCCCGTGAATCCATCGGGGCCTGGGGCAGAGTGATGTGGCAATGACTTTATGATGGCTTGGAGCTCTTTACCAGTGATTGGGCCATTCAATGTCTGCAATGCTAGTGGAGAGAGTTTTGGCAACTTGGAGGCTTCTAAATAACTCATGAGGGATTCTTTTTTTTTTTTTTTTTTTTATATTTATTTTTATTAACACAGTACAGCAGTGTTCGCACAGACATATCCAAAACTTCCAGTTGTGTATGTACAGTAACACATAAAGATTCCATTTTGAAGTTTACAAAGCATCTAACCATAAATCATCGGCCTGGTTTGCACTACATACTGCATTTTCTGTTTTATTCCCCTTCCCCAATCATACTCACACTCACCACGTTATCCCACACCAGAACTCAACATCTATCCCAAACGCTCCCCTCATACCCTCCCCTTCCCTTCCACCCCCCCTCCCTCATTGTCCTGTAAAGATAACACTTTTAAACAGGCTGTCCACAGACCATGATATTGCCTGATGGTAAGCTTTGTTGAGGTGGCATAGATACGGCACTCTTTCTCAACCACCATTCTCATTTTATTATACCACACTTCTACCGGGGGATGTTCTGGTTGTATCCAAAATTGTAAAATGGTCTTTTTGATCAATAAGAGGGACGTATATATAAATCTCCTATGTGACTTAGGAAGGCCCTGGGCAATCAGAAGGTCTTGGTCTCCCAACAGTAAGGTTGCATAATCCCACTCTATGTGCCTATTTGTGACTTCTTTAATCACCTGAAATGCTTGATTCCACAGTGAAAGAGACGGGCATTCTAAAAAAGAGTGAATAAAAGTCCCCCTCCCTGTCTGGCATTTGGTGCACTGACCCTCACCCCAGAGGCCCATGACTACCCCCTTAGCCTTTGTAATGTATGCTCGGTGCAATATCCTGTATTGGGTTTCTTGCAGGTCTGCTACTTTAACCATGTCATAGATATTGGAGAAAAGCTTACTAAATTCTTTTATCGTGTAATTTCTATTCAACTCTCTGTTCCACTGGTCCATCAATCTTTCCATCCCTCCCAAAGGCCTGTGCATCTGCAATATTTTATACCATGTGGATAGGCTGTTCGCCTTATACGGTATGCTCAATAAGATCTTGTCCATTGGCCCCCACATCCATCGATCTCCGTATATCCGTTGTAAAGAAGTATAATAATGCCGTGCTTGAAGATATTGTAATAAATGCTTATTGGGGAAATCCCACCTCTCCTTCAGCTGATCAAATGATTCTAACTGTTCCTGCCCTTGTGCCATGAGATGGACCAGCATCACACATCCCTTCTCCTTCCACTTATCAAATATAGAATATCCTAGGCCTGCCGGGAAATCTGCATTGCCCACCAACCCCAGGAAGGGGGATGCCTCTGGTGCTCGATTCTGATGCCCTCTCCACCAGGCCCACGCCCTCCGCAGAGGCTGCAGAAAGGTCAGTCGCCCTACTGTGTTATATATATTACTAGGCCTCATATGTATTAGATTTATGAATGACCATGGGGCACTCCAATCCTCCAGTCCTCCGCTCGGCAAAAACCGGTAAGTACCCGTCATTCCCTCAAAAATAAATCGCATAAGTGCCGCCACGTTATATAGGCGTAGTTCAGGCAGTGCCAGGCCTCCCACGTTCTTACTCAGAGAGAGCTTCTGATGCCCTATCCGTGCTCCCCTCCCCTGCCAAATGAAAGAACGTATGATAGATCGGTATAAACGTTCATCTCTCCATAACAGCCATATGGGGGCCGCTTGTAATGGGTATAAGATCTTTGGCAGCAAAACCATTTTAACTAAGGCTATTCTGCCCATCAGGGAGAGCGGCAAGTGCTTCCATCTGTCACACAGCTTCCTGATATTTTCTAATATGTCAACCACATTCTTTTTGTAGAATATCAATGTATTAACACTAAGAAAGATTCCCAGATATCTCATAGCTCCTCGTGCTAGGGGTATTGGCAATCCCGACCAGCCCGGGTCTGTAGTGCTTCCTGATAACGGGAGCACTTCTGATTTTAAACAGTTGACCCGCAGCCCCGAGATATCCCCGAAATCCCCCAGTATTGCCAGCACCCGGGGGAGGTCTCTAGGTCCATTAGCCAGGTATACTAAGATGTCATCTGCAAATAGATTTACTCTAAAGTCCCTTCTGCCCACCCTGATCCCCCGTATGGCCCTAGTTCCCCTAATTGTTATAGCTAACGGCTCTATAGCTAGCAAGAAAAGGAGCGGTGACAAGGGGCATCCCTGCCGGGTTCCCCGTTGTAAGGGGAAGCTCTCTGTAAGTGTGCCATTAAGCAGCAATCTGGCCACAGGGAGGGTATAAAGTGTTTTAATCCAAGATATGTATGCCCCTGATATGCCATAACGGTTCAGGACCCAGAACAAATACTGCCACGAAATGCTATCGAACGCTTTTTCCATATCCAACCCCACAATCCCTTCCAGGCCCCCTCTGCCCCTACATTCCTGTATAGCCAGGAGGGCTCTCATGATATTCATCGAGGCATGCCTTCCCGGGACAAATCCCACCTGGTCCTCATGAACCAAGGAAGAGATCACCCTGTTCATTCGCCTAGCCATTATTCGGTAATACTCTGGGCCATAGCCATCTGGACCTGGCGCCTTGGTCAGCTTTAAAGACTTGATGGCTTGTCTGATCTCTTGTTCCACTATAGGACCATTAAGAGTTTGTAGTTGATCATGTGTAAGTGTAGGTATATCAATATCTTGAAAGAAACCCTCGCACGCTACGGAGTCAAACCCTCTTGCCCTGTATAAGGAGCTGTAATAGGTGACGAATTGTTGTGTGATATGTTGATCTGTGGTGTGTTCTCTCCCTGCCGCATCCCTGATAGCTGTAATGGTTTGCCTTTTACGATATGGCCTGACCAGTGTTGCCAGTAGTTTCCCAGCTTTATTCCCCCATTTGAATAGTTTAAAGCGTTGGAAGTATATATCCCGTTGCGCCCTCTGATTCAAGATGTCATCTATCTGGTGTCTAACCTCTAATAAGCGTGAGCGATCTCTTGCGTTCATAGTACCTATATGTGTTCTTCTCAATTGATGGTATTCACTAGACAGTCTCAGCAGGTCTGCCTCTCTTTCCTTCTTTTTCCCCGCAGTGTAGGCTATTATGTGACCCCTCATCACCGCTTTCGATGCTTCCCAATACGTGCCCACATCTACATCCGTTGTTTGATTGTACGTTTTACAATCTATCCACTTAGTTTGTATGTATTCCCTGAATTCTTTGTCATGGTACAGTGAAGGATGAAACTTCCACACCCTCTCTTCCCTTCCCCCTGCAAAGGATATTGTCATAGTAACTGCTGAATGATCACTAAGGGCACAATCCACTATGTGAACATGAGAGGACCTAGAAAGCAGAGATGGTGTAGTAAGCAGATAATCAATCCGGGAGTAGGTGTTATGCGGGTGGGAATAGAAGGTAAATTCACTATCGTGTGGGTGCAAAAGTCTCCATATATCCACCAGCCCTAGCTGGGATGATAAAAAATTGACCCCTCTGCTCCCCCAATTCCCCCCCCTTAACTTCCTGGGTTTACAATCCACCGTCTGGTCCGCTACACAGTTAAAGTCTCCCCCCATCACTATGTGACAGTCCGGGAAGGGCACCACTTTAGCCACTAATTCTGAGAAAAATCTATGGGAGTAAATGTTGGGTCCATAAATGTTACACAATAAAATACTCTGTCCCCAGAGGTCTCCCAGTACAAGCACATATCGACCCTCCTTATCCGCGATCACTTTCTGTGTTTTAAAGGGCAGCTGCTTATGTATCAAAATGGCCACCCCCCTTTGCCTAGAGTTGTATGAAGCATATTCTACCTCTCCTACCCAACTCCTCTGGAGTTTTTGGTGTTCTGTTATGTTCAAGTGTGTCTCCTGGAGGAAAGCTATGTCGGTTCTCTCCCTCTTCAGCCAGGAGAGCACTTTAGTTCTCTTAACCGGGGAATGAAGCCCATCTACATTAAGAGTGACCACTTTCAGATTAACCATTGGCACCATGGTTGGGGTTACTTGTTCTCGTTATGTTAGTATTCCATTCACTGGCCTCCCAGCTAAGCCAGTGAATTCCCTCTCGCTGTCCCTTCAGAGACCTTCCAATTCTCTCCCACACTCCTCTCTGTCCCCCTCCTCCTTGGATCAGAGCCTGAATCTTAATTCCATTTTGTGTTCCCTTTACTCCCCCCCTACCCACCCCTCTTCCACTTACTTCCACGCACCAATCACACACACACTCATTCCTCTCCCCACCCTCATCCCTCCCTCGCTCCCCCCTACCCCCCCCCTCTCCTGTCTACCCCCTCTCCCTCCCAGAATGCTTCCCCACATCCTTCGCCTACCCACAACAGCTTAAAGAGAGAACATCCAACCCCTCCCCCCACCCCAACTAGTTTAATTCAAAACAATACCAAACCATGCTTTTCGTTTCCCCCTTTTTTAAAACTGTGATTATCTCATAACTGCTCAACAAACCCCAAAAGGGAAAAAACAGAAACATATTCACATAGATGATCAGATAGACATTTTCTCTCAGGTACTGCACTTGTCCCCACTCCGTTTCTCCCAGAGTCTTGGATGTAGGTTGTGCTCTGGCTTCCTGCTATATCAGTAGACATTATTCACTTCTTAGCCTCTCGAAGCCAGGCAAAATGTCCGCAGTCCCCTCATCAACATGGCGATAACACTCTCTGCATCAGGCCTCACCGTCCCTGTCTACAGCTCTCTGCTATTCCAGTTCTGGGTGACCTGCAGCCTTCTCCTGATTGCATTTCTCCAAAAAAACCGCTCCAGCCACATCATTTATCAGCTGAGTCTTCCCATCCACCCAGACCCTCAGCTTGGCCGGATAGAGCAGCGCGAATCTGACCCCCTTTTTGTAAAGAGCAGTACATATAAGCGCCATCGCCTTCCTCATTAGGGCCACGCGCATGGAGTAATCATAAGTACATAAGTACATAAGTAGTGCCATACTGGGAAAGACCAAAGGTCCATCTAGCCCAGCATCCTGTCACCGACAGTGGCCAATCCAGGTCAAGGGCACCTGGCACGCTCCCCAAACGTAAAAACATTCCAGACAAGTTATACCTAAAAATGCGGAATTTTTCCAAGTCCATTTAATAGCGGTCTATGGACTTGTCCTTTAGGAATCTATCTAACCCCTTTTTAAACTCCGTCAAGCTAACCGCCCGTACCACGTTCTCCGGCAACGAATTCCAGAGTCTAATTACACGTTGGGTGAAGAAAAATTTTCTCCGATTCGTTTTAAATTTACCACACTGTAGCTTCAACTCATGCCCTCTAGTCCTAGTATTTTTGGATAGCGTGAACAGTCGCTTCACATCCACCCGATCCATTCCACTCATTATTTTTTTTATTTATTTATTTATTTATTTATAAATTTTTACAAACAATTATTCAAGATATAACTTGACGGATAGCATTATATCATAGGAAAAAAAACAATAAGAAAAAAAAAAAAAAAAAAACATTATGTTAAAGAAAATATTTTCTGATACAATACTCAAGTCCTAACAATAAGGAGATCCAAGATCCTAATATATGAGGAGATTAGGAAATACAAAATACAAAAAAAGGAAATCAAGTACTTGTGAAGAGAGTGCTAACTTTCTCTAAGGCTACTAGATGTTCTTTTGGACGCTATAAAGGCCGAGAGCTGAGAAGGATCTAAAAAGACATATTTAACAGAGTCAATCCTAACAACACATTTGCATGGGTATCTCAGAAAGAAAACACCTCCCAACTGTTGAATTGCTGGTCTCATAATAAGGAACTGTTTTCGCTTACGTTGAGTCTCTCTAGAGAGATCAGGAAACAAGGAAATTTTTAAACCCAAAAACAGGGTTTCCCTATGCTTAAAAAACATTGAGAACAACCACTGTTTATCATGTGGTAAAGCCACAGTTGCCACCAAAGTGGCCGCTGTGGCTATTTCAGTATCTGATGTCTCTAGAAATTGTGATAAATTTTCAAGTCTCTGTTCCTGTTGATTTTGCTGAATATCTTGTTTATTGGGTAGGTAGTAAACTTTAGTGAAAGGTGGAATATTGTCCTGAGGAATTCCCAAGTTTTCCCGCAAATATCTTTTCAACATATCGTATGGTTGAATCATTTGAACTCTTGGGAAATTTACAAATCGCAAGTTAAGGTTTCTCATATGATTTTCATATGTTTCAGCTTTCAATCTTAGGTTAGAAATATCTTTAACCATGATCATCTGAAGATTTTCTGTCTTTTTTGATTCTTGTTCTAATTTATCCATGCGAGTTACCAAAGCTTGCTGAGAATTGTCAATTTTTACCACTTTTTGCTCTAGAGCTTTAAGTTTCTGAGCCCCTTTAGTTGTTTGGGAAATAAATACTTTCCCCAACTGGGACATTAACTCCCAGAGGGAATCTAAAGTTACCTCTGTTGGTTTGTTGGTTAGCTCTGCTGGAAATATGTCCTCCTGCTCCTCCTCCTGCTCTCTTCCAGCGTCTTCTTCCCCCGTTACTTCAGTCGATCCTGTTCGCCTACTCCCATCAAGTTGAAATCGATTCCCCAGAGCAAACGGGGTCTCAGCGCTTTCTTGCGTCGGCCCCTGCTCTCCCTGGAGCGGCGAACTCGTGAACGGCGGTTGCGGGGGCGGAGCTCTATGATCGGGGCTCAGAGTTGTATCCAACCCGAGGGACGCCATCGACTCCTCTAAATTAGCAGCGCCCATCAAGGGTCTACTCCCGACCTGTACCGCAGTCCCCTGCAGGCTCAAGAACCGATCCATCGGTCCCGAAATCGAGGGAGGTAAAGGGGTAGTTCGGGCTCCACTCATTATTTTATACACTTCTATCATATCTCCCCTCAGCCGTCTCTTCTCCAAGCTGAAAAGCCCTAGCCTTCTCAGCCTCTCTTCATAGGAAAGTCGTCCCATCCCCACTATCATTTTCGTCGTCCTTCGCTGTACCTTTTCCAATTCTACTATATCTTTTTTGAGATACGGAGACCAGTACTGAACACAATACTCCAGGTGCGGTCGCACCATGGAGCGATACAACGGCATTATAACATCCGCACACCTGGACTCCATACCCTTCCTAATAACACCCAACATTCTATTCGCTTTCCTAGCCGCAGCAGCACACTGAGCAGAAGGTTTCAGCGTATCATCGACGACGACACCCAGATCCCTTTCTTGATCCGTAACTCCTAACGCGGAACCTTGCAAGACGTAGCTATAATTCGGGTTCCTCTTACCCACATGCATCACTTTGCACTTGTCAACATTGAACTTCATCTGCCACTTGCACGCCCATTCTCCCAGTCTCGCAAGGTCCTCCTGTAATCGTTCACATTCCTCCTGCGACTTGACGACCCTGAATAATTTTGTGTCATAGGCGAATTTAATTACCTCACTAGTTATTCCCATCTCTAGGTCATTTATAAATACATTAAAAAGCAACGGACCCAGCACAGACCCCTGCGGGACCCCACTAACTACCCTCCTCCACTGAGAATACTGGCCACGCAATCCTACTCTCTGCTTCCTATCTTTCAACCAGTTCTTAATCCATAATAATACCCTACCTCCGATTCCATGGCTCTGCAATTTCTTCAGGAGTCTTTCGTGCGGCACTTTGTCAAACGCCTTCTGAAAATCCAGATATACAATATCAACCGGCTCCCCATTGTCCACATGTTTGCTTACCCCCTCAAAAAAATGCATTAGATTGGTGAGGCAAGACTTCCCTTCACTAAATCCGTGCTGACTTTGTCTCATCAGTCCATGTTTTTGTATATGCTCTGCAATTTTATTCTTAAATAGCATCAAGCGATGGCCCTCGTAGAGGAGCGCCTCCTTCATTCTTGCCGCTTTTAGAATCCTCTCCTTCGCCTGCCAGTTTATGAAGTGGGCTATTGCTGTCCGGGGTCTTGTGTTCCCCTCGCCTCGTGCTCCAATACGGTGTGCTCTGTCACAGCAGAAATAGCCCTCCTGTTCCGCCAGGCCTAAGTGATTTGGTAGCCATTTTACAAAGAAGTCATACAGGCCTTTGTCGGACACGGTTTCAGGCAGCCAAATCACCCGCAAATTATTTCGTCGGGCCCGATTTTCATGCTCTTCTACCTTCTCCTGCAACTCCGTGATATTCTTTTGGAGAGTGGCGACTTGCGCTGCAACGGCCTGCGCCTCCTCTTCTCTGGCGGAGATCCGGTGTTCTACCTCCGCGATGCGAGTTGTATGCGAGTCAAACTTCTCATTTATCTCGTCTACAGCAGACTGCAACTTGTTTAATTTGTCCTCCAGTGCTGCCGATACAGAACGGGAGATCTCCTGCGCCCAGTCTGTTGTTGGAATCGCCAGTGTTGTCTGTTTAGATGATTCCCCTGCCATTTTGTCCATGCGGCTGCTCGTTGATTTAGATGATTTTTTTGGGGCTCTGGTGGGCATACCTCGCAAGGGACTCCCTCAATCGACTGCCAAGGTGAGTCCTCTTCCCTAATCACGGCTCTCCCCCGGACCTCAGCCTGTTAGTCTGGTACTGTTAGCTGATATAGATAGGTGGATTGCGGAGCCTCTCTTCTTTGCTGCCTTCTAGGTAGCAGGCATCACGTGACCCCCGGGATTCTTTATCTATATCTTTATATTTTTGATATATTTGGCTGAAATGTGCTCGAAATATATTTGCTTTTTTTCGCTTTTCGTGTGTATTTGACCTTTCTTGTCCTTTATGGCTGATAGCACTCTATTTCCTCCCCATGTTTTCACTACTCGGGCAAGCAGGGCCCCAGTTTTATTGCCAAACCTGTGCAGCCTGTATTTGTAATATATGGCCCCCTTAAGTGCCCTTTCTTGCAGCAGGGAATTAAGTGCCACTTGTGCTGCTTGCAGTTGCTCCCTATGCTCTTTATTTGGAGTTTGGGTATACTTGTGTTTGGCCCTCCTCGCCTTTGCCCCTAACCTCACTATAGCTGCGGTTAGTTTTCTTTTCCGCGCACAGGCAAATGCTATTGTATCTCCTCTCAGCACCGCTTTTGCAGTCGGCCAGTACAACGCTGGATTTTGATCATGTTGCTTATTATGACTGGCAAACTCCTCTCACTTTTTGTTCACATATGCTTTAAAATTTGTATCAGTCGCCAAATAAGTTGGGAATCTCCACCCCGCTTGCCCCTGGTAGAAGTTTCCCGCCTCCAAATCGAGCCACACCATGGCATGATCTGTTATTTCTTCAGGCCCTATTTCAGCTGCATAAACCTTTTGAAATAGTTTTTGCCCGACTAGAATATAGTCTATTCGCGATTGGGTGCCATGGGCTCTCGAGACATGTGTAAAGTCTTTTTCACCGGAATGCAGGACACGCCAAACATCCACTGTATTTGTTGCTATCATGAGGCGGGATAGCATTCTAGCTTTAGGGCCTCCCGTATGGGCTTTCCGTGGGTCTGAGCAGTCTAACTGGAGGTCTGCTACCATATTCAAATCTCCCAGTATCAACCATTGGGGGCCTGAATATTGATTACAATGCTAGATTAATTCATGGTAAAATGTTTGATTGTATGTGTTGGGGCCGTACACTGCCGCAACTAACAAATGCAGGCCCTGGAGCCACATGCACACCAACATGTAACGGCCCTGAGGATCTTGTACCAGCAGTTTCGTTTTGGCTGCCAGGCCTTTGCGCACTAAAATAGCTACTCCCCCATGTCTCTCTTCTGAAGAAGCTGCATACACCTCTCCCACCCAGTCTCTGGCTAACTTTTGGTGCTCTTCCACTGTTAGTCGTGTCTCTTGCAGACAAGCTACGTCCGCCTTATGTCTTTTAAGTGCGTTTAAACATTTTTTCCTTTTAATTGGTGATGAGAAACCCCCCAATGCTCCATGCTATGAATCTCGTTGTGTTAGGTTGGGTCATAATGTTGTAAGGTTACTCTTCTTCCACGTTTAAACTTAACAGTATGGGGTCTAGGTGCCCAGCTCCACCCAGTCCCCCCACTCTTCATTCTGCCTCCGCTCTTTCTCCTCCACTCATGTACTCTCTGCAGTGTTGTGTCCTTCTCCCATCCCCCCTCTCACTTCCCCTCCCATTAGGGTTACCATATGGCTCCAGAAAAAGGAGGACGGATTGAGCCAACCGGGTTTTACTTCCATTGCTTTCCATTGAAAGCAATGGAAGTAAAACCCGGCTGGTTCAATTACTTCCATTGAAAGCAATGGAAGTAAAACCTGGCTGGCTCAATCCGTCCTCCTTTTTCTGGAGCCATATGGTAACCCTACCTCCCATCCCTCCCATCCCTCCCCACTCTTCCCCATCCCCCACATAAACCCTTGCATTTATCCATCTCCAAACAAGATAGATACTGAGATCACATACAATTTGCCAGGGACCCCAGCACCCTACAAATAACATTCTAAATTCAACATACCTTCATACCTAACATGTCTACAAAACAATCTTTACATATAACAACTTTGTCATTTCAGCGACACCCACAGGTTACCTTCCGCCCTCACTGTGCATGTCCTGATTCAGCCTTTTGCCTGAGCATCCGGCAAACTTTGCAGAATTTTAGCCACTCCATCCTTTGCAGCCTCTGCACAGTCATAAAGTTGCCAGTGTCCATTTTGCATTATTTTTAGTGTGGCCGGGTATAACAACATGCACCTGATGTTTTTCTCATACAGCTGACGGCATAGTGGTGTAAACTGCCTCCGTTTCTCCTGCACAGCAAACGAGTAATCTTGAAAAATGCGAACTTGATGTTCTTCATATTGTAAGGTGTCCTTCTTTACTCTGTAGCCATGTAATATTTCCACTTTTGTGGACATAGTTATGTAGTTTAATAAGCACTGCTCTCGGCGCTCGGCAGCCATCTTGCTTCTTGCCCACGCGGTGTGCCCTTTCCAGACACAGTGGCCCCGCACTGTCTGATAGTGCGAACTCTTTCTTCAGCCAAGTTTCCAACAGAGTGGAAAGCACCGCGTCCCCGATCGATTCCGGTATTCCAATAAGCCTTAAATTCGATCTCCGGGAGCGATTTTCAAGATTGTCCACCTTTTCTGATAACATCCTCACTGTGTTGGCCAGCTTGCTTCTTTCTTCCGCAGCCGATGGCCCCGCATCTTCCAGAGAAGAGACCCGCTGCTCTAGTTCTCCTGTCTGCTTTCCCAATGCAGTCAAAAGTGTCTCAAATGAAGCAAGCTGCTCTGTTAATTTTCCCAGCTAAGGCTCCAAAGCCGTCGTCATTGCTAATGTTAGCTGCTGCAGCTGCTCTGGTGAGAAAAACTGCCCTTCTTGTTGTTTTTTCTCCGCCATGTTTCTGGTTTGCTGCACTTTCTCTTTCTCTCGTTTAATTCCTTTTCCTACCATACTGCTCGGTGAGGCTGCCAAGTATCTGTCCATTGAGCTGCAAATTTACAGCAATAAAATGCTTATTAGGTGTTAAAGGCAATTACTTTAATGATGTTCAGGCGCCTGAGGGTCCCGGAGAGCAAGGGAAACACGTCCTGCTCCCTCAAGGCATCACGTGATCTCCCTCCCCTTAGATTTATATTGGGACAACAAGTTTCATTCCTTCCTTCGGGAGAAATGGGAAGATTATGTAGGCAATAACGAGGTGCATTTACATCAGCACACTCTCTTTTGGGAAACGGCCAAAGTGGTATTGAGGGAAAATAATTAGTTATTGCGTTCATGCCCGTAAACAGAGAGATAGAGAAATCTTGAGATTGGAGAAGGTAATACGACAACAACGAATTATGCACGGGGCAACCCGAACTACAACTGCTAGAGAGGCACTTGTGACTTCCCAGAGAGAGTTGAATGAGCTATTACATCAGAGAGGGAGAAAATCACAATTATACTATCAATATCAACTTTTTTCGGCATGGTAATAAGACAGGGAGCATGCTAGCCAGACTAATTAAAGGGAGGAGAGGGACAACTCGTATAATGCTGCTCCAAGACTCCAGAGGTCATTGGATTCAAAAAGACACAGAAATTGCAGCTCATTTTCGAGACTATTACAAACTACTGTATCAGGAACCCACAGATGGGATGTCGGATAGAGATTTATATTTAGATAATCTGACATTACCGATGATTACAGCGGCACAAAGAGAATTTTTCAATGCCCCTATCACAGAGGGAGACCTCTTACTTGCAATGCAACAAAGTAAGCTTCAGAAGAAGCCGAGACCAGACTGTTATGGGGTGGAATTCTACAAATTGCTATATGAACACATAAAATCTCCCCTGTTGAATCTCTTCAATTCAGTAGTAACATCAGGGACCCTCCCAGAGTCTTTTAAAGTGGCACAAATGATTGTTTTGTTAAAACTCGGGAGGAACCCGGAAGATCCAGGGTCATACCGCCCCATCTCTTTGCTAAACTGTGATGTTAAATTGTATGCAAAAATGTTGGCAAATAGGTTATCACACCTCCTCCCAGATTTGATATATTACCCCCAGGTGGGTTTTGTTAAAGAAAGATCAGTGGCTAAGAACATCCGAGCAATTTTGGCGTCATTGGAGGCGGTGGAACAGTCAAGACACAGTCTCTTTTGATTAGTTTTGATGCAGAGAAGGCCTTTGATAGGGTTACCTGGCAATTTATGTTTGCCGTGCTGAAGAGGGTAGGCATAGAGGGATTTTTTAGTGAGGCTGTAAAAGTGCTATACACTGACCCAAGAGCATTCGTCTGGGTGAATGGAGAAAGATCCGCTGTGTTTCCAATTCGGCAAGGCACAAGACAGGGGTGCCCGCTGTCACCACTGCTTTTTGTACTTTCATTGGATCCCCTTATCAGAGAAATTAACTCTCACCCGCATATTTTGGGAGTGGCTGTTGGAAGTTCCTCTTTTAAAATCTCAGCATTTGCAGATGACTTGCTGATCCATATTACTAACTCTCGCAAATCTTTGGCGGCAGTTCTGGATCTTTTTCAAGACTATGGAGATTTTGTGGGATTTAAATTAAATCTTTCCAAGTCGCTAGCCCTGACCTCTACGATGCAGATAAAGCAGGAATGGAAAATGGAGTTTCTACTTAAATGGGCACACGAGTCTTTTCAATACTTAGGCATCCGGCTTACAATGAAAGCCTCGTCCCAATATCATTTGAACATCTCATGTGTGTTAGAAAATACTGTAGAGCGCCTCACCAGCTGGAGACCTTTATCACTATCCCAGCATGGATGGATACTTCTATTTCAGATGACTGAATTCCCAAGATGGCTATCATGTACTTCAAATGTTACCATTTCGCATCTTTAGAAAAGATTTCGCAAATTTATCTGGAGTGAAGGCAAATCTAGAATGCTGTTTGGGTCATGGAGGGAGGGAGGCCTAGGAGTTCCTAATTTACAACGTTATAATCAAGCATGTCTGCTTCGGCATCTAGGAGATTGGATTTTAGACAGACAGGACTATACCCCAAGGGAACTAGAAAGGGCTGACTTTCATCCAGTTCATTTATATTACTTGTTGCAAGCCCCCAGGAAGGAGATCCCATCTAATATGTGCATAAGCCTGTTGTTACGGCCTTTGAGGGAAATATGGAAAGATTTGACTAAGTACTGGGGAGTTTCTAAGGTGGCCTCTGACTTATTGCCCATATGGGGCAACCCAAGCTTTTCTCCGGGCTCAGACAATCCGGTATTTTGAAGATGGGAGGCTATGGGTATTACGAGATTGGAACATGTCTTGGACTCAAAAGGCTTGTTGTTATCCCTGGGAGCTTTAGGTGTTGGGATCAATTCAAGCAATACGTATGCCTATATTCAATTGGCCCATTATGTTCGTACGATTGGTAAAGAGCTATTGGGGGCGGCGCATAGTAGACGTCGGAGAGCCTTTTTTCATTCTATCCCGGGAGAGCGTTTGTCGGTCTCTGGATTACATAAAGCACTAACACTTTTAGCTCCTCCCAAGAATAAGGACTCAATTAGAGATTGGTGGGCTTTGGATTTGGGATGCATAAATCTGATATTGGATTTCGATCAGCTATCAGCTGCCATCCCATCTCTCACAGTTAATGTGGACTTACATACATGTCAATATTGTATTTTGCACAGAGCATATCTCACAAAAGCACAAGTTTTCAACATGGGGGGAGTAAAGGAGCCTTTGAGGGGCATTTTCGAAAGGTCGTCCAAGTATGAAGTAGGACGCCCTCGTGAAGTTGGCCAAAATCAGGTAGATATAACCAAAAAATAGTATGGATGTTCTTAGACATTCCGTTATCGCAGTGCGAAACGCCCAAATCAGGGACACCCAAAGTAAAGTAAAAAAGGATGCCCATCTTCCAGAACTGCCAAAGGACGCCCCCAACACACTCTTGCCAACATTTGTTATATGGTCCTTCGGAGGTTTTATGAGAAAGACATCCCTATTACTATGGACTACTCTGATGTATCTGGTTGTTCCGCAAGTACAGTACATGTAACATAGTAGATGACGGCAGAAAAAGACCTGCACGGTCCATCCAGTCTGCCCAACAAGATAAACTCATATGTGCTACTTTTTATGTATACCGTACCTTGATTTGTAACTGCCATTGTCAGGGTGCAGACTGTATAAGTCTGCCTAGCACTAGCCCCGCCTCCCAACCACCAGCCCTGCCTCCCCCCGCCAGCTCTACCACTACTACTACTACTACACAACATTTCCAAAGTGCTACCAGACTCACGCAGCGCTATACTGCCACCCCATCTTGGCTAAGCTTCTGAGGATCCCTTCCTTCTGAACAGGATTCCTTTATGTTTATTCCACGCATATATAAATATAAAGTATGCACCAGGAAGTCCACACAGCAAATCGAAATGAAATCTCCACATATTTTCACACCCCAGGCCACATCCGACACTCTTTTCCTGTGAGCAAGAGCACTGCCGCTCTGAAACAGCGCATAGATAAAGCATTGGCGGAGGAGTAGCCTAGTGGTTAGTGCAGTGGACTTTGATCCTGGGGAACCGAATTTGAGTCCCATTGAAGCTCCTTGTGATTCTGGGCAAGTCACTTAACCCTCCATTGCCCCTGGTACAAAATAAGTACCTGAATATATGTAAACCACTTTGAATGTAGTTGCAAAAACCTCAGAAAGGCGGTATATCAAGTCCCATTTCCCCTCTTTTTTTTTTAAACAAAGCCATTGCAAACTTACAACGCAGCTCAAAGATAAGCAAACTTTCAGAAAAGATGTAAACTGAGCAGATAATCAGAGGGAAGAGTCACACTAGGAATTTTTAATCACCTTGTATTTGTCTTGTGCTTATGAAAAGAAAACCTTCAGAAGGTATCAGTATTGTAGACAGATATTTGAATATGTGGCATTATCTATGTCCAACCAGATATAATTTTGATTTATTGTTACGCAACTATAGGTAATCCCTTGTTGGGAGTTTGGAATATATTCGTATGGATAATAATGTTGCTATAAGGGTAGGTTGAGAGGGTTACTAGTGGAGAGGGGGGGGGGAGTTAATTTTGTAAAACAGTTTTGTTACTGACCAGTTATGTGCTGTTCATCTGTAAGGTGTTTTGTTAGTAACATATATAAAGCAGACTGTGTTGTTATTGTATACTCTGTTAAAATTTAATAAAAACGTTTAAACATAAAATCAACTGGCCATGGGTTAGTACAAAAACATAGGACTGTGATTTATGTGCTAAACCTGGCTAGTTACGATCTGAATATTGGAACTTAACCGGCCAAGTGCTGACTCCATCCCCAGAACACCCCCAAGATAGCTGGCTTTTACATTTTCAGCAAAGATAACTGGTTAAGTCCTGCTGAAAATAACTGGACAACACCAAAAAAGTGATTTAACCAGTCAGCGACTGTTTCTGGCCTGTTAAATTACTTACAAAAAAAGCAACACTGGGCCCCCAAGACTGAGACAACAGGAGTCTTCCACCAACAAGTGACCTGACACGGGCCGTGCCTCGGCGCCAAAGGGGTCAGGGTCTAGCTGCGAAGCGCGCAAGATGCATAGATCCAATGCCTCAAGAAAATCTTCAAAATCAAGCTTTTCAAGCCGTGATGTTGCAGACATCCAGGTACGGGAAATAAAAAGAATATTAATATACAAAATACAATAACAAAGACATGTTTGTTGCAGCACTGAGGAACAGAAATATCCATCCAGCTTCTCCCCCACTTACCATAAGAGTTGTGTAAATAATAGGTATGTTGTCTAGCACTAGTAATCTGCCAAGTAGAAACTTGCAGATAACCATAGGTAGCGCATAGATGATGTTTGCTCTCTGATCACCAGACACCCGTACCCACAACCAAACCACATTGGTGAGGGCCAGGAAGGAGCTACAAACAGCTGGGTCATCTTTTCACATTGAATGTATCAGCAATGGTATATAGTGTTGAGGAGAAAAGGCAAAACAACGGTAAAATAATTAGATGGATGTTTACTTCATCACAATTGCAATATAATACATCAGGTACAGAAGGGCACAGGCTAGGGGAATTATATAGGCACCGGGCTGTAGCCACCTGCAGGTAATTTAGAATAGGAACTGTAACCAGAACCACTCTCCCTCACCATGACTTAAGGGCTCAAGGCCGTGGTAGGCACGCACTTGTGGCCACCTTGAAAATAGTTTGCAGGATAGAATTTAGAAATGCTGTTGTTCCATAACTATGGAGGATTGTAGGACTGTGTTGAATAATGTTTAAAAGACATTCAGTGTATATATGCTTTCCCCCCCTCCCCACCCCCAGCAACCTTGAAAATGGGTGGGCACTTCATAAAAGGGGACTGGGGTTCACCACATAAAGAAGGATGGAACCTACTGGGGAGACATATGAGTTGCAAAGCAGGAGAAAAACTACCAGCTGTGGATACCTGTGAACCTGGTGAAAATAGAGGTAAGATTTGAATGCAGAGAACATACAAAGAATGGGGAGCCCTTGACCATGAGGGATGCACAAATCCATTCTCAGGGTCTCTTCCCCTCCCCCACCCCACAGGCAGCCACAACTGAGTGTGTCCAATAGAGAACAAGACATCTGTACAATGAATTGGGTAGAAACAATCATGGCTCTCAGAGTGCAGTGCATTACAGTCCACTGCTGTCTCTTGCAATCCTCTTGACCAGCTGTCCTGCAAGATGCAAGAAGCGTTTGTTTAGCACCTACATCGCAGAAAGGGAAGAGGTGGCTGAGAGGTATGAGCTTACCTTGAACTTGTGGTACAAGAATCTGTTGGCTCCAAGGGATCAGAGGCTGCCTGCTTCAACAAAGAAGAGAGAGAATGGGGGGCAGTGAGGGATCATATCACACACAGCAAGCAGCTCCTGAAGGGTAGAGAATGGAGAGTATATGCTAAGCTACCAGCTAACACTAAGGGCAAGATGCACAAAAGTCCTCGTTAGAGCCGTTCCGTACCAAATTCCATAACGAATCGGTACGGAACGCCTATGCACGAAGGAAAGGGAATGCAAATGAGCTGCTCGTTGCAGCTCACTTGCATTCATTAACCCTTAGTTAAAACCGTCGGTAATCAGCCTGAGGCAGCTTGGGCAGAGAAATCATATTAATTTTAACTTTGGTTCAGTCCTGGAAAGTGGAAGAATGCCATCTGGGTTTAATTACTCAATTGTCTAGCTTTTGCTAGACTAGAGGTTAGAAAGGTCAGAGAGAAATGAAACTTTCTTTGTCCCTTTTTGAGTGATGGATTGGTCATAGGTATTATTTACCACATCTGGATGCCATTATGAGCAAGGCATACTGGACAGTTTCGCAGGCAGTTTAAAGGATTAGACTGAACGCTGTTTAGAAGGAGATAGTGTAGGTTTAAATAATTCTAGATGATTTAGATTTTGTCTTATAAGGAATTCTGATTTCTGCTTATTTTAGAATATGTTTTATTCTGTTTAATTAATAAGTTCTATTTCTATGTAAAATATCTTTTCAATTCAGTGTTACATCAGTGTCTGACTTTCAAGTGAGATTTGTCTGTAAGAGGTCATCATCTGGTTTGAATTATCCACAGTCCTAGCTAGGTGAAAGAGGTCAGGACAAGTCAACTCTCTTCTCCTTGATGGATTATAACTAAGTGTAGGACTGGTCTTCTGAAAGTAATAATAAACCATGTCTGTGTGCCATTAAGCAAGACTGGCCCCTTAGCCCCTCAATGAACCCAGTTTAAGCTATGATTGGGAATCTGATTATGTGAATAATAATAAAATGCAGGAGATAGGTGCCACATTGTCTAGTTTGAGAGGCCCCAGGTCATAGGTCAGTTTAGGAAATATCTCAAACCTATGTAACTGATATTTTTAAGTAATGTGTAAGTAATAATTAGTTCAAGACAGGGTAATCAATCTATTTTTTTACCATCTGGTGAGAAAGGGGGGCTAGAAGGGTATAGGACCCTATATAACTGAGAGCAGAAGCAGCTTACGTTAGAGAAGAAGGAGCTGAGACGAGAGAGACAACAGACAGGAGAAGACAGGAGACACAGAGAGAGCTCAGAAGAAGAGACACAGAAGGACAGGACACAGAGAGACCTAGTGCTGATGTCCTACTTTGTTTGCTGGCAAATAAAGAAGATTTCTCTCTCATTCTGGTGTGTGGTGTTTGACTCCTGAAGTACCACAGATTCTGCTAACAATAGTGGTAATTCCTGCAACAAGCCCGTAAAGCATGCGCATGCCACAAACGTAAAAAAACAAACAAACCCCCCCCCCCCAAAGACAAACACGTTCTTTATGGATGGCCTTGCCCCCCCCCCCCGCCCCGCCCGAGGTTGCCGCTGCTCCCCACTCCCCCTGCATTAAAAAAATCAAAACTTTAGGCAGCCCCGGCCTCTCTCCCTTCCTCTCTTTCTCCTCAGCTCCGCCTCCCGCCATCCTCTGCCCCATGCCCCGCCCCGCTGCCCCCACTGAGGTCGTTGCCGCCGCTCCCCCCTCCACCGGGCCCCCCTCCCTCTTACCGGGCCCTCACAGCACCTCTCACCTCTGTGTGAAGGCGCTGCACAGCATGGGGAAGAACAGCTGATCGCATCGCATCTTCGGACGTCCCTCTGTTCCTCCTGGGCCCGCCCTCATCTGACGTAAGTAACCTACGTCAGACGAGGGCGGGCCCAGGAGGATGTAAGTAACCTACATTAGATGAGGGCGGGCCCAGGAGGAACGTCCGAAGATGCGATGGGATCAGCTGTTCTTCCCCGTGCTGTGCAGCGCCTTCACACAGAGGTGAGAGGCGCTGTGAGGGCCCGGTAAGACGGAGGGGGGGGAGTGGTAGCGACGACCTCAGGGGGGGCGGCGGGGGTGGAGGATGGTGGGAGGTGGAGCTGAGAAAGAGAGGAAGGGAGGGGGGCCAGGGCTGCCTAAAGTTTTGATTTTTTAATGCAGCGGGGAGCAGTGGC
Source organism: Microcaecilia unicolor (assembly GCF_901765095.1). NCBI lineage: Eukaryota > Metazoa > Chordata > Amphibia > Gymnophiona > Siphonopidae > Microcaecilia > Microcaecilia unicolor. Next base: position 234,713,849 of record NC_044036.1, read on the forward strand.
GACCTCGGGCGGGGGGGGGGGGGGGGCAAGGCCATCCATAAAGGACGCTCCCGATGAGTGTTTTTGCCCCCTCCTGATCCTTTTGGATGTGAAATGCTTCTCAGTAATTGTTCCAGATTAAAAGTTGGCTGTTTCTACACATGAATGATTGTAGTTTTCACCTTGATTAATTTCCAAGAATGCATGTAATGAGAAACAGTATGGAAAATGGATAAAGAGGAAGTGGAATGTGTACAGTGCAGCAAGTCTATTTAAAGTAACGCAACACACTGGAAAATGCTTTTGGCAGTCAGAAACAGAGACCCTGTATGCGTACACATTATTCTTCAGAGGTTTTGTTTTAGGAAGAAGTTTTTCCTCCTGCTTTAGCATTGTTTTATTAAAGTGCCGGGCAGCCCTAACGAGAGGTACAGACCTCTCGTTAGCTTTCCCGGAGTTTTCCAGTGTTAGGGCAAGCGGTAAACTTTGATGCATCTCATTTCAATAGGGTTTCTACACAATTTGCGCATCTGCATTCCGTTTTTCGTTTGCTGCTATTGTCGTCGGAAATTGGGTTTTAGTGCATGCCAGGGTGATCTATTCGTTAAAGGGTCGTTAAATTCTCGTTTAGTGCATCTGGCCCCCAGTCTGAAACTTTTGGAAAGGAAAGGTACAAAGCCCACACACCAGTTATCTTTCAAGAATTGGCAAAAAGTCCCCCCTCCCAAAAAAAACAGGTGTACAAAAGCATACAGTGGCAAAAACAAGGTTTACTATAACTGAAGGTAAAACGCTTTGAAATACCACCCCATAATCTAAAGAAAAACCTCTAAAGTGCAAGCACAGAGAAAGTCGTTTTAAAGAGGCGCCAATAAAGGGAATGCAATCTTCCAAATGAGAATAGCAGCTGGGGACGTTTATCATTATCAGCCATAGTCGAAATTAGGACGCCCAAAATACAAAAGCAGCTGGGGACACCCATAGTTCCCTAGCCATAATCGAAATGAGGACGCCCAAATCGCCAGAGCAGCTGGGGACATTTAGGGATTTTGTCAATAATTGAAATTAGGATGCCCATCTCAGGGACGCCCATCGCATTCTTACATGGGCATCCCTGGGAGAGTATTTAAGTGCCCTTCTCTGTATTTTTGATTCTTTGCATCGCATTGTTACAATGGCACCAAAGTAACCACCCACCCGCAAGGGTAATTTCAGCGACCCTGAAATTGAGCTGCTGGTTCAGGAAATACAGAGGAGGCACACGCATCTCTTTGCTCCCACGGGCCAGAGGCTGGCTGCTACAACGAAGCAGAGAGAATGAGAGGCAGTAAGGGATCAGCTCAACGCGGTCTTCCACTGTGGCAGGGATGTGGAAGACTGCAAACGGAAGTGACGCTGACTGAGGCGTGATGTCAGGAGGAAGGCTGGTGCCAACCCCCCAGCAGATGACACCGCTAACTTGACCACCATCGAGCGCATCGTTCATGGGCTCTTGCCCCAGGAGGGGATCCATGGCATTGGGTCCCTTGACACATCAGCACAGCCTGACTGCTCAGGTAGGTTCACCATTAGGAAGCTGGAGTATCTGTTGAGCCGCACTACACTCTGTTTTACACAAGTGGGGGACAGTGTGGTGCTCCTCAGTAGGGGAAGGGGTGAGAACCCACATGCAACACAAATCACTATTCATTACAGACCATGACACAGGGAGTAGCGGTGGGGGGGGGGGGAAGTGTTTCCAACAATGTGTGTGTAGGTTACCACTGTTTCACAGCTTTGGGGGCCTTCCCACACCTGCGCTCCTAGTCTCCAGCTCTGTACCATGTATAATGACATCTGTGGCTTGCCTGCCAATTCCATTCCTCACCATCTCTTTGCTGGGTCTTTGCATGTGGGGCTATGTATATGAATGCTGAAAAACAAAAGTGGGTTATTTTGACCAACACGCTTCCTCTCCTTTTGCTATGCAGGTGATGACAGCCAGTCAGAGGAAGAAGCTGGTCCTAGTGGCCACCAGCCCCAGCACACAGAGCAGCAAACCAGTGGGCCTGCACAAGAAACCACACAGGGCCATGGGGTGGAACCACAGGACCCAGCAGCAGCAGCGCCGGCTTTCCCTCCACCACCTGCAGCAGAGGCTCTCCCTCCACCACCCGCAACCTTTGCCGATGGTGGCACTGAAGACGAAGAAGATGCAGAAGGGGGAGCACCTCCTCAGCAGAGGCCATCTAGCCAGAGAAGGCAGCTACTGCACCTCGCCACACAATTGCTGGGCCAGAATGTGCACATGCAAGACTACCGGTGCCAGAAATTGGAGCTGCAACGGGAAGCGCTCCAGGTGCAACGGGAAGCAGTAAAGGCCCAATGTGAAATGGTACAGCAGCTCCAATGGCTGTAACACAGCATCGAGGGCCTACGTCGTGACCTGAAAGCACCTAGTACAGCCCTGATGCAGCAACAACTGGCGTTTACTTCCACCACTGCACAGCAACCACCCGCTAAGAAGAGGAGCTTGAGATCCTCAGCCTCAGGTGAGGGTGAAAACGTTCCGATTACAGCACACAGACAAAGGTAACAGGAACTCAACAAACTCTCAGCTTTCTCTACCAACAATGCTCTCGCCACTCTCCAACTGCACAAAGTTGTTAATGGGTCTAAAGACGACTTCCCCCTTACCTTGGTCGCTTTTATTTCAGGTCTAACTAAGGATGCCTATGTTCCCACCCATGCGAAACCATTTCGCTAGCTGTTATACGCTGGGGGCGCCCAGCTCGTAATGCCGCCCATATCACACCCCTAGTACGCTCCTTGTCTGGATGACCATAGATGGGCGTCCTCGTGCTGTGGACGCCCTTACGGCCCTGTTTCGATTATTGGATTTGGGCGACCTTCTTTCATGGGGACGCCCATGTGCCTTTTGTGTCGCTTTTTGGATGCCCTTTTCTTTCAAAAATGAGCCTGTGTTCCAAATGTAGAAGACAAGTGGGGACCTTTTTTTCACTCTCTCTGGGAATGCCCGAGGATCCAAAAATTTTGGCTTGCTATATTTCATTTTTTGGGGAAACTATTGAGGGTGCCAATCCCTTGTTTCTCACTTGGAGTGCTACTAGATAAATATAGACTTTTTGCACTGCAAGGTAGAGGTGCTCAACTCTTAGAAAGGATTGTCTCCTGGGCAAGCGACTCATTTTGAGCTCGTGGACTAGTGCTCAACCACCAGATTTTTGGCATTGGCGCAACCAGCTGCATGAGCTTTTGTTGTTAGAGCGCAGGTTGGTGAGAATGTCCCCCCAAAAGAAGAAATTGTTTTTGGCAATCTGGGACCTGTATATTCAATATGTATCTCCAAGGGCCCCGTAGTTTTATCATGAATTCTCTTCCGGCATGATCCGGGGGAGGGGGGGGAAGGGGTGGAGGAGGACCCTTTTTTTTTTAGTTGTGAGGGGGGGAGGGAGTTAGAATGATCTTTCATCCAGTTAAGTTGGGGTGTTTTAGTGTGTGGGACATCTAAACGATATTAGACGTACGGAACGGTAACAGATCCCGGTTGGAGTTCTAAAGAATGGTTACGCTGAAAGAGTGGAGGAAGGGAGCCACAAAAGTCAATTTTGGATTGGGGAATGTATCAATGCATGATCTCCAGAGGGCTCATGACAGTAGGGAGTACATTGAATGTACCTCTTTAGCTCCTAGACCTTGCATCCTATTGAGCAACCGAGTGTAAAGGTTGCACGAAATGACAGGGTAATAACTAAACCCCGGTGATTAGCAGTGAAGGGAGGGGTGGGATAGGGGAGGGATCAGGGTGGGAAAGGAAATGTGTAAATGTGGATGATATAAGTATTAGTTTGCACATATTTGAACAAATTTGATTTGCAATTTGAAATCTGTAGAGGTTGCTGAAATATTGTTCTATTTTTGTGTGTTTTAATATATCACCAATAAAAACGTTGAAACATAAAGTATCACATACCATGTAAAATGAGTTTATCTTGTTTGGCAGACTGCATGTTGCTTTCGGCACCTAGCCTTTATACCTATTCAGGAAATCTAGACTGCCCAATTTGACTGCCCCTATTTGTCTGTCTGTACATTTGTCCTTTAGATTGTAAGCTCCTTGAGCAGGGACCGTCCTTCTATGTTAAACTGTACAGCGCTGCGTAACCCTAGTAGCGCTTTAGAAATGTTAAGTAGTAGTAGTACAGGTCTTTATCTGCCATCATTTACTATGTTACTATGTTTGGTCGGTGAATTCTAACGTGGAACCTTGCATTACGTACCTATAAATCGGGTTCCTCTTTCCCACATGCATCACTTTGCACTTGCTCATATTAAACGTCATCTGCCATTTGGACACCCAGTCTCTCAGTCTCGTAAGGTCCTCTTGTAATTTTTCACAATCCTCTTGTGATTTAACGACTTTAAATAACTTTGTGTCGTCGGCAAATTTAATTACCTCACTAGTTACTCCCATCTCTAGATCATTTATAAATGTTAAAAAGCAGAGGTCCCAGCACAGACCCCCGGGGAACCCCACTATCTATCCTTCTCCATTGACAATAATGACTATTTAAACCTACTCTGTTTTCTATCCTTTAACTAGTATTTAATCCACAATAGGACACTACCTCCTATCCCATGACTCTCCAATTTCTTCTGGAGTCTTTCATGAGGCACTTGTCAATCGCATTTTGAAAATTCAGATACACAATATCAACTGGCTCGTCTTTATCCACATGTTTGTTCACCCCTTCAAAGAATTGTAATAGATTGGTGAGGCAAGATTTCCCTTCACTAAATCCATGTTGGCTTTGTCTTATTAATCCATACTGCCCCTATATATAAGGCTCACTTAATACTAATTAGTGGGTTATATATGCAATGATTAGTCACAAAACATTAATTCCCCATATCACTTGACTAACATTTGTTCATATCTAATAAGACATATATGCATTACATAGTATGCAATATAACATTTATTTATTTTATTTGTTGCATTTGTACCCCACATTTTCCCACCTATTTGTAGGCTCAATGTGGCTTACATAGTACCATCAAAGGCTTTTGCCCAGTCGGTGGATAACAAATACAAAGTTGTATAGTGATCGTATGAGGTATAATTGAAGGGTCGGAATGGATGAACATTGCGTGATGTCCTGTTCGATCATAGTAATGCTATGTTGGTAGGTGAAGAGGGTTACGTGGGGTCGTTGGGGTAGGCCTTTTTGAAGAGGTTGGTTTTTAGTGATTTCCTGAAGTTCAAGTGGTCGTGGATTGTTTTCACAGCTTTTGGAAGCCCATTCCACAGTTGTGCGCTTATGTAGGAGAAGCCGGCTGCGTAAGTTGTTTTGTGTTTCAGTCCTTTGCAATTTGGATAGTGTAGGTTTAGGTAGGATCTTGACAATCTGACTTTGTTTCTTATTGGTAAGTCTATAAGGTCTGTCATGTATCCTGGGACTATGCCGTACATGATTTTGTGGACTAAGATACAGATTTTGAAGATGATCCATTCTTTGATTGGGAGTCAATGCAACTTTTCTCGGAGGGGTTTGGCACTTTCGAAGAGTGTTTTGCTGAATATCAGCCTGGCTGCTGTATTTTGGGCGGTCTGGAGTTTTTTTATGAGTTATTCTTTGCAGCCCGTGTAGATTCCGTTGCAATAATCTGCATGGCTTAGGACCATTGATTGTATTAGGTATCGAAAAGTTGCTCTTGGGAAGAAAGATTTTAATCGCTTGAGCTTCCACATTGAATAGAACATTTTCTTTGTTACAGAGTTTACTTGGCTCTCGAGGGTAAGGTTGCGATCGAGTGTGACACCGAGTATTTTCAAACTATCCGAGGTAGGGAGGGTACGTCCTGGAGTATTTATGGTTGTGGGTTTGTATTTGTTATATGGAGAAGAGAGGATGAGGCAATGCATTTTTTCAGTGTTCTGTTTCAGTTGGAATGAGTTTGCCCAGGAGTCCATGATGTTCAGACTATCGTTGATTTTGTTGGTTATTTCTGTCAGATCATGTCTGAAGGGGATGTATATTGTAACATTATCTGCGTAAATGAATGGGTTAAGGCCTCGGTTCTATAAGGACCGTGCCAGTGGAATCATCATCATGTTGAAGAGTATTGGTGATAATGGTGATCGTTGAGGTACTCCGCAGAGTGCTTTCCACGGAGGTGATATGTTTAACTTTGATTTTACTTGATAAGTTCTGGTGCTTAGAAAGCCTTTGATCCAGTTAAGTATGTTTCTTTCAATCCCGAAGTAGCCTAGTATTCTTAGTAGCATGTTGTGGTTTACCATGTCGAATGCGCTCGACATGTCAAACTGGAGGAGGAGGAGTATGCTTTTGCCTGTGGCAATCTCCTGCTTGAATTTGGCCAGGAGGGTGACTAGGACAGTTTCGGTGCTATGGTGGGATCGGAATCCTGATTGTGAATTATGTAGTATTGAGAACTTGTCCAGGTATTCTGTAAGCTGTTTGGTCACGAACCTCTCCATCATTTTTACTACTAATGGGATAGACGCACTGGGCGGTAATTGGTGATATCGTTTGTGCTTTTCTTGGCGTCTTTTGCCATGTTCCTCAGGGAAGAGACCTTGTTGTAACATGAAGTTTAGATGGGACGTAAGGTCTGCTATGAAGAGGTCTGGGGCAGACTTGAGTAGATGACTGGGACATGTATCCAGTTTGCAGTGGGTCTTGGCGAACCTGTGAGTCGCTTGTGTAACTGATTCGGTGCTGAGGAGATTAAATGTTGTCCAAATGCGGTCAGCTGGGTATCCTTCGGAGGATGGGTCCAGATCGTTGAAGTAGATTTCGATGTCGGTATTGTGATGAGGAAGTGTGCTGCGTAGTTTTATTATTTTTTCGTTAAAGTAGTTAGCAAGTTTGTCTGCGGGTGGGATGTCTGTGTTGGTTGTGGTGATAGGGGTGGTGTCTAGTAACTTATTTACGAGTTGGAATAGTTTCTTCATATCTTTGTAGTCCAGTCCTAATTTGGTTTTGTAGTAGGACCTTTTGGTTTGTTTTATTGCGTATTTGTATTTTCTATGTATTTGTTTCCATGCGTTGAGTGTGTGTGTTCATTTTTTGTCTTTCTCCATACTCATTCAAGTTTTCTAGATTGTGTTTTGAGTTTTTTTAGTTCGTCATTGAACCAAGGTATAGTGTTTTGTCTTTTTGATATTTTGATATTTAGTACGCTGTTGCATCTGCCATCCCAGTGGTTGAGAAAAAGTATGGAATCAGTGTGTGTTGTCCATTCGTTGTCGTATATTTGTTGCCAGAATATTTGTGGATCGATTTGCCCTCTTGTAGTGTAAGTAGTACGTTCTGTAATGGTCAGTCCAAGGTATTGCTGTCCATTTGATGTCTGTTATTAATAGGTTATTGTCTGTAGGTAGTTTATGTGATAGGAGGTCCAATGTATGTCCTTTGATGTGGGTAGTTTGCATGTGGGGCCATTTAAAATCAAAGGACTGTAGGAAGTCTTTACATTCAAGTGCGTTTGTGGAGTTGGGGTCTTCTAGGTGAAGGCTAATGTTGCCAAGTAGCAGTATGTTTACAACCATCATGACTCTTTCACCTGTGGAGGTGGGGCCTGGCTGGTGCTGGGTGATGGAGACCAGCTGGTGGTGGGCCATGGAAATGGAGCCCGGATGGTGCTGGGGCTTGGATGGTGTTGGGGCCAGGAGCTGGAGGCCAGCTGGTGGTGAGCCGTGGAGGTTGTGCCCAGCTAGTGCTTGCGCCGGGAGCTGGAGGCCGGCTAGTGGTGGCCTATGGAGATGGGGCCAGCTGGTGCTGGGGCCAGGAGCTGGGGCCTGGCTGGTGGTGGGCAGTGGAGGTTGGGGCAGTGGTGTGTTGGAGCCGGCTTGCTCTGGCTCGCAAGAGTCGCTTGTTAAATTTTGACAGCTCTTGCGAGCCGGTTCTTCGGGGCGAGCCGGCTCCATTACATGTGGTAAGCATTGCAGGAGGGCGCCATCACAGGCCATGCTTACCTCCCCTCCCGCTCCCAAACATGTCTAGCGATTGTCCTTCGCCCCCACACTCCCCTCCCGCTCCCATCCATCTTTTTTTATTACCTCCGTTGAAGCACCGCGTTATTTAAAGCCCTGCTGCCCGTCTCTAGCCTTCCTTCGTTTGCTTCTGATGAGTTCGTGCCCTTAGTCCCGCCTTCTGACGTATGATACTGGGCCAGCATGATCAGAGAAACAAAGTCACCAGACAACAAAGGTAGAAAAAAATAACTTTATTTTCATTATAGTGTTTGGAATATGTCCACTTTAAGAATCAGGTGCTGAATGTTAAAAGTTTATATTTATTTACTTATTTATGGCATTTTATCCCATATTAAACATGAATTAGATTGGAACCCCCCCCCCCCCCCGGCTATAGCCAGCTCTGCAATTTTGGGGGGGGGGGCGCCGAGGTGGATGGGGGGGGGGCGCAGTGGTGGATGGGGGGGGGGGGGGGGCGCCGAGGTGGACCGGGGAGAGAGCCTGTTGTTAAAAATTTACCAGCACACCACTGGGTTGAGGGCAGCTGGTGGTGCCTCCTTCTCCTTCCTCTTCCTGCTGTGCAGTAGGTTATAAAGCAAACACTACATGACAACTTTTAGGGCACCGATTGGTGAGGCTGACACAGAAGGATGAGCTAATGGAAGGGGCTGGGTGAGGGGTGAGTGGCAGCTTGGTGGGGCTGGGACTACTCAGACACACTCACGCCTGCACCAAAGTGGCTGACACATAGCTACAGGTAGTGATGGTGTCACGGTCGTCGACGTCCGTACCTTGCTCGCCAGTGCCCTATTCCATCTAGACCTATTAGTTTTACCTGCAGTTCTAGCCAGTGACCTGTGGGTTCACTGTAGTGTGGTGAAAGCAGTGGTGTGCTGGTAAATTTTTAACAACAGGCTCTCTCCCCGGTCCACCTCGGCGCCCCCCCCGTCCACCTCGGCGCACCCCCCCCCCATCCACCTCTGCGCCCCCCCGTCCACCCCTGCGCCCCACGTCCACCTCTGTGCCCCCCCAAAAAAACAATTCCAGAGCTGGCTATACCCGGGGGGGGGGGGGGGGGGGGGCAGCGGCCAACATATTACTCTCTCCAGGAAAAAAAATTAAATGATCCCAGGTTCCAATCTAATTCATGTTTAATATGGGATAAAATGCCATAAATAAGTAAATAAACATAAACTTTTAACGTTCAGCACCTGATTCTCAAAGTGGACATATTCCAAACACTATAATGAAAATAAAATTATTTTTTTTCTACCTTTGTTGTCTGGTGACTTTGTTTCTCTGATCATGCTGGTCCAGTATCTGATTCTGCTGCTCTCTATCTGTTCCCTTGACTCCGTTTCCAGGGCTTCCTTTCCATTTATTTCTTTTCTTTCCTCCTTTCTTCTTCATTTCTGGTCCTCCGCATACTTGACTGTACAGTGGATCCAGCTTCTGCCTATTTTCTCCATCCATGTGCAGTTTCTCTCCTCACTTCCTTTTCCCTCATCTAATCTCCTTCCTCTATCTTCCCTCCATGTCCAGCATTTCTTCTCTTTCCCTTCCCTCCCCTCCATCCATGTCCAGAATTTCTCTTGCTCTCCCTGCCATCCATGTCCTGAAACTCTCCTCTCTCCCCTGCCCCTCTCTATCCATCCATACCCAGCAATTCTCTTCTCTCCCCTGCCCCCTCTGCCCAGCAATTCTCTCCTCTGCCCATTCATGCCCAGCAATTCTCTCCCCTGCTTCCCTCTGCCCATCCATGGCCAGCAAATCTCTCCCCTGCCTCCCTCTGCCCATCCATGGCCAGCAATTCTTTCCCCTGCCCCCCTCTGCCCATCCATGCCCAGCAAGTCTCTTCCCTGCCCCCCTCTACCCACCCATGCCCAGCAAATCTCTCCCCTGCCCCCCTCTGCCCATCCATGGCCAGCAAATCTCTCCTCTGCCCCCCTCTGCCCATCCATGGCCAGCAAATCTCTCCCCTGCCTCCCTCTGCCCATCCATGGCCAGCAATTCTTTCCCCTGCCCCCCTCTGCCCATCCATGCCCAGCAAGTCTCTTCCCTGCCCCCCTCTGCCCATCCATGCCCAGCAATTCTCTCCCCTGCCCATCCATGGCCAGCAAATCTCTCCCCTGCCTCCCTCTGCCCATCCATGGCCAGCAATTCTCTCCCCTGCCTCCCTCTGCCCATCCATGCCCAGCAGTTCTCTCCCCTGCCCCCCTCTGCCCATCCATGCCCAGCAATTCTCTCCCCTGCCCATCCATGGCCAGCAATTCTCTCCCCTGCCTCCCTCTGCCCATCCATGGCCAGCAATTCTCTCCCATGCCCCCCTCTGCCCATCCATGCCCAGCAATTCTCTCCCCTGCCTCCCTATGCCCATCCATGGCCAGCTGTTCTCTCCCCTGCCTCCCTATGCCCATCCATGGCCAGCTGTTCTCCTCCCTTGCCTCCCTCTGCCCATCCATGCCCAGCAGTTCTCTCCCCTGCCCCCCCTCTGCCCATCCATGGCCAGCAAATCTCTCCCCTGCCCCCCTCTGCCCATCCATGGCCAGCAATTCTTTCCCCTGCCCCCCTCTGCCCATCCATGCCCAGCAAGTCTCTTCCCTGCCCCCCTCTACCCACCCATGCCCAGCAGGTCTCTCCCCTGCCCCCCTCTACCCATCCAGCGATTATCCTCCCTCCCCTGCCGCTCCTTCGCTCCCACCCTCCCCTCCGTCTTTTTTGAATTACCTCCGTCGAAGCGCCGCCATTTAAAGCCCTGCTGCGTGCTGGCTGGCCGTCTCCAGGCTTCCCCTGCTTGATTCGGATGATGTTCGTGCCTTAGTCCCGCCTTCGCAAAAAAGGAAATGACGTCAGAATGAAGGCGGGACTAAGGCACGAACATCATCCGAATCAAGCAGGGGAAGCCTGGAGACGGCCAGCCAGCACGCAGCAGGGCTTTAAATGGCGGCGCTTCGACGGAGGTAATTCAAAAAAGACGGAGGGGGGCGAAGGACATGGTTGTGCATGCTTCGGAGCGGCAGGGGAGGTAAGCATGGCCAGTGATGGCGCCCTCCTGCCATGCTTACCTCCCGCAATGGAGCCGGCTCGCCCCCAACAACAACCGGCTCGCAAGAGCTGTCAAAATTTAACAAGCAGCTCTTGCGAGCCGGTGCGAGCCGGCTCCAGCACACCACTGGGTGAAAGCCAAGTTGGTGATGTCATCAGTGCTGAGCCCTTCTTAAGCACTCATTGTTCTGGCAATAATCCTTGATTGAGCTCAGGCCTACCTGAGGCTCTGCTGGTTCCATATGCTGTTTCCTTGTCAGGCCATGGCCTGAAGCATTGCTGCAGCTTTCTCCTTCTTGCTCTGTTCCAGTGAAGCCTGCTTCGAAGCCTTGAAGTCCTGAGAGCTCTGTTCCAGTGAAGCCTGCTTCCAAGCCTTGGAGTTCTGAGAGCGTCAGCTGAGTCCCCAGTCATCCACAGTGAGTCGTTGGTTACTGGCTGTAGTGAGTAGGCCCTGTGCTGTGTTTTGGACTGTGTGTGCTGGGATGAGAAGTATCCCTGGGTGAGGTGGCTGTGCTTGGAGCATGGAGGGATCCGCGTGGACTGTTCCTGGTTCCTGTTTGCTAAGCTGTGCCTGTGCGTTGTTTGCCCTGGGAGCATTGGCTCAGGCATTGTTTGCTAAACCTTGTTTGCCCTGGGAGCTTTGGCTTGGGCATTGCTTTGCTTAAATCTGGTTGCCCTGGGAGCATTCAGCTCAGGTGCCTCTGTGACTGTTTGTTTTCTTCTACAAGAAACTATTTTGAGCTCCTAAGCTACCTTAGTTCCCCTCCACTTGCAATCCAGTCCAGTTCTTTGGGATACTCTTGGGGACTCTGTCTACCCAGAGGTGGTTGAGTGATCCTCACACAGCTGCCTCTGGGCCAAGGGCTCACAAACGTTACAGATGGCCAGAAATCTCAGTGTCATCAGGTTGTACAATTTTAGCAAACCTAGCTCCATCCAATGCTGTTGTCACTGACAGCTATGGAATACAGTCACACTATATTAGGAGGATCTGTGAGCTGGACTTTTACACACCCTTGTGTGATGGCACCACATGAGCTGGGTGATGGCTCTCTCCCATACCCCCATCCATTCCTACCATTCTGGTACTGATTCAGATGGCCCTACCTTCCTCCTTAATTGTTGAATTTGGCACATGCATATCATTTCCCTCCCTTTGCAAAGCCTGTTGTTGATTAGCCATTTATTCTATCATGATATAAGGGAGGGTGTGGGCTTATTTTGGAAACAGGGATACTGTGTTTATGTGGACATACATGCTACACATGAGAGCATCCATATCTTCACCTTCCATGGCTCTCAGTTCTTGGAGGGCATTGCCCATCAGCTGGGGTTGTGTTACCACAGCTCCCTGGCCTTTCTTTGATGTCTTCCAGCTGCCAAAGAAAGAGCACACACTGTATCACACCTCATGCCTCAAATGTGTAGTATGTGAACATGACATGATTATCTCACCCATGACTGCTTCCTCTGTTCACCCTCCACATTTGTCATCACTGCAGAGTCTGAACAGTGACCTCCATAGGCCACAGCCACCAGCAACCTTACATGTAGCAGTGCTGTGTAAGGTGGATGCAGACAGCTGTCTTCAAAGCTTGCTTACTCCAAGCCACAACCTAGTGTTTTCTGATCAGTGAACTTGGGTCCCTGCCAAATGAGTTGGTACCTATGCATGGCTGTGATGGCCAAGTGGCAGCCACAGCAGCAATATAGTGAGCAATGGCTTGGTCCATACCATATAAAACCATGAGCATGTGACAACATAGTAATCCACATTCATACGGATGTGCACATGTATGACATATGGTTGTCTGTGATGGGACACCAAATAAAAGGCAAACCACATTGTTGAAATATTGATAATGTGTCTCATCTGGTTTTTCACACAGGTGAGAGACAGCCAACCCGACCATAGCAGTCCTACCCAGTATTTGATACTCAAGGTTCTTTTTTACTAAGACAAAGTGGCCTGAGCATGAGGCAACAGTGTGGTAAACAGGCATCATGCACCAAGGTATCCCATGGTAGTTTGGCCCAGCAGCACAGGCCACACCCAAATTTGAGAATTACGTCCAAGGGGTGGCTGGAGAGCACCAGTAAGCAAAGCAGTGCTGATCAGTTGGCATCTCCACAATACCACACAATATTTAATAAGCACAGGCCTGTAGTGGCTTATCGCCTCCTGCTTATGGGATAATTGGCTCTTTCACTAGTTAAGGGCATGCAGTCATGTGGACATATGCACTTGGTCAATCAGATAAAGCAAAAAGAGGCTACGAGCAACAAAGGAGCACAAGTAATAGGAAAACACACGTGGAGGGGCATAATCGAATGGGGCACCCAAGTTTTCCTGAGGACGTCCTCGCAGGACGTCCTTGCAAAGGGGCGGGGAAACCCGTATTATCAAAACAAGATGGGCGTCCATCTTTCGTTTCGATAATACGGTCGGGGATGCCCAAATCTCAACATTTAGGTCGACCATAGAGACGGTCGTCCTTAGAAATGGTCATCCCCGATAATGGAAACTGAGGACACCCATCTCAGAAACGACCAAATCCAAGTCATTTGGTCATGGGAGGAGCCAGCATTTGTAGTGCACTGGTCCCCCTGACATGCCAGGACATCAACCGGGCACCCTAGGGGGCACTGTAGTGGACTTCAGAAATTGCTCCCAGGTGCATAGCTCCCTTACCTTGTGTGCTGAGCCCCCTAACCCCCCCCCAAAAAAAAAAAAACCCACTCCCCACAACTGTACACCACTACCATAGCCCTTAGGGATGAAGGGGGGCACCTACATGTGGGTACAGTGGGTTTGTGGTGGGTTTTGGAGGGCTCACATTTACCACCACAAGTGTAACAGGTGGGGGGGGGGGGGGGATGGGCCTGGGTCCGCCTGCTTGAAGTGCACTGCAGTACCCACTAAAACTGCTCCAGGGACCTGCATACTGCTGTCATGGAGCTGGGTATGATATTTGAGGCTGGCATAGAGGCTGGAAAAATTATTTAAACATTTTTTTAGTGTGGGAGGGGGTTAGTGACCACTGGGGGAGTAAGGGGAGGTCATCCCCGATTCCCTCCGGTGGTCATCTGGTCATTTAGGGCACATTTTTGTGGCTTGGTTGTTAAAAAAAGGACCAAGTAAAGTTGGCCAAGTGCTCATCAGGGACGCCCTTCTTTTTTCCATTATCGGTCGAGGACGCCCATGTGTTAGGCACGCCCCAGTTCCGTCTTTGCTATGATTCCAACATGCCCCCGTGAACTTTGGTCATCCCCGCGACGGAAAGCAGTTGAGGATGCCCAAAATCGGCTTTCGATTATGCCGATTTGGGCGACCCTGGGAGAAGGACGCCCAACTCCCGATTTGTGTCAAAAGATGGGTGCCCTTCTCTTTCAAAAATAAGCCTGATAGTGATAAAAGACCCAGTTACTTACCAGCACACTTTATTATAAGACACATCAATAAGTGCATAGGTGTACAGGTGCTGGCATGTGGTGGCCACTATAATATGCAACTATGATGATATCCCCCGTGGTACAGTTCTGTACATTGTACAGGAATCCTCACATTGAGTCACTTTTACTCAGGGCACTGTTCCTCAAGGTTTTACACAACACTTGCTGCATCCAGATGGTAATACTTGGATGTGACTGATGAGCCTGGCCAGCATAGCCAGGTCAACATCGCAAGAACGTGGCTTTCTGCTTTTAGGAGCAATGACTCTCAAAAGTTAAAAGTGAAAGCATGACATTGCTGGCTTAGTATATGTGCATTTGTGTGCATTCATGGATAAAGGCAATCCTGTAGGTGCACACACACACACACAGTCACTGACAATCACCCACATCTAGCATACCTCAGGGCATGGTATACACACATATGGCATGCATGCTGGTGAATGGCGCATGTGTGAAATATAAACACCTACATGATATGAAATTTGTACCACAGACATCTCTATTTCAGGTGTGCCACTGCTGGCTCTTTTCTTTGCCAGAACAGCATATGTAATATATGGTAACATATATTAAATGTTTTTTTCCTGGGGCTCTGGGGGGGGGCTGTTCCAGGGTTTAGGTGGATGCTGCTGGCTGGAAAAGGTTTAAAGTTTAGTTTGGGAATTGTTAATAGAGTTAGCTGAAGATGTTTCTTAAATATGGTTTTATTTTTCAAGAAATAAACCATGATTAAGTGGGGATTGTACTATAAAAGTTTTCTTGCTGTTTTGGGTACACGTCAGGTTAAAATTAACTTTGAAATTCTCTATGTAGTAAGTTTTGCAGTAACTTCTATGGGGGAGGGAGATTCTAAACAGATCAGAGAAAAAAAACCTGTCTTTCTCTGACAAGCTGATTGGTTGAGTGATGTCAGATCCTCTAGGGGGGGTGAGTTGCCAGGGAGACTGGGTGAGCTGAAGAGAAGGGCTGTGAACATGGAGTGAGAAAGAAAAAACGTATGTTGTGAGTCTGTATAATGTAAGAGGAATAAAAGTATATTTTATGAGTTTAAAGTGAAATGTGATATTGAAAAAGGGTACTTTAATATTGAAAGTGAGTGAAGGTGAGCTTTGGTGCTGAGAATGAGATGATTTGAGCTTAAAAGTGAGTACTTAAATAAACAGACTACCTTTCTTATGGTTGTATTGCTGAATACATGTGGGGAAACCTGATGTGTTCTGGGTGAGAGAGAGTTGTACTTATAGAAAGCTGTGAGAAATTTTAAACCAAATTTAGTTTGGTTTGGAGTGAAACAGAGATATGTCCCTGCATGCAGTGAATAGAATGGTTAAGTTCTAAGGGAATTTAAGGTCAAGGAAGGTGGAATGAGAGTCTGTATGCTCAGGTATTAAGTGGACACATGGCTGCCTACTCTTTTTAGAATAGGGGAAACAGTTGAGACTGAGGTTCTGAGAGACTGTGATTTCTGCTGGTAGTTATACTAAGTGAAAGAAACTATAAGGGTGTCAGGAAAAAGTGTGTAAGGATTTTAACTCTGACACAGGGGAAGGACTGAGAGGTGAATCTGTGATTTGAAGAAAGAAGCCATTAAGCTGTGTCTGTGGGAAAGGTGTGTTGTTGGTGAGAGTTCTGAGTTCAGTACAGGGTTTGGAATCAGACTGCAGATTAAAGAAAATCCAGCACTGTTTTTGTATGAGTATGCTATATTCTCCAGATTGATCTGATAGCTGTGCAGGGAAATGTTATGTTTATATGTGAAGTCTGTGAGATGGAATTTGAATATGGGATGTGTTACTGTGTAAGATCCCTGAATGGAGTGTAAAAGCTTCCAGCCGCCTTATAGAATTGGGAATTTACAGTGAGAAATAGGCTGTGAAGTGAGTCCTCCTTTAACTTATTTTATTTCAATTAGTGTGACCACAGTATTGAGAACTGATTAATTGTCACCAGAGAGGAGTCAGTGCCTGAAAAAGCCATGGAGTTGTAAGGTTTTTCTTCCCTGATTATTTTCTTTATAAGTGAGGTTTAGGGAGAAGAGATTGGTGAAATATTCCTCTTCAGAATGTCCGGCTGAGCTCCAACGTAAGAAAGACCTCACCTAAATAAATTCAACCACAGCTAAGTGACATTTGCAAAGGGTGTTGAAGGAGATATAAGTTTTTTTTTTTTGGTTTACAACATTTTAAGGGAAAACTAAAGAACAGAACAACATCAAATATAAAAAAATCCATGTTTTCCTGACATGCTTAAGTGTTCTGGGTTCAAGTGAGATCCTTGCACAAACATCCATAATACCCATAAAGACTTAAATTCTGACATCAATAGCAAGGAAAGAAAATAGAAACAAATATCTGATTTTGATAAAAGACAATTTAAATATTTATCTGAAAAAGATCTTTTCTGCCTTTTTAGGTGATTTTGTTGAAAGAAACAGAAAATGTTAAGGGTATATATGTAAAACTACATTTGAATGTTGAATATGTTATTGCAATTCTATTAAGCCACACATTAATTGTGAATTTGAGTTTATTTGAATGAACATTTTTTTGCATTTGTATTCAATAAAGACAAAGATAATTTGCAAATCTGAAGGTGCGGTTCTTCCAGTTCAGGAACAAATCCTAAATTTAGCTTCTTTTCCTCCTTTATTCTTTGAGAGTAAAGGACGAGGTTAGTTTATTTGTTCCACTTCCTCGGCTGTGAATGTGTGTTCCCTGGATATTCGCCACGACTACAACCATCAGGTATCTGGGAGCACATCACTACAGTCCAGCCGAGAGGGGTGGTAACACATAACATGAGGGTAGTGTGGAACGTTGCTGCTGTTGTATTGAGCCAAGTGCAAAGTTGAAGGTAAGCATCCAGGGAAAATCTTCTGTCTAAAGTTGTTGAAAGAGCCTAATGCTGTGATAGTACTATATTAAACCTCTGAGACATAATGTGGAGTTTTACAATGTTAGCCTCCAATGTATGTGGTGGTAGGGGATAGTGACATTGTACCTTTGGGGGGGGGGGGGGGGGGGGGGAATCCTTCATTGCGTGACTCTACAGAAGACCTTCACTCTGTACCTGTCAGTTTAGGGAACTGAAACGTTGTCTGTCTTTTTATGTTACGGGTGTGCCAATGCTGTTTGTACAAAAAGTGCTATGATCGTATCCACATTCAGGTTACATGGTCAAGAAACAAATCTACAAAGATACAGGTGAGTTTGGCTGAGCTGTGTGACAGACATGAAGGGCTGATGGTGAGGTCTCTGCAAATAAGGGTCAAATCTTTGTAGCCTGGATGTAGATGTAGTTTCTATGCTAATGAAGAGATGTGATCTATGCAACTGATGGTTGAATGAGTTAAGGTCAGTTAGGGATGCCAATTGTGTTTGTGCACAAGTCTTCTCTAATGAGCACAGGTTTGGAAAGGTTTCAGAAAGTATTGACCTTCTACAGTTTCTACCTACACGAGTTTGTGTGTTTAATTGTTCACATATGTGGCACATTTTTATGTCAAAGTGGCCCATACTTTGGGAACGGAGGGCCTAACAACAAGTTAGATGTACTAAGTCAATTGAGGTGTGGCACAATAGACTGGTGGTAGTAAAAAAAATATCCTACTCTTTTCGTACCTTTGTGTCTGTCTGAATGCAGGTATCTGCTAGGGCTGCTGAGGATCTTGGTGCATGACATGCCTTACTGTTTTATGTGGTCTACAGCTCCTACATGTAAGTATTAATGTTCAGGGCATGTTCTGTTTATTGTTAGAGTTGTCCACTGGCCCACATTTGAGGTAGTAATTTAGGGGGATCACTAAATAATGTGCTTCATCCCTGCACTTCCTCTGTAAGAATATGGGCATTATGCTAATGTAGGGCACTAGGAGGGCCTGCACTGTTAGCTGCTTTTTCAGGCTTGTAGTAATTAATGTTCCAACTCTGTGGGAGTAATGGAAACTATTACCACATTCAGGGTAGAGATAGCAAGCCACTTATGTTTGCGTTCTAGGTTGAAGGTAGCAAGAGAACAGGAAGCCTAACCTTCCAGCTACCTTAAATGTTAGCCTGAATGGGTGATTTGAGAACAGATCAATCCAGATATCCCTGAAGATAACTGTTGGAGGATAGTTTGCAGGTGTGGCCAGGTGAAGTATAACCTAATGTTCTGGGACAGCAGTTACCATTGGCCTCATATTTCCTCACCATAATGTGTTTTGATATTGTGCTCTGTGGCTGTGTTTCTGTCTTGGCTAATGAGCAACAGCCCCTACAAATTAGGTGGAATGGCCCCCATCTGTAAGCTTCTTTCTAGCACCTGGGGGCAAATAGTAAATAGGTTCTCTCTGGAGAGGACCAATTAAAGACAGTGTCCTTAGCAGGTTAGGGGGCACCTCAGTACTTACATGCACACCAGACTCAGAGTTTCAGACTACTAAGTGAAGGGGGCTAGCTACACTCAGTCACAGTATCTGACTACATGTTGTGCTTGGTTGCTTCCTTAGCTTTAGCAAACAAAAGTGTGAGTGCTTGCTTGGTGCAGTTGTACAGTATGGGAATTATAGGCTGCCATCCCTTCTGTTCTTGTCACCTTGTTTACTGCCTCTGTGTTCTACTGCATTGAGAGAGTATCTCAGGCCCATCAGATCCCAAGTCCAGACAGTCATCTATCAATCTTGCACGACCTCCAGTTAGTCTGCATCCTGAATAGGAAAGATTAACACTGATATGCAATGGATCCATAGCATACAAATGTCACTCATGAGTGGTCACGTTAGATATCATGACAACCCAACTGACAGAGTATCTCCAAGGACAGGTTCAGTACGTAGTGTCTGGTTTGAAGTTTGCATTTGAGTAAGGCTTCCATTATTTTAACAGAGGAAAGATAGAGATCATTGCTTGATGAGACACACCACAGCAAGGAACCATTGCAAAAAAATTGTGAAGAGGTTGTCAGAACTTCCTGCAGCATTTGTTAGCAACGTACTGGACCAACAGAATGATAGATGTGCATAAAGATGTCATGTTTAAAGTGTGGCTCATATCTCTGCCTATTAGAATGTAATTATAGATGACAGGTGTAATAAATCTTATGTAAATGTGAGCATATAGTACCCTGAGAATTTGTTTGTGCATTATGATCCTATTTTGCATATATAGTAAGTGTGCTTTCCACTTTACAAAGGATGACTTGGTGATGGGGAAAACAATGGCACTATTGTGGACCTCCCATGTCCACAGTGGGAGGTGATATAGATATTTATCTGACTGATAGAGTGGAGGTGTTATGGCTTCTTGGTGTGACCGCTAGTAGATGGGCCACCACACAGAGGTTTGGTACAATCTTCTGAGACCTTCTACAGGTATTACTTTACTATGATTATCCACACAGAATTTAAGGTTTAGGTGGAATATTTTTTCTGGAGATGACCTGTCTTGTTTAATACCACTTTCTGTTCTCTTGACCAAAACCTCAACCACTGTCTATTTAAAGAAACAGCAGCAATGATTCACATTCTATTAATTCTGGGTTACAGTGAGTGTTTGGCCCTGGCCTCCTCACACACCTAGGCAGCCATTTTTCAGGATCCACCCATAGAATACTGATCATCTGTATTTGGTGACCATGTAGGCAGGCCATGTGATTCTCTCAGCCATATTTATTTATAGCTTTTGTATCCCACATTTTCCTACCTATTTGCAGTATCAATGTGGCTTATATTGTTCCGTCATGGCGATCACCATACCGGAGTGAGAGATACAAGTGATATTACATTAAAGATCATGATTGACATAGTAGATTAAGCAGTCAAGTATAAAGAGTTCATGTTAGGAATAAGAGATAGTGTGGTATTTCGTTGAAAGTTCGTTCATGGTAGAGTAGGCTTTGGTAGTTGAGTATAGAGAGTTAGGTCTTATTCAGTTCAGGCTTGAGTTTCATTGTCCGGAATTAGGATGGATCGTTGTGGTATGCCTTGTTGAACAGGTAGGTTTTCAATGATCTCAGAAAGTTAGTTAGGTTGCGTATTTTTTTCATGGTGAGCGGTAATCTCTTGATACCCATCAACACAACAGATTATGTAAACCTCCTTGTTTGGACCCAACACCTAGGGAACATCCAGCAGACCAATCATGGATCAACTTTGACACACTATCGATCGATAGCATCTCCCAATTGCTAAAAAGATACGTCAAATCGCAATGCAAATTGGACATCTGCCCTAGCATTCTTATACGGTCTGCCCCTCAACAATTCAAAACAGACCTCACGAGATACATGAACTACATGCTACCAAATGGTCTCTTCCCAAAAGATAACGGAAACATTCTGCTTACTCCTTTACCTAAAGACGCAAAGAAAAATACAAATGACCTAACCAACTATCGCCCAGTAGCATCGATCCCGCTGACAGCCAAGCTCATTGGAGGTGCAGTGATGAAACAGCTCACTAACCACCTAAATAAATACTCAAGTCTACATGAATCTCAATCAGGATTTCGATCGAACTACAGTACCGAAACAGTATTAGTAACTTTAATGAATAAATTTAAACAAACAATTGCAACTGGCAACAACATACTTCTTTTACAATTTGACATGTCAAGTGCCTTCGACATGGTCGACCATGGAATACTACTACATATCCTGGATTACTTTGGAGTTGGAGGTAACATTTTTAACTGGTTTAGAGGATTCCTGACATCAAGATCATACCAAGTAATAACTAATGAGGTGATATCAGACCCATGGACACCTGAATGTGGAGTTCCCCAAGGATCTCCCCTCTCACCAACCCTCTTTAACCTAATGATGATACCCCTAGCCAAACTACTAGAAAATCAAAACCTCAATCCATACATATATGCAGATGATGTCACGATCTACATCCCGTTCAAACGCGAACTAAAGGAAATCACCAACAATATCAACCAAAGCTTCCAAATCCTGCACTCCTGGGCGAATGCATTTTAGCTAAAACTCAACGCAGAAAAAACACAATGCCTTATACTCACCTCACAACATAACACAAGTAAATTCTCCACCATAACCACCCCAAACGTTTCCCTTGCCGTCTCAAACACTTTGAAAATTCTGGGAGTTACCATTGATCGAAATCTAACACTCGAAAACCACGTGAAGAATACAACTAAGAAAATGTTCCACTCCATGTGGAAACTTAAAAGAGTAAAACCGTTCTTCTCAAGGGCCATTTTTTGAAACCTGGTACAATTAATGGTACTAAGCCACCTGGACTACTGCAATGCACTTTACGCGGGCTGCAAAGAACAAATTATCAAGAAACTTCAAACTGCCCAGAACACCGCAGCCAGACTTATATTTGGCAAAACAAGATACGAAAGTGCAAAACCACTAAGAGAGAAACTACACTGGCTCCCACTCAAAGAACGTATCACGTTCAAGATCTGCACGACTGTTGATAAAATCATCTACGGAGACGCCCTGTCATACATGATAGACCTCGTGGACCTCCCACCCAGAAATGCAAAATGATCAGCCTGCATTTTTCTTAATCTTCACTTTCCCAACTGCAAAGGATTAAAATATAGACTAATACATGCATCCAGCTTTTCCTACATGGGTACGAAGTTGTGGAATGCACTACCAAAACAACTGAAAACAATCAACGAGATAACTAACTTTCGCAAATCTTTGAAAACATATCTCTTCAACAAAGCCTGCCACGAAAATCCATAACTAACTACAACTTATCAACACTCCACCCTTATTCTGTCTTTCTATATAACTGCTGATTATATCGACTTGTAATCCTTAATATCTTTGTAACACCAATTGTATCTTTTGTACCTTGAAATGGCGATGCCATAACAGGTCTTTGTAAGCCACATTGAGCCTGCAAACAGGTGGGAAAATGTGGGATCCAAGTGCAACAAATAAATAAATAATGCATTCCATGGCTGCGTGCTTATGTAGGAGAAGCTGGATGCATATGTTAGTTTGTATTTTAATCCTTTGCAGCTGGGGCAATGGAGGTTCAGGAATGTGCGTGCTGATCTTTTAGTGTTCCTGGATGGTAAGTCTATGAGGTCTGACATGTAGACGGGGGCCTCTCCGTAAATGATTTTATGAACCAGAGTGCAGATTTTGAATGTAATACGTACTTTAAGTGGGAGCCACTGTAGTTATTCTCTTAGGGGTTTGGCACTTTCGTATTTTGTTTTACCAAATATGAGTCTGGCTGCAGTGTTTTGGGCTGTTTGGAATTTCTTGATGATTTGTTCTTTACATCCGGCATAGATTGCATTGTAGTAATCTAGGTGACTTAGCACCATTGATTGTATCAGGCTGCGAAATATTTCCTTTGGGAAGAAAGGTTTTATTTTTTTGAGTTTCCACATTGATTGGAACATTTTCTTTGTTGTATCTTTCACAAGGCTTTCTAGTGTGAGATTTCGGTCAATTGTAACTCCAAGTATTTTCAGGCTATCTGTAGGGTGTAGTTTGGGGTGTTTATAGTGGTGGGTTTGCTCGTGTTCTGTTGTGATGAGAGGATGAGACATTGTGTTTTTTCTGCATTAAGTTTTAGTTGAAATGAATCCGCCCATGAGTTCATGATTTGGAGGCTGTGATTGATTTCACAGTGGCCCTAAAACAAGAAATACATGATGTGTCCTTATGCCTGACTGTAGAGAATCATCTTTAGGGGTTTAGTGTCTCATCTGTTAGCAGTACTGGGCTCAGTGTTTTCCCTGTAGTGCTTGGGAAATCACTCTTACTACTTGATGTGTTCACCAGTGCTGTACAATGTCCTTGTGGATGTATTAAGGTTGGTCATATTATTCCCTGTCTGACAGATTCAGACCTAGAGATGTGTTCTGGGTCTTAAGTTATGCCTCTAGGCTGTCTTAGTGTAGGTCATTGTGAGTGTTTAGGCAAATAGTCATGACTGTGTCTAAAATACATCGTTTTCTTGTTATCTTTGTGAGCAGCTATAAGGGTCGATGTAGCCTGTAGTGGTTTGGCAGAGGTGTTATACAACACTCCATCACTTATGTATGGTACAGAATCATACTGAAGGGGATAGGATCTTAGTTTATATCTACCTACCTTCCTGTGTGAGATGAATGTTAGAAGGTGCTCATGTCTATGACTTCAAGCATGGCAGCATGAATGGTGATGCTCAGTATAATGTTGCAGAAACACAGTGGTGGTGGCAGTGGGATTGTGAGAAACATCCTGGTCCAGGCTTGTGGAGCAGGCATTACCAAATTCATGTGAGAACTGATGGAATGTCCTAAAAACAGAGTACAAATGTGGTGACTGTGGTTGGGGTAGCAATGAATACTGACCCCAGTGAGACCTGGATGGAAAATATACAAAGCAGATCGTTGATGGATAAAAATGATTTTAATAATAAATTAGAATATGCATACAATAGCCCCACACAGGCCGTGTTTCGCCCTACTGGGCTGCTTCAGGGGCTACAAAACAAAATAATATATAATAAATAATCAAATATAAAGTTAAAATTGAAATTAGAATTAAAAAATTCAATCTAAATCCCACAGAATTTACATGTATATAAAAGAACAGATAAATCAAAACATACATATATATATAGTAAAATATCACATAAATCAAAATATACATATATATATACAGTAAAATATCACATTAAAAAATCAATGTTCTAAATAGTATCATGATTATGTTATGCTTATAAATACAAACAAAAACTGAATGAAATGCATAAGACACCCACCTCTTCAATGTTTCTCCACTACCAAAGGAGGAGTAAAATGATAAAAGCAACTGTGATATACTAAAAAATGAAAAACAATTATGTTAAAAATAGAATGATCATAAGCTCATGGAATAAAAAATTGATTATGGGGTATCAAAATAATTAAATGAATAATGAAGGATGGAAAAGAAAAGAAGAAAAATAATAATGAAAGATGGAAAAAAGAAGAAGAGAGATAAAAGAAAAAGGACTCACATATACAGTTGATATCTTGAAAAAACGGCTCTCTCAGAGATGTT
Organism: Microcaecilia unicolor; assembly: GCF_901765095.1. Taxonomy (NCBI): domain Eukaryota; kingdom Metazoa; phylum Chordata; class Amphibia; order Gymnophiona; family Siphonopidae; genus Microcaecilia; species Microcaecilia unicolor. Next base: position 234,738,342 of record NC_044036.1, read on the forward strand.
GAAACCAATGATCAATAGCCTGCATGAAATAGTATCACTCATAAGTATATAGTCATGCAGGAATAGCAAAATAGATAGCAAAATTGGCTAAAGATCTGCATTCACTCAATCAAATCGCCACTTATCTAACACGCTGGGACCAAAATCAGAATATCATAATTATAAATGTGTGTAAGTGAAAAAAGAAATTCACAAAACTCCTGAATGGCATCACTAATCGATTTTGTCACTCATAAGTTCAGTATGAATAAAAACGCTGTGCCGATAGAACTACAAATGCCACGTGAAAAAGATATATGTCCCACTATGTCTACTCCCTAGCAGAGACCATTAGTAACAACAAATCAAATGTTGAAAGTGTGTATAGAACAGATTTTAGCTGAAAACTTACATACAATCAATCAGACAGTCACTTATCTCCCACAATGCCGAAAAAACGCTGTGGGCAAAACCGGAAGTGATTAAAAAAGGAAGAAGGGGGGGGTCAAAGTGCTTCAGTACTACAGAAATTATCAAAAAAGTGATATGTAAATATGTGGTGGGGTTGAAAAAGGCTACAAGAAGGATATATATGTATATTTTTTTTAAAAAGAGTTCAAATGAACTGTGCAGGCTTATTGTGTTCCAGTGTGACGTCACTAAGTTTTTAGAAAACCTCGATGTGGAATAAAAAAGCTTTAGCTAGTAAAAGGGGTCACTGGTAAAGACCTTTGGGTGAAAATGAAAACAAAACTAATTGCCATATGAATGCATCAGAGTATGAAGCAATTAAAAATAAAAATAGAAAGGTCAAAGGTCAAAAGATCGCCAGAATATCGCCGAGAGGAACTGCACTTCAGGCAAACCTATGAGTATAAAAAGATCTACTAGCTAATAAAAGGGATCACTGGTGAAGATCTTGAAAACAAAACTATTTGTCATGTGAATGCATCAAAATGTAAGGCAATTAATAATAGAAAGGTCAAAGGTCAAAAGATCGTCGCCGAGAGGAACAGCACTCAGGCAGACCTATGAGTGTCATAAGATCTATTGCTAGCTAACAGAGGGAGCCAGAAAATAAGAAAAAAGAGAAAAGGAAAAAAAGGGGGGGAAAAGGAAGTTGGATTTGCTGCTATAACAGCTAAAAATATGTTTTTATATTTGCATAAAAAACAATAATATAAAATTATTATATATTCAACAAATATATACAGCCATTAAGAAGCGGGTGGTAACTAGACTCACCATACTAATCCAAAAATGGGGGGTATTAAAAACAGATATAGGATGGATGTCTTGTGCATATTAGTAATCATAAAAATACAGAAAGATCTGTTTCGGCATTTAAACCATATGGGTGAAGGGTGTTGAATTCGAAAATAAATTCCTGCTCTTTTCGTAATAAATGAATATCAATTGGTCCACCTCTCCATTTATTTTTATATACATAGATTGCACAAAACCTATAATCCTCAAATTTGTGGCCCAATGCTATCGAGTGTTGTACCAATGGTTTTTCTATTAATTTACGATTCATTGCACTTCTGTGTTCAATGATTCTAACATTCAGTTTCCTTTTGGTTTTACCTACATATACCAGTTTACAAGGACACATGGCAATATATACAACATTACTTGTTTTACAGTTAGAAAAATGTTGTAATTGAATATCTTTATTTGCTGATGGTATATGGAGACTTCTAGTTTTAATATTGATATTGCACACTGAACATCCACTACAGGGAAAGTGGCCAGGTGGTAGCTTACTTAATGCAGTGTCTGCGCCAGGTAATGTGGATGGAACTAAAAAATCTTTTAAATTGCGTTCTCGCTTATATGCAACTATCACTTTTTTTTGTTGAAATACTTCTAAATTTTCCAATAGATGCCAATGTCTTTTGATAATATTAACTATAGAACTAGACATACTGGTAAACGGTAATGTGCAAACTATTTTATTCTCATTTTTCTCTGAATTGGATTTAACAATACATTCCTCGAACTATTGGATGCCTTGTGAAAGCCATCTTTAATGCATTTCAAGGGATATCCCTTTTCTTTAAACCGACTAGACATATCTCTAGATCTAATTGCGTATGTTCTTGGCTCTGAGCAAAGGCGTCTCAGACGTAGGAATTGACTATAAGGTAAGTTGGCTTTCAAACTCCTACTATGACAACTTTTGTAATGTAGAAATTTATTGACATCCGTAGGTTTGCGGTAAATGTCAGTAATGAATCTATTTTGCATTATACTTATATTTATGTCTAGAAAGGGAATTCTTCTTTTATCGAAATGTATTTGGAATTTTAAATTTAAATCTCGGGTATTTAACCAGTTGTGAAAGTCCTTTAACTCCATTTCTGTTCCTTTCCAGACCATGAAAATATCGTCAATATATCTCTTCCAAATATATATATGGTCTATATATCTATTCTTTATAATAAATTTTTCTTCAAAATGAGCTACATAAAGATTGGCTATGGATGGTGCGAATGTTGCACCCATCGCTGTGCCTTTTATTTGTTGGTAAAACATACCATCAAACGCAAAAAAGTTTTTAGTGAGTGCTATTGTTGCAAGTTCAACAATAAACTGTGTTGGTATCCTAGGTCGTATGTTTTGATTTAATAACTTTTCTTCAATGATTTTTAATGATTCTTTCTGTGGGATATTGGTATACAGACTCTCTACGTCAAAAGTGACCAAAAGCATGTCTTTACTTGGGGTGATTGTATTAAGCATATTGATGATGTCAGATGAATCCCGGGTGTAAGAAGGAATTTTATGAACCAAAGGGCGCAGGAACTTGTCTGTGAAAATTGATAAAGGTTCTAATAAGGAGCCACACGCAGATACAATTGGTCTGCCTGGAGGTTTTGTCAAAGACTTGTGTATTTTGGGAAGAATATATATAGTTGGTATGATTGGTTCTTTTACCACTAAAAAACTAGCCTCTTTTTCAGTTAGGTACTGTGCTTTCCTACCTATTTCAACTAATGAGGAAATTTCACTTTGAATTTTTGTTGTTGGATCCTTACTTAGTATTTTGTAAAAAGTTGGATCATTAAGCTGTCTATGTACCTCATCAATATAATCTGTCCTATTCATAACTACGACGGCTCCACCTTTATCGGCTGGTTTAATTACAATGCTGTGATCTTTCTGTAATGTTTTAATTGCAGCATTTTCTTCTTTGGTTAGATTATAAAAAATCCTCTTGTGGTCTTGTTTCTCCAGTGCTGCTATATCTTTAAGCACAACCGTTTCATATGTTTGTATTATGTGATGGGTATTGCCAGGTGGGAGCCATTTGCTATTGTTTTTTACTATTGATTGATCATTATAGTCAGATGTTTTTTTTTGAAAAAAATTCCATAATTTTTAATTTCCTTACAAATTAAAAAAAATTCTACTCTGGTCTTAAAAGCATTATATTTTGGCGTAGGTACAAACAGACCTTTACTAAGAACATTCTTCTCTGTATCTGTTAGTTTTCTATCTAAGATATTGTAGACTGTATTTAATACCTGTTGGTGTTTTCCTGTCCGTATTTAGGTTGAAAAAATCCACTTCTTCCTCTACCTCTGCCACGACCTCTACCTCTATATGATGAGTATCCTCTCGGATACTCTGAGGTAGAGTTACCTGCAGTAGATCTCTTTTTCCATAGCTGGCCCAAATGATGTACCTGTTTATTCACATTCATTCTCGGAGGTGTTGTATAGAGAGAAGCTGATGGATCAAATACATCATCCTGATCACTTCTGGGCCGTTTTCTTTCTCTTATGGTTTGTGGGCTTGTGACAATATTTTCACCTATCACTTTGTTATTACGGTTGTTATCATTTATTATCCTGCGAGGGTTATCTAACCGTTTATTTGGGTATCTATGGGTACTTCTGTTTCTGTAATTTTTCTGTCTATGCCTTGGGTATACATTGTGATATTTATAATCGTCTCTTCTGAATTTCTCAAATTTGATGAGTCTTAAATCGCGCTCAAATTGATCAGTGCTTTTCTTAAAATCTTCATGAAGTATATCAAAGCACGTGTCATTCTCTTTCAAAAAAATAAGTTCCTTATCTAGCTCTTCTTTAACTCTCTGTTCTTTTTCTTTGCAAGTTTTAACAAGCAAAATCATAAGGTCTAATGAGCACTTATTAAGAATAGCTTCCCATTGCAGCATAAACGTATTATCGTCAGTAAACATTGTAGATGCCTTATTAATACGCAAACCCCTTGGGATTCTTTTGTATCTACAATATTCTAATAGCGATGACCCATGAAGTTCTGTTCTCTTCCATCTTTTACTTAACTTCACCGCTTCTTCCCAATGTTTGAGATAGTCTTCAGTATGGTGAGTCTAGTTACCACACGCTTCTTAATGGCTATATATTTTATTTATTTTTTATACATATTTTTAGCTATTATAGCAGTATGGGGAGTCTAGTCACCACCCGCTTCTTAATGGCTGTATATATTTGTTGAATATATAATAATTTTATATTATTGTTTTTTATGCAAATATAAAAACATATTTTTAGCTATTATAGCAGCAAATCCAACTTCCTTTTCCCCCCCTTTTTTTCCTTTTCTCTTTTTTCTTATTTTCTGGCTCCCTCTGTTAGCTAGCAATAGATCTTATGGCACTCATAGGTCTGCCTGAGTGCTGTTCCTCTCGGCGACGATCTTTTGACCTTTGACCTTTCTATTTTTAATTGCCTTACATTTTGATGCATTCACATGACAAATAGTTTTGTTTTCAAGATCTTCACCAGTGACCCCTTTTATTAGCTAGTAGATCTTTTTATACTCATAGGTTTGCCTGAAGTGCAGTTCCTCTTGGCGATATTCTGGCGATCTTTTGACCTTTGACCTTTCTATTTTTATTTTTAATTGCTTCATACTCTGATGCATTCACATGGCAATTAGTTTTGTTTTCATTTTCACCCAAAGGTCTTTACCAGTGACCCCTTTTACTAGCTAAAGCTTTTTTATTCCACATCGAGGTTTTCTAAAAACTTAGTGACGTCACACTGGAACACAATAAGCCTGCACAGTTCATTTGAACTCTTTTTAAAAAAAATATACATATATATCCTTCTTGCAGCCTTTTTCAACCCCACCACATATTTACATATCACTTTTTTGATAATTTCTGTAGTACTGAAGCACTTTGACCCCCCCTTCTTCCTTTTTTAATCACTTCCGGTTTTGCCCACAGCGTTTTTTCGGCATTGTGGGAGATAAGTGACTGTCTGATTGATTGTATGTAAGTTTTCAGCTAAAATCTGTTCTATACACACTTTCAACATTTGATTTGTTGTTACTAATGGTCTCTGCTAGGGAGTAGACATAGTGGGACATATATCTTTTTCACGTGGCATTTGTAGTTCTATCGGCACAGCTTTTTTATTCATACTGAACTTATGAGTGACAAAATCGATTAGTGATGCCATTCAGGAGTTTTGTGAATTTCTTTTTTCACTTACACACATTTATAATTATGATATTCTGATTTTGGTCCCAGCGTGTTAGATAAGTGGCGATTTGATTGAGTGAATGCAGATCTTTAGCCAATTTTGCTATCTATTTCGCTATTCCTGCATGACTATATACTTATGAGTGATATTATTTCATGCAGGCTATTGATCATTGGTTTCAACATCTCTGAGAGAGCCGTTTTTTCAAGATATCAACTGTATATGTGAGTCCTTTTTCTTTTATCTTTCTTCTTCTTTTTTCCATCTTTCATTATTATTTTTCTTCTTTTCTTTTCCATCCTTCATTATTCATTTAATTATTTTGATACCCCATAATCAATTTTTTATTCCATGAGCTTATGATCATTCTATTTTTAACATAATTGATTTTCATTTTTTAGTATATCACAGTTGCTTTTATCATTTTACTCCTCCTTTGGTAGTGGAGAAACATTGAAGAGGTGGGTGTCTTATGCATTTCATTCAGTTTTTGTTTGTATTTATAAGCATAACATAATCATGATAATACTATTTAGAACATTGATTTTTTAATGTGATATTTTACTGTATATGTATATTTTGATTTATGTGACATATTATCATATATATTTATATATGTATGTTTTGATCTATCTGCTCTTTTTTATATACAGTGGTGGAAATAAGTATTTGATCCCTTGCTGATTTTGTAAGTTTGCCCACTGACAAAGACATGAGCAGCCCATAATTGAAGGGTAGGTTATTGGTAACAGTGAGAGATAGCACATCACAAATTAAATCCGGAAAATCACATTGTGGAAAGTATATGAATTTATTTGCATTCTGCAGAGGGAAATAAATATTTAATCCCTCTGGCAAACAAGACCTAATACTTGGTGGCAAAACCCTTGTTGGCAAGCACAGCGGTCAGACGTCTTCTGTAGTTGATGATGAGGTTTGCACACATGTCAGGAGGAATTTTGGTCCACTCCTCTTTGCAGATCATCTCTAAATCATTAAGAGTTCTGGGCTGTCGCTTGGCAACTCGCAGCTTCAGCTCCCTCCATAAGTTTTCAATGGGATTAAGGTCTGGTGACTGGCTAGGCCACTCCATGACCCTAATGTGCTTCTTCCTGAGCCACTCCTTTGTTGCCTTGGCTGTATGTTTTGGGTCATTGTCGTGCTGGAAGACCCAGCCACGACCCATTTTTAAGGCCCTGGCGGAGGGAAGGAGGTTGTCACTCAGAATTGTACGGTACATGGCCCCATCCATTCTCCCATTGATGCGGTGAAGTAGTCCTGTGCCCTTAGCAGAGAAACACCCCCAAAACATAACATTTCCACCTCCATGCTTGACAGTGGGGACGGTATTCTTTGGGTCATAGGCAGCATTTCTCTTCCTCCAAACACGGCGAGTTGAGTTCATGCCAAAGAGCTCAATTTTTGTCTCATCTGACCACAGCACCTTCTCCCAATCACTCTCGGCATCATCCAGGTGTTCACTGGCAAACTTCAGACGGGCCGTCACATGTGCCTTCCGGAGCAGGGGGACCTTGCGGGCACTGCAGGATTGCAATCCGTTATGTCGTAATGTGTTACCAATGGTTTTCGTGGTGACAGTGGTCCCAGCTGCCTTGAGATCATTGACAAGTTCCCCCCTTGTAGTTGTAGGCTGATTTCTAACCTTCCTCATGATCAAGGATACCCCACGAGGTGAGATTTTGCGTGGAGCCCCAGATCTTTGTCGATTGACAGTCATTTTGTACTTCTTCCATTTTCTTACTATGGCACCAACAGTTGTCTCCTTCTCGCCCAGCGTCTTACTGATGGTTTTGTAGCCCATTCCAGCCTTGTGCAGGTGTATGATCTTGTCCCTGACATCCTTAGACAGCTCCTTGCTCTTGGCCATTTTGTAGAGGTTAGAGTCTGACTGATTCACTGAGTCTGTGGACAGGTGTCTTTCATACAGGTGACCATTGCCGACAGCTGTCTGTCATGCAGGTAACGAGTTGATTTGGAGCATCTACCTGGTCTGTAGGGGCCAGATCTCTTACTGGTTGGTGGGGGATCAAATACTTATTTCCCTCTGCAGAATGCAAATAAATTCATATACTTTCCACAATGTGATTTTCCGGATTTAATTTGTGATGTGCTATCTCTCACTGTTACCAATAACCTACCCTTCAATTATGGGCTGCTCATGTCTTTGCCAGTGGGCAAACTTACAAAATCAGCAAGGGATCAAATACTTATTTCCACCACTGTATATGATATTTATGATATATATATGTATATTTTGATTTATGTGATATTTTACTATATATATATGTATGTTTTGATTTATCTGTTCTTTTATATACATGTAAATTCTGTGGGATTTAGATTGAATTTTTTAATTCTAATTTCAATTTTAACTTTATATTTGATTATTTATTATATATTATTTTGTTTTGTAGCCCCTGCAGCAGCCCAGTAGGGCGAAACACGGCCTGTGTCGGGCTATTGTATGCATATTCTAATTTATTATTAAAATCATTTTTATCCATCAACGATCTGCTTTGTATATTTTCCATCTTGGAGCTTGCAGATCGTCTGCCCCTTTGTTTCCTTGGACCCAGTGAGACCTGGCCTTCAGGCACTCCTGGCTGATTTGCATGTCCTGTGAGCAGTGGCGGTGATGTGGACCACGTCTTTGCATCAATTCACACTCAGACCATCCTCACCCCACCCCCGTTTCTTGCCTTTGACGTTTTGAGCACCAAGAATTTACTTCCTCTTACACCCCCAAACACAGTCCCCAATATCTCTTCTTCAGGATATTAGCCACTCCCCATCATGCACCATTTCCACTGCTATAGGCCCCCTAGGTACACCATTTCAGCGTCAGTCCTTTCCTCACATCTCAGGACTCCCTCTTCCCTACTCCCCTATCCTCCTGTTGGTGACCTTTCCCCCATACTGCTATTTGCTGGGAAATAGTCTGGTTTTCTGCTGTGGGCCTGGCGTGTGCTGCTGACCAGAACCATCTCCCTGCTAGGAGCTGACTTGGGAACCTAGGAGTTAGGGGAGAAAAGAGGCCAGTATGGCAGAGAGAGAATGGTGATCCTGAACCCTTGAAGGAAACATGGCATGTTGTGAGGACACATGCAAAGGGGTGACCACAGACAGTTGAGCATGGAAGGTGGTAAGAGAGTGGCAGGTGCATGCCCAGAGCTGTGATGCATCTGAGCCAGTGGGTTTTTTTGTGCCAGTATGCATGGGTACGGTGTACCGGCACCTTTTTTTCCCCTAGTGCCAGCTCACCTGCGTGCCCTTAGCTCCAGCCCTGCTTTCTGTTCCTGCCGCCCGCGTTGCGTTTAAATCTTTTATTTTTTTTAATCTGGAGTCGCAGCGCTGGCATTAGTGAAAGGACCAGGCTCGCCTCCTCCAGCCTTCCTTTTGTTCCCTCTCAGTGTCCCGCCTTCCTCTGACATAGTTTCCTGTTTCTGCGAGGGCTCTATCCCCTCACTATTACATCCTGCTGCTTTAAATATCCTCATCCACTCGCTTGTCACTAGTCAAGGGAATTATAATGAAGGACTGCAAATGCTTACAAGTCATTCAGAATACAGTCATTAAAATGAATTACTGGCCATCCAAAATATGATCACGTAACCCCCTTCCTCAAACCAGCCCACTGGCTGCCAATCTCCCATTGCATCACCTATAAAATCCTACCTCTAGTCTTCAAGATACATAACTCAAGAGAACCATCTTATCTTTCTAGGTTTTTAATTCCCTACTGTCCCTCAAGAGCACTTCGATCTTCTCATCAAAACAGACTCATTGTCTCTTCCTTTACAGAAATAGTACTAGACACTACACAGAGTTCAATATTTTCTGTACAAGGGCCTGCACTCTGTAATATGCTTCTACAACATCTTAGACTTCAAACATCCATACAAAAATTTTAAACTGACCTTAAAACATTTTTAGTGTTTGGACACTTACACCTGACTTTTTTTTTCTCCTAGAGCAAGTCGATTGTGTGACATGAACATGGTGCTTATCCCGATGGTATTCTCCCCCCCCCCCCCAATCAGATATTGTAGTTCCACTCCCTTTCCTCACTGATGTTGTTGTCTCTATACTTCTCCACCCCTTCTTCTTAGTATGTAAGCCACTCAGACATACCCATTGATGGACAGGATAGGAAATCCTCTAATAAACTTGGAAACTTGTGTTAAAATAAATAATAATCAGAGATGACCCAGTTACAATACTTTTTATTAAGAAGTACTTTATTTTTATTATTTTGTACCAAAATCCATGCTTTACTATTTGAAATTAGTTTCATAAGGTGCACAGTAATAAAAGTCCAGTGTCTTTTTCTTGAGTCTCAAAATTTGAAGTCTTTATTATTGCAGCTCTATAGTCAGAAACTTAACATATTCCTGGAAAAGTTAACCCAGTTAGTGAGGCCACTGGAGAATAACTGTGCTGGGTCTGGGAGTAGGAGGGAGGAGTCATCTCTTCACTCTTGTTCCTCTAGCTATGAAAATTATTAGGAGGATTTATTTGATCAAGACTATCCCCCAGTGACAGCCAGCAAGGGTAACTGTAGTGGTGCCCATCATATTCATTGCTTCCCTTCTCAATAAAGCATGTCTAAAATATATAATCAGGGAGTAAGTCCAGAGGGTGACTACTAAAATGATCAGTGGTCTTCATTATAAAGTGTATGGGGACAGAGTTAAAGATCTTAATATGTATACTTTGGAAGAAAGGCAGGAGAGGGGAGATATGATAAGAGACATTTAGATACCTATGCGGCATAAATGCATAGGAGGTGAGTCTCTTTCAATTGAAAGGAAGCTCTGGAATGAGGGGGCATAAGTTGAAGGTGAAAGTGGATAGACTCAGAAGTTACCTGAAGAAATACTTCTTCACAGAAAGGGTGGTGAATTCATGGAAAGATCTCCCAGTGGAAGTAGTGGAGACAAAAACAGTATCTGAATTCAAGAGCGCTTGGGATAAGTACATAGGATCGCTAAGGGAGTGATAGGGTGAGTAGATGGCATGGATGGGCAGACTGGATAGGCCATATGGTCTTTATCTGTCTACATTTTTCTCTGTTTCTATTTCACCTCCAAAGTGTTTCACAATGCCACAGTCTACACCACAAGACCAGCCCATGACATGTGCTCTTCTTAAATTTTCTTTCTCATAGCCCTTGTTTTAATGATAGCTGAACGTGTGCATTTGAAATCCTCCCTATAAAGGTGGCATGTGTCTTTTTCAATTAATTTCCATGCTTCAAGATCTGACAGAGGATCCAACCTGCCAGCAGTATCCACTTTCAAATGCTGTCATTAACTCAGCAGTACATCTGTTTCCATAGCTTTTGGATCTACTATGCAACCAGTGAAACCAGAGATAGCAGGAACCAGAAACAGAATTCAGCTGGCTCTTGAATTTGCAAAACACACCACAAAAATGCAACCTATTTACCCATAAAACACCAGGGTCAACTTGTTCCATACTGATCAGAGAAAAAAAGGGCAAAAATGATGAGTCCACTGGCCACGGTCTGGAAAGAAAGGTGGAGGTATTGCACTTATTTATCGCTCCAACATCATTATAGAACCCATTGCAGAGTCCATTACACCGCATCCTGAAATCGCTTCTGTGAGAATCCTTAACAATACTTTATTAGGTCACCTGATCTGTATCTTGTTATACCGACCGCCTAGCAACTGGAACGAAGCACAGCCTATTTATGCGGATTTTATTTCTAATACGTGTTTGTCAAGTCTCAATGTACTCGTCCTGGGAGACGTCAATTTGCATCTTGAAAACTATTCCTCTACCAACACTCATGACTGCTTAGACTTACTTCGTTCCTGGGATTTCTCCTGCTGGAATTCTCAAGCTTCCCACTCAAAAGGTCACACTCTTGCCCTCCTCTCCCTCAAATCGGCCGTTCAGCATAATTTGCAAATAACCAAAGTACATTGGTCAGCTATCCCTTGGTCAGATCATTGAAAGCTAAACTGTTCCATTTTATGGCAGGTTAAAGGTCCTCAGCGCACCCAAGCCCAAACGTCATACAATACAAGAGGACATATTGACCCAAAGGTATTCTGGCAGTCCATCTACGAGACAGATTGGACTGACCAGGTGGATTCGGATAGCTTCTTCTTCATCTGGGACAATCGATGCAGAAGAATTTTGGATACCTTAGCGCCCCTCAGAACACGGTCAACAAAAAGGAAAATGGTTGTCCCATGGTTTAATGATGACCTCAGAAAACTCAAAACCAATTGCAGAAGACTCGAAAGGGCCTGGAGAAAGCACCAGGACACTCAGCATCTTAATGCATGGAAGCAATCTCAGAGAACGTACAAATATGCAATTAGACAGTCTAAAAAACGCTACTTTAGAACCAAGATAGGCCCAGATTATAACGATACGAAAAAGTTCTACTTCTTTGTTAACAAATTAACGGATACTACTGCGCTTACATCTACAAGCAATGAAATCCCAGCTGCTGCAGATCTGGCCAAGTTTTTCCAAGAAAAACTCATAAAATTACAGAGTTTCCTTCCTCAGAACAATTCCAGCCCTAGTGATTTTATTAGTGGCCTAGACCCGGGATCAGGTGAGCATCCGGCTGACCATTCGTTTTCAAGCTTCTTAACTCTTTCTGTAGATTCTGTTAAGTGGGAGTTCCACAGATTTTCCAGGAAATTTTGCAAGCTGGATGTTTGCCCAAACTACTTACTCCAATGTGCCCCTTCCTGCTTTCTAACTGACCTGACACTACATTTAAACTTCATGCTTGGTAATGGTAAGTTCCCTGTCAGCCATGGAAACATCTTACTTACCCCAGTACCCAAGGATGCCAAGAAAAAAAGCAATGACCTGTCCAACTATCGGCCGATTGCATCTATTCCACTTTTTGTGAAACTAATGGAGAGCATGGTGAATAAACAACTCAATGAGTATTTGGACAAGTTCAATATTTTGCATGACTCACAGTCTGGTTTCCGTCCGCTCCATAGTACTGAGTCCGTGCTCGTCACTCTCATGACCAACTTTAAGAGGGAAATAGCTGTTGGAAAGAGTAGTTTGCTTTTACAGTTCGACCTGTCTAGTGCCTTTGATATGGTGAACCATAACATCTTGCTGCGGCTCATCGATGACTTTGGAGCCAGTGGAAATGTATTAGCCTGGTTGAAAGGCTTTTTAACTTCAAGAACCTACCAAGTTAACATCAGCTCTAGCTTATCACCTCTTTGGAAAGCAGACTGTAGTGTGCCGCAGGGTTCCCCACTTTCGCCAACTCTCTTCAACATAATGTTGATTCCTTTGGCCACAGCCCTTTCCAAACTTGGACTCAACCCGTTTATTTATGCAGATGACATCACGATCTTTATCCCTTTTAAAAAAGACCTAAGCAAAATTACCAATGAAATATGGCTAGGATTACAAACCATGCTTGATTGGGCCAACTCATTTAAATTCAAACTCAATATTGAGAAAACTCATTGTCTAATTCTCTCCTCTCCCTATAACAATTTCACGCCCCCAACATTAATCACTCCTGAGCTTGTCTTGCCAATCTCGGAGTCCCTAAAAATATTAGGTGTCATTGTTGATAGAAACTTAACCCGGGAGCAACAAGTGAACTCTACAACCCAGCAAATATTCTTCTCTCTTTGGAAACTAAAACGTATACAACCTTATTTCCCTAGAGCAGTATTCCGCAACTTGGTTCAGTCACTAGTCATAAGCTGCCTTGATTACTGCAATGGAATTTATGCAGGGTGCATACATATGCTCCTAAAAATACTGCAAACTGCCCAGAATACAGTGGCTAGGCTAATTTTTGGTAAATCGAAATTCGACAGTTCAAGACCACAGCGTGAGAAGCTGCAGTGGCTCCCTGTGAAGGACTGAATCACTTTTAAAATTTGCACTCTGGTGCACAAAATCATCTATGGTGACGCCCCTGCTTATATGGACACCCTAATCAACCTGCCGCCTAGAAACTCCCACAAATCAGCTCAGTCGTACTTAAATCTCCATTATCCAGTATTTTGTGGCCTCGAGTATAAGACCATCTACGCATCCACCTTCTCCTATATTAGTGCTCAATTGTGGAATGGGCTGCGTCACTTGGTCAAACTTACTCCTGATCATCCAACCTTCAAGAAGCGCCTCAAGACCTTTCTTTTTGGGAAAGCTTATGCTCCAAACCCGCCTGGCATCTCTTACTTCTGAATTACAACTGTCGTTGTGACATACTGCTCATCGCTACTCTTTCCCCTTTTCCCTCCTTAGCTATTACCCTCTCTCTCTTATGCTCTTATGACATTGTATGTTTGTTTGCTGAATTGTTGTATGCTTTTGTAGACTGTTGTACTCCACATTGGGCCTGCCCATGGGTGGGAATATTGTGGGATATAAATGCTATAAATAAACGAGTTACAAAAAAAAAAAAAGAATTTCAGCCCATGAAAACTATTTAATTTTCTATTAAAATGTATTAGACCACAACATTTTAATTTTGAAGCTGTTGTTACATGTAATTGAGTCATGATGACTCTATGGATAGTTATCTTGCGCTGTGTTTGGTCTTTAATCAGGCAGCTAATCGTTGATAGAGTGGCCTCCATAGCTGTAGTAATTGTGTCTATCCATTGCATTGCTGGTCTTCCTTTTTTGATTTGACCTTCAACTTTGCCAAGCATGATGTCTTTCTCTAATGAGCTTTATCTTCACATGATATGTCTGAAGTATACACACCAAAGTCTTGTCATTTGATCTTCCAAAGAAATGTTATGTTTGATCTCCTCCAATATTGATTGATTTGTTCTTTGGGCAATCCACAGTATACACACATTCTTTGCCAGCACCATAATTCAAAGGCATCAATTTTCATCCTGTCTTGCTTCTTCAATGTTAAAATTTCACATCTATATGACATTCTTGAAAATGCTATGGTCTGGACAAGTCAAATCTCTGTACATAGAGGTACATCTCTGTACTTCAAGTACAAGCCAAAAATTTGTCTTTTATATTACCCTAAGATGAGCAGTGTGTGGCTCTACAAGTTTATGTAGTATTTTTTACCAGCCACTTTTAGAGCATTTGGATCCATCAGTTCAAAGTTGCCAACTGGGTCCAGTTTCTGAGAGGAGGCTGTTCCAGGTCTGGTTTTCTTAGGAAAAATCCAGGACTTGACAGACCTGTCTAAAGAAAATGAAGCCAGCGAACCGTCTCAACAGACATTCAAAGCTCCATCAGTTATGCTTGTTGCTAAATACTGTGGGCATGTTATAGTAGCTGCATTAATTTCTGGTAAAAAGACTGGAAGCAGTGCAAAGAAAAGCTATAAAAATGGTATGGGATTTGCGTTGTAAACCGTAAGAGGAGAGACTTGCTGACCTGAACATGTATACTTTGGAGGAAAGGAGAAACAGGGGAGATATGATACAGACGTTCAAATATTTGAAAGGTATTAATCTGCAAATGAACCTTTTCCAGAGACGGGAAGGCAGTAAAACTAGAGGACATGAATTGAGGTTGAAGGGGGGCAGACTCAGGACTAATGTCAGGAAGTATCTTTTCACGGAGAGGGTGGTGGATATGTGGAATGCCCTCCCGCGGGGGGTGGTGATGAAAACTGTAATGGAATTCAAATATGCGTGGGATAAACACAAAGGAATCCTATTTAGAAGGAATGGTTCCGTGCAATCTTAGCAGAGATTGGGTGGCGACGCGGTAATTGTGAAACAAAATGGGAGCTGGGCAGACTTCTACGGTCTACGCCCTGATCGTGACTGAATAGATAGGGATGGGCTGGAGTGTAAATTTTAAGGCGCTTCGATGTTAGCTTCAGAACTTAGTACAAGAACAGTACTGGGCAGACTTCTATGGTCTATGCCCTGAGAAAGGCAAGGAAAATCAAACTCGGGTATACATATAAAGTATCACATACCATGTAAAATGAGTTTATCTTGTTGGGCAGACTGGATGGACCGTACAGGTCTTTATCTGCCGTCATTTACTATGTTACTATGTTTGCTTTGATTCCCAATTTCAAAAATGATTTCCATAATCTTGCATAATTTCAGCTCTGGGCTGCTGCAAGCAATATGCTTTCTCTGTACTACAAATATCTCTAACTTGTGATATTCCTAACTTTCTAAGGTGCTAAAGAATGCTTTTTAAAACTTGCTTTTCCCTTTCTAAAAATGTCTCAAACATGGCATTTTAGAATAAAAACATTTTTCTAGCTATGTTTTCAGAATTGGTCATGATATTTCGCACAATGTTGCTCCAATAAATTCTTATCCTTCTTGATTAACACTGTCTCTGGGAAGGAGCTGAATCTGGGCGACTGCCACTTGCATTTCCCAGGGGAGGCGGGGCCCGAGAGTGGTGCATATTCTAGCAAGAGAACCTGTAGTGCCATTGGCTAGAAGAGTAGAGCTGGCAGGGCTTCCCAGGCCAGCAGAAAAAACTTCAGTGTAGTTGCCCACCAGTTCTGCTATCATTACAGCATCACAGGCTCATTGCAGTCTCTCTTGTATCACTGAACATCTGATCAGGAAAAGTATTACCTCCTTCAGTCGAAGTGCCATCAGCTCCCTTGAAAACTCACCATGATGGTCTGGTGGTTGGGAGGCGGGGATAGTGCTGGGCAGACTTATACAGTCTGTGCCAGAGCTGGTGGTGGGAGGCGGGACTGGTGGTTGGGAGGCTGGGATAGTGCTGGGCAGACTTGTACGGTCTGTGCCCTGAAAAAGCGAATGCTACATACCTGTAGAAGGTATTCTCCGAGGACAGCAGGCTGATTGTTCTCACTGATGGGTGACGTCCACGGCAGCCCCTCCAATCGGAAACTTCACTAGCAAAGGCCTTTGCTAGTCCTCGCGCGCCCATGCGTACCGCGCATGCGCGGCCGTCTTCCCGCCCGAACCGGCTCATGTTCGTCAGTCCCATATGTAGCAAGACAAAGACAAGGGAAGACACAACTCCAAAGGGGAAGCGGGCGGGTTTGTGAGAACAATCAGCCTGCTGTCCTCGGAGAATACCTTCTACAGGTATGTAGCATTCGCTTTCTCCGAGGACAAGCAGGCTGCTTGTTCTCACTGATGGGGTATCCCTAGCCCCCAGGCTCACTCAAAACAACAAACATGGTCAATTGGGCCTCGCAACGGCGAGGACATAGCTGAGATTGACCTAACAACTTATCCAACTAACTGAGAGTGTAGCCTGGAACAGAATAAACATGGGCCTAGGGGGGTGGAATTGGATTCTAAACCCCGAACAGATTCTGAAGCACTGACTGCCCGAACCGACTGTTGCGTCGGGTATCCTGCTGCAGGCAGTAATGAGATGTGAATGTGTGGACAGATGACCACGTCGCAGCTTTGCAGATCTCTTCAATAGTGGCTGACTTCAAGTGGGCCACTGACGAAGCCATGGCTCTAACATTGTGAGCCGTGACATGACCCTCAAGAGCCAGCCCAGCCTGGGCGTAAGTGAAGGAAATGCAATCTGCTAGCCAATTGGATATGGTGCGTTTCCCCACAGCCACTCCCCTCCTGTTGGGATCAAAAGAAACAAACAATTGGGCGGACTGTCTGTTGGGCTGTGTCCGCTCCAGATAGAAGGCCAATGCTCTTTTGCAGTCCAATGTGTGCAGCTGACGTTCAGCAGGGCAGGAATGAGGACGGGGAAAGAATGTTGGCAAGACAATTGACTGGTTCAGATGGAACTCCGACACAACCTTTGGCAAGAACTTAGGGTGATTGCGGAAGACTACTCTGTTATGATGAAATTTGGTGTAAGGGGCCTGGGCTACCAGGGCCTGAAGCTCACTGACTCTACGAGCTGAAGTAACTGCCACCAAGAAAATGACCTTCCAAGTCAAGTACTTCAGATGGCAGGAGTTCAGTGGCTCAAAAGGAGGTTTCATCAGCTGGGTGAGAACGACATTGAGATCCCATGACACTGTAGGAGGTTTGACGGGGGGCTTTGACAAAAGCAAACCTCTCTTGAAGCGAACAACTAAAGGCTGTCCTGAGATCAGCTTACCTTCCACACGGTAATGGTATGCACTGATTGCACTAAGGTGAACCCTTACAGAGTTGGTCTTGAGACCAGACTCAGACAAGTGCAGAAGGTATTCAAGCAGGGTCTGTGTAGGACAAGAGCGAGGATCTAGGGCCTTGCTGTCACACCAGACGGCAAACCTCCTCCATAAAAAGAAGTAACTCCTCTTAGTGGAATCTTTCCTGGAAGCAAGCAAGATACGGGAGACACCCTCTGACAGACCCAAAGAGGCAAAGTCTACGCTCTCAACATCCAGGCCGTGAGAGCCAGAGACCGGAGGTTGGGATGCAGAAGCGCCCCTTCGTCCTGTGTGACGAGGGTCGGAAAACACTCCAATCTCCACGGTTCCTCGGAGGACAACTCCAGAAGAAGAGAGAACCAGATCTGACGCGGCCAAAACGGAGCAATCAGAATCATGGTGCCTCGGTCTTGCTTGAGTTTCAACAAAGTCTTCCCCACCAGAGGTATGGGAGGATAAGCATACAGCAGACCTTCCCCCCAGTCCAGGAGGAAGGCATCCGATGCCAGTCTGCCGTGGGCCTGAAGTCTGGAACAGAACTGAGGGACTTTGTGGTTGGCTCGAGATGCAAAGAGATCTACCAAGGGGGTGCCCCACACCTGGAAGATCTGGCGCACTACTCTGGAGTTGAGCGACCACTCGTGAGGTTGCATGATCCTGCTCAACCTGTCGGCCAGACTGTTGTTTACGCCTGCCAGATATGTGGCTTGGAGCAACATGCCGTGACGATGAGCCCAGAGCCACATGCTGACGGCTTCCTGACACAGGGGGCGAGATCCGGTGCCCCCCTGCTTGTTGATGTAATACATGGCAACCTGGTTGTCTGTCTGAATTTGGATAATTTGGTGGGACAGCCGATCTCTGAAAGCCTTCAGAGCGTTCCAGACCACTCGTAACTCCAGGAGATTGATCTGCAGATCGCGTTCCTGGAGGGACCAGCTTCCTTGGGTGTGAAGCCCATCGACATGAGCTCCCCACCCCAGGAGAGACGCATCCGTAGTCAGCACTTTTTGTGGCTGAGGAATTTGGAAAGGACGTCCCAGAGTCAAATTGGACCAAATCGTCCACCAATACAGGGATTTGAGAAAACTCGTGGACAGGTGGATCACGCCTTCTAGATTCCCAGCAGCCTGAAACCACTGGGAAGCTAGGGTCCATTGAGCAGATCGCATGTGAAGGCGGGCCATGGGAGTCACATGAACTGTGGAGGCCATGTGGCCCAACAATCTCAACATCTGCCGAGCTGTGATCTGCTGGGACGCTCGCACCCGAGAGACGAGAGACAACAAGTTGTTGGCTCTCGTCTCTGGAAGATAGGCACGAGCCGTCCGAGAATCCAGCAGAGCTCCTATGAATTCGAGTCTCTGTACTGGGAGAAGATGGGACTTTGGATAATTTATCACAAATCCCAGTAGCTCCAGGAGGCGAATAGTCATCTGCATGGACTGTAGAGCTCCTGCCTCGGATGTGTTCTTCACCAGCCAATCGTCGAGATAGGGGAACACGTGTACTCCCAGCCTGCGAAGCGCCGCTGCTACTACAGCAGCCAGGCACTTCGTGAACACTCTGGGCGCAGAGGCGAGCCCAAAGGGTAGCACACAGTACTGGAAGTGACGTGTGCCCAGCTGAAATCGCAGATACTGCCTGTGAGCTGGCAGTATCGGGATGTGCGTGTAGGCGTCCTTCAAGTCCAGAGAGCATAGCCAGTCGTTTTCCTGAATCATGGGAAGAAGGGTGCCCAGGGAAAGCATCCTGAACTTTTCCTTGACCAGATATTTGTTCAGGGCCCTTAAGTCTAGGATGGGACGCATCCCCCCTGTTTTCTTTTCCACAAGGAAGTACCTGGAATAGAATCCCAGCCCTTCTTGCCCGGATGGCACGGGCTCGACCGCATTGGCGCTGAGAAGGGCGGAGAGTTCCTCTGCAAGTACCTGCTTGTGCTGGAAGCTGTAGGATTGAGCTCCCGGTGGGCAATTTGGAGGTTTCGAGGCTAAATTGAGGGTGTATCCTTGCCGGACTATTTGAAGAACCCAACGGTCGGAGGTTATGAGAGGCCACCTTTGGTGAAAAACTTTCAACCTCCCCCCCGACCGGCAGATCGCCCGGCACTGATACGTTGATGTCGGCTATGCTCTGCTGGAGCCAGTCAAAAGCTCGCCCCCTGCTTTTGCTGGGGAGCCGTGGGGCCTTGCTGAGGCGTACGCTGCTGACGAGAGCAAGCGCGCTGGGGCTTAGCCTGGGCCGCAGGCTGACGAGGAGGATTGTACCTACGCTTACCAGAAGAGTAGGGAACAGTCTTCCTTCCCCCATAAAAACGTCTACCTGAGGAGGTAGATGCTGAAGGCTGCCGGCGGGAGAACTTGTCGAAAGCGGTGTCCCGCTGGTGGAGCTGCTCTACCACCTGTTCAACTTTCTCTCCAAAAATGTTGTCCACTCGGCAAGGGGAGTCCGCAATCCACTGCTGGATCCTATTCTCCAGGTCGGAGGCACGCAGCCATGAGAGTCTGCGCATCACCACACCTTGAGCAGTGGCCCTGGACACAACATCAAAGGTATCATATACCCCTCTGGCCAGAAATTTTCTGCACGCCTTCAGCTGCCTGACCACCTCCTGAAATGGCTTGGCTTACTCAGGGGGGAGCTTGTCCACCAAGCCCGCCAACTGCCGCACATTGTTCCGCATATGGATGCTCGTGTAGAGCTGGTAAGACTGAATTTTGGCCACGAGCATAGAAGAATGGTAGGCCTTCCTCCCAACGGAGTCTAAGGTTCTAGAGTCCTTGCCCGGGGGCGCCGAAGCATGCTTCCTAGAACTCTTAGCCTTCTTTAGGGCCAGATCCACCACACCAGAGTCGTGAGGCAACTGAGTGCGTATCAGCTCTGGGTCCCTATGGATCCGGTACTGGGACTCGATCTTCTTGGGAATGTGGGGATTAGTTAAAGGCTTGGTCCAGTTCGCCAGCAATGTCTTTTTTAGGACATGATGCATGGGTACTGTGGACGCTTCCTTAGGTGGAGAAGGATAGTCCAAGAGCTCAAACATTTCAGCCCTGGGCTCATCCTCCACAACCACCGGGAAGGGGATGGCCGTAGACATCTCCCGGACAAAGGCCGCAAAAGACAGACTCTCGGGAGGAGAAAGCTGCCTTTCAGGGGAGGGAGTGGGATCAGAAGGAAGGCCATCAGACTCCTCGTCAGAGAAATATCTGATGTCCTCCTCCTCCCACGAGGCCTCACCATCGGTATCAGACACAAGTTCATGAACCTGTGTCTGAAGCCGTGCCCGACTCAACTCCGTGGAAACACGGCCACGGTGGGAGTGTGGAGAGGTAGACTCATTCGCCAGCACCGGCAAAGCTCCCTCCGCCGACGTCGTCGGGGAGCCTTCCTGGGAGGCGGCCGCAGTCGGTACCGCAAGCGGCACCGATGTCGGAGACCTCACCCCGGGCAAAGGGCCAGCTGGCGCCTCACTCGACGGTACCGGAGGCGCAAGCACCCCCGGTACCGGAGGGGAAGGGCGCAACAGCTCTCCCAGGATCTCCGGGAGAACGGCCCGGAGACTCTCATGCAGAGCGGCTGTGGAGAAAGACATGGAAGCCGATGCAGGCGTCGAGGTCAGAGTCTGTTCCGGGCGTGGAGGCTGTTCCGGGCAGTCCAAGGTGGAGCGCATCGACACCTCCTGAACAGAGGGTGAGCGGTCCTCCCGGTGCCGATGCCTACTGGGTGCCGACTCCCTCGGCGACCCAGAGCTCTCGGTACTGATGCGGGAAGGAGACCAGTGTCGATGCTTGTTTGATTTTTTCAAACGAAGCATGTCACCGGAGCTTCCCGGTACCGACGAGGAGGACGTAGAATCTAGCCGTCTCTTCCTCGGGGCCGAGGGCGAAGAAGGTCGGTCTCGGGGGGGCTGTACCGTAGGAGCCCTCAGGGTAGGGGGAGACCCACCCGAAGGCTCTCCACCACCAGCAGGGGAATGGACAGCCCTCACCTGCACTCCAGTCGAAGCACCACCGTCCGACGACATCAGCAACAGTGGAGGTCCCGGTACCACC
This sequence comes from Microcaecilia unicolor, assembly GCF_901765095.1. Taxonomy (NCBI): domain Eukaryota; kingdom Metazoa; phylum Chordata; class Amphibia; order Gymnophiona; family Siphonopidae; genus Microcaecilia; species Microcaecilia unicolor. Next base: position 234,759,965 of record NC_044036.1, read on the forward strand.
GACGCCGACGCAGCCTTTCGATGTCTCGGTATCGACGATGCAGAGGGTCGATACCTCGATGCAGTCGATGCCGAGGTCGAAGGTCTTAATGCTGCCGACGTCGATGCACTCGATGACTCCGGTGCTGTTGTCGACGAAGAGCCCGAGAACAACACGTTCCACTGGGCCAATCTCGCAACCTGAGTCCTCTTCTGTAAAAGAGCGCAAAGACTACAGGCCTGCGGGCGGTGCCCAGCCCCCAGACACTGAAGACACGACGCGTGCCTATCAGTGAGCGAGATTACCCGGGCGCACTGGGTGCACTTCTTGAAGCCGCTGGGAGACTTCGATGACATGGGCAGAAAAATCACGCCGGTGAAATCAAAATTATGGCGATTAAGGGCACCAAAAATAGGGAGAGAGAAAAAACCCGTACCGAGGCCCCAAAAAAGGCCTACCCCGAAAGCAAAAGGAAACGTACGTCAGGGAAACAAACTGGACACACGAGAAGGGACAAGACCGAGGTCTTCTCTTTTTTTTTTTTTTTTTTAGCGAAATCGCGAAGACGCGCGAGGGTCAACTTTGAGGGGCACGAAACGGATCAAAACACGACCATCCCGAGCGCGGACAAAAGAAGACTGACGAACATGAGCCGGTTCGGGCGGGAAGACGGCCGCGCATGCGCGGTATGCATGGGCGCGCGAGGACTAGCAAAGGCCTTTGCTAGTGAAGTTTCCGATTGGAGGGGCTGCCGTGGACGTCACCCATCAGTGAGAACAAGCAGCCTGCTTGTCCTCGGAGAATGACAGTTACAAATCAAGGTAAGATGTACACAAAAAGTAGCACATATGAGTTTGTCTTGTTGGGCAGACTGGATGGACCGTGCAGGTCTTTTTCTGCCGTCATCTACTATGTTACTATGATTCCAACAGCTTCTTAAAGTACAGAACCTCACTGTCATCATTGTAATTAGTAAAAGAAACATCAGTGGTTTAGAGCCCTGCTCACTATAAAAAGAGGCAGAGCTGCCAGCTGAAATGGGGGCTTTAAAGGATAAAGAAAGGGAGGATGTCTGGGGAGGGAGTTAAGAAGGAAGGGGGTAAATGAAAGCAGGAGGGTGAGGGGAGGAGTGAGGGTGAAGGGAATGTGAAAGGAGAGCATTAGGCCATGGATAGGAAAGGTGCAAGGGGATGAGAGGGTGCAAGATACAGCCCCCAACAGAGCCCCATACTCAAACATCTTTTTGCCTTCTCCCCACAAACATACTCACCCTGAGGAGGCTGGAGGAACAGCTTTCAAACTGGGGACACAGGAATTAGGTATGTGAGGGTGTAGGGAGGGTTGTCTGCAGAAGCGGAGCCAGGTTGACGGCGCGGGGGGAGCGAGAGCGGCGTGAGAGTGGACTTCCGCCGGCACTGGCGCACATTTTCAATGCAACACATTGAAAAACAAATAGGCGCCAGAGCTGGCAGAACTCTGTTTGGGGGAGCGGCCGCTCCCCTGGCACCCCCCTGGCTACGCCACTGGTTGTCTGGGATATGGCCAAGAGATAACATGGGGAGTGGGGCAGAGCTATCCTTGGTGGGGAAGACACCTCTTCTCAGTCTCTTGGGGAGGGGGGGGGGGGGGTTATCTCCTCTCCAACAATTCTTCATTTTGGATCCAGCTCAACAGGATTCACCTTGCTATTGCCTATAAAAGAATCCTGGGATTGCTTGACTTGGGCTGTGGGTTCAGGGCTTTTTGTTCTGTGGTTACAGCATAGCTTCATAAGCTGAGCCACGCCTCTGAAAGCAGAGGATAAGGATAGTCAGTAACATCAGCACAATGATAATGAAGAGTATGGCGATGGCAAATGCCCAGACACTTGACTCGTAGCCTTTAACTGTTACCATCGCCTCTGAGGGAATCATGTTAGTAAGGTTCAACATGTAGCCCAGGGCCCATCCAATGTCCGTGTTACTAACCTGGAGAAAAATATAAACAAGAACAATGGTTCCACTACATCATAAAACTGCCAAATTTTATTTTAATTTACTCTAAAGACCCTTGTTTGGATAGTAGTAGTTCTACTAATTATTGTATTGTGACCTACTTATGCCACTCAGTCTTTCTGGAAGTTGGAGGGCTCACAGTGGTGCTGTATGGTAGCCCTGTCAAAGCAGTACCTAGTAAGGCATTCCTGGTCAGTGAGGTCCAGGAAGCAGGTCTGAAGCCTGAAGACTCTCTGATAGGGATATCTACTCCAGGGCCTCCCCTCCAAACTCTCATCCACCTCCAGCAAGGTGTGAGCCACCAAAGCATTTAGCACATCTATGATTGACATGCAGGTATCCTATCACCACAGATGCAACCCACTGACCCCAGAAACCCCACTGTGCACACCTCCACTTACTGCAGCTCATGAGACCCATTATCAGCACTCGCACCAGCACACAGTCGTGAGATACACACTAGATGCCCAAAACACTCACTCTCCCACCACCAACAGACAGTCCTAACACACAGCTGCAGCACAAAGCACTCATTACTCCACAACCAGCAAACAGTTATCACACAGAGCTGCAGCACACAGCAAAGTGACAAACTGGGAGTGGACAAACAGAAGAACAATGAGAGAGGATAAGCAGGTAGGGAGGTATAATGGGAAATGTGGGGATCTGGGGACAGTGGGGTTTTGGTAAGGGAAGGGAAGGGGGCCAGATAGAGGAAGGGATGGGTGTGGCTGGGGGGGGGGGGGGTGGCTAGCAGGTGTGGGCAAGGAGTTGAGGTGAGACACAGAGGAGTCAAGGCAGGAAATGTGAGGGCACAGGCATCGCTACAGGGTGGCAAGTGCCACCCCCCAAAAATGTCTTGCCACCCGTTTCAGAATATGTACTCTGTCTTAAGTTGGCCCAAAGTCACAGGAGCAAATGTGTGGGATCCGCCCCAACATGCCATGCATTGGCAGCCCCGCTCTCACATCACTTGCTGCCACTACTGCTAACTCAGATGTGGTACAGGAGAGAGAAGCTGCCACAGAGCCTTCCGTCTTGCATATGTGACTAAAGGCTCTGCTGGTTCTGCTTCCTCCCTGAAAAATAGGAAGTGACTTCAGTGGGGGGTGGGAGCAGGACCAGCAGAGCCTTTAGTTACATGCGCAAGATGGAAGGCCTGTGGCAGCTTTTCTCTCCTGTACCGCATCTGAGTTAGCAGTAACAGCTGCGGGTGATGTGAGCAAGAACCAGGCACACCCGTTAAAGGGGGGCCGACCACAACCGGGCTGAAGGCCAGCGAAGACAGAAGTGTGGGGGAGGGTACAGGGAGGGCCAGCTAGAGAGCAGAGGTAGTAGTGGGAGGGAAACAAGGGGTAGCAAGGGGAGGGGGCAGGAAAGAAGGGGAGGAGCAAGGGAGGAGGAGAGAGGAATTCGAACTGCACAGGAAGTAAAATCTGGAAAAGGCGGCCAGTTTTATGGCGCTAAAATTCACTAGAACGGACATTCCACATACAAATGTAACCGCAGTGGCTACCTTGAATACCGCACACATGTGTCTTTGACACACTGCATAGGCCGGAACAATTGATATCATATCGTTGGTGCCAGCATAGCGGGCCATAGTACTTAGGGGCGTCGGACAAACATATCGGTTACAGTATGCTACTCCCAGCTGCCGTTAGGACCAGGTCCGTGGGGGGAAGGGTTGGTACAATGGTGTTAGTCCTAGAGGGTCATGTGCACTTAGCGGCTATTTTGACTAGAGCGGCCACGTGAACTAAAGCAGCTAATTTGAAAACAGTGGGCCATTTTGATATAAGGACCACTGGTATTACTGATTTATCTGCCGGGTTTACAGGAGCCCGGCCATTTTAATTTTAGCGGCCCATTTTGCATACGGCGGCCGTTTTGACTACCAGGCCAAATTTGAATGTAACGGCCATCGCCCGTGGGGCTTTGGGCCGGCCATTTAGGGAAGGGCACACTGCGCAGACAGCAAGCAGCCGGATATGTAGCTGTGAGCAAGGAGGGTACAGTTTACACAGGCGCCATAGGATGCACACAGCGATTGGGGAAGCCGGCGTCACCACAATCAGTTATTATGAGGTCATTTTGCTTTAAATTGTCTATTCTTTTAGTCTCTCCATTGCAGTAATGCCATTGTAACGTGCGAAGGAGACATATGCACCAGCAAGGCCAGCCAAGCGGCCCACCAAAACTCCGCCAGTTAAGACGCGGAGTACTGCGGCCCCAGACCTTAGAAGTCACAGTAGACCTACACCACAAGCACAGACGGTGCGGGGGCCTGCAAGGGAGGTAGCAGCACCGCAGACTCCACCTCCATAGTTGCGGGGCTACCGCCAGTACCGGCAAGGGGTAAGTCTAATGACAGCACCACACTCCTTCCAGCGCAGACGCATGACATAACTAGATATGCAGTACGGGATGATGAGAACGGGTAACGGAGCCCAATATGGCAGGTTGTGGCACCATTCGGTGCACAGGGGACCAGTCAGGATGTGGGAGTACTTAATCACAGGAGCGATGCATTAGGTACCGTTCTCACAATACAGGTGGATCGATATCTTCTTCCTTCCTTGTGTGGGAGTTGCATGAGGAGGGTACCGTAGGCAGGGATACAGTAACAGATAAGAAGCCCAAGATATTTGGGTCCTTCACGGACTGGTCGTAGGCTGTTCACATACTCAGGACACTCACTATAGTGAAGGAAACGGAAAGGGGCCCGGACTTGGTGTGGGATATGGAATATAATTTTAAAAGCGCATATTTAGGGGATGGGCATGGCTTAACTATGATATTAAATTTACAAGAAAACAGTGCAGACAATCCATTCATATCGGGTCAGCACCAGTGGTAGTCCTTTCAGGCAATGCCGTCTGGACAAAGGCAGGACGGAGGCAGCGGACATTGCACCTAGCCCCCGACACGCCCACGCGGGCAGACATGCTGCAGGGCAAGGCAGGCTTCCCAGAGACAGGGAACAGCAATCTAGTAACACGGGACAGGGTACTGAGGGAGCTAGCGCTCCCCCCATCAACCTTAAGAGACAGGAGACAGCAACCTATTAACTCAGGACAGGGTCCGGAAGCCATCAAGCTTCAAGGTTAGTTCGTTACCCTGACAGAACGGGTGCATCACCACAGGTTTCCAATCAGGTTGCATGATTCCATATTAGAAGTCCAACACCACAGTGACAACACTACCCCAACAATGCATCCTCGATTCACATGCATACCCCAACAATGCATCCTCGATTCACAGGCATCGACAGATTGCTGCAGGCAAGATGACCAAAGAACTATTGCTAGGCTGCATAGCAGGGCTGTTTGTGGAGCCGCCATTCAATGCAACGACAGTGTCTCCGCTAGGCATAATACCAAGGAAGGAGCTGGGGAAAGGTAGGCCCAGTCGTAACTTGTCCCACCACATAGGAGAGTGGCAGAGTGGCCTAGTGGTTAGGGTGGTGGACTTTGGTCCTGGGGAACTGAGTTCGATTCCCACTTCAGGCACAGGCAGCTCCTTGTGACTCTGGGCAAGTCACTTAACCCTCCATTGCCCCAGGTACAAATAAGGACCTGTATACAATATGTAAGCCGCATTGAGCCTGCCATGAGTGGGAAAGCGCGGGGTACAAATGTAACAAAAAAAAAAAACATCAGTAAATGACTACATTGACCACAACAGCTGTACAGTATAATATACATCGGTAGACAACACCATTCAAATAATTCGGCGGCAAGGCAACTAGGCACAATGGGCTGTGGACGGAGATTCGGCTTTTCGCCCCTTGCCTTTACACCCACAGCCCTTTCCCTTGTTAGGTGTCAGGTCCCAGGAGAGGTTTTATTGCGATAAATGTGTCCCCATGTGTGGCCATATCTAGTCACATACTTCAAACAGCTTAGCATGTTTGTGCACAGGGTAGTGGAGCAACTAGCCCCCGCTAGGTCACTGGTCCTCTATCTAGAGGACTTCCTGTTCAAAGGCCGGGAATCACAAGAGTGGACAGACGTGTTACAGGTCTTTATCCGCTTGGCACAGAAATTGGACATCCCATTAGCCGTTGAAAAAACAGTAGGCCCACGGTGAATCCTTACGTTGTAGGTATTGAATTGGAACTAGATGCTCCAGACTGCCGGCTGACAAAATTGATAAGCTTGCCAGAGCGGTGAATACGAGGTGGCACTGTAAAAAAGCAAAGGCGGAAGCAGGTACAGGAACTCCTGGGTCCAGTAGGCTTCGCAATAAGGGTGATTCCCAATAGCTTTAGCAACATTGGGAACGAACAAAGTGCATTTTCATCTCAGACGTACACAGGACATCAAGCTAGATTTAGCAGGTTCTTGGCCCATGGGATTTCATTCTGGTACGATTCACCCACCCTCACGGAAGCCCTGCATTTTCTGTACAGATGCGGCAGATTTACTTCCAGGGAGCGTGGTGCGCAGCAAGCTCGGGTTCCAGCAGGGACCACGTAAGATATCATGTTTCCTGGGGGGACCTGGCATATCTAACAAGTCGACTGTAATTCCCTCAGACAATATGGCAGTAGTTGTCCGCCATGCACTTCCCACAAGTTATGTGCGCAGACAGATAGTTCCGCAGTGATTACAGCTAAACATATACCAGGCAGGGAGAATGGTTATAGCAGATGCTCTTTCTTGTTTTTAGAGCGCAGACCCGGAACGGGACCCGATGCTGCGATAGTTAATAGACACCTCGCGGACAAGATACACAACTGCACATATAGTCAACACTTAGAAGCGCAGGGTGGTACTGATATATTCCCGGCCCCCGGCATGTATGAAGTGAATTAGCAGAAACCAGGTCTCAATCATGTTCGCAGCCATCAGTTTTCTCGCCAAAGCGGTGGCTGTCCAAAATCCATCTAGGTCATTTGTTATCACGAGACTAATGAGAGGATGGGGCAGGCCGGGAGTACCCTACCCAGGTAAAAGAAAACCCAGTACCGGCAGGGAAATGGGCTGTCTCTTCGCATCATTAGAGGAGATAAGTGACACTGAGTTTGAGGGCCGTCGAGTCAAATGCGCGTTCTCATTAGCTTTGCATGGTGCTCTGCGAGTCAGTGAGTTGGTGGCTACGTACAAGCATGCCCACCAGGGCATGTCCCTCTTAATACGTGACGCGGTCATTACAGCCGCGGCAATTGACCTACTTATTCGCAAATCAAAAATGGATCGGAATGGACATGCTCTGTCCTGAACCTTCAAGCCGACTTAAAACAAAGACCAAAGACCAGCCTGCTGATTCATACACTATGTACAGTACCCACTCATTTAGGATTGGGGCAGCTACGGCAGTGGCAGCGCTAGGAGTATCCATAGAGGCCATCAAAAGACTGGGCCGATGGCGACCTAATGTATACAAGTGCTACATCAGACCCGTCTAATGTATACAAGCGGTACATTGGACCCATTAAGGCATCCACAGCAAAGTGATAATGGTTGCTTGCACTGTGCTAACATGTCGCTTCCCATTATATTCTATTACAGGTATCCATATCCAGAATGAGCTGCAGCGGATTTGGATATGTGGTCACTCGTCACTTGTATGTACATTGGGCACAGGGAAAGGCGGTGGGCGCATAGAAGGGCAGCAGTGAGACCAAACAGTGAGAGCTTGGGCTGTCAGGGCGATAGAGGAGCCAGGGCGATAAGAGTAGCCATAACAGGGTATAGGTAAGGGAGGGATGCTTCAGGCATTCATGTGTACATTAAAAGCCATACGATCCCACATGACTTGCAAATAGATACAAGCCATAGCGTTAGGGCATGGCCGCAGCCAGGAGGAGTGGGGGACCACGGCAAACGAGGTGTCGTTGCTGTGGCCTGTGGCGTTCGACTACAATGTTTACGCACAGCCAGCAATGGGTACACAGCAGCTTGACACATAACAGTTACAAGTTTGGGGTAACTACTGCTGCAGAAAGAGTTGTGTGGAAAGTTATCAAGTTGATGCAAATGGTAGGCTTGCATGTGAGCAGCCTTGTTATAAGGAAACAACGTGTATACAGCTTGTCTCCTGGCTTCGACGGCCGGGAGGCCTAGAATGTCATTTTGTAAATGTGGTAGGTGCCTCCTTCAACAGGAGACACCAAGTGACGTCGGGTGCTTGGAAAACGGCACAGGGGGCCACAGGGGCTTGGTACGGCTTGGCCTGTGGCCCAGAATATGCAACTACGTGTAGAAGCTGTGTATCCGGGTAGAAATGCATGCTGGCATAATGATTATTAGAAGATGTAATGTAATTTGTTTAAGTTGTAACAATTTTGATGTTCCTGGCTGCGGCCAAAATAAATCCAATTCTATCGAAGATACGGCTTGTAGTGTGGTATTGAAGGGGGCGGGGGTTGATACATCTGAGTGTGTGCCGAATGCCCGAGTTGTGGGGCTGAGAGTGTTATGCTGGATCTGGGCCGGCCAGCCAGCCAGAAGAGGAAAGTAGAGTGCTGGATTGGGGGAGGAAGGAAGAAAGGTGATATGCTTGTTTGGGGTGGCAGAGTGGGATGGGAACATAATGTGACAGTGGTGTAGCTACAGGGGCCTTGGGGGCCCAGGCCCCCCATTCCAGCCTCTGGCCCCCCAACCCTGGTGGTGCTGTGTTTTAGACACTACTGGTTGCCCTTCAGCTTCCTGCATCACTGTCCTTTAATTTTTTCGGGCCGCCAATAGCGTCACTGAGGTAAGCACATTGCCTTTGGTGGCCCGGCAGCTTTTCCTCTGCTACAATTTCCTGTCCCACATAGGCAGGGCACTGCAACAGAGGGAGAGCTTCTGGGGCTGTCAAAGGCAGTGTGCTTACTTCAATGACACTGCCGATGGCCCAGAAAATTGAAGAAGGGCAGCAGTGATGGGAGCAGGAAGGGAACGAGTAGTATTCAATCCCGCAGGGGGAGAGGCTACAAGAAGCGCTGCAATTAGTGTGGGGGGGGGGGGGGGGGAAGAAAAATAGCTGCCACATCGCCAGACTGTGAAGGAAGAAGGGGAAGGGAAGGAGATACATGCCAGACAGTGCGGGGGTGGGGGGGGGGGGGGGGAAGGAGAGATCTGACCAAGGAGGTTAGACTGAGAACAGGAGACATAAAAAAAAAGCTGAAACCAATTATGAAAGTCTCCCTTTTGCTAGGTAGCATTTTTATTTGATCTCATGTATATTTTCAAACATATCAGCTTGCACAGCATATGGATGTACACAGAGAAAGAATTGGTTTCATCAGTTAGAATAGTAATTAGTTCTAAATTATAAATTATTGTGTCATTTGGAGGGGCTGGTTATAAGGACACCCTGTATTCATGCAGAGATGTTTTCACCTAGTAAAGGGCCACCAAAACAGACATCATGTTATGAGAATCAGGTGCTTAACAATCAGACTTACTATTTATAAGTAGAATTTTAAAAAAATTGTAATTAGATTGAGACCTGGGATCATTTAACATCTTTCTTTTTTTTCCTGTGCCTACATCAAAAGAAAAAAATGGCATGTGGGAACTTGTTCCTTTTGTTTTGTGGAATAAGGTTTATTAAAACAAATTTGAAACCCTGCCAAATTTCCAAAAAATGGGTCTAAGCAGTTTACAAGTCTAAAAGCAATCCAAGAAAACAGAAAAAAACACCATAATCATGATGTGTTAGGCATTCACAAAACACATAAGTACATAAGTAGTGCCATACTGGGAAAGACCAAAGGTCCATCTAGCCCAGCATCCTGTCACCGACAGTGGCCAATCCAGGTCAAGGGCACCTGGCACGCTCCCCAAACGTAAAAACATTCCAGACAAGTTATACCTAAAAATGCGGAATTTTTCCAAGTCCATTTAATAGCGGTCTATGGACTTGTCCTTTAGGAATCTATCTAACCCCTTTTTAAACTCCGTCAAGCTAACCGCCCGTACCACGTTCTGCGGCAACGAATTCCAGAGTCTAATTACACGTTGGGTGAAGAAAAATTTTCTCCGATTCGTTTTAAATTTACCACACTGTAGCTTCAACTCATGCCCTCTAGTCCTAGTATTTTTGGATAGCGTGAACAGTCGCTTCACATCCACCCGATCCATTCCACTCATTATTTTATACACTTCTATCATATCTCCCCTCAGCCGTCTCTTCTCCAAGCTAAAAAGCCCTAGCCTTCTCAGCCTCTCTTCATAGGAAAGTCGTCCCATCCCCACTATCATTTTCGTCGCCCTTCGCTGTACCTTTTCCAATTCTACTATATCTTTTTTGAGATACGGAGACCAGTACTGAACACAATACTCCAGGTGCGGTCGCACCATGGAGCGATACAACGGCATTATAACATCCGCACACCTGGACTCCATACCCTTCCTAATAACACCCAACATTCTATTCGCTTTCCTAGCCGCAGCAGCACACTGAGCAGAAGGTTTCAGCGTATCATCGACGACGACACCCAGATTCCTTTCTTGATCCGTAACTCCTAACGCGGAACCTTGCAAGACGTAGCTATAATTCGGGTTCCTCTTACCCACATGCATCACTTTGCACTTGTCAACATTGAACTTCATCTGCCACTTGCACGCCCAATCTCCCAGTCTCGCAAGGTCCTCCTGTAATCGTTCACATTCCTCCTGCGACTTGACGACCTTGAATAATTTTGTGTCATCGGCGAATTTAATTACCTCACTAGTTATTCCCATCTCTAGGTCATTTATAAATACATTAAAAAGCAACGGACCCAGCACAGACCCCTGCGGGACCCCACTAACTACCCTCCTCCACTGAGAATACTGGCCATGCAATCCTACTCTCTGCTTCCTATCTTTCAACCAGTTCTTAATCCATAATAATACCCTACCTCCGATTCCATGACTCTGCAATTTCTTCAGGAGTCTTTCGTGCGGCACTTTGTCAAACGCCTTCTGAAAATCCAGATATACAATATCAACCGGCTCCCCATTGTCCACATGTTTGCTTACCCCCTCAAAAAAATGCATTAGATTGGTGAGGCAAGACTTCCCTTCACTAAATCCGTGCTGACTTTGTCTCATCAGTCCATGTTTTTGTATATGCTCTGCAATTTTATTCTTAATAATAGCCTCCACCATCTTGCCCGGCACCGACGTCAGACTCACCGGTCTATAATTTCCCGGATCTCCTCTGGAACCCTTCTTAAAAATCGGAGTAACATTGGCTACCCTCCAGTCTTCCGGTACTACACTCGATTTTAGGGACAGATTGCATATTTCTAACAGTAGCTCCGCAAGTTCATTTTTTAGTTCTATTAATACTCTGGGATGAATACCATCAGGTCCCGGTGATTTACTACTCTTCAGCTTGCTGAACTGACCCATTACATCCTCCAAGGTTACAGAGAATTCGTTTAGTTTCTCCGACTCCCCCGCTTCAAATATTCTTTCCGGCACCGGTGTCCCCCCCAAATCCTCCTCGGTGAAGACCGAAGCAAAGAATTCATTTAATTTCTCCGCTACGGCTTTGTCCTCCCTGATCGCCCCTTTAACACCATTTTCGTCCAGCGGCCCAACCGACTCTTTGGCCGGTTTCCTGCTTTTAATGTATCTAAAAAAAATTTTACTATGTATTTTTGCTTCCAACGCTAATTTCTTCTCAAAGTCCTTTTTTGCCCTCCTTATCTCCGCTTTGCATTTGGCTTGGCATTCCTTATGATCTATCCTGTTACTTTCAGTTGGTTCTCTTCTCCACTTTCTGAAGGATTGTTTTTTGGCTCTAATGACTTCCTTTATCTTACTGTTTAGCCACGCCGGCTGACGTTTAGTCTTTTTTCCCTTTTTTCTAATACGTGGAATATATTTGTCCTGAACCTCCAGGATGGTGTTTTTAAACAGCATCCACGCCTGACGCAAGTTTTTTACTCTGCGAGCTGCTCCTTTCAGTCTTTTTTTCACCATTTTTCTCATTTTGTCGTAATCACCTTTTCTATAGTTAAACGCTAGCGTACTTGATTTCCTAGTTTCACTTCCTTCAATGCCAATATCAAAACCGATCATATTATGATCACTGTTATCAAGCGGCCCTCGTACCGTTACCCCCTGCACTAGATCATGAGCACCACTAAGGACTAAGTCTAGTATTTTTCCTTCTCTTGTCGGCTCCTGAACTAGCTGTTCCATGAAGCTGTCCTTGATTTCATCAAGAAATCTTATGTCCCTTGCGTGTACAGATGTTACATTAACCCAGTCTATATGCGGGTAATTGAAATCCCCCATTATTATTGTGTTGCCCAGTTTGTTTGCGTCCCTGATTTCCTTTAACATTTCCGCATCCGTCTGTTCGTCCTGGCCAGGCGGACGGTAGTACACTCCTATCACTATCCTTTTCCAAAACAAAAAAATGCAGTGGTATATTATAAAAATGCACTTACCTTTTTTTTATTACTACTATTTCACAGGGGGGTATTGAATAATGAGGGAAGGGCTTTCTTCATGCAGAAGTTCTGTCTAGAGTCAGTCTAAATGTGCCAACATTGTCCAATTCAGCACGCTATTAGCCGTGAAGTTCATACAAAGTTAATTATGTTCAGTGGAAAATAAATCTGTTGGCTCAGGCTGTTTGCTATGTGAATATTCCATCACTGTTTCATTATTGCTACCAAGTATTGCATATTAAAGGGCACTTGCTTTAAACTTTATGGTCCTTTTACAAAGGCGCACTGAAAAATGGCTTGCGGTAGTGTAGGCACGGGTTTTCAGTGCGCCGATCCATTTTTTAGCGCACCTGTAAAAAAGGCCTTTTTTACATTTTTGCCAAAAATTGACGTGTGGCAAGATGAAAATTGCCACGTGTCCATTTTGGGTCTGAGACCTTAACGCCAGCCATTGACTTAGCGGTAAAGACTCATGCAGTAACCGGGCAGTAATGACCTACGCATGCTAAATGCCACTTGGCGCACATCCATTGTGTGCGCCCGAAAATAAAAAACTATTTTTCAGATGCACTTATCGGACGCGCATCAAAAATGAAATTACCACAAGAGCTACATGATAGTCGGGTGGTAACTCCATCTTGGCACGCGATGGGCATGCGTAGACGCTTACACGGCTTAGTAAAAGGACCCCTTTGTTTTAATTCGTTTATCCAGTCCTTACATGCACATGGTTTTGCTTTATATACCCAGAGGTGAATCCTAAGGGTGGTTGAACAATTAGGTATAAACTGTGTTGTTTCTGACTTTACTTGTTTTGGACTGCTTTGGGTCCTAATGGTCTGTACATCTGCTGTCTAGAATTTTGGATGATGGAAATGAGAAAATCAAAATTAAGTTTTGGTTGTACTCTGTAGAAGTTGTTGTTTACTTTTTCAATGTGTATGGATGCCTATTCTGGTGTGTGCACGTCTATACATATGGCTATGATTTCTGAGCATGCGGCATCATTAAAGGATAGACTTTTAAATGCCCAGTTGGCTATATATGCTAATCTCAACTTTGTTAAATGTTTCAGATATATCCTTCTTTTTGCTCCCATAATATAACTAAATTCTATTATTCTGTCTCGCTGTATTTTCAAATGTAAGCTGCATTGAACCCAAGTTTGCCTGGGATAATGTGGGATATAAATGTAAAAAAATAAAAAATAAAAAAAATCCTTTATTCTCTACCTTTAAGATACTGCCTATCCAGCCGGATGGTGATGGCACAAGGAAAGCAAGTTTGGTCAAGTGAAGACTAACTCAAAATTACCTTTTCCATAGCTGGGTTTTAGTATTACTATATTGAAAATGCGACCATACCATGCCTCTGTGGTTATGTTGAACTAATAAGTTGGCTGGAGATACAGGGGCTCATTTTCAGAGCATTTAAACCACTTAAAGTTCCACAGGTTACTGTGTAACTTTGTAAGCCTAAGTGCTTTGAAAATACAGCTCACTGTTGTCCCACAAGTTTCAACTTTTCATGGGTATCCAGATGATTAATGTGTGGATTTTATTTGGGGGTAAAAAGTGATCTTGCATTTTTCTTCCTACAGTAGATAATCCCTTTGTGTGAATCCCTAGGGATCTGACTATTCTGGCTTTTCCAATATGAAGCATGAGCAGTGCCTAGTGCCCTCCGTGTTAACAAAGGCCCCATCCAAAATGTCAGGTCTAGCTATGCCTTTGGTGTGACAGAAGGGATATGATGGATCAGGATGGGGGAGGAAGTGACTGGAACAGGGTTGGGTGGAGTAGGTGAAGGAGGGGAAGATGGTTAGGGTGGGAGGGAAGAGTATGGATATAGAGGGCATGAAAGGACACAAATTGGGATACTGGATCCTACAGGGTTTAGGATTTCAGAGGAAATGTTGGACACAAGAGGGGAGAGTAGGAAAACGAAGGGGAGATGCTGGACCTGGGGTGGGGACTAGAAAGACAACGGGGAGATGCTAAGCATGGGGAGGGAAATTAGGGAGATACAGGGGATATGCTAGACATGGGGAGGAGAAGAGGGAGATTAGGAGACAAAGGGAACATAGTAACATAGTAGATGATGGCAGATAAAGACCTGCATGGTCCATCCAGTCTGCCCATGACAAACTCATATGTGTATACCTTACCTTGAATTTGTACCTGTCCTTTTCAGGGCACAGACCATATAAGTCTGCCCAGCAGTATTTCCCGCCTCCCAACCACCAGTCCCGCCTCCCATCACCGGCTCTGGTACAGACCGTATAAGTCTGCCCTCCCCTATCCTCGCCTCCCAACCACCACCCCCTCTTTCCCCCACCTGCTCCGCCACCCAATTTTAGCTAAGCTTCTGAGGATCCATTCCTTCTGCACAGGATTCCTCTATGCATATCCCACGCATGTTTGAACTCCGTTACCGTTTTCATCTCCACCACCTCCCGCGGGAGGGCATTCCAAGCGTCCACCACCCTCTCTGTGAAGAAATACTTCCTGACATCTTTCCTGAGTCTGCCCCCCTTCAATCTCATTTCATGTCCTCTCGTTCTACCGCCTTCCCATCTCCGGAAAAGATTCGTTTGCGGATTAATACCTTTCAAATATTTGAACGTCTGTATCATATCACCCCTGTTCCTCCTTTCCTCCAGCGTGTACATGTTCAGGTCAGCAAGCCTCTCTTCATACGTCTTGGAACGTAAATCCCATACCATCCTCGTAGCTTTTCTTTGCAACGCTTCCATTTTTTTAACATCCTTTGCAAGATACGGCCTCCAAAACTGAACACAATACTCCAGGTGGGGCCTCACCAACGTCTTATACAGGGGCATTAAAACCTCCTTTCTTCTGCTGGTCACTCCTCTCTCTATACAGCCTAGCAATCTTCTAGCTACTGCCACCGCCTTGTCGCACTGTTTCGTCGCCTTCAGGTCCTCAGATACTATCACCCCAAGATCCCTCTCCCCGTCCGTGCCTATCAGACTCTCCCTGCCTAACCCATACGTCTCCCTTGGATTTCTACTCCCTAAGTGCATCACTTTGCATTTCGGAGAGGGGAAAGAGCAGAGGTGCTGGACAAAAGAAGGGAGGTGCACACAGAGAGAGAGAGAGAGAGAGAGAATAGAAAGGGAATATGCTTGCTTGGGGGGAGAAGGGGAGATAGCGTACATGCAGGATTAGGGTGACAGAAGGGAGGTACTGAATTTGGATGGGGAATAGAGGGAAAGTACTGGAATAGGATGGGGAAAGATGCTGGCTTGGAGGAGGGGGGAGAGAGGAAATGGAAAGATGCTGGCTTAGAGGAGGGGGAAAGAAGAGATGCAAGATCAGGTAGGGAGGAAAAAGGGATACGGGAGGATGCTAGATATGGATTGTAAGGTAAAGGAAAATACTGGACATGAGCAGGGCCACAGAGAGACAAAGCTGGGCCCAGGGCAAACCATCTTAAGCCCCCCCCCCCCCCCCCCCCCCCCGGTGCACCACACATAAGTCAAAAGTCAAAATTTTGATAATATTTATATAATTTAATATAGTGCAGTAATTATATAGAATACTTAAACAGACTGTGGTTGTATTCTAGTGGAGGAATGCTTTACAAGCTTTTTTGTTGGCAAATGTTTCTATGACAGTGTCAAAGTTGATGCTTCTTCCTAATTCAGCCTCAATGGCAAGCAATCCTAAACTACTGAGTCTCTGTTGCCCCATTGTTGATCGAAACACACTTTTTACTCTTTTCAAGGTGCTGAATGATTGTTCAGCTTGAGCCACAGATACTGGTAGAGTATAAAATATGCCTAAAGCAATACAGACATTAGGAAACAGTGAGAACAGATTTAAACACTTTAATTTGTTCAATAGTTCAAGTGGCTCCTGTACTAGGTCTTGTACCCATTGCTTTTCTCTCTGCTACTTTTACCCCTGTTGGAAGCTTCTTTTACCCCCTGTGAACAGGGCATTGTCACTGCTGCGCCTGCTCTTCAGAAATTATACTTTTTTGCCCCTCACTGTTGACCACTCTGTTGCTTCACTTTTGAAAAATCCTTCTCTTACATTTTCTCCTCCACGTTTAGGTTCTTATGTTGGTCTCTGCTGTGCTGTAACCTTAACCTGTCTTACGTCTGAGGTTCTTTCTTTCTTTTCTGCCCTTCAATCTCAATTCCTCTCTTCACCACCCTTGTCCCATGTTTGTGAGGTCACTCCATTGCCCCTGCCCGATGCTCTCACACTCTCCTTTACTCCCCTTTCTACTGGCTCCTAATTGGATCATTTCCAATATTGGCTGCGTGAATTGCTTTTAAAGTGTTTTATTTCTTCAGACAATGCTGAAAAAGAAACATCAATGCTGTATTTGGTGCAAAAGGATCTAACCTTTGCTTCTATTTCTTCATCAAATAAAAGGAGATACATCCAAAGGAAGCTCAACGTTTCATGAAGTTTCATACATGCTTCACAACGTTTCATGAAGTTTCACACACGCTTCATATCGCACCATTACATTTGCAATAACACAATCAATCAAAACATAAAACACATTTTTTGAACCATTCTTCACGATCACTTTCATTTACCTCTGATATATTTGATTGATGTGGTTCATCGGCCATTCTTTTTCTTTTCCTAATTCTAATTTGTGGAAATTCCGTGTTGAAACCTACATTTCCAGTAACCAGTTTGCTTTCTTTCAAAAATGGCACTCCAATTTTCTCTAATAACTTTCAAGTTTGATACCAAGTTCCGAATGTTTTTTATTTCAATTTCTAATGAACATTTCTTTGCTTGCAACACTTTGTTGTGGTAATCTATTTCCGTCAAAATCTTAAGCCAGTGAGAGCACATAAGAACACATTGAAATGATTTCAGATATGTCTGCAGTCTGTCAATTTCAAATACGGTCTCAGGTTTAGATTTTCCATTTCTTCAAGTGCATTCAAAATACCTGGCAGATGTGCAGCTTTCAACCCTTGCAGACCAATGGGTGTCTGACATTCTGTGCAATGAACCAGTGATATTTTTCATAAGTATTTCCCATCTTTGAGGACTTGAGGCAAATAAGGAATATAACTTTTCAACAACTCCAAAAAATGTTACAGCCTGAATACTACTTTCTGCTGCATAGACTCCACACAAATTTAGACTGTGGCAAGCACAAGGTGAAAACTCAGCCAACTGATTTATTCTTAATATGTGAGCTTTAGCACCATTGTAAGCTCCACTCATGTTGCTACCGTTGTCGTACCCCTGACCCTGACACTTGGAAAATGGAACCTTGTGTTTGCTGAGAACTTCAATGATTAGATTGGCAATGTCCTTACCTGTCTTTTTATCGCAGTTTACAAACTCAAGAAATCTCTCTTCAATCTCATATAATCCAGTTTCCTCCTTCAAAAAAACATATCTTAAGATGAAACTAGTTTGTTCTATGTGAGCAGAATCGGGAGTGGCATCAACAATGATCTCCATTAAAATTGTTTTTCTAACTTGATCAGCACAGCACTCGATAAACTCATTCTGTATGTCAGCTGATAGATAGTGAACTTGCAACCGAGAATGAGCTTCTTGTTGTGATTCTCTCACTTTCTTGAGATGATGCTCCAAAAGAGAATCATAGCGTCTTAACAACTCCAGAATGCCAAGAAAATTTCCATTATTTGGATCTCCAATTACATTACTGTCTCCTGTAAATGCTAGACCTCTTTCTGCTAAGAAAAATGTAACATCAAGAAGTCTCCGGAGTACCTGTTTCCACAAATACACTTTACTTTCTATACCTTTCTGAAAATGATGCTCAATGTTTCGACTAGTTTTCAGACCAAATTCAAGCGTGCGCCACATGACATAGCATTTTTTGTGTTCTGAACTTTCCTGATGTTCTGGAACTTTCTTATATAGCTTTTTCCATTTGAGGTTTCTTTGGAAGCCAGAAACTGATGACAATATGGGACGAACATTTTGACTGAGAGTTGAGAAAAGGCGACAAGGAAAACAGTAATTGCTGTACTCCACACTAACCAGTCCCTCGGTACAATTTCCCCATTTTGTAGCTTAATTTCGAGGATTGATGTTGGGAATTGCCGATTTTCCAAATCTCGAGGGAATTCACAAATATGGGGGTGAGGCTGAGGACCTCTCTCTACTATTTCTTCTATTTCCTGTTTTGTGAGACTTTCTTTTGTAAGAGTTCCTACATCAAACGTATTGGTATCAATGCTTATATTCAGTGAAGTAGCAGATTCAGCTTGTCCTTCATCAGCCGGACTTTGTAACTCACTTTCAAATGACACTTGAGCCTCTGTTTCTTCTCTTACCGGTGCTGTTGTTGATGCACTTGGCATGTGAGAATCGTCATGAATCTTCTATATTGAAAATGAAAATCCTAAGATCTGAAGCGACTGCTGGCCCTTTTTAGCTTCTTCATCACATTTTTTCTTCTGTTGATGTTTTTCAGATCCTGATTTATGATGATAACTCATGTTGATGATATTCCCTTTTGGCAAAACTGGGAGAGAAATAGAAGGCAGTAGATTGAAAGCTGTGCATAGTTTTACTTTTTTTTCCCATTCAATAATACCCTAGCATAATGTGTTCCGTGTACACAGACGAACTAGATCCAGCAAGCTTTTCTATTTTTATTCATATCACCACCAAATCATAGCAACTTAACAATTCCAGAATGCCAAGAAAATTTCCATTATTTGGATCTCCATTACTATCTCCTCTAAATGCTAGACCTCTCTGTCTGCTAAGAAAAATGTAACTTCAAGAAGTCTCCGGAGTATCTGTTTCCACAAATAAGCTTTACCATCTATATACCATCATCAAATACTCATGTATTTCCAGCATGCAAACAGCAGGAGCAGTCAGTCATTTCAGAAAAAGCAATAATGACAATTCCATAAGCCATGCCTAAAATACGGAGCCAATCATTCGCCCATAAATACAGAATAGCAATAGCATTATAGCTGCACTGTGCACTTACTTACACATGTAACTGATGCCATTAATTGGCTGTTACCTGCATAATCAATGTGTATCCTTACTAAGTGGTATATAATGTTGTGGGGGGGGGGGGGGCAAGGGAGGGAGTGTAAGAACAAACTGTAACACCAGCTTTCTAGTAAATGAAAATAAATGGCACTGGAAAATTAATTACCTTACAAAAAAAACAATTCTGGTTTGTCTGCTCGCTGTGTCCTCTCTCCTCTGTCCTACTGTGACCTGTGTTGTTGTTGTGTGTCCTGGCTGGCTCCTGGACCTGCTGCTCCACCTGTCCTGGATGGACGGACTACTCCTGGGCTGGCCTAGCAGGGACTCGACAGGAGGAGACTTGGTGGGTTGGTGCAAGTGGGACTACCTGGGAGAGGAAGACCACCATCTACAGCAGCAGGATTATAATTTTATTTTTTCCAGGCCGGCCTACCCAGCAGCCCACCGCTCGCTCTGGCAGCTACTTTTGAGTCATGTACTGACTTCTCAAGTTTCAACAGCCCCCGCGGGGCCAGCAGAGTCTGAGAGCTGCCAGTGACCAGTCAGACCGCCAAGCACTGTCAGCGACAACCCCCACCCCCACGACACGACCTGGAGGAGAAGCAGCAGCAGGCACTAGCCCCGCCCTGCCTGCCCCGCAGCCGCCACATGTCATCGTTAGATGTTAGGGTATCGCCCAGGCTGGCCACACCGCCCACGCGGCACGCACCAACGCAAACACAAGAGGAGCTCAGTGACTCGCGTTGTGAGTGGAAGAAAGCACAGGAAACCATTTGCGCTGCTGCTGCAGCCTTGCCTTAGAGTTCTCTTCTGCCTGCTCCACATGGCGCTGAACACCTGACGGCAGCACGAATTGAGCGCAGTGCCACGCTGCCAGGCTCGGAGAATTTTGTCCTCCCTGCCCCCCCCCCCCCCTCGGCGGCCCTGGACATGAGGTGAGTAGGGAGATTGAGGAGAGATGCTTGACTTGGGCGCAGTAAGAAAACAAAGGGGGTGCTGGACATTGGATGAGGATAGGGACAGAAAGGGGGGGGATGCTGGACATGAGAAGAATAGGGACATAGGGGAGGTGCTGATATGGAAGGAGCAGAGGGACACAGAGGGATGTAGGAATATAAGGTGGAGTAAGGTGATGAGGAGATATGTTGGATGAACGGGGAGAGAGAAGCTATGCAGGACAGAGGAGGTGAAAGAGAAACAGTGGAGATATTGGTCAGAGGAATGAACAGTGAGAGGGTTTGCTGTACAAATGGGAGGAAAGAAGAAAAAGAGAGAAAGTGCTGTAAGGGGGAAGAGAGGGAGAGTTAGCAAAAAAAAAAAGTAATAATAGGTTGAAGAGGAATGGGAGGGCTGGGAAGAGGGAGATAAAAAGCTGTAGATGGATGTAGTAAAAAAAAAAAGAAAAAAAGAAAACACAGTAAGATTGAATGATGTCTGAGTAGATAGAGACAGAAAAATAAATAGAGGGAAGTGAAAGGAAAAGATCAAAGTCAGAGATGGATGTAGGAAAGGAAGAGATTGAAGTGATGGACTAGAGACACTGGAATTAAAATTAAGAAAAGAGAGAGGAAAGAAGAAACAGGAGAGACTGGGACAAACAAATAGAAAAAAAAACCCTAAATAACCAGACAACAAAGGTAAAAGAATAATTTTAATTTAGTGAATGGGAAATGTCAATACTACAGTAAAGAAAACTGTAGGAGAGAATTTAGGAGCAGACTGACACAAGGAAATTAGAGAAAATCACTAGAATCAATCTGATTGTAAAAATAAAATGGTCAGAGAACACAGGTAGAAAGAAAAAAAATTACTTGAAATTTTTAGGGGCTGTAATATGTCAGCATTGGGAAATGTGCATCCTTCCTGTTATATGTTTCTAGCATTACATTGCTTATAGATTCTGGCTTTCTTGATATTTCCATTTGTTTTAGTCCACACTTTTTCCATGACTAATGTGGGATTCCTTACCCTAGGGCCCTTTTACAAAAGGGCAGTAGGGCTACTGCACGGGTAGCACACAGAAAAACAGCACTACTGCTGGGCATGTCCAGGCACGCGGTAGTGCTGTTTTTGCCGCATGACATTTCCTGCCAGATTACCATGGGAGTAGCATGTGAGCCCTTATCACCTCCTAAATAGGTGGTGATAAGGGCTCATGGCGGTAATGGCCATGCGCTAATTTTGATATTAGCACACAGCCATTACTGACGCCAAATTTTAAAAAGCCCTTTTATGGCCGCAGTAAAGAGTGGCCTCAGTGGGGCCAATCCCACATGCCACACTACTGCAGGCCACTTTTAACTGCAGCTTGGTGAAAGGGCCTCTCTGTGTTTTACATGTGTGAGGGAGGAGTTATGCTAATATGTAGTTTCTATCTAGGAATCAATAGCAAAGCAGCTTATTCTAGTTTCTCAGTAGCAGGTGTATTGGTAATCAAGGGTCTGGTGCAGTACTTACAATTCATTTTTTTGCCATGGGTAGGGGGTTGTTGCATTTTGAGTCCTGGGAATTAGGGCTGCTGTGGTTTGATAAGTTTGCTGTATAGATTCAAGCTCTTTTTGCAAGGTTTTGTTATTGGAAGGAGACTGTGCAGCTGTTCCAGAGATGATACCATAATTTGAACAAAAAAGTTTTTATGGTTAAGGTGTATGGGGACGGGTCCTAGTTCCACTGCTGGGGACTGTGGAGTATGTTACAAAACTGAAGACTCAGGGTATATACTGAAATTCGCAGAACTGCCAAGTTTTCCACTTCCAACTGGGAGCTTTAAGGCTAGTTCTGGCATTCTGACAGACCTATCATGATGTATTATGGGATACATAATACAAAGAACAAATCATTAAACTCCAAACTGCCCAAAATACTGCAGCCAGACTTGTATTTGGAAAAGCGAAATACGAAAGTGCCAAACCCCTAAGAGAAAAACTACATTGGCTCCCACTGAAAGAACGAATTGCGTTCAAAATCTGTATCTTGGTTCATAAAATCATTCATGGTGAAGCTCCGACATGTATGTCGGACCTCATAGACTTACCAACCAGGAACACAAAAAGATCAGCACGCATATTCTTGAAACTCCACTACCCCAGTTGCAAAGGACTTAAATAAAAATCAATATATGCATCTAACTTCTCCTACATCAGCTCGCAACTGTGGAATGCACTACCAAAGGCCTTAAAAACAATGCACAACTTAACAGCCTTCCGGAAGTTACTAAAGACCAACTTGTTCAAGAAGACATATCACATTGAGCCATCATAAATGACCTAACATCAAAACTCTATTAGAACCAGATGAAACCGTATTCTCTACAGCTGATTGCAATCAATTTGTCACCAATGAATCATTAACGCATTACCCCCTTATTTCGTATGCCTGTAATGAACTGTTTATTCAATCTACTTTATAATTTACTTTAACATTTATGAACTTTAATGTAACACTACTTTGTATTTCTCATTCCGGAATTGGCGATCGCAATCACGATATATATTGTAAGCCACATTGAGCCTGCAAAAAGGTGGGATAATGTAGGATACAAAGGCAATAAATAAATAAATAAATAAATATGCAGTATGGATTTTATTGGGTAGAATCAGGGACTATTCCCACACTGCTTTGGGGTGTAATTTTAAAACCAGGATTGGCCAAAAAGTCTTGTCTCCCTCCTGGAGCAGAGTAACTTG
Source organism: Microcaecilia unicolor (assembly GCF_901765095.1). NCBI lineage: Eukaryota > Metazoa > Chordata > Amphibia > Gymnophiona > Siphonopidae > Microcaecilia > Microcaecilia unicolor. Next base: position 234,783,006 of record NC_044036.1, read on the forward strand.
GCGTCTCTGGATTTCATTCCCATATAGAAGATTTTGTGAAATAATGTTATCAGTTATTATGGTAGTTTTCCTGAGTGGCTGAAACTAGCTGGCATTGTTTCTTATAGTTTATTTAACAGTGGGGGAGAGATGGTTATGATGTACAGAAATGTCACTTTTGCTTGCCTCCCCCCATGTCTAGTTTGCCTCCCTGTTGCCACCCCAAATATTTCTGTTTAGAGATGACACTGTGAGGGTCAAACTGTTCAGAATGGGGCAAACACACAAATGTAACAAAGCACTCAGCAACTCTCCACTATTTCTCACAAACAACCACTTCCATCTCTAAACTCTTCAACTCAACAAAATCACACATGGGTACAAAGACAGGTTTAGCCTTACCCTAGACACTTTTAAAGTAGGTCTAATTCTGGACATTTTTCCTTCCACCCTCAGAAAATAATCTTGCTATCTGTTATTGGCAAAAAACGTCCTTCACGTAACACTGCCCATGTCACACCCATGAAACGCCTCGTCTGGGAATGTCATATATTTCAGGTAGCAGGACTGGTTATGTGCAATACACTTCCATCAGGAATGTGCCAAATTGTTTCATTACTGAAGTTTAAGAAACAGTTAAAGACTTTCTTGTTTTGAGGCATTTTGCTGATTATGGGGTCCTTTTACAAAGCAGCGGCAAGACCAACGCAAGCTTACTGCTCGTTAAAAAGGAAGTACCGCTGGGCTACCGCAGCAGCCCGGTAGTAGTTCCTACTCCAAGCGTGCCATCATATGCAGTGGTACAAAAATATTTTCATTTTTGTAGCGCCGGTGTGTACCCAGCGGTAATCGGGCAGTGCCATGCGGGAGCCCTTACTGTCACCTCAATGGGTGGCGGTAAGGGCTTCTTCCAAAATGGCTACTTGCTGCATGGCCATTTCCTGATGAACAGCGCAGGCCTTCTTTTGCCACAGCTTAGTAAAAGGGGCCCTATGTAAGTAATTTTATACTGTATTTTGTTGTCAATATTAGGATGTTGTAGGTTTTCTGCTGTCTGTTTTATTGTTTTGTATGTTTTAGTTTTGTTTTAGGCTTTATTTTTATGAGCGTGCACGTTGTAACCCGCTTAGATGTATTAGATAGGTGGGATATAAATTAAATAAATAAATAAACCTGCAAGAGCCAGACCAGCAGAAAGGTGAGCAGACCAAAACAAACTGTAGTCCAAAAATAATTTATTACCAACACTGGAGAGGTTAAAAAAACTTTGCCCCATTTTGAATTGTTTCAGTGTGTTCACATTTTTGCCACTCTAACATACATATGCAAGTAGTCAATGATCAGTCCGGGTTGAATATTTTCACTTACAGAGCTGCAAGACAGAATTCATAAGTAAACCTTCTCATATATGCAATATGCAATTGTTACCTTATCGATAAAATGGATGTTGCCCCATGTTTCATTGTCAAATTTGTAACCATCTACCAGGATTGTTATGATGTAGTTGCTGGCTGCACAGGCATTTCTCAGGATTGTCTCATGAGCCATAGGAAACTCAGCTTGTAGCTGGAATCAAGAATGGAGAACAGTGAGATGTGTTTTTAGTATGAAGGTATCTAGACAGGTTCAAAGAAAAGGAAAATCAAGGAGCACCAATATTCTCAAAATCTCATGAAGAAACTTATCCTGATGCACTTTTGAGTGAGATTACAGTCAGAAAGGAAAGAAACATTTTGGCAGGTAATTCTATGAGAAATTGCCTAGACTCAGATGGCATGTACAGGCTTAAATTCAAGTATTCTTGTTATTTACATGTGTATGCAAAAACATATGCACATAAATAACAATAATCCAGCTATGCGCTATTCTGTAAGTATATAACTTTCTTTGATGGCGTGTACCTTGTAGATGAGTATTCACATGGGTGGATTCTGGACTCACACTTATGTGTGCAACTGTACTATTGCACGTGTCTCTCCAGTCTCGGCATTGGATAATTACACCAGTTCTATGGCTGGCATTTTGTGCTCACATCTAAACACATAACACATATATACTAGTATTCTACAATGTACTCTATGGGATAACAAACTACAAAATATGCAAATAGCTTAACAGACTAGTGTGCAAAATATACCTCATTCACTCTTCCTATAAACTTTTCATTAAATAATTTGCATCTCAAATCTCCCAGAGGAGAACACTCTAGGCTTGTACCACACAGCACTCCATGGAAAAATGGAACCAACTATGGGAATACACTTTAGGCTGAACCATTCAGCACACAGGGAAAGGGGAAGCCACTCAAGGAATACTCTAAGTGTGCCACGAGGCACCCAGGGAACAAGGGAAACCACTCACAGGAATACACTATGCTGTGCTACACAGCAGTCAAGGGAACTAGGCTGCACCTATAGCATACAAAAATACAGGAAGCCCCACAAGGGAACACACTAGGCTGACTATACAGCACACAATGGGAAAGGGAGAACTACCTATAAGAATACACAAAGCTGGCCTCAAAACAGCCAAGGGAAAAAGAGAACTGCTAAAGGAATAAACAGGGCAGAACCACTCAGCAGACAAGGTAAAGGGGTGTAAACAAACAGAGGAAGCTGCCTTGACACACACAGACCAGAAAAGGAACACTGCTCCCAGGAAACAGGAGACAGAGTCAGCAAACAAAGAGCACTAAAACAAACAAATAGGAGCAAAATACAGGGACAAGGGGAACTGCCAAATGGAGGCAGAACCACAGGGAGCAAAGCCAAAGCTCAGCACAATAAAGGGAACACAGAGAGAGAGAGAGAGAGAGAGAGAAAGCAAAACAAACAAAGGAACGATACAAGGCAAAAGCTTACCACAGACAACACAACGTTAGAGAAGCAGAAAGCAGACCAGGTGTGGAGAAGTGGGGCAATCAAGGTCCTGCTGGGGAAGCCCAGCACACACACACACACACACACACACACACACACACAATAAACAAGCACTGAGGAGAAAGGCTAAACTCCAACGGAAATAGAAGTGCCCAAGCACAGGCTGGCATCAGCTGAGCAAACAAAGCAATCAATGCTAAAGCAATGATTGCAGGGAGAGGCAGGTTTAAATGGATCAGGCTTCTGATGTCTGCTGGCTCAGCCCCTGACAAGCCAATCAGGAGTGAGTCCCAAACATTCCCCTGCCTAGCCAGCAGAATCATAACATGCCAAGGGGCACGTCCCTTTGTATGTCTCTTCGAACTTTATTGAGATGCGATCCCTCAGAAGAAGGTGGTCCCACATTCTAGTACCTAATAAAGGTCTCCTATCCTCTCTGAACTTGAATACAACTACTGAAATGTTGAAATCCACCCTATGCCCTCTAAACATCATTAGTATCTGCAGTTCAGAGCCCCAGTAATCCACCTAGACCAGTGATGGCGAACCTTTCAGAGACCGAGTGCCCAAACAGCAACCCAAAATCTAATTATTTATCGCAGGTGCCGGTACTCATTATGGGCGGGGGTCACCACATATGACTCCACCCCTATGATAGCCACACCCCTTACACCAGCCATGGCGCATATAAACAGAGATCATTGAAACTATTATACTAGTATAGGCGAAAAACATAACATGATTTTTTTTCACTATAAATCATTTCTGCAAGCTGTTACAGCTCCAGTATACCCAGTGCAAAATAAGACAGCAGATGTAAATTCTCACATTGGACATATTCCAAACACTAAAATGAAAATAAAATGATTTTTTTCTACCTTTGTTGTCTGGTGATTTTGTTTTTCTATCCATATTGGTCCTAGTCTCTGATTCTGCTGCTGTCTATCTGTTCTCTTAACTCCATTTCCAGGGCTTCCTTTCCATTTATTTCTTCACTTTCCTCCTTTCTTCTTCATTTCTTTCCCTCCTCTCCCCACTGCCCTCCCCTCCATCCACCCATGTCCAGCAACCCTCCTCTCCCCTCCAGCCACCCAAGTCCAGCCACCCTCCTCTCCTTCTGCCTTCCCTCCCGCCCTCCCACCCAGCACCAGGCATCCATCCCTCCCTCCCACCCAGCATCAGGCGTCCTTCCCAGCATCAGGCATGCGTCCCTACCTCCCACCCAGCATCAGGCATTAGGAATTCCTCCCTCCTAGCATCAGCCATCACTCCCTCCCTCCCATCTAGCACCAGGCCGCCCGAGCACCAGGTTGCCCGCCCGCCCACCCTCCCTCCCTCCGAGCACCAGGGCCCCCCCTCCGAATAAAAGTCATACCTGGTTGGAGTTAAGGCGGCGTCGGCAGTGAAAAGCGCTGGCTTGGCGCGCCTTCAGCCTTCCCTTCTGTCTCTCAAGCTCTGGTCCCGCCCTTGCAGAAACAGGAAATGAGGGTGGGACCAGAGCTTGAGAGACAGAAGGGAAGGCTGAAGGCGCGCTGAGCCAGTACTTTTCACTGCCGCTGCCGACGCCGCCTTAACTCCGACCAGGTATGACTTTTATTCGGAGGGAGGCTGGAACTGGCTGAGGCGACGGCGCGCATGCCCTCTCTGGCACGTGTGCCATAGGTTCGCCATCAGTGACCTAGACTATACTGGATCTTCCTTTACCACTGCACTTTAACAAACCAATCAGAAGGTGCGCCGAACAGTTGATATATTTTTTTAATTTGTTGCATTTGTATACCACATTTTCCCACCTATTTGCAGGCTCAATGTGGCTTACATAGTACCGTACTGGCGATCGCCAATCCGGTATGAGGAAATAACAGAGTGATGTTGTAGTAGAGTACAGTTCATGTGTTACAGACACATTAGGGAATCGTAAGGGGAAGAGTTAAGTTATGTCCAGTACGAGCTTTAGTTTCGTTGTGCTGCATTTAAGTTGGATTGTTAGGGTATGCCTTTTTGAATAGGTTGGTTTTTAGTAGTTTCTGGAATGTTAGGTGGTTGTTTGTTGTTTTCACGGTGCTTGGTAATACGTTCCATAGTTGTGTGCTTATATAGGAAAAGCTGGATGAATAGGTTGATTTGTATTTGAGTCCTTTGCAGCTTGGGTGATGGAGATTTAGGTATGTTCGTGTTGATCTTAATGTGTTTCTGGTTGGTAGGTCTATAAGGTTTGTCATGTATCCCGGGGCATTACCGTAGATGATTTTATGAACCACTAGTAAAAGAGGCCCGTTTCCAACAGAAAGGAAACGGGCGCTAGCAAGGTTCCATGGCCCCCTCCCTACCTCCCTCCGTCCTCCAAGTTCCAGGCCCCCTCCCCTCCGAGTTCCATGCCCCCTACCTGCCTCCCTCCCTCTCCTCCGAGTTCCAGGCACCCCTCCCCTTCGAGTTCCAGGACCCGAGGCGGAACCCTCTCCCTTCCCTTTGAACCCCAACTCCCACTTTCATTCATACACAAAGACTCCGTTCCATTTTCCCTGTCCCTTCCCCTAAAATTACAGCTCCCACTTTCTCTCTCTCAGTGGCACACACACCTCTTTGCCTCTAACCCTTGCTCTCACTCACACATCCCCTCATCCTTCAACCCCAACTTCCACTCTCGCACACAGGGTGTTTCTGTCTGTATGTGTGCGTCTATGAGTGGGAACCGGAGGCCTCTTCTCGCGAGCTTTACCCCGCTTGCTATCACTCTGCACAGGTATGGCCGCCCTGCATGTTTTATTGCGGCCCCGGCGCTCACTATCCCGTTCCCGATACTCAGGGGCTCTGTTAGTGGGGCTGCTCTCCTCCTCCGCTGGATCCGCTGCCTGATGGGCAGAGATAGGGGTGGCCGCGGCTGGAGCCGCCGCAGCCTCCTACCTGACCTATCATTTCTACAATCGGTGGGAGGATGAGCATAGAGTCATCCACCGCCCACATCGCGGTAACCCTGCTGATAAGGACGACAGCGTGCGGTCAAGTTGGTCCGGCTGGCTGCCTGCTATTCCGCCGGCGGCTGCTAAGGGAACAGTAAGAAAGGGAGTGAGAGGGAGGGAGGGGGAATGGGAGAAGTGTTGCTCGCCAGTCGGCAGGGAGGCCGTTAAGACAATGGTGATGGGATGGAGATGGTGGTGCAAACTCGTAGCGCCCATGCTTCAGACGCGTCGCGGTTTCCCAGGCAACACGGTGACGTTACCGGAAGGCTTCAGACATTACGAACTGGGCTTCAACTTCCTGGCAGTCAGCTTCAGAACGTTGGGGTTGTTTGTCACCTCCCACTCCACTTTCAATATGCCCACAACTGCTGAAGCTTGCGCCTCTTCGTGCACAACTTCGGCAGCATCCTCAGAAGGACTCTGAACCAGGTTTGTTAGTCGATACCCTTCATAAGCAACTTCAAGAGTAACTTGATGGATTTGTTTTTGATAGCGGAATACCAAAGATCTCTGTGAGTTTAATATTTGTTAACGCATTTATGTATAATTAGTTTATCTCATACCCTTCTTTGACACTGTTGATCATAATATCCTTCTAAACATCTTTGACCATTACAGAATCTGTGGAGCTGTTAAAATAGTCATCAGGCTTTCTATGGTCTAGATCATACCAAGTGAAACAATCAGGTACAATGTCTTCAGCTTGGTCCCCTGTTTGTGGAGTGCCCCAGGGCTCTCCATAGTCCCCCATCCTATTTAACATCATGTTGATTCCATTAAGCAACTTACTAGAGAAAAATGGTTTCCCAAAATTAATTTATGCAGATGATGTTACCATCTATATTCTATTCAATAAAGAAATAAATGAAATTACTCATATCATCAGATTAGGTATCTCTCTAATGGAATCTTGGGCATCCAATTTCAAATCAAAACTCAACACCAATAAAACTAAATTCTTAATAGTTACTAATCCTCATCACGCTATAAATCTTAAATCATTTACCACTGAGAACATCACATATCCCCTTGACTCAACTATGAAAATCTTAGGAGTCACAATTGACCAATTTCTCACTCTAGATAACCAAATTTCCAAAGTGTCTTCAATTCATTATGGAAATCGAGGAGACTAAGACCATTCTTCGCAAAATCAGTTTTCCGTACCCTAGTTAAATCCCTAGTTCTAACAAAATTTGATCACCACAACTCTATTTACACAGGACTTAAAGAGGATCTCCTCATAAAACTACAAACTGCTGAAAACACTGCCGCACATCTCATATACAGAATACCACGCTTCACTAAAGCAACACCCTTCTGTATGATTTGCACTGGATGCCAAAAAAAGATAGAATATCATTCAAGCTCTATACCTTAATTCACAAAATTTTTTATGGCTCGGCCCCAATATACATGAACAACCTCAATGAAATACCCTTACGTAATACCTCAATCGTCTAGAGAATATCTTATCCTACATTTCCCGAATTGTAAGAAAGTAACCTATAAAACAATCCAAACTGCTAACTTTTCAAGGCATTCAAATTTGGAATTCTTTACCTAAAACCATCAAATGCACAGATGATTATTTGTTATTCTGAAGTCTATTGAAAACCCACTTCTTCAGTCTAGCCTTTAATGAAATAAGCACTTTTCTCAAAAGCTCATGGCATTAATCTTTAACTCATCCCACCTCCCACTACTCCTGTCTATCCCAGTTAATCCTAATCCTTTACCTTTTAACTCCATACTTCAATTATCTAACTTAAATAACTCAGGGGGACTTTTACAAAGGCTTGCTAGCGTTTTTAGTGAGTGCTAAGTTTTAGTGTGCGCTAAAAGCTAGCGACACCCATATATTCCTATATTTAATTACATATGTTCTTAACTCAAGTTTTACTGGTCTAACTATATGATGTATTTTACTTTCTATTAATATATTTTGAACATATCCATGCTTTCCTAATTGTTACGTAAGCCACACTGAACCTGAGTTCTACTCGGGCTAATGTGGGATATATATGTCATAAATAAATAAATACATAAATAATGTCTCTCAACTCCTTCAGCACATCTTCATCATATTTCTAAAGCAAGTCACTCAACCCATCAGTACTCTTACGGATGGACTCCAGAATTCTGAGATGATGGAGTGGCCTTCTTTCTCAGTACTGGGATGGCCACTCTCTTTCCCGCATGGCCCTTCGGGTTTGACTGTCACACTTGGCTAATTAATTACTCACTTGGACTACAGAACTCCAACTTGTGCTACTCCTGAATCAATAAAAACTCTTGGCTAGCAATCTGTAAAGCCTCTTTCAGGCCCTTCACAATTCCCAATTCTTCTTCCAGTTGCTTTCCTTCCTCTTTCTTCTGGCATCTCTCTCAGCTGGTCCTTCAATGTATGCTTATAGGTCACCAACCTAACTGTTGCTTGAGACTCCTTCTTGAGCTCCCCATCCTGTTCTACTCTAGGGCTCTTAAATTCCTGCTATGCCTGAGCCCTACCTCCTGACTCAGCAGGCTAACTAAGCTATTCCCTGCCTTAAGGTAGCTCAGTTCCAACCTCAGTGAGGGAGTGTCCTTAAGGAAACCCTGCCTTGTACCATCCACTCCCTCACATGCATACATGAGCATACTTTTGCTCTGGGCATTGCTGGGGGTGAGATCAGGATGGAGCACAGACAGTGCTTTTTTTGTAGAAAAAAAGGTGCCGGTACTCATTGTGGGCGGGGTCACCACACATGGCACCGCCCCTATTATAGCCACACCCACCTTAGCCACACCCCTTATACCAGCCATGGTGCATATAAACAGACATCATTGAAAATATTATACTAGTATAGGAGAAAAAAATAATGTGATTTTTTTTCATTATAAATAATTTCTGTAAGCTGTTACAGCTCCAGTATACCCAATGCAAAATAAGACAAATTCCAAACACTAAAATGAAAATAAAATGATTTTTTTCTACCTTTGTTGTCTGGTGACTTTGTTTTACTATCCATATTGGTCCCAGTCTCTGATTCTGCTGCTCTCTATCTGTTCTCTTAACTCCGTTTCCAGGGCTTCCTTTCCATTTATTTCTTTACTTTCCTTCCTTCTTTCTTCTTCTTTTGTTGCCCTGCATCCATAAGTAAAAGCTGGGTCCTCCTCCATGGAATTGACTGGTGGAGGTATAACATGGATCCAGCTTTTGCCTATTTTCTCCATCCATGTGCAGTTTTTCTCCTCTTCCCTTTCCCTCATCTCCATCCATGCGCATCTTCTTTTTTCTTTCCTCCCCTCCATTCATGTCCAGCATGTCTCATCTCTCTTCCCTCCTCTGTACCCATATAAAGCAATAATTCTCTCTCCCCTCTCCTCCATCCAAGTCAGCATTTCTCCTCTCTCTTAGCCAACTCCTCCATCTATCCATGTCCAGCAATTCTCCTCTATCTCCTGCTCTCCTCTCCATCCATATCTAGCATTTCTCCTCTCTCCCCTCTCATCCATGTCCAGCAATTCTCTCTTCCCTGTCCTCCCCTCCCTGTCCAGCGATTCTCCTCTCTCCCCTCCATGTCCAGCAATTCTATCTTCCCTGCCGTCCCCTCCATTTCCAGCAATTATCTCAACCCTGCCCTCCCATCCCATGTCCAGCAATTCTCTCTCCCCTGCCCTTCCCTCCCATCCCATGTCCAGCAATTCTCTCTCCCTTGCCCTTCCCTCCCATCCCATCCTATGTCCAGCAATTCTCTCTCCCCTGCCCTTCCCTCCCATGTCCAGCAATTCTCTCTCTTGCCCTTCCCTTCCCATGTCCAGCAATTCTCTCTCCCCTGCCCTTCCCTCCCATCCCATGTCCAGCAATTCTCTCCCCTGCCCTTCCCATGTCCAGCAATTCTCTCTCCCTTGCCCTTCCCTCTCATCCCATGTCCAGCAATTCTCTCTCCCCTGCCCTTCCCATGTCCAGCAATTCTCTCTCCCCTGCCCTTCCCTCCCATCCCATTGATTTCCAGCAATTCTCTCTCCCCTGCCCTTCCCTCCCATCCCATTGATTTCCAGCAATTCTCTCTCCCCTGCCCTTCCCTCCCTTCCCATGTCCAGCAATTTTCTCTCCCCTGCCCTTCCTTCCCATCCCATTGATTTCCAGCAATTCTCTCTCCCCTACCCTTCCCTCCCATCCCATTGATTTCCAGCAGTTCTCTCTCCCCTGCCCTTCCCATGTCCAGCAATTCTCTCTCTCCTGCCCTTCCCTCCCATCCCATGTCCAGCAATTTTCTCTCCCCTGCCCTTCCCTCCCATCCCATTGATTTCCAGCAATTCTCTCTCCCCTGCCCTTCCCTCACAACCCATGTCCAGCAATTCTCTCTCCCCTGCCCTTCCCTCCCATCCCATTGATTTCCAGCAATTCTCTCTCCCCTGCCCTTCCCATGTCCAGCAATTCTCTCTCTCCTGCCCTTCCCTCCCATCCCATGTCCAGCAATTTTCTCTCCCCTGCCCTTCCCTCCCATCCCATTGATTTCCAGCAATTCTCTCTCCCCTGCCCTTCCCTCCCATGTCCAGCAATTCTCTCTCCCCTGCCCTTCCCTCCCATCCCATTGATTTCCAGCAATTCTCTCTCCCCTGCCCTTCCCTCCCATCCCATGTCCAGCAATTTTCTCTCCCCTGCCCTTCCCTCCCATCCCATTGATTTCCAGCAATTCTCTCTCCCCTGCCCTTCCCTCCCATCCCATGTCCAGCAATTCTCTCTCCCCTGCCCTTCCTTCCCATCCCATTGATTTCCAGCAATTCTCTCTCCCCTGCCCTCCCCTCCCATTATTTCCAGCGATTCTCCGCCTCTCCCCTGCCCTCCCATCGACGTGCAGCGATTTTTCCATCTCTCCCCTGCCCTCACTTCTCCCATATCCAGCTATTCTTGGTCCCCCAGCGTCCTCCTTCACTGCCTGCCAGCCAGTCGGACTCAGAAGCGAACGGTGCAGGCAGCGATTGGCTGGCAGCGTCGTAGCTTCCCTCTGCAAGTCCCGCCTACAACTTCCTGTTTACGCATAGGCGGGACTTGCAGAGGGAAGCTACGACACTGCCAGCCAATCGCTGCCTGCACCGTTCGCTTCTGAGTCCGACTGGCTGGCAGGCAGTGAAGGAGGACGCTGGGGGACGAAGAATCGCTGGATATGAGAGAGGTGAGGGCAGGGGAGGGACGGAAAAATCGCTGCACGTCGATGGGAGGGCAGGAGAGAGGCGAGAATCGCTGGAAGTAATGGGAGGGGAGGGGAGGGGAGGAGGAGAAAAAGGTGCCGGTACGCCGTACCGTTGCGTACCGGCACAAAAAAAGCACTGAGCACAGATAAAGTAGCAAAGTATGCACATTAATTATAAAATACCTTAATTTATGTGTATAATGTCTGCCTCTGCAGTGTTGGTATGGCCTCTCCAGGACTGTGCTAGTATTTTAAAAGGATAAATAGATGTCCATTTGTCTCAATAAAATAGGTGCACAATAGGTGCTTTCCACCCCTAGGCACTCTGTTTTAAAGGAGAGTTCAGGATTAGATTTCAACTTCATGAGCATTTTGAAACTACTAAGCAGTCCAAATCTGGCAAAAACTGACACTCAGCAACTCATAAAGATTTAGGAGCCCAGAAGAAATGGTGGTCAAAGACAGCCATACCACTAAAACTACCATTGTCATTCAGTGATCTCCAACTTCACTTAATTTACAGATTAAGGATTTAAAGAACAGAGAAGGTAGACTATTCCATGTCCAAACTAAGGTTAAGGAGCAACAAACAGGAGAAACCTCCACGATGATCCAAACAAACCAACAGGAGTAGAGGCTAACCACAGACAGATTCAACAATTTGGTGACCTACGTCATGATCCTTGAGTTTCCTGGCTGGGAGAAGGCTTTGCATTGAGGTTCATCCTGCATAAAGAATATGATTTGTGACCCCTGAGGCAGGCGTTTTGTTATTCCAAAACACGGACCGTGTCGGGTCCTTTGTGCAAGCAACTAATAAAGCATTTTCCAAGCATCATCTCCTGAGTTGGTTTTGTCTGTGGTCAAACTAAGGTTAAGGCATTCTTGCAGGACAGTGTGGCAATGGGTTGTAATGTAGTGTGAGAAAAGTTTGCAAGGTACCTGTTCTTTGAATAAATGGCAATTTCAGCTTAGCTCCATCCATGAATGCTAAAAATAACAGTGATATCGGAAGTTTGCTGTGAGGATGTGCTCTGGTTTTAATTTTTGAAATGACCTAGAAGAGAATCCTGAAACATATGGTACCCTTGCAAGCAGTCTCTGAGACAGTCAAATGAGAAGTGGTGGTTTCACTTGCATATATAGGTTCTAACATTTCAAAATGACTGGGGGTGCCAAACACTATACTGGATACAGTGAGAGAGCTTTCTCAACATTGAGGATGCTCAGCATCCAGAGAGTTGCCTCCTATGATAGGTAGACTAATAGCTGATGGGCCATAGAAAGAAATTTGTGCTGATAATTCAAAGAGTTGATAATCAATCTTCTAAATCACAAATCCAGCGGGGGTCAAACATATAAAGTGCACCAATATCCCAGTGCAAACATTTTTTTTTAGTAATTCTATCTAACTTTGCTTAACATACACAGTTATAATGCTTAAGGATAAACTTAATTCACATGCTCAATGAGTAATACTGTCTTCATAAACCTCAGTGGTGGCTCACTTCACATCTGGGATCAGCAGCCCCATGATTCAGCTTAGTCTTCATAGGTTTCACTTAGCATTTAATTTTTATTATGAAAAATATTTTAGTTTTTTTTTACTTAATCAAAAGGACCAATGCACTGAATTACTTTCAAAAATAATTTTGCGCTGAGATATTGATGCATTATAATTCATAGAGCTGCAACCTTCACCGAGGATCATTATGACAACGTGCTTAGATACACTGAGGAAGAACAACATAGTCCCACTGCACTGTGGCAGACCATTTCAACTCCATCTCTCCATTTACTGAAGGCCTCTGGAAGAGGACCAACCACTTATGATTACTGGTCCTTGATACCTAACTTGAAGCCAGGGACAGAACTACTTTCTGCTCCACTCATAAGGCACACTGATGCTAGCTCTGTGGCTGCTATGGGTGCTTGAGTACCCCAGTATTAAGCAAACTCCTTCACCGTATCCAGGGAGGGAAAATGTGTATTAACACCCATAATCAGTTTGTAAAGTTAGTTCCTATGATGGGTCATGGAGACTTTACCCTTTGTTGAAAGTTTTTTATTTTTAAAGTTTAGAGCTGTGATATTTTTTTTCTGGGCCTGCTGTTCTGTGGCTTTTTACCTTTTTCCAATCCATAGTGCAAATCTTCTGTACAGTGTCACTGGCAACACTCAGAGACTGTCCTCCGGTCAGGTTTAGAAAATGGAAAACGAAGTAAAATGCAGAAAATGCCTAGAAAAAAAGACCAAAATTTTAAGTGCCTACTACTCTCTTATTCATTTACTGATGGCACAACCTATAGACATTAAGCGGGTCATTTCATAACTGAACACACACACACATACAAAATGCATATACTTTCTGTGTGCATACTTCCCCTTTGAAACATTACCCCAAGGAATTTAGGGCCCAATATTCAAACTGATTTAACTAAACAGGAGAGGCTCCTGCCTGGTTAAATGGTGCTGAGCAGTTCAGGAGGGGATATTCAACAGTACTTAACTAGGCAGTGCCACTAAATATCTCCTCTGGCTACCACAGCATTGATCAGGCAGTGCCAGGGAAGTCTGAGGATGGAGTCTGGGCAGAGCCAAGAGTTACATGGACAGCACTTGATATTTAGTGCCAGTGCCCACATAATCAACTGGGTAATTAGGACCACTTAAATAGCAATCCTGTTTTTGCCCGGTTACTTATACGGGTATGGCACTGAATATTGGCTGCACCTGCATAACTTCCAGGTACCACCACTGCTCTGGATATTCAGTGCCAGGGCCCAGATATGGCCCAGCACTGAATCTTTGGGTCTGAATTAGCTAGTAGCAGTCAGTCTATTAGATTGTAAGCTCTTTGAGCAGGGACTGTCTTTCTTCTGTGTTTGTACAGCGCTGCGTACACTTTGTAGCGCTCTAGAAATGTTAAATAGTAGTAGTAGTAGTGTTCATAAAAACACTGAGCATGATATTTTAAATGACTTAAATGGTTAGGAGAGGCTCCTGGAATCTTAGTGCGCACCTGTGCGCAGCGATAAATGGTAGTGATCTGATCTGCACTAAGCACTCCGGATCACTGGACCTCGAACCCTCCTGGAAGCATGTTCACTCACTGCATACCCTGCCCTAACATGGTAGAAGTCCAAAAGTGGATGCTCTTGATGGCTGAGCTTAAGGGCCAACTTCAGTAAGACGTCTAGCTCCCTAACACAAACCCTCAAGGGCACAAATTGGGTTAATACTGAAACCATAGACACGTCAAAACACCTAATTCACTCTCTACCTGCAACAGCATATGGGCTGACTTAAGTACCTTAGCCCGCCACTAGACAGGATTTCCCTCAACACCAAGGTTGCGATCCTTTCGATCCACAGCTTCCTATTCATCCTTACCCCATCTCTGTGTCCTTTAAACATGCGGTGGCCTTTCCTGATATGCCTGACTCATGTCCACTGTCAGCAGCAATGCACATGACCACAGCATACCCGGCAAGATTCCTCCAGGAAGCTGAGCTGAAGAAAACAGCTGAGCGTGAGGTCTATTTGACTGGGCCAAAATATGGACCCCACCTACCATGACACAACCCCGCCCACTGGACGAGAGCATGCCTCTAAACCTACTCATGTTTATTCCTCTCTAGGTCACACTCAGCAACAAAGAACCCGATGTCCCTTAGATTTGCCCAAACATAACCCAAAACCCCCTCAAGACTCTCAACTAACCCCAGCGCCTACCATATATGTCAATGCAAGATCAGTGGGTAACAAGACCCTATTGATTAGAGATCTCCTAGGCTCCTCAGATGTAAGATTCTTATTTATAAGTGAAACATGGCTTGCCAAGGCTGACAGCCCACTTATACCACACCTAACACCACCTGGCTATAACATCTTACACTCCCCAAGACAAAGCAAGAGAGGAGGTGGCCTTGCTCTCATACACAAAAGTTTCCTTCACACCTCACATGTCAATTCATATCTCTCCCCTGAATTTCAATGCATGACGTGCAAATTCGATGACGATTCAAAAATCGCAAGTCAGATTGGCCTATTCCTCATATATCGACCCCTGGTCAAAGGCAGAACACAAGTTAATTGAAATTAATTCGGCCACATTGTCACAATTCTCGAATAGTCATTCTAGGCGATCTCAATCTACAGCTAGATGTGTCTCTGCATCACTTGCTGTATGATGAAGAGCACAATGGACAAGCCCCTCAGGTATATGTAGATGGATGTACCTTTCAGAGAGACAGTGATAAAAAAGAAGTGGCCAGAGTTGGCATGGTTTGGGATATTGTGGTCCATCAAGAACAACTGAAACTTCAACTGGTACATAAAACCAACCAGTATGCCGAAACTGCCACCGCGCTTGTGGCCATGCAGTCCGCTATTAGGAAAAAAGTCAAAACTCATCATCTGCACTGATTCCGATTATGTCCGCCATATGTTTGTGTCTCACCTGACCATCTGGAAGACCAATGGCATGCTCAACTCAAAAGGGAAACCTGTTGTGAATGGGGACCTCATCTTGGCCTTGGACCAATTGGTTCAGGATAATGACGTGGTTGTCTATTAGAAAAGGTAACAGGGCATGCCAGAGTAAACCACTCAGAGTAGGGAATGACCTAGCTGATCAGATAGCAAAAGAAGGTGCTTCATCAGGGGAACCTTGGATATGTGACCAGCTTGTATCCACCCCTGTTGCAGTTATCACATGACAGCAGACCAAATTTCTAGCAGACAATCCGGTGCTGCAGTGGTTTGCTGATGAACCCTCATTTGATCTAATACCATGCAACAGGAGGATCCAGTCATTGGGAAGTTCTGCGGATCCCAAGAAGAATCCTATCACTTAAGTGGACATTGAGGCTGATGAGGAGTTAAGAGTATAATATGCCACACAAGGAATGTTTCAAATGGACAAAGGACTGCTTGTGTGGTTAAGCCATGGAGGAATCCATCAGTGGGTAGTCACTCTATATTATCGACAGCTAATGCTACAACATACACATGATGAGCCTTGTGCTGGGCATCGGGGAGGTCGGGTTACCTATGAAACATTAAGACAGGTGGCCTACTGGCCCCATATGTATCAAAACATGAAAGTTTACACCCAAGGCTGTTTGATCTCTGCACCTTTCCATTGGGCTACCCTCAGAAGCAAGGGCATAACTATGCCCTGGTCTGACATACAGATCGACTGGATAGGACTGGTGGTTTGGTGGAAATCAATACATACTTACTGTCTATGCATTCACCAAGTGGATTGAGTGTTAGCCTGTACCTAATTGCACTGCAGAAACAGCTGTTCTTCTCATCAACCATGTATTTAGTTGGTGGAATTTACCTATACGCACCAACTCTGACCAGGGACCCCATTTCACTGGTAAGGTGATTCAACATCTGTGGAAATTTCTAGGCATCGAAAATAGATATAATATTGCTTACCATCTTCAGTCCTCAGGTCAGGTGGAAAGAGTAAACAAAACTGTGGTTGATGTACTTAAGTATGTCTCCACCTCTGGTAAAGATTGGGATATGAAATTACCATTGGTGTTAAAGGCTATCAGATGCACACCTCACCATTCCACAGGCCTGTCACCATTTGAAATGATATGATGATAAGTAGGGAAATGACTCTGCCCATCCACCTACTATATTGAACACAGGTTAACCTCACTAGCGCCACCACTGCCTATGGGTTCATCACCCAATTACACCAACACCTGTAGGCAGCCTATTCCTTTGCACAAAGGAATCTTGAGAGGGCAGCCCGAGGATGAAAATCCTATTACGATCTAAAATATATTGCAAAAGAATATCAAGTTGGTGATAATTACAAGAAAGAGGGAGGTAAATCTTGTAAATTTTTACCTAGCTGGAATGGCCCATACCAAATTGTTGATAAGACCTGTAGCCTATCTACTCTGCATTAGAAAGGCTAGTGATGAGGAAAGTATACTGAAGTGGGTCCATATTAATCAGCTTAGGCCATATCATTCTAGAAAGCTCACTGCCATCCTGGGCAAGGAAGAAAATGAGGAAAATATTGTGCTTGATGAATAACCATTATATTTGTTTTCCAAGGAAGTCGAACCACAGAGACCATAGATCATTGGAAGAAGGAAATTAATGGTAGTCCATAATATCAGGTCCATGTACATCACTAATCCTATTCTATTCTGTCTTGTTCTAGATCACAAACAGAAAACTAGTACCATCATTTCATGATTTAGGCTTACGGCTCCTGTGGAGGGGGTATGTGTGTGGCAAGTTTACATTAATTTACTAATTCTCTGGCCGGTCCCTAGTGTTGTACCGTTAAGGACAGCATTATTGTTGCTTCCCTTGTGGTTTTAGTTTCCTTCAGTTTTGTCCATGTGTGTGATAATTGGTTTTATTTTATGCTATAGTAAATAAACCATGGTTCACTATTTTTGGTTTTGACAATGGCCATTGCATCTTTGGTCTTATGCATTATTTTTGGTTTTATGATTTTGCAACAAATAAATCAAGTCTTGGCTCACTTTTATTTATTTTAGTTACATTTGTACCCCGCGCTTTCCCACTCATGGCAGGCTCAATGCGGCTTACATATACAGGTACTTATTTGTACCTGGGGCAATGGAGGGTTAAGTGACTTGCCCAGAGTCACAAGGAGCTGTGCCTGAAGTGGGAATCAAACTCAGTTCCTCAGGACCAGAGCCCACCACCCTAACCACTAGGCCACTCCTCCACTTTTATACCTTAAGATCTAAAAACATATATGCTTATGTTAAAAACTGTCGTGCACCTTTTGGAAATTCCAATTCAAGTTCAAAATATGCATGCATTTCAAATTTGTTATTATATCCACAACTCGTGGAAACAGATTTGTTCTCCTAACCAAGTATGTACACAAATATCTCCTAAAAAAAGGAGGGCATAAGGTACCAGTTTCCTCTCTACATCACTCATATACAGGATTAGTTAGGTACATAAACACTTTCATACCTGTTTTTCTTAGGAATTATACTGACCTTTTCATTATACATATCTGCTCTTACTTATGATATCTACTACTACTACACAGCGCTGTACACTTGAACATGAAGAGACAGTCCCTGCTCGACAGAGCTTACAATCTAATTAGGACAAACAGGACAAATAAGAGACAAGGGAATTACTAAGGTGGGGTTGATAAAATAAGGGTACTGAACAAGTGAGTAAGGGCTAGGAGTTAAAAGCAGCATCAAAAGGGTGGGCTTTTAGCCTAGATTTGAAGATGGCCAGAGATGGAGCTTGATGTACCGGCTCAGGAAGTCTATTCCAGGCATATGGTGCAGCAAGATAAAAGGAATGGAGTCTGGAGTTAGCAGTGGAGGAGAAGGGCGCAGATAAGAGAGATTTACCCAGTGAACGGAGTTCCCGGAGAGGAATGTAGGGAGAGATGAGAGTGGATTGGTACTGAAGAGCTGTACAGTGAATGCACTTATAAGTCAATAAGAGTAGTTTGAACTGTATGCGGAAATGGATAGGGAGCCAGTGAAGTGACTTGAGGAGAGGGCTAATATGAGCATAGCAACACTGGTGGAATATAAGTTGTGCAGTAGAATTTTGAACAGATTGAAGAGGAGAGAGATGGCTATGTGGGAGACCTGTGAGAAGCAAGTTGCAATAGTCTAAGCGAGAGGTGATAACAGTGTGGATAAGGGTTCTGGTAGTGTGCTCAGAAAGGAAAGGGTAAATTTTGGTGATATTATAGAGAAAGAAATGGCAGGTTTGAGCAGTCTGCTGAATATGTGCAGAGAAGAAGAGAGGAGTCAAAGATGACCCCAAGGTTATGAGCTGATGAGACAGGGAGGATGAGAGTGTTATCCACAGAAATAGAGAATGGGGGAAGAGGAGAGGTTGGTTTAGGGGGAAAGATAAGAAGCTCAGTCTTGGTCATGTTTCGTTTCAGATGGCGGTGAGACATCCAGACAGCAATGTCAGACAGGCAGGCTGATACTTTGACCTGGATTCCTGCTGAGGTTTCTGGTGTGGAGACGTAGATCTGG
This sequence comes from Microcaecilia unicolor, assembly GCF_901765095.1. NCBI lineage: Eukaryota > Metazoa > Chordata > Amphibia > Gymnophiona > Siphonopidae > Microcaecilia > Microcaecilia unicolor. The sequence goes on from NC_044036.1 coordinate 234,802,046, forward strand.
GAGTCATCAGTGTAAAGATGATACTGAAAACCATGGGATGAGATCAGAGTACCAAGGGAAGAAGTATAGATGGAGAAAAGAAAAGGTCCCAGGACAGATCCCTGAGGTACACCAACTGACAGTGGGATAGAAGTGGAGGAGGATCTACCAGAGTATACACTAAAAGTGCGATGGGAGAGCTAAGAAGAAAACCAGGAAAGAACAGAGCCCTGAAATCCAAGTGAGGACAGCGTATCAAGCAGTAGGCTGTGATCAACAGGGTCAAAAGCAGCAGATACATCGAGAAGGATGAGGATAGAATAGAGACCTATGGATCTGGCCAGGAACAGGTCATTGGAGACTTTAGCAAGCGCTGTTTCAGTTGAATGAAGAGGGCAAAAGCCAGATTGAAGTGGATCAAGAATAGCTTGAGATGAAAAAGTCAAGACAACGGTGGTTAATAGCACGTTCAAGTATCTTGGATAGGAAAGGGAGATGGGGCAATAGTTGGAAGGACAGGTAGGGTCCAATGAAGGTTTTTTTTAGGAGTGGTGTGACTACAGCATGTTTGAAGGCATCAGGAACAGTCGCAGTGGAAAGTGAAAGATTGAGGATATGACAGATAAAATGGATGACAGTAGGAGAGATAGTGTTAACTAGATGGGTAGGAATAGGATCAGAGGAACAGGTAGTTAGTTTTGAGGAGGAAAGAAGATGTGCAGTTTCCTCTTCAGTGATTTCAGAAAAGGAAGAAAATGAGGCAGGGGTTGCAGGGTTGAGAAAATGGACTAAGGGAAGGAGAGGTGGAGGTGACTGGTTGAGAATTCAAGTTTAATCTTGTGAACCATATCATGAAAATACTCAGCCAGAGTCTGGGGAGAAAGTGAAGGGGGAGTTGGAGGTGAAGGCACTTTGAGGAGAGAGTTCAGTGTGGCAAAGTGACGTCGAGGGTTTGAGCCAGGAGAATTTGTCAACTGGATGTAATAGTCCTGTTTGGCAAGCAAAAGAGCAGACTGGAAAGTCAGCAAGAATTTAAAATGTATGAAGTCAGCATGGGCATGAGATTTTAGCCAAAGGCGTTCAGCAGAGCGGGCACAGGAACGTAAGTAGTGGATTCTAGAGATCAGCCAAAGCTGGTGTTTGGAACACCTTACAGAACAGAGAATGGGAGGAGCAAGAGTATCCAGAGCAGAGGAGAGAATAGTATTATAAGAAGAGACAGCCTTATTGACAGACTTGGATAACATAGTGGTAGAGAAGAGATTTGAAACATTGGAGGACAGAGTAGAAGGGTCAATGTATTGGTTAAGATTGGACGGGACTGGGGAGGAGGGTGTTTAAGTGTAAAAGTTATCAGATGATGGTCCGAGAGGGGAAAAGCTGAGGCACAGAAACTGAAGACTGAGCAGTTTAAGAAGAGGATATGATCAAGACAGTGGCCATTCTGGTGAGTAGGGGTAGTGGAGCATAGTTGAAGACTGAAAGAGGATGTTAAACTGAGAAGCATAAGAGTCAGAGGGATCATTAGCATGAATGTTGAAATCCCCAAGAATGAGCGAAGGAGATGAAGGTTCAAGAAAGAAGGAAAGCCAGGCATCAAAGTCAGTGAGAAAGGAAGAAAGGGACTTACCAGGGGGTCGATAAATGACTGCTACTCTGAGAGGCAGAGGAGTGAATAGACGGATGGAGTGGACTTCGAAGGAAGAAAAGCAGTGAGACTGAGGTGGAAGAAGAGGTTGAAATCTACAAGAGGGTGAAACTAGTAGCCTGACACCACCTCTGTGGCCAACTGGGTGAGGAGTATGGAAGAAAAGATAACCTCCATAGCATAGGGCTGCGATTGAAGCAGAGTCTTCAGAGTAAAGCCAAGTTTCAGTTAGGGCAAGCAGATGGAGAGTTTGGGAGATAAAGAAGTCATGGATGTAGGAAAGTTTGTTGCAGACAAGCGGGCATTCCACAGAGCGCAAGAGAAAGGCAGGGAAGGAGGGGGGAGGAGAGGAACAGAAATTAGATTGGAGATATCACGGTGTGACCTGCACAAATAGGATGAGAGCTGATGTGGAGGACCAGGATTGGGATTAATGTCCCCAGCGGAGAGCAGAAGAAGGAGTAAGAGAGTACGGAGAAGAGTAGGAGAGGTACGACGACAGCAACGAAGGCGAGATGTACTCCCATAGAAAGGAGATGGATGAATAGAAGGAAGGAAATGTTTAAGGTTGAGAGCTGAGAAAAAGGAAGAGGAAAAAAGAGATGGTGAGATGATCAATACAGATGGTGGACAATGTGTTCCTGCAGTGTACAGTGGTTTAAGATAGAGAAACAAATTAGGAAGGGACAGTGCCAAGAAGAAAAAGTGTACTGGAGCCATAAGTAGTAACTGGGAGAAAAATAGATGTAAAGAGAAAAATGCCCTGCGCCGTTAGGCGCGCGGCACCTAGAGCGGAGGCCCTGAGTGGATCAGTGGACCTGGGAGTCACCCCGGAGAAGGCTGTAAAGGATATGCAGATGAGCTGCAAGTCCTCCACAGCACCTGAAAGCCAGCCGGTGGTAGTGCTGGGCACCTCTCAGCTGAGGAAAGGCTTACCTCCTTTCTTCTGCTGGTTATATTCCCCTCTATGCAGCCTAGCATCCTTCTGGCCACAGCCATCATTTCTTCACCTTCAGATCCTCGGACACTATCACCCCAAGGTTCCTCTCCTGAGTCGAGATTACCAATCTCCCCCCTCCTCTCTGATATCTCTGTTTTTTTTTCTGAGAAGTTCTGAGAGAAAAGAACATTTCTCTGGTAAGAGAACATTATTTTGCTCTGTGCTTTGGGAACTTAAAGATTGGGGTTTAAAGGAGGAATTGTAGGTTATTGATAGGAAGAAAAAAAAGGAAAAAAGCAAACTTTATCAACTAGTCTCTATACGCTTTCTCCCTAGTTATAATACTTGAACTTTGCACCACAGCATTAACAATAGCCTCTAAAAGGCACAGCAGGACTTAGTTCAGTATTCATTCCCACCCTTAGCACAACTCTTCAATTACAGTCATTATTCTAATTAGGATAACAAGAGGAGTGTTTTCATTAGTTTTAATTACATCTTTATTGCTTTTAATTATATTTAGCTAGTTTCTGGGAAGCAAACACTAAATAAATTACACATTATACCATATAATCTTAAGCTTCTTTATATTCATCTAATATCCCTAGTACCTGAAGTAGTTTTAAGATGCAGACAACCGTTCAGCAGCAAGAGGGGTGCTATCCAGTCTTTTGCATTGAGTGTCACATGTATGATTATCTCCCAGTTGGTGAGAGGTTACATGTGTGTGCTAGTTGCAAAGAGCTCCTAGCTCACAGAGAACGAGTCCATTCTCCTGAGGCTAGAGAAGCAGACTTGAAGGAGCTGAGGGATACACAGAGATACATAGAGGAGGCCTACAGCGACGTTGCAGAGAAGTCCCACCTCCAGTCTGGCAGCCCCTGTGCTGCCTTGGAGGAGAGAGGCCTTCTAAATGGAGAGCATCACCCTGGTGAAGCTGGAAATAATCCTTTAGTCAGGACCAGCCCACCAAGGGATGCAATATCCTCTCATAATGAGGATGTGTCTCCAGGAGTTTCTGCCCAGGAGGAAAGGGTTAGTACAGCTGCTGTTGTTGGTGGTGATTTGATTACTAGGCATGTAGATAGCTGGGTGGCTGGTGGACATGAGGATCGCCTGGTGACTGCCTGATGCAAAGGTGGTGGACTTCACATGTTACCTAGATAGGATTTTAGATAGTGCTGGGGAGGAGCCGGCTGTCTCGGTACATGTAGGTATCAATGACAAAGGAAATGTGGGAGGGAGGTTCTGGAAGCCAAATTGAGGATCCTAAGTAGAAAGCTCAAATCCAGATCCTCCAGGGTAGCATTTTCCGAAATGCTCCCCATTCCACATGCAAGGCCCAAGAGACAGGCAGAGCTCCAGAGTATCAATGCATGGATGAGACAATGGTGCAGGGAGGAGGGTTTTAGATTTGTTAGGAACTGGGCAACATCCTGGGGAAGGGGGAGCCTATTCCGAAAGGATGGGCTCCACCTTAATCATGGTGGGACCAGGCTGCTGGAATTGGCATTTAAAAAGGAGATAGAGCAGCTTTTAAACTAGAAACTGGGGGAAGGCCAACAGTTGCTCAAAAGCGCATGGTTCGGAACAAGGTATCTTTCAAATATATCACTAAAACAGGGAAGACAGGGTTTCTTGATAGTGAGGTTGCAAAAGAAACCATAGTAGATCAGGTATCCTGAAATAAAAATCTGACAAAAGATTACAAATTAACACTGTCAACTACTGAGCAAGATGTAAAAGGAACAGTAAACAGTTTGAAATGTCTATATGTGAATGCCAGAAGCCTAAGAAATAAGATGGGAGAGGTAGAACATATTGCACTAACTGAAAAATTAGATATAATAGGCATCTCTGAGACTTGGTAGAAGGAGGATAACCAGTGGGAAACTGTCATACCAGGGTACAAATTATATTGTAGTGATAGGGTAGATCGAATTAGTGGAGAAATAGCATTGTATGTTAAGAAGAACATTGAATCAAATAGACTAAAAATTCTATAGGACATGAAACACATCTTGGAATCCCTATAGATTGAAATTCCATATGTAAAGGGGAACAGGACAGCGATAGGAGTGCACTACCGTCCACTTGGCCAGGATGAAGAGTCAGATGTAGAAATGTTATCAGAAATTAGGGAGGCTAACAAAATGGGGAACAAGATGATAATGGTTAATTTCAATTACCCCGATATTGACTAGACAAATGTAACACCAGTGAAAGCTAGAGAGGTGAAATTCCTTGATGGAATCAAGGACTGCTTTATGGAGCAGCTTCTTCAGGAGCCAACAAGAGGAGGAACAATTCTAGACCTAGTCCTTAGTGGAGTGAATGATCTGGTGGAGGAGGTAATGGTGCTTGGGACTCTTGATAACAGTTCTGGAGTAAGTAAAATAAACACAGGAAATCCAATAAGTTAACATTTAACTTTCAAAAAGGAGACTATGATAAAAAGAGAAAAACAGTGAAAAAAAAAACTTAGAGAAGCAGCTGTGAAGGTCAAAAATTTACATCTGGCGTGGTTGCTGTTCAAAAGTACCATCCTGGAAGCCCAGACCAAATATATTCAGTCTATTAAAAAAGGAAGAAGGAAGCCCAAACGACAGCCAGCATGGATAAAAAGTAAGGTGAATGAAGGTATTAGAGCTAAAAGAAAATCATTCAGAACATGGAAGAAGGATCTGACTGAAAATAATAGGAAACAACATAAAGAATGGCAAATCAAATGCAAAGGATAATGAAGGCAAAGAGAGACTTTTAAAAGAAGTGTACATTGGAAGCAAAAACGCATAGTAAAAACTTTTTTAGGTATATTAAAAGCAAGAAGCTGGCAAAAGAATAGGTTGGACCGCCAGATGACCAAGGGGCACTCAGGGAAGACAAGGCCACAGCGGACAGATTAAATGAATTCTTTGCTTTGGTTTTCACCAAGTAAGATTTGGGACAGATATCGGTACCAGAAATGGTATTCAATGATGGCGAGTCAGAGAAACTGAATCAAATCTCTGTAAACCTGCAAGATGTAATGGGGCAATTTGACAAATTGATGAGTAGCAAATTGCCAGGACCAGATGGTATATATCCCAGAGTACTGATAGAATTGAAAATTGAACTCAAGTGCAGACCTATTGTTAGTAATATTGTGACAAGGCTAGCACCCAGGGCCCCACAGAGAAGCAGCCAATCCCCGAACTACGATCCCCAGAAGCCCTTACAAGAAGGGGAGAGGAGGGTAGCCCCAAAAAGGTGGAGCGGATTTCCAACCCCAGCAGGGGGAGCCCTGGCTCAGAGCAAGGTGAGCCAGTTACTCCCATTCCCACTAGAGGGAGGAGAGATGAAGCTCAGTTCCCTTGGCTGCATCACCAGTATAAAATTCCCCCCAGCTGTGAGAGGGGGAGGGCAGATTTCCTGGAGGCTCCCAGCCACCGGGAGAGGAGACTGATCGAGAGAGAATCCATGGAGTACGAGGAGGGAAAGAGCCTGCCACTGGAGCTTCCCTGGGGGGAAGAGCAAGCTACCGTGGAGTGGGAGAATACAAATGCTGCCCTGTCCAGCGCATGAAGGCAGTGGGGGAGGCCACAGAGATTGCGGTGCTGTGAGTGGGAGGAAAATTGCCAGCCCTGCTCACTACAGGGTCCCCTCTGTGCTGTGAGGAGGACAGGTGAATTGAGTATTGTTTTCATATGACTGTTTGTGAAAGTGTTTGAACTATTGTGATGTACAGACAAGCAGGATGAACTTTTACTGAGCCCTTCTGAGGGAGAGGGGAAGGTAGTGCCAAGGAAGTGGGCCTGAACTGTTAAGGAACTAAATGTTTGCTGGAGGTTTGAACCAGGCCTGAACCATTTTTATAAACTGCATTTTGATGTTGGAAGTGGAACTGAATTGAGAATAAAACACTTTGACAAAGTACCTCATAAAAGACTCCAGAGGAAATTGGAAAGTCATGGGATAAGAGGTAGCGTTCTACTGTGGATTAAAAACTGATTAAAGGATAGAAAACAGAGAGCAGGGTTAAATGATCAGTATTCTCGATGGAGAAGGGTAGTTAGTGGGTTCCTGTCAGGTTCTCAAGGCAGAACCAGAATTTGTGAGCCCTTGGACCACTGCCGAGGAGCGGCAGAGCCAGGCAAGACCACCCTGGAAACGGATACAAGGAAGAGCAGAACTGGAACTCCGGACTGGAGTAGTAACTGAGGCGGGCAAACTATTTCAGGCAGAACAGGAACTGCTTCACCTGTGCTTGACCACCGTTCCTCAGGAGTTGAGCCCCTGAGTGCAGGTGGCCGGCAGGACAGGGCAGGAACTGAAGGCCCAGAGGACCCCCCTCTGGGTCTAGGATACACGAGGGAGGCTTGGCTAGGCACTAGACTAGGACTGAAGGCTGCCACGCTGCCACTAGGCAAGAACACAAGACAGACTAAGCGGACAGGGTAAACACAAAGGCTAGGCTGAAGCAGGGGCTCGGATATACATACAAGCTTGGCAGAAGCAGAGGTTAGGAGGTACATACAAGCTTGACAGACGCAGGGGTCCGGACATACATACAAGCTTGGCTGAAGCGGATTCAGAATATGCAGACAAGCTTGGCAGAAACGGGGTTCAGAATAAGCATGCAAGCTTGGCAGAAATGGGGTTCAGGATATACATGCAAGCTTGGCAGAAACAGGGTTCAGGATATACAGGCAAGCTTGGCAGAAACAGGGTTCAGGATTAACACACAAGCTGGGCAGAAACAGGAAACAGGATATACACATAAGCTGGGCAGAAGCAGGAATCAGGATATACACACAAGCTGGGCAAAGCAGGGCTCAGGCTATACATACAAGCAGAAGCAGGGTTCAGGATGTACATACAATCTAGGTAGAAGCAGGACTCAGGACAAAGACATAAGCTAGTCAGAAGCAGGATTCAGGAGTTGCATACAAGCTAGGCAGAAGCAGGACTCAGGATATACAACCAAGCTGGGCAGAAGCACACAGAGAGTATCTGGGTTCAGACAATAGTTAGAGACAGGCAGCAGGCAGAGAATAAACCAGGAACTAGCAGAGGTCAGGGCAATGGCTGAAGCTCCAGTAGTTAAAACACAGACTGAGAGCACAGCAATGGCTGAAGCTCAATAGCTCCAAACACAGACAGGGATCAAACAAAGGCTGAAGCTTCAGTAGCTCCCAACACAGACAGGGAACACACAAAGGCTGAAGCTTAAGTGGCTCCAAACACAGAGTGGAGCACCAGAAGGACTAGCAGTCCACAGACACAACAAGCAGAAGGGCAAGAGCCCAAAGCAAGGCTATATAGCAGTGCAACAATACACTGACTAACCTGACGACCTTTTGGCAATGCAAAGGCCCTGAATGCCAGTACAGCACTTCCTTATAAATAGGGTTACCATATGGCTCCAGAAAAAGGAGGACGGATTGAGCCAGCCGGGTTTTACTTCCATTGCTTTCAATGGAAAGCAATTGCTTTCAATGGAAGTAATTGCTTTCAATCGAAGTAATTGCCCATTGCTTGCAATGGAAAGCAATGGAAGTAAAACCCGGCTGGCTCAATCCGTCCTCCTTTTTCTGGAGCCATATGGTAACCCTACTTATAAAGGCTCTCACTGATGATGTCACCTACAGCAGGACAGAAGCAGGGAACACACTGACACCAAAGAAAGGCTTGACACACATAGGAAGTGAGCACACAGGAAGGACAGACAGGAGCCATCTTGGAAGCTGGAACAGAACAGGCGGAAGCCATCTTAGATGCTGGCCAGGCAGGAGCCATCTTGGAAGCTGGAACAGAACAAGCGGAAGCCATCTTAGATGCTGGCCAGGCAGGAGCCATCTTGGAAACTGGAACAGTACAGGCGGAAGCCATCTTGGAAGCTGGCCAGGTAGGAGCCATCCCAGAAGCTGCACTTCGAGGGATCAGGTGAGCAAAACAGGAGTCACGACCATGGACGTGACAGTTCCTTAGGTGTCTGTGTTGGGACTGCAGCTTTTTAATATATTTATAAATGGTCTAGATATGGGAATAACTAGTGAGGTAATTAAATTTGCTGATGACACAAAGTAATTCAAAGTTGTTAAACTGCAAGAGGATTGTGAAAAATTGCAAGATGACCTTACGAGACTGCGCATTCAAAGATTTGGATAGCTTCTTAAAATGGACTTTTTTTTTGTTACATTTGTACCCCGCGCTTTCCCACTCATGGCAGGCTCAATGCGGCTTACATGGGGCAATGGAGGGTTAAGTGACTTGCCCAGAGACTTGGGAAGATCCACTGCTTATTTCTAGGATAATTGTCAAAACAAAAACTGTGCCAACACTCTGTCGAGCGTGTAATATATATCAAAATATTTAAACACACATAAATGCAAGTATGTTTTTAACTTCTTTTGGTTTTATCTTACTCTTTAGTATGTAGAGTGGAGTAGTCTCATATATGTCACACGAAAAAAGGTGGTTTTTTCACCCAATGACTGGGTGTATCACCCGTGTGTATGATCTAATCATTGACTTAACCTCCACCACCCTATTCACTTGCTTTTGTATTAATTCATCTTTCTTTAACAAGACGTGGTAAGCAAAATTTATGCAACACTTAACTTGAGCAGGTTGGTGTGCTCGAAACCCCGACAGGTCCCCGTTTCGTGCTAACTTTGTCAAGGGGGAGTCACCAATTCTAAAGTACAAGGAAGAGATGCACCTAGTGATTACTTCCAACAAAACTATACAAAACGTATTAGTAATATTCTTACTTGCATTTATTTAATTAAAATCGCTGGTGGTTTACCCGGTAACTGCCTCAAGTGAATATAGAGTGTTGCTTTATCTGACTCAAGATGGCGTCGGCGTCTTTTTATTGATGAGCAGCCGCGCCCTCTGGTTGAAAAACGTCATAAGACAACACTTCAAGATAAAAGTCTTCAACAACAACTTCTATCTATGCTGATAGCTAATGACAGATTTATGAGTGTCATGAGCATATTGGGTGTAACTCTCTTTGTATCCATAATAAATACAAAGAGCAAAACAGTGGAAAAATTGTAGAAAAAAATTAGAAAAACAAATTAGAAGAAAAAATTTAAAAGAAAAAATTAAACTGTTGAAACAAGTTATTTCTTTAGAAACAAGTTGTTCCATTGGGAAGAGGTTATTTCCTTCGTAAAAAGTTATTGCCTTAGAAAAAAGTTATTGCCTTAGAAAAAACAACTCCACTGAATGTAAGTATTTAAGCCCCTTGGTTCTATGGTGTCCAATGTAAAAATCCAAAATGTTTCACGTTGTAAGATCTTCCTATTTAAATCACCACCTCTGATAGAAGGGATCACTTGTTCAATTACCATACATTTCAGGTCTTCAATAGTATGTTTTTCGGACATCCAATGTTGAACCATGGGTGCTCCCAAATTTTGGGCTAGAATCCGTGACCGATGTTCAATGAGTCTCTCATGTAAGGACCTGGTCGATTTACCAATATAGTATTTGTCACAGGGGCATTTAATGTAATAAATGATGCCCACAGAACGGCATGTGGTTCTGTGCTTCAATGTGTATGTCCTGTCGTTGTAGACAAAATCTGTACCCTCAATGGTCGTGGGGCATGTTTTGCAACGGGGTTTCATGCACTTAAAATGACCTGGATTTACAGTGTTGTCAGTTGGAACAGTAGGTAAAACCGCAGGACTTAAAATTTCCTTTTGTTACAAGATATACTCCCGGTGGGGAGGCCACTGCAGCCATCATCCGACGCCATTGGGACATCATCAGAGCACATCCAGTGTTTTCAAACTTTAACATCAGGACCGCGTTTTCACGCTCTAAAAATCTCAAAGAAATTTTAAGTCCTGCGGTTTTACCTACTGTTCCAACTGACAACACTGTAAATCCAGGTCATTTTAAGTGCATGAAACCCCGTTGCAAAACATGCCCCACGACCATTGAGGGTACAGATTTTGTCTACAACGACAGGACATACACATTGAAGCACAGAACCACATGCCGTTCTGTGGGCATCATTTATTACATTAAATGCCCCTGTGACAAATACTATATTGGTAAATCGACCAGGTCCTTACATGAGAGACTCATTGAACATCGGTCACGGATTCTAGCCCAAAATTTGGGAGCACCCATGGTTCAACATTGGATGTCCGAAAAACATACTATTGAAGACCTGAAATGTATGGTAATTGAACAAGTGATCCCTTCTATCAGAGGTGGTGATTTAAATAGGAAGATCTTACAACGTGAAACATTTTGGATTTTTACATTGGACACCATAGAACCAAGGGGCTTAAATACTTACATTCAGTGGAGTTGTTTTTTCTAAGGCAATAACTTTTTTCTAAGGCAATAACTTTTTACGAAGGAAATAACCTCTTCCCAATGGAACAACTTGTTTCTAAAGAAATAACTTGTTTCAACAGTTTAATTTTTTCTTTTAAATTTTTTCTTCTAATTTGTTTTTCTAATTTTTTCTACAATTTTTCCACTGTTTTGCTCTTTGTATTTATTATGGATACAAAGAGAGTTACACCCAATATGCTCATGACACTCATAAATCTGTCATTAGCTATCAGCATAGATAGAAGTTGTTGTTGAAGACTTTTATCTTGAAGTGTTGTCTTATGACGTTTTTCAACCAGAGGGCGCGGCTGCTCATCAATAAAAAGACGCCGACGCCATCTTGAGTCAGATAAAGCAACACTCTATATGCACTTGAGGCAGTTACCGGGTAAGCCACCAGCGATTTTAATTAAATAAATGCAAGTAAGAATATTACTAATACGTTTTGTATAGTTTTGTTGGAAGTAATCACTAGGTGTATCTCTTCCTTGTACTTTAGAATTGGTGACTCCCCCTTGACAAAGTTAGCACGAAACGGGGACTTGTCGGGGTTTCGAGCACACCAACCTGCTCAAGTTAAGTGTTGCATAAATTTTGCTTACCACGTCTTGTTAAAGAAAGATGAATTAATACAAAAGCAAGTGAATAGGGTGGTGGAGGTTAAGTCAATGATTAGATCATACACACGGGTGATACACCCAGTCATTGGGTGAAAAAAAACACCTTTTTTCGTGTGACATATATGAGACTACTCCACTCTACATACTAAAGAGTAAGATAAAACCAAAAGAAGTTAAAAACATACTTGCATTTATGTGTGTTTAAATATTTCTAGGATAAACAGCATAAAATGTATTGTACTGTTTTGGGATCTTGCCAGGTACTTGTGACCTGGATTGGCCACAAGGGCTTGATGGACCTTCAGTCTGTCCCAATATGTACTTATATGCACCCCAAGTGCAACACTCTGCATTTCTTGGCATTAAATTTTAACTCAAAATACAAAATATACGAAACATATAACCTAACAATTATCCTTACAAATTTTACACAGTACAGGGAGACTGATTGAAACCTTACAAGAGGATAAGGATATTAAACAAAAAGAAAACATTTTTTAGAGACAAGAGAAGCGTCGGGTTTGTTACAGCTTAAGTAAATTAAAATCCGTCGTGGAGACCTATGGAGGCTTAGGTACCCTTGCATTTAAAAAAGAACGAAGTTGTAAAGAATCGAAGAAATGATATGTCTTATTTTCAAAGTAAACTACACACGGCTACCACACCTCCACATTTACAGGGAAATCTAAGCTGAAATTCAGCCCCCAATTGTATCGTCTCTTGTCTCATCATCAAGAATTTTTTCCTCCGCTCCTGTGTAGATCTAGATACATCCGGGAATATTTGAATTCTTTCTCCCATAAATATCACAGAGGAAATTTGTCTTACATATTGTCTCAAGATAGCTTCTTTATCCATGAGGAAGAAAAAGATATTAGCAAAGTAGATCTAAATTCAACCTCTTCTTGTGATTGCTCAAGCAAAGCCGATACATTCAATGTTTCCACTGCACTTTCCACGGGTATATTATCTTTCTCCTTGGTGTTACAAACAGGCAACAAATAAAGTTTTTGTATTGGGGGAAAGTTAGCCTCAGAATAATGAAATACTTCCTTCAGAAATTTATGAAACAAATCTCTCAATGGGGTATATTTAACATAGGGAAAATTCAAAAACCTCAAGTTCAAATTTCTAACCCCATTCTCCAGATTCTCAATCTTCCTATGCACCAGGTCTGCATTTTGGAGCAGCTTATTTTCTTGTTCTTTTAATTGAGGCAATGAGGCCTCACATTGTTTCAAATTTTTTGCTTGGGAAGTCATTTCAGTCTGGAGAGAGTCTATCCTCAAAGCATTTGCATTTGAACTAGAGAAAAAGGTAAGACAAATTTTATTCAACGATTCCATCGCCCCCCACAAAGACTCCAACGTCACCTTTGCTGGCTTCTCCAAGGGTAGGAGTTGCAGTGCTGGTTCGGGTCGTTTTTCCGCCATCTTCTGGGCGGCACGAACTTCTACCAGGATGTTACCCACGCTACTGCTACTCTTGGGTGTGGATGTTTGGCTCGGTTCTTCGCGGGAAACTCCTGCCAGGGGCAGCGCTGCGCCAAAGGAGTTCTCCTTCCCTGACTCCTCAGCTTCGATACCAAGCTGTTGGGCGGGACTTCCTCCCGCGTCGCTTCCTGCCTCACAAGGCAAACGCGGACTTCGTGGGCTAAGTGATATCTCACTCTCCTGACCGAGGCTCCTCTCCACTTCGGTCTGCAGAATGCCCGCTGGTATAACAGGGACTGTAAAGTCTGTAATCGGAGGTTGCCGTCAAGCAAGGTCTGTGGGGGGTAAGGAGAAACCTCCTCGCACTTTTCCTTTCCTTTTAGGTATAATTTTAGGAAAATAACGGAACTAAGTAAAAAAATCTCTGGAGACAGAAACTCCACGTCCTACCCCGATGCCATCTTGGATCAGTCTCCCAATTGTGGCTTCTAACAGCCTTCAGAACTCCCCCTGCAAGATAAATATGTAATCTAATCTCGACTGTGTGTGATGGGCCCTTGATGTGTGAGTGTAGTCCCTCTCCTTCTGCGTGTAGCAGCCGCCATGGATCTACCATCCCCATGGTTCTGCAAAAAGATTCCTAGATCGACGGGCTACCAGACACCCTCCCCGGTGTCCCCCCAGACCTGTCCAATTCTGGGTCCCATACCTGATTCATATCTCCCACCAGTATGATCGGAAGCTGCGTGTATTTCTGACACTTTGCAAGTAGTTGTGAGAAAAAATCCCTTTCCTGCGTTGCTGGCACATATGTGGCTATTATTAGCACCTCCCTCCCTTGCAGACTGATTTTTATTCCTATGTATATGCCCTCTCCATCTTTAAACAATAGCTTCGCGTGGCAGGCCAGAGATCTGTGTAGCAAAACCGCCACTCCTCCTCTCCTTCCTATTCATCCATGTGAATTTCTCCCTCTCCCTTGCATTCCAATCATATTCAGACTTCCCCCTCTCCCTTTCATTCCATTCATGGGCATTTCCCGCTCTCGTCCTCCTATTAAAGTAGAGCCTTTCCCCATCTCCCTGCCCTTTCATTCCATCCATATGCATTTCCTCCCCTCTCTTCCATTCATATACAGCCTTTTCTCTTCTCCCTTCCCTGCCCTTCTGTCCAAGTGCAGCATTTCCCCCTCTCCCCTTTATTATGTAGCCTTTCCCCCTCTCTCTTTCTTGCTCTCCTGTCCAAGTCTAGGCTCTCCAGCAGCTCTGCAGCTTCTTTCCCTCTGCCAGTTCCTGCCCACATGACAACAGGAAGTTGAGACAAAAGAAAGGACACCCGGGCTGCCTAGAGAGAGCCTGATGTAAGCAGTGTCGGCAGCCCAGCAAAGACGGAAGTTTGTAGGGCCTGTGCATGAGGGAATAGACAGAGATGGGAAAGGACGATGCCAGACATGCAGCAGGAGGAAACAGGGAGGGAAGAGGGAAGTATGGAGGTAATGCTCATTTGCCAATTGTGAGGTGGCAAAGGGGGGTAACTATGATTTGGGGGGCATCTGCCCCCCTTTGCACCCCCGTAGCAATGCCTATGCCCTCAGCCATCTCTTCTCCAAGCTGAAGAGCCCTAGCCTCTTTAATTTCCTCATAGGAAGTTGTCCCACCCTCTTTATCATTTTCATTGCACTTCTCTGTACCTTTACTAATTCTGTTATGGTGCTCTTTTTCAAAGCCCATAGACTAACAAAGCTACATAGTAACCTATGGAACTTTGTGCTTTAAAAATGTGCCCCTATATCTTTCTAGTATTGGAGGTGTGGTCATGCCATGAAGCAATACAAAGGTATTATAATATTATCCATTTTGTTCTCCAGTCCCTTCTTAATAATTCCTAACATTCTATTTGCTTTCTTAGCCACCACTGCACACTGAGCAGAGGGTATCAATGTATCATCACTGATGACACCTAAATCCTTTTCCTGAGCGGTGACTCCTAATATAGCTATGGTTCCTCTTCCATACATGCATCATTTTGCACTTGCTCACATTAAATGTAATTTGTCATTTGGATACCCAGTCTCCCAGTCTCATAAGGTCCTCTTGTAATTTTTCACAATCTTCTTGTGATTTAACAACTCTGAATAACTTTGTATCATCAGCAAATTTATCAACTCACTCACTCCCGATTCTAGATCATTTATAAATATGTTTATAAACTACTACTACTACTGCTAATCATTTCTATGGCACTACAAGATGTATGCAGCACTGTACACTTGAAATGTACACAACACGGACCCCTGGGAAACCCCACAGTTTATCCTTCTCCACTGAGAATATCAACCATTTAACCCTACTGTTTTCTAACTTTTATTATTAAACTCTTTTTATTAGAAAGAAACATATAGAACTGCACTACTTGAATAAACATATCAACAGTATCCTCCCCCCTCCCCAGCCCAATAACATTCCACACAAATGAGTACATCAAATTAGTTAGGAAAACAAAAAAAACAACCAAGAACAGTCCAGCTCCCCAGAATGCTAAGAATCGCTTCTGGCATTATATAGAGAGACAAGACCCAAATGATTCCCCCAACATCAAGGAATAAAGTTTAATCCTCCAATACCAGACAGAAGGTGGGTAATATTATAATCAGTAATTTAGAATACATTTCTTCCCTAAAATACAGGATTTACATAGTAACATAAGAATTTATCTCCAGATGTACATAGCCACATGACTCCCATACTACCCAGAAAAACCCCTTCAGCAGAGACTCAGAGATGATAGCCCACTGTAAATATCTAAACAAAGCTGCCCAGAATGCCCTGATTGGATGACACTGCCAAAGGCCATGAAAAAAGGAATTATGCTTCACCTGATATTTCCGGCTATAGGGAGTATCTGTACAGCTCACTAAAAAGGTTCTGTGTTGAGAAAAATAGGCCCTATGAAGAGTGCACTATGAACCAGCCAAGGAATCGGCCAAACAGCATCAAATATACAAAAGGCACGGGACGCCCCAGATCCCGTTCCCACAACTCCACCAACCTGGAGGAGTCCCGAGAGGGCGTACCTTTAGTTAGTTCCCCATAAAACTAAGAAACAGAGACTTGTTCCAATGCATCCCCTGACAAAAAAATCACGCAACTGAACCCCAAACCGAAGGGTCAAACTCTGCCATGGTAAAGAGGCCAAATAATGTGATAACTGCATATAAGCAAACCTATCCACCAAACTTGAACCACATCGTTGCTGCAAGTCAGGGAACATGAGAAAATGTCCCATCCTCCTTTATTAAGTTTTCTAAGAATAAAATGCCATTTACCTGCCATTGCTTAAAGGTACCTGTCGCCATCCCCGCATGAACTCTGCACTGCCCACCAAGGGAAGCAAAATACTATTAGTGGGCATCTGATGCCACCTCGATAACAGCTTCCACCACAAAGCCCACAAGGGGCGAAACAATAAGCTATGATGTATCCCAATGGGCAATCATCCCAAATTGGCATGAAAAAGATAGTTAAAAAGCCAAGGATGAAAAAATGATCTCTCAAGCTCAACAACCATTAAAGGGGCAGTGCTCAGAATCTCTCAAGTGACAAAAGAGACAAGCCTGATTATCTAATTTCAAGTCCAGAACCCCCATATCACCCTGTCTCCAGGAGCCAATCATGGAATTCCACCCTATTTTAGGCTTCCTCCCTCCCCAAAAGAACCATGTCACAAGGTATTGGAGAGCCCGAAGATCTTTACGTAACAAACAGTGGGGCAGAGTCTGTAACATAGAGCCACCATGGGAAGAGCACCATGCAATACAGATTAATTCTTCCCAATAAAGACAGAGGCAAACCATGCCAGTGAGCCAACTGATCCTGGGTATTGCAAAGCAACTTATCCACACTTAATCTACAAAGTGAAAAGTGGACACCCAAGTACCAAAAAGATCCATATGCTCTATGAAGAGGGCCCTGTCGAAGTGGTACAGAGGATGCCAATGCTTCCGATTTGGCCAAATTGAGTTTGAAACCCCAAAAGTCACTATATTCCCGGTAGCTTTCTAGTAATGCGGGAAGATAGAAACGGGGCTCAGGAACACTAGCAGGTCATCCGCAAAGGCTGCCAACTGAAAAACCTGAGTACCAATGAGCACTCCCCAAATCTCAGGGTTGCCTTGAATTTCCCAAAGCAGTGAATCAAGGACAATAGGCATCCTTGGCGTGTACCCCTACAAATAACAAAAGGGATTTACAGCAACCCATTATCATAAATCTACACTTGTGGGTCAGTGTACAATGCCTTCACTGCGTTAACCATCCAGGCCATAAGATGTCAAGACACCGAAGAGGAACCCCCATCCCACCCTATCAAAAGCCTTTTCAGCATCAAAGCTGATGAGTAGACCAGGCGTTTTCAAAGCCACTAAAATCTGTTGCATGTTTTTAGAAATCATGCAATCATAGGTAAAACCCAACTGTTGCTGTGCCACTAATGCAGGCAACACCTCGGCCAGCCTATTGTCCAGAATTTTCGCCAGCAATTTGGCCTCACAAGGTAATAAAGATATTAGGCTGTTGGATTCAGGGCAATCTGGCACCTTCCCAGGCTTCAATAATATCACAATTTGGGCTAAAGTTAACGATGGAGGCAAATGACCGCTCAGAACGATGGTGTTAAAAAAATGGAAGTCAGGATGGGACCATCTCTTCCTTCAAAAATTTATAAAATTCACTCTGTAAGCCTTCTGGGCCCAGTGCTTTCCCAAATGGGCTCTGCTGAATTGCCCACTCAACCTCCTCCACCTTGAAGGGTGCATTAAGCATAGCCTCATCAGAATCCAATAGTTGAGGCAGGTCTATACTTGATAAATGTCTCACTATCCAATTCTAAGCCCTTAGACAGGGAGTAAAGATAAGCAAAGATTTTTTTTTTCAAAATGTCATCAATAGCCTGATCAGTATGTGCCAGTTCTCCCCTAGAATCCCTCAATGCAGCTATTTTACTCGGACCTGCAGTTCACCTAACCAGCCTAGCAAGCAAGCTTCCACTTTTATTTGCAAATTTATATAGATTATATTTATAATACCCTATGGCTTTCTTTGCCCTCTGATGTAGGAGCTCATTCAATGTCTGTTGAGTCTCCAGTAGCTGAGTCCTAAGGTGCATAGAAGGATTAGATTTTACATGAGATTTTATTATTTATAACTTGCCCATATCTAGGGTGAGGTACAATCTATACTCATAAAAATACATAACACATACTACACAAAATTTTACAAACAAAACCCAACTTAATAAACCTCAATGACCATAAACAAAAAGTTCAAAATATCAGCCATATACTTAAACAGCAGAGGTAGAGAAAGCCAGACACATCGGATATCTCTTTAATTTGTGCTTAAATGTCAGCACATAGGTTTCATGCTTCAATCCAGCTGGAAAACGATTCCATTCAAAAGGTCTGGCAATCAAAAAGGACCCTTTCCTTGTCATATCTAAATGAAATTGACTCATAGCAGTTACAATTAGATTTCCAGCATTCATTGTTCGCAACTGTCACGGTTGTGGCCGTGCCCTTATGTCCAGATCTACTGTTTCTTTGTATCTAGCTCTGTGACCTCTCCAGTCTGCCTTTTTTCCTGTTAGCCAAGCCTCGCTTTGGTGTCCCTGAAGCCAAACCTCGCTTTGGTCTCCCTGCTTCTGCTTTATTTCCTACTTGTGACATCATCAGCCTACTCCTTCATAAGGATCCAGAGAGCTTTCCTGAGTTGCCTTTGCAACAGGTCTATTTTCTCCTTTTCTTGTTGTACTGTTTGATTCTGAGAGAACTGGTCTTCTTGTTAAGCTGTGTCTCTGGGCACAGCCTTGAGCCCTGTGTGTGTGGTTTTGGTTTGAATCTGTATGGATTACTTTCCTGTTAAGTTTGCTCTCAAGCAAAGCCCTCTTCTGTTTCCCTGTGTGTGTGTGGTTCTGGTTTAAACCTGAATGGATTACTTCCTTGTTATCTAGGCTCTCCAGCATGTCTGTTCTGTTTCCTTGTGTGGTTTCCCTTGTTACCATTCACTGTTCAGAGAGCCAGTTGTTGCCAGCCCAGCTGCTTTCCTTGATTACTTTGCTTCCCCAGCCTAGCTGCTTTCCTTACCTTGCTTCCATGCAGCTGTGTGTGCTCTGTCTGCTCTGTCTCTGCCTGCCTTTCCTTTCCCTACCTGGCCATGGGTGCTGGCTGAGTTCTGGTAAGAACATTGTTTGTTTTTCCCTTTGCTTTAAACCTTTGACAGCAGTGTAAGCCCTGCTTCTTTCTGATGTGCTTTAGAAGCAGCCCTTCCCTTTAGCCTGCTTTAACTCTTTGTCTGCTGTGTTTGCCTCCTGATTCTTGTGAGCATTGCTCCTTATCTGATTTGTGTATGTAAAGGCAGCTTTCTCTGTTTGCTTGCTTTCCCTTTGTCTCTAGTGTCTGTTATTTGACTCTGTGGCCCAGCCTTGTGCATTTTTATGAGTGGCTTCCCTTTACCCTTGAGTGCTGTGTGGCACAGCCTTGTGTATTCTTATGAGTGGCTTCCCTTTACCTTTGAGTCCTGTGTGGCCAGCCTTGTGTATTCCTATAAGTGGCTTCCCTTTATCCTTGAGTGCTGAGTGGCACAGATTTGTGTATTGTAAGGAGGAGGTAGAGGGAAGGCAGAGAAGAGCTTACAGGGGCAGTAAACGAGGAAAGGAGAAGCACCCTCTGATGGGAAAAGGAGGTAGGAGACTTCTGAGAAGAAAAGAGAACTACAGAGCCCAGCAGCACTTGCAAGGGAGGAGGGAACAAGAGAAACAGCACCACAACTCCCAGCAGGTAGTAGAGTCAGGAGGTGATTGGGAGATGGAGGATAATCAGATGGAGGAGCAGCACCTGGGAGAGAGGGGGGGAAGACTCCATGGAGTGGAAGGAGATTGAACTGGGGGAAGAAAGTCAAAGGAAAGGAGGTGGTGAGGAGCAAATGGAGTTCTTTTGATCAGGACAAAGGAAGGTGTGAAAAGAAAGAAATGGCATAGAGGGAAGCCAGAGCTTTGGGGGCCGCTGAGTGACAGTGCCTAGTGGCGGTCTGATTTCATGGAACTGTAGGGACTAAGTACCTGAAGGAGGTCGGTCTGAACATTTTGTGGGAGGTTGTCAGAGTGCTGGTGTCTGGCAAGCGAGGGTGGTGAAAATGCCTCTACCTCATAGGCAGTAGGAGAAAGGAGAAGAGGAATCGACTGAACCACAGGTTTATCCCAAGTCATTAGCTAATTCTAAAACTGAACTGTTATGGATTTTTGTGTGTGTGAGAAGTGAAACAAGGTGCACAGAGTCTAGCAGCTGTAGTACAACGGGCAGACTGTTTTTCCGCTGATACCGTTGGGGAATAAAATACTCTGCAGGATAAAAATAGTACTGTGAATAATTACAAGTGAGCGGAAGCAGTTCTCCTAAGGTGGTGGATTAGCCCCAATTGTGTGGGTGAAAAAGGACAGCACGGAGAGGTGTCGAGAGGAGAGCGGACAGCACTGAGAGGTGTCGGGTCAAGAGCGGACAGCACGGAGAGGTGCCTGCTGACAGTATTCTTTTGAGTGGCTTCCCACTTCTCCGAGTGCTGTATGGTACAGCCTAGAGTGTTCCTATGCAACATTGCCTCACTCTGCACTACTAACATCTTCCTAGTCTACCTCCAACCAGCATCACAACTATGGAGCTGCTGCACACTGGGGCAATTCTTCTGAACATCTAATCGTGAGTACCCATCCAACACAGCATACTAGCAGCCCTAAGCGAATTGATTCCATAATGAACACTGACAAACTACTCCTAACAATTTACTCCTTATCCTTGATCCACCAAAAAACTAACCACCCCACTCGCTGAAAATAGCATCATACCCATACTACATAACCATCAAAGTCTGACCAGACAGGCCGCACCTCACCAAATTGACAACCACCATAACAAAGGAAGAACACGAACATGCGGACAAACTCAAAACGAGGAAATGAAAGGTCATAGCAAACCCACACTAACAAAGAAACGACAACTGACAAAAATCCACATAACACCAAACATAGTCGTCCCTTACCTAAAAGTTCAAGTGGGTTACATCAATGCCAGATCCGTAGTAAACAAAGAAACAATAATAACAGACTGGATCATATCAGAAAACCTGTTTTTCATCAATGAAATCTGGATCAATGATCAAAAGGGACCTATAATCTTAGACCTATGCCCCCGGGATACAAAATCACTCACTGGACCAGAAAGGAAAAGAGAGGCAGAGGCAATCGATCGTACTTCACCACCGTAACCACTGCTGAGTTCATAACATCCCAACTTGAAATAGCCTCAATTAAAATCCACCACACTACCCTGCTTGACCACTTAAACTGTGTCTTGTTTTATAGACCACCAGGTAATTAGAACGAAGGGCGACTAAAATTATAGCGGGGAAGGGACGACTTCCCTATGAAGAAAGACTAAGGAGGCTAGGGCTTTTCAGCTTGGAGAAGAGACGGCTGAGGGGAGACATGAGTGGAGTGGAACAGGTGGATGTGAAGCGTTTGTTCATGCTTTCCAAAAATACTAGGACTAGGGGGCATGCGATGAAACTACAGTGTAGTAAATTTAAAACAAATCGGAGAAACTTTTTCTTCACCCAACACGTAATTAAACTCTGGAATTCATTGCCGGAGAACGTGGTGGAGGCGGTTAGCTTGGCAGAGTTTAAAAAGTGGTGAGATGGTTTCCTAAAGGACAAATCCATAAACCGCTACTATATGGACTTGGGAAAAATCCATAATTCTAGGAATAACATGTATAGAATGTTTGTGCGTTTGGGAAGCTTGCCAGGTGCCCTTGGCCTGGATTGGCCATTGTTGTGGACAGGATGCTGGGCTCGATGGACCCTTGGTCTTTTCCCAGTGTGGCATTACTTAAGTACTTATGTACTTATGAATGCCATTCACACTTCATGGACTTCATATCAAACACCTGTGTAGCCAACCCCAATATACTAGTACTGGGAGACATCAACCTTCACCTAGAAGACTCAAACTCTACCAACGCACGCGAATGCAAGGATTTCCTCCATTTATGGGACCTTAAATGGCCACACATTCAAGCAACCCATGTCAAAAGGGCACACACTCGACCTCATCTCACACAAACTGTTAACAGACCAGAACCTAATAATAACAGATATTAAATGGACAGAAACACCATAGACTGATCACTACAAAATAAACTTATCCCTAAAATTGCGGAAGAAGGGTTCATACCATATATGAGAACACACAACCTACAGCACAAGAGGTCAAACAGACTCGAAAACATTCTGGCAACAGATATACAATAACAAATGGACAGCACAAACGGACTCCACATACTACCTCATAGAATGGGATAAAAGATGCAGAAGCATACTAGACGAAATAGCACCCTTACGAACAAGAACCTCACATAGGCACAACTCGATACCATGGTACAACGAAGAACTGAAAACTCTAAAAACACAATCCAGGAATCTCGAACAAGCATGGAAAAAATAAAAGGTGCACAAACACTCAACACATGGAAACAAAGAAAATACAAATATGCAATAAGACAAGCCAAAAGGTTATACTACAAAACCAAAATAGGGCCTGACTACAAAGACACGAAAAAACTATACCAACTCGTGAACAAACTACTAGACACCACCTTGGTCACCACAACCAACACAGATACCCCACCTGCAGACAAACTTGCCAAATACTTCAACGAAAAAATTGTAAACCTCCGCAACACGCTACCCCAGAACATCAGCGACATCAAAATCTTCGAGTGTATGGACCCAACCCTCGATGAATACCCAGCGGACAGACTCTGGACAAGCTTCGGCCCCCTCACCGCTGAAACAGTCAACCAAGTGATTAATAGGTTTTCCAAGACTCACTGTAAATTGGATGCCTGCCCCAGTTACCTATTAAAATCCGCACCCCACCGCTTCATAGCAGACCTCACATCCTACTTAAACTACATGCTTCAACATGGTCTCTTCCCCAAGGAAAACAGCAACATCCTACTCACCCCAATACCAAAAGACACCATGAAAAAACCCCACGATATCACCAACTACTGCCCAGTAGCATCAATCCCACTCAAACTGATGGCAAGCATGGTAACCAAACAACTTACCGACTACATAAACAAATTCACTATACTACATGAATCACAATCAGGATTTCGCTCCAGCCACAGCACCGAAACAGTACTAATCACTCTCTTAGCCAAATTCAAACAAGAAATTGCAATAGGCAAAAGCGTACGTCTTCTACAATTTGACATGTCTAGTGCGTTCAACATGGTAAACCATAATATACTACTAAGTATCCTAGAATACTTCGGGATTGGTGGAAGTGTACTTAGCTGGATCAAGGGTTTCCTAACTACCAGAACATATCAAGTGGAATCAAATATGAACATATCATCACCATGGAAAACAGACTGTGGAGTACCTCAAGGATCACCACTATCACCGCTCCAATTTAACCTAATGATGACCCCACTAGCTAAGTCCTTATCCAATCAAGGCCTTAACCCGTTCATATATGCAGACAATGTCACAATATACATCCCTTATAAACATGATCTAACAGAAATCACCAAAGAAATCAAACTCAGTTTAAACATCATGAACTCATGGGCGAATGCATTTCAACTAAAACTTAACACAGAAAAAACACACTGTCTCATCCTCTCATCCCAATATAACACATATAAACCCACCAACATAACCACCCCAGATTGCACCCTCCCTATATCAGCCAGCCTGAAAATTCTCGGACTCACAATCGACCGAAACCTCACACTAGAGAGCCAAGCGAAAGCTACAACAAAGAAAATGTTCCACTCAATGTGGAAGCTCAAACGAGTGAAACCTTTTTTCCCCCGAGGGAAATATTTCGCAACTTGGTACAATCTTGACTACTGCAATGGAATCTATGCGGGATGCAAAGAACAAATCATAAAGAAACTCCAAACTGCTCAAAACACAGCAGCCAGACTCATATTTGGAAAAACGAGATTTGAAAGCGCAAAACCTCTATGAGAAAAACTACACTAGCTCCCAATCAAAGAACGTATTGCTTTCAAAATCTGCACCCTGGTTCATAAAATCATCTACAGCGAAACCCCGGGATACATGACAGACCTCATGGACTTACCAACCAGAAACACATCAAGATCATCACGAACATACCTAAATCTCCACCACCCCAGCTGCAAAGGACTCAAATACAAATCAACCTACTCATCCAGCTTCTCCTATATAAGCACACAACTATGGAACGCATTACTAAGCACTGTGAAAACAACATATGACCACCTAAACTTCCGGAAACTACTAAAAACAACCTGTTCAAAAAGGCATACCTTAATGATCCAACTTAAATGCCTTAACCCTGCAACATAACAAAACCAAAACTCGTATTGGACATAGTTTAATTCTTCCTCCTTATGATTCCCCAATGTGTCTATCACACATGACCTTTACTTTACCACAACTTCACTCTGTATTTGTTCATACCAGTATTGGTGATCGCCTCTACGGTACTATGTAAGTCACATTGAGTCTGCAAATAGGTGAGAAAATGTATTCCTATAGATGGCTTCCCTTTACCCTTGAGTGCTGCATGGCCAGCCTTGTGTATTCCTATGAGTGCCTTCCCTTTTTCCTTGAGTGCCTAGTGGCATACCCTTGAGTATTCCTTTGAGTGGCTTCCCTCTTCCCTGAGTGCTGTATGGTACAGCTTAGAGTATTCCTTCATGAGTGGCTTCCCATATCCTTGAGTGCTATTTAGCATAGCCGCGAGTGTTCCTTTGTGTGGCCTTGTCTTGAGTTTTCCCTGTGTGCTTTCTGTCTGAGTCCTTTCTGTGAGGTTTCTGTTTTGAGTTTGAGTGGGTTGCTCTTCCATTTAGCTGTGACTACTAGCGCAGCCTTGAGAAGTCTCTCTTTGTGGCATGAGTGGGCTGCTCTTCCATTTAGCTGTGTCTATTAGCACAGCCCTGAGCATCCTGATTCTGTTTGAGTGGGTGGTTCTTCTGTTAGCTGTGACCACTAGCTCAGCTTTGAGCTGCTTCTCTGTGTGGCACAAGTGGACAGCTCTTCTGTTTAGCTGGGACTACTAGCTCAGCCTTGAGCTACCTCTCTGTGTGATTTCTGTTTGACTTGGTTAGGATTATTCGTTTATAGCTGTGGTTCTAGCACAGCCCTGAGCGTCCTCTCTGTTTGGTTCTGTTTGTGTCTGAGTGGGTGGTTCTTCTGTTTAGCTGTGACTACTAGCTCAGCCTTGAGCTGCCTCTCTGTGTGGCACGAGTGGACAGCTCTTCCGTTTAGCTGGGACTACTAGCTCAGCCTTGAGTTACCTCTCTGTGTGATGTCTGTTTGACTTGGTTAGGATTATTTGTTTATAGCTGTGGATCTAGCACAGCCCTGAGTATCCTCTCTGTTTGGTTCTGTTTGTGCTTGAGTGGGTGGTTCTTCTGTTTAGCTGGGACTACTAGCTACCTCTCTGTGTGATGTCTGTTTGACTTGGTTAGGACTATTCATTTATAGCTAGGGTTCTAAGCCCAGTCCTGTGCTGCCTTCCTGTGTGGTTTTCTTATCTTTTACTTGTGGTTTCTACCATGTGAGTCTAAGTGGCGTTGTCTTTTCCCCTTCAGTTTCTTTGTGCTTGTGTGTAGGGTCTTTTGACCACTTGTTTGTGGCTCTGTTTAGTGCAGTGTGTGTGCACTGCTTGAGTAGTATTTGCTCAAGAGATTCCGTTCTGTTTCTATTCCCTTCCCTCTAGTATGATTCGGTTCCAGTTCAGCCATGAGGCCCGTTTGCTTGGACTCTGTATGAGTGGTTACCGGATTGGCCTTGCGGCCACCTGAGTAGTCTATCTCCCTTTTCTGGTGGTGCTTGTCTTGAGTGTGCCCTGTCTATTTGCCATGTCTGGTATCTTGTTTGTATTCAGTGCCTGGTTCTCCTCTGCTCTGCGCTTACCCAGAGGACTTCTCTGCTGCAGCCCAAGGGCTCACCATCCCGGGTTCCGTGACAGCAACTGTCTTTGTGGAGAATAACACTTAATCACATTCTTCAGATACACAGAAGCATCATGAAATAAAACATAATGGAACACCAGAAGAGGAACAAAATGTTCTGCCATGCAGAAAGCAGTTCAAAGAAGAACAGAACACACGTCTAATATGATAAAAAGGCTTTATTTGTGCCACTCTGTAAAATGTCCCGATGTTTCACCTCACTAGAGGCTACGTCAGGGGCTAAAACAGTTATTGCAGTCCAAAAGAGACAGTTGCTGTGTTTCTATCAACACTGAGCTGCAAGGCTGTTTATTGCTGCTTTCATTGGATTTTAGCTGTATTGTGTGTATGTGCCCTTTGGGGTCGCAATAGTTGTTTTAGCCCCTGATGCAGCCTCTAGTGAGGCGAAACATGGCCATGCTGGGACATTTTACAGAGTGGCACAAATAAAGCCTTTTTATCATATTAGTCATATGTTCTGCTCTTCTTTGGACTGCATAAAACATGATGGACCATCATCAGCAAATTTAAATTTCACCCTATATGCTATCAGCAACTAGCCCAACCGCTTTAAGTGAGCTGAAACATGATCATATTTCAGCAAAACCAAAGCAAGGTGTACCGCAGAATTCTGTGCAATTTGCAGTGAATGAATACAAGTTGCAGATAACCCTAAATATACAATGTTACAGTAATCCAGGCCAGTTAACACCAAGGCCTCCACCACTCTCACAAAATTCATTACTGGGAGCAATCGATACATTCTACTTAAAAGATATAATTTAATGAATTATTTTGAATCAGGTGTTGAATCTGTAGGCTAAAGGAAAGCCTGGAATCCACCAATACCCCCCAGAGTCCACACCTGAGATGATACCCACACAAGGGTACCCAACAAGGAAACAAACTCAGGAAATACTAAAGAAGATTCAACGCTCACAAAGAGCAGTTCTGTTTTATTCATATATCACCTACACAGATTAGTCACCTGCTGTTCAAGGCACAGCACCTCTCAATGACATGCTTTGTTTTGAAAGCTGACATAGTAGATAGTCTCTCCTCTGAGCACTACCTTGGCTGCTTCCCAATACAAGATGGAGTAACCCAGATGGTCCCTATAGCATTCAGCGAACAGTTTCCATTTCAAAAGTAGAAAGGGGAGAAACTTACCATCCTTATAGAGATATGTGGGGAATCTCCACACCCTATCCCCCGGAGATTGAGAAGCCTAAGGTCAGCTGCACTGCCACCCAAGAGTGATCGTAGATCATTATTGGCCCTATAAAATAAGCCTCTATCGAGGACAGAAGACTCCTTGACAAAAGGATATAGTCGATCCGGGAAATGGTGGAGCGAACTCTGGAAATGTGGATGTAATCCGGTTCCAATGGATTTAAAGTTCTTCACACATCCACCATGCCCAAGGTCATGCACAGCATTTCCATCCTCCTCACAGTTCTGGAAAGCTCCCTCCCAGTTGGATGGGATCTGTCCAATCTAGGATCTGCTACTTCTTTTAAATCACCTCCATTAAAATGGGAATAATCTCTGAAGTATGCAAATTTATTTATTTATTGCATTTGTATCCCACATTTTCCCACCTCTTTGCAGGCTCAATGTGGCTTACAATACATCATGGATAGTGGAAATATAATAGAAAAATAGGCATTTAGTGTTACAGAAAATTTTTGGTAATATGATAATAAGACATGATAATAGTATGACGAGCAGATATGATAAGACGTTTCTAACTACGTGTGGAGATTTATGTATATTCACATTGGTTGATCTTTGTGGTAAGCCTTGCTGAAGAGATGGGTCTTCAGTAGTTTGCGGAGGTTCGTAGGTCATTTTTAAGTGGCGCGGCAGTGCGTTCCATAACTGTGTGCTTAAGTAGGTGAAGTTTGACGCATGCATTACTTTGTATTTTAGACCTTTGCAGTTAGGGAAGTGCAGATAAAGGAATGTGCGGGATGATCTTTTGACATTCCTGGGTGGTAAGTCTATCAGGTCTGACATGTAGGCTGGTGCATCTCCATGAATGATTTTGTGAACTAGGGAGCAAATTTTGAACGTGATGCGTTCTTTGAGTGGGAGCCAGTGTAGTTTTTCTCGTAGGGGCTTGGCACTTTCATATTTTGTTTTGCCGAATATGAGTCTAGCTGTAGTGTTCTGGGCTGTCTGAAGTTTCTTGATTATTTGCTCTTTACAGCCGGCATCAGTATTTGTGCGGTGGTGTTATTATAGAGCATCTGAATTGCTTTTAGAAACCAGCCACTCAGCTCAATATACTCGAGTACTTGAAACAGGTGTTCTCCATTAACTTTATCAAAAGCTTTAGCCACGTCTAGGCTAACTAGTAATAAGGGGTCACCCGTAACTTGTCCATAGGCCACTGTAAGTAGTGCTTTCTGAACCTGCCTTACCGCCTGTCGGCCTTTGACAAATCCCACTTGGTGTTCTCCTATAGGTATGGAATGTGAGCCGTCAGTCTGTTTGCCAGCACTCTGGATAAGATCTTAACATCTACATTGATGAGGGAGATGGGTCTATAGGATTCCACTTGGTCCTTTGGTTTACCCGGTTTGGGGATTAATGTTATCAGGGCCTCATTCTCCCTTGGTGGAAAAAATCCCCTAGTCACTACTGCCTCAAAGTAATCTACCAAGGCTCCACACAACTGAGGGGTCAGCATCTTATAGTACTCATTGGAGAAACCATTGAGGCCTGGGGCTGAGCCCGGCTGTAAGGCTTTTATTACTTTGAAAACCTCTTGCGCTTCAAGTGGTGCTAGCAATGCTTGGCGGGCTATTTCTGTTAATTGGGGCATTTTTGCATCTTCTAGGTAGTCCTGAGTCAGGGGGCCCTGAACCCTATCTTTGGCGCTATACGTTTCCCTAAAGTATTCCCGGAATGTATTAACTATGTCTTGTAACTTAGTTAGCTTGTCCCCCTTAGGGTTCGTTATCACTGGGATAAATCTTTGGGAAGTTTGTGTTTTGGCCACCCTAGCTAGTAATTTTCCTGATTTATTCCCAAAGCGTTGGGTTCAGCTGTCGAGCCACTAACTGTTTCGTAGCTTGCTCATGAATAAGAGAGTTGAGCGCTACCAGGGTTGCTGACATGGAATCCCTGTTATCTGGAGTGGGGTGTGTTATATATTTTCTCTTTGCTTTCCTATAATCTGCTTCTAGTCGCAAGATGCCCGCCGCTAGTCGTTTTTTTCCTAGCACTTTGAAACGCTATCACTTCCCCTCTCATAACCGCTTTGGAGGCTTCCCAGAATAATACAGGTGAGTCACATGAAGATTGATTCGTGTCCTCATACAGTTTCCATTTTTCCAGTAGGTGGTCTGAAAGTTGTTTGTCTCTATAAAGGTAAGCAGGGAATCTCCAGTAGTTAGTTGCTCTCCCTCCCCCCCTTAAGTCGAGTTCTACCCATATCATACTATGGTCTGAAATTTCCATAGGACCAATAACGGCCTGCTGGACTTTAAAAAACCAAGATTGTGATATGAGGATATAGTCAATTCTAGACCAAGATTGGTGAGCCTTGGACTGATGGGTATAGTCTTTTGTGGTAGGGTGGAGAGAGCGCCACGGGTCAGTTAAATGCAGATGTTTACAAAGTGCAGATATCCCCCTTCCCTTACTCACCCCTGGAATAGCTGCGGGCGATGATCTATCCAAGATCGGGTCTTGCACTTGGTTGAAATCTCCCGCTCACACCCAGGGGGCATCAGTGTATTGCAGCCCTAGCGCTATTATAAGGAGTGGAGGAGTGGCCTAGTGGTTAGGGTGGTGGACTTTGGTCCTGGGGAACTGAGGTACTGAGTTCGATTCCCAGCCCAGGCAGCTCCTTGTGACGACTTTGGGCAAGTCACTTAACCCTCCATTGCCTGCCACATTGAGCCTGCCATGAGTGGGAAAAAGTGCGGGGTACAAATAAAAAAAAAAAAAAAAAGACTGAAAGAAACCTGGGCTGTAAGAATTTGGAGTGTATATCGCGCACAAATAAAAACTCTGACCTTGGTAGTTAACATGAATTAACACTATACGTCCCTCTGAATCTTTATATATTAGGGCGGTGGTGCAAGGTAACCCTTTGCGCACTAGTATTGCAACCCCGCTCTTCCTATTGCCCGAGGAGAAGTGGCTCTCACCTACCCACTGCTGACAAAGTTTCCCAGTACATGTCATCTTTTGAAGAAGAATGGGTCTGTTTCTCCTTTTATTGATAAAATCTATAAATGGACAAGATTCATTGGCGACATTTTTATGTTGTGGAAAGGAACATAGGGTGAATTGGTTCAGTTTTATAAATGGTTGTATCCCTGTAATGATTGTTTGCGGTTTTCTATGGAATATTCTGAACACAAGATCAATTTTTTGGATGTGACTATAGAACAAAAAGAATAGTCTTTTTCTACAAAGCTTTATAAAAAATAATGGATAGAAACACCTTGCTAAGGTTTAACAGTTGTCATTCAAGAAATTTGAAGGAAGGGTTACCATTTTTTCAGTTTTTAAGAATACATCGAAATTGTGCAGATATAGATATGTTTAAAGAATAAACTAAGTCTTTATATACTCATTTAATTAGAAGAGGATATCCAAAAGAAGTGTTAAGAAAGGCTTATAGAAGAGCGAAATACAATGATAGAAATTGGCTGTTATTAGAAAAATCATGCCTGACACACGAAGACATACAGACTTGTGTGATGAAATATTGCAATAAGGGCAATCAAGCAGCTAAAATAATTAGAGAAAATCGGGACATTGTTAAACTTCATCCAGTGTTCCAAAACAGAGAATCACGTATAGCGTTTTCACAGGGTAAAAATCTAAAGTAGATGTTGAGCACAGCAATTTTGCTAAAAGAAGAAGAAAGGACGTTTGTTTGTTAAAAGACATTTCAAATGCGGCAGTTGCACCATTTATAATATAACTTTACAAGTGAATTAATTTTTAAATCCGGTAGATAAAAAGAAATATATTAAACATTTCTCGAATTGTTGGACAACTTTTGTAATCTATATTATATTATGTTCTTGTCAGATGATATAGGTGGGGATGACGTCACGTTGTCTAAGAACAAGAATGTGTGAACATAAATCAAATTTGAGAAATGAGAGAACAAATGAACCAATGGTGCAACATTGTATGGAACAAAAGCATCAGTTTTTTGATTTGAGGTGTTTAGTAATGAATATATAGAATCACAACAGAAGGGGTGACGTGGAGGGGCATAATTGAACAGAGACGACCATCTCTAAGGGCGCCCATCTCTAAGGACGGCGCCGCGAAGGGATGGGGAAACCCATATTATCGAAACAAGATGGGCGTCCATCTTTTGTTTCAATAATACGGTCAGGGACGCCCATATCTCAACATTTAGGTCGACCTTAGAGATGGTCGACCTAAATGTTGAGATGGGCGACCTCAGTTTTCGTCAATAATGGAAACCGAGGACGCCCATCTCAAAAACGACCAAATCCAAGGCATCTGGTCTTGGGAGGAGCCAGCATTCGTACTGCACTGGTCCCCCTGACATGCCAGGACACCAACTGGGCACCCTAGGGGGCACTGCAGTGGACTTCCTAAATTGCTCCCAAGTCCATAGCTCCCTTCCCTTGTGTGCTGAGCCCCCCCAAAAAAACCCAACTGCACCCACTAAAAACTACTCCAGGGACCTGCATACTGCTGTCATGGAGCTGGGTACGACATTTGAGGCTGGC
Organism: Microcaecilia unicolor; assembly: GCF_901765095.1. Taxonomy (NCBI): domain Eukaryota; kingdom Metazoa; phylum Chordata; class Amphibia; order Gymnophiona; family Siphonopidae; genus Microcaecilia; species Microcaecilia unicolor. Next base: position 234,833,819 of record NC_044036.1, read on the forward strand.
AAAGAGGCTGGAAAAAAAATGTTTTTAAATTTTATTTTGGGTGGGAGGGGGTTGGTGACCACTAGGGAAGTAAGGGGAGGTCATCCCCGATTCCCTCCGGTGGTCATCTGCTCAGTTCAGGCACCTTTTCGAGGCTTGGTTGTGAAAAAAAATGGACCAAGTAAAATCGGACAAATGCTTGTCAGGGACGCCCTTCTTTTCTCCATTATCGGCCGAGGACGCCCATCTCTTAAGCACGCTCCCGTCCCGCCTTTGGTACGCTGCCGACATGCCCCCGGGAACTTTGGTTGTCCCCACGACGGAATGCAATTGAGGGCGCCCAAAATTGGCTTTCGATTATGCCGATTTGGGCGACCCTGAGAGAAGGACGCCCATCTCCCGATTTGTGTTGGAAGATGGGCGCCCTTCTCTTTCAAAAATTCACCTAAGAGTGAAATGCCTCAAACAAAGAGAGGCACGGTGCATTCACAGATTAAAATCTTTAGAACTGGTACGTCTAAATAGTATGATAGATTGGAGATCATTTTTCTGAAGTCGTTTTTCTGAAGATATTTTAAAATCAAGTGATGTTCTCTGGTTCTTTGAGCAATAAAACAGAGTAACAAATCAAGGGAGAATGATCCTGATAAAATGCGCATGTGTGGGCGTTCTGGATATAAAGCGGCGCCATTTCTTTTGAAATCGTTCATGATGAAAGAAGTCAGGCAAGAGGATCTCTAACAGTGAGCAATTTTGTTTACCATGTTTTCAAATCTATGCTTATGTTCTGATGCCTTTCTCCTAGTTTCTACCTCCAACCACTGATACAGTTCCAGAGCTGCGGAGTCCCTGTGCCCTGGACAGTGCACCTGAACACCAGACTGTGAGTAAACTGTCTAATATACCTCAAGATACTGAGACCTCACGACTGGCAAAGCCTGGGAGGCTTGACAGTGGATACAAAGGTAAAACTAAATGTTTACTAGGGAGCTGGGGACACCCTTAATGGGACAAGCGTACCTCCAGGGGAGCCTCCGGTGCTGCATCTATCAAGTCAGGAAAGCTAAGCTTGCAAAGGGAGCATATTTGTGTAAGTAAATCAGGCCAATTAATCAACCAAACTAATTAACCAGCAAGGAATAGGTGAGCATGCAACCTTAATTGAATCAAACTGACGGTGACTGATCCGCACAGAATTGAGCTTTAACTAATGAACAGCAATATCTGAGACCGCTGAAGCATATATATTAAGAGAGATACTTGAGGAAATGAAAAAGATCTCATGGAAGTTTAAAACCAGTCCCATGCACCAGCATTCCTTGCTGACCACATTCCAAAGACCTATTAAATCAAGTACCTTCCCATTGTCTTACTAATACCTTTCCCTGACCAAGAGCCACCCTCCCCTCTGGGTAGACCTATTAGAAATCAAATACAGCCACTAAACTCAGCTGCAGAAACTTATCACTGTATTAACATAGGCAAGCAATGAACAACCTAACATTTTAAGCAAGCATAAGAAAGACTATGAACTGAACGTAGCATATAGTGACTGCAGTAGAATTGATCAGAAACCTGGAAGCAGTATATCTGAGCGATAAGAATCCCCAAACGAGTTCCCTGTTGGCATGCATGACACCCTCTGCTAATCACCTAAAGTCACTCTAAACTTAGAATCTTCTAACTTGATAGCTTACAGCTGTATCTGTGACACTTCCCTGCTAACTACCTTGAAAGTGCTCCAAAGGTTCCCCCCTCCCCTCTGTCTCCAGTCAAAGCAAGAAATAGGAGCCTGAAAATTCAATGGGCAAGGAGAGGAGACAAGTTAAAGGAGAACCCTGTCTCAGAGCTATTTCCCCCCCTACCATCTCCTCTGCTCACTAACATATCACCGGACCCGGAGCCACTGCTGATCTCAACAGCTTAAAGGCAAGCTGAAAAATACAAAAAATACACAAGACCAAAACACCAGATTCCATACCTAGGAACAAAGTCCTATCACGCATCCTATCGAACACGGCCTACTAGTAGCCCACAGTGAATTGATACCAAAATGAATACTGTCAAACTACTCCTAGCAATCTACTCCTTGTCACTGATCCACCTAACACTAACCATCCCACTCGCAGAAAGTAGCATCATACCCATACTACTTAATCATCAAAGATTGATCAGATACACCACACCTCATCAAACTGACAACAACCTAAATAAAGGAAGAACACCAACATGAAGACAACCACAACAGAAGAGGCAAGAAAGGTTCTAACAATCTCACACTAACAAAGAAACGACAACTAACAAAAATCCACACAACACCAAACATAGAAGACCCATACCAAAAAATTCAAGTGGGTTACATCAACGCCAGATCCGTAGTAAACAAAACAACAATATTAACAGACTGGATTCTGTCAGAAAACCTTGACCTACTTTTCATCAATGAAACCTGGATCCATGATCAAAAGGACCCTATAATCCTAGACCTATGCCCTCCAGGATACAAAATCATACACTGGACCCGAAAGGAAAAGAGAGGCAGAGGCATAGCACTAATCTATCGATCCCACTTCACCACCGAAACCACTGCCGAGTCCATAACATCCCAACTTGAAATTGCCTCAATCAGAATCCACCTTGAGTATTGTGTTCAATTCTGGTCGCCGCATCTCAAGAAAAATATAGTGGAATTGGAGAAGGTGCAGCGAAGGGCGACTAAAATGATGATGGGGATGGGATGACTTCCCTATGAAGAAAGACTAAGGAGGCTAGGGCTTTTCAGCTTGGCGAAGAGACGGCTGAGGGGAGACATGATAGAGGTATATAAAATAATTAGTGGAGTGGAACAGGTGGATGTGAAGCGTCTGTTCACGCTTTCCAAAAATACTAGGACTCGGGGGCATGCGATGAAACTACAGTGTAGTAAATTTAAAACAAATCGGAGAAAATGTTTCTTCACCCAACGCGTAATTAAACTCTGGAATTCGTTGCCGGAGAAAGTGGTGAAGGCAGTTAGCTTGGCAGAGTTTAAAAAGGGGTTAGACGGTTTCCTAAAGGACAAGTCCATAAACCGCTACTAAATGGACTTGGGAAAAATACACAAATCCGGGAATAACATGTTTAGAATGTTTGTACGTATGGGAAGCTTGCCACGTGCCCTTGGCCTGGATTGGCCGCTGTCGTGGACAGGATGCTGGGCTCAGTGGACCCTTGGTCTTTTCCCAGTGTGGCATTACTTATGTACTTATGTACTTATGCACAACAAAACCTTGCGTGATCACTTGAACTGTGTCTTGTTTTATAGACCACCAGGTAAATGGAACGAAGGCCAAACAAACTTCATGAACTTCATTTCAAACAGTTGTGTAACCAACTCCAATATACTAGTATTAGGAGACATCAACCTTCACCTAGAAGACCCAAACTCTATCAACGCACGAGAATGCAAGGATTTCCTCCAATTATGGGATCTCAAATGGCCACATATGCAAGCAACCCACGTCAAAGGGCACACACTCGACCTCATCTCACCCAAACTGTCAACAGACTAGAACCTAATAATAACAGATATTAAATGGACAGAAACACCATAGACTGATCACTACAAAATAAACTTATCCCTAAAATGGCGGAAGAAGGGTTCATACCATATACGAGAACACACAACCTACAGCACAAGAGGTCAAGTAGACTTGAAAACATTCTGGCAACAGATATACAATTACAAATGGACAGCACAAACGGACTCCACATACTACCTCATAGAATGGGATAAAAGATGCAGAAGCATACTAGACGAAATAGCATCCTTATGAACAAGAACCTCACATAGGCACAACTCGATACCATGGTTCAACGATAAACTGAAAAAGCAAAAAACACAATCCAGGAAACTCGAACGAGCATGGAAAAAAACAAAAGATGAACACACTCTCAACGCATGGAAGCAAACTCAAAGAAAATACAAATATGCAATAAGACAAGCCAAAAGGTCATACTATAAAACTAAAATAGGAACAGATTACAAAGACACGAAGAAACTATACCAACTTGTGAACAAATTACTAGACACCGCCTTGGTCACTACAACCAATACAGACATCCCATCTGCAGACAACCTTGCTAAATACTTCAATGAAAAAAATCGCAAACCTAGGCAAAACGCTACATCAGGACAATACCGATATCAAAAACTTCCTCAATGATCTGAACCTAACCCTTGGAGAATATCCAGCTGACCGAACCTGGTCAAACTTCGCTCTCCTCACCGTCAAAACAGTTACCCAGGCGATTATTAGTTTCTCCAACACTCACTGTAAACTGGATACCTGTCCCAGTTACCTAATAAAATCCGTCCCTGACCACTTCATAACAGACCTCACATCCCACCTAAACTACATGCTTCAGCAAGGCCTCTTCCCTAAGGAAAATGGCAACATCCTACTCACCCCAATACCAAAAGATACCAAGAAAAAAAACAAACGAAAACACTAACTACGGCCCAGTAGCATCAATCCCACTGGTAGTCAAACTGATAGAAAGCATGGTAACCAAACAACTTACTGATTATATAAACAAATTCTCAATATTACATGAATCACAATCAGGATTTCGCCCCTGCCACAGCACTGAAACAGTACTAATTACTCTCCTAGCCAAATTCAAACAGGAAACAGCATCAGGTAAAAGCATACTTCTCCTCCAATTCAACATGTCCAGTGCATTCGACATGGTAAACCATAATATATTACTAAGACTACCAGACTACTTCGGGATTGGTGGAAATATACTCAATTGGATCAAGGGTTTCCTAACCATTAGAACATATCAAGTGAAATCAAATTCAAACATATCATCACCGTGGAAAGCAGACTGTGGAGTACCTCAAGGATCACCACTATCACCGATCCTCTTCAACCTAATGATGACCCCACTAGCCAAGTCCTTATCCAACCAAGGCCTTAACCCTTTCATCTATGCTAACGATGTCACAATATACATTCCTTACAAACATGAACTGACAGAAATCACCAATGAAATCAAGCTCAGCTTGAACATCATGGACTCATGAGCAAATGCATTTTAGCTAAAACTCAATACAGAGAAAACACACTGTCTCATCCTCTCATCACAATACAGTGCGGACAACCCCACAAGTATAAGCACCCCAGAATATACCCTCCCTATCTCAGAAAACCTGAAAATCCTTGGCGTTACAATGGACCGTAATCTCACACTAGAGAGCCAAGTGAAATCCACAACTAAGAAAATGTTCCACTCAATGTGGAAACTCAAATGCGTGAAACCATTCTTCCCAAGGGAAACATTTCGCAACTTGATACAATCAATGGTACTAAGCCACGTAGACTACTGCAATGGAATTTATGCAGGATGCAAAGAACAAACCTTAAACTTCGGACTGCTCAAAACACGGCAGCCAGGCTTATCTTTGGAAAAACGCGATTTGAAAGCGTAAAACCCCTCCGTGAAAAACTGCACTGGCTCCCAATCAAAGAACGTATTGCTTTCAAAATCTGCACCCTGGTTCATAAAATTATCTTCGGTGAAGCTCTGGGATACATGACAAACCTCATAGACCTACCAACAAGAAACATATCCGGATCAACACGAACATATCTAAATCTCCACTACCCAAGCTGCAAAGGACTTAAATATAAATCAACATATGCATCCAGTTTTTCCTACATAAGCACACGACTATGGAACGCACTACCAAAAGCCGTGAAAACAACATATGACCACCTAAACTTCCGGAAATCTCTAAAAACTAACCTGTTTAAAAAGGCATACCCTACCGATCCAACTTAAATGTCTGAACTCTGCAACACAACGAAACCAAAGCACGTAATGGACATAACATAACTCTTCCGCTCTACAATTCCCTCATGTGTCTGTTCCACATGAACCTTATTTTACCACAACATCACTTTCTATTTGTTCATACTGGAGTTGGCGAACGCTTCTCCGGTACTATGTAAGCCACATTGAGCTTGCAAATAGGTGGGAAAATGTGGGATACAAATGTAACAAATAAATAAATAAATGTGTGAAATAATACTGATATTATATTTTTAGAATGATGAGGAGATCAGTATATTTTCTAAGTAGGCTGCACAACCGACAACATATCCCTGAAGAAGCCTGATAATTGGGTGAAACGGGACCCACTGTACTGATTTTTCAAGATAAGTGCAAGCTCATTTATTTTAATAACAATTTTTTGTGGTTTAAATGAAGATAATAAGAAAGTTAAATTAAAACTTTTTAAGGGTTTTTGGACCAGTGAATGAAATAAAAGCACATTATCGCTAAGTAGACAAACATACTAAAGTCATTAGCGGTGGTTTCTGAGGTCCTTTCCCTTAATTAAATAAAAAAATAGTTGTTGTACATTTTTGTCCACTGTTTTTTGGATTAGACCATTTTTGTGTTTTGTTCTTATGAATATTTATTTCCACCTAAGTTTATATTAGGGATGGGTGGGAGGAGGAAGGGTGTTTAGCATGGGGAAGAGAGGGGGAAGGAGAGCTTTGAGGGTTATATTATATCAATGATCACTATTTTGTTGTATTGCTTATGTACTGTACTGTTTTCAGTTTTGGAAGCACATGAGAATCAAAGCATATAAGTCGTGATTGTTGTGAGCTCTGATCAGTGAATAAATAAAATAACGGAAAAAATATATTGGGCACCCAAATGTACACTAGTTTTCAATAAGGGCATTTGGGGACCCAAGTGTCTATATAGAATAGGCATTCACCCGCATTACCAGGGTGTCTAAATGGAGGTGCCCTGTTGTAGAACTTCCCCCTATAGGCCCAATATTCATCTTATGGCAGTCAGCAATTTTTAAGCCACTTACAGCTTAGAGCTGAATTATCCAAGATATTTAATACCAGGCCATGTCTGGGCTCTAGCACTGAATACCTGGGTCACAGTGCAGTCGCCAGAGGTTAACCAAGCACTGGCTAATATTCAGATTGGTGCCCAGTTAGTTTGGCAGACAAAGGTAGGAAAATCTTTTTTCTGTCCTAACCTTATGCACTTAACAAGTTAGTGGACTAAATATCAATGATAACTGGTTAAATACCAGCTCTATCCAAGCTCTAACAGCCCCAGCACTAACTCAACAATGTTGTGGCAGTCAGAGCCCACATTCTGTGGCACTGCCCAGCCCGCTCAGTGTGTTATAAGTGAGCAGGATCTTTTCCTGTCTGCTTATACCATGCTGAATTTGAACAGTCTTAAGTTTGGGAGCCACCCATTTGTATGCTTAACTCAGCCTTGCTTGTCAGTGGAAAAAGCAATGTTGCTCACCTGTAACAGATGTGTTTCATAAACAGCAGGTTTGATAAGACATGCAATCCCTCCCACCTCTGAAACCAACCGAGACCACTGTGCACAGAAAGGGCTGCACATGCTCAGAATGTTATACTAATTCTGAGCTGCTGGAGAGCAGTTCTATACCTGTGCTATAGTATAACATCGCTGATATGAGTGTCTTATCAATCCTGCTATCTATGGAAAATTCTTATTACAGTTGACCAACATTGATGGAGACTGGTAGTTACAAAACTGCTTCCCAAGGAGAAGAGACAATAGATATTTGACAGTACATAAGCAACACTGGTTGTATCTTTACCCATTATCCAAGATGGGAGGAAACAGTACCAGAGGAAACCATTTGCTATGATATACTGCAAGGTCTGTCAGAAAAATGAAAGTAAACATAATCTTACATGAAACTGGCCATGCACAGGGGGTTGGTAGACTCCATTGAATGTGCACGTTTTGCTTGTGCCACATGCTGAGAAATTGAAGAGTTCCTTGATCACATTTTTGCACTCTTCCAGATTCCCTGTTCCATTCAGTGTAATATTCTGCGTAAGGTTGTAAGCAGCAGGTGCAGAGACACAGGGACTCTTGTAAATGGAAGCCAAGGAGAGGTTATGTTGATATCCTTGGGGGTAACAGGAGTGATTGATGAATTTAGAAGGATCTTTTCCCTATTAAACAACAACAAAACAAAAGTCTTTGGTAATGTTCAAAGCTTGCATACCAACATAATCTTCCCCTCTTTTTCTCTTACCCATACAGTGGCAGCCAAAATTGGCCAACACTACAGCATCTACTATTGTGGAGTTAAGAGTACCCCAGTAATTAGAACAGCAGGCTGGGAACTAGAAAAACCAGGGTTGGAATTGCTTCAAGTACAAACTAGTCTGTAAGCCCTCTGAACACAGGGAAATACCTACCATGCCAAATCTTCCAGTGTGAGGACCTTATGCTGAGTCACAGCTCTGCTTAATAAGCTGACGTTTTTTTTGTAGTAATATTTCTAGTGAAAGTTTTAAAGTATAATAACACTCAAACAATAGCTTAAAAACAAGAGCTTATAACCACTGCAATATATTCAACCATACCCCTCCCTCCCTCAATATCATAACCTTTAGTCTGATAGGCAGCTAGTCTGTTGTAGACATAAATCTTACATTATCCCTAGGCAATCAAAAGATGGTGCAGTCAGTCTTGGGCATAGGCGCCCCATATAAGAGGCTTGGGGAGGCCGAACTGTGACCTTCCTCTGGCTGCTGCCCCCCCAAACGCAGGGCTGGCGCAGTGCTGCAGGCAGCTCTTGGACCATCGGACGGTCCCTCCTTCCCGCCCTCAGCTCCACGACTGACAGCCCTCCTTTCCGTTCCTGCTCTCACCCCCCCCCCCCCGCGTTTAACCCTTTTACTTTCAGGCGCAGTGACAGCAGTGAAGAGGACAACACAGCGGGCTCACCTCCAGCTTCTCCCTTCCCTAACACAATGTCCCACCCTCACAGAAACAGGAAATACATCATCGCAGAAGGCGGGACACTGTGTGAGGGAAGGGAGAAGCTGGAGGCGAGGCGAGCCCGCTCTGTTGTCCTCTTCATTGCTGTCGCTGCGCCTGAAAGTAAAAGTTAAAAGCGCGGGGGGGGGGGGGAGGACAGGAAGGAACAGAAAGGAGGGCTGTCGGGGAGCTGAGAGAGGGCAGGGAGAATCGCTGGACATGGATGGGAGGGGAGGGGAGGGGGCGAGAAGAGATCGCTGGACAAGGAGGGGAGGGCAGGGGGAGAGAAGAGATCACTGGACATGGAGAGGAGGGGAGGGCAGGGGGAAAGAAGAGATCACTGGACATGAAGAGGAGGGGAGGGGGAGAGAAGAGATCGCTAGACAGGAGAGGAGGGGAGGGCAGGGGAGAGAGGAGACTTGTTGGACATGGATGGATGAATGTAGGGGGCAGGGGAGAGAGGAAATTTGCTTGGTATGGGTGGATGGAGGAGAGGGCAGGGGAGAATGGAGAGTTGTTGGACATGGATGGATGGAGGGGAGGGAAGTCAGGAAGGAGATGCACATGGATGGAGGGGAGGGAAGAGAGGAGAAATGCTGGACATGGATGGAGGGGAGGGAAGACAGAGGAAGTAGATGCACATGGATGGAGGGGAGGGGAGTGAGGAGAAATGCTGGATATGGATGGAGGGAAAATTGCTGAATTTAAGGGCTGGATCGGAACACTTTCAGGGCAGATGCTGAAACTGGAGAAAGGATAGGGACAGGGCTACATATGGTAGACAGGACGCATAAGGACACAGGAGGATGGTGGACATGGTGAGAGAAAAAATATCAAATGGAAAGAAGACACTGAATAAAACAGAAGACACTGGGACCAAAGCGAATAGAAAAACTAAATGAGCAGACCTCAAAGGTAGAAAAAAGTATTTTATTCAGAATTTATTAATTGGAATATGTCAGCTTTTGGAAATGTGCATCTGTGATATTTTGCATGTAAGTTTCAATTTTTCTAGTATTGCTGCATGCTGAGCCTGACTTCTTGAGGTAACTTTCCAGTTCAGTATTTTGCCTTCGTATCTGTTGTGCCATGTGTTTTTCATGTGTGATCAAGGTGCAGTATTCTGCTAACGAGTAGTATTTGTAGCCCTCTTTGTTTTTTGTTTTCACTAGGTTGTGTACTGGTGTTTTAGAGCCCAGTGTAATTACAGTGCTGCCTTTCCACGCATAAGGTTGTAGCTCGTCCTGTCCTTGGAATTAGTGCTGTTATGGTTTGGTAAAGTTATGAGTGTGTTTTTGCACAAGTTTGTGTATAGTGTTTTGCAGTGGAGAGATTGTGTGTTGGCCTTACTGAGGTGGCATCAAAACATCAGAAAGGGTGTAGAGCCTAAATCATGACACACTACCTCTTGAAGGATCTATATAAGGTTGTTAATAAAAGGAGCTCATTGTGAACACTATCCACCCTAAAACGGTGTTTTGTGGCTCTACATGAGAATTATGATATTATGATCCCTTGTTTCATATTGTTGATGGCCTACATTTTCCATATGAGTGGTATATTGGTGTATTAGGGTCTGCCCAGTGTAATATTTATGGTACAGTAAGGTTCTGAGTGTGTTTTTGCACAAATTTGTGCATACTGTTTTGCAGTTGAGCGATTGTGGTTAGTATATGCTTTGAGCAACCACTTTATTCTTTGTCATTTGATACATATCTAATATCTAAATTTAATAAAAGGTATTAATTGTGACTATTTTATTTTTACTTATTTTTTTTCTGTGTGTTGTCAGACAGTTATGGATGTAAGCTCCACCCCTGGCCCCACCCTAACCCTGCTCCCTTTAGCGTCCCCAAACAGTTGGGATCTCCATACAACATATTTGTCACACTGTTTATAAAATTGTATAATTTGTCCAGCTCAAATTGTTGTATCTTAGACATCTGGTATAAATAGTCCATCTTATAAACCACCTTCAATACTGAAGGTGGCAGTGGACTTTTCCAAGCAGATGCCAACGTAATGTTTCCAGCTACAAGCAGTACTGATGCCAGACGATGCACAGCTGGCTGAACCCCCAGTGGGTGAAAATGCAAGAGACAGAATTCCATTGATGCTGGATACTGTGTTCCTATAATTTGGGCTAGCAGATGGAGCATCTCAGTCCAATAAATCTTTATTTTAGGGCCGGACCACCAAATATGGAGCATGTCCCCTTTCTCAGAGCACCCCTCCAACAATGGTCCTCACCTTTATTATAAATTTTTGCTGTTCTGTGTGGGGTGTGTTAATAATAATGAACATGCTGCAGAAATATAATGAGAAACTGTTGAATAGTATACAGTTCCTATGGTCAGTGAAGTGCAAGGCAAAGAAAGAGAAATGAGTCACAAAACCTGTGAGAACAATGAGGGAGTCAAAGAATTAACCTTGAGAAGCAGCCTGGTGCAAAGCGGAGACAGGAGGCTGTGTAAAAGGGGGAGGGGAGAAAAGTCTGTGCTGGACAGAAAGAATGTGTTTGTAGATAAGGAATGAATGTGAGAACAAGCTTCAAAGAGAGAGGGTTGATGACGTGCACACATTGGGTGCAGTGTTAATATAAGTGTATTTAAACTGAGGGAGAGATAGGTATCTTAAGCAAAGCAAGAGCAAAGCTGAGCAAGCATATATCTCTGTATTACTGCTAAGCAAATATATCTCTGTATTATTGCTAAAAATATAAGCAGACTTTGCTTCCAGCAGGGTGTTCCCCCACTGCCTCTGTTCGACGGAGAACAGTTGAAAAAATAAAAATGTTTTGATTATTCTTTTTATAACAGGTGTCGGTTTCTTTGTTTACACACATATAGGGTGTAAATCAACAAATTGGCGACCGCGGCAGGACGCAGCTGCCGTCATTTGGATTAAGTTTTTGGATTTGTTATCGTGTGACTTTCTTTCCTATGATTTCCAGAAATGGCCAGCCTGGATTGAGTAGGTTATAGACTGTCAGTCAGCTGAACCGTGAGTATATCTTGAAGCAAAGTCTTTTGAAAAATTGCTTCTTTATTTTTATTCTTGTATCTTTCATTATTTATATTATTGTTTGCTGTGTATTTTGCTAGCTTAGGCATTGTTTGTTATTATATCATGAGACCTTTTCAGTCTAAGAACGAACCTTCCCCTAAACCCGCTGCAGAGGGTCAGGGAGAAACATCTATCACTCCTTATGTTTTGTATGTAGATAGCGAAAGAATTGCTCACCCCTTGTGCATGTTAAGGATACTTTTCCCTTTGAGGCACCCGTTATTCAAAAGGTCTGTGAGAAATGGGCAGGATATGCAACTAAAGACCCATTCCTGGCATGGCCAGGCACGGGTTCTTTTGCTCGTCCCCAAATATTGTCAGTTCAAAAGTACATTCAACAGCACAAAAAGGGTAAATCCCTTCAGAAACATCTGCATGTCCTTAATTCCTTTATGGTAACAGCAGATTTGTTTCACTCTGATAAAATGAAAATAGATACACAAGCACGTGAAACCGCACGCATGCAGGCAAACGAGGACAGCCATAAGCTGCCCCCACCTTATCAAACTTCGCTGACTACACATCTTTTCTATCCCTTTACATGAGGATTCTCATGATCTTACCTCCTTTGTTTTTCAAAACCAAGCATACCGCTGGACACGTATGCCTCAGGGTTTTACTGATAGCCCTACTGTCTTTTCAAAACAGCTCATATCTGATCTCACTGACTTCATTTCACTTTTACCTTCAAATGTTTCCCTGTTTGTCTATGTTGATGACATTTTATTATCTGCGCCAACTCGAGAATTGTGTATCAAATATACACTTGATCTTTTTCTTTTACTGTATTCTCTCGGGTATAAGTGCAACAGATCTAAATGTCAGTTAGCCTCTCCAGTAGTTACTTTCCTCGGTCAACAAATTGGCAAAGATAGACACATGTTAGACAAAGAATTGTTAACTAATGTACAGGCTGTCACAATGCCCACTTGTCTCAAATCCCTAAGATCCATTCTTGGTTTACTAAACTATTGCAGACATTGGATACCAAATTATTCAGCACAAATTATGCCTCTTTACTCTTATCTCCAAGTACCTGCCGGTTCCTGTTCACATACACCAATTGTTCTTACCCCTGAACACCAATCTCTGTTATCCTCCATCATTGCTACTATTTCTGCTTGTGATCCCTTATCCACTGTTGATCCATCTCAGCCCGTGCATGTCTGGGTTACTGACCATACAAATACTTGGGCTGCTTTTATCAATCAAGAAAATGATCTGACTTTCCCAGTATGCTTTTTGTCAGGGACTTTCTCAGCAGTTGAAAGGGGGTTTCCTCCCTTTTCCAAACATCTAGTTGCGGTTTGTGCTGCAATTTCCAAATGGAGATCTATTATGCCACATTCATCTATCATTCTTCACACTCAACATTCAGTTCATCATATGATGTCTGCTAGTCAGGCCGCACTCACTAGTACCCAGTATGGAAAATATCAGGCTATTTTACTAGGTCAAGATATTACTACAAAACCAGTAATAGAGCAACAGTCAAAACAATTAGCATTGTTGTTTCCCCCCTCAGTACTGTTAACTCATCCCGACTCTAAGCCACCGTGGCTCACTTTACAGTTTACCCCGGTGGAGGGAGGATTTATATGGTTTACAGATGGTGCCAGTCATGAAGGTATTTCTGCACTTGCAGCATTACAAGTCAACACTGATTTAAAAATAATACAGAAACACCAACTATTGTGCCCACATCAGCACACAGCACAGCATGCAGAATTACTAGCAGTTATAACCGCCATACAACACACGCCGCGGCAAACGTCAGCTACAATATATTCTGACAGTTCTTATGTTATTAGCTCATTGCAGTACCATCTCCTGAAATGGCAACGTAGAGGTTTTATTACATCTAATGGTAAAACTTTACAGCACCTCCGTTATTGGGAATTGCTTTTTGATTTACTTCAGGCTCGTGAGGCTTTAGGGGTTAAGACAGCTTTTATTTGGGTCCCTGCACATACAGGTGCTAACAGTTTTGAAGCCCGTGGTAATCAGCTTGCTGATACAGCGGCTATGGAAGTTGTTAGTTCTCAGGCTATTCCCTTATGCATGGTTGTTACACGCACTGGTAAAAGTACTGCCCAGACTATTTTACCCCCCACACCATTGGAGCAAGCAATCTGGAAAAATACAGGGTGTATCTCTACTTCTACCGGATGGATACATCCTTCCGGAAAAGTCTGTTTGTCCACAGCTGAAGCTATTACTAAACTTACTGCAATACACAGTGAGCACCATGACTCTATTTCAGCTTTGGTTGATTCTTTATCTTTACTGTATTGGAACCCCAATCTTAGAGAATTGGTGGAATCTATTGTTAAAACATGTCTTTCTTGTGCTGTGACCATTCCCCGTAGAGGTCCAGCCATACCCACGGGATGTTTGCCTACTCCAACAGGACCAGGTATTGAATGGCATATTGACTTTACTGATATGATTCACCCCATCCAAGGTAAACACTATATCCTTTTATGGGTCGATGCTTTCTCAAGATGGGTGGAAGCATTTCCCTGTACTAAGGAGACAGCTCATGTGGTTGTACAATCTTTAATTCGACATATCATGCCAGCACATGGTTGTCCACATAAAATTGTTTCAGATAATGGTTCACATTTTAACAATGTACTTATGCAGGAATTGCAGACTATCTTGAATATTACTCACCGCAAGGTGTCAGTATATAGCCCGACCTCTAATGGTCTGGTTGAGCGATACAATGGTATACTGAAAACTAAATTGAGAACATTGTTGCATGACTTGGAGTCTGTGGCTCCACATAATAAGTACAATTGGTATGATCTACTTCCAGTGGCTCTAATGTCTATACGTAGCTTGCCACTGAGTAAATTAAAAATTTCACCTTTTCAATTACAAACAGGCAGACATATGAGAACGCCTGTTGTTACTCCGTTGCATACGCCTCAAGTCTACTGGCAGCAATTGCAACCTGTTATGGAACTGGTTCAGTCTTTAGCTAACCCAACTCAGAAACAGTCTCGTAGGGACAGAGGTGATGATCTCTCTCTTTCCTTTTCCATAGGACAGCAGGTCTTAAGAAAAAACTTCACTCACAAAACCTGGAAGGATCCAGTTTATGTGGGACCATTCACTATCACTGATTTAACTCGCACAGCAGCAAAATTGTCAGACCATACCACCTGGATACATCTATCTGATTTACGCAAGGCTCCTGATCCAGGACCACCTGAGCAAATAGAAACCACCATTGTACTCCCAGAAGGCATTAACAACATCATCAGTGCAGAAGAATTATGAAGGTTTTTGTAATCTGTCTGCTGGTAGGACTTACTTATGGACTCAATACATATGTTGAAAGAATTCAACATGCCTTAAAGACTCTTAATCTGACTAACTGTATTGTTTGCACTCCACTTGTCACTTCTGTAACTACCATTCCAGCACATGTTCACCCTTATTCTATGATTAAGTTGCAAGGTATTCATAACTGTTTCAGTAATGGTACCTGCTATTTGGGTCAGGGTCATGAGCACAGGCAATATTGGATCAATGTTACTGGTCAACGCCTGCCTTCTTTATTTGCTCATACTATTCCTGCACTAAACTATTGGTGTCTGATAAATTCTAGTTCATTTCAGGGTGAGAAACCTAATGTTTTATGTAATTATACTTATGACATACAATCCCGGAATTGGACTGTGTTACAGGGATCCTATGTCATAAATCAGACTGCAACGTCTATGGCCTGTGCTAACAAAACAACTTGTAACAGGACACTGACAACCTCTTATGTGACCTCTACTAACCTTACTCTCACAAATTTGACTTTCTTCTTTTCATTATGTCAATTTAATGCCTCTTCCATGCAAACCATTACTGCTGTGCCTACTGCTTGTTCTTCAGTTAAGGAACCAAATAATCCTATTTTTCCTTTTTCTCAAACATATGCTTTATATCATAACCTAACTTCTCTACAGTCTTTACGGTTAGGGGATTATTTGTTATGTGATAATATCCTGTACACTTATCTTCCATCATGTTATAAGTTCTGCACTCTTGTTCAACTAAATTTATTTGATTTGATCATTCCATTAAATGCCACATCACATGGTTCTAATAGTCAGAAACGACGTAAAAGAGATGTTTCCAGTACCTCCTTTAGTGCTTTAACAGGAGATGATCAAGCTTTACAATTAGCATTAGATTATATTAACAGTACCTATCCTATGACCAAGAAACGTCTAGATGCCTTGTCAGCCACTGGATGGATTCCATTTGCAGGATCTGCCATTGCAGCTGAAATGGGTATGTCAATTAGACGCTTACAATCACTATTACATGTTGTAACACATGAATTAGACATAGCTATAACAGCAATTCAAGAGGAAATTGATGATACAGCGAGATATGCAATGCACACACGCATGGCAGTTGATTTTATGTTAGCCCAATCTGGAGGAGTATGCGGCATAGTGAATGATACATCATGTTGTTCAGTTATTAGAAATCAATCAATAATTGTTAAAAATGCAATGCAGCGCATTCTTTCTCTAGCAAGAATTCAAGTAAGTGATTATGAAGGGATATTGGACACGTCATGGTGGGATACCATAAAAAATTGGTTTGGAGGATTAGGTCCATGGTTAAGAGGGATTGTGACTGGATGTATTGTTTTCATATGTGTTGCAGGACTCTTATTATGTTGTTTGCCTTGTTTACTTAGTTGCTGGAGACGAACATGTCAAGATTCATTGAAAATGACCATGGTAACTCAGATACAAAATATAATGCCTGACACCAGTGACTATGAACCAAACTGTCCTGGGTTACTGATGACTCCCGAAAGTTCTGTGGTTTGATAGAAAATGTTTGTCATTGCCATGACGGCCTGAGGTGTTACCTATTTATAGGATGATGCCCAGTCTAACAGTGATGAAAACTATAACCATGAAATTTTTGGTGAACCTTGCTCTACAAGGTTCAAGGGAGGATTTGTTAATAATAATGAACATGCTGCAGAAATATAATGAGAAACTGTTGAATAGTATACAGTTCCTATGGTCAGTGAAGTGCAAGGCAAAGAAAGAGAAATGAGTCACAAAACCTGTGAGAACAATGAGGGAGTCATAGAATTAACCTTGAGAAGCAGCCTGGTGCAAAGCGGAGACAGGAGGCTGTGTAAAAGGGGGAGGGGAGAAAAGTCTGTGCTGGACAGAAAGAATGTGTTTGTAGATAAGGAATGAATGTGAGAACAAGCTTCAAAGAGAGAGGGTTGATGACGTGCACACATTGGGTGCAGTGTTAATATAAGTGTATTTAAACTGAGGGAGAGATAGGTATCTTAAGCAAAGCAAAGCAAGAGCAAAGCTGAGCAAGCATATATCTCTGTATTACTGCTAAGCAAATATATCTCTGTATTATTGCTAAAAATATAAGCAGACTTTGCTTCCAGCAGGGTGTTCCCCCGCTGCCTCTGTTCGACGGAGAACAGTTGAAAAAATAAAAATGTTTTGATTATTCTTTTTATAACAGGTGTCAGTTTCTTTGTTTACACACATATAGGGTGTAAATCAACAGGTGAAGTACCAGCGATACAGCATTTTATACCCATTTTCTATCAACGCGCTCGAAACAGAGACCCGTAACATGTACCCAAAGGCCTTTTCCCAATTTTTCAATTCATAAGTAGTTCCTAGATCCTGTTCCCATCTCTCAGTATATCTTAAAATAGAAGTATGTTGAGTTAACAAAGCAGCATATAATCTCGAGGTGCAGTCCTTGGAATTTCCACCCTGAAGCGCACACTCTAATGCAGTATCTTCTAAGGGTAGTTCATCTTTAGCTCTGCGGTATAAGTAGTCCCATATTTGCCTATAATAAAACATATGATGGGTTAGTAAATTATAGTCCTCTTGGAGATCAATAAACGATATCACTTGCCTCTCCTCCCAAATCTGCCCCAATTGTATGAGACCCTTCCGTTCCCAGAATTTATAGACTGCATCCTCTGTTCCAAGAGGGATACCTGGGGCAGCCCGTATTGCCATCTGTCGGAAGTATGTCCTTTCATGGAAAAGTGTCTGGCATATACTATACCAGGTTTGTAGCAGAAAATGTATAGCCATGGGGGCTTTCTTAATAAATGTAAGAATTTGACGGCGAGGCAACCACAGTATGGAACCCAATTGATTCGTGCCCAGCCAATGCTTCTCAATTTGTAGCCAAGCCTTAGTGCTATCAGCGACCCACTCTGCTAGTAAACATAATTGAGCTGCTTGGAAATATAAAAGAAAGTTTGGGCCTCCCATGCCACCTCGATGAAGAACCTCTGCTCGTACTCACAGTGGTTTATGCCTCCAAATGTATGCAAAAACTTTACGATTAAGTTGGCGAAAAAAATGTTTGGGTATCGGCAATAACAATGCCAAAAATAAATATAGCAACTTCGGCAGAATCATCATTTTTATAGCCGATATTTTGCCCAACCACGAGAGTTCTAAACCCTCCCATTTATCTAATTCAAGGAACAATTCTCTAATCCTAGAGGGGAAGTTGGTCTGCAAAGTGGGCGTGACATTAATTCCAAGATAGCGAAGAGACTGCTTGCACCATTGAAAAGAGTATAACTGTTGCAAAGAGGTTATCATGCCCGGTGGTATACGGAGGCCCAGGGCCTCAGACTTAGCCATATTAACCTGAAAACCCGAAACCCTCCCATAACTTTGAAGGGACTGCACCACTGCCTGTAATGAACATGTGGGCTCTGTCAAGGTTAACATCAGCAAATAGCATTAACTTGTGGGAGTAACTAGCGAGGTAATTAAATTTGCTGATGACACAAAGTTATTCAAAGTCGTTAAATCGCGACAGGATTGTGAAAAATTACAAGAGGACCTTACGAGACTGGGAGACTGGGCGGCTAAATGGCAGATGATGTTTAATGTGAGCAAGTGCAAGGTGATGCATGTGGGAAAAAAGAACCCGAATTATAGCTACGTCATGCAAGGTTCCACATTAGGAGTTACGGACCAAGAAAGGGATCTGGGTGTTGTCGTCGATAACACACTGAAACCTTCTGCTCAGTGTGCTGCTGCGGCTAAGAAAGCGAATAGAATGTTGGGTATTATTAGGAAAGGTATGGAAAACAGGTGTGAGGATGTTATAATGCCGTTGTATCGCTCCATGGTGCGACCGCACCTTGAGTATTGTGTTCAATTCTGGTCGCCGCATCTCAAGAAAGATATAGTAGAATTGGAAAAAGGTGCAGCGAAGGGCGACTAAAATGATAGCGGGGATGGGACGACTTCCCTATGAAGAAAGACTAAGGAGGCTACGGCTATACAGCTTGGAGAAGAGACGGCTGAGGGGAGACATGATAGAGGTATATAAAATAATGAGTGGAGTGGAACAGGTGGATGTGAAGCGTCTGTTCACGCTTTCCAAAAATACTAGGACTAGGGTGCATGCGATGAAACTACAGTGTAGTAAATTTAAAACAAATCGGAGAAAATGTTTCTTCACCCAACGTGTAATTAAACTCTGGAATTCGTTGCCGGAGAAAGTGGTGAAGGCGGTTAGCTTAGCAGAGTTTAAAAAGGGGTTGGACGGTTTCCTAAAGGACAAGTCCATAAACCGCTACTAAACGGACTTGGAAAAATCCAAAATTCCAGGAATAACATGTATAGAATGTTTGTACGTTTGGGAAGCTTGCCAGGTGCCCTTGGCCTGGATTGGCCGCTGTCGTGGACAGGATGCTGGGCTCGATGGACCCTTGGTCTTTTTCCAGTATGGCATTACTTATGTACTTATGTGTACCTGGGTGTGCTCGAAGTGCCTGAGCCAAAGGCTCAATGGTAAATGCAAACAACAAAGGGGACAGTGCACACCCCTGATGAGTTCCCCAACCTAGAAGGAAAGGAGTAGAATAAGAGCCATTAACCTGTACAGAAGTCATCGGGAGAGTGTATAGTAGCTTGAGCCAGGAGAAGAATCGCCCAGCAATTTCCAAGCGCTCCAGAACAGAAAACATGAAGGGCCAATACACTCGGTCAGACGCCTTCTCAGCATCTAGGGAGAGAATCAGTGTAGGTTGCCTTGTATCATTCGCCTCCTGAATTCGATGGAGTGCTCTCCTGATATTATCAAATGCTTGGCGTCCCAAAATGAAACCAGCTTGGTCTAATGGACTAAATGTGGCATTACCCTCTGCAGTCTTTTAGCTAGGATTTTCGTAAACAATTTATAATCTGAGCCCAATAGTGAGATTGAGCGGTAAGAGTCACATTGCTGAGAATCTTTTCCAGGCTTCAACAGGACTGTGATGTATGCCAAGCGCAAAGAATATGGAACTCTGGATGGTCTCCCAATTAACTGAAGGCCCGGACCAACAAGGGGGCAAGTAGCTTACGGTAGGTAGCATTTGTAAAATTTATTCGTAAACCCATCTGGCCCTGGTGCCTTCCCAATTGGTAAATCTTGTATGGCCCACAGAACCTCATCTAAAGTGACAGGGGCTGATAGGGCCTCCTCCTATGAATTAGATATTTTTGGGAGCGTTATCTCATCTAGATAGTCTTGAATCCCTAAAGTCGTAGGGAACTCATCGGGGCAATACAATGTTCCATAAAAATCCATAAAAGCTAGTCAAATCTCTTCAGGCTGCATACATCTCTTCCCAACTTTATCCATTACCAAGTAAATATATCTGCTAGTGAAGTGCTTTTTTAATTTATATGCCAAGAGTCGGGATGATTTATTTCCAAACTCAAAATGAGTTTGCCTAACCCGCTGCAAGTGTTCTGCTATCTATGCTAGCTGGAGATCATGGAGCTCTAATTGTATAGCATGAATACGATCCCCAGACTGAGGGGCGTTCGGTTGTTGTTGACCCTGAGTGGTAAGGATAGAAAGTTTGGTGTGTAATTCTTGAGATCGAGTTCTTGCTTCTCGTCTTTTTTTTTTTTTAATAAATTATATATTTTTAAATTTTCACATTAGAAGTGTCATCTTTTTTACATACATTTTTTGTGTTTTTGTTTTATTTTTAAGTTCCTCATGCACAATACATTCACAGAAATAAAAGAATATCATAGCACTCACATCAAACCATTGGTGATACAAATTCAACAAAGCATTTAGCAACAGTCTTGGATTGATAATGCAAAATTCAACAAAGCATTTAGCAACAGTCTTGTAGGTGAAATGCATTCCACATCAAGTATCTTTTGTATTTTAATCCCCACTTCCTATACTCATGCAGTCAACTCATCACTGATGTACATCTCAGCTCAACATTCATACTCCACGCACCCTTCTACCCGTGCCCCTCCTGCCCTCTTCCCCTCCTGCTTCCGCGAAGCCTTATCCAAGTATGTTTAAGCAAGAGGCCCACAGGTAGGCATATTGTCGATTGGTCAATTTGGGGGAGCCCCGATAGATCTGCGTCTCATATTTGCCCTCTTCCCTCATTTTTACCTTCCATGCTTCTCCAGGTACCAGCTCCGAGGATACCCAGAAGTGCAATACAGTTTTCCGGACTAACAGCAGGGAGATATACACAAATCGACGGTGAGGATATCGGAGACCCTGTGCCACCAGTAAAGACTGGTCCCCCAACAATAGGGTTGCAAACTCCCACTCCAATTGTCGCTGTAACACCAAACTAAGTATCTGAAACGCCTCATTCCATAACCTCATGCCATAGTGTCAGAGCCAAGCATTCCAGAAAAGAATGGATAAATGTTCCCCTCCCCACCCTACATTTATTGCATCTATCATCTGTCCATAGTCCGATGGTTACCCCCTTAGCCCTAGAAATGTATGCTCTATGGAGAATTTTGAATTGGGTCTCTTGCAGATCTGCTGCCTTAACCATCCTATAAAGGGTGGTGAAGAGCTGCCCAAACTCTTGCTCCGTATATCTAGTACCCACCTCCTGATTCCAGCGGTCTACCACCCCCTCCAATCCCCCCTTCTGTCCATTCACTGTTAAAATCTTATACCATATTTAATATGGGATAACTGTTAGCCTTGGTGGGAACACGTAACAAGATTTTATCTAAAGGGTCCCATATACATTTGTTCCCATGTTGCGCCTTGATAGAAGACCAGTAATGCCTGACCTGCAAGTATTGCAGTAGGTTAGTATGCGGGATGTCCCACTGTTTTTTAACTTGGTCAAAAGTCATGAACCCCTCCGTCCCTTCTTCAACCAATTGTCCCACTATCCTGCATCCTAAGTACCCCATTTGGAGAAAACAGAAAATCCCATGCCCGCTGGAAATGCCACATTGCCCATCATACTCAAGTATGGGGAGGTGTCTGGGGAGCATTGCTGCTGCCCTCTCCACCACAGCCAGGCTTTCCGCATAGGTCTTAGAAAATCCAATTTGCGGGATAGTCGAGGGTCAGTGCTTGAGCCCATATGCAGTAGATTAAGAAAAGTCCATGGGTGACTCCGAGTCCAGTCTCCCAGTCCCTCACTCGATAGAAAACGAGCGCTCTCCCCCATTCCCTCGTAAATAAAGCGCACCAACGCTGCTACGTTATACCGGCGGAGATCTGGCAACCCTAATCCCCTGCCAGTTTTATTACGTGATAATTTAGAAAACCCTATCCTTGCTCCCTTCCCCTGCCAGATGAAGGACAGAACAGTGGACTGGAACAAGCGTTCTTCCCGTCTAAGGACCCATATCGGTGCCGCTTGCAGCGGGTATAAAATCTTGGGTAATAGCACTATTTTTACTAAGGCTATCCTATCCATCAGCGAGAGGGGCAAGTCTTTCCATCTATCACACAAGCTCTTAATTCTTTCCAAGACGTCTACCACATTCCACCTATAAAATATGGATCGGTTAGTGCTGAGGAAGATGCCCAAGTATCTCATTGCCCCTCCCACCGGCTGTATAGGAAGTCCCGCCATCCCCTGAGCCCCCTGTACATCCGACATGGGTAACAACTCTGATTTGGAGTCGTTAACCTTTAACCCCAATATGTCCCCAAATTCCCAGACTATAAAAGTACCCGCTCTAAATCACGAGGTGCATTAGCCACGTACAGTGGTGGAAATAAGTATTTGATCCCTTGCTGATTTTGTAAGTTTGCCCACTGACAAAGACATGAGCAGCCCATAATTGAAGGGTAGGTTATTGGTAACAGTGAGAGATAGCACATCACAAATTAATCCGGAAAATCACATTGTGGAAAGTATATGAATTTATTTGCATTCTGCAGAGGGAAATAAGTATTTAATCCCTCTGGCAAACAGACCTAATACTTGGTGGCAAAACCCTTGTTGGCAAGCACAGCGGTCAGACGTCTTCTGTAGTTGATGATGAGGTTTGCACACATGTCAGGAGGAATTTTGGTCCACTCCTCTTTGCAGATCATCTCTAAATCAACTCGCAGCTTCAGCTCCTCCATAAGTTTCAATGGGATTAAGGTCTGGTGACTGGCTAGGCCACTCCAGACCCTAATGTGCTTCTTCCTGAGCCACTCCTTTGTTGCCTTGGCTGTATGTTTTGGGTCATTGTCGTGCTGGAAGACCCAGCCACGACCCATTTTTAAGGCCCTGGCGGAGGGAAGGAGGTTGTCACTCAGAATTGTACGGTACATGGCCCCATCAATTCTCCCATTGATGCGGTGAAGTAGTCCTGTGCCCTTAGCAGAGAACACCCCCAAAACATAACATTTCCACCTCCATGCTTGACAGTGGGGACGGTGTTCTTTGGGTCATAGGCAGCATTTCTCTTCCTCCAAACACGGCGAGTTGAGTTCATGCCAAAGAGCTCAATTTTTGTCTCATCTGACCACAGCACCTTCTCCCAATCACTCCGCGGCATCATCCAGGTGTTCACTGGCAAACTTCAGACGGGCCGTCACATGTGCCTTCCGGAGCAGGGGGACCTTGCGGGCACTGCAGGATTGCAATCCGTTATGTCGTAATGTGTTACCAATGGTTTTCGTGGTGACAGTGGTCCCAGCTGCCTTGAGATCATTGACAAGTTCCCCCCTTGTAGTTGTAGGCTGATTTCTAACCTTCCTCATGATCAAGGATACCCCACGAGGTGAGATTTTGCGTGGAGCCCCAGATCTTTGTCGATTGACAGTCATTTTGTACTTCTTCCATTTTCTTACTATGGCACCAACAGTTGTCTCCTTCTCGCCCAGCGTCTTACTGATGGTTTTGTAGCCCATTCCAGCCTTGTGCAGGTGTATGATCTTGTCCCTGACATCCTTAGACAGCTCCTTGCTCTTGGCCATTTTGTAGAGGTTAGAGTCTGACTGATTCACTGAGTCTGTGGACAGGTGTCTTTCATACAGGTGACCATTGCCGACAGCTGTCTGTCATGCAGGTAACGAGTTGATTTGGAGCATCTACCTGGTCTGTAGGGGCCAGATCTCTTACTGGTTGGTGGGGGATCAAATACTTATTTCCCTCTGCAGAATGCAAATAAATTCATATACTTTCCACAATGTGATTTTCCGGATTTAATTTGTGATGTGCTATCTCTCACTGTTACCAATAACCTACCCTTCAATTATGGGCTGCTCATGTCTTTGTCAGTGGGCAAACTTACAAAATCAGCAAGGGATCAAATACTTATTTCCACCACTGTATAATAAGATATCATCAGCAAATAGGTTCAAACGTAGCTCCCGACCCCCCACCCGTAATCCCCGGGCCTCATCACTACTACGTATCTTTATGGCCAAAGGTTCTATAGCTAACAAGAAAAGGAGTGGAGATAGCGGGCATCCCTGTCTTGTTCCCCGTTGAATTGGAAAACTATCAGTGAGCCGTCAATTTATCTGCAACCGGGCAGAGGGGCTTGTATAAAGAGCTTTTATCCAGTCAAAATAAGCCCCAGAGATGCCAAACCGCCCCAGCACCCTGAACAAGTATTGCCACGAGATACTATCGAAGGCCTTCTCCATGTCCAAGCCTACAATAGCCGCCATACCGCCTTTCCCTTTACACTCATGGATGGCCATTAAGGCCTGCATGATATTCATGGATGCGTGCCTCCCAGGCACGAAGCCCACCTGATCCTCATGGATCAGGGCGGGGATCACCTGATTCAGGCGCCTGGCCAGTATAGCCGCTAGGAGTTTGACGTCCTGGTTCAGTAATGAAATGGGGCGATAAGATCCCACCATAGCCGCATCCTTTCCTGGTTTTGGTAACAGTACTACATGGGCCA
Source organism: Microcaecilia unicolor (assembly GCF_901765095.1). Taxonomy (NCBI): domain Eukaryota; kingdom Metazoa; phylum Chordata; class Amphibia; order Gymnophiona; family Siphonopidae; genus Microcaecilia; species Microcaecilia unicolor. Next base: position 234,858,898 of record NC_044036.1, read on the forward strand.
TGTTGTATTGCATAGACTCTCCTGCCTCTACCAGGTCATTAAACCAGGCCTTCAGCGGGGATGCTATCAAATCAGCCACGATACGATAATATTCGGGCCTGAAGCCATCGGGCCCCGGGGCCTTAGTCAGCTTCAGGCCTCTAATGGCCAGCCTGATCTCCTCCTCTGATATGGGGGTATTCAGTTGAGTCTGTTGCTCCCCCGTAAGACTTGGAATCCTCAGTCCCTGTAAAAATTCCTCACATTTGTTTTGATCAAACTCTCTAAGCTTGGTACAGGGAGCTATAAAATTTCACAAATTGCTTTTTTATGTCCGATTCTGCAGTGTACGAGTTCCCCTGCTCATCTTTAATACTAGTGGTGATCTGTCTCTTTCGTGAGGGCCTCACCAGGTTAGCAAGTAATTTGCCCGCTTTGTTCTCCCACTTAAAATGCCTAAACCTCTGGAAATATATATCCCTTTCAGCCCGCTGCAACAAAATCTCATCTATCTGCTTTTTGACCTGCTTCATAGCGAGTTTACTCGTCTCGGTCATGTAATGGATGTGCGCACGGCGTAATTGGTGGTATTCTTGGGAGAGGCGTAAAAGGTCTGATTCCCCCTTTTTCTTTTTGCCCGCCATATACGCTATAATGTGACCTCTCATAACTGCCTTTGAGGCCTCCCAGTAAATTCCTGAAGTCACATCTGGTGTCTGGTTGTGCTGTTGGTATTCCACCCACTTAGCCCGCAAGTATACGTGAAAATCCTTATCATTACTTAACGAGGGGGAAAACCTCCACACCCGCTCGCTCGGCTCTGGACACCATGAAACGGTCATCTCCACTGCCTGGTGATCACTCAATGTGTGGCTTACTATATGTACCCCTGAGATCCTGGCCATCAAAGAGAGATCCACCAAAAGGGAGACAAGTATAGAATAGACCCCGTGAGGGTGGGAATAAGACGTAAATTCCTCTTCCTGGGGGTTGAGAAGTCTCCAAATATCCACCAGCCCCAGCTGATTGGACACAAAGTTCACCCCCTTGTGCTCCCAATTCCCCCCCTTGCGTTTCACTGGTTTACAATTGAGGGGCCCGCTACAACCAGTGGTGTGCTGGTAAATATTTAACAACAGGCTCTCTCCCCGGTCCACCTCGGTGCCCCCTGTCCACCTCTGCGCCCCCCCCCCCCCCCAAATTGCAGAGCTGGCTATAGCCGGGGTGGGGGGGGGGGGCAATGCATTACTCTCTCCAGGAAAAAAAAATTAAATGATCCCAGGTTCCAATCTAATTCATGTTTAATATGGGATAAAATGCCATAAATAAGTAAATAAATATAAACTTCTAACGTTCAGCACCTGATTCTCAAAGTAGACATATTCCAAACACTATAATGAAAATAAAATTATTTTTTTCTACCTTTGTTGTCTGGTGACTTTGTTTCTCTGATCATGCTGGCCCAGTATCTGATTCTGCTGCTCTCTATCTGTTCCCTTGACTCAGTTTCCAGGGCTTCCTTTCCATTTATTTCTTTTCTTTCCTCCTTTCTTCTTCATTTCTGGTCCTCCGCAGACTTGACTGTACAGTGGATCCAGCTTCTGCCTATTTTCTCCATCCATGTGTTCCTCACTTCCTTTTCCCTCATCTAATCTCCTTCCTCTATCTTCTCTCCATGTCCAGCATTTCTTCTCTCTCCCTTCCCTCCATCCATGTCCAGAATTTCTCTTGCCCTCCCCTCCATCCATGTCCTGAAACTCTCCTCTCTCCCCTGCCCCCCTCTATCCATCCATACCCAGCAATTCTCTGCTCCCCTACCCATCCATGCCCAGCAATTGTCTTCTCTCCCCTGCCCCCCTCTATCCATTCATGCCCAGCAATTGTCTTCTCTCCCCTGTCCCCCATGCCCAGCAATTGTCTTCTCTCCCCTGCCCCTCTCTACCCATCCATGTCCAGCAATTGTCTTCTCTCCCCTGCCCCCCTCTACCCATCCATGCCCAGCAATTGTCTTCTCTCCCCTGCCCCCCTCTACCCATCCATGCCCTGCAATTGTCTTCTCTCCCCTGCCCCCTCTATCTATCCATGCCCAGCAATTGTCTTCTCTCCCCTGCCCCCCTCTACCCATCCATGCCCAGCAATTGTCTTCTCTCCCCTGCCCCTCTCTACCCATTCATGCCCAGCAATTCTCCTCCCTCCCCTGCCCTCCCCTCCCGCTCCCATCCATGTCCAACGATTTTCCGTTGCCCCCATTCTCCCCTCCCATCCATGTCCAGCGATTCTCCTCCCTCCCCTGCCCTCCCGCTCCCAAACATGTCCAGTGATTGTCCTTCGCCCTCACCCTCCCCTCCCGCTCCCATCCTTTTTTATTACCTCCGTTGAAGTGCCACATTATTTAAAGCCCTGCTGCCCATCTCTAGCCTTCCCTGTTTGCTTCTGATGAGTTCGTGCCCTTAGTCCCGCCTTCTGATGTCATACGTCAGAAGGCTCCCGCCTAAGGGCACGAAGGGCAGCAGGGCTTTAAATAATGCGGCGCTTCAACGGAGGTAATAAAAAAAGATGGATGGGAGCGGGAGGGGAGGGTGGGGGCGAAGGACAATCGCTGGACATGTTTGGGAGCAGGAGGGGAGGTAAGCATGGCCTGTGATGGCGCCCTCCTGCCATGCTTACCTCTTGTAATGGAGCCGGCTCGCCCCGAAGAACAACCGGCTTGCAAGAGCTGTCAAAATTTAACAAGCGGCTCTTGCGAGCCGGAGCGAGCCAGCTCCAGCACACCACTGGCTACAACATTAAGGTCTCCTCCCACAATCAACTGGTAATCAGAGTAGATGACCACCCTGGCCACCAGTTCAGAAAAAAGTTTATGAGAGTACACGTTGGGCCCATACACATTACAAAGTAAAATGTTTTGTCCCCAGAGCTCCCCCATGACCAGTACATATCTCCCTTCTTTATCAGATACCGTTTTATGGATATTGAAGAGGAGTTTTTTATGTATCAAAATAGCCACTCCTCTCTGTCTTGCATTGTAAGAAGAGTATCCCAGCTCCCCCACCCATCCCCTTCTAAGCTTTTGATGTTCTATTGCTCACAAATGCGTCTCCTGCAGGTAAACAATCTCACCCCCCTTTTTAGCCAGCCATGAAAGTAGCTTAGTCCGTTTGATGGGGGAGTGAATCCCGTCAACATTGAGAGTGATGATTTTTAAATTAACCATATTCTAGACATATACATTCACTAGCATTCAATACTATATCAGAGTTCTCGCTGGTCTCCCAGAACAGCCCGCGAGAATGTTTGTGTCAGCTGTCTGGCCACCATACACGCCTCATCCAACATGCGTTATTTCTGACTTCTTCCCATGTCTTATTATCAACCCTAGACCTCATGCTTCGCGGTTCCCTTTGGCTCCACCCATCCCTCCCAGTCCCCCCATCCTATCTTTCTCATGCACCTCTTCCACTCCCTCCCTCTCCCTCGTGACCCACACGCTCCCATGCATCCATCCACTCTCCCCCACCCCCTCCCCCACTGTCCCCCCACCAAATATCATGTGCCCTCCCTTAACCCACTAACCACCGTCCTGTAACTCCCCCCCCTCTTTCCCATCTATGTATTTAACCTCAACAAAAAGAAATCCGCTCTCTAAGTCTATGTTCATACCACTTATCAACCTGTATAACAATACATCCTTTGTAGCTGTCAAAAATCAAATCGAAAACACTAAACAAGAACATAGAATAACTTCACCCCCCCCCCCCCCACTCTCCCAAATTTGTGGGCACCCGTCTTTATACGCCCTGATGCAAGTCTGTTTAATCTCCAGGTTCCTCAATGTCCCCTTTGTGCCCTCGTGTGTCCTTCTACTACCAGGTCCCAAGCGTTTACTTGCCTACTACCGCAGGTACTGATAACCCCGGCGCAGAGGCGAGCCCAAAGGGCAGCACACAATACTGGAAGTGCCGTGTTCCCAGACGGAATCGTAGATACTGTCTGTGAGCTGGAAGTATCGGGATCCACAGGGAGCACAGCCAGTCGTCTTTCTGAATCAGGGGAAGAAGGGTGCCCAAGGAAAGCATCCTGAACTTTTCTCAAATCAGATATTTGTTCAGGCCTCTCAGGTCTAGGATGGGGCGCATCCCCCCTGTTTTCTTTTCCACAAGGAAGTACCTGGAATAGAATCCCTGCCCGGGTGGCACGGGCTCTACCAAATTGGCGCTGAGAACGGTGGAGAGTTCCTCTGCAAGTACCTGCCTGTGGTGGGAGCTGAAGGATTGAGCTCCTGGTGGACAATTTGGCGGGGTGGAGATCAAATTCAGGGTGTACCCGCACCGCACTATTTGGAGAACCCACTGGTCGGAGGTTATGAGAGGCCACTTTTGGTGAAAAACTTGCAACCTCCCCCCGACCGGCAGGCCGTCCGGCATGGGCACGTTTATGGTGGCTATGCTCCCATGGATCCAGTCAAAAGCCCGTCCCCTGCTTTTGCTGTGGAGCTGCAGGGGTCTGCTTGGTCGCACGCTGTTGACGGGAACGAGCGCGCTGGGGCTGGCCCTGTGCCTGAGAAGATAAAAAACAACAAAGCAGTGGAATCAAATGCATTTATTGGAACAATACCCGACGTGGCCACGTTTCGCCCTCAGGCTGCGTCAGGGGTATAAACTATCAAAAGTGTATGTAAATATATCATACACACTAGTAGTTCCAAAAATCTAGTTCCATTTATCTGCTACTTCCAACTGAACTGATATGCATATCAGTTCAGTTGGAAGTAGCAGATAAATGGAACTAGATTTTTGGAACTACTAGTGTGTATGATATATTTACATACACTTTTGATAGTTTATACCCCTGACGCAGCCTGAGGGCGAAACGTGGCCACGTCGGGTATTGTTCCAATAAATGCATTTGATTCCACTGCTTTGTTGTTTTTTATCTACTGTTTTGTAAGCAGTTGTGTGCCTTTTTGTTTTTTTTGTTTTGTACCTGTGCCTGAGAAGGCCTTCGGGCCGGCTGGTTGTACCTACGCTTGCTGTAGGCATAGGATGCAGACCGCCGGGCCCGGGAAAAATGTCCACCTGTGGAGGTGGATGCTGAAGGCGCCCGGTGGGAGAGATTGTCGAGAGTGGTTTACCCCTGGTGTAGTTGCTCAACCAACTGCTCGACCTTCTCGCCGAACATAGTAACCCCCCGGCAAGGGACATCCGCCAGCCGCTTCTGAGTCCGGTTGTCCAGGTCAGAGGCACGCAGCCATGAGAGCCTGCACATCACTATACCCTGGACAGTGGCTCTGGATGCCAGATCACAAGTGTCATAAATACCCCTGGACAGGAATTTGCGACAAGCCTTCAGCTGCCTGACCACCTCCTGAAAGGGCCTGGCCTGCTCCGGCGGGAGCTTGTCAACCAGGTCCGCCAGTTGCCACACATTGTTCCACATGTGGATGCTCGTGTAGAGCTGGTATGATTGGATCTTGGTCACGAGCATGGAAGAATGATAGGCCTTCCTCCCAAACGAGTCCAGAGTGCGAGACTCCCACCCCGGGGGCGCCGAGGCGATATCCCTCGAACTCTTGGCCCTCTTGAGCGCAGAGTCCACGACCGCTGAGTCATGTGGCAACTGGGGCTGCATCAACTCCGGGTCAGTGTGGACTCTATATTGGGACTCTGCTTTCTTGGGGATGGTGGGATTAGATAGGGGCTTCAACAAGTTCCGAAGCAGCGTCTCCTTCAGGACATTGTGCAACGGTACTGTGGAAGACTCTCTAGGTGGTGATGGATAGTCAAGGACCTCGAGCATCTCAGCCCTCGGCTCATCCACGGTGACCACTGGGAAGGGAATGCTCACAGACATGTCCCGGACAAAAGAGGCAAAGGAGAGGCTCTCTGGAGGCGAAGGGTCGGAGGGAAGATCAGCAGACTCCTCGGAGGAGAAATATCTGGGATCCTCCTCCTCCCCCCACAAGGCCTCCTCCTCGGTGTCGGACATGAGCTTTCTGATCTCAGTCCGCAACCGGGCCCGTCTCGACCCCGAGGAACCATGTCCTTGATGTTGGTGCCGAGAGGTAGACTCCCGCGCCGGCGGGGAAGAAGCTCCCTCCATCGATGTCGATGGGGATTCCACCTGAGTGGCGGATGATACCGGTGCCGCAAGCGGTACTGGTGTCGAGGGCCGCATCACAGGGCCAGAGCCAGCCGGCGCTTCCATCAACGGCGCCGGTAGAGGCTGGTGCAGCAGCCCCTCCAGGATACCTGGGAGGATGGCTCGGAGACACTCGTCCAAAGCCGCTGTTGGTAGAGGCTGGGGGGCCGGTGTAGGCGTCGGTGCCCGAAGCTGTCCGGGTCCAGGAGACGGTACCGGGGTGACCGACGACCTGCGCATCGACACCTCTTCAATGGAGGGGGAGCGCTCCTCCCGGCGTCGACGCTTTTCAGGGGCTGAGTCTCTCGACACCCCTGAGCTTCCGGTCCCATGCGCCAGGGGCAACCGATGACGGTGCTTCTTGGCAAGCTTCTTCCGATGTCCGTCATCGGCGCTCCGCGGCATGGAGGAGGTGGAGTCCCCGTGTCTCCTCGGGGTCGGGTCCGACAGGGTTCGGTCCCGATGGCCCTGGGCGGTGGGACCAGCCAAGGCGGGTTTTGGAGGCCCACTTGGCCTCTCACCGCCCCCATCGCTGGCAGGTCGTCGGGCCAAGGGAACCTGTGCTCCTGGGGTTGATGCACCGAACGGCTGGCGCAAGTTCCAAAAAGACGGTCCCGAAGAACTTGCACGCTTTGGAATTATGCTCCGGCCCGAGACACTGGAGGCACCAAGCGTGAGTATCGGACTGCGAGATTTGCCGGCCGCACGGACCACACTTTTTAAATCCACTCGGGACCTTCGAGGACATTGACGGAAAAATCGCGTTGGCAAGGTCAAAACCGTCGATGGTGGCGGTAAAAAGGCCACAACAAAAAAAGGAAACTCGGACGCGCGGCCACAAAGCTGCAACGACGGCGAAAGTAAAGGGAGAAAACACACTCAACGGAAAGGGAGACTTCTCAACTTTTTTTTTTTTTTAAACACGAGGGGAAAAAGGAACGCGAACACGCGTACACAAAAAAGAAATAGCGGACAAGGCTGCGAAATGGTTTTCCGGGGCTGACAAGGAGAGGGACGAAACTCCGTCTCTCTCCAGTGCAGAAAAACAGAAACTGAGCGGGAGCGGTCGCGCACGGGCGGGAAGATGGCCGCGCATGCGCGATGGGCGTCCCCCGCGTGCGGGACCTCCCGTGAGACTTTTCTTCCGGTTGGAGGGGCCTGCTGTGGACGTCTACCCAGTTGTGAGAACAAGCAGCCTGCTTGTCCTCGGAGAAAGGGACATAACCCACTCGTCTGGATTGATCTGTGGGATGCTATGGAAATATCATTATATGTGCACATATGCACGTATATGCTAGTGTTCTAAACATTTATGTGCATGCTATTCATGTAAATATTAGTATCTATTTATATAAAATTGCCCCCTAATTGTCCCTACTCCCAAAATCTACTCCAGCTGCTTCAGCACCCCATAATTTGCCCCACTCCCAAAAACTACCCCTGTGATTGCCTAACCACAGTGGAGGAGTGTGGTAGCCGTGTTAACCACAGTGCAAACTGTGCCACCCCCCAAAAAACTGTTCCCAACTGGCCCATGACCCTGTACTCTGCTTCCACATTCAAAATCTAATCCTGCAACTGCCCCCCCCCCAAAAAAAAAACCTACCCCTCTAGCAACTGTTCCACCTGAAAATTACCCACTCTGAAAACCTACCCACTAACAACTGCCCCACAAACTGCCCCTACCAACAATCATTCCCCCCTCCCCTCAAAGCTACCTCAACACATACATACATACAAATACAAAGGTTTTGGAAAGAATTCCATGAGTCATGCTCTGCACGCTTTCCCCCACTTGTTTTATTTTACAGATTCAAATGTTGCTTTAAATTCCCTTCAGGCTTCCATTTTTACACAAAACTGGCTAAAGCTTGTAGCTCACTGGCACAGAGCTATTCAATTTGCTGATAATATATTGGATACAATAAGAGGAGTTATCTTATAACAGGACAGCTATGTGGAAAATTCAAGAAGGTCACGGTGCCTATTTTATAAAGGCTGATATGAAGATAAATTCCAATGAAAGGTGTAAATATAGAAAAATAGTTTTATGCAGACATCACCTTTATAGAAAATGTAACTTTTGGGAAATTGTTTTGAGGTGCTTATGTGAAGCTTCTTATAAAGGCAACAGACGCTTTATAGGGGTAATTCCATAATAAGGGTGCCAACATTTAGGTACCAAGAATGTGCATAAATACCAATATTCTGGCTACACATTATTCGATAAACTGGTGCCTAGATGCAATGGCACATAGTTTGAAGGTGGTAGTACACATGGGCCAAGTCTGAGCAGAGAGTGGGCAGAGTGCTCATTTGCACACATAGATTATAGTATACTATAATCTACAAGGGTAGAATGAAAAGTAATGCCTCCACCTCTAAAATTCACTAACAGACTGCAGACCTGATGTGCTACTTGTGTTTACTTGCTCTTTGAAATCTCTTCCTTCACATCAACTGGTGAGAATTGTCTGTGTGAAGAGGCTGTGAAATGGAAACATGCAGTGAACACTTGTCAGTGTGATTTAAGCAATCTGCTGTCCTGACTGATGAAGGAGTTCCTCCAACTGAAACTTATCACCACAATCAGGTTGTTTATAGTGATGACTGTTGATGTGAATACTGTGTGTCTTTGGGCAAAAAAAAAAAAAAAATTAAAGACAGGACCAGGAAGGGCTGATTAAATGAAGTGGATGACTTGTGACAGCAATGGGCGAGTCTCACATGAGAAAGAATGATGAACTCATAGAGAACAACTGAAGGATCACTCAAAGCATTACATTAAAACCTTGGAATCTTTGAAAGAACAATTGAGAAGAGTTCAGAAGCACAAGGAGGAAATTTTGTTGCTACATGACAATGCTAGGCCTCAAACAGCACGAAACACTACAGAGATAATTGCAAAGATGGGTCTCACAATCTTTCCCCATCCACCATATATGGTGGACTTTGGTCCTGGGGAACTGAGGAACTGAGTTCGATTCCCGGCACAGGCAGCTCCTTTTGACTCTGGGCAAGTCACTTAACCCTCCATTGCCCGCCGCATTGAGCCTGCCATGAGTGGGAAAGCGCAGGGTACAAATGTAATAAAAAATAAAAAAAATATATAGGCCAGACTTAGCACCATGTGATTTTCATCTTTTCCAAAATTGGGGCATATGCTTGAATTTGAATGAAGAGGTGGAAAGGACTGTGAGCAACTGGCTGAAGAGACAAGATGTGCAGTTCTTTCACGAAAGCTTTCAAAAACTTGTCCATTGTTGGCAGAATTGTGTGGTGAATGGTGGCAACTATGTAGAAAAGTAAATACATGTAATAAAAGAGCAAGTTTCAAGTATTATTTTCATTTTTTAGTCATTACAATATCTTTCAGAGGTGGAGACATTACTATTCATTGAATCCTCATATATGCATTGTGTACCATCTATGCATGAGCACTGTAATGGTGGCTGAAGGTGGATCTTTGGTCCTTGAAGTCTTCAGGGGAGATGTCAACAACTGTAAGTTCTGGAATCGTGGTCACTCACTCCATTCTATTGCTTATATCCCGCTTAATTCAACCACGGAATCAAAGCAGGTTACATAAAAATTATGAAAAAGAACCCTACTATTTGTCAAACAAATAAGATTTCAAAGCCTTTCTAAACATTAATTAGGTAGGAATTATACAAATTAAAACAGGATTAATATTCCAAATTCTACAAGATTGATATACAAATGAACTCTCATGGATTCATTTATATTGCACATTATTAACAGAGGGAAAATCAAATCTTAAGGCGTAGAATGAACCATCATACTATTTGAAAGATAAGTTAATAACTGACTATGTTACTGGACAATTACCTGTAAAGATCTTATAGACCAAACAAGCCACTTTAAAATATACTCGAGCCCTCACTGGCAGCCAATGAAGTTCTCTTAAAATAGGTGACACCTGATCATATTTCCTACATCCAAAAATCAATCTAGCTGCTGTGTTTACAACAGCTATAGTTGACTCAGCAACTTTTGATGTATACCGGTGTACAAAGAACTGCAATAATCAATCTGAGAGAGACTAATCACTTGTACTACCACACGAAACTGTTCTGGAAAAAAGGAAGAATACACTGCCTCAATTGATGTAACTTAAAAAATATTCTTTTACACAAGGTATTTATCTGAGATTCCACATTCAATTGTGTATCAAGTACAACACTCAATACCCTTGATGATGTTTCAAACCTAAGTATCTCTCCTGAATTTAGATTAATAGTTTTTCGTATATCCAAAAATAGAGCAATTTTGTTTTATCTGTATTAAACTTTAGGTGATTTTCAGAGGCCCAATTTCATGTCTTATCCAATATCAACTTTCGACCCTCTTCAAATCTTGAAGTTATTGGAACTAACAAAAAATATCATCTGCTTAGGAGGAAACATAATATAAAGAAGAATCCAAATAAAACCTCAATGAACTCATAAAAATATTAAATAAAATTGGGGATAATGGCGAACCCTGTGGAACTCCATAATTAGGAGACCAACTACTTGAAAAGATATTCTTTTTAACTCTATGCCTTCTTGAAACCAGTTAAGAACTGCCCCAGACATTCCTAGGTCACTAAGCTTTCCATTAAGCTTTCCACTAAGCATGTGATGAAGCTACAATGTACTAAATTTAAAACAAATCTGAGAAAATGTTTCTTCACTCAACGTGTAATTAAACTCTGGAATTCGTTGCCAGAGAATGTGGTAAAGGAGGTTAGCTTAGTGGAGTTTTAAAAAGGTTTGGACGGCTTCCTAAAGGAAAAGTCCATAGACCGTTATTAAATGGACTTGGGGAAAATCCACTATTTCTGGGATAAGCAGTATAAAATGTTTTATACATTTTTGGGATCCTGCTGGGTATTTGTGACCTGGATTGGCCACTGTTGGAAACAGGATGCTGGGCTCGATGGACCTTTGGTCTTTCACAGTATGGCAATACTTATGTACTTATGTACATCACATACGTATTTGAACCTCCACTATCTGAGCTGCATAGGACTCAGGGTAAGATGCACTAAACTAAACGAGGCTTTATCGAGCCTTTAACGAACAGTTTTCCTATCCTGGCATGCATTAAAGCCCAATTTCGACGACGGTAGCAGCAAATGAAAACGGAATGCAGATGAGCAAATTGTGTAGAAACTCTATTGAAATGAGATGCATCAAAGTTTACCGCTTGCCCTAACGCTGGAAAACAATGGGAAAGGTAACGAGAGGTCTGTACCTCTCGTTGGGGCTGCCCAGCTGTCATAAAGCACGTCATAACACGTTTATGTAGTGCGTGCAATGTTTTGACGTGCTATATATGCTACTACAACTACTACTACTACTAATGACACACGTCGGACAAATGGCTGCATGGGGAAGAAAACCAAACTTCTTGGATATGGATGTGCTGTGGCTGGCGCAGCTGTTCACCATAAATGAAAAACGCCTTTTCCTCCATCCAGGAAAAAAACACGACATCCTGAGGATGGACAGAGGGTGGAAAATAGTGCAACGGCTATTTAATAAGAGTTGCTCATACCCCAGATCCGTAAGTATTGGCAGTATAGTGACGTTTGTATGTGCGTGTTAAAACATTTCACTAATGACCATTTGTGTACTGGCCGGCAGTGTTCGTCATGTTTCTTTGTACTGCTAATATGGATGCTCGTTATGTGCGTGTACAAAAAAAGGTGTTTTCTAAAGGGTAGGGTGGAGATACTGAGCATAACAGTACATCATTGGTTTCTTGGATATATTTCTTTTCACCTGATTGCCTGTCTTCTTGTTTTACAGGTTGAGGAGCTGAAAAAAAGGGCACGGTCCTTAAGGAAGGACAACCCAGCAGCCACACACTCCCACCAGCCCCCCTCTCCCCCCTGCCTCCTTCCCCCAGCCGCACACACCCACCAGCCCCCCTCTCCCCCCTGCCTTCCCCCTCCAGCCGCACACTCCCACCAGCCCCCCTCTCCCCCCTGCCTCCCCCCTCCAGCCGCACACTCCCACCGGCCCTCCTGCTACCCCCTCCCACGCTCTCCCTCCGACTTCCCTCCCCCTTTCCCAACGCCATGCCGGGGCCTCCACCTCCGCCTCCCCAGAGGAAGTTACCCCCCTCCTGGAGCGATTCCAGATGGAGGTGCTGGTTGTTCATGGTGAGTTTTAAAAGGCTCATTGCGGGGGGGGGGGGGGGGGTCTAAGGTGGGGTTTAGCATACAGGGGGGATCGAAGGCATGGTTACCTTTAGTTTGGATTGTTTGTTGTACTGCGCAGAATGTATACTTGGTACAGTTTGTGGTTATACTTGTTGGAATTATAGGAGGAATGTGGTGGGAAATGGGGGGGGGGGGATACAGTTGAAAATGGATGACAGAATAACGATGTAAACAGCTTTGAAGCTACGTATATGATTTGTCATCAATAAAACTATTGAAATATAAAAGGATTATTGCGTACCACGGTGTGTGCGTGTTAAAGCTGTTCGTGGTGAATCTTTCTGACAGTCCTTCTTTTTTCTTTTCTGACAGGTGCCACAGTGGACCTCACAGCGGAGGACACTGAAGAATTCCCCTCTCTCCCCCCCTCCCCTCCACCCGCACCAGTTGACCGCGCTGTCTCCCCCATGCCCCCTGCTCCCACCCTTGGCAGATCAACCTCCCCTATCCCTCCCATTCCTACTACCCTTGACCGTTGTACCTCTCCCATCCCCCCGGCTCCCACCCACACCCGATCCACCTCCCCTGTGCCTCCCGCCCTTGTGGACCGCGCCTCATCTCCTCACCTCCCTCTCGCCCGTATCAACCTGCCCCGGAGGAGCTCCAGGAGATCGCACAGACACTGCACCAGGGAGGACAGGCACTGGAGGACCTTTCCCAGGTGCTCCTGTATCTGTCCTCCCATGTAGAGCGTCCTTGAGGCCATTTCCTCCCCCTTTCCCCCCTATCCGACCCCTCTTCAACCCCCCCACGTATATAGCCCCCCTTTCCCCAATATATCCATGTTAATAATTTTTATATATTTTTAAATACATTTATAAAGGTTTCTGTTCTCGATATTCTGTGTGTTCTAGTGTTATGATTTCCAAACTGGTTGTGTGGGGGGTGGGACAGAAATAATAGGAACTGTGGTAAAGGGGCGAAAGAGGTGGTATATCTCATGTGCAGCACTGAAGTGAAACACAGGAGGAGAGGAGGAAGAAGGAGGAGGTGCCGGGCGACGAAGAAGAGGGTACAGAAAGAGGAGATTCGAGACTCCAGCTGCCCTCCTAACCCTGCCTTTTTATATATCATTCAACATCAACTTTTTTAGCGGTAAAGTCTATTCTGTGTGTAGTATCACATCAGAAACTAATGAAATGTTGATAGGAAGAGTGAGGAGGGGGGCACGCATTGGCTGTATATGTGTGCGTATATGTGACGCATCATCAACAAGCGCCGCACGAATGTGCGTGGTATCATCGCGTTTGTCTTGCACGTGACACAGGCAAGCGAATCAGCTTCTAGTTTCACGATCCAGGCATTCCCTGGTTGGCTGTGAATGTGCGCATATATATGACGTACATATTGTGCGTTAGAAACAAACGCCATTCCTCATGTTTGCCTTGCTCGTGAATTGCTACAACAAGGTAATGGATGGTGGATTTTTCCTGGCACAGTTGGACTTTTTTCCTGGTATGCAATATGCCCACGTTGCTGCCAGGCAGGGACAGGAGGCAAGGCAACCCATTCATGAAGACCCTGCCCATGGTCGCCCTCGCCGGCCCCCCCGCCCACGTGTGTTTCGTCCAAAGCTGGTTCTGGAAGACATGTCAGACAGGAAAATTGTAGATGACTACCGCTTATCCAGAACAGCTATATATGAGCTGTACCAGGAAATAAGAGATGATATCGACCCAACCACTGCTAGATCTCATGCAGTACCTGGCCTGGTAAAGCTGCTGACTGTTCTGCAGTTCTTTGCCACAGGGACATTCCAGCATGTTTTAGGGGGTAACAGCGGCGTGGACCAGGCAACTGTTTCAAGACATCTAGCCCAGGTACTACTCTTATTTTTGCAAAACCCTCTCCCCATTTCTGCGCTCCACCACATCTCTGCCCTCCTCCACCTTTGTTACACCCCCTTCTCATATCTTTACTGTATAAAACCTGCATGACCAAATACACACCTTTGCTCTATGTTCCAGGTTCTGTGCGCACTGAAAAAATGTGTTCGCAAGCACACAGCTTTTCCCACAGGGGAAGAGGAGCAGAGGACGATCAAGCGGGACTTCTACAAGATTGCTGGCATGCCCAATGTCCTGGGAGCTATTGACTGCACACATGTTGCCTTAACCCCGCCTGTGGATCAAGAAATGCAGTACCGTAACCGCAAGATGGGTTGCACACCGCTGAATGTGCAAGCGGTGTGCGATGCAAACCTTAGGATCCTGGATGTTGTGACACGTTATCCAGGGAGCTGCCATGACTCCTACATCTTTTATTTATTTATTTTTATTTTTATTGCATTTGTATCCCACATTCCCCCTCCTATTTGCAGGCTCAATGTGGCTTACATAGATTTGTTGACATTGTCATATCAGGATATCAGATACAGTTAGTAGTGTGTAGCAATCAAGAAGGGAAGAGGGAAGAAGGGAGAGAGTGAATTGTATAGCTGTGTAAAGTAAGCTTTCATAGTTGAGAGGGTTGGTGAGGTGAGTTAATGAGGTTGTGGGTGCTCATTGTAGGCCTTGTTGAAGAGGAATGTTTTCAGCAATTTTTGAAAGATAGTTGTTTCGTTGATTGCTTTCAAGTCTGTGGGTAATGCATTCCATAACTGCGTGCTCATGTACGAGAAGGTAGTGGCATGCATCAGTTTGTACTTCAGTCCTTTGCAGCTGGGATAGTGCAGGTTAAGAAATTTGCGAGATGATCTTGTGGCGTTTCTGGGCGGTAGGTCCACGAGGTTTAGCATGTAGATTGGGGCATCTGCATGAATGATTTTGTGTACAATTGTGCAGATCTTGAACGCAATGCGTTCCTTCAGTGGAAGCCAGTGAAGTTTCTCTCTTAGTGGTTTTGCACTTTCATATTTAGGTTTTCCAAATATGAGCCTGGCGGCTGTATTCTGGGCAGTTTGGAGTTTTTTGATTGTCTGTTCTTTGCACCCGGCGTATAGTGCATTGCAGTAATCCAGATGACTTATTACCATTGACTGTACCAAGGTACGGAAGATGTATCTCAGGAAGAAAGGTTTTACTCTTTTAAGTTTCCACATGGTGAACAACATCTTTTTGGTCGTGTTTTTCACGTGGGTGTCAAGAGTGAGGTTTCGATCAATGGTGAATCCAAGAATTTTCAGGTTTTGTGAGACCGGAAGGGAACAGCATGGCGTGGTTATGGTGTTGAAGTTTTTTGTGTTATGTTGTGAGGTGAGTACAAGGTATTGTGTTTTTTCTGCGTTAAGTTTTAGTTGGAATGCATCTGCCCAAGTGTGCATTATTTGGAGGCTTTGGGTGATCTCGTTGGTGATTTCACTTAGATCATGTTTGAATGGAATGTAAATTGTGACGTCATCTGCATAAATGTAGGGGTTGAGGCTTTGATTGGCTAGTAGCTTGGCTAGAGGTATCATCATTAGGTTGAATAATGTTGGTGAGAGAGGGGATCCCTGGGGGACTCCACATTCAGGTGTCCATGGTAGTGATCTGTCCTCGTTTGTTGTTACTCGTATGATCTTGTGGTTAGGAATCCTTTGAACCATTTGAGAACAGTGCCTCCTACTTCGAAGTATTCTAGTATTTGTATTAGTATATCATGGTTAACCATGTCAAAGGCACTGGACATGTCGAATTGCAGGAGGAGGATGTTGTTACCAATCACAATTGCTTGTTTGAATGCGTTCATTGCGGACACTAGTACAGTTTTGGCGCTGTGATTCGTCCGAAATCCTGATAGGGACTTGTGCAAAATTGAGTGTCTATGTAGGTATTTAGTCAATTGTTTCGTCACTATGCCTTCCATGAGCTTGGTCATGAGTGGGATGGATGCTACAGGTCAACAGTTGGTTAGGTCCATTGTGTTTTTCTTAGCATCTTTTGGTAACGGAGTGAGTAGTATGTTTCCTTTGTCCGTGGGAAAGAGTCCATTTTGGAGCCTGTAATTTATGTGGTTCGTTAGGTCTGTTTTGAATTGTTTGGGTGCGGATCTTATTAGACTGTTAGACTTGTCTAACAGTGCGCTGGGAAAGAAGTTTGCAGAGGGGCAATTTCAAAAAGGGTGGCTTTTCGGTGAGTGTTTTCCGTTTGGCATACTATTGCTATGGGTATTATTGCTAGGTCTACTGACCTCTTCCGCCTTCGGGCCAGGAAAGAGCCCCCTCTTTCCTGGCCCGAAGGCGGAAAAGCTCACAAGACCACCAGGGCACTAGTAAGTAAGGGGAAGGGAGGCTAGTAATCTGCCCGTTTGTCCAGAAATCCGGACAAACGTGCAGATCGCCAAAAGCCACCCGGTTGCCCGTAGATGCCCTCAAAAAGAGGACATGTCAGGGTAGATCCGGACATATGGTAACCCTAACTATTATGTGCTGATAGCTATGTATTGTTGTGTTTCTGCAGAGGATGCCGGATATGGGTCTAAAACATGGCTACTGACCTCGCTCGCAATGCCCTGGTCGGATGCTGAGAAGCGGTACAACGAGGCACACATGTCAACTAGATGTACAATTGAGCGTACTTTTGGGGTACTGAAGAGCACGTTTCACTGCTTGCACATTTCTGGTGGATCACTGCAATATTCCCCAGAAAAGGTTGCTGATATAGTGCTTGTATGCTGCATGCTTCATAACATCGCACTGAAGCATCACCTTGACATCGAGATTGTAGTCCCTCCAGAAGTGGACATAACCCCTTTGGACAGAGGTTCAGATGTAAGCAGGGGAAATGCTGTGCGCCGGCAGGTCATCCAGGAATTCTTTTCCACACCTCGTCAGCCTTTGTAGCCACGTACCACTTATATGAGTTACCACTAGAAGGCATATATGCAGACCTATCAAGTTGCCCGTTCAAGGAGGGAGACATTTTGGCCAGTACTTGATTTCTGCCAATCTCATCCTTGTGCATTATAGGACCTGCAACAATGATTCCAATGGATACAATCATGGACAACGTCCCACATTGCTTTTGGCTGTAAGTTAAAAACAGACACAAATCCTCCATCCTGGAATGGGGAACCTGTCAGCGCTGTATATGCATAGCTCCATGTAAACCAGAGCTGGTATATAATTCATCACAAAACGCAATACAATCTGTATGAGTCATTTCCAGATGTCGAATCACAATGTTGTTGTAAACATTGCAGCAATATTTGGAATGACACCCCACCAGTTAGCCATGTGAGCTTAATATTATGATCCCTTTTCCCCTTTCTTGATTTTACCCTCTGTCCTTCATTTTCACATGCAAGTTATCACCTATTTTATTAGTTATATGTTTAATTACTTTTATATTTCATTTCTATTGACTATATGTTTGCTATCATATTGTTCATCTTGTGGAATGTGAGTTCAATGATATCTCGTAATTTCTTTGCATGGATGCTTTATTGAAAGTAATAAAAATAATACAAAACAAGTGTTCAGAACAAATAACTTTATAAATGTTGTAAGAAGGAAGAGGCTGTCCTACCCTGGTTAGGCCCCTAGAGGGCGTAGTTCCCCTAAAATGTCCAGGGAAAAGGGCTGGGTGAGTTGCTGAAGGGAGCCAGAAAGGGGAGGTATAGCTGGAGGTCGCTAGGACCGGGGCGAGTCCTGGAGGATAGCTGGAGGTCGTTAGGACCGGGGCGAGTCCTGGAGGATAGCTGGAGGTCGTTAGGACCGGGGCGAGTCCGGGAGGATAGCTGGAGGTCGTTAGGACCGGGGAGAGTCCTGGGGATAGAAACAGGTGCAGCAGGTTATGGGCTGGGGCCTGTTTGGCTATTAACTACTTATACTTCTCCTGAGTTGTAAGGGAGGAAGGAGAGCTGGCAGCTGAAGAATGGGCTGGTAACTGAAGCAGAGGAATCCCCATGAGAAGTACTGGCTGTGCCCTTTGGACTGGGTGTTCCCAAGAAGGAAGCTGGCTGGGGTAAGAAGGCCCTAGAGTGTCTAGAACAGTGAAGAGGAACGGTGTGTCCAGGATGAAAAGACTGTGTCTAGAGCTGTGTGCTACAAGGAGGGACTGTGTGTCCAGGGACTGAGTTAGTACTGAGCCCAAATGCTTGGGTGAGAGGGCTCAGGGGGAAGAAATCTATGGATATTGAACTGTGCAAGAAGAAATGTTTCAAAGGGAAGATTGCACTGAGGAGAAAGAAAAGAACTGTTTAAGCTTGGGAAAGTGTTTTAAGCTAAAAGAAGTGTGCCCCAGAGGCTGGAATAAAGTTGTGTATGAAAATAGCCTGATTGGTGAAACCTGACTGTGTTTGCTTTTTGAGAAGCAGGTCACCCTGAGCAGAAAAGGGTGGTAGATTAATTTGCATAAATCTGCATACTGAGAACCAGCTCACCCTGAGTGAAAGAGGGACCTGGGATCCTGAGGTGGGAGCATCACCATCTGCCTCATCATTTTTCACAATGTATAACAATAACTTAAAATCATGGTTTGATATATAAAATGACTTATTAATGCATAAAATATGTTACAATAACTGGAAGAAATGCATCGATAAGCAGCCAAACAGTGCGTTTCAAGATATCTCACTAGCACTGTCACACTGGATCCTGCTGTTTCAGTGCACCTTTGAAACAGAAAAAAAAAGTTCAGAACACACATGTAGCACTTGTTTGAGGGGGTGGGAACAGCGACATTGCACAGGTGCTGTTTGGGGCCGTGAGGAAGCAACAGAAATAAAACTTTTTATATTTAACATCTACTTGTTCACAAAGGTGAGAGCAAACCCTTAAAGTAGGAGAAAGGGTGAACAAATGTAAAAAAACAAATCAATGCATTCCTCAACATTTTTTGGGATTATATCTGTCAATGAAACTTACTATTGAGAGACAGTCTGCCACACAGGAGAGGTACAGGAGGGTGTTCTGGTGCTCTGTGGCTGCAAGGAAACAACAGAAAAAAAACTTTTTATGTTGAACATGCACTTGTTTACAAAGGTGAGAGCTAACCCTTAAAATTGGAGGCAGAAAAGGGTGAACAAATGTAAAAAACAAAAAAATGCATTCCTTAACATTGTTTTTAGTATATCTCTTAATGAAACTTACAATTGAGAGTGGCTGCCACACGGGGAGGGGGGGGGGGGTAAAGGAGGGTGTTCTGTGGTCCTGCCCGTGGTGTTCTGTGGTCCTGCCTGAGATTAGAAAACAAAATGAAAGTTGGAAATTTACATAACTCTGCATTGAAGAATATAAACTATCGAGACAGGTGCACGGGACACACAATCACGCGAGATACTTACTCAGAAAAAGAGGCCCGGGAGACCATGGGAGACAAGGAAGGGAGCGTGGGAGGTACACTTGTCGCCCAGGCTGTAGGCAAAAAAAAACACACTAGGCTTTAGTACATACATCTGGAGGATTGAACAAACAAGTCTGGACACAACTAGCACCTGAGATACTATACTTACTTGGAAGAGCATCGTTGGTAGTCCAGGGCTGGCCTGGCGTCCAGGCTGTAATAATGTAGGGGGAAAAAGAACACACACATTAGACGAACACATGATAACAGAGGGGATATAGAATATGTGACTGTGGAAAAAATATATGGAGGGAATACATAAGGAGAATATACCATTTGCAGTGCGGGAACTGCAAGCGGCGTCATCCTGCAATAGCTCACGCTGCTTCCCCCTGATCTCCTAACGGAGATCCAGAAACATCTGCTGTTGTTGCTGGGAAGACCTCTAATCAGATTGCACAGGTCACTCAAATGGGCGTTGGTCTGCTCCACTAGGGCGTTGGTTTTCTCCACCACATTCTGCACCTGCGCACATATGGCAGTTGTGGAATGCTGGACACGTTCTGCCACGTTTTCAAGCAGAGTGTTTATACCCTCATTCCACTTGCCCTGCATCTCCCATAACTGGCGACGGGCCTGCCATTCCTCCATAGGGGTTCTACGAGGACGGTCCATGGGCAACTGCATAGCAGAAGATAGGGGGGTGACATGACCATTGAGGGGGGTTGTGACATCAACGAGGTCAAGTGTCACAGTTTCCTTGTTCTCCCCATCCTCTCCTCCCTGTGTAGGCGTCATCAACCATACACCTACCAAATAGAAAGGCAAGTACTTAAAGACAGAAACACAAAGATACACACAAACAACACCAATGTCCAATCTTTCTGCAACACACAATAACACGTCTGTACTCACGTGCTTCTTCTTCCTCATATTTTTATTTTTGTTACATTTGTACCCCGCGCTTTCCCACTCATGGCAGGCTCAATGCGGCTTACATGGGGCAATGGAGGGTTAAGTGACTTACCCAGAGTCACAAGGAGCTGCCTGTGCCTGAAGTGGGAATCAAACTCAGTTCCTCAGTTCCCCAGGACCAAAGTCCACCACCCTAACCACTAGGCCACTCCTCCACTCCTATTGTGTGGCACATGGTGTTGCAGGCCCTGCTGACCATATAGAACAGCCCAGAACCGGATGTTGTGTGGCACATGGTGTTGCAGGCCCTGCTGACCATGTAGAACAGCCCAGAACCGGATGTTGTGTGGCACATGGTGTTGCAGGCCCTGCTGACCATGTAGAACAGCCCGGAACTGGATGTTGTGTGGCACATGGTGTTGCTGAGGGGAGATATGATAGAGGTCTATAAATAAAGGTGGAGGTGACTGTGTAGATTAGAAGCGTCTGTTGACGCTTAACAAAAAAAAATACAATGCGAAGAAGCAGTCCAAAAAGCAGTTTGGACACAACTAGCACCTGAGATACTATACTTATGTGGAACAGCATCACTGGTACTCCAGGAAGGGGCAGAGGTGGGCTGGCTTGTACTTGGCAGAGCATCGCTGGTAGTACAGGAAGGGGCAGAGGGGGGCTGGCTTGTCGACCAGGCTGTAATACAGGGAACAAAAGAACACACGCATGGAAACAGGATGCTGGGCTCGATGGACATTGGTCTTTCCCAGTATGGCAATAGTTATGTACTTATGTCCCTTCCAGCACCCCCACAGCACATCACAGTACTCACCACCTTCTGTGTCCTGAGATGTGGGACCTGACAATCTGGAATCTTCCAGATGTTCACCTAGAAGCGTAGACAGAAACGAAGTTGATCCCAAACCATCCACAACGAAAGTTCTTACCCACACACCCCCATTTGTCTTTGCAACGCTAAACAAACTCACCTTCCATACCACCAATGGCATCCTCCGACGTGTCATCACCAATAGAAAGTCCGACCACCTGCGCACGACCAAGGGTGGCCAACACAGCCTCCTCCAGGGGAGTCAGCTCCACGGTACATGGAGGGCCACTCCCTGTACCCTTTCCATGTTGCCACTTCTTCCGTGCTTTGGCTTTCACCATACCCCTGAAGTCGTGCCAACGGTGCTTACACTGCTCTACAGTGCACATCCGCACACTGAGAGCATTCACCTCATCCACAAGCTTCCTCCATATCTTGTTCTTTTGTCCAAGCGTGAGCCTGGACGTTTTAAAAAGCCGTCCAAATTCATCGCATACACCGTGAACCAACACTTGTAGCTCGTCCTCCGTAAATTTCAGAGCACGCTTCCGCTTACCATTGACATGAGGGCCCTCACTGCCAACTGTCTCCTCATCCTCCTCACACCACGACACATTATCCTCCATTGCTTCCAGAGAAATAAAACTGAGGAGATGTTAACATCTTGAAAATGCACACTTATCACCCTGCCATCACCCCGCCAAAAGCTGATCTGTACGCTGTAAACGGCACTTATAAAAATGAAAACTGGCCAGCAGAAAGGTAAAAAAAAAGTGGCACACACCACACACCTTAAAAAAAATGGCGAAGTAAACAACAGGAAAATGGCAGCAAAATCACATTTTACCCCATTCATAAGCTCATCGGAACGTCTTACCTATGAACACTTTTTATGAAAACAAAAAGGGTGAAACAACGTGGCACACACCACACACCTTGAAAAGAATAAAACGGAGAAGTTAACAACAAGAAAATGGCAGCAAAATCACAATTTACAACATTCGTACGCTCGTGGGAGCGTCTTAACTATAAACAATTTTTATGATAACAAAAAGAATGAAACAACGTGGCACACACCACACACCTTAACAAAAATAAAACGGAGAAGTTAACAACGGGAAATGCAGCGAAATCACGATTTACAACATTCATACGCTCATGGGTGCGTCTTACTTACCTATAAACAATTTTTATGATAACAAAAAGGATGAAACAACATGGCACACACGATGGAAAATTGCAAGCAGAAAAACCAATGAAAAATCAAGCTGGAGGCAGTATTCGCCAGTAGCCCTGTGATCGCAAAAACAAACAGTGCAGCAA
This sequence comes from Microcaecilia unicolor, assembly GCF_901765095.1. Taxonomy (NCBI): domain Eukaryota; kingdom Metazoa; phylum Chordata; class Amphibia; order Gymnophiona; family Siphonopidae; genus Microcaecilia; species Microcaecilia unicolor. The sequence continues at coordinate 234,881,513 of NC_044036.1, forward strand.
TGCGATTCTTACACGCTGTGGACGCACGCCTATGAGGTCACATGCGCACATTAGCCACGCCGATACCGTGTGCTTTCCGAATGAATCTGTGCGCATGTGTTTCCTACTCCGCTACGGGGGATTGCACCAGATTAGCGAAACTTTCATGCATCCGACTTCTGAATACCGCACCGAACATTTCTGAGGTGTTTTTTTAGTGTGACCAGCAGAAGAAAGGGAGTGTTGATGCCCCTGTATAAGTCGTTGGTGAGGCCCCACCTGGAGTATTGTGTTCAGTTTTGGAGGCCATATCTTGCTAAGGATGTAAAAAGAATTGAAGCGGTGCAAACAAAAGCTACGAGAATGGTATGGGATTTGCGTTACAAGACGTATGAGAGACTTGCTGACCTGAACATGTATACCCTGGAGGAAAGGAGAAACAGGGGTGATATGATACAGACGTTCAAATATTTGAAGGGTATTAATCCGCAAACTAACCTTTTCCGGAGATATCTCATACATATTCATTATGGTTATTCCCCAAAAAAGCCAGCTCTTTTTCCCTTCCTTCCTTCCTCCATATTAGCATATTCATTTGCATATATACATATATGCGCAAATGAATATGCTAATATGCTCCGCCTCATCCTTTGCCCCCCCCAAATGAAACAGTCAAACTACGCCCATGCCACTACCCCTACTATAGCCCTTACAGGTGAAGGGGGCACCTTCACCTATATGTGGGTACAGTGGGTTTCTGGTGAGTTTTGGAGGGTTACTACTACTACTACTATTTAGCATTTCTATAGCGCTACAAGGCATACGCAGCGCTGCACAAACATAGAAGAAAGACAGTCCCTGCTCAAAGAGCTTACAATCTAATAGACAAAAAATAAATAAAGTAAGCAAATCAAATCAATTAATGTGAACGGGAAGGAAGAGGAGGGTAGGTGGAGGCGAGTGGTTACAAGTGGTTACGAGTCAAAAGCAATGTTAAAGAGGTGGGCTTTCAGTCTAGATTTAAAGGTGGCCAAGGATGGGGCAAGACGTAGGGGCTCAGGAAGTTTATTCCAGGCATAGGGTGCAACAAGACAGTCTGGAGTTGGCAGTAGTGGAGAAGGGAACAGATAAGAAGGATTTATCCATGGAGCGGACTGCACGGGAAGGGGTGTAGGGAAGGACGAGTGTGGAGAGATACTGGGGAGCAGCAGAGTGAGTACATTTATAGGTTAGTAGAAGAAGTTTGAACAGGATGCGAAAACGGATAGGGAGCCAGTGAAGGGTCTTGAGGAGAGGGGTAGTATGAGTAAAGCGACCCTGGTGGAAGATGAGACGGGCAGCAGAGTTTTGAACCGACTGGAGAGGGGAGAGGTGACTAAGTGGGAGGCCAGCAAGAAGCAGATTGTAGTAGTCTAAACGAGAGGTGACAAGGGTGTGGATGAGGGTTTTGGTAGAGTACTCGGAAAGAAAGGGGCGGATTTTACGGATGTTGTAAAGAAAGAAACGACAGGTCTTGGCAATCTGCTGGATATGAGCAGAGAAGGAGAGAGAAGAGTCAAAGATGACCCCAAGGTTTCGAGCTGAGGAGACAGGGAGAATGAGAGAGCCATCAACAGAAATAGAAAACGGGGGGAGCGGGGAGGTGGGTTTGGGGGGGAAAATGAGAAGCTCGGTTTTGGTCATATTTAATTTCAGGTGGCGTTGAGACATCCAGACAGCAATGTCAGACAAGCATGCTGAAACTTTGGTTTGGATGCAAGGTGAGAATCAGGGGTAGAAAGGTAGATTTGGGAGTCATCAGCATAGAGATGGTAGGAAAAGCCATGGGATGAGATTAATGAACCAAGGGAAGAAGTACAGATAGAAAAGAGCAGGGGACCAAGAACAGAACCCTGAGGTACGCCGACAGGCAGAGGGATAGAAGTAGAAGAGGATCCACCAGAGTGAACACTAAAGGTGCGGAGGGAGAGGTAGGAAGAGAACCACGAAAGGACAGAGCCCTGGAATCCAAGTGAGGACAGGGTATCAAGGAGTATGCTGTGATTGACAGTGTCAAAAGCAGCGGAAAGATCAAGAAGAATGAGGATGGAATATTGACCTCTGGATTTAGCCAGTAATAGGTCACTGGAGACTTTAGTAAGCGCAGTTTCGGTTGAGTGGAGAGGGCGAAAACCAGATTGTAGTGGGTCAAGAATAGCATGTGAGGAGAGAAAATCAAGGCAGCGGCGGTGAACAGCACGCTCAAGTAATTTGGAGGGTTCACAGTTTCCTCCACAAGTGTAAGGTAAAGGGAGGTATGGGTCTGGGTCCACCTGTCTGCAGTGCACTGCACCCACCACTAGACTACTCCAGGGACCTGCATGCTATTCTAATGGATCTGAGTATAAAATCTGAAGCTGGCAAGTAATGTTTTTAATCACATTTTTGGGGGGTGGGAGGGGGTTAGTGACCACTGGGGGAGTAAGGGGAGGTTATCTGGTCATTTAGGACACCTTTTATTCATTATAATAACAGATTTAACTCAAAACGTCTTAGTTTTAGTCCTGGATGGTTTTGTTTTGTTCCATTATGGCTGAAAAATATTCAAGAGTTAGGAATGCCCAGATCCCACCCTTAACACGCCCCTGACTTGTGATCTGAATGCACTTCTGACGGACTTCATAGAAAAACAACTTAAAATTGGTTTTGAAAATACCAATTTGGATGTTTTTGTGGGAAAAATGTCCAAATGCAGATTTATTCTACTTTTAGGATGTTTTTCTTTTTTGAAAATGAGCTCCATTGAGTATCATGTAAACATAAAAAGTTATCCAAATAAGTCATTGTTTGAGTTGCAACCAAAGATTCAACTTGCTATTGGATGAAAATTAGAGGGAATTGTTAGATCTGCACCTTCTGATTTTGGAATAGGTGTTAGAATTATTTCTCCTAGCTCAGAAGAAACATTCCTTCCCTAAGCAGTGAATTTAGAGGATAAATGTCAATCAAATCCTCCTATAACAGTGACTTTAGAAGCTAATTAGAATATGCTGAACAAATTAGATAACTCTAAGGCATATTTTCAAAGCATTTAGAGTTACAAAGTTACGTGGAGGGTATTTTCGATATGACGTCTAAGTCAGACTTTGGACGTTTTGCAAAAAGCATCCAAAATCTGAATAGCAAAGAAGGTCGTTTTCAAAGAAGAAAAACATCTATCTTTTGTTTTCAAAAATAGAAGGTTTTGTAATTTGGACATTTTATTTTTTGGTCCATTTTCGAAAAAAAAAAAACAAAAAAAAAAAACATCCAAATGCTTCCAGGTACACATCTGACCATTGCTCCCTTATCTTGTCTGCTGAGCCCCCCAAAATCCACTACCCCCAACTGTACACCACTACCATGCCCTTACAGGTGAAAGGGGCACCTATATGTGTGTACAATGGATTTCTGGTGAGTTTTGAAGGGCTCACAGTTTCCTCCACAAGTGTAACAGGTAGGGGAGGCAGAAGCCTGGGTCCACCTGTTTGCAGTGCACTGCACCCACCACTAGACTACTCCAGGGACCTGCATGCTAGTCTAATGGACCTGAGTATAACACCTGAGGTTGGCACAGAGGCTGGCAAGTAATGGTTTTCATCACATTTTTGGGGGGTGGGGGGAGGTTAGTGACCACTGGGGGAATAAGGGGAAGTCATCCCTGATTCCCTCCAGTGGTCACCTGGTTATTTAGGGCACCTTTTTGTGCCTTATTTGTTATAAAAACAGGTCTACCTCAAAACGTCTTAGTTTTAGTCCTGGACGTTTTTGTTTTCTTCCATTATGCCTGAAAAACATCTAAGTCTCTTTTTGGCGTTCATAATTATGCATGCGTATTTTGCCACACAATCAGGGGAATTTTCGAAAGAGAAGGGCACCCATCTTCCAACACAAATTGGGAGATGGACGTCCTTCTCTCAGGGTCGCCCAAATCGGCATAATCGAAAGTCGATTTTGGCCACCCTCAACTGCTTTCCGTCGCAGGGACGACCAAAGCTCACAGGGGCGTGTCGGCACCGTACCGAAGGTGGGACTGGGGCATGATTAAGAGATGAGCGTCCTCAGCCAATAATGGAAAAAAGAAGGGCGTCCGTGATGAGCATTTGGCAGACTTTACTTGGTCCATTATTTTTCACAACCAAGCCTCGAAAAGTTGCCTGAACTGACCAGATGACCACCGGAGGGAATCGGGGATGACCTCCCCTTACTCCCCCAGTGGTCACCAACCCCATCCCACCCCAAATAATTTTTTAAAACATTTTTTGCCAGCCTCTATGCCAGCCTCAAATGTCATACCCAGCTCCATCACAGCAGTATGCAGGTCCCTGGAGCAGTTTTTAGTGGGTGCAGTGCACTTCAGGCAGGCGGACCCAGACCCATCCCCCCCCCCCCACCTGTTACTACTACTACTTAACATTTCTAGAGCGCTACTAGGGTTACGCAGCGCTGTACAAAATAAACAAGGAAGGATGGTCCCTGCTCAAAGGAGCTTACTTGTGGTGGTAAATGTGAGCCCTTCAAAACCTACCCGAAACCCACTATACTCACATGTAGGTGCCCCCCTTCACCCCTTAGGGCTATGGTAGTGGTGTATAGTTGTGGGGAGTGGGGTTGGGGGGGGGGGTTGGGGGGGGCTCAGCACCCAAGGTAAGGGAGCTACATACCTGGGAGCAATTTATGAAGTCCACTGCAGTGCCCCTTAGGGTGCCCGGTTGGTGTCCTGGCACGTCAGGGGGACCAGTGCACTACGAATGCTGGCTCCTCCCACGACCAAAGGGCTTGGATTTGGTCGTTTTTGAGATGGGCGCCCTCGGTTTCCATTATGGCCGAAAACCGGGGATGACCATCTCTAAGGTCGACCATCTCAACATTTAGGTCGACCATCTCTAAGGTCGACCTAAATGTTGAGATTTGGGCGTCCACGACCATATTATCGAAACGAAAGATGGACGCCCATCTTGTTTTGATAATACGAGTTTCCCGCCCCTTCGCTGGGACGTCCTTAGAGATGGGCGTCCCCATTCGATTATGCCCCTCCACATTATATAAACCTTTTTCTAGATATAAAACAGCATTTTCCATGCAAAAAAGGCTTTATAAAATAAATAATCTTTCACCTAGACTTGGACTGCTCTGTCCAGAAGACCTCCTGCTCTACAGTAGAAAGCATCACATCTAGAGGCCAACTGAAGCTGCTTCAGAAAACTTTTGGCCAAAACCAAAAACTTAAATTTGGTTACATGATTGTGAACCAGTGAGGGTCACTGGGGATTGTCAGAGCTGCATCCTTCTGTTAAACCCACAGTATTCAAGCCAGAATATAATTTAAATAATGAAAGACCGTATTCTATCTCCAAAGCAAAATAGCCTTCACATACATGGACCATAAGTGCTAATGAAAACTGAAATAAAAACCCATGGTGATTTTATAGTGGCTGACCTTACACCACATCACACTCAGAGTGACAGCTGATGTCATAACTCCACAGAAAGGGTAATTCCTACGGAGTTTATCATCCACAGACTTAAATTCTAGCTAAAACTTTGCATCAAACCATTTATTTGGAGCACTCTGTTTACCATATAAGCTGTTGTACAAGATCATAACTGCAGTATCTGCAATTGAAGTTCAAAAAAAACTATATAAAGAGTCACAATCCCCTCCACCTTGGACTAACAATCCCTAGTGGTCTAATGGTACAGTCAGGGCAGGAGCGATGCACCAGTCACAGCAGCCATTCTGAAAGCAGAGCCGGAGTAACTACGGATCACTTCTATTGTAATATATGGTAAGATATATTAAATTTTTTTTTCCTGGGGCTCTGGGGAGGCTGTTCCAGGGTTTTGGTGGCTAGTGCTGGCTGGAAAAGGTTTAAAGTTAGTTTGGGAATTTTTAATGGAGTTAGGTGAAGAAAGTGGGAGATGTTTCTTAAATATGTTTTTTTTTTTTTTTTACAAAAGAATAACCCATGATTAAGAGGGAATTGTACTATAAAAGGTTTCTTGCTGTTTTGAGTACAAGTCAGGTTAAAATTGACTTTAAAATTCTCTATATAGTAAGTTTTGCATTAACATCTATGGGGGGAAGGGGAAGAAACCTGGAGATTCAGTTAGGACAGCCAAGATTCTTAACCAAATAGAAAAAAACCCAGTCTTTAGCTGACAAGCTGATTGGTTGAGGGATCAGATGTTCCTCTAGGGGGGGGGGGGGGGTGAGTTGTTAGGGAGACTGCTGTGAGCTGAAAGGAAGAGAGCAGGCTGAGCACTGAGAGAGAAAAACGTATGCTGTGTGTCTGGGGAATTTCAGAGAAAAAGAATAGATTTTTTGGATTTGAAGTGAAATAAGTGATTGGAAAAGTAAGTAAGACAAAGGTTTATGTGTGCCAGTTTGAAAGAGGGTGCTTTGATATTTAAATTGAGCTGAGGTGAGTGTGAATGGTGTTTCAGTGATAGCACTGAATTTCAAGAGATAAGTGATTTACCATTTTAGGGTGAGAGAGGATTTGTGTTGGGGATTGTACAACATGAGAAAGCCTAAAAGTGTGTAAGGATTTAAAGTGTGACACAAGGGAAGGACTGAGAGGTGAATTTGATATTTGGAAAAAGAAGCCATTAAGCTGTGTCTGTGGGAAAGGTGTGTTGTTTGTGAGAGTTCTAAGTTCAGTGCAAGGTTTGGAATCTGACTTCAGATTAAAGAAAATCCAGCACTGCCTGTGTATGAGTGTGCTGCATTCTCAAGATAGATCTGATAAAAGGGAAATATTGTGGTTTTATGTGAAGTCTGTGAGAGGGAATGTTGAATTACCATTTGAATATGGAATGGGTTACTGTGTGAGATCCCTGAATGCAGTGTAAAAGTCTTCTGGAACATTATAGAATAGGGAATTAACAGTGAGAAATAGGTTTTGAAGTGAGTACTCCTGAAAATTATTTTGTTTCAAACAGAGTGTATGGCCACAGTATTGAGAACTAATTAAAGGTCACCAGAGTGGAATCAGTTCCTGGACAAGCTCAGGGAGTTCAGGGTTTTGCCTCCATTTATTTTCTTTATAAGTGAGGTTTAGGAAGAAGAACTCTGTAGATCATCTGCTGAAGGATTTCCAGATGAGCTCCAACGCAAGAAAGACATCACCTAAATAAATTCAACTACAGCTAAGTCACATTGCCAAGGGTGTTGAAAGAAATATATTATTTTTTCACAACATCTTAAGGGAAAACAAAGGAACAGAACATCAAATAGCAAAATTCAATGAGATCCCTGCAAAAACACCAATAGTGCACACAAAGACTCCAATTTTTACATCAGGAAAGAGAATAACAACAAATATCTGATTTTGATAAAAGACAATTTAAATACTTATCGGAAAAGGGTCTTTTCTGCCTTTTTAGGTGAAACAGAAAGAGTTAAGGGTATACATGTAGTTCTACATTGGAATGTTGAATAGGTTATTGCAGTTCTATTAAGCCACACACTAATTGTGAATTTGAATTTATTTGAATGAAAATTTGATTGCATTTGTATTCAATAAAGAAAAAGATAATTTGCAAATCTGAAAGTTTGGTCCTTCCATTTCAGGAACCAATCCTAAATTTAGCTTCTTTTCCTCCTTTATTCTTTGAGAGTAAAGGACGAGGTTAACTTATTTGTTCTTCTCCCTCAGCTGTGAGTGTGTGTTCCCTGGATATTCGCCACGACTACAACAACAGATATCTGGGAGCACATCACTACAGTCCAGCCGAGAGGGGTGGTAAAACTATACCACTAGACCACCATGGACTGTAAGATAGGCTACAGGGTGGGGGCACTTGGGGAGGTCTGAGAGCAAAGTAACTCCTGTTCGAGGGAGGGATAGAAATGGGACAAACCACAAATTTTGGGCTTCCACTGAAAACACAATCATTTTCAGCAGAAACCAAAAACATGGCCAAAAATTAGAACAACCTTTCAGCCAAAACCAGGCAGAAAATGGGTTTTAGGCTGGTTTCAGTGCTGTAACCAAAACCAAAATTTAGTCAGCCTGTAATCATATCCAGCAAGTTCTTTTATTCAAAGAGTAGAAAGGCAGATACCTTTGTAATGTTTGCAAGAAGCATGTCCAAAGCCTCAAACAGTCCATAGCAGAGGTAGCTGTGTGTATATATCGTATAATTATAACCATACAGTCTGAAGAACATCTCTGTGTCTTTCATCTGAATGGGACCACTTGGATGAAAAGTTATTTCAGCAGATGCTCCCCCAAGATCCAGAGCTCCTATAACTTCAGCTGGCCAGGGGTGTGTCCATTTACCTGCAAAAGAGTACTACACACAGAGACAGTACAAGAAACAAAAGTGAAGAAGGTAAATGGATAAACAAACATATAGTTCACATAAATGTCTTATACATTACGTTTCTACGTATGATGAACTATCCCAGTGCCCTCTGGATAATCTCTAGCTTTGGACATAAGAAGAGCAATTCTGAATCTCTGCAAGCTGCTTGCAAGCATGACATTTCCAAAGGCAGGTAAACACCCACATACCCAACTAGGACCATACCGAGCTACAGTTGCACCCTGTATGACTTACCTACTGCAACCCCCACCCTGCCCGCTTTGCACTACCATGAGAAGAGACAGTGGGCTGGGAGCAATTTTTGTGCCCCTCCATCTTTGTGCGGCTGCACCCAAAGTCTGATCCCTTTGGATGTTCTTTTCAAACTACAGTTACTCACTTCAGTACCAATTTACCCAGGTATAAGGGTTAAAAATTGTTCACTCATAGCCTAGATAAAAATGTACACATGCAAAGCTGTATTTAGTGGAGGTGCTCCTGGGTGCATATTTAGGTTGAAAAAGGAAAATAATGCACATAGATTCTATATTCATACTTATGCATATTATTTTCTAAGGAAACAATACCTGCAGAAAAAGCAGGGGCAATTTTCAAAGTGGAAGCATGCACCCCTTTTTATTTGAAAATCAGTGCAAAGATCATGAGTAAAAGATAGAAACAGACTTTGCAGCCTTATGGGTAGTCTGAAAATTGCCCTAATGGGAAAAATTTGGTAAAAACAATATTGCTACAACGCTTGTACCCCCACACCTTGTTTTCAAAGGCATTTCCTATTTCTGCAAATAGCAGAACAGGGTCAAAAAGATGCATGCACAATACAGCTCTCCATACAAACGAACAGTCCTGGACTATTAAAAAAAAAGACTTTCCTAATTTTATCTGGGCAACTGTCTGGGTACCGGTCTGAATATCACCAGTACCTAGAAAAGTGCCAGTGGCCACTTTTCCTAGATCTTCATTGACAGTATCTGGGTATATCCCAGCAATGAATTTCTGGGAATTAAAAGCCCACAACAGCAGCATTTTAAAAAAAATGGTGAAGGCCATGGGCTGTATATTAACCTGATAAAGAAAAACAATATAAAAATAACAATTACACCACAAAACAAATTTATCAAGCACAGCACATTTAGGGGTACTTTTCCTAAGCTGCAGGAAAAAGAGCCCTGCGGTAGTTTTGGGCATCATTTTTCCCAAACACTAGAGCCCTTTTAACCACAGCAGGTCAAATGACCCCCGCCAAAAAAACCCAGCCAGGTAGTAAGATAACCCTTACTATGTGGCCATGCGGCATGGAGCACTTTTGCCACCACTCACTGAGGTGGTGGTAAGGGCTCCCACAGTAACCGGATAGCGCACAGCATTGACCGATTAGTGCCAAGATAGTACCATGATATAGAAAAAAACAAAAATTTTCCAGAGCACCGGAAATGGCGTGCTCTCCAGATGGAACTACCACCAGCAGCTGTGTTGGGCCAGAGGTAGTTCCAGATTACTGAGCAGTAAATCCACACTGGGCTTACCGCCTCTTTGTAAAAGACCCCCTTAGTAATTAGAGATTTGGACATTTTAGAGAATTGTCATTGGAACCATGGTCCCTTAAATTTAACAAAGATATAGTTTCAAGCGTTATCTACTTTGAAAGATTATTCTGAAATCATAGTGCATCTAGCACATAAAGGTGATGCCACAGTTTTATGGCACAGAATTCAATATTTGGAAGAAGTAAGAACCCAACTGAATGATGTCAGATTTTATAACTGTCTTCCTGATGATCCTACAGGAGTTTTGCAATCAGAAATCACTCAAATAGTCCTTGATGCCTTGCAACAAAGTTTTCTCATGAAAGCTGAATCAAAGTTTTTGATAACAGCAAAATCCCAGGGTACCTGTTTTTATATGGTTCCTAAAATTCATAAATCTGTAGTTAAGCCACTTGGATGTCCCATGGAGGGGCATAATCGAAAGGGACGTCCAAGTTTTGATGAGAACGTCCTTGCAAAATGTCCCGGTGCAGGGGTGGGGAAACCCGTATTATCAAAACAAGATGGACGTGCATCTTTCGTTTCGATAATACGGTCATGGACATCCAAATCTTGAAATTTTGGTCGTTCTTAGAGAAGGTCATCCCTACACTTGGTCGTTTCTGATTTTCGGCGATAATGGAAACCAAGGACGTCCATCTCAGAAACGACCAAATGCAAGCCCTTTGGTCGTGGGAGGAGCCAGCATTTGTAGTGCACTGGTCCCCCTGACATGCCAGGACACCAACCGAGCACCCTAGGGGGCACTGCAGTGGACTTCATAAATTGCTCCCAGGAACATAGCTCCTTTACCTTGTGTGCTGAGCCCCCCACAACCCATTCCCCACAACTGTACACCACTACCATAGCCCTTATGGGTGAAGGGGGGTACCTACATGTGGGTACAGTGGGTTTGTGGTGGGTTTTGGAGGGCTCGCTGCTTCCTCTACAAACATCTGATTTGTGTCGAAAGATGGGCGTCCTTCTCTTTCGAAAATGAGCCCAATTGTGTCCCTGAGGGGCACCATTTTGGAACGTCATGTTTATATGGGACATGCAGGTCATGAACCATAAAGTAACTTTACAACAGTAACTGAGAATTATGAGCAAAGCTAGGCCTCTGTGAACAGGCTATGAACAGGTTAAGAGTCACTGAGAAGCTAAATAATCAGAACTACACAGAATGTGAATCTCATGTCAGCTTGCCCTTCTGTTGGAGATACAGGCAGATATGGAGTCATAACAGAGATATGTGTGGCAGGAGAATGAAGTAAAGTAAGGGAAATTTGCTGCTGACCATGAAAGCAGATAATGAAGAGACATAACTTTGGCTGCAGGGAAGATGGTTTTTGCAAAGTAGGATAACCTTACTGACCTTACTTATGATAAGCAAATATGTTATCAAGAACTTTGCTTCTGTAAAATAGAATTTACTAGAATATGCTGGAATATGTTAGAAAATGCTGACTTTGTACTTCCAATACTAGCCTATGGGAGAAAAGGGTATAAAAGGAGAATCATGGACAGAGGCAATCAGAGAGCTAATGTCAGAGGTCACGTTTGTGTCCCGGTTGCTGTCTCATATGAGAATTAATTAATTATATTACGTATTCTAATTGTAGTCCTGATTGGTAAGTGTAATAAACAATTACTGATTATTCTCATATTACTAAAGCTTCTGTATCTTTCTGTCTCTCTACCTGGTGGCGTTAGGACCATAATCCCTGGAGTGCTGGACATTCCAGGTTACAGATAACTAGTACCTTTATACCTGGGAGAGGGCAGAAAGATAAACAGTCACTAGATTCTTTTTGTTTTTGGTTAGGTTTGATTTGAAAGCCCTTTCTACTAACATTCCTCAGTCCAAGGCTTTAGAAATCATTAAAGTGATTTTGGATTGATGGGTAGATATTAAAAGGGTACCTACTGGTTTTTTGGTTATCATTTCTCATTTAGTATTGACTAAAAATTATTTTAAATTTGGCAAGGGAATGCCATGGGTACTACCATAACGTCTAGCATTGCCAATTTATGGGGTCCTTTTACTAAACTACGGTAAAAAGTGGCCTGCAGTAGTATGGGCGCGTGCTTTTGGTGTGTGCTAGGCCATTTTTTTTTACTACATCTGGAAAAAAGACATTTTTTAATGGGCCAGGAAATGGGCATGTGAATTAATACTTGCTCACGCCTATTTACAACCTTAGCCCTTACCACCACCCAATGATCTAGTGGTAAGGGCTCACATGCTACATGTGTGGTAACCATTTGGCTCTTGCCAATTACCACTGGAAACGCCCAATATTGAGCAAGAATCTTCAATGTGTCAAGGGAGTGGTAATACGTATTGTGTGTGGCATCCCCAATCGTTTTGAAGTGTTGGCGCCTATTACTATGGCTATATTATTATTATTATTACTAGCATTTGTAGAGCGCTATCAGACGCATGCAGCGCTGAACACCTGACACAAAGAGACAGTCCCTGCTCAAAAGAGCTTACAATCTAAATAATACAGACAGACAGGACAGTTACGGGTGAGGGAAGTCATGGGTGAGAAGGAAGGAAGGGACAAGGGGAGGGCAATTGAGTAGCGGCTAGGAGCTAAAAAGCAGCAGTGAAAAGGTGGGTTTTCAGCATAGATTTGAAAACAGGTAGAGATGGAGCTAGACGTATAGGTCCAGGAAGTCTATTCCAGGCATATATGCTAGGAGTTACTGTGCACTAATTCACGAGTAACATACTTTAATAAAGGAGCACCTTATGTTGTAAGCCTTCTAGGGAGAGAGAAATATCTAGCATACCTGAATGCAACTTGCTTTGAGCTGCTACTGGAAAGGTGTGAACTAAATATAAAAATAAAGTAAACTAAGAACGCTGAAAAATACTTATGTCTCCATCTGTTTTAATCATCAAATACTAAAGTTGCTCAGAATACTACAAGGATAATGTTCAATTTAACACTAAGGGCTATCCAATAAAAAGAGAAAAATGTTGCACCGTGTTGGTGGTTTAATTTAATTTTGATTTAATTTAATTTAAAACATAATTATCTGCCTTTTCATTCTCTGGAAGATACAAACCAGCTTATTTTCAAAAGAGATCGCCGGCCATCTTCTGACACAAATCGGGAGATGGCCGGCGATCTCCTGAACCCAGCCAAATTGGAATAATCGAACGCCGATTTTGGCCAGCGCCAACTGCTTTCCGTAGTGGAGCAGGCCAAACTTCAAGGGGGCATGTCGGTAGGGTAGCGAAGGCGGGACGGGGGCATGGTCACGAGATGGCCAGCTTCGCCCGATAATGGAAAAAAGAAAGCCCGCTCTGACGAGCATTTCGCCAACTTCACTTGGTCCATTTATTTTTACGTCCAAGCCTCAAAAAAGTGCCCCAATTGACCAGATGACCACCGGAGGGAATCGGGGATGACCTCCCATTACTCCCCCAGTGGTCACCAACCCCCTCCCACTCAGAAAAAAATTTAAACATTTTTTTGCCAGCATCTATGCCAGCCTCAAATGTCATACCCAGTTTCCTGACAGCAGTATACAGGTACCTGGAGCAGTTTTTTGTGGGTACAGTGCACTTCAGGCAGGTGGACCCAGGTCCATCCCATCCCCCCCCTACCTGTTACACTTGTGGTGGTAAATGGGAACCCTCCAACCTCCCCCCACAAAACCCACTGTACCCACATGTAGGTTCCCCCTCTTCACCCCTTAGGGTTATGGTAGTGGTGTACAGTTGTGGGGAGTGGGTTTTGGGGGGGATTTGGGGGGGCTCAGCACCCAAGGTAAGGGAGCGATGCACCTGGGACCAATTGTTGAAGTCCACTGCAATGCCCTCTAGGGTGCCCAGTTGGTGTCCTGGCATGTCAGGGGGACCAGTGCACTACAAATGCTGGCTCCTCCCACGGCCAAATACCTTGCATTTCGCCAGGTTTAAGATGGCCGGGCCCGGTTTCCATTATGGCCGAAAACCGAAGCCAGCCATCTCTAAACCCGGTGATCTCAACATTTGACCTAAATATTGAGATTTAGCCGGCCCCAACTGTAATATCGAAAGAAAAGATGGCCGGCCATGTTTTTCGAAAATATGGTTGGCTCTGCCCCTTTGAGGAGCCAGTCCCGAAGATAGCCGGCCATCTATTTGGCCGGCGCCATTCAATTATGCCCCTCAAAGTGTCATTTTTTTCTACTGGGTCTTCCATTCCAGTGAACTCAGAGAAACATAGCATACATGATGAACATCCAAAGGAACAGTCATGTCAAATCCCCGCCTTTTGGAGTGCCACAGGTTGCTCTCCATTCTCCTTTATTTTTTAACATTTCTGTAGAACCTTTGAGGACTGTTACAGCTAACTGTGGTGTTAGTATTCAGATGTTTGCTGATAACGTTTAGCTTTACATTCTGTTTGGTAAGACTTGTTCAGTTCAGTAGAAGGCTATAAAGGAATGACTAAGCTTTTTCTGAATCTTCATAAGACAGAAGTCTTGTGAATTTGCCCACAAGACTTGGTTGCTCAATTGGTCTTCCCTGGGCCAAGGTGAAACCCAGTTAGAAGTTAGGAGGCAATTCTATAACCTAGGTGCTAAATTTGCGTGTGTATCATGCATGCTGCCTAAGTACTTCTACAAATACTTGCTTGATTTATATAGCGCGTATTTACAAGGGGGGCATGCACAAGGGCAGAACATGGGCGAGACTCCAACTTTCGTGCATATTTTACAGCAAAGTGTAAGTTACACAAAAACCTGCCATGCTTAGGTGTCACATTTACACCAGCTGTATGGCTGTAAGTGCTCAACCCTCTATGTTAGGCACATTAATATGTGGCTGCACAAGTAGTCTATAAAGGAAAGTAGGTGCCTATGCTGCTTTATGGAATAGTCTTCTACCAAGTGCCCTCTGGATGCCTGATTGTAAGTGTCCTCTTATAGAATTGACCCCCCCCCCCCCCCAAATGTGTATGTTCTTCCGCCAGGGTCGCTTTACTCATACTACCCCTCTCCTCAAGTCGCTTCACTGGCTCCCTATCCGTTTTCGCATCCTGTTCAAACTTCTTCTACTAACCTATAAATGTACTCACTCTGCTGCTCCCCAGTATCTCTTCACACTCGTCCTTCACTACACTCCTTCCCGTGCACTCCGTTCCCTGGATAAATCCTTCTTATCTGTTCCCTTCTCCGCTACTGCCAACTCCAGACTTCGCTCCTTCTGTCTTGCTGCGCCCTATGCCTGGAATAGACTTCCTGAGCCCATACGTCTTGCCCCATGCTTGACCATCTTTAAATCTAGATTGAAAGCCTACCTCTTTAACATTGCTTTTGACTCGTAACCACTTGTATCCACTCGCCTCCACCTACCCTCCTCTCCTCTTTCCTCTACACATTGATTTGTTTGCTTTATTTTTTGTCTACTAGATTGTAAGCTCTTTGAGCAGGGACTGTCTTTCTTCTATGTTTGTGCAGCGCTGTGTACGCTTTGTAGCGCTATAGAAATGCTAAATAGTAGTAGTAGTAGTAATTTGCAATACTTTTTTATTAATACTTCAGAATAACAAAATTGTGGAGAATAAATCCCCTACAAATATCTAATACATCAACATTCAAACTGTGTCAACAATCATTTTCCCCTCCCCTTTTCTCCCCCACCCCCCTAACTTCCCGTCCCTCCACCCTCCTCCCCAGCCCGTCTTCTCCCCTCTCCCCCCCCATCCCGAGCCCCCCCTTCCACTCGCATTCTGAATCTCTATCTCCCGCTCCCCTTCTTCTCCATTCAAAACCCCTATCAAGTACCATTCCTCTGCGTTTGGGTTGTACTTTCCCCTGCGTTTATCCAAATGTGTATGCTGTGAGTGATTTTTGATGGATACTTCACTTTTGAAACTCAGGTTTCAGATGTTAAGAACCGCTACAATTACCTTTGTCAAAATAAGGAGAATTTGCCCATTTATTACTAATAAGGATTTTGCAGTACTACTGTGTGCGTTTATCTTGTCACATTTGGACTATTATAGCACTCTGTATGTGAGGTGAATTTATTCAAGCTTGAAATGTTTACATGTAGGGGCATAATCGAAAGGGACGTCCAAGTTTTGTTGAGGACATCCTCGCAAAATGTCCTGATGGAGGGGCGGGGAAACCCATATTATCAAAACAAGATGGACGTCCATCTTTCATTTCGATAATACGGTCAGGGACGTCCAAATCTTGAAATTTTGGTCGTCCCTAGACTTGGTCGTTTCTGATTTTTGGCGATAATGGAAACCAATGACGTCCATCTCAGAAACCAGCATTTATAGTGCACTGGTCCTCCTGACATGCCAGGACACCAACCGGGCAAACTAGGGGGCACTGCAGTGGACTTCATAAATTGCTCCCAGGTACACAGCTCCCTTACCTTGTGTGCTGAGCCCCCCCAAAAAAACCCAAAACCCACTACCCACAACTGTACACCACTACCATAGCCCTTACAGGTGAAGGGGGGCACCTAGATGTGGATACAGTGGGTTTGTGGTGGGTTTTGGAGGGCTCGCTGTTTACTCCACAAACGTAACAGGTAGGTGGGGATGGGCCTGGGTCCGCCTGCCTGAAGTACACTACACCACAAAAACTGCTCCAAGGACCTGCATACTGCTGTGATGGACCCGAGTATGACATCTGAGGCTGGCAAAAAATATTTTGAAATATATTTTTTGAGGGAGGGAGGAGGTTAGTGACCACTGGGGGAGTAAAGGGAGGTCATCCCCGATTCTCTCCGGTGGTCATCTGGTCATTTCGGGCACCTTTTTGTGCCTTAGTCGTAAGAAAAACACGACCAGGTAAAGTCATCCAAGTGCTCGTCAGGGACGCCCTTTTTTTTTCCATTATGGGTCGAGGATGTCCATGTGTTAGGCACGCCCAAGTCCCGCCTTCGCTACACCTCTAACACGCCCCCCTGAACTTTGGCCATCCCTGCGATGGAAAGCAGTTGGGGATGTCCAAAATCGGCTTTCGATTATACCGATTTGGACGACCCTGTGAGGATGTCCATCTTCCGATTTGCGTCGAAAGATGGGCGTCCTTCTCTTTTGAAAATGAGCCCAAATGACTACAAAATGTTGCTTCTGGCCCTAGGGAACATACTTTGTCTATTCTGGTTTCTTTTCACTGGCTACCAAAATCCCACCAGGTGCAAGTTTAAATTACTTGTTAAGGCTTTATAGAACTAGAGCCAAGATGTAATATGAATATGTTGCACAGTTATTTTCCTGCCCAAATCTTGCAATTCCAGGGCATAGGCTTTTAGATGTTCCAACAGTTAAATGTAGCTTGAAAAAGTCATCCAAAGGGACCAGGTTTGTTTGTTTTTTTTAACTGCATTTCATTTTGTTTTGTTGCACAATTGTGAAATAAGCTGCCAGCTAGTTTGCATTGATGAAATGATTTATTTTGATTTTGACAGCTTTTAAATTATTTTTCATTTCCTTCTGTGCAGGGTTGAAAATAGAAACCAAATGCAGATTTTTAGCCTCTAAATGGTGATGATGTTCCTTGCTTTTTTATCCTCACTAAAATAATTAAAAGTAGAAATATAACTATCCATACGTCCAGGGGGAATCTATCGTGATGGTGCACACATAATGGTGGAATCTGAACTGATAGGGTTCTGTGAAAAATACAACTTGACTTGTAAATGCCTAATGATGCGTATGATATCTTTCCGTGCAGAAAAGGAATCATGAAACGTTATAGGTAAGAAGGATAACCCCTTATCCAAGACAGTGTGTTGATCCTCTGTAAGCTCAACTCCCGATATGCTGACCACTAAAATTGTCTGGAACTCTGAGATCTGGACTGCAGTTTTATCCACTCTTCGTTGACATCAACCATCACAGCTCCTATGGGTTGTATACGGGATATAAGAATTGAAGCCTGGTACATCTTCCAAAAGAATCCAGGGTTCTAGCTTCTCAGCCTGGGGGCGCTGAGGCATAGCCCCTGGAACTCCTGGCTCCTTTGAGAGTGGATTCCACTACCATGGAATTGTGAGGCAACTGAGGCCTATCAAAACCAGATGTACCAGATGTACCAATACTGGGTGTAGGTAAAAAGTGGGATGTTTGACCACGGAAATACAAATCCTGGAGACAATATCATAAAAACTTCTTTATTGAAGAAAAGACTCGACACAACTGTTGTGTTTCGGCCTACAGGCCTGCATCAGGAGTCTATAAAAACATAAATCAAATAAATCTTTCAAACAAATACATATACAGAATCAAATAAAACATTCAAATAAGTAATAAATATACAATAAGAGATCAACATATAATAAAATACAACAATAAAAAAAAATGATAATAAATAATGATGAACGTAAAGTCTCTAAGTGACGTATACACAGATTATGCATATTTGCTTTTCCTTTTGTTTATATATGATGTTGGTCTTACGTTTTCTCCTGTATACATGATGTTGGTTGTATGATTTTTACTTGGTTTTTTATTCAAAGTCTTTTATATTTGCATTTTGAAGACAGCATGTTTTACTTCTGTATGTCTTCCTTGTTTCAACATAAGCTGTGCACGTATTTGTATGATGCTGCTTTTATGATATGCTTTAGTATATACAGGTTTCCATATAATGCCTCATGGATATTTTATCTATTGTCCTTCATATACAAATCCCTCCTCCACCACCGCCAACTCCAGGCTCCGCTCATTCTGCCTCACCTCACCCTATGCTTGGAATAAACTTCCTGAGCCCTTACGCCAAGCCCTCTCCCTACCCATCTTCAAATCCTTGCTCAAAGCCCACCTCTTCAATGTTGCTTTCAGCACCTAACCTTTATACCTTTCAGGAAATCTAGACTGCCCCTATTTGACTGACTGTACATTTGTCCTTTAGATTGTAAGCTCCTTTGAGCAGGGACTGTCCTTCTATGTTAAATTGTACAGCGCTGCGTAACCCTAGTAGCGCTTTAGAAATGTCAAGTAGTAGTAGTAGTAGTATATATGCATGTATTTTAAGATAGTATGATCTATTTTTACATGTTTTGAATGTTTAGTCCTTCCTATAATTAGTCCCTCTTACCAATTATTTATTTATCTACATGACCATTTTGTGTAATTTTTTGGTGATATTATAACATCCCACATATGCATAATCTGTGTATACATCACTTAGAGACTTTACGTTCATCATTATTTATTATCATTTTTTTATTGTTGTATTTTATTATATGTTGACCTCTTATTGGATATTTATTACTTATTTGAATGTTTTATTTAATTATTTGATTCTGTATTGTAAGCCCCCAGGGGTGCTCTCTGATGTACAGTGGCCCTCTAGTGGCTCCTGCCCAGCCTCACTAGCCCTTTGCTTCAGGGATCCACCTTGAGACCAGACTTCTCTCTGTGTCCGTTGACTCGGGCCTCTATGTTTGGTCCTCCCCTTTCCCTCAGGGTGACCTCTTCATTAACCTGCAGTCCTGGCCCGGCCTCCCCGCTGTATCTCCTGGTAACCGACCCACCTTACCAGTTCTTCTGGTGGGGCCCCCGGGTCACCCTTCTCTGGAAGGTAGCACAGCTTCCTCTGCTTGTAAAAATATGCAAATTAGCTGGTTGCACGTAAATTCAGTTTATTAGAGCTTGGTTACAATCTTTTGGGAACCTGGCTTTCCAACTCTTATTCTTGGACTGCGATTCACCCCCCTGAGACCATTTACTGGGGGACATCTGGGTCTCAGGGTAGGGTTACCATATGGCTCCAGAAAAAGGAGGACGGATTGAGCCAGCCAGGTTTTACTTCCATTGCTTTCAATGGAAGTAATTGAACCAGCCGGGTTTTACTTCCATTGCTTTCAATGGAAAGCAATGGAAGTAAAACCCGGCTGGCTCAATCCGTCCTCCTTTTTCTGGAGCCATATGGTAACCCTATCTCAGGGTATAACAGCCACCTCCCCTGGATAGGACACACTTTATTCACCTTAACCTTATGGTCCTATCCTCCACCCCACGGCTGTTTGTTCTTTTTAAACCCTTCACAGTTCCAATATCAGTACTGGGGACCCACAGTCCTTCCCCTTGAACACCCAGTTCTTTCCCAGTACTGAGGACACACAGTCCCACCCCAATACTTCAGGGACTTCTTACCCCAGGATTTCCAGCCTGCTTTCCCTCTTGGACACACAGTCACTCCTCCTCTGCCCCGGGACACACAGTTCCGGATTCCGGCCTCCAGCTCCATCTCTCCCTTGGGCAAACTCCTCTCTTTCAGGCAAACCTCTCTCCTCTACTGAGAGGAAGCTATTTATGAGGTGTCCACTTAACCTCCCCACCTCTTGAGACCTCGCCCCTCTGGTTCTAGAACGATCTGGGTCCAGAAGACTCTTCTCACTCTTCCAGCTATCTCTCTGGAGCTCCCTCTACAGGCCAGAATGTGCATTTTCCCGGTTTTCAATGGGAGAGCGCCCTCTGGCGGCCTCTTCATGTAAGGGCAGACACTGTGGTTATCACATACCCCCACCCTTAAGATATTGCTGCTCCCTCAAATCTCTTCTTTGAGGTGCAGCAATTCCTGACTCCCCTATTCATCTTGGGGTCAGGTTCCTTCTCTCCCCTATCAGGAGGGATTCTCAGGAAGGCTTTGTACCCAGTGGTCCGCCTTACCACAAAGGCTCTGCTTTGCTCTAGGGGACCTTCCTCTGTAACCCCTAGAAACTCAAAAATCCCTAATCCTTTCTTTCTCCGCCTTCCTAGGCCTCTGCGTCTAATCTCTTCCCCTACTTTCCTAGCCCATGGGTAAACCCCCTTCTTCACTCTTGGTTTTGGGTGCACTTTCCTCAGGCCTAGTGCCCCTAGCACTTCAGGGAAACTTCTAATCAAACCCTTTTCCTTTCTACAACCCCTAGGCCCTGACTGACCTCTGTGGGTTTTGTGTAGGGTTCCAAGTCTCCTTTTCCCTGAGACTTTTAAGTGTTTCCTATTCCTCCCTTTTGGACTAGGATAACCACTTTTAGCACAAGACTCCCCCCAGCCTCTGGGTGATCTCGCCTCCCCCTGGCACCCTTCCTGAGCTGGGGTCCCCTGCCTAGGAGCTCTTTCATCCCCCAACTCTCCTGGGCAGTATCTGGGCCCTAGGATCAACCCTTTCTTCTGGGACCTGAACCTTTCCCTCCCCTGGGCAGCCTCTTCCCTTTTCTGCTTGCCCTTCTGGGGTTTCTCATCCACTTTAAACTTTACACCACCCCTCCTTGTGGATTTAACAGAGTCCTTCTGACTCTCCCTATCTTGACCCTTGGGCAGGGGTTTACTTAATTTAACCCCTCCTGGGTCCTTCTGACTCTCCCTATACTGACCCTTACTCATGGGTAGGAGTTGACTGACCCCTCCTGGTCGCTCCTTCCCCTTGAGCTTCTCCTGTAGGGCTACAATGCAGGAGTGGGCTTCCTGAAGCTCTCTTAACCTCCCTTGCCCATCCTGGAAGAGAACATCAACTGCTAGGGTCAGCACTCTGCACTTCTCTTCCATGGCCTCCCTGCATCTCTCTGCCCTTTCTGTGGTCTCTTTGGCTTGCTGTCTCTCTACAGCTCACTCAGCTTGGGTCTGCCACAAGGCCACCATTAACTCTACCACAGCTCTATCATACCCCTGCTGTACTTTCCTCAGCTGGCTTTCCTGCTGGCCCTGTAATTCTCCCAGCCAAGCCTTTACCTGGGTTAAACTCCCCCTCAGCTCTCTTATAGCTGTGTGCTGTAGTTTACCCATCTCCTTAATAATATCCTTCAGGGCCGCTTGCTCTTTAGGCCACTCCTGGCGAGCATTCTGGAACTCAGCTTTAATTAGGGATACCCTCTGCTCCTGGTCTTGTTGCAAGTTGTCTGTGAGGTCCCTTATCTCCTGTTCATGGGTGGACTGCAGCTTAGCTAATTGGGTCTCCTTCAAGGCTTGGGTCTCTTTCAAGGTAGTTGTAAGACAGGCTACTTCTGCTTCCCTTTCCTCCCTTAGCTTAACTTCTGTGCGCAGCTCAGCCCTAACCGTGGCTAGCAGTGCCTCACAGCCTTCCTTCTGCCTAAGGGACTCTGCCAGTTTGGCCTCTAAGGCCTGCTTTGAAGCAGCCATCTCTTCCTTACAAGCTGACTCGAATAGGACCCACTTCTGTTCATTCTCCCTCAAACTATTCTCCATCACCTTCTGGGACGCCTCCTGCTGCTGCTGTATATGGCCCACTAAGGTTACCATCAGTCCTTTGTTTAGTTCCAGGACCTCCCTCAGACATTGCTCCGGGTGCCTATTGACTTCCCCCAGTTTACCTAGGGCCTGTAATTCCCCTTCTAACTGCCAGACATTTTCTGTAATGGATTTTAACAGCAGGTTCTCATTCTTTTCCCGGGCCTCCCAGTATTTCTCCCCACCCCATGGAAATACCGCCCGGTCCTCACCGTAGCATGGGCAGCCTACTTTATCTTCAGCTGTCTCACCCCCCTGCTCACAGTGCACAAAGGACTTCCCCTCCACACTCAGGACTACTCTTTATCCTGTCACCTGGGAAGTTCTCACCTGGGCCTACACCCCCTTTCCCTTTCCTAGAGGGTTTACCCTTCTTACCAGGACTTTCACTATCCTGCAACTGGGGCTTTCCTTCCTTGTCCATGCACCCCTCCTCCCTCTTGGCACTTTTCAGGTTTGTGGCCTCCCCTCTCCCTGGGACATTGGGGGCTCTCCCTGCAGCGGGTTCCTCCTGACCCTCTTCCCTGCAGACACCTCTTTCCCCTTGGGTTCCTGGCCTACCCATGCCATCTGCCCCTGAGGAATGGGTTACCTCCCGACTCCCATGGCCTTTGGGCTTCCTCTTGCCTGCCATGTCACGTAACCCCAACCAACTGACTGTAGGATTTCCTATTTCCTCCCAGTCTCCCAGTTCATCCTCTGAACTGCCTACTGCCAGACACCACTCTCCAACATGGCCCATTTCCCCACATTGGTCACACTCTGGCTCAATCACTTCTCTTTTTCTCGGGGTCCTGTCTTCCCCAGACACCCCTTCAGGCTTAAACAATGTCCCAACAGTCTCTGAACACAGTCCCCCTCCAAGTTCCAGAACCTGGATCATGGTGTCCAACTCTGCCATGTCCATTCCTTCTGCTGGTGACTTGGGCTCCGGCTCCTTGGGCCTCTGGACTTTTCTCTTCGGTCTGAACCGTCTCCGCCCTCCCATGGCTCCGACGACCTCCTCGACCGTCTGATGGGATGTAGCCAGAATCTCCACAAGAACAAGCCTTTCTATCATTTACATGAACTGCTCTTCTCAGCTTACTGGATCCTCCCTCGCCTCCCCCCTAGGTATCCTTTACCTGGATAGGTAAGTAATGCGCCTTTGTCAGCGTTGGCCCCCTCGACGGGCTTCAGGAACCTCCTGGACACCACCTTCACACTCTGGCCATTCGTCTGGTCTCTGGACTCTGGAACTCCTCCGACTCGCCTCCGGAACTCGACTGCTCCTCCTATCCCCACACAGGAGACCCCATGGAACTCTGCCGACTTGTCTCCGGAACTCGACCGCTCCCCCTATCTCCACACAGGAGACCTCGTGGAACTCTGCCGACTCGCCTCTGGAACTTGACTGCTCCCACTATCCCCACACAGAAGACCTCCTCTGGAGACTGATGCCTTTTCCACTCAGCTTCACTTTGGTCCTCCAGAACCAGTGGGTAGTCTGTTGGGCTCACTTCCCTGGGGATACAATTACTGCCTGGGTCCAACCAACCCTCAGCTTTCAGACAGTTGTATTCAATGGCCAAGGGTAGCAGGGATTCTCTGATGTCCTTGTCCTCAGGTGGTTATTTCAACAAGGTCCCATCTGGGGTACCATTTGTAAGACCCCAGGGGTGCTCTCTGATGTACAGTGGCCCTCTAGTGGCTCCTGCCCAGCCTCACTAGCCCTTTGCTTCAGGGAACCACCTTGAGACCAGACTTCTCTCTGTGTCCGTTGACTCGGGTCTCTATGTTTGGTCCTCCCCTTTCCCTCAGGGTGACCTCTTCATTAACCTGTAGTCCTGGCCCGGCCTCCCCGCTGTATCTCCTGGTAACCGACCCACCTTACCAGTTCTTCTGGTGGGGCCCCCGGGTCACCCTTCTCTGGAAGGTAGCACAGCTTCCTCTGCTTGCAAAAATATGCAAATTAGCTGGTTGCACGTAAATTCAGTTTATTAGAGCTTGGTTACAATCTTTTGGGAACCTGGCTTTCCAACTCTTATTCTTGGACTGCGATTCACCCCCCTGAGACCATTTACTGGGGGACATCTGGGTCTCAGGGTATAACAGCCACCTCCCCTGGATAGGACACACTTTATTCACCTTAACCTTATGGTCCTATCCTCCACCCCACGGCTGTTTGTTCTTTTTAAACCCTTCACAGTTCCATTATCAGTACTGGGGACCCACAGTCCTTCCCCTTGAACACCCAGTTCTTTCCCAGTACTGAGGACACACAGTCCCACCCCAATACTTCAGGGACTTCTTACCCCAGGATTTCCAGCCTGCTTTCCCTCTTGGACACACAGTCACTCCTCCTCTGCCCCGGGACATACAGTTCCGGATTCCGGCCTCCAGGCTCCCATCTCCTCTCCCTTGGGCAAACTCCTCTCTTTCAGGCAAACCTCCCTCCTCTACTGAGAGGAAGCTATTTATGAGGTGTCCACTTAACCTCCCCACGTCTTGAGACCTCGCCCCTCTGGTTCTAGAAAGATCTGGGTCCAGAAGACTCTTCTCACTCTTCCAGCTATCTCTCTGGAGCTCCCTCTACTGGCCAGAATGGGCATTTTCCCGGTTTTCAATGGGAGAGCGCCCTCTGGCGGCCTCCTCATGTAAGGGCAGACACTGTGGTTATCACAGTATATGCATTTGTTTGAAAGATTTATTTGATTTATGTTTTTATAGACTCCTGATGCAGGCCTGTAGGCCGAAACACAACAGTTGTGTCGAGTCTTTTCTTCAATAAAGAAGTTTTTATGATATTGGCTCCAGGATTTGTATTTCCGTGGTCAAACATCCCACTTTTTACCTATATCTGTGTTTTCCCGTGGGGCGTTTGAGTTCTCCGCTTGATTGCGGATTTTTTTTGAACATTTATCCAATACTGGGTGTCAATCTTCTTGGGCATGACAGGGACCGATAGAGGGGACTCCCAGTTCCCGATGAGGAATTCGTGGAGTACCTCATGGAGAGGTGTAGTCACAGCCTCCTTAGGAGGAGATATATAGTCCAGGACCTCGAGCATCTTGGCTCTGGGCTCATCCTCCACTTTCAAAGGAAATGGAATGACCTCAGCCATTTCCTTTACAAAAGATGGAAATGAGAGTTTCTCCGGTGGAGACCTTCTCCTTTCAGGTGGAGGGGAGGGTTCAGAGGGAATCCCATAAGAATCATCTGAGGAAGAGTATCTGGGATCCTCCTCTGAATCCCATGAGCGCTCCTCTTCGATGTTGGACAGTATGGAATTGCTGAGACCGAACCCGCCTCGGTGCCGAGGAACCATGTTCCTGAGAGCGGCAGCAAAGTTGGCTCCCGTCTTCACTCTCGCAAAGCTTCCTCCACTGACGTTGAGGGAGTGCCAGCTTGGGTGGCAGTTGACACTGGGGCCACTTGTGGCCCCAGTGTCGAGGCTGCACCTCAGGCTGAGGACCAGGCGGGGCCACAATGGGAGGTAGGATAGGCACAAGCAGTTCAGGGAGCAAGGCCCAGATGCAATCATTGAGGGCTGACACCAGGAAAAGCTGGGGTGTAGGCTGAGACGTAGAAACACGGGTCAATGCGGGAGCAGGATCTCAGTTGCTTGGAGACAGGCACATTGGCACCTCCTGTATGGAGAGGGAGCAGTCCTCCCGGCGCCGATGCTTCTCAGGTGCCAAATCCATTGACTCCCGGTGCTCCCAGCACCATATGTCAAGGGTGACCGATGATGACGCTTCTTAGCCTTCGCCCGAAGCCTGTCACCAAGGTTCCTCGGTGCTGACGAGGACAACGTTGAATCCTCACATCACCTCGGGGTCGGGTTCGACAATGGATGGTCCCAGGGGGCCTGCACAGCAGGAGGCCTCGAGACATGTGAAGACCCACTTGATGCCTCACTGCTCCCAGTGTCTAAGGGCTTTGAAGCAGCCATGCTTACTGACTCTCCCGATGCTCAACATCGAAGCCGATGCCGAAGAACCGGACTTGGCTCCAAAAATCCTCTCTCACTGAGCCTCTTGGGAAACCTGGGTGTTCTTCATGCAAAGATAGAAAACACAGTTAGCGGGGCTATGGTTGGTCCCTAAACACTGCAGACACCAAGAATGGATGTTCTTTCCTGGGATAGTCCAATTGCACCCGGTACAGCGCTTGAAGCCACTTGGAATCTTCGTGGACATGAATAGAAAAACTTTGTCAGCTAAATTAAATGACTTGATGGTGTGTGAAAAAGGGGCAAGGCACAGTAAAAAGAAAAGGGAAAGATCCAGCTGAAGTCAAGGCCTGAAAGCGACCCAATGACGACAGAAAAAAATAATAAAACTTAAAACGCAGGCAAAACAATTCTAAGAAAAATAAAAGGAAGGGGAAAATGGTTCCAATAAAAGGAGCCCAATAACAAAGATGTGAAAAATTGCTGGAAGGCACAAAAAGTAGCTCTCTAGACCAAGTGAATGAGGAGCAGACAAGAAAAAACACCTTCTTGTGTGGAAAAAGAAGAACTGAAGAGACCACATTTATGCGACAGGCGGGCAGGCACTAGGGCATGTGCAGTGAAGTGCAGTGAAGCGCAGCTCACACTTCACAAAGCTCTCTTTTAGCTATGGCAAAATGCTGGACCGGGCGACGCGGATCAGCATCACCCACTTGTGAGAATTAATAAGCCTGCTTGTCCTCGGAGAACAATACTTCCCAAAAGTCATATTTCATTACATGATACAAACCATGGTCCTGGTCCATGTGGATTATTGCAATGGAATCTACACAGGATGCAAAGAACAAATCCTAAAAAAAATTACAAACCGCACAAAACACAGCAGCTAGACTCATCTTTGGAAAAACCCAATTCGAAAGCACCAAACCCCTACTCCAAAAACTACACCAGCTACTGATCAAGGATTGCATAGCCTTCAAGATCTGCTCGCTGGTGTACAGAATCATCTTCGGCCTCTCTCCAGGCTACATGATCAATCTAATAGACCTACCAATCCGGAATACAAATTGTATATGCCTTTCTATGCTTGAACTGTTCCTAAGGGCTAGGCCTAAGGCCTGTACTTTGCTCAGTTTGGTTCTCACATGTTAGCCTACTAACTCAGCATTGCTTTCTCAGGAGCTGAGAACTGACACTTCATAACATTTAATTTGCAAGCTGAGTATGTTTTTCATATAAGGTGGATGTAACCTTGGCAGTTGCTGACAGGCTGAGGACACAGTGTGAGGGCTAAGGCAGATAGACAGAGAGAGGACACAAGGGTATTGTTCTGGCTGTGCACGCAGAACTGACACAGAACTCATAAGTAATTAATCAATGGCCACCGACTGTTCACGTGCAAACATATCAGGAGAGACTGATAGAATACATGACCAATCCATATATGGTATAAGGCTACCTAATGGTTCTGGTTTATGGGAAATCACATGATTTCTGGGAAAATGTAACTTGTAACAGTATATATGTGATGTCCGGGGCAGTATTAGCTGAGCAGACCTTGTCTTTCAGGATGTGCACTGCTGATTGGCAACCTGCTCCAGGGGGAGAACTATTTTGTAGTTTTGGCTCTGTGAGATGCTAATAAAGGTAATTATTGGCTGCGCCTAATGGAGTCTAAGTTCTCTTTCTTATTATTATTTTCCTATGCTTCCCCCCTTCCTGTGAGGGCTAAGAAACGGGAGGAAGTAATACAAAATAAATCAGCGATATCGTACCCAACCCTCCGCTTCCCAACATGTAAAGGTTTTAAATACAAATCAACCTATGCATCCAGCTTCTCCTATGTCAGCACCAAAATTTGGAATACACTACCAAAAGACCTAACTCTCAAAGAAAATTATCTTATCTTCTGAAAACATCTGAAGGCCCACCTTTTCAGGAAGTTCATACCCACTGAACCAACTTAATCATCCAGGTTACCAAACTGCTTCATTAATAAATATGACAGTGAACATAAAGAGCACAAGCTTCTTGTCGATCAACCTAAACCCAAACATTTAACGCACCTTCTGATACCAAATTAAATCCACTAACCAGTCACTATCAGGACACATGATAATCTCATTGATCCATACAATTTCTAACCTGGTTCAATTCAAAATGCTATGACTTTTCTACAGATTCTTAGTGTTTCACATAAACTGTAACCTTGTTCGATACATTCTGTAACCAATTTACCAATGAATCATGTAAGCCACATTGAACCTATCAATAGGTGGGAAAATGTGGGATACAAATGCAATAAATAAACAACATATGTTATTAGCAAATAGGTCTCAATAATATTTGATTTTGCATTAAATAGTAATAATGTGGGTTGGTACATCTATCCTTTAGATCGTTAGCCCTCTGGAGACAGTGAAGTGTCAAATTAACTTTCAGTTCCCTTCTCCACCACTGCCAACTCCAGGCTCCGCTCATTCTGCCTTGCCTCGCCCACTGCATGGAACAATCTTCCTCAACCCCTACGCCAAGCCCCCTCCCTACCCATTTTCAAATCTCTGCTTAAAACTCACCTCTTCAATGCTGCTTTCGGCACCTAACCTTTTGTACAATATAGTATTCCCTATCAGATGGACTCTATACTTGTTTTTAGCTTGTACACCTGTCTTTTAGATTGTAAGCTCCTTGAGCAGGGACTGTCCTTCCATGTTAAATTGTACAGCGCTGCGTAACCCTAGTAGCGCTTTAGAAATGTCAAGTAGTAGTAGTAGTAACTGTAACTTGCTCTATGATATTAAAGGAAAAGATTTGCATTAAATCTAATTTGCACTAAATACTTAAACAGAAAAAAAAGACATCATAATCATTTATATCAGCTGATGTTTTAAAGGTAGTTCCTAAATAGATCCACATATGTAACTGAGCCAGTTGACAATCTCAACATACTTTTTCACTCGGTTATTGATGACCTTTCCACTGACCTTGATGAAGTTTTCAAGGAGATAATTGCTTGTGATCCAGCCCAGGGATCCTTCCTCATTTCCTGTAAGGATCCGAGCTTCCTGGAAATCCAGAGGGTATTCTCTGATCGTCTTAGTGACCTCTTCTAAGACTTGTTCTGCTTTGGTGCTATTTTTCATCCTGCATGAAAAAAAAAAGGTACGTCCTAAAATTTATGTAGATAGCCTAAGGTTCTGATCCCACGAGGACTTGCAGAGATCTCTAATGGCTCTAATGTCCTCTTCCTTACCCTGACATTTCTGGAATAAGGGATAGCCCTTAATTGACAGGATAGAGGGAGTCACCACAGAGAGGGTAAGACTAGAGTAATATAAATTCCTAGCCCAGGGGGAATTTTTTTTGTCTTTGGCTCCTGCTCACTGGCAACTATACCAGTGAAGAAAGGGAAGCAAGTGACTGACTAGCCCAGCCAGTGCACTGAAAAAAGCAGGGCTGGTCTTAGCAATTATGGGGCCTGTGCAGACCAGTTCGGTGGAGCCCCCTGCTCCCACCTAGCCCCACCCCTTGTTGACAAGAGTTTTTAAAACATTTTTTATTTCAAATGAAGACAAAGACAAATCAAGCAAAACTTGTACAGAAAAACTAATTCAAATAAGCACAATGCTATCATAGGAAACCTTTAGGTTTAAAAAGCAAAACCATGTGCATGTAAGGACTGTATAAATAAATTAAAACAAATGCCCTTAATATGTAATACTTGGTAGCAAAAATTGAAACAGTGATTGAATATTCACATAGCAAGCAGCTTGAGCCAACAGATTTATTTTCCACTCAACATAGTTAACGTTGTATGAACTTGACGGCTAATAGTGTGCTGAACTGGACAATGTTGGTACATTTAGACTGACTCTGGACAGTTCTGCATGAAGGAAACCCTTCCCTCAGTACCTTCTCTGTGAAATAGTAGTAATAAAAAAAGGAAGTGCATTTTTAAAATACATCACTACATTCCACAAAACAAAAGGAGCAAGTTCCCACATGCCATCTTTTTCTTTTGATGTAGGCACAGGAAAAAAAAGATGTTAATGTTCCCAGGTCTCAACCTAATTCATTATTTTTTAAACTGTACTTATATATAGTAAGTCTGATTGTTAAGCACCTGATATTCATAATGTCTGTTTTAGTGACTGTTTACTAGGTGAAAACATCAGGATAAAATGAATCCCTATAACCATCCCCTCCAAATGACACAATAATTACAATTTAGAACTAATCAGATGAAACCAATACTTCCATATCATCATGCTGATCAATCCATAGACTGGTGGGTTGTGTCCATCTACCAGCAGGTGGAGATAGAGAGCAATCCTTTTGCCTCCCTATATGTGCTGCCGGAAACTCCTCAGTATGTTCTCTATCTCAGCAGGTGGTGGTCACACACAGCAGCAGCTCTGGCTAGGTCTCCAAGCCTAATTTTTAGGTTTTGTTGAGTACCTGGGGTTGAGGGCTCTTCTTGAGCAAGTGCAAACCTGGTGGTGCCAGGTCCCTCCTTTTCTCCCCCCTCCTGCTGGCTCCGTAAAAAAAAAAAAATTTTGGACGTCTTTAAGGGCGTTTATTTCAACATTTATTTCAACGTTTATTGCAGCTGCTCACTGGGACAGCTCGGAGCGAGAAGCAGGTAATTTTACCTTTTTATAGCGGGCAGGGGGTTCCCCGTTCGGTCTCCATGTGGTTTATTGCGTCGGAGGGCGAGGGCACGAGGATTCGCTCCCTGGACCGCGTGGGTGCGTCTAGCGGGGATGCGGGGATTTCAAAACCTGAATTGCCTTTGTTAAGCATCAGTTTGGAGCCTCTGTTGGCTCCGCCATTATGCTGGGGACGAAGCGCCCGCCTAGAACCTTCCACGTGCATGAGGCCATGCGCACCTTGATTTCGGCTCAATGGGATGTCCCAGAAGCGAGCCTCAAAGTGGCTAGGGCTATGTCCCGCCTCTATCCTCTGCCTAAAGGTGAATGGGAGGCCTTTCTTTGGCCTACTGTGGATTCTTTAATCACTGCGGTGACGAAGAAAACGGCGTTGCCGGTGGAAGGTGGCACGGCCCGACGCCCAAGACAGAAGATTGGAGGCGGCCTTAAGGTCGTCCTTCGAGGCGGCTGCTTTAAGTTTGCAGGCCTCAGTTTGCGGCTCCTATGTGGCCAGGGCGTGCCTGACGATTTGTGCAGCGGGCTTCCCCCTCGGATCCTTCTTTGAGGGCTGAATGGCCGGCCCTGGAATCGGGCTTAGCTTATTTGGCAGACTTGCTGTATGATGTCTTGAGAGCCTCAGCTAAAGGTATGGCTCAGACAGTCTCTGCGCGGCAGTGGCTTTGGCTGAAGCATTGGTCTGCAGACCATGCCTCTAAGTCTCGCCTGGCTAAGTTGCCTTTTAAAGGCAAGCTGCTCTTTGGGGTCGAGCTGGACAAAATTGTGACCGATCTCGGCACGTCTAAGGGCAAGAGGTTACCAGAGGTCAGGGCTCGGGCCAGTGCTCGCCCCGGTAACTCCAAAGGACGGTTTCAGGAAGCCCATCAGTATCGCCTGGGCAAGTGGGGCTCCTCTGCCCCCTCTTCCTTCAAGAGGAACTTCTCCCCCAAGCAGCATTCCTTTCGCAGAGACCGCCGTCCCTGAGGTGCTTCCTCCGTTCCTCCCCCAGGGTCTCGTACCCAATGACGGGGCCCTGGTCCATGGCCCAGTGCAGATTGGAGGACGCCTGTCCTCGTTTCTGGGTGAGTGGACCAGGGTAACTTCAGACGCTTGGGTGCTGGAAGTCATCAGAGACGGCTACAAGCTAGAGTTCTGCCAACCCTTAAGAGATGTGTTTGTACTCTCTCCCTGCAAGTCTCCGGTCAAAGCTGTGGCAGTGCAGCAGACTTTGGACAATCTGATCCGCCTGGGTGCGGTCGTTCCGGTGCCAGAAGATCAGCTTGGCAAGGGACGTTACTCCATTTACTTTGTGGTACCAAAGAAAGGAGGTTCTGTACGGCCTATCCTCGACCTCAAAGGGGTCAATTGGGCCTTGAAAGTTCGGCACTTCCGAATGGAGACTTTCCGCTCTGTTATAGCGGCAGTGAAGGCAGGGGAGTTCCTGGCATCCTTGGACATCAAGGAAGCTTACCTGCATATTCCCATCTGGCCTCCTCATCAACGCTTTCTGCGTTTTGCAGTCCTGGGCCGACACTTCCAGTTCAGAGCCCTCCCGTTCGGGTTGGCTACTGCTCCGCGGACCTTCTCCAAAGTAATGGTGGTCATCGCAGCCTTCCTACGAAAGGAAGGAGTACAAGTCCATCCTTATCTGGACGACTGGTTGATCCGAGCCCCCTCTTATGCAGAGTGCGGCACAGCTGTAGACCGGGTGATTGCTCTTCTGAGCTCCCTGGGGTGGATCATCAACTGGGAGAAAAGCCAGCTGCGCCCGACTCAGTCCCTGGAATATCTGGGAGTTCGTTTCGACACCCAAGTGGGCAGAGTGTTCCTGCCGGACAATCGAATTGTCAAGCTTCAGGCTCAGGTGGACCAGTTCCTAGTAGCCTCTCCTCTTCGGGCTTGGGACTATGTGCAGCTGTTGGGCTCTATGACGGCCACGATGGAAGTAGTGCCCTGGGCCAGGGCTCATATGAGTCCACTACAACTCTCTCTGCTGCAGCGCTGGACTCCAGTGTTGGAGGATTACGCTGTGCGCCTTCCCTTGGACCTAGCAGTGCGCAAGGCGCTGAGCTGGTGGCTGAGGACAGACAAGTTGTCCGCAGGGATGCCTCTTTTGACCCCGGAGTGGGTTGTCGTCACGACGGACGCCTCTTTGACGGGCTGGGGAGCCCACTGCTTGGGAAGGACAGCGCAGGGGCTCTGGTCTCCTGCAGAGGCAAAGTGGTCTATCAACCTCCTGGAACTCAGAGCCATTCGGTTGGCGCTTTTGGAGTTTCTCCCGGTACTGGCGTTGAAGCCAGTACGGGTCCTGTCGGACAATGCCACGGCTGTGGCCTATGTCAATCGCCAGGGAGGTACCAAGAGCGCCCCTCTAGCCAAGGAGGCCATGAATCTATGCCAGTGGGCGGAAGCGAACCTGGAACAGCTGTCGGCAGCCCACATTGCTGGAGTCATGAATGTCAAGGCGGACTTTCTCAGTCGCCATACCTTGGATTCCGGAGAGTGGCAGCTATCGGCTCAGGCGTTCTTGGACATCACGAAGCACTGGGGCCAGCCGAGCCTAGACCTGATGGTGTCATCGGCCAATTGCCAAGTGCCGCGCTTTTTCAGCAGAGGACGGGACCCTCGATCTCTGGGAGTAGATGCTCTTCTCCAACAGTGGCCGACACAGGAGCTTCTCTATGTGTTCCCGCCCTGGCCCATGATGGGCAGGGTACTAGACCGGGTGGCAAAGCATCCGGGACGGGTAATCCTGGTGGGTCCGGACTGGCCCAGACGTCCCTGGTATGCGGACTTGATCAGGCTCTCAGTGAATGGACCTCTGCGACTGCCAGCGGAGCAGGGCCTGTTGCATCAGGGTCCCGTGGTGATGGAGGATCCCTCCCCCTTTGGTCTTACGGCCTGGCTATTGAGCGGCAGTGTCTGAGGAAGAAAGGCTTCTCAGACAAGGTCATCGCCACTATGCTGAGAGCGAGGAAGCGCTCTACTTCTACTGCTTACGCCAGGGTTTGGCGTACCTTTGCATCGTGATGTGAGGCAGACTCCCTTTCTCCCTTCACTGCTCCAATTTCTTCAGTGTTGGCGTTCCTGCAAGAAGGTCTGGAGAAAGGCCTGTCGCTCAGTTCCCTTAAAGTCCAGGTAGCGGCTCTGGCTTGCTTCAGGGGCCGCCTGAAGGGTGCTTCCCTGGCTTCGCAGCCAGATGTGGTGCGCTTTCTCAAGGGAGTTAATCACCTGCGCCCTCCTCTGCACTCAGTGGTACCTGCGTGGAATCTCAATCTAGTGCTAAGAGCCTTGCAGAAGCCGCCTTTGGAACCCTTGTCGAGGGCATCTCTGAAAGACCTGACGTTGAAAGCAGTCTTTTTGGTGGCTATCACTTCAGCCAGAAGAGTTTCCGAGCTCCAGGCGCTATCATGTCGAGAGCCCTTTCTGCAGTTCACTGAGGCAGGAGTGTCTATTCGCACAGTGCCTTCCTTCCTGCCCAAGATTGTTTCTCGCTTCCATGTGAATCAGCAGCTCTGTCTCCCATCCTTTCGTAGGGAGGACTACCCAGAGGAGTACTCTGCTCTCAAATATCTAGATGCGAGACGAGTCATCATCAGATACTTGGAAGTGACCAATGATTTCCGGAAGTCGGATCATCTGTTTGTCCTGTTTGCAGGCTGCTAAGCCTACAGTGGCAAGATGGGTCAAGGAAGCCATTGCAGCGGCTTATGTGGCCACGGGGAAGGTGCCGCCTATCCGGCTGAAGGCTCACTCCACTAGAGCTCAGGCGGCCTCGATGGCGGAGGCCGAGTCCGTCTCCTTGGAAGAGATTTGCAAGGCGGCAACTTGGGCATCGGCTCATACCTTCTCCAGGCATTACCGCTTGACTGTGGCTGCTCGGGCAGAGGCCCGGTTTGGAGCTTCAGTGTTGCGGTCAGGGATTTCTATGTCCCGCCCTGGGTGAGTACTGCTTCGGTACATCCCACCAGTCTATGGATTGATCAGCATGATGATATGGAAGGTAAAATTATGTATCATACCTGATAATTTTCTTTCCATTAATCATAGCTGATCAATCCATAGCCCCTCCCAGATATCTGTACTGTTTTTATTCTGGTTGCATTTCAGGTTCCAGTTTAGTCTTCAGTTCCTGTTCAGGAGGACTTCGTGTTCAAGTTTTTTCAATTGGATTCTTCAGGAGTTGAGACGATTTTGTGTTACAGTGAGCTGCTGCATTCCTCTCCCCTCCGTTTTACGGGGCTGGATTGAGACCTAAATTCTGCCGGCGCTCCCTCCCGCTTCGTGCGGCTGTAGGGCAGCTTTGTACCCCTCCCGCTTCGGCGGTGTTAGGGTCAGTCAGCTCCTCCCGCGGTTGCGGTTGCAGGATAAGCCAGATCCCCCCGCATCGGCGGGGTGGTGTCCCTCCCCCGCTCCATGGGGATGAGCTGGACGGATTCCCCTCCCCCACTTGTGTGGGGATGAGCTGGGTTAATTCCCCTCCCCCGTTTCGGTGGTGGTGAGCTGGGCAGAGTGTCCCTTTGTGGGTGTAATTCTCTAAGTGCTGAGTCCTGCGGATGGAGCTTTGATATCGACATACTGAGGAGTTTCCGGCAGCCCATGACCACATATAGGGAGGCAAAAGGATTGCTCTCTATCTCTACCTGCTGGTAGATGGACACAACCCACCAGTCTATGAATTGATCAGCTATGATTAATGGAAAGAAAATTATCAGGTATGATACATAATTTTACCTTCCTCTGTGTACATCTGAATGCTGCATAAGTAGACGGCATCTTTGAAAATATAAGTAAGGTCCAATAAAAATGCTACCAAAAATAAAGAACGACAACATGGATACAGCAGCTCATAGGTTTGCTTGCTTTGAGTGAACAGGGATGAGGGGTGCATGGAAGAGAGGGAGACCAACTTCATGGGCTTCAATGGCCGTCTCAATCTAACTGCCTTCAGCTCTCTCCTCTTAGCTCTGGCTTGCAGCACCGCTGCCTTCTTCAATTTTCTGGGCCGCCAGCAGCATCAGTGAGGTAAGCACACTGCCTTCGGCAGTCTCTGAAGCTCTCCTTCTGTTGCAGTGTCCTGCCTATGCGGGACAGGAAATTGCAGCAAAGAGAAAGCTTCCGGGCCTCCAAAGGTAGCGTGCTTACCTCACTGATGCTGCCGACGGTCTGGTTGAAGAAGGCAGCACTGCAGGGAGCTGAAAGGGAGTAGGAGAGAGCTGATCAAGATGCTTAGATTGAGAACAGGAGACGACAATGATGGCTGAAGCAGGGAGCGGGAGGGAGATGCTAAGGCTGCCATGGGGCCCCTGGGAGCACGAGGCTCTGTGTGACCGCCCCTGTCGCCCCTGCCTAAGACCAGCCCTGAAGAAAGGAAGAAAGAGGAAACAGTAACTTAACCAGTGCACTGGGTTCTGGTGATACCAGACTACCTCCACTGCTTTCACAGGAGAAGAAGAAGAGGAGCAGTACCAAGATTAAGCCTGAACGAGCATGAGGGGACAGGAAGAAGCCCTATAACATCTATACATGGATAAAGGAACCAACAGCAGAATCCCGTCTGGGAATATTTTACACTTAACAATGCCTTTGTGTTTGGATGCTCAAAGAGCCTTACTAATTAGAATAAAGGACTTACAGTTCAGATCACCATCTGGGGTGAGGGCCCTCAGACAGTGTGCAACTAAACAAGGACTGGATCAGGAACTTCCACCCAGAGATAGGATCCTGAAAGAAACCTACTGAGAGACTATGGCCCTTATTTTAGAGCTCTATTTGTGTTTTGCACATCTGGAAACCAGCATTTAGACATCCATATTGCATGTATATCCAAATCCTGATTTTATAAATCCAAAATGCAGTATGTCCT
Organism: Microcaecilia unicolor; assembly: GCF_901765095.1. Taxonomy (NCBI): domain Eukaryota; kingdom Metazoa; phylum Chordata; class Amphibia; order Gymnophiona; family Siphonopidae; genus Microcaecilia; species Microcaecilia unicolor. The sequence goes on from NC_044036.1 coordinate 234,918,019, forward strand.
TATGGCACGGGGTGTGGTCTTGGAATGTTTTGGGTAGGGCTAGAGAGGGCCCCTTTCAGAACGGAAAAAAAATCTATGTCCAGAAATATGAACTTTGATATTTAGACCTAGTACCCAGCACATCCAAGTAACAGAAAAGTGCTCCGATTGAGCAGCTCTCCACTGGAGGGATTAAGAGAAGCCACCCCCTTAATTCCCCAGTGGTTGGTATCCACCCCCTCCCCCAAATGTAAAACTGACAAGGGATGCTGGGCTTTGTGTAATCTTCAGGAACTATGGACATTCATGGTAGTATTTTTTTGTATTAACTCCTTAATAAACCTCTATGTAGATTGGAGGCGTGGCCTAATGGTTAGAGAACCAGAGGATACTGTTTCAAACCCAACTTCAGCTCTTTGTAAAGTTTTTTTTTTTTTTAATTGTGAGCCCTCCAGGAACAAAAATACCTACTGTACCTAAATGTACACTGTTTCAATAGCCTTTGAGCTTACAGGTTTCTTTACTATGGGGGCCCCACTCCCCAAATGGTGATCTGTAAGTCTAAGGTTAGTTGGGCTCTTTGAGCCTTCAAGCACAAAGGCTTTGTTAGGTGTAAATTTCCCCAGATGGGACTCTGCTATTGGTTCCTTTATCCTTGTAGATGTTATTAGAACCCTTTCTTGTTGATCCCTCAGGCTTGAGTTTGGTATTGCTCCTCTTCTTTTCCCATCTCTTTAGTTCTGGTCCACATTTCACATTCCATCGGGAACTAGTGCAGCAGCTGAGTAGGCTCTATTATTGTTTCCCCACTCCTCCTTTTCTTCAGTGCACTAGTTGGACTATCCAGTCACTATAATAGTTGTTACTAAGCATAATACCAAGTTTTGCCTGAGGAATCCAAATTACAGTTAAGCTTTTGGTTCAAAACTTACATTTTGTCCTGGACTATATTATTCAGAGGAAGGACAGAACTATCTGACCGCATTTCAGTGTCAGTCAGCCTTCTAATTCAAGCTGGTCCCTGCTCTGCCCTCCCTATTAAAAACTCTTAAAATTTGCTAAAAGTAATCCACCCTGATGCTTGTCAAACAAACAAAGGTTACATACATATTGTAGACGTAATCTGTATATTCTCATTTAGCCCTTTCTCTTCAACATTTATTAACTGAAAACTACAGGTCATGGTGCAGTGAGACATGACCTTGTTTCAAATTAGATTCAGGATGACAAAGATGGCTAAGAAAATTAATTTCATGGGGGTTAAAGGTCAGTCTAGCAAATAACATGATACATCAAAGGAAGAACTGACCCACTGCACTCCTACATATAGATTAATAAATAGTGGAAGGCTAGGTCTGGTCTGGTTTCCAGACTTCTCTGTCCTGGCAGTTGAGGAGGAAAGGGAAAGGAGGCATATGACAGTGTGCATCTGCACTTTGCTTCAGTCACCTTTTCTTCATCATGCACCTGACCCTATAAAGGAGTCCCAAAAAAAGACAGCAGCCGGGCACCACCACAGCACTCCCCAGTCAGGTCTTCATGGTGAGCCATAGCCAGAAGCCCCAAGAGAAAGCAACACCCACCATCCATGGCTGACATTTCATATTGCTTACAGCTCCCATGGAAGAGAAAGAATATTGTATGAAAGAGAAGAAGATGAACTGACAAGACGTCATCAGCTTGCATGGCTGAAGTGAGCATGAAGAGGGAGTAAACTGCAGGGAGCAGAAGGTACAACAAGGCATAGAAGGGGGTAACCTTCATGGAGTAGGAAGTACAACTCTAACCACATTCCTGGACAGACTAGATGGGCCCTACTGATCTTTATATGGTGTTGATTACCATATTACTATGTAAAAGAGTACAAGAGGGATCATCACTGGCCAAATGGAAGGAGTGTGTTGTTTCCTATCAGGCTATAACAGAGAGATGGGTGGATAGAGTAAGAAGTAATGAAGAATGTTTGAGAGAGAGAGAGAGAGAGAGAGAGAGAGAGAGAGTGCTGTAGAACTGGAGGAGAGAGAGGGTTTATATTTGGGCTAGGGCTGGGTAGTGTAGGGTTTGGGGGGTGGGTTGGTTGCCAACTTTTTAACAGAGAAAAACCTGAAACCTGTCCCTTGCTTCATCTGTACCCTTCTCTTGTCCCACTCCCATGGCCCCACCCCAAGTCCCTTGTCACATCTACTATTGCATTCTTCTCCCATCCACCCCTCTACAACCAACTGTCCATTCTAGAGTTGCCATCTAAGATGAAAAAACTGCCACATGTTCTAGGATTCTTTCACAAACACTGTCTAATGATATAACAAAAATTAAAATTATATATTGAAGTTTTCATGTCCCTTCACTAAGACCAACACACAGTCCCTCCACTGGAAAACACTATGCACAGACTTGTAGCACTAACTCCTAGGACTCAAAGATCAACAACCTTATCTGTGAAAAGGAAGCACTTTAAACATTACACTGGGCCCCTAAACACCAATACATCATCTAGAGAGAAAGCAGAACAAACGGGACTGCTAGAGATCTCTACACAGAAACTACATGCTAGCAGAATACAGCATCTTGGTCACACACGCAAAACACAGATAGGCCCTCAACAAATATGAACCAAGGGACCACCACAGATCAGTAATAGAGATATGAAGACAAAAACTGTAAACTTCAAAAAGTCAGACTTGCATATACAGTAATACTAGAAAAATAGAAACTGAAATGCAAGATATGAGAGATGCACAGTTCCAAAGCTGACATATTCCAATTAATAAATTCAAAATAAAATACTTTTTTCCCTACTTTGCAATCTGAGCATTTGTAGGTCCAAGTATATCTTCTGCTTTTCTCAGTTCTTCTCGTCTTTCCAGGATCTCCTGTACTTTTGACATTTCTTCTCTCTCCATCTTCCCTCTGTGTCCCTATCTGTCCTGTCCCCACTCCTATCCTCCCCCCTATGTTCAGCATCTAACCTCTCAGTGACCCTATCATCCCCTAATATTCAGCATCGACCCTCTCTGTCCCTATCCCACCCCTCTGTATTCCTATACTTATGCTTACTCCATTCTCAGCATCTCTTCTTTTTTTTTTTGTTACATTTGTACCCCGCGCTTTCCCACTCATGGCAGGCTCAATGCGGCTTACATGGGGCAATGGAGGGTTAAGTGACTTGCCCAAAGTCACAAGGAGCTGCCTGTGCCTGAAGTGGGAATTGAACTCAGTTCCCCAGGACCAAAGTCCACCACCTCTTCTCTGTGCCCTGTCTCTCCCTTTTCCCTTCCCTTCCTCCCACACACCAAACCCTGGGTCCTGCGTTTTTCCCTTTCTTTCTGTTTTGTTCCCCCAATCCAGTATCTGGTTTCTCCCTCCTGTCTTCCCTCCATGGGTCCAGCATCTCTCCCCTTCTCTTCCCCTCCTCCAGTCCAGTCTCCCTCTGTCTCCTCTTGTCCCCCCATCCTAGCAGGTCCAGTATATCTCCATTTATCTTCCTTCCTACCCCCCACCATGTCCAGCACATCTCCATCGCCATGCACCCCCTCCCCTATACAGCACATCTCCATCTCTGTACTCCACTATATCCAGCACATCTTCATCTCCATATCCTCCAAGTCCAGCACATGTCCAGAACAAAAATTAGAGCATATTCAAAAGCATGAATTGAGACAAAGCCAACATGGATTTAGTGAAGGCAAATCTTGCCTGACCAATCTACTTCATTTCTTTGAAGGGATTAACAAACATGTGGATAAAGGTGAGCTGGCTGATATTGTGTTATCTGGATTTTCAAAAGGCGTTTGACAAAGTACCTCTTGACAGACTTCAGAGGAAATTGGAGAATCATGGGATAGGAGGTAGTGTTCTATCGTGGATTAAAAACTGGTTAAAAGATAGAAAACAGAGAGTAGGGTTAAATGATCAGTATTCTCAATGGAGAAGGGTAGATAGTGGGGCTCCCCAGGGGTCTGTGCTGAGACCACTGCTTTTTAACATATTTATAAATGACCTAGAGATGAGAGTAACTAGTGAGGTAATTAAATTTGCTGATGTAACAGACAGGGCCACCGAGAGATTGAGCAGGGCCCGGGGCAAGGCCGCCCAGGGGCCCCGCCACCGCCGCCCCCCAAGGCCACCGCCCGGCGCCGCAGTCCCCAGTCTCACCCACGCGCCCTCGGCTCCGTCGACCGTCCGCCACCATGCCCCCTGCATTCAAATCGGCAGAGCCGCGGCCTCACCTCTCTGTGAAAGTGCAAGATTGCCTCCCTTCGGGCCTTCCCTCCCTGTGTCCCGCCCTCACGGAAACAGGAAGTTACATCAGACAAGATCGGGACACAGGAAGGGAAGGCCCGAAGAGAGGCGATCTTGCGCTTTCACAGGGAGGTGAGGCCGCGGTGCTGCCAATTTGAATGCAGGGGGCCCGGTGGCGGACGATCGACGAAGCCGAGGGCGGGTGGGTGAGACCGGGGACTGCGGCACCGGGCCCCCGTTGGAGGCCTGGGCACGGGGAATTTTGTCCCCCCTGTCCCCCACTCTCGGTGGCCCTGGTCACAGAGTCATTCAAAGTTGTTAAATTGCAAGAGGATTGTGAAAACTTAAAAGAGGACCTTACAAGACTGGGAATCCAAATGGCAGATGACGTTTAATGTGAGCAAGTGCAAAGTGATGCATGTGGGAAAGAGGAACCCGAACTATAGCTATATGATGCAAGGTTCCACATTAGGAATCACTGACCAGGAAAAGTATCTAGGTGTCATTGTTGATGATTCGTTGAAACCCTCTGCTCAGTGTGCAGTGGCGGCTAAGAAAACAAATATAATGTTAGGTATTAATAAGAAAGAAATGGAAAACAAAAATGAGGATGTTATAATGCCTTTGTATTGCTCCATGGTGCGACCGTACCTCGAATACTGTGTGCAATTCTGGTCACCGCATCTCAAGAAAGATCTAGTGGAATTAGAAAAGGTACAGAGAAAGGCGACAAAAATGATAAAGGGGACGGGACAACTTTCCTATGAGGAAAGGCTAAAGTGGCTGGGGCTATTTAGCTTGCAGAAAATACAGCTGAGGGGATATATGATAAAGGTCTTTAAAATAATGAGTGGAGTGGAATGGGTAGAAGTGAATCACTTGTTTACAATACTAGCAACTGGGGGAGCACGCGATGAAGCTACAAAGTAGTAAATTTAAAACAAATCAGAAAAAATATTTCTTCAGTCAACGTATAATTAAACTCTGGAACTCGTTGCCAGAGAATGTGGCAAAAAGCATTTACTTAGCAGGGTTTAGCCTAGTGGTTAGTGCAGTGGATCTGGGGAACTGAGTTCTATTCCCACTGCAGCTCCTTGTGACTCTGGCCAAGTCACTTAACCCTCCATTGCCCCTGGTACAAAATAAGTACCTGAATATATGTAAACCACTTTGAATGCAGTTGCAAAAACCTCAGAAAGGCTGTATCAATTCCCATTTCCCTTTCATAAAGAAAAGTCCATAAGCCATTATGAAGATGGACTTGGGGAAAATCCACTGCTTATTTCTAACATAAGCAGCATAAAATATATTGTACTGTTTTGAGATCTTGCCAGGTACTTGTAACCTGGATTGGTCATTGTTGGAAACAGAATACTGGGCTTGATGGACCTTCAGTCTGTCCCAGTATGGCACCGCTTTATGTTCTTATGCAGCACATCTTCACCTTCATCTCCCTGTCTCTAACCACCTTGTCCAGCACATCCCCATCTCCCAACTCCCCCCCACCCCCCCGCCACCATGTCTAGCACATCTCCATCTCCCCCCCCCCCCCCCCCCCCCACCATGTCCTGCCTTTTTTGATGCAACTTCCTATGCATGGCACCAAACAGAGAGACGCACCGGGGCAGCCGGAAGCATCACATCTTTAGTACTGTCTGCTGCTCATTGGTTTTCGAGGACCAGCCAGGAGGGAGGAAGGGATATCAGTGAAGCTGGAGGTGAGAGGGAATGGAGGAAGGGAGAGGTGCCGGAGCCGATGGAGGGAAGGGAGAGAGAGCTGCCGGACCGTGGGGCAGGGAGCCTGTAGCAGAAAAAACGGCTTTTTGAGTGCTGGTTTTAAGGGCCTGCCAGCATCTGGCCAAAACTGGCCATGCTGGCTTAAAACTGATCTGTTGCCAATACTTGGGGGGGGGGGGGGGGGGGGGGGGGGGGAAGAAGGCCAAACATTCAGTTCTGGACTGATACGGTCCTGCTGAGAGAACTGACTTAGTTTGGGTAAGAGGAGTCAACATGCTCAGGGCCGGTCTTAGCAATTGCGGGGCCCTGTGCAGAGAAGTTCATTAGGGCCCCGCGCACGCCCCCCCACGCTTGCACCCCCGCTCACACCCTCCGCCCTCTACCTGCACGCGCCACCATCAGCCATAAGTTATCAGTTTAAAAGGAAGTTTAAAAGGAGGTTTAAAGCTCTCGGACCCCCACCACACCCCTCACCTTGATGTGCATCCACCATGTTTCAGTAAAGTGCGGCAGACAGCAGCAGCAATTTTCTTATCCCGTCAGCTGCCAAGCCCAGAGCCTCCTTGCTGCTGCATCCCGCCCTTGCGAAAGCAGGAAGAGACATCAAAAGGGGGTGGGATGCAGCAACGAGAAGGCTCTACACTTGGCAGCTGACGGGATATGAAAATTGCTGCCGCTGCCTGATGCTCTCTACTGAAATGTGGATGCACATTAAGTAAGTTACGGAGCAGGGAGGTGTTCCAAGATAGGAGGACAGATGTGCCAGAGATGCATGAACTTCACTGAGTGTCAGTCAGTTTATGTATGATTATGGTGTATACTTCCTCATCTGCCTCTCATTCTCTGGGTAACTACACAGTTACTATCTTGTTTCCCAAATGTTTTCTGTTGGTAATTCTGGCTATCATAGGCATTTTTCTTTGAGCCAGTAGATGAACCGCAAGTGATCAATCACTGTCATTGACTAATAGCAAGTAATAGTTACAGTAAAAACTTAGCATGAGTCACATCTCGCATCAGAAGCTGCTACTACTACTATTACTAATCATTTCTATAGTGCTACTAGACGTATGCAGCACTGTACAAAAAACAGCTGCGTAACGAGGGCGGGGCAATGGTGGTCTGCCCTGGGAGAACGCTGCAGGAGGGGTGCAGGGAGCAGCTGCGCGGCTGTCGGCTCCACTGGTTCCCTGCCTCCTCTGCTGTTACTTCCTGCTCCGGGGCAGAGGAAGCAGGGAACCACCCCAGCAGGTAAGAATGCACTCGGGAGGAGGGGGCTTGGAGGTGATGCGCCCGAGGGTGGGGGGAGGAACAACGTTGCACAGGGGGCGGGAACGACACTGCATCCGGGGGGGGGGGGGGGGTCGCAACGGCGATCCGCTCCAGGTGGCAGCCGACCAAGGAATACCACTGCAAAAAACACGAATGAGACAGTCCCTATTCAACAGAGCTTATAATCTATTCCAGGCATACAGTGCAACAAGATAAAAAGAGTCTGAAGTTGGCAGAGGAAGACAAGGATACAGCTTAAGAGAGTCTTGCCTAATGAACGAAGTTCCTGGGGAGGGGTGTAGGGAGAGAAGAGTGGAGGGATACTGAGGAGCTGCAGAATGAATGCACTTGTAAGCCAGTGAGAGCAGTTTGAATTGTGTATAGAAATGTATAGGGAGCTAATGAAGTGACTTGAAGAGAGGGGTCATGTGGTTGTAGAGACACTGGCAGATGATAAGTCGTGCAGCAGAATTTTGAACAGTTTGAAGAGGACAGAGATGGTTTAGTGGGAAACGACTATTTTATTATAAAGTAAAAAGTTTTCTTAACAAGTTGGACCACAGAATCTAGTATGTTTACAAGCAATACTGTATTGTGATTATATACTTATCAACTTGTAATCTGTCTAGATTTCTGTGGGAACAATGGAACAGAAATTTAGGGCCCTGTTTACTAAGCTGCGCTGCGCTATAGGCACGCTAACTTTTTAGCACGGAACTGAAAATCAGCTATTTTGGAGGTTTTCTGGGGGCAGAGTCAGCACTTGGCTGGTTAAGTGCTGACATTCAGAACTTAATCAGCCAAGGTAACCGCATAAATAGGACCTATATTAACGTGGTGTTCCATAGCCGGTTAAGTGATGAATATTGCACTTAACAATCGGCTATGTTTTAGCTGGCTCCACAAACCCAGAAATTCAGTGCTGAAGTCTGGACATGGTCCGATATTGAATTTCCAGGCATAACACCGGCAGCGCTGAGCAAAACACTAAGCACTGCCTACTGAATATCAATCCCATTGTTTTTACTAAATATATCCCAAAATGAATGTTTTTCGCTAAGAATATTGGTTAATTTTATGTCAAAATGTGACCTTCAGCGGTTTGAGCATTCTCAATAAGTATCTACCTTAATTTCCATAGGTTTTACGTTTTGCCACAATTTTATATTTTGCAGGCTATCATTCTTTAATGCTAGTGTAAGCCATCCTTATAGATATTTTAGGGATTTTAGGGTATCTTAGTATATTTAACATTTATTTTTTTTACCATCGCTAGGAAAGTATGGTGATTAGGTGACCACTGGCATGAAAGGAGGATAGTGTGCATTTCAGGTTAGACTGGTACTACAATACACATCTGTTGAAGGAGAGAGATTGGTAAGTCTGCAATATCATTATCCTTTTATCTCCTGTGTTTATTATAGATCCTTTTGCTTTGATCAACTGCTTTGTGTTTCAGCTCATATCTTAGTAGTGAATCCTGCATGTACAACATTTCAAGTATGTAGAACACCCTTTGGTGGATTTTTTATGTGCCTTCTTTATGTATATACCTGGCTTTACATCTATATATATATATTTATTACATCAAAATAAGTTATACTTTTTTATTTTCTTTTATGGAAGAAGTTTATTATTTACATTATTGTCTGCTATAATTTTGTCTCGAGACTAAACGTTTGTTTTAGAAATGGTTTATTTGGAAATTTTACATACAAATCAGTGTGCACATTAGTTGTTTTGATTTTTAGTCTGTTTATTAGTAATTATGTATATGGTGTTATATTCATATATTGTGTGCTTATAATCTAATTTACTTTTTAATTTCTGTCAACAATTTTATTTGCCCCTGACGCAGCCTATGGTAAGGGCAAAACATGACCATGTAAGGCATTGTATTTTAACCCAAAACATGTTATAGCTACCTAATAAAATTTATCAACAGACCATTCCTTTGTCCACTCTACTTGTTTTACCTCCATCTTGGATTCTGCATACCATGTGCCTTCCTGCTTTTTAAATAAATCTGGGTATTGCTCTATTGATCTGCATCGGAACCCTATCATGGCAATATAACGTGTTCCTGCATGACCAATGATCTGTCTATAACCCTGAGAAGTTAATGCATGCATTAATGCTACCTCTGCTTGTCACCTGCATAAGCTGTTCAATAAAAAGAATAATGTCATCATACCCGAGCAACCCCATGTGTTCACACATTCAGAATAATAATAATACTAGGGTACCTGTACATGTTCATAATATACAGAGGGACCCTTTACAGAGCAGCAGTAAGCCCAACGTGGGCTTACCGCTTGCTCTTCCAGGACTACCGCCAGCCTAACGCAGTCGCTGGTGGTAGTCCTGCCCCGAGTGGGCGCCATTTCCAGGGAAAATAGAAAACTCCCAGAAATGGCTTGCGTGTGATAACCCGGAGGTAATTGGGCATCGCCACATGCTGCCCAGTTACCACCGTGTTAGCGCAGGAACCCTAATCGCCACCTCAATGGTTTGCCAGGGGCTTTTTTACCTGCTGCGGTAAAAAGAGCCTTGGCATGCAAGAAAAACGGTCCCCGCCGCTACGCAGGGCCCTTTTTCTCTGCAGCTTAGTAAAAGGATCCCAGCGTGATTTAACCAGGTAAATCATTTGTGCCCACTTATCCACTGATATTCAGAGGCACATAACCAGGTAGTGTCACTGAACACCAGGTAGTGTCACTGAATACTTGTCGGCTGACTGGTCACCTTTTGATTCCAATTACTCCACTGTTGCTACTTGATGCTCAGATTTCACCAGTTTTTCGTTATCTAGGAGTACTCCTTGATTTTAATCTTTCATTTGAGCCTCAAGTTTCTGCATTATGCAAATCTCAGTTCTTTCTTTTACATTAGCTAGGATCAGTTCACCCTTTTTATGATCATAATACATTCCATTTGCTAATTCTTTCCCATTTTATGACCCACATGGATAATTGTAATATTATTTATTTATTTATTTGTTACACTTGTATCCCACATTTTCCCACCTATTTGCAGGCTCAATGTGGCTTACATAATACCATAGAGGCAATCGCCATTTCTGGTAGTGAAACAAATACAGAGAGTTGTAGTAGACGACATTAGGCATTTCCAATTCACAAGACTACAGACTTTACAAAATACAGCCAATTGTCTTTGTCATTTAAAAGAAATTCGACCATGTCACACCTGCATTGAAAGATCACCATTGGTTATTGCTTAAATTTTACTGCATTCATTTCAAATCATTGTTTCTAGCTTTCAAAGCTTTCCGTTACTGACTTTTCTGTATTCTTTGTCACTGTCCTGTGTACCATTAATGACCACCACATGGTCCTACTGGGGCCTCATTTAGCTGAATTGAAAATTATGTGTCACAGTACTTTTTTCTTTATAGCTCCACATTTGTGGAAATCCATGCCACTGTCTATTTGTAGTGAATGTAATCTAAAGAAATTTAAAGCCATCAGGACAGATTGCAACTATATCAGCTTCAGGAAAAAAAAAGAGCTAAAAACCCTCTTTTTCCCCCAAACACTGCTCCATGATCCCTCTCCACCGCACTGCATTCCAATCATCCTTAGGGGTCAATTTACAAAGGTGCGCTGCAAAATGGCTTGCGGTAGTGTAGGCGTGGGTTTTGAACGCACGCCGATCCATTTTTTTAGCAAGCCTGTAAAAAAGGCCTCTTTTTCTTTTGCCGAAAATGGACGTGCGGCAAAATCAAAATTACCACGTGTCCATTTTGGGTCTGAGACCTTACCGCCAGCCAGAGACTTAGCGGTAAAGAATCTGAGCAGTAATGACCTGCGCTCGTCAAATGCCACTTGACGCGCGTCCGTTACGTGCGCCAGAAAATTTAAAAATTATTTTTCAGACGCACGTAGTGGGTGCGTGCCAAAATTGAAATTACCACCAGGGCCACGCGGTAACCGGGTGGTAACTCTAATTTGGCGCATGTTTGGAACACGTAGGTGCCTACGCGGCTTAGTAAAAGGGGCCCTTAATTCTTTTTTCTTCTCCCAATTAAACTCATCTCTATCTCTTCTCATGGTCGTGTGCTTAACCCTTCATGCAGTGTTCTACCTTAAGTCAGCCTAATTTTTGTAAACCACACTGAACCCTAATAAGGGGATATTAGTGGTATATAAGACCTAACTTGAATTGAATTAGAGGTATAGTTGTTCCAGCAAGCATATTCCAGTGAGTGAGGCAGCTTCCTTGGGCACCAGTATCTGTGGGAGAGTATCCTGCTTATTTTCGAAAGAGAAAAACGCCTATAGTGCGACCTAAATCGGGAGATAGACGTTTATCTCGCAAAGGTGCCCAAATCGGTATAATCGAAAGCCGATTTTGGGCGTTTCCAACTGCACTCCGTCGCGGAAACGAATAAAGTTGACGGGGGCGTGTCGGAGGCATGGTGGAAGCGGAACTGGGGCGTGGTTATCAGCCGAGGAGAGATGGGCGTCTTTAGCTGATAATCGAAAAAAAAGTAAGACGTTTTTACCGCGATTTTGGGTCACTTTTTTTGGACCCTTTTTTTTCACGAACAAGTCCCAAAAAAGTGCCCCAACTGCCCAGATGACCACTGGAGGGAATCGGGGATGACCTCCCCGGACTCCTCCAGTGGTCACTAACCCCCTCCCACCAAAAAAACCCCACTTTACAAACTTTTTTTCCAGCCTCTATGCCAGCCTCAAATACCGTACCCACCTCCATGACAGCAGAATGTGTTCGATCCTGTCACAGCCTTTCCCTGGGTCAGATGTGGCTCTCGGGTGCAGTACAGGGTTACATCAGCATTGCATTGTGGTGGGTGTAGGGTATTGGGCTCCGTGATTTCATTAGCTTGTGTTACAGTCTCACGATGTTGGTAGTTGGTAGGCTCTTCTCCCATGGTGCTTTTCCCCCTGCCTACTGGGTCAGAGTGTGCCCTGTTGTGTTTCCTGTTGTAGTCCATGCGGTAGTGGCCATTTTTGTAAGCCAGTTTTAGTTCCCTTTCCTGTGTTAGCCACGTTACAGAACTTAGTTTTTACCTTGAATGTGGCTGAAAGAGGGCACTGTACAGCATTCTGCCAGCTCTGACCTACTGCTCATCTCAGTACCAGGAAGACTCGTTGCCAGTGGGGCACAACCTCTGATCTGCAGTTAACTGTGAGTAAACGCGGTTATTCCAATAAAGGACGTTTTCGGAGAGATTAGTCTTCAGGTGTCAACTGGTGTGCCAATGTTATACAGCAGCAACAAGTCCTAGAGGCCTGCGTGTATGCAGGTTCCTGGAGCACTTTTAGTGGGTACCGCAGTGCACTTCAGCCAGGTGGCCCCAGGCCCATCCCCCCCCCCCCCACCTGTAACACTTGTGCTGGTAAATGGGAGGCCTGCAAAACCCACTGTACCCACATGTAGGTGCCCCCTTCACCCCTAAGAGCTATGGTAGTGTTGTACATTTGTGGGTAGTGGGTTTTGGGGGAGGGGGGTTGGGAGGTCAGCACCCGTGGTAAGGGAGCTATGCATGTGGGAGCTTTTTCTGAAGTCCTAGGGTGCCCAGTTGGTGTCCTGGCATATCAGGGGGGCCAGTGTACTACGAATCGTGGCCCCTCCCATGACCAAATGGCTCAGATTAGGACGTTTTTGAGCTGGGCGTTTTTAGTTTCCATTATCGCTAAAAAAAAAACAAATGCCCAGCTCAAAAACGTCCATTTTTTCGAAAATACAGTTCGGCTCGCCCCTTCACGGACCCGTTCTCGGAGATAAACGCCCATGGAGATAGGCGTTTCCGTTCGATTATGCCCCTCCACGTATGAATGCTGGCTTTGTATTTGAAAGCCATTTTTAACTGTGTAGTGTTCTTGTATGTATGTTTTACTTTCCTACTGAATACTATAGTTATTTTGTTTGTAAACTGCTTTGATCTCTTCATCAGTTAAAGCGGTATATCAAATCAGGAATAAATACCAGAACAGACCGCTCCCGCACTATCTGAGTAGTGCCAGAGCGGTCTAGGGGTAGAATCTGGGTGGAACTAGCACTTATCCAGTCACTGACAATAGTCAGTGTCAGTGAAAAATATAAAATGCAGTCCTATCTTTACCTGGTAGTTAGCTAACAGGTACTACTACTACTACTTAACATTTCTAGAGCGCTACTAGGGTTACGCAGCGCTGTACAATTTAACAAAGAGAGACAGTCCCTGCTCAAAGAGCTTACAATCTAATAGACAAGTGAACGGTCGGTCCGATAGGGGCAGTCTGGATTCACTGAACGGTAAGGGTTAGGTGCCGAACGCAGCATTGAAGAGGTGGGCTTTAAGCAAAGACTTGAAGACGGGCAGGGAGGGGGCTTGGCGTATGGGCTCAGGAAGGTTGTTCCAAGCATAGGGTGAGGCGAGGCAGAATGAGCGGAGCCTGGAGTTGGCGGTGGTGGAGAAGGGTACTGAGAGGAGGGATTTATCCTGTGAACGGAGGTTACGGGCGGGAACGTAAGGGGAGATGAGGGTAGAAAGATAGTGAGGGGCAGCAGACTGAGTGCATTTGTAGGTAATAAGAAGAAGCTTGAATTGAATGCGGTATCTGATCGGAAGCCAGTGAAGTGACCTGAGGAGAGGGGTGATATGAGTATATCGGTTCTGGCGGAATATGAGACGTGCAGCAGAGTTCTGAACAGATTGAAGGGGGGATAGATGGCTAAGGGAGGCCGGTGAGGAGTAAGTTGCAGTAGTCCAGGCGAGAGGTAATGAGAGCGTGGACGAGAGTTCGGGTGGTGTGTTCAGGTACTGGCACTGAATCAGTCAGTACCCAGAAAACTTCCAGGTAGCGGCCTGAGAGTCCTGTAGTCCTTCCTCCCTCCCCCCCCCCCCCCCCCCCAAAGGGCACTGGCCCCCTCCCTCCTCACCCCTTTCAAGAGGACTACACCCCTCTATCCAGATCCCTCTTGAAGAGCATCAGCCCCTTCCATCTTGACCCCCTCCAAGAGGATTGGGCCCCTCCCTTCCAATCCTCTTAAACCCTACAAAGAATATGGGCCCCCTCCCTCCTAACCCCTCCTCCCCAAGGAGCATCAAACCCCTCCATCCTGACCCCCCCCCCCCCGGAAAATTGTCCTCCCCCTCGCCATCCCCCTCTCTCCCTCTCCCAAGCATTTTGCCCCTTTGAAAGGTCCCCACGAGACTGTAACTAGCCAGAGCCACCAGAGACAGATGTGAGTGGGGATTGTTCCTGTCTTGTCTATCCTAGACCACCAGGAACTATAAAAATAGGCCTGGGAGGGGCTTTTAAGTGGGGTACAATGCTGAGGGGGGGGGGTGGCAATTGTTTGGGGCAGGAGAGGGATGGGGGGATTAGTGGAGCTGACCTGATGCCTTTATGTGGGTCCAAGATCATATTCAGCAGGGACCCACATACATGTCTTGTGTGTATGCTCAGTTGAATATTGGCCTGGACCTTGTCACCACTAGGGGTGCCCTAGAGAGTGTTTGTCCTGAAGAATTAGTGGTGCTAGGGGCAGCTTGAGTGGAGTCTACTTGCTTTAATGGAGAGGACTGGCCCTGAGGGACTCCCCTTTCTACTAGGGCTGAGCTACCCTGCCCACGTCTTTAACCCCTCAGGTATCAGTCACCCTCCCTGGCCTAGGCAACTGCCTAACCAATAACCAAGGCTTCACAAGGTTTTAAAATAAACAAAACATCATTTATTCTGGACATCACAAATCTCATTCAGCTAAACAATGCTGCTCTCTTCCCCTTTCAGAGAGTAGAAATTGACTTCCAAGCACAATTATATAATAGACAATTAATTAAACCTTTACTCCTTCTAATATATGTCTGGCAAGCTTATATCATCACACATCAGTTTCCCTTTAAACACATCCCCCTTCTTTCAAAGAAGGGTAGTTCTCAGGCTCCCTTTACAACCCAGGGTAATTCTAAACCCCTTTCTTTTACTCCAAGGCAGTTTCACACCCTCTTTATAATTCAGGGTAACTCTAACCCCCTTTCACACAACCAGGGTAATTCTAACCCCCAGCCAAGCTACTAGGTACATGCTTCCAGACCGTCTCTTTAGTCTGTTGAGCATGGGTTTTTACCTGCCTTTGGCCTTTTGTTCCTTTAGGGACCCACAGTAGCCCATGGAGCTTCAGCCTATCCTCACTCCATATGGACGTATCCATAACCCAGGGTTCTCAGCCTGTTCCCTCCTTCTTGGGCTATTCTTAACCCAGGGATTGTCAGCCTCTCCTATCTTCTCCTTGAGACTACTTGGCTCTCTCTTCTTATAGTGGCTGTTAAACCTGCTAGTGTTTCCAGCCACACACTTTTCCTGGGACTGGTGTACTGATTAGGGTAGTGCTGCTCCCACCTGGGAAGCAACAGGCTTCTGTACTACAGATCCCAGCATACCCAGCTTCTTCCTCAGGCTGCCTGCTGAACCTCTTTCTCATATCTGATTTCAAGCTACTCTCCTTTCCTGGACCTGATGTGCTGATTAGCTTAGGGCCTCTTTTACAAAGCCGCACAGCAGAAGAGAGGAAGCTGATTCATTTCTTATGGGCTTCCTCCCATTTGTTGCACGGGAATCACTAGCGCGGCCCTTAGTGCCTTTTCCACCTGGGAAGCAACAGGCTTTCACACTACATCATCCAGCAGACACAGCTTCCTCCTCAGGCTCCTGTGCTTGGTCAAAAGGATTTTTGCTGGAAGCAAAGGGCACATGTCTCTGGTAAGGATTTAATTTAACCTTTGTTTCTGCTTTTCTTCTGCACCTTTGGGTTTTAACTGGATATAGCAACTGGTTACTTCCTAACTTCTGGGGTCCGGACACAGCTGCTGTGTCACAATCTGCATAAGTATCAGTGCTTGCCTCCTATCTCATCAGGTCTGGATAGTCAATGCTGGTGCCTGCACGTGGCTCTGGCATTGAATATCTAGGTCTAATTTAACCGGTGATGGTAAGCGTTTAAAAAAACCCCACACCACCACCACCTGAATATTGATCGGTATAATATTAGAGTACCTAAGGAGCCTCATATGTTATACATTAAGAATAATACAAGGATACCCCTTATGTGTTACACATTCACTATAATATTAGAGTACGAGTACCTGAGAAGTCTCATGCCCGCAGTAGCCCCAAGAAGAATGGGTGTTTCTTTCTGTTGCTTGGACGGGATAATGATCATGGCTTCATCAAGGCAGGTCCTTAAGCTTTTCCCAGCTTCAGATGGGTTATCAGCATAAGAAGCGATCCCTGATGCTGAAGAAAGAAAAGTAGAAGTGAAATTCCCCCAAGAATTTTAAAAGCAGTCAATAGAAATAGAATAAAATAAATCATAGAAAAGAAAAGACCATCACTGAAATACTTTGATGTTTCACTTATATATGCTGTTACTTATCAAAATTTGCTTATTTCTGATATGACGAAGAAGGGCTACCTTCGAAAGCTAATCAAAAAATGTATTTAGTCCAATAAAAAAGGTATCATCTTATTTTCTTTTCTATGTTTTATTTTATTCTATTTTTACAGACTGCTATTAGAAGTGGACTAACACAGCTACCACATCTCTCTACCCAAGGATTTTGGAAGCATGGTTATGCACTTTATAAAGAAGCAGCAAGAACCAAACATATTGTACTTAAGAGTTTGCCTCACCTTCTGTACAAGGATCCTCTGATTTCACTGTATCATAAAATATTTTATGTAACAAGGTACTAGCTCAAAATATTCCAGGAATCAGCACCTATTTGGTACTCCTGGCCTCATATAGTTTTATTTTTGTCACATAGAAAGCTGTTCTCTTTGCAATGTACGATTGAATTAGAAATAAAATAAAAATCTAGCTTAGTGAAAAAAAAAGGGTATCAGGCACCCTGCCAAGGTGTTTCAGCTAATACTTTTTGTGGAGGAGTAGCCTACTCTTTAGAGTAGCAGGCTGAGAAACAGAAAAGCCAAGGTTTAAATCTCATTGCAGCTCCTTGTGACCTTGGACAAGACACTTAACTTTCCATTGCCACAGGTACAAACTTACAGGCACTTTTACTAAACTGCATTAGGTGCTAATGCTCAGGTGTCGTGTGCTAAAAAATATTCTGCATTTTTTTAAGTGGCGTGTCAAGAGCAGAGATTGGGTCTTCTGGTTAACGTAGGAATACTGCATTAGCCCTTATCGCCTTCAAAATGGGTGCTTTTTATTTTTTTAAGAAAAAGGTGAGGGAGGACCAATTCAATTCCAGCACAAGGGTAAAGGTAAAAAAAATAATAATTTTTGATAGGTCCTTAAAATACAATTTCTTCCAGTTAAACTCTCAATAAGTCCTTAAAGTAGAAATGAATAGACTCGATGCAGAACTGCATTTCTGTGCAAAAGTGCCTGCTTCAGGAGTCGAAAATTCAGTGCAGCAGATTATAAATAACAATTTTCACACTCTCATGGAAGTAAAGTGCCAATTGCACAAATCACGATGTCTATGATAAAATCAATGCTCACAGGGAAATAATGAACTGTAACAGGTTGTAACTATTTTTCAAACAGTATGGCCACAGTAAAATGTACACAATTGTAAGTTATTTTGGTTGTAGTGACTTATAACTGTGTTCATTTTACTGTGGCCATGCTGTGCAAAAAATCGTTAACAGCTGTTGCAGTTTATTATTTCCCTGTCAGCATTGATTTTCTCACAGATGTTGTGGTTTGTGCAATTGGCACTTTGCTTCCATGAGGTTGTGAAAGTTGTTATTCATAATCTGCTGTACTGAATTTTTGTAAATGATGCCAGAATCAATTACCTCCCAACCTGGACATCTGGGGACCAATATTCAGAAAATGTTGAGCTCCTAAATTTGTCTCTTAAATTTGTATCCTATTTTCAGCATAACTTTTCAGCTGAAATTTCATCTTAATTTAAAAGTTATGCTCATAAATTTAGACCTGTCATTCATGAACCCAATATTCAGCCAGCAGCAATCAGCGTTTTGCTAACCGCTGCCAGTGTTAAACCCAAAAATTCAATGCTGAGCCATGTCCGGGCATCGGCATTGAATTTATGGGTTTGCGGAGCCAGATAATACATAACAGCTAATAAATATTTTAAATATTTATTAGCTGTTATGTATGTATTATGTATTAAGTGATATTCAGCACTTAACTGGCAATGGGCTACCGCATAAAGATAGGATTGACATTTACGTGGTCCTATTTATGTGGTTAACCTGGCCGGTTAAGTGCTGAATATCGGCACAACTGACCAAGTGCTGACGCCAATCCCAGAATGCCTCCAAAATAGCCGGTTTTCAGTTAGCACTAACTAGTTATTTTCAGCAGCACTAGCCGGTTAAGAGCTGCTGAGAATTAGCGGTTAGCTCCAAACAGGCGATTTAACTGGCCAGGAGCTGTTTCTGGACAGTTAAATCGCTTTGAATATTGACCCCCATTTGCCTAGATTTATGAGTCTAATTTATGAGCCTAGTACTGAAAATCAGTGCTAAGCTCTTTACTTCTTTTCCCTGCCCTAAATCCACCTCGATTCTACCCACTTTTTATGCTCCTAAATTTAAGAGTTTAGTGACATTTTGAGTAAAAATGTATGCACTCAGCCCTAGAAAATTTTCACAGTTAGGAGCATAAATCTTTTGAATATTGGGCCCCTTAATTCCAATCTCAATGTTCTGTACAAAGTGAACCTTATGACACAACTCATTTGCTTCTTAACAAATCTTGATGGCTGGGGAAATGTTCAGCTTGAGTGAACATGTAAGCCCAGAAGAAGGGAAAGAGGGAGGAAAAATTAGAAGTCTCATGAAAGGTGAGATTTTGTGGCTAACTTGTTATATATTCTGAGCCAAGGTGCCCTGTGATCCTGACCATTGCTAGTGTTTAACAGGAAATTTTCTGACAAATTTGTTTTCTCTCACATAGTTTTTCAGTTGATAGTGTAATGAAATAGTCTCTTTCCTTGACAAGGATATCTTAAAAAAAAAAAAAAGGGAACCAGATGACTAACTGGGTGTCAGGCTGGCTAGTCTCAAACTAGGGGCCTGGTCAACTGAGAGACTCATGTTTTGTCTTCTAAGCCACTGGAGAACACTGAGGAAACTAACAAAAAGGTGAAGATCTTGTATTGAATTAGCTGTAATAACCAGTGACTCCACCCCTAGAAAGCCAAATTGGTCCTTAGGTCTAGAAATTGGGTTTCTGGGAACAGAGAAGTTATTCCAAACAACTAGAAGGCACAGGACCTGGATTCAAATATCATTGAGAACTGAAGAAGTAATTGGAGTTGACCTGATCGTGAATAGCTGTTTTCTGATAAGAAATATATGAGGTTAAAACTAAAAGATACTTGGACCTGGATGTGTTTATAACCCCTGCTTAACAAGAGCTCATCAGCCTCACATCAAATTCTGAATCCTTGTGGTGAAGAAAACTTGCATATTTGTACAGTTGAATTCTGAATCTAAAAGAGATTGAATTCAGTCTTCAAACATGAAACCAGGCCAAGGAACAAAGTAGCTGCTTGATATGTTGAGATTTATATGAAATAACCCAGAGTTCACAAGTTTAATGCCTAGCTTCCTATCTGGCTTCCTTGTGGATCCCTTGGCTATGCTTCTATTTAATTTCTGAAAAGAATATCATACCATTTGCTCTGCAGGTATGGACTTGGCTGACCACACCTGTGTTGTTCTCCTTATACGCCGGCCACTGGTAGATATAGAGAGAGGTGTGCAAAGACCCAGCATCAAACACCATCCCGTACTAAAGGAGAAAACAGAGAGCATCATGGGATGTCCAGGACTACACTGAAGGGTAAATTTTCAATAGGGTGATTAACTGACAATGTATGCACTTTTCAGCCCACCAACCCAGCCCACTTTAAATACCAAAGCACCTATCTGTTGAGTTTGAAGATCATTTTGTCCTAACATGGTGTTGAATGATGGCACAAAGTATACATTTGTAGCCAGATCCTCCAATTAGGGGGCTTAGGATGACCATAGAGATGGGCACACATGATAAAATCAATGCCTTTGAATAAAACATTACACTCCTCCAGTTTCTTTCAATGCACACAGTACAAAGACAAAGGGTTCCATGGAACTGGTGAAAGGTCTCTGAACAAGCACATGCAAACCACACTTGGAAAAATACTTAAGGAGGCCGACAAGGTTTTATGTATCGATTGTGAAAAGAGAATCTAAATGGCTCCCCCCTGGACCGTTACACCCTATTCTCTCTGCTTTCCGTACACTAGTGCTTCAAGATTTTGGAGAATTAGAACAGGCTCCACGAAGAAGTTCTAGAGGAAATCTAACAAGAAAGGAGAGAGATGCTTTGGAGTCTCTTAAAAATAACAGAGAGATTATTATTAGAAGAGCGGATAAGGGTAGAGCCATTGTGATTTTATATAGCAGAGATTATGTTTCAATTGCAAGTGTCAACAGATTATTTGCCTCTGCCTGTAGATCCCACACCCCGGCTTCAGGAGCATATTTTGAGAATAACAAAGGAAGCATATGCGACAGGTATTTTGACACAGAAAGAATTTCACTTTTTGAATACAATGAATCCAAAGATTCCAGTTATCTATACGTTGCCTAAAATTCATAAGAGACTCATTGATCCTCCAGGCAGACCCATCATATCGAGTAGAGGCTCAGTGTTAGAACCTCTCTCGATGTTTGTTGATTGTTTTTTGCAACCCTTTGTAAAAAGTGGGGCATCATACATAAAGGATACCACTCACTTTCTACAACTACTAGAACCATATAATGGAAAAGTGAGTGGTATGATTATGGTTACCTTAGACATGTCCTCCCTTTATACAGTCATACCACAAGATGAAGCACTCAAGGTGATCGAAATGTTTCTAGATGAAAGAGAACCTAGTCGGTTTCCCACATCCTTTATTTTGGCGTTAGCGGAACTAGCGATGAAGAAGAACTTTTTCCTGTTTAATGATCAGTTGTTCCAGCAAGTGTCAGGTGTCGCCATGGGAGCGACCATGGCACCGTCAGTGGCAAATCTGTACATGAGGGCGTTTTATACAACCGAGCTTTATCAGGTTGTTGCCCTTTGGGTCAGATTTATTGATGACATCTTTTTATTATGGACTGGCGATGAAGAACATCTTTTACAGTTTGTGTCTGTTTTAAATAGGAGTCACCCGCGGATCAAGTTCACAGCACAAATGGACTCAACGCAAATCTCATTTTTAGATGAAAAAGGATCTGAGGAAGCTAGAAGAATGGTCTAAGGTTTGGCAATTAAAATTCAATGCGAAGAAATGCAAAGTGATGCACTTAGGGAATAGAAACCCTCGGGAGATGTATGTGTTAGGCGGGGAGAATCTGATAGGTACGGACGGGGAGAGGGATCTTGGGGTGATAGTATCTGAGGATCTGAAGGCGACGAAACAGTGTGACAAGGCGGTGGCCGTAGCTAGAAGGTTGTTAGGCTGTATAGAGAGAGGTGTGACCAGCAGAAGAAAGGAGGTGTTGATGCCCCTGTATAAGTCGTTGGTGAGGCCCCACCTAGAGTACTGTGTTCAGTTTTGGAGGCCGTACCTTGCGAAGGATGTAAAAAGAATTGAAGCGGTGCAAAGGAAAGCTACGAGAATGGTAAGGGATTTGCGTTACAAGACGTATGAGGAGAGACTTGATGACCTGAACATGTATACTCTGGAAGAAAGGAGAAACAGGGGTGATATGATACAGACATTCAAATATTTGAAAAGTATTAATCCGCAAACGAACCTTTTCCGGAGGTGCGAAGGCGGTAGAACGAGAGGACATGAAATGAGATTGAAGGGAGGCAGACTCAAGAAAAATGACAGGAAGTATTTTTTCACGGCGAGAGTAGTGGATGCTTGGAATGCCCTCCCGCGGGAGGTGGTGGAAATGAAAACGGTAACAGAATTCAAACACGCGTGGGATAAACATAAAGGAATCCTGTTCAGAAGGAATGGATCCTAAGGAGCTTAGCCGAGATTGGGTGGCAGAGCCGGTGGCGGGAGGCGGGGATAGTGCTGGGCAGACTTATACGGTCTGTGCCCTGAAGAGGACAGGTACAAATCAAAGTAGGGTATACACAAAAAGTAGCACATATGAGTTTGTCTTGTTGGGCAGACTGAATGGACCATGCAGGTCTTTTTCTGCCATCATTTACTATTTTACTATGTTACTATGTAATACTCGGGACCATAGCCATCTGGTCCCGGCGCTTTTGTCAGCTTAAGTGCCTTAATGCCCTTTCTAACCTCCATTTCTGATATAGGCTTATTCATGGATTGTAGCTGATCTTGAGTAAACTGAGGGACCATGATGTCTCTGAAAAACTCATCCCTTTGAGCTATGTCTAGATCCTTTGCTCCATAAATTGCTTGATAGTACTGAACAAATTGCTGCTGTATTTGATTTTCCTGTTGATATTGTCTCCCCTCACTGTCCTTAATAACTGTAATGACCTGCCTTTTTTTATAAGGGCGCACTAAGTTAGCCATGATCTTTCCCGCTTTACTTCCCCATTTATACAATTTATATCTTTGGTAATAAATATCCTTCTCAGCCCTACTAACCAGTATTTGGTCAATTTGTCTACGTAGTCCCACTAATCTTTCCTTCAAGGATTTATCTAAACTCCTGACATGCTGTCTTCTGATACTCTGATATTCTTGGGATAATTTTAACAGTTCAGCCTCTAGCTTTTTCTTCCTACTCGCTGTATAAGCCAGTATATGTCCCCTCAACACTACTTTAGAGGCCTCCCAATAAATGTTGGCTTCCACCTCTGGTGTCGCATTATGAGCTTGATAATCCATCCATTTCTCCCTTAAAAAAGTACGAAAAGCAGCATCATTGTATAGCGCGGGAGAAAACTTCCACACCCTCTCCGACCCTTCAGCCGTGTAGGACAGTGCCAGAGTGATTGCTGCATGGTCTGATAGCACATGGTCCACTATATGTACCTCTTTTGCAATTTAAAATAGTGATTGCGAGATTAGAAAGTAATCCAGCCTGGAATAAATGTTGTGGGGATGTGAGAAAAAAGTAAAGTCTGCCTCGTGCGGGTGAAGTAACCGCCACACATCCACTAACCCCAATTGGTGCGTAACAAAATTAACCCCCTTATTTTCCAATGCACCAATTCTAGGTTTTGCGGGCTTACAGTCGAGTGTGGGGTCAGTGAATGTGTTAAAATCCCCTCCTACTATTATCTGATAATCTGAGTACGGTATCATCTTGGCCACAACCTCTGAAAAGAATTTATGGTGGTATATATTTGGGCCATATATGTTGCATAAACCCAGCTTTCTTCCCCACAACTCACCCAAGATTATAATAAATCTACCTTCTTTATCTTGGATTATTCTATGTATATGAAACGGTATCTGTTTATGTAGTAAAATAGCTACCCCTCTTTGCCTGCTATTGAAAGCTGAGCTTTAGGCTGTTAATAATATTTCCTTTTATTTTTTATTTTTTGCCTGTTGTATAAATGCCGATTGCATTCTCACATATTGTGATGATATATTGAAATATATGAATAAAGAAATATATAAAAAAAAAGAAAAAGAAAGCTGAGCTCACCACTTCGCCTACCCATCCTCTTTTTAATTTGGCGTGTTCTGCAGTAGTCAAATGGGTTTCTTGCATATAAACTATATCCGCCCCATTTGTTTTTAGCCAGGATAATATCTTTGTTCTTTTGACCAGGGAATGCAATCCATCCACATTTAGTGATATTATTTTTAATTTAACTATGTCTAATATTAAAATTGGTGATGGACAGTGTTCTCTTTCTCTCGGTCCCGCAGGCCTCCCAGCTAAGCCTGCCGGTCGTCTCCAATTCCTGTACTTTTCCCCTTTTCCCACTATTTGTCTCAACGAAACTCATCAATATCCAATTCCTCTTGTGATTCATACTTATCCCCATCCCCGGTCCCCCCACTCGCTCTTCCCATTCACACTTCCCCTCCCCCCCTGCTGCCTCAGACAGTCCTATCACTCCCCCCCCAGTCCCCTATCCCTCCATGCCCACTTCCCCCTCCCCCCTTTCCCAATTCGCCATCCTCCTCCTCTCCCGATCCACACAACAGGAAAACATTACCCACCCCGCACCCTCCCAGCCCATAAACACCCCATTCCCGCAAATCATTTTCCCCTTCAATAGTTAAACTCAACCTTCTCATTCTTGCATAAGTTTTAACAGTTCTGATCTCGCCCTTGCCCAAGACCACGAGTCCTTCTGCTCGCTCACTGGAGACTATCTTTCCATGCAAAAACGCAAATTTTATCTGTCCCAGAAAGTCATGAGAATTGCCACAACGAAAGCAAAACAGTTCCAACCTTTAAAGCAGATCTTTACTCCTTCCCTACACCCCTTCCGGTGCACTCCACTCCATGGATAAATCCTTCTTATCTGTTCCCTTCTCCACTACTGCCAACTCCAGACTTCGCGCTTTCTGTCTCGCTGCACCCTACGTCTGGAATAAACTTCCTGAGCCCCTACGTCTTGCCCCATCCTTGGCCACCTTTAAATCTAGACTGAAAGCCCACCCAGGGCCGTGCCTAGGGTCTCTGGTGCCCCCCTGCAGACTATCAGTTGGCGCCCCCCCCCCCCCCTCCAACTAGCAGAGCAGGAACAGAAGGGAGCAGGCAAGTAAGCCGGACCTCAGGAAAAAATAGCACTGTATGTATCCCTCATTGATAAGTCTCTGACTCTAAAGTTTAGCAATTTCATTAAAGCAAAATGTATTTTCATAACACTTCAAAGATTTCCAACTCAAAATAGGAATGCTAATTCAAAATGTGAGCAAAGTCCTCTTAGTTTCCAAAGATTCTTTTTCTAATCTCCTTTGCACCAAAGGATATAATTCAGATCAAACATTTATCTCTGATCAACTATCTCAGATCAAATATTTATTTCAGATCAAATATTAAGGTTTCCTTGCTTACAGTCACTTATATCTACCTAGCCTTTATATAGCTTATAGGATTTAAACACTCTTAAACTGAAATTCACCCTTTTCTATTCTTCATAAACTTCAAGTAATCCTGAAATATTCAGAGCCTTTTCTCACTAGAGAAACTTCAATCTCCACCAACCTCTTTTCATTCATATTTTCTCATTTACCACATAATCAGGCACGGCCCTGAGCCCACCTCTTTAACATTGCTTTTGACTCGTAACCACTTGTAACCACTCGCCTCCACCTACCCTCCTCTCCTCCTTCCTGTACACATTAATTGATTTGATTTGCTTACTTTTTTTTTTTTTTTTGTCTATTAGATTATAAGCTCTTTGAGCAGGGACTGTCTTTCTTCTATGTTTGTGCAACGCTGCGTATGCCTTGTAGCGCTATAGAAATGCTAAATAGTAGTAGTAGTAGTACTCAGTCCATTAACTGTACAGTCACTTAACATTCTCCTTTGGGTCCGCTCTGTTTATTTTGTCCAGAAATTTCTGAGCTGCTGCTGCTGCTGCTGCATCTGGCAATGCTATTTGCTTCCCCTCATGCCACACTCTCAGTTTAGCAGGGAACATAAGCGCAAATCTTATTCCTTTCTTATATAGAGATGTGCAGGCCGATGTCATTGCTCTGCATTGTTGCGCTACCGCCGCCGAATAGTCATTGAAAAGTAAGAGTTTGTGACCCTCGTACTCCTAGGCCACCTTCCTGGACCAAAACTTCCAGAGTATCATTTCCTTGCCCAATCAGTTCAGGTAATGTACTATGGCTGTATGTGGTTTACTTTCGCTCTCTCCTCGTGCTCCGATTCTATGAGCGCGATCACATTGCCAGGACTCTGCTCTTCCTTCAGCTCCCAATTGCTTCGGTAGCCACGTGCTGAAGAACTGATACAGATCAGCATCCTTAACAGTCTCCGGTAAGCCAATGACCCGCAGGTTATTTCGGCGATTTCTATTTTCTTGTTCTTCCAGCCTTTCCCGTAAAGCCACCGCTTCTTTTTGTAGTTCTATTATTTGAGTCGCCATACCCTGCGAGGCCTCCTCTTGTGCAGTCATTCGCTGCTCCACCTCATTGAGCCTCCGGGTTTGAGTGTCAAACTTTTCATTGATTTCATCCACTGCAGATTGAATCTTATTCAGGCGATCCTCCAACGCCGTCGCCACCGTCATGGAGATCTCTCTCGCCCACTCTCCTGCCTGCATAGCATTTGGTTGCGAAACTTCCCGCTCCTCCGCCATCTTTGGCGCTTGTTGTAATGGCGCAACTTTACTTTTCTGACCTCTCTGGCTCCTCGTGGGCATACCCTTCTTCGTGTCGCTCCAAATTCGCCCCAACGCTTCTGCTGGTATTCTGTGTTATACTTTATCAGTCCAAAGTTCTTTGGGGGTAATAAAATCTGGTCTTTAAATTGGATTCTGCGGAGCTCACCTTTCCTGCTGCTGATCAGGAAGCAGGCATCACGTGACCAATGTTACACTGCTTATATCCTCAATGTTTCTCACATATCGGATATAAAAGGGGGGGAGATGTTATGGTTAGTTTTGGGCCTATAGGCTATAGGAAAGTTAGGTTAAATTAGGTTTTGCTTACTAGCTGTCCAGACCAGGCCTGAACTATTTTTGGAGAATTAAGCTGTCAACATTATTGATCCAGGCTGGTGTACCAAACAGCATTGTAACGTGGAGCTGGACTGTTTACTCTAGGTGAGACCATGGGACAGAAGAACTGTGATGCATGATCTTGGATAATTATGCCTGCCCATGAAAATGGTCAGAGAGTATGACTGTAGAGCTCCCCTTTGATGGGCCTATCATAAGAACTACTACTACTATTTAGCATTTCTATAGCGCTACAAGGCGTGCGCAGCGCTGCACAAACATAGAAGAAAGACAGTCCCTGCTCAAAGAGCTTACAATCTAATAGACAAAAAATAAATAAAGTAAGCAAATCAAATCAATTAATGTGAACGGGAAGGAAGAGAGGAGGGTAGGTGGTTACGAGAGGTGGAGGCGAGTGGTTACAAGTGGTTACGAGTCAAAAGCAACATAACTGTTGCCATAATGGGACAGAACAAAGGTCCAACAAGCCCACTATCCTGTTTCCAACAGTGGCCAATTAAGGTCACAAGTACCTGGCAAGATCCCAAAACAGTACAATATATTATATGCTGCTTATCCTAAAAATAAGCAGTGGATTTTGCCAAGTCCATCTTAACAATGGCTTATGGACTTTTCTTTTAGGAAGATATCCAAACCTTTTTAAACCTCGCTAACCTAACTACTTTTCTGGCAACAAATTCCAGAGTTTAATTATACATTGAGTAAAGAAATATTTTCTCCGATTTGTTTTAAATTTACTACTATGTAGCTTCATTGCGTGCCCCCTAGTTCTAATATTTTTGGAAAAAGAGTGAACAAGCATTTCATGTCTACCCATTCCATTCCACTCACTATTTTATATACCTCTCCCCTCAGCTGTCTTTTCTCTAAGCTGAATAACCCTAGCCATTTCAGCATTTCCTCATAGGAAAGTCATCCCATCCCCTTTATCATTTTTGTCACCCTTCTCTGTACCTTTTCTAATTCCACTATATCTTTTTTGAGATGTGGTGACCAGAATTCAACACAGTATTCAAGGTGTAGTCACACCATGGAGCAATACAAAGGCATTATAACATCCTCATTTTTGTTTTCCATTCTTTTCCTAATAATACCTAACATTCTATTTGCTTTCTTCACCGCTGCCACACACTGAGCAGAGGGTTTCAACATACCGTCAATGATGACATCTAGATCCTTTTCCTGATTAGTGACTCCAAATGTGGAACCTTGCATTACGCAGCTATAATTTGGGTTCCTCTTTCCCACATGCATCACTTTGCACTTGCTCAAGTTAAACGTCATCTACCATTTGGATGCCCAGTCTCCCAGAGAATGGGTCGTGTATGCTTAAGTTGACTAAGCCTTTGCATCATAGGACCAATTCCCATGACATAATCCTCATTAAGCTGGACCAATCATGAATAGTCAAGTTCCATTACTTCCATGTTATCCTACAGAATGTGAATGAGAGAGAGAGTTGAGTATGTGAAAAATGGTGGACTTCAGCCCTGCAGAGGGACTGGAAAGATGTGCCACGGAGAACGATTTCTTGCCAAGGGAGGATAACAAGGATCTCTCCCTTGGAAAAAGTGAGACATTTCTATTCAGACTGAGCTAACATCAGAAATGCTGCTACAGTGAAATTCTATTTTAAAATCAGACTCTTTTTTGGAACAGTACTGTCTAATAACAACTAGTAAAGTCTAAGTCCATTAACCAAACTGGAGGTAAGCTAGAGCAGAGGTGTTACTAGGTTTTAAGGTCGGGATAGCAGACTTTTGTAAAATAGGTGTCGCGTTCGTGAGTCCTTGTGCCCAGGTGGAGCACAGAAATGAAGACTGGAACCTGTGCTCTGCAGGGCAGCTGGGCAACCTCGAGGCTTCACCTGTGATGGCTGCCGTTCCCTGAGGGTTGAGCCCCCACGTGCGGGCAGCCGACAGGACTTCTGGATGCGGGTGGGGGTCAGACGGCAGCAGGCAAAGAAGACTCGGACAGCAGGTGGCGAGCGGGATAGGCAGTAGCACAGGAGAAGATTGGCACAGACAGTGGGCTGGTCAGGCCGCAGGCAGAGAGTCTCTAGAAACTGGCGAGAAGTCAGGTTGGACAGCTAGCAGAGAGTAGTCGAGGTTCAGGCAGAGAACAGGTCAGTCAGCAAGCAGAGAGTAGTCGAGGTTCAGGCAGCAAGCAGAGAGTAGTTGAGGTTCAGGCAGTGGTCAGGTCAGGCAGCAAGCAAAGAGTAGTCGAGGTTCAGGCAGTGGTCAGGAATGAGGTAGACAGAAGAACGAGTAGACGACGAAGTCTCACAATAGCACAAGCGAACCTACCGAAGTAGAAGCTGAAGCAAAGTTGATGGGGGAAGGCTGTTCTTTAAATAGTCCCCACCGGACTTCCGGTGGAGACGAGCAGCGAGATGGAAGCTGCGCTGTGAGCTCCGCTCCGCCCAAATGAAGCCCCGATTTTCACATCACCGGTTCCGCTCCTAAAAAGACCTAGTGAGCACGGAAGGCACCCGGGGTCCAGATGAGTAAAGTAGTGAACCCGCCGGAGCTATATTTAGCATGAAAAAAGAATTTTTACAGTGAGTACGAGTGTTTTCAAGATGGCGGCGGCGGAGGAAACCCGGAGCTTCTAAAGAAAGCGCGAACGACTGGCGGGAGAGGCAGGAGTCCTGATGGTTGGGAGAAGGCCGGAGCCTGCTGAGGGGACGAGAGCAGTGAATGTCCTCTGTTGAATTCGGGACAAGAAGTTAACGAGTAAAGGTGCGATACTGTCGACTTAATATTTAGCACAAAGAATGAACTTTTAGAACGAGTGCGAGTGAGCCCAAGATGGCGGCGACAGAGGAAACCCGGAGTTTCTAAAGAAAACGCGAATGAACAACAGGAGAGACAGAAGTCCTGACGGCTATGAGAAGGCCGGGTCCTACTAAAGGGACGAGGGCAGTGAGTATCCTCTGTTGAATCCGGGGTATGAAGTTAACGAATCAAGCTTGATAGCAGATGTAAAAGAGTGAGGGAACGATAACTAGTGGACAAGTTCTCTCACTGGTGGTAGTCGCGCAAATTGGTGCATGCGCCCCCAGAATAACAGGAAGAAACTGTAAAAGAATGGACCTGTTGGGGAATTGAAATAACTTACCAATTAAAGGGGTGCCCTAACGAATACAAACAAAACAACGCGAGGTGGTGGGCGGAAAGCCCAGTATTATTATCCTACGGGAGAGTGACTGAGTAAAGCGTTATTGAATGTTATTGAATGCATGGAGCAATATTTGAAACCCATGCCATCCGGAACTACTCGTAGAGGCACAAAATTTGATAAAGACAGGTCCACACCAGCTAAGACTAACCATAGAATGGCGGACTTGAAAAGCACAGCTGGAGGAGAATTTACTGAAAAGCAATTGGCGCAAATAACAGCAGCGGTGAGTGCAGCCCTCAACCCACGATTTGACTTGTTGGCTGGCCAATTAAAGAACTTAGAATCTTCAGGAGCCGAAACGGAGAAGAGAGTAGGAGAGGCGGAGACTCGGATAGCGACAGTGGAGGACTCCAGCTCCCAGAACACGCAACAGATTGCCAGGCTTAGGTCTCAACTTAAGCTGCAACAAGACAAAATGGATGATATGGAAAACCGTGCCAGGAGATGTAATTTGAGAATTGTGGGTATCCCCGAAAAAGTCCCAGAAAGACTTCTTGGACAAATGTTAGAACAATGGCTGAAAAAAGAGTTGGCCCTATCAGATAGCCGAGGGGAACTGTGTATTGAACGAGCCCATAGGATAGGGCGCTGGCAACCAAACTTTCAGAGACCACGAATTGTCATTATTAAAATACTTAATTATCTCCATAAAGAAGAGATACTGCGTGGATTCCGGACGAGGCGAGATTCTCTTCAGTATGAGGGTTCCCCAATAAAGATCTTTCAAGACTATTCGGCAGGAGTACAGGAGCAAAGACGTCGCTTTCATCCCTTATGCTCCACACTGGTAGCAAAGAGCACCAGATTTATGTTATTATACCCAGCCATTTTAAAAATTCAACATGGAAACCAGTAGAGATCTTTTCAGACGGTCCAGGAGGCTCAGAGGTTTCTGGATGAGGAAATGAAAGAACCGGACACATGATCTTGTAGTGGAATCCGAGCCAAGACAGGCATCTGAGGGAGGTTTCCCTTTGGTGAAAGAGATTCTGGGGCTTAGACCTACATGAAGTGGTATATGGTGGGAAATGTTTTGAAAGTTCAAAATATTGTTTCAAGGTTATTGTTGTTTAACAGTTGTGACTAAGGTGGGACAAATGTCAAGAGATCCCAAATGGTGTTGGGGGAAGGGGTTTCGGGTGCCCCGGACAAGCACTTAACTAATTACAAAAGGGAACGTGAATTAAGGAACCAGATGGTTATAGATAACCCAGGGGCTTTACAGGGCGAGAGAAGTCAAAGGCATAGGAGGGCCTTGGGAGAATGATAGGAGGGATAAAGGGGGGAGGGCGAGAGGGGAGGGGCGGGGAAGACTAGGGGGGGAGGGGTGGAAGGGAGGGATAAGACTCGGGAAAGAAACATGGTGTCCGTGTATAAGTGGTGATAATATGATTGACGCATGGTGTGGTGCGCGAGTGATGATGTTTCGGAAGGAAGAATGGGAGGGGTGGTGGCTGGGACACCCCTCCGTAAAGAATGTGAGGAGATTACAGGAAAGTAGGGATGATCAAATAGAGATCACATGACTCCAATACAAGTGGTAACTTGGAATGTGGGGGGCATCCACTCCCCCATTAAACGACAAAAAATTTTAAAAATTCTTAATGATCAAAAGGCATCAATTGCATTTTTGCAAGAGACACATTTAACAGGCATAGAACATGCTAAATTGAAACGATGGTGGGTGGGAGAAATCTTTGAGTCCCCGGCAGTGGGGGGGGAAGGGAGGAGTGATTACACTAATACGAAAAGGCATACATGTGAAAGTAAATCAAGTAGTAGGAGACACTGGGGGAAGATATGTGTTGGCATCCGTAGTATTAGATAGACAACCAATCCTGCTATGCAATATTTATGCGCCAAATAAGTTTGACCAACGCTTCTATACGCAACTGGTTGGGGCCATGCAAGGGATAGGAGGAGCCCCGATTATACTGGGGGGAGACTTTAATAAAGTTGCAGATCCAACACTGGACAGATCGGGCACTAGTGGGAGAGGGAGAGCCACATTAGGGAAGGGCATAGCAACATTAGAAGAAGCTTTCACAGTAGTAGATGTGTGGAGAACTCTGAACCCCCTAGAAAGGGATTACACCCACTTATCGAGAGCTCATGCCACTTTGTCCCGTATTGACTACATATTGGTGACTGGAGACATTTTCACACAGGTGAACACAGCAAAAATAGGGCCCATTGTGGTCTCCGACCATGCCTGGGTTATGGTGAGGTTGGAGTTAGACGGAGGGGTAAGAGAGGATTACATATGGAAATTCCCAACTTGGCTATACAGGGATGGACAATTCTTACCCCATTTGACTAAATGTTGGAAAGATTTCGGCATCAATAATGAGATTCACAAGAATGACCCGATACTGTATTGGGAAACAGCTAAGGCAGTGCTTAGAGGGGAGATTATAGCCTATGTTAGCTTTAAGCAGAAAACGAGACGCCAAGAAATTCTTAGATTAGAACGAAGAGTGACTAAATTGCGACGTCAGTATAGCATGGGACATACGCAAAGTCTCCGTGTGCAATTGTTAGAGGCCCAACAGAGCCTCAATGAATTATTACACCGTACAATAAAAAAATCCCAGGCATATTATAAATACCAGCTTTATAAATTTGCAAATAAGGGAGGAGGTTTCCTGGCGAAGGTTATGGGCAGAGGAGTAGGCCATCAAAAGATATTATCAATTAGGGATCGTAAAGGGTTACTAGTACACAAGGACAGTGACATTTCCGGGGTATTTAAAGATTTTTTTTACACAGTTATATAAACCACAGGAAGATCTGGTCAGGCCTAGCGAAACATACCTGGCCAGTATTGATTTACCTCAATTGGAAGCTGAGGAGTTAAGGGTATTGAATGAAAAAATTACAATAGAAGAAGTCATGTGGGTGATTAGGCAGAGCCCCTTGGGAAAGGCACCGGGTCCTGATGGACTGAGGAATGAGTTTTATAAAATAATACAGGTGGAAATTGGCCCGGTGCTGACTGAGGTGTTTAACTTAACGATTCAACGAGGCTCTCTACCACTATACATGAATCAGGCCCATATAATAGTAATGCTTAAACCGGTAAAACAGCTCTCCATCCGGAGTCGTACCGACCAATCTCACTTTTAAACTCAGAAGCCAAGTTTCTGGCCAAATTGTTGGCGAATAGACTGGCCAGATTCCTCCCATCTTTGATAGAAGAACCACAAGCAGGGTTTGTTCAGGGGAGGAAAATAGCTAAGAATATGAGGAGAATATTACTAGCATTGGAAAAAGCGCAACGGGACAGACAATCAACTATGTTAATTAGTTTTGATGCCGAGAAGGCTTTTGACCGAGTAGATTGGGAGTTTCTATTAGCAACACTAAAAGCATATGGGGTGACGGGGTTCTTTATGCAGGCGATTAGAACTCTGTACACTGATCCTAAAGCGAGAATTCTTGTCAATGGACTGACCTCGGACTGGTTCCCCATTGGTCGAGGTACCCGTCAGGGCTGCCCTCTTTCACCGTTACTCTTTGTTCTGACACTTGATCCATTGATACGGGAGATATGTAATAATGTAGACATAAAGGGAGTGCAAATAAAAGACCGGGAATTTAAAATAGCAGCTTTTGCAGATGATTTACTAGTGTTAATAACAAACCCCAGGAATTCCTTGGGACATCTAATGGAAAGTATAAAAGAATATGGAGACTTTTCTGGCTTCCACCTAAATTTTACAAAATCGGAGGCCTTGGCGAGCCCAGACATTACAAAGGCAGATTGGGAGCGTTTTCCACTGAAATGGGCGATGGAGTCCTTCCGATACTTAGGTATAAGATTGACCTTGGATCCGGCTCAGATATACATTTTTAATGTTCCACAAATGTTGCGAGATACGAGCGAGCAGCTAAATAGATGGAGTTCTTTGCCATTAACACTCTTAGGCCGGATCCATTTGTATCGTATGGTAGTGTTCCCGAGATGGTTATATGTACTGCAAGTACTACCAATACGTCTTTGGGAAAAAGACCTCCGGGCTCATCAAAGACAGGTGACAAGATTTTGTTGGGCTGGAAGGAAACCAAAACTTAGATGGGACTTTCTTAGTGGGGCACAGGCGAAAGGGGGTTTGGGGATTCCCAATATGCGTACATATAACCAAGCATGCCTTTTGAGACATCTAGGAGATTGGATTATGGGTACGAATAATTTCACAGATGTACAACTAGAGAGATTACATTTCAACCCCTGGCATCTTAACTACCTAATACACGCAAAAACTAAAGATCTCCCGCAGCAGGTGAAACATAGTCTACTTTTACAACCTTTAAGATATCTGTGGAAAGAGATAACGAAACTATGGAAACACAGTTCAGAGTGTAGTGTATTATTGCCAGTCACGGGTAATGCGGAGTTTGCACCTGGGAGAGAAAGTAAATTTTTCCGAGACCTGGGGAAGCAGGGTGTCATATTATTGGGAAACTTTTTACAAGCGGATGGAGCAATCATGGCTCACTCAGAGTTTGAGAAACACTATGGGGGAGGGATGATGGCGAAATTAGCCTATATCCAACTCTCACATTATATACATGAGTTCCCTACTACAAGCCTCCAACCAGGCTTTGAGAAGGAAATTAGGGAGCTTCTGGCTGGGGATGCAGTAGGACAGATCTCAGTGTCTGGGTTTCACAAGGTGCTGGAGGGGAAGCAACCACAAAGAGATGTTAAGATGGTTGTGGAAAGATGGAATCGGGAGGAGAATGATCAATTAACAGAGGGGAAAATATTAGCGGCACTTCAAGGAGGGGTGCAGGTGGTACATAGTGCTGAGTTACAGGAGTGCCACTTCCGAACCATACATAGGGCATATTTTTCAGTTAAACAGGCTTGGTATGCGGGAGTGGTGGAAACACATAAGTGTCCCAAATGTGGAGAAGTAAAAGCATCACTTAGCCACGGATTGTGGCAATGTAGGGAGATACGGGGGTTTTGGACAGCTCTCTCCAGATTCATGGGCTGGGTCTTGGGGTTTTGGGTGGAACTGTCTTTTGAAAGTGTGATACTGAGCTCCACGACGACATGGCATAGAGGGACGTTGGAAGAAAAGCTGTTCCTCAGTAAACTATGTATTTTGGGGAAAAAATGTATTTTAAATTGCTGGATATTAGACAAAGGACCCTCATATTGGTATTGGAGAAATAAGCTACACGAACTTATGTTATGGGAAATGCAGGACGCACGTATTACATTCAAGAGGCGCCAAAGATTTATAAAGATCTGGGGGGCATACCTACACAGAATATCACCACGAGCACGTAGTCATGTTCTGAACACATTGAGTTAATCCGTATACATGGCAAGAGTATAATTAGAAACATGAGACACAATTACAAAGGGAGGTGGGGATGAGAGAGGGGGGGAGGGTGGGGGTATAGAAAGAGGAAGAGGGGGGAAGGAAGATAAGTCCATAAAGATAATATAGCAGATAACGAATAACCAACAGTCTGAAGACACATGATATGACTAAAGGTTCTGGTATTTGAATGATGCAAATAAGCAAAGCAATACCAATTGAAGATAATAATGATTGAATGGACTTGGGAGGGGAGGGGGGGGGGAAGGAAGTGACATAAACTGGTTGACAGTGGAGGTCCACATGTATTAGTTGTTTGTTACCATGGTTTAGTTAATGTAGTATATTAAATGGAATGTGGTAATTATACCTGTAATGTCAACGGAAGGGTTGGAACAGTAGATATAATTTGGGGAAAGGGGGGGGGGGGGAGATACCGCCGAGTCTATCAGAGTACAAGGCTCGGTGGGTAACTACTAGGGATGGGTGGGAGGGAGGAGGGGAGAAAATGTATTAAAAATATGATGATAGATGTTGTTACCAAGCTGTACGGAGGAAATTCATGGGATACCACAATGTGTGGCCCTGGATGCTGTCTGTAATAATATGTATCATCAATAAAAATGTTGAAACTAAATAGTCCCCACCATCAGAGAGACAAGCATCAGCCGGCAGGGAGACTGGAATCAGCTGGCAAGAGAGATACAAATTGGGCAGCCGATAGGAGGAGGCGGAGCCGAGACGCAAATGGCCAATCCAGGCGTTGGAGGCATGGCCCGAGTTCCTGGGCCCCGTGCCCGGAAGAGAAGCACTAATTTTGGGGCGCCTGTGCTGCCAAAATGGCCGGCACTCCAAACTGCAGCGGTGGCAAGAACGAAGGTAAGAGCGCCGCGCTGCCAAGACGGCCGGCGTAGCAAGCAGGAGGAAGAGTGTTGTCAAAGCGTCGGCCCAGCCAGCATGGCCGATTCCCCCCCTCACAGAGGCGGGGCCAAGAAGCTGGCAAGACGCGCAGCAGGTGAGGAACGCGACGGTAGGCACCAGCAGCAATCACACAAATGGACTAGTGGAAGTCAAGTTGGAAACCACAGGAAATGGTACCAGCATTTGTATACTCCCTGGTAGCAGAGAAAGGCATTACACATTAGAAAAATTTATGTTATTTTTTGTCACTGTAAGTTAGCTAATAATCACAGAGGCAGCTTCCATCTAAGTATATTGTTTCAGTAACACAATGTTATGAATTGCCATAACATTTTTCACTGAATATTTCCTGAACTATGAAGCAAATTATTTGCAGTCAATTACCATTCACACTCTTTAACTTAGAGCGTCCTCACCCCACGCTGGCTCTTTAGCACATAGCTGCAATTCATACTCTGTCAATTCATAACTGTGCTTCTGCTGCTAGTGTTATCAGGATCATGACTGAAGAGTGCAGCACTGATACCACTGGAGCTGGCCCTTCTGCAGTATCCTGCTTTGAACAGTGGCCAATCTAGGTCATAAGTACCTGACAGAAATCCAATTAGTAGCAACATTCCAGGAATAATCCAAGACACAGAGAACAAGTTATGTTGTTCCAAGCATATTGTGACGTGCAGTAGAGTTTCGATTATCCAATGTAAACAGACAGACCCATTGTCAGATAAGAGAAAAGTCGGATTATACAAAAATGCCTAGAAAATGTGTATTTCAAATGCTGCAGCGAAAGCAGCGCCTCTGTAGGAAAGCCAAACAGAAGTAGGTTTTGCCCTTCCAGTTAAAGAGACACGGGGAAATTGGGGGAAAAAAGCCACAATGACATCATCGGGGTTCTATTGGATAAACCAGATGGTCAGATTATCGAGCCTCTGCTATACCTGTAACACAAAGCCTACAAAAGTCACTCAGAACCTATATAATCTACTTTACCATAGCTCCATTAATTTACAGACGTAACACAACAAGAACCTATCTAGAAAATAAAACACAGGAAATACTGCAATGGGAATTAGAACATCAATATGCCTGTTGGGAAGCTGAACAAGCTGAATTATTACACATGCTTAAATAGAAACTCCATACAGTACCTGGCCTCAGTCACAAACACTGAGCACAAATAGACCATTGCCAAGTACAGAATAAGTGACCACAACCTTAAAATATGAATGCATAGACAAAAATTAAACATAAACCCCAAGAAGCTACACTCTGTATGGAGCAACACTAGAGAAAGAGAAATAGCACCCTCCACTCTGCAAAATATAAAGAAAGCGGTGTAAACTTACTGTAAATCTAACATTTTCCATTCAGTGAATTAAGTATGGAATTCTTCTTTCTACCTTTGCAATCTGGTTGTTCTGATTTTTTTCCAATCATGTTTGTCCCTGTCTTCAGTTTCTGCTTTCATATGGCTTTTCTTAACTTTCATTACAAGATTTCCAGTCCATCTGCCACTTCTCTCCCTTCCTCTCTTCTTCACTTCCTCTCCTATATCCATCTCTGACTTTGATCTTCTCCTTTCAGCTTTCCTTAATTTTCTGTCTCTCTATTTACTCAGACTTCATTCATTCATTCTTACTATTTAGTCTTCAGTCTTCTTTTTTTTTTTCACCATATCTAACTACAGCTTTTCCATCTCCCTCACCCAGTCTCCCATTCTTCATCCTATTGTTCCCCAGTTTTCTTCCAGCACCTTCTGTTTCTCTTTCCTCCCTTCTGTAAAGCACCCTCTCTGTATTTTTACTCCTCTGACCAGTATCATCTCTCTTTTGCTCACCCCCCCCCCCCCCCCACCATCCAGGATGTCCTCTTTCCTTCACCTCCATCCAGCATCTCTCCCTGTCACCCTACTCCCTCCCGTATCCAGCATCCCTGCATGTCCTTCTCTCCTTTCCATGCCAGCATCTCCCCTATATCATTGCTCCTCCCATGTCCAGCATACCCCCTTTCTGTCCTATGTCCAGTACCCCTCTTTGTTTTCTTACTCCCCTTTGTCGACCATCTCCCCTGTCTTCCTACTCACCCCATATCCTGCTTCCTACAATATTCCTTTTTCCTTCCTACCTATCTATCATCTCTTCCCTCTCTTCCAAGCCAGCATCTGCCCTCACTTAACCCCTTTAGAGAGCTAATCCCTTCCATCAAGCATCTTCCCCCTCTCTCTTCCCATTCTATCCAGTGTGTGCCTTTCTCTCTGTCTTCAATCCAGTGTGTGCCCTCGTTCTCTGCCCCCTTCCATCCAATGTCTGCCCCCTCTTTTTTCACTTTTCCATCCAGCATCTGCCCCTTCTCTCTGATCTTATCTTCTCATGTCTGTCCCTTCTCTTCCACCTTCCTTTCAACATCTGCCCCTTTCTCTAACCCTTCTCTGACTCTTCTTTCCAGCGCTTGTCCCTTCTCTCTGATCCTTCCTTCCAGTATCTGTTTCCTCTCTTCCTCCTTCTATCCAGCACCTGTCCCTTCTCTCTGATCCTTCCTTCCAGTATCTGTTTCCTCTCTTCCTCCTTCTATCCAGCACCTGTCCCTTCTCTCTGACCCTTCCCTTCCAGTGTCTTTCCCCTCACTCTTACCTTCCATCCAGTGGCTGTCCCTTCTCTCTGACTCTTCCCTTCCAGTGTCTCTCCCCTCACTCCTTCCATCCAGTGGCTGTCCCTTCTCTCTGACCCTTCCCTTCCAGTGTCTACCCCCTCCTCCCTCCTTCTACCCAGCGCCTGTAACTTCTCTCTGACTCTTCCTTCCAGCGTCTCTCTCTCCCCCTCCTATCCAGCACCTGTCCTTCCACTCTGACCTTTCCTTCCAGTATCTGTCCCTTCTCTCCCTCCTTCTAACTAGTGCCTGTCCCTTCTATGACCTTTCCTTCCAGTGTCTGCCCCCTCTTTCCTTCCTTCTATCCAGCACCTGTCCCTTCTCTCTGACCCTTCCTTTCAGGGTCTGCCCTCTCTCCCTCCTATCCAGCGCCTGCCCCATCTCTCTGACCCTTCCTTCCAGAATCTGTCCCTTCGTTCCCATCCAGTGCCGTGACCCTTCTTCCGGCATCTGTCCCCTCACTCCCTCTTTCTATCCAGCACCTGTCCCTTCTCTCTGACCCTTCCTTCCAGTGTCTGCCCCCCTCTCCCTCCTTCTATCCAGCACCTGTCCCTTCTCTCTGACCCTTCCTTCCAGAATCTGTCC
This sequence comes from Microcaecilia unicolor, assembly GCF_901765095.1. Taxonomy (NCBI): domain Eukaryota; kingdom Metazoa; phylum Chordata; class Amphibia; order Gymnophiona; family Siphonopidae; genus Microcaecilia; species Microcaecilia unicolor. The sequence goes on from NC_044036.1 coordinate 234,957,519, forward strand.
CTTCACTCCCTCCTTCTATCCAGTGTCTGTCCCTCTGTAACCCTTCTTCCAGCGTCTGTCCCCTCGCTCCCTCATTCTATCCAGTGCCTGTCCCTTCTCTCTGACCCTTCTTTCCAGGTCTGTCCCATTGCTCCCTCCTTCCATCCAGCACACACATGGTTTGTTTTTTTGTTTTTTTTAATTTGAAAAGGTTGTAGCATGGCCTCTCACTTCCTTTCCCTTTCTTCCCACCCCAGTCTGACTTCTCCCTTCAGCCCCCCCTCAGACCTCTTGCTCTTCTCCACTCAGCCCCATCCACCCACCATTGTGTGCACAGCACTTCTCCCTCATCCTCCCCCCACCCTGGTCTGACAAACCTCATTTTGCTGGTAGCAGCACCCAGCATATGCTACCTGAGCCAATCCGGAGCTCCCCGCGCCTCTGATGCAATATCCTGTTTACGCAAGGGCGGGGCACAAAAGAGGAAAAGCTCTGGGTCAGCTTAGGTAGTGTGTGTTGGCTGCCGCTGCCAACAATTAAAGCACTGCACACACGGGTAGTGTCTAGCAGCCGCAAGTCTACACAGTGCAGCTCCGTAATAGAAGCTGTCATTTGTTTTGGTGCTGTTGATGCTGGGCTGGAGCAGCAGAGAGGTGGGATGGAAGTGAGGCTGGTTCGTGGCCACTACATGCAGCTTAGAGGGAATCGGATTGTGCACGGGTGCTGTTTCTCCCAAAATCCGTTTGGGGGAGTGACTGCTCACCCTGCACCCCACCTAGCTATGCCTCTGAGCTACAGGAGTAAATATGTGGCATTGACTCTGTGTGGAAACATTAAACATAGCATCTTATTGAAACACAGAGATTATAAATTTCTACATATTTCTTTAATCAGATCTTAATCACATTTGTTAATTAGTCTGTGTACCTATTAATTTGAGATAAATAAAAGCCATACATCCCAAGCAAAGTTGCATTCACTGAGCACCTCTCACTTATATGAAGCATAGAATTGGGAGGGTATTCAGGCAATGCTTATTAAGGTATAAACAGATCTTTAACAATTCAGCGCTCTTGGTCTTTCCCACATATAAAAAATTACAGGGACATACTGCCAGATAAGACATTTCACAAACTAAGACAGAGAAGGTTACTACTTCTACTAATAATCATTTCTATAGCGCTACTAGACGTACGCAGCGCTGTACACATTATATACAGGTACTTTCTCTATCCCTAGGGGGCTCACAATCTAAAGGTTATGTTTACTAAGGTGCGTGAGCGTTTCTAATGCACCCTTAAATTTAAGGCACATTAAACGCTAACGCAACTATATATTTCTATGGGCACATTGGCGTTTAATGCATGTAAACCATTTATGTGCGTTAAAAACGCTACCGCACCCATAACGCACCTTAGTAAACATAGGCGTAAGTTTTTTGTACCTGAGGCAGTGGAGGGTTAGGTGACTTGCCCAAGGTCACAAGGAGCTACAGTGGGAATTGAACCCAGGTTGCCAGGATAAAAGCCCGCTGCACTAACCATTAGGCTACTCCATTTGTCATAGGATGATAAAAGCGTTTAATTTTTAAATTCACACCACACACTAAACAGTTCCCACAAGGGGAATGGCCAAAAAATCTTCCTAGGGCTACCTGAATTAGTTTGAGGGAGTGCATACAGTGCTAATAAATTTTCTTATATGCCACTAAAAGTTCCTTATCATTAAATGCATCTATATTTTGCACTATATATCCTTTGACATAGAATTGTCTGTACATTGGGTTTTAATCATATCTTCTTTATTTCCTTGTCTCTACTATAATAAAAAGCACCTCCAACGTTCTGAAGCTGACTCCGTGGCTTCACTGAAGTGAAGGGTTCGTAAGGTTCGTCAGATTCGTCAGTCTATCACCATCTCTCTCGGCCCCACCCTCGCGTCAAAACGTGATGACGTCGAGGGCAGCGGACCTATCAGAGGCTCGAGGGCAGGGCCAAGAGAGATGGTGACAGACTGACGAATCTGATGAACCTTACGAACCATCCACTTCAGTGAAGCCACGGAGTCAGCTTCACAACATTGCAGGTGCGTTTTATTACACTACACAGCTCCCTAATTTTGCAGTTAAACATTGCAAGATGGCTGGAGTGGGGGAGAGAGGGGGGCAACGACCCTGGAACTGGGAGGGAGGGAGAGAGGGGGGGCAAAGACCTTGGAACTGGGTGGGAGGGGGCGGACCCTGGAACTTGGAGGGGGGCGGCCAGACCCAGGAAATGGGAGGGAGGGGGGTGACCCTGAAACTGGGAGGGAGGGGGAGAGGGCCGACCCTGCAACTGGGAGGGAGGGGGGGAAACTCTGGAACTGTAAGGAGGGGGGGCCCCTGGCACACACTCTCATTCTTACACACACACTCTCGCACCCAGTCTCACTCTCTCTGTCACACACACTCACACATTCACTCTCTCTCTATCAAACACTCACTCTCACACACACTCTGTAAAACACACACACTCCGAGGAAAACCTTGCTAGCGCCCATTTCATTTGTGACAGAAACGGGCCTTTTTTCCTAGTATTCTTATAAATCTCTTCAATCTAACCCAAGTGTTCTCTGAAAACATCTCTCAACTGTCATTCTTGGGCAGCCTCTTGCCAGAAAATGATCACACATTTCTGCTGAGCACAAACATTTTAAATGCGGAAACTGGCTTTATAGTAAGTTGGCGTTCCATGCTGTACTGTGACAGCTGGTGTAATGCAAAACTTTATTGTTATCAGTGGGTTTCCTTTAAATGTCTGTCTCAATTCTTCCCTTCACATTCTTGATTAGGATGTCCAAAAACAGAATTTACTTTTAATAATAAAAAAATCAAACTTTGGGTTAGGATCACACTTGCTTATCCATAAATGAAATCTCAATAGATCATGCTCACTCCCTTTCCACAGAAAAAATATGTGATCAGTGTACCTCCTCTAATTAAAGAGATGGTCTTTAAACTCATATTCTTGTAGAAATCTTTCCTTAAATTGTGCAACATATAAATTAGCTATAGATGAGGCCATAGATGACCCTATCACAATGCCCTTAATTTCTTGGTAAATCTTTTTTTCAAACACAAAATAGGGCTATACTTGCAAGCTGTAGAATAAATTCTGTAGGTATTCTCTTATACCCTTTGCATTTAATTAAAGAACTCTTAACAATTTCTAATGCCTCATCCTGCAGAACAGAAGTGTACAGAGTCTCTCCAGCATATTTTCGAAAGAGAAAGACGCCCATATTTCGACCCAAATCAGGAGATGGGTGCCTTTCTCTCATGGGCGCCCAAATCGGTATAATCGAAAGCCGATTTTGGGTGCCTCCAACTGCAGTCTGCTGTGAGAACAAACAAAGTTGATGGGGGCGTGTCGGAGGCGTGGTGAAGGCGGGACTGGGGCGTGTTTATCGGCTGAGGAGAGATGGGCGCGCTCGGCCGATAATGGAAAAAAGAAGGGCGGCAGAAGCGAGAATTTGGGCTGCTTTTTTTGGACCCTTTTTTTTCACGAACAAGTCCCAAAAAAGTGCCCCAACTGCCCAGCTGACCACCGGAGGGAATCGGGGATGACCTCCCCTGACTCCCCCAGTGGTCACGTCACTAACCCCCTCCCACCAAAAAAAAAAGAACTTTAAAAACTTTTTTTCCCAGCCTGTATGCCAGCCTCAAATGTCATACCCAGCTCCATCACAGCAGTATGCAGGTCCCTGGAGCAGTTGTTAGTGGGTGCAGTGGACTTCAGGCAGGTGGACCCAGGCCCACCCCCACACTTGTGCTGGTAAATGTGAGCCCTCCAAACCGCCCCCAAACCCACTGGACCCACATCTAGGTGGCCCCCTTCACCCATAAGTGCTATGGTAATGGTGTAGAGTTGTGGTGAGTGGGTTTTTTGGGGGGGGGGGGGGATTTGGGGGGCTCAGCACCAAAGGTAAGGGAGCTATGGACTTGGGAGGTATTTTAATTTTTTTTGTTACTTTTTACAAAGTCTCCCCTAGGGTGCCCGGTTGGTGCCCTGGCATGTGAGGGGGACCAGTGCAATACGAATCATGGCCCCTCCCACGGCCAAATGCCTTGGAGTTGTTCGTTTTTGAGCTGGGCGCCTTCGGTTTCCATTATCGCTGAAAACCGATCCCGCCCAGCTCAAATCCGCACAAATCCGATGCATTTGCCCGGCACCAACCATATTATCGAAACAAAAGATGGACGCCCATCTTTTTCGAAAGTACGGTCTGTCCCGCCCCTTCGCGTACCTGTCCTCGGAGATTGGCGCCCATGGAGATGGGCGTTCACGTTCGATTAAGCCCCTCTCTGTGTCCATAGTTACTAAGAATGGCCCCTCCTCACAGATAAGATTTTCCAAAATGCGAATCAGATGGGAGATGTCTTTAACATAAGATGGTATTGCTGGTATTAAAGGACTAAGAAACGTATCAATGAATACTGATAATGGTTCCAAGAATGAGCCAATGCCAGACACAATAGGTCTACTGGGGGACATTCTAAGGACTTATCTTTTGAAGTATATAAATAACTGGTATGACCGGATACTGTTCTTTAAAAAAAAAATAAATCAATATCCTTATTTGTCAGAAAACCTCCAAAAGGGAATCAATCTCTCTCTTAATCCTCTGTGTGTGATCTGAAGTGTGCGGTTTATAAAGGTTTTTATCAGCCAATTGTTCTTCTATATCTTTAATATAATCTGTCCTATTTATAACACCCATTACCCCACCCTTGTCAGCCTGTTTAATGACTACATTTTTGTCATTTTTAGAGATTTAATTGTCTCTTTTTCTCTTTTATTCACATTATAGTACACTCTTTTTCTGCTTTCTTCTAGACGACTAATATCTTTCATTACCAATCTCTCATAAATTTGGATGGCATGATCAGTACAACTTGGAGGAATCCATCTGCTGTCCCTTTTGACAATAGACTTGTCAGTATTACTTCTACTGTTCTTAGAGAAGAAGTCTATAACCTTCAATTTTCTAGTTAATTTAAAAAGGTCAACTCTGGTATTGAATATAATGTGGAGTTGGAGCAAATGTCATACCCTTATCCAAAACAGCATACTCATCTCTGGATAACCGTCTATCAGATAGATTGTACACCCTATCTAAAAGTTGTCTTCGGCAAGTGGTAAGTACATGTTGCTCCAATTGCCCTGATTTCTGTTGTAATTGTTCCAATTGTTTTGGTTTCCATTCTGATTGCTCCAGTTGCCCTTGTTCTCTTTCTGATTGTAACTGTATTTCTCGTTCTGGTAAATTCTTCCTCTCCCTGTCCCTTGATGTTCAGCCAAATGTTATATAGATAGAAGGATAGGAGGTATTAAGGAGCATGGCTTAAATTGAACTCTATATTGTCAATACATGGAACTGAGAGGATAAATCTGTTGTGTAGCTGGGAGTGTCCCGTGGACTGGATTGGAAACCCCTGGTCTATGGTAAAGGGCTAGTTATAAATCTGTCTGAGCCCTCACTTTGATCTGCAACCAACTAAAGAAAGCTGTCCCATCCCCTCCAGAAATCCTGTCCAGGGAGCTACCAAACTGATACTTCCAGTATGCCTGTGTCCTACTTGATACTAGGTTTACTGCTTGGCACACACATTGATGTCCAGAGATTGAAAGCCAGGTATCTAGTTTGGTATCTGAGGTTTACTGGCCTGGTGTTTACCTTTGTTCTCGGAGGTAGACTTGCATTCTTGACATCCACAAGGTTCAAAATGAGGGCAACAACTCCTAAAACTGAAGCCACAGCAAGAAGGTAACGAACATCTAGTAACATCAGAGATCTCCCCATGTTGGCAATTTCCCTGAAAGACACAGAAAGAATTTAAGCTCTAAGAATGACATGGCTGAATTCTATAGACTATTTATAAGCAGACCCTATATTAAATTTTTTCGCAGGATATAACATATTGTGAGGAATATGAGGGTGAGAGGGAGAATGAAGGCACATGGAGGAACGAGGAGGCTCGAGAGGGAGGGAGACTGGGTAGAGAAAGGACAGAGTCTTTTCCCCTGGGGGATTGGAGAAAAGGAAAAGACTACAATTCCCAGCAGCCCCTGAGTAGGTCCCATGGTAGAAACAGGGACTTCAATCCCCAACAGCCCCCAGAGAAGGTCAGGAGAAGGGCAAGAGAAGGGAGTTGGAAAAACCTGTCCCAGAGAGCCAGGATGAGGGAAGGAGTTCTGAACCTGCCCAATCAAGCAAATGGAGAGCAGCTGAGCAATGGGTGTGGGGAGGAACCTATGGACTGACAAGGGGAAGAAAAGGGGGAGGTAGTAGAGCAAGAGGAGTCGATGGAGATTGCTGCTCTGACTAAACTGGAAGGAAAGGAGGTGAAACAGCAGAGGACTGCTTGGGAGGAGAGCCTGGTAAAAGAAGGGAAAAGGTGGCTATCCTACGAGGGGAGCTGAGAGAACAGGTTTACCACTGAAGGGTCATGCGGGTGGTGGTCAGGGTATAATGCTGGTCTGGTTGGGGAGGGACCCTTGCCACTCTCCCTAGGGTGATTTCTTTTGAAAGGGAGACAGGAGGTGTGGTGGTTTTGGGCATAACTGCTATACATGAACTGCAGGGAGTTTGAACCCTTTCTGAACTGCTGTGTTTGGGGAATTGTTTTGCATAACTGCTTACATGAACTGCTGGGGAGTTTGAACCATTTTTGATCTACCGTGTTTGGAGAATTACTTTGTATAACTGCTATACATGAACTGCTGGGAGTTTGAACCCTTTCTGAACTGCTGTGTTTGGGGAATTGTTTTGCCTAACTGCTGACATGAACTGCTGAGGAAGGTTTGAACCCTTTCTGGAGCTCCAGTGTTTGGAGAATTACTTTGCATACCTGCTATACACGAACTGCTGGGAGATTGAGCCCCTTTTGAGCTACTTTGTTTGAAGAATTGCGTTGCATAACTGCTTTATATGAACTGCTGAGATTTTGAACCTTGTGGGGGTTTTTTTTTGTTTTGCTTTGAATACTATGCTGTTGAATTGCTATGCTATGCTATGCTTGAGAAATGCTGTGGTGGGAACTACCTTTGGAGGAGCAGTTGACACAAAGGCATTACAATGAAGTATAATGACCTGACCTTGTGGATTACCATGTGCTCTTTAGCAGTAGATTACAGCACACAGGTTTACTGCCTGATGCAGGAGACTTTTCCAAGAGTCTCCCAGTGGTGGAGACCTTACAATATTCAAACAAAGGCTAATGAAATCACAACATAATCCATTCTATTTCTTTTTTTAACCCTCTAGGTTGAACTGTGTCCCAAATCAGACAGTTAGAGAGCCCGTTGGGATAATCCCTCGACACTCAGCCAAAATTATGTATTTAGATGTAATTTGAAAGTAAGTTTCGTGAAGAGGGTTTAGGTAGGTAACGGGTTGACATTTATATTGCGAGAATTTAAGATCTGAGTTCTGTGCTTTATTATAACTCAGGATTATTAATTTCTCCTGAAGAAGCTAGCCAGTGAAACAGTCTGTGTCAAGGAAGCAAAGAAGTTATTATGTGGCACTTATTGATGACTTTTTACAAGGAACAGCGTATACTATTGGATTTGGCAAACTGCATGATTGACAAGATAAGTCTCTTATTTTTCAGACTATAATTATGTTGGACAACCAGTTTTGTGCAGTGATGGTCTAATAAGTTGTCAATCACCAGCTCGTTTTGGTGACAAGGACACTTTGGTGCTCATTTGCAAATCACATTGACTTACAAAGTTACTTGGAGGCACATTTTCAAAGTATTTATGAGGTCCTTTACAAACACGTGCTAGCGTTTTTAGAGCATGTTAAGTTTTAAAGTGTGCTAAATGCTAGAGACACCCATATATTCCTATGGGTGTCTCTAGCATGCGCTAAAAATGCTTGTGTGCCTTTGTAAAAGGACCCTTTTTACATAGAGGTGCATTTTCAAAGCACGTACACTTACAAAGTTCCATAGTAACCTTTTACAAAGCAGCGTGGGCTTACCGCTCAGTAAAAATGAAGTACTGCCGGGTTACAGGAATGCCAAAAGATCATCCCGCACATTCCTTAATCTTCACTTCCATAACTGGAAAACACCTACTTGAGCACACAGCTATGGAACGCATTGCCTCGCAACTTAAAAACGATTTACGAACTAATGAACTTCCGCAAACTACTGAAGACCCATCTCTTTAACAAGGCATACCACAAAGACCAACCAATGTGAATATACACAACTACTCCACATTTATTCTGAATTGTCTTATAATACTTGCTTGTTATACTATTATCATGTTTTTTCTTCATCATGCTGCCCAAGATCCTTCTGTAACACTAAATGTCTATTTTCTAATATATGTCCACCATTCATGATGTATTGTAAGCCACATTGAGCCTGCAAAGAAGTGGGAAAATGTGGGATACAAATGCAATAAATAAAATAAATAAAATATTACTTCCCACCCCCAGTGTGCTGTCATATCCTGTGCTACATAAATATATTTATTTTTGTAGCGCCAGTGCGTACCCTGCTTCACTTGCCGCACGGCCATTTCTTTAAAAAAAAAAAAAAGAAAAGAAAGACCTACCTATTACCTGCTGCAGTAAAAGGGGCCCTTGGCACTCGTCAAAAACACACGCTGATGCCAGCGCTGGCCCCCCTTTTACCGTGCTTTGAAAATCAGCCCCATAGTAACCTATGGAATTTTGTTGTCTATCAGGCTTATTTTCGAAAGAGAAGGGCGCCCATCTTCCGACACGAATCGGGAGATGGGCGTCCTTCTCTCAGGGTCACCCAAATCGGCATAATTGAACGCCGATTTTGGCATCCTCAACTGCTTTCCATCGCGGGGATGACCAAAGTTCACGGGGGCGTGTCGACACCGTAGCGAAGGCGGGACTGGGCCGTGAATAAGAGATGGGCGTCCTCGGACGATAATGGAAAAAAGAAGGGCGTCCCTGACGAGCACTTGGCCAACTTTACTTGGTCCATTTTTTTCTTGCGACCAAGCCATGAAAAGGTGCCCGAACTGACCAGATGACCACCGGAGGGTATCGGAGATGACCTCCCCTTACTCCCCAAGTAGTCACCAAACCCCCTCCCACCCTAAAAAAAAACTTTACAAATATTTTTTGCCAGCCTCAAATGTCATACCCAGCTCCATTACAGCAGTATGCAAGTCCCTGGAGCAGTTTTAGTGGGTACAGTGCACTTCAGCCAGGCGGACCCAGGCCCATCTCCCCTCTACCTATTACACTTGTGGTGGCAAATGTGAGCCCTCCAAAACCCACCCGAAACCCACTGTACCCACATGTAGGTGCCCCCCTTCATGCCTTAGGGCTATGGTAGTGGTGTACAGTTGCAGGTACATAAGTACATAAGTAATGCCACACTGGGAAAAGACCAAGGGTCCATCGAGTCTAGCATCCTGTCCACGACAGTGGCCAATCCAGGCCAAGGGCACCTGGCAAACTTCCCAAACGTACAAACATTCTATACATGTTATTCCTGGAATTGTGGATTTTTCCCAAGTCCATTTAGTAGCGGTTTATGGACTTGTCCTTTAGGAAACCGTCTAACTCCTTTTTAAACTCTGCCAAGCTAACCGCCTTCACCACGTTCTCCGGCAACGAATTCCAGAGTTTAATTACGCGTTGGGTGAAGAAAGATTTTCTCCGATTTGTTTTAAATTTACTACACTGTAGTTTCATCGCATGCCTCCTAGTCCTAGTACTTTTGGAAAGCGTGAACAGTCGCTTCACATCCACCTGTTCCACTCCACTCATTATTTTATATACCTCTATCATGTCTCCCCTCAGCCGTCTCATCTCCAAGCTGAAAAGCCCTAGCCTCCTTAGTCTTTCTTCATAGGTAAGTCGTCCCATCCCCGCTATCATTTTAGTCGCCCTTCGCTGCACCTTTCTTGAGGTGCAGCAATCAGAATTGAACACAATACTCAAGGTGCGGTCGCACCATGGAGCGATGTAATGGCATTATAACATCCTCACACCTGTTTTCCATACCTTTCCTAATAATACCCAACATTCTATTCGCTTTCCGAGCCGCAGCAGCACACTGAGCAGAAGGTTTCAGTGTATTATCGACGACGACACCCAGATCCCTTTCTTGGTCCGTAACTCCTAACGTGGAACCTTGCATGACGTAGCTATAATTCGGGTTCTTTTTTCCCACATGCATCACCTTGCACTTGCTTACATTAAACGTCATCTGCCATTTAGACACCCAGTCTCCCAGTCTCGTAAGGTCCTTCTGAAATTTTTCACAATCCTGTCGCGAGTTAACGACTTTGAATAACTTTGTGTAATCAGCAAATTTAATTACCTCGCTAGTTACTCCCATCTCTAAATCATTTATAAATATATTAAAAAGCAGCAGTCCTAGCACTGACCCCTGAGGAACCCCACTAACTACCCTTCTCCATTGTGAATACTGCCCATTTAACCCCACTCTCTGTTTCCTATCCTTCAACCAGTTTTTAATCCACAACAGGACTTGTCCTCCTATCCCATGACCCTCCAATTTCCACTGTAGCCTTTCAAGAGATACCTTGTCAAACGCCTTTTGAAAATCCAGATACACAATATCAACCAGCTCCCCTTTGTCCACATGTTTGTTTACTCCTTCAAAGAATTGAAGTAAATTAGTCAGGCAAGATTTCCCCACACAAAAGCCATACTGACTCGGTCTCAGTAATCCATGTCCTCGGATGTGCTCTGTAATTTTGTTTTTAATAATAGCCTCTACCATTTTCCCCGGCACCGACGTCAGACTCACCGGTCTATAATTTCCCGGATCTCCCCTGGAACCTTTTTTAAAAATTGGCGTTACATTGGCCACTCTCCGACTCGTCCGCTTGAAATATCATTTCCGACACTGGTATCCCACCCAAATCTTCCTCGGTGACGACTGAAGCAAAGAATTCATTCAATCTCTCCGCTATGTCTTTGTCTTCCTTGATCACCCCTTTTACCCCTCGGTCATCTAGCGGCCCAACCGATTCTTTTGCCGGCTTCCTGCTTTTAATATACCAAAAAAATTTTTTACTATGCTTTTTTGCCTCTAATGCTATCTTTTTTTCGTAATCCCTCTTGGCCTTCTTTATCTGCGCCTTGCATTTGCTTTGACACTCCTTATGCTGTTTCTTGTTATTTTCAGACGGTTCCTTCTTCCATTTTCTGAAGGCATTTCTTTTAGCCCTAATAGCTTCCTTCACCTCACTTTTCAACCAGGCCGGCTGTCTTTTAGACTTCCGTCTTTCTTTTCTAATTTGCGGAATATGTTTGGCCTGGGCCTCCAGGATGGTATTTTTGAACAGCGTCCATGCCTGTTGTACAGTTTTTACCCTCTCAGTTGTCCCCCTAAGTTTTTTTTCCACCGTTCTTCTCATTTTATCATAGTCTCCTTTTTTAAAGTTAAACGCTAACGTATTTGACTTCCTGTGTATAGTTACTTCAAGGTCGATATCAAAACTGATCATATTATGATCACTGTTATCAAGCAGCCCCAGTACCATAACGTCCCTCACCAGATCATGCGCTCCACTAAGGACCAAGTCTAGAATTTTTCCTTCTCTCGTCGGCTTCTGCACCAGCTGCTCCATAAAGCTGTCCTTGATTTCATCAAGGAATTGTACCTCTCTAGCGTGTCCCGATGTTACATTTACCCAGTCTATATTTGGATAATTGAAGTCATCCAACAACAAATAATAGCGGATCAAATCATGAAAGTGCAAAGAGTGAATTGATCATAAATGGAGGACAGGACCTCAGACAGGTGACAACATAATCTTGATCTTATATAATAAGATTACATATAATGCCACCATATTCTAATCATACGTCCCCGCCAACCTCCTTCCACAGTGTTCACATGAATTAAATGTGTAAATATATAATACAAAAAAGCAGCCAAAATACAAAGCAAGGCTACTTAGCTTTGTTGTAGCTTAAACTAAGGGCCTCCCCAACGGTCCCATTTCGCCGGGTCAAGCTTCATCAGGGGAAGGACGCCCAACTGCACGCCATTGCTTGATTACTAGCTCAATCCCGGTATGCCGACAATCCAGCAGCTCACAAGGGAAGTCACCCATTATTATCACATTGCCCATTTTGTTTGCGTCTCTGATTTCTTTTATCATTTCTGCGTCTACCTGCTCATCCTGGCGAGGCGGATGGTAGTACACTCCTATCACCATCCTTGTCCCTTTTATACATGGAATTTCAACCCACAATGATTCAAGGGTGTGATTTGTGTCCTGCTGAATTTGTAATCTATCTGAGTCAAGGCTCTCGTTAATATACAGTGCTACCCCTCCACCAGGCCGGTCCACCCTATCACTACGATATACTTTGTACCCCGGTATGACAGTGTCCCACTGGTTATCCTCCTTACACCAGGTCTCAGTAATGCCTATTATATCCAATTTTTCATTAACTGCAATATATTCCAACTCTCCCATCTTATTTCTTAGACTCCTAGCATTTACATAAAGACATTTCAAAGTATGTTTGTTGTTCCTATTTGCATGATGCTTAGTACTAGACACTACTGATTTGTCATCTTTTGTCTGATCTTTAGTTGTATTTAAGGGCACCTGGCCTACCACGGTCTGTTGTGCAATCTCACTATCCAGAAACCCTATCTTCCCTGTTTGTGAGGTATCTTTGCAAGATACCTTATCCCGAACCATGCGCTTTTGAGCGACTGTCGGCCTTCCCCCCATTTCTAGTTTAAAAGCTGCTCTATCTCCTTTTTAAATGCCGACACCAGCAGCCTGGTCCCACCCTGGTTAAGGTGGAGCCCATCCTTTCGGAATAGGCCCCCCCTTCCCCAGATGTTGCCCAGTTCCTAACAAATCTAAAACCCTCCTCCCTCCACCATTGTCTCATCCACGCATTGAGACTCCGGAGCTCTGCCTGTCTCTTGGGCTCTGAGAGTGGAACAGGTAGCATTTCAGAAAATGATACCCTAGAGGATCTGGATTTGAGCTTTCTACCTAAGAGCCTAAATTTGGCTTCCAGAACCTCTCTCCCACATTTTCCTACGTCATTAGTGCCCACATGTACCAAGACAGCGGACTCCTCCCCAGCACTATCTAGAATCCTATCTAGGTGACGCGTGAGGTCCGCCACCTTCGCACCAGGCAGGCAAGTCACCAGGCCCGTCCACCAGCCACCCAGCTATCTTTATGCCTAATGATCGAATCACCAACTACAACAGCTGTCCTAACCTTTCCCTCCCGGGCAGCACTTGGAGACATATCCTCAGTGCGAGAGGATACCACATCCTCTGGTGGGCAGGTCCTGGCTACAGGAGTACTTCCTCCTCCACCAGGGTGATGCTCTCCTTCTAGGACACCTCCCTCCTCCAGGGTAGCACAAGGACTACCAGACTGGAGGTGGGACTTCTCTACAACATCCCTGTAGGTCTCCTCTATGTACCTCTCTGTCTCCCTCAGCTCCACCAAGTCTGCTACTCTAGCCTCAAGAGAACGGACACGTTCTCTAAGAGCTAGGAGCTCTTTGCATCAGGTAGTGGGTTTTGGGGGCGGAGGGGCTCAGCGCCCAAGGTAAAGGAGCTATGCACCTGGGCGCAATTTATGAAGTCCACTGCAGTGCCCCCTAGGGTGCCCGGTTGGTGTCCTGGCATGTCAGGGAGACCAATACACTACGAATTCTGGATCCTCCCACGACCAAAGGGCTTGGATTTGGTCGTTTTTGAGATGGGCGTCCTCGGTTTCCATTATGGCCGAAAACCGGGGACGACCATCTTTAAGGTCAACCATCTCAACATTTAGGTCGACCATCTCTAAGGTCGAACTAAATGTTGAGATTTGGGCGTCCCCGACCGTATTATCGAAACGAAAGATGAACGCCCATCTTGTTTCGATAATACGGGTTTCCCCGCCCCTTCACGGGGCCGTCCTGCGAGGACGCCCTCATGAAAACTTGGGCGCCCCGTTCGATTATGCCCCGCTACATTTTGAAAATGAGCCTCATAATCTGAGCACAAAACAAAAAATGTTTACATTTTCTCTAAAAAATTGCCATTTTACCACTAGTTTATATTGAAATTTGATGTGTTATGATATAATCTCCTATGTAATTTATTAAGAGAAGATTTTGTATGGAGATTGGGTTTTCAAATATATTCCAATTTTTTTATTAAGTGTTTGAGCAAAAATTGGCAGCCAAGCAGGGAAGGAGGAAAGGGCTGGTCCCTCGAGCCTACTGTATCTTGTACGCTCATAGAAATTGCTCAAAAATAGCTGTGTGCGAATAAGTAGCCTAGGACCAGGCTGAGTCCCAGGGTAGAGAATGACATGGGGACGAGGACAGATCCCACGAGGATGAGGATAAACTTTGTCCCCGTGTCACTTTCTACTTTGAACCTGTAAATGAACCGGACTGTTATTTATGTTTGATTGATGCAGACAACGGTGTTTTTATTTTTTGGGAAAAACAAGCAAATATGCTGGCCACAGCTAGCAAAATTTGCATGGGGGATCCTGTACATCCTGCTACCAGCACATCTTCTAAGAAGACATCTACCATTGCAGGAGGGACTGTTGAAGACAGGAGAGCTAGACTGAATCCTGAGATTGTTGATGACTTTTATTCATCCACAGATTAAAAAATCATAACAGTGCTTCATAGGGCATATTTCTTCCCTCTAAGGCATACAGAACGGGTTCTATTTTGTACCCCTGGACAATTTAACAGGGTGGATTATGATTCCTTGGGGTAGTAGAAGTCAGCTATTGTTGGGGTTGGAAGGGCAGAGGGTGGTGGTTTTCACGGAGAGAGTAGTGGATGCTTGGAATGCCCTCCCGCGGGAGGTGGTGGAAATGAAAACGGTAACGGAATTCAAACATGTGTGGGATAAACATAAAGGAATCCTGTTCAGAAGGAATGGATCCTCGGGAGCTTAGCCGAGATTGGGTGGCAGAGCCGATAGTGGGAGGCGGGGCTGGTGGTTGGGAGGTGGGGATAGTGCTCGGCAGACTTATGCGGTCTGTGCCAGAGCCGGTGGTGGGAGGCGGGGCTGGTGGTTGGGAGGCGGGGATAGTGCTGGGCAGACTTATATGGTCTGTGCCAGAGCCGGTGGTGGGAGGCGCGACTGGTGGTTGGGAGGTGGGGATAGTGCTGGGCAGACTTATATGGTCTGTGCCAGAGCCGGTGGTGGGAGGCGCGACTGGTGGTTGGGAGGCGGGGATAGTGCTAGGCAGACTTATACGGTCTGTGCCAGAGCCGGTGGTGGGAGGCGGGGCTGGTGGTTGGGAGGCGGTCATAGTGCTGGGCAGACTCATATGGTCTGTGCCAGAGCCGGTGGTGGGAGGCGGGACTGGTGGTTGAGAGGCGGGGATAGTGCTGGGCAGACTTATATGGTTTGTGCCCTGAAGAGGACAGGTACAAATCAAAGTAGGGTATACACAAAAAAAAAAAGTAGCACATATGAGTTTATCTTGTTGGGCAGACTGGATGGACTGTGCAGGTCTTTTTCTGCCATCATCTACTATGTTACTATGTGATGGTGGTGGTGGTGGTGGAAGGGTTATTATAGCTGCTAGTTGATGTTATTGCATTCTATTTGTAATTTATACACAACAATTGCTCAGCATATTGTTCCTTTTTATACTTTAATGAAAAGATCTAAATATAAAATCATATATGTTTGAGGCTTCTGCAGATGAGAACAGAGCCCACGATGGGGCGGGGACAGAACCTGCAGGGACTGGGCAGGGACAGAGACAGGGCCTGTGGGGATGGAGACAGGGCCTGCAGGGATGGGGTGGGCACGGAGACAGAACCCACAGAGATGGGGCAGGAATGGGGACAAATTTTGTCCCTGTGTCATTCTCTATCCCAGGGAAACTAGGATTCAAATCCCACTTATTCCGCTGAGACATCTTGGGAGCTTCTGGAAGTCACATTAGCCCTCACTGCCTCAGGCTTATATATAAGCCTTCTGAGAGATATTTCTTGGTTCAGGTTTGGATAGGTGAGTAGTTAAATACCAGTTCAAATCTAGTCCTTTCCTAATGCTGTGCTAAGCACAGATACCTTAATGTCAATTCACAGGTTCTCCTCTCCAGCCTTTCAAAAAGTCCTCAGTGCAGCCAATATATACAAATTGGCAGTTGATAGATTCAAATGTATACACATATATCTAATTAATATGCACTGACAATATTCTAAAAAGCAAGCCCTTTGGGGGCCTCCAGTGAACTCCTCATGTAGTGGTTTGGTTTGACCAAGTCTTTAGACAATCAACTATCTCATTCTAAACTGGCCCTATACAAGCAATTTTTGATTAATAGTTGCTTCAACCACTTAAGTTCCCCAGAAGAAAAGAGAAAGTTACAAAAATGTCCTTGCTGACACCTGTATGATAGTCAGACAGAGGAAACCTTGGTAATATTATTAGCCTCTGTAAAACTCTTCAACCTTTAGAAACACCAAATTTTTGGCTAAAATGCAAAAATAGTGTCTTGGATCTGAGCTGATGTTAGTCCCTTTTGGCTGACATTGAGAACCTGTACAAATACAGAGGGTTAACACCCTGCCATCTGACCCTACAGAGGACATCATTAGCCTTATTTTCGAAAGTGATGGGCGCCCAGATTTCGACCCAAATCGGGAACTGAAAAACGAGCTTGCGGAGCTACTGCTAGTGATATGCAACTTATCCTTAAAATCGAGCGTGGTACCGGAAGATTGGAAGGTGGCCAATGTAACGCCCATTTTTAAAAAAGGCTCCAGGGGAGATCCGGGAAATTATAGACCGGTGAGTCTGACGTCGGTGCCGGGGAAAATGGTAGAGGCTATTATTAAAAACAAAATTACAGAGCACATCCGAGGACATGGATTACTGAGACCGAGTCAGCATGGCTTTTGTGTGGGGAAATCTTGCCTGACCAATTTACTTCAATTCTTTGAAGGAGTGAACAAACATGTGGACAAAGGGGAGTCGGTTGATATTGTGTATCTGGATTTTCAAAAGGCGTTTGACAAGGTACCTCATGAAAGGCTACAGAGGAAATTGGAGGGTCATGGGATAGGAGGAAATGTCCTATTGTGGATTAAAAACTGGTTGAAGGATAGGAAACAGAGAGTGGGGTTAAATGGGCAGTATTCACAATGGAGAAGGGTAGTTAGTGGGGTTCCTCAGGGGTCCGTGCTAGGACCGCTGCTTTTTAATATATTTATAAATGATTTAGAGATGGGAGTAACTAGCAAGGTAATTAAATTTGCTGATGACACAAAGTTATTCAAAGTCGTTAAATCGCGACAGGATTGTGAAAAATTACAAGAGGACCTTACGAGACTGGGAGACTGGGCAGCTAAATGGCAGATGATGTTTAATGTGAGCAAGTGCAAGGTGATGCATGTGGGAAAAAAGAACCCGAATTATAGCTACGTCATGCAAGGTTCCACGTTAGGAGTTACGGACCAAGAAAGGGATCTGGGTGTCGTCGTCGATAACACACTGAAACCTTCTGCTCAATGTGCTGCTGCGGCTAAGAAAGCGAATAGAATGTTGGGTATTATTAGGAAAGGTATGGAAAACAGGTGTGAGGATGTTATAATGCCATTGTATCGCTCCATGGTGCGACCGCACCTTGAGTATTGTGTTCAATTCTGGTCGCCGCATCTCAAGAAAGATATAGTAGAATTGGAAAAGGTGCAGCGAAGGGCGACTAAAATGATAGCGGGGATGGGACGACTTCCCTATGAAGAAAGACTAAGGAGGCTAGGGCTATACAGCTTGGAGAAGAGACGGCTGAGGGGAGACATGATAGAGGTATATAAAATAATGAGTGGAGTGGAACAGGTGGATGTGAAGCGTCTGTTCACGCTTTCCAAAAATACTAGGACTAGGGGGCATGCGATGAAACTACAGTATAGTAAATTTAAAACAAATCGGAGAAAATTTTTCTTCACCCAACGTGTAATTAAACTCTGGAATTCGTTGCCGGAGAAAGTGGTGAAGGCGGTTAGCTTAGCAGAGTTTAAAAAGGGGTTGGACGGATTCCTAAAGGACAAGTCCATAAACCGCTACTAAACGGACTTGGAAAAATCCAAAATTCCAGGAATAACATGTATAGAATGTTTGTACGTTTGGGAAGCTTGCCAGGTGCCCTTGGCCTGGATTGGCCGCTGTCGTGGACAGGATGCTGGGCTCGATGGACCCTTGGTCTTTTCCCAGTATGGCATTACTTATGTACTTATGTACTTATCTCACAAAGGCACCCAAATCGGTATAATCGACAGCCGATTTTGGGCATCTTCAATTGCACTCCGTCGCGGGAACAAACAAAGTTGACGGGGGCGTGTTGGAGGCGTGGTGAAGGAGAGACTGGGGTGTGTTTATCAGCCGAGGAGAGATGGGCACCTTCAGCCGAAAATCAAAAAAAGAAAGGCATTTTTAGCGCAAATTTAGGTCACTTTTTTTTTTACCCTTTTTTTTCACGAACAAGTCCCAAAAAAAGTGCCCTAAATGACCAGATGACCACCGGAGGGAATTGGGGATCCCCACCCCTGACTCCCCCAGTGGTCACTAACCCCCTCCCACAAAAAAAACAACAACTTTAACAACTTTTTTTTCCAGACTCTATGCCACCCTCAAATGCCATACCCAGTTCCATCACAGCAGTATGCAGGTCCCTGGAGCAGTTGTTAGTGGGTGCAGTGCACTTCAGGCAGGTGGACCCAGGCCCATTCCCCCCTCCCCCCACCTATTACACTTGTGGTGGTAAATGGGAGGCCTCCAAACCGCCCCCAAAACCCACTGTACCCACTTGTAGGTGCCCCCCTTCAGCCATAAGAGCTATGGTAATGGTGTAGAGTTGTGGGCAGTGGGTTTTGGTTGGGATTTGAAGGGCTCAGCACCCAAAGGAAGGGAGCTATGGGCTTGGGAGGTATTTGACTTTTTTTTTAATTGTTACAAGTGCCCCCTAGGGTGCTCGGTTGGTGTCCTGGCATGTGAGGGGGACCAGTGCACTACGAATCCTGGCCCCTCCCACGACCAAAGGGCTTGGATTTGTTCGTTTTTGAGTTGGGCGCCTTTGGTTTCCATTATCTCTGAAAAACAAAACCGCCCAGCTCAAATCCGCACAAATCCGATGCATTTGCCAGGCACAAACCGTATTATCGAAAAAAAAAGATGGGCGGCCATTTTTTTTTTTAAAATACAGTCTGTCCCGCCCCTTCACGTACCCGTTCTCGGACATAGATGCCCATGGAGATGGGCGTTCGTGTTCGATTATGCCCCTCCACGGTGCTACAATCACAGCCAAAGCAGGGAAATGAAAGCTTCTAGGGAGAAAAGTTTAATTTGTTTCCTACTTTGTTAGAATTCCATTTTTTTTAAGTTTCACTATACAGTATGCCAGACCCTTCCAAACCCAACAACAGACCCCTCCAGCCACTTGATGGTGGAGGGGAGGATTGTGTGCTGCTAGGAAAGTTATCCCAAGATCCTGACTCTTGATGTTTCTAAATTAGAGCCACAGATTAGGGATCTATGGAGCCCTTTTTCTAAAGCATAGCATGCGCTAAACGCTATCGTGATTTTGAAAGCCCATGCATAGTATTAGCTGTAGTCAATTCTACTGCCTAAACATTTATTTATTCATTTCTGTATTGGGATTTATTAACTGCCTTTATTTATTTAGGGTCCTTTTACCAAACTGCACTAAAAATGGTATTAGCGCATCCTGACATGGGTCATTCATGCGCACTAAGGCCATTTTTACTACATGGGTAAAATGGCTGCCTTTCCTATTTTTTAAAATTAATGGCTGCATGCTAATTTTCCCATTAGAATGTGGCCATTAGTGCATGAACCCCTACTGGAACCTATTTTGTGGGCAGTAAGGGCGCATGCACTAATCACGTGCTAATCGGTTAGCTCGTGGCAGTGTATTTGCGCTATCCGATTAGCACAGAACATGCCTAGTCTCTGTCCCTCGACCCACCCCAGTGCTAAAAAATAAATCTATTTTTTAGCACTTGGAAGGCGTGTACTGATCACAAAATTACAACAGGATGCCTGAACATGCCCCATGGTAAGGCTATTTTTTGATATAGTAAGCATGCATTAGTGCTTACCGCAGCTTAGTAAAAGGACCCCTTATTTTGTTTGGTTGTTTAACAATTGTAGACACCCTCTTCTTAGAAAACTCAATCAAGATGGTGCACAATAATCAAAAGCCATAGATAATCACAATAAAATTAGAATAAAATCAGTTAAACAGAAACAGGAACTGCTTTAACCCTTTTCTAAACAATAGCAAAGGTAGCATAGTTTTTAATAACAAATAACTTTTTCCACCATTCATCTGCCAGTGCTATGAAAGCTTTCCTTCACCAGGCCTCCTTCTTCATTACCTCTTTACCAGAATACGCTAACCACAGCTATACTGAATAGCATATTTTACTATTCAGCCGAATACAAATAATGAAAAATATTATTTGGCCGAATACAAACACTGAATATGAATAAAAGAAGCAAGTGTTTATTTCAGTTAGATTTAGCACAGTAGAGCCCTGGATTATTCGTATAAAAATTTAAATCACGGAGGGATCACGTGATGCCATGCTTGAGGGAAGATGCTAGTCTGAATTCCTCCGGGCCCCCAGGCAAATCCCCTGAATTTTAAAGCGCATCGGACCTCGCAAAACCCTAAAATGGATCACTCAAGGAAAACGGAATGCTTATAGGACTAATTGGTCTGTTCAGAAGGCAGACTATGGCACGAGAGTGGCTCACAAAGAAATCTTGAGGCAAACCCACGGAGGACAAAATCGTGGTGCCCTCGAGCTCAGCTGGCCCGATTTCATCAGCGTGGATCACAGAGATCATCTCAAAAATGACGGTGGTCCTGGAAGATCTACTGGAGCGACGTTTAACCCCCATCGATTCTAAATTGGAGCGCTTACAAGCCCAAACGGAAGAACTTTCTAAAGATTGTATGGCCTTCCAGACCCGAACGGCTGCAGTTGAAGATAGGGTCACTGTTGTGGAGGAAACGCAGGGTGCTTTACATAAAAAAATATCTGAGCTGGAAGGCAAATTGAAGGATCTAGAAAACAGATCGCGACGGAACAATCTGCATCAGGTGGGTCTTCCGGAATCTATACCAGACGAAAACTTATTAGGCTTCCTGGAACAGAGGTTCTCCAAAGAGTTCCAGCTATCAGCTATTAATAGCCCGTTGCAGATTGAACGTACCCACAGACTGGGACTGAGGCTACCTGCGCAACACAAGCCCAGAGTGGTTATCCTCTGGGTTCTGAACTCTGCTCACAAAAGGGTGATTTTACAGGCCTTATGTGCAGGGAAGACACTGCATCATGATAACCAGAAAATCCTTTGTTTTCATTATTACTCAGCAGAAGTGGCAGTGCAGCATAGAGCCTTCGCCCCCATTTGTTCCAAACTGTTTTCTTTTAAAATAAAGTTCGCCTTGATATATCCGGCTACTCTCAAAATCACCCACAAAGGCTCGACTCAGTCTTATACCACTGTGAAGGACGCTCGCACATTCCTTGCACACTTGGAGGGAATCGAGGCGGAGAGATTGGGGGAGACATGATCATACAACGTACACGGCTCATTGAAAGTCTGTCTCTCTTTAGATACCCTGATATAGCAGAGGAGATCTACAGTAATGACACATAGAATTTTTTTTTCTTCTCCCTCTGGGTACGGGCATTAATCTAATTGCTATGGCAGCAATAATGTTCAGGACGAGAACAGAGTCAGCACCTTGAGAGTGTAATGCAGGTTATGGGGCCACCTTGCTAAGGTTTGCCGCCTGGAGTGTAGAGGGCGGCAGAAACCCAACTTGAACTATGCAATATAAACCTTTTTTTTAAATGGACTTTGGGGTTCCGCAGTTTTTGAAACATGGGGAGTTGATTGGCACAGCTCTTTATGCGTTCTTTGAACCCTGAACTATTGACAATTAGATGCTTTACGATGTGGACTACAAGAAATTCTTTTGTATGGTTCGCAACCTGGTATGCATCAGATGGCAGGATTGGGGTTTTGACCTTTGGTTTACATAGATGTGTTTTTTTGGGGGGGGGAAGGTGCGATGTATTATTATTGACTTTTGTTCTGTCTTTTGACAGCCTTGCCTAAGTTACAGTGGAACCCTGGAATGGGTTAATGTTTGTTATTATTTCACTGCTAGGTCATGTGAACTAGGCATTGTGTGTAGTGTAGTTTCTCCGAAGACAGCAGGCTGCATATTCTCACAAGTGGGTGACGTCACGTCGGCCCCGGAGGATTTCAAAGCAAAATCTATCAATAGAAATCAAACAAAATAAAACATGGAAAAGAAAATAAGATGATACCTTTTTTATTGGACATAACTTAATACATTTCTTGATTAGCTTTCGAAGGTTGCCCTTCTTCGTCAGATTGGAAATAAGCAAATGTGCTAGCTGACAGTGTATATAAGTGATAACATTCAAGCATTACTATGACAGTCTGACAGGGTGGGAGGATGGGGGTGGGTAGGAAGTATGCATGGGGACATCAAAGCATATCATTGATATTCTAACAGGGTGGGTGTGGATAGGTGAGGGGAGGGTGATCAACAGAGACATACAGCTTTATGGTTTATAATGGGCTAGGAACCCCAGATCCTTGTTAAGTCCTTTCTGTTGGGTGTTAAAATATTCAATCATTCTGACTTCAAAGGTCTTACGTTCTTGTATGGTTTTAAAGTTACCTTTGAGGATTCTCACTGTGAAGTCACTGGTGCAGTGTCCTGGTCCTGTAAAATGTTGCCCAACAGGCGTGGGAACCCTGCTGGCACCAGTATTGTTTATATGATGTCTATGTAAATTGAATCTTGTCTTAAGCATCTGGACTGTTTCTCCAATATAGCATCCTTCATTACATTTTTTACACTGAATGATATATACCACATTGGAAGATGAGCAAGTGAAAGATCCCTTTATGTTGAATATCTTTCCTTTGTGGATGACTTTGGGGTCCTGTGAAATATTTTGGCATAGTTTGCAACTGGATAAATTACAGGGAAGTGTGCCCTTCTGTTCCTTTTCAGTCTGTGAAGGAAGTTTACTTCTGATTAGCTTGTGTTTTAAATTGGGTGGCTGTCGGAAGGAGGAGGCAATATTCTTGGAGATTATTTTGGGGTTGTAGCCCTTCTGTTTGAAGGATTCAGTCAGGGTTTTAAGGTGTCTGTCTCTGTCCCCTGGGTCAGAGCAGATACGGTGGTATCTTGTGGCTTGGCTGTAAATGATGGATCTTTTTGTATGTGAAGGATGGAAGCTGGAGTTGTGGAGATAGCTACATCTGTCTGTGGGTTTCTTGTATACAGATGTTTGTATACAGCCATCACTGATTGAGACCGTGGTGTCCAAAAAATTGACTTTTTCTGGGGAGTAGTTAATTTTGAATCTGATTGTAGGATGGTATGTATTGAATGCAGAATAAAATTGTTTCAAACAGAAGGGCTACAACCCCAAAATAATCTCCAAGAATATTGCCTCCTCCCTCAAAACACCCAGGGAGAATCTGCTACAGTACAAAAAGAAAAAATCCACAGACAGAATCCTGCTTGTAGTGACATACAATCCAGAGCTGGAAAAACTGAGGAAAATCATAAGAGATCTACAACCTATACTCCAGGAGGATGAATTACTGAAAGAGATATTCCCATCCCCACCAGTACTGGCCTTCCGACAGCCACCCAATTTAAAACACAAGCTAATCAGAAGTAAACTTCCTTCACAGACTGAAAAGGAACAGAAGGGCACACTTCCCTGTAATTTATCCAGTTGCAAACTATGCCAAAATATTTCACAGGACCCCAAAGTCATCCACAAAGGAAAGATATTCAACATAAAGGGATCTTTCACTTGCTCATCTTCCAATGTGGTATATATCATTCAGTGTAAAAAATGTAATGAAGGATGCTATATTGGAGAAACAGGCCAGATGCTTAAGACAAGATTCAATTTACATAGACATCATATAAACAATACTGGTGCCAGCAGGGTTCCC
The DNA here is from genome assembly GCF_901765095.1 of Microcaecilia unicolor. Lineage (NCBI taxonomy): Eukaryota > Metazoa > Chordata > Amphibia > Gymnophiona > Siphonopidae > Microcaecilia > Microcaecilia unicolor. The sequence goes on from NC_044036.1 coordinate 234,981,589, forward strand.
ACGCCTGTTGGGCAACATTTTACAGGACCAGGAGGACACTGCACCAGTGACTTCACAGTGAGAATCCTCAAAGGTAACTTTAAAACCATACAAGAACGTAAGACCTTTGAAGTCAGAATGATTGAATATTTTAACACCCAACAGAAAGGACTTAACAAGGATCTGGGGTTCCTAGCCCATTATAAACCATAAAGCTGTATGTCTCTGTTGATCACCCTCCCCTCACCTATCCACACCCACCCTGTTAGAATATCAATGATATGCTTTGATGTCCCCATGCATACTTCCTACCCACCCCCATCCTCCCACCCTGTCAGACTGTCATAGTAATGCTTGAATGTTATCACTTATATACACTGTCAGCTAGGACTTCCGGTGACGTCATGACCGTGAGGGGTTGAAGGAAAAAGATCTCTCCGGCTTCAATCCCCCCTCCGCATGATCAGCTCACAAACCGCGATCTAAAAACGAAATTCGCCACAGCCTGAAACGGCAGAGAGGCCGGCAACGTACACTTTAACTTAATTGGCGGCGTAATGGCAGCGAAAAATGTACATAAAGATAAGCTCCGTGGTAGAGGAGCAGAAGACAAGATGGCGCCGCCCGCAAGTCCGCCGGGCCCAACAGTGTCATCGGCTTGGATCGCCGAAATAATCTCAGAAATGTCCTCAGTGTTAGAAGCTATGTTGGATCGCCGGCTTTCCCCCATAAATACTAACCTGGAAAAGGTAAAAGAACAGCTCACGGATCTTTCTCGGGATTGTGCAGGCTTTCAAACACGTGTGAGTGAAATTGAGGATAGAGTAACGGAGGTGGAGACAATACAAGAAATAACTCAAAAAAAGCTGCAGGCGATGGAGGAAAAGATTGAGGACTTAGAAAACAGGTCCAGGAGAAATAATATCCGAGTGGTGGGCCTGCCAGAAACGTTACCCGAACGGGGCTTGGAGGTTTTTTTGGCACGCTGGTTTGCCAGTGAACTACAATACCCAGAAGCCTCGGGGCCGATACAAATAGAACGGGCTCACCGCATCGGGATGAAAATGACTGGCACCAATAAGCCAAGAGTGGTAATTCTAAAATTTTTGAACTATGCGCAAAAACAAGAAGTGATGAAGTTGCTGAGAGCTGGGAAAGCATTGGAGTATGAAGGAATCCCAGTAAGATGTTTCCAAGATTATTCAGCAGGGGTAGCAACACGGAGGAGACAGTTTTCGGAGGTTTGCTCAACGCTATTCCAAAAGAAAATAAGATTTGCACTACAATACCCTGCCAAATTGCGGGTCACGCATAATGGTATTACTAAGACATATGAGACGGCAGGGGCGGCTAAAGAATTTCTACAACAGCTGGGAACATTATCTTCAGATGCAAGTTGAACAGCATAGAAAGAGAACACTCTGAGAACACTGAGTAATGTCATACAGAGAGGTCAGCGGAGACCTGATTGGTCAAGATATGACACTACAGTAATCTCCCAGCCAAGAACAAAGATGGACCAATTATAGTAGCAGAAAGCTTGGCAAGAAGGCTGCAGTTGGAAAGTTAAGGTCCTATGGTTTGTGAGTTAGACTTGAATGTTGATTTTTTTTTTTTTTTTTTTTTTTTTTTTTTTTGCTGTTAATTAAGACACTATATGGCAGACATGGCCTGTGGGTGAACCGATTTGAACCCCTGGTAAGAGGGGGGAGACCCTGTAAGTGTCTGCTCAGCTTGACAAGAAAGTTATGTTTTATGTTTATTGTAACAATGTATAATGCGGAGGGGGGAGGGAGAGACGTAAGGAAGTTAAGGTCCTAATTGGTGGACCTGAGAATAAGGGATATAGGGTTTGGGGGGGGGGAGGGAAGAGGGATGCAAGCAGGGCACAAGTCTTAACTAGTAAGGATGTAGAACATAACAATGAAGTTGACACAGTGGAGGTGCAAGTGGGGGGGGGGCAGAGGCTGGGATGTCCCCCTCGAGTACAACAGTGGACATTTATGGAGAAAGGCACACACTTTCAAATCCAAGAATAGTAAGAATACTAACGTGGAATGTAGGCGGAGTTAATTCGCCAATCAAACGTTCTAAGATTTTACAGCAATTAAATAGGCAAAGGGCGGACATAGCACTCTTGCAGGAGACGCATCTGAACCAGATTGAACATGCCAAGCTCAGCACCTGGTGGGTCGGGGATTGTATAGCAGCAAATGCACAAGGTAAAAAGGGAGGAGTAGCGATACTAATTAGAAAAGGCATAGCCTCTGTAATTAATCCACTTCTGATTGATACTGAAGGCCGCTATGTTATATTGGAAGTGGTAGTTGGGAGACAGAAACTGCTTATCTGTAATGTTTATGCTCCAAATAGATATGATCGGAAGTTTTATCAAACTCTGATAAACTTTTTGCTTAGGCAACCGCACGCAGCTATAGTGCTGGGGGGTGATTTAAATGCAACTTGGGACCCCTCTCTGGACAGATCAGCCCCGGAGACGGCCTCTTCATGTTATAATAATAGAGGCCTCTTACAGTTGAGCCAGATGTTGGGCCTGGTTGATGTGTGGCGGGTGCTGCACCCAGGTGAGAAAGACTATACACACCTGTCGCGGGCCCACTCCACTCAGTCGAGAATTGACTATATTCTGACATCACGTCAGATGTTTGGGGAAGTGACAACAGCGGAGATAGGACCGTACATGGTGTCGGACCACGCCTGGGTTAAGATAGAATGGATACCAAGCGGTACAACTCCACAGGAATACAAATGGCAATTTCCCCTGGAGTTCAGTTCAGATCCAATGCTTAAAGGCAGGTTACAAGCTTGCTGGGCGGAATATAGTACTCATAATCAAGAACACATAGAAGACCCAGTCTTGTTTTGGGAAGCGGCTAAGGCGGTTCTTAGAGGCGAAGTGATAAGTCATGCACACTTTGTGAGGAAGACACGAGATAGAAACATCTTGCGTTTGAGTACCCAACTTTGTAAGACACGGAAGAGATATGGGGAGACACACGCGATAGGTGATAAACAACAAGTGCTGGAACTTCAGACCGCCCTAAATGTACTTTTGCAAGAAAGGGCACACAAGTCACAGTTATACTATAGATATATGCTCTATAAACATGGTAATAAAACAGGCAAGTTGATGTCAAAAATAATTAGCCCCCGGGGAGGGACAAAGAATATTTTGGCACTGAGACAAAGGGGGGGAGGGCTCCACACATCAGACAAAGCAATATGTGAAACTTTTCGGGCCTTTTATCAAGAGCTGTACGCTTCCCCAGAGGAAGACGGTCTGCTAAACCAGATGTATTTAGAAAATCTGGCTCTACCAAAGCTTACAATACAAGAGCTGGATAGTCTCAATCAATTAATTACTGAAGATGAAGTCAGTTTGGTTATTGCTCACAGCCCACGACTAAAAGCCCCGGGACCAGATGGGTTAAGGGGAGAATTCTATAAATTAATGGAAGGAGGGGTTATACCTGCAATTACTAGATTTTTGAACCAAGTGATAGAGAGACAAAGGTTACCCCCAGACTTGAATAGGGCTCAAATAATAGTTTTGTTGAAACCGGGGAGGGACCCTCTAGAGCCGACATCGTACCGGCCTATCTCCCTGTTAAATTATGATACCAAGTTATTGGCAAAAATCTTGGCTAATAGATTGGCGAGGCTGCTCCCAAGGTTGATTCATGAAAGTCAAGTAGGATTTGTGGGAGGTAGAGCTGTGAGTAAGAACTTGAGAGCAATATTGACATCACTAGAACACAGCTCGCAGGCGAAGGTAGCATCATTGCTGATCAGCTTTGATGCGGAAAAGGCCTTTGATAAGGTTCACTGGAAGTTTCTTTTTGACACGTTGGAACAATATGGATTTTCAGGGAGATTTGTTGAGGCAATACATGCTTTATATGCCAACCCATGTGCCACCCTGAGAGTAAACGGGATAGAATCGGAAAGTTTCTGTATTAGGAGGGGCACGAGGCAGGGGTGCCCATTGTCCCCTCTTCTCTTTGTTTTGGTTTTAGATCCCCTTATTAGAGACATCATGGCAAACCCTTTGATCCGGGGAGTTGGCTTAGGGACACACATGTTTAAGATTGCAGCATTTGCGGATGACATTTTGGTACATCTCACAAACCCAAGGGAATCCTTAGATACGTTATTGGAAACCTTCCGTGAATATGGCGACTACTCAGGTTTCCGTATTAATCTAGACAAGTCAGAAGCGCTGGCTTCGCCAGAGGTGAACCAGAGGGACTGGGCTCCCGAATTTCCGTTGAGATGGGCCAGAGAGTCCTTTAAATACTTAGGAATCCGACTCACAATGAATACATTAGATTTATATCAGTTGAATGTTAAAATCTTACTGGAATATACAAAAACTAAATTGGACTCTTGGATGAGTCTGCCACTGTCATTAATGGGACGGATACATGTAGTACAAATGGTGTTGTTCCGCGCTGGTTGTACGTTCTTCAAACTTTACCCATACGTCTATTGCGAGTTGATTTGAAGCGGATGATGCGCCTTTTCAGTAGATTTTGTTGGGCAGGCAAAAAGCCTAAAGTTAGCCAAAATCAGTTAATAGGGAGCTGGAGACAGGGGGGAATGGGTATCCCGGATGTGTTCCTATATAATCAGGCGTGTTTGCTGCGCCACTTAGTAGATGTGGTGAATGCCACGCAGTATTATACACCTATGGGCTTGGAGGAAGCTTTTTTTGCTCCCTATGATATATTAGCATTGCTCCACTTACCTCGAAGTCAGCTCCCCTCTAAACTTAAAAAAAGTATCATACTACAACCCCTTCGGGAGGCGTGGCAGTGGTGGATGCGGCAAATGGGGGGCCAACCACACGTTACAGATCAAATCCCAATCGTAGGCAATCCTGTTTTTGAGGCAGGGATAGATAACCCGACATTTGGCAGGTGGCAAGGGCTGGGCATCACAAGATTGGAACACCTATTGTTGGACAATGGGGAAATGATAACATTTGACGCTCTTCAAGATAAAGTGGGATCAGCTTGGGGTAATAGATTTGCCTATGCACAGGTCCGACACTATGTGAAGTCCTTGAGCCAAATATCCCTGAGAGGGCGGATGGGAGAGCTGCTAAGGGTTTTCATTGAGGAGTTGCAGATAGAGAAACAGTCTGTATCAGCACTGTATGGGGCACTGGCTAGGCGTAGGCCTCAGAGGCAATACGTTGATCTTAAGCGAAAATGGGAACAAGATATGGGGATCTCCCTGGCAACATGGGATGTGTCAGCTACCTTGAAGGGCATACGGGCGTTGGTAACAGATGAGAGGCTGAGGGAGTGTGGTTATAGAGTGGCCTTACGGGGGTATATGTCTAGAACACAACTGGCTCATATGTTGGGGCCGGACAACTCGGGATGCTCTAAATGCGGAGGGGGTCCCAGCTCGTTATATCATGCATTGTGGCAATGCCCCAAGGTGCGCATGTTTTGGCAGAGGGTAAGAGGGTTTTTGATTCGATTGGGGAACAGAGTTCAAGGAACGGAGCGGCAGTTTCTGTTGGATCAACCAAGAGCGTTTGCCCCATTGGGAGCCCCCGCTATAATGCTATGCAGAAAGCTGAGCTTGGTAGCGCGAAAATGCATTATGCAATACTGGGTCTCATCGGAAGGGCCAGCTTACTGGCATTGGCGCAATCAGGTGCATCTCCTGGCCTCTTGGGAGGCTAGGGATTCAAAACGATCGCCTAAACGTAGAGTGCGATTTCTGCAGATTTGGGAACCATACCTGCAAATGCTTAGTCCAAGGGGACGTAGTCTGCTTGTTAATGCCTGATAAATAGTAGAATAATAGAGAGTACAGATAGCCTGGAGTAGTTCATTTAATCTAAAGTGGAATTCTGCTTGCAAGGGGGGGAGGTATTGGGTGGGGGGTTGGAGGGGTTGAGTGAGACGTAAATGGCTAAGCTTGGCAGTGATCTAGAGCTTTGATGTTTAGTTACTGATATTTTGTGATAAGCACTATTTTACCTAATGAAGTATTCAAGAGTATGATATTAGGAACAAGAGTCACTCAAAACCTATTGTTAGCATGGGCCAAGGAATTGTCAAGAGGGGAGGGGGAAGGGGGGAAAAAATGGGGATGAAAAGTGTTTGGCGAAGTTGAATATGTTGTAAAAATGCTGTTTTGTATTTCAAACAATGTTATATGCATATTCTACATTACTTTGTATTGTGAGAATTGTTAATAAAACAGTTTAAACATACACTGTCAGCTAGCACATTTGCTTATTTCCGATCTGACGAAGAAGGGCAACCTTCGAAAGCTAATCAAGAAATGTATTAAGTTATGTCCAATAAAAAAGGTATCATCTTATTTTCTTTTCCATGTTTTATTTTGTTTGATTTCTATTGATAACCTTAAGAGTGGACTAACACGGCTACCACACTCCTCTACTTAAAAAGCAAAATCTAAAAATCTCTTTTATGGCGTTCCATCGCGTGAGCGATCGCACTGCGCATGTGCGCACACATCTTCCCGCTCGCTGTGCGGACACACCCCTCAGTTCTTCTTTTTCCGCGACTGAGGAGACACGGAGTTCGTTAGTGCTTCGTGTTTTCTTCAGGTCCTCGGAGTTAAATCTCTTTTTTATTTTACCCTTTTGGGTGTTCTTTATTTTTTCATTTGTCTTTCTCATGGCAGGCTCATTGTGGCTTACATATACAGGTACTTTTTGTACCTGGGGCAAGGAAAGGTTAAGTAATTGCCAGAGTCACAAGGGGCTGTGCCTGAAATGAGAATCAAAACTTATAAGTTTTTCTTTATAAGTTTCTTTTTTTCTTTTTTCTTATTAAACAAGACAAAGTAAAACAAGCCCACATTTTAGGATCCATTTGTTAAAGTCCCAAAATTCTTTAAAACTTAACAAATGGCTCTCGAGAGCTGTGAGAGCCTGTTCCAGCACACCACTGTCTTTAAGCCTTGTACCCGCTGCAACCGGATGCATTGAGTGAGTCTCCACCCCCCTCGGCGCCTCCTGCTTTGCAGGTCATTCGGGCGCATCGGCGGATGTGCCTTGGGCCGGATCATCTCCCTGAGAAGTGCAAGTAGTGTCTCAAAGACGAGACGTATGCTACTTGCCAGGGATGCCCAAAGGAGATCAATTTTTGAGTCCGATAGAGACCGATGCACGCTGGGTACAGTGATGCATCGAGTGGGTCTCCACCTGCCTCGGCGCCTCCTGCTTGGCAGGTCATTCGGGCGCATCAGCGGACGTCGGTACCATCGGTGCCCAGAGCTTTGCTCCCTCTGTTATGGAGGTATCCGGGCATCAGACATCAGTCGGTGCCGAGAGCGTTGCTCCCTCTGTTATGGAGGTATCCTGGCATCGGACGTCGGTACCATCGGTACATCGGTACCAGATGTCATGGGTACCATCGGTACCAGGTATCATGGGTACCATCGGTACCAGGTATCATGGGCACCATCGGTACCGGGTATCATGGGTACCATCGGTACCAGGTATCATCGGTACCATGGGTACCATCGGTACCGGGTATCATGGGTACCATCGGTACCAGGTATCATCGGTACCATGGGTACCATCAGTATCAGGTATCATGGATACCATCGGTACATGGGTACCATCGATACCAGATATCATGACTATCATCGGTACCAGGTACCATCAGTACCATGGGTACCATTGGTACCAGGTATCATGGGCACCATCGGTACCGGGTATCATGGGTACCATCGGTACCATGTGTACCATCGGTACCATCGGTGCCATCGGTATCGGGTATCATGGGTACCATCGGTACCAGATGTCATGGGTGCCATCGGTACCGGGTATCATGGGTACCATCGGTACCGGGTATCATGTCATCGGTACCATGTGTACCATCGGTACCGTTGGTGCCATGAGTATTATCGGTACCATCGGTCCCATATCTGTTATGGACACGCAAGTCATCTGGCAGTCTGGTTTCGATTCCCCAGCATTTCCAGATTCTGCCCTCGGCTTCGGTACCATGGGTACCATCGGATGCCATTGGTGCTAGCGCCTCCTGCGGCATCTAGCTTTTCACCTGGGATTAGATCTCCTTCACCGATGCTGCCTCCGGTATTGGTGTTCACCTACTGGGTCGATTCTCCTTCACTGGAGTCGTCTGGAGAGTCAACTTCTCGACCCTGTTGTAGAGGTTACCGCGCCTCCATGTCGGACGGGTTTGGATCTGAGCTGCTCTGTTTGAGTAGTTAGCTCAATTCAATGATGGCTCATCTGATGAACATGAAGGTCATGGGGTTTTCTCTGCTGAGAATTCTCTAGATCTTCTATCTGTCTCGACACATTACAGTGGAGATTGTGAATCAGCCCAAGGCCCCAGATGCTCGAGGTTCTGGACTATCCATCTTCACCTAAGTCTTCTGCCCCATGATACAAGAAGACTGAATCCCTCTATCGGATCCACGGGGAACCCAGTTGCATTAGGCCTCAGTTACCTCATGATTCTGCGGTGGTGGATTCTGCTCTCAGAACAGATAGGAGTTCTAAGAACTTGCTTCGGCGCCCCCGGGGCCAGAGCATACATCCTTAGCCTCTTTTGGGAGAATGGCGTACCAGGCTGGCATGATCGCGTCCAAAATCAAGTCCTGCCAGATCTTTACGAGCATTCCCACCGGAGTAGGCTAAACCTTTTCACCAGGTGGTCAGGTAGCACACGGTGTGTCGCAGGTTCCTGTCCAGGGGCATTTTCGACACTTGTAATGTAACATCTAGACTTCTGCTCTGGGTATAGTGATGCGCAGACTCTCATGACTGTGTGCCTCTCACCTGGAGGAGGGGACTCAGCAGAAAATTGTAGATATTCTGTGCATACACTTCCTCATCTCGGAAGTTCTTTAAAGAGAAGAGTAGTTTTCCTTGTGCCTTAAGGGATCGTACGTATACTCCTACTTCTCGACAGCCGGTTCAGGCTATGCCACAGCACGCTCGTTCTAGTCAACGGCGTGCACCTAATCAGGCCTCTGCAGCTATTCCGCAAAAACCAGGGAGGGGTTTTTGACTGGCTCCAATTCAGCATAGCCACCATAAAAAAAAAAAAAAAAATGTCCGTACCGGCCAATCTGCCTGTCGGGGGGAAGTTTAAAGTTTCTCCACCAAAGGTGACTTCTTGTAACCTCCAACCGGTGGGTTTTTCAAATAGTCCGGTTAGGATACATTCTCAATCTGGAATCAAACCCTCCACATTGCTCATTGGGAGCTTAATCCTTTAGCTTCCATTACAAGTGGGTACTTGCAGAGGAACTCTCTGCCTTTCTCAGCGCCAATGCAGTCGAGCCCATTCCACCAGGGCAAGAAGGGTTGAGATTCTATTCCAGGTGCTTCCTTGTGGGTTGCGTCCCATCATAGACATAAGGGTCTAAACAGATATTTGGTTCAGGATGCTTTCCATGGGCATCCTTCTTCCCATACTTCAGGAAAACGATTGGTTATGCTCTCTGGACTTACAGGATACTTATACCCAGTTTGCGTCCAGAGTATGTTTTTCCTAGTGCCTGGCTGTTGTTGCAGCGTATCTTCATGGACTGGGAGTGCATATGTTCCCTTAACACGATGATTGCCCGTCTCAACAGATTACAGTACAGTAAATATTGAGACTTCTAGGCACATGGCTTCCACAGTTCACGTAACTCCCATAGCACTTTTATACATGACATCCGCTCAGTGCATCCTAGCTTCCCAGTGGTATCAAGTTCAGGGTATCTAGAGGATGTGACCCAACTGTTCACCAGTTTTCGGAATTCCCTTCAGAGGTGGTCAATTCTCTCCATTTTGATTCTGAGGTGTCCCGTCCAACTTCCTCTGTCACAAAAGCTGCTGACGAAGGTTGCATCCCTCCTGGCTATCCAACCAAATTATTTTAATTCAACCAAACAATCGGGTTGTGATGTACTCAATAACAAAGGAGTACTGGATCTTGCCCTTTGAGTCAGGATGCCATGCAGATGTAGCGGTGGGCCCGCCAACGCGGCATGTTTTCTCCAAGCCACTTATCTAGTTGGCGTAAACAGCAGTCTGGTCGACAGGCTGAGCAGGATAATGCTACAGTCATGGTTGTTGAGCATGGCTGTAGCTCGAGAGATCTTCCGGAAGTGAGATACCCCCTCAGTGGATCTTTTTGCTACTTAGTCCAATCACAAAGTCCCTCAGTTCTGTTCCAGGCTGCAGGTTCACGGCAGGCTAGCATTGGATGCCTTTCTCCTTCATTGGGGGACAGGCTTTCTGTATGCGTATCCTCCCATACCTCTGGTGGAAAAGACTTTGCTGATTCTCAAGCAAGATTGTGGAGCCATGATTCTGATCGCTCCCTTCTAGCAGCGTCAGATATGGTTCCCTCTTCTTCTGGAGTTGGAATGTTTTCCAGCTCTCATTACGCAGAACGAGGGGGCACTTCTACATCCCAACCTCCAATCTCTGGCTCACACGGTCTGGATGTTGAGAGTGTGGGTTTCGTTGAGTCTTCCAGAGAGTGTCTCCCGAGTCTTGCTTGCTTCCAGAAAAGATTCCACAAAGAGGTGTTATTCTTTTTCATGGAAGAGGTTTGCCGTCTGGTGTGACAGCAAGGCCCTAGATCCTGCCTCTTGTCTTATAGAGACCTTGCTTGAGTTCTTTCTACACCTGTCTGAGTCTGGTCTCAAGACCAACTCTGTCAGTGTTCATCTTCGTGCAATAAGAGCTTATCATCAACGTGTAGAAGGTTAGCCTTTAGCTGTCCACTTCATGAGAGGTTTACTTCTCCCCCAATATTGAGAGAATTCCTTGTATGTGTCTAGGGGGGGTTATTTCTGTTGGGCTTAGCACCCCCAATAATTTTGAAAGTTGGCTCTTATGCTTCGGTCAAAGCCCCTATCACTCCTTATCCAGTATCTTGGGGTCTCAATGTCGTTTTCATCCAGCTGCTGCAAGCTCAATTCGGGCCACTGGATTCCTGCCATCTGAAGTATTGGACCTGGAAGGTCGTTTTCCTTGGTGGCTGTTCCTTCAACTCGTAAGGTCGGTGAGCTTCAGACTCTAGTAGCTCAAGCGCCTTACCTTACTTCTCATCTTAACAGAGTAGTTCTCCGCATGCAGCCAAAGTTCTTACTGGCACTGGTATCAGAGTACCATCTGATCCAGTCAATTGTCTTGCCAACATTCTTTCTCCCTCATCTTACAAGCCCTGGCGAAAGCAAGCTGCGCACTTTTTACATGGAGCGGACGAGCTCCCTCAGACAGTCCGCCCAGTTGTTTATTTCTTTTAATGCCAGTTGCTGTCGGAACTTTCTTCTTGGCTAGCAGATTGCATCTCCTTCGTTTTTGTCCAAGCTGGACTGACTCTAGAGGGCCATGTCACGGCTCACAAAATTAGAGCCATGGCTGAGTCGGTTGCTCATCTAAGATCAGTCACTATTGAAGAGATCTGCAAGGCTGCGGTGTGGTCATCAGTCCACACATTCACATTTCACTACTGCCTTCAGCAGGATAGCCGACGCGACAGTCGGTTTGGGCAGTCGGGGCTGCAGAACTTATTTGGGGTTTAGAATCCAACTGCAACCCTCCTAGGCCCATTTTTGTTCTGTTCCAGGCTACACTCATTTAGATGTTTCTTCTTTTCAGGTCAATTTTTATTCTGGCCTCGCCGTTGCGAGACTCAATTGACCACTGTTTGTTGTGTTGTGTAAGCCTGGAAGCTAGGGATACCCCACTTGTGAGAATATCAGCCTGCTTGTCTTCGGAGAAAGAGTAGTTACTTACCTGTAACAGGTGTTCTCCGAAGACAGCAGGCTGCATATTCTCACAAACCCTCCCACCTCCCCTTTTGGAGTTGTCTCCTTCATCTTTTGGATTTAACTGAGGGGTGTGTCCACACAGCGAGCGGGAAGATGTGTGCGCACATGCACAGTGCGATCGCTCGCGCAACGGAACGCCGTAAAAGAGATTTTTAGATTTTGCTTTGAAATCCTCCAGGGCCGACGTGACGTCACCCACTTGTGAGAATATGCAGCCTGCTGTCTTCGGAGAACACCTGTTACAGGTAAGTAACTACTCTTTATGGTAATGCAACCACTCTTGACAAGCTCTGTTTCTATTGGTCTTTACCTTCTCCTCTGGGCTTGTTTGTGCCCTACTTTCTAGCCCTCTCTCTTGCTCCCTCTCTATGATTCTGTATCCATTTTACTTTAGTCAGCTCATGTCCTGTTAAACGCTCTGAAGAGAACTTGGTTTTTTACCTTGGACATATCTTTATGTTAAGATATAACATTTCCAGCAGACCAGCTCTGATCCTCTCCTGTAAACTCAGCTGTGTTTTTTCACCTGCTCAGCAAAGCTGGGTTTCTCAGATTTCTGTCTCCATCCACTGAAGCAACTGTCAGAATCACAAAGTCTCTGTGCCAAGAGGCAATCTTCTGAACTGCTGGCTGTGAGTACTTTGTTGTGTTATTCAATAAAGAAAATATCAGAAAAGAAAGAGACTTCAGGTGTGCTGGTATGTCAAGTTTAACTGCAAGATACTGAGACTTTCAGGTAACAGGTCTTAGGAGACTTGTACAGTAAAAAAAAACAAACATAAATTTGAATAGTTATAAAGAAAGTTCAGCAGAACAAGTCTTCTGAATTGCACTCAGTCAAACCAGAAAGCTGAGCTTGTGAAGAAGCAGACTGTAAAAGTTTATCATACCAGAAAGGAGAAGCCAGTAAACTGCTTGTATTGTTCTGGACATTGACTGAAAGCTATGTTTGAGCTGTAGATGCATTTATTAGAGGTTGAGTTTATGAAGAGACTGAAAAGTTAAGGAAGATTGAATCCAGTTAAGTGACTGTTACTGAAGTTTCTGAATCTGTCTCAGGCTGGGTATTCTCCGAGATTTTGTCTGGAAGAGGACAAAGGCTGGGACGCCCCCCCCCCCCCTGGAAGAGGACAAAGGCTGGGACACCCCCCCCCCCCCCCTCCACATTTTGTAAAGTAGCAAAAGTTGAGATAGATGCCACATTCTTAGCTTTGTCATGGTAACTTTGGTGACTTGGAATGTAGGGGGGATAAGTTCACCAGTAAAAAGGTCTAAAATTTTACAACACTTACACAGAAATAAAATTGATATTGCCCTGCTACAGGCAACCTACCTTAATGCTGTGGAACATGCCAAGTTAAAAACCTGGTGGGTAAGAGACTGTTTGGCAGCGGCAGCCCAGGGGAAGAGGGGTGGCTAACTTGTTTAGAAGGGGAGTGGTGGAGGGGGTGCAGATCATAAAGGCAGACCCTGCTGGCCATTTTATCTTGGTCAAAGCTATTATTAATCATCACACTGTTTATATATGCAACCTCTATACCCCAAATCAGTATGACAAAAAATTCTATCAAACTGTGATTAAGCTATTAGTTTCAAACAAGCACACTCCTTTGGTGGTGGTGGGGGGAGACTTCAATGCAGTGTGGGACCCTAATATGGATAGGTCTAAGCCGGGACATCCCTCATCCTACCATGCTAATAAGGGTTTACTCCAGTTGAGTCACTTACTGGACCTTGTTGATATATGGCGGGAGCTACATCCCTCAGACAAAGATTACACTCATTTATCTCGGGCGCACTCGACCCAGGCATGCATAGATTATTTGGTGGTATCTAGGGGGGAGTTTGGCAGAGTAAGAAAAATGGACATAGGACCATATGCCATATCAGATCACGCATGGGTATGGATGGATTGGGCTTGGGGGCAACCTAAATCTCAATGTGGCCACTGGATGTTCCCCCTTGACTTGTATAAAGATCCTATGTTTCGGGAGAGGATGTTGGGAATCTTACAAAGCAACGAATGTGGAGCATGAGGTAAAACCAATATTGTATTGGGAAGCAGCAAAAGCGGTACTATGGGAGAAATAATAAGTTATTCCCATTATGTCCGCACTGCCCGAGACAGAGAAATTTTGAGACTGGGAGCACTGCTTCGTCGCGCTACGCAGCATTATGGGATCTCCTATGCGGGGGCGCACCGTCAGCAATTATTGGACTATCAAATGGTGTTGAATACGCTTCTACACCAGAGGGCCCTTAAATCACAGCTGTATTACTGATATTGGCTCCATAGGCATGGTAATAAAGCGGGACGTCTGCTGGGAAGGTTGATTTGTCCCAGAGGGAGTCCTCATAAAATTCTCACACTCCACAATGATAGGGGACGTGGAGGGGCATAATCGAAAGGGCGTCCAAGTACGCAATAGGACGTCCTTACGAAAACGTCAAAAATCAGGCATGTATAATCGGAAAATAGTATGAGCGTTTTTAGATAATCGATTATCCCTGTAGCAAAACCACCAAATGAGGAGCGCATAAGCGTGACTAAATTGGGCGCCCTAACACGTTCGATTATCGCAGGTGCAAACGACCAAATCAGAAAGTTTGTAAAAGAATGTACATAAGTGTCCCGCAAGTACAGTACATGCTGTTCTGGACATCCAGGTACGGGAAAATATGAGGAACGTTTATACGCGTCAACTAAAGAATGATCATGCTGCTCCATCGAATATTCCTCATATGTGCCCTTTCTGGATGTCCGGAACTGCATGCAGCTATATGCATATTGTGTATATGTGAAAAGGGTCGGGTCCTTCATACTCATCTATATAAGGCAAGTTCCACACGCATAACAACCAGGCATGCACGTCAAAGACGTCTATGCTTACGACGGCATCCACGTGCTGATAGGGCCATATATGGGATGGTCATCCATATATGGAGCTGTGCACGAAACGATGTCCATCACGCAAGGACGTCTATATAAGGCACTTGTTTTCCAACACCTGAAAAAATGGCGCACCGACGTGAGCCAAACTTCGGCCACGAAGAAAGCCTGCTGCTGGTGCAGCTATGCCTAAGGCACCGCCATCGGCTATTTATCAGCCACCACCACCTGCCCCCCAGGCTCCAGGCCATGAGAGCCTGGTCCCGCATTAGGGACAGGCTTGAAAGGTAAGTGTTTGGCTCACACACACCCCCTCCTGTACCTACACATATAACAGCTCCGTCATCAATGTAACCAGTAACTGGAGTGTGCATGCAAGGATAATGAGTACTATGGGTACATACACAATCACTAATAAAATGTATGTTCTTGAAAGGACGACCATTCCCACATCCCTACAATAATGTATTTCCTTATTTAATTATTTCTTGCCTGTGAACCCCACATTTTCCCACCCCTTTTTGCAGACTCTATGTGGCTTACAACACATTGGAATAGTGGAAACATTATACCAATTAAACGTATACTATACTTGATAACAGGGTAATGATAACACATATAAAGTAGTTTTACAAGCATAAATTATAATGCATACAAACGGTACTTTCTGGCCTCATGGCCACCTCTATGGCATCATCTGCATAGGAGCCAACTCAGTGGCTGCTGTGGGTGCTTGAGCACCCCCAATATAGAATAAATGCCTTGTATGGATCCAGGGAGGGGTGATCTCCACTGGGGGTAGCACCCCCAAAAATTGTACAAAGGTGGCTTCTATGAATGTGGACCAATGGAGGTGATCCCCCCCCAACAGTGTTGACCCTCTCTCTGCTACTTGAATAACAAATGAATGTGTGTGCAGAGGCCAAGAGGGACCATCCCCTGACTCCTGCTCTACAAACTTATATCTTACAGACGCTTCGGCGTTCACCGGGACCTCGAGTCCCTACGGAGGAGGTTCTGCCGTGTGAGGCGGGAGAGGCCAGAGCTCATCTGGGCAGTGCGACGGCACCTCAGGGCTTGCCGTAAGTATTCAAAAACAGGACACCTGTACTGATTTGTAAATATATTTATTGATTAATGCAAATGTCCTGTACAATATGTGGCTAGTAGCCAACTAATAAGTAATAACATATTTGTTGGTCAAGGGTGCAGGTTGCAGGTGCCCTCCCATGACTGTGGCTGCAACTTCCAACGACCCCCCCCCCCCCTCCCCAGATGAATGAGATGACATGCCTCACTTTAGTCTCCCCCTTTCTGGGGTGGGTGGATAGTGTGTCCTGGTAGACCTGACTGAGGCCCTACTTTTACTGGATGTCATGGCCTCCCTCACATAAAAGTAATGTGCTAAATACACTTCCCACCGCCCCCCCCCCTTAAAAACAACAAAAACAGGTCACCAAACCCTCGTCGCATCTCACAATGCAAACATGCTGGTCCCCAATGAGTGTGGTGTGCCAACATGTCCTGTGTGTTTTGTGTCAGTGCAGCTTCCAGGGTTCCCTGTCATGTCATCTGATGCATCTCAGTGCCCCATGGGTATAGGCCATGCCTCCTCACACCTTCCCCCATCCCCTGGCTCAGGCCACCCAGCTACTGCACTATGCAAGCCATGTTGCATGTGCTCATCTCATCCATACTCTGTTTACATACACAAGGCTCCAGCACCAGCAGGAGGAGCAGGCTGACGAGGAGGGCCACCTGCAGGAGGAGGAGCCAGGCCAGGAGGAGGAATCGGAGGAGGCAGGCCAGGAGGGGCACCTGGAGGAGGAGGAGCCAGGCCAGGAGGCCCATCGGGAGGAGGAGGAGGAGGACTCGGAGGAGGGGGTCCTCATCATTGATGAGGACATTCAGGAGGACCCCTCCCCACCTGCAGCTCCGTCTGAGCCATCTCCCTCCCCTCGGCCATCTCCATCCCGAGGCAGCTCCATCGCCTCAGGCAGCGCCATCGCCTGGGCCACCTCCATCCCCTGGGCCATCATCTGGGTCCCCTGGGCCACCTCCAGCCCTTGGCCCTGCGACTGTTGTGCACCTCCTGCAGCACCTGGTAGATGGCCAGAACCAGGTGCTGCAGGAGCTACGAGTCATACGGCAGGGTAATGAGCAGCTGCAGGGCCCACTTAGGGTGGTCCTGCTGCTGCTCATTACCCTGCTACAGAGGGCCTTGATTAGAGGCCGTGGCCACCCGTCCTAGACGGGGGGGAGGGGGAGGGGGAGGGGAGGGGAGGAGGTGACAGTGTGTATTTTGGGGGGGTTGTTGAGTGGGTGGGGTGTTTGTATGTTGGGGGGAGAAAATGTTGGGGGGGGGTTGGGGGGGATATGTAGGGGTGTTGGGGAATTTTTGTTGGGGGGGGAATTTGTAGGGGTGGGTGTGGGGGGAATATGTTGGGGTCTGTACATAAAGATTATTTTTCACATTTTAACTAACAGTGTGTGCGTCGTGCATTACATATAACCACATGGTGCTGCTGATGTGAGAGGAGGCAGCAATATGCATTGCATGAAATGTGAAGTGTGAATGAGAAAGCTGATGCATGTCTGTGATAATGGTGCCCATACAGAAGCCCACCTGTTTATTCCAATCTCCATGGCCCTATGTGCAGGGGGGTGGGCCGTGAAGGCTGGATGGCTATTTACTGTTGAGGGACACAAATGGCCATCCAGCCTCTCTCCCTCCCCCTTACCATACAGCCCCACAGCACGGAGTGGCATTAATAATAGATTTGTTGTCTAGCACTTGTGATCTGCCAAGTACACTCTTGCACATAACCCTAGGAAGCACATACATGATGTGTCCTCAGTGTGATCACCAGACACCCTTACCCACAAGCATACCAAATTGGTGGTGGGGGGGCCCACCAAGGACCTACAAACAGCTGCCTCATCTTTTCACATTCTATGCATCTGCAATGGTATATAGTGCTGAGGAGAAAAGGGAAAACAATGGCAAAACCATTAGATGGAGGCTTTCTGCATCACAGTTGCAATATAATACAAGAGTTACAGAAGGGCACAAATAAATATGGTGTTCATTATTTGGTG
Source organism: Microcaecilia unicolor (assembly GCF_901765095.1). Taxonomy (NCBI): domain Eukaryota; kingdom Metazoa; phylum Chordata; class Amphibia; order Gymnophiona; family Siphonopidae; genus Microcaecilia; species Microcaecilia unicolor. The sequence continues at coordinate 234,999,383 of NC_044036.1, forward strand.
TTTGCTCACACCTTTTTTAAGTAGGAGGTCAAGGTGACCTACATTCCAGGTCTTTCCCAGGAGGACTGTAAGTTTGTACCTGAGCCAATGGAGGGTTAAGTGGCTCGCTGTAGATCACAAGGGGCAGGAGTGGGAATTGAACCGTGAACCTTGTGATTACAAGGCTGGTGATCTAACCACTAGGCCACAGCAGCCATCAGGTTGTAGCTACCTGCAGGTAATTTGGGTTTGGACCTATTACCACAAACTCTCTCCCTCACCATGTCTTAAGGGCTCAGTAGGCACTACCTGTGGACACCTTGAAACTAGTTTACAGCCTACATGTTAGAAATGTTGTTGTTCTAGAACTATGGAGTTTTGTAGGACTGTGTTCAATACTGGGCTAAAAACATGATTAGCCTATATAGATCCCCCTCCCTCTCCTATCAAAAGTGAGAATGGGTGGCTATTTCATAAATGGGGACTGGGGTTCAGCACACAAACAAAGGATTGAACCTACTGGGAACCAATACAGCAGCTGCAACAGCTGGCCCACAGCATTGAGGACCTGGCAGAACCACACAGTACGGGGCTGATGGCCTCCAACCAGTGCACAGGAACCTGCAGAAAAGAAAGCTAAGACATGACTGCAGACTACATACAGTGAATGCACACTCCTTAATAATGAGCAGAAAGAGAAGAGGTGGCAGAGAAATAAGAGCTTACCATGAACGTCTGTTTCTATCTTCTGGAACATTAGCTGGACATCTGCCTCAGTGAAATGGCCCTTACCGAGGGAGGGGTGCCTGATGTGGAGCGATTGTAGCAATTTCTTAGCTCCCACAGACTGCCTGCTACAACCAGGCACAGAGAATGGGAGACAGGAAGAGGGCCAAAGGATGGATACGGAAGCGTTGTGGGCTGAGGGCAACCACAAATAACAACCCCCCAAAATACACTGGTGTCCCGAAGCATACCTTGCCAAACACAAACCTTAATATAAATGTGGGTACCACGTGAGAACTCACGTGAATCAGAAGTCCCAGCGCATAAAATGGCGGTTTAAATGGCAATCAAGAAGGGGAAGGCAGGTGGAGACGCCCATAGTTATCTACCCATAATCGCAATCAGGAGCTCCAAATCCAATCTCAGCTGTGCCCGTTTAGGAATTATGTGTATAATCGAAATTACAGCGTCCATATCAGACACGTCTATCCCCCGTCCAAAATGGGCGTTCCTGGCGACGATATAAACGCCCACTCCGTATTTTTGAAACCCCATTGGTACAATGCCGCCACGCCAGCCCCCAACCCGGAAGGGTGATTTCTCAGATGCCGAGGTGGAGCTCCTGGTGCAGGAGATACAGCAACGGCACACCAACCTGTTTGCTCCCACAGGGCAGAGATTGGCTGCGACCACCAAGCAGCGGGAATGGGAGGTGGTCCGTGACAGGGTGAATGCGGTGTTCCACTGTGCAAGGGACGTGGAGGACTGTAAGCGCAAGTGGCACAAGCTGAGGAGGGATGTGAGGAGGAAGGCTGGGGCCAATCCCGCAGCACATGACACAGCCAACCTCACCCCCATGGAGCTGATGGTCCACGCCCTGCTACCCCAGGAGGGCATCCACGGGATCGGGTCCCTTGACACCTCGGCCCAGCCTGAGGGCTCAGGTAGGTTGTCCATTATGATGTTGGGATATCTGTTGTGCTGCACTACACTGTGTTATACAAGTTGGGGCCAGGGGGAGGAGGGAGGTGGGGGAGGAGTATGTGGAATAAACGCCCACCTTTATGATGGTGTCTCACCTCCTACCCCCTACTCACTTGCTCTGTACCCTCTCTATTCCTACCGTAGTCATTGGCTTCCCTCTTACTTGTCCTGTGTGTGCAGCTTAATTACAGTGTAAGGTGTCTGAGTAGTGGTAGTATTAATGTGTGTCATAGGAGCAGACTCAGTGGGTGTTTGAGCACCCCCAATATTGAGGAAATATCATGTAGGTGTCCAGGGAGGGCTTATTTGCACTGGGCTTAGCACCCCCAATAATACTTTACACTTGGCTCCTATCCTATGGGTGTGTGTAGGTTACTACTCTACTCTGTGGCACAACTTTGAGCCTCTTCCTTCCCTACTCCCTCCTATTTTCCCATCATCACCAAACTGTGCCTATTTCCTTCTGTCACCTTTGTGCTCTAGTTAGTGTGGGCCACATGCATGCAACTTAAGGAGCCTGTAATCGGGGTCATAAAGCAGTTCTAGGCAGTGTACCAAGTCAGTAGTAACACAAGACATGCTCAAATGTCCTTCACTTTAACTAATATACAACAAACAGCTTGTCCGGGTCCACAAAGTTGTGAGCGGTGTCCTTGTCTTGGCTGTCCGTCCACCAGCTGTACCCAGCTGCCTGTGGGGCTGTCGTTCACATGGGTCTCAAACCCAATCCTCCTCACCATCTCTTTGCAGTGTCATCAAGTGTGGGGCTATGTAGATGAATGCTGAAAGACAAAAGTGGGTTATTTTCACCAACACACTTCCTCACCCTTGTGCTATACAGGTGATGACTCTGATGAGGCTGGCCCTAGTGGCCTCCAATCACAACAAAGGCCTACACCAGCAGGACAGCCTCAACCTCCACCGCCTGCAGCAGCAGTCCAGCCTCTATCACCACCACCACCACCTGCACCATTGCAGCCTCTACCTCCACCACTTGCACCAGAGCACCCTCTACCGCCACCACCTGCAGCAGCAGTCCAGCCTCTAACACCACCACCTGCACCAGTGCAGCCTCTACCTCCACCACCTGCAGCAGCAGAACCAGCACTAGAGGCCCAACCTCCACCAGCACCACAGGCAGAGGCGGCACCTCCACCACCGGTTGAGTTTTCTGATGCGGAGGATGCATATAGGGGGCCAGCTCCTCGCCAGAGGCCCTCCAGCCAAAGGAGGCAACTCCTGCGGCTGGCCACTGATTTGCTGCGGCACAATGTGGGCTTGGAGGAGTACCGGCAACAAAAATTAGAGCTGCAGCGGGAAGCACTGCAGGCACAGCGCCAAGCCCACCAGGAACTGCTCCAGGCACAGCGCCAAGCCCACCAAGAACTGCTCCAGGCGCAGCACCAAGCCCACCATGAGGTGCTCCAGCAACTGGAACAGCTGCAGCACAGCATTGAAGGCCTGCGCCCTCAGGTCACAGCACCTACTCCACCGGTGGTGGTGCAGCAAGACCTGCCATCCACTTCCTCCTCCAGTGGGCAGCAACCACCACCAGCTAAGAGGTGGGCCTTGAGATCGGGTGCCTCCGCAGCCACTAGTGCAGCACCCACCAAACCAGCTCCCATTCTGGGTCCTGTGGCCAGGCTACAGCCAACAAGGTGGCCGGATTTCCACAGCGCAGCCGAAGCCGCAGGCTGCTGTGTGGATACGGAGGAGGACAGTGGGAATAGCCCATCGGAGGAGTCTGAACAGACTTCCCCTGCAGCATCAGCTGCAAAGGAAGTCCGTGGGAGGGGTAAGAGGAGACGGGGAGGGGCCGGGGAAAGTGATGGCACATGCTGGAGGGTGAGGGTTGGTGGGTGGTGGTGGTGGTGGTGGGTGTGATGTGATGGTAACACTTATGTGAGTATTACAAATAAATGTGCACTTACTTTCACACAAAACTTGTTTCAATGAGTCTTTGTCTGGCTCTGACGCCAAGCTGGTAAGCAGTGAGCTCTGCTCTGTGGGCTGGGGGTGGAGGGGGCTCCTCTTCCTGCTCATCTGGGGCCTCCTCTGGTGGCTGTGGCTCCTCTGGGAGGGCCTGTCCTCTGCGCTGGGCCAAATTGTGCAGCATGCAGCACGCCACAAAGATCTTGGCCACCTTTTCTGGACTGTAGAGCAGCTCTCCTCCAGACCAGTCCAGACAGCGGAACCGGTTTTTCAAGAAGCCAAAGGTCCGCTCAATAATCCCCCTGGTGCTCCGATGCCTCCTGTTGTAGTTTTCTTCTGCCCCTGGTTGTGGATGCACCACGGGGGTCATGAGCCATGACCTCTGCGGGTAGCCTCGGTCACCTTTGGAGAGAAGCAGAATGAAATAGATGAGTGTGTATTGCTTGGAGCAGGTACAGAGTGGGGAGGGGGGATTAGGATAGTGGGTTGTGGAGTGAGTGAGGTGGAGGAAGGCAGGGCGGAAGGTTGGCCAGTGGAGGAGATATAGTATGGGTACATCCATGTTGCACTTACCTAGTAGTCATCTACCGGTGAACTCCCCTCGCTCAAACCTGCGGAAGAGTGCTGTAGGATGTAGCCATCGTGGGTGGAACCGGGGTACCTGGCACACACGTCTAATATCTCCCCCTGGGCATCACACACAACTTGCATGTTCATCGAATGAAATGCCTTCCTGTTTCTGTGGGTGGCTTCGTGTGGCTGGGGGGGCCTGAGTGGGATGTGTGTGCAGTCAATCACACCTATGACCGAGGGGAAACTAGCAACAGCATAGAAGGCGGCCATGTTGTTGTGCAGGGCCTGGGGGGTGGTGGGGAAAGTGATGTAGTGAGAGGTGTGAGTTAGAAAGGCATCCAGGAACTGGGTGAGACAGTGTCAAATAGAAGCCTGGGTGAGCCCTGTGTTAGCAGCTAATACGGATTGGAAACTCCCAGTGGCCAGGACAGAGAGAGAGGCAGTGACTTTGAGGTGGACAGGGATGGGGTTATTCCTATGGGTCTGGGGCTGAAGGAGGGGTTTCAGCTGCTCACAAACCTGCACAATGGTCGCCTTATCAAACCTGAACCTTGTCAGACACTGCTGGTCAGTGAGTTGTAGGAAGGTGGTGCGGGGCCTGAACACTCGGGGCCGTGAATACCTCCTGCGGTGTGTGGCCTGTTCCTCTAACATGGAAGCCACCAGTGAATTTAGTGCATCCATTTCCCCACCAGTGCAAGTATTAGTAGTAGTACTGAAACAACAGCAGCACACAGAATCTCACTCCGAACACACCTTCTGGCCAGTCACTCCCCAAACAGTACAGGGAACACAGAGACAAAGGGAAGTCAGGCAATACAATATACACGTGGGAACAGTGAATGGAGAGGGATAGGGGGAAGGGACCGATAGAGCAAGGAGGAGGAGTAGGGAAAGGTCAAAAGGTAAGACACAAAAGAGGCAGGTGAGGGTGACAACGTTCCGACTAGGGCAGACAGACGAACGTTACAGGTACTCCACACACTCAGCTTTCTCTGCAACCAACAATTCAGCTCTCCCAACACCGATCGCGCCACTCTCCAACTGCACACAATCGCTAATGGGTCTAAAGACGATTTCCCCCTTGCTCTGGTTGCTTTTATTTCGGGTCTAAACAATGATGCCCATGTTCGCACCCACCCTAAGTCATTTCGCTATCCGTTATACGTTGTAGAGGCCCACCTCGAAACACCGCCCTTAACACGCCCCTTATTTGGGCGTTTGTATCTGAGCGTACGAGCGAAACGGACACACTTAAAGTTTTGTTTCCATTATACTGATTTAATCGTTTTTGTGAGATAAACGTCTATCTCCCGATTTAGGTCGCACTATAGGCGTTTTTCTCTTTCGAAAATAAGCAGGATAGGGTCCATTCAGATGAGGGCATTTGCGAGATTTTTCAGGCTTATTACCGAAGTCTTTATGCATCACCCCCAGATGTCGATCTCTTGACACCTTGGTATAATGAAGATCTCCGAACTCTCAAAATACTTATCGACGTGCGGAGCGGGCCTGGAGAGGAAACAAAACTGAGCATACTCTTCACACGTGGAAATTGGCACAGCGAAATTATAAATATTCCATCCGTCAATCCAAATGACAGTATTACAAAACAAAACTAGGTCCAGCCTTCAGAGACTTACGGAAACTATTTTACTTTGTCAATAAATTAACAGATTGTTACTCATTAACCACCACTTGTTCAACTATACCACCTGCTGATGATCTTGCAACCTACTTCCAAGAAAAAATTGCAAAGCTACACAAAACGATCCCACAGACAAATGTTGATATTGATTCCTTTCTCCAGTCTCTCACGCCTATCCCCAGAGAGTATCCAGCGGACCGTTTCTTGTCTACCTTTGCCCCACTCACCTTGGAGGATGTCACCAAGGGGTTTCACAAATTTTCGAAGAAATATTGTCGGCTTGACCCCTGTCCTAACTACCTGCTCAAGTCTGCACCTCCATGCTTTCTTGTGGACCTTACAACCTATCTCAACTTTATGCTGGAGCGTGGTCTATTCCCTGCAGCGCATGGCAATATATTACTCACTCCAGTCCCAAAGGACCCCAAGAAAAAGAATAGTGATCTTACTAATTATCGCCCTATTGCCTCCATACCTCTTTTTGTAAAAATAATGGAAAGCATGGTGACGAAACAACAGACTTCCTTGACCAGTTTTCCATATTCCATGAATCTCAGTCTGGGTTTCGGTCGCACCACAGCACCGAAACCGTGCTCATTACTTTACTCAACAGCTTTCAGCAAGAGATAGCCTGCGGGAAAAGTCTTCTGTTATTACAGTTCGATATGTCGAGTGCTTTTGACATGGTTGATCATGACATACTGCTGAACCTCCTCGATAGCTTAGGAATTTATGGACATGTTCATAACTGGATCAAGGGCTTCCTTTCTGCCAGAACCTACCAGGTAATTGCCAACTCAGTTCTCTCGAAATCGTGGATAGCTACCTGTGGTGTCCCTCAAGGCTCTCCACTGTCGCCTACTCTCTTCAATATTATGATGATTCCACTGGCCAAGACCTTAAGTAACCTAGGATTTAACCCGCATATTTATGCTGCTGACATTACTATCTACATTCCCTTCAAAATCGACTTGTCAGAGATCTCAAGAGAAGTGGACCATTGTTTAACTACAATGTACCTTTGGGCATCTTCTTTCAAGCTCAAACTGAATACTGACAAAACCCACTGCCTACTATTAACTTCTCAGCACAACAAGTATAGGCCTCCCATACTAGTTACCTCCACCTTAAGCCTCCCCATATTAGATAGCCTCAAATGCAGCAAGTTTCCTTCTCATGTTTTTCGTTATTATCCACCCCCGAATAAATCCCACCTGAGATTCATCCACCAAAGAAGGCAGCACTCTAGAAATCCGATTCGCCAGAATCTTAGCGAGAAGTTTCACTTCCGTATTGAGTAGCGAAAACGGTCGATATGATTCCGGCCTGTCTGCTGGTTTACCCGGTTTCGGAAGAACTATTATTTGAGCTAAATTAAGATACCGGGGCAACTGTTCCTGCTGTATCACATTATTGAAAACCTCCGTCAGAACCGGACTAACCTCTGATTTCAACAATTTGTAAAATTCGTTCCATAAACCATCCGGTCCTGGAGCCTTCCCCAATGCCCCTTGCTGTATGACCAATTCCACTTCCTCCACCATCACCGGAGCGTCTAACCGTGCCAATTCCGAGTCTGATATATGAAGCAAAGCCATACTAGACAAGTAAACCTCACTATTCTCCTGTAACATGTCTGGCGCTTCATATAGCCTAGCGAAAAACTCTGCAAAAACCCCATTAATTGCCTTATCTGTATGATGCCGCTTCCCATTAGAGTCCACTAATGTCGTCACCTTAGCGCGTCCCCTTTGCCCTTTAGCCAAACGTGCCATAAGACCACTACTCTTATTCGCAAACCGGTATAACTGATATTTAAAATAAGCCTGTGAACGCTTCGCCCTCTCATGCAACAATTCATTTAAGTGTTGCTGCGTCTCCAGCAACTGTTTCTTCACCCGTAGCTCCCGTGTCTCCCCAAACTTCCTATGAAGGAAGGTCACCCGTCTCTCCAAACACAACACCTCTCTATGTCTCACCTTTCTCTGGTGGCTGACATATGAGATCACCTCCCCATGAAGGACCGCTTTCGCTGTCTCCCAATACAAATCCGGTTGCGACCTATGTTGTACATTGGCTTCTGCATAGAGCTTCCATTTCGAAAGCAAGTAGGGCAAAAAATGACTGTCCCTATAAAGAAAAGCGGGGAAACACCATCCATCTCCCCCAGTGACAGGCTCACTGCTAAATCTCACCTCCACCCAAGCATGGTCCGATATCATTATGGGGCCTATCCCGGTTTCTTCTACTTGTGTTAAGAGGTCAGGCGAAATCAGCAGATAATCTATTCTGGATAGTGTATCGTGTGCTCGAGACATATGTGTATAGTCCCGTTCTAAGGGGCGAAGCGTCCGCCATGCATCTATCACTCCTAACGCTGACTCCAATAGTGGCACCCCTCGTTCTGTTCTTGCCAGATCTCGTTTAGTGGAATCCGAACGATCCAAACGTGGATCAGCTACATCATTCATATCGCCTCCCATCACTATTGGTAGGTCTCCCAGTTCTAAAATCTGCTTAATCACCCTCTTAAAAAAAAACCTCTCAAACACGTTTGGGGCATATAAATTACATAACAGCATCTGTTGGCGTTCTAAAACCACTGAGGCCAAGATAAACCGGCCTTTAGGGTCTGCAATGATTTGCTTTGTTTCTAGGTGTAGGCCCTTCCTTATTAAGGTCACCAACCCCCCCCCCCCCCCTCCTCCCCTCCGCCGGTGCATCATAAATGGTTCCAACCCACCATTTTTTCAGTTTTTGGTGCTCTACCGTCGAAAGATGTGTCTCCTGTAAAAAGGCAACGGAAGCCCCCCTGTCTCTTAAAGCTTTTAATATTTTTTGTCTTTTGATAGGCGAATGTATCCCGCCCACATTCCAGGTGACAAACTTTAATCCTGACATTTCAACCTACACCTTCCTTTCCCCATTGATCTTTAAATTCCAATGCTTCACTTACGGTCACCTCAACACCAAGGAAATGTCCCAGCCTCCATCCCCCCAGTATGAAGTGAAATACCTTTGAACCAGCAAAATCCCATTGTGTTCCCTCTAGCACTTCAAGCGTGGCCCTCTCCCTCCCCTCACTACCCTTTCTCCCTCTCCCTCCCCCCCCCTTCCCCTCTACCCTTTATCAGTCCGGAGACTACCCGGAACCCTTCCAAATCTAGGCTTGAAGCCACCCTTCCTCATTGCCTACTAAACACCTGTCTCCCCCTTCCACTCTTCACCAACCACTTCTCTTCACCAGACCTAATCCTACTATACAATTATGCATTTCCGTATAACATATATAACTCCGTTTTCCCACCTTCCCTTCCATATATCACGCGTTATAACTCCCATCAGAGAAAATCATTTACTATAATAACCCTAAACATAGCCAAATGCCCCTCCCTCTTCACTTTTAAATCCTCCCCTTCATCATGCACCAATGAAACCCTCCCCTTAGTATAATCACAACTCAGCAATCCCTCTCCCCAACATAACCAAGCAATCTTTATTCCTCCAGTTTCCGTCCCTTACATTCAATCCACGCATACTCTCCCTGCTTAATTATCCTCTAAGCCCTTTGAAATCCCCATGCTCCGTCATCTGTGATCGCTCCATTCACACAGTTAACAAAATTAACAATATGGCTATATACTCATAGTCCTCCCCTCCTTCTCCTCTTTTATCTTTAATGATTTTACACGTTCCAAGTCTGATAACTTCCAGACCATCAGCTCCCTCATTCATGCTAATGTTGGTCACACTTAGCGCTGGACGGCAGCCTCCCGTCTGCTTCTTCAAGTTAAAAAAAAAAAAAACAAAGCTGATGAAAGTCTCCCTTTGTTGTAGAAGCTACTGTCTGCACGAAATTCAATCAGTCATGGAATCAGGCAGTTTAACAATCCTTTCCAGCACAGCCTTCCCTTCACAAATATCACTGTCCATTGATGTCAGCTTACCTCGGCTTACTACTCATTTAGGCTCCGATCTCCTACTCAGCAGCTGTTCCACGAAACTCTTAGCGTCCTCCACTCGTTAAAAAAAATGTGCCCGATCCTGGTCTATGATTTTAAGCTTTGCTGGGTAGAGCAAGCTAAAGCGTACTTTATGTTCAAATAACTGGGCACATACCGGTACAAATGCTTTCCGAGCGGAAGCCACCTTCGTGGAATAGTCTTGGAAACAAAGGATTTTGTTGTTTTGATACCGCAGCTGTTTGCCTCCTCAGGCTGCTTGTAATACCCGCAATTTATGTGCATCGTTAAGTATTTTAAGTATGACCACTCTTGGGCGAGTCTCTCCCTCACGTCTCGAGCCTAGCCTGTGCGCCCGTTCCACGCGAAAGTCTCTAGCCAGGTCAGGAAGCTCAGCTGCCTCGGGGATCCACTTCTCTAAGAAACTCCTTAAATCTTTATCTCCCAAAGCCTCTGGAAGTCCAATGAGTCTCAAATTATTCCTCCTCGAGTGGTTTTCAATATCTTCTAACTTCTCTTCTAACATCGTGATGCGCTTGTGCCATGCTGGAGTTTCTTCGGTTAACCTTTGTACCGTGTCTTCCACGTTTCCCACACGTTGCTGTACTTCTCGCAGGTCTGCCGCCATGTTCGCATGCCGCTCCTCCATACCGTCAAGTTTGTCCAATATTTGCTGAAATTTGCCGTCCACCGAGTGCTCTACTGCCTCTGTCACCTCTCTGATGATCTCAGCCGCCCACTGCGAGCTTGGAGTGGGAGATGGTGGCTGGCTCTTGTCCACCATCTTTGTCTCTGCTCCTCGCCCCTTCTCGCGGCTCTCCTTCCACACGGTTTTAGAAGCCATCCGTGTCGGGAGACGCTGTCACTTTACTCTTTAGTATTGTTTGTGTATTTCTGGACTGCTGCAATCGCTTTTCAGGAGGAAAAACAGCTGATTTGTTCTCCTTGACTCTATCGGGTGCTTCGGAGCAGCGAGGTCATGCTTCCTCACTCCTCCATTGCCCAACCGGCTCATTGCATTTATTTTAATGGTTCATTGTAAGCCGCTTTGAGGCTGCAAAACTGCGGCAAAAGGCGGGGTATAAATGATCAAAATAAATAAATAAAATAAATGTCGATCTCCCAGGGGAATTATATTTAGACAATGATGCGACACCTTCCGTCAGGCAGAAAGAGAGAGATCTTTTGAATACCCCAATAACTGAGGCTGAAGTAGCTTTGGTGATTGATCGTAGCCCTTTGCTTAAAGCTCCTGGGGTGGACGGTTTTAGGGTGGAATTCTACAAGCTGATGGGAGATGCAGTAGTATCTCCTCTCACTAAATGATGTAATAAAATTGTGGATGAGGAATCGTTGCCCACATCTCTTGACATAGCCCAAATTATAGTATTACCTAAGCCCAGTAGAGACCCTACACATCCAGAGTCTTATCATCCCATATCACTCCTGAATTATGAGGTCAAGCTGTTTGCGAAAATAATGGCAAATCGTCTGGCTCGGGTTTCACCTGATCTTCTTCACGACTCGCAAGTACGCTTTGTGTGGGGGGGAGTCGTTCGGTGGTCAAGAATTTGCGTACAATATTGACCACCTTGGAGTATAGGCGTCGGAGGGGATTCCAATCCATTCTTATTAGCTTTGACGCCGAGAAGGCCTTTGATCTTGTGCACTGGGGTTTTTCTCTTTGCCGCCTTAAAGGTCTATGGCTTTTCGGGTCGCTTTGTTTCAGTCATTAAGGCGTTATACTCTGCACCTTGGGCAACGGTGTTAGTGAACGGGCAAGAGTCTCGGCCCTTTTCCGTGCTTCAGGGGACTAGACAGGGCTGTCCCTTGTCGCCTCTTCTCTTTGTGTTATCACTGGACCCCCTCCTAAGGGATGTTATGGCGAACCCAGATATTAGAGGCATTCAGGTTGGCCCTCATTGCTTTAGTGGTAGCTTTCGCTGATGATTTGTTAGTTCATCTCGGGGCACCAAGGGAATCCCTCCAGGCGTTACTGGATACCTTTCAGGAGTATGGGGTTTATGCAGGGTTCCGCCTAAATTTAGAGAAATCAGAAGCCTTGCCATCATCTACTCAGGTACAAAATTTGTGGGGCTCAGATTTTCCACTACGCTGGGCAAACAACTCATTTAAATACTTGGGGATTCGATTGGCAATGGATGTAAGGACTATATATCGTCTTAATGTTTCTGTCCTTATGGAGGCCACCCGATGACAGTTGGAGTGCTGGAAAGATCTTCCTTTTATCAATGCTGGGGAGGGTGAGCCTTATGCAAATGGTCCAATTTCCCCACTGGTTATATGTTCTTCAAAGTCTACCTTTGAGAATTTTACAGAAAGATCTAAATTCTTTAAATAGACTGTTGAGTCGATTTTGTTGGGCAGATAAAAGAACAAAAATCAAATTGGCCACTATGTTGGGGATCATGGAAACAGGGAAGGATAGGGCTCCCCGATTTAAAACTATATAGCCAAGCGTGTTTAATGTGACACTTAGGAGACTGGTTTGGGCAGACGCAACTCTACACACCGGTAGAACTGGAAAGATCTTTTTACGATCCCTATAAATTTTATTCCCTGTTACATTGTACGAAAAGTCATACACCCAGCCATCTGAAGGAGTGTGTGTTGTTGGGATCTTTGCAGGAAGCATGGAGGGTGTTAGTGAGACAATTGGGGGGACAAAGCATTTATATCCGATCAGCTGTCCATTAGGGGTAATGTTGCTTTTGGACCGGGATTGGACCATCCTATCTTTCGGGCATGGAAACAAAGGGGAATTTCCCTTCTGGAACATTTACTAACGGGGGAGGGCAAGTTACTTAAATCTGAGACTATACAAAATCGGGTGGGTCTCACTTGGGGCAACCATTTTGCCTATGCACAAATCAAACATTATATGTCCACCCTCGATGGATCTAGTCTGGGAAATCAGTTGGGATCCCATATTCATCATTTCTTTCAAAGAGTATCGCATTTGGGATTATCTGTATCAAGGCTATGTAAGGCTCTTACAGAGGTGGACCCGGGTAGGGACCTTTCTTTGTTGAAGACTAGATGGGCTTGGGGGTTCCTCTGGGGGGTTGGGATGTCACTGCCACGCTCAAGAGCATTTCCCTTTTGACTACGGATTTGAGATTAAGGGAATGTGGATTTAGGGTGTTACTTCAGGTGTACATATCCAAAGCATAGTTGACACATATGATCCCACAAGGGGAATCTGATTGTTCCAAATGTAATCAGCCCCACCATACCTTTTTTTCTGCTTTCTGGGGGTGCCCTAAAATTAAAACTTTTGGGGAACAAGTCAGACAGTTTTTGTGTCGTATCTTGGATCGTGTGATGGGGGGGGGGGGGGGGGGGACAGTGGAGCAATTTATATTTGATACACCTAAAGCCTACTATCCCATGTCAAGACACACTACCCTTTTATGCCATAAATTGACTCTGGTAGCCCGGAAAGTTATATTACAGTACTGGACCACCAGATCCTCTGGCATATTGGCATTGGAGAAATCAGGTGCATCTACTGGCTACCTGCTAAGGATGCTAGAGGGTCCCTCAAATGTAGGAGGTCCTTTTTGCTGATTTGGAATCCATACCTCTCCATTTTAAGCCCCTGGGGGAGCAGTGTTATTGTTAACACCCTGTGATGGGTAAGTTTGACACTTCAACTTCTACCAACTCATTGAAATGAAGCCAGTCAGTTTGGGATTGGGGGGTGGGGGAGGAGGTATTCCAGAAGGTGCCAATCCAGGTGCTATAAGAACTCAGGCCCTGGGCTAGACATTTCGGGGGAGGGGAGGGTGGGTAGGAGGGATAGGAGTTTTGTTTTGTTACCTGGTTTAGGCTAGTTTTTACAGTGGATTCTTTGGGGAGGGGTATTGGGATGGGGCCATTGGTGGGGCTCTATCAAAAACAGTAGTTGAAGACCTAGAGTGCCTATTGTACTAGTTTTACTTGTTCTTACTGTATTGTTTAATGGTGCTGTTGTTGCATCTATGTTCTAGTTTCTTTTTGCATTGCAATCAATAAAAAATGTTGAAACATAAAATTTAAATCACTATTCAGCAAAATACAAATAATGTATTCGGAGCACTATTTGGGGCCCAATCGAATTAAATACAAATATTCAATAAACATTAACACTTAAGAAGTTCCTTTGTGATGACCTCATGGGCAATTAGAGAATATTTATACAAAATGCTCATATGACAATATAGGTGTCTGGTTTTTTAAACAATTTAAATCATTATCACTCATTTAATTACACATCATTCTTTAATTGGTAATCAGTGCATTTCCTGCTATGCCCTGCTAAATACCTAGCTACTATCCTATATAATAATTCTCACCTCCAACGTTCCATGCTTGGGACCGTGGGTCCCTGGCTGCAAGTGGTACTGGTCTGCGAGGCAGACACGCAGGACGTCACTGACGTCAACACAGCTGATTGCAAGGCAAGGGGAGGAGTAGGGAAACACGCTGCGCGTGTTTCCCTACTCCTCCTACTGCCTCAGAATCAGCTGTCACCCCCCCCCCGCGCTATGGCCCCCTCGAAACCCACCCCCTCCCGCGAACCTGTCAATCCCCCCCCCCCCCGGAACGCCGAAAACTGCCGCCGCCGTTGTTGTGCTACCTTCCCTTCCCTTCCCGTAGGTTGTTCAATCATCTTCTTAGAAAGTTTAACTCCGTGCGTCTGACGTCATTTTTTATTGACCAATCAGTAAATCATGACAGCAAGTTAAACTGATGACCTTATTTATACCAGCTGGTCTATCAATGACGTTGAGACGCCATTTTCAATTTTCTGGTGCTCCGTTCAGTAGTAAGTGGATCCATGTGTGATTGCATTTGTGCTTATTTTTGATTCTTCTTTGCTTAGTATAATTTCTATCTTAAATGTTTTCTAGATTTCCAGCATCATGTTATAGCGCTCCGTTCCTGATGAAGCCTTGATGCCAGGGTGAAACGGTGGTGGCCCCCGTCGAACGTTAAGACAGGAGTGCTTTATCTATGCTATCAAGCTAAGTGCTTTCAATTTTTGATGCTGTAGATTTATAAGTTGATGTTTCAGCATTTAAGAATCAGACTTAGCAGTTTGTATTTGTAAGAGCAAAAAATTACGCTCACTTGAAAGGTAGTTCAAATACGCTCAGCTGAAGAGCAAGAAATCGCTCAGCTGTTTTGTTTTGTGGAGTTTTTTATACCCAGTGATAGAATCGGGCGAGTGTTACTTTTATTGTCAGTAACCCCGCTCTAAACATGTGGCAGTTTGCCTCAGGTTTTTGAGGGTTTTTCTCCACTCAAGAGCACTTCTTTTGAAGCTTTGCTTTCTAGAGTCTTTGTACATTTTGGTATCACATTACGAGTTTTTGACTCTAGCCTATACTGCATTCTCGTTGCCTTTTCCAGGAAGAGATTCACCCAAGGTGGTGAACAACAGATACAGCTTGACATAAAACTCACAATTTTGTTAACAGCATAACAATAGTGAAACAATAACAGTGGAGTGGAGGAATGGCCTAGTGGTTAGAGCACTGGTCTTGCAATCTAGAGGTGGCTGGTTCAATTCCCACCACTGCTCCCTGTGATCTTGGGAAAATCACTTAACTCTCCATTGCCTCAGGTACAAACTTAGATTGTGAGCCCTCCTGGGACAGAGAAATATCCAGAGTACCTGAATGTAACTCACTTTGAGCTACTACTTAAAAAGGTGTGAGAACAATCTACATAAATAAATACTTCCGAGATGAACCACATTATTTGTACTTCCTGAGGATTTCTTTGTAACAGGCTGGAAATTTTCTTTGTTCTTCTGTTCCTTAAGTTGTTCAAGTCAAGGACGCAGGAAAATGCACTATGCTGCCTCCTTTTCCTCAGATCCAGCTATATTGGTTTTTTATTACCACACCAGACTTTTCTTGGTGGCTGTAGTCTCAGGATACAGGCACTACTTCCCTACTTGAACTTGAAGACAGTTGTCAAAGAGCAAACACAGGACATTGCAACTCCATTCCTGTCAGTTGTCTTCCAGCCTCTCTCGGTAGAAGGGTTTCTGAAGGACATTTAGAATGCCAAAATGGTAAATGTTTAAATAAAAATAGCCCAGCTGTTTCATGGGACATTATTATGAATAACACTGTTAACATATGCAACGCTTACAGAACTACATGAGACAGTCCCTGTTCCATAGAACTTACAATCTAATCAAGTCAGACTAACAACACACACAATAAAAACAAATTAGAGGCTATGAGTTAAAGGCCCTTTCTCAATCAGTTATAGTTTCTACTTCAAATCTTCCCTATCATGGCCTTGTCATGGAATTTCAGCATCAGCCCATGCAAAGTCCAAGTGTGTTTTGGACAGAGAATCTTTGCAACCACAGTGGGGTGGTGGCTGACCAGGGCACATGGCAGCTGATGATAACATTGAGCTGTGCCATCTTTCGTTGCCCCCCCACCCCGAGATGTGCATGGCTCCCAGATATCACCAGAGCTGCAGGCAAGGGGGATGACGGGAGGGGGACCAGCAGGTGGGACCTGGACAGAGCCCCACCAGCACTCACTTCCTTATCCTGCTTATGGGGAATGATGCCTAAGCATTTAAGAAAGAAAATTACGAAGTATAAAAGCATTGATATTTTTCAGGTGTTAGGTAAGGCAGTAATAAGGAAGAAGCAGCGCAGGATAGAGATAAGAAGGTTCCTCGAACCATGCTTAACTGGGTGATGGCCTTCATGAGAATGATCAACGTAATAAAACAGTCTGATGCTAATCAAGTCAGTCCTATGTTGGCCTTAATGCACAATATTTTAGTGGTTTATAGGGACTTCAAGAGTAATACATGGATCAAATACAATGTGGCTTTTAGGGAGGCCATGGAGGAAAATAAATTCATGTGCTGAGTGGCTGCAGCACATGACCAACAAATGTATGTAGCTGCAGTGCAAGGCAGACCGTTTCAGTAGGCTGGCACATCTACTGGGCTGACCCGGTACACAGGTGCTGGGCAGGATGTCTGCTGGTGATTCAACAGGTCCACATGCAGTCTGTGGGCATGTAAATACAGACACACCTGCTCCAAATGTGGAAACTCCCACCCCACCATCACACGCCCCAAGCAAGCTTTAGACAAGACACCCTCCAAGTCCTCTTGAGACATTCTCACCTGCAAGGCTCCATCTCCTATATTCTTAGAGCGCACAATTCCTTGGCTTCTAAAATACCCTACAAAATGGGCTACCAAGACCATTTTTCTGGGTTTTTGGATCCTTTACTCAGGCACATTAAGGTCTTAGAGGGCAAGCAATTTCCCATCAGTCACATGGGTGGTGCAAAAAAAGTTGGGGAAAGAAATCCATTTAGGTAGAAATCCCGTTCCCTGCCCCTCCATGTAATCCTATGATTCTATCAGAATTAGCAATTATTCCTAAAAGAGAGGAAGGCAAGTATAGACTAATTCATAATCTGTCATACCCTGAAGAACATCCATTAATGATTTTCAATCCAGCTGAGGCCTGTACCGTTCAGTATGCTTCTTTTGATCAGACAATGAGGTTTGTCCTGGTGCATTGATGACCAAAGCAGATATTGAGTCCGATTTCAGGTTACTCCCACTGCACCCATACAACTTCTAGCTGCTCGGTTTTAGTTTTGAGGGTATACACTATTTTGGTAAGTGGCTATCCATGGGCTGTGCATTATCATGCACATATTTTGAATGTAAGATAATACACTTCGGTTCCTTTCTTCACCAAGTGATGGCTAACATGGCATCAAACTGAAACACTGCACACTATCTGGACAACTTCTGTGTGGGCCCGGGCAACTCCATGGGTTGTGCGTCCTTGTTGATGCATTTGAAGGCAGTTACACAGTGTTTTTGGCATTTTCCCCTGACCCACATAAACAAGGTGGGTCCAGTGTCATACATGGTATTTTTAGGCATTGAGTTTGATTCTGTCATGGTGGTATCTAGACTCCCCCAGGAGAAGCTGAGCAATCTGAGGGTCTTAATCTCATAGCCCATAGCAGCACAAAAAAAAAAATAACTTTAACAGCAATGCAATCATTGATAGGCAATTTGAATTAGGGGGAGTGTCTTTCTGTGCAAGCTATCAGCAGCCACAGCAGGTGTTAAGAAACCATCCCACTTCATAAGAATCACCCAGCACATACATGAAGATTTGCACATATGGGAATCCTTCCTTAGTACCTACAATGGCCTCTCCATCCAGCGCACAGTTGTAACTGTATTCTGACACCTCCAGGGGTACAGGTTGTGAGGTATATTTCCAAAGATCTTGATGTGCCGCCCAAAGGCCAAATAACTGGCTCTTGGCAGGTGCAGCCCAGAGCATCACCTTCTTTCCCCATTGTGGTAGCCCTCTTTGTCTAGGGCATGTGTCTACAGCACAGGACGGGGGTGTTCTGGTCAAACAACTCAGCAGTGGTTGAGGCAAGCAATAGGCAGACGGTGCATTGCAAGACAGTAGTCAACTTGCTGAGGGTATTGGTGCTCTGCTGCCTGATGCTCAATGTAATAGTGCAAGTGAAACATGTCCTCGGAATGCATAACTAGCTGATTCTCTCATTCCAAGTGGAACTAGCTTCCAAGGCAGACTCCGAGGGAGCAGCAGTCTCAGATCATCTTTGACAGATACCAGCCCAGAGCCATGGGAGTTGCTCTGCCTGTCCTTTGCTCCAAGTACCTGGAATGCATACTCCCAAAGTTTACAGCAAATAAAAAATTTGCATGTGAGAAGGGGTGGACACAAGGGTCAATGCCCAAACACTTCATAGTATATTATGTAACACACACATGGAGCACTGGCGCATTCACGGGGATGGTTGCCTCGCCTCCTTACCCCTTCTCCCAAATTACACTATCCTATCCTGTCTACCCTCTTTTATCCTAGTCATATATTATCTAGCTCAACTTATCATACACTACTAAGCCCAACTTTACATTGTTTTCTACTGTTTTATTAAAATTCTATTAACTTTGTATTTCAAATTACTATGTGAGCCGCATTGAGCCTGCATTATGTGGGAAAGCGCGGGGTACAAATGTAATAATAATTTTTTAAAAATTGGCGTTCTTTGCCCAGGTGGAATGAAATGCTGATCCCACCAAAGTTTTTTGAGTAAAGAGGGTAATGGACGATGCCCTCCAGCTCAAAGGCAGTCCATTACTCATGATGTTTGCGGGATATATGGCTTGCTTTATCTAACATAGGGGAGAATGAGTTTGAAATATGTATTTTTCGTGCAGCCTTCTCACTGGTGTTCTTTGCATCGCTAAGGATTAGTGAGTTAGTGGCCCCTTCAAAGGCAGGAGGGACAAACCATGGGCTGCTGTTCAGAAATGTGCAGGTAGGGGATAACATAGTGTGTGTGCTCATCATCAGATCAAAGAATGACAATTAAGTAGAGGGGTAGACATATTCTGCATTAGGTAAAAGGAGCACCCCACCTGCCAAGTGAATAATGTTAGGAGATTTTTAGACAGGAGACCATCATTATGGAGGTACACCAATGTGGTACCCCCATGTCCAAATTCAAGTTCACTGCACTGTTAAAGAGCTGCTTGACAACAGCAGATTGCGATCCATGATCGTTAGCACCCATTCCATTCGGATTAGGAAGGCCACTTCGGCAGCACGTCAGTCTACTGCTATCTGTGATACAGCACATAAGTAGATGGAAGTCAGATGTTTACAAGACAAACAAAACAATCTTTTTATGGTAGTCATGTCCATCGACCAACAGGTGGAGATAGAGCATTCAGAACTGAGACATAGTACATAGCCCTCAGCTACCAGCCCAGTTCCTCAGTATCAGTTCGAAAGCAAGGAATAATGAACTAGAAGCACGTTCAACCTCTGCAATACTCAATAGACCCAGACTGAAACCATAAACCAGAGCCCCCAAAGGCTCAGTTCTGACAAGCAGACTACCCATAAAGTGCAGACCTCCATCCAGGGACAGTTGGCAAACAAACAGGAGGGCTCCTGGAATAGTGTGAAGAACTAATGGAAAGAAAATGATCAGATAATTCCTAATTTCTCCTTCCGTTATGCTTCTTCCCACTATTCCAGGACGAATGGGATGTTAAAAAGTTATCCCGAAGAGGGTGGGAAGCTGAACCCGTCGTTCACAGGACTGACGCCCAAAATGCTGCCTCCAAGTGAGCGGCAATGTCCACCCTGTAGTGCTTGATGAAAATATGCAAAGAAACCTAAGTCGTTGCCCTGCAGATATTCCCCGGAGAGGCCAACGAGGCCGCCACTCAAGATGCAGCGGCCTCACCTTTTTTTTTAATCCGTGTCTCCGGGGTCTGGAGTGTGATGACTGAGGAAGTCTGCTTCCACATTACGCAACCCCGCAATGTAAGCCACTGAGAAACAGAAGAGGTGCTGCTCCGCCCGGGGGTCAGACTCCATTGCTAGCTGGCTGCTGCGCGTTCCTCCCTGCTTGTTGATATATTGTGAAAGATCCGTCCCTCCTCCAGGGGTTCTCAGGATCCCGTCTCTCCCTTTGAGACTCCGGCTATGGGCCAAGCTTCGTGCCCAGCCCCATAACCCACTGTAATCCACAGGGTACGACTCAGGTAACCAACAGTTCCAAAAGAAAACCAGCAAGTTTTTATTTCCTTGGAGCTCACAGTTCAGCAGTTCAAAATAAAACAGGAACAAAAACACCGCCCCACTGTTTTTCCTCTTCAATGGACACAGCACAGCAGGGTAAAATGAAACAAAAGCCCCACTGCTTCAAGAACTCAGTTCGTTCCCCTTAAACAGTCCTACAGCCTAGCCACAGGCTACAGCTCAAAAAAACAACACCACTGCTACATGTCTTCCCCCAGGTGCAATGGCAAACAGTTCAAAAAAACATCTTCCTTTCTCTTTGAGTAGTGCACACAGGCAAAAACAATAATCTCTCCCAAAACAACACTTCACTCTAAGTAGTTCAGCAGCACACAGTTCAAAACAGCCTGAACTCTATGGGGAGATACAAGGGTCCCACCCTTTCTGGGTCACACTTTCACTATTGAGGCAGCTTGGACAGAGAAATCATATTAATTTGTTAATTCTGTTTAAGTTTGGTTCAGTCCTGTAAAGTGGTAGAATGCCATCTGGGTTTAATTACTCAAATGTCTAGCTTTTGCTAGACTAGAGGTTAGAAAGGTCAGAGAGAAATGAAACTTTCTTTGTCCCTTTTTGAGTGATGGATTGTTAAGGCTGGTTCATAGGTATTATTTACCACATCTGGATGCCATTGATTAGCAAGCAGGCAGTTTAAAAGATTAGACTGAACGCTGTTTAGAAGGAGATAGAGTAGATTTAAATAATTCTAGATAAGTTAGATTTTGTCTTATAAGGAATTCTGATTTCTGCTTATTTTAAAATATGTTTTATTCTGTTTAATTAATAAGTTCTATCTCTATGTAAAATATCTTTTCAATTCAGTGTCTGACTTTCAAGTGAGATTTGTCTGCAGTTTAAGAGGTCGTCATCTGGTTTGAATTATCCACAGTCCTAGCTAGTTCTGTGTATGAAGCTAAAAGGTGAAAGAGGTCAGGGAAAGTCAAGTCTTCTCCTTGATGGATTATAGCTAAGTGTAGGACTGGCCTCCTGAAAGTAATAACAAACCATGTCTGTGTGCCATTAAGCAAGACTAGCCCCTCAATGAACTCAGCGAGCATTTTAAGTTAACTGGGAATCTGAGAATTTAATAATAATGAAATGCAGGAGATAGATGCCACATTGTCTAGTTTGAGAGGCCCCAGGTCATAGGTCAGTTTAGGAAATATCTCAAACCTATATAACTGATATTTTTGAGTAAATGTGTAGAGATAATTAGTTCAAGACAGGGTAATCAATCTATTCCTTACCATCTGGTGAGAAAGGGGGGCTAGAAGGGTTTAGGACCCTATATAAATGAGACGAGAAGGAACCAAGACAGGAGACACAAGACACAGAGAGCTGAAGAGAAGGAGAGAGCTAGCGCTGATGTCCTACTTTGTTTGCTGGCAAATAAAGAAGATTTCTCTCTCATTCTGGTGTGTGGTGTTTGACTCCTGAAGTACCACAGATTCTGCTAACAACAGTGGTAATTCTACTATCACTGACCCTCCTCCCCATGACCCTTTTCTTCCCCCTTTCAGTCTAGCTGCCATACCAAGAAGTCACCTGCTTCCTCAGCTTTTTCCCAATGATTGAGCCCATGCTGCTATGTCCATGGGTTCCTACAGGCTCTCCCCCTGCTCTCTCTCTCCAGCCTCTTGCCACTCCATGGGTTCCTCGTCCCCACCCTTTTCTCAGCTGTTCCTCCTCCTCCTGATTAACCACAGGGAACACCTGCCTTGCCTTGTCATGGTTCTCCCCTGGAGGCTGCTGGGGAGGATAGTTTCTATACCAGGGTTTTCCCCAGGGCTGATGGGTATTGTAGTTCTTTTCCAGCCTCCATTTTTCAGTGGGAAGAAACCCTCTTCTTTTCTCCCTCTGTGGAAGTAGCACAGGTAAGGCTCTGTTCTGTCTCCCTTTCCTCTGGACCCTCTTCACTTCTTCTTCTTCTACTTTCATTTTATCCACCGCCCCCCCCCCCCCCATCCTCCTGTTCACATACCCACCCTTAAGAGACATCCCCTCTCCTGATGCCCAGGTTCTGTACCCTCCTCCCCCATTCGGGATAAAGCATCCACATTGCTCAGGGCAGTGCCCAGCCGATACTCCACCGAATAGCGGAACGGCTGCAGAGCCAAATACCATTGCATTAGGCGAGCATTATTATTTTTCATTTCATTAAGCCATTTTAGGGAGGCATGATCTGTTACCAGCTTAAACTCCCTCCCCTCCAAATACACCTGACAGGCCTGGACTGCCCATCTAATAGCCAAGCACTCCTTTTCAATAGTCGAGTAGTGGACTTCATGTGGAAAAAGCTTCCTACTTAAGTATAGCACTGGATGCTCTTCCCCCTCATGTTCCTGGGACAACACTGCCCCAGACCTACCCCGGAAACATCAGTCTGCAGGACAAAGCTTTTCCCAAAATCTACGGCCTTCAACACTGGCTCCTGACACAGGGCCCTTATCAAGGTTTCTATCGCCCTCTCCCCTTCCTCCCTCCACTTTAATTGATGGGGCTTACCCCCCTTCAGCATATCCGTAAGGGGAGCGGACAGGGTTGAGAAATGGGGGATAAACCGGCGGTAGTACCCAATAAGCCCCAACAACCCCCTTAGCTGTTTCTTTGTGTTAGGCTGGGAAAACTCCTGGACGCTCTGGACCTTGTCAATCAGCGGCCTCACCTTGCCCTGACCTACCCTATAGCCCAGGTATTTCACCCTCCTTTGGGCAAAGTGGCATTTTTCGGGATTAAGCGTTAGTCCAGCCTCCCTGAAAGAACTAAGCACTGCTCGAACCCTGGCCACATGGGTATTCCAGTCCCTACTGTGAATAACCGTGTCGTCCATGTAGGCCGCAGCATAGTTTTGATGGGGCCTCAGCACCCTATCCAGAAGGCGTTGGCAGCTAGCTGACGCCGAGTTCAACCCGAAAGGCAACCGCATAAATTGGTAAAGCCCCTGGGGCGTACTGAAGGCTGTCTTGGGATTGGCCTCCTCTGACAGGGGGATTTGCCAATACCCTTTGGTCAAGTCTAAAGTGGTGAGGAACTGGGCCGTTTCCAGCCTAACAACTCATCAATATGAGGGCATGGGGTAGGCATCGGTCCTCGCGATGGTGTTTAGCTGACGAAAATCGTTGCAGAACCGCCATGACCCATCTTGCTTAGGCACCAGCACCACCGGACTTAACTAGGGGCTATTAGACTCCTCAATCACCCCAAATCCTAGCATCTCTTGTACCTGCCTCATGACCTTCTGTCTTTTTTGGGGGGACAGCCTATAAGGCCTTTGCCTAACCACCTTCCCCTCCTCCATTACAATTTCATGCTGCAATACATGAGTTTGCCCGGGACAGGGTGTGAGGACATCCTTAAATTCCCTCAGGAGCTTTTGCATTTCCCTTTTCTGGGCGAAACCTAACTGGGCGTTAATGTCCGGTATCCCGGGCCTAAAAATCTCATTTATCTGTGGACCCAGGTCCTCCTCCGCCTCCTCTTTAGCCCAAGCCTGAAACCCTTCCCTTTCAATCCAGGGCTTCATCAGATTAACGTGAAAAGTCTGCACCTTGCCAGACCCCCGGGTTACTTCATACATCAGAGGCCCCAGTCTCCTATGCACCACCCAGGGCCCCCTCCACCTACTCTCAAACTTATGCGGAGCCTCCGATACTAAGATGAGGACTTTATCCCCCTCTTGAAACTCCCTCTCCTGAGTTCCCCGATCGTAATCTGCCTTTTGCCTCTCCTGACTATGCCTAAGTTGCTCTTGGGAATATTCCCTTAATCGTTCGAGTCTTCCTCTTAAATCCTGCAGGAAGGACCCTACCGATTCGTCCTCCGTCTCCGGGGCCACCCACTGTTCCTTTAGGATATCCAGAATCCCCCCTGGGGGTCTCCCGAACATGAGCTCAAAGTGCGCCACCCCCAAGGAGGCCTGGACGGATTCCCAGCAGGCATACAGCACAAAGGGGAACAACTGGTCCCAGTTCTCTAACTCGGCCCCTAACCCTCTCTTCAGCAACCCCTTAAGGGTTCTGTTAAACCTTTCAACCATCCCATTTGTTTGCGGATGGTAGGCTGAAGTTCTCACATGCACGCTTCCCACACCTGCTGTAAAGTTCTGGACATGAAGTTAGAGCCCCGGTCTGTCATCACCTCCCTGGGAAACCCCACCTAACATAGTATAACATAGTAGATGATGGCAGAAAAAGACCTGCACGGTCCATCCAGTCTGCCCAACAAGATAACTCATATGTGCTACTTTTTGTGTATACCTTACCTTGATTTGTACCTGTGCTCTTCAGGGCACAGACCGTATAAGTCTGCCCAGCACTATCCCCGCCTCCCAACCACCAGCCCCGCCTCCCAACTACCGGCTCTGGCACAGACCGTACAAGTCTGCCCAGCACTATCCCCGCCTCCCAACCACCAGTCCCGCTTCAAACCACCAGCTCTGGCACAGACCGTATGTCTGCCCAGCACTATCCCCGCCTCCCGATCTTGACTAAGCTCCTGAGGATCCATTCCTTCGGCACAGGATTCCTTTATGCTTATCCCACGCATGTTTGAATTCCATTACCGTTTTCATTTCCACCACCTCCCGCGGGAGGGCATTCACAAAAAAGTTTAATTATTTCGGCCGCTATCACCCTAGCCAATATATTCCTTAGGGGAATGACCCAAGGGAATCGCGTAGCGACATCCATCACCACCAGTACATACTTGTACCCCATTTTTGATTTAGTAACTGGGCCAATTATGTCCATGGCCACACACATTATGGGACGACCCACTAGGAGCAAGGGACATAAGGGAGCCCAGGGTGGGAGGCGATCGGCTACTTTCTGGCAATTCGGACAGGACTTACAGTATCCTTCCACCTCCTTGTACACCCCAGGCCAGTAGAATCGCTCCAGTACCTGCCCCAGTGTGGCTTGTGCCCTCTTATGCCCTCCTAGGGGATGATCATGGGCCATGCGTATTACTAAGGGCCTGAACACCCGGGGTACCACTAATTGCTTCCCTCCCTCTGGTTTCTCCCAGGTGGGCCTGAACCTATACAACACTCCTTCTTCTACTACAAACCTCGGTGCCCGGCTTCCCTCCTCCCTACGGGCTCCTTATTCCAGAGTAGGATCAGACTCCTGCTCCATAGGGAAATGAGGAAACTGCTCTTTTAGTCAGCCTGCCTCACGGGGTAGATAAGCTCCCCTCTCTCCCTGGTCAAAGGCCTCTCTTCGTTCCCTTTTCTCTGCCATTCTGTCCGCCCTCGCCTTGCAAGTCTTTCCTGGCTCCCCTACCACCTCATCCTGGAAAGGGAAGATTTGGTCCAACCTGGGCTCCGTTCCCCGTCTCTCCCGTGCCTGTGCTCGGGTGGTTACCATAGCCTTTTTATTTTCCAGACACTCTGCGAATGGCGGCCAGTCCCTGCCCAAAATCATCTCTTGGGGCAATCTGGGCAAGACAGCAACTGCTACCTTTATCTCCCCTGTGGGTCCCCGAATGCGCACCCGGTGCAGAACATACTGGGTGCTGGCCCCATGAATGCACTGAATAATAACCTACCCGTCATAGGTCCCCTTTTCCTGCTTCCCAGTTCTCCTTATCTCTTCCCACAGGGCCCTCAAAATCATAGACTGATCCGCCCCTGAGTCCAGGAGAGCCCTCACCTTGATGCCTTCCACCTCCTGGGTATAACTCGAGTGGGCACTAGGAAAGACCCGGGAGATCCACCCAGCTCAACATGGACACTTTGAAAATGTCCCTTCCCCCCACATCGATAGCAGAGGTGTTCCTTAGTCATCCCTGCCCCCTGCTGATCCCTTCCCCGAGGCTGGCCCTTAGAACTGCACAAGGCAGGCCCAAGCCCCCCCCCATGCCACCTTAGGGGTCGGGGATGACGGTCCCAGCCCATCTGGAGAGCTGCTACTAGCTTCCCCTCCCCTTTGGTCTTTTCCCACCTTACTCCAATGCTGGGCTTCCATACATCACTCTAGGCTCCCCACCGCTTCCTCTAGGGTACCACACCCCCGCCGCACCACCAATACCCTTACCTCCCCGGGTAAGGCTTGCAGTAATTGTTCCAGCACCAGCTCTTGCAGGATATCCTCAACAGTGCGTCTTTCCGGTTCTAGACACTTCTTTGCTAGATCCATCAATTTATTGGCTAGGGACTTAGGAGACTCCCCTTTACCCCATGCTAGGGCCCTAAACTGTCTCCGATAGGCCTGAGCACTAAGCCCATACCTATCCCTAATGGCCTCCTTCACTTTCCCGTAATCCCCAGCGTCCGTGGGCGATAGTCCGCGGAAAGCAGCTAGGGCATCCCCTGACAGAGAGGGAGCTAACCGAATGGCCCATTGTTCCTGAGGCCACTTAGCCGCCACCGCCACCCTTTCAAAAGCACACAAAAAATCATCCACATTGTCTTTTTCCGACAGTTTACCCCAGGTGAGCCAGTTCATTGGATAAGGTCCTACCATATTTGTCCCATCCAAAGTCAAGTCCCGGTCTCTTGTCCCACTCACGGCTCCCTGGGCATGGGCTTCCCTCTGCAGGAACCCTTGGAACAGGTCCAGTACCGGCTGCTGTTGGGCTCGGTTAGCCGCCAGGAAATCCCCAATCATCTTCTCCGCCAACTCATGCTGCTTCTGGAATTGCAGGGTCATCCAGGCGAAAATCTCCTTCGGATCCATCGCTTCTGCTACTGTCGTCACCTACAAAGAGGGCACACAAACAGACTCTCCAAGTGCAGCACCTTGACACCTGGCCACCCGTTGGCCGGAAGCAGAGATGAGTCTGCATGGTTCTGAGCATTGGCCCCCTCGATGGGCTTCTGGATCCCTTCTGGTCCTCCTTCCCTTCTGCGTGGACGTCCGCTGCAAGATCCCACCACTGCCACCACTTGTGAAAGATCCGTCCCTCCTCCAGGGGTTCTCAGGATCCCGTCTCTCCCTTTGAGACTCCGGCTATGGGCCAAGCTTCGTGCCCAGCCCCATAACCCACTGTAATCCACAGGGTACGACTCAGGTAACCAACAGTACCAAAAGAAAACCAGCAAGTTTTTATTTCCTTGGTGCTCACAGTCCAGCAGTTCAAAATAAAACAGGAACAAAAACACCGTCTCACTGTTTTTCCTCTTCAGTGGACACAGCACAGCAGGGTAAAAAGAAACAAAAACCCCACTGCTTCAAGAACTCAGTTCGTTCCCCTTAAACAGTCCTACAGCCTAGCGCTTTCCCCCCCCCCCTGCCCTGGGGGGGGAGCGTCCGCAGGCTACAGCTCAAAAAAACAACACCACTGCTACATGTCTTCCCCCAGGTGCAATGGCAAACAGTTCAAAAAAACATCTTCCTTTCTCTTTTTTTTTTGTTACATTTATACTCCGCGCTTTCCCACTCATGGCAGGCTCAATGCGGCTTACATGGGGCAATGGAGGGTTAAGTGACTTGCCCAGAGTCACAAGGAGCTGCCTGTGCCTGAATTGGGAATTGAACTCAGTTCCTCAGTTCCCCAGGACCAAAGTCCACCATCCTAACCACTAGGCCACTCCTCCACTTTGAGTAGTGCACATAGGCAAAAACAATAATCTCTCCCAAAACACCACACTTTTCACTCTAAGTAGTTCAGCAGCACACAGTTCAAAACAGCCTGAACTCTATGTGGAGATACAAGGGTCCCACCCTTTCTGGGTCACACTTTCACTATCACTGACCCTCCTCCCGCATGACCCTTTTCTTCCCCTTTCAGTCTAGCTGCCATACCAAGAAGTCACCTGCTTCCTCAGCTTTTTCCCCAATGATTGAGCCCATGGGTTGCTATGTCCATGGGTTCCTACAGGCTCTCCCCCTGCTCTCTCTCTCCAGCCTCTTGCCACTCCATGGGTTCCTCGTCCCCACCCTTTTCTCAGCTGTTCCTCCTCCTCCTGATTAACCCCAGGGGACACCTGCCTTGCCTTGTCATGGTTCTCCCCTGGAGGCTGCTGGGGAGGATAGTTTCTATACCAGGGTTTTCCCCAGGGCTGATGGGTATTGTAGTTCTTTTCCAGCCTCCATTTTTCAGTGGCAAGAAACCCTCTTCTTTTCTCCCTCTGTGGAAGTAGCACAGGCAAGGCTCTGTTCTGTCTCCCTTTCCTCTGGACCCTCTTCATTTCTTCTTCTTCCACTTCCATTTTATCCACCACCCATCCTCCTCTTCACAATGTATCAACAAAAAAATAAATAAATAAAAGATAGAATAAGATAATGTGGGATATAAATGTCACACATAAATAAATAAATATCTTTCAAGCTATGTACCTTCATTCACAAAATGTTGTATGGTTCAGTTCCAATATACATTAACAACCTCATTGAATTACCCTCATGTAATGCCTCTATATCATCTAGAGAATATCTTATCCTACATTTCCCAAATTGTAAGGAAGTAACCTACAAAACAATCCATACTGCTAATTTTTCATATCAAGGCACTAAAATATGGAACTCCTTACCTGAAACCATCAAATGCACTGATGATTATTTGTTATTCTGAAGTATATTGAAAACCCACTTCTTTAGTCTAGCCTTTAAGGAAATAAGCACTCTTCTCAAATAAACTCATGGCATTAATTTTTACCTCATTCCACCACTCTTGTCTATCCCAGTTAATCCTAACCCTTTACCTTTCTTCTCCATATTTCAATTATCTAGCTTAAATCACTAAGTAATTACATGTTCCTAACTCAAGTTTTACTGGTATAACATTATATGATGTATTTTACTTTCTGTTAATATATTTTGAAACATGTTCATGCTTTTCTATCATTAATTTTTTATTGACGATGTGAAAAAACCAGTAAAACACACCACACCACACCAAAGTATACACAATACTTAATATCACATCAAGATTTAACATTGTAACCCCCCTAACAGTACCACCCCCCCCCCCCCCGCCCCCCATACCCTCCCCCACCCTTAGCAATCAGTTCTTCCATGAGACCAACTGAATTATACTCCCATAATAACCAAATGGAAACTTTTGGTTCTCTCCTCCCACACTCTTTATTGCTTAATTATTATCCTGCAATTGTTCCAGGTGCACCCATTCTTCCACAGTGGCATCAAACCGCCCTTGCCTGCGGTCGGTTAATTTCTCCAGCTCTCCCACCAATTTTACCCTCAACAGCCAGTTGTCAATTGTAGGACCATTATTCCATTTCCAGTGGGTCGCTATAACAAGTTTTGCAGCATCAAGGCTAATCCTCTTAGTCCGACATTGCCATTTCTTCCCTCTGTGATTTCCCCAGCCAAGACGACACCACTTTGGATCACAAGGGAACTGAGAGTCTATTGCAGTGGATAAACGGCTAACCACACTTTTCCAGAAGACCTGCTGATCACATGCCCACCATATATGACAAAATGTCCCCGTGTTCTTCTGACATCTCCAACATAAGTCCGTAGAACCGGGATACATAATTTTTAACCTGTCTGGTCATCTACTTAACACTTTATAAGCATTTTCTTTAATCAAAACACAGATAGATGCTTTTTTCACCTCTAAACACACAGCCTTCCATTCATTCAAACTCAACTCACATCCCAAGCACACATGTATGGCAGCTTACCAAAATCAAATCCCCTAATAAAACGATAAACATGAGTGATAGCTTTACCCATTTTCCCTAATGAAGCCCACATATTTTCAAAATGTTCAGTGTCATCTGGATCCACCCGCAGCCAACCCTGACTAGAAATATAATGTTTTACTTGTAAATATGCCAAAACATCAGAAGGAAAAAAAGCCATAAGACTCACACAGCTCCCCAAAAGAATGCATCTCACTCATGTCACCCTGTCTGTAGTAAGACTTTACACAGTATCAAAATGCCTCTGATATGTAGTCATGCCAGCCGAGGAACCTAACTGTGCTCAGTTCACAAGAGACAGAGTGAACATAAAATAAAACATCATCCTTAAAAGATAATACCGGATGAATGCAAAAAGGTGAATATTAATTCCTGTGAAAGGAATCCATTTGATTTACAATAAATCCAGAAACTACTCCCTTATATATATAACAATAAAATTATTTAAGTGGAATGGAATTATTTGACTGTACTGGTAAACAGAAAGAAATACTCTTCAGTTAGACTGTACAGGATTAGACCAGAAGAACTGCTGACTCCCTACTGGATCCAGTATATACTCTAATTTCTTTTCTAACCAAACATTTAGTTTCCTGACCAAGTTACAAGTAAGTATAACACTTCAAAGATTTCCAACTCAAAATAGGAATGTTTCTTAGGTGTATTTCATTTAAACAATTTTATAAACTTCTTTCCTACAGGGCTTACTTATAGGGTAAGTAACTATCCAAAATCTTTCAAACCTTAGTCTTATAGTGGTACTAGTAAAAAAGCCCCGTTTCTGATGCAAATGAAACGGGGGCTAGCAATGTTTTCTTCTGTGTGCATGTGGGAGTGTGTGTGTCCCTGCCCTCTGGCCTATCTCCCCTCCCTCCTCTGAGTCCTTCACTGTTACAGAGCCAGCGATTTGATTTCGTGCTCTGCTGTTTTCCTTCACTGACTGTGTTACAGAGAGGGCGGGGCAGACACTCATAGGGAAACCGGATATCTCGCCCCCTTCTCACTTCCGGCTGGAGGCTTCATAGAAGGTTGGTGTTGCTTTTTATATAGAGAGATAATTATTCTAATTGGATTTCTCCTTCTTCCTTTATTTTCAAAATTAAATCTCAGTTCACTTGTGTGATAAACAGGAGTTTCAGAAAAAGTGTGAATTGTCTCTCTCTCTTCCTGAATTTCCTATATTCAGTTGTTTACTTTTCTTTCATGTACTTAGCTGAAGGAAAACTTCCAGTGCAGTCTTCAAGAGATCTCTCCTTTAGAAGTTGTCTTCCATCGATTCTTCTCCCTAAACTTAATCTAACATAAAATAAAAGGAGAAATACTGCCCCCTGCAGTGTTTGAGTCTTTAGATCAGCCTACCTGAAACTGGAACCTGGACTGAGTGCTAAACTATGAAAAAATAAATTTAATTTCCTCAGTTCTAATTTCCTAAGTAGCTTTGTTATAACTTTACCCTGACTACATAAAGAGCAACTCTTTTTTTCTTCCAAACTGCTGAGATCTTGAAGCCCACTGCTGGATCTCATCCACACACACACATTCATAGATTCACTCCCCTCTCTACTCAGTAAGTTTACTAATCTGGCTAATTCAAAATATGAGCAAAGTCCTCTTAGTTTCCAAAGATTCTTTTCCTAACTTATCTCCTTTTCACCAAAGAATATAATTCAGATCAAACATTTATCTCATATCAACTATTATTTCAGGTCAAATATTTATTTCAGATCAAATATTAAGGTTTCCTTGCTTACAGGCACTTAAATCTATAGCTTATAGGATTTAAACACTCTTAAACTGAAATTCTCCCTTTTCTATTCTTCATAAACTTCAAGTAATCCTAAAATATTCAGATCCTTTTCTCAGTAGAGAAACCTCAAACTTGTAAATCTCCACCAATCTCTTTTCACTCATATTTTCTCATTTACCACATAATCAGGCACTCTTTTATAATTTCAGTCAACTTAGATCAAACAACAATTCTTTCTTTCCATTCTTACACACCGAGCTCAAAGGTGCAGGTCCTCTCTCAGTCAAATCTTCAGTTGCTCACCCTCTGTTACCGACAGTGTTGCCAGGTGGAAAATTTTTTTCCCACCCAAACGAGCCCAAATCCAGCCCAAAACCCGCCCAAACTCAAACCCCGCCCCTGACACCCCCACCCCCGCATCATCACCCCGCCCCCGCCGTCATCAACCCCGCCCCCGCCGTCACCGGCCCCGCCTCCCCCGTCACCGGCCCCGCCCAACACGTCACTAACCCCGCCCAAAACGTCACTAACCCCGCCCCCCGCGGCCGAAAAAAACCGCCCGAAAAACCGCAGAAAAGAAAAAAAAAGAAGCCCAAAAAACCGCGACCCGCCGCGGGCAAAAATTTCCCGCGGCGGGTCGCGGAAAACCGCCCAATTGGGCGGTAAAACCGCCCACCTGGCAACACTGGTTACCGAGCAGTTTTCTAACAAGAGCTGATCATCCAATCAGAGAGCTCTATTTGAATGCAGATTAACATACAGACACTCTAATGGGAATTTTTAGTCAAAAACACTAGATAAACCCTTCGTTTTTGGATCAAACTTCACATTTTGGATCAGAGCCATGCCCTAACATTAAGGCTGTAAACATTCCTATCAATTTTTACCCATAAATATGCAAATGAGAACCTCCCAAAAATGGACTAATTTGCATATGGCTTGAGCAAATTTGAGTACATAGCATACCAATCCCATTTCCTAGCACCTGAATTCTGCAATTAGATTTAATGCAAATACTTTTAAAACGTATATTTAGCACTTTCAAAATCTCAGGTGTCAGTGCAAGTCTCTTTGGTATGAACTGCTCATGTGCAGGAATTCATCCTAGTTAAATATCTCCCTGGCAACCCAGGACACCTCCAGCCAACCCTCCTGCTCTCCCAGCAGTAAGGTAAACAAATTAAACCAATTTCTAAAACTGGTTACACTCACATCCAAAAAATCCCGAAACCTACGAAAACCACGATGGGCCCAGTCTGAGAATGCTACTCGCTGTAAACCAGCAGGAAATCTTGGCTGAGTGAGATGCGCAAACGTTGAAGGACCACTAGAGTCCCGAAGCTTATGCTTTAGAAACCCCCATAACGTCAAGAGATGGGACACAAAAGGGTTAGACGTCAATTGCCTGTAAACTCTATTAGGAAGTGAGACCCAGAGGACCGCATCAAGGGAGTAATCGCATACAAAATATGGATCCAGTATTTTCGTAGATGACTGTTCCCCTCCACTCCACCCTGAAATCAACTTAAGTTGCGCTGTCCAATAATACCACACCAATTTAGACAATCCCCTATCCCCCTGCTCCAAACAGCCCACATCACTCTCTTAGATAACCAAGAGGGGCATCCCCCCCAAACAAACCCAGAGATTTCAGACTGGAGACGCAAAAGTTCAGCTTTAGGCACAGGCAAGGGGAGGGATTGAAATAAGAATAATAACCTCAATAGAAGGTTCATTTTAACAGCTGAGATTCTACCCCACCATGAGAGTCACCCATTGGCCAGCTAGCCAAGTCCCTCCTCAGCTGTTGAAGAAAAGGGGTATAATTCA
The DNA here is from genome assembly GCF_901765095.1 of Microcaecilia unicolor. Taxonomy (NCBI): domain Eukaryota; kingdom Metazoa; phylum Chordata; class Amphibia; order Gymnophiona; family Siphonopidae; genus Microcaecilia; species Microcaecilia unicolor. The sequence goes on from NC_044036.1 coordinate 235,033,034, forward strand.
AAGAATAAAGTAGAGATAAATCCCTAGGCACCTGCATTCCCAGAAAGCGGAAACTAGTTCTGGACCTGCGAAAGGCAAAATATTGCAATAATCCACCCATTGCTTCCTCCGATATAGTCACTCCCATTAGCTCAGATTTGTCATAATTAATTTTAAATCCTGATATCTCCCCATATCTGTTAAGTTCTCGCACAATAATGGACAAAGTTAATTGTGGAGCTCTTACAAAAAAGATGTTGTCCGCAAACAATGCTATTTTGTGCTCTCTACTTCCTATTTGAATCTCCTTTATATCAGATATGTTATGAACCTGCTGAGCAAACGGTTCTATAGATAGAGCGAACAGCAGGGGGGAGAGGGGACAACCCTGCCTGGTACCCCTCTGAATAGGGAATGCAGAAGAATAACCCCCATTGACTTTAGTTCGGGCTGTAGGAGCCTCCTAAAGACTCTGCAACAAACCAATAAATTTAGGACCAAAGCCCATAAAGGTCAGTACTTCCCATAAATATGCCCAATCCACCCTATCAAATGCTTTCTCAGCATCCGTAGTTAACAAAGCTAAAGGAACCCCCCCTGTAATTGCGCTTCCCAAATAATATTTAGGGTCCTCCTTACATTATCTGCCACCTGGCGCCGAGGCACAAAACCAGATTGGTCTTCTTGTATAAGTTGCGGAAGTACTTTACTTAAGCGGTCAGCCATGACTTTCATTAAAATCTTTACATCTAAATTGAGAAGGGAGATCAGCCTACATGAACCACAGGTAGCCAGATCCTTGCCAGGCTTCAAAATGACTGAAATCCCCACCTCATGCATACTAGGAGAGAGAGAGAGAGAGAGAGACCCAAGAAACCATCATTACCCACCCTCCGTAAGAGGGGGATCAAGTCCTGAGCAAATATCTTATCAAATTTGGCTGTATATCCATCAACTCCTGGGGCCTTACCCCCCTTAAGACCCTTGACCACCCTTAGGATCTCTTCGGATGTTATCGGGAGCTCTAGCCCATCCCTTACAGTGGCGGACAACTCCGTAAGTCCACTATTTGCTAAGTACTCCTTAATCCTTGTTGATGGGACCTCCTCCCCTCTGGAATATAGGTTGGTGTAAAACTGAACAAATTGTTCTCTAATCTCTCCCTCCTAGAAGAAAAGAACATCTCTGGGCCCTTTAATCTTAGCAATGGTATACCCAGACTGACACCTCCTAAGACAACGGGCCAACATTCTCCCTGCTTTATTGCTAAATTCAAATAATTTTTGTTGTAACAACCGTCTATGAAACTCCATCTGTTCCACCTGGAGCCTTTGCAACTCTAGTCTACATGCCAAGAGCTGGGGTAGTACGTTGGGATCCTCCCCCCCTTGGTGCAGTGCCTCCAGTCCCATCAGCTGCTGGCGAAGCCCTAACTCCCGAGCACTACAATACCTCTTACGTCTAGCGCCCCATTTTATAAGATGACCTCTCACCACAACCTTGACAGCATCCAAGAGGTTACCATCAACAACCTCACCAGTATCGTCAAGTTCAAGATAATTTTTGATGACCTCCTGCATCTCCTTACAAACTTCCACATCCCCCAAAATGGATTCATTCAACCTCGCTCCTCCTCACCTAGGCCAAGCAAATGAACTCACACTGGGGCATGGTCAGAAGCATGAATACTCTCAATATCAGTGTTCTGTACCTGGCCCCACAAGGAGCGACTGCACCAGAGTGCGTCAATCCACGTATAAACCTTTTGAGCATGTGAATAGTGTCACCACTGTCACTAGTTCCTTGATCGTGAGCCCTTGAGCCCAGGCCGCAAACAGGAAGGGAATCTAGGGAAGGCCTGGAGTGGACCGAACCACAACTAATACAGTTAACAGACAACAGGGTACTCACTCAGGACTCCAGGCTCCCGAGAAGAGGTGCAAAACAGCTCAAAGGATAGGGAACTTCAGGGCACGATCGGCCTGCACCAACAGGCTAGGCTGCACCCTGCTACCGGATACAGAGCCACAGGAACTGGCTGGCCACCACAGGTACTACACAGCTGCCGCAGGGACACAGATACCGGAACAGCTTCAGCACCTGCACTTAGCCACTGTCCTCCAGGAGTTGAGCCCCTGGGTTCAGGAGGCCAGCAGGACTTAGGGTTAACAGCAGCAGCAGCAGCAGTAGTATCAGGCAAAGCTGAACCAGACTGACAGGTAAGGCAAAAGAGTCCTGAGCAAAAGGAGTACTAGCCAGAACACAGACTTCTCAGCACAGATAACCCACACACAGCAGACACAGAGACCAAGGGGTTAACACAGCACACTAACCTGAGAACAAGAGGTGAAACCACAACAAACAGAACCAAAACAAACAAGTAAACACATCACAGAAGGCACACACTAACCTCAACCAGAAAACACTGCCCAGCTGCAGGAGGAAGTTAATTAACTCCACACTGAAACAAAATCATACAACGGAACACAGAATAAATGCTGACAAACCAGCACTTAAGAACACAAAGAGGGAGGGAACAGATCCCTCCCCCACACAGAGCAAGCTGTCAGGGAAAAATATAGAAGAAGCTATAGCAGGAAAGTCCTAACGCTAAAGCAGTGCTTACCTGAAACTGCAGGTAAAAATAGCTCCTGGCTACTGACATCAGTAGCTGCAGACTTCAGCTACCACTCAGCTGACCAATAGCAAGCAAGTCCCACCCAGCTACCCTAGCAGAGAGATCCCTAGCCCTGCCCCCCCAGCCCTAGAAGAGTGGGTACCAGCCTCTCCTCAGCCTGCTTAGCAAAACATAACAGAAACATAACAAATAGAAAGAATAGGTACGCTGACCCAAATGTTTCAATCTCCACACATCAAGCAGATCAAGATCTTTAATTAAATGTGTAAGCTTCTCTCTATGTGCCATACCACTACCCCCTACCCCCCCCCCCCCCCCCCCCCCGGAATGGTCCAAAGGAGATAGGGTAGAGTTGAAGTCACCTCCCAATATCACTCTCCCTGCAGCAAATTGAGAAAGGGGTACCCGCAATGACTCAAAAAATTCACTCTGTTTCACATTAGGAGCATAAAGATTAATAAAAGTGACATTTTGATTACACAGAGAACCCTTCACTGCAATATATCTGCCCAAGTCGTCACAAAATACATTCTGCTTGGTAAAGGGAATCCCAGCCCGAATATAAATCACTAAACCTCCCGTTCCCCCCCCCCCCCCCCCCCCAGGATCTGTGAGTGTATAACACCCACTATACTCTCTGCAATGAAGCAGTAGGGCGTCCTTCTTCTTAATATGAGTCTCTTGTAGCAAAACCACGTCCCATTTGAGACGCCTCAACTCACGGAAAAAAATACTCCTCTTACCTGGATCATTCAACCCATTAACATTCCAAGAACCCACCCTCAACCCCAACCCTCCCCCCCCACCCGCTCCCCCACCCTCCCCAAGCCCACTTGCAACAGACTAGGTCCACACCCAGACAGCTGAATCCCTGAGGAAGTGTGCCATCACTGGAGGCAAGCAGACACTTTCTTAACAGTAAGCCCCACCATCCCAAACACATTAACTATACCAGCCCCAAACTTTGCATTCCTCACTCTCTCATCATGCACACACCATTCCATTATCATCCCCCCGCCAAAGTTCACCTAATGACCCTCCCTGGACAAACCCATAGCAAGCAAAGCAGATACGTATATGAAAAAAACAGTATTTAATGGAAATTCGATGAAAATGAAATTAGAAAGTCCAAAATAGGCCGTGTTTCGCCCAACTGGCCTGCATCAGGGGCTAATGGATATCTGTGTGATCATACAATTTCCACTTAAATATCTATTTGTTGAACTCACAAATGTAAAGTGGAGTCACTCCAAAGCCGTAGGTCTACGTCTGTCACAAAAAAAATGAATTTTCTTTGTGACAGACGTAGACCTACGGCTTTGGAGTGACTCTTCTCTTTGAAGTGCCTTCGGTTAAGTAGTCCTTTCATTCCACTTTACATTTGTGAGTTCAACAAATAGATTTTTAAGTGGAAATTATATGATCACACAGATATCCATTAGCCCCTGATGCAGCCCAGTTGGGCGAAACATGGCCTGTGTCGGGCTTTCTAATTTCATTGTCATCGAATTTCCATTAAATACTGTTTTTTTCATATACATATCTGCTTTGTCTGTTTTCCATCTTAGAGTTTGCAGATTGGTTACCCTGCTGTTTTCTTGGACCAAACCGATAGCAATACACACCACATAATCTCCTGTGAAATATTACAGCAAATATCATTTTGTGATATGACATACTCCAAATCAGTCAAGTATTGGCTCCTTGCCCAGACTGAGTATCTGGGGCAGAACGCCTCCTACCCCCTCGAACCTTCTGCCACTTAGCATGTGGGGTGACTGGGGAACCCGGAGCCTGGACTTGAGCCGCTGACTCTACTGCAGGAAGGTCTGTACATCCCAACTCCAAAAGGGCCTTCCATGCCCCTGCAACAGTTTGTACTCACCGTGATTGTGCATCAACAGAAATTTGTACTCCAAAGGGGTATCTTAGACCCGCCTTTTGCAGGTAGGCGGTCACTTTACGGAAGCCCTTTCTAGGTTGAAGAGTCATCTTGGCCAAATCTTGAAATATCTTAACTTTCCAGGTTATATCACCCAAAGAATGGGCCTTTTTCCATACTGTATCTTTCACTGTATAGTCATAAAAACACATAATGATGTCTCGCGGTATAGAATTTCTTTGAGGCCCCAAACTACGATGGGCTCTGTCCAGGACAATAGAGACTACTACTACTACTACTACTACTTAACATTTCTAAAGCGCTACTAGGGTTACGCAGCGCTGTACAAATTAACAATTAAGGACGGTCCCTGCTTGGAAGAGCTTACAATCTAAAGGACGAAATGTCAAGTTGGGATAGATAAGTTTTCTGAGAAGAGGTGTAGTGATTAGGAGCCGAAGGCGGCATTGAAGAGGTGGGCTTTGAGCATTGATCTGAAGATGGGCAGGGAGGGGGCACGGCGCATGGGCTCAGGGAGTTCGTTCCAGGCATGGGGTGAGGCGAGATAGACGGGACGGAGCCTGGAGTTGGAGGTGGTGGAGAAGGGTACTGAAAGGAGGGATTTGTCTTGAGACCAACCTTTCAGCCTCTGTTTCATCTTCGCCAGGGTGGAAAAGTGAGGCACATATCTCTTTCACCAATTGCATACAATCTTTAAACTGAGCCTCTTCAGGCACACCCCTAAAACGCAAATGACAACATCTGGATCTATTCTCCAAGTCCTCCAGCGCCGATTCCATTTCCACCCGCATTTGCCGTTCCTTTTTAAGTTCCGTCTGTAGTGTTTGCAGGTCGTCAGTAAAGGCATCCATCCGCTCATCAATTTGATCCAGTCGACTCCCGACTTCTCGGACCTCCTCCCTTATTTCAGAAACTGCTGTCTGAATCTCCTTGCAGACCGCAGACATTTCAAACTTAAGTTCCTTAAACCAGCGATCGCTCTTGGTAAATTCAATATCACTATCAAGCAGCTCCACATGGTCTGGGTCGGAGTCAGAGTTTTCCTCCGCCATCTTGGCTCCGCGTCCCTGCCTTCTGCATCGCGCCTGACCCAGATCCGCGTTTCTCAGATGTAAACTTAAATTTGGCTAACTTCTTCTGTGCTGCCATACCTCAGGGTGTTTCAGAGGATGTTGAGGACAGTTAACAGCAAATATTTCTCGGGCGTATCGCGAATTACAATTCCCTCTCCAGCAGAGCTCTGGAGTCAGGCAGCCATCTCGCTGTGATGACGTCACTTCCTCCGCGTTTCTAATTGTTATGTAAGCCACATTGAACCTGACTTCTACTATGGCTAATGTCATAAATAATAATAATAATAAGTAAGACAGGGCATATAGCAAGCAGCAGTTAACCCACACACTAATGACTACCTTGTATTTTCTTCTCACAGGGTATGCACCATGAGGAGGGTCGGTGTGGATCGTTGGACACTTATGGGTCTTGGGCCTGCAAGCAGGTGGAGGTCAGACCATATGACAGCTGCTTGTGTATGGCCCGTAAGGGCATACGATAGGTCGAGGGGGAATGCGATGGCTGCAACTTCTTCCTTTCCTCAAAGCTTGTCATGAGGAAATTGCATGCCCTGGGGTCATCGTCATGCACCTTGGGGGCAGCGAAGCTATGTGTCTGTGTCAGTTATTTACAGGGCTTTTTTGAGGGGGTACTTGGAGGATCTCTCTGAACTCACTTCACTATTTTAAAATACACATGTAATATGGTCCAACATCAACACTCTTCAGCGGTGAATGCACTCAAAGATGTGAAGGCGGGGAAGGTGAATAGACTACTAGGAATGTAGACCTGTCAACTGGGAGGCTCGCACATGCATGACTGGGTGGACTCCGAATGTGCTGGGTTATATTGGAAAGATGGAGTACATTTTTCAGAAACAGGTAATGACTTGTTTAACAATGATCTGCAGGAAGTGATGAAGAGAGTATTCTAAAGCATCTTTGTCAGCTAGGTTGCAGCTAGTTGTTGGGAGGTGCTCGAGGCAAGCCTGCAGTACTACCCCGGGCTGGTGGCACGTCTGGAGCCTGAGGGTGAACTGGATTGACTAGAGACAGAGATTGACTGTAACAGGGGTGCCCTCAATGGACCGGCACCGCATAAGAAGGCCAGTATACCCCACTGAACAACACAGAGCCCACATTGGGGCTGGTTTAGGTGTGGGATGGGGATGTCCTGCTTCATAGCGGGCACCACCCCCTACCGCACCTCTGACCAGAGAAGGTGACGGCCCTGCTGGTTCATATGGCGGGTCCGTATAGTTGCACTGATGTACAAATATTAGCTGGTTTGGGTACTAGTTATGTTTTTTGTGACTGCAACTGTTATCTATATAAATAATTCTCACCTCCAACGTTCTGAACCTCACTGTGTGGCAGGGAAACACTGAAGCCCTGTAGTCTTCTAGGCTGTCATCACCACTCACTCTCACTCACAGACCCGCCCTCAGCCACGCCCCATCCACACATAATACACAACCCCAACATTCTAAATGTAAATTTGTAGTTGCAAGATCCCATGAGTGTCTGCCCCGCCCTCGCATCACAACATGATGACGTGGAGGGCGGGGCTATGACACTCAGCCAATCGGCAGTTCCACCGCCCTCCGACGCTCCCCCCCCCCCCCCGACGCACAGCCAGAAACAGCAACCTACCCAGGGCCTCCACCCCCCACCCCGACACACAGCAACAAACACCGCTAAGCAGGGGGAGGAGTGCCATCCGAACACCTGATCCGCTGGGACCCCGAAGCTGCCACCCTCCACAAAAAAACTACCCACCTGCACCCTCCCGACGCTGCCCTCCAAACACCTCACGACACTGCCGCAGGAAAACCTTGCTAGCGCCCATTTCACTGCTCACAGAAACGGGCCTTTTTTACTAGTATGTTAATAAAGGTGCAGCCTAAGGTTTTCTCACTAAGAAGCTATGTGTCTGTGTCAGTTATTTACAGGGCTTTTTTTTGAGGGAGTACTTGGGGGTACTGAGTACCAGCACCTTTTCCACTGTCTGCTAAAATTGACCTATGGACCCCAAGTTTTAATGAAAGCGCTCAGGCTCTATACACCAATTCTGCCTTGTCATAGATTCTGTGACTGGTTGCAGGTGGCCTGGATGTTGTGGTGTGGGTCTGTCAGTGATCACCAGACCCCTGAAGGGTGGCCTAGCATTTCAGTACTGGCACCTTTTTTGCTAGAAAAAACACACTGGTTGTTTATGTAATGTCACACTTTCTCCTATGCGAGAGAGACTGAATGGGGTACTAGGTCACAGCTGTCTCTGTTATTTAATTATGGCACACTTAATTTATAGTTTTTAGATTAATGTGTAGCATTTCCTTTTGAATTTCTCTATCACTGCTAATAAATCCACCAATTGCCTGCATACCTAAAATCCCTCCTCTCCTGGCTGCCTTGCTCATCATACCCACATGCAATCTCTAAAGAAAGTCTTAACTAGTCCAACAGTTCAATCTGGCCTATTTCCTGTCCCTCTTCCTCTGCTATGTTCCTGTGTCTTGTTGCTAACTGGTAAGAAAACTTTTAAATAATTTTACTTGTTTACCGAACGGTGCTCTCTTCCAGGGTCCTTGCTCCTTCTCTGCAGAGTCGTTTCCTGTAACAGACTCAAACTGAAAACAAAAGCTGTCGTCATTCCTTCACTTTTTTGTTGGCATTAAAGCAGCATTCTTGGATTATAAATTCTGTGTATTTACAACAAATGTTCAGCAGAGGGCGCATTCGGTTTTCTAGCCATGTTACCCTCAATTGAGATGGGACAAAAACAAAGACTAACATCTATTTAAACTTAATACAAAAAAGTGATATATATTTTTAATTGGGCTAATTTGATAGATTTCCTGACCAGATTTTGGGACCTAACATCCCATTCCTTACTTCAGTACAGAGTGAGCAAAATATGATTTAATTTTAAAAGTTCAATTATATTATGTTTCTTAACAATTTCCAAAAAAAAGAAAAGAGAGAAGCAATTTTAGAAGAGCTCTTCACCATACACACTTGTTGATTTTAGATTCTGGTGTACTTACATATGGAAAGGCTGCAATTCAGATGTGGGTAGAAAGGACATGTATGAAGCATTCTGGTTACATGTAGTTCACAATCACATTTCATGAGATCCATACACATACAAAGTGCAGGGCCAGCCTGAGAGACTGTGGCACCCTGAACCAACTTTTGCATGATTGTCCCCACCCCCAATCTGGTATTGCTCCCTCTACTTCCCTCCCCCACCACCTGTGATTGGTATCTCTCCCTTTCTCTCATCCCCCTCCTCCTGTTGAACCAAGTGAGACAGTGGCTCAGTGCACTGATGATAAAGGGTGTCAAAATCCCAGTCCAGCATCTATCCCTCTAGAAGTTTGAAGGTAAACCAGTCCAGACTGGGATTTTGGCGCCCTTTAATCAGTGGTGCCTTGAACCAGTGCCTTACCTGGTCCATTGGTTGAGCCGCGGGCCCTGACAAGGTGCCAGATTTTAGATGTCTGCTATAAATCATACACATACCCCTGTGAAATTGTGTTTTATGACATGCTGGTGAAGTGTTTGGAGGGAATTTGCTTGCACAGTAATAGTAGCCCTGGTTCTCTCTCTCACTTTACCCTCTTCAGTCCTTCCACCACTGAAATATCTATCTCCCCACCTACCCCTTCTCTTCCTGCTCTCGCTCTATGGTTGTTGTTTCTGGTTGGGCGTTTGTCTTTCTGTGGCTGCATGGTGAGTGGGCATCTGTCTGTGTATTGCTGTGGTACTAGTGGCACCTAGTTGGTACACAATGATTGGTTTCTGCCAGCAGGGCCGTGCCAACACGGTAAGTGGGGTAAGCACCGCAGGGGGCGCCGCTGCGGTGCTTACCCTTGCCGCTTACCTCAGCTCCGTGCTGCCCTGGGGGCTTTAAATCTTTTACCTCCGACGGTCGCAGCAGCTGAGCAGCGTCAGTGAAAGCGCTGCCGACGTCTCCAGCCTTCCCTTCGCGCTCGCTTGTTCGTTCCCTCAGTGTCCCGCCCTCGCAAGGAAATGATGTCAGAAGTACATAAGCACTGCCACGCTGGGAAAAGACCAAAGGTCCATCAAGCCCAGCACTCTGTCTCCGACAGCGGCCAATCCAGGCCCGAAGAACCTGGCAAAGAAGGCGGGACACTGAGGGAACGAACAAGCGAGCGCGAAGGGAAGGCTGGAGACGTTGGCAGCGCTTTTACTGACGCTGCTCAGCTGCTGTGACCGTCGGAGGTAAAAGATTTAAAGCCCCCAGAAGAGGAGAAATTGCTGGAAATGGAGGGGAGGGGAGAGAGGAGAATTGCTGGATATGGATGGGAGGGCAGGGCCCAGGGAGAGAGGAGAAATTGCTGGACATGGAGGGGAGGGGAGAGAGGAGAATTGCTGGATATTGTAGCTGGGTCCCCCTTCCAGGGCCCAGCTGGGCTCGACCCTGCTTAGCTTCCTTCTTCACCCAACTGTTGCCTCACTCCACACCACCTTGGCCTGTTCTGGGAACGCAGCGCCAGACCCCCTGAGAGCTTGCAGGACTTCCTCCTCTCTCTATTGTTTCCACAGAGGCTCAATCAAGGCAAAACGTTTATAAAAAAAAACTTTATTTTCTTGCTTCCATTCAGCATAGACACAAAAGGAAAATACCTTACTCCCAGGTTGTTAAGGTTTGCTGCCAAAGTCTCATTCAGGGTTTCAACAGTCCATATAACTTCACTTTAGCCAAAATTACTTCTTTTAGGGAACAGTACATTATCAGAAAGAAAACACAATAGCTTGGTAGGTTGCAGGCCCAGACCTTTCCAGTATGAAACAGTTTACACAGTCTTTCTTACAGCACAGCTACACAGCTTTGGTCCCACCTGGTTCAGACTGGGGTTTCAATTGTGCCCAGCCCTCTTTCTCTCCCAGGGGCTGCACCCGTTTCCTCTTGAATAGAGATCTCCCCCAGCGCCTCAGTCTCTCTCCTCTGGTCTTCCACCAGTCTCTCCAAGGCACAGCTAGCCACCCTCTTACAGCAGCTTTTCGGGTTTGAGCCAGAGCTCCAATCTCCATCTGTTCCTCCTCTAGTCCTTCAGTAACCTCCATTTTATCCTCCTCTTCAACTTCCCCCGCCCACAACCTCTCCAACATGAAAGCACGAAAAGCTAAGTGGTTGTAAACCCTCTATTTGTTGAGCAATCCCACAAAGATGCACTCCATCTTTCAGCTCCTATTTCCTTTGTATCTTGTGCCACACGGGGGGGCGCCAGAGACCCTAGGCATGGCCCTGTCTGCCAGAGCAGCCCCAAGGGCTATATGAGTAGTAAGGCTACACAAGGTGTAAGGGAGAGGGGAATTCAAAAATCGTTTCCCATCCATTGTGTCCCCTGCGGCACAATAGAGGAGAAGGGGGAGCAGGGACGCGGGGGGGGGGGGGGGTGCGATTTCAGATCAAGGCATCGTTTTTGGGAGGTTCTCATTTGCATATTTATGGGTAAAAATGGTTGGAAATGTTTACAGCCTTAATGTTAGGGCATGGCTCTGATCAAAAATGTGAAGTTTGATCCAAAAATGAAGGGTTTATCTAGTGTTTTTGACTAAAAATTCCCATTAGAGTGTATGTTAATCTGCATTCAAATAGAGCTCTCTGATTGGATGAGCAGCTCCTGTTAGAAAATCTGCCCAGTAATAGAGAGATTTGACTGAGACAGGATCTGCATGTTTGAGCTCCGTGTGTAAGAAAGGAAAGAAAGAATTGTTGTTTGATCTAAGTTGACTGAAATTATAAAAGAGTGCCTGATTATGTCGTAAATATGTGAAAAGAGATTGGTGAAGGTTCTGAGTGTGTTTTTGCACAAAGTTGTGCATAGTGTTTTGCAGTTGAGCGATTGTGGTTAGTATATGCTTTGAGCAACCACTTTATTCTTTGACATATAGAACATTAATCTGGTACTTATAAGTGAGATTAGAATCTAATATTATTTCCAACACTCTGGAGTTTGATTTGATCTTTAATGAAGTTTCTGAGGAAAGGGTAATTGTTTGTGAAGCAACTTTCTGATATTCACCAAACCATACCAATTAGGTTTTCTGTGTATTAAGTTTTTTAAAATTTGCAAATGCCCACTCCTCAATGAATGTTATATAATTCTTTATCAATAAGAAAGTGTTATTTAAAGATTTTTGCACCGGACAAAGAACAAAAATCAGCATACGATAAAGAGAAAATATGCAGAGATTACAAATATCCATCCAGATGGCTCATATAAACGTTGAAAAGCTGAGGGGACAGGGAAGATCCCTGAGGAACCCCGCAACATGATCTCCAACTACTGGACATTATACCATTCTTCAAAACACTGTATTGTTTAGAACTTAAAAATGAAGAAAACTATTTGAGCACTGTCCCTCCAATTCCCATTTCACTCAGTCCAAAAGTGACAGCTCATGGTTAATGGCATCAAATGCAGCCAAGACATCAAACTGCAGTAACACAACCTCAGCAAACACTGATAAGTATTTCTTTATCTCGGTTGTTAACACTAACAACATAGCATAGAACAAAAGCATGCTGAGAAAAATATAAATATCCAGAATCTTCCAAAAATAAGGATAATTGAATGTGATGGAGGAGATATACAAACTTTTGCAGTTTTAGGGATATTCTTCCTTTTTTAGGAGAAGGGCTGCTGAGAGACTGAACTGGGCCCGGGGCAGGGCCACCACCGCCAGGGTAGGGCCACTGCCCCCCCCCCCCCCCCCGATCGTTGCCACTACCTAAATACCTTGGCTGGCAAGGATTCCCGAGGCCCCGCCAGCAGAAGACGCCTTCCTCCAGTGCTGAATGACTGCCTGCCCATGCGGCTGCTTTTCCTCTCAGGGCATGCTTGGTTTCAAAACTGAGCATGGGCACCTGAGAGAAAAAGCAGCCGCTCAGCAATGGGCAAAAGAGCAGCACTGGAGGAAGCTCCGCGTCCTCCCCAGCCTCCAAGGGGGGCCCAGCGCCAGTGTTCTCTCTCCTGCTCCTGTCGAGATGCAATCACTCGGATCCCATCAGGAGCAGAAAAGAGAGAGAGACCCCCCAGCACCGGGCCCCCTCTTAGAGGCCTGGGCCCGGGGAATTTTGCCCCCCACCCACCTCCACTCTCGGTGGCCCTGTTTAGGGGTTATGTCAATTTAATATAAGTTTTAGATAATTATTTCCTAGGGTTGTCCTAGGGTTTGTTTGGGGGTTTTTTTTTTACACATTGTAATCTGCACTGATCCAAAATTTATCATGTTGCGGAATATAAGTTTTATTGTAAATGTCTCACTCTAAAGCTCTGGTCATATTTAACCTCCTTCTCTCCCATTTCTTACAGTAGAACCAGTGAAAACGGCAAATCAAGCTGGAGGGACAGGCTTGCCTGTGCAGAGTTTTTCATATGCACATGGCCAGTGGTCTTGTGTGCATGTGCTCATCACGCCCCCCCCCCCCTTCTTATTTTCCATTGCTCAGGGCTAACAATGCGCATAAAATTTCTATGACATTAGCGCTGAACATTGGGAAGTTCTTTTGCTGCGCTATAACGGTTGTTTTTTCCAGTGCTATTTTATATAGCCCCAGAGCTTTGTGCATCTGGGCCTGAGAGAGTATAGAAGCAGCAAGGCCCTGAGTGTAGAGGCTTCCAGGAGGGAGATCCTGAGGGAAGAGGACTCCATTCTAAGCTAAGCTGTAGTCTGAGGAAAGGATCAGGGAAGCATTGTGGCTCAAGCTTAACTCCTCAGAGTGGGTGTGTAAACACTATCAAGGTAGGAGAGAACCTGGAATTGTATGCAGAAAGTACTTGTTTGTGATGTATGTCCATAGGGAACCCAGGAAGGTGTTAATGGACATTGTGCTGGGCTAGGCTAGGAGCCAGCCCTAGAGAGAGAGAGAGAGTGCTGACAGCGATACGTGAAGAAACAGAGAGAACTAAAGGGACTGTACTTGTACTGTGATATAAAAGGGGCACATATTAAGTCGATCAATAAAGGGAAAGTGAACTTGATATACCACCTTTCTGTGGTTTTTACAAATACATTCCAAGAGGTTTACATATTATAAACAGGTACTTATTTGTATCTGGGGCAATGAAGGGTTAAGTGACTTGCCCAGAGTCACAAGGAGCTGCAGTGGGAATCAAACCCAGTTCCCCAAGATCAAAGTCCACTGCACTAACCACTACACTACTTCTCCAATTTTCCTTTTTAATTGCAACCCTTGTGTCAAAATGAGTTTGTGCTTGATCACATTACCACACAGGTTTTCTTAGCATGTGCAGGCCATCCCTTTCTCCTGCTAGTACCCTTTTCCTCTCCAGTCCATTCTCTAGCTATAGGCAGGTTTGTCTAAGAGGGGAGGTGGGTAGGTTTCTGTGACTGACTGACTTAGCTTGCTGTCCACAGAGAACTCTTGTTGCAGGTATATAACTCTACTTTCTCCACAGACATGTAGGATAAGTGAGCCACACATGGGTGTCTCCCAAACTGAGGGCTGTGAATGGGCATTGTGTCAAGTGAGTTGTTCAACCCTTCACAGACTGTGTAGCATACTCTGGTAAGATTAAGCTGCTTGAAGGAGGTTTGGATCCAGACAAAAGGGGACCACAAAGCCCCATTGGAAGAACAACAACCACCTGTGAAGAAGGTTGAGGCCCAGGTCCAATGGGGACAGTAAACGGGTGGCAGTATATATGATCCAATGCACTTGAGATCAGAGGGAGCTGTATCAAGGTTGTGTAAATAATTGCGTGTTCCCACTAAATAATTAACTACTCTGACCTCGGATCTTCTCAGACTGTTTTACATAGTCTGAGTACTAAGAAGCTCCATAATCAGAAGGACACCTGGGATTCAGTGGATATAGGAACATAGTTTATTAGTATCTTACCAAAAGCAATACAGGTATTAGGCATTCATATCTGGAAATGAAGGAGCAGCACTTCGCGACACACAGCAGGTGCAGTCTGTCTTCTCTCTTCTGCCATCGGCCCCCATACACTAGCAGACTGCCTTTTTATACATTTCTTGTACCATTCATTCCTATGGACCCTCACTTTCTCACCAGCAATCTTTGCCCATTATCGGTTGATAACAATGACTTCACATGTTTCCAAATTCTAAGTATCAACATCTTTGATACAAATGATGTGACATGCTTCCAAGTACCTTCTAGATATCAACATCTGTTAATTAATGACTTCACCCAGCCCCCCTGGATGTTCTTGCTCTACTTGCACCTGACCCACTGCTATCTTCCACTAGCCAAAACATCCTTGCCTGTGACTTTCTTGCTAGTGCCAGTCCAGCTGTTTATAGAGCAGAATCCCCCTCCCTCTGTCTGCTCTCAATTACCTCATTCAGCTTTCATTACAGTGAAATGTCTTATGATTTTTAGAGGCCTAGCTCTTAGCTATAAGCCTGAGCCCTTGGCCTGTATTTCACTGAAATCAAGTGACAGCATTTTTCTACAGTTGTGAGGTTCATAGATAGGTGGAGGGTGATGATAGGGTATCTGCATTGAGCCATAATGGGAGATAATGTTGAATGAGAGAAGGTATGTAATCTGTGTCAGCACATGGTGGTCATCAGGATGTGGAGTGGATAAGAGAGGAGACTGCATACAGGGCTTGACAGTGTCAGAAAGAGCCACTGTGGATTACAGGCAGTGGTGTGCTGGAGCAGGCTCTCACAGGCTCGCAAGAGCCGGTTGTTAAGTTTTTAAGAATTTTGGGAGCCGGTTGTTAAAGTAGGGCCCTCCATGGCTACTTTAACAACTGGCTCCCAAAATGTGGGCCTAGGCCCCCTGCTGAATTCTCTTTTACTTTGCTGGTGGGGATGCTGAGCCCTGCCAGCCAAGTAAATAGACTGCTGCTGCTCCCCGCTCCTTGTTTCCAGCTCTGAGCAGCAGGCTGGGACTTCTCCAGCATGTATGAGAGGTTTCAGGATGCTGCTCAGAGCAAGACGTTGGGAGTGATGGCAGTCCATTTATTGGGTGCCAGCAAAGGTATGCCTAGTGTGCCCGCATGAAGGGAGGGAGGAGAGAGAGGCAAGTGTTGCTCCCCCCCCCCCCCCCCCGGCCACCCCTGGCCCTTCCAACTGCAGAGCTGGCTACGTCCGAAGAAAGAGCCTGTTGTTAAAAATTTACCAGCACACCCCTGATTACAGGTGTTTGTGTGTTTAGCGATTTGAAGCAAAGCAGCTACAGGAGTCAGGTGGAACCAGTTGGAAGAATAGTTCAGTCAGAAAAATTGTCATCCTGCTAGAAAGAAGGCAATGAAAATGTTCCAGATACCAGGAAAGGTAAAAGTAGCTTGCCATATCCTAGTGGTGCAGACAGACAGCCAATTCTGGGTGGGCCTAGGCGCAAAGTGGGTGGGCACAAAATTTTCTCTTATCACTGTACCCCCACCTCAAAAATATAAATACTTTACCTAATGAAGATCCCCAAGCTCTGTCAGCTGAAGACTTCCTCTGAAAGCAGCCAGAACACCCTTTTACCAAGCTTGGCAGGCAGCAGCAACATCCCTGAGCACTGATACCAGCACCTCACACATGCTTAGTTGTCAGTGGCTCAAGGATGGTGCCACCAACTGCAGAGCTTTGTAGAAGAGAGTTCTGGCCGTCTTTGGAGGAGGTCTCAGTTGACGATACTTGGGGATCCTCACCAGCTACAGCAAGGGTCAGGACTGGTGTTAGACATACTAGGCCCCAGGTCAGAAAATAAAGAAGGGGGCCCCCAGATCCCCTCTCCTCCCTGCCTCCCCTCCTGCCATTACTATCACAATGACAGGCCAAATACAAAACAAGGGATCATAAATTAGAAATAAAAAAATGTAGATAAAAAATTGAACTGGGAACCCCCAAAAGCTAAATTTGGCTTGTACTGCAACACTGGAGAAATAAACAAAGAAATGCATTTCCTTTTCTACGGAACACAATAAATATGTCTATACGTTTTAGCTATAAAGTTCTACTTCAGGTATGCTGCACTATTTCCCATCCCCCATCTTTCTGGCTGGTCACAAGCTCTGATGGGGCCTCATATTGCCAGGGCAACTCAGCTACCTGGTAAAGCGCTGCGTACAACTGGTAGCGCTATAAAAGTGATTTATAGTAGTAGTAACTCCACTAGTCCATTCCCCTCTCTCTCCTTCCCCTCATTCCTTTTCCTCCTTTCCTGAAGTTACTATAGAGGAAACTACACTTCAGGAAAGGAGGAAAAGGAATGAGGGGAAGGAGAGAGAGGGGAACGGACTAGTGGAGTTACTACTACTATAAATCACTTTTATAGCGCTACCAGTTGTACGCAGCGCTTTACCAGGTAGCTGAGTTGCCCTGGCAATATGAGGCCCCATCAGAGCTTGCAGAGCTTCCTCAAAATGTACCACCTGTTCCTCTGATCCCATTCCCACCCACCTTCTTAATGCCACTTCACCTGCTCTTATTCCTTTTATCTGTCACATTCTCAACCTCTCACTTTCCACTGCAACTGTCCCTACTGCCTTTAAACATGCTGTGGTCACACCTCTCCTTAAGAAGCCTTCACTCGACCCTACTTGTCCCTCTAATTACCGACCCATCTCCCTCCTCCCTTTTCTCTCCAAATTACCTGAGTGTGCTGTTCACCACCGCTGCCTTGATTTTCTTTCCTCATATGCTATTCTTGACCCACTACAATCTGGTTTTCGCCCTCTCCACTCAACCGAAACTGCGCTTACTAAAGTCTCCAATGACCTATTACTGGCTAAATCCAGAGGTCTCTATTCCATCCTCATTCTTCTTGATCTTTCCGCTGCTTTTGACACTGTCGATCACAGCATACTCCTCGATATCCTGTCCTCACTTGGATTCCAGGGCTCTGTCCTTTCCTGGTTCTCTTCCTACCTCTCCCTCCGCACCTTCAGTATTCACTCTGGTGGATCCTCTTCTACTTCTATCCCTCTGCCTGTCAGCGTACCTCAGGGTTCTGTTCTTGGTCCCCTCCTCTTTTCTATCTACACTTCTTCCCTTGGTTCATTAATCTCATCCTATGGCTTTTCCTACCATCTCTATGCTGATGACTCCCAAATCTACCTTTCTACCCCTGGTTCTCACCTTGCATCCAAACCAAAGTTTCAGCGTGCTTGTCTGACATTGCTGTCTGGATGTCTCAATGCCACCTGAAATTAAACATGACCAAAACCGAGCTTCTCATTTTTCCCCCCAAACCCATCTCCCCACTCCCCCCGTTTTCTATTTCTGTTGATGGCTCTCTCATTCTCCCTGTCTCCTCAGCTTGAAACCTTGGGGTCATCTTTGACTCTTCTCTCTCCTTCTCTGCTCATATCCAGCAGATCGCCAAGACCTGTCGTTTCTTTCTTTACAACATCCGTAAAATCCGCCCCTTTCTTTCCGAGTACTCTACCAAAACCCTCATCCACACCCTTGTCACCTCTCATTTAGACTACTGCAATCTGCTTCTTGCTGGCCTCCCACTTAATCACCTCTCCCCTCTCCAATCGGTTTAAAACTCTGCTGCCCATCTCGTCTTCCGCCAGGGTCGCTTTACTCATACTACCCCTCTCCTCAAGTCGCTTCACTGGCTCCCTATCCATTTTCGTATCCTGTTCAAACTTCTTCTACTAACCTATAAATGTACTCACTCTGCTGCTCCCCAGTATCTCTCCACACTCGTCCTTCCCTACACCCCTTCCCGTGCACTCCGCTCCATGGATAAATCCTTCTTATCTGTTCCCTTCTCCACTACTGCCAACTCCAGACTTCGCGCCTTCTGTCTCGCTGCACCCTACGCCTAGAATAAACTTCCTGAGCCCCTACGTCTTGCCCCATCCTTGGCCACCTTTAAATCTAGACTGAAAGCCCACCTCTTTAACATTGCTTTTGACACGTAACCACTTGTAACCACTCTCTTCCACCTACCCTCCTCTCCTCCTTCCTGTACACATTAATTGATTTGATTACTTTATTTTTTGTCTATTAGATTGTAAGCTCTTTGAGCAGGGACTGTCTTTCTTCTATGTTTGTGCAGCGCTGCATACGCCTTGTAGAAATGCTATATAGAAATGCTATAGAAATGCTAAATAGTAGTAGTAGTAGTAACTTGTTACAAATGTAATTTACTGAGAAGAGGTATGGCAAGGACACCAATTGCAAGCCTCCAGCACATATGAAAGACCCAATTACAAGTCTCCAGTATATATGCAGCACCTGATTGGTCCAGGGTAGAGGAGCGGTGGATGCTCACCACAGCCTATAAAACCACGCTGCAGACAAAGAAACTTTGAAAAACTAGGCATGCTTGGAATCTGAGTTTCAGATCTGTCCAAATGGCCTATTGTTTTTCCCGAAGGGGGTGCTCTCCCCACTTCATAGAAACTAATTCTTTACAGCTAAGAATCTTTCTTTCTTTCTTTCTCTTCTGTGACCTTTGTATGAGGAATAAGCTTTCCTTCCTTCTTTTTCTCTTCTTTATATAATTAGTCTAATTACTTATAAATACCAGAGGTACTGATGTTAGATTTTGCAACTTTGTTATAACTTTACAACTGATATCTAATGGTGTGCTGGTGGGTACTAAAGGACTTTTAATTCTCTGATTCCTGTACAATTTTTTTATAATATTTTGTAATATTTCGTAAGTTGTTTAGAGAACAGCAAACCAAATGCGCAACCTAGTACAGAACATAAGAATAGCCATACTGGGTCAAACCAATGGTCCATCTAGCCCAGTGTCCTGCTTCCAGTAATGGCCAATTCAGGTCACTAGTACCTGACAGAATCCCAAATAGTCAAAAAATGATAAAGAGGATATCAGGCTAAAGTACAACAAAAAACAGTTTCAATAAACCCACCTCTTATAAAAAGAGGGAGAAAAAAAAGACTGGAGGCATCAGATAAACATATAACCCAGCTATCGGATCTCTGTGGGGAGGTTAGGGTCACTGATCTTTTCCCCTTCTCTTTATATGTAGAATGCCAAATAGTAGCAAGATTCATGATATAGAGAGTTGCACGGGGACAGAAATCCAACCTGTCTCCGCCCATTCCCGCTGGAATCTAACCCGTCCCCATCTGTCCCCGTCAGTGGCGTAGCCACAGGTGGGCCTGGGTGGGCCAGGGCCCACACACTTAGGGCTCAGGCCCACCCAACAGTAGCTCACGTTTAGTGGTAGCTGGTGGGAATCCCAAGCTCTGCCAGCTGAAGACTTCCCCCTGATGGTAATAAAAACGCTACTTTCCACGATACTGGCACCTGCGCATGCTCAGTTTTCAGTGCATGCCTGCTTCAGACTACCAAGGTGGAAAGATGCGTTTTCCTGCCAGCTGAGATATTTTTATTTTTGGTGGTGGGGGGGGAGGGGGATAGAACACTTGTTGCCCACCCACTTCTTGCCTAGGCCCACCCAAAATCTGTTGTCTGGCTACGCCCCTGGTCCCTGTAGGGAATCTAACCTGTCCCCGTCCGTCCCTGTGGGGAATCTAACCTGTCCCCACCCACTCCAGCAAGAATTTAATGGTACATTAAAAAAAATTCATTTTGGCTTTCTCCGTCTCTCTCTGGGTTTGAGCCGCAGCACTGCAGGCACGGAAGGAATGGAAGTTCGAAGTTGGAACACTATGGTCGCACATGTAAGACATCTCTCATTTACTGGCACTGTGTGCCAAGAGATCACCACATGCACGCGCCAGTAGGTCAGGTGACATCTGATGCTCGTGCCTATGTCAGAGCTGAGGTCTGCGCATCAGCCCAGGAGCAGAGAGTAAATGACAGCAGATAAAAAACGGAATGGTCCATCCAGTCTGCCTAATAGTCACAATCATTATCAATTCATGATTAGATCAATAATGAATGTGATAGTATATACTTGATTATGGTCTTTCTGTGGATTTTCTGGGACATAGACCATAGAAGTCCACCTGGCCCTATCCTTATGTTCCAACTGCTGGAGTTGCCCTCGAAGCCCACTCCAGCCTATTCATCTCCTCATTTGTGGGACACAGACCGTAAAAATCTGTCCAGCACTGTCCTCATGTTCCAGCCACTAATGTTGCTGTCTAAGCCCTTTCCAGCCCATCCTAAACCAGATTGCCATGTATGAGACACAGACCGTACAGGTCTCCCTAGCCACAGTCACCTTCTAAGTGTCACACGACACATCCACACACATGCAGCCATTTAAGTCTAGGTTTTTTATAACTTCCATTTTCTAATTAGAGATCCTCTGTGTTTAACCCATGCCTTTTTGAATTTCATCACCATTTGTATACCTCCTTAATGGAGACTTTCCGCATCTGTGCTGTTAAAGCAAGGAAGAAGAGGAGGAGACAGTACTCAAAGAATTTGGTACTCGGAAGGTGAGAGGCTGGCACAAGTGCAGCATACACTTCCATGGGAACCCCGCAGGAACTGCTTCTGTCCCCACGGGAATCCCGCGGTTCTGCAGGATTCCCGCAAACCCCGTTCCTATGCAGGTCTCTATCATGATACTGATCCCAGGGACAAGCAGTGGCTTTCCCTATGTCTATCTCATTAGCAGACTATGGACTTTTCCATCAGGAACTTGTCCAAACCTTTTTTAAGCCCAGATACACTAAATCGCTGATACCACATCTTCTGGCAACGAGTTCCAGAGCTTAACTATTTGTTGAGTGAAAAAAAGGTTTCCTCCTGTTCATTTTAAAAGTAGTACCATGTAACTTCTTTGATTGACCCCAGTTTTTGTACTTTTTGAAAAAAAAAGTTAAAGAAACTTCGATTTACATTTACACATTCTTCACCACTCAGTATTTTGTAGACCTCTCTTCATATCCCACCTCAGCTGTCTCTTTTCCAAGCTAAATAGACCTTATCTGATAAGGTTTTCCTCATATGAGAGAAGTTCTAATTCTGCTACATTTATTTTATTTTAAAAATGTATATACTGCCTAATCCCTAGGTGGTTTACAAAAAAAACCTTACATAATAAAACATGACATACATACTTAAAATCAGATACGGCAACCAGAAATGCACACAGTTCTCAAGCTGTCATCACATCATGAGCTATACAGAGGCATTATAATATTCTTTGTCTTATTTTCTATCCTTTTCCTAATGATTCCTAGCATCCTGTTTGCTTTTTTGGCTGCCACCGCACACTGGATAGAAGATTTAGGCATATTGTCCTCAATGACATTTAGATCTTTTTTTGGGGTGCTGACTCTTAAGGTGTAACCTAACATCAAATAACTATTATTTGGATTATTCTTCCCAATGTGCATCACTTTGAGCTTGTCCACATTAATTCTCATCTGCCATTTGGATGCAGAGTCTTCCAACTTCCTAAGGTCTTCCTGCAATTTTTCACAATCTGCATGTGTTTTAACAACTTTGAATAGTTTTGTGTCATCTGCAAATGTAATCACTTCACTCATAGTTCCCATTTCTAGATCATAAATATGTTAAATAGCACCAGTCCCAGTAGAGATCCCTGGGGCACTCCACTATTCTCCCTCCTTCACTGAGAGAATTGGACATTGAACCCTACCCTCTGTTTTCTATCCATCAGAACATTGTCTCTTATCTCATAGGTTTTTAATTTTCTCAGGGGTCTCTCATGAGGGATTTTGTCAAATGTTTTCTGAAAATCTAGATATACTACATCGACCGACTATTGTCACATGCTGTGAGTGAGAGTGCTGTGCAGCTCAGGATGTGAAGGACATCTCGACTGCTAAGTTGAATATTGTCAATAACTTGGAGTCTTGGTCAGGGGTGGGCTGACACAATGATCTGGACCCCTGGGTAATAAAGATCATTGGGCCCCTACCAACGTGTCACCCGGGCTACCCCCCCCCCCCCCCCCCCGCCCACTGCAGCTGCCGCCCTCCTCCAGAACACTACAGTCACCCAAGCCTCAGTGAGCTCTTCCCGGTCCTACCTTGAAGGGCCCTGGTGGTCTACTGGCTTCTTCGGGGCAGGAAAGAACCCCACTCTTTCCTACCCACTAATCTGCCCGATGCCACCGTGTTTTCAAAATGGGTGCCAAGACTTCCCAAGGTAGTTTTGCGGGTCTCAACAATCTTGCAAGACTGCTGCAGGGAGTCTCAGTAGCAATTTTGAAAACACTGCGGCGCTGGGCAGAATAGCAGCAGCGGGCAGGAAAGAGTATTGATATGAAGATGAGCCAAGCACCAACTTCTCATATTCAGCCATTCAACAGTACGGGAGGGTGGAGGCCCATCTTTATGGAGGAGAATCGGCTGCTTTTGAGCATGTACTGCTGTGTTTTCCAGCATCTTTTCCACCTCCCCAACAGTAGGCCGACTTATAAATGCATTCACTGTGCAGCTCCTCAGTACCTCTCCACTCTGATCTCTCCCTACACTCCTCCCCGGGAACTCCATTCATCAGGTAAATCTCTCTTATCTGTACCGTTCTCCACCACTGCAAACTCCAGACTCCATTTCTTTTATCTTGTTGCACCATACGCATGTTAATAGACTTCCTATCAGTACATCAAGTTCCAGCTCTGGCCACCTTCACATCTAGGCTAAAACCCCACCTTTTTGAGGCTGCTTTCAACTCCTATTTATTTATTGCATTTGTATCCCACATTTTCCCACCTCTTTGCAGGCTCAATGTGGCTTACAATACATCATGAATAGTGGAAGTATAATAGAAAATAGACATTTAGTGTTACAGAAGGATCTTGGGCTACATGAAAATGTTCAAACATGATAGTAATATAACAAGTAAATGATGTAAGACAGTTCTGAACTTTTGTGGCAGAGTTGTGTGTATTCACATTGGTTGATCTTTGTGGTATGTCTTGTTAAAGAGATGGGTCTTCAGTAGTTTGCGAAAGTTTGTTAGTTCGTAAATCATTTTTAAGTTGTGCGGCAATGCGTTCCATAACTGTGTGCTCAAGTAGGTAAAGTTTGACGCGTGCATTAGTTTGTATTTTAGACCTTTACAGTTAGGGAAGTGTAGGTTAAGGAATGTACGGGATGATCTTTTGGCATTCCTGGGTGGTAAGTCTATCAGGTCTGACATGTAGGCTGGTGCATCTCCGTGAATGATTTTGTGAATTAGGGTGCATATTTTGAACGTGATGCATTCTTTGAGTGGGAGCCAGTTTAGTTTTTCTCGTAGGGGTTTGGCACTTTCATATTTTGTTTTACCAAATATGAGTCTAGCTGCAGTGTTCTGGGCTGTCTGAAGTTTCTTGATTATTTGCTCTTTGCTGCCGGCGTAGAGTGCGTTGCAGTAGTCTAGATGACTAAGCACCATTGATTGTACCAAGTTACGGAAAACATTCCTTGGGAAGAAAGGTCTTACTCTTTTTAATTTCCACATTGAGTGGAACATCTTCTTGGTTGTTTTTTTCGCATGGGTTTCGAGTGTTAGGTGTCGATCGATGGTAACTCCAAGAATTTTTAGGGTATCCGAAATTGGAAGGTTCAGATTTGGTGTGTTGATGGCGGTGAATTTGTTCTTTTGTGTTAAGAGGTGAGTATTAGGCATTGGGTTTTTTCTGCATTAAGTTTCAGGTGAAATGCATCTGCCCATGAATGCATGATATGGAGACTTTGGTTGATGTCATTGGAAATTTCCTATAGATCTTGATTAAATGGATGTAGATCGTTACGTCGTCTGCGTATATGTATGGGTTGAGGTTTTGGTTTGATAATAGTTTGGCCAAGGGTATCATCATTAAGTTGAATAGAGTCGGCGAGAGGGGGGATCCCTGTGGGACTCCGCATTCAGGTATCAATGTGGCTGAAGTAGTCGAGTTAGATGTCACTTGGTATGATCGTGTGGTTCAGTACCCATGTCTGTCATATAATTTCCACCTTAAGTAATTCCCTTATTCCTTAATTGTCCTGTTTTGTCTGTCTTGATTAGATTGTAAGCTCTGTTGAACAGGGACTGTCTCTTATATGTTCAGTATACAGCGATGAGTATGTCTAGAAGCACTATCTAAATGATAAGTAGTATTCCCTTACTGCCTCGTATACACCAATCGTTCTTTTTTAGCTCTTTCCTCTCTTTTTTCTTCTTTTCTGCCTCTCTGTCCACTCAAATTTCACCCTCTCTCAACCTTCTCTTTTTACTTTTCAGATGCTTACCAAATTTCCATCCCTTTCTCTCACCCACTAGCTCTCCCATTCTCCATCTCACTCCTTCCCTAGCCTTCCAGTCCCTTTCATCTTTAATCTACTCCCTATTACCATATTTCTACCCCCTGTGTTCACTATCCTCCTATCATTCATTTCTTTGATACCCCCTCTTCCCCTCCTGGCCTCTCCTACATGGTTCATCCTCCCTCTCTCCTCCCTCACTCCCATTGCCTAGTATCTTTACAGACCGAAGAAATGGACAGATATTTAGTTGAAAACATTCAAAATATAGCTGTTAAAGGGGGAGTACTACTAATAGGTGATTTTAATATGCCAGATGTTGATTTGAGTAGTATCCCTGTTGCAGTGTCTTCTAGAAGCAGGGAAATCCTGGAGTCTCTACAGGGGGAACTATTCTAACAGTTGGTAATGGAACCCACGCGGGATGTGGCTATACTGGACTTAGTGCTTACTAATGGGGAGAGTGTTTCTGATGCTATAGTAGGTGATCATCTGGCATCCAGTGATCACCAGATGGCATAATTTAATATTAAGATAGGTTGGAGAGGGTTCATTCAATAGTGAAGGTTCTAGACTTCAAAAATAAAACTAAAAATAAAACTAACATTATTCATCCATTCTCTCGTTACCTCTCACCTTGACTATTGCAACCTACTACTCACTGGCCTCCCACTTAACCATCTATCCCCCCTTCAATCCGTCCAGAACTCCGCCGCGCGTCTTATCTACCGCATGGACTGCTATACTCACATCACTTGCTCCCGATCAGATACCGTATACAGTTCAAGCTTCTCCTACTAACCTACAAATGCACTCAATCCGCAGCCCCTCATTACCTCTCTACCCTCATCTTCCCGTACGTTCCTACCCGTAACCTCCGTTCACAGGACAAATTCCTCCTATCAGTACCCTTCTCCACCACCGCCAACTCCAGACTCCGCCCTTTCTGCCTCGCCTCACCCCATGCTTGGAAACTTCCTGTGCCCATATGTCAAGCCCCCTCCCTGCCCATTTTCAAATCATTGCTCAAAGCCCACCTCTTCACTATAGCTTTCAGCACATAACCAATTACCTCTATTCAGGAAACCTATACTGACCCATTTGCCTTTAGATAACTTGTCCTTTAGATTGTAAGCTCCTTTGAGCAGGGACTGTCCTTCTGTGTTTAAAATTGTACAGTGCTGCGTAACCCTAGTAGCGCTTTAAAAATGTTAAGTAGTAGTAGTAAGTAGTAGATGAGGGATTACCTCAAGGAATTGCTGTCTGGTTGAGAACATCTGGAAGAAATTGGAAAGCAGTGGGCAAAACTGAAAGGAGCTACTGTAAGGGCAATAAACCTTTTTATAAGGAAAGTAAGTAAGAGGAAAAGGAGGCCACTAGGGTAAGGAAAAAGAGGTTAGCCTTTAAAAACTATACGAGATTGCAGAAAGAGGAAGACAGGTGACAATATCTGGAAAAGCTTAGAGAAGATGGTAGAGTATTCAGGAAAGCAAACATTCAAATGGAAGAAAAAATAGCCAATATGGTAAAAGGGAGGAGGGGAACAAGACATTTTTTAGATATGTTAATGCTAGGAGAAAGTGCAAAAGTGGCATTGTGAGACTCAAAGGTGAAGAGAAGGAATATGTAAAAGCTAATAAAGATAAGGCGAAATTACGTAACAAATATTTCTGTTCTGTGTTGACAGCTGAAGGGCCAGGAGCAGGACTGCAGAAGACAAACACAAATAGTAATGGAAGGGTGGTAGTCCTTGAATGATTTTCAGAGGACTGTGTTCATGAGGAGCAGGCTATATTAGGTGGACAAAGCAATGGGGCCAGATAGCATACATCCGAGGATACTGAAGGAATTTGGGGAAGTTCTAGCAACTCCGCTGGCTGACTTTTTCAATGGTCCCAGTGGGCTGGAAAAGAGCAGATGTGGTCCCTCTCCATAAAAGCAGAAAGAAGAGGATGAGAACTACAGGCCAGCAAATCTGACTTCTGTGGTAAGTAAATTAATGAAAACACTTTTAAAAACAGAGAATAGTACGGTTTTTGGAATCCAATTGATTACAGGACTTGAGGCAAATGGTTTCACTAGAGGCAGATCTTGTCAGACAAATCTGATTAATTTCTTTGCCTGGGTGACCAGAGAGTTGGATCAAGGGAGAGCTAGATGTGGTGTATTTGCTAAAATCTAAAGCCTTTGACACAATTCCGTATAGATGACTAATAAATAAACTGAGTGCACTCAGCATGGGCCCTAAAGTGACTGACTAGGTCAGGAACTAGTTGAATGGAAGGTGAGAGAAGGTAGTGGTAAATGGATCTCATTCTGAGGAAATGGATGTTACCAGTGATGTGCCGCAAGGTTTGGTTCTTGATCTGGTTCTTTTTAACATTTTTGTAACCGATATTGCTGAAGGGCTGTTTCATTAGTTTTGCCTCTTTGCAGATGATACCAAAATCTGCAGTAGGGTAGACACCCTTGAAGCTGTGGATAACATGAGGAAGGATTTAGCAAATCTAGAGGAATGCTGGAATTTGGCAGCTTAGATTTAATGCTAAAAAAAATGCAGGGTCATGCATTTGGGCTGCAAAAATCCAAGGGAATGCTACAGTTTAGGGAGTGAAGAACGTTTGTGGATGAAAAAGGAGCAGGACTTGGGTGTGATCGTACGTGATGATCTTAAGGTAGCCAGACAGGTAGAAAAGACGACAGCGGAAGCTAGAAGAATGCTTAGGTGCATAATGAAAGGAATGGTCAGTAGGAAAAAGGAGTTAATGATGCCTCTGTATAAGACTCTGGTGAGGCCTCATTTAGAATATTGTGTACTATTCTGGAGACCACACCTTCAAAAAGATATAAACAGGATGGAGTCGGTCCAGAGGGCAACTATTAAAATGGTCAGTAGTCTTTGTCAAAAAGTGTATGGGGACAGACTTAAAGATCTCAGTATGTTTTGTGATACCCTAGGTCCCATGTTCCTCTAGCCCTCTGGGCTGTTACACAATGCTCTCAGCCTTGTAATTCCCTACCAGTTCAGGTCAAGGCCACAAAGTGATCCAGTCCAGGTTTTTAAAAAACTTTTATTCCAGTCAACCAGTTTTTCAACAAATCCATAGTTCCAACAAGCAAAAATCAATATTCAGCATCTTTGAACCTTGCACTGTTCCCACAAGGGTTACCCATTTCAACGTCCAATATTCCAAACAAAATTTTCTCAGCAGTGTTCCCCTACCGTTATCAATGGCCTGGCAGCTCACCTCCCACTGCACAGCTCTGCGCACTCTCTCTCTCTCTCTCTCTCTCTCTCTCTCTGGGTCCTCCCATAACTGCCTGTTGCATACCTTGAATTGTCGATCAACAAGCTGCCCCTTCCAACTCACCTCCTTCTGCTGAAGGGCTGGAGGCTCCTGCTTCTAGGCAGTCTACAGCCTCAGTGTCAGGACAGTAGGAGCTCCTTGCCCTCTTTCTAGGTCTTTCTTCCTTTACTCAGTTATGTCTATTTTCAGCTGGGCAGGTCGTGGCCACTCCCCTTTAACTTCCCTTGAGAGGAGGCATCATGTATTGTTGTTTTGTGGGTTTTTTTTTACCCAAGGCAACTGGGCTGCATCCCTGGTGCTCCCCTAGGTGGCCAAACGGGGTAACTTTGACTCTAACCCAGAAAGAATAACCTTATTCCCTTCTCCCTGAGGGTGTCCCGGGTCTTCCTTCCCTTCCTTAGTTCTAAGGTGGGGAAATCCTATACCTAAGGGTTGGAATACATGGAACCGGCTCCCTAGAGGGAATCTTTGAGGAGACTATTTCCTTACATATCCCCCTTCTTCCCCCAAGCCTTAGGGAGACATCCCTCTTTCCCTTACTGGTTCTTCGGGGCTAATACTTTCCCATTCACCGTGCCCCGCTAGTCCCTGGATGACTGCAGCCACGGAAAATTTCCTCCAAATCCAGGAAACTCCGCTCCGGGACTTCTCCTTCCCCTGAGCTCCAAACCCCTCCTGCACTCCTTACATGCGAATCTAGTAGGGAAGGGTCAATAAGGTGCCAGGACCATGCCTTCACATCACAGTATACTTTGGAAAAAAGGCAGGAGGGAGAGATATGAGAGACATTTAAATACCTATGTGGAGGCAAGTTTTTTTCAATTGAAAAGAAGCTCTGGAATGAGGAGGCACAGGATGAAAGTGAAAGGGGATAGACTCAGAAGTAACCTGAGGAAATACTTCTTCATGGAAAGGGATGTGAATTCATGGAATGGCCTCCCAGTGGAAGCGGTGAAGATGAAAACAGTATCTGAATTCAAGAGAGCTTGGGACAAGTACATAGGCTCTCTAAAGGAGTGAAAGGGAGAGTAGATGACATGGATGGGCAGACTGGATAGACTATATGGTCTTTATCTGCCTACATTTTTCTCTGTTTCTATCTCTCCCTCACTCCCTTCTGCCCCTAGATCCAAAATCCTCATTCTCCCCCCTACTTTACCACCGAAACCACTGCCGAGTCCATGACACCTCAACTTGAGATGGCCTCAATCAGAATCCACAACAAAATCCTTCGCGATCATTTGAATTGTGTCCTGTTTTACAGACCTCCAGGTTATCAATAGAAATCAAATACAATAAAACATGGAAAAGAAAATAAGATGATACCTTTTTTATTGGATATAGCTTAATACATTTCTTGATTAGCTTTCGAAGGTTGCCTTTCTTCGTCAGATCAGAAATAAGCAAATGTGCTAGCTGACAGTGTATATAAGTGAAAACATTCAAGCATTACAATGGGGCTCATTTTCAAAGCACTTAGCCTCCCAAAGTTCCATAGAAACCTATGGAACTTAGCCTCCCAAAGTGCTTCGAAAATATGCCTCTATGACAGTCTGACAGGGTAGGAGGATGGGGGTGGGTCGGAGGTATGCATGGGGACATCAAAGCATATCATTGATATTCTAACAGGATGGGTGTGGATAGGTGAGGGGTGGGGTGATCAACAGAGACATACAGCTTTATGGTTTATAATGGGCTAGGAACCCCAGATCCTTGTTAAGTCCTTTCTGTTGGGTGTTAAAATATTCAATCATTCTGACTTCAAAGGTTTTACGTTCTTGTATGTTTTTAAAGTTACCTTTCAGTATTCTCACTGTGAAATCACTGGTACAGTGTCCTGGTTCTGTGAAGTGCTGTCCCACTGGGGTGGAGGCCCTACTGGCTGTATTGTTCATATGATGTCTATGTAAATCCACAGACCTCCAGGTAATTGGAACAAAGGCCAGACTAACTTCATAGACCTCATTTCAAACACATGTGTAACCAACTCCAATGTACTAGTAATAGGAGACATCAACCTTCACTTAGAAGACCCAAACTCAATCAACGCATGAGAATGTAAGGAATTCCTCCAATTATGGGATCTCAAATGGCCACAAATGCAAGCAACCCACATCAAAGGGTACACACTTGATCTCATCTCACACAAACTCTCAACAGACCAGAACTTAATAATAACAGATATTAAATGGACAGAAACACCCTGGACTGATTACTACAAACTAAACTTATCCCTACACTGGCGGAAGAAGGGAATACATCAAATACAAGAACACACATCCTACAGAACAAGAGGTCAAGTAGACACAAAAACATTCTGGCAACAGATATATAACAATGAATGGACAGCACAAATAGACTCCATACACTACCTCATGGAATGGGATAAAATATGCAAATGCATACTAGATGAAATAGCACCCTTAAGAACAAGATCTTCACGTAAGCATAACTCGATATCATGGTTCAACGATGAACTGAAAAAGCTATAAAAACACAATCCAGAAAACTCGAATGAGCATGGTAAAAAAACAAAAGATGAACACACACTCAACACATGGAAACAATCACAAAGAAAGTACAAATACGTATAAGACAGACCAAAAGATCATACTATAAAACTAAAATAGGGACAGATTACAAAGACACGAAGAAATTATACCAACTCATGAACAAACTGCTAGACACCAACCTGGTCATTACATCGAATACAGACATCCCATCTGCAGATAAACTTGCTAAGTATTTCAATGAAAAAATTGTAAACCTACACAACACGCTACCTCAGGACAACATTGACATCGATAACTTCCTTAATGAGTTGGACCCGAGAATACCCGGCTGACCGAACCTGGTTAAATTTTGCCCCCCTCACCATCGATACAGTTGCACGGGCGATCAGCAGGTTCTCCAACACTCACTGTAAACTAGATACCTGCCCCAACTACCTAATGAAATCCGCCCATGACCACTTCATAGTAGACCTCACATCCCACCTAAATTACATGCTACAGCAAGGTTTCTTCCCTAAGGAAAATAGCAATATCCTACTCACCCCGATACCAAAAGACACCAAGAAAAAAACAAATGTAATCACTAACTACTGTCCAGTAGCATCCATCCCATTGTCAGTCAAACTGATGGAAAGCATGGTAGCCAAACAACTTACAGATTATATAAACAAATTCTCAATATTACACAAATCACAGTCAGGTTTTCGCCCCCTCCACAGCACAGAAACAGTACTACTCACTCTCCTAGCCAAATTCAAGCAGGAAATAGCAATAGTCAAAAATATCCTCCTTCTCCAATTCGACATGCCTAGTGCATTCGACATGGTAAACCACAATATATTAATAAGAGTACTAGATAAGTTCGGGATTGGTGGAAACATACTTAGCTGGATCAAGGGTTTTCTAACCACAAGAACATATAAAGTAAAATCAAACTCAAACATATCATCACCATGGAAAGCAGACTGCAGAGTACCACAAGGATCACCGTTATCACCGATCCTCTTCAACCTAATGATGACCCCACTAGCCAAGCCCTTATTCAACCAAGGCCTTAAGCCCTTCATCTATGCAGATGATGTCACAATATACATTCCTTACAAATCTAAACTGACAGAAATCACTAACGAAATCAAGATCAGCTTGAACATCATGGACTCTTGGGCAAATGCATTTCAACTAAAACTCAACAAAGAAAAAACACACTGTCTTATCCTCTCATCCCAACACAGCGCGGACAACCCCACAATTATCAACACCCCTATCTCAGACAGCCTGAAAATCCTCAGCATTACATTGGACCGCAACCTAACACTAGAGAGCCAAGTGACATCCACAACAAAGAAAATTATCCACTCAATGTGGAAACTCAAACGCGTGAAACAACTGTTCCCAAGGGAAACATTTTGCAAACTGATACAATCAATGGCACTAAGCCATTTGGACTACTGCAATGGAATTTATGCGGGATGCAAAGAACAAACATTAAAGAAACTTCAGACCACTCAAAACACGGTAGCTAGACTATCTTCGGAAAAACGCGATTTGAAAGTGCAAAACCCCTCCGCGAAAAACTGCATTGGCTCCCAATCAAAGAACACATTGCTTTCAAAATCTGCGCTCTGGTTCACAAAATTATCTACGGTGAAGCCCCGGGATACATGACAGACCTGATCGACCTACCAACTAAAAACACATTCAAATCAACATGGACGTACCTAAATCTGCACTACCCAAGCTGCAAAGGACTCAAATACAAATCAACTTACGCATCCAGTTTTTTCTACATAAGCACACAACTGTGGAACGCATTACCAAAAGCCTTGAAAACTACGTACGACCACCTAAACTTCAGGAAAAAAATAAAAACTAACCTGTTTAAAAAGGCATACCCTACCAATCCAACATAAATGCCTAATCTCTGCAACACAACAAAATTAAAGTACGTAATGGACATAAAACAACTCTTCCGTTGTATGATTCCCTAATGTGGCTGTGCCACATGAACTTTATCTTACCACAATATCACTTTGTATTGTTTACACCGGAGTCTGCAAACGCCTCTCTGGTACTATGTAAGCCACATTTTTTTTGTTACATTTGTACTCCGCACTTTCCCACTCATGGCAGGCTCAATGTGGCTTACATGGGGCAATGGAGGGTTAAGTGACTTGCCCAGAGTCACAAGGAGCTGCCTGTGCCTGAAGTGGGAATCGAACTCAGTTCCTCAGTATCAAAGTCCACCACCCTAACCACTAGGCCACTCCACTTGAGCCTACAAATAGGTGGGAAAATGTGGGATACAAATGTAACAAATAAATAAATAAATACCTCCTGTGCATCTCTTCCTCCCTCTCCTCCACCCCATGTCCAATATCTCTCCCTCTCTCCCATTGCCCACCATCTCTCTTTCCCTTCCTCTCTCCCTTATGCCTGAAATCTAGCATATCTCCCTCCCTCCCTCCCCTCCACTGCTATGCCCAATTTTATCCCTCTCTTCTCCATCTGCACCCTCCATCCCTATGTCCAACATTTCTCCCTCTATCTCCCCCCCATGTATAACTTATCTCCTTCCCTCCTCTCCACCACCATGTCCAACATTCTTCCCTCTCACCTCATCCATGCAGCATCTCTCTCTCCCTCCCCTCCACCCCATGCATGTCCAACAATTCTCCATCTCTCCCCCTTCTCTCCCCCCTCCCATGCAGAATCTCTCCTTCCCCACCCCACCCTAACAATTCTCCCTCTTCCTTTCCCCACCCCTTGCAGCATCTCTTTCCTTCCCTCCCCTTCACCCCCATGGTCAACAGTTCTCTGGACCTTCCCCCCACCCCCCATCTACCTTAACAAATGTCTCTCTCTTGAGAGGTCACCAGCAGTGGCAGTAATTCTCACACGCTGCCTCATGCTGACCCAGAAGCCTCCTCTCTGCAGCATCCCACCCAGGCAGAAACATGAAGTTACATCAGAGGGGCCAGGACATGGCAGAGGAGAGGCTCTGGGTCAGTAGCAGGCAGTGTGTGGGAATCTTTGCAATTGCCAGTGACCCTTTCAAGAGACAAGGGAAGGAGGGAGATGCAGGACCATGGGAGCCTCCATGCTGGTGCTGTTAAGGGTGCACTGCTGTTGGGTGGGCCTAAGCCCAGTGAGTTGGTGGGCCCAGGCCCACCCATGGCTGTATGCCAGCACCAAATTGTGAATGACTTACTTGGGACTGCTACCTCCATAATTTCTTGGAAGACTAATAGTGGGATGGTTTGCTGTTGCTTTCCCCAGTTATCATTAGTTTCTGGCTATGGCTGGGTCCCCATTTGCCAGCTGAAAGTGGATGGATGGGTAGGAGGCAGGGCCGGTCAAACCCGGTAAGCAGGGTAAGCACTGCAGGAGGGCGCCTGCCTTCAAGGGCGTCACTTTGCAAGCAATCAACCTCTGCTGAGTATCTAATCTCTGCTGCTCATCTCAGTCTGGCTCCAAAGCTGTCAGCTCTGTCCCGTCCCCTCCCCCCTCCCAAGCAGAGAAATATCCTCCTTGTGTTTGTCAGAGGACGTCACTGCTCCAACTGACTCTGGCTCTGAAAAAACTTGTGGGAGCTCAGCTAACCTCTGTCCTCTGCCCAGAGAGGGCTCAGACAGAGACAGCACAGCAGAGCCTGGACCCTTGTTTTGTCAGAGACTGCTGTTTAGTGCTGCACCTGACCCACCCTTTTCCACCCCCACCCCCCCATCCCCAACACAGCAACTCACAGGACAGGAGGGCTAGATGTCTGCTTTCAATTCCTAACCATCACCTATCTCTCATTCCCACTTCAGTAACTCCTGTTAGTCTGTCCAACTCAGATTGTAGAATATGTTAGTTTATGCTGATTAAGTCTGCCCTAGCTAGATCCTAAGCTGTGCTCGATGGGAAGGCTATTGTGCTGCATGCAGAGTCTAACTTCTTAGGATTTCAGGTTAATTTTTGAAGAGGGGCTATCTCTGTTCTACATGTGTGACTGCAAGGCCAAGTGTCTGAATAGGGATCTGTTTGTTAGATTCTGAAATTTTGATAACACATTGTTTTTCAGAGTTGGCAAGACTGTCTATTCTCCTAATTCCTGGTCTGTGTGCTAAGTTATTTTTCTTCTATACTGGTGTAATATTTTCAATGATGCCATGGCTGGTAAAAGGGGTGTGTCTACTGTGGGGGTGGAGCCATAGTGATCCTGCCTCTGGATGGGTAGGGGCGCCGACTAATAGACTGCAGGAGGGCGCTAGAAACCCTAGGGCCGGTCCTGGTAGGAGGCTGTCAACCTGACAGAAGTCCCAGGTTGTAGGTGTAGCAGGACTCTTGACATGACTTGTACCAGCTGAAGTAAGATGTAAAGAGGAACATGTTAAGTATGGATTATGTGGGATCTGCTAAGAATATTTCAATCTGATGGGTGTTGAGCCTCCTGCCTGCTTGCAAGCACTTTTTGCATGCAGAGTGGAATGGAGGGAATGTGACATTCTGTGGCTATGTACTAGAGATGTTGTTGAACATGCAATGCTCTGGGCAGGACCAGTGTTAAACATATTGGGGCCCAGAGCAGAAATTTAGCAGGAGGCTCCAAAGCCCATCAGCAGGCTGTATCTTTGAGCTTCTGATAAGCTTGGGCCCCCCTACAAATTGAGAGACCAGGGCAACTGTCTTGATTGCACCACTGTTATCAGTAGGCTGTATCTTTCAGCTTCAGATAAGCTTGGGGCCCCCTGCAACTTGAGAGCCCAGGGCAGCTATCTTTTTTGCACCACTGTTAATACTAGCCCTGGATCTGGGCCACTTCTGATATTGCCCTCACGACTGCCTCCTTTTTAGTGGTCAAATCACTGCATGTCTCCTTCCTTTCAATGATGCCACCTCCCACCCTGTCCCCAGAGTCACTGCAGTTGCATTCTGCCCTCACAGTGCTTTTTTTTGTTCCTTCCTGGATCTCATGGCCTGGATCCACTATCACTGAGAGAACTGCTCTACCTGGTGGACATTTTTGAGTACAAACAATGTGCATATACACTGCAGACATGTATGTAGAGAGCTCATAAAAAAGGAAAGTAGTATCACTAAGCCTACAGTACAAAGAACAAACAATAAGTAAACTGTTATGGCCTTTTAAATACATTTTAAGTGTTCACAAACACCTGAAGGACAATTATATAACTGGGTGTGTGCAGTTATTTGCACCTTGCATGCATAAGTGCTCCACACATATGTAACTGCAAAGGGGCATATACCTGGTTGGAGAATGGGAGGGGCATAGGCAGATCTCCAACTTACACATGCAGTAAACTTTTATGATACTATAGGCTATATGTGTTTCATTGACTCCTGCCATTCATCTGGCATAAATGATGATGCTAAATTTAGGTGCACCAATGTGGGTTTACACTAGTATTTTATAATGGAATTGAGGCACTCAGATGCCATTATATAATAGGTGCTCCCCACACAGCATTGGGACACCTAAATGAAGGTGTCCTATGATTGAATTGCCTCCTTAATGTCTTGATAGCATCATTAACCAAAACCAAAACAATCGACGAAACAACTACCTTTCGCCAATTTCTGAAGACATATTTCTTCAACAAGGCCTACAATGAGAACCTACAGCCCCACTAACCCACTTCACCAACACATTCAGTTATGAAAGCCCACCTTCTATAAATACCCTAATAAATCCTTTCCTTCCTTCTTCTTCCCTTAACTAATCTCTACACAATACTAACTATACTTGAGTCACTGGAATAACTATGTTATCAATACTATGTAAGCCACTTTGAGCCTGCAAATAGGTGGGATACAAATGCAATAAATAATAATAATAATAACAACCCAAAGCCTTGGGCCCAATATTCAGTGCTACTTAACTGGGTGGAGTCTGGGTGGAACTGAGTTACTTGAGCACTACCAGTATACATTGGTAGTGCCTGGACAAGTCTCTGGTTGTTAGGACAGCAAAGAGTTAACCAGTTATCTATTCCTGTACCACCACTGAATATCAGTGATACCCAAGTAACTGCTGGCAGTCGCTTTGTGCTTGGATATTTAGTGTCAGTAAAATCCACCACCAGCTGGATATTACTGCCTTTGTTTCCATCACAATTGGCAGATTCTAAACCACCAAAAGAACGTCAGAGGGCAAGGACATGATTAGGCAAGACTAGGCAGTTGCCTAGGGCAGCATATTCTTGGGGGGTGGCAAAAAGCAATAGCAGTCAAAATAAAACAATAGGTCTTTACAGTCACAATTAAGAGCCCTCAGTACATACTGCATTTCTATAGGAATTTTGTGTGACGATCATTACTGTTCAGTTCAATTATCAAAATCTTGGAGAGGGGGCTAAAAGTTAATTGGTGGGGAGAGAGTAATAAGGTTAAAAGTTTGCCTACAGAGCCCACTATCTTTGTACAGGCTGTGTTTGCCCAATTACTAGAGCTAGTTAGACTTCTAGAGAAGAACACGTGATCTATTAGCGTAGTTGTCAGATGAGAAGTGAGAGGTACAAAGGTCCTACATAGAGTAACCACTCCAAAGACCAATCTTTCTATAAGGAAACACCACACCAGTGTTTGTGCTAGCAGCACTTAGACCCTGTCTGGGTAAATCATAACAAAAAACCACGAATGAACACCTTACAGTTTCAATAAAAACATCACCTCCTTCTCCCAGACTCTAATCACGTACCCCCATATAATCACCTGATACTTAGAAAACCCACTAAAGCCGCCACCACCACCACCAATAACCAACCCTGCCCATCCCACACTAGTCACTGCCTTCCTTCAGGTGTGTGCTTATTTAGTCTAGAACAACAGCAGATTGGTTAGGCGGACGTAGGTGGGGCAATGGTTGGGACTGCTATTAGAAGCACACAGAGAGAATTCCTTTGCCAGTCTGAGAAGCGGATGATAAATTACACATTTCAAATATTAAGATTTCAGGTCCGGACACAAAACAAACGGTAAGATTACTTTTCATATTTGGTGCAGATTACTAGCTATAACTGCGTTTTTCTGTTAACTCACCACTATTCACTAACGGGGCAGTTTGCGTACTTAACATGGTGGAGCTCTGTTATGTTGTGTATATTTCCTGCTATAATAAATTGTGCATGTTTTTCCATTTCCAGTTTTAGCCTACTTTCTAAAAGGGATAGAGATTACTACGTTTGTTTGTCCGTCCCTAATAAATTTGTGTTTCAAGTTCTATCCACACCAGATTTTCAGACTATCTCTTGGGGGAACAGGGAATCCTGGTGGTTTTCTGGTTCGGTTTTTCGTTCCTTTTTTTTTTTTTTCCACACAGGTGTGAGAACCACAGCCGCATATCACAAAGTAGTTTCCTAGTTCCGGGTGGGAGTTTTTATAATAGGATT
Source organism: Microcaecilia unicolor (assembly GCF_901765095.1). Taxonomy (NCBI): domain Eukaryota; kingdom Metazoa; phylum Chordata; class Amphibia; order Gymnophiona; family Siphonopidae; genus Microcaecilia; species Microcaecilia unicolor. The sequence continues at coordinate 235,070,952 of NC_044036.1, forward strand.
GTGAAATGTTTGAGTTAGTCACACTGGTTAAACAACCTTAAAAAAAAAAACCGTCCATTATATGAATATGCAGTGGCTCTGCTAACCTGCCACAAATCAGTTGCACATTTTCCATGTCTCTGCTATGGTTTTCCAAGATCTGATCATGAAAATCTGATAGAGCTTCCCAGGATATTGCCAGGAAATCCTAAGGTTTCCTCAAACTCGTACAAGGCTGGATTCAGTTTGGTGGAGTTTGCACCACATTATTCACTTTTCCCTACTGATACTGTCCTGGGTTCAACTTCCTGCAGTGCTTATCGAAAATGATACCAGACCAGTTTTAAATATATTTTGTAAAGGTTGAAGACAATTTTATAGTTGAATCTGGTTTGAAGAAGGCTGTTAAATTCTTCCTAGATCAGGAGAAAACAGGTGCCCCTTCAGAACACTTATATCCCTCATTTGGCTCTCTCCTTTTTCTTTTATTGTGATGTTCTTATGTAATTTTCAAGGTCCTAAGTAAGAGTTCTAGGTGCCTTAGGGAGGCAAGCCTTCTGCTTTGTACCTCCCAATTAACTTAAGAACATAAGAATAGCTATACTGGGTCAGACCGATGGTCCATCTTACTAATTAAACTCAGTCGTGATCATCCAAACATCAGTAGTGCCCCCCCTCCCCCGGACCTGCCTGGCTCCAAGGCGTGTGGAAGAGCTGGGCGGTGCCAAAGAGCCTATGGCTGTGTGCGGGAAGGCAAAGGATGGGGCGGAGCATATTGGTGCCACCTCAGTAAGGCCAACAGAATCTCTCCATTGCAAAACACTATACACAAACTTGTGTAAAAACACACTCATATCCTTACTAAACCATAACAAGCACGAATTCCAAGCAGGGCCGGTCTTAGCAAGTGCGGGGCCCTATGCAGACCAATTTGGTGGGGCCCCATCCTAGCCCTGCCCACCTTAGCCCCGCCCCACCCTAGCTCCACCCCATTGATAAGATTAGAACATTTTTTTTATTTATGAAATTTCAAATAAAGACAAATGAAGCTAAACTTGTACAAAAAAACTGATTGAAATAATAAGCACAATGCTATCATGAAACCTTCCCTCCTCAGAAATTATTCAGTTCAAGTCCACTACAATTAGTAGTTCCAATTCTCAAAGGAGAATAAAGGAAAAATATTAAGAAAAGATCCAGTACTTTCAAATTCCCCTATTACTCTGTAACCCATCAAAGCAGAGAGGCAAGTAGCCACATCAGTTACTAAAATAATTTGAACTGATTGTACCTACTTTATATCAGATTTTGCTACTTCATGATTTCCATTCTCAGATTTTAGCTTAGTAATCTTTTCTTCCTGTGATTGCAGTCTAGCTTCCAAATGATTAATTCGAGGTATATCATTAATTACTGGAAGCAGTGTTTTAGCTAAATCTGCTATTACATAGTAACATAGTAGATGACGGCAGAAAAAGACCTGCACGGTCCATCCAGTCTGCCCAAGATAAACTCATGTGTATACCTTACCTTGATTTGTACCTGTCTTTCTCAGGGCACAGACCGTATAAGTCTGCCCAGCAGTTTTTCCTGCCTCCCAACCACCTGTCCCGCCTTCCATCACCGGCACTGGCACAGACCGTATAAAAGTCTGCCCTCCCCTATCCTCGCCACCCAATTGTAGTTAAGCTGCTGAGGATCCATTCCTTCTGCACAGGATTTCTTTATGCACATCCCATGCATGTTTGAATTCCGTTACTGTTTTCATCGCCACCACCTCCCGCGGGAGGGCATTCCAAGCATCCACCACCCTCTCCGTGAAAAAATACTTCCTGACATCTATTGCCATCCAAATTTTTATCAGGAGAAATATCTGCAGATCTATGTGAAAATAACCCAGATATGTTAGAAACAGCCTCTTCCAAGCCAGAAGATCTTACTTGCTCAGCTTCTCCAGCAACTAATGTTGTTGGGCCAAATTCCTCTCAGGGAGGCAGACATTTCCAACTCTTGCACCGTCCGCAAGCGTCCTTAGATGAGAGAGAGACTTCTCCTGATCTCCTGCCTGCATGGAATCCGATTTCAATTTGGCATAAGTACACAACTGTTGGCGTCAGCAACGATGGCTCACCTCACGTCCCCACCACCTCCGACCAGGCTCCAGCTTTCCCGCTCAGTGACTCCCGCCCTCGCATCCGGAAACAGAAAATACATCAGAAGGCGGGACATTGAGCAGGAAGCTGGAGCCTGGAGGTGAGCCGTCGCGCTGCAACTGTCTGTCGTTGTGGGCGGGGCCGTCGCTGCCTGGGCTGGCTCGCTGGCATCGCTCAGTTAGTCGCCGGGGTCTGGGGACTCGGGAGCTGACGGCGGGCTCAGTGGGCCCAAGCCGGGGGTGGGCGCCGCGCCGGTGGTGACAGGTGTGGAGCGGCTGAGCCGCAGGAATAGGGGTCATCTCAGGCGACTAAGGCGAGCAGCGGCAGAAGTCGGGGGAGGCATGAGTGAGGCAGAGTTGAGGCGCGCTGCACGGGGCCCCCTTAGGCGCTGTGTGGGGCCCCCTTAGGCGCGGGGCCCTATGCGGTCGCCTTGGTCGCCTCTGCCTAAGACTGGCCCTGATTCCAAGGACAGGACAAGCTACAACCTTATGCGTGAAAAGGCAGAACTGTAATTACACAAGGCTCTAAAACACCAATACAGTACCACGCTAGCAGAATACTGTACCTTGATCACACATGACACAAGGAACTAGAAATCAAAAGATATGAAGGCAAAATACTGAACTGGAAAGTTAACTCAAGAAGTCAGACTCAGCATGCAGCAATACCAGAAAAATTGAAAATTACATTGAAAATATCACTGGTGCACATTTCAAAAAGCTGACATATTCAGAATTTATTAATTGGAATAAAATACTTTTTTCTACCTTTGTTGTCTGATCATGCAGTGTTGTCTTTTCATTTGATATTTTTTCTCTCACCATGTCCAGCAAAATAATGGAAAGCCCACTGCATTCTATGGAAACAGTCCTTGCCAAAATTTTAGCAACCTCTTCACAGCAAAGGGCGTAATTCTTCAACTATACTGATGGATTCTTTAATCCAATAATGCCAATATAGATCTCTCTCCGAGGTTAAAAAGGGTGTTTTCAGTGTGCATACAAATTTCTGTGCAACAGCTTCCTTCAAGCACCTTGATCTGTTTTTGTCAATACTTTGCATTGGATATGGATTCTGCTCTCTCCCAGCAGCACTGCTGTCAACATTTTTCTCCTGTTTTTTTTGCCACTTCTCTCTCTCCCTTAAAAAAAATGATTTAGCCTTCTCCAGACCCTGAACTTTTATTTTTCTTAGATTGATTTGATGACCACCATATTCTTTATAGTAGACCCTACTGCAGAATTTGAGATGCCCATATGGATCAAGAATATCCATCATAATGTTCATGAAATTTGGTACTTCAGTCTTAGACCACACCATGATGCTTGTGGTTGTCACAGTAACTGAATGCCTCTTTGGGTCAGAAAGTGCAGAGCTTTCCAAATAGAAAACCTGAGATTGCCACTGCTGGATTTGCAACAACAAAACCTCACTTTACTCTGGCTTTTTGTTACATTGTGATGCTGAAGGTTAGTTTTAGCGTTTGCCAATGACAGTTTTTTTCTACAAAAGGTCTTTTTCAAGACCACCATCTCAGCATAGATCCAAATGAGCTCAAAGCAGCACCCACTGCCAAAGACCACCACAGCAGTGAAGCATCATGAGTCAGCACCAAAAGCCCACACCAAAGTGCTGTGGCATACTGATATATTGGTGCAGAGGCAAAAATACTCTCTACTTCCGTTGCGGGGGTTGTAAAAGCAGCAAGTAGGCACGCTGGTCTCCGTCTGCTTCCCTGCCCTCTCTGCATCCCGCCTTCCTCTGATGTCATTTCCTTTCAGGCGGGCAGGTGCTGAGAGGGCGGGGAAGCGGACGGAGACCAGCGTGCCTACTTGTTGCTTTTACTACGCCCGCCAGTTCGCCAACGCGGTAAGGTTTTTTTTTTTTTTTTTTAAATATAAAACTCGACGGTGCCCTTGAAGGCAGGTGCCTCCCCCTCCCCAACAATCTGTAAAACCATAACATTTAAAAGTATGATGATTGTGTGGTTGTCAATATCTATCATTGTCCTCCTTTGGGTTCCAGGGCTCTGTCCTCTCCTGGTTCTCCTCTTATCTCTCCCATCGTACCTTCAGAGTACACTCTCATGGCTCATCCTCCTCCCCTATCCCGCTCTCTGTTGGAGTTCCCCAGGGTTCTGTCCTTGGGCCCCTTCTTTTTTCAATCTACACCTCTTCCTTAGGCTCCCTAATCTCTTATCATGGTTTCCACTATCATCTTTATGCTGACACCCAGCTTTATCTCTCCACACCAGAAATCACTGTGGAAACCCAGGCCAAAGTACTGGCCTGCTTATCCGACTTTGCTGCCTGGATGTCCAACCGTCACCTGAAACTAAACATGGCCAAGATGGAACTTTATTGTGTTCCCACCCAAACCCACTTCTCCTCTCCCTTCACTCTCTATCTCAATTGATAACACCCTCATCTGCCCGCAACCTTGGTGTCATCTTCGACTCCGCCCTCTCCTTCTCTGCGCATATCCAGCAGATAGCCAAGACCTGTCGCTTCTTTCTCTATAACATTAGCAAAATTCGCCCCCTCCTCTCTGAGCACACCACTCGAACTCTCATCCACTCTCTCATTACCTCTCGCCTTGACTACTGCAACCTACTCACCGGCCTCCCACTTAGCCATCTATCCCCCCTTCAGTCCATCCAGAACTCGGCCGCACGTCTTATCTTCCACCTCAACCGATATACTCATATCACCCCTCTCCTCAAGTCACTTCACTGGCTTCCAATCAGATACCGCATACAGTTCAAGCTTCTCCTACTCACCTACAAATGCACTCTATCTGCAGCCCCTCCTTATCTCTCTACTCTCATCTCCCCTTATGTCCCCACCCGTAACCTCCGCTCTCTTGACAGATCCCTCCTTTCAGTACCCTTCTCCACCACCGCCAACTCTAGGCTTCGCCCTTTCTACCTCGCTTCACCCCATGCTTGGAACAAACTCCCTGAGCCCATACGCCGGGCCCCCTCCCTACCCATCTTCAAATCATTGCTCAAATCCCACCTCTTCAATGTCGCCTTCGGCACCTAATCACTACACTTCCTCTCAGGAAATCTAAACTACCCCAACTTGACATTTCGTCCTTTAGATTGTAAGCTCTTCTGAGCAGGGACTGTCCTTATTTGTTAATTTGTACAGCACTGCGTAACCCTAGTAGCGCTCTATAAATGTGTAGTAGTAGTATTATTTTGCTTTAACTCCAGCTGCTCTTTGCTGCCACCCTAGGCAATCACCCGGTTTATTTAAAGGTTACATTATTAATCATGATCACTTTTTTGTTTTGTCCTAATCCATATTTCTTTCATTTTTATACTTTTTTTTTTTTTTTTTGTAATAAAAGATGTGCATCATTTTATTAGGGTCACCTTCACTCACAAATGGTTTCATTGCCAGTCATGAGAATCCTCTCTTTCAGCTGTCTTTGCTGTATTCATTCTTTTCATATGGCAGTATGATAACCTACATGAGTGGAGGAGTGGCCTAGTGGTTAGGGTGGTGGACTTTGGTCCTGAGGAACTGAGTTCAATTCCCGGCACAGGCAGCTCCTTGTGACTCTGGGCAAGGCACTTAACCCTCCATTGCCCCATGTAAGCCACATTGAGCCTGCCATGAGTGGGAAAGCGCGAGGTACAAATATATAAAAAAAAAAAAAATGACCAAGATAGCAGTGCTCCCTGTCCTGTCCTCCATTTTCTGTCATAGGCTCCTTACTGGATTACCCTACTCCATGCTGCATGCACCCTCTTCCATCCAGGTCCTGCCACAGACACACAGTATGCTCACTGTTTAAAATGGATACATGGAGTACTAAACTCATCCAGTATCCCTATGCAGGAGAGTGGTAGGATATCCACAGAACCTAAGTGGGAGAAAAAGAAGAAAGGAGTGTATTCTTTATTCTGTTTTTTATTAATTTTGATTATTGCCTTTCATTGGACTATATCAAAACAGTTTATAGCATTTATATCCCACATTTTCCCACCCACGGGCAGGCCCAATGTGGCTTACATCAGTCTGAAAAAGGCATATATCAATGGCATAAACAATCAAGTACATGGAAGTAGGACAGATCAGTGAGTAATTAAAGAGAGGGGGCAGGGGTAATAAAGTTGAGGATGTCGGTAAGATAGTTACAGTTCAGCAGTTATGGATACAATGGCGGGACTTTTGCGTAAGCAATTCCAAATAAGGTGGTCTTGAGGGTTTTTCTGAAAGTCAGATGATCGGGAGTAGTTTTAATAGATTTAGGTAATCCATTCCACAAATGAGCACCAACATAGGGAAAGGTGGATTCGTAAGTGGCTTTATACTTGCGGCCAGAACATGTAGGGTAATGGAGAGTTAAGTACGAACATACAGACAAAATAAGTGAGGAAAGGAAATTGAAAAAAGAAGATAAAGTTAAATAAGTTAACTAACAGAGACAAGAGAAAAATGTAGCAATCAGCGTTGGTCCCTGCTGGTTCTGATAGAGTTTTTGTGAAAAGGCAAAGGCTTCTCAAAAAGGCTTTTTAGATCAGGCTTGAAACACTTTTCTCTTAAAAAAAAAAAAAAAAAAAAAAAAAGGGAGCAGAGGAGTGGCCTAGTGGTTAGGGTGGTGGACTTTAGTCCTGGGGAACTGAGGAACTGAGTTTGATTCACGGCACAGGCTGCTCCTTGTGACTCTGGGCAAGTCACTTAACCCTCCATTGCCCGCCGCATAGAGCCTGCCATGAGTGGGAAAGCGCGGGGTACAAGTGTAACAAAAAAAAAAAAAAAAAAAAAAAGGGTGGAAAAGACAAGAGATGTGCAAAGAAAATGATGACAGAAATTTGATGAATGGGTGAAGATGAGGGAGAAGGACTCCTGGAGCAAATAAAGCAGCAATAAACTGATGAGGTGGTGAGTCAGGGGAGTGATGCCGAAGAGGAGGTACTGGTAAAAAGTGAGGTTGGGGGGGGGGGGGGGGGGGGGAGAGAGAAGGTAAACAAAATGGAATGGTGAAAGACAGTGGGTGATAAGGGAATACCTGTGAAGAGGAAAGATGATAGAGGCAATAGACCAGTAGCATCCATTCCCCTACTCACCAAAATAACAGAAGGCATGGTGACCAAACAACTCGCAGAATACCTAAACAAGTTTTCGATACTGCACGATTCCCAATCAGGATTCCGCTCTAATCACAGTACGGAAACCGTACTAGTCACTATTATGACCAAACTCAAACGGCAACAACATACTACTGTTACAATTTGACATGTCAAGCGCATTCGATATGGTTGACCATGGAATTTTATTACACATCCTCAAATACTTCGGAATCGGAGGTAACGTTCTCAGATGGTTCAAGGGTTTCCTAACCACCCGCTCATATCAAGTGACATCAAACTCTACTACATCAGCCACATGGACACCTGAATGCGGAGTTCCACAAGGATCCCCCCTCTCGCCGACCATATTCAACCTAATGAAGACACCCTTGGCTAAGCTACTATCGAATCAGAATCTAAACCCATATATATATATATATATATATAATGTGTAGATGACGGCAGAAAAAGACCTGCACGGTCCATCTGGTCTGCCCACGATAAACTCATGTGTATACCTTACCTTGATTTGTACCTGTCTTTTTCAGGGCACAGACCATATAAGTCTTGCAGCAGTATTTCCCGCCTCCCAACCACCAGTCCTGCCTCCCATCACCGGCTCCGGCACAGACCCCGTATAAGTCTGCCCTCCCCCATCCTAGCCTCTCAACCACCAACCCCTCTTCCCCCCGCCACCCAATTTCAGCTAAGCTTCTGTGGATCCATTCCTTCTGCACAGGATTCCTTTATGCCTGTCCCACGCATGCTTGAATTCCGTTACCGTTTTCATCTCCACCACCTCCCGCGGGAGGGCATTCCAAGCGTTCACCACCCTCTCCGTGAAGAAATACTTCCTGACATCTTTCCTGAGTCTGCCCCCCTTCAATTTCATTTCATGTCCTCTCGTTCTACCGCCTTCCCCTCTCCGGAAAAGATTCGTTTGCGGATTAATACCTTTCAAATATTTGAACGTCTGTATCATATCACCCCTGTTCCTCCTTTCCTCCAGAGTATACATGTTCAGGTCAGCAAGTCTCTCTTCATACGTCTTGGAACGCAACTCCCATACCATCCTCGTAGCTTTTCTTTGTACCGCTTCCATTTTTTTAACATCCTTCGCAAGGTACGGCCTCCAAAACTGAACACAATACTCCAGGTGGGGCCTCACCAAAGTCTTATACAGGGGCATTAAAACTTCCTTTTTTCTGCTGGTCACACCTCTCTCTATACAGCCTAGCAACCTTCTCGCTACGGCCACCGCCTTGTCGCACTGTTTCATAGCCTTTAGGTCCTCAGATACTATCACCCCAAGATCCCTCTCCCCGTCCGTGACTATCAGGCTCTCCCCACCTAACACATACGCCTCCCTTGGATTTCTACTCCCTAAGTGCATCACTTTGCATTTCTTCGCATTGAATTTTAATTGCCAAACGTTAAGACCATTTTTCCAGCTTCTTCAGATCTTTTTTTCATGTTTTCCACTCCCTCCGGGGTGTCCACTCTGTTGCAAATCTTGGTGTCGTCTGCAAAAAGGCAAACTTTACCTTGTAACCCTTCGGCAATGTCACTCACAAATATATTGAACAGAATGGGCCCCAGCACCGATCCCTGAGGCACTCCACTACTCACCTTTCCCTCCGAGTGAACTCCATTCACTACCACCCTCTGGCGTCTGCCCGTCAACCAGTTCCTAATCCAGTTCACCACTTCGGGTCCTATCTTCAGCCCTTCTAGTTTATTCAAGAGCCTCCTGTGGGGAACCGTGTCAAAAGCCTTGCTGAAATCTAAGTAGATGACGTCCATAGCACGTCCTTGATTTAATTCTCCCGTCACCCAGTCAAAGAATGCCGATGATGTAACAATCTTTATCCCATTCAAACGCGATCTAAGAGAAATTTCCGACTATGCATTTCGACTGAAACTAAATGCTGAAAAAAACCCAATGCCTAGTTCTCACCTCGCAATACAACAAAAAGGAATTCACCACCATCAACACACCTAATCTGTCTACCAGTCTGACACCCTAAAAATCCTTGGAGTCACCATTGATTGACACCTGACACTTGAGAATCATGCAAAAAACATAACTAAAAAGATGTTCCACTCAATGTGGAAACTAAAAAGTCAGACCATTTTTCCCAAGGAATGTCTTCCGCTACCTGGTACAGACACTGGTACTTAGTCATTTGGACTATTGCAACTCACTCTACGCCGGCTGCAAAGAGCAAATACTCAAAAAAAAAAAAAAAAACCAGACAGCCCAGAACACGGCAGCCAGACTTATATTCGGCAGACCAAAATACGAAAGCGCAACACCCCTTCGCGAAAAACTACACTGGCTCCCACTCAAAGAGCGCATCACGTCCAAACTCTGTACCTTGGTCCATAAAAATCATCCATGGTGACGCCCCAGCCTACCACCCAGAAATGCAAAAACGTCCTCCCGCACATTCCTCAACCTTCATCCTCCCAAATGTAAAGGCTTGAAATACAAATCAATGCATGCATCAACCTTTTCATATACAAGCACACAGCTCTGGAACACACTGCCATGTAACCTGAAAATGGTCTACGAAATGACCAATTTCCGCAAACTCCTGAAAACTTCTCTTCGACAAAATATATTGTCTTTTGCTTTCACATTAGGCTTTTGTATTTCAAGCCTAATGTCTATGACTTTAATACTATCATGTATCTCACCATCATGCACCCAAAACTTCTGCCAATACAAATGTATACTTTTTTTTTTTTTTTTTTCTATTTCCAGTACTATGTATTTCACCATCATGCACCTAATACTTGCTGTAAAACCAAATGTATATTCCTTTCTATTTCCAGTTTCCACAATGAATTGTAAGCCACATTGAGCCTGCAAAAAAGTGGGATACCAATGCAATAAATAATATAATAATTATAGACATCAGTCATTACTGACTCTGCATTGTGCTAGCTTTAGGATAGAAGTTGGTGAAGCAGGCAGAGGCTGTGATAGAGATGTGATGGAGGAAAGAGGACAGACATAAAATGCTGAAGAAATAAAGGGCAGACAGAAAAATGAGAAGCTAGAAGACGAGGAATGGGTTTTCTCTCTGCATACATTAGGTCAATGAACTTCCTTGTGAAACTCATGAAACATGATTTATGTAGGTAAGATATTAGGGTGCATTTGGAAGTGTCTATTTCTTTACTGCCTTTCCTACCCCGCAGGGCCTCAAAAGCCTCTATATCAATCACTATAATGCTATGGCCTGTGGTGTCTTTGTGCAAGGGTTGGTTGCTGACGAGCTATACCATATGGGGAGGTGTGGGTGTGAGAGAGCACACAACTGATGAGATGCACTATCGGTTTGTGTGTGTGTCTGTGAAAAGGCATGTAGCTCTTGAAATATCTTTTTCTACAAAGACACACAACATTACCAAGGTAACTCCACACAGGCTATGATAGAAATAAATATGATCCTTTGACTTCCTGCAGGCTGGTGTAAGAATGGGACTGATGAAGAAGGACTTTATCATTGGATTCCTCATAGCAGTGACTGTCGTGTCTGGCATCATCACCCTCATTCTCAGCATTGTTGAGGTGCAAAACGTTTTATTGCCAGGAAGCATTAAGGTGGGTTCTGACACCTGGATAATCTTAAAATAAATGGCTTTCTAAGAAGAATGAAGGATTGAATGAAGTCTGAGGAACTTTCTCTCTTCCTGCGTGTTCCATAAGCCAATATTCAGTAGTGCTCAGTAGTAGTTACCTGGAAATCTTTTATCTGAGACAGTGGCATTCCTAGGGGGGCTGACACCCGGGGCGGATCGCCGATGCGCCCCGTCCCCCGGGTGCATGCCGCGTGTGCGCTTCTGTCCGTTCGTTCCATGCTCCCTCTGCCCCGGAACAGGTTACTTCCTGTTCCGGGGCAGAGGGAGCATGGAACGAACGGACAGAAGCGCACGCGTGGCACCCTCCCCCCCCCCCCCCCCCCCCCCCCCCCCCCCCCCCCCCCCCCCGGAACGCCACTGATCTGAGAGTAAACTTGTAGCAGGTATTCGCCAAGGACAGCAGGCCTTATATTCTCACAATTGGGTAACGCGGCACTGTATTGCTCAGTCTGGAGCTTGTATCAAGCTTAACAGAGCTTTGAGGAGCGTGAGAGCGGGGTTACTACAGCATAAATGAAAAATAGGAGACAATTCCAAGGGGAGGTGAGAGGGTTTGTGAGAATATAAGGCCTGCTGTCCTCGGAGAATACCTGATAAAGGTAAGTATCTTTACTTTCTCCAAGGACAAGCAGGCCATTAATTCTCACAACTGGGGTATCCCTAACATCCAGGCTCACCGAAAACAACAAACATTGGTCAATTGGGCCTCGCAAGGACATAGCACAGATTAATCTGAAACTATATACAAACTGAGTGAGAGTGCAGCCTGGAACAGAATAAAACAGGCTGGGGGGAGGTAGAGTTAGATTCTAGACCCTAAACAGATTCTATAACACTGTCTGCCCAAACAGACTGTCGTGTCTCGTATCCTGCTCAAGGCAGTAATGAGTTGTGAATGTGTGGATTGAAGGAAACATCGCAGCCTTGCAAATTTCTTCAATGGAGGCTGACCGCAAGTGGGCCACCAACGCAACCATGGCTCTGACATTCTGAACCTTGACATGACCCTCCAGGGTCAGCCCAGTCTGGGCATAAGTGAAAGAAATAAAATCTGCCAGCCAGTTAGAAATTGTGCATTTCCCGATGGCGACCCCCATCCTGTTGGGATGGACTGTCTGTGGGACCCTGTCTGCTCTACATAATAGGTCAATGCTCGTTTGCAGTCAAGGTGTACAAGGTATTCTCACCAGGATGGGCATGAGATTTGTGGAAATAATGTTTGCAAGGCAATCGACTGGTTCAGATGGAACTCTGACATGACCTTTGGCAGGAACTTAAGGTGCAAACAGAGGGCTACTCTGTGGTGAAATATAGTATAAGATGCATACACCACTAAAGCCTGAAGCTCACTGACCCTACGAGTAGAAGTAATAGCCACCAAAAATATGACCTTCCAGGTCAAGTACTTCAGATGGCAGGGATTCAGTGGCTCAGAGTTTATCAGATGGCAAGAATTCAGTGGCTCAAAGAGTTCATCAGCTGGATGAGAACAACATTAAGGTCCCATGACACAGTTGGAGGTTTGACAGGGTGCTTTGACAAAAGCAATGTCTCATGAAGCGAACTGCAGGCTGTCCAGAGATGGGCTTATCCTCTACATGTTGATGACAAGCACTAATTGCACTGAGGTGAGCCCTTATGGAATTGGTTTTCAGACTGAGAGGTGCAGAAGGTATTCAAGCAGGGTCTGTATAGGGCAGAAAATATAAGTACATAAGTAATGCCATACTGGGAAAAGACCAAAGGCCCATCGAGCCCAGCGGTCAAGGGCACCTGGCAAGCTTTCCAAACGCACAAACATTCTATACATGCTATTCCTGAAATTGTGGATTTTTCCTAAGTCCATTTAGTAGCGGTCTATGGACTTGTCCTTTAGGAAACTGTCCAAACCCTTTTTAAACTCTGCCAAGCTAACCACTTGCCCTCACACAAGACAGCAAACCTCCTCCATTTAAAACAGTAACGCCTCTTAGTGGAGCCTTTTCTGGAAGGCAGCGAAGACCCAGGAGACACCCTCTAAAAGACCCAAGGAAGCAAATTCTAGGCTCTCAACATCAAGGACATGAGGGCCAGAGACTGAAGGTTGGGATGCTGAGGGTCGGAAAACACGCCAATCTCCATGGTTCGAAGGATAACTCCAGAAGAAGAGGGAACCAGATCTGCTGTGACCACTGAGGTGCAATCAAGATCATGGTCCTGTGGCCTTGCCTGAGTTTCAGCAAAAGTCTTCCCCACAAGAGGACTGGGAAGATACACATACAGAAGACCTGTCCCCCAATGCAGGAGGAAGGCATTGGACGCTAGTCTGTTGTGGGCCTGAAGTCTGGAACAGTATTGAGGGACTTTGTGGTTTAGTTGAGTGGCAAAGAGATCCACCGAGGGAGTGCCTCTTGCTCGGAAGATCTCGCAGGTAACGCCATGCTGAGAGACCACTAGTGTGATTGCATAACCCTGCTGAGCCTGTCTGCCAGACTGTTGCTTTTGCCCAACAGATAAGTGGCTCGAAGGAACATGTCATGTCAGCAAGCCCAGTGCCTCATCCGGTCGGTGCCTCCCCTGATTGTTGGTGTAATACATTGCAGCCTTGTTGTCCATTTGAATGAGCACAATTTGGTGACAGCTGATCTCTGAAAGCCTTTAGAGCATTTCAGATTGGCCAGAGCTCCAGAAGGTTGATCTGAAGACCTGTTTCCTGGACGGACCAGGCTCCTGGAGTGTGAAGCCCATCTGCATGAGCGCTCAACCCAGGAGTGATGCATGCATCATCGGAACCTTTTGAGGCTGAGAAATTTGACATAGAAGTCCCAAAGTCAAATTGGATTGAATGGTCTACCATAGCAGAGAGCAAACAAGCTCTGGGGATGCTCAGTGACGACATATAGATCTCCAGTAGCTTGGCACCACTGGGAGGCTAGACTCCCATTGGGCTGATCTCGTGTGGATGCGTGCCATGGGAATCACATACGGTAGAAGCTATGTGGTCTAATAGCCTCAACATCTGCTGAGCTGTGACCTGCTGAGAAACTCGAACCTGACGAGCCAGAGCAACTAGTGTCTGCTCTCAATCCTGGGAGAAATTATCTAGCAGGGTTCCAATGAATTCCAATTGCTGGGCAGGGTGAAGGTGGGACTTGGGATAGTTTGACTAACCCTAGTAGCTCTAGCACCTGAATAGTCCTCCGCATGGACTCCAGAGCACCATCCAACGATGTGCTCTTTAATAGCCAGTCGGTATGGGTAAGGGAACAAATGCACCCCCAGCCTGCGTAGCAACACTGCGAATACTACTAGGCATTTGGTAAAGTCCCTGGGTGCTGACACGAGGCCAAAAGGCAACATGTGGTACTGGGAAGTGGTGTGTTCCCAGATGAAACTTTCAGTGAGCAGGAAATATCGGGATGTGTGTGTTAAGTCCAGAGAGCATAGCCAATCATTTTCCTGAATCGAGAGAAGGGTGCCCAGGGAAATCACCCTTAACTTTTCTTTGACCATGCATTTGTTCAGGACCCTTAGGTCTAGGATGGGGACACATCTTCTCCCCCCCCCCCCCGTCTTCTTTTGCATGAGGAAGTACCTGGAATAGAATACCAGCCCTTCTTCCCCTGGTGGAATGGGCTCCACTGCTTGGGCCTTCAGAGTTCCTCTGCAAGTACCTGCTTATGCCGAGAGCTGAAGTAATGAGCTCTCGTGGGCAATTTGGAGGTTTTTGAAGCCGATTGAGGGCATATCAGTTGGACTATTTGGAGAACCCACTGGTTGGAAGTTATAAGGGGTCACCTTTCATAGTAAAACTTCATCCTCCACCGTTCTAGACACGTTGACAGCAGCTATGCTCTGCTGGAGCCAGTCAAAAGCTCATCCCTTGCTTTGACTGGGGAGCAGCAGGGGCCTTAGACACACACTAATAAGGGTGTTGGGGTTGAGCCTAAACAGGCTGGCAAGAGGAGGTTGCACCCCTCCTCAACTTGCCAAAAGACCTCCTAAATGAGGTGGCTGATGCAGAAGATGCCCGCGGGAGAGAGAAGAGGTGGTATTTGGTCAGTGACCAACCTTCTCTCCAAAATGTTTCTCCCTGGCATGGGGCATCTGCCAACCTCTGCTGAATCAACTGTTCAAAGTCAGAAACATGCAGCCATGAATCTGTGCATTGAACAGATCCTGGATGCCACATCAAAAGTGTCATAGGCGCCACGGCCAAGAACTTGCGACATGCCAACTGGTGTACAGACAGTCTGTTCCACTGGGAGAGAGTCCACCAAGTCCAGCAACTTGCATACTGAGGCCTGCTAGTACACACTCGTAAAGAGCTGGCAAGACTGGGACACAAGCATTGAGGCCTGAAATATCTTGCTCCTAAAAGAGTCCAAGGTCCAAGCTTCCCTGCCTGGGGGCACGGAGGCATAGTCTCTAGAACTCCTGGCTCTTTACGAAAGATGTGAACGAAAGGCTCTCTGGTGGAGATTGTCTCCTTTCCAGCAGAGGAGAGGGGATGCCATAGGACTCATCCTCCAAAAAGTACCTTGAATTCGCCTCGGACTCCCATGAATGATCCTCATCGGTGTCGGTAGGCTGAGACAGAGTCTGCCTCAAACTCAAGGTGCCATGTCCTCGAGAAGGGTGTCTATGTGAGTTAGCTCCAGCCTCTACTTTGGCAAAACTTCCTTCACCGACGTTGAGGGGGTACTGGCTTGGGTGGCTGTCATCAAATGCCGTATGCAACGCCAGCATTGGAGGCTTCACCGCAGGGGCTGCAATGGGCAGCAGAGTAGGTGCAAGCACCCCTGATGCTGATGCACACTGCAAAAGGCCATCCAGCTGCTCAGGAAGCAAGGCCCGGATATGTTTGTTGAGGGCCAACACCAGGAAAGACTAGGGTGCCAACTTTGAGATGGGGAGAAGAACTGCGGGGTCGAGAAGTCTGGCCATGGCTGCTAGGGGACAGACACATCAGCACCTCCTGGGTAGAGGGGGAGCAGACCTCCTGGTACCGACATCTTGGGTATTGAATCCCTTGGATTCTTGGCCTTCACGCAGTGCTTGACATCAAGACTCCTCAGTGCTGACAAGGATGACATCGAATCCTCATGTTGCCTCGGGGTCGGGTCCGATGCTGGATGGTCCCAGGGGTCCTGCACAGCAGTCTGCATGGAGACAGGTGGGGACCCACTGGCTGCACTACTGCTCCCAGTGTCACGAGGTCCAGTAGCAGCTATGCAGATCAATGCTCCAGATGCCAATCCCGATGCTGACGTCGAGGAATTGGAACTTGGCTCTAAAAATCTTCATGCATTCAGCCTTTCTGGCAACCTGGGTCCACTGGATGCACTACTGCTCCCAGTGTTAACGAGGTCCGGTAGCAGCCAAGTGGACCAGTGCTCCCGATGTCAACTCTGATGACGAGGAATCGGGCTTGGCTCCAAAATTCTTCGTGCATTGAGCCTCTCTGGTAACCTGGGTCCACTCTGAAGACAGAGGACATAGCAGGGCTATGGTCAGGCCCTAAACACTAAGACACCGAGAATGGATGTCCTTACCAGAAATTGTCCCAATTCCACTGGGTACAATGCTTGAAGCCACTGGGAACTTGAGTGGACACGGACAGAAAGACTTCCACAGCCAAATCAAATGAAGCGATGGTGCTGAAGACAGGGGCAAGATATCAGATTGGAAAAAAAGGGGGAAAACCTGGCTGACGTCAAGGTCTAAAACACAGCCTAGTGACATGGAAAACAAAGGAAACTTAAAAATAGGACAAAAAATATAAAAATGAGGAGAAAAAGGGAACTGAATAATATTTGGCCCCAGGCCTGACTTTGGTTCAGGATCCAAAATGAGAGAAAAACTTACGGGCCTGTGACTGACTTGAACTCCAGTGTTGCTCAAAGGCTCATGAGTTATTGGGACACTGCAGAGCAAGCAGAAACCCACAAGGGTGGGGGGAGTCTAACTTGCAGAGTTGCATGGATGTGGCAATGTGGTGGTAACAGATGTTCAGAAAGACAGAACTGGATAATTCCACAGGAAGATGACCAGGTGCCACAAAGTGTTTTGAGGAAGATAAGAAAAAGCAGGCCTAAGCTCAGGAAGTCCATAGACTTGTATGTTAAGTGAAGTGTATATAAGTGATTGAAATAGATCATTACATTGGGAGAGTCAGATTCAGATAATACCAATGGTTGTATTGCTTGATGTCCTCCCGATGAGAACTGCTGATTTGACTTGTACCTGGTAAATAAAATTGAGTTGTACTTCTCATCACAAATGGTGTTCTGTAAACTGCACTTAGCAATGGCTAATTGTAATTATACTTGATGGTTAAGAAATCTAATTACTTTCTCAATTGCAGCCTTGGGTGATTTGTTCCATTCCTATCTATTGGTAGGAGGAACTGCCATATTGGGAGGGATAAATACACCCTAAACGGAACATGGGCACACAAAAAATGTTCTTTTTCGAGTCCTGAACAATTTAGCTTAGATTTGAGTATTTTGATCAATAAAATTGTTAAAAAACGGAAGAAAGGATAACTTTTAACTACAGATTTTTCTTCCATTAAAATTGTATTTGGAAGTTTTTACTCTGTGGGTTTTTTCAGAAGGAGGAGCCTATGATAGCCATTACAGTGGTGTCCTAAGTTATTGGTACCCTGGGCTTCTGAGGCTTTTTTTTATATAGATTATCTATGTATTTTTGATCAAAGTGCCTAATCTAAGATATTATGACAGAGTGCTGATTTAGGTATAGTTTCTTTATAAAGAATGCCAAAGGCACAAAAAAAGCTCTTCCAGACCTGTGAAGAGACACTGGAAAAAAAACAGCCTCTCTTCACTGCAGTAGAAAAAAACTGCGGTAATCGTGCTCTTGTTTCAGGAAGGAAGGCACTCACGCATGCATGGTGGAGTATGTCTCGCACTCCATAAAGCTCTAAGCTTGATATAAGCTCCATACTGAACAATGCAGCGCCGTGTTACAAATTTTGAGAATTAATAGCCTGCTTGTCCTAGGAGAAATGGATTCAGTAGATAAACTGCACCTGCCACCATGTAGATTACACACCTTTATGATCTAATATTGGCATCACAAACAGAGCAGTTGGCAATTCATCATAATGGTAACCACATATAGGCAGTTATATCTGATGCAATCTTGGAAGAGTGGTTTTATAGTTTTGTATGCAACATAGTCACGTTCATTGTTAATGCTTGGATTAAACCAACAATCCAATATCAACATTTTGTCTTTCCCTCACTCTCTGACATGCCCTCATAGAATAAGATATGAATGTGATATAAAATGCATATAACTTGCTCTGGATCTGTCTTTGCCTTTTTGGGGGACACAGATGGGAATGGGAAGTAAGTCCAGTGCCAGGCAGACATCTACCACTGGAGTTTCCATCAAAATCCACCCCAGATCCATCTTTCCATGATAGGAGCCCAGACCATAGAAGACTACCCTGTTTTGCCATATTTGGGATACAAACTGTAGAAGTCTGCCCAGTACTGGCCTTACTTCCTATCTACTGGAGTTGCCTTGTATGGACAGTTAAAAAAAAAAAAAAAAAATTCCATCCTCTTTCCATATAGGAAACCAAGAACCTTGTGCTTACAAAGCAAGCTACTTACCAGGCAAACTATTCACAGAAACTGGCTTGAACTCAAGAGCCTACATGATATATTACTACTTAAGTAGCACATAGGGATAATTCTATAAGCAGGCATGATTAGAATACCAGCATATGCACATGTAGGTGTGAATGTCTGATATGTTCCTACACATATCTTTGACAGTGCATAGTTTGCAGGTGGGCATACACATGGGCATGTGGGCGCTGGCTGGAGTACACAGTTCCATGCATAACCTGTAGAATACTATAAGATATGGGTTGTCTTGCAACTAGACTTGTGCACTTACACCTGTTCTATAGCTACTGTAAATATACATCTAATTATAAGGGTACTGTTAAAGGATTCCCCTCCACATTACCTTCAAATCCATTTTTAGAATGGGGTAACTTCTGATGCCTTCAGTTGTTTGAGTAGTCTAATGGCTAGCGCATTGGTTCCGTGTGATCTTGGGCAAATTATTTAACCTCAGGTACAGACATGTAGATTGTAAGCCCTCAAGAGATAGGGAAATGTCTACTATCTGAAAATAAATCACTTGAGTTACAATTGAAAATGTGAGCATAATCCAAATAATTCATCACGTCCCTCAACAGGCTAATAAATCCTCTGTGAAGCTGTTTAACAAAAAGGATGGTGTAGCATCTCATGCAAAACAGGTGACCCGAACCACAGAAAAAAGCTGCTCTACTTTTCCACCAAAACAGCTTCAAAATCACTTAATTGACTGTGTTCCAACCAGCTTGAGAGCCCCCCCCCCCTCAAACTCGCATAGTTTCTGCAACTTTAGTCAGATGCTTCTCGCAGCCTGTCTTGCAACTCAAATTCTTACTTGTGGTGGTAAATTTAGTCCTTTCAACATAAAGAGAGAAAATTACCTGACTTACAAACAAAACTGAATATAATTATTCTCTCTTGGGTATGCCCAAGACCCCATAATTGTCTTCTGCCTCTCATAACATTCTTTCAGGCAGAGGATATCTAATTTTAAATCCTTGATCGAGTGGGCTTTATCCTAAAGGATCATGTATTACACGGCTTGAGGGACCACGATTCTGATGGAAATGAGACATCAAGGGAATAATTAAAAAAAATGTGCCAAGTACACACACTAATATTCTGACTAGGCACTATTCTATGAACAGGTATCTAAATGTGATGGTAGATAGTGTGAAAGTGGGCATATACACCAGCAGAGCATGGGCTGATAGATCTCTTGCTTGGGCTAGGTCATCCTTGTCAGTAACTGAATCTTCAAAGACTGTGTTGACTGAAGTTGTGCCTTCTGGAGTTGGTGGTAGAAGGGAAAAAGAAGTCTCATGTTACAGAGGTGTTACCCTTGGCCTATGAACTGACTAGCAAGATGAGACCTCCAGTCAGGGGTGTGCTGGTAAATTTTTAACAGGCTCTTTCTCTGGACGTAGCCAGTTCTGCAGTTGGAAGGGCTAGGGGTGGCCGGAGTGGGGGGGAGCAACACTTGCCCCTCTCTCCTCCCTCCCTTCGTGCGGGCACGCTAGGCGTACCTTTGCTGGCAGTCAAATGGACTGTCACCACTCCCAACGTCTTGCTCTGAGCAGCGTGCTGAAACTTCTCACATGCTGGAGAAGTCCCAGCCTGCTGCTCAGAGCTGGAAACAAGGAGTGCGGAGCAGCAGCAGTCTATTTACGTGGCTGGCATGGCTCAGCATCCCCACCAGCAAAGTAAAAGAGAATTCAGCAGGGGGCCCAAGCCCACATTTTGGGAGCCAGTTGTTAAAGTAGCCATGGAGGGCCCTACTTTAACAACCGGCTCCCAAAATTCTTCAAAACTTAACAACCGGCTCTTGCGAGCCTGTGAGAGCCTGCTCCAGCACACCCCTGCCTCCAGTAATCGCAATTCACTTTAGAATGCTATTTCTGCTACACAGAGCTCCGTGGTAAATAGATTTCATTGCTTCCTGGGGTTCATGTCTGGTTTGCCAGCTCATGTGGGAACTAGAGAGCTGAAAATTGTGGAATCTGATAAGAGGATTGAGGAAATGGAATGGCAGGTTACAGATTAAATGGTGATCCATTCCAGGAGATTTTTTGGCTGGTCTTGAATTTTTGCCAACCTCATCTTGGTGCATTATGGGACCTGCAGCACTGATTTCAATGGATAGAATCATGCACCACAAATACTACACTGCTTTGGGATGTAAGTTTAAAACCAGGATCGGCCAAAAGGTGTCTCTCCTGGAATGGGTAACTTTGGCAGCTCTGTACCTTCATAATCCCCAGTTACACTACAAGGATACCCTAATGGTTCTTTCAGAGTCCATACCTTCCTTTAGAAGGACTTTTAATGTTACTTCTGGGAAAAGTATTAGTTTAGATGTTGGTTTATTTTAAAATTCTCACATTACCCCTATTAAGAGATATATTCTGTGGGGAAGGGTGGGGGGGAGAAGAGGGGAAATCCTATAATTTTTTTTTTTTTTTAATGACTGCTGCTATTCTTACTGTAAACTGCTTTGAACCAATTTAGTATGAGTGGTATATAAATTAAAATTTGTAACTGTTTCCTGTATATTATTAGCGTCCCATTCCAATCGATTAGTCTGTGAACTGCTATGTTATATATTGGGAATAGCAGTGTATCAAATTTGAATCTTATAACTTGGGTCTGCCAACACTGCACACTGAGTACCAATTCTCTAACAGCATTTGTGTACCAAGATGCTGTTATAGAATACTAATATAAACCTGAATCTAGGTATGACCAGGTTAGTAGCAGGCTTAAATGGACAAACCTAAGTGCACCATACAAAGTGCATAACTTATTAAGTTATGCTCATAAGATGGACACACACCCATAACTCATCCATGCTCCACCCACATATATGCCCATTTGCAACTATCCACTATAGCAATAAAACACAAACTATATAGAAGAGCAACTAATGCACTTGTGCATATAAATGCCAGTTTTGGCTCCTCTGATGCATGTAGGTGGCACATAAGCTGCGGTAAAAAGTGATCTACAGCAGTGTAGGGACATGTTTTGGTGCATGCCAAGCCAATTTTTTACCGCGCCTGCAAAAAAAGGGCTTTTTGCTAATGGGACAGGAAAAGGGCATGTGTTAAAACTGAAACTAGCACGTGCCTAAAACTGGCCTGAGCCCTTAATGCCACCCATTGATCTAGCGGTAAGGGCTCACACATGGTGACCAGTCTGCATGTGCCAACTGCTGATTACTACTGGAAAGGCCGTGCGTGGGAGGAAATAAATCATCCAGGCATTTTGGGGGGGGGGGGGGGGGGTGTCAAATTGGAAATTACCGCCAGGGGCATGTGAATTGCTCTTCATATGTTATGACTGGAGAGATGTGAGCCCTTGTACCCCGACTGAGCACGGCTAGGAAGGAGTGACACCGCACTCGGTCAGGCAGCCAGACAACACCTAGCTTCACCTGGGGAACGACCGCCGTTCCCTGGGAGTTGAGCCCCCAGGTTCGGGCAGCCACCAGGACTTCTGGAACCGGCGGGGTTGCACGACCACTGACCAGACAGGTAGGCAAACAGACACAGTCCAAAAGCCAGGTAAATCCGTAGGCAAAGAGTAGTCAAAAACAGTCCAAGGTCAAGGTAGGCAGCAAAACAAGCAAGGTCCGGGAAACAAGCCGAGGTCTGGAACACTGGAACTGAAGGCAAGTAGCACCGGCGTGAACCTCAAACACAATTGAGGCTAAACCAACGAAGGACTGAAGGCAGGGGCTTAAGTAGTGGAGGAATTAGGCTCAAGCATGTGCAGCTGATTCAAGATGGCTGCCCCCATCAGCAGAGGTGCCTACGTCCAAATATGGGCTTCCTTCCTGACCTTGTACTCCAAGATGGCTGCCCCCTCCTGAGCTAGCCAAGATGGCTGCTGTCCTTGATCCAACCAAGATGACAGCTGCCAGAAACAAGAAACTGAAACAGACCCATCCTGGAGAAACCACATCCAAAATAGCCAGCTATCTCAGCCAGACCGCACCTCGCCGGCGAACCGGCCATGCAGGCCTGGAACCAGGTGAGAAACATATCATGTGACCTATATGCTAGAACCAAGTGACTGGAGCCCTCAAATTTTTTTTAGTTAGGAAGCTTTTGGTACGAAAGTTCTATTTTCCATGACATCTCTTGTTATCTTAGGGAAGACAAAGCGCTTGATAAGGAGACTGCAGATTATTATTTTTTTTAGGGGGGGGGCACTTATATTTTTGTGTTTTTGTTAATTATCAGAAAGCAAGACACACTTTTTTTAACATAATCAGCTACAGCGTTTCTTAGCAAAGAATATTGCCCCATTACCTGTTTAAGTACCAGATACTGAGTCTGGGACAGTGGAAGTAGCAGGATTTGAAGAATGTACACCTCGATTGCTGTCCATTTTTGGTTGGATTTTGTTCACTTATTCCTCTAAGTAAAGAAATCAGAGCAAAATGGATTTGTCTTTTGTCTTAGTACTTTTCTTCTGTGGTTTGTACTTGTTCCTTGTCCTTCCCTCCCCCCACCCCTTTCTTTTTTGATGTGGTGTTTTTGAATTGCATATTAATGTGAAAAAATGCACCTGAATCTACAATCTTTATTTAAGCCAGTGCAGTCCTGCAAAAACATGTACTGAAAAACTTTTGCATAAGATGCCCCTGGAAACATATCGACACCCTTATTCCCTAGAGCTTGGCTTGGGTATCATAACTGATGGCAATGGACTGAAAATCACTTCAATTATTATTCTAGAAAACATGTACCAATTCATCTGGTCTTAACTAGGAATGGGCAACCCCAAAATTTTAATTTTTCCCATGTTCACAGCATTGTTAATTTTGTTTTGTCCTCATTTCTCATTTTTTTTTTCCTGGGGCAATGTCATTAACAGTGCATGCTCTTTCCCAAATAGTTTGCATATGCACAATGGTTCACACAGGCGGGCACTATTTTCAAAGAGTGCACCCTCTTTACAAAGAGTGTGCCCTATTATTGATGAATGGAAAAAACCCACAAATTTTCTAATTCTATTTAAAAAAAAAAAAAATTGGCACCCAACTTAGGCACCAATCAGCAATTTCAGTGCCTAAAAGAGGGAAACTTGTTATGCATAATTCTATAAAGGCCTAAATTGCCCATCACGTCTATTTTTTTTTTTTTCACACGATGGGTGGACGGGGGCATGCCGTGGAGATCAGTGTGGAAAGTGTATTCTATAAATGTGAATCTTGATGCTTTCAAAGATCTTTGCCGATTTTTTTTTTTTTTTTTTTTTTTGCACCTACTGTAAACAGCACACAAGTCTGGCTGCATTTGTCTTTTGGAACTCAAAAGTATGTTGATATGCTCTACTGTTTTTTTTTTCTGGCAATTTTTTGCCATTTTGGTGAGTACTTACAAACCGTATCTTATACCTAATTCAACTGCTTTCCATCCTTACTATTCCTGCCTACTCTCTCTTCTTGCCCATCCCTGGTCCCCTCCCTGAGGCAAACACTTCTGTGCTGAATGAGTGTGTTTATATTATTGCACTTAATTGGAGAATGGCCAGGTGTGGAAATATCACCTGATCACATGCCAAACTTTTTGGCACCAGTGTTGGTGTGGAAATAATGGTACAGAAAAATCCACATGCAACTCGCTCCACTTAGGTGCAGATTTTTTATCATACTATTCAATAAAGGGCACAAAACAGATGGTGCCCTTTGTTGAATAGCATCATAAAATGTGCACACCCATTCTTTTTGGTGCCCTTTATAGAATTTAGTCTAATATGTATGTTGATGAGAAATGGGGTTTGAATGATCTCAGGTAGGGGAAGGCTGGAGCGAGTCAGTGGACATCGAAGGGAGAGGGAGGATAGGGGGCAAAAGAGAATCACTGGACATGGAGGGGAGGGGTTGAGGAGAAACGCTGTACATAGATGGGAGGGGAGGACAGGGAGAGGAGAATCATTCTAGATATGGAGGGGAAGGCAGGGGAGAGAGGAGAATTGCTGGAAATGGATGGGAGGGGAAGGCAGGGGAGAGAGGAGAATTGCTGGAAATGGATGGGAGGGGAAGGCAGGGAATTGCTGGACATGGATAGGAGGAGAAGGCAGGGGAGAGAGGAGACATGCTGGACATGGATGGAGAAAATAGGCAATAGCTGGATCCACGTTATACCTCCTCCAGTCAATTCCACGGAGGAGGACCCAGCTTTTACTTATGGATGCAGGGCAAGAAAGGAGGAAAGTAAAGAAATAAATGGAAAGGAAACCCTGGAAATGGAGTTAATAGATAACAGCAGAATCCGAGACTGGGTCCAATATGGATAGAAAAAGGTAGAAAAAAATCATTTTATTTTCATTTTGGTGTTTGGAATTTGTCCAATTTGAGAATTTACATCTATCTATCTTTTGCACTGGGTATACTGGAGATGTAACAGGTATGCTTTTGAGAATTACCCCCCTAAGTGTCACTGCTAGCAACCATAAGCAAGACCCTAGGCTTTCTACCTGTATAATTCTTGTACTCCACCAATATAATCTGCAAAGGGTCCATTGTTTTCAGAATCAGTACTGATATTACAATTGACCATCATGTGGTTATTTTATGTTTGGTAAATTCTAAAATCAGGTTATGTGACTTCTTTCTAACAGTATTGCACAGGGGATGTTTTGCCCTGATGTACTCGGGCAAGGTTTTCCTTTGGAAAGTTCTCCTGAGTACTCTTCATGTTGGCCATCGCATAGCTCCACCTGTTTCATTGCTCCTCCTATCCTTAAGTTTACCTGTGCATTCACTAGTTTGTGAAGGGTCTCTCTCTCACACCAAGGCCTATCCTGTCCAGAAGTGATATTTTGATATCTGACTTAAGTACTTATAAGATACCCCAAGAATTTAATATGGACTCCCTAGTAAAGTATAGCCAAGACCTGCAAAAACACAAGTTGTGACCAGATTAAATTATGTGCCTTCCTACCCCCCCCATACCATTTTAATACTCCCAATGAAGTATTGTGCTCTTTTTTTTTTTTTTTCCAAGATGGTGTTAGATAACCAGATACATTTAACTGAACCATCAATGTTCTTGGTTTTTCTCCCTCTGTCCTGCTGGTTTCCTCAATTCTGTTTATGCCTCTGGTGATCAGGGCTGGACTAACACTATATATTGGGCCCTAGGCAAATCTATATATATCACCATCATTTCACCTCTCCAGCAGTAGCAGAGAGGTGAAAAGTAGAGCCTAGCTATGGGTATGATAGCAGTAATGGGAGTGAGCATGGGGCACTGCACAATCGCATGCTTTGAATGGAGAAACTTAATGATAGAGCTGGAGAACAGCCAAGCTACCCAATTCCTGGAAGGAATTTCTGAGCCAGGCCTGGATTTCTGCAATGCACACTCAAAAGGATATGCAGTATAATCAGTGTCAGCTATATAGTAAACTAATACAGAACAAACAAATGACACTGCAAACGTGACTCTATGGCTGTTCAATGTACATTTTTTTATATGAAGAGAATCCTTCAGAAACCTGTCGGACCTTACGTCCCAGGTTCGCAATGGACACTAAAAGAGCCGCTGACGCGATCTTTAAACTCTTTTTTTTTTTTTTAAGATTCTGCAAGTCTGACTAGAACCAGTTATATTCAGGAAAGTGCCAATAAGATGTAGTGCAATGATTAACAAGTCCTACGGTGCCACCGTTTCACCATTCTGTGGCTTCCTCAGGGACTGGCGTTGCAACTGCTTTACATTCGTCTTTACATGATTTTAATCTAAAGAAATAAGATTCAGTCACGAAAAGTACATTTACAAACAATACTTTAAAATTATAAAGTAATACGTGCCTTTGAACACCAGTCTACATACTTTCTAGTTGAAATTCCTCTGGCAAAATGGCGCTGACGTGTCACACGCCAAACGAGCCCTAGATATAGAACGCCTCTGTCAGCTGTTCAGTGACTCAGAAGTCAGCTGATTGTTGAAAAGTTGTGGCGGGAAACCTGATGTAAACATCAGCAACTGATTTTAATAAAATGCATGCAACTCGATTTTATTTAAACCCATCGGTTCAAGCGATTTGGGTTTAAAGGTCCACTTCGCTTCTTTCCTCTGAAGCGTTAACTTCCTATTGCCACCTCACTGGTTCTTCTGTATCTTATCCAGAACACAGCATTTAAGATCTTCAAATTTGTGCTTGAATGTGATGCAGTGTTCCACTAAGGGTTCCTTGATATTATGTCTCGTGATATTGGATCTATGTTCAAGTATTCTGGTCTTCAAGGCTCTAGTTGTCATGCCTACATAAAGTTTATAGCATGGACATTGGATCACATAAATAATATATTCAGTTCTACAATTCGAAAAATGGAGTAGTGGATATGTGCATTGTTAATGAAATCAACATGCGCTGGCGTGGTGCAGTTGCACTATCATGGTTGGACACTATAGATTGGCTGCACTGATACAGCCATGTTAAACAATGTGTGTGTCATTAGTGCACAGCAATTACCCCTCTAATGTGCATAGGTGAACCCATTGTGTTAGCATTATAATTTTCCCCAAGAAACAGGGTATTAGGAACATGAGCTCAAAGGCACCTTTCTGTAATGTGCACAGTTGCCATTTCTCCTGTTCTTGATCCCTGCTCAGGATGTCTGCACCCATTGTATATGTTACAAAATCGTTTACTACTTCCTCCACCTTCACTCACCTAGGTTGACTAGGTACATCAGCTGCTGAAGTAGCCAAAGTATCAGAGACCCCCAACGTGAAGTTTGCCAACTGCATGGGGTTCCCACATACTCACATATCCATTTCCAAGAGATGTGAACTTTGTACCTACACAACATGCATTTGGTGTGGTATATGTCAACCTACACATTCCCCGTTCTCTTACTGCTGTCGCCTAATTGCAGCGGTGGGGGCAGTCTGCCTTGGGTGCATGCTGCAAGGGGGGGGAAAGGGAAGCAGCTGCGTGACTGTTGGCTCCGCTGTTCCCCGCTCCCTCTGATGTTACTTCCTGTTCCAGGATAGAGGGAGCAGGGGTGCCACCAACCAAGGAATACTACTGCCTAATTGTTCTCTGTCATGCATTATCTTAACTCTCCCCACCGCACCGTCTTGTCATCATTGACAGAAGCATTGCAGAACCATGTTGACATTGATTGTGGGAAGGCACAGAACATACCCTTATTGCTGCCAGCCCAGTGACTTCCCTATTACGTGGAGAGTCACTTGGTATGGTGTACTAACTGCCTCACCATGTTCATGTGTTAATGCTGGCAGGAAACGAGGCATGCTCTAGCCTACCATGCCACATTCACTGTACAAATTAGAAGGCAGAGCACTCAGGATGGGAGGCAGGGGCCAGAGCCTCTCCTTATTGTCTCTGTGTTCATAGGAGCCAACTTTTCAAAATTATTGGGGGTGCTAAGCCCAATGGAAATGACCCCTCCCTGGACACACACAAGGAATTTTTTCAATATTGGGGGTGCTTAAGCACCCACAGAGTCGGCTCCATTGTCTGTGTTTCCTCCTCCTCCTCTACTCCTAGATCTGGTTTGGGAGGGATCACATATTCACAGTCAGGAGAGATATTATTCTCCTGTATCTCAAATGGCTTTCATCACTAAAGCATATATGACATGTTGCTGAGCTTATTGTGTCCTTTTCCTACATCCACCAAATGTTGGCAGACAATGTGGCCTACGGGAACCAATGGCACACATCTCACCTTATCAAATGGACAGGCACTTGCAGTTCAGTGTGTCAACAGGTAGTTTAATTCATTTCAGGCCAGGTGTGGAAAGGTTGTATGCTTTGCCAATCGAGGCTGATACTAGCCAGTGCCAGGGAAAGGGTGCAGATACACTCAGCATAGGACTCTGATCATTTAGGAGCCTCCCTTAAATTTTGTCTGCTGCTTACTTCAAGCTCTAGCATGTTTCTGTAGGATACAAAGGAACATGTGCTTACTAACATAGTCTCATCTTTTTTAACTTACACTTTGTACGTTTCAGTGGCTAGCTGATACATGTACATATAAAGATATCGTTTTGTCTGCATGGAGACCTGCTAGCAGGGTCACCTGCACCGTCAGGTCTGCTGATGGGCATAACCTTATAATTTCTTCACTCCCCTTTCATACCTTTCCCAGAAGCCCTCCATTCCTCTTTGCGTGAAAAAAACTCACATCATACTCAGGGATGTTTACTGGATGGATGCACGCATAGAGGTCTTCTGGAAAAAAAAGCCCAACCCCAATACTAATCTCAAGACTGTCTCTCTGGATGGCATCACCCCCTTCCCTTTTCCTCCTCCTGTAACTGCTGCAAAAGATTTACCCCCTTGCTCCCACCGCCCGTTCCTTGCGTTCATGTCCCTCTGCCCATCTTGCCCCCTTTCCCCCTAACCCCTTTATCCTCAACCAAACATTGCTGCAGAGGTTCCTAAACCTTCCTTCTGCACAACAGCATTAGTCAAAAAAACCTTCCCCTGCAAATCCAACCCTAAACCTTCCCCAGAGTTCTCCTTATCTGTTAAACAAGTCCCATTGTCCATCTGTGCCAGGGCTGAAGAAATGACGGTCTGCTGCTTCTGCTAACTGTCCTGCACCTTCTCCTGACTCTCTGCACTCTGGAAGAAAGCAGGTCCTGCGCGAGGCTCTGGCTGGACTTTAAACCAGAACCTCCTATCTCTGCTTCTGGATTGGACCAGCTCTCCTGTCCATCCTTCCCTCCAAGACACGGTTCCTCTGATTCCATCTGCACGGCTGCACACCCTTCTTGATGAGGATAAAAACTGCCTCTGCACTCAAGGAGCTCACTGCTTGCACCTGAGCCAGCCTGCCTGAGTCCTGCAATCCTCCTGTAATCTCAGCACTGGCTGATCCCACTGTGTGCTCCTGCTTTCTCTCTTCAGGTAAACTGTCTTCCTTCCCACTGTTGGGTACTGCAACAACCTGTGTGAAAAAAAGGCTGCCCTCTGAGTCTCCTCTTTCAGTTTCAAGAATATGAAAATGTTTAAAGGATGGTTTTTTTCTGCTTTTTTCCCTTTAGACTGTATGGCTGACTCGCAGGCAGCAAGTCCACCTTCCTTGTCGCTGGAGCCTTCCTTTTCAGGAAGTACTCCTGGCTGGCTTGCCAAGTCTTTCATGAATTGTAATGTTTTTGTTTGACTGCTGGTCCCTGGTACCTCTTCTCCTACAGGCTGGCGGGTAACCAGTCTTGCTGAACCAGGCTCTTTCTCCTGAGTTACAAGCTCTTTCTCCTGAGTTAAATGTGCAGCTGTAACTTTGTTTGATGCCATTCTTTCTTGATTAATGTAAAGTTTCCTTAAGGGGATTACCAATGCTTTTTTTTAAAGGAAGCCAGCAGTTTTTCCTTGCGCTGAAGCTGCACTTCCTCCTCCTGGTATGCTCGCCTATGTTCTGGGGCTAACTTCCCCATAGTCTTGGCCAGTTTCAGCCTCTTCCCCAGCTCTGCTGATTCTTTCTCCAGGGCCTTGATCTTCCTCACCCTCTCCACCACTCCACTAGCTGGGTTTTCCGGGTCCCAGCTCACCCCTTGGTTGTCCTCCTCATCCTCCATCTGGTCTGGGCCCGACTGCACCTCTTGGCCCAATCACCTGTTCTCTAGCCGTCCCCTTACGCTGCTTCTCAGGGGCCTGTACCAGATTTCTCCGCTGTCTGCACACCCCTCTTCCAGGAACTTGTGTGACATGTCAGGGGTCTCCCTTCCTCCTCCTTTGCTCTGGGAGCCCTCCGGTCCAAGGGGCTCCTTTCTCTCTTCCCCGGAGCAGCCCTGGGCTGGGAACTGCTCCGTTTGGCCTTAGATTTTCTCAGCCCAGTAGGCCCGTAGCCGGGGACTCCTGAGGAAATGTCCACAGAGCCTTGCCTCCTGGCTAGGGAAGGAGCCAGGACCAGCTCCCTTCCTTCTTTCTAGGCCCAGAGCCTCTGGCAGCACTCCTTCCTCTCTCACAGTCTAGAATGCCCTCCCGCGGGAGGTGGTGGAGATGAAAACGGTAATGGAATTCAAACGTGTGGGATAAACACAAAGGAATCCTGTTTAGAAGGGAAAGGATCTATGGAATCTTAATGGAGATTGGGTGGCAATGCCCGTATTTGGAGAGTAAAACCGGTACAGGGCGGACTTCTACAGTCTGTGCCCTGATCCTGACTGAATAGATATGGATGGGCTGGAGTGTAAATTTTAAGGGGCTTTGACGTTAGCTTCAGAACTTTTAGTACAGGAACAGTGCTGGGTGGACTGCTATGGTCTGCCCTGAGAAAGGCAGGGACAAATCAAACTCGGGTATACATATAAAGTATTACATACCATGTAAAATGAGTTTATCTTGTTGGGCAGACTAAATGGACTGTTCAGGTCTTTATCTGCTGTCATTTACTATGTTACATGTGTACCCTAGTGCACTAGTCATCATGTGCAGTGCTATCCACATAAACTACAGGTACTGTTGTGTAAGGGGAGAATACAGTGATCAAAAAGGAAACTGGAAACTTATATATATATATATATATATATATATATATATATATATAATTCT
The DNA here is from genome assembly GCF_901765095.1 of Microcaecilia unicolor. NCBI lineage: Eukaryota > Metazoa > Chordata > Amphibia > Gymnophiona > Siphonopidae > Microcaecilia > Microcaecilia unicolor. The sequence goes on from NC_044036.1 coordinate 235,101,985, forward strand.
TCCCTTACACTGCACATGACTAGTGCTTCCTGCAGCCATGTTCATGCACAACGATTCTCACTGTGCTTTCCCAGAAACAATAAGCCAACATGAGACTGCACCACCATACCCAGAGCACTGAGCATCACATTATCCCTCTATTTTGGACATGTGCTATCCAGATGTTACACGCTAGTCTTTCCAGGTGCAACATTAGCCTAGTGGATAGTACTGCTCCTTTTAATGTGTTAAATGGATTTATCTCCGTGCAATCACATGGAGATATAGCAGGAAAATATAGATAGAGATATAATGTTGCAAGTGCCATTATCCTCTAGTATGTATTTGTCCAATATTCAGCAGTGGTGGACATATCTCCAGAAATGCATACGGTTAATGTAGTGGTCTTTGAGGTCAACATTCTGGATTTGATGCCCACTGCATCTCCTCATGACCTTGACAGAGTTACCTCACCCCCATTGCTAGCTAGAGGAAGCTCAACTGTGAGGGCCATGGATAGAGAAAGTGTCTGTTCTCACTGTGTGTGTGTTCTCTGCCTTGAACATGTTGGCTCTGTGGATGGTAGAATGAGAGCAAAGGAGGCTTTCACACATGGGTATACCCCAACCACACATGTGCTGCTATGTTTACTTTCACTTTTTTCAACAACATGCTATCAAAATACACGTGAAGAGCAGAAGAACAGATTTTTTGCCATCCCATCTGTGTTTGCTTGCAGGATTAAAACATGAAACCTTTGTTCCATGTCTCCTATGGCATAAGATGTGGAGTAATATACCATGAGGTGGCACCATAACATACTTTTGCTTATGTTTGAATATACCATGAATAGGTCCAGGATGCATCTGTGTTCTTCAAGAAGTAACAGCAGCTCTAGAGTCTGGGTTCTGTGCAACAGAGCCCTATCCTGAAAACATAGTCCTTGCCATGGTTGTCAGAGAAATGACATAGGACATCATTCAATTAAGACATTGCCATTATCTTTTATTATGGCCATCAGATGGCACCAATATAAAACGTATGTACTGTACATAAGGTGTGCTATTTTGTGGCTGGTGCTCAGATCATTGTGTGGGCCCATACTACTATGTTGCATATCATGTAAATGGCTATATCTGGCAACGTTTCCACTAGCAAATGTGCTATTGGCCAACATAGTGGTACATTGGTCACTAGCAAATGTACCGATTTGCAAGTGGCCATTAGTGGTGAATGCTCTTACTGCCACAGATCGATGAGGTGGTAAGAGTACCTGTGCTGCCCATGTGTTGCACTCATTGGTGTTTGATATGTACTGTGGCTAGTCTACCCCACTCACGTGGGCATGTCTGTGGTAAATCCCTGGACACTGCCTCTGTGTTATCACCAAACAACATATCTGCAGGTGGGATGGCATGTGCTGCAGGGAAAAGTACTGTGGGGTGTAACAGTGCATCCTAAACTCGTGCTTGGCAGAGTTTAAAAAGGGGTTAGACAGTTTCCTAAAGGACAAGTCCATAAACCACTACTAAATGGACTTGGGAAAAATCCACAATTCCAGGAATAACATGTATAGAATGTTTGTACATTTGGGAAGCTTCCAGGTGCCCTTGGCCTGGATTGGCCGCTGTTGGGGACAGTATGCTGGACTTGATGGACCCTTGTTCTTTTCCTAGTGTGGCATTACTTATGTACTTATGCACCTATGCACCGTATCTTACGGTCCGCTCACGTTGTGCACAGTGTGCCTCAGCACTAGGCCTCCTTAGTCTCATCCGTTGGGTGGCATATTTTGTTTCATGTTCCCCTTCCTGCGGCTGCAGTAAACACTACATTCAGTGTGGCATCAGCCAAATGTGCCCAATGCCATTGTGGTGTGCTATGCTATTGCACACAGCCATGTTTCATATATGCAGCACCAGACATGTTGAGGTTACTTGCAACTCATTTGTGTCAGTGTGAGTCTGGATGATATCCTTATTTTCTGACTATCAATGCTACTGGGCCAAAGTTCACCCAACAGTGCCACTCCACGCTTACCATATTCCTACTGTGACTGACATCTAGTGAGTATAGGCTTGCTGAGGTGGTAATACCTTCTGTAGTACCCGGTTGTCCAATGCTCAAGGAACATAAGCTAGGGGTCAGCTTGAAACACTCTATAGATGCAGACTTCTGTTGGAGTGCACTGGTGGTGCTTACAGGAGCATTGCCCTACCTCCCTAGTGCATTGTACCATTATGATTATGTTGGATACCAAACGCTAGTGTGGAAGTCATGACTGCATCCACAGCACTGATATAGGCTTGGCTGTAGGTGATAGTTGGTATCGGTTAGCTACTGTGTACTCAGTGAGCTTCTAGCTGTCACATAGAATGTGTCTGTGGAAAAGACATGTCTATTTGCTGGCGAGCAATGAGAGAGGTGGTCAGGTACAACAGTGAAATTAGTAATGAGAGGGATAGTTAGGTTAGGATGATGTAATACATATGTTTGAGGGATGTAAGGTACTAGAGTGAGTGTGTGTGTGTGTTTTTTCCCCCTTCAGCAGCTCAAAGACATTACAAAGGTATGGGAGCTCTGGCACAGGCAGCCTTACCTCTTCGAGTAGGCTTGGCAGGAGTGCAAGGCAAATGACAGGTGAGGCCATGAGTACTTTTACATTTTGAATGTGTCTTTGTTCACAAGCTGAATACCTGGCCCCTACCCCACAACCCTTCCTTGGGATCTGGATGAGATAAGTGGCTAGCCAGCACCAGACTGCGAGCGTGGGGGGGGAAACTATATTCCAGGTCCCACCTACGAAGTAGGCACACTGATAAGTATGGCCATTACAGTCGGTGCCCAAATGGTGTGCAGGGATGCGTATATGGGATAAACCTAGATTATGTGGTACCAGATTATTAGGGTGCTCTACTGTTTTTTTTTTCTGGCAATTTTTTGCCATTTTGGTGAGTACTTACAAACCGTATCTTATACCTAATTCAACTGCTTTCCATCCTTACTATTCCTGCCTACTCTCTCTTCTTGCCCATCCCTGGTCCCCTCCCTGAGGCAAACACTTCTGTGCTGAATGAGTGTGTTTATATTATTGCACTTAATTGGAGAATGGCCAGGTGTGGAAATATCACCTGATCACATGCCAAACTTTTTGGCACCAGTGTTGGTGTGGAAATAATGGTACAGAAAAATCCACATGCAACTCGCTCCACTTAGGTGCAGATTTTTTATCATACTATTCAATAAAGGGCACAAAACAGATGGTGCCCTTTGTTGAATAGCATCATAAAATGTGCACACCCATTCTTTTTGGTGCCCTTTATAGAATTTAGTCTAATATGTATGTTGATGAGAAATGGGGTTTGAATGATCTCAGGTAGGGGAAGGCTGGAGCGAGTCAGTGGACATCGAAGGGAGAGGGAGGATAGGGGGCAAAAGAGAATCACTGGACATGGAGGGGAGGGGTTGAGGAGAAACGCTGTACATAGATGGGAGGGGAGGACAGGGAGAGGAGAATCATTCTAGATATGGAGGGGAAGGCAGGGGAGAGAGGAGAATTGCTGGAAATGGATGGGAGGGGAAGGCAGGGGAGAGAGGAGAATTGCTGGAAATGGATGGGAGGGGAAGGCAGGGAATTGCTGGACATGGATAGGAGGAGAAGGCAGGGGAGAGAGGAGACATGCTGGACATGGATGGAGAAAATAGGCAATAGCTGGATCCACGTTATACCTCCTCCAGTCAATTCCACGGAGGAGGACCCAGCTTTTACTTATGGATGCAGGGCAAGAAAGGAGGAAAGTAAAGAAATAAATGGAAAGGAAACCCTGGAAATGGAGTTAATAGATAACAGCAGAATCCGAGACTGGGTCCAATATGGATAGAAAAAGGTAGAAAAAAATCATTTTATTTTCATTTTGGTGTTTGGAATTTGTCCAATTTGAGAATTTACATCTATCTATCTTTTGCACTGGGTATACTGGAGATGTAACAGGTATGCTTTTGAGAATTACCCCCCTAAGTGTCACTGCTAGCAACCATAAGCAAGACCCTAGGCTTTCTACCTGTATAATTCTTGTACTCCACCAATATAATCTGCAAAGGGTCCATTGTTTTCAGAATCAGTACTGATATTACAATTGACCATCATGTGGTTATTTTATGTTTGGTAAATTCTAAAATCAGGTTATGTGACTTCTTTCTAACAGTATTGCACAGGGGATGTTTTGCCCTGATGTACTCGGGCAAGGTTTTCCTTTGGAAAGTTCTCCTGAGTACTCTTCATGTTGGCCATCGCATAGCTCCACCTGTTTCATTGCTCCTCCTATCCTTAAGTTTACCTGTGCATTCACTAGTTTGTGAAGGGTCTCTCTCTCACACCAAGGCCTATCCTGTCCAGAAGTGATATTTTGATATCTGACTTAAGTACTTATAAGATACCCCAAGAATTTAATATGGACTCCCTAGTAAAGTATAGCCAAGACCTGCAAAAACACAAGTTGTGACCAGATTAAATTATGTGCCTTCCTACCCCCCCCATACCATTTTAATACTCCCAATGAAGTATTGTGCTCTTTTTTTTTTTTTTTCCAAGATGGTGTTAGATAACCAGATACATTTAACTGAACCATCAATGTTCTTGGTTTTTCTCCCTCTGTCCTGCTGGTTTCCTCAATTCTGTTTATGCCTCTGGTGATCAGGGCTGGACTAACACTATATATTGGGCCCTAGGCAAATCTATATATATCACCATCATTTCACCTCTCCAGCAGTAGCAGAGAGGTGAAAAGTAGAGCCTAGCTATGGGTATGATAGCAGTAATGGGAGTGAGCATGGGGCACTGCACAATCGCATGCTTTGAATGGAGAAACTTAATGATAGAGCTGGAGAACAGCCAAGCTACCCAATTCCTGGAAGGAATTTCTGAGCCAGGCCTGGATTTCTGCAATGCACACTCAAAAGGATATGCAGTATAATCAGTGTCAGCTATATAGTAAACTAATACAGAACAAACAAATGACACTGCAAACGTGACTCTATGGCTGTTCAATGTACATTTTTTTATATGAAGAGAATCCTTCAGAAACCTGTCGGACCTTACGTCCCAGGTTCGCAATGGACACTAAAAGAGCCGCTGACGCGATCTTTAAACTCTTTTTTTTTTTTTTTAAGATTCTGCAAGTCTGACTAGAACCAGTTATATTCAGGAAAGTGCCAATAAGATGTAGTGCAATGATTAACAAGTCCTACGGTGCCACCGTTTCACCATTCTGTGGCTTCCTCAGGGACTGGCGTTGCAACTGCTTTACATTCGTCTTTACATGATTTTAATCTAAAGAAATAAGATTCAGTCACGAAAAGTACATTTACAAACAATACTTTAAAATTATAAAGTAATACGTGCCTTTGAACACCAGTCTACATACTTTCTAGTTGAAATTCCTCTGGCAAAATGGCGCTGACGTGTCACACGCCAAACGAGCCCTAGATATAGAACGCCTCTGTCAGCTGTTCAGTGACTCAGAAGTCAGCTGATTGTTGAAAAGTTGTGGCGGGAAACCTGATGTAAACATCAGCAACTGATTTTAATAAAATGCATGCAACTCGATTTTATTTAAACCCATCGGTTCAAGCGATTTGGGTTTAAAGGTCCACTTCGCTTCTTTCCTCTGAAGCGTTAACTTCCTATTGCCACCTCACTGGTTCTTCTGTATCTTATCCAGAACACAGCATTTAAGATCTTCAAATTTGTGCTTGAATGTGATGCAGTGTTCCACTAAGGGTTCCTTGATATTATGTCTCGTGATATTGGATCTATGTTCAAGTATTCTGGTCTTCAAGGCTCTAGTTGTCATGCCTACATAAAGTTTATAGCATGGACATTGGATCACATAAATAATATATTCAGTTCTACAATTCGAAAAATGGAGTAGTGGATATGTGCATTGTTAATGAAATCAACATGCGCTGGCGTGGTGCAGTTGCACTATCATGGTTGGACACTATAGATTGGCTGCACTGATACAGCCATGTTAAACAATGTGTGTGTCATTAGTGCACAGCAATTACCCCTCTAATGTGCATAGGTGAACCCATTGTGTTAGCATTATAATTTTCCCCAAGAAACAGGGTATTAGGAACATGAGCTCAAAGGCACCTTTCTGTAATGTGCACAGTTGCCATTTCTCCTGTTCTTGATCCCTGCTCAGGATGTCTGCACCCATTGTATATGTTACAAAATCGTTTACTACTTCCTCCACCTTCACTCACCTAGGTTGACTAGGTACATCAGCTGCTGAAGTAGCCAAAGTATCAGAGACCCCCAACGTGAAGTTTGCCAACTGCATGGGGTTCCCACATACTCACATATCCATTTCCAAGAGATGTGAACTTTGTACCTACACAACATGCATTTGGTGTGGTATATGTCAACCTACACATTCCCCGTTCTCTTACTGCTGTCGCCTAATTGCAGCGGTGGGGGCAGTCTGCCTTGGGTGCATGCTGCAAGGGGGGGGAAAGGGAAGCAGCTGCGTGACTGTTGGCTCCGCTGTTCCCCGCTCCCTCTGATGTTACTTCCTGTTCCAGGATAGAGGGAGCAGGGGTGCCACCAACCAAGGAATACTACTGCCTAATTGTTCTCTGTCATGCATTATCTTAACTCTCCCCACCGCACCGTCTTGTCATCATTGACAGAAGCATTGCAGAACCATGTTGACATTGATTGTGGGAAGGCACAGAACATACCCTTATTGCTGCCAGCCCAGTGACTTCCCTATTACGTGGAGAGTCACTTGGTATGGTGTACTAACTGCCTCACCATGTTCATGTGTTAATGCTGGCAGGAAACGAGGCATGCTCTAGCCTACCATGCCACATTCACTGTACAAATTAGAAGGCAGAGCACTCAGGATGGGAGGCAGGGGCCAGAGCCTCTCCTTATTGTCTCTGTGTTCATAGGAGCCAACTTTTCAAAATTATTGGGGGTGCTAAGCCCAATGGAAATGACCCCTCCCTGGACACACACAAGGAATTTTTTCAATATTGGGGGTGCTTAAGCACCCACAGAGTCGGCTCCATTGTCTGTGTTTCCTCCTCCTCCTCTACTCCTAGATCTGGTTTGGGAGGGATCACATATTCACAGTCAGGAGAGATATTATTCTCCTGTATCTCAAATGGCTTTCATCACTAAAGCATATATGACATGTTGCTGAGCTTATTGTGTCCTTTTCCTACATCCACCAAATGTTGGCAGACAATGTGGCCTACGGGAACCAATGGCACACATCTCACCTTATCAAATGGACAGGCACTTGCAGTTCAGTGTGTCAACAGGTAGTTTAATTCATTTCAGGCCAGGTGTGGAAAGGTTGTATGCTTTGCCAATCGAGGCTGATACTAGCCAGTGCCAGGGAAAGGGTGCAGATACACTCAGCATAGGACTCTGATCATTTAGGAGCCTCCCTTAAATTTTGTCTGCTGCTTACTTCAAGCTCTAGCATGTTTCTGTAGGATACAAAGGAACATGTGCTTACTAACATAGTCTCATCTTTTTTTAACTTACACTTTGTACGTTTCAGTGGCTAGCTGATACATGTACATATAAAGATATCGTTTTGTCTGCATGGAGACCTGCTAGCAGGGTCACCTGCACCGTCAGGTCTGCTGATGGGCATAACCTTATAATTTCTTCACTCCCCTTTCATACCTTTCCCAGAAGCCCTCCATTCCTCTTTGCGTGAAAAAAACTCACATCATACTCAGGGATGTTTACTGGATGGATGCACGCATAGAGGTCTTCTGGAAAAAAAAGCCCAACCCCAATACTAATCTCAAGACTGTCTCTCTGGATGGCATCACCCCCTTCCCTTTTCCTCCTCCTGTAACTGCTGCAAAAGATTTACCCCCTTGCTCCCACCGCCCGTTCCTTGCGTTCATGTCCCTCTGCCCATCTTGCCCCCTTTCCCCCTAACCCCTTTATCCTCAACCAAACATTGCTGCAGAGGTTCCTAAACCTTCCTTCTGCACAACAGCATTAGTCAAAAAAACCTTCCCCTGCAAATCCAACCCTAAACCTTCCCCAGAGTTCTCCTTATCTGTTAAACAAGTCCCATTGTCCATCTGTGCCAGGGCTGAAGAAATGACGGTCTGCTGCTTCTGCTAACTGTCCTGCACCTTCTCCTGACTCTCTGCACTCTGGAAGAAAGCAGGTCCTGCGCGAGGCTCTGGCTGGACTTTAAACCAGAACCTCCTATCTCTGCTTCTGGATTGGACCAGCTCTCCTGTCCATCCTTCCCTCCAAGACACGGTTCCTCTGATTCCATCTGCACGGCTGCACACCCTTCTTGATGAGGATAAAAACTGCCTCTGCACTCAAGGAGCTCACTGCTTGCACCTGAGCCAGCCTGCCTGAGTCCTGCAATCCTCCTGTAATCTCAGCACTGGCTGATCCCACTGTGTGCTCCTGCTTTCTCTCTTCAGGTAAACTGTCTTCCTTCCCACTGTTGGGTACTGCAACAACCTGTGTGAAAAAAAGGCTGCCCTCTGAGTCTCCTCTTTCAGTTTCAAGAATATGAAAATGTTTAAAGGATGGTTTTTTCTGCTTTTTTCCCTTTAGACTGTATGGCTGACTCGCAGGCAGCAAGTCCACCTTCCTTGTCGCTGGAGCCTTCCTTTTCAGGAAGTACTCCTGGCTGGCTTGCCAAGTCTTTCATGAATTGTAATGTTTTTGTTTGACTGCTGGTCCCTGGTACCTCTTCTCCTACAGGCTGGCGGGTAACCAGTCTTGCTGAACCAGGCTCTTTCTCCTGAGTTACAAGCTCTTTCTCCTGAGTTAAATGTGCAGCTGTAACTTTGTTTGATGCCATTCTTTCTTGATTAATGTAAAGTTTCCTTAAGGGGATTACCAATGCTTTTTTTTAAAGGAAGCCAGCAGTTTTTCCTTGCGCTGAAGCTGCACTTCCTCCTCCTGGTATGCTCGCCTATGTTCTGGGGCTAACTTCCCCATAGTCTTGGCCAGTTTCAGCCTCTTCCCCAGCTCTGCTGATTCTTTCTCCAGGGCCTTGATCTTCCTCACCCTCTCCACCACTCCACTAGCTGGGTTTTCCGGGTCCCAGCTCACCCCTTGGTTGTCCTCCTCATCCTCCATCTGGTCTGGGCCCGACTGCACCTCTTGGCCCAATCACCTGTTCTCTAGCCGTCCCCTTACGCTGCTTCTCAGGGGCCTGTACCAGATTTCTCCGCTGTCTGCACACCCCTCTTCCAGGAACTTGTGTGACATGTCAGGGGTCTCCCTTCCTCCTCCTTTGCTCTGGGAGCCCTCCGGTCCAAGGGGCTCCTTTCTCTCTTCCCCGGAGCAGCCCTGGGCTGGGAACTGCTCCGTTTGGCCTTAGATTTTCTCAGCCCAGTAGGCCCGTAGCCGGGGACTCCTGAGGAAATGTCCACAGAGCCTTGCCTCCTGGCTAGGGAAGGAGCCAGGACCAGCTCCCTTCCTTCTTTCTAGGCCCAGAGCCTCTGGCAGCACTCCTTCCTCTCTCACAGTCTAGAATGCCCTCCCGCGGGAGGTGGTGGAGATGAAAACGGTAATGGAATTCAAACGTGTGGGATAAACACAAAGGAATCCTGTTTAGAAGGGAAAGGATCTATGGAATCTTAATGGAGATTGGGTGGCAATGCCCGTATTTGGAGAGTAAAACCGGTACAGGGCGGACTTCTACAGTCTGTGCCCTGATCCTGACTGAATAGATATGGATGGGCTGGAGTGTAAATTTTAAGGGGCTTTGACGTTAGCTTCAGAACTTTTAGTACAGGAACAGTGCTGGGTGGACTGCTATGGTCTGCCCTGAGAAAGGCAGGGACAAATCAAACTCGGGTATACATATAAAGTATTACATACCATGTAAAATGAGTTTATCTTGTTGGGCAGACTAAATGGACTGTTCAGGTCTTTATCTGCTGTCATTTACTATGTTACATGTGTACCCTAGTGCACTAGTCATCATGTGCAGTGCTATCCACATAAACTACAGGTACTGTTGTGTAAGGGGAGAATACAGTGATCAAAAAGGAAACTGGAAACTTATATATATATATATATATATATATATATATATATATATATATATAATTCTTCCCTTACACTGCACATGACTAGTGCTTCCTGCAGCCATGTTCATGCACAACGATTCTCACTGTGCTTTCCCAGAAACAATAAGCCAACATGAGACTGCACCACCATACCCAGAGCACTGAGCATCACATTATCCCTCTATTTTGGACATGTGCTATCCAGATGTTACACGCTAGTCTTTCCAGGTGCAACATTAGCCTAGTGGATAGTACTGCTCCTTTTAATGTGTTAAATGGATTTATCTCCGTGCAATCACATGGAGATATAGCAGGAAAATATAGATAGAGATATAATGTTGCAAGTGCCATTATCCTCTAGTATGTATTTGTCCAATATTCAGCAGTGGTGGACATATCTCCAGAAATGCATACGGTTAATGTAGTGGTCTTTGAGGTCAACATTCTGGATTTGATGCCCACTGCATCTCCTCATGACCTTGACAGAGTTACCTCACCCCCATTGCTAGCTAGAGGAAGCTCAACTGTGAGGGCCATGGATAGAGAAAGTGTCTGTTCTCACTGTGTGTGTGTTCTCTGCCTTGAACATGTTGGCTCTGTGGATGGTAGAATGAGAGCAAAGGAGGCTTTCACACATGGGTATACCCCAACCACACATGTGCTGCTATGTTTACTTTCACTTTTTTCAACAACATGCTATCAAAATACACGTGAAGAGCAGAAGAACAGATTTTTTGCCATCCCATCTGTGTTTGCTTGCAGGATTAAAACATGAAACCTTTGTTCCATGTCTCCTATGGCATAAGATGTGGAGTAATATACCATGAGGTGGCACCATAACATACTTTTGCTTATGTTTGAATATACCATGAATAGGTCCAGGATGCATCTGTGTTCTTCAAGAAGTAACAGCAGCTCTAGAGTCTGGGTTCTGTGCAACAGAGCCCTATCCTGAAAACATAGTCCTTGCCATGGTTGTCAGAGAAATGACATAGGACATCATTCAATTAAGACATTGCCATTATCTTTTATTATGGCCATCAGATGGCACCAATATAAAACGTATGTACTGTACATAAGGTGTGCTATTTTGTGGCTGGTGCTCAGATCATTGTGTGGGCCCATACTACTATGTTGCATATCATGTAAATGGCTATATCTGGCAACGTTTCCACTAGCAAATGTGCTATTGGCCAACATAGTGGTACATTGGTCACTAGCAAATGTACCGATTTGCAAGTGGCCATTAGTGGTGAATGCTCTTACTGCCACAGATCGATGAGGTGGTAAGGGTACCTGTGCTGCCCATGTGTTGCACTCATTGGTGTTTGATATGTACTGTGGCTAGTCTACCCCACTCACGTGGGCATGTCTGTGGTAAATCCCTGGACACTGCCTCTGTGTTATCACCAAACAACATATCTGCAGGTGGGATGGCATGTGCTGCAGGGAAAAGTACTGTGGGGTGTAACAGTGCATCCTAAACTCGTGCTTGGCAGAGTTTAAAAAGGGGTTAGACAGTTTCCTAAAGGACAAGTCCATAAACCACTACTAAATGGACTTGGGAAAAATCCACAATTCCAGGAATAACATGTATAGAATGTTTGTACATTTGGGAAGCTTCCAGGTGCCCTTGGCCTGGATTGGCCGCTGTTGGGGACAGTATGCTGGACTTGATGGACCCTTGTTCTTTTCCTAGTGTGGCATTACTTATGTACTTATGCACCTATGCACCGTATCTTACGGTCCGCTCACGTTGTGCACAGTGTGCCTCAGCACTAGGCCTCCTTAGTCTCATCCGTTGGGTGGCATATTTTGTTTCATGTTCCCCTTCCTGCGGCTGCAGTAAACACTACATTCAGTGTGGCATCAGCCAAATGTGCCCAATGCCATTGTGGTGTGCTATGCTATTGCACACAGCCATGTTTCATATATGCAGCACCAGACATGTTGAGGTTACTTGCAACTCATTTGTGTCAGTGTGAGTCTGGATGATATCCTTATTTTCTGACTATCAATGCTACTGGGCCAAAGTTCACCCAACAGTGCCACTCCACGCTTACCATATTCCTACTGTGACTGACATCTAGTGAGTATAGGCTTGCTGAGGTGGTAATACCTTCTGTAGTACCCGGTTGTCCAATGCTCAAGGAACATAAGCTAGGGGTCAGCTTGAAACACTCTATAGATGCAGACTTCTGTTGGAGTGCACTGGTGGTGCTTACAGGAGCATTGCCCTACCTCCCTAGTGCATTGTACCATTATGATTATGTTGGATACCAAACGCTAGTGTGGAAGTCATGACTGCATCCACAGCACTGATATAGGCTTGGCTGTAGGTGATAGTTGGTATCGGTTAGCTACTGTGTACTCAGTGAGCTTCTAGCTGTCACATAGAATGTGTCTGTGGAAAAGACATGTCTATTTGCTGGCGAGCAATGAGAGAGGTGGTCAGGTACAACAGTGAAATTAGTAATGAGAGGGATAGTTAGGTTAGGATGATGTAATACATATGTTTGAGGGATGTAAGGTACTAGAGTGAGTGTGTGTGTGTGTTTTTTCCCCCTTCAGCAGCTCAAAGACATTACAAAGGTATGGGAGCTCTGGCACAGGCAGCCTTACCTCTTCGAGTAGGCTTGGCAGGAGTGCAAGGCAAATGACAGGTGAGGCCATGAGTACTTTTACATTTTGAATGTGTCTTTGTTCACAAGCTGAATACCTGGCCCCTACCCCACAACCCTTCCTTGGGATCTGGATGAGATAAGTGGCTAGCCAGCACCAGACTGCGAGCGTGGGGGGGGAAACTATATTCCAGGTCCCACCTACGAAGTAGGCTCACTGATAAGTATGGCCATTACAGTCGGTGCCCAAATGGTGTGCAGGGATGCGTATATGGGATAAACCTAGATTATGTGGTACCAGATTATTAGGGTGCAGAACAGGCCAGCTCACACGTCCACATTCTGGGAGGCAATGGAAGCTTGATGTGATGTAATGTGGCTTGTGCTGTAGACATATTATGTACAATATTTGTGCAATAGCTGTGTCAGTCATGTCATCATTGCATGCAGTTCTTTTTGCATCAACTACGGAATCGGGTAACTCCTGGATGCTTGACTGTCACTAGGTGTGCCTACAAATCTTGCATCCTGTGCACCGATATATCCCAAGGAGGCAGTGAGTTTAATACATCTCATTGGTGGGACACAATGGAGGGTGTGAACTAATAATCTCCTGCATCCCTCCCTACCTCCATCACTGAGGTACCAGCTCACCATGCAATGGAAATGTAGGGGATGTCCAAAGAGCCACAGTATGTAGGTACGTGAGAAACTTGTACATCTGTGCATAACCATCACTGAAGTAATATGGGTGTTCTGTGTGATGGCTGTCCATTGAGGTGTGCCTTTTTCATTGTCCTGCCTTCTCTACATAAGTATTGCCATTCTGGGAAAGACCAAAGGTCCATCGAGCCCAGCATCCTGTTTCCAACAGTGGCCAATCCAGGTCACAAAGACCCGGCAAGATCCCAGAAATGTACAAAACATTTTATATTGCTTATCCCAGAAATAGTGGATTTTCCCCAAGTCCATTTAATAACGGTCTATGGACTTTTCCTTTAGGAAGCCGTCCAAACCTTTTTTAAACTCTGCTAAGCTAACCACCTTTACCACATTCTCTGGCAACGAATTCCAGAGTTCAATTACGCATTGAGTGAAGAAAAACTTTCTCTGATTCATTTTCAATTTACTACATTGTAGCTTCATCGCATGCCCCCTAGTCCTAGTATTTTTGGAAAGCAGGAACAGATGCTTCACATCTACTCGTTCAGTTCCACTCATTATTTTATAGACCGCCAAGTGGTATTTTCACTGTTGCAGGTCCTCTGGAGTGGAACATACTGCCACTGGAGATTGGGCAGTTTTTAAGCACTTACCAAAACATTTATTATATCTGGCATATGGCTCATCTTGACATCTGCTGTTTTTGACTTAATGTACCTGTACTTTTAGTTTTTGTGAAGATAAAATGTTTTTTTTTATTGTTGCGCTGTTTGTATTTATGATTGTGTATGTTTTGCTTGTTCTCCGCTCTAGATAAGAGAGAATTATAAATAAAAATAAAAAATCTAAATCTTATGTGCCACCACTGCAGTTGCCAGTGAGTGAAAACAAGTACAAGGTGGTAAAGAGCATCCACCAGAAATGCCATCCCTAACTCCAAACTAAACACCTCCAGTGAGGCAGGCAATTGCTGCATCATAAGTACATAAGTATTGCCACACTGAGACAGACTAAAGGTCCATCAAGCCCAGCATCCTGTTTCCAACAGTGGCCAATCCAGGTCACAAATATCTGGCAAGATCCCCAAAAGGTAGAAAACACTCTGCACTATTATAGTGCATTTTCCCCAAGTCCAATTCAATAATGGTTTATGGATTTATCCTTTAGGAAGCCATCCAAGCCTTTATTAAACTCTGCTAAGCTAACCGCCTTTACCATGTTCTCTGGAAACGAATTCCAGAGTTTAATTAAACGTTGAGGGAAGAAAAACTTTCTCAGATTAATTTTAAATTTACTTTGTAGCATTATCGCATGCCCCCTAGTCCTACTATTTTTGGAAAGCATAAACAGACGCTTCAACTCCACTCATTATTTTATAGACATCTTATATCTCCCTTCAGTCACCTTTTCTCCCAGCTGAAGAGCCCAAGTCGCTTTAGCCTTTCCTTATAGGGAAGTCGTCCCATCTCCTTTATCATTTTCGTCGCCCTTCTCTGCACCTTTTCTAATTCCACTATATCTTTTTTTTTTTGAGCTACGGTGACCAGAATAGAACACAATATTCGAGGTGTGGTCGCACCATGGAGCGATAAAAAGGCATTAAAACGTCCTCCATTTTTGTTTTCCTTTCCTTTCCTAATAATACCTAACATTCTATTTGCTTTCTTAGCCACAGCAGCACAATGAGTAGTAGAAGGTTTCAATGTATCATCAACGCCGCCGCCTAGATCCCTTTCTTGGTCTGTGACTCCAAACGTGGAACCTTGCATGACGTGGCTATAATTCGGGTTCCTCTTTCCCACATGTATCACTTTGCACTTGTTCGCTCACATTAAACGTCATCTGCCATTTAGAAGCCCAGTCTCATAAGGTCCTCCTACTCTGCCTTGGCAGCTAGGCCTTCTCATAGGGACTCTTGTCCTGGCTTAGTTGGTTGTTGTATCTGTACACTAACACAGGTATGTATATAACCACAGTAGCTCAATTTTCACAATTGGCCCTAAAGTCAGTGGCTAGGCTGTATTTCTTAGTACAACCCCTACCCAAGTGTTTCTCTTGAACAACCACACCATGTCCTTGGTATGCAGTGGTGTGCTAGAGCAGGCTCTCACAGGCTCGCAAGAGCCGGTTGTTAAGTTTTTAAGAATTTTGGGAGCCGGTTGTTAAAGTAGGGCCCTCCATGGCTATTTTATCAACTGGCTCCCAAAATGTGGGCTCGGGACCCCTGCTGAATTCTCTTTTACTTTGCTGGTGGGGATGCTGAGCCCTGCCAGCCAAGTAAATAGACTACTGCTGCTTCCCGCTCCTTGTTTCCAGCTCTGGGCCGCAGGCTGGGACTTCTCGAGCATGTGAGAGAAGTTCCAGCATGCTGCTTAGAGCAAGATGTTGGGAGTGGTGGCAGTCCATTTATTGGCTGCCAGCAAAGGTATGCCTAGCGTGCCCACATGAAGGGAGGGAGGAAAGAGAGGCAAGTGTTGCTCCCACCCCCCACCCCCACCCCCGGCCACCGCGGGCCCTTCCAACTGCAAAGCTGGCTACGTCTGGAGAAAGAGCCTGTTGTTAAAAATTTACCAGCACACCCCTGTTGGTATGTATCACTGACAGTGTGGATTGACCATGTGCGGAATCAGCAGTGGTTCTAGGGCCTCCAGTTTACTCAACTGCCATTTCAGCCCACGCTTTGTATGCATCTGCCACTCTCCCTTTTCTCATACCCTTCAGGCATTGTGCTGCCTATGCCCCTCCCCCTGCATGTTTACCTCCAACATGTCATGTGACCTTACTGGTTTCTGGGCTGTAGGCAGTGGTGTGCAGGTAAATGTTTAACAGGCTCTCTCCCCAGTCCCCCTCTGCCCCCCCCAAATTGCAGAGCTGGCTATAGCCGGGGAGAGAGCCTGGTGGGGGTGGGGTGGCAATGCATTACTCTAGGAAAAAAAATTAAATGATCCCAGGTTCTAATCTAATTCATGTTTAATGTGTGATAAAATGCGATAAGTAAACATAAACTTTTAATGTTGAGCACCTGATTCTCAAAGTGAACATATTCCAAACACTATAATGAAAATAAAATGATTTTTTTCTACCTTTGTTGTCTGGTGACTGTTTTTCTGATCATGCTGGCCCAGTATCCGATTCTGCTGCTATCTGTCCTCTTAACTCTGTTTCCAGGGCTTCCTTTCCATTTATTTCTTTCCTTTCCTCCTTTTCTTCTTCATTTCTGGTCTGCCGCAAACTTGACTGTGCAGTGGATCCAGCTTCTGCCTATTTTCTTCATCCATGTGCAGTTTTTCTCCTCCCTTTTCCCTCCCCTCCATCCATGTCCAGTATTTCTTCTCTCTCCCCCTGCCCTTCATGCACCCATGTCCAGCGACCCTCCATCCACCCCCTCCCAAGTTGTTCAGCGAATTCTCCTCCCTCTCTCACCGACCTGACTCTGAGTCACCCTGCCTTGTCCATCGAATTCTTCGGGGCAGGCAGTCTTGCCTGCCCGCTGCCAGCGCTGACTCTCCTCTGTTGCCATATCGCGCTTCAAAATGGTCGCCGAGACTTACAAGGGCGGCCTCCAAGACTTCAGCAGAAGTCTCACGAGGCCGCCTCTGGAAGTTTCGGTGGCCATTTTTAAAGAGCGAACCGGCAGTGGGGGAGGGTCAGCTGGCATGCACGACTCATCTTCCCCTCTTGTCCCCACCATACCACCTTTTGTCCCTTCCTGCCTCAGCTGCGCTTGCTCGCGCCCCTGCCCTGAGGAGCAGTGCCACCCTCTGCGGGTGAGCTGTAGGATGAAAATAAGTAATTAGGGCAATAATTATTCCCTGATAAAACTTATTACAAGGTTTCCGCTCAGTCTAGGGGAAATATTATAAAGAAACCTTGTGCTGGCACCCTGCCAGTGTTTTGTTCTTCACCAAAAAAACCCAAGCCACGTCACAGATGATAATTGTTATTATTTATTACAGGTAGAAAAATAGACACTCTGCAATAGCTTATATGCAATATAATATCTCTTACTGATAGGCACACTAACAAAATATATTGTCTAACTACACTCTGATTATCCTGAGACTATGTACAGTAATTATTAGAACAGTACAAATGATATCCTAATGATCCTTATGAAAACTTATCACATCTTATGCAAAATACACATTAGCAGCTGTCCCTGACCAAGAGCTGACATAACCAGTCGTACTTAGATAAAACCACTGCCTAACCCCAGACCAGGAAATATATCACTGTGATCTTACCACGCTGTCCTGATGACGGCTTCAGATAAGACCGGAGCAGAATCTCCTCAGACGCTATCTTAGCTGTCTGTGTCTTTTGTAGTGCAGGTCTTTCTCAGCAAACAAGCAGGTTCCAGTCTCTCCTTTGGTTCTCAGAGCCAATATCTCTGCCACAGGTATTTGCACCAGTTATGCAGGTCACAAGGTTGGTATCATACAGTCTCTAGCTCACCCCGAGCCTTGCTGGATTTCTCAGGTCCTTCACAGGTATCCCTCCGAGGGTCTCCGACAACTTTCTTCTCCCACTCTCCCTGTGTTCTTTTCAGACCTCTCTCTGTGATAGCCTGGACCAATTCTCCCCATACAGTACACTGCATGGGTAAGAAGAGTTCTTTGTTTTGTGACCTTGGAGATGGTAACTTCTGGTGCCATGAGTATGACTCCCTTCCCAGAGTCTCAGAGATAGAAGGGGGATGGTTGGAACACAGAATGTCCTTGGCTTCAGCAAGCCTGTCAGTGATTTTCCACAAGCTGAAGCTGGATTTTGCTGACACAGAGATGTTGCAGCAGCCATCTTATTATACCAAGATGTCATAGGCTTGTATAGGCCAAGACCAGCTTAGGCTAGATCACAGGGAAATACCCCTACAGAGCCCTCTCCATCCCTGGCTGCAAAGCCTACAATTTCTTCATCGCAATCCTTAACACCAGGCCTCTTCAGCTGCAGGACGTAGTGGTGCACCACCTTGGCCTGCCCCTAAAGAGGTCACTTTGGCTGTTTCCTGGGGGAGCTTTGGGCCTTGGAGCAGGGATAGAGGGAGTGTGAGGAGCAACTGAGGGCACATGATGTGATGTTGGCTACTGTACAGCTGTCTGTGGGCTACATGCCATGCACGTTGGCCAACCTGCTCCTGCGCTAGTGCAAGCAGGAGTCATCAGGATGCGCCTTCCTGCCCTCCCTTACAGCATGGCTTTGTTCCACTGGGGGGGGGGGGGGGGGTTGTGGCCTATCCCACCCCTCCCCCCCAATTGTAAATAGTTAATATGTTTGATTTCTATTTTTGGTTGCTTCAATTATAACATTTGTTTTTGGTCAGTAATCCGGTGTGGTGTGTTTCTTCAACATCATATACAGCATCACGATATATGCTGCCCAGCTTGTGGTCGTAAACATGCCCACCTCTACCATTCATCACCCACAGCAATGTAGCTAGAGGAGTGGCCTAATGGTTAGAGTGGTGGACTTTGGTCCTGGGGAACTGGGTTCGATTCCCACTGCAGGCACAAGCAGTTCCTTGTGACTCTGGGCAAGTCACTTAACCCTCCATTGCCCCAGGTACAAATAAGTACCTGTATATAATATATAAGCCGCATTGAACCTGCTATGAGTGGGAAAGTACGGGGTACAAATGTAAGAAAAATAAAAATAAATAAAATGTATATCCTAGCCCCTTCACTGTTGTCCAGTATCAGGCCTAAGGTGGTCTTTGACTAAGCTGCAGTAGCGCTTTTAGGTCTCAGAAAGCATGTGCCAGAAACTGCTGAGGCACCCATTATATTCCTATGCGTGTCTCAGATTTTCCTGCTAGCTGACTTCTACCATGAGCTAAAAATGCTACCTTTGCTTAGACCCCCAAAGGTGGGGTCTATTCTGTAGTCTCATTCCTTAAATCAGTGCTAAAAGCCTACAGCTGCTCATTAATATACCAGTTGATGTATCCCATACTCAGGCTGATTTGGCCAAACCCTAACCCCAATGAGCCACAGTATTAGTTATCGTAGAGGCATGACAAAAGACCCACAACACAGCTCAAAGCCCTAATCGATGGCAGACAGTGAAGGCTATTAACAAACCTGAACACATCCACAAAGCACCAGGACAGATGAACAGATTAAGCAGTAAAGGTGTCCCGCCAAGTCCAACACAGACCACACTGAGGCCAGCACTGCTACCAGATATGACTACAACCCCCAAAGCCAGAGCCTCTCCAATCAGGCATGGGAGATTTGTAGTAGGCCTGGTTTTACAGTTACCTACCATGACTATGGCTGACAGAAACACATGGTCTACCTGCATGGTCAGTAAATATAGCTGAAGTTTTTTATTACTGGATAGCAAACTGTCTAGGTGTGTCAACAGGCCTGGGCCAAGACCCCTCTGGGCCAGGTCTGTGTGAATTTATGTGGCAAGTGTTTCTGCTGTTCCCCTGGATCGTCATTGGTGGAGGTACTGACAAAAGAACAGAAAGTGATGTTAAAGATAATAGAGGATCTCCAGAAGCTAGCAATAACCTAAACTTAACATTCTGTGTCTATAACCATGCTGAGGTAATGCCTGTAGAAGGTCTCATTAGAATATGCAGGATAAAGGGGTGTCTCCCTGACCCCCATGTGGTGCCCCATCTACTATTACTCACAATGAGAAGCCACAAGACCTCTGCACTATGAGCAAGGTGATGAAATGTTGGTGTCACTACACTCTGTGAACATGAGAGGGCTAGAATAGTGCTAATGTTGTCCCTATTAGCTATTCATCCCTAGTGAAGTGAAAGGCACACAGTCCTTAAGTCAAAACTGTAACTAGCATCTTGCTACACCAAGCAAACCTTGATGTTCTAGACACTTGCCATGAGCACATTCCTATATACTAGATTATTTACAAGCCACTCTTATGAGCACATTCCAATAGACAGAGCACCAGTACATTTATTACATCTCAATGCACATCTAGTATTCTGCTGGGATAGTAATTTTCTGCTAAATGATACAGGAGTTCCAACAACTTCTTCCAAATCCTTCAGAGATGGCTCCTGCAAGTGGTGTAACCCATCCAGCAGTGATCTCCATCTTCCATCTTTCAAAATAATGGAAAACGTACCCAAATGGGAACATTTATTTCTAGGAGGGTAAAGTTGATATTTTACCAGACCTATTGTTCTCAAATCTGTCCTCAGAGATGCTCAGCCACTTGGGTTGTCAGAATTTCCTACGTTAACAGCAATGACGTTACTTTTGCAGGCCATAGAGGCAGAGCATACAAACCTAAATCATGAGTTGTCCGGATCCTGACATGATTAAGTGGAGGTCTCCCAGGACAGTTAGAAGATTCTCTGTACTCAGGCTTGGATTAAGGAAAAATGCACGTCCAATGCAGTGGAACACAGGTGCAATACAGAATGTGACAGAAATAGAAGATGTGACAATATACCACACCCATAGGTTCCACAAGCAAGGTGTTAACACATCTATTTCCTGAAGTAAAGCAAGCAAGCAGAACATGCAGTCAGGTACTGTGATTGAGTCTACCTGTCCCCCTTCCCTTAGTACATGAAACAATCAACCTGCTAGATAAGTTAAACATCAAACATTGGCTCCAATAAGTCAGGAGTCTTCCTTTACTGTCTCTCTTACCTCTTTGTGTACAACTTAAAAACCTGTTAAGTGATGTTGCCTTGGTGACACAAGGGGTGCCTATCAGCCACAGTGGTCATGAATGGAAGGAACTCTTTCTGTCCTATGCGGTGTGGCATATTAACATTCCTTGGTCACAATGACTATAGACCACATTAGCAAGGTATTGTGGAGTGTCCCTGGTCACCTTTCAACAAAGGGGAAGTGCTATCCACTTTGCCATTTAAACAAAGTAGAATATGTGACCCACAACAAGGCCTTTACATGTATGGGCTAACCAAGTAGACATCTATATGCCGCATCATCCGAAAAGCCTGTATAGGGTGGCTCTAGGTGCTCAGAGTCATCCAACACCTGCTCCAGCCACTACATCCTCTTTGTCCTCTCTAAAGGGTACCTGCTCATGTTTGCCACTACGCAGTTGTAAATATGGTGCTGGGGGGGGGGGGGACATACTTAATTAAGGTGACACAGCCTTCAGAGCAAGTGCCTTTACAACAGCTAACATATAACAGGAGGGTACAAGTTCATCAGGTCATACCTACTATGTATCCCCAATGAGCAAACCATCCCAACACTGCACCAGGGTAATCTGGATGGAGCTGTTTATGGGTGACCTATGTAGCTGAAGAAACAATATAGCTGTAAGGTAAAGCCAATTGCTCTCTTAGCAATCTCAACTAGAAGGCCAAGATGAGTGTGCTGACCTGTCTACTGACATCCAGGGCGATGGGACAAACTCCATTTATTAACCCATTTATTAGGCCTGAGACTGAGTTAATCACTGGAAGGAATAACAGTACTCCCACAGATCTGGAAACACTCAAGGAGTCTAAGCCACAAAAGACATTTGACATACAATACAGGCCCTCATAATCTCCTACCTTACCATAGCGCCCCCATTGTAACTGATGAACACTATGGGTCACCTTAAAGGTCTAAATCCAAGTGGTGCCAGTGAACAAGTGGAACAACAAGCAACAGCCCACCAGATAACTATTACTCACGTGTAGCAGCTGTAGACCACACAATTCAGAACTGTGATATGTTTCACCTAAGGAGTGTCAAGACACACAACCAAATCCGCAGCAGCCCTAGGGCACACCTCTATTGAGAGAGAGAGAGCGAGAGAGAGATCTGAACCACAGAGTAGGAAATCAGCCCAGACACACCCAACTCTGTAATCCTGACCCGCACCATTCCTTGCCCTGTCTCAAACTGTGGCCTACATATCCATACACTGTTGCAACATTTGTGACAGCAACAACCAAACCAACACATATTGTTTGTAACTACGGAAACTTATCACTTGCACATATCATTTCAACACAGAGCTCATTGGACAAGGAGGTGTGCAAACACACTGCCCACGGCTCATCTGTCATAGCAAGTCCCTAAGTCACCTGAGGACCTCCCCTAGCCCTCAGCTGCATGGTAGAGCTCACTTCATTAACAATTATAATAACTCTACAGCCTGGCTAAACAAATTCAACAGCATAGTTGAGAGACCTCACATTAAGCTTTTCCCCTTTATCAGACAGCTCTGCAGATGTGGAAGAGTGGCCTAATGGTTGTGGACCTGAGGAACTGGATTTGGTTCCTGCTATTGCCTGCCATCTTTGTACAAATAGCCCCATTAGTAACATATGACAAGACAGAATAAAATTCACATTCACCACACTCACATATACAGAGGGACCCCCTCCATGGTGTGATCTAGTCAACCAAACACAAAAGTCTAAAGAACACACTCCCTTGCACGTCATAGCATCTACCAAACATCTCATAAGGGGCAACACAATACTATCACAACATGATGCTCTCATAACAGTAGATTACAGGATATAAGTGATGCACACTTACCTTCACTTTTCACTTGGGGCAACACAACAGCAGAGATTCACAACATCCACATGTTGGCCTGGTCTGGCAAATAAAACATCAAGCACTGTGGCTCCTTCAATAACATATGAGGCCACCCAAAAATGACAACATGTATGTGTCTATATCATATATGTGTGCTAGCCAATAATGCATGTCTAACATTGGGACACCAGTCTTACATGATGTGGTTAAATACAAAATATCTCATATGTGAACTGGCCAACACCACAAGAAGCAAAGGTGGGAATGAAACCCACATCACCTGGATCAAAGGGTGCTGTACTAACCATTAGACTAGCAGGACACCTTTACAAAAGTGACCTTCACATTATGCTGTGAGAGTTCCAAAGCACAGGTCTGAAGAAGTGAATTGTGTAGTTCGGCACATGGTAATGGTTTCCCACTCGGGCTCAATGACTTTTTTTTGCATGACTGCACAGTGTGCATGGTTGTTGAGGCACATGGCTGTTGAAATCCCTGTGGCATGTGCTGTTAATACCCCAGGATGTGAATGGACCACATCTTGCAATGGCCAACAGATCTCCTGGAATGCATACCTGGCTAGCATGGCATGTGCCACCCCTCCCTGGTGGTTACTATGCATATGTGTGCATGGTCTCAATGTATGGAGTGATGCTCTGCTATGGTTGGTTAGCTAATAAATACTCTGCAACACTGCTGCATTGTTGAAGAGGTCATCTTAGCCACCCCCAGACAAGGTGAAGAGAAGTGAGCAGACAGCATGGAATGACAGTCACATCAGGGTCTGTGATGTCCTTTAGGACATCGTTAGCGATGCAGAAGAGCAGATCACACTAGAAATATTTCTTTAAAACACTTGTTTTAAAGGAATTTTCCTAGTGTGATCTGCTCTTTTGCATTGCTATCTTGGATCTTGTGGATCGCTTGCCCTGTTGTTTTCTTGGACTTTGTGCCATCTTTTTTTGGGGGGGGGGGGGGGGGGAAGGATTCTTTACTGTTATCCTGCTCAAACAATGCAAATATTACCACTTTCATGTGAACTGACATCTCTGACGTGCTATGCCGGAAAGTAGGCTGTCGGCACTCAGGGAGAGTCTAAAGAGAATCCACAAAAGGTGGAGAACTCAATAGATCCCACGAGGCGTGAAACGAAAAATAAAAAGGTGGGAAAATAAGCCAGGCTATCCAAAGAATGGAACCAAATAATCTTTCCTTAAAAAACAAAATTTAATAATCTTCAAACAAATAATAATATAACAATAACACATTAAAATTGACTCGACACAACGTTGTGTTTCGGCCGAATGGCCTACATCAGGAGTCTATAGACATAAACAAACAGTAAATAAATAAATTAAGCATATAGAAATAAATATTAACAATATGCAACAAAAATTATACTAAAAGAGGAACATATATAAATTCTCAAAAGAAATTGTTCTTAAAGAAACCATATAAATACAAGAAATGAAATTCTATTAATATAAAACCAATAAAAACTATACATGTATATATACGTATATGCCAAACAATATGTTGAACGAACGTTATAAGGGAAAAACAAATCAAAATATACATACATGGGGGTAAAAATTGAATGAAAAAAACTAACCTTATCTATCAAATTGAAATTAAATATAACACATCAAGGGAATCTCAAAATGCAGATAAAAGATTCCAAAGATCTACAGATGAGATCTTGAAAATGGTCTGTAGAAGACAAAGAAAATTTTTTTAGTAGAAGCCAGAGAAGAAAAACATCGAAAAAAAATATATATAAACACAATGTGATTAGCATTCACAAGAATCACACCAAGCAATTTAACATTAGCTTCACTTGAGGCACTTTCACAATAAATCAGTATGTTCAGGGCGTCCAGTTGAAGTGTTCCATGGGCATACTGTGTGTGTGATGATGCCTGACAACTGTTACAAATCTTGGAGGTGTGCATGGCCTGCAGGTGTGTGTGTACCTCCATATTTCCTGCATTTGGGAATACACCAGGTCACCTGAGTCCGGAGGCAAAATGTTTGGGAACTCCACCTAATGATCACACCACAGTTCCTGTTATACATACTGCAGTCTGTAACCCACAACCACAACATCAAGTTGTTCTGCCATCAGAACAGATAAACCTGTCTAGCCCCCCCTCTCCAATTCAACCCACTGTGTGAAGCCTCCAACATGAGGCCACCCCAATTCCACATGCAGAGCTCTGTAATGTTTCAGTGAGGGCCTGGTGTTCAGCTGTGGAGAGCAATCAACTACACCTTGTGGTAGCCTAGGGGTTAGAGCATCTGCTTTGTCAACCTAACTCTGTGGGTTCAAATCCAAAGGTGATCTCTGCTGACATTTAAAGTCTGTACAGATAGATGCTGTAAATGAGAGATTCAAAAGAGCTTCTGTGGGTGAGACTGTCTCTTCCTGAGGTCCCTCACATTGTCCCATAAATAGGGTTACCATATTTTGTTCCCCAAAAAGGAGGACACATGCCCCGCCCCACCATACACCCCACCTCACCCCCTTTCACGCCCTCGCTCTGCCCCCTTCACGCTCTTGCTCCGCCCCTGTCACATTTTCCCCTCCCCCCGTCACACACCCCGTCACCCCCTCCCTGTCACCCCTCTCCCCTTACCTTACTACTGCCCTGGTGGTCTAGTGACCTCTTCGGGGCAGGAAAGAGCCCCCTCTTTCCTGCCCAGAGCGCTGCCCTGCACGCATCCTTCCTGTTGCTGATCTCGGCGCCAATTCAAAATGGCCACCGAGTGTTGAAGTCTCGCGAGGTCACTTCAACTCTTGGCAGCCATTTTGAATCAGCGCCGAGATCAGCAACAGGAAGGATGCATGCAGGGCAGCGCTCCGGGCAGGAAAGAGAGGGCTCTTTCCTGCCCCGAAGGCGGAAGATGTCACTAGACCACCAGGGCAGTAGTAAGTAAGGGGAGGGGAGGCTAGCAATCTGCCCGTTTGTCCACCCACCAGCCTGCCTGTTTGTCCAGAAATCCGGACAAACGGGCAGATTGGCAAAACCCGCCCGGTTGCCAAACATGTCCTCAAAAAGTGGACATGTCCAAGTAAATCTGGACATATGGTAACCCTACCCATAAACTGCATTTTCATCTTAAAAATGTTCAACAAGCAGCTTCTACTTTGTAATGTGAGCCTCAGGACACCATCTTGGAATGTGCTTGTACTAAAGGTGAACCCAACATTTATGTGTCCTTACTTATGTGTACAGTGGCCATTGTGCACTGTTAGTGATCCTAACTCTGGATGTCAGCACTTTAAGACAATCCTCCACAGTCACACAGCTACTTCAGATGAACTAGGCCAGATATCAGGAAAACCGCAACTGTGTAGGTTACCAACTGCAGGTGATTCAGACACACTCTGACACACCCTTGCTTATGTCTACATGCACAGGATGTAACCTTTGAACGTACACAACTTGCATTGTCTTCCGTCATGTCTCCCCATATCTTTCTTTCTCTTAAAGTGTTCTCCACAATATCCTCTGTATATGCTCATGCTCTGTGTCTTCTCTCCATACACCACCATTTCACCATCATTGGGAGATGCAGTGTAGATGTATGTTGACATTATCTGTGTCTGGGCTGGGGAATACACAGACCCTACAATCATTGTACTGAATCTAATGCTTTAAGTGTTGCATGATTGCTCAGTAGTGATATGTCACTAACACCCTTCACCATCTCCATGTGTGAATCTTGCTGGCAACCGTGGGAGGATCAGGCATGGCGACAGATTACAATGGAGAGTTGGTGCGTGTGTGTGTGGGAGTAAGGGGAAGGGGAAGAAAGAGGCTTGAGCTCACGAGGGAGAGAAGGAAAAATGGAAGAATGGGGGGATGGAAGCAGAGATGTGGGAGTTTGGATGGGGGAGTGTCATGATACTCCTTGCATAGGGGCCCAGGGCCCTGGCACTCTACTACTGATCACAGCAGATGGTGAGGACAACCAGCTATGAGTTACTGATGGTCAGGCATCCATATCTCATCTAGGTCCATAGTTACTGAAATGCCCGCTAGAGGGCTGATGTGTTATACACCATGTATAGGATATATCACCAGTGGTCATGCTGTGTTTTCGTAGTGCACAGCAGAAGCTGCCAGAGCTGGAGTCAGCTGCCAAAGCCACCAAGGAGCCAGTCTCTGTCCTTCCATTCCCCCTCATCCTCATGACTTTCCTCATTCCTGCCCTTGCTGTAGCCTACTACTCTTCCTCCAACCCTTCTTATTTGCTCTTAAGCCTCGTGGACTACTCCTGTTTGCTGCCCAGCACACTTTGCTCATCTCGCTCGACCTTGACATAAGAGGAGCCACACAGCCCTTTGAAGGTGTGCCTGCACACCTACTACCCTCGCTCTCAAATTTCCTCTAGTGGGCCCGAACATCTGCCCTCATCACAGCCCCCCGCCCCCCAGTGTGCCAACAAAGACTAGCTCTGAAGAGGGCAGCTTGGCTGCTTAGCAGGAGAAGATTTGGATGTTGTGGGAGGCAGTCTACTGGCAGCTGAAGAGGTCAGCCTGCCAACCATCAACCTTGCACTAGGGCATACATTTGTCATCTGGCCAAAACAAACCTAGGCCCTAGTTGAAGCAGGCATTTTCTGACATGATCCTGTGTGATGGCCCTCAGCTGAGCCCTCACATTGTTGGTCCTGCTCCAGGGGGGTGGGAGGAGGGCTCAATGCCTCCACCTACCTCAGCTTCCCATCCCTCCCCCACACCCACCCCTGGGATTAGGGTTATGTTTGTTGCAAATTTGTTCCTTTCTTTTCCTACTTCATGTTTTATATATTTTATACTGTCTAATGAATGACATTAGTGTGGCTATGATAAGTTTTCAATATATGGATATGGGTGTATCACCTTTACTAAGGCAGCCCCATTTATTGTGCTAGCCTCTCTAGCTACAGATTAGCAACATGATCATCTGTTCAGTGAACTACATAGGGCACTGTAGCTTGGCCTTGACCTTCAGCATATCCCCATTATTTTGGAGGAATACTGTTGCTCAGTTAGGGACACTCCTTTAGTAAGATGAGAGTACCCAGCACATGGGAGGAGGGAGTTACACTCATTCACTGCTATGTGATGCTATAAAACAATTTATATCTCCAAAGCATAGTCTGTACCCTATAGAATCCCATGTGAGGCAGTATATTTGGGATTAGGTGTTTGGAGCACGGTGAACCAGATGCATAAAGTACATGATTAAAATGGGTTATTCAAAATGTGATGGAGGTGAATGGGGTTGCATCCTTTTTGGCCCAGATGAGATCACAGCCCAATTTTGCATAGGGTTCATTACCCCCTAAATGTCATAGCACCTCAAAATGTGTCTGGCTGCAGCTACAGGGTATGTTGGATATTTCACCACATTGTAGAGTCAGAATGTTTGGTACACGTAGGCACTAGATCCATTATGGACATACTAGTAAAAAAGCCCCGTTTCTGATGCAAATGAAACGGGGGCTAGCAATGTTTTCTTCTGTGTGCATTTGGGAGTGTGTGTGTCCCTGCCCTCTGGCCTCTCTCCCCTCCCCCCTCTGAGTCCTTCACTGTTACAGAGCCAGCGATTTGATTTCGTGCTCTGCTGTTTTCCTTCACTGACTGTGTTACAGAGAGGGCGGGGCAGACACTCATAGGGAAACCGGATATCTCGCCTCCTTCACACTTCCGGCTGGAGGCTTCATAGAACGTTGGTTTTGCCTTTTATATAGAGAGATTGCCAGTGGAAACCTTATCACTATACATCACACTCAGCAAGTGGGAGGCTGCCATATCTAAGTCAGAGAAAAGTATACTGCTGCAATTGTTGACAGCTACAAACAGGACCATTGCCTACTCTGTCATAGCCTATCAGATCTTGGAGTTACCTCTTAGTCATATTGCCTGCAATCCTCTTTATCAGTATTCCACATTCAGCTAAAGGTCAGGGAAGACCCCTGTACAGTGATTTCCTAAATAGCTCCATGTTGCCAAAGTTCTTGGAGGACTCCTTCTCTTAGGTGGTGTATTAATTTGCTCTAACATATGTACATGAGTACTAGTTACTACTACTACTACTTAACATTTCTAGAGCGCTACTAGGGTTACGCAGTGCTGTACAGTTTAACAAAGAAGAACAGTCCCTGCTCAAGGAGCTTACAATCTAAAGGACAAAATGTCAAGTTGGGCAGTCTAGATTTCCTGAGTAGAGGTATAGTGGTTAGGTGCCGAAGGCGACATTGAAGAGGTGAGCTTTGAGCAAGGATTTGAAGATGGGCAGGGAGGGGGCCTGGCGTATGGGCTCAGGGAGTTTATTCCAAGCATGGGGTGAGGCGAGGCAGAAAGGGCGGAGCCTGGAGTTGGCGGTGGTGGAGAAGGGTACTGAAAGGAGGGATTTGTCTTGAGAGCAGAGGTTGCGGGTAGGAACGTAAGGGGAGATGAGGGTGGAGAGGTAGGGAGGGGCTGCAGATTGAGTGTATTTGAAGGTTAGTAGGAGAAGCTTGAACTGTATGCGGTACCTGATCGGAAGCCAGTGAAGTGACTTGAGTAGAGGGGTGATATGAGTATATCGGTCCAGGCGGAAGATAAGACGTGCAGCAGAGTTCTGAACGGACTGAAGGGGGGATAGATGGCTAAGTGGGAGGCCAGTAAGGGTGGCGAAGAGACGGCGAGGGTTGGAGCTGAGGGAAGTAGTCAATTGGGTGTAATAGTCCTGTTTGGCGAGGAATAGGGAGGACTGGAAGGAGGATAGCATGAATTTGTAATGAATGAAATCAGTATGGGTGCGAGATTTCCTCCAGAGGCGTTCAGCCGATCGGGCGCAGGAGCGAAGGTATCGGGTGCAAGGGGTCAGCCAGGGCTGGGGATTAGTACGCCTAGTGGGATGGGAGATGGATGGTGCAAGGGTGTCCAGAGCAGAGGAGAGAGTAGCATTGTAGGTGGAGACAGCCTTGTCGACAGACTCGGAGGACATGATGGAAGGGAGGAGATTAGAGATACTAGAGGATAAGGTGGGAGGGTCGACAGCCTGGAGATTCCTGGAAGTAGTGGTTAGTGTTGGGCGGGACTAAGTTATCTCTTAAAAACTTTGTGTACACTATGAATGTTTCAAACCTGTACAGATGACAGCATACACAGATTACTATGTAATGGAAGGCCACGGGCAAAGAAACTGTGTGCTGATCTCTTTCACCTCATACTTGCTTCCTCAAACACAGTGGCCTCTTCCTGCTCAGTTCTCATACCAAATCACTCCAAAGGACAACTTAAGTGCACCATCTATTAGAAAACATAAAAACGCTCACTTCCAGCAGCTGGAAAAGGCAATCCATAGGAAGGAATAAGAGCAATGGTGCCAGCATTTAGGAGGGAGGGTTCAGAAACATAGTGTGATTGATCCTACCAGTTCTCAGAATTAACAGAGAAAGAAGTTAAGTACCAGAGAATGTTGGGAATTGTGCTTCTTAGAGGGCTAATCTCCATAATCTATTCCCAAAGTAGTAGTAGTACTACTACTACTTATCATTTCTAAAGTGCTACTAGACGTACGCAGCGCTGTACACTTGAACATGAAGAGTCAGTCCCTGCTCGACAGAGCTTACAATCTAATTAGGACAGACAAACAGGACAAACAAGAGAAAAGGGAATATTAAAGTGAGGATGATAAAATAAAGGTTCTGAACAAGTGAATAACGGTTAGGAGTTAAAAGCAGCAGTAGGAGGTCAAAGTGGGCACCAAAAACAACTTGAGCTGCGGTCAAGGTCATGTGACACCATGTAGGACAATGCCAAGATTCACTGTTCTAACCCTCTAGACCAAGTAGACATAACGGCTGTACCAACAGAAAGCTAGTGAGGTATGTAATATTGATCCTGGCCTATATAGTCTAATTCTCATCTTATTTCTGGCACACTGCTAGTTTGCATAGGACCTGACCCAGTTCTTGCCTAAAAGCCATAGACTATGTGAAATGGGGAAGGCTCGTAAGAACCAGAACCCAACAATGCATCCTTCAGAGTTATTCGAAACAACATTGCCTGACAGATGAAAGGAAAACCAATAATAAGTACCTGCAAATGATTATAGGAAATACACAAAGCACAGAACTTAGACTGAGGTGCCTTCAAAGACCAAGGCTAGAGGTATTCAGTTTAGTCATGGGGTCAGACCTAGGAACACACAAACAGCAAAGGTGACAAAGGTCCCAATTCAATGGTGTAGTGCAGAGTTTTACTGATAAGGTATAAATGACTCAACACAAGCTGTGTTTTAGCCGTAAGGCCTGCCTCAGGAGTCAATACCAGAAAATTACACAAAAGTCTAATCCTGTGTAGTGACAATAAATAACTGCACAAATGTTGCGCATCAAAAGACACCGCCTCTAAAAAGCGCTGCAGAGCAGCTCAATCATCAAGCTGCTCTGCACTGCTTTTTAGAGGCAGAGTCTTTTGATGTGCGATATTTGTGCAGTTATTTGTTGTCAGAAACACTTAACCAGAAATCTCAGTTGAGGGTGAATACCCATTCTAATCAAACACCTCTGCAAACTGCTATTAGAATGTCTCAGCACAGCTGAGCTGCTTGAAACTGACTGTGGCTACACCTGCTAGTGCTTACACCAAGAAGCCACAACGTGCTATAGAAATCTACATGTTCTTTAAATTTGCTAATACACTATTAGCCAATTTACCCTCTGGACATTGGTAGCCTGGACTAGAGGCACTGATATCATCCTAGGAAAATCACTCCATGTGGCTTTAGAAGGCACACAGTGATTCTGTTTGACCTGGGGGTGGAAAGGCTGTCTCTGCAGGAGACACATTTTGGGAGACATGACACATATTTGAGTTTAACCTGTATTAGACAGCTTTGCTAGGAGCCTTAACAGCAGACCTCACCTTCTTCCATCTGGCCAGATCTGTAATGTTTACACAAGTGAGACGTTAATCAAAAATAAACACTTCCTTGTCATCAAGCAGATGAAGCCATTA
The DNA here is from genome assembly GCF_901765095.1 of Microcaecilia unicolor. Taxonomy (NCBI): domain Eukaryota; kingdom Metazoa; phylum Chordata; class Amphibia; order Gymnophiona; family Siphonopidae; genus Microcaecilia; species Microcaecilia unicolor. Next base: position 235,133,832 of record NC_044036.1, read on the forward strand.
CGTATGGGTTGTGTCCATCAACCAGCAGGGGGAGATAGAGAGCACTCAAATTTCACAGTGCCACATGGTCAGCTAGCTCCACTGCCTCTTCAGTATTCTCTATCTCCCCAAGCAGGGTGGTTGCAGCTTGATCAAGCTCCTTAAAAAATCTGCCTGGGGGTGGTTCCTGGCTTGCCAGTTGTTAGCCGGGGTGTTAGAGGCTATAGCAGCTTCACTTTAAAGGCACATAGGTTAGCCCTTTCCCTGCCTTACCCATCCCCCCAGTGGATGTGAGCACATTAGTTTCACTTTTCCCTGCTCTTTCCCACTCTATACTTGGTGGATGCAAGCACATTGGTTCGCCTTTCCCTGCCTTTCCCACTGTTCTGTACCTCTGGAGTTGATTTGATTGCCTCTTTTGCTGTTTTCTCTACTTTCCTCACAGCGTTAAAAAAAAAAAAAAAGCACGAGGTTTTCTTCAGTTTCTACAGTGTGACCGGAGCTTGTATACTCGGTCCAGTGAGGTAAGAGTGTTTTCTGACTCCTCCGGGGAGGGCCCGCGATCGTGACGTTTTTGGCGCGAATCCGCCATTTTGAATTTTCAGCCTTTTTTCGGCGATGGCTGCAGAGAGTGTTAAGCGCTGTTCCAAGTGTGGCAAGCGCAGATCAGCAGCGGGGCTCTGTAAAACGTGCTCTTCAGGCGTAAGAGCCGACCCGAGCATGGCGAGTGATGATTCTTCACGCTCGGTGGAACTGGCAGCGGGCGCCATTTTGAAAGCACCACATGGCGCAACCCCCGCTGAGGCGGAGGGTCTGGAGACCGGAGGGGGCCCTCGAATTGAGGCTGGCCAAAGAGCTACTGGAACCAGGTGCCCAGGGCTAGTTTTTCTCCCCTGACTTTGTATTATTGCTTCATAATGCATATATGCTTAAAAGAGCTCAGCCACAGGGGTTTTCTACGGCCCCCCTTACTGCCCCTCCGGTGGATGAAGGCCTGGGATTGCCCTCTGAGGCGTTTTTCCCTGATAGCTGGCCGCAAGAGAAGGGCAGAAGGGTAAATTCCCCTTCAGAGAGTGGCGCACCCCCCTTTTCCCCCCCATGGTCGGGATGTGGTGACTCTGAGGGGTCTGGCAGGCCTTCGTGGCCAGAGGACCAAAGGAAGGTGCAGAAGGGCCACTGGATCCAAATGATCCGTCCGCGGTGAGGATTTTCCACCGCGAGGAGCTGCCAGCGCTTATTTCAAATTGTCTTACAGGTCCTCTCTATTGAAGATCCTGGGAGTGGCGTGGTCTCCTCTGGAATCCGAGGATGGCAAGTACCAAAAAGCCTGCTCGAGCCTTTCCTTTGCATGACTCCATCCAAGAGCTTATTTCAGCTCAATGGGCTGACCCCGAAGGACCTTTGAAAGTTTCCAGGGCTATGGGGCAATTATACCCTCTGAGTGAGGAGCATTTGGCTCGCTTTGCAATGCCTAAGGTGGATGCCCTAGTCACAGCTGTGACAAAGAGAACTACCCTCCCGGTTGAAGGAGGTGTTGCCCTGAAGGACATGCAAGACCGTAGACTGGAATCAGCACTTAAACGGTCCTTTGAAATTGCTGGTCTTACTATTCGGGCGTCTGCATGCAGTTATGCTGCTGGAGCCTGCCTGGCATGGTTGCAACAGGCAGTGGAACACCCGGTGATGGAGCGGAGCCCTTGTCTGAAGTGGCTCCGCGAATGGAGTCGGCCTTGTCCTTTTTGGCTGACACCCTTTATGATATTAATAATAATCGAAAACAGCGAAGATGACGCCAAAAAGGAAAAAATGGAAAAGAAAAATAGAAGAAAAAACGAAAAATAATAAAAAAACAGTAGAAAAAAGAAATCAAAAAATTAAAAAATAGAAAAATGTACACGAAGAAAGAAAAAACTCAAAAAATAAGATTGAAACCAAAATAAAAAAAATAATAAAAATCAGAAAAAGACGACACAAGCAAAATGAAAAAAATGAATAAGTTTATTGAGGTGATATGACTCGACACAGCTGTGTTTCGGCCCAACTGGCCTGCGTCAGGAGTCTGTTACACCATGTATGTGTTATCTGGCAATATCAGTCCTGGTAGAGTATTCAGTTAAACACACCTTTGTTTGATAACACTCTACCTTTAAAAAGGCTGTGTGCACGGTTTGACAAAAATCGTTATAGAAGATTTTGGAGCGGAAATGTATGTATATCTCATTGAAAGAAGCTGCAAACCAACTTGGCATTTGCTGGCAATCCAATCGACAGCCTTTTTAAAGGTAGAGTGTTATCAAACAAAGGTGTGTTTAATTGCTTGTGTCGTCTTTTTCTGATTTTTATTATTTTTTTTATTTTGGTTTCAATCTTATTTTTTGAGTTTTTTCTTTCTTCGTGTACATTTTTCTATTTTTTAATTTTTTGATTTCTTTTTTCTACTGTTTTTTATTATTTTTCGTTTTTTCTTCTGTCTATTTTTCTTTTCCATTTTTTCCTTTTTGGCGTCATCTTCGCTGTTTTCGATTATTGTTGTTTTTTGCGAAGACAGGTTTCTTCTGTATTTTTGACACCCTTTATGATATTGTCAGAGCTTCGGCTAAACAGATGGCTGTAGCAGTGGCGGCTTGCCGTCTTCTGTGGCTACGGCATTGGGCGGCGGACATGGCCTCTAAGCAAAGGTTGGTGAAGTTGCCCTTTCAAGGCCTTCTCCTGTTGGGTGAGGAGTTGGAGAAAATTGTGAAGGGCCTGGGAGATGCTAAACCCCAGCGCTTACCCGAGGATAGGCCGTGGCCTCCCTCCAAGAGTCAGGCGGTTCACTCCTCTTATAGACCTCGCTTCCGTGAAGCTAGAAAGTACCGCCCGGGGCATTCAGCTGGGTCCACTTCTCGTGGCCGGTTTTCAGCAGAGGAACTCCTTTCGCTCGGACAAACGTTCCGCAGCAGCATGCTCAAGACCTGGAGTTCAAGGGCGACCCTCTCATTGAGGATGCGCCGGCCCCCTCCTCGATTCCTGTTATAGGAGGACGTCTTTCCCTCTTTCTCAAGGAGTGGGACAAGATTACCTCAGATCAGTGGGTCTTGGACCTGATCAGAGAAGGATACCGAATAGAATTCGATGTCCCGATAAGAGACGTGTTTGTGGAGTCCCGATGCGGTTCTGCCGCCAAACGGGCGGCGGTAGAGGAGACCTTTCAAGACTTGATTCACATTGGGGCGGTTTCCCCCGGTGCCTCCCGCCGATTTCGGCTGCGGCCGCTACTCCATTTACTTTGTGGTGCCACGAAAAGGTGGGTCTTTTCGCCCTATTCTGGACTTAAAAGAATTAAACAAGTCCCTAAGAGTGCGGCATTTTCACATGGAAACCCTGCGCTCCGTCAGTGCGGCGGTACAGCCAGGAGAGTTTCTCACGTCTCTGGACCTGAAAGAAGCTTACTTGCACATTCCAATTTGGCCCCCGCACCAGAAGTTTCTGAGGTTTGCGGTGATGGGAAAACATTTCCGGTTTTGGGCCTTGCCTTTTGGCCTCGCCACAGCTCCCCAAACCTTTTCCAAGGTAATGGTGGTAGTAGCTGCTTTTCTCAGGCGAGAAGGTATCCGGGTTCACCCGTACCTAGACGACTGGCTCATCAGAGCGGACTCCGCAACAGAGAGCCATCAAGCTACAGCCAGAGTGGTCTCAGTACTGCGATCTCTGGGCTGGGTCGGCAATGTAGCCAAAAGTCACCTGACCCCCTCGCAATCTCTAGAATATTTGGGGGCCAGGTTCGACACAGACTCGGGATATGTATTCCTACCCGAGCAAAGGCGGTGCAAGCTTCAGAATCAGGTCCGTCTGCTCCTGAGGATGCCCCGCCCATGAGCTTGGGACATTGTCCAGCTGTTGGGATCGATGATGGCCACCTTGGATTTGGTGCCCTGGGCGAGAACGCACCTGAGACCTCTGCAGTATTCCCTGCTTCAATGATGGTCTCCAGTATCTCAGGATTATCAATGCAGTCTCTCTTGGCTCCCTGCGGCACGACTCAACATGGAGTGGTGGCTCTCAGACAGCATGCTGCGGCGAGGAATGCCGCTGGCGCTTCCCGATTGGTGCCTAGTGGTGACAGATGCCAGCCTGAAGGGCTGGGGCGCACATTGCAAGGGGAAGCATGCCCAGGGTCTTTGAACACCCGATAAGTCGGAGTGGTCCATCAATCGCCTAGAGTTGAAAGCGGTGTTTCAGGCGCTTCTGGCCTTTCAAGTGACCCTGGAAGGATTGGCTGTCAGAGTGATGTTGGACAACACGACAACAGTGGCCTACTTAAACCGACAAGGCGGCACTCAGTGCAGAGCGCTGGCCGCGCAGGTCAAACAGATTTGCCAATGGGCCAAGCTGCATCTACAGTTTCTGTCGGCAGCTCACATTGCAGTCAGAGCAACGTGCAAGCTGATTATCTAAGCAGGCATCAAACCGATCCAGCGGAATGGGAACTGGCAGACGAAGTATTCCTGCAGATATGTGCCAAATGGGGCAAGCCCGTAATGGATCTTATGGCGACAAGCTCAAATGCCAAAGTTCCGTGCTTTTCAGCAGACGGAGAGATCCTCGCTCAGCCGGGTTGGATGCCTTGGCGCAACACTGGCCTCTGGGCCTCTGGTATGTGTTCCTTCCGTGGCCCTTGATAGGGCGTGTGCTCATGCGGATTCGGCTTCACCCAGGAGAAGTGGTTCTCATCGCCACGGATTGGCCCAGGGGGCCTTGGTATGCGGACCTCCGACAGATGCTAGTGGAGGCTCCCCTTCCTTTACCTCTGGTACAGAACATGTTGTCGCAGGGACCGGGGGCCATGGAGGACGCCTGCCGTTTTGGTTTACGGCATGGCTATTGAGAGGGCGCAATTGAGAGGCAGAGGCTATTCCAATAATGTTATTTCCACTCTCCTGCAGGCCTGCAAGCAGTCCACTTCCGTGGCTTATGCCAGGATCTGGCACCAGTTTGAGGCTTGGTGTGTTTCAAAAGCAATCACACCCATGCGGGCTCCTGTCTCGCCGATTCTAGACTTTTTGCAGGATGGTGTACAAAAAGGCTTGGCCTATAATTCCCTGCGGGTGCAAGTGGCAGCATTGGCCTCCCTTCATGGTAAGGTTGCAGGCGTGTCTTTAGCTGCTTATCTAGATGTGGCATGGTTTCGTAGAGGGGTGCTTCGGCTCCGTCCTCCCGTGCGTGCACCTTGTCCAGCTTGGAACCTGGGGCTAGTTTTGAAGGCTCTGCAGGATTCTCCTTTTGAGCCGCTACGGCGAGCTTCAGAGAAAGATTTGACACTACAGGCCGTTTTTCTTGTGGCCATTACTTCGGCGAGACAGGTGTCAGAACTCCAGGCGCTGTCCTGTCGAGACCCATTTCTGCAATTTTCAGAGACCGGGGTCATGGTTCATACCATGCCTTCCTTCATGCCTAAGGTGGTTTCAGTGTTTCGCCTAAACCAGCCTATTTTTCTACCTTCTTTTGTTAAGGAGGAGTTTCCAGAATCTTTTGGGCAGTTGCACCTGTTGGATGTGTGCAGGACTCTGTTGCAGTATCTGAGAGTTACTAATTCTTTCAGGACCTCTGATCATTTGTTTGTTTTAATATCAGGTTCTCGCAGAGGGTCTCCAGCGTCTAAAGCCACTATTGCCCACTGGCTCAAAGAAGCTATCTTTTCAGCTTATCTGCTTGCTGGCCGGCCTCCGCCTGTAGCCTTTAAGGCACATTCTACAAGAGCGATTTCTTCCTCTTGGGCTGAAACTGGAGCACTCTCTCTTCATGAGATTTGCAGTGCAGCAACATGGGCTTTGAAGCTCTCATTTGCCTGACATTACAGGCTGGATGTGGCTGATAGGAGGGATGCGCGTTTTGGAGCACAAGTGCTAGCGCGTGGTGTGACTTGTTCCCACCCTATATAGGGATTGCTTTGATACATCCCATACGTAATGGCTTCATCTGCTTGAAGACAAGGAAGGGAAAATTAGGTTCTTACCTTGGTAATTTTCTTTCCTTTAGTCATAGCAGATGAAGCCATGAGCCCTCCCTGTATGATTGTCTGTATGCTGTGAATCTGTTTCAGGTTCTGTTCTTGTTTCCTGAAGTTCTAATCCTTCCTTGGGAGAAAGTTGGAAAACAGTCTTCAGGATTCTTGTTCACTTATAGGAGGATGAGTTCATTCCCTCCAGTTCATGTGTAGGAGGTTGAGTTCATTCCCTCCAGGAGGATGTGTGTATTCCCTCCATAAATACAAAGAGGAGGACGAGTTTATTTCCTCCAGGAGGATGTGTTCATTCCCTCCTTTTGAGTTCATGCCCTTGTTATGGGGCCATCGTTCGCTGTGAGGAAAGTTCATGTTATTTCCATTGCGGTTTATTATACTGCTTTGGAAGCTTCAAATACTGAAGAGGCAGTGGAGCTAGCTGACCATGTGGCACTGTGAAATTTGAGTGCTCTCTATCTCCCCCTGCTGGTTGATGGACACAACCCATATGTAATGGCTTCATCTGCTATGACTAAAGGAAAGAAAATTACCAAGGTAAGAACCTAATTTTCCCCTCTTCCCTCACCTCCCCCACTCCAGACAAGTTATAGTGCTCTTCTACTGGAACAATGATTGACACAACAGGTAAACCTTTTTGTTATCACTATTGCCCAAAAAGGTGGCCACACCCACCCAGGTAGTGATAGCATCTTGTGTTAACACTGAGGACATGCAGGTGATGAGGGAGAGTCCCTACCACTTGTAACCTGAGTGGTATTCTTTCACAGACATTCTTGGGGAGGGGGGGGGGGCAAAAATGCCTCAAACCAGTGGTTTGGTTCAGTAGTGACACACAGATTCCCTACAGTCCAGCTGCTCTAGCACATCACTCATTGTATGAAATGGGATAGGTTCATGGCAGGCACCCCTCTACCTCACACCCCACCCCCCATCAAGACTGTCTGGCATGATTGAGGTGCACAGTGAGTGTGCTGCTTGGCTCCCTTACCTCTTCATAACTCAGATAATGCTTCTGACTTGGTCTCAACTACAAGAAGAGCAATAGCAGCACACCTCATACATAGGTTACATGGAATAGAAGAGGGGGGGCAATATAACTAGAGCCCTGAGGTGGCAAACATATTTTAACATATTCCCTACACCTGCTTCTTGAGTGCTACAGTGCCATTCCCACATGATTGGAATACCAAACAGAATGCAAAATTTATACAACTTACCTTCCTCCAATTACATAGCTAGACATGTCAGCACTGAAAGTCCATGCATTACGTCCCTTTGTCCTTGTGAGATCACAACCAGCTATGCTATGGTCTCTAACTCGTAAAAAAGCAGTCAAATGCACATCCATCTCAGGGTCCGGGAGAAATTCCAGATTTATGGTCCATTTTTATTTGGACAATTCCTATATCATGAGCTGTGTGGCAAGACATGCTGTTTTAACAACCAAATGATAGGATTGCCAACCTCCTCCTCCCACAGTTTCCTCTTTTGCCCTGTACAGATGAATACCTACAGGGATACAACTGCCATACTTAGACCTGACTCATTGTATGCAACAAGATTAGTCACAATGTATAGTAACAAATTAACACTTCACATTTATCATTTCTTATTACCACATTCATTGGGATCTGGGTCACACTTTCAACTTATCTGATTATTTGTTCAAAGAAATTCATGAGGCACATCTGATGACTATGAGAACAACCGTGGTATCCATTACCTACATGCATAATCATAACCCCAAACATGATTTCTGACAAATGGAGAGTGGCCATTAATCTCCAACAATGTCATCTGTGCAGAGAACACATTAGGTCACAGCTACCACTTTCAGCCTAAGTTGAAAGTGAGGGAGAAAAAAAAACATACCATGGGTTTGAAACATGGCACCAATGTCCAGCATGAAAGAGCTGTGGCCCACATCTCTACATCTAATGTGCTACAAACATAGGACACAACCTTGCTGAAAGCACTGACTCCAATAAAATAGCATCTAATTTCTAGGTATGCTTTGCTAGCAAACATCCACCCGGTGTAGGTCAAAGCAATAAGTAAAAGGCAGGACTTGGTAACATCAAGTATGATCATGGAGAACTTGGAGACAGACAACACAGCATGCATGGCATTCATCCCAAAGAACATGGTCTTCCCATGGGGTGCTTTATATAGACCGATGTAGGCGCATCGATAAAAACATCACTGGAATGCATACATCTGGTATGTGCATGCACATTATCAGCATGATGTATTTCTCCCACTACCTCCCCTCTGATAATGAGGTTCAAGGTGTTTATTTTGGTAAGCTGCTTAGTTGCAGGCAGGTGATAAGGTGATGAATTCTATAAATTTATTTATTTATTTTTGTTATATTTGTACCCCGTGCTTTCCCACTCATGGCAGGCTCAATGCAGCTTACATGGGGCAATGGAGGGTTAAGTGACTTACCCAGAGTCACAAGGAGCTGCCTGTGCCTGAAGTGGGAATTGAACTCAGTTCCCCAGGACCAAAGTCCACCACCCTAACCACTAGGCCACTCCTCCACTCCATGATTATATGTGTCCCTTTCTGAACACTCTCTTATGTGCCCACACACATTCTTAACAAAACAAGTGTAAGTTTTGGTTGTATGATGTGGTCACCTTACAGGAAATGGGAGATGCAAGAGATACATGATGGATCCTCCTGTGTGGTGTGGACAGTAGCCTTCACAAGCCTTGACACAATGTCAGGGACTGGCAGGATGGGAAAGCAGCCAGCAAGGAGGCCTACCAATAGGCAGCAGCAGAGGCAGGAAGGAGCAGAGGCTAATGCACGACTCAGGGCTCCACGCTTCTCAGAGGAGGAGAATGATCTCATCATGCATATGGTTGTGTCCAACTTTGAGGAGCTGTTTGGAGCTATGAATGTGCGTCTCTCCTCTGCCTCAAAAGAGCTGTTCTGGGGCTCTGTCACCAGGGCCATGATTCCATTCCTGCCACCACAAGGACCATGCAGTAGATCAAACACAGATTCTGGGACATGAAGGTTAAGCTTAAAAAGAAGAGGGCCTTCATCAGGGCATATGCAGTGGGAACTGGGGGGGAGGAGCACCCAGTGGCTCATCCCAGTGGAAAAGGAGCTGGTGCCAACATATTTATTTATTTATTTATGTATTATGATTTATTTACTGCCTTTTTGAAGGAATTCACTCAAGGCGGTATACAATAAGAATAGATCAAACACGAGCAATAGGCAATTACAGCAGTAAAAATATTCAAATAACAATAAAAAGTATGGCATAGTATACAACTTACGATGTCAACACAATACATTTTTTACCCTCTCAATTACATAGTTTGTGGTGGGCCAATATGAGGGTGGCTCTATTGATGAGAGTGAAAAACATCTTATTTGGAGCAGGTGGTGTGCAGCCTTAGCTTTGAGATTTGATGCCATGTAACCTGCTTAGGTGAAACCCCACCACATATACTTTTGATGTGTTAGGTCCAATTTTTCCAACCTGGTCCTTGAGGCAGGTCAGCCAGGTAAGTTTGCAGGATGACCACTATGAATAAACTTGAGACGTTTGTACACCCTTCCTGCCTTGCATGCCAAGCTCTTTAAAGATTATTCATGGGAGATATCCTGATCTGCCATGCTGCGGTTAGTCCAGAGCCAGGTTGGGGCAACACTGCTATAAACCAGTGGAGTGTGTTAATGTCTGATGCATACACCGATGTGACACCAGAGGGCTTGGGATTTCCTCAGCAAATGGCCATACTGTCTCCGTAAATGTAAGATACAATGAACAACAACATGCTGTGGGCCATGTAATGTAGATAGATTCTCCAGGATATTGTTCTCATTAAGGAGTTGCTGTGTCACACACATATATCACTGTCCCACTGGCTTTTGCACATCACAGTGCAGGAACAGATCATCAACAATACTCATTGGAACATATCTAGTAAATTACCAAAGACTGACCTTGCAGCAGAAACATTTTAGCAAGATGGAGTTCCAACACAACCAGGGGTCAAGCTGATGGGGGGGGGGGGGGGGGAGGGGAAGAACCAAGAAGGTTAGATTGAGATCAGGAGCCAGTACGAGGCTATCTAGCCCATTATATGGGTTAAAGCCAGTTGGCGGAGTCACAAGTACACCCAAAACAATGGTATTGAAAGCAATAGTAAAAGATTGTTAGAAATAATGGACTGCCTATGTGTGGTCCATCTGTAAAAAGCCAAAAGCAGTTCCAGTTGGATAGGCAGTGCCTTAAAAGGTGGAAGACAATTTTTTAAAATTTTTACTTATTTGACAGCTTTTTAATTTATTTGAAAGCATCCCATACTTAGATATAAATATCATGAAATCAAAACTGAATATCACTAAAACAGTTTCAAAAACATTGTAGCTGGTGGAAACAGCACTAATAAAGGCTGTGCTCATTTTTCTGCACTGTTCTATGCAATACAGTAATACATTACATGGCCACATTTCTGTGAGGATATCCTGTGTACTGATGGGTTCAACTTAACTGTTGTTGTAATCTGCCATGGGAAGTCTGGTGTTATAAAGATTGGAAGTAAAATTAAACTCTCCTTTCAATGGGGCACATGGAATCACATCTTCACCTCATCTCTTTTGTACAAATGGACTGAGCATGTTTCAGGGACAAGTGGTTTTCATAAGTCAAAATATAAATAAATATTTTCTTTTATGCAAATCTCTCATTTGTTTAAACATAACTAAATGGGCTATAAGCCCCTAATGTAGTCCATCGGTTTTCTTATATTTTGTCCTTCTGATGACTTATACTGTACCAAAACTGGAAATACAGTGAGACAGAATAATAGAATTAAGAATTCAGTAACATCAAAAACTTATTAATTAACATTATAATTGTGTTTGCATTTTGGAAGTAATGGATAAAATGCTGTTGAAAACTGACTTGAAGAAGCCATCTCTCTCTCCTTCAATCTGTTCAAAATTCTGTTGCACAACTTATATTCCGCCAGTGTCACTAGGCTCATATTAGCCCTCAAGTCACTTCATTGGCTCCCTATCCATTTCTGAATATAGTTCAAACTCCTCTTATTTACTTACAAGTGCATTCACTGTGCAGCTCCTCGGTACCTCTCCACTCTTATCTCTCCCCACACTCCTCCTCTGGAACTCCATTAGGTAAATCTCTCTTATCTGTACCCTTCTCCTCCACTGCTAACTGCAGACTCCATTCCTTTTATCTTGCTGCACCATATGCCTGGAATAGACTTCCCGAGCCAGTACGTCAAACTCCATCTCTGGCCATCTTCAAATCAAGGCAGATGCTGCTTAACTCCTGACCCCTAATCACTTGTTTAGTACTCATTCCCAGCTTAGTAATTCCCTTATCCCTTATTTGTCCTGTTTGTCTGTTCTAATTAGATTGTAAGCTCTGTCGAGCAGGGACTGTCTCTTCATGTTCAAGTGTACAGTTCTGCATATGTCTTGTAGCATTATAGAAATGATAAGTAGTAGTAGTATTTGTCCTATTTGTCCTGAGTAGATTGTAAGATCTGTCCAGCAGGGATTGTCTCTTCATGTTCAAGTGTACAGCTCTGCGTACGTCTAGTAGCACTATAGAAATGATAAGTAGTAGTAGTAGTAAATATCCGGAACTGGAAAATATTGTCACATGTGGAGGGGCATTTTTGAAAGGAACATCCATGTTTTGATATGGACGTCCTCACAAAACGTCCTGAACCAGGGGCGGGGAAACCTGTATTTTCGAAACAAGATGGACGTCCATCTTCCGTTTTGAAAATACCGTCAGGGAAGTCCAAATCCTTAAATTTGGTCGTCCCTAGATTTGGTTGTCCTTAGACTTGGTCGTTTCTGATTTTCGGCAATAATCGAAACCAAGGACGTCCATCTCAGAAACGACCAAATGCAAGCCCTTTGGCCGTGGGAGGAGCCAGCATTTCTAGTGCATTAGTCCCCCTGACATGCCAGGACACCAACTGGGCACCCTAGGGGGCACTGCAGTGGACTTTAGATATTGCTCCCAGGTACATAGTTCCCTTACCTTGTGTGCTGAGCCCCCCATCCCCCCTTTCCCAAAACCCACTACTGTACACCACTACCATAGCTCTTACGGGTGAAGGGGGCACCTAGATGTGGGTACAGTGGGTTTCGGAGGGCTCGCTGTTTCCTCCACAAATGTAACAGGTAGGGGGGGATGGGCCTGGGTCCGCTTGGCTGAAGTGCACTGCACCCACTAAAACTGCTCCAGGTACCTGCTTACTGCTGTGATGGAGCTGAATATGACATCTGAGGCTTGCATAGAGGCTGGCAATCAATATTTTGAAAGATGTTTTTTGAGGGTGGGAGGGGATTAGTGACCACTGGGGGATTCTCTCCGGTGGTCACCTGGCACCTTTTTGTGCCTTGGTCGTAAGAAAAACATGACTAAGTAAAGTCGTCCAAGTGTTCGTCAGGGACGTCCTTGTTTCTTTCGATTATGGGTCAAGGACACCCAAGTGTTAGGCACGCCCAAGTCCCACCTTTGCTATGCCTCTGACACGCCCCCTTGAACTTTGGCTGTCCCTGCGATGGAAAGCAGTTGGGACGTCCAAAATCAGCTTTCAATTATACCGATTTGGATGACCCTGGGAGAAGGACGTCCATCTTCCGATTTATGTCGGAAGATGGGCGTCCTTCTCTTTCGAAAATGAGCCCGCTAGAATGACTCTGGACTTCTGCATGAGGGTGGCTCTGCCCTCATTTAATATCTTTCTTTTAAATAGTTGTAATAAACAATATTAAGTGCATTTTTATAATATACCAATGCATTCCACAAAACAAAAGAAACACGTTCCCATAAACTATCTTTCTGTTTTGATCTAGGCACAGGAAAAAAAAAGATTTTACATGTCCCCAGGTTTCAACCTAATGTTTAATGTGGGATATAATAATGTCATAAATAAGTAAATAAATAAATAGAAAGATAGAAACTCTGAATGCTGAGCACCTGATTTTTATAACAGGATGCCTATTTTAGTAGTCCTTTACAAGAAGAACAAAATCTATGCACGAATATAACACATGTGAGGGTGTCCTCCAAATAACACACTGATTATGATTTAATTTGTTATTATACTTTCTTTGTGTACATCCGTATGCTGCTCAAGCTGGCATGTTTGAAAATATGTGAGATTAAATTAAAATGCTATTAACAATAAAGTACAACAATGTGGATGCAGCAGCTCATAGGTTTGTTTGCTTTCTTTTGAGTGTACGCAGAATGACAGCTGCACAGGAAGGGGAAACATAGATTAACCTAAGTGGCTTCAACTTTTTGATGTCACCCTGTCTCCTGCTCTCAATCAAACTGCCTTGGGAAGAGGACCCCCCTCCCCCACAGTGGCTAAGCTGATGGGGGGAGGGGAAGGACCCACATCCACACAACCAGTGGCCAAGCTGATGGTGGGGGAGGGAAAGGACCCACACACATTGCCAAACAGCAGACCCCAATCTTTTCTGATCCATGTGATTCTCATTATATCATTAGCATTAGTCACATAGCTCTGTACATAAAGGATTTTAGGAAAATGGGTGCACCAAGAGTTGAGTACAATGTGGCAAATATGCGAGGCTTGATTTGTATCACTGATGCACTATACCCCTCATATCCAAGGATACATTTATGCTTGTAGGAGTTGTTGGAGGATGGCCACTTCACCTAGACTCCTCCCTTATAAGAAAAAGGAAAAGGATTTGATCATCAGCCTTTCTAGAGCTACAATCAAAAGGGTGTACCTCATATACAGGTGTTTATTTGGTTGCTGTGTCAAGGGAGGGTGAAGTGGTTTGGCCAGAGTGACAAGGATCAAAGTCTGCTGTACTAACCACTAAACAATACAAAAAAAAAACTCCAAGGGAGAGAGAAATCTGCACAAAAACACACAAAAAAAATCAACCCCACTAAAATAGCCTCCTGAGGACCTGTACTTAATATAGATAACAAATCTTAGACATAAAGAGGGGGATAATCAAACGGGACGACCATCTCTAAGGGCGCACATCTCTGAGGACGTCCCCACGAAGGGGTGGGGCATTTATCGAAACAAGATGGGTGTCCATCTTTCATTTCGATAATACGGTTGGGTACGCCCAAATCTCAACATTTAGGTCCACCTAAGAGATGGTCGACTTAAATGTTGAGATCGTTGACCTTAGAGATGGGCGACCTCGGTTTTCGCCGATAATGGAAACCGAGAACGCCTGTCTCAAAAACGACCAAATCCAAGGCATTTGGTCATGGGAGGAGCCAGCATTCATAGTGCACTGGTCCCCCTGACATGCCAGGACACCAACCGGGCACCCTAGGGGGCATTGCAGTGGACTTCAGAAATTGCTCCCAGGTGCATAGGTCCCTTACCTTGGGTGCTGAGCCCCCCAAAACCCACTCCCCACAACTGTACAACACTACCATAGCCCTTAGGAATGAAGGGGGGCACCTAGATGTGGGTACAGTGGGTTTGTGGTGGGTTTTGGAGAGCTCACATTTACTACCACAGTGTAACAGGTAGGGGAGGATGGGCCTGGGTCCGCCTGCCTGAAGTGCACTGCACCCACTAAAAACTGCTCCAGGGACCTGCATACTGCTGTCATAGAACTGGGTATGACATTTGAGGCTGGCATAGAGGCTGGAAAAAATATTTTTAAAGTTTTTTTTTTTGAGGGTGGGAGGGGGTTAGTGACCACTGGGTGAGTAAGGGGAGGTCATCCCCGATTCCCTCCGGTGGTCATCTGGTCAGTTCGGGCACCTTTTCGAGACTTGGTCGTGAAAAAAAAATGGAGCAAGTAAAGTCGGCCAAATGCTCGTCAGCGACGCTCTTCTTTTTTCCATTATCGGCCGAGGACGCCCATCTCTTAAGCATGCCCCCATCCCGCCTTCAGTACGCTGCTGACACGCCCCCAGGAACTTTCGTCATCCCCGCGATGGAAAGCAGTTGAAGACGCCCAAAATCGGCTTTCGATTATGCCGATTTGGGTGACCCTGAGAAAAGAACGCCCATCTCCCGATTTGTGTCGAAAGATGGGTGCCCTTCTCTTTCAAAAATGCCCCTGAAAGTCAGTCAGTGTATATTTCAATTATTTTATTTATATGCGTAGAGGAGGAAAAGGAGAATTCAGTATAGGCTGTAATCCACAGCTGAGCTTACTCTCAGTCAGTAATGCCGATAATTTTGGCTCACATAAAGAGCTCTATACATCATTAGGACTCCTTGTTATTCCCCTCCCATTTCTTTATTTAGCTTTATATAGCAAAATATTTTTTCAAAGAGGGGCACTAGTGAGCTGTTGACAGAGATGGACGTCTGATCTTACGTCTCCTGCCAACTGAACAAGAACTTTGGTTAAGAATAGTATATTTCACAAGATATTATTTGCAAAATATATTGATCAGCCTCATTCTACTAATGTCAAACTCAAAAACCTCGAAAATGGAACTCTGCGTTACCTCTGTGCCTGGATCTAAGAGAACAAAGTTTGATCCCCGACTCCAGAAAAAATGGTGCTGGGAAATCCACGAGCACGCTAACAGAGTCGGTACTAGAGGAGCTACGAGCTCTCCGTGATTTATCTTCAAAACACTACGAAACAACTTGTGAACTGAAAACAGAAATCATAAACATAAACAACACATTATCGGCATTTCAAACTCGCATTGAGGAGTTAGAGAAAAGATCTGATCTTGCCACCTTACAACTCTCCAGGATACAGGACGCAACAACTTCTAAGTTTAAAAAGCTTGAACAAGAAATTGAAGACTTAGCTAACAGATCCAGACGGAGTAATATCAGAATTTTCCTTGTCATCAAGCAGATGCAGCCATTACAGATGAGTTGTGTCCATCAACCAGCAGAGGGAGATAGAGAGCACGCTTTTTTCAGTGTCTCATACCAGCTTGCTCCACTGCCTCTCTTCAGTATTCTCTATCTCCCCTAGCAGAGTGGCTGTAGCTTCTTCGAGCTCCATCTAAAATCTGCCTGGAGGTTGCTCCTGTGCTTTTGCCAGTTGTTAGCAGGGGTGTTGGAGGCTATAGCAGCTTCACTTTAAAGGCACATAGGTTCGCCCTTTCCCTGCCTTACCCATACCTCCGTGGATGTGGACACATTGCTTAGCTTTCCCTGTCCTTCCCCACCAACAGTGGATGCAGGCACATAGGTTCGCCCTTTCCCTGCCTTTCCCACTCACCTGAGCCTCCGGAGTTCTACTTACCTCTGCTTTCCTCACAGCGTTAAAAAAAAAAAAAAAAAAAAGGAACAGAGGTTTTTCCTTGCCTTTTTCTGTGGGACCGGAGCTGTGATACTCGGTCCAGTGAGGTAAGAGTGTTTTCTGACTTCTCCGGGGTGGGCCCGGGATCGGGGCGATTTTGGCGCGAACCGCCATTTTGAATTTTACCGCCGTTTTCGGCAATGGCTGCGGAGACAGTAAAGCGCTGTTCCTAGTGTGGCAAGCGCAGATCAGCAGCGGGGCTCTGTAAATCGTGCTGTACAGACGTTAGAGCCGGCCCGAGCCTGGCGAGCGATGATTCTTCGCGCTCTGATCTGGCAGCTGGCGCCATTTTGAATTTACCACATGGCGCGACCTCCGCTGAGACGGAGTGTCCTGAGCCTGGGGGGGAGGCCTCGGAGTGAGGCTGATATGGGAGCTACTAGCCCCGGCAGAGATCCGGGTGCCCAGGGTTTTTTTCTCCCCTGATTTTGTCTTATTAATGCATAAAGCATACATGCTTAAAAGAGCTCTCCCACAAAGCCCGGCATGGGCCTCTTCTAATGCCCCCCGGTGGATTCTAGCCTGGGTATGCCCTCTGAAGCACCTTTAGATTATAAGCTCTCTTGAGCAGGGACTGTCCTTCCCCATGTTTAAACTTGTACAGCACTGCGTAACCCTGGCAGCGCTATAGAAATGCTAAGTAGTAGTAGTAGTTATTCCCTGATAATTGGCAAAATATGAAGCGCAGAAGGGCTCATTCCCCTTCAGAGAGTGCTGCACCTCCATTCCCCCCCCCCCCCCCCCCCCCCCCCCCGTGGTCGGGCTGCGAGGATTCGGAGGACTCTGGCAGGCCTTCATGGTCTGAGGAGCCAGAGTCTGGTGCAGAAGTGACTCAGGATCTGGACGATCCCTCCGCGGTGAGGATTTTCCACCGTGATGAGCTGCCAGCGCTTATTTCTGATGCCCTGCAGGCTCTCTCTATTGAGGACCCTGCCAGTGGCACAGCCTCCTCTGTGAATCCTAGGATGGCTAGTACCAAAAAGCCTGCTCGAGCCTTTCTTTTGCATGACTCCATCCAAGAGCTTATTTCGGCTCAATGGGCTGACCCCGAGGGACCTTTGAAAGTTTCCAGGGCTATGGGGCAATTATACCCTCTGAGTGAGGAGCATATGGCTCGCTTTGCTATGCCTAAAGTGGATGCCCTAGTCACAGCTGTGACAAAGAGAACTACCCTCCCTGTTGAAGGAGGTGTTGCCCTGAAGGATATACAAGACCATAGACTGGAATCAGCACTTAAACGGTCCTTTGAAATTGCAGGTCTCACTATTCGGGCGTCTGCATGCAGTTGTTATGCTGCTAGAGCCTGCCTGGCTTGGTTGCAACAGGCAGTGGAACAGCCCGGTGACGGAGCGGAGCCCTTTTCAGATGTGGCTCCGCGGATGGAGTCGGCCTTGTCCTTTCTTGCTGACGCCCTTTATGATATTGTCAGAGCTTCAATGGCAGTAGCAATTGCGGCTTGCCGTCTTCTTTGGCTACGGCATTGGGCGGCGGACATGGCCTCTAAGCAAAGGTTGGTGAAGTTGCCCTTTCAAGGCCTTCTCCTGTTTGGTGAGGAGTTGGCCTTGTCCTTTCTTGCTGACGCCCTTTATGATATTGTCAGAGCTTCAATGGCAGTAGCAATTGCGGCTCGCCGTCTTCTTTGGCTACGGCATTGGGTGGCGGACATGGCCTCTAAGCAAAGGTTGGTGAAGTTGCCCTTTCAAGGCCTTCTCCTGTTTGGTGAGGAGTTGGAGAAAATTGTGAAGGGCCTGGGTGAGGCTAAACCCCAGCGCTTGCCCGAAGATAGGCCTCGGCCTTTCTCTAAGGGTGCGGCGGTCCACTCCTCTTACAGACCTTGCTTCCGTGAAGCTTGAAGGTACCGCCCGGGGCGTTCTGCTGGGTTCACTTCTCGTGCCCGTTTTCAGCAGAGGAACTCCTTTCGCTCGGACAAACGTTCCACAGCCACTGGCTCAAGGCCTGGAGTTCAGGGGCGACCCTCTCAATGATGGTGCGCCGGCCCTCTCCTCGAGTCCTGTCATCGGAGGACGTCTTTCCCTCTTTGCCGAGGAGTGGACCAACATTTCTTCAGATCAGTGGGTCTTGGACCTGATCAGAGACGGTTACAGAATAGAATTTGACGCCCCTGTAAGAGACGTGTTTGTAGAGTCCCGATGCGGTTCTGCCGCCAAACGAGCAGCGGTAGAGGAGACTTTACAAGGTTTGATTCAGATAGGGGCCGTGTTCCCGGTACCTCCCGCCGAACACGGCTGCGGCCGCTACTCCATCTACTTTGTGGTGCCGCGAAAAGGAGGGTCTTTTCGCCCTATTCTGGACTTAAAAGAATTAAACAAGTCCCTGAGAGTGCGGCATTTTCACATGGAAACCATGCGCTCCGTCATTGCGTCGGTACAGCCAGGAGAGTTTCTCACGTCTCTGGACCTGAAAGAAGCTTACTTGCACATTCCAATTTGGCCCCCGCACCAGAAGTTTCTGAGGTTTGCAGTGATGGGAAAGCATTTCCAGTTCCGGGCCTTGCCTTTTGGCCTGCCACAGCTCCCTGCACCTTTTTGAAGGTTATGGTGGTAGTAGCTGCCTTTCTAAGGCGAGAGGGTATTCGGGTTCACCCGTACCTAGACGACTGGCTCATTCGAGCAAACTCTGCTGCAGAGAGTCAGCATGTAACAGCCAGAGTGGTCTCAGTACTTCAATCTCTGGGCTGGGTCGTCAATTTGGCCAAAAGTCACCTGACCCCCTCGCAGTCTCTAGAATATTTGGGGGCCAGGTTCGACACAGCCTTGGGGTATGTGTACCTACCCGAGCAAAGGCGGTGCAAGCTTCAGAATCAGGTCCGTCTGCTCCTGAGGATGCCCCACCCGCAAGCTTGGGACATTGTCCAGCTGCTTGGATCGATCACGGCCACCATGGAACTGGTGCCCTGGGCGAGAGCACACCTGAGACCTCTATAGTATGCTCTACTCCAAAGATGGTCTCCAGTATCTCAGGATTACCAATGCAGACTCTCTTGGCTCCCTGCAGCACGACTCAGCATGGAGTGTGGCTCTCAGACAGCATGCTGCGGCGAGGAATGCCGCTGGCGCTTCCCGATTGGTGCCTAGTGGTGACAGATGCCAGTCTGAAAGGCTGGGGCTCACATTGTAAGGGGAAGCATGCCCAGGGTCTATGGACACCCGAGGAGTCGGAGTGGTCCATCAACCGCCTAGAGTTGAAAGCGGTGTTTCAGGCGCTTCTGGCCTTTCAAGTGACCCTGGAAGGATTGGCTGTCAGAGTGATGTCGGACAACACGACAGCAGTAGCCTACATAAATCGACAAGGCGGCACTCAGTGCAGAGCTCTAGCCGCGCAGGCCGAACAAATTTGCCACTGGGCCGAGCTGCATCTACAGTTTCTGTCGGCAGCTCACATTGCAGGTCAGAGCAACATGCAAGCCGATTATCTAAGCAGGCATCAGATTGATCCAGCGGAGTGGGAACTTGCAGACGAAGTGTTTCTGCAGATGTGTGCCAAGTGGGGCAAACCCGTGATCGATCTAATGGCGACAAGCACCAATGCCAAAGTCCCGTGCTTCATCAGCAGACGGAGAGATCCTCGCGCGGCGGGGTTGGATGCCTTGGCTCAACCCTGGCCTCTGGGCCTACTGTATGTGTTCCCTCCGTGGCCCTTGATAGGGCGAGTGCTCTTGTGGATTCGGCTGCATCCAGGAGAAGTGGTTCTCGTCGCCCCGGATTGGCCCAGGAGGCCTTGGTATGCGGACCTCCGACAGATGCTCGTAGAAGATCCCCTTCAGTTACCTCTGGTTCCCAACCTGTTGTCACAGGGTCCAGTGACCATGGAGGACGCCGGCCGATTTGGTCTTATGGCCTGGCGATTGAGAGGGCGCAATTGAGAGGCAGAGGCTATTCCAATAAAGTAATTACCACTCTCCTGCAAGCCCGCAAGCGTTCCACTTCCGTGGCTTATACCAGGATTTGGCGCCAGTTTGAAGTCTGGTGTGCTTCCAGAGAGATCACACCCCTGCGGGCTCCTGTCTCGCTGATTCTGGACTTTTTGCAGGATGGTGTACAAAAAGGCTTGGCCTATAATTCCCTGCGGGAGCAATTGGCAGCTTTGGCCTCCCTGCATGGCAAGGTTGAAGGCGTGTCTTTAGCTGCTCATCCGGATGTGGCACGGTTTCTTAGAGGGGTGCTTCGGCTCCGTCCTCCCATGTGTGCACCTTGTCCAGCTTGGAACCTGGGGCTAGTGCTGAAGGCCCTTCAGGGTGCTCCCTTTGAACTGCTTCGGTGTGCTTCAGAGAAAGATTTGACACTGAAGGCCGTCTTGTTAGTGACCATTACTTCGGCGAGACGGGTGTCAGAGCTCCAGGCGCTGTCCTGTAGAGACCCTTTTCTGCAGTTTTCAGAGTCCGGGGTCACGGTTCGGACCATGCCTTCCTTCTTGCCTAAGGTGGTTTCAGCGTTTCACCTAAACCAACCTATTTTCTTGCGCTCCAGAATCTTTTGGGCAATTGCACCTGTTGGACGTGCGCAGGACTCTGCTGCAGTATCTGCGAGTTACTAACTCTTTCAGGACCTCTGATCATCTGTTTGTTTGTTTTGCTATCAGGTCCTTGCAGAGGGTCTCCAGCGTCTAAAGCCACTATTGCCCGCTGGCTTAAAGAATCTATCTTTTCAGCTTATTTGCTTGCCGGCCGGCCTCCGCCTGATGCCTTTAAGGCGCATTCCACTAGAGGAATTTCCTCTTCTTGGGCTGAAACTGGAGCACTCTCTCTTCAAGAGATTTGTAGTGCAGCAACATGGGCTTCTAAGCTCTCTTTTGCCCGACATTACAGGCTGGATGTGGCTGCCAGGAGGGACGCACATTTTGGAGCGCAACTGCTGGCGCGTGGTGTGGCTTGTTCCCACCCTATCTAGGGATTGCTTTGATACATCCCATCTGTAATGGCTGCATCTGCATCTGCATCTGCTTGATGACAAAGAAGGAAAAATTAGGTTCTTACCGTGATAATTTTCTTTCCTTTAGTCATAGCAGATGCAGCCATGATCCCTCCCTGTCTGATGCTATCTGCTGTAAATCTATTTCAGGTTCTGTTCGTGTTTCCTGGAATTTCCGTCCTTGGGAGAAAGTCGGAAAACAGTCTTCAGGATTCTTGTTCAATTAAAGGAGGATGACTTAATTCCCTCCAGTTTCATGTTTTGGAGGATGAGTTTATTCCCTCCGGGAGGATGAGTTTATTCCCTCCAGTTATGTCTCAGTGGAGGATGAGTTTATGCCCTCCGGGAGGATGTTTCCTTCCCTCCATTCTGAGTTAATGCCCTTTGTTGTAGGGCCATCGTTCGCTCTGAGGAAAGCTTATGTTATTCCCATTGCGGTTTGCCATACTGCTTTGGAAGCTTCAAATACTGAAGAGAGGCAGTGGAGCAAGCTGGTATGAGACACTGAAAAAATTGTGCTCTCTATCTCCTTCTGCTGGTTGATGGACACAACCCATCTGTAATGGCTGCATCTGCTATGACTAAAGGAAAGAAAATTATCACAGTAAGAACCTAATTTTCCCCTAGGTTTTAAGGAAGGCATCAAAGGTAACAATATGCTAGACTTTCTCAGTAAATGGATCCCTTCCATACTTCATATTAACTTTGAGCCTCTGCTAGAATTCGAACAAGCACACGATGTGCCTTCATTCAAAAAATTAAATCAAACTCACCCCAGGCCTATTGTGGCGAAGCTGCTAAGATTCCAGCACAAGCTGCAGATCCCGACTACTGCACGCTCCCACCCTGCTATTAACATCCATGGAAAGTCTGTTTTGATTGTTCCTGATCTAGTGAAAACAAGGGCTAGGAAAAGGAAAGCATTCCTTGAGATGAGACCAAAGCTGAAATCCCTCGGAGCAAGATTTGGCTTGCAGTACTCTGCACGAATGACTGTCAGGTTACATAATGTTACCAAAACATTTGTTTCTCCTGAACAACTACAGATGCATTTGGATCAGCTAAATACCAACTGGATGCCTTGAAAATCAACAAATTCACCCCTGCTACTTAATCTACACAACTCTCCTGAGGAGACCTCATGTTCAAGGCGTTTGGATCTTGTCCTCCTAAAGACTTTCTATATCCTTTCAAATAACTCGCCCACTATTCTTCAAGTTTGATCGCCTTTGTAATGTTAATGCATATTCAAAGTTCTTTCATAAGCTCTTACAGCATGTCTGTTTAATTCAGATACATAAGCTTGCATATTTTAAAGCTACTTTCTTAAATTACTATGTTTATTTCAGACATATTAGCTTTCTATATTATGAAGCTCTACTACTACTACTACTATTTAGCATTTCTATAGCGCTACAAGGCATACGCAGCGCTGCACAAACATAGAAGAAAGACAGTCCCTGCTCAAAGAGCTTACAATCTAATAGACAAAAAATAAAGTAAGCGAATCAAATCAATTATTGTGTACAGGAAGGAGGAGGGTAGGTGGAGGCAGGTGGTTACAAATGGTTACGAGTCAAAAGCAATGTTAAAGAGGTGGGCTTTCAGTCTAGATTTAAAGGTGGCCAAGGAAGGGGCAAGACGTAGGGGCTCAGGAAGTTTATTCCAGGCGTAGGGTGCAGCGAGACAGAAGGCGCGAAGTCTGGAGTTGGCAGTAGTGGAGAAGGGAACACATGTTACTAAATGTAGATTAGTCTGTTAATGATATTCAGTTTATACTACTCCAAAACAAGGCTTTAGCAGTCGTTATTGTCATTGCACTGAAGAATATCTAATTAACATAATTAGCTCACAAGTAGGAACCTAAATACCTGTTGTTACAGCTTGATCACCACTAATTCCCTGAGGCAATTATACTACAGTTACAGTCCTGAAAGGATCTGTTCTCAATGTTTTAAGACTATGCATTTCTCTTCTTGTTGCTAAATGGGCATTTTTTTCAGATGTGATTGTCCTATTATTAATATATAATCAAAAGTGATCTCCTTTAAATTACCATGCTAAGTCAGTTTACCTCTGATACAGTGGCGTAGGAAGGGGAGGGCGGTGGGGCGGTCCGCCCCGGGTGCATGCCGCTGGGGGGTGTCGGCGCCTCACTGGTTCCTTGCTCTCTCTGCCCCGGAACAGGTTACTTCCTGTTCCGGGGCAGAGAGAGCAGGGAACCAGCGAGGCGCCGACACCCCCCAGCGGCGTGCACTCGGCGGATTGCCTCTCCCGCCCGCCCCTCACCGCCTTCCAGATATGTTCTCGGGGGGGGGGGGGGGGGTTGCGCTCCGGAGGGGGGAGGGTGCGCCGTGCTGCACCCGGGGGTGGGGGGGTGCGCAGCGGCGACCCGCCCCGGGTGTCAGCTGCCCTCGCGACGCCACTGCTCTAATATTCCAACTTACAATAGCTAGAAGCTCTTTTAATTCAATCATTAGACATAGGCTAAACTTTGGATGGCTTTTACATTTTAATTTGCAAGTTTGCCAATGATTAGCTTAAACTAATACTAGAAATGAAATGTTACCAAATATGTTGGCAGGTTTGTTCAATATAAAATTCCTGCTTATCCCCTTCTCTGTTACAGGCACTGGCACCATATCAATTACAACTTTCCTATAGTGACTGAGCTAGGTTTCCCTTAGTTCTTTATGTATTTTGTTTTTTCATGCATGGGAGAAAATGTTCTTTATTTTGTTATTGCAGACATATGAAAGTAATCAAAATGCTCATTAGCAATGCTTCTGTCTCATACCAACTGCCATGACCAGTAACATATCCTCCAATACAGCTATAAAATTTGTCTCCTGGAACGTCAATGGTCTAAAACATCCTGTTAAACGTAAGAAAGTATTCCTGCATCTCAAAAAACTTAAACCTTCCATAATCTTTCTACAAGAAACTCATATTAACAATTTAAGTAAGTTAATCTCTTCCTATAAATGGTTGTCACAGTCAATAGATGCTCCTTCAATAGGCAGACAAAATGGAGTCTCTATACTTTTGCATAAAGATCTCCAGTTTAAAATTCTTGAACAGTTATCTGACACTGAAGGGCGCTGGATGATTGTTAAAATAGAAATTGCTTCACAAAAACTATTGTTGGTTATTGTCTACGCACCTAACAGTGACACACCTGAATTCTTCCACGCTCTGTCTCAAACAATCTCTTCCTTTGCCCCAACCCCCATAATTATGGCTGGTGACTTCAATCTTCCCCTTGATTCTTGGCTAGATAGAAGTAATAATACTTCTAAATACATATCCAAAGCTGCCATTGCACTCCAATCCTCAATTTCTCAACTAAATTTAATAGATCCTTGGAGAACAAAATACCCAGATACGAGAGACTATACACACTTCTCCCCACCTCATAATAGTTTCTCTAGAATAGATTACTTTCTCTTATCCTCTTCAATGCTATCATTAGTACAAGAGGCTGTCATTTGTCCAACTAATTTCTGATCATGCTCCAATAATGTTAAATCTTTTCTCATGCCAAAACATAAACTCAGATTCCACAATCTCCCCTCTTACAGTGTGGGAAGCCTTCAAAGCCACCTTGAGAGGTGAGGTGATCTCTATCGCAGTGTTTAAAAAGAAAGAACAATATGCTATGCTTGAAAAGTTAGAAAAACAAATTAAAGATAGCGAAGGAAATTTTCATACCACACAAGACCGGAAATTCTTGACAGAATTGTATAAACTCAAATATCAATATAACAGAATAATCAGTGAAGCAGCCACTCAGGAAATTTTTCAAACTAAATCATACTACTATAATGGAAACTTTAAAAATGGTAAGATTCTAGCTAATTACCTTAAACATAAAAGAACTAAAGCTCATATATCATCTATTAAAAACAATCAAAACAAAGTAGTTACAGCACCAGTCGACATATTGAAATCGTTTCACCAGTTCTACGGTACCTTATATACATCTGAGGCAGATGAAGACAGCACAAAAGTCAAAACCTTTCTTGCACATCTCAAATATCCACAATGGTCTGATATGGACAATGAAAATTTGTCAAAAACATACAATATAGAAGAATTTCTTCAAGCACTTAAAGATCTTCCCCCTCACAAAACACCAGGTCCTGACGGCATTCCTGTGGAATTCTACAAAATATTTCATAACTCTCTTTCCACCGTCCTCCTCCAATTATATAATGTCATAGAACCCACAAATGTCTCTACTAGTAGATTTACTGAAGCTATTGTTACAGCAGTGGCGTACCTAGGGTAGTTGACACCTGGGGCCGGTCATTTTTTAACACCCCCCTCCAAACTCCAGTACTAGGCATACCAAGAATACAAAACACTCAGGACCTATAGAGCAATTCTACCATACCATAAGCAGTCATTTCTATGAGTCACACATGGAAAAAGAAATCTTAAACACTACAGTGAGCACTAGAACATCAATTCACCTATTGTAAAACGAAACCAGACAGATAGTACAGATCGTCAATCCTGCACAGTCAATGCCAACTGAAAGTCATGTCTTTTTCACAAACACAGATACACCCTAATCCACTATAGAACAAGTAATCATAAACTTTCTATTTAGGCAAAAATTAAACTGAACCCCCAAGATGCCAGACTCTGCATGCAATGCAACACCACACCACAGAAACAGAAAATGTCCCCTAGTACTGTGCAAAATATAAAGGCAGCAGATGTAAATTTGGAAAAAAAACTAACAAATACCAATCACCACTTTACAAATTAACAAATAGAAATAAAACAAAAATAGAAAATAAATACCATTTTATTGGACTAATACATTTAGCTGTCAGAGGCCAAAACCTTCTTCCTCAGGTCAATACAGTATAGTGTGTTACCAGGGCCGGTCTTAGCAAGTGCGGGGCCCTATGCAGACCAATTTGATGGGGCCCCACCCTAGCCCTGCCCCCACCCTAACTCCGCCCCCACCCTAGCTCCAGGGCCCGCCACCCCTCCCTCCGAGCTCCAAGGCCCCCAGCTCCAGGGCTTGTCGATCCTGCAGTCAGTGCCAACTGAAAGCCATGTCTTTTTCACAAACACAGATACACCCCTAATCCACTATAGAATAAGTAATCATAAACTTTCTATTTAGACAAAAAATAAAATGAAACCCAAGATGCCAGACTCTGCATACAATGCAACACCACAGAAACAGAAAATGTCCCCTAGTACTGTGCAAAATATAAAGACAGCAGATGTAAATTTGAAAAAAAAACTAACAAATACCAATCACCACTTTACAAATTAACAAATAGAAATAAAACAAATATAGAAAATAAAATACCATTTTATTGAACTAATATATTTAACTTTCAGAGGCCAAAACATCCTTCCTCAGGTCAATACAGTATAGTACTGTTACAGTATCCTATCCTGACCTGAGGAAGGGGGTTTTGTTCTCCGAAAGTTAGCCAAAATGTATTAAAATTAGTCCAATAAAAAGATTACCTTGTTTGCATGTTCTATTATAAACATTTATTAACATATCTACAATACTACTTTATCCTAAAGCAAAAAAATTTAAATATATATTTTATTTACAGTTTGTTGCCTCTGGTTTCTGCTTTCCTCATCTTCTTTTCACTGTCTTCCTTCCATCCAGTGTCTGCCCTCTCTGCTGTCCCCTCCATCCAATGTCTGCCCTCTCTTCCTGCTCCTTTCATCCACATCTGCCCTCTATCTCTGCCCCTTCCATCCACCATGTGCCCCTGTCTGCCCTCTCTCTCTCTCCCCCATCCATTCACTGTCTGCCCTTTCTATCCCTTCCATCCACTGTCTGCCCTTTCTCTCTGCTCCTTCAATCCACCATTTGCCCTCCCTCCCCATCCATCCAGGGTTTGCCCTCCCTCTTGCTCCCCCATCCAGGATCTGCCCCTCTCTCCGCCCCTTTTTTTCAGCCCCCAGTTCCAGCCCCACTATCCTACCAGTCCCCCATTTCAGCCCCAGCCCTTTTCTCCCACCAGTCCCGAGCTTCAGCCCCCCAGCCACTTCTCCCTGTCCCCTTTTCAGCCCCCAGTCCCCAGTTTCAGCCCCTGCCCCTTTTCAGTCTCCAGCCTCTTATCCCACCTAACCTCCTTTTCAGCCCCCAGTTCCAGCCCCCTTCATCCACATGCCTTGTATTAGGGCCCCCCTTTTCAGAACCATTCTCCCACCTGACCCACGCATACCCCATTTTCCCACCACCCCAGGCATGGCCCCCATTTTTCCATATTGCCCCTTCTCAGACCCAGTCCCCTTCTCCCATCCAAGAACCCCAGTCTCCTCCCCACCCGTCCCCTTCAACCATCCAAGAACCCCCTCTCCACCTCAGTCCCCTTCTCCCATCCAAGAACCCCAGTCTCCTCCCCACCTGTCCCCTTCTCCCATCTGAGAACCCCCTCCCCTGTCTCTCCCATCCAAAAACCCCAGTCCCCACCCCACCCGTCCCCTTCAAGCATCCAAGAACCCCCCTCCCCTTCTCCCATCCTCGAACCCCAGTCCGCTCCCCACCCGTCCCCTTCTCCCATTCGAGAACCCCCTCCCCAGTCTCTCCCATCCAAGAACCCCAGTCCCCTCCCCACCCGTCCCCTTCAAGCATCCAAGAACCCCCTCTCCACCTCAGTCCCCTTCTCCCATCCAAGAACCCCAGTCTCCTCCCCACCCGTCCCCTTCTCCCATCTGAGAACCCCCTCCCCTGTCTCTCCCATCCAAAAACCCCAGTCCCCTCCCAACCTGTCCCGTTCAAGCATCCAAGAACCCCTCCCCACCCCCTTCTGCTTCTCCCATCCATGAACCCCCTCCCCACCTCAGTCTCCTTCCCATTTGAGAACCCCCTCCCCTCCACCTGAGAGCCCCACACCCTTCTCCCATCTGAGTCCCTCCCCACCTACCAGCTCCATTCTCCTGCCGCCCAGGCCCACCACCCTCACTGCCTTAAAAAAAAAACAATTTGAAGCGCTGGAGTAACAGGCTGCAGCGCCTCGCGTCTGCCCTGCTACTAAAAATCTCTTCGACGACGTCATTGGGCCTTCCCACATTGAGTCCCGCCCGCCCTCGCGGTAATTGGAAGTTACCTCAGAGGAGGGCGGGACTCAATGTGGGAAGGCCCAATGACGTCGTCGAAGAGATTTTTAGTAGAAGGGCAGACGCCAGGCGCTGCTGCCTGTTACTCCAGCGCTTTAAATTGGGTTTTTAAAGACAGGACGAGCAGCGCCAGGAGCGGACTCGGAGCACCCCCCTCCCCGCTGACATCTGGGGCGGACCGCCCCCACCACGTCGCCGTCGCGCGTTGTTCAACTTCAAAGTTCGGAGGGAGGGAGAGCGGTGGTCGGGGCGGGGCGACCTGAGGCGCGCTGCGCGGGGCCCCCCTGAGCGCGAGGCCCTATGCGGCCGCCTCGGTCGCCTCGCCTTAAGACCGGCCCTGTGTGTTACAGTGTCCTAACCTGACCTGAGGAAGGGGGTTTTGTTCTCCGAAAGTTAGTCAAAATGTATTAAAATTAGTCCAATAAAAAGATTACCTTATTTACATGTTCTATTATAAACATTTATTAACACAGCTACAATACTACTTTATCCTAAAGCAAAAAAAAAAACAAAAATATATATTTTATTTACAGTTTGTTGTCTCTGGTTTCATCTTCTTTTCATTGTCTTCCTTCCATCCAGCATCTGTCTTCGTTCTTTCTCTGCCATCCAGTGTCTGCCCTCTCTCCCTGTCCCTTCCATTCACTGTCTGCCCTCTCTCTCCCCCTTCCATTCATTTTCTGCCCTCCCTCTCTCCCCCCCATCCATCCAAGGTCTGCCCTCCCTCACCCCCCATCCATTAAGGGTCTGCCCTCCCCTCTCCCCCCATCCATCCAGGGTCTGCCCTCCCTCTCCCCCCCATCCATCCATCCATCGTCTGTCCCCTCTCTCTCTCTCTCTCTCTCTGCCCCTTTTTTCAGTCCCCTGTTCCAGCCCTCTTATCCCACCTGCCCCTAGTTCTAGCTCCAGCCCACATCTCCCACTTGCTCCCCCTTTTCAGTCCCACTATCCCACCAGTCCGCAGTTTCAGCCCCAGCCCTTTTCTCTCACCAGTCCCGAGCTTCAGCCCCAGCCACTTCTCCCTGTCCCCTTTTCAGCCCCCAGTCCCCCCAGCTTCAGCCTCTGCCCCTTTTCAGCCCCCAGTTCCAGTACTAGCCCCCTTATCCCACCTACCCTCCTTTTCAGCCCCCAGTTCCAGCCCCCTTCATCCACATGCCTTGCATTAGGGACCCCTTTTCTGCCCCAGACCCATTTTTCCACCAGCCCCAGGCATGGCTCCCATTTTCTTGCATGGCCCCTTCCCCCACCCCCCTTCTCCCCACCCGTCCCCTTCTCCCCTCTTCTCCCATCTGAGATCCCCCTCCCCAGCCCAGTCCCCTTCTCCCCTCTTCTTCCATGAGACCCCCTCCCCACCCCAGTCCCCTTCTCCCATCGAGACCCCTCTCCCCATGTCCCCTTCTCCTATCTGAGACCCCCCTCCCCACGTCCCCTTCTCCCATCTGAGACCTCCACCCCCTTCTCCCCAGCCCAGTCCCCTTCTCCCCTCTTCTCCCATCTGAGACCCCCTCCCCACGTCCCCTTCTCCCATCTGAGACGCCCAGTCCCCTTCTCCATCTGAGACCCCCCTCCCCACATCTCCTTCTCCCATCTGAGACCCCCACCCCCCTTCTCCCCAGCCCAGGCCCCTTCTCCCCTCTTCTCCCATCTGAGACCCCCCTCCCCACGTCCCCTTCTCCCATCTGAGACCTCCACCCCCTTCTCCCCAGCCCAGTCCCCTTCTCCCCTCTTCTCCCATCTGAGACCCCCTCCCCACGTCCCCTTCTCCCATCTGAGACGCCCAGTCCCCTTCTCCCCTCTTCTCCCATCTGAGACCCCCCCTCCCCACATCTCCTTCTCCCATCTGAGACCCCCACCCCCCTTCTCCCCAGCCCAGGCCCCTTCTCCCCTCTTCACCCATCTGAGACCCCCCACCCCCTTCTCCCCAGCCCAGGCCCCTTCTCCCCTCTTCTCCCATCTGAGACCCCCTCCCCAAGTCCCCTTCTCCCATCTGAGGCCCCCCTCTCAAGTCCCCTTCTCCCATCTGAAACCCTCCTCGCCCATCTAAGCCCCCCCCCCCCAACTCGACCCATTTACCACCTTCGACGACAGCCCTGTCTCCTGCCTCCATCCGGGGCTTTTAAAAAAAATCTGAAAAGCAGCATGGCAGGCAGCGCTTCGCGTCTGCCCTGCCTGCTTGTAAAAGAAAGCGGCAAATCTCCTCGTCGACGTCGCGACGTCGCGTCGGGTATTCCCTCACTGGGTCCCGCCCCCCGCAAGGGCACAGGATGGAGAGGAGACGAGGGCTTACTGCAGTCAGCAATGGAGCACCCCCCACCCACTGACACCCGGGGCGGACCGCCCCCCCCCCCCCTTGGTACGCCACTGTGTTACAGTAATTCCTAAACCTAATAAAGACCCTCAAATAGTACAGAATTACAGACCCATCTCCCTCCTTAATACAGATCTATGCAAAATTAATTGCAAACAGATTAAAGAAAGTAATTAGTAAAGTTATCTCTCCAAACCAAATAGGCTTTATGCCAAATAGACTAATATCAGACAACACTAGGTTGTTCTTCCATCTGCAACAAGCCTCCAAAACTCAAGATTGTCCTGTTGTAGCAATGTCGTTAGATGCAGAAAAGGCATTTGACAGAGTAGAATGGAGATACTTATTTCAAACATTAAGCTGGTTTGGTGCAACTTCAGATTTCCTATATAATAATTCTCACCTCCAACAGGATGTGCTTGGGACCGTGCCTGCCGGAAGTGGTCTTCTAGGCAGGCACGCACTGACCTCAGTGACATCAGTGCAGTGGCGTAGCAAGGGCGGGGCGGTGGGGGCGGTCCGCCCCGGGTGTCATTGGGTGAGGGGGTGCTCCGCTCCCGCTGCTCCGCCTTAAAAAAATTTTTTTTCGAAGCGCCGGAGAGTGGCAGGCAGCGCGCCTCGCGTCTGCCCTGCTACTAAAGAAGATCTCGCTGACGTCGTCGTCCTTCCCACACTGAGTGCCGCCCGCCCTCGCGGTAATAGGAAGTTGCCTCAGAGGGGGCGGGACTCAATGTGGGAAGGGCGACGACGTCAGCGAGATCTTCTTTACTAGCAGGACAGATGCGAGGCGCGCTGCCTGCCACTTTCCGGTGCTTCGAAAAATTTTTTTTTAAAGCAGGACAGGGTAGGAGAACGGATCTCAGGTCGGGGGGGGGGATTCAGAGGGGAGAAGGGGATTGGGGAGGGGTGGGGGCGCTCAGATGGGTGCTTAAAGGGGATTAGGGAGGGTGGGAGAGCATCAAGGAGGGGAGAAGGGGATTGGGGAGGGGTGGGGGACCTCAGAGGGGTGCTTAAAGGGGATTAAGGAGGGTGGGTTAGGAAGGGTGGGTGAGCTCAGAGAGGGGAGAAGGGGATTGGGGAAGGGTGGGGGAGCTCAGAGTGGTGCTTAAAGGGGATTAGGGAGGGTGGGGGAGCTCAGAGAGGAGAAAAGGGGATTAGGGAGGATGGGGGAGCTCAGAGAGGGGAAAAGGGGATTAGGGAGGGGTGGGGAGCTCAGAGGGGTGCTTAAAGGGGATTAGGGAGGGTGGGGGAGCTCAGAGAGGGGAGAAGGGGATTGGGGAAGGGTGGGGGAGCTCAAAGGGGTGCTTAAAGGGGGTTAGGGAGGGTGGGGAGCTCAGAGAGGGGAGGGGATTGGGGAAGGGTGGGGGAGCTCAGAGGGGTGCTTAAAGGGGATTAGGGAGGGTGGGGGAGCTCATAGAGAAGGGGATTGGGGAAGTGTGGGGGAGCTCAGAGGGGTGCTTAAAGGGGATTAGGGAGGGTGGGGAGCTCAGAGAGGGGAGAAGGGGATTGGGGAGGGGTGGGGGACCTCAGAGGAGTGCTTAAAGGGGGTTAGGGAGGGTGGGTGAGCTCAGAGAGGGGAGAAGGGGATTGGGGAAGGGTGGGGGAGCTCAGAGGGGTGCTTAAAGTGGATTAGGGAGGGTGGGGGAGCTCAGAGAGGGGAAAAGGATTAGGGAGGGGTGGGGGAGCTCAGAGGGGTGCTTAAAGGGGATTAGGGAGGGTGGGGGAGCTCAGATGGGTGCTCAGAGAGGGGAGAAGGGGATTGGGGGGGAGGGGAGTGCTCAGATGGGAGAAGGGGTCTGAAGCTGGAACTGGGGTCTGACAAGGGGGCAGGAGGGGAAAATGGGTCCATGCCAGGGGCAGGTGGGAGAATGGGTCTGGGGCTGAAAGGGGGGGATGCAAGGTATGTGGTGGATGAAGGGGACTGGAACTGGGGGCTGAAAAGAGGGGGCAGAAAGAGAGGGGACAGATCCTGGATGGAAGGGGGGCACGTGAGGGAGGGCAGACCCTGGACGGATGGGAGAGGGAGGGCAGACGGATTGAAGGGGCAGAGAGAAAGGGCAGATGGTGGGTGGATGGAAGGGGGAGAGAGAGATGGCAGACTGGGGCAGATGGTGCATGGAAGGGGCAGAAGTGGATGGAAGGGAGAGAGGGCAGACAGTGGATGGAAGGAGCAGAGAGAGAGGGCAGACACTGGATGGCAGAGAGAGAGCGAAGACAGATGCTGGATAGAAGGAAGACAGTGAAAAGATGAGGAAAGCAGAAACCAGAGACAACGAACTGTAAATATATATTTTTATTTTTTTGCTTTAGGATAAAGTAGTATTGTAGCTGTGTTAATAAATGTTTATAATAGAACATGTAAATAAGGTAATCTTTTTATTGGACTAATTTTAATACATTTTACTTTCAGAGAACAAAACCCCCTTCCTCAGGTCACTAACAGTACTATACTGAATTGACCTGAGGAATCTGAATGTTGGCCATTAGGACACAGGGTAGATAGGAGAGTTTTAAAAGACTGAAGGAAACGAAAGTGTTAAACTGGAGAAGGGGAGGGCGTTGTGAATGACTGAAAGACATGCCAATTTGGGACAGGAAAACAATCTCAATGCTGGCCATTAGCACACAGAGTACACAGGACAGTTTTAAAAGACTGAAGGAACCAAAAGTGTTCGGGTGGGGGGGGGGGGGGGGGGCAAGTTCTGAATGAATGAAAGAAATGAAAATTTACGAGAGGAACACAATCTGAATGCCGGGCATTTGTACACAGGGTAGATAGGACACTTTTTTAAAAAAATGAAGGACGTGAAAGTATTACATCTTGGGGGAGGGGTGAGGAGGAAAGCGGTGGGGTATCCGGATACTGGGCGTTAGGGCCACGGGGGTACATAGACTTTTGAAAGCCTTAAGGAACCCAAAGTGTGGGAAGGAGGAGGAAAAGGAGGGGAGGGAACGGGGTGAGGGGCATTAGGAACAGGGGAGGAGGCCCTGTCACACACTCTCATTCTCACACACACACTGTCACACAGACAGTCTCACTCTGTCACACACCCGCACATTCACTCTGGCTCTCTCTCTCAAACATACACACTCCCAGGAAAACCTTGCTAGCGCCCGTTTCGTTCCAGAAACGGGCCTTTTTTACTAGTTATAAATAAAATCAAAGTTCTCTACACCCGTCCCACTGCTAAAATAATTGCCAATAATCATTTATCTGAGACTATAGCACTACAAAGAGGTACGAGACAGGGCTGTCCCCTGTCTCCATACCTATTCAACCTGGCTTTAGAACCACTACTTCTCGCCATCAACTCACATGCTGAGATAACAGGAATTATTTGTCATAATGAACAGTTTAAAATCTCCGCATACACAGACGATATACTCCTTTATATCGCCAACCCTGTGACCTCTCTTCCTCTTTTCTCTCTTATACCATCCTTTTCGGTTTTCTCTGGATACAAAATTAATCAGTCTAAAACAGAATTCCTGCCACTTAACATACACGCAGTACCTGATCTAATCCAACCATACAATCTTGCATGGTCCTCTAAAGGACTTAGATATCTTGGTATTGATCTACAATACATACTACAGGATACTATTAAATGTAACAGGGAAAAAAATAGTCAAACTCCTCAAGGATTTTATACTTCAATGGCATCCTTTTACATATCTCCTGGTGGGGTAGAATAGAGACCATCAAAATGATGGTCTCCCCCAAAATAAATTATATATTAAGTATGATTCCGGTCCTTTTCCAATCCTCATTCTACAAACAAGTAGAAAAACTTCTGACCACTTTTCTCTGGAAATCCAAAACCCCCAGAATTTCCTTAAAAAAACTAAAAGCTCCAAAGGAAGAACTTGGAGACTTCTTTCCTGACTTTTTATTATATCACAAAGCATTTATTGCTCAACAAGGATGTCACTGGTTTGCTATTGAAAAAGAATATGTCCCTATATGGCTACAATTAGAACAGTCTTTATTTCACTCTTTTCCTATGCACCATCTTATTTATATGAACACTAGCCGTTAAGCCCGTAAAAACGGGTGAGATTTCCAGCTACCCTCCTCGCCGCCGGGCTCCCTGCACAGACCTGACAGTGCCTCTCAACTCCATGTGAAAGCGCTGCAGGCAGCAGCAGATCGCTCTGCTACTGCCTGCAGCGCTTCCACACGGAGGTGAGAGGCGCTGTCAGGTCAGTGCAGGGGGCCCGATGCGGAGAAGGGCGGGAGCGGCGGCGGGGATGGGGGGAGGGTGGAGGTTGGTGCGCGCAATGTTCTATTGGGAATCCTGGACTAAGTGTAATAAATGGACCATTCATGATCTTTGTCAAAAGGGCCAAAATAACTTATTACCTTTTAAGGAACTTCAAACGCAATTTCACCTTCCTAATACATAATATTTTCATTGGCTACAATTGTCACACTGTATTAAAAAAACTGACTTACTGTCATCTGAGTTTACTCAAGAACCTTCCATATATCAATTTGTTGAAATACTAATGAGCAAAGGTCACATGGCTTCTAATATTTATAAGAAACTCCTTTCAACTCATTACAAAGTTAATTCTACACTACAGGAGACATGGGAAATAGTTACCAAACACAAACTTTCAAATTCTATACAACCTAAAATCTGGTCATCTTTGACTAGGCCGCTTGCTTCGGCAAATATTATGCAATCAATGTTTTTCTTATATCACAGAGCTTTATGGACCCCACGTAAAATGCACAATGCAAAACTATTAGCAACTAATTAATGCTGGCATTGTCCAGCTAATATTGGTACGTTAGTACATATGTTATATGAATGTGAAAAAATTAAATCTTTTTGGAAATCAATATGGAAAATAATATGTTAGATTTTCAAGCTTAACATAAACCTTAATTTATCACTGATAATGTTTAAATCTTGTTCATCTGATATTTGTCTAACAGATCATTGTAGTATGCTATTTGATACATTAATCACAATAGGCCAGCAAATGATATTAGCAAATTGGAAAAACTCAGTTTCTCTAAATGAGCATTTCTGGTGGCAATCTGTTTTGTTATACTACAAATATGAACTAGCTTCCGCACATCTAGTAGGAGCCGTCAGCAAGAAGAACCTAATATGGTCACCTCTTAAAGACTATCCAGCTTATTATCGAAAGAGAAAAACGCCTATATTGTGACCCAAATCGGGAGATGGGCGTCTTTCTCCCATGGGTGCCCAAATCGGTATAATCGAAAGCCGATTTTGGGCGTTTCCAACTGCAATCCGTCGTGGAAACGGGTAAAGTTGATGGGGGCATGTTGGAGGTGTGGTGAAGGCGGAACTGGGGCGTGGTTATCGGCCGAGGAGAGATGGGCGTCTTTAGCTGATAATTGAAAAAAAGGCGTTTGTTCCGCGATTTTGGGTCACTTTTTTGGACCCTTTTTTTTCATGAACAGGTCACAAAAAGTGCCCCAACTGACCAGATGACCACTGGAGGGAATCGGGGATGACCTCCCCGGACTCCCCCAGTGGTCACTAACCCCCTCCCACCAAAAAAAACCCACTTTACAAACATTTTTTCCAGCCTCTATGCCAGCCTCAAATGCCGTACCCACCTCTATGACAGCAGAATGTGTTCTATCCTGTGACAGCCTTTCCCTGGTTCTGATGTGGCTCTCGGGTGAGTGTGACACCTTTTCTGTTATGCGCACTGCAGAGTCACATCAGCAATGCATTGTGGTGGGTGTAGGGTATTGGGCTCCGTGCATAGGCGCCCGGTATAAGAGGCTTGGACAGGCTAAGCCTCCCCTGCTGTGCTCTGAGGTGTTTAAATTGTTGATTTACCTCCATCCTCACAGCAGGAGCTGCAGTGAAAGCCCTCTAGCCTTGTCCTGTTGTAGAAATTGGTTTATGGTTTGTTTACCTTACTGCTGGGAGAGCGGGGGAGGGGGGGTTGGCTGGAGGTCTCCTGGGTTGCCAGGGAGATATTTAATGAGGATGACTTCCTGACCTGCACTGAGAACAGATAGCAGCAGATACTGGACCAGCAAGATCAGAAAAAGGTCACCAAACAAAGGTAGAAAAGATCATTTTATTTTCATTATAGTGTTTGGAATATGTTCATTTTGAGAATCAGGTGCTCAACATTAAAAGTTTATATTTATTTACTTATTTATGGCATTTTATCCCACATTAAACATGAATTAGGGTGTTTTGTGGCTCTACATGAGAATTGTGATGATATGATCCCTTGTTTCATATTGTTGACGGTCTGCATTTTCCGTATGGGTGGTATATTGGTGTATTAGGTTCTGCCCAGTGTACTATTTATGGTACAGTAAGGTTCTGAGTGTGTTTTTGCACAAAATTGTGCATAGTGTTTTGCAGTTGAGCGATTGTGCTTAGAATATGCTTTGAGCAACCACTTTATTCTTTGACATATGATACATATCTAATATCTAAATTTAATAAAAGGTATTAATTGTGACTTTTATTTTTATTTATTTATTTTTTGTGTGTGTTATCAGAAAATTATGGATTTAAGCTCCACCCCTGGCCCCACCCCCTTTAGCCTCCCCAAACAGTTGGGCCACCGACCGCCTATGGCTTAGTGATTCCACTAGCTTGTGGCAAATTCTCACGATGTTGGTAGTTGGTAGGCTCTACTCCCATGGTGCTTTTCCCCCTGCTTACTGGGTCAGAGTGTGCCCTGTTTTGTTTCCGGTAGTCCATGAGGTAGTGGCCATTTTTGTAAGCCAGTTTTAGATGCCTTTCACGTGTTAGCCACGTTACAGAACTTAGTTCTTCCCTTGAATGTGGCTGAAAGAGGGCATTGTACAGCATTCTGCCAGCTCTGACCTACTGCTCATCTCAGTACCAGGGAGACTCGTTGCCAGTGGGGCACAACCTCTGATCTGCAGTTAACTGTGAGTAAGCGTGCTTATTCCAATAAAGGACGTTTTTGGAGAGATTAGTCTTCAGGTGTCAACTGGTGTGCCAATGTTATATTGCAGCAACCAGTCCTAGAGGCCTGCGTGTATGCAGGTCCCTGGAGCACTTTTAGTGGGTACCGCAGTGCACTTCAGCCAGGCGGACCCAGGCCCATCCCCCCCTACCTGTAACACTTGTGCTGGTAAATGGGAGGCCTGCAAAACCCACTGTACCCACATGTAGGTGCCCCCTTCACCCCTAAGAGCTATGGTAGTGTTGTACATTTGTGGGTAGTGGGTTTTGGGGGAAGGGGGTTGGGTGCTCAGGACCCATGGTAAGGGAGCTATGCATGTGGGAGCGTTGTCTGAAGTTCACCGCACTGAACTCTAGGGTGCCCAGTTGGCCCAGTTGGTGTCCTGGCATGTCAGGGGGGCGAGTGTACTACAAATCGTGGCCCCTCCCACAACCAAATGGCTCAGATTAGGACGTTTTTGAGCTGGGCGTTTTTAGTTTCCATTATCGCTAAAAAAAACAAACGCCCAGCTGAAAAACATCCATTTTTTCGAAAATATGGTCTGTCCCACCTCTTCACGTACCCGTTTTCGGACATAGACGCCCATGGAGATAGGCGTTCGCGTTCGATTATGCCCCTCCACATATCCACTCTGTAATAATGGACTCATATGTACTAAATTAGTTTACTTCTCCCTATGCACAATATGTCTATGTATTTTGCACATTCTGCATTACATTGCAGTTTGCAATTTTGTTTTTGTATGAAAATTCAATAAAATTTCTGGAAAAAAAAAGATTTTTTCAAAACTAACAGGTCTGCAAGGGATCTAGGAAGCATAATATCATAATGTCTGTTGACTAAAAAATGTCTCTCTTCAAAAAAAAGGTCATCAAATACCTGAAATTGTACAATAGATAGTACTGGTATTTCAAAAAAGCAGTCAGAAGCGTAACTTATCTCAATGCTTGGTACTTTGCTGCTCTTTCATAAACTGCTCCAAGGCGTCCAACAGAGCACCCCATTTCAGAACTCCTTCATCAGGGATGCCCAGTGCTATGTTACTCAGAGATTAGCAATGGATTTTCCGCCGGCAGCAAATCCAACTTCTAAAAACAACAGAAGCAAAAAAGAAGGTAGGTTCGGGGGGGGGGGGGGGGGGGGGGGGGAGATGCTAGACTACGACTGGGGGGGGGGGGAAAGATTTGGCGAGGGGGGGTGCCATGCTGAGGGGCAGATTGCTTTGGTCCGCCCCTGCCTAACCCATGAACCTTTCCCCAAGTCTTGGTTTGAGGCCTTGTGATTAGCAATACCTTGGTCTGCTGCCACAAAACTGTCACTAGCCGTGTATTTGGGATGGCTACATAATAGAGTTATTATGCAAGAAGATGCATATTCTGGGAGAAAGTGTGCAGCTTATGATGTCGCACATATAGTACATGTGGCAGGATTCCCACCTTGAAGAAAGCTGTTCTTTACTCCCACACAAGGGCTGGATTATGCATAAATTGTTGGAGTGTTGTGCATAAATCCACTTGGAGTATTGTGTTCAGTTTTGGAGGCCGTATCTTTCTAAAGATGTAAAAAGAATGGAAGCGGTGCAATGAAAAGCTACAAAAATGTTATGGGATTTGTGTTGCAAACCGTATGAGGAGAGTCTTGCCGATCTGAACATGTATACCTTGGAGGAAAGGAGAAACAGGGGTGACATAATAGAGACGTTCAAACCTTTTCTGGAGACGGGAAGGCGACAGAACTAGAGGACATGAATTGAGGTTGAAGGGGGGCAGACTCAGGAGTAATGTCAGGAAGTATTTTTTCATGGACAGGGTGGTAAATGCGTGGAATGCCCTCCTGAAGTGGTGGAGATGAAAACGGTAATGGAATTCAAACATGCATGGGATAAACACAAAGGAATCCTGTTTAGAAGGAATGGACCAATGGATTCTTAGCGGAGATTGGGTGGCAACGCTGGTAATTGGGAAGCTAAACCAGTGCTGGGCAGACTTCTATGGTCTATGCCCTGATCGTAACTGAATAGATAGGTATGGGCTGGAGTGTAAATTTTAAGGGGCTTCGACGTTAGCTTCAGAACTTTTAGTACAAGAACAGTGCTGGGCAGACTTCTATGGTCTGTGCCCTGAGAATAGCAAGGACAAATCAAACTCGGGTACACATATAAAGTATCAGATGCTATGTAACATGAGTTTATTTTGTTGGGCAGACTGGATGGACTGTTCAGGTCTTTATCTGCCATCATTTACTATGTTACTGTGCTGCCACAGTCCTACCCCCAAGCCCCTACAAGTGGTCAGATGTAAGGCATGATATGAGACCTCAGACCTCACAAAGTATATGGGAGATGTGGAAATTGTGACCCTACTGATGATTCCACCAAGCCTACAGGGTCTACCCTGCATATAGCATAGCAAACATGTCTGTTCCAGGTAGCCACTTTGACCACAGAAACTAAGGGACTGTATGTGTAGCACAGTGGTTAGAACAGCACCCTCTGACCTTGGCAACCAGGGTTCAGTTCCCACAACTGCTCCTTATGGGTCATGGCAACTCAGATAACCCTGCCCTCATTCAGTTTCAAATCATCTTGCCAGTGACTACCAAAAAAGTC
This sequence comes from Microcaecilia unicolor, assembly GCF_901765095.1. Classification (NCBI taxonomy): domain Eukaryota; kingdom Metazoa; phylum Chordata; class Amphibia; order Gymnophiona; family Siphonopidae; genus Microcaecilia; species Microcaecilia unicolor. The sequence goes on from NC_044036.1 coordinate 235,174,031, forward strand.
AGTCCTTACCTGCTATTTCAGTGATGATAGACCACATAATGTTACCTTCATTATATATGAGCAATACCTAGAAATATTTCATGCAACTAATTATCCAATTCAGTTGATTGTCAGAGGACTGAAAGTTGTACTTTATTTCTTCTTTTACAGGACCTAGTAGCATGGCATCTGCCACTTCAGATGCACCCAGCCTTCCTGGTGCCCCACCTATATTGCCCTCACCACAGGCAGTAGAGGCACATGGGCATGGGGGAAGAGCAGGAGGAAGTGGCAGCAGAGGAGGAGGAATACGGCATCCTGCACCTCTCCATTGACACCAGTTGTCCCTCCTCAGAGAGCAGTGTTGCACCTGACTCTCTGTCCCTCTGTTCCCTGGGAAGAGGAGGAGGAAGAGCCTGAGGAAGCAGTACCAGGGAGCCAAGAAGAGAACCTGCCATTGGCCCCAGAGTAGCCAGAGAGCCTGGAGCAGCCTGACTTGCCCCAGGCACAGGAACCCAGACCATCTGTGCAATCCCCAGCTGCAACTGCAGCAGTACTGGACATACTGCAGTCAATTCAGGCAGGCCAGGTCACTCACCAGTAGAGGCTGGAGGGTCATCTGGTTGGCATCCAGCAGGAGCTGCAGAATATACGGGAGACAATTTCAAATGGCCTGGTGGCCCTGACACAGGCAGTACAGCAGGGGATCAAGGCCACCCTCTGAAGGCCAGACAGTCCTGCAGCAGCAGTGGCACCACCACCACCTAGACAGCAGCCTTCACCAACCCCCCCCCCCCCCCCGGGCGTCGTGGATATCCCTGTAAATTCAGGAAGTTGGATCCCTATTGGATTCATTGTGACTGTTTTTAGTTTAGTTTGGGTATTAAATGTTGTGTTTGCTTATTATTTGTTTGTTTTTTATGGTGACGTGAATCTTTTTTTGTTACCATTATTTTCAAGCGTCCTCAAATTAAACATATATATCCTACCACACTATCTACAGTGAAATGTGTCCTTCAAGTTGTAAAGCATTTGAAATTGTATGTTTTGTTTTTTTTTGTTACATTTGTACCCCGCGCTTTCCCACTCATGGCAGGCTCAATGCGGCAGGCAATGGAGGGTTAAGTGACTTGCCCAGAGTCACAAGGAGCTGCCTGTGCCGGGATCAAACTCAGTTCCTCAGTTCCCCAGGACCAAAGTCCACCACCCTAACCACTAGGCCACTCCTCCATGTTGACATGACATGACATACCCTAGTGTGTCGCAACCTTAGCTGAGGGCCAGAGAAAACTGGCCAACTATGCTAGAGTTCAGTTGGACTAGTCAGATCTTTACAATAGTACACACACGTGAATCTTCTCTTGTCCATGGTAAAATTCATACAGGCACCATCTGTGCTCCAGCTTTCAGACTGTGAATAGATTAATAGATGTGAAATTGGTAGCAAGACTTGCATAAATCCAGGGCCACATCTGCACACAAGCTCCTGAGTCTACAGATCTAGTGCTTTTTTTTGTGCCGGTATGCACCGGTACAGTGTACTGGCACCTTTTTTTTTTAACTCTCAAGCAGTGGCTTACTAAAAATCTCTGAATCAGCAGTGCAGCGCTCGCGTCTGCAAAACAAGCAGATCGCCTCGGGTCTTCCCTCACAGTGTCCCGCCCTCCTCTGATGTAACTTCTTATTTTCGCGAGGGCGGGACACAGTGAGGGAAGGCCCGAGGCGATCTGTTTGTTTTGCAAATGCGAGGCGCTGTGCTGCCAATTCATTTATTTAAAAAATGCAGGTGGCTGTGTGGCAGAGAGAAGGGGGCTATCCAGGGAGCTGAGGGTAAGCAGATGGGGACTGGGTCGGGGGGGGGGGCTGAAAAAAAGGGGGTCTCAGATGGGAGAAGGGGGCTAGCAGGCAGCAGGAGAAGGAAGATGGGTGGGCGGGAGGAAGAATCACTGGGCATGGATGGCAGGGGAGGACGGGGGGAAGGAGAATCTCTGGACATGGATGAGAGGGGAGGGCAGGAGAGAGAGGAGAATCACTGGACATGGTTGAGAGGGGAGGACAGGGGGCAGAGGAGAACTGCTGGACATGGATGGTAGGGGAGGGCAGGGAAGGGAGAATTGTTGGACATGGAGGGAAGGGCAGGGGAGAGAGGAGAAATGCTGGAAATGGATGGAGAGGAGAGCAGGCAAGAGAGGAGAATTGCTTGACATGAATGGATAGAGGGGAGGGCAGGGGAGAGAGGAGAAATGCTGGACATGGATGGAGGGGAGGAAAGAGAAAAGAAGATACACATGGATGGAGATGAGGAAAGGGAAGAGAGGAGAAAAACTGCATATGGATGGAAAAAATAGACAAAAGCTGGAACCATGTTATACCTCCTCCAGTCAATTCCACGAAGGACCCAGCTTTTACTTATGGATGTAGGGCAAGAAATGAAGAAGAAAGAAGGAAAGTAAAGAAATAAATGAAAGGGAAGCCCTGGAAAAGGAGTTAAGAGAACAGAGAGCAGCAGAATCAGAGACGGGGGCCAACATGATCAGAAAAACAAAGTTACCAGACAACCAAGGTAGAAAAAATCGTTCTATTATCATTTTAGTGTTTGGAATATGTCCAATTTCAGAATTTACATCTGCTGTCTTATTTTGCACTGAGTATACTGGAGCTGTAACAGTTTACAGAAATGATTTATAATGGAAAAAAATCACGCTATTTTTTTCTCCTATACTGGTATAAAATTTCAATGATGCCTATTTATATGCACCATGACTGGTATAAGGGATGTGGCTACTGTGGGTGTGGCTAAAATAGGGGGCAGAGCCATACATGGTGACCCCACCCACAATGAGTACCGGTACCTTTTTCCTACAAAATAAGCACTGGAGATCTAACACTTGATTTTGATCACAAAGGTGGATTTCTATCACATCGGACATTGCTGTATGTGTGCATCCAACTTCCAATACCAGTTTGCTGGAACACACCACAGTGATACCTTACTCTCAAATATGTGCCATGTCTTGACAATCCATATGCCTACTATGTACTGTTTTGGGATCTTGCCAGGTACTTGTGACCTGGATTGGCCACTGTTGGAAACAGGATACTGGGCTTGATGGACCTTCGGTCTGTCTCAGTATGGCAACACTTATGTACTTATGTACTACCTGGATGATTCTAGGTGTCAAACCATGACTTTGCAGACTGTGTGTGCTGACATCTCTTTACAACCATAGCACAGAGGAGAAAGGAGGAAACTAGAGAGTTGCAGAAGTAGTGCACTGGATGCTAGAACAGTGAATGAGACCCGCCACGGGCCCTGAAGAAGGTTCAAAACTCTGGCCATAGCCAGTCGTAGCGTTTGGATAACACTGGGCATTACACACAGATAAGTTTAGCCAAAAAGCTCAGCTTGAAAAAAAGAAAATAATTATCTTTTGATATATTAAAATACTTTTGTATATTGAAATTATAGAAAAAAATATAAGGAGGATGGAGGTTTTTTGACAATGATGAGAGTGAATGCTCCCTGATAGAGTAGGCTGTGCCACAAGTATTGGGGCTCTTTTGAGGCATTTTCCTCCTTTCTCCTCTGTTGAAGGATTGTTATATATGAAATATATGGTTTGAAGTCAGCTGTTAAAACTGATAATTTGAGAAGGGAACCAGCATTTCCATGCCATGACATAGAGACTGGTCAAGTTAGAGACACCATAACCAATTACAGTCAAGCCTATGATCCTTTGCCCAAACACCTCGTCCAATGAGACGGTTCCACCCCCCACCTCGATTGAACACGCTGGTGCACCTTTTGACTAGTAGACTCAGAAACTGACTTTTTTCTACAATAGATGGCAGAAAACAATTGCATCCCTCACCATTTCTCAGAAGAAACTATGAACAGTACAGGTGTACTTTGACATTACCACCAATTCCTCAATCCCACTTTGACATTACCACCAAATCCTCAATCCCAGCATACATGGCTTCTGTTTACATATGGGGTACCTCACACAGAGGCTGCAGGGTAGCCTTGATCCAGACTTGGGCACAGCATTTCTGGACGACCAAGGCAAACCTTACTTCCAACAGTATGATGGACAGAGTTTGTCGCATACACATCAGCAGACAGAATCGCACAGGGAATCCCCTGTACAGCAGCAGCAGCAGCAGCAGCAGCAGCAGATGAGTAGTGGAGGGATACAGATAAGGTCACACCATTAGCAGGGATAGCATAGAGGGGTGGGAGAGGTGAGCCATATGCAGACGGAGGGCTGACAAATGTCACACCCTAGTCACATGATACTGCTGTGAGGGCCTTAGGAGCACCATATTTTACAGGGAGAGGGACATCCTGCAACCACACCTCTAAACCTTCCAAATGTAGATTTGGTCAATACATTCAGATGTCTGTGGAGGGAAATCATCATCCACTCTGGAACCAGCAGCAGACCTGATTGACCCAGCAGCTACCATAACACTCTTCAGGACTTCCCCCACACCACCGACACCACCACCACCACCACCCTGTACCATTTGATGACCTTAACTGTTAGCTTCCTCCATTGACTAATAGCATCACTTGCACACTTAGAACACATAGGAAGGGCAGGATGAGCACCATGTCCACAGACATCACAGTATGAACATTTGCACCTTAATAGTAAGATCAGAATCAGAGATTCTGGATGTCAACTTACAGGCCACAGAGTTAGAAATCTGACAATGGTGCAGAGGCTGGTACCTACCAATTAACATCCCTCCCTACAATAGGAAACCAGCAGGATTGCAGCCAACAGATACAGTCAAGCTGTGTGGGTATGTGTGTGTGCGCATGGGGGCTGAGGTTAGACAAATTTGCTCAGGTTGATGTGGCCAAATCAGGACAGGAAGGGAAACATGTCATGCCATCAACAGATGGTACACTGTATTCCTTGGACTGGACATGGCAGATACTAACTGTTCAGGCCAGACCAGAATACATCAACTAGCCATCCTTTCATTATGAGGGAAACTGAAGTTGTGGTTCAGATCCATCTCTCATAACACTCCTCCCAGAGCACCTGATGGGCTCCTCAGACCCTAACAGATGAAGCATATCCCTGTTCTCATTTTGGGGCATTAGTCAATCAGGGATCAGAGTGTCCAGAGAAGAGAATCCTGAAACATACTTGATGCACTCACTGCTTTCTTCACCCAACAAGTGTGCTCTGACTACCCCTCTTGGGAAGCTCATGAACAAAGAAACCTATCTGGGGAACCAGCACATTATCTCATATCAATGAGGAATCACCACGCACACCTTGAATTGTGCTTCAGAGGATATCATGTCAGGATATTTCACCCCAAGCAGGTAGTCAGATAAAAGACAACATTCTAAGAGAATTGAGGCTAGGGTTACATGCTGTTCTGTACTGTCACATGGGTCCTCAGTCATGTGTACATAGCGTGAGGAGGGACAGATGTACAGTGTGGGGCCCAACCTCCTTAAAGGCTAAAAAAGCCACAGTGAGGTCATTCAAGATACTGACAAGCTCCATCCATAAATCAATCTGTATGAGGCCATATGAGGAAGCTTAATCAAAGGACCTATATGCAGCATAGAAAATCCCACAGAGGTCAACTGCAAGTTGAAAATTTGTGGTAGGTATGACCCAGGCAGTATGGTACCACATACAGTACCAGTAAGAGGAAGGTGAAGTGCTGCACCATCTTGCTGTAGTGAGAGAAAACAGTAAAATATCTGGTCAAAATTGTATACATAGAATGTTGCACAACATCAAGCCCCACCGCACCAGTCCCCTAAGCCTCTCTGCGTATGTCCTACAGATAGAGAGAGATCAAGATACAGAGGCAGAAGCTGAGAAAAGGAGAATGAAGAGCGAATAGAGATGTGTCTGCAATTCTCTCCTTATAATAATGTTGGCAATATGGATATCAACAATACAACATAGGAATCAAAACAATAATGACTTTCTCATGTTACACATTAAAGATAAAATAGAAAGCCTAAATAAGATACTAAATCTAATCACAAAATAATACAGTGCACTCCATTTAAGTGCACGTCGGATAAGCGCATGCTCTGTTTAACTGCATGCCGTACTTCGGTCTCGTTTTTGGCACCATCAATTTCTATCGGGACAAACTTCGGTTTAGTGCACCACTGAGAAGTGCAAGATTCGCTTATATGCATGGTTTAAGACCGCTTCTCTGCAGGAAAGACTCCACATAAGCGCGCGCACGGAATATGGAAGACAATTGGCGCGTGACAGCCAACAAGATTTCAAATTTACTGCCCTTTTAACTGCCACAGGCAGAATAAGCGAAAGAATTTTGTTAGAGTGTACACTGGGGTTGGCGTCATCGTCGCGGTGGAACTGTAAGACTTTAACACTGGCTGAATGAATAGAAGTTCTTAAAAAATTAGAAAATTATTTAGAGAATCTCTCTCTTTCTCTCTCTCTCTCTCTCTATATATATACAGTGCACTCCATTTATGTGCACGTCAGATAAGCGCATGCTCTGTTTAACTGCATGCCGTACTTCGGTCCCGTTTTTGGCGCCATAAGTTTCTATGGGGACAAACTTCGGTTTAGTGCACCACTGATAAGTGCAAGATTTGCTTATATGCATGGTTTAAGACTGTTCCTCTGCAGGAAAGACTCCGCATAAGCGCGCACATGGATTATGGAAGCCAATTGGCGTGTGACAACCAACGAGATTTCAAATTTACCGCCCCTTTAACTGCCATAGGCAGAATAAGTGAAAGAATGTTGTTAAAGTGTACACTGGAGTCATCGCGCAACTGTAAGACTTTAACACTGGCTGAACGAATAGAAATTCTTAAAAATTAGAAAACAAAGTCAAGCATGTATTGCTAAAGAATATGGTGTCAATCCCAGTCAAATTTCACATATCTTGAAGCAGTAAGACCAGCTTCTGGAAGACTGGCAAAACAATACAAATCCACAACGTAAATGAAAACGGGCGGGAAAAGCTGAGGAGGTAGAAGATGCTCTTCTTCGGTGGTTTTCTCGAGTCAGGAGCAGACAGTTTCCTGTCAGTGGTCCACTGCTTATGGGGAAAGCTAAACAGCTAGCTGAAAGTTTTGGACTAACTGAATTCAAAGCCACTATTGGATGGTTGGAAAGATGAAAGGAGAGGAACAGCATAAAATTCAAGAAACAGCATGGTGAGAAACAAGATGCTGATGACTTTGGTGCTGAAAATTGGGTTGCTTCAGTTCTTCCTACCATCTTGAACGAGTTTGCACCTCGTGACATTTTCAATGCTGACAAAAACGGTCTCTACTGGTGAGCGATTCCTGATGGAACACTTGCATTCAAACATGCCAAAACTACTGGAGGTAAAACGTTGAAGGACCGACTGACGATCCTCCTTTGCTGCAGTATGGATGGGAGTGAGAAGTTGGAACCCTTCGTCATTGGAAAGAGCAAACAGCCCTGTTGCTTCAAGAAAGTTAAGCGACTTCCTGTGTCATACGAGGCTAATGCAAATTCATGGATGACTGGGGAAATTTGGAAGCAGTGGCTATAGAAGTTAGACATTAGAATGCGGGCACAAAAGCGTCAGATTTTGTTGCTTTGTGATAATTGTGCTGCACACAGGGATGATGTCAGGCTGTCTAATGTCAAGGTGGTCTTCCTGCCACCAAACACTACCTCTCTGATCCAACCTATGGATCAGGGCATAATAGCCAATTTCAAACAACATTATTGGGCTCTTGTGCTACGTCGTCTGATGAGCATTATGGATGACCAGACTGGCAAGGATAAACGTGCTGTTGTACTGGCTCGTAATCTATCACTGTTGGATTCCCTACATATGCAGAAAGAAGCCTGTAATCATGTTACACAGGCAACCACTGTGAACTGCTACAATCGGGCAAGCTTTGTTAAGGATGTGGAGAGGGACGAAACAGATGCAGCTGTTGCAAACGTGTCAGATGAACAGGTTATTGACATCCCAGCTGGTGTTACTGAAGAGGAGTTTCATCGCTACGTAGCTGTTGATTACAATCTACAAACAACTGATGACAGCACTGATGTCGAGATATGCACCTACATGCAGGCAACAACGGCTGATGATGAAACAGAGGATGAAATGAGCAGCGAGGCACATGCTGACGAAATTCAACAACCTCCTCCTGTCACTTTTGCAAGAGCGCTGGAGAGTCTCAACACCGTGCAGGCCTATCTGGAGGCCACTGGATGTCAGTGCTATGACAGTTTTTACCGTCTGGCAGACGTAGTCTATGGAACTCACAGACCCAATAGTGTACAGAGGATTATAACTGATTACTTCAAGTAAGCCTAACGTCAGTTAACGGAGACTGTATACTGTATGTATAATAATAAACAGTACTGTACATATGTTTATCAGATGTCAAACTTCTTTGGGTCACAACGGTTAAGTGCACGCTCCGGTTAACTGCATGCATTTCTTTGGTCCCAGACCCTTGCACTTAAGTGGATTGCACTGTATTCAAAATACAAACTTTATTAGAAGATCAAAAAATATGACACTTCTACCAAACTAATATTAAAAAATGCACAGTAAAGTATTTGTGACCTGGCTTGGCCACTGTTTGGAAAACAGGATACTAGGCTAGATGGACCATTTTTATGACCCAGTATGGCTACTCTTATGTTCTTATGTAAGCTACTCTACTCCTCCACTCACTGCCGGAATGACCCCTTTTCTACCTAGCTGTAATAACCTGTGTATAAATGGCAGTCACCTAACTGAGATTGCCAAGCATTTTCTAGTTCTAAGTCTTTCAGAACACCTCTGGAGTTGCAAAGCCTAGCTACTAGTTTTGTTGGCATTTGTAACTACTACTAATCATTTCTATAGCAATACTAGATATGCTCAGCACTGTACACATTATATGCAGGTACTTTCTCTGTCCCTAGAGGGCTCACAATCTAAGTTTTATACCTTGGGCAAAGGAGGATTAAGTGACTTGCCCAAGGTCACAAGGAGCTGCAGTGGGAATTGCACCCAGGTTGCCAGGATCAAAACTTACTGCACTATCCATTAGGCCACTGCTCCCTGCAACGGTGTCAAAGGGCAGAATGGGTGGGCCAGGGATGTCTGTTATTTTTCCATTACAAGTAGGTATACTGAGACGGGGGAAAGAGAGGGACGGAGGGAGTGCACATTATCTGGGGGTTACACAGAGTCAGTGACTGTTTTTAAGATTTCATCTTAGGAAATGAAATGAAATGATGACAAAGATCAGTGTGGTTCATCCAGTCTGCCCAGTAAATCAGTCAGAGTTGTAACTGCATCTCTGTGTAGGTTACCTCCCCCATAGTTTTTGATGCTGCTCCATGTGTCCCATCCCCCTCCCCTACTATGTTTTGTTGTTTTTGAATTTACCTCCTTGCTGCTTCATGTCCTGTTTTTTTCCATTAATATCTTTCAATTGTTTAAACGTCTGTATCATAACTCCTCTACCCCTCCTTTCCTGTAGAGTATACTACTGTCTGGGTCACTTGTGAGTCAGGAGTCCTCTAGACTCAAATTAATGTCTAAGCATAATGCCCCTCCTCTAACAACTTCTATTGTGTTTAATGAAATGGTTAAACAGTGCTTACTATAAAAGCACTTTAGATATCAATAATAATAGTACATAATGTTCTCTCTTTCCTTAGTATGGGATAGTGTTCGATGCTGGTTCATCACACACTTCTCTCTATATCTACCAGTGGCCAGCAGATAAAGAGAATGACACGGGTATAGTCAGTCAAGTTCACACATGTGCTGTGAAAGGTCAGTATAAGATTAATTTATTGATCAAACCTCAGTCCCTTTGTCTTCATCAGCAGTCATGGTACTTTCTAATCGAGGTGTGCAGGGAATTGTATTTCTGGTTCACTGTCTTTCAAGGTTAAGTTTATTTGATTGACCAGTTAAGGTAATACCATCAAAGTAGTATACAATAAAAATAGAATCACGTGGAGGGGCATTTTCGAAAGGGACGTCCAAGTTTTGATGAGGACGTCTTCACAAAATGTCCCGATCCAGGGGCGGGGAAACCTGTATTTTCAAAACAAGATGGACGTCCATCTTTCGTTTCGATAATAGGTCAGGGACGTCCAAATCCTGAAATTTGGTTGTCCCTAGACTTGGCCATTTCTGATTTTCGGCGATAATCGAAACCAAGGACGTCCATGTCAGAAACGACCAAATGAAAGCCATTTGGTCATGGGAGGAGCCAGCATTTGTCCCCCTGGCTCCCCCTGACATGCCAGGACACCAACCGGGCACCCTAGGGGGCACTGCAGTGGACTTCATAAATTGCTCCCAGGTACATAGCTCCCTTACCTTGTGTGCTGAGCCCCCCAAAACCACTACCCACAACTGTACACCATTACCATAGCCCTAGATGTGGGTACAATGGGTGGTGGGTTTTGGAGGGCTCGCTGTTTCCTCCACAGACGTAACAGGTAGGGGGGATGGGCCTGGGTCCGCCTGCCTGAAGTGCACTGCATCCACTAAAATTGCTCCAGGGACCTGCATACTGCTGTGATGGAGCTGAGTATGACATCTGAGGCTGGCATAGAGGCTGGCAATCAGTATTTTGGAAGATATTTTTTGAGGGTGGGAGGGTGTTAGTGACCACTGGGGGAGTAAAGGGAGGTCATCCCCGATTCTTTCCAGTGGTCCTCTGGTCATTTCGGGCACCTTTTTGTGCCTTGGTCGTAAGAAAAACACGACCAGGTAAAGTCATCCAAGTGTTCGTCAGGGACGTCCTTGTTTCTTTCGATTATGGGTCGAGGACGACCAAGTGTTAGGCACGCCCAAGTCCCGCCTTCGCTACACCTGTGATAAGCCCCCTTGAACTTTGGCTGTCCCTGCGACGGAAAGCAGTTGGGGACATCCAAAATCGGCTTTCGATTATACCGATATGGACGTCCCTGGGAGAAGGATGTCCATCTTCCGATTTATGTCAAAAGATGGGCATCCTTCTCTTTTGAAAATGAGCCCAATAGTCAGAAAGGAAAATACAATATCTAATAGGAAAGTAAAATTTAAAGTTTGCTTATTGTGTCCCCATGCCCCAGAAACCAACTACCAGTTAGTGTCGGCTGAGTAATCAAACACTTGTAGGAAATGCCCAATACCCCTTCCCACTCCTTGCCACTTTTCACCACAGTGGGCAGAAGTGGTCTCCAGTTTCTCCTGCCTCATACTTCTAAATGGTAGCAGCCAATTCAAATAAATGAAATAATTTGTACAAGCAAAATAAAAGAAACTATGAAATAAGTGTATGTGTTATCAAATAAAACAAATTGGTAATTATATTAAAATATATATATTGGAAATACTGTATATTCTAAAATAGATTAAAAAGATCAGAAAAAAGGAAAGATGTCTCATTAAATAATAATACCATAAAAATGGAACACATATTATGCGTAAAAAGAAGCAATAAATTAAATACATATGTTACATTTAAAATGCCATAATAAAATACATAAACAAGATAATACGGTGTAAATTAAAACATACTCATCAAAAATGGAATCAAATGCAAATAAAATTGTGGCCCTTGAACTGGGACTGTGGGAATGGAAAGTAAGTTTTGTATTACAAACTGTATTACTACAAGAATATAAATCACATATATTAAAAAAATTTAAGTTGATGATAATGTAATACAAAATATAATATGCCATAAATATGCAAATGATACATGAAAATAAACATGTCTAACACAAAAATCCAATGGAGGACTGACCTTTTGACTAAAGTCACCTAATTTCTTTATAAATGCATGACCTGATAGTGAAAATGCTGAAATAGTAAGAAAAAATTAATAAAATGATGAAATATATATATGCTCATAAAAAATAATGAGAGTGATAAGTGAATAAGAAGATCCAAAATATGGGGACTACTAACCTTACGAATGAAGTAAGTCACCTGGCGTTTTCTTATTACACAATATAATTATATAGAAATAGGGAATATTTAAATTTACAATTATACCTCTTATTTATCATTCACACTCATGAGATATAAACTAATTTTAACTGTATACATACTATTTATCTTTAAATAAAATTAAAGTATATATTAGTCAATTTTTTCTTTTTAACTTTTGAAAAGTGCTCAGTTCACACGTCAGTCATAAATAGAGTGAATGGCTGAGTTGAGAACCATCATCACACTTTGGCGTTCTCAATCATAGAAGACATATTATGTACTCCCTTAACCATAAATCTATGGATTAATCAACTTCCAAATTACAGATTCTTACAAAGAGAAGATCTTTAGAATAGCAATTAAACCAATTATATCGCCCAGCTACTATTATTGGCTAGTAATAAACTGACTATTTCAAAATACAAAGTGATCATTTCAAACTGGATAATGTCCCAATCACATTTTAGACCAATAATAATGAGCCATTGCATTACTGCTTTAGGAAAAGACCTTCAAAAGAAATGTCACTAATAGCCAGAATTGTAGGGATTGCTGTCATCCCTTTTTTTTAAGAGTCTTATCAACAAATACGTTTGTAAATTACTTATCTGCAATTGCTAGTAGTTTGCCAAAGTGGTGAAACCGTTCCAGGCTCAGTCCAGTGTGTAGACCCACATACCAATGTCGCAAAATCAAAAAAATGAAAAATATCGTGAAACACAGTGAAAACCCTAGTCAAAAAACTAACATCCCAAACTCTGTCATCGACTCAATCTGCTGATACATGCTGTTGTATAATATCTTGTCACCCGAATCAGCTGAGTTTTAATGTGTCTTCTTCAGGAGGGAGTAACTAAAAACCATATAATGAGGACTACACCTTAGAAAAGCTATATTGCTGTTTAAATCAAATTTAACAAATTTATGTAGTAAGAACCTCATTAACTATATGTCCCAAGTAATACATGTCACTAAACAAAAGTTTATAATCATATCATATCTAAACAAACCTTCAACGATGTGGCTACTTACCAAATGGGAATGCCAACCACAATTGATCAGAATAGTGCACTGCACGGAGGAAAACCGTGAGTTTAAATGGGGCCGGGAAATGGACATGCCCCCACCCCACGTGAGGGCTCAGCGACCTCATCCAGCAAGCCCATTCATGTTCTTATACCTTCATGAATTATATCCATTCAACTTCTCGATTTAGGCCCTTTGGGTGAACAGTATTCCAAGTATATATAAATCGCTGCTCCTTGCATTCCCCCCCCCCCCCCACCCCGTTGGGCATATTTACTTGTAGAAGAGCAATGAACTTTAAATCATATTCTGTATGGTTATGCTCAATCCATTGGGAGGTTAGTGGAGTTTCCTCCCTTCGATGTTTTAGATTGCTCAAATGTTCACAGATGCGCACTTTAATGGCGCGTTTGGTTTGTCCAATGTAGTATAGGTTGCACGGGCATACAATACAATAAATTACATTTGTGCTTGTATAGTCAGTGTGTTGTCTTAACCAAAAAACCTTATTAGAATCTAGTATATTAATATGATCCATTTGTAAGGCACGTTCGCAAAATTTGCAATGTCCACATCTAAAGTGACCTGGTTGTTGAATATTTTGTAGTTTATGAGTGTTCAATAGTTCACCTATATTGCGGCTATAAGCAAATTTTGGATATTCAGCAAATTCCAGATGTACCTGTAAAACATGCCAAAACTTCTGAAGAATACCACATATTCGATGCACCTGTGTTGAGTAAGGTAACACACATACTAAAGAAGAATCCTGTACATGCGGTTGATCCAGTAATAACCAATCCCTATTGGTAGAGAATGCTCCTTTGTACGCATGCCGAACAACCTTTGAAGGGTATCCTCGATCAATGAACCTATGATATATATTCTGAGCATGTTCTTTATATTGATCCTGGGTGGAGCATAGTCGCTTAACTCTGAGAAATTGCCCCGTCGGGATATTATTACGTAAACTTTTGGGGTGGAAGCTTGAATAATGAAGAGTGTTTTTGTCACTTTTTTTCCTGTATAGTGTAGTAGAAAATACACCCGTGGTGTCTATAGAGACTTTAATATCGAGAAAGTTAACTTGTGTGGGTTTGTATGAGGTAGAAAACACAATTGCTGGATCTGCACTATTAAGATATATAGAAAACCTTTCTAATAATTGTGAAGATCCCTGCCATACCATGATCACATCATCAATGTATCTCTTCCACATTATAATGTTGGATTGAAATTGGCTTTGGTAAACATGCTGTTCCTTGAACTTAGTCATAAAAAGGCAGGCGATGGACGGAGCCACCATTGCGCCCATCACTATCCCCTGCGTTTTTAAGTAATACTGTTGTTCAAATCTGAAATGATTGTTCTTTATGAAAAGTTCAGTCATATAGTTCAATAGCGTCAATTTAGGCCCCGAAATGGGAGACTCAGATCAACAGTCATCAACCACACTCAAAGCTTTGTCCAACGGAATATTTGTGTAAAGAGCATTGACGTCCATGGTGACTAAAAAAATCTCATTATTTGAATGTAAATCCAACTGTTGTAATGTTTGTATGAAATGGAGGGAATCTCTAACGTCAGATTTAGCCAAAGGAACATATAATTTGAGATAGTGATCCACATATTGAGATAAAGGCTCCATAATGGACCCTCTACCGGACACTATAGGGCATCTGGGAGGTTTATTGATAGACTTGTGTACTTTTGGTACAAAATATATGTAAGGGATCTAAGGGTATGTCTTTTTTTTTTCTTTCTCTTTATTGATGTCAGCAGTACCAAACAAAACACAACAATGCCAACCTGTCAACATGAGTTACCAACATGGCTCTCACTGACAGCATTAAAAGCAACATATTATAACAATGCAATATGCCTCTTCAATACATAATCTATGAATTGCTGACTTTTCCATTTATATGACCTACCCCTCATTCAACCCCCCCATTCACTCCCCTCTTAAACCAGCACACACACCATCCCACACTTACTCCTCCCATATTACTCCCTCCCATCCCCCACCCCTCAACTCCCCTCTGTAGAAGTACCATTTGCTGGGTGGAAGGCTAAAATGCTGAAAATAGCTAAATATGAAAGTATGTTGTATAAGAGGTCTCATAAATTGGAATGTAATCAGTATGCGGGTATTTGGACCACGTTTTTAGCTGAAACTGTGGCGTCAGATATATAGGGCACTTCTACAGAGGGTATGTCTGATAGAGGAATTTATATTCTTTCATGTTAATGATACTATCAAAATTGGCCTGAGTCAGAAGTTGATTGACCTTATCTTGAATAGTTCGAGTTGGATTGTCATGCAATTTGCAATAAAAGTTTGTATCATTGAGTTGTTTATATGCTTCTGCGGTATAATCTAAGTAGTCCATGACAACTACGGCATCCCCCTTGTCAGCTCTTTTTACGACAAGGGACGTGTTACATTGTAAATGACGTATTGCCAATCTTTGCGATGTATTCAGATTAGAAAACGTCCTATGTTTGTTCGATTCCATTTTGGCCCAGTTCTGAAACACTAGCTTTTCAAAAGCCGCTATATTAGGGTCAGTAGGACCCGGGGGGATCCATACTGAAGGAATTTTACCCTGCAAAGGGAACTGCATTGGATCCATCTGAGTATGACTATCATGAAAAAAGTTTCTAAATTTTAGTTTGCGTATAAACTTATATAAATATCGCCTAGTATCAAAAGCATTATTGTAAAAGTCATCCCCTTAGACAATACTGTTAATTCATCTGATGTTAGGTGGTGAGAGGATATATTGATTACTTGATTCAGCGAGGTTTGGTTTGGCGTTTGGGTTTGATGTTTTTCATTGTTGTCACTTGTGTGGAAGGAGGAGCGGGCACTTCCGGTCCTACCCGTAAAAAAAAAAATCAGAAAGGCCATCTCCCTTAATGGATATAGTTACTTTCGGTTTAACTGTGCTATCATCTGGTCCCTTGCCATCATCCCCCGATGAATCACTTGAGGATATTTTAAATGTTACACGTTTGTTGTTTTTGTATCGTTTACTACGTCTTGATTTGTCCATCCACATGTATACATAACCCTTAGTGTAATCTAATTCATCTCTCCGAAATTTGCTGATTTTAATTTTTCTTTGTTCACTTCTATATTGTTCCATCTGTTGGATATGCTCCCTAAACTGTTTATCATACTCCGCTGCTGTCATGGATGTCTGCATGTTAGTTAATTTAACCTCAAGTTCTTGCATTTGTTCTGTAATCACTTCCTGCAATGCATCGACTGTAGGAAGCATTAAATCAAGTGAGCATTGTGAAATTACTTTGTTCCACTGTTCTACATATCGAGTGTTACCCAAATCAGAGTCCACGAGGGATCCTTTGTACATGGCAATATTCAACCAAAGTGGCTGAATGTAATTCTGACCGTATCAATGCTTTATTAAGTTTTTGAATCTCAGACCAATCCAGAGGGTTTTCTACCTTGGATCCATCCAGTAGCCTAGTAGATGACATTAATTCAGCAATACGTGCCTCAGACAACCCCGATTTGGAGACCCATTTGGCAATGGCCATATTTCCCAAAAACAACTTATGTAACGCAAATTATATAGAAATAGGGAATATTTAAATTTACAATTATACCACTTATTTATCATTCGCACTCATGAGATATAAACTAATTTTAACTGTATACATACTATTTATCTTTAAATAAAATTAAAGTATATACTATTTTTTCTTTTTAATTTTTGAAAAGTGCTCAGTTCACACGTCAGTCATAAATAGAGTGACTGGCTGAGTTGAGAACTATCATCACACTTTGGCGTTCTCAATCCTAGGAGACATATTATGTGCTCCCTTAACCATAAATCTATGGATTAATCAACTTCCAAATTACAGATTCTTACAAAGAGAAGATCTTTAGAATAGCAATTAAACCAATTATATCGCCCAGCTACAATTATTGGCTAGTAATAAACTGACTATTTCAAAATACAAAGTGATCATTTCAAACTGGATAATGTCCCAATCACATTTTAGACCAATAATAATGAGCCATTGCATTCCCTATACAACTCCCACTGTAATCCCTGGGAATACAACAAATTCTGAAGCTCCTAGGGTCCTTACATTCCTTTCTCCTCCTGTGGCATCTTCTGTGACACACTTAGGTGTCACAGAGGGGCATAATTGAACGAAAACGTCTATCTCCATGGGCGTTTATCTCCGAGAACGGGTCCATGAAGGGGCGGTCCGAACCGTATTTTCGAAAAAAATAGATGTCCATGTTTTATTCGACAATTTGTGAGCTGGGCGTTTTTGTTTTTCAGTGATAATGGAAAATGAAAGCGCCCAACTCAAAAACGAATAAATCCAAGGCATTTGTTCGTGGGAGGGGCCAGGAGTCGTAGTGCACTGGTCCCCCTCACATGCCAGGACACCAACCGGGCACCCTAGGGGGCACTTTTACAAAAACAAAAAAAAAAAGGTAAAAGAGCTCCCAGGTGCATAGCACCCTTCCCTTGTGTGTTGAGCCCCCCAAATCCCCCTCAAAACCCACTGCCCACAAGTCTACACCATTACTATAGCCCTAAGGGGTGAAGGTGGGCACCTACATGTGGGTACAGTGGGTTTGGGGGGCTTGGACGACTAAGCATTAAACAGCACAATTGTAACAGGTAGGGGGGGATGGGCCTGGGTCCACCTGCCTGAAGTCCACTGCACCCCCTAACAACTGCTTCAGGGACCTGCATACTGCTGCCAGGGAGGTGGGTATGACATTTGAGGGTGAAAATAAAAAGTTGTGAAACATCATTTTTTATGGTGGGAGGGGGTTAGTGACCACTGGGGGAGTCAGGGAAGGTCATCCCCGATTCCCTCTGGTGGTAATCTGGTCATTTAGGGCACTTTTTGGGGCCTTATTCGTGAAAAAACAGGGTCCAGGAAAAGTGCCCTAAATTCTAGCTACAAACGCATACTTTTTTTCCATTATCGGCGAAAGGCGCCCATCTCTCCTCGGCCGATAACCACGCCCCAGTTCCACCTTCGCCACGCCTCCGACACGCCCCCGTCAACTTTGTACGCTTCCGCGATGGAGTGCAGTTGAAAACGTCCAAAATCGGCTTTCCATTATACCGATTTATTCGTTTTTGTGAGATAAACGTCTATCTCCCGATTTGGGTCGAAATCTAGGCGTTTTTCTCTTTCAATTATAAGGTGGACAGTGTACTGGACTCTCGGAAGAGCTGCCATAGCTGTGCTAGATGGGAAAAGATAGAGGAAGAAAAAGATGAGAAAACTGAATGTGACCCCCCTGAAAAGTACCTCTGCTGCAGGCAGAAGGTGGGAGGATTTTCCAGGGAGGTAACTAAGACAAGAGGAGCTGGGATTGCAAGCCTGGTGGATGGCTATGGAAAGGGCCAGCCCATGTGGGCAAGGCCAAGAGTTAATAAAAGGCATTAAATGGAGAAGATTCTGGTCTTTGGCTGCCCACCCCTGCCAAGACCCTGAGCACCAAGGGAGAAGTCCTGGGAACCAAGGCAGGAGAAGTCTGCAGTGTGTGGTGATTGAAGACCCTGCTACTGAGCAGCGGGTGCCTGCAGAATGTTCCCGACTTGGGAACAATTAGGAGTGCTTGGGGAGAAAAGACACCCAAGGTAGGAGGAGTGGGAGCGGGAGTGTCTCATTGCTGACAGGATTTTCATTGTACATGTGAATGACCCCTGTCCCGGGATGGGAGAGAGAGAGAACTGAGATAATCATGTGAAAATGACAGTAAGAAGTCTACAGGGAGAGTACCAGGACTTTGTTCTGGTTTGCAAATTGAGGAGATTTTGAGAGAGAGCTGAAATGTGATTTGAATGTCCTGATATCATTTGGAGATTATGTTTGAAGGACCCTGATATGTAAAAAAACAAAAAAGCAGTGGAATCAGATGCATTTATTGGAACAATACCCGACGTGGCCACGTTTCGCCCTTAGGCTGCGTCAGGGGTACAAACTATCAAAACTATATAAATATATCATATACACTAATAGTGGGATGAGAACCGTTATTCCAAAAATCTAGTTCCACTAATCTGCTACTTCCAACTGAACTGATATGCATTAATGTGTGTGAATGAAATAAGAGTGCCCAGAAAAGAGTACCCTTTGGCCCAGCGGAATTTAGCCCAGCCCTGGCCTACGCCAAGTTCAACATTTTGAACTCTGTTTTTGTACATCCTCCCAGGGTGCCTGACTCGTAGAACTTAGCCAGTGCCTATGTACTGGGTGCAAGGTTACATGAATAAAGCCTTATGGAGCTGCAGCATCAGAGTCCAGCTCCAGTAGAAACAGAAGCCTAAAAATAGCAGGAGAAAGCTACCAAGAAAAAATAAAATATTAACATTACTGTGCAAACAGTTTGAATTCACAGCTGAACCAAGCAGATAGAGAACTGGTGAAATGGAATCGTGATACTATCAAATCCAAACATCCAAACACATTTTATTTATGCTGCATTCTTTTGTAGCCTCTTTACAGTAACACATATATACTATGGTTAGAAAAACAGATAAGCAAAAAATGCATCTTAAATATGCCCTGTCCTCTAGAGTCTAAATTCACCAAAGCTTTTGTATCAATGGGAAAAAGGACCCTAATGGAGCTAGCATTTCCTATCATTGACCCCATAGGCAGCAGAATGGGGTGGGCCACTGGGGCCACAGCCTAACCAATATTCTGCTGAAGATAACATCAGCAACTAGAGGGTTTGAGGGTGGGGCTAGAGATGGATTTGTTTGGATCCTCCTTCCAAAAAGGTGTTCTCCTGTCCCTCCTTCAGCTATCTGCATCAATGGTGTGTGCATAGGGTGGGAGGAGAGAAGCAGGGACAAAAGCCTAAAGTAAGTTATTAAGTGCTTGCTCAGTGGCTCTATGGAATTGCTCTGCACTGCTATGGAAGTGAACCCAGTTAATTAGAGGTCAACCAAATTTCGATTTCAGATTCAGCACTTTCGGAACAAAATCTGGGTTAGGGTTTTGGCCACAAATGCCTGAGCGTTTTCAGCTGAAACTGATCTCGAGGGTCAAATCTACCTCTATTTAGCTTTCCTTCCCCTCTGGATCTGACTTTAGGGTTTACTCTCTAGATAAACATAAACTAAAAACAATCAAATAATGATTTGTCCAAGGAACAGGCAATACTTTCCCAATCTCCAATTTCCACACCCTGGAGTAGCCTAGTGGTTAGTGCAGTGGACTTTGATCCTGGGGAACTGAGTTCGATTCCCAATGCAGTTCCTTGTGACTCTGGGCAAGTCACTTAACCCTCCATTGCCCCTGGTACAAATAAGTACCTGAATATACTTTGTAAACCGCTTTGAATGTAGTTGTAAAAACCACAGAAAGGTGGTATATCAAATCCCATTTCCCTTTCCCTTCCGAAACAAATATCTGATCTAGGGTATGACCACATTCATGAGTAGGCAATTGAACAGTCTGGAAAAGATCACCAGATGCTAAACTTGGCAAAAATCAACCTACTTTTGAGTCCAAAATATCCTCAAATGTAGGTTATAATCACCCAGATCTAAAACATTTGAAGATTTCTTGATTTATCTAGTTCTATGACCATTCTCTATTTCTTAGTTATGTCACAACTAGACTACTGTAATGTTGCTTATGCAGGTCTGCTGAGTTATCTCCTTAAGAAGGGGAAAGGGAAGGGGAAATGGGACTTGATATACTGCCTTTCTGAGGTTTATTTTTGCAACTACATTCAAAGCAGTTTACATATATTCAGGTACTTATTTTGTACCAGGGGCAATGGAGGGTTAAGTGACTTGCCCAGAGTCACAAGGAGCTGCGGTGGGAATCGAACCCAGTTCCCCAGGATCAAAGTCTGCTACACTAACCTCTAGGCTACTCCTCCAGGAATAGAAAACAAAAATGAGGATGTTATAATGCCTTTGTATCCCTCCATGGTGCGACCGCACCTCGAATATTGTGTTCAATTCTGGTCGCCGCATCTCAAAAAAGATATAGTGGAATTAGAAAAGGTGCAGAGAAGGGTGACAAAAATGATATAGGGGATGGGACGACTTCCCTATGAGGAAAGGCTAAAGCGGCTAGGGCTCTTCAGCTTGGAGAAAAGGTGGCTGAGGGGAGATATGATAGAGGTCTATAAAATAATGAGTGGAGTTGAATGGGTAGATGTGAAGCATCTGTTTACGCTTTCCAAAAATACTAGGACTAGGGGGCATGCGATGAAACTACAATGTAGTAAATTTAAAATGAATCGGAGAAAAGTTTTCTTCACTCAACGTGTAATTAAACTCTGGAATTCGTTTCCAGAGAATGTGGTAAAGGTGGTTAGCTTAGCGGAGTTTAAAAAAGGTTTGGACGGCTTCCTAAAGAAAAAGTCCATAGACCATTATTAAATGGACTTTGGGAAAATCCACTATTTCTGGGATAAGCAGTATAGAATGTTTTGTACTTTTTTGGGATCTTGCCAGGTATTTGTGACCTGGATTGGCCACTGTTGGAAACAGGATGCTGGGCTTTATGGACCTTTGGTCTTTCCCAGTATGGCAATACTTATGTACTGTGAACAATGGAGGGGAGCTTGCTACAATCAGGCTTGTGACTGATAAATTGTTGTGGCTGGACACTCACAAGCCCTCTTTGTCATGACCATGGGTTAACTGCTGGACAGAGATACATGGTTGATGATTGGACATGTGTGTCACCTGACCCAGAAAAATGCCACTGCTGGGCAGAAGAGAGAGGGAGGGATTCAACTTGCAGGAGGAAAGAGAAGAAGATTGCCTGGTGTATGGTTCTCTCTCAAAGAAGATAGAGAATATTTTTCCTAAACACCTGTGAGCTGTGATTCCTTGTGTTGAGAGATGAGAAGGTCAAGTTCAGCCACAGCCCGGTGGCTTTTCCAGAGACTAAGTAACCAGCTGTTTAGAATAGAGACTTTGGACTAATACCTGATCTACAAGGGCTCACAGGAAATCTGCTGTTACCTAAATGGAAGAAATCTGTTTCTGCACATTACCTGGACTACTGGAACCTACGGAACCTCAGCGGTGAGCTTGCAGGAATTTTCTTCTTATAGCTCAGGGTAATTAGCTCTGGTTTTTGCCTGCAACTTATTGGTTATAACAGGACCTGTGGTCTTTAGCGTAATTTTGCTGCTAAGTGTATAATCTTCACAGGACAGTATAGCTGTGTTATCACTCATATATATAGTAATCAGTATTTTTGTGTAATCCTGAGCTCATTGGGTACAGGATATTTTGGTAATGTAGAGTTTTGTAACCTGCTTTGCATTTTGCCATATTTTTATTTTTTACATCTATAGTAAATAATATTTTTCCATTTTGGCATTATTCTTCTCATTGGTACAGCCTGTCAGCAGAGTTTAGGGCCACATAAGAGGTACTGGTCATATTCCTAGCAAACGAGTCCAGAGTAATTACTGCATAAGTGATTTTCTGCCCACTTAAGTACTTCTACACCGCCTAGAATGACCCCAAAGGCTGGTGTAAGTGTTCACGCCTAAATTTTAAGCGTGCCTATGCCCAGACTAGTGATTAATTTGCAGGTGGGAGAACACATAGGCTGTATCTGGGCAGAGCACAAGCAGGACGCACATTTACACACATAACTTATAGAATACTATAATACTAAAAGTTACATACATTATCTCCCCAAACTAGGTGCAAGCATTTATACGAGCTCAATGGCTGGCATGAGTGCAGTGGTGTGCTGGAGCCGGCTTGCACCGGCTCGCAAAAGCCGGTTGTTAAATTTTTAAAGCTCTTGCAAGCCGGTTGTTCTGGCAGGCGAGCCGGCTCCCAGGAGTGGCGCAACCTGGCGGTAAGTGAGGTAAGCATGGCAGGAGGGCGCCACAAGCCATGCTTACCTCACCTCCCGCCACTCCTGGGGGGTTTAAATCGTTGATTTACCTCCGTCGCAGCAGCCATAGAGAAAGCCCGTCTCTAGTTTTCCCTTTGTTCCCGTCAGTGTCCCACCTTCTTCTGTCATAATTTCCTCTTTCCGCGAGGGCGGGACACTGACAGGAAATGAAGGGAAGGCTAGAGACGGGCTTTCACTGCGGCTGCTGCGATGGAGGTAAATCAACGATTTAAACTGCCCAGGATGGCAGGAGCAAAAAGAGGGATGTTGGGGGGAGAAGAGGGCAGGCAGGTTGACATTGGAGTGGGAGGGCAGGGGAGAGAGAAGCATCAAAGCCATCGATGGATATGGATGGGCAGGGCCCAGGGAGAGAGGAGAAATTGCTGGACATGGAGGAGAGGGGAGGGCAGGGGAGAGACGACAGCTGCTGGATATGAATGTATGGAGGGGGCAGGGGAGAGAGGAGAATCACTGGGTATGGATGGATGGATGGAGGACAGGGGAGAG
This sequence comes from Microcaecilia unicolor, assembly GCF_901765095.1. Classification (NCBI taxonomy): domain Eukaryota; kingdom Metazoa; phylum Chordata; class Amphibia; order Gymnophiona; family Siphonopidae; genus Microcaecilia; species Microcaecilia unicolor. Next base: position 235,197,401 of record NC_044036.1, read on the forward strand.
AAGAGAATCGAGTATGGATGACTGGAGGGGGGCAGGGGAGAGAAAATCGCTGAGTATGGATGGCTGGGGGGTGCAGGGGAGAGAAGAGAATCACTGGGTATGGATGGCTGGAGGGGGGCAGGGGAGAGAAGAGAATCGCTGGGTATGGATGGCTGGAGGTTGGACAGGGGAGAGAAGAGAATTGCTGGGTATGGATGGCTGGAGGTTGGGCAGGGGAGAGAAGAAAATCGCTGGGTATGGATGGCTGGATGGGGGCAGGGGAGAGAAGAGAATCACTGGGTATGGATGGCTGGAGGGGGCAGGGGAGAGAAGAGAATCACTGGGTATGGATGGCTGGAGGGGGGCAGGGGAGAGAAGAGAATCGCTGGGTGTGGATGGCTGAAGGGGGGGCAGGGGAGAAGAGAATCGCTGGGTATGGATGGCTGGAGGGGGGCAGGGGAGAGGAGAATTGCTGGGTATGGATGCTGGAGGGGGGCAGGGGAGAGAAGAGAATCGCTGGGTATTGATGACTGGAGGGGGGCAGGGGAGAGAAGAGAATCACTGGGTATGGATGGGCTGGAGGGGGGCAGGGGAGAGAGGAGAATCACTGGGCATGGATGGCTGGAGGGGGACAGGGGAGAGAAGAGAATCGCTGGGTATGGATGGCTGGAGGGGGGGGCAGGGGAGAGAAGAGAATTGCTGGGTATGGATGGATGTAGGGGGTTAGGGGAGAGAAGAGAATTGCTGGATATGGATGGATGGAGGGAGGGAAGGGGAGAGGAAAGTTGCTGGACATGGGTGGATGGAGGGGAGGGCAGGGGGAGAGTAAGGTTGCTGGAGATGGGTGGATGGAGGGGAGGGCAGGGGAGAGGAGAGTTGCTGGACTTGGGTGGATGGAGGGGAGGGCAGGGGGAGAGGAGGGTTGCTGGACATGGGTGGTTGGAGGGGAGGGCAGGGGAGAGGAGGGCTGCTGGACATGGATGGAGGAGAGGAAAGGGAGAGAGAAGAAATGCTGGACATGGATGGAGGGGGAGGGAAGAGTGAGGAAGGAGATGAGATGAGGGAAAAGGAAGAGAGGAGAAAAACTGCACATGGATGAAGAAAATAGGCAGAAGCTGGATCCACTGGACAGTCAAGTCTGCGGAGGACCCGGCTTTTACTTTCGCATGTAGGGCAAGAAATGAAGAAGAAGGGCGGAAAGTAAAGATATAAATGGAAAGGAAGTGCTGGAAATGGAGTTAAGAGGACAGATAGCAGCAGAATCAGATACTGGGCCAGCATGATCAGAAAAACAAAGTCACCGAACAACAAAGGGGGGGGGGGGGGGGGGCGCAGAGGTGGACCGTGGAGAGAGCCTGTTGTTAAACATTTACCAGCACACCACTGCATAAGTGCTTATGCCTAAGTGGATATGCACGTATATACCCAGGAAAGTACTGCAATGAGATGCTCTCGGTTATAGAATTACCCCCAGGCACCTTCCTCAGACCTACCAAGCCTCCTGCTTTGGTGGGTCATCTCCTGCACTCCCGCCAAAGTGGAAATTCTCCTGCTGAGCCACTGCCACCATCCTTATTAGCAGCAGCAGCAGTAGCAGCAAAGCAATAAAAGGCAGGCATAGAGCTGTAGTCTTCAGGCATGTGTGGTTGACTCTAACAGTTCCCTGTCCTGGAACAGGGTGTTGATATCAGAGGGAACTGGCAGAGCCGACTGCACATACCTGAAGACCATAGCCCCACACCTGCTTTTTATTGCTTTGCCACCACTGCTGTTTGTTGGGAGAAGTAGTAGTGGCCGCAGAAAACAGACACCACATGGAGAGAGGGAGAGGTGGGAGTTGAATAGAAGAGGGGACGAGAAAAGATGGATAGAAGAGGGGAGATGCTAGATGGTTAGAGACAGAAGAGTGGAAAGATGGGGAGAGAAAGAGGGAACATGCTGGATGGAAAAGGGCAAGAGAGAGAGAAGATGCTGATGGAGACACTGGAAAGATGGGGACAAACAGGGGAGACTGGATGGAAGGAGGGAGAGAAAGAGGGACGACAATGGAAGGATGGGGACAGAAAGGAGATGGTGGATTGTATGGTAGGGAGAAGAAGATAGGAGAAGCTAGATGAAAGGATAGGGAGTGAAAGAGGAGATTCTGGGTGGAAGGATAGGGAGAAAAAGAGGCGATGATAGATAGAATGGTAGGGAGAAAAAGGGGAGACATTAGATATAAAGATGAGGAAAAGGAAGATGCTAGATGAAATGATAGGGAGAGAAGATGCTGGATGGAAGGATAGGGAGAGAGGATATGTTGAATGGAAAAGGGTAGACACAAGGAGGATGTTGGGTAGAAGGAATGGGAGAGAGAGGGTAGATGCTGGATGGCAGGATCAGGTGAGAGGGTAGACGCAGGATGGAAATATGAGGATGAAAGTGGGGAGACACTGGATGGAGAAATGGGGAGAGAAAGAGGAAACACTGGATGAAAGGGTGGGGTGAGAAAGAGGGGAGGTGCTGAATGGAAAGGGGGAGAGGATAGAGTTAGTGAAAGACTGGAGAATAAGAGGAAGGGGCATAGGGGAGATCAAGGGTGAGGAAAAGGTGAAAAGCTGTAGGTAGATGAAGTAAAAAGAGGGAAATTAAAGACTGGATAGTAAGAATGAATTGAATCTGGACAGATAGGCAAAAAAATAAATTGAAGAAAACTGAAAGAAAAAAGAGGAGAGAAAAATGACAAATGGACAGGAAACTTTGGCAAGAGTTAAGAAAAGATGAAGGAAAGCAGAAACTAGCGACTGAGACCAACGCAATTATAAAAAGAAAATTGCTGCACTGCACAAATAGCACAGTAAGGGATGGAGCCATGAGGTAGAGTGGATGAGGCTGAGGCATGTACTAAAATCTCACTCTCAAAAATATAGGCGGATTAATTGCAGGCCTCAATTTAGAATCCTAACTTATAGGCTCTTAGATTTATTTTAAATTTTAGCTGCAAACTTTGCTGTTGATATTCAAAAGATCTTATACGATTAAAGTTTAGCTAGGCATCTGGATGTCCAGCCATTTGTTAAAAAAGAGGAGGGTTGAAAAGTGTTCAGGGATGCTAAACAGATAATAGCAGGGACAAAAAATGTTGGTTCATTTCATGTTTTTCTCAATTTTCTGACTTTTTTTTTCACTTTTTCATACATTTGTTTTACTACCAAAAAATGTTTAATGGACATTAGAACTGTGTTTAAAAAAAACCTTTTTATTTATGAAAATTTCAAATTACATCCAAGCAAATAAATTGCAAGGAAAAAACTATCACACTTGTGTCAGTTTTTTCAGAAATAAGAAATATCACTCAAGTCCTCAATTTTGGATCCAAGAGTACATATCTAGAAGAGAGCAAACAAGCAAAATTTAAAAGAAATTAGACCTAAAGTGCTAAAGGTTACATCAACACATTCAAAGAGCCTATGGAATAGTCACCTGGCTACCCACTATATGCTTTGCCACTAAGAAGGCCGGAAGATGAGAAGGTTCAAAGAAAACAAATTTTGTAGATTGGTACCTGACCACACCTTTACAGGGATATCTAAGAAAAAAGGTAGTAGCACCAATCTGGATCACACCTGGTTTCAGCAGTAAAACCTGCTTTCACCTCTGGTTTTAGCAGTAAAAACTGCTTTCAGCTCCTTTTGAGTGTCCCTGGAATCATCTGGAAAGATTCGTACCTTAAGGCCTAAAAAGGTCTTGACCTTATTTTTAAAGAACATTTTTAATAACCAATTCTTGTTAGGATATAACACAAATGTTGCCACCAATGTAGAAGCTGTTGCCAGTTCTTCATCTGATAACTCTAGCACAACAGACACATCAAGAGGATCCTCAATTTGGTCAACATAGTCACATCTCCCTGAAGTAGTAGAAGGCAAGTAGTATATTTGAGAGAAAGGGGGTAAATCTCTTTCAGGTATCTCCTGAGCATATCTCTAGGTGTCACAGTTTCCAAGGAAAATTTAGAAAACGCAAGACATTAGACCTAATCGAGGGGGTCTTTTACTAAGGCGCATTCACGTTTTGCACGTGCTAAAATTGTGGGTGCGCTAAATGTTAGAGATGCCAATGCATTCCTATGGGCGTCTCTAACGTTTAGCGTGCTCACAATTTTAGCACATGCTAAAAACGTGAGCACACCTTAGTAAAAGATGGCCATAATGGAGATGGAGGAGTAGCCTAGTGGTTAGGGTGGTGGACTTTGGTCCTGAGGAACTGAGTTCAATTCCCACTTCAGGCACAGGCAGCTCCTTGTGACTCTGGGCAAGTCACTTAGCCCTCCATTGCCCCATGTAAGCCACATTGAGCCTGCCATGAGTGGGAAAGTGCAGGGTACAAATGTAACAAAAAAAAAAGTTTCCAAAATCTTTAATCAGGGCCACTTGGGCCTTCCGAGTCTCATCAAAATCTTTTTCCAACTTCAAAACTCGATTAGACAAAGTTTTTAGATGCACCACATTCTTTTCAGTCTTTAATTCAGCCTCAGATACTCTCTTTTCCAAAAGTAAGATTTGGGAGCACAAAGCCTTACCCGAATCTGCAATTAGTGTCCAGAGACTGTCCAAGGTAACCTCGGATGGCTTCACCCATTGAAAAGTAATTTGTGGTATCGGTACCTTTAAAACCGAAGAAACTCCCATGGTCACATTTCGAGTGAATCCTTCCCGATAGAAGTTGACACCAGCACCATCTGTCCTGAAGGGATTAAAGATGTTAAAACTGCCACCTCCATCATAGCTGCTGGATTGAGTGGGAGCCTCACACAGAACAGCATCTACTACACTTCCTGCTTCTGATGCCAATGGTCTCAGCAGCAGTGAACTACTGCTGCCCAGCTGGGGAGGAGGGGCTCTATATGATCAGGGCTGAGTGCAGTATCGAGCCCAGGAGCCACCACGAGCTCCCCTCTTTGTCCAGGCGTTTCAAACAGTCTGCCCCACAGGTGATTCGGTCTCTCTCTCTCCTGCCCACCCACATGCATGTCATATGGTCTCTCAAACCTCACCCCCCCCCCCCCCGGCTTACCTTTTAAATATTAGATCTTTACCAGCAGTGAGCAGCAACTGACACACACTGCTCGCGCCAGCCACACAGCCTTCCCTCTGATGCACCTTCCTGTTTCTGCATAGGCTGGAGTACATCAGAGGGAAGACTGTGGGGCTGGTATGAGCAGTGTGTATCAGTCGGGGACCTCTTATCAAGCTGCGGTAAAAATGGTCCTGTGCTAACGGCGGCAGCTGTTTATGCCACGTGTCGAGGCCCTGCTTAACGCAGCGGGCAAAAGTACAAAAAAAGAAAAGGCTGTACGGTAAGTTCACACTTGCCACCTAGCTATTTCGGGGGAGCACTTACCGCTACCCATTGAGGTGGCGATAAGGGATCCTATTCCAACCCAGTGGTAACGGGCAGCTCATGGCACTGCCCGATTACCACCGAGTAACTCCTGAACTAGAAAATCAGACCTGATTTTCTGTAGTGCCAGAAATGGTGCGCACTGGGGGCGGAACTACCACTAGTGCCCATGTTAGGCCTGCGGTAGTTCCAGTTTGGCACGTGGCAACTAAAGGTCTGTTTACTAAAATTAAGTAAACCTTTGCATTTACCAGTTGTTAAATGCAAAAGTTAACATGCAGGAAGTGAACAAGGTGTGTGCTTAGGCCTCTAAGTTTGACAGAAGCAGTTCCTAAACGTAGGAACTTGGCTTATTTATTCATGTATTTTAATATTGGTCTCTAAATTAACTTGCACCTAGGTCATCCACTTCCATTTTCATTTCCATGCAAAGAATGCACTCCTTCCAGGTTATTACATTCCCAAAATCAGGGTCCTCTCTTTCCGTCCCTTCAGTATGGTGCATTCTCAAGTTTCTGTGACTAGAAATTGCATTTGGTCTGTAGCAGGTGGTGGCCTGTGGAATGGTCGACCTGTGGAATGGCTGACTCATGGGATCTGAGAAACTGTACTGACTTAAGAGAGCTTAAATAGAATGAAAACTCTGGACTAAATGTTTTAAGTGGTTGCTGGTTTGGCCATCATAGCTTTTGTTTATTAAGAAATAACGTTTTTTGTTGTGAATTCATTTTGATGCTAACTTTTAAATTCTGATGGTGTTATTTATAGACTACTCAGAATTTTAAGATGAGTAGTATAAACTGTTTTAATGTTTAAACTTATTTCTTAAACAATTAAATTGATCATGTTTTCCCTCTCAAGAGATTCTTGATGATGTATTAAATTGCATATAAGTAAAAAGTTTAAAAATGAAATTCACCTTATGACATGGAAAATACATATCGGTCATAAATGTTTCGAAGTCTCAAACCGGGAGGAGTTGGTGGTATGTGAATTGAATCCACTGAGAAGAACAGTCGAGTAAGAAGGGAAACCAGGCCTCACTTGTCTCTTTTCTCTAGCACTGATCACTGAAGTTCTTGCAGGAAATAAATTGCTAGTCCTCTACTTCAGCTGACCTACCTGGGAGAGCCGAAAGCTGTGAGAAAGGCAAATATTTACTCATATTTTAGCTTGGATTCCAGCCAAAGGAATTGAGCTGTTTGTCACAGCTCATCTCCCTTACCCTTATCAATCCTTTTTACAGAGGTACCTTAGGCTTCTAAACTCAAGTAAACTTTAAATAAGTAGGTCATAGTGCGTGCAGAGAGCTAATAGATTATAGTGATTGTGTGGGTACGCTTTTACCTCTCTGTGGTAGCTATGTATGATTCATTGCAAGTTCTCAAACTAAACCAGTGGTTCCCAAACCTGGCCCTAGAGGCACCACAGCCAGTCAAGTTTTCAGGATATCTACAATGAGAGAGATTTGCATGCAGTGGAGGTGGTGCATGCAAATCTCTCTCCTGAATATTCATTATGGGTATCCTGAAAACCTGACTGTCTGGGGTGCCTCCAGGACTAGATTTGGGAACTAGTGCACTAAACCTTTTTTTTTTTTTAAGAGACGTGGAGGGGCATAATCAAACGGGGAACCCACGTTTTGCTGAGGACGAAAGGGGCAGGGAAACCCATATTATCGAAACAAGATGGGCGTCCATCTTTCGTTTCGATAATACGGTCGGGGATGCCCAAATCTTAACATTGAGGTCAACCTTAGTGATGGCCGTCCTTAGAGATGGTCGTCCCCGGTTTTCAGTGATAATGGAACCCGAGGACGCCCATCTCAGAAATGACCAAATTCAAGCCATTTGGTCATGGGAGGAGCCAGCATTTGTAGTGCACTGGTCCCCCTGACATGCCAGGACACCAACCGAGCACCCTAGGGGGCACTGCAGTGGACGTCACAAATTGCTCCCAGGTGCATAGCTCCCTTACCTTGGGTACTGAGCACCCCAAAACCCACTCCCCACAACTGTACAACACTACCATAGCCCTAAGGGGTGAAGGGGGGCACCTACATGTGGGTACAGTGGGTTTTGTAGGGCTTGCTGTTTCCTCCACAAACATAATAGGTGGGGGGGGGGTATGGGCCTGGGTCGCCTGTCTGAAGTGCACTGCAGTACCTACTAAAACTGCTCCAGGGACCTACATACTGCTGTCAGGGAGCTGGGTATGACATTTGAGGCTGGCATAGAGGCTGGCAAAAAATATTTTTACAGGTTTTTTTTAGGGTGGGAGGGGGTTAGTGACCACTGGGGGAGTAAGGGGAGGTCATCCCTGATTCCCTCCGGTGGTCATCTGGTCAGTTCGGGCACCTTTTTGAGGCTTGGTCGCAAGAAAAAATGGACCAAGTAAAGTCGGCCAAATGCTCGTCAGGGACGCCCTTCTTTTTTCCATTATCGGCCGAGGACGCCTATGTGTTAAGCACGCCCCAGTCCCATATTTGCTTTGCTTCCGACATGCCCCCATGAACTTTGGTCGTCCCCGCGATGGAAAGCAGTTGAGGACGCAGCTCCTCAGTACCTCTCCATGCTCATCTCTCCCTACATTCCTCCCAGGGAACTCCGTTCACTGGGTAAATCTCTCTTATCTGCACCAGTGGCGTAGCCAAGGGTGGGCTGGGGTGGGCCCAGGCCCACCCACTTTAGGTTCAGGCCCACCAAGTAGCAGCACACCTATAATGTGGCTTGCAGGGACCCCAAGCCCCACCAGCCAAAAACTCCCAACAACTGTTTGCTGCCAGTGAAAATCTGCTATTTAAAAGATATACGGGGGAGAGGTGATGTTTGAAAGACTATATGGCATGCAGGCAAGAGAGGGAGAAACCAAATCACTTGTAGGACAAGGTGGAGTTCTGCCCACCCACCTTGGGTCCAGGCCCACCCAAACTTGGGTGTCTGGCTACGCCCCTGATCTGCACCCTTCTCCTCCACCGCTAACTCCAGACTCCGTTCCTTTTATCTTGCTGCACCATATGCCTGGAATAGACTTCCTGAGCCGGTACGTCAAGCTCCATCTCTGGCCGTCTTCAAATCTAAGCTAAAAGCCCACCATTTTGATGCTGCTTTTAATTCCTAACTTCACTTGTTCAGAACCCCTCATTTTATCATCCTCTCTTATCTCTTGTTTGTCCTGTTTGTCTGTCCTAATTAAATTGTAAGCTCTGTGAGCAGGGACTATCTGTTCATGTTCAAGTGTACAGCGCTGCGTATGTCTAGTAGCGCTATAGAAATGATAAGTAGTAGTAGTAGAGGACGCCCAAAATCGGCTTTCGATTATGCCGATTTGGGCGACCCTAGGAGAAGGACACCCATCTCCCAATTTGTGTCGAAAGATGGGTGCCCTCCTCTTTTTTTTTTTGTTACATTTGTACCCCGCGCTTTCCCACTCATGGCAGGCTCAATGCGGCTTACATATATACAGGTACTTATTTGTACCTGGGGCAATGGAGGGTTAGGTGACTTGCCCAGAGTCACAAGGAGCTGCCTGTGCCTGAAGTGGGAATCGAGCTCAGTTCCCCAGTTCCCCAGGACCAGAGTCCACCACCCTAACCACTAGGCCACTCCTCCACTAAGCCTGATAATATCTTTCAGATTAAAGGGATATTTCTACAAGGAATTTCCATCCTGTATGTGCATCAGTTTAGCATATGGGGACTGGCTTGGGGAAGGGAAGTGTTAGCATTTATGTACATACTTTATAAAATATGTACATACAAAATTTTATTTTTTTTAATATATTGCCTATAACCTGTAGGTATTTTTATGTTCTTGGAGGGCTCAAAATCTGAATTTTTACCTGAGGCAATGGAGGGATAAGTGTTTTCTCCAAGATCACAAGGAGATGGCCATAATTCTCACAAGTGGATAACGCAACCCATGTTGCCCATTCCAGAGCTTGTAATAAGCTTAAAAGAACTTTCTGGAGCATGAGCCACAGTCCACAGCACAGGGCTGTGCCAACACGGTAAGCGCGGTAAGCGCTGCAGGGGGGGCGCCTGCCTTCAAGGGCGCCGCCGCACCGTCACGTGTTTTTAAAAAAACAACCTTACTCCTCCGCTCCCCTCCATCCCCGATTCGACGCTTTAAATTTACCTTCCTCCGACGTCTGCGCAGCGTCAGTGAAAGCGCTGCCTGTCTGACGTCTCTCCACCAGCCCAGCCTTCCCTTCGCTCGTTGGTTCCTTCTGTGTCCCGCTTCTTCTGACGTCATTTCCTTGAGGGCGGGACACACAGAGGGAACGAACGAGCGAGGGGAAGGCTGGGCTGATGGAGAGACGTCAGACAGGCAGCGCTTTCACTGACGCTGCGTAGACGTCAGAGGGAGGTAAATTTAAAGTGCCGAATCAGGGATGGAGGGGAGTGGAGAAGTAAGGTTGTTTTTTTTTTAATACAACGCGACGGTGCGCAGATGTCAGAGGGAGGTAAATTTAAAAGTCCGGAGGGGGGGGGGGGGGGGCGCCAACTGATGGTCTGCAGGGGGGGCGCCAGAGACCCTAGGCATGGCCCTGCCACAGCACATGCATGAGTCCCTTCCTCCCCACCATGAAAGCGTGATTCCAGCAGTTCTTCTTTTACCGCAGTGAGGACAGGAAGTAATTTTTTTCTTGTTTCTCACAGCTCATTCTTGTAGAGCTTTTTTGAGTGCTTTCAGCTAGTTTTTTAGCTGTTTTTGGCTTGTTGTTTTTCTCTTGTTCTTGGGTCTCTTCTTCCCCTCCCTTTATTGTGTTTAGTGAATTTGCCTACTCTTAAGTTTCCTTATTTTTTCTGTGTCATTAGGCTACTTTTAAGCCTTGACTCCAATTTGGTTCTCCCTCTGTTTTTCTCTGGCACCATCGAGTCATTTGATTTGGCCATGGAAGTGTTTCCTTCCATGTCCACGAAAGTTTCCAATGGCTTTAAGGCTCTGTACCCAGTGTACAGACAACCATTCTTGGTGTCTTCAGTGTCTGGGGCCTGACCATAGCCCTTCCAACTGTGCCCTGTGTCTTTGTATGAAGAAAAGGACCCAGTTGGCCAGAAAAGCTCAGCGTGAGAAGCTTTTTAGAGCCTGGTCCAAATCCTCGACATTGGCATTGATAGCATCGGTGTTGGGTATTGCATCGCCGTCGGGGCATTGGTACATATGGTCGCTAGACATGTTGACACTGGGATCAGTTCTGCACCGAGTGGGTCTCCTCCTGCCTCAATTCTGACTGCTGTGCAGGGCCCTTGGGACCAACCTGGGCTGGACCCGACCCTAAGGTGGCGTGACGATTCAACTTCATCTTTGGCACAGAGGAGCCTTGATGACCGGCTTTGGGCAAAGGCCAAGAAGCATCAGCATCAGTCCCCCTCGAAGCACAGTGCTGGGAGCTCCGAGGTGCCAAGGTGTTTGGCACCCAAGAAGCATATGCACCAGGAGGACCGCTCCCACTCCATAAAAGAGGTGCCAGAGTGGAGGTCTCCGAGCAATCAGAACTATCCTCCCATCTTGACCTTAGCAGTTATGCAGGCTGTCTCTGAGCTGATGCCCCAGCCTTTCCCAGTGTTGGCCCTCAATGAGCTTTCTTTATACAACAGAGTGCAGTAGTGTTAAGGGTGCTTGCGCCAGCCTCTGACTTAGAACTGGTGGTTCAGCAGAGGTTGGCAGATGTCCCATGCTGGGGAGATAGCCTGTTTGGAGAGAAGGTTGAGGAAGTTGCTGACCAAATCAAGAAATACACTGATACCATCCATTTTCTCTTCTGCCGGGCGCCTTCTGCATCTGCTTTCTCCTCTAGGAGGTATTTTGGCAAGTTGAGGAAGGGTGCGTACTGCTCGCAGAGTTGTAGGTAAGCTATATCCTCTTGCCTGCCTCAGCAGGCTCAACCCCAGCATACTTGTTCACGTCAACAGTGTGCGCCTAAGGCTCCAGTACCTCTAGTCAAAGCAAGAGGCGAGGTTTTGACTGGCTACAGCAGAGCATAGCCGCAGTACCAGTAACCATCCCGGACGACTTCCCAGTTGGGGGTAGGCTGAAGTTTTTTCACGAAAGGTGGCTCCTTGTAATCACCGACCGGTGGGTTCTTCAAATAGTCCTTCTCGATTATGTCTTGCATTAGCGACAAAGACCACCAAATTGCCCACTGAGAACTCATTACTTCAGCTTTCAGCATGAGCAGGTACTTGCAGAAGAAATCTCAGCCTTTCTGAATGCCCATGTGGCCGAGCCTGTTCCACCAGGGGAGAAAGGGCGGGGATTCTATTCCAGGTACTTCCATGTGCAAAAGAAGACAGGAGGGTTGTATACCATCATTGACCTAAGGGCCCTGAACAAATTCCTGTTCAAAGAAAAGTTCAGGATGGTTTCCCTGGGCACCCCTCTCCCCATGATTCAAGAAAATGATTGTTGCTCTCTGGACTTAAAGGATGCTTACACTCGCATCCCGATACTTCCAGTTCACAGGAATTATCTATGATTTTGGCTGGGAACACAGCGCTTCCAGTACCGCATGTTACCTTTTGGCCTTGCATCAGCTCCCAGGGTATTTACCAAATGTCTATCGATAGTTGCAGCATCACTATGCAGACTGGGAGTTCATGTGTTCCCTTATCTGGACGATTGGCTGGTGAACAACACGTCACAGGATGGTGTTCGGTAGTCTATGTGGAGGACTATTCAGGTGCTCGAGCTACTAGGGTTCGTTTCAAACTACCCTAAGTCCCATCTACACCCTGTAGAGCGATTGGAATTCATTGGAGCTCTGCTCAATACGTCGCTGTCGTCATACCTCTCCTACTCTCCTCCGTACTCTCCTACTCCTTCTCCTGCTCTCTGCTGGTGACATTAATTCCAATCCTGGTCCCCCACATCAGCCCTCATCCTATTCGTGTAGGTCTTACTGTGATACCTCCAATCTTATTTCTATTCCTCTTCACCCCCCTTCTTCTCTACCCTTCTCTTGTGCTCTATGGAATGCACGCTCTGTCTGCAACAAACTCTCCTACATCCATGACCTCTTTATCTCTCATAACCTTCATCTGCTTGCCCTAACTGAAACCTGGCTTCACCCTGATGTCACAACTGTCAGGAATGGTGAGCCCTTGGGCCACTACCGATAACCGGCAGTGGCAGGAGAACCACCCAAACACCAGAGACAAGGCAGAATTCTGACAGAAACAGCTAGACTTCACCTGTACTTGACCGCTCTTCCCCAGGAGTTGAGCCCCTGGGTGCAGGCGGCCGGCAGGACTTACTGGACAGGACAGGAACTGGATACCAACTAGGCTGAACAGGGACTGAGGGTCAGAGGGGAAAGGAATATACATGGGCAGCAAGGCAAGTGAGCAGGAACCAGGGCCAACCGCAGACAGCAGAACAAGCCAGGTCTTGGGCAGGCAGCAGACAGTAGAATAAAACAGGAGACAAGCCGGGTCTTTGGCAGGCAGCAGACAGTAGAATAAACCAGGAGACAAGCAGGGTCAAAGCTGAAACCGGAAATAGCACAGAAGCACTGCAACAAACTCTCACTGAAGGAAACTCTTCTAAGGACCTCTGTTGCAAGGCAAAGCAGAAAGTTTCCATGTGGTTAATAAAGGCAACATACAAGGGAGTTCACCAGGCAAGGGTGCTGCTAAGTTCCAAAAAATCCCCAAGACAAACTGGACGACTGAAAAATTCGGACTGGACCTGAATATCTTCTGGAACATGGAAAACAGCAAGTAGTCAGTCCTTAGCAGCCACCCTGTGTAGCCACCAGGTGGCGAGATGAATGAGAGCATGAAACATGGGCTAAATCGTAACACCCTGAAGACTCTGCTTCAATTGCGGCCCTATGTCATGGAGGTTATCTCTTCTCCCATACTCCTCGCTCGGTTGGCCGTGGAGGCGGTGTTGGACTACTACTCTCACCCTCCTGTAAATTTCAACCCATTCTTCCACCTCAATCTCACTGCTTTTCTTCCTTTGAAGTCCACTCGATCCGTCTATTCGCTCCTCTACCTCTCTGGGTAGCAGTCATTTATCGACCCCCTGCTAAATCCCCCTCTTCCTTTCTCACTGACTTTGATGCCTGGCTCTCCTCCTTTCTTGAACCTTCATCTCCTTCCCTCATTCTTGGGGATTTTAACTTTCATGCTAATGACCCCTCTGACTCTTATGTTTCTAAATTCCTTGCCTTAACATCCTCCTTCAATCTTCAACTGTGCTCCGTCGCCCCTACTCACCAAAATGGCCACTGTCTTGATCTTGTACTCTTCTCCAACTGCTCACCCTCCAATTTCCTTGCCTCAACTCTCCCCCTATCTGACCATCATCTTATAATTTTCACACTTCAACACCCTCTTCCCCAGTCCCGTCCTATTCTAACCAACATATTTAGGAATCTACAGGCTATTAACCCTTCTACCCTGTCCTCCAGTATCTCAAATCTTTTCTCCACTGCTATGTCAACCAAGTCCGTCAATGAGGCTGTCTCTTCCTATCATACTATTCTGTCATCTGCTCTGGACACTCTCGCTCCTCTCGTGTCTCGTCCCATTAAACGTACCAAACCCCAACCTTGGCTGACCCCTACTATCCGCTACCTATGCTCTTGTGCCCGCTTTGCTGAATGCCTTTGGCTTAAATCTCGTGCCCTTGCTGACTTCATTCACTTCAAATTCTTGCTGACCTCCTTCCAATCTGCTCTCCAACTTGCCAAACAGGACTATTACATCCAATTGACTAACTCTATTGGTTCAAACCCTAGACGTCTCTTTGTCACGCTAAACTCTCTCCTCAAAATGCCTTCTCCTCCTACTCCCCCTTCACTTTCTCCCCAGACTCTGGCTGATTACTTTCATGATAAGGTTCACAAGATTAAACTTGAATTCACAACCAGCTCTCCTCCACCCCTTCTTCCTTAGTCCACTCTCTCAACCCTCTTACCCCTACCTCCTTTTCCAAAATCACTGAAGAAACCTACTTCTGTCATCCTCAAAACTAACCACCTGCTCCACTGACCCTATTCCCACTCATCTACTCAACACTATCTCTCCTGCTGTCACCCCTTTCATCTGTCATATCCTCAATCTGTCAGTTTCCACTGCGACTGTCCCTGATGCCTTCAAATATGCCGTAGTCACCCCACTCCTCAAAAAACCTTCTCTGGATCCTACTTCTCCTTCCAACTATTGCCCCATCTCCCTCCTCCCTTTTTTATCCAAGATACTAGAACGTGCTGTCCACCGTCGCTGCCTCGACTTTCTTTCTTCTCAACCTATTCTTGATCCACTCCAATCTGGCTTTCGTCCCCTTCATTCAGCTGAAACAGCACTTACTAAAGTCTCTAGTGATCTATTCCTGGCTAAATCCAAAGGGCTCTATTCTATCCTCCTCCTTCTCGATCTTTCTGCTGCTTTTGATACTGTTGATCACAGCCTACTCCTTGACACGCTGTCCTCACTTGGATTTCAGAATTCTGCTCTCTCATGGTTTTCTTCTTATCTCTCACAGCGTACTTTTAGTGTATACGCTGGTGGATCCTCCTCTTCCTCTATCCCGCTGTCAGTGGGTGTACCTCAAGGATCCGTCCTAGGACCTCTCCTTTTCTCCATCTATACTTCCTCCCTTGGTGCTCTGATCTCTTCCCATGGTTTTAGTATCACCTTTACGCTGGTGACTCCCAGATCTACCTCTCCACACCAGAAATCTCGGCAGAAATCCAGTCCAAGGTATCTGCCTGCCTCTCTGACATTGCTACCTGGATGTCTCACCGTCACCTGAAGCTCAATATGTCCAAAACTGAGCTCCTTATCTTCCCACCTAAACCAGCCTCTCCCCTTCCCCCATTCTCTATTTCTGTAGACAACACGCTCATTCTTCCTGTCTCATCTGCTCGTAACCTTGGGGTCATCTTCGACTCCTCCCTCTCCTTCTCTGCACATATTCAACAGATTGCTAAGACCTGTCGTTTCTTCCTTTATAATTTCACCAAAATTTGCCCTTTACTTTCTGAACACGCCATCAGAACCCTCATCCACACTCTCATCACCTCTCGCTTAGATTACTGCAACTTTCTTCTCACAGGTCTTCCACTCAGCCACCTCTCTTCTCTTCAATCTGTTCAAAATTCTGCTGCACGACTAATATTTTGCCAAAGTCATTATGCCCTTATCAGCCCTCTCCTGAAGTCACTTCACTGGCTCCCTATCCGTTTCCTTATAAAATTCAAGCTCCTCTTATTGACTTATAAGTGCATTCACTCTGCAGCCCCTCACTACCTCTCCACCCTCATCTCTCCCTACACTCCTTCCCAGGAACTCCCTTCACTAGGCAAATCTCTCCTAATTGCACCCTTCATCGCTAACTCCAGACTCCGTTCCTTTTATCTCGCCGCACCTTATGCCTGGAATAGGCTTCCTGAGCCGTTACGTCTAGCTCCATCCCTGGCCGCTTTCAAATCCGGGCTAAAGGCCTACCTGTTTGATGCTGCTTTTGACTCCTAACTTGTCACTTGCTCGTAACCTTTATCTTGTTTTCCTCTCTTCAATAGTCCCTTCCCTATGTTTCCTTCTGTCTGTCCTACCCTTATCCTTATTGGTCCTGTCGGTCTGTCCTGATTTAGATTGTAAGCTCTTTTGAGCAGGAACTGTCTTTTCTTCATGTTCAATTGTGAAGTGCTGCGTATGACTGGTAGTGCTATAGAAATGATTTATAGTAGTAGTAGTAGCCTTTCTCCTGGAGCAGAGATGCTCTAGTCGCACTGGCTTCTCGGATCTGATCCTCTCAGCAGGTCATGGCTCAGCAGACGTTGAGGTTGTTGGGCCACATGGCATTCAGTTTGTGAAGCCCATGACACGTCTTCACATGAGAATTATTGTTATTTATTATTATTATTGTTATTTATTTGGATTTTGCTCACAACTTTTTCAGTAGTAGCTTAAGGTGAGTTATATTCAGGTACACTGGATATTTCAGAATCTTAAGTTTGTACCTGAGGCAATGTGGAGGGTTAAGTGACTTGCCCAAGATCACAAGGAGCAGCAGTGGGATTTGAACTGGCCACCTCTGGATTTCAAGGCCACTCCTCCACTCCAGAATTTCCCAGTGGACCCTAGCTTCAGTGATACCAAGGCATGGGGAATCTGGAAGATGTCATCAGAGTGTCACCAGAGCTGGCTCGCTCCATGTTGTGGTGGACCATTCAATCCAATTTGACTCTAGGATTTCCATTTCAAATTCCTCAGCCACACAAAGTGCTGACAACAGATGCATCCCACCTGGGGTGGGGTGGGGTGCTCATGTCAATGGACTTCACACTCAAGGTGCTTGGTTCACTCAGGAAATCAATCTCCAGATCAATCTCCTGGAGCTTCGGGTGATTTGGAACGCTCGAAAGGCTTTCAGAGACAGGTTGTCTCACTAAATTTTACTCATTCAAATGGACAATCGGATTGCGATATATTATGCCAACAAGCAAGGGGACACCGGATCACGTCCTCTGTGTTAGGAGGCCGTTCGGATGTGGCATTGGGTTGTCCGACATGGTATTCTCCTTTGCACCATGTATCTGGCAGGCAAAAACAGCCTGGATAACAGACTGAGCAGGGTCATGCAACCACTCGCGTGATCTCTCAACATTGGTGTGGCACGAGAGATCTTCTGAGTGTGGGGCACCCCCTTGGTGGATCTCTTTGCTACTCACGTTAATCAAAAGTCCTTCAGTTATGTTCTAGGCTCCAGGCACACAACAGACTAGCATCAGATGAGGTCTTCTGTATGCATATCCTCTCATACTCCTCATGGGGAAGACTTTGCCCATCCAAATCTATTCAGAAACGATCAGGGCACAGACTGTAGAAGTCTGCCCAGTACTGGTGTTGCCACCTAATCTCCACTATGCTTCTTTAGATCCATTCTTCTGAACAGGATTCCTTTGTGTTTATCCCACATATTTTTGAATTCCATCACTGTTTGCATCTCCACCACCACCTTAGGTATCTACCACTCTCTCACCCTTCAATGTCAATTCATGTCCTCTAGTTCTACCATCTTCCTGTTTCTGGAAAAGGTTTGTTTATGGATTAATACCTTTCAAATATTTGAACATCTGTATAATATCACCTCTGTTTCTCCTTTCCTCCAGGGTATACATCTTCAGGTCATTTGCTTGTACATCTTGCTACACAAACCCTATACCATTTTCATTGCTTTTCTTTGAACTAGGACCCGCAGGGCCTGCTAGAGGCTATCTGTTATTGCTGTGGTACAGAGTTCAACTTTTAAATCTAGGGGGAAAAGAGTATGGAGATTAGATGATAAAGTTTGCTTTTTTATATTTTTATTCTGCCTATCACTAACCTACAATTCCTCCTTTAAACCCCAATCTTTAAATTCCCAAAGCACAAAGCAAAATAATGTTCACTTTTCAGAGAAATGTCCTCTTTTCTCAGAACCAATCAGAAAGAAAGTTAAGTGGGACCTTTCCTCTTTATATAGTTTTGAATCTAAGGGGACTGCTTCAAACAGACCCTTTCAAGCTAACTCAGTAATCAGATTGCCCTTAATAACCTCTGCAAATATTCTACTTCCTCACATCATAATTACCACCTAATTCAGGTCAGTAGCAGTGCTACCTCTCCTCATTTAGGCTTGTTAAACAGTTCCTAATTTTGTCCAGATTAGATTATTGTTATGTCATTTTTACTGGGTGTACTAAAACGTCTTTGAGACGATTACAAATGGTGCAGAATACTGTAATAAGGTTGTTTTTTTCTTTGAGTAGATTTGATTCTTTAACATTTTTCACGCTCCCATTCAAGGCAAGGGTCCAATTTAAATTGGGGGGGGGGGGGGGGGTCATGGTTTTTAAAATACTATATGGTGAGGCTCCACCTTATATGATGGATTTGGTTAATCAGCTCTTAGGACAAATATCAGGTTGTTTATATGGTCAGGTTTTGTTATGCTATTCCACAGCAAAGAAGGTTTAGTTTTGTTAAATTCTTGTCCTCATTTTTTTCATATCAAGCTGGGTCTATGTGGAATTCCCTGCCTCTAGAAATTAGAAGGATTAGAAATTACTATGTTTTTAGAAGTTTGTTGAAGACCTTTTTATTTCGGAAATACAATACCTGGTTCTACCTAAGATTTGGTTGATTGATGGTTCTGTGTATTGATGTATTTTTTCCTGTTATTTAGTTAATAATTTGAATGATTGGTTCAATTATTGTTATTATATTGTTACAGTGAAATTTTAAAGGTATTTGTGGGCTATAATTCCTGTATAATGTTGCTGCCAAGTATTCCCCAAATTTCCAGCTTTCTCCTTGTACTTAGAATCATTCATTATAACACATTTTTCATCCCCTGTAGCTTTAACTTTAGCCTCCAAGTCTCCCACTCGCTTGTCCATCTGTCCCAAACCACTTTTAACAGACACAGTCTTCCTAGATGGAGATGACAATTGTTGAAAAAGTAACATATTTTGTCCTGTAAGGGATTTTTCCAGTCCTGCTAAAGCCTTCCAAATATTTTCTAAGGAAATTGTTTCAGGCTTAACCAAAAATGTCTGAAAAACCTTTAAAAAAAAAAACTACCTGAGTCTGCTACTACCTCTTTAGGAAATCTGGGGGCAAGCATGCCTCCTTGAACTATCCTTCCACTGCATGTGACTCAGCACCTCTGTGGTCAGCCAGCTTCAGGGCTCCTCCACTCTGCTGAAAATCCTACAGTTTCATCTCTGTGGTAATGTTTCTTGTTTTTTTTTTTCTTTTCACTAATTCATCAGAGTCTTGAAATGGGTCAAGTACCAGGAGCAGTTCTACCTTTTGATAAGAACTGCTGGAGACCTCTTGCTTTGAATATCTGTGCAAGAGTGGAGGCACTGTCTTTGGCCGGGTTCGGATGGCAAGGGTGTTTGGCAGGCACTGAGGCAGCCTACTTCCTAAGACGTAATCGGGGATCCTTCCCCATATCAAAAGGAAGATGCATTGTGGTTTGCAGCTGCAGGGCATGGCTGAAATGGCATGCCCAAAGGGGCACACCTTGCCACCTAGGAGCCCCTTGGAATCCCGAGGAGTTAAGTTTAACTTATATCGCAATATGGGTAAGCGTAAAAGGTCTGTCCAGCTTAAGGTAGACAAATATTTTGTATCAACAGCTTGAAGAGATGGCACTGGAATTCAGGTACTGTCTCCAAATGAGATTTCTCTCAGTCCTCCAGAAAGAACTCCACCCCTTCTTTCTGTTCCTGAGATAGGGCTTTCCCAGGAGGTTTCCTGTTCATCTGGGCAACCTATTGAGGATTCTGCTGGAGAATTGGCATTAACTTTTAGTAATATTCCTGAGAAGATTAAGATGGTTATTCCTCAAATGGAGGTTTTCCCGGAGGACAAGAAAGTGACTTTTAAAGATCTTTGTATTTTAAATTCTCAAACGGAGGGGATGTTGAAATCTGTTATAATTCAGACTGCTCTTTTTTTCTGAACAAGTAGTACAGAAATTTGAAAATATGGATTCTAATTTAGTCTTAGATAAACAAGTTTCTGGTATACAGCATCAGGTTGTTACAAGTCACTTCAGCTTCTTTTTTAAAAGATTTCCTTTTAGTACATTCTAAATTTGAAATGGTAGAGAATACTAGAAGGGCTTGTAACTTGAGGCTTTTGAATTTTCCATCTACTTATTTATTATTTCTGGAAATATTATTTCAAAAATATCTAAGGAGATATTAAGGTTTGCTGATTCAGAAACTTTTCAAATAAGTTGGAACCCAACTGAAAAAAAATAAAAACATTATCCAGAAGACTCGAACAAGATTGGAGAAAAAAACAAAAATGCTCAAACTCTAAACATATGGAAAGAATCGCAAAAAAAAAAGAAAAAAAAAATATATATATAACTATTAATACTTATAAATCTTTATTTCATTATTACACATTTTACATATTCATATTATTGTTCATTATTTATTAAAACCCACAAATAACCATTCATTCTTCATTCATTCATACATAACTTATACATATATCCTCATATTTTTAAACCTATTCAAATACTCTAATACACACATATATTTTCTCAAACTTGCCAATTAAGTCCGACAGTGGTAAACCTAACCAGCTAACAGTGCACTCAATGCGATGATACACAAATCTAGTGCTCAAAAGTTCTTCCAGGTTCTTCCAAGGACCCAATAACTTTGAAGTTATCCAAAAACTAGTATCATTCCAATGTAGACAAATTTTCTATTGTGTAAAAAAAGTCCACTGTTATTTCACTTAATAGGCAAAATTGTCCTTAAAATATTTTACTCCAAAACCATATATCTCCTGAAAATTTTTTTGTAATTTCCACCATCTTAGTTCAATCAGCTACTAACAAAGAACTGCTTGCATTGTTCCTCGTAGTTGAAGACATGAAGACATCACTGGTTTAGATTTGACAATACAATCTCTTTTTCACCAGGACCCAACACGTACGTGTTTCGCTCCTCCGAGCGTCTTCAGGGATCACAATCTGAATGAACAACAGTATATAATTCACTCTCTATTACACATTCTCTATATTTCTAAACAAATAAGACCATGCTTACCGGCTATCGCAGACTGTTGGGCACTCGAGACCAGTCCTTCACTAGGTCGTCACTCAGCACGCCCACACATGCGCATAAACCTGTATCAGGATTCAGTATTTATCCATCACCAATTAGAGGCTCAGCCATTCTATTTCCTTGTTAAGACCGTGAGGAGTGACCGTATCCCACCTGAAATTCAAACGCTGCTCTTTACGTAACAGCATTAAAGGAATATTACCCCCATTCTTAGGTCTAACTTGGCTAAGTACTACAAACCGCAAATCTTGGACATTATGACCCTTTAATTGCCAATGAGTAACAGTAGGAGCCTCCTTGCGACCTGTACGTAAACTGCTCAAGTGTTGAGCAATTCTTGCTTTAATTTTTTGAGTTGTTTGTCCAATATACCAAAGCTAGCATGGACATTGAATACCATAGATACAATTTTTTGTGTCACAATCAGAGACTTCTCTCAGTATGTATTTCTTGCCATTGGTGTGGTGGTGCAGGATGTTAAGAATTATATGACTGAAGCTGTTAGACAGTTGAGTGATACAATATTCTATGAAGGTTTGAAAGAAGATCCTACTGTTTACTTTCAAGAACACGTATATGCTCTACTAAAGAAAGCAGTTGATGATGGAACCATATCGATTCGAGAATTTCAATATCTATTTAAACAACATCCTAAGATTCCAATGATTTATTTTTTACCCAAAATTCATAAAGATAAATACAGACCCCCTGGTCGCCCTATAGTTTCTGGTTGTGAGTCACTTTTTGAACCCCTGTCTCAGTTTCTCGATTTTCACCTCCGTCCATGTATGAAAAAAATTAAATCCTTCGTTAAAGATTCGGGTCATTTGTTACAGCTATTACAGCAGATAAAAATACCCGATGATGTTCAGATCCATTTAGTAACGTTGGATGTAACATCTTTATATACTAATATTCCACAGGGGGAAGCAGTGCAAATGGTTGAAGATCTTTTAAGAACACTTCCTTTGTCGGCGGCGAAAATTGAGCTACTGAAGGGGATAGCTAAGCTTGTGATTTTTCAAAATTACTTTAAATTTTGTAATTAATTTTTTCATCAGATAAAAGGTGTGGCCATGGGAGCTACTGTTGCTCCCACAGTAGCATGCCTATATATGAATGTTTTGGAAGAACAGTCAATATACCCATCTAACCATTTTGAGGGAGTTATGACCTGGTTGCGGTATATAGATGATATACTGCTGATTTGGAGCGGTTCTGAGGAGTCACTAAAGGAATTTTTGGAATACCTAAATACGATTAATGCACATATTAAATTTGTGCATCATATTGGCGGTCATACTGTTAATTTTCTGGATGTCAATATTAGTGTGGATAAGGGTAGGTTTATTACTAAAGCATTTCGCAAAGATACTGATAGGAACACCATTCTTCACTATCGCAGTCACCACCCACAAATGTTAAAAAATAGCATCCCTGCTAGTCAGCTATTGCGAATTCGCAGATTATGTAGTTCTCGTGATGAATTTAAATCTCAAGCTAATCAGATGGTTGAAAGGTTTGCTCAACGAGGCTATCCTCGGAGAATTTTACAAAAAGCCATAAAAAGAGCGTTTAACTTTCATAATGAATGGTATCAACCTAGGAAACAAAAATTAAAGCATGACCCATTAACTTGTGTTTTGCCTTGTACCCAAAGATCTAATGAGATCATTCAAATTATTAAAAAACATTGGTCATTACTTACCATTCATGAGGAATTTAAAAATAATCCACGTTTTGCCTTCTCTAGAGGTATAAATCTGGGTGAGTTTTTAAGCCATAATAGGAATTGGGTAGATGTTAGTGATAAGAACAGTGATGGTCACGGGTCATTGTGTTTATTGTAAATTTGCGATGCAAGTTCAATCTGTGGAAATCCCTCACTCTAATGGCAAGAAATACATACTGAGAGAAGTCTCTGATTGTGACACAAAAAATTGTATCTATGGTATTCAATGTCCATGCCAGCTTTGGTATATTGGACAAACAACTCAAAAAATTAAAGCAAGAATTGCTCAACACTTGAGCAGTTTACGTACAGGTCGCAAGGAGGCTCCTACTGTTACTCATTGGCAATTAAAGGGTCATAATGTCCAAGATTTGCGGTTTGTAGTACTTAGCCAAGTTAGACCTAAGAATGGGGGTAATATTCCTTTAATGCTGTTATGTAAGGAGCAGCGTTTGATTTTCAGGTGGGATACGGTCACTCCTCACGGTCTTAACAAGGAAATAGAATGGCTGAGCCTCTAATTGGTGATGGATAAATACTGAATCCTGATACAGGTTTATGCGCATGTGTGGGCGTGCTGAGTGACGACCTAGTGAAGGACTGGTCTCGAGTGCCCAACAGTCTGCGATAGCCGGTAAGCATGGTCTTATTTGTTTAGAAATATAGAGAATGTGTAATAGAGAGTGAATTATATACTGTTGTTCATTCAGATTGTGATCCCTGAAGACGCTCGGAGGAGCGAAACACGTACGTGTTGGGTCCTGGTGAAAAAGAGATTGTATTGTCAAATCTAAACCAGTGATGTCTTCATGTCTTCAACTACGAGGAACAATGCAAGCAGTTATTTGTTAGTAGCTGATTGAACTAAGATGGTGGAAATTACAAAAAAAATTTTCAGGAGATATATGGTTTTGGAGTAAAATATTTTAAGGACAATTTTGCCTATTAAGTGAAATAACAGTGGACTTTTTTTACACAATAGAAAATTTGTCTACA
The DNA here is from genome assembly GCF_901765095.1 of Microcaecilia unicolor. NCBI lineage: Eukaryota > Metazoa > Chordata > Amphibia > Gymnophiona > Siphonopidae > Microcaecilia > Microcaecilia unicolor. The sequence continues at coordinate 235,221,087 of NC_044036.1, forward strand.
TTGGAATGATACTAGTTTTTGGATAACTTCAAAGTTATTGGGTCCTTGGAAGAACCTGGAAGAACTTTTGAGCACTAGATTTGTGTATCATCGCATTGAGTGCACTGTTAGCTGGTTAGGTTTACCACTGTCGGACTTAATTGGCAAGTTTGAGAAAATATATGTGTGTATTAGAGTATTTGAATAGGTTTAAAAATATGAGGATATATGTATAAGTTATGTATGAATGAATGAAGAATGAATGGTTATTTGTGGGTTTTAATAAATAATGAACAATAATATGAATATGTAAAATGTGTAATAATGAAATAAAGATTTATAAGTATTAATAGTTGTATTAGAATTTGCTTGTATGCTTTGCAACAACTATTTTAAGAAATTATACCTTAAATAGATTTATATATATATATATGAAATAACACAATCCAAACTGAATTATTATAAGACACATGTAGGTACTGATTTCAAAGACATGAAGAACTTATATAAGCTATTGGACAAGCTACTAGACACCAGATCAGTTACCTCATCTAATACGGACATTTCACCGGCAAACGAACTTGCCAAATACTTCAAAGAAAAAGTTGTCAGCCTACGCAAAACCATCTCCTAGGAGAACACCAACCTTGAAACCTTCCTCGATGTACTTGATCACACTCAGGAGAATACCCAGCAGACCGAACTTGGTCAAACTTCATCCAGATCACAACTGAAGCAGTTGCACAGGTGACCAGAAAGTTCTTCACCACTTACTGTCTACTGGACGCATGCCCCAACTACTTAATGAAAATGTCCCCCAACCAATTCATTGCAGATCTAACATCCCACCTAAACTACATGTTCCAGCAAGGCCTATAAAGGCAGCATCTTACTCACACCAATACCAAAAGACACCAAGAAACAAATAGCTGAAATCACCAACTATCATCCAGTAGCATCCATCCCACTGACAACCAAATTGATGGAAGGTATCGTAGCCAAACAACTCAGGAAATACATCAATAAATTCTCAATACTGCATGAATCACAATCTGGTTTCAGGCCCCTCCATAGTACAGAAACTGTACTAGTTACACTCCTAGCCAAATTCAAGCAGGAAATTGCAATAGGTAAAAACATCCTCCTGCTCCAATTTGACATGTCGAGCGCATTCGAAATGGTAGACCACAATATACTTCTAAGAATACTCGATAAGATAGGAATCAGAGGGAATATACTCAAATGGATGAAGGGGTTCCTAACCACAAGGTCATATCAAGTAAAATCAAACTAACATTTCACCACCTTGGAAAGCTGATTGCGGTTTTCCACAGGGATCACCTCTCTCTCCCATTCTGTTCAAACTAATGATGACACTATTAGCCAAGTCCCTATCCAATCAAGGCTTTAATACTTTTTTCTACACAGATGATGTCACAATATATATATATATATATATATATATATATATATATATATATATATATATATATATATATATATATATATATACCTTTCAACTGAACCCATCAGAAATCGCCAATGTAATTATGAACAGCATGAACATCATGGATTCCTGGGCATCAGCATTCAAATTAAAACTCAACAAAGAAAAAACACACTGTCTCATTCTGTCATCCCAACATAGCATAAACCTCCCCACAACCATAAACACCCTGGAGTACACTCTCCCAGTCTCAGACAATCTGAAAATCCTCAGCATTACCATAGATAGCAACTTAACTCTAGAGAACCAAGCCACAGCCCCCACAAAGAAAATGTTCCACACAATGGTGGAAACTCAAACGCGTAAAACAATTCTTCCCAAGGGAAACTTTTCGTAACATGATTCAAACATTGATATTAACCCATGTTGATTACTGCAACGGAATATACGCAAGATGCAAAGAACAAATCTTAAGGAAACTTCAGACCGCTCAGAACATAGCGGCCAGGCTCATCTACAGAAAAACACGATTTGAAAGCGCGAAACCCCGTCTTGAAAAACTACACTGGCTACCTATCAAAGAATGTATATCCTTGAAGATTTGTACTCTGGTACATAAAATAATCCATGGCCTAGCTCCAGGCTACATGACTGATCTGATCAATTTATCAATTAGAAACACAACTGAATCAGCAAAAACGTACCTAAACCTTGTTTATTTTCTCCGAATCTGCCTTTGCTAATCCAGCAGCGGAAGCAGTGGCCCGTCTCATCTCTCTGGGCAAAGTTACATATGCCCTCCAAATATCTAGCTTTCCCAACTTTGAATCTGCTCATGACAGGCTTACACCGTCAGGCAGTATGGACTCTTGTAATTAGAAAGGAACCCAGTATGTAGTAGATATAATAAGATAGTTTATTACAATCTTACCAATGGTAATACAGGTAGGTTAAGCATTCACATAATGGAACCGCATATCATGGCACGTCCTCTCTCTCTAGCCTTCTGGAGTCTCCCTTCTTCTTCTCATCTCGTCTCGTCTCGACTGAACTAATACTCCTCAAACTGCTGCTTATATACAATTTTGGCCCTATTCATTTCAATGGACCCCAGCTGTTTCAACAGGGCTCCTAGTCCTTATCAGTTGATCAGAATGACTTCACATATTCCCAAACCTTCCTGTAGCCCCCCCTTTGGATGTTCTCACCCGGGGTGCAGCTGACCCAGCACTATCTCTATGTAACCATAGCAACTCTTGCTTATGACGTCTTGCAGGTGCCAATCTCAGGATTGTTTATAGAGTAGATCGCCCCCACCCTTGCCAGTTCAGCACTTGTAACTGTGTCAAAGGTGATCTCTGATTTTTACAGGCTAGCTCTCTTTTGTATGAGAGATGATTCTGATTTTAAGAAGCCTAGCTCTTATTATGAGCCATTTGCTTGCAGAGGCCTAGCTCTTTAGCCTGAGCCATTGACCTGTATTTTACTGAGAGCAAGGGCGGCCATATATATACATTTCCCCTCTTGCCAGGCCCCTCAGAGGGGGCTGGCACACATGACTACTAGTGGGTGTGGCCGTCCTTTCCAGAGGGCTCTTAGAGTTCTGTGGGGGGGAATGTATAGGATTGAGGTGACATGGGTGCTCTGGCACAATAAGGGACAAGGCCATAGCAAGAGTCAGCATGTGGATATATAATTATATGCTGGATGAAATGCAGCATTAGGTTTCCCCTTTTATCATAACCAACCTAAGGGGCCCAACTTTCTTACACCCACCCCTCTAGGGCGGAGCTAGACTTGGAAACATGTGAAGTCAATTAAGTCTAGGTACCATACAATGGAATCAATAAGGTCAAGTGCATATGATTGTGATTGATTAATATATCATGATTATAAAGCTGTTGTTGAAAGGCGGGGGAAAGAAAACTTTCAATCAAAGTTTATCATTAGTCCAACTTTGAATGTGTAAATATAGCTAAAACTGGTGTTAATAGGGAACAAATATTTCATTTTAGCATTGAAAAAGGATTAATATTGGCCAAATAATGAATAACTACTGCAAATTCAGGAGCATTATAATTACAAGTATTGCAAAGGCTAAGCTATGGGTGTTATAGGCCTACATTATATATGAAGGGCCTGCTGCTTAACCTGCAGTAGTCTTATAATTATGGGCAGGATAATAGTTTTGTAATTATCTTACTGCTAGGTGTAATGGATCTAGATCATACATGAAGGCACTGTTGAGTTACAGTGTTTTTGGAACATACATAGGAACATAATCTTCTTGTTCCTTTATACAGAATATGAAACAAATATGCCACCCACTTTAATCAATGCTATACCTCAAATAGTAACTAAGTAGACTGTTTTCTACTGTTGATGATTTCTTAATCATCAAGAGAAAGTGAAGCAGATCAATTCATTTCTTTAACACATATATTAATCAATCACAATCATATGCACTTGACCTTATTGATTCCATTGTATGGTACCTAGACTTAATTGACTTCACATGTTTCCAAGTCTAGCTCCGCCCTAGAGGGGTGGGTGTAAGAAAGTTGGGCCCCTTAGGTTGGTTATGATAAAAGGGGAAACCTAATGCTGCATTTCATCCAGCATATAATTATATATCCACATGCTGACTCTTGCTATGGCCTTGTCCCTTATTGTGCCAGAGCACCCATGTCACCTCAATCCTATACATTCCCCCCCACAGAACTCTAAGAGCCCTCTGGAAAGGACGGCCACACCCACTAGTAGTCATGTGTGCCAGCCCCCTCTGAGGGGCCTGGCAAGAGGGGAAATGTATATATATGGCCACCCTTGCTCTCAGTAAAATACAGGTCAATGGCTCAGGCTAAAGAGCTAGGCCTCTGCAAGCAAATGGCTCATAATAAGAGCTAGGCTTCTTAAAATCAGAATCATCTCTCATACAAAAGAGAGCTAGCCTGTAAAAATCAGAGATCACCTTTGACACAGTTACAAGTGCTGAACTGGCAAGGGTGGGGGCGATCTACTCTATAAACAATCCTGAGATTGGCACCTGCAAGACGTCATAAGCAAGAGTTGCTATGGTTACATAGAGATAGTGCTGGGTCAGCTGCACCCCGGGTGAGAACATCCAAAGGGGGGGCTACAGGAAGGTTTGGGAATATGTGAAGTCATTCTGATCAACTGATAAGGACTAGGAGCCCTGTTGAAACAGCTGGGGTCCATTGAAATGAATAGGGCCAAAATTGTATATAAGCAGCAGTTTGAGGAGTATTAGTTCAGTCGAGACGAGACGAGACGAGACGAGATGAGAAGAAGAAGGGAGACTCCAGAAGGCTAGAGAGAGAGGACGTGCCATGATATGCGGTTCCATTATGTGAATGCTTAACCTACCTGTATTACCATTGGTAAGATTGTAATAAACTATCTTATTATATCTACTACATACTGGGTTCCTTTCTAATTACAAGAGTCCATACTGCCTGACGGTGTAAGCCTGTCATGAGCAGATTCAAAGTTGGGAAAGCTAGATATTTGGAGGGCATATGTAACTTTGCCCAGAGAGATGAGACGGGCCACTGCTTCCGGTGCTGGATTAGCAAAGGCAGATTCGGAGAAAATAAACAACCTTCACTTCCCAAGATACAAGGGACTCAAGTATAAATCATCATACACGTCCAGTTTCTCCTACATATGCACACAGCTCTGGAACGCATTACCGAAAGACCTGAAAACCACAAACACCTAAACTTTTGAAAAAAATCTAAAGACTCACTTTTTCAGAAAGGCATACCCCACAGAACCAACATAAACACTGAACAATGAACCTAACCTAGGAAACGAACAATACTCAATCCATTGCGGTAAGATCCCACCCCTTGCAACCTACTTGGGACGGACCACACCAGATCTATTTAATTATACTATACACTCTGTATTTGCTCATCCCGGAGTCTGTAACCACACCTCCGTAATTATGTAAGCCACATTGAGCCTACAAATAGGTGGGAAAATGTAGGATACATAAATAATAAATAAATAAATAAATAAAGATACTACACTCTTGTTACTTTGCTTAGTGAAAATAAGTTCCTGGTGCTGAAAAATTAAAAATTCTGTGGAGAAAAGATTCATATTTTTGCAGATGTTACAAGGGCCACTCAGTTGAGGCGTAGAGCATTTTTGTGCCTGAAACCTCAGGTATTGGCTCTTGGGGCTACTTTTTCCTAAAATATCCTTGTAAATGTTTAATTGCCTTCTAATAGAAAAGTTTATTTTTTGGGAAGCTATTGAGTTAGAGAATTTTCTTAAAGGTCATGGGAAATAATCAGATATTTCAAATGGAGTTTAAAGAATAGATGCTCATTTAGTTTAGGTATTGTCACTGCTGTGGGCGTGCCCCTGCATCCAGACTCACCTTTTTCCAATGATCTGGCTCTGTGGCTTCTTCAGACTGCTTTCTCCCTGCATTTATGCATCTGTTGTCTGTTGTTCCTGCTATTCAAGCCTCACTCTGGTGTTCCTGCTATCTAAGCCTCGCTCTGTGTTCCTGCTATCCAAGCCTCATTCTTTTTTTTACATTTGTACCCCGCGCTTTCCCACTCATGGCAGGCTCAGTGCGGCTTACATGGGGCAGTGGAGGGTTAAGTGACTTGCCCAGAGTCACAAGGAGCTGCCTGTGCCTGAAGTGGGAATTGAACTCAGTTCCTCAGGACCAAAGCCCACCACCCTAACCACTAGGCCACTCCTCCTTACAAGTTGTGACATCATCAGCAAAGTCCTTTATAAAGCACCTTGGAACTCTTATGCTTTGCCTTTGCAACAGGTCTTTTAACCTTGTCTTCGTGTTCCCTGTTTGGATCCAAGTCCTGTTTGGCTTTATTCCTATGCCTTGTTTCCAACCTGGCTTTGTTCCTGTGAGTCTTGTTCCTGAATGCTTGTTCTTGTGTTTCTGAGTCTTGTACCTGAAAGCCTTGCTTTTGTAAACCGTGTTCCTGAAGCTTTACTCCTGTGTAGTCTTGTTCCTGCTTACTGTGTTTCTATGTCTTGTTCCTGAAAGCCTTGTTTCTGTGTTTCTTTTTTCTGAATCTTGTTCCTGAAAGCCTGGCTGTATAGCCACACCCTCCTCTTGGTGTCTGTTACAGTTTGACTCTACCTCTGGCTCTTGCTTTTAGTCTAGTCCTAGCCTTGCTCTAGACTCTTGCAACAGTTAAACCCTGTTCCTGCTTTCTGCTATTGCCACAGCTCTGTTCCTGCCTTCTGCTAAAGCCAAAACCCTGTTTCTGCTTTCTGCTAAAACCAAGTTCTGCTCCTGTCCCTGCTAAGCCAATTCTGTTCCTGAATCCTGTTTCTGTTGCCAAACCAAGTCTGTCCCTGAATCCTGTACCTGCCTAGTAAAGTCTGTTCCTGAATCCTGTTCCTGCCAAGTCTGTTCCTGGTTCCTGATCCTGCCAAGCCAAAACTGTTCCTGTTTCCTGATCCTGGCAAGCCAAGTCTGTTCCTGGTTCCTGATCCGGCCAAGCCAAATCTGGCTACTGCCTTGTGTATAGTATTGCTTCTGTTTGTTCTTGTTGCCTAGCTCCTGTCCTGATTTGTCTGCCATGTCTTGTGCCTAGCCTTGCCTTGCCTTGCCTTGTCTCGTCTCATTCAGTCCAGTCCTATCCGGATCCAGTCCTTGCCTTTTCCTTGTCTTGCCCTTTTCTGGACCCAGTTTTAATCTAGTTCCGTGTCTTGCCTTGTTCTACCTTGCTTTGTATCGCCTGGGTCTCAGTCCCAGTTTTAATCTAATTCCGAGTCTTGCCTTCTCCTGCCTGGGTTCCAGTTCTGGCCCTCTGCCTTGCTTTCCTTGCCTCATATGGATCCGGTCCTTGTCTTGTCTACTGTACCTTGTTACCTCTGTCTTACCTTGTCTAGTTTCCTGGTTTAACCTAATCCTGTCTTGTCTAGTCCAGTCTTCTCTTGCCTTGCCTAGTCCTGTCTTGTTCTGACTTTTGCCAGCCCGGGTGACTTCTCTGCCTCATCTCCGGCTGTGGTCCAAGGGCTCACTGAATCCATGACAGGTATTTATTACTGATATGCTATCATATGTGGGTTCTTCTCTCGATGTGGACTTGAGGATATAGAAAATTAGTTTTGATTTCTATTTTGATTGATATGCGATAAATCCTTATCTTATCTCATGTGCTGAAATGTAATAATTAAAATCCTTAATTAATAAAAGAAAGAAAGAAATGGATCAAGTACTGACTTCCTGGAAACACACAGTTGTGATACCAATATTGAAAAAACCTAATCTTGACCCAAGCGAACCATCTAATTACTAGCCCATTTCAAACTTACCATTGGAAGTTCTGGAGAAGATAGTTTCCCACAAACTTGTATCATTTTCTAGTAGGATTTATTTCCAGTGGAACTAGGTTCGACTCCACCTGCAGCTCCTGGTGACTCTGGGCAAGTCACTTAACCCGCCATTGCCCCAGGTATAAAATAAGTACCTGTATATAATATGTAAACCACTCTGATGTAACCACAGAAAGGCAGTATATCAAATCCCATCACCTTTTTCCTTTTCCTTCACTTTCCCTCCATCCTAGGCAGACTGGCTTCAGGAAAGAGCACAGTACAGAAAACACTCTTGACTGCCTTCTCTACTGACTTCGTACCTCTTTGGACCAACGATTCTCTGTAGTTGTGGTCTCTCTTTCCTCAGTTTTTGATTTGGGTGTCACAGGTACTGCATTTAAGTAGTTTCAATCTTCTCTCTCTCAGTGCACTTACCAGCTGCTCTCTGTCCGGCATAGGCAGTTGGTGGCCCAAATGTTTGGGGAGGCTAAAGGGGGCGGGTTAGGGGTGGGGCCGGGGCGGGGCTCACATCCATAATTGTCTGACAACACAGAAAAAAAGAAGTAAAAATAAGTCACAATTAATACTTTTTATTAAATTTAGATATTAAATATGTATCATATGTCAAAGAATAAAGTGGTTGCTCAAAGCATGTACTAACCACAATTGCTCAACTGCAAAACACTATGCACAAATTTGTGCAAAAACACACTCATAAACCTTACTGTACCATAACACTGGGCAGACCCTAATAAACCAATATACCACCCATACGGAAAATGCAGACTGTCAACAATATGAAACAAGGGATCATAATATCACAATTCTCATGTAGAGCCACAAAACACCCTTTTAGGGTGGATAGTGTTCACAATGAGCTCCTTTTATGAACGACTATATGTAGATCCTTCAAGAGGTAGTGTGTCATGATTTAGGCTCTAAAACCCTTTCTGATGATTTGGTGCCACCTCAGTAAGGCCAATACACAATCTCTCCACTGCAAAACACTATACACAAACTTGTGCAAAAACACACTCATAACCTTACCAAACCATAACAGTACTAATTCCAAGGACAGGACAAGCTACAACCTTATGCGTGGAAAGGCAGCACTATAATTACACAGGGCTCTAAAACACCAGTGCACAACCTAGTGAAACAAAAAAAACCCCAAAAGGGCTGAAAATACTACATGCTAGCAGAATACTGCACCTTGATCACACATGAAAAACACATGACACAACAGATATGAAGGCAAAATACTGAACTGGAAAGTTACCTCAAGAAGTCAGACTCAGTATGCAGCAATACTAGAAAAATTGAAACTTACATGCAAAACATCACAGATGCACATTTCCAAAAGCTGACATATTCCAGTTAACAAATTCTGAATAAAATACTTTTTTCTACCTTTGTTGTCTGATCATTTAGTTTTTCTATTCGCTTTGGTCCCAGTGCCTTCTGTTTTATGCAGTGTCTTCTTTCCATTTGATATTTTTTCTCTCACCATGTCCATCATCCTCCTGTGTCCTTATGCGTCCTGTCTACCATCTGTAGCCCTGTCCCTATCCTTCAGTATCCCGATCCAGCTCTTAAATTCAACAGTTTCCCCTCCATCCATATCCAGCATTTCTCCTCACTTCCCTCCATCCATGTGCATATACTTCCCTCTCCTCCATCCATGCCCAGCACCTTCCCTCTTTCTCTCCTATCATTCCATCCAGTGTCATCCCTCTTTCTCTCTCCATCCTTCCACCCATTACCCTCTCCCAATCCTTCTGTCCATTGTCTCCCTCTATCTCCCCTTCCTGCTAGACAGTTCTCTCTCTTGACCCTTTTCCATTCAGCATGTCCTCTCTCACCCCATCCTTTCAGTGTCTTTCCTCTTTCCCTCCCTACCAGCGTCTTCCCTCATTCTGCCCCCTCCTTCCAGCATTTTTCCTCTTTCTCCCTCCTTTCATCCAGCCAGCATTTCTCAGTCTGACAGCTAGGGTCTCCCCCAGTTTCTCCCCAGCAGCTTCTCTCTCTCTCCTGCCCATGTGCCCTCTTTCTCTCCCCATCTCTCTCTGGCTCTCCCCTGCTCTTTTCCATGTCCCTGGCCCTCCCCTGTTCTTTTCCATGGCCCCTCTTTCTCTCCCCATCTCTTTCTGGCTCTCCCCTGCTTTTTTCCATGTCCCTGGCTCTCCCTTGCTCTTTTCCATGGCCCCTCTTTCTCTCCTCATCTCTTTCTGGCTCTCCCCTGTTTTTTTCAATGTCCCTGGCTCTCCCCTGCTCTTTTCCATGGCCCCTCTTTCTCTCCCCATCTCTTTCTGGCTCTCCCCTGCTTTTTTCCATGTCCCTGGCTCTCCCCTGCTCTTTTCCATGGCCTCTCTTTCTCTCCCCATCTCTCTCTGACTCTCCCCTGCTCTTTTCAATGTCCCTGGCTCTCCCCTGCTCTTTTCCATGGCCCCTCTTTCTCTCCCCATCTCTCTCTGACTCTCCCCTGCTCTTTTCAATGTCCCTGGCTCTCCCCTGCTCTTTTCCATGTCCCCTCTTTCTCTCCCAATCACTCTCTGGCTCTCCACTGCTTTTGTCCATGTCCCCTGGCTCTCCCTCTTTCTCCTCCTACCGTTTCCAGCCAGTGGCCATGTTCTCTTCTCTCCCTCCGGCCCGGGCCTCTTTACAGCAGCGCTGACAGAAGAAAAAGAAGCGCGGGGCCGCAGCAGCCTTTAGACATGTGCTGTCGGCTTTGCCTGTCCTCTCCTCCCGGAACGGGAAATTGACATCACGGGGCAGAAACCGGCAGAGCCGATAGTGCATGTCTGAAGGTTGCTGCGGCCCCGCGCTTCTTTTTCTTCTTATGTTATGCTGGCTGTGGAGAGAAGTGGCGGCAGCAGATCAGCATAGGTCTCGTTCCTGGCTGCCGCTGCGCTGCTCAATAGAAGCGGTGGCAGCAGAAGATTTCGTCGGGAGTCTCGTCTCGGGCTACATTTGGAGAAGGAGGGAGGCGAGGCCGCGGGGAAGGTCACAGCTGGGCTGGGGAGGCTTAGCGTATGCCTTGTAGCGCTATGGAAGTGAAAGTAGTAGTAGTAGTTTTCAAACATTTCTTGAACAATGACAACCAGTAATCTAGCACAGCTTGAAAGGGACAGCATTCTACAACATGGATTCAGCCACAGAAAACATTCACAAACAGCCGTCTTGACGATGGACCCGACACAACAAAGGGACCACCAAAAGATGGCTATCCTGAGATCTCAAAGCTCTCAGAGGGTGGTAAGCCTGTAAACAGTGTACAATGGCCTCTAGAGCATCATCATTCATGGCCTTAAAAACCACCAACAAAATCTTGAATTTGATGTGCCAGACCACTGGAAGCCAATGTAACTTAACTAACTGCATGGTGATCTGATCCACCTTACTCAACCCACTAATTATCTGAGCTGCAGGGATTTGCGTAACCTGCAATACCCTCAGACGTTTGAAGAAGACCACAAAAGAGGGCATTGCTATAATCCAGGTGAGGTAGCACATAACTCTACATCACAGTCTGAAAATTCTCCACAGATAAAAGACTTTTAAGTCGCATTAGCAAGCAAATCTTTAACAACACAGTCTTAATAACGGCAGCAATTTGCTGCTTGAATGACAAAGAAGAATCCAGGATAACTCCTAGACTTCTTACAGAACTCAAAACAGTAAGAGTAATATTTTCAAAATGAAAACAAGAGAAAGGACACTCTTCCCCCGAACGGGACAACCAAAGGATTTGGGTCTTCTCAATATTTAGGGAAAGACAATTAGCAGCCAACCGTGTCTGTATCGATCTAAGATGAGACTCAACTAAGTGGAGGAGTGGCCTAGTGGTTAGGGTGGTGGACTTTGGTCCTGGGGAACTGAGTTCGATTCCCACTTCAGGCACAGGCAGCTCCTTGTGACTCTGGGCAAGTCACTTAACCCTCCGTTGCCCCATGTAAGCCGCATTGAGCCTGCCATGAGTGGGAAAGCGTGGGGTACAAATGTAACAAAAAAAAAAAAAAAAAATTCACACCCTCCATCCTATCAGTTGGTACAGGAAAATAAAACTGAAGATCATCAGCATACAACTGATAACTTACACCCAAACCTGCTAACAATTTACAAATTGGAGTCATAACCAAATTGAACAAGAGGGCAGATAGGCCAGAACCCAGTGAAACCCCAGATGAAAGTGTTGCCCAAGCTTCTTTATGTATTCACAGCACTGCCCATTAAGCTCCCGGCCCAGTTCTTCTGGAATTACACCAGAAGTTATTTATGTATATTTGGTAGTGCAATCATGTTAGAACAGAAATGCTTTTCCAACTGAGGAATCGAGGAGGGATGGTGGCTTCTAATTTTCTACTTTACTATAGTACTGCCCAGCTCCGAGTTCTAGCTGAATGGTACCTAAACTCCCATAAAATTTGGGTGAAATTGGATCAAGTGTTGTTGAGAGACACCCCACTGGAGGTTATCCCATGGCTAACCCCCAAGGAGATGCTGATATTAATGTCGCAGATGAACCTATATATCCGATTAGCTATCAAGCTCTGGTGGGCTCAATGATTTAAATGCTTGCATGCTAAGATTACAGAATACTAGCACTTATATGCCTGAATATACCACTCACACGTGTTAAGTGCTCTGTGCATGCTAACCACTATTCTGCAAATTCTGCACACAATGTGCACATATTTGCAAGGGACAGAAGGCAAAAGTAGAGACTAATAGACGATTCACCACTGGAGACGTGAGTCCAACAGTCTTTATTATATCAGAGATAACGACCCGACACAGGCCGTGTTTCGACGTTAAAAAGCGTCTGCATCAGGGGTCAATAAATACACCAAGTAATGAATGCAAAACGAAGAGTCCTACTTGTATATGTGTTGTCAACTCACTGATCACGTAGCACCAAACAGAATATGCTGGATACAAACTATCAGAGCAAAATGCTCTGATAGTTTGTATCCAGCATATTCTGTTTGGTGCTACGTGATCAGTGAGTTGACAACACATATACAAGTAGGACTCTTCGTTTTGCATTCATTACTTGGTGTATTTATTGACCCCTGATGCAGACGCTTTTTAGCGTCGAAACACGGCCTGCACGTCTCCAGTGGTGAATCGTCTATTAGTCTCTACTTTTGCCTTCTGTGATTCGTCATCGTAGAGAACTTTTCCTGTTCTATATTTTGCATATTTGCAAGGGATCATATAAGTGGATAGAGCATAGATGGGCTATAGTTGAGTCCCACATTTACGCATGCAACTTACAGAATACTATAAGGTGGATCCTAGCATCAGGTAACTATCCAGCTTATTTTCGAAAGAGAAAGCCGGCCATCTTCCGACACAAATCGGGAGATGGCCGGCCATCTCTCAAGGCCGGCGAAATCGGCATAATCGAAAGCCGATTTTGGCCGGCCTCAACTGCAGTCCGTCGCAGAGCCGGCCACACTTCAAGGGGGCGTGTCGGCAGGGTACAGAAGGCAGGACAGGGGCATGGTACGAGCGACTGGCTTTGCCCGATAATGAAAAAAAGAAAGCCGGCCCTAACGAGCATTTGGCCGACTTTACTTGGTCCCTTTTTTTTCAGGTCCAAGTCCCAAAAAAGTGCCCGAACTGACCAGATGACCACCGGAGGGAATTGGGGATCACCTCCCCTGACTCCCCCAGTGGTCACTAACCCCCTCCCACCCTCAAAAAAACAACTTTAAAAACTTTTTTTGCCAGCCTCTATGCCAGCCTCAAATGTCATACCCAGCTCCCTGACAGCAGTATGCAGGTCCCTGGAGCAGTTTTTAGTGGGTGCAGTGCACTTTAGGCAGGTGGACCCAGGCTCATCCCCCCCTACCTGTTACACTTGTGGTGGTAAATGGGAGCCCTCCAAACCCCCCCCCCCCCCAAAACCCACTGTACCCACATGTAGGTGCCCCCATTCACCCATAAGGGCTATGTTAATGGTGTAGAGTTGTGGGGAGTGGGTTTTGGGGGGGGATTTGGGGGGCTCAGCACCCAAGGTAAGGGAGCTATGCACCTGGGAGCTATTTTAATGTTTTTTTTTTTTTTTTTTTAGAAGTGCCCCCTAGGGTGCCCAGTTGGTGTCCTGGCATGTCAGGGGGACCAGTGGACTACAAATGCTGGCTCCTCCCACGACCAAATGCCTTGGATTTGGCCAGGTTTGAGATAGCTGGCCACGGTTTCCATTATAGGCAAAAACCGAGGCTGGCCATCTCAAACCCGGCCATCTCTGACATTTGGCTGGCCCCAACCGTATTATCGAAACGAAAGATGGCCAGCCATCTCGTTCGAAAATACATTTTGCCCCGCCCCTTCGCGGCACCATCCTCGGGGATGGGCGCCCTTAGAGATGGCCAGTCCCGTTCGAAAATGCCCCTCCACGATTCAAAGTATTCTTCCCAATGTGCATTACTTTGCATTTATCCACATTACATACAGTGTGCCTTCCTATTAAATAACAAGAGGAACATTCCAGGTTCCTGCTCTGGAATTCTGCTGAATGGAAGGCCTACAAGTAGATTTTCAGTAATTGAAGGGAAATATAAAACATGAGTGTACAGAAGGGATCACTGCCTTCCTTCACTAAGGGAGTCCAGTAAGGAAGAAAATGTAGAATACAGAGTTGTGAATCTCCCACCCTGTGGCCCATTAGGAACTTAGTATTCTACCCAAGATTTCTGAAGACGTGCTGAGAGAGGACCTGCTGAGGGGAGAAATTCTTTAAGTTATCTCACCTGCTGGAAATTGGGAAAATGATTTCTTTTTTACATCTATTTCAAAAGGAGAGGTGACAGAAATAATTTCATTTGAAGTCCCCACACTTCTAAGAGTTAGATCTCGCATAAAAGAAGACAGCTGCATCTTTTAGTCAATAGCTATGGAAAAGTTAGGGACTTTGCTAGGGCCTTTTCTGTTTTCTCTTTTCTTTGAACAGGTGCAAATACTTCTGCAACTACAGTATGGCTGTGAAACATAGAGGGGCATTTTCGAACGGGGCCGGCCATCTCTAAGGGCACCGCGAAGGTACGAGGCCAACCGTATTTTCAAAAGAGATGGCCGGCCATCTTTCATTTCGATAATACGGTTGGGGCCGGCCAAATGTCAGAGATGGCCGGGTTTGAGATGGCCAGCCTCGGTTTTTGCCGATAGTGGAAACCGAGGCCGGCCATCTCAAACCTGACCAAATCCAAAGCATTTGGTCGTGGGAGGAGCCAGCATATGTAGTGCAGTGGTCCCCCTGACATGCCAGGACACCAACCGGGCACCCTAGATGATGACAGATAAAGACCTGTATGGTCCATCCAGTCTGCCCAATAAGATAGAGTCATAGCATAAGGTATGATGTGATACTACATATGCATATTTAATCTTGATTTGTCCTTGCCATTTTCAGGGCACAGACTGTAGAAGTCTGCCCAGCACTAGTTTTACTTCCAAATTGCTGGAGTTGCCATGTGTTTATTCCACACATTTTTAAATTCAATTACTGTTTCATCTACATCACCTCCCATGGGAGGGCATTCCAGGTATCTACCACCCTCTGTGTGGAGAAAGTCCTTCCTGACATTATTCCTGAATTGGACCCCCTGCAACCTAAATTAATGTCCTCTAGTTCTACTGCCTTCCTGTCTCTGGAAAAGGTTTGTTTGTGTATTAATACCTTTCAAATATTTGACTGTCTGTATCATATCATCCCTGTCTCTCCTTTCCTCCAGAGTATACATTTTTAGGTCATCAAGTCTCTCCTCATACGTCTTGTGATGCAAACCCCATACCATTTTCGTTACTTTTCTCTGAACTGCTTCAAGTCTTTTTATATGCTTAGCAAGATTTGGCCTCCAAAATTGAACATAAATGGGGCCTCATCAATGACTTGTACAGGGGCATCAACACCTCCTTTCTTTTTCTGGTTATACCCCTCTCTATGTAGCCTAGCATCCATCTGGCCATAGCCACCATCTTGTCACATTGTTTCATCATCTTGAGATCCTCAGACACCATCACCCCAAGGTCCCTCTCCTGAGCTATACTCACCAATCTCTCACCTCCTATCTCATACATTTCCCTTGGATTTCTGCACTCCAAGTGCATCACTCATATCAACAAAACTGTCACCCCAATTACAGCTTCTGTCTCTGTGCAGATAGAAAATGTGATCCAAGGAGAGGGCTGGTTCTCTGTGCAAGATGTCTACAGCTTGAATCCCTCATGAAAAAAATGAAAGGCCTGATAGAGGAGGTGGCAAGGATGAGAATCATCTGTGAAAATGAGAAATACATTGATGAAATGCTTCATGAAGTACCAAAATTTGCAGCAGTGGGGAAGAAGATGTGCTGAAAATAGAGGACTAGACTCAGATCATGAGACTCTGCAGAACTGATACCATGACTCCACCTGCCCTCAAACTGAGGATCTGGTATTATAGCCCTGGAAGTGGAGGAGGTGAGAGCGTCCCAGGGAGAGGAGGAATCAAAGCTTGAAATCTCAGAGTGGCTGGATCACTGACCACTAGGGGGCAAATGGTAGTGGTAGTTGGTGATTCCATTCTGAGAGGTGCAGAGGTGTCTATCTGCAGACCAGACATGATGTCCCGGGAAGTGTGCTGTCTGCCAGGTACCAAAATTCAAGATGTTACAGAGAGCTTGCCAAGACTCATCAAGCATAATGACTGTTATCTGATGGTGCTCCTCCATATTGGCACAAATGATACTGCTAAGTACCCCTCTGGACATATCAAAAGTGACTTCATGACTCAGGGAAAGAAAGTGAAGCAGACAGGTGAACAGCTGGTATTCTCGTCAATCCTCCCTGTTGAGGATAAAGGTCAAAACAGAGAAGCTCACATCCTGGAGATGAATATGTGGCTGCCCCCAGGTAAGTGAAGCATTAAATACCTCTACACAAATGGGAAAAAGGTATAGTGTCTGGAAAGCTGTATATACTAATGCTCTTAGTATGGGAAATAAGGATTTGTGTCTGGGGCTGTGATAAGAGCCTGATTTGGATATAGTGGCGATCACAGAGACATGGTTCACAGAGAACCATGACTGGAATATCATTATACCAGGTTATAATCTGTTCAGGAAAGACAAGGTAGGAAGAAAGGGGGCCTGTCAAACAACTTCTGCAGGAGGACTGTGCCTTGGAGGCATGCCAGGCACAATCCTCCCACAGAAGTCCTCTATAATCAGAGTATAAATTTGCATGCTATTAGCTTTGATCATA
The DNA here is from genome assembly GCF_901765095.1 of Microcaecilia unicolor. Classification (NCBI taxonomy): domain Eukaryota; kingdom Metazoa; phylum Chordata; class Amphibia; order Gymnophiona; family Siphonopidae; genus Microcaecilia; species Microcaecilia unicolor. The sequence continues at coordinate 235,238,098 of NC_044036.1, forward strand.
GGGGTGTTCCTTTCGGAACCTATTACAATCCAACTTACTCACGCATTCAGATTACTGCAACAGTGTTTTCTTAGGATGTAAGACCCTAATCCTGAAGAAACTTCAGACTACCCAAAACACGGCAGCCAGACTTATCTTTGGCAAGTCAAGATTCGATAGTGCAACACCTCTTCGAGAGAAGCTTCATTGGCTCCCCATCAGAGAAAGAATACATTTTAAAGTCCACACTCTGATTCATAAGATCATATATGGAGAATCCCCTAACTACATGAATAACCTCATCGACCTCCCAACCAGAAATAGATCATCATCTTCTCATACTTACCTCAATTTACACCTTCCCAACTGCAAATGTATTAAATACAAGACCTCCTATGCATCCAGTTTCTCCTTTTTGGGCAGCCAGCTTTGGAACGCTCTGCCAAGATCCATCCGAACAATCAACGACCATCTACCATTCAGAACAATGTTTAAGACCCATCTCTTCAAGAGAGCTTACCCTAATGACCCAACTTAACTTTTTAAGCCCACCCACATGATTCCTGCCCCGACGATTATTATACCTTTGACCATGTCTCACAATCTCCTTATGCTCATTCCTCAATCTCTTCCTCTCCATCCTTCCTACTCCTTACCCCTCCCAATCTCTTCTCCTTTTGCTCATCCTATCTTTGTTTACCTCTCCATGCTCAATTTACATATTCTCAAAACCCCACTACTACTATGTTTACTACAACTTGTAACATTCTCCTTCAAGACTTTGTAATTCTATTTACTATGTAAGCCGCATTGAACCTGCTATGTGTGGGAAAGCACGGGGTACAAATGCAATCTTCTATATAAATAAAAATGTAAATGTTCGTTTGTTCAAAATCTTAAATCTCCGAAAGTTCTTCACCGATTGCTTTCAAATTTGGACACAACGTTGCATTCGAATACGCGCATGTTTTTATATGCCTACTATTATATAGATGTCACAGCTGTCGTACTCGTGGACCGGAAGCAGTACGACGAGTAATTGCAAATCAAATTGAGGAAGAACAGCCATCACCGAATGAGCGAAACAGACAAAGAATGGCTCAAATACATGCCGAGGAAGCAGCAGAGCGACGTGCAGCCAGACTTGATGATGCACGGTTGCGAGCACGGCGATCGCGTTCTGCAGCTTCAGATCTGCTTCGTTCTCAACAGAATCAACGCAACAGGCTGAGAGTGCCTTAAATCTCCAAAAGTTCTTCACCAATTGCTTTGAAATTAGGCGCATGTTTTTATATACCTACTATTATATAGATGTCACAGCTGTCGTACTCGCGGAGCGTAAGCAGTGCTACGAGTAATTGCAAATCAAACTGAGGAACGGCCATCAGTGAACGAGCGAAACACACAAAGAATGGCTCAAATACATGCCGAGGAAGCAGCAGAGCGACATGCAGCCAGACTTGACGATGCACGGTTGCGAGCACGGCGATCGCGTTCTGCAGCTTCACATCTGCTTCGTTCTCAACAGAATCAACGCGACAGGCTGAGAGTGGCTTAAATCTCCAAAAGTTCTTCACCGATTGCTTTGAAATTTTGACACAACGTTGCATTCGAATACGCGCATGTTTTTATATACCTACAATTGCAAATCAAACTGAGGAAGAACGGGCATCAGCGAACAAGCGAAACAGATAAAGAATGGCTCAAATACGTGCCGAGGAAACAGCACAGCGAAAAGCATCGCTTGAGGCTCGTGATCGATCATTGCAAGATTTGCATGGAAACATCAGACCATTTGGGAACACATTAATATTGCTTGCAGGAGATTTCAGGCAAACATTACCTGTAGTTCCTCGATCGACACCAGCGGACAAAATAAATGCTTGCCTAAAATACTCTACTTTGTGGCAACACATAAAGACGTTAAACTTAAGTACAAATATGCATGTCCAGCTGCAAAATGATCAATCAGCTCAGATATTCTCACATCAATTGCTGAAAATTGGGAACGGAAAGGTGCCGGTTGATCTGACCTCAGGACGAATTTCATTGCCTCATAACTTCTGCAATTTAGTGACCTCAAAAGAACAATTGGTTGAAAAAGTATTTCCCAATATTCAAACCAATTATAAGGATCACGATTCGCTGAGTGAATGAGCTATTCTTGCTGCCAAGAACAAAGACGTCTACGAACTGAACAATATTATTCAGTCTAACATTCCAAGCGAGCCACTCACATACAAGTCTGTCAGCACTGTTCTGGAAGCAGATGAAGTGCTTAATTATCCAACAGACTTTTTCAATTCACTCGATCTGCCAGGGATGCCACCGCACGTACTGCAATTGAAAATCGGCATGCCAATTATCATGTTGTGAAATATCAACCAGCCAAAGCTTTGCAACCGTACGCGGCTTGCAGTAAAAAAATTAATGAGCAATGTCGTACAAGCAACAATCTTGACAGGACCTTTCAAAGGTGAACATGTCCTCATTCCTCGCATTCCTATGATTCCAACAGATATGCCATTTCAATTTAACAGATTGCAATTCCCAATTCGATTGGTATTTGCAATCACCATCAACAAAGCTCAGGGCCAATCTTTAGAATTCACCCGTTTACATCTACACACGGATTGCTTCTCACATGGACAATTATATGTTGCATGTTCTACAGTCGGCAAACCAGACAGTTTCTATTTCTGCACACACAATGGAACAACAAAAAATATTGTATACCCACAAGCATTGTGAAATTAAACATATTAGAAACGTGCGCTTCCTCTTTTCTTTCTTTTCCATTTAACCAGACTGAGCCACAGCAACGCGTGGCCAGGTAGAGCTAGTTAATAATAATAATATAGCCCCACGCTGTTCCAGTGCTGTTTCTAGAGCGCTATTTGGAACAGCACGGGGCTTCTGATCTTTGGCACCTGGATTAGTTGCCAGTTGAGTGAAAGGCAACAGAGGGTAGTGGTAAATGGAGCTCACTCTGAGGAAGATGTTACCAGTGGTGTGCCACAAGTTGGGTTCTTTTTAACAATTTTGTAAACAATATTGCTGAAGGGCTGCCTGGTAAGATTTGCCTCTTTGTGGATGATATTCAAATCTGCAATAAGATAGACACCTCTGATGATGTGGATAACATGAGGAAGGACTTAGGGAAGCTACAAGGATTATCTGGAATTTGGCAGTGAAGATTTAAAGCTAAAAAATGCAGGGTCATGTGTTTGGGCTGCAAAAATCAAGGGGAATGGTACAGTTTAGGAGGTGAAGAACTTTGGTGCATGAAAGAGGAGCAGAACTTGGGTGTGATTGTACGTGATGATTTTAAAGTGGCCAAACATGTAGAAAAGGCGATGCCAAAAGCTAGGAGGATGCTTGGGTGCATAGGGAAAAGAATGGCCAGTAAGAAAAATGTGATGATGCCCCTGTGTAAGATTATGGTGAGACCTCATTTAGAATATTGTGTACAATTCTAGAGACAGCATCTTCAAACAGATATAAACAGGATGGAGTCAGTCCAGAGGGTGGCTACTGAAATGGTTAGTGGTCTCCATAATAAAGCATATGGGGATAGACTTAAAAATCTCAATATGTATACATTTGGCATAAATGTACAGGAGGCAAGTCTCTTTCAATTGAGAGGAAGCTCAGGAATGAGGGGGCATAGAATAGGGGGATAGGGGATAAACTCAGAAGTAACCTGAGGAAATACTTCATAGAAAGGGTGATGAATTTGTGGAATAGCCTCCCATTGGAGGTGGTACAGATGAAAACAGAATCTGAATTCAAGAAAGCTTGGAATAAGTACATAGGATCTCTAAGGGAGTGAAAGGGGGAGTAAATGGCATGAATGGGTAGATTGATAGGCCATATGGTCTTTACCTTCATCTTTCTATGTTTCTAGGAGGGTAAGGAAAAGGGTAAGTGAAAGCACAAGAGTGGTGCCTGTTCCCTTAAGTAAAAGGAAAACACAGGTGAAGCCCAAGGTAGAAGGTGCCTTAATGAGGAAAAAGGATGGAGATTGTATCCTGACCCCAAAGAGAAATAAAAATAGAAACATTGCGACCAGTTCCACATTTAAGTCATAGAATGGATTAGAAAGTGGGACCCAAGTCCTAGGTGTATTCTGATGGCCTAGTCCTTAGAGGTTTAGCATGGAGAGTACATAATGATTGAGGAGCCTTACATCCTAATGAGGAGAGAAGAGACTGAAAAACTGCACAGTCTATGAGGAGTGAGAGAGTGGAGACCAGAATATATCCCATGCCCTAAAGACTGACTATATCAAGAAATGGGATCTGTAGAAACGGCTTTGGTTAAGGATAATAATTTCCTACATAAAAGATTGGAGTACCTGGAAAACCAGGCTAGAAGACTTAACCTCAGGTTTCTTAACTTTCCCAAATCGCCTTTAATTTCCCCTTTGGATATGGTTAAAAAATATGATTGATATTCTTGGAATGGATGCATATTCCTAAGAATGGTATATCAATAGAAATCAAACAAAATAAAACATGGAAAAGAAAATAAGATGATACCTTTTTTATTGGACATAACTTAATACATTTCTTGATTAGCTTTCGAAGGTTGCCCTTCTTCGTCAGATCGGAAATAAGCAAATGTGCTAGCTGACAGTGTATATAAGTGAAAACATTCAAGCATTACTATGACAGTCTGACAGGGCAACCTTCGAAAGCTAATCAAGAAATGTATTAAGTTATGTCCAATAAAAAAGGTATCATCTTATTTTCTTTTCCGTGTTTTATTTTGTTTGATTTCTATTGATAACCTTAAGAGTGGACTAACACGGCTACCACACTCCTCTACTTAAGAGTGGTATAGAAATTCCTAATATATACATACACGATTTGCAAGTGTGTTACTTAACTGTAGGGATATGTGTCACCTCACTGCTACATCTATACCATTATTTCATGACTGCTGCTTTTTTTTTTTTTTTTTTTACATTTATTTAGGACCAGGAATCTCCTCTTACTTTGATAACCCATCACAAGCTGGGGAAAGCTTGAAGACCTGCCTTAATGAAGCCATAACCATTATTCCATCCAAGAAACAGAAGGAAACACCCGTTCTTCTTGGGGCTACTGCAGGCATGAGGCTCCTCAGGTAACCTAGCATAATGGTGAACTGTAACATATGAGGCTACTCTAGTATTATTCTGAATGAGGTTACTCAGGTATGTATATCACATGAGACTGCTCAGGTACTCAGGCATTAACATTGTGGGTGACAGCACATAAAGACTGAAATAATCTATCTAATCTGCCCAGTAAGTTGGTTGAAGATGTAATCACTGTTCCATGCAAGTTACTCCCCTATACTTTAATTCAGGGGGTAATTGCACAGAGTGTGTAACACATAGTATGTTCTGATTGTGTTACATACAAGGCTGCTAAGCTACTGTTATTGTTACCCCAAGAGTCTAAAATATGAATGTAGTGACTGTTCAAAGTGGGATACTAGTTTTCAGTGATCATGTCTTCCATTTTGACAGTTATGATGTTTATTTTGGATTTGTTATTGATTACCTATCTTTATATAGAATCCTTATCAAGAAACTCAACAAGCAAGATTAGAAAGATGTTCCCATGGTGTATACACAATTTTCAAAAGCATTCTTTAACTCCACCACTTACCCATCATCTCTCTCTCTCTCTGCAATGCATTTACTTCTGAGGTAACATCCACTTGCTATTACCCAGATGGACTTAAATAAAATTAATAATGACCAGACGGATGACAACATATTAATAACGCCATGTATTAAACGTAATAAAAATCAGAACAACAAGCATACATTGAAATGTCTATACGCAAATGCCAGGAGCCTGAGGCATAAGATGGGAGAGCTGGAGTACATTGCACACAATGAAAAACTGGATATTATAGGCATCTCTGAGACCTGGTGGAAGAAAGATAACCAATGGGACACAGTCATACAGGGCTACAAATTATATCGCGGCGATAGGGTGGATAGGATTGGAGGAGGGGTAGCACTATATGTAAATGAGAACCTTGACTCAGATAGGCTGCAAATATTGCAGGAGACAAAACCCCGATTGGAATCCTTGTGGATTAAAATTCCACGTGAAAAGGGAAAAGGGATGGTGATAGGAGTGTACTACCGTCCGCCTGGCCAAGATAAGCAGACAGACGCAGCAATGTCAAGGGAAATTAGGGAAGCGAATAAAAAGGGCAATGTAATATTAATGGGTGACTTCAATTATCCGGATATAGACTGGGTGAATGAAACATCGGTACACGCAAGGGAGGTGAAATTTCTTGATGAAATCAAGGATTGCTTCATGGAACAGCTGGTTCAGGAGCCGACAAGAGAAGGGAAAATACTAGACTTAATCATTAGTGGAGCTCATGATCTGGTTCGGGAGGGGGGGGGGGGGGGGGTAACGGTGCGAGGGCTGCTTGATAACAGTGATCATAATATGATCAGTTTTGATATTGGCTACAAAGTAAGTGAACTTAGGAAATCAAATTCACTAGCGTTTAACTTTAGAAAAGGAGACTATGATAAAATGAGGAGAACGGTGAAAAAAAGACTGAAGGGAGCGGCTGAAAGGGTAAAAAACTTGAATCAGGCCTAGGTGCTGTTCAAAAACACCATCCTAGACGTACAGGACAAATATATTCCACGTATTAGAAAAAGAGGAAAAAAGACCAAATGTCAGCCGGCGTAGCTAAACGGTAAGGTAAAGGAAGCTATTCGAGCCAAAAAAACAATCCTTCAGAAAATGGAGAAGGGAACCGACTGAAGACAATAAGGTAAAGCATAAGGAATGTTAAGCCAAATGCAAAAAGGAGATAAGGAGGGCTAAGAAGGACTTAAGTTAGCGTTAGAAGTGAAAACACATAGCAAAATTTTTTAAAGGTATATTAAAAGCAGAAAGCCGGCTAAAGAATCGGTAGGGCCGCTGAACGACTGTGGTGTTAAAGGGGCGATCAGGGAAGACAAAGCTGTAGCGGAGAAATTAAATGAATTCTTTGCTTCGGTCTTCACCGAGGAGGATTTGGGAGGGATACTGGTGCCGGAGAAGGTATTTGAAGCGGACGAGTCAGAAAGACTAAATGATTTCTCTGTAAACTTGGAGGATGTAATGGGGCAGTTCTACAAACTAAAAAGTAGTAAATCACCGGGACCGGAAGGTATTCATCCCAGAGTATTAATAGAGCTGAAAAATGAACTTGTGGAGCTACTGTTAGTAATATGCAATTTATCCCTAAAATCAGGTGTGGTACCGGAAGATTGGAGGGTGGCCAATGTAACGCCGATTTTTAAAAAGGGTTCCAGAGGAGATCCGGGAAATTATAGACCGGTGAGCCTGACGTCGGTGCCGTGAAAAATGGTGGAGGCTATTATTAAGAATAAAATTACGGAGCACATACAAAAGCATGGGCTACTGAGACAAAGTCAGCACAGATTTAGTGAAGGGAAGTCTTGTCTTACAAATCTACTGCATTTTTTCGAAGGGGTGAACAAACATGTGGACAAAGGGGAGCCGGTGGATATTGTATATCTAGATTTTCAGAAGGCGTGTGACAAAGTGCCTCATGAAAGACTCCAAAGGAAACTGGAGAGTCATGGGATCGGAGGCAGTGTATTATTATGGATTAAGAGCTGGTTAAAAGATAGGAAGCAGAGAGTAGGGTTGAATGGTCAGTATTCTCGATGGAGAAGGGTAGTTAGTGGGGTCCCTCAGGGGTCTGTGCTGGGACTGCTGCTTTTTAACATATTTATAAATGACCTTGAGATGGGAGTAACTAGTGAGGTAATTAAATTCGCAGATGACACAAAGTTATCCAGGGTGGTCTTGTCGCAGGAGGAGTGTGAAAGATTACAAGAGGACCTCGTGAGACTGGGGGATTGGGTGTCCAAATGGCAGATGAAGTTCAGCGTTGACAAGTGCAAAGTGATGCACGTGGGAAGGAGGAACCCAAATTACAGCTATGTCATGCAAGGTTCCGCTTTAGGAGTTACAGACCAAGAAAGGGATCTGGGAGTCATCGTGGATAGGACGTTGAAATCTTCCGCTCAATGTGCTGCGGCGGCCAAGAAGGCAAACAGAATGTTGAGTATTATTAGAAAAGGAATGGAAAACAAGCATGAGGATGTTATAATGCCGTTATATCGCTCCATGGTGCGACCGCACCTGGAGTATTGTGTTCAGTTCTGGTCGCCTCATCTCAAAAAAGATATAAAGGAATTGGAGAAGGTGCATAGAAGGGTGACAAAAATGATAAAAGGGATGGGACGACTACCTTATGAGGAGAGGTTATGAAGGCTAGGACTCTTTAGCCTGGAGAAAAGGTGGCTAAGGGGTGATATGACAGAGGTCTACAAAATTTTGAGTGGGGTAGAGCGGACAGATGTGAAGCGTTTGTTTACGCTTTCTAACAATAATAGAACTAGGGGACACAAGATGAAATTAGAATGTGGTAGGTTTAAAACAAATTGGAGAAAGTTTTTCTTTACCCAGCGTGTGGTTAGACTCTGGAACTCATTGCCGGAGAAGGTAGTGACGGCAGCTGGCCTTGCTGAGTTTAAAGGGGGTCTGGACAGATTCCTGAAGGAAAAGTCCATTGATCGTTATTAAATTTGGGGATTTTGCCAGGTTCTTGGGGCTTGGATTGGCCGCTTTCGGAGACGGAGTGCTGGGCTTGATGGACCTTTGGTCTTTTCCCAGCGTGGCAGTGCTTATGTACTTATGTACCCTCTAGGAACTTAGCTTGTTCCTCTTTGAGAAGAACATTATTTGCTCTAATTTCCCATCTTATCCCAGAGGGGGAGACTGGCGACTGTAAAGTGGCACAACTCACTGATGTCACCATCAACTGGATAAGAGGACGCCGATCTCAGGTGTCGCACCAAACATAAGAGTAGCCACAGTGGGTCAGACCAATGGTCTATCTAGCCCAGTATACTGTTTTCAACAGTGGCAAAGCCAGATCACAAGTACCTGGCAGAAATCCAAATAATGCCAACATTCTATGCTACTAATCCCAGGGCAAGCAGTTGCTTCCCCATGTCTGTCTCAATAGCAGACTATGGACTTTTCCTCCAGGAACTTGTCCAAACCTTTTTTAAACCCAGCTAAGCTAACCGCTGTTACTACATCCTCTGATGGACCCTTTGTGCATAACTTTGTGCACAATTTTGTATGTTATTTGTAACAATTTTAGGGTTATTTGGAAATACTGGAGTCTTTGTGTTAAATTTTAATAATGGATTACTATTACTATTTCTAGTGCTTTCTAAGGGGTGGGCCTCAGGGCAAGTCCAACTGTAGACCACAATTATATTCAGTGGTGTGCAAAAGCCGGTTGTTAATTTTTGTGACATTTTGCGAGCCCTTTGTTGAGACCGGGTGAGCTGGTTTGCCTCTCCTCCCCCTGAGCCGCAGGGTCCCAGCATATACCTGAAGGCAGCCACCCTGGTGGTCTAGTGGATTCTTCGGGGCAGGAAAGATCCCTAGTCTTTCCTGCCTGCTGCCAGCGCTGACCCTTCCACTGCCGCATTGCTCTGAGCAGGAGTCCTCCAACTGTATTGCTGCCAATGGGGGGGGGAGGGGTAGTGCTTCAATATTGTATTTTCAATCGCTAGGGTTCTCTTCAGTCCTGCAGAGCTTTCTTGTCCCTCACTATTGAAAATGTGATAGTGAAGTGGCATCCCCCACTGGCAGAACTGTAGGTAGAGGAATCCCGCTCATCTTAGAAGGAACAGTGATTACTACATGCAATAAATGAATGCAGGGCACAACAATTCACCTACACTGAATTTTAGAGACTCTGTCAAATAATTTAAACTAGAAAAAGGGGTTCTTAAAAATCAGTTTTCCTTCATTTTAAAGGTATATATCATATCCATGTTTTTTTCTGCTTATTATGAAGCACTTGCTTAGATTTCATGTTTTATTCTGAGTTTAAATGTCTCATATGGTACATGTGATTCCCTTTTACATGTTAATTGTATTTGCTATGGACAAAATGTGTCTTCTTGGAATTATGGACTATAGAATGTATAAAATCATAATAAATATATATTATTTAGCTTATATTTTATGCTATTACTTATTTGTTGTAGAGATAATATATAGAGAAATGTTATCTGCTTAAAAAATATATTTAGTTTTGTGGTGTTAATTTGGGGTTAGATCTGCTGAGTTGCAGTGCATTCTTATATATTGGCCTAATTTCAATGAAAGTGGTTATGGTGCAGGATATAAATATGCATGGTTATTATCTGCTAATCCTGGATGAGTGGTATATAAAATGATTTGTAAAAAATATATATTTATATACTACCTGGTAAGATAACTCATGTAGAGCTGCCAAGTTACCCAAGTCTAGGACCAGTTCTGTTTTTCAACTTACATTCAAAAATAAGGTTACCAGACATCCCTGATCTCTAGTGTTTGTCCCCGAATTTGAGAGCTTGTTCCAGACTGCTCAGCTTCTCAAATTAGGTTCGCTTTTGGTGTTTTAGCAAAATATATAAAGGGCTAGGTTTACTGAGGGCCAGATGCACTAAACTTAACAAGCCAGCAACGTGGTTTTTAAACTGGTTCTAGCCAGTTTAGCGCGCAAGTAGTAAACCAGGACATCCACAAAAGGGTTCTTCTCCGAGCCATTTTCCTGTCACGGTAGCAGCTAACAAAAACGGAATACAAATGAGCTAATTACTATTATAATGTGAATGCGATGCGATGCACTACCGTTTCCGACCCCACGCACCATGGAAAACCTAACGGGAGGTCTGCAACTCTCGTTGGGGCTGCTGTGAGCAGGATCCATGCAGAGGAGGACGCCCATAGCAAAAATCGTAAGGAAAAAAAACATCCAAATGCTCGTCAGGGACGTCCTTTCAAGTGCCTAATATTTGGACACCCTTCACTCAAAAAAAAAAGGATGTCCCTGATGAACACTTGGACGTTTTTTTTCTTCAGATTTTGTGATGGGCGTCCTTCTCTTGGATGCGTTTTTCTTATGACTAAGGTGCCCGAACCGAAATGACCACCGCCGGAGAGAATCGGGGATCGGGACGTGCGAGGACGTCCAAATCAAAACTATTTGGACGTTCCTTTCAATTATGCCCCTCCAGGTCTCTCTCAGCCAATCACAGTGCGTTTAGCTGTTACTGGTGTCAGCTAAACGCGCTGTGATTGGCTGAGAGAGACCTGGAGGGGCATAATCGAAAGGGACATCCAAATAGTTTTGACTTGGGCGTCCTCGCACGTCCCGATCCCCGATTTTCTCTCCTGCTCTCTCCCTCTGCTGCACAAAATGCCCGGCAATTTATTGACGGCTATTATACACGCAGCTTGTCTGCGTGTATGAAGCTGTGTTTGGCATGTGCAGAGCAGCCAACATAACTCTTGGCTGCTCTGTGCATGCTCAGCTGGCCGACTGGCTTCCCCTCCTTAGGAAGAAAATCGTGTGCAAATGAGCTAACAGTGAGCAGCTCATTTGCATGCGATTTCCTTCATGCATGCCCATTTTTTACCGATGGGGATCGGTAAGGGAAGGGCTCTTTCCGTGGAGTTAGTTCATCTGGCTGTAAGTGGCGCTATGGGTGTGTTAGCATTTTTAACCCGCGTAAATGGTGTATGTGTGTTAAACGCTAATGCGCCCATAGAAATGTATAGGTGTGTTAGCGTGTAACGTGCCTTAAATTTACAGGCACATTAAAAACGCTAATGCACCTTAGTAAACATACCCCAAAGTCAATTATGTAATTTTGTGGTGGTAGGGCGTGCATTGCCACCAGCTGTATCTTCAAAGACATTCCCCTGGGCAGCTGGGTGTGATCCTTTAACTCTCCTGCACAATCCACCAGGAGGAAATTGGCAGCAACATTTCTTATCTGTGACTATCTGCTTTCTTTTCTCCAGCTTCAGTGTGTTAGACCTGCATACAGTGGTGTGCTGGAGCTGGCTCGGACCGCTTGTTAAATTTTCTTCCGACTTGCAAGACGGTTGTTAAAAAGCGTGAGTCGGCTCTGGCTCTCCTCCCTCCCTCCTCCCTCCCTCCGGATCCGGTCCCTCACCGACTCCTTGTCCTTCAAATTCTTCGGGGCAGGCAGTCTTGCCTGCCCGCTGCCAGCGCTGACTCTCCCCCACTGCCAGTTCGCGCTTTAAAAATGGCCACCGAGACTTCCAGAGGCGGCCTTACGAGACTTCTGTTGAAGTCTCGGCGGCCATTTTGAAGCGCGATCCAGCAGCGGGGGAGAGTCAGCGCTGGCAGCGGGCAGGCAAGACTGCCTGCCCCGAAGAATTCGAAGGACAAGGAGTCGATGAGGGACTGGATCCGGAGGGAGGGAGGGAGGAGAATTCGCTGAACAACTCGGGAGGGGGTGGCCGGGGAAAGAAGGGAGTCGCTGGGCATGGGTGGATGGAGGGGAGAGAAGGGTCGCTGGGTATGGGTGCATGCAGGGCAGGGGAGAGGAGGGTCACTGCTGGACATGGGTGGATGGAGGGCAGGGGAAAGGAGGGTCACTGGGTATGGGTGCACGCAGAGCAGGGGAGAGGAGGGTCGCTGGGTATGGGTGCATGCAGGGCAGGGGAGAGGAGGGTCACTGGACATGGGTGGATGGAGGGCAGGGGAAAGGAGGGTCACTGGGTATGGGTGCAAGCAGGGCACGGGAGAGGAGGGTCGCTGGGTATGGGTGCATGCAGGGCAGGGGAGAGGAGGGTCACTGGACATGAGTGGATGGAGGGCAGGGGAAAGGAGGGTCACTTGGTATGGGTGCATGCAGGGCAGGGGAGAGGAGGGTCACTGGACATGGGTGGATGGAGGGCAGGGGAAAGGAGGGTCACTGGGTATGGGTGCAAGCAGGGCACGGGAGAGGAGGGTCGCTGAGTATGGGTGCATGCAGGGCAGGGGAGAGGAGGGTCACTGGACATGAGTGGATGGAGGGCAGGGGAAAGGAGGGTCACTTGGTATGGGTGCATGCAGGGCAGGGGAGAGGAGGGTCACTGGACATGGGTGGATGGAGGGCAGGGGCAAGGAGGGTCACTGGGTATGGGTGCCTGCAGGGCAGAGGAGAGGAGGGTCACTGGACATGGGTGCCTGCAGGGCAGGGGAGAGGAGGGTTGCTGGGTATGGGTGCATGCAGGGCAGGGGGAGAGAAGGGTCGCTGGACATGGGTGGATGGAGGGCAGGGGGAGAGAAGGGTCGCTGGACATGGGTGGATGGAGGGCAGGGGAGAGGAGGGGAGAGAGAAGAAATGCTGGACATGGATGGAGGGGAGGGAAGAGTGAGGAAGGAGATGAGATGAGGGAAAAGGAAGAAAGGAGAAAAACTGCACATGGATGAAGAAAATAGGCAGAAGCTGAGGACCAGAAATGAAGAAGAAAGGAGGAAAGGAAAGAAATAAATGGAAAGGAAGCCCTGGAAACGGAGTTAAGAGGACAGATAGCAGCAGAATCGGATACTGTGCCAGCATGATCAGAAAAAACAGTCCCCAGACAACAAAGGTAGAAAAAAATCATTTTATTTTCATTACTAGTAAAAAAGGCCCGTTTCCGAAACAAATGAAAGGGGCGCTAGTATGTTTTTTTTTGTTTGATATTAATGCATATACAGTCATACTTCCACAGGCAGCCGGCACCCTGGCTTCCTTGTTTGTGTGTGGTGGCATTAACGTGTCAGCCCAAGATGTGCGGCCCTGGACATATAAATTGAGTGCCTGGGTTTTTGGAGGACATGGGAGGAGTGCAGGGTTTTTGGACGGGTGGGAGGGAAGGGGAAAGAAGAGGGTTGTTGGACATGGGAGGAAGGCTGGGGAGAGAGGCGGGGAGGAGGAGAGAGAGGAAGTGAGTATGGCAGGGTAGAGAGGACAGTTGGTGGACATGAGGGCAAGGGCTGGGTAGTGAGCATGGTTGGTGGACATGAGGGCAGAGGCAAGGGAAAGAGCAGGGTTGGTGGACATGGGGGGGAAGTCATGGGAGAGAGGGCAGGGGAGGAGAACTGGGGATACAGGTATGGAGGAGGGGAGAGGAAAGAGGAAGGGAGTAGGGCAGGGGAGAGAGGACAGTTGGTGGACATGCGGGTAAGGGCAGGGTAGAGAGCAGGGTTGGTGGACATGAAGGCAGAGGCAAGGGAAAGAGCAAAGTTGGTGGACCTGGGGGCAGGGCATGTGAGAGAGCAGGTTTGGTGGACATGGGGGGAGAGCAGAGGATTGAGCAGGGTTGCTTGATATGGGGGGATGGCAGTGGAGACAGGAGGGTTGTTGGACGGGGTAGAGAGTAATACAGCAAGTCACATGCATAGCCATTGCCACCTAGATCAGGGGATGCGCTTGGGAGATGTGCTGTGCTGGCAAAGTGTGATGGATTGTTGTGTGGGTTTGTGTGTGGTTACTGTTGCAGGGTGTTACCAGTGGAATGTGTGAGTTTCTGTTGTATTGTGTGTGTGGCTTTGTCTGACAATGGGTTTTTTTGAAATGTAAGGGTTGTTGTGGTGGTCAAGCTTTTGCTGAGTGGTGGATAGTTTTTTTTGTGTGTGTGTGTGTTGTGCTGAGGCAGCAGTGTTTTAGGTGGGCTGAAGGGAGAGAGAGACCGATTGAGTGTGCATGTATCTTTGTGCATCTTCTGTTGTTTTGTGGGGTAGGGGTGCTTCTGTAAGTTCATGTGTGTCATGGAGCTGCATTGTCTGTATATGTGTGACTGAGTTTGTGTGTGTGTGCAGTTTGTTGGGGGGGGGGGGGGGGGTGGGGGGGGGGGGTTTGGGGGATGTGCTGTGCTGGCAAAGTGTGATGGATTGGTGTGTGGCTTTGTGTGTGGTTATTGTTGCAGGGTGTTACCAGTGGAATGTGTGAGTTTCTGTTGTATTGTGTGTGTGTGTGTGTGTGGCTTTGTGTGTCAGTGGGGTTTTTGAAATGTAAGGGTTGTTGAATGGGGGTCAAGCCTTTGCTGTGGTGTGGATAGGTTTTTTTTGTGTGTGTGTGTTGTGCTGAGGCAGCAGTGTTTTAGGTGGGTTGAAGGGCGAGGAGCACTTTCTTTTGCTTTCTTTCTTTTTTTTTTTTTTTTGCGTTTGTGGCCGGCTGTAGGTTAAGGTTTGCAGAGGAATGCGCTGTGGGAAGCAGCGCCGACTTTCTTGTGCTTTTTTTTGTTTGCGTTTCAGTCTGGCTGTAGGGTAAGGTTTGAAGAGGAATGCACTGTGTGAAGTTGCGTTGTCTTTTTCTGGGGTGCAGGGGCTCGGTGAATGCTGGAGGTGGGAGATGGGTTGCGTGAGGCGGCGGATGTTTTTTTTATGTGGGCGGAAAGTAGTGAAGCACGGTATCAGGCCGTCAGAGGTTGAACCTGGAGGGTAACGGTGGATGAGGAATTCGCTGCGGGAAGCAGGGCCGTCTTGTTGCGTTTGTTCTGGGCACCCCCGAGGTGTGAGATGGCTTGCTTGCGGCCAGGGATGGTTGGGCACGTCCTCGGCCGCTTCGGCAAAAATGGAAGAGGGAAGGTGGGGGGGGGGGGGGGGGGTAGTTACCTGCACCGGCGTGTAAAACAGGGTATTCGTCTTTGTAATGATGGAGGTGTTGCGCCGTTGTGTTGTTGTTTTCGGTAGGTTGTTAGCCAGTCTCCAGTGATTCTTAGGCAGGGGAGGAGGAGGGAAACACGCTCCGTGTGTTTCGCTACTCTTTCCCCAGCCTGGGTCGCTGTTTGATGCTGGCTAGGTCGCGGGTAATCCTTGCAGCTGTCCTGCAGCTTGTGCTTGCTGCCCACGTCCTAGATTGTGAGTGGGACGTTGTTCTCCGTCTCCCCCCACTCGACGTCAAGCGAATACCAATTTAGTCCATTTTCGCACATACCCACAGCAGGAATATTCTTCTCTCTTTCCAGCGGTGGTCCTGTGCTCTCCGTTCTGCACAGATAATGAGGCATTCTGCTGGTGAATGCTCCTCCCTTCTTGGCATGTAGTTTGTTCTGATAGGTCCGTCGGATGTTGCGTAGCATTGCCTGGTAACGTTTCAGCTTCTGATTGGTCCGTCCTATGTCGCGTTGCGTTGCCTGGTAACGTTTTTGCTTTGTTCCTGTGCGCTTCAGAATGTCAAGGGTTCTTTTTTCTCTTCGTTCAGTGATGCCTTTTCTGTCATTGTTCCGCCCTCCTCGTCATCACGTTTGACGCAAGGGCGGGGCAGGGAGACAGTAGGATGGCTTCACCACCATGAACTTACGATCCCTTGACGGAGTGGAGTGACTTCAGATCCTTGTCTTCAGAACGTTGAGGGTGCGTTTTATTATAGTAGATAGTGTTTGGAATATGTTCACTTTGAGAATCAAATGCTCAACATTAAAAGTTTATATTTATTTACTTATTTATGGCATTTTATCGCACATTAAATATGAATTAGATTGGAACCTGGGATCATTTAATTTTTTTTTCCTGGAGTAATGCATTGCCACCCCCCCCCCCCCCAGGCTCTCTCCCCGGCTATAGCCAGCTCTGCAATTTGGGGGGGGGGCGTAGAGGGGGACCGGGGGGGCACAGAGGGGGATCGGGGAGAGAGCCTGTTGTTAAACATTTACCAGCACACTACTGCCTGCATATGTTTTACATGCTGTTCAACATAGCAGTCACTTTTACTGTTACCCCATAAATTACAAGGATAGCTATCAAAATATATCAAAACCGTAAGTAATATGAGAGAAACAGAAAGTAAAAACATAAAAGCACAAGTAGTCCAAAATAATAAGAAACTGCAGTGGACCTCTCCTATATTGGGGCTGCAGGTTATCCCAGAGGCAAAATTGTACTTTAACACTTCCAACTTTCTCCGTCACAGCACAAAGACAAAAGGACCCTGCTAGTGATCTTAAGATATTAGATGAAATAGTAATTAGACGTGGAGGGGCATAATCGAACGAAGACGTCTATCTCCATGGGCGTTTATCTCCGAGAACGGGTCCGTGAAGGGGCGGACCGAACCGTATTTTCGCAAAAAATAGACGTCCATGTTTTATTCGACAATTTGTGAGCTGGGCGTTTTTGTTTTTCAGCGATAATGGAAAATGAAAGCGCCCAGCTCAAAAACGAATAAATCCAAGGCATTTGTTCGTGGGAGGGGCCAGGATTCGTAGTGCACTGGTCCCGCTCACATGCCAGGACACCAACCGGGCACCCTAGGGGGCACTTTTACAAAAACAAAAAAAAAAGGTAAAAGAGCTCCCAGGTGCATAGCAACCTTCCCTTGTGTGTTGAGCCCCCCCAAATCCCCCTCAAAACCCACTGCTCACAAGTCTACACCATTACTATAGCCCTAAGAGGTGAAGGGGGGGCACCTACATGTGGGTACAGTGGGTTTGGGGGGTTGGACGACTAATAAGCATTAAGCAGCACAATTGCAACAGGTAGGGGGGGGGATTGGCCTGGGTCCACCTGCCTGAAGTCCACTGCACCCCCTAACAACTGCTCCAGGGACCTGCATACTGCTGCCAGGGAGGTGGGTATGACATTTGAGGGTGAAAATAAAAAGTTGTGAAACATCATTTTTTGTGGTGGGAGGGGGTTAGTGACCACTGGGGGAGTCAGGGGAGGTCATCCCCGATTCCCTCTGGGGGTAATCTGGTCATTTAGGGTACTTTTTGGGGCCTTATTCGTGAAAAAACAGGGTCCAGGAAAAGTGCCCTAAATTCTAGCTACAAACGCATACTTTATTTCCATTATCGGCGAAAGGCGCCCATCTCTGTTCGGGTGATAACCATGCCCCAGTCCCACCTTCACCACGCCTCCGACACGCCCCCGTCAACTTTGTACGCTTCCGCGATGGAGTGCAGTTGAAAACATCCAAGTTCGGCTTTCGATTATACCGCGTTATTCGTTTTTGTGAGATAAACGTCCATCTCCCGATTTAGGTCTGGACTTGGGCGTTTTTCTTGTTCGATTATAAGCAGGATAGTAAATTCAGAAGCACAAAGTGACTGCAGACTGTTCTGGGTTTCAAATAAAATTCCCTTTAATGGCCTCCCCAATAATGTCTGTATTACAAAAAAAAGAGGCAGGCAGAAGCTGCAGCAGCAGTTCAAATACCAGAAAAAAGAGGCACGCAGAAGCTGCAGCAGCAGTTCAAATACCAGAAAAGAAGCAGCCAAAAGGACAAGCCAGTGGCTAACAAATAAATGAAGTTTATTTAAAAAAAAAAACAACCTTCAGAGATAAGTGTGCTTGTATTGTGTATTATGTATACGTATTAATAAAAGCTCAATTTTTCAGCAGCAAACTGCCTGCATCAGGGCACGTTTATCCTTATTATACCTAAGAATGCTAAGGTGTGCTATACCTAAGAATGAAAACATATATAATAGTAAAATCATAATTTTAAAATATGCATTAGTTAGAACATAAAAAGAGTGGACACATTTACAGTAAAAGTGATGCATTTGATAAATAACATGCAGAAAATAAAAATATGAAATAAAATCCAGCTGAAAGAAAAAATGGGGCATTACCCTAATATGGGGCACACAGAGTATAGAGGTTGCTAACACTGGACCCCTCGAGGCCAGTGTAAATGACTAAAAAGAGAATCACAAATCTTAATTATTTAAATAAGAAACCACCAAATACAATTATCAAGAAGTGGCAGTTACCTTAGAACTAGCAACAAAAAAAGGAACATTTGTAGGGTCATATAGTACAGACCTCATACTGAAAGAGCAGGATACATACCAGTAAAACAGCTGGATCCCAAAATGAAAGCAGGCATGGTGGCAGTCATTTAACCTTGTCAGGACCTAATAGGACAGGTCTCATGTACATAGAACTTAAGCAACTCCATCCAGCAAGGGACTCTGGGAATATGGAAAAAAATTCAGATTTAAAGGATTAAATAGTACCAATCTCACATGGAGAACATTTTCCAGGCATGTAAATGCAGGGAGAAGGCGCCACTTAAAAAAACAAAACAAAAACAATGCCCAATATAAGTTAATAAAAACAGCCTAAAGTAGCTTTCAAATAAATTATTCTTGAAAAAAAAAATTGGGGGTGAAGTTGGGGTGATCATAAATAAGACACTAGCAGGCTTATTTTCGAAAGAGAAGGGTGCCCATCTTTCGACACAAATCGCAAGATGGGCGTCCTTCTCCCAGGGTTGCCCAAATTGGCATAATTGAAAGCCGATTTTGGGCGTCCTCAACTGCTTTCCGTCGCGGGGACGACCAAAGTTCACGGGGGCGTGTCAGAAGCATAGCAAAGGTGGGACTGGGGTGTGCTTAACACATGAGCGTCCTTGGCCAATAATGGAAAAAAGCACTTGACAAGCACTTGGCCGACTGTACTTGGTCCATTTTTTCTTGCGACCAAGTCTCAAAAAGGTGCCCAAACTGACCAGATGACCACCGGAGGGAATCGGGGATGACTTCCCCTTACTCCCCCAGTGGTCACTAACCCCCTCCCACCCTAAAAAAAACTTTAAAAAAATATTTTTGCCAGCCTCTATGCCAGCCTCAAATGTCATACCCAGCTCCCTGACAGCAGTATGCAGGTCCCTGGAGCAGTTTTAGTGGGTGCAGTGCACTTCAGACAGGCGGACCCAGGCCCACCCCCTCTACCTGTTACACTTGTGGTGGTAAATGTGAGCCGTTCAAAACCCACCAGGAACCCACTGTAGCCACATGTAGATGCCCCCCTTCACCCCTTAGGGCTATGGTAGTGTTGTACAGTTGTGGGGAGTGGGTTTTGGGGGGGGGTGTTGGGGGGCTCAGCACACAAGCTAAGGTAGTTATGCACCTGGGAGCAATTTCTGAAGTCCACTGCAGTGCCCCCTAGGGTGCCCGGTTGGTGTCCTGGCATGTCAGGGGAACCAGTGTACTACAAATGCTGGCTCCTCCCATGACCAAAGGGCTTGCATTTGGTCGTTTCTGAGATGGACATCCTTGGTTTCCATTATCACCAAAAATCAGAAACGACCAAGTCTAGGGACGACCATCTCTAAGGTTTCCCCGCCCCTCCATCTGGATGTTTTGCGAGGACGTCCTCAACAAAACTTGGACGGCCCTTTCGATTATGCCCCTCCACATCTCTGAAGGTTGCTTTTTTTTTTATATACTTCATTTATTTATTATTTATTAATCTATTAGGCTTTATTTATCGACTTTTTGAAGGAATTCACTCAAGGCGGTGTACAGTAAGAGCAATAGGCAATTATAGCAATAAAAATATTCAAATAACAATATAAAATATGGCATAGTATACTACTTACAATGTCAACAGAATACGTAATAGAAACATTTTAATTGATAGTGACAGGTATAAGCAAAGATAAAACATATACATAGGTAAGAGAGTAAGAAGATTTAGAAAGTAAGGTGACTAATTTAAAGAAAGTTGCCACATGAGGTCAGAGAGATGGTTAAATATTATCTCAGCTAGGATAGGAGTGGATGAACATGTCCTGCTGCAGTCTGTGCAGCCCCTGTCACTCCTTGTGTGTGTGAATGAGACTAACAAGTTAGTTACTTCTTCCATTAAAGGCCTGGTTGAAGAGCCAAGCTTCCTGAAGTAGAGATAGTCTTGTGTTAAGCGGAGCCTTTCAGACAGTGTATTCCAGAGTGCAGGGGCTACTCCGGAGAAGGCTCGCTTGCGGGTATCACATCATGTGTCTTTTGGAGAGGGTGTGGTTAGGGATAGTCCTTGAGAGGACCTTAGTGTCCTTGGCGGTGTGTAGAGGATCATCCTATTCTTCAGGTACTCAGAGCCTTTTCCTTTAAGGGCCTTGAAGATCAGACATAGAGTTTTTAATTTAGCCCTGTATTGTACCGGTAGCCAATGAAGTTTTTGCAACAATGGTGTGATGTGGTCACGTCGCTTGCAACCTTCTATGAGTCTTGCTGTAGCATTCTGAATCAACTGGAGCTGGTGCAGGCCCTCTGTAGTCAGACCACTGTGTAGTGCATTGCAGTAATCCAGTCTTGATGTTATCATGGCATGCACAACAGGGATAAGATTTACTTTCTTGATGTTGTAAGGAGGTTGGAGGGTCTAAGCAGCCCAGGAGGAGGTATGGGGCCAGACTACATTCCCCACAAGGCCCTGAGAGAAGGGATCGGGGTGGTAGGTCCCAAACCCGGTATGGCCCCCACGTGGAAGGGAGGGGGAAAAGGACTGGAAAGAGCAGCTGCTATGGCAGGCGAGGGCCAGAAGGGGGAGCAGGGATGACAAAGCTCAATACCCTTGGGTTAGGAATCAGTACAAGATTTCTTCCACCTGGGAGGGGGAGGAGGTCTCCAACCAACAGCCTAGCAGAGAAGGAGAGTTAATGGAGTGCTTGGAGGAAGGAGAGGCTGGAGAGACCAACACACCAGGTTTGGAGGAGCCAGTGGACATGGACTGTAATTGTACTTTGGGGCAGAGTTGCAGGGACTGAAAGCAGTGGGTGGTCACAGGAGTCAATTAGCCATTCTGCAACCACCCAAGCGGAAAGACTTTAAAACTGAAACCCAGGCTGTTGAACTGGGGGAGAACTGGGATTTAAAGGGAAGTTTTTTTTCTTGTTGCTTTATTTTGGAAACTGAATGGGACTTTAACCCCCTTGAACTGCGATTTTGTGGAGGAGGGGAAATAAACTGTTTGGAACTAAAAGCTGTGTTGTCTGGAAGGACTTTGTTTGTGGACTGCTGAAGGGAGCCTACCACCCCTGAAGGTTTGCTACCGGGATTACAGATATTACAATGTAAGGAGAGAGGCAGTGTAGCTATTGCAAATAGTAGAAGCAGCTCTTGAAGGTTGATTGTGTAACCAGTTGTAGAAATTGGTTTAATTTGTTTACCTTACTGCTGGGAGAGCAGGGGGGTTGGCTGGAGGTGTCCTGGGTTGTCAGGGAGATATTTAGCTAGGATGAATTCCTGCACATGAGCAATTCATACCAAGGAGACCTGCACTGACACCTGAAATTTTAAAAGTGCTAAAAATAAGTTTATTAAGTATTTGCATTAAATCTAATTGCAGAATTCAGGTGCTGGGAGTCTGTACTTGGTTGTCATATGCTCAGATTTGTTTAAATCATATGCAAATTAGTCTGTTTTTGGGAGGTTCTCATTTGCATATTTATGGGTAAAAGTTGATAGGAATGTTTACAGCCTTGATGTTAGGGCATGGCTCTGATCCAAAATGTGAAGTTTGATCCAAAATCGAAAGGGTTTATCTAGTGTTTTTGACTAAAAATTCCCATTAGAGTGTCTGTATGATAATCTGAATTCAAATAGAGCTCTCTGATTGGATGATCAGCTCCTGTTAGAAAATCTGCCCGGTAACAGAGAAGAAGAGAGCAACTGAAGATTTGGCCAAGACAGGACCTGCATCTGGTAGCTCCGTGTGTAAAACAGTTGAAAGAAAGAATTGTTGTTTGATCTAAGTTGACTAAAGTTATAAAAGAGTGCCTGATTATGTGGTAAATGAGAAAATATGAGTGAAAAGAGATTGGTGGAAATTTACAAGTTTGAGGTTTCTCTACTGAGAAAAGGATCTGAATATTTCAGGATTACTTGAAGCTTATGAAAAATAGAAAAGGGAGAATTTCAGATTAAAAGTGCTTAAATCCTATAAGCTATATAAAGGCTAAGTAGATTTAAGTGCCTGTAAGCAAGGAAACCTTAAGATTTGATCTGAAATTAATATTTGATCTGAGATAAATAGTTGATCTGAGATAAATGTTTGATCTGAATTATATTCTTTGGTGAAAAGGAGATAAGTTAGAAAAAGAATCTTTGGGAACTAAGAGGACTTTGCTCACATTTTGAATTAGCCAGATCAGTGGACTTACTGAATAGAGGGGAGTGGATCTATAAATGTGTGTATGTGGATGAGATCCAGCAGTGGGCTTCAAGATCTCAGCAGCTTGGAAGAAAAAAAAAGAGTTGCTCTTTATATAGTCAGGGTAAAGTTATAACAAAGCTACTTAGGAAATTAGAACTGAGGAAATTCAATTTATTTTATTTTTTCATAGTTTAGCACTCAGTCCAGGTTCCAGTTTCAGGCAGGCTGATCTAAAGACTCACACACTGCAGGGAGGCAGTATTTCTCCTTTTATTTTATGTTAGATTAAGTTTAGGGAGAAGAATCAATGGACGACAACTTCTAAAGGAGAGATCTCTCGAAGACTGCAACTGGAAGTTTTCCTTCAGCTAAGTACTGTGAAAGAAAAGTAAACCAACTGAATACAGGAAATTGAGGGAGAGAGACAATTCACACACTTTTTCTGAAACTCCTGTTTATCACACAAGTGAACTGAGATTTAATTTTGAAAATAAAGGAAGAAGGAGAAATCCAATTAGAATAGTTATACCAATATAAGACTAAGATTTGAAAGATTTTGGATAGTTACTTACCTTATAAATAAGCCCTGTAGGAAAGAAGTTTATAAAAATGTTTAAATGAGGGCCAAGATGGCGCTGTGAATGGACGCACCTGTGTTAGCTCCTGGAAGTTGCTCTGTTTGTAGGTCCTCTTCGGTGCCTCCGTCGCCTCATCAAACATGGGGAAACGGAGGGGAAAAGTGAAGGAACATCCCTCAGCTCCTGTGACTTCTTCGGCGACGAGGTAGACAACTTTGCAATTTTTCAGACAGCAACCGGGTCCTCAGGGTTTTTCGACCCCCTCTGCAACTCTTGGCGCTTTGGCGTCGATTGAGAATGGAAACGGGGCTTCCCTGAGCCCCGTGGAACGAGTTGCTCCACCCCAGCCTGGAGGGGAGTTGCTGGCAGCTCTAACAGAGAAGGAAGCCGAAGGGGCTCAGCTCGATCTGTTTGAGGGAGTGTCTGCAGTAACGGAGGCTGAATCTCAACACCGAGAGCTATTGTTACAATCAGCTTCAAAGGTATTGCCCCAGGACATAGTTTCTAAACTTGCTTGTGTTGAAGATCAACCTCACTCTTCTCCAGCCATTAGTGGTGTGAATAGACCATCAACTGTGACATTAGAGTCACTATGGGACATGGTTTACAGCATTCACACTTCTATGCAAACTACTTTAAAAATGAATACTTCTGACATAAAGACTCTTTCTGAGGCTGCCTTGCTTCAGGCGCAAAAGACTGCACAGCAAACCTTAGATTTGGAGATTGTGAATACTAAAATTCAAGAAATGGGATCTGTAGAAATGGCTTTGGTTAAGGATAACAATTTCCTACATAAAAGATTGGAGTACCTGGAAAATCAGGCTAGAAGACTTAACCTCAGGTTTCTTAACTTTCCCAAATCGCCTTTAATTTCCCCTTTGGATATGGTTAAAAAATATATGATTGATATTCTTGGAATGGATAAGGACTCACTGCCTCCCCTTACTCGGGCTTATTACATCAGGAGTGGTGGAGTGGTGGAAGAAAATCCCCCGATAGCAGGGGAAGGAATGGATCTTACTTCTTTCCTTGAAAATTCATTGGAGATAATTACTCAGAGGTTGACTCTGCTTGTTACTTTTGTGCTGGAGCCTGATAGGAATGCCGTATTAAGGCTTTCCTTGAGACACTTAGAAAATCTGTTTCTGGGCTCAAAAATTCGTATTTTTCCTGATCTCTCAAGGCCTAAACAGATGAGACGGAGGGCCTTTCTGGAACTCCGCCCTAGGGTGGTGGCACTGGGAGCAACTTTCATATTACGTTTTCCTTGTTATTGTAATGTAATGCTTGAGGGTAAACAGTTTCAATTTGTAGACCCAAAACAGTTAAAAGAATTTCTAGATGCTAGAGTGGAATTGAATGTTGTGTGACCTCCCTAAATGCAGGCTGGGGTCTGATCCAGAGGTTGCAACCATTAGTTCGTAATTATTGCTATATGTTTTATTTTTAAATTCTAATTCTTGGATTCCAAATTTCCTAAACTTGTGGACAGAAAGGCTGTTAATGATATTTCCTTTTATTTCTTTTTTGCCTTTTGTATAAATGCCGATTGCATATTCATGTATTGTGATGATATATTGTAATAAATTAATAAATAAATAAAAATGTTTAAATGAGATACACCTAAGAAACATTCCTATTTACTTGTAACTTGGTCAGGAAACTAAATGTTTGGTTAGTAAAGAAATTAGAGTGTATACTGGGTCCAGTAGGGAATCAGCAGTTCTACTAGTCTAATCCTGTACAGTTTAACTGAAGAGTATTTCTTTCTGTTTACCAGTACAGTCAAATAATTCCATTCCACTTAAATAAATAATTCATTGTTATATATAAGGGAGTAGTATCTGGATTTATTGGAAATCAAATTGATTCAATTCACAGGAATTCATATTCACCTTTATGCATTCATCCAGTATTATCTTTTAAGGATGATGCTTTATTTTATGTTCACTCTGTTTATGTTGTGAGCTGAGCACAGTTATTAGTTTCCTCGGCTGGCACGACTACAAGCTAGAGGCATTTTGATACTGTGTGAAGTCTCACCACAAACAGGGTGACAACTGGATTTGGGGAACCAGAGTAAGTGAATCTAACTGTAATCCAAGGTTCCTGACTTGCGATTTGAGGGGGAATTCATATGTGCCCAAAAAAGATTTTGATGTCAGGTATGTATCCATTTGTTTTACTTGGGTTCAGGCAAAGTTTGTTATGTTTAGCCCATTCTTGAATTGATGTTAGACAGGTAATCAGTTTATTCAAGGCTATAGGTAAGTTAGGTTCAACGGGTATGAATAACTGCACATCATCCACATGGGTATAGAACCGAATGTCCATTGACCAAATCAGCTCAGCTAGTGGCTTGAGGTAGATATTGGAAAGAATAGGTGACAGTATCAATCCTTGTGGTATCCTGCAGGTCAGTGCCGACGGTGGTGATGAGTTGCTGCCAAACATTATGGATTGTTGCCTGTCTTATAGATAGGATCTGAACCAGGCAAGTACTGTTCCATTGATACCTGTTTCTGTCAGTCGTGCTAGCATGATATCATGATCCACAGTGTCAAAAGCTGCTGAGAAATCTAGCAGAACTAACACCGAGGCAAATCCCTTGCCTCGGTTTCTTGAAGATCATTAGTAGGGATACGAGGACTGTTTCTGTTCCATAACCGGGTCTGAATCCAGGTTCTAAGAAAGTCCCAGGCTCCAGAGGTAATGGAGGATTTGTGAGACCGACTGTAGTCACATTAGAGAGTCTATGGGACGCGATTCAGGGACTGAATTCTACTCTGCAGCAGATTTCTACTTCCATTCGAAGAGAAATGGCGGAAATCAAACAAACTCATGACCAATTTTCTGGTAAGCTCGAGACTCACACTACCAAAATAGAGGTACTTGAAAACGAAGTTAAATCTTTTAAGAATTTCACATCGATAGTTTCGAAAGACAAAAATTTCCAAACTCGAAAAACTGAGTATTTAGAAAATCAGATCAGGAGGAATAATTTAAGATTACTGAACTTTCCCAAATCTCCTCTTATTTCCACAGTAGATATGTTAAAGAAATATTTTTTGGAAGTTTTATGTATCCCTTCTGATAATTTTCCTCATATAAGAAGAACTCAATACATTACTGGTATAAAAAAATATGAAGAATTCTTTACAACCTGACCTTAATTTAACAGAATTTCTTGAAAATTCATTGGAAATAGTAACTGAAAGGACCATTATGCTGGTGACGTTTGCTCTGGAACTTGATCGTAACAATGTATTCAAGTTGTATTTCCACCATATGAATGATAACTTTCTAGGATCAAAAAACCAAATGTTTCCGGACCTGGCGAGGGATACCCAAAAAAGAAGAAAAGAATTTCTGCAATTAAAATCAAGAATGCTTAGTTTAGGTGGAACTTTTCTTCTTAAGTATCCCTGCAGATGTGCTATTTTTTTGAATTCCTCAAAGTATATCTTTTTTGAACCTGGGGAACTATTAGAATTTATTTCTAGTAAAGAATAGATTTGGAATCCCTGATTGTAATACTATGCATCGGCTGTGCTTATTAGGGGATCCTTCCGTTTCAATTGTTGATTAATGTTTATATAGAAAATGTCCTTGTTCGTGGATCACTATTTTATTTATTTATTTATTTAGCACATTTATACCCCACTTTTTCTAATTTTGTGGACTAATTATTGAAACAGTTTTCTTTATTTAATATCATAAAAGGATAATTATTTATGAATTACTATATGTTTATGTTATCACATGAATGTAAAATGAAAAATCTATAAATAAAAAATAAAAAAAAAATCACTGCGCTTCCAACTGACTCCATTATTGATATAGAACGTGCTCACCATATTGTATCGCGGCCTATTCCAGGGAAAAACTACCCACGCCCTATAATTGTTAAATTTCTGCGTCATGATCAACTGATGTTAATTTTAAATATTATTCGATCTAAATCTCCTGTGCTTTATGATGGGGGCAAAACTCCTTCTGGTACCGGACTTCTCCAAAACCACTGCTAAAATGAGAAAAATATTTCTATCAATGCGCCCCAAGCTGAAAGCCATAGGAGCTCAGCTTCTATATCCTGCAACCATGTGTGTAACTTTTCAAAATACTACTAAGCATTATAATGACCCCACTGACTTGCAAAGATTTCTTGAAAATGACTCTTCTGCTGCAAACTGATATTTTGAAGTTGAATATATTTGTAAAGGTTTACAATTTTTCTCTCTTTCACATTTTTTCTTTTGAGAAGATGAATTTGCATTGCTGCTATGCAATTCTTTTATTATCATAATACTACGTGCTGGCTTAAGCTCTCACCTGGTGTCTATACTGGACTCATGTGCCCCATAATGGATTATCTTGTTTCCTTTCTTTATTCTCCTTTTTGGAATGTGTTTTTTTTCTCAAGCGTTTTTACTTATCAAAAATTTTCATCTTATTATATTTGTCACCTTTTTTCTCCTTTTTTGAGGATTTTAATCTTGCTAGTTACCTCCAATTCCCATCTCATGCATATGCTATTAGGTTTGGCATGATATGGCTGGTCACATATTTCAGAAATATCTACTACTACTACTACTACTTAACATTTCTAGAGCGCTACTAGGGTTACGCAGCGCTGTACAAAATAAACAAAGAAGGACGGTCCCTGCTCAAAGGAGCTTACAATCTAAAGAACAAAATGTCAAGTTGGGCAGTCTAGATTTCCTGGGTAGAGGTGTAGAGGTTAGGTGCTGAAGGCGACGTTGAAGAGGTGGGCTTTAAGCAGAGATTTGAAGATGGGCAGGGAGGGGGCCTGACGTATGGCCTCGGGGAGTTTGTTCCACGCGTTGGGTGAGGCGAGACAGAAAGGGCGGAGCCTGGAGTTGGCGGTGGTGGAGAAGGGTACTGAAAGGAGGGATTTGTCTTGAGAGTGGAGGTTACGGGTAGGAACGTAAGGGGAGATGAGGGTTGAGAGGTAAGGAGGGGCTGCAGATCGAGTACATTTGTAGGTTAGTAGCAGAAGCTTGAATTGAATGCGGTACCTGATCGGAAGCCAATGAAGTGACTTGAGGAGAGGGGTGATACGAGTGTATCGGTTCAGGGGGAAGATAAGACGTGCAGCAGAGTTCTGAACGGATTGAAGGGGGGATAGGTGGCTAAGTGGGAGACCAGTGAGGAGTAGGTTGCAGTAGTCAAGGCGAGAGGTAACGAGAGCGTGGATGAGAGTTCGGGTGGTGTGCTCAGAGAGGAAAGGGCGGATTTTGCTAATGTTATAGAGGAAGAAGCGACAGGTCTTGGCTATCTGCTGGATATGCGCAGAGAAGGAGAGGGAAGAGTCGAAGATGACACCGAGGTTGCGGGCAGATGAGACGGGAACGATGAGGGTGTTATCAACCGAAATAGAGAGTGGAGGTAGAAGGGAAGTGGGTTTGGGTGGGAAGACAAGAAGTTCGGTCTTGGCCATGTTCAGTTTCAGGTGGCGGTTGGACATCCATGCAGCAATGTCGGATAAGCAGGCCGAAACTTTGGCCTGGGTTTCCGCAGTGATGTCAGGTGTGGAGAGATAAAGCTGGGTGTCGTCAGCATAGAGATGATACTGGAAGCCATGAGACGAGATCAGGGAGCCCAGGGAAGAGGTGTAGATAGAGAAAAGAAGGGGTCCAAGGACAGAACCCTGAGGGACTCCAACGGAGAGCGGGATAGGTGTGGAGGAAGAACCATGAGACAGTGTCAAAAGCGGCGGATAGGTCGAGGAGAATGAGGATGGAGTAATGACCTTTGGATTTGGTGAGGAACAGGTCATTACAGACTTTGGATAATGCCGTTTCTGTCGAGTGAAGTGGGCGAAAGCCAGATTGAAGCGGATCGAGGATGGTATGAGAGGCAAGAAAATCAATGCAACGGCTGTGAACGGCGCGTTCAAGTATTTTGGAGAGGAAGGGTAAGAGGGAGATGGGGCGGTAGTTGGAGGGACAAATAGGGTCAAGTGAAGGTTTTTTGAGGAGAGGTGTGACAACAGCATGCTTGAAGGTGTCAGGGACAGTTGCGGTGGAGAGAGAGAGGTTGAGGATATGACAGATGGGAGGGGTGATAGTGGGAGAGATGGTGGTAAGTAAGTTGGTGGGGATGGAGTCTGAGGAACAGGTGGTGCATTTCGAGGAGGAGAGAAGATGGGCGGTTTCCTCTTCGGTGATATCAGGAAAAGAGAAGAAGGAGGCCTGGGTTGATTTGTTGAGGGAGTGGGAGATAGGATGAAGGGGAGGAGAAGGTTTAGTGGTGAATTCGAGGTTGATCTTCTGGACCTTGTCGCGGAAGTAGTCAGCCAGTGATTGAGGAGAGAGTGAAGGGGGGGGGTGGGAGCGGAGGGCACTTTGAGGAGGGAGTTGAGGGTGGCGAAGAGACGACGAGGGTTAGAGCTGAGGGAATTAGTCAAGTGAGTGTAGTAGTCCTGTTTGGCGAGGAATAGGGAGGACTGGAAGGAGGATAGCATGAATTTGTAGTGAATGAAGTCAGTATGGGTGCGAGATTTCCTCCATAGGCGTTCAGCCGATCGGGAGCAGGAGCGAAGGTAACGGGTGCAAGGGTTAAGCCAGGGCTGGGGATTAGTGCGCCTAGTGGGACGGGAAACAGACGGTGCAAGGGTGTCAAGGGCGGAGGAGAGAGTGGCATTGTAGTTGGAGACAGCCTTGTCGACGGACTCGGAGGACATGATGGACAGGAGGAGGCCAGAGATACTAGCGGATAAGGTGGGGGGGTCAACTGCCTGGAGATTCCTGGAGGTAGTAGTTAGGGTTGGGCGGGACTGAGGGGGAGGGTGATGAAGTGTGAATGTGATCAGGTGATGGTCAGAAATGGGAAGAGTGGAGACGCAGAGATTAGAGGGCGTGCAGGTAGAAGAGAGGACGAGATCAAGACAGTGACCAGATTTGTGAGTAGGGGTGGTGGAGCTCAGTTGGAGGTTGAAGGAGGAGGTTAGGGTGAGGAATTGAGAAGTGTATGAGTCAGATGGGTTATCAGTGTGTATGTTGAAGTCACCAAGAATGAGGGATGGGGATGAGGGCTCGAGGAAAACGGAGAGCCAGGCATCGAAGTCAGTAAGGAAGGAAGGGAGGGACTTATCAGGGGGACGGTAGATGACTGCAACACGGAGTGGCAGCGGGTAGAATAGACGAATGGAATGGACTTCAAAGGATGAGAAGCAGTGAGACTGTGGTAGGAGGAGGGGTTGAAAACTGCAGGAGGGCGAAAGTAGTATGCCAACGCCGCCACCGCGGCTAGCTGTGCGGGGCGAATGGGAGAAAAGGTAGCCTCCATGGCAAAGGGCTGCGACTGAGGCAGAGTTGTTGGGGGTGAGCCAGGTTTCGGTTAGGGCGAGCAGATGGAGGGAATGGGAGATGAAGAGATCATGGGTGAAGGTAAGTTTGTTGCAGATTGAGTGGGCATTCCACAGGGCACACGAGAAGGGGAGGGAGGAAGGCGGGAGGAGGGGAATGGAGATGAGATTGGAGATATCGCGGGAACGTTTGCATAGATGAGACGAGGACGAGGACATGTGTGGTGGGCCTGGGTTGGGATTGATGTCTCCCGCGGATAGCAGGAGAAGGAGCAAGAGAGAGTGGAGAAGGGTGGGGGAGGTAGGGCGCCGAAGGCAGGATGCGCTGAGGAGGAATGGGGAAGGGTTCATGGCCGGAAGGAGGTGTTGGAGGTTGAGAGCTAGGAAGGAGGAGGAGGACAGTAGGGATGGTGAGGTGGTGGGGGTTAGGGGTAGGTAGGGTATAGCAGTAGTGGGCAGGATGGGGGGGGATGGGTAGTGAGTTCGTGTGGTAGATAGCGGAGGGAGGGGGAAGAGATTGGGGAGGGATAGGGCGAGAAATAGAATGTGAAAGGGGGCCATAGTAGTGAGAGAGGTAGGGAGTGGGTGAGCAGGCAAGTTGGACAAGCTGGTGGGGTGGAGCAAGTAGGTGCAGATGGACTGGAAGCTGGATCAGGTGGGCTGGAGCAACCTGGTGCAGATGGACTGGATCGAGCAGGGGAAGCTGGATCAGGCTGACTGGAGCAAGCAGGTTTAGGCGGGCTGGAGCAGCAGGAGCAGATGGCTGGAGAGCTGGATCAGGCTGACTGGAGCAAGCTGGATTAGGCGGGCTGGGACGGCAGGAGCAGGTGGCTGGAACGGCAGGAGCGGGTGGCTGGAACAAGCAGGAAGAGCTGGATCAGGCTGACTGGAGCAAGCAGGTTAAGGCGGGCTGGAGCAGCAGGAGCAGATGGCTGGAGAGCTGGATCAGGCTGACTGGAGCAAGCTGGAATAGGCGGGCTGGGACGGCAGGAGCAGGTGGCTGGAACAAGCAGGAAGAGCTGGATCCGATGGAGGCTGGAGCAGATGGACTGAGACGAGCAGGAAGAGCTGGATCCGACGGAGGCTGGAACAGATGGACTACCCGGAAGAGCTGGATCCGACGGAGGCTGGAGCAAGCTGGATTAGGCGGGCTGGAACGGCTGGAGAGGCTGGAACGAACAGGGAGAAGCTGGATCAGGCGGACAGGAACAGCAGTCGCAGGTGGCTGGAATAAGCAGGAAGAACTGGATCCGACGGAGGCTGGAGCAGATGGACTGGGACGAGCAGGGGGAGCTGGAGAAGCTGGAACGAGCAGGGGGAAGCTGGATTAGGCGGGCTGGAACTGCTGGAGCAGGTGGCTGGGACAAACAGGAAGAAGCTGGATCCAACGGACTGGAACAGGGTGGTGCAGATGGACGAGCAGGGGGAAGCTGGGTCAGATGGAGTGGAACAAGCTGGACGAGCTGGATCAGGTGGGGTGGACCAAGCTGGAGCAAGCAGGAAGAAGCTGGATCTGACGGACTGGAACAGGGTGGTGGAGATGGACTGGAGCGAGCAGAACGCTGGAGCAGGTGGACAGGAACACGCAGGAAGAAGCTGGAACGTGCGGAGTGGATGGAAGGAGGTAGAAACTGGGTCAGGTGTCCTGGAGCAAGCTGAGCAGATGGTTCGGATTCAGCAGATGGTCCGGATTCCGCAGATGGATCAGGATGGGCAGGGAAAAGCTGGGTCAGCAAAGTGGAGCGAGCTGGAGTAGGCAGATGGAGCGGAAGGAACAGAGCAGGCAGGCAGATGGTCACTGCAGACGCTGGATCGGCGGGCTGGACCGGGCTGGGGCTGGTGGACTCTCCCGTCCAAGATTCAATCTGCACAGACATCACATGAAAATAGCCGGTGCCAGTCAAGCCTCCACCCCTGTGGGCCAACACTTTACAAGACCAGAACACTGCACCAGTGATTTCACAGTAAGAATATGGTAGCAGGGAAGAGGCGAAGGGGGAGCTGCAAAAAAAAATTCCTTCTGTGACGACAACAGCGAATGATGAATCTACGAATACTCTCCCTTAACATAAAGGGAATCTACAATCCCATTAAAAGGAAGACATGTATATTGTATCTGAGAAAAAAAATATGGATATTTGTTTTCTACAAGAAACTCATCTGGATGCACAAGAAGGCTCTAAACTTTTGGGTAAATGGTTTGATCAATGCTTTTTTAGCCCTGCAAAAGGTCACAAAATGGTGTTATTACTCTTATTAGAAAATCTCTGCCCTTCCAGTTAATCTCTCATGTCAATTGTCGGGTTCTCGAGGCAGAACCGGAATTCGTGAGCCCTTGGGCCACTGCCGAGGAGCGGCAGAGGCAGGCAAGACCACCCTGGAACTGGATACAAGGAAGAGCAGGACTGGAACTGTGGACTGGAGTAGTAACTGAGGCAGGCAACTAGAACAGGCAGAACAGGAACAGGCTTCACCTGCGCTTGACCACCGTTCCTCAGGAGTTGAGCTCCCAAGTGCGGGTGGCCGGCAGGACTTGCAGGACAAAGCAGGAACTGAAGATCCAAAGGACCCACCCTGGGTCTAGCATACACGAGGGAGGCTTGGCATAGAACTAGACTAGGACTGAAAGCTGCTATGCAGCCACTAAGCAAGAAACACAATACAGACTGAGCAGACAGGATGTGCACAAAGGCTTGGCAGGAGCAGGGGCTAGGATAAACATACAAGCTTGGCAAAGCAGAGGTTAGGAGACCCATACAGGCCTGGCAGAGGCAGGGGTCAGAAAACACATACAAGCTTGGCAGAAACAGGGTTCCGGATAAACCCTAGCTAGGCAGAAGCAGGATTCAGGATATACACTCAGGATATACACTAGCTAGGCAGAAGCAGGATGTGAACTAGCTAGGCAGAAGCAGGGTTCAGGATATACGTACAAGCTAGGTAGAAGCACACAGAGAGTTTCAGGGTTCAGACTACAGTCAGAGACAGGCAGCAGGCAGAGAATATCCGGGTTCAGGCTGTAGTCAGAGACAGGCAGCAAGCAGAGAATATCCGGGTTCAGGCAATAGTCAGAGCAGTGGTGTACCAAGGGGGGGCGGTGGGGGCGGTCCGCCCCGGGTGCACGCCGCTGGGGGGGGGGTGCTGCGAGACTGTTGGCCGAGTCCGCTCGTTCCCTCCCTGCTGCTCCCTCTGTGTGGAACAGGTTACTTCCTGTTCTGGGGCAGAGGGAGCAGCAAGGAATGAGCGGACTCAGAGCCGACAGGCGCGCGGCACCCCCCCAGCAGGTAAAAATGCACCCGTGAGGGGTGTAATTTCACCGGGGGGGTCGCGCTGCACCCGGGGGGGGGGGTGTAATATCGCCGGGGGGGGGGGGGGGCGCGCTGCACCTAGGGGGGGGGGCGCATCGGCGATCCACCCTGGGTGTCAGCCACCCTAGGAATGCCACTGAGTCAAAGACAGGCAGCAAGCAGAGAATATCTGGGTTCAGGCAATAGTCAGAGACAGGCAGCAAGCAGAAAATATCCGGGTTCAGGCAATAGTCAGAGACAGGCAGGAAGCAGAGAATATCTGGGTTCAGGCAATAGTCAGAGACAGGCAGCAAGCAGAGAATAAACCAGGCACTAGCAGAGGTCAGGGCAATGGCTGAAGCTCAGGAGCTAACAACCACCGACAGGGAACAAACAAAGACTGGAAGCTAAATAGCTCCAAACACAGACAGGGATCAAACACAGGCTGAAGCTTCAGCAGCTCCCAACACAGACAGGGAACACACAAAGGCAGAAGCTTCAGTGGCTCCAAACACAGAGTGGAGCACCAGAAGGACTAGCAGTCCACAGACACACAAGCAGAGGGGCAGGAGCCCACACAGAAGGACTAGCAGTCCACAGACACAAAAGCAGATGGGCAAGAGCCCCAGAGAAAGGCTATGTGGCAGCGCAACAGTGCATTCACTAACCTGACAACCTTTTGGCATAACAATGCAAAGGCCCTGAATGCCAGTACAGCACTTCCTTATAAAGGCTCTCACTAATGACAGAAGCAGGGAACACACTGACACCAAAGAGAGGCTTGACACACATAGGAAGTGAGCACACAGGAAGGACAGACAGGAGCCATCTTGGAAGCTGGAACAGAACAGGCGGAAGCCATCTTAGATGCTGGCTCCCCAGAGAGGCATAGCCCACACAGGTGAAGTCTAGTGAAGTAATCAGCACACAGAGACAGAGACAAAACTAACACAGAAACAGACAGAAGCCAGCACAGATGCTGACCCCCAGAAATAAGGTAAGTCTGAGGGTGGTCACGGCCACAGACGTGACATCAATGATAATGAAGGCAGATGGTCTCGACTAGAAGGCTTCCTCGAGGATAATCCCATAATATTAATTAATGTCTATGCTCCAAACATTGATGATCCTAATTTTTTTCATAAAATTAACACATCTGGTCTGAATGCTCTCGCTTGTCATACTATAATTGGAGGTGATTTCAATTTCTCAATAGATCCTTATCTGGATAGATCTTCAAAATGCAGACCTGCTAAACTTAAAGTCCGAAATACACTTAACAATGTTATGCAATCTAACGGTTGGTCTGATTTATGGAGATTACTTCATTCAACATCTATAGACTATTCCTTCTTCTCTGCCCCTCATCGTACTTATTCAAGAATAGATTATTTTTTGGGCACCAAAGATCTGATTCCCATGCTGTCCACTGCAAAGATACATGAAATATCGATCTCTGACCATGCAGCAATTTCATGTGACTTGAACTGGTCTAATAAACTCAAATCTTCTCCTTGGAGACAATACCGTTCTACTATCGGATGCACAATTTTTGCAACATGTCTCTCAATAGTCTACTGAATTTTTTGACAATAACAAAGACTCTGTATCTTCTTTTATAACAGTTTGGGAAACATTTAAAACCTGGCTAAGAGGTGAAATAATTAGTTATGCATCTCATCTTCATAAGGCTAACAATGCTAAAATTTCCAATCTTGAAAAGGAAATTCATCAACTTGAAATAACTTTAAATACATCCTCATCTAAATCTACTCTTCAAAAGCTCAGGTCTCTTAAAATGCAATATAACTCTCTTTTGTCAAGCATCTCTAATTTAATTACTTTTAAGCAAAATGCTGTATATTATACAGAAGCTAAAAAAGCGGTAAATTGCTAGCATCTTATCTTAAAGGCAAGAGAACAAAACAACACAACTTATAACTACTATTCAAACATCTACAGGATCCTCTTTGACCTCCTCAAATACTTGAGGCTTTTGAATCTTTTTACACGTCACTCTATTCTTCAGAAGCCACAGCTCAAGACTTTGAAATTTCAAATTTTCTTTCATCGTTGCATTTACCTCACCTCTCGGAGCAACATATAAACTAACTTAATCAACCTATCTCTCTTGATGAGATTGTCTCTGCAATTAAAAAGATACCTTTAACCAAAGCACCGGGTCCAGATGGTCTACCAGCGGAGTTTTACAAGTCATTCTCAATTCTATATCGATCCATTTAATGGCCTATTAGCAACCTTTACTTGAATCATCATCTCCAGGTCATTTTCTGGATGCTAATATTGTAGTATTACCAAAGCCTAATAGAGACTGTACCCTTGTACAAAACTATAGGCCAATCTCACTTTTAAATACAGACTATAAAATTTATGCAAAACTTCTGTGTTGTAGAATAGAGAGCATTATTCATTCACTCATACACACAGATCAGGCTGGTTTCATTAAATCTAGGTATGGTGCTGATAATACTAGACTATTGTGTCATCTCATTCACTTTGCCCGGTCAAAGGATTACCCTATATTATCTGTTTCTTTAGATGCTGAAAAAGCCTTTGACCGGGTAGAGTGGAAATACCTGTTTAGTGTTCTTGGGCACTTTGGTTTTCCTGAACTCTTTCTTCATATGCTGCACTTATTATATTCATCACCTTATGCATGAATTGCAGTTAATGGAGAACTATCTAATTCATTTGTATTGCACAGAGGGGAGGGAAAGGGAAATGGGACTTGATATTCTGCCTTTCTGAGCTTTTTGCAACTACATTCAAAGCGGTAAAATGGAAACGGTACAAAGAAAAGCTACGAGGATGGTATGGGAGTTGCGTTCCAAGACGTATGAAGAGAGACTTGCTGACCTGAACATATATACTCTGGAGGAAAGGAGGAACAGGGGTGATATGATACAGACGTTCAAATATTTGAAAGGTATTAATCCGCAAACGAATCTTTTCCGGAGATGGGAAGGCGGTAGAACGAGAGGACATGAAATGAGATTGAAGGGGGGCAGACTCAGGAAAGATGTCAGGAAGTATTTCTTCACGGAGAGGGTGGTGAACGCTTGGAATGCCCTCCCGCGGGAGGTGGTGGACATGAAAACGGTAACGGAATTCAAACATGCGTGGGATAGGCATAAAGGAATCCTGTGCAGAAGGAATGGATCCACAGAAGCTTAGCTGAAATTGGGTGGCGGGGGGAAGAGGGGTTGGTGGTTGAGAGTCTAGGATAGGGGAGGGCAGACTTACACGGGGTCTGTGCCAGAGCCGGTGATGGGAGGCGGGACTGGTGGTTGGGAGGCGGGGAAATACTGCTGGACAGACTTATACGGTCTGTGCCCTGAAAAAGACAGGTACAAATCAAGGTAAGGTATACACATATGAGTTTATCGTGGGCAGACTAGATGGACCGTGCAGGTCTTTTTCTGCCGTCATCTACTATGTTACTATGTTTACATATATTCAGGTACTTGTTTTGTACCAGGGGCAATGGAAGGTTAAGTGACTTGCCCAGAGTCACAAGGAGCTGCAGTGGGAATTGAACTCAGTTCCCCAGGATCAAAGTCCACTGCACCAGTGGCGTACCTAGGGTAGTTGACACCCGGGGCCGGTCATTTTTTAACACCCCCCCCCAAATCCAGTACTAGGCATGCCGAGAATACAAAACACTCAGGACCTATAGAGCAATTCTACCATACCATAAGCAGTCATTTCTACGAGTCACACAAGGAAAAGGAAAGCATCTTAAACACTACAGTGAGCTCTAGAACATCAATTCACCTATTGTAAAATGAAACCAGACAGAATAGTACAGATCGTAGATCCTGCACAGTCAATGCCAACTGAAAGCCATGTCTTTTTCACAAACACAGATACACCCTAATCCACTATAGAATAAGTAATCATAAACTTTCTATTTAGACAAAAATTAAACTGAACCCCCAATGCCAGACTCTGCATACAATGCAACACCACAGAAACAGTCCCCTAGTACTGTGCAAAATATAAAGACAGCAGATGTAAATTTGAAAAAAACTAACAAGTACCAATCACCACTTTACAAATTAACAAATAGAAATAAAACAAATATAGAAAGTAAAATAATACCATTTTACTGGACTAATACATTTAGCTTTCAGAGGCCAAAACCTCCGTCCTCGGGTCAGTACAGTATAGTGCTGTTACAGTATCCTATCCTGACCTGAGGAAGGGAGTTTTGTTCTCCGAAAGTTAGTCAAAATGTATTAAAATTAGTCCAATAAAAAGATTACCTTATTTACATGTTCTATTATAAACATTTAACACATCTACAATACTTTATCCTAAAGCAAAAAAAAATAAAAATATATATTTTATTTACAGTTTGTTGTCTCTGGTTTCTGCTTTCCTCATCTTCTTTTCACCGTCTTCCTTCCATCCAGCATCTGTCTTCACTCTCTCTCTCTCTCTGTCATCCAGTGTTTGCCCTCTCTGCCGTCCCTTCCATCCACTGCCTGCCCTTTCTCTCTGCCCCTTCAATCCACCATTTGCCCTCCCTCTCCCATCCATCCAGGGTCTGCCCTCCCTCTCGCTCCCCCTTCCATCTAGGATTTGTCCCCTCTCTCTCTCTGCCCCTTTTTTCAGCCCCCAGTTCCAGCCCCCTTCTCCCCTCTGAACACCCCCACCCCAGTCCCCTTCTCCCCTCCCCCTCTGAGATCCCCACCCGTCCCCTTCTCCCCTCTGAGATCCCCACCCAGTCCCCTTCTCCCCTCCCCTGTCTGAGATCCCCACCCCAGTCCCCTTCTCCCCTCCCCTTTTCCCCTCTGAACACCCCCACCCCAGTCCCCTTCTCCCCTCTGAGATCCCCACCCCAGTCCCCTTCTCCCCTCCCCTTTTCCCCTCTGAACACCCCCACCCCAGTCCCCTTCTCCCCTCTGAGATCCCCACCCCAGTCTCCTCCCCTCCCCCTCCCCTGTCTGAGATCCCCACCCCAGTCCCCTTCTCCCCTCTGAACACCCCCACCCCAGTCCCCTTCTCCCCTCCCCTTCTCCTGTCTGAGACCCCCACCACAGTCCCCTTCTCCCCTCCCCCTCTGAGATCCCCACCCGTCCCCTTCTTCCCTCTGAGATCCCCACCCCAGTCCCCTTCTCCCCTCCACTTTTCCCCTCTGAACACCCCCACCCCAGTCCCCTTCTCCCCTCTGAGATCCCCACCCCAGTCTCCTCCCCTCCCTCTCCCCTGTCTGAGATCCCACCCCAGTCCCCTTCTCCCCTCTGAACACCCCCACCCCAGTCCCCTTCTCCCCTCCCCTTCTCCTGTCTGAGACCCCCACCACAGTCCCCTTCTCCCCTCCCCTGTCTGAGACCCCCACCCCAGTCCCCTTCTCTCCTCTGAACACCCCCACCCCAGTCCCCTTCTCCTCTCCCCTCCCCTTCTCCCCTCTGAGATCCCCACCCCAGTCCCCTTCTTCCCTCCCCAGTCTGAGACCCCCACCCCAGTCCCCTTCTCCCCTCTGAACACCCCCACCCAAGTCCCTTTCGCCCCTCTCCTTCCCCACCTCAGTCCCGTTAAAACCGGCGAAGCAGCATCGCAGGCAGCGCCTCGTGCCCTGCTTGTAAAAAAAAAATCAAATCTCCTTCCTTCTCCTCGTCTTGACGTCGACTCGGGCCTTCCAATCAAATTGATTGGAAGGCCCGAGTCGACGTCAAGACGTCAAGACGAGGAGGAGAAGGAACTGGAAGGCGATTTGATTTTTTTTTACAAGCAGGGCACGAGGCGCTGCCTGCGACGCTGCTTCGCCGGTTTTTTTAATGTGTGGCGCCGCGGGAACGGCCACGGGAGGCGGCGGGAGCGGAGCACCCCCCACCCACTGGCACCCGGGGCGGACCGCCCCCACCGCCCCCCCCCCCCCCTTGGTACGCCACTGCAATGCACTAACCACTAGACTACTCCTCCAGACAAAATTATCCTATCTCTCCATTATTATTCAATCTGACTCTTGAAACCCTTTTAGTCGCTATTCGTACATCCAAAGATATAACTGGAGTTTCTGTGGGTAAAGAGGAGTTCAAACTTTCAGCATATACAGATGATATATTGTTATACCTCACTAACCCACAATCATCTATGAACGCCCTCATTCACTTAATTTCTCACTTTTCAAAACTTTCAGGTTATAGAATTAATTGGGACAAAACAGAGCTGATGCCTTTGAATGATGTTTGTGTTCCCTTTACTGTTCAAGGTTTTCCTCTTAAATGGGATAGTCTCCTCTATTAAATATCTTGGTGTCTTCTTTGATAGAGATCTCTTAACTACTATCAAAATTAACTCTAACAAAATGTTTGAAAAAATTGAGACCTCTTTAACATTATGGTCCCCACTAAATTTAACATGGTGGGGAAGGTTGGATACTATCAAAATGATGATAGTACCCAAGATCATATATACTCTGCGTATGATCCCTCTTCTTTTTCCCTGTTATTTCTATAGAAGGTTGGAAAAATTGCTCTCTAACTTTTTATGGAATCTTAAGGTACCCAGAATCTCCTTAGGCAAATTAAAACTGCCTAAATTACAAGGTGGACTTAGATTCCCCAACCTCCTGCTATATCATAAAGCTTTTATTATACGTCAGGGTATGGAATGGATTACTCCTCTGAATGATGCTTCTTTGTCTAGATGGCTAATATTTGAACAATCCGTTATAGACCCATTAATACATTCTCATCTAATTGGCATGCGCCTTCCTAAAAATATTATCTCCAATCCTATCATCGATGTTACTCATAAATTACTATATGTGAAACCAGAAACCATATAACATTCAATACAATCAAATTCAAAATCATATATACAATATAAATAACTTATATAATAATTGTGTGCTCAGTTTTTTTTGGTGTATATACAAAGACTCAGGGATTGAGATATAAAACACCTTATTGACATCATAGCACGCCCTGCCTCCTAATACAAAATCAATTGAAATCTTGTTTTAAAGTGCAGTAAATATATGCACAGATTATATTAGTACTTAGCTTAAGCAGTAGATTTTAAGTCCAATTATTTGACGTGCATGCAGTATCCAATCTTGCTTCCTGGTCAGTGTAATACTTTTCTCGTGCAGCTTATTTCACATCCCAAAAATAAAACAAAGAAACAAAATACAAAACCACACTCTCAAGTTCCCTACTGTAATATATGGTAACATATATTAAATGTTTTTTTTCTGGGACTCTGGGGGGGTTGTTCTAGGGTGTTGGTGGATGCTGCTGGCTGGAAAAGGTTTAAAGTTTAGTTTGGGAATTGTTAATGGAGTTAGCTGAAGAAAGTGTGAGATGTTTCTTAAATGTGGTTTTATTTTTTAAGGAATCAATAGAAATCAAACAAAATAAAACATGGAAAAGAAAATAAGATGTGAACATGGAGAGTGAGACAGAATAAAACATTTGCTGAGTGTGTGAAATGTAAGAAATGAAAGTATATATTTTATGGTTTTACAGTGAACTAAGTGATTGGAAGAGTAATTAAGCCCTATGCTTGTGTGTACCAGTTTGAAAGTGAGTACTTAAATAAACAAGACTGCCTTTTTCATGCCTGTATTGCTGAATTCATGTGGGGAAAACTGATGTGTTTTTGGTGAGAGAGAGCTGTGCTAATAGAAAGCTGTGAGAAAGTTTAAACCATATTTAATTTGGTTTTGAGGGGAGAGAAGGTATGTTTCTGCATACAGTGAATGGATGGTTAATCTATAGGGAATTTAAGGTAATGGAAGTTTGAATGAGAATCTGTATGCTAAGGTATTAAGTGGACACATGGCTGCCTACTCTTTATAGAATAAGGAAAAACAGTTGAGACTCAGGTTGTGAGGGTGAAGGTGAATTTGATATTTGGAATACAGGGTTTGGAACCTGACTGCATATTAAAGAAAATCCAGCCCTGCTTTTGTATGAGTGCTGTATTCTCCAGACTGATCTGATAGCTGTGAAGGGAAAAGTTATGGTTTTATGTGAAGTCTGTGAGATGCAATATTGAATCACCATTTGAATATGGAATGGGTTACTGTGTGAGATCTCTGAATGCAGTGTGAAGCCTGCTGGATTTTAGAACATGGAATCAACAGTGAGAAATAGGTTTTGTAGTGAGAAAACCTGTAACTTATTTTATTTCAATTAGAGAGTGTGGCCACAGTATTGAGAACTGATTAATTGTCACCAGAGTGGAGTCCGTTCCTGGACAAGCAGGGAGTTTTAAGGGCTTTGCCTCCATTTATTTTCTTTATAAGTGAGGTTTAGGAAGAAGAAATCTGGGGGAGTCATCCTCTGAAGGGTTCCAGATGAGCTCCAACGCAAGAAAGACATCACCTAAATAAATTCAGCTACAGCTAAGTGACATTGCCAAGGGTGTTGAAAGGAATATATTATTTTTTTCACAACATTTTAAGGGAAAACTAAAGAACAGAACAACATCAAAAATATAAAAAATCCATGTTTTCCTGACTTGCCTAAGTGTTCTGGGTTCAAGTGAGATCCTTGCACAAACATCCATCATACCTATAAAGACTCAAATTCTGACATCAATAGCAAGGAAAGAGAATAAAAACAAATATCTGATTTTGATAAAAAGACAATTTAAATATTTATCTGAAAAGGTTCTTTTCTGCCTTTTCAGGTGATTTTGTTGAAAGAAACAGAAAAAGTTAAGGGTATACATGTAAAACTACATTTGAATGTTGAATATGTTATTGCAGTTCTATTAAGCCTCACAGTAATTGTGAATTTGAGTTTATTTGAATGAAAATTTGCTTGCATTTGTATTCAATAAAGAAAAAGATAATTTGCAAATCTGAAGGTGAGGTTCTTCCAGTTCAGGAACAAATCCTAAATTTAGCTTCTTTTCCTCCTTTATTCTTTGAGAGTAAAGGACGAGGTTAGTTTATTTGTTCCACTCCCTCTGCTGTGAGTGTGTGTTCCCTGGATATTTGCCACGACTACAACCATCAGGTATCTGGGAGCACATCACTACAGTTCAGGACGTCCAATTGTCTCCGGATGTGATTTACTTAATGAACCTCTTTCTCAATATTTGGACTTTTATCTTCAACTACGAGTACTTCAAACTCCATCCTATCTCAGGGATTCTACTCATTTGTTGCAAGTCTTACAAGAGAACCAACCTGTACCTGACTCTGCTATTTTAGTATCCTTAGATGTTATATCATTATACACTAGCTTTCCTCATTTGGAAGCCTGTACTCTTGTAGATTCACATCTTCAACAACTGGAAATCTTCTCTAATAAAATAACTTTACTAAATAATTTTGCTGAGATTGTCATCAAGAAAAACTACTTTCAGTTTGAAGAAAGGTTGTATTTACAAGTTCATGGGATAGCTATGGGTGCTACTGTAGCGCCCACAATTGCTTGCTTGTATATGGCAGCATTTGAGCAGAAATTCCTGTACCCATCTGTATTTGCCTCGAAGATGTTACTATGGAAACGTTATATAGATGACGTCTTTCTGGTCTGGATAGGGTCTTTGGATGAATTACAACAATGTTTACAGTACTTGAACTCAGTTGATCCATATATTAAGTTTGAATCCATAGTAGGTCATCATTCCATTAATTTTTTGGACATTATGATTCACATCCGGGGAAACAATTTTGTGATAGAAATATATCGGAAACAAACTGATTCAAATGCTTTATTGCACTATCACAGTTTCCATCCAACTGCTTCCAAAAATGGAATCCCAATAGGACAATTGTTGCGCATGAAAAAGCTATCAACATCTAAAGAACACTTCAGAGAATCAGCTTTGAACTTATATAGTAGATTTAAGACTCGTGCATATCCTACCAAAGTAATTAGAAAAGCTTTTAAGAGAGCTACCAATGCTGATCGTCGTTGGTTATTAAATCCTGCCCCTAAGTCTTTTGGTAAAAATGAACGATTTGTGTGTGTTCTTCCTCACTCTCGGCAGGCAACTATTATCAGAAAGATTATTTCTAAACATTGGGGTATGCTGGCTGAATTGAGTTTCGATCAAACACCGACTTTTGCTTATACACGTAATCGCAACTTAGGGGAAATTTTCTCTTTCACCAAACCTTTCTCCCGATGTAACAGCAGTTCTGTTTTAGGTGAACACAAAAGTTGTGGTAAATGTGTTTATTGTCAATACATTTGGCACACTTCTGAAGTTATTAATCCGAAAACTGGCAAACCATTTCATTTGAAAAACTGTACAGATTGCAATTCTTCACGAGTTGTCTATGGTATTATATGTCCTTGTACTAAGTGGTACATAGGACATACAAATAGACGCATTAAACTACGCATTGCAGAACATCTTAGTAATTTAAGAACTAATAAATGTGAAGCACCACTTGTAGAACACTGGATGCAGATGCAACATAAACTTACAGATTTAAGATTTGTAGTGCTTTTCCAGATTAATTTACCTCTCGGTGGTGATGCCTCTCGTATTTTACTTCAGAAAGAACAGGAATTCATTTTTCGCTGGCAAACAGTGACCCCTAGGGGTCTAAACCGTGAAATTGAGTGGCAGGTATTCACACAATAGATGTTTCCCGCGCTTGGGAATCAGCTGATTTTTGCTAGATATATTGCGCATGTGTGGGCGTTCTCTACAGGATTTGGACTGATTTGGAGAGAGCTCCTCCCAAAGCTGCTGTACTGTGAGTTTATAAAAAAGACTTTCTACATTTAAATTGTGATAAAAAATGAAATTGAGCTTCATGATCTGATTAGATAAAATGAATGTGCAA
Source organism: Microcaecilia unicolor (assembly GCF_901765095.1). NCBI lineage: Eukaryota > Metazoa > Chordata > Amphibia > Gymnophiona > Siphonopidae > Microcaecilia > Microcaecilia unicolor. The sequence goes on from NC_044036.1 coordinate 235,282,849, forward strand.
GTCTCATTATGTTTTGTTTATTTTATTTTAGTTTTGTTCCCCTGAAGACGCCGTTTTACTGGCAAAACATGGCCCATGTAGGGAACTTGAGAGTGTGGTTTTGTATTTTGTTTTTTTGTTTTATTTTTGGGATGTGAAATAAGCTGCACGAGAAAAGTATTATACTGACCAGGAAGCAAGATTGGATACTGCATGCACGTCAAATAACTGGACTTAAAATCTACTGCTTAAGCTAAGTACTAATATAATCTGTGCATATATTTACTGCACTTTAAAACAAGATTTCAATTGATTTTGTATTAGGAGGAGGCAGGGCATGCTATGATGTCAATAAGGTGTTTTACATCTCAATCCTTGAGTCTTTGTATATACAGGGCCGGTCTTAGCAAGTGCGGGGCCCTATGCAGACCAATTTGATGGGGCCCCACCCTAGCCCTGCCCCCACCTAACTCCGCCCCCACCCTAGCTCCAGGGCCGGCTACCCCTCCCTCTGAGTTCCCAGGCTGCTCCCTCTGAGCTCCAAGGCCCCCAGCTCCAGGGCTTCCCCCCCTAGGGCTCCCAGCTCCAAGGCCCCCCTCCCTCCCGGTCATTTTTTAACACCCCCTCCAAAATCCAGTACTAGGTATGCCGAGAATACAAAACACTCTAGGACCTATTGAGCAATTCTACCATACCATAAGCAGTCATTTCTACGAATCACACAAAGAAAAGGAAAACATCTTAAAACACTACAGTGAGCACTAGAACATCAATTCACCTATTGTAAAATGAAACCTGACAGAATAGTACAGATCGTCGATCCTGCACAGTCAATGCCAACTGAAAGCCATGTCTTTTTCACAAACACAGATACACCCTAATCCACTATAGAATAAGTAGTAATATTTAAACTTTCTATTTAGACAAAAATTAAACTGAACCCCCAAGATGCCAGACTCTGCATACAATTCAACACCACAGAAACAGAAAATGACCCCTAGTACTGTGCAAAATATAAAGACAGCAGATGTAAATTTGAAAAAACTAACAAATACCAATCACCACTTTACAAATTAACAAATAGAAATAAAACAAATACAGAAAATAAAATAATCCCATTTTATTGGACTAATACATTTGGCTTCCAGAGGCCAAAATCTCCTTCCTTAGGTCAATACAGTATAGTACTGTTACAGTATCCTATCCTGACCTGAGGAAGGGGGTTTTCTTCTCTGAAAGTTAAGTCTAAATGTATTAAAATTAGTCCAATAAAAAGATTACCTTATTTACATGTTCTATTTATAAACATTTATTAACACAGCTACAATACTATATCCTAAAGCAAAAAAATAAAAATATATATTTTATTTACAGTTTGTTGTCTCTGGTTTCTGCTTTCCTCATCTTCTTTTCACTGTCTTCCTTCCATCCAGCATCTGTCATCCAGTGTCTGCCCTCTCTGCTGTCCCCTCCATCCAATGTCTGCCCTCTCTCCCTGCCCCTTCCATCCACATCTGCCCTCTATCTCTGCCCCTTCCATGATCCATCCACCATCTGCCCCTGTCTGCCCTCTCTCTCCCCCATCCATTCACTGTCTGCCCTTTCTATCCCTGCCATCCACTGTCTGCCCTTTCTCTCTGCCCCTTCAATCCACAATTTGACCTCCCTCTCCCATCCATCCGGGGTTTGCCCTCCCTCTCGCTACCCCATCCAGGATCTGCCCCTCTCTCCGCCCCTTTTTCAGTCCCCAGTTCCAGCCCCACTATCCCACCAGTCCCCCATTTCAGCCCCAGCCCTTTTCTCCCACCAGTCCCGAGCTTCAGCCCCCCAGCCACTTCTCCCTATCCCGTTTTCAGCCTCCAGTCCCAGTACTAGCCCCCTTATCCCACCTACCCTCCTTTTCAGCCCCCAGTTCCAGCCCCTTCATCCACATGCCTTGTATTAGGGCCCTCTTTTCAGAACCATTCTCCCACCTGACCCACGCATGCCCCATTTTCCCACCAGCCCCAGGCATGGCCCCCATTTTCCCATATGGCCACTTCTCAGACTCCAGTGCCTGCCCCCTTCTTCCATCCGAGAAGCCCCTCCCCAGTCTCCTCCCATCCAAGAACCCCAGTCCCCTCCCCACCCGTCCCCTTTAACCATCCAAGAACCCCATCCCCACCCCCTTCTCCCATCCGTGAACCCCCTCCCCACCTCGGTCCCCTTCTCCCATCCAAGAACCCCAGTCCCCTCCCCACCCGTCCCCTTCTCACATCCGAGAACTCCCTCCTCAGTCCCCTTCTCCCATCCAAGAACCCCAGTCCCCTCCTCACCCGTCCCCTTTAACAATCCAAGAACCCCCTCCCCACCCCCTTCTCCCATCCGTGAACCCCCTCCCCACCTCGGTCCCCTTCTCCCATCCAAGAACCCCAGTCCCCTCCCCACCCGTCCCCTTCTCACATCCGAGAACTCCCTCCTCAGTCCCCTTCTCCCATCCAAGAACCCCAGTCCCCTTCCCACCCGTCCCCTTCTCACATCCGAGAACTCCCTCCTCAGTCCCCTTCTCCCATCCAAGAACCCCAGTCCCCTCCCCACCCGTCCCCTTTAACCATCCAAGAACCCCCTCCCCACCCCCTTCTCCCATCCGTAAACCCCCTCCCCACCTCAGCTTTAGAAATGTTAAGTAGTAGTCTCCTTCCCATTTGAGAACCCCCTCCCCATCCTTCCCCCCACCTGAGAACCCCCACCCCACACAACCTTCTCCCATCTGAGTCCCCCCCCCCCAACCTACCTACTAGCTTTGTTCTCCGGTCCCCACCACCCTCACTGGCTTTAAAAAAAGAATTTGGAAGCGCCAGAGGGACAGGCAGCACCTCGTGTCTGCCCTCCCTGCTACTAAAAATGTCTTCGACGTCGTCATTGGGCCTTCTCACATTGAGTCCCGCCCACCCTCGCGGTAATTGGAAGTTACCTCAGAGAAGGGCGGGACTCAATGTGAGAAGGCCCAATGACGACGTCGAAGACATTTTTAGTAGCAGGGAGGGCAGACACGAGGCGCTGCCTGTCCCTCTGGCGCTTCCACAGTCTTTTTTTAAAGGTAGGACAGGGTGGGAGCAGCGGGTGCAGGGCACCCCCCACCCGCTGACAGCCGGGGCGGATCGCCCCCACTACTCCGCCGTCGCGCGCCATCCGAGGGAGGGAGGGAGGGAGGGAGGGAGGGAGGACGACTGGAACTCGGGCGATCGGGGCGGGGCGACCTTAGGCGCGCCGCGCGGGGCCCTCCTGAGCGCGGGGCTCTATGCGGCCGCCTCGGTCGCCTCGCCTTAAGACCGGCCCTGTGTATATACACCAAAAAAAACTGAGCACACAATTATTATATAAGTTATTTATATTGTATATATGATTTGGATTTGATTGTATTGAATGTTATATGGTTTCTGGTTTCACATATACTGATACATAGGAAACTGAATATATAGAGTACCCATTTGCTATAGTGCTATTACAACTCATAAATTACTGTCATCTTTTGATAAATCGTTAGGCACTCCTTGGTTCACCACAACATTCGTGCCTATATGGAACAACTCCAAATTTAAAATTGATAAAAAACAAGTTTCTTGGTCTCATTGGCAATGTATAGGAATATGGACCCTTAAAGATTTTATTGACTTAAAATACCAAACCTGAAAATCTTTGTCAGATATGAAAACTGAATTTTCATTATTAGATTCTCAATTTTATCAATGGCTACAGGTTAGCTCTATGTTGAAAAAAAGTAATCTACAAATTCAGCAAATGTCTCAAACCCCAGAGCTTTTTGATATAAATATGCGACTCCAACATACTCATGCTGCTTCTTACATATATAAATATATTCTAAATAAATCTCCTATTAAATGTATAGGTTTACGTAAATGTTGGGAGGATTATATTCAACAGTCTATTTCAGATAAGTTATGGGAGCAGTTATGGAGTTCCTTATTTAAATGTTCCAAATCTTCATCAACATTACAATCCCTGTATTTCTTTATGCATAGATCCATGTGGACACCTCTTAAATTGCATACAATTGATCCCTATAATTCTAATTTATGTTGGTCCTGCCAATCTCAACAAGGTAATATTAAACATCTTATATTTGATTGTGTATGTATTCAAAAATAGTAGAAAGATATATGGTTATTAATGGTAGATATATTCCATCTTCCTGGTTCAATAACTTATAAATATGTGATACTTAAAGACCAATGTTTTAAAAGCATTCTAAAATCTAATGAATGTATTCTTGATAATACCATGTTGACCTTAGCTGTGAAAGTAATTTTTTTGCATTGGAAGACGTTATATCAAGTTTCCTACCAAGAATGGTGGAATTTATTGTTTCAAACTTATAAATAAGAAACATATTTTGCTAAAAAATCATTTTGTTTTGCTTTGCATGAGAAAAATGGTTTCCACTTATATCATATTTTAAAAATGTCTAGTGTAAAATGTTACATTTATCTATTTGCTGTATTTCGTGTAACTTATGGCTTATGCATGAATCATATTTTGTTATATATCCTCTTTTTTTTTTCTTTCTCTCCTTGGATTCTTAATCAAAATTGCTCAATGTTTCTTGTTACATGACTGTTAATTCTTGTTTTACTCTTGTAACGAAAATTAATAAAAAATACTAAGATGTGTCCCATCTGTCTCTGTCAGGAGGGGGCGAGTTTGTGCACTCCTGGTGAACTGATTGGAGAGACTAGGTGGGATTGCCTGTAAATCCTGGTGGAGACTTTTAATTTTGTTGGCAAAGTATGCAGCAAAATCATTGCAGTTCAGTTTAGACTGGGCAGGCTGGTTCTGTTGTGGGGGTTGCAATAGACTGTTTACTATACTGAACAACTGCTTGGTTGAATTGGCAGCCTGTGCAATGCATTGAGAAAAATATTGTTTTTTGGTTGCTGTTAAGACTTAGCTGTACTTTGTCGTGTGCGTCCTACAGTTTAGCTTGTCTTCATCCAGGCAAGATTTACGCCATCTCCTTTCCAGTTTCTGTCCTTCGCGTTTAAGGATCTGAAGTTCTGGAGAAAACCAAAGTGAACGTTTGTGAGTGGGGTATAAGACCTTTTTTTAGTGGTGCCGTTTTCTCTAAGGTCTTGGCTAAGTGTGTATTCAAGATGTCAACTTGTTCTGACACTGTGGATAGTCCAAGGCCTCTAGGAAATTCTCAGCGGTCACCTTTGTTTGTCTCTGATCTTCTTCCAAACTCTAGGAGGTGCCATTTGTTTCAGGTGGTCACTTAGGGAAAATTTAATTAGAAAATGATCTGACCATGATAGGGGTGTTATTACAATACTGTTATCCCAGAATTCTGGGATATCCACCCCTTTGTAGAATACCAGGTCTAGTATGTGACTCTTTTCATGGGTTAGAGAATTGATCACCTTTGTAAATCCAGAAAGGCAGCTGTGGTGGTATATGGAGTTTCGATGTGTAGATTGAAATCTCCCATGATCACCAGCCTAGGGTAATTCAGGGTCACATGAGTAATCAGGTCTAGGAGTTCTTGCATAGATAATGTGTTGTTATGAGGTGCTTGGTATACCATGAGCAGCTAGATTGGTTTCTCCTCTTCAAGTTGGCTTAAAAGAGATTCTGATTCATGTAGCTGGGGGATGGATATTCTGCGCAGTTTGATTGTTTGTTAGCCACCGGCTTGTCCCTTTGTCTGCTTCTTTTCTTATATTTGAGCTTCGCAATAATGTACAAATATATACTAAAGGGGAAAATCTACCTTATTGTTTTCATCTATATAAATAAAAATGTAAATGTTCGTTTGTTCAAAATCTTAAATCTCCGAAAGTTCTTCACCGATTGCTTTCAAATTTGGACACAACGTTGCATTCGAATACGCGCATATTTTTATATACCTACTATTATATAGATGTCACAGCTGTCGTACTCACAGACCGGAAGCAGTGCAACGAGTAATTGCAAATCAAACTGAGGAAGAACAGCCATCACCGAACGAGCGAAACAGACAAAGAATGGCTCAAATACATGCCGAGGAAGCAGCAGAGCGACGTGCAGCCAGACTTGACGATGCACAGTTGCGAGCACGGCGCGGACCGGAAGCAGTGCGATGAGTAATTGCAAATCAAATTGAGGAAGAACGGTCATCACTGAATGAGCGAAACAGACAAAGAATGGCTCAAATACGTGCCGAGGAAGCAGCAAAGCGACGTGCAGGCAGACTTGAAGATGCACGGTTGCGAGCACGGCGATCACGTTCTGCAGCTTCAGATCTGCTTCGTTCTCAACAGAATCAATGTGACAGGCTGAGAGTGCCTTAAATCTCCAAAAGTTCTTCACCGATTGCTTTGAAATTAGGCGCATGTTTTTATATACCTACTATTATATAGATGTCACAGCTGTCGTACTCGCGGAGCAGAAGCAGTACGACAAGTAATTGCAAATCAAACTGAGGAAGAACGGCCATCAGCGAACGAGCGAAATACACAAAGAATGGCTCAAATAGGTGCCGAGGAAGCAGCAGAGCGACGTGCAGCCGGACGTGACGATGCAAAATTGCAAGCACGGCGATCGTGTTCTGCAGCTTCACATCTGCTTCGTTCTCAACAGAATCAACGTGACAGGCTGAGAATGGCTTAAATCTCCGAAAGTTCTTCACCGATTGCTTTGAAATTTCGACACAAGGTTGCATTTGAATACGCGCGTTTTTATATATCTACAATTGCATCAGTGAACAAGCGAAAAAGACAAAGAATGGCTCAAATACGTGCCGAGGAAACAGCACAGCGAAAAACATCGCTCGAGGCTCTTGATCGATCATTGCAAGATTTGCGTGGAAACATCAGACCATTTGGGAACACATTAATATTGCTTGCAGGAGATTTCAGGCAAACATTACCTGTAGTTCCTCGATCGACACCAGCGGACGAACTAAATGCTTGCCTAAAATACTCTACTTTGTGGCAACATGTAAAGACATTAAACTTAAGTACAAATATGCATGTCCAGCTGCAAAATGATCAATCAGCTCAGATATTCTCACATCAATTGTTGAAAATTGGGAACGGAAAGGTGCCGGTTGATCTGACCTCAGGACGAAATTCATTGCCTCATAACTTCTGCAATTTAGTGACCTCAAAAGAACATTTGGTTGAAAAAGTATTTCCCAATATTCAAACCAATTATAAGGATCACGATTCGCTGAGTGAACGAGCTATTCTTGCTGCCAAGAACAAAGACGTCTACGAACTGAACAATATTATTCAGTCTAACATTCCAAGCGAGCCACTCACATACAAGTCCGTCAACACTGTTCTGGAAGCAGATGAAGCGCTTAATTATCCAACAGACTTTTTCAATTCACTCGATCTGCCAGGGATGCCACCGCATGTACTGCAATTGAAAATCAGCGTGCCAATTATCATGTTGTGAAATATCAACCAGCCAAAGCTTTGCAACCGCATGCGGCTTGCAGTAAAAAAATTAATGAGCAATGTCGTACAAGCAACAATGTTGACAGGACCTTTCAAAGATGAACATGTCCTCATTCCTCGCATTCCTATGATTCCAACAGATATGCCATTTCAATTTAACAGATTGCAATTCCCAATTTGATTGGCGTTTGCAATCACCATCAACAAAGCTCAGGGCCAATCTTTAGAATTCACCCGTTTACATCTACACACGGATTGCTTTTCTCATGGACAATTATATGTTGCATGTTCTACAGTCGGCAAACCAGACAATCTCTATCTCTGCACACACAATGGAACAACAAAAAATATTGTATATTCACAAGCATTGTGAAATTAAACATATTAGAAATGTGCGCTTCCTCTTTTCTTTCTTTTCCATTTAACCAGACTGAGCCACAGCAACGCGTGGCCGGGTAGAGCTAGTAAATAAATAAATGGCATAAATGCCAACTGACCAGAACCTAGCAGACCATGCCACGAGAGCCATCTCAGCAACTCACGTAGCACAGACGGCTTGGCTAATAGGACCAGATTCCCTCATGAAACCAATAAGCACTATTGCAACCATTGCAAACTCCTTCGAGTTGGTGAATCTGAAAAGTGATGCAGAGATCTGCCCGGAAGTAACTGCTCTTCTCCGAGAACAAACAGGCTTATAACTCTTACCTGGTCTGGAATTTACAAAAGTCTAATGAGAGCTTTGTGTAGCACGAAACACACTCCACTGCGCATGCACGATTGCCTTCCCGCCTGCCGTGAGAACGCTGTCTCCTCAGTTCTTTTTCTACAATGGTGAGGAGAGGGAATATTTTTTTACCGTCTCCTCACATCGCTCAGTCGTAGAGAGCTTTTTATGCCTTTTGGCTGTTTTTTTGTTTGTTTTTCCTTTCCTTTATTGTTTTCCTCCTGTGGGACCACCATCCTTTTATTTTTCCTTTAAGTATTAGTGATTTTACCCGATTTTAAGTTTCCTTTTATTTTCAGTCATCATCAGGCCACTTTTAGGCCTTGACTTCGGCTGGAAACTTTCCCTTTCATTTTTTGCCATGCCTTGCCCCCTTTTCAGGCACCATCGCTTCATTTAATTTTGCTAAGGAAGTTTTTCCTTCCATTTCCACAAAGGTTCCCGGTGAAATCGGACCATCTCTGGGAAAGACACCCATTCTTGGTGTCTACACTGTCTTTGGCCCAACCATAGCCCCACTAACTGTGTTCTCTGTCTTCGTATGAAGAAGAGGACCCAAGTTTCTAGCGAAGCTCAACGAGAGAGGATATTTGGAGCCAAGTTCAGTTCCTCGACATCGGCATTGAGGTCAGGGGCATCAGCATCAACGTCGAGCATCACACCGGCATAGGAAGCGTTGTTAAGCATGGCTGCTGCTAGATTCTTAGACACTGGGAGCAGTGAAGTATCAAGTGGGTCTCCACCTTTCTTGAGGCCTTCTGTGCAGGGCCCCCAGGACCATCCATGGTCAGACACGACCCTGAGGCAACATGTGGATTCAACATCATCCTTGTTGGCAATGAGGAGCCTTTGTGACGCATTTCAGGCGAAGGCCAAGAAGCATTGTCATCAGTCGTCCTGAACGCATGGTGCTGGGAGTTCCGGGGCATTGAAGGATTTGGCACCCAAGAAGCATCAGAGCTGAGAGGACAGCTCCCCCCCCATACAGGAGATGCTAATGCTTTGGTCTCCCAGCAGCCAAGATCCTGTTCCTGTATCGACCCCGGTAGTTCTGCAACCTGTGCCTGACCTGGCACCCCAGCTTTTCCCAGTGTCGGCCTTTAATGAGCACATCTGGGCCTTGCTCCCTGAGTTGTTGGATGGCCTCATGCAATGGTGAGCATTGGTATTGGGTGTGTTTGTGCCTACCCTGCCTCCTATTGCGGCCCCACTTGGTCCTCAGCCTGCGGTGCGGCCTCCGACACTGATGCCACATGTGGCCCCGGTGTCAACTGCCACCCAAGCCGGTACTCCCTCAACGTCGATGGAGGAAGCTTCACCGGATCCAAGGAGAGCCAGCTTCTCGACGCTGCTCTCGAGGATGTGGATCCTCCACTTCAAGACAGGTTCGGTCTCGACACTCCCATCGGGAGGTACTGTCTGACACCGAATCATGGGATTCAGAGGATGCTCTAAGGTACCTTTCCTTGGATGAGTCCTATGGAATTTCTTCCGAACCCTCCCCTCCACCTGAAAGGAGAAAGTCTCCTCCGGAGAGCCTTTTGTTTCCATCTTTCATTAAGGAAATGGCTGACACCATTTCCTTTGGAAGTGGAGTATGAGCCCAGGCCAAGATGTACAAGGTCCTGGACTACATATCTCCTCCTAAGTAGGCTGTGACTGTACTTCACCACGAAGTACTCAGGAAGTCCTCATCAGGAACTGGGAGTCCCCACTGTCGATCCCTGTCATACCCAAGAAGATCGACACTCAGTACCGGATCCACAGTGCGCCTGGTTTTGAAAGGCCTCAGTTGCCTCACAATTCCATGGTGGTGGAATTCATTCTCAAAAGAGCCAGGAGTCCAGGGACTATGCCTCAGTGCCCCCAGGTAGAGAAGCTAGAACCCTGGATTCTTTTGAAAGGAAGATGTACCAGGTTTCAATGCTCATTTCCCGAATACAGTCATACCAGCTCTTCACCAGCGTCCACTTGCAAACCTCAGTGCGCTGGCTGACGCTCTCCCTCTGAAGCAGGCTGAGTCAGATCACCAGCTGGTCAAGCAGCAGAAGGCATGCCAAAAGTTCTTGGCCAGGGGTACTTACAACACTTTTGATCTGTCATCCAGGATCTCGCTCAAAGTATAGTAATGTGCAGACTCTCATGGCTGCATGTTTCTGACTTGGAACATTCTGTTCAGCAGAAGTTGGTGGATGCCCCATGCCGGAGGATAACCTTTTTGGAGAGAAGGTTGAGGAGGCCACAGACCAAATAAAAAAACAGACTGATTCCACCTCTTCCCTCTCCCACCAGGTGCCTTCTACGTCAGCCTCCTCAGCTAGAAGGACTTTTGGCAAGCCACGGAAAAGTTCCTATTACTATCCTAGGTGTAGGTACAACCCTTTGGCTCACCAGCCTACTCAGGCTCAACCCCAACATGCTCATACATGTCAATAGCATGTGCCTAAGGTCCCTGCTGCTCTCCAGTCAAAGCAAGGGACAAGTTTTTGACTAGCTCCAGCAGAGCATAGAAACATAGAAACATGACGGTAGATAAAGGCCAAATGACCCATCCAGTTTGCCCCCAATTCTACCTGTAACCCCCAATTCTACCTGTTCCTAAGCGATCCCACATGCTTATCCCATGCCTTCTTTTCTGGAACAGTCCTAGACTCCACCACCTCCACCGGGAGGCCATTCCACAACTCCACCACCCTTTCTGTGAAATAATACTTCCTTAGGTTACTCCTAAGCCTATTCCCTCTTAACTTTGTCATATGCCCCCTCATTCCAGAGCTCTCCTTCATTTGAAAAAGTCTCTATTCCTGTACGTAAATGCCCTTGAGATATTTAAACATTTCTATCACGTCTCCTCTCTCCCTCCTCTTTCCCTCCTCTCTTCCAGTGTATACATGTTGAGGTTCATAAGCCTGTCCCTATAATTTTTGCATTCAAAACTATTTACTAATTTCGTAGCTGCCCTCTGGACATAGTAACATAACATAGTAACACAGTAGATGACGGCAGAAAAAGACCTGCACGGTCCATCCAGTCTGCCCAACAAGATAAACTCATGTGTATACCTTACCTTGATTTGTACCTGTCTTTTTCAGGGCACAGACCGTATAAGTCTGGCCAGCAATTTCCCCTCCTCCCAACCACCAGCCCCGCCTCCCACCACCGGCTCTGGCACAGACGGTATAAGTCTGCCCAGCACTATTCCCTGCCTCCCAACCACCAGTCCCACCTCCCACCACCGGATCTGGCTCAGACCTTATAAGTCTGCCCACCACTGTCTTCGCCTCCCCACCACCAACCCCTCTTCCCCCCACCGGCTCTACCACCCAATTTCAGCTAAGCTTCTGAGGATCCATTTCTTCTGCACAGGATTCCTTTATGTATCTCCCACGCATGTTTGAATTCCATTACCAATTGCATCCTGTTTATATCTTTCCGTAGGTGCGGTCTCCAGAACTGCACGCAGTACTCCAAATGGGGCCTCACCAGAGACTTATACAACGGCACTATCACCTGCTTTTTCCTGCTGGTCATAAGTACATAAGTAATGCCATACTGGGAAAAGACCAAAGGCCCATCAAGCCCAGCATCCTGTCCCCGACAGCGGCCAATCCAGGTCAAGGGCACCTGGCAGCTTCCCAAACGTACAAACATTCTATACATGTTATTCCTGAAATTGTGGATTTTTCCCAAGTTCATTTAGTAGCAGTCTATGGACTTGTCCTTTAGGAAACCGTCCAAACTCTTTTTAAACTCTGCCAAGCTAACCGCCTTCACCCCGTTCTCCGGCAATGAATTCCAGAGTTTAATTACGCGTTGGGTGAAGAAGAATTTTCTCCTTTGTTTTAAATGTACTACACTGTAGTTTCATCGCATGCCCCCTAGTCCTACTATTTTTGGAAAGCGTGAACAGACGCTTCACATCCACCTGTTCCACTCCACTCATTATTTTATATACCTCTATCATGTCTCCCCTCAGCCTTCTCTTCTCCAAGCTGAAAAGCCCTAGCCTCCTTAGTCTTTCTTCATAGGGAAGTCGTTACATCCCTACTATCATTTTCGTCGCCCTTCGCTGCACCTTTTCCATTTCCACTATATCTTTCTTGAGATGCGGCAACCAGAATTGGACACAATAATCAAGGTGCGGTCGCACCATGGAGCGACATAATGGCATTATAACATCCTCATACCTGTTTTCCATACCTTTCCTAATAATACCCAGCATTCTATTCGCTTTCCTAGCCGCAGCAGCACACTGAGCAGAAGGTTTCAGTGTATTATCGACGACGACACCCAGATCCCTTTCTTGGTCCATAACTCTTAACGTGGAACCTTGCATGACGTAGCTATTATTCGGGTTCTTTTTTCCCATATGCATCACCTTACACTTGCTCACATTAAACATCATCTGCCATTTAGCCACCCAGTCTCCCAGTCTCGTAAGGTCCTTCTGCAATTTTTCACAATCCTCTCACGAATTAACGACTTTGAATAACTTTGTGTCATCAGCAAATTTAATTACCTCGCTAGTTACTCCCATCTTTAAATCATTTATAAATATATTAAAGAGTAGCGGTCCTAGCACTGACCCCTGAGGAACCCCACTAACTACCCTTCTCCATTGTGAATACTGCCCATTTAACCCCACTCTCTGTTTCCTATCCTTCAACCAGTTTTTAATCCATAATAGGACATTACCTCCTATCCCATGACCCTCCAATTTCCTCTGTAGCCTTTCGTGAGGCACCTTGTCAAATGCCTTTTGAAAATCCAGATACACAATATCAACCGGTTCCCCTTTGTCCACATGTTTGTTTACTCCTTCAAAGAATTGAAGTAAATTGGGCAGGCAACATTTCCCCACACAAAGCCGTGCTGACTTGGTCTCAGTAATCCATGTCCTTGGATGTGCTCTGTAATTTTGTTTTTAATAATAGCCTCTACCATTTTCCCTGGCACCGACGTCAGACTCACCAGTCTATAATTTCCAGGATCTCCCCTGGAACCTTTTTAAAAAATCGGCGTTATATCTGCCACCCTCCAATCTTCCGGTACCACGCTCGATTTTAAGGATAAATTGCATATCACTAACAGTAGCTCCGCAAGTTCATTTTTCAGTTCTATAAGTACTCTAGCATGAATACCTTCCGGTCCAGGTGATTTGCTACTCTTCAGTTTGCCGAACTGCCCCATTACATCCTCCAGGTTTACCGTGAAGTCAGTAAGTTTCTCCGACTCGTCCGCTTGAAATACCATTTCCGACACTGGTATCCCACCCAAATCTTCCTCGGTGAAGACTGAAGCAAAGAATTCATTTAATCTCTCTGCTACGTCTTTGTCTTCCTTGATTGCCCCTTTTACCCCTCGGTTATCCAGTGGCCCAACCAATTCTTTTGCCGGCTTCCTGCTTTTAATATATCGAAAACAAATTTTACTATGTTTTTTTGCCTCTACTGCTATCTTTTTTTCGTAATCCCTCTTGGCCTTCTTTATCTGCGCCTTGCATTTGCTTTGACACTCCTTATGTTGCTTCTTGTTATTTTCAGACGGTTCCTTCTTCCATTTTCTGAAGGCGTTTCTTTTAGCCCTAATAGCTTCCTTCACCTCACTTTTTAACCACGCTGGCTGTCTTTTGGACTTCCGTCTTTCTTTTCTAGTTCGCGGAATATGTTTGGCCTGGGCCTCCAGTTCTCTCAGTTGCCCCTCTAAGTTTTCTTTTACTGTTCTTCTCATTCTATCATAGTCTCCTTTTTTAAAGTTAAACGCTAACGTATTTGACTTCCTGTGTGGACTTCAAGGTTGTTATCAAAACTGATCATATTATGATCACTGTTATCAAGCGGCCCCAGTACCATAACATTCCCCACCAGATCATGCGCTCCACTAAGGACCAAGTCTAGAATTTTTCCTTCTCTCGTCGGCTCGTGCACCAACTGCTCCATAAAGCTGTCCTTGATTTCATCAAGGAATTGTACCTGTCTAGTGTGTCCTGATGTCACATTTGCTTAGTCTATATTTGGGTAATTGAAGTCACCCATTATTATTGATTGCCCATTCTGATTGCGTCTCTGATTCCTTTTATCATTTCGGCGTCCTCCTGCTCTTCGTGGCGAGGCGGACGGTAGTACACTCCTATCACCTTCCTTTTCCCTTTTCTACATGGAATTTCAACCCACAATGATTCAAAGGTGTGATTTGTGTCCTGCTGAATTTGTAATCTATCTGAGTCAAGGCTCTCATTACTATACAATGCTACCCCTCCACCAGTCCGGTCCACCCTATCACTACGGTATACTTTGTACCCCGGTATGACAGTGTCCCACTGGTTATCCTGCTTCCACCAGGTCTCAGTAATGCCTATTATATCCAATTTTTCATTTAGTGCAATATATTCCAACTCTCCCATCTTATTTCTTAGACTCCTAGCATTTGCATATAGACATTTCAGAGTATGTTTGTTGTTCCTATTTGCATGATGCCTAGTGCTTGACACTATTGATTTCCCATCTTTTGTCTGATCTTTAGTTGTATTTAAAGGCACCTTTAAAGGCATGGTCTCTTGTGCAACCTCACTATCATGCCTCTCTTTATGCACCCAAGCATCCTTCTGGCTTTGGCTGTCGCTTTTTCTACCTGTTAGAAAGCTTTAAGGTAATCAGACACAATCACCCCCAAGTCCCGCTCTTCCTTCGCACACTGAAGCACTTCATCCCCTATACTGTACCATTCCCTCGGATTTTTGTGACCCAAGTGCATGACCCTGCATGTTTTGGGCTTAAACCTTAGTTGCCAAATATCGGTCCATTCCTCTAGCTTCGCTAGGTCCTTCCTCATGTCATTCACACCCTCCAGGGTGTCCACCCTGTTTCAGAGTTTAGTATCATCCGCAAAGAGACAAACCTTACCAGACAGCCCCTCCGCAATATCGCTCACAAAGACGTTAAAAAGAGCTGGTCCTAGGACCGATCCCTGCGGTACTCCACTGACAACATACTTTTCTTCAGAGCAAGCTCCATTTACCACCACCCTCTGTCTCCTATCAGTCAACCAATTTTTAACCCAATCCGTTTACTCTAGGTCCCATACCGAGGGCACTCATATTTATTTATCAGTCACCTGTGCGGAACCGTGTCAAAGGCTTTGCTGAAATCCAAGTATACCACATCAAGTGCCCCTCCCACATCCAACTGTTTGGTCACTGCATAGCTGCAGTAAAAGTGTCCGTCCCAGATGACTTGCCGGTCAGGAGGAGATTGAAGGTTTTTCACGAAAGGTGTCCTCTTACGACCGGTGGGTTCTTCATATAGCCCGTCTCAGAAATGCCCTCAATTGGTATCTCAAACCTCCAAATTACCCACCAAGAGCTCATTTGTCCAGCTCTCAGCACAGGGAGGTACTGGCAGTGAAACTCTCTGCCCTTCTGAAGGTCTATGCGGTCAACCCCATTCCACCAGGGGAAGACGGGCAGGGATTCTATTCCAGGTATTTCCTTGTGCAAAAGAAAACAGGGGGATGTGTCCCATCCTAGACCTAAGTTCCCTGAACAAATTCCTAGTTCGAGAAAAATTCAGGATGGTTTCCCTGGGCACCCTTCTCCCAATGATTCAGAAAAATGAATGGCTATGCTGTCTAGACTTATTGGATACATATACTCACATCCCAATACTTCCAGCCCACTGAAAGTATCTTTGATTTCGGCTGGGAACACATCACTTTCAGTACCATGTGTTGCCTTTTGGCCTTTGTCAGTTCCTAGGGTGTTCACCAAATGTCTAGCTGTAGTTGCAGCATTGCTATGCAGATTGGGAGTCCATGGGTTCCCGTATCTCAACAATTGGCTGGTGAAGAGCACCTTGGAGGAAGGTGCTCAGAAGTCCATGCGGATGATTATTCGGGTGCTTGCACTACTAGGGTTCATTTTAAACTACCCCAAGTTCCATCTTCACCTTGTCCAGCGATTGGAGTTCATAGGAACCCTGCTCAGATGGTACGAGCCTACCTCCTGGACATGAGAACAGACAATCTTGTTGCGCTCATGTCTAAGGTTCTTGCCTCTTAGCATGTCACAGCTCGGCAGATGTTGAGATTGTTAGGCCGCATGGCTTTCACAGTGTATGTTACACCCATGACACGCCTTCACATGAGATCAGCTCAATGGAACCTGGCTTCTCAGTGGAGGAGTAGCCTAGTGGTTAGTGCAGTGGACTTTGATCCTGGGGAACTGAATTTGATTCCCACTGCAGCTCCTTGTGACTCTGGGCAAGTCACTTAACCGTCCATTGCCCCTGGTACAAAATAAGTACCTGAATATATGTAAACCGCTTTGAATGTAGTTGAAAAAACCTCAGAAAGGCAGTATATCAAGTCCCATTTCCCTTTTCCATTTCCCTATTAAGCCACAGGGAGTCTGGAAGATGTCATACAAGTGTCCCCAGAGTTTGTACGCTCCCTTCGGTGGTGGACCATTCAATTAAATTTGACTCTGGGACTTCCATTCTAAATTCCTCAGCCACAAAAAATGCTGACGAGAGATGCATCTCTCCTGGGATGGGGAGCTCATGTAGATGGGCTTCACACTCAAGGAGCTTGGAACTCCAAGGAAACGAATCTTCAGATCAATATCCTGAAGATCTGGAATGCTCTAAAGGCTTTCAGAGATTGGATATCTCACCAAATTGTTCTCATCCAAACAGACAATCAGGTTGCAATGTATTACACCAACAAGCAGGAGGGCACCGGATCAGCGGTCCGGATGTGGCATTGGGCCCACCAACATGGCATGTTCCTTCACAACATCTATCTAGCAAGCACAAGCAATACAATTTTCTGAAATGCTACCCGTTCTACGCGCAGGGCCCAAGAGACAGGCAGAGCTCCGGAGTCTCAATGCGTGGATGAGACGATGGTGCAGGGAGGAGGGTTTTAGATTTGTTAGGAACTGGGCAACATTCTGGGGAAGGGGGAGCCTATTCCGAAAGGATGGGTTCCACCTTAACCAGGGTGGGACCAGGCTACTGGCGTCGGCATTTAAAAAGGAGACAGAGCAGCTTTTAAACTAGAAATGGGGGGAAGGCCGACAGTCGCTCAAAAATCATGGTTCGGGATAAGGTATCTTTCAAAGATATCACCAAAACAGGGAAGATAGGGTATCCTGATAGTGAGGTTGCAAAAGACACTGTAGTAGATCAGGTGTCCTTAAATAAAAATACAAATCAGACAAAAGATTGCATATTAATACTGTTAAGTATTAAGCATCATGTAAATAGGAACAACAAACATAGTTTGAAATGTCTACATGCGAATGCCAGGAGCCTAAGAAATAAGATGGGAGAGTTAGAATATATTGCACTAAATGAAAAATTAGATATAATAGGCATCTCTGAGACCTGGTGGAAGGAGGATAACCAGTGGGACAATGTCATACCAGGGTACAAATTATATCATAGTGACAGGGTGGATCGAATTGGTGGAGGGGTAGCATTGTATATTAACGAGAGCCTTGAATCAAATAGATTGAAAATTCTGCAGGAAACAAAAGACTTCTTGGAATCACTGTGCATTGAAATTCCATGTGTAAAGTGGAAAAGGATAGTGATAGGAGTGTATTACCGTCCGCCTGGCCAGGATGAACAGACGGATGCAGAAATGTTAAAGGAAATTAGGGACGCAAACTAACTGGGCAAAACTATAATAATGGGTGATTTCAAATACCCTGATATTGACTGGGTAAATGTAACATTGGGGCACGCTAGGGAGGTAAAATTCCTTGATGAAATCAAGGACAGCTTTATGGAGCAGCTGGTACAGGAGCCGACGAGAGAATGAAAAATTTTAGACCTAGTCCTTAGTGGAGCGCATGATCTGGTGCGGGAGGTAATGGTGCTGGGGCCGCTTGATAACAGTGATCATAATATGATCGGATTTGATATTAGCTTTGAAGTAAGTATACATAGGAAATCAAATACGTTAATGTTTAACTTTAAAAAAGGAAACTATGTTAAAATGAGAAGGACAGTGAAAAAAAAAAAACTTAGAGGAGCGACTGTGAGGGTCAAAAATTTACATCAGGCATGGATGCTGTTCAAAAACACCATCCTGGAAGCCCAGGCCAAATATATTCTGCATATTAAAAAAGGAGGACGGAAGACCAAACGACTGCCGGCATGGTTAAAAAGTGAGGTGAAGGAAGCTATTAGAGCTGAAAGAAAATCCTTCAGAAAATGGAAGAAGGAACCGACTGAAAATAATAAGAAACAGCATAAGGCCCATCTCCCTCCTTAATACAGATGATAAGATATACGCAAAATTAATCGCAAACAGATTAAAGAAAGTAATTAGTAAAGTTATATCTACAAACCAAATAGGCTTCATGCCAAACAGACTAATATCAGACAACACTAGGTTGTTCTTCCACCTGCAACAAGCTTCCAAGGCTCAGGACTGTCCTATTATAGCAATGTCGTTGGATGCAGAAAAGGCATTTGATAGAGTAGAATGGCGATACCTATTCCAAACTTTAAACTGGTTTGGTGCATCTTTAGATTTTATAAATAAAATCAAAGTTCTTTATACCCGCCCCACTGCTAGAATAATTGCCAATAATCATTTATCTGAGGCTATAGCGCTACAAAGAGGCACGAGACAAGGTTGCCCCTTGTCTCCATACTTATTCAATCTGGCTTTAGAACCACTTCTTCTTGCCATCAACTCCCATGCTGAAATAACAGGAATTACTTGTCAAAATAAACAATTTAAAATTTCCGCTTACGCAGACGATATACTCCTCTATATCTCCAACCCAGCGACTTCTCTTCCTCTCCTTTTCTCTCTTATACAATCCTTCCTGGTTTTCTCTGGATACAAAATTAATCAATCCAAAACAGAAGTTCTGCCGCTTAACATACACGCAGTACCTGATCTAATCCAACCATACAATCTTGCATGGTCCTCTAAAGGACTTAGATATCTTGGTATTGATTTACAATACACACTACAAGACACTATTAAAAGCAGCAGTGAAAAAATAGTCAAACTCCTCAAGGATCTTATTCTGCAATGGCATCCTTTACATATCTCCTGGTGGGGTAGAATAGAGACCATTAAAACGATGGTTTCCCCTAAAATAAACTTTATATTAAGTATGATTCCAGTCCTTTTCCAAACCTCATTTTATAAACAAATAGAAAAGCTCCTGACCATGTTTCTTTGGAAATCCCAAACCCCCAGGACAGCACCCCAATATGCCAACCTTTTTATGGCTGAGCTGGAAGAGACATTTCTGAATACACACCAGACCAAACCTCTAAAATACTTCCGGTACATCGATGACATTTTAATGATTTGGACAGAGGGTGAAGAAACTCTAAAACAATTTTATTCTGCCTTCAATACATACCATCCTACAATCAGATTCAAAATTGACTACTCCCCAGAAAAAGTCAATTTTTTGGACACCACAGTCTCAATCAGTGATGGCTGTATACAAACATCTATATACAAGAAACCCACAGACAGATGCAGCTACCTCCACAACTCCAGCTTCCATCCTTCACATACAAAAAGATCCATCATTTACAGCCAAGCCACAAGATACCACCGTATCTGCTCTGACCCAGGGGACAGAGACAGACACCTTAAAAGCCTGACTGCATCCTTCAAACAGAAAGGCTACAACCCCAAAATAATCTCCAAGAATATTGCCTCCTCCCTCAAAACACCCAGGGAGAATCTGCTACAGTACAAGGAGAAAAAATCCACAGATAGAATCCCCCTTGTAGTAACATACAATCCAGAGCTGGAAAAACTGAGGAAAATCATAAGAGATCTACAACCTATACTCCAGGAGGATGAATTACTGAAAGAGATATTCCCATCCCCACCAGTACTGGCCTTCCGACAGCCACCCAACTTAAAACACAAGCTAATCAGAAGTAAACTTCCATCACAGACTGAAAAGGAACAGAAGGGCACACTTCCCTGTAATTTATCCAGTTGCAAACTATGCCAAAATATTTCACAGGACCCCAAAGTCATCCACAAAGGAAAGATATTCAACATAAAGGGATCTTTCACTTGCTCATCTTCCAATGTGGTATATATCATTCAGTGTAAAAAAATGTAACGAAGGATGCTATATTGGAGAAACAGGCCAGATGCTTAAGACAAGATTCAATTTACATAGACATCACATGAACAATACTGGTGCCAGTAGGGTTCCCACGCCTGTTGGTCAACATTTTACAGGACCAGGACACTGTACCAGTGACTTCACAGTGAGAATCCTCAAAGGTAACTTTAAAACCATACAAGAACGTAAGACCTTTGAAGTCAGAATGATTGAATATTTTAACACCCAACAGAAAGGACTTAACAAGGATCTGGGATTCCTAGCCCATTATAAACCATAAAGCTGTATGTTTCTGTTGATCACCCTCCCCTCACCTATCCACACCCATCCTGTTAGAATATCAATGATATGCTTTGATGTCCCCATGCATACCTCCTACCCACCCCCATCCTCCCACCCTGTCAGACTGTCATAGTAATGCTTGAATGTTTTCACTTATATACACTGTCAGCTAGCACATTTGCGTATTTCCGATCTGAGGAAGAAGGGCGACCTTCGAAAGCTAATCAAGAAATGTATTAAGTTTTGTCCAATAAAAAAGGTATCATCTTATTTTCTTTTCCATGTTTTATTTTGTTTGATTTCTATTGATAACCTTAAAAAAATTAAAAGCTCCAAGAGAAGAACTCAAAGTTTTCTTTCCTGATTTCTTATTATACCACAAAGCATTTATTGCTCAACAAGGCTGTCACTGGTTTCCTTTTGATAAAGAATACGTCTCTATATGGCTACAATTAGAACAATCTTTACTTCGCTCCTTTCCTATGCACCATCTCATTTATATGACCATTGTCCCTTTCAAGATAGACAATCCTATAATTAATAACACCAAGGTTTGTTTGCAAAATCTTGACAAATTGTTCGACTCACCCATTCCCTCTAAATCACAAATAACTATCTGGAATAACTCCAAATTCCAAATCAACAAAAACACATTCTATTGGGAATCTTGGACTAATTGTAATATATGGACTATTAATGATCTTTGTCAACAAGGCCGAAATAACTTATTACCTTTACAGGAACTTCAAACACAATTTCACCTCCCAAATACTCAACACTTCCATTGGCTACAGCTGTCACATTGTATTAAAAAAACTGGTTTAGGGGAAAGATCCAAGATGGCGTTTGGAGCAGACGTACACCATAGGAGCTCCTCAACTTCGTTGGATTTGTCAGGTTGATGGTGCACTCCCCAGCTGGTATGGGGAAGAGAAAGGGGAAAACTGGAGCCCCTACCTCCTCGGGCCCGGTTGGGAACCCTACCGTTCGACAGACTACCCTCAATGCATTCGGAGTCCAGGCGTTGGTAAAACCAGCAAATGCTTTGGCAGGGAACGCGATTTCATCAGCGAACTATAGCATTGAGGGAATGATGCTTAGCCCTACCTCCGGTTTGACCCGGCCGTGATGTGGAAGCGTTAACGAGAAGGAGAGTGTTTCGCAACTGGAGACACCCGAAGTTGGTTTCGATCTCCAGACGAACAGAGGAGGCCCTATCGCTACGTATTCTCCGGGAATAACATCAGTGGAGGGAATGAGGGTGTTATCGAGCCCTCCATCGCCCCGGAGAATGACTTCTGGAGAAAATGTCGGCTTGGTAAGACCAGAGAAAGTTACATTGGCTTTACTCTGGGACGCTATACAGGGGGGTCAATTCATCTCTGCATCAAATTTCAGAGTCTTTGCGAAAAGACACAGTGGAATCAAATAATAACTTTTTACTAGCGTCCAATAAGATAGAGGCACAGCAAAAAGAAATTGGAAATATAGGAACTGAAGTAAAATTGGTTAAAGAGGTGGTAACTTCAGTGGTAAAAGAAAAAAATGCACATGCCCGGAAGATGGAAAATTTAGAAAATCAACTTAAGAGGAACAATTTAAGACTCTTAAATTTCCCGAAATCTTCTTTCATCTCTCCTCTGGAGTTATTCAAAAAATATATGTCTGAGATATTAGGATTACTGAGTGAGAATCACCCTCCGGTGACTAAACTCTATTACATAAAAGGTTCCTATAAAACTAAAGAAGAGCTACCAAAAGACACTTTGAAATTAACAGAAATGTTAGAAACATCAGTGGAAAAGGAACGGGCTACTTTGTTGGTGACTTTTGCCCTCAAATTGGACAAAATTAATATCTTACGCTTATTTTTCAAACATGTTAATGATGTTTTCTTGGGAGAGAAAATAAATATATTTCCTGATTTGGCCAGGGAGACTTTGGTTAGAAGGAAGGAACTAATGACGTTTAAGTCAAGTGTTCTGGCTTTAGGGGCCACCTTCTTTATCAAGTTTCCCTGTAAATGTATTATATTATTTGATTCAAATACTTATCTTTTTTTTTTTACCCCAAGAAACTTAAAGATTTTGTTGAAAGTAGAGAACGAATGAAAGAGCTCCCTGGAGCTACCCCAGAGGATAATGCTACAGCCTGATTGCATTGTTGGTGGATCTTCTGCTCCTGGTTTTAATAAATGGAAAAATTTATTTCTGTTACTTTATTTCCTTAAAATTTTTTTCCTTGTTCTTGGATCCTTACAAATGTGGATAAAAGTAAGACTACAATTTCCTTTGTTTAATATTAATGGTTATAGAACTAAATATGTACATTTTCTGACATTTATTGTATGTATGAATGTAAAATTGGAAAATTAATAAAGAGAATTAAACATAAAAAACTGGTTTATTGTCACCTGAGCTTACTCAAGAACCTTCCATATACCAGTTTGTTGCAATACTAATGAACAAAGGTCATATGGCTTCTAATATTTATAAGAAGCTCCTTACAATTCACTACAAAGTCAATTCTATGCTACAGGAGACATGGGAAATAGATACTAAACACAAACTTTCTAACTCAATATAACCTAAACTCTGGTTATCCTTGACTAGGCCGCTTGCTTCGGCAAATGTTATGCAGTCAATATTTTTCTTATATCATAGAGCTGTATGGAACCCATGTAAAATGCATAATGCAAAACTATTAGCAACTAATTTACGCAGGCACTGTCAAGCTAACATAGGCACATTAGTACATATGTTATATGAATGTGAAAAAGATAAACCTTTTTGGCAATCAATATGGAAAATAATAGGTGCGATTTTCAAGCTCAACACAAACCTTAATATATCACTGATAATATTCAAATCCTGTTCATCTGATATTTGTCTAACAGATCATTATAGTATGCTATTTGATACGTTAATCACTATAGGCCAGCAAATGATATTAGCAAATGATATTAGCAAACGGGAAAAACTCGGCTCATCTAAATGAGCATTTTTGGTGGCAATCTGTTTTGCTATACTATAAGTATGAACTAGCTTCTGCGCATCTAACAGGAGCTATCAACAAGAAGAACTTAATATGGTCACCTCTCAAAGACTATATCCACACCCTACAATGATGGACTCATACTCATTAAATCAGTATATTCTTTCCTATGCACAATATGTATATATATTTTGTACTTTCTATATTACATTGCAATTTGCAATTTTGTTTTTGTATGAAAATTTAATAAAAATTTCTGGAAAAATAAAAGAAACAGCATAAGGAATGTCAAGTCAAATGCAAAGCGCTGATAAGCAAGACTAAGAGGGACTTCGAAAAAAAAATTGCGTTGGAGGCAAACATACATAGTAAAAAAAATTGTAGGTGTATTAAAAGCAGGAAGCCGGCAAAAGAATCGGTTGGACCGCTAGATGACCGAGGAGTAAAAGGGGCGATCAGAGAAGACAAAGCCGTAGTGAGAGATTAAATGAATTCTTTGCTTCGGTCTTCACTGAGGAAGATTTGGGTGGGATACCGGTGCCGGAAATGGTATTCGAAGCGGACGAGTCGGAGAAACTTAATGAATTCTCTGTAAACCTGGGGGATGTAATGGGGCAGTTCTACAAACTGAAGAGTAGCAAATCTCCTGGACCGGATGGTATTCATCCCAGCGTACTGATAGAACTAAAAAATGAGCTTGCGGAGCTATTCATAGTAATATGTAATTTATCCTTGGAGGGTGGCCAATCTAATGCCAATTTTTAAAAAAGGTTCCAGAGGAGATCCTGGAAATTATAGACCGGTGAGTCTGACATTGGTGCCGGGCAAAATGGTAGATACTATTATTAAGAACAAAATTACAGAGCATATTCAAAAGCATGGATTAATGAGACAAAGTCAACATGGATTTAGTGAAGGGAAATCTTGCCTCACCAATCTACTACATTTCTTTGAAGGGGTGAACAAATATGTGGCTAAAGGTGAGTCGGTTGATATTATGTATCTGGATTTTCAGAAGGTGTTTGACAAACTACCTCATGAAAGACTCCAGAGGAAATTGGAGAGTCATGGGTAGGAGGTAGTGTTCTATTGTGGATTAAAAACTGGTTAAAAGATAGAAAACAGAGAGTAGGGTTAAATGGTCAGTATTCTCAATGTAGCAGGGTAGTTAGTGGGGTTTCCCAGAGGTCTGTGCTCGGACCGCTGCTTTTTAACATATTTATAAATGACCTAGAGATGGGAGTAACTAGTGAGGTAATTAAATTTGCTGATGACACAAAGTTATTCAAAGTCATTAAATCGCGGGAGGTTTGTGAAAAATAACAAGAGGACCTTATGAGACTGGGAGACTGGGCATCTAAATAGCAGATGACGTTTAATGTGAGCAAGTGCAAAGTGATGCATGTGGGAAAGAGGAACCCGAATTATAGCTACATCATGCAAGGTTCAATGTTAGGAGTCACAGACCAAGAAAGGGATCTAGGTGTTCTTTGAAGGGGTGAACAAATATGTGGATAAAGGTGAGTCGGTTGATATTAGATTGTAAGCTCTTTGAGCAGGGACTGTCTTTCTTCTATGTGCAGTGCTGCGTAAGCCTTGTAGCGCTATAGAAATGCTAAATAGTAGTAGTAGTAGTTGTCGTTGGTGATACGTTGAAACCTTCTGCTCATTGTGCTGCTGCGGCTAAGAAAGCAAATAGAATGTTAGGTATTATTAGGAAAGGAATGGAAAACAAAAATGAGGATGTTATAATGCCTTTGTATCGCTCCATGGTGCGACCACACCTCTAATATTGTGTTCAATTCTGGTCGCCACATCTCAAAAAAGATATAGTGGAATTAGAAAAGGTGCAGAGAAGGGCTATGAAAATGATAAAGGGGATGGGACGACTTCCCTATGAGGAAAGGCTAAAGTGGCTAGGAGAAAAGGCGGCTGAGGGGAGATATGATAAAGATCTATAGAATAATGAGTGGAGTTGAACAGGTAGAAGTGAAGCGTCTGTTTACGCTTTCCAAAAATACTAGGACTAGGGGGCATGCGATGAAGCTACAATGTAGTAAATTTAAAATGAATCGGAGAAACGTTTTCTTCACTCAACGTGTAATTAAACTCTGGAATTCGTTGCCAGAGAATGTGGTAAAGGCAGTTAGCTTAGCAGAGTTTAAGAAAGGTTTGGACGGCTTCCGAAAGGAAAAGTCCATAGACCATTATTAAATGGACTTTGGGAAAATCCACTATTTCTGGGATAAGCAGTATAAAATGTTTTGTACTCTTTTGGGATCTTGCTAGGTATTTGTGACCTGGATTGGCCACTGTTGGAAACAGGATGCTGGGCTTGATGGACCTTTGGTCTTTCCTAGTATAGCAATACTTATGTACTTATGTACCCTGGTCAACAGACTGAGCAGGATAATTCAACCTCACGAGTGGTCCCTCAATATGGGCATAGCCCGTAAGATCTTCTGAGTGTGGGGCACCCCCTCGGTGGGTCTTTTTGCCACAGTTCAACCACAAGGTCCTTCAGTTTTGTTCCAGGCTAGCATCAAATGCCTTCCTCCTCAATTGGGGGACAGGTCTTCTGTATGTGTATCCTCCCATAACTTTAGTGGAGAAAACTTTGTTGAAACTCAAGACCATGGAACTATGATTCTGATCGCACCGTATTGGTCGCGGCAGATTTTGTTCCCTCATCTTCTGGAGTTATCCTCTGAAGAACCGTGGAGATTGGAGTGTTTTCTGACCCTCATCATTCAGATTGAGGGGTCCCTTCTACATCCCAACCTCCAGTCTCTGACTCTTACAGCTTGGATGTTAAGAGCCTAGAATTCGCTTCCTTGGATCTTTCGGAGGGTGTCTCCTGGGTCTTGCTGGCATCCAGAAAAGACTCCACTAAAAGGTACTATTCTTTCAAATGGAGGAGGTTTGTCATCTGGTGTGAGAGCCCTAGATCCCCTTCCTTGTCCTATACAGACCCTGCTTGAATACCTTCTGCTTTCAGAGTCTGGTCTCATGACCAACTCCGTAAGGGTTCATCTTAGTGCAATTAGTGCTTATCATCAGGGTGTAGGAGGTAAGCCTATCTCTGGACAGCCGCTAGATAAATTTATGAGAGGTTTGCTTTTGTCAAGCCTCCTGTCAAGCCGCCACCAGTGTCATGGGATCTCAACATCTTTTTCACTCAGCTGATGAAAGCTCCTTTCAAGCCACTGAATTCCTGCCATCTGAAGTACTTGACCTGGAAGGTCGTTTTCTTGGTGGCTGTTACTTCAGCTCGTAGAGTCAGTGAGCTTCAGGCTTTAGTGGTGGATGCACCTTATACTAAGTTTCATCACAACAGAGTAGTCCTCCACACACACCCTAAGTTCCTGCCAAAAATGGTGTCAAAGTTCCATCTGAACCAGTCGATTGTCTTGCCAACATTCTTTCCCCAACCTCATGCCCATCCTGGCAAAAGCAGCTTGCACACCTTTGATTGCAAGAGAGCAGTGGCCTACTACATGGAGCAGACAGGGCCCCACAGACAGTCCACCCAGCTTTTTGTTTCTTTTGATCTCAACAGGATGGGGGTCGCAATCGGGAAACACACCATTTCTAATTGGCTGGCAGATTGCATTTCCTTCACTTATGCCCAGGCTGGGCTGGCCATAGTGGGTCATGTCACGGCTCACAATGTCAGATCCATGGGTACGTCGGTAGCCCACTTGAGGTCAGGCTCCATTGAAGAAATCTGCAAGGCTGCAACATGGTCTTCAGTCCACACATTCACATCACACTACTGCCTTGAGCAGGACACCCGACGCAACAGTCGGTTCGGGCAGACAGTATTGCTGAATCTGTTTGGGGTCTAGAATCCAACTCCACTCTCCTAGGCCCATTTTATTCTGTTCCAGGCTGCAGTTTCATTCTGTTTGTATATAGTTTTAGGTTAATCTGTGTTATGTCTTCGACGTTGCAAGGCCCAATTGACCAATGTTTGTTGTTTTTAGTGAGTCTGGATGCTAGAATTATAAGCCTGCTTGTCCTCGGAGAAAGCGCAGGTACTTACCTGTAGCAGGTGTTCTTCGAGGACAGCAGGCTTTATATTCTCATAATCTCTCCCACCTCCCCTTGGAGTTGTCTCCTTCGTAGTTTTTTATTTTATTTTTTGCTGTAATATTAAACTGAGGAGACCGTGTACTCGCAGCGGGCAGAAAGGCAGTCACGCATGTGAGTTGGAGCTCTCATTAGACTTTTGCAAATTCCGGACCGGGCAACGCAGGTCAGCATCATTCACTTGTGAGAATATAAAGCCTGCTGTCCTCGGAGAACACCTGCTACAGGTAAGTACCTGCACCTTATCACTATCATCTCCATTAGTGGCAACCTGGGAGCACATTGTTTTAACTGATTTTCTAGAGATGGATGACAAATAAAAGGACCACAGCACACCTCATCCACATCACATACTCCTTCCATCTGAAGCCTGAAGGATGAGCGATCACATGTCACAACTGGTAACTTTGCACCAAGCCCTTGACAGAAGTCTCTTCCAAGCAGAGAAGGCCACCTTGTGCTATGTGCAGCAAGAAACATATGCCACAGAACTCCAAAGCATTAACAAAGGGAAAAACATTCCCAAAGACAGACCTCTCCAAAAGCTAGACCCCCTTCAGTGATGAAGATGGTTTGATGAGAGTAGGCGGATGTCACACCCATGCCAAACTAAACAAGAGTGAAAAAAAACCCTTTGATCATTCTAGGTTGACACCCTGTCTCTACCCTGCTTGTGCACCACTACCATGAGCAAGTCAAGTACCAAGGTCAACACTATACCAAAGGAGTGATCAGAGCCACAAGAGTGTGGATTGTCTGAGCAAATTGTTGCATCACCGCAGTAATCCACAAATGTATCATGCCACAAGCTATAAAGCAAATATCAAGATCAAAAGATGGCAGACCTGCCACCTGAATGACTTGGTGTTGGCTCACCATTCACCTATGTGGGCTGAACATCTTTGGACCCTGGCCAGTCACCTTGAGGCAGACCACAGGAGGAAGTGTGAACAGCAAATGATGGCTGTTATGTTCATGTGCATGAGGATTTGCGCTGTCTACATCGAGGTTACAGAGTCCATGGACACTTCAAGCTTCATAAGTGCCCTCAGAAGATTTTTCTCAATCCATGGTCCAGCCAAGCAGATCCACTCTGATTATGGATCCAACTTCATGAGGAAGCACCTGCAGGGATTTGAAAATTAACTCGAAGAAGATCTACTGTTGAGAAATACCTGAGTGACCAGCACTGCATGTGAGTATTCAACCCTTTCCATGCTTCACATATAGAAGGAGTTTGGGAATGAATGATTGGGATTGCTCGCTGCATTCTAGATTCTATGCTCTCAGAAGCTGGTACTGCCCATCTCACCCACAATATTCTGACTGTATTCCTGGCAGAAGTGTCTGCCATCATCAATGCAAGACCCAGAGACACCCTTGATCTTAACACCAGCCACACTCCTGACACACAAGACTGGTGTGGCCGCAAACCCACCTGGAGATTTTGACAAGAAGATCTCTGCAGATGGCAATGGAGACAAGTCCAAAGCCTTGCCAACACCTTCCGGAGCTGCTGGAGGTGAGAGTACCTACAGACCCGCAGTAAGTGGCAGACCAGTAGAGTGAACATCCATGAAGGTGACCTTGTCTTACTCAAGGTTAACCAAACCCAGTAATTGGCCCCTGGCACTGATTATCAAAGCCATTTCCAGTGAAGATGGGAATGTCCGAAAGGTTAAAGTTAAAACTGTGAAACAAGGATAAGCAAAGAACTTCTGCCGACCCATCAGCGAGATCATGTTCCTCATATCACATGAAGAAGCATGAACATTGTGAACCGCTGTCATCCTTAAAGATCAGAGACAAAAATTATAAAGGGAATGGAACTCCTTTCATATGAGGAAAGGCTAAAGAGGTTAGGGCTCTTCAGCTTTGAAAAGAGATGACTGAGGGGAAGATATGATTGAGGTCTACAAAATCCTGAGTGGTGTAGAATGAGTAGAAGTGAATTGATTTTTTACTCATTCAAAAAGTACAAAGACTAGGGGACACTCAATAAAGTTACGTGGAAATACTTTTAAAATAAATAGGAGGAAATATTTTTTCACTCAATGAATAGTTAAGCTCTGGAACTGCTTGCTGAAGGATGTGATAACAGAGGTTCCATATCATCATGCTGATCAATCCATAGACTGGTGGGTTGTGTCCATCTACCAGCAGGTGGAGATAGAGAGCAATCCTTTTGCCTCCCTATATGTGGTCATGTGCTGCCGGAAACTCCCCAGTATGTTCTCTATCTCAGCAGGTGGTGGTCACACACAGCAGCAGCTCTGGCTAGGTCTCCAAGCCTAATTTTTAGGTTTTGTTGAGTACCTGGGGTTGAGGGCTCTTCTTGAGCAAGTGCAAACCTGGTGGCGCCAGGTCCCTCCTTTTCTCCCCCCTCCCGCTGGCTCCGTTAAAAAAAAAAAAAATTTTTGGACGTCCTTAAAGGCGTTTATTTCGACGTTTATTTAAACGTTTATTGCAGCTACTCACTGGGACACCAGGTCGTTACAGCTCGGAGCGAGAAGCAGGTAATTTTTACCTTTTTATAGCGGGCAGGGGGTTCCCCGATTGATCTCCACGTGGCCTATGGCATCGGAGGGCGAGGGCATGAAGAGTCGCTCCCCGGACCGCGTGTGCACTTCTAGCGGGGATGCGGGGGTCTTAAAGTCTGATTCGCCCTTGTTGGGTGTCAGTTTGGAGGCCGGTCAGTGTCCCGGGTCTTCCTCCGGTGCGGCGGTTTTTCCCCGCCATAAACGCCCATCCCCCGCTGCTCGCCTCCGCCATCTTGGCCGGCCACTCTGCTCGGACGGCTTCTTCTTGGGCCGCCCTTGAGCTGGGAGACGTTAATGCCATGGCCGCCCTTGATTTGGGCGACGGCAAAAAAGCGGCTAAAGTTAAGCGCCGTTCTTCCCGCACGGCTCCTTCGCGGAGTGTCGCGCCGGACGCCATCTTGGATGCGCAGCATGTTTCTCTCCCGCTCTTGCGAGCGCCGGTTGAGGGTGCGTCTAGGGCTGTGGCCCAGGCTGCTGAAGTGCACAGTCTGGGGGGTTTCTCCCCCGAGTTTATTTTGCTGCTGCATCAGGCCTTCCTTATGCAAAGCGCTGCCCCTTCTCCTTTGTCCGATAAAGGGGTTGAGGCCCCCGGAAGTAAACGCCCTAGGGTGGATTCCCAGGCCTTAGAGGACTCTATTTCCTCTGATGTAGATGAGGGCAGCGTATCTGAGTTCTCCCAACGGTCCTTTGGGGATTCCTTGGAGGAGACAGATTCCCGCTCGGATGGAGCTGATGACCCCTCTGCAGCGCGGATCTTTCGCTCAGAGGATTTGCCCAACCTGTTAGTGCAGGCCATGAGCATTTTGAAGATTTCCTCTCCAGAGGACGTCTCTCCCTCAGCCTCTGTTGGCTCCGCCATTATGCTGGGGACGAAGCGCCCGCCTAGAACCTTCCATGTGCATAATGCCATGCACACCTTAATTTCGGCTCAATGGGATGTCCCGGAAGCGAGCCTCAAAGTGGCTAGGGCTATGTCCCGCCTCTATCCTTTGCCTGAAAGTGAACGGGAGGCCTTTCTTTGGCCTACCGTGGATTCTTTAATCACTGCGGTGACTAAGAAAACGGCGTTGCCGGTGGAAGGTGGCACGGCCCTAAAGGACGCCCAAGACAGAAGATTGGAAGCGGCCTTAAGGTCGTCCTTCGAGGCGGCTGCCTTAAGTTTGCAGGCCTCAGTTTGTGGCTCCTACGTGGCCAGGGCGTGCCTGACGATTGTGCAGCGGGCTTCCCCCTCGGATCCTTCCTTGAGGGCTGATTGGCCGGCCCTGGAATCGGGCTTGGCTTATTTGGCAGACTTGCTGTATGATGTCTTGAGAGCCTCGGCTAAAGGTATGGCTCAGACAGTCTCTGCGCGGCGGTGGCTTTGGCTGAAACATTGGTCTGCGGACCACGCCTCTAAGTCCCGCCTGGCTAAGTTGCCTTTTAAAGGCAAGCTGCTCTTTGGGGTCGAGCTGGACAAAATTGTGACCGATCTCGGCACGTCTAAGGGCAAGAGGTTACCAGAGGTCAGGGCTCGGGCCAGTGCTCGCCCCGGTATCTCCAGAGGACGGTTTCAGGAAGCCCGTCGGTACCGCCCGGGTAAGTCGGGCTCCTCTGCCCCCTCTTCCTTCAAGAGGAACTTCTCCCCCAGGCAGCATTCCTTTCGCAGAGACCGCCGTCCCAGAGGTGCGCCCTCTGGTCCTCCCCCAGGGTCTCGTACCCAATGACGGGGTCCTGGTCCATGGCCCAGTGCAGATTGGAGGACGCCTGTCCTCGTTTCTGGGCGAGTGGACCAGGGTAACTTCAGACGCTTGGGTGCTGGAAGTCATCAGAGACGGCTACAAGCTAGAGTTCTGCCGACCCTTAAGAGACGGGTTTGTACTCTCTCCCTGCAAGTCTCCGGTCAAAGCTGTGGCAGTGCAGCAGACCTTGGACAATCTGATCCGCCTGGGTGCGGTCGTTCCGGTGCCAGAAAATCAGCTTGGCAAGGGACGTTACTCCATTTACTTTGTGGTACCAAAGAAAGGAGGTTCTGTACGGCCTATCCTCGACCTCAAAGGGGTCAATCGGGCCTTGAAAGTTCGGCACTTTCGCATGGAGACTCTCCGCTCTGTTATAGCGGCAGTGAAGGCAGGGGAGTTCCTGGCATCCTTGGACATCAAGGAAGTGTACTTGCATATTCCCATCTGGCCTCCTCATCAACGCTTTCTGCGTTTTGCAGTCCTGGGCCGACACTTCCAGTTCAGAGCCCTCCCGTTCGGGTTGGCTACTGCTCCGCGGACCTTCTCCAAAGTAATGGTGGTCATCGCGGCCTTCCTGCGAAAGGAAGTACAAGTCCATCCTTATCTGGATGACTGGTTGATCCGAGCCCCCTCTTATGCAGAGTGCGGCAAAGCTGTGGACCGGGTGATTGCTCTTTTGAGCTCCCTGGGGTGGATCATCAACTGGGAGAAAAGCCAGCTGCGCCCGACTCAGTCCCTGGAGTATCTGGGAGTTCGATTCGACACCCAAGTAGGCAGAGTGTTCCTGCCGGACAATCGGATTGTCAAACTTCAGGCTCAGGTGGACCAGTTCCTAGTAGCCTCTCCGCTCCGGGCTTGGGACTATGTGCAGCTGTTGGGCTCTATGACGGCCACGATGGAAGTAGTGCCCTGGGCCAGGGCTCATATGAGACCACTACAACACTCTCTGCTGCAGCGCTGGACTCCGGTGTCGGAGGATTATGCTGTGCGCCTTCCCTTGGACCCAGCAGTGCGCAAGGCGCTGAGCTGGTGGCTGCAGACAGACAAGTTGTCATGAATGTCAAGGCGGACTTTCTCAGTCGCCATACCTTGGATCCCGGAGAGTGGCAGTTATCGGCTCAGGCGTTTTTGGACATCACGAAGCGCTGGGGCCAGCCGAGCCTAGATCTGATGGCGTCATCGGCCAATTGCCAAGTGCCGCGCTTTTTCAGCAGAGGACGGGACCCTCGATCTTTGGGAGTAGATGCTCTTCTCCAACAGTGGCCGACACAGGAGCTTCACTATGTGTTCCCGCCCTGGCCCATGTTGGGCAGGGTACTAGATCGGGTGGCAAAGCATCCGGGCTGAATAATCCTGGTGGGTCCGGACTGGCCCAGACGTCCCTGGTATGCGGACTTGATCAGGCTCTCAGTGGACGACCCTCTGCGGCTGCCAGTGGAGCAGGGCCTGTTGCATCAGGGTCCCGTGGTGATGGAGGATCCCTCCCCCTTTGGTCTTACGGCCTGGCTATTGAGCGGCAGCGTCTGAGGAAGAAGGGCTTCTCAGACAAGGTCATCGCCACTATGCTGAGAGCGAGGAAGCGCTCTACTTCTACTGCTTACGCCAGGGTTTGGCGTACTTTTGCAGCGTGGTGTGAAGCAGGCTCACTTTCTCCCTTCACTGCTCCAATTTCTTCAGTGCTGGCGTTCCTGCAAGAAGGTCTGGAGAAAGGCCTGTCGCTCAGTTCCCTTAAAGTCCAGGTAGCGGCTCTGGCTTGCTTCAGGGGCCGCCTGAAGGGTGCTTCCCTGGCTTCGCAGCCAGATGTGGTACGTTTCCTCAAGGGAGTTAATCACCTGCGCCCTCCTCTGCACTCAGTGGTGCCTGCGTGGAATCTCAACCTGGTGCTAAGAGCCTTGCAGAAGCCGCCTTTTGAACCCTTGTCGAGGGCATCTCTGAAAGACCTGACGTTGAAAGTGGTCTTTTTGGTGGCTATTACTTCAGCCAGAAGAGTTTCCGAGCTCCAGGCGCTCTCATGTCGAGAGCCTTTTCTGCAGTTCACTGAGGCAGGAGTGACTATTCGCACAGTGCCTTCCTTCCTGCCCAAGATTGTTTCTCGCTTCCATGTGAATCAGCAGCTCTGTCTCCCTTCCTTTCGTAGGGAGGACTACCCAGAGGAATACTCTGCTCTCAAATTTCTGGATGTGAGACGAGTCATCATCAGATACTTGGAAGTGACCAATGATTTCCGGAAATCGGATCATCTGTTTGTCCTGTTTGCAGGTCCTCGTAAGGGTCTGCAGGCTGCTAAGCCTACAGTGGCAAGATGGGTCAAGGAAGCCATTGCAGCGGCTTATGTGGCCGCGGGGAAGGTGCCACCTGTTCAGCTGAAGGCTCACTCCACTAGAGCTCAGGCGGCCTCGATGGCAGAGGCCGGGTCCGTCTCCTTGGAAGAGATATGCAAGGCGGCAACTTGGGCATCGGCCCATACCTTCTCCAGGCATTACCGCTTGACTGTGGCTGCTCGGGCGGAGGCCCGGTTTGGAGCTTCAGTGTTGCGGTCAGGGATTTCTATGTCCCGCCCTGGGTGAGTACTGCTTCGGTACATCCCACCAGTCTATGGATTGATCAGCATGATGATATGGAAGGTAAATTATGTATCATACCTGATAATTTTCTTTCCATTAATCATAGCTGATCAATCCATAGCCCCTCCCAGATATCTGTACTGTTTATATTCTGGTTGCATTTCAGGTTCAAGTTTAGTCTTCAGTTCCTGTTCAGGAGGACTTCTTGTTCAAGTTTTTTCAATTGGATTCTTCAAGAGTTGAGACGAGTTTGTGTTACAGTGAGCTGCTGCATTCCTCTCCCCTCCTTTTTACGGGGCTGGATTGAGACATAAATTCTGCCGGCGCTCCCTCCCGCTTCGTGCGGCTGTAGGGCAGCTTTGTACCCCTCCCGCTTCGGCGGTGTTAGGGTCAGTCAGCTCCTCCCGCGGTTGCGGTTGCAGGATAAGCCAGATCCCCCCGCATCGGCGGGGTGGTGTCCCTCCCCCGCTCCGCGGGGATGAGCTGGACGGATTCCCCTCCCCCACTTGTGTGGGGATGAGCTGGGTTAATTCCCCTCCCCCGTTTCGGCGGTGGTGAGCTGGGCAGAGTGTCCCTTTGTGGGTGTAATTCTCTAAGTGCTGAGTCCTGCGGATGGAGCTTGGATATCGACATACTGAGGAGTTTCCGGCAGCACATGACCACATATAGGGAGGCAAAAGGATTGCTCTCTATCTCCACCTGCTGGTAGATGGACACAACCCACCAGTCTATGGATTGATCAGCTATGATTAATGGAAAGAAAATTATCAGGTATGATACATAATTTTACCTTAGCGTATCTGGGTTTAAAAAAGGATTGGACAAGTTCCTAGAGAAAAAGTCCTTAGTCTGCTATTGAAAGGAACTGGGGAAGCCACTACTTGCCCTGGGATTGGTAGCCTGGAATGTTGTTCTTATTGGGTTTCTGCCAGGTACTTGTGACCTGGCTTGGCCACTGTTGGAAACAAGATGCTGGGCAACATGAACCATTGGTCTAACCCAGTATGGCTATTCTTATGTTCTTATGAGACTTTGAGACTCTCTCTTTTTATGTTGTCGTCATTTGTCTCTCATTTAAGCTCCTCAGACAATGACCAGCCCTAATGTACATAATGTGTTAAATTGTTACTAGAATAATAGTGATATTTATCAATATCAGGCAGGGAGTGTTTGCCCCCACATAGCTCTAAAATGTGTTTAATGCTATTCTTACTTCTTAGGACTTTTAGTGCTGCAGTCACTTCCTGATGTGGTATGTGAGCAATGCATTGTGTGTAATTTAGTCTCACATGTGCTGCAGCCACCCCTGCTTCATGGGCGTAGTTTGGGTGGGTGGGGGGGGGGGGTCATTACCCCCACAAACGTAGGGCCAGCGCAGCGCAAGGCAGCAGGCAGCTTTCAGACAGTCCCTCCCCGCCTTCACCTCCCCGACCGACAGCCCTCCTCTCCGTTCCCCCCCCCCCCCCCACGGGTTTAACCCTTTTCCTTTCAGTCACAGTGACAGCAGTGAAGAAGGCAACACAGCGGGCTTGCCTCCAGCTTCTCCCTTCCCTCACACAGTGTCCCGCCTTCTGCAATGATTATTTCCTGTTTCCGCGAGGGCGGGACACTGTGTGAGGGAAGGGAGAAGCTGGAGGCGAGCCCGCTGTGTTGTCTTCTTCACTGCCGTTGCTGCGACTGAAAGTAAAAGGGTTAAACGCACAGGAGGGGGGAAGGAAGGAACGGAGAGGAGTGCTGTCGGGGAGCTGAGAAAGGGCCGGGAGAATCGCTGGACATGGATGGGAAGGGAGAGCAGGGGAAGAGAAGAGATCGCTGGACAGGAGAGGAGGGGAGGGCAGGGGAGAGAGGAGAATTGCTGGACATGGATGGATAGAGGGGAGGGGAGGGCAGGAGAGAGAGGAGAATTGCTGGACATGGATGGATGAATGGAAGGGGCAGGGGAGAGAGGAAATTTGCTGGATATGGATGGAGGAGGGCAGGAGAATGGAGAGTTTCTGGGCATGGATGGATGGAGGGGAGGGCAGGGGAGAGAGGAGAATTGCTGGACATGGATGGATAGAGGGGAGAGTTGCTGGGCATGGATGGATGGAGGGGAGGGCAGGGGAGAGAGGAGAATTGCTGGACATGGATGGATAGAGGGGAGGGCAGGAGAGAGAGGAGAATTGCTAGACATGGATGGATGGATGAATGGAAGGGGCAGGGACGAGAGGAAATTTGCTGGATATGGATGGATGGAGGAGAGGGCAGGGGAGAATGGAGAGTTGCTGGGCATGGATGGATGGAGGGGAGGGGAGGGCAGAGGAGAGAGGAGAATTGCTGGACATGGATGGATGGGGGGGCAGGGGAGAGAGCAAATTTGCTGGATATGGATGGATGGAGGAGAGGGCAGGGGAGAATGGAGGATTGCTGACATGGATGGAGGGGAGGGCAGGGGAGAGAGGAGAATTGCTGGACATGGACGGATGGAGGGAGCAGGGGAGAGAGCAGATTTTCTGGATATGAATGGATGGAGGAGAGGGCAGGGGAGAATGGAGAGTTGCTGTACATGGATGGATGGAGGGGAGGGAAGTCAGGAAGGAGAAGCACATGGATGGAGGGGAGGGAAGAGAGGAGAAATGCTGGACATGGATGGAGTGGAGGGCAGGGAAGAGAGGAGAAATGTTGGACAAGGATGGAGGGAAGGAAAGACAAAGGAAGGAGATGCACACGGATGAAGGGGAAGGGAGAGAGGAGAAATGCTGGACTGATAGAGGGGAAATTGCTGAATTTAAGGGCTGGATCAGAACACTTTGAGGGCAGATGCTGAAACTGGAGGAAGGAAAGGGACAGGGCTACAGATGGTAGGCAGGACACATAAGGACACAGGAGGATGGTGGACGGTGAGAGAAAAAATATCAAATGGAAAGAAGACACTGCATAAAACAGAAGACACTGGGACCAAAACAAATAGAAAAACTAAATGATCAGACAACAAAGGTAGAAAAAAGTATTTTATTCAGAATTTATTAATTGGAATATGTCAGCTTTTGGAAATGTGCATCTGTGATATTTTGCATGTAAGTTTCAATTTTTCTAGTATTGCTGCATGCTGAGTCTGACTTTTTGAGGTAACTTTCCAGTTCAGTATTTTGCCTTCATATTTTTTTATTTGTAGCTCCTTGTGTCATCTCTGTTGTGTCATGTGTTTTTCATGTTTGATCAAGGTGCAGTATTCTGCTATTGTGTAGTATTTGCAGCCCTTTTTATTTTGGTTTTTTTTTGTCACTAGGTAGTGTACTGGTGTTTTAGAGCCCAGTGTGATTACAGTGCTGCCTTTCCACGCATAAAGTTATAGCTCGTCCTGTCCTTGGAATTAGTGCTGTTATGGTTTGCAGTGGCGTAGCTAGGTGGGGTGCCAGGGGAGCGGCTGCTCCAACAAACGGATTTCTGCCGGCACCGGCGCCTATTTTTTTCTCGTCGTGTTGCATTGAAAATGTGCGCCGCTGCTGGCAGAAGTCCGCTCTCGCACTGTTTTCACTCCCCTGCGCCCAACCTGGCTCCGCTTCTGATGGTTTGGTAAGGTTATAAGTGGGTTTTTGCACAAGTTTGTGTATAGTGTTTTGCAGTGGAGAGATTGTGTGTTGGCCTTACTGAGGTGGCGCGAAAACTTCAGAAAGGGTGTAGAGCCTAAATCATGATACACTACCTCTTGAAGGATCTACATATAGAGCTTATACATTTCTAAGGTCTACACTGGCATGGTGTGGGAAAAGGGGTGGGGAAATACTACTGGAGAGGAAGAGGGAGTTCTGGATAAGGAGGAAAGAAGAAAGGAAGGGAGAAAGAGCTGGCTTTTTTGGGAATAACCATAATGAATATGTATGAGATATCTCATACATATTCATTATGGTTATTCCCCAAAACACAGGCTCTTTCTCCCTTCCTTCCTTTGTTCCTCCATATTAGCATATTCATTTGCTTATATAATGAATATGCTAATGAATATGCTAATATGCCTGCCCCATCCTTTGCCCCCCCCCCCCAAATGAAACAGTCAAACTACGCCCATGCCCTGCTTATCTGAATAAGCTTCACTACTAGTGATCTTTTCTCCTGCAAAGGCCACCTTTTTCTCTCAGCCTAGCTTAAGTCCTTTGTCTATCTGCTGTTATTTCCTGATTATCTCTACTATCTTTGCTCTGATGGGTCAACTAGGATATGACCTCTCTCTACAATCAAAAACTACCCTCTATGACTTGCTCTGTAGCTGGTATTGGGCTCTGTCCCTGTTGGTCTCTTTACTTCACCCTCTGGCAAAAGAATCGGTTGGGCCGCTGGATAACCGAGGGGTAAAAGGGGCGATCAAGGAAGATAAAGACGTAGCGGAGACATTGAATGAATTCTTTGCTTTGGTCTTCACCGAGGAAGATTTGGGTGGGATACCAGTGTCGGAAATGGTATTTCAAGCGGACGAGTTGAAGAAACTTACTGACTTCATGGTAAACCTGGAGGACGTAATGGGGCAGTTCAGCAAACTGAAGAGTAGCAAATCTCCTGGACCGGATGGTATTCATCCTAGAGTACTGATAGAAATGAAAATGAGCTTGCGGAGCTACTGCTAGTGATATGCAATTTATCTTTAAAATCGAGCATGGTACCGGAAGATTGGAGGGTGGCCAATTTAACGCTGATTTTTTAAAAAGGTTCCGGGGAGATCCGGGAAATTATAGACTGGTGAGTCTGACGTCGGTGCTGGGGAAAATGGTAGAGGCTATTATCAAAAACAAAATTACAGAGCTCATCCAAGGACATGGATTACTGAGACCAAGTCTGCATGGCTTTTGTGTGGGGAAATCTTGCCTGACCAATTTACTTCAATTCTTTGAAGGAGTAAACAAACATGTGGACAAAGGGGAGCTGGTTGATATTGTGTATCTGGATTTTCAAAAGGCGTTTGACAAGGTACCTCATGAAAGCCTACAGAGAAAATGGGATAGGATGAAATGTCCTATTGTGGATTAAAAACTGGTTGAAGGATAGGAAACAGAGAGTGGGGTTAAATGGGCAGTATTCACAATGGAGAAGGGTACTTAGTGGAGTTCCTCAGGGGTCTGTGCTAGGACCGCTGCTTTTTAATATATTTATAAATGATTTAGAGATGGAAGTAACTAGCGAGGTAATTAAATTTGCTGATGACACAAAGTTATTCAAAGTTGTTAACTCGCGACAGGATTGTGAAAAACTACAAGAGGACGTTACGAGACTGGGAGACTGGGCGGCTAAATGGCAGATGATGTTTAATGTGAGCAAGTGCAAGGTGATGCATGTGGGAAAAAAAGAACCCGAATTATAGCTACGTCATGCAAGGTTCCACGTTAGGAGTTACAGACCAAGAAAGGGATCTGGGTGTTGTCGTCGATAATACACTGAAACTTTCTGCTCAGTGTGCTGCTGCGGCTAGGAAAGCGAATAGAATGCTGGGTATTATTAGGAAAGGTATGGAAAACAGGTGTGAGGATGTTACAATGCCGTTGTATCGCTCCATGGTGCGACCGCACCTTGAGTATTGTGTCCAATTCTGGTCGCTGCATCTCAAGAAAGATATAGTAGAATTGGAAAAGGTGCAGCGAAGGGCAACTAAAATGATAGCGGGGATGGGAGGACTTCCCTATGAAGAGAGACTAAGGAGGCTAGGGCTTTTCAGCTTGGGGAAGAGACGGCTGAGGGGAGACATGATAGAGGTATATAAAATAATGAGTGGAATGGAACAGGTGGATGTGAAGCGTCTGTTCACGCTTTCCAAAAATACTAGGACTAGGGGGCATGCGATAAAACTACAGTGTAATAAATTTAAAACAAATCGGAGAAAATGTTTCTTCACCCAACGCATAATTAAACTCTGGAATTCGTTGCCGGAGAACGTGGTGAAGGCGGTTAGCTTAGCAGAGTTTAAAAAGGGGTTAGACGGTTCCCTAAGGACGTCCATAAAACACTACTAAATGAACTTTGGAAAAATCCACAATTCCAGGAATAACATGTATAGAATGTATAGAATGTTTGTACGTTTGGGAAGCTTGCCAGGTGCCCTTGGCCTGGATTGGCCGCTGTCGTGGACAGGATGCTGGGCTCGATGGACCCTTGGTCTTTTCCCAGTGTGGCATTACTTATGTACTTATGGCCTTGTGGGTGTTGTTCTTGGTCCCTCTGTTCTTGCGAGCTCAGACACTTCCATCTTGCCTCAGAAGCATGTACGTCTGTGCTCCCCTGGAGTGAACTTGCCTTTTTACCAATACTACACAACTCAGCACCTTAACTCTGAAACTACTCCCAGTGTATTATTTTCAAACTTCTCATACTTAATTTTGCAGCCTTTAGATTAGGAACACATGACTACTTAGCATCTTTAACTATCCCTTATTCCCTGATACACTTACTACGCTCTATAAATGATTACCATTTGGAACTTCCAAGATCAAAACTTGCTCAGCTTAAATCCACCTGTTACTGTGCCGCTGCCTTCACTGCCCCTCCTTCTGGAATTAGCTCTCCCTCTCTATCAGGACTGAGCCATCATTCAAAAACTTTAAAGTTACAATGAAAACCTGGCTCTTCAACCAAGCTTATAGCACTATCATCTAATAACCAACCTATTAACAAGATCGTCACTGATCTCCTAGTACGCTACTCCCTCTTTTCTTTCCCTCCCCAAATTACCGCCCCACCTCTCTTTTTGTCCTTCTCTTAACCCTTGTTTAATTAGTTTGAGTGTTATATACCTTTCCTGTCAAACACTGGAGTTCCTTTCCTACGTTGCTCATTCTTTTATAGTATTTTATGTACATCGCCATGTTGGGCGGCTAGAGGAAAGTTATATGCTGATTTTATGTATCTGCCTTGATTACATTTTGTTTCATTTTACCAGATGGGTCTGCTTTTCTTTTCTGCTATTTTGGATCTTGCAGACCACTTGCCTGTGTGGTTTTTGGCACCGTTCAGGTCTTCCAGTTAGTTTTAGACATGAAGCCTCTTGCCTTAGGGCAACAAGCTTCTGAGAATCTACAAACTGTGAGTAAATTAGCTACAGTTATCCAATAAAGTAAATTTCAGAAAAGAATAGAGACTTTGTGTGTGTGCTGATGTGCTAAGATTATACTGCCTGGATATTATAGCACATGTACTCTTTAAGAGGGCGAGGATCACTCCTCCTTATGGTGCCTTTTTCATCCTTGATGCTACTTTGTAGCCTTATCTCCTTTATTAGTTAGTGTATGTGTTTTTGGACAAGTCCATATTAATAATGGCTTATGGATTTTTTTTTTTAGGAAGTTATCCAAACCTTTTATAAACCCCGCTAAGTTAACTGCTTTTACCACATTTTATGGCAACAAATTCCAGAGTTTAAATAACATGTTAAGTGAAGAAATATTTTCTTCTATTTGTTTTAAATTTACTATTTTGTAGCTTAAATGCGTGCCCCCTAGTCCTAGTTTTTTTGGAAAGAGTAAAAAAGCAATTCACGTCTACCCGTTCCACTCCACTCATTATTTTATGGACCTCTATCGTATCTCCCCTCAGCCGTCTTTTCTCCAAGCTGAAGAGACCTAGCCTCTTTAGCCTTTTCTCATAGGGAAGTCGTCCCAACCCCTTTATCATTTTTGTCACCCTTCTTTATACCTTTTCTAATTCCACTATATCTTTTTTGAGATGCAGTGGCCAGAATTGCACACAGCATTTGAGGTGCGGTCACACCATGGAGCGATACAAAGGTATTATAACATCCTCATTTTTGTTTTCCATTCCTTTCCTAATAAGACCTAACATTCTATTTGCTTTCTTAGCTGCCACTACACACTGAGAGTTTCAACTTATCATCAACGATGACACCTAGATCCCTTTCCTGGTCAGTGACTCCTAACGTGGAACCTTGCATCACATTGCTATAGTTCGGGTTCCTCTTTCCCAGATGCATCACTTTACACTTGCGCACATTAAATGTCATTTGCCATTTGGATGCCCGATCTCCCAGTCTCGTAAGGTCCTCTTGCAATTTTTCACAATCCTCTTGCGATTTAACAACTTTGAATAACTTTGTGTCGTCAGCAAATTTAATTATCTCACTAATTAGTCCCATATCTAGATCATTGATAAATATGTTAAAAAGCAATAGTCCCAGCACAGAGCCCTATGGAACCTCACTATCTACCCAAGTTGGAAATTCCAGTGCTCGTCTTCCCTTCTTCTTAGTTCCAGGTTCCTATGGGCCCCAGAGTGGGGTAATCCACCTACTGCTGTTCTGCATGCTACTTGCTGGACTTCCTCCAGGCACAAAGGGACAGGGCTCTTCCCTTAACTCAGAGTTTTATACTTTCCTTAAAAAGCTGAAGCATCAATGCTATTGGGCCACTTTCTTAGAACAGACCTCCTTCTATACAAATTTAATTGTCACCTTTGACCTTTCTAAAACAGAGGCCCAGAATATTCTTCCTGCAACTGCAAAGGTGAGCACATTTTTGGCAGCCTGCTACATGTATAAAAATATAAGGAATCAGAGAAAAGAAATGTTACTATCATGTTTTTCTCTAATGTAACTCAGAACTTTCTGAGAAGTTCTGAGAGAAGAGGACATTTCTCTGGTAAGTGAACACTACTTTGTTTGTGCTTTGGGAACTTAAAGATTGGGGTTTAAAGGAGGAATTGTAGGTTAGTGTTAGGCAAACTTAAAAAGCAAATTTCAACAGCTAACAGAAAACAGCTAATCTCCATAGTCTTTTCCACTTAGTTTTAAAAGCCTTGTACCACAGCATTAACAGATAGAATCTAACAGCCACTGCAGGATCTAATTTAGTATTAAGGGTGAATAAAAAGAGAGAGAGAGGGGGAAAAGCAAGCAGGGCCTAGTTTAGAGGAATAAAAAGAGAGAGAGAGAGAGAGAGAGAGAGAGAGTGAAAAGCAAGCACCATTAACTAGTTGCCATAGTGTATAAACCCCTTCCCCACAGTTTTAAACTGAACTTTTCTCTAGAAATAGGCATTTTCCACATAGTTTTAAACTGAAACTTTTCTAGAGGTAGGAACTCCTTTGTTCTAAACGGCAGTTATTTTTCTTTTCCTTGGCTGCTGGCTGCTGGAGAGTTAGCTCATCCAGTGACCTAGTTTTAAACTGAAACCTTTTCTAGAGGTAGGAACTCCTTTGTTCTAAACGGCAGTTATTTTTCTTTTCCTTGGCTGCTGGAGAGTTATCTCATCCAGTGACCTCAATTAAGTGATAATTAAGGTGTGGGGGAAGTAGAATACTTGCATAGGTTGCTCAAAAGAGACCCCTTAGATTCAAAAGTATATAAAGAGGGAAGGTCCCACTGAACTTTCTTTCTGAGAAGTTCTGAGAGAAGAGGACATTTCTCTGGTAAGTAAACACTACTTTGTTTGTGCTTTGGGAACTTAAAGATTGGGGTTTAAAGGAGGAATTGTAGGTTAGTGTTAGGCAAACTTAAAAAGCAAATTTCAACAGCTAACAGAAAACAGCTAATCTCCATAGTCTTTTCCACTTAGTTTTAAAAGCCTTGTACCACAGCATTAACAGATAGAATCTAACAGCCACTGCAGGATCTAATTTAGTATACCCACCCACCCCTAGGACAACTCCTCATTTATAGTCAGTTATTGTAATTAGGGTAACAAGCAAGGAGTGCTCTTATAGAGTTTAAAATACATTTCATTACCATCTAAGAAGGAAATACTAAAATCATACAATACACTATATAAAGTAAAAGATACTTTTATATTAGGCTAATATCCTTAATACTGTAGCAAGTTTTAAAATATTGGAAAACTCAAAAACACTAAGATGGAGTCAGCAGTCCAGCAGCGAGAGGGGTGCTATCCAGTCTTTTGCATTGAGTGTCACATGTATGATTATCTCCCAGTTGGTGAGATGTCATATGTTTGCGTCCGATGCAAAGAGCTCCTAGCTCTTAGAGAATATGTCCGTTCTCTTGAGGCTAGAGTAGCAGACTTGGTGGAACTGAGGGAGACAGAGAGGTACATAGAGGAGACCTACAGGGATGTTGTAGAGAGCTCCCACCTCCAGTCTAGTAGCCCTTGTGCTACCTTGGAGGAGGGAGGTCTCCTAGAAGGAGAGCATCAACCTGGTGAAGTAGGAAGTACTCCTTTAGCCAGGACCTGCCCACCAGGGGATGTACTATCCTCTCGCACTGAGGATATGTCTCCAAGTGCTGCCCGGGAGGGAAAGGTTAGGACAGCTGTTGTAGTTGGTGATTCGATCATTAGGCATATAGATAGCTGGGTGGCTGGTGGACGTGAGGATCGCCTGGTGACTTGCCTGCCTGGTGTGAAGGTGGCGTACCTCACGCGTCACCTAGATAGGATTTTAGATAGTGCTGGGGAGGAGTCCGCTGTCTCGGTACATGTGGGTACCAATGACATAGGAAAATGTGGGAGAGAGGTTCTGGAAGCCAAATTTAGGCTCTTA
Organism: Microcaecilia unicolor; assembly: GCF_901765095.1. Taxonomy (NCBI): domain Eukaryota; kingdom Metazoa; phylum Chordata; class Amphibia; order Gymnophiona; family Siphonopidae; genus Microcaecilia; species Microcaecilia unicolor. The sequence continues at coordinate 235,327,775 of NC_044036.1, forward strand.
GGTAGAAAGCTCAAATCCAGATCCTCTAGGGTAGCATTTTCTGAAATGCTACCTGTTCCACGTGCAGGGCCCAAGAGACAGGCAGAGCTCCAGAGTCTCAATGCATGGATGAGACAATGGTGCAGGGAGGAGGGTTTTAGATTTGTTAGGAACTGGGCAACATTCTGGGGAAGGGGGAGCCTATTCCGAAAGGATGGGCTCCACCTTAACCAGGGTGGGACCAGGCTGCTGGCGTCGGCATTTAAAAAGGAGATAGAGCAGCTTTTAAACTAGAAATGGGGGGAAGGCCGACAGTCGCTCAAAAGCGCATGGTTCGGGAAAAGGTATCTTGCAAAGATACCTCACAAACAGGGAAGATAGGGTTTCTGGATAGTGAGGTTGCACAACAGACCGTGGTAGGCCAGGTGCCCTTAAATACAACTAAAGATCAGACAAAAAATGTCAAATCAATAGTGTCAGGTACTAAGCATCATGCAAATAAGAACAACAAACATACTCTGAAATGTCTATATGCAAATGCTAGGAGTCTAAGAAATAAGATGGGAGAGTTGGAATATATTGCACTAAATGAAAAATTGGATATAATAGGCATTACTGAGACCTGGTGGAAGGAGGATAACCAGTGGGACACTGTCATACCGGGGTACAAAGTATATCGTAATGATAGGGTAGACCGGACTGGTGGAGGGGTAGCATTGTATATTAAAGAGAGCCTTGGCTCAGAAAGATTACAAATTCAGCAGGACACAAATCACACCTTTGAATCACTGTGGGTTGAAATTCCATGTATAAAAGGGAAAAAAATGGTGATAGGAGTGTACTACCGTCCACCTCGCCAGGATGAGCAGGTAGACACAGAAATGATAAAAGAAATCAGAGACGCGAACAAAATGGGCAATGTGATAATAATGGGTGACTTCAATTATCCAAATATAGACTGGGTAAATGTAACATCAGGACACGCTACAGAGATACAATTCCATGATGAAATCAAGGACAGCTTTATGGAGCAACTGGTGCAGGAGCCGACGAGAGAAGGAAAAATTCTAGACTTGGTCCTTAGTGGAGCGCATGATCTGGTGAGGGACTTTATGGTACTGGGGCCGCTTGATAACAGTGACCATAATATGATCAGTTTTGACATCAACCTTGAAGTAACTGTACACAGAAAGTCAAGTACGTTAGCGTTTAACTTTAAAAAAGGAGACTATGTAAAAATGAGAAGAACCGTAATAAAAAAACTTAGGGGGGCAACTGAGAGAGTAAAAACTGTACAACAGGCGTGGACGCTGTTCAAAAATACCATCCTGGAGGCCCAGGCCATACATATTCCGCGAATTAGAAAAGAAAGACGGAAGTCCAAAAGACACCTGGCCTGGTTGAAAAGTGAGGTGAAGGAAGCTATTAGGGCTAAAAGAAACACCTTCAGAAAATGGAAGAAGGAACCGTCTGAAAATAACAAGAAACAGCATAAGGAGTGTCAAAGCAAATGCAAGGTGCAGATTAAGAAGGCCAAGAGGGAGTATGAAAAAAAGATAGCATTAGAGGCAAAAAAACATAGTAAAATTTTTTTTCGGTATATTAAAAGCAGGAAGCCGGCAAAAGAATCGGTTGGGCCGCTGGATGACCGAGGGGTAAAAGGGGCGATCAAGGAAGACAAAGACGTAGCGGAGAGACTGAATGAATTCTTTGCTTCGGTCTTCACCGAGGAAGATTTGGGTGGGATACCGGTGTCGGAAATGGTATTTCAAGCGGACGAGTCGGAGAAACTTACTGACTTCACGGTAAACCTGGAGGACGTAATGGGGCAGTTCGGCAAACTGAAGAGTAGCAAATCTCCTGGACCGGATGGTATTCATCCTAGAGTACTGATAGAATTGAAAAACGAGCTTGTGGAGCTACTGCTAGTGATATGCAACTTATCCTTAAAATCGAGCGTGGTACCGGAAGATTTGAGGGTGGCCAATGTAACGCCCATTTTTAAAAAAGGCTCCAGGGGAGATCCGGGAAATTATAGACCGGTGAGTCTGACGTCGGTGCCGGGGAAAATGGTAGAGGCTATTATCAAAAACAAAATTACAGAGCACATCCGAGGACATGGATTACTGAGACCAAGTCAGCATGGCTTTTGTGTGGGGAAATCTTGCCTGACCAATTTACTTCAATTCTTTGAAGGAGTGAACAAACATGTGGACAAAGGGGAGTCGGTTGATATTGTGTATCTGGATTTTCAAAAGGCGTTTGACAAGGTACCGCATGAAAGGCTACAGAGGAAATTGGAGGGTCATGGGATAGGAGGAAATGTCCTATTGTGAATTAAAAACTGGTTGAAGGATAGGAAACAGAGAGTGGGGTTAAATGGGCAGTATTCACAATGGAGAAGGGTAGTTAGTGGGGTTCTTCAGGGGTCCGTGCTAGGACCGCTGCTTTTTAATATATTTATAAATGATTTAGAGATGGGAGTAACTAGCGAGGTAATTAAATTTGCTGATGACACAAAGTTATTCAAAGTCGTTAAATCGCGACAGGATTGTGAAAAATTACAAGAGGACCTTACGAGACTGGGAGACTGGGCGGCTAAATGGCAGATGATGTTTAATGTGAGCAAGTGCAAGGTGATGCATGTGGGAAAAAAGAACCCGAATTATAGCTACGTCATGCAAGGTTCCACGTTAGGAGTTATGGACCAAGAAAGGGATCTGGGTGTCGTCGTCGATAACACACTGAAACCTTCTGCTCAGTGTGCTGCTGCGGCTAAGAAAGCGAATAGAATGTTGGGTATTATCAGGAAAGGTATGGAAAACAGGTGTGAGGATGTTATAATGCCGTTGTATCGCTCCATGGTGCGACCGCACCTTGAGTATTGTGTTCAATTCTGGTCACCGCATCTCAAGAAAGATATAGTAGAATTGGAAAAGGTGCAGCAAAGGGCGACTAAAATGATAGCGGGGATGGGACGACTTCCCTATGAAGAAAGACTAAGGAGGCTAGGGCTATATAGATTGGAGAAGAGATGGCTGAGGGGAGACATGATAGAGGTATATAAAATAATGAGTGGAGTGGAACAGGTGGATGTGAAGCGTCTGTTCACGCTTTCCAAAAATACTAGGACTAGGGGGCATGCGATGAAACTACAGTGTAGTAAATTTAAAACAAATCGGAGAAAATCTTTCTTCACCCAACGTGTAATTAAACTCTGGAATTCGTTGCCGGAGATAGTGGTGAAGGCGGTTAGCTTAGCAGAGTTTAAAAATGGGGTTGGACGGTTTCCTAAAGGACAAGTCCATAAACCGCTACTAAACGGACTTGGAAAACTCCAAAATTCCAGGAATAACATGTATAGAATGTTTGTACGTTTGGGAAGCTTGCCAGGTGCCCTTGGCCTGGATTGGCCGCTGTCGTGGACAGGATGCTGGGCTCGATGGACCCTTGGTCTTTTCCCAGTATGGCATTACTTATGTACTTATGTAGTTATGAATTGTTGATAAAAAAAAATTATGGAAACAGCCAAGCCTTAACAATTTTCAGAAACTCAGATAATTCTGGTGTTCTCAAATTTCAGCAGGTAAACTTTTCCACAATCTAGGAGCTGCTGCAGGGAAAGATCCTGCCTTTGGTTTTGCTTTATTTTAGTGCATGCATGCGAGAAATAAAAAATACTGCTTCTTGTCTAGAATGCAGTTATCCCTTAAATAGAAAGGGCCTTTAATTTGAAATGCTTTAAACATAATAGAAAGATGTCTGAACTCAGCCTTAAAGTAATAGGCAACCAATGAAGTTCCCTCCATATAGCTATAGTGTTCTTCCTAAAAGCTGTGGTATTCTGAACCATCTGGATTGTTTCTTTAGTTGTCCTGCCAAAACAGCATTACAATAAACCAGCTGTGGTGCAGTATAATGAGGGTGAGAAGTTAGACCTTTAATAACAGATTGTGTTTTAAAAAATACATGGATAGATTGAACACCGCCCCCAGGCCCCAGGTATGCACGTAAGTAAGCATAAACTTGTTACATATATGTGTGTATTTGGCCAAGCAGTTTTATAATAACCATGAAGGTGGAAAATGCTTTATAAAATTACCTTCTTTTACAAGCACCAAAGTACTTTCTTCCTCTTTGGAGTGCTTACCTGCTGCCCTGTTTTTTTTCTTTTCTTGAGATATTATAGAAATATTTATCTTCATTCTCCTAATTATAACCAAGCATGGCACGAATGGTTTCCCCCTTTTATATAGCTTCCCCTTCCTTCACTCCATTCTGGACTTCTTTCTCCTTTTCTGTCCTTTATCCATACAAAAGTGGCGGAAAAAGAGGATCGGATTATCCATTGCGTTTGTCTCTTTGCCAGATTGACTAAATCTATATAGCATCATTTGGTTATCCATCTCGCCACCTTCACAGTAATCTGAAAGAGCATTAAAAGACTGTATAAGCAGGGGATTGTGTAGTTCCTCATGACTATAACACACATTTAAAATATATTCTGTATATGACAAAGATGTCTATCCTAAAATTCAAGACTCTGATGGAACTTCAATAAAATCTTTTGTAACTTTCAGGGAGCAGAATAACACACAGGCAAATCAGGTCTTTGATGAGATCTCCAAGACCATTAAACAGTACCCTCTGGATTTCCGTGGAGCACGCATCCTGTCTGGGAATGAGGAAGGATCTTTGGGTTGGGTTACAGTGAACTATCTCCTTGAATCCTTTGTTAAGGTGAGTGGTATGGCCAGAGAAATATGTAATAATGAAAGGTAGTTTGCAAAATGCTTCCATTCATGATGATGTAGATTTATCAGAGTAAAGTAAGCAAAATGCTGTGGAGTGTCTACCAGAAGTTGTATGAGAAAAGACTTGAAGATATAAATATATATATATACCTAGAGGATAGGAGGGACAAGGGAAACATGACACAGACATTTACTTACTTGAAAGGCATTAATGAACAAGCACTCCTTTTCCAAAGAGGGAGAAGCTATAGAACCAGAGGGCATGAACCATCAAGAAAGATTTCTTCATAGAAAGGGTGAAGAATGCTTTGCATACCCTACAAGAAACACCATTTTCAATGTGACGTTCTTTAAAGAGGTGATCTGAATGAGTTCAAACAGTGCTCAAATTAAAGCCAACAAAACCAAGTTCAAATTCATGGAAGGTGTCACCAGATGTCTCGGGAGCCTAAGCAAAATAGCCCCTCTGAGAAAGCATACCACATACAGGTGTGTCCCCAAGGCCCAGCCCTGCACCATGCCAGCGCCATTACCTGCACCTTCAAAGAAGCTAGAGCCAGTCCCTTATCCAAACCATCTTGCAAGGAATCTAAAATCTGCGAGACTAATGCCCTCAACAGCTCCATTTGCCACTCCAGAATCCACTCTTCAAAATCTACCAAATCCAGATGTACATCAAGAAAGTTTATGTCTTTCAAGAATGCAAAAGAATCACAATCACCTGAGAAGAATACCCTCTCTTCCAAAACCTAGCCTTCTCAAGAGCTATGCAATAAGACAAAATTGAGCTGCATCCTTTGTCTGTATCAGTCTCTGCACCAACAAAGCCTCCATGCAGGGCAGAACCAGGGGGTCTTCCACTTTCAGCCACATTAGGTCTCTGTACTATGGTCTCCTTGGCTAGTTTAGAGCCACCAGGACCGCGACCGCAAGTTCCAGGTGTCTCTCAGTCTTCTGAATGACTCTTCCCAGAACATCCCAAGGTGGAAAGACATATAACAGACTAGTCCTTGAGCATGGCTATACCAGGGCTTCTATGCCTCCTGAGTGATGTTCCCTCCTTTGGTTGAAGAACCTTTCAGGTTCCTGTATTTGGCTGAGATTCATCACTGGTTATTCCCAATGCTAAATGATGTTCTCAAAGACCTCCTCTGCCTGGCTTAATTCTTTGAGTCTAGTGTGTGTCTGCTGTGAAAGTCCACCTGGACATTTTCCATGCCCACTACCTATGCCACAGACAAGGCCACCAGGTGTATCTCCACCCAAGCTATTAATATGCTCACTTCCTCTGAGACTTGTTAGCTTTGGGTTCCCTCTAGCCAGTTGACATAGCCTATGTCTGTGGCATTGTCTGACATCACCAGGACCATTTGGCCTTGATCCAGTGGAAGAAATGTTTGCAGTGTCAGGCAAATGGCCCTCACCACCAGGCGGTTGCCAGACTGTCTCCTCCAGTGACCCAAGTCCTTGGGCTATCTTCCTTGACAATGGGCTTCCTAGCCTCTGAGGCTGGCATCCATCATAGCTGATTGGAAATGCTCAATCACCAAGAGAGGCCTTCCAAGGAAGTAATAAGACCCAACCTAATGCCTGTGCCTGTGTCTGTGGAGTCCCCTAGGGTAATATGGCTCATTGAAGAGGGCACATCAAGCTTAACACCTGTAGATAATCCCAGACTGTAGGAGTCAGGATGCTTGATTAAGGATGTGACTGCAGCTTTTTCGCTCTGCCCCCTGTCAGGAATACCCTTCCTTGCCATCATGGTCGATCGGTGTCTTAGCTGTTTGGGGAGGCCAGTGGGTGGGGCTGGGGTAGGGCAAGTCCAGGGGCCTGATTTTTTAATTGTCAGACAACGTGCAAAAAGAAAAGTCAGCAAAATAGTCGCAGATAATACATATTTTAATATCTAAATTTACTACTACTACTACTAATTATAATTTCTATAGCACTACTAGACGTATGCAGCACTGTACACTAAACATGTAAGAGACAGTCCCTGCTCGACAGAGCTTACAATCTAATCAAGACAGACAAACAGGACAAATAAGGGAATTACTTAAGGTGGGAATAATAAAACAGATATGGGTACTGAACAAGTGAATAGGAGTTAGGAGTTAAAAGAAGCCTAAAAAAGGTGGACTTTTAGCCTAGACTTGAAGACGATTAGAGCTGGAGCTTGATATACTGACCCAGGAAGGTGCAGCAAGATAAAAGGAATGGAATCAGGAGTTTGCAGTGGAGGAGAAGAGTACAGATAAGAGGGATTTACCTGATGAATGGAGTTCCAGGGGAGGAGTGTAGGGAGAGATAAGAGTAGAGAGGTACTGAGGAGCTGCAGAGTGAATGCACTTGTAAGTCAGTATGAGGAGTTTGAATTTAATGTGGAAACAGATAGGGAGCCAATGAAATGACTTGAGGAGAGGGCTAATATGAGTGTAACGACACTGGCAGAATATAAGTTGTGCCACAAAGTTTTGAACAGATTGAAGGGGGGAGAGATGGTTTAGTGGAAGACCTGTGAGAAGCAAGTTGTAGTAGTATAAGCGTGAGGTGAAAAGAGTGTGGATAAAGGTTTTGGTAGTGTGCTCAGAAAGGAGGGGACACATTTTGGTGATATTATAGAGAAAGAAACAACAGGTTTTAGTCGTCTGTTGGATATGTGCAGAAAAAGAGAGAGAGGAGTCAAAGATGACCCCCCAGGTTACGAGCTGATGAGACAGGGAGCATGAGAGTCATCCACAGAGATAGAGAATGGGGGAAGAGGAGAAGTGGGTTTAGAGGGAAAGATAAGAAGCTCAGTCTTGGCATGTTTAGTTTCAGATGTCAGTGAGACATCCAGGCAGCAATGTCAGACAGGTAGGCTGAGACTTGGGCCTGGATACCTGCTGAAATTTCTGGTGTGGAGAGGTAGATCTAGGCATAGGCCCCCAATATTTTCCCGGCCGTCAGTCATCCGAAGTTCCAGTTCCAACATCCCCAGCCCGACCTACCCGCCCTCTTCTCCCTCAACAGCCCTCCTTGCTTTCCTGCTGCCCGGCCAGCACTTAAAACTCATTTTACCTGACTGACATTGTGACTGCAGAAGAAGCAGAGTAGAGCAGGCTCGCCTTCAGCCTTCCCTGTCTCTATCAATGTCCCACCCTTGCGGAAACAAGAAATGAGGCTGGGACGCTGAGAGAGAAGGGGAAGGCTGAAGGCGAGCCTGCTCTACTCTGCTTCTTTTGAAGTCATGACTTCAGTCAGGTAAAATGTGTTTTAAGTGCTGGCTGGGCGGTAGGAAGGCAAGGAGGGCTGTTGAGGGAGAAGAGGTTGGGCAGGTCGGTCAGGGGGGGTTGGAACTGGAACGGGGGGCAGGTGGGGTTTGGGGCATCACTGGACATGGAGGGGAGGGCAGGGGAGAGAGGAGAAATCGCTGGACATGGATAGGAGGGAGGGGAGAGAGGAGAAATCGCTAGACATGGAGGGCATGGCAGGGGAGAGAGGAGAATTGCTGGATATGGATGGGGATAGAGGACAGTTGCTGGACATGAATGGATGGAGGGGAGGGCAGGAGAGAGAGGAGAGTTGCTGGACATGGATGGAGGGGAGGGCAGGGAAGAGAGGAGAGTTGCTGGACATGGATGGAGGGTATGGGAGGGCAGGGGAGAGAGGAGAGTTGCTGGACATGGAGGGCAGGGGAGAGAGGAGAGTTGCTGGACATGGATGCAGGGGAGGGCAGGAGAAAGAGGAGAGTTGCTGAACATGGATGCAGGGGAGGGCAGGGGAGAGAGGAGAGTTGCTGGATATGGATGGGGCAGGGGAGAGAGGAGAGTTGCTGGATATGGATGGAAGGGAGGGCAGGGGAGAGAGGAGTTGCTATACATGGATGCAGGTGAGGGCAGGGGAGAGAGGAGAGTTGCTGGACATGGATGGAGGAGGGGAAAGATAGGAAGGAGATGCACATGGATGGAGGAGAGGGGAGAGAGGAGAAATGCTGGACATGGATGGAGGGGAGGGAAAACAGAGGAAGGAGATGCACATGGATTGAGGGGAGAGAGGAGAAATGTTGGACATGGATGGAGGGGAGGGAAGAAAAGAAGTGAGATGAACATGGATGGCGGGATGGAGAGAAAGGAAAAATGGTGGACATGGATGGAGGAGAGGGAAGAGAGAGAGGAAGGAGATGCATACGGATGGAGGGGAGTGAAGAAAGAGGAAGGAGATGCATACTGACAGAGATGAGGGAAAGGGAAAAGAGGAGAAAAACTACACATGGATGGAGAAAATAGATGCTGGATGGAAAGAGGAAAGAGAGGGGGCAGGTGCTGAATGGAAAGGGGGGAGAGAGGGGGTAGATGTTGGATTGAAAGGGGGAAGAGAGGGGGCAGATGCTGGATGGAAAGGGGGAAGAGAGGGGAGCAGATGCTGGAAGGAAGGGGGGGGGGAGAGAGGGGATAGACGCTGGATGGAAAGGGGGGAGAGTTAAGATTGAGGAAAGAAGAAACAAGAGACTGGGACCAACACAATTAGAAACAATAAACAGCCAGACCACAAAGGTAGGAAAAATGAATTTTATTTTTAGTTTAGGATAAAGTAGTGTGGTAGCTGTATTAATAAATACAGAAAATGAAAGTAAGGTGATATCTTTATTAGACTAATTTTAATACATTTTTGACTAATGTTTAGAGACCAAACCCTCCTTTCTCGTGTCAGAACAGAATACCATAACAGCAGTATACTGTCCTGACCTGAGGAAAGAGGTTTTGGCATTTGAAAGCTAATTGAAAAATGTATTTAGTCCAATAAAAATGATATTATCCTATTTTCCATTTTTTGTTTTATTTGTATTTGTTAACCTATAGTATAGTGATTGAAATATGTCAGTTTTTTAAATTTGCATCTTTTTATATTTGCACAGTACAGGGGGACTGAGGGGTGAGACTGTTCAGGGAAGAAGTCCTGGTGCAGGTTGCAGGCAGCCTATGAGTGGCGCTGCCTCTGCCCAGGTGAAGATTGCAGCAGACAGGATTTTAAGGTGGGGGGGGGGGGGGGGGGGGGAGAGCACGCACTGCCTGTAAAAAAAAACATTCAGCACCCCCAATCATTTTGAAAAGTTGGCTCCTATGGATCTAGGAGTCATCAGCAAAAAGGTGATACTGAAAGCCATGGGAGATCAGAGCACCAAGGGAATAAGTATAGATGGAGAAAAGAAGAGGTCCCAAGACAGAGCCCTGAGGTACACCAACTGATAGTGGGATAGAAGTGGAGGAGGGTCCACCATAGCATACGCTTAAAGTGTGATGGGAGAGATAAGAAGAAAACCAGGAAAGAACAGAGCCCCGAAATCCAAGTGAGGACAGTGTATCAAGGAGCACATTCAGGTAGCTTGGATAAGAAAGGGAGGAGGGAGATGGGGTGATAGCTGGAAGGGTAGGTACGGTCCATTCAAGTTTTTTGAGGAGTGGTGTAATCAAACTTGTTTGAAGGCATCAGGTATTGTTACAGTGGAAAATGCAAGACTGAGGAGATGACAGATGGAAGAGATGACAGTGAGAGGGAGAGAAAATGCTGAGTAGATGGGTGGGAATAGAATCAGAGGAATAGGTAGTGAGTTTGGAGGAGGAGGAAAGAAGATGTGCAGTTTCCTCTTCAGTGATTTCAAAAAGGGAGGCATTTGAAGGAGGATTGACAGAATGGACTGGGGGGGGGGGGGTGGTTATGTGATGGTTGCAGTCTAAGCGGACATCTGGCGGCTTGGTTCCTCTCCCCTCACCTCCTTGCCACTGTTTAATCGGCGATTGCTCCATGGAGTAGCCTCCGAAACAATCAAAGGTGCTGCCAGTAGACAAGCATAGGGCTCTGGTGTGGCGTTTTTACTGGAGTATTCAGGTATGCCGGTGAAGACATCGAGACCCGGGTGGGAGAAAGCTGTTTCTGCCCTGAAAAAGGTGGTGTCGCCTTTACCTTTGTAGCAAGCTGAATCTCTGCCGGCCCTTCATGAAGACACAGTCCAGGTGTCCATGCGGCATCTGTTGCAATAATGAGACGACAAACTAGCAAAGCTTCATGCTGGAGTACAAGAAATTAAAGGTAGTGTTTCTGGGCACGCAGGTCGGATACAGCAGGCAGAGGAATGTGTCTCCACCCAGGAGGACCTCATGGCCACTCTAGAGAGTCACATCGGAGCTTTGGAGGCCCAAGTAAAAATTCTATCTGATAAGGTGGAAGATCAAGAAAACCGTGGATGCCGGAACTACCTTCGTATCATTGATGTCCCCGAGAACATTCCAGACAGCGATCTGGTGGACTTGGCTGAACGTTGGCTGCCGCAGGCCCTGGGGCTCCCTTCAGAGGTGGGTCAAGTCCATGTGGAGCGGGTGCATCACATTAGGGTGCATATGGATGATAATGGGAGACCACGCCAGTCATTGCACGATACTTGAACTATGCAGTTAAGTCTAAGTTATTGGAACTCTACAATAAATAGTGATCTATGGAGTACAAAGGCTCCCGCTTGCTGCTATTTCAGGATCATTCAGTCTGAGTTATGAAGCAAAGAAGACTACTGGTGCCCTATTGCTGTCAGCTATTTGTAAGAAGCATTAAATTTGCTTTCCAGTATCCTGCTCGTGTAAGGATCACCTACAACAACCGAACAGTCGCTTTGACTAAAGCGGAGGAAATGAAGGCCTTTTTGGAGAAGATCCCACCTGCCTAGGGGTCTCCTTGCACCTGATGACTTTAATCTATACTTGGTTTAGGTCTTCACTGCAGTGGAAGTCTCTCTGTGGTCATCTAGAGGGGACCTACATATGGTTCCACATACAGTTCAACTTAACTAATGTAGTGCAGTTTGTAATGTACAACCACAGAGCAGTCCAGGGCTCACAATGCGGCATTCCCACCAATTGAACTGATCATTTGGCTGTCTAAGATGCTGAGTTTCTGGAGGGGTTGGGGTAGCTATACATTGTGCTGGGGGCCCTACCATTAATATCTCCTTATTTGTAGAAGATGGCAGGGTGATTTCTGCCTATAACTGGCTATAAAGATCTTTACGCGGAGACACCTGCGCAGCCCACCAGTGTGAGACTTCCCAGCTTCGAATGGGTTGGACCTCCAGCACACACAGACAGACAGTATCATTAGCTAAATTAAGACTGCTGTTTCCCAGAACTGAGTTTGTTTGTTGCTCTGGAGTGGTTATACCATGATGCCTTTACTTTAGGGGGAGGGGGGTAGAGGGGAGGCAGGCGTTTTGTTTTTGGTATACCTTTGGGGGGTGTGGGTGATTACAGGGGATAAGTGTGAGAGGTGGTGGGCTTATGTGTGCATGCTGTTGGAAGATTGCAGTATGGTTATTGGGGATTGTGTTGATTGTTTGTAGTATGGGTAGATCGGGGGAGAGATGGATAGAGGTGTGCATATGGGGAAGGGCTATCTGGGGGAGTGGGTGTACTTAGGGGGCAGTTGAAAGTTGATACTTGGGGGGGGAGGGGGGTGAAAAAGCTGATTTATCATATGTCTGGGACTGGGTGGCTGTTAAGATACATGCAGCTGCAAACATGCATTTACCCCATCGGGGCGGCCTAGCTGGGACACCGCCCCCAGGGGACATCACAGAGTTCTGGTTTCTCAAAGATAGTGTGTTATTGTGGTGGGATGGGTAGCTTGCGAGTGGCCACTCTTAATGTAGATGAGATCATCTCTACCCTTTAGAACATGCCAAGTTGAAACAAAATTGGGTAGGGGAACTTGCCTTTGCTTCTTTTAATAATAGACAGCGAGAGGTGGTTGTACTCATTCACAAGTCACTAGACAGTGTGCGCCATAAGATTATACAGGACCCAGAGGGAAGGTTTGTAATTTGGGTGTGAATTCTTCAAGGACACAGAGTAGCCCTATTTTCTGTTTATGCCCCAAATGTGCACTCTCATAGATTTTTCTCTGCATTGTTGGCTGCACAGGTACCACTTCGAGATTATCAGTTGGTGGTGGGGTGGGGGTGGGGGGGGTGACTTTAATATTACAGCGAATCCGATTGTTGACTGTAATCCTCTGAAAAAGTGGCCTAAAGGGATGGAGGGCAAGGGCATAGGCTTTTTACAGCACGAATTGGACCTGGTGGATATCTGGCGGGTGCTTCACTCAGGCTTTCGTGATTATACATTCTATTCCCATGTTCACAAGGTCCAGGCTAGGCTGGATTATATTTTACTTACTTTACCTCTTTTTTCAGTAGCCCGCACAGCTGAAATTGAAGCAGGAGTTGTGTCGGATCATAGCATGATGTGGGTTGACCTGGGACTTTCACAGGGGAGGGCTTCTGCAGGGTGGTGAATGAACCCCACGTTGTATTTGGACCCAGAATTTCGGACATTCTTAATGGAGGAGTGGAGACATTTTCTCAGTGACAATGACCCTAGCAATACGGACCCGGTTACATATTGGGAGGCATGTAAGGCGGTGATGAGGGGGAAGATCATAGAATACACCACTCGTACCCATAGGAAGCAGAATGGGGAGCTCCTCGCCCAGCTTCAGTAACTTCAGGCTGCCAGGACTGTGACCACACGCTCTGACACGGGTGCTCGGGAATCTTACAGGGAATTAAAGGGTCGGATCAATGAGATTTTGAATCAACGGGTCCTGAGGGACATTCAAATATGTAAGCATAAGCTTCACCAATGGGGAAATAAGGCAGGCAGGTTGCTGGCCACTTTAGTTCAAAATAGGCCTGCTAAGCAGATGATCACTCACATTAAATCCCAGATGGGGCAGATGCTAGTAGGGGAGTCAGAGATTCAAAAGGCATTCATGGACTTGTACAGATCTTTGTATGACTCTGGTCAATATGATACAAGGCAACGTGAAGTATTCTTTCAAGGGCTTCAGCTCCTGGTGGTGCTGCCGCAGTGTGATATTTTTGTTGAGTTCTTGACAGCGTGAGGGCCTTATATAGCAAGCCTATGGCACAAATATTGATTACTGGAGGCCTCACTTCTATATTTGCACTAGAAAGGGGGACAAGTCAGGGTTTCCCTTTGTCCCCCATGCTGTTTGTTCCCTCCATTGAGCCCCTGGCTAGTAAAATCAGACAACCTATGGAGGTGAAGGGTATTACGGTCGGGATGCATGAGTACAAAATCAATCTCATCGCAGATGATATGCTGATTTCCTGGATCAGGCATCTTGAGGGATTCCTCTATTGGTAGACCATATCCAGAAATTTGATACCTTCTCTGGACTAAAGATTAATTTTGAGAAATTGGAAGCTATGGTGCTCTTGACTAACTGTGCATACACGCGTCTGCCTGATTTTCTTCTGGCTTGGTCTCAGGGCCTCCTGCAGTATCTAGTAGTATATCTACACCTAGATGTTATTCTTATGTACAAGAAAAATGTATATAAGAAATTAGAGGCAGTTTGGGATCTTTGTCATTGTTGGAAAGATTTCCCTATTTTGTTTCTGGGCTGAGTGGCCCTAGTTAAAATGGTCCTTCTCCCTAAGGTACTTTACCCTCTCAAGATGATGCCTCTTTGGGTTACTCATAAAGATGAAAGAGCATATAAAGAGGCAATCTCCTCTTTTATTTGGGAAGCACGTCGGACGAGAATTGAGTATAACAAACTTATTCGGGACAGAAACGAGGGGGGAGTTAACTTGCCTGATCTTAGACTATACAGTGTTGCAGTAGCTCTCCGCTGAATTCATGAGCTACACTCGGGGTATTTTACATTTGCCCCCTCCATACTTGTGGGAGGTCGCTGCTTCCCCCTTCTTAGCATTTAACGCAATCCACTCCCTTAGGTCTCGGATCAAAAAATTGTCCCCGCTTTTGCAAACGCTTAAGTTGGCATGGGAATGGTGGCGTAATTGGTTGGGAGAGAGTGACCGGCCCGTCTCCTTTCTTGGAAATACAGAACAATCCAGGATTCCTTGCAAGACAGGGTAGGTCCCCTTTTACATCAAGGAACCAGAAAGGGTGCCAATGTGTAGGGCAATTGAGTATCCCTCTTTATCTACTTGTCAAGCTAACTGGCAACTCCCTCAGCAATCTTTCTACTCTTATATGCAACTTCAGCACTATATCCATACTCTGAGAAGTCCTGATCGATAGTACCCCTCTTTTACTGCTTTGGATACAGTTTTCATGCAGACACCTGCCAATCATAACTAACTCTGTAAGTGGTACCATCTAGGCAAGGCATGGCGGCCTTCCCCCTTTTTCTCACACATTTGGGGATGGAGGTAACAGAGCAGGAGCTCTCTCGTTGTTTTCTTTTGGAATTTCAGGACACTCCTAATGTAGGGCTCCATGAAATTCAGATCAAAATTTTGCATAATGCTTATCTTACCAGAAGCAAGGGCAAGACCATGGGTCTCTGGGAATCTGATGAGTGTGAAAAAGGCAAGGGCATCATAGTGCATCACTTTCTAGAATGTCCTACTCTTCAACAGGGCCGCCGAGAGGGGGGGCAGAGGGGACAAAATTCCCCGGGCCTGGGCCTCCAAGGGGGGCCCGGCGCCGCAGTCCCACCCACCCACCCACCCTGGGCTCCGTCGAAGGTTCGCCACCGGGCCGGACCCTCTCCATTCAAATCACAGCGCCTCACCACCTCGCTCAGTGTGAAAGCGCAGCAGCGGCAGGCTGCAGAACATCTCCCTTCGGCAGGGCTGCCGAGAGGGGGGGGGCAGGGGGGAAAAAATTCCCCGGGCCCGGGCCTCCAATGGGGGCCCGGCGCTGGGGTCAGGCCACTGGCACTGCAGTTCCCGGTCTCACCTGCCTGCCTCCTCGGCACCGGGCCCCCTGCATTCAAAGTGGCAGTCACAGATCGCCTCCCTTCGGGCCTTCCCTCCCTGTGTCCCGCCCTCGCGGAAACCGGAAGTTACATCAGACGAGGGCGGGGCACAGGGAGGGAAGGCCAGAAGAGAGGCGATCTGCGACTGCCGCCTTGAATGCAGGGGGCCCGGAGCCATGGAGGCAGGCAGGTGAGATCGCGGACTGCAGTGGTGGGGGGAGCGATGGGGGACGGCAGTGGTGGGGGGAGTGATGGGGGGGTGACAGCAGTGGGGGGAGCGACAGGGGTGGAGGGGGGTGGAGGCGGGACGGCCTTGCCCTGGGCCCAGCCTAGTCTCTCGGCGTCCCTGCCCTTTGGGCCTTCCCTCCCTGTGTCCCACCCTCGTCTGATGTAACTTCCGTGAGGGCAGGACACAGGGAGGGAAGGCCCAAAGGGAGGCAATCTGCAGACTGCCACTGCTGCGGTTTCACACAGAGCGAGGTGAGGCGCTGTGATTTGAATTCAGGGGGCCCGGCCTGGTGGTGGATGGAGGGGGATGGGAGGAGGGGGCAGTGGCGATGACAATGACCTCGGGGAGGCAGCGGGGGGGGGGGGGGCCCGGCCCAGTCTCTCGGCGGCCCTGCTCTTCAAACTTTCTGGCGGGGAGTTATTGCCCTATTAGAGGAGGTTCTCAGCTCTTCGCTAGAGTCGTCTTATGGGGTTTTACTCATGGGGTCAGACACTGATCTTGTGGCCCAAGGGCTTTCTGACTATCAATGTAAATTCCTCCTCCTGGCCTTGGTGCTGGCTAAGAAAATCATTTTACGGCATTGGCTGGATAAGACTCCCCATTCCCTTACTCAATTGTATGCTAGCATGGCACAGATGGAGATGGATGAATGGGAGAAGTGGGGGACATTTAATCCCACCCAAAGATGGGCAGTAGTCTTTGGCGGAGCTGCTAAGAAAGATTGTTGCAGCTGACCAAGAAGGTCAATACGTTAGCATGAGCTACGGGATCAGCCTATAGGGAGGGTGGGGGGGGGGGGGGTAGAGGAGGAGTGGGAAACCTAGAGGATGTAGATCTATAAACCTAGAGGATGTAATGTCGCAATTTGACAAATTAAAGAGTAGCAAATCTCCTGGACTGGATGGTATTCATTCCCGAGTAGTGATAGAATTGAAAAATGAACTTGCAGAACCATTGTTAGTAATATATAATTTATCTTTAAAATCAAGCATAGTTTCGGAAGATTGGAGGGTGGCCAATGTAACACCATTTTTAAAAAAGGTTCCAGAGGTGATCCGGCAAATTATAGACCGGTGAGCCTCACATCGGTGCCGGACAAAATGGTAGAGACTATTATAAAGAACAAAATTACTGAGCATGTTCAAAAGCATGGATTAATGAGACAAAGAGGGACATAATCAAATGTCGCTGCTGAAAAAGATCGCCGGCGATCTATTTTGGTGGCGGTGCTACAGCTGGCCATAACCGTATTATCAAAAAAGATGGTCGGCCATCTTTTTTTTCGATAATATGGTTTAGCCCAGCCAAATGCCAGAGTTCGCCGGGTTTGAGATAGCCGATTTGTTTTTCAGCGATAATGGAAAAAAATGCCGGCGATCTCCAACCTGGCGACATCCAAGGCATTTGGTCATGGGAGGAGCCAGCATTTGTAGTGCACTGGTTCCACTGACATGCCAGGACACCAACTGGGCACCTAGGGGGCACTTCTAAAAATTTTAAACAAATATACAAATACCTCCCAGGTGCATAGCTCCCTTACCTTGGGTGCTGAGCCCCCCAAATGCCCCCCAAAACCCACTCCCCACAACTCTACACCACTACCATAGTCCTTATGGGTGAAGGGGGGGCACCTACATGTGGGTAGAGTGGGTTTTGGGGGGGGGGGTTGGAGGGCTCAACACTTACCACCACAAGTGTAGCAGGTAGGGGGGGATGGGCCTGGGTCCACCTGCCTGAAGTCCACTGCAACCAACATAAACTGTTCCAGGGACCTGCATACTGCTGTCAGGGAGCTGGGTATGACATTTGAGGCTGGCATATAGGCTGGTAAAAAAAGGTTTTTATTTTTATTTTTTTAGTGTGGGAGGGGGCTGGTGACCACTGGGGGAGTACGGGGAGGTCATCCCCCATTCCCTTCGGTGGTCATCTGGTCAGTTCGGGCACCTTTTTGAGGCTTGGTTGTGAAAATAAAAGGACCAAGTAAAAACGGCGAAATACTGATTAACGCCGCTTTTTTTTCCATTATCCCCAAAAGCTGGCCATCTGGTAGCCACGCCCATGCCCCGCCTTCGCTTCACCGCCGACACGCCCCCTTGAACTTTCGCCAGCTCGGCGATGGTGTCAAAAAAGCAGCTTTTGATTATACCGATTTCGCCGCTTTTGCGAGATCGCCGGCCATCTCCCGATTTATGTCGGAAGATCGTCGGCGATCACTTTCGAAAATAATCCTGAAAGCCAACATGGATTTAGTGAAGGGAAATCTTGCCTCGCCAATCTTTTGAACAAATTTGTGGATAAACGTGAGCCGGTCGATATTATGTATCTGGATTTTCAAAAGGCATTTGACAAAGTACTTCATCAAAAACTCCAGAGAAAATTAGAAAGTCATGGGATAGCAGGTAGTGTCCTATTGTGGATTAAAAACTGGTTAAAAGATAGAAACAAAGAGTAGGGTTAAATGGTCAGTATTCTCAATGGAGAAGGGCTAGATAGTAGTGTCCCCGGGGGTCTGTGCTGGGACTGCTGCTTTTTAACATATTTATAAATGATCTAGAGATGGGAGTAACTGGTGAGGTAATTAAATTTGCTGATGACACAAAGTTATTCAAAGTTGTTAAATTACAAAAGGATTGTGAAAAATTACAAGAGGACCTTACGAGACTAGGAGACTGGACATCTAAATGGCAGATTACATTTAATGTGAGCAAGTGCAAAGTGATGCATGTGGGAAAGAGGAACCCAAATTATAGTTATGTAATGCAAGGTTCCACATTAGGAGTCACCGACCAGGAAAGGGATCTAGGCGTCATCGTTGATGATACGTTGAAACTCTATCCTCAGTGTGCGGCAGCAGCTAAGAAAGCAAATAGAATGTTAGGTATTATTAGGAAAGGAATGGAAAACAAACATGAGGATGTTATAATGCCTGTGTATCGTTCCATGGTGCGACCGCACCTCGAATACTGTGTGCAATTCTGGTCACCGCATCTCAAAAAAGGTATAGTGGAATTAGAAAAGGTATAGAGAAGGGCAACGAAAATGATAAAGGGGATGGGACAACTTCCCTGTGAGGAAAGGCTAAAGTGGCTAGAGATCTTCAGCTTGGAGAAAGATGGCTGAGGTGAAATATGATAGAGGTCTATAAAATAATGAGTGGAATGAAACAGGTAGACGTGAATTACTTGTTTACTCTTTCCAAAAATACTAGGACTAGGGGGCATGCAATGAAGCTAGAAAGTAGTAAATTTAAAACGAAAAGGAGAAAGTATTTCTTCACTCAACGTGTAATTAAACTCTGGAATTTATTGCCAGAGAATGTAGTAACAGCAGTAAGTTAGCGGGGTTTAAAAAAGGTTTGGATAGCTTCCTAAAAGAAAGGTCCATAAACCATTATTAAAATGGACTTGGGAAAAATCCACTGCTTATTCTAGAATAAGCAGCATAAAATGTATTGTAATGTTTTCGGATCTTGTCAGATACTTGTAATCTGGATTGGCTACTGTTGGAAACAGGATGCTGGGCTTGATGGACCTTCGGTCTGTCCCAGTATGGCAATACTTATGTACTTATGTAAATATGATAATGGGGATTAGATTAAATATGAAAGAGACTGGAGGGCTGGGGAAGGTTTGAGATGGATAATGGGAAAGCTAGTGGGTGAGAGAAGGTGGAAAATTGATAGATGGCTGAAAAGTAAAAAAGGAGGAGAAGGGTGAAATTTGAGTTGACAGAGAGCAGAAAAGAAAAAAAGAGAGGAAAGAGCTAAAAAAGAGTGACCAATATGTCAGATGCAGGTGTAGTGAGGGAATAGATGGGAGAGCAGAGAAAAGACAAATAGCAATCGCTTGAAGGAGAATTAGCAGACAACAGACAGGAAAGCAGAAAAGAGAAACCAGAACCAATGTAATGGAAAACTAAAATGTCCAGACAACAAAGGTGGAAAGAATAATTTTATTTTGAATGCTTTAAATGGAATACGTTAGCTTTGGGAAATGTGCATAGCAAATGTCTTCGTATTGTGTTCAGTAGAAAAGGAAATGCATTTCTGATTTTATTTTTCCAGAGTTGTAGTACATGCTAAGTTTAACTTCTTGGGGTTCCCAGCTCAATTTAGTCTAAATATTTTTATTTCTAATTTGTGATTCCTTGTTCTGTATTTGATGGCGGTCTTTTTTGTGTGTAGATCAAGTCTTTACAGTGCTGTGATCTGCATTCTCAGATAAGTGAACTGGTCAGTGTTTTGTTGTCTTAAAAAAGAAAAGGATTGTTGCAGAAGTGCATTTTTATGTAAAAGATAAAATAAGACATTGGATGCAAATGTTTAAGACAAATTGGAAAGCTGCCAATCTAGAATAGCTGTGCGTTATAGGAGATACAATAGTTTATTTTAGAGCCATATATGATGTTTTTAAAAATTAAATAAATATTGCATATGCTGATGCAATAAATTGATTCATAGTGTGTTTGGTTAGTAAGCATTTTCATATTGTTGCCACATAGTGTGCATTCCTGAACCCTTTGTGGTGTGATAGTAATGGCAGGTGGGTAAATTGATGAGGGTCTGTTGGTGTGTTGATCAAGTCTCTACAGTGTTGTGGTCTGCATTCTCAGATAAGTGAACTGGTCACTGTTTTGTTGCCTTAAAAAAAAGATTGTTGCAGAAGTGCATGTTTATGTAAAAGATAAAATAAGACATTGGATGCAAATGATTAAGACAAAGACAAATTGGAGAGCTTCCAATCTAGAATAGCTGTGCATTATAGGAGATACAATAGTTTATTTTAGAGCCATATATGATGTCTTTAAAAATTAAATAAAAATTATATATGTTGATGCAATAAATTGATTCATAGTGTGTTTGGTTAGTAGGCATTTTGATATTGTTACCACATAGTGTGCACTCCTGTACCTTTTGTAGTGTGAGAGTAATGGCAGGTGGGGAAATTGGAGGGGAGGGGGAGGGCTCTTCTCTATTTTCTAACCTGGACTCTAGCATGGCTAATATCGGTCCTGACCCTTGCTGTATAGCTGGTAGGGATCCCTAAGCATCCCCAGCTGAGGAATTAATCCAAGGACAGCCAGAACTTCCTTCTCCCAAGCTCTGAGGTTGATGATAGCATGCTTGAGTCACGTGCATGGGGTGCCAGCATTAATGGCTTAGGGACGATGCTGCTGTAGGCCAAGCTTGGTAAAAGGGAATTCTGGCCACCTTCAGTAAAAGTGTAAATTATATTTTGAGGTGTGTGTGTGGGGTAGGGGGGGGGGGCAGAAAATGTTTTTCCCACCCATTTTGGGCAGCACACACTTGGGCTCATTTTCAAAAGAGCCCATAAATTGGAAGATGGACGCTCCTTAATCGAAACCCGATTTAGGACGTCCCCAAATGCACTCTGTTGCAAGGACAGCTAAAGTTCAAGGGGGCATGTCGGAGGCATAGCAAAGGCGGGACTTGGGTGTGCCTAACACTTGGACGTCCTTGACCCATAATTGAAAAAAACAAGGACGTCCCTAACAAGCACTTGGACATTTTCACCCGGACCTGTTTTTCTTACGATTAATACACAAAAAGGTGCCCGAAATGACTAGATGACCACCGGAGAGAATCGGGGATCACCTCCCATTACTCCCCAAGTGGTCACTACCCCCTCCCACCCTCTGCTTTTCCGGTGGCCAAAGGTGCACTCAATGATGGCGCGGGTGTTACGTGGAGGGGCATAATCGAACGGCGCCGGCCAAATAGATGGCTGGCCATCTATTTGGCCGGCGCTGCAAAGAGCAGTCCTGAACCGTATTATCGAAAAAGATGGCCGGCTATCTTTTGTTTCGATAATACGGTTCGGGCCGGCCAAATGTCAGAGATGGCCGGGTTTGAGATGGCTGGCATCGGTTTTCGCCGATAATGGAAACTAATGCCAGCGATCTCAGACCCGGCGAAATTCAAGGCATTTGGTCATAGGAGTAGCCAGCATTTGCAGTGCACTGGTCCCCCTGAGATGCCAGGACACCAACTGGGCACCCTAGGGGGCACTGCAGTGGACTTCAAAAATAGCTTCCAGGTGCATAGCTCCCTTACCTTGTGTGCTGAGCCCCCCAAATCCCACTCCCCACAACTGTACACCACTACCATAGCCCTTAGGGATGAAGGGGGCACCTACATGTGGGTACAGTGGGTTTTGGGGGGTTTGGGAGGGCTTAACATTTACCACCACATGTGTAACAGGTAGGGGGAATGGGCTTGGGTCCACCTGCTTGAAGTGCACTACACCCACTAAATACTGCTCCAGGGACCTGCATACTGCTGTCAGGGAGTTGGGTATGACATTTGAGCTGGCATAGAGGCTGGCAAAAAATATATATATATTTTTTTTGTTTTAGGGTGGGAGGGGTTGGTGACCACTGGGGGAGTAAGGGGAGGTCATCCCCGATTCCCTCCAGTGGTCAGTTGGGCACCTTTTTGAAGCTTGGTCCTGAAAAAAAAGGGACCAAGTGAAGCCGGTGAAATGCTCATCAGGGCCGGCTTTTGTTTTCCATTATCGGTCGAAGCCGGCCATCTCAATCCACACCCCCGTCCCGCCTTCTCTACCCTACCGAAACGCCCCCTTAAAGTTTGGCCGGCTCCGTGACGGAAAGCAGTTGGCGCTGGCCAAAATCGGCTTTCGATTATACCAATTTGGCCGGGTTCAGGAGATCGCCGGCCATCTCCCGAGTTTTGTCGGAAGATGGCCGGTGATCTCCTTCGAAAATAAGCTGGACAGTAAAATAGTAGATGACCGCAGATAAAGACCTGTAGGGTCCATCCAGTCTGCCCACAAGATAAACTCATATGTGGTACTTTATATGATTTATCCTTGCCATTTTCGGGGCATAGACCGTAGAAGTTTGCCCAGTACTTGCTCCGCCTCCCAACCATTGGTACTGCCACCAAATCTCTGCTAAGCTTCTGAGGATCCATTCCTTCTGAACAGGATTCCTTTATGTTTATCCCATGCATTTTTGAATTCCGTTACCGTTTTCCTGTTCACCACCTACTTGGAGGGCATTCCAAGTATCCACCACTCTCTCTGTGAAAAAATACTTACTGACATTTTTCTTGAGTCTGCTCCCCTTCAACCTCATTTCATGTCCTCTAGTTCTATCGCCTTCCCATCTCCAGAAAAAATTTGTTTGCGGATTAATACCTTTCAAATATTTGAACATCTGTATCATATCACCCCTGTTTCTCCTTTCTTCCAGGGTATACATGTTCAGGTCAGCAAGTCTGTCCTTATATGTCTTGTAACGCAAATCCCATACCATTTTTGTAACTTTTCTTTGCATCGCCTCAATTCTTTTTACATCCTTAGCAAGATACGGCCTCCAAAACTGAACACAATACTCCAGGTGGAGCCTCACCCTGTTGTACAGGGGCATCAACACCTCCTTTCTTCTGCTGGTCACACCTGTCTCTATACAGCCTAGCATCCTTCTGGTTACAGCCACCGTCTTGTCACACTGTTTCGTCGCCATCAGATCCTCAGATACTAACACCCCAAGATCCCTCTCCCTGCCTGTACATATCAGAATCTCACCGCCTAACAAATATGACTCCCGTGAATTTCTACTCCCTAAGTGCATCACTTTACATTTCTTTGCATTGAATTTTAATTGCCAAACATTAGACCATTCTTCTAGCTTCTGCAGATCCTTTTTCATGTTTTTCACTTCCTCCGGGGTGTTCACTCTATTACAAATCTTAGTATCATCCGCAAAAATGCAAACTTTACCTTCTAACCCTTCGACAATGTCACTCACAAATATATTGAACAGAATCGGCCCCAGCACCGATCCCTGAGACACTGCTACTCACCTTTCCCTCATCCGAGCGTATTCCATTAACCGCCACCCTCTGGCGTCTGTCCATCAACCAGTACCTAATCCAGTTCACCACGTTGGGTCCTATCTTCAACCTGTCAAGTTTATTCGAGCCTCCTGTGAGGAACTGTGTCAAAGGCTTTGCTGAAATCTAAGTAGATTACATCTATCGCATGTCCTTGATTAAATTCCCTGGTCACCCAGTCAAAGAATTCAATGAGATTCGTTTGGCACGATTTGACTTTGGTAAAGCCATGTTGTCTCAGATCTTGCAGCTTATTGGATTCCAGGAAATTCACTATCCTTCCATTCAGCATCGCTTCCATTACTTTTCCAATAACCGAAGTGAGGCTTATCGGCCTGTAGTTTCCAGCTTCTTCCCTATCACCACTTTTGTGAAGAAGGACCACATCCGCTGTTCTCCAATCCTATGGAACCTCCCCTGTCTCCAAGGATTTATTAAACAAATCTTTAAGAGGACCCACCAGAACCTGTCTGAGCTCCCTCAGTATTCTGGGATGGATCCCATCCGGTCCCATGGCTTTGTTCGTCTTTAGATTTTCAAGTTGTTGATAAACACTCTCTTCTATGAACGGTGCTATATCCGCTCTGTTCTCATATGTACTTTTGCCAGTCAATCGTGGTCCTTCTCCAGGATTTTCTTCAGTGAAAACAGAAGTATTTGTTTAGCACATTTGCTTTTTCTTCATCATTATCCACATAGCGGTTCGCAGCATCTTTCAATTTCACAATTCCCTTTTTAGTCTTCCTCCTTTCTCTAATATACCTGAAGAAATTTTTGTCGCCCCTCCTTACATTTCTAGCCATTTGTTCTTCCACTTGCGCCAGACGTATCTTTCTCTTGGCTTCTTTGAGTTTCATATGGTATTCCTCTCTGTGTTCTTCTTGAATTTTTCTGTATTTCATGAATGCCAACTCTTTAGCCTTTATTTTCACAGCCACTTGCTTGGAGAACCATATCGGTTTCCTTTTTCTCTTGCTTTTATTTACTCTCCTTACATAAAGGTTTGTAGCCAAATTTATAGCTTCTTTCAGTCTGGACCACTGCCCTTCCACTTCTCGTATGTCCTTCCAACCCATCAGCTCCTTCCTCGGGTATTCCCCCATTTTACTAAAGTCAGCAAGCTTGAAATCCAGGACTTTGAGTTTTGAGTGGCTGCCCTCCACTTCAGCTGTTATATCAAACCAAACTGTTTGATGGTCGCTGCTGCCCAGGTGGGCGCCCACTCGGACATTTGACACACTTTCCCCATTTGTGAGCACCAGATCCAGCGTTGCTTCCTCTCTTGCAGGTTCCATCACCATTTGTCTGAGTAGAGCACTTTGAAAAGCATCCACGATCTCTCTACTCCTTTCCGATTCCACAGATGGAACTTTCCAATCCACATCTGGCAGATTGAAATCTCCCAGCAACAGCACCTTTCTTTTCTTTCCCAACTTACGGATATCTATGACCAGATCTTTATCCTCTGATTGTGTCTGTAGATAACACCTGTGGACAGTGGTTCCAGCATCTCTTTTTAAGGTGATCCATATCGCTTCTTCCTTTCCCCAGGCCCCTGTCATTTCTGTCGCTGCGATATTGTTTCTCACATACAGAGCTACTCCTCCACCTTTACGACCATCTCTATCCTTCCTAAATAGATTATAGCCTGGTATGTTTGCATCCCATTCATGGGAATCATTGAGCCATGTCTCCGTGATTGCAACAACGTCTAAGTCTGCCTCTAAAATCAGGGCTTGCAGGTCATGAACTGTGTTCTTGTGGCTCTTGTTATATTCCTCCTCTGTCTCATTTTGGGGGTGGAAAATGGGAGTTGTTAGCCGGGTTCGCTGGGGGTAGCCTCTGTTACCTGTGGGGGGAGCAGGATTCACAGACATGAGTGTGTATTTGTATGTGGACTTTGTGAAGTGCGAGACATGGGAGTAGGTTCTGGAGACATGTTGACAGAAGTAGGGTGGTGACGTAAATGTGGGAGTGAGTATGGGGTTAGGAATCCCTGTACTGCTTACCTAGGAGCCAGCTGCTGGTGATCTCCCCTTGTCAAACCTGTGGTAGATTTCAGAATGCTGCAGGATATATGCATCGTGGGTGGACACCAGGTAGCGAGCACACACATCCACAATCTCCCCCTGGGCATCACAGTTGACCTGTGTATTTATGGAGTGATATGATTTTATATTCATATACGTCTCCTCATGTGCCCGGGGGGGGGGGGGGGGGGGATTCTAAGTGGAACTTATGTGCAGTCGATGACGCTAGTGACTGAGGTGGTCTATGGTGTAGAACTGAGCCATGTTGTTCTGAAAAGTCTGGGCAGTAATGAGGAAGGTAAAATACTGTATTTTCACACATATAATCTGCACCCAAGTAAAGCCTACATTAAATTTGCCTGTTTGTATGTAATTGTTTTGTATACTCTGCACTCATATATAATCTGCGAGTTATATACGCAAAATGAAGATATGCATGCCATGTGTCAGTCGACGCGGGATTGGCTTTATAAGGTAACAATTCAATTCTACATAAGGCCTACCTTAACTATCCCGAAAAGAAAGCCATATACGTCCGACTTTAAGTTATTGGTGATAGAGTATGCAAAAGAACATGGAAGCAGAGCAGCTGTATGCTTATTTTCCGTGGATGAGAAGTTTCAAGTTTATTACAAATTTTCTATCCCACCCATAGGAAGTACCATCTAGGTGGTGTACAATCTAAAATTTAAAGTTTAGAATTTGAGGGGGGGTTAATTCTAGACACAACGTACTATCCACATTAGGAAAGGGGGAAGAACGCCATTTAATAATAGCAAAGTAAGAGAGAGGTGTAAACAAAAGGTATCCTAACCTGTCCTCCAGTCCCACAGCAGCCTCGCTGAGCTTCAAAGTTTAGGGTTTATAAATTATGGAATTAAGGAGTAGCTGAATAAGCATCTTGAAAGAGAAGTGTTCTTAGATCATTTTTAAACTGATCGAGAGATCGGGATTGTCGTAAAGAGTTTGGCAAAGAGTTCCAAAGTTTCGGGGCCTGTACTGAAAAAATCGCTTTCCTAATGTGTTCGTGATTGATCTCTTTGTATGTTGACACATTAAGTTGAAGTAGCTGCACAGATGTAAGAACTCTAGATGGAATATATGGGACTAGATATCGTGCAAGATAAAGGGGTTCATCAGAAATGCAGATTTTAAATACTAGTAACAGTAATTTATATGTAATCCAGTGAGTTATGGGCAACCAGTGACCTTTTTTAAGAAGCCTGTCTATGAATGTCTCCTCCAAGAGGAAACCTTGAATAGACTCAAACCAAGGAAGTGTGCTCATCATGGAAGGTCTGCCAAGTGGCCTCAACTTGAGGCGAATTTTTTAACCCTTTAGTGTCCAATGTTCCCATAATAAGCCATATGGTGTTAAAGTAGCCCCCCCCCATGGCTACTTTAACAACTTGCTCCCAAAGTGTGGGCTTGGGCCCCCTTCTGAGTTCGTTTACTTTGCTGACGGGGATGCTGAGCCCTGCCAGCCAAATAAATAGACTGCTGCTGCTCCCCGCTCCTTGTTTCCAGCTCTGAGCCAGAAACAAGCAGTGGGGAGTGGTGGCAATCTATTTATTGGCTGGTGGGGCTCAGCATCCCTGCCAGCAAAGGTATGCCTAGAATGCCCACAAGAAGGGTGGAAACAGATGCATGCGTTGCCCCTGCCAATCCACTCTGGCCTCCCTAAATTGCAGAGCAGGCTACTCCCGGAGAGAGAGCCCATTGTTAAATGTTTACCAGCACACCCCTGCCTATGGCATTCGACACACCAGCAAGTAGAACGGTGACTGAACGAGGCAACAAAATGGTCTTGATTACAATGGGCCATGAACAGACCAGCTTCACTGTTATGTTAGCCTGTAATACCAATGGGAGGTAATTGAAACCATTTTCAAATGCTTAACTATGCTTCGCAAAAAATTTCCTCAAGGTGTGGTCGTGACAGTCAACAAAAAAGTAAGGATGAATTAAGTGGTTATGAAAGAGTGGGTTGACAAGTGCTTCCGTGCTCGATCTGGTAGATATTTTGCTCAGAAGTTTTTTACTTAAATTTGACTTGATGGCAGCCCATAAACTTGAATCTGTTAAGAAGATGTTAAACAACGCTGGGGCTCATATTGCTGTCATCCTTGGCGGACATACTTGCAAACTACAACCACTGGACATTAATCATACATTTAAAATGCTTGTAAGAAAAGAGTGGGATACGTGGATGTGAGAAGGAACTCATTCATTCACTCCTTTCAGTAGACAATGGCATGCAATATATGCGGAAGTTTGCTGTTAGGTAGAGACTGTTTGGAATGCTGTGAAGCCAACTACCATTATCATGGTTTTCAAAAGGCAGGTTTACTTGAGAATGACAGCTTACCATATTCAGACTCCAGGGATGATGAAGAATATGAAATGAGAGATGATGAAGCTGAAGCATTTGCTGCAGAACATTTTGCCGACACTGACTTTGAAGGCTTTACTTCAAATGATGAAGAGGAAGATGACGCCCAAGAAATTAATCAGTGAATTTATTTTTCAACTTGTGAAAATGGTTGGTGAAATTGATTTGTAAATGCTGTCTTTTTGCTATTGATTAAATAAAAATCTGTACAGTGTATTATTGAATTTGCATCTCACAGTTTATTGTCTGGGAATAGTAGAGGAGTGTGGTAGCCGTGTTAGTCCACTCTTAAGGTTATCAATAGAAATCAAACAAAATAAAACATGGAAAAGAAAATAAGATGATACCTTTTTTATTGGACATAACTTAATACATTTCTTGATTAGCTTTCGAAGGTTGCCCTTCTTCCTCAGATCGGAAATAAGCAAATGTGCTAGCTGTCAGCTAGCCAATTAGATGATGCCATCACTCAGGTTTTGTTCCCTCCCTCGCTTACCATTGCTTGCGGGCCACAGTTTTAATTCTACAGCAAAGGTGCATAGGACTGGGACTCTTTGCATACTGCGGCTGCTTTCTACAGGCTAGCCCCACCTCCTCAGAAAAAGGAAGTTATATCTGAGAAAGTGAGGCTGACCCGAAAGAAGCAGCCGCAGCATGCATACAGTTCTGGTCCTGTGCGGCTTTGTTGTAGAATTAAAACTGCGGCCCGCCAGCGATGGTAAGCGAGTGAGGGAACAAAACCTGAGTTCAGCATGCTGGTGGGTGGCTTGGTGGGGGGTGTCAGGTAGACAGGAGCACTGTTGGTGTGGGGGAGTAAGATGGGGGCAAAGCTAGGTGGGGTGGATAAATAATTGTTGGGCATGCGGGGAGCGGGATGCTGAATTGCTTGACATGGGTGGAGAGAGGTTGCACAGGAGTGGCGAAGGACAAGATAGGGAAAAACTGTTGGACATGGCAATGGAGGAAAAGGAGGGTGAGATGAGAGGGGAAAATGTTGAACATGGCGGTGCAGTCAGTGGGGTGGAGAGGAAGAGATAATGCATGAGGGGGAGGGAGAAATGTTAGGGCACAAGACAGAGAGAGAGAAAAATGGGCAATAGAAGATGAGAAGGGAAGAGAGGGAAAGATTGGACATGGGCGTGGATGAGAGGAAAAGCAGTGGCGTAGGAAGGGGGGGCGGTCCGCCCCGGGTGCACGCCGCTGGGGGGTGTTGGCTCCGCGCTGGTGCACTGCCCTCTCTGCCCCAGAACAGGTTACTTCCTGTTCCGGGACAGAGAGAGCAGTGAACCAGCGCGGAGCCGACACACCCCAGCAAAGTGCAGTCGGGGCGGATCGGCCCTCCCGCCCGTCCCTCGCCGCAGGTATGCACTCCGGGGGGGGGGGAGGTATGCGCTCCGGGGGGGGGGTGCGCTCCAGTGGGAGGAGGGTGCGCCGTGCTGCACCCGGGGTGGGGGGGGGGTGCACAGCGGCGACCCGCCCCGGGTGTCAGCTCCCCTCGCTACGGCTCTGAGGAAAAGAGAAATACTGCAGAAGAGGGGGGGAAAAAGGGAGATGTTGAGTGGGAGGGAAAAGAGGGAGAAATGCTGGACCATGAGGAGGGGGCAGGATGGAAGAAAGAAGGGGCAGGAAGATGGTGGGACAGAGAAAAAGAGACAGATGTCAGGCTATGAGAGTGGGGAGGGGAGAAAAAGGGATCAGATGCTGGGCTAGAAGGGTGGAGGGAGGGAGCCACTGGGAATGGTAAAAATCACGTGGGAGAGGCTGAGGGGTTAGGGTTACAGCGTGGCAAGAAAATGAATGAGAGGATAGTGATTGCAAGGGGTAGAAATATGGTTATGGTGAGTATGTCAGAGACAAGTGTAGTGAGGAAATGGAATAAGAGGGAATAAAAGACAAATAGACAGCAGATGCTTGAAGGAGAATTAGCAGAAGACACAGGAAAGTGGGAAAGAGAAAATGGAACCAGCATGATGGAATAATAAAATGTCCAGATAACAAAAATGGAAAAAGCATTTTATTTTGAATGTTTTAAATGGAATATGTTAGCTCTGGAAAATGTGCATAGCAGATGTCCTTTTACTGTGTTCAATAGAAAAGGAAATGCATTTCTGTTTTTATTTCTTCAGTGTTGTAGTACATGCCAAGGTTTCCAGTATACCGAAGTCCCAATTTTGTCTATATATTTTTATTTATAATTTATGATCCCTTGTTCTGTATTTTGTGAGGGTCTATTTGTGTGATTATAATGACAGATGAGGAGATTGGAGGGGAAGTAGGGAGGAGAAGGAATTGGTGGTGGGGGTAAGGTTTCCAGTATACCGAAGTCCCAATTTTGTCTATATATTTTTATTTATAATTTGTGATCCCTTGTTCTGTATTTTGTGAGGGTCTATTTGTGTGATTATAATGACAGATGAGGAGATTGGAGGGGAAGTAGGGAGGAGAAGGAATTGGTGGTGGGGGTGAGACGTCTTTATTTTCTGTCATGGGTCCCAGCATGGCTAACACCAGCCCTGACCCTGCTTGTTAGCTGGTGGAGATCCCCAAGCCCCACCAGCAGGGGACCTCCTCTGATGGCAACCATAACTCCCTTCTATCAAGCTCTGAAGACAAGGCAGGATCCTTGAGCTACCGACAACTAAGCATGCATGGGTGCTGGTGTCAGTGGCTCAAGGAGTTGCTGTTGTCTGCCAAACTTGGTAAAAGGGAGTTCTGGCCATCTTTGGAGGAAGTCTTCAGCTGATAGAGCTTGGGGATCCTCATCATTTACAGTATTGGGAGGTGCTGGGGAGGGGGGCAGAGAGAAAATTTTGTGCCCACCTACTTTGGGCTCAGGCCCACCCAAAATTGGCAGTCTGGCTATGCCATTGGTGGCCACACCAGTATCTCTCTCCCTCTCCTCACAGCACTTCTCACATGGCACAAGAAGAGGAGGAGACAGAGATGAGGAGTGAACGAATGATTAGCGGTGATGAGTTGATGACTCTTCTCAAGTGCCAGTGCCAGTAGCAGAGAAGCAGAATGGAGGGGCCCTGATGCTGCAGTCTGCAGATTTGATCCTTGTCAGCATCTGCAGAGAGGAGAAGAGCAGAGGAGGCACTGTCTGCCTTGGGACTGCTGAGTCGCGTGGGAGTGGCTGAGTCCCAAAGAAACCACACAATTTTTGCTTCCCACTACTACTACTACTACTACTACTACTACTAACTAGCATTTCTAAAGCGCTACTAGGGTTACGCAGCGCTGTACAATTTAAACATAGAAGGACAGTCCCTGCTCAAAGAGCTTACAATCTAAAAGACAAGAGAACAATCTAAAGACAGGTGAACAATCTAGAGGACGAGTGAACAGTTAGTCTGATAGGGTGGATAGATTGGGGCATTCTATATATCTCGAGCGGTTAGGCGCCGAAGGCAGCATTGAAGAGGTGAGTTTTAAGCAGAGATTTGAAGATGGGTAGGGAGGGGGCATAGCGTATGGGTAAAGGAAGATTGTTCCAGGCATAGGGTGAGGCAAGGCAGAATGAGCGGAGCCTGGAGTTGGCAGTGGTGGAGAAGGGTACTGAGAGAAGGGCTTTGTCCTGTGAGCGGAGGTTACGGGCGGGAACATAGGGGGAGATGAGGGTGGAGAGGTAGTGAGGAGCCGCAGACTGAGTGCATTTGTAGGTAAGGAGGAGGAGCTTGAATTGTATGCGATATCTGATCGGAAGCCAATGAAGTGATTTGAGGAGAGGGGTGATATGAGTATATCAGTTTTGGCGGAATATAAGACGTGCAGCAGCATTCTGAACTGATTGAAGGGGGGATAGATGGCTGAGTGGGAGGCCGGTGAGGAGTAAGTTGTAGTAATCAAGGCGAGAGGTAATGAGAGCGTGGACAAGAGTTCTGGTGGTTTGCTCAGAGAGGAAAGGGCGAATTTTGCTGATGTTGAAGAGGAAGAAGCGACAGGTCTTGGCAGTCTGTTGGATATGCGCAGAGAAGGAGAGGGAGGAGTCGAAGATGACTCCGAGGTTGCGGGCAGATGGGACGGGGAGGATGAGGGTGTTATCAACAGAGATAGAGAGTGGAGGAAGAGGAGAAGTGGGCTTAGGAGGAAAGACGAGGAGCTCGGTCTTGGACATGTTCAGCTTCAGGTGGCGGTTGGACATCCATGCTGCAATGTCGGATAAACAGGCCGATACCTTGGCCTGGGTCTCCGTGGTGATGTCAGGTGTGGAGAGGTATAGCTGGGTGTCATCAGCATAAAGATGATACTGAAAACCATGAGACGAGATCAGCGAGCCCAGGGAGGAGGTGTATATTGAGAAGAGAAGGGGTCCAAGGACAGATCCCTGGGGAACTCCAACAGATAGTGGGATGGGAGTGGAGGAAGATCCATGGGAGTGTACCCTGAAGGTGCGGTGGGAGAGATAAGAGGAGAACCAGGAGAGGACAAGGCCTTGGAACCCAAAAGAGGACAGCGTGGCAAGGAGTAAATCATGGTTGACAGTGTCAAACGCGGCGGAAAGATCGAGGAGGATGAGGATGGAGTAGTGACCTCTGGATTTGGCCAGGAGCAGGTCATTGCAAACTTTAGAGAGTGCTGTTTCTGTCGAGTGCAGAGGGCGAAAACCGGATTGAAGTGGATCGAGCATGGCATGAGAGGAGAGAAAATCAAGGCAGCGGCTGTGAACGGCGCGCTCAAGTATTTTGGAAAGGAAGGGTAAAAGAGAGATGGGGCGGTAGTTGGAGGGGCAGGTAGGGTCAAGTGAAGGTTTTTTGAGGAGAGGTGTGACAACGGCGTGCTTGAAGGTGTCAGGGACAGTTGCAGTGGAGAGAGAGAGGTTGAGGATGCGACAGATGGCGGGGGTTACAGTATGGGAGATGGTGTTGAGTAGGTTGGTGGGGATGGGATCAGAGGAACAGGTGGTGCATTTCGAGGAGGAAAGAAGGCGGGAAGTTTCATCCTCGGTGATCTCAGGAAAAGAGGAGAAAGAGACCTGGGTAGGTTGGTTAAGGGAGAGGGTTAAGGGGTGAAGAGGAGGTGGTGGCTTGGTCGTGAACTCGAGGTTGATCTTCCCACTGAAGTAGGAGCCAGGAGGGAGCCTGCAGGTATGTAGACAAAGGAGCAAACGAAAGTGAGCTGGAGTCTGCAGGGTAGTTTAAGGTGGGGTGAGGAATCTTAGAAGGAAAAGGAATTTGAACTGGGGAGGGAGGCTGGCTGGAGGGATCTGGAGCCTAGAGAGGGGTTTAAGCCTGTTGGGGTGGGGGCAACATCTGACTGGAGAGAGTACTAAGCCTGAGTTGGTAAACGCAAAAATGATCTAGGGTAGGGTACTAAGCCTTTAGCCTTTGGAGGGAGACTAGGGAAATAGGTAAAAGCCATATCCATTATACACCACCTTAAATCCAGAATATTTGGCTTTTAACTAATCAGCCATGTCCTTGGATCCTTCTCTGCTGCCTTGGCTGGGCTCTGCTCTACTCTGGCCAGATCCACTGCTGCCTTACTGCTGCTTCCTTGCCTTGGAAGGTAGGGATTTTTTCTTCACATTAAAATTGGATCCTCCTCTGGATCCAACACAATTGTTAAGAATACATCTGCCCGGGACTGTTCTGAGGCAGGGACAGGATCAGGAGGACATCTCCAGATTAAAACTTTTATGTGAAGAAAAAAAAAATCCCAACATTCCTGAGCAGAATAGGGCCCAGCCGAGGCAGCAGAGAATCCGTGGATGTGACTGACTGGGTAAAAGCCAGATCCTCGAGATTAAAGGTGGTATACGCTGGATTCAGCGAATACGGAAGATCCGGAAGATCTGTTTTATGCCCAGTCTCAGAGTCAAATCCAAGCAACTGGTGTTGTAGGGAAGTGAGCTGGGGATCAAGTACAAAGTAGAGCAGGGGTCCTCAAATCCAGTCCTTGAGGGCCACAACCAACCTAGCTTGGTTTTCAGGATTTCCACAGTGAATATGTATGAGATCTATTTGTGTTCACTACTTCCATTGCATGCAGATATGTCTCATACATATTTATTGTGGAAACTCTGAAAACCAGGTTTGGTTGTGGCCCTCAAGGACTGGAATTGAGGACCCCTGAAGTAGAGGGATCAAGTCCAGTGTCCTTCCCAGGACCTTTGAAGAGAGGCAGGAAAGCAAAAATGAGAAACTGGAATCAACATTATTGGAAAACAAAATGACCAGACAACAAAAGGTAGAAAAACATTTTGAGTTTATTAACTGGAATATGTTGGCTTTGGGAAATGTGCATTGTTGCTGTCTTTGTACTGTGTTCAGTACAAAAGGAATTGTATTTCTGTTTTATTTCTCTAGTGATCCAGTACAGGCTGAGTTGGGGGTTCCCAGTTCAATTTTTATATTCATATTTCTATTTATTATTTATTTTCTCATTTTGGTGAGGGTCTGCATGTGACCAAGATATTCTGTTGCATATACTTGCTGTGTAGAACTCTGTGGCAGGCCCACTGGTTCTGTTTGACCAGTAGTAGGTTTGTTGGTGTTGCAAAGAATCAAAACTGTACAATGGCATTGATATGGTTTATTTAGTTTATGTTTTGAATTTTAAAATAAAGAGGGGGAAAAAAGAAATAAAGTAGAAATAAAGTAAATAAGCAAGCAACCAGGTAAATAAATAAATGGAGGCATGGGCAGGGAGGGTGTGGGACCAGGGAAGAGGCAGGGCCAGGGAAGGAGCTGCCGGGGGGCCCAGTGTACTTGTGTGCCTAGGACCCACCGAAGGATTAATCCTGCCATGCCCTGTCCTGACACAAACAGCAGCAACACAAAGCACAGAGTCAAACTGGGACAAACAGAGGAACAATGAGAGACAGAACAAAAGTAGGTAGGGGGTTTGAATGAAAGGTGTGTGTGTGTGGGGGGGGGGAGTTGGAGACACTGAGGGTTTAGTAGGGGAAGGGGCGAGGTATAGAGCAAGGGATGGGTGTGGCTGGGGGGGGCTGGCAGGTGTGGACAAGGACTTGAGGAGGTAAGACATAGAGGTAAGGCAGGAAATCTGAGGGTTCAAAGGTTCAGATAGGGGCAAAGAAACAAAGGTTACAGACCACTAAGCAACTCTACACTCTTTTTCATAAATCAACAATTCCACTTCTCCACTCTCCAACTCAGCAAAATCACAAATGGGTGCAAAGACAAGTTTGGTCTTGAGCTAGTCACTTTTAAAGCAGATCTAATTCTATTAGATTGTAAGCTGTCTATTAGATTGTAAGCTCTTTGAGCAGGGACTGTCTTTCTTCTGTGTTTGTACAGCGCTGCGTATGCCTTGTAGCGCTATAGAAATGCTAAATAGTAGTAGTAGTAGTAATTCATAACATTTTTCTTTCCAGCACAAGGAAATTGTTTTGCTATCCTTTATTACAAAAAAAGCATACATCACGTTAGACCACCCAACTTGGGCCCACGGCACGCCTGTGACATGCCCCTGAAATGCTCATTCTCAAAATGTTTTTCTTTTGGTGAATATTAGACTTAAAACTTTTTAAATGTTTGATTATATGGTTTAATCGTTTTTGTGTTAGAAACATGTCCATCTGCCCCTTGTGCCACTTTTTGCATGTTCTTTTCTCTTGAAAATGAACCCTATAGTTTAATAAAATTTATTGTAGAAGCACCTCATATAAACTCAAAGAAACCGACACAGAACCATGTTTTGGTAGAAACAACCGCCTGCCTCATGGGTCGCAGTTAATGAGTAAGTATATTATAATGAGTAAGTTCTGCAGAATCGATGGTGCCTGAAGATCAAATTTATCAGCCATCGGAACCACAGATATTGCCTGAAATGCTCTTAGTTTGAGCCTGGGTTGTAAAGCATTCTCATTATACTAGACAGATTTTGCAACCCCTGAGGCAGATGGTTGTTTTCACCAAAACACAGTTGTCAAGTCTCTCGAGACTTGTATAGCTGTTTCTTAAGAGTTATTTAGCTGTAAGTCTCAATATCTTGAAGTATATACCCCTAGCACATCAACACACCTAAATCTCTTGTTCTTTTCTGAAGTTCCTTTATTGAATAACATAGATGATTACTCACAGTTAGATGTTCACAAGCACAAAGGAACCCTGTAGTTTGTGAGCTTTATCAGTGGAGAGAAGGTAGAAGTTTAACCAGGATCAGCTCATTGCAGAGATAAGAAAAGTAGTTCCACAGATAGAGGCAGCTCGGAGTTAGGTATTTGGGAGTGCAGTACCCTCTTTTAGGAGGGTATTTTCAGGGTGAAGAGACTAGTGCTTTTCCAGAGCTACAACAGGATCATTGCTTTGTCCTGGAGCGAGATGGAATACTGTCCTCCTCATGGGCAGAGGGGGCGGAGCCAGGAGCTCATACAGATTTAGAAGTGAAAGAGTAGAAAGGCCAATAGGGACAAAGCCTGCCCTCGAGTGGCAAGGTCGGCTCTAGGAGGCAGCCCCTGATTGGAGGAAAAGGTCATACCTGGCTGACCTCTTAGGGCAGAGATAGTAAGAATGGCCAGGAAGTGCTGGCACGTAAACAAAGAAGCCAAGCTTGGCTGAGACAGGGGAGTGATCTAAGCAGCATCACCACCAGTAGTAACAGATCTTATACAGACAGGCAAGTGGGGTTGCGTTGTCTGTGAACTACATTACACACAATGCATTGCTCACACACATATCTTAGCAGTGAAGACTGCAGCAATCAAGATCTTTAGGAGTAAGAATAGCAGTGAAGGCATTAACACATTTTAGGGTCACACTATAACTAGTACCAGGCTGTCATGGGACAGAACAACAGTCCCGTGTTGGGTCCTTTAAGGTTAGATGAGGTGCTTCTGCAATGAATTTTCTTAAACTATATCTCTGGTATTCTCTTCTGATTTGTTTGTGGAGGTCCATTTTCCATCCCTACTTTTTTTTTGCTTTGGATGAAGATGAGCATAGTGCAAGTTAAATTCACACTTACAAACTGAATTTTACTAAGACAGAAGTACAAAATCAATCAGTTCTGCAGATGTTATTTTGACAGCTGATCAAATGGGTAATGTTGACACAATAATCTGTTAAATATATAATGCCCCATTGTTGAAAATTGACCTCTCAATGGCTATCCTGCAAGGGTTGCTTTAACTAATCTCTTCACATTTTGTTTTCTTAATTTTGCATTCTTTCAGTATTCTTTCACAGAGGAATGGATACATCCAAATCCAGATCAGACACTGGGGGCTATGGATCTCGGGGGCGCATCAACACAAATAACCTTCTATCCGAGTGGTGCCATTGAAGATATAGACACTAAAATGTTCTTTAGGTTATATGGTTATAACTATACAGTCTATACACACAGCTACCTCTGCTATGGACAAGACCAAGCACTGAAAATGCTTCTGGCAAACCTTACCAAGGTATTAAAGTTTATTGCTGGCATACTCTTCTGCTTCACAAGTATCCTTTATCTGTTTCTAACATTCTAGCCCATGGTATGGACTAAAGGTGATCATTGTACTTAAACGGATTTCCATAACTTCCTAACAGAAATATTTGGAGTAAAATTCAGCCAACAGCAGTCAGTTGTTTTGTTAAACACTGGCCACTGCCAGTTGAGTTGTGCCTGGATATTCATTGCCAGGCCATATCTGAGTACCAGCATTGAATATATGGGCCCAAGACCCGGAGTTAGTCAGGTATCACTGATATTCAATGATGGTATCCAGTTAGCCACCCAGTTAATTTAGGGCAGCCTTTTTGCTGTTCTAAGTTAACCAGATAGTTATCTGGGCACTGGGATCACCCCAGCAGTAACTGGATAGTGCTGTGACAGTCTGCCTGGATTTTATTTATTTATTTATTTATTTATTTATTTATTTATCACATTTATACCCCACATTTTCCCAGGCTCAATGTGGCTTACAATAGACCGAAAAGGCTATCGCCAGTCCAGTAGTTATACAGATACAATAGATTGTGGTAGTCAGAGTGGATAGAAAGAACAGGGTATAAAGGGAAAAAGGGTAAAGGTAAGAGAGTCCAAAATGGTCCATTTATATGCTGCTTTGAAGGACTTTGGGTATTATGTTGGAGCCTGGGGGTAGGCCTTCCGGAATAGGCTGGTCTTGAGTAATTTCCTAAAGTTGAGTTGGTTTTCAGTAATTTTGACAGCTTTTGGCAGTGCATTCCATAATTGGGTGCTGATAAAGGAAAAGGATGAAGTGTTAGTGGATTTATATTTGAGGCCGTTACAGGTAGGATAATGGAGATTTAGGAATGAACGGGATGTATTCCTGGCTGGAAGATTGATTAGGGTGTTCATGTATCCTGGTGCTTCTCCATAAAGAATTTTGTGGACTAGGGTGCAGATTTTAAAGTTAATTCGTTCCTTTATTGGGAGCCAGTGCAATTTCTCTCGAAGGGGCTTGAAACTTTCAAATTTGGATTTACTAAAGATTAGTCTTGCTGCTGTGTTTTGGGCAGTCTGAAGTTTCTTTACAAGTTGTTCTCTGCATCCTGTGTATATTCCATTACAGTAGTCTAGGCAGTGGTGTGCTGCTAAATTTTTAACAACAGGCTCTCTCCCCGGTCGACCTCTGCGCCCCCCCCCCCCCCCCCCCCCCCCCCCCCAAATTGCATAGCTGACTATACTCTCTCCAGGAAAAACAAAATGTAAATGCTCCCAGGTTCCTAATACATGTTTAATGTGGGATAAAATGCCATAAATAGATTTATTTGTTACATTTATACCCCGCATTTTCCCACCTATTTGCAGGCTCAATATGGCTTACAAGTAACCATAATGGCATTTGCCGTTACGATTGATAACAAATACAAGATTGTGTTGTGGTCAGATGACGTAGATGTGATTCAGGCGTCATTGGGTTGAGGGGAATGATGATAGTAACTTTTTAGTAAGTCTGAACGTTGAGCCGCTGATTCTCATAACATGTCTGTTTTAGAAGCCCTTTATCAGGAGAAAAAAAATCACTGCACCAATATAACAGGGTTAGGGTGTCCCTATAACCAGCCCCTCCAAATGACACATTGATTACGATTTATAACAAATTACTATTCTACCTATAAAAAGTTATTCCCTTATTATACTTCATCTGTATACATCCGTATGCACAAGCTGGCATGTTTGAAAATGTAACTTTTTTTTTTTTACAGTATCCTCCCCACGGTCTCCACCCGCCCACCTATTCCAGACCTCCTCCCTGCTCCCCCGAACCATAGGGTCCCAGCACATACCTGAAGACAGCCATCCTGGTTAGTGGATTCTTCAGGGCAGGAAAGATCCCCAGTCTTTCCTGACGCTGCCAGCGCTGACCATCCTCCTACCACATCTTCTTTAAAATGGCTGCCGAGACTTACAAAAGCTGGAAGTCTTGGCAGCTATTTTTAAAGAGCGATGCGGCTGCAGGAGGGTCAGCGCCGGCAGTGGGCAGGAAAGACTGGGGATCTTTCCTGCCCCGAAGAATCCACTAGACTAGACCACCAGCGTGGCTGAAGGTTTGCTTGCAGTTTTCAGTGAATGGCAATGATAGCTGCGCAGGGGAGTGGAAACAGAGATTAAGCAAATTGGCTTCCTTGTTCACAGTGGACTGATAAGACTCACTTCCACTCCTGTCTATTAAACCTCCCTGCAGCAGCTCATAGGTTTGCTTGCAGTTTTGAGTGAATGAATGGCAATGGCTGCATGGGGGAGTGGAAACAGAGATTAAGCAAATTGGCTTCCTTGCAAAGTTGAAGTACCCCCAGTCGAGGACTGCCGGCGGGGAGGGGGGGGGGACACGGAGGGAGAGAGAAGGAGATGCAGGATTCACAGGGTGGGGGAAGAGAGGTTTGAGGGAGAGAGCAGATGCGGAGACGTACAGGAAAAGGACAAAGTTGAACAGATTAAAAGGAGGAGAGAGACAGAGATCAGATACTGGAATGCATAGGCGGGGCAGGGCAGGGGAGAGAGAATCAGGCACTCGGTGCAGCAGTGTTTGGAGGGGGCTCCCTCCACCATTCCACTTGTCCTTCCCCTCGCCTCAGGCAATCCCCAGCCCCTCATTATCTGACAAACTAATTACTGTTATGTTCTTACCTCTAAGAGACATCAGGTACTGCACTTTTGCAGCAAGATCTCTCAACCTCTCAGATGCGGGGAGGTTGCAGGAGGCAGGTGAAAAAATCTATTTGATTCAGACAGTCCTGCTGCCGCTGGTAATTGCTATCAGCAGCAGTATCAGGAGGACAGCAGCTGGTCAGCTAAGTTGTCAGTTGGACCAGGGGCTGCTGTGATCACGAGCGCTGCAGCTTTGAGGTGAAGCGAGCACACTGAACTTCCTGCCTGCAGTGTATGTGCAGCACGAGGAAGGGTTGCCAGCCACACACCACGCATGCACAGCCTCGCTCTCCCTCTGGCTGCAATTTGTGGGAAAAAAAAACTGTTCCGGCTGATAGCACAAGAACCAGCTCGTAAAGAATTTGTGGAAAAAAAACCTCCCACCCAACAGCACAACAACCGGCTCGCAAAATTGCTCAAAAATTAACAACCGGCTCTGCAGAGACGGTTCCAGCACACCACTGAGTCAAGGTGACTTAATACCATTGATTGAACTAGCTATCGAAATACTTCTCTAGGGAAGAAAGATTTTATCCGCTTGAGTTTCCACAATGAAAAGAACATTTTCTTTGCAGTGGAATTAGTTTGGCTGACTAGCGATAGGTTGCGATCGATAATTACACCAAATATTTTTAGACTCTCAGAGATAGGAAGGGTGAGGTTTGGAGTTATTAAAGTTGAAGGTTTGAACTTATTATGTAAAGATGAAAGAATAAGGCAGCGCATTTTCTCATTATTCAGCTTCATTTGAAAAGTATTAGCCCATTTGTTCATGATGTACAGTCCAAGATTGATTTCTTTGGAGATTTCAAACAAGTCATTTCTAAAGGGGATGTAGATTGTGACGTCATCGGCATAGATAAATGGGTTGAGGCCATGATTGTATAAGGATTTAGCCAAAGAGATCAACATTATATTGAAGAGTGTAGGGGATAAAGGGGAGCATTGAGGAACTCCACAATCAGTTTCCATGGCAGTGTTAGGGTTGAATTAAATTTTACTTGGTAGGTCCTGGAGGTAAGAAAACCCTTTATCCATCTAAATACATTTCCCCCTATTCCGAAGTAATCGAGAGGGGATATCCTGACACCAAGGAGTAGGGAATGGGGACACAAAGGGCAGTTTTGAGGGGAAGGGATGGGCTGTTTGTGCAGCACTGCGTACACCTTGTAGCGCTATAGAAATGCTAAATAGTAGTAGTAGTAGTAGTAGTAGGCTGTAGGGAGAGCAAAAAGGGATGATGCTGGATAGGGGAGAGAGGGGGAGATGTAGGAACATGTGAGGAAGGGGAGAAAGAAGAAAATGGCGGAATATATTAGGTTGGAAGAGGTGAGATGCTGAGAGCCTCACTGGACTGGCACTTGAACATCTGAAATGTTTGCTGATCGGGCAGGCACTGCCATGATCTCCCTGCTGGTGACATCATTTGGGGGCTTGGAGCCCAACAAGAACCTGGCCTTACCACAGAACGCAGCCCGTAGATGTGAGCCTGTGGTGCGTGGCCGAAGGGGTGTGACCAAAGGGGCAGAACATGCTATGTTCCATTGCTAACAGAGTCTGGGTTTTCTATTTGACTTTATGTCTACATATTTGTTTCTTTCAGTCTGTTATTTTTACTAGGTGATGATGATGTTATATGTTTTCCATATGTCCCTGAGGTGACTTATGTAGCAGTTTAGCTTGTCCTCTTTCTAGAGTATACATATTCAAGTCTCTTCTCATATGTCTTTTAGAACAAGCCCATATCATTTTTGTCACAATCCTCTGAACTGCCTCAAGTCTTAAGTCTTTTGATGTCCCGGATGGATAAGTAGTGATATTCAGCTGCAATCCATATAGCTATGTGGATGCATTTAGGCCAGCCAAAAGGCTGTGCTAACTTATAGCAAGTAGCTATGTTGATAGCAGTTGAACATCTCCACTCTGCAGAGCCAGCAGCAGTCACTGCTGTTCACAAATAGGTAGGGCTGGTAGATTTTAAGTTCTTGGACTTGGTGCTGGTATGGCATAGTAAGCTTTAGAATGTCCATATGCAGGGCTTTGTCTTACTTCACCAGTGTCTAGCAGTAGAGAGAGAAGGAGAGTGTGCAGAAAAAAGCAAGTTGAGAGGGAAGGGGGAAGAAGAG
Organism: Microcaecilia unicolor; assembly: GCF_901765095.1. NCBI lineage: Eukaryota > Metazoa > Chordata > Amphibia > Gymnophiona > Siphonopidae > Microcaecilia > Microcaecilia unicolor. Next base: position 235,370,012 of record NC_044036.1, read on the forward strand.
AGATGAGAGGGAAAGAAAAATAGCTGAGATAAAAGGGGGAGGAAAGATGTGGAAAGGCCAAGAATAGAAAGAAGGAAAGAGGACAAGGGTGATGTGGAGGAGAGAAGCAAGAAGGGAGGGGTGGAGAAAGAAGTGAAGGATAACGAAATTATGGAGAGGTGGGGAGGAAGAATATGCGTGAATAAACATGTGGATAAAGGTGAATCAGTTGATTTGGAGGGGCATAATCGAACGCGAACGCCCATTTGTAAAAACGTCCATCTCCGAGAACGGGTCCGTGAAGGGGCGGGCCGAATCGTATTTTCGAAAAAGATAGACGTTTATCTTTAGGTTCGAAAATACGGTTTGTGCCGGGCAAATGCATAAGATTTGGGCGTTTTTTGAGCTAGGCGTTTTCGTTTTTCAGCGATAATCGAAACCAAAGCGCTCCAGCTCAAAAATAAACAAATCCAAGGCATTTGGTCGTGGGAGGGGCCAGCATTGGTAGTGTACTGGTCCCCCTGAGATGCCTTTATACCAGCCTCAAATATCATCCCAAGCTCCATGACAGCAGTATGCAGGTCCCCCGAGCAAATTTAGTTTAGTTGGTGCTGCCCGAACCCATGCAGAGAGCCACAATCGGAAGAAAAAAAAACATGCAAGTGCAGTTGGGGACGTCCAAATTAAAAAATAGTAGAAGAGAGATTTGAATCAGCCACCTTCTGATTCCTAGGCCAATGCTCTAAGCACTGCACCACATGAATCAGTTGTTTAGATGTCCTTCCCTTTCCATTAAGTCCCTCCAAGTTTCTGTCAGCCAATCACAGCTGTTTAGCTGACATGATGTCAGCTAAAGGAGCTGTGATTGGCTGACAGAAACTTAGAGGGACTTAATGGAAAGGGAAGGACATCTAAAAAACTGATTCATGTGGTGCAGTGCTTAGAGCATTGGCCTGGGAATCAGAAGGTGGCTGATTCAAATCTCTCTTCTACTATTTTTTAATTTGGACGTCCCCAACTGCACTTGCATGTTTTTTTTTTCTTCCAATTTTTGCTCTCTGCATGGGTCCGGCCAGCACCAACTAAACTAAATTTGCTCGGGGGACCTGCATACTGCTGTCATGGAGCTAGGGATGATATTTGAGGCTGGCATAGAGGCTGGAAAAAAAAGTGTTTAAAGTTCGGGTTTTTTTGGTGGGAGAGGGTTAGTGACCACTGGGGGAGTCAGGGGAGGTCATCCCCGATTCCCTCCGTTGGTCATCTGGTCATTTAGGGCACTTTTTTGGGACCTGTTCGTGAAAAAACAGGGTCCAGAAAAAGTGTCCTAAATTCTGGCTAAAAACGCCTTTATTTTTTCGATTATCGGCCGAGCGCGCCCATCTCTCCTCAGTCAATAACCACGCCCCAGTCCCACCTTTACCATGCCTCCAACATGCCCCCGTCAACTTTATGCGTTCCCGTGACGGAGTGCAGTTGGAAACGCCCAAAATCGGCTTTCGATTATACCGATTTGGGCACCTACAAGAGAAAGACATCCATCTCCCGATTTAGGTCGCAATTTGGGCGTTTTTCTCTTTCGAAAATAAGCTGGATAGTGTATCTAGATTTTCAGACAGCTTGTGATAAAGTTCCACATGAGAGACTTCTGGGAAAATTAAAGAGTCATGGGACAGGATGCAAGGTTCTGGTGTGGATTAGGAATTAGTTATTGGACAGAAAACAGAAGGTAGTGTTAAATGGTCATTTCTCTCAATGGAGGAGGGCGAACAGTGGAGTGCTGCAGGGATCAGTACTGGGACTGGTGCTAGTTAACATATTTATAAATGATATGGAAATCAGAATGACAAGTGAGGTGATCAAATTTGAAGATGATACAAAATTATTCATGGTTGTTAAAACACGTGTGGACTGTGAAATATTGCAGGAAGACCTTAGGAAATTGGCAGACTGGGCATCCAAATGGCAGACATAGGATTGAGGGGTGCTAAAAAAATTTTTTTAACAGATGGTGCATTCCCCCTCCCCCTCTCCCCATCCCTCCCCTCCTCACCCCCTCCCTCCCCCTTCCTCGCCTCCCCCCTCCTCCGAGTTTCAGGCCCCCCTCTCCCACTCCTCCGAGTTCCAGGCTCCCCCTCCCTCCCTCCAAGTTCCAGGCCCCCCTTACTCTCCTCCGAGTTCCAGGCCCTCCTCCCCCTCCTCCGAGTTCCAGGCCCTCCTCCCCCTCCTCCGAGTTCCAAGCCTCCTTCCCTCTCTTCTGAGTTCCAGGCTTCCCTCTCCTCTGAGCGCCAGTCCCAACCCCAGCCCGACCTCTTCTCCCACAATAGTCCTCCGCCCTCGCCTTCCTGCGTGCTGCCCAGAATTTAAAACTCATCTTACCTCGGGGTCCCGGTGGCAGCAGTGAAAGGCGAGCAGGCTCGGCGCTCAGGTCCTGCCCTTGTGGAAACAGGAAATGAGGGCAGGACCAGAGTTGAGAGAGAAGGGAAGGCTGAAGCGCCGAGCCTGCTTGCCTTTCACTGCTGCCGCCGGGACCCCAAGGTAAGATGAATTTTAAATTCTGGCAGCATGCAGGAAGGCAAGGGCGGAGGACTGTTGTGGGAGAAGAGGGCAGGTCGGGCTGGCTGGAAAGGGAACTTCCAGCGGGTCAAAATATTGGGGGTGCTCGAGCACTCACAGCACCCATGGAGTTGGCGCCTAAGATGGCAGATGAAATTTAATATGGACAAATGCAAGGTGATGCACATTGGAAAGAATAATCCAAATCATAGTTAACTGAAGCTAGGGTCCACCTTGGGGGTCAGCACTCAAGAAATCAAGAAAATATCTGGGTGTCATAGATAATATGCTGAAATCTTCTGCTCAGTGTGTGACATTGGCCAAAAAAGCAAACAGGATGCTAGGAATTATTAGGAAAGGGATAGTGAATAAGACCAAAAATATTATAATCACTCCAAAAATATTGTATCACTCCATGGTGTGTCTGTACCTTGAGTATTGCATTCAGTTCTGGCCGCTGTATCTCAAAAAAGATATAGCGGAATTAGAAAAGGTTCAAAGAGCGACCAAAATGGCGGGTCCTCTTAAAGATTTGTTTAATAAATCCTTGGAGATGGGACAGGTTCCGAGGGATTGGAGAACGGCGGAGGTGGTCCCTCTTCACAAAAGTGGTGATAGGGAGGAAGCTGGAAACTACAGGCCGGTAAGCCTCACTTCGGTTATTGGAAAAGTAATGGAAGCCATGCTGAAGGAAAGGATAGTGAATTTCCTGGAAGCCAATAAGTTGCAAGATCCGAGACAACATGGTTTCACCAAAGGGAAATCGTGCCAAACGAATCTCATTGAATTCTTTGACTGGGTGACAGGAGAATTAAATCAAGGACGTGCTATGGACGTCATCTACTTAGATTTCAGCAAGGCTTTTGACACAGTTCCTCACAGGAGGCTCTTGAATAAACTAGAAGGGCTGAAGATAGGACCCGAAGTGGTGAACTGGATTAGGAACTGGTTGACGGGCAGACGCCAGAGGGTGGTGGTAAATGGAGTTCGCTCGGAGGAGGGAAAGGTGAGTAGTGGAGTGCCTCAGGGATCGGTGCTGGGGCCGATTCTGTTCAATATATTTGTAAGTGACATTGCCGAAGGGTTACAAGGTAAAGTTTGCCTTTTTACAGATGACACCAAGATTTGCAACAGAGTGGACACCCCGGAGGGAGTGGAAAACATGAAAAAAGATCTGAAGAAGCTGGAAGAATGGTCTAACATTTGGCAATTAAAATTAAATGTGAAGAAATGCAAAGTGATGCACTTAGGGAGTAGAAATCCAAGGGAGGCATATGTGTTAGGTGGGGAGAGCCTGATAGACACGGACGGGGAGAGGGATCTTGGGGTGATAGTATCTGAGGACCTAAAGGCGATGAAACAGTGCGACAAGGCGGTGGCCGTAGCGAGAAGGTTGCTAGGCTGTATAGAGAGAGGTGTGACCAGCAGAAGAAAGGAGGTTTTAATGCCCCTGTATAAGACGTTGGTGAGGCCCCCACCTGGAGTATTGTGTTCAGTTTTGGAGGCCGTACCTTGCGAAGGATGTTAAAAAAATGGAAGCGGTGCAAAGAAAAGCTACGAGGATAAACATAGTAACATAGTAGGTGACGGCAGAAAAAGACCTTCATGGTCCATCCAGTCTGCCCAAGACAAACTCATATGTGTATACCTTACCTTGAATTTGTACCTGTCCTTTTCAGGGCACAGACCATATAAGTCTGCCCAGCAGTATTTCCCGCCTCCCAACCACCAGTCCCGCCTCCCATCACCGGCTCTGGTACAGACCTTATAAGTCTGCCCTCCCCTATCCTCGCCTCCCAACCACCACCCCCTCTTCCCCCCAACTGCTCCGCCACCCAATTTCAGCTAAGCTTCTGAGGATCCATTCCTTCTGCACACATGGGCCGACGAACTATGCGAGGGATGGTATGGGAGTTGCGTTCCAAGACGTATGAAGAGAGACTTGCTGACCTGAACATGTATACTCTGGAGGAAAGGAGGAACAGGGGTGATATGATACAGACGTTCAAATATTTGAAAGGTATTAATCCACAAACGAATCTTTTCCGGAGATGGGAAGACGATAGAACGAGAGGACATGAAATGAGATTGAAGGGGGGCAGACTCAGGAAAGATGTCAGGAAGTATTTCTTCACAGAGAGGGTGGTGAATGCTTGGAATGCCCTCCCGCGGGAGGTGGTGGAGATGAAAACGGTAACGGAATTCAAACATGCGTGGGATAGGCATAAAGGAATCCTGTGCAGAAGGAATGGATCCACAGAAGCTTAGCTGAAATTGGGTGGCGGGGGGAAGAGGGGTTGGTGATTGAGAAGCTAGGATAGGGGAGGGCAGACTTATACGGGGTCTGTGCCAGAGCCGGTGATGGGAGGCGGGACTGGTGGTTGGGAGGCGGGAAATACTGCTGGACAGACTTATACGGTCTGTGCCCTGAAAAAGACAGGTACAAATCAAGGTAAGGTATACACATATGAGTTTATCGTGGGCAGACTAGATGGACCGTGCAGGTCTTTTTCTGCCGTCATCTACTATGTTACTATAAAGGGGATGGAACTCCTCTTGTATGAGGCAAGACTAAAGGGGTTAGGGCTCTTCAGCTAGGAAAAGAGACAGATGAGGGGAAATATGATTGAGGTCTACAAAATCCTGAGTGGTGTAGAACGAGTAGAACTAAATCGATTTTTTACTCATTCCAAAAGTACAAAGACTAGGGGACACTGAAGGAAGTTAGATGAAAATACTTTTAAAACAAATAGGAGGAAATATTTTTTTTACTCAAAGAATAGTTAAGTTCTGGAACTCTTTGCCAGAGGATGTAGAACAGCGGTTAGTGTATCTGGGTTTAAAAAAGGTTTGGACAAATTCTAGAGGAAAAGTCCATAGTCTGCTATTGAGACAGACATGGGAAGCAACTGCTTGCCTTGGGATTTGTAGTGTGGAGTGTTGCCACGATTTGGGTTTCTGCCAGTTACTTGTGACCTGGCTTGGCCACTATTTGGAAAACAGGATACTGGACTTGATGGACCATTGATCTGACCCAGTATGGCTACTCTTATGTTCTTATGAAAGGTGAAGAACAAGGGGAGTGACCAGGAGGGGGAGAGGCACAAGGAAGAATATAGGCAGATAAAGGGAAACACAAGGAAAAGGTGAAAACAAAAAAAAATGGAGGGGAGAGAGTAAGCTAATCAATGCTCAACATAAGGGAAGGGGAGAAAAATCTCACTCTAATCTGACCTCTCTAACCCTTCTCCCCATCAACTGTATGATTTTTACCACTCCATCCCACAAGGATACACAGCACCTGTAATCATAGCCTATGCTTTGAATGAGATATTGTATACATATAGCTAATCTCTCTCTCCCTGTCAATTTGTGGCAAAGACTATAAATGTCTGCCCAGCACTGGTTCTATTTCCTAAGTACTGGAGTTGCTATTGAAGCCCACTCCAGTCTTGATCTTGATCTGGATTGGACCTGACTATTCCTTGCTCTGCTGCCTGCCCTAACCTTGGATCAGATCTGACTATTCTCTGCTCTGCTGCCTGCCTTGACCTTGGATTGGACCTGACTATTCTCTGCTGCCTGCCCTGACCTTGGATTGGATCTGACTATTCTCTGCTCTGCTGCCTGCTCTGACCTTGGATTGGGCCTGACTATTCTCTGCTCTGCTGCCTGCCCTGACCTTTATTGGACCTGACTATTCTCTGCTCTGCTGCCTGCTCCGACCTTGAATTGGATCTGCCCTTCCCTGTTCTCCTTGCCTCTGCCTGTCACGGCCGGCGGCCACGACCCCGTTCGTTCCGGAAGTCATGGTGGCCCACCTGCACCTGGGGCTCAACTCCTGGGGAACGGTGGTCGCTCCCAGGTGAAGCTGGGGTTGTTCGGCTGCCCGACCGAGTGCGGCGTTACTCTTCTGTCCACCATGCTCTGTCGGGGCACACGGGCTCACTCTCGCAGTTGTAACAGAGTGGGCCAATATGTGGCGGCATCTGTACAAAATAAAAAAAGAAGGCGTGGTGATACTTTTTCAGAAGGAGGTGGCCACTCAGGTTGAAATGTGATGCAACTCAAGGAGGGAGGGAGCATGGTTGCCTGTAAAGTTACTTCAGTAGTCAACAATTGTTGTTTTGTAATATTTATGCTCCTAACACAGATGATAGATGGATGTCCTGTTAAGCGTAGGTGGTATGCCCCAGATACTGGGAGGTGAATACAGTTTAGTTTGGGATCCAGAGATAGATAAGTCATATAACCCCTGTTGAGAGACACACTATATCTGATTGATATCTGGGGAGTACTGCATCCTAGTGATAAAGGTTATACCCACCTATTACATGCACATTCCACCAAGGTCTGCATAGATTACATTCTTGTCTCCAGATGGTGGATGTTCCAAATGATGCGTGTGGAAATAGGTCCATATGAAATTTCAAATCATGACCTGATATGGGTGGAATGGACAGACACAGCAATTATGAGAGGACATGTTACACAGAAGTTCCCTTTAAATTTATACACTGATGAGAAATTCAGTATGCATCTACTCAACAGCTGGCAGAACTATAGGAATTGTAATCACCTCCATGAGGACGACCCTGTCCTGTATTGCTGGGCTCGATGGACCCTTGGTCTTTTCCCAGTTTGGCATTACTTATGTACTTATAAGTACATTAGTACATAAGTAATGCCATACTGGGAAAAGACCAAAGGTCCATCGAGCCCAGCATCCTGTCCCCAACAGCGGCCAATCCAGCTCAAGGGCACCTGGCAAGCTACCCAAACGTACAATTTAAAACAAATAGGAGAAAATTTTTCTTCACCCAACGCATAATTAAACTCTGGAATTTGTTGCTGGAGAACGTGGTGAAGGCGGTTAGCTTAGCAGAGTTTAAAAAGGGGTTAGACGGTTTCCTAAAGGACAAGTCCATAAACCACTACTAAATGGACTTGGGAAAAATCCACAATTCCAGGAATAACATGTATAGAATGTTTGTATGTTTGGGAAGCTTGCCAGGTGCCCTTGGCCTGGATTGGCCGCTATCATGGACAGGATGCTGGGCTCGATGGACCTTTGGCCTTTTCCCAGTGTGGCATTACTTATGTACTTATGTACAAACATTTTATACAAGTTACTCCTGAAATTGTGGATTTTTCCCCAAGTCCATTTAGTAGCTGTCTATGGACGTCCTTTAGGAAACCGTCCAACCCCTTTTTAAACTCTGCCAAGTTAACCGCCTTCACTACGTTCTCCAGCAACGAATTCCAGAGTTTAATTATGCATTGGGTGAAGAAAGATTTTCTCCTATTTGTTCTAAATTTACTACACTGTAGTTTCATCACATGCCCCCTAGTCCTAGTATTTTTGGAAAGTGTGAACAGACGCTTCACATCCACCTGTTCCACTCCATTCATTATTTTATATACCTCTATCATGTCTCCTCTCAGCCGTCTCTTCTCCTAGCCTCCTTAGTCTTTCTTCATAGGGAAGTCTTCCCATCCCCGCTATTCGCGGCACCATTTCCAGTTCTACTATATCTTTCTTGAGATGCGGCATTGGGAGGCAGCAAAGGCTGTGTTACGAGGGGAAATTATAAGCTATGCAAGTCATCACAGCAAGGCAACTGATAAAGAAATTACATGCCTGGAATGACAGCTTCAGGCAGTTGGTGGCATTTTGGTCTCTCCCACTCTAGAATAGATAAGGAATAACTGTTGGCTATTCAAATTGCATTAAATGAATTATTACATCAGTGGGCAAAGAACCTCTTCAATACTATAAATATCAACTGTATAAACATGGAAATAAGGGGTGGGGGGAGTTATTGGCATGCTTGGTCTCTACCTGGGAAGAGCCAAAAAAGATAATAGAAACAGAGAAAAATGTAGGCAGATAAAGACCATAAGGTCTATCCAGTCTTTTCATCCATGCCATCTATTCTCCCTATGACTCCCTTAGAGATCCTATGGATTTGTCCCAACCTCTGTTGAATTCAGACACTGTTTTCATCTCTACCACTTCCACCGGGAGGCCGTTCCACAAATTCTCCACCCTTTCTGTGAAGAAGTATTTCCTCAGGTTATTACTGAGTCTATCCCCTTCCACTTTCATCCTATGCCCCCTCGTTTCACAGCTTCCTTTCAATTGAAAGAGACTCGCCTCCTGTGCATTTATGCCACATCAGTATTTAAATGTCTCTACTATATCATTCTTTTCCTGTCATTCTTCCAAAATATACATATTGAGATCTTTACATCTGTCCCCATATGCTTTATGATGAAGATCATTGACCATTTTAGTAGCCGCCCTCTGGACCAACTCCATCCTGTTTGTCTTTTTGAAGGTACAGTCTCCAGAATTGCACACAATATTCTAAATGAGGTCTTACCAGAGTCTTATACAGGGGCATCGTCATTTCCACTTTCCTACTGGTCATTCCTCTCCCTATGCACTTGTGCATCCTTCTAGCTTTCACCATCACCTTTTCTACCTGTTTGGCCACCTCACGATCATCACATACGATCATACCCAAGTTCTTCTCCTCTTTTATCCACAAAAGTTCTTCATTCCTCAAACTGTACTGTTCCCTCTGGTTTTTGCAGCCCAAATGCATGACCCTACATTTTTTAGCATTAAATCTAAGCTGCCAAATTCCAGATCATTCCTCTAGCTTTGCTAAATCCTTCCTCATGTTATTCACACCATCAGTGGTGTCTACCCTGTTGCAGATTTTGTATCATCCACAAAGAGGCAAACCTTACCAGACAGTCCTTCAGCAATATCGCTTACAAAAATGTTAAAAAGAATCATCCCAATACCTAAACCTTGTGGCACACCACTGGTAACATCCATTTCCTTAGAATGAGCTCCATTTACCACTACCCTCTGTCGCCTTCCACTCAACCAGTTTCTAACCCAGTCATTCACTTTAGGGTCCATATTGAGGGCACTCAATTTATTTATTAATCATTTATGTGGAAATGTTTCAAAGGTTTTGCTAACATCTAAATACATATCTAGTGCTCTCCCTCGATCCCACTCTCTGGTCACCCAGTCAATGAAATTAATCAGATTTGTCTGAAAAGACCTGCCTCTAGTGGAACCATGTTGCCTCGAGTCCTGTAATCCATTCGATTCCAGAAACTGTTCTATTATTTGTTTCTATTAATTTACTTACCATAGAAGTCAGACTTAAGTACATAAGTATTGCCATACTGGGAAAGACCAAAGGTCCATCAAGCCCAGCATCCTGTTTCCAACATTGGCCAATCCAGGTCACAAATACCTGGCAAGATCCCAAAAAAGTACAAAACCTTTTATACTGCTTATCCCAGAAATAGTGGATTTCCCCCAAGTCCGTTTAATAATGGTCTAGGGAATTTTCCTTTAGGAAGCCGTCCAAACCTTTTTTAAACTCCGCTAAGCTAACCGCCTTTACCACATTCTCTGACAACGAATTCCAGAGTTTAATTACAAGTTGAGTGAAGAAACATTTAAAATTTATTATATTGTGGATTCATTGCATGCCCCCTAGTCCTAGTATTTTTGGAAAGCATAAACAGACGCTTCACATCTACCCGTTCAACTCCACTCACTATTTATAGACCTCTATCATATCTCCCCTTAGCCGCCTTTTCTCCAAGCTGAGGAGCCCTAGCTGCTTTAGCCTTTCCTCATAGGGAAGTTGTCCAATCCCCTTTATCATTTTTGTCGCCCTTCTCTGCACCTTTTCTAATTCCACTATATCTTTTCTGAGATGCGGCGACCAGAATTGAACACAATATTTGAGGTGCGGTCGCACCTTGGAGCGATATAAAAGGCATTATAACATCCTCATTTTTGTTTGCCATTCCTTTCCTAATAATACCTAACATTCTATTTGCTTTCTTAGCCACAGCAGCACACTGAGCAGAAGGTTTCAGTGTATCATCAACGACGACACCTAGATCCCTTTCTTGGTCTGTGACTCCTAACGTGGAACCTTGCATGACGTAGCTATAATTCGGGTTCCTCTTTCCCACATGCATCATTTTGCACTTGCTCACATTAAACATCATCTGCCATTTAGACGCCCAGTCTCCCAGTCTCATAAGGTCCTCTTGTAATTTTTCACAATCCTCCCGCGATTTAACGACTTTGAATAACTTTCTGTTATCAGCAAATTTAATTATCTCACTAGTTACTCCCATCTCTAGGTCATTTATAAATATGTTAAAAGCAGCGGTCCCAGCACTGACCCCTGAGGAACCCCACTAACTACCCTTCTCCATTGAGAATACTGACCATTTAACCCTACTCTCTGTTTTCTATCTTTTAACCAGTTTTTAATCCACAATAGAACCCTACCTCCTATCCCATGACTCTCCAATTTCCTCTGGAGTCTTTCATGAGGTACTTTGTCAAACACCTTCTGAAAATCCAGATACACAATATCAACCTGCACAATATTGATACACAATATCCCACTCATGAGCCTGCCATGAGTGGGAAAGTGCGGGGTATAAATGTAACAAAAAAAAACCGGCTCACCTTCCTTAGCGTCCCTCCGGACCGGACCAGGATTGGACTGATGGGTTGTGCTCGCCTACCAGCAGGTGGAGACTGAGAAAAAAACTCTGACTCTAGAGAGCCAATAGGAGCCCTGGCCATGTGACCTTAGCCTCAGTATTTTCTCAGTCTCCCAGCAGGTAGGAAGTGAGCCCATTAGTCTCTCTCCTTTTCTCTTTAGATATTACAGATATTTGTGATATTTCTTCTGTGCCTGGAATCTTATTTAGAGGCTTGACAGGGTTTCCTTTCTCTTCTTTCTTTGACAGCCTCAGGGGTGTTAAACTCGGGTGTCTCGAGTCCACCCCCCTTCCTCCCCATCTCCCTGGCTTAGCAGGGAAGGGCCGTCCCTTTCTCTGGAAAGGTGTACCGTCTTTGGGAGAGGCAGCCACTTTTAACAGGTAGCTGCTTTAAAAGAATTAAATCAAATAAAAGGAAATTCAAAGAAGCAGCCTTTCTTTCCCCAGACTTCTAACGAGCAGGCATCTCCAGTGTTTTATTATGATTGAGGGGTTATAAAAAACAAAAAAAACAAACAGAAGAAAATACTTCAGTATCTGTGACTTTAAACAGCGATTTTTCTCATCAGATTTAATTTCCTCCATTTTCTTGCGTTTTGGCGGCGGCAGTTTAAACAAATGAAAAAAAAAAAAAAAAAAAGGTGCGAACCGCGTAAGCGCGGCCACCTGTTTTTTCCGATATGGCTTAAAAGTTCAAACAGCTGCTGTCGGTCAGCGTCGCGCAGTTCACGCAGCCGGAACGTGTAAATTTTGCTCTCCCTTCAAGGTTTCTTCGGGTCCGGTGCTGCCTCCAGTTTTTTCGGGACTTTTTTGCCGGCTGTTGTTTCTTCGCCGTTCCACTGGGCTCCGCTTGTTCGGAGGTGTCGGGCGCGCTGTCGATGATCGCCACAGGGCCAGTGGCGCGAACGGCGGCCATTTTGTTTCTCCCTCCATCTTATCAGTCGGGGATCTCTCTGCTGAAGGTAAGGCTGCAGTTCATAGAGCAGTTCGGCTCCAAGATGTGTACACTTTTGTATGTGCTGAACGGCGTATTCTAAAATGCTCTTCACATCAGCAGGCAATATTTGGTTGAAAGGGGGCTCCTTTCGTATATGGATATATAACAAGCTTTTCTTGTTTTAAATTTCTATGTATCACAGGGCTGTTAACACTAGTTTTTTCTGGTGCTCAGTCATTTTTCATTGCCTGGTGGAAAATCTACATCTTATCATAATATCATAATTCATTTCAAGCATTTTCCTCAATAGCTGTAGTATTATACAGTGTTTTAAGAACTTTATAAACTTTCTCTATAGGCATAGAGTAAATTTCTGTCTTTCTCATTCCCTGGTGAATAGGACTACATTGTCTAAGAGTCAATTGATTGGCACTTTGCAATTCTGACCATAATATCTTAGTTCCTTTCAAGCATTTTACTCCATGCCTATGATGTTATATAGTGTTTTAAGAACTTAACAGACAATCACTCTCAATGGCTGTAGTGTTATACAGTGTTTTCTTTTTCCGACTTTAAGAAGCCTTCTCTAGAGGCATACAGTATATTGTTCAGATGCCATGGGGATATATCAGCTCTTTCATATTCTCTGAGGGACAGTCCTATCTACCAAGCTCCCAGTCACTCAGCTGCCTTAGCAGGCATGCTTTATTCATGTCTTCCCTTCTTTTCCAACTGCCTTGAAGCCTCTCATATTTCATTTTAGCTTTCTTCTGGTTTTTACAGGACATATGGTCACTTAGAGAATAAAGTCATCCTTTCACTTAAAGATAGTGGACGGTCCTCAAACCATCTACTCGTGTTTGTCTCTACTCTATCAGTTCAGCATTGGCAGATTATATACATCCTGGTTTGGTCCAGTATGCCTATACATACCATCTGCTATCTCTTCCTCTTCCTTAGAGACCTGATGTTATATCAAGCTTTCTTGAATTCAGATACAGTCTTGTCTACACTGCCTTCACCAAGTGGCTGTGGCACAACTTCACTTTTTTCGTTACAGGTAATTTCCAAGTTTGTCCTTTTTCATTTTCATTCTATGCGCCTTCACTCCAGAGTGTTCTTTCAATTGGAAGGGGATTCACTCACTTCCTGTGTATTTATTATGCCTTAGGTACATAAGTATGGTTATGCTGGGTAAGGCCTAAAGTCCATCAAGTCCAGCATTCATATCTAATGGGCATAGGTACATAAGTTTTGCCATTCTGGGGAAGCTCAAATGTCCACCTTTCTACAGCCAGAACAGCATTAAAGGAAAAAAAAAAAAAAAAAAAAAACCTCTCACGAGAGTATCGAACAGAAATCTCTGCTCCAAAAGCAAGGCTTTGCAGTAATTCTGCAAACTAACGCATACAATATTTGCCATGGCTGTTCACCACTAGGAACACCAGGGACCCTGGGTCTAGGTTCGGTGTTTTAACCTGAAACAAGCTCAACATTCATATCTATTGGGTGTGAGTCTGGTACTACTACTACTACTACTTAACATTTCTAGAGCGCTACTAGGGTTACGCAGCGCTGTACAAATTAACAAAGAAGGACGTTCCCTGCTCAAAGGAGCTTACAATCTACATCTCAGTGAGGGAGGACGCATGACCGTGGTACGTGGATTAGTGGTATGTGGATTAGGGAGATCCAAGAAATTACAGGCCGGTGAATCAGACGTTCATAATGGGACAATTTTTTTCTGTCCGGAGCGTACTACCATAGCTGGTGGACTCCTATATTCAGAACTTTCTATATTCAGAACTTACCCAACTATGGAACGCCATAGAGATAGGGTTGGAGTTTGTAGCCCTATTTAACTGGTGTCCTTGGTCACCCTTCCTCTTCTCCTCAGGATCCAGAGAATGGCTAGTTTTTTGCTTATGCATTAACCGGTCATTTTCAGCAGTACTCTCTCTTCCGTTCTTTTATAGATCTAAGAGGATGTTCATTGCGCTCTTAGGGTCATTTCATTCTTACCTAGACGACTGCCTAATTGGAGAAAGTCTTATCAGCAGAGTTCTCAGGTCACGCACCGGGTGTTACATTTCTTACAGTCTCTAGGTTGGGTGGTGATTGTAGCCAGGCCTCTCATTTGATCTCTCATTTGATCTCTCATCAGATATCTCTGATTTTCTCTTTGTTTAGTCAGGTTGGCGCACAGTCTTTTGTCTCCTCTGCAAACATCCCAGTTTATATTTTTCTTGGTGACCTTGGGCCTTCGGCCATTTCCTCGCTCTATTCTGCAGAATGCAATTTTACTTTCTAATGCCCAAGAAGGAATTTTCCTTCATCCTATTGCGAATCTCAGGGTCATCAATCGCGCTATTTAAGTGTCATCTAGTTATCTCAAGAACCTTAGTTCTGTCATTGGGATGCTTCGTGCAGTACACTTTTTGGCAGAAGCTTGTTTGTATATATTTTTTTTCTGGGGGACCTCAGCAATTCATTTTACCTTCGGGTGAATTTTGTTTTCCCTACTGACAAACAAGGCGGAGAGAGCTATGTTGGTCCTTGCCATGGCAATGGGTTATGTCATCCGCCAAGGAGGAGTTAAGAGTATACTCTTGAGTTTGTACTCATTTTTTCTTAGTTGTGTCACCCTGCGTTTAGGTGAATGGACTCTCATTTTTTCAGCCTTACTTCCTCACTGTGACACTTCAGGGCTATCTCTTTTTGCCTTCAGGCTCACGAACATTTCTTGCTTCTTCCGTTCAGCAACAGTCTTGACGGAGACAGGGACAGATGCCAACATCCAGCAGGGGTTTTTCAACCTTCTTTATGCGTTTCTTCCATCATCTCACTAGGTGTTTACGCAGAACCAAGGCACCCTTCTACATCCGGACCCCCAGTCACTCAAACGTATGGCGTGGTTACTGGGTCTGCAACATCTTTGATATTTTCGCAGGAAGTACTTCAAGTTTTAATTGCTTCCAGACAGAAATCTACATTAAAGTCCTATGAATCAAAGTGGCGACGGTTCACTCTGTGGTACTCCTCTCGCCACTTCATTCTACAAACAGTATCCATTTTGCATGTTTTGGAATATCTTCTGCATCTTGCGAAATCTTGTCTGTCTTACTCATCCATTAGAGTTCATTTGGCAGCTCTATCAGTGATGCATGATACTGTTGACAACCGCACGCTTATGCTGCATCCACTGTCAAAGTGGTTTCTTAAAGGAGTCCTGCACCTGTACCTCCCGCTTCGTCCACCAGCTAGGTGAACTAGGTGAACAGACTCTTAAAGTTCTGTTTTCTAGTAGCCATAACTTTTTCTATAAAGTTTTCCTCTTCAAGCAGTGTTTCCCAGTAGCCATTGCAGCAAGTAGATCTATGTGTGGAATACTTCTACGGTTGGTAACTTCTTTTCGGTCTGCTGTAGTTTAAAGTTTTCACCTTTCCCAATCGGTTTTTTCTTATTGGTTTTGTCCTTCTAGCCAGTAGGCGTAAAAGTTTTTCATTGTTTCTAACCTGCTATATCGCGAAGGATCAAGGAAATGAGAATGTCTATTTCTCTTCTCGCTGAGAGGGCAGTTCCACAGCGTATTACAACATATTCCACAACTTCAGAAGCGGGCTCTATTCTTACTACGGCGATTTTTGGTGCTCTCGGTGCACATTGGTAAGTTGGCAACTTAGTCCTAGTTTCATTTTATTTTGCTCATTGGGACACACTACATGTTAGTTGTCGCCAGGTGGCCTATGCAGCATGAACATTTCTCTGCAGTTTTCATAGGGTCCCTCCCTTCAGATTACTGCTTTGGTACTTCCCATCAGTCCAATCCTGGTCCGGTCCGGAGGGACGCTAAGGAAGGAGAAATTAGATCTTACCTGCTAATTTGCTTTCCTTTAGTCCCTCCGGACCGGACCAGGCCCCTCCCATGTTCTCTCTACTCTTTAGCTTCTTTTATTAAGTAGGAAGTGTATTCAGTAGGAAGTGTATTCATTCCTTTATGATTCGTGGAACAATACTATATATATACAGAACTTTACGTGGTCTATACCACTTCTCTGGTGGTTGCTGGTGAGCTCAATTGCTGGAATCTATCTATAAAACCTTAAATACGCCATACCACTTCTCTGGTGAGAGTTGTGGCTGAGCTCAGTTGCTGGAATATCTATAAAACCTTAAATATGATTTACCACTTTTCTGGTGAGAGTTGCTGGTAAGCTCAGTTGATGGAATATATATAAAATCTTAAGTGGGCCATACCACTTCTCTGGTGAGAGTTGCTGGTGAGCTATAAGACAAGTGAGCCATACCACTTCTCTGGTGAGAGTTGCGGGTGAGCTATATTATACGTGAGCCATACCACTTCTCTGGGGAGAGTTGCTGGTGAGCTATATTACATGTGAGCCATATCACTTCTCTGGTGAGAGTTGCTGGTGAGCTATAGTACAAGTGAGCCATACCACTTCTCTAGTGAGAGTTGCTGGTGAGCTGTAATACATATCGGGCCATACCACTTCTCTGGTGAGAGTTGCTGGTGAGCTCTGATACTTGGCATTGCCGAGTGCTTTGTGGCTGCTAGGATTCCATACGGCACAGAAGGTCTTTCTTTCTTTCTTTCCTGCTTTGTTATTCAAATACTGAGGCTAAGGTCACATGGCCAGGGCTCCTATTGGCTCTCTAGAGTCAGAGTTTTTTCTCAGTCTCCACCTGCTGGTAGGCGAGCACAACCCATCAGTCCAATCCTGGTCCGGTCCGGAGGGACTAAAGGAAAGCAAATTAGCAGGTAAGATCTAATTTCTCCTTTATCCACATGTTTGTTCACCCCTTCAAAGAAATGTAGTAGATTTGTGAGGCAAGATTTCCCTTCACTAAATCCATGTAGTTCCCAACCTCTTCCTTCCGCGTTTGTGGAGAGGGACCACATCTGCTCTTCTCCAGTCCTCTAGGACGACTCCTGACTGATGATTCTGCTGCCTGTTTCCCTGTTTTTCAAGCCTCATTCCAGTGACTATCCAAGCCTCAGTCTGATGTCTCAGTATCTTAGCCTCACTCTGGTGCTTGGCTGTGTTCCTCAGTGTGTTCTAAGCCTCATTCCAGGGCACCAAAGGTTGTGACCTCATTAGTGAGGGCTTTTATAATGAACCTTGGGACTTTCATGCATTGCCTTTGCAACAAGCCAGTCTTGTTCCTGAAAGCCTTGGTCCTGGAATGCCTTGTTCCTGCAAGTCTTACTCCTGAACCTTGTTACTGAAAGCTTTATTCCAAAACCTTGTTCCTGAAAGCCTTACTCCTGAGAGTCATGCTCCTGTGATCCCTGTGTTCCTAAGGGTCTTGGTCCTGAAAGCCCTGCTCCTGCAAACCCTGTAATTTTATTTATTTATTTATTTATTACATTTGTATCCCACATTTTCCCACCTATTTGCGGGCTCAGTGTGGCTTACAATACATTATGAATTATGGAAATACAGTTTGTTACATTGCGATTATGGGTTACATTCTGAAGAGTTATGGAAGACAAAGTTAAGTCAATCATCTTTGGGGCATAGAAACTATGGGATGTGACATAGGGGGGATGATAGGGTGATCAAATAATAGCAAGAGAGCGTTAGGGTATTGCAATTTTATCTGTGGGTAGATTTTTGAGTGGGAGAGAATATGGGGAAAGAGAGTTTAGAAGAGAATGTCTTGATACATTTTGTTGGTGTGCATGGAATTCATGTGTTTTGATCCTTGCAGTAAGTTTTTTCAAAGAGATAGGTCTTCAATCGTTTACGGAAGTCGGTTAGTTCATAGATCGTTTTCAGGTTGCGTGGTAGTGTATTCATAAGTACATAAGTACATAAGTAGTGCCATACTGGGAAAGACCAAAGGTCCATCTAGCCCAGCATCCTGTCACCGACAGTGGCCAATCCAGGTCAAGGGCACCTGGCACGCTCCCCAAACGTAAAAACATTCCAGACAAGTTATACCAGAGTTGCGTGCTCATGTAGAAGAAGGTTGATGCATGTAGTACTTTGTACTTTATGCCTTTGCACTTAGGGAAGTGGAGGTTGAGGAAAGTTCGGGATGATCCTTTGGCGTTTCTGGGTGGCAGGTCTATTAAGTCAGACATGTATGCAGGGGCTTCACCGTGAATGATTTTGTGAACTAACGTGCATACTTTAAAGGTGATACGTTCCTTGAGTGGGAGCCATTGTAGTTTCTCACGTAAGGGTGTTGCACTTTCGTATTTTGGTTTTCCGAAGATGAGTCTGGCTGCTGTGTTCTGGGCTGTTTGAAGTTTTCTCAATATTTGTTCTTTGCAGCCTGCGTATAGTGAGTTGCAGTAATCCAGATGACTGAGTACGAGTGATTGTACTAGGTTGCGGAAGACAGATCTTGGAAAGAATGGTTTTATTCTTTTCAGTTTCCACATGGAGTGGAACATCTTTTTTGTTGTGTTGTTCGCGTGAGTCTCAAGTGTTAGGTGTCGATCAATTGTGACTCCAAGGATTTTTAAATTTTCTGATATTGGCAGGTTTAGTTTAGGTGTGTTGATAGCGGTAAATTTGGTCATGTTGTATTGGGAGGTTAGTATGAGGCATTGAGTTTTTTCTGCGTTCAGTTTTAGTCGGAATGCATCTGCCCAGGTGTTCATGATGTGTAGACTTTGGTTGATTTCGTTGGAGATTTCATTGATGTCTTGTTTAAAAGGAATATATATCGTTACATCATCGGCATATATGTAAGGGTTAAGGTTATGGTTTGATAGAAGTTTTGCCAGTGGGGTCATCAGTAGGTTGAAAATTGTTGGCGAGAGGGGGGATCCCTGCGGTACTCCGCACTCAGGTGTCCATGCGGCAGATATGATTGAATTTGATGTGACTTGGTATGAGCGTAAGGTTAAGAACCCCTTGAACCAATTTAGGACATTGCCTCCGATGCCAAAATATTCATAGGATTCCGTGGTAATAAGTTTATTTATTTATTTATTGCATTTGTATCCCACCTTATCCCACCTCTTTGCAGGCTCAAAGTGGCTTACAATGCATCATGAATTGTGGAAGAATGTTAGTTAATTAACATTTAGTATTGCAGGGTTTTGGTTAGCATGATAATAATAATAAGAATAATAGTGTACAAGCAGATATTAAGAGACAATTCTAAATACAGAATAATAGTGTACAAGCAGATATTAAGAGGCAATTCTAAATATAGATAGGCGATTTGTACATGTTCACATTGGTTGATCTTTGTGATAGGCTTTATTAAAGAGGTGGGTCTTCAGTAAAGAGCGGAAGTTCATTCTTTCATAGACCGATTTCAAGCTGTGCGGTAGTGCATTCCATTGCTGCGTGCTTAGGTAGATGAAGTCTGACACATGCATTAGTTTGTATTTCATTCCTTTGCACCTGGGGAAGTGCAGATCAAGGAATGTGCGGGATGATCTTTTGGTATTCCTAGGTGGTAAGTCGATCAGGTCTGACATGTAAGCTGGTGTTTCTCCATCGATAATTTTGTGAACTAATGAGCATACCTTGAAAGCGATACATTCCTTAAGTGGGAGCCAGTGTAGTTTTTCTCGTAAGGGCTTAGCACTTTCAAATTTTGGTTTGCCGAATATAAGTCTAGCTGCAGTGTTTTGGACTGTTTGGAGTTTCTTGATTATTTGTTCTTTGCATCCAGCATATAGTGCATTGCAATAGTCTAGATGACTGAGCACCATTGATTGTACCAGGTTGCGGAAAACACTCCTTGGGAAGAAAGGTCGTATTCTTTTAATTTCCACATTGAGTGGAACATCTTCTTGGTTGTGTTTTTCGCGTGATTCTCTAGTGTTAGGTGTCGGTCAATGGTCACTCCAAGAAATTTTAGGGTTTCTGAGACAGGAAGGTTTAGGGTTGGTGTATTAATGGCAGTGAATTCTTTCTTGTTATGTTGGGAGGTGAGTATTAAGCATTGGGTTTTTTCTGCGTTCAGTTTCAGCCGAAATGCGTCCGCCCAGGAATGCATGATATCAAGACTTTGGTTGATGCCATTGGAAATTTCTTTTAGGTCTTGTTTGAATGGGATGTAGATCGTTACGTCATCCGCATAAATGTATGGATTAAGGTTTTGATTTGATAGTAATTTTGCCAGGGGTATCATCATTAAATTGAATAGGGTCGGCGAGAGGGGGGATCCTTGTGGTACTCTGCATTCAGGTACCCATGCGGCTGAAATAGTCGAGTTAGATGTTACTTGGTATGATCTTGTGGTTAGGAATCCCTTGAACCAATTGAGGACGTTGCCTGCGATTCCAAGGTATTCAAGGATGTGTAATAAAATTCTGTGGTCAACCATGTCAAAAGCGCTTGACATATCGAATTGTAGAAGTAGTATGTTCTTACCAGATGCTATCGTTTGTTTGAATTTAGCCATGAGAGTTACTAATACTGTTTCGGTACTGTGGTTAGACTGAAATCCTGATTGGGAATCGTGAAGTATTGAAAATTTATCTAGATAGTTTGTAAGTTGCTTGGTCACCAACCCTTCCGTTAGTTTGGTTATTAAGGGAATAGATGCTACTGGTCTGTAATTAGTTAGTTCACTAGCATTTTTCTTTGCGTCTTTGGGTATGGGTGTGAGTAAGATGTTTCCTTTTTTCTTCAGGAAGTATCCATTTTGTAGCATGTAGTTCAGGTGTTTCGTTATGTCGTTTATGAATTGTTGAGGCGCAGATGTCATCAGGCTGTTTGGGCATATATCTAGTTTGCAGTGTGATTTGGCAAATCTTTTGAGCATTTGAGAGATGATGTTCTCCGATAATATCTCGAAGTTAGTCCAGGTTCTATCCGCTGGGTGAATACCAGGGACTGGGTCTAGGCAATTGAGGAGTTCCGCGTAATCAATGGTACTAGTAGGTATTTTAAGTCGCAGTTGTACTATTTTTCGTTGAAGTATCTAGCGAGATTGTCTGCATCAGGCGTGTCTTTGCTGTTGGTTGTGATTGGTGTGATATCTAATAGTTTATTCACAAGTTGGAAAAGTTTATGTGTGTCCTTGTAATTTGGTCCGATTATAGTTTTGTAATGTAGTCTTTTGGTTTGTCTTATGGTGTATTTGTATTTTCTTTGAAGTTGTTTCCAGGCATTAAGTGTGGTGTCATCTTTCTTTTTATTCCAAGCTCGTTCTAACCAGGGACGTAGCCAGACTTGCGTGGGAGGGGGGTCCACAGCTCGAGGGGAGGGGGCACATTTTAGCCCCCCCCCTGCCGCCCCCCCCCTCCCGCCACCATTGTCGCCCCCCCCCCCCCCGTCTCTGCCGACCCCCCTCCCGCCGCGAACCCGCCGCCGCCTACCTTCCGTTTTGCTGGCGGGGGACCCCACTCCCCGCCGGCCGATGTCCTCTCCCATAGAACGCAGCGGCACTGTCTGGCAGAGAAAAGTCTTCTTCCTTGCATGCTGACGTCCTGCACGTTGTACGTGCAGGATGTCAGCATGCAAGGAAGAAGACTTTTCTCTGCCAGTGCCGCTGCGTTCTACGGGAGAGGACGTCGGCTGGCGGGGAGTGGGGGCCCCCGCCGGCAAAACGGAAGGTAGGCGGCGGCGGGGGTGGGTTCGCCGGGAGGGGGGTCCCCACTGAAATCTACGGGGACCCAGGCCCCCTCAGGCCCCACGTAGCTACGCCACTGGTTCTAACCTTCTAACTTGTGTTTTGAGTTTTTTCAACTCTTCATTGAACCATGGTGTTGAGTTCTTTCTGTGTGAGATTCTAGTTTGGGTTGGAGCAATGTTGTCTAGTATAGATCTGCATCTGTCGTCCCATTCTAGGAGGAAATGGATTGTGTCTGTTTTTATTGTCCATTCGTTCTGGTAGATTTGTTGCCAAAATATTACCGGATCTATTTTTCCTCTCATTGTGGAGGTTTTCCGTTCTTGTTTTTTCGGTGGTCCTTTTGTTCGCCATTGGAGGGAGATATTTGCTTTATAGTGGTCCGACCATAGTACGGGTGTCCATTTAGTGTCTGTCAGTGTAAGGTTTGCATTGGGGTCAAAGTTGTGTGTGATGATGTCTAGAGTGTGTCCTTTTCTGTGGGTAGGTTGTGTGTGTGTCCTATGAAGGTCCCATAATTGTAGGAATTCTTCACATTCTCGGGTACTGGTTGAATTGAGGTCCTCAAGATGTAGATTGATATCTCCTAATATGATGAGGTTTGAGCTGGAGACACAAGTGTTCGCGATAAAGTCCATTAGGTATGTTTGGGATTCTTGCCTGTTACCTGGTGGTCTATAGAGCAAGACTGCGGTAAGGTGTTGCAGGTTTGAATGATTAATTCTTACCAAAGTGATTTCAAGTTGAGGTAGAATGGATTTGGTTATTGTTGTGATGATGAACTCGGATTTGTATATAATTGCTATTCCTCCTCCTCTTTTTCCATTTCTTGTCCAGTGGGTAATTTTGTATCCCGGTGGACATAGATCTAAGATTATAGGGTCTTTAAGGTCATGAATCCAGGTTTCAGTGATGAATAGGAGGTCTAGATTGTCTGTGGTCATCCAGTCTGTTATATTCCATGTTTTAGTTACCACTGATCTAGCATTTATGTACCCCATTTGGATTTGTCTGTAGGGTTCCGTTTGAGATTTGGTTGTGTTGATTCTTATTATTTGTCTGGTTTCTTGGTATTTGATTTTGTTGTGACCTTTTTTCTCTTTCTGTTGGTTGTTTCCATATGTATTTGTTTTAATTTTAGTTGGTTGTTATTCTTTTGGTTTGTTACGTTATTATTGGGTTGTTTATGGTTGTTGTGTGTTGTGGGAAGATTGTTGTTTATGTTGGGAGTGGTCCATACGTAGTGAACAGGGGCATAGCTACGGGTGGGCCTGGATGGGCCCAGGCCCACCCAGTTTAGCCTCAGGCCCGCCCGCCGAGAAGCAGATTCTTATCTTGACCGTCTCCCACCCCTGCCGCAGCGCTTCATTTAATGTTGTCGGCGCTGCCGTTACAGTTTCCCACCCCCGCGGCGGTGCTTTACACTTTACCTAACAGCCAACGCTACAGATGCAGCGCTGACGTCCGAATCCGACGTCCTGCTCTGGGGCCTTCCGCATCCTGCCTCCGTAACAGGAAGTTACATCAGCGTGGAAGGCCCCGGAGCAGGACGTCAGCGCTGCATCTGTAGCGTTGGCTGATAGGTAAAGTATAAAGCGCCGCCGCGGGGGTGGGAAACTGTAACAGCAGCGCCGACAACATTAAATGAAGCGCTGCAGCAGGGGTGGGAGAGGGGTGAGGAAGTCAGTGGGGTGCTGCGTGCTGGCCCACAAGTAAGGGGAGGCAGGGAGGGGAGGGAACAGAAGGGTGCTGGACTTGCCAGGGGCAGAGGGTTGGAGGGAAGGGGATAGGTTTTGGAATTTGCAGAGCGGAGGTTGGAGGGAAGGGAGAGAGGTTTTGGGATTTGCAGAGGGGAGGTTGGAGGGAAGGGGAGAGATTTTGGATTTGCAGAGGGGAGTTTGGAGGGAAGGGAAGAGGTTTTGGATTTGCAGAGGGGAGTTTGGAGGGAAGGGAAGAGGTTTTGGAATTTGCAGAGGGGAGTTTGGAGGGAAGGGAAGAGGTTTTGGATTTGCAGAGGGGAAGTTGGAAGGAAGGGGAGAGGTTTTGGAATTTGCAGAGGGGAGTTTGGAGGGAAGGGGAGAGGTTTTGGATATATAGGGGGGTGGAAGGAAGGGGAGAGGTGCTGGATATGCAGGGGGGTGGAGGGAAAGGGGAGAAGTACTGGATATGCAGAGGGTTGAAGTGAAGGGGAGAGGTGCTGGACATGTATGGGGGCTGGATGAAAGGGAGAGAGATGCTGGACGTGTGGGGGGGGGGGAGCGGAAGGAGAGGTGCTGGATATGCAGATGATGATATGCAGAGGGAAGGGAGAGAGATGCAGGGAGAAAGAGCCAGATGCATAAGGGGAAGGAAAGAGAGGAAGAGAAGCTGGTTGGGGGGTGGGATCAGAGAGGAGAGGGACACATTGGTGTGGAGGAGGGAGAAAGGGGACATAGGGAAGTATACAGATACAGAAGGGAGATGATGGGCAATAGGTGAGAGCATGGGGACAGGGACACAAATGTGAGATGCTGTATGGGGATAGCACATGGGCACGGAGGGGTAATGCCTGACCAAGGGGGGGAAGGGGACGGGGATATGGAATAGAGATAAAATGCTGGACACTGGAGAGGGGGGTATATGGACACGGGGGAGGGGGGAAGATACTAGACAAGGGAGAGAATAGGAATGCAGAAGGGATATGCTGGGCATGGGGTGCATAGGTGCACAGAGGAATGATGATGGATGAGGGGATATGAACACAGGGGAGATAATGAACAAGGAAATATAGGAAAACAGAGATGGGAGATGGATGATGGACATGAAGAAAGAAGAAATGTCAAATAGGAGACCCTGGCAAGTGAGTTAAGAGAAGACAGAGGGAAGCAGAAACCAGAGACTGGGACCAATATGATTTGAGAAAAAATGACCAGACAACAAAAAGGTATAAAAAAATATTTTATTTTCAATGTTGTGAATATAATATGTTGGATTTGGAATGTACATCTTGCCAAAGTTGATGGTAAACATGGCTGGGGTCCAGGACAGAAATCTAGGAAAGGACCCCAAAGTCCATTACCAGGCTGCACCTTCAGCTTCCAGCATGCAGGCTTTCTCTGGCCAAGGAACCAACCCCTAACACCATCCCTGGCATGTGCCATCTTTATATTTTGCACAGGAGCAAATGCCTTTCTTTCTTGTTTCTCTGGTGTTGTACTACATGCAAGGTCTAGTTTCTTGGGGTTTCCATTTAATTTATATTTCTAGAGTTTGTGGTCACTTATTCTGTATTTGGCATTTGTGTCTTGGGTGTGTGACTGAGGTATTCTGTTAGCATGAAGTTTCCATGTAGCATTCTGTAGTAATTTGGCTTGTTCAGCTTTCCTGATAAATGTATTTGTATTGTAGGGCCCTACTATAATATTTAAGGCACTTCTTTTTCATAGGTAGGATCTTTGTTTTTGGAAGTTAGTGTTGGCATGGTAGATTTGCTCAAGGTTCTGAGTGACTTTTGTTTTATAGATTTTTTGAAAGTTAATTTATAATATGTCTGTAATTGAGATTACACTAGAAAACAAAATTTCTTTATATGATGAGTTTTATGGAGAATTGTCCTTGCTGTGCTCTGTATCCATTGTTGGTGGAGGGCCAGGAGGTTCTCTGGATGCAGAATGTGTTTGGCTTCAATACCATATATGTGTTGGAGGACCATGGCTCAGTGGGGCTGAATAGTGCAGTCTATTGTACTTCCCTTAGCTCTAAATTGGCCTGCAGCCACTGAAGCCTGCACTGCAACCCTCATTGAAGTTATGGGGAGTGGGGTAGGGACAGAGCATGGGTGCATCAGGTTTGCTGTTTTTTTCTTTTTCAAAAAAGTTGGCAACTCTAGTGCCCACCCATCCAACCTGTTGGCCCACCCAAAAATTGCCTTCTGGCTACGCCACTGGTAGTGAATTAAGGGAAGGAAGTAAATTAGCATGAGTAGTTTATTGGTGTTCATATTGGCTGTTTTTGATAATGGTTGGTGTGTCTGGTAGATGTTATTTTGTAAGGTTTTGTGTGGTCATCAATCGGTATTGGCATTCATCATATGTGAACATTTATGAGCAGTTCTTGAGCCTTTTTGATAAGATGTCAGCAGTTTCGATATTAGCATAGATAGCATAAGCATATTATGTGTTAATGTATATGAACATAAAGCATGAATAAGCATTGAAACTAATGCATAAGGCATAAAGCAAGATGGTAGGTTCTGTTGCATAACAGTGATTTGCTATCACCTACAGAGTAAGCATAGTAAGAACATGCACAACAGTGAGACTTACTACAGTTCGGTGTGATATATCAGGTGCATGCTGAGTGAAAAGCTACTAGACTGCACTGAGCTGTGTGGAAGGCATCCTTCAAGCAGAAAACTAAAGTTCTACAACACAGAGAGCTAAGATTCTATGTGCTAGACAGATAGAGAGCAAGTTCATTAAAATCACTTTTGGGCTTAGATCATTCGGAAAGCCAGAGAAGGTCTCATGCATCGATAACTAAAACTTATCTCAATTGCTCCTGAGTGTCTGAGTTTGCGATAGCGAGGGCGCGAGGTCCTCCGGGGTTTGTCACTCTGGGTCGTTGATGAGGCGTTTTCCAGCTTCACTCGTGTGTTGCTTCTCTATCTCCCACGCTGCGTCAGCCACCAGGTACCGGGGTGATCAGACTGATCAGCCGCTGCGTACTACCGTTGATTCCTCCGAGGCCGTGTGGTGGTGCGGCCGGATCGGTCAGTCTCCCGCTGCTTTCTGCTGCAGGTAGAGCATGTCGGTGTCGTTGATTTCCCTCTGCAGTCTCCCCTGGTCTCGTTGATCACGCTCGTTGGGTTCCTTCTAACCTGGGCCACGCTGCTAGGCTATGATGCCTCGGCCTCTCCGCCTCAGTATTCCCACAGTGGTTATGTCCAAGCTCTTTCACCTTGTGCCAGGGTCAGCGTGTGGGAGTAAACGTCAGCTCGTGCGGCCTCCGGAGCACAACCATGAGCATGGTGCTCCTCTTTCCTCCTCTTTGAACCGAGGTGTTCGGCGGCTGGTCTCTAGCGCTCCCCTCGCTTCACAGCTTGAAGTTCTCATTCAAGCGAATTTTGATAGACAACATTTTTTGTTTTTCGATTTGGAGCATATGTATCCAGCTTTATCCTCAGATTGCTGCTGGAGCTGTGGTAGAGATAGAGGAACTTTTTAACATATTTGGTGGACTTGTGCTTTAATCCAACAATTCTGGGCCATCCTCTTCTTTTGTGTCCTAAACTTTGCGTGCTGGGTGTTGGAGTGTCTCGTGGGAACAAATGGCAATGCAGCTAAAGTGTCTGTCTCTCTCAGCAGCCCACTGTGAGATCACAGCACACAGGAAGCAATCTACAGGTCCTACTCTTTTAGAATGGTCTCCCTTGGTTCAGCTGGTGGCAGAACTTGATAAACTTACTAATCGTCGGAAATGCTGTTTTGTTCCTGATGCAGATGAATGGCTCCATTTAAATTTGATATTGCAGGATCCAGGGGGTGTGGGGGGATAAGGGGTTTCTTGGGGTAGTTTTGTGGGAGAGTATAGAAGGGGGGTTATGATTGTTTGCTGTTGCTGTTTATATGTTGCTTCACTGTTGTGGTTGTTTTTGGCAAATCATTTAATAAAAAATTTATTGAGGGAAAAAAAGGAATGGCAATAATATTTGGATCTGTCATAGACTACTGGGGAGATTAAGGAGGGGTCATACCTTTATCTCTCCAGTGGTCAGCTGATCAGTAAGGGCACCTTTTTCAGTCTTAGTTGTGACTGGAACAGGTCTAGACAAAAATGGCTTTTTTTTCTGTTCCATTATTACAGAAAAACGTCCATTAAATCTTAGCTGCCAAATTCCAGATCATTCCTCTACTTCACCAAGTCCTTCCTCATGTTATCCGCACCATCAAGGATATCTTCCCTATTGCAGATCTGGTATCATCTGCAAAGAGGCAAACCTTATCAGACAGTCCTTCAAAAATATTGTTTACAAAAATGTTTAAAAGAATAGACAGTTGCTAATCCAAGGCTCCTGAGTCCTCAGCACATCTGATAGGGCTGCCCTAAACTTTTGGGCTCTAGGCATAGTAACATAGTAGATGACGGCAGAAAAAGACCTGCACGGTCCTTCCAGTCTGCCCAACAAGATAAACTCATATGTGCTAGTTTTTGTGTATACCTTACCTTGATTTGTACCTGTCTTTTTCAGGGCACAGACCGTATAAGTCCGCCCAGTACTATCCCCGCCTCCCAACCACCAGCCCCGCCTCCCACCACCGGCTCTGGCACAGACCGGATAAGTCTGCCCAGCACTATCCCCGCCTCCCACCCACCAGCCCCGGCACAGACCGTATAAGTCTGCCCAGCACTAGCCCTGCCTCCCAACCACCGGCTCTGCCACCCATTCTAGGCTAAGCTCCTGAGGATCCCTTCCTTCTGAACAGGATTCCTTTATGTTTATCCACGCATGTTTGAATTCCGTTACTGTTTTCATCTCCACCATCTCCAGCGGGAGGGCATAGTTTGTTTATGCCTTAATCCAGTTCTGGTCAGGTTACTCCTAGGTGGGGACACCAATTCGCGTTTTTCCAGATTAAACATTATAGACCGAATTCTATAAATGGTGCCTAAATAAATCGGCGCTGAAAAACAGCACTAAGCGATACTCTATGCATTGCACTTAAAGTTAGGCATCATTTATAGAATAGCGCTTAGCATCGGGAACCGTGATTACATTTAGGCATGGCCATTTACACCAATGAAATCTTGGTGTTAATTCCCATGCCTAAATTAGGCACAGATCCCCCCCTAATTCTATAACTGCATGTGTAAATTGTAGGAATGCCCCTGACCCTCCTATGACATATAATCAATCTCCAAAACACATAAACTTTCAAATATCTTTCTCAACCTTTATCATCATAGCATATCTAATAATGATGGACAAATTAGCATTATAGTTTGTTATCCGGGGATCTTCAGATATTTCAAAAGTTTCCACCATACGGGACTTAGCCCCAAACTGTAAATGGTGTCCTTTTCTTCCTCATGGATCAACCCGTAAAACACAATTTTTTCCTTTTTTTTTTGTTGATTTTCTTTTGTTGTTTAAATCTTAAAAGACATTCATCATCAACTGATTTTCAAACAATATTACATGACTTAACTTAGAGTAGGTAGCAGCAGCGATTTTTCTTCCAATTCAAACCTCTGCCGACATGGCCAGATTTCGTTAAACTTCGTCAGGGAAGAGGCTTGCATATCTGTATTCACTTCAATGTCTCGGAAAAAATGGCTGCCTATGGTCATGCCCCCCTTTTTAGACCTGTGTGTAAACCGATGCCTAAATTAATTCCAGTTAGCACTGTGGGATGTAAACAAATAAATAATCCTTAGGATAACAGTTACCCACAGATCATTTATACCAAGATTCCCCAATGCAGAAGTATGTCTAACAAACTCACTAGCTCTGTCTAGGGTGATATATATATATATATAGGAATCTTGCTTCTGGACCCCACTCCAGATGTTTTTGTTAGAGAAGCGAACACAAGCCACAGTGATATCTACTATAATAAAACTCACCCTCAACATTCTGAAGACAACGTTCTGAAGTCACTCAGTCACTCCCTGAAGGGTTCGTCAGTTCATGGTGGTGAAGCCACAACACTGACCATGTCTCTCTGCCCCACCCTCGCATGACGGACCAATCAGAAAAAACACCCTCAACGTTCTGAAACACAAAGGACCATCACAAAACCGTTCCCAGGCAACACTAGGCGACGTAAGACAGACCTATCAGAGGAAACTATGTGGCAATAAGGGAGGAGCATTCAACAGCAGAACGGCTCATTATCTGTGAACGAGAGAAGAATATTCCTGTTGTGGGTATGTGCAAAAATAGACCGGAGGGGAGGGGGGGGGGGAATTTTTAAATGCCTAATGCCGGTACTGAAGAGTGCCGGAGGGCCTATAGCACAGACTGTATTTGGGTTCGCTTGACGTGGAGTCGGTGGAGCCGGAGAACAGCGTGCTCCTCACCATCTGGGACGTGGGCGAACAGGACAAGCTGCGGCCTAGCTGGAAGGATTACCCGCGACCCAGCCAGCAGCAAACAGCGACCAAGGAAGGGGGAGGAGTAGGGAAACACGTGGAGCGTGTTTCCCTACTCCTTACCTGCCTAGGAATCGCTGGAGACTGGCTGCCAAACTAATGAAACAACCGCATACCGACGCACCACCTCCATCATTCAAAAGGCATCCACTTTTTCTTCAACAGAAATGCAAACTAATAATACAAAACAAACAAAGAATACCCGGTTTCTCACGCGGCTGCAGGTAACTCCCCACCCCCTTCCTCTTCCCCTTTTGCCGAAGCGGCCAAGGACGTGCCCAACCATCCCCAGCCTCAGGCAAGCCGTCTCCCACCTCGGGGATTCCCCGAGCACCCGGAAAAAGACGGCACTGCTTCCCGCAGCGCATAAATGTTCCAGCATTCCCCTGCAGCCGGCCTGAAATGGACCGAACATACCGGATCACCCCCCGATGGCCCGAGACCGTGCTCCTCTCCCTTCCGCCAACTTAAAACAACCATCCGCGTCCTCAGGCAAGCCGTCTCCCACCTCCAGGATGGCCAGAACCCCAGCCCAATGGAAAAAGACGATGCTGCTTCCCACAGCACATTTCTCTTCCAGCGTTCCCCTTCAGCAGCCCTGAAATGGCCAAAAAATACCGGCAGACCAAGAATGTGCTCCTCTACCTTCCACCCATCTAAAACAACACTGCTGCCTCAGCACAACACAAAAAAAAAAAAAAACCCAGAAAAAACAATCCACCACTCAGCAAAAGCTGACCCCCCTACAACCACATTTACATTTCACCAACAGAAAGACCCCCCTCCACAAACCTCCTTGACAGACAAAACCACACACACACAATACAACAGAAACACACCCACAAAGCCACACACCAATCCATCCCACTTTGCCAGCACAGCACAGCACATCCCCCAACCCCCCAAGCAAAAAACAAAACAAAAAAAAAGACACACATCAACAACCTGCACACACACCCCACCCTCACACACTCACACTCACACACACAAAATAACTCTGTGACACATACACACACACAAAAAAGCCACATGCTAGCGCCCATTTCATTGGTTTCGGAAACGGGCCTTTTTACTAGTATATTATCCTGCTTATTTTCGAAAGAGAAAAACGCCTATAGTGCGACCTAAATCGGGAGATAGACGTTTATCTCACAAAAACGATTAAATCAGTATAATGGAAACAAAACTTTAAGTGCGTCCGTTTCGCTCGTACGCTCAGATACAAATGCCCAAGTAAGGGGCGTGTCGGGGGCGTGTTAAGGGCGGTGTTACAAGGTGGGCGTCTACAACATATAACGGATAGCAAAATGACTTAGAGTGGGTGTGAACATGGGCGTCATTGCTTAGACCCAAAATAAAAGTGACCAGAGCAAGGGGGAAATCGTCTTTAGACCCAATAGCGATTGTGTGCAGTTGGAGAGTGGCGCGATCGGTGTTGGGAGAGCTGAATTGTTGGTTGCAGAGAAAGCTGAGTGTGTGGAGTACCTGTAACGTTCGTCTGTCTGCCCTAGTCGGAACGTTGTCACCCTCACCTGCCTCTTTTGTGTCTTACCTTTTGACCTTTCCCTACTCCTCCTCCTTGCTCTATCGGTCCCTTCCCCCTATCCCCCTCTTCACTGTTCCCACGTGTATATTGTATTGCCTGACTTCCCTTTGTCTCTGTGTTCCCTGTACTGTTTGGGGAGTGACTGGCCAGAGGGTGTGTTTGGAGTGAGATTCTGTGTGCTGCTGTTGTTTCAGTACTACTACTAATACTTGCACTGGTGGGGAAATGGATGCACTAAATTCACTGGTGGCTTCCATGTTAGAGGAACAGGCCACACACCGCAGGAGGTATTCACGGCCCCGAGTGTTCAGGCCCCGCACCACCTTCCTACAACTCACTGACCAGCAGTGTCTGACAAGGTTCAGGTTTGATAAGGCGACTATTGTGCAGCTTTGTGAGCAGCTGAAACCCCTCCTTCAGCCCCAGACCCATAGGAATAACCCCATCCCTGTCCACCTCAAAGTCACTGCCTCTCTCTCTGTCCTGGCCACTGGGAGTTTCCAATCCGTATTAGCTGCTAACACAGGGCTCACCCAGGCTTCTATTTGACACTGTCTCACCCAGTTCCTGGATGCCTTTCTAACTCTTAAAGTTCTGTTTTCTAGTAGCCATAACTTTTTCTATAAAGTTTTCCTCTTCAAGCAGTGTTTCCCAGTAGCCATTGCAGCAAGTAGATCTATGTGTGGAATACTTCTACGGTTGGTAACTTCTTTTCGGTCTGCTGTAGTTTAAAGTTTTCACCTTTCCCAATCGGTTTTTTCTTATTGGTTTTGTCCTTCTAGCCAGTAGGCGTAAAAGTTTTTCATTGTTTCTAACCTGCTATATCGCGAAGGATCAAGGAAATGAGAATGTCTATTTCTCTTCTCGCTGAGAGGGCAGTTCCACAGCGTATTACAACATATTCCACAACTTCAGAAGCGGGCTCTATTCTTACTACGGCGATTTTTGGTGCTCTCGGTGCACATTGGTAAGTTGGCAACTTAGTCCTAGTTTCATTTTATTTTGCTCATTGGGACACACTACATGTTAGTTGTCGCCAGGTGGCCTATGCAGCATGAACATTTCTCTGCAGTTTTCATAGGGTCCCTCCCTTCAGATTACTGCTTTGGTACTTCCCATCAGTCCAATCCTGGTCCGGTCCGGAGGGACGCTAAGGAAGGAGAAATTAGATCTTACCTGCTAATTTGCTTTCCTTTAGTCCCTCCGGACCGGACCAGGCCCCTCCCATGTTCTCTCTACTCTTTAGCTTCTTTTATTAAGTAGGAAGTGTATTCAGTAGGAAGTGTATTCATTCCTTTATGATTCGTGGAACAATACTATATATATACAGAACTTTACGTGGTCTATACCACTTCTCTGGTGGTTGCTGGTGAGCTCAATTGCTGGAATCTATCTATAAAACCTTAAATACGCCATACCACTTCTCTGGTGAGAGTTGTGGCTGAGCTCAGTTGCTGGAATATCTATAAAACCTTAAATATGATTTACCACTTTTCTGGTGAGAGTTGCTGGTAAGCTCAGTTGATGGAATATATATAAAATCTTAAGTGGGCCATACCACTTCTCTGGTGAGAGTTGCTGGTGAGCTATAAGACAAGTGAGCCATACCACTTCTCTGGTGAGAGTTGCGGGTGAGCTATATTATACGTGAGCCATACCACTTCTCTGGGGAGAGTTGCTGGTGAGCTATATTACATGTGAGCCATATCACTTCTCTGGTGAGAGTTGCTGGTGAGCTATAGTACAAGTGAGCCATACCACTTCTCTAGTGAGAGTTGCTGGTGAGCTGTAATACATATCGGGCCATACCACTTCTCTGGTGAGAGTTGCTGGTGAGCTCTGATACTTGGCATTGCCGAGTGCTTTGTGGCTGCTAGGATTCCATACGGCACAGAAGGTCTTTCTTTCTTTCTTTCCTGCTTTGTTATTCAAATACTGAGGCTAAGGTCACATGGCCAGGGCTCCTATTGGCTCTCTAGAGTCAGAGTTTTTTCTCAGTCTCCACCTGCTGGTAGGCGAGCACAACCCATCAGTCCAATCCTGGTCCGGTCCGGAGGGACTAAAGGAAAGCAAATTAGCAGGTAAGATCTAATTTCTCCTTTATCCACATGTTTGTTCACCCCTTCAAAGAAATGTAGTAGATTTGTGAGGCAAGATTTCCCTTCACTAAATCCATGTAGTTCCCAACCTCTTCCTTCCGCGTTTGTGGAGAGGGACCACATCTGCTCTTCTCCAGTCCTCTAGGACGACTCCTGACTGATGATTCTGCTGCCTGTTTCCCTGTTTTTCAAGCCTCATTCCAGTGACTATCCAAGCCTCAGTCTGATGTCTCAGTATCTTAGCCTCACTCTGGTGCTTGGCTGTGTTCCTCAGTGTGTTCTAAGCCTCATTCCAGGGCACCAAAGGTTGTGACCTCATTAGTGAGGGCTTTTATAATGAACCTTGGGACTTTCATGCATTGCCTTTGCAACAAGCCAGTCTTGTTCCTGAAAGCCTTGGTCCTGGAATGCCTTGTTCCTGCAAGTCTTACTCCTGAACCTTGTTACTGAAAGCTTTATTCCAAAACCTTGTTCCTGAAAGCCTTACTCCTGAGAGTCATGCTCCTGTGATCCCTGTGTTCCTAAGGGTCTTGGTCCTGAAAGCCCTGCTCCTGCAAACCCTGTAATTTTATTTATTTATTTATTTATTACATTTGTATCCCACATTTTCCCACCTATTTGCGGGCTCAGTGTGGCTTACAATACATTATGAATTATGGAAATACAGTTTGTTACATTGCGATTATGGGTTACATTCTGAAGAGTTATGGAAGACAAAGTTAAGTCAATCATCTTTGGGGCATAGAAACTATGGGATGTGACATAGGGGGGATGATAGGGTGATCAAATAATAGCAAGAGAGCGTTAGGGTATTGCAATTTTATCTGTGGGTAGATTTTTGAGTGGGAGAGAATATGGGGAAAGAGAGTTTAGAAGAGAATGTCTTGATACATTTTGTTGGTGTGCATGGAATTCATGTGTTTTGATCCTTGCAGTAAGTTTTTTCAAAGAGATAGGTCTTCAATCGTTTACGGAAGTCGGTTAGTTCATAGATCGTTTTCAGGTTGCGTGGTAGTGTATTCATAAGTACATAAGTACATAAGTAGTGCCATACTGGGAAAGACCAAAGGTCCATCTAGCCCAGCATCCTGTCACCGACAGTGGCCAATCCAGGTCAAGGGCACCTGGCACGCTCCCCAAACGTAAAAACATTCCAGACAAGTTATACCAGAGTTGCGTGCTCATGTAGAAGAAGGTTGATGCATGTAGTACTTTGTACTTTATGCCTTTGCACTTAGGGAAGTGGAGGTTGAGGAAAGTTCGGGATGATCCTTTGGCGTTTCTGGGTGGCAGGTCTATTAAGTCAGACATGTATGCAGGGGCTTCACCGTGAATGATTTTGTGAACTAACGTGCATACTTTAAAGGTGATACGTTCCTTGAGTGGGAGCCATTGTAGTTTCTCACGTAAGGGTGTTGCACTTTCGTATTTTGGTTTTCCGAAGATGAGTCTGGCTGCTGTGTTCTGGGCTGTTTGAAGTTTTCTCAATATTTGTTCTTTGCAGCCTGCGTATAGTGAGTTGCAGTAATCCAGATGACTGAGTACGAGTGATTGTACTAGGTTGCGGAAGACAGATCTTGGAAAGAATGGTTTTATTCTTTTCAGTTTCCACATGGAGTGGAACATCTTTTTGTTGTGTTGTTCGCGTGAGTCTCAAGTGTTAGGTGTCGATCAATTGTGACTCCAAGGATTTTTAAATTTTCTGATATTGGCAGGTTTAGTTTAGGTGTGTTGATAGCGGTAAATTTGGTCATGTTGTATTGGGAGGTTAGTATGAGGCATTGAGTTTTTTCTGCGTTCAGTTTTAGTCGGAATGCATCTGCCCAGGTGTTCATGATGTGTAGACTTTGGTTGATTTCGTTGGAGATTTCATTGATGTCTTGTTTAAAAGGAATATATATCGTTACATCATCGGCATATATGTAAGGGTTAAGGTTATGGTTTGATAGAAGTTTTGCCAGTGGGGTCATCAGTAGGTTGAAAATTGTTGGCGAGAGGGGGGATCCCTGCGGTACTCCGCACTCAGGTGTCCATGCGGCAGATATGATTGAATTTGATGTGACTTGGTATGAGCGTAAGGTTAAGAACCCCTTGAACCAATTTAGGACATTGCCTCCGATGCCAAAATATTCATAGGATTCCGTGGTAATAAGTTTATTTATTTATTTATTGCATTTGTATCCCACCTTATCCCACCTCTTTGCAGGCTCAAAGTGGCTTACAATGCATCATGAATTGTGGAAGAATGTTAGTTAATTAACATTTAGTATTGCAGGGTTTTGGTTAGCATGATAATAATAATAAGAATAATAGTGTACAAGCAGATATTAAGAGACAATTCTAAATACAGAATAATAGTGTACAAGCAGATATTAAGAGGCAATTCTAAATATAGATAGGCGATTTGTACATGTTCACATTGGTTGATCTTTGTGATAGGCTTTATTAAAGAGGTGGGTCTTCAGTAAAGAGCGGAAGTTCATTCTTTCATAGACCGATTTCAAGCTGTGCGGTAGTGCATTCCATTGCTGCGTGCTTAGGTAGATGAAGTCTGACACATGCATTAGTTTGTATTTCATTCCTTTGCACCTGGGGAAGTGCAGATCAAGGAATGTGCGGGATGATCTTTTGGTATTCCTAGGTGGTAAGTCGATCAGGTCTGACATGTAAGCTGGTGTTTCTCCATCGATAATTTTGTGAACTAATGAGCATACCTTGAAAGCGATACATTCCTTAAGTGGGAGCCAGTGTAGTTTTTCTCGTAAGGGCTTAGCACTTTCAAATTTTGGTTTGCCGAATATAAGTCTAGCTGCAGTGTTTTGGACTGTTTGGAGTTTCTTGATTATTTGTTCTTTGCATCCAGCATATAGTGCATTGCAATAGTCTAGATGACTGAGCACCATTGATTGTACCAGGTTGCGGAAAACACTCCTTGGGAAGAAAGGTCGTATTCTTTTTAATTTCCACATTGAGTGGAACATCTTCTTGGTTGTGTTTTTCGCGTGATTCTCTAGTGTTAGGTGTCGGTCAATGGTCACTCCAAGAAATTTTAGGGTTTCTGAGACAGGAAGGTTTAGGGTTGGTGTATTAATGGCAGTGAATTCTTTCTTGTTATGTTGGGAGGTGAGTATTAAGCATTGGGTTTTTTCTGCGTTCAGTTTCAGCCGAAATGCGTCCGCCCAGGAATGCATGATATCAAGACTTTGGTTGATGCCATTGGAAATTTCTTTTAGGTCTTGTTTGAATGGGATGTAGATCGTTACGTCATCCGCATAAATGTATGGATTAAGGTTTTGATTTGATAGTAATTTTGCCAGGGGTATCATCATTAAATTGAATAGGGTCGGCGAGAGGGGGGATCCTTGTGGTACTCTGCATTCAGGTACCCATGCGGCTGAAATAGTCGAGTTAGATGTTACTTGGTATGATCTTGTGGTTAGGAATCCCTTGAACCAATTGAGGACGTTGCCTGCGATTCCAAGGTATTCAAGGATGTGTAATAAAATTCTGTGGTCAACCATGTCAAAAGCGCTTGACATATCGAATTGTAGAAGTAGTATGTTCTTACCAGATGCTATCGTTTGTTTGAATTTAGCCATGAGAGTTACTAATACTGTTTCGGTACTGTGGTTAGACTGAAATCCTGATTGGGAATCGTGAAGTATTGAAAATTTATCTAGATAGTTTGTAAGTTGCTTGGTCACCAACCCTTCCGTTAGTTTGGTTATTAAGGGAATAGATGCTACTGGTCTGTAATTAGTTAGTTCACTAGCATTTTTCTTTGCGTCTTTGGGTATGGGTGTGAGTAAGATGTTTCCTTTTTTCTTCAGGAAGTATCCATTTTGTAGCATGTAGTTCAGGTGTTTCGTTATGTCGTTTATGAATTGTTGAGGCGCAGATGTCATCAGGCTGTTTGGGCATATATCTAGTTTGCAGTGTGATTTGGCAAATCTTTTGAGCATTTGAGAGATGATGTTCTCCGATAATATCTCGAAGTTAGTCCAGGTTCTATCCGCTGGGTGAATACCAGGGACTGGGTCTAGGCAATTGAGGAGTTCCGCGTAATCAATGGTACTAGTAGGTATTTTAAGTCGCAGTTGTACTATTTTTCGTTGAAGTATCTAGCGAGATTGTCTGCATCAGGCGTGTCTTTGCTGTTGGTTGTGATTGGTGTGATATCTAATAGTTTATTCACAAGTTGGAAAAGTTTATGTGTGTCCTTGTAATTTGGTCCGATTATAGTTTTGTAATGTAGTCTTTTGGTTTGTCTTATGGTGTATTTGTATTTTCTTTGAAGTTGTTTCCAGGCATTAAGTGTGGTGTCATCTTTCTTTTTATTCCAAGCTCGTTCTAACCAGGGACGTAGCCAGACTTGCGTGGGAGGGGGGTCCACAGCTCGAGGGGAGGGGGCACATTTTAGCCCCCCCCCTGCCGCCGCCCCCCTCCCGCCACCATTGTCGCCCCCCCCCCCCCCGTCTCTGCCGACCCCCCTCCCGCCGCGAACCCGCCGCCGCCTACCTTCCGTTTTGCTGGCGGGGGACCCCACTCCCCGCCGGCCGATGTCCTCTCCCATAGAACGCAGCGGCACTGTCTGGCAGAGAAAAGTCTTCTTCCTTGCATGCTGACGTCCTGCACGTTGTACGTGCAGGATGTCAGCATGCAAGGAAGAAGACTTTTCTCTGCCAGTGCCGCTGCGTTCTACGGGAGAGGACGTCGGCTGGCGGGGAGTGGGGGCCCCCGCCGGCAAAACGGAAGGTAGGCGGCGGCGGGGGTGGGTTCGCCGGGAGGGGGGTCCCCACTGAAATCTACGGGGACCCAGGCCCCCTCAGGCCCCACGTAGCTACGCCACTGGTTCTAACCTTCTAACTTGTGTTTTGAGTTTTTTCAACTCTTCATTGAACCATGGTGTTGAGTTCTTTCTGTGTGAGATTCTAGTTTGGGTTGGAGCAATGTTGTCTAGTATAGATCTGCATCTGTCGTCCCATTCTAGGAGGAAATGGATTGTGTCTGTTTTTATTGTCCATTCGTTCTGGTAGATTTGTTGCCAAAATATTACCGGATCTATTTTCCTCTCATTGTGGAGGTTTTCCGTTCTTGTTTTTTCGGTGGTCCTTTTGTTCGCCATTGGAGGGAGATATTTGCTTTATAGTGGTCCGACCATAGTACGGGTGTCCATTTAGTGTCTGTCAGTGTAAGGTTTGCATTGGGGTCAAAGTTGTGTGTGATGATGTCTAGAGTGTGTCCTTTTCTGTGGGTAGGTTGTGTGTGTGTCCTATGAAGGTCCCATAATTGTAGGAATTCTTCACATTCTCGGGTACTGGTTGAATTGAGGTCCTCAAGATGTAGATTGATATCTCCTAATATGATGAGGTTTGAGCTGGAGACACAAGTGTTCGCGATAAAGTCCATTAGGTATGTTTGGGATTCTTGCCTGTTACCTGGTGGTCTATAGAGCAAGACTGCGGTAAGGTGTTGCAGGTTTGAATGATTAATTCTTACCAAAGTGATTTCAAGTTGAGGTAGAATGGATTTGGTTATTGTTGTGATGATGAACTCGGATTTGTATATAATTGCTATTCCTCCTCCTCTTTTTCCATTTCTTGTCCAGTGGGTAATTTTGTATCCCGGTGGACATAGATCTAAGATTATAGGGTCTTTAAGGTCATGAATCCAGGTTTCAGTGATGAATAGGAGGTCTAGATTGTCTGTGGTCATCCAGTCTGTTATATTCCATGTTTTAGTTACCACTGATCTAGCATTTATGTACCCCATTTGGATTTGTCTGTAGGGTTCCGTTTGAGATTTGGTTGTGTTGATTCTTATTATTTGTCTGGTTTCTTGGTATTTGATTTTGTTGTGACCTTTTTTCTCTTTCTGTTGGTTGTTTCCATATGTATTTGTTTTTAATTTTAGTTGGTTGTTATTCTTTTGGTTTGTTACGTTATTATTGGGTTGTTTATGGTTGTTGTGTGTTGTGGGAAGATTGTTGTTTATGTTGGGAGTGGTCCATACGTAGTGAACAGGGGCATAGCTACGGGTGGGCCTGGATGGGCCCAGGCCCACCCAGTTTAGCCTCAGGCCCGCCCGCCGAGAAGCAGATTCTTATCTTGACCGTCTCCCACCCCTGCCGC
This sequence comes from Microcaecilia unicolor, assembly GCF_901765095.1. Lineage (NCBI taxonomy): Eukaryota > Metazoa > Chordata > Amphibia > Gymnophiona > Siphonopidae > Microcaecilia > Microcaecilia unicolor. The sequence continues at coordinate 235,409,525 of NC_044036.1, forward strand.
AGCGCTTCATTTAATGTTGTCGGCGCTGCCGTTACAGTTTCCCACCCCCGCGGCGGTGCTTTACACTTTACCTAACAGCCAACGCTACAGATGCAGCGCTGACGTCCGAATCCGACGTCCTGCTCTGGGGCCTTCCGCATCCTGCCTCCGTAACAGGAAGTTACATCAGCGTGGAAGGCCCCGGAGCAGGACGTCAGCGCTGCATCTGTAGCGTTGGCTGATAGGTAAAGTATAAAGCGCCGCCGCGGGGGTGGGAAACTGTAACAGCAGCGCCGACAACATTAAATGAAGCGCTGCAGCAGGGGTGGGAGAGGGGTGAGGAAGTCAGTGGGGTGCTGCGTGCTGGCCCACAAGTAAGGGGAGGCAGGGAGGGGAGGGAACAGAAGGGTGCTGGACTTGCCAGGGGCAGAGGGTTGGAGGGAAGGGGATAGGTTTTGGAATTTGCAGAGCGGAGGTTGGAGGGAAGGGAGAGAGGTTTTGGGATTTGCAGAGGGGAGGTTGGAGGGAAGGGGAGAGATTTTGGATTTGCAGAGGGGAGTTTGGAGGGAAGGGAAGAGGTTTTGGATTTGCAGAGGGGAGTTTGGAGGGAAGGGAAGAGGTTTTGGAATTTGCAGAGGGGAGTTTGGAGGGAAGGGAAGAGGTTTTGGATTTGCAGAGGGGAAGTTGGAAGGAAGGGGAGAGGTTTTGGAATTTGCAGAGGGGAGTTTGGAGGGAAGGGGAGAGGTTTTGGATATATAGGGGGGTGGAAGGAAGGGGAGAGGTGCTGGATATGCAGGGGGGTGGAGGGAAAGGGGAGAAGTACTGGATATGCAGAGGGTTGAAGTGAAGGGGAGAGGTGCTGGACATGTATGGGGGCTGGATGAAAGGGAGAGAGATGCTGGACGTGTGGGGGGGGGGGAGCGGAAGGAGAGGTGCTGGATATGCAGATGATGATATGCAGAGGGAAGGGAGAGAGATGCAGGGAGAAAGAGCCAGATGCATAAGGGGAAGGAAAGAGAGGAAGAGAAGCTGGTTGGGGGGTGGGATCAGAGAGGAGAGGGACACATTGGTGTGGAGGAGGGAGAAAGGGGACATAGGGAAGTATACAGATACAGAAGGGAGATGATGGGCAATAGGTGAGAGCATGGGGACAGGGACACAAATGTGAGATGCTGTATGGGGATAGCACATGGGCACGGAGGGGTAATGCCTGACCAAGGGGGGGAAGGGGACGGGGATATGGAATAGAGATAAAATGCTGGACACTGGAGAGGGGGGTATATGGACACGGGGGAGGGGGGAAGATACTAGACAAGGGAGAGAATAGGAATGCAGAAGGGATATGCTGGGCATGGGGTGCATAGGTGCACAGAGGAATGATGATGGATGAGGGGATATGAACACAGGGGAGATAATGAACAAGGAAATATAGGAAAACAGAGATGGGAGATGGATGATGGACATGAAGAAAGAAGAAATGTCAAATAGGAGACCCTGGCAAGTGAGTTAAGAGAAGACAGAGGGAAGCAGAAACCAGAGACTGGGACCAATATGATTTGAGAAAAAATGACCAGACAACAAAAAGGTATAAAAAAAATATTTTATTTTCAATGTTGTGAATATAATATGTTGGATTTGGAATGTACATCTTGCCAAAGTTGATGGTAAACATGGCTGGGGTCCAGGACAGAAATCTAGGAAAGGACCCCAAAGTCCATTACCAGGCTGCACCTTCAGCTTCCAGCATGCAGGCTTTCTCTGGCCAAGGAACCAACCCCTAACACCATCCCTGGCATGTGCCATCTTTATATTTTGCACAGGAGCAAATGCCTTTCTTTCTTGTTTCTCTGGTGTTGTACTACATGCAAGGTCTAGTTTCTTGGGGTTTCCATTTAATTTATATTTCTAGAGTTTGTGGTCACTTATTCTGTATTTGGCATTTGTGTCTTGGGTGTGTGACTGAGGTATTCTGTTAGCATGAAGTTTCCATGTAGCATTCTGTAGTAATTTGGCTTGTTCAGCTTTCCTGATAAATGTATTTGTATTGTAGGGCCCTACTATAATATTTAAGGCACTTCTTTTTCATAGGTAGGATCTTTGTTTTTGGAAGTTAGTGTTGGCATGGTAGATTTGCTCAAGGTTCTGAGTGACTTTTGTTTTATAGATTTTTTGAAAGTTAATTTATAATATGTCTGTAATTGAGATTACACTAGAAAACAAAATTTCTTTATATGATGAGTTTTATGGAGAATTGTCCTTGCTGTGCTCTGTATCCATTGTTGGTGGAGGGCCAGGAGGTTCTCTGGATGCAGAATGTGTTTGGCTTCAATACCATATATGTGTTGGAGGACCATGGCTCAGTGGGGCTGAATAGTGCAGTCTATTGTACTTCCCTTAGCTCTAAATTGGCCTGCAGCCACTGAAGCCTGCACTGCAACCCTCATTGAAGTTATGGGGAGTGGGGTAGGGACAGAGCATGGGTGCATCAGGTTTGCTGTTTTTTTCTTTTTCAAAAAAGTTGGCAACTCTAGTGCCCACCCATCCAACCTGTTGGCCCACCCAAAAATTGCCTTCTGGCTACGCCACTGGTAGTGAATTAAGGGAAGGAAGTAAATTAGCATGAGTAGTTTATTGGTGTTCATATTGGCTGTTTTGATAATGGTTGGTGTGTCTGGTAGATGTTATTTTGTAAGGTTTTGTGTGGTCATCAATCGGTATTGGCATTCATCATATGTGAACATTTATGAGCAGTTCTTGAGCCTTTTTGATAAGATGTCAGCAGTTTCGATATTAGCATAGATAGCATAAGCATATTATGTGTTAATGTATATGAACATAAAGCATGAATAAGCATTGAAACTAATGCATAAGGCATAAAGCAAGATGGTAGGTTCTGTTGCATAACAGTGATTTGCTATCACCTACAGAGTAAGCATAGTAAGAACATGCACAACAGTGAGACTTACTACAGTTCGGTGTGATATATCAGGTGCATGCTGAGTGAAAAGCTACTAGACTGCACTGAGCTGTGTGGAAGGCATCCTTCAAGCAGAAAACTAAAGTTCTACAACACAGAGAGCTAAGATTCTATGTGCTAGACAGATAGAGAGCAAGTTCATTAAAATCACTTTTGGGCTTAGATCATTCGGAAAGCCAGAGAAGGTCTCATGCATCGATAACTAAAACTTATCTCAATTGCTCCTGAGTGTCTGAGTTTGCGATAGCGAGGGCGCGAGGTCCTCCGGGGTTTGTCACTCTGGGTCGTTGATGAGGCGTTTTCCAGCTTCACTCGTGTGTTGCTTCTCTATCTCCCACGCTGCGTCAGCCACCAGGTACCGGGGTGATCAGACTGATCAGCCGCTGCGTACTACCGTTGATTCCTCCGAGGCCGTGTGGTGGTGCGGCCGGATCGGTCAGTCTCCCGCTGCTTTCTGCTGCAGGTAGAGCATGTCGGTGTCGTTGATTTCCCTCTGCAGTCTCCCCTGGTCTCGTTGATCACGCTCGTTGGGTTCCTTCTAACCTGGGCCACGCTGCTAGGCTATGATGCCTCGGCCTCTCCGCCTCAGTATTCCCACAGTGGTTATGTCCAAGCTCTTTCACCTTGTGCCAGGGTCAGCGTGTGGGAGTAAACGTCAGCTCGTGCGGCCTCCGGAGCACAACCATGAGCATGGTGCTCCTCTTTCCTCCTCTTTGAACCGAGGTGTTCGGCGGCTGGTCTCTAGCGCTCCCCTCGCTTCACAGCTTGAAGTTCTCATTCAAGCGAATTTTGATAGACAACATTTTTTGTTTTTCGATTTGGAGCATATGTATCCAGCTTTATCCTCAGATTGCTGCTGGAGCTGTGGTAGAGATAGAGGAACTTTTTAACATATTTGGTGGACTTGTGCTTTAATCCAACAATTCTGGGCCATCCTCTTCTTTTGTGTCCTAAACTTTGCGTGCTGGGTGTTGGAGTGTCTCGTGGGAACAAATGGCAATGCAGCTAAAGTGTCTGTCTCTCTCAGCAGCCCACTGTGAGATCACAGCACACAGGAAGCAATCTACAGGTCCTACTCTTTTAGAATGGTCTCCCTTGGTTCAGCTGGTGGCAGAACTTGATAAACTTACTAATCGTCGGAAATGCTGTTTTGTTCCTGATGCAGATGAATGGCTCCATTTAAATTTGATATTGCAGGATCCAGGGGGTGTGGGGGGATAAGGGGTTTCTTGGGGTAGTTTTGTGGAGAGTATAGAAGGGGGGTTATGATTGTTTGCTGTTGCTGTTTATATGTTGCTTCACTGTTGTGGTTGTTTTTGGCAAATCATTTAATAAAAAATTTATTGAGGGAAAAAAAGGAATGGCAATAATATTTGGATCTGTCATAGACTACTGGGGAGATTAAGGAGGGGTCATACCTTTATCTCTCCAGTGGTCAGCTGATCAGTAAGGGCACCTTTTTCAGTCTTAGTTGTGACTGGAACAGGTCTAGACAAAAATGGCTTTTTTTTCTGTTCCATTATTACAGAAAAACGTCCATTAAATCTTAGCTGCCAAATTCCAGATCATTCCTCTACTTCACCAAGTCCTTCCTCATGTTATCCGCACCATCAAGGATATCTTCCCTATTGCAGATCTGGTATCATCTGCAAAGAGGCAAACCTTATCAGACAGTCCTTCAAAAATATTGTTTACAAAATGTTTAAAAGAATAGACAGTTGCTAATCCAAGGCTCCTGAGTCCTCAGCACATCTGATAGGGCTGCCCTAAACTTTTGGGCTCTAGGCATAGTAACATAGTAGATGACGGCAGAAAAAGACCTGCACGGTCCTTCCAGTCTGCCCAACAAGATAAACTCATATGTGCTAGTTTTTGTGTATACCTTACCTTGATTTGTACCTGTCTTTTTCAGGGCACAGACCGTATAAGTCCGCCCAGTACTATCCCCGCCTCCCAACCACCAGCCCCGCCTCCCACCACCGGCTCTGGCACAGACCGGATAAGTCTGCCCAGCACTATCCCCGCCTCCCACCCACCAGCCCCGGCACAGACCGTATAAGTCTGCCCAGCACTAGCCCTGCCTCCCAACCACCGGCTCTGCCACCCATTCTAGGCTAAGCTCCTGAGGATCCCTTCCTTCTGAACAGGATTCCTTTATGTTTATCCACGCATGTTTGAATTCCGTTACTGTTTTCATCTCCACCATCTCCAGCGGGAGGGCATAGTTTGTTTATGCCTTAATCCAGTTCTGGTCAGGTTACTCCTAGGTGGGGACACCAATTCGCGTTTTTCCAGATTAAACATTATAGACCGAATTCTATAAATGGTGCCTAAATAAATCGGCGCTGAAAAACAGCACTAAGCGATACTCTATGCATTGCACTTAAAGTTAGGCATCATTTATAGAATAGCGCTTAGCATCGGGAACCGTGATTACATTTAGGCATGGCCATTTACACCAATGAAATCTTGGTGTTAATTCCCATGCCTAAATTAGGCACAGATCCCCCCCTAATTCTATAACTGCATGTGTAAATTGTAGGAATGCCCCTGACCCTCCTATGACATATAATCAATCTCCAAAACACATAAACTTTCAAATATCTTTCTCAACCTTTATCATCATAGCATATCTAATAATGATGGACAAATTAGCATTATAGTTTGTTATCCGGGGATCTTCAGATATTTCAAAAGTTTCCACCATACGGGACTTAGCCCCAAACTGTAAATGGTGTCCTTTTCTTCCTCATGGATCAACCCGTAAAACACAATTTTTTCCTTTTTTTTTTGTTGATTTTCTTTTGTTGTTTAAATCTTAAAAGACATTCATCATCAACTGATTTTTCAAACAATATTACATGACTTAACTTAGAGTAGGTAGCAGCAGCGATTTTTCTTCCAATTCAAACCTCTGCCGACATGGCCAGATTTCGTTAAACTTCGTCAGGGAAGAGGCTTGCATATCTGTATTCACTTCAATGTCTCGGAAAAAATGGCTGCCTATGGTCATGCCCCCCTTTTTAGACCTGTGTGTAAACCGATGCCTAAATTAATTCCAGTTAGCACTGTGGGATGTAAACAAATAAATAATCCTTAGGATAACAGTTACCCACAGATCATTTATACCAAGATTCCCCAATGCAGAAGTATGTCTAACAAACTCACTAGCTCTGTCTAGGGTGATATATATATATATATAGGAATCTTGCTTCTGGACCCCACTCCAGATGTTTTTGTTAGAGAAGCGAACACAAGCCACAGTGATATCTACTATAATAAAACTCACCCTCAACATTCTGAAGACAACGTTCTGAAGTCACTCAGTCACTCCCTGAAGGGTTCGTCAGTTCATGGTGGTGAAGCCACAACACTGACCATGTCTCTCTGCCCCACCCTCGCATGACGGACCAATCAGAAAAAAACACCCTCAACGTTCTGAAACACAAAGGACCATCACAAAACCGTTCCCAGGCAACACTAGGCGACGTAAGACAGACCTATCAGAGGAAACTATGTGGCAATAAGGGAGGAGCATTCAACAGCAGAACGGCTCATTATCTGTGAACGAGAGAAGAATATTCCTGTTGTGGGTATGTGCAAAAATAGACCGGAGGGGAGGGGGGGGGGGAATTTTTAAATGCCTAATGCCGGTACTGAAGAGTGCCGGAGGGCCTATAGCACAGACTGTATTTGGGTTCGCTTGACGTGGAGTCGGTGGAGCCGGAGAACAGCGTGCTCCTCACCATCTGGGACGTGGGCGAACAGGACAAGCTGCGGCCTAGCTGGAAGGATTACCCGCGACCCAGCCAGCAGCAAACAGCGACCAAGGAAGGGGGAGGAGTAGGGAAACACGTGGAGCGTGTTTCCCTACTCCTTACCTGCCTAGGAATCGCTGGAGACTGGCTGCCAAACTAATGAAACAACCGCATACCGACGCACCACCTCCATCATTCAAAAGGCATCCACTTTTTCTTCAACAGAAATGCAAACTAATAATACAAAACAAACAAAGAATACCCGGTTTCTCACGCGGCTGCAGGTAACTCCCCACCCCCTTCCTCTTCCCCTTTTGCCGAAGCGGCCAAGGACGTGCCCAACCATCCCCAGCCTCAGGCAAGCCGTCTCCCACCTCGGGGATTCCCCGAGCACCCGGAAAAAGACGGCACTGCTTCCCGCAGCGCATAAATGTTCCAGCATTCCCCTGCAGCCGGCCTGAAATGGACCGAACATACCGGATCACCCCCCGATGGCCCGAGACCGTGCTCCTCTCCCTTCCGCCAACTTAAAACAACCATCCGCGTCCTCAGGCAAGCCGTCTCCCACCTCCAGGATGGCCAGAACCCCAGCCCAATGGAAAAAGACGATGCTGCTTCCCACAGCACATTTCTCTTCCAGCGTTCCCCTTCAGCAGCCCTGAAATGGCCAAAAAATACCGGCAGACCAAGAATGTGCTCCTCTACCTTCCACCCATCTAAAACAACACTGCTGCCTCAGCACAACACAAAAAAAAAAAAAAACCCAGAAAAAACAATCCACCACTCAGCAAAAGCTGACCCCCCTACAACCACATTTACATTTCACCAACAGAAAGACCCCCCTCCACAAACCTCCTTGACAGACAAAACCACACACACACAATACAACAGAAACACACCCACAAAGCCACACACCAATCCATCCCACTTTGCCAGCACAGCACAGCACATCCCCCAACCCCCCAAGCAAAAAACAAAACAAAAAAAAAGACACACATCAACAACCTGCACACACACCCCACCCTCACACACTCACACTCACACACACAAAATAACTCTGTGACACATACACACACACAAAAAAGCCACATGCTAGCGCCCATTTCATTGGTTTCGGAAACGGGCCTTTTTTACTAGTATATTATCCTGCTTATTTTCGAAAGAGAAAAACGCCTATAGTGCGACCTAAATCGGGAGATAGACGTTTATCTCACAAAAACGATTAAATCAGTATAATGGAAACAAAACTTTAAGTGCGTCCGTTTCGCTCGTACGCTCAGATACAAATGCCCAAGTAAGGGGCGTGTCGGGGGCGTGTTAAGGGCGGTGTTACAAGGTGGGCGTCTACAACATATAACGGATAGCAAAATGACTTAGAGTGGGTGTGAACATGGGCGTCATTGCTTAGACCCAAAATAAAAGTGACCAGAGCAAGGGGGAAATCGTCTTTAGACCCAATAGCGATTGTGTGCAGTTGGAGAGTGGCGCGATCGGTGTTGGGAGAGCTGAATTGTTGGTTGCAGAGAAAGCTGAGTGTGTGGAGTACCTGTAACGTTCGTCTGTCTGCCCTAGTCGGAACGTTGTCACCCTCACCTGCCTCTTTTGTGTCTTACCTTTTGACCTTTCCCTACTCCTCCTCCTTGCTCTATCGGTCCCTTCCCCCTATCCCCCTCTTCACTGTTCCCACGTGTATATTGTATTGCCTGACTTCCCTTTGTCTCTGTGTTCCCTGTACTGTTTGGGGAGTGACTGGCCAGAGGGTGTGTTTGGAGTGAGATTCTGTGTGCTGCTGTTGTTTCAGTACTACTACTAATACTTGCACTGGTGGGGAAATGGATGCACTAAATTCACTGGTGGCTTCCATGTTAGAGGAACAGGCCACACACCGCAGGAGGTATTCACGGCCCCGAGTGTTCAGGCCCCGCACCACCTTCCTACAACTCACTGACCAGCAGTGTCTGACAAGGTTCAGGTTTGATAAGGCGACTATTGTGCAGCTTTGTGAGCAGCTGAAACCCCTCCTTCAGCCCCAGACCCATAGGAATAACCCCATCCCTGTCCACCTCAAAGTCACTGCCTCTCTCTCTGTCCTGGCCACTGGGAGTTTCCAATCCGTATTAGCTGCTAACACAGGGCTCACCCAGGCTTCTATTTGACACTGTCTCACCCAGTTCCTGGATGCCTTTCTAACTCACACCTCTCACTACATCACTTTCCCCACCACCCCCCAGGCCCTGCACAACAACATGGCCGCCTTCTATGCTGTTGCTAGATTCCCCTCGGTCATAGGTGTGATTGACTGCACACACGTCCCACTCAGGCCCCCCCCCGGCCACACGAAGCCACCTACAGAAACAGGAAGGCATTTCATTCGATGAACATACAAGTTGTGTGTGATGCCCAGAAGGAGATATTAGACGTGTGTGCCAGGTACCCCGGTTCCACCCACGATGCCTACATCCTACAGCACTCGGGCATCTTCCGCAGGTTTGAGCGAGGGGAGTTCACCGGTGGATGGCTACTAGGTAAGTGCAACATGGATGTACCCATACTATATCTCCTCCACTGGCCAACCCTCCGCCCTGCCTTCCTCCACCTCACTCCACAACCCACTATCCTAATCCCCCATCCCCCCCCCCCCCCCCCCCCCCCCGTACCTGCTCCAAGCAATACACACTCATCTATTTCATTCTGCTTCTCTCCAAAGGTGGCTGAGGCTACCCGCAGAGGACATGGCTCATGACCCCCGTGGTGCATCCACAACCAGGGGCAGAAGAAACCCACAACAGGAGGCATCGCAGCACCCGGGGGATTATTGAGCGGACCTTTGGCTTCTTGAAAAAACGGTTCCGCTGTCTGGACCGGTCTGGAGGAGAGCTGCTCTACAGTCCAGAAAAAGTGGCCAAGATCTTTGTGGCGTGCTGCATGCTGCACAATTTGGCCCAGCGCAGAGGACAGGCCCTCCCAGAGGAGCCACAGCCACCAGAGGAGGCCCCAGATGAGCAGGAAGAGGAGCCCCCTCCACCCCCAGCCCACAGAGCAGAGCTCACTGCTTACCAGCTTGGCGTCAGAGCCAGACAAAGACTCATTGAAACAAGTTTTGTGTGAAAGTAAGTGCACATTTATTTGTAATACTCACATAAGTGTTACCATCACATCACACCCACCACCACCACCACCACCCGCCAACCCTCACCCTCCAGCATGTGCCATCACTTTCCCCGGCCCCTCCCCCGGCCCCTCTTAGCCCTCCCACGGACTTCCTTTGCAGCTGGTGCTGCAGGGGAAGTCTGTTCAGACTCCTCCGATGGGCTACTCCCACTGTCCTCCTCTGTATCCACACAGCAGCCTGCGGCTTCGGCTGTGCTGTGGAAATCCGGCCACCTTGTTGGCTGTAGCCTGGCAACAGGACCCAGAATGGGAGCTGGTTTGGTGGGTGCTGCACTCAGGGCCGGTCTTAGGGCGAGGCGACCGAGGTGGCCGCATAGGGCCCCGCGCTCAAGGGGGGTCGCCCTGCCCGCCGCTCCCCCCCCGGACGATCGATCGCTGTTCCGTAAAAAATTTGAGAAGCGCCGAGTAGCAGGCAGCGCCTGGCGTCTTCCTTGCTAGTAAAAATCTCCTGCACGTCGTCGGGCTGGCCTTCCCGCATTAAGTCCCGCCCTCCTCTGAGGTAATAGGCTCTTCCCGCATTAAGTCCCACCCTCCTCTGAGGTAATAGCCTATTACCTCAGAGGAGGGCGGGACTTAATGCGGGAAGGCCGGCCCGACGTGCAGGAGATTTTTACTAGCAAGACAGACGCAAGGCGCTGCCTGCTACTCGGCGCTTCTCAAATTTTTTTTAAAAGTTAGTGGGTGCAGCAGGAGTTGGTAGGTGGGTCGGGTCGGGGGGGGGACTCAGATGGGAGAAGGGTGTGGGATGGGGGTTCTCAGTTGGGGGGAGGGGGTAAGGGGGACTCAGATGGGAGAAGGATGTGGGATGGGGGTTCTCAGTTGGGGGAAGGGGGTAAGGGGGACTCAGATGGGAGAAGGGTGTGGGATGGGAGTTCTCAGTTGGGGGGAGGGGGTAAGGGGGACAGATGGGAGAAGGGTGTGGGATGGGGGTTCTCAGTTGGGGGCAGGTGGTAAGGGGGACTCAGATGGGAGAAGGTTGCAGGGTGGGGGTTCTCAGATGGGGGGAGGGGTAAGGGGTTCTCAGATGGGAGAAGGGGGCTGGAACTGGGGTTTGAGAAGGGGCCATATGGGAAATGGGGGCCATGCATGGGGCTGGTGGGAAAATAGGGCATGCGTGGGTCAGGTGGGAGAATGGTTCTGGGGCTGAAAAGGGGGGCTCTAATACAAGGCATGTGGATGAAGGGGGCTGGAACTGGGGGCTGAAAAGGAGGGTAGGTGGGATAAGGGGGCTAGTACTGGGACTGGAGGCTGAAAAGGGGCAGGGGCTGAAACTGTGGGTACTGGGGGCTGAAAAGGAGATAGGGAGAAGTGGCTGGGGCTGAAGCTTGGGACTGGTGAGAGAAAAGGGCTGGGGACTGGGGTTGAAACTGGGGGCTGAAAAGGGGACAGGGAGGAGTGGCTGGGGGCTGAAGCTCGGGACTGGTGGGAGAAAAGGGCTGGGGCTGAAACGGGGGACTGGTGGGATAGTGGGGCTGGAACTGAGGGCTGAAAAAAAGGGGCAGAGAGAGGGGCAGATCCTGGATAGAAGGGGGAGCGAGAGGGAGGGCAGACCCGGATGGATGGGAGAGGGAGGGCAAATGGTGGATTGAAGGGGCAGAGAGAAAGGGCAGACAGTGAATGGAAGGGATAGAAAGGGCAGACAGTGAATGGAAGGGGCAGAGATAGAGGGCAGATGTGCACGAAATGGGCAGGGAGAGAGGGCAGACATTGGATGGAGGGGACAGCAGAGAGGGCAGACACTGGATGGCAGAGAGAGAGCGAAGACAGATGCTGGATGGAAGGAAGACAGTGAAAAGAAGATGAGGAAAGCAGAAACCAGAGACGACAAACTGTAAATAAAATATATATTTTTATTTTTTTGCTTTAGGATATAGTATTGTAGCTGTGTTAATTAATGTTTCTAATAGAACATGTAAATAAGGTAATCTTTTTATTGGACTAATTTTAATACATTTTGACAAACTTTCGGAGAACAAAGCCCCCTTCCTCAGGTCAGGATAGGATACTGTAACAGCTCTATACTGTATTGACCTGAGGACGGAGGTTTTGGCCTCTGAAAGCTAAATGTATTAGTCCAATAAAATGGTATTATTTTATTTTCTATATTTGTTTTATTTCTATTTGTTAATTTGTAAAGTGGTGATTGGTATTTGTTAGTTTTTTTTCAAATTTACATCTGTTGTCTTTATATTTTGCACAGTACTAGGGGACATTTTCTGTTTCTGTGGTGTTGTATTGTATGCAGAGTCTGGCATCTTGGGGGTTCAGTTTAATTTTTGTCTAAATAGAAAGTTTAAATATTACTACTTATTCTATAGTGGATTAGGGTGTATCTGTGTTTGTGAAAAAGACATGGTTTTCAGTTGGCATTGACTGTGCAGGATCGACAAGCCCTGGAGCTGGGGGCCTTGGAGCTCGGAGGGAGGGGTGGCCGGCTCTGGAGCTAGGGTGGGGGCGGAGCTATGGTGGGCGGAGAGGGTGGGTGGAGTTAGGGTGGGCGGGGCTAGGGTGGGGCCCCGTCAAATTGGTCTGCATAGGGCCCCGCACTTGCTAAGACCGGCCCTGGCTGCACTAGTGGTTGCGGAGGCGCCCGATCTCAGGGCCCACCTCTTAGCTGGTGGTGGTTGCTGCCCACGAGGAGGAAGTGGATGGCAGGTCTTGCTGCACCACCACCGGTGGAGTAGGTGCTGTGACCTGAGGGCGCAGGCCTTCAATGCTGTGCTGCAGCTGTTCCAGTTGCTGGAGCACCTCATGGTGGGCTTGGCTCTGTGCCTGGAGCAGTTCCTGGTGGGCTTGGCGCTGCGCCTGGAGCAGTTCCTGGTGGGCTTGGCGCTGCGCCTGCAGTGCTTCCCGCTGCAGCTCTAATTTTTGTTGCCGGTACTCCTCCAAGCCCACATTGTGCCACAGCAAATCAGTGGCCAGCCGCAGGAGTTGCCTCCTTTGGCTGGAGGGCCTGTGGCGAGGAGCTGGCCCCCTATATGCATCCTCCGCATCAGAAAACTCAACCGGTGGTGGAGGTGCCGCCTCTGCCGGTGGTGCTGGTGGAGGTTGGGCCTCTACTGCTGGTTCTGCTGCTGCAGCTGGTGGAGGTAGAGGCTGCACTGGTGCAGGTGGTGGTGTTAGAGGCTGGACTGCTGCTGCAGGTGGTGGCGGTAGAGGGTGCTCTGGTGCAGGTGGTGGAGGTAGAGGCTGCAATGGTGCAGGTGGTGGTGGTGGTGGTAGAGGCTGGACTGCTGCTGCAGGCGGTGGAGGTTGAGGCTGTCCTGCTGGTGTAGGCCTTTGTTGTGATTGGAGGCCACTAGGGCCAGCCTCATCAGAGTCATTACCTGTATAGCACAAGGGTGAGAAAGTGTGTTCGTGAAAATAACCCACTTTTGTCTTTCAGCATTCATCTACATAGCCCCACACTTGATGACACTGCAAAGAGATGGTGAGGAGGATTGGGTTTGAGACCCATGTGAACGACAGCCCCACAGGCAGCTGGGTACAGCTGGTGGACGGACAGCCAAGACAAGGACACCGCTCACAACTTTGTGGACCCAGACAAGCTGTTTGTTGTATATTAGTTAAAGTGAAGGACATTTGAGCGTGTCTTGTGTTACTACTGACTTGGTACACTGCCTAGAACTGCTTTATGACCCCGATTACAGGCTCCTTAAGTTGCACGCATGTGGTCCACACTAACTAGAGCACAAAGGTGACAGAAGGAAATAGGCACAGTTTGGTGATGATGGGAAAATAGGAGGGAGTAGGGAAGGAAGAGGCCCAAAGTTGTGCCACAGAGTAGAGTAGTAACCTATACACACCCATAGGATAGGAGCCAAGTGTAAAGTATTATTGGGGGCGCTAAGGCCAGTGCAAATAAGCCCTCCCTGGACACCTACATGATATTTCCTCAATATTGGGGGTGCTCAAACACCCACTGAGTCTGCTCTTATGACACACATTAATACTACCACTACTCAGACACCTTACACTGTAATGAAGCTGCACACACAGGACAAGTAAGAGGGAAGCCAATGACTACGGTAGGAATAGAGAGTAAGGGTACAGAGCAAGGGAGTAGGGGGTAGGAGGTGAGACACCATCATAAAGGTGGGCGTTTATTCCACATACTCCTCCCCCACCTCCCTCCTCCCCCTGGCCCCAACTTGTATAACACAGTGTAGTGCAGCACAACAGATATCCCAACATCATAATGGACAACCTACCTGAGGCCTCAGGCTGGGCTAAGGTGTCAAGGGACCCGATCCCGTGGATGCCCTCCTGGGGTAGCAGGGCGTGGACCATCAGCTCCATGGGGGTGAGGTTGGCTGTGTCATGTGCTGCGGGATTGGCCCCAGCCTTCCTCCTCACATCCCTCCTCAGCTTGCGCCACTTGCGCTTACAGTCCTCCACGTCCCTTGCACAGTGGAACACCGCATTCACCCTGTCACGGACCGCCTCCCATTCCCGCTGCTTGGTGGTCGCAGCCAGTCTCTGCCCTGTGGGAGCAAACAGGTTGGTGTGCCGTTGCTGTATGTCTTGCACTAGGAGCTCCACCTCGGCATCTGAGAAATTACCCTTCCGGGTTGGGGGCTGGCGTGGCGGCATTGTACCAATGGGGTTTCGAAAATACGGAGTGGGCGTTTATATCGTCGCCAGGAACACCCATTTTGGACGGGGGATAGGCGTGTCTGATATGGACGCTATAATTTCGATTATACACATAATTCCTAAACGTGCCCATCTGAGATAGCGATTTGGAGCTCCTGATTTCGATTATGGGTAGATAACTATGGGCGTTTTCACCTGCCTTCCTCTTCTTGATTGCCATTTAAAGCGCCATTTTATGTGCTGGCAGTTCTGATTCACGTGAGTTCTCATGTGTTACCCACATTTATAGTAAGCTTTGTGTTTGGCAAGGTATGCTTCGGGACACCTGTGTATTTTGGGGGGTTGTTATTTGTGGTTGCCCTCAGCCCACAATGCTTCCCTATCCATCCTTTGGCCCTCTTCCTGTCTCCCATTCTCTGTGCCTGGTTGTAGCAGGCAGTCTGTGGGAGCTAAGAAATTGCTACAATCACTCCAAATCAGGCACCCCTCCCTCGGTAAGGGTCATTTCACTGAGGCAGATGTCCAGCTAATGTTCCAGAAGATAGAAACAGACGTTCATGGTAAGCTCTTATTTCTCTGCCAGCTCTTCTCTTTCTGCTCATTATCAAGGAGTGTGCATTCACTGTATGTAGTCTGCAGTCATGTCTTAGCTTTCTTTTCAGCAGGTTCCTGTGCACTGATTGGAGGCCATCAGCCCCGTACTGTGTGGTTCTGCCAGGTCCTCAATGCTGTGGGCCGTTGTAGCTGCTATATTGGTTCCCAGTAGGTTCAATCCTTTCTTTGTGTGCTGAACCCCAGTCCCCATTTATGAAATGGCCACCCATTCTCACTTTTGATAGGAGAGGGAGGGGGAACTATATAGGCTAATCATGTTTTTAGCACAGTATTGAACACAGTCCTACAAACCTCCATAGAACAACAACATTTCTAACATGTAGGCTGTAAATTAGTTTCAAGGTGGCCACAGGTAGTGCCTACTGAGCCCTTAAGACATGGTGAGGGAGAGAGAGTTTGTGGTAACAGGTCCAAACCCAAATTATTTGCAGGTAGCTACAACCTGATGGCTGCCATGGCCTAGTGGTTAGATCACCAGCCTTATAATCACAAGGTTGACGGTTCAACTCCTGCTCGTGATCTAGAGTGAAACACTTAACCCTCCATTGGCTCAGGTACAAATTTACAGTCCTCCTGGGACAGGGAAAGACCTGGAATGTAGGTCACCTTGACCTCCTACTTAAAAAAGGTGTGAGCAAACACCAAATAATGAACATCATATTTATTTGTGCCCTTCTGTAACTCTTGTATATTGCAACTGTGATGCAGTAAGTCTCCATCTAATGGTTTTGCCATTGTTTTCCCTTTTCTCCTGTTGTGAATTGAGGGGTCCCGAGCCCCCCAAGAAGGCTGGAGTGACCTTAAATCTGACTCCATCTCTAAATAGCACTAGTACTGGGGTAATCAAGGAGTTGTGAAGTTCTAAAAGGAATTGCCACTAAGAGAGATGTTAGGTCTAAGGAAAAGATACCAGCCTTATGACAAACTGGATTTATGTCACAGGTTATACAATGCAGTGAAAGACAGCCTGATACAGCAAACGCATTTATACTTACAGCCTCTGATCATAAAGTGAAGTCCACAAATCATCATTTGGAATGAGGAGTTTATTTGCCAAGGTACAAGTCAAATAAGTGATTGACAACAGGCACGTACAATCAATTAATTATAGGAATATAATAATCCAGCTGCAAACAGGTGTTAATTAATTCCTAATCTTTTATAATTTCTCTTACCAATTAAAGGTTTTACAAGGGAAAGCAATTAGGTAATTTGTCAATTCTGCTGGACACATTGGTTTCCCTTGGAGAGAGAGAGTGGCAACCCTTCTCTCTCTAACTTAAACCAGGAAATACTCTGATTTTTATAGGTGCCCTCAGGATATGGATAATATGACAGCAGATATACCTGATTGGATCTGTGCTAATGTCATGGTTGTCACTGATTGGCTCATGCTAATGAGTAGCTTCTATCTTGCTAACATGGTTTTGTCTTTAGCTCGCTTGACCACAAATCTTAAGCAAGACCCTGCATCCAGCTACACCTTTCCTTTCTCACACCATGGCTGACCACAATCCTGCTCACAGGAAAGTCTCATTTCTCAACTTGTTTTTCTAACTTACATTAGAGAAAATTCCACTTTGCAACAGATACGGCTTCCATTTTGTGCTGAAATTCTCCATTTTGTTTCCATATCTATTGACCTAACTTTTCCTAATTTAGCTTATTTAGGCCTCAATCCGGGCTACAAACTAGGCCATACTTTTCCAGTAAGCTCCCAGTTATGTCAGCCATCAGATTTCTGACTCAGCCAAGGTCTGTAATAACCTGAGCTCTATGACTGGGCCCGCCACCATTCCAGTGGGGGGGGGGTCTCTGGCTGTACCATAATTATACACTCCTCAGCACTATATACCATTGCAGATGCATAGAATGTGAAAAGATGAGGCAGCTGTTTGTAGGTCCTTGGTGGGCCCCCCACCACCAATTTGGTATGCTTGTGGGTAAGGGTGCCTGGTGATCACACTGAGGACACATCATGTATGTGCTACCTAGGGTTATGTGCAAGAGTTTAGTTGGCAGATCACAAGTGCTAGACAACAAATCTATTATTAATGTCACTCTGTGCTGTGGGGCTGTATGGTAAGGGGGAGGGAGAGAGGCTGGATGGCCATTTGTGTCCCTCAAAAGTAAATAGCCATCCAGCCTCCGCGGCCCACCCCCCTGCACATAGGGCCATGGAGGTTGGAATGAACAGGTGGGCTTCTGTATGGGCACCATTATCACAGACATGCATCAGCTTTCTCATTCACACTTCACATTTCATGCAATGCATATTGCTGCCTCCTCTCACATCAACAGCACCATGTGGTTATATGTAATGCACAACGCACACACTGTTAGTTAAAATGTGAAAAATAATCTTTATGTACAGACCCCAACATATTTCCCCCACACCCACCCCTACAAATTCCCCCCCCCCCCCCCGCACAAAAATTCCCCAACACCCCTACATATCCCTCCCAACCCCCCCTCCAACATTTCCTCCCCCCAACATACAAACACCCCACCCACCCACCCAACAACCCTCCCCCAAAATACACACTGTCACCCCCTCCCCTCCCCCCCTCCCCCCCGTCTAGGACGGGTGGCCACGGCCTCTACTCAAGGCCCTCTGTAGCAGGGTAATGAGCAGCAGCGGCACCACCCTGAGTGGGCCCTGTAGCTGCTCATTACCCTGCCGTATGAGTCGTAGCTCCTGCAGCACCTGATTCTGGCCATCTAGCAGGTGCTGCAGCACCTGGTTCTGGCCATCTACTAGCTGCTGCAGGAGCCGCACAACAGTCGCAGGGCCAAGGGCTGGAGGTGGCCCAGGGGACCCAGATGATGGCCCAGGGGATGGAGGTGGCCCAGGTGATGGAGCTGCCTCAGGGGATGGAGATGGCAGAGGGGAAGGAGATGCCTCAGACAGAGCTGCAGGTGGGGAGGGCTCCTCCTGAATGTCCTCATCAATGATGAGGACCCCCTCCTCCTCCTCCTGGTGGGCCTCCTGGCCTGGCTGCTCCTCCTCCTCCTCCTCCAGGTGCCCCTCCTGGCCTGCCTCCTCCTCCTCCTCCTGGCCTGGCTCCTCCTCCTGCAGGTGGCCGTCCTCGTCAGCCTGCTCCTCCTGCTGGTGATGGAGCCCTGTGTATGTAAACAGAGTATGGATGAGATGAGCACATGCAACATGGCTTGCATAGTGCTGTAGCTGGGTGACCTGAGCCAGGGGATGGGGGAAGGTGTGAGGAGGCGTGGCCTATACCCATGGGGGACTGAGATGCATCAGATGACATGACAGGGATCCCTGGAAGCAGTGGTGTGCTGGTAAATTTTTAACAATAGTGTAAAAGAAGTGGGGAGAGCAACCAAGGATACCAGAAACTGGAGGATGTTCGATAATAAACAATTTTATTAATAATTTGAAGACTCGACACAACGTCGTGTTTCGGCCGTCAGGTCTGCATCAGGAGTCTGCTTTGCACAGTGCTGCGTAGCAATGGTGACGACAAACCTTTTAAAATCTTACAGCTGACTCTAGGGCAAAATAACGTTGAAGATAATCCTTCAGACGTAACGTTGTAGTCTTTAGAAAGACTGTGTTTGGGAAAAAGATGCCGTCAGATGCACTGCACGCGCTGTTCGTAATACCAGTTCGGTTCTTCGCACCGTTAGTCCTGCCGCCGGAAAAGGAAATGACGTCAGAATGATGTCAGAAGGCTGGACTAACGGCACGAAGAACCGAACTCCTGAGAAGCAAGCAGGAAAGGCAGCTGGAGACGGGCAGCAGGGCTTTAAATAAGGCGGCGCTTCGAGGCAGGTATTTGAAACTAACGGATGGGAGCGGCAGGGGAGGATGGGGGGCGAAGGACATCGCTACAAATGGATGGGAGCGGGAGGGGAGGTAAGCATGGTGCCCTCCTGCCATGCTTACCTCGTGCAATGGAGCCGGCTCGCCCCTTACAACAACCGGCTCGCAAGAGCTGTCAAAATTTAACAAGCGGCTCTTGCGAGCCGGTGTGAGCCGGCTCCAGCACACCACTGCCTGGAAGCTGCACTGACACAAAACACACAGGACATGTTGGCAGACCACACTCATTGGGGACCAGCATGTTTGCATTCTGAGATGCGACGAGGGTTTGGTGACCTGTTTTTGTTGTTTTTAAGGGGGGGGGGGGGCGGTGGGAAGGGTGTTTAGCACATTACTTTTATGTGAGGGAGGCCATGACATCCAGTAAAAGTAGGGCCTCAGTCAGGTCTACCAGGACACACTATCCACCCACCCCAGAAAGGGGGACAGTAAAGTGAGGCATGTCATCTCATTCATCTGGGGGGGGGGGGGGGGGAATGGTCGTTGGAAGTTGCAGCCACAGTCATGGGAAGGCACCTGCAACCTGCATCCTTGATCTGGGACCAATAAATATGTTATTACTTATTAGTTGGCTATTAGCCACATATTGTACAGGACATTTGCATTAATCAATAAATATATTTACAAATCAGTACAGGTGTCCTGTTTTTGAATACTTACGGCGAGCCCTGAGGTGCCGTTGCACTGCCCGGATGAGCTCGGGCCTCTCCCGCCTCACACGGCGGAACCTTCTCCGTAGGGACTCCAGGTCCCAGTGAACACCGAAGCGTCTGTAAAATATAAGTTTGTAGAGCAGGAGTCAGGGGATGGTCCTTCTTGCCCTCTGCACACATATTCATTTGTTATTCAAATAGCAGAGAGAGGGTCAACACTGTTGGGGGGGGGGGGGGGATCACCTGCATTGGTCCACATTCATAGAAGTCACCTTTGTACAATTTTGGGGGGTGCTACCCCCAGTGGAGATCACCCCTCCCTGGATCCATACAAGGCATTCATTCTATATTGGGGGTGCTCAAGCACCCACAGCAGCCACCGAGTTGGCTCCTATGCAGATGATGCCATAGAGGTGGCCATGAGGCCAGAAAGTACCGTTTGTATGCATTATAATTTATGCTTGTAAACTATATGTGTTATCATTACCCTGTTATCAAGTATAGTATACATTTAATTGGTATAATGTTTCCACTATTCCAATGTGTTGTAAGCCACATAGAGCCTGCAAAGAGGGGTGGGAAAATGTGGGGTTCACAGGCAAGAAATAAATAAGGAAATACATTATTGTAGGGATGTGGGAATGGTCGTCCTTTCAAGAACATACATTTTATTAGTAATTGTGTATGTACCCATAGTACTCATTATCCTTGCATGCACACTCCAAAGTTGGTATCAAACACAGTCTCTGGCTCACCCTGAGCCTTGCTGGATTTCTCAGGTCCTCTCACCGGTTGCTCCTTTTATGAGGGTCTCCGCCTTACTACTTTCTTCAGTTCCTGCTTTTCCCAGTACCTCTCGGTCATGTGACTGCAGGAACCCAATTATGATCTCGTCCAATTAGTACCTGGGCGAGCAGAGTTCTTTGTTTTGTGACCTTGGAACTTCTGGTGCTAAGATTGACTCCCTTCTCAGCTTCTCCAGATGATAAAAAAAAGGGAGGGGGTTGGAACACAGAATGTCCTTGGCTTCAGTGAATCTGCCAGTGTTTTTCCTCAAGCTGAAGCTGGATCTCACTGACACAGTAGGATTCATGTCAGAGGTGATAGCATCCATCTTGTTTGTAACAGGATGTACTAGGCTTGTATGAACCAAAGCCATCACAGGTAAGATCACAGGGAAATACCCCTACAGCACCAATAATTGCTTAAGATCTCAATTATTGGCACTAATTGGCTCGTTATTCAATTAAATTGTGTGCACAAATTAGGTGCATGCTCAAATTTGCACACGCAATTTTAGCACTTTTTATAGAATTCAGGGGTATATGTTGTCTTTAGATCAGGATAACCTACAATTTCATTTGGGTGAAAAGGTACGGGCCTTTTTTGATAATATCGCGCCTGACAGACTGACTATTTCAGGGCTTCATAAAGCCCTACTTTTAGTAGGTAAATGTAAGGACTTCACAGAAATGGGAAGGTGATCTAGGGACTTCCCTGGAATTTTGAAATGTGGGGGGCTAGTATCAGGGGCATACCACAAGTGGCTCATAACGCACATTTGCAACAATGTTATTTTTGAATGATTCATAGAGCCTATTTTACTCAATTGCAATTGCATAAAGTAGGATGCTTCCACAGTAGCATATGTGTATAGAAACAGTTATAGTCACTCTTTCTGGAGTCGTCTGGTGGCTCAGTCTTTTTGGAGAGGTGTGAGTGACTACTTACTTCAGCTGATAGGGCAGTGAGTTAACCATGCTCCAGAGGCAATACTCCTCGACCTCCCTGGTAAACTGAATATAGTGGGGAAGGGCTGAAGGTTCTGAAAAGGAAATTAGGATTTTTGAGGAAAGAGAGTATTTTACAAGTTTGAACATCTGACCATCCATTGTTTTGGCAGTGGAGAATGCAGATCCATCAGCTGGTGGAGTGGGAAGCTAGAGAGGTATGCCTCACCTATAAGCAGAAAAAGAGATTCCTGATTTGGGAGTCTTACCTTCAGACCCTTCCTCAGAGGGCATAGAACAACCTATGAAAGGACGTTGAGTAGAATGAGGTGGAAGAGAAGCCTGTTAGCCTTGCTCACTTGTGGATTTATTGCACTGGGGAGGATGTAGAGGGGAGTGGGGTGGGGGAAGTGCACTAAGAAATAGATGGGAGGTTATAAGAAACAAGACCTCCGCTCCAGTGTCCTTTAATTTAATTTATTTATTTATTGTCCGTTCATGGGGGGTGAGGAGGAGTGTAGGGAAGGAAAGTTGATTTGAGAGTTTTGCAATACTTATCATTATAATCTTGAATAGTTCACATGTGTTGTGTAAATTTGGTTAAATTTAATAAAAATGTTTTCTAAGTTAAAGATAGAGATGCAAATTTCAAAAACTGATATATTGAAGTCACTACAGTACAAATTTACAAATACAAATAAAACAAAACATGGAAAATAAGATGATATCATTTTTTTTTGGACTAACAATCCAATTTTCAACTAGCTTTCAGAAGCCAAAACCTCCTTCAGGTCAGGACAGTATACTGCTGTTATGATATCCTGTCCAAAAATCTATTACCATTTTATTGGACTAATGTTATCAACTTATTTCCATTTTTTATTTGTACTTATTAACTTTATAAAAACAGCTACTACATTATCCTTTCTGCTTTCCTCCGTCTTCTCTTAACTTTCTTGCCAAGATTTCTTGTTCATTTGTCATTCTTCTCCCTCCTCCTTTTCCTATCAGCTTTCTTAAATTTATTTTTCTGCCTCCCTATCCAGTTTTCAGTTTCCCTCTTTTTACTGTCTACCTATAGCTTTCCATTTCTTTCCCTGATTCTGGCACACCTATTCCCCTTCCTCTTATTCCCCAGTCTTTCACTAATTCTATCTTTCTTTCCCTCTTCTGCCCTCTTTCTCTCCCCCTTTTCTTTCTAGCATCTCCCCTCTTTATCTCTTATTCCCTTCCATTCAGCACCTCCCCTCTTTCCCTTTCTCTGCCTCCTTCCATCCAGCCATTGCTCCCTCTTTCACCTTTCCAACTAGTGTCTAATGTTGGGCTTGGGGCAGGGAGTCAGGTCTGGTGTCAGATCAGGGGCTTTTGGAGTAATGCCACCACCAACCAGTGATGCACACTATCAGTAGTCATGACAGCGGGTGGTACTGAGCCATGCCCTGGATGACACAGGCACAGGGAATGCCCAGATCCTGTCCACTCCCCCATTAGGGATTTTTACCAAGATAGTTGCCTTTGTAATGCAGGAGACAGTAGCACAGACCCACTTTGTAAAAGGGCCCCTAAGTGTGGGGGAGGTTGTTTGTTTGATCAAGCTCCTAGCCATTCTTCCCTAAAGCTAAGTAGGTATGATAATTGAGACAGAATGAAAACAATTCAAAACTCTGAAAAAATCCAGAATATTGATTCTAAATAGAGAGTTTGTCATTTTTCTAAACATTGTGAGCAGGTTTTCCTGTGTCTTTGCAAATATTTTCATTTGCTTTCTCTAGGACAATAACTTTTCCAGCCCCATCAACCATCCTTGCTATCCCAGAGGATTTTCACAAACTATCTCACTGAAGGACATTTACAATAGTCCCTGTGTCTCTATACCATCCTCATACATCCCTACACAGAACATTACAGTGAATGGAACAGGGACTCCAGCAGAGTGCAAGAGTGCAATCAACAACCTCTTCAATTTCTCAGCATGTGTCACAAGAAAAATGTGTACATTCAATGGAATTTACCAACCTCCTCTGCATGGCCAGTTTTATGTAAGATGATCTTTCTTTGTTATGCCAATTCACCTCCTTCACCCGTCATGGCACAGGCCTAGGTTCTAAGAGAGTCACTTTCTATGTATTTCATCGCTATGGAATTGAAGGCCCAATGCACAAACCTCCAGCACTGTAGGGAACAGCACCGGAAAAATATCAGCTCAACAGCGAGACAGAATTACTGACCAATTCTGAACACTAACAGCATTCAAATTATATGTACACTGTTAGTTTTGAGTGTTGGTCGGTAAAAGGGTCCAAACGTTCTGGTGCATGCCCATAAGAGCTGTGCGGTAAGCATAGCTTTTTTTTGTATGTCCAGGGATGATAGGACCCCTCCCATCCCTCCACCACCAAATGTTCCATCTAAGCGGAGCGCATGAGCGATTGCTTATACATTTTAGGAGTGTCCTCACAGATTTTACATGGTTGCTCACAAAAAACGTTTTTTGTGTGCTATGTACAGAAATGCATTGCTAATACTGGCAAATTGTTGGTTTTTAAAACTTGTTGCTCACACGAAAAAAAATTTGCAACACCAGGCTACTCCTTAGAGGAAACATTGCCCACCACCATGTGAAAAAAATCCCCCCCTCCTGACCCCCTTCCCACAACCCCCTCGCAACCAGAAAATCCCTGGTGGTCCAGTGGAACCCCTCTCAGGATGCATCAGGCAGGGGCTGGGCGCTGCTATTTTGACAAGGGTAGGCCCAAAAGCTGGAGGGAGTAGGTATTGCTCCTGCCTCCAACTCAAACGTATGTGGAGGGATCGGGGGGGGGGGGGTGTCACTAGACCACCATGGACACAGTTTTTTTAGTTGGGGGGGCTTGAGAGGGGGTCCACTGGACCACCAGGGAATGTTTGGTTGTGAGGGGGTCGTGAGGAGCCAGGGATTTGTTCAGTTGTAGGGGGTCAGAGATCACCATGGATTCCTTGGTTGTGGGGGGTCAGGAAAGGGTCCACTGGACCAAATGGGATTTGTCTGGATGTAGGGGTAGGGTCCGGGGGGAGGTCTACTGGAACACCATGGATTTTGGGGTTGCGGGAGGGGGTTTCATGAGGGGTCTGTTGGACCACCAGAGAGTTTTTAACGGTTGGAGGGAGATCAGGAGGGTTTGTGGAGAAGCAAGGGCAGCTGTAAAATTCACCCTGCCCTAACGACTAAAACCTACTGACAGCTCAGGAGCTGTCGGCAGGTTTTAGTTATTAGTGCAGGAAGTTTTTGTGCGCTGCTGTTCAGAGCATAGCAAGGAATTGCTAATGAGCATGTTGTAGTACAAGCAAGCTAGGTCACTGCGTCTGTGCATAGTAAAGCAGTTGCAAAAAGCCTCTGTGCATTACCCACACAATAATGTTTCATTTAGACTGGCTAAAACCAGTCTAAATTAAATGTTGCATGCTCGGTTTGCTTTAAGCATCAGGCCCTCAGTTCGTTAGTGTGTCTTTTACAAAGCAGTGCATGTTAAATCGATTTAACACGTGTTAACCAGAGCTGCCAAGGGGTCCCAACTTTTGAGAGGGAGATTTTAGTACATGCCCCCAGCCCCGTCCCACTTTGCATTGGCTCCACCCACTCTACATGGCTCCACCCCTGGCACACCTCAAACCCACGGCCGTTTCAGAAAATATTTTATTTAATAGCCTAATACCCATTTCAATTAGCTTTCAGAGGACAAACCCTCCTGCCTCAGGTCAGTATAATGCTGTTATGGTATCCTCTCCTGACCTGAGGAAGGAAGTGTTGGTTTCTGAAAGCTAATCAAAAATGTTTTAAAATCAGTGAAGGTATCGCCTTATTTTCTATTTAGTGTTTTATTTCCTTTTATTAAACTTTATTAACACAGCTACCATATTACTTTATCCTAAATTAAAAATAAAATTATTTTCTTTACCTTTGTTGTCTGGCCATTTACTTTTTCTAATTGTGTTGCTCCCAGTCTCTTGATTTTGCTTTCCTTTGTCTTCTCTTAACTCTCTTGCCAGGGTTTCTTGTCCATTTGTCATTTTTCTCTCCTTTTTCTTTGTTTTGTTCAATATTTTTCTGCCTCTCTGTCCAGATTTAATTAATTCTTACTATCCATTCTTTAATTTCCTTCTTTTTACTTCATCTACCTATGGCTTTTCATATTTTCCTCACCCTTGTTCTCCCCATGCCCCTTCCTCTTATACTCCAGTCTTTCATTACTCTGTCCTCTCCCTCTTTCCATCCAGCAGCTCCCCTCTTTCTCTCCCCATCCTTCCAGTGTCTCCCTTCTTTCTTTCTGCATCCTTCCATCCAGCGTCTCCTCTCTTTTTCTCCCTACCCTTCCATCCAGTCTTCCCTCTTTCTCTCCCCATCCTTCCACCCATCTACCCTCTCTCCTGATCCTTCCATCTAGTGTCTCTCTCTCTCCCCCTCCTTCTATCCAGTCTCTCTATCTCTGTACCTTTTGCTGTTCAGTGTCCCCCTCTCTCTCCACATTCTTCCAGTCTCTCCCCTTTCTCTCTGCATCCTTTCATCCATTTCCCCTCTTTCTTTCTCTCCCTAACCTTCCATCCAGCATCTTTCTCTCCCCATCCTTCTACCCCCCTCTCCCGATCCTTCCATTCAACGTCTCTCTCTCTCTCTCTCTCTCTCTCTATCCCCTTCTTTCCATCCAGTGTCTCTCTCTCTCTCTCTCTCTACCTTTTTCCATTCATCATGCCCCCTCTCTCCCCATCCTTCAATGTCTCTCCTGTTTCTCTCCCTAGGCTTCCTTCCAGCGTCTTCCCTCTTTCTGCTGTCAGCCAGGATCCTCCCCTTTCTCCCCATCTTCAGCAGCTTCTCTCTTTCTCCAGCCCTTCTCCATGTCCCCTCCTTCTCTCCCTATCTTCCCACTCTCTCCATAGCATTCTACCTCCTGCCTCCCACTCCCCCTTCCACCCGGTATTCATTTCCTGGCCACTGCTGCTTCTCCTGTTCAGCAGCAGTGGCCACGACCACAAAAAAAAAAAATTTAAAAAAGCAAGCACGGGGCCGCAGCAGCCTTCAGGTATGGGCTGTCAGCTCTGCAGCTGCTTCTCTCTCCTCTCTCTGTTCCTGGAGCAGAGCAGGAAGTTGATGTCAACTTCCTGTTCCTCCAGGGGCAGAGAGAGGAGCGACTGCAGAGCTGACAGCCCATACCTGAAGGCTGCTGCGGCCCTGTACTTGCTTTTTTATTTATTTCACCAGGTGAAAGGGGGAGCTGCCGACAGTGTCTCAGCGGGAGACTTTCCCACTTTGGAAGGAGTGCGGGAGATGACCCACCAAAGCGGGAGTCTCCCGCTGAATGCGAGAGACTTGGCAGGTCTGATTAATATGCATTAAAATTACTGTGTATTTTTATTTAAAACAAATGTGTGAAACAAAAAAAAATCCCTTATATTCCTAGTTTATTTTGCCCTCTTTTAAGTTTCCTTTATTTTGGGGGGGACTCGCAAGGCCCTGTTAGGCCTGAGCATTGGCCAGGTGCTATCCCTTTCTTTTTTGGTGACCAGCCCCCATTATTCATCACCATAGAGTCGTTTGATTTAGCCATGGAGGTTTTTCATTCCATATAATCAAAGGTTCTGTTACGTCTGTGGCCGTGACCACCCTCAGACTTACCCTGTTTCTGGGAGTCAGTGGCTGTGCTGGCTTCTGCTTGGCTCTGTGTCTGTCTCTGTCTTAGTTTCTCTCTGGCTCTGTGTGCTGATTGCCCTACTGAACCTCACCTGTGTGGGCTATGCCTTTTCCAAGATGGCTGCCGCCGACTCCTCTATGCCAGTATCCAAGATGGCTCCCGCTGGGCTGACTTCTCTGTGTGTCAAGCCTCTGTTTGGAGGCAAGGTGATTGCTGCAGCTGTGCCTCTGGTGTGGAAGGGCTTTATTAATCACTTAGAGACTACAGCCCTGGCCTTTGCATTTCATCTAAGGGCCCTGGTGTATAGAGTGCTCTGTTCACTGTTTCAGTGTTTGCTCTGTGTGAGTTTCTATGTTTGACTAGATAGCTTAGGCACCGTGTGGCTTGTTAGCCTGTGTATAGCTTTGCTAGTTCTCTGTGTTTGTTCCTAGTGTTAGACTAGCCAGCTTAGGCACCGTGTGGCTTGTTAGCCTATGTATAGCTTTGCTAGTTCTCTGTGTTTGTTCCTAGTGTTAGACTAGCCAGCTTAGGCACCGTGTGGTTTGTTAGCCTGTGTATAGCTTTGCTAGTTCTCTGTGTTTGTTCCTAGGGTTAGACTAGCCAGCTTAGGCACCGTGTGGCTTGTTAGCCTGTGTATAGCTTTGCTAGTTCTCTGTGTTTGTTCCTAGGGTTAGACTAGCCAGCTTAGGCACCGTGTGGCTTGTGAGCCTGTGTATAGCTTTGCTGGTGCTCTGAGTATGTTTCTTGTGTATGACTGGTTTGCCTGGGCATAGCTTTCCTATTAGCTTGGGTACAGTCTACTAGTCCTTGTGTCTAACCTGCCGACTGCCAGAACCCGGACATTCCCTGCCTGGCTGCCTTGCCTTCGCCGAGGTGCCAGGGGGCACTCCTGGATCCTCATTCCTGCTGTTCCTGCTTGCAAGTTCCAGTTCCGGTTTTTCCTGTAAGCCCTGCCGGCCACCCGAACCTGAGGGCTCAACCCTCGGGGAAAGGTGGTCAAGCGTAGGTGAAGCCTAGGTCCAGTGTGTTCCAGTCCAGCGGGTTCCGGTCCCGTGGGTTCCGCTCCAGTGTGTTCCAGTCCAGCGGGTTTTACTCCTGTATGTTCCAGTCCAGTGGGGCCCTCCAGTGTGTTCCAGTCCAGCGGGCTCCACTCCAGTGCGCACCCGTCCGGTGCGTTCCAGTTCCGTGTATTCCTGTGTAGAACTCCAGTCCGGGGTTCCGGTCCAGTTTTGTCTTATCTCTACCTTGGAGGTGATCTTGCCTGCCACTGCCGCTCCACGGTAGTGGCCCACGGACTCACAAACCCAGTGCTCCCGGGGAGGAAGCCTGACAGTATGCCAAGTTCCTCGAGCACGCGACAGGTTCCCAGTGGCTTCAAGCGCTGTGCTGTCATGTTTTCCAGGTAGGAACTGGATTTGTGAGCCCTTGGGCCACTGCCGAGGAGCGGCAGCAGCAGGCAAAACCACCCCACACCAGAGACAAGGCAGAACTCTGGCAGGGACAGCTAGACTTCACCTGCACTTGACCACCCTTCCCCAGGAGTTGAGCCCCTGGGTGCAGGTAGCCGGCAGGACTTACCGGACAGGGCAGGAACTGGATACCAACTAGGCTGAACAGGGTTAGGACTAAGGGTCAGAGGGGAAATGAATATACATGGGCAGCAAGGCAGGAAACTGGGCTAGGACTCACAGACAGAGAATACTACACTAGGCAGGAAATGGACCAGTGGCGTAGCCAGACAGTCAATTTTGAGTGGGCCTGAGCCCAAAGTGGGTGGGCACAAAATTTATCTGCCCCGCCCAACCCCCCACCTCAAAATATAAATACTTTAGCTAATGTCAGCTGAAGACTTTCTCTGAAGATGGCCAGAACTCTCTTTTACCAAGCTTGGCAGGCAGCAGCAATCACCCTATGCCACTGATAAAATGTACTAAGATATCCAAATATTTATTGTGCGTGATGCAATGTTTTGAACGAGGAAAAAGCCTCAAATGCCAAGGAGAACTCCTTTGTTGGAACACCAACTTCCCTTTTATTCATCATGGGCTAAAAACCTCTTGAATTGCAATTTCACACTTGAACCTAATGATTTAAATCTTAACGGTTCTAAGTTGCACTTATCTCAACAGCTTTGTGGTTGTATCTCACACCATCCATGGCCTGACTTCGGCCCGTGTTTCGATGACTGCCTCAGGGTCTGTGGTATCTACCGACTATAACCAATGCTGTGATTCACTGAATGCTGCAGTTCTTACTGATGCCAGCACCCCAAACATGCTTAGTTGTCAATGGTTCAAGGATGCTGCTGCCAACTGCAGAGCTTGGTAGAAGGGAGTTCTGGCCATCTTTGGATGCTTGGGGATCCTCACCAGTTATACAGCAAGGGTCAGGACTGGTGTTAGACCTGCTTGGGCCCAGGTCAGAAAATAAAAGAGGGCCCCTCCTCCCTGATTCCCTCTTCTCTTTATCTCCCCTCCAATTTCTCACCTGCCATTACTATCACACCAACAGACCCTCACCAAATACAGAACAAAGGATCACAAATTAGAAATAAGAATATTTAGTCAAAAATGAATGGGAACCCCAAGAAGTTAAACTTAGCATTACTGCAACACTAGAGATATAAAACAGAAATGCATTTCCTTTTCTAAAGAACACAATACAAGACATTTGCTATGCACGTTTCCAAAAGCTAACATATTCCATTTAAAACATTCAAAACAAAATGCTTTGTTTCTACCTTTGTTGTCCTATTTTTCCATCTTGCTGGTTCCAATTTCTCTTTTCTGCTAATTCTTCTTCAAGCGGCTGCAGTCCCATTTGTCTTTTCTCCTCTCTCTTGTCTGTTCCCTCACTACTCCTGCCTCTGACATATTGATCATTCCTTTTTAGCTTTCTTCTGCCTCTCTCACACCCTTCTCCTCCTTTTTACTTTTCAACTACCTGTCAAATTTCCATCTTCTTCTTTCATCCATTAGATCTCCCATTCCCCATCTCACTCCTTCCCCAGCCCTACATTCTCTTTCATCTTTAATCTACTCCCCATTACCATATTTCTACCCTCTGTAATCACTATCCTCATTTATTTCCTTGCCACTCCCTCCTCCCCCTCCTGGCCTCTCCCACAGGGTTCCACCATTCCCATCATCTTCCTCCTTCCACTCTTCTAGCCAGCATCTGATCCCTCTTCTCCCCCCCCCCCCCACCCTTGTAGCCTGACATTTTCCTGTCCTCTTTCTCTTCCCTCCTGCCCTCTCCCCCATGGTCCAGCATTTTCCCTCTTTTCCTCCTCACCACCTCCTGTGTATCTCTCCCTCTCTCTCATCCACCCCCATGTCCATCTCCCCCTCTCATTCCCACTGTCCATAATCTCTCTTGCCCTCTCCCTTGTGTTCTGGTTCCAACATCTCTCTCCCCTTCCTATGCAGCCTCTCACTTCTTCCCCTCTACCATCATGTCCAACATTTCTCCCTTCCCTCCACCCCTACGTCCAACATTTCTCCCTCTCTTGCCACCTAACAGCTCTCTATGCAGCCTATCTCCCTCCCCTTCACCTCATATGCAAGATTTCTCCCTTTCTCGCCCCTCCACCCCTTTGCTGTATCTCTCCCTTCTTCCCCCGTGCAGCATCCTTTCCCCATGCTCCCTCCCCCCCATGCAGCATTTATCCCCATGTTCCCTCCCTCCATGCAGCATCTTTCCCTGTCTTCCCTCCTCTGTGCAGCATCTTTACCCCATGTTTCCTCCCTCCATGCAGCATCTGTCCCGTCTTCCCTCTCCATGCGCATTATCTTTCTCCCGTCTTCCCTCCCCCCATGCAGCATCTTTCCCCTGTCTTCCCTCTCCCCCTGAAGCATCTGTCCCCCATCTAGCATCTTTCACTGCTATTCTTTCTTGCCCCACAGCCATTGACCCACTGCCATTCAAGGACCATTCCCTTATTATGTTTGAGATCAACTGCCCCCACAACCCCCGTCCAAAAAAAGCAGGCCGGCTGTACAGCGAGTAGAAATCTTTTGGTTATCACTGAAGGGCTTGCCTTTGTGCACTCCTTGATTTATCTAATGACCATTTCACGACTGTGTGGCTAGACAATCAGGATCTCATTCTCACCTGGAATACATCGCTTCAAAGTCTGACTGAATTAGCCCCCTTAAAGAATTCCACTCAGGAGCCTGCACCTTTTCCCCCTCTCGCCTCCTCCCCCCCCCGGCCCTGCCATGCTGCACCTTTTTCCCGTCTCCCTGCCGCCCCCGCCATGCTGCACCTTTTTCCCCTGCCTGCCCCCGCCATGCTGCATGCACCTTTTCCCCTTCTCTCGCCAGCCAGCCTCTTCTGCACGTCTGCAACGGCGCCGCATCCGTCAGCAGCACGCTGCTACACGACAACTGCTTCCTTCCGGCTGGCCTCACCTCCGATACTCTTTCTGAAGAGGCGGGGCCAGCGCAGAGGAAGCACTCATAGCAGATGGCGCCACCGCTGCTGAAGTCCGGACGGGGATGACAGGGGAGGAAGGAGGGAGCAGGGAGGTAACAAAACTTGCGGTGCGCCGGCAGTTTGGGCATCTAGGTGCACCGTTGCTGGGTGGGCCCGAGCCCAAAGTGGGTGGACCTAGGCCCACCCGTGGCTACACCCCTGAAATGGACAGGCTTAAGGGTCAGGACTGAAAGCTGCAAAGCAGCCACTAAGAAAGGAATCACAGACAGGTAAGAGACAGAACTGAAAGCTGCCAGGCAGCCACTAAACAAGAAACACAGACAACCAAGAACTAGACAGAGAAATACAAACAAGAAACAAGACTGGGAAACAAGCAATACAGTACAAGATACACTACACAAAGACTAGACTAAAATCAGACAAGAATCTCAGACAATAAACTGGGCGAGGCAGAAGTGCACAGAGCACACCAGCATACCAGGGACCTTAGGCGATGCAAAGGCCAAGCAGAGAGTTTACAAATGGCTAATAAGCCCAGCAGCAGCTGAGATTCACTGCAGCAATCACCAGGCAGCTACAGGTGCTGTGCAGGCTCAAACAAGACAAGCAAGTCTGGCAGGCCGGAAGATCCAGACTGGACTGGGCTGAAGTCTGGAATGGGAAACAGCACACAGACAATCCAATGCAGCCACCAGGACTGGCCACCAGAGGGCAAGAGGAACACAAACCAAAACACAGGCAGAAAGCATACTGAAACACAGAGAGGGTTAACACACACAGGTGCAGAATAGTAAAGTAATCAGAGCCATGCTGGAAGCAGCCAAGAGACAGAGACAGAACTAACTCAGGAAGAACAGATAGAAGCCAACTCAGAAGCTGACCGCCGGAAATAAGGTGAGCCTGAGAGGGGTCACGACCACAGACGTGACAGTACCTCCCCCTCAAGGCTCCCGGGTCCCCACGGGAGCTTTCAGGTTTCCATGGGTAACAATGGTGAAACCTACGGAGGAGCTTCAAAACTGGACCATGGTTAGCTGGACTGGAACTTGAACTCGGCTGGGACTGAGCAACTTGGCTGGAACTGAAACTTGACTTGGCTTGGCATCATCCTGGCTGGAACTCAAACTCAGAGTGGACTCAGCATCATCTTGGCTGGACTTCAAACTCAGAGTGGACTCAGCATCATCTTGGCTGGAACTCAAACTCGGCAAAGGCTCGGCTAGGAGTGCCACTTGAGCAGAAATCGAAGGCTCAGTTAGAAGCGCCACTCGAACTGGACTCAGAGGCTTGGCTGGAAGCATCACTCGGACTGGAATTGGAGGCTCGGTTCCAAATGTGGCTTGGCCTGGACTCTGAGGCTTGAGTGGGAGTGCCACTTGACCTGGGATTGGAGGCTCGGTTCGAAGCGCCACCCGGACTGGAATCGGAGGTTCGGTTAGAAGCGTCACTCGAACTGGCTTCTGAGGCTTGAGTGGAAGCGCCACTTGAACTGGGATTGAGGCTCGGTTAGAAGCGTTGCTCGGACAGGACTCAGAACTGGGCTAGACCTGGAACTTAGCATGGACTCAGTGGCTTGGCCGGAACTGGAACTCGGCTTGGACTCCGGTACCATTCATCTGAGAGCGTCCCTCAGTATGGACTGATGGAATGCCTGGACTTCGGGCTTCCCAACACGCTCTCTCTCAATGGCAGCTTCCAGAGTATCCCGCAGGGCTGGGTCGGAGACAAGTAGGTGACGGTATTCCCAGAGCGAGGTCCTAGGCTCAATGGCAGAAACTGGGTTCACCATGTGCCCAAGCCACCGGACACGCTTCCTCTCCGCTGAAGCTTCATGCAGCTTCCTCACGCGTGGATCAGATAAACGTTCTCTACGATATTTCTCCAGTGTCATGAAAAGGTCAAGAAAGGAGTGGAGGAGTGGCCTAGTGGTTAGGGTGGTGGACTTTGGTCCTGGGGAACTGAGGAACTGAGTTCGATTCCCACTTCAGGCACAGGCATCTCCTTGAGACTCTGGGCAAGTCACTTAACCCTCCATTGCCCCAGGTACAAATAAGTACCTGTATACAATATGTAAGCCGCATTGAGCCTGCCATGAGTGGGAAAGCGCGGCGTACAAATGTAACAAAAAAAAAAGGTCAAAAACAACCATAAGGCCAGAACCAAACTTCACAAGGGAAACAGGAGCAGAAGTTTTAGGCTGGAGGCCCAGCAAGTTGGGTGATCTTGCCGAGCTCATGGCCTTTGCATTCTGTCACGTTTTCCAGGCAGGAACTGGGTTTGTGAGCCCTTGGGCCACTGCCGAGGAGTGGCAGCAGCAGGCAAAACCACCCCACACCAGAGACAAGGCAGAACTCTGGCAGGGACAGCTAGACTTCACCTGCACTTGACCACCCTTCCCCGGGAGTTGAGCCCCTGGGTGCAGGTGGCCAGCAGGACTTACCGGACAGGGCAGGAACTGGATACCAACTAGGCTGAACAGGGTTAGGACTAAGGGTCAGAGGGGAAAGGAATATACATGGGCAGCAGGGCAGGAAACTGGGCTAGGACTCACAGACAGACAATACTATACTAGGCAGGAAATGGACAGGCTTAAGGGTCAGGACTGAAAGCTGCAAAGCAGCCACTAAGAAAGGAAACACAGACAGGTAAGAGACAGAACTGAAAGCTGCCAGGCAGCCACTAATCAAGAAACACAGACAACCAAGACAGAGAAATAGACAGAGAAATACAAACAAGAAACAAGACTGGGAAACAAGCAATACAGTACAAGATACACTACACAAAGACTAGACTAAAATCAGGCAAGAATCTCAGACAATAAACTGGGCTAGGCAGAAGTGCACAGAACACACCAGCATACCAGGGACCTTAGGCAATGCAAAGGCCAAGCAGAGAGTTTCCAAATGGCTAATAAGCCCAGCAGCAGCTGAGATTCAGCGGCAGCAATCACCAGGCAGCTACGGGTGCAGTGCAGGCACAAACAAGACAAGCAAGTCTGGCAGGCTGGAAGATCTGGACTGGACTGGGCTGAAGTCTGGAACGGGAAACAGCACACAGACAATCCAATGCAGCCACAAGGACTGGCCACCAAAACACAGGCAGAAACAGTGGTGTAGCAAGGGCGGGGCGGTGGGGGCGGTCCGCCCCGGGTGTCAACGGGTGGGGGGGTGCCCCGTTCCGTCCATACACACCCCCCTTGACATGGAACCGCCTCCCCTGCCGACCCAGTCCCCACCTGCCAACCAGGTTCCAGCTCCGTCCACCCCAGCGTGGCGCCTTGCATCTGCAGCGCTGCTGTAAAAAGAAGAAAATCGCCTCGTTGTTGGCCCTTCCCTCACTGTGTCCCGCCCTCTGACATAACTTCCTATTTCCTCGAGGGCGGGACACAGTGAGGGAAGGGCCGACGACGAGGCGATTTTCTTCTTTTTACAGCAGCGCTGCAGATGCGAGGCGCCACGCTGGGGTGGACGGAGCTGGAACTTGGAAGGCAGGTGGGAACTGCATCGTGGGGGGTGTGCCGTGTTGCCCTGCACCCAGGGGGGGTGAGCAGTGGCGATCCGCCCTGGGTGTCAGGCAACCACGGAACGCCACTGGGCAGAAAGAATACTTAAACACAGAGAGGCTTAACATACACAGGTGCAGAATAGTAAAGTAATCAGAGCCATGCTGGAAGCAGCCAGCACACAGAGACAGAACTAACTCAGGAAGAACAGACAGAAGCCAGCTCAGAAGCTGACTGCTGGAAATAAGGTGAGCCTGAGAGGGGTCACGACCACAGACATGACATGTGCTCAGTGCAATCGGACCATCTCTGAGGCTGACTCCCATTCCTAGTGTATCTAGTATTTGGGGCCAGACTATAACTCTGCTGTCTTCTTTGTGTATGTAAAAAAGAACACAGAAGTCCAGAGAGACTCAAAAAGAGAAATCGATGTATCATTGACGTCTGCATCAGCATCAATGGCGCTTGCATGGTTTTAGGTCAGTCTCTATGGCTACTAGACCTTTGTCAGCGCCATTGATGCTGATGGGGGTTGATGTGCATCAAGTAGGTCTCCACCTGCCTCAACACTGACTTCTATGCAGGGACCCTGGGACTGGTCAGTATCGGACCCGATGCTGAGAAGAAGGAAGGATTCAATGTCATCCTTGTTGGCACTGAGGGGTATCGATGCTCGACATCAGGCGAAGGCCAAGGAGCATAAATATCAATCCCCTTGACGCATGGTGCCGGGAGCATCGGGGCACCCAGAGATCCAGTACTTGAGAAGCGTCAGCACTGGGAACAGCACTCCTCCTCTATTGAACAGGTGCTTGCGCAGAGGTCTCCATGTAGCCAGAACCAGGTATCCGTCGACACCAATGGTTCAGGAGGATATCTCTAACCCAATGCCTCAGCCTTTCCCGATGTCAACCCTTGATGAGTGGACCCAGGCCATTCCCAAAGAGCATTTGAAGGAGCTTTTACAGCAGAGTACATTGGCATCAGGAGTGCTTGCACCAGCCATGCCTCTACCATCTGTCTCGCAGGGCTCTTAGCCTGTGGTGAGGTCACCAATGCTGGTGCCACATGCTTTACCGGTATCAGCGTTGGCAGCTGCCCATGCAGGTACTCCCTCGACATCGGTGGAGGAAGATTCACAGGAGTCAAGGGTAGAGCCTGTATCTCAATGCCATTGCAGGTAGGTACATGATTCTCTCTACACAAGGCAGGCGCAGTCTTAACCCTCCCATGAGGAGTTTTTTGATGATTCTGATTCGGACAGCTGAAAGATGTTTGGTGATGATCCAAGGTACTTTGAAGGAGTCCTATGATATTCCATCAGACCCCTCTTCACCAAAGGAGAAGTGAAAGTCTCCACCAGAGAGTCTCTCCTTCCCTGCTTTTGTGAAGGAGATGGTGGCTGCCATCCCAATTTAGTTGGAGACAGAGGACGAGCCCAGGGCTGAAATGTTCACGGTCCTAGACTACTACTCTCCACCTAGAGAGGCTGTGACTGTCCTACTTCACAAGATCTTACGTAATGTTCAGGTGAAGAATTAGGAGTCCCCTCTGTCTCTTCCTGTCCTCCCCAAAAAGACTGACACCATATATCAGATTCAGAGTTCATCTGAATTTGATAAGCCACAGTTGCCTCACCATTCCCTGGTGGTGGAATCCACGCTCAAATGGGCCAGAAGGTCGAGAAACTTTTCGGCACCCCCCAGGCAGAGAAGCTTGAACTCTGGACTCTTTTGGGTGTAAGATGTATCAGGACTCAATGCTTATTTCCAGTATCCAGTCATACCAGCTCTACACAAAACTTTATTTGTGGAACCTAGTGCACAGTATAACTGATTTAGCAGATACTCCCCCCATGGAGCTTGTCACAAATTCCTGGCTAGGGGTGCATATGATACTTTTTATGTAGTGTCCAGGATCTCTGCTCAAAGTATAGCGATGCACAGACTCTCATGGCTGCGTGTCTCTGACTTGGACCCGGCAGTCTATCAGAGGTTGGAGGATGCCACCTGCCATGGAGATAACCTTTTTGGAGAGAATGTGGAGGAGATCACAGATCTCATCAAGAAACATACTGATACCATCAACACTCTCTCGGCAAGCACCTTCTACACTCTTCTCTTCTAGGAGGTTTTTGGGCAAGTCGAAGAGAGGTCCCTACTGCTTTCAAAGGTGTAGGTACACTCCTCACCTCACTCAGAAAGTTCATCCCCAGCGTGCTTGTTCTCATCAACAACGTGCACCCAAGGCACAACTGACTCCCCAGTCAAAACAAGAGACGAATTTCTGACTGGCTCCAGCAGAGCATAGCCGGAGTCGAAATAACTGTACTGGACGACCTACCAGTAAGAGGCAGAAAGTTGGTTCTCCCAAAGATGGTACAGAACCTGTTTGACTTGCTCCCGATGCTGAGCCATGTTAGAGAATGTAAGGATGTCATTTAGGTACACCAGGATGCACTTTTGTAGTAGGTCATGGAAGATGTCATTTACGAAATTTTGGAAAACTACTGGGACATTTGAGAAACTAAAGGGCATCACCAAATATTCATAATGGCCGCCCCTGGTGTTGAACGTGGTCTTCCATTCATCACTCTCATGGGTACGAATCAAGTTGTAGGTACCACAAAGTTCCAACTTGGTAAAGATACGTGCCCCCTGCAGATGGTCAAACAGTTCAGTTATCAGAAGAAGCAGACACTTGCTCTTGATCATGTTGGCATTCAGGCCATGGTAGTCAATACAGCGGTGAAGGGAGCTGCCCTTCTTTCCCATGAAGAAGAATCCTGCCCCAGCAGGAGAGGTGGAGGGCCAAATGAATCCCCTCTGGAGGTTATCTGTGATGAATGAAATGAAATTATCAGTGAAATTACCGCAAGAGCCACGCGGTAGTTGGGTGGTAACTCCATTTTGGCACACGGGCACGTATAAGGCTTATATGGCTTAGTATAAGGGCCCCTTTGTCTGCAAGATAAAACCATAAATGATGGATCATAAAATGATTTTAGATTTCTGGTATTTGAGGCATTTATGAGGATGATGAAGAAGCAATTGTGTGGCAGCAGGCCTCACCTTTTGGCAGTACAACAGGAATTAGGCATGTGTGTGCTGAGTAACTATAAAAACAATTCAGATGCTATATTCAAGAAAATATTGCTCATAATGTTGGAAAAAATATTTTTATTATTTTGCATTGCTCAGGTTCAAATAAAGACACCAAAAGAACAGCTGTAGATACATTAGACTTAACAGGGTTTACAACATAACTGTTTTAAATAAAGGCTGCTATCAAGATTAAGAGAATGATGAAGAGATATGTAACAGGAAAATCTAACAATGGAATTTTTCAAAACCTTGACAATATATTTTCTAACATCTCATACAGTTAAATAACAGGGAACTTGAGGAAGTTTAGAAAACGTAGGTCCAGATAACTATTTGCATTCTGAAAGTTTTTCTTTTTCATGTACTGGAAAATTTCAGTTTTCTATTTGAGTCTTAGATATCGGATATCAAGGATGTCCAGTGTGTAGAATGATCCTTTTCAAAAACATCATGAGATGAAACTTTAGAATTAAGTTCTTTAATTGACCCAAGAACTAAAATCATTTGAGAAAAGCTTTTCCATTATCTCAGATGCAGTGGAACCTAAGTTTACTTTTTGACTTTTCCAGACCATTTGCATCTTCTATTGGACAGACTAGCTGGGAAAGGCACCATAACTGGAGACCACCTCCACTGACAGTTGAAACCATTCCTGATTATTCTTCTGCTATAGGTCTCCGGTCTTGGCATTTGCAGGAGTTACACTCATCCATACTGTGACCAGCGGGTGGAAGCTGTCCTTCAGGTTGGGCCTCTACTCCATTCCATCTGTACAGATCACCAATGGTTCTGTCTGCATCTTCCCCCGTTTATGATTCCGGTCTCCAGTTCTCGGATGACCAAAGACCAGGCAGATTGCTAGTTGATACTGTGCCACATGGGCTAGAAGCTTAACAAAACTTTTCATGCTCCGAGGAACTCTGTGTCTTTACTAAGGATCCATCTGGGCCTAAACTAGTTCAGCAGTGCTCTAGTCCATGGTGCCTGGAGGCACAAGAGAGAGATTTTGGAAGACTGCAGCTCACCTTCCCCTTCGTCTTTTGATCATTGCTTTGATCAAGGCTCTTCTAGCTCTCTATCTTCTCATCTTTCTTTTTAACGGTTGTCTATGAAATTTGATATACTGAGGGACATTTTAGAAAGGACATCTAACTCAAAATATGGACATCCAAGTCAGGACGTCACAGACAGACATCCTTCTTACATGTATTTTAGAACAGGATACAGCCTATTCTAAAATATACGTGAGATGGATGTCTATGTGTTGGAAACGTTCATTTTACAAACTAAAACATTCATATTATAAATGTGAGAAAACAAGGGCCATGGATGTCTATGTGGCAGCATAGGTGCATTCATCTTATAAAATGGCTACACAGATGTCAATGCAGAACAGAGGGGGAGCCTAATGGTTAGAGCAGTGGGTTGATATTCAGGGGACCCAGGTTCAAATCCCATTTCTGCTGTTTGTGTGATTTTTTCTTTTTGATTGTGAGCCCTCCAGGAACAGAAGGATATCTGACTGTACACCATCATGATAGCCTTCATGCTTGCAGGTATCATATATTCAGGTACAGTGAGTATTTTTCTATCCCTGAAGGGATCATAATAAAAAAATTAAAATAATGAAAAAGGAGCTGAAGTGGGATTTTAACCTGGGTTTTCAGTCCACCGCACTAACCGTTAGGCTACTCCTCAGATTTATATGCTGCTCTGTTAAGATTGTTCATAATACCTGAAGCTGTCATAGAGCCTGGTATCGCTTGCCGGTTTCACATTCAGGGGAGAGGAAGGGGGGTAGCAACCAATGGAGAATTAAAGAGGTGTCATGTTTTAATCCCTCTTGTGGACAGCTGCTCAATCAGAGCACCTTTCTGTGACCTGAGTGTGCCAAGTACCAGATCTGAATAATAATGTCCATCTTTTTAGGCATAGATGTCCCTTTCCTTTCTGCGATCGGTTGGTTGACCATATTTTGGTTAAAATGTATAACCATAATGATGCTGGTAGATACAATGCAAGGTTACTGAGGTATTTTTCTTCCTTAAGGAAGAAATTGAAAACATTATTGTTTAATTTGGTTTAAATTAAAGGCATTGTTTTATGACAAATACATTTAATTTGGTTCCAGTTTTGGTTAGTCA
Organism: Microcaecilia unicolor; assembly: GCF_901765095.1. NCBI lineage: Eukaryota > Metazoa > Chordata > Amphibia > Gymnophiona > Siphonopidae > Microcaecilia > Microcaecilia unicolor. Next base: position 235,449,701 of record NC_044036.1, read on the forward strand.
TTGTCCATTGTAGCCTTTATTTCTGCTAAGATATGGATCAAGATATGTCTATCATCTATCATTTGCGTGTGCTGTCAGGTAGAGATAGGCATGTGTAGAACTCTGATTCAGATGGCACTGATTTAAAATACATGCTACTACTCTCTGCCTTGACCAGTTATGCTTTGGAGATAAGCATCTTCTTTTTTGTATACCTTTTCTGCTGCTGCTACTTGCAGTGCAGGATGGAGGCCTAAGCCTAATTTCAATACCTTTCTTTTAACTCAGCTTGCATAGTAACATAGTAAATGTCAGCAGATAAAGACCTGCATGGTCCATCCAGTCTGCCCAACAAGGTGGCCAGAGTTGAATCTGGCACTTTGCACAGGTTCCACTTCATGATTAAATATTTTACAAATATGCACAATAGTCCACAGAATCATTTACGGACTCGCACCAGATTACATGATGGAACTTATCGATCTACCATTAAGAAACATGACGAGAACAGCAAGAACCTACCTAACCCTTCACTACCCCAATTGCAAAGGTATAAAATGCAAATCTTCACATGCCACCAGCCTTTATAGGCACACAACTTTGGAACTTACTACCCAAAGACCTGAAACTCACAGAAAACTACCTACAATTCAGAAAAAAACTTGAAAACACATCTTTTCAAGAAGTCTTTCCCCCCTGGATTTGCCTAATCCCACACCACCATACATCACGAAAAGTTCAGAAATGGAAAACAATAATATTAACCTCTCTCACAATATGCTAATATATCAACCTAAGCGTTTATTGTACTTCTGTATTATGCACTAGACTTCTAGAAACCTAAATTTTGTAACCGCCTTTTTAGCAATATGCAAGCCACATTGAACCTGCCATACGGTGGGAAAATGTGGGATACAAATGCAATAAATAAATAAATGTAGGCTGACATGTTTTTTTTTTTTTTTAGGATAGCTTCCTAAAAGAAAAGTCCATAAGCCATTATTAAAATGGACTTGGTGAAAATCCACTGCTTATTTCTAGGATAATCTGCATAAAATGTATTGTACTGTTTTGGGATCTTGCCAGGTACTTGTAACCTGGATTGGTCACTATTGGAAACAGAATGCTGGTCTTGATGGACCTTCGGTCTGTCCCAGTATGGCAACACTTATGTTCTTATGGTCTGAGTGTCTGGGATGGATAGAGGGTAAACCCTTCCCTTGGGGGGGGGGGGGGGGGAGGATGTCTTCACCGGTAGGAGGTTGATGGGGCAAGCGTATTCCTGATGAGGGGGGAGGGTCTCGGCTTGTTTCTTCTAGAGTCAGCATAGGCTCCATAGGCTTGGGTCAACCCTGCAAGAGTCTCAATTCTGCTGGTGGCGATAGGCATAACTCGAAGCACTGTGTCAAGGCAACAACATTGACAAGGCACACTCCAGGCCAAGAGTTGCCCATTGTCCCAGTTGATCCCTGGATTATATTTTGAATCCAGAGGATCCCAAAAATGATGCGATTAACCACCATCTCCAGGACATATAGGGAAATGGCTTCTCTATGAAGAATCTCCACTCTCTGACGTAGAGGCACCGTTCTTGCCTTGCTATGCCCCTGTATATTACTATACACTGAGGAAACTGGTATAGGCTTGGGGAGTTCTCAGGTGGAGATATCGTGGTGTTGAACGAGTGTCCCATTGATGAAGCTTCTTCCTGCTCCAGAGTCGATGAAATCCATGGTGGTAGGTGAGGCCTTGTGCAGTTCCAAGGAAATGGGAACAAGGAATTGAGGGTAGGGAATCTGTACATGGCAGCCCAACTCTGTTTCCCCATTTTCCTGGCTTCTTGGGACATCTTAGAGCATAGTGACCCTTCTCTCTGCAATACAAACACAGGCCCTGGGACCAGCGTCGCTGTTTCTCCTGGTCAAAGAGAGTAAATCAGTCCACTTGCATGTGTTCCCCACTGTTGGTCACCGAGGGAGTCTTAGTATGTGTGCAGAGCCCTCTTGAGAAAGGCCTGCCTCTCCTGAGCCCACTCTCAAAACCTGATGTGCACACAGGTACACAAATGGATCATCCAAGGATGTTGGAAGGTCTTGCCCAGCTAGCCTCCCCAGCCCAGCTGTGACTTTCCCCGCCTTTCTCCTCCGGCTCCAAATTGTTAATTGTATCTTCCACCTCCCGCCTCCGGCTGAGCCCGCCCTCAACTCCACGACATACCTTCCATTCCGTTCCGGACACAGCCGCCCTGCATTTAAAGCTCAGTCAGCTGTTATTTTAAGTTGCAGCGGCTGCGGCAGCTCGAGTCCAGTCTCTCCCTTCAGTGTCCCGCCTTCCTCTGATGAGGTATTTCATGTTTCCGCGAGGGCGGGACATTGAAGGGAAAGGCTGAAGTTGAGCCGCCGCTGGATAGAGTGTGAGAGAGCGAGCACGCGCAGGCCCGGGCTTCTGCGTTTGCCGCTGCTCTGATTTTTTCTCCCGGAGCGTGAGGACCGGGTCCACTCCAGGATGACTTCCGCGCGGGCCTAGCCCCCGTGCATAGGTGCTGTTGGTGGCATGATGTGTCCCTCTCAGGGCTCGGGAAGGCACCTCACGTTCTGTCTGACGGTCGCTCTCCTGCTGGTGCGGGATGAAGCTTTTATGAGACGAGAAACTGCGGCTCAGGTAAGTTTTGAAGCATCAGTATGGGGACGGTGCCTGGTTCCAAGTGGGATTTTGTAGTCACTCCGCAGCTGGGTTCCTTTTCTTTGAAAGCCCTCAATAGCACACTGTTCGGTATCTCTTGATGTTTCCCTGTTGCAGCCAGACTTTACATTTTGATAGCATATGTTTGTGATTTTATTCAAATAGTTCTTGTATTAAACCAAAATTGAATTTGATGTGATCATTCTTATAGAACACTATTCTAGCATTAGTTGAATTCAAGTCCAAAACCAAGCAGCACTGATTTATTTTATTTAGAGCACTTGATATACAGGTCAAGCACATGGTGGCACAAGGAGGTCTACAATACAAACAAATAAATGAGAGACAAAATAACAAAGTTATAATTTCTAAAATTTTGCATAGACAAATTAAAGATAAAGAAGGCATGATTACATCTTCAAAAGAAACAAACAAAAGAGTGTAGGAGAAGGAAGGGAAAAAGCAAAAGCAAGCATATGCCAGCTTTTGGAAATGTGCATCTGTGATATTTTGCATGTAAGTTTCAATTTTTCTAGTATTGCTGCATGCTGAGTCTGACTTCTTGAGGTAACTTTCCAGTTCAGTATTTTGCCTTCATATCTATTGTGTCATGTGTTTTACATGTGTGATCTGGGTGCAGTATTCTGCTAGCGTGTAGTATTTGCAGCCCTTTTTGTTTTTTTGTTTTTTTACTAGGTTGTGTACTGGTGTTTTAGAGCCCGGTGTAATTACAGTGCTGCCTTTCCACACATAAGGTTGTAGCTCATCCTGTCCTTGGAATTAGTGCTGTTATGGTTTGATAAGGTTATGAGTGTGTTTTTGCACAAGTTTGTGTATAATGTTTTGCAGTTGAGCGATTGTGGTTAGTATATGCTTTGAGCAACCACTTTATTCTTTGTCATATAATACATATCTAATATCTAAATTTAATAAATGGTATTAATTGTGACAATTTTATTTTTACTTATTTTTTTCCTGCGTGTTAGACAATTATGGATGTAAGCTCCACCCCTAACCCCACCCCCTTTAGCCTCCCCAAACAGTTGGGTCACCGACTGCCTATGGTGGGAGGGGGTTGGTGACCACTGGGGGAGTAAGGGGAGGTCATCCCCGATTCCCTCCGGTGGTCATCTGGTCAGTTTGGGCACCTTTTCGAGGCTTGGTCATGAACACAAAGGGACCAAGTAAAGTCGGTCAAATGCTCGTCAGGGACGCCCTTCTTTTTTCCATTATTGGCCGAGGACGGCCATCTCTTAATCACGCCCCCATCCCGCCTTCGGTACACTGCCGACACGCCCCCTTAAACTTCGATCGTCCCCACGACGGAAAGCAGTTGGGCTCGCCCAAAATCGGCTTTCGATTATGCCGATTTGGGCGGCCCTGAGAGAAGGATACTCATCTCCCGATTTGTGTCGGACGATGGGCACCCTTCTCTTTCGAAAATGAGCCCAAAAGCTGAAGATCGGAACTCTGAAGCTGGAGACAAGCAGGGTTGGAGCTGGAGACGAGTTGGGCTGGAGCTGGAGACGAGTTGGGCTGGAGCTGGAGACAAATTGGACTGGAGATGGAGACAAGCTGGGCTGGGGACAGGTAGGGCTGGAGCTGTAGACAGGCAGGGCTGGAGCTAAGACAGGCAGGGCAGACAAAGCAGGCTAGGCAGATTAGGAACAGATGAGGCAACAAAGTCAAGGCGACTTTGTTGTGAAGGCAAAGCGGTAGGGGTCGCAGTGCCTTTAGAGCCTCCAACGGGTGACATCATTCAGGAAGCGCTAGCATCTGCTACCCTCAAAGGTGCAGTTCTGGCGCAAGCACATACGCATGGGAAGCTGGCTCATGCCACCACCAATGCAGCAGGTGGTGCAGGGCCATGGAGTGCTTATACCGTGACCAGTCCACCACTGCGATACCCTGGAAGTGCGTTGGGGTGAGTGATGGGGCTGGGGCACAGCCGTGGCCATGACAATACTTACCTGTAACAGGTATTCTAGGACAGCAGGCCACTTATTCTCACATACCGTCCCACCTCCCCTTGGAATTGTCTTATTAAGTTATGTTATTGTACTGGTTGGTCCCATGTTCATGAGTCGGGCGGGAAGGCACCCACACATGCACAGTGAGAGAGCTGCTTCGAGTTCTTAAAGATACAGCATGCTGGGAAGCGTTTCCATAGTGGGTGCCATTTATGACGACACCTACATGTGAGAATAAGTATCCTGCTATCCTCGGAGAGTAACTGCTACAGGTAAGTATCTTCGCTATCTAGGCAACAGAATTGAATATCTGGATCATGCATGGCTACCGGAATTTATTTGAGTACTGGCTGATATTCACACCAACACCAGATAACTCTGTTCAGATAAAGTTAGGAAACCTTTTTGCTGTCCTACCCTTTATCCCAGGACTGAAAATCACACTAACCAGGTAAATCTTAGCTTTGCCCAGATTCTGTCTCTGAACTACTCGGCACTAACTGGATACGCCATAGCAATCTTCCCAAATTTGCAGTGGCACTATCAGGTTATATGCCACTGAAAATCCAGGGATCACCTGGTCAGCATGATTTTTAACCATTTTCAATGTCCGGTCCATTGTTTTTAGTAGATTCCTTATTATTGAAGAGAACTGCATTAAGGCGGTTAACTTGGCAAAGTTTAAAAAGGGGTTGGACGGTTTCCTAAAGGACAAGTCCATAGACCGCTACTAAATGGACTTGGGAAAAATCCACAATTTCGGGAATAACTTGTATAAAATGTTTGTACATTTGGGTAGCTTGCCAGGTGCCCTTGACCTGGATTGGCCGCTGTCAGGAACAGGATGCTGGGCTCGATGGACCTTTGGTCTTTTCCCAGTATGGCATTACTTATGTACTTATGTAAGGTGGCTTTAAATGTAATTCCATCTAGGATTCAATTCAGGTTCTGAGTACACTATTATATTACTCAAGCTACATATTCAGTCACACCCACCCACCCCACAGTTTTTTTTTCTTATATAAACTATTAAAAAGCCTTATTTCTCACAGTTTTACTCAAAGTTGCCCCCTTCCTCAATTAGTTTTACCTATAATCCACTTAGTTTACATTTTTCCCACTCACTCCTCAACCCCCTCAATTTGAAGTCTCTTTCTTGGGTTTTTTTTCTGTATGTCTTGTCTATCTGAACAGGATTGTAAGCTCCATTGTACTGTCTGTGTCTTATGTGTCTCTGTATAGCTGTACATACTCCTGGGATGTGCTATACTAATTAAAGGTATGCAGGCAAATTTTTCATTTTGTTTATTTCCCATATTGTTTATGGTAATTTTGATGTATTGGTAGTATCATCAATAGTGTGCTCTATTGCTCAACAGGGCACCCTACTGAACAGTAAGACACCATATTCTTCAATAGCGCAACTATGGATAAATAGTGTGCATTCTCCGAGGACAAGCAGGCTTAGTCTTCTCACAAGTGAGTTGACGATCTGTGTCGGCCCGGGAACTGGCATGATATATAGCAAAACAGTTGCCAGAGCCTTCTTTCACATGTGCTGCACCCCACTGCGCAAGAGCGGAATGCCTTCCCACCCATCGTGTGTCCGCATTCCTCAGTTGCTTTTTCTCTGCGTGAGGAGCAACAGTTCATTCAGCAGCTCCTTTTTGCGCCCGGGAAAGAACCTTTTTTCTGTGCTGTATGGCTGTTTTTCTACTTTTTTCATTTAATTATTTTATTTCTTAAAAAAAAAAAATACCCCTTATCCTTTTTAGTTTGTTTGCCCATGTCTAAGTTTTCGTTATTTTTCGCCACAGGCTGCATTTAGGCTTGCTCAGTCAGGGTTTTCCCATTTTTGCCTTTATTTTTTTCTTAGGCATAATTGAGCCTTTTAAATTAGCCGAAGCCGTCTTCCGTTCCATGTCATTGAAGACTCCCAGTGGCTTTGAACATTGTGCTCGGTGCAACCGGACCATCTCGGGTACTGATACACATTCTTGGTGTGTTCAGTGCCTTGGGCCCGGCCATAGCCTGCCAAATTGTGTCCTTTGTCTTTGTATAAAGAAAAGGACGCAAATTTCCTGAGAGAGAAACATTTTGGAGTTCGGTCCGGTCCTTCTACGTCAACAGCGGCATCAAGGTCAGCGGGTCAGCATCCAGGGATGCATTGACATCGGGAGTCAAGGTTGGGATGGCTGCTGCAAGGCCAAGAGACACTTGGAGCAGTGAGGCCTCGAGTGACCCCCCTGGACCAGCCTTCGTTGGACCCGACCCCGAGGTGACATGAGGATTCAATGTCGTCCTCATCGGCACCGAGGAGTCTCAGTTAGGTGCATCGGGCGAATGCCAAGAAGCACCGACACCGATCTCCTTCGACATACGGTGTCGGGAGCTCCGGGACGTTGAGGGATCTGGCACCCAAGAAGCGTCGGCACCGGGAGGAGTGCTCCCCCTCCATTCAAGAGGTGCTGATGCGTGTGTCTCCCAGCAGCCAAGATCCTGCTCCCACACCGCAGATGGTTTGGCAACCTGAGCCCATACCGGCCCCTCAACCTTTACTGATGGCGGCTCTCAATGAACCACTCCGGGCCTTGCTTCCAGAGCTCTCGGAGGGATTGATGCAGCAATGTGCATCAGCATCAGGGGTGCCTGTGCCTACCATGCCTTCCGCTGTGGCCCCGCCTGGTCTCCAGCCCATGGTGCAGCCTCCAACACCGGCGCCACTTGCGGTTCTGATGTTGATTGCCACCCAGGTCGGTTCTCCTTCAACATCAGTGGAGGAAGCTTCGCCGGCATCAAAGCAGGAGCCGACTCCTCGATGCCACTCTCGAGGGCATCGGTCCTCGATGTGGAGGTGAGGGAAGTGCTGTCTGATACCAAGGAGGAATGCTCATGGGAGTCAGAGGAGGATCCCAGGTACTTTTCCTTTGATGAGTCCTATGGAATCCCTTCTGAACTTTCCCCTCAACCTGAGAGATGGCTATCTCCACCTGAGAGCCTCTCATTCACCTCTTTTCTATGGGAGATGGCTGAGGCCATCCCATTTCCCGTAGAAGTTTAGGATGAGCCCAGGGCTACGATGCTCGAGGTCCTGGGCTACACCTCTCCACCTAAGGAGGCAATGACAACTCCTCTACACGAGGTACTCAAGGCAGTCCTCGTGTGAAATTGGACATCCCCTTTGTCGGTCCCCGTTGTCCCCCACAAAATTGATAACCAGTATTGGATCCACGGGGCGCCTAGGTTAGCGAGGTCTCAATTGCCCCACAACTCTATGGTAGTGGATGCCACACTCAAATGAGCCAAGAGTACTAGGGACTGTGCCTCAGCTTCCCCGGATAGAGAAGCTAGAATCTTGGACTCTTTTGGGAGGAAAATATATAAGGCTGCTATGCTAATTGCACGTATTCAATCCTACCAGCTCTTCACGAGCATCTACTTGCGGAACTCGGTGAGGCAGCTGTCTAGCTTGGTCGATGCACTCCCTCCGGAGCAGACCGAGCCTTTCACCAGCTGGTCAAGCAGCATAAGCGTGTCGCAAGTTCTTGGCCAGGGGCACTTATGACACTTTTGACGTGGCATCCAGAATCCCTGCGCAGACTCTCATGGCTGCGTGTTTCTAACCTGGACCATTCGGTCCAGCAGAGAATGGCAGATGCCCCTTGCCGGGGAAAAGATTTTTTCAGAAAGAAGGTTGAGCTGGTGGACCAGATCAAAGAAGCACACTGATGCTATATCTTCTCTCTCCCGCCGGACGTCTTCTGCAAACACCTCCTCATCTAGGAGGTATTTTGATGGGTCACGGAGTGCTCCCTATTCCTACTCTAGGCGTAGGTACAGTTCCGCAGCTCTCAGGCTCAGCCCCAGCATGCTCGTTCTCAACAACAGCATGCGCCCAAGGCCCCTGCTGCTCCCCAGCAAAAGCAAGGGATGAACTTTTGACTGGCTCCAGCAGAGTATAACTGCCATAAACGTGTCCGTACTGGGCGACTTGCCGGTTGGGGGAAGGTTAAAATTTTTTCACCAAAGGTGGTCTCTCAGAACCTCTGACTGGTGTGTTCTTCAAATAGTCCAGTTATAATACACTCTCAATTTGATATCCAAGCCTCCAAATTGCCCACCGAGAGCTCATTCATTAAGCTCTCAGCACAAGCAGGTACTTGCAGAGGAACTCTCCGCCCTTCTAAAGGCCCATGTGGTCGAACCCATTCCACCAGGGGAAGAAGGGCAGGGATTATATTCCATGTACTTCCTTGTACAGAAAAAAGACAGGGGGGATGCATCCCATCCTAGACCTTATGGGCCCTGAACAAATTTCTGGTCTGAGAAAAGTTCAGGATGGTTTCCCTGGGCACCCTTCTTCCCATGATTCAGAAAAACAATTGACTATGCTCTCTGTACTTAAAGGATGCATCCTGATACTTCCAGCTCACAGGAAGTATCTTCGATTTCGGCTGGGAACACATCATATTAAGTACCACACACTGCCTTTTGGCCTCGCGTCAGCTCCCAGGGTATTTACCAAATGTCCAGCGGTAGTTGCATCATCACTACGCAGACTGGGAGTGCATGTGTTCCCTTATCTCGACAATTGGCTGGTGAAGAGCACCTTGGAGGAAGGTGCTCAAGAGTCCATGTGGAAGGCTATTCAGGTGCTCGAGCTGCTAGGGTTCATAATAAACTACCCTGAGTCCCATCTCCATCCTGTTCAACAACTGGAATTCATAGGAGCCCTGCTCGACACACGGACTGTTCTTCCGGAGACACCTTCTGTCCCTCATGTCCAAGGTTCGGAAATCACAGCAGGTCACAGCTCGGCAGATATTGAGGTTGTTGGGCCACATGGCTTCCACAGTGTATGTTACACTCATGACACGTCTTCACAAGAGATCTGCTCAATGGACCCTGGTTTCTCAGTGGTGTCAAGCCACGGGGAGCCTGTAAGATGTCATCCGAGTGTCCCCCAAGATTGTACGCTCTCTTCAGTGGTGGACAATTCGGTCCAATCTGACCTTGGGACTTCCATTTCAAATTCCTCAGCCACAAAAAGTGCTGACGATGGATGCGTCACTCCTGGGATGGGGGGCTCATGTCGATGGGCTTCACATTCAAGGAGCCTGGTCCCCCCTGGAAACAGGTCTTCAGATCAACCTCCTGGAGCTCCGAGCAATCTGTAACACTCTAAAGGCTTTCAGAGATTGGTTGTGCAACCAAATTATCTTAGTTCAAACAGACAATCAGGTTGCGATGTATTACACCAACAAGCATGGATCTCGCCGTCTGTGTCAGGAAGCCGTCCAGATGTGGCTCTGGGCATGCCATCACGGCATATTTCTTCAGGCCACTTATCTGGCAGGCATAAACAACAGCCTGGTTGACAGGTTGAGCAGGATAATGCAACCTTACGAGTGGTCTCTGAATATGGGCGTAGCCTGCAAGATCTTCTGAGCGTGGGGCACCCTCATGGTGGATATTTTTGCCACTCATCTCAATCACAAGGTCCCTCAGTTCTGTTCCAGGCTTCAGAACCATGACAGACTAGTATCAGATGCCTTCCTTCTCCACTGGGGGACAGGCCTTCTGTATGTGTATCCTCCCAAACCTCCAGTGTGAAAAACTTTGTTGACACTCAAGCAAGACTGCGGAACCATGATACTGATTGCGCCCTACTAGCCACATCAGATTTGCTTCCCTCTTCTTCTGGAATTGTCCTACGAAGAACCATGGAGATTGGAGTGTTTCCCGACCCTCATCACTCAGAACAAGGGGTTGCTTCTACATCCCAACCTCCAGTCTCTGGCTCTCATGGCCTGGATGTTGACAGCCTAGAATTTGCTTCCTTGGGTCTTTCGGAGTCATGCTGGCTTCCAGGAAAGATTCCACTAAGAGGTGTTATTCTTTTAAATGGAGAAGGTTTGCCATCTTGTGTGACAGCAAGGCCATACATCCCCTTTCTTGTCCTACACAGACCCTGCTTGAATACCTTCTACACATCAGAGTCTGGTCTTAAGAGCAGCTCCGTAAGAGTTCACCTTAGTGCAATTAGTGCTTATCACCAGCGTGTAGAAGGTAAGCCTATCTCTAGACAGCCTTTAGTTGTTTGCTTCATGAAAGGTTTGCTTTTGTCAAAGCCCCCGGTCAAACCTCCACCAGTGTCATGGGATCTCAACGTTGTTCTCACCCATCTGATGAAAGCTCCTTTTGAGCCACTGAATTCCTGCCATCTGAAGTACTTGACCTGGAAGGTCATTTTCTTGGTGGCTGTTACTTCAGCTCATAGGGTCAGTGAGCTTCAGGCCTTAGTAGTGGATGCACCTTATACTAAGTTTCATCACAACAGAGTAGTAGTTCGCACACACCCAAGTTCCTGCTGAAGGTGGTGTCGGAGTTCCATCTGAACCAGTCGATTGTCTTGCCAACATTTTTTCCCTGACCCCATGCCCACTCTGGCAAAAGCAGCTTGCACACCTTGCACTGCAAGAGAGCGTTGGCCTTTTACATGGAGCAGACGAAGCCCTTCAGACTGAATAAAAATATATAATTTAAAAAGTCCTAAGAGAACCAAGATGGCGCTCCGCTAAGTGCCGCATTTAGTCTGTCTGAAGAAGCACCTTACCTGTCCTGCGATGGGGAAAAGCAGAGGGAAGACAGGGCAGTTACCTCCACTGTCAAGTGGACCCCAGCCTTTGAGACAGAAAACATTGGATTCCTTTGGTGTTCCTGCCTGTTCAGGGATACAACCCTCTTCAGCTGTACCAGTGGATTCCGGCAGCAATGTAAGTGGGGTTTCTTTGAGCCCTGCTCCCAGGTCGGCCCCTCCACAACCCGGAAGCTTTCAGATTGCTGATCAGAAAGTGGTCCCAGAGGAAGGTATAACCCTGTCTGGTATCAACTTGCAGGACTTTCCAGCTTTCATTTCCTCCCCTGGGAGGATTCTTGGACCTGACCCACAGTAGCAGGGTCTGAATCAACGAGCTGTGATTACAGAACCTGTTTTGGGGGAAGAAACCTCCGGATTAGTGGTGGACATGCTGGTTAAACCAGCCATAGTCACTTTGGACACACTGTGGGAGGAACTCTTTATTGCAAGTGGTTACTAAATTTTCCTCTGACGGATTGATTTCAGGAACAGTAACTGCCCACTCTCGGCTTTAAACCAACAGTCACATAGAGTGGTTGTGTAGAGAAATAAAATATCTGAACTGCAAGGACTTTGTGGGACTCTTATTAAGGATAAGAATTTTACTAGAAGGAAGATGGAATACATGGAAAACCAGCTGAGAAGGAATTCCCTAAGGTTTTTGAATTTTCCATGCTCTCCTTTGATAGCTCCTGTTGAAATGGCCAGAAAATAGTTTACAGAAGTTCTTAAGCTTCTGTCTGAGACATTTCCACCATTAGTGAGAACTAATTATGTGGTGTTACCAGGCGCTAGGCAAACAGCCGATACCCAAGATGCCAATCTAACAGACTTTTGGAATCATCATCTTTGGACTATATATAACTCAACTCACCACTTTATTAGTGACTTTCACCTTAGAACTAGACACTGATACTGTTCTAAAATTATATTTTCATTATATGGACTGTGATTTCTTAGGATCTATGATTAGAATTTTTCCTGATTTATCGAGGAATACTCAGAGGAGACACCAGGAATTCCTGGCTCTTCGTTTTCGTGCATAAGCCCTGGATATGAACTTTTTGCTTCGGTTTCCTTGTATCTGTTGCCTTAGTTTCCAAAATAATTCCTATGTCTTAACTGATCCTAAGCAATTGTTGGAGTTTGTGGTTTCTAAAGAGGAATTGAAAGTTCAGACATAAGTACTGTACATAAGTACATAAGTAATGCCATACTGGGAAAAGACCAAGGGTCCATCGAGCCCAGCATCCTGTCCACGACAGCGGCCAATCCAGGCCAAGGACACCTGGCAAGCTTCCCAAACGTACAAACATTCTATACATGTTATTCCTGGAATTTTGGATTTTTCCAAGTCAGTTTAGTAGCGGTTTATGGACTTGTCCTTTAGGAAACCGTCCAACCCCTTTTTAAACTCTGCTAAGCTAACCGCCTTCACCACTTTCTCCGGCAACGAATTCCAGAGTTTAATTACACGTTGGGTGAAGAAAAATTTTCTCCGATTTCTTTTAAATTTACTACACTGTAGTTTCATCGCATGCCCCCTAGTCCTAGTATTTTTGGAAAGTGTGAACAGAAGCTTCACATCCACCTGTTCCACTCCACTCATTATTTTATATACCTCTATCATGTCTCCCCTCAGCCGTCTCTTCTCCAAGCTGTATAGCCCTAGCCTCCTTAGTCTTTCTTCATAGGGAAGTCGTCCCATCCCCGCTATCATTTTAGTCGCCCTTCGCTGCACCTTTTCCAATTCTACTATATCTTTCTTGAGATGCGGCGACCAGAATTGAACACAATACTCAAGGTGCGGTCGCACCATGGAGCGATACAACGGCATTATAACATCCTCACACCTGTTTTCCATACCTTTCCTAATAATACCCAGCATTCTATTCGCTTTCTTAGCCGCAGCAGCACACTGAGCAGAAGGTTTCAGTGTGTTATCGACGACGACACCCAGATCCCTTTCTTGGTCCGTAACTCCTAACGTGGAACCTTGCATGACGTAGCTATAATTCGGGTTCTTTTTTCCCACATGCATCACCTGGCACTTGCTCACATTAAACATCATCTGCCATTTAGCCGACCAGTCTCCCAGTCTCGTAAGGTCCTCTTGTAATTTTTCACAATCCTGCCGTGATTTAACGACTTTGAATAACTTTGTGTCATCAGCAAATTTAATTACCTCGCTAGTTACTCCCATCTCTAAATCATTTATAAATATATTAAAAAGCAGCGGTCCTAGCACGGACCCCTGAGGAACCCCACTAACTACCCTTCTCCATTGTGAATACTGCCCATTTAACCCCACTCTCTGTTTCCTATCCTTCAACCAGTTTTTAATCCACAATAGGACATTTCCTCCTATCCCATGACCCTCCAATTTCCTCTGTAGCCTTTCATGAGGTACCTTGTCAAACGCCTTTTGAAAATCCAGATACACAATATCAACCGACTCCCCTTTGTCCACATGTTTGTTCACTCCTTCAAAGAATTGAAGTAAATTGGTCAGGCAAGATTTCCCCACACAAAAGCCGTGCTGACTTGGTCTCAGTAATCCATGTCCTCGGATGTGCTCTGTAATTTTGTTTTTAATAATAGCCTCTACCATTTTCCCAGGCACCGACGTCAGACTCACCGGTCTATAATTTCCCGGATTATGAGAATATTGTATAGCTGGCTGAGGATTGTCCCTGATCTCCGGCGCCTATTCTGTTTACTGTTTTCCTTGATTCTAATTTTCTTAATATCTTGGTTCTATTTCCTAAAATTGTGGACTAATCTATTTATCATTTTTCTTATAATTAATGGTTTATTCTTTTTCAGATTTCTTTAGTTACATTGTAATAATGTGATTGTATGTTTTTAAACTGAAAAAATAAAATAAAAAAAACATATAATTAAAATTCTACAAAATACAAAATAATGATACATATTAATAAAATTGAATATAAAGCCATACTACTACTACTTATCATTTCTATAGCGCTACTAGACGTACACAGTGCCGTACACTGGACATGAAGAGACAGTCCCTGCTCGACAGAGCTTAAAATCTAATTAGGACAGACAAACAGGACAGATAAGGGATAAGGTCATTACTAAGGTGGAAATGATAAAATATGGGTACTGAACAAGTGAGTAAGGGTTAGGAGTTAAAAGCAGCATCAAAAAGTGGGCTTTTAGCCTAGATTTGAAGATGGCCAGAGATGGAGCTTGATGTACCGGCTCAGGAAGTCTATTCCAGGCATAAGGTGCAGCAAGATAAAAGGAGCGGAGTCTGGAGTTAGCAGGGGAGGAGAAGGGTGCAGATAAGAGATTAGATTTCCCAGGGAGGAGAGTAGGAAGAGATAAGAGGTACTGAGGAGCTGCAGAGTGAATGCACTTGTAAGTCAATAAGAGGAGTTTGAACTGTATGCGGAAATGGATAGGGAGCCAATGAAGTGGCTTGAGGAGAGGGCTAATATGAGCATAGCAACACTGGCAGAATATAAGTTGTGCAGAATTTTGAACAGATTGAAAGGGAGAAAGATGGCTTAGTGGGAGACCTATGAGAAGCAAGTTGCAATAGTCTAAGCAAGAGGTGATAAGAGTGTGGATAATGGTTCTGGTAGTGTGCTCAGAAAGGAAAGGACAAATTCTGGTGATATTATAAAGAAAGAAATGACAGGTTTTAGCAGTCTGTTGAATATGTGAAGAGAAGGAGAGAGAGGAGTCAAAGATTACCCCAAAGCTATGAGCTGATGAGACAGCGAGGATGAGAATGTTATTCACTGAGATAGAGAATGGGGGAAGAGGAGAGGTTGGTTTACGGGGAAAGATAAGAAGCTAAGTCTTGGTCATGTTTAGTTTCAGATGGCAGTGAAATATCCAGGCAGCAATGTCAGACAGGTAGGCTGATACTTTGGCCTGGATTCCTGCTGAAATTTCAGGTGTGGAGAGGTAGATCTGGGAGTCATCAGCATAAAGGTGATACTGCAAACCATGGGATGAGATCAGAGTACCAAGGGAAGAAGTATAGATGGCGAAAAGAAGAGGCCCCAGGACAGATCCCTGAGGTACACCAATTGATAGTGGGATAGAAGTGGAGGAGGAAGTACTCAGCCAGAGTCTGGGGAGAAAGTGAAGGGGGAGTTGGAGGTGAGGGCACTTTGAGGAAAGAGTTCAGTGTGGCAAAGAGACGTTGAGGGTTTGAGCCAAGAGAATTTGTCAACTGGATGTAGGAGTCCTGTTTAGCAAGTGAAAGAGCAGACTGGAAGGAGGTCAGCAAAAATTTGAAATGTATGAAGTCAGCATGAGCTTAAAGTAGCTTAAAGGCTACTTAAGAACAAGCTAACTTTCGGAAATCCCTGAAGACTTACCTATTTAACAAGGCATATCAACAAGACCAACAAGTGGAAATGTAACACAAAGCAACCTTACCTATCATCAACAATGCCCCTGCTCATTCTTACTTACTTGAATCTCGATCTAGACCTATTAACAATATGTTTTCTACTTATTCTCATTTGCTTAAGCTTCGATGATACTACTTTCCAACTAACACTAACAGTTATTTCCTACTTTACTATCTACTAACAATAACACCTTGTAAGCGAAATTGAGCCTGCAAAGAGGTGGGATAATGTGGGATACAAATGCAATAAATAATAATAATAATTTGAGCCAAAGACATTTGGCAGAGCAGGCACAGGAATGTAGGTAGCGGATTCTAGAGGTCAGTCAAGGCTGGGGTTTGGTACACCTTACAGGAATGAGAGGAGTGAGAGAATCCAGAGCAGAGATTAGTATTCTAGGAAAAGACAGCCTCATTGACAGACTTGAATAACGTAGTGGTTGAGAAGAGATTTGAAACACTGGAGGACAGAGTATAAGTGTCAATAGCCTGAAGATTCCTAAATGTTTTGATTGAGATTTTATTTAGGGGGGGAGGGTGTTTAAGTGTGAAAGTTATCAGATGATGGTCAGAAAGGGGAAGAGCTGAGGCACAGAAACTGGAGAGTGAGCAGTTGGAGAAGAAGATAAGATCAAGACAGTGACCATTCTAGTGGGTGGGGGTAGTGGAGCACAGTTGAAGATTGAAAGAGGAGAAACTGAGAAGTCAGAGGGATCATTAGTATGAATGTTAAAATACCCAAGAATGAGATGAAGGTTCAAGAAGGAAAGAAAGCCAGGCATCAAACAGTGAGAAAGGAAGAAAGGGACTTATCAGGGGGTCGATAAATGACTGCTACTCAGAGAGGCAGAGAAGTGAATAGATGGATGGAGTGGACTTCGAAGGAAGAAAAGGAGTGAGACTAAGTACATAAGTAATGCCACACTGGGAAAAGACCAAGGGTCCATCGAGCCCAGCATCCTGTCCACGACAGCGGCCAATCCAGGCCAAGGGCACCTGGCAAGCTTCCCAAACGTACAAACATTCTATACATTTTATTCCTGGAAATGTGGATTTTTCCCAAGTCCATTTAGTAGTGGTTTATGGACTTGTTTTTTAGGAAACCGTCTAACCACTTTTTAAACTCTGCTAAGCTAACCGCATTCACCACGTTCTCCGGCAACGAATTCCAGAGTTTAATTATGTGTTGGGTGAAGAAAACCTTTCTCCGATTTGTTTTAAATTTACTACACTGTAGTTTCATCGCATGCCCCCTAGTCCTAGTATTTTTGGAAAGCGTGAACAGGCGCTTTACATCCACCTGTTCCACTCCACTCATTATTTTATATACCTCTATCATGTCTCCCCTCAGCCGTCTCTTCTCTAAGCTGAAAAGCCCTAGCCTCTCTTCATAGGGAAATCGGCCCATCCCCGCTATCATTTTAGTCACCCTTCGCTGCACCTTTTCCAATTCTACTACATCTTTCTTGAGATGCGGCGACCAGAATTGAACACAATACTCAAGGTGTGGTCGCACCATGGAGTGATACAACGGCATTATAACATCCTCACACCTGTTTTCCATAACTTTCCTAATAATACCCAACATTCTATTCGCTTTCCTAGCCGCAGCAGCACACTGAGCAGAAGGTTTCAGTGTATTATCGACAATGACGACACCCAGATCCCTTTCTTGGTCCGTAACTCCTAACGTGGAACCTTGCATGACGTAGCTCTAATTCAGGTTCTTTTTCCCACATGCATCACCTTGCACTTGCTCACATTAAACGTCATCTGCTATTTAGCCGCCCAGTCTCCCAGTCTTGTAAGGTCCTTCTGTAATTTTTCACAATCCTGTCGTGAGTTAACGACTTTGAATAACTTTGTGTCATCAGCAAATTTAATTACCTCACTAATTACTCCCATCTCTAAATCATTTATAAATATATTAAAAAGCAGCGGTTCTAGCTGTAGGGGTATTTCCCTGTGTGTCTCACCTTGCTGGTCTTAGCCTGTATAATCCTAATACATCAAGATGGAGTCTACAACCTGCACGTCAGTGAGCCAGCATATTCAGCTCTCTGCTTGTGGAAAAACACTGGCAGTCATGTAATATCCAAGGACATGCTGTGGGCAATCACCCCCACCTTTATCTCCCTGAGAAGCTGAATAGGGAGTGAGACATGGCTCCAACAAGCCGGGTGAGAAACAGAAATGCATACCAAGAAGTAAGTTTCAAGGTCATGAACAACGGCCGTTTTCTTGCTAAGGGAATGAGCTGGACAAGATCATGATTGGTCCCGTCTAGTCACCTGAGAATAAGGGACTAAGGAAAGTGGGAACAAGGAATAGTTAGTTGGTCGGAATCCACGGAAGAAGTTGGAGCTGGCAAGAAGACAGTAGAGACCTGCTAAGGTCCACAACCTTATGAACTGTCTATCTGGAGAGTGTACCGGTTGGTTCAGCTGTACCCGCATGGAGTGACTGTGACCCCTGCTTGCTGCAGAGACCTTGTCCTATTTCTGAGACTCGCTGTGAGAGACAGCTTGAGTCTGCGAAGGAATCCACTCTTATCTCATCCTAACTGCCGGAGAGACAGCCTGGTGGACACAGAGATTTATTTCCTAGTAGTCTGGGTGTAGCATTTAGTGTTGTCTTAGCCAAAGACTGGTTACGTCAAACTTGTGGTCAGGAGATTGCTGCTAATAACCGTACTTACCTCACGTAGTTCAGTAGTTTACAAATCCGGTTGTGTAATTTACCTAGTAACCAGTAAGAATCAGAGTGTTTAGTGAGTGACAATATATTTTTGTAATTCTTATCAGCAAGTTATCTATATATTTTTATTGCTCAGCTTTGCTACAGAGTCTATTTTGTATATCTTCTATTATATTATCTATAATAAAATCTAATATATATTTCAGCTGCTTCCTCAGTTTCGTTTCTCTATATCGGAAGTATTAGCTTGGTGCCAATCCAGATTCCCGCCTTCCCTAGACACAGATCAGAGTATTTTGCTTGCAAATAATTCTGTATGGGAAATCTGGATGCAGATGACACTGTTGGGAGATTTCTCCGATAAGTATCACCTGTGATTTACCTACATAGCACAGACACCTGAGGAACCCCACTAACTACTTCTCCATTGTGAATACTGCCCATTTAACCCCACTCTCTGTTTCCTATCCTTCAACCAGTTTTTAATCCACAATAGGACATTTCTCCTATCCAATGACCCTCCAATTTCCTCTGTAGCCTTTCATGAGGTACCTAGTCAAACGCCTTTTGAAAATCCAGATACACAATATCAACCGGCTCCCCTTTGTCCACATGTTTGTTTACTCCTTCAAAGAATTGAAGTAAATTGGTCAGGCAACATTTCCCCACACAAAGCCGTGCTGACTTGGTCTCAGTAATCCATGTCCTTGGATGTGCTCTGTAATTTTGTTTTTAATAATAGCCTCTACCATTTTCCCTGGCACCGACGTCAGACTCACTGGTCTATAATTTCCCAGATCTCCCCTGGAACCTTTTTAAAAATCAGCATTACATTGGCTACCCTCCAATCTTCCGGTACCATGCTCGATTTTAAGGATAAATTGCATATCACTAACAGTAGCTCCGCAAGCTCATTTTTCAGTTCTATCAGTACTCTAGGATGAATACCATCCGGTCCAGGAGATTTGCTACTCTTCAGTTTGCTGAACTGCCCCATTACGTCCTCCAGGTTTACCGTGAAGTCAGTAAGTTTCTCCGACTCGTCCGCTTGAAATACCATTTCCGACACCGGTATCCCACCCAAATCTTCCTCGGTGAAGTCCGAAGCAAAGAATTCATTCAATCTCTCCACTACGTCTTTATCTTCCTTGATCGCTCCTTTTACCCCTCTGTCATCCAGCGGCCCAACTGATTCTTTTGCCGGCTTCCTGCTTTTAATATACCAAAAAAAAAGTTTTGCTATGTTTTTTTTGCCTCTAATGCTATCTTTTTTTCGTAATCCCTCTTGGCTGGAAGAAGAGGTTGAAATCTACAGGAGGGTGAAAGTAGTAGCCCAATACCACCTCCACAGCCAACCGGGCGAGGAGTATGGGAGAAAAGGTAACCTCCATGACACAGGGCCGCAGCTGAAGCACAGTCTTCAAGGCAAAGCCAAGTCTCAGTTTGGGCAAGCAGATGGAGAGTACGAGAAAACTAAATAGAACATGAATCATTGAATATATATAAAATATTAATGATGTTGATATTAACTAGGATCATTTTTATTAAAAATTGTAATCACATTTAATAATGTGGTTAAAAATAAAGGAAGCGAGCAAGGGAACTTAAACTAACAATATTGGCTTTTTAAACTATAAAACAGCTAAAATCTATTCAGCATATGGAAAGTATTAAACAACATACATTGTCTTAGTGTTAGAGCCAGCCACTGAGGCACACAAGATTTTCAAAATTGCCCCTTCCACAAACCTGTCCAACACCACCCAGCCTTTCTCCCCTCCTCCCAGTCCAACATTTTTCCTCTAGTCTTTTCCCTCCCTCTGACTTACCCATTCTGAATTTTCCCTCAAGTCTCCTTACCTCCTTTCCTCTAATGAAAGCACCAATATGTGCAGGAGAGCCAGTCCATGTGCTCACAGCCCATGAAGGTGCTGCAGGTCCTGCTTTCTCTGAGGTCTAGGTAGGACCAGCAGGGCCTTACCAGGCTGCAAACTCAAGGGCTGGCTCTCAAGCACATATTGGTGCTTTGATTGTTGCTGCTGTAAGCCAGTCTGGATATTTTCTTTGTGGGAAGAAAGTTTGGAGGACTGGTTTGGGAGGGGGAGGGACAAGAAAGAGATGCAGGCACAGGGCACGCAGGCAGCACATGGTCGGGGGGGGGGGCTGAGGAGAGGCGGGAAGAGAGAGCAGTCACAGGGCAGGCAGGCAGCACACAGTCTGTGGAGGGGGACAGGAGGAAAGAGAGATAAAGGCACAGGTTAGCACAGGAGAGATGCCAGGCCTCGGAGAGGAAAGGGGCTCAAGAGAGATGATGTCGGACTTTGGGGAGAGGAGACAGGAACCTGAGAGAGATGATGCCAGACCGAGATGATGCTGGACCTGAGGGGGAGGGAGAGGGGCCTGAGAGAGATGATGCTGGACCTTGGGGGTTGGAGAAGGGCTCTTTTTCCTTTATCCCATTTCTTTTCTACTTCAATCCAGTGATCTGATCACTTAGCTATCCATTTTTCATTGTGTCTTGATTCCCCAGTTCCAACAATGTCTATTAATCAGAAATGTTCCAGGCAGCTTTCTAATATTCCCGCAACTATTTTTTCTTTTACCTCTGATTATGAAGCCCTACCAGTGAATAAGCAGGCACACTGCCTCAATTCTGTCCTTTGACACCCTTCAGTGTATTGCCCCCATGAGACCCATCCAACGTCTTCTTTCTCAGATGCAAAAACCCTGGTACCATAGTAGTCTACAATTACTAAAACAACAGCTTTGCCATTCTGAACGCATTTGGAGGAAATCAAAAACACAGCGCAACTTAACTTCCTATAAGCTTATACTTAGGGAATATAACTTCCAGTTGAGGAAAGCTAAGAGACAATATTGTTCTGATTGAATAAAAAGGGACCCTAACCTAACTAAAGAACTTCATTCAATTTTTCATTCTCTTATCTCTCCCTTGTTCTTTGCCCTGATAATATAATGCCTTCAGAGGAGACCCTTGCCCAGTTCTTTACTAACAAAAGTACTGATCTCAGCACCTTTTCAGCAGCTGCTAGTCTCACTCCTGTCACTCTTTCAACTGTATCTGCCCTGGACCCTCCTACCTCCTGTCATCACCTGGCCCCTTTTTCTCTTTACGATTCCCCAGTAAGTTCCAGTTCCTCATCTTGGTCTTCTTTTCACCCTCAGACACTGCTCTCATTATCAAAAATTTTATCCTGAATGACTACCTCATGTTCTCTTGATCCTTTTCCATCCGATTGGGTAAAGATCCCTGAATTAGCACTTTTACGCAGGATTCTATCCTTAGTCAATAATAGCTTGACATTGGGCCAGATTCCTACTCTCTGGAAATCTGCAGTCATCCACCCCATCTTAAAGAAACTTCTTGATCCTGTAGTACCAGCACATTATCGACCTGTTTCTAATCTTGGTTTCTCTCAAAAGTCTTAGAAAAGAACATTTACATCCAAGCTTCCTGTTTCATGAAATCTCTCATGTTTCATCCAAGACAATCCGGTTTCAGGGCCCACCATAGCACTGAGACCATTCTGCTTTGCTAAGTGAAATTTACTCTCACCTCGATAAACATAACATTGTCCTTGCTATCTCTCTCGACCTTTCCACCACTTTTAATCTACTTAATCATTCTCTTCTCTTATCTTATCACACCTTGCCTCTCTTGGACTATCAGAATGTGTTCTTTCTTGGCTTTCTTCTTTTTGTTCTAATCGTTCATATCAATTCACCACTCCCTCCTCTACTTCCATTTCATATCCTCTTGACTACGGGGTTCCCCTGGGCTCAATCTTATTCCCTCTTCTCTTCAATCTCGTTATTAGCCCACTGGCCACAATTATACAGTCCACAGGTATTTCTTTCCACTTTTATGCAAATGATATCCTCCTCATTTTTGCCACCAATCCGTATTCCCCTTCAAAATTGCTTGGATCTTGTTTCACGCTGGCTCAGTGACCACAATCTGGTTCTCAATAAGAAAAAAAAAGCAGTAGCCTGCTGGTTCACTGGTGGTCTTCTCACATCCACCCTTCCCCTCATTCTATTTGGTAATACTGTTACACCCGTCGATTCATTTCACTATTTAGATATCACTCTTGGCTCACAGCTTACCTTTTCCCCCCAGATGTCTAATCTTTGCAAAACTGGTTTCTTCATACTTCACCAGCTTCATGCTGTCAGAAGATATTTTGATCATTACTCTCTTATTCTGTCATTACTTGACTGGACTACTGTAATATAGTCTATCAGGGATGTACCCGCTTTAATCTTAATCACTACAGAATACAGCTATTAAACTTTTATGTCATGCAACTTTCGAAAAGAGCAACCTTCGAAAGCTAATCAAGAAATGTATTAAGTTATGTCCAATAAAAAAGGTATCATCTTATTTTCTTTTCCATGTTTTATTTTGTTTTATTTCTATTGATTACCTTTAAAAGTGGACTAACACGGCTACCACACCTCTAATGTCAAGCATGGAAATATGATCATGTCTCCCCATTATTTGCCAATCTACACTGGCTGCCCATTGAAACACAAATTGTCTTTAAAACCCTCACACTCACTTTCGTGGAGGAGTAGCCTAGTGGTTAGTGCAGTGGACTTTGATCCTGGGGAACTGAGTTCAATTCCCACTGCAGGTCCTTGTGACTCTGAGCAAGTCACTTAACCCTCCATTGCCCCTGGTACAAGATAAGTACCTGAATATATGTAAACCGCTTTGAATGTAGTTGCAAAAACCTCAGATAGGCAGTATATCAAGTCCCATTTCCCTTAGATCTGACCACCCTCTCTATTTATCTAATCTTATCATTCCCTACTCTCAGACTGGATGGTTGCATTCAACCAATCAATGATCAGTTTATCTCTACCTAGCCCCAAGTCAGACCAATTAGAACCCACCAGACACCAAGCCACCTTCTTTGCAACCCCTTCCCTTTGGAATTCCTTACCCCTCTCTATTCAGACTGAACATTCCTTCAAAAAATGTAAAAATGCTATAAAAACTTAGTTGTTTTGCCAAGCTTTTGATCCTGCTTAAAGTTGCTCTTTGTCTTTACTATAGTCACTCCTACTGCTTAGCTTTTACTAATCAGCTTTAACTACTGTTTAGAATTGTAGTTCTTTTCTTTTCATTCTTTTTGCTTGTTTGTTTTTAGAGTATTCACAGCTTTGATCTGCTAGTTAGCTAATAGCGGTATATCAAATTTTAATAAACTATAAGAGAGATGGTGGACCTTGGGAGAGGGTGAGAGAGAGTGCTGGACTGGCAGGTGGTGTGGGCATGCAAGTAGCATGGGCAGGCAAACTGCACAGGAAAGCAGTGTGATGTCGGCAGAAGCACACTTCCCAATAGCAGTACTCCTCAATGGCTCCCTGGGCAGACAGCTAATCCCAGAGGTGCTTGGCTGGCAAACAGCCAATCACAGAACGCTAGGGCACTGAGGAGAGGAGGGGAAGGAGAATGTATTGGTGACTGCGTGGGTAAGGGGAAAAACAATAGAAATTAATTTCAGTAACCACAATTGATTTTTTAAAATCTTAATTAGAAAATATTGCATTAATCGTGATTAATGTGCTGTCCTAATATTAACGTATATAAATAATTCAAAAAATCTTATGAAAATCTCCTTTGACCACTAGATGGCAATATATTTAACATGAATGTCAGGCGGTCGACGGGATGCATTGTGGGTAGTGGCTGTGTTTCAGCGCTGCTCCGGAGTCCTCACCCCCACGCCACAGCAAAAAAGTAACTTTAACTTGCCCTAAAAAACCGCAACCGCCGTCAATATCGAGGCGAACAGTGTATGGATCAATTTGTGTGCCCGATGCTGCTCGGAGCGACCCGCAGAGGATCCAAACTGGAGAAAGAAAAATCGCCATCGCCTAGCGCTGCTTCCAAGATGGCGCCGGCGAAAGCTGATAAGAGCAGGGAATTCAGCGAAAAACAATTAGCACAGATCACAGCGGCAGTGGGAGCGGCACTGACCCCGCGATTTGATGCATTAACTGGCCAGCTAGACAAATTAGACGCCACGCTGACGGACACAATAAAAAGAACGGGTGAAGTGGAACAACGGGTCTCGGAGCTGGAAGACTCATGGGGCAAGTGTGCGCCAGAAATCTCACGCCTAAAAGACCAACTAAAGCTCCAACAAGAGAAACTGGAAGATATTGAAAATAGAACACGCAGGTGTAATTTAAGAATTGTCGGACTCCCTGAAAAGCTGACAGATAAATCGCTGGGACATGTGCTGGAACAGTGGATGTGCAAGGAGTTCGCCCTCTCAGATAGCAACGGAGCACTGTGTATCGAGCGTGCTCACAGACTAGGGAGACTGCAGCCTGACAAACAGAGGCCCAGAGTGGTAATCATAAAGATTCACAACTACCTGCATAAAGAAGAAATATTGTGAGGGTATAGAGCGAAGAGAGAAACCTTGACATACTATGGACACCAAATATGGATTTTCCAAGATCACTCAGCAGGAGTACAGGAACGGCAGCGATGATTCTACCTGATATGCTCTGCCATGGTGGAGAAGAAAATCCGCTTCATGCTCTTATACCCGGCAACTTTAAAGATCCAGCACACAGGTAAATGGCGCGTTTTTGAATCAGTGCCTGAAGCGCAGACGTTCATGGACACAGAACTCCAGGCCAGCACAGGGTGAGAGTAAAAGTTAACCAAGACCAGGACTGGGCAAGTGGTGGTAATTGCCCAGAGGGCATAACTGAAGAAGTGTTAAACAGTGTAACTAATCTTGCTAGCCAAGGTTTGCAGCTAATGCCCAGGAGGGCTTTGTTAAATGTTGTTAATGTAGGTAAATTGTTTGAGATGGGTGGGCAAAGAACTGAAGCTCAGGGCCGCTAATGGAACCATGGCCAAATGAGATTTAGGAAGTGGAGGGGATGGGGACCCCAGCATTTACAAGACCTGACTGGGGGGTGTAGGCTCACCAGATGTAATGGAGAGATATAGAGGGGGGACACAAAAATAGGAAATGACTCCAATAAGTAAGAATACTTCGCTGGCAGGGGGTAGAGGGAGGGGAAAGAGGGGGATGGGCAGATGGGGGGAGGGAGCAGGGGAAGAGAGTTGGGAATTGGAGTATCAGGGAAGACTGTCAGAACAAAGAACAACAAAATCGATCAGATCCTTAAAGAAGAACTAAAGCAAAAGGAACGGTACAGAGGACGAGGCCGGGATGAGACAGAGGGAGGACCTCAGGGAGGGGCTGGGCCCTCGGGGTTAACCAAACTGGAGGAACATTTAATGCAGATTAAGAGGAGAAGACATTATGGCACAGGTTAAAAAAAGTGCGTTTTGTCACATGGAATGTAGGAGGGGTAACATCATCGTTAAAAAGATCAAAGATTATCTCAGCACTAGGCCGTCATGGAGCAGATATCGCGTGCCTGCAGGAGACTAGGCTGACGGAGGCCGAACATAACAAATTAAGACGCTCCTGGTTGGAAGAAGTATACTCCGCTTCGGCAGAAGGGAGAAAAAGGGGGGTGGCCATCCTTATCCGAAAAGGCATAGCAGCAAAAGCGGAAGTAGTGATGCAAGACCCCAAGGGGCGATATGTGGGTATAAACTTGTGGCTACACAATAGAGAATACCTGGTGCTAGGCCTTTATAGCCCCAATGAATATGATCCGCAATTTTATCATAACATATTAAAATTATGCTCTAAAGTACAAAACAGGCACCTGATCTTACTGGGAGACTTTAACTTAGTGGTAGATCTAGAAAAAGATTGTTCACATCCCAGGGGAGCACATCAGGGGGGGCTGCGAGCGCGTGCATTGCAGATTTTCATGCGTACCCTGGGGCTGATAGATGTATGGAGAGCAATGCATCCAGAAGAGAAAGACTAAACACACTTATCTAGGGCACATGGTACATTCTTGAGAATTGATTACATAATGCTGGATCATAGATTATTTGCGGGGGTGCTACAGTCCAAAATAGGCCCGGAGGAAGTCTCTGACCATGCCATGGTTTGGGTTGATATAGAAGCCCCAAGTTATTACCAAAATGGGACAGGATGGCGTTTCCCAGGATACTTGTTTACAAATTTGGAATTTAAGACATATTTACGACAAAAGTGGGAGGAATATAGCAAATTTAATAACGAGCATACAGATAACCCAGCCCTGTTCTGGATGGCAGCTAAAGCCGTAATGAGGGGGGAAGTGATAGCCTTTGTCCAGACCAGAAAAAAGAAAGCTGCTAGGGCTATCTTACAGTTAGAGCTTAAGTTAGCAAAAGCAAAGAAAGAGCACCTTAATAAACCGACGACAGCAACACGGGAACATCTGAAAGTAATTCAAATAGCACTAAACTCCCACCTGCATGAAAAAGCTACTAGATCCAACTTCTATCAGAAATATAAACTACATAGATTCGGAAATAAAACTGGAGCATTATTGGGCCGACTAATGAGCTCTTGGAGATCACGTAAAGTGATCACAACTATGAAGGACGCTAAAGGGGGGGTAACAACTAGAAGTGAGGCAATTACACAGATCTTTGTTCAACATTTCTCAGAGCATTATAAGAAAACATCAGAGCATAGAGATAAAGAGCAGAACAAATATATAGCCAAAACAGGTATCCCTAAATTGACAGCACAGGAATCAGAAGCACTGAACAACCCCATCACTGGCAAAGAAATACAAGCAGTGGTTAAGGGATTAAAATTACATTCTGCTCCGGGACCCGATGGGTTTTCCGGAGAATTCTATAAGCTACTACCGGAGACAGTAATGGGTGCACTGCAGGACTACTACGGTCAGGTAGTAAGCTTCAGGGAATTCCCGCAGGCTGAAAATGTGGCCCTAATATCTTTGATCCCAAAGCCAGGGAAACCCACCGACCAAGCAGATTCATATAGGCCAATCTGTCTACTGACCATAGATATGAAAATCCTAGCGAAAATATTAGCAAACAGGTTAGCTCCAATTTTACCAAGGCTAATAGGAGAAGAACAGGTAGGGTTTGTCCGACAGCGGCAAGCGGGAGGAAACATAAGAAAACTGCTTCTAGCAATGGTACAGTGTAAAATGACAGATACATCAGCACTGATGCTGAGCCTCGATGCTGAAAAAGCATTCGATAAAGTAGATTGGGAGTTCATGTTTGGAGGGCTGGAATATGTAGGAATTCAGGGTTGGTTCATTGAAGCCATAAGAGCTATGTACAAAGGAGTGAGAGCAACAGTAATAGTAAACGGGGTGCGAAGCGTAGAATTTCCAATATACCGGGGAAAGCATCAGGGATGCCCCTTATCACCCCTATTGTCCATCGTATCCCTGGAACCATTTTTAAGAGCCCTGAAACTGAGAGAAGAAATACAGGGGGTGAGGATGGGAGAATTTGTGGTAAAAGCGTTAGCATTTGCTGATGATCTCTTGATAGTATTACAGGACCCAGATAAATCATTACCTCATCTGTTAAGAGAGATAGACCAATATGGGCTGCAATCGGGATTTACATTGAACATGCAAAAGTCAACAGCATTAGCGGTCCTGAGCAAAGATAGAGACCGATGGAAAAGACAGATGCAAGTCAAATGGGAAACAGAGCGATTTAGATACTTGGGGGTAACGATCACAAGTAATTTAACTCAACTATATACATGCAATGTCTCAAAGCTGATAGAGGATACTAAAGCGAGATTGCAGATATGGCAGGGTTACCCACTCTCCCTCCTGGGCCGCAGAGCTGTATTTAATATGATGATAATCCCAAGATGGTTATACGTGTTTCAGGTGTTACCTCTTTATCTTTCTGAGAGTGATGAAAGACAATTGAACAGACTACTGCAGAAGTTCCTCTGGAATGGGAAACGTGCAAGAATACCACTATCAGTAATACAGAAACCCACAGAATATGGAGGGCTGGGACTGCTTAGTGTGCGACACATTACGGTGGCAAGTAGCATGCACCACATTAATGATTGGTATAGAGGCACACATGACTTTACAGCAACAGAACTGGAGAAACATATGTTATGTGGTATGCACCCAGGATATGTGATACACACGCCGCGAGCTGAGATAGCAACAGAATTAAAAGACGTGGGGATTTACAGCTCCGCACAGGCGGTGTGGAAATGGCTGTGCCGCCAGCATCGATTTACCCCCAGGGTGACACCATATTTGCCTCTCCTGGGCAATCCTGACTTCCAACCGGGCCTGCTACACAAAGCCTTCCGTAGATGGGAAGCAAATGGCCTAATATTTTTGACACAAGTGGTCACTGAGGAAGGGCGGATCAAACCATTTGCAGAACTGGAAAAACAATATAAGTTGGTACCCTCATATGTCTTTCACTATTACCAGCTACAACATTATGTTCAAAGCTTACCTTGGGACTCCTTGACAGAGGATATACAGGAGGAGATGGCTGAGGCACTCTCCTTTCGAGCACAGCAGAAAGTGCCGTTAACATTTCACCACAGATACATCAGAGACACATGCCCAGAACCAGACTTTGTTCATCTGGCGGAGGTTTGGAGCTCAGAGCTGGGAGTACAAATAACTTCAGAGATGGTCAGAGAACACATTCTGGGCATGAAAAAGTACACTGCCTTCACAGGTCATTGGGAAACTCAATATAAAATGGTGTTTAGAGCATATGTGCCACCAAGAAGAGCCTTCCATATGGGCCTGTCACCGGATGGAGCCTGCCCAAAGTGTGGGGGCAGAAGGAGCTACCCTGGGCCATATGTTTTGGAGCTGCCCAAAGACTAAGGAATTCTGGAGTACCTTGCTAAAGTGGATATCGAGACTGTGGCGAGCTGGCTGGAAACTGGAACCAGAGATCTTATTTGGACAGTTAAAGATACAAACTCCAATACCGCCGGGCATGAGGGCATTTGCATTGAGAACCATTATAATGGCTAAGAAAACCATATTATCGGCATGGTTATCTTCCAGAGGCCCAAAAACTCAGCACTGGCAGGGAGGAATGCTACAAATAATGCATTACGAACGTCTAGAGATGAATAGTCAGCCTCAAGCACAAAAACGGAAATTTGCACAGAGATGGACACTGCTGTTGAATACCTTAACCCCGGCAGCACGAAGCCATCTGTTAAACATGTGACTTATTGATTTGAAATGTAAGGATCTGAGAAAAGTTATTGAAAAGCAAAGTATAGGATTTTGTTTGGGGGGGGAAGTGGAGAGGGGAGGGTGGGGAAGGGGAAGGGGTGAAAATTAGAAACATGATGATGATCAATATTAGAAATTAATTTGTATAAACATTGTATAGAGAATTCTTTGACAATGCGTAAACCAAGTTTAATGTTGTATCTTTAATAAAAATCATTTGAAACATAACATGAATGTCAATGCAAATGTGAAAACAACTTTCCATATAGACAATTATTGAATTATGAAAGCAATTGTACCAAAAAATACAATGAAACTTGATTATAATTGATACACTGTATCCTTAAATGTTGCATATTCTCATAACAATCAGAACCTATCATCTCAAACTTTAAATTGAACATCCATTATAAAGTATAAGATGGACAAAAAGTCAAATTTACAGCTGCACATAAAATACACCAAAACAAATAGATGCAATACCTTATTGGACAAGAGCATGGTGCACTGTCAATTACATAGGACTTACTGATTGAGAATCCAAAAAAATACATTTTGAAATTTAAATCACTGTCGCTTTATTTTGAACTGAGAACAGAACATCCAGCATAAAAACTTGAAAAATAATAAACTATATTAAAATTTACTGGAAAAAGCATCAGCTTTTAAAGAATATAACTAAATACAAGGAGAAAACAATTAGGGGCATTTTCAAACGGGGTCGACCATCTCTAAGGGCGCCCAACTCTAAGGATGGTGCCGTGGAAGGGCGGGGCAACGCATATTATCGAAACAAGATGGACGTCCATCTTTCGTTTCGATAATACGGTCAGGGGCGCCCAAATCTTGCCATTTAGGTCGACCTTAGAGATGGTCGTCCTCGGTTTTCAGCGATAATGAAAACCAAAGAAGTCTATCTCAAAAACGTCCAAATCCAAGCCCTTTGGTCATGGGAAGAGCCAGCGTTTGTAGTGCATTGGTCCCCCTGACATGCCAGGACACCAACTGGGCACCCAACTGGGCACCCAACTGGGCACTGCATTGGACTTCAGAAATTGCTCCCAGGTACATAGCTCCCTTACCTTGGGTGCTGAGCCCCACAACCCCCCTCCCCCCCCGCCCCCCCCGCCCCCCCCCCCAGATCCGCCTGCCTGAAGTACACTGCACCCACTACAACTGCTCCAGGGACCTGTATACTGCTGCGATGGACCTGTATGGCATTTGAAGCTGGCATAAAGGCTGGCAAAAAAGTATTTTTGAACGTGTATTTTATGGTGGGAGGGGGTTAGTGACCACTGGGGGAGTAAGGGGAGGTCATTCCCGATTCCCTCCGGTGGTCATCTGGTCAGATGAGGCACCTATTTGAGGCATGGTTGTAAAAAAAATGGACCAAGTAAAGTCGGCCAAGTGCTCGTCAGGGATGCCCTTCTTTTTTTTATTATCGGCAGAGGACGACCATCTCCTAATCACGCCCCAGTCCCGCCTTTGCTACCCTGCCGACACGCCCCCGTGAAATTTGGTCGTCCCCGCGATGGAAAGCAGTCGAGGGTGTCAAAAAAATCGGCTTTCGATTATGCCGATTTGGACGACCTTGCGGGAACGACGCCCATCTCCCGATTTGTGTCGAAAGATGGGCGTCCTTCTCTTTCAAAAATAAGCTTGAATGTGAACTTAAATTAGTACCATTTAGTGTCGATCAGTTCAAGTAAGTAGACATGTTTAACAACAAAACCTGCTTATAAAAATCACTGCTGTTTTTGTTTCTCTAAATAGTTGTGTTTAAAATATCTGTGCAGAACACTTAAGTGTAATGAAAAGAAAAGGGATGGATTATATTCTATTCTCAAGCAGTGCTGCACAACTTCACAAAGGGGTCCTTTTACAAAGGCATGCTAATGGATTTAGCGTGTGCTAACGAATTAGTGTGTAAGTGCCATGCAACCCAGTGGCATAACCAAAAGGCACTGGGTGGGCCAACAGGTCGGATGTGTGGGCACAAGGGTTGCCAGTTTTTGAAAGTGGAAAACTCGCCACCTGATACACCCATACCGTCCCCCACCCCATGCTCCACCAATACCCACTCCCAATAACTTCAATGACGGTAGCAGTGCAGTTACATGCTATAGAAGTGATCCCAGGAAGTATAGCCCCTCTACATCAGAAAGCCATGTCTTTATGTTTTTTCTAAAAGCTCAATAACCACCAGTAACAGATTCCAAATACCGAGCCCCTGATATGAATATCCTAATTGCCCATGGCAGACATGAGCTGTAAGCTCAAATAACCTATCTGGGAAGATCTCAAAGTCCTAGAGGGGGTATACAGGCAGATATTTTAGGCCAATGTTGTGCAAAGATTTAAAAATCAGTTTAAACCAAATACACTTAGCATGTGAAAACCAGTGCAAAGCCACCATGATCTCTATTCCGAGCACCAGTGAGTATCCTAGCCACAGTGCTCTACACAATCTGAAAATCTGCCCAGCTGTTATTTTGAAAGCCCACAATAGTGAGGTACAATCAGTGCAATTTTTCAAGCAAAAAAGGTGCCGGTACTCAAATGCCAGGCCACCCTTCAGGGGTGGGGTGATCACTGAGGAACCCACCCCACAATAGCCAGGCCCCCTGCAACCAGTCACAGAATCTATGACAAGGCAGAATTGGTGTCTTGATCCTGAGCTCTTTCATTAAAACTTGAGGTCCATGGGTCAATTTTAGAAGACACTGGAAAAGGTGCCGGTACTCAGTATCCCCGAGTACCCCCTCAAAAAAAGCCCTGGGTACAGTAATCCAATTTAGGTAGACCTAAAACATAAGAGAGTGAATGTAAATCCTAGGCAAGCAGGTACAGTTGCTACTCTCAATAGCCTGGGGCTACAAAAAGCAAACCACACCTCTTTAGAAACCTCAGACCCAAGTGAACAATCATCATTTAACAAAAAACCCAGGTTCCAGACTTTCTCCTTCACCCTTATTGTTTCCTCCATTATACAAATAGAGGATGACAGCTTATTCCTAGCACAGGAACAGAGCTAGTGCCCTAGGCAAACCTTTAATCTTGTGGCTCTCCCCTCCCCACCCCCATCTAGTATCTCACTGCTCCCTTTCTTCTCCTCAGTAGTCCACAATCTCCCTTTCTCTCCCCCCCCCCCCCCCCCCGGCAGTTCAGAATCTCTCCCATTGCCCAACATCTCCCCTTTCTCCCCACCTGTCCCTTGTTGCTATGTTAGTGCCACAGCAGGAACAAGTAGGCAAGCTGGCAGCTAAACAAAAAAGAAGCATGTGGTCTCAACATGTACACATACTGAAGACTGCCACATTTCTACCCACTCCATAATAGGAAGTATACATCAAAGTGGGGAGGGATATGGTGGCTCATTCAGAATGTGCATGTGCTGAGGCCCCCTGCTTCCTTGTTGTTTAGATGCCAGCCTGCCTTCTTATTCCTGTCATTCTACCAGGGGAAATTTCATACTTGCCCAGGTTGCCCATTATTATGCCATCCCCAAATCTCTGCTCCAGGTTACTGCCTAATTTTCCTAATGGAGGCACCGGCCTTGCACAGAAAACCAAAGTGCCTTGCATTAACATCATCTTATTTTTGCATAAACTATGATAAGACCTTTTCTAGGCAAGAATTTAGCCAAATAGTCATCCCAAACTGATCTTCATCCACGATTGCCGCAAGCTGTGCATCATCAACCAAAAAAAAAAAAAAAAAGGAATTGGAATCACAGTTCCTCAATAATCTGAACCAACAGGGCAAGGTAGGTGTTGGAGTATTGGTAATAAAAGTGATCCATGAGGGACCCCCAGAACATTTGTTTAGCTGCAATTCAGTTCTTGCCATGTGCTCAACAAAGTACTGCCCCACCAACGGTTGCTGATCCTTCTCCTGAGGACACAGAGAGTTTTACTGCGTAGGAGACTTCCCTGGTACATGAATTCTCCATCATCATTTGTAAAGTCCAGAACTCAGAATCACAACTATAGACATCTCAGAACCAGAACCTCTGGCAAAATACAGTCAAGCAAAATTAAGAGATAATTAATTTGAGATTCACAGTTGCTATTTATTGACATTGTGGGCTAAATTTGTTTTATTTTCAGTTTAGCAGTAATCCTGGCTATATATTGGAAAGGTTTTATTTTTACTTTCTTATTATTCCCTTTTTAGCTAATGACACATTTTCTATTATGAATGGACGTTCATAATTGGACCCTTATTGTCTTTATTTTCTTTTTGGCATTGACTTTGAATATTTCATGAAAACTGTTTTCTGTTATTTCTGCTTATGTAATTCAAATTGATACTGCTTATACAAAGGTAACATCAAACCCTAATACTGGCCAAGATATCACAATGTAGGTGTAAACCCTGTTTAAGTAACAGTCAGTCATACCATTATTTGACTTTGGTATAACCGAGTGGATTTTTCATAGGCTTACTCAGTTGCATGTCTTTCTGCAGGTTTGACCAAGGTCCAAGTGGGGTAATGGTAAGGGATATATAAACCCTGAGGTGGACTCGTATAAAGGGAAACCCCATGCTCCCCAGTCATTATGCATATGTCAAGATCTATGTATGGCCCTTCTTAGTATAATTTTCCTAGATTCTCTTCCTGTGAAGTTTCATAATTATAAAGATATATGGGATTGACCCATAGAAATTGCTGCTACCATTTTGCTGTATGATGCAACCTCATGACTGCTATCTGCTTCTTAGTGCTCATGATTGGATGGCCATGAGGGGTAAAGTAAGGCCCCAGAATTCCAACGTGCTTAAGGATTCTGGATACATACAACCTAAGACAGCCAGCAATCAGAGTACTAATCATATGTTTGTTGAGCTCATAACACACCGTACCTACTGACAATTCCTGAGACCAACCCCCCCCCCCCCCCCCCCCCCACATGATAGTCTGACACCTTCTGGAATAGATGGTAGCAATTTAGACGTTCCGTTGGTGCTGCCTCCAATCTGTGGAGCCAGCAAGTGGGGATTTTCGAGATATAGTACAACTTGAATCCAACCAGAGGGGTTCCAGCTTAATGGATGGGGCCTAGGAACCTGTTGGAAATTCAGGTTAGGTACTGTTGAGCAGAGAATATGTTTTTATCAGGAAAAGAATTAAGTTTCTATTTCTCACAAGGAGAGTTAGCAGCTAAGAATCGAAACTGACCAAAATAGGATGAAGTAACACCTGCAAGAGTGAGAACAGGAAACTAAGGTTAGGATATTGTGCTCAAGACTCTTTCAAGTACATTTTGTGGTTAGCTGTGTTCTTGTAAACAAGTTATTATTGAGGTCTATGGAAGCCCATGTTAATCTATTGGACCCAGAGGATATAAAAACTGACAGCTTTAGCTAGAGAGGAGGAACATTCAAGAGAGACACCTTGAAGCAAGAAGTCACGCTAGTCGATTCCCTGCACCAAAGAATGCATGCTTTGATGATACTTGTTGTCTATTTGAGTGAGTATAAAAATAAACTATATCTTTAGGACTAGAAACTGTCTTTTAATCTTCCTTTTACTACCTTAACAATGGGATCAGATGTCTATGACAGAAAAACTTCCCCAAATTCTATACAGTATTAAACAACTAGACTAAGACACGAAACTTGTTAGTTAGTTACTCTCTCTATAGTGAAATATGATTAGATGGTAGGAAACACAGTATACCTAGAAAATTATTATCTCCTGTCTAAGTTCCAGCCTGGCAGAAGATAGGCGCGTATCTGACAGATTGAAAAGGAGTCTAAGAGGTCTTAGTAAGAAACAGCCTTCATCTCCTCCACTATCCACTAAGATGGCTGGTCCATCGGAATTGTGTAGTGAGGATGAGACTAGGGTAGAACCCCAACTTTAAACACTCCCTACTACCCCATCCAATAGGCCTGCAATCTCTACAACAGAATGTGGTTCAAACATATCAAAAGCAAATGTAAGATTTAAAATTAACATTCTGACCAGGTAAAGATCTGTTAATTAGCTTTTCAAGTTCTTAAGTATAAGGAACTCTAGGAATAAGGCAGTTATGTATTTTGTTGTGGTTGAAGGGCTCAGGAATTCTTCTGGCCCTGTTTGACTTTAACATAACAGCAATCAGTATTATATATTTAGAGAAAAAAACGTGTTTTTAAAAGCTTACAAAATTTTTTGCACTGCTTTTATCCTATATGTTAAGGGAAAATTCCACTTTATTATAACCACTTGATGCATTGTTTGTAAAGAGAATTTGATGTTATGTGCTAAGAGAGTAATTCTATATAAGGCGCACCTGCATTTAGGTGAACTTGATGCTCATAAATGTAGAATAGACACCCCTTACATGTGCGCTTTCCCAAAGTGCTATTCTGTATGCTTGCAAGCAAGTGACGTAATGCACAATTGAAAAGGGGGCATACATGCCATTATAAAATTGATATTCTCTGTGCTGTATCAGGGTACCAAAAAGGATGCGCCAATTTACAGAATTGCCCCCTAAAATGTTTACCCTGACTTCTGACTGGAACCAGCTAATAATCACCCTGTTGACAGTTACTGAGACATTCCTGCTTGCAAATTCTGATCTGTTACAACACAAGATACTGTTTTTTTTTCTAGGCATTTTCTGCATTTTATTATACCTTCAGTTTTTTTAACCTGACCAGTGGGCAATCTCTGAGCATTGTTAATGAGACCATCTGGAACTTCTGCACTAAAGAATGGACAAAGGTGAGAAGGGAGATTAAAAGTGCCTTGGGTGACTTTTATCCTTTAATGATCTTCATCATAAATTGCCTGATTGAGGTCACAGTCAAGGTGAGTGGCTCTTCATGCCCCAGTCTGATAAGCAGAGCTGATGCAAGTGTCACCCTGTCCGTTGTAAGACTTCACACAGTATCAAAATGCCTCTGGATTGTAGTTGTGCCAGCCGAGGAAACTAACTGTGCTCAGCTCACAACATAAAAAGAGTGAACATAAAATAAAGCATCATCCTTAAAAGATAATACCGGATGAATGCAAAAAGGTGAATATGAGTTCCTGTGAATGGAATCAATTTGATTTACAATAAATCCAGATACTACTCCCTTATATATAACAATAAATTATTTATTTAAGTGGAATGGAATTATTTGACTGTACTGGTAAACAGAAAGAAATACTCTTCAGTTAGATTGTACAGGATTAGACCAGTAGAACTGCCGACTCCCTACTGGATCCAGTATGCACTCTAATTTCTTTACTAACCAAACATTTAGTTTCCTGACCAAGTTACAAGTAAGTATAACACTTCAAAGATTTCCAACTCAAAATAGGAATGTTTCTTAGGTGTATCTCATTTAAACATTTTTATAAACTTCTTTCCTACAGGGCTTATTTATAAGGTAAGTAACTATCCAAAATCTTTCAAATCTTAGTTTTATAGTGGTATAATTATTCTAATTGGATTTCTCCTTCTTCCTTTATTTTCAAAATTAAATCTCAGTTCACTTGTGTGATAAACAGGAGTTTCAGAAAAAGTGTGTGAATTATCTCTCTCTCTTCCTCAATTTCCTGTATTCAGTTGGTTTACTTTTCTTTCACAGTACTTAGCTGAAGGAAAACTTCCAGTTGCAGTCTTCAAGAGATCTCTCCTTTAGAAGTTGTCTTCCATCGATTCTTCTCTCTAAACTTAATCTAACATAAAATAAAAGGAGAAATACTGCCTCCCTGCAGTGTGTGGAACTATGGATTGCCTATCTACAGCAGGAACCTGGACAGTACTAAGCTAAAGAAAATAAATTAACCAAACTTCCTACCCTCTAATTTTCCTGACTCAAATTATTAAACTGAAAATTTATAGCCCTATCTATGTAGATGGAGAGCACTTCTTCTTCTTCCCTTTTGAAGGTCCTAAAATGTAGGATTCACAACTGAATCAAACTCTCTCTCTCTCACTCACACACTCATAGATCCATTCCCCTCTCTACTCAGTTACTAATCTGGCTAATTCAAAATGTGAGCAAAGCCCTCTTAGTTTCAAAAGATTCTTTTTCTAACTTATCTCCTTTTCACCAAAGAATTTAATTCAGATCAAACATTTATCTCAGATCAACTGTTTATCTCAGATCAAATATTTATTTCAGATCAAATATTTGTTTCAGATCAAATATTAAGGTTTCCTTGCTTACAGGCACTTAAATCTACTTAGCCTTTATATAGCTTATAGGATTTAAGCACTCTTAAACTGAAATTCTCCCTTTTCTATTCTTCATAAGCTTCAAGTAATCCTGAAATATTCAGATCCTTTTCTCAGTAGAGAAACCTCAAACTTGTAAATTTCTACCAATCTCTTTTCACTCATATTTTCTCATTTACCACATAATCAGGCACTCTTTTATAATTTCAGTCAATTTAGATCAAACAACAATTCTTTCTTTCCATTCTTACACACGGAGCTCACAGATGCAGGTCTTGCCTCAGACAGGTCTTCCGTTGCTCTCTCGCTCTGTCACTGGGCAGATTTTCTAACAGGAGATTATCATCCAATCAGAGAGCTCTATTTGAATGCAGATTAACATAAAGACACTCTAATGAGAATTTTTAGTCAAAACCACTAGATAAACTCTTCGTTTTTGGATCAAACTTCACATTTTGGATCAGAACCATGCCGTAACATTAAGGCTGTAAATATTCCTATCAATATTTACTCACAACTATGCAAATGAAACCTCCCAAAAATGGACTAATTTGCATATGGCTTGAGCAAATTTGAGTACATAGCATACCAATCCCATTTCCTAGCACCTAAATTCTGCAATTAGATTTAATGCAAATACTTTTAAAAATTATTTTTAGCACTTTTAAAATTTCAGGTGTCAGTGCAGGTCTCCTTGGTATGAATTGCTCATGTGTAGGAATTCATCCTAGTTAAATATCTCCCTGAGAACCCAGGACACCTCCAGCCAACCCCCCTGCTCTCCCAGCAGTAAGGTAAACAAATTAAACCAATTTCTACAACTGGTTATACAAGGCTTTGGGGGTATCCTAGGTGGAGGAGTGGCCTAGTGGTTAGGGTAGTGGACTTTGGTCCTGAGGAACTGAGTTCAATGCCCACTTCAAGCACAGGCAGCTCCTTGTGACTCTGGGCAAGTCACTTAACCCTCCATTGCCCCATGTAAGCTGCATTGAGCCTGCCATGAGTGGGAAAGCACAGGGTACAAATAGTAACATAACATAGTAACATAGTAGATGACAGCAGAAAAAGACCTGCACGGTCCATCCAGTCTGGCCAAGAAGATAAATTCATATGTGCTACTTTTTTATTTGTACTATCCTCTTCAGTGCACAGACCGTATAAGTCTGGCCAGCCCTATCCCCGCCTCCCAACCACCAGCTCTGGCACAGACCGTATAAGTCTGCCCAGCACTATCCCTGCCTCCCACCACCGGCTCTGGCACAGACTGTATAAGTCTGCCCAGCACTATCCCCGCCGCTCAACCACCAGCCCCGGCACAGACTGTATAAGTCTGCCCAGCACTAGTCCCGCCTCCCAACCACCAGCCCCAGCACAGACCGTATATGTCTGCCCAGCACTAGCCCCGCCTCCCAACCACCAGCCCTGCCACCCATTCTAGGCTAAGCTCCTGAGGATCTCTTCCTTCTGCACAGGATTCCTTTATGTTTATCCCACGCATGTTTGAATTCCGTTACCGTTTTCATCTCCACCACCTCCCGCGGAAGGGCATTCCAAGCATCCACCACCCTCTCCGTGAAAAAATACTTCCTGACATTCCTCTTGTAATTAAAATTTAAAAAAACCTTCAGTCTTGTGCCCCCCCCCCCCTAGTTAACCTTCAGGCCCCTAATCTGCACCCTCCTCTCTAAGACATCATGCTTATATATTATATGCATACAAATAATGAGGGTAATTTACAAGTCATTTACCAAGGTGATTGAAGGGGGGCACTTAACGTCATCCCCCCTCCAGTACCTTTAAATCTTTTAAGTCTTCGTTGGCAGCAAGCAGCAACACATTCCCCCTGCTCGCGCTGGCCCAAGCCTTCCCTCTGAAACAACTTCCTGTTTGCTGGACCAGGAAGTTGTGTTGGAAGTCAACTAAATTATAGAGTGGAATCAGAGTCAATCATTAGGAATAAGAACCTACTGTCCAATCAATGTTGATGAGATTCGATTCATCAATGTGGATTAAAGCTAAGTCATTAGTGTAAATCAAAGCAGCGTCTGATTTCTACTGGCGTTTAAGTTCCATTTGAACTTTCTCATGTGAACTGAAGCTGCCATCTTTCCTTTTTCCGGAGACAAGCTTTATTTTATAATACATAAAATGTTCTTTTAAAATCTGTCAAAGTAAAATATTCAAGATATCTCCATGTTTCCCTAATGCAGTCTCCATTGCGCAGTCATAATGTCAGTGCATGACCTCTAGTTCTGCTCTCACAGCTGTGTAGTTTAAAATAGGTCAGAGGTCCATTTGCCAAAGCTTTTGGGCTTATAGACAGGGCATAACTAATAATAATAATAAGAAGAAGAAGAACAACTCCTTCTAGTGGAAAGTAAAACAATCTGTTGCCAATTCTGTAATGGGAGTGGGGATGATGACGCCACTTGAGATCTGTGATTCGTCACAGCATTAAGAAATGGTAGTGGCTATCAAATATGAGAGTTTTTATTTCTATTTTTATTTTTTGTTGTCTCTTTTTCTTTTTCTACTTCTGCACTAGCTACAAGTCGAATTCCCTCAGGAAAATACGATCCGTTTGGGAGACTACTGCCTGTCAGGCTTGTACATTCTCACGTTGCTGTTGGATGGCTACAAATTCACTGACCAAACTTGGGGCAATATCTATTTTCGCAAAAAGGTGACCACTGATGTTCTTATATGGTGTTGTGCATCCTGTGTGGTTTCATCATCTGATGTTTCTACCCTGTTATATGACAGCTGGATAAACTATCACAAATCTCCAAAAACATGATAAAATGATAGTTGATCATGCATCGCCAGGACTGGTTTTCCTTAATTCAGCCAGCAGGCTCTGAGAATCCCCACCAGCTATGCAGATCTCTCTTTCGTTTGATGCGCTGTCCAGGCATAGATTGCATGAAAGGATGGGCTTACTGTATGTGTGTAAGATACCCTTTAGTCAGATGAGATTTATATATAAGATGTAATTCTATAAAGAGGGCACCAATATTTAGGCATCTAGAATCTGCATAAATAACCAGAATACTGGCATGCATGCAAGTATGTGTGCATATATGCATGTAAATGCCAGTATTCTGGATATGTGTTATTCTGTGCGATAACCCATAGTTTGAAGGTGGATATATATGTGGGCAGAATGTGGGTAGGGCATGGGCAGGGTATACAGTTATGCATAAATAGAAGACTATAATTTGTGCATATTTGTTAGCGATCTAGGTATAAGCATTTATACCAGCTCTATGGCTAGTGTAAGAGGTTGCACCTAAATTTTACACATGTATTTGTGTTGCTACACTAGTATTCTAAAAAACGAAAGTAGGTTTCTACTTTCTTTTATAAAATAGGCTCCAGATAGGTGCATTCTTGGCACCTAAAATAGGCACCCCTTTATAGAAATACCATCCACACATATGTGACTTTTTATCTCAGCTGCTGTTAGCTGTTGTATGTGGCTTGTGGTCAGGGCTGGTGTTAGTAACATAGTAAAATAGTAGCTGATGGCAGATAAAGACCTGTACGGTCCATCCAGACTGCCCAATAACATAAACTCATTGCATATGGTATGAAATGATACATCATATGTATACCTGATGTTGATTTATCCTGCCATTTTTAGGGCATAGACCATAGAAGTCTGGACGGCAGTGGCCTTGTTCTAAAATTTATGAAGTTGTTGTCATAGCCCCTGAATAGCTCCACTCCAGCCCATCCAAATCTGTGCAGCTTGATCAGGGCATGGACCGTAGAAGTCTGCCCAACACTGGCTTTCCTACTTAATCCAATCAATTTGGTTACACAGAATCTGGTGACTCTGGTGAATCTGGTGTCTGTCTTAAAGGGTGCATTTAGGGTTACCATATGGCTCCAGAAAAAGGAGGACGGATTGAGCCAGCCGGGTTTTACTTCCATTGCTTTCCATTGAAAGCAATGGAATTAAAACCCCAATGGAATTAAAACCCGGAAAGCAATGGAAGTAAAACCCGGCTGGCTCAATCCGTCCTCCTTTTTCTGGAGCCATATGGTAACCCTAGGTGCATTCATTAGAATTGAGTTTTGAATCTTCAGTGCTAGAGACTTAATTCAATCAATTTGGTTACAATTTGGTGACTCATAGACTGTGTACCTCTGGAGGAGAGGTAATTGTATACAGCTGTGTGGTAAAAGAAAAAACAGAACTTAGTTTACCTTGAGAGCTGTCTGAGCTAAGCTGGGCATTTTCAGCGTGTTTAGCTGATACTGGTAACAGCTAAACACGCTGTGATTGGCTGAGAGAGACCTGGAGGGATGGACATCCAAAAAGTTTTGATTTGGACGTCCTCGCACGTCCCGATCTTGTGTGTGTGTGGAGGGGGGGGGGGCACAAGCTGAAAACAACCTTGGAGGGGACTGTTGAGAGAACTGTGGTTGTGGTCAGTTTAGGCAGGTAAGAAAAACAGGGACTTCCTTTTGTTTTTTTTCTTCAGAGAAGTCCTTCCTAATTGCAGGTAAGAAAAACACGTCCAAGAAGGACGCCCATCACAAAAGTACTACTACTACTACTTAACATTTCTACAGCGCTACTAGGGTTACGCAGCGCTGTACAAATTAACAAATAAGGGCAGTCCCTGCTCAGAAGAGCTTACAATCTAAAGGACAAAATGTCAAGTTGGGGTAGTTAAAATTTCCTGAGAAGAGGTGTAGTGATTAGGTGCCGAAGGCGACATTGAAGAGGTGGGCTTTGAGCAATGATTTGAAGATGGGTAGGGAGGGGGCCCGGCGTATGGGCTCAGGGAGTTTGTTCCAAGCATGGGGTGAAGCGACGCAGAAAAGAGTTGGCGGTGGTGGAGAAGGGTACTGAAAGGAGGGATTTGTCTAGAGAGCGGAGGTTACGGGTGGGGACATAAGGGGAGATGAGAGTAGAGAGGTAAGGAGGGGCTGCAGATCGAGTGCATTTGTAGGTGAGTAGGAGAAGCTTGAACTGTATGCGGTATCTGATCGGAAGCCAGTGAAGTGACTTGAGGAGAGGGGTGATATGAGTATATCGGTTGAGGCGGAAGATAAGACGTGCAGCCGAGTTCTGGATGGACTGAAGGGGGGATAGATGGCTAAGTGGGAGACCGTTGAGGAGTAGGTTGCAGTAGTCAAGGCGAGAGGTAATGAGAGAGTGGATGAGAGTTCGAGTGGTGTGCTCGGAGAGGAGGGGGCGAATTTTGCTAATGTTATAGAGGAAGAAGCGACAGGTCTTGGCTATCTGCTGGATATGCTGCAGGAAGACGTCCAGCTCGTGTTAGATGTCCCTGACGAGCACTTGGACGTAGCTAGGCAGTGAAGGACGTCCATAAAGGGCGTCCCTGACGAGCACTTGGACGTTTTTTTTCCCAATTTTTTTTGTTACATTTATAGAAGTTTTTAGAGGCTGTGCAGCCCCAACGAGAGGTACAGACCTCCTGTTAGATTTTCCACGGTTAGGCATTCGGAAAACGGTAGTGCATCTCATTACAATACGATTTATACACATTGGGGTACTAATTTGCTTATCTGCATTCCGTTTTCGTTAGCTGCTACCGTGATCGGAAAATGGCTCGGAGAAGCATTTAGTGCATTCCACAGTTTACTACTTGCTCATTAATGGCTTGTTAAGTTTAGTGCATCTGGCCCTTGGTTTGATTGTAAACTGACGTTACCTGTGTCCTGCTCTTAATATCTTCCTGATAAGCTGCTGACTCTGTTGGATTATTTGTAGTAAATAATTAGCAGATTTTAGTACACACAGCTTCAGCTTTAGAAATGTTAATTTCTTTCTTCATCTCTCTCTCATACACCCCTGAATAATTCACTGCTGAGTCACTTTAAAGTTGAAGTAACAAAACATCTGTTTACTCACAGTTTGCAGTTAGATTATAATCAGACAGGCTTATATATACATATTACTATACATTTGTATTATCAGCTCCTTCCATGTGCTTAGATGGTAATGGATGCTCACACCACCATAGATCCTCTCAGGTTAGGAGAGATCATGAGCTCCATGTGCTCCATGTGCTGCATCTGCTGCATCTAACCCCCACAGGAAGTT
Source organism: Microcaecilia unicolor (assembly GCF_901765095.1). Taxonomy (NCBI): domain Eukaryota; kingdom Metazoa; phylum Chordata; class Amphibia; order Gymnophiona; family Siphonopidae; genus Microcaecilia; species Microcaecilia unicolor. Next base: position 235,493,460 of record NC_044036.1, read on the forward strand.
GCATAGCACTGTGACCTCTCTAAGTAATTCACATCAGAGGTCACAGAGTAATCACAGAGAAATAATAGGTGACAGGCAATGCATGTAAAATACAATTACATTCCAACAAACCCCTTCTCATGCATAACTGTCATGCAATTATTTATTCATACAAAGTCCAAGCTTTATACGCAGATTCACAAAATGTTCTCTGGGTAACGGTTTGGTCATGATGTCAGCTGTCATCTCACTGGTGTGACAATAGTGTAGACTTATGACCCCTTCTTTCGCCAACTCTCGCACGTTGTGGTATTTCGTTGCGATGTGCTTGGTGCGTGACTGAACCTTGTCATTCTGTGACAGTCGGATGCAGCTCTGATTATCTTCCATTATCTGGATTGGTCTCTTTTCAGCTATTCCGAAATCCAGCATAAGTTTTTCAATCCACATCAGTTCTCTGCACGCTTCCGATACGGCCACATATTCAGCTTCTGTAGAAGACAAACTCACAATACTTTGTTTATGACTGGCCCATGAAATGTGTACATTTCCATACATAAACACATATCCACTTGTGGATTTATAATCAGAATGATCCCCTGCCCAATCTGAATCACAGTAACATATTAGTTTTGGATTACTATTGGCTGAAATCTTTAATTTACAATCAATGGTACCCTTTAAATACCTTACCATCCTTTTAACTGCAGTCCAATCTGATTTGGTAGGTGAGCTGACCCTTCTGCTCAAAATTCCTACTGCATTTGCTATATCAGCCCTGTATGTGGTAGCTAGATATAAAAGCTTACCTATGGCTGATCTATATTGGATGTTATCTGGTAAAGGTTCTCTTACTGTTTCATCCTTCAGAAAATCAGTGATCATGGGAGTGCTTACAACTTGGGCATCTTGCATACCTAAACTTTCAATAAGCTCATTTATTTTCTGCTTCTGGCTTAGAAGATAAGAACCATCATTTTGTTTCTCAATTTCTATACCAAGATAGTATGACACATTACCAAGTTCTTTTATCTCAACATTGTGGTTTAAACACTTTACAATGTCCTTGTACTCTTGCTCACTTTTGCTTGCCATGAGCAGATCATCAACAAAAGCTAAAATGTATGCATATTGTCCATTTGTGCACCTAGTGTACAAGCATTTATCTGCTTCACCTTGCTTAAATCCTAAATTTGTCAATATTTCATGCAATTTTTCATTCCAACATTTTTCACTTTGCTTTAATCCATAAAGACCTTTGTTTAATTTACACACTAGCTGTCTTTGTTTTGTATTTATGAAACCTGTTGGTTGTTCCATGTACAAGTCTTCAGTTATATCTCCGTGAAGAAACGCTGTTTTCACATCAATGTGGTTGACTTGCATGCCTTTTGAGACTGCAATGCTCAGAAGTGTTCTAATTGTCGTGTGTTTCACTACAGGTGCAAACACTTCATCAAAATCTTCTCCATATTTTTGAAGATATCCCTTTGCCACTAATCTGGCTTTATACCTTTCCACTTTTCCTTGTGCATTCCTTTTTAACTTGAATACCCATTTGCATCCTATAGCTTTCTTGCCAGGAGGTAATTTTGTAAGAATCCAAGTATTATTTTTATCCAATGCATCAATTTCTTCTTGTGCAGCTTTATGCCATTCAGCAGCTTCTTCTGCTGGCATTTTCTCAATCTCATCCCATGTTAAGGGCTCTTGAGCTTCTGCTGACTTTGTTAGGTAAGACAGTCTTGGGGGTGGAACACCTTTGTTTTCCCTGGATGAGCGTCTGACAACAGGTTGGTCTGACCTTTCTGCATCCTCTAAATCTGAGAGTCCTTCTCCAATTGATTCCCCTTCTCCAACTGTACTGTCTTCTTCAATGATCCTTTCTGTGTCTGTTTCCTCTGCCTGTTCCTCGTTAGATACAGGTGAGTTGCTTTCAGACATCTGCCTTGGTATGGCATTTATATACACTGGCATGTCTATTATGGTTCTAGTTTCATATTCTGGATGATAAGGCTCATCTGGGATAATCCAGCCTTTATCAACCCTTTTGTTTTCATCAAAATATGTAACATGTCTTATGCCAACAATGCCAGTTTTCAGATTCAAAATTCTATATCCTTTGTGTCCTGGAGCATAGCCAACTAAAATGCCCCTTTCTGTTGTGGAATCCAGCTTATGCCTTCTTTGCTTTGGTACATGAGCATATGCTGTACTTCCAAATGTTCTTATGTGTGACAGGTTTGGCTTCCTACCATGCCATGTCTCATGTGGTGTGCGCTCAGCGCCTTTAGTTGGCATTCTGTTTTGTAGGTACACTGCTGTGAGAATGGCTTCCCCCCATAGTCTTTTAGGGAGATTGCTATCTGACAGCATACATCTGGTCATTTCCACAAGTGACCTAAATTTTCTCTCTGCAACAGAATTTTGTTCTGGTGTATAAGCTACTGTTGTGATATGTTGAATGCCTTCTTGTTCTAGAAATGTGCGCATGCTCTGTGAAGTGAACTCACCACCATTGTCGGTCTGAAGAACCTTTGGTTTTCTTTCAAATTTATTGCTCACCATGGCTACGTATTTCTTCAGCATGTCTGTGACTTGACTTTTTTCTTTCAGCAAATAGGCCACACAATATCTAGAGAAATCATCCAAGAATATTAGCACAAATCTGTTATTTCCCAATGATGGGATATTAAACGGTCCACATAAGTCACTGTGTATTAAGTCCAGCACTTTATTACTCCTATTTCCTGTGTATGCAGGAAATGAGGGTCTCACACCTTTTTGAGTAACACAGTCTATGCATTTCTCCATTTTACCAGCATCTGCACTTATCTGAATGCCAGTGGCTAGTTGCTTACTGTAAAGATCCTGGATCACCTTAGAATCACGATGTCCCAGGCGGCGGTGCCAGATTTCCAGACTACATTTACCATCATTCTTCCTTACTTGCACCATATGTGAGGCTTCACCTGAAATGTTCAGCTTATAAACATCATTATGCATAAAAGCTTCAGCATACACTTCATCATTTTTAGAGATTGTGCACTTACTATTTTCAAAATGAATCACAAATCCCTTCTTATCTAATGTAGATACACTAAGCATATTGCAAACTGCTTGGGGAATATACAAGACATCACTTACAGGAATTTCTTTAACTTCATTAGACACTTTGCATTTTAAGAATCCAATACCTTTTGCTTGGATCTTAGCAGTCCCTGCGTTTGCAGTTTTAAGAATACCTTCCTCTGGACACATTTCCTGAAAGAAATCCTTACAATTGGTTAAATGGCATGTGCTCCCCGAATCCAAAATCCAAGTACTTTCATTTGAATTATTATTTACCATAGTCAAAGATTTTTCTGCCATTAGAAAGCCCTTGTGTTTATCTTTGTCCTTCATACATTTCCTGGTTTGAAAATTCTTTAGTTCCATTGGCTTAGGTGAGCTAGAGGGAGTGTTTTGTGTTTCCTTACACCATTTAGATACATGTCCCTCCTTTCCACATGAGTAGCAAATCAGCTTGCCCTTGGGTGGAGTTTTCCCATAGCTCCGCCTTCCTCTGTTCTTTGCCAAGAAATTTGTTTCATTTCTCTCTGACTGACTTTGAGAACACATCTCCTCAGAATCATTTATTATGCATTCCTGCCTTAGTTTTGATGTTGCCTGTTCAAAAGATTGCCCTTCAATGGCCTCATTTACAGACCTAAAACATCAAACTTCTTTGATAGTGAGGTAAAAAGAAATGCTCTTTTCAATGCATCACACATGGGAATTCCAGAAAGTTCTAGCTTTTGAAATGAAGACATAAGATGCATAATGTGATCATTACATTTACTTTTATCCCTTAATTTGGTTTCATTCAACTCTGCCAACCAAATTGGTTGCTGCTTTGCATATGTAGTTGCATACATAGTTCTCAGTTTATATAAAATGTCCTTTGGTGTATCTTTTCCCTCCACTAATATGGCTTGTTTCTCTGAGAGAGCTTCCAAAAGCATGCACTTCACATAATAGTTTGCATTGTCCCATTCAGCCATATTTTCAGCTGTTCTGTCTTGGTCTAAGCATATATCTAATCTTTTTGCTCGAAGGATACATATGAATCTTAGTTCCCACTGCTGATAATTAAACTCAGTTAATCTAGGCACCTTGAGAGAATAGAACAATGGTGAATTTCTTCCCTCAGCCATTTTCTTAGCCTTCTGTCTGCTGTGTGGGGGGAGAGAGAGACAGACTGAATCTTTCCTTTAAAACTTAAGAGAAAAATGTGGCCTTTTTTTCTGCCTGGTAATATTTCTCTTCTTTTTCAATTCCTGGACCCTGGGCCCATAACCCTTTTGTTGGATTATTTGTAGTAAATAATTAGCAGATTTTAGTACACACAGCTTCAGCTTTAGAAATGTTAATTTCTTTCTTCATCTCTCTCTCATACACCCCTGAATAATTCACTGCTGAGTCACTTTAAAGTTGAAGTAACAAAACATCTGTTTACTCACAGTTTGCAGTTAGATTATAATCAGACAGGCTTATATATACATATTACTATACATTTGTATTATCAGCTCCTTCCATGTGCTTAGATGGTAATGGATGCTCACACCACCATAGATCCTCTCAGGTTAGGAGAGATCATGAGCTCCATGTGCTCCATGTGCTGCATCTGCTGCATCTAACCCCCACAGGAAGTTGCATAGCACTGTGACCTCTCTAAGTAATTCACATCAGAGGTCACAGAGTAATCACAGAGAAATAATAGGTGACAGGCAATGCATGTAAAATACAATTACATTCCAACAGACTCTACCTCCTTCTATTCTATCATATATATGTATATATATACTAGTAAAAAAAGCCCCGTTTCTGATGCAAATGAAACGGGGGCTAGCAATGTTTTCTTCTGTGTGCATGTGGGAGTGTGTGTGTCCCTGCCCTCTGCCCTCTCTCCCCTCCCCCCTCTGAGTCCTTCAGTAAAAAAGCCCTGTTTCTGATGCAAATGAAACGGGGGGGGGGGGGGGGCTAGCAAGGTTTTCTTCTGTGTGCATGTGGGAGTGTGTGTGTCCCTGCTCTCTGGCCTCTCTCCCCTCCCCCCTCTGAGTCCTTCACTGTTACAGAGCCAGCGATTTGATTTCGTGCTCTGCTGTTTTCCTTCACTGACTGTTTGTGTTACAGAGAGGGCGGGGCAGACACTCATAGGGAAACCGGATATCTCGCCCCCTTCACACTTCCGGCTGGAGGCTTCATAGAACGTTGGTGTTGCCTTTTATATATATATATATATATATATATATATATATATATATATAAAACCTGTCTTTTCACTTGCAAAGGGTCTGGCTTCTAGAAGTTTCTAATCTGTCTTCATCCTATTGCCTATAACTTAAAATTGTTCTTGCATTGTGATTTCTTGTTTTTATGCTGGTATTGCCTTAAAGGTGCTTTTATTGAACTGTGTTTTGAATGTCTGTGCTAGTGATTTTATATATTTATGCTGGAATTGTCTTAAAGGTGCTTTCATTGGAACTGTGTTTTGAACCTGTGCCAAGTGACTTAATTTGATCGATTTGGTTACATAGAATCTGGTGACTGGTGAATCTGGTGTCTGTCTTAAAGGTGCATTCATTAGAATTGTGTTTTGAATCTTCAGTGGCAGAGATTTAATTCAATCTATTTGGTTATATAGCATCTGGTGACTCATAGACTGTGTCCCTCTGGAGGAGGGGCAATTGTATACAACTGTGTGGTAAAAGAAAAAAACATAACTTTGGGCCAGATGTACAAAGCTTACTGTGCTATTAACGTTTGCTTTAGAGTCTAAAGCAAACGTTTACGTAGCTAATAATGCAGAAATGGTTTTTTTTGTGGCTCTAACATGTGCCGTTAGCAGCCACCAAGAACCCCATGCAAATGTATTACAACAAACTTAGTGTTCTAATGAGCTCATTTGTAGTCTAATGTGTATTCCAGGAGATGCACAGCTCCAGAGTAGCCCTAATTTAATGAGCAAATTTTACAGCTTTTCTGGAGCTGTTGGAGAGGAGAGAAGCACAAGCAGGAAGCTATAAAGGCTGTCTGCTTGTGCTTTCTACATCTCACCTCCTAGCACTCCCACCCCCCAAATTAAAAAAAAACATTTCCTTGGTGGTCCAATGGACCACAACACCCATCTGCATCGTCTTCTCGTATTTCCCTGGTGGCCAAGTGGACCCTGACCCCCCCCCCCCCCCAATCTTTTTTAAACTTTCCCTGGTGGTCCAGAGGACCATGACCCCCCGGTGACCCCAGAACCTTTTAAAAAAATTTCCCTGGTGGTTCAGTGGACCAAACCCCTTCCCCTGCGCATGCACACAACCCTCCCTCCCGCACCCAAACCACACCCCCGCCCCTCCCTGTACCTTTACAACAAGGTGGAGGCAGGAGGGCAGGAGTAACGGCTTCTCCCTCCTGCCTTGAGCCTGCCCAGAATAAAATGGCGGTGCTCAGGCCCTGCCCAGTGCATTCTGGGATGCACTGGGCAGGGCTAAACACCATATAAGGGACCACTATTTTGTTCCGAGCGGGCCCTAGGCAGGAGGGAGGAGCCGTTGCTCCTGCTATCCTGCGTCCACCTTGCTGTGAAGGTACAGGTATGGGCAGGTTGGAGATCGGGTACGGGAGGGGGGTGCACGTGCAGGGGAAGGGGTTCTGTCCACTGGACCACCATGGAAATTTTTTTTAAAAAGTTTGTGGGGTCACAGGGGGGTGCGGGGGAAGGTCGTGGTCCGCATCCAGGATTACTCAATTCCCAGCCAATTTACCACCACCACTGCCACAGAGAATGAAATAACAGAGGAAAAGATGGGTCACAGTAGGCTCTGATAGGCTAAGATCTGTGACACAGAAGCACTCACCCTCCCAAACTTTGTCCCTGTCAAATTATTTTGCTACGTTTCATCATTATGATGCAGAAAAAATAAGTACTGTGATGGAACTAGAGGCAATGAAAGAAGCACAACCCAAGAAACATCCCCCAAACAATGACTGGTGAAAAGAAAAAAAATTCTTACTGCTCAGAGACTCCATTATCAGAGGCATTACATAGTAACATAGTAGATGACGGCAGAAAAAGACCTGCATGGTCCATCCAGTCTGCCCAACAAGATAAACTCATATGTGCTACTTTTTCTGTATACCTTACCTTGATTTGTACCTGTCCTTTTCAGGGTACAGACCTTGTAAGTCTGCCCAGCACTATCCCCGCCTCCCAACCACCAGCCCCGCCTCCCACCACCGGCTCTGGCACTGACAGTATAAGTCTGCCCAGCACTATCCCCGCTCCCGCCACCGGCTGTGCCACCCAATCTCGGCTAAGCTCCTTAGGATCTATTCCTTCTGAACAGGATTCCTTTATGTTTATTCCACGCGTGCTTGAATTCTGTTACCGTTTTCATTTCCACCACCTCCCGCGGGAGGGCATTCCAAGCATCCACTACTCTCTCCGTGAAAAAATACTTCCTGACATTTTTTTTGAGTCTGCCCCCTTCAATCTCATTGCATTAACTTAGGAACACAGTTCTAGGGTTCCAACCTAGTGAAATGCCTTCCAGTATCTTCAGCTACCAGATGTACTGACCAAATACTGAAAGTAATCAGAGAAGAGAGCAAGGCTTTAAACACCGACGTAATTCAACTGGGGACAAATGATCTGGCCAAAAATAGCAAGTTTAAAGCACATAGAGCGTTCCAGAAGCTTGGAGAGTTTCACAATCCTGGAATATCAGACGTGGAACTAGAAGTACATTCTTGCGACGCATATAATACCTCTCTTCTGAGTGTCTCCACGTTAGCGCACCTACACTCTGTGCATGCTTACATCTGGGCACCTACACTCTGTTTGTGCCTGTGTCTGGGCGTCTACACTCTGAGTGCGCCTATTCTGACATCAGACGCCTTCACTGTATAACCAGGAACTTCTAACCACTTCCTTGCCTCAGCTACAACCTTCCTGGTGTCTGGTGCATTTATCTTGTTGCTGTTCTGCCTGACCTGACTACTGCCTGGACCTGACCTCTGCTGGATCACTGCCTGGCCTGACTACTGTCTGGAACCGACACTGCTGAATCGCCACCTTCCTTGACCACTGCCTGGTACTGACTTCTGCTCTGCTCTGTCTTCGTCTACTTCTGTCTGAGCCAAGTACTGTTCCTCAACCGACTTCCTAGGTCCTGTTGACCACCTGAACCCAGGGGCTCAACCGCTGGGGAACGGTGGTCACCGCAGGTGAAGCGCTGGGTTTCTGACTGCTGGTCAGTGGATCAGCACAAGGGCTCACTTATCGTACGTCTAAGATGGCGACTGAGCAAGTCGCTCCCAAGTAGGCTCCGGGCTTGGAGCTCCGAGATTCGGGCTGTAAAGAGCCGAGCGCCAGTGGAAGCAGTACCGGGAGAAGAGCAGTAGCGGCAGTGGGTTGCGGAGGAGGCGGATGGTAGCCGGCCCCGAGCAAGTCAGCAACTACACCCGACCGGCGGCGGCAGACGAGCACGCTGCGACCCCCGAAGCAGCACGTAACCTTGGGGTCATCTTAGACACCTCCCTCTCCTTCTCTGCACATATTCAACAGACTGCTAAAACCTGTCGTTTCTTTCTCTACAATATCACCAAAATTCGCCCTTTCCTTTCTGAGCACACTACCAGAACCCTCATCCACACTCTTATCACCTCTCGCTTAGACTGTTGCAACTTGCTTCTTACAGGTCTCCCACTTAGCCATCTCTCTCCTCTTCAATCTGTTCAAACTTCTGCTGCACGACTAATATTCCGCCAGTGTCGTTATGCTCATATTAGCCCTCTCCTCAAGTCACTTCACTGGCTTCCTATCCGTTTCCGCACACAGTTCAAACGCCTCTTATTGACCTATAAGTACATTCACTCTGCAGCTCCTCAGTACCTCTCCACTCTCATCTCTCCCTACATTCCTCCCCGAGAACTCCGTTCACTGGGTAAATCTCTCTTATCTGCACCCTTCTCCTCCACTGCTAACTCCAGACTCCGTTCCTTTTATCTTGCTGCACCTTATGCCTGGAATAGACTTCCTGAGCTGGTACGTCAAGCTCCATCTCTGGCCGTCTTCAAATCTAAGCTAAAAGCCCACCTTTTTGATGCTGCTTTTAACTCCTAACCCTTGTTCATTTGTTTAGAACCCTTATTTTATCATCCTCACTTTAATATTCCCTTATCTCTTGTTTGTCCTGTTTGTCTGTCCTAATTAGATTGTAAGCTCTGTCGAGCAGGGACTGTCTTTTTGTGTTCAAGTGTACAGCACTGCGTACATCTAGTAGCGCTATAGAAATAATAAGTAGTAGTAGTAGTAAATATACCTCCCCCCACGGGAACCACGTGATACCTGCATGACGTTACTCGCACGGCCAGCCTGCCTCCCGTCCACCTGCCTACCACCAGGCGCAACGATAAGCGATTGAGCCTCTCCACACCGCGCCACCCGGACAAACGAACCAGGTCATGAACCAGGCCGATGCGGTAGAATAGCGAAAACGGGAATCAGACCCAGCATGGTCACCCCGGAAGACAGAAACCGAGGAGATGTCAGAAGCTCCGAGGGAGGCTGATGATACGCCGAGAGCCCGACCGACGGTGCCACGTGGCTCAACAATCAGAGCAGCGGCATCGGGGTAAATAGAAACACAAACATAGAAATAGCTCCAGAGCAGCAGAGCCTCACCAACCCGAACTCCGAATACGCCCACCCTACCCATGATCACAGCTCTCAGAATCACAGAGACTCAAGGTCCTGAAGCACCACCTCCAAACATCCAATTATCCAGATTGACAGACCTGATTGAGCAAGAGATCTCCCGATGCCTGGCGGCCTAGACGCTGTCCCTAGATAAGCCTGGCACCCCATAGCTGAATCGTGGCCGCAGGAACGTTGAGCAGATGACTATCCGACGCAGCTGCATCGGCCTCACCCGATGGTCCCACCTGGTGACATTGCCCTTGAGCGCGCCATACATCCTGGAAGGCCGTCTGGTTACGCTCACAAGAGAACAGAAGAGCAAGGAACAGCGTGCGGAAAGAAGCAGTGCACGGAGAGACAGGTAATAACCACGAGGCGCAGCCCGACAATGACCATGAGGCGCGGTGCAAGGGACAAACGGCCTCTGCCCAGAGCTGCAGCACTAAGCTGCCCATAGGAAAGGAACAGGAAGGAGAAGATGTCCAGAGCAACAGAGCGCTGCGCCCAGGTCATCACTTTCGAGTATCTGACTATGAGTAAGCTAACTATCTCAAATCACCACCAAAATGAATACAATCAAAATACTCCTAGCAATGTACTCCCTCACATTGACCCACCTAACATTATCCATCCCACTTACAGAATACAATATCATACCCATCCTTCAAAACCACCAAAGACTGATCAAACACTCCACACTCCATCAATCTGATATTCACCAAAATAAAGGAAAATTACAGTATCACCAAAGCAATGGAAGGAAATACCACAACAAACAGAAACCGTCCAACGAACGACAACTTACAAGAATCCACACAACATCAAACCTAGCAGCCCAATACCAAAATATTCAAGTGGGTTACATTAATGTTAGGTCCGTAGTTAACAAAACAACAACAATATCAGACTGGATTAATTCAGAAAACCTCGATCTTATTTTCATCAGTGAAACATGGATCCACAATCAAAAGGACCCCATAATCCTCAAACTATGCCCCCCAGGTTATAAAATCACTCATTGGACCAGATTGGAAAAGAGAGGTGGAGGCATCATGTTAATCTACCGAGCACAATTCACTATCGAAACCATCGCCGAGTCCATAACACCCCAACTAGAAATTGCTTCATTCAGAATCCAAAACAAATCCCTGATTGATCAACTGACCTGCGTCCTGTTTTACAGACCGCCTGGTAACTGGAACAAAAGCCAGCCTATCTTCACGGATAAACACTTGTGTAAACAACTCCAATACACTAATACTAGGCGACATAAACCTTCAACTAGAAGACCCCAACTCAGCCAATGCTCGCGAATGCAAAGACTTCCTACAGTCGTGGGATCTCACATGGCCTCACATGCAAGCTACACACACCAAGGGACACACACTGGACCTCTTATCACACAAACTGTCCACAGATCTTAACCTATCAATAACAGATACCAAATGGTTAGAAGTACCTTGGACCGATCATTACAAACTGAACCTATCCCTAAATTGGCAAAAGAAGGGCTCAAATCATACACCAGAACAAACAGCTTATACTACAAGAGGGCGAATAGACCCACAAACATTCTGACAACAGATATATAACAACGAATGGACAATACGAACTGACTCCATACACTATCTCAACCACTGGGAGGCTAGATGCAGAAGCGTACTAAACGATATAGCACCCTTAAAGACAAGAATATCAAAAAGATAAAACCCGATACCATGGTTCAATGATGAAGTAAAAAAACTCAAAACACAATCCAGAAAACTTGAACGAGCATGGGAAAAAACAAAGAATGAACATACACTCAACGCATGGAAACAAATACACAGAAAAATACAAATATGCAATTAGACAAACAAAAAGGTCCTACTACAAGACAAAACTCGGACCGGATAGCAAAGACCTTAAGAAACTATTTCAACTCGGAAATAAGCTACTAGATACCACCCCGGTCACTACATCCAACACCAACATCCCATCTGCAGACAAACTGGCTACCTACTTCAAGGGACAAAATAACAAAATTATGCAACACCCTTCCTCATCACAACACCGACATTGAAAACTTCTTCGATCACCTAGACCTAATCCCTGGTGGATATCCAGCCAACCGTATCTGGTCTACATTCAATCTACTCACCACTGAATCAGTTACACAAGCGACTCATAGATTCGCAAACACCCACTGCAAACTGGACACATGTCCCAGTCATCTACTTAAATCCGCCCCCAACCGATTCATAGAAGACACATCCCACCTAAACTTCACGCTACAACAAGGTCTCTTCCTCGAGGAATATGGTAACATCCTACTTACCCCAATACCAAAAGACACTAAGAAAAAAACAAACGACCTCACCAACTACTGCCCAGTTGCGTCCATCCCTCTAGTAGTAAAATTGATGGAGAGCTTGGTGACCAAACAGCTTACGGAATACCTGGACAACCACTCAATACTACATGACTCACAATCAGGATTCCGCTCCCACCATAGTACCGAAACTGTCCTAGTCACTCTCCTGGTCAAATTCAAACAGGAAATAGCCATAGGTAAAAGCATACTTCTCCTTCAATTCGACATGTCGAGTGCATTCGACATGGTAAATCATAATATACTACTAAGACTCCTTGACCACTTCAGGATTGTTGGAAACGTACTCAATTGGATCAAGGGCTTTCTAACCACCAGAACATACCAAGTAAAATCAAATTCAAACATACTGTATCACCACCGTGGAAAGCAACCTGTGGAGTACCTCAGTATCACCAGTACTCTTCAACATGATGATGATCCCATTGGCAAAGTCCTTATCCAATCGAGGCCTTAACCCATTCATCTATGCAGATGATGTCACAATCTACATTCCCTTCAGACATGCCTTGACTGAAATAACCAATGAAATCAATGATGGCCTGAACATCATGGACTCTTGGGCAAACTCATTCCAACTGAAACTAAACACTGAAAAAACACACTGCCTTATCCTCTCATCTCAACACAACAACTACAAACCCGCAACCATAAACACCCCAGGACACACACTCCCTATTTCAGACAGCCTAAAATACTCAGAGTTACAATCGACCACAACCTCACTCTCGAGAGCCAAGTAAAAATCGTAATAAAGAAAATGTTCTACTCAGTGTGGAAACTCAAACGAATAAAATCTTTCTTCCCGAGGGATACCTTTCGTAAACTAATACAATCAGTGGTCCTAAGCCATACAGATTACTGCAACGGAATCTATGCAGGATGTAAAGAACAACTCACAAAAAAACTCCAGACCGCCCAAAACACAGCAGCCAGACTGATATATGGTAAAACACGATTTGAAAGCGCTAAACCCCTTTGAGAAAAGCTACACTGGCTCCCAATCAAAGAACGGATCATCTTCAAAATATGCACTTTGGTCCACAAAATCATCTACGGCGTAGTCCCAGGATACATGACAGACCTCATAGATCTTCCAACTAGAAACAGACTCGGATCAGCACAATCATACCTAAACCTACATTACCCAAACTGCAAAGGGCTAAAATACAAAACAACTTATGCTTTTGGCTTCTCCTACATAAGCGCACAACTATGGCATGGACTCCCGTATGCAGCGAAAACAATACATGACCACCTAAACGTCAGGAAATCATTAAAAACCCACCTTTTCAAAAAAGTGTATCCCACTGATCCAACATAAATCCCCACACCCAGCAACACAACATAATCAATGATCGTACTGAACAATTTACTATCCTCTTTCCCCTTAACCCCATGATGCCTGATTCACTTCTACCTCATTTGACCACTGCACAATCTTGTATTTGTTATCAACCGAAATGGCAAACGCCTTTACGGTACTTTGTAAGCCACATTGAGCCTGCAAGTAGGTGGGAAAATGTGGGGTATAAATGTAACAAATAACAAATAAATAAATTATACTCCTGACATTGTGACAGATAGCTGAGGCCATGAGCTCATCAAACAAGCCCAACCTACCTGACCTAGAGCAGATGGTGCGGCAGCAGCAGTCTCAACTGCATCAGTTATTGGAAGTTCTCCAAGATGTTTGTTCCCAGCTTTCCGTTATCAGGGCACAGCAACGAACAGCAGCCCCCCTCCCCCAGGTAGGTGCTTCAGCACCTACGCCCGCAGGCCTCCCGCTCCGGATCCCTGAACTGCCTCGCTTTGATGGATCTCCTATGGCCTGTCGGGGATTCCTCAATCAGTGCCTCATGCATTTTGAGCTCCAGCCTGCGTCTTTCCCCACGGATCACATTAAGGTTGTCTACATTATATCCCTGCTTTCAGGTCAAGCCCTAGCCTAGGCCTCCCCCTTGTGGAAACAGCAGGATCCCATCCTCACTATTCTCGGGGTTTTTCTTCATCACTTCAGGATGGTATTCGATGAACCTGGGTGTCCCTCTTTGGCCACTGGCGAGCTCCTCCGGCTTCAGCAAGGGAATCTTTCCATAGGAGCCTATGCTGTTCGTTTTCAGACCCTTGCGTCTGAATTGCGCTGGAACCAAGAAGCTCTGATGGCTTTCTTTTGGCAGGGCCTTGCTGAGCGCATAAAGGATGAACTAGCGGGATGAGACAGACTGACCACTGTTGATGAGCTAGTAGCCCTTTGTATCTGAATTGATGTTCAGTTTCAGGAGAGAACCCAGGAATGCACTGCTCAGTGACAACCTTCTCGTCTGGCTCCTTGCTTTCAGCGACCGTTGCTTCCACCGCCTAATCCGGCTCCCTCATCGGAGAGAACTGAGGAACCCATGATGGTGGGACTTTATCACCTATCGGAGCAGGAAAGGCCCCATCGTCATTTTAATAATCTCTGTTTGTACTGCAGGCAAGCTGGTCACTTTCCTAACAGGTATCCTTGGCTCCGACTGCATTTGCCTAGCTTTGACTGGGAAACCTGTGATATTGTTAAATGGGGTTCACAATGCTTCTTTACTTGCCTGGACACTGTCCAGCCCTTACTTAGGCTCAAGACTCCTATTACTCTTCCCTTTGCTGCCCAAGGATTTCAGTTACCTCCGGAATATGCTGATTTTTCTGATGTCTTCAATAAGAAGGAGGCCGATCAGCTTCCTCCCCACAGGGAATTCAATTGTGCGATTGATTTACTTCCTGGGAAGATGCCACCTCGTGGATGACTCTATACCCTTTCTCGCAATGAGACCCAGGCTATGAAGGATTATATTCACGAAAACCTGAAAAGGGGATTTATCAGACCATTTTCTTTACCAGTAGGGGCGGGCTTCTTCTTTGTTGTCAAAAATGACGGCACCCTCCGACCCTGCATAGATTATCAGGGATTGAATGACATCACAGTAAAAAATCACTACCCAATGCCCCTCATTGTTTGATCATCTGCAAGGTGCCACCATCTTCACCAAATTGGATCTTCGTGGTGCCTACAATTTAATTCAAATACACAGCGGCAACGAATGGAAGATGGCCTTTAATACACACAATGGGCACTATGAGTATCAGGTCATGCCCGTGCAATGCATCCGCAATCTTCCAAAATGTTAGTTTTAAACAATTTTATTGATGACCTATCACAATCAATACAATATTCATTTGCTATGTTCAAGATACATCAGGAAACAAACGAACAACTTGTAATCATAACATAGGAGGTAGCCATAACTTTTCTCTTTAGCTTCCTCCCTCCTTACTCCAAGCTATTCCTCCCTTATCCGTACCTCTATATCTCTCCCCGCAACCCCCCATCTGCCCTTCCTTACCCCTCTAATATTCCTCCCCCCTGTAACCTCCCTCCCCCCTTTGTCCAACCCCCTTCCAGGCTGCTACATATCTCCAATAGCCCTGGGAAATTGACCTATTCACTGTCCAAAACCCTTAGCTAACTTCGCTGGGTCCAAGCTCAGTCGATTAAGGATGTAACTTCGGGCCCTAAGGGCTAAAGCATTAATATATGATTCCCATATTAAGTAGAATTTACGCTGTGTTTTGGGTTTATAATATGAATCTCGCAGCTCCATTAGTAGTAATGCATGCCATCTGTTGCGCCATTGCCAAAACGACGGTGCCTCTAATTGTATCCAGTTAACTAAAATGCATTTTTTCCCACGAGACACGCTTTAAAATTTAGCAGGTTATGACTAACGGTACCTTTCCCCTTCAGTAAGTTGACCCCCAAAAGGGCCGTCTCCGGTGTCAATGTCACCCTCTGCCCCAGGATTTTGCCTAAGAACTTCGCTATTTGCTCCCAGTAAGCGGATATCGCTGCGCAAGCCCACATAGCATGATAATAGTTATGATTGGGATCTCCGCACCTACCACAAGCTGATGATTCCGCCCTACCCATTTGATATAATCTCAACAATGAAGTGTATGCCCTCGCAGTCTTCCAAAATTTTATCAACCACATTTTTCACGATCTCCTGTACTCTTCCATTATTATCTGGAAGATATATTCATTTTTTCCTCATTGCCTCGAGGACATCCAAGCCATGTCCGAACTGTGCTTCAACAACTTCGGGAAAATCAATTATATGCCAAATTGGAGAAATGCACCTTTCATCAGACCACCATTCCCTTTTTAGGATACATTATTTCCACTACTGGTCTTCAGATGGATCCAGAGAAACTACAGGCTATCCAGAAGTGGTCACAGCCCCGAACTTTGCGAGCTTTGCAACATTTCCTGGACTTTGCCAGTTACTACAGGCAGTTTATCAACCAACATTCTCTTATCACTGCACCTCTCACAGCTCTCACCAAAAAGGAAGCAGATGTTAAAAGTTGGTCTTCTGAATGCCTCCAAGCCTTCAATCACCTGAACTACTACTACTAACTAACATTTCTAAAGCGCTACTAGGGTTACGCAGCACTGTACAGTTTAAACATAGAAGGACAGTCCCTGCTCAAAGAGCTTACAATCTAAAAGACAAGAGAACAATCTAAAGACAAGTGTACAATCTAGAGGACGAGTGAACAGTTAATCTGATAGGGTGGATAGATTGGGGCATTCTATATTTCTCGAGCGGTTAGGCGCCGAAGGCAGCATTGAAGAGGTGAGTTTTAAGCAGAGATTTGAAGATGGGTAGGAAGGGGGCATGGCGTATGGGTAAAGGAAGATTGTTCCAGGCATAGGGTGAGGCAAGGCAGAATGAGCGGAGCCTGGAGTTGGCAGTGGTGGAGAAGGGTACTGAGAGAAGGGCTTTGTCCTGTGAGCGGAGGTTACGGGCGGGAACATAGGGGGAGATGAGGGTGGAAAGGTAGTGAGGAGCCGCAGACTGAGTGCATTTGTAGGTAAGGAGGAGGAGCTTGAATTGTATGCGATATCTGATCGGAAGCCAATGAAGTGATTTGAGGAGAGGGGTGATATGAGTATATCGGTTTTGGCGGAATATAAGACGTGCAGCAGCGTTCTGAACGGATTGAAGGGGGGATAGATGGCTGAGTGGGAGGCCGTTGCAGTAATCAAGGCGAGAGGTAATGAGAGCATGGACGAGAGTTCTGGTGGTGTGCTCAGAGAGGAAAGGGCGAATTTTGCTGATGTTGAAGAGGAAGAAGCGACAGGTCTTGGCAGTCTGTTGGATATGCGCAGAGAAGGAGAGGGAGGAGTCGAAGATGACTCCGAGGTTGCGGGCAGATGGGACGGGGAGGATGAGGGTGTTATCAACTGAGATAGAGAGTGGAGGAAGAGGAGGAGGAAAGACGAGGAGCTCGGTCATGGACATGTTCAGCTTCAGGTGGCGGTTGGACATCCATGCCGCAATGTCGGATAAACAGGCCGATACCTTGGCCTGGGTCTCCGCGGTGATGTCAGGTGTGGAGAGGTATAGCTGGGTGTCATCAGCATAAAGATGATACTGAAAACCATGAGACGAGATCAGCGAGCCCAGGGAAGAGGTGTAGATTGAGAAGAGAAGGGGTCCAAGGACAGATCCCTGGGGAACTCCAACAGATAGTGGGATGGGAGTGGAGGAAGATCCATGGGAGTGTACCCTGAAGGTGCGGTGGGAGAGATAAGAGGAGAACCAGGAGAGGACAGGGCCTTGGAACCCAAAAGAGGACAGCGTGGCAAGAAGTAAATCATGATTGACAGTGTCAAACGCGGTGGAAAGATCGAGGAGGATGAGGATGGAGTAGTGACCTCTGGATTTGGCCAGGAGCAGGTCATTGCAAACTTTAGAGAGTGCCGTTTCTGTCGAGTGCAGAGGGCGAAAACCGGATTGAAGTGGATCGAGGATGGCATGAGAGGAGAGAAAATCAAGGCAGCGGCTGTGAATGGCGCGCTCAAGTATTTTGGAGAGGAAGGGTAAAAGAGAGATGGGGCGGTAGTTGGAGGGGCAGGTAGAGTCAAGAGAAGGTTTTTTGAGGAGAGGTGTGACAACGGCGTGCTTGAAGGTGTCAGGGACAGTTGCAGTGGAGAGAGAGAGGTTGAGGATGTGACAGATGGAGGGGGTGACAGTATGGGAGATGGTGTTGAGTAGGTTGGTGGGGATGGGATCAGAGGAACAGGTGGTGCATTTCAAGGAGGAAAGAAGGCGGGAAGTTTCATCCTCGGTGATCTCAGGAAAAGAGGAGAAAGAGGCCTGGGTAGGTTGGTTGAGGGAGAGGGTTAAAGGGTGAAGAGGAGGTGGTGGCTTGGTCGTGAATCAAGGTTGATCTTTTGCACTTTGTCGTGGAAATAGTCGGCCAGTGATTGAGGAGAGAGAGAAGGGGGAGTAGGAGCGGGGGGCACTTTTAGGAGGGAGTTAAGGGTGGTGAAGAGACGATGAGGGTTGGAGCTGAGAGAATTGGTCAGTTGGGTGTAATAGTCCTGTTTTGCACGGAATAGGGAGGAGTGGAGGGAGGATAGCATGAATTTGTAGTGGAGGAAGTCTGAAAGGGTACAAGATTTCCTCCAGAGGCGCTCAGCGGATCGGGTGCAGAAGCGAAGGTAACGGATGCAAGGAGTCAGCCAGGGCTGGGGATTTGTGCGCTTTGTGGGACGGGAGATGGATGGTGCGAGGGTGTCCAAAGCAGAGGAGAGAGCGGTATTGTAAGCGGAGACCGCTTTGTCGACAGTTTCGGAGGAAGTGATGGAGGGGAGGAGATTAGAGATAGTAGATGATAAGGTGGAGGGGTCAATAGCCTGGAGGTTCCTGGAGGTGGTGGTTAAAGTTGGAGGGGGGGGGGTGAAGAAGTGTGAATGTGATCAGGTGATGATCGGAGAGAGGAAGAGCTGAGACGTGGAAATTGGAGGGTGAGCTGGAGGAGGAGAGGACGAGGTCAAGACAATGGCTGTCACGGTGAGTAGGGGTGGTGGAGCACAGCTGGAGATTGAAGGAGGATGTTAGGGTGAGGAACTTAGAAGCATGGATAGGTCATCAGCGTGTATGTTAAAGTCTCCGAGAATGAGGGACGGAGATGAAGGGTCATGAAAGACGGAGAGCCAAGCATCAAAGTCGGTGAGGAAGGAAGGGAAGGATTTATCAGGGGGGTGGTAAATGACTGCCACTCTGAGTGGTAGCGGGTAGAATAGCCAGATGGAATGGGCTTCAAAGGATGAGAAGCAGAGAGACTGCGGTAGGTGGAGGGGTTGGAAACTACAGGAGGGTGAGAGTAGTAGCCCAACGCCTCCGCCGCGGCCAACTGGGCGGGGCGTGTGGGAGAAGAGATAGCCTCCATGGCAGAGGGCTGCAACTGAGGCAGAGTCTTCCGGGGAGATCCAGGCTTCGGTTAGGGCGAGCAGTTGAAGGGAGCGAGAGATAAAGAGATTGTGGGTGAGAGACAGTTTGTTGCAGACTGAGTGGGCATTCCACAAGGCGCATGAGAAGGGGAGGGAGGAGGGGGGAAGGAGGGGAATAGAGACGAAATTGGAGACATCCCGGGATCGTTCGCAAGGATAGGATGAGGACAGGTGAGGGGGACCTGGATTAGGGTTAATGTCTCCCGCGGATAGCAGGAGGAGGAGCAAGACAGTGCGTAGGAGGGTGGGGGAGGTCGGGGCGACGAAGACGGGGTGTACTTAGGAGGAAAGGGGATGGGTTAATGGCAGGAAGGAAGTGCCGAAGGTTGAGAGCCAGGAAGGAGGAGGGGGACAAGAAGGATGGTGAGGTGAGGGATGGAGGTGAATAGGGTATTGCGGTGGCGGGCAGGGTGGGAGGGTTCCTGACAAGGGACCTTAGGAACAGGCAAAGCTTTTCTCTCTGCCCCAGTTCTCTGCAGTCCGGATGTGAATCTACCCTTCATTGTTGAGGTGGATGCCTCATCTCTTGAGGCTGGAGCCATTTTATCTCAAGCATCCTCTGCAGGGAAGCTCCATCCGTGTTTCTTTTTCTCCAAAAAGCTTACTCCCACTGAGTGCAACTACACCATTGGGGACCGGGAGTTATTAGCCTTGAAACTTGCCCTTCAAGAGTGGCGTTACCTCCTAGAAGGAACTAAACAACCATTCACAGTCATTACTGACCACAAGAACCTTTTATATCTCCAAGACGCTAAACGCCTGAACCCTAGACAGGCTCATTGATCCCTGTGTTTCACCTGTTTTAATCTCCACCTGACATTCTGGCCAGCGGAAAAGAACACTCGCGCCGATGCCCTATCCAGAGTTTTCGAACCCCAGGAGGACACCAACGAGCCTCGGCCCATGTTGAATCCCACATGCATTGCTGCATCTGCCCACCTTTCTGGAATTACTCCAGTTCCCCTCCCAGACTTCTTTGATCCGTCATGCGATGGGGACACTCTTCACATCTAGCGGGTCATCCTAATTTCTGTAAGACTCTGCACCTCATTCTACTGATGGCCTAAGATGACTCAGGATATCTGGCACTTCATTACTACCTGCCTTACCTGTGCACGCAACAAGGACATTATGCTAAACCCTGGGGACTTCTGCAACCTTTGCCTGTTCCTAAGGTCCCTTGTCAGGAACTCTCTATGGATTTCATCACCGACCTGCCTGTCTCTGATGGAAATACTGTGATCTGGGTGGTGGTGGATCGACTCTACTACTACTACTATTACTTAACATTTCTAGAGC
This sequence comes from Microcaecilia unicolor, assembly GCF_901765095.1. Lineage (NCBI taxonomy): Eukaryota > Metazoa > Chordata > Amphibia > Gymnophiona > Siphonopidae > Microcaecilia > Microcaecilia unicolor. The sequence goes on from NC_044036.1 coordinate 235,514,187, forward strand.
ACTACTAGGGTTACGCAGCGCTGTACAATTTAGCAAAGAAGGACAGTCCCTGCTCAAAGGAGCTTACAATCTAAAGGACGCAATGTCAAGTTGGGGCAGTCTAGATTTCCTGAATAGAGGTAGGTGGTTAGGTGCTGAAGGTGACATTGAAGAGGTGGGCTTTGAGCAAGGATTTGAAGATGGGCAGGGAGGGGGCCTGGCGAATGGGGTCAGGGAGTTTATTCCAAGCATGGGGTGAGGCGAGGCAGAAAGGGTGGAGCCTGGAGTTGGCGGTGGTGAAGAAGGGTACTGAAAGGAGGGATTTGTCTTGAGAGCGGAGGTTACGGGTAGGAACGTAGGGGGAGATGAGGGTAGAGAGGTAGGGAGGGGCTGCAGATCGAGTGCATTTGTAGGTTAGTAGGAGAAGCTTGAACTGTATGCGGTACCTAATCGGAAGCCAGTGAAGTGAGGAGAGGGGTGATATGAGCATATCGGTCCAGGCGGAAGATAAGATGTGCAGCAGAGTTCTGAATGGACTGAAGGGGGGATAGATGGCTAAGTGGGAGGCCAGTGAGGAGTAGGTTGCAGTAGTCAAGGCGAGAGGTAATGAGAGAGTGGATGAGAGTTCGGGTGGTGTGCTCAAAGGGCGAATTTTGCTAATGTTATAGAGGAAGAAGCGACAGGTCTTGGTTATCTGCTGGATATGCGCAGAGAAGGAGAGGGAGGAGTCGAAGATGACTCCGAGGTTGCGGGCGGATGAGATGGGGAGGATGAGGGTGTTATCAACTGAGATAGAGAGTTGAGGGAGAGGAGAAGTGGGTTTGGGTAGGAAGACAATAAGCTCGGTCTTGGCCATGTTCAATTTCAGGTGGCAGTTGGACATCCAGGTGGCAATTTCGGACAAGCAGGCCGATACCTTGGCCTGGGTTTCCGCAGTGATGTCTTGTGTGGAGAGATAAAGCTGGGTGTCATTGGCATAAAGATGATATTGGAAACCGTGAGATGAGATCAGGGAGCCCAGGGAAGAGGTGTAGATTGAAAAAAGAAGGGGACCAAGGACAGATCCCTGAGGAACTCCAACAGAGAGCGGGATGGGGGTGGAGGAAGAACCATGAGAATGTACTCTGAAGGTACGGTGGGAGAGATAAGAGGAGAACCAGGAGAGGACAGAGCCCTGGAACCCAAATGAGGATAGTGTGGCAAGAAGTAGATTGTGATTGACAGTGTCAAAAGCGGCGGATAGGTCAAGGAGAATGAGGATGGAATAGTGGCCTTTGGATTTGGCAAGGAACAGGTCATTGCAGACTTTAGATAGTGCAGTTGCTGTCGAGTGAAGGGGCGAAAGCCGGATTGAAGCGGATCGAGGATGGCATGAGAGGAGAGAAAATCAAGGCAACGGCTATGAACGGCGCGTTCAAGTATCTTGGAGAGGAAGGGTAGGAGGGAAATGGGGCAGTAGTTGGAGGGACAGGTAGGGTCAAGAGAAGGTTTTTTTGAGGAGTGGTGTGACTACAGCATGATTGAAGGTGTCAGGGACAGTTGCAGTGGAGAGAGAGAGGTTGAGGATATGATAGATGGGGGGGTCTGACAGTAGGAGAGATGGTGTTGAGTAAGTTGGTGGGGAACAGGTGGTGCATTTCTAGGAGGAGAGAGGATGGGTGGTTTCCTCTTCAGTGATATCAGGAAAAGAGGAGAAGGAGGCCTGGGTTGGTTGGTTGAGGGGGTGGGTTAAAGGGTGAAAAGGAGGAGATGGTTTGGTGGTGAATTTGAGGTTGATCTTCTGCACCTTGTCGCGGAAGTAATCAGCCAGTGATTGAGGAGAGAGTGAAGGGGGGTGGGTGGGAGCGGAGGGCACTTTGAGGAGGGAGTTAAGGGTGGCGAAGAGACGACGAGGGGTTAGAGCTGAGGGAATTAGTCAATTGGGTGTAATAGTCCTGTTTGGCGAGGAATAGGGAGGACTGGAAGGAGGATAGCATGAATTTGTAATGAATGAAATTAGTGTGGGTGCGAGATTTCCTCCAGAGGCATTCAGCCGATCGGGCGCAGGAGCGAAGGTATCGGGTGCAAGGGGTCAGCCAGGGCTGGGGATTAGTACGCCTTGTGGGACGGGAGATGGATGGTGCAAGGGTGTCCAGTGCAGAGGAGAGAGTGGCATTGTAAGTGGAGACAGCCTTGTCGACAGACTCAGAGGACATAATGGAAGGGAGGAGATTAGAGATACTAGAGGATAAGGTGGGAGGGTTGACAGCCTGGAGATTCCTGGAAGTAGTGGTTAGTGTTGGGCGGGACTGAGGGGGAGGGTGATGAAGTGTGAAGGTGATCAGGTGATGGTCAGAGGGAGGAAGAGCTGAGGCGCAGAAATTGGAGGGTGAGCAGGTAGAGGAGAGGACGAGGTCAAGACTCTCCAAGATGGTTCATGTCGTTCCTATGCCCTTTCTTCCGTCTGCGACAAATTTGGCCCGGGCCTTCATCCAGCACATATTCTGCCTCCATGGCCTTCAACAACGGATACTGAGTGACCAGGGTCCTCAGTTTACTTCCCGCTTCTGGAGAACTCTTTGCTCTACCTTGGGAATCACCACTAACTACTCGTCCGCTTACCATCCCCAGACGAACGGACTGGTAGAGTGAACCAATCAAACCCTCAAAAACTTCCTTTGTACGCACGTAAACAGCAAACAGGACAACTTGTCTGCCCTTCTTCCCTGGGCTGAATTTGCATACAACAATAACCTGCATGAGTCCTCCTGCATGTCTCCGTTCTATGTAGTCTGTGGTCACCATCCTCATTTACCTCTGCCCATTCCTGGAACTTTGGAGCCTCCAGTAGTTCATCAAACTCTCCAACATATCCAGGACATCTGGAATCAGGTTCAGAGTCACCTCCAGCAAGCTGCAGCCCATCACAAACTCTTTGCGGATCAACAACGTAGACCACTTCCTGTCTTCCAACCTGGACAAAAGGTCTGGTTAAATACCAAACACCTGCGCCTTCGGCTACCCTCCTATAAATTTGCCCCTAGATTTATTGGACCTTTTACTATCCAGTCTCTTATTGGAGCCCTTACGTACCGACTACATCTGCCTTCCAACTCCAGGATACATAATGCGTTCCATGTGTCACTCTTGAAGCCCTTCATACCCTCCAAGTGGCATCGTGAACCTACACAACCCAATCTCCTTGACACTACACCAGACCCTGAATTCGAGGTAGCAGAGATCCTGGACTCTAGACGCTGGGCAGGCAAGTTGTATTACTTAATATCATGGAACCATTATGGTCCAGAAGATAATTCCTGGGAACCCGCTACTAAAGTACATGCTCATGACCTCAGAGATTTCCATTCCTGTTACCCATCCAAGCCCGGTCCGGACCAGAGTGGGGGCCATGAAGGGGAAGTACTGTCACAATCCTGTAATATCAGACCTGGAACTTCTCTTTTGCGGCTGCTTCATCTCGGGAGAGTGCTGCTTGCTGAAGGGGCCCTGTTCCCTCCTGGTCACAGGATCTGATTTAACGTGTCTCGGCAAGTCAGGATCTGATTCTGGACTCATGATTCTTTTCTCTTTCTTTCCCTTCTTCTTGATTTCTTTTCCCTGCCTGCTGCTTATTCGTTTAAATATTGTATTAATCATCCCTTCCTTTCCCTTCTCTTCTGCCTTCAACTGTCATTGTTATTGATTTTCTTAGTTCATTGTAAGCTGCTTTGGGGCTGCCTCATGTGGCAAAAAGCGGGGTATAAATGTACTAAATAAATAAATAATACCTCTCTTCTGAGTATCTCCACATTAGCGCACCTACACTCTGTGCGTGCTTATGTCTGGGTGCCTACACTCTGTGCGTGCCTGCGTCTGGGCATCTATACTTTGGGTGCCTACATCTGGGCACGCCTATTCTGACATCAGACGCTTTCACTTTATAACCAGGAACATCTCACCACTTCCTTGCCTCAGCTACAACCTTCCTGGTGTCTGGTGCATTTATCTTGTTCCCGTTCTGCCTGACCTGACTATTGCCTGGACCTGACCTCTGTTGGATCGCTGCCTAACCTGACTACTGCCTGGACTGACCACTGCTGGATCACTGCCTGACCTGATTGCTGCCTGGACCTGACCTCTGCTGGATCACTGCCTGACCTGACTACTTCCTGGAACCGACACTGCTGGATCGTCACCTGCCTTGACCACTGCCTGGCACTGACTTCTGCTCTGCTCTGTTCTGTCTTCGCCTCCTTCTGTCTGAGCCCTCTTCCTCACCCAACTTCCTAATTCCTGTTGGCCACCTGAACCCAGGGACTCAGCTGGTGGGGAACGGTGGTCCCCACAGGTGAAGCATTGGGTTTCTGACTGCTGGTCCCTGGATCAGCACAAGGGCTCACTTATACTCCTGACATTGTGACAGAGAGGGACTGAAATCTTTGGTTCGGATTGTGGCTTTTTCTAAAGTAATTCCTACATGGGGGAAGGGAGAGGAAAGACTACACAAATCAGTGGAATTCAATAAGTGGCTTGAGTTTTGGTGCAAAGAAGAAGGTTTTAGATACATAGGAGCATGGAGTAATATGTGGAAAAATAACAGGCTGTACTGTAATGATGGGCTATATCTTTCTGTGATGGGAAAAAGGATCCTTGGGGAGAAATTCAGACAGTATATTTCTAGACATTTAAACTAGAGGGTGGGAGTAACAAAAAGAAACAAGGGAATGTCACCCCCAGAATAAACATGATGGCAGAGGGAAAGGTCATGTAAATATAGAAAGCCACCTAAATTCACTAAGCACATGAAAAGCAATGAACACAAATGCTCATAGGCTAAGTCAAAAGGTTCAAGACTTGTAAGCCCTGGCACCTAACCACCATACCTCTATGCAGGAAATCTAGACTGCCCCTATTTGACATTTCTCCCATTAGATTGTAAGCTCCTTGGAGCAGGGACTGTCCTTTTATTAATCTGTACAGCGCTGCGTAACCTTAGTAACACTATAGAAATGTTAAGTAGTAGTCGTAGTAACTTGGATATTGTTGCTATTACAGAGACGTAGTTCAGTGATTCCCATGAATGGGATGCGAGCATACCAGGCTATAATCTTATTAGGAAGGATAGATAGGGCCGAAGAGGTGAAGGAGTGGTGCTGTATGTGAGAGACGATATCAGAGTGGCTGAAATGCAGGGAACCTGGGGAAAGGAAGAAACTTTATGGATCATCCTGGAAAGAGAAGACGGAACCTGCATCCACATGGGGGTTATCTACGGACCTCCGGCACAAACGGAGAAGTTAGACAAGGATCTGATAGAAGATATTCAAAAGATTGGTATGAAAGGGGAGGTGCTACTGTTGGGAGATTTCAACTTGTCTAATGTGAATTGGAATGTCCCGTCTGCAGAATCAGAAAGAAGTAGAGATTGTGGACACCTGTCAATGTGCCTTGCTCAGACAAATAGTGACAGAACCCATGAGGGAAAGGTCGATGCTGGATCTAGTTCTCACAAATGGAGGAAGTGTTTACAGTATCTGGGTGGGTGCCCCCCTATGTAATAGTGATCATCACACGATATGACGGAAGCTCAAAGTACTGGATTTCAGACATACTGATTTTGATAAAATGGGAAAATACCTGAAGAAGGAGCTGTTGGCATGGGAAGACATAAGAGAAGTGAAAAATCAGTGGTCAAAGCTAAAGGCAGCACTAAATATGGCAACTGATCTTTACGTGAGGAAAGTAAACAAAAACAAGAGAAACAGGAAGCCTATATGTTTCTTTAAACAAGTAGCTGAAAAAATGAGGGCAAAATAGCCTTTGTTAAGAAATACAAAAGAACACAACAAGAGGATCACGGAAAGGATTATTGGATTAAACTCAAAGAAGCAAAGAGGGAAAGAGGGAAATACAGCTAACGAAAGCGCAAGCGGAAGAAAAAATGGCTAAAGATGTAAAGAGAGGTGACAAGGCCTTTTTAAGATATATTGGAGAAAGGAGAAGATAGGAATGGAATTGCAAGACTGAAAGATAAAGAGAATGGCTATGTGGAGAGTGATGAGGATTACGCGAATGTGCTAAACAATTACTTCACTTCGGTGTTCACGGAGGAAACTCCTGGAGAAGGACCGCGGTCGGCTGCCGAGGGAGCACCTGGGAATGAAGTGGATACTGCGCCGTTTACGGAAGAAAGAGTTTATAAACAGCTTGAGAATCTGAAGGTGGACAAAGCTATGGAGCCGGATGGGATACATTCCAGGATACTGAGGGAGCTCAGATAGCTCCTGGCAGGACCTCTTAATGATTTATTTAATAGATCTTTAGAGACGGGGGATATTCTGCGAGATTGGAGACGAGCGGATGTGGTCCCTCTTCAGAAAAGCCTCTTTTGCCCTTATTTTTTTAACCACTTGTTTGGAAAACCGTATAGGATTCCTGTTTCTCTTGTTTTTGTTTACTTCCCTTGCATAAAGATCTGTTGCCATATATATATATATATATATATATATATATATATATATATATATATATATATAGCAGCTTTCAGCTTGGACAACTGCGCTTCCACTTCTCCAATTCATACCTCTTCCGTCAGCTCCTTCTTCAAGTATTCCCCCATTTTACCAAAATCAGTACATTTGAAATCCAGTACTTTGAGTTTTCTTCGTCCGCACTCTACTTTTGCTCTTACATCAAACCATATCATGTGATGTTAACTATAACCCAGGTGGGCACCCACATGGACATTGGAAACACTTCCTCCAATTGTGAGCACTAGATTTAACGTTGATTCTTCCCTCATGGGTTCCGTCAGCAGTTGTCTGAACAAAGCACTTTGACAGGCATCCACGATCTCTCTGCTTCTTTCCGATTCTGCTGACGGGACGTTCCAATCTACACCAGGCAAGCTGAAATCTCCCAACAATAGCACTTCCCCTTTCAAACCAAGTTTATGAATATCTTCTATCAAGTTCTTGTCCAGCTTCTCCATTTGTGCCAGAGGCGTGTAGATTAACACCTGTGAGGATATAAGTTCCATCTTCTCTTTCCAGGATGATCCATATAGCTTCTTCCTTTCCCCAGGTACCCTGCATTTCAGCCACTCTGATATTGTTTTTCACATACAACACCACTCCTCTGCTTCTTCGGTCCTCCCTATCCTTTCTAAAAAGATTATAGCCTAGTATGGTCGCATCCCAATTATGGGAATCATTGAACCATGCCTCTGTAATAGCAACAATATCCACGTTTTCCTCAAACATCAGGGCTTGAAGATCTTGAACTTTTCCACTTAGACTACAAGCATTTGTGCTCATTGCTTTCCATGTTCGAATTGAGTTAGGATGTTTTTGTTATTTACATGACTTTTCCCTCTGCCATCATGTTTATTCTGGGGGTGACTTTCTGAATTCCCTTGTTGCCTTTTGTCACCCCCACCCTTTAGTTTAAATGTCTAGAAACACACTTTCTGAATGTCTCCCCAGGAATTCTTTTTCCTGTCACAGAAAGATGTAGCCCATCATTACAATAGAGCCTATGATTTTGCCATGTACTGCCCTATCCTCATATGTATCTGAAACCTTCTACTTTACACCAAAGTTTGAGCCACTTATTGAATTTCTCTGGTTTACGTGGAGGGGCATAATCGAACGCGAACGCCCATCTCCATGGGCGTCTATGTCCGAAAACGGGTATGTAAAGAGGCGGGACAGACCATATTATCGAAAAAGAAGGGCGTCCATCTTTCGGTTCGAAAATACGGTTTGGAGGACCAAATGCCATGGATTTGGTCTCTTCTGAGATAGGCGTTTTTTTTTTTTTTTTTGTGATAATGGAAACTAAAAACGCCCAGCTCAGAAACGTCCCAATCCAAGCCATTTGGTCATGGGAGGGACAAATGTACAACACTACCATAGCTCTTAGGGGTGAAGGGGGCAACTACATGTGGGTACAGTGGGTTTTAGAGGCTTCCCATTTACCACCACAAGTGTTACGGGTGGGGGGGATGGGCCTGGGTCTGCCTGCCTGAAGTGCACTGCAGTACCCACTAAGAGTACTCCAGGGAAAGGATTTGTTGCTGGTGTATAACCTTGGCACAGCAGTTCACACCTGAAGACTAATCTCGCTGAAAACGTCCTTTATTTGAATAAGCACGTTTACTCACAGTTAACTGCAGCTCAGAGGTTGTGCCCCACTGGCAACGAGTCTCGTTGGTACTGAGGTTAGCAGTAGGTCCAAGCTGGCTGAATGGTGTACAATGCCCTCTTTCAGCAACATTCAAGGTAAGAACTAAGTGCTGTAACATGGCTAACACATGAAAGGGATCTAAAAGTGTCTTACACAAATGGCCACTACCTCATGGACTACCGGAAACAAAACAGGGCACACTATGACCCAGTAAGCAGAGGGAAAAGCACCATGGGAGTAGAGCCTACCAACTACCAACAACGTGAGCATTTAACATAAGCTAGTGGAATCACGGAGCCCAATACCCTACACCCACCACAATGCATTGCTGATGTGACTCTGCAGTGCCCTTAACAGAAAAGGTGTCGCACTCACCCGAGACCCACATCAGAACCAGGGAAAGGCTGTCAGAGGATAGAACACATTCTGCTGTCATGGAGGTGGGTACGGCATTTGAGGCTGGCATACAGGCTGGCAAAAAAAGTTTGTAAAGTGGGTTTTTGTTGGTGGAAGGGGGTTAGTGACCACTGGGGGAGTCAGGGGAGGTCATCTGGTCAGTTGAGGCACTTTTTTGGGACTTGGAACTGAAAAAAGGTTCCAAATAAAGCGGACCAAATTCTCGTCAAAAACGCCCTTCTTGTTTCGATTATCAGCTAAAGATGCCCATCTCTCCTCGGCCGATAACCACGCCCCAGTCCCGCCTCCGACACGCCTCCGACACGCCCCATTGATCTTTGTTCATCTCCATGACGGACTGCAGTTGAGGACGCCAAAAATCGGGTTTCGATTATACCGATTTGTGCGCCAACGGGAAACGGACGCCGATCTCCCGATTTGGGTTGAAATATGGGCGTCTTTCTCTTTCGAAAATAAGCTGGATAGTATCTCTTCTCCCTTCCCACATGTAGGAATAACTTCAGAAAATGCTGCAGTCCAAACCAGACTTACGTCCCTTCCTAAGCTTCTGGAATGCTCTCTGTGCTCTGAATTTATTATTGTTGGCTAGGTCATTTGACCCCAGATGGATTATGACATCAGTATTAGAATCCTTACTCTCCTCTCGTACCACATTCAGTATTTGGTCTGTACTTCTGGTAGCTGAGGATCCTGAAAGGCACACTAGGTTGGGTCCTTTGAACTGTGTTCCTAAGTTAATGCCTCTCATAATGGAGTCTCCTAACAGTAAGACTTTTCTGCTTTGCACCGATCTGTCATCGTTTTGGGCATTCAGGGGCCCAAGGCAGAAACTGGGAAAGGAGCTTCAAAGCCTACCTGCATGCTATACCCTCTTGGAGCCCAAGACAGTTGCCTTGTTTGTCACTCCCTAACCCCAGCCCTTCTTGTGGTTGGAAGTGCTGATAGCTGTGGACTGTGATCAGTAGTACTGAGTCTATTTCCTGTGAGTTGCACTCACAGGACCTGCTAGTAGCTATGACCTATGTTGGTACCTCTGATGGCAATGGCAGATAGTTGACACTACTGGCAGTTTGGTGCTGCTGGTGTTTATGGTTTTTGACCAATGGTGGTTGTTGCAGAATGAAACCTCTATTTGTTTTGGATATCTGATCAAATCATCTTGACTAACATGCTGCCCTATCCTCATCTTTTTTTCAGGCTGGTAATGCAGACATTGGCTGGACATTAGGTTACATGCTGAACCTGACCAACATGATTCCCTCAGAGACTCCAGTGACTGTGAAAGGGCACAACTCCAGCATCTGGGCTGCTGCACTCTTTTTCATTGTGTTAAGCATTGCTGCGGGGCTGGTGGCCCTACCACTTTTTTGTTGGTTATGGAATAAATCTTCAACATTTTGATGCTGAATTGAAATGGGACCAACAAAAACCCTTCTGGTACACCATCCCTACGTGGACAGTAACCCAATTTTAGGAAACAGAATTTTGATGCAATCCAAACAGGAATTCAAAAACAAATTGCCTACAGTTTAGGCATCCTAAATTTGGCAGAAAGACAATAATTTGGAAATATTTCTTAACAGTAATGGGGCCATTGTATGAAGGTTAAAACACTGTGTGCTCCAATGTGCGCAATATTCTGGTTTTCAGAAGCCTGCAAACATATGGAAAATGTTTTTATGATGAAAGCACTGCAACAGTATTGGTCCACACAGGGAAGGCTTTAGACACAGTGGGCCCGATATTCAGTGCTATTTAACTAGTCAGGAATGGTTCCTGGCCAATTAAATAGCACTTAGCCGGCTAATATTCAGTGCAAGATAGTCAGTTATCTCTGCTGAATATTAGCACTTAGTGCATAGGGGGAAATTCTTTATACGGCACCTAAAAATCAGCATTGAAATCAGTGCTGACTAAGCGTATTCTTTAATCGGCGCCTAGATGTAGGTGCCAATTATAGAATAAGTTTACTTGATATCTCAGCACCTAAAACTACGTGCATCCATTTACACCAATGAAAATGTGGCGTAAATCGCGGCATGTAGATTTATGCGCACTGGGCCATATTCTATAACTACGCATGTAAATTTTGGAACGCCCACAAAATGTCCATTTCCCTGCCCATAACCACACCCCTTTTTGCCTGCACACATTAGAAGTTCGGCGCACTTTGTTATAGAATATGCTTAGCAAGTTGTGTACGTAAATTTTAATCAGTGCCATTTAGTGCTCATTACTGCCGTCTTTGGCACGGATCTCTAGGCACACTATTTAGAATCTGGGGGATAGGGGCTAACCATCTATGTTGCCAATATAGCTGGCTATCCGTGAATATTCAAGCGCTGGCCAGCTAAGTTTAGCAGGCAAATCGGACTGTATAAATAGCAGTCCAATCTTTGCATGCTATTAATTGGTTGGTCAGCGCTGAATATTCACATAGCCAGTTAAGTTAGAGCCAAAAAAACCCTGCATCTTCAATGCTGGTCACTGGAAATGGTCTGGCATTAAACATCCAGGGTCAGTGCCACTGGTGGCAGCTCACTGCATTGACTGCTGCCGGCTGAATATTGGGGGGAGTATGTTATGATTGTTGGCCCATATATTCCTTAAGGCATTTCTGCATCTGGGTTGCAGGCCCAAATGCAGCCCAGGTCACACTGAGCACTCTTGGGACATCTTTTGTCTGGATATTTTGATTCTAGCAATTTGTACCAAAGCAGCTTTTGCTTGTGTGGTCCATAGAGAAATGAAAACTTTCAAAGCAGATGCTTTTCAGGTATTTTTTGCAGTAAGTACGAGCAGAAACACCTAAGGGGTAATTCTCTATAGCTCGCCTAAAGTTAGGTGCCAGGTTGATGTGCTAAGTGTGACTTCTGTATCTGCAATTACACATGCAATTGCCATTATAGAATACTAGCATAAGTCTACATTTACATGCCTAACTTCAGGTGCAAACACAACACTAGCTCAATGACTAATGTAGGTGCTTGCACCTAAATGTAGGTAGTTAGGCGCATAAATGTTAGTATTTTATAAGCTATGTGTGCCAGTGCTGGACATGCCCCTCACACACCCATGCCCCTCCCCTCTGTGCAGTTGTGCACGTTGGATTTTGCTTGCACAGTTTATAGAATACTGATAGGGCAGTTATGCATATATCTGCTAATTAGTGCCAGTTAAGACCAATTAAGCTATTAAGTTATATGTGCAACTGCCCCATTCTATAACTTGAGTGCACAAATTTGCACACTAAGCATAAAACTTAGCATGCAAGTTTATAGAATTAGTTTATATGTGCCCAATCAGTTGTCTTGTTGTGATTATTTTTCATCTTTGTATGCACTGGAACTTGTGCATGTATCTTTTCTGGCAAATGAAACCATATGGAGAAGAGGAGGAGGAACTAGTGGCAGGAACAGAGTTCCCCAAGTGCCATCAGCTAAAGAACAGCAGGTGCCAGTGGCTGCAGGAGCAGGGCTGGTTCCCAAGGCTCTGTCATCTGAAAAGAAGGAAAAGGGATCTTTGATGCCACATGTTGCCTTGGAGACAAAAGTAGCAGGGAGCCTGACAGGAAGAAGAAGTTCTTTGGGCCTAACTGAGGCCAAGGAGGTAGCAGTAGGGTTGGAACTGGAAAAGAGAGAGGAAGGGATATGAAATGAGAAGGATAAAGGCCTTTACCTGGAGGGAGACTGATAAGAAACACTTGGGAGGGGGGGCTCCAGTGGAACCTGGAGACTTAGGGAAGGACATGGAAAGGGCAGAATTAGCATCTGGAAGCTGGGACAGATGATGCAAGTGCTAGTTTTGCTTTGTGAGACTGTTAGTTCTTGGATCCCAATATTTGCTAAAAAGTAGCAGTTATCTCTATTCTTTGCTATCTGTTGTCTCTGCAAGTTCAAGTGGTACCAAAATGACTTGGTTATAAGCAAAAGCATCTGTTTTTCAGCAAATTCCTGATATCCTTTTCCAATATCATTTTCAACAGCATGCAAGAAACATGGGGATTAAGGAGGTGATTTTTTAAAAATCTAGATTTTCCAGGGAGCAGGTGTAAATCCCAACACTGAAGTTTTTGACATAGGGAAAGAGAATAGGACTTGATATATACTAACCACCAGGCTACTCCAGCACTCCGTGCATCCCTCTTCTGAAATGGGAAATACACTTCTGTTGTTGTTGGGTTTTTTGGAGGGGGGGTTGTGGCCCACCCAGACCATGCCCCCTTGCCATATGCATGTTTTGTGGAATTTTAGACATATATATCTTGGCTTTGTAAAATCAGGATTCAGATGTGTATGCAACATTTACACCTAAACTGCACATAAGCAGCTTAAATAATATTCATTATGTGAAAAAATATTGCATTATATAAATTAATATGAGATGTGAACTGATATTTATTGTAATGTGTCTACAAAGAATACTTCTGAGTGTTCTAATTATGCAGGAAAATATACATACATATATATGGACACAGCTAACACACACAGAACAAGTGGGAAAAGCATGCTGAGTGTGGCTTATGGAATTCTTTCCAAACCTTTGTGTGTGGAATGGGGGGGGGGGGGGGGGGGAGCATCTGTGTTTTCTTTGTGTATGTGTATCAGTTGTAGTGAGTATCTTGGGAACACTCCTTGATTATGTCATTTAGAGTGGAAGTTATCAAAGTGGGCTGCTGTGAAGAAGGTTATTTTACCACAACTCATGCTATTTTAGTATGGGTACCTTTTTATGAAACGAGACCCAGTTACTAATAACCCAGTTTAGCAATAAAATAATCCATCTTAATAGTAGTCCATGTTGATAACTATCCCCCTTAGGTGAGAAGTCATCAATGAGAGTTACCATTATTAACAACAAAAACACTAGTGTATAAAACTTGAATGCAGCTGTTGTTAATTATGAAGGAGAAAGAGACTTCAGAAACCAGTCAGATAACAATCCTTGGTTGGATGCAGCTCAATTTTCAGCCAGAGGATGCAGCTCAATTTTCAGCCAGAATTGAGTTTCTATCATCGGGCTAAAAAAACTTCTTTCAGGTGCTTTCTTTTGTAGTGCATCACAAAACTATTTTATGTCTATACTTTTTTAAACTATGTAATTTTTTAGAAAAGTCTACTAATGGTGATATAAGCACCAAAGTTACACAAGTAAGTTCTATTGAAAGTGCAATAATGGAAGCAGCACTTAATTTCAAGTTCATCGGGGCCACCATTTCACCCCTCTTGTGGCTTCTTCAGGAACTAATGCTGCTTAATTACACCAGAAAAATCTGAAAAGACAAAGAATTTTCATGAGTTATTAATCTACACAGCTTAAAAATCACCTCTTGGTTCACATACTTCCAGTATCAAAGGTGTCTCCTTTTTTAAAATGGCACCATTACGTCCAGTGGTGTGCTGGAGCCGGCTCGCACCAGCTCGCAAGAGCCGGTTGTTAAATTTTCTTCCGGCTTGCGAGCCGGTTGTTGAAAATAGCGAGCCGGCTCTGGCTCTCCTCCCTCCCTCCTCCCTCCCTCCGGATCTGCCTCACCGCCCACTTGTTTTTTGAATTCTTCGGGGCAGGCAGTCTTGCCTGCCCGCTTCCAGCGCTGACTGTCCTCCCTTGCCGATTCGCGCTTTAAAAATGGCCGCGAGACTTCCAGAGGCAGCCTCACGAGACTTCGGCTGAAGTCTCGGCGGCCGTTTTGAAGCACGAATCGGCAAGGGAGAACAATCAGTGCTGGAAGCGGGCAGGCAAGACTGCCTGCCCCGAAGAATTAAAAAAACAAGCGGGCGGTGAGGGACTGGATCGGGAGGGAGAGAGGGAGGAGAAGAATTCATGATACAACTCGGGAGGGGGTGGCAGGGGGGAAAAGGGAGTCGCTGCTGGGCATGGGTAGATGGGGTCACTGGGTATGGGTGCATGCAGGGCAGGGGAGAGGAGGGTACACTGCTGGACATGGGTGCATGCAGGGGAAAGGAGGGTCACTGCTGGACGTGGGTGCATGCAGGAGAGAGGAGGGTCATTGCTGGACATCTGGGTGCATGCAGGGGAGAGGAGGGTACACTGCTGGACATGGGTGCATGCAGGGCAGGGGAAAGGAGGGTCACTGCTGGACATGGGTGCATACAGGGGAGAGAAGGGTCACTGCTGGACATCTGGGTGCATGCAGGGCAGGGGAGAGGAGGGTACACTGCTGGACATGGGTGCATGCAGGGGAGAGGAGGGTCACTGCTGGACATCTAGGTGCATGCAGGGCAGGGGAGAGGAGTGGAGAGAGAAGAAATGCTGGACATGGATGGAGGGGAGAGAAGAGTGAGGAAGGAGATGAGATGAGGGAAAAGGAAGAGAGAAAAACTGCACATGGAGGAAGAAAATAGGCAGAAGCTGAGGACCAGAAATGAAGAAGAAAGGAGGAAAGAAATAAATGGAAAGGAAGCCCTGGAAATGGAGTTAAGAGGACAGATAGCAGCAGAATTGGATACTGGGCCAGCATGATCAGAAAAACAGTCACCAGACAACAAAGGTAGAAAAAAAATCATTTTATTTTCATTATAGCGTTTGGAATATGTTCACTTTGAGAATCAGGTGCTCAATATTAAAAGTTTATATTTATGGATACGGAAGGGGAGGAGTCAAGATGGCGGCTCGAGCTGGAGACTCCGCGGTTAGCATGAGCTGAAACTCTGCTGTTCAACCTTATTTTGCTTCTCCATATGCCGCATACTAAGAGGAAGGGGGTGGTAAAGGGTTTACTACCGCCAGCCCGATTACCTGCCCCCGGTCAGCAAACGCTTCTGCGTTATGTCTCC
The DNA here is from genome assembly GCF_901765095.1 of Microcaecilia unicolor. Taxonomy (NCBI): domain Eukaryota; kingdom Metazoa; phylum Chordata; class Amphibia; order Gymnophiona; family Siphonopidae; genus Microcaecilia; species Microcaecilia unicolor. The sequence continues at coordinate 235,529,543 of NC_044036.1, forward strand.
AGCACCCCAGCGAGAACCGGTGAGAGGGACCCCGCATTTGGATAAGTAGAAGGAGCGACATCTCCACTAGGGGTAGAGACATCGCTATCCCCACCGGACATTAATCCACCGCTTTGTCCTGCAATCCAGCGGTCGAGTATTGAGGACGCGAAGGAACCGGAAGTCGGTGACCGAAGGCCCTCAGACGGAGGTACTCTGCCCCAGGAATCAGACGTTACAACCATGGAACATGCGGTTCCCCAAGCGGTAACTCTACAATCCATTTGGTCAGCTATCCAACAACTAACGACTCTGGCTACAAAAACTTCTCAGGATATGGCTTTGCTGGTAAATAAAATAGATGCTTTAACGTTAGCTCATGAGGATGTTAAAACAGATTTGTCTATTCAAAAAACTGAAATCTCATCTCTGAAAGCAGTAACAGATACTCTGATAAAAGATAAAATCAAGGTTTCCTTAAAATTAGAAACTCTTGAAAACTATAATAGACGTCTGAATCTACGGATTTTAAATTTTCCTGTTTCATCTGGAATCGCCCCGATTGATTTCTTGAAAAAATACTTGATGGAAGTATTGGCTTATCCTCAATCTGCAATTCCACCGATAAATAATATTTATTATTTACCTGAATCTAAACAATCTAAGGCGAATCCAGCAGAAAAGATACAGACACCTGAACTGAATTTACAAGACTTATCAGCATTATTGGAGGAATCTATATCAGAAGTATCAATTCGAAGGACGCTTTTGGTGTCATTCGTCTTTGAGCAGGATATGAATGCCTTATTAAGACTTTACTTTAAGAACTCAAATAAAGAATTTTGTGGCCATAAAATCTGGATCTTTCCAGATGTGGTTAGATCCACACAAGATCGTAGAAAAGCATTTCTTGCCTACAGAGAGGAGGTTAAAGCATTGGGAGCTTCTTTTGTACTGGCTTATCCATGCAAATGCTGTATTAAATACCTGGGAAATAAGTATATCTTTTTTGAACCAAATCAGCTCAAAACGTTTATAGATAGTAAGAAACTGTCCAGATAGTGATTGATGAGTATTAAGAAATAGTATATAAAGCTGGAGGTATACGAGCCAGGCCATTTACGTTAATGTATTACTTTTATGTTTCTCCTTTAACTAGATGTCTCCTCTCCCTATATTGATTGTGGTCCAAGAAAGCGATTTATCTTTTCTTTTTATGCTTATTTTACCTATTTTTTAGAGAAAGCATATTAGTTGTGGAGATTAACATTTTTTCCTTTTTGGATATTGATGAATAATGCTATTTCTCTAATTACTTCGCTGTATTTCTGATTTATAAGTATTATCTTGTAAATTTTGAAAACTTAATAAAGAAATTAAAATTAAAAAAAAAAAGTTTATATTTATTTATTTACTTATTTATGGCATTTTATCCCACATTAAACATGAATTAGATTGGAACCTGGGATAATTTAATTTCTTTTCCTGGAGAGAGTAATGCATTGCCCCCCTCCCCCCCCTCCCCCCCCCCCCCCCCCCCACGGCTATAGCCAGCTCTGCAATTTTGGGGAGGCGCAGAGGTGGATGGGGGGGCGCAGTGGTGGACGGGGGGGGGGGCGCCGAGGTGGACCGGAGAGAGAGCCTGTTGTTAAAAATTTACCAGCACACAACTGATTACGTCACACGCCAACGTTGACTCTTTATATAGGAACACCACCATGCACTCTTTAAGAGACAAAACACGACTCAGGAACTACTTCTCAAATCACATACTTCCTGTATCAAAGAATTGTTCATTCTTCAAAATGGCGCTGACTTTGATCACTTATACAGAAACATCATCGTGAAATTTTAAAGGGACAGGGCTTAATAAAATATATGACCAATAATCCACTCAAGCTTTCAAATTAGATGAGAAAATCTAGCTTAGCAGCACAGAAGCGTCCAATAGATACTCCTGCTGCCACCCAGACAACCAGACAAGCCACACATCAGAAACTGGAGAAAAAAGCCTCAGTAACACCATCCAGCCAGCCCAAGGATACAGACTATAAGCCGTGGGCCTGGCGCACCATCATATGGCTAAAAAAAAAAACTCCACTATATATCCAAGTGTGTGCTGAAAACAAATCCCCCCAAAACACAATACGGTGGCAAACGTGTATATGTTTAGAAAACACGGGATATAGTTCAAATCATTCCATTCAGTTCAATTACATATAGTATGCCTCAATTCAATACTAATAAACAGTCCTGGTAAGATATCCACAGGGCACTTAACTTAAATTTAATCTAATTCATCCAGTTTGGGATTTGTTTTCAGCACATACTTGGATATATAGTGGAGTTGTTTTCGAGCCATATGATGGTGCACCAGGCCCACGCCTTATAGTCTGTATCCTTGGGCTGGCTGGGTGGCGTTACTGAGACCTCAATAAAATATATGCCAGTCAATTGAGTTGTTTAATCCGGCTGGGTCTAAAGACTTAAGTTGGTAAATTCAATTTGCTTCTTTACGCTGCAACATCAATTTGCAATTACCTCCTCTTCTTGTCAGTTCTACCTTATCCAAGCTGTGTAGATTAAAAGTGATTTAGTATAACTCATGAAAATTCTTTGTCTTTTCAGATTTTTCTGGTGTAATTAAGAAGAATTAGTTCCTGAAGAAGCCACAAGAGGGATGAAATGGTGGCCCCATTTAACTTAAAGTTAAGTGCTGCTTCCATTATTGCACTTTGAATGGAACTTTAAGTAAGCGCTGTTTTTGCCATCATATTTTGAATGCTACAGCAAGTGCTGTTATACTGATGCACTGTGTGACTTGTGTGACTTTGGCGCTTATATCACTATTAGTAGAATTTTCTAAAAATATACATAATTTAAAAAAATATACAAATAAAATAGTTTTGTGATGCACTACAAAAGAAAGCACCTGAAAGGAGTTTTTATGCCCAATGATAGAAACTTAATGCTGGCTGAAAATTGAGCCGCATCCAACCAAGGCTTGTTATCTGACTGGTTCTGAGGTTTCTTTCTCCTTCGTAATTAACAACAGCTGCTTTCAAGTTTTATGTACTAGAGTTACCATTATTCCAGGTTATTTTACTCGTGCTATTTTAGCAGTCCCATTTTATGCAATGAGACTTAGGCTCAATATTCAGCTGGCGGCGATCAGTGTTGTGCTGACCACCACTAGCATTTTCATGAGAAGTTCAATGCCAGGCCATGGCTAGGCTCCAGCATTGAATTTCTAGGAATACAGAGCCGGCGAAAACAGAGCTGGTTAAGATTCAGCACTTAACCGGCTACGGTGAACCACATAAAGACAGGACTGACTTATATGCGGTCCTACTTATGTGGTTACCTTGGCTGCTTAGGGGCTGAATATCGGCATGTAGGGCTAATAAAAAATAACAAAGAACAAAGGAAACATACTACTTACTCCTCTACCTAAAGACCATAGGCGCCCCGTATAAGAGGCTTGGGGAGGCTAAGCCTCCTCAGCCCAAATGCAGCATGGGGCTCATCACGTCGCTGCCTGGCAGATTGCCGGTTCCTGCTGGAAAGAAGCTGGAACTTCCCTTCCATACTTCCCTGCCGCCAAACCCGCTGCCTCTCCGATTCAGTGGCGATCGGCAAACAAACACTATGCACGGAGCCATAGAGCTCCGCATGGCAGCGCTGACAGCTCTTCCGGTCTCACCCTCTATGATGCAACTAGAGGGTGGGACCGGAAGAGCTGTCAGCGCTGCCATGCGGAGCTCTATGGCTCCATGCATACTGTTTGTTTGCCGATCGCCACTGAATCGGAGAGGCAGCGGGTTTGGCGGCAGGGAAGAGGATCGTCGATGGCTGATCGAGACGGAAATAGGAAAGAGCTGCTGAAGATGCCCGGGAACACGAGGTGTGCCGACAGCGGAGCTCCAGGTGGGAGGGCGGGGGAGGGTGAGAAGGAGCCGGGACACGGTGCAGGGATTTGGACAGAGGAGGATGCTGGGGCAGGGTTCCGGGTAGAAGCTGGTCAGATGCTACCAGGGGCAGGGCCCAGCAGGGCAGCATGGAAGAGAATTTCCAGCTTCTTTTTCTTTTTGTGGCTAGGCCAGGGGGAAGGAAAAAGAGAGAGAAGATAATGCTGGAGGCAGGAAATGGGAGGAAACAGAGAGGATGGGGGAGGGAAAGGCAGAGGCACAATGTTGGATACTGGGGGGGGGGAGAGAGAGAAGCAAGGTTAGATGTTGGATATTTGGCGGGGGGCAGAGAAGCAAGGCTAGATGTTGGATATTTGGGGGGGGGGCAGAGAAGCAAGGCCCCTGACCCCGCCCCCTTTAGCCTCCCCAAACAGTTGGGCCACCGACCGCCTATGCTAAAGACGCAAAGAAAAGCACAAATGACGACCAACTATCGCCCAGTAGCATCTATCCTGCTGATAACCAAACTTATGGAAGGCGTAGTGACGAAACAACTCACCAACCACCTAAATAAACACTCAATTCTACATGAATCTCAATCAGGATTTCGATCAAATTACAGCACAGAAACAGTACTATTCACTTTAATGAATACATTTAAACAAACAATCGCAACCGGCAATAACATCCTGCTCCTACAATTTGACATGTCCAGTGCCTTCGATATGGTCAACCATGGAATATTATTACACATCCTGGAATACTTCGGAGTTGGAGGTAACGTTCTTAATTGGTTTAGAGGATTCCTAACAACAAGATCATACCAAGTAACAACTAACGCAGAGATATCAGTCCCATGGACACCTGAATGCGGTGTTCCCCAAGGATCCCCCCTTTCACCAACCCTCTTCAACCTAATGATGACACCCCTAGCCAAGCTATTAGATAATCAAAAGCTCAACCCATACATATATGCAGACGATGTCATGATCTACATCCCATTCAAACATGACCTAAAGGAAATCACCAATGAAATCAACCAAAGCTTCCAAATCATGCACTGCTGGGCAGACACATTTCAACTAAAACTCAACGCAGAAAAAACACAACACAATACAAATAAATATACCACCATAAATACTCCAAACTTTTCCCTCCCCGTTTCAAACAACTTGAAAATTCTGGGAGTCACCATTGACCGAAACCTCACACTTGAAAATCACGTGATGAACACAAGAAAATGTTCCATTCTATGTGGAAACTCAAAAGAGTAAAACCTTTCTTCCCAAGAGCCACTTTTCAAAACCTGGTACAATCAATGGTACTAAGTCACCTGGACTATTGCAATGCACTCTATGCCGGCTGTAAAGAACAGACCATCAAAAAACTTCAAACAGCCCAAAATACCGCAGCCAGACTCATATTTGGGAAAACAAAATATGAAAGTGCAAAACCCCTAAGAAAGAAATTACACTGGCTCCCACTTAAAGAATGTATCACATTCAAGATCTGCACGATTGTTCATAAAATCATCTACGGAGATGCCCCGACTTACATGCTGGACCTCGTGGACCTACCACCCAGAAATGCTAAAAGATCTTCCCGCACCTTTCTTAACCTTCACTTCCCCAGCTGTAAAGGACTAAAATACAAACTAACACACGTGACCAGCTTTTCTTATATGAGTACGCAGCTATGGAATTCACTTCCAACTCACCTTAGAACGATCAACGAATTAACCAACTTCCGCAAATCCCTGAATATTATTATTATTTGGTCCCAGGCCTGACTTTGGTTCAGGATCTGAAATGAGAGAAAAACCTTATAGGCCTATGACTCTAACCTGAACTCCAGTGTGACCTCAGAACTCATGATCTGTTGTGATACTCTCATGCAGCAGAATGAGGAACGGGTGTGAGTGGGAAAGAACAGAGTAACATCGTTTAGCAAAAGTGTGGTCACAGATGTTCTTGGGAAACAGAACAAAGATGGCTTCTCAGGAAGATGACTTAGATTTCCAGTAAAAACTAGCCTACTGTTGACCTTTCCAGTAAATATTGACCAACTCATTATCATAGCCAATCAGTGTAAACTATGACATTAGCATAGATCCAATAAGATGTGATCACTGTAATATTATCCGTATCCTGAATGGACATATAAAAATGAGTGTACTTCCTACTTCAAGCCAGCGAGACAGCCAAGCTGCTCTCTCCTATGAGAAACCAATGAATTGTATCTGAATTGGCAAGTAATCTGATTGCTTTCTCATAAGTAGCCATGAGTCTTTTATATCTACTAATTGGCTTTGAGTGGTAAAATATAACATTAAAGACTCAGACTCAGAAAACACCTATGTGTAGCTGGGGTATGGTATTCCCATAATTATGTGATTGTACATATATTTGGAGAATAATAAAATAAAAGCACTTCATTGCCTGTATGTACTTTGGAGTCTCAGATAACTACTGATTTGACTTGTACCTGGTAAATAAAATTTGAGTTGTACTTCTCATCACAAATGGTGTTCTGTAAACTGCACTTACTGAGCAATGGCTAATTAAAATTATACCAGGTGGTTTAGAAATAACAGTATCTAATTGCTTTCTCAATAGCAGCCTTGGGTATATTCATTTCTAGATTATTATTATTTATTGCATTTGTATCCCACATTTTCCCACCTCTTTGCAGGCTCAATGTGGCTTACAATATATCATGAGTAGTGAAAGTATATAAGAAGATTGACATTTGGTATTGCAAAAGGATCTTGGGTAACATGATAATGATAAAACATGATAGTAGTGTAACAAGCAAATATTGTAAGACAATTCTGGATATGTGTGTAGGAGTTCACATTTGTTGATCTTCGAGGTATGCCTTGTTAAAGAGATGGGTCTTCAGTAGTTTGCGGAAGTTGGTTAGTTCGTAGATTGTTCTTAGGTTGCGCGGTAGCGCGTTCCAGAATTGTGTACTCAAATAGGAAAAGGTTGGCGCATGCATTAACTTGTATTTTAGCCCTTTGCAGTTGGGGAAGTGAAGATCAAGGAATGTGCGGGATATTTTTTAGCATTCCTAGATAGTAGTGGCTGGACTACTATACCAGGAAGAATGGGGATACCCTAAAATAAAACCTTACTTTTCCCAGGAACTCAAAATACAAAAAAGTTCTGATTTTTGTATAATGTCTGTAAACATATAAACCCTCTCCTGTCCCAAGCATATTGTGAAGTACCCGTAATAAAAACCTACAAAAATCACTCAGGACCTATAGAGTTAATCTAGTTCACTGTAACCCCACTAGCTCACAGAAGAAACACATGCACCTCCAGCCGCTAGCACAGCTTTGTAAACAGGGGTTAATCCTAAATTAAAAATAAAGTTATTTTTCTACTTTGTTGTCTGGTTTCTGCTTTCTTCTATCTTTTCGTAACTCTTTCCAATGAACTCCTGTCCATCTGCCATTTTCACTCTCTTCACGTCTTCTTTACCTTCTACACTACGTTCAGCTTCAACTTTGGTTTGTTCCTTTCAACTTTCTTCCATTTTTTTCTGCTGCTGTATCCATTCAGATTTCATTAATTTTTATTATCCAGTTCACTGAAACACCACTAGCTCACAGAAGAAACACATGCACCTCCAGCCGCTAGCACAGCTTTGTAAACAGGGGTTAATCCTACATTAAAAATAAAGTTATTTTTCTACTTTGTTGTCCGGTTTCTGCTTTCTTCTATCTTTTCGTAACTCTTTCCAATGATCTCCTGTCCATCTGCCATTTTCACTCTCTTCATGTCTTCTTTACCTTCTACACTACGTTCAGCTTCAACTTTGGTTTGTTCCTTTCAACTTTCTCCATTTTTTTCTGCTGATGTATCCATTCAGATTTCATTCATTTTTACTATCCAGTCTTCACTCTCCCTCTTTTTACTGTGTCCACCTACAGGTTTCCATCTTTTCCCTTCATCCCAGCCCCCCATTCCCATTCCTTATTCCCCAGTTTTTTTTTATTAACTCTTTCCTCTCTCCCCCCTGCCAGCTAATCTCTCCTTACCTTCCACCCCCTGATATCCAGGCTCTTTCTACCTCCTTGCCCCCAACATCCAGCATTTTCTCTCTCGCTACCCCTGTCATCCACCATTGCCCCTGTCTGTCTCTGGTTCTGGCATGCAGCAATGCCACTGTCTCTCCCTCCACACCAGCACATCTCTCTCCTTCCTATGCATGATTGCTCTCCTTTCTCTCTCTATCCCACCCAGCATTGCCTTTCTTTCTCTCTCCTCCCATCTCTTTTTATCTCTCCCACCATCTAGCATTGTTCCATCTCTCCCTTCTCTCTTATGCAGTATTCACCTATCTCTCTCTCTCTCCCTCCCCCATCCAGCATTTATTGTCTCTCTCCCATCCCTAATTCAGTATTGCTTCTGTCTCTATCTCTTCCATCCCATCCATCTCTTGCACCAGTCCACCTCTGTTTCTTTCTCTCTTACACCCCAATCAAGTAGTGCTGTTATCTTGAGTCTCTCCATTCCAACATTCCTTCCCTCATTTAATCCCTTTTACCTCTCTCACCCCTTTGTCTCTCCCCTTCCCACCCACCATCATGCACCATCTTTCCTTTCTCTTGGTGCCTTCTCCATTCGGTGAGACCTTGACTCTACATACTGCTACTTTCTCTGGTAGTTCCACCCTATCATATATAAACTTCCTTGGTCCTCTCTCTCTCAGAGGGGGTGGAGCTTCCTGAGGAAGTAGTGCATGCAGTACTGTGCATCTTTAAGTTTCCTGTCAAGAACCTTGAAAGAAAGCAAAGGTTTCTGCAGAGCTCCTCCCAGCCCAGCCCCTCCACTTGATTGATGTGACCAGACCACCACCAGGGTTCAAGGCGCCGCAAGGGAGAGAGGGGGGTTAAAGTCAGCACGAGTGAAAATATCGGCAGCCACCGTCTGTGGGGGCATGTCAAGGCTTCTATTACATTAAAGGTGGGAGGCAAGACAACAAACGCATGGTTACATAGTAAAAGCAGCCTCATGGCTCAACCGCATCTCAGCGCTTCTCAATATTTTAGAAAGTAAGACCTGAGTGGAATTTTACTGCACCTCCTGTCTCTGAATGTGCACTGGGCAAAACGGTCATGTGCTTACTCACTTTAGTACCACTGCCCAATGGAAGAGGAACCAAGAGAAAGGAAAGGTGCTGCATGGTGGAGGGTGGGTAGGGGAGAGAGAGGGAGTGAAGAAGCCCGATGTCAGCTATCGTTGTCTAGGGTGGTCCTGGGGTCCACTTCACAGAGGCAGTGGGTTCCCAGCTATCGTTGTCTAGGGTGGTCCCGGGGTCCACTTCACAGAGGCAGTGGGTTCCCAAAGAATACGCAATCCACACAGATTTGGATATATAAAGTATATTCTATTTGCATATATGTATTGGCTCACAGCACTTAGTACAGGAAAAAGGGTACAAGCTGTCTTGGTGTGTGTGTTTAGAGGGAGGGAGAAAGAAAGGATAGGGTGTTTGTTCATAGGAAGAAAGAAACCTTGGACTAGGGCTGTCTGAGAAGGGGGGGAGCAGAGCCAGGTGCTCTGGTGGCTAAAGATGGAGGTGTGCAGAGAAAGAAGAAGAAACAAAGACAGCCCAGCAGAGTCCCGTGCCCTCTGCTGCAGGGAGAAAGAAAGAGGGAGACCTAGTGCCCTGGACACAGAGAAGTGCCCGGGGACAGAGAAAGGGGGGGCAGTAGACCCCAAGCTGAGCTCTGTGCTCTGCTGCACAGAGAAAGACAGAGAGAGCGGGAGAGCCCTAGTGAGCTCTGCTTTATACCTAATAAGAACTGAGAGGGAACAGGAGCAGAGAGAGATCAAAAACTTCTCTTTCCCAGTTATTTCCTTTACAGAACTCCAGATACCTTCTGAAGTCAGGAAAGGTGACAACTTTGACAGGTTGTCCTGGAGCCACACTGTCTAGCTTTGGTTGCTCTGAAGCCCTGCTCCCAGATGGAACAAAAGGTATGTTAAGAGTAATTGAGAAACCAAAGGGCTATCAGGCCTCTCTGAGCACCATTTGGCCCATTTCATCCTCAATGGTTCGAGACCAGGAGGGTTGGCCCAAAATAGAAGATTATGGTCAGACACATCATAAAGAATTTTTGTTGGAAATCCTATCCCCCGAGATTACTAAACATCTCAGATTGTTTGCTGAGGACCCCAAAGAAACTCCTTTTGACACGCTAATGCTTAGGATTGCATCTGTGTGGAAAACTCAGCCATCCCAGGTAATTACTGTGTCAGAAGCAAAGAAATGGCAAGCAGAAGGGCCCTCCCACAGCAATAGGTCAGGAAACTCAGGACAGGCCCCATGGAGAGGGCAGAGCAGAGGTAATTTTAGAAATTCCTCAGGCTACATCCCATTTCATGAACTTAAAGCACAGACAGACCAGTTGAAACAGCAACAAATTAAATGGGAACAAGATAAATATACCATGCAGCTAGAATTAGACAGAATAAAAAGCGAATTGATAGCTGCCCAGGATAAGCAAGAAAAAAAGGAATAGGGATGTCCTGATCTCCAGTGTCCAAATATCAAACAATCTGAAGTATTTTGTGCCCAGCCTGACTCCTTTCACTTACCTGAGCATGCACTTCCAGCACCTCAGGAGAGGGGAAAGGAGACAGATTCAGAATATAAATTAAAGTTTGTGGCACCCTTGATTTTGGACACGTGTGGACGCCCCAATGTGAACAGCAGGATAGGGGGTCAGGATAAATTAGCGTTGATTGACACAAGGGCTGGAATCAGTTTTACAAGCAGGGTTTCTCCCACTTCAGACCAGGAAAATGTGCAAACATATAAAATCCAAGGGGTCAATGACACAGTTACCAACTGTGTGGCTATCCCAGTTAAATGGGGTATCCCGGTGCAGATGCAGAGGGAACATGATGATGAAATTTTGGAAACCAATGCAGCCACTATAGTAAACACAGAAAAGGAAATAATTGGAATTGATGTCCTCAACCAGTTAAATTTGGTAGTGGATATGGCTAATCTTACCTTGTGGCAATGTATTGGATCTCCAAAAATGTCTACAGTTTTGGTGCTCGAAGCAATTCCCATGCATTTGGCCACACAATGCACAAAAGCTGACCAACATTATGATCTGAGTGTAATTCCCACAGAGGTTATAGACATCCCTGTCTGGGCCCAAGACAAACTAGAATGTGGCAGAATGTCCACAGAAATCCTGTTAGAAGGGGAGGATCCTCCGCCACAAAAGCAATATCCAGTACCTCATCAGGCGATAGAACCCGTAGCTAAGATTATACAGGTACTGGAAGAGAGGGGCATAATTAGACCAATCTCTTCTACATGCAACTCTCCAGCATGGCCAATAGTTAAACCAGGAGGCTCCTTTAGACTGACCATAGATTTCCGCGCCCTAAATCAAGTATCCAAATCTGTGGTACCGGTTGTAGCCTCATACCCAGAAATGATCTCTAAATTAAACCCCAACTGTAAATTTTTTTCTGTCCTAGACATTTCAAATGGGTTTTGGAGCCTGCCCCTGGCCCCAGAATGCCAGTACAAAACAGCATTCCAGTGGCTAAATAAACAGTACGCATGGACTGTGTTACCCCAGGGTTATAAGGATTCTCCAACCATTTTCCACAAATACATGCAGGAAGCCCTAGCTCAGGTGTCTTGTAGAGAAAATATAATCCAATATGTTGATGACATTTTAATTCAATCTGAAACTGAATCTGACCACTGGGCCCATGTAAGAGAGATTTTAAAAGCTCTTTTGAAAGCTGGACTTAAAGTAAATCCGGCCAAAGCTCAGCTGTGTAAACCACAGGTTTCCTTTCTAGGAGTCACTATTGGCCAGGAAGGGAAATCCATAGATTCTCAGAGAATAGATCTCATACAGAAATTACCTCTTCCTACAGACCAGAAATCCCTCCAATCATTTCTAGGGCTTACAGGGTTCTGCCGGGATTTTATGCACAACTATGCTGAAGTGGCTGCTCCACTATACTCCCTGCTTAAACGTAAAGAATATGTTTGGGAGACAGAACACACAGAGGCAGTGACTAAACTCAAGCAGACTTTGACTTCTGCTCCTGTCCTTGCTCCCCCAGATCACAAGCAGAATTTTTTCCTATACCCAGTGGTTGGTGAGAACAGTATAGGAGCTGCCCTAACACAGCGCTTAGGAGGGACAGACAGGCCAATTGCTTTCTTTTCCAAAGTTCTCACTTCTCCAGAACTTAAAATGGGAACCTGTGAAACAGTGGCGTAGCCAGACTGCCAATTTTGGATGGGCCTGAACCCAAAGTGGGTGGGCACAAAATTTTCTCTCTACCCCCCTCCCCCAGCAAAATTTAGTCACGCTAATCAGATGCATTTGTCACACAGGGTAAAGTGCTGCTTTTCAGTGCATCAGATTTCAGAAAATTTATTTAATAGCCTAACACCCTTTTCAATGAGCTTTCAGAGGCCAAAACCTCCTGCCTCAGGTCAGTATAATGCTGTTACGGTATCCTCGCCTGACCTAAGGAAGGAAGTATTGGTCTCTGAAACTTCATTAACACAGGTACCATATTACTTTATCCTAAATTAAAAATAAAATTATTTTCTTTACCTTTCTTGTATGGCCATTTACTTTTTCTCATTGTGTCGCTCCCAGTCTCTAGATTCTGCTTTCCTTCGTTTTTGCTTAACTCTTCTGCCACGGTTTCCTGGCCATTTCTCATTTTTCTCTCCTTTTTCTTTGCTTTCTTCAATATTTTTCTGCCTCTCTCTCTCTGTCCTGATTTAATTCATTCTTACTATCCATTCTTTAATTTCCTTCATCTACTTATGGCTTTTCATCTTTTTCTCACCCTTGTTCTCCCCATGCCCCTTCCTCTTATTCTCCAGTCTTTCACTACTCTCCTTTTCCATCCAGCAGCTCTCTTCTTTCTCTCCCCATCCTTCCAGTCTCCCCTCTCTCTCCCCATCCTTCCAGTAGTCTCCCCTCTTTCTTTCTGCATCCTTCCATCGAGTGTCACCTCTTTCTCCCTACCCTTCCATCCAGCATCTTCCCTCTTTCTCTCCCCATCCTTCCATCCATCTATCCTCTCTCCTGATCCTTCCATCTAATGTCTCTCTCCCTCTTTCTAACCAGTGTCTCTGTATCACTCTACCCTTTTCTGTTCAGTGTCCCTTCTCTCTCCACATCCTTCCAGTCTCTCACCTTTCTCTGCATCCTTCCAGTTTCTCCCCTTTCTCTCCCCATCCTTCCATCCAGTCTCTCTCCCCATCCATCCGTTTTCCCTCTTTCTCTCCCCATCCTTCCATCTGTTTTCTATCTTTTCTCCCCATCCTTCCATGTTTTCCCTCTTTCTCCCCATCCTTCCATGTTTTCCCTCATTCTCTGCCATCCTTCCATCTGTTTCCCTCTTTTCTCCCCATCCTTCCAAGATTTCCCTCTTTCTCCCCATCCTTCCATGTTTTCCCTCATTCTCTGCCATCCTTCCATCTGTTTTCCCTCTTTTCTCCCCATCCTTCCAAGATTTCCCTCTTTCTCCCCATCCTTCCATGTTTTCCCTCATTCTCCCCATCCTTCCATGTTTTCCCTCATTCTCTGTTGAATAAGTTTGAAGGTGTCCCTTTAAATGGGTGAAAACAATTTTAACACCCCGTATACAATCTGAGTCTAACAAATGGAACCTCAAACCTCCTAGCAAGAGGCCATACCAAATATTGCCAATCTCTTGTATATATAGGAGTAGGTTAATATCATCGGTTCCGATTTAAGAGAGACAAGAGAGAAAAAGATCCCAACGCAAAAACTCATACAATATGAGAAAACCGTATAGGATAAAAAACTCTTTCTCCCTCCCAAATAATATAAATCAAAAGGACACCAACAAAACCCAAACTACCCAACACTGGCCCCAGCCTAAACCCGACTACCTAAGGAGCCCCCTAGGGAGAAAACTTGCAGTGCAATAAATAATAACAAAATAGTAACAAAAGACCTATCTAAAACTGTATATATAGTAAGGTCAAAACTACTTAGCTTATTGCTGGAATAACTGCTTCAAAAAGATGAAAGTCAAAATCAAAAAGTCCCCCCGGGTAGGGCTCCGGAGCCTTGAAAATTTGTATAGCGGCGAAAAAACGCCGACCCTTCTTGTGTTACTATTTTGTTATTATTTATTGCACTGCAAGTTTTCTCCCTAGGGGGCTCCTTAGGTAGTCGGGTTTAGGCTGGGGCCAGTTTTGGGTAGTTTGGGTTTTGTTGGTGTCCTTTTGATTTATATTATTTGGGAGGGAGAAAGAGTTTTTTATCCTATACGGTTTTCTCATATTGTATGAGTTTTTGCGTTGGGATCTTTTTCTCTCTTGTCTCTCTTAAATCGGAACCGATGATATTAACCTACTCCTATATATACAAGAGATTGGCAATATTTGGTATGGCCTCTTGCTAGGAGGTTTGAGGTTCCATTTGTTAGACTCAGATTGTATACGGGGTGTTAAAATTGTTTTCACCCATTTAAAGGGACACCTTCAAACTTATTCAACATATAAACTCTATTTATTAGGTTTAGAGATTATTATTTTTAGAGTTTGTACTCTCCTACAGTGGTTAGAGTTCCCTCATTCTCTGCCATCCTTCCATCTGTTTTCCCTCTTTTCTCCCCATCCTTCCATCTGTTTTCCCTCTTTTTCTCCCCATCCTTCCATTTTTTCCCTCTTTTCTTCGACGAGGCCCGCCCTGCATGCCAGCGCCAGCCCCCATTGCCGGCCACTGCTGCTTTTCCTGTTGAGCAGCAGGGCCGGCGCTACAAAAAAAGAAGAAGCGCTAACAGCGCTAAGGACGAGAAATGTTAAAAAAAAAAAAAGCGTGGCTTTTTTTTTTTAACATTTCTCGTCCTTAGCGCCGTTAGCGCTTCTTCTTTTTTGTAGCGCCGGCCCTGCTGCTCAACAGGAAAAGCAGCAGTGGCCGGCAATGGGTGCTGGCGCTGGCGCTGGGCGGGCCTGGGCTGAAATTGGGTGGGCCTGGGCCCACCCAGGCCCACCCATAGCTACGCCCCTGCTGTGAAAAACATGTTCTGGCTGCATATGCTGCTATGCAAAAGTTTACATACATTATTGGGGCTCAAACCACTTACATATGTAGCCACCACACCCCCCTTAAATTAATTGTGGAGGGCAAGTTGGCTTGTAGTAGAATTAGGACAGAGAGAATAGTCCATTGGACCCTGATGTTGCAGGCACAGAATGTGAAATTTGAATTACTGAAAGAGCCTAAGGTGCAGGTTGCAGGGATCTTACTGGAGGGACAGCCTCATGACTGTCAGTCTTCACCCAGTACCCCCAATCATTTGATATTTAAAGAACTAGTACTGGATAGAATATCCCCTTTTCTTCCTACAGTATATATTGATGGCAGTAGCCAATGTGAGGGAGGAAGGAGATTAGCAGGGTTTGCAATTGTACAACTGGGCCCAGATAACAAAGTAATCCTGCAAAGGCAGTACTCCTGTGGGTCAGCCTCAGCACAATACTGTGAACTGGCTGCCTTTGTGGCCTGTTTGCAGCATTATCAAGACTCTCACCCTGAAATACAGATAATCTTAGATTCAGATTATGTATTCAGAAGTGCCATTGCATTGCTGCCATGGTGGTTAAGCCACAACTTTAAATCCACAGATGGGTCCATGGTAAAACATTCAGCACTATGGGCTATGGCACAAGAACTCAGTGAAAAATTTCAGAAAGTTCATTTAGTGAAGGTGAAAGCACACAGAAAGAAAGGCCCTTTAGTGAAAGGAAACACTCTAGCGGATTCACTAGCGAAGGAAGCATGTCATGTAGGCCCTATATGGCCCTGGTATGAACAGACACGGATGGTAGCCACGGCCACACGGTCCACGGATTACGATCAGGTGGTACCACCAGATTATGTCAGTACACTGCGGGAGAATGACGCAGAGCTTTCCAATCTGAAGCAGCTAGTGCAACAAACCCCAGATAACACTTACCAGCATACACCCTTTCTCACACTAACTATACAGAAAGACATACTGTGTGTGAAGAAGGAGGAAGGATTGGTTATAGCTATCCCCAGAGCACAAGGGAAAGATTGGATGCATTGGGTTCATGGAGCAGGTCCCATGGGGCACCCTAAAACTGAAGAGATGTTGGCAACTCTAAATATGTTGGTCTGGTGGCCAGAAATGAAACATGATATACAGGATCATGTGGCCTCCTGTGTGATTTGTGCTTCATTTGGGAGACAACCTAAAAAGAAAAGGGGGCAGCTGATGAGAGCGCCACCACGGGGACCATTTGAAAGACTACAGATAGATCATGTGGGCCCTCTCCCTTTAACAGCTAGGAAAAACAGATTTTTACTCACAGTAGTGGACTCTTTTTCCCACTGGGTAGAAGCTTTTCCTGTATCAGATCAAACTGCTAGAACCACAGCTGAGGTACTAACTATGCAATTTTTTACACGTTGGGGAATTCCTAAGACTATTGAATCTGATAATGGTCCTGCTTTTGTTTCTCAGCTAGTCAAGGAATTGTTTGATTTTCTAGGCATAGAACAGCAATTGCACATTTCATACCATCCCCAAGCAGCGGGGCAAGTAGAACGTATGACTCAAACAATAAAATCACATCTCAGCCCTATGCTGAATCTGACAGGGAAAAATTGGGATCAGGCCCTCCCTTTGGTCCTTATGCGTATCAGAGCCAATGTCTGTAAGTCCACAGGTTTTGCCCCATATGAAGCCTTAATGGGAAGGCCAATGCCTCAATGGGAAAACCTGTTACATCCTTTTCTCCCGGAGGATCAGACTGTAGTTCTTGCAAATGAGTGGATGAAATCCCTGCAAGAACACCTAAAAGAAATCCAGACCACTGTGCTGGCAAACACAGAAAAGTCTAGGGATTATCTGCAGGAGGTGCATGCCAAAGATTCTGATTTGCGACCACTCAAAGTGGGGAGTAAGGTCATGCTCCTAAACCCTAGACCAAACCTCCCCTTTGGCACAGCAAAGTGGGATGGACCATACTTGGTTACAGATGCACTAGGCCCAAGCCTATATCAGATCCTAAGGCCAGACAACCAGCGATGTTGGAAACACATCACTCAGTTGAAACCTTATGGATAATTAGTGGTTACCAGTTTTTGTTCTCAGATTCCACCTGAATACAGCACAGATGACTGACTCCTGAAAACAGCACAGACGCTGCCCTCCGAACAAAAGATGTTTGAAGAGTGGTAACTATAATAGCCACTCATAATGTATAGTATCTGTATAGTTGATACAAGTATTCAATAGTGATAATAATACTTAGTAAACATTAGTAAACATTATTTCTGTTGAGGTGTTATATAAGTAAGTTTATAAGTAAGTAAGTTAGTTAGTATACTTTAATAATCAGTGTGCTTCTAGTATGGCACATTTTCTGTTTAGTGTGATATGTGTTCTCCTTTACCCAAGTCTCATTACAGGAACTATCGTCCGAATATGCACAATTGGTTGGACCAATTGCACAGATGGGGTATATCGCTATCAAGAAATACCCCCACCATTCCCTGAAGGAAAAGACCTGGTTATCCTGAGTTTCTGCTTGGTGCAAGACAGACCAGTCTACTATTCCCTGAACATCACGCACGCGAAGTGGACTCCACCAATTTCCACTTCCCTAGACAGAACACAAGAATTGATTGCACCCCCAGATAAATACTTTCTAGGCCCTCCTGCCTTGATTCTATACAATATTTCCTGTCAGGATAAAGGGACTTGGCAGATCACTTATATGTGGATTCAAAGTAATCAACAGCACATTACTGAGACTTCTTTCTTTTTTGATGTACTTTGTTTACCTACCACTCCTCCCCCCACCTCCCCTACCACTCCAGTTCCTCCTATTCTGTACCTCTCAGACATTAATTTGTTCCAGGAGGGGAAACCAATTCAGATTAAATACGATGCACCCCATGATGTTTTATATGATGTAGAATACCACTTTCTTACTTGGCATCTGTATCCTAAAGTATTTCTAGTCACTACCAAATATCCAAACTGCTCTCAATTTGTTGCCAACCACATACATATGCTTAATACATGGTTGGATATGCAGTCAGCCACACCCCCAGTCAATCCCTCTAGATACAAGCGGGAATTATTGGACACTATTTTAGGGGGCACAGGAACTGTACTGGGACCCCTTAATACAATTGATATGGAAGTGCTCCGGAATAAGATGGGATCCACAGCACAACATGCTTCTGAAGGGTTTACATCACAACATATTATTAATGAGGCTTCAGCTAAACTATCTAATGTAATTGTAGATACATTTGCTCTTATATCACCCATTATAGAACAGAAAATTGTGACTCTAGCACATGTGAGGCAGAGAAATCATATTAATTTTAACTTTGGTTCAGTCCTGTAAAGTGATGGAATGCCATCTGGTTTTAATTGCTCAAAAGTCTAGCTTTTGCTAGACTAGAGGTTAGAAAGGTCAGTGAGAAATGAAACTTTCTTTGTCCCCTTTGAGTGATGGATTGTTCATAATAAATATACCACATCTGGATGCCATTATGAGCAAGGCATACTGGACAGTTTCGCAGGCAGTTTAAAGGATTAGACTGAACGCTGTTTAGAAGGAGATAGTGTAGGTTTAAATAATTCTAGATGATTTAGATTTTGTCTTATAAGGAATTCTGATTTCTGCTTATTTTAAAATATGTTTTATTCTGTTTAATTAATAAGTTCTATTTCTATGTAGAATATCTTTTCAATTCAGTGTTACATCTTTGTCTGACTTTTCAAGTGAGATTTGTCTGTAGTTTAAGAGGTCATCATCTGGTTTGAATTATCCACAGTCCTAGCTAGGTGAGAGAGGTCAGGACAAGTCAACTCTCTTCTCCTTGATTGATATAGCTAAGTGTAGGACTGGTCTTCTGAAAGTAATAACAAACCATGTCTGTGTGCCATTAAGCAAGACTGGCCCCTTGGCCCCTTGACCCCTTAATGAATGCCAGAACCCAGTTAGTATGAAGTTAACCGGGAATCTGATTATGAAAAATAATAATAAAATGCAGGAGATAGGTGCCACATTGTCTAGTTTGAGAGGCCCCAGGTCATAGGTCAGTTTAGGAAATATCTCAAACCTATGTAACTGATATTTTTAAGTAAATGTGTAGAGATAATTAGTTCAAGACAGGGTAATCAATCTATTCTTTACCATCTGGTGAGAAAGGGGGGCTAGAAGGGTGTAGGACCCTATATAACTGAGAGCAGAAGCAGCTTACATTAGAAGAAGGAGCTGAGACGAGAGAGACAACAGACAGGAGAAGACAGGAGACACAGAGAGAGCTCAGAAGAAGAGACACAGAAGGACAGGACACAGAGAGACCTAGTGCTGATGTCCTACTTTGTTTGCTGGCAAATAAAGAAGACTTCTCTCTCATTCTGGTGTGTGGTGTTTGACTCCTGAAGTACCACAGATTCTGCTAACAATAGTGGTAATTCCTGCAACAATCCTTGGTGTTAGAAGTGGGATACGAATCCTGCATCAATTTCTGGCACCCAACTGACTGAGGAACATTGGCCGGGTATGTATTCTGTATTCTGTATTGTAATCCTAGCTAGGAAACTGTAAACCAGCCCCTCAAAAGTTGAGGGAAGGGGAGTCTGATCAACTCTCAGCGAAGGCCTTAGTACCTTCTAGTCTAGTGGGGACTAGCAGGGAAACCGCCAGAGCTTACCTGTATCTGAGAAATCTGAAATTGTTGGGTGGGATTTTTTGTACAGTGTGTGTGATGCATGAATGATTAAATGAGTGTGGACTTCTTATAGCTGCGGTTCCAGTTAACGCGAGTTCAACTGGCCAGCGACGGAAGGAAGCGATTGTTGTTTGTCTACCTTGTGTCTCTGGATATGTGGACCCCTTACCACACTTCCAAAAATTTCCCTTCCTTTCTGTGTGTTGTAACTGTAAGCATTATGGGGGGGACATCGTCTAGTCAAACTGGTACTCCCCTAGATTGTATGCTTAAGAATTTTAAGAAAGGATTTTTAGTTAATGATTATGGACAGACTTTAAGCTTAAGTACTCTAAGAACCTTGTGTGAAGTTGAGTGGCCATCTATGGGAGTGGGGTGGCCCCCTGGTGGCAGCTTAGATATTGAAGTAATCCGGAAGGTCTACAGCATAGTTGTAGGAGAACCAGAATATTCTGAACAACTCCCCTATATAGATTCCTGGGACAGCCTTGTGACTGACCCTCCCTCTTGGTTGAAAACTTATATGGGATCCCAGGTAAAGTTCATGCTGGGCCGCGTTCAAAGAAAGATTATTAGTAAATCTAAACTGGAGGAGGGAAAGAGCCCCAGGAAGCCTACCACCCAATTGGTGGCTTCCGCCCCTACCCTGTCCGAGAAACCCATACTCTCTGATGACCCCTCAGATCTTGAGCCACCACCTTATGGCCCATTGTTGGGGTTCCGATCCACGGCGTTCAGCCCAAGCATCTCCAGCACAGGCTTCTCCGGATAGTTCCTCCCCTTCTGTGCAAACCCCGCCACATCCTAGATTGGACTTTTCAGCCAGCATCTACCCTCCTCTGCCACATCCTTCCCTGCTAACCTCCCATGACCCGCTTTGGGCCCCACTCCCTGACTTCTCAACTCCCGACAGCCCAGCCTCTCCCTCTAGTACCCCTTCCCACTCATCAGGGGCCCAGCATCCCTTTCAATGGACTGAATCACCTGTGATCACCTCTCAGCCTATGAGTACCCCTCCCCATCCCTCGGGGGTTCAACACACCTCCCCTGAATGGGTTAGACCCGCTGCAATCACCTTTGAGCATGATAAGGGGGTAGCTCCTAGCTCTACCTCAGGTTCCATTCCCACCTCCTCGAGAGCTCTGCCACTCCGTCAGGTAACCACCACTCGACCGGATCCTAATAATGAGGGTCAGGTTATACAGGCCTACCAGTATGTACCCTTCACAACCACCGATCTCCTGAATTGGAAGACGCATTACCCCTCTTATACTGAAAAGCCTCAGGCAGTGGTGGACCTAGTGGCTAGCATTATGCCCACCCATAACCCAACTTGGACTGATTATCAACAGCTCCTCCTGACCCTCTTCACAACTGAGGAGAGGCGGAAGATTTTACAAAATGCTGAGGCCATCACGCGAGTGCATGCCCCCGAGGGGACACAGGACCTAGAGGAATGGGTTAGAACTCGGTTCCCTCGCGCAGCTCCAGCTTGGGATCCAAATAATGGGCAGCACTATGAACTGTTGTCTGGCTATTGCCGGGACTTGCTGGAAGGTATGAAGAAAGGCATAAAGAGGCCCATTAATCTGGCAAAGATCTCTGAAATTCTCCAAGGGGCAACTGAATCCCCTGGGGCCTTTTTAGAGCGAGTAATTGAAGCCTACAGAACATACACCCCATTTGACCCTGAGGCACTAGAAAACCAGAGAATGGTGAATAGTGCATTGGTGGCCCAGAGTATGCCGGATATCCGGAAGAAGCTGCAGCGTCAGGAGGGATTCGCAGGGATGAATACCACCCAGCTAATTGAGATCGCAACAAAGGTTTTCGTTAATAGGGATCAGGAGATGCGCTGAGAGGCTGACCGGAAGATGCAGAAGAAGGCCGACCTTTTGGCGGCAGCCATTACTAATTCCACCCTTAACCGAGGTCGACCTCTAGCCAATGGGAAGCCAAAGTGGGACCCCGGACCGCCAGCCCGGCTTCGAGATTCCTTCAATCAATCCCGGCCACGAGGGGAGAATCCCAGACCACGATTGGAGAGGGATCAGTGCGCCTACTGCAAGGAAAGAGGGCACTGGAAAGATGAATGCCCCCAGAAGCGCCAGGGACTGAGAAGGGGACCAGGAGATCGAGGAAGCCGAGGCCGAGTTCGAGAGGGAAGGTATGAGCCTTCTGAATCTGACATCATTGGGATAGCCGAGATGGCAGAATGGTTTGAATAGGACAGACCGGGTTCCTACAAACTGGGCTCCCAGGAACCCATGGTCAAGCTAACCATAGGGAGCCGCTCAATTCCATTCATGATTGATACAGGAGCTGAACACTCTGTTGTGACGGAGTGATTAGCGCCTGTGTCTGGAAAAACTGCCCGACTGGTGGGAGCCACGGGGGTGCAGAACTGGAGGCCCTTCCTGACGACCCGTAGATGCCAATTAGGCTCACATGCAGTCACTCATGAATTCCTGTATATGCCAGACTGTCCAATCCCTTTGTTAGGCCGGGACCTGCTGTCCAAGCTTAGGGCCCAAATTTCCTTTGACTCTGATGGCCAGACTTCGGTCTCCTTTCGGCCCCCGACATCCAGCCCTAAGGGCATATTGAGTTTCTGCTGCCCCCTTGAAGAAGAATGGTGGCTGCATCAGTCGCATGGCCAAGTTGACCTACCCCTGGCCGACAGCTTCCAGGTCAATGGGGTATGGGCAGAAGATAATCCCCCAGGGTTGGCCCGAAATATTCCTCCTGTCCATGTAGATTTACTTCCGGGTGCCCGGCCAATCCGTCTTCGCCAATACCCAATTCCCCGAAAGGCTCTGGAAGGGATTCAAGCACATCTGAATCGTCTGTTATCCCATGGAATTATTCGACCTTGCCAGTCTCCATGGAATACACCACTGTTGCCAGTTCAGAAGCCAGGGACTACCGGGCAGTCCAAGACTTACGAGTGGTCAACAAATCCACTATTTCATTACACCCTGTAGTGCCTAATCCATATGTCCTGCTTGGATTGATACCTTCTGGAGCTACCCATTTCACGACACTGGACCTAAAAGATGCCTTCTTTTGTATTCGGGTGGCCCCCGCCAGTCAACTGCTTTTTGCCTTTCAATGGGAAAACCCAGTAACAGGACGGAAGCTTCAGTATACATGGACCCGCCTGCCACAGGGGTTCAAGAACTCCCCCACCATTTTTGGGACTGCCCTAGGACAAGACCTTAAGACTTTTAAATCTGAGCCTTCCAGGCGAGTTTTACTCCAGTATGTAGATGACCTCCTGATTGCAGCAGTGACCCAGGAAGAGTGTTTCAAGGCTACCAGAGAATTGCTGGAGTTACTCTTGGATGCGGGCTATAAGGTCTCACGCTCGAAGGCCCAACTCTGTCAGTCAGAAGTGAAGTATCTGGGCTTCTGCATTTCCCAGGGAAGTCGGAGACTGGATATCAGTAGGAAGCAAGCGGTTGCTGCAATTCCCCAACCCAAGTCCAGAAGGGAAGTTAGGGAATTTCTGGGAGCAGCCGGATTCTGCAGAATTTGGATTCCGAATTTTGCACTGATGGCAAAACCCCTTTACCAGGCCACAAAGGGGGGTGAAAAGGAACCATTTGAATGGGGACCTATTGCTCAACAATCCTTCATCGCCATAAAGAAAGCCCTACTCCAAGCCCCTGCGTTAGGCCTTCCTGATGAGGAGAAACCTTTCTCACTGTATGTCCACGAGCGACAGGGGGTTGCTCTGGGTGTGCTGACCCAGATGATGGGATCCTGGCAGAGGCCTGTTGCATACCTGTCTAAACAGCTGGATGGAGTGGCTAAAGGATGGCCAGCCTGCCTGAGGGCCATTGCAGCAACAGCCTTACTGGTCCAGGAAGCTGACAAGTTGACCTTGGGACAAGAACTGGTTGTCAAAGTCCCCCACGCAGTTCTCACCCTCATGGAGTACAAGGGCAACCACTGGTTTACAAATAGCCGCATGGTTAAGTACCAAGCCAGCTTATGTGAGAATCCACGGATACACCTGGAAACAGTGGCTACATTCAATCCCGCCACTCTTTTGCCAGCATCTGAGGGACCACCGGATCATGACTGTATCCAAACCATGGATGAAGTGTACTCCAATCGACCAGATCTTAAAGATGTTCCTTGGAGGGACCCAGATGTAATTTATTTCACAGATGGAAGCAGTTACGTGGAGAACTCCAAGCGATTGGCAGGCTATGCTGTGGTGACAGAGGACAAGGTGATAGAAGCAAGGGCCCTGCCCCAAGGAACTTCAGCCCAGAAAGCAGAACTTGTGGCCCTCATACGAGCTCTGGAGCTAGCAGCAGGACTGGTGACCAACATTTATACTGATTCCAAGTATGCCTTCACAACTCTACACGCTCATGGAGCTTTGTGTAAGGAAAAGGGACTCATAAATGCCGCAGGCCAACCTGTTAAGTATGGACCTGAAATACTGCAGTTGCTAGAGGCCGTTTGGGCCCCTAAAAAGGTAGCTGTCATTCACTGCTGGGGACACCAAAGGACAGATACTCCAGTGGCCAGAGGGAATTGCCATGCTGATCGGGTGGCCAAGGAAGCTGCTCGAGGACCCCCAGCAGGTACTGTGACCCCCCTGTTCCAAATTTGACTGCAAGAATGGACGCCTATGTACACCCAAACGGAAGAGAAATGGGCTCAAGAAGAAGGGGCAGTAAGGAGACCTGATGGCTGGTTACATCTCCCTGATACCAGAGTTCTGGTGCCACGCCACCTAGCTTGGCCTGTAGTGTCTCAAGCTCATGACTTGTCACACTTAGGGAAAACAGCACTAGCCCGCCTACTCAGTCGAGTAGTGGTCCTGGAAGGATTGGATAGTCTGGTTGCCACTGCCTCTGCCCGATGTACTCTCTGTGCCCAGAATAATGCTCGTCAGGGACCCCGTATTCCACCAGGAGTTCAGTCCAGAGGACTAACACCCTTTGAGTCCCTAGTCATAGACTTCACAGAAATGCCCAGGAGCGGTAGGCTCCGATACCTCTTGGTCATGGTCTGCACTTTCTCTGGGTGGGTGGAAGCATACCCTACAGTCACTGAGAAAGCTACAGAAGTAGCTCGAGCCCTCCTTAGGGATGTCATCCCCAGATATGGACTGCCCCTTGCCATAGGCTCAGATAATGGTCCCGCCTTTGTTGAAGCCACACTTCAGGCCCTGTCCCGCGCATTGCGCATTACCTGGAAATTGCATTGTGCTTACCATCCCCAGAGTTCAGGGCAGGTTGAGCGGGCAAACAGAACCTTGAAAAATAGCCTAGCAAAGATTTGTCAGGAAACCCAACTGAAATGGCCACAGGCACTGCCACTAGCCCTCTTCCGCCTCTGATGTACCCCAACTAAAGGAACGGCCCTCTCTCCCTTTGAAATTGTGTATGGGAAGCCCCCAGCTATTTTGCAGGGAATTAAGGGAGACATAGGGACTTTAGGGTCTGCCCAGGTGCAGGAGCAGGTAGCCCTCTTGGGCCGGATAATTTCTGAGCTTCAGTCTTATGTGAGAGAAATAAACCCTGTCCCCTTCCAGGCTCAGGTACACTCCTTCCTGCCAGGGGATAGAGTTTGGGTGAAAGACTGGAGGCTCCAGCCCTTGGGGCCCCGGTGGAAAGGACCTTTTACTGTTTTGCTTTCTACCCCTACAGCTGTGAGGGTCGCAGGGATAACTCCATGGGTCCATTGGTCTCGAATCAAGTCTGCTGACCAGACTGAGCCCAGCACGGATCAGACGGAGCCTAAACAGTGGAGAGCAGAAAGTGATCCAGCGGAGCCATTGAAGCTGCGCTTGACCCGAACCAAAGAATCTACTAGCTGAAAAGAAGGGTCAACTGCATACCGCAGGAGCTGCTGGAATTCGGCTTCATACTGAGACTCTTTCTTGCCCTGATTCTGGCTTTCCTGGAATTTGAGAGCTTGATCCTTGTCAGTTGAGGTTCTATCCCAACTGGTATATGAGAACATTATATTAGAGTAATCTGTGACTAGCACAGACTGTTGGAATATTATTGCTTGATTAGTTTGCTGTATTTGTTTTAGATTAGGAAGAAAGAAAATGTTAGTAGTTTGGGTGCTTTTGTTGTTTTCTACTCCTTGCCTCCTTGTTCCTAATACCCTAACTCGTTCCAACCTTTGGCTATACTCTGTCCAGGAACTAATTAGCCAGGCAAAGATTACTTCCCCTTGTATTGTGTGTTCCCGATTTTCTCCTTATACCACAGATGTCCCAGCTGTTCCTGTCCCTGTGCCGCTTACAGCCCTTATATCTCCCTACTTTTCGAGTTCGGGTTCTTGGAGCCAGGATTATACTTGGTGGTCCTTTTATAATGCTACTTCCCCCTCTGAATCTTCTCTACGGCCAGTCTTTACGTCTCCCTATCCAGCTTCTGGA
This sequence comes from Microcaecilia unicolor, assembly GCF_901765095.1. Classification (NCBI taxonomy): domain Eukaryota; kingdom Metazoa; phylum Chordata; class Amphibia; order Gymnophiona; family Siphonopidae; genus Microcaecilia; species Microcaecilia unicolor. Next base: position 235,555,626 of record NC_044036.1, read on the forward strand.
GTGTTTTGTTTAACAAGAAACATCTCAACTGTTCTTCCCATTTCCTGTAACTATACCAATGTTCTCCCAGAGAAGGGGGAATCTGTGTGGGTAGTCTCTCCAGGTACTCCTATGTGCCCTATTACCTTACCTGCAGATTATGACCCAAGTGATTATCTGGCTCCTAAGCGTACCACTGAGAGGACTATAGTGTCCCGTCCTATTTTCTACTTTCATAAGTCCCCGGGGTATGAAGAGTTTGGAACAAGTGAGCAGCCTGTCACAATTGGGGATTGGCACCTATGGTGTGCAAAGTCTCCATATCGTCTTCGTTCCCCTTGGGATAGGGGCTCGCATTATGGGCATCCTAAGTACCTTGTCCAGCCTGAGCCAACATTTATTGGGAACTTCCCTCACCCTCTCCTTGGCCATTACTGGCTCTGTGATAATGTCCTCCACATGATTCTTCCCCCCACGTATGATTTTTGTGTATTGGTAACCTTGAATTATTTTCCTAAAGTTATTCCTCTTCTCAGGTCACCATCCCCGCACCGCTCTAAGCGAGAGGCCTTGTCCTTACCCTCCTCTGTTGCCACAGAGGATGAGGCGATTGAATTAGCCCTCCAGTACATCAACTCTACTTATCCTCTGACTAAAAAGAGACTTGTGGCCCTTTCTGCCACCGCCTGGATTCCAATTGGGGGCCCGGTAGCGGGTATCACTGAACTAGGTATGGCTACTCGGCGACTTCAGTCCCTACTCCATGTTTTAGTTCATGAGCTGAACGTGGTAGTCAATGCATTGCAGGATCAAATTAATGAATTAAGTGTAGTTTCTCGGTATAACCGTATGGGCCTTGACTACCTCTTTGCAGCCCAGGGTGGCCTCTGCACAGTGCTCAATTCTTCAGAGTGCTGTACCATTGTCATAAATAGGACGCATGTAGTTAGGCATGCCATGGATAAAGTCCTACAGTTGGCCAGTCTTAATGTGGAGGATTATCGAGGAGGATTAGACCTTACCTCCTGGTGGTGGTCATTGACCTCATGGATACGTCCCTTGTTCATTTCCCTAATAGTCTTAGTTTTAGCAGGATTGTTGTTTTGTTTCTTGGCCTCATGTGCTTCGGCAGTATGCCGTCGGACCTTAATGAGTAGGGTAATGGTGATTCACAAGCCTATTCCTAGAAGTTATGCCCCAGGAGGAGGTATGGAGTTGGGATCACTATAATCCCCAGAGTTTGAGTTGTGAGACTTATCTCTGCATAAGCTGATTTTAGTCTCAAAGGGGGGAATGAGGCAGCTTGGGCAGAGAAATCATATTAATTTTAACTTTGGTTCAGTCCTGTAAAGTGATGGAATGCCATCTGGTTTTAATTGCTCAAAAGTCTAGCTTTTGCTAGACTAGAGGTTAGAAAGGTCAGTGAGAAATGAAACTTTCTTTGTCCCCTTTGAGTGATGGATTGTTCATAATAAATATACCACATCTGGATGCCATTATGAGCAAGGTATACTGGACAGTTTCGCAGGCAGTTTAAAGGATTAGACTGAACGCTGTTTAGAAGGAGATAGTATAGGTTTAAATAATTCTAGATGATTTAGATTTTGTCTTATAAGGAATTCTGATTTCTGCTTATTTTAAAATATGTTTTATTCTGTTTAATTAATAAGTTCTATTTCTATGTAGAATATCTTTTCAATTCAGTGTTACATCTTTGTCTGACTTTTCAAGTGAGATTTGTCTGTAGTTTAAGAGGTCATCATCTGGTTTGAATTATCCACAGTCCTAGCTAGGTGAGAGAGGTCAGGACAAGTCAACTCTCTTCTCCTTGATTGATATAGCTAAGTGTAGGACTGGTCTTCTGAAAGTAATAACAAACCATGTCTGTGTGCCATTAAGCAAGACTGGCCCCTTGGCCCCTTGACCCCTTAATGAATGCCAGAACCCAGTTAGTATGAAGTTAACCGGGAATCTGATTATGAAAAATAATAATAAAATGCAGGAGATAGGTGCCACATTGTCTAGTTTGAGAGGCCCCAGGTCATAGGTCAGTTTAGGAAATATCTCAAACCTATGTAACTGATATTTTTAAGTAAATGTGTAGAGATAATTAGTTCAAGACAGGGTAATCAATCTATTCTTTACCATCTGGTGAGAAAGGGGGGCTAGAAGGGTGTAGGACCCTATATAACTGAGAGCAGAAGCAGCTTACATTAGAAGAAGGAGCTGAGACGAGAGAGACAACAGACAGGAGAAGACAGGAGACACAGAGAGAGCTCAGAAGAAGAGACACAGAAGGACAGGACACAGAGAGACCTAGTGCTGATGTCCTACTTTGTTTGCTGGCAAATAAAGAAGACTTCTCTCTCATTCTGGTGTGTGGTGTTTGACTCCTGAAGTACCACAGATTCTGCTAACAATAGTGGTAATTCCTACAACACATGAAGAATACAGGTTGGGAAAGAATATTTCATGGGCTATGGCCTGTGATCAAATACAGATCGAGCTTATTACTATCTTAAAGGAAATTCTAATCACGTCTAAGTTAGGCCACTGGCCACCATCTCTTGTTCAGATGGCTAGCACCAAATTACCAGAATTTGCTATAGCTCACCTTGATTGGTGGACGGTTAGTGTTCCAATCTGTTCACAACAAGGATGCTCTATCTGTACTTTGGTCCCATGGCCAGGACAACATACAGTTATTTACCCGGTAGTTAATATTGGTGTGCAAATTAATAATGTGATAATGTATCCTCTGGACCATCTCGCATGGGTGCAGCCCCTGGACAATGACTGGACATCATTCAGACCAATGGACCCTAGCCTGTGCCAGTGGACATCCTTTCATTTCCAGTGTGAACCTCATCAGTTTAAAGAGAGTGACAGCTCCTGCTGGAACAATTCATCCTCCTGTACTCTGACTGCTGAACTTTTGTATTCACCCACTGTCTCACATAGAGTGTACTACCTTGGAGCTGGACACTTTTGTTTTAATCTGTTCTTTCCTCAAAATATTTCTTTTTCTATTGCTCCCCAAGTACATGACATCCGCCTCCCTAAGAACACTGTGCTGTACAGTTCGAACTATTTACAGAACAATACTTGGTGCAGTCATACACCCCTGGTGTCCATCACCATTAATGAGACAACATATTCTGCACCTCTGGTTACCAATGACTCTATTGACATTCCAGATTTTATTCCATATGCTATATATCCACTCCCTCTGGGCATGGGAGAAGAGACTTTACACAAAATACTGAACTTTACTGAACTCCATGCCTATATGGACCATTTGAAAACAACCTTCACAGAAGTGAATCATACCATCACTTATGAGAATGGACAAATTAGACAAACTGTTCAAAATTTGGTACAAGACTCCCATGTCTCAGTATGGGAACTATTCTTTGGATATTCACCTACTGCTGATCATGTCTTTAATGTTTTAATTCACCCTATCATTATTTTAACTAGTGTACAAGTATTGCTATGCATTGTTATGATTTTCATGTGTTGTAAACTTAGACATATGTACAACTCTCTGCAAAGTTTAACCTATAAAATACCCTCACCCCTATAAGGCAGCTATGCACACACAAACACACATACACACTACTTTCCTTCCCATCTGATTTTTTTTTTAAACTACTTCCTTCCCAGCATTTACATTTTTAATCTGGCATGGTAATTTGGTTTTCTTTTTTTAACAGTCCCATCATCTACTTTGGAGCCACTCTAGTCTGGCAGGTTAATTTGAGCTTTGTGTACCGGGCATCCTGGTACCAGTAGGCCTTAACTTCCCAAATGCCTGCATCCCTTATGCACTGTCCATTCTGCTCTAAGACGGGTAAGGTGGCATATTAAGGACTGCCCAACCTAAGACACGAGGTTTGGACTCATATTGGGATTTAAACATTTCACTGCTGTGGAGATATGAATGAGCAGGAACAAATATAACTGGAGGTATGAGAACAGAAATAGTCTGTCACTACAGTGACAGATCAGGTACCCAGGTTTGCTTCCATCTTGCCTCCCAAAATAAATAAAGAAAGAAAGAAAGAAAAAAGAGGTGTGGAGATGTCAGGATTGCAGGAGGTCAAAATTATTGCTGGACATACTTATATTAATATGAAATCAGTTTGACAATATTAAACCACCTTCTGACCTCTGATAAACTCTCCCCCCTCTCCTGCAGGAACCATTGAGGATGAAATGGGCCAAATGGTGCTCAGAGAGGCCTGATAGCCCTTTGGTTTCTCAATTACTCTTGATTAACATACCTTTTGTTCCATCTGGGAGCAGGGCTTCAGAGCAACCAAAGCTAGACAGTGTGGCTCCAGGACAACCTGTCAAAGTTGTCACCTTTCCTGACTTCAGAAAGTATCTGGAGTTCTGTAAAGGAAATAACTGGGAAAGAGAAGTTTTTGATCTCTCTCTGCTCCTGTTCCCTCTCAGTTCTTATTAGGTATAAAGCAGAGCTCACTAGGGCTCTCCCGCTCTCTCTGTCTTTCTCTGTGCAGCAGAGGGCACGGGACTCTGCTGGGCTGTCTTTGTTTCTTCTTCTTTCTCTGCACACCTCCATCTTTAGCCACCAGAGCACCTGGCTCTGCTCCCCCCCTTCTCAGACAGCCCTAGTCCAAGGTTTCTTTCTTCCTATGAACAAACACCCTATCCTTTCTTTCTCCCTCCCTCTAAACACACACACCAAGACAGCTTGTACCCTTTTTCCTGTACTAAGTGCTGTGAGCCAATACATATATGCAAATAGAATATACTTTATATATCCAAATCTGTGTGGATTGCGTATTCTTTGGGAACCCACTGCCTCTGTGAAGTGGACCCCGGGACCACCCTAGACAACGATAGCTGGGAACCCACTGCCTCTGTGAAATGGACCCCGGGACCACCCTAGACAACGATAGCTGACACCTGGTATCTCTTTTCAATCCCTACCCTGTGGTCCAGCATCCCTTCCCATCCTCTGCCTTTTAGCAGCGACAATGTCGACGATCAAAGCAGCCTTCCCTCCAGCCAGCCCAAGAAGGTTTTCCTCAGTAGAGCCCTGCCTCAGGGAACAGGAAATTACGCAAGGGGAAAGCTTCTAGGGCTGGCAGGATGGATGGGAGGCTGCTTTGATCTCCATCGCTGCTAAAAGTCAGAGGATTGCAGTGCTGGGGGCGGGCACAGGAAGGTTTCAGAAACCAGATCGTGAGAGGGAAAGGTGAGAAATATCGGAGCGCATGTGGGGGGGGGGGGGGTTGAATACAGGCCAAACAACTAGCGATACCTGAGGCATGGGTGCAGGGGGCCTGAGCAGGGAAAGGGGGGGCCTGGGCCCCCGAGGCCCCACGTAGCTATGCCCCTGATATATATATATATATATACTAGCTCTACCCAGCCATGAGTTGCTGTGGCTCAGTCTGGTTAAATGGAAAAGAAAGAAAAGAGGAAGCGCACGTTTCTAATATGTTTAATTTCACAATGCTTGTGGGTATACGATATTTTTTGTTGTTCCATTGTTTGTGCAGAGATAGAGATTGTCTGGTTTGCCGACTGTAGAACATGCAACATATAATTGTCCATGTGAGAAGCAGTCCGTGTGTAGATGTAAACGGGTGAATTCTAAAGATTGGCCCTGAGCTTTGTTGATGGTGATTGCAAACGCCAATCGAATTGGGAATTGCAATCTGTTAAATTGAAATGGCTTATCTGTTGGAATCATAGGAATGCGAGGAATGAGGACATGTTCACCTTTGAAAGGTCCTGTCAAGATTGTTGCTTGTACGACATTGCTCATTAATTTTTTTTACTGCAAGCCACGTGCGGTTGCAAAGCTTTGGCTGGTTGATATTTCACAACATGATAATTGGCACGCTGATTTTCAATTGCAGTACGTGCGGTGGCATCCCTGGCAGATCGAGTGAATTGAAAAAGTCTGTTGGATAATGAAGCGCTTCATCTGCTTCCAGAACAGTGTTGACGGACTTGTATGTGAGTGGTTCGCTTGGAATGTTAGACTGAATAATATTGTTCAGTTCGTAGACGTCTTTGTTCTTGGCCGCAAGAATAGCTTGTTCACTCAGCGAATCGTGATCCTTATAATTGGTTTGAATATTGGGAAATACTTTTTCAACCAATTGTTCTTTTGAGGTCACTAAATTGCAGAAGTTATGAGGCAATGAAATTCATCCTGAGATCAGATCAACCGGCACCTTTCCGTTCCCAATTTTCAGCAATTGATGTGAGAATATCTGAGCTGATTGATTGTTTTGCAGCTGGACACGCATATTTGTAGTTAAGTTTAACGTCTTTACGTGTTGCCACAAAGTAGAGTATTTTAGGCAGGCATTTATTTCGTCCACTGGTGTCGATCGAGGAACTACAGGTAATGCTTGCCTGAAATCTCCTGCAAGCAATATTAATGTGTTCCCAAATGGTCTGATGTTTGCACACAAATCTTGCAATGATTGATCAAGAGCCTCGAGCGATGTTTTTCGCTGTCCTGTTTCCTCGGCAGGTATTTGAGCCATTCTTTGTCTGTTTTTCTTGTTCGCTGATGCCCGTTCTTCCTCAGTTTGATTTGCAATTGTAGGTATATAAAAACATGCGCATATTCGAATGCAAAATTGTGTCAAAATTTCAAAGCAATCGGTGAAGAACTTTCGGAGATTTAAGCCACTCTCAGCCTGTCGCGTTGAGTCTGTTGAGAACGAAGCAGATGCGAAGCTGCAGAACATGATCGCTGTGCTTGCAACCGTGCATTGTCACGTCTGGCTGCACATCGCTCTGCTGCTTCCTCGGCACGTTTTGTTTTGTTACATTTGTACCCCACGCTTTCCCACTCATGGCAGGCTCAATGCGGCTTACATATTGTATACAGGTACTTATTTGTACCTGGGGCAATGGAGAGTTAAGTGACTTGCCCAGAGTCACAAGGAGCTGCCTGTGCCTGGTGGGAATTGAACTCAGTTCCTCAGTTCCCCAGAACCAAAGTCCACCACCATAACCACTAGGCCAGTCCTCCACTCTGAGCCATTCTTTGTGTGTTTCGCTCGTTCGCTGATGGTCGTTCTTCCTCAGTTTGATTTGCAATTACTCGTCGCACTGCTTTCGCTCCGTGAGTACGACAGCTGTGACATCTATATAATAGTAGGTATATAAAAACATGCGCGTAATTTCAAAGCAATCGGTGAAGAACTTTTGGAGATTTAAGGCACTCTCAGCCTGTCGCGTTGATTCTGTTGAGAATGAAGCAGATCTGAAGCTGCAGAACGCGATCGCCGTGCTCGCAACCGTGCATCATCAAGTCTGGCTGCATGTCGTTCTGCTGCTTCCTCGGCACGTATTTGAGCCATTCTTTGTCTGTTTCGCTCGTTCGGTGATGGCCGTTCTTCCTCAGTTTGATTTGCAATTACTCGTCGCACTGCTTCTGGTCTGCGCTGTGCTCGCAACCGTGCATCATCAAGTCTGGCTGCACGTCGCTCTGCTGCTTCCTCGGCACGTATTTGAGCCATTCTTTGTTTCGCTCGTTCGGTGATGGCCGTTCTTCCTCAGTTTGATTTGCAATTACTCGTCGCACTGCTTCTGGTCCGCGAGTACGACAGCTGTGACATCTATATAATAGTAGGTATATAAAAACATGCGCGTATTCAAATACAACGTTGTGTCCAAATTTGAAAGCAATCGGTGAAGAACTTTTGGAGATTTAAGATTTTGAACAAACGAACATTTACATTTTTATTTATATAGATATACAGTGCACTCCATTTAAGTGTATGTCGGATAAGCGCATGCTCTGTTTAACTGCATGCCGTACTTCTGTCCCGTTTTTGGCGCCATCAATTTCTATGGGGACAAACTTTGGTTTAGCTCACCACTGATAAGTGCAAGATTCGCTTATATGCATGGTTTAAGACCGCTCCTCTGCAGGAAAGACTCTGCATAAAGCGCACGCACAAAATATGGAAGCTGATTGGCGCGTGACAAAGGGGCGGTAAATTTGAAATCTCGTTGGTTAACTGCCACAGGCAGAAGAAGCGAAAAAATGTTGTTAGAGTGTACACTGGAGTCATCGTTGTCGCGCAACTGTAAGACTTAACACTGGCTGAACGAATAGAAGTTCTTAAACAATTAGAAAACAAACAAAGTCAAGCATCTATTGCTAAAGAATATGGTGTCAATCCCAGTCAAATTTCACGTATCTTGAAGCAAAAAGACCAGCTTCTGGAAGACTGGCAAAACAATACAAATCCACATCGGAAACGTAAACAGGCAAGAAAAGCTGAGAATGTAGAAGATGCTCTTCTTCAGTAGTTTTCTCATGTCAGGAGCAGACAGTTTCCTGTGAGTGGTCCACTGCTTATGAAGAAAGGTAATCAGCTAGCTGAAAGTCTTGGACTAACTGAATTCAAAGCCACTATTGGATGGTTGGAAAGATGGAAGGAGAGGAACAACATAAAATTCAAGAAACATCATGGTGAAAAACAAGACGCTGATGACTTTGGTGCTGAAAATTGGGTTGTTTCAGTTCTTCCTACCATCTTGAATTAGTTTGCACCTCGTGACATTTTCAATGCTGACGAAAACAGTCTCTACCGGCGAACAATTCCTGATGGAACACTTGCATTCAAACAAGCCGAAACTACAGAAAGTAAAACGTCGAAGGACCGACTGATGATCCTCCTTTGCTGCAATATGGATGGGAGTGAGAAGTTGGAACCACTCGTCATCGGAAAGAGCAAACAGCCCCATTGCTTCAAGAATGTTAAGCGACTTCCTGTGTCATACGAGGCTAATGCAAAGTCATGGATGACGGGGGAAATTTGGAAGCAGTGGCTAAAGAAGTTAGACACTAGAATGCAGGCACAAAAGCGTCAGATTTTGTTGCTTTGTGATAATTGTGCTGCACACAGTGATGATGTCAGGCTGTCTAACGTCAAGGTGGTCTTCCTGCCACCAAACACTACCTCTCTGATCCAACCTATGGATCAGGGCATAATAGCCAATTTCAAACAACATTATCGGGCTCTTGTGCTACGTCGTCTGATGAGCATTATGGAGGACCAGACTAGTAAGGATAAACGTGCTGTTGATCTGGCTCGTAATCTATCACTGTTGGATTCCCTACATATGCAAAAAGAAGCCTGGAATCATGTTACACAGGCAACCATTGTGAACTGCTACAACCGAGCAAGCTTTGTTAGGAATGTGGAGAGGGACGAAACAGATGCAGCTGTTGCAAATGCCTCAGATGAACAGGCTATTATTGACATCCCAGCCAGTGTTACTAAAGAGAAGTTTCATCACTACGTAGCTGTTGATTACAATCTACAAATAGCTGACATCAGCACTGATGTCAAGATATGTACCTACACACAGGCAACGGCTGATGATGAAACAGATGATGAAATGAGCAGTGAAGCACATGCTGACGAAATTCAACAACCTCCTGTCACTTTTGCAAGAGCGCTGGAGAGTCTCAACACCATGCGGGCCTATCTGGAGGCCACTGGATGTCAGTGCAAAGACAGTTTTTACCGTCTGGCAGACGTAGTCTATGGAACTCACAGACACAAGAGTGTACAGAGGACTATGACTGATTACTTCAAGTAAGCCTAACGTCAGTTAACGGAGACTGTATACTGTACGTATAATAAACAGTACTGTACATATGTTTATCAGATGTCAAGCTTCTTTGGGTCACAACAGTTAAGTGCACACTCCAGTTAACTGCATGTGTTTCTTTGGTCCCAGACCCTTGCACTTAAGCGGATTGCACTGTGTGTATATATATACACACACACACACACATAAACTAGAAGGATATATATATTAGTATGACAAATAATAAGGAAAACTTAGCAGGAAGACTTATTAGTACATGGTAGAACAGTAAGATAACAATATCAATGCAACTAATAATTATTCCTGAGACAAAACTACCAGTGCTAACCTAAGACCATGTGCCAAAAGGTTCTGACTCAATTGGAACTTGGTAGTGCTTTCTGTTTCACCCAGACTGCAGGAAGGATAGCTGACTTCATCCTGTAGACTGCCTGGAAAAAATGTTTTGGCTCCCTCTGTGTGGCAGATCCCTCTTTTCCTTCTCAGACTCCAAGCTGAAGTTTCCCAGCTGGCTCCAGGACAATGCCATGTAGATAGGCTACCTGCCCACTGTGACTTCAGAATGTGTTTGTTGTGGACGGCTATCAGGGATGAAGCTGGAATGCACACAGCTCTTCTCTGGAACTATCTTAATTGAAGCTAAGATGCTACCCAGTACTTGTTTGATGTGAGCCCCTAGGCAACTGCCTATACTGTGAATTCTCTATGACCTGCCAGCTAGACAGCCTCTAGTACAAGCTCTCAGCTACAGTTTGTCCTGCCTGCCCAATCTGGGTCATGAGGTAGCCTGCTGTAAGTTCTTCACTGCTTGAGTCTATACTGCCCCTCCAAAGCTATTACAGTTCTTTAGGTTTCACAGAGACATGTGCAGATAATACTCAGACAGTTAGTATAAGTTAACTTTATTTGTATACTGGAGAATCTCGGCATACAGATGTGGTGTAAATTCAGCTGCCAGGAACCAAGGATTACAGGAACATATAAGAACTGCAAATCCAACAATCCTTCCTGTCCATCTTTGGAGGTCTGCCCAACTGAAGCTTCCTTTGCATAAGAAAGGCAAGCAGTACCAGCAAAGAGATGTTAATGCAATAATTGAGAAGGCAGAGAGTCAGGGAAAATAATAGACAAAGGCACTCAAGGATATACCTCAGCCCTGGCCACCCCAGGCTGGCTATCACCCAATAGGGAAATCCCTGACCATGTAGGGGGGAAACTGCTTTTAGGCTGGGGCTTCTCTCCTTATCAGATTTATTTATTTATTTATTTTTATTTATTTATTGCATTTGTATCCCATATTTTCCCACCTCTTTGCAGGCTCAATGTGGCTTACAATACATGAATGGTGAAAATATTAGAAAATAAACATTTAGTGTTTCAGAAGGATCTTAATCAACATAATAATGATAAAAACATGATAGTATTATTCCAAGCAGATATTGTTAGATAGTCCTGAATATATGTGGAGGAGTTGTGTGTATTCACATTGATTGATCTTTGTGATATGCCCCGTTAAAGAGATGGGTCTTCAGTAGTTTGTGGAAGCTCATTAGTTCGTGGATCGTTTTTAAGTTGCGCAGCAGTGCGTTCCATAACTGTGTACTCAAGTAGGTAAAGTTTGACGTGTGCATTAATTTGTATTTTAGATCTTTGCAATTAGGGAAGTGCAGATTAAGGAATGTACGGGATGATCTTTTGGCATTCCTGATTGGTAGATCTATCAAATCTGACATGTAGGCTGGCGCATCACCGTGAATGATTTTGTGAACTAGGGAGCATATTTTGAACGTGATGCGTTCTTTAAGTGGGAGCCAGTGTAGTTTTTCTCATAGGGGTTTAGCACTTTCATATTTTGTTTTACCGAATATGAATCTGGCTGCAGTGTTTTGGGCTGTCTGAAGTTTCTTGATTATTTTCTCTTTACAACCGGCATAGAGTGCGTTGCAGTAGTCTAGATGACTGAGCACCATTGATTGTACCAAGTTGCAGAAAACAGTCCTTGGGAAGAAAGGCCTTACTCTTTTTAATTTCCACATTGAGTGAAACATCTTCTTGGTTGTGTTTTTCGCGTGGCTTTCGAGTGTTAGGTGTCGATCGATGGTAACTCCGAGAATTTTTAGGGTTTCTGAGATTGGAAGGTTCAGATTTGGTGTGTTGATGGCGGTGAATTTGTTCGTGTTTTGTTAAGAGGTGAGTATTAGGCATTGGATTTTTTCTGCGTTCAGTTTCAGCTGAAATGCATCCGCCCAAGAGTGCTTGATCTGGAGACTTTGGTTGATGTCATTGGAAATTTCCCTTAGATCTTGTTTGAATGGGATGTAGATCGTTACGTCATCTGCGTATATGTATGGGTTGAGGTTTTGGTTTGATAAAAGCTTAGCCAAGGGTATCATCATTAAGTTGAATAGAGACGGCGAGAGGGGAGATCCCTGTGGGACTCCGCATTCTGGTGTCCATGGGGCTGAGGTAGTCGAGTTAGATGTCACTTGGTATGATCGTGTGGTTAGGAATCTCTTAAACCGGTTGAGAATGTTACCTCCAATTCCAAAGTAATCAAGGATATGTAGTAGTATTCCATGGTCAACCATGTCAAAAATGCTTGACATGTCAAATTGTAGAAGTATGTTCTTTCCAGATGTAATCATTTGTTTGAATTTGGTCATGAGTGTAACTAGTACTGTTTCAGTACTGTGGTTAGACCGAAATCCTGACTGAGAGTCGTGGAGTATTGAGAATTTATTTAAATAATTTGTGAGTTGTTTGGTCACCAATCCTTCTATTAGTTTGGTTATTAAGGGAATGGATGCTACTGATCTGTAGTTGGTTAATTCACTGGCACTTTTCTTTGCGTCTTTAGGTATGGGGGGTGAGTAGAATGTTTCCTTTCTCTGGGAAAATTCCATTTTGTAACATATAATTCAAGTGTTTCATTGTATCTGTTATAAATTGTTGAGGAGCAGATGTCATAAGGTTGTTTGGACATATGTCTAGTTTGCAATTAGATTTGGCAAATCTTTTGAGTGTTTGGAAGATGATATTCTCTGATAGTGTCTCAAAGTTGGTCCAGGTTCTGTCTGCTGGGCAGATGTCAGGGTCTGGATCTAGACAGTTAAGGAGTTCCGTGTAGTCGATGGTGCTGACAGGTATCTTGAGTCACAGTTGTACGATTTTCTCGTTGAAGTATCTCGCGAGATTGTCTGCTTCTGGTGCATCTTTGCTATTAGTTGTGACTGGTGTAATATCTAGCAGTTTGTTCACGAGTTGGAAGAGTTTATGCGTGTCTTTGTAGTTTGGACCAATTACAGTTTTGTAGTATAATCTTTTGGTTTGTCTTATGGTATATTTGTATTTTCTTTGGAGTTGTTTCCAGGCATTAAGTGTGGGTTCGTCTTTCTTTTTATTCCATGCACGTTCTAACCTTCTAACTTGTGTTTTAATTTTTTTCAGCTCTTCATTGAACCATGGTGTTGAATTCTTTCTATGTGAGGTTCTGGTTTGGATTGGAGCAATATTGTCTAATATGGCTCTGCATCTGTCATCCCATTCTAAGAGGAATTGGGTTGTATCTGTTTTTATTGTCCATTCGTTATAATAGATCTGTTGCCAGAATATTGCCGGTTCTATTTTTCCTCTCTTGGTGTAGGTTTTTCGTTCTTGTTTATTCGGTGAGTCTTTTGTTCGCCATTGGAGGGAGATGTTAGCTTTATAGTGGTCGGACCACGGTGCAGGTGTCCATTTTGTGTCTGTTAATATAAGGTTTGAGTTGGGATCAAATTTGTGTGTGACAATGTCAAGTGTGTGTCCTTTGATGTGAGTCGGCTGTGTATTAGTCCTGTGAAGATCCCATAATTGTAGGAACTCTTCGCATTCTTGGGTACTTGTTGAGTTGTGATCTTCAAGGTGCAGATTGATATCTCCTATTATGATAAGATTTGAGGTTGAGACACAAGTGTTTGAGATAAAGTCCATGAAGTGTATTTGGGAGTCTAGCCAGTTGCCTGGCAGTCTGTAGAGCAGGACTATGTTAAGGTGTTCCTGCAAGTTAGGGTGATGAATTCTTACCGAGGCGATTTCAAGTTGTGGCAGGACGGATTCGGCTGTGGTTGTGATGGTGAACTCAGATTTGTATATTATGGATATTCCTCCTCCTCTTTTTCCATTTCTTGTCCAGTGGGTAGTTTTGTATCCTGGTGGGCATAAATCTAAGATTATGGGGTCTTTAAGGTCATGAATCCAGGTTTCAGTGATGAATAGGAGGTCAAGATTGTCTGTGGTAATCCAATCTGTTATAATTTCTGTTTTATTTACTACTGATCTGGCGTTTACGTATCCCATTTGGATTGGTCGCTAAGGTTCAGTTTGGGACCTGGTTGTGTTAATTTTTATTATTTGCCTGTTTTCTTGGTATTTAGTTCTATTGTGTCCTTTCTTCCCTTTCTGTTGGTTATTTCCGAATGTATTTGCTTTTCCTTTTAATTGGTTATTGTTCTTTTGGACTGGTGTGTTGTAGTTGGGTTGTCTCTACGGGTTATGTGCTGTGGGTAGATTGTTGTTTATATTGGGATTGGAAGGAATGTGAGGAATCTGGTTTTTACTCTGACTTAGCTCAGAATTCAATTCAGGTTTTAACAAAATGTATGCAGTTTACTATTATACTAATGTTAGCTAAAATTAATATAATATACAGGAATACAATGTAAAGCTTAGGCAACTGCCTGAGCACCAGCTAAACTAGGTTACTAGACTAATAACATTACAAACTAGGATACATGTGTATATCTAATATATGCAGGTCAAAAACAGGTAATTTGGTATTACTTAGGTGAATACCTAACTTCTGTATAGTTTGATTGTTACAGTTCCCATCATGGTTCTTACTCAGTATGGTACATATTCTTAGTTCGGTTCCTTTAGAGCACCAAGGGCTTTAGCCCCTCATTAATACTCAGAGGGACTACATGTTGGCTAGTGAAATAATACCTATTAGAGAAGGGTATCTGTCTAACAGGCTAAATGCCTATGTAGCTCTTGAGTCTCCAACTCAGTGGCGTAGCCAGACCTAACATTTTGGATTGGCCCAGAGCTAATATGGGTGGGCACTGTGTATATAGGTATAAGTAGTGTTTCTTGCTACAAAATAATGCATTAGAATGCACTTGATGATGGATTAATAAGTAGTATGCCCAACATCTGCCCTGCATCAACATATGGAAAAAACAATATTTTAAAATATGGTTACATTATCCCACATCTTAAACTTGACTAGGCGTAAGTCTACTATAATGGCAAACATCTCAACACACATGACAGGATCCTACAGTACAATTACAGCAATGATATTATCCTTCAAACTTTGATTGTCTACCCCTCCATCCAGCCCCTTAGCCTGGTATCAGCCCTTCTCTACCCTACCCCCCCCCCCCCCACCCATAGCCCATCAGCCCTTCCCTTCCCCATCATCCATCCCATTGCTATGCATCAGCCCCACCATAACCCCCACCCCTCCCGGTAGTCTGGCATCAGTCCTGTCCTATCCCCTACCCATCCCCCATAGTCTGGCACCCCCCCCCCCCCAACCCTGAAGCACACCAGCATTAAATATAAAACTTTTTGTTTTTTAATGTCCCGGGCACCGCAGAGGCCACCCCCATCCAGGAACCTGCCTACATTAAATATAAAGGTTTTTTTTTTTTTTATTTTAAACCTGGGCACTGCAGAGACCACCCCACCCCAAAACCCACCAACATAAAATTTTAAAAAAAGGTTTGTTTGTTTTTTCAACCTGTGCAATGAGCCTACCCCAACATTATTGGTGGGTTTCTGGGTGGGGGTGGGCTCTTCACTGGCTAGGGAAAAAAGATTAAATATACCTTTTTTCCCCTAGGCAGTGAAGAGCCCATCCCCACCCAGAAGCCCACCACCAACATTACACTGACAAAAAAAACATTCAGACAAAAACTGAAATGGAGACCCCCCCTTCCCTCCACCCAAGAAAGCCAGTCTCTACAAGCAGGTACTCTGCAAAATACAAAAATAAAAAATAAAATAAATAAAATTTACATTTTTTTTAAAAAGGTACATTTCACAAAGCAGGCATATCTCAATCTTTAAAAAATATTAAATAAAAATAATTTTTTTCTTTTCTATCTTTGTTGTCTGAGCACTTTATTTTTCTGATTGGGCTAGTCCCACTCTCTTCCACTTTCCATGTGTCAGTCTTCTAAATTATTTTCCAGGTTGGCTTTTCCATGTCTTGTCTCTCCTCTTGTCGTCATCCTTTTCCATTCAATCACCAAGTCCCACTCATCTTCTGCTCTGTTCCCCTTCCCCCCCCCCTAGTCACATCCATCTTCTGCTCCTTCTCCCTCCCTCCACCCACACCCTCTAGTCTCATCCATCTTCTGCTCCCTCTCTCTCCCTCACACCCCCTAGTCCCATTCATCTTCTGCTCCCTCTCCCTCCCCCAAGTCCCACTCATCTTCTCTGTTCCCCTTCTCCCACACCCCTAGTTGCATCCATCTTCTGTTTCCTCCCACCCCCTCTAGTCCCATCCATCTTCTGCTCCCTCTCCCTTCTCTCACCTCCCCTAGTACCATTCATCTTCTGCTTCCTCTCCCTCCCCTCACATCCCCTAGTCCCATCCATCTTGAGCTCCTTCTCCATCTCTCTCTCTCTCTCTCTTACTCTCCCCAGGCTCCCCCCCCCCCCCCCGGTGGTCTCATTTTGCTTTTACCCTTCGCCAGCTGGTCTCGCTCCTGTCTCTCTCTTGCTTTCCTTCTAGCACCCCCCCCCCCCCGCCGCCACCACCACAGCACTGGAGTCTTCCAGTTCTTTCTCTCTTTCCAGCCCCGTGGCGCCTGGTATGGCCCCCCCGGTCTTCCAATCCCTTGAGTCGCCAGCAGCTTCAGCGAGAAAGCAGTACACACACTGCTTTAGACCTACCCCGGAAGCCTTTCTCTCTCCTATAGTTTCCCTCGTATGCGGGAACAGGAAGTCTAAAGCAGCATGTGTACTGTTTTCTCGTTGAGGCTGCCAGCGGCTCGGGGATTGGAGGATTCGGGGGGGAGCAATACCAGGTGCTGCGATGCTAGAAGGAGAGAAAGATAGATGCTGCTGTAGTTCGTTTGTGGGGGGGGGGGGGGGGGTAATTGCCCATGCATTCTCGAGAGCTGCTCTTTTTCCTGTTGGCTGCCTAAAGCACATGGCATAAGCTGCCATGGCAGAACTCAAAGGCTGTGCACTGATTGGCTGGAGGAGTAGAGAAAACTGGGTGGGCCTGAGTTGTGATTGGGTGGGCCTGGGCCCACCCGTAGCTGCGCCCCTGCTCCAACTGCCTCCCATGTAGACCATCTCCATGTGTGTATGATATAGGAGGGCATCATATCATAAGTAGAATAGTTCTCTGATTAGATGAGCTGGGTATACAAAGACTTGCTTGTGTAAGGTGTGCACATGGACAGTGGATGGCAAAGCTTTGGTCCACTAGGATCCAGAGGAGCCAAATTTTCAAAATGATTGGGGGTGCTGAACATTTTTTTTTTTTTTACAAGTGGTGCATTCCCCCCCCCCCCCTCCCCCCCGGTACCTTAACATTCTGTCTGCTGCAGTCAAAGGCTGCCTGCAACCTGCACCAGGATTTCTTCCCTGAACAGTCCCGCCCCTCAGTCCCCCTGTACTGTG
The DNA here is from genome assembly GCF_901765095.1 of Microcaecilia unicolor. NCBI lineage: Eukaryota > Metazoa > Chordata > Amphibia > Gymnophiona > Siphonopidae > Microcaecilia > Microcaecilia unicolor. The sequence goes on from NC_044036.1 coordinate 235,572,915, forward strand.
CAAATATAAGGAGATGCAAATTTCAAAAACTGACACATTTCAATCACTATACTATAGGTTAACAAATACAAATAAAACAAAAAATGGAAAATAGGATAATATCATTTTATTGGACTAAATACATTTTTCAATTAGCTTTCAGAGGCCAAAACCTCTTTCCTCAGGTCAGGACAGCATACTGCTGTTACGATATTCTGTTCTGACATGGGAAAGGAGGGTTTGGTCTCCAAACATTAGTCAAAAATGTATTAAAATTAGTCCAATAAAGATATTACCTTATTTCCATTTTCTGTGTTTATTTACATAGCTACCAAACTACTTTATCCTAAACTAAAAATAAAATTCATTTTTTCCTACCTTTGTTGTCTGGCCGTTTACTGTTTCTAATTGTGTTGGTCTCGGTCTCTTGTTTCTTCTTTCCTGATCTTAACTCTCCCCCCTTTCCATCCAGCATCTACCCCCTCTCTCTCCCCTTTCCATCCAGCATCTGCCCCTCTCTTCCCCCTTTCCATCCAGCATCTATTTTCTCCATCCATGTGTAGATTTTCTCCTCTTTTCCCTTTCCCTCATCTCAGTCAGTATGCATCTCCTTCCTCTTTCTTTCTTCCCCTCCATCCTTATGAATATCCTCCCTCTCTCTTCCCTGTCCTCCATCCATGTTCAGCATTTTTCCTCTACCCCCTCCATCCATGTCCAGCATTTCTCTCCGCCCCTCCATCCATGTTCATCTCACTTCCTCTCTCTTCCCTCCCCTCCGTCCATGTCCAGCATTTCTCCTCTCTCCTCTATGTGCATCTACTTCCTCTGTTTTTCCTCCACTCCATGTCCAGCCCAGCATTTCTCCTTTCTCCCCTGCCCTTCATCCATGCGTATCTTCCCTCCATCCATGTGCATCTCCTTCTTCCCTCTCCTCCATACATGTCCAGCATTTCTCCTGCCCTCCCCTGCATCCATGTCCAGCAACACTCCTCTCCCTGCCCTCCCCTCCATGTCCAGCGATTTTTTCTCTCTCACCCCTGCTCTCCCATCTATGTCCAGAGATTTCTTCTCTCTCCCCTGTCCTCCCCTCCATCGATCCATGTCCAGCAAGTCTCCTTTCTCCCCTGCCCTCTCCTCCATTCATATCTAGAAAATTTCCTCTCTCCCCTGCCCTCTCCTCCATTCATATCCAGCAATTCTCCTCACTCCCTGTCATGTTCGTGACTTTTTTTTCCCTTGGGCTGTGCTTCTCACACCCTCTGGTGGCCAGAACTGGTGGCTGCCATAGACTTTCCAAACTCTTTTCATTCTGGTCCAGATATTTTAGCCTTCCAGTCTTGTGTGGAAGTTTGGCAGCTAGCCTCACCCATAGGTGCCTTGTGATTGCTGCAGCTGAGCTCAGCTGTGATGAGCTTATTAGCCACCTGAGAACTTTCTGCCTTTGCAACATTTTGCTTTAGGTCCAGGTTAGTGCTGGTGCAGTATGCACTTTTGACTTATGTGTTTAGCTTCCCTGCTTTTTCCTTGTGGCTCCCCTGCTTTCCCTTTTGGTGCTGTTAGAAGCACTTCTGTTTTGCTGTTAGAAGCACTTCTGTTAATGGAGTGCTTAGGAGCACCCCTGTTAGTTTAGTGCTTAGGCATACTTCTGTTAGTGTAGTGCTTAGGAGCACTTCTGCTGGTTTAGTGCTTAGGAGCACTCCTGTTGGTTTAGTACTTAGGAGCACCTATGTGTTTAGCTTTCCTACTTTCTCCTTGTGGCTCACCTGCTCCCCCTTGGTTAGTTTAGTGCTGTGGAGCACTACTGTAGTTTAGTGCTTAGGAGCACTTCTGTTAGTGTAGTGCTGTGTAGCACTGCTGTAGTTTAGTGCTTAGGAGCACTTCTGTTAGTGTAGTGCTTAGGAGCTCTTTAGTTAGTTTGGTGCTTAGAAGTACCTCTGCTAGTTTAGTGCTGTGGAGCATTTCTGTGGTTAGGTGCTTAGGAGCACTTCAGTCTGGTTACGCTATAGGAACACTTCTGAATTGATTGGTTTCCCTGCTTTCCCCTGGGGGCTTCCCTGCCTTTCCTTTTGGTGCTTGGGAGCACTTCCGTCTTGTCTTGACCCTGTGTTCCTGGTTTGTGCAAGCTTGCGTGGTATTCCAGGGTCTGAGGTGGTCCCTCAGCCCTAGTCCCATTCCTGGTCCTGGTACTGTCAAGCTTGTTCTAGTATCCCAGCCCTTGTGTTATCCTGCATCTGGTAAGTCCTGCCGGCTGCTTGAACCCAGGGGCTCAAGTCCTGGGGGACAGTGGCTAAGTGCAGGTGAAGCAGTGCGGACCAGTTCGGTGTACTTCAGTCCAGTGTGTTCTGGTCCAGTGTGTTCCAGTCCGGTGTGTTCTAGTCCAGTGCGGACCAGTCTGGTGTCCTCCAGTCCAGGGGGTTCCAGTCCATGTGTTTTGGCTCACTTGGCAGTGCCTGCAGTCCTTGCCTGTGCCAGTGTGCTAACCCAGTGTTGGTTGGTGGGTTTTGCCTGCTGCTGTTGCTCCTCATCAGCAGCCCAAGGGCTCATGTTTGCTCCACAGCCCATCCCTGCGGGCTCTGAACCTGAGAACCTGACACTCCCCTCCCCTCCCATCCATGTCCAGCAAATTCTCCTTCTCCCCTGCCCTTCCATCCATCCATCCATGTCCAGCAAGTCTCCTCTCTCCCCTGCCCTTCCCTCCATCCATGTCCAGCAACTCTCCTCTCCCTGCCCTTTCCTCCAACCATATCCAGCAATTCTCCTCTCTCCCCTGCCCTCCCTTCCAGGTCCAGTGATTTCTTCTCTCTCACTCCTGCTCTCCCATCCATGTCCAGCAAATTCTTCTCTCTCCCCTGTCCTCCCCTCCATTGATCCATGTCCAGCAAGTCTCCTCTCTCCCCTGCCCTCTCCTCCTTTCATATCTAGAAAATTTCCTGTCTCCTCTGCCCTCTCCTCCATTCATATCCAGCAATTTTCCTCTCTCCCCTACCCTACCCTCCCATCCATGTCCAGCAAATTTTCCTCTCTCCCCTGCCCTCCCATCCATCCATTTCCAGCAAGTCTCCTCTCTCCCCTGCACTACCCATATCCAGTGATTTCTCCTCTCTCCCCTGCCCTCCCCTCCCTCCATCCATGTCCAACAAGTCTCATCTCTCCCCTGCCCTCTCTTCCATGTCCAGCAATTTCTCCTCTCTCCTCTCCCCTCTATGTCCAGCGATTTCTCCTCTCTCCCTGCCCTTCCTTCCCATCCCCTCCATGTCCAGTAACTCACCCCAAACATCACCTGCCCCTTTTCAGCCCCCCACCTCGTTCCAGTTCCAACCCCAGCCCAACCTCTTTTCCCACAACAGTCCTCTGTCCTCGCCTTCCTGCCGCCCAGAATTTAAAACTCATTTTACCTCAGGTTGCGGCGGGACCAGAGCTGAGAGAGAAGGGAAGGCTGAAGGCGAGCCTGCTCGCCTTTCACTGCTGTCATGACCTGAGGTAAAATGAGTTTTAAATTCTGGGCAGCAGGAAAGCGAGGACAGAGGACTGTTGAGAGAGAAGAGGGTGGGCAGGTCGGGCTGGGGTTGGAACCGGAACTTCCAACGACTCATTCTGGTCGGGTGATGGCAGGTTAGAAAATATTGGGGGTGCTCGAGCACCCACGGAGTAGGCACCTATGCTAGGATCACTAAGCTCACCAGATGGTGATTGTCATTAGCTTGGCAGAGGAATACCTGGGAAGCTTGCCAGGTGCCCTTGGCCTGGATTGGCCGCTGTCATGGACAGGATGCTGGGCTCGATGGACCCTTGGTCTTTTCCCAGTGTGGCATTACTTATGTACTTACGATGATATAATGAGGCCTTTGGTTAATGGTACTCCTTATCAGAGCTGGTACTGCTGGTGCCTTACAAGATGGTCAGCAAAATTACCACATACCAGTGTCAATGTAAATCACACTCTGTAGGTTTCACACCAAAAAGAAAAATACAGATGTTCCTTGGAATGTCAGTGTCCAGTGCTGCAGGAAGTCTAGTAAAAGCCATGACAGTATTGTGCTAAAAAGATGGTTCCTGGCCTAGTCGGAGTTTGGTTCATAGGCTTCAGTTAGGCCATTCAAGCCTTATACATACAAACAGGTATAGGCAATATATCCCACTACAAGCACCTAACCACCCAAGTGATGATTCCACCCCTAGAATGCCCCCTAAATAGCTGGTTTTGCATTGGGTGCTAGCTGGACATTTTCAGCAACACTATCCAGTTAAGTGCCACTGAATATGACCGGTTGACCCTGAACAAGCAAATTAACTGGCCAGGATCCATTGCTGACTGGTTCAGCCGCTTTGAATATCGACCACCTAGTTACAAATAACATGGGTTAACAGTAAAATAACTCATCTTAACCAGTGTTCCCTCTAAGCTGCACAATTTCATGGCCACATACCTTTTTTCAAGCTGCCACTCTAAGAAGCAGCAGCATATTCCCCCATCCCCCTGCCGCCACTACTACCGCTGCTGCTGCTGCTGCTGCTGCTTCTCCAAACCAGCAGCAGCAAGAATGTATAATTCATTAATGGAGTCACAGCTTCTATATGCACAGCTGCTGGTCCTCCCCCCTCCAACATCCATGCATATAGAGGCTGCAGTCCCATGAGTGAATTGTTCTACCTTGCCACTGTTTTTGCTGGTTTGAAGAAGCAGCACCAACATATGGGGGAGAGGAGAGGAGGGAAATACTGAAGGTGGAGAGAGAAAGGGGAGACATTGATTGAAAAAGAGAGAGGTTCAGAAGCTGTAAAGAAGAGGGGAGAGACAGACAGGAGGGAGATGGTGATAGAAGGGGAAGAGGGGGAGATGCTGGAAGGAAGGGGAAGAGAAATAGGGCAGATGATGAAAAAGGGCAGAAGACAGATGCTGGATGGAGGGGGAAATAAAGAGTTCAGTTTAATTTGCTGGGTGGAAGGGACAGGAAAGAAAAAGGGCAGAAGACACATGCTAGATGGAAGGGGAGGGGAAAAAGGGCAGATGCTGGATGTAAGAGAGGGAAAGAAAGAGGATAGAGTTAGCAAAAGATTGGTGATTAAAAAGAAGTTATAGGACAGCTGGGGCAAGGGAACAAGATGGAAAGTAGAAGAGTAGCCTAATGGTTAGTGCAGTGGGCTGAGATCCTGGGAAGTTGGGTTCAATTCCTACTGCATCTCCTTGTGCCCCTGGGCAAGTCACTTAATTCTTCATTGCCCCAGCTAGAAAACAGCCCAGTAAAGAAAATTACTGCACAGAATATGTTAAACTGCTTTGGTTGTACCACAGGAAGTTGCAGCTAGACACAGTAAAAAAGAGGGAAATGAAGACTTGATAGTAAGAATGAATTAAATCCGAACCGGGAAGAAGAAAAATACCTTGAATAAAGCTAAAAGGAAAATAAGGAGAGAAAAATGACAAATGGTCAGGAAGTACTGGCATGAGAGCTAAAAGAAGATGAAGGAAAGCAGAAAAAAGAGGCTAGGACCCTAGAGCACCAATAAACCTGTTACTGGAAAACTGGAACAAGCTGGACTGTTACACATTCCTACACAAAAACTACATGCTAGCATAATCCGTCACCTCAGTCACATATGCAGAACTCAGACAGACCCTCATGAGATACAAAATAGGGAACCACAAAAAACATGCCCACAAAAACTGAACTATAGATCTCTTTAAGAAAGCCAGACTCCGTAATCAGCGCAAATACTGGTAAAGAAACAGAAATGTATTTTCTCCTGTACGCTGCAAAATACAACAATAGAAAAAATATACATTTCACAAAGCAGGCACATCTTAGTCCTTAAAAAGCATTAAATAAAAATAATGTTTTCTTTTCTACCTTTGTTGTCTGAGCATTCTATTTTGGGATGGTCCCAGTCTCTTTTCCACTTTCCATGTGTCAGTCTTCTCCTAAATTCTTTTCCAGGTTGGCTTTTCCATTTCTTGGCTCTTCTCTTGTCTTCTTCCTGTCCTTCTCTGCATACATCTGGCACTGATCTTTCATTTTACGTTCCCCCCCCACCCCACAGTTTTCGCTCACTCTTTAGTCCTTAGTATTCATCCATATACTGGCTTTGACCATCTCCCTCTCATTCTCTCTCCAGCACTCCCGTTCCCCCCTCTGTCTCTCCCTTACCCAGGGGCGTAGCCAGACCTTGCCAGGAGGGGGGGCCAGAGCCCGAGGTGGGGGGGCACTGTTAAGCCGCCTCCCCCCTCCGGCGACCCCCCTTCCCCCGCTCGATCGCACTGACACTCTTAAACCCCCCTCCCGCTACTAACCCTCCCCCGCCGTCGCCGCCTGCCCCATAAAGTACCTTGTTTGCTGGTGGGGATGCCCAAACCCCGCCAGCCTAGAGTGTTCTTCAGCGCCGGAGTTAGTAGACTCCGGCGCCTTCATTCAAAGAAGTTCGTCTGAAAGATCAGCTGATTTTGACGCATTTACGTCCTGCACAGGGCTACATGCACGGTGCAGGACGTAAGGCATCAAAACCAGCTGATCCTTCAGACAAACTTCCTTGAATGAAGGCGCCGAAGTCTACTAACTCCGGCGCTGAAGAACACTCTTGGCTGGCGGGGTTTGGGGATCCCCGCCAGCAAACAAGGTAAATCATGCGGTGGCGGGGCGGGCGGTGATGGCAGGGGAGGGTTGGTGGCAGGAGGGGAGGTCGTCGGCAGGGGGCCAGGGGCGAATCTGTGGGGGCCCAGGCCCCCTCAGGCCCCACGTAGCTACGCCACTGCCCTTACCCAGTTTCCTAAATTCTCCCATCTTTCACCCACTTAATTAGTCCCCCATTCCCATACTCTGTACTCACCCTCTTTGCCCTCATCTACCCTCCACTGCATCTCATCATCCTATCGGTCCCAGCTCCATCCATGTCTCTCCTTCCTTTCCTTGCCTCCAAGACCACTCTTCTGTTTGTTACCCTATACCCCATGCCCAATAGCTTCTCTTTCACCATCTTTTTAATCCCTCTCCACCCTAACTCAACCCCTTCAGAGACTCATCCCCTTCTCCTATACCCCTCACCAGTACCCCAAACCCTTTTCAATGCCTGTTATCCTCTCTCCAGTCTTCCATGTCATTCACATTATGTCTCAACCTTTCCCCACATCATCCCCTTTTCTTGCTCTTCTTCTCATATCCCTCATTTCACATCCTGCTTCTTCCCCTCTCCCACCCTCCCTGTCCCATCCATCTCCTGTTCCTTCACTCTGCTCACCACCCCTCCCAGTCCCATCCATCTCTTGCTCCTTCCCTCTGCCCCACCTCTCCATCCATCTTCTGCTCCTTCCTTCTGTCCCACCTCTCCCAGTCTGGATTGACACACCACCACCTCCCCCACCCCCGCAAGGTCCAGGATTGTGCAAGCACATACACACTCCGAGGACCAGGATCATTATCCCCTCCCCCTCCTCTGGCACGGCAGTCTTCAATTTGTCTGGGCTGCTGGCAGCATTAGCAATGTATATACACTGCCTTTGTTCTACCCTGGAAGCCTTCTCCTCAACTTCCTGTTCCCGCATGGGTGGGACCAAGGGACACTGCAGAGAGAAGGCTTCTGGGGCAGTGCGAAGGCCGAACAGCGAATTTATGTGGCTATATCTAGCATTACCCAGTCTCCAAGACCCTGATGCAGAAGCGAAACGCTGGCCACCATCGGCTTGAGGCTAGAGGGTACAGAACGCTGCAAGCGAGAGCAGAGGAGCCGCTGTACATAGATTTAATGTGTGCATATTAGCACAGCATGCATTGATGGGCTCTTGAATGAAGATAAGTGCCTTTTTTTGATCATTTGATGCTCACCGGATGGTGGTAAGGTCTGTTTTGAGCCTGTTGATTTATTTTTATAGAGAGACTGCAGAATTGACATAGTGGAACCATTTTTGTGTAGACAGTACTCTCTTATTGAAGGTTTTTCTAGAGAGACTGCAAAATTGATGTAGTAGAACCATTTTTTTGTGTAGGCAGTACTCCCTTATTGAAGGTTTTTACAGCCAGTGAAGAAGAGAGGATCAATTAGATCCGATTAAGCTCTATAGATACAAGATATCCGTGAGCTCTTTGAGGCCGTTTTCCTTCTGTGGAGATTCCAGCAGGAGGTATCTCAGATTCTGCCATCACTTACACCACTGAATGGACAATTAATGTGACTTATTCAAGACCTCAAGGAGTGGCTCTGGGATCTGAACCCCGGCTTCCCTGGTTCTCAGTTTGCTGCTCTATTAGGTGCAGAAAATACATATTCCCAACATGTTTGGTAACTCAACAGTAAACTAAAGGCTAACAGAGCTGAAGTCTGATGCCCATTTGGCAAGTTACCAAAAAGATATTGTTAGGTAAATCATTTTATGGTTGCCAGTAACCTCAACATTTCTGTTACAGTGCTGTTGAACATTTCTGTTCAGATGGCCAACAGGAAGATGCTGGATTGAGGAGTTAGGTCTGACTGGGAGCTAAAGATTAAAGTACCTGCATATATTTCCAGAATACTGCAAATACTATTCTGCTTAATATATTGTGTTACTTTGGCATGCATTATTTTGATTTTTTGGTACATTTATTTATTACAAAACTTACATTCCGCTTAATCCATAGTTCTTAGCGAATCACAAAGTTACACTCATTCTAAAGAACAAAACAAGCTTATAATATAACATAACACCATTACAAATAAAATCATTCAAGTTTTTAAAACAGGCACAGGATCCTTACTCTTTCTGCCAGCTGTATGCTTGCTTAAACAACAATGTTTTAAGCACAACCATCTGATCCCCTCTGTCCTTTATTGTTTCCCTCCAAATTATCATTATGCCTCTTCCATTGTTGTATACCTGTTATATACATAATTCGATTTTATGATCTTTACCAGTATTGTAGTTATATTTATCTTGTTACATTTGTATCCTGTGCTTTCCCACTCATGGCAGGCTCAATGCGGCTTACATGGGGCAATGGAGGGTTAAGTGACTTGCCCAGAGTCACAAGGAGCTGCCTATGCCTGAGGTGGGAATTGAACTCAGTTCCTCAGGACCAAAGTCCACCACCCTAACCACTAGGCCACTCCTCCACTCCATATCTTATGGTTCTTCTTATGGAATGGCAATTACTTTGTACTTTGTAATGCATTTGGATGGATGTCACACTTAAAACTAATAAAAAATAATTAAACATTGTTCCCTTTTAAATTCTTTGAAATCTGTAATATTCCTAAGTCTTAAAGGTAGCCTATTCCAGTGAACTGGACCAGCAATGTAAAAAATCTTTTATGTCTATATTCATCACTAGTGTGTATACAGTGTACATAATACCATCAGTACTAGATATAATGGGGGAGGCAGCTGGTAGACATCCTTGCTTTATTCACAAATGCCTTTACTGTCCCTTTTTTTTTTTAAGAGTGGTGCTCATATAGGGGGAGCAATGTTCACTAAGTTGCACAAAACTTCCAGTTGCCAAGTCAAATTCAGAGTAGCTATAAACATATAGTTAAATTACAGGTAAACAAGTAGGGAAAACATGTAGAGCATGACTCATAGAATTCTTTCCAACCTTCCTGCTAGTATTTATGTATGTATTTATTTATTTATTACATTTGTACCCCGCCCTTTCCCACACTCAGCAGGTTCAATGCAGCTTACATAGTAAAAAAAAAAGCATTACAAAGTCCTGTAAAAAGAATATTACAAACTGTAATAAACATAGTAACAATAAGGCTTTAAGAATATATGAAATTGGAATATGGGTGTGTGTGTAAGCATGTGCAAGTGTGCACATCTGTGTTTGTATCTATAAAAAGTACTCACAGGGTAATGAAACAGAAAACTTTTGCTCACAAAAGTTTTTTTTTTGCTTATGTCAATTTAGGAGGAACATTGATCTTAATGGTAGCCTCTTTATTGTTTCTGTAAACATGTTGGACACCAGCCTTTACCCATCTATTCCTTCCCAGAGGAGTCATTGGTGGAATTGATAAACTTTCAGCTACAATGATTTTCTTCAGGTTTCATCATGGTTTTGCTTGGATATAAAGTTTTTCATGGGGGGAAAAAACAACTGCACCAAAAGTATGAGTTATAGTAGCAATAAAATGTTTTATGAAAATAAAAAAACTCATTCCTTTCACTCTCTTCATATGTGTGTATACTACTACTACTACTACTAATAGCATTTATATAGTGCTACCAGACACATGCAGCACTGAACATTTGACATAGAGAGACAGTCCCTGCTCAAAGAGCTTACAATCTAGGTAAAACAGACAGACAAGACATTACGGGCAAGGGAATTACAGGGTAAAGAAGAATAGGGGAGGAGGAGGGCAAAAGAGTAGCGGCTAGGAGCCAAAGGCAGCAGTGAAAAGGTGAGCCTTCAGCTTAGATTTAAAAACAGGTAGAGATGGAGCTAGATGTATGGGCTCAGGAAAACGGTTCCAGGCATAAGGTGCAGCAAGATAGAAGGAACGAAGTCTGGAGTTAGTGGTGGAGGAGAAGGGGGACGACAAGAGAGACTTGCTCAGAGAGCGGAGTTCACGGGGAGGAATGTAGGGAGAGATGAGAGAGGAGAGGTAACGAGGGGTCATAGAGTGGATGCATTTAAAGGTCAGTAAGAGAAGTTTGAACTGTATACGGAAGCGGACAGGAAGCCAGTGAAGAGACTTGAGAAGTGGGCTAGTGTGGGCATAGCGATTCTGGCGGAAAATAAGACGAGCTGCAGAATTCTGGACAGATTGGAGAGGAGAAAGATGATTGAGCGGAAGACCAGTGAGAAGTAAATTGCAATAGTCCAAGCGAGAAGTAACAAGGGTGTGAATAAGGGTTTTGGTGGCATGTTCAGAAAGGAAGGGGCGAATTTTGCTAATGTTGAAGATAAACAAGCGACAGGTTTTGGCGATTTGTTGAATATGAGCAGAGAAGGAGAGAGAAGAGTCGAAGATGACTCCAAGGTTATGAGACGAGGAGACAGGAAGGATATGAGAGCCATTAAGAGATAGAGAATGGGGGAAGAGGGGAGGAGGGTTTAGGGGGAAAAATGAGAAGTTCAGTTTTAGCCATGTTTAATTTGAGATGGCGTTGAGATATCCAGGCAGCAATGTCAGACAAGCAGGCAGAGATTTTGTCTTGGATTAAGGTTGAGATTTCAGGGGTGGAGATGTAGATCTGAGAGTCATCAGCGTAAAGATGATAATGAAAACCATGGGATGAGATCAGGGCACCAAGGGAAGAGGTATAGATGGAGAAAAGGAGTGGTCCAAGGACAGAACCCTGAGGCACATCTACTGAAAGTGGGAAGGAAGTTGAAGAGGATCCACCAGAGTGAACACTGAAAGTACGGAGTGAGAGGTAGGAAGAGAACCAGGAAAGAACAGGGCCCTGGAATCCAAGCGAGGACAGCGTATCAAGGAGTAATGTGTGGTCAACGGTGTTGAAAGCAGCAGAAAGGTCAAGAAGGATGAGGATGGAATAGAGCCCTCTGGATTTAGCCAGAAGCAGATCATTAGAGACTTTAGTAAGTGCAGTTTCAGTAGAGTGAAGAGGGCAAAATCCAGATTGAAGTGGGTCAAGAATAGGTTAAAGAAGCGAGAAAGTCAAGACAACGGCGGTGAATGGCGCGTTCAAGTAATTTGGAGAGGAAAGGGAGATGGGGCGATAGTTGGAGGGACAGGTAGGGTCAAGTGAGGGTTTTTTATGGAGTGGAGTGACAATAGCATGTTTGAAGGTCGTAGGAACAGTTGCAGTGGAGAGTGAAAGATTAAGGATGTGACAGATGACAGGGATGATAGTAGGAGCAATAGTGTTAAGTAGGTAAGTGGGGATGGGATCAGAGGAACAGGTAGTACATTTAGAGGAAGAAAGAAGAAGGGCAGTTTCTTCAGTAGAAACTTCTGAGAAGAAGGAGAAAGAAGGAGAGGAAGGAGAGTAGGGGGTGTGGATTAAGGGAGAAAGAGATGGGGAGGGTTTGGATGAAAATTCAAGGTTAATTTTACGGATTTTATCATGGAAGTAATCAGCTAGAGTCTGCGGAGAGAGAGAAGGGGGAATAGGAGACGGAGGTACTTTGAGAAGAGAGTTCAGTGTGGCAAAAAGAAGTCGAGGTTTAGAACTGAGGGAATTAGTCAAATGGGTGAAGTAATCCTGTTTGGCAAGTGAAAGGGCAGATTGGAAGGAGTGCAGCATGAATTTGAAATGGGTAAAGTCGGCAAGGGTACGGGATTTAAGCGAAGAACATTCTGCTGATTGGGCACAGGAGCGAAAGTAACGGATTCTAGAGGTTAGCCAAGGCTGGGGTTTGGTACATCTAGTAGGACGGGGCATGAGAGGGGCAAGAGTGTCCAGAGCAGAGGAGAGAATAGTATCATAGGAAGAAGTAGCTTCATTCACAGACTTAGATAAGGTGGTGGTAGAGAGAAGGTTAGAGACAAGAGGATAGAGGGGTTGATAGCTTGAAGGTTCCTAGAGGTGGGGGATGAGATTGGGTGGGACTGGGGAGAAGGGTGCTTAAGATTGAAGGTTAGTAGGTGATGGTCAGATAGGGGGAGATCAGAGGAATAGAAGCTGGAGGGAAAGCAGTTAGAGGAGAGGATGTCGAGACAGTGACCATTTTTTGTGAGTGGGTGCCGAGGAGCACAGTTGAAGATTGAATGAGAACGTTAGGGCAAGGAATTGGGAGGCATAGGAGTCAGATGGATACAGTTGAGATGCACTGACCCAGGTTTTTACAAGCCAGCAGAGAGGATATGTATTGCAAACAAGTCCAACTAAGTGTGTTTCAGCAGAAAATAGTACCAAAGAATGTCTCAGTCTTCTATGTCCATAAGTAGGGCTAGATTTTAGATTTTGATGCCCATGGGCATGACTAGACAACAAATCCCAAAGAGTAGGTGGCAGAGAGGGTATCAGAGATCTCAAAGACTGGAGAGTCAGAAGAGTTGCATAGGAAGACCGTAGTGCTACAGTGGTGCCCCTTAGAAGCAGCACATGTTCATGGCCCCTAAAATTAGTGGGAACAGGCTCCTCTTTTGCCTGGGTATTTGTCACCTTAAATATTTGGATACCTAGGCAGTTGCCTATATTACTTGTGCCTAAATCCAGTCCTGCCCATAAGTTGCATTTAGCAATCTGTTCACTTTTGCTATGAATCCTGCTTGGGAGGGTGGGAGGGGGCATGAGTGATGGTAGTTACTTCTGGCAGATATTCCCTGTAAGTTTCCAGGGTCATTACTGCAATCTTTTTCCAACAGCAAGTGCAGATCGCATATACTCCATATTCTCTGGAATTTTCTCTGGAATTACAAACAGAACTACCATAAAACTTGGCAATAGCAAGCAGCACATCCCATTTTTAGATCACACCAAAGAATAAGCTTCTCCCTCCCATTCTTTTTCCTGTGATATGACAGACAAACACGATAACATAAGCGTTACCATAGTGGGACAGACCAAAGGTCCATCAAGCCCAGCATCCTGTTTCCAACAGTGGCCAATGCAGGTCACGTCTACCTAGCAAGATGTCAGAACAGTACAACAGATTTTATGCTACTTATGCTAGAAATAAGCAGTGGATTTTCCCAATTCCATCTTAATAATAGCTTACGGACTTTTTGTTTAGGAAATTATCCAAACCTTCAAACCCTTTTACCACACCCTCTGGCAATGAATTCCAGAGTTTAATTACACATTGAATGAAGAAATATTTCCTTTGGTTTGTTTTAAAATTTACTGCTTAGTAGCTTCATTGTGTTCCCCCTAGTCCTAGTATTTTTGGAAAGATTAAATAAGTGATTCACCTCTACCCGTTCCACTCCACTGTATTTTGCAGAACTCCAGGGCCAGCTTAAGGGATAGTGGTGCCGTGAGCCAACTTGCTGTGACAGCGCCCTCCCCTCCACATTGTCATGTTACCCCCTCTCCCCCCAGGCTTGGCATCTCCTTCCTCCCCCCGGTCAAGTCTCTCTTTCCCTCTCATTTGTCCCCCTTCCTGTGGGTCCAGTAGTGCTCCCTCACCTCTCTCACTTCCCTGTGGTCCTGTAAAGTTTACAATGGCTCTCAGTAGCAGTAGCAGCATGACAGGCTGCTTTCAGCCAGCCCCTGGGTCTTCCGCTGCTGCATCCCAACCACAGAAAATTGCATCAGAGGAGGAAGGACATGGCAGAGAGAAGACCCAGGGGCTGGCTGAAGGCAGCCTGTCATGCTGCGGCTGCTGTCGGCAACCAACATAAACTTACAGGGTAATAGAAGTGAAGGAGCACTGCGATACCTACAGGGAGGGGAATAAAAGGCTTACCCTGCAAATTGGGTGAGGTCAGAGGCTGGGTATTTTGGCACTCTTAGGAAAAAGAGGACATATGCCCCACTCCCTGTCACATCCCCGCCCTGCCCCCCTGTCACATTCCGCCCTGCCCCCTGTCAGTTTGATCCCTCCAAAGAAAGCCTGATTCCCTCTCTCTCCCCCCATGTATATCCCCTCCCCAATTTTCCAGCCTCTGTCCACCCACATGACTCCATTCACTACCCTTCCCCTCCCTTCCTGTACCTTATTGTAGTGCCCTGGTGATGTATAATTATGGTACAGCCAGAGACCCCCCCACTAGAATAGTGGCGGGCCCAGTCATAGAGCTCAGGCCATTACAGACCTTGGCTGAGTCAGAAATCGGATGGCTGACATAACTGGGAGCTTACTGGAAAAGTATGGCCTAGTTGTTAGCACAGATAGAGGCCTGATGGTAAAGCCAAGTGTAGTTGTCAGGCTTAGGAAAAGGCCTGAATGACTTAAATTGGAAAGTTAGGTCAAGGAAAAAATGAAACAAAATGGAAGATTAGAGAATTAAAATGGAAACTATCAGTTACAAAGTGGACTTTTCTCTAATCTAAGTTAGAAAAACAAGTTGAGAAATGAATGCGTCATGCCAAGTGCAAGGAAATAATTAAGAAAAAGGGGTGTCAACTTTGCAATTGAGCAAGATTGTGGTCAGCTAGCTTGGGATAAACAACTTAACATGGTAGCTTATGGGCCCCATTACTTAGAATGGAGATATGAGAATATATAAGGTGGATAGATTTTGGGTGTGCCAGAAGACCTTCTGACTTGCTACACGAAGTGCTGTCCGGCCGTCCACCTATCTGCTTGTATTCCTGATCCTACTGTGTTATTGTGGTAAGATATAATAAAGGTAATTACCCTTGCTATCTGTCTTCTCTCCTTCTTAACTAATGACTAGCAGGATGCTTAACCTCCTGAGCCTAAATTAGTTATGGGTAGGACCCTTACTAATCTACTGATATTCACGGATATCAGGAGTCAGATGAAAGAGGTCATGTTAGAGGAATATATTTTAAGCCTTCTGGGAGATTCCCCTCGTCCATTTGGACACATGTCCATTGTGGGAGAGGGGCAATTCTTCCTGGGATAGAAAGGAAGAATCAAAACAGTGGTGACTCCCTTCCATTGAAAGGCACACGCACGTTTGGTTTAGTTGTTTTTTTTTACTAGTTTTTGGTCAAGAGGGGATTGAGTTGAATTCCCATTTGACCAAAAAGAACAATTCATTTTCATCTCTTGTTTTTCTCCCAGTATTCTGCTACTTTGTTATTGCATTTCCACTTGGTAAAAGTAAATTCAGTCATCACACAACTTTCCTGATAACTAATTCTTGTTTACTGTTCTTCTTGCTTTATATATCATTTCTGGCTAGCATGCATCCTGGTGAAAATACGCGCTAGTGTATGGGAACTGATGCCTGGCCAATCTTTTATCTCCTAACCCATCTCTCTATAATTCCCTCTAAACTCTAAACTGCCACCCTCTTGGTTGGTTAACCGCTTTGAGTTCTAATGCTTCTCTATCCTTCTAATCGTTCCCTCTTCATAAAGGGACACTCTGAAGCATTTTATTTTATTCCATCTCATACTGTCAGATCTTTCTCTTGCCTTTCGTTACTCTTTCTTCCGGTTTCAGTGACACTCATGGCTTTCTGTCAGCCTGACAGACACTTTGTATGTTGCTTCTCTCATGATTTTATCTCTCAATTCTTTATCTTTGCCGTGGCTCACTGTAACAACTTTCTTTTCAACTTCCTTAAAATAATTTCATGTGCGTAGTTGGTCAGAGACCCACTCGTTATCTTTTCCCTTTCTACATATAGTTTTATGTTTGCCAGAAATATCACTTGGGCTTCCTCTTACCCCTATCTTAGCCTACAGTATCAGTCTCCCCCTTGGGTTCTATGATTTTACATTTTTACTGCTTACTTCTCATGTTCGTATCTTATTCTAACCTGTCCTTATTGCTTAGCTTCTCCGTGTTCTCCTTTCCTGCTTAAATACATGATGCCTGCCAACTTTAAACTTCTTTCAGAAAGAACTGTACCATTATACGACGGCTACCTGTTGTTCCACATTTATTTTGCCTTTCATTGTTTTTCTTTTAATTTTCATCTCACTTCCCTTGTATTTCTCTGCTACGCATTTCCTCTTGGTGTTATAAGATTGCAAGTGCTTTCATTTTTCCTTTAAAATTGATTCACAATACTTTGCTCCTAAAACTGCTCTGAGTTTCATTTGATGGTGGCCAGACCTCTCTTAAAAGAAATGCAGCTGTCTCAAATACTTCTCTCTCTCCTTACTTCCTTGCCTATATCTTTAGGACTATGTCACAGTTTCCGTTCATTTCTAGACCTTTGCTTTCTAACCCTCTGGCTAAGGTACTGGATTTCTTCCCCGCTACCGTTTGTGAATTACAAAGCTACTATGGGAACTTTGTGCTCAGTAGTTCTGGGTTATACTTAGCTGTTTATGTTTTCTGTCTCCCCCATATAAATTACATTTACGGCACATTGAAGTTCCATGCTTTGCTCAAGTACTAGGTTTAATTTTAAAACTTTTTGTCCTTGGACACACCTACTTCCTTCTTTAACCACTGAAGTTTCGGATGCTGCTGTGCTGGCTTTCAATCTTGCCTTGAAACTCAATTTCTGCTTTAAAAACACTTGCTATAAGTCCCTTGCTTGCTTCGTGCAAACCCCCCCCCCCCCCCCTCTTTCCCTGCCTCTCTTCCTGTCACTGAAACCTCTGCCGCTGAAACTTCTGACCAGTGTTGCCAGGTGGGCGGTTTTACCGCCCAATTGGGCGGTTTTCCGCGACCCGCCGCGGGAAATTTTTGCCCGCGGCGGGTTGCGGTTTTTTGGGCTCCTTTTTGGCTTCGGGGCGGTTTTTTCGCCGGCTTTTGCGGTTTTTTCGCCGGCTTTTTTCGGCCGCGGTGGGCGGGGTTAATGACGTTTCTGGGCGGGGTTAGTGACGGGGGAGGCGGGGTTAGTGACGGGGGAGGCGGGGGTAGTGACGGGGAGGCGGGGCCGATGACGGCGGGGGCGGGGTTGATGACGGCGGGGGCGGGGGTGATGACGCGGGGGCGGGGGTGTCAGGGGCGGGGTTTGAGTTTGGGCGGGTTTTGGGCTGGATTTTGGGCTCCTTTAGGCTGGAAAAAAATTTTCCACCTGGCAACCCTGCTTCTGACTCTGCCAGTGTCAGAATGGCAGCTCCGGGCACCTCTCCCCCTCCTTCCTGTCGCACTCAACCTGTTAATAAACTCACAGTCTGTACATCTGCCATTGTCACACTGTGCCTAAAAAGTATCCGTTGTAACTCTTTTACTATTAGTTTAGTTGCCGTTGCATGGCATTTTCCTGTCGCTACACTGTTTCCTCTCCTTTGCTGCCCACACCCTTGTATCTTGATGTTATACCGGGCTGCAGTAGTCTTTAACCACTGGTCAAACTGAAAGATGTTTATCATTTGATTAACGGTCTTCCCGCTTTCCCTACTTAAATTTCTATCTAATAGGCTGATTTTGTTGGGTCTACACTGTACCAAGGGACTTAAGTTTTACAGCTCTATTTTATTGTTTAATTTGAGAACTTGCTCCCTACTTAACTTCATTATGAAGGTCAAATCAGGTGGATGCTTTTGGGCTGCCCAGTTTTTCAGATATGTGATCTGGACTTGCGTCCATGGAGGGGATTGTTGTATCCTTATATGTTTTGGTATTTTAAAAGGTGTTGAAAATACTTTCATGCTTTTCCCACCTCCATTTCGTTTTTTTTTTAATTTAATCTCTGTTAAATTTGCGAGAAGAAATGCACTGTTTGTAAGTTATAAGGTTAAGTGCTGATAGTTTTAGTTTCTTGCCTCCCTGGGTGCTACGGTTAATAAAATTTTCTTTTTTCCCCTGCCTATTCTACACCGTATCTGTTGTTTTGAAACTCTTCCCCTCCCGTACTCTGGTTAAATTGGTTCTTTTCTGCTGCCAATATGTAACAGCTGGTATGGGTATTTCACGTTTTTGAGATATTCCACAATGTTGGTATTACCTACTTTAGCTGTAGACAACTCTCCTTCTTTCCCTATTACAAGTCGGTATGCATTGCATTCAGATTCAATTATTATATTTAATGTAAATAGTTTTATCTTTTGGTGGTTTTTCTCTCCGCTTCTGGCTGGCTACTGCTTATGCATGATGTCTCTAGCTGTATGCTCTTACTGACTTCCTGCTTGATAACTTTTTTCCTCTTTTTCTCTCCTGACATATTAATCCTATACAGACTAATTACATCAGCATGAAGAAATTAAACTTACAGTTTTTATTTGATATATAGTCCTGTTTTCAGTAGGCATAATGTCCAATGTTTGCAGTGAGCAGTAAACTCAAATTAAGCACAGGAAGCACAGTTATTTCGTGATTTCCTTAGGAAAGAACCAGGCACACCCATTAAAGGGGGGCCGACCACAACCGGGCTGAAGGCCAGCGAAGACAGAAGTGTGGGGGAGGGTACAGGGAGGGCCTAGCTAGAGAGCAGAGGTAGTAGTGGGAGGGAAACAAGGGGTAGCAAGGGGAGGGGGCAGGAAAGAAGGGGAGGAGCAAGGGAGGAGGAGAGAGGAATTTGAACTGCACAGGAAGTCCCTTTGAATTTGGAAGCAGGAGAAGCAGTGTTGACAGGTGGGCGGTTTTACCGCCCAATTGGGCGGTTTTCCGCGACCCGCCGCGGGAAATTTTTGCCCGCGGCGGGTTGCGGTTTTTTGGGCTCCTTTTTGGCTTCGGGGCGGTTTTTTCGCAAGCTTTTTCGGCCGCGGTGGGCGGGGTTAATGACGTTTCTGGGCGGGGTTAGTGACGTGGGAGGCGGGGTTAGTGACGTGGGAGGCGGGGTTAGTGACGGGGGAGGCGGGGCCGATGATGGCGGGGGCGGGGCCGATGACGGCGGGGGCGGGGTTGATGACGGCGGGGGCGGGGGTGTCAGGGGCGGGGTTTGAGTTTGGGCGGGTTTTGGGCTGGATTTTGGGCTCCTTTGGGCTGGAAAAAAATTTTCCACCTGGCAACCCTGAGGAGAAGAGCAACCCTGGGCAGCAGCTCCTGAAATTTTTACAGGCACATGTTTTGTGTCTGCCCTGGGCAGAGCTTGTGCAGAGTACAGCCAAAGAAGCTCTTACAGCAGAGCACGATATTCCAGCAAATTGAGAACAAATTTTACGGTATGTAGACATTTAAAACTTTGTGCAGCTGCAAGGCATTTTAGCTTTCTCCTGCCGACCCCCATTTAGCTTTTCCAGGATGGCCGGCCATCTCGGGTTAGCTGCCTATCTCACGGCATTACGCGCACTAGGCTAGAGTCCCACATACGCTGCCCATGGCGCATGGCAGATGGGTTTGCCACAGCGCGGTTGCCGTTTTTGGCCGGCCATGCAGTGCTCACAATCCGCAGTGCATAGCACGGCACTGAGGCACGACTCGGAAGACCTTGTGCACAGTACTGAACCGAGGCGCAAACGATCTCAGGGAGACGAAAACACCTTTAATGGTACGTCATTTTTGCTCTTCTCCTGCCTCAGCGGCACACCGCACGTTAAGATCCGGTGACGGCCGGCCACTAATACTTGGCCGACAGTTACGCACTATACGGCAATGGACCTTCGAGCCTCGTTGTGGCCGGCCACGCCGTGTTATCTAATTCGAAAAATTAATGCGTTATAAGCTGTCCATGCCAATACGGCGACGGACCTTAAAACCCGTTATGGCCGTTGATTGTTCTACAGGCACACGTGTCTAGGCCCATTTCGGTTGATCCGGCAGACCTAGTGCATAGCACGGCACTGAGGCACGACTTGGAAGACCTTGTGCACAGCACTGAACCGAAACGCAAACGATCTCAGGGAGACGAAAACATCTTTAATGGTACGTCATTTTTGCTCTTCTCCTGCCTCAGCGGCACACCGCATGTTAAGATGCGGTGATGGCCGGCCAATAATACTTGGCCGACAGTTACGCGCTATACGGCAACAGACCTTTGAGCCCCGTTGTGGCTGGCCACGCCGTGTTATCAAATTCGATAAATTAATGCGGTATAAGCCGTCCATGCCATTACGGCGACGGACCTAAGCCCCGTTATGGCCGGCCACACCAGATTTTCGATGTAATGCAGCAAAAATGAGAGCAGTATAAGTCGCTCATGCTGTATAAGCCGCCCAGGCCACGCAGAGCTATACAAGCCCCATTGTGGTCGGCCACGCCGTGTTATCTAATTCGGTAAAATTTAGTGTGGTATAAGTCGCCCATGTTGTATAAGCTGCCCATGTCACGCAGCACTTCGGCCATGCCGTGTTTTCTACTCGGTCGACTACGCTTCATCCTAAACGTTACTTACCGGCGCCATGTCTGTATGATTGGCCTGCCATGCGATATTTGAGATGCGGGTTTTTGCAGAAACGTCCACATTGCGATCCTCGCTAGTCAGGGTCTTCTCTTGCGGGCCACTTATGGGGAATCCCAAATTGGCGGGACATGCGCTTCGCTACGCGTTGTAATTGCCCGCCCATACAGTCGGCCATTAACCTACAGAGGCACGTACGGCAGCGGTGAATTTCGATAGGGTGGCCATTTGCATGAATGCCGATTGTAAAAACGGTGGCCACTTTCAATACACCACCCATTCCGACTAGCAGTAAAATTTGGAAAAGGCAGCCAAATACAAATTTAACCGCAGCGGCCACCTTGGATACCGCACGCATGTGTCTTTGACACGCGGCATAGTCTGGAACAATTGATATCATACCGTTTGGTGCCAGCATAGCGGGTCACAGTACTTAGGGGCATCAGACAAACATATTGGTTACAGTATGCTACTCTCAGATGCCATTAGGACCAGGTCCACGGGGGGAAGGGTTGGTACAACAGTGTTAGTCCTAGAGGGCCATGTGCACTTAGCGGCCATTTTGACTAGAGTGGCCACGTGGACTAAAGCAGCTAATTTGAAAACGGTGGCCATTTTGATACAAGGACCACCGGTCTTACTGATTTAATCTGCCGGATTTACAGGGGCCCGGCCATTTTAATTTTAGCGGCCCATTTTGCATACGGCAGCCGTTTTGACTACCAGGCCAAATTTGAATGTAACAGCCATCGCCCGTGGGGCTTTAGGCCGGCCATTTAAGGAAGGGCGCACTGCGCAGACAGCACGCAGTCGGATATGTAGCTGTGAGCAAGGAGGGTACAGTTTACACAGGCAACATAGGATGCACGCAGCGATTGGGGAAGCCGGCGTCACCACAATCAGTTATTGTGAGGTCATTTTGCTTTAAATTGTCTATTCTTTTAGTCTCTCCATTGCAGTAATGTCATTGTAGTGTGCGAAGGAGACATATGCACCAGCAAGGCCAGCCAAGCGGCCCACCAAAACTCCGCCAGCTAAGACGCGGAGTGCTGCGGCCCCAGACCTTAGAAGTCACAGTGGACCTACACCACAAGCACAGACGGTGTGGGGGCCTGCAAGGGAGGTAGCAGCACCGCAGACTCCACCTCCATAGTTGCGGGGCTACCGCCAGTACCGGCAAGGGGTAAGTCTAATGACAGCACCACACTCCTTCCAGCGCAGACGCATGACATAACTAGATATGCAGTACGGGACGATAAGAACAGGTAATGGAGCCCAATATGGCAGGACAGAATGCGGTTGTGGCACCGGTCGGTGCACAGGGGACCAGTCAGGATGTGGGAGTACTTAATCACAGGAGCGATGCATTAGGTACCGTTCTCACAATACAGTTGGATCGATATCTTCTCTCTCCTTGTGTGGGAGTTGCATGAGGAGGGTACCGTAGGCAGGGATAGCGTAACAGATAAGAAGCCCAAGATATTCGGGTCCTTCATGGACTGGTCGTAGGCTGTTCACATACTTAGGACACTCAGCTGTTCACATACTCAGGACACTCACTATAGTGAAGGAAACGGAAAGGGGCCCGGACTTGGTGTGGGATATGGAATATAATTTTAAAAGCGCATGAGATATTTAGAGGACAGGCATGGCTTAACTAAGATATTAAATTTACAAGAAAGCAGTGCAGACAATCCATTCATATCGGGTCAGCACCAGTGGTAGTCCTGTCAGGCAATGCCGTCAGGACAAAGGCAGGACGGAGGCAGCGGACATTGCACCTAGCACCCGACACGCCCGCGCGGGCAGGCATGCTGCAGGGCAAGGCAGGCTCCCCAGAGATAGGGAACAGCAATCTAGTATCACGGGACAGGGTACTGAGGGAGCTAGCGCTTCCCCCATCAAGCTTATGAGACAGGAGAAAGCAACCTATTAACTCAGGACAGGGTCCAGAAGCCATCAAGCTTCAAGGTTAGCCCGTTACCCTGACAGAACGGGGCATCACCACAGGTTTCCAATCAGGTTGCATGATTCCATATTAGAGGACAACACCACAGTGACAACACTACCCCAACAATGCATCCTTGATTCACATGCATCGACAGATAGCTGCAGGCAAGATTACCAAAGAACTATTGCTAGGCTGCATAGCGGGGCTGTTTGAGGACCCGCCCTTCAAGGCAACAACAGTGTCTCCGCTAGGCATAATACCAAGGAAGGAGCTGGGGAAAGGTAGGCCCAGTCGTAATTTGTCCCGCCACATAGGAACATCAGTAAATGACTACATTGACCATAGCAGCTGTACAGTACAATATGCATCTGTAGACAATGCCATTCAAATAATTCGGCGGCAAGGCAACTAGGCACATTGGGCTAAGGTGGACGGAGATTCAGCTTTTTGCACTTTGCCTTTACACCCACAGCCCTTTCCCTTGTTAGGTGTCAGGTTCCAGGAGAGGTTTTATTGCGATAAATGTGTCCCCATGTGTGGCCACATCTAGTGCGCATACTTCAAAGAGCTTAGCATGTTTGTGCACGGGGTAGTGGAGCAACTAGCCCCCGCTAGGTCTCTGGTCCTCATCTGAAGGACTTCCTGTTCAAAGACCAGGAATCACAAGAGTGGACGGATGTGTTACAGGTCTTTATCCACTTGGCACAGAAATTGGACATCCCATTAGCCGTTGAAAAAACAGTAGGCCCACGGCGAATCCTTACGTTATAGGTATTGAATTGGAACTAGATGTTCCAGACTGCCGGCTGACAAAATTGATAAGCTTGCCAGAGCGGCGAATACGAGGTGGCACTGTAAAAAAGCAAGGCTGAAGCAGGTACAGGAACTCCTGGGTCCAGTAGGCTTCGCAATAAGGGTGATTCCCAATAGCTTTAGCAACATCGGGAACAAACAAAGCGCATTTTCATCTCAGACGTACACAGGACATCAAGCGAGATTTAGCAGGTTCTTGGCCCATGGGATTTCATTTTGGCACGATTCACCCACTCTCACGGAAGCCCTGCATTTTCTTTACAGATGCGGCAGATTTACTTCCAGGGAGCGTGGTGCGCAGCAAGCTCAGGTTTCAGCAGGGACCACGTAGGATATCATGTTTCCTGGGGGGACCTGGCATATCTCACAAGTCAATTGTAATTCCCTCAGACAATATGGCAGTAGTTGTCCGCCATGCACTTCCCACAAGTTATGTGCGCAGACAGATAGTTCCGCAGTGATTATAGCTAAACATATACCAGGCAGGGAGAATGGTTATAGTGGATGCTCTTTCTCGTTTTTAGAGCGCAGACCCGGAAATGGGACCCGATGCTGCGATAGTTAACAGATACCTCGCGGACAAGATACACAACTGCACATATAGTCAACACTTAGAAGAGAAGGGTGGTACTGATATATTCCCGGCCCCCGGCATGTATGAAGGGAATTAGCAGAAACCAGGTCTCAATCATGTTCGCAGCCATCAGTTTTCTCGCCAAAGCGGTGGCTGTCCAAAATCCATCTAGGTCATTTGTTGTCACGAGACTGATGAAAGGATGGGGCAGGCCGGGAGTACCCTACCCAGGTAAAAGAAAACCCAGTACCGGCAGGGAAATGGGCTGTCTCTTTGCATCATTAGAGGAGATAAGTGACACTGAGTTTAAGGGCCGTCAAGTCAAATGTGCATTCTCATTAGCTTTGCATGGTGCTCTGCGAGTCAGTGAGTTGGTGGCTATGTACAAGCATGCCCACCATGGCATGTCCCTCTTAATACGTGACGCGGCCATTACAGCCGCGGCAACTGACCTACTTATTCGCAAATCAAAATGGATCGGAACAGACATGCCCTGTCCTGAACCTTCAAGCCGACTTAAAACAAAGACCAGCCTGCTGATTCATACACTATGTACAGTACCCACTCATTTAGGATTAGGGCAGCTACGGCAGTGGCAGCGCTAGGAGTGTCCATAGAGGCCATCAAAAGACTGAGCTGATGGCGACCTAATGTATACAAGCGCTACATCAGACCCATCTAGTGTATACAAGCAGTACATTGGACCCATTAAGGCATCCACAGCAAAGTGATAATGGTTGCTTGCACTGTGCTAACATGTCGCTTCCCATTATATTCTATTACAGGTATCCATATCCAGAATGAGCTGCAGCGGATTTGGATATGCGGTCACTCATCACTTGTATGTACATTAGGCACAGGGAAAGGCGGTGGGCGCATAGAAGGGCAGCAGTGAGACCGAACAGTGAGAGCCTGGGTTGTCAGGGCGATAGAGGAGCCAGGGCGATAGAGTAGCTATAACAGGGTATAAGTAAGGGAGGGATGCTTCAGGCATTCATGTTTGCATTAAAAGTCATAGGATCCCACATGACTTGTGAATAGATACAAGCCATAGCGTTAGGGCATGACCGCAGCCAGGAGGGGTGGGAGACCACGGCAAACGAGGTGTCATTGCCGTGGCCTGTGGCGTTAGACTACAATGTTTACGCACAGCCAGCAATGGGTACACAGCAGCTTGACACATAACAGTTACAAGTTTGGGGTAACTACTGCTGCAGAAAGAGTTGTGTGGAAAATTATCAAGTTGATGCAAATGGTAGGCTTGCATGTGAGCAGCCTTGTTATAAGGAAACAACGTGTATACAGCTTGTCTCCTGGCTTGGGCGGCCGGGAGGCCTAGAACGTCATTTTGTAAATGTGGTAGGTGCCTCCTTCAATGGGAAACAACGTGTATACAGCTTGTCTCCTGGCTTGGGCGGCCGGGAGGCCTAGAACGTCATTTTGTAAATGTGGTAGGTGCCTCCTTCAACGGGAGACACCAAGTGACGTCGGGTGCTTGGAAAACAGCACAGGGGGCCACAGGGGCTTGGTACGGCTTGGCCTGTGGCCCAGAATATGCAACTACGTGTAGAAGCTGTGTACCCGGGTAGAAATGCATGCTGGCATAATGATTAGTAGAAGATGTAATGTAATTTGTTTAAGTTGTAACAATTTTGATGTTCCTGGCTGCGGCCAAAATAAATCCAATTCTATCGAAGATACGGCTTGTAGTGTGGTATTGAAGGGGGCGGGGGTTGATACGTCTGAGTGTGTGCCGAATGCACGAGTTGTGAATGACAGAGATTAACCCTTGTAGTTCTTATTTTCTCTGAAGTTCAGTTTTACTAAAGCTTTAAACTCAGTAGACTTTACATGATACAGGAATTAATTACATGCTTCAGATTTTTAATAACTATATGGGTTTTTCTATAATTCTGAGTTATCCTTGCTACTCTTTGTTTAGAATTCAATTTACAAGCTGTTCCATTTATCATGCTGGTCTATATGGACATATCCTAATGGTCAATTTGTGCATTTATTGCCTTAATGAGATTTGTTATTATAGCCTTGATTTTTGGATTTTACTGTAATGTTTTAAGAAATGCTTATAAGGCTGCTTCTCCTCTATAATTTAAAATATACTTCAAATTATAATTAGATTTCTGGGGATATATAAGCTTATTTTTGGCTTTTCCTCAGTATCATGATATGCTCCCATAATTCAGGGCCCGAATTATGCAAGCATAAGACGGATCAGATTACAATTTAATATAATTTTCATTTTCCAAATTGGCTCTGAACTATTACAGAGGACTATAGGTTATTGTCTTTCTCATCTGACCTATTTAAAGCTTGTGAAGGTCACGTGAGGAGGCCTCATATAAATATATAGTTTTTACATCTTTCTTTTCTGATATTGGCTTTTCTCTATCTCTCTACATATCATATGTATTTTCCGGGAGCAGTCTCTGACCACAATGTTTCCTCAGACTCTGCTGACTTCCTGTGCCAGCAGTGCTGGAACAAAATCTTATCTACAGAGGAAAAATTGTTTTCTACTTGTAATTTGTGATTTTATATATTGAAACTAAGCTCCGCCTACTGGTGAACTAACAATGCATTCTTTAACTTTTCTTTCTACTGATCCTGTGCAAAGATTTGACTACTAAGCATTATTTGTATATCAGCTCTATTTATTAAGTCATGTAGGTTGACTGAAGACTGCTAATCCAATTCCTGATCTACCGCCTCCATTCCAGTTTGGAACTTCTGCTACAACCGTCCTCTGGCAAGAGAAGGCAGCGCCAACTTCTCCAATGAGAATTTTTTTTTGTCCAAATGATGTCATTAATTTAGACCTTCTTGGTTATGCTCTTAAATATTCTATTGTATTAAATATTTTTGCAGGCTCATCTTTTCCAGAACCTGCATGGCACTTCACATATGAACTCTCTATTACAACAGACAGCGACCATGATTTCAGAAGATACCTCCATCACCTGGACTAGTTATGAGTTTTAATTTTCTGCACATTAGTCTTCTACTTTGACTATGACTTTTTCCTAAGCTTTCTTATCCCCACAGGTTTAGACCCATTAATCATCAGTAATTATATTTCTGTCTTGTTTATCAGACTTCATAAGCCAGAAGGGGGGATATACGATAGAAACAAAGATCTGGATGCTGATGATTATGCAACCCCTAATTCCTTGAACATGAGAGACTTGGCCCATAGAAAGTATACCCAGACAGAGTTGAAGCTGTGACCTCTACTACAGCCAAGCCTAAGAACTATACATCTTGCTTTTCACCTTAAAACAGGACTTTAGAATCACAATGGAAGACATTTCAGAACCAGGAACTCCTGCACAATACAGCCAAGCCACTCAGGAGATAATTAATTTGAGATTCATAGTTGCTATTTATGGACATTATGGACTCATGTTTTGATTTATTTTTAGTCTAGCTTTAACCCTGTCTATTGGAAAGATTCTATTTTATTTTCTTAGTGCTTCCTTTAGGCTAATTTATGTTGCTAGAGACACAGTTTCCATTCTGGAAGGACATTTGTAATTCAACTCTTATTGTCTTTAGATTTAATTTCCTGTGTACCTTCATGTAGGCATAATTAACCTTTGACATGTACTTTAACACCTACCTACCCAATGCACCTTTAGGTTAGTTCTAAGCTCACAACAGTCTGTATTGTCACAAGTGGTATCCAACCCTGCCTTCATACTGACAAGGCCAGTTTGCCTTAGTCCAAGCAGTTATTCCCATCACCTCTAGCCCTCTCCAAGGAGAGACTCAATTAGAGTTCCTAGGGTGGGTGCCAGATGATTTTAAAATGCTCAATTAGGTTGCAGCTGACTTTAAATCCACAATGATCTATTGGCTGGATTAATTATACCATGTATGCATATTGTAAAGTGGATCCTCTTCCCTCAGCGATTGCAGCTCTCCACACCTGAAGAACACCTTCCAGTACTGCTCCTTTCTCCCTCAGAACAATGAAGGTTTTTATTGCCTAGGAGGGGCTTCCCTCCTTCCCTCAGTTGTGGCACCAAAACACAAAACAAAGCACGGTTATCATTCACCTTTCTCACAGGTTAGTTTCCCAGTCCAGGCTTCCACAGCTGCTTCCTCTCCCTCCCTCCTGGGGAAGAGTGGCAGCAAATAATAAAAAAAAATACCCTGTTCAGTGTAGCGGGGTTTGCCAAAACACAGTTCACTTTTAGCCAAGCTTTACCCCCCTGCTCAGTTTAGCCAAGCTTTCCAAAACACAGCTCAATTTAGCCAGGCTTTCAAAAAAACGCAGTTCAGTTCTAGCCAAGCTTTCAAAACACAGCTCAATTTAGCCAGGCTTTCAAAAACACAGTTCAATTTTAGCCAAGCTTCAAAAACATAGCTCAGTCCAGCTAGGCTTCTAAAACACAGTTCAATTTAGCCAGGCTTTCAAAAACACAGTTCAGTTCTAGCCAAGCTTGCAAAACACAGCTCAATTTAGCCAGGCTTTCAAAAACACAGTTCAGTTCTAGCCAAGCTTGCAAAACACAGCTCAATTTAGCCAGGCTTTCAAAAACACAGTTCAGTTCTAGCCAAGCTTGCAAAACACAGCTCAGTTTAGTCAGGCTTTCAAAATACAGTTCAATTTTAGGCCCAAGCTTTCAAAACACAGCTCAGTTTAGCCAGGCTTTCAAAAACACAGTTCAGTTCTAGCCAAGCTTGCAAAACCACAGCTCAGTTTAGTCAGGCTTTCAAAATACAGTTCAGTTCTAGCCAAGCTTTCCAAAACACAGCTCAATTTAGCCAGGCTTTCAAAAACACAGTTCAGTTCTAGCCAAGCTTTCAAAACACATAGTAATGGCTTTGCGCGGGGTCAAAGCCTAGGGTCCCACCCTCTTGGTCAGTCATACTCCTACCTGACCTCCTCCCGCTTGACCCGGCTTGGCCCCGCTACTTCCTTGGCTTTCGCTGAGCCAGAGCTGAAAAGTCCATCGGCTCTTCCAGGGTGTTCTCCGGTTCAGTCAACTCCATAGGGCAAGGCTCACTCTCTCCTTCTCTCTCCTCAGGAGCCCAATCCATATTCTCCTCGCCCCGCCCTTCTCCCAGCTGCTCACCCTTTCTTTCATTAAAGCTCTTTGGTGGCTCTTCTTTCTCCACCCACCTGTTCCACCACCTCTTCCACCAGGTTGGAGAATCAGCCTTATTCCTTCCCCTGCGGCCCCCCTCTGGAGACTCCTGGGAATGCACATAGTTTCTCTTATCCCCGGTCTCCCTTGGGGCATGCTGGGAGTTGTAGTTCTTTATTTCTAGTTTTTTCCTGGGGAATGCCTGCCTATAACGGGGGTATTCTGGCCTATCCCAGGGTTCCTTTGGGGCCTGTCCTACATACTCTTTACAATATATGCAACCTATCCTACTAAATGGTATCCTATATGTTGACATATACCTTTCTCTCATTGTTCCCTATGTTGTAAATACAAAAGATTCTTTCTAGATTCTTTAATTCAACATGCCATTGTTTAAATTTTAACCCTGATTGCTATGGTACCATGGGAGTGATTGAGCTACTCTGGAATGATAGCAATAATGGAAATTTTGCACTTTCAAATTTGCCCGAGGGAGCTAGCATGCTTCCAAACTTGTTAAGTACTTAGACAGGTATTACAAATCCCAATTTCTTCCTTTGAAGATCTATGTACCTATAGAAAATGTTGGTACCATGTTACTCTGTGATAGAAGCCCTAACTGTTGCCCTCAGCCTATTCTTAGCTACATCATTGGCAATCTTGAACATAAAGACTCCCCTTAATAATGTCTCTTATACTTATAGTGTCCACCTCCCTGGTGCTCAGAAAGATCGTTTGGCCATGACGAGTAAGGAGAACTAAGTGTCCCAACCTAAGACAGCCTTCGATCAGGGTACTAGTCTTATTGTTCTGAGGTGTGAACATAAGGCCTAGATGATTGACTTGGCCTACTATAAGTTGTCAAACCATATATTGTTGAAGCCCTTTCCTAAAGGCCTTGAAAGGGGGGAGATGTATAAAAATGCTACAGCTATGAGCCTTGGTCCCCTGCCTAGACTTTGGTTCAGGCTCTAAAATGAGGGAAAAGCTTACAGGCCTGTGTGGCTCTTGCTTGAACTCCCAGTGTTGGAGCACTGCAGAGAACAACAGGAAACACAAGGGTGGGGGTCCAAAGGACAGAGTGACATTGTGGTCAGCCATGGTCTTGCTTAAGATTTGTGGTCAAGCGAGCTAAACACAAAACCATGTTAGCAAGATAAAGGCTACTCATTAGCATGAGCCAATCAGTGGTAACCATGACAGTAGCATAGATCCAATCAGGTATATCTACTGTCATATTATCCATATCCTGAGGGCACCTATAAAAATCAGGGTATTTCCTGGTTTAAGCTAGAGAGAAGGGTTGGCACTCTCTCTCTCCAAGGGAAACCAATGTGACCAGCAGAATTGACAAATTACCTAATTGCTTTCCCTTGTAAAACCTTTAATTGGTAAAAGAAATTATAAAAGATTAGGAACTAATTAACACCTGTTTGCAGCTGGATTATTATAGTCCTATAATTAATTGATTGTACGTGCCTGTTGTCAATCACTGATTTGACTTGTATCTTGGCAAATAAACTCCTCATCCCAATGATGTTCTGTGGACTTCACTTAATGATCAAAGGCTGTAAGTATAGATGCTTTTGCTCTATCAGGCTCTCTCTTGCTGCATTGTATAACCTGTAGCCTAAATCCAGTTTGTCATAAGGCTGGTATCTTTTCCTTGCCAGTGCTGAGAGGCGGACTAACGTCTCTCTCAGTGGCAATTCCTTTTAGAACTTCACAACTTCTCGATTACCTCAGTACTAGTGCTATTTAGAGATGGAGTCAGATTTGAGGTCTCTGAAACCTATATTAAAACAGTGGTCTACTGGCCTCTTCAGGGCAGGAAAGAGCCCCCTCTTTCCTGCCTGGTGCAGCTGTAGACCTGGCACCGATTGAAAATAGCTGCCGAGAGTTCAAGCAGTGACCTTGCAAGACTTATGCGGAAGTCTTGCGAGGCTACTGCTTGAACCCTCGGCAGCCATTTTGAAGCAGTGCCAGGAGCAAGACAGTCTGCAGATGCGCCAGGCAGGGAAGAGGGGTCTCTTTCCTGCCCCAAAGAGGTCACTAGATCACCAAGGCACCACACTAAGGTAAAGGAGGGGAGGGGAGGAAAGGACACCCGCCTGCCAGACCGTACGCCAGCCTGCCTGTTCATCTGCAAATCTGGACAAACAGGCAGGCTGGCAAAACCTGTCCAGATGCCCGACCATGTCCTCAAAAAGAAGACAAGTCCGGGTAAAACCAGATGTATGGTAACCCTACTCTTAATTGTCAGTGCCCCTGGGCCAGAGCCTCACCTAGTCCATTGGTTAAGCCAGCCCTGCTCCCCTCAGCCGTCTCTTCTCCAAGATGAAGAGCCCTAGCCACTTTAGCATTTTGTCATAGGAAAGTCATTCCATCCCCTTTATCATTTTCATTGCCCTTCTCTGTACCCTTTCTAATTTCATTATATCGTTTTTGAGATGTGGTGACCAGAATTCAACACAATGTTTGAGGTGCAGTTGTAGATAGAAGTCTACAAGATAATGAGCGGATTAGAGTGGACAGATGTGAAGCGTTTGTTTACACTTTCAAACAACAACAAAACCAGGGGATACAAGATGAAGCTAGAATATGGTAGATTTAAAACAGGAGAAAATTTTTCTTTACTCAGCGTGTAGTTAGACTCTGGAACTCGTTGCCGGAGAATGTAGTGACAGCAGCTGGCCTTACGGAATTTAAAGGGGGTTTGGACAGATTCCTGAGGGAAAAGTCCATTGAACATTATTAATTTTTTTTTTTTGGGGGGGGGGGGGGGGGTTGCCGGGTTCTTGAAGCCTGGATTGGCCGCTGTCAGAGACAGGATGCTGGGCTTGATGGACCCTTGGTCTTTTCCCAGTATGGTGGTACTTATGGAGCAATACAAAGCCATTATAACATTTTCATTTTTGTTTTCCATTCCTTTTCTAATAATTCCTCACATTCTATTTCCATTTCATAGCCATCGCAGCACACTGAGCAGAGGGTTTCAACATGATTTCTAATGTGGAACCTTGCATCACATAGATACAGTTTGGGTTCCTCTTTCTCATACACACTTTGCACTTGTTCACATTAAATGTCATCTGCCATTGGGGTGCCCAATCCCCAATCTCTTAAGGTCCTCTTGGAATTTGTCTCAATCCTTTTGCGGTTTAACAAATTTGAACAACTTTGTGTCTTCAGCAAATTAATTACCTCATTAGTAATTCCCATCTCTAGGTCATTTATAAATATGTTACAAAGCAGCGGTCCCAGCACAGACCCTTGGGGAACCCCAATATCTACTCTTCTCCATTGAGAATACTGACCATTTAACCCTACTCTCTGTTTTCTATCTCTTAACCAATTTTTAATCCACAGTAGGACATTACCTCCTATCCCATGACTTTATAATTTCCTCAGGAGTCTTTCATGAAGTAGTTTGTCAAATGCTCACCTTTATCTACATGTTTATTAAGGGCCAGCGTTAGGAGAGGGGCTCAAACCTGCCTGAAGTTGAAAAAGGGACAGCCTGCACAGTGGCGTAGCAAGGGCGGGGCGGTGGGGGCGGTCCACCCCGGGTGTCATCGGGTGGGGGGGTGCTCCACTCCCGCTGCTCCGCTTTAAAAATGTTTTTATCGAAGCGCCGGAGAGTGGCAGGCAGCGCGCCTTGCGTCTGCCCTGCTAGTAAAGAAGATCTCGCTGACGTCGTTGCCCTTCCCACATTGAGTCCCGCCCCCTCTGAGGCAACTTCCTATTACCGCGAGGGCGGGCGGGACTCAGTGTGGCAAGGATGACGACGTCGACGAGATCTTCTTTACTAGCAGGGCAGACGTGAGGCACGCTGCCTGCCACTCTCCGGCGCTTCGAAAAATTTTTTTTAAAGGCAGGACAGGGTAGGAGCAGCAGGAGAACGGATCTCAGCTGTCGGGTCGGGTCGGGGGACTCAGAGGGGAGGGGATTGGGGAGGGGTGGGGGAGCTCAGAGGGGTGCTTAAAGGGGATTAGGGAGGGTGGGAGAGCATCAAGGAGGGGAGAAGGGGATTGGGGAGGGGTGGGGGAGCTCAGAGGGGTGCTTAAAGGGGATTAGGAAGGGTGGGGGAGCTCAGATGGGTGCTCGGAGAAGGGGATTGGGGAGGGGGGAGAGGAGTGCTCAGATGGGAGAAGGGGTCTGAAGCTGGAACTGGGGTCTGACAAGGGGGCAGGAGGGAAAATGGGTCCATGCCTGGGGCAGGTGGGAGAATGGGTCTGGGGCTGAAAAGGGGGGATGCAAGGCATGTGGTGGATGAAGGGGGCTGAAACTGTGGGGACTAGGGGCTTTAAAGGGGACAGGGAGAACTGGCTGGGGCTGAAGCTCGGGACTGGTGAGAGAAAAGGGCTGGGGTTGAAACTAGGGGCTGCAAAGAGGACAGGGAGAAATGGCTGGGGGCTGAAGCTCGGGACTGATGGGAGAAAAGGGCGGCAAGTGGGAGATGTGGGCAGGGCTGGAACTAGGGGCAGGTGGAATAAGGGGGCTGGAACTGGGGGCTGAAAAGAGGGGGCAGAGAGAGAGGGGATAGAAGGGGGGAGCGTGAGGGAGGGCAGACCCTGGATGGATGGTAGAGGGAGGGCAGACGGATTGAAGGGGCAGAGAGAAAGGGCAGATGGTGGGTGGAAGGGGAGAGAGAAAGAGGGCAGATGGTGCATGGAAGGGGCAGAAGTGGATGGAAGGGAGAGAGGGCAGACAGTGGATGGAAGGGGCAGAGAGAGAGGGCAGACACTGGATGGAAGGGGCAGAGAGAGAGGGCAGACACTGGATGGCAGAGAGAGAGCGAAGACAGATGCTGGATAGAAGGAAGACAGTGAAAAGATGAGGAAAGCAGAAACCAGAGACAAGGAACTCTAAATATATATTTTTATTTTTTTGCTTTAGGATAAAGTAGTATTGTAGCTGTGTTAATAAATGTTTATAATAGAACATGTAAATAAGGTAATCTTTTTATTGGACTAATTTTAATACATTTTACTTTTGGAGAACAAACCTCCCTTCCTAAGGTCAATTCAGTATAGTACTGTTACAGTGTCCTATCCTGACCTGAGGAAGGAGGTTTTGGCCTCTGAAAGCTAAATGTATTAGTCCAATAAAATTATATTATTTGTTTTATTTCTATTTGTTAATTTGTAAAGTGGTGATTGGTATTTGTTAGTTTTTTCAAATTTACGTCTGCTGTCTTTATATTTTGCACAGTACTAGAGGACATTTTCTGTTTCTGTGGTGTTGCATTGTATGCAGAGTCTGGCATCGGGGGTTCAGTTTAATTTTTGTCTAAATAGAAAGTTTATGATTACTTATTCTATAGTGGATTAGGGTGTATCTGTATTTGTGAAAAAGACATGGCTTTCAGTTGGCATTGACTGTGCAGGATCGACGATCTGTACTAATCTGTCTGTTTTCGTTTTACAATAGGTGAATTGATGTTCTAGTGCTCACTGTAGTGTTTAAGATGCTTTCCTTTTCCTTGTGTAACTTGTACAAATTACTGCTTATGGTATGGTAGAATTGCTCTATAGGTCCTGAGTGTTTTGTATTCTCGGTATGCCTAGTACTGGATTTCAGGGGGGGGGGGGGGGGGGGTTAAAAAATGACCGGCCCCAGGTGTCAACTACCCTAGCTATGCCACTGGGTAGGTGAGGTGGTGAGCTCCACCTTTAATAGCAGGAGAAGAGGAGTGGCCATCTTACTCCATAAGCAGTTACCTTTTCACATCCATAGAATAATTCAATTTAAAGAAGGCAGGTACATTATAATCCTGGGAGAGCTATGGGGTAGAAAACTGGGCCTATGCAATATATATGGACCCAATATATACCATCATAAATTTTTTCAGAAATAGTGGCAAAGTTGATCCCACAGTCAGACTACCAGCTAGTAGTAGAGGGGGATTTTAACACCTGTGCAGACCCTACAATTGATTGTAAGCCAGCAAAGTCCAAGAGCAGAGGTTTGGAAAATAAGGGGGTTAACTTTGTGTTGCATCAGCTGGGGATGGTGGATGTGTGGCGCTTGTTGCACACACATGATACCGATTTTACTTTTTACTCTAATCCACACAACACATACTCAAGGCTGGACTATTTCCTAATATCGCACTCTCTATTTTCATTGGCAACAGAGGTACACATAGCAGAAGCGTAGCCAGGTTATGATGTCAGAGGGAGCAGACCTTTTATTAAATAGGCATCAGTGTGAAGCTGAAGGGCTGATCCACATAGGCATCATTTTATTCAAGATCATTTGGAGAAGCAGCTGCTCCCCTTGCACCTCACCTAGCTACGCCTCTGACACATAGTGGATAATGTCTTATCGGACCATTCGGCAATCTTATTAGCTATCTCTTTCACAGCAGAGGGGACGGAGAGGGTGTGGAAGTTCTCGCCAGCACTATATAATGATGTAGCTTTTCGCACATACTTAAGAGAGAAGTGGCTAGATTATCAAGCCCACAATGAGACCCCAGACGTGGATGCAGTCACTTTTTGGGAAGCATCTAAAGTAGTAATGAGGGACATATATTGGCATACACAGCGACTCGGAAGAAAAAGTTAGAGGCTGAATTATTAAAGCTCTCACAGGAATACCAGACCATTAGAAGACAGCATGTAGGCTGTCTGGATAAGTCTCTAAAGGAAAGGCTAGTGGGGCTGTGTACACAAATTGACCATCTGTTAACAAGTAGAGCCAAGAGGGACATCTATTATCAAAGATTTAAACTGTTTAAATGGTGTAGTAAAGCTGGGAAGATAATGGCCAATTTGGTGCGACTATATAAAAAAAGGCAGGTCATTACCTCTATTACGGATGGTGCGGGGAGACAATATCAACAGGAAAATCAAATACAACAACAATTTGTCCAGTATTATCAAGCATTATACAGAGAGAGGGAACTAGACAAGGTGCAAAGGGATGCCTTTTTTAGAGATATTCTAATTCCTAAGTTCACTCAGGCTCAGGTGAACTGTATGAACAGACCTATCTCCGACCAAGAGGTGAGAAAGGGCATAAAGGCTCTTAAACTGACAAAAGCCCCGGGTCCAGATGGGTATGGGCCAGAATATTATAAAACTAGTAAAAAGCCCCGTTTCTGATGCAAATGAAACGGGGGCTAGCAATGTTTTCTTCTGTGTGCATGTGGGAGTGTGTGTGTCCCTGCCCTCTGGCCTCTCTCCCCTCCTCCCTCTGAGTCCTTCACTGTTACAGAGCCAGCGATTTGATTTCGTGCTCTGCTGTTTTCCTTCACTGACTGTGTTACAGAGAGGGCGGGGCAGACACTCATAGGGAAACCGGATATCTCGCCCCCTTCACACTTCCGGCTGGAGGCTTCATAGAACGTTGGTGTTGCTTTTTATATAGAGAGATACTGTTAGATGTAGTGGCAGATCTGATGACTAATATGTATAACACTCTAGTACAGGAGGGGGCGGGACTTCACCAAAATCTAGCGCATATAATACTGTTACCCAAGCCAGAGAAAGACCCATCGCAGGTGGGGTCGTACCGTCCCATATCCCTGCTTAACCAAGATGTAAAGTTATTAGCGAACATCCTAGCAAAGAGAATGAATGCTTTTCTCCCGAGTGTGATTCATGAAGATCAGGTGGGATTTATACCGGGTAGGTATGCTTCGATGAATCTCAAACGGGCCTTAGCAGCAATTCATGCATATAGAGGGAGGGGGGGGGGGGGGGGGAAAGAAGTCATCACAGGGTTGGACATGGAAAAAGCATTCGATAGTATATATTGGAAATACCTATTCTGGGTAATGGAACAGTATGGGCTACAGGGTAGGTTTACAGAGTGGATCCGGGTAATGTATACCACATCGCAGGCACGCTTACTAGTTAATAACAACCTGACAGAAAGGTTTGATCTGCAGAGGGGTACTAGACAGGGGTGCCCAATGTCACCCCTCCTGTTCTTACTAGCTATTGAGCCATTGGCGATTAAGATTCAACAAAGTGATCAGATCATGGGGCTTCAGGTAGGGGGCAAAGAGATTGCATTAATCTGTTTGCAGATGACATTCTGCTATATCTAGCAGATGCTCCATTACATTTAAAGACTTTGGAGCTATATCTGGACTACAAGTTAACTGCACCAAGTCAGAGCTTCTCCCCCTTACTGTAAAAATACATAGAACAGAGTTTGAAAACCTGCCCATTCCACCAGTACATAAGTACAAAAGTAATGCCATACTGGGAAAAGACCAAGGGTCCATCGAGCCAAGCATCCTGTCCACGACAGCGGCCAATCCAGGCCAAGGGCACCTGGCAAGCTTCCCAAACGTACAAACATTCTATACATGTTATTCCCGGAATTGTGGATTTTTCCCAAGTCCATTTAGTAGCGGTTTATGGACTTGTCCTTTAGGAAACCATCCAACCCCTTTTTAAACTCTGCTAAGCTAACCGCCTTCACCACTTTCTCCGGCAACGAATTCCAGAGTTTAATTATACGTTGGGCGAAGAAAAATTTTCTCTGATTTGTTTTAAATTTACTACACTGTAGTTTCATCGCATGCCCCCTAGTCAACCAGAATTGAACACAATACTCAAGGTGCGGTCACACACCATGGAGCGATACAACGGCATTATAACATCCTCACACCTGTTTTGCATACCTTTCCTAATAATACCCAACATTCTATTCGCTTTCCTAGCCGCAGCAGCACACTGAGCAGAAGGTTTCAGTGTATTATCGACAACGACACCCAGATCCCTTTCTTGGTCCGTAACTCCTAACGTGGAACCTTGCATGACGTAGCTATAATTCAGGTTCTTTTTTCCCACAAGCATCACCTTGCACTTGCTCACATTAAACGTCATCTGCCATTTAGTAAAGCACTCGATGCGGTACCTGGGTTTTTACTTAAGTACGAACCCTGAGGTGATGTATAAAAGGAATATACTAGACCAGATAGATAAAATCAAACAAATCTGTCTAAGATGGAAAGACCTTCCGGTGTCCCTTATGGGTCGGGTGGCTCTGGCCAAGATGATATTGCTCCCAAAGTTATTGTATCCACTGCAAACCATGCCTATATGGATCAAAAGAAAGGACGAGAGGTTATTTAGGTCATCATTACGCTAATTTATATGGCGGCAAAAGAGATCCCCGAATAGGTCACTACACATTAATTAGTAGTAGGGAAAGAGGGGGACTTAATTTGCCAGATTTAAGACTGCATAATGTAGCAGCACTATTGAGAATAGTGTTTAAAAGGATACTAGGACAGTCGAAGTTTACCCCAACAGATTGGTGGGAGGGCTGGTGCTCACCTTATTCATTTATAAACCTACTACATGTACCCCCAGGGGTGGGGACAAAACTGAATTGGCAATTTACCTTTCTTAGGCCAGTGCATACAGCCTGGAGTTGGTGGAGGACCAAACAGGCACGAAGTCCATGTGCCTCACCCTTTCTGAGATTGGTTGGTCTGTTGGACTTCCCAGCAGGTCTGGGCCCATCGGTTTTCCAGCAGTGGGCAAAGAGAGGGTATAGTACCATAGGTCACATGCTTCTTTCAGGGGAAGACAACTTCATGTCCTTTTCCCAAGTAAGGGAGAGATGGCAGATCCCCAATAATCAATTGTTACACTACCTGCAAGCAAGACACTACTGGAAGCAGATAAGGATAAAATATGGGGAGACATGGAAATACGGGGGACTGGATGAGTTGATTCAGGGAATGCCAGCCTCGGGAATAGGTTATCAAATTGGTATAAAGTGGTGAAAAAGACTATCCCAGAGGGAGGGTTGACTGGTAGCATTACACGGTGGAATGAGGAGCTGGGAACACAAAACTCTCAGTCACAGTTTGGCCTACTTTACACGACACTTTATGACATGGTTAAATCTGCAGATTGGCAAGAAACCCAATACAAATTATTACATAGAACGTATATTACACGTGAGAAATGGAAAGCGATGAAGATATGGGATTCAGATGAGTGTCAGAGGTGCCACTCGGGTGTTGGCACTTTTGTGCATTCATTCCTGGAATGTCCAAAATTGACCCTGTGGAATAGGGTCTTTGAGATTCTCAATAAAGTCCTGCAGAGGACGGTGGAGTGGTCATACCCGGCATTGCTGCTGGAAGATCAGTCAGAACTGACTACACAGGGGCTGTCGCATCCGCAGAGGAGATTTTTGTACATGTCGATGTTAGCAGTTAAAAAAACCATACTACAGTTCTGGATAGCAGAGGATGGTGCCCCATATTCGGGCTGGGTGGTAAGAGTCAAAGAAATCGCCCAGCATGAATACGCGATATATGACCGATCTCCAAATGCACTTAACAGGCAATATGTGGCTCTCTGGCGCAGACTCATGGAGGAGACAAATTCCAAGGACCATAACCATTTAGAAGAATGAGGGGGAGGGGGGGAGGAGGGGAGGGTTAGGGTTCAGGGGAGGGGAATACAAGAAGGAATGAATGGTGGGGATCTAGTATAGGCGCGTGCAAAACAAACTGTCATTGGAAAATGGCCGTATCCCTCTGCCGGTTTCTCTCTTATGTCAAAACAATTCTGTTAGACTAAAGAAATCTATATCTCTTAGGAGACATGCACAAAAAAATTAATGGAAACAAAAATTGTAACAATGTGGCACACTTACCAAATGTTGATAGTGATACTTCTAAAGGGCTGCCGCAGCAGTCTAAACAAAGTGTTTGGGAGGACGCCCATCTGTATATCCGTTATTTAAATAGAAAAATATAGCAAATGTTTATGGAAAAGTGTGGACCAGAGATGTGCAGAGTAAAAGATACTAATCCGACTCTATATCCCACCCATTTTGAACCGGTCCCTCTAGTAACATTTCATACTTTTTTTGACGTCCTTTTAGCAGTGCTCACATTCCTTTTAGTATACCATCCCCATAATATTTTTAGCATGTCTCGGCATATTCCTTGTTAGAAATTTCTCAATATTTCTGCATAGCCATAATTGATATTGTGCAATTTATGAATTGGATTGTCACATTTTACACCTTTTAGATGATTCTGTTCCTTTTTAGTACGATATTTATCATTGCTCTTTATATATTATTTATTAATATCCAGTTACATCTATATATACTAGCCACGATTGGCATTTTAGAATATATGTTACATTTATAATTTTAATTTTTATAAGTAAACTCATTTAGCCTTTATATTACCGATTTTAAATCCATTGTCTTACTTTTTCATTTACAGAATTAACTTTTTCTATTATTCACTACACATCTTTTCCATTGTATTATGTCCATTCATATTTATATGTATTCACTTTTATTGCCTTTCTTCATGTTTGAAGTATGTTTATATATTGTAACAGGTTGCTGGGCGTCGCTCAGCCTCTAGGGCTCTCCGCCCTTCTCAGCAGCCTCTAGCATACAAGTCTTTTTCAACAAAACAAACAAAACAACATCAGGATCAAACACGAACTTTTCCCTTTTATTGTTCTCCTAGGCAGCTTGGTAGAACACAGCCCAGGCTTCAGCCGCTGGTTCCCCTTTCCCGGTTTCCTTGGGCGGAGCGGCTCCAAAAGAAAGAAAGTCTTATTTAGCACCACCCAAGATTGTTATAACACAGTCCCCATACCGCCTGGGTTCAAAACACTTGAAAAAAAAAACAGCTCAATACAGCTTGGCTTTTAAATTCACTATTCAGGTAGCCAAGCTCTCCACAATAGCACTATAACTTGGGGGTTTAAATCCACAGTTCATGTAGCCCCCAGGCTCTCAAAATCAGCAATATAACTTGGGGTTTTAAATCCACAGTTCATGTAGCCCCAAGCTCTCAAAAATCAGCAATATAACTTGGCTTTTTAAATCCACAGTTCATCTGGCTTTGCGCGGGCTCAAAGCCTGGGATCCCACCCTCTTGGTCAGACTTTCTCTTACTCTTCTGACCTCCTCCCGCTTGATCCCTTTTCCTCTGGCCCGGGTCCCTTCTTAGCCAGAGACTGTCTTACTTTTGTGTCTTTCTCTGGGCCAGGGCTGAAATATCCATGGGCTCCTCCAGGGCCTGCTCCGGTACTGTCAGCTCCATGGGCCCAGGCCCTAACTCCTCTCTCTCCCTCTCAGGAGCCCACTCCATACTCTCTTCGCCCCCCCCCCCCCTCCTCCCAGCTGCTCCTCATTTTCCTCATTAACCTTTTCGGGTCTTTTCTCTTCTTTTTCCCACCTGTTCCACCTCTCTTTCCCCCAGGTTGGAGAATTAGTATTTCTCCTTCTCCGGTAGCCCCCTTCTGGTGACTCCTGTGAATGCACCCTGGTTTGTCTCTCTTTTTCCCAAGGTGGCTGCTGGGATTTGTAGTTCCTGATCCTAAGTTGGCTCTTGGGGAAAAGCGGCCTGTAAGGGAGAGACTCCTCTGTGGCTTTTTGGGGTTTGTAGGATCTGTTTCCCTTCGTTTCCCCCAGGTTCCTATGGTTTTCCACATTTCCTTTACAATATATATATATATATTTTTTTTTTAAATGTTTTTATAGACTCCTGAGGCAGGTGCTTAGGCGTCGAAACACAGCAGCTGTGTCGAGTCGCTTGATGACTCTTTAATAAAGATTTAAAACAGCACATTATCTCCCTTACTTTTTTGGAAAGAGCCAGCCCGCCCTACTCCTTCTTTTGTTTGACTGTTTCTCACATAGGGATTGAATGTTCCTCCACTTTTGTGTTTCCCTCCCGTACAATTCTGAAAACCACACCTTTAAAAAG
Source organism: Microcaecilia unicolor (assembly GCF_901765095.1). NCBI lineage: Eukaryota > Metazoa > Chordata > Amphibia > Gymnophiona > Siphonopidae > Microcaecilia > Microcaecilia unicolor. The sequence goes on from NC_044036.1 coordinate 235,614,770, forward strand.
ATAGAAAGAGAACGGAGTTAATCTAGAGGGTGGTTTCTAAAGTGATAAGTGGTCTCTGTCATATAGTGCATGGGAACAGACAATCAGGCTTATTTTCGAAAGTGATCGCCGGCCATCTTCCGACATAAATTGGGAGATGGCCGGCGATCTCTCGAAAGCGGCAAAATCGGTATAATCGAAAGCGGCTTTTTTTACACCATCGCCAGTTTTCTGTCGCCGCGCCAGTGAAAGTTCAAGGGGGTGTGTCGGCGGCGTAGCAAAGGCGGGACATGGGCGGGCATGGGCGTGGCTACCAGATGACCAGCTATCGCAGATAATAGGAAAAAAGCGGCGTTAATCAGTATTTCGCCGGGTTTACTTGGTCCTTTTATTTTCATGACCAAGCCTCAACTGGTGCCCCAACTGACCAGATGACCACCGGAGGGAATGGGGGATGACCTCCCCATACTCCCCCAGTGGTCACCAACCCCCTCCCACACTAAAAAAATAAAAATAAAAACCTTTTTTACCAGCCTGTATGCCAGCCTCAAATGTCATACCCAGCTCCCTGACAGCAGTATGCAAGTCCCTGGAGCAGTTTTTAATGGGTGCAGTGCACTTCAGGCAGGCAGACCCAGGTCTATCCCCCACCTACCTGTTACACGTGGTGCTAAGTGTTGAGCCCTCCAACCCCCACCCAAACCCACTGTACCCACATGTAGGTGCCCCCCTTCACCCTTAAGGGCTATGGTAATGGTGTAGAGTTGTGGGGAGTGGGTTTGGGGGGGATTTGGGGGGGCTCAGCACCCAAGGTAATGGAGCTATGCACCTGTGAGCTATTTGTGTATTTTTGTAACATTTTTAGAAGTGCCCCCTAGGGTGCCTGGTCGGTGTCCTGGCATGTCAGGGGGACCAGTGCACTACAAATGCTGGCTCCTCCCATGACCAAATGCCTTGGATTTTGCCGGGTTTAAGATTGCCGGCATTTTTTTTCCATTATCGCTGAAAAACAAAACCGGCCATCTCAAACCTGGTGAACTCTGGCATTTGGCTGGGCTAAACCGTATTATCGAAAAAAAACCAGATGGCCGGCCATCTTTTTCGATAATACGGTTCCAGCCAGCTGTTGCACTGCCGCCAAAATAGATCGCCGGCGACGTTCGATTATGCCCTTCAATATGTACCCTTTAGAAGAAAAACGGGAGAGGGAGGATATGACATAGACTTTTAAATACCTCCATGGCAGAAATTCAGAGGAGACGGGTCTCAGTCAAAGGGAAGCTCTGAAATGAGGGGGTATAGGATGAAGGTGAAAGGGGATAAATTCAATAGAAATCTAAGTAATTATTTCTTTATGGAAGGTATGGTAGATGCAGGGAACAGCCTTCCAGCAGAGGAGGTGGAGATGAATTCAAGAAATCATGGGACAGGCACACAGGATCTCTGAAGGAGAGGAAAAGATAGTGCAGATTGTAATGGATGGAACATTACAATCCAATCTAGATAGAACATTCTTTATTTGTTATCATTTTCTCTGTTTCTGTGTTTCCATTCTTACAACCTGGTCTTCAGTCTCCATTTTTGTACTGTGTCTATAGGGGTACAGACACCTGCCACTATAATCATAGAGTTTGACTGGGTTACACCTGTGGGATACTTGAAAGAAATCAATCATTATGCAGTGCCTGGCTTTACATAGTAAAGCCTGCACGGTCCATCTAGTCTGCCCAAGATAAACTCATATGTGTATACCTTACCTTGATTTGTACCTGTCTTTTCCAGGGCACAGACCTTATAAGTCTGTCCAGCAGTATTTCCCGCCTCCCAACCACCAGTCCCGCCTCCCATCACCGGCTCTGGCACAGACCCCGTATAAGTCTGCCCTCCCCTATCCTAGCCTCTCAACCACCAACCCCTCTTCCCCCCACCACCCGATTTCAGCTAAGCTTCTGTGGATCCATTCCTTCTGCACAGGATTCCTTTATGCCTATCCCACGCATGTTTGAATTCCGTTACCGTTTTCATGTCCACCACCTCCCGCGGGAGGGCATTCCAAGCGTTCACCACCCACTCCATGAAGAAATACTTCCTGACATCTTTCCTGAGTCTGTCCCCCTTCAATCTTATTTCATGTCCTCTCGTTCTACCGCCTTCCCATCTCCGGAAAAGATTCGTTTGCGGATTAATACCTTTCAAATATTTGAACGTCTGTATCATATCACCCCTGTTCCTCCTTTCCTCCAGAGTATACATGTTCAGGTCAGCAAGTCTCTCTTCATACGTCTTGGAACGCAACTCCCATACCATCCTCGTAGCTTTTCTTTGCACCGCTTCCATTTTTTTTAACATCCTTTGCAAGGTACGGCCTCCAAAACTGAACACAATACTCCAGGTGGGGCCTCACCAACGTCTTATACAGGGGCATTAAAACCTCCTTTCTTCTGCTGGTCACACCTCTCTCTATACAGCCTAGCAACCTTCTCGCTACGGCCACCGCCTTGTCGCATTGTTTCATCGCCTTCAGGTCCTCAGATGCTATCACCCCAAGATCCCTCTCCCCGTCCGTGTCTATCAGGCTCTCCCCGCCTAACACATACGCCTCCCTTGGATTTCTGCTCCCTAAGTGCATCACTTTGCATTTATTCGCATTGAATTTTAATTGCGAAACGTTAGACCATTCTTCCAGCTTCTTCAGATCTTTTTTCATGTTTTCCACTCCCTCCGGGGTGTCTACTCTGTTGCAAATCTTGGTGTCATCCGCAAAAAGGCAAACTTTACCTTGTAACCCTTCGGCAATGTCACTCACAAATATATTGAACAGAATCGGCCCCAGCACCGATCCCTGAGGCACTCCACTACTCACCTTTCCCTCCTCCGAGCGAACTCCATTTACCACCACCCTCTGGCATCTGCCCGTCAACCAGTTCCTAATCCAGTTCACCACTTCGGGTCCTATCTTCAGCCCGTCTAGTTTATTCAAGAGCCTCCTGTGGGGAACCGTGTCAAAAGCCTTGCTGAAATCTAAGTAGATGACGTCCATAGCACGTCCTTGATTTAATTCTCCTGTCACCCAGTCAAAGAATTCAATGAGATTCGTTTGGCACGATTTCCCTTTGGAAAGCTCATTTTTTAGTTCTATCAGTACTCTGGGATGAATACCATCTGGTCCATCCCCTCCATAGTGCTGACCATGAGGCCCATGATCCTGTTGTGATGGGTGAAGACCATCAGGTTAAAAGAGAGATTGTCTAACTTGTGCTAGTCCACATCCACACATGGTGGCTCATGGTCCCCATGGTGTATAAATATGGTACAGCCTGCCGCCTATTATCCAGTGTGGGACCTGCTGGAAGAGCTTGGCCCAGCCTTAGAGGCTGCTGGGAAAGATAGGTCAAGTAAGATCTTAATTGAAATCAAGGGGCAGCTTCTAACAGAAGTTTCTAACTGGCACAATTGTCAGTTGCAGAAATAGCTCAGAAGAACCTTATGGCAGGTGCATGGGAAAAGCAGAAGTAAGAAAGAACATTTGTGGTCAAAGACAGTTGGTCATCTGCCGGAAAAAGGTGGGGGAATTTTTCCAGGGTAAAAATATCAAAATCTGCGGTTAGTATTGTGCCATCTGTGTAAGAACAAGTTTTTTTTAAGGGGGGCACATAGAGCTCAATGTAAATCAAGGGAATATAAATGACTGACAGCTAATATGTACGGGAGAGTCGGAGGCAAGAGTTCGACCTGGGTGTCACTCTGCCGGAAAGGTCTCCCCTGAGAATATATTTCTATATTCTTATAATCAATGCTTCATATGTAACCTGGCTTTGGTAAGTAATAAACAATCCTCTAAATGAATCTGTTTCTCATTCTCTTTATTTCTATTTATAGGGAATCTCCAACAATGCATGAGATCTGGTATAGGTATGAAAAAAGGATAACTAGAACATATTACTTCTTGACTGTCTTTTGGTCTGGCGAGAGAAGTGCACATCTCTGCCAGAGTTAAAAGATCATAGCAAGCTGCCCTATAGTTTTCTGCCCTACTCAGTGACATGGCTGGTCCATATTGCTGAGTACTGAGTGGAATGCAAAGGGGGGTTGAATGATTGGAGTCAGATGGAATTGGTAACAGCCTTCCCTGTAGAATCATAGATTTAGGGGACATAGAACTCCAATTAATTCAATGGTCAGAACCATTGGCACCTGGGGTGGGGGCTTGTGGCCAAGGGAGGTGGGTCATCTGTTGCAGGGGCACCCCATGACCTGCAGACCTCAAGAAAGGCCTCTTGGTCCCATATTCAGTAGCATTTGCACCTTGGGCAGATGCTAGTGGCTAAGGTGGGGGGCATTGGCTGCAGGGGCACCCATGACCAGGAATGGCCCCTGCAGCTGGTTTCCTCTTAGCAGATGGGCCACATGTGCTGGACTGGGGATGGATTCAAGGGGTGGCATGGGTCTATGGCCCCTTTTGCCCCTTCCTCAGTCTCCTCAACTCCCAATTCCTCTCTCTCAGGGGGGATTGGCTCTGGGAGAATTGGCTCTGGAAGGGAGGGGAATCAGTGGGCATCAGGTGTTGTGGTAGGGGGCAGAGGTGGTGCTGCAGTGCTCTCTGTGGCCAAAGAGTCTTCTTCCTCTTCTTTGACTTCTTCCTCTGCATCTCCCCCTTTTCAGCCTGTTCTTCCTCTGTCTCTCCTTCTTCTGCTGACTCCTCCTCCTCTACCTCCACTTCCCCTTCTTCTTCCACCACCTCCTCCTCCTTCTCTTCCTCCAGGGGCATGCTTTCTATGGGAGCAACATAGTGTATTTACTCTCAGTTACAGAGTGGCTGCTGCATGAGTCACATGTGTGTTGGACACAACCCTGCCTCAATGGCCCTTTTGCATATACTCTTCATGTATCTCTTACTATTCATTTCCACTGCCCTATAGTCTGTGACATTTGTTGTTTTTTTTGCCAGTAGTTTGGCCTTCGCTGGGACTCAGAGGTAGCTGGATGTCATACTATGTCCCAAAGTGCTATGCCACCATAATTGGGGAGGTGTAGTGGGGTGAAATGTGTCTCTTAATGTTCCAGACACATTAGTGAATGCATACTTTGGTGATTTCAGGTAGCCCTCTAACTGATTTGATTCTTAGAGGGAGTCAAGCAGGTATGGCCCTCAGATAGGACCCTATAGTGACAGCTCTTTACATCCCACCATTTCTGTACTTGTGCTCCCTGTTGCAAAGGCTGCCCCAATTGTTGCCATTGCCATGGAGAAGATTGTTCAGTGGACATACAGGGGTCAAGAGAGTTTGTAGCTGAAACCTTTAATATGGGAGACAGAGGCAGATTTGTGTCTATTTAAAACCCTACACATTGGGGGTGCCACCATGACCTGAGTGTCTGGCTCTTACAGACATACACATGCACATGACTGTCTCATGAGGTACACGAATATATATGTCTGTGTGTGCAGGAATGTGGAGGTGTAAGACAGCATGGTTTCCCTCATCTCAGCAGAGATGCACATACAGTTTCAGCATGGAGGGGATGTTGAGGTTAGGGGAACATGGAGAGAGGCAGTGCTCCTGTACTATAGTACGTCTCTTCTCTCTCCACCGTTGGATCCTAATCTTCAGCCTTTGCACCAGCGATGGGTTGGTCTGGCATATTGCCCAGAAGTGGGGCTTGTACACTTCGAGGCTATAGTGCACACCGAAGAACCTGAAAGATATGAGGGGATGCAAGACACTTGATTCCAATGTGAAAACTGATGTGTATGCATCACTCACATGTAAATGCTTGATTGATATCCCTCCACAGGGGGTCATGAGCAGACAGGGACTTGGCCTCCACAGACACCTCTTGGTGCAGATTTGTGTATAATTCTAGTTTGATGCTGCATGTTGTGGGCCAGATGTGGGTGGCATGGAGGTTAATGTAAGCTATGCATTGTGGTTATTGCAGCCACTAGGTTCAGGTAGATCCGTCTCTATAGGTCTCTGTCTTGTATTTGTTAGTAGCACTAGCTAGGGTGTGCACTCTGTTCTGTACTGTGCACACCAGGGGCGTATCTGCGTGGGGCCACAGGGGCCTGGGCCCCCGCAGATTTCGCCCTGGCCCCCCTCCCCGCCGTCAACCCTCCCCCGCTGCTTACTTTTGCTGGCGGGGTCCGACCCGCAATCTTCATATTTCGGCTTCCTCCGTGGCCATGTGCTTCCAGGAAGTAACGCTGCAGCGCTGATTCGTTGAATCTAGTTCGGCGTCTGACGTCAGACGCCGAACTAGATTCAACGAATCAGCGCTGCAGCGTTACTTCCTGGAAGCACATGGCCACGGAGGAAGCCGAAATATGAAGATTGCGGGTCGGACCCCGCCAGCAAAAGTAAGCAGCGGGGGAGGGTTGACGGCGGGGAGGGGGTGGAGAGAGGCGGCGGCGGCGGGGGGGGGGGGAGGCAAAAATGTGCCCCCCCTCTCTGGCTCTGGCCCCCCCTACCGCCGGATTCCAGATACGCCCCTGGTGCACACTAGCAATCTTCTGATCAAAGATGTATAAACTGTTCTGCAGTCTCTGTTAGCTCACCTTGCCAGGGTCCTGTGGATCTTGCCCCATACCCTCTGCCTGTCCTCCCTGTACAGTTTCTCCTCATTTTTGTCACAATCCCAGGCTTTGAACAACCAGACACGAACTCTGGAACAACATGAGCCCTTAGTCTACTGTCGTCGAGCGGCAGCAGGAGGCAACCCCCCCCCCCACCCCAAGCAAGACTGGACAGGATACAGGATGCACTTGGCTTAGCTGGAATCAGATTCAGGAACGGACTTGGCTTGGCTGGAACCAAATGCTGGAACGGACTTGGCTTCGCAGGACTGGAACCGGATACTCTAGAACCGGATACAGGAACAACCTGGGCTTGACTGGACTGGAACTGGATTCAGGAACAAGCTGGATTCAGGATTTACAAAGAAGCTTGGCAGGAATGGATTCAGGATACTGGAACAAGCTTGGCAGGAACAGGATTCAGGATACTCAAGCAGGATTCAGGATTTACAAAGAAGCTTGGCAGCAAACAGGGCAGAGACAAGCAGGAAGGGGACTGGGACTGGAGCTAAAGATTACCAGGGTAAAGATAGACAAGCAGGGACAGAACCAAAGCTGAAGGCTCGCAAAGCAGAGACAAGTAGGAAGGGAACTGGAGCTAAAGACTACCAGGGTAAAGACAGACAAGCAGGGACAGAACCAAAGCTGAAGGCTTGCAAGGAACAGACAAGCAGGAAGGGAACTGGAGCTAAAGGCAGAGGGGACTAGAACAAGCAAGACAGACTAGGCAAAAAACAAAGCTGACCCACACAGACAAACAACAGAACTAAGGCTAAAGGCAGAAGTTAGAGGAGACTAAAACAGCAAGGCTGACTAGTGTATAATTATACTACAGCAAGAGGCCCTCACTGGATGCCCACCGGAAGGGTGGAAGGCCAGATTTTAGGACTCAGGCTGTAAAAATACCAGCTAGGTTTAAAAATCTATGACTGGCTGAGCAAGGACGTGCTTTTCCTGTAAGTTAATATGTGTCCCCGCTTGGGATCCATCCACTGGAATAGTGCTGGGTCAATTTACATACCTTAAACAGCTTAAACTGCTAAAAGGCACTGACTAGGCCTAAAAATCTGATGATGGCCTTGTTGCTAAGCACCTGCAGAAGCAGGGCTGCTTGATAAGCCTCATTAGAATTTAGTGTGACATTCAAAAGCAGTGCAAAAGCCAAGATCAAGGAATTGATCCTAAGCCAGATCACAAGATGATATGTTTGGATGTTTGGATGTCCGTATCTAGGGAAGTGTTTACAAAAAGGGAAATTGCACAATAACTTGCAATAGCTAAAACGGAAAGAAGGGCACCTGACCGGGTATGATTCAGAGAGATTGAGCAAGATTAGAAAAAAAGTCCCTTCCCATAGACTTGTATTAGGACCAGATACTATATAAGAGAAGGGCATCAGATAGATCGTTGGAGGTTCTCCCCAACGCATCTAGGACGCAGAGCTCCGGTCAGCTGAACCCAGAATCTGTCTGCTGAATGTACCTGATTAAAGTCTGATTTGCAAATAAACTCTTCATTCCAAATGATGATTTGTGGGCTTCACTTAATGATGAAAGGCTGTAAGTATAAATGCTTTTGCTACATCAGGCTATCATTCGCTGCATTGTATAACCTGTAGCCTAAATCCAGTTTGTCATAAGGCTGGTATCTATTCCTTGCCAGTGCTGAGAGGCGGACTAATGCGGGTCCCTTAGATCTAACGTCTCTCTCAGTGGCAATTTCTCTTAGAACTTCACAATTCCCTGATTACCCCAGTACTAATGCTATTTGGAGATGGAGTCAGATTTAAAGTCTGATTTGGTAAAAATAAAAAGACTATTTCTTTAACTACACTGTTTCTGTCCTTGCTTCAATTTATTCTCTATCTTCTATCTGTTTTGCAAACTAACACACACACACACAAGTAAGATTTCTCACTTAAACAGTTTTATAGAATTTTCATAGAATTTATGTGGGAACATAAATGGCCAAAAGATTCATTTAGATCCAAATAGACAGAAAGCTGTGGACATGGGAATAAGATTTGAACTGCGCCTTCTGATGCCTCCCCAACAGCGATACCCATGGGAAGGGGTGTCGCCGGAATTCATGGAGGCGGTCCACAAGATCGTAGAAGAACAGACCCTCTGTACACCTCCGTGTGGAAGGATCCCACGGGGGTCTATAGAGGGGTAGATTAAAAACACTAGGCAGGACACAAGACTAACAAACAGAGAAGAACAGAAACAGGAGTGCACACCAGCACCCTAAACAAAAGTGCCCATGGGCACACAGGCTAAGAACAAAGCAGAAGTGCCCACAGGGACATAGACAAGAACAAGGCAGAAGTGCACACAGCACACGGACTGACCTGGAGACCTTTGGCATTGCAAAGGCCCTGAATGAAAGTGAACCACTTCCTTATAAACAGTACAGAGACAGGAAATACATAGAACTCAAAGTGAGGCTTGAAACACAGAGGAAGTGGAAACCCTACAGGACAGAAACAGGAAATGCACACTGAACACTGCAGATAGAAGCCAGCTCATGAGCTGACCAGCAGAAATAAGGTGAGTCAAAAGAGGGGTCACGGCCACAATCGTGACAATTTTAGAGGACCGAGAGGGTGAGGTAGTGTGACTCCTTCTCTCTAAAGTTTTTCTCCCTCTGGCCTCCATTTTGCATGTGAATGTGAGGGCATAGTGGGGGATGCAGTACATATATGTGAGGGTAGGTGGGCCCATGGGCACAGAGCTGTCCACATCATTGCTGGGTTGGTCAATGCATGTGCAGTATGAAGCTGCAAGATTTGCGCTACAGACAGGGTCTGTACGTCTTGCATCCCTATACGATTTGCACATGGGCCTAACACTATACACCTTGTGCCCCTGTATGTTCTGCCCCAGGCCCTAGCACTATATGCCTTATGCCCCTTGTGAAAGGGTTTATAGGACATTGCCCCTCACCCTTAAGAAAAGCCCCTCTTTAATTAGCCCGAGCCACCTTATTTATTTATTTGTTGCATTTGTAACCCACATTTTCCCACCTATTTGCAGGCTCAATGTGGCTTACATTATGCCTTAGTGGCGATCACCATTATTGGAATGAGAAATACAGAGTGGTATTGCATTAAAGTTTGTAAGTGATAGAGTACTTTAAAGCAGTCAGGTATAGAGAGTTCATTTCCGGACTGAGAAATAAACTGGTATTGCATTAAAGTTCAATGGTGACAGTAAATTAAGCAATCAAGTATCGAGGGTTCAGTTTTGTCCAGTTTTTTTTTTGTTACATTTGTACCCCGCGCTTTCCCATTCATGGCAGGCTCAATGCAGCTTACATGGGGCAATGGAGGGTTAAATGACTTGCCCAGAGTCACAAGGAGCTGCCTGCACCTGAAGTGGGAATCAAACTCAGTTTGTCAGTTCCCCGGGACCAAAGTCCACCACCCTAACCACTAGGCTACTCCTCCAACTGATGTAAGTTTTGTTATCTGGAATTTAGGATTCATCATTGTGGTATGCCTTTTTGAACAGGTTGGTTTTTAGTGATCAGACTTAAGAGTGCAGATCCCGCCCCAAGAGGAAGTAAGCCAGGAGGGGTGTAGTCACTACCAGAAGGTTAAAAAGACAGGGCCCGGCCAGGCAGATGTTAAGGAGGCACAGGGAGGGAAAACATGAATCCCCACTGTATGCCACTGAAGCACCCATGATTATGGAATGCCAGATCTGGATCTCAGAGGAACCCGAGAACTTGTAGGCTGTGTTTGGCGCACGGCAAACCCGGCAGCCATGGACTATGTTTCGCATGCTGCCAGAGGCCTGCCTAAGCTCTGCATACTGAACCCCAGAGGGCTTTCCACTTTATGTCTCGGGCCCTGTGAAGGAACAGACCCGAGAATCTCTTAAAATAAAATATTTATCTTGTGTTTCATCCTTTTGACTGGCTGTATTTTTTTCACCAACCCCCACTTGGGGCGTCACACCCTTATATGTTTTGCACCCAGAGCCAACACTACAAAATATATTTTCCACCGCTGCCACAGGTGGCACAAGACATTTTGCATTACAGGTACTGAATGTACACCATGAAAGACATAGAGGGGCATAATCAAAAGAGACACCCAAGTTTTGTTGAGGACGACCTAGCAAAACGTCTCGATGAAGGGGCGGGGAAACCCGTATTATCGAAACAAGATGGACGTCCATCTTTCGTTTCGGTAATACGGTCGGGGACGTCCAAATCTTGAAATTTAGGTCGTCCTTAGAGATGGTCGTCCCTAGACTTGGTCATTTCTGATTTTCGGCGATAATGAAAACCAAAGATGACCATCTCAGAAATGACCAAATGCAAGCCCTTTGGTCGTGGGAGGAGCCAGCATTTGTAGTGCACTGGTCCCCCTCACATGCCAGGACACCAACCGGGCACCCTAGGGGGCACTGCAGTGGACTTCATAAATTGCTCCCAGGTACATAGCTCCCTTACCTTGTGTGCTGAGCCCCCCAAAACCCACTACCCACAACTGTAAACCATTACCATAGCCCTTATGGGTTAAGGGGGGCACCTAGATGTGGGTACAGTGGGTTTCTGGTGGGTTTTGGAGAGCTCACTGTTTCCTCCACAAACGTAACAGGTAGGGAGGGGGATGGGCCTAGGTCCGCCTGCCTGAAGTGCACTGCACCCACTAAAACTGCGCCAAGTACCTACATACTGCTGTCATGGACCTGAGTATGACATCTGAGGCTGGCAAAAAATATTTTTAAAGATGTTTTTTGAGGGTGGGAGGGGGTTAGTGACCACTAGGGGAGTAAAGGGAGATCATCCCTGATTCTCTCCGGTGGTCATCTGGTCATTTCAGCCATCTTTTTGTGCCTTGGTCGTAAGAAAAACAGGACCAGGTAAAGTTGTCCAAGTGCTCATCAGGGACGCCCTTTTTTCCATTATGGGTCAAGGACATCCATGTGTTAGGCATGCCCAAGTCCCACCTTCGCTACGCCTCCGATACGGCTCCTTGAACTTTGGCCATCCCTGCAACAGAAAGCAGTTGGGGACGTCCAAAATCGGCTTTCGATTATACCGATTTGGACGACCCTGGGAGAAGGTCGCCCATCTTCCGATTTATGTCGAAAGATGGGCAACCTTCTCTTTCAAAAATGAGCCTGATAGTGACCTTGTGGACAACATGTATTTGTCTTACAGGGGCACGGTCTGCCTCTGTGGTCTTCTGTGAACCACTGTCAGCTTCCTGGGCACCTTTAGGTACACTTGAGCTATTATATGGAATGAAGCCACAAAGGAAATCTACTGTAGCAGCATTTAATTTTCGAAAGGGTAACTATCGTATAATGAGGAAAATGGTTAAAAAGAAGCTAAAAGGATCGACTGCAAAGGTTAGGACATTAAATCAGCCATGGACATTGTTTAAAAATACCATCTTGGAAGCCCAGACCAGGTGCATTCCACGTATTTACAAAAGTGGAAAGAAGAGAAAATGACAGCCAGTATGGTTAAAAGGTGAACTGAAAGAGGTTATTACAGCCAAAACAATGTCCTTCAAAGAATGGAAAAAGGACCCAAATGAAAAAAATAAGAAGCAACTTAAGCACTGTCAAGTTAAATGTAAAGCATTGATAAATAAAGATAAAAGAGAATATGAAGAGAAACTTGCCGCAGAGGCAAAAACTCAGAGTAACAACTTGTTCAGGTACTTCAGAAGCAGAAAACCTGCAAGGGAATCCGTGGGACTGTTAGATCATGAAGGAGCAAAAGGGGGTCTCAGGGAGGACAAGGCCACAGCAGAGAAACTGAATGAATTCTTTGCTTCGGTCTTCATGGAAGAAGATATAAGAGTTCTACCTGTACCAGAAATGGTTTTCAAGGGTGAACCTGGAAGACATAGAGGCATATTTTCAAAGCACTTTGGGAGGCTAAGTTCCATAGGTTTCTATGGAACTTTGGGAGGCTAAGTGCTTTGAAAATGAGCCTCATAGTGAACCAAATTAACAAATTAAAAAGAGTAATAAATTACTTGGACTGGATGGCATGCATCCAAGGTACTCAAAGAACTCAAACATGAAACTGCTGACCTGTCATTAAAATCATCCATAGTACTCTCCTCCGAAGGGACACCACCTTGTAGCGGTGGAGGGGCTTCTGTGTTTCAATGACTCAGAGGGCTATGCTGAAGGGTTACCCATATCAGACAGGCCTCTGAGGAGAAACCAGACAAACAGTGTCCCAAACTAGGGAGAGTGGAAAGATGGCGACCCAAAGCTTGTATGCTCAACGGCCCAGCTGTCCTCTGAAGTTCTGTCTTTGTTTACTTGAAATTTCCTCTCTGCATTTGCAGTTACCTTAACTGAGAGGAAGGGGACAATGGGGGGGGGGGGGGGGGGGGGGGTCAGCCGCCAATGGCCAGCATTTTGTCCCCTGTGCAGCAAGTGTGGGACCGCTGCGCGACGAGCTTCCCACAGATGACTGGGTTGGTGAGTCCTTTGATTAGCGCCAGCAAAGGAGCGTCGATGCTCTTGGACCTGGAAACAACTTCATCACTCCCGAATCATTTAACCACCATGTCCAAAGGAGTGGAGGAGTGAGTTAGGAGTGTATGCTGAAACGGAAGTCGTTTATAGCTGAACCATGTCGGCGGTGCCACTCCTAAACCCATAAGAGCTATCAGCTTGGAGATTTTGGCTCCCATGGAGGTTACATTGAATATCATCTGGAAGGTGCTCCAGGACCTAATGGTGATAGTAAATAATTTTGCTTCAGATATAATCTTATTAGTGAGCCACATGGATAATCTAATCGAATCCTTTGAGAATGAAAAATTGATACAGCAAATGAAGTTCTACAGGAGTAGGAAACAGTTAAGATTTTGAAAATGATAATAGACCAGAAAAATTTGAACAAAATGAATATTATTACAGATGATTAATAATGAGTGTTGTTTTCCCAGAGTTCCGGGTATGACTCCTAAAGTTTTTTCCTCTGAAATGATTCCTCTTAGTATATTAATTCAAAAGGAGTGAAGCCTGTGAAACTGGGATTACCTTAATCAGTGGGAATTGGATTAGAGACAAGTGTTTGTATTGTTAAATAATTTCTGGTTTTAAAAGAGAAAAAATGAAATCAGGTGTATTATTTCCACTAATATTGGACAATAAGTATGTTTCCAACGAAATAAATTGACTATACACCGTTTTGTGTTTGAAGAAGCCAACCAGACGATCAATGTGGAGTAATGATTCAGATAAATAATAACTGGGGATAATCAGGTTAATACCACATTTTCTTTGTTTACTGTTGTTTAATTGATCTCCTTGTCTTGTTTCACTCTCCCTATTTTGTGGTCTAAGGAAGAGTATAGAATTACCTGATTGAAATAATTCTTGTGTGTTATTTTCTCTGTATTTCTGGCAAGTTATTTTAGTGCTTGTAAAATTAAGCTGTTATAAAAAAAAATCATCCATAGTACCTGAAGAATGGAGGGTGGTCAATGTGATGCCGATATGTAAAAAGAGTTCCAGGTGTGATCTGGGAAATTACAGACTGGTAAGCCTGACGTTAGTGCTGGGTAAAATAGTGGAAACTATTATAAAGAATAAAATGACGGAACACATAAATAAACATGGTTTAATGGGACAGAGTCAGCATGGGTTCAGCCAAGGAAAGTCATGTCTCACGAATTTGCTTCATTTCTTTGAAGACATAAATAAACATGTAGATAATGGTAAGCTGGTTGATGTATCTACATTTTCAGAAAGCTGTTGACAAAGTTCCTCATGAGAGACTCCTGAGAAAATTAAAGGGCATGGGAGAGGAGACAATGTTCTGTTGTGGATTAGGAATTGGTTATTAGACAGAAAGTAGAGGGTAAGGTTAAATGGCCATTTCTCTCAATGAAGGAGGGTGAATAGTGGAGTGCCACAGGGATCTGTTCTGGGACTGGTGCTATTTAAAATATTTATAAATGATATGGATATCGGAATGATGAGTGAGATGATTATATGTGCAGATGACACAAAACTATTTAAGGTTGTTGAAACACATGTTGACTGTGAAATATTGCAGGAAGACCTTAGGAAATTGCAAGACTGGGCAGCCAAATGGACGATGAAATTTAATGTGGACAAATGCACATTAGGAAGAATAATCCAAATCATAGTTACTTTGGGGGTCAGCACCCAAGAAAAAGATCTAGGTGGTGTTATAGACAATATGCTGAAATCTCCTGTCCAGTGTGTGGCGGCAGCCAAAAAAGCAAACAGGATGCTAGGAATTATTAGGAAAGGGATGGTAAATAAGACCAAGAATATTATAACGTCTCTGTATCGTTCAGCATGGTGTGACCTCGCCTTAAGTATTGTGTTCAGTTCTGGTCACCCTATCTCAAAAAAGATATAGCAGAATTAGAAAAGGTTCAAAGAAGAGCGACCAAAATGGTAAAGGGGATGAAACTCCTCCCATATGAGGAAAGGCTAAAGAGGTTAGGGCTCTTCAGTTTGGAAAAGAAACAGCTGTGGGGAGATATGACTGAGGTCTACAAAATCCTGAATGCTATAGAGCGAGTAGAAGTGAATCTATTTTTTTTTACTCTTCCAAAAAGTACAAAGACTAGTGGACACTCAATGAAGTTACATGAAACAATTTGAAAACAAATAGGAGGAAATATTTTTTCACTCAAAAATAGTTAAGCTCTGGAACTCTGCTGGAGGATGTAGTTGCAGCAGCTAGCATATCTGGGTTTAAAAAAGGTTTGTACAAGTTCCTAGAGGAAAAGCCCATAGTCTGCTATTGAGAAAGACATGGGGAAATTACTGCTTGACCAGGGATTGGTAGCATGGAATGTTGCTACTATTTGGGTTTCTGCCAGGTACTTGTGACCTGGATTGACCACTGTTGGAAATAGGATACTAGGCTAGATGAACTATTGGTCTGACCCAGTATAGCTATTATGTTATGTTCATGTTTTGTTGGACATTTTTTATTAACACATTTTGAGACATCGTCATTGATGTGCTGTACATTTTTGATGGCCTTTAGAATGTCTTGTTCAGAGTTTGGAGATATATCAATTTTACAATAAGCTTCTACATTTAATCCCGTATTTGTAAAATACATCACAGGCTCTGCACATTTTGGCTAAACAGCTATATGCCGACTTCCACAACTTTTGTAAAATAGCACTGCACATTTTTACTTATTTATTTATTACAGAAGGTCTAAGGAGCTCTATGCATTTTTGATTCCAATATTACATAATGTTGTGGCCTTCTAGGGATAGTACTAACATTCATGTTGCCATCTGTGTATAAAGGTTGCCCACCTCTAACCTAGAGGCTGATTTGGATTTAGTGGCAGTCAGAAAGATGTGGGTCACAGAAAACCATGACTGTGATATAGTTATACTGGGCTACAATCTGCTCAGGAAAGACGGTAGGAAGAAAGGGAGGGAGAGTGGTATTATACTTTTTCATTTAATTTTATTTATATGCTACCTACGATACGAGGCAGATTACAGTCAAACATACTCTATAATGATAAAAATATAAAACAAAAAAGGAGACACCCACACTAAACACAAAAACAAAGATATGGCAAACATAATAGAAATGACAGCCTGCATTCATGGTTACATAGTAAATGACAGCAGATGAAGAGCCTGTATGGTCCATCCAGTCTGCTGAGGTGGAAGGAGGTGTTTCAGAGAGCTCTGCAGACTTCCAGTGGGGAAGGGAGTGAGGCCTAGCTCCCTCCCCAAGGATGAGGAGGGCCTTTGGGGAGCGTTCCCCAGGACAGGCCCAGGCCATGGGGCCTCCTGGGCCCAGGGACCAGAGGGTCAGGAAAAGCGGTCCTCTCCCTGGCAGTGCTGCAGGGAGGAGGGAAAGGAGCCCTGTGGCTAGAAGAGGGCCAGAC
Organism: Microcaecilia unicolor; assembly: GCF_901765095.1. NCBI lineage: Eukaryota > Metazoa > Chordata > Amphibia > Gymnophiona > Siphonopidae > Microcaecilia > Microcaecilia unicolor. The sequence goes on from NC_044036.1 coordinate 235,631,217, forward strand.
TCCAAGGGAGGAAGCCAGACCGGTACCCCCCTCGCGGCCGCACGACATCCAGCAGGTGAGGGGGGGGGGAGAGCTGGCGGAGGCCCTAGAGAAGAGCTGGTCTGAGAAGGAAAGAGAGGTAATGGAGATCTGTCAGGAGGCCCTGCCGGAGGTGGAGGAGGAAGGCAGTGAGAACAGTGACGATCTAGAGGAGGAAGAGCTTGTGGACTACTGCCAGGATCTAGAGGACCCGGCCAGTGGCATAATTAAAAGGGTGAAGAGAATTAAAAGTACGGAGAAGGAGGTGGTGGAGCCGGGGAAGCGGGTCAAAATGGCAAAAGCCCTGAGCAGGCTGGCCCCAGCAGAGCATCGCAAGACCTATATGAAAGAGGAAACCCGGCTACTTAAGCTTCTCCAGAAAAAAGAACAGCTGCTGAGGGCACTGAGGAAAGGTCCTGGAAACCCTCTGAGAGAACTCTATATCAACAGAGACAGGATGGCCTTGGGGGGACAGGCCCCGTCAGCCTCGGTACAGTGGAAGCAACAAACATAGCAGGAAGGAATCAGCCCAGGCTTTGGACCCCAGAACATTGAAGCATCAGGGGAGCTGCCAGGAACAAGCACCCAAAATACATTAAAATTCATGCAATACCTTGCTAGTCAGTCGGGGCCTCTGCAGGCAGCTTCTGGAGTAAGCAGCACTGAAGGTGGGTCTGTGGAGGCCTCCACATTGAGAGCACCTGAGTAGTAGTAGTAGTAGTGTGGGAGAGCAGAACAGGAAAAAAACTTTACCACCAAGACTTTTCAAATTGTTGAAACAGAGGCTGGAATTTCAGGAGAGAGATTTTTTCCCACAGAAGTGGTGGTGGAAGTTGAAACAGAGAACTTACCTGGAAAAGAGGCAAGGGGTAGGCAGAGGCAGTTGAAGCCACAGGTTGTCCTGTTCCCATTGCCTGTAGTAGGAGCAGACGGCAAGGCAAAAATGCCTGCCCCATCACAGCCTGGGAGGCCACACCCACACCCACGAAGCTCTGAGGAGCAGGATGTTCCAGCCAATCGGGCTGCATCAGGGCTAAGGACTGAAAGTGAGATTTTCCAGCAGGGAGCTGCCTCTTAAAGGAGAAGTCAGGAAGAAAGGCGAGTGAAGAGGAGCGGTTTTCGATAGAGAAAGCACAGGACACGCAGTGTTTCCCACAATAAGGTTCAGAATGGCAAGGCACGGCGCTGCCAGGGGGCGGGAAGCCATGCCCGCCCAGCACATTGGAGCAGGGGGCGCCAGCCAATCGGGCTGGAGGAGCAGGGACGGCCGCAAAGGAGCTGCAGTGGCTGGTAGGGGAGAATGCTACAGTGCAGGAGGATTCCCCACGTTTGGGAGAGCGAGCAATGCTGGAGTGCGGGAAGCCACGCTTACTTGGCAAAACGGCGGAGCAGGAAGTCCCGATGAAGCAGGACGCCAGAGGGGAGACCAGTTCCCAGGAAAACAGCGGGCCCGCACAGGGAAAGCTAGAGCAGCACGTTGCAAGGAGGGACCCAGCACAGAGAACAGGTTCCGGGGGGGGGGGGGGGGGGGGGGAAGGAGGGGGGAGGAGCGGGAGGTGTTTGCCTTGCAGTGTACGCCAGAAGGAAACTTGACTGGTACCTTTGACTTTGAAGTTGGCCAGGCTGCGGGGGGGGGGGGGGGGGCGAGCCAGGGGGGAGTGTTTGGGCCGGGGGGGGGTCAGGGGCATTGGGAGGGGAACAGGTATTTAGGGGAACCTGCTCTCACTGTCTCTAGCGAACGTGTTGAAGGGGACAATGTCAGGTTTTTGGCTGCAGGGGAAATGGAACAGAAGGACACTTTGAAGGCAGGGGATGTGCAAAGTCTGCTGATAGAAGGGAAGCAATGTATGTTGGGTGGGGGGGAGAGGGGGTTTTGGGGGGAGGGATAGGGAGGGAGGGGAGGGAAGCTGAGAGGGGGGGCGAGAGAGGGGGGTACAGCGCAGCAGGAGCAGGGGGTCTCAGTGCAGGAGATGGGGGAGGGGGACAGTGGGAGGTGCTCCATCCTTTGCGGCGGTAGTAGGTGGGGAGGTGGGCAAGGGGGAATGGGGGGCAGGAAGCAGTGGGGAAGGATGGGGGGGAGGGTGGGGGGGCCAGGTTCCCAAAAGGAGAAATGTGGTTCAGTTAAGGTGGGTGGGGGAGGGGGGATGCCAAGTAGGGATGCGGCCCTGAAGTTGGTCCTGGGTTTAGGATTTCTCCCAGAGGACCTCTATGCCTGTATCCATCCGGTGAATATCCCAGAATACGATGTTAGTTTTCTGACCCAGCGAGGCATGGAGGTCTTCTGGGAGAAATACGAGGGGGTAAGGGGGAAAGGGGATTGGAGAAACTTTAGGGCCGTACCGATGAGCAGACCTGACCTGGTGCAGGTAACCCTGCTGGTCCGAAACGAATCTATCTTGGGGGCGGACCTGGCCTTCTGGCTACAGCGGTACGCAGAATTGCATACCCCCTTGTCCAAGCTCCCTGACCCCAGTAGGGTGTGGGCGGGAGGATGGGGGGCGCAGGTTAAGCTGAAGCAGGCAGGACACGTGACCCAGCACATTCCCTCCACGGCGTTCATTGGCAGGGATTGGATCCTCTGCTTTTATAAGGGGCAGCCGCGGCAATATCACAACTGCGGGTCATTCAGACATTTTAGTATGTCGTGCCCAGTACGGCAGTGTGGGAGGTGCGGGTCTAAGGAGCATCCTATGGAGTCTTGTGCATCTATCCGGTGTAATTTGTGTGGGGGTCTGGGGCATGCATTCATAGCTTGCCCTTGGGCCTCCCATAACGGGGGAGAGGAGGACATGGGAGGGGGCGGTCCAGTTCAGAGGGAGAGGGGGGAGGGGATGTAGGGCGAGAGCAGGTTCCCGGGGTGGGGGGAAAGGGGCTGCGGAGGGACAGGGAGTGGGAGGGGGGTTGGGGGAAGGGCGGAAGTGGCAGGAAGGGGCAGATGAGGGTTGGACGCGGGTGTCAAAAAAACAACGGAAGGGGACAGGGGTACGGGAGGAAGGGGGAGGGGGCAGGAATGGGGAGAGAAGTAGAGAACAGATTTAGGGGACTGGAAGATGAGGGAGGGGGTGAGGAACTGGCAGGAGAGGAAGGAGAGGATGGGGTGAGCCGGCAGGATGGGTTGGGAAGCATGGCAGAGGCTGAAAAGGGAACGGCGGGTAAAAGGAAGAAGAAGAAGAGGGAGAAGGCTTTGAGGGACGAAGAAGAGGAAATGGTAGTGGAGGAGGTCGGGGAGGTGGGGGGCGGATTGGGGGGGCTGAAGGGAGAGTGGGGGAGAAAAGGAGGGTAGGACAGGAGGCAGTGATGAAGGCAAGAGAGGGGAGGGAGGACGGGCTGGAGGCAGGATTGATGGACGGGGTCGAAGAAGGGGCAGAAGGGGTGGGAGATGGGGGCGGGGGAGAGGGGGGAGGGTTGGTGGACGACTCCCAGGGAGGGAGGGAGGTGGGCAAAGAAAAGAGGAAGAAGGGGGGGGAAGAAAGTAAGAAAGTGGGGGGCTTTTTGAGCTAGGGGTCCGGGACTGGGCAGAGGAGGAAGGGGAGGGGGAAGGGATCCCTGGAGGTAGTATGGAGCAGAGGGAAGGTAGCCAGGAGGGCGGGGAGTATGGAACGGTACAATGATGGCGGGACTGCTGCTAACATTCGCCACACTTAATGTGGCTAGTGTCGCCTCCCAGAGGGCGAGATGCTTGGCGTTCGATGGCCTCTCTGCCGTGGCGGCGGACTGTTTTCTTCTGCAGGAGACCAGGCTGCGAACGCTGGAGGAGGTTCGGTGGGCAAAGCAGGCTTGGAGATGGGGGCCCTCTATTTGGGGTCTGGCTGGGGAACGGTATGGGGGGATAGGCATCCTCTTCAAAACCTTTAAAGTAGAGATCCAGAGGGTGGTGGAGCTGGGAATTGGGAGGTGTCTGGTGTTAGATGTGAGATTGCGGGGGTGGCTTTACGGGTGATTAACATCTACGGGCCGCAAAGCAAACGGGGAAGGTCGGCACTATTTGGGAAAATTCGGCCGTACCTTTACACCTCACGGCAGCTGGTGTGTGTGTGTGTGGGGGGGGGGGGGGAGCATTTTAACACAATCCTGAGGAAGAAGGATGGGGGGGGAGGGCGGCACAAGTAGGTTACGATGGGGTACGGCTAGTAGGGATCATGAAGGGAGTGGGATTGGTGGACGCGCACATAAGAGTTTGGTGGTGGGACGCAGGGTTTCACTTTTGCCCGGGGCACTTGTAGAAGTAGAATCAACCGGTTTTTAATTCGGGGAGGGGCGTGTGGGAAGGCACCAAGGGTGGTAGAGGTTGATTTCTCAGACCACAAGATGGTGATGGTCAAGCTGGGGGGAGGGGGGATTCACGGATTGGGGAAAGGATTGTGGCATTTGAATCAGAAATGGTTGAGGGAGGGGGTGTTGCACCAGGAGTATCTGGAGTTTCTGGCAGACCAGGTATCCATTCAGGGTGTCTTCCCTTCCCTAGGGGACTGGTGGGAAGTTTTGAAACACCACACCAGGGGGTTCTTTCTCCGTCAGGCGAGGAGGCAGGGGAGGAAGGTCACTCGGCTAGGAACTGCTCTGAGGAAGCGAAGGGACAATTTGATTTCCAGGGGAGGGAGGAGGGAGGACATTGAGGCCTTGCAGCAGGAGGTGGAACGGGTACAATACAATCGGTACTCTTCCCTCGTCTATGAGCGGGACTTCGGAAAGCTGCTCAGCCCGAACCCGTATGATTGCTGTAAGGAAAGAAGGGGGAGGAGGGTGGTAGAGGGGTTAAGGGATGAGGGAGGGGGGGACGCTCCAGCAGTCTAGGGAAGGTATCTTGTAGGTGGTGGGGACCCACTTTGGGCGGGTCTTTTTGGACCAACGGTTGGGGGAGGAGGCCATGGCGAGGTACATTGAGGAAACCGCAGGGGTGGGTAAGGGGGGGCCTCATCTTCGGGCCTTGCTGCGGCTGTGGACGCTGCAGGAGGTACAGGAGGCCATCGGGGCCTTGCGGCGCAGGACGGCGCCGGGGCCAGATGGACTCCCGGCAGAGTTCTACCAGCGGTTTAGGGATCAGTTGGCACCAGTCTTGTTGGCAATCTGGGAGGCGGCATGAACAGGGGGCTTCTTGCCTGAGTCGATGGGGGCATCAGCTTTGGTCCTCCTTAGCAAAGGCAAGGACCCCCAGGATGTGGCAAATTGGCGGTGGATTGCACTTCTGAACACCGACCGGAAGATCTTCGCTCACATGCTCCTTGCCCACATGAGGAAGATCTCCGGGGAAGTGCTGGTGGCCCCGCAGGGGTGTGGGGTCCCGGGAAGGGGGGTGCTGGAGGCAGTGGCCTGGGTGAGGGAGGGCCTGGAACGTAGTCGGGTGGGAGAGGGCAGGCTGGTCGTGGCCTTGGACCAGGACAAGGCCTTCAACCGAGTGCAGTGGGGTTTTTTATGGAAGGTCCTAGACCACTATAGATTCCCGGAGGAATGGATCGTGCAACTGCAGTTATTGTATGCGGGGGCGCCATTTTGAAGCATTGTAGACATCGGTTGATCAATTTTCAGTACATTTCAAAGCACTCCGTTCCTGAAGAAGCCACGTTTCCAGGCAAAACGGGTCCCCGTAGAACGGACAGCGATGAGTGCCTGATCTCATTTAAAAGCTAAGTGTTACTTTTTCTGATATGTGGTTGAGACATTCCTTTGAAAAAGCATTTGAATGATTCAAAACTCATTGAAAGAAATTCATTCCATTGATGAACTTAATTGAAAGATACTTATTTTGTTTATTCATTATACAGTATTGAGGCGATTAAAAATTCTTTTGAGCCCCCTTTTTAAATGGAGTTTTTTGGCCCAATGATCGAACTGTAGCGTGTGTTATAAGCCGATGTAAGATCATCTTTAACCACGCTCAAAACCTTCAGGCGATTGGCCTACGGTTTCTGAGGGCTTTTTTCTCCATTTTTTTCAAATAAACACCAACTAGTTGATTTTTTGTCAGAGCAGTTTCTTTGGTATTAGCGCAATTCTTTCCCCTGGTGAATGGATGGAGGGGGGCGGAGGTGGGGTGTGGCAGGGGTGCCCGTTGAGCCCCCTGCTGTATGCTTTCGCCATTAATCCCCTGGTGAGGAGGCTGGAAAGGGACGGGCTCAGAGGGGTGGAGGTAGGCAAAGGGAATGTGTTGCGAGTCATCGCTTATGCGGACGATGTCACCGTCTGGATGGCGGATCGCAGGGAGGGGAGGAGGCTGCGGGAGACCCTTGTCCGAGCTGTCCAGGAAGTGGCCCAATGGGAACGGGTGGAGGTGGGGGTAAAGACCTTTGGGGTTTGGTGGAAGCATGTACGCTTGAAGTTTTCAATGTTTGGGGGGGAGTTGGGGGGGACTGTTTTTTGTGTAAATTTTGCATTTTTGTATAAAAGTACAATTGAATTTTGATTTTCCGCTTTCATTTAATAAAGGAATTCTCCAGTCTGTCCAACAATTTGGCCACAATATAGTTTAATCATACAATATTATATGAAGTCAACATACAGAACAATGTGCCATTATATCCATCCCTATACTATATGCCTAATTACAGAGTAGTTAAGCCTCAGTCACATAGTAAAGATACCTTGAGAGTAGAGAAAAAACATTTGATAACTCTCCCAGATCAGGATGGAATGGGGGGGGGGGGGGGGGAACAGTTGAAGACTTTGATAAGTGGCTTTCAATTGTGGGTCGACTGCTTTAACAGCAATCTCAATGAAATGAAAAGATGGCGTCATACAGAGACTTCTATGGTCCATACAATTCTATATTAAAGATTAATATTAAAGTGACAGAACTGCTGCACTTACGGGGTATGGAAGAGGCACTGTTGATCAAAGTGAAAAGAGCGAATGAAAAATGTATTTACATTGGTGTGATATGGAAGGGCATTTTCGAAAGATTGGAAATTGGACGTCTTTGTAAAACATCCAAATTCGGAGGTGTGGAAAAGGTCATTTTCGAAAAAAGATGGGTGTCCATCTTTGTGTTCAAAAATACCATGGACGTCCTTGGATTTGGACGTCTTTGATTTTCGGCCATTTTCGAAAACAAAAACGTCCAAGTCTAAAACGTCCAAATTCAAGCCATTTGGACGTGGGAGGAGCCAGCATTTTTAGTAGACTGGTCCCCCTAACATGCCAGGACAGCAGTCAGGCCCCCTAGGGGGCACTGCAGTGGACTTCATAAAATGCTCCCAGGTACATAGCTCCCTTACCTTGTGTGTTGAGCCCTCCAAAACCTACTACCCCCAACTGTACACCACTACCATAGCCCTTACAGGTCAAGGGGGGTACCTATATGTGGGTACAGAGGATTTCTGGTGGGTTTTGGAGGGCTTGCTGTTTCCTCCACAAATGTAACAGGTGGGGGGGGGGGGGGGGGGTATGGGTCCACCTGCCTGAAGTGCACTGCACCTACTACTAAACTACTCCGGGGACCTGCATGCGCTGTCATGGACCTGAGTATGACATCTGAGGCTGGCTTAGAGGCTGACAAGTAATATTTTTAATCATGTTTTTTGAGGGTGGGAGGGTGTTAGTGACCACTGGGGGAGTAACGGGACATCATCCCCGATTTCCTCCAGTGGTCATCTGGTCAGTTTGGGCACCTTTTTGTGCCTTATTCGTAATAAAAATAAGTCTAGGTGAAAACGTCCAAGTTTTAGTCCTGGACATCTTTGCTTTGTTCCATTATGGCTCAAAGACGTCCAAGTCTTAGGAACACCCAAGTCCCGCCTCGAACATGCCTTCAATACGCCCCCTTGAGATTTGGACGTCCTTGCGATGGACTTCTGACAAAGACGTCCAAAATGCATTTTCGATTATACTGATTTGGACTTCTCTGTGAGAAGGACGTCCAAGTGCCCATTTATGTCACTTTTTGGACATTCATCTTTTTCGAAAATGAGCCTGATGGTCTCCTTCACAGACAGAAGAAGTGGACAGGAATGGTAGGAATGCTTTTTTGTGCCCTTCTTTTCTGTTCCCCATAAGTGAAAGTCAAATATGCAAAAGACACGTTCATGACACCATCTGTCTGAATGATTATTCATTGATTTATTAAACATCTTAAAATCAAAGGCATGTACAAAATCAGAAATCTGATACAAAAATGAAATAAATAGAAAATTTATAAAGCAGTAAAAAAAAAGAGAGAAGGATAAATAAAGAAATCTGAGCGTATAACCCACAGGTCTTATGCATTTAGTATGGGCATTGCCTGCACCACACACATTTTGGAAGTGGGGGACATGAATGTCCCAAGCCTGGTGATCTAGGAGTGTTCAAGGGGGTCTTGGTTAAATTTTGGAAAACCATATAGGAGGTGCCTAATACATGTTTAAACATAATAGACTTCAACAAACCAATCCTATGAAAGGCTAGAAAAGTGACAGAATCAAAAGGACAGTAACAATGGGAGAAAAGCAATACATTAACATATACTTGTGTTGTCCAGAAAATTAACTGGTACCAGTTATGTTGAGCGGTCAGAATAGGCCACTTAAATAGCAGGCCTATCTTTGACCGCTAAAAAGTTAGCCAGTTAACCTTTTAGTTGTCAAAATAAACCTGGATATTCAATGTCGGCCGCCGGATATGGCCCAGCATTTAATATCCAGGTTTAACACTGGCGATGGACAGCAAATGCGCTGCCTGTCACCGGCTGAATATTGAGTACTAAGTCTGTTTGCTTCAGAAGTCTGCAACAATCATGACTGCCTTGGTTTAGTTGGTGGGGCAGACAGAGGAATGGTGATGGGGAGATTTGGGAGATTGGTTAGAGTGATGATGACAGAACTAACAGAGAGGAATAGAAAACAACTATATAAAAATGTTTCAAAAGGGTCCATCCAATTGGCAGTCTTACTATATATGGTCTGTGCCTGCTGGGGGAACTGAACCCAATTTTGGCCCTTGGTTGCCCAAAGATTGCAAGTTTGTCCCTGCTATAATCTCTTTGGTGGCCATGATTTTAGATCATGTGAAGGTGTTTAAAATTCTCAAGATTATACATTCGAGGCACAGTTGATCAGAGCCAAAAATACGATTGTTCTCCTTTCATTCACTAGGAGGTTCCATCGTGCTGTTCGGGGCTAGCCAGAGTTGCAAAGCATTTGGGGAAGATTCCAATGTGGCCATTGCACTGTCCTTCCAGCCAGAAATCATTCACTGCATCACAGGAAAAGAAAAGAAGGATTAGTTTCTTGATGTTAGGATGTTCTTTAATTCATTGCTTGTTTTCCTCCTGCCATGAAACAGTTTTAAATATCTAAGAAATGCTCACCTTTATTTCTACATTTTTATTGGACTAATGTAATATACATCCAATCTTAACTAGCTTCTTGGGAGTTAACATTCCTTCCTCAGGTCCAAACAGAATAAGCAAATCACAGCAAAAGATAACATTGCAAGGCAACCAGCAGGAGGGACTGGGGGGAGAAGATCTCAGCAGCATCAGATCTCTGGAGAGCTCCTACCTATAACAGTAGTAGCATGCATGAACCACTATTGCCCTATCCCCTCACAAGACACACTAGCATTCCCCTGCCACCCTGGGTGGTCATCCATCTTGCCTGGTCCTTCCAATCTTCCAATGGCCCTAAGAAAAGGTACAAGGGTCTGGTTGCCAGAGTGATGAAACAGTGACAGATAGGAAGGGTAGTGAGTTAAAAAATCCAAGTCTCTTCCACATCTTTTATGTGTGTTCTGAAGTGTTTGATCGTTTTAATTTCAAATGTCCTAGACTGTTCTGAATTTATTTAGTATCCTGATCATAAAGTCTGGTTCCAAACATGCTCCTCCAAGGAAGCATTGCTTTCCTCTGTTTTGTGGGGTGTAATTTTGTAATCTTGTCTTTAACTTACCATCCCTTTCCATGTTTTGTACACTAAATAATCTTGTGGCATTTTCTTACTTCCGAGAGCAGGTGGGTGGGTGAAAGAAGCAGTCACCCACATAGAAAAGACATTCAGTACAAGGGGACCATATTCATGCTCCTCCTCAAATGTGGTGCATATTATTCAGTGAAGAAAATGTGAAGAAGGATGTTACAGCAATAAAACAAACCAAAAGTTGAGATTGAAATTCCATCCAGACTGGGACATGCTTAATTACAGCACTATTTTAGAAAAAGCCTTCTGTAAAATACTTACAAGGACATGCTGGAGTATATGTGTATTCACTGGCATACATAGCAGAAGCATCCATTTTACAAATATAGATACGTAAAAAATAAGTGGCATGAACCCAGCAGCTCCATATAAGTGTAAGTGCTGCCAATTAAGCAGAGAGGCCACAATTTTTATTTTTCTTAACTTTAGAGGCAGAAATAAACAGAAGATTAAGGAGAATTACTCCTTTAGGGGGTCTTTTTCTAAACGGCAGTAAGCCCAATGCGGGCTTACCGCTCGCTAAACTGGATGTACCTCCGGGCTACCGCAGCACCCTGGCAGTAGTTCCCACCCCCAGTGCACACCATTTCCAGCGCTACAAAAATATTTTTATTTTTGTAGCGCCAGTGTTTACCCAGTGGTAATCGGGTAGTTCCGTGAACTGGCTGGTTACTGCCAGGTTAGAACTAGAGCCCTTACCGCCACATCAGTGGGTGGCGGTAAGTGCTTCCTTCAAAATTGCTGTGAGGCAAGTGCTTCACTTGCCACAAGGCCCTTTCTTTAAAAAAAACAAACAGCCTTTTACCCGCTGAGCTAAAAGGGGGCCTCAACATGCATCAAAAACATGTGCTCCCTTTTGCCACAGCTTAGTAAAAGGACCCCTTAATTCCTTGTGTAAAAGCCCTGGTACTTTTTCCAAGTTTCCAATTTTTATTAAAATTTGATATACCACACTTGGGGGGGGGGGGGGGGGGGGTCTATCTAGGTGGTTTATAATTAAAAATTATAACATTTGAAAAGAACTACAATATCAATAGAACATCAAAAGAATAATAAAAGGAAAGAAATAGTAAGGATGGGTGAGTCATGGGAAAGACCAAAGGCCCATCAAGCCCAGCTTCCTGTTTCCAACAGTGGCCAATCCAGGTCACAAATACCTGGCAAGATCCCCAAAAAGTACAAAACATTTTATACTGCCTATCCCAGATATAGTGGATTTTCCCCAAGCCCATTTAATAACGGTCTACGGACTTTTCCTTTAGGAAACCGTCCAAACCTTTTTTAAACTCTGCTAAGCTAACTGCCTTTACCACATTCTCCGGCAACATATTCCAGAGTTTAATTATGCGTTGAGTGAAGAAACATTTTCTCCGATGCGTTTTAAATTTACTACATTCCAGCTTCATTGCATGCCCCCTAGTCCTAGTATTTTTGGAAAGCGTAAACAGACGCTTCACATCTACCCGTTCCACTCCACTCATTATTTTATAGACCTCTATCATATCTCCCCTCAGCCGCCTTTTCTCCAAGCTGAAGAGCCCTAGCCGCTTTAGCCTTTCCTCATAGGAAAGTCGTCCCATCCCCTTTATCATTTTCGTCGCCCGTCTCTGCACCTTTTCTAATTCCACTATATCTTTTTTGAGATGCGGCGATCAGAACTGAACATAATATTCAAGGTGCGGTCGCACCATGGAGCGATACAAAGGTATTATAACATCCTCATTTTTGTTTTCCATTCCTTTCCTAATAATACCTAAGATTCTTTTTGCTTTCTTGGCCGCAGCAGCACACTGAGCAGGTTTCAACGTATCATCAACGATGACACCTAGATCCCTTTCTTGGTCAGTGACTCCTAACGTGGAACCTTGCATGACGTAGCTATAATTCGGGTTCCTCTTTCCCACATGCATCACTTTGCAAAAGAGATTGTAGTAGATCGGGTATCTTTAAATAACAATAAAAATCAGACAAAAGATTGCCAATTAATACTGTCAAGTACTAAGCATGATGTACTTAGGAACAACAAACATAGTTTGAAATGTCTATATGCGAATGCCAGGAGCCTAAGAAATAAGATGGGGGAGTTGGAATATATTGCACTAAATGAAAAATTAGATATAATAGGCATCTCTGAGACCTGGTGGAAGGAGGATAACCAGTGGGACACTGTCATACCGGGGTACAAATTATATCGTAGTGATAGGGTGAATCGGATTGGTGGAGGGGTAGCATTGTATATTAACGAGAGCCTTGAATCAAATAGATTGAAAATTCTGCAGGAAACAAAACACTCCTTGGAATCACTGTGGATTGAAATTCCATGTGCAAAGGGGAAAAGGATAGTGATAGGAGTGTACTACCGTCCGCCTGGCCAGGACGAACAGACGGATGCGGAAATGTTAAAGGAAATCATGGACGCAAACAAACTAGGCAACACAATAATAATGGGGGATTTCAATTACCCGCATATAGACTGGGTTAATGTAACATCTGTACACGCAAGGGACATAAGATTTCTTGATGAAATCAAGGACAGCTTCATGGAACAGCTAGTTCAGGAGCCGACAAGAGAAGGAAAAATACTAGACTTAGTCCTTAGTGGTGCTCATGATCTAGTGCAGGGGGTAACGATACGAGGGCCGCTTGATAACAGTGATCATAATATGATCAGTTTTGATATTGACATTGAAGGAAGTGAAACTAGGAAATCAAGTACGCTAGCGTTTAACTATAGAAAAGGTGATTACGACAAAATGAGAAAAATGGTGAAAAAAAGACTGAAAGGAGCAGCTCGCAGAGTAAAAAACTTGCATCAGGCGTGGATGCTGTTTAAAAACACCATCCTGGAGGTTCAGGACAAATATATTCCACGTATTAGAAAAAAGGGAAAAAGACTAAACGTCAGCCGGCGTGGCTAAACAGTAAGATAAAGGAAATCATTAGAGCCAAAAAACAATCCTTCAGAAAGTGGAGAAGAGAACCAACTGAAAGTAACAGGATAGATCATAAGGAATGCCAAGCCAAATGCAAAGCGGAGATAAGGAGGGCAAAAAGGACTTTGAGAAGAAATTAGCGTTGGAAGCAAAATACATAGTAAAATTTTTTTAGATACATTAAAAGCAGGAAACCGGCCAAAGAGTCGGTTGGGCCGCTGGACGAAAATGGTGTTAAAGGGGCGATCAAGGAGGACAAAGCCGTAGCGGAGAAATTAAATGAATTCTTTGCTTCGGTCTTCACCGAGGAGGATTTGGGGGGGGACACGGTGCCGGAAAGAATATTTGAAGCGGGGAGTCGGAGAAACTAAACAAATTCTCTGTAACCTTGGAGGATGTAATGGGTCAGTTCAGCAAGCTGAAGAGTAGTAAATCACCGGGACCTGATGGTATTCATCCCAGAGTATTAATAGAACTAAAAAATGAACTTGCGGAGCTACTGTTAGAAATATGCAATCTGTCCCTAAAATCGAGTGTAGTACCGGAAGACTGGAGGGTAGCCAATGTTACTCCGATTTTTAGAAGGGTTCCAGAGGAGATCCGGGAAATTATAGACCGGTGAGTCTGACGTCGGTGCCGGGCAAGATGGTGGAGGCTATTATTAAGAATAAAATTGCAGAGCATATACAAAAACATGGACTGATGAGACAAAGTCAGCACGGATTTAGTGAAGGGAAGTCTTGCCTCACCAATCTAATGCATTTTTTTGAGGGGGGTAAGCAAACATGTGGACAATGGGGAGCCGGTTGATATTGTATATCTGGATTTTTCAGAAGGCGTTTGACAAAGTGCCGCACGAAAGACTCCTGAAGAAATTGCAGAGTCATGGAATCGGAGGTAGGGTATTATTATGGATTAAGAACTGGTTGAAAGATAGGAAGCCGAGAGTAGGATTGCGTGGCCAGTATTCTCAGTGGAGGAGGGTAGTTAGTGGGGTCCCGCAGGGGTCTGTGCTGGGTCCGTTGCTTTTTAATGTATTTATAAATGACCTAGAGATGGGAATAACTAGTGAGGTAATTAAATTCGCCGATGACACAAAATTATTCAGGGTCGTCAAGTCGCAGGAGGAATGTGAACAATTACAGGAAGACCTTGCGAGACTGGGAGAATGGGCGTGCAAGTGGCAGATGAAGTTCAATGTTGACAAGTGCAAAGTGATGCATGTGGGTAAGAGGAACCCGAATTATAGCTACGTCTTGCAAGGTTCCGCGTTAGGAGTTACGGATCAAGAAAGGGATCTGGGTGTCGTCGTCGATGATACGCTGAAACCTTCTGCTCAGTGTGCTGCTGCGGCTAGGAAAGCGAATAGAATGTTGGGTGTTATTAGGAAGGGTATGGAGTCCAGGTGTGCGGATGTTATAATGCCGTTGTATCGCTCCATGGTGCGACCGCACCTGGAGTATTGTGTTCAGTACTGGTCTCCGTATCTCAAAAAAGATATAGTAGAATTGGAAAAGGTACAGCGAAGGGCGACGAAAAGGATAGTGGGGATGGGACGACTTTCCTATGAAGAGAGGCTGAGAAGGCTAGGGCTTTTCAGCTTGGAGAAGAGACGGCTGGGGGAGATATGATAGAAGTGTATAAAATAATGAGTGGAATGGATCGGGTGGATGTGAAGCGACTGTTCACGCTATCCAAAAATACTAGGACTAGAGGGCATGAGTTGAAGCTACAGTGTGGTAAATTTAAAACGAATCGGAGAAAATTTTTCTTCACCCAACGTGTAATTAGACTCTGGATTTCGTTGCCGGAGAACGTGGTACGGGCGGTTAGCTTGACGGAGTTTAAAAAGGGGTTAGATAGATTCCTAAAGGACAAGTCCATAGACCGCTATTAAATGGACTTGGAAAAATTCCGCATTTTTAGGTATAACTTGTCTGGAATGTTTTTACGTTTGGGGAGCGTGCCAGGTGCCCTTGACCTGGATTGGCCACTGTCGGTGACAGGATGCTGGGCTAGATGGACCTTTGGTCTTTCCCAGTATGGCACTACTTATGTACTTATGTACTTATGCACTTGCTCACATTAAACGTCATCTGCCATTTAGACGCCCAGTCTCCCAGTCTCGTAAGGTCCTCTTGTAATTTTTCACAGTCCTACTGCGATTTAACGACTTTGAATAACTTTGTGTCATCGGCAAATTTAATTACCTCTCTTGTTACTCCCATATCTAGGGCATTTATAAATATGTTAAAAAGCAGCGGTCCCAGCACAGACCCCTGGGGGACCCCACTAACTACCTTTTCTCCATTGAGAATACTGACCTTTTAACCCTACTCTCTGTTTCTATCTGTAACCAGTTTTTAATCCACAATAGAACACTACTCCTATCCCATGAGCTTCCAATTTCCTCTGGAGTCTTTCATGAGGTACTTGTCAAACGCCTTCTGAAAACCAGATACACAATGTCAACCGGCTCACCTTTATCCACATGTTTGTTCACCCCTTCAAAGAAATGTAGTAGATTGGTGAGGCAAGATTTCCCTTCACTAAATCCAAGTTGACTTTGTCTCATTAATCCATGCTTTTGAATATGCTCAGTAATTTTGTTCTTTATAATAGGCAGAAGGAAATAGTAGGAGAACTTTATAAAAATCTGTTTGTGCTTTTAGTTGGTGTAAAACATGACAGGGAAAGTTTTTCCCATAAACGTGTATTCCCTTTCTAAAGTGGAAAATACATGTGCAGATTTTTGGCCTGCCCAAGGCCTGGCCAAACCATGCCCCCTTGAAATCTATACATGGCTTGGATCTCCACGTGTAAACAGCAGCTTTCTGAATTCACCATTTACACATGTATGCAATCTATACATGTAAATGCCATTAGTTACACATGGAAATGTTTCTAAATTAGCCCTCATAGAATCACATATCACAAAGAATATCACATTAACACCTGCATGCAGGAACAGTTTTTGGGATCTGATCATTGTATCAATGACTGTATGATGAGCATATTAAATTTAACTTCAAACAATCCAGGAACCTAAAACAATTCAAGTTAAAATTATCGAAACTTCAGAATTGCCTTTAAAAGTCTTAGGGCAGTAAAAATTTAGAGTTACTGCACATTAGCTGCAAAAATTAATGCATGGCAATTGCAAAGCCTCTGCATTAACTGTAAGAGGTGTGGTCAGCATCTTCCCATACAGTTAATGCAGAGGCAATACACTTATGGGGTAATTCTATAAAGATTGCCTAAAGTTTGGAGCTAAAATGCTGTGTGCTAAGCATAAATTCTATATTGGCAATTATTTGTACAATTGCCATTACAGAATACTGACATAAGTCTGCATTTTAGCACCTAATTTTAGCGGCAAGCACAGAATGTCAAAAGCTGGTATAAATGCTAGCATCTAACTCTGGGGCAGATGCACTAAAATCATCGTAAAGCCCTTCCCTTACCGATTCCTTATTGAATCGGTAAGAAACGGGCATGCATCAAGGAAATCACATGCAAATGAGTTGGTCGCTGCTAGCTCATTTGCATGGGATTTCCTTCCAAGCCAGTCGGCCAGCTGAGCATGCGCAGAGCAGCCAAGCGTTATGCTGGCTGCTCTGCGTATGCCAAAGACGTCCAAAAACTACGTCCCTGATGAGCACTTGTCAGAGCCTTGGGTCGGAACGCAAGCTGCTGCCGCGGTACAGCTGGTGATCCCTGCAGCCCCACTCTCGGAAGGAGGGGGGTGGATTGCGGCCTGACCGCTTAGACCCTCCTCCCCGGGAACGCGTGGCTGGGGGCGGGAGAGGAAGGTGTCGCAACAGCCCAGGCTTCTCTTCCCCGCCCTGTCCTCCTGAAACAATAATAGTTGCCGTTGGAGGTGGAGATGAGTGGCCTGGCACGCAGCAGCCAGAAAACAACTTCTGTTCTGAAAGCAAATGGGTTGTGAATGTTTGCGCGATGGGGGGTGAGAGTTGCCCCAAATGACCACCGCCAGCATTGGGACGTGCGAGGACGGCCAAAAAAACTATTTGGACGTCCCTTTCGATTATGCCCCTCCTCCAGGTCTCTCTCAGCCAATCACAGCGCGTTTAGCTGACACCAGTGACAGCTAAACATGCTGTGATTGGCTAAGAGAGACCTGGAGGTGGGGCATAATCGAAAGGGACGTCCAAATAGTTTTTTTGATTTGGACGTCCTCGCACGTCCCGATTCTCTCCGGCGGTCTTTGAGATTATTAAACTGATATTTTGCTGTTGCTGTTTGCTCGACATGCTTCTGGGGTATCTACCCGTGAGTTGTACTAGTTCATGTTAATGGATGTGTTTTGTACTATGCTATTGTATTGCTTCTCAAAACTAAAGACTTCTACAAAAAAAATCTGGGGGGGGGGGGGGGGAACATCCAAGTGCTCGTCAAGGACGTCCTTTTTTGTTTTTGAGTGAAGGATGTCCATGTTAGGCACTTTCGAAGGACATCCCTGACGAGCACTTTGGATGTTCCCCCCCCTTCCGATTCCCTCACAGCAGCCCCAACGAGAGGTGCAGACCTCCCGTTAGGTTTTCCACGGTGAGGGGATCGGAAAACGGTAGTGCATCTCATTATAATACGATTTGTACACATTATAATACTAATTTGCTCATTTGCATTCCGTTTTCGTTAGTTGCTACCGTGATAGGAAAATGGCTCGGAGAACCCTTTTGTGCATGTCACGGTTTACTACTTGCTCGTTGAACTGGCTAGAAGCAGTTTAAAAACCACGTTGTTGGCTCGTTAAATTTAGTGCATCTTGGCCTCTGTCAGCTATGCACATAACTAGCAGTATTCTATAAACTTAGCACATAAGTGCTGGGCATGACCCTGACCCAGCCATGCCCCACCACATCTACACCTCTCTTGCTTGGTATATAAGTACATAAGTAATGCCATACTGGAAAAAGACCAAAGGTCCATCGAGCCCAGCATCCCGTCCCCGACAGTGGCCAATCCAGGTCAAGGGAACCTGGCAAGCTACCCAAACGTACAAACATTTTATAAATGTTATTCCCGAAATTGTGGATTTTTCCCAAGTCCATTTAGTAGCGGCCTATGGACTTGTCCTTTAGGAAACCGTCCAACCCCTTTTTAAACTCTGCCAAGCCAACTGCCTTCACTACGTTCTCCGGCAACGAATTCCAGAGTTTAATTATGCGTTGGGTGAAGACATTTTTCTCCTATTTGTTTTAAATTTACTACACTGTAGTTTCATTGCATGCCCCCTAGTCTTAGCATTTTTGGAAAGCGTAAACAGACGCTTCACATCCACCTGTTCCACTCCACTCATTATTTTATATACCTCTATCATGTCTCCCCTCAGCCGTCTCTTCCCCAAGCTGAAAAGCCCTAACCTCCTTAGTCTTTCTTCATAGGGAAGTCGTCCCATCCCCGCTATCATTTTAGTCGCCCTTCGCTGCACCTTTTCCAATTCTACTATATCTTTCTTGAGATGCGGCAACTAGAATTGAACACAATACTCAAGGTGCGGTCGCACCATGGAACGACATAATGGCATTATAACATCCTCATACCTGTTTTCCATACCTTTCCTAATAATACCCAACATTCTATTTGCTTTCCAAGCCGCAGCAGCACACTGAGCAGAAGGTTTCAGTGTATTATCGACGACAAGACCCAGATCCCTTTCTTGGTCCGTAACTCCTAACGTGGAACCTTGCATGACGTAGCTATAATTCGGGTTCTTTTTTCCCCACATGCATCACCTTGCACTTGCTCACATTAAACATCATCTGCCATCTAGCCGCCCAGTCTCCCAGTCTCGTAAGGTCCTTCTGTAATTTTTCACAATCCTGTCGCGAGTTGACTTTGAATAACTTGGAGGGGCATAATCGAACGCGAACGCCCATTTGTAAAAACGTCCATCTCCGAGAACGGGTCCGTGAAGGGGCGGGCCGAACTGTATTTTCGAAAAAAATGGACGTCCATCTTTTTTTTCGAAAATACATTGGATTAGGGCGTTTTTTGAGCTGGGCGTTTTTGTTTTTTAGCGATAATCGAAACCGAAGCGTCCCAGCTCAAAAACGACCAAATCCAAGGCATTTGGTCGTGGGAGGGGCCAGCATTCGTAGTGCACTGGTCCCCCTGAGATGCCTCTATGCCAGCCTCAAATATCATACCTAGCTCCATGACAGTAGTATGCAGGTCCCCAGAGCAATTTTACTTTAGTTGGTGCTGCGCGGGACCCATGCAGAGAGGAAAAATCGGAAGAAAAAAAAAACAAGCAAGCAAGTGCAGTCAGGGACGTCCAAATTAAAAGATAGTGAAAGGGGGAATCGAACCAGCAACCTTCTGATTACAAGCTCAGTGCTCTAGCCAGTGCACCACTGATTAGACGTCCTTCCCTTTCCATTAAGTCTCTCCAAGTTTCTGTCAGCCAATCACAGCTCATTTAGCTGACATCTGTGTCAGCTAAACAGCGGTGATTGGCTGACAGAAACTTGGAGGGACTTAATGGAAAGGGAAGGACGTCTAATCAGTGGTGCACTGGCTAGAGCACTGAGCTTGTAATCAGAAGGTTGCTGGTTCGATTCCCCCTTTTACTATCCTGGTAATTTAGACGTCCCTGACTGCACTTGCTTGGTTTTTTTTTTTTTTCTTCCGATTTTTCTCTCTGCATGGGTACCGCACAGCACTAACTAAACTAAAATTACTTCGGGGACCTGCATACTGCTGTCATGGAGCTGAGGATGACATTTGAGGCTGGCTTACAAGTTGGGAAAAAAGTGTTTAACATTCGTTTTTTTTTGGTGGGAGGGGGTTAGTGACCACTGGGGGAGTCAGGGGAGGTCATCCCCGGTTCCCTCCGGTGGTCATCTGGTCATTTAGGGCACTTTTTTGGGACCTGTTCGTGAAAAAAACGGGTCCAACAAAAGTGACCTAAATTCTCTCTGAAAACGCCTTTCTTTTTTCCATTATCGGCCGAGCACGCACATCTCTGCTCAGCCGATAACCACGCCTCAGTCCCGCCTTCACCACGCCTCCGACACGCCCCCGTCAACTTTATGCGTTCCCGCGACGGAGTGCAGTTGGAAACGCCCAAAATCGGCTTTTGATTATACCGATTTGGGCACCCACAAGAGAAAGACGTCCATCTCCCGATTTAGGTCGGAATTTGGGCGTTTTTCTCTTTCGAAAATAAGCCTCTCAGTGTCATCAGCAAATGTAATTACCTCGCTAGTTACTCCCATCTCTAAATCATTTATAAATATATTAAAAAGCAGCGGTCCTAGCACAGACCCCTGAGGAACCCCACTAACTACCCTTCTCCATTGTGAATACTGCCCATTTAACCCCACTCTCTGTTTCCTATCCTTCAACTAGTTTTTAATCCACAATAGGATGTTTCCTCCTATCCCATGACCCTCCAATTTCCTCTGTAGCCTTTCATGAGCTACCTTGTCAAACGCCTTTTGAAAATCCAGATACACTATGAGGCATATTTTCAAAGCACTTAGCCTTCCAAAGTTCCATAGAAACCTATGGAACTTTGGAAAGCTAAGTGCTTTGAAAATATGCCTCAATATCAACCGGCTCCCCTTTGTCCATATGTTTGTTTACTCCTTCAAAGAATTGAAGTAAATTGGCCAGGCAAGATTTCCCCACACAAAAGCCGTGCTGACTCGGTCTCAGTAATCCATGTCCTTGGATGTGCTCTGTAATTTTGTTTTTAATAATAGCCTCTACCATTTTCCCCCGCACCGACGTCAGACTCACCGGTCTATAATTTCCCGGATCTCCCCTGAAACCTTTTTTAAAAATGGGCGTTACATTGGCCACCCTCCAATCTTCCGGTACCATGCTCGATTTTAAGGATAAATTGCATATCGAGACGGGAGACGTATGTGTTAGGCGGGGAGAGTCTGATAAGTACGGACGGGGAGAGGGATCTTGCGGTGATAGTATCTGAGGATTTCAAGGCGACGAAATAGTGTGACAAGACGGTGGCCGTAGCTAGAAGGTTGTTAGGCTGTATAGAGAGAGGTGTGACCAGCAGAAGAAAGGGGGTGTTGATGCCCCTGTATAAGTCGTTGGTGAGGCCCCACCTGGAGTATTGTGTTCAGTTTTGGAGGCCATATCTTGTTAAGGATGTAAAAAGAATTGAAGTGCCAGTGATTCAGCTAGTTGCTGTATCAATGAAAGTTCTCTAGCAAGTCTGATGAAGGAATTTTCAGTTCAAGATTAAACTTTCAAATTCCCCTGGAATATAACTTTTGTAAATCAATCTAAATATTCCCAATAACAAAAGCAACCTTGTAACCACAATGCAGTTTGAAAAGCCTCTCTTCTATCAGAGCTAAGCAGGAAGGGAAAGAGACTTCACAAAACAAATTAACTAAGCAGTAAGCAATAAATTAAATAAGCCTTAAATTAAAGAAAATATCAGGTATCTAAACCTCTAGCCAAAAGTTGAAAATAGCAGGTATCTAAACCTCTAGCCTTTGTCTCATTAATCCATGCTTTTGAATATGCTCTGTTATTTAGTTCTTTATAATAGTCTCTACCATTTTGCCCGGCACCGACGTCAGACTCACTGGTCTATAATTTCCCGGATCTCCTCTGGAACCTTTTTAAAAAATCGGCGTTACATTGGCCACCCTCTAATCTTCTAGTACCATGCTTAATTTTCAGGATAAATTACATATTACTAACAATAGTTCTGCAAGTTCATTTTTCAGTTCTATCAATATTCTGGGATGAATACCATCTGGTCCAGGAGATTTGCTATGCTTCAGTTTGTCAAATTGCCCCATTACATCCTCTACGTCTATACAAATTTCATTCAGTTTCTCCAACTCATCAGCTTTGAATACCATTTCTGGCACCAGCATCTCTCCAAAATCTTCCTTAGGTAAGACCGAAGCAAAGAATTAATTTAATCTCTCCGCTATGGCTTTGTCTTCCCTGATCGCCCCTTTTACCCCTCGGTCATCTAGCAGTCCAAGCGATTCTTTTGCTAGCTTCCTGCTTTTAATATACCTACTATGTGTTTTTTTTCAAAGTCCCTCTTTGCCTTCCTTATCAGTGCTTTGCATTTGACTTGACATTCCTAATGCTGTTTCTTATTATTTTCATTTGGTTCCTTTCTACCTTTTTATTTATTTATTTCATTTATATCTCACATTATTCCAATAGATCAGGTTCAATGTGGCTAACACCGTATTGTAATTCACAGTACAAAAAGTGATGTGGGATAGTATACATTAAGTAGCAATAAGAAAGTAAATGAGGATTGTATATTACAATATGTAATATGGAAACAAATGCTAGATGCAAAAAGGTAATATTTTAAAATCATCCATGTATAATAATTAGAATTTTGAACACAGAGCCAGCTAGAGCAGCAGCAGAGAGTGACTACTCCTGCCCTGTCCCACAAGACCACCAGGAATCACCTCTGGGGAAGTCCTAGGGTGTCTGAGGGAGGTGCAAGAAAGGGGGAAATTAGATCAAGGGTGAGTTGGAAGATTGGAACTGTTAGCGTGGCAGCCCCCCTTATTCAGATCCGGCCAATATTCAAGCCAGGAACCAGATAAGTGGGGGCAGTCAACTCATGCCCACAACTTCATGGGTACTGAATGCCAGACATGGTTCAATATTGAATATCTATGTCTAATTTAGCTGGTGGAAGTCAGGATTAACTTCCTGGACATTCAATGCCAGTGCTCAGACATGGTCCAGCATTGAATACCTAGGTCTAATTTAGCTGGTGGCAGTCAGCATTATTTGACGTGTCCCTTTCCAGCAAGATAATATATGAGTAGTGTATCTCACAGGCATTTGTCAAAATTAATTGATTTTGACAGAAGACACAGCCACTTCCAGGTTCTCAGCCAATCAGAAGCAAGGGCACACCCAAGTCATGCCCAACCCCCAATGACATCACCGCCCAAGCCACGCACATTCCCCACCCCCTTTGTTGGCATCATCGGATATGACATCTTGTCCCTGCCCAAGCCCTTCCTCTTTTGCATAGCCCCACCCCAAACCCCACCCCTTTTCATAGCCACACCCCAACTCTGCTACCCTTTTGGTGATATCACTGGAAGTATCGCCATAGCCATGCCACTTTTCTAAGATGGCAGTCACTACTGTATACATCGCATCAGTTCCTGTTTTTCTTTGGTCACGTGGCAAGAAGTAATGTAAACCTGACTACCCCATACAGCATCAGAGAAATTTATTTGTGCAAGCACAGCTTCACTTTTTTCTCATAGGAAAGAAAAATAGGCATTTGTTTTTCTTTTTCTTTTAAAAGGATACTTTATGCTTATGAACGACAAGACTGCTCATACCAACCCCCTCCCTTTCCCTACCCCAAAAGTCCAATTTGTCTGCAGCCTTCAACTCCCCCATTCCCTTTTCCAAGCCATCCTCCGTAGAAAGAACTAGTGTGAACGCTATGGGGCTGTTCCAAGCACTCTCACAGTCCTGTTTGTTTGAGAGCTGCTTGCTTTTTCCAGCAAGCACACTGTTCTCTGTCTGTGTGAAATTCATATGAGTCTGTAGCCTCCACCCGTGATCCCCTCCCCTTTCCCCTAGCTAGCAATAAACAGGGAATCCTGGCTCTGTCCCTTCCAAGAAGTGAGGACTTAAGCAGTAGCCATAAGACAGATGTACTTTTCTTCCCTGCTTTTTCAAGAGAGATCATAACAGGGCCGTTTTTGCTTTCAGACTCATTTACACAGGCAGACGCCTGTTCACTTTCTTTTTTTTCAAAGCTGTTCTAAGTTAAGTTTCATAAGAAACTGGAGGGTTTTTTCTGAACAATGCTGCAAAAAGAAAAAACGGCTCAATGCTGCTTTGTGTGGCAAACCATCCCCCCCCCTTCTGTTTTCGAGACATCTATGTGAGCTCAGTCTGCATGAGCTGTCTGTTGAATCTGAATTCTTTATTTTGCTTTAGCAGTGTCCACCTGAGAAACATACAAGTTTTTAAGTTGCGTTCAGCACCAGTAAATGTAATAGCAATGAAAAAAGTGACAGAATAAATGTTTTATACAGGGATTGTTTTGCCTTACAGATATGCAGCTCCTCCGTCTCCCTAGTCACTTCCTGTAACCCCTCCTTCTCCCTAGCCATACATCACAGCCCCTCCTTCTCCCTTCATTTAGCAAAGCCATCATCCCAAACAGAACAATGCCTTATTTTGCTTTAACCCCCACTTCCAAGAAGCATGGACATAACCGGGGCTGTTCCTCCCTGCCTTGAGGTCATTTTTGAAAGAAAAAGAAAAAAGAAAAACAAATGCCTATTTTTCTTTCTTTCTTTCCTGTGAGAAAAAAATGAAGCTGTGCATGCGTAAATAAATTCCTCTGATGCTGTAGGGGGCGGTGTCAGGGTCTTTTTTTAACATCAATTCCTGCCATGTGACCCCATCCAAGATGGCAGCTAGTAGAGGAAACAGGAAGTGACGCGATGTATATAGTAGTGGCCGCCATCTTGAAAAAGTGGTGTGGCTATGAGGATACTTCCCAAGACATCACCAAAAGGGGGTGGGGTTTGAGTAAAGACCATGCAAAAAGGGGGTGGGGTTTTGGGTGGGGCTATACAAATAAGGGAGAGCAGGAGTTGTGGCTATATAAAAGGGTTGAGCTCAGGTGGGGGTCAAGGCGTCATATCTGATGATGTCATCAAAGGGGGTGGGGAGTGGGATCCAAGATGGCGCTGTGAATGGACGCACCTGTGTTAGCTCCTGGAAGTTGCTCTGTTTGTAGGTCCTCTTTGGTGCCTCCGTCGCCTCATCAAACATGGAGAAACGGAGGGGAAAAGTGAAGGAACATCCCTCAGCTCCTGTGACTTCTTCGGCGACGAGGCAGACAACTTTGCAATTTTTCAGACAGCAACCGGGTCCTCAGGGTTTTTCGACCCCCTCTGCAACTCTCGGCGCTTCGGCGTCGATTGAGAATGGAAACGGGGCTTCCCTGAGCCCCGTGGAATGAGTTGCTCCACCCCAGCCTGGAGAGGAGTTGCTGGCAGCTCTAACAGAGAAGGAAGCCGAAGGGGCTCAGTTTGATCTGTTTGAGGGAGTGTCTGCAGTAACCGGAGGCTGAATCTCAACGCCGAGAACTACTGCTACAATCAGCTTCAAAGGTATTGCCCCAGGACATAGTTTCTAAACTTGCTCGTGTTGAAGATCAACCTCACTCTTCTCCAGCCATTAGTGGTGTGAATAGACCAGCAACTGTGACATTAGAGTCACTATGGGATATGGTTTACAGCATTCACACTTCTATGCAAACTACTTTAAAAATGAATACTTCTGATATAAAGACTCTTTCTGAGGCTGCCCTGCTTCAGGCGCAAAAGACTGCACAGCAAACCTTAGATTTGGAGACTGTGAACACTAAAATTCAAGAAATGGGATCTGTAGAAACGGCTTTGGTTAAGGATAATAATTTCCTACATAAAAGATTGGAGTACCTGGAAAACCAGGCTAGAAGACTTAACCTCAGGTTTCTTAACTTTCCCAAATCGCCTTTAATTTCCCCTTTGGATATGGTTAAAAAATATGATTGATATTCTTGTAATGGATAAGGACTCACTGCCTCCCCTTACTCGGGCTTATTACATCAGGAGTGGTGGAGTGGTGGAAGAAAATCCCCCGATAGCAGGGGAAGGAATGGATCTTACTTCTTTCCTTGAGAGTTCATTGGAGGTAATTACTCAGAAGTTGACTCTGCTTGTTACTTTTGAGCTGGAGCCTGGTAGGAATGCCGTATTAAGGCTTTCCTTGAGACACTTAGAAAATCTGTTTTTGGGCTCAAAAATTCGCATTTTTCCTGATCTCTCAAGGCCTACACAGATGAGACGGAGGGCCTTTTTGGAACTCCGCCCTAGGGTGGTGGCACTGGGAGCAACTTTCATATTACATTTTCCTTGTTATTGTAATGTAATGCTTGAGGGTAAACAGTTTCAATTTGTAGATCCAAAACAGTTAAAAGAATTTCTAGATGCTAGAGTGGAATTGAATGTTGTGTGCCCTCCCTAAATGCAGGCTGGGGTCTGAACCAGAGGTTGTAACCATTAGTTCGTAATTATTGCCATATGTTTTATTTTTAAATTCTAAATTCTTGGATTCCAAATTTCCTAAACTTGTGGACAGAAAGGCTGTTAATGATATTTCCTTTTATTTTATTTTTGCCTCTTGTATAAATGCCAATTTCATACTCACGTATTGTGATGATATATTGAAATATATGAATACAGAAATATATATATAAAAAAAAAGGGGGTGGGGAGTAGATGTGGGTTGGACAGTGACATCATGAAAGGGGTGGGGCATAGGCAAGGCTTGGCCATGTCCTCATTCCTATTTGGCTGAAAACCCAGAAGTGGGCATGTCACCTGTCAAAATCAATTAATTTTGACAAATGCCAGTGAGATACACTACTTATGTGACTTGAAACAGCAGGTGTTGGTGAATAAAAATGGTTATGTTCTTTTAAATGTTTTTAAAATGTTTTTTTTTTATGCTATATAGAATCTTTTGCAATGCACACTGAAAATTCTTTCCTTAAATGTTTTGGCACGGTAGCTGCAATATATTTTTATGGGGTTTATTGTTCTATAAAGTATTCCATTTCCATGTCTTTAGTTTAACCTCCCTAATATGTTTTGTGGATGTGATAGTTCTTTCACAGTACCAGGCATATATTACCTTCTGACAGAATCTCTAACTCATCTCCTTCCTTAAACTCCAGATCCTCCGGGCCCTGAGCTGTGTATCCATACTGTGCCACCATCCGATACAGGACAGGTCTACTACTTGCGGAATCTGCATCCTAGAACAGGGAAACAGACACAGTTGTGTTCAGGAAATAATATAAAACTTGGAAATAATGTAGAACATGTGTGAGAAGATACTGCAGGAGTCACCATTCAGTAACAGTGCATGGTGTGCCACAAGGCTTCACTATTTATTGTTTATGCAGGGTGTGCCATAGGGGGTTCATCCACTGGCAGTTCATCATTTTTTGTTAGTGTAGAGCAGTGGTGTGCTGGTAAATGTTTAACAACAGGCTCTCTCCCCGGTCCACCTCTGCGCCCCCCCCCCTAAAAAAATTGCAGAGCTGGCTATAGCCAGGGAGAGAGCCTGGGGGGGGGGGGGCAATGCATTACTCCAGGAAAATTTTTTTAAATGATCCCAGGTTACAATCTAATTCATGTTTAATGTGGGATAAAATGCCATAAATAAGTAAATAAATATAAACTTTTAATGTTGAGAACCTGATTCTCAAAGTGGACATATTCCAAACACTATAATGAAAATAAAATTATTTTTTTCTACCTTTGTTGTCTGGTGACTTTGTTTTTCTGATCATGCTGGTCCAGTATCTGTCCTCTTAACTCCATTTCCAGGGCTTCCTTTCCATTTATTTCTTTACTTTCCGCCTTTCTTCTTCATTTCTTGCCATACATCCGTAAGTAAAAGCTGGGTCCTCCGCAGACTTGACTGTCCAGTGGATCCAGCTTCTGCCTATTTTCTTCATCCATGTGCAGTGTTTCTCTTCTCTTCCTTTTCCCTCATCTCATCTCCTTCCTCACTCTTCCCTCCCCTCCATCCATGTCCAGCATTTCTTCTCTCCCTTCTCTCTCCTCCATCCACCCATGTCCAGCAACCCTCCTCTCCCCCCTGCCCTCCCCTCTATCCACCCATGTCCAGCAACCCTCCTCTCCCCCCTGCCCTCCATCCACCCATGTGCAGCTGATGAGATCATATATAACGTGACTCCAACTCACTAACCGGTTCCTGGATTGGCAGCTGCACCGCTTGCAGTCCCGAAACTGAAGGCCATGTCTCGCGCTGTAGCGAGGTGGAAACAGTGGAAATCGCTCACAAGTTGTTAATACTGTCGCTGCAATGTAGTGGTGACAGGAGAGTGAATTTCCCGCCTCTCGGAATTGTTTTTTTTTTTGTTCCAGTTGACAAACAGGTTTCTATGTCTCACCGCTCTACCGCCACTCAGTTCCCATCGTTAGCTGCTGCGCAAAGAGAAGTGGTGTGCAGAACTCTGCGCATGTGCTAATTCAGAACGGTCATCCGCTTCCGGTGTTCCACCGTTGTGCACGTGCTCCTTACGGGTTGCTGCAGCCAACTCTGGAGCAGTGGTTGTTGATGAGAGTAGATACGTGAAAGAGTAGCAGACAGACAGTTATTGAAATAGCCGCAGGTTAACGATCTCTGTCTTTTAGTAGTGGAAGGACAGTTAGTCCGTTCGTTTGGAGCAGTTTACCCTTAAACTACATTACAGTGGATGTGCCAGGTTTGATTGCTGGAGCATTGCTAGGACTAGGAGCGCTTGATAAAAGTGCTTTTACAGCACCATGGACAGATGTGCCTCCAAGCTCAGAGGATTGCAGCATCGGGGCACGGGGAGAAAAGGGAAATAGATGTCAGACCATGAAGGGAAGAGAAGGAACATAGTTACTGGAGTACCTTGCCTCTTGCAGCCTCTTGCCCGTCCTGTCGCCTTCTCCGTTTAATTTATTTTTAAGCAGTTAACACGTCAGCAGGAACAGGCTGCTTCAGCCAATCCCAGGGTCCTTCATTCAGCGTGTTCCGCCTCCGAGGGCTGAAGGAAGGCCCCTGGGATTGGCTGAAGCAGCCTGTTCCTGCTGACGTGTTTTTTTTTTAAAGCAGTGTTAAGCGCGGGTTTGCACGACGCTAAGAGAGGTTGGGGCCGGGGGGGAGGAGGAGAAATGAGAAGAAGTGCCGCATGTGACAAGATGCCCCAAAAAACCACAGGGGATGCGCCCATCGACACTGCCAGGTGGGGACCAGAGCCCAAATTTTGAGAGCCGGTTGTTAAAGTAGCTACTTTAACAAACGGCTCCCAAAATTCTGGAAAAAATAACCGGCTCCAGCACACCACTGATGTAGAGTGTGCCACAGGGGGGCATTCAGTGTTAACATTGGGTGTTCCGCAGGAAGACAAGTGTAAGTGAGATGGGTACCAGAGAGAGAGTCACTGCAGAATTAGTGCAATGTACATAGATTTGCTACCATCAGTTTAAATTTACTTTCTGGAAGTCAAAATTATAATAAGACTAGGACCCCAAAATCAAATACTTTTACATTCTACTGTTTAGAAGATTTTACATACATTTTACATGTAAAATTCTCCAAATGAAGGTTAAGTGAAGCTCTGGCTATTGCTAATTTTTGTACTTAAGATGTGCTGACCTACCTAGAGGTGTACTGGACGTTTCTGCTCACCTTCCTCTTCCCCTCCAGCTTCAAAGCACAGAAAAAAAGGTTGAGGAATGAATCTTGGACAGCTCGTGAATTGCTCTGGGCAGGCAGGTCAAATAAGGCCCAATTTTCAAAGTGATTTAGGTAGATAGGAGAGGCTCTTGCCCACTTGTCTTTCATGGCCAGCCAATCATTGATATTCAGCAACACTTAATCGGGCAGTGCCACTGAATATTGGCTCTAACTGGCCATCAAAAAATGGGTTGGTCAGGGGTGGTACTGTTGGAGGGGTTGGGAAGCAGCCGGAAGTTATACAAATGCCGGCAGTATCTCCCGCGATCCCGCCAAAGTGGGAAAGTCTCCCGCTGAGACACTACAGCGGTAAAACAACTCCTGCCTCCCGCTCCCCCTTCCACCCGGTATTCATTTCCTGGTCGCAAATTTTAAAAAAAGAAAGCAGGGCTGCAGCAGCCTTCAGGCATGCGCTGTCGGCTCTACCGCTCTCTCTCTCTCTGCCCCTAGAGCAGGAAGTTGAGCGGGAGAGCCAACAGCCCATACCTGAAGTCTGCTGCAGTCCTGAGCTTGCTTTTTATTTTTTTGTTAGCTTTTTTTTTTTTGTCGCAGCTGCTGCTGCCCAACAGGAGAAGCAGCAGTGACCTGGAAATGGATATCGGGTGAAGGGGGAGTGGGAGGCAGAAGGTTGAATGCATAGAGTGGAAAGATGGGGAGAGAAGGAGGGGAAATCATGGAAAAGGAAGGGTGGGGAGAAAGGGGGGATCCTGGCTGAGAGCAGAAAGAGGGAAGATGCTGGAAGGAAGGGTAGGGAGAGAAACAGGAGAGACATTGAAGGATAGGGAGAGAGAGAGAGGACATGATGAATGGAAAAGGGTAGAGAGAGAGACACTGGATGGAATGATCAGGAAAGGGGGTAGACACTGAATGGAAAGATCAGGAGAGGGGGTAGACAGATGGAAGCATGGGGAGAGAAAGAAGGAAAATGGATGGGGAAAGAAAGAGGGAAATGGATGGAAAGATGGGGAGAGAAAGATGTTAGATGGAAGGATAGGGAGAGAAAGAGGGAAGATGCTGGATAGAAGGATAGGGAGAGAAAGAGGGAAGATAGATGAAAGGATGCAGAGAGAAAGGGGGAGAGACTGGAAAGATGTGGAGAAAGAGAGGGGACACTGAACAGAAAAGGGTAGAGAGAGAGACACTGGATAGAAGGAGGGGGAGAGAGAGACACTAGATGCAGTGGCGTACCAAGGGGGGGGGGGGCGGTGGGGGCGGTCCGCCCCGGGTGCCAGTGGGTGGGGGGTGCTCCGCTCCCGCCGCCTCTCGTGGCCGTTCCTGCGGCGCCGCACATTAAAAAAAACGGTGAAGCAGCGTCGCAGGCAGCGCCTCGCGCCCTGCTTGTAAAAAAAAAAAAAATCAAATCTCCTTCCTTCTCCTTCTCCTCCTCGTCTTGACGTCTTGATGTCGACTCAGGCCTTCCAATCAATTTGATTGGAAGGCCCGAGTCGACGTCAAGACGAGGAGAAGGAAGGAGATTAGATTTTTTTTTACAAGCAGGGCACGAGGCGCTGCCTGCGACGCTGCTTCGCCAGTTTTAACGGGACTGAGGTGGGGAAGGAGAGGGGCGAAAGGGACTTGGGTGGGGGTGTTCAGAGGGGAGAAAGGGACTGGGGTGGGGGTCTCAGACAGGGGAGGGGAGAAGGGGACTGGGGTGGGGATCTCAGAGGGGAGAAGGGAAGGGGACTGGGGCGGGGGTGTTCAGAGGGGAAAAGGGGAAGGGAGAAGGGGACTGGGGTGGGGGTCTCAGACGGGGAAGGGAGGGGAGAAGGGGACTGGGTGGGGGTGTTCAGAGGGAGAAGGGGACTGGGGTGGGGATCTCAGACAGGGGGAGGGGAGAAGGGGACTGGGGTGGGGATCTCAGAGGGGAGAAGGGGACTGGGGTGGGGGTGTTCAGAGGGGAAAAGGGGAGGGGAGAAGGGGACTGGGGTGGTGATCTCAGACAGGGGAGGGGAGAAGGGGACTGGGGTGGGGATCTCAGAGGGGAGAAGGGAAGGGGAGGGGAGAAGGGGACTGGGGTGGGGGTGTTCAGAGGAGAGAAGGGGACTGGGGTGGGGGTCTCAGAGAGGGGAGGGGAGAAGGGGACTGTGGTGGGGGTCTCAGACAGGAGAAGGGGAGGGGAGAAGGGGACTGGGGTGGGGGTGTTCAGAGGGGAGAAGGGGGCTGGAACTGGGGGCTGAAAAAAGGCAGAGAGGGGACAGATCCTAGATGGAAGGGGGAGCGAGAGGGAGGGCAGACCCTGGATGGATGGGAGAGGGAGGCCAAATGGTGGATTGAAGGGGCAGAGAGAAAGGGCAGGCAGTGGATGGAAGGGACGGCAGAGAGGGCAGACACTGGAAGGCAGAGAGAGAGAGAGAGAGAGTGAAGACAGATGCTGGATGGAAGGAAGACGGTGAAAAGAAGATGAGGAAAGCAGAAACCAGAGACAACAAACTGTAAATAACATATATTTTTTTATTTTTTTTGCTTTAGGATAAAGTATTGTAGATGTGTTAAATGTTTATAATAGAACATGTAAATAAGGTAATCTTTTTATTGGACTAATTTTAATACATTTTGACAAACATTCGGAGAACAAAACCCCCTTCCTCAGGTCAGGATAGGATACTGTAACAGCACTATAGTGTACTGACCCGAGCACGGAGGTTTTGGCCTCTGAAAGCTAAATGTATTAGTCCAATAAAATGGTATTATTTTACTTTCTATATTTGTTTTATTTCTATTTGTTAATTTGTAAAGTGGTGATTGGTACTCGTTAGTTTTTTTTCAAATTTACATCTGCTGTCTTTATATTTTGCACAGTACTAGGGGACAGTTTCTGTTTCTGTGGTGTTGCATTGTATGCAGAGTCTGGCATTGGGGGTTCAGTTTAATTTTTGTCTAAATAGAAAGTTTATGATTACTTATTCTATAGTGGATTAGGGTGTATCTGTGTTTGTGAAAAAGACATGGCTTTCAGTTGGCATTGACTGTGCAGGATCTACGATCTGTACTATTCTGTCTGGTTTCGTTTTACAATAGGTGAATTGATGTTCTAGTGCTCACTGTAGTGTTTAAGATGCTTTCCTTTTCCTTGTGTGACTCGTAGAAATGACTGCTTATGGTATGGTAGAATTGCTCTATAGGTCCTGAGTGTTTTGTATTCTCGGTATGCCTAGTACTGGATTTCAGGGGGGGGGGGGGGGTGTTAAAAAATGACCGGCCCCAGGTGTCAACTACCCTAGCTATGCCACTGGGTAGGTGAGGTGGTGAGCTCCACCTTTAATAGCAGGAGAAGAGGAGTGGCCATCTTACTCCATAAGCAGTTACCTTTTCACATCCATAGAATAATTCAATTTAAAGAAGGCAGGTACATTATAATCCTGGGAGAGCTATGGGGTAGAAAACTGGGCCTATGCAATATATATGGACCCAATATATACCATCATAAATTTTTTCAGAAATCGTGGCAAAGTTGATCCCACAGTCAGACTACCAGCTAGTAGTAGAGGGGGATTTTAACACCTGTGCAGACCCTACAATTGATTGTAAGCCAGCAAAGTCCAAGAGCAGAGGTTTGGAAAATAAGGGGGTTAACTTTGTGTTGCATCAGCTGGGGATGGTGTTTTGTATTCTCGGCATGCCTAGTACTGGATTTGGGGGGGGGGTGTTAAAAAATGACCGGCCCTGGGTGTCAACTACCCTAGGTACGCCACTGACTAGATGGAAAGATCAGGAGAGAGGGTAGATGGGTGGAAGGGTGGGGAGAGAAAGAGGGAAGACGCTGGATGAAAGGGTAAGTAGAAAAAGAGGAGATGCTGGATGGAAGGATGCAGAAAGAAAGAGGGGAGACACTGGAAGGATGGGGAGAGAAAGAGGGGATCTGCTGGATGGAAAGAGGGAGAGGACAGAGTAATGAAAGACTGGAGTATAAGAGGAAGAGGCATGGGGAGAACAAGGGTGAGGAAAAGGTGAAAAGCTATAGGTAGATAAAGTAAAAAAGAAGGAAATTAAAGAATGGATAGTAAGAATGAATTAAATCTGGACAGAGAGAGGCAGAAAAATATTGAAGAAAACAAAGGAAAACGAGAGAAAAATGACAAATGGACAGGAAACCCTGGCAAGAGAGTTAAGAGAAGACAAAGGAAAGCAGAATCAAGAGACTGGGAGCAACACAATTAGAAAAAGTAAATGGCCGGACAACAAAGGTACAGAAAATAATTTTATTTTCAATTTAGGATAAAGTAATTTGGTAGCTGTGTTAATAAAGGTTAATAAATGCAAATAAAACACAAAATAGAAAATAAGGTGATACCACCACTGATTTTAAAACATTTTTGATTTGCTTTCAGAGACCAGCATTTCCTTCCTGAGGTTAGAAGAGGATACCACAACAGCATTATATTGACCTGACCGGAGGCAGGAGGTTTTGGCCTCTGAAAGCTAATTGAAAAGGGTATTAGGCTATTAAATAAAATATTGTCTGAAATGGCCATGGGTTTGAGGTGTACCAGGGGGCAGGGCCATATAAAGTGGGTGGAGCCAAGACAAGTGGGTGGGGCTGGGGCGTGTACTAAAATCTCCCTCTCAAAAATTGGGACCCTTGGCAGCTCTGCACATGGCCCGGCACTGAATATCTGTGGCTAATTTAACTGGCAACAGTCAGGTTTTTAAAAAACACTATCCACTCCCAGCTGAATATTGACTCGATAAATAATACCAGTGTGTCCTGTGCAGAAGCAGAGTCTCATGTCTAATAATGTCAAGAATCAGGAAAATAAAACAGCAAACTGACCTTACACCACAATGTCAGCTTCCCCTCAGTTACGTGCTGCCACATTTTCTCCAGGTCCTCGTCACTTGAAATTGGTTTTAATTCTCTGCTCTCCAGATCTCTGTATCTGCAACAGTTGGACAATAAGCAGTGTATACACAGTACTATTTCTGATGAAGGTCTCTTGATAAAACTGAAATATACGGTTATCATTTTAGGAAGGGGGAGGGCAGTAAGTCCTCATTTCTCCTACCTTTCTGTACAGACTCTAGTATGATGAACCTTTGTGTGCAGCTGGTTGGGTATGTCCCCCTATTTCACCTATTTCAATATATTTTAATAGACACCACCTTTCCCCATTATTCCTCATCTATGCAGATATTAAAGGATGTCCCAGAAAGTAAAGAAGCTGTACAGCCTACCCACCAGTAGATCATGTGGCTGTGATCATATATATGAAAGATACAGATTCATTTCCTAAGAAATGTACTTTTACTGTACCTCAGACTGGCATTACTGAGGAAGTTGAACATTAAGTAAATTTTATTGTTGGAAGACGACTTAAGACCATGTCACATAGAGTCTATTGCGCCCAACATCCTGTCTTTAAGGGGGTCTTTTACTAAAGATTAGTTCAAGTTATCTGCAGCAGGGCCCATAGGAATAAAACGGGCTGTGCTGCTGATAACTTAAGCTAATCATTAGTAAAAGATCCCCTAAAAGTGGCCAGTTCAGGCCAAGAGGGATTACGAAAAAAAGATGACATTAGAGGCAAAAAAACATAGCAAAATTTTTTTTCGGTATATTAAAAGCAGGAAGCCGGCAAAAGTATCGGTTGGGCCGCTGGATGACAGAGGGGTAAAAGGGGCGATCAAGGAAGATAAAGACGTAGTGGAGAGATTGAATGAATTCTTTGCTTCAGTCTTCACCGAGGAAGATTTGGGTGGGATACCGGTGTCAGAAATGGTATTTCAAGCGGACGAGTCGGAGAAACTTACTGACTTCACGGTAAACCTGGAGGACGTAATGGGGCAGTTCAGCAAACTGAAGAGTAGCAAATCTCCTGGACCGGATGGTATTCATCCTAGAGTACTGATAGAACTGCGGGGTAGCTTGCGGAGCTACTGTTAGTGATATGCAATTTATCCTTAAAATCAAGCATGGAACTGGAAGATTGGAGGGTGGCAAATGTAACGCCGATTTTTTAAAAAGGTTCCAGGGGAGATCCGGGAAATTATAGACCGGTGAGTCTGACGTCGGTGCCGGGGAAAATGGTAGAGGCTATTATCAAAAACAAAATTACAGAGCACATCCAAGGACATGGATTACTGAGACCAAGTCAGCACGGCTTTTGTGTGGGGAAATCTTGCCTGACCAATTTACTTCAATTCTTTGAAGGAGTAAACAAACATATGGACAAAGGGGAGCCGGTTGATATTGTGTATCTGGATTTTCAAAAGGCGTTTGACAAGGTACCTAATGAAAGGCTATAGAGGAAATTGGAGGGTCATGGGATAGGAGGAAATGTCCTATTGTGGATTAAAAACTGGTTGAAGGATAGGAAACAGAGAGTGGGGTTAAATGGGCAGTATTTACAATGGAGAAGGGTAGTTAGTGGGGTTCCTCAGGGGTCTGTGCTAGGACCGCTGCTTTTTAATATATTTATAAATGATTTAGAGATGGGAGTAACTAGCGAGGTAATTACATTTGCTGATGACACAAAGTTATTCAAATTGTTAACTCGTGACAGGATTGTGATAAATTACAGAAGGACCTTATGAGACTAGGAGACTGGGCGACTAAATGGCAGATGACGTTTAATGTGAGCAAGTGCAAGATGATGCATGTGGGAAAAAAGAACCCAAATTATAGCTACATCATGCAAGGTTCTACGTTAGGAGTTACGGTCCAAGAAAGGGATCTGGGTGTCTTCGTCGATAATACACTGAAACCTTCTGCTCAGTGTACTGCTGCAGCTAGGAAAGTGAATAGAATGTTGGGTATTATTAGGAAAGGTATGGAAAACAGGTGTGAGGATGTTATAATGCCGTTGTATCGCTCCATGGTGCGACCGCACCTTGAGTATTGTGTTGAATTCTGGTCGCCGCATCTCAAGAAAGATATAGTAGAAATGGAAAAGGTGCAGCGAAGAGCGACTAAAATGATAGCAGGGATGGGACGACTTCCCTATGAAGAAAGACTAAGGAGGCTAGGGCTTTTCAGCTTGGAGAAGAGACAGCTGAGGGGAGACATGATAAAGGTATATAAAATAATGAGTGGAGTGGAACAGGTGGATGTGAAACGTCTATGACTAGGGGACATGCGATGAAACTACAGTGTAGTAAATTTAAAACAATTCGGAGAAAATGTTTCTTCACCCAACGCATAATTAAACTCTGGAATTCATTGCCGGAGAATGTGGTGAAGGTGGTTAGCTTAGCAGAGTTTTAAAAGGGGTTAGACGGTTTCCTAAAGAACAAGTCCATAAACCACTACTAAATGGACTTGGGAAAAATCCACAATGCCAGGAATAACATGTATAGAATGTTTATTTATTTAGGCATTTATATCCCACACTTTCCCGCCCATGGGCAGGCTCAATGTGGCTTACATTAGTTCAAAAAGGCTAACAGCAGTATAAAAGGACACTTCAATCTAGTAATAGACAGACACAGTAAGGGTGAGGTAGTTGGTGGGGAGAGACAGAGGGAGAGAAGTGAGAGAGGAGGTAAGGAATGCAGTATGGTCGCACAACATAATGGGTCAGAAATGTATAGAATGTTTGTACGTTTGGGAAGCTCGCCAGGTGCCCTTGGCCTGGATTGGCCGCTGTCGTGGACAGGATGCTGGGCTCGATGGACCCTTGGTCTTTTCCCAGTGTGGCATTACTTATGTACTTATTAGGAAATACCTAATTGGAGAATTCACTAGACAACCTGGGTGACTGGAGGAGGGGGGGCAGGGGAGCAAGGAAAATCGCTGGGTAGGAGGGGCTGGAGGGGGCAGGGGAGCGAGAAGAATCGCTGGGTAGGGGGGCTGAAGGGGGGTCAGGGTAGAGAGGAGAGTCACTAGACATGGGTGGCTGGAGGGGGGCAGGGGACAGAAGAGAGTCGGTGGACATGGGTGGATGGAGGGGAGGGCAGGGGGAGAGGAGGGTTGCTGGACATGGGTGGATGGAGGGGAGGGCAGGGGGGAGAGAAGGGTTGCTGGACATGGGTGGATGGAGGGGAGGGCAGGGGGGAGAGGAAGGTTGCTAGACATGGGTGGATGGAGGGGAGGGCAGGGGGAGAGGAGAGTTGCTGGACATGGGTGGATGGAGGGGAGGGCCGGGGGAGAGGAGGATTGCTGGACATGGCTGGATGGAGGGGAGGACATGGGGGAGAGGAGGGTTGCTGGACATGGGTGGATGGAGGGGATGGCAGGGGAGAGGAGGGCTGCTGGACATGGGTGGGTGGAGGAGAGGGAAGGGAGAGAGAAGAAATGCTAGACATGGATGGAGGGGAGGGAAGAGTGAGGAAGGAGATGAGATGAGGGAAAAGGAAGAGAGGAGAAAAACTGCACATGGATGAAGAAAATAGGCAGAAGCTGGATCCACTGGACAGTCAAGTCTGCGGAGGACCCAGCTTTTACTTACGGATGTATGGCAAGAAATGAAGAAGAAAGGCGGAAAGTAAAGAAATAAATGGAAAGGAAGCCCTGGAAACGGAGTTAATTTTATTTATTTATTTGGCATTTATATCCCACACTTCCCGCCCATGGGCAGGCTCAATGTGGCTTACATTAGTTCAAAAGGTTAACAGCAGTATAAAAAGACACATCAATCTAGTAATAGACAGACACATTAAGGGCGAGGTAGTCGGTGGGGAGAGACAGAGGGAGAGAAGTGAGAAGGAGGTAAGGAATGCAGTATGGTCGCATAACAGTAATGGGTCCGAAAACATTAAGGCAGTGCGGAGCTGCAGTGTAAGCTTTCCTGAATAAAGCGGTCTTCAGGGAGATTCTGAAAGCCTGTTGTTCGGAGGTAGCTTTTACTGGGTTGGGTAAACCATTCCACAAACATGCACTGATGTAGGGAAAGGTAGATGCATGGCTGGTTTTATACTTGAGGCCACTGCACGAGGGGTAGTGGAGATGTAAGTAGGATAGGGAAGATTTGCTCTAGTTCCTTGGTGGCAAGAGGATAAGATTATCCATATAAGCTGGAGCTTCGCCGTTAAGGATTTTGTGCACAAGGGCACAAATTTTGAATGTTATACGTTCCTTGACAGGTAGCCAGTGCAGTTTTTCTCGTAATGGTCTAGAATAGTGTCTGGAATATGTCCAATTTGAGAATTTACATCTGCTGTCTTATTTTGCACTGGGTATACTGGAGCTGGAACAACTTACAGAAATTATTTATAATGAAAAAAAATCATGTTATTTTTTTCTCCTGTACTAGTATAATATTTTCAATGCTGTCTGTTTATATGCGCCATGGCTGGTATAAGGGGTGTGGCTAATGGGGTGTGGTTAAATAGGGGTGGGGTCATATGTGCAGACCCCGCCCACAATGAGTACCGGCACCCTTTTTTCTACAAAAAAAGCACTGATAGTAATCATTGGCTTCCTGTAGCAACTTAGGAAAGTCACTTTGTCTCACTGCTATTCCAATTCCAAGCTGTCTGTAGGAACTTGGGAAGATTATTTTATCTTCTACGGCCACCAGGATCCAGTTAAAACCAAAGGGTCTGATATTCAAAGCAATGTAGGCGGCTGCTGAACAGTTAATTCTCTTGGTTGGGGCTAGCCACTAATATTCAGCGACACTTAAACTGGCTAAGTGCCACTGAATATCGCAGTTAACACTGAACACAATGCTGGCTACACTGGGGGCGCTCCAGAGGCAGAGTCATCACTTCGCTGCTTAAGTGCTGATATTCAGCCCTTAAGCGGCCACGTTTACCACATAAATGGGACCGCATAAACGTCTGTCCTATTTTAATTGGGTTATCCATGGTCGTTTAAGTGATATCAACCCTCACCGCTTAAGAAACTACTGAAGATCTACCTTTTCCTAGAGTCCTTCCCCTCCTTTGCTATCTAGGTCTCGGCTTGGCTATGTTCTGTCTTCTCCCTCCTTTTCTCTTAACTCCTTTTTATTATAAACAGCCATGATGCCTATGCTAAGGCTAATGTTCGGTGTATCAAGTGGCATAAATAAACAAATTAATAAATAAAATGAAATTTAGCCAAATTTGCATATAACAAATGAGTGGCTCACCTAGGTGCCAATGATCATTTCCCTGTGCTGTTCCGAATAGTGCGGGGAAAAATAACACCACAACAGCGTGGGGAATTAACTTCCCAATGATCTGCACTAATAACATGCAAATGTATGCATGCTATTAGTGCTGATCATAGGGGGACTTCTGCGGG
Organism: Microcaecilia unicolor; assembly: GCF_901765095.1. Classification (NCBI taxonomy): domain Eukaryota; kingdom Metazoa; phylum Chordata; class Amphibia; order Gymnophiona; family Siphonopidae; genus Microcaecilia; species Microcaecilia unicolor. The sequence continues at coordinate 235,670,540 of NC_044036.1, forward strand.
AGGACTGTGTCTGGGCATGCGCTCAGGCACAATCCTTCCACGGTAGAGGTTTGACAGGTACGGGCTGTCTTAAAAAAGAAAGCCTGGACCTGTCAAACCTGAAGCCTGGTAGTCCAGTGGACCTCCAGACCCCTCATCCCCTCCCCCACCTCCCCAAAGGGCCTGGAGGTCAAGTGGACCACCAGACCCCCTTCCCCGAAAAACCCTAAGTGACCCTCACTACAATTCCAAAACACCTGGCAGTTCCAGTGGGACCAATAACAGACCCCCCCCCACTCACCCACCCAGCTGCCCAAGGGCTAGCCAAGGCCCCAAGTCCCACCCCCCCAGGGCGGAAGGAGGGAGGGACTAGCGCTGCCTCCTTCTACGGGCACTGCTTCAAAATGGCAGTGCCCTGCCCTGCCTGGTGCAATCTGAGCTGCAATGGGTGGGGCTTAACTTCCATATAATGAAGAAAGCGAATGCTACATACCTGTAGAAGGTATTCTCCGAGGACAGCAGGCTGATTGTTCTCACTGATGGGTGACGTCCACGGCAGCCCCTCCAATCGGAATCTTCACTAGCAAAGTCCTTTGCTAGCTCTCGCGCGGCCGTCTTCCCGCCCGAAACCGGCTCGAGCCGGCCAGTCTCGTATGTAGCAAAAGAGAAACAAGGGAAGACTCAACTCCAAAGGGGAGGCGGGCGGGTTTGTGAGAACAATCAGCCTGCTGTCCTCGGAGAATACCTTCTACAGGTATGTAGCATTCGCTTTCTCCGAGGACAAGCAGGCTGCTTGTTCTCACTGATGGGGTATCCCTAGCCCCCAGGCTCACTCAAAACAACAACCATGGTCAATTGGGCCTCGCAACGGCGAGGACATAACTGAGATTGACCTAAAAAAATTTACCAACTAACTGAGAGTGTAGCCTGGAACAGAACAAACAGGGCCCTCGGGGGGTGGAGTTGGATCCTAAAGCCCAAACAGGTTCTGAAGAACTGACTGCCCGAACCGACTGTTGCGTCGGGTATCCTGCTGCAGGCAGTAATGAGATGTGAATGTGTGGACAGATGACCACGTCGCAGCTTTGCAAATTTCTTCAATTGAGGCTGACTTCAAGTGGGCTACCGACGCAGCCATGGCTCTAACATTATGAGCCGTGACATGACCCTCAAGAGTCAGCCCCGCCTGGGCGTAAGTGAAGGAAATGCAATCTGCTAGCCAATTGGATATGGTGCGTTTCCCTACAGCCACTCCCCTCCTATTGGGATCAAAAGAAACAAACAATTGGGCGGACTGTCTGTTGGGCTGTGTCCGCTCCAGGTAGAAGGCCAATGCTCTCTTGCAGTCCAATGTGTGCAGCTGACGTTCAGCAGGGCAGGAATGAGGACGGGGGAAGAATGTTGGCAAGACAATTGACTGGTTCAGATGGAACTCCGACACGACCTTTGGCAAGAACTTAGGGTGAGTGCGGAGGACTACCCTGTTATGATGAAATTTGGTGTAAGGGGCCTGGGCTACCAGGGCCTGAAGCTCACTGACTCTACGAGCTGAGGTAACTGCCACCAAGAAAATGACCTTCCAGGTCAAGTACTTCAGATGGCAGGAATTCAGTGGCTCAAAAGGAGGTTTCATCAACTGGGTGAGAACGACATTGAGATCCCATGACACTGTAGGAGGCTTGACAGGGGGCTTTGACAAAAGCAAACCTCTCATGAAGCGAACAACTAAAGGCTGTCCTGAGATCGGCTTACCTTCCACACGGTAATGGTATGCACTGATTGCACTAAGGTGAACCCTTACAGAGTTGGTCTTGAGACCAGACTCAGACAAGTGCAGAAGGTATTCAAGCAGGGTCTGTGTAGGACAAGAGCGAGGATCTAGGGCCTTGCTGTCACACCAGACGGCAAACCTCCTCCATAGGAAGAAGTAACTCCTCTTAGTGGAATCTTTCCTGGAAGCAAGCAAGATACGGGAGACACCCTCTGACAGACCCAAAGAGGCAAAGTCTACGCTCTCAACATCCAGGCCGTGAGAGCCAGGGACCGGAGGTTGGGATGCAGAAGAGCCTCTTCGTCCTGCGTGATGAGGGTCGGAAAACACTCCAATCTCCAGGGTTCTTCGGAGGATAACTCCAGAAGAAGAGGGAACCAGATCTGACGCGGCCAAAAGGGAGCAATCAGAATCATGGTGCCTCGGTCTTGCTTGAGTTTCAACAAAGTCTTCCCCACCAGAGGAATGGGAGGATAAGCATACAGCAGGCCCTCCCCCCAATCCAGGAGGAAGGCATCCGATGCCAGTCTGCCGTGGGCCTGAAGCCTGGAACAGAACTGAGGGACTTTGTGGTTGGCTCGAGATGCGAAGAGATCTACCAAGGGGGTGCCCCACACCTGGAAGATCTGTCGCACTACACGGGAATTGAGCGACCACTCGTGAGATTGCATAATCCTGCTCAACCTGTCGGCCAGGCTGTTGTTTACGCCTGCCAGATATGTGGCTTGGAGCACCATGCCGTGACGGCGAGCCCAGAGCCACATGCTGACGGCTTCCTGACACAGGGGGCGAGATCCGGTGCCCCCCTGCTTGTTGACGTAATACATGGCAACCTGGTTGTCTGTCTGAATTTGGATAATTTGGTGGGACAGCCGATCTCTGAAAGCCTTCAGAGCGTTCCAGATCGCTCGCAACTCCAGGAGATTGATCTGTAGATCGCGTTCCTGGAGGGACCAGCTTCCTTGGGTGTGAAGCCCATCGACATGAGCTCCCCATCCCAGGAGAGACGCATCCGTGGTCAGCACTTTTTGTGGCTGAGGAATTTGGAAAGGACGTCCCAGAGTCAAATTGGACCAAATCGTCCACCAATACAGGGATTCGAGAAAACTCGTGGACAGGTGGATCACGTCTTCTAGATCCCCAGCAGCCTGAAACCACTGGGAAGCTAGGGTCCATTGAGCAGATCTCATGTGAAGGCGGGCCATGGGAGTCACATGAACTGTGGAGGCCATGTGGCCCAGCAATCTCAACATCTGCCGAGCTGTGATCTGCTGGGACGCTCGCACCCGCGAGACGAGGGACAACAAGTTGTTGGCTCTCGCCTCTGGGAGATAGGCGCGAGCCGTCCGAGAATCCAGCAGAGCTCCTATGAATTCGAGTCTCTGCGCTGGGAAAAGATGGGACTTTGGGTAATTTAACACAAACCCCAGTAGCTCCAGGAGGCGAATAGTCATCTGCATGGACTGCAGGGCTCCTGCCTCGGACGTGTTCTTCACCAGCCAATCGTCGAGATATGGGAACACGTGCACCCCCAGCCTGCGGAGTGCTGCTGCTACTACAGCCAAGCACTTTGTGAACACCCTGGGCGCAGAGGCGAGCCCAAAGGGTAGCACACAGTACTGGAATTGACGTGTGCCCAGCTGAAATCGCAGATACTGTCTGTGAGCTGGCAGTATCGGGATGTGTGTATAGGCATCCTTCAAGTCCAGAGAGCATAGCCAATCGTTTTCCTGAATCATGGGAAGGAGGGTGCCCAGGGAAAGCATCCTGAACTTTTCTTTTACGAGATATTTGTTCAGGGCCCTTAGGTCTAGGATGGGACGCATCCCCCCTGTTTTCTTTTCCACAAGGAAGTATCTGGAATAGAATCCCAGCCCTTCTTGCCCGGATGGCACGGGCTCGACCGCATTGGCGCTGAGAAGGGCGGAGAGTTCCTCTGCAAGTACCTGCTTGTGCTGGAAGCTGTAAGACTGAGCTCCCGGTGGACAATTTGGAGGTTTTGAGGCCAAATTGAGGGTGTATCCTTGCCGGACTATTTGGAGAACCCACTGATCGGAGGTTATGAGAGGCCACCTTTGGTGAAAAGCTTTCAACCTCCCCCCGACCGGCAGGTCGCCCGGCACTGACGCTTGGATGTCGGCTATGCTCTGCTGGAGCCAGTCAAAAGCTCGCCCCTTGCTTTTGCTGGGGAGCCGCGGGGCCTTGCTGAGGCGCACGCTGCTGACGAGAGCGAGCGCGCTGGGGCTTAGCCTGGGCCGCAGGCTGTCGAGAAGGGGGATTGTACCTACGCTTGCCAGAAGAGTAGGGAACAGTCCTCCTTCCCCCAAAAAATCTTCTACCTGTAGAGGTAGAGGCTGAAGGCTGCCGGCGGGAGAACTTGTCGAATGCGGTGTCCCGCTGGTGGAGATGCTCTACCACCTGCTCGACCTTCTCTCCAAAAATATTGTCCGCACGGCAAGGCGAGTCCGCAATCCGCTGCTGGAGTCTATTCTCCAGGTCGGAGGCACGCAGCCATGAGAGCCTGCGCATCACCACACCTTGAGCAGCGGCCCTGGACGCAACATCAAAGGTGTCATACACCCCTCTGGCCAGGAATTTTCTGCACGCCTTCAGCTGCCTGACCACCTCCTGAAAAGGCTTGGCTTGCTCAGGGGGGAGCGCATCAACCAAGCCCGCCAACTGCCGCACATTGTTCCGCATGTGTATGCTCGTGTAGAGCTGGTAAGACTGGATTTTGGCCACGAGCATAGAGGAATGGTAGGCCTTCCTCCCAAAGGAGTCTAAGGTTCTAGAGTCTTTGCCCGGGGGCGCCGAAGCATGCTCCCTAGAACTCTTAGCCTTCTTTAGGGCCAGATCCACAACTCCAGAGTCATGAGGCAACTGAGTGCGCATCAGCTCTGGGTCCCCATGGATCCGGTACTGGGACTCGATCTTCTTGGGGATGTGGGGATTACTTAGTGGCTTGGTCCAGTTCGCAAGCAATGTCTTTTTTAGGACATGGTGCAAGGGAACAGTGGACGCTTCCTTAGGTGGAGAAGGATAGTCCAGGAGCTCAAACATTTCAGCCCTGGGCTCGTCCTCCACAACCACCGGGAAGGGGATGGCCGTAGACATCTCCCGGACAAAGGAAGCGAAAGACAGACTCTCAGGAGGAGAAAGCTGTCTTTCAGGAGAGGGAGTAGGATCGGAAGGAAGACCCTCAGACTCCTCGTCAGAGAAATATCTGGGGTCTTCTTCCTCTTCCCACGAGGCCTCACCCTCGGTGTCAGACACAAGTTCACGGACCTGTGTCTGCAACCTCGCCCGGCTCGACTCAGTGGAGCCACGTCCACGATGGGGGCGTCGAGAGGTAGACTCCCTGGCCCGCATCGGCGAAGCTCCCTCCGCCGACGTAGTCGGGGAGCCTTCCTGGGAGGTGGCCGCAGTCGGCAGACGTCGGGGACCTCACCCCGGGCGATGGGCCAGCCGGCGCCACGCTCGACGGTACCGGAGGCGCAAGCACCGCCGGTACCGGAGGGGTAGGGCGCAACAGCTCTCCCAGAATCTCTGGGAGAACGGCCCGGAGGCTCTCGTTCAGAGCGGCTGCAGAGAAAGGCATGAAGGTCGATGCAGGCGTCGACGTCAGAACCTGTTCCGGGCGTGGAGGCTGTTCCGGGCTGTCCAGAGTGGAGCGCATCGACACCTCTTGAACAGAGGGTGAGCGGTCCTCTCGGTGCCGATGCCTGCTGGGTGCCGACTTCCTCGGCGACCCAGAGCTCTCGGTGCCGACGCGGGGAGGAGACCGGTGTCGATGCTTCTTAGACTTCTTCCGAAGCATGTCACCGGAGCTCCCCGGCACCGATGAGGAGGACGTAGAATCCATCCGTCGCTTCCTCGGGGCCGAGGTCGAAGCAGGTCGATCCCGGGGGTGCTGTACCGCAGGAGCCCTCAGGGTAGGGGGAGACCCACCCGAAGGCTCACCGCCACCAGCAGGGGAATGGACAGCCCTCACCTGCACTCCTGACGATGCACCACCGTCCGACGACATCAGGAGACGAGGTCCCGGTACCACCGACGTCGATGCAGCTATCCGATGTCTCGGCGCCGATGCAGAGGGCCGATGCCTCGATGCACTGGCGGCCGAAGATGAAGGTCTGGACGCTGATGACGTCGATGCACCCGATGACCCCGGTGCCGATGCCGACGAAGAGCCCGAGAACAAAACGTTCCACTGGGCCAATCTCGCTACCTGAGTCCGCCTTTGTAACAGGGAACACAGACTACAGTTCTGAGGACGGTGCTCGGCCCCCAGACACTGAAGACACGAAGAGTGCCTATCAGTGAGCGAGATTACCCGGGCGCACTGGGTGCACTTCTTGAAGCCGCTGGAAGGCTTCGATGTCATGGGCGGAAAAATCACGCCGGCGAAATCAAAATCCGAAATGACGAATTTTAGCACCAAAACTTTGAGGGAGAAAAATCTCGACCGAGGCCTAAAAGAGGCCTACCCCGACGACGAAAGAAAACTTACCGGGGAAAAGACTGGAAATATAGGAAGGGGCAAACGAAACCCAAGGGGGTTTTCGGAGCACTTTCCGCACGAAATTAGAACTTTTCCGAAGAAAAAACACGTCGATTAAAACAACGGACGCGCGAGGTCAACTCTCCGGGGCTCGACACGGCAAAAACACAGCCGTACCGAGTGCGGACGAAAGAAGACTGGCCGGCTCGAGCCGGTTTCGGGCGGGAAGACGGTCGCGCATGCGCGGTGCGCGCGGGCGCGCGAGAGCTAGCAAAGGACTTTGCTAGTGAAGATTCCGATTGGAGGGGCTGCCGTGGACGTCACCCATCAGTGAGAACAAGCAGCCTGCTTGTCCTCGGAGAAACTCCCTTACATGGAAGTTAAGCCCCACCTAGTGCATCCCAGGATGCACCGGGTAAGCAGGGTGTCATAATTTTGAAGCAGCCCCAGTAGGAGGAGAGAGGGAGCCCTACTCCCTCCCTCATTCCTCCCTCCCTGCTCGAGGTATGGGGGTTTGGCTAGCCCTCAGGTGGGGGGAAGGTCTGTTAAGGGTCCCACTAGACCATCAGGTGTTTTGGAAATATGCTGGGAGGGGCTTATGTTTTTGGGGTAGGGATGGAGGGCCTGGAAGCATGCAAATGCATGCTGGACAGGGTCTCCCCATTCCTCCCTGATGCCCTGGCAAACCCTAATGCCAGTTCCAAGCTGGTGTAGGGTTTGCTACAGGAACAGTGCCCTTGTTTGGCACACTGTTTACTGAGCATTGAGGAGGAATATTAATTCTCCTGTTTAGCTTGTGCTCAGAGCCGGAGAGATCGTTGTTTCATGCACTCAACGACTCTGAGCATTGTGCGCCGGTAAATGCGGGAGCTAGTCTGGTGCTAATGGCCTCTAATGCCTGCGTTTACTTTGGCACCTTAGTGCTCTAAGTAATGCAGTCTCTGAATGACTTGAAAGGGAGAAAAGAGTAATAAACTAAAGGCAAAGAAAATTGAACAAACCTCAGCTGCGTTGCCATCTGTTTCTCTGTAAGCAGACGCTGCAGGTCCGAGAAGTTTATGTCTGCCCTCACTTTCAATGTCAATGTGTAGGCACAGTGCACCTTCAGCATAATGGAATCATTCTTACCCGCGGACAGGGCATCCAGGGACATCAGAGTCTGTGGTCAGATGTGAAAACATAAATGCTTACCAGATCCTCTAATAAGTACCTACAACTACCAGAACTGAGCCACCTTTAGATTAATTATCATATTATATTGTTTACAGTTTATATTTTGTGTAGTATCAATATTCAAAGTGATTTATTAAGGCAAGAGAGTTTCCTGTCTGGTTAAATCACTTGTACCTGTCTATCTGCTAATATTCAGCAGCACTTAATCAGAGAGTGCCGTGGAATATCGGTAGTAACTGTCCCTGTACTGTCCATTAGTACTGAGGCAGTCCATGGGTGGAGCTTGGGTACAGCCAGTACTTAACCAGTTAGTAGCAATATTCAAATGCTAACTGCTTAAGCGAATAAAGTTAATAGAGCAAAAAGCCTGTCCTAACTTTATCTGCCAAGCTAAGTGCATATCAATCTGAATATCAGCCAATATGCGGTTACCTTCTGGCTGGCTTCTCTAACTGGATATACAATGCCGGAGCCTGGCCATGGCCCAGCATTGAATATTTACGCTTAGTTCAGCCAGCAGCTGTCAGCAGCTTAAAAAATGCTGACAGCTGCAGGCTGAATATTATCCTCTGTGTGTTTTCCACTTTGTGGCTCCAGCGATAAAGTAAAAAATGAAGTTTTAATAAATTCATTTAAAAATGACCAGGTGGAAATTTTATAACTGGAAGCTTTCTGTTAGGTGTTTTAATGCGAGGTGGGGAATGCTTATTCTATAACAGCATCTGGGCACCTGGCTTCCATTATAGGATAGTACGGTAACACGGTACCAGTCACAGACCTGGTGTGACTGCAGGCGCCTAAATGTGGCAAATATTATATAGGTTAAAACCTGGATGCCAGTTCATGCTCCGCCCCTGCTCTGCTCATGCGTATGTTCTCCTTGCAACTGTGCACTATAGCATTTATGCACACCCTTACAGAATGGCGCTTAGGATGCTTTGTGTGTAAGTGCCACTTTTCTCAACACTCACACACACGAGGCACACCTAACAACAAGTACTCAGTTTTTAGAACTGCCCTGTAAATATCAACATTAGTGCATAGCGCATAAGTATTGCCATACTGGGATAGACCAAAGGTCCATCAAGCCCAGCATCCTGTTTCCAACAGTGGCCAATCCAGGTCACAAATACCTGGTAAGATCCCAAAGAAGTACAAAACATTTTATACTGCTTATCCCAGAAATAGTGGACTTTCCCCAAGTCCAATTTAATAATGGTCTATGGACTTTTCCTTTAGGAAGCCATCCAACCTTTTTTTAAACTCTGCTAAGCTAACCGTTCTTCTCGTTTTATCATAGTCTCCTTTTTTAAAGTTAAATGCTAACGTATTTGATTTCCTATGTATACTTACTTCAAAGCTAATATCAAATCCGATCATGTTATGATCACTGTTATCAAGCAGACCCCGCACCATTACCTCTCGCACCAGATCATGCGCTCCACTAAGGACTAGTTCTAGAATTTTTTCTTCTCTCGTCGGCTCCTGTACCAGCTGCTCCATAAAGCAGTCCTTGATTTCATCAAGGAATTTTACCTCCATAGCATGCACTGATGTTACATTTACCCAGTCAATATCGGGGTAATTGAAATCACCCATTATTATTGTGTTGCCAAGTTTGTTTACGTCCCTAATTTCCTTTAACATTTCTGCATCCATCTGTTCATCCTGGCCAGGTAGACGGTAGTACACTCCTATCACTATCCTTTTCCCCTTTACACATGGAATTTCAATTCATAGTAATTCCAAGATGTGTTTTGTTTCCTGCAGAATTTTCAATCTATTTGATTCAAGGCTCTCCTAAATATACAATGCTACCCTTCCACCAATTCGATCCACCCTATCACCGGTATGACAGTGTCCCACTGGTTATCATCCTTCCACCAGGTCTCAGAGATGCCTATTATATCTAATTTTTCGTTTAGTGCAATATATTCTAACTCTCTCTTCTTATTTCTTAGGCTCATGGCATTCGCATATAGACATTTCAAATTATGTTTGTTGTTCCTATTTACATCATGCTCAGTACTTGACAGTATTAATTTGCAATCTTTTGTCTGATTTTTATTTTTATTTAAAGACACCTGATCTACTATGGTCGCTTTTGCAACCTCACTATCAGGATACCCTATCTTCCCTGTTTTGTTGATATCTTTGAAAGATACCTGATCCTGAACCATGCGCTTTTGAGCGACTGTCGGCCTCAGCGGCGTACCAAGGGTGGGGCGGTGGGGGTGGTCCACCCCAGGTGCACGCCGCTGGACAGGTGCAGAGAACAGCCACACACCTGTCGGCTCTGCTGGTTCCCTGCTCCCTCTGCCTCAGAACAGGCTACTTCCTGTTCCGGGGCACAGGGAGCAGGGAGCCAGCGGAGCCGACAGGCACGCGGCTGCTCTCTGCACCCCTCCAGCGGCGTGCACCCGGGGGGAGGGTTGATGCGCTGGGGGGGGGGGGGGGGGGGGTGTCATGCTGCACCCGTGGGGGGGTGCGCATCGGCGATCCGCCCCAGGTGGTAGCCAACCTAGAATCGTCACTGGTCGGCCTTCCCCCAGTTTCTAGTTTAAAAGCTGCTCTATCTCCTTTTTAAATGCCGATGCCAGCAGCCTGGTCCCATCCTGGTTAAGGTGGAGCCCATCCTTTCAGAATAGGCTCCCCCTTCCCCAGAATGTTGCCCACTTCCTAACAAATCTAAAACCCTCCTCCCTGCACCATCGTCTCATCCACGCATTGAGACTCTGGAGCTCTGCCTGTCTCTTGGGCCCTATGCGTGGAATGGGTAGCACTTCAGAAAATGCTACCCTAGAGGTTCTGGATTTGAGCTTTCTACCTAAGAGCCTAAATTTGGCTTCCAGAACCTCTCTCCCACATTTTCGTTTGTCATTGGTACCCACATGTACCAAGACAGCCGGCTCCTCCCCAGCACTATCTAAAATCCTATATAGGTGACTTGTGATGTCCACCACCGTCACACCAGGCAGGCAAGTCACCAGGCGATCCTCACTGATATGCAGTTTTCACAGCAAAAGCAAACCTGATGTATCTAATGTGTGTAAGTAGTGATATTCTGCACAGCACTGTGGTGTTTGATAGCATGCCACAAATTTTCAATTTGTGTGATTTCCTTCATTAGCATCTACCTCAGTGATTCCACAGGTGGAGTCTCTTACTACAACTCTAGTTAACTGAAGGACTTCAGAAAATTAGGAAACACACCATTTTACCAGGCACCCTGATAGATTAACTGGAATCACAGCTGAGATACAGATTTTCTAATAGTAACCCCACACAATATTATTATGAGATGTTTGTCAGATAATCTCAGTTGCAAGATATTTTATAGAAGGAATTTTAACTGATTCAGGGATTACCTTAAAATGGTGGATAGAATTTCACTACAAAAAACAACTCGTTCCTCCTCCCCCTCCCAAAATAAACCAACTGAACCATATTAAGACATTCCCAGGTTGATATTCAGCCTGTGGCGGTGAGCAGATTCCAAGCCACTTCCAGCCACAGTACTACTACTACTACTATTTAACATTTCTAAAGCGCTACCAGGGTTGCGCAGTGCTGTACAATTAACAAAGAAGGACAGTCCCTGCTCAAAGGAGCTTACAATCTAAAGGACAAAAGTGCAGTCAATCAAGATTGAGGCAGTCTAGATTTCCTGGATAGAGGTACAATGGTTAGGTGCCGAAAGCGACATTGAAGAGGTGGACTTTGAGCAAGGATTTGAAGATGGGTAGGGAGGGGGCTTGGCGTATGGGCTCAGGGAGTTTATTCCAAGCATAGGGTGAGGCGAGGCAGAAAGGGCGGAGCCTGGAGTTGGCGGTGGTGGAGAAGGGTACTGAGAGGAGGGATTTGTCCTGTGAACGGAGGTTACGGGTAGGAGTGTAAGGGGAGATGAGGGTAGAGAGGTAGTGAGGAGCTGCAGATTGAGTGCATTTGTAGGTTAGTAGGAGAAGCATGAACTGTATGCGGTATCTGAGCGGAAGCTAGTGAAGTGACTTGAGGAGAGGGGTGATATGAGCATATCGGTCTAGGCAGAAGATAAGACGCGCAGCAGAGTTCTGAACGGATTGAAGGGGGGATAGATGGTTAAGTGGGAGGCCAGTGAGGAGTAGGTTGCAGTAGTCAAGGCGAGAGGTGATGAGAGTTCGGATGAGAGTTCGGGTGGTGTGCTCGGAGAGGAAAGGGCGAATTTTGCTAATGTTATAGAGAAAGAAGCAACAGGTCTTGGCTGTTTGCTGGATATGGGCAAAGAAGGAGAGGGAGGAGTCGAAGATGACTCTGAGGTTGCGGGCAGATGAGACGGGGAGGATGAGGGTGTTATCGACTGAAATAGAGAGTGGACGGAGAGGAGAAGCAGGTTTGGGTGGAAAGACAATGAGCTCGGTCTTGGCCATGTTCAGTTTCAAGTGGAGGTTGAACATCCAGGCAGCAATGTCGGATAAGCAGGCCGATACGTTGGCCTGAGTTTCCGCAGTGATGTCTGGTATGGAGAGATAAAGCTGGGTGTCATCAGCATAAAGATGATATTGGAAACCATGAGATAAGATCAGCGAGCCCAGGGAAGAGGTGTAGATTGAATAAAGAAGGGGTCCAAGGCCAGATCCCTGAGGAACTCCAACAGAAAGTGGGATGGAGGTGGAGGAAGATCCATGAGAATGTACTCTGAAGGTACGGTGGGAGAGATAAGAGGAGAACCAGGAGAGGACAGAGCCCTGGAACCCAAATGAGGATAGTGTAGCAAGAAGTAAATTATGATTGACAGTGTCAAAAGCGGCGGATAGGTCGAGGAGGATGAGGATGGAGTAGTGACCTTTGGATTTGGCAAGGAACAGGTCATTACAGACTTTAGTGAGTGCCGTTTCTGTCGAGTGTAGAGGGCGAAAACTGGATTGAAGCGGATCGAGGATGGCATGAGAGGAGAGAAAATCAAGGCAGCGACTGTGAACGGCACGTTCAAGTATCTTGAAGGTGTTTTGCTACTGATTTGTTTGACCTCGTTTTCGTCCTCCTTGGGCTATTCCATGTGGCGGATTGAACGTACTAAGTTCATCCAGAAGGTTCTGAATTGTTTTTCTTACTTCCATTGTCACCCAGTCCCATGGGGGTCTGGTCTGGGCAGGCATCAACAGCCGCAATTCAAAACTAATTCCCATAACTACTGCTTTCTGCCTTTCTGGGTCTAGGTGTATTCTGGGCCATTTATGTTCCCACATAAAGTCTGTTAGAATCTATCAGTATTTATGCACCAAATGAGTGTCAGGTGTGGGTTTAGTTTAGTTTGTAAAATATGTGACAGGTAAGGAATACTTGAAAATGAAGACAGAGATAGGTTTCAGATAGAAAGCATTTATTCTTACCAAAGTTTTCAAAGTAGTACAGACATCGGACAGATTCTGGGTTCAATGGCACAGCGCTCTGCCGTCTGAGATGCGTTGGGGACGACTCTGACATTGAGCCAAAATCTCTCCTCTTTTATACTTTTTTCTCTCTATAGAAGTCTATGGCAGCACCTATTTTGGGACCTATTTTTTTCAAATATTTCTCAATTTCTGCGGTTAAACTGTCGCATCTTGCCATCTGTGCAGTTTGTACCCAGCTCTTCCGTTCCATCAATTTCACAAGGTTGCAACATTTTCCGGTAATATCAACATGTTTTTTTGGAACAAACTGTTTTTGCGGTTACTAACATTTTTTTTCTGTTGAGATACCAGTTTCACATTATGTTTTTGCAACACCTCTCATCACATCTTCTGATCTCTGTATCATTTTATACATTAATATAAACAATTGACTCCATTTTGAAAGCCACATTTTTTTTCCATTTTATCCATCATTCTTTCATTTCTGGTGCTTCATTTCAGGTGCTATATATTATTTGAATATTGTACCTATACCTGTTTGTGTCAAGACTCATTGTTCAGACCTGCTTTCTGCAGATTCTCAAATATTAATTCATTTGTTACTTGTTTGGCCTAATCAGTACATTTTCAGATGTTTTTGGCTCTGTGGCTTTGTCCATCACAATTCCAGTGGCAGATCTAAAACCAGGCCATATATTAACATTCCCCTCTTCACCCTATCCCATAGGGTGACACCAGGGTAAATATACCATGGTACCATCCATTCCAGAAGGTATCCTACAAGGCCATAAAATTTTCTGAGTCTCTGTGCAAACTGGTACAGTCTGAGTTATTTGGTTTCTGATTACCATTCTGGCACCACTTCAATTATTTCTATCATTTCTACTTATCAATATCTATGGTTATGCAAAAACTACTATACTTCTACCCTTTAACATGCAAATTCTATCTTATTCTTACCTATTTAATCATTAATCCTTTGGTTATATACTGATTATATCTTATCTTATACAGCTTTATATGGTTAAATTGTATCCCGCTTTATATGGTTAAATTGTATCCCTGTGTGTGCTATTACCTGATTATACAGATGCAGACATTTCTCGAGTGTCTCTAGCAGTTGCATAGCGATTGGTCCTTCTCAGAGGGAGATAGTCCAATGTGTCATCTCCCGTGGTGTTGGGAAGGAGATTTTCGTACAGGACATATTGTCCTGCTGTTGTCTTTTTCGTGATTGCGGTTTCAATTAAGCGTTCTACTAAGCCTCTAGCACAAGGGATTATGCAACATCCTACTAATACAAAAATTGCTACCACTATGATTATCGTTGTGGCTGCTGAAATGATAAATGTCTTCCATTTACCAAAAGCTTTATCCATCCAACCAGTCCAGGATGTATCAACGCCAGAGTTTTCTGCCAACTCTTGTGACAGTGAGGTCAAGCCTTCCAAAGCTCTGGTGATTGATCCATCTGGAGCTGTATTGTTGGGGATAAAGGTGCAACACTGTGTACCTATCTTTTGGCACACTCCGCCCTCTGCTGCCAGAAGTTGGTCAAGTACTAATCTGTTTTCCAACGTCATCCGGCTAGTGGCGTCTAATTGCGCTGCAATTCCTTGAACTGCATCCCTGGTATAATTGACAAATCTCTGCTGGTTGTAATATATATAGTTGATCCAGTCTACATTTTTATTTATCGTCGCCCACCAAAAGAAGGCAGATTCAAATCCTGCAGCTATTTGGTTTCTAGCTTTGAACTCATCAGGAACCCCTCTTGGAACTCCAATAGCATCTATATAGACCCGATCATCAAAAGATCCAGGCATTGCATTTCTCTTCACTCGTGAGGAAGAGCTGCTATGAGGAGGGAGCAAGGATGCTATAATGATTGGAATTACCAATTTGACTAAGGCACATCTGCCTGTCCAACTCCTGTGGAGGGTATGGTGGATAGTATAGGTTCCACAATACCACCATATGTCTGCTCTAGCCTGTGAAAAGTTTGTGAGATTAAGATTTTGTAAAGTCCCTTGTCCTAGGGTTGTATTACAACCGGTCAAATTACCAAGAAACCGTGTGTTTCTCACCCCATATCGTTCCAGACATGTATGATATCTGGTAGCAGGATCTGGAATCCTGAATGCGGGTGGGACCCTCAGCCGAGGGGGTAAGTAGGGGTGATGCTTGTCAAGATGCTGACAAGACTGATTGACTTTGTCTTTTACCTGCAATAATTCTAACATACACCAAAAACCATCTGGATCATTGTAGAGATCTAAAGGGAAAGGAACTACAGTTGGTTCTGCTCTTGCATGGGCACAAAAATAACAATTAGAGACATTCAAACTCTTTGTAGTATAATGCGCCCATTCGAGCCATAGGTTTGTTTCTCCAAATCCTGTTTCTAATGCTATCAAATCTTTAGAATTGTTAATTGGCACAATCTGGTAAGGAATTTTTACTTCTGGGATCCTTGTTGGCATCAAAGGATTGGTCGCTGTAGGTTGGGCTGGGGGTGGAATAATCTTGAACGTTCCAACTGGATCTCTACCTGTGGCATCAATTCCTAAGGAATAAGTTCTGTATGTAACAGCCGTTACTCCTCTGAAAGTGATAGCCACTTGATTACATTTAGTCATTGGACAAAGGCCAGTCCATCGCAATTTCATGATGGAAATGCTTTTTTTTAGATCTGGAATCTCACTACCTGAGTAGGGAACCCATGAACCTGTGTACCACCATACCTGTGCCCAACTTCCGCAATTGGAGAAGGGACACAGGTATACCTCAAAAGCTGACAAATATTGCTGTACCGGATGTTCCCCACACATTGTATAAGAACATACATCAAGGGTTATTGTGGTTGTGTCCTTGGTAGTGGGTAATGTTATTTCGTAGGTGGTAATAAATTGTTGTAGAAAACTTTCTAGATTCTGTGTTCCTTGTATCAAGGGCATGGTGAGCATGCACAACAGGAGGGCTAAGGACTTCATGTTGTTGGTTTTCATGGTTAAATGTAGGATCTGGACTGTACCAAAGGTAATTGGCGGTTAATGAAAATGAGTAACAATATTAATCCTAGGGTCTTAACCAGAACTGTAATTGCTATAATTATTCTTAGGTATACCAAAGCTTGATATATCATTAGGAAGAATTTGGGTTGGGTTGGTAAATTCTAACGACTGGGTAGGGTGGGTAAATTCTAACAGCTCCTCTTTCAGGAGTGTCGGGGATAACAAAAAGACTGTATACTTCCAAAGGTCCCAATCCAACCTCTCTAATGAACACAAAGGGTATCCAATCAGTGCCCAGTACGGCGTATGTTATAATCCAAAAATCTACAACGTCACCAGTTGCTGGTCTTATTAGGAGGTCGTCGGTTTGTTCTATTTGTAACCCTAAAGTTCCTCCAAACAGTATCACAGTGTCTGTAACCGTTCGGCTAGGACCTAGTGTCCAATTCTCAAACAAAGGTTCACACAATGTCAGATATCGGGTGAAGGGGTCCCAATTGGGATCGTCTTCTGGAGCTGGGTCCCAATGAGGATGTATTAACTCTCTTAAATCAAAAAGGTACTCTGGGGGTTCAGGGATTAAGTGTACACCTATACTAAAAGGCGATGGTGGGGGAGATTCAGGTGGGGAAGGCGGGTTATCTGGTAAATTCTGGGACATATATTGGTGGTTACTTAGGGATGCAGAGCTATCTAGGGGGACGAGTGGCTGGGACGGTGATGTTTGGAGTGGCTAAAGTAGTATTCGTGGGAGGAGGAGCGTCACTAGGAGGAACCAGAGAATCAGGAGGAGGGGTGGGTCGTAATTCCAGCAAGGTAATATTATCCTCAAAATTAGTTGTGAGATTGGGGACAATATGGACCGAGCTACTGATATTATTGGGAACAGTTGTAGAATGCAAAACAGGAGAATCAGTGAGGACAGGAGTAGTCGTAGAGGTTTCAATAGGCTCTGGAGGATTGCCAGTTGAAGAGTCTGTTGTGGCAGATGTGTCTGCCCAGGGGGTGGGATGACTGGTGGCAATGGGACTGATCTTTGTGGTCGTTTGGAGGGATCTGTGTCCGAACAGGCGTGTGATTGTGGTGTACTGTTGGGGCACTGTGTAGGCTGCTGTTGTAAGTGGTGGAGCAGGAGTAGATGCAAGTACCGAAGCAGTTACAAGTACTGCTGGAGTAGTTGCAAGTACAGAAGTAGTTGCGAGTACTGTGGCGTTTCCGGCTGGCAAGGTAACGTTGCCAGTGGGAAAGGCAGTAAGTGTGACCCAAAGATCCAGGAGGTTACTGTCAGCAGTATAGGTAAACAGGGTAGTGAAAAACAAAACCAAACCTATACAAAGTAGGATGATGCACACGAGTCCAACAGCAAACAATCGAGCAGATGGAAAGCAGAAGAAGAGGGTGTATTGATGTAACACCGTCACTGCTGCTGAGACGACGCTCGGACGGGTGCTGGTTCCGTCCGTGTCGTCAGGATTGGTGTCGCCTTCCAAATAAGTGTCGTCGAAGTCGTTCGACCAATGGGAATTGGTTTCAGATACCTGCTCAGAGTTACACTTATCAACAGGGTAAAGTCCAATGTCCAGTGGGTCTGGTGGATCAGGTACCTTGATATTGTCGAGGGCAGCAAGGTTCTCAGCAGTTGGTTCCCTGCGGAGACTCTTACTAGCGGGGGAGGGTGGTGGTATCAACACTTTCACAGGAGTGGTTGGGAAAGGTGGTATTGGAATAGGAACTTTATGTAGAGAAATAGTCTGTAAGGGAATGAGTTCTTCTGGAGTGAAAATCGGCGGAAATTGCTGTGGCATTTATCTGGCTTGATTCGGGAAGTACAAATGTAGAATGTCAAGCAGCTCACAGATGTTGCTGTGCAGATTCTGTACTGTGGAAACCGCAACAGACTCTTGTTCTTCCGGATTCAATTGTTCTGCTAAGTTGCGGATTTGGGTGAGATCTTCTGCAAGGTTACGGATTCGGATGAGACGGAT
This sequence comes from Microcaecilia unicolor, assembly GCF_901765095.1. Lineage (NCBI taxonomy): Eukaryota > Metazoa > Chordata > Amphibia > Gymnophiona > Siphonopidae > Microcaecilia > Microcaecilia unicolor. The sequence continues at coordinate 235,688,335 of NC_044036.1, forward strand.
GTGAAGATCTACGTATGGAAGTGGGAGTGCTGGAACAGTTGGAGGAAGAGGTGAGGATGGCAACTCAAAAGCAGGTTCCAATACAGGTGGTTGTTCTGCTGGTGACTCTGGAGAATCGGCGAAGGCTTGGATGACTATGTCAGCCAGATCAAGGAGATGGGATTCAGGAGATGGATGGTCTAAGTTGATTAAGTGGTTAAGTCTTTGGTCGAGTTGGTCAAGGTGGTTCAAGAGTGTTGGATGTGGGGTCGGTGGTCTTGGGCTCAGTGGTGGTGGAGATGGAGTTTGTGGTGGGACTGGTCTCTCCAGTGACTGTTGTGCTGGAAACATCAATGGAAACATCCAGGAGGCCTGATTGGGTATTTGGATAGGCGCGGATATCTTTCAGATGGACCCAGGATGTGTGGTCCTCAAGCTTGGCAGCTGTGGCTGACAGAGCTTCTATCTTGAAGGGCCCAACGTAGATGGGATCTCGCCAGGTCTTGTGCGTGTAATAACGCCGGTGCACTAGATCGCCCACTTTATAAGGGGGGGATCTATTGGCATCACAATCCCCTCTTCTGTCCGAAATGGCCTGTGGAATTGAGGACAGAGAACTTACAATAGTCTGCAAGATATCCCAATATACTGAATATTGGTCGGGTACTTGAGTGTCTGGATTGCCAGGTAGGAGTCGTATCTGGCGACCTGTACATAATTGGAACGGCGTCAGCTTAAGGGAAGAGGATGGAGTGGCACGGAGAGATAACAGTGCCAAAGGGAGTGCATCAAGCCAATTCTTTATCCCATTTGCCATAAGCTGACGCATTTTTGTTTTGAGCAACCCATTGTACCTTTCAACCAAACCATTACTGGTGGGTTTGTAAACACAGACTGTTCTATGTGTAATACCAAGTGCTGGAAGGAGGTTCTGTAAGAGTTCATTCACAAAGTGTGTACCATTATCTGTGGTAATTTTGCCAGGAATACCAAATCGAGGAATAATTTCATTACACAGTGACTGTGCCATGGTTTGTGCGGTTTCTCTAGTGCAAGGGAAAGCTTCCACCCACTTAGAGAAACTGTCCACGCAGACAAGCAGATACCGTTTACCGCGAACAGGTGTCTGCATATCTGTGAAATCAATATACCAATGTTGGCCAGGTCCCTGGACAACAGGCAAATGACCTGAAGGAATGACAGGTCCTCGTTTGGGTGTGTACAGAAAGCATTTGTAACAATTATGCACTACAGAGTGGCACATGGGCATCATTTGGGGAGCCCATAATTTGGAAGACAATTGATCATACAGTGTATTAGCATTTAAATGTAAAGGATAATGGAGGGCATGCAACAGAAGGGATAAAACATGCTGTGAAACGCATAATTGACCGTTGGGATGAGTCCACATGCCATTTGGATTTAGAAAACATCCAGCTTGCTTCCACAAAGTGAGTTCTGCTTGTGAAAGAGAGGAAGTGAGGGTAGTAGAGAAGTCAGAGGTTAAGGATTCAGAGGGTGGGGACGTTACAGGGGGTTCTGAATCAGGAGATAGCAAGGAGGTAATGACATGAGGAACAGGAAAAATTGGAGGGGTGTTTGAAGAGGAGGATTCGGAGGGTGTGGAATCAGAAGGAGTAGAAGGTGGTGTTTCAAAGGGAGGCGCTTCGGTTGCAAACACAGGAAGTGCCACATCAGTAGGGGATACGGAAGGAGAACTGGAAGAGGAAGTGACCTCACGGGCTAGTTCATCAGCAGCATGGTTCCCATTAATGGCGAAAGAAAAAACTGTCTCCTGATGTGCTTTAATCCAGGAGATACTGGTGCGGAGGCCTTTTTGATGGCGTTTCTCCAGTGCATCAAAAAGTGCAGTCCACAAAGGTAAGTGGCTGAGAGGTTGTCCAGTAGAGGAAATCAGGCCCCTCTGGTTCCATTTGCGAACATGGGAGTGCAAGGAAGCAAAAACATAGTCTGAGTCGGTGACAATGCTCAAATCTGAGTGTAGTGCTTTAAACAGGAGGACATACAAAACCGCCGCAAGTTCTGCGGTTTGGGCTGTGAATGCATCTGGTAACCTGAATTGTACAGGATCCAGTATATCTTCTTCAGGTGTGTAACGGAGGGCGGCAAAACCGGCAAGTCCGTTTTGCTGAGAACCGTCTGTAAACCAAACCTCGCCCGTCTGCAAGATTTCTGAATGCAGATGGAGGGATTCGGGAACAGACAATTGGGTAGTGCACTCATGGGGAAAGATTGTATTCTGTGCTGTCTCTGTTACAGTGAGTAATGGATCTAGGCGTTGAAGGTCAGTTAAAGTTAATGGATGAATAGAGTGCACTACACTGAACAAAAGTACTTGATACTTTTGCAATCGGCAGACAGTCATGTGACTAATCTGTTTGTCCAACAGATATTTTACATCATGGGACGTGTGAAGAATCACCGGAAGGTGAGGAATGTAGCTGTATAATTTCGTGACAGCAGTGCTGGCGGCAACAAGGCCTTTCTCACAAGTAGCAAAAGCTCTTTCAACAGGTGAAAAAGTACCTGAAAGGTAACCACAAGCAAGGTCATCATGCTCTTGTGTAATCAGGCAAGACCAGGTATTCTCAGTATGTATGACCCAAAGGTGTACATCCTGAGAAACATCAATGGTGGCCAATGGTGAGGAAAGCATAACATCTTTTACAAGGGCCATAAGATCAGTTGTTTCTTGAGCTGTGAAGTTTAAGGGTTCTCGTTTAACTTTCTGTTTACCCTGTAGTTTCATATAAAATGGTTGTGTTCGAGCTGAATAATTGGGTATCCAAAGGCGACAAAAATTCAACATACCGAGGACACCTCTGAGATCAGAAACAGTAGTGGGCATTCGCAAGGAGGATACATGTTGGAGAGTATCGGGACCTAGGCCCTTCTGACGGGGGCCAATGTGGTGGCCAAGGAAGGTAACATGTGTCTGAGCAACTTTTAATTTCTTTCTGTTAACTTTGTAGCCTTTCGTAGCAAGAAAGTCCAGAAAGTCACAGGTGACTTGAACACATGTGTCAAAGTCAGGGCATGTGATAAGCATGTCATCCACATACTGAACAATGGAGGTTTGTGGTGGGAGATCATATCTGTACTGTTTGAATTCCTGTATGTGTGCTGCTAAAGTTTGGGAAAAGACTGTAGGACTGTCTGTAAATCCCTGGGGAAGACGAGTCCACTGATATGTTGTGTTATTGAATTGGAAAGCCGTTAGCGGGCGGCTTACAGGGTCAAGGGTGATGGAAAAGAAGGCGTTAGACAAATCAATAGTGGAGTGATATGTTTGCAAAGTGATACTATTGAGGAGTGTAGTCGGATTTTCCACATTCGGGAATACCGCGTAAGTGAGGTCATTTAAAGCGCGTAAGTCCTGTACTATACGGAAGGCGCCAGGCTCTTTCTTTGGAACAGGGAATAAAGGGGTATTGTATGGTGAATTACACTTTTCAATGATGCCTTGCTGTAATAAGGAATCAATTTGTTCTTGAGCTCCAGCAATAACTTCTGGTTTTAACGGGTACTGGGCTATTTTGGGGCCTTTGCAACCAGGTAGCAGCTGAATGCGATGGGGAGGGCCTTTAACCTCGCCATAGGGTCTCTCAGGTGTGGCCCAAAGAAAACCTGGTAGGTTGTTCAAAGCAACCTCTATTTGTTTCTCAACCATAGAGGTGACAGCCATCAAAAGTGAAGTGTGTTCACTAGGGGAAGGATCAAAATAAATTTCAAAATGAAACAATGTCAATAGATCTCTCCCAAGTAAATTGACGGGGCATAATGGGGCATACAAAAAAGGAGCAGATAGTTGTTGATCCGCATATGTAATTGGCAGGGGCTCAAGCAAAGGTGTGTCCGTCGGGACACCATCAAATCCTGTGGTGGTAATATTGTTAGGGGAAACTTTAAGAAGTTTCTGCAATTTGTGTGGAACATGGGCAAGCACAGAGCGAGAGGCGCCTGTGTCAATTAAAAAGGGAACAGGGACATCACTGATAAGCAGGGTGATCATAGGATCATCTATGCCTGCTTTAGTGCGAACAACGCCTAGTCATTGTGGGCGGCGTTGATCTGGGTTCCATAAAGGGAAAGCTTGGCGTTCTGGAGGATTAGGAGGATTTCGGCCGATTTGATTTCGAAGTCCGTTTTGTGGTGGTAGCGAGCATTCCCGTGCGTAATGTCCATATTGCTGACAGCGATAGCACTGGACATCGGGAAAGCGATCAGGACTAGGCCGGGAACGGTAGTCTCTGGGTGGTCTATTGGAATCAGGAGGGCCCCTTGGGGGGCCTCGTAGGGGTTGAGAGCGACGGCCTCGTTCTTCTGGGTAATAATTTCTACGGTCTGGACGATAGGGCCGTGGGCCCTGAGTTCGGGTGTTATTGTCATAGCGTTGATCAGCATACATAACAATAACAGGGGGAGAGGTCTCGGGGGTATTGGGATCTGTGTCAGAGCTCTTGGAGGCTCTCTTTTCTTTGAGATCTTCAGTCTGCAGCACTTCTAAGTTAGTGTGTACTATCTTACGATGTTGGGCTTCATCTTGCTTGCTTTTAATAAGCTTTCTGCAATGATGAAGGATGTGCTCACGAATCTTTGGCCATTTTTCAAGTTGGAGACCAACTGTGTCCTCTAGTTTGGTTTTAATCTGTGAAGGTAGGGTTCCCTTAAGTAAATGATAGAACACCGGAAGAGCATTATCGGAGTCAAATTTTTCCTCCGTCTCTTCTTTATAGAGATCTTGGAGTCTGAGTAAGTAAGCCTCAATGGGCTCTGAATCCATTTCCCATCTCTGAGAAGTGATAACTGAAAAATCTTTCTGAGCCGGATATATGGTCCGGATTTCCTGGAATACTTTGGTCTGAATCTCTGTTAAAGGATTGCCATCATACTCGGTATCTGTTACAAATTTGGCATAGCCCGATTGAGTGAATATGTCAGTGACACTGGCGTGTGGGGTTCTACCCAAAAGCGCTTTCATGTCTCCCACTGACAGGGTGGTCCCTAGTGTAATGTCCTGTAATTTCTTCAACCATCGGTTGCCTCCTAATGCAATATCCGGGAGTTGCAGTATGAGGCTATTTAATTCAACTGCTGAAAGTGGAGTGTACTCCGTATGAGGAACACCACCTGACATCTTATTCAGCAGGGGAAAGAGTTTTACTTTCTCAAAGGGTTTAGTCAATGAAGACGTAAGAAGATCGATCGCAGCGGTTAGGGGAAATTGATTCTCGTACTTTTTCCAAACCTGAAGACCTTGGATTAAGTAGAGGGTTGTTTTCTGATCCCAATGGGGGTCAGGGTGGTCATAAATAAGATCTCTCACAAGTGAGAGCTTATCAGACCGCAAGGATCCTTCACGTGGGAAGAGGGCGGACTGGGGCTGGAGCGCCTCAGACCATCCTGCAAGATTATCAATCCATGGCTGGACATAATGCCATGAGTTCTCATGTAGAGCAACATATTGGGCAGGCGTGCTAGGCGGACCAGGTTCTGTACTGATATTCAGACCTGTAGAGTGATGGGAACTATCGATGACTGCAAGGCAGCGGCTAGATCCCTCATTAGTAAGATAACTTCGAGGGTGGCGCTGTCTGGTATGATGAGAAATAACGTCCTGCGGTTGGGGTAATTCAGATTTTGGTGCAACAGATGCTACAGTGTCCGGGATATCAGGGCGTGGTTGTGTTGTCAGGGACTTACGTAAGGAACGGAGTCCTTCTGAGACAAACGCAAGGCCATCTCCCATACTAGCCAATGTGTGACCGTATTGTTCTGCCGAAGGGATTGGGGTATGAGGTAACATGAGACGAGGTGAATTGTCTGCAAGGGAAGGGATTACTTCACTATCTGAAAAAGAGGAGAAATGGAGCAGCGGGGGAGGCTCGTTTCGAATATCCTCTATGTCCGATTTCGTGGGGAGTTGTTGTTTGAAAACTTCCCATGCTTCATCTAATGGGGAGAGTCTTACCTTTGGTTGTCCCTCATTATCAGCTTTGGCTGGGAGTACCAAGGGACGCTTTGGCCGTGCACCTAGCGTGTCCCATCTAGGAGGGGTAGAACAATGGGCATCGAAGGGTTCACTGGGGCAGGGGGTGGTTTAATGAAACCCCGATCATAGAGTTCCTGACAAATAGCCCGTGTTTGTGTAGCAGGACTACATGGAATGAAACCCATCTGTCGTAATTGTGACAGAGTAGGGCATGGCAATGATGGTGGGGGCAGGGGACCAGTTTGGGCAGAAGAGTCCAAACATGGTGGGGGAGGGGATGTCTGAGTTGTGTGTCCCATATATGGGTAGGTAGTCGTTTGGGTGGTCATGTGTGAGGCCTGACCCTTACCCAGTTCGGGGTAGGCAGTAGTCTGGACCGCGGTGTTTATTCCCAATCCTGGGTAGGTGGTCGTCTGGACCGCGGTATCTATTCCTATATTACTTAGAGGGGGGGTAATGACCGGAACCGTATGGCTCTGGACACAAGGATAATGTTCAATAATGGGAGGGGGTATTTCGATCTCATGACCGTCAATAGTACGATATACATGACGTGTCTGTGGAGTAAGGGTCTGGGTCTGGGTCTGGGTTGTTCCTTGCATCGTTGAAGCCGTAGTGACTGTGGGCGACTGGGCGGTAGTCGGGGCCACTGGGATAGTTGGAGGGGTTAAGGGCGTCTGAGTTTGTGCCGTCCCATGTGATGTCGGGATTGAATCTTTTGGTGATGAGGGAAGGGATAAATCAACAACACCGGCGATGTGCACGGTAGTGGGTGGGTCGAATATCATAGGAGCGGGAGATACCGCAGGCAGCGGGGGTGTCATTGTCTGAGATCCTTGAGAATTCTGTTGTAACGGATAAGTGACAGGTTTATCACAATATCCTGGGGGTATTGGGGTATATCCCACTGCACAAGGTAAAAGCTTGGTCGTACCTGCAGCAGTAGCAGCATCATAAGATGGTGGGGCAGTAGGTGTTACTGGATCTTGATAAGGGGTTTGGTCGGTATCTGACTTACCTAAACTCCTATCGTGTTGGTTTCGTGCAATAAGTATGAACTTATTAATAGCAGCTAAATGTTTATCCCTAGATTTTCCTTTTTTGTTGGACTCATTGTAGCAGACCAAGGCTTGGAGCTTACCCTGATCAAAGGAGCCCTTTGATGGCCATTCAAGTCCTTGATCCTTAGCGGACCAAGCGGTATGCCAGGTCTGACATAAGCGGGTAAGTTCTTTTCTATCAGCAGGAAAGAAATTAAGGACTCTTTCCAGGGGAGTGGGGGATGCGGAGGAAGACATAGGGGAATCTGAAACAGAGGGATGACAATCCACATAGGAAGTCATAGAAGGAAATGTGCAATGTAATGCAATATCTATGAGTAAGATGATTTGAATCTACAATTCAGAGGTGTGCAACCGGGATAATAAAACAAAACCATGCAGAGGAAAAGTATTTAAACAAAAACATGCATCATGCGTATAGAGAACACCTTTATACTCACGCGTCTTCAAGAGCGTCCCGGTGGCGGGACCTAAAATAGAAATTACTAATTGGCGGAAAGCTCTATGCTTTAGCCGCAAGGTAAATGAACAAGCGCATGAAAGTCACAAAGATGAACAGAGTATTTAAGAAAATAGTGTCCGTGTACATACTACTCTACCCTTAATTAACAAAAACTACTCTCCAGAGTGTGCTTCTAAAGGCAGAAAGAAACCCCGTTTCCCTGCCTGCCAAGAGCTATCCAGGTTACTTGGCCATGAGCTGCAGCCCATGATAGAGCCCCCAAAAAGGGACATTGCAAACACTCCCAAAAGGGACTCATAGAACCAGCGAATAAGGTGTCATGAATCGAAGAGCAGCGGTCCAATGGGTTTCCGCTGATTAGAGAACTTCTCGTGTACAACTAACCATCCCAAGGGACCTGTGAATTGAGAACTTCTCGTGTACGACAATCCAGTCAAAAATTTGTGGTTAGGAAACTTCTCGTTTAAAAACTAACCATCCTACAACATTGAAAAGTTAGGAAACTTCTCGTTTAAAAACTAACCCTCCAAGAATATTGAATGCCCGAGTCAACCTGTACACAATCGCAACGAAAGTCGTTAGACGTCTCTTTATTAACCCCGCGGTCATCTATACAAGTAACTCATAGGTGGGCAATAATGCCGAAACCGCAGGCCACTCCGAAAATGGAATGGAAGTCTGCTTTAAATCTATTATTTATGATACCGTCATCCATTGAAGGGTTTATGGCCTCAAATGGATGTAAGTCCCAGACATCGGTATCAAAAAGCCAAAAATTATAACATGACACTGGTATTTAAGAAAGGGAGAAATAAAGAGTAGAATAGAAGGGAAGAACCCCTGAAGCAAACTGCAAAGATAGTGAAAATAAGACAAATCTGGTTAAAAATAAAAAAAAAAAATGGAAAGAAAGATGTATGACTGAACACAGGTAAGCTCGTGGGGGAAGGAACCATAAAATAGTCACTAGACAATAGATTTTCTACTAAATATTTAAAAGAATATGTACCATAACATAGGAATATCATAAAGCATGCTGAGAAAATGTACCATACAAAAGGGTTACGCTTACAGAAAATGGAATATATGATTGGACTAAGAATATTGCCGTACACCATATATTTTTAGAACCCAGGCACAGTATTGTAAGCTCTAATCAGTGGCAAACAGAAAAGTTACGGGCAAGCAGTGCTACAGGAAATGAGTGCGTATGAATCATGTCATAAACTCAGACCCAAAGTCAAAAACTCATGCATCAATGTCCTGGGCAAAAGAAAAAGAAATCAAAATTTAGAAAAGAACTGTAGAAATATGTATGCATCCTAAAAACCCGGCAGCGATTACTAAATATAGGAAAAGATGTTATAACTGAAAATAATTAGAAACCAAGTTTCTATAATAGATTACAAAGCTAAAGATTAGCAGAGTAAAGAGGGAGAGAAGTATAGAGAAAAAGAAGGAAGTGGGCACCGCCCAAAAAGAAGAAGTTGAGCAGCTACGCACTTCTAATTGAAAAGGAAAAAAGGGGGAAAAAAACTGAAACACAGGACTTATAAATAATAGATTTATGAACCAGGTTCCATACAAAAAAAATGAACGATATGTAGATCTGTTAGGCCAAAGAAAGAAATGTTTTAAAGCAAATTAAGCGTATATAAGCTCTTTGGGTAAGGTACATGCACTATACTGTAGATAACAAGCTTGCCATATGACACATAATGAAACCACTAAACACATAATGAAATGGAAACTCTAAAGCAATAGAGCTGAACAGCTGACAGGGAGGGAGTTAGGGCAAGCAGTACGAAATAAATCATCCGAAACGAGCCAGGCAGAGATAAGTCTGAGAAATACTTTAACATTGTAGAACCTTTAAATAAGCAACTTAGTGTTTTTCCTTTATGGCAGACATCATAGAAAGGTATCTGTACAGGGCAAGGGAATCATGAAGTATAAATCATGGGAAGGGGCCATATAGATAAATTGAAACGGCAAGGTGATATGGGGTTTTATTTTTGTCAAGAAAAGGAATACTAAGATGCAGTGGCATAACTTTAAAAGTGAAAGTAAAGATACATCCGCATATTCTTACATACTCAGAAGTGCGCGTACACCGGACATGGCAGCAAGAGGCATGAAAAGATAAGTAATATAACAATTTGAAAATCAAAAAAAAAATCATATAAAGCAGATTAGACTTGTGTAAAGCATGCTTTTTGTAACAGGCAGGCAAAGAGTTAGTTCAACAGAAAATAACTATATATCAATTATGACTGCTGCTAGTAATATAATAAGCGCAGTTTTCGGAAGCAACAAAAACTGTGTTGCATGAAGCTGCCAGAAAAAAAGGGAATAGCTTTGAAAGGCATGAAAGGTGATCTTGTTAGGCTTGCGAACGACGTGAAGGGGAGGGCAATAAGGTGTAGGTAAGGTGTGAGGTTAATTCAATAGGCACTATGATGTTCACTATAATGGGAGACTAGGAGAAAGAGGATTATCTAGAGGAAAGGTGGTTATCAAAGGGGAGGACAATAGGGAAAGGGATACAGAGGATGTGCAAACAGAGATATTTGTTTAAGTCCGATTATAGCAGAAAAAAAGGACAACGCCCAAAAAGTAATAAAATGTAGAACATAGCAACTGTGGAAAAGAGAAGTCAGATGGACTACGCAGTAAATGATAAGGAACAGGAAATGGGCTTTATAGTGAGAAAACAAGTAATGTAGGGAGTTAAAGAGACATGAAACATATAGAAAAATGCAAACGGGAGGGCGCACGCCCACAGGCGACAAGATGAGAACCGAAGGTTAAGACCGGGAAATGGGCATAACAGCAGAAAAGACTGCAAAGAATAAGATAGATTTTCACAGAAGTTCAGCAATACAGTTTGTGATAAGGGGAAAACCCAAATCAGAGGTGTCAGCGAAGCCGAGGTATTTTTAGATGACAGGCCAGGGCAACCAAGAGTAGGGAAACAGAAGTGTTAGGGTAGAACGGGGGGGCCATGGGCTGTCAGAAGTGGCGGAAGATAGGACATAAAATACACAGGGGTTCAGGGAAAAAGAAGGAGGAAAACAAATGTTGGACTGAGACTTAAGACACGAAATGTCAAGGCGTTAGGCAAAGAATAGCCCGCATAAGTCCGCTCACTGACAATCGTGCTGAAAAAGAAAATACAGTCACCATCTGCTAAGTATGGTCTCCCAAAACTCAGAATCGAGATGGCTTACATATTCTTTCATACAGCAAACACTCAAAAGGAACAGTATATAGGTGATGAATACAAGATAAAGTATACGGACAGTCAGAAAGAAGGACCAAGATACAGATGTATTGGTTCAGTATAGGAAGCCAGCAGAATAGGAGAAACTGGAGAGAAAGGTGAGAGGTAAGAAAAGAATGGACAGAATAATAGTGCCCAATACCCCTCAAGTGGGCAATGTCCGTAAGAGGGAAATAAAAGAATGCAGGAGATTAAGACATGCAGGAGACAAAAGAAGAAGGCAGAAACATAGGAGAGTATTTAATGCAGGGGTGAGAAAAAGAAACGGACAGAACATGAGTGCCCATTACCCCGCAATAGGGCAATGTCCGTAGGAGGCAGAAGGAGAGAGAGAAAGAGGGAGAAAACGAAGGAATGACAGAGGGGGGGCACGAAAGAGATAATGGCCACGGGGAGAAAGAAAAAATAGGACATTGAACGCACAGATTAAACATCCCCTCTTGCGTTCAAATGGGGGGGGGGGAAGGTCAGCGAGTACGCTCAGCGACCGGGGCTCACCACTGTTTTGCTACTGATTTGTTTGACCTCGTTTTCGTCCTCCTTGGGCTATTCCATGTGGCGGATTGAACGTACTAAGTTCATCCAGAAGGTTCTGAATTGTTTTTCTTACTTCCATTGTCACCCAGTCCCATGGGGGTCTGGTCTGGGCAGGCATCAACAGCCGCAATTCAAAACTAATTCCCATAACTACTGCTTTCTGCCTTTCTGGGTCTAGGTGTATTCTGGGCCATTTATGTTCCCACATAAAGTCTGTTAGAATCTATCAGTATTTTATGCACCAAATGAGTGTCAGGTGTGGGTTTAGTTTAGTTTGTAAAATATGTGACAGGTAAGGAATACTTGAAAATGAAGACAGAGATAGGTTTCAGATAGAAAGCATTTATTCTTACCAAAGTTTTCAAAGTAGTACAGACATCGGACAGATTCTGGGTTCAATGGCACAGCGCTCTGCCGTCTGAGATGCGTTGGGGACGACTCTGACATTGAGCCAAAATCTCTCCTCTTTTATACTTTTTTCTCTCTATAGAAGTCTATGGCAGCACCTATTTTGGGACCTATTTTTTTCAAATATTTCTCAATTTCTGCGGTTAAACTGTCGCATCTTGCCATCTGTGCAGTTTGTACCCAGCTCTTCCGTTCCATCAATTTCACAAGGTTGCAACATTTTCCGGTAATATCAACATGTTTTTTTGGAACAAACTGTTTTTGCGGTTACTAACATTTTTTTTCTGTTGAGATACCAGTTTCACATTATGTTTTTGCAACACCTCTCATCACATCTTCTGATCTCTGTATCATTTTATACATTAATATAAACAATTGACTCCATTTTGAAAGCCACATTTTTTTTCCATTTTATCCATCATTCTTTCATTTCTGGTGCTTCATTTCAGGTGCTATATATTATTTGAATATTGTACCTATACCTGTTTGTGTCAAGACTCATTGTTCAGACCTGCTTTCTGCAGATTCTCAAATATTAATTCATTTGTTACTTGTTTGGCCTAATCAGTACATTTTCAGATGTTTTTGGCTCTGTGGCTTTGTCCATCACAATTCCAGTGGCAGATCTAAAACCAGGCCATATATTAACAAAGGGTAGGAGGGAGATGGGCCAGTAGTTGGAAGGACAGGTAGGGTCTAGTGATGGTTTTTTGAGAAGTGGTGTGACTACAGCATGCTTGAAGGAGTCAGGGACAGTTGCAGTGGAGAGAGAGAGATTGAGGATATGATAGATGGGGGGGGGGGGGGGTGACAGTAGGAGAGATGATGTTTAGTAAGTTAGTGGGGATGGGATAAGAGGAACAGGTGGTGCATTTCGAGGAGGAAAGAAGGTGGGCGGTTTCCTCCTCGGTGATATCAGGAAAAGAGGAGAAGGAGGCCTGGGTTGGTTGGCTGAGGGAGTGGGTTAAAGGGTGAAGAGGAAGAAGTGGCTTGGTAGTGAATTCGAGGTTGATCTTCTGTACCTTGTCGCGGAAGTAGTTAGCCAGTGATTGAGCAGAGAGTGAGGGGTGGGGGGGGGGGGGGGGGGGGGGGGGGGGGGAGCGGAGGGCACTTTGAGGAGGGAGTTAAGGGTGTCGAAGAGACAACGAGGGTTGGAGCCGAGAGAATTAGTCAATTGGGTGTAATAGTCCTGTTTGGCAAGGAATAGGGAGAACTGGAAGGAGGATAGCATGAATTTGTAATGAATGAAGTCGCTATGGGTGCGAGATTTCCTCCAGAGGCGTTCAGCAGATCGGGCGCTGGAGCGAAGGTATCGGATGCAAGGGGTCAGCCAGGGCTGGGGATTACTACACCTTGTGGAACGGGAGATGGATGGTGCAAGGGTGTCCAGAGCAGAGGAGAGAGTGGCATTGTAAGTAGAGACAGCCTTGTCGACAGACTCGGAGGACATGATGGACGGGAGGAGATTAGAGATACTAGAGGATAAGGTGGAAGGGTCGACAGCCTGGAGATTCCTGAAAGTAGTGGTTAGTGTTGGGCGGGACTGAGGGGGAGGGTGATGAAGTGTGAAGGTGATCAGGTGATAATCTGAGAGAGGAAGAGCAGAGGCGCAGAAATTGAAGGGTGAGCAGTTAGAGGAGAGGACGAGGTCAAGACAATGGCCAGTTTGGTGAGTAGGGGTGGTGGAGCTCAGCTGGAGGTTGAAGGAGGATGTCAGAGTGAGGAACTGAGAAGCGTAAGAGTCGGATGGGTTGTCAGCGTGTATGTTAAAGTCTCCAAGAATGAGGGAAGGAGATGAGGGTTCAAGAAAAACAGAGAGCCAGGCATCAAAGTCAGTAAGGAAGGAAGAGGGGGACTTATCAGGGGGGCGGTAAATGACTGCAACTCTGAGTGGCAGCGGGTAGAATAGACGGATGGAGTGAACTTCAAAGGATGAGAAGCAGTGAGACTGCGGTAGGAGGAGGGGTTGAAAACTACAGGAGGGCGAAAGTAGAAACCCCACGCCTCCTCCGTTGCCAACTGGGCGGGGAATGTGTGAGAAAAGATAACCTCCATGGCATAGGGCCACGACTGAGGCAGAGTTGTTTGGGGTGAGCCAGGTTTCAGTTAGGGCGAGCAGTTGAAGGGAACGGGAGATGAAGAGATCATGGGTGAAGGGAAGTTTGTTGCAGACTGAGCGGTTATTCCACAGGGCACACGAGAAGGGGAGGGAAGGGGGGGGGGGGGAGGGGAATAGAGATGAGATTGGACACATCCCGGAATCGTTTGCATGAATAGGACGAGAACAGGTGTTTGCATGGATAGGACGAGAGCTGACGTGGAGGACCAGGATTGGGATTAATGTCCTCAGCGGAGAGAAGGAGAAGGAGTAAGAGAGTATGGAGAAGAGTAGGAGAGGTACAACGACAGCGACAAAGGCGACGAAGGCGAGATGTACTCAGATAGAAAGGAGATGGATGAATAGAAGGAAGGAAATATTTAAGGTTGAGAGCTGAGAAAAAGGAAGAGGAAAAAAAGAGATGGTGAGATGATAAATATAGATGGTGGACAATGTGTTCCTGCAGTGTACAGTGGTTTAAGATGTAGAAACAAATTAGGAAGGGACAGTGCCAAGAAGAAAAAGTGTACTGGAGCCATAAGTAGTAACTGAGAGAAAAGTAGATGTAAAGAGAAAAATGCCCCGGCGCGCAGCACCTAGAGCGGAGGCCCTGAGTGGATCGGAGTGGACCTGGGAGTCACTCCGGAGAAGGCTGTAAATGATATGCAGATGAGCTGCAAGTCCTCCACAGCACCTGAAAGGCAGCCGGTGGTAGAGCTGGGCACCTCTCAGCTGAGGAAAATGCTTACCAGGGGTTAGGCCGAAACCAGCATTCCTCCCCCTGAGGGTCGCGTGACTTAACCCCAAATATTTAATACCGGGGCATGCACAGCTCCTGGCATTGAATATTTGGGTATGACTGCCAACCCAGAAGTTAACTGCCACTGGTTGATATTCAGATCGGTGCCTGGTAAACTCATTGCATAAAGTTAGGACACCTGTTATTCAGGAGAGAATTTGCATGCACTGCCTCCACTACTCGCAAATCTATCTCATGAATATTCATTTTGGAGATACTGAAAACCTGACTGGCTGGGGTGCCTGCAGGACCAGGTTTGGGAACCACAGTATTAGTGCATGATAAATCAATGATATGGGTGTAAACCTACAAATGAATATGCATACAATAGTTTATAGTTTATTAAAATTAGCTATAACGCTATGACTAACTCGCAGATTGCAGCGGTATATTGTGATAAACACAGTGGTTGCCCTACCTTGAGGAGGCCGCTAGATGGCGCTCTCCTCCAAGAAATAGAGAAAATGCCCTGTTCTGATCCCTAGGGGGAGCTCCAAATGGGACATCAGGGTAATGACCTGAAGGAGCCAGCAGGGGGAACTTCAGCCATGGACTGTACATGGGGACCAGGGAGTATGCAGTAGAGGTTCCCTGTTAAGAGAAGGGCACCCAGAAGGCTCTGGACTCTTCCAGAACTGGGAGGAGGGGCCCAGAAAGGATGTGGTGGGCTATTGGCAGCCCTATATAAACCATGCCTCCTGGAGACGGAAAGAGAAGGAGATGGGGACCTGAAACCAGCTACCTGAAGTACCAAGAAGCCCGAACCCCAAAGCCTAGTGGAGGAGATGGGGAGAACCCATACCGACTAAAGCCTGAAGACATCAGGGGAAAAGTAAAGGTACTTACCAGACTTAAGGACTATGTTATTGATGGACTAGTGAATTGTTTGAAATGGACTAACAGCCGTGGGGTGGAGGATAGGACTGTAAGGTCAATGCGAGTGAAGAAGTCCTATCCAGGGGTGGTGGCTGTTTTACACTGAGACCCCTGTCTCTCAAAGTAAAGGGGCTCAGGCAGTGTATTTGCGAGTAAAGGATACTTGGAAGGAAGTTGTGCCCCACAAGACTGAATCCAAGTCCTAATAAAATGAATTTGCATTTTGATGACTGTCTCATTAGCATATATGTGAAGGTTGGAGAATCCTAGTTGAAGTTCCAGGAGGGCGAGGGGTCACGGCCCGTGGATCAGAGGGGTGACCGGGGCACACTGAACTGGACAGGGGAGGATTTCCAGCCGAAGGAAGGCATGCCCGAGCAGTCACCCTGAGTGAGGCAGGAGCCCCAGATATAGAGGTGGGTGCTTGCAAGGGACTGGGAGAAGACCAGTCGGAGTCCTGCTCAGGAGTCTGGGGCCAGTGAGGCCAGGTAGAGAGCAGGAAGGGCACATGTCTTTACAGACTGTCCTGAAGCCAAGTGCTAGGGAGCCCCAAGAAGGCTTAGTTGAAGAATATCCTGAGGAGGGGAGGCTAAAGGAAACCCCTTTTGTTTTGAACTGTTTGTTTCTGTGCTGTGCTTGCTGGAGTTATTCTGAAGGGAGTGAGAAGATAAAGGAAACCCCCTTGGTTTGAACTGGTTGCTTCTGTGCTGTTTTTGCTGGCCTTACCAGGGATTTATCACAAGTTGTTTTGAACTGCTTTGGTTGGAACTGTCTGTGGCTGAGCAGTTTGCCTGGCCAATTGCAATACATTGCTTGGCTTGGGAGCCAAGGGAACTCCAAGGAGACTAGCAAGTGAGACCCCGGCCAGCAGAGGGCTGCATTTCTGAATCACCCAGCCGCCGGGAGCTTCACAATATACATTTTTTTTAAAGCCTAGGAAAGGAATTCACACACACACCATGCTCAAAGAGTAAAGATAGGGTAGAGTAGAAAGAGGGGAACAGTACTACTACTACTACTATTTAGCATTTATATAGCGATACAAGACACATTGGCTGGGGAGGGGAGGAAGGGACTAGAGAAAATGGATAATAGTGTACAGGACAGCAGCAGACAATCTAGTGGCTACTCCCCGGTAAAACCAAATACTTAGGTAAAAAAACAGGCCTTAAGCCCTCCTTTAAAGTTTTTAAATGAAAGTTCTGCACGGAGGTAAGGGGGGAGGGAGTTCCAAAATGAAGGGGCAGTGAAAAAGAACACACAATGTCTTGTCAATTCTAGTTGGGCAAACCTAGGACTAGGCGGGATTGAAGGAGATGGACTGGAGGGTACGGGAAGCTAAGAGTGGATAAGCAGGGCTTTTTTTGAGGGGGTACTTGGGGGTACTGAGTACCAGCACCTTTTCCACTGTCTGCTAAAATTGACCCGTGGACCCCAAGTTTTAATGAAAGAGTTCAGGCTCTACACACCAATTCTGCCTTATCATAGATTCTGTGACTGGTTGCAGGGGGCCTGGCTATTGTGGGTCCATCAGTGATCACCTCGACCCTGAAGGGTGGCGTTAGCATTTGAGTACCGGCACCTTTTTTGCTAGTAAAAACACACTGTGGATAAGTAATGTGAGAGTCCAAATCTGTGGGCCTTGAATGCAAGTGTTAGTAATTTGAAGATTATGCACTGTTGGATGGGGAGCCAGTGGTGTTTCTTAAGTAATGGAGTGACTTGGTCATGTTGTTGAGCGTGGCATAATAACCAGATATCTATAATCTGTAAGGTTCGCAGACATTTGATGTTAGCTTGGGTGCAGCCGAGGTAAACTATAATACAATAGTCTAACTGGGTCGTGAGCAGTGAGAGAATTAAAAAATGAAATATATCGGGGCTAAAGTAGCGGCAGATAGCTCTAAGCTGACGGAGGATAAAGAAGCCAGTTTTGCAAACATTTTATTTATTACATTTGTATCCTACATTTTCCCATTTATGTGCAGGCTCAATGTGGCTTACATAGTACCGTAAAGGCGATTGCCAATACCGGTATGAACAAATACAGAGTGATGTTGTGGAAGATTAAAGTCCATGTGTGACAGACACATTGGGGAATCGTAAGGAGGAAGAGTTAAGTTATGTCCAGTACGAGCTTTGGTTTCGTTGTGTTGCAGGGTTAAGACATTTAAGTTGGATCGTTAGGGTATGCCTTTTTGAACGGGTTAGTTTTTAGTAATTTCCGGAAGTTTAGGTGGTCGTATGTTGTTTTCACGGCGCTTGGTAATGCATTCCATAGTTGTGTGCTTAGATAGGAGAAGCTGGATGCATAGGTTAATTTGTATTTGAATCCTTTGCAGCTTGGGTGGTGGAGATTTAGGTATGTTCGTGCTGATCTTGATGTGTTTCTGGTTGGTAGGTATATGAGGTCTGTCATGTATCCCAGGGCTTCGCTGTAGATGATTTTTTGAACCAGGGTGCAGATTTTGAACGCAATACATTCTTTGATTGGGAGCCAGTGCAGTTTTTTCGTAGGGGTTTGGCGCTTTCAAATCTCGTTTCTCCAAATATAAGCCTGGCTGCTGTGTTTTGAGCAGTTTGGAGTTTCTTTATGAGTTGTTCTTTGCATCCCACATAGATTCCATTGCAGTAATCTAGATGGCTTAGTACCTTAGATTGTACCAAGTTGCAAAATAATTCCCTTGGGAAAAATGGTTTGTTGTTTGAACTTCCACATTGAGTGGAACATTTTCTTTGTTGTAGCTTTCACTTGGCTCTCTAGCGTGAGATTTCAGTCGATTGTAACTCCGAGAATTTTCAGGCTGTCTGAGGTGGTTATGTTGGTGGGTTTGTTCGTGTTGTATTGGGATGAGAGGATGAGGCAGTGTGTTTTTTCTGTGTTAAGTTTTAGTTGAAATGCATTCGCCCATGAGTTCATGATGTTCAAGCTGAGTTTGATTTCATTGGTGATTTCTGTTAGATCATGTTTGTATGGGATGTATATTGTGACATCGTCTGCGTAAATGAAAGGGTTAAGGCCTTGATTGGATAAGGCTAGTGGGGTCATCATTAGGTTGAAAAGGAGCGGTGATAGTGGTGATTCTTGAGGTACTCCACAGTCTGCTTTCCATGGTGATGATATGTTCGAATTTGATTTCACTTGATATGTTCTAGTAGTTAGGAAACCCTTGATCCAGCTAAGTACATTTCCACCAATCCCGAAGTATTCTAGGATGCTTAGTAGTATATTATGGTTTACCATGTCGAACGCACTAGACATGTCGAATTGTAGAAGAAGTACGCTTTTGCCTATTGCAATTTCTTGTTTGAATTTGGCTAAGAGAGTAATTAGTATTGTTTCGGTGCTGTGGGTGAAGCGAAATCCTGATTGTGATTTGTGTAGTATTGAGAATTTGTTTATGTAGTCAGTAAGTTGTTTGGTTACCATGCTTTCCATCTGTTTGACTACCGGTGGGATAGATGCTATTGGGCGGTAGTTGGTGATATCGTTTGTTTTTTTTCTTGGTCTCTTTTGGTATTGGGGTGAGTAGGATGTTGCCATTTTCCTTAGGGAAGAGACCATGTTGAAGCATGTAGTTTAAGTGGGATGTGAGGTCTGCTATGAAGCGGTGGGGAGTGGATTTTATTAGGTAACTGGGGCAGGTATCCAATTTACAGTGAGTCTTGGAGAACCTGTTAATCGCTTGGTTGACTGTTTCAGTGGTGAGGAGAGAGACCCTTGACCAGAATCTGTCCGCTGGGTATTCTCCAAGGATTGGGTCCATACACTTGATGAAGTTTTCGATGTTGGTGATGTTCTGAGGTAGCATGTTGCGTAGGTTTACAATTTTATGACCAAGGTGATGTCTAGTAGTTTGTTCACGAGTTGGTATAATTTTTTCGTGTCTTTGTAGTCAGGCCCTATTTTGGTTTTGTAGTATAACCTTTTGGCTTGTCTTATTGCGTATTTGTATTTTCTTTGAGTTTGTTTCCATGCTTTGAGTGTTTGTGCCTCTTGTTTTTTTCCATGCTCGTTCAAGTTTTCTGGATTGTATTTTTAGATTTTTCAGTTCTTTGTTGTACCATGGTATTGAGTTATGCCTACGTGAGGTTCTTGTTTGTAAGGGTGCTATTTCGTCTAATATGGTTTTTTTGCATCTTTTATCCCAATCTGAGAGACAGTATGTAGAGTCCATTTGTGCTGTCCATTTATTATTGTACATCTGTTGCCAGAATGTTTCCAAGTCTATTTGGCCTCTTGTGCTGTAGATTGTGTATTCTTGTATACGGTATGAGCCCTTTTTCCGCCAGAGTAGGGATAGGTTTAGTTTGTAGTGGTCTGACCATGGTGTGTTTGTCCATTTAATATCTGATATTATTTGGTTCTGGTCTGTGGACAGTTTGTGTGAGATAAGGTCGAGTGTGTGCCCTTTGACATGGGTTGCTTGAATGTGTGGACATTTGAGGTCCCATAAATGGAGGAATTCCTTGCATTCTCGTGCGTTGGTAGAGTTTGGGTCTTCTAGGTGAAGGTTGATGTCTCCCAGTACTAGTATATTGGGGTTGGTTACACAGGTGTTTGATATGAAGTCCATGAAGTGTGATTGGCACTCGTTCCAATTACCTGGTGGTCTATAAAACAGGACACAGTTTAGGTGGTCAAGCAGGGTAGTGTGGTGGATTCTAATTGAGGCCATTTCAAGTTGGGATGTTATGGACTCGGCAGTGGTTATGGTGGTGAAGTGGGATCGATGGATTAGTGCTATGCCTCCGCCTCTCTTTTCCTTTCTGGTCCAGTGAGTGATTTTGTATCCCGGGAGCCATAGGTTTAGGATTATAGGGTCCTTTTGATCATGGATCCAGGTTTCATTGATGAAAAGCAGGTCAAGGTTTTCTGACATGATCCAGTCTGTTATTATTGCTGCTTTATTTACTACGGATCTGGCATTGATGTAACCCACTTAAATTTTTTGGTAAGGGTCATCTATGTTCGGTGTTATGTGGATTTTTGTCAGTTGTCGTTTCTTTGTTGGTGTGAGTTTATGACCTTTCTTTCCCTTATGTTGAGGTTGTCTGCATGTTGGTGTTCTTTCTTTGCTTTGGTTGTTGTCAGTTTGGTGAGGTGTGGTGTATCTGCTCAGACTTTGATGGTTATGTAGTATGGGTATGATGTTGCTTTCAGCGGGTGGGGTGGTTAGTGTTAGGTGGATCAGGGATAAGGAGTAGATTGTTAGGAGCAGTTTGCCGGTGTTAATTATGGTATCAGTTCGCTTAGGGCTGCTAGTAGGCAGTGTTAGATGGGGTGTGGTAGGTCTTTGTTCTTTAGGTTGGAATCTTGTATTCTGGTCATGTGAGTTTTATGTGTTTTCGTCTTGGCTTTGGGATGGAATTTTGTGTTCTGGTCTTGTGTGTTTTGTGTAATTTCATCTTAGCTTTGGGCTGTTGAGATCAGTAGTGGCTCTGGGTCCTTTGTAATGTTGGTGAGTAGGGGAGGTGGATTTATGGATTAAATATAGATAGTTTACTCACAGTTAGTTGTTCCACATTGGCGATCTGGGGGACAAATGAAAGAGGCAAGTCATGGATAATCCCTAAGCAGCGGAATGAGTGGACCGGTTGGAAAGATGAACCAAAGAAGTCCAAATATGAAGTTGACATAGAAAGGCCTCCGGAAAACCAGCATACTATGGTTGATTTGTGTGTGTTAGAAAGTTCTAACATACACACAATGGGGGTAATTCTATAAAGTGATCGCTAACACTTACACACTAAATATTTGTGTAGATGTAAAATCCAATAAAGTAAAAAAAAAAATAATGGCATGCACACACATATAAATGTCAAAATTCTGCCTAAGTGTTATTCTGTAAATACATGCATATTTTACATAGCATCTACTACTACTACTACTACCACTACTAATCATTTCTATAGCGCTATTAGACATATGCAGTGCTGTACACATTATATGCAGGTACTTTCTCTGTCCCTAGAGGGCTTACAATCTAAGTTTTTGTATCTGGGGCAATGGAGGATTAAGTGACTTGCCCAAGGTCAAAAGGGGCTGCAGTGGGTTACATATAGGTGGAGTGTGGGTAGGACTCAAACTTACATGCGTAAATTATAAAATACTATATGTTACGCACATATCTCCAGCATTCAGCCACATGGTCCACTGAGATCTGCCTTGCGCTGAAACCTCACTGCCTGAGATAAGACATCTTCTGCATTCCCTCTCATTTCTACATGGCTAATTGCTACCTCTGTGCAGTGGCTTGGGCAATTCTGCTGAGTTTCTGTTTTTATTCCATTGCATTAAAAAAAAAACTGTTTTATTTGGTATTTAAGCTCACCTTTTGCATTCCCCCTTCTCATTTCTACCTGGTTAATTCTTAACTCTGTGCTGTGTCTTGGGCAATTCTGTTGAGTTTCTGTTGTCTGTTTTTATTCCATCGCATTTTTAAAAAACTGTTTTATTTGATTACCTGGGCACTGCATTTGAAAACTCATCTCTGTTACTAAGAGCTTTTAAAAGTGTTTTTGTGAATTTGGCTTCTGCCTATCCACCACCTGGTCTCTAGGAGGCAATTTTTGAAGAGCTGAGATGTGGCTGGCTGACCTCCTGAAATAGGAAGCTGAGGGACACCACATGGTCCATTGAGTTCTGCCTTGCGCTGAAACCTCACTGCCTGAGATAAGACATCTTATGCATTCCCTCTCCTCATTTCTACCTCGCTAATTCTTACCTCTGTGATGTAGCTTGGGCAATTCTGTTGAGTTTCTGTTGTCTGTTTTTTTATCCACTGCATTTAAAAACGGTTGCAGTTTCACAGATAGCACAGCCTGCAGATCTTGCTTCTTAGGCCATTCCGTCCTACCCCTCAGCCCAAACAAGGGTATAGTAAGGTGGTTAATACAGCCTTGGAGATAGGTTTCACAACTAGCGCATTCTACAGATACTTGGTTGCATAGGCCTTTCCACTCTGCCCTTCAAACCATCTACCCCAAGGGTGAGACTTGCTAAATATTGTGCCTAATCCAATGTTTATCTCCAGCAATTAATTATATCCTAACTGCATCTGTTTTTGGAAAGTATATGATTTCTGATTGGAGTAACTCTCCGGCCTTCTGCTTTGGATTAGGTGTATTTTCTGTTTTTAGATTAAAAGGATCTCATTTAACACCCACAGAGTAAATCTGAACAAGTTCCTAGATATCTCACAATAAATCTATCTGCTTCCTGTATCCCTCAGAACTGGTGTAAAAATAAAGTTGAGACTTGGTAGCCCTTTCATTTCCTTTGATCCACAGGCACAAAAAGCTCCTACACTTGAAATATGGCAAAGCTGCAGCTCCTATTACAGCTATTGCCTCTGTCCATACTGAAGGCTTGGTCCAAGGCAAGATTCTGTTTTCATGTGATAAATGTACGCCCATTGAATCCCTCATGAAAGAAGTACAAGAACTAAGAAAGGAGGTGATTAAAACTAAGAAGCATCTGTGACAACCGGAAATTCATCTCAGAGATGCATGTTGAAATACTGGGGGTCTCCAGCAAAGGGAGAGAAGGAGACTATGACAAAATGAGAAGAACGGTGAAAAAAACACTTAGAGGAGCAGCTTCGAGGGTCAAAAATTTACATCAGGCATGGATGCTCTTCAAAAACACCATCCTGGAAGCCCAGGCCAAATATATTCCACGTATTAAAAAAGGAGGACGGAAGACCAAACGACAGCCGGCATGGTTAAAAAGTGAGGTGAAGGAAGCTATTAGAGCTAAAAGAAAATCCTTTAGAAAATGGAAAAAGGAACTGACTGAAAATAATAAGAAACAGCATAAGGAATGTCAAGTCAAATGCAAAGCGCTGATAAGGAAGGCTAAGAGAGACTTAAAAAAAAAAAAGATTGTGTTGGAGGCAAAAAAAACATAGTAAAACTTTTTTTTTAGGTATATTAAAAGCAGGAAGCCGGCAAAAGAATCGGTTGGACCGCTAGATGACCAAGGGGTAAAAGAAGGACAGGGAAGACAAAGCCGTAGTGGAGAGATTAAATTAATTCTTCTGTTGAAATGGTTCATAGCCCTGGAGGCAGAAGAGCCAAAACCATCTCAAGAACAAGAGGAGACAATGATCAATAATCCCAAAGCCGCTGGATCGGTGGCCAGTAAGAAGCGAAATGTAGTGGTTGTTGGTGTTTCTCTTCTGAGAGGTACTGAAGCACCCATCTGCTGACCAGACATTATGTCCAGGGAGGTGTGCTGTCTGCCTGGTGCCAAGATTCAAGATGTAGCGGAAAGATTGCCTAGACTCATCAAGCCTACTGACCACTATCCTATGCTGATCATCCATGTTGGCACAAATTATACTGCTAGGTATCCTACTGAACATATCAAATGTGACTTTATGGCTCTGGGTCAGAGGGTAAAGCACTAGGTGCAAAGTTGGTGTTCTCATCAATCCTTCCTGTTGAAGGTAAAGGCCGAATGAGGGAAGCTCACATCCTGGAGCTAAATGTGTGGCTGTATGGATGGTGCCAACACGAGCGCTTCAGTTTCCTAGACCATGGGATGATTTTCCAAGAGCTACTGAACTCTGATGATGTCCATCTTTCAAGGAAGGGATGAAGCGTCTTCAGTAACAGACTGGATAAAGTACTAATGTGGCCTTTAAACTAAGTCTGCTGGGGATGGGTGAGAAAAGCCCCAAAGTAATTTATAACCCCCCCCAGGGGGTAAGACATCAAATACCATTATAGAAAAGGGGGGGGGGGGGGAAGTAACATCTAGAAAGCTTTGTATACCAATGCCCTTAGTATAAGAAACAATTTTCTAGATCTAGAGGCTGCAATGATAGAAGCAGACTTGGATTTAGTGGCAGTCACGGAGACGTGGTTCACAGAGAGCAAAGACTGGGATATAGTTATACCTGGGGGAGCAAGATGGCGCCCTAGAGAGAAGAATGCATAGAGGGGCATAATCAAACGACGCCGGCCATCTCCGTGGCCGGCTCTGTAAATGGGTGGAGCCAACCGTATTTTCAAAAAAGATGGTCGGCCATCTTTTCCTTCGATTATACGGTTGGCGCCGGCCAAATCTCAACATTCAGGTCGAATGTTGAGATGGCCGGGTTTAGAGATGGCCGGGTTCAGTTTTTGGCCATAATGGAAACTGGGCCCGGCCATCTCAAACCCAGCGAAATGCATGCCTTTTGGTCGTGGGAAGAGCCAGCATTTGTAGTGCACTGGGCCCCCCTGACATGCCAGGACACCAACCGGGCACCCTAGGGGGCATTGCAGTGGACTACAAAAATTGCTCCCAGGTGCATACCTCCCTTTCCTTGTGTGCTGAGCCCCCCAAATCCCCCTCCCCACAACTCTACACCACTACCATAGCCCTAAGGGGTGAAGGGGGGCACCTACATGTGGGTACAGTGGGTTTGGGGGGGTTTGGAGGGCTCAACATATACCACCACAAGTGTAACAGGTAGGCGGGGATGGGCCTGGGTCTACCTGCCTGAAGTGCCCTGCACCCACTAAAAGTGCTCCAGGGACCTGTATACTGCAGCGATGGACCTGAGTATGACATTTGAGGCTGGAATAGAGGCTGGCAAAAAAAGTTTTTAAAGTTGTATTTTTGAGGGTGGGAGGAGGTTAGTGACCACTGGGGGAGTCAGGGGAGGTGATCCCTGATTCCCTACAGTGGTCATCTGGTCAGTTGGGGCACTTTTTTGGGACTTGGACCTGAAAAAAAGGGACCAAATTCTTGTTAAGGCCAGCTTTCTTTTTTCGATTATCGGGCGAAGCCAGCTATCTCAACGCAAACCTTCGCTACCATGCCGACACGCCCCCTTGAACTTTCGCCGGCCCCGCAACGGAAAGCAGTTGGAGCCGGCCAAAATCGGCTTTAGATTATATCGATTTGGCCGGATTCAGGAGATCACCGGCCATCTCCTGATTTGTGTCGGAAGATGGCCAGCGATCTCTTTCGAAAATAAGCTAGTTATTCTCTTCCATCAATTTGCATCTACAATGCCTAAGAAGCATTGCAGGAGAGTTTACCCTGCGGCTTCTGTGGCTTCTACTTCTTCACCCAGACTTTTTCAAACTACCCTTGAGGGTTTCGTGGTGGTAACACCTACCAGGGATCTGCTGCGAGTTCGGGAGGCAGGAGCGTCTGCCTCCCTACTCCTGGATAGCAGCATATTGCTGTCCCCCAATGATCAAGATCCACCGATGGATCCAATTGGTCTGAGGGAGAGGGTCACCGAGGGATCCTCGCTGAGCCCATGAGCAATTTTTTTCATCAATTTGCCAATCAACCGCTGAGGCTCCTCCAGGAACCACCGCACAGGAGCACGATGGTTTGAGGAAACCAGTAAGCATAACCATCAATGCTGGATTACAACTACAAGCTGTTTCAAATACAGAGGAGGTTGAATCTTCTCCCAGTGCACCTGGAGATAAAACTCCTCCAGGAGTGTCATTTTCACCAGTAAAACTTGTTGTGTTAACATTAGAGGAGATGTGGAATATTATTGTGGCATTAGGAAAATCACTCACAGCCCAACAGTCTTCTGACACTAAATTAATAACGCTGGAACAGAGCATTGATTCACAGGAATCACAATACTGTTCAAACGTTGGATACTGAAACAAAATCTACCTCTGCTCTCACAGCCTCCTTGGTTAAAGATATGACATCAGTGGATTTACAATTAGAAAATTTGGAGAATTTAGTTCGCAGGAGGAATTTACAGTTGAGTAATTTTCCTAAAATTCCTGGGATCTCCACTGAAGAAATGTTAGAGATATATGCTAAAAATATTGAAAGTGCCATCACAATCATTACCTCCAATCTCAAGAATTTTTTATTTGCCTTCTGTTAAGAATAGGGAGACTGGAGATGGAGGAGTAGATGTTTTTTCCCCCAATATCACAGGATAATTTGGATATAACAGCTTTTCTTGAATTCTCCAAAGAAGGCGTAGCAATACCGTCTACAGTGCTGGTCACATTGTCTTTGGACTATGATAGAGATTGGTTGTTGAAGTTATATTTCAAATATTGTTTGTCTACGTTTTGTACTTTAAAAGTCAAAATCTTCCCTGATGTTGCTAAAGTTACACAAAATCAAAGACGACATTTTCTATTGACGCGCCCCAGGGTTTTGTCCCTGGGGTGGTTGTTTTTCTTGAAGTTTCCTTGTAAATGTATAGTAATATAATCATCTCATACCTACATATTTTTTGATCCCTCACAATTAACATTATTCTTGAGTGATAAGACTGTGGCCACTCACCAAGGTTTTTCTACTGGGATAGAAAAACCTTAACTGTTTTTGTTCAGCTACCCTCATAAAGTCTTTGCATTTTCTTTTCTCTAGGCAATATTTCTTTTGCATTAGTGTATTTAAATTCCTTCTTATTGATTATCTCTTGTCTCCTCTTAAGACTGGATCAGTTATCATACAGCCATTTTTCCTTAATTTATTGAACATTGTATCATTGATCATAGGCACCCGGTATAAGAGGCTTGGACAGGCTAAGCCTCCCCTGCTGTGCTCTGAGAGGTTTAAATTGTTGATTTACCTCCATCCTCACAGCAGGAGCTGCAGTGAAAGCCCTCTAGCCTTGTGTAACCAATTGTAGAAATTGGTTTATGGTTTGTTTACCTTACTGCTGGGAGAGCAGGGGGAGGGGGGGGGGTTGGCTGGGTTGCCAGGGAGATATTTAATGAGGATGACTTCCTGACCTGCACTGAGAACAGATAGCAGCAGAATCGGACAACCAGACAACAAAGGTAGAAAAGATCATTTTATTTTCATTATAGTGTTTGGAATATGTCCACTTTGAGAATCAGGTGCTCAACATTAAAAGTTTATATTTATTTACTTATTTATGGCATTTTATCCCACGTTAAACATGAATTAGGGTGTTTTGAGGCTCTACATGAGAATTGTGATGATATGATCCCTTCTTTCATATTGTTGACGGTCTGCATTTTCCGTATGGGTGGTATATTGGTGTATTAGGTTCTGCCCAGTGTAATATTTATGGTACAGTAAGGTTCTGAGTGTGTTTTGTACATAAGTAATGCCATACTGGGAAAAGACCAAGGGTCCATCGAGCCCAGCATCCTGTCCACGACAGCGGCCAATCCAGGCCAAGGACACCTGGCAAGCTTCCCAAACGTACAAACATTCTATACATGTTATTCCTGGAATTGTGGATTTTTCCCAAGTCCATTTAGTAGCGGTTTATGGACTTGTCCTTTAGGAAACCGTCCAACCCCTTTTTAAACTCTGCTAAGCTAACTGCCTTCACCACTTTCTCCGGCAACGAATTCCAGAGTTTAATTATACGTTGGGTGAAGAAACATTTACTACACTGGAGTTTCATCGCATGCCCCCTAGTCCTAGTATTTTTGGAAAGCGTGAACAGACGCTTCACATCCACCTGTTCCACTCCACTCATTATTTTATATACCTCTATCATGTCTCCCCTCAGCCGTCTCTTCTCCAAGCTGAATAGCCCTAGCCTCCTTAATCTTTCTTCATATGGAAGTCGTCCCATCCCCGCTATCATTTTAGTCGCCCTTCGCTGCACCTTTTCCAATTCTACTATATCTTTCTTGAGATGCAGCGACCAGAATTGAACACAATACTCAAGCTGTGGTTGCACCATGGAGCAATACAACGGCATTATAACATCCTCACACCTGTTTTCCATACCTTTCCTAATAATACCCAACATTCTATTCGCTTTCCTAGCCGCGGCAGCACACGGAGCAGAAGGTTTCAGTGTATTATTGATGATGACACCCAGATCCCTTTCTTGGTCCGTAACTCCTAACGTGGAACCTTGCATGACGTAGCTATAATTCGGGTTCTTTTTTCCCACATGCATCACCTTGCACTTGCTCACATTAAACGTCATCTGCCATTTAGCCGCCCAGTCTCCCAGTCTCGTAAGGTCCTCTTGTAATTTTTCACAATCCTGTTGCGAGTTAACGACTTTGAATAACTTTGTGTCATCAGCAAATTTAATTACCTTGCTAGTTACTCCCATCTCTAAATCATTTATAAATATATATTAAAAAGCAGCGGTCCTAGCACAGACCCCTGAGGAACCCAACTACCCTTCTCCATTGTGAATACTGCCCATTTAATCCCACTCTGTTTCCTATCCTTCAACCAGTTTTTAATCCACAATAGGACATTTCCTCCTATCCCATGACCCTCCAATTTCCTCTGTAGCCTTTCATGAGGTACAAAGTTGTGCATAGTGTTTTGCAGTTGAGCAATTGTGCTTAGAATATGCTTTGAGCAACCACTTTATTCTTTGACATATGATACATATCTAATATCTAAATTTAATAAAAGGTATTAATTGTGACTTTTTATTTTTATTTATTTTTTTCTGTGTGTTATCAGACAATTATGGATTTAAGCACCACCCCTAACCCTGCCCCCTTTAGCCTCCCCAAACAGTTGGGCCACCGACCGCTTATGTCATTGATTGATTTTCTGTTACAAGTATATTCTACTTGGATTAAATTTGGAAATTTAATTAAAAAAAAGAATAGTATTAGTGACAGAACTGCAGGATGTATGGGTTAAGGAAGAAGCACTGTCAGGCTTATTTTCGAAAGGGAAGGACGCCCATCTTCCGATACAAATCGGGAGGTGGGCGTCCTTCTCCCGAGGTCGCCCAAATTGGCATAATCGAAAGCCAATTTTTCGTGTCAACTGCTTTCTGTCGTGGGGATGACCAAAGTTCACAGGGGCATGTTGGCAGTGTACCAAAGTCGGGACGGGGCGTGGTTAAGAGATGGGCATCCTCGGCCAATAATGGAAAAAAGAAGGGCATCCCTCACAAGCATTTGGTCGACTTTACTTGGTCCCTTTGTTTTCATGACCAAGCCTTGAAAAGGTGCCTGAACTGACCAGATGACCACTGGAGGGGATCGGGGATGACCCCCTCCCACCCCAAAAAAAAAAAAAATTAAACATTTTTTTCCTCTCCTCTATGCCAGCCTCAAATGTCATACCCAGCTCCATCACAGCAGTATGCAGGTCCCTGGAGCATTTTTTAGTGGATGCAGTGCACTTCAGGCAGGCGGACCCAGGCCCATCCCCCCCCCCACCTGTTACACTTGTGGTGGTAAATGTGAGCCCTCCAAAACCCACTGTACCCACATGTAGGTGCCCCCCTTCAACCCTAAGGGCTATGATAGTGGTGTACAGTTGTGGGGAGTGGGTTTTAGGGGGGGGGGGTTGGGGGGGCTCAGCACCCAAGGTAAGGGAGCTATGCACCTGGGAGCAATTTGTGAAGTCCACTGCAGTGCCCAGTTGGTGTCCTGGCATGTGAGGAGGACCAGTGCACTACGAATGCTGGCTCCTCCCATGACCAAATGGCTTGGATTTGGTTGTTTTTGAGATAGGCGTCCTCGGTTATGGCCGAAAACCGGGGACGACCATCTCTAAGGTCAACCTAAATGTTGTGATTTGGGCATCCCCGACGGTATTATCGAAACAAAAGATGAACGTCCATCTTGTTTCGATAATACGGGTTTCTCCGCCCCTTTGCCGGAACGTTCTTAGAAACGGATGCCCTTAGAGAGGGTCGTCCCCGTTCCATTATGCCCCTCTGTAGGTTAAACTAGTAAAAGGGAAAGGAAAATTTGTTTTGTCAGTTTCTCAAGGATAGTCTGGAATCGTGAGCCCTTGGGCAGCAGCAGGACTGGAGTAGAAGCTGTGGGCAGGCGAGGCAGGAATAAGCAGAACCGGAATGGACTTGGCTTGGCAGGGACCAGAATCAGGAAACACAAGCAGGATTCAGGAACTAGCGTGACTGGAACAGGACTTCACCTGCACTTGACCGCCGTTCCCTAGGGGTTGAGCCCCTAGGTGCGGGCAGCCGGCAGGACTTACTGGACCGAGTGGGGAGAAACAAGCTTGGCTAGAACAGGATTCAAGATACAGGGTCTCAAACAGATAAGATACAAGGTTCACAACCAGAAGGGGAAGGAAGCCAAAAGCAGACAAGGAAAGGAGCAAACAGGACAGGATTCAGGAGACTCAAACAAACTAGGAACACAGACTAAGACTAGGAATACTGACAAGAAACAAGGCAGAAGTGCAAAAAGCACACAAACCTCAACCTTTGGCGTTGCAAAGGCAAAGTAGCAAAGCCCACAGGCACTTAAAAAGACCATCACCAGCTGAGGCTCAGCTGCAGGAATCTCAAGGCAAGTAAGGGTGAGGCTAGTTGCCAAACTTCAAACCAAGTCTGGAGGGCTAGAATATCTGGACCGGACTAGAAACAAAGTCTGGAATGTGTAGGGAGACAGCAAGACAGTCTATGGCAGTCACCGGTTCTGGCCACCAGAGGGCGAGGTGAGCACAGCCAAGGAAAACAGTCACAATCGTGACATATTTACATTGGTGTACAGGTCACCTTCACAGTCAGAATAAATGGACAGAGACTTAATTGTAGACATCCACAAAATAGGAAAGGGGAAGTACTACTGATACGTGATTTCAACATGCCGGACATCGACTGGGGAGTCCCTGCCGCTTGGTCATCTAGAAACAAAGAGGATTCTCTACAGGAAGAATTGTTTCAGCAGTGGGTTACGGAACTGACACAGGATGGAGCTATCCTAGACTTAATGCTCACAAATGGGGAGGATGTTTCTGATGTTATGGTGGGAGATCATTTAGCATCTAATGATCACCAAATGATGTGGTTCAATATTAAGGCGACGATCAAAGCGAGAAAGATCCTTAGGTGCATAAGGAGAGGGATGACCAGTTGGAAAAAAGAGGTGATAGTGCCCTTGTATAAGTCTCTGGTGAGGCTCCATTTAGAGTACTGCATGCAATTCTGGAGGCCGCACCTATGGAAAGATATAAACAGAATAGAGTCGGTCCAGAGGGCAGCTACAAAATTAGTAAGCGGTCTCTATCATAAAATATATAGAGACAGGCTTAGGAACCTCAACATGTATACGCTGGAAGAGAGGCGAAAGAGAGGGGATATGATAGAGATGTTTAAATACCTCAGTGGCATTAATGTACAGGAGTTAAGCCTTTTCAAATGAAGGAAAACTCTGGAATGAGAGGGCCTACAATGAAATTAAGAGGAAATAGACTTAGGAGGAATCTAAGAAAATACTCTTTCACCAAAAGGGTGGAGGAAGCGTGGAATGGCCTCCCGGTGGAGGTCGTGGAGATGAGGACTGTGTCAGAATTTAAGAAAGCGTGGGATCCCTTAGGAAAGGGTTAATGGATACTGAGGATGGGCAGACTGGATTGGCCATTTGGCCCTTATGTGCCATCATGTTCTATGTTTTTAAGAGCTCATGCCTGATTTATAGGTGAGTATTTTACTTGCTATGGTAGGCACCTACTTTCCTTTATAGAATGGGCATCTCTATATGGGGGAACTGTTATAGAATTACCTACCTCCCCCCCCCCCCCCCCCCTGCACTAAAATGAAATGTGTAAAAGAAATAAAAAATCCCTAAACTGGGAAAAATTCAGAAAAAGCTGAAAAAGAACTGAACATTTTTGGCCATACACAGACCCGTGAAGTTTCCCCATGCCTCTTAAAGCAGCATTTGCAGTTCTTCCAACACAAATTCCATGCAGCCTGTAGTTCTCTGCATGAAACCCAGAGTCTCGGATCAAGTGAAACTGTTAGTGTGTTTTATTATATTGGACCCTCAGTCATCCACCTGCTCAGTGGATGTTGTCTATTCTCAAACTGGGGCAAATAACAGTACATTAAAAAAATATCCAGGAAAACCAACTGCATTGCAACCTATCCAGATAAATCATAAATGCTTTGCTGTAGCCCAAAGCAAATGTTGCCAGCATTATTCTATCAAAAATGTTGATAATACTGTTATAGCCTAACATCTCGCAGCAGATGTTGAGCCCATAGCAGTCAGTGACTACAAAGGTGCTGACTGCCTTGGGCAAAAAAGGACCCATATATTCAGTGGTGTGCTGGTAAATGTTTAACAGGCTCTTTCCCCGGTCCACCTCTGCGCCCCCCCCCCCCCCCCCCAAATTGCAGAGCTGGCTATAGCCGGGGAGAGAGCCTGGGGGGGGGGCAATCTAATTCATGTTTAATGTGGGATAAAATGCCATAAATAAGTAATAAACTTTTAATGTTGAGCACCTGATTCTCAAAGTGGACATATTCCAAACACTATAATGAAAATAAAATGATTTTTTTTCTACCTTTGTTGTCTGGTGACTTTGTTTTTCTGCTCATGCTGGCCCAGTATCCGATTCTGCTGCTATCTGTCCTCTTAACTCTGTTTCCAGGGCTTCCTTTCCATTTATTTCTTTACTTTCCTCCTTTCTTCTTCATTTCTGGTCCTCAGCTTCTGCCTATTTTCTTCATCCATGTGCAGTTTTTCTCCTCTCTTCCTTTTCCCTCTTCTCATCTCCTTCCTCACTCTTCTCTCCCCTCCATCCATGTCTAGCATTTCTCTCTCCCGTCCCTCTCCTCCATCCATGTCCAGCAACCCTCGTCTCCCCCCTGCCCTCCTCTCCTCCATATGCCTTCTTCCAGCCCTCCCCACTCCCCTGGTCGTCCATCTTCCGTCTGCCCTCTTCAGCTCTGCTCCCCGATAGTAGCCCTGGTTTCCTTCTTGCCCTGCCTTTAAAATTTTTATTTTCCCTCGAGGCGCGCCAGCGTTGAAGCGAAGGCAGCAGGCTCAGCTCGGTTCCAGCCTTCGTTCCGTTCCTTCGCATCATGGCTCCGCCCTCGCCTGACGTATTTCCTGTTTGCGCGAGGGCGGAGCCATGATGCGAAGGAACAGAACGAAGGCTGGAACCGAGCTGAGCCTGCTGCCTTCGCTTCAACACTGGCGCGCCTCGAGGGAAAATAAAAATTTTAAAGGCAGGGCGGCGGCGCAAGAAGGCAACCAGGGCTACTATTAGCAGATCTGCAGAAGGCAGACGGAAGATAGACGAGCCAGCTCGCACGGGCCAACAACCGGCTCGCAAGATGCCAGTAAATTTAACAACCGGCTCTTGCGAACCGGTGCGAGCCGGCTCCAGCACACCACTGCATATATTCAATGATGGGCCTAATCCAGACACTGGCACTGATTATCCAAGTCTTCGGTGGTTACAGGTGGGTGACAGGCAATATTCAGACCAGTGCCCAGATAACTGCTTAGATAAAGTTAGGACAGCCTTTTTGATGTCTTTTAGCGGAGTGAAAATCACTGCTAACTGGGTAAATCCTGACTCCACCCCAGCACTAACCAGCTAGTGCTGCAGCAGTCTGTTCTGATATTCAGTGGTACTATCTGGTTAAGTGCTGCTGAATTTCAGTAGCAGGGCCAGCCAGCAGGATTTAACCTTGGTAGAAGCCTTTCCACCCAGTTGAATCCTTTCAAATATCTACCCCTAGATATTTAGATATAGCTCTAATAGAGTACAACCTTACTATAAGGAGACCAATGAATCTACATCAGTGGTTGTCCTCAGGATCCCTCAGTCTTGGAGGTAATGCATATAAATATATCTCATATTCTTATTATATTTATTGTGAAAAGTTGATTGACAAGTTATCACTGAGGACAAGTTTGGAAAATTTCTTTCTGGAATTATAATAAATGAAACCTTATTTAATTTCTTGGCCCTGCCTGGTGTACTGGTGAGAATGTTGTTTCTTGTGATATTGTTCTTACCTTGCTATAGTGGTGGTCATCAGGCAAAGAGCTTTGAAGAGGAATAATCGCTTCTTTCATGGGAACATCTCTACTTGAGAACACTTCTTGAGAGGAGACCTCCTGCCATTAAGTAAGAGGAAAAAGAAATACATGTTAATTTTCTTATACTACTTATAAAGAAATCAGCAAAGCAATGATCATAGACCATATCATCCAGTACTCTTAAGCCACTGTAATCCTTTGAGGTAAGAACTGATGTGCATACCCAACACTATAGTCTTCTGTATAATTCCACAATTCTGCCATGCTATACATACTTTTACTTTCATCAACGGTCTTTTTAAAAACCAGCTCATGTTTATTTTGTAAGACATATTTGCCAAGGAGATATGTGATTGTCAAACATATACATCATGTTATATAGACTCCTGAGGCAGGCACATGTATGCCGAAACTTGGTACCATGTTGAGTCATCTTAATAACCGTCTTTAATTCTACATTGAGAGTCCATGGTCTGTTTTGAAGAGCCTGATCCAGTTCCTACTCCTTGTTTTGGCTTAGGCATTCCCTATAGATCAGTTGGGGCCACTTTGGATCTGAATGAGAGCTGAAGGAGCGCCACCAAATATCTTCCCATGCAAGGGGTCAACACTGCTGATCAGTGTGTATCATTGACATCCACTCCACCGGTCTGCCTTCACACTTTTTATTATGTGTGTATCCTCAAGGAAGTGGGCATTTCCAAATGCATTCTTTATTGCAAAATGTCTTGACCTTCATGCCTGCAGCTCTTCCTCCCATCCACTTCTCTCTTTCTGTCAGGAGCTTGAGTAAAGAGACAGAGAATAGCAGAAAAAAATCCAGAATGATGATGAGGACCACTCTATAGGTCTCCAGGGGTTGCCAATAGCCCCCTGACTTTGAAATGAAGAACACTGCTATAGACTATAGAGTTGTTATTCAGCAGGAGCAGCTCCTACCCCGTTAATTCATACTGAGTATGTTCATGAGAGATATTCAGCAGCACTAAACTGGAGAGTAAAGATAAAGGGTAAAAGGCCAAGGTTCAACCACAGCAGTTTATATATATATATATATATATATATATATATATATACAGTGGTGGAAATAAGTATTTGATCCCTTGCTGATTTTGTAAGTTTGCCCACTGACAAAGACATGAGCAGCCCATAATTGAAGGGTAGGTTATTGGTAACAGTGAGAGATAGCACATCACAAATTAAATCCGGAAAATCACATTGTGGAAAGTATATGAATTTATTTGCATTCTGCAGAGGGAAATAAGTATTTAATCCCTCTGGCAAACAAGACCTAATACTTGGTGGCAAAACCCTTGTTGGCAAGCACAGCGGTCAGACATCTTCTGTAGTTGATGATGAGGTTTGCACACATGTCAGGAGGAATTTTGGTCCACTCCTCTTTGCAGATCATCTCTAAATCATTAAGAGTTCTGGGCTGTCGCTTGGCAACTCGCAGCTTCAGCTCCCTCCATAAGTTTTCAATGGGATTAAGGTCTGGTGACTGGCTAGGCCACTCCATGACCCTAATGTGCTTCTTCCTGAGCCACTCCTTTGTTGCCTTGGCTGTATGTTTTGGGTCATTGTCGTGCTGGAAGACCCAGCCACGACCCATTTTTAAGGCCCTGGCGGAGGGAAGGAGGTTGTCACTCAGAATTGTACGGTACATGGCCCCATCCATTCTCCCATTGATGCGGTGAAGTAGTCCTGTGCCCTTAGCAGAGAAACACCCCCAAAACATAACATTTCCACCTCCATGCTTGACAGTGGGGATGGTGTTCTTTGGGTCATAGGCAGCATTTCTCTTCCTCCAAACACGGCGAGTTGAGTTCATGCCAAAGAGCTCAATTTTTGTCTCATCTGACCACAGCACCTTCTCCCAATCACTCTCGGCATCATCCAGGTGTTCACTGGCAAACTTCAGACGGGCCTTCACATGTGCCTTCCGGAGCAGGGGGACCTTGCGGGCACTGCAGGATTGCAATCCGTTATGTCGTAATGTGTTACCAATGGTTTTCGTGGTGACAGTGGTCCCAGCTGCCTTGAGATCATTGACAAGTTCCCCCCTTGTAGTTGTAGGCTGATTTCTAACCTTCCTCATGATCAAGGATACCCCACGAGGTGAGATTTTGCGTGGAGCCCCAGATCTTTGTCGATTGACAGTCATTTTGTACTTCTTCCATTTTCTTACTATGGCACCAACAGTTGTCTCCTTCTCGCCCAGCGTCTTACTGATGGTTTTGTAGCCCATTCCAGCCTTGTGCAGGAGTATGATCTTGTCCCTGACATCCTTAGACAGCTCCTTGCTCTTGGCCATTTTGTAGAGGTTAGAGTCTGACTGATTCACTGAGTCTGTGGACAGGTGTCTTTCATACAGGTGACCATTGCCGACAGCTGTCTGTCATGCAGGTAACGAGTTGATTTGGAGCATCTACCTGGTCTGTAGGGGCCAGATCTCTTACTGGTTGGTGGGGGATCAAATACTTATTTCCCTCTGCAGAATGCAAATAAATTCATATACTTTCCACAATGTGATTTTCCGGATTTAATTTGTGATGTGCTATCTCTCACTGTTACCAATAACCTACCCTTCAATTATGGGCTGCTCATGTCTTTGTCAGTGGGCAAACTTACAAAATCAGCAAGGGATCAAATACTTATTTCCACCACTGTATATATATTATAGTGCTGTCACGGTTGTGCCCCTGTTTCATGCTCTCGTTCATCTCGCCACCTGGTGGCTGCGATGGACTGTCTGCTGTTTCCCATGTTCCAGAAGTCATGCCGGTCTGGTCCGGATCTTCCAGCCTTCCAGACTGGCTTGGGATTTTTGGAACTTAGCAGCACCCTTACCTGGTGAACTCCCTTGTATGTGGCCTTTATTAAGCACCTGGGAACTTTCAGACTTTGCCTTGGCAACAGAGGTCTTCAGTCCTGTTCTTGTCCTTGTTGGTCTGTTGCGATTCCTGCCCTGAAAGCTTGTTTTGCCTGTTTTTGACCTTGCTGGTTTCCTGGTTTATTCTACTGTCTGCTGCCTGCCCAAGAAGACTCTGATTGCTCCCTGGTTTGTTCTACGGTCTGTTGCCTGCCCAAGACTCTGCTTGATTCCTGATTTACTATTGATTGCTGCCAGCCTACAGACTCTGTGTGGTTCCTGGTTTCCCTGCTGCTTTGCTGCCTGCCGGTAAGACTCTGCGTGATTCATGGACTATTCTCCTGCTTCTGTTTAGTGCTTCTGCTCCAATCCAGCTGCTCCAGTCAGGCCTGTGCCCGTCTGTCTGTGGTCTGCCTTGCCTCCTGTTTGGGCTCACTTCTCCTCACGAGCGTGACAGATTTCCAAGGCCATGAGCTCGGCAAGATCATCCTTCCAGCTGGGCTTCCAGCCCAAGACTGTTTTTTCTGTTGGCAATCCGGGTCTAAGCCCAGGTCCAGCCCCTAGTTCCAGTTTGGATTTCCAGTTTCTGCTCTTGATGATTTGATGACGCTCCGAAATTACCATGATATACTTTTTCTTGATCCAGCCTTGAGGAATACTCCTGAAGCTGCAGCTGAGAGAAAGCATGCCTGGGGGTTTGGGTTATTTGCAAACCCAGTTTCGTTGATTGATTCTTCTATCATGTTGGCATACTACCGCTACAAACTTCTCTCGGATCCAGCCCTGCGGCATACTCCGGAAGCTGACGCCGAAAGAAGGCGCTGTGGAAGTCCCGAGTACAGGGCTTATATGCAGTTTTGGGGGAGCCTTCTGAGGGTTCAGTTCCTGATTCCAGTCCAGGTCCCAGTCCCGGTTCAGCTCTTGTTCACAGATCCAGCCAAAAGGCTGAGTCCAGGCCGAGTTCCAGTGCCAGCCAAGATGCTGAGTCTGGATCGAGTTCCAGCTCCGGCCAAGATGCTGAGTCCAAGCCGAGTTCCAGTGCCAGCCAGGATGCTGAACCTAGGCCGAGTTCCAGTTCCAGCCCAGATGCTGAGTTCCAGCCCAGACGCTGAGTCCAGTCTGAGTTCTAGCTCCAGCCCAGATGCCGAGTCCAGGTCGAGTTCTGAGTCCAGTCAAGATGCTGAGTTCATTCTGGGTTCCAGTCCTGATTCCTGTTCAAGTTCCAGCCCAGCTACCCCTGGTCATGTTTTGAAACTCCTCCGTAGGTTTCATCATTCCTACCCATGGAGACCTGAATCACCCATGGAGACCGGGGGAGCCTTGAGGGGGAGGTACTGTCACGGTTGTGCCCCTGTTTCATGCTCTCATCTCGCCACCTGGTGGCTGCGATGGACTGTCTGTTTGCTGTATCCCATGTTCCAGAAGTCATGCCAGTTCGGTCCGGATCTTCCAGCCTTCCAGACTGGCTTGGGATTTTTGGAACTTAGCAGCACCCTTACCTGGTGAACTCCCTTGTATGTGGTCTTTATTAAGCACCTGGGAACTTTCCGACTTTGCCTTGGCAACAGAGGTCTTCAGTCCTGTTCTTGTCCTTGTTGGTCTGTTGCGATTCCTGCCCTGAAAGCTTGTTTTGCCTGTTTTTGACCTTGCTGGTTTCCTGGTTTATTCTACTGTCTGCTGCCTGCCCAAGACTCTGCTTGATTCCTGATTTTACTATTGATTGCCGCCAGCCTACAGACTCTGTGTGGTTCCTGGTTTCCCTGCTGCTTTGCTGCCTGCCGGTAAGACTCTGCGTGATTCATGGACTACTCTCCTGCTTCTGCTCCAGTCCAGCTGTTCCAGTTCAGCCTGTGCCTGTCTGTCTGTGATCTGCCTTGCCTCCTGTTTGGGTGATTTGCCTGCTGCTGCTGCTCCTTGGCAGTGGCCCAAAGGCTCACTTCTCCTCACGAGCGTGACAAGTGTTCATTTTCGAAGCAGATGGCCATCTCAAAATGGCCAATAAAAGTCCATCTGCCGAAAATGTCCAAATCACATTTTTCAAAAGGCAGAATTTGGATGTTTCACACTGCAGTCCATCCAAATAGCAAAGGAGCGTGTTGGAGGTGGTTTTGGAAGGGCCCAAAATTAGGACATCTTTCAGAGATCCTCAGAAGCTTAGCCAAAATTGGGTGGCGGAGCAGGTGGGGGAAGAGAGGTTGGTAGTTGGGAGGTGAGGATAGTGGAGGGCAGACTTATACGGTCTGTGCCAGAGCCGGAGATGGGAGGCGGGACTGGTGGTTGGGAGGCGGGAAATACTGCTGGGCAGACTTGTACGGTCTATGCCCTGAAAAAGGCAGGTACAAATCAAGGTAAGGTATACACATGAGTTTATCTTGTTGGGTAGACTGGATGGACCATGCAGGTCTTTTTCTGCCGTCATCTACTATGTTACTAGATAATGGAATGAGAAGAAACATCCAAAGCAAAAAAGAATGTTTTTATCTAGACCTGCTTCAATCATGTCCATGGAACAAAAAGGTGCTGTGATGGAGGAATGAAGGCATGACCCCTCCTTAATCTCCCAATGGTTATTGACCTCTTCCCATCTCCATAAGAAGTGAAAATGACAATAGATACCAGGCTCTATGACAGTTTCAGGTATTATGGTCATTTCTAAAAGTGGTCAGTGTAGTGGACTTTGAACAATCGGATCCAGGTGTAACTCCCACTTTAACTATTATTTCTCTACAAATATGTGATCACTCCTGTAACATAGAAATTTATAAGACACCTACAAGCATGATGACTATTGTAGTGGTGTACCTTTAGGTACAATAGATTTTTATCTGTTCCTGGAAGGTTCACAATATCTAAATGAATTAAGGTGGGATTTGCACAGACCACTAGACTGCTCCTCTGCTCTGCAGGGACGTCTGTGTGGCCATTTTTGTACAAATGATGCCAGAAAGACATTTTTATGCCTGGGGGCCAATATTCAGACCACGGGAGGTAGCCAGGCTGCCTCCCACGGTCGGCGCTGAGCCAGGATATTCAATGTTGGTCCACTTTATTTATTTGTGGCATTTATACCCTGCTCTTTCCCGCTCGTTCAGTGTGGCTTACAAAGTATGGTACAAAGTATCACGGAGAAAATACAGGTATGGAAACAATGTATCACAGAGATGACATAATTACATAGAGTGGGTTCAGTGTGGCTTACAAAGTATGGTACAAAGTATCACAGAGATGATACAAAGTATGGAACAAAATGTCGCGAAGATGACACAATTACATAGAGTGGAACAATAATAAGAGATGTGGGGAAGGGATTGGGGTGTGGGTAATACTAATGGTGTGGAATTATGAGTGGAATTATAATTGAGAATTAGAATGGGTCTTTTGGGTAGGCTTGTTTGAAGAGGTAAGTCTTCAGCAGTTTTTGGAAGGGTAGGTGTTCAGTGGTTTTTCGGATGTGACGAGGTATGGCATTCCAGAGTTGGTTGCCTATGACAGAGAAGTTGGATGCGTAGTAGGTTTTGTATTTGAGGCTTTTGCAGTTAGGAAGATGAAGATTGAGATGTTCTGGTCCAGTTCCTGGCTGGAAGATCGATCAGGTTGGACATGTAGCTTGGAGATTCACCATTGAGGATCTTGTGGATCATTGTGTGGGCTTTGAAGTTTATACGTTCCTTGATTGGGAGCCAGTGAAGTTTTTCACGAAGTGGTGTTGCGCTTTCGAATCGTGATTTGCCAAAAATAAGTCTAGCTGCTGTGTTTTGGGCGGTTTGGAGTTTTTTCATGATTTGGGCTTGGCATCCGATGAAGATGCTGTTGCAGTAGTCGGCATGGGTGAGCACTATGGATTGTACTAAATTTCGGAAAGTTTTCTGTGGAAGGTATGGCTTCACTCTTTTCAGTACCCACATCATGTTGAACATCTTCTTCGTCGTGGCTTTTGCATGAGTTTCTAAAGTTTAAGTGTTTGTCTAATGTTACTGCTAGGATTTTTAGATTGTCAGATATTGGGATTGTAACGTCGAGGGTGATCAGGGTGGTTGGGAGCTGAGTAGTGTGTTGTGATGAAAGGATTAGGCATTGAGTTTTTAATTTATTCAGTTTCATCTTGAAAGCGTTGGCCCAGGATGCTAGGGTGTTCATGGCAGTGATTGTTTTCTCAGAGGTCTGTGAGTGGATTTGAAAGGGATGAATAGTGTGATGTCATCAGCATAGATGAAGGGATTTAGGCCAGATTTGGATAGGGATTTGGCCAGAGGAATCATCATGAGGTTGAAGAGGATCGGGGATAGGGGTGAGCCTTGGTGGACTCCGCATTTTGAGGACCATGCGGGCGATATTGATGAGGTTGAAATGACCTGATAAGATCTGGTGGTGATAAAGCTTTTTA
Source organism: Microcaecilia unicolor (assembly GCF_901765095.1). Classification (NCBI taxonomy): domain Eukaryota; kingdom Metazoa; phylum Chordata; class Amphibia; order Gymnophiona; family Siphonopidae; genus Microcaecilia; species Microcaecilia unicolor. Next base: position 235,729,828 of record NC_044036.1, read on the forward strand.
ACCAGTTAATGACATTTCCACTGATCCCTAGTTTGTCCAGTAATTTTGTGAGGATGTCATGGTCTACCATGTCAAATGCGCTGGACAGGTCGAACTGCAGAAGAAGTATTTTGTTGCCGATTGAAATTTCATGTTTGAACTTGGATACCAGGGTAAGTAGTACTGTTTCTGTGCTGTGCGCGGGTCGAAAACCCGATTGTGATTCATGTAGTATGGAGAATTTTTGTATGAATTCATTAAGTTGGGAGGTCACTCTATTTTCCATCAGTTTAGTTAGAAGAGGGATGGAGGCCACAGGTCGATAGTTGGTGATTGTCATTCACTGGTTTTTTGGGGTTTTTCGGAATTGGTGTAAGTAGAATATTGCCGTGTTCAGAGGGAAAGGAGCCTTGTTGAAGTAGGAAGTTTAGGTGGGTGGTGAGTTCTGTTATGAATCGTTCTGGAGCATTTTCCATCAGGTAATTGGGGCACAGGTCCAGGTGGCAGTGAGACCTGGAGAGTTTGGATAGTGCTGAGGAGATTTCCTTGGTGCTGAGGGGAGCGAAATTTGTCCAGTAGCGATCTGCTGGGATCTCTTTGGAGTCAGGGTCCAGTTCGTCCAGGAAAGTGTTAATGTTGGTATCGTCGTTCCGATGACCGTCATTGAATATCCAGGTATTTTTTGGCTGGTTTAAATTTAACCGGCCAAGCCGATATTCAGCACTGACTGGTTAAGTTTAAACTGGCCAAAGATATTTCATCCATTTTGGCAGCCTAATTTGGCCACCAAACTTAGCTGGTGATGCGCTGAATATTGTCAGATAGCCAGTTATATTATGCGATATAACTGGCTATCTGCTAAGCATTAACTGGCAATATTCAGCAGGAGATAACCAGCTATCTCCAGCTGAATATTGCCGGATAGCTTGTTAAGTGCCATTTGATCATCCAGGAGCCATTCCTGGCCAGTGAAATGGTTTTAAATATCGGGCGAGTGGGGTTTTTTGGCATTCATATTTTGGATGTTTCATTTTGGAAAATGGCTGTTCATTTTGGACGTTTTCTGTCACATGTCAGAAAATAAAAAATATTTGTCAGATGCGTGCCAAAATTGAAATTACTGCAAGGGCCACGTGGTAACCGGGCAGTAACTCCAATTTGGCACGCGTTGGACGCACGTAGTCACCTATGCGGCTTTGTAAAAGGGCTCCTTAGTAACTAAAAAAGGAAGAACAGATTAATGAAATGGTTATGACCCTTGGTTGTACTGAGATTTTCACCATCTTTGATCAATTTCCTTAGTGGCTCCTTGGAACGTGCTGCTTAGCCTCCTTTGTAGCCCCATTGAGTATGCAAGCAGTTGAGTAGTCATTAGGTTGGGGTCTTTTGTGGTCCATATTATTTGTGAAAAAGCCAAGTTTTCAATTTTCTACAGAAGCTAGTTTGGGGTCCGTCTAATTATTATTGGTAATGAGTTCCATTGTTGTGCACCTTTGCCAATCAAAGTTGTATTGGTTGTTTTTTTAAGGCAACAGATTTGGTTGTTTGGAGGTGCCAGTCTGATGTCCGTTAAGGCTCTGAGCACTTTTTTGGGTAGGTATATTTGTAAACTTTTGTAGGTAGTGTGGGGCTAATCCATAAAGGCATTTAAAGAAAAGAGTGAGTAGTTTGAATTCAACCCTGGCCTTGCAGAGGAGCCAGTGTAGTTTGCGCAGGGATGGGGTGGCGTGATCAATCCATCGGCCTCCTTCAATTAGTTTGGCTGCAGAATTTTGAATAATCTGTAGTTTCCTTAGTGACTTATCTGGGAGGCCTAGGTACATTATATTACAGTAGTCGAGGGCTGATATGGCTATCGCTTGAACCACAATCAAGAAATTGTTTAATATCATGGAGAAGTTTCAGCTTGTAGAAGCATTTGCATATTACAGTGTTTATTTGGGTGGACATGGTAATATGAGAGTCTATCCAGACCCCTAGAATCTTTATTTCTTGATTTATGGTGATCGTGGATCCTGCTAGCTTTGGCAATAGAGTGGGTCTTGAATGTCCTTACCTAACCATAGGATGTTGTTTTTTTCTGGGTTTATCTTAAGGCTTCTTTCACTGAACCATGAAAAAAGTGAGTTGAAGACTTCGTTCATCAATGCATACATGATGAAATGCATACATGGAAAGATAACAATGATGTTATCTGCATAAGCGACGTATTTGATCCCGTATGGGGTCAGGATTTCCCCTATATTTCTCAGGTTGAAATGAAAGAGAATGGAGGATAAGGGAGATCCTTGTGTAACCCCACATTTCATGGACCAATTGCGGGATAGTGAGTGTTGCCATTTTACTTGGATTGATCTGTGTTTAAGGAAGCCTGAGAAGTTTGGGAGAGATGCCAGTGCCAGAAAAGCTATTCAAAACTGACAAGTCAGAGAAACTGAATTAAATCTCTATAAACCTAGAAGATGTAATAGTGCAATTTGACAAATTTGAAGAGTAGCAAATCACCTGAAACAAATGGTATTCATCCCAGAGTACTGATAGAATTCAAACATGAACTTGTGGAACTATTGTTAGTAATATGTAATTTGTCTTTAAAATCAAGCATGGTACCGGAAGATTGGAGGGTGGCCAATGCAATGCAGATTTTTAAAAAAGGTTCCAGAGGTCATCTGGGAAATTATAGACCAGTGAGCCTGGTGTCAGTGCCGGGCAAAATGGTAGAGACTATTATAAAGAACAAAATTATAGAACATATTCAAAAGCATGGATTAATGAGACAAAGCCAACATGGATTTAGTGAAAGGAAATCTTGCCTCACCAATCTATTACATTTCTTTGAAGGGGTGAACAAACATGTGGATAAAGGTGAGCCGGTTGATATTGTGTATCTGGATTTTCAAAAGGCATTTGCCAAAGTACCTCTTGAAAGACTCCAGAAGAAATTAGAGAGTCATGGGATAGGAGATAGTGTCCTATTGTGGATTAAAAACTGGTTAAAAGATAGAAAACAGAGAGTAAGGTTAAATGGTCAATATTCTCATTGGAGAAGGGTAGATAGTGGGGTTCCCCAGGGGTCTGTGCTGGGACCGCTGCTTTTTAACAAATTTATAAATGATCTAGAGATGGAAGTAACTAGTGAGGTAATTAAATTTGCTGATGACACAAAGTTATTCAAAGTTATTAAATCGCAAGAGGATTGTGAAAAATTACAAGAGGATCTTACGAGACTGGGCATCCAAATGGCAGCTGACGTTTAATGTGAGCAAATACAATGTGATGCATGTGGGAAAGAGGAACCCAAACTATAGCTATGTAATGCAAGGTTCCACATTAGGAGTCACCGACCAGGAAAGGGATCTAGGCATCATCGTTGATATGTTGAAACCCTCTGCTCAGTGTGCAACTACGGTTAAGAAAGCAAATAGGTATTATTAGGAAAGGAATGGAAAACAAAAATGAGGATGTTTTAGTGCCTCTGTATCACTCCATGGTGCAACCAGACCTCGAATATTGTGTTCAATTCTGGTCACCGCATCTCAAAAAAGATATAGTGGAATTAGGGTACAGAGAAGGGCGATGAAAATGATAAAGGGGATGGGACAACTTCCCTATGAGGAAATGCCTAAGTGGCTAGGGTTCTTCAGCTTGAAGAAAAGAAAGCTGAGGGGAGATATAGAGGTCTATAAAATAATAAATGGAATGGGTGGACGTGAATCGCTTGTTTACTCTTTCCAAAAATACTAGGACTAGGAGGTACGCAATGAAGCTACAAAGTAGTAAATTTAAAACTAATCTGAGAAAATATTTCTTCACTCAACATGTAATTAAATTCTCGAATTTCATGCCAGAAAATGTATTAAAAGCAATTAGCTCAGTTGGGTTTAAAAAAAGTTTGAATAGCTTCCTAAAAGAAAAGTCCATAAACCATTTGTTATGATTCTACTGAGACAGGCAGGGGAATGACTGGGACTCGCTTCTGGTTGGCCTGTCGGTTTGAGCAGACATCAGAAGTCAGACCTATTTAAACTTACCTCTCTCTACAGCGGACGCTCTAGCATTAATCCCTGTCAGCTGAGCTCTGGTTCTCTTACTCCTTCTGTGCTCGTGGCACAGTGTGTATTTTGAGGAGTTTTGCTTCCTCTCCTTTTGTTTGTGGTCTTTGTGTGTGTGTGTGCGTGTGCTGGTTGTAACCAGCGTGTCCTTGATTGCTTCTCTGCAGTGCAGCTGGGTCTGTCTTCTGCCTCTGTTAGGCAGCCTTTCTGTCCATGGTAAGGTGGTAAGCTCATTCCTGCTTTGTTTGTTTAAGTTTCCCTTTACTCAGTGTTAACCTTTTATGTGCAGAGTTTGGTATTTGCCTTCTGTGAGTCCTGCCTCTGTTAGGCAGCCTTTCTGTCCTTGGTAAGCTCAGAGAGGAGAAAGTGCAATGCCTCCCTTTGCTCTGGGAAAATATCCTGTGCTTAGTATGTTCTCTATCATCATTTTGATGTGCGTTACTATGGATGGCAATGCTTCTTTAAGTAGTTCTGCTTTGCAAGGATCGAGAGTACAGGAGTCTTTAACAAATTTTGCTCAGTGTAGATTTGAATTCTTGAGAGTCTAACTGGTTGAAGGAAGCCTAATGATGGTCTGTTGGACTGTTGTGCACTAGGTAAGGCTCTATATTCCTCCCTGTAGGGGCTGTCATCTGTATGGGTTTCAGCAAGTTATCCACTTTGGTTTGGAAGTAAGTTGGCAAAGGCATCAGGGGAGAGGTTTGTTTTCTTTCATCTGTGTAGAATTCGTTACTGATTTCACCAGTTGAATCAGCATCCAGGGGAAGTTGCCACTGTTAGTAATCTGTTGGGAGTAGAATTTTTGTTTCTCCAACCTGATCCTGTTTTTGTAATCTCTGAGTTGCACTCTCCAAATTTCTCCAAGGGGCGCTTGGGATTTCATCCAGGTCTGTTCTAGTTTCCTGCAGACTTGTTTCATCGCCTTTAATTCTTGGGTGTACCATGGGTTTGAAACAGATCTTGGGACTTTTCTTTCAGTGGCGCAGTGTCGTCCAGTGTCAATTGGATAGTTGAGTTCCAGGTGGTCACTAGATCTTCCATTGTAGTGTCTGGTCATTCTTTTTGTAGTGTTATGGATACTTCTGACCACAGTTGTAGGGCATCTATTTTACCTCTTCATATAATTGTCCCTCTCTGGTGCATTCTTTGCTTGCTGCAAGTCAGAGGACGGTTGAATTCTTGTAGTTTATGATCAAATCAAATGAGTGTGGATGATCGCCATGATTTCTGAGTCACGTTCTGTAGGTGGGTGGGAATAGGTGTATGTTCAGGTCTTCTATGATAGCTGTATCTGGATTTGAAGTTAGACATTGAGGGGCATTTTCGAAAGAAACGTCTAAATCAGAATTTGGACGTTTTACAAAGGTGTCCAAATTCCGAAAAGGAAAAGGTCATTTTCAAAAAAGATGGACGTCTATCTTTTGTGTTCGAAAATACTATGGACTTTTTGTTGTTTGGATGTCCTTTTTCTTGGTCCATTTTCGAACAAAAGACATCCAAATGCAACACGTCCAAAATAGAGGAGGAGTGGTTCAATGGTTAGTGCAGCAGGCAACATGGGTTCAATTCCCACTGCTACTCCTTGTGACTTTGGGCAAGTCAAATGCACAAGGAGCATTTTTGGATATGACATCTAAGTCTGAATTTGGACGTGTTTTGTAAAACGTCCAAAATCAGAACTGGAAAGATCATTTTCTACAAAAAGTTTCTTTTCTTTTTGAAAATGCTGTTTGGAAAATGTTTTGTGATTTGGATGTTTTATTTTTTGGTCCATTTTCAAACAAATACATCAAAATGCAAAACATACAAAATACACAAGAAAATGCACAATAAAGTGAAACCATTCACATGTTCTAAGTGTGGTAAAAGCTTTGGTTGTAATGTAAATCTCAAAGTGCATCAGAAAGTCCACACGGGAGAGAAACCATTTGTATGTATAGAGTCTGGTAAAAGCTTTGGTCAGAAGGTAAACCTCACAATGCACCACCACTACTAGACTACTCCAGGGACCTGCATGCTATTCTAATTGACCAGAGTATAACATCTGAGGCTGGCAAGTAATATTTTTAATCATATTTTTGAGGGGTGGAAGGGGGGTAGTGACCACTGGGGAAGTAAGGGGAGGTGATCCTTGAGTCCCTCCAGCGGTCATCTGGTCATTTGGGGCACCTCTAGTGTGGAGTAGAGGAGTAACCTAGTGGTTAGTGTAGCAGACTTTGATCCTGGGGAAGTGGGTTCAATTCCCACTGCAGTTATTTGCTATAAAAACAGGTCTAGCTCAAAACATCTAAGTCTTTGTTTTGTTCCATTATTGCTGAAAGACATCCATGTCTTAGGAATGCCCAAGTCCCACCTTGAATATGCCCCTGGCACACCCCCCTTGAGATTTGGACATCCTACTGATGGACTTCAGAGAAAGACGTCCAAAAAGAGGTTTCAATAATAATGATTTGAACATTTCTGTGAGATAAATGTCCAAATGCTGACATGTCACTTTTTGGACATCTATCTCTTTTGAAAATGAGCCTGATTGCATTATAAGGGTTTGGATGTCATCTGCTACTTCTCGCCAGGGTCCTGTGGGTGGCAGATTAGTATTATTCTGTAAACAGTTCGTCTGCTACTTCTCGCCAGGGTCCTGTGGGTGGCAGATTAGTATTATTCTGTAAACAGTTCGTCTGCTACTTCTCGCCAAGGTCCTGGGGGGGGGGGGGGGCGGTAGATTAGTATTATTTCGTAAACAGTTATAGGTTGTTTGGATTCTTAAATGATTGATTACCCCCACCTCCTCTTTTGTTAGGCCTAAGAATGAAGTGTATTAAGTAGTCATGGGGGCAAGTCAATTTTTGGATAACTTGAGTCTTCCTTTGTCAGCCATGTTTCAACTATACATATAAGGCCATAGTTCTCCTCTTGTATGAAGTCTCTGATGATATCATATTTGTTCTTGACGGATCTGGCATTGAAATAACTGAAGGAGATTAAGGGTTTGGAAGATGTTAGGTGGGTGTTCTCATTTTTTGTGTGCTGTGGTTTTAATCAAGATCAAATATGTGTTTGGGATTTTGTGTTCAAAAGATCAAATATGTGTTTGGGATTTTGTGTTCAGTGTTCCTATGACTCCCCTTTGGTTTTCTTGTTGAGATAACTGGTATCTGTGAATTTATCTTGGTGCAGTTTATTGAGTTATGAGGATTTACACCCCGCGGATGACCGTGTATATCTTGGAGTTCTTCTGCCTTTCCAGATTTTAATTGAGGAGCCAGCTGGTTCACATGATTCACAATTCTCCTATCACTAGATGCAGGTTAAAGAGGAGTAGTATTAGATTCCATATCCCAGTCATAGTTGGTTTGGTCAAATTGGTTATTTATTTAGATTTTGCTCACACCTTTTTCAGTAGTAGTTTAAGGTGAGTTAAATTCAGGTACACTGGATGTTTCTCTGTCTCAGGAGGGCTCACAATCTAAGTTTGTACCTGAGGCAATGGAGGGTTAAGTGACTTGCCCAAGATCACAAGGAGCATATGCAGTGGTGTGCTGGAGCCGGCTCGCAAGAGCCCGTTGTTAGTTTTTTAAGAATCTTGAGAGCCAGTTGTTAAAGTAGCTACTTAACAACCGGCTCCCAAAATTTAGGCTTGCTGTGCCTCTTCTTGATGTCCTCCGTCCTTCCCTGTGGCTCGCTCAGCATGTCTCACCACCTCCCCACTACCCAATGCAGCTCCTCTTCTTGCAGCGATTTTTTTTTTTCAGAAAAGCCCCAGGATTGGCTGAAAGAGCCTACTTTTTCTGACAGTCATGGATAGAGCAGCTCATAGGTTTGCTTTGTTTCGGGTGTACGGGGATGATGGCTGTGGGGGAAGGGGAAGAGATGAATCTCATTGGCTTCAACATTTTGATGTCATGCCCTCTCCTGTTCTCAATGCAATCTCCTTGCGTGAAGCTCCGCCCCTTAGTGATGTCATCCGTTTGTGCCGAAAGATTGGAGGCTGAGTTTTCTCTTCCTTCTTCCTTTCCAGGCTTCCAGCTTGCTTAACCTGAGTCAGCTCCAGATCTAATTCTGCTCTTTTCAGGTTCTGGCAACATTTTAAGAGAGAAATCCTCAGTTCCACCCCAATAGCCAGAGAAAGAGCTTCTAATCCTGCAAACAGGAGAAACAGAGAGCAAAATGCCTGCAGGAGCTGCTGCTCTGGTAGGAGATTCCCCCAATTTCCTGTCCTTTCTCTGCAAACACTGCTGCAGCTGTCTAATCTGGGTCCTGGGGCACTGCAAAGTCAGGAGCCTGAGCAGACCTGGCCCGACGAAAGGCACTTTGGGGGACTCTACTGAAGAGGGAGAGAGATGCGGAGTCCTACAAAGGGAGATTTTGATGCCCCAGGTTTTGTGTCTAACTGGCTTCTAGTTGCTAAAATCCTGCTCTGTGAATTATATAAGGACTGACAGTGGTGTGCTGGAGCCGGCTCTTCTCCCTCCTTCCTCCTTCTCTCCGGATCCAGGCCCTCACCGACCTGACTCTGAGTCACCAAATTCTTCGGGGCAGGCAGTCTTGCCTGCCGGCGCTGACCCTCCCCCGCTGCCGGTTCGCTCTTTAAAAATGGCCACCAAGACTTCCAGAGGTGGCCTCGCGAGACTTCTGCTGAAGTCTTGAAGGCTGCCCTTGTAAGTCTTGGCGGCCATTTTGAAGCGCGATCGGCAGTGGGGAAGAGTCAGCGCTGGCAGCAGGCAGGGAAGACTGCCTGCCCCAAAGAATTCGATGTACAAGACAGGGTGACTCAGAGTCAGGTTGCATGAGGGACCGGATCCGGAGGGAGGGAGGAGAATTCACTGAACGACTCGGGAGGGGGTGGCAGGGGAGATAAGGGAGTCGCTGGGCATGGGTGGATGGAGGGGAGAGAAGGGTCGCTGGGTATGGGTGCATGCAGGGCAGGGGAGAGGAGGGTCGCTGGGTATGGGTGCATGGAGGGCAGGGGAGAGGAGGGTCGCTGGGTATGGGTGCATGCAGGGCAGGGGAGAGGAGGGTTGCTGGGTATGGGTGGATGGAGGGCAGGGGGAGAGAAGGGTCACTGGACATGGGTGGATGGAGGGTAGGGCAGAGAGAAGACGTGCTGGACATGGATGGAGGGGAGGGAAGAGTGAGGAAGCAGATGAGATGAGGGAAAAGGGAGAGGAGAAAAACTGTACATGGATGAAGAAAATAGGCAGAAGCTAGATCCACTGGACAGTCAAGTCTGCGGAGGACCAGAAATGAAGAAGAAAGGAGGAAAGGAAAGGAAGCCCTGGAAATGGAGTTAAGAGGACAGATAGCAGCAGAATCGGATATACTGGGCCAGCATGATCAGAAAAACAGTCACCAGACAACAAAGGTAGAAAAAAAATCATTTTATTTTCATTATAGTGTTTGGAATATGTTCACTTTGAGAATCAGGTGCTCAACATTAAAAGTTTATATTTATTTACTTATTTGACATTTTATCGCACATTAAACATGAATTTGGAACCTGGGATCATTTAATTTTTTTTTCCTGGAGTAATGCATTGCCCCCCCCCCTAGGCTCTCTCCCCGGCTATAGCCAGCTCTGCAATTTGGGGGGGAAGGCGCAGAGGGGGACGGGGGGGGGGGGGGGGGGGTGCAGAGCGGGACTGGGGAGAGAGCCTGTTAAACATTTACCAGCACACCACTGAGCATATGCAACATCTATTTAAGTCCTAAGATTACATAAGTATTGCCATACTGGGAAAGACCAAAGGTCCATCAAGCCCAGCATCCTGTTTCCAACAATGGCCAATCCAGATCACAAATACCTGGCAAGATCCCAAAAAAGTAAAAAACATTTTATACTGCTTATCCCAGAAATAGTGAATTTTCCCCAAGTCCATTTAATAACGGTCTATGGACTTTTCCTTTAGGAAGCCGTCCAAACCTTTTTTAAACTCTTCTAAGCTAACTGCCTTTACCACATTCTCTGGCAACGAATTCCAGAGTTTAATTACACTTTGAGTGAAAAGAAAACTTTTCTACGATTTTTTTAAATTTACTACATTGTAGCTTCATCGCATGCCTCCTAGTATTTTTGGAAAGCGTGAACAGACGCTTCACATCTACCCGTTCAACTCCACTCATTATTTTATAGACCTGTATCATATCTCCCCTCAGCCACCTTTTCTCCAAGCTGAAGAGCCCTAGCCGCTTTAGCCTTCCCTCATAGGGAAGTCGTCCCATCCCCTTTATCATTTTTGTCGCCCTTCTCTGCACCTTTTCTAATTCCACTATATCTTTTTTTTTAGATGCAACGACCAGAATTCAACACATTATTCGAGGTGCGGTCGCACCATGGAGCGATACAAAGGCATTATAACATCCTCATTTTTGTTTTCCTTTCCTTTCCTAATAATACCTAACATTCTATTTGCTTTCTTAGCCGCAGCAGCACACTGAGCAGAAGGTTTCAACGTATCATCAACGACGACACCTAGATCCCTTTCTTGGTCCATGACTCCTAACGTGGAACCTTGTATGACATAGCTATAATTCGGGTTCCTCTTTCCCACATGCATCACTTTACACTTGCTCACATTAAACGTCATCTGCCATTTAGACGCCCAGTCTCCCAGTCTCGTAAGGTCCTCTTGTAATTTTTCACAATCCTCCTGCGATTTAACAACTTTGAATAACTTTGTGTCATCAGCAAATTTAATTACTTCACTAGTTACTCCCATCTCTAGGTCATTTATAAATATGTTAAAAAGCAGCGGTCCCAGCACAGACCCCTGGGGAACCCCCCTAACTACCCTTCTCCATTGAGAATAATGACCATTTAAACCTACTCTCTGTTTTCTATCTTTTTAACCAGTTTTTAATCCATAATAGAACACTACCTCCTATCCCATGACTCTCCAGTTTCCTCTGGAGTCTTTCATGAGGTACTTTGTCAAACGCCTTCTGAAAATCCAGATACACTATATCAACTGGCTCACCTTTATCCACATGTTTGTTCACCCCTTCAAAGAAATGTAGTAGATTGGTGAGGCAAGATTTCCCTTCACTACATCCATATTGACTTTGTCTCATTAATCCATGCTTTTGAATATGCTATGTAATTTTGTTCTTAATAGTCTCTACCATTTTGCCCGGCACCGACATCAGACTCACCGGTCCATAATTTCCCGGATTTTCTCTGGAACCTTTTTAAAAAATCGGCATTACATTGGCCACCCTCCAGTCTTTCGGTACCACACTTGATTTTAAGGATAAATTACATATTTTTAACAATAGCTCTGCAAGCTCATTTTTCAGTTCTATCAGTACTCTGGGATGAATACCATCTGGTCCAGGAGATTTGCTACTCTTCAGTTTGTAGAACTGCCCCATTACATCCTCCAGGTTTACAGAGAATTCTTTAAGTTTCTCCGACTCGTCAGCTTCGAATACCATTTCCGGCACCGGTATTACTCCCAAATCTTCCCCGATGAAAAGCAAAGAATTAATTTAATCTCTCTGCTAAGGCTTTGTCTTCCCTGATTGCCCCTTTTACTCCTCGGTCATCTAGCAGTCCAACCGATTCTTTTGCCGGCTTCCTGCTTTTAATATACCTTAAAAATGTTTTACTATGTGTTTTTGCCTCCAACGCAATCTTTTTTTTCGAAGTCCTTCGTAGCCTTCCTTATCAGCGCTTTGCATTTGACTTGACATTCCTTATGCCGTTTCTTATTATTGTCAGTCGGTTCCTTCTTCCATTTTCTGAAGGATTTTCTTTTAGCTCTAATAGCTTCCTTCACCTCACTTTTTAATCACGCCAGCTGTCGTTTGGTCTTCCGTCCTCCTTTTTTAATATGCGGAATATGTTTGGCCTGGGCTTCCAGGATGGTGTTTTTGAAGAGCACCCACGCCTGATGTAAATTTTTGACCCTTGCAGTCACTCCTCTAAGTTTTTTTTTTTTTTTCCACTGTTTTTCTTATTTTATCATAGTCTCCTTTTTTAAAGTTAAACGCTAATGTATTTGATTTCCTATGTATACTTACTTCAAAGCTAATATCAAATCCGATCATATTATGATCACTGTTATCAAGCAGCCCCAGCACCATTACCTCCCGCACTAGATCATGCGCTCCACTAAGGACTAGGTCTAGAATTTTTCCTTCTCTCGTCGGCTCCTGTACCAACTGCTCCATAAAGCTGTGCTTGATTTCATCAAGGAATTTTACCTCCCTAGCGTGTCCCGATGTTACATTTACCCAGTCAATATCGGAGTAATTGAAATCACCCATTATTATTGTGTTGCCCAGTTTGTTTGCGTCCCTAATTTCCTTTAAGATTTCTGCATCCGTCTGTTCATCTTGGCCAGGCGGACGGTAGTACACTCCTATCACTATCCTTTCCCCTTTACACATGGAATTTCAATCCACAGTGATTCCAAGACGTGTTTTGTTTCCTGCAGATTGGAACCATATTCATCTCAATTAACTACTAATATTTAGTTAGCATGATTCTTAGGACGTTATGAGCAGGGTGACACAATTTTGACTTAGATATTCTTTAAAAAATGTCCCTTCAAATACATTATATTTGTAAGGACTTAAGTACAAGACATATTATGCATCCAACTTCTCTGTAATAGGCAGTCAAATATGGAATGCCTTACCAAGATCCATTCGAATAGTCAATGACCTTCTACCTTACACAAATAACCTGACTTAAATAATAAGTCCATGTGTATCACTAGACCAATCCAAGAATTCAGAACCGGAATGTACTCCCCTATTATTCCTTTAACATACTCCTTTTTTACCCACCTCCACACAATCTATTATATCCTTCTTCTTACCCCTCCCCTACATTTTCCCTATAATAACTACATGTTATTATAATAACTATATGTCAATTTGTTATCCTGTTTTATGTAAGCCATCTTGAACCATTCTATATCATTTTGTTAACCCGTTTTACTATGTAAGCCGCATTGAGCCTGCTATTGAGTGGGATTGTGCGGGGTACAAATGTTACAAATAAATAAAAATAAATACCTACTGCCATGGCACTATCCAGATAGTGCTGGCACAGTCCAGGGGTGGAGCCGGAAGTTATCCAGGCAGTGACTTGGTGTCCAGAACACTATGGGGGCAAACTGGACTGCATAAATAATAGTCTTAACCTGCCCAGATAGCTATCTGGGTACTGGCACTGAATACTGGCAGTACCTAACTTCCAGCAGCTGCTGAAGAACCTGACATTCAGTGCAAATAACCAGATATGGCCTAGTGCTAAATTCCAGGTCTAGAACAGAATGTGGTGGCCAGTGTTGATAAAAACACTAACCACTGTGGCTGAAAATTACCCAGTAATTTATTTAACCACTGACTTTACTGTAAGCATCTAGCTTTGCAATATGAATAAGCCTCATCTGCCATTTATTTTCTGACACTGCATTATCTGCCCACCATGAACAATTTGCACCTCTGTACTATGTACACTCCTCAACTCTGCTATGAAATGCAGGAGTATTCTAATTGTTAGAGCACTGGGCTAAGGACCAAAGCCCAGGTTCAAATCCCACTATGATCCCTTATGTAGATAATTGGATAGACTAGGGATGGCAAAGAGCAGCAGTAGTACTGCAAATGTGCCACTAGAGTTTAAGGCAGTATTTCTGAGGCCAGAGCTGGTACTCCTCTGGGAGGCGGTGATTGAGACTTTCCTCGCCTCTGGGCACTATGTGGTACTAAGGCCTGTTGAAGTGAAAAATCTACTTCATTAGTCGCTCTCAGGACATGAACAGGTGGTATTGCATCAGAGCGCATACAAGACTGTAAGTTGGTGTAGTGCGAGTTGGGTCCCATGGCATGCTGTGCCTTGGGTTTTCTTTCTATAGGAGACATTCTCACCACTGAGGTTGGGTTTGGTTCCTCAGGATCAGAGGACTCCTCTGAATCATCCTGTTTCTACGCCCTGGAAAGTGATGGGGCGTGTGTCATCACAAAAGCTTTGGATCTAAGAACTGGGTCTTCAGAGACAAAGTGGCTAAGTTACTTGTTTCTATCATTCTGTCCTGCAGCGTCTTCTAGGACAATAGCCTTCGCCTCAAGTTCAGCAATTTCTTTGTCTTGCTGGATCACCTCTACCATAATGTCCAATTCAGCCTTTCTGCGTGCGGCCTCAGCCTCCACCTCAGCCTTTCGGCGTGCTGCCTCAGCCTCTATACGTGCTGCCTCAGCTTCTACCTCAGCCCTTTGTAGCTTCAGGGCGGTTTCCTGCTCACTGTGGCAACGACGATCCTTGGCTATCTCCACCATAACCCGCGCCTGCAGGGCTGCCGAACTGGATGACGATTGGCTAGAACGGATTGTTGCCCATGATCGGGAGGATCTTGAGCTTTTGGACGTATGCTTAGATGAGTGAGAGCACAGGGAGACACTGTCCTGTGGATCTACAATTACAGTCTCTGACTTCTTTACAGCCTCGGCCACTTCCACTTTACGCTTTTGATCTGTGGCTTCTTGGAGTTCTTTTTCTACAAGACTCTGCTTTGTATTTGTCTCACCTAAGAACTGACAATACGCTTCTGTTTTCTGCTGATAACGTGCATAGCTAATCTGAATTGATGACAAGCAGGCTTCCTTGTCTATCCCTGCCCTTGAAGCATTCAGCATATTTTTCTTCACCTCTACCCAGAGCTTGCTTAAATTCTGGCTATACTTGTCCTGTCTTGCTTCATAAATTTCCAGGAATTTCTTGGTTAATTTGCGAGTTCTTCTATTCTGAACCCCTTGTTGAGACTGGAGGGGGAGGGTATCTGCTATGGCTGCATTGCCCTCTAACTGCTCCTGAGTATCAGAGGCAGGGATCAGTTTATCTGGTGTGGATTGTGTTGCCTTAAAATCTGTCATCCTGTACTTGCTTATTAGTCTGTATTAGGTGAGGAGTCAGCTTTTGTGTGAGAGGAGGGTAGAGGGATAGAAATTACTCTGTGAAAAAGCTGTGCTGAGACTTGCTTGCAGCTGCTTCTATCTCTCTTCACTGACTTAAAGAAAGAGTTTGCCTCTCTGTCTGCTGAGATTAAATGTGGATCAGGATTCAATGGTAAGATATGAACAGAGGAAGGGAGGGGGAAGAGTAGCTCTCAGTAAGGGACCTCCCTTGATCTGCCTCTTAGAACTAAGGTTTCTCACCCTTCACACCCAGAGACCAAACAATGTTGCAATTCTTGGCTGTGGCTGTAGGCAGAGGGGAGGGGCAGAGTAACTGTCAAGGTGCTTCTTTCTCTGATGCTTCATAGATTCAGAAAAATTCTATAACAGACTCTTAAGCACTGGTTTCAAGCTACCATAAAATCCTCTGCTTTTTCATAAGCTTAACTTTTCTGATAACTGCATTTAAACAGTCTCAAACAATGCTCTTCTTAGCTAAAGGTTCACTTGTATGCAGATAAGTTAACATCCAGAATGATCACTTTTCTCTCTGGTAAAATTAACTTACACAAATCTGTTTCTTCACAAGCATAACTTCATCTGATATATGTACTTATACAGTCTCAAACAATGCTCTTCTTAGCTAAAGGTTCACTTCTATGCAGATCAGTTAACATCCAGAATGATCACTTTTCTCTCTGGTAAAATTAACGTACACAAATCTGCTTCTTCACAAGCTTAACTTCTTCTGATTAAAGGCAGTGCAGAAGGCTCTTTGAAGACAGCACTTGTCTTATTGAAACATTTTCAGTTCCTTCAAAACTATCTAATTCCACTTTGGATTTCTTGGGTGGCTGGGTCTTTTATTTGGCATTTTCTTTTACTGTCCACCTCTCAGAGGAATTGTTTTTTATTATTATTCACCTCCCAGAAGAATTGGTTTTTTACTATTCAGTTCTCTTAAGACTTGAAAACTAACAAAATCTTAATATCCTGAAACATAAACCTTGACACACCAGCACACCCTGAAGCCTCTTTCTCTGATATTTTCTTTACTGCATAAACACATCAATGTACTCACAGTCAGAAGGGCGTTATTCTGGGCTGAAACAATGCTTGGAGGTAGAAGTCTGAGGAAAAAACAATTCTACTGCTGAGGTGGAAAAACAGATGAACAGGCAGAGACAGCTCAGAAATGGATACCTGGAATGTGCTATATCTTAATGACAAGATATATTTTACAAGGTAAAAAAACAAGTTCTCTTCAGGGAGTTTATCAGGCCAAGTACTGACAGAAAACAAGATGGAAAAAGTTTCAAAGCTAGAACAAGGGGAAAAGCAGGGGGCTCCCAAGCCCAAAGAACAAGAGCATAAAGACCAATGAGACAGAGCCATCAGGTAGCAAGGCAGTCAAGCTAGGCTGAAAAGGAGAAGAGGTTCATTCAACATCTACTATAATAAAACGCACCCTCAACGTTCTGAGGACACTGACGTCACAGCAGGCACTCAGACACCGGTTCGTAAGTTCATGGTGGTGAAGCCAGAACACTCACCATGTCTCCATGCCCCGCCCTCGCGTCACACGTGATGATGTCGAGGGTGGAACATGTACACAACCATGCAAATGAACGAACGGGGAGGAGTAGGGAAACACTAGTAGCGTGTTTCCCTACTCCTCCCCTTCCAACAAATCGCAGCCGCCGAGGACGTGCCCATCACCCCGCCCCTTTAACGCTAGCACCCCGCCCTTGGTCGCCCCCTCTTCCCCACCCATCACCTTCCCTCCCCCCCTGTCACCTCCCCTCCCCTTACGCTACTATCCCTGGTGGTCTAGAGGTACCTATTCGCTCAGGGCAGAAAACAAAGAGCCCCCGCTTTCCTGCCCAGAGCACTGCTGCTAGCTGCCCTGACGCATCCTCTGTGAGTTGGGCTCTCGGCGTTTCAAAATGGCCGCCGAGAGTTGAAGCAGCCTCGCGAGACTTCAACTCTCGGTGGCCATTTTGAAACGCCGAGAGCCGGACTCGCATAGGATGCAGCAGGGCAGCTAGCAGCAGCGCTACGGCCAGGAAAGAGGGGGCTCTTTCTTTCCTGCCCCGAGCGAACAGGTACCTCTACACCACCAGGGATACTAGCATAAGGGGAGGGGAAGGGAGTCCTGTGCCCGCTAGGGCCCGTTTCATCACAGGCAGAAATGGGCCTTTTTTACTAGTTACATCAATGATAACAGTTTTTAAACAAACAGACAAGTGTGTCTGCACTAGCTGTGAACTATATTACACATAATGCATTGCTCCTCTAACTTACAGACAGATCTGCAGTAACGCATTAAACACATTTCAGGAACCTACTATAACTAAGGCAAGGCTGTCAAAGGACAGAACAGAGATCCTATGTGCTGTCCAGGTTTTCTTGAATTCTGACATAGTCTTCTTCCCTACCACCTCCACTGGCCACGCATCCACCATCTTTTCCATAAAGGAGTATGGTCAGGCAACCAGAATGAACACCACAGTGGCTAATAACAGGGAGACCCAAGTAACATTCCTAAAAATTATAAACTTATTACTTGTCTACCTACGGTCTATAAATTGTTCACTAGATGCCAGTAGAATGTACAGTCATATTGACTATAATAACATAATGGCAATAGAACAAAAGGGTAATAATAAGGGAACATATGGAACCAAGGACCAGTTAATGTTAAAGCCATTATGGCCAGGGCTAAGAAAAGTAGAAATCTCAGTATAGCATGGATCGACTCTAAGAAAGCCTTCGACAGCATCCCACTTTTCTGGATAATAAATTGTCTTGATATGTACAAAATTAATCCTGGATTGACCAAAAATATCAAGTTCACCATAAAAATATGGTAAACCATGCTTTACCTGCATATTTCAAAGAGACTCCCTGTCTCGCTTCTGTTTTGTTTGGCACTTAATCCACTGAGTACTCTTATGAACTCTTTGGACTATGAATTTATCCTTACTTCTAAAGTTGGTGACAAGCCAGAGGCACTGACTGTAGATGACCTGAAGCTCTACAGTTCCAGTGACCAGCAATTAGCAGAACAACTTTGAGTAGTGAACAGCTTCTCTGGTGACATCAATATGACTTCTGGTCTGGACAAGTGTGCTAAGTTGAGCAAAACTGAAAATATCCCCTTGACTAATTACAGTGAGATAAATGAACTTGATCAGGAAGGTGTATATAAATATCTAGGAGTAGAGGAAGGAGAAACAATTAAGCAGAAATCACTGAGAGAAAGAATTAGTAAGGAATATTATAGGAGACTAAAATTGATATTGAACATTAACATCAAGGAATAAGATACAGACTATTAATGAGCTTGCAATTTCCACACTCTCATATAGCTTTTGTATTGTAGACTGGCTTCTTAAAGACCTTGAAAAACTGGAAGTGTGAACAAGAAAACTCCTCCATGCCCACAAAGTCACTTATAAGAATCAGTGTATGCCAAGACTGTGTATCCCCAGAGCTGAAGGTAGAGTGGGTCTCACAGAAATAGATTATACCTATCAAGCTACTATCATAGGCTACCAGGCTTATTTTGTAGCATTGTTGGATCCAAATGCACAAAAAGTTTTGAGATATGAAAAAAATCTTCCAGAATCTATTTCCATCATTAAGCTTGGCCACATGTTCCGAAGAGTAGAAGGAATGGATGAGAATCCACCGATACAAAAAGGGAAGGAAGCAACAGAATTATTTGCAAGGAAGAGTAAAAGAAATCTTCAAGGAATTAGACCAGCAGGGAAGGCACAATATGTGGCAAATGCACAAGTACAGCAGGAAATAAAACATATTACTCCAGGAACCATTTGTTGATCAAAACTGCACACATAAATGGTTAACGAGAGATAAATTTAAACCTAAGGATGAGCGATTGATAGTTGCTGTCCAGAATAGCAGATTACGGACTAGATGATTTACTGCAAGCATAGAAAAAACTGATGAAACAGACAAATGTATATTCTGTAAGAATGAGCTAGAAATGATTACTCATTTTGTAGCTGGCTGTGTTTTCTGATGGCAGAAAATCTCTATACAGAAAGACCCAACACGGTGGCATGTCTCATCTATTGGAAACTTTGTGAACACTACATTGCTGTACAGGAAAAGCATTGGGATCATGACTATAAGAGAATCACAGAGAATGAAAAGGTTGTGATCACCTGGGACATCACAATTCCAACAGATAAAAAACTGAGTGCCAGGAAATCAGACACAATAGTGGAAGAGAAAAACACAAGAATGGCCTTCATTTTAGAGGTGTCAGTCCCAAGCAATTATTCAGCGAACCACATAGAGAGAGAAAATACTACTACTACTACTACTACTACTACTTAACATTTCTAGAGCGCTACTAGGGTTACGCAGCGCTGTACAAATTAACAATTAAGGACGGTCCCTGCTCGGAAGAGCTTACAATCTAAAGGACGAAATATCTTTAAGTATCAAGAAATGCAGTCTGAGACCAAGAAAATGTGGCAGAAAGATACAGAAATATTTCCCATTGTTTTTTGTGCCATGATACTCATTAAAAATAATTTACAAGCACACCTGGATAAATTGCCTATACATGTAACATAATATGAACTCCAGAAGGAAGCTCTTTGGCACAATGCAAGTACTTTGGTGAGCATTAGCAATAAATTTGAGAGACTCCACATGCCCTGGTTCATGCAGGGCCTTAATAGGGAAATTGAGTGGCTTGCCCTTTAAATTGAGGAGGATATATAGAAGGGGATCCTGACACGCGGATGTTGTGGATGACGTTTCCGCTGCTTAGCTTTGGAGCGTGAGTTCCCAGCGACCCATGTATGGCTGGTAAGAGAATTAAGAATTAGATTTGATGTTAAATGTGATGTAGGTTTTGAAAGAATGTCTGTGTTTAGTCTTGATGTGTATATTTTTTATTATGCAGACCCCTGATGACGCTCATACGAGCGAAACACGATTTGTGTAGGGTCATTACCAACACTAGCATCTTTCAGAGAACTGGTCCAATGTACTGGATGACGTAGTGCTGTTGTTAAAGGATTTTACAGGCATATTTGGAATGTGACTTTATGAGTGCCACTGTTTCTATACTGAAGGAGATGTTGCTTACATACAATAATTTGGAATACTTTGATTCGCAATTCTTGTGGTGATCAAGTCATTACGCTGTTTTTTGGGAAGATATTTTCACCTGATGAAAACAATTTTCTAATCAAGAATGTGGGTGGGCTGTTATGCGCAGCGGCTCGTTCTTTAAACATGTTATTCATGTAATACCAGCAAAAGATGAACTGTTGCATTTGGAGTTAAATGTTATTTAAACATCTGATTTATGCAATATCAGCAAAAGATGAACTGTTGCATTTGGAGTTAAATGCTATGTACACCAATCTGGCCCGATGTTGCATATTATGCTAGATTTATGCGAAGGTTAATGTTTGCAATTTGTATATGATAGGTGAGAGCGTGAGAGAGGTGAATGTGATTTTGTATGCAGCAGTGTGAGTGGATGGGCATATATCAGTAGTTTAATAGAATTTTAATTCATTTGTTTATTGAAACACTTAATAAAGGAATTTGGTACTTGAACAGTTGTTAGTATTGTGTGCATTAGAGCTATAATACAACTATATTGAAATATATTTACCCTTTGTGTGTAATTTGTAATGAATATGCATGGGAGAGATTTGCATGCCTGTCACCTCTGCAAATTTCTCTCATGCATATTCATTACGGATATCCTGAAAACTTGACTGGTTAGGGGTCCTCCAGGACAGGTTTGAGAACCATTGCTTT
Source organism: Microcaecilia unicolor (assembly GCF_901765095.1). Classification (NCBI taxonomy): domain Eukaryota; kingdom Metazoa; phylum Chordata; class Amphibia; order Gymnophiona; family Siphonopidae; genus Microcaecilia; species Microcaecilia unicolor. The sequence continues at coordinate 235,750,578 of NC_044036.1, forward strand.
AGATTACTCCTGAGTCTATCCTTTTTCACCTTCATCTTATGTCCCCTCATTCCAGAGCTTCCTTTCAGTTAAGAGACTTGCGTCCTGTATATTTATGCCATAGAGCAGTGTTTCCCAAACCTGGTCCTGGAGGCACCCCAGCCAGTCAAGTTTTCAGGATATCCACAATGAATATTCATGAGAGAGATTTGTATGCAGTGGAGGCAGTGCATGCAAATCTCTCTCATGAATATTCATTGTGGATATCCTGAAAACTTGACTGGCTGGGATGCCTCCAGGACCAGATTTGGAAACTACTGACAAAGAGGTTTTCAAATGTCTCTATCGTATCTCTTCTCTACGGCCTTCATTCCAAAGTATACATATTGAGGCCTTTAAGTCTGCCCTCATACACTTTATAATGAAGACCACTGATCATTTTAGTAGCCACCTTCTGAACTGACATTACCCTGTTTATATCTTTTTGAAGGTGTGTTCTCCAGAACTATACACAGTATGAATAGGGCCACACTAGAAATTTATATAGAGGCACTATCACCTCCTTTTTCCTGCTGCCTGTTCCTCTCCCAATGCACCCAAACATACGCCTGGCTTTTTCCATTGCCTTTTCTACCTGTTTGGCTACCTTATCAGATACATTCACTCCCAAGTCCCGTTCTTCTTTCTACACCTCCTCTGCTATATTGTTCCCTTGGGTTTTTGCAGCCCAAATGCATGACTCTGTATGTTTTAGCATTAAATCTTAGATGCCAAATTCTACACCATTCTTCAAGATTCACTAAATCCCTTTTCATATTATTCAAATCATCTAGATAGGAACAGCTCCTACTCAGATAAATCCTGCTGTGACAGATATTCTATGGCACTATCCAGAGTGGAGGTGTGGCCTAATTGTTAGTGCAGTGGACTGAGAACTTAGGGAACTGGGTTCATTTCCTACTGCATCCTTGTAGCCCTGGGCAAGTCACTTAACTCTCCATTGCTCCAAGTACAAAACAGATTATGAGCCCAGTAGGGACAAAAAAAGTACTTGAGAGCTCTGTTACAGAATGGCATATAATGAATTTATGTGCATAAGTGCCAATTTTCTGTGCACTTGCATGCACACCATTATAGAATTGCTCTATCTCTGTACTGAGCATACCCTTATCCTTCAGACAGTATGTGTATCCCATCACCCCTGTACCTAGCATACCACAATATGGCAAACAGTATGTGCACCCCATTGCCTTGGTCATGTGTGCATTTCTCTTCACCTTCCAACTTTTATACACCTAAAAATTGAATCATTAAATATACATTCACCTTTACAAGAATTTGGGAATCATCTGGAGAGCTTGGAGGTGACTTTGTTACATCTGTTGGAGGATTTCCTAGAAAGAAAAAACACCCAGGGTTCAATATAGTCTGCAAAATGCAGCACAACCCTCCCAGTAAGGACCCCACTGTGTGCCGGATCTGTTTTTATCTTTGCAGTCATGAATGAGTGTGACTGGGTATTAGGGCACACACACACAACTCAGATACACAGCTGCAGCCTGCTGTATTCATAACCCACAAACAGGGTAATTCTATATTAGAGCACCTGCTTATGGCACCTATTTTAAACCTACTCTATAAAGAAAGTAGGGCTTATTTTGCTTTACAGGATACTAACGCAAATGGCCAAAACTCCCTATGGCAGGGGTAAATGCCCGCACCTAGATGTTACCACATATGCAGATAAATGATAGAATTCTAGAATTTACATGCATACTCTGTGCACCTCACCCACCATTCAGCCTATGCATAAGCCCACTGGCAAAATTAATGACATCAAATCATGGCACATACGTTCCACTAGTTGGTATTCTATAAGAAAACATTTACACATGATCTTACTACCTAAAACTGCATGGTTCCTTGTAGAATTACCCCCAAAATTGTAAATCACAACACAAAGCAAATCTACAGGTGTTATTCCACCACTAAAATAAAATCCTATTTAAATTACTTTTTTTTAAAGTACTTGTTTGTTTATTTTACACTAACTTTATTGTGGCAAAAAAATATGAAAAATAATAATTTTGGTCTTTGGTAATTTAAATACTAAAATTAGAAGAAAAGATAGGAATGAATTATAACACTGAAAGATGCTGAGAATAGCTATATGAAGAGTGATGTGGATGCAAATATTTCTTCTCGATTTTCATGGAAGAAAATCCTGGAGAAGGACCGCAGTCAGCTGCTGGGGGAATGTCTGGGAATGGAGTGGATATTGTGCCGTTCGTGGAAGAAAGCATTTATAAACAGCTTAAGAATCTAAAAGTGAAAAAAGCTATAGAGTTGGATGGGATACATCCCAGGATATTGAGGGAGCTCAGAGAAGTCCTGGTGGGACCTCTTAAGGATTTATTTAATATAGAGACAGGAGAGGTTCTGTGGGATTGGAGATGAGCTAATGTGGTTCCTCTTCACCAAAGTGGAGACAGGGAAGTGGGTGTCATGTTTCAGGGTAGTGAGCCCTTGGGCCACAGTCGCAGGGCCGACTGTGGCAAACAGATCACTTCCCAGGCCTATGCAGAGAGACAAAAAGTAGGAAGCTGCTACGACTGGAACTCTGGTGCTAGGTTAGGCAGGAAGTCAGGAGCAGGACTTCAGCAGGAACGAAGAACAAGGCTTAAGGAGGAACCAGGAACAGGGATCAGCTGCGCAGGAACCAGAAACAAGGCTTGACTTTAGCAGGAACCAAGGTCATGGCTTTGGCAGGAACCAGAAACAGGGCTCGGCTTGAACAGGAACCAGGAACAAGGCTTGGCTTTAGCAGGATGAAAGAACAAAGTGAGGAGAACTCAAGGAGGATGTTCAACGAGTCTTTAATTCTGACAAGCATAAAAACATCGTTCTTCTGTGCTCACGCCTACGTGAGGGACTTTTCCTCCTTTGTTTTGTCTGCTTGTTTGGCTTTAGCAGGAACCAGGAACAAGGCTTGGCTTTAGCAGGAACCAGTAGTAAGGCTTTGGCAGGAACCAGGAGTATTCAAGAACAAGGCTATCTTGTTGGCGAAGGCACTGAAAAGTGGGGCTGAGCTTCTTTAAGAGTGCTCAGGCCCCAACGACACCCAGGCATGCCCCTCCCCAACTTCCTGAAGTAAGCCCAGATCTGCTGAGCCATGGTACATGCGTGCCCCCCAAGAGGAGAACATGTGCAGGTGCAAAACGACACTGCCACTGGAATCCGCTAGGGTTGGGTGCAAAGTAAGACTGTGATAGTGGGGTAACTACAGGCCGGTAAGCCTCACATCGTAGTAGGAGTTGCTGCTGAAGGAAAGGATAGCTAACTTTCTAGAGCCAATGAATTACAGAATCCAAGGAACATGGCTTTTACCAAGGAAAATCCTGCCAAATGAATCTGATTTGACTGAGTGACAAAAAAACTGGATGAAGGACTGCACTAGATGTAATCTACTTGGATTTCAGCAGAAGCCATTGATACGGTCCCTCACAGAAGATTCATGAATAAGCTGAGAGAGCTGAACTTAGAACCCAAGTGGTGAACTGGGTTAGAACTGGTTGACCGACAGAGGAATGCGGTTAGTAGTGGAGTGCCTCAGGGGTCGGTGCTGGGGCTGATTCTGTTTAACATATTTTGAGACCTTGCTGAAGGGTTAGAAGGAAAAGTTTGCCTTTTTCCAAATGACACGAAGACAGCCAATAGAGTGGATAACCTGGCGGGAGTAGAAACCATGAGAAGAGATTTCCAAATATTGAAAGAATGGTCAAGAGTCTGGCAGTTAAAATTTAATTTCCTATACCAAGCACAGTGAATAACTTCAAATCATATAAAAATCAATAACTCAAAATTATAACTTCATAAACATCAATGTTTCCATCTCCAAATGCAAACAGCAGTGCTTTCCACAAAATTCTTTATTTAGAAATAATACTTAGAAAATACACTTAACAATACTTATCTGTAAAACTTCTTTAAAATACCCAAGTTGTCCATGTCACAAGCATTATTGCCGTATTCAAATATCTTGAAAAAATCAACCCAATAAGATAACCACTGGTCCGATATCCTAATATTAGTTGTATACGTCTATTCCCAGGCAGCAGTCGTTCTCAGGCATTTTTAACAGCACACAATGGCAATCAGCCTTCAGATAAATTCAATGTTATCCTTGGAATAACTGTCCCTTATTTCCGTAAGTTCAACTGTTGCATATCTTGAAAGCGACTCCTGCTTGTTTTGAAGATGACTCCTAATTCTTCATGGCGGAACTCCAAATGGAATAATCATAGTAGCGTATTTCCTTAAATTAAGTTAAAATTTAATGCCAAGAAATGCAGAATGATGCACTTGGGGTGCAGAAATCCAAAAGAGATGTACTAGAAAGGAAGTGAGAGATTGGTAAGCTCAGGAGAGGAACATTAGGGTGACGGTGTCTGAGGATCTCAAAGTGATGAAAAAATGTGACAAGGAAGTGGCCGCTGCATAGAGAGGGGTACAACCAGCAGAAGAAAGGAGGTGTTGATGCCCCTGTACAAGTCATTGGTAAGGCCCACTTGCAGTATTGTGTTCAGTTTTAGAGGTTGTATCTTGCTAAGGATGTAAAAAGACTTGAAGCAGTTCATAGAAAAGCAACAAAAATGGTATGGGGTTTGCGTAGCATGATGTACGAGGAGAGACTTGCTGACCTTAACACGTATACCCTGGAGGAAAGGAAAAACAGGGGTGATATGATTCAGATGTTCAAATATTTGAACGGTATTAATCCGCAAACAAACATTTCCCAGAGACAGGAAAGTGGTAGAACTAGAGCACATGAATTGAGGTTGAAACAGAGCCGACTCAGGAATAATGTCATGAAGTATTTTTTCACCGAGAGGGTGGTAGTTTCCTGGAATGCCCTCCCATGGGAAATGGTGAGATGCAAATGGTAATGAAATTCAAAAATGCATAGGATAAACACAAAGGAATCCTGTTTAGAAGGAATGGATCCAAAGAAGCTTAGCGGAGATTAGGTAGCAACACCGGTAATTGGAAAACAAAGCCCGTACTAGGCAGACTTCTATGGTCTGTATTCTGATAGTGGATGGACAGATTCAGCTTCAGTTGTTTTAGTCAGAAAAATTAGACAAAGAAAAGCAAGTACAGATCTCTGCAGGTATTTTTTTTTCCTATATCATTTTTTATTTTTGGTGCAAACCCTGTGTTTTTGATTAGGGCTGTACATCACTGAGAGCTTTAAAGATATAAATAAATATATTTTTATTGGATTACATTTATGAATTTCTCAACTGACTTGAAAATTCATACCTCCTTTCACAGAATTGTGTAATTGTGACAATATTGTATTGAGTGTATGTTGTGTGTTTTTACATACAAACACCACATAGCTATATACCAATCAGAAAACTGTTTAGTTCTGCATGTTTAAAAAGTTTTATTGCTATCTATAGACAAGAATAGCTTATCATATTATAAGCACAGTATGTAGTGTGTATCATTCAATATAATTCATATAGAATACCATACAGTAAAAGAATTTCCAAGAACACCTGGATAGGTTGCCTATACATGTTACATTTTATGAACTATAGAGGGAAGCTCTTTTTGGCACGATTCAAAGTCTACAGACAGCATTAGGTACCTATTACTGCTATTATAAAGTCCTATGCAATATCCTATGGAATGCTGCCTGCCCTGTTGTTCCCTAGGAATTCTCAGCATTGGGAATTCACTTTACCATTCTGTAGGAGTACATTCCGTTCCATTCCAGAAATCACCGGGGGCCGGCTGTGGAGGCATTTTCAAGGGGGGCACTGGATCCCACTGTTGACCTTCTGCAGTAAAACAACAGAAACACTTTGAGAGCATTAGCACAGAGGACAAACCAGCTGGCGGAGGCCATGCGGGGTTTCCTATAGTGTCCTAGAACAGAAAGAAACGTTTGCAGTTTCTATGCACCATCTCTAAAGTTCTTTGCTACACCAGTGAAGGGCATGAAAAAGCTGGAGGAGTACTATGTGGATGTTATAGTTCTATAAACAGATAAATTCTTATTCAAAAATCTAGTACTGAGACATTCAGCCCCTGGCTTTAAATATTGAAGATAATTTGTTGCTATTGGTAGATTCCTTAGGCACTACCAGTATTCAAAAGCAATTATGTATCACCAAATCATGAATGCATAAATTGCTCTGTCAGTGTATTTTCAAAATATACAGATATTTGGAATATAATTGAGAAAATGTGTGAAAGGGCATTTTCAATATTTCTAAGTCTGACTATGGACATTTTGCAGAAAGTGTCCAAAAATCCAGTAGCAAACATTGCCATTTTCGAACCTGAAAAAGTCTATCTTTTTTACGAAAATGGCTATTTGTTAGATGTTGTTGTGCTCAGTGTGTCTATCTTTTTGGACAATTTTTGGAAAAAAAAGTCCAAGTGAAAAATGCACAAAATCAAGCCATTGGGATGTAGGAGGAGCCAGCATTCTTATTAGACTGGCTACACAGATACCCCAGCAGAGCTATGGGACACCCTATGGGGCATTGCAGTGAACTTCTCATAACAGGTTCCACATACACATTGTTATCCCCTTATAGTCTATAGTGAGACATCCAAAACCTACTGTACCCAAATGTACACCTGAACGACAGCCCTTATGTCTGCAAGTATCACCTATATGTAAGTACAGTAGGTTTTTGGTGGATGTAGGGTTCACACTTTCCACCACAAGTGTGAGTAGGTTATGAGCCTGGGTCCCCTTCTCTACAGTGCACTGCACTGACCACTAGGCTACTCCAGGGATATGCTTGCTAATCTAATAGGACTGGCCATAACATCTGAAGCGAGGTCACATGATGCTTTGAGAGAGTGAGACATGTCTACTTCGCTTTCCGGGACACCTGCATACCTCATCTATAAATAACCTTTTTTATCACACTTTAATTTTTAATGCTGTTGCAACATTGGACAAATACTTAGAATCGTCGCCGACCAGTATGGTAGGTAAAGGAATAAAACGAAGACTACAGACAAAATGGAGGGGAAGCGGCAGCAGGGAAACCAACCCTTCTCGGCAGAGCAATTGCAGCAATTGACGTTAGCAGTGGAGGCAGCTCTAGAGCCAAAGTTGGGATGACTATCAGATCAACTTTCCTCCTTTGAGACCCTTCTAGCGGACGTGAATAAATGTGCGGGCGAGCTCGAACAAAGAGTTTCGGTGTTGGAAGATGCTTCTACCCTGGCTGCGGAGACCATGGCAAAGCTTACCAACACGGTGCAACCATTGTCCGAGAAGGTGCCGGAAATGGTATTCGAAGCTGACGATTTAATGAATTCTCTGTAAACCTGGAGGATGTAATGGGGCAGTTCTACAAACTGAAGAGTAGCAAATCTCCTGGACCGGATGGCATTCATCCCAGAGTACTGATAGAACTGAAAAATGAGCTTGCAGAGCTATTGTTAGAAATGTGTAATTTATCCTTAAAATCGAGCGTGGTACCGGAAGATTGGAGGGTGGCCAATGTAACGCCGATATTTTAAAAAGGTTCCAGAGGAGTTCCGTGAAATTATAGACCGGTGAGTCTGACGTCAGTGCCGGGCAAAATGATAGAGACTATTAAGAACAAAATTACAGAGCATATTCAAAAGCATGGATTAATGAGACAAAGTCAATATAGATTTAGTGAAGGGAAATCTTGCCTCACCAATCTACTACATTTCTTTGAAGGGGTGAACAAACATGTGGATAAAGGTGAGCCAGTTGATATTGAGGGGCATAATCGAACGAAAACGCCTATCTCCATGGGCGTTTATCTCCAAGAACGGGTCCGTGAAGGGGCGGACTGAACCGTATTTTCGCAAAAAATAGACGTCCATGTTTTATTCGACAATTTGTGAGCTGGGCGTTTTTGTTTTTCAGCGATAATGGAAAATGAAAAGCGCCCAGCTCAAAAACGAATAAATCCAAGGCATTTGTTCGTGGGAGGGGCCAGATTCGTAGTGCACTGGTCCCCCTCACATGCCAGGACACCAACCGGGCACCCTAGGGGGCACTTTTACAAAAACAAAAAAAAAGGTAAAAGAGCTCCCAGGTGCATAGCACCCTTCCCTTGTGTGTTGAGCCCCCCAAATCCCGCTCAAAACCCACTGCCCACAAGTCTACACCATTATTATAGCCCTAAGGGGTGAAGGGGGGCACCTACATGTGGGTACAGTGGGTTTGGGGGGGTTGGACGACTAATAAGCATTAGGCAGCACAACTGTAACAGGTAGGGGGGGATGGGCCTGGGTCCACCTGCCTGAAGTCCCACTGCACCCCCCTAACAACTGCTCCAGGGACCTGCATCTGCTGCAAGGGAGGTGGGTATGACATTTGTAGGTGAAAATAAAAAGTTCTGAAACATCATTTTTTTGTGGTGGGAGGGGGTTAGTGACCACTGGGGGAGTCAGGGAAGGTCATCCCCGATTCCCTCCGATGGTTATCTGGTCATTTAGAGCACTTTTTTTGGACCTGTTCGTGTGAAAAAAGGGTCCAACAAAAGTGTCCTAAATGTTCGCTACAAACGCCTTTATTTTTTCGATTATCGCCCTAATGCGTACATCTCTCCTCGGTCGATAACCACGCCCCAGTTCCACCTTCGCCACACCTCTGACACGCCCCCATCAACTTTGTCCGCATCCGCGACGGAGTGCAGTTGAAAACGTCCAAAATCGGCTTTCGATTATACCGATTTATTCGTTTTTGTGAGATAAACATCTATCTCCCGATTTGGGTCGAAATCTAGGCGTTTTTCTATTTCAATTATAAGGTGGATAGTGTATCTGGATTTTCAGAAGGCATTTGACAAAGTACCTCATGAAAGACTCCAGAGGAAATTGGAGAGTCATGGGATAGGAGGTAGTGTTCTATTGTGGATTAAAAACTGGTTAAAAGATAGAAAACAGAGAATAGGGTTAAATGGTTAGTATTCTCAATGGAGAAGGGTAGTTAGTAAGATTCCCCAGGGGTCTTTGCTGGGACCGCTGCTTTTTAACATATTTATAAATGACCTAGAGATGGGAGCAACTAGTGAGGTAATTAAATTTGTTGATGACACAAAGTTATTCAAAGTCGTTAAATCGCAGGAGGATTGTGAAAAATTACAAGAGGACCGTGGGAGACTGGGCGTCCAAATGGCAGATGACGTTTAATGTGAGCAAGTGCAAAGTGATGCATGTGGGAAAGAGGAACCCGAATTATAGCTACGTCATGCAAGGTTCCATGTTACGAGTCACGGACTAAGAAAGGGATCTAGGTGTCGTCGTTGATGATACGTTGAAATCTTCTGCTAAGTGTGCTGCTGCGGCTAAGAAAGCAAATAGAATGTTAGGTATTATTAGGAAAGGAATGGAAAACAAAAACGAGGATGTTATAATGCCTTTGTATCGCTACATGGTGCAACCGCATCTCGAATACTGTGTTCAATTCTGGCCGCCGCATCTCAAAAAAGATATAGAGAGGCATAATCGAATGGGGCGCCCAAGTTGTCATGAGGGCGTCCTTGCAGGATGGCCCCGTAAAGGGGCGGGGCAATCCGTATTATCGAAACAAGATGGGCATCCATCTTTCGTTTGAATAATACGGTTGGGGATACCCAAATCATGAAATTTAGGTTGACCTTAGTGATGGTCGTCCTTAGGTCGTTTTTGAGATGCCTCGTCCCCTGTTTTCGGCGATAATGGAAACTGAGGACACCCATCTCAAAAATGACCAAATCCAAGTTACTTGGTCGTTGGAGGAGTCAGCATTCGTAGTGCACTGGTCCCCCTCACATGCCAGGACACCAACCGGGCACCCTAGGGGGGACTGCAGTGGACTTCACAAATTGCTCCCAGGTGCATAGCTCCCTTACCTTCGGTGCTCAGCCCCCCAAACCCCCTCCCCACAATTGTAAACCACTACCATAGCCCTAAGGGGTGAAGGGGGCACCTACATGTGGGTACAGTGGGTTTTGGGGGGGGTTTGGAGGGCTCAACATTTACACCACAAGCGTAACAGGTAGGGGGGGATGGGCCTGGGTCCACCTGCCTGAAGTGCACTGCACCCACTAAAAACTGCTCCAGGGACCTGCATACTGCTGTGATGGAGCTGGGTATGACATTTGAGGCTGGCATAGAGGCTGGCAAAAATGTTTTTTGATTTTTTGGGGGGTGGGAGGGGGTTGGTGACAACGGGGAGAGTAAGGGGAGGTCATCCTCGATTCCCTCCAGTGGTCATCTGGTCAGTTCGGGCACCTTTTCGAGGCTTGGTCGTGAAAAAAATGGACCTAATAAAGTTGGCCAAATGCTCATCAGGGACGCCTTTCTTTTTTCCATTATCGGCCGAGGACGCCCATCTCTAAATCACGCCCCAGTCCTGCCTTCGGTACGGAGCCAACACGCCCCCGTGAATTTTGGTCGTTCCTGCGATGCAAAGCAGTTGAGGACGACCAAAATCGGCTTTCCATTATGCCGATTTGGGCAACCCTGAGAGGACGCCCATCCCCCAATTTGTGTCGGAAGATGGGCGTCCTTCTCTTTCAAAAATTCACCTGATAGAGGAATTAGAAAAGGTGCAGAGAAGGGCGACAAAAATGATAAAGGGGATGGGACGACTTCCCTATGAGGAAAGGCTAAAGCGGCTAGGGCTCTTCAGCTTGGAGAAAAGGCAGCTGAGGGGAGATATGATACAGGTATATAAAATAATGAGTGGAGTTGAACGGGTAGATGTGAAGCGTCTGTTTACGCTTTCCAAAAATACTAGGACTAGGGGGCATGCGATGAAGCTACAATATAGTAAATTTAAAACGAATCGGAAAAAACTTTTCTTCACTCAACGTGTAATTAAACTCTGGAATTCGTTGCTAGAGAGTGTGGTAAAGGTAGGTTAGCTTAGCGGAGTTCAAAAAAAGGTTTGGACTGCTTCCTAAAGGAAAAGTTCATAGACTGTTATTAAATGGACTTGGGGAAAATCCACTATTTCTGGGATAAGCAGTATAAAATGTTTTGTACTTTTTGGGGATGTTGCCAGGTATATTGTGACCTCGATTGGCCACTGTTGGAAACAGGATGCTGGACTTGATGGACCTTTGGTCTTTCCCAGTATGGCAATACTTATGTACTTATGTATAAGGTGGACGATTTAGAAAACTGCTCTCGGCAGTCTAACTTGAGAATCTTTGGTATGCCAGAAACCGTAGGAGATGCAGTTTTGTTGACGGTAGTGAAGAAATGGTTGAACAAAGAGTTTGCCTTGTCGGATAATGCGCGGCCTTTGTGCCCAGAAAGAGCACACCGCGTAGGCTGGAAACAAGATGGCCGACAAACACAGAGAGCACTGCTTATTAAACTGCACAATTATATCCATAAGGTTGAAATACTATGAGGATATAGAATGAAACTAGACTCTATACAATTTGATGAAAATAATATATTCGAATCTTTCAGGATTACTCGTCCTCCTTGCAAGAATGGAAGAGGCAGTTCACACTTTTGTGCCGTCAACTCCATGAAAACAACATCAGATTTGTATTACTGTATCCGGCCACAATGAAAATTTCACAACATGGCCAATGGCAAACTTTTGATAACGCTGACGCAGCAAGGAACCGCGTGGCCAAAATATTACAAGAACTTTCCATTTTTCTCTTTACATCTATTTTTCTCCCATTTACTCTATCTGTTGCTTAACACCTCAGTCACTACTCATGGCCCCTATACACATTCTTTTCCTTGCCCTGTCCCTTCCTAATCTTTCCCCCTCCCCCTACCGCTGTCTACCGCAGGAACTCACTGCCCATCCATGTCCTCTTCCATCTTGCTCACTACTACAATACCCTACACACCCCCCGTCCCTCCCCACCTCACCATCTCTCCTATCCCCCTCCTCCTTCCTAGCTCTCAATCTTCATCACTTCCTTCCTGCCATTAACCCATCCTCATTCCTCCTAAGCGCATCCCGTCTTCGTCGCCCTACTTCCCCCACCCTCCTCCGCACTCTCTTGCTCCTTCTCCTGCTATCCGCCGGAGACATCAATCCCAATCCAGGTCCCCCACACCTGTCCTCGTCCTATCCATGCAAACGATTCTGGGATGTCTCCAATCTCATCTCTATTCCCCTCCTCCCCCCCCCTTCCCTCCCCTTCTCGTGTGCCCTGTGGAATGCCCGCTCGGTCTGCAACAAACTTCCTTTCACCCATGATCTCTTCCTCTCCCGTTCCCTTCAACTGCTCGCCCTAACTGAAACCTGGCTCACCCCCGATGACTCAACCTCCATAGCACAGGGCCGCGACTGAGGCAATCTTTTCTCCCACACTCCCCGCCCAGTTGGCCGCGGAGGAGGAGTCGGGTTTCTACTTTCGCCCTCCTGTAGTTTTCAACCCCTCCTCCTACCGCACTCACTGCTTCTCATCCTTTGAAGTTCACTCCATCTGTCTATTCTACCCGCTGCCTCTCAGAGTTGCAGTCATTTACCCCCCCCCCCCCTCCCCGATAAGTCCCCCTCTTCCTTCCTTACTGACTTTGATGCCTGGCTCTCTGTTTTTCTTGAACCCTCATCTCCTTCCCTCATTCTTGGAGACTTTAGCATACATGCTGACGACCCATCCGACTCTTACGCTTCTCAGTTCCTCACTCTGACATCCTCCTTCAACCTCCAGCTGAGCTCCACCACCCCTACTCACCAAACTGGCCATTGTCTTGACCTCGTCCTCTCCTCTAACTGCTCACCCTCCAATTTCTGCGCCTCTGCTCTTCCTCTCTCAGATCATCACCTTCACACTTTATCACCCTCCCCCTCAGTCCCGCTCAACACTAACCACTACTTTCAGGAATCTCCAGGCTGTCGACCCTCCCACCTTATCCTCTAGTATCTCTAATCTCCTCCCGTCCATCATGTCCTCAGAGTCTGTCGACAAGGCTGTCTCTACTTACAATGCCACTCTCTCCTCTGCTTTGGACACCCTTGCACCAACCATCTCCCGTCCCACAAGGTGTAGTAATCCCCAGCCCTGGCTGACCCCTTACCTTCACTCCTGCGCCCTATGGAGTGAACTGATGTTATAGAGAAAAGTGACAGGTCTTGGCTGTCTGCTGGAGGGAGAGGAGAAGTGGGTTTGGGTGGAAAGACAATGAGCTCGGTCTTGGCCATGTTCAGTTTCAGGTGGCGGTTGGACATCCAGGCAGCAATATCGGATAAGCAGGCTGATACTTTGGCCTGGGTTTCCGCAGTGATCCATGAGAATGAAGGTACAGTGGGAGAGATAAGAGAACCAGGAGAGGACACAGCCCTGGAACCCAAATGAGGATAGTGCAGCAAGAAGTAAATGATAATTGACAGTGTCAAAAGTGGCGGATAGGTTTATCTCTCCACACCAGACATCACTGCGGAAACTCAGGCCAAAGTATCGGCCTGCTTATCCGACATTGCTGCCTGAATGTCCAACCGCCACCTGAAACTGAACATGGCCGAGACTGAGCTCATTGTCTTTCCACCCAAACCCACTTCTCCTCTCCCTCCACTCTCTATTTCAGTCAACAACACCCTCATCCTCTCCGTCTCATCTGCCCGCAACCTCGGAGTCATCTTCAACTCCTCCCTCTCCTTCTCTGCCCATATCCAGCAGACAGCCAAGACCTGTCGCTTCTTTCTCTATAACATCAGCAAAATTCGCCCTTTCCTCTCCGAGCACACCACCCGAACTCTCATCCTCTCTCTCATCACCTCTCGCCTTGACTACTGCAACCTACTCCTCACTGGCCTCCCACTTAACCATCTATCCCCCCTTCAATCCGTTCAGAACTCTGCTGCGCGTCTTATCTTCTGCCTAGACCGATATGCTCATATCACCCCTCTCCTCAAGTCACTTCACTGGCTGCCGATCAGATACCGCATACAGTTCAAGCTTCTCCTACTAACCTACAAATGCACTCAATCTGCAGCCCCTCATTACCTCTCTACCCTCATCTCCCCTTACACTCCTACCCGTAACCTCCGTTCACAGGACAAATCCCTCCTCTCAGTACCCTTCTCCACCACCGCCAACTCCAGGCTCCGCCCTTTCTGCCTCGCCTCACCCTATGCTTGGAATAAACTCCCTGAGCCCATATGCCAAGTCCCCTCCCTGTCCATCTTCAAATCCTTGCTCAAAGCCCACCTCTTCAATGTCGCTTTCGGCACCTAACTATTGTACCTCTATCCAGGAAATCTAGACTGCCCCCAATTTGATTGACTGCACTTTTTTGTCCTTTAGATTGTAAGCTCCTTTGAGCAGGGACTGTCCTTCTTTGTTAAATGTTAAATAGTAGTAGCAGTGCAATTTTTCTAGCAAAAAAGGTGCCGGTACTCAAATGCCAGGCCACCCTTCAGGGGTGGGGTGATCACTGAGGGACTCACCCCACAATAGCCAGGCCCCCTGCAACCAGTCACAGAATCTATGACAAGGCAGAATTGGTGTATTGAGCCTGAGCTCTTTCATTAAAACATGTGGTCCATGGGTCAATTTTAGCAGACCCTGAGTACCCCCTCAAAAAAAGCCCTGAGTAGTAGTAGTAGTAACTTTCCAATAATTCACCGACTGGATAAATCAGAGCACTTGCCCTCTATTGTGAGGGGAGCACCACATGTAACAGTTGAAATGTTAGAGTTGCTGTACTCTAGAACATAAGTGTCACTATAATGGTTATATAACATACTGTATAATGTAAAGTATGATCACAATCTGGCTGGCTTCAGTAAAATATAGGTCAAGCAGGCCTATGGCTGATAGCAAAGCCTGAAAAAGAAAAATCATACCACCTCTGACTCAGTCAGAGCCACTGACTGAAAAACAGATTGCAGGCTATTGCCGAAATCAGGGTAGCGTGACAAGCTAAGCCTTACTGAAACTTGGCAAAAGTACAAAATGATGTGCACACAGCCTGACTGCCCATTTGGACAGATGAGAACAGAGCAAAAAGAGAAATATGTGGCTTTGGTATCTTGCCAGATAAGATGAATAATTAGCAGGTGCAGAGGAAAATCAAAAGTTGAGAAAAATTGAGAAAGAATTTGACATACTTTGATAGTCAGATGTGTCAGATGACCAAAAGTATCGGATCATTGTGGTCAGGAGAGCTGATTGCTACATAAATTGCAATAAGTGACTAATTATTAATGAAGAAGATAGGAGGAAAACATATGTTGGGTATTTGATCAATGGCTTAGAGATTACAGTATAGATGAGATTGAATCACATGCTGTAAACTCTCGATATGAGAAATGATTAATGCTTTCTGAACCCGAAATACTTGATTGTGGTGAGTACGAATAAAATCAGCTATTTACCTTGTTTCTCATATCTTGTTATCCTTTGTTTATTATCTTCTAGAATTATTTAGAGTACAGTGCACAGCTCTTGTGACTGTAGGCATTTAGATAAACGAGGTACCTGTTCCATAGCGCAGCCTGAGATGCCATCTATTCTCCCCTAGCATTGGCTAACTTCGCTGCACTGGGAGGAATAGATACAACCCCAAAACAAAATCAATATTCAAATTGGTTAACCCCGACGTAGAGGGGATGATATGGAGGGGCATAATCGAACGTTGCCGGCCAAATAGATCGCCGGCGATCTATGTTGGCGGTGGCGCTACAGCTGGCCGGAACTGTATTATCGAAAAAGATGGCCGGCCATCTTTTTTTTTCGATAATACAGTTTAGCCCGGCCAAATGCCTTGGAGTTCGCCGGGTTTGAGATGGCCGGGTTTGTTTTTCAGCGATAATGGGAAAAAATGCCGGCCATCTCCAACTCGGTGAAATCCAAGGCATTTGGTCGTGGGGTGAGCCAGCATTTGTAGCACACTAGTCCCCCTGACATGCCAGGACACCAGCTGGGCACCCTAGGGGTCAGTGCGGTGGACTTCAGAAAAACCTCCCACATGCATAGCTCCCTTACTTTGGGTACTAAGCCCCCCCAACCCTCCCCCCCCCAAACCCCACTACCCACAAATGTACAACACTACTATAGCTCTTAGGGGTGAAGGGGGCAACTACATGTGGGTACAGTGGGTTTTGGAGGGCTTCCATTACCAGCACAAGTGTTACAGGTAGGGGGGTAGGGGGGATGGGCCTGGGTCCGCCTGCCTTAAGTGCACTGCGGAACCGACTAAAAGTGCTCCAGGGACCTGCATACACGCAGGCCTTTAGGACTTGTTGCTGCTGTATAACCTTGGCACATCAGGTGACACCTGAAGACTAATCTCTTTGAAAAAGTCCTTTATTTGAATAAGCATGTTTACTCACAGTTAACTGCAGATCAGAGGTTGTGCCCCACTGGCAAAGAGTCTCCTTAGTACTGAGATTAGCAGTAGGTCAGAGCTGGCAGAATGGTGTACAATGCCCTCTTTCAGCCACATTCAAGGTAATAACGTTCTCTAACGTGGGTAACGTATGAAAGGGATCTAAAACTGGCTTATAAAAATGGCCACTACCTCATGGACTACTGGAAACAAAACAGGGCACACTCTGACCCAGTTAGGAGGGGGGAAAAGCACCATGGGAGTAGAGCCCAGTACCCTACACCCACCACAATGCATTGCTAATGTGACTCTGCAGGGCACCTAACAGAAAAGGTGTCACACTCACCCGAGAGCCACATAGCAACCAGGGAAAGGCTGTCGGAGGATACAACACATTCTGCTGTCATGGAGGTGGGTACGGCATTTGAGGCTGGCATACAGGCTGGCAAAAAAGGTTTTTAGTTTTATTTTTTTTACTATGGGAGGGGGTTGGCGACCACTGGGGGAGTATGGGGAGGTCATCCCCCATTCCCTCCAGTGGTCATCTGGTCATTTGGTGCACCTTTTTGAGGCTAGGTCGTGAAAATAAAAGGACCAAGTAAACCTGGCGATATACTGCTTATCACCGGGTTTTTTTTTCCATTATCGCCGAAAGCCGGCTGTCTGGTAGCCACGGCCATGCCCGCCCATGTCCCGCCTTCGCTTCGCCGCCGACACGCCCCTTTGAACTTTGGCCGGCGACGCGACGGAAAAGCGGCGATGTTGCCAAAAAAGTGGCTTTCGATTATACCGATTTGGCTGCTTTTCCGAGATCGCCGGCCATCTCCCGATTTATGTCAGAAAATGGCCGGCAATCACTTTCGAAAATGAGCTGGATAGTTTTTCTTTTTACCTTGCCTTTGGGACTACCCAGCTTTCAGCTAACCCTTGCCTCTAACTATATTTACTCACCTTAAAAACTTGGCAGTTCCTGTAGTTTTAAAAGCTCATTCAAAGATCATTTTTATTCCTTTTCCCTTTTTATCTCTCTGCTTTTAACTTGGCAGTTTACCACTTTTCAGTTAGTTTTTTGGCTGCAATTACGTAACCAGAAATCCTTTCTTACTTTCACTTCGGTTTTCCTGTAAAATAAAATTCCCTCCACTAACGGAGCTCTCAAGATCTTATTTTGAGGTCTTTATTGCTCCTTCTCCTTTTCTATTTGGCCCTGAGGACATCTCGTTTTAAGAGATTTTCCTCGCCCCTAAATTGTCCATTGTTTTTTTTATTTATATATTTAGATTTGGGTCTTATTCGTTATTCTCCTAACCTTCTTGTAAAATCCTGAGAAGGAAGTTGGCCTGGGACGCGGGGTACGATCGACTCAGGTTTAGAACCGGAAGTATAACGGTACCCGTTTTTCAGTTTATTTTATTATTGTTTATTGTCCACGGTGGGCTGGAGTATAAGCCCCCTGCAAGCTCCGTGGACAAGACGCTCTTCTATTCAGACTGTATTGCAGGAAGCATGAATATTTGAGGGTACCTAATTTTGTGGGTGGCCTAGGAACAGAGTAAACACTTATGAGGTTGAGTGCCGATATTCAGCAATTAGCCACCTAAGCTAACTAGACAAATAGGTAACTTGCGGGCTGGCTGGGCTGCCTGGCTGGGTTCACATCAGGCTCTGCAACTTAGATTAAATTACTACATTTTCTGCTTATTTACAACCCAAACTTTTACTGACTTCTGCTCAGTCTGTGTTGAGGCACTAGTCCTCAATTTTACTCGGAACTTCTTCCATTTATTTTTGGCTGGAAAAAGGAATTTTTATCTCCCCTAAATAACTCTCCTCATGCTCTGAGATTGGAACTGGATCCTTATTTACATCTATCCCCCAGCTACATGGATCAGAATCTCTTTTAATCCAACTTGAAGAGGAGAAACCAATCTGGCTACTCATGGTATACAGAGCACCTCACAACAACACATTATCTGTGCAAGAACTCCTAGACCTGATTACTCAAGTGACCCTGAATTGCCTTAGGCTGGTGATCATGGGAGACTTCAATCTACACATCAAAACCCCAGATACCACCACAGCTGCCTTTCTGGACAGGATGACAGCACTAGGATTTACACAGGTGATCAATTCTCCAACCCACGAAAAGGGTCACATACTAGACCTGGTATTCTACAAAGGAGTGGATATCCCAGAATTCTGGGATACCAGTATTGAAATAACACCCCTATCATGGTCAGACCATTTTCTAATTAAATTCTCCCTAAGTGACCACCTAAAACAAATGGCACCTCTCAGAGTTTGGAAGGAGATCAGATACAAAAATTTCCTAGAGGCCTTGGACTATCCACATGTGGATGAAAAGTGTCAGAACAAGTTGACATCTGGAATACACACTTAGCCAAGACCTTAGAGAAAACAGCACCACTAAAAAAGATCTTATGCCCCACTCAGACGCTCACCTTGGTTTTCTCCAGAACTTCGGATTCTTAAAAGCGAAGGATGAAAACTGGAAAGGAGATGGCGCAAATCTCACCTGGATGAAGACAGGCTAAACTGCAGGAAGCACATGGCAAAACTGCAGGAAGCACATGGCAAAGTATCGCCAAGCCTTAACAGCAACCAAGAAAACAGTATTTCTCTCAATGCATTGCACAGTCTGCCAATTCAACCAAGCAGCTGTTCAGCGCTGCGTATGCCTTGTAGCGCTATAGAAATGCTAAATAGTAGTAGTAGTATAGTAAACAGCCTACTGCAACCCCCACAAAAAAACCAGCCTCCCCAGTCTAAACTGAACTGCAATTATTTTGCTGCATACTTTGCCAACAAAATTAAAAGTCTCCACCAGGATTTACAGGCAATCCCACCCAGTGCCCAACCAGTCAACCAGAGGTGCATAAACTTGCCCCCTCCTAACAGAGACAGATGGAACACTGCTCCCTCAATCCCTGCCCATCAAAGATAATGCAGCAAGCAAGTATGGGCTTTCTAGAAGGCACCACAAAACTTGTGAACACCTCTCTTTCTAATGGGTAACTACCAACAGCATTAAAAAGGGCAGTAACGTAGAGGGGCAAAATCAAACGGCGCTGGCGAAATCGATGGCCGGCCATCTTTGGGGCCGGCGCTGTAAGCCGGCGGAGACAAGTGTATTTTCAAAATACGCTTGGCGCCGGCCAAATCGCTCGCTGGGTTTGGAACAGGATCGCCGCAGATCGCCGGGTTTAGATGATGGCTGGCTCCGATTTTCAGCCATAATGGAAACCGGACCGGGCCATCTCAAACCCGGCGAAATGCAAGGCATTTGGCCGTGGAAGGAGCCAGCATTTGTAGTGCACTGGCCCCCCTGACATGCCAGGACACCAACCGGGCACCCTAGGGAGCACTTAAAAAAAACCTTTAAAAAAAACCCCAAAATTAGCTTCCAGGTGCATAGCTCCCTTCCCTTGTGTGCTGAGCCCCCCAAATCCCCCCCCCCCCAAAACCCACTGCCCACAAGTCTACACCATTACCATAGCCCTAAGGGGTGAAGGGGGGCACCTACATGTGAGTACAGTGGGTTTTGGGGTTTTTTGGAGGGCTCAACATTAACCACCACAAGTGTAACAGGTGGGGGGGGGGGGGGATGGGCCTGGGTCCACCTGCCTGAAGTGCAGTGCACCCACTACAAACTGCTCCAGGGACCTGCATACTGCTGTCAGGGAGCTGGATATGACATTTGAAGCTGGCATACAGGCTGGCAAAAAATGTTTTAATTGTTTTTTTTTTGTGTGGGAGGGGGTTGGTGACCACTGGCGGAGTAAGGGGAAGGGATCCCTGCTTCCCTCCGGTGGTCGTCTGGTCAGTTGGGGCTCTTTTTTGGGACTTGGTCCTAAAAATACACGGACCAAGTCCAGCCGGCGAAATGCTCGTTCGAGCCGGCCTTTTTTTTTCATAATAAGGTGAAGCCGGCCTTCTCGTAACCACGCCCCGCCCTGCCCCCCTTCCCGCCTTCGCTACCCTACCAACACGCCCCCTTGAAGGTTGGCCGGCGCCACAACGAAAAAGCAATTGGGGCCGGCCAAAATCGGCTTTCGATAATACCGATTTGGCCGGGATTGAGAGAACGCCAGCGATCTCCCGATTTGTGTTGGAAGATCGCCAGCGATCCCTTTCGAAAATTAGCCTGATAGTAACATAGTAGATGACAGCAGAGAAAGACCTGTACGATCCATCCAGTCTGCCCAACAAGATAAACTCATATGTGCTACTTTATGTATATACCTGACCTTGATTTGTATCTGCCATTTTCAGGGCACAGACCGTAGAAGTCTGCCCAGCACTAGCCCTGCCTCCCAACCACTAGCCCCACCTCCCACCACCGGCTCTGCCACCCAATCTCCGCTAAGCTTCTGAGGATCCATTCCTTCTGAACAGGATTCCTTTATGTTTATCCCACGCATTTTTGAATTCTGTTACCGTTTTCATCTCCACCACCTCCCGCGGGAGGGCATTCCAAGTTAGTTGCTGTTGAGAATTGGAAGGAGGAGGAAGTGCTGCCAGAGGCTCTGCAGGCTTCCAGGGGGAAGGAAGTGAGGCCTAGCTCCTTCCCCAGAAATGAGGAAGGTCCCTGGGGAGCAGTCCTCAAGCAAGGCCCAGGCTATGGGGCCTCCTGGGGCCCAGGACCAGAAGGACTGGAAGAACGGTTCCCTCTCTGTTAAAGCCACAGAGAGGAGGGAGAGGAGCCCAGTAGACCGGAGAGAGCAGCAGCCTGAGGGCGGAAGCCAGTCCGGTACCCCCCTCACAGGCCTGCGACATCCAGAAGGTGAGAGGGGGGGAGAGCTGGTGAAGGCCCAAGAAGGGAGTTTGCCGGGCAGAGAGAAGGTGGAGGAGATGGATACCTGTAAGGAGAGTCAGCCAGAATCTGAGGAAACAGGCAGTGAGGACAGCGAATCCTCAGAAGAGGAAGATTTTTGGGAGAAAAGCCAGGACCCAGAGGACCCGGCTAGTGGTTTGATCAAGGTGGTTAGGAGAATCAAGGCCGTGGAAAAAGAGGTGGTAGAACTGGGTAAACGTATCAAGATGGCTAAAACCATGAAATGGCTCCAGCAACACACAGGAAACTGTATGAAAAGGAAGAAGCACGTCTGTTAAAAATGCTTGGAAAGAAAGAACAGCTGCTTGGGGTTTAAAAAAAAGGCCCTGGGAACCCTTTGGGCGAGATTTATGTGAACAAGGAAAGAATGGCTTCTGGTTCTCTCGCTGGAGGCCAGGGAAGTAAACGATCAGACCCCACAGCAGTACAGAGAGGGAAGAAGACAGAGGGTTCAGTTCCTGGGCCCCTGCATTCTCCGGTACTGAGAGAACCGACCGGGAGCGGCACACAAGCCACATTAAAATATATGCAGTACCTGGCAAGCCAGCCCGGTCCTCTTCCAGAGAAAGTGGAGCTCAGGGACGTCAGGGCTAGTCTGGACCAGACTTCTCAGACAAAGAGACCTGTGGAGGTAAACACAGAAGCGAGAGAGTTTCAGAGACAGTCATTCCAGTTACTAGAAACAGGGTCAGGAGCTACAGGGGAGAGCCTGTTGTCTAATGCAGTTTTGGTTGAGACGCTGCAGAAGAAAGAGGGTGGTGTACCTGAAATGGAGCAGTGGGCTGCAAGCAAGGCCAAGCGGTTGCAGCCACAGGTGGTACTCTTCCCGCTGGAGGCATCGGTTTCGGGTAGTTGGCAACCTCCGAGCGCAGTGCCATTAACAGCGCAGCAGGTCCGCCCACGAGGATCGAAGGGGCAGGACGCCTTACCCTATCGAGAGATGGCTGATTCGCAGTGTGAAGAGGGCAGTTTGCAGCCGCAAGGGACATCGCAGACAGCTGGTGGAACATCGGAGGCGAGCAGGAAGGCTGTAGCACTAAGGGGGACAGAGGCTAATTTTCAGCAAAGAGCGGAGAGGCGGTACGAGGAGCTTCCGGGTTTGAGGAAACTCCACCCACTCAGAGCAGACGAGAGTGCGGGTTTGCCCAATCGGGGCGCAGGAGGAGGGAGTTTGCATGGGTTCGGCAGCGGGACTGGAGCAGAGCCATTGGAGAGAGAGGATTCGAGGCACCCAGTAGGCTGTGAGCCGGAAGGGGCAAACAGGGACTTTCCTGCAGCGCCAGCCCGCAGCAAGTAATGGCCACAAGGACTGCCAGTAATGCGGTACCAGGCTCGGTTCAGACGGAGGGAGGGTGGGCTAAAGGGGGTTTGTTGCGGGACTGGGGCAGCTGAGGGTTTGCAGTGGGAAGGTTCTTTCGGTGTAGATTTGTCTGCTGCAGGGGATTCAGGTGTATGGGCAGCAGGGGATGGAGGTATGTTGGTTGCTGGGGGTGAAGGGGAGCGGGGTATGCAGATTGAAGGAGAGGGGAAGCGGGCGCCTGAGGGAGGAAATAGGGGGGAGGTAGGAACAGTGGGCCAGCAGCATCAGGGAGGGGGGGTATGGTTCCTGAGGGGCAGGGGGGCCCAAGAGTAAAAGGAAGGGGGGGAGGGCAGCGGGAGGGGGGGGGGAGATGAAATCATAACGGGTATGGGGGGCAGGAGGTAGGGGGAGAAGGGAAGACAGTGAGGCTGAGGGGCAGCAAGGGAGGGGGGCGGAGTTGGAGGGAAGGGCTGGCACAAGCTCAGGGGGAGGGGGGCGATGGGGGCAGGGGTCTGTGTCCTTTGCTGCAGTGGTCCAGGGAGGGGGAAGGAGGGAGGGGGCAGGACCTGCTGGGTATGAGGGGACAGGCAGGGGTTTGGGGGAAATGAGGAAAGGGGGTGGGCAGTTACCAAAAAGACGCAATGTGATGCGGCTCAAATGGATAGGGGACGGGGCAATGCCGTCCCGCGAAAAGGTCTTGAAACAGGTGATGGGGATGGGGTTCATACCTGAGGACTTTTACGCTTGTATACACCCCGTCAACATCCCCGAAGCTTTATGACCCAGAAGGGGATGGAAATATTTTGGGAATGGTATGAGGGAGTAAGGGGGGAAGGGGGAGTGGCGGGACTTCAGGGTGATTCCGATCAGCAAGCCGGACCTGGTGCAGGTTACCCTACTTGTGCGGAATGAGTCCATCTCAGGGGCAGATCTGGCTTACTGGCTACAGTGGTAAGCGGAGCTGAAGTCACCGCTTACGAAGCTACCAGATCCAAGTAGGGTTTGGGCAGGAGGTTGGGGAGACCAGGTAAAATTAAAACAGGACGGCTATGTCGTTCAGCACATCCCCTCAGCAGCTTTCATCGGCCGTGACAGGATACTGTGTTTTTACAAAGGACAGCCACGGCAGTGCTTTAGGTGTGGTTCATTTCGACATTTTAGTATGTCCTGCCCTGTGGTAAAGTGTGGAAGATGTGGGGACACCCAGCACTCCACGGAGGATTGTACCTCGATTCAGTGCAATCTCTGTGGAGGGCTGGGGCATGCATTCCGGGATTGCCCTCGGGCGTCCCATAATGAGTGGGACATGTGGAGGACGGGGTATGGCGGGGTGGTAGGGGAAGAGGAGGGGGGTAGGGCAGGGGGTGCTGGGCAGGGAGGAGCTGGTAGGAGAAGGGGAGGGGAGGCAGGAAGGAGGGTCGGGGGAGGAGCAGGAGGAGGATTGGGTGCGAGTTCCACAGAGGAAGGGGAAGGCTAGGAAGGGGGGGACACGGGCGGTAGGCGGGAAGGTGCCACAGCAGGGGGCGAGGGGGGGGAATAGATATCAGGTGTTGGGAGAGGAGGATAGGGGGGCTGAGGGTGAGGAGGGAGGAGGGGAGGGAGGTGGAGTTGATGGAGGAGGGAGCAGAGGCAGGGGGGACAGCAGAAGGCAAAAGGAAATATGAAGAGGTTCAGGTGGAAGGTACAGGGAGTCGGAAGAAGGGAGGGGAGGTTCAGGGCAGTAGGGAAGAGGGAGGGGGGAGAGAGGAGGCAGGGGAGGGGGAGAGAGGAGGCAGGGGAGGGGAGGGTGGAAGAGACGGGAGGGGGAAGGGGAGTAAGAGGAAGGCCAAGGGGGTTATGCAGGGGGTATGGGCCCGTGCATAAGTGGGGGGACAGAGTGGAATGAGAGGAGGTCTTGGAGGACAGGGAGGATCTAGAGGAGGAGTTACATTGTTAGATTGTAAGCTCTTTGAGCAGGGACTGTCTTTCTTCTATGTTTGTGCAGCGCTGTGTACGCCTTGCAGCGCTATAGAAATGCTAAATAGTAGTAGTAGTAGTAGTCGGAGTTAGGGGTGAGGTTGGGGAAGGGGGAAAGGGAGGGTGAGGGATAAGGTGAGTGGGATTGGATAGCACAAAAGAAGAAGGAAGAAAGGGGGAGGGGGAGTGTACAGGTTGGGACTGGCGGGGGGGGGGGAAGGGGATCGGGCGGGGGAGGACGATGGCCGCACAGAAGAGGACCTGTCTCAGGGTGCGAAGGGGGAGCATCAGGAGGTTAGGGTACAGAGCACAGGAGGTGTTGAGCAGCTCGGTTACTCTCAATGAGAATGGCGGGACTTGTATTAACATTTGCTACCCTTAATATGGCCAGTATCTCCTCCCCAAAGGTGCAATGCTTGGCCTACGACAGGATTGCGCAGGTTCGGGCGGATTGTTTCCTGATACAGGAAACCCAGCTGACGTCTCTGGAAAAGATCAGGCAGGCGAGACGGGCCTGGAGGTGGGGACCCTCGGTGTGGGGGTTGGCGGGGGACAGGTTTGGGGGAGTGGGGATTTTATTTAAGACGCACCGGGTGAATATCCAGAGGGTGGTGGAGTTGGGGGTGGGGAGATGCCTAGTGGTAGATGTGATTTGGGAGGGAAGAGTGTTAAGGGTGGTCAACGTGTACGGGCCCCAGAGTAAGAGGGAAAGGGTACTCCTTTTTGGGAAAATTCGGCCCTACCTGTACACCTCACGCCAGGTAGTCTGGGGTGGGGACTTCAACACTATATTGAGGAAAATGGATAGTGGGGGACGGTCAATGCAGGTGAGCTATGATGGGGTGAGACTGGCAAGGATTATGCAGGAGGCGGGATTGGTTGACGCACATGTGGAGTTTTGTGAGGGACAGGAAGGGTTCACATTCTTCAGAGGACAGTGCAAGAGCAGAATAGATCGATTCTTGGTGAAGAAAGGGATTGGTCTGGGGGGGTCCAAAGATTGTGGATGTGGACTTTTCGGACCACCATATGGTTCTCCTTCAGGTGGGGGGGGGGGCAGGAGCACCGAGGCCAGGGAGAGGGTTATGGAGGCTGAACTTAAAGTGGTTAACAGGCAGGTGCAGGAGGAATTTCTTGGGTTTTTGGACGACCAGGTTACAGTGCAAGGAGCATTTTCATCGATTGGAGGGTGGTGGGATACGGTGGAAAGACGCATACGGGGGGGGGGGGGGGGGGGGTGGTTGAGGCAGGCAAGAAGGGAGGGTAGGGAAAGGACGAAGCTGGTCTGGCGGTAAACAGAAGAGGGACAGATTAATTTCTCAGGGGGGGAGTGAGGTGGAAATAAGGGAACTCCAAGAGCTCCTGGAAAAGGTGCAGTACAATCGTTACACCTCGTTGGTGTATGAACGAGATTTCGGGAAGATGTTTAGCCCAGATCCCTTCGCCTGCTGTAGGGATAGGAGGGACCATAGGGTGGTTGAGGGAGTGTGGGACACACGAGGGATCCTTCAGGATTCCAAGGAGGGGATTTTAGGTGTAGTAGGGGATTACTTTAAAGCATTCCTCTCAGCCCAGCAGATAGATAAAGAGCAGATGGAGAGCTATGTGGAAGGGACCCCAGGGATAGGGGATTGGGATCCCAGCTCCAGGGCCTTTTGCAACCATGTGCAGGAGGTGGAAGAAGCCATTGGGGCACTCCACAAGAAGACCTCGCCGGGGCCGGACGGGCTGCCGACCGAGTTTTATCAGGCCTTTAAGGCGCAACTGGGGCCGATCTTGTCGAAGGTATGGGAGGCAGCCCGTTCGGAGGGTTCCCTCCCCAGGTCCCTGACAGAAGCAGCTCTGATTTTGCTGAGCAAACGGAAGGACCCGTCGCTGCTGGCCAATTGGCGGCCGATAGCGCTGCTCAACACAGATCGGAAGATTTTCGCAAGAATGCTTTTTCAAAAGATGAGGCAGGTGTCTGCGGGTTTGTTAGCGGCCTCGCAAGCATACGGGGTTAAGGGCAGAGGGGTCCTGGAAGCAGCAGCATGGGTACGGGAGGGAGTTGAACACAGTAGGGAGGGTGTGAGTGGTCGGTTGGTGGTGACGCTTGACCAGGATAAAGCGTTCGACAGAGTGCAATGGGATGTCCTGTGGAGAATTCTAGAACACTATCCTGCTTATAATCGAACGAGAAAACGCCCAAGTTCCGACCTAAATCGGGAGATGGACGTTTATATCACAAAAAACGAATAACACAGTATAATCAAAAGCCGAACTTGGACGTTTTCAACTGCACTTCATCGCGGAAGCGTACAAAGTTGACGGGGATGTGTCGGAGGCGTGGTGAAGGCGGGACCGGGGCATGGTTATCACCCGAACAGAGATGGGCGCCTTTCGCCGATAATGGAAAAAAAGTATGCGTTTGTAGCTAGAATTTAGGGCACTTTTCCTGGACCCTGTTTTTCACGAATAAGGCCCCCAAAAAGTGCCCTAAATGACCAGATTACCACCAGAGGGAATCGGGGATAACCTCCCCTGACTCCCCCAGTGGTCACTAACCCCCTCCCACCACAAAAAATGTTTCACCAACTTTTTATTTTTACCCTCAAATGTCATACCCACCTCCCTGGCAGCAGTATGCAGGTCCCTGGAGCAGTGTTAGGGGGTGCAGTGGACTTCAGGCAGGTGGACCCAGGCCCCTCCCCCCCTACCTGTTACAATTGTGCTGTTTAATGCTTAGTCGTCCAACCCCCCCCCAAACCCACTGTACCCACATGTAGGTGCCCCCCTTCACCCCTTAGGGCTATAGTAATGGTGTAGACTTGTGGGCAGTGGGTTTTGAGGGGGATTTGGGGGGGCTCAACACACAAGGGAAGGGTGCTATGCACCTGGGAGCTCTTTTACCTTTCTTTTTGTTTTTGTAAAAGTGCCCCCTAGGGTGCCCGGTTGGTGTCCTGGCATGTGAGGGGGACCAGTGCACTACGAATCCTGGCCCCTCCCACGAACAAATGCCTTGGATTTATTCGTTTTTGAGCTGGGCGCTTTCATTTTCCATTATCGCTGAAAAGCAAAAACGCCCAGCTCACAAATTGTCGAATAAAACATGAACGTCTATTTTTTTTCGAAAATACGGTTCGGTCCGCCCCTTCACGGACCCGTTCTCGGAGATAAACGCCCATGGAGATAGACGTTTTCGTTCGATTATGCCCCTCCACGGGTTCCCGAAGGGGTGGGTAGAGCAGCTGCAGATGCTGTATAGGCAGGCTGGGTGTTTCCCCTTGGTAAATGGGTGGAGGGGGAAGGGGTTTACGGTGGGGGCAGGGGTGCGGCAGGGGTGTCTGCTTAGTCCGCTGTTGTATGCATATGCCATTGACCCTTTTATAAGGCGGGTGGAGAAGTGAGGGGCGCAGGGACTGCAAGGCATGGAGGTGGGGGAAGGTAGTCAGCTGAGGGTCGTGGCATATGCAGATGACATCACGGTGTGGGTAGCGGACCAGAGGGAGGGAGGAAGACTGCAGGAGTTGATCCAGGACTACTCGCAGGTCACAGCGTCGAGGGTCAATTTTCAAAAATCGAATAGCCTGTGGGTTGGGGAAGATCTGGAGCACCAATTTGAGTTGGGTGGTCGGTTTCCAGCGCCAGGGGAGCGGCTCAGGGTTTTGGGGATTTATTTTGACCAGGGGGATTATAGGTTATACAACTGGGATAGGTGTCTCCAAGAAGCCAGGGCGCGGGTAGACAGATGGAAGGGGTGGAGAATGGGGGAGCGGGTCCAGCTGATAAAGGCTCATTTAGTTCCCTTGTTTCTATTTGTTAGCTACATTTGCTTGTTGCCGGAAAGCCGCTATACGGCCCTATATAGCATGTTTTTCCAGTTGCTCTGTGGAAACAGGATGAACCCAGTGAAGCGTAATGTTACATACTGTATCTTCCCAGGAAGGGGGGGGGGGGGGTGGGAATGGTAAACCCGGTTCTGTTCTTCAGTGCGCTGTTCCTGCAGTTTAATTTGGGAAGGGCGGTAGGGCAGGAGCCCCCGGGGTGGGCATGGAGTGTCCTGCAATGGTGGAGCAAGTACTGGGACCTATGGCAGCAAGGGGGGAGGGTAGTAGCTCTGCGGAAGGGGGCCCCGGAGAGGGTAGGCTACTGCAAGACCCTGGCGAAGCTGGTGAGGGTGTGGGGGGTGTCAGTGGCAGAAGTGAAGGAAGGACAGCGGGGGGTTTGGATGGAGAGAGTTCGATCACAGATGTTTTCAGCGCCTCTAGCGCTGCGGGATGCACCAGACCCAGTGTTAAAGCAGGGATTGCGGTTGATTACATCTGACCGGATTCCTGTGAAGTACACAGACATTGCTTGGCTGTCCTTTCACGGTAAACTGTATGTGAGAGCCAACTTGAAAGATTGCAAAGTGCAGGACAGGGGATGTCCAAGGGGGGAATGTGCTGGGGTCGAGGAAACAATGGAGCATTTCCTGCAGAAATGCCCATTTTCGGTCCAGGTTTCTGACCGGTTTTCCTCTCTGTTGCAGATCCCCAGTTTCCGTCGGTACACCTATGCGGACTGGGTGTACGGTCCATCTGTAAAAGAGGGCGCTTGGACCCGGAGACACGCTTTCTGATATCGGTGATACTCCGCTACTGCCTCTGGATGGCGCGGTGTGGGGTCTCCCTGCACCAGGACGTCCGGTCGGCGGAAAACGTCAGCTGGGATGTGGTGAGGGCGGTGCAGGAAAAGGGTGAAGAAGGGGGTGGAGAAATCTGCAAGGTGGTGGAAGCACGTCAGGCTAAAACCACCATGAGGGGCTTTCAGTTTGCTGTTTGCAGGGGTTTTGGGGACTCTGTGGTATCTGGCGGATAGATTCAATGTATTATCATGTGGGGGGAGGGAGGTTTGTATATAGGTAGGTTGCTTGTGTATTGGTAGGATGCTGTTTGAGGATGTGAGGGGAGGGTTGGTTGCTTTTTGCATGTGTGTAATTTGTTTTTAGGTTTTTTTTCAATAAAAAGAGTTCTCCAAGTATCCACCACTCTCTCCGTGAAAAAAATACTTCCTGACATTTTTCTTGAGTCTGCCCCCCTTCAATCTCATTTCATGTTCTCTAGTTCTATCGCCTTCTCATCTACGGAAAAGGTTTGTTTGCGGATTAATACCTTTCAAATATTTGAACGTCTGTATCATATTACCCCTGTTTCTCCTTTCCTCCAGGGTATACATGCTCAGGTCAACAACCTGCTTATTTTCAAAGGAGAAGGGCGCCCATCTTCCGACACAAATCGGGAGATGGGCGACCTTAGGAGAAGGACGCCCATCTCCCGATTTGTGTCAGAAGACGGCATAATCGAAAGGCGATTTTGGGCGTCCTCAACTGCTTTCCGTCACCGGGACCGACCAAGTTCAAGGGGGGCGTGTCGGCAGTGTACCGAAGGTGGGGACGGGGCATGGTTAACAGATCGGCGTCCTCGGCCGATAATGGAAAAAAGAAGGGCGTTCCAGACGAGCATTGGCCAACTTTACTTGGTCCATTTTTTTTCACGACCAAGCACCAAAAAGTGGCCCAAACTGACCAGATGACCACCGGAGGGAATTGGGGATGACCTCCCCTGACTTCCCCAGTGGTCACTAACCACCTCCCACCAACCCGAAAAAAAACAACTTCAAAAACTTTTGTCTTTTTAGAGTATGTCCTTTGCTATGCCTCCGTCCCTGCGATG
Source organism: Microcaecilia unicolor (assembly GCF_901765095.1). NCBI lineage: Eukaryota > Metazoa > Chordata > Amphibia > Gymnophiona > Siphonopidae > Microcaecilia > Microcaecilia unicolor. The sequence continues at coordinate 235,780,672 of NC_044036.1, forward strand.
GCAGTTGAGGATGTCCAAAATGTGGATGTTTCTGTGAGGACATCCATGCCTTTGCTGTGCCTCTGACACCCTCTTTATTTATTTGGACTTTGGATCACAAGTAGCAACAGTGGGATTTGAACTGGCCACCTCTGGATTGCAAGACCATGCTCTTACCACTAGGCCACTCTGCCACTCCTCCATGCCACTTCACTCCACTCCCGTGAAATTTTGGCCATCCCTGTGGGAGGGAGCATTATGCAGTTCCCTGGGGGGGGGGGGGGCAGTATGTGTGTGTCAGCGGAGGCATAATGAAGGCGTGGATGTCCTTCTTTCAAACATTTTGGACGTCCTCACTGTCCCCAGTGGGGACCGCTGCTTTTTAACATATTATAAATGACCTAGAGATGGGAGTAACTAGGTGAGTAATTAAATTTGCTGATGACACAAAGTTATTCAAGTCGTTAAATCGCGGGAGGATTGCGAAAAATTACAAGAGGACCTTACGAGAATGGAGACTGGGCGTCTAAATGGCAGATGACGTTTAATGTGAGCAAGTGCAAAGTGATGCATGTTGGGGAAGGGGAACCTGAATTATAGCTACCTCATGCAAGGTTCCATGTTAGGAGTCACGGACCAAGAAGGGATCTAGGTGTCGTCGTGATGATACATTGAAACCTTCTGCTCAGTGTGCTGCTACGGCTAAGAAAGCAAATAGAATGTTAGGTATTATTAAGAAAGGAATGGAAAACAAAAATGAGGATACTATAATGCCTTTGTATCGCTCCACGGTGCGACTGCACCTCAAATATTGTGTTCAATTCTGGTCACTGCATCTCAAAAAAGATTTAGTGGAATTAGAAAAGGTTGCAGAGAAGGGCGACAAAAATGATAAAGGGGATGGGACGACTTCCCTATGAGAAAAGGCTAAAGCGGCTAGGGCTCTTCAGCTTGGAGAAATGGCGGCTGAGGGGAGATATGATACAGGTATATAAAATAATGAGTGGAGTTGGAACGGGTAGATGTGAAGCATCTCTTCACGCTTTCCAAAAATACTAGGACTAGGGGGCATGCGATGAAGCTACAATGTAGTAAATTTAAAACAAATTTTTCTTCACTCAACGTATCATTAAACTCTGGAATTCGTTGCCAGAGAATGTGGTAAAGGCGGTTAGCTTAGCGGAGTTTAAAAAAGGTTTGGACTACTTTCTAAAGGAAAAGTCCATAGACTGTTATTAAATGGACTTGGGGAAAATTCACTATATCTGGGATAAGCAGTATAAAATGTTTTGTACTTTTGGGGGATCTTGTCAGGTATATTGTGACCTGGATTGGCCACTGTTGGAAACAGGATGCTGGGCTCAATGGACCTTTGGTCTTTCCCAGTATGGCAATACTTATGTACTTATGTAGGGAAACTCATGGAACAAACAGTCTGTGTTCAACTTAATGAATGGCTTAGAAAAGAGAACTGGCTTGATCCATGTCAATCTGGTTTCAGACCCGGTTATGGAACAGAAACAGTCCTCGTATCCCTGATAGATGATCTTCACAGAAACAGAGACAAGGGATTCACCTCGATGTTAGCACTGCTGCTAGATTTCTCAGCAGCTTTTGACACTGTGGATCATGATATCTTGCTAGCACGACTGACAGAAACAGGTATCAATGGAACAGTACTTGCCTGGTTCAAATCCTATCTATCAGACAAGCAACAATCCATAATGGTTGGCAGCAACTCATCACCACCATGGACACTGACCTGTGGGTACCACAAGGATCGATACTGTCACTTATTCTGTTCAATATCTACCTCAAGCCACTAGCTGAGCTTATTCGGTCAATGGACACTGCAGTTCTACATCTATGCGGATGATGTGCAGCTACTCATACCCATTGAACCTGACTTACCTACAGCCTTGAAATAAACTGATTACTTGTCTAACATCAATTCAAGAATGGGCTACTAACACAACAAACTTTGCCTGAACCCAATTAAAACCGAGCTTCTCTGGGTTCCCTTACACAAGTGGATACATACCTGACATCAAAATCCCTTTTGGGAAGTATGAACCTCCCCTCAAATCACAAGTCAGGAACCTTGGAATACAGTTACATTCAACTTACTCTGATTCCCCAAATCCAAGCAGCCTTCAAGAGCTGCTTCTACTATTTGCAACAGCTACGCTGCCTCTCTCCTTACATTGAGAAGGTAAATCTTATCCCAGTTGTGCATACCATGGTAACATCAAGACTAGATTACTGCAATGCACTATACAATAGTCTGACTGCAAAGGGCCTGCACCAGCTCCAGTTGATTCAGAACGCAGCAGCAAGACTCATAGAGGTTGCAAGCGATGTGACCACATCACACCATTTTTGCCAAAAACGTCATTGGCTACCAGTACAATACAGGGCTAAATTTAAAACTCTATGTCTGATCTTCAAGGCACTGAAAAGAAATGGTCCTGAGTATCTGATGAATAGGATGATCCTCCACACACCGCCAAGGACACTAAGGTCCTCCCAAGGACTTTCACTAACTACACCCTCTCCAAAAGACATTCCACGATGTGATACCCGCAAGTGAGCCTTCTCCGGAGTAGCCCCCACACTCTGGAATGCATTGCCGGAAAGGCTCCGCTTAACACAAGACTATCTCTACTTCAGGAAGCAGGTGAAAGCTTGGCTCTTCAACCAAGCCTTTAATGGAAGAAGTAACTAACTTTGTTAGTCTCACTCACACACACAAGGATTGACTCGGGCTGCACATACTGCAGCGGGACATGATTATCCACTCCTACCCTAACTGAGATAATATTTAACCATCTCTCTGACCTCATGTGCAACTTTCTTCAAATCAGTCACCTTACTTTCAAATTCTTCCTACTTTCTTACTCATCTATATGTTACAACTTTGCCTTACCCTTCACTACCAATTATAATGTTCTGTTACGTATTGTATTGTCATTGCAAGTAGTATACCATCAAAAAACAGGGAAAATCAAACTCATGAATAACCATTCCACCCATCTAGAAGTTTGAAAATAGAAAAATTAATTTGCAGGTACTCCCGGTGATATAATAAAGATTCCAATTCAGAAATCTATAATGATCAATTATTCAAATTGGAACCTCAAAGCGCCACATAGGGAAAATACAAATGTATTGAAACCATCCCTATCAACTCAGGAGTCCATTACTATCACTGGTTCCAGTAAGGAGAAAAAGAGAAAAAACATCAGACGTAAAAACTCATTATATATGAGAAAAACGAATGAATTGAAAAACTCTTTTCCTCCTTAGTTATCACCTGGTGAAAGACACCAAACATCAACTAACAATGACTGAGCCAACTTCTCAATATATTACTGACTATGCGGATAACCCCTCTTGTGTTATCTATTCTCCTAGACCTCTGCCCCCCTGGCTTCAAAATCATGCACTGGACCAGGCCGGGGAAAAGAGGTGGGGGCCTGGCCATGATTTCTCACTTGGGCCTCCGGCTTGACTCCCTGGCTGAATCCATTTCGCCCGGTCTCGAAATCGCTTCCCTCAAGATCCACAGCAGCTCTCTACAAGAATGCCTCTGTTGTGTCCTGTTCTACAGGCCCCCGACCAATTGGGCTGCCTGTCAAGCAGATTTTATGGACTTTCTCTCCACTTCCTGCACCAATTATTCCAAACTCCTTGTTCTGGGTGACTTGAACCTACCATTTAGAAAATCAGGCACTCTCCCAGCACTTGTCAGTGCCTGAGTTTCCTCACACTCCTGGAATCTTCATTGTCCCTGATCTGCAACCGATGCACCTAAAAGACCATACCCTTGATCTCTTGCCTACAAGCTCTCAACGACTCCTTTCCTCTGTGTAGCTCATACTGCATGGTCAGTTGTCCCTTGGTCAGATCACTTCCAACTTAAGGTTTGCACTCCGTTGGCGGAAGAGTAGCCATCCACTACCTGAAGAACCTGCTACTTACTATACAAGAGGGGAAGTTGACCTTGAAATCATTTTGGGAACATATTATGGGTGTGACTGGCAAGCAAACTCAGACTCCTTTGATTACCTCACTCGTTGGGATAACCGGTGTCACTACATCTTAGACGGTCTTGCACCTTTGCAACTTAATCCTCCCTCTCACCGCAAAAGCTAAGCTTGGTTACTCATGACCTAAAGTGCTGAAACAACAAACTAGGCGGCTGGAAAGAGCTTGGTATAAGTCTAAAGGCGACCACACCTTGTCAGCTTGGAAACTCTCACTTCGAACTTACAAATAAGCAATCAAACAAGCCAAAATAACTTTCTTCCAGAAAATAATACAAACAGTCCTGTTGGATGCACGGAAGCTCTATCGTCAGCTGAATTCCTTGCTCGATACCTCCCCAGTTACTTCTCCAAGTGTGGGCATGCCATCAGCGATCCAGTTAGCCAACCATTTCAGGGAAAAAAATCCATCTCCTTCGGAACTCGCTCCCTCATAGCTACTCTATACTGCTGACTTTCTACACGGCCTTGTGTCCAGACATGACCCTTGCCCAGCTGACCGTTATTGGTCCCACCTTTGAGCCAGTCCACCGCTGAGAAGGTCTCTCTGGCCCTTTGCAAGTTTTCACGAACGCACTGCAAGCTGGATACCTGCCCTAAGTATCTACTGCAATCGGTGCTGGACTGCTTTGTTGCTGACTTTTCATCCTATCTTAACTTCATGCTCCAGCACGGGCGCTTCCCCGCTGATCACGGCCATATTCTCCTGACACCAATCCTGAAGGACCCGAAGTGTGAACCTAGTATTATAGTAACTACCACCCTGTTGCTACAATCCCATTGTTGTTAAGACTATGGAAAGCTTGGTGAATTCACAGCTCCCTGATTTTTGGACAAATTCTCGATTCTTCATGCATCCCAATCTGGATTCCGGCCTCACCACAGTACCGAGACAGTACTGGTCACCCTCCTGTCCAACTTTAGAAAGGAGCTGTCTTTGGTAAAAACATATTGCTTCTTCAATTTGTTATGTCAAGCGCGTTCGACATGGTTGACCACAATCAGCTCCTTATGTTACTAGCTGAAAATGGTGTTGGCGGTATTGTCTTGGATTGGTTTAGGGAATTTCTATCATGCTGATCCTATCAGGTCAAAGTCCAGTCCTCTATTTCGCCATCTTGGCGATCTTGCTGTGGGGTTCCTCAAGGCCCCTTTCGCCTACCCTGTTCAACATCATGATGTCTCCTCTCGCAACGGCCCTTCACAGCCATGGCCTGAATCTCTACATCTATGCTGACGACGTGACCATCTACATCCCCTTTCGTCTTCCGTAGCCGAAATCTCAGCAGAAATTCATAAAAGTCTCGCCATCATGGACAATTGGCTAACATATTAAGTTTAAGCTTAATCAGGAAACACGCAAGTGCCTCATCCTCTCCTCGCAGTTCAAAAAATCTTTACCGGGCAGGGTTACTGCGCAGAACCTCACCATTCCTGTCGCAGCAAGTTTGACACTCCTTGGGGTCGTTCTGGATCTCCATTTGACTCTTATTTAGGAGGCTCTAAATAAACTGGACGGGCTGGACCCAAAGTGGTGAACTGGATTAGGAACTGGTTGACGGACAGACATCAGAGGGTGGTGGGTTATTGGAATTCGCTCGGAGAGGGAAAGGTGAGTAGTGGAGTGCCTCAGGGATCGGTGCTGGGGCCGATTCTGTTCAATATACTTGTGAGTGACATTGCCGAAGGGTTAGAAGGTAAAGTTTGCCTATTTGCGGATGATACTAAGATTTGTAACAGAGTGGACACCCCGGAGGGAGTTGAAAACATGAAAAAGGATCTGCAGAAGCTAGAAAAATGGTCTAAGGTTTGGCAATTAAGATTCAATGCGAAGAAATGCAAGTGTGCACTTAGGGAGTAGAAATTCGCGGGAGGACGTATGTTGTTAGGCAGTGAGGAGTCTGATAGGTATGGACGGGGAGAGGGATCTTGGGGTGAATAGTATCTGAGGATCTGAAGGCGACGAAACAGTGTGACAACATAGTAACATAGTAGATGATGGCAGAAAAAGACCTGCACGGTCCATCCAGTCTGCCCAAGAAATGTGCCACTTTTGACAAGGCGGTGGCCATAGCTAAAAGGTTGCTAGGCTTGCATAGAGAGAGGTTGTGAACCACAAGACAGGAGGTGTTGATTGCCCTGTATAAGTCATTGGTGAGGCCCCATTGGAGTATGTGTTCAGTTTTGGAGACCGTATCCTGGAAGGATGTAAAAGAATTGAAGCGGTGCAAAGAAAGTTACGAGAATGGTATGGGATTTGCGTTAAAGACGTATGAGGCGAGACTTGCTGACCTGAAATGTATACCCTGGAGGAAAGGAGAAACAGGGGTGATATGATTCAGAAGTTCAAATATTTGAAAGGTATAATCCGGAAGCAAACCTTTTCCGGAGATGGGAAGGCAGGTGAACTAGAGGGCATGAAATGAGATTGAAGGGGGGCAGACTCAAGAAAAATGTCAGAAAGTATTTTTTCATGGAGAGAGTGGTGGATGCTTTGGAATGCCCTCCGCGGGAGGTGGTGGAGATGAAAACGGTAACGGAATTCAAACATGCATGAGATAAACATAAAGGAATCCTATTCAGAAGGAAGGGATCCTCAGAAGCTTAGCCGAGATTGGTGGCAGAGCCCGGTGGTGGGAGGCGGGGCTGGTGGTTGGGAGGCGGGGCTAGTGCTGGCCAGACTTCTACGGTCTGTGCCCTGAAAATGACAGATGCAATCAAGGTAAAGATATACACAAAAAGTAGCACATATGAGTTTATCTTGTTGGGCATACTGGATGGACCGTGCAGGTCTTTTTCTGCCATCATCTACTATGTTACTATGAGCTTCAAGTTTTGCCTATTACGAAGCGAACGTTCCTTTCCATTAGGTCCCTTAAGCATATCAAGCAGTTCTTGCCATTTGACCTGTTCAGGGCACTACTCCATTCCCTCGTCTTGAGCCACTTCGACTACTGCAATGGAATTACACCGGCTGCAAAGAACACGCCCTTAAAAAAAACTCCAGACTGCGCAGAACATGGCAGCGAGACTGCTATTTGGCAAATCGCGATTTGAGGCAGCAAAGCCCCTTCGTGAGAAGCTCCACTGGCTCCCGATCAAGGAACGTATTGAATTCAAAGTCTATGCTCTTGCCCACAAGATTGTCTACAGGAGCGCTCCAGCCTATACGTTCAGCCCAATCGACCTCCCGCCAAGGAATTCCGAGAAGTCGCCCCGCACCTATCTCAATCTCCACTTCCCTAATTGCAGGAACTTAAAATACAAGCTGCTCTTTGCCTCTTCTTTTTGCTTCACGTGTCCCCGTTTCTGGAACGCACTACCATCAACATTAAAGAAGACAACTGATCACACACTGTTTAAGAAATCCCTAAAGACCTACCTGTGTGATCGATGTTACTCCTCTACTGCTTGATCCTCTGCATCCCCGCATCCCTGCTGTTTCCCTCTCTTCCCCTCATCTACCTTTTCTACCCTGATTTGAACTAGTATTGTTATGCTGAACTTTTCCTTAAACGCTGTAAGCCACATAGAGCCTGCCTTGGTGGGATTATGTGGGATATAAATGTTCACAATAAATAAATATGTTGGACAACCCTCACTTAACACCCCAGAACCACCTATAGTAAACTTAGTACTTAGCTACAAAAATGGAGGATCCCGAGGCTGTCCCGCTGATACCGCTGAAATGAAAGAGGGGAACCAGCAGTTCTTCTTTGCTCAACTTCTTAGCCACAGCTTATATAATGATGATTTCAACCCTTCAACAAGTGTGCCTTGTTTCGCCAACACCTTGGCTGCTTCAGGAAGGGTGCTGCACTGAATCCGTAATACCCAAAAAAACGACAAAAGGAACTGAGTCCCAGTTGCAGGTATCACAAAGATGGCGCATAGAAAATATACATTGCCCAAGTATTTAGATCATTACACGTCGTGAACGGACCAATCACATTAGAGGGTGGTTCAATCTGACACCCAGAATGGCCACTCCTCCAAAGGTGGTGAATAAATCTACTATAATGTTCTACTCAATGTTCTGAAGCTGACTCCGTGGCTTCAGTGAAGGGTTCGTAATGGTGAAGCCATCCGACTCACCATGTCTCTCTGCCCCGCCCTTGCGTCACAAAGTCATGACATCAAGAGCGGAACACTGACAGACACACGACACACCCTCCCAGCTCACCAACAACGCTAACCCCCCCCCCCCACGCGCTCAACAGCCGCCCTCCCATGCCTCCCGAATTAGCCACCTTTCCGAACCGAACAGGTAAGTGAAGGAGTGAAGATGACTTAAAAACTTCGTAGGGAGGAGGCCTATCTGTAGACACAATTCCACTTCTTCAAAACACAGCCCTTCAGGAACGGCAGCGGAGATTTCACAAATGTGTGGGGATGGTGGCAGAGGGCGACCCCGCGGAAATACACGCAACAAGCGTCTCCGTAGAACCGGGCCGACCCAGCCTCCGCAAAATAACACGTGCCGCCTGACCGTCAGGAACCGCCTGTACACAGCGGAGCCTGCCCTCATGCTAGCCTACTATTACCGCCGATAACCCCATGCTTGGCCAACCCACTAAAAAACAAAGAATTGCCTAAACCTCCTCCCTCCCGCCGCCAACGCACCATCGGGACACCGCCTCTAGCCCATTCAACCCTGTACTGGTTTTTGGCATCATAAGCAGGGGATGACCCTGAAACTCGGAGGGCGGGGGGAGGGGGAGAGAGGGGGAGGGGGAGGAGGGAGGGCCTCTGGCAAACACACTCTCATTCTCACACAGACACACTCGCACCCAGTCTCACTCTCTCTCTGTCACACACACACTTGCACATTCACTCTCTCTCAAACGTACATGCTCTGAGGAAAACCTTGCTAGCGCCCGTTTCATTTGTGTCAGCAACGAGCCTTTTTACTAGTAATCAATAATAGGCATTCCATTCAATATTTTTATTAAGTCCTTTAGGATCCACTGTTTTTAATAAATATATCCAGTGTTGTTCTTTTCGCCAAATGTATATTTTCTCTGCGTCATCTTTGTGATACCTGCAACTGGGACTCAGTTCCTTTTGTCGTTCTTTTGGGTATTACGGATTCAGTGCAGCGCCCTTCCTGAAGCAGCCAAGGTGTTGGCGAAACAAGGAGCACTTGTTGAAGGGTTGAAATCATCATTATATAAGCTGTGACTAAGAAGTTGAGCAAAGAAGGACCGCCGGTTCCCCTCTTTCTTTTCAGCGGTTACCAGCGGGACAGGATCCACCATTTTTTGTAGCTAAGTACTAAGTTTACTATAGGTGGTTCTGGGGTATAAGTGAGGGTTTGTCCAACATATGATAACACAAGAGGGGTTTATCCGCATAGTCAGTAATATATTGACGAGTTGGTTGTAAGTCATTGTTAATTTGGTGTTTGGTGTCTTTCACCAGGTTATAACTAAGGGAGGAAAAGAGTTTTTCAATTCATTCATTTTTCTCATGTATAATGAGTTTTTATGTCTGATGTTTTTTTTCTCTTTTTCTCCTTACTGGAACCAGTGATAGTAATGGACTTCTGAGTTGATAGGGATGGTTTCAATACATTTGTATTTTCCCTATATGGAGCTTTGAGGTTCCAATTTGAATAGGGTTACCATTTTTTGTCCCCCAAAAAGGAGGACACATTCCCCGCCCCTGTCACACCCTCGCTCCGCCCCGTTTTCCCCTCTATCCCGTCACATGCCCTGGTGGTCTAGTGACCTCTTCAGGACAGGAAAGAGCCCCCTCTTTCCTGCCCGGAGCGCTGCCCTGCATGCATCCTTCCTGTTGGTGATCCTCAGCGCCGATTCAAAACGGCCACCGAGAGTTGAAGTGACCTCGTGAGACTTCAACTCTCGGTGGCCATTTTGAATCGGCACCTAGGATCACTAACAGGAAGGATGCATGCAGGGCAGAGCTCCAGGCAGGAAAGAGGGGGCTCTTTACTGCCCCGAAGGCGGAAGAGGTCACTAGACCACCAGGGCACTAGTAAGTAAGGGGAGGCTAGCAATTTGCCCGTTTGTCCGGACAAACGGGCAGATTGGCAAAACCCACCCGGTTGCCTGGACATGCCCTCAAAAAGAGGGCATGTCCGGGTAAATCCGGACGTATGGTAACCCTATTCCTGTGTGGATGAGCTGATGGGACCAGAGTGAGTAAGTAAGTGAAAAAAACATGTGTGATCTCTTCTGGAACCTTTTTAAAAATCGACGTTGCATTGGCCACCCTCCAATCTTCTGGTACCCACGCTCGATTTTAAGGATAAATTATATATTACTAACAATAGCTCCACAAGCTCATTTTTTTCAGTTCTATCAGTATTCTGGGATGTATACCATCCAGTCCAGGAGATTTGCTACTCTTCAGTTTGTAGAACTGCCCCATTACATCCTTCAGGTTTACAGAGAATTCATTAAGTTTCTCCGACTCGTCAGCTTCGAATACCATTTCTGACACCGGTATCCCACCTAAATCTTCCTCGGTGAACACTGAAGCAAAGAATTAATTTAATCTCTCCGCTATGGCTTTGTCTTCCCTGATCGCCCCTTTTACTCCTCAGTCATCTAGCGGTCCAAACTATTCTTTTGACGGCTTCCTGCTTTTAAGATACCTAAAAAATTTTTTTACTATGTGTTTTTGCCTCCAACACAATCTTTTTTTTTTTTTAAGTCCCTCTTAGCCTTCCTTATCAGCACTTTCTATTTGACTTGACATTCCTTATGCTGTTTCTTATTATTTTCATTCGGTTCCGTCTTCCACTTTCTGAAGGATTTTCTTTTAGCTCTAATAGCTTCCTTCACCTCACTTTTCAATCACGCCAGCTGTCGTTGGTCTTCCGTCCTCCTTTTTTATATGCGGATATGTTTGGCTGGGCTTCCAGGATGGTGGTTTTTGAAGAGCACCCACCGCCTGATGTAAATTTTTGACCCTTGCAGTCACTCCTCTAAGTTTTTTTTTTTCACTGTTTTTCTTATTTTATCATAGTCCTCCATTTTTAAAAGTTAAACGCTAACATATTGATTTCCTATGTATACTTACTTCAAAGCTAATATCCAATCCGATCATATTATGATTACTGTTATCAAGCGGCCCCAGCACCATTACCTCCCACAACAGATCATGCGCTCCACTAAGGACTAGGTCTAGAATTTTTCCTTTTCTCATTGGCTCCTGTACCAGCTGCTCCATAAAGCTGTCCTTGATTTCATCAAGGAATTTTACCTCCCTAGCATGCCCGATGTTACATTTACCCAGTCAATATCAGGGTAATTGAAATCACCCATTATTATTGTGTTGCCCAGTTTGTTTGCATCCCTAATTCCCTTTAAGATTTCTGCGTCCGTCTGTTCATCATGGCCAGGCGGACGGTAATACACTCCTATCACTATCCTTTTCCCCTTTACACATGGAATTTCAATTCACAGTTTATTCCAACAACGTGTTTTGTTTCCTGCAAAAATTCCAATCTATTTGACTCAAGGCTCTCGTTAATATACAATGCTACCCCTCCACCAATTCGATCCACCCTATCACTATGATATAATTTGTACCCCGGTATGACAATGTTCACTGGTTATCCTCCTTCCACCAGGTCTCAGAGATGCCTATACCACCTAATTTTTCATTTAGTGCAATATATTCTAACTCTCCATCTTATTTATTAGGTTCCTGGCATTCGCATATAAACATTTCAAACTGTTTGTTGTTCCTATTTACATCATGCTTAGTACTTAACAGTATTAATTTGCAATCTTTGTCTGATTTTTATTTTATTTAAGGACACCTGAGCTACTACGGTCTCTTTGCAACCTCACTATCAGGATACCCTATCTTCTCTGTTTTTGTGATATCTTTGAAAGATACCTTATCCCGAACCATGCACTTTTGAGCGACTGTCAGCCTTCCCCTGTTTTTAGTTTAAAAGCTGCTCTATCTCCTTTTTAAATGCCGATGCCAGCAGCCTGGTCCCACCCTGGTTAAGGTGGAGCCCATCCTTTCGGAATAGGCTCCACCTTCCCCAGAATGTTGCCCAGTTCCTAATAAATCTAAAACCCTCCTCCCTGCACCATCGTCTCATCCACGCATTGAGACTCTGGAGCTCTGCCTGTCTCTTGGGCCCTGCGTGTAGAAAGGGTAGCATTTCAGAAAATGCTACCCTAGAGGATCTGGATTTGAGCTTTCTACCTAAGAGCCTAAATTTGGCTTCCAGAAACTCTCTCCCAAATTTTTCTATGTCATTGGTACCCACCTGTACCAAGACAAACCGGCTCCTCCCCAGCACTATCTAAAATCCTATCTAGGTGACGCGTGAGGTTCGCCACCTTCGCACCAGGCAGGCAAGTCACCAGGCGATCCTCATGTCCACCAGCCACCCAGCTATCTAAATGCCTAATGATCGAATCACCAACTACAACAGCTGTCCTAACCTTTCCCTCCCAGGCAGCACTTGGAGACATATCCTCGGTGTAACAGTACATCCCCTGGGGGCAGGTCCTGGCTACAGGAGTATTTCCTACTTCACCAGGGTGATGCTCTCCTTCTAGGAGACCTCCCTTCTCCAAGGTAGCACAGGGGGCTACCAGACTGGAGGTGGGACTTCTCTACAACATCCCTGTAGGTCTCCTCTATGTACCTCTCTGTCTCCCTCAGCTCCACCAAGTCTGCTACTCTAGCCTCAAGAGAACAGACACGTTCTCTGAGAGCTAGGAGCTCTTTGAATCGGGCACACACATATGACATCTCACCAACTGGGAGATAGAATCTAGCAGGCACTGCAGGATCTATCTGTTAATGCTGTGGTACAAAGTTTTTAAAACTAAGTGGAAAAGACTATTGATAAAATTTGCTTTTTATATTTTTATTTTGCCTAACACTAACCTACAATTCCTCCTTTAAACCCCCAATCTTTCTTCGGTAGTAAAGGGGGGGGGGGGGGAAATTGGGGGGTTCACTAGGGGGCTGTAGAGGGGGGGCGTATCCTGGACTTGGTCTTTGTTATTAGAATAGGTAATATCAGAGGGAGGGGGTTGTAGAAGGGGGAATGGGTAGGGGAGGGGTGAGGGAGACAATTAAAATGTAGGCTGTTTTATTTGTGTACTTAGTGTTTATATTGAGGCTCTATGTAATGGGCATCTTATTGTGTTTTCTTGTTAATAGAAACATGTTAAACTCATAGAAATGAGTTAAGAGAGGGGGTAAATCCCATGAAAAGTCAATTTGATAATTATCCTTGCTCTTGATCGCTTTGATGTTTGATGTTATTCATGGAATTTAACACGTGTTGTGTATGTCATGCCATCAATAAAAAAACAGTTGAAACATAAACCCCCAATCTTTAAGTTCCCAAAGCACAAAGCAAAATAGTGTTCACTTACCAGAGAAATGTCCTCTTGTCTCGGAACTTCTCAGAAAGAAAGTTCAGTGGGACCTTTCCTCTTTATATAGTTTTGAATCTATGGGGCCTTTTCTAAATAGGCTCTTTGAAGCTGACTCAGCAACCTATGCAAGTATTCTACTCCCCCACACCTTAATCAACACTTAATTGAGGTTGCTGGATGTGCTACCTCTCCAGCAGCCAAGGAACAGAAAATAACTGTCTTTTAGAACAAGAGTTTCTGGCTCTTTAGTTTCTACCTCTAGAAAAGGTTCAATTTTAAAACTATGGAGGAAAATGCCTATTTCTAGAGAAAATTTCAGTTTAAAACTATGGGAAAAGGGTTTGTACACTATCCTGCTTATAATCGAACTAGAAAAACGCCCAAGTTCCGACCTAAATCAGGAGATGGATGTTTATCTCACAAAAAACGATAACGCTGTATAATCGAAAGCCGAACTTGGACGTTTTCAACTGCACTCCATCGTGGAAGCGTACAAATTTGACAGGGGCGTGTCAGAGGCGTGGTGAAGGCGGGACTGGGGCATGGTTATCACCCGAACAGAGATGGGCGCCTTTCGCCGATAATGGAAAAAAAGTATGCGTTTGTAGCTAGAATTTAGGGCACTTTTCCTGGACCCTGTTTTTTCACGAATAAGGCCCCAAAAAGTGCCCTAAATGGCTAGATTACCCCCAGAGGGAATCGAGGATGACCTCCCCTGACTCCACCAGTGGTCACTAACCCCCTCCCACCACAAAAAAATGATGTTTCACAACTTTTTATTTTAACCCTCAAATGTCATACCCACCTCCCTGGCAGCAGTATGCAGGTCCCTGGAGCAGTTGTTAGGGGGTGCAGTGGACTTCAGGCAGGTGGACCCAGGCCCATCCCCCCCTACCTGTTACAATTGTGCTGCTTAATGCTTAGTCGTCCAACCCCCCCAACCCACTGTACCCACATGTAGGTGCCCCCCTTCACCCCTTAGGGCTATAGTAATGGTGTAGACTTGTGGGCAGTGGGTTTTGAGAGGGATTTGGGGGGCTCAACACACAAGGGAAGGGTGCTATGCACCTGGGAGCTCTTTTACCTTTTTTTTTGTTTTTGTAAAAGTGCCCCCTAGGGTGCCCGGTTGGTGTCCTGGCATGTGAGGGGGGCCAGTGCACTACGAATCCTGGCCCCTCCCACAAACAAATGCCTTGGATTTATTCGTTTTTGAGCTGGGCGCTTTCATTTTCCATTATCGCTGAAAAACAAAAACGCCCAGCTCACAAATTGCGAATAAACATGACATCTATTTTTGCAAAAATACGGTTCGGACCCGCCCCTGTCACGGACCCATCATCGGAGATAAACGCCCATGGAGATAGACGTTTTCGTTTGATTATGCCCCTCCATGGCAACTAGTTAATGATGCTTGCTTTTCACTCTCTCTCTCTCTCTTTTTATTCCCCCTTTAATACTAAACTAAGTCCTGCTTGCTTTTCACTCTCTCTCTCTCTCTCTCTCTCTTTTTATTCCCCCTTAATACTAAACTAGATCCTACAGTGCCTGCTAGATTCTATCTGTTAATGCTGTGGTACAAAGTTTTTAAAACTAAGTGGAAAAGACTATGGAGATTAGTTGATAAAATTTGCTTTTTATGTTTTTAGTTTGCCTATCACTAACCTACAATTCCTCCTTTAAACCCCAATCTTTAAGTTCCCAAAGCACAAAGCACAAAATAGCGTTCACTTACCAGCAGAAATGTCCTCTTCTGTCGGAACTTCTCAGAAAAGAAAGTTCAGTGGGACCTTTTCTCTTTATATAGTTTGAATCTAAGGGGCCTTTTTTGATCAGGCGAGGAGCGAGTGTCACCAATTCTAGACTTGGTCCTTAGTGGAGCGCATGATCTGGTGAGGGACGTTATGGTACTGGGGCCGCTTGATAACAGTGACCATAATATGATCAGTTTGATATCGACCTTGAAGTAACTGTACACAGAAAGTCAAATACGTTAGCGTTTAACTTTAAAAAAGGAGACTATGATAAAATGAGAAGAACGGTAAAAAAAAACTTAGGGGGGGCAACTGAGAGAGTAAAAACTGTACAACAGGCGTGGACGCTGTTCAATAATACCATCCTGGAGGCCAGGCCATACATATTCCGTGAATTAGAAAGAAAGACGGAACTCCAAAAGACAACCGGCCTGGTTGAAAAGTGAGGTGAAGGAAGCTATTAGGGCTAAAAGAAACGCCTTCAGAAAATGGAAGAAGGAACCATCTGAAAATAACAAGAAGCAGCATAAGGAGTGTCAAAGCAAATGCCAGGCGCAGATAAAGAAGGCCCAAGAGGGATTACGAAAAAAGATAGCATTAAAGGCAAAAAAACATAGTAAAAAATTTTTCGGTATATTAAAAGCAGGAAGCCGGCAAAGAATCGGTGAGCCGCTGGATGACTGAGGGGTAAAAGGGGCGATCAAGGAAGACAAAGACGTAGCGGAGAGACTGAATGACTCTTTGCTTCAGTCTTCACCGAGGAAGATTTGGGTGGGATACCAGTGTCGGAAATGGTATTTCAAGCGGACGAGTCGGAGAAACTTACTGACTTCACGGTAACCTGGAGGGACATAATGGGCAGTTCGGCAAACTGAAGAGTAGCCAAATCTCCTGGACCGGATGGTATTCATCCTAGAGTACTGATAGAACTGAAAAATGAGCTTGTGGAGCTACTGCTAGTGATATGCAACTTATCTAAAATCAAGCATGGTACCGGAAGATTGGAGGGTGGCCAATGTAACGCCCATTTTTAAAAAAGGCTCCAGGGGAGATCTGGGAAATTATAGACCGGTGAGTCTGACGTCAGTGCCGGGGAAAATGGTAGAGGCTATTATTAAAAACAAAATTACAGAGCACATCTGAGGACATGGATTACTGAGACCGAGTCAGCACGGCTTTTGTGTGGGGAAATCTTGCCTGACCAATTTACTTCAATTCTTTGAAGGAGTAAACAAACATGTGGACAAAGGTGAGCCAGTTGATATTGTGTATCTGGATTTTCAAAAGGCGTTTGACAAGGTACCTCATGAAAGGCTACAGAGGAAATTTGAGGGTCATGGGATAGGAGGAAATGTCCTATTGTGGATTAAAAACTGGTTGAAGGATAGGAAACAGAGAGTGGGGTTAAATGGGCAGTATTCACAATGGAGAAGGGTAGTTAGTGGGGTTCCTCAGGGCTCTGTGCTAGGACCGCTGCTTTTTAATATATTTATAAATGATTTAGAGATGGGAGTAACTAGCGAGGTAATTAAATTTGCTGATGACACAAAGTTATTCAAAGTCGTTAACTCGCGACAGGATTGTGAAAAATTACAAGAGGACCTTACGAGACTGGGAGACTGGGCGGCTAAATGGCAGATGACGTTTAATGTGAGCAAGTGCAAGGTGATGCATGTGGGAAAAAAAGAACCCGAATTATAGCTACGTCATGCAAGGTTCCACATTAGGAGTTACGGACCAAGAAAGGGATCTGGGTGTCGTCGTCGATAACACACTGAAACCTTCTGCTCAGTGTGCTGCTGCGGCTAGGAAAGCGAATAGAATGTTGGGTATTATTAGGAAAGGTATGGAAAACAGGTGTGAGGATGTTATAATGCCGTTGTATCGCTCCATGGTGTGACCGCACCTTGACTATTGTGTTGAATTCTGGTCGCCGCATCTCAAGAAAGATATAGTAGAATTGGAAAAGGTGCAGCGAAGGGCGACTAAAATGATAGCGGGGATGGGACGACTTCCCTATGAAGAAAGACTAAGGAGGCTAGGGCTATTCAGCTTGGAGAAGAGACAGCTGAGGGGAGACATGATAGAGGTATATAAAATAATGAGTGGAGTGGAACAGGTGGATGTGAAGCGTCTGTTCACGCTTTCCAAAAATACTAGGACTAGGGGGCATGCGATTAAACTACAGTGTAGTAAATTTAAAACAAATCGGAGAAACGTTTTCTTCACCCAACGTGTAATTAAACTCTGGAATTCATTGCCGGAAAATGTGGTGAAGGCGGTTAGCTTAGCAGAGTTTAAAAAGGGGTTGGATGGTTTCCTAAAGGACAAGTCCATAAACCGCTACTAAACAGACTTGGAAAAATCCAAAATTCCAGGAATAACATGTATAGAATGTTTGTACGTTTGGGAAGCTTGCCAGGTGCCCTTGGCCTGGATTGGCCGCTGTCGTGGACAAGATGCTGGGCTCGATGGACCCTTGGTCTTTTCCCAGTATGGCACTTACTTATGTCTTAGTACCAAGCAAGAGCAGCGAGGAGGGGGAAGTCGCTTGGGTACCCTAGACCACACAGGAGGACAGAGCTGAAAGGGCCAGAATCAAGATGTTCAAGGCCAGTGCGGGAAGCAGCCTGTTCTCCTCACCCACTGGAGGTCAATAAAGCGAAAGACTACAAGTCCCAGCAGCCGTTGAGAGAGAGGCCTGGTAGGATAAGGAAGTGTTACCCCCACTACGAGTCTCAGAATCCTAGGGGAAAGGAGGAGGATCTGGGAGGGCTGGATGAACAGAATAGGAAACAGCTTGGAGAGGGGGATAATGATGATGGGAAGCAGCTGGTAAGGAGGGCTATAGAGGAGCCCCTGGACTGGCAGTCTGGAGAAGGTGGGGGAGGATTGGAGGGAGTAGACTTCAGAAGGAGAGCCCATGGACATTTCAGCCTGAGCTCAAGCTAAAGGTGGGCAGGTAAAAGGGCTCATGGCCACAAGGTTCTGTGACTTAATGAAAGAGGGAAAGAAGTGGCTGCAGATGCACTCCAACAGGGGGTGAGGGTTTTCAACTGGGGTCAGGAGGGTGGCTGTCAGATGTTAGAGACTGACAGAGGTTGGGTGGGACCACTTTCATCTCCCAGGAAGTAATGAGAAGGGAGTGAAGGAAAAGTTGAAGCAAAAACCTGCTGATTGTGTGTATCAAGGACTGTGCTGGAGAAAATAAATAAAGGGAAAAAGAAAGACTGTTACAGGTCTGGAGTTTATAAATCCTGGACAAGGGGACCCGGAGGAGGGACAGGCATGGGAGGGCTGTTTCTGTGTTTTTATCCTGGCAAGAGGACTGCTCAGCTGGGAAGTTTGAGGAATTGCGGTATCCTGTGGATTACAAACCTGTGAAGGCTCCGTGGGGTCACAGCACATAAAACCAAAGTTGAACAACCTAAAGGAGGAGTCAACCACACACAAAAGAAAAAGGTCCAGTTCATTCCACCAGGGTTGAGCCCTCTGGTGCTGGTGGATGCCAGGACCTATCTGCACATCTCCAAGGCCTAGGGTGAGGAGCATAAGTACTCACAGAGAAGTCAATTGTATGTCATTATTCATTAACATGGCTATTATTATTCATTCATATGGATATTCCCAGATCAACAAATAAAACTCTTCCAATAAGAGGTACAGAGCAGAAGTAGAATGTTTCACATTACAACTCAACATACAAGCTCTGGTGTCAAATCAGTGATAGCAACACAAACTACTACCAAACACTGTGTGATGTAGGACAAGACTTTGCAAATAGACCATCAGAAGCTTATCATACCTTACCAGCACCAAGTTAAGAACTCAAACTGCACCAACCCTACCTACAAAAATTTAGCACTAGAAATGTTCTAAAACACAAGCACACCTCTGGGGATCGGGGGTGAAGAGCTCTTTTCCAGCTAGAAAAAATGGACTGCTACAAATTCCTATACAGAACCTACATATCAACTGAATGCCTTATCCCTGTTACACAAGGAAAACACAGGCCATAACTTAGCAAAAAAAAAAAAAAGGGGGGCGGGGATTATAAACTGGAAACATAATGCAGACAAAAAATGAAATGGAAAACAAAAGAAACCAGACTATGAACAGTGAAATCCCAAAGAAACAGAGATGCATTTCCTTCAATACAGAACAAAATACAAGATATGCACATTTTCAAAGCTGACATTATCTTTCTCTTAAATCAGTGGTTCCCAAACCTAGGCCTGGAGGCACCCCAGTCAGTCAGGCTTTCAGGATATTCACAATGAATATTCATAAGAAAGAGCTGCATGCAGTGCAGGCAGTGCATTCAAATCTCTTTCCTGAATATTCATTGTGGATATCCTGAAAACTGACTGTCTGTGGTGCCTCCAGGATTTATTCAAATTTATTCAAATCCTTGTTTTCTGAACATTTTATTTTTTTCAGTTGGGAAAGTCCTGGTCTCTTTACTACTTTCTTTTGTTGCTTTTCATCCAAGTCCCTTTCTAGTATCTCATTTCCGGTTTCTTCACTGTCCTGTCTTCTTCCTAATGCCTGACTGATACTGATCCTTCTGTTTCATAGTTGTCTCCATTTCTTTCATCTGTCTTTTTATGAACCTGTAACAAGATCTCATCCTTCCTTCTCCCCACAATCCTCAGTCTCCTCTTTCGCCTACTTATCAGCTTTCCATTTCCTACACAGGCCCCACTTGGGGTACTGTGTTCAGTTTTGGAGGCTTTATCTTGCTAAGGATGTAAAAAGGCTTGAAGCGGTTCAGTTCAAAGAAAAGCAATGAAAATGCTTATGTAGCAAGAAGCGGAATTAGCAGAAGAGACTTGCTGACCTAAACATGTATACCCTGGAGGAAAGGAGAAACAGGGGTGAAATGATACAGATGTTCAAACATTTGAAAAATATCACAAACATTTTCTAGAGAAGGGAAGGTGGTAGAACTGGACGGCAGGAATTGAACTCGAAAGGGGGCCGACTCAGGAATAATATCAGGAAGCATTTTTTCACTGACAGTGTGGTAGATACCTGGAATGCCTTCCCGGGGGAGGTGGTGGAATAACAGAATTCAAAAATGTGTGGGAGAAACACAAAGGAATTCTGTTTAGAAGGAATGGATCCAAAGAAGCTTAGAGGAGATTAGGTAGGAAAGCCAGTGCTGGGCATACTTCTAAGGTCTGTGCCCTGATCGAGGCTGAATAGAACTGTTCAGGGGCTTTGACATCAACTTCAGAAATTTTAGAACAAGGCCAGTGCTGGCAGACGTCTAAGGTGTATACCCTAAAAATGGGAATAAATCAAGAACAGGTATACATGTGATGTATGGGAAGCAACAAAACGAGCAGAAGATATCCAGAAAGACCAAACTGAAGTCACAGATGTTGAGAAACCAAAATAATTATTAGGGCCCAACACGGTCCGTGTTTCGGCCAAAAAAGGCCTTCTCCAGGGGTCTAAAACAAAAACATAACATGTATATAATAAAAACATGTATCATGCATAATACTGACCATAATATATAAAAATGACATTAAGACAATAAAAGTAAATGTTTAAAGGACAGATATATTATCGCAAGCCATTTGTACAGATACATTATAAATACATGTATAGATATGTGTGATTAAAAAAAAGTGACATTTAAAATGATCTAAACCGCAATCAAAATGAATTTACATAATAAAGGCAAGGAGGTTTAAGAAAATGATTATACATACGAAAGCATTGTATATTAATTAAAAAATTAAAAATTAAAACATATATATACAAATATAAAAAATGTTAAACATTTACTTTTATTATCTTAATGTCATTTTTATATATTATGGTCAGTATTATGCATGATACATGTTTTTATTATATACATGTTATGTTTTTGTTTTAGACCCCTGAAGAAGGCCTTTTTTGGCCGAAACACGAACCGTGTTGGGTCCTAATAATTATTTTGGTTTCTCAACATCTTCCGCTCGTTTTGTTGCTTTCTTGAGTTTTTTGCGGGAGATTTGGACTCTCTTTGTTATACATGTGATGTATCACATCATACCATATGTAATGGGTTTATCTTGTTGGGCAGACTGGATGGAACATACAGGTCATTATCTGCCGTCATCTACTATGTTACTTATGGGCTCATTTTCGAAAGAGAAGGACGTCCATCTTTCGACATAAAACAGAAGATGGAGGTCCTTCTCCCAGAGACGTCCAAATCGGTATAATCGAAACCCGATTTTGGACATCTCCAACTGCAGTCCATCGCAAGGACGTCCAAATTTCAAGGGGGCATGTTGAAGGCATAGCGAAGGCAGGACTTGGGCGTGCCTAACACTTGGATATCTTTGACCCATAATAAAAAAAACCAAAGATGTTCCTGACGAACACTTGGACGTTTTTACCCGGACGTGTTTTTATTACGAATAAGCAGGGGCGTAGCTACGGGTGGGCCTGGGTGGGCCCAGGCACACCCAATCTCAGCTCAGGCCCACCCAGTCTCTTTGACCCACCAATCGGTACCTGTCTTGTCTCTCTGACCTGCAAATCGGTACCTGCCTCTCTGATCCGCGAATCGGTACCTGTCTTCTTAAGCACCGGTTAGGCTGCACAGCAGCATGCAGCCACGTGGAAGCCTCCAGCGCTGTGACAGCAAGCAAAGAGAAGCTTAGCTTTCTTGCCTGCCTTTTATATTGTTGCTGCAGTGTTCAGGAAATCGGTAACCAGGACCTGCTCATATGCAGCTCTATCTGCTGCTGCATGCTGCTAGCTGGAGCTTGGCCCAGTGGCCCCCCTCCCCCGGCCCACACACACAGCACCTGATCTCCCCGGCCAGTGCACACAGCACCTGATTTCCCCGGCTAGCGCACACAGCGCCTGTCTCCCCTCTGCAGCCTGCGCACACAGCACCTGGTCCTCTCGGCCCATGCACATAGCGCCTGTGTCCCCCCACAGCACAAGCACACACGCTGCCTGTCTTGGTCTGCGCGCACACTGTCTGTCCCCCTCCCCCCACAGCCCATACACACTGGTCTGCCATGGCTCGGATCTCCCCCATACCAGGCAGACACACAGCGCACCGAGGAGTATGCTCCTAGAACCTGGACTCCCACGTGCACAATCATCGGGGCAGTAGACTTCTATATGAAGCTCAAGACCAGGTAACATTAAACATTTTTTACTATGTGTATTGCTGTTGGGTTGCTGGGTGGGGATGGGGGTGGGCTCTGCACTACCCAGGTTTTAAAAAATATTTAAATATAAAACTTTTTTTTGTTTTACCTGGGCAGTGCAGAGCTCACCCTCACCCAGAAATCCACCAACATTAAATATAAATGCTGGTGGGTTTCTGGATGGGGGTGGGTTCATGGGCGTAGACTGGGGGGGGGGAGGGGCATTGCCCCCCTAAACGACGACAAAGAGTCTTCTTACCTGGTCGCAGCAGCGAACTGGCGGGCGGGGCGCCAGTAGTAAAAGCAGAGAGACGGCAGGCTCGACTCCGTCCTTCGCTTCCCTGCCCTCTCAGCGTCCCGCCCACCCAAAAGGAAATGACATCAGAGGAAGGTGGGACGCAGAGTGGGTAGGGAAGCGAAGGATGGAGTCGAGCCTGCCTGCTTGCTCCTTTTACTACCGCCAGTTCGCCTCTGCAACTTCGGTACTAGTGGAAGTGAGCCAGCCAGCCTATCTAGTCCACTGTAAGGAAGGAAGAAGGGTAAATCTCTGTTTCCACTCCCCCGCACAGCCGTCGCCGTTCACTCAAAAGTACAGCATGCAAACCTGTGAGCTGCTGCATCCATGCTGTCGTTCTTTAAGTCTAACACTGTTTTTTTTTGGGTAGGGACAGTGCCTTACAAGAAAGAAACAGGATGGGCAGGGGAGAGAGGAGAATTGTTGGACAACAGGGATTGATGGAGGGGACAGGGGAGAGAGGAAATTTGCTGGACATGGATGGAGCAGAAGGCAGGGGAGAGAATAGAAATTACTGGACATGGAGCAGAGGGCAGGGGAAGGAGGAGAATTGCTGGACATGGATGGATGGAGGGGAAAAGGAGAGAGGAAATTTGCTGGATATGGGTGGATGGAGGAGAGGGCAGGGAAGAATGGAGAGTTGCAGGACGGATGGATGGAGGGGAGAGAAGTCAGGAAGGAGATGCACATGGATGGAGGGGAGGGAAGAGAGGAGAAATGCTGGACAAGAATGGAGGGAAGGAAAGACAAAGGAAGGAGATGCACATGGATGGAGGGGAAGGGAGAGAGGAGAAATGCTGGACATAGATGGAGGAGAGGGAAGACAGAGGAAGTATATGCACATGGATGGAGGGGAGTGAGGAGAAATGCTGGATATGGATGGAGGCAGTGATGTGCTGGAGCCGGCTCGCTCCAGCTCGCAAGAGCCGCTTGTTAAATTTTGACAGCTCTTGCGAGCCGGTTGTTCTTTGGGGCGAGCCGGCTCCATTGCAGGAGGTAAGCATGGCAGGAGGCTGCACACAAATGAATATGCTAATATGCTCCACCCCATCCTTTGCCCCCCCCCCCAAATGAAACAGTCAAACTACGCCCATGGGTGGGTGGATGTCTTTATAAAATAAAAAGGTTTTATATTTAATGCTGGTGTACATTAGGATGGGGGGACAGAGAGATTGGGAAGGGCAGGACAGATGCCAGACTAGGGGGTATCGGTAGGGGGCAGGGCTGATGCTAGGCCACTGGGAGGAGTGGGGGGTAGGGAAGTGTAGGGCAGATTCCTGATTGGGGAGATAGAAAGGAAGGAAGGGCTGATGCCGGGCTACAGGACAATTTCAAATTCTTGGTCCTTTATTCTACAATTAATGATGGTTGATCTGCGTTCTGCCTGTGACTGAGGTAAGAGATTCTGCTGGCATGTGGTGTGCATGCATGGGGATCTATATTATTCTGACTCTGACTTTTCAATGAGACATGTATTGCTATTTTGTATATTCACTGCTCCCTTTTTAAAGGTGCAGTTATTGGTATTTGAGTGTTCAGAATTGGTGTTAAGATTTGCAACATAGGTTCCGAATATGTATGAGGTTTATGTTGATGTAGGAGAGCTGTTGGCCAGACTGTATATTAAAAATCCATCATCAAGTGCATTATAAGGCATTTAGGAGTATCCCAAGAAACAATACTCACACTTATACATACATAGTACCCACCCATATTAGCTCTGGGCCCACCGAAAATGTCAGGTCTGGCTACGCCACTGCGAATAAGGCACAAAAAGGTGCCCGAAATGACCAGATGACCACCGGAGAGAATCGAGGATGACCTCCCGTTACACCCTCAGTGATCACTAACCCCCTCCCACTCTCAAAAAACATCTTTTAAAATATGTCGTGCCAGCCTCAGATGTCATACTCAGGTCCATGACAGCGCATGCAGGTCCTGGAGCAGTTTTAATGGGTACTGCAGTGCACTTCCGACAGGCGGATCCCCAGCCCATACCCCCCCCCCCCCACCTGTTACATTTGTGGAGGAAACAGCGAGCCCTCCAAAACTCACCACAAACCCCCGTACCCACATCTAGGTGCCCTCCTTCACCTGTAAGGGCTATGGTAGTGGTACATAAGTAATGCCACACTGGGAAAAGACCAAGGGTCCATCGAGCCCAGCATCCTGTCCACGACAGCGGCCAATCCAGGCCAAGGGCACCTGGCGACCTTCCCAAACGTACAAACATCTATACATGTTATTCCTGGAATTGTGGATTTTTTCCCAAGTCCATTAGTAGTGGTTTATGGACTTGTCCATTTAGAAAACCATTAACCCCTTTTTAAACCCTGCTAAGCAACACCTTCACAGTTCTCTGGCCAAAATTCAGAGTTTACTATGTGTTGGGGGAAGAAACATTTTCTCCAATTTGTTTTAAATTTACTACACTGTAGTTCATCGCATGCCCCTCGTCCTAGTATCTTTGGAAAGCGTGAAACAGACGCTTCACATCCACCTGTTCCATTCCACTCATTATTTTATGATAACTCTCCTCATGTCTCCCCTCAGCGTCTCTTCTCCAAAGCTGAAAGCCCTAGCCTCCTTGCGTCTTTCTTCTATGGAAGTCGTCTCCATCCCCAGCTCTTCATTTTAGTTTCGCCCTTCGCTGCACCTTTACCAATTCTACTATATCTTTCTTGAGATGCCGGCGACAGAATTGAACCACAATACTCAAGGTGGCGGTCGCAGCATGGAGAGATTACAACGACCATTATAACATCCTCAAACCTGTTTTTCCATACCTTTCCTAACTAATACCCACACATTCTACATCGCTTTCTCAGACTGCAGCAGCACACTGAGCCCCAGAAGGTTTCAGTGTATTATCGCCGAACGACCACCCAGATCCCTTGCTTGGTCCGTAATTCCTACGTTGGAATTCCTTGCATGACGTAGCAATAATTTCGGGTTCTTTTGGTCCCACCTGCTATTCACCTTGCCAATTGCTCACCATTTTTAAACGTCATCTGCCATTTAGCCGCCCAGTCTCGTAAGGTCCTTCTGTAATTTTTCACAATCCTGCTGTCGCGAGTTAACAACTTTGAATAACTTTGTGTCATCAGCAAATTTTATTACCTCGCTAGTTACTCCCATCTCCAAATCATTTATAAATATATTAAAAAGCAGCGGTCCTAGCACAGACCCCTGAGGAACCCCACTAACTACCCTTCTCTGTTGTGAATATTGCCCAGTTAACCCCACTCTCTGTTTCCTATCCTTCAACCAGTTTTTAATCCACAATAGGACATTTCCTCCTATCCCATGACCCTCCAATTTCCTCTGTAGCCTTTCATGAGGTACCTTGTCAAATGCCTTTTGAAAATCCAGATACACATACAGGCATATTTTCAAAGCATTTAGCCTTCCAAAGTTCCATAGAAACCTGTGCAACTTTGGAAGGCTAAGTGCTTTGAAAATACGCCTCATAGTAACATAGTAGATGACGGCAGAAAAAGACCTGCACGGTCCATCCAGTCTGCCCAAGAAATGTGCCACTTTTTTGTGTATACCTTACCTTGATTTGTACCTGTCTTTTTCAGGGCACAGACTGTACAAGTCTGCCCAGCACTATCCCCGCCTCCCACCATCGGCTCTGGCACAGACCGTATAAGTCTGCCCCGCCTCCCACTACTGGCTCTGTTATCCAATCTCGGCTAAGCTCCTGAGGATCCATTATTCTGAACAGGATTCCTTTATGTTTATCCCACCCATGTTGAACTTCCATTCACGTTTTCCTCTCCACCACCTCCCGCGGTGAGGGCATTCCAAGCATCCACCACTCTCTCCGTGAAATAAAATACTCCTGACATTTTTCTTGAGTCTGCCCCCATTCAATCTCTTTCATTGTCCTCTCATTCTACGCCTTCGTATCTCCGGAAAAGGTAATTTGCGGTATTAATACCTTTCAAAATATTTGAAGTCTGTATCATATCTACCCCTGTTTCTCCTTTCCCTCCAGGGTTTATACATGTTCAGGTCAGCAAAGTCTCTCCTCATACGTCTTTGTAACGCAACTCCCATACCATTCTCGTAGCTTTCTTTGCCACGCATCGATTCTTTTTACATCCTTAGCAAGATTACGGCCTCCAAAACTGAACACATATCCAGATGGGGCCTCACCAACGATCTATACAGGGGCATCAACAGTCCCTTTCTTCTGCTGGTCACACCTCTCTCTCTCTATACAGCCCCAACAACCTTCTAGATACAGCACCCGCCTTGTCACACTGTTTCGTCGCCTTTTTAAATCCTCAGATACTATCACCCCAAGATCTCTCAATATCACAATATCAACCGGCTCCCCTTTGTCCACATGTTTGTTTACTCCTCAAAGAATTGAAGTAAATTGGTCAAGCAAGATTTACCCACACAAAAAGCCGTGCTGACTTGGTCTCAGTAATCCCATGTCCTTGGATGTGCTCTGTAATGTTTGTTTTTTGATAATAGCCTCTACCATTTTCCCCGCCTCGACACGACGTCAGACTCACCGGTCTATAATTTCCCGGATCTCCCCTGGAACCTTTTTAAAAAATCGGCATTACATGGCCACCCTCCAATCTTCCCGTACCATGCTTGATTTTAAAGATAAATTGCATATCACTAACAGTAGCTCCACAAGCTCATTTTTCAGTTCTATCAGTACTCTAGGATGAATACCATCCAGTCCAGGAGATTTTGCTACTCTTCAGTTTGCTGAACTGCTCCCATTACGTCCTCCAGGTTACCGTGAAGTCAGTAAGTTTCTCCGACTCGTCCACTTGAAATACAATTTCCGACACCGGTATCCCACCCAAATCTTCCTCGGTGAAGACCGAAGCAAAGAATTCATTCAATCTCTCCACTACGTTCTTATCTTCCTTGATCGCCCCTTTTTACCCCTCGGTCATCCAGCGGCCCAACCGATTCTTTTGCCGGCTTCTGCTTTTAGTATACCGAAAAAAAATTTTGCTATGTTTTTTTGCCTCTAATGCTATCTTTTTTCGTAATCCCTCTTGGCCTTCTTTATCTGCACCTTGCATTTGCTTTGACACTCCTTATGCTGCTTCTTGTTATTTTTAGACGGTTCCTTCTTCCATTTTCTGAAGGTGTTTCTTTTAGCCCTAATAGCTTCCTTCACCTCACTTTTCAACCACGTCGGCTATCTTTTGGACTTCCGTCTTTCTTTACTAATTCATGGAATATGTTTGGCCTGGGCCTCCAGGATGGTACAGTTGTGGGTTTTGGGGGGGCTCAGCACACAAGGTAAGGGAGCTATGTTCCTTGGAGCATTTTATGAAGTCCACTGCAGTGCCCTCTAGGGTGCCCAGTTGGTGTCCTGACATGTCAGGGGGACCAGTGCACTAGAAATGCTGGCTCCTCCCACGTCCAAATGGCTTGCATTAGGACTTTTTTGACATGGACTTCTTTGGTTTTGAAAATCGTCAAAAGTCAGAAACGTCCATGTCTAGGAACGTCCAAATATTGGGATGTCCAATTTTAAGTATTTGGACATCTCTGACGGTATTTTCGAAATGAAAGATGGACGTACATCTTTTTCTGAAAATATGAGTTTCCCCACCCCTGGATTTTGCCGTTTTGCAAGGATGTCCAAATCGCAACTTGGACGTTTCTTTCGAAAATGCCCCTCTATGTTACACTTTCCACCCAGTCCCATTCTTCTCTCATTCCTTCCTCAGCCTTATATACCCTGAATTTCACTCTTTCTAGTTCACCATTTCCAGTCTCTGTATTTATTGCCTCCCAGGCCTCATCAGTCTCCACCTCTCATCTTCTCCCTGTTATTTATTTCCTCGCCACCTCCAGCCCTTTCTTATATCTTTCCCCCTTATTCAGGTTCCCATTCCTCCTTTTACCTCTCCTATTTCCACCCTTCACTTATGTTACTTCTTGTATATCTAAAACACTCTTTTTGGGCTCATTTTCGACACAAATCGGAAGATGGACGTCCTTCTCCCAGGGTCGTCCAAATCAGTATAATTGAAAGCTGATTTTAGATGTCCCCAACTGCACTCCGTCACAGGGATGGCCAAAGTTCACGGGGGCATGTCGGAGGCGTAGCGAAGGCAGGACTTGGACGTGCCTACACCTGGAAGTCCTTGACCCATAATCGAAAAAAGGACGTCCCTGATGAGCGCTTGGACGTTTTCACCTGGACCTGTTTTTCTTATGACTAAGGCACAAAAAGGTGCCCGAAATGACCAGATGACCACCGGAGAGAATCGGGGATGACTTCCTGTTACTCCCCCAGTGGTCACTAGCCCCCTCCCATCCTCAAAAACATCTTTCAAAATATTATGTGCCAGCCTCAGATATCATACTCAGGTCCGTGACAGCAGTATGCAGGTCCCTGGAGCAGTTTTAGTGGGTGCAGTGCACTTCAGACAGGCGGACCCAGCCCCATCCCTGCCCTACTTGTTACGTTTGTGGAGGAAACAGCGAGCCCTCCAAAACCCACCAGAAACCCTCTGTACCCACATCTAGGTGCCCCCTTCACCTGAAAGGGCTATGGTAGTGGTGTACAGTTGTGGGTAGGGGTTAGGGGGGGGGGGTTGGGGCTTCAGCACACAGGTAAGGGGAGCTATATACTGGGAGCTATTAGGAAGTCCTCTGCAGTGCCCCCTAGGGTGCCCGGTTGTTGTCCTGGCATGTCAGGGGGACAAGTGCAGTAGAAATATTGGCTGTTCCCATGACCAAATGGCTTGCATTTGGTCATTTCTGAGATGGACGTTGTAGGGAAAGTATGGGTAATCATTTTTTACATATACAGCTTCTGGACAAGAAGCACTGTAGTTTGTTCTTAGACATGCTTTTGGTTAGTTTATAACACATGTTTATCCAGGCTTAGAAGGTCTGATAGCGCTGCATGTAACTAAAGGACACGAATGTACTAAATGTATAGGCCATGAAATTCATCCAAAAGGAGGTTACTGGGAAATGAAAAGTAATGATGCAGGTGCAGGATGAGGTAAGACACAGAGAAATATAGATGGGAAGCTGAGCAGATTGACCATATAAGGGAATAGATAATTGGACAAACAGGATATTAATTGATCTAATGGTGAAAGAAGGTATATAATGAGGGTTATTTGTATAGAGTTAGACAACAACAACCTCCTGCCTTGTGTGTTGGATTTATTTCCTGTGTGTTTTCTCCTTGCAAGAAATAAAGCTGCATTAACTGCTTTAAGCCTGGCTTGGTCTCGTGGTGTTCGTGTAGTACTGTTAAATTCTTTTAACAGCTTGGTCCTTCGAGCTGGAAACCAATAACCTTTCCTTGTGTCAGGGTCGGAACTGTTGTGCGCACGGATTTTGAAAAAATCCTTTAATCAAAGTCCCCCGGGGAGATCCTGTAAAAGGGGCCAGTTCTTCTGACACTTGGAAGGGTGACGGTTTTCTTTCTTAGAGTCACAAAATCACATGGGACCAATTTAGGTAATGTTGTGTCTTGTTTTGTCTTTTAAATTAATGAGTGAGATTTAGAGTGAGGACTCCTTTCAGTCTGGGACTGCTATAGTATAAAAAGAATCCAAGGTCTGGGACCCACTCGGAGGAGAGTGTGGGACTCTTTTTTTTTTTTTTTTGTCTGGGACTGCAATAGTATAAAAAGTCCGGGGTCTGGGACCCACTCAGAGGCCATAGTCTATGAGAGAGGACTACAGGAATAAATAAACTCCGTGTGCATGTTAAGAGAGAGAAAGAGTTGTAGGAATTTGGAATTCCTGAACGACAGTTTAATAGCTATGGGAAATTTATGTTGTAAGAATGGGTGTTGTGATGTCTGTGTTGTTGTTTTACCAGATCTCAGAAGCAAAAGATCCTTTGGCGGGGACCCTAAGTTGTAAGAGGCAAAAATTAATTGAAGAGAAGCGGCTGAAATCTCAGACACGTGGAGGGGCATAATCGACCGCGAACGCCCATCTCCATGGCGGTCTATGTCGGGATATGGGTACGTGAAGGGGTGGGACAGACCCGTATTTTAAAAAAAAAAAAATGGGCGTCCATCTTCCGTTTCGAAAATACAGTTTGTTCAGACCAAAATGCCATGGATTTAGTTGTTTCCGAGCTGGGCGTTTGTTTGTTTAGCGATAATGGAAACTAAAAATGCCCAGCTCAAAAACGTCCCAATCCAAGCCATTTGGGTCGTGGGAGGGGCCAGGATTCGTAGTACACTCGCCCCCGACATGCCAGGACACCAACTGGACACCCTAGAGGTCAGTGCGGTGGACTCAGACAACGTTCCCACATGCATAGGTCCCTTACCACGGGTGCTGAGTCCCCCAACCCCCCTCCCCCAAAACCCACTACCCACAAATGTACAACACTACCATAGCTCTTAGGGTGAAGGGGGGCACCTACATGTGGTACAGTGGGTTTTGGAGGCCCTCCATTTACCAGCACAAGTGTTACAGGTAGGGGGGATGGGCCTGAGTCCGCCTGCCTGAAGTACACTGTGGTACCCACTAAAAGTGCTCCAGGGACCTGCATACACACAGGCCTCTAGGACTTGTTGCTGCTGTATAACCTTGGCACACAGTTGACACCTGAAGACTAATGTCTCCGAAAACGTCCTTTATTGGGAATAAGCACGTTTACTCACAGTTAACTGCAGATCAGAGGTTATGCCCCACTGGCAAACAGTCTCCCTGGTACTGAGATTAGCAGTAGGTCAGAGCTGGCAGAATGCTGTACAATGCCCTCTTTCAGCCACATTCAAGGTAAGAACTAAGTTCTGGAACGTGGCTAACACATGAAAGGGATCTAAAACTTGCTTACAAAAATGGCCACTACCTCATGGACTACCGGAAACAAAACAGGGCACACTCTGACACAGTAAGCAGAGGGAAAAGCACCATGGGAGTAGAGCCTACCAACTACCAACATTGTGAGCATGTAACACAAGCTAGTGGAATCACGGAGCCCAATACCCTACACCCACCACAATGCATTGCTGATGTGACTCTGCAGTGCCCTTAACAGAAAAGGTGTCACATTCACCCGAGAGCCACATCAGAACCAGGGAAAGGCTGTCAGAGGATAGAACACATTCTGCTGTCATGGAGGTGGGTACAGCATTTGAGGCTGGCATACAGGCTGGGAAAAAAGTTTGTAAAGTGAGGGTTTTTTTGTTGGGAGGGGGTTAGTGACCACTGGGGGAGTCAGGGGAGGTCATCCTCGATTCCCTCCGGTGGTCATCTGGTCAGTTGGGGCACTTTTGGGGGACTTGGACCTGAAAAAAAAGGGTCCAAATAAAGCGGACCAAATTCTCGTCAAAAACGCCCTGCTTGTTTTGATTATCAGCTAAAGACACCCATCTCTCCTCGGCCGATAACCATGCCCCAGTCCCGCCTTCACCACGCCTCTGACACGCCCCCGTCAACTTTGTTCATTTCTGCGACGGAGTGCAGTTGAAGACGACCAAAATTGGCTTTCGATTATACCGATTTGTTCGCCCACGGGAGAAAGACGCCCATCTCCCGATTTGGGTCGAAATATTGGCATGTTTCTTTTCAAAAATAAGCTGGATATGTGTTAACAAAGGAGGATGACCTGCTAGTAATTAAACCTCATAATCGGCCATGCCCTGATGGACCGACTGACCCCACCACCCTATTTGGAACCTCCTAAGCCTAGCTGCCCTACGGAACCAGTCACTCCCACTACATACATAAGGCTAGCCATGTTACTAGAAGTGGAAAATCATGGGGAGAATGCAGATTAAAAATCCTCCTATGTGCCAGCCAGATGAATATGAAAATTTTCCCCTTATAGAAGTACCTAACCCTCGAGCAGGTGAACAGGGTCAAAATGACACCATGTTCGTTTACTGACCATGGTCCCTAAATGATGTAAAGAAGGCCACAGAAGGCATTCGTCACTCCAAAATTAAATCACTAGATTTTGAAACTCAGATTCGTAACTTATGTCAAAGTTACCGGCTAAATGGGGTGGAAACAGAAAGAGCTCTTAGGCAAATTCTTGGTCCTGATTGGTGCCTTATCAGTGGAGATTGGCAACCCCTCGACGGCAACAACAGACCACTGAATTATGATGACGCCATCCTTGCCCAAGCCTTGAATAATTTACTGGCACGTATTAGAACTAAATTTATACCAAGGGCAAATTGGACTGTTATAAATCAATGTATTCAACAAGAAGGAGAAAATGTAGAGCCATATTTTGTTAGATTAAAGGAAATCTTTGATATCCATAGTGGCATAAATTCCCGCCCAATATGGATAATGATACACCATATGAACAACAGTTTAAAAATGCTTTTTTAAAAGGGTGTTTACATTTATTAATAGCTTCATTACCAAACATATGGTAACACACCACACGTGTCATCTCAGCTCCCTTCTTGAGTATGCAAAACATGCAGAGACACATTTTCAAGAAAAGAAAAAACAGAAAAAGTTCAACCTCTTTATGGTAGATGAGAGTATCGGTGGAATATACCTGACACAGCCAAGCCAAAACTTTAGAGGGAACCGAGGGAGAGGTAGAGGACGAGATAGATAAATTAGAAGGGAACCAGGATGTTATTATGTGTGCGGGAAGAAGGGACATTGGGCTCGGGAATGCAGAGATAGGAAGGAAGAACCGAGAGCATGACTAGAAAGGGAGTCCCCACTGGTAGTCCGGGACAAAGGAGATGCTGATTTGGAGGAAATAGGGGAGGTGAGATGGATAGCGAATGCTAAAGATGAAGAGGTGCTGCAGCTAGACAGAGTTTATAATTGCCTTGAAAGCCATGCCTTGCCCCAGATAACCCTTATGGTCAGAAATAATGAAATTACTTTCCTGTGTGATACTGGGGGCTGGACGCACAGTTATAAAATTTGATGATGCAAAATTAATTCCTTTATCCTCTGAGACTATCATAGTAAAGAATGCGGGTGATAACATAATAAAGGAACCATTGTCTAAATTAATAAAGGTTTTTGAGTCTGAAAGTGGTAGACGCAGCAAATGCCAGGTAATCGTATCCAAATTCTGCCCATGCAATTTGTTAGGGAGAGACCTTCTGCACAGCTTAGGAATTGCCGTAGTGCCAACCAAAAAGGGGTTAAAGGCTTCCAGAATTGAGGAAGGCACGTATGTGACACAGGCTGTGCAACCCTTCATTTATTTCTATAGTCTGGACCCAATCACAAGCAGCCCATCCTCTGTGAATAAGGAACTAGTCCAGATAGTATAAACCCTTGTTAAACCAATAGCTGTAGAATTCATGTGTTCTGAGGATTTGCATTGTACTACCTACTATACTCATACATCCAGACCCGATTCTTTGTAAGAGACAGCTTTCCTGAAGCTGAAACAGTGCCGAATGACTATTTTGAAGTTGTACTGGGATGACAAAGGCTTCTGTGCAGTTCACGTACAACCGCCCGGCATGTTGTCAGAGAACCGCCTCTATAGATCGAGATATGTCAAACACATTTCCCTGTCCAAACCCCAGCATACTAAATGGGTACATAGTAACATAGTAGATGACGGCAGAAAAAGACCTGCACGGTCCATCCAGTCTGCCCAACAAGATAAACTCACATGTGCTACTTTTTGTGTATACCTTACCTTGATTTGTACCTGTCCTTTTCAGGGCACAGACCGTATAAGTCTGCCCAGCACTATCCCCGCCTCCCAACCACCAGCCCCGCCTCCCACCACCGGCTCTGGCACTGACCGTATAAGTCTGCCCAGCACCATCTCCGTCTCCCGCCACCGGCTTTGCCACCCAATCTCGTCTAAGCTCTTTAGGATCCATTCCTTCTGAGCAGGATTCCTTTATGTTTATCCCACGCATGTTTGAATTCCGTTACTGTTTTCGTTTCCACCACCTCCCGCGGGAGGGCATTCCAAGCATCCACTACTCTCTCCGTGAAAAAATACTTCCTGACATTTTTCTGAGTCTGCCCCCCTTCAATCTCATTTCATGTCCTCTCGGTCTACTGCCTTCGCATCTCCGGAAAAGGTTAGTTTGCAGATTAATACCTTTCAAATATTTGAACGTCCTGTATCATATCACCCCTGTTTCTCCTTTCCTCCAGAGTATACATGTTCAGGTCCGCAAGTCTCTCCTCATACGTCTTGTAACGCAAATCCCATACCATTCTCGTAGCTTTTCTTTGCACCGCTTCAATTCTTTTTACATCCTTAACAAGATACGGCCTCCAAAACTGAACACAATACTCCAGGTGGGGCCTCACCAACGACTTATACAGGGGCATCAACACCCCCTTTCTTCTGCTGGTCACACTTCTCTCTATACAGCCTAACAACCTTCTAGCTAGGGCCACCGCCTTGTCACACTGTTTCGTCGCCTTCAAATCCTCAGATACTATCACCCCAAGATCCCTCTCCCCATCCGTACCTATCAGACTCTCCCCGCCAAACACATACGTCTCCCGTGGATTTCTACTCCCTAAGTGCATCACTTCGCATTTCTTCGCATTGAATTTTAATTGCCAAACCTTAGACCATTCTTCTAGCTTCTGTAGGTCCTTTTTTCATGTTTTCCACTCCCTCCGGGGTGTCCACTCTGTTACAGATCTTAGTATTATCCGCAAATAGGCAAACTTTACCTTCTAACTCTTCGGCAATGTCACTCACAAATATATTGAACAGAATCGGCCCCAGCACCAATCCTAGAGGCACTCCACTACTCACCTTTCGCTCCTCCGAGCGAATTCCATTCACCATCACCCTTTGGCGTCTGTCCGTCAACCAGTTCCTAATCTAGTTCACCACTTCGGGTCCTATCTTCAGCCCATCCAGTTTATTTAAGAGCCTCTTGTGGGGAACCGTGTCAAAAGCTTTGCTGAAATCTAAGTAGATTACGTCCATAGCTCGTCCCTGATTCAATTCTCCTGTCACCCAATCAAAGAATTCAATGAGATTCGTTTGGCACGATTTCCCTTTGGTAAAACCATGTTGTCTCGGATCTTGCAACTTATTGGCTTCCAGGAAATTCACTATCCTTTCCTTCAGCATCGCTTCCATTACTTTTCCAATAACCAAAGTGAGGCTTACCGGCCTGTAGTTTCCAGCTTCTTCCCTATCACCACTTTTGTGAAGAGGGACCACATCTGCCGTTCTCCAATCCCTTGGAACCTCTCCCTACATGTAGGGAGATTTGTCACTACTTGTGTAAATAATGATAATTGGGAACCCCTGAAAGAATCTGGACTCCAATTTAACCCTCTAGTGGGTGCCTGGTCAAAATTAATATCATGGACCACAGTGGTGTTGCCCACAGTACACCTGAAGGACTTACTTGACAAATTTAAATCCAATTGACATTTGTACTACCTGAATGAGCCTGAGGATGTAGAGTTGCCCAAGGTTCCCTCCAAACTCTGATCCCAGGGGAGTACTGATATCGGCAGTGCTTTTTTGTAGAAAAAAGGTGCCGGTACTCATTATGGGCGAGGTCAACATATATGGCTCCACCCCTATGATAGCCACACCCCTTATACCAGCTATGGCGCATATAAACAGACATCATTGAAAATATTATACTAGTATAGGAGAAAAAAATAACGTAATTTTTTTTCATCAGAAATACTTTCTGTAAGCTGTTACAGCTCCAGTATACC
Organism: Microcaecilia unicolor; assembly: GCF_901765095.1. Lineage (NCBI taxonomy): Eukaryota > Metazoa > Chordata > Amphibia > Gymnophiona > Siphonopidae > Microcaecilia > Microcaecilia unicolor. The sequence continues at coordinate 235,816,935 of NC_044036.1, forward strand.
CAGTGCAAAATAACACAGCAGATGTAAATTCTCAAATTGGACATATTTCAAACACTAAAATGAAAATAAAATGATTTTTTTCTACCTTTGTTGTCTGGTGACTTTGTTTTTCTATCCATCCCAGTCTCTGATTCTGCTGCTCTCTATCTGTTCCCTTAACTCCGTTTCCAGAGCTTCCTTTCCATTTATTTCTTTACTTTCCTCCTTTCTTCTTCATTTCTTGCCATACATCCATAAGTAAAAGCTAGGTCCTCCTCCATGGAATTGACTGGAGTAGGTATAGCGTGGATTCAGCTTTTCCCTATTTTCTCCACCCATGTGCAGTTTTTTCTCCTTTCTTCTCTTTCCCTCATCTCCATCCATGTGCATCTTCTTTTTTTCTTTCCACCCATCCACCCATGTCCAGCACTTCTCCTCTCTCCTCCCCTCCATCCATGTCCAGCATTTCTCCTCTCTTCCTTCCCCTGTATCCATATAAAGCAATAATTCTCTCTCCCCTCTCCTCCACCCAAGTCCAGCATTTATCCTCTCTCCCCGCCAACCCCTCCATCCATCCATGTCCAGCAATTCTCCTCTATCTCCTGTTCGCCTCTCCATCCATGTCCAGCAATTCTCCTCTCTCTCCTGCTCTCCCCTCCCATCCATGTCCAGCAATTCTCCTCTTTTCCATGCCCAGCGATTCTCCTCTCTCCCCTGCCCTCCCATCCATGTCCAGCGATTCTCCTCTTTTCCATGCCCAGCGACTCTTCTCTCTCCCCTGCCCTCCCCTCCCAGCCATGTCCAGCGATTCTCCTCTCTCCCCTGCTCTCCCCTCCCATCCATGTCCAGCAATTCTCTCTTCCCTGCCCTCCCCTCCCCTCCCTTCCATGTCCAGTGATTCTCCTCTTTTCCATGCCCAGCGATTCTCCTCTCTCCCCTGCCCTCCCCTCCCATCCATGTCCAGCGATTCTTCTCTTCCCCTGCCCTCCCATCCTATGTCCAGCAATTGTCTCTTCCCTGCCCTCCCCTCCCATCCATGTCCAGCGATTCTCCTCCCTCCCCTGCCCTCCCCTCCCATCCATGTCCAGCAATTCTCTCTTCCCTGCCCTCCCCCTCCGTCCAGCGATTCTCCTCTTTTCCATGTCCAGCAATTCTCCTCTTTTCCCTGCCCTCCCATCCATCCTCTCTCCCCTGCCCTCCCCTCCCATCCATGTCCAGCGATTCTCCTCTTTTCCATGTCCTTCCCTCACATCCATGTCCAGCAATTCTCTCTTCCCTCCCCTGCCCTCCTATCCATGTCCAGCGATTCTCATGTCTCCCTTGCCCTCTCCTCCCATCCATGTCCAGCAATTCTCCTCTCTCCCCTGCCCTCCCCTCTCCCATGTCCAGCAATTCTTCTTCCAGCCCATCCTCCTTCTCCACTGCCTGCCAGCGTTGGACTCAGCAGCGCGAACGGTGCAGGCAGTGATTGAAAGAGGCTGTCAGCGTCGGAGTTTCCCTCTGCGAGTCTCGCCTATGCGGAAACAGGAAGTTGAAACAACATAGGCGGGACTCGCAGAGGGAAGCTCTGACGCTGACAGCCTCTTTCAATCGCTGCCTGCACCATTCACACTGCTGAGTCTTAAAAAAAAAAAAGTAAGTAGGGGACTGAGAGAGGAAGTGCAGGACTCGTGGGGGGGGGGGGGGGGGAGGTGTCGGTATTGGCACAAAAAAAGCACTGGATGTCGGTACAATCAAAGATGAACCGATGATTTATATCACCCCGAAAAGCTAGGCTATATCAAAAACAGTATACCCTGAAGCCAGAAGCAGCAGATGGAATCCGACCAGTCATAAGAGACCTCTTACAAACAGGAGTATTGATTCCATGTTCAGTCTCGCCCTGTAATACTCCTTTGTTCCCTGTAAAAAAGAACCCCCTTCCCAAGGATGGAGAATGGTTCAAGATTTGCAAGCGGTAAATAAGGCAGTGATCCCGAGAGCACCCACTGTACCCGATCCATCCACTTTGCTAAATGACCTAAGGCCACAAAACAAATACTTTTCAGTCATATAGACATCAGTAATGCCTTTTTTTAGTATTCAAATTGACCCACAAAGTAGGTTTTGGTTTGCATTCACCTTTGAGGTAAAAAGGTATACCTATACTCGCCTTCCTCAAGGATACTGTGAATCACCCACCATTTTTTCACAGATTATGTCTGCAAATCTAGCAAAATTTGAACCACCACAAGGGAGCCAGATACTACTAAATGTAGATGACATTCTCCTAGTCTCAGAAACTAAAGAGCAGTGCAGGCTTGATACTATCAGTCTCCTTCAATTTTTAGCTGACCAAGGCCATAAGGTAAACAAATCAAAACTTCAGTTATGGCAAGCTACTGTATGGTACTTGGGATATAATCTTTCACATGAAGGAAAGCATTTAGATGAAAACTGTAAAATTGCCATATTACAGGCGCCAAAACCCATTACGAAAAAACAAATGATGTCCTTCCTAGGGATGACAAATTTTTGTAGGCCCTGGATACTTGATTATGCAGCCATTACAGCACCTTTATTGGCTCTAATGTATGATACCCCTATGGCAGCCTCTGACCCACTGTCTTGGACGCCTGAAGCAGAGTTAACATTTATAAAAATCAAACAGGTCCTAGTCAGTTCCTTAATTTTAGGATTGCCAAATTATGCTAAACCCTTCTTCCAAACTGTTGACTGTAAGGATGGGTACATGACTTCAGTACTAACACAAGAACATGGAAACAAACAGAGGCCATTGGCCTATTAGTCTAGCAGACTAGACCCAGTTGCCCGTGCCCTTCCACACTGTGTTCAGGCGGTGATAGCTGCCTCTATGGCAATACAGGCTACTGCGACCCTGGTACTTTTCCACACGCTCACACTTTGTGCCCCACATACTGTCGCAGTAATATTACTTCAGAACAAAATTTCATACCCATCACCCTCTCGACATCTCTCCTGCATGACTACCTTATTATCACAACCACACCTGACTATTGAACGCTGCACCACCTTGAATCCTGCCTCCCTAGTACCTATTGTAAGTGACGGTAGCCCACATGCCTGTCTTGCAGAAATAACTCAGAAGGTACTACCCCGACCTGACTTAAAAGACATACCTTATCAGAATGCTGATCTTACCTTTATTTGTAGACGGTTCCAGTAAAAAGAACCTTGATGGAACGAATGCTACAGGTTTTGCAATAGTAACCCATGACCAAATTTTAAAAGCGGCATCATTACCAATCACTTACTCAGTCCAAGCAGCAGAACTGGTAGCCCTGGCTGAGGCATGTAAACTAGCATAGAACAAGACAGTCAACATCTACACAGATAGTATGCTTTTTCCACTGTCCATACCTTTGCACAGCAATGGAAAAATAGAGGCATGGTCACCTCCACAGGAAAGGAAATAAATCAGAAAAATCTTATCCTTCAATTGCTGGACGCTGTCTTACTTCCTAGACAGATAGCCATTTGTAAGTGTGCAGCCCATACTAGATGTACAGATCCCATTTCTTTAGCAAATGCCTTTGCAGACAAAACAGCAAGAGAAGCTGCACTATCTGCTCCTTTACATGACATTCTTTTCCAGATAGAGAAATAAGCAACTTTCCTGGATCTGGCAATGCTACGCCAGATGCAGCAGGCATCCCCAGAAAAAGAAAAACAATCTTGGATAGGTAAAGGAGCCACCCTTGTAGATAACATTTACCTATCTACTGAAAATAAATATATATTGCCAAAAGATTTGTTTCGTAATGCTGCAATAGTAAGCCATGGGCCAAGCCATGTCTCATCAGGAAGGATGGTAACAATGGTAACGAAAATATTCACAGCATATGGGTTTTCACAATACTCTAAAATTTTCTGTTCAAAATGTATGCTCTGTGCTAAGCACAATTTTCAGGGAAGACTCAGACCCCGAATGGGCACCTTCCCTCAGCCAAAGTACCCATTTCAGTACTTATGTATGGATTTTATTGAATTGAATAAATGTGAAAACAAGAAATATTGCTTACTAATCATTGACATGCTTTCAAAGTGAATAGAAACGTTTCCAAGCAAAACAGCTGATGCCCTGACAGTGGCTAAGGCCTTGGTAAAAGAAGTCATACCACGGTATGGCATTCCAGAAAGAATTTATAGTGACAATGGTCCCCATTTTGTGAACTCCATCATTTCTCTGTTAAGGAAACAATTGGCCATTGACCTGAGGAACCATTGTGCCTACCACCTCCAGTCGGCAGGACTGGTGGAAAGACTCAATGGAATCTTCAAAAGCAAATTGAGAAAGATAATGGCAGAAACCGGAAAGAGTTGGATATACTGCCTTCCCTTGGTCACCTTGTATATGCATATAACACCAGCAGGGAAGACAGGATTGACTCCCTTTGAAATTCTGTTTGGAAGGCAGTATGCGATCCCTCAGTTTGCCTCACTGGAAAAGAGTCATGAGGAGGCTGAGGAATCACTGGCGACACATATGAAGAAAATGTTAACTAACATTCCAGATCAGTTTGAAGATTCTGGACATACTGAGCTTGGAAAGGTTTAAGCAGGAGACTGGGTCCTTATTAATGTCATTAAGAGAAAAAACTGGGCTTCACCCCGCTGGGAAGGTCCATACCAAGAACTGCTGAGTACCCCCAGAGCTGTAAAAAATAGCTGAACGAAGTACCTGGGTGCACCTATCCCACTGCAAGAAGGTAGCAGAACCCAGAGCTGAGATTAGGCAACCAGAGTAGACCAACTTCTTGCAAGGGTAAGTCCGGCTACAAAGGGGAGGTGCTTCAATAGGAACCCTCATCTCAAACCCAGTGAAGAAAACAACAACCCAAGCAAGAACTTAGGGTTGAAATGGAGGCCTTAACATCTGATCCAGAAGATCCACTTGAGCAATTGACTGAGACAACAGTTTGGAGTCCCCTCGGATGACTGGAAAAGAGGAGAGCAATCAAGACTTTGACCAACGGACAGATAACAATCAAGTTGGTCCTAGGAACAATCTGTGGCATAGCTCTTATCCTCCTGTTCCAGGTTACAGACACAGTCAAAAGGATATCAAATCCTGGGGACCAGAAAAGAAATAATTTTCAGGACTACTCCAATCGGATGCAGGAGAAATTCACTCAAGAAAAACGCCGAGTTGCTAAAGCCCGAATACTACACAAAGGAACTGAACCCCCAAAGAACATTACCTTTAATGAAGGCCAGACCAGCACAGTGAAAATAGATTTTTGTGAACTAACTTGCTGCGGAGGACGAGAGGCAACTGCGAGACTCATATGGTCTGACAAGTATGTATGCTTCCTTCCCACAAATACTACCGGAACCCACCAATACACTATATGGGACCTAGCTATTTGGAACACGAGCTCCACACCTTGGGGCTATCGCCTACTAAGAACACAAGATGATACCGAGATCCAAAGCAGGTTTTCCATCATAAAGAAGGCAGTGTCCGAGTGTACTGATGAGACAAACTGCAATAAACTATTAATTACTTTACAAACACCTCGGAAGGCAGATGAACGTTTATAAGCTGTAGGAGAACACGTCCATTTGGACATTTCTTTATCCAAATATTGGAGGGAAATATGTCTCGAGATGACTTTGGACTTCCCATGCCCAAAATAATCAGATTTGCAAATCTGACAATTGAAGAGAAACTGGGACTTGAAACAGGTTACCAGGAAAAAAATGAATGCTTGGCATGGGTAATTTATACTACTGGGAAAATAAACAAGTCTGACTGTGTGGCGTGTGCTAAAGCAAGACCTTCCTTTGGGACCATACCCTTCAGATTGAGTCTTGATGATCCTGAAGGATTGCAGTGCATGGTCCAGTTATATAACAGCAGTTATAGACCTAACGGAACCTGCCTTATGATGTCACACCTTTTTCCCCCCACTAAAGAAAGGAATAAACCACCTATAGTAACATCATACCCAGGTAACTATACCTGCTTCTCTATAAAAGGATGAGGAAAGCGACAAAATCTGAAGCCACTCCCAGACTCATTTTTATTTTTGTTTACATTTGTAGCCCGCACTTTCCCACTCATGGCAGGCTCAATGCGGCTTACATGGGGCAATGGAGGGTTAAGTGACTTGCCCAGAGTCACAAGGAACTGCCTGTGCCTGAAGTGGGAATCAAACTCAGTTCCTCAGTTCCCCAGGACCAAAGCACCACCCTAACCACTAGGCCACTCCTCCACTGCGATCATTGGGTCAACTTGACAGGAAGACAGAACCATAAATACCATCTTAACTAGTTCCAGAATCAAGACAAAGGAAGAGCTGATGTCTGGTGGATGTGTAGGGATCTCCATCTCCTGCAAGTGTGGCATGGAGAGTGTACATTAATTCAAGTTATCATGCCTTTTTATATGTTACCCACAGGAACACGGGAACTACCACTATCAATTCCACATAGAATGAAGAGGGCAGTGACACCTGGCGGATCATTTGACCCACATGTGTATATTGATGACATTGGGGTGCCCAATGGATTCAAGGCAAGGAACCAGGTTACTGCTGGACTGGAGTCCTTCCTCTTCTGGTGGGTAACAATTAATAAGAATGTAGACTGGATCAACTATATCTATTATAATCAGCAGAGATTTGTCAACTACACCCGAGACGCCGTAAGAGGAATCGCTGACCAACTTGATGCCACTTCAATGATGGCATGGCAGAATCGACTGGCACTGGACATATTACTGGCGGGAAAAAGGCGGAGTTTGCCAGATGTTTGGAGAGTTTTCTTGCACATATATCCTGAACAATACAACTCCCAATGGAAGTATCACCAAGGCGTTGGTTGGACTAACAGCCTTGTCAAGGGAACTGGCGGAAAATTCTGGCTTTAACGACCCATTCACCAAATGGATGGAAGATTGGTTTGGAAGTTGGAGTGGCCTGATTACTTCAGTATTGACCTCTGTTGCTGTGGCTGCAGCCATATTGGTAACATGTAGATGCTACTGCATTCCTTGTATTCGTGGTCTACTTCAAAGACTAATTGATGCAACCTTGACCAAGACTATGTACCAGCATGAAGAGCCTGACGATGAGGACAATAGCCAGGCTTCCTTTAAGGACTACATATCTCCCATTGGTATATAACAGACTCAAGACTACATGAATCTCCAGGACGAAAGGACGATGTCTCGGAGAGGAATCTATCCTAGAGACTTGAGCAAGTATATGTAGCAATGATAAACAGGAGAGGAATGTAGGGAAAAGTATTGGGTTAATCATTTTTTACATATACAGCTTCTGGACAAGAAAGCACTGTAGTTTGTTCTTAGACATGCTTTTGGCTAGTTTATAACACATGTTTATCCAAGCTTAGAAGGTCTGATAGCGCTGCATGTAAATAAAAGGACAAGAATGTTCTAATTGTATAGGTCATGAAGTTCATCCAAAAGGAGGTTACTGGGAAAATGAAAAGTAATGATGCAGGTGCAGGATGAGGTAAGACACGGAGAAATGTAGATGGGAAGCTGTGCAGATTGACCATATAAGGGAATAGATAACTGAACAAACAGGATAGGAATTGATCTAATGGTGAAAGAAGGTATATAATGACAGTTAATTTGTATAGAGTTAGACAACAACAACCTCCTGACTGTGTGTTGGATTTATTTCCTGTATGTTGTCTCCTTGCAAGAAATAAAGCTGCATTAACTGCTTTAAGCCTGGCTTGGTCTCGTGGTGTTCGTGAGTATTGTTAAAATTCTTTTAACAGACGTCCTTGGTTTCGATTATCACCAAAAATCATAAACGTCCATGTCTAGGGACAACCAAATCTAGGGACGACCAAATTTAAGGATTTGGAAGTGCCTGACAGTATTTTGAAACGAAAGATGGACGTCCATCTTGTTTCGAAAATACGGGTTTCCCCACCCCTGGATCGGGACATTTTGTGAGGATGTCCAAATCAAAACTTGGACATCCCTTCCGAAAATGCCCCTCTTTGTAGTCTTCTTTTTCCCGTTTCCCCAGCAGCCTTTTCTCATAGTTCCTTCTCTACTTCTCTAGCATCCACTATCCTATCTTTCTTCCATCTTAGCCCCAACATCCATCTCTGTGTCCCTCCATCTTCACCTTCTCCTACATATGCCCATGTTTCTTCCTCCCCCCCCCCAACAATATCTGTCCTTCCCCTCCTTCTCCTATTACCAGTGCCCTGCTCCTATCCCCTGTATCAGGCTCAGCGTCAAGACCCAGCTTCCATCTCCCACCTGCCCCCAATCCCCTTTACCCATTCTCTCAGCAAACTGGTCTTATCAGCCCCCTTCTCCTATCTGTCCAGCACCTATATCCGCTGCAGACAAGGGAGCTCCTTTCTTTGCTCAATCCACTCTAGCTGCCAGCATCACATGGAACTTGAAAGTAATGAATACAGTGGGGGAAATAAGTATTTGATCCCTTGCTGATTTTGTAAGTTTGCCCACTGACAAAGACATGAGCAGCCCATAATTGAAGGGTAGGTTATTGGTAACAGTGAGAGATAGCACATCACAAATTAAATCCGGAAAATCACATTGTGGAAAGTATATGAATTTATTTGCATTCTGCAGAGGGAAATAAGTATTTGATCCCCCACCAACCAGTAAGAGATCTGGCCCCTACAGACCAGGTAGATGCTCCAAATCAACTCGTTACCTGCATGACAGACAGCTGTCGGCAATGGTCACCTGTATGAAAGACACCTGTCCACAGACTCAGTGAATCAGTCAGACTCTAACCTCTACAAAATGGCCAAGAGCAAGGAGCTGTCTAAGGATGTCAGGGACAAGATCATACACCTGCACAAGGCTGGAATGGGCTACAAAACCATCAGTAAGACGCTGGGCGAGAAGGAGACAACTGTTGGTGCCATAGTAAGAAAATGGAAGAAGTACAAAATGACTGTCAATTGACAAAGATCTGGGGCTCCACGCAAAATCTCACCTCGTGGGGTATCCTTGATCATGAGGAAGGTTAGAAATCAGCCTACAACTACAAGAGGGGAACTTGTCAATGATCTCAAGGCAGCTGGGACCACTGTCACCACGAAAACCATTGGTAACACATTACGACATAACGGATTGCAATCCTGCAGTGCCCGCAAGGTCCCCTGCTCCGGAAGGCACATGTGACGGCCCGTCTGAAGTTTGCCAGTGAACACCTGGATGATGCCGAGAGTGATTGGGAGAAGGTGATGTGGTCAGATGAGACAAAAATTGAGCTCTTTGGCATGAACTCAACTCGCCGTGTTTGGAGGAAGAGAAATGCTGCCTATGACCCAAAGAACACTGTCCCCACTGTCAAGCATGGAGGTGGAAATGTTATGTTTTGGGGGTGTTTCTCTGCTAAGGGCACAGGACTACTTCACCGCATCAATGGGAGAATGGATGGGGCCATGTACCGTACAATTCTGAGTGACAACCTCCTTCCCTCCGCCAGGGCCTTAAAAATGGGTCGTGGCTGGGTCTTCCAGCACGACAATGACCCAAAACATACAGCCAAGGCAACAAAGGAGTGGCTCAGGAAGAAGCACATTAGGGTCATGGAGTGGCCTAGCCAGTCACCAGACCTTAATCCCATTGAAAACTTATGGAGGGAGCTGAAGCTGCGAGTTGCCAAGCGACAGCCCAGAACTCTTAATGATTTAGAGATGATCTGCAAAGAGGAGTGGACCAAAATTCCTCCTGACATGTGTGCAAACCTCATCATCAACTACAGAAGACGTCTGACCGCTGTGCTTGCCAACAAGGGTTTTGCCACCAAGTATTAGGTCTTGTTTGCCAGAGGGATTAAATACTTATTTCCCTCTGCAGAATGCAAATAAATTCATATACTTTCCACAATGTGATTTTCCGGATTTAATTTGTGATGTGCTATCTCTCACTGTTACCAATAACCTACCCTTCAATTATGGGCTGCTCATGTCTTTGTCAGTGGGCAAACTTACAAAATCAGCAAGGGATCAAATACTTATTTCCCCCACTGTAATTCTTGCATCGCATGTGATTTGAGCAGCTGTGCGTTGTCAGCTCCAACTCTGCAGCTGATTAAATAGTATCAGACCTAGCAGGTAGTAGAAAGGAGCAGCTGGCAGAAGGTTTGGTGCAGCCAAGAGGCTGGTGCACCACAACAATATGAAAAGGGTGGCCCATCCCAAAGAGTGACATTCACCACCACAATGACTGAGATTTTTTAGTGGTGCATCCAGGTATAAATTTGGAAAGATCTACATGATTTGCTTTCTAAATGCTGCATGATTCTCAGTTAGGACACACCAAAAAGGCAATGCTTCTATATGTCAGTGTTTCCCAAGTCCGGACTTGGAGTACCCCTTGCCAGTCAGGTTTTCAGGATGCTATGATTCAAACAGCGAGTGCCCTACCTATCACTCCTGGGGGAATTTGGTGCAAAATGAAAAATTCTGCACCAAAAATGTTAGAAATTTTGTACACTATTTTAAAATTCTGCATCTTTATTTGTAATTTTTTAATGCAGAATTTCCCCAATCGTAAGGCCTAAGCACTCCCCCAGCTTCTTCCTTCACTAGTAATATCGCTCTCCAGGATCCACCCTGCCATGTTCTCTCTTTCCAGCTTAGCTTCAGGTTCCACCCTCCCCACCCTGATTTAGCTTGAACCCTTTCCCTTCCCATAGTTCTTTCTCTGCCCTTAGCTCCCAACCCCTACCTCTCTGTATTCTTTCTCTCCTTGCCTCTACTTTACCGAGTTTTCCTCCCAGATAACATGGTAAGCTGCATATCAGACCACTTCTACCTCCTCTGCTGGCCTGAGCCCATTGCTTATTTGAACCATTCGGGACTCTGTACAGCACTTAAGCCCAAGTCAGCAGAGGAGAAGGAAGTGGTCTGATGCACAGACGCTTGTTTCTTCCTTATGCCACATGATCCTGGAGAACAGAGTAAGCTGTGGGGGAAGGGGGGTTGATTTGTACAATCAGTCTATGGGTGTGTGCACCAAGGGGAGGGAGATCATAAACCTGACATTTTTGTTCTCTTCTCTTCTGTTCCCTGTTCAGAATTCTGCATTGTGCAATGGCATAGAATTCCCTATGAATAGACAGCACTACAAATATTACACTGCTTTCCTGTCTTCTGCTAATTCTGCTTCCAGTAACTGCTGTCCATCTGTTATTTCTCCTTAAAAATATAAAGGGGATGGAACTCCTCTCATATAAGGAAAGGGTAAAGAAGTTAGAGTTCTTCAGCTTGGAAAAGAGACGGCTGAGGGGGAATTTGACTGAGGTGTACAAAATCCTGAGTTGTGTAGAATGGGTAAAAGTGAATTGATTTTTTACTCTTTCTAAAAATATAAAGACCAGGGGACACTCATAGAAATTACATGGAAATACTTTTAAAACAAATAGGAGGAAATATTTTTTCATTCAAAGAATAATTAAGCCCTGGAATTCATTGCTGGAGGATGTGTTAACAGCTGTTAACGTATCTGGGTTTAAAAAAAGATTTGAACAAGTTCCTAGAGGAAAAGTCCATAGTCTACTCTTGAGATAGATATGGGGAAGCCTCTGCTTGCCCTGGAATTGATATCAGGGAATGTTGCTACTATTTGGGTTTCTGCCAGGTACTTGTGATCTGGACTGGCCACTGTTGGAAGCAAGATACTGGGCTAGATGTACCATGGTCTGACACTGTATGGCTGTTCTTATGTGCTTAGTAGTGGATAATTGGCAACTAAAATTTAATGCTAACAAATGCAGCGTCATGCATTTGGGTTACAAAAATCCAAGAGAATGGTATAATATGGAGGTGAAGTGCTTCTGCATACGAAAGAAGAGCGGGACTTGGAGATAATTGTGTCTGATGATCAGGTGGCCAAACAGGTAAACAAGGTGACAGTCAAAACCAGAAGGATGCTCGGGTGCATAAGGAGAGGGATGGCCAGCTGGAATAAAGAGATGATAGTGCCCTTGTATTAGTCTCTGGTGAGGCCCCATTTAGAATACTGCTTGCAATTCTGGAGATTGTACCTACAAAAAGATATAAACAAGCATGGGCGTAGTTTGACTGTTTCATTGGGGGGGGGGGGGGGGGCAAAGGATGGGGCGGGCATATTAGCATACTCATTTGCATATATATATATATATATATATATACACACACAAATGAATATGCTAATATGGAGGATGGAAGGAAGGGAGAAAGAGCTGGCTTTTTTGGGAATAACCATAATGAATATGTATGAGATATCTCATACATATTCATTATGGTTATTCCCAAAAAAGCCAGCTCTTTCTCCCTTCCTTCCTTCCTTCCTTCTTTCCTCCTTACTCAGCACTCCCTCTTCCTCTCCAGTAAAAGTTTCCTACCCCCTTTCCCATACCCAGTAGCGATCCTAGGTTGGCTGCCACCCGGGGCGGATCGCCGCTGCGCAACCCCCCCCCCCCCCCCCCCCGGGTGCAGGAAGTAACCTGTTCCGGGGCAGGGAGCAGGGAACCAGTGGAGCCGACAGGTGCGCGGCTGCTCTCTGCACCCTCCAGCAGCGTGCACCCGGGGCGGACCGCCCCCACCGCCCTGCCCTTGGTATGCCACTGCCCATACCATGCCAGTGTAGACCTTAGAAATGCATGACTTAGGCTCTAAAACCCTTTCTGATGTTTTGGTGCCACCTCAATAAGGCCAACACACAATCTCTCCACTGCAAAACACTATACACAAACTTGTGTAGATCCTTCACAAGGTAGTGTGTCATGATTTAGGCTCTAAAACCCTTTCTGATGTTATTCCCAAAAAAGACAGCTCTTTCTCCCTTCCTTCCTTCCTTCTTTCCTCCTTACCCAGCACTCCCTCTTCCTCTCCAGTAGTATTTCCCCACCCCCTTTCCCATACCATGCCAGTGTTGACCTTAGAAATGCATGATTTAGGCTCTAAAACCCTTTCTGATGTTTTGGTGCCACCTCAGTAAGGACAACACACACACAATCTCTCCACTGCAAAACACTATACACAAACTTGTGCAAAAACACACCAAACCATAATAGCACTAATTCCAAGGACAGGACAAGCTACAACCTTATGCGTGGAAAGGCAGCACTGTAATTACACTAGGCTCTAAAACACCAATACATTACCTAGTGAAAAAAAAAAACAAAATAAAAAGGGCTGCAAATACTACATGCTAGCAGAATACTGTACCTTGATCACACATGAAAAGCACATGACACATAAGTACATAAGTATTGCCATACTGGGAAAGACCAAAGGTCCATCAAGCCCAGCATCCTGTTTCCAACAGTGGCCAATCCAGATCACAAATACCCGGCAAGATCCCAAAAATGTACAAAACATTTTATACTGCTTATCCCAGAAATAGTGGATTTTCCCCAAGTCCATTTAATAACAGTCTATGGACTTTTCCTTTAGGAAGCCGTCCAAACCTTTTATAAACTCCGCTAAGCTAACCGCCTTTACCACATTCTCTGGCAACAAATTCTAGAGTTTAATTACACTTTGAGTGAAGAAAGATTTTCTCCAATTCATTTTAAATTTACTACATTGTAGCTTCATCACATGCCCCCTAGTCCTGATATTTTTGGAAAGCGTGAACAGATGCTTCACATCTACCCATTCAACTCCACTCATTATTTTATAGACCTCTATCATATCTCCCCTCAGCAGCCTTTTCTCCAAGCTGAAGAGCCCTAGCCACTTTAGCCTTTCCTCATAGGGCAGTCGTCCCATCCCCTTTATCATTTTCATAGCCCTTCTCTGCACCTTTTCTAATTCCACTATATATTTTTTGAGATGCGACGACCAGAACTGAACACAATATTCGAGGTGCGGTCACACCATGGAGCGATACAAAGGCATTATAACATCCTCATTTTTGTTTTCCATTCTTTTCCTAATAATACCTAACCTTCTATTTGCTTTCTTAGCCGCAGCAGCACACTGAGCAGAAGGTTTCAACGTATCATCAACGACGACATCTAGATCCCTTGCTTGGTCAGTGACTCCTAACGTGGAACCTTGCATGATGTAGCTATAATTCGGGTTCCTCTTTCCCACATGCATCACTTTGCACTTGCTCACATTAAACGTCATCTGCCATTTAGACGCCCAGTTTCCCAATCTCGTAAGTTCCACTTGTAATTTTTCACAATCCTCCTGCAATTTAACGACTTTGAATAACTTTGTGTCATCAGCAAATTTAATTACCTCACTAGTTGCTCCCATCTCTAGGTCATTTATAAATATGTTAAAAAGTAGCGGTCCCAGCACAGAGCCCTGGGGAACCCCACTAACTACCCTTATCCATTGAGAATACTGACCATTTAACCCTACTCTCTGTTTTCTGTATTTTAACCAGTTTTTAATCCACAATAGAACACTACCTACTATCCCATGACTCTCCAATTTCCTCTGGAGTCTTTCATGAGGTACTTTGTCAAACGTCTTCTGAAAATCCAGATACATAATATCAACCGGAGATACACAATATCAACAGATGTGACACAAGGAAGTAGAAATCAAAAAATATGAAGGCAAAATACAGAACTGGAAAGTTACCTCAAGAAGTCGACTCGACATGCAGCAATACTAGAGAAATTGAAACTTACATACAAAATATCACGGATGCACATTTCCAAAAGCTGACATATTCCAATTAATAAGTTCTGAATAAAATACTTTTTTCTACCTTTATTGTCTGAACATTTAGCTTTTCTATTCGCTTTGGTCCCAGTGTCTTCCTTTCCATTTGATATTTTTTCTCTCACCATGTCCACCATCCTCCTGTGTCCTTATGCGTCCTGTCTACCATATGTAGCCCTGTCCCTATCCTTTCTCCAGTTTCAGCATCTGCCCTGAAAGTGTTCCGATCCAGCCCTTAAATTCAGCAGTATTCCCTCCATCCATATCCAGAATTTATCCTCACTCCCCTCCCCTCCATCCATGTCCAGCATCTCTCCTCTCTTCCTTCCCCTCCATCCCTGTGCATCTCCTTCCTTTGTCTTTCCTTCCTTCCATCCTTGTCCAACAATCGTCCTCTCTTCCATGCCCTCCACTCCATCCATGTCCAGCATTTTTCTCTTCTCTTCCCTCCCCTCCATCCATGTGCATCTCCTTCCTGTCTTCTCTCCCCTTCATCCATCCATGTCCAGCGACTCTCCATTCTCCCCTGCCCTCTCCTCCATCCATCCATATCAAGGAAATGTCCTCTCTCCCCTGCCCCCTCCATCCATCCATGTCCAGCAATTCTCCTCTCGTCCCTGTCCTCCCCTCCATGTCCAGCGATTCTCCTCTGCCCCTACCCTCCCCTCCATGTCCAGTGAGTTCTCCTCTCTTCCCTGCACCCCCCTCCCATCCATGTCCAGTGACTTCCCCAGCTCCCCATTTTCAGTCCCTGAGTTCAGTTCCAACCCAGCCCCAACTGCCCCCCCCAGTTCCCCGACAGCCCTTTTCTCCGTTCCTTCTGCCCTGCGCTTCATCCTTTTATTTTAAGTTGCAGCAACGGCACTGGAAACAGCACAGCGGGCTCGCCTCTAGCCTTTCTCTTCCTCTCAGTATCCTGCCTTCCTCTGATGATGTATTTCCTGTTCCTGCAAGGGCGGGACACTGAGAGGGAACAGAAAGGCTAGAGGCGCACCCATTGTGCTATTTCCAGTGCCACTGCGACTTAAAATAGAAGGTTGAAGCGCAGGGTGGCAGGAAAGGAGAGGAGGGCTGTCGGGGAGCTGAGAGCAGGAAGAAGGGACCGAGGGCTGCCTGCAGCTGGGTTGCGCCGGCCCTGCGTTTGGGGGGCAATGCCCTCCCTCCAAGCTATGCCCATGTAAACAAGATCAAGTCGGTGCAGAAACCAGCTACAAAATTGGTTGGCGGTCTCTGTCCTAAAACATATAGGGACAGGCTTATGAGCCTCAACATGTATACACTGGAAGAGAGGCAAGAGAAAGGGGATATGACAGAGATGTTTAAATACCTCAGTGATATTAATATTCAGGAGGTGAGCCTTTTCAAATGAAGGAAAACTCTGGAATGAGAGGGTATAGGATGAAGTTAAGAGGAAATAGGCTTAGGAGTAATTTAAGAAAATACTCTTTCACAGAAAGGGTGGTGGATGCATGGAATGGTCTCCCGGTGGAGTTGGTGGAGAAAAAGACTGTGTCAGAATTTAAGAAAGTGTGGGACAGGTACATGGGATCAGAGACATAGCCAGGTTTTGATCTCAGGGGGAGCAGACTTTTATAAAATAGGCGCCGGTTGGTGTCAGCTAGACAGCAGTGTCTGTGTTGTTGCTCAGGGGCTGTGGCGGGCAATGATTAATACAGGCTGTCTCTGTTGCATCCTGCCTACAAGGAAACAGTAAGTTACATCAGTAGGCAGGACACAGAAGAGGTCCCTGGACTGTGTGAAGAGGAGGACGAGGGGGTGGATAAAAGGGAAGTGGAAGAAGAAGAAGTGAAAAGGGTCCAGAGGCAAGGGAGACAGAACAGAGCCTTGCCTGTGCTACTTCCGCAGAGGGAGAAAAGAAAAGGGTTTCTTCCCACTGAAAAATGGAGGCTGGAAAAGAACTACAATACCCATCAGCCCCGGGGAAAACCCTGGTATAGAAACTATCCTCCCCAGCAGCATCCAGGGGAGAACCATGACAAGGCAAGGCAGGTGTCCCCTGGGGTTAATCAGGAGGAGGAGGAACAGCTGAGAAAAGGGTGGGACGAGGAACCCATGGAGTGGCAAGAGGCTGGAGAGAGAGAGAGAAGGGAGAGAGCCTGGAGGAGCCCATGGACATAGCAGCATGGGCTCAATCGTTGGGGAAAAAGCTGAGGAAGCAGGTGACTTCTTGGTATGGCAGCTGGACTGAAAGGAGGAAGAAAAGGGTCATGCGGGAGAAGGGTCAGTGATAGTGAAAGTGTGGCCCAGAAAGGGTGGGACCCTTGTATCTCCCCAGAGAGTTCAAGCTGTTTTGAAGTGTGTGCTGCTGAACTACTTAGAGTGAAAAGTGTGTTGTTTTGGGAGGGATTATTGTTTTTTCTTGTGTGGACTACTCAAAGAGAAAGGAAGATGTTTTTTTTAACTGTTTGCCATTGCACCTGGGGAAGACGTGTAGCAGTGGTTTTGCCTTTTTTGAGCCGTAGCCTGCAGACGCTCCCCCAGTGGGGGGAAGCGCTAGGCTGTAGGACTGGTTAAGGGAAATGAACTGAGTTCTGGAAGCAGTGGGGTTTATGTTTCTTTTTGCCCTGCTGTGCTGATTCCATTGAAGAGGGAAAACAGTGGGGGCTGTGGTTTTGTCCCTGTTTTATTTTTTTTATTATTTTTTATTTATTGCATTTGTATCCCACATTTTCCCACCTTTTTGCGGGCTCAGTGTGGCTTACAATATGATATGAATAATGGAAATACAATATGTTACAACTTGGTTATGGATTACATTGTGCAGAGTTATGCGAGACAATCGAAGTATCGTTAAGAATGTAACAATGGGACATAGACATTGAAACATTTGAAGGAGACAATGGGAAGCTTAAAGGGCAGAATTAAGACACAAAGACATATGGTGTACATCTTTCTGTGAGTAAATGTATGAGTGATGTGAGATTACGGGGGATGAGAGATCAGAAGTGGATATATGGTGCATTGAAGATTAGTGAGTGTGGACTCTATGTGTTTTGGCTCTTTCCGTAAATTTTTTCGAAAAGATGGGTCTTCAATAATTTGCGGAAGGAAGCTTGTTCGTGAATTGTTCTTAGGTTGCGCGGCAGTGTATTCCAAAGCTGCGTGCTCATGTAGGAAAAGGTTGACGCGTGTAGAGTCTTGTATTTCAAGCCCTTGCAATTAGGGAAGTGGAGGTTGAGGTATGTTCGGGATGATCTTTTAGCATTTCTGGGTGGCAGGTCTATCAACTCAGACATGTAGGCTGGGGCTTCGCCGTAAATGATCTTGTGGACTAAGGTGCATACTTTAAAAGTGACGCATTCCTTAAGTGGAAGCCAGTGTAGTTTCTCTCGTAGTGGTTTTGCCCTTTCATATTTTGGTTTTCCGAAGATGAGTCTGGCTGCTGTATTCTGGGCTGTTTGGAGTTTCCTCAGTATTTGTTCTTTGCAACCTGCGTATAGTGAGTTGCAGTAATCCAGATGGCTGAGGACGAGGGATTGCACTAGGCTGCGAAAGACGAATCTTGGGAAGAATGGTCTTATCCTTTTCAATTTCCACATGCAGTAGAACATCTTTTTAGTTGTGTTGTTTGCGTGGGTTTTGAGTGGTAGGTGGCGGTCAATAGTGACTCCAAGGATTTTTAGCGTTTCTGAGATTGGAAGATTTAGGTTTGGTGTATTTATCACGGTGAATTCATTTGTGTTGTATTGGGAGGTGAGTATCAGGCATTGAGTTTTTTCTGCATTTAATTTCAGACGAAATGCATCTGCCCATGTGTTCATGATGTATAGACTTTGATTGATTTCGTTGAAGATTTCTTTGATGTCTTGTTTGAAAGGGATGTATATTGTCACATCATCGGCGTATATATATGGGTTGAGGTTATGGTTTGATAGGAGTTTTGCCAGAGGGATCATCATTAGGTTGAAAATGGTTGGTGAGAGGGGTGATCCTTGTGGAACTCCACATTCAGGTGTCCATGCTTTAGACGTGGTTGAATTTGATGTGACTTGATACGAACGCAGGGTTAGGAACCCCTTGAACCAGTTCAAGATATTTCCTCCAATGCCAAAGTATTCAAGTATGTGAAGTAGGATTCCGTGGTCAACCATGTCGAAGGCGCTTGACATGTCAAATTGTAGGAGGAGTATATTGTTGCCAGTTGCAATTAATTGTTTAAATTTGGTCATAAGGGTGACTAGTACTGTTTCTGTGCTATGATTCGCCCGGAATCCTGATTGGGCATCATGTAGTATTGAGTGTTTGTTTAGATAGTTTGTGAGTTGTTTAGTTACCATTCCTTCGGTTATCTTGGTTATTAGAGGTATGGATGCTACTGGTCTGTAGTTGGTTATTTCGCTCGTGCTTTTCTTTGTATCTTTAGGAATTGGGGTGAGTAAGATTTTTCCTTTTTCTTTTGGGAAAAGTCCGTTTTGTAGCATGTAATTTACATGGTTCGTTAGGTCTATTATGAATTGTTGCGGAGCAGATTTCGTGAGGTTATTTGGGCATATGTCTAGTTTGCAGTGGGATTTGGCATATCTTTTGAGAGTTTTAGAGATGAGGTCTTCTGATAGTGGTTCGAATTCTGTCCAGGTTCTGTCTGCTGGGTGTGTTCTTTCTTCTGGATCTAGACAGTCTAGAAGAGTGGCGTATTCTATAGGGCTAGCGGATATTTTGAGTCGTAGTTGTATAATTTTCTCCTTGAAGTATTTCGCAAGGTTATCGGCATCTGGTATATCTTTGCCGTTGTTTGTAACTGGTGTGGTGTCTAACAGTTTGTTCACAAGGTTGAAGAGTTTATGTGTGTCTTTGTAGTTTGATCCTATTATTGTTTTGTAGTGTTGTCTTTTGGTCTGTTTTATGGTGTATTTGTATTTTCTCCGAAGTATTTTCCAGTCGTTTAGTGTTTGTTCGTCTCTCTTTTTGTTCCAAGCTCGTTCTAGTTTCCTGACTTGTGTTTTAAGTTTTTTCAGCTCTTCGGTGAACCATGGATTTGATTTTTTCCTGTGTGATGTTCTGGTTTGGATTGGGGTGATTTTGTCTAATGTTGTTGTACATAGATCGTCCCATTCTTGGAGGAATTGGATGGTGTCAGCGTTTGTTGTCCATTCGTTCTGGTAGATTTGTTGCCAGAATGTTGCGGGGTCTATTTTTCCTCTCGTTGTGTATGTTGTTCGCTCATGTTTATTGATCATGTTTATGTGTGTTTTTCGCCAGCAGAGAGAGACATTTGCTTTATGGTGGTCTGACCATAATGTAGGTGTCCATCTTGTGTCAGTGAGTATGATAGTTGAGTCCGGTTCGAACTTGTTCGTTATGATATCTAGTGTGTGTCCTTTTTTGTGAGTTGGTTGCATGTTGGGTGCTTGTAGATCCCAGAGTTTTAGGAATTCTTTGCATTCTTGTGTGTTTGGTGAAGTGTCATCTTCTAGGTGTAGGTTGATGTCTCCTAGTATAAGGATGTTTGAGGCAGATACGCAGGAGTTCGAGATGAAATCCATGAGTTGTGTTTGGGAGTCTTTCCATTTTCCTGGTGGCCTGTAGAATAGGATTGTGTTAAGGTGTCCTATTAGGTTTGGGTGGTTAATTCTTGTCGATGCAATTTCAAGTTGTGGTGAGGTAGATTCGCCCATGATTCTGATGGTGAATTCGAGTTTGTATATAATAGCTATTCCACCTCCTCTTTTTTTTCCATTTCTTGTCCAGTGGATGATTTTGTATTCTGGTGGGCATGTTTCTAAGATGGTGGGGTCTGTGGGACTATGGAACCAGGTTTCTGTGATAAATAGCAGGTCTAAATTGTCTGTGGTGATCCAATCTAGTATGTCTACTGAGTTGCTTACTGCTGATCTTGCATTAATGTATCCTAGTTGGATTGAGTGGTATGGTTCCGAGGGGGGGTTCAATGTGTTTATTTTTATTAGTTGTCTGTTTCTTCGGTGGTTGAATTTGTTGTTGTCGTTGTTTTCCTCATTTTGTCGGTGATGTTCATAGCTGGAGATTATTCCTTTTGGTTGGTTATTGTGTCTTTGGTTTGGTGGATTGTTGAACGGTTGTACATAGGATTGGTGAGTTGTAGGTGAGTTTTTGTGGATGTTCTTTAGGGTGGGCATTGTGTGTATGTGAGTGCTGTGTGATTTGTGAGTAATGGGGGTGTTGTTGTCTAGGTTGTAGGTTGTGTTTGCGTGTAAGAGTAAGGTGAGGCAATGGATGGTTAAGAGTGTTTTGCTGGTGTTCATATCTATGTCTAAGGTGCTGTGGCAAATATTCAGCTGGTGTACATTTAAGCGAATCAGTTACATTTGCATTTAAGCTTGGCAGTTCAGAGCGAGGCAATGTCTACATTTGTATTTGAACTTGGCTACAATTCAAGGCGAGGTAATGCTTACATTTGCATTTAAGCTTGGCAACAATTTAAGCTTGGCAATAGTTCAATGCGAGGCAAGCCTACATTTGCATTTAAACTTGGCAACAGTCTCCTACTGATTATATTGGTTTGTAATCAGAGCAAAGCATGCCTGTGTTTACAGTTGGTGCATAGTAGTGGGTGTTACATATTAATCTAATCTTTGTCTAGAGGTCAGAGCAAGTTAGATAAATATATGTAAATTAAGCTATTAGCAATGCTAGGACAGAGTTATTTTGTTGCCCCTTTTTTTTTCTTTTTTTTAAAGCGAGGCGAGGTAAAGTATAACTTTTAAATCCAAGTTGAAGGCGGTGCATGCATTTAGCTTTCTATTTAAAGCAAGCAAAGCAAAGTGAAGACTTTTAAATCAAGCTGAAAGCAGTGCATGCAGTTAAGCAGAGCAAGCAGTTATTTTATTTATTACGGTTGTATTGTTCTTGTTCCGTGGTCGGGATGAACTGCTGGACTGTGAGCACCAAGGAAATAAAAACTTGCTGGTTTTTCTTTTGGAATTATTGGTTACCCGAGTCGTGCCCTGTGGATTACAGTGGGTTATGGGGTCGGGCATGATGGCCCATAGCTGGAGTCTCCAAAGGAAGAGACGGGATCCTGACAACCCCTGGAGGAGGGACGGATCTTTCACAACTGGCCAGAGCAGGCAACCTGTCTTCTTAATTTCAAATAAAAATATTCAAATCGTGACCACCACCTCAGGAATAGCACACCCAGTCCTTCCACTGCTAGACACCTTGTTTAAATCAGATGGGCTTTTGTTTGTGTGGCGACTCTACAGGATGTGAAGAACACTAGTCTTGAGCATTTTTATTTTGGGTGACCTTTGGAGGCCCTTGCCCCAGAGCCTACTTTCAAATAGGGCTAGACACTTTGTGAAATAACACAAACCCCTGCAAAAAGACACCCACAACCTATACTGAAAACTTACCACACCAAAACAGCCCTAACCCACCTATGAAAAGACAATGCTATAAATATTACAGTGGGACCTAGAGAACTGTTTCCCTAGGTGGTCCTAGGGAAACAGTAGATTTGCATGTAATGGAGGTAGTATATGCAAATCTATGTCATGCATATTTATTGTGGATATCCTGAAAACCTGAATGGCAAGGGGGTACTCCAGGACCACCTAGGGAAACAGTTCTCCAGGACTGCCCTAGAACACAAAACTTACCACACCATAACAGCCCTAAACCACCTATCAGAAAACAGTGCTATATATATTACACTGGGCTCTAAAACACCAATATACCTACTATTGGGAAACTGGAACAAGCTGCACTGTTACACATTCCTACACAGATACTACATGCTGGCAGAATCCTTCACCTCAGTCACACATGCAGAACATGGACAGACCCTCATCTATATAACATAAGAGTAGCCATACAGGGTCAGACCAATGGTCCATCTAGCCCAGTATCCTGTTTCCAATGTGGCCAACCCAGGTCGCAAGCACCTGGCAACAACCCAAATTGTGACAACATTCCATGCTACCAATCTAATGTAGAATAGGGAGCCACAAACCCCCCCCCCCCCAAAAAAAAAAAAAAAACAACAACAAAAAATGAAATAGAGACCCCCCTGCCCAAGGAAGCCAGACTCTAAACAGTGCAATACTGGTAAAAAAAAAAAAGAGAGAGACAGAAATGCATTTTCTCCCATCTCAGTGCTTACAAAGTATGAAATAAAAATATTTTTCTACCTTTGTTGTCTGGGAATAGCCTTTTTTTCCATGTTCCATGAGTCAGCCTTACAAATTCTTTTCCAGGTTGACCTTTCTATTTCTTCTCTCGCCTCTTGTCTTCTTCCTTTCGTTCTCTACATCTGTTTGGCTCTGATCTTTCATTTTATGTCCCCACTATCAAATAGCTGTGTATAGAGCTGCCAAGTGATCCAGTTCCAGAAGGGAGATTTTTCAGCCAGTCCTAGTGTGAACTCACATCCCAAATTCATGTGGGATTTGCAGTCCCTGATTCTACCCATCAAAATCTGTGCTGCAGTACATCCAAAATGACTTAAGAAAATGCACTCTGACCCCTCTACTGTTTTCTCATTTGCTTTGGTCCCACTGTCTCTTTTCTGTTTTTCTGTTTCTTCTGCCTTTAAAGGGTCTCTTGCCCATCTGACATTTCTTCTGTCTCCAAGTGCACCATCCTTTTTTCCTCTGCACCACTATTTATCCTGTCCAGCATCTCCCTTCTGTGTTCCTTGTCCCTATCCTACCCCCAAGTTCAGCATCTGCCCTGTGTCCCCATCTTCCCCCTTTTTCAGCACAAGCCTACCTGGTATCCTCATCTCCCACTTTCTAGCATCTGCCATCCTGGCGTCCCCCACCTCTCCCTTTTTCTAACATTGTCCTGTGTCCCCATCTTCCTGCTTTTTCCAGCATTACCCCTGTTACCATCTTCCCCCTTTTCCAGCATTACCTCTTTGTCCCCATTTCACCCATTTTTCACCATTGTCCCCATATCCCCATTCCCCCTTCCAGTGGTGCCCCTCTCTGTCCCTATCTCCTCCTCCCCTTTCCAGTAGTGCCCTCTTTGTGTCCCTATCACCTTCCCCTCCCATGTGATAATCTTTGAATAACTGTCTATATTTATGGCTATGATTTCTGAACATGTGGTATCAATAAAGGACAAACTTTTAAATGCCCAGTTGGGTATATATGCTAATCTCAACTTTGTTAAATGTTTCAGACACATCCAACTATTTTTTCCCATGATATAACTAAATTCTATTATTCTGTCTCACTGTATTTTAAAATGTAAGCCACACTGAATCCAACTTTGCTTGGGATAATGTGTGATATAAACATATATTAAAAAAAATCCTTTATCCTCTACCTTTCAAGACATTGCCTATCCTGCTGGATAGTGATGGCACAAGGAAAGTAAGTTTGGCTCCCTTGTTAAAGTAGACTAGATTGACCAGAGTGGAAGGGAGCCTATTAAACCTTCCCCGCCTGCTCTCTCACTTCTGCAGCCCCCATCCGCCCGCTTCTCCAGCATCCCCCCCCCCCCCCCCCGCAGCTTTCTCCCTTCTCCAGCACACCCCCCCCCCCGCCCGCTTTCTCCCTTCTCCAGCCACCCCCCCGCCTGCTTTCTCCCTTCTCCAGCCCGCCCGCTTTCTCCCTTCTTCCTTCTTCAGCACACACCCCCGCCCGCTTTCTCCCTTCTTCCTTCTCCAGCACCCCCCCCGCCCGCTTTCTCCCTTCTCCAGTACACCCCCCCTCCGCCCACCCGCTTTCTCCCTTCTCCAGCACCCCCCGAGCATTGCATCTTTCAGTTTCACCTTCTCCTCTGCCCTTTCTCCTGCGCAGCACCGGCGATTCAGAGTGAGCCTTGCTTCTGCCGGCATCGGGGCCTCTTCTCAGGCACGTCCCACCTCTGCGGAAAGCAGGAAGTTGCAATAGAGTAGGCGGGACGTGCCTGAGAAGAGGCCCCGATGCCGGCAGAAGCAAGGTTCACTCTGAATCGCCGGTGCTGCGCAGGAGGGAGAAGATGGGCAGAAGAGATAGGACTCAGGAACGAGCAGAAAAAAAATTATTGCCACAGGGCGCATAGGTGCCTTTTTTTTGGAACAGCTGTTTGGGGGAGCGACCGCTCCCTCTGCGCCCCACCTGGCTACGCTTCTGCATGGGATCTCTTAGGAAAAGCAGGAGTAGTGGTTACTGAGGATGGGCAGACTGGATGGGCCATTTGGCCCTTATCTGCTGTTAAGTTTCTCTGTTTCTATATTGCAAAAAACAAAAGAAACAGGTCTTCGCAAAAACATAGACAGAACCAAAACAGTGAAGATGACAAAAAAACTCTTAAGATGGATGACGCTTTAGTTGAAAGTCCAATAAAAACAATTTAATAGTCAATAGACAAAGAAATATATTACAATAAAAAGGTCGGTGGGCAAGACTCGACACAACTGTGTTTCGGCCTATCTGGCCTGCATCAGGAGTCTTTTTACCATCCGAAAGGTCACTCCTTTGATCTTTCACCATATAATGTGACCAATTTTCTTCGTCTTCTTATTGGTGGAGCTTGTAGTTGTGCTGTAGCGTCTTTAGGAACAACGCTGGATCTTCCAACTACAATCACTTTTTACATTTGTTTGAAGTTTCAGAAATTTCTTTAACCTAAGGAGGTATAATTAAGGTATGAGATGGCGTGCTGTGCTCCAAGTAGGTGGAGATGGCTTCGGCGTTGCGATGTCATGCTGTTTCCTGTTAATCAAATCAGGAGCCATGCTTGCATCCCTTTATAAGTGGATTCACGTTATAAAGGAGTTGAGCTGTACAAACTTTAAACGGAAGCCAATGAAGTTTTAACACTATTAAGGGGGATACATGGTTGAATTTACTTGATTTGAAGACCAAGCGAGCTGCTTTATTTTGTAGCAATTGAAGTCTATTCCATAGTTTTACTGAAATACCAAGATACACAATGTTACAATAATCCAACTGAGATCAAATTAAGCTATGAACCAATATAGAAAAATGGATCTCATGAAAATATGAACAGATAGTCCTAAGTTGTTTAAGTCTAAAATATACTTTTTTAAACATATGATTTACCTGCAATTCCAAGGACAGTGAAGAATCTAAGATTATACCAAATACCTTGGTTGACTTCTCCATTTTCAATTTATCACTGTGGCCCATGGGCGTAGATTGGGGGGGGGGGGTGAGGGGGGCAGTGCCCCCCCCAAACAACGACAACGACGACGACTTAACAATAACATTATAAAAAAAAAACCAAGAAGATTAAGGTCTGAGATCCATCATACCCATCCCTTTGGATGTGACTACTGTTGCCGCATACGTTCCTCCAATTAAGCGGGTCTTGTTGTT
The DNA here is from genome assembly GCF_901765095.1 of Microcaecilia unicolor. NCBI lineage: Eukaryota > Metazoa > Chordata > Amphibia > Gymnophiona > Siphonopidae > Microcaecilia > Microcaecilia unicolor. The sequence continues at coordinate 235,842,851 of NC_044036.1, forward strand.
TTTTTTTTTACAGCTGAGCTAAGCGGTTGTTTGTTATTAGTTCCCAACCAGCAACTCACGGTCCAGCGCAGGCGCAGCCTGGGAGCCAGCCAACTCGGAGGTTGGACAGGTCCCGCCCCCTTTGAGTAGACAGCCTTTGCTGCCAGGATCGGGGTGACTGACGCCGCGCATGCTCCCTTGCAGTAGGCTAGAATGGCGGCTGTTTTGGACTGGAGTTAGTGCTGCTGGGGGAGGTGTCAGTAAATGGTTTGCTATGCTGGATAAAAGACCGCCAAGAGCATCAGGTACGCGAGGTAACAACCACCTTCTCTTCTTTCCTCCTCCTAAAAAAAAACATACGGACCTTCTTTGTATTACTAAAGTAAGCTAAGTATGGAAAGGATTCCCCCTCCCCCTCCCCAAAAAAAAGTTATGGGAAAAGATAGGGTGCTAGTTAAGCGTAGCAGAAACGGAAGGATGTGCCTGGAGCCAGGCGCTGTGAGATGCTGACACCCCCACGCACTCGGTCGCAAATTGCGGCTGAACTGCATCTTTTTGCTCGTGAGCAGCTTCTTTCCTTATGTTTGGGCTAGGCCGCTAGCCCTCTTTCAAGACCTTTCACAGAACCTTTTCTATGAAGGAAGGAAGGGAGAAAGAGCTGGCTTGATTATTTCATACATATTCATTATGGTTATTCCCAAAAAAAACCAGCTCTTTTACCCTTCCTTCCTCCATATTAGCATATTCATTTGCATATATATATTAGCAAATGAATATGCTAATATGCTCCGCCCCATCCTTTGCCCCCCCAAATGAAACAGTCAAGCTACGCCTATGCTGTGGCCTAAAGGGATCATTGCTGGCAAAGGTTCCTGTTGTTTGCTAAACCAGAGTACTTTGGTTTTACTTGTGTTTAATTTAACAAATGGAATAATGTCCAGTCCTTGAGATTAGTAATACAAGCAAGCTTTTTTGAAAGAGGAATATTCTAAATCTGATAAGACATGAACTACAATAAAAATGTCATCCACATAAGAAAGAAGAATTTCATCTGCTGCTAAAGAAAGAGACAAGAGAGCTCATGAAAACATTGAATAAAACTGGTGATAGAGGCGATCCCTGACGGAATCCACATGTACGTTGCCAAGCATGAGGAAAAGCTCTATTAATTTTAATTGCATATTTTCTATTAACCAGAAAGTTTTTGAACCAGTTTATGGAAAGGCCTGAAATTCCTGTTTCTTCTCACTTAGGGCCCCTTTTACCAAGCTTCAGTAAAAGGGGCCCTGCAGTGGCGTTGGTGTGTAAACTTGCCATGCACCGAGGCCCCCTTTTATTGCAGTGGGTATAAGGCTTTTAAAAAAAGAAATGGCCATGTGGTAAGTTAAACACTTTCCGGCAGCCATTTCCTGGGGAGCCCTTACCCCTACTTATTTAGGAGGTGCTAAGAGCTACTGTGCTAACCCAGCACTAAAAATATAAAAATATTTTTCATAGGGTTACCATTTTTTTGTCCTTAAAAAAAGAGGGCACTTGCCCCGCCCCTTTCACGCCCTCTCCCCGCCCCTTTCCACACCTCACCCCGCCCCTTGTTGCACCTCGCCCCGCCCCCTGTCGCATTTTCCCCTCCCCCTGGTCACCCCCTCACCTCCCCTCCCCTCCCCCCGGCCCCGTCACCACTTCTCCCCTTACTCACGATCTCCCTGGTGGTCTAGTGACTTCGGGGCAGGAAAGAGCTCCCTCTTTCCTGCCTGGCGCGCTGCTCTGCATCCTGTATGCTGCCTGTGACGGTCTCGGCAAGATTCAAAATGGCCACCGAGAATTGAAGCGGCCTCGCAAGACTTCAATTCTCGGCAGCCATTTTGAGGTCCGCCGCACGCACGCATATCAGCGTCAGCCCGCCCATTTGTCCAGAAATCCGGACAAATGGGCAGGCTGGCCAAAACCCATCCGGACGCCCAGACATGTCTTCAAAAAGAGGACATGTCCGGGTAAATCCAGACGTATGGTAACCCTAATTTTTCAAGTACCAGAAATGGCACACGGTAGCCTGACGGTAGTGCTGAATTGTTATGCGGCAAGCCAAGCTTGCTGTGCCTTTGTAAAAGGGCCCCTTAGTATGTAAGACAGCATGATCCACCACATCAAAGTGGCGACAGATCGAACTGCAGCTAAACAACGTGAGTGCCAATAGTAAGTAATGCTTTAACTAGAGACTGAAGTCAATAGTAAGGACTCAGTACTATGTAATGCCCGAAAGCCATATTGAGATGTGTAACATATCAACTTTGCTTAAATAATATGGTCTCAACTAATTTACCCCCCCCCCCCCCATTTAACAAAGCCATACAGTAATGCTGACATAGCCCATTCACTTTGAATGGGCTGTGTCAGCATTACCGCACCAGCAGCCGCTAGCGCAGCTTTGAAAAAAAGGGGGTTAGTGACTAAAAGAATGCTGCCTATTGGTCTGAAATTATTTATTAAAATTATTTAGTAAAATTAGATCCAGATTTTGAGATTTTGGAAGAGGAATAAGAATATTGTCAAGAGGATTGTGAAGTAAGAAAGCTGGACAACAATCTAAAGAGCAGGATGATTTTGAAAGCTTACTTAAAATGGATGATACATCATCCTGATTGATTGGAGTAAAAGACCAACAACGATCTCAGGGCTAACATATAGTAACACAGTAACATAGCAAATTACGACAGATAAAGACCTGTACAGTCCATCCAGTCTGCCCAACAAGATAAACTCATTTTACATGGTATGTGATACTTTATATGTATACCCGAGTTTGATTTGTCCTTGCCATTTTCAGGGAACAGACTGTAGAAGTCTGCCCAGCACTCTTCTTGTACTAAAAGATCTGAAGCTAATGTCGAAGCCCCTTAAAATTTACACTCAAGCCCATCCATATCTATTCAGTCATGATCAGGGTGTAGACCGTAGAAGTCTGCCTAGCACCAGTTTTACTTCCCAATTACCAGCGTCACCACTCAATCTCCGCTAAGATTCCATGGATTTATTCCTTCTAAACAGGATTCCTTTGTGTTTATCCCATGCACTTCTGAATTCCATTACCGTTTTCATCTCCACCACCTTCCCCGTAGGAAGGCATTCCATGAGGGGCGCCCAAGTTCTCCTGAGGGCGTCCTCACAGGGGCGGGGAAACCCGTATTATCGAAACAAGATGGGCATCCATCTTTCGTTTTGATAATATGGTCGGGGACGCCCAAATCTCAACATTTAGGTCAACTTTAGAGATGGTCGACATAAATGTTCAGATGGTCGACCTTAGAGATGGTCGTCCCCGGTTTTCAGCGATAATGGAAACCGAGGACGCCCGTCTCAGAAACGACCAAATCCAACTCATTTGGTCATGGGAAGATCCAGAATTCATAGTGCACTGGTCCCCCTGACATGCCAGGACACCAACCGGGCACCCTAGGGGGCACTGCAATGGACTAACTGATGCACTAACTGAACAGAAAAAGCCCTTCCCTTACCGATCCCTTAGCAATTCGGAAAGGAACGGGCATGCATGAAGGAAATCACATGCAAATGAGCTGCTCAGTGTTAGCTCATTTACACATGATTTCCTTCCTAAGGAGGGGAAGCCAGTACAGAGCAGCCAAGCATTATGCATGGCTGCTCTGCGCATGCCAAAGATGGCGTCATACATGCAGACAAGCTGCGTGTATAATAGCCATCTACAACCTTAAATAAATTGCAATCTACAACCTTAGAAAAATACAAGTCCAGGTGAAAACGTCCAAGTGCGCGTCAGGGACGTCTTTTTTTTTTTTTTTAGAGTATGGGTGAAGGGTGTCCTTCGCTATGCCTCTGTCCCTGCAACGGCAGTTGAGGATGTCCAAAATGTGGATGTTTCTGTGAGAAGGATGTCCATGCCTGCTATGCCTCCGACACACCATTTATTTATTTGTATTTTGGGTCACAAGTAGCAGCAGTGGGATTTGAACTGGCCACCTCTGGATTGAAAGACCAGTGCTCTAACCACTAGGCCACTCCTCCACTTCACTCCCTTGAAATTTTGCCATCCCTGTGGGGAGGGAAGTTCAGGATGTCCAAAATGTTTGAAAGAAGGACGTCCATGCCTTCGCTATGCCTCCGCTGACACACACATATCTCCCCTCCCAGGGACCTGCATACTGCTGGCAAAAACGTTTTTAAAGCTGTTTTTTTCAGGGTGGGAGGGGGGTTAGTCACCACTGGGGGAGTCAGGGGAGGTCATCCCCAATTCCCTCCGGTGGTCATCTGGTCAGTTTGCGCACTTTTGAGGCTTGGTCGTAAGAAAAAAATGCAAAAACACACTCAGAACCTTACAACACTGGGCAGACCCTAATACACCAATATACCACCATAAGGAAAATGCAGACTGTCAACAATATGAAACAAGGGATGCACATCTGTCCATGGTGCTGTAAAAGCACTTTTATCAAGCGCTCCTAGTCCTAGCAATGCTCCAGCAATCAAACCTGGCACATCCACTGTAATGTAGTTTAAGGGTAAACTGCTCCAAACGAACAGACTAGCTGTCCTTCCACTATTAAAAGACAGAGATCGTTAACCTGCAGCTATTTCAATAACTGTCTGTCTGCTACTCTTTCATGTATCTACTCTCATCAACAACCACTGCTCCAGAGTTGGCTGCAGCAAACCATAAGGAGCACGTGCACAATGGTGGAACACCGGAAGCGGATGACCGTTCTGAATTAGCACATGCGCGGAGTTCTGCACAGCACTTCTCTTTGCGCAGCGGCTAACGATGGGAACTGAGTGGCGTTAGAGCGGTGAGACATAGAAACCTGTTTGTCAACCGGAACAAAAAAAAAACAATTCCGAGAGGTGGGAAATTCACTCTCCTGTCACCACTACATTGCAGCGACAGTATTAACAACTTGTGAGCGATTTCCACTGTTTCCACCTCGCTACAGCGCAAGACATGGCCTTCAGTTTCGGGACTGCGAGCGGTGCAGCTGCCAATCCGGGAACCGGTTAGTGAGTTGGAGACACGTTATATATGATCTCATCAGCTGCACATGGGTAGATGGAGGGCAGGGGGGAGAGAAGGGTTGCTGGACATGGGTGGATGGAGGGGAGGGCAGAGGGGAGAGGAGGGTTGCTGGACATGGGTGGATGGAGAAGAGGGAAGGGAGAGAAGAAATGCTGGACATGGATGGAGGGGAGGGAAGAGTGAGGAAGGAGATGAGATGAGGGAAAAGGAAGAGACGAGAAACACTGCACATGGATGAAGAAAATAGGCAGAAGCTGGGTCCACTGGACAGTCAAGTCTGCGGAGGACCCAGCTTTTACTTACGGATGTAGGGCAAGAAATGAAGAAGAAAGGCGGAAAGTAAAGAAATAAATGGAAAGGAAGCCCTGGAAACGGAGTTAAGAGGGCAGATAGCAGCAGAATCAGATACTGGACCAGCATGATTAGAAAAACAGTCACCAGACAACAAAGGTAGAAAAAAATAATTTTATTTTCATTATAGTGTTTGGAATATGTCCACTTTGAGAATCAGGTTCTCAACATTAAAAGTTTATATTTATTTACTTATTTATGGCATTTTATCCCACATTAAACATGAATTAGATTGTAACCTTGGATCATTTAAAAACTTTTTTCCTGGAGTAATGCATTGCCCCCCCCCCCCCCAGGCTCTCTCCCTGGCTATAGCCAGCTCTGCAATTTGGGAGGGGGGGCACAGAGGTGGACAGGGGGCGCAGAGGTGGACCGGGGAGAGAGCCTGTTGTTAAACATTTACCAGCACACCACTGGTCCTGGGGAACTGAGGAACTGAGTTCGATTCCCACTTTGGGCACAGGCAGCTCCTTGTGACTCTGGGCAAGTCACTTAACCCTCCATTGCCCCATGTAAGCCGCATCGAGCCTGCCATGAGTGGGAAAGCGCGGGGTACAAATGTAACAAAAAAAATGGTGCTATGTCACCTAGACTACTGCAACGCACTCTATGCAGGATGTAAAGAACAAATCATCAAGAAGCTTCAAACAGCCCAAAACACTGCAGCCAGACACATATTTGGTAAAACAAAATACGAAAGTACCATACCCCTAAGAGAAAAACTACACTGGCTTCCACTCAAAGAACGTATTACGTTCAAAGTCTGCACTCTGGTTCATAAAATCATTTAAGGAGAGGCCCCGGTCTACATGTCAGACCTCATAGACTTACCACCCAGGAACACTAAAAGATCAACACGCACATTCCTGAATCTCCATTTCCCCAGCTGCAAAGGACTAAAATACAAATTAACACATGCATCCAGCTTTTCCTACATAAGCACGCAGCTATGGAATGCACTACCACTTGACGTGAAAAAAATGCGCGACCTAACTAACTTTCGGAAATCACTGAAGACCTGCCTCTTCAACAAGGCATACCGCAACGATCCATCATAGGAACTTTAACGCAATACCACTTTATCTCTTATCCCGAATTGTGATCTCTTTATACTTGATTGATTAATCTACCACGTCACTCATGATCTTTATGTAATACCACTTGTATCTCTCACTCTGGAATGGCGATCGCCATGACAGAACAATGTAAGCCACAATGAGCCTGCAAATAGGTGGGAAAAAGTGGGATGCAAATGCAGCAAATAAATAAATAAATCCTGAGACAAGTTAACCCAGTCTGCTATCAGCTTAAGTTACCGCCCACTCTACAGATACACAACACGTTTCATGTGTCCTTGCTCAAAACTGTGGTACTAAGAAAAGGTTCCTTGCCCACTTTGTCTTCCAGTCCTGCTATATCAGCATATTTATTTATTTATTTGTAGCATTTGTATCCCACATTTTCCCACCACTTTGCAGGCTCAATGTGACTTACATTTGCCGTAGTGGCGGTTGCCATTTCCGGTTAACATAATTACAAATGATGTTGCATTCAAGTGCGTATATACATGGTAAAAGAATATAAGTTCATGAGTAATAGGTTGGATTATAACATTTATAAAGAAATCATTTTCGACATTAGGGTAGAAGAGGTAGTGTTTGTTCATTAATAGTAATGAGGTTAATCAGTCATGTGGTGAGGGATCGGTTCTGTCTCGTTCATGATCAGTCTTATTGTTTAATAATTAGGATGGTTGTTTATGGTATGCCTTCTTGAATAGGTCAGTTTTCAGTAGCCTTCGGAAGGTAGCTAGATTTTGCGTTGTTTTTATGGCCTTCAGTAGTGCATTCCATATTGCGTACAAATGTAGGAGAAGCTGGTTGCGTATGTGGACTTGTATTTTAGTCCTTTACAGTTGGGGTAGTGGAGGTTGAGGAATGTGCGTGCTGATCTTTTTGCGTTCCTAGTAGGTAGGTCTATAAGGTCTGACATGTAGGTCGGGGCTTCCCCGTGTATAATTTTGTGGACCAGGGTGCAGACTTTGAACACAATTCATTCTTTTAATGGAAGCCAGTGTAGTTTTTCTCTTAGGGGTTTGGCGCTTTCGTATTTCGCTTTCCCAAATATGAGTCTGGCTGCTGTGTTTTGAGTGGTTTGAAGCTTCTTAATGATTTGTTCTTTGCATCCGGCATAGATGGCATTACAATAGTCTAGGTGGCTTAGCACCATTGATTGTATCAGGTTGTGGAATATTTCTCTTGGGGAATACGGTTTGATCCTTTTAAGTTTCCACATTGCGTGGAACATTTTCTTTGCTGTATTTTTCGCATGGTCTTCTAGTGTGAGATTTCGGTCAATTGTGACTCCCAGAATTTTCAGACTGTCAGAGACCGGAAGAGTGTATTCTGGAGTGTTTGTGGTATTTATGGTATTGTGTTTATTTGAGTTATATTGTGAAGATAGGATGAGACATTGTGTCTTTTCTGCGTTTAATTTTAGTTGGAATGCGTCCGCCCATGAATTCATTATTTGGAGGCTGTGTTTGATTTCATTTGTAATTTTGGTTAGATTGTGTTTGAATGGGATGTATATCGTGACATCATCTGCATAGATGTACGGGTTGAGTCCTTGGTTGGATAGCGATTTGGCTAAAGGTGTCATCATTAAGTTAAATAGGGTTGGTGAGAGCGGTGATCCTTGTGGTACTCCACATTCGGGTTTCCATGGTGTTGACGTTTTTGACTTTGAAATCACTTGATAACTTCTTGCTGTTAGGAAGCCTTGAAACCATCTTAGTACGTTACCTCCAATCCCGAAGTAGTCTAGGATGTTCGAGAGTATTTGGTGGCTGACCATGTCGAACGCGCTGGACATGTCAAATTGTAGGAGCAGCACATTGTTTCCGGTTGCAATTAATTGTTTAAATTTGGTTATGAGAGTGGTTAGCACTGTTTCAGTGTTATGGTTGGATCTAAATCCTGACTGTGATTCATGTAGTATTGTGAATTTGTTTAAGTAGTTGGTAAGTTGCTTGGTTACCATACTTTCCATTAGTTTGACAATCAGGGGGATGGATGCTACTGGTCGATAGTTGGTTGTGTCGTTTAATTTTTTCTTTAAGTCTTTGGGTATCGGTGTGAGTAGTATGTTTCCTTTGTCCTTGGGGAAAAGTCCGTGTTGTAGCATGTAATTCAGGTGCGATGTGAGATCTGTTATAAAGCGTTTGGGGGTGGACCTTATTAGATTGCTGGGGCAGATGTCCAGTTTGGAGTGGGTTTTGGAGAATTTGTTGATTGCTTGAGTGATGGTTTCTTCGGTTAGTAGATCAAAGTTGATCCAGATTCGATCTGCTGGGTATTCATCGGGAGTTGGGTCCAGACAATCCATAACTTTTTCATGATCAGTAGTGTTAAGTGGTAGTGTAGTTTTATAATTTTCTCATTGAAGTATTTGGCAAGGTTGTCTGCTGATGGGGTGTCTGTGCTGGTTGTGGTAACTGGTGTGGTGTCTATTAGTTTATTCACGAGCTGGTATAGTTTATGTGCGTCTTTGTAGTCAGGCCCTATTTTGATTTTGTAGTATGCTCTTTTAGTTTGTCTTATTGAGTATTTGTATTTTCTTTGTAATTGTTTCCATGCATTGAGTGTCTGTTCGTCTTTCCTTTTCTTCCATGCTCGCTCATGTCTCCTAACCTGTGTTTTTAGTAGTTTCAGTTCTTCATTGAACCAAGGTATTGAGTTTTTTCTTCGTGTAGTCTTTTTTTGTAATGGTGCAATTTTGTCTAGTGTGTTCTTGCATCTGTCGTCCCAGTTTTGTAGAAAGTGTTTGGCGTCTGTTTGTGCTGTCCATTCATCATTGTAAATCTCTTGCCAAAATGTTGCAGAGTCAATTTGGCCTCTCGTCGTGTAGGTTGTGGGTTCTTGTTTTAGGTGTGTACCTTTTTTCCGCCATTGTAGGGTGACGTTTAGTTTATAGTAGTCCGACCATGGTATCTCTGTCCATTTTGTATCTGTAAGTGTAAGGTTTAGATCTGGGGATAGTTTATGTGTGATGAGGTCAATTGTGTGTCCTTTGACATGGGTGGCTTGCATGCTAGGCCAGCTGAGGTCCCATAACTGGAGGAAATCCATACATTCACGTACATTGGTTGCATTAGGTTCTTCTAGATGTATATTTATGTCCCCAATTATGATTAGGTTGGAGTTAGATACACAGGCATTTGATATGAAATCCATGAAGTGCGATTGGCATTCTTGCCAGTTGCCTGGTGGTCTGTAGAACAAGACAACATTTAAGTTGTCAGTCAGGTCTGTATGGTTAATTCTAACTGAAGCGATTTCAAGTTTCGGTGTTATAGACTCGGCTGTTGTTGTTATAGTAAAGTGAGATCTGTAGATTAGTGCTAGGCCTCCTCCTCTTTTTTTCTTTTCTTGTCCAGTGGGTGATTTTGTATCCTGGTGGGCAAAGTTCCAAAATTCTGGGGTCTTTTTGGTCGTGGATCCAGGTCTCACTGATAATTAGTAGGTCAAGATTTTCTGTTGTGACCCAGTCTGTAATGGTTATTGTTTTATTGACTACTGATCTGGCGTTTGTGTATCCCACTTGAATTTGTTGATATGGCTCCGTGTTTGGTGATGTGTGGATTTTTATTAGTTGTCGTTCCTTTATTTTGGTGGTGCTTGTATTTCCCTTCTGTTGTGGTTGTCCGCGTGTTGGCATTTTTTCATTATTTAAATTCTTGTTAGATTGATAAGGTGTTTTATGTCCTATCAGTCTCTGGTGTGTGTGTAGTACAGGTATCATGTTAGTTTCTGTGAGTGGAGTGGTTAGTGGAGTGGTTAGAGTAGTGTAAATCAGTGTTAAGGAGTGAGTTATTAGGATCAGTTGAAAGGTATTCAATGGTCGTCATCGCAAAGTGGTGTTGGCTGATGAAATATGAAATCTGTGATACCCTTGATGCTTGGCGCATCAGGGGACATCTTTAGTATCTCATTTCCTGGAAAGGATATGGACCAGCGGAAAATTCCTGGGAGGCCGCTACTCATGTGCATGCGCCAGTATTGGTCAGACGTTTCCACCACCTCTTTCCTCATAAGCCTAAACCCCGGTCCGAGGTAGAGGGGGCCCTTGAAGGGAGGGTGATGTTATGATTCTGCTAGACAGGCAGGGGAATGACTGGGACTCACTTCTGATTGGCCTGTTAGGGACTGAGCTGACGTCTGAGGCAGCAGACGTCAGAAGTCAGATCTATTTAAACCTACCTTTCCCTACAGTCCATGCTTTAGCATTGATCCCTGTCAGCTGAAGCCTGTTACCCTCTCTCTGTCTGTGCTAGTAGCACACCGTGCTTTTGTGGGAGTTTGTTTACTCCTCTCATTGCTCGTAGCTTCTCTGTGTGCTGGTTGTTCCCAGTGTATGCTTGTTTGTTTCCCTAGCTAAGCTGCTTTCCCTGATTACCTGTGGGTGCTCTGTTGCTCTGTCTCTGTGTGCTGACTAAGTTCTGGTAAGAACATTGTTTGTTTTTCCCCTTTGTTAGCTTTTATCCTTTAACTGCAGTGTAAGCCCTGCTTCTCCCTGACTTGTGTTTAGCAGCCCTTCCCTTTAGCCTGCTTTTAAGCTTTGTCTGCTGTGCTTGTCTCCTGATTCTTGTGAACATCGCCCTTATCCGTTTGGTGTTTGTAAAGGCAACCTTTCCTGTTTGCTTGCTTTTCCCTATGTCTCTAGTATCTGTTATCTGACTCTGTGGCCCAGCCTTGCGTACTCTTGTGTGTGGATTCCCTTGACCCTTGAGTGCTGAGTGGCACAGTCCTTTGTATTCATATAGTGGTTTCCCTTACTCCTTGAGTGCTGTGTAGCACAGCCTTATGTATTCCTTTAGGTGACTTCCCTTTTCCTTCGGGTGCTGTGTGGCACAGCCTAGTGTATTTGTGTACTGTATGGCACAGCCTAGAGTGTTCCTGTGGAGCTTCGCTCTTATAGAGTCTGTGTCCCATTCTGTCCTTGACTTTCTCTTCCCCTGGTCATAGCTTGTACCTGCCAGCTTCTTGTCTATCACACTTTCCTTGTGTCACTAGCTAGTGCTGTGTGCATTGCATGTGCGCCAGTCCCTTTTGTGACCCTTCATTGTTCTTTTTCCCTTCCCCAGTGTGTGGCTCGGTTCCAGTTCGGCCGTGAGGCCCGTACGCTTGGACTCTGTACGAGTGGGTTCCCGTTTGGCCATGAGGCCCGCCTGAGTGGTCTATCTCCCTTTTCTGGTGGTGTTAGTTGTTTGTCCTGAGTGTGTGGGGTTTTGTGGCTGGGGTATTGCTTAGCACCTGTTTGGTCCGCCCTAGGCCTTGGCCAAGGTCCTTCCTAAGCCTCGGCCTGGGCACAAGGGCTCACTAACAGTTTAACATCAGGAAGGCGATAAAGTGCTGGTGTTAATTCCCAGTTCACCTCATAAGTTTACAACTAGGTGGAAAGGCTTGGAACCTATACTTACAAATTGCCAAATAATAGAGGAAAAATGCAAACCTATCACGTCAATGTCATAAAACCCTGGCAGGACAGGCAGGCTCTTATAGAGTTCTTGAAGGAGGAAGGAGCTGTGGGTTTGAGACCCCAGGTTTCTGATTTTTATGAGAAAAGAAACACAATGTAAATATGGATCTCACCCCTAAACAGAGGGCTGAGCTGATGGTCATGTTGGTGACTTTTGAGGATGTACTAATTTCCAGTCCAGGTGAAATTCACCTTACCACCCATCGTATACACACTGAGCTGGGCAAAATAGTGAGACAGAGGCCCTATAGACCACCCAAATCCAAAAAGCAGGAGGTGATAAGACAAGCAAAAGAATATGGGGTTATAAAGGAATCCCATAGTCCCTGGTCCAGTCCCATAGTGTTGGTTCCTAAACCAGATGGTATTCAGAGATTCTGTATCGACTTCCGCCAGGTTAATGCTATTTCCACATTTTATGCGTATCCAAAGCCCACAATAGAAGAACTATTAGATAAGATAGGCCAAGCCCAGTACCTGACCTCGTTAGACCTAACTAAAGAGTACTGGCAAATACCTCTGGAGGAGGACGCTCATCCTAAAACTAGTATGCCTCTGGGCATATTCCAGTTTTGCCAAATGCCTTTTGGCTTAAATGGAGCTGTGGCCAGCTGTCAACGCCTTTGGGCCAAGTACTTAGACATCAACAAGATTATGCCACTGCATATATGGATGATGTGATAATCTTCAGTTCTGATTGGGAGTCTCATAATCCTCATGTTAAAGCAGTTCTGTAAGCCCTAAGAAAGGCAGGACTAACCCTAAACCCCCAGAAGTGCACTTTTGCCCAAAGAGAGGTTAAGTACCTATGGTATTCAGTGGGGCAAGGAAAAATCAAACCCTTACTTGACAAGGTAAAGAGTATTAGGGAGCTTCCCCATGCAGACACAAAGAAACAATTGAGGAGCTTTTTAGGGCTGGTGGGCTACTATAGGTGTTTTATGACACAGTTTGAAGACAAATCTTGCCCTTAACAGACATGCTAAAGAAAAATTGCCCTAACCAATTAAAATGGACAGACTGAGGTTAGTAATTTCAAAACCCTCCAAGATAGTCTATGTTAGGAGCCTCTCCTGAGGGGTGTGAATTTTGAAAAACCTTATATATTGGAAACAGACACAGACAAAACATTTGGAGCCGCCCTTTCTCAGGAGTATCAGGGGGAAGAATACCACATTCTTTACCTAAATAGAAATTTTCTGCCTCATGAGAAGAATTATGCTACAATAGAGAAGGAGTGCCTTGCTATAAAATGGACTGTGGAGGCACTCCAATATTATCTGGTGGGGGTAAGAATTTACATTGGTTACTGATCATGCTCCCCTTAGGTGGTTGCAACAAATGAACAATAATACCCACCTTTCCAGATGGTATTTAGCGCTACAAGGGTATAATTACCAAGTGTAACATAGGGCCGGGAAATTACTAGGAAATGCAGATGCCTTATCCTGGATCGCAGACTCTCTGGCTGGGGTCAGAAACCAGATGGAGAGTGGCGCTTGAGGGGAGGGGTATGTAATGACTCAAGGCTCAGCCCAGGAGTTGTCCCCAGCATAGTATCCTGAAAGAGGTAGAAAACCCAGCAGGTCCAGAGAAAGGGAGGGGACCCAGACAGGTAGATCCATGGCAGTTTCAGAGGCAATCCCTACAGACAGCCCAGGATCCCGAGTTAGCCCGAGCTCCCTGGCTGACTAAAAACAATATAATATGGATACTGGCCGCAGCTGGGAAGGGGAGTGACCCCCATGGACTAACAAGAAAGCAGAGATAGGAAGTGAGGAGATGGAGATGGAGTGGGCTGATCAGGTGGTGTCTCAGGCTAAAGCAAGGCGCAGTGCCCCTCGGGTGCACGGAGCTGCCACTAACATGACGCCGTGCCCCGGTAGGTCTGCACGCCGAACACAGCGGGAGGAGCGAGTGAGGTGCGGTGGGATAGATCCTGCCTCGCGAAATGCTCCCCACTGAGAAGGGTGGGAGGAAAAAGGGGTTTAAAACCCCTGGGCGGGGCCCGGACACTCTCTTTCCAGCGTCCGGGCAGCAGCCTGCACCCAGCCCCCCCCCCCCCCCCCCCCCGAGTAATATGGATATGTACCTGTTTATATTTGTCGCAGCTTTGGCGGGGTACCCAAACCTGATGGTGTAAGATAGGCAGCTGGGATAGCTGCGCTTACGGTTGAGCTCCCTTGCTGTACGGTGGGGAGCTCGGTTTACGATTGGTCAGTCTTGCTATGACGGCGGACTGGGTTGGCTACTAAGCCGAAAGGTGATCGGCTTGGGTATACCCAGGGTTTATGATGTTTATAATGTTGTTTGTATTTAAAATAAAGCTGCGGCCGAGTTGTGCCATGTTAAGAAAATACCATGTGTCTCGTTGTTATTATGCAATATCACGAATACCCTTAGGCCCGAGGGGTCTCGGTTGCCTATGTTATCCCAGATACGGTTCCTGAAGAGGAGGAAGAAAAGGAGGTGTCTCCAGAGTGAATGAAACCAGCTGTTAGGTGCTTGTGTTTTCACAGTCCCAGAGAGAAGACAAATGTTGGCTTATGTTCAGTAAGAGGGTGGTGGGACAAGCCCAGCTAAGGATATGCTGAGGCTGTCAGTGAACATGTGTAAAGCTATTAACCACTTGAAACTGTGGAGTGAACTTTAAACTGACAAAAAAGTGGACATGTTTTGGTTCTGTTTTTTTGAGACTGAACTGTACTCTCTGGAGGGAGAAGGTTGAGACCTCCCTCTGAGCTTCCCAGCCCTGCTGAGTGGCAGTGCTTAAAACAGACTGATTATAAAAGAGCTTTACCTGAAGGGGGAAGGGGGAAGTGTTCCTTCCTTTGTTTCTTCAGATGGTGAAAGAACAGACAAGTACTGTGTATTACTGGAGGCCTGTTTCTACCAAAAATTACTGGTGTAAAGGTATTGCTTGCTTCAAGGGTGTCACCTAAAGGTTAAATGGAACTGTGATTAACCCTGTTTGCTTTATTTGACTTTTCTTTTACCAAGAGAGCTGCCCTGAGAAGCAAGACTGAAATCCAAGACTGGATTGTGGGATTGGGATTGCAGGAAGTCTTTTTGTGTGTGTTTTTCGAGGCCTGCTATTCAGTAGCCTCCCCAAGGAGACAAGAAAAGACCCTAACTGAGCTTCATACCAGAAGTTCAACCAAAGGACCCATTACAAAAATATCTCTATATATTTATATTACCAATAAGTTGTAATATATTTCCAAAGTGTAGCATTTTTCTCTCATTATTGCCAGTAAAACCTTTTTTAGAACCCTTTTTTTTGTTTTGGGGCCACTTTAGGGCAAAATCATACAACAAATAGATGAGACAAGCCACAAACTCTAACCAGAGTAACTATTATCTAATTAGCTAACCACCTTATTAGCCCTACAGGTTTGTGGAGAGTAATGAGGAAAAGGGGGCATATAGTCCAGTCAGTTTGGCTACTCTATTACAAGTTTATTGTCCAAAAAGGTCCCTTCGCTCTGATAACAAGTTGTTAGCTGAGGTATCTACTGTGAAACATATATGGCTGAAGATCATAGATTAAGAATGTTTTATGTGGAAGGAGTGAGGCTGTGGACTCAGCTCCCAGATCAAATTCACCCACTGAAGGACTATGGTCAATTTAGAAAAAAATGTGAAGGCATTCCTTTTGGTATTGATCTGGAGGCTTAGGGATGTTTGCTATCTGTGATTTTTGTTTGTTTTGTGGGAAGAGCAAGTGTTGTTATTGATCTGTTTTTATTGTGTATGTGAAAACTGTAAACCACCTAGAATGTTTGATACCATAGTACAGAAACTGTGTAGTAAATAAATAAAATACTGTTCTGTGTTCACAGTAGAAAATCTTGGAGAACAACTTCTGTCGGCTGACAAAAAGCATATATGGGAATGGAGCAGATTTTGCACCATTCACACAAGAAAGTTATTATGAACAACTGGAAAAACTGAAAGTGGACAAAGTCATGGGGCTAGATGAGATACACGGAAGGATATTAAAGGACCGCCAAAAGGTTCTGGTGGGCTCTCATGGAAATTGGTATAATAGATACTTGGAAATGAGGAAGGTACCACAAAAATGGTGACGGAGAAGGAGTTGGAAACTATAGACTGGTAAACCTCACTTCAGTGGTAGGGAAAATATTGAAGATGCTGCTGAAGGAAAGGATAGTAAAGTTCCGGGAATTCAAATGGCTTACAAGATCTGAGGCAACATGGTTTTACCAAAGGAAAATCATGTCAAATGAATCTGATTTCTTTGACTGGGTGATCAGAGAACTGGATCAAGGGCACATTCTAGATGTGGTCTACTTGGACTTCAGCAAAGCCTTTGATACGGTTCCTCATAGGAGGCTTGTGAACAATTGTATCTGATATCCTGGAATGACTACGTCATAACAAATCTCTGTAAGCCACATTGAGCCTGCAAACAGGTGGGAAAACGTGGGACACAAATGCAATGCAATAAATAAATAAACAAAATTGAATAGACTGAAGTTAGGATTCAAAGTGGTGAACTGGAATAGAAACTGGAATTCACTCAGAGGAAAGAAAAGTAAGTAATGGAGTGCCTCAAGGATCGGTTTTGGAACTGATTCTATTCAATGTATTTGCGAGTGACATTGCTGAAGTGTTAGAAGAGAAAGTTTGCTTTTTTGCAGTCAACATGAATATTTACAACAGATTGGACACCCTGGAGGAAGTGGACAACAGGAGAAGTGATTTAAAAAGATTAGGTCTAATGTTTAGCAGTTAAAACGTAATGCAAAGAAGTGTAGTGTGATGCACATGGAGTGTAAAAACCCAAAAGAGTTGTGTTTGCTAAGGGGTGAGAGACTGATAAGCACAAACCAGGAGAGGTACCTTAGTCAGAGGATCTTAAGGCAATGAAACAATGTGACAAGGCAGTGGTCATAGCCAGAATGATGCTAGGCTGCATAGAAAGAGACACATCCAGTAGAAGAAAGGAGATCTTAATGCCCCTGTACAAGTCACTAGTGAGGCCCCATTTGAACTATTGTGTTCAGTTTTGGAGGCTGTATCTCACTATGGACATCAAAAGACTTGAGGCGGTTCAGAGGAAGGCAACAAAAATGATATGGGGCTTTTGCCAAAAGATGTACGAAAAGAGACTTAAAGACCTTAATATGTATACCCTAGAGGAAAGGAGGGATGGGGGATATGATACAAACATTTAAAGTTAAGTAAAATGTTAATGAAAAAATTGTGTTGCAGCATCTCCTGTCTCTTCTAAACGTCTCTTCTGCTCTCTTCCACTCCCAGTTCTATCCTCGGTGTGATCTGACATCTTTCCCCTCCGCCTGCGATTCAACATCACCCCCACCCCATCCTGTGCCACTCCAGTCTACCTTAAAGGTGGTCTCATGTTGGTCCCTGGCAGAGGCAGCATTGCACATAAGCTGCCTGTGGCCTGGTCCGAAGCTTTCCCTCTGACCCATCCCATCCATGCAGAAACAGGAAGTGATGTCAGAGAATGGGTCAGAGGGAAAGCTTCGGACCAGGCCACAGGCAGCATATGTGCAATGCTGCCATTTCCGGAGACCTTTATGGTAGATCAGCATGGGAGGAGGGGGTTGGGAGGGGCAGAGGAGAATGAGCTGTAGACCCACGAGCAAATCTGGAGGTGTCACCAGTGTACGCTATGGCTGAGGCAGTGAGCTTGGTATGGTGCTGCTCCCCACATGGGGGTGGAGGGGAGAAAGGAAGAGAGGGAGGGAAGGAAGAAGGGAACAGAGAGAGAGATAATGGATCACAGGAAAGAAAGAGAGATAATGGGCCTGGGGGAAGAGAAGGAGGGACGGAAGAAAAAGGGAGAGATGTTGGATCTGGAGGTGGGATAGACAGAAATTATCAGCCCTTTAACAAAAGGAAGAGGGATGAGATTTGATATATTGCCTTTCTGTGGTTACAATCAAAGTGATTTACATATTATATACAGGTACTTATTTTGTACCTGGAGCAACAGAGGGTTATCTGACTTTGCCCAGAAACACAAGGAGCTCTAGTAGGAAATAGATAAATAAAATACCTTTAATTGTGTGATTAATCATGATTAAAAATTGTAATCAAAATGCAGCCCTACTTAAAGGTATTGATATGCAAACTAATCTTTTTCAGAGACAGGGAAGTGGTAGAACTAGAGGTCATGAGCTGAGATTGTAGGGTGGGAGGAGCAATGTCAGGAAATACTTTTTTACAGAATGGGAGGTGAATGCCTGGAATGCCCTCCCATGGGAGGTTGTGAAGACAAATTGGTAACAGAATTCAAGAATGCATGGGATAAACACAGAGGATCACTAGATACCACATAGCTGGAGTGAGCATTGACAGCAGCTTCAGAGGTTGGGAAGTAAGACCAATGCCAGGCAGACTTCTTGGTCCCATTAATGGCAAAAACATATCATGATCAAGGCTGAAGTGGGCTTTGATGGCAACTCCAGTAGATGGGAAGTAGGACTAGTGCCGAGCAGACTTTTATGGTCTGCACTCCAAAACTGGCAGGAAGAGATAGAGATTAGTATACCAGTGTTTAATCATGAAGAAGTGAACCCTGTGTAGAGTGCCAGATTCACATCTGGCCAACTTGTTGGGCAGACTGGATGGATCGTGCAAGTCTTTATCTGCCAACATTTAATATGTTAATATGTAAGAATCAAAATGAATATACATTATCAAAGACATAAATCCAAGAAATGTGGCCAGAAACATATATGGCTTGTCAAAAACATAAATCAAGTGAAATACTTACTAAATGTAATGGTCTTCAAAGAATGTCAAAAAAGCAGAAAAGAGCTTTGAGGCCTTAAATCTATTAGCAAGGTATTCCATACCAATACCACCTGATAATCAGTGGTCTTTTATTGAATACTCCTGACACAATGTAACATAGTAACATAGTAGATGACGGCAGAAAAAGACCTGCACGGTCCATCCAGTCTGCCCAAGAAATGTGCCACTTTTTTGTGTATACCTTACCTTGATTTGTACCTGTCTTTTTCAGGGCACAGACTGTACTAGTCTGCCCAGCACTATCCCCGCCTCCCACCATCGGCTCTGGCACAGACCGTATAAGTCTGCCCAGCACTATCCCCGCCTCCCAACCACCAGCCCCGCCTCCCACTGTGCCACTTTTTTGTGTATACCTTACCTTGATTTGTACCTGTCTTTTTCAGGGCACAGACTGTACAAGTCTGCCCAGCACTATCCCCGCCTCCCACTACCGGCTCTGTTATCCAATCTCGGCTAAGCTCCTGAGGATCCATTTCTTCTAAACGGGATTCCTTTATGTTTATCCCACGCATGTTTGAATTCTGTTATCGTTTTCATCTCCACCACCTCCCGTGGGAGGGCATTCCAAGCGTCCACCACTCTCTCCGTGAAAAAATACTTTCTGACATTTTTCTTGAGTCTGCCCCCCTTCAATCTCATTTCATGTCCTCTCGTTCTACCGCCTTCGTATCTCTGGAAAAGGTTCGTTTGCGGATTAATACCTTTCAAATATTTGAACGTCTGTATCATATCACCCCTGTTTCTCCTTTCCTCCAGGGTATACATATTCAGGTCAGCAAGTCTCTCCTCATACATCTTGTAACGCAAATCCCAATGGGAAAATATAAAATAAAAAGTATGGTTTACATATGGGTTATTGGAATTTCCCTTTCCAGTCTAGTGTCTTGGGCCTCCACACAGTGTAATCCAATTTCATTCTACCATGTAACATCTGTCCAAGGGTCATCCATTGTATTGCAAGATCACTGTGCCAGTCACTGATGGCATGTAGTTGAGCTGCTATACAGTGCTGCGAGGCTGCTGCAAAAGGTTGTGGCAGCAATTTTCTGAATGCAGCTGCAAGGGACAGGAGCAAATGGGCTTTGCTCCCGCCCCCATCAACCCTACTGGACCATCAAGTAGAGGGGGGGCGCTACCTAGACCACAGGAGGGTTAAAGGTTGGGGTGATGATCGGGAGGGGGGGGGGGGGGTTGAGGGGTTATGAATGGCAGCAAGCTGGGAGGAAGGGAAGAAGGGGAGATTTTTCAGGAGCCAGGAGAAGGCTCCCAGGGCAGCAGTCTGCTTTTAAATATATATGTGGGTCCCGACTGATATTCAGCCAGGGCCTACATAAGCTCTGGTGCAAAGCATCAGGCAAATTAGCCTCAGATATTCAGTGCCAGGGCCTGCACATGGTCGGGACTGAATATCTGGGGCTAATTTAGCTGGCCATAGTCAGCATTTGTAATATATATATCATATAAATTCTGCCAACTCCTTTCAATGGATCAAAGCAGATTACACATAATTGTTTTCCAAAAAAACAAAATAAGAGATTACATTAGATACTTATTAAACAGAAATGTCTTCAAATGTTTCCAAAAAGAAAAATAGAGTTTAAAGTTCTTAACTCCTCAGGTAAAGAGCGACAAACTTGAATAGACCAATAACAGACTGAATTTTCTAAAATTTTCTTATAATGGACTTCCAGTATTGAACGAAAAACATGATTTGTTTGCTCTGGGCTGGTGCCTGCAAAGATCTTATAAATCATACATGCTAGTTTAAAATCAATACGAGCCTGTACAGCTTACTGAACACCTCTTTGCTAGGATATTCAGCTTGTTTGCGTGTTTCTTTAATATTACAACCTCCTAGTTCTAGAGGTGTTCATTTCTTGTCAATTTTTAGTGCATTATTTTCCTTTACTGCAGTTTCTTTTTGGACCTCTTTGCCCTCTCTGATTAGATTAGATAATACATATTTATCATGTCGCAAGAAACTGAAATTTCTTTTATTCAGTAATCTCTGATCTACCGCTGGGCAACCTAGATGCCTAAACCTTGCAACACAACAAAACCAAAGCCTGAAACAGACATTGCATAACTCTTCCTCTCTACGAATCCACAATGTGTCTATAACACGTGAACTCTTCCTCAGACTATAACAGATTGGATCACCACAGACAATCTGGACCTCCTATTCATCACTGAAACCTGGATTCATGACCTTAAAGACCCTATAATCTTAGATCTATGTCCACCAAAATTACCCATTGGACAAGAAACCAAAAAAGAGGAGGAGGAATAGCAATTATATACAAATCTGAGTTTATCATTACAACAATAACCGAATCTATTCTACTGCAACTTGAAATCGCTTCGGTAAGAATTAATCACTCAAACCTGCAAGAACACCTTACCGCAGTCTTGCTCTATAGACCACCAGGCAGCTGGCAAGAATCCCAAACATACCTCATGGACTTTATCTCGAACACTTGTGTCTCCAGCTCAAATCTCATCATAATAGGAGATATCAATCTACATCTTGAAGATCTCAACTCAACCAGTACCCAAGAATACGAAGAGTTCCTACAATTATGGGACCTTCATAGGACACACACACAACCTACCCACAGAAAAGGACACACTCTAGACATAATCACACACAACTTTGACCTTGATGCAAACCTTATATACTAACAGACACAAAATGGACACCCGTACCATGGTCGGACCACTATAAAGCAAACATCTCCCTCCAATGGAGAACAAAAGGACCACCGAATAAACAAGAACGGAAAACTTACACCACGAGAGGAAAAATAGATCCGGTAATATTTTGGCAAAAGATTTACCATAATGAATGGACAATAAAAACAGATACAATCCAATTCCTCTTAGAATGGGACGACAGATGCAGATCTATACTAGACAACATTGCTCCAACCCAAACAAGAACCTCACACAGAAAGAACTCAACACCATGGTTCAATGAAGAGTTGAAAAAACTCAAAACCCAAGTCAGAAGGTTAGAACAAGCTTGGAATAAAAGAAAGACGACACCACACTTAATGCCTGGAAACAACTTCAAAGAAAATACAAATACACCATAAGACAAACCAAAAGACTACATTACAAAACCATAATTGGACCAAATTACAAGGACACACATAAACTTTTCCAACTCATGAACAAACTATTAGATGTCACACCAGTCACAACCAACAACAAAGACACTCCTGGAGCAGACAATCTCGCGAGATACTTCAACGAAAAAATAGTACAACTATGACTTAAAATACCTGCCAGTACCATCGACTATGCTGAACTCCTTAACTGCCTAGACCCAGTCCCTGGCATTCACCCAGCGGACAGGACCTGGACTAACTTCGAGTTAGTATCGGAGAACATCATCTCCCAAACGCTCAAAAGATTTGCCAAATCTCACTGCAAACTAGATATATGCCCAAACAACCTGATGACATCAGCTCCTCAACAATTCATAAACGACATAACGAAACACCTGAATTACATGCTACAAAATGGACTCTTCCTGAAGGAAAAAGGAAACATTTACTCACCCCCATACCCAAAGACGCAAAGAAAAGTGCTAGTGAACTAACTAACTACAGACCAGTAGCATCCATTCCATTAATAACCAAATTAATGGAAGGGTTGGTGACCAAGCAACTTACAAACTATCTAGATAAATTTTCAATACTTCACGATTCCCAGTCAGGATTTCAGTCTAACCACAGTACCGAAACAGTATTAGTAACTCTCATGACTAAATTCAAACAAACGATTGCATCTGGTAAGAACATACTACTTTTACAATTTGACATGTCAAGCGCTTTCAACATGGTTGACCATGGAATTTTATTACACATCCTTGAATACTTCGGAATCGGAGGCAACGTCCTCAATTGGTTCAAGGGATTCCTAACCACAAGATCATACCAAGTAACATCTAACTCGACTATTTCAGCTGCATGGGTACCTGAATGTGGAGTACCACAAGGATCCCCCCTCTCGCCGACTCTATTCAACTTAATGATGATACCCTTGGCAAAATTACTGTCAAATCAAAACCTTAATCCATACATTTATGCAGGTTACGTAACGATCTACATCCCATTCAAACAAGACCTAAAAGAAATTTCCAATGACATCAACCAAAGTCTCAATATCATGCATTCCTGGGCGGACGCATTTCGGCTAAAACTCAATGCAGAAAAAACCCAGTGCCTAATACTCACCTCCCAACACAACAAGAAAGAATTCACCGCCATTAACACACCAACTCTAAACCTTCCTATTTCAGAAACCCTAAAAATTCTTGGAGTCACCATTGATCGACACCTAACACTAGAGAACCACGTGAAAAACACAACCAAGAAGATGTTCCACTCAATGTAGAAATTAAAAAGAATAAGACCTTTCTTCCCAAGGAGTGTTTTCCGCAACCTGGTACAATCAATGGTGCTCAGTCATCTAGACTATTGCAACGCACTATATGCCGGCTGCAAAGAACAAATAATCAAGAAACTCCAGACAGCCCAGAACACTGCAGCTAGACTCATATTCGGCAAACCAAAATTTGAAAGTGCCAAGCCCTTACGAGAAAAATTACACTGGCTCCCACTTAAGGAACGCATCACGTTCAAAATATGCTCACTAGTTCACAAAATTATCCATGGAGACACACCAGCTTACATGTCAGACCTGATAGACCTGCCACCTAGGAATGCCAAAAGATCATCCCGCACATTCCTTGATCTGCACTTCCCCAGCTGCAAAGGAATGAAATACAAACTAATCCATGCATCAAACTTTACCTACCCGAGCACACAGTTATGGAACGCACTGCCGCGCAGCTTGAAATCAATCTACGAAAGAACGAACTTCCGCATATTACTGAAGACCCATCTCTTTAATAAAGCGTACCACAAAGATCAACCAATGTGAATATGTAGAACTCGCCCATCTATATTCAGAACTGTTTCTTAATATCTGCTTGTATACTGTTACTTTGTTTTATTATCATCATGCTGACCAAGATCCTGCAATACTAAATGTTTATTTACTAATTCTTTCACTACTCATGATGTATTGTAAGCCACTTTGAGCCTGCAAAGAGGTGGGATAAGGTGGGATACAAATGCAACAAATAAATAAATAAATAAATAAACCTTCTTCGACCACTATAACTGTTTGTACTTGTTTCTCTACCAGAGATGGCAAACGCCTCTATGGTATTATGTAAGCCACATTGAGCCTGCAAATAGGTGGGAAAATGTGGGATACAAATGTAACAAATAAATTTAATAGGTAGTTGGTCGACTTTGTATTGTACGTGTGTATTTTGAACCCGGAAGGGGATATAGCAGTATATAAGTACATAATTAACACTGCCAGGCAGCCAGTGCAAGTGAATCAAAGCAAGGGTCACTCTATCAAACTTCTTCAAATGAAAAATCAATTTAGCAGCTGTATTGTGAATTATCTGAAGTTTAATACATGATTTCTTCAATATAATTGAATACAGATTGTTATAGTAGTCTAAATGAGATAAAATAAGTGTTCTAACCAATAAAGAGAAGTGCTCTTCAGAGAACAATGAATGACTAGAGTGAAGTTGTCGTAATTTCAGAAAAGCGGAACTAACAATTCAATTAACTTGTAATTCGAATGAGAAAACTGAATCCAAAATAATGCTGACCACTGACAGCTAAATATTTATCCCTTTATGTCTACATAGTAAATGACGGCAGATAAAGACCTGTACGGTCCATCTAGTCTGCCCAACAAGATAAACTCATTTTACATGGTATGTGATACTATATATATATATATATATATATATATATATATATATATATATATATATATATATATACACACACACACAATGCTCCTACCAGTGTTGTAAAAGGGGCGATCAGGGAACACAAAGCCATAGAGGAGAGATTAAATGAATTCTTTGCTTCGGTCTTCACTGAGGAAGATTTGGGTGGGATACCAGTGCCGGAAATGGTATTCGAAGCTGATGAGTCGGAGAAACTTAATGAATTCTCTGTAAAACTGGAGGATGTAATGGGGCAGTTCTATAAACTGAAGAGTAGCAAATCTCCTGGACCGGATGGTATTCATCCCAGAGTACTGATAGAACTGAAAAATGAGCTTGTAGAGCTATTGTTAGAAATATGTAATTTATCCTTAAAATCGAGCGTGGTACCGGAAGATTGGATGGTTGCCAATGTAACGCCGATTTTTTAAAAAGGTTCCAGAGGAGATCCGGGAAATTATAGACCAGTGAGTCTGATGTCAGTGTCGGGCAAAATGGTAGAGACTATTATTAAGAACAAAATTACAGAGCATATTCAAAAGCATGGATTAATGAGACAAAGTCAGCATGGATTTAGTGAAGGGAAATCTTGCCTCACCAATCTACTACATTTCTTTGAAGGGGTGAACAAACATGTGGATAAAGGGGAGCCGGTTGATATTGTGTATCTGGATTTTCAGAAGGCGTTTGACAAAGTACCTTATGAAAGACTCCAGTGGAAACTGGAGAGTCATGGAATCGGAGGTAGTGTTCTATTGTGGATTAAAAACTGGTTAAAAGATAGAAAACAGAGAGTAGGGTTAAATGGTCAGTATTCTCAATGGAGAAGGGTAGTTAGTGGGGTTCCCCAGGGGTCTGTTCTGGGACAGCTGCTTTTTAACATATTTATAAATGACCTAGAGATGGGAGTAACTAGTTTGGTAATTAAATTTGTTGATGACACAAAGTTATTCAAAGTTGTTAAATCATGGGAGGATTGTGAAAAATTACAAGTGGACCTTACAAGACTGGGAGACTAGGCATTTAAATGGCAGATGACGTTTAATGTGAGCAAGTGCAAAGTGATGCATGTGGGAAAGAGGAACCCGAATTATAGCTATGTTATGCAAGGTTCCATGTTAGGAGTCACGGACCAAGAAAGGGATCTAGGTGTCGTCGATGATGATACGTTGAAACCTTCTGCTCAGTGTGCTGCTGCGGCTAAGAAAGCAAATAGAATGTTAGGTATTATTAGGAAAGGAATGGAAAACAAAAATGAGGATGTTATAATGCCCTTGTATCGCTCCATGGTGCGACCACACCTCGAATATTGTGTTCAATTCTGGTTGCCGTATCTCAAAAAATATATAGTGGAATTAGAAAAGGTGCAGAGAAGGGTGACGAAAATGATAAAGGGGATGGGATGACTTCCCCATGAGGAAAATCTAAAGTGGCTAGGGCTCTTCAGCTTGGAGAAAAGGCGGCTGAGGGGAGATATGATAGAGATCTATAAAATAATGAGTGGAGTTGAACGGGTAGATGTGAAGCATCTGTTCACGCTTTCCAAAAATACTAGGACTCATAGGAGCCGACTCTGTGGGTGCTGTGGGTGCTTGAGCACCCCCAATATTGAGAAAATTCCTTGTATGTGTCCAGGGACGGGTTATGTCCACTGGACAGCACCCCTAATAATTTTGAAAAGTTGGCTCCTATGCTAGGACTAGGGGGCATGCGATGAAGCTACAATGTAGTAAATTTAAAACGAATCGGAGAAAATCTTTCTTCACTCAATGTGTAATTAAACTTTGGAATTCGTTGCTAGAGAATGTGGTAAAGGCGGTTAGCTTAGCGGAGTTTAAAAAAATGTTTGGATGGCTTCCTAAAGGAAAAGTCCATAGACCGTTATTAAATGGACTTCGGGAAAATCCACTATTTCTGGGATAAGCAGTATAAAATGTTTTCTACTTTTTTGGGATCTTGCCAGGTATTTGTGACCTGGATTGGCCACTGTTGGAAACAGGATGCTGGGCTCGATGGACCTTTGGTCTTTCCCAGTATGGCAATACTTATGTACTTATGTAATGAGATTCCACATACCCCTTGTTAATTGCTGCTAACTTGTGCTGAGAATCTCCATAAGCAGAAGTCAAAGCAAAACGAAAACAAAACATGGATATTAAATCACCCAAGATCTGCCAACAACAAAAAGCAGAAGCAAAACCATTTGTATTCATGTTTATCAAGGCACCTTACAAAATATAAATACAGAATGGTAGTAGTGGCACCCAGATAACCCAGGTGAGAAGTAAATAGATTTGGCCAAAAGGTTTCAAGGCAAACAGCTTTGAAAAAAGACAGGTCTTCAGAAGTGCGCTGAACTAAAGAGAAGTTAGAGGAGCGACAGTGTGTAGGGATACTTTGTTCCCCAGTGTGCTGGAGGCAAACTCGAAGTAGCCTGTCCTGAGCAAAGGAGAGTCAAAGACTGAGAACAGAACAAACCGGGAAAAAACAAGAATTGAGAAGTACAGAAAACATCATGGAAACAAACAGTATGAGGCATCTAGTACATCACTGAGGACAACAAAACTGATATGCACATCTGCAGTCCTGGAGGGCTACACACATCTGGTTTTTGGGATAACTGCAATGAATATTTATGAGATATCCCTGCATATGTTTTGTTTAAGAATAAGTGTCATTTGCATTGCTAGGTTACTTTGAAAATCAATCTTATTTGTGGTCCTCCAACTGTCTAGCTTAACGCACCCACAGTAAATTAGGAAGAAGGCTGGGAAACCAGAGAGGAAAGAGGGAGTTTTGGTACTAAAAGGAGCTTCCCCAGGGACTCAATATGAAGACTATCCACCCCCATTCTCACACTCAAAAAAAAATCCAGTAATAAATGGCTTACTGTGAGCTCTTGCAGGGTACGACTGGTTACATAGAAAAACCCATTCCTCCACACGATGCCCCCCCCAGTAACTTTTCCCGAGGTTGCCCTGGAAAATGAGGAAGCTCCAGGAATAAAACCTGAAGCAAGTTCTGTAATGTTAAGTTACACCCAACGTGCTTTATGTGCCTTATATAATGTCAAAAGAACTCAAAAGTAAAATCAAAAAGCTAGTAACTAGAGGAATCAGCTTGGGATCACAGTTCAAGGGATAGAAAAAGATTAAATACCTCCCAGGATTCTCAGCTAGCAGGAGCACAGTCAAATTATTAGTGACATCAGAAAAGAAAATAAAGATAATTAACTGATTTTATTATCCATTTGGGAAGAAATGGTTTGGCTAGATGGAGGAGTGACATGGGACTCTACAATCCACACATCGCAGGGTTCCTGCCTTCATTATGAGTTACTGTGAACCCAGCCCAGCTCATCATCTCCACCAGCTCACCACCAGATGTCATCATAAGTACATAAGTAATGCCACATTGGGAAAAGACCAAGGGTCCATCGAGCCCAGCATCCTGTCCACGACAGCGGCCAATCCAGGCCAAGGGCACCTGGCAAGCTTCCCAAACGAACAAACATTCTATACATGTTATTCCCGGAATTGTGGATTTTTCCCAAGTCCATTTAGTAGCGGTTTATGGACTTGTCCTTTAGGAAACCGTCTAACCCCCTTTTAAACTCTACCAAACTAACCGCCTCCACCACGTTCTCCGGCAATGAATTCCAGAGTTTAATTATGCATTGGGTGAAGAAAAATGTTCTCCGATTTGTTTTAAATTTACTACACTGTAGTTTCATCGCATGCCCCCTAGTCCTAGTATTTTTGGAAAGCGTGAACAGACGCTTCACATCCACCTGTTCCACTCCACTCATTATTTTATATACCTTTATCATGTCTCCCCTCAGCCGCCTCTTCTCCAAGCTGAAAAGCCCTAGCCTCCTTAGTCTTTCTTCATAGGGAAGTCATCCCATCCCTGCTATCATTTTACTCGCCCTTCGCTGCACCTTTTCCAATTCCACTATATCTTTCTTGAGATGCGGCGACCAGAATTGAACACAATACTCAAGGTGCGGTCGCACCATGGAGCGATATAACGGCATTATAACATCCTCACATCTGTTTTCCATACCTTTCCTAATAATACCCAACATTCTATTCGCTTTCCGAGCCCCAGCAGCACACTGAGCAGAAGGTTTCAGTGTATTATCGACGACGACACCCAGATCCCTTTCTTGGTCTGTAACTCCTAACGTGGAACCTTGCATGACGTAGCTATAATTCGGGTTCTTTTTTCCCACATGCATCTCCTTGCACTTGCTCACATTGCTGCCATTTAGCCGCCCAGTCTCCCAGTCTCGTAAGGTCCAATGAATTGACCACAAGCTCCTGAAAAGTTTTATAAAATTTCACCAACAATCTAGCCCCAGGAACTTATCAGTTTTCAGGGACCAGATGGCCCCTCATACTTCTTCCTCAATGACTACTTGCTGATTCTACATCTCTAACAATGGTGTTGAAGAGGATTGAGCCTAAGTAGTTATTGATGTCTTTCATAGCTACTGGGGCTTTTTCTCTATAAACTTCTTTATAGAAACTCTGGTAGCATTACAGGGATAATGCTATAAAGGGACAGCTAATCTTAGGTACCAAGAAGGTACCTAATTGGAGCCTATTCTATAAAAGGAAAGTAGGTGCCTACTTTTCTTTATAGAATACTAGCCTAAGAGGTCATATACTTACCTATGTTTAAGGCATGAGCACATACACCAGCCATATAGCTGGTACAAAATGTTCATGCATATATGACAGGATTCTTGCCATTTACACTCATTCTTGGCATCTAAATGTTGGTGCCTTCCTTATAAAATTGGTCTTATTATATGTCTCACTATTAGCTTCTCTTATTAAGCCTATCTGTCCCATCACCCTTTATTTCTTCAATTTAGATGCCAATAGCTTATGTGCCCTAAAAAAAACACTTCCTTCCACAGGGCATGTCCCGCCTGATAGGAGCCCCTTGGAGTACCGAGGAGCTGCAGGAGTATTGTGTGTACGCCGTTTGGTATTTTGACTTTGTTTTGACTTATGGGGAGCCGGAAAGCACAACCCAAGTTTTCTATGCCCAAATTAATTGGCCTGATGGACAAGCATGTTGCTTCTTTGGTGCCAACTTACCAGGGTTTGATAATTGCATATCCCCTTT
Source organism: Microcaecilia unicolor (assembly GCF_901765095.1). Taxonomy (NCBI): domain Eukaryota; kingdom Metazoa; phylum Chordata; class Amphibia; order Gymnophiona; family Siphonopidae; genus Microcaecilia; species Microcaecilia unicolor. The sequence goes on from NC_044036.1 coordinate 235,872,544, forward strand.
GGGGGCATCCTTGAGTTCATCCAACCGTACCCCTCCCCTCCTTCCTTCCTTCATTCATCTTCCTCTCGGTGATAAGGTCCCCAGAAGGTGCCTCTGCTCCTGCTAAATCGAGATCAATTGATAAGGCTACAAGTGTGTGAACTTTTAGTAAATGGCCTGTAGCATCGGTAGCAGTGGAAGTTGACCAACAGACTCAGCTTTCTGGAGACAAGCAGGATATAACTTTGAAAGACGTGGGACTTCAATCAACAAATAGAGGGAATGCTCAAGGCAGTTACTTCTCAGGATGATGTTGGGAAGTTGAGTAATGTAGATTCAAATATTCAAGTTTTGGATAATCGTTTAAAGTCAGTGGATACTCAGGTTTCTTCCCTCCAGGCTTCTTCTATCTCGGTAGTTAAAAATTCTTATAATACACATAATTTGGAAATGATGGAGAATGCAAGTAGGATTAGAAACCTTCATTTATTGGATTTTCCATGTATTTATTTATTCTCTTCAGAAGTTCTTATGAGGAAATACCTCAGAGCAATTCTTGGATTTGCAAATGCTAATTCAACGCCTATTAGTAACTGTTATTATTTACCTCATAAGAAAAAGGTTCAAATTGATCAATAGCAGAAGGTAGACCAATTAGTTACACCTGAAGTGGATCTAACTGCTTTTTTTAGAGGATAACCAAGACATAATAACTACTAAGTCCACTCTTTCGGTGACTTTTGGTCATGAGTTAGATAAATCCTTGATACTAAAGTTGTATTTTCAGATAAAAAGAGGCAACTTTTTTGTAGATCCAGGATTTGTATTTTTCCTGATGTCTCTCGGTCTACACTACTTAGGCGTAAAGCCTTTTTGGCATTGAAGTCTAGGGTGTCGTCTCTTGGGGCTATTTCTTTCTTAAATACCCATGTAAACGTCTTAGGTCATATCATGGATCTGATTATGGGTTTTTTTTTTTTATTTATTCCTTACAGCTAGAAAAATTTCTAAAGGGTCAAGAGAAGTAATGTTTTGGGATAGGTTTGGTACCATGTAAATGTAAGCACTGTGACTGTTAGTTTATTACTATTTTCTTTGATTCAATTTCTTTACTTTGGTAATTAACTCCCCTAGATGTGGGCTAGTTGGATTTCTTGGGATATTTTATCTTGTATTCTTGTTTATTTGTTCCCATCTTCATTAACATGTTTTATTTGATGGATATGTATTTGTTAAAAGCAAATTAAAAAAATAAAAATAAAAAAAACACTTGTTTCACCTTTAACATTTACAAGTTAATTCACATCTCTCCCCCACTAGTTGAATCCAAGTATTGACCAAAGGAAAATGTCCTTATCTTCTAAACTTTTAATATTATTAGCAATTCACTGCCCATCTGTTTTCTCTTTTTATTTATTTTATTTATGTATTCCTGTATCCAACAAGTTTTGGTTCAACGTGGCTTACAGTTTACAGTAAAATTACAGTAGTGTTTTACAGTAGTGACTTAAAAGAGGTAATTTCTAGCTTATGTGGTTGTCTATGTAATTTTTTTGAAGAGATATGTTCTTCCTGGCTCCCCATATAATTAATCCATCCCAGATTGTAGCCTGTGACACCCCATCAGTACTATTAGGTCCTCTCCTGGTCTGTTCTTATCAGCCTCTCACCCTCTAGCAAATACAACTCTTTTGGGTTTCTACACCCCATGTGTATCATTTTAACTGCCATATATATTTGATTTGTATCAATGTATTCCTTAATTTCTATCCTCAATTGCTGGGCTATTTTCTTAGCTCATCTGTGGAAAATTCATTGTTATGGAAGGCTTAAACTTCTTGAACACTTTGTGCTGAGACTTGCAATATTTTGGCTTTTTTAGCTCAGATTTTGTGAAATCCTTAAATCTGGCCCAAACTCTTGGGCCTCTCTTTCTTTTCTACTGCTTAACTGCTTCAGCAGGAACACTGCTTAACTGCCACTGTGGAAGCCACATTCATCTCGGCTGTCAGAAGCACAGCACAAGTGTCCCAAGCGGTGAGTCAGGATCTCTCTTCTGCACCAAGTAGAACTTGCAGCCCTCCAAGCAGTTCTGATTGAAACGTTAGTCTGACGTACTACTGCCAGCTGCTTCCCCAAAGCTCTCAGTCTCCACAAGCCTTACCACAGATGAGAAAGACTCAGGATTAATACTCTGTCCCACGCGCTCTGGCAAACCTCTTTCCTTCAATTTTTTTCTTTTAATGTTGATGTGCTGGGAAAGGAGAGCTCCACAGCAAACAGTGGAGAAGTGAAGGCAGGAAAGAAGTAAATTTGCAGGGCACCAGAGACAGGGGCCTGAAGACTTCCAGATATGACTCTACAGACACAAGCCAACTGCTAAGCTCAACTAAGGACCAGTTCACCAACTGGACCAGGAGAAAAGAACTCAGAATCATAGGCTGAAAAGTGTGTCCATTCACCTGCTGGAGATAGAAAATATTGAGTTGCTGGACTGGATGCCAAGAGAAATATGTCTTAGCTCAGTTTTCAGTTCTCTATCTCCACCTGCTGGTTGATAGACACAACTATCCCACAGGTTCTGAAATAATGGCAAGCAACATAATTGCTTATGTTTGAATTATTCTTGCTGTAGACTGCCTTGAGTGAATTCCTTCAAAGAGGAGGTAAATAAATCCTAATTAATAATAAATTAATTAATAATTCTAAAAATATCCTTTATCCCTCTTTTTTCATCCTCATTTTCTACCCTATGGCATACCCAGGGAGAATCAGGTAGCCTCACTAGCCAAGTTGGCTGGAAAGAGGTTCAGCAGTTGACTCTAGTTTGCTCAGAACAGGCCTTGACTGGGCTTTGGTATCATAAATTTTCATTACAAATAACTAAGGGGGAGGGGAGTTCTTCATATTTGTTCCCACTCCTGTATAGCCTAATTATCACACAACATTCTGTTTGCAAGACTTGTAGATCAGTCTGGTAAGGGGTACTCCAGGATTGGACTTGGGAAACACTGTTGTAAATTATGGTTCCCTCTGGGACCTAGGTATCACTACTAGGTAATGACCAAGAAAGTCTCACTCTTACCCAGGAGCCCATGAACACTGACACAACAGTATGTTGAGCCCCAAATGGCCTGAACAGAAAAAAGGTTCAGGAATAAAACCTTGATTAAGTGCAAGGTAGTGCACAGCACTGCTGCTGCTGAGCCATCAAACCAATCTCGGACCGTTTCTTTTCAAAAGTGCTCTAGATTAACAATATCTGACTTGGAGATCTCTTACCCATTTATTGGCCTTTGGGGGGTTAATCGACTCCAGGATACCAGATGGAAGGAGAATTTTCTGAGGAAAGGAGAGAGAACGTTGTGTTATATGCAGGTCTGGTTATAGGAATTAGGTGACTGCCCTTGACAGCGGTATAGCCATGGGGGGGCCAGGGCAGCCAACCGCATCCCCCCCTACGTACACACTTTGGATTCAGGCCCCTTCCCCCAAGCCCATCAGCAGAAATAGTCCTCCACAGGCGGCCTGGTAGCTGGCAGTTCTTTCCATTGGCTGCCACCACCATGCTGCCTCTCCCCCCAGGCACATGCATCAGGTTTTGCGTATGTGTGAAAGCTGAGTATGTGTGTGGGGGAAAGCAGTGCAGTGGCAACCCATGGAAAGAGCCACCAACTGTGCTGGTGGAGGACCTTTTCTGCTGGCACAGCTTGAGGATCCGTGCCAGTTTAGGTACTTGGGTTTGTGGAGGGGAGAGCAGGGTGGAAGTGGGGATGAGGCAAAGTCCCCTCCCCCTCACACTTTGGGCACAGGTCCTCCCTCCTGCCCCCCAATTTAAGGTCTGGCTACACCACTGCAGTTGGGTGCAACACTAATGCAGAAACCAGAGTTGAGTTGATTAGTACTTTCATTTAGGCCTGAATCCTCTGAAATTTTAAAGTAAACAAATGTACATACCAGGAAATGTTTGCATTTTGCTCACCCTGAGATTAGTGGAAGATTAGCGGTGTGGAGGTGGGGGATTTGACTGCGCAAACTTTCTCTCTACAGCATCTTTCCTCTGCCTATTTCCCTCTTCATCAGAATCTGCTCCCATATCTCCCTCTGCATAATCAGAACCTGCCCTTTGTCTCTGTCCCTTCTTCCTTCTCTCTTCTCCTGCATTTGCAAGAGCCCCTTCTCCCTGCCATCACACTAGAGGAACTGTGAGAAAAAAACACTGCTTCACTAAAGCAGCATTATCTGGAAGCCTCACCCACCATCACTGTTAGTGAAAGAGAATCCTTACCAAAAAGAACTACTTTGTGAAGCAGCCTAGCCAACAGCTATTCCTGCTACTGCCCTCACTTCCTCAAAGATCCCTTGATGGTTTGCCCCATCTGTGTTGGCACTATTAAGTAAAGAAGTTTCAAAACCTTGTGGACCAGAACTTCCTGCATGATGCTCTCCAGTGCACAAGACCAGTATCCAGGAAGTACAGGCCTGAAAATTTTGAACATGCTCATAGTGTCCGCACAGAGAGGGCAGGTCAATCTGCAGCAGCAGGATGTGCTCCTGCTGTTTCTCCTGTCAGAACAATACTTTGTGGCAGTGTGGCTACTGCAACGGGACACCCAGAGATTTCAACTGTGTGTGTCTAGAGCCCTGGTATCATATAATGCTGGAGTCACCAAGTAAGAGTTCCCAAATATGCAAATGTAGCCTTGTGGATTACTAATAAAGGCATATCCAAGTAACCCCACTGAAATGGGTTCAGATTACACTGCAGCTGGAAAGTCTGAGAAAAGATTCAGAAAATGTTGGAGAGAGTCTGGAGGAAAGTGACAGAAACTAACCTGGAGAGAGCTCTTGCTGAGTTCTTGGCAGGGTTAATACATCTGAAAATCAATCAGAATAAATTTATATAATCATACATGTTCAGGGACTCAAGGACAAAACAACATTCAGCACACACAAAAAGTGGAGAAAAAACTCAGCTGAACCACCCAGCCAACCAAACTTATAAGGCGTGGGTACTGCTCACCATCACTGATCAAGAAAACTCCACTAAAAAGAGTGCACAAAATGACTTCTCACTGTCCAACAGAGTCACAAACACAAGTGTGTAGTCATAAGAAATAGAAAATATCAGTCACTGCTGTAATTCAATCATAACATGTTGGTAGCATAATACTCATCAATCCAACTTCTTGTTCTCAATCAAAGGCGAACCAGCATGTCCATAAATCCAAGTACCCAACAGGGATTCCCCATTTCACCGGAGCTGCGTTAGGGGTAACATTGGGGGTAATAATCCTGTATCATAGCCACTGTATATCAAACACCAGTGGGTAACTGAAAAACTGATGCCAAGAAAAATTTAAAAATCATCTTGGCGTCAGTTTTTCAGTTACCCACTGGTGTTTTTTTGGTATACAGTGGCTATGACACAGGATTATTATTCCCAACGTTACCCCTGACGCAGCTCCGGTGAAACGGGGAATCCCTGTTGGGTACTTGGGTTTATGGACAGGCTGGTTTGCCTTTTATTGAAGGGGTACTTGGATTTATGGACATGCTGGTTCACCTTTGATTGAAGAACAAGAAGTTGGATTGAGGAGTATTATGCTACCAACATGTTATGATTGAATTACAGCAGTGACTGATATCTTCTATTTCCTGTGACTATACTAATGTTTATAACTCGTTGAAATCTCTATGTGTTGACTTTTATAGTGCTTTTCTATCATAAATGGATTTCAGAGTATGTCTATTTACTGTTTTAATTTTATTTTAATGTTATTTTATATTGTAAACCGTTCTGATTTACCTTTGTAATAAGCGACGGTCTAGTAAATGAATAAACGATAAACACTTGTGTTTGTGACTCTGCTGGACAGTGAGAAGACATTTTGTGCACTCTTTTTAGTGGCGTTTTTTTTGACCAGTGATGGTGAGCAGTGCCCACGCCTTATAACTGTGGTTGGCTGGGTGGTTCAACTGAGGTTTTGTCTCCACTTTTTGTGTGTGCTGAATGTTGTTTTGTCCTTGAGTCCCTGCACATGTGTGATTATATTAATTTATCTTGATTGATTTTCAGATTTAGTTATTTTGAGCCAGGGCTAATACATGCCACAAGGAACTATTATGATACCATTATTAAAGCCAGTGTCTGAGGGGCAGGGCATCCAAATAAGTTTGTGCCATACCATGATGACAATCAAAAGGTGCAGTATTAACATATTAAGCAGTATTTGCAAGTTCTTTATAATTAGGCCTGTGCCTCCCAATATAATCAAGACTATTTCTATATCTTTCTGCCATATTTTCTTGGTCTCTGATTGCACCTTTTGGTATTCTAGGATCTTATCTTTCTCCATATGTAGTACAGAAGTCACTTGGCACTGACACCTCTATTATTAATGCCATTCTTGTGCTTTCCTCCTGTATCACAATGTCTGGTTTTCTTGTATCAAGCTTTTTATCTGTGGGAATGTGACTGTCCCACATGAGTACAATTTCTTCATTCTCAGAGTTATGTGATGACCAGAGTGTGACTGGACTCAGCCTGTGCAAGCTCCTTTTCTTCTCTCCCTGTCATTAAATGTACCAATTTCACCAACAAGAGTGAGTACCTAATTGGTCCTGGACTTATCATTTCCACCGGCCGATGCTTATGTCTGAAGAGGAGCTTGGCATCTTTCACACTGAGCAAAGGCAATACTTGATGATAAGATGTCACAACTGCAATTCACTCTTCAGGAGATGAAGGAAACCTTGGCAATGCAAGCAACTCGCATTGCTGACACAGAACATCACATAACAGCTCCAGAGATGACAACTGAAAGTCTACAAGACCAGACTAAACACCTTAAAAAAAACCAATGCTAAACAGGAGAAATGAGGACCAGGAAAATAGAAGCTGCAGGAACAATATATAGCTTGTGGGCCTGTCTGAAAGCATTTTGGACAAAAATCTCTCTGTGAATCTGAGATCCCCACAGGCCTTGCCCTAAGAAAAAGGGTGGAACAAGTTCCTGGTAGAGAGACTGCATCGCATAGGGCCGCAGTCCAAAGAAAATGGTAGGTCCCTTGCAGTTATTGCTCGCTTTCTGAACTTTGTGGACAAGGTGGCCATTTTGCGAGCATATAAGGCAGCTAAATGTTTGGAGATCTGGGGCCACATGGTCCTTCTAGTTGAAGACTTCTCTGCCCAGGCGGCAACATGCCATCAAGCTGTAGTGCCTTACTGCACAGAACTAGAGAACTGTGAAGTTCACTTTGCAGTACAGTAAGAACCCAGCGAGACTGAATGTGTTTCATAATGGAGTAGTGCAACAATGTGGTACAGTGCAAGCAATGGAGTTCATGTACTAGTTGGGCAAGGAGAACTCCGAGAATGCACAGGCAAAGGGATGCTGATGGGTGCTCAAGTATGACTGCTGTGTCTGGGTCTGCCTGACTTGCATCAATCCACAAGTAGCAGTGGTGAAGTGTAGTGGTGCTGGTTGTATCACTGGTCTTTTCTAAACAGATGGTGTTCCTTTTGGATATGGATAGTGTTTGCAGTAATGCTCTGTCTTTACTCTAATTTTGAAAGCTTGATTTTTTTATTTTGAAGCTTGGAATACACATCTTGGAACTGATGTTCCTGTTCCCTTGCTTGACCATTTTGGCTGCATATGGAGGTATTTGCAGTGGAGCAGCTACATCCTGGCACTGTGTGTGTCATGAATCGCTGACAGAGGACTTGAATGTTTTCTTAATTTTGTTTGAGGAGTACACTTTTGCTCTTACACTCAGCTTGTTGGGTTAAAGTTTATCTGACTGTGTTGGGGAGATGGAAGGTTCACAAGGGGGTTCTTGGTATGGAGGGTGGTGGCATTTATGTGAGTACAATATATAACTTAGATTATGGGTACAATATGAGGGGCATTTTTGAAAATGCGGCCAAGTATGAATTTGGGTGTTTCCACGAAAACGTCCACAAACAGGTGGGTATAATCAAAAAAATAGTATAGACGTCTTTAGATATTTGATTATCGCAGTTGAAAACGCCGAAATCAGGGCCGCGCACACAACAGTACAAAGAACGCCTTTACAAATTCGATTATCGCAGTTGAATGCGGCCGTACACAGTATAGTTGTTCTGCAGGTACAGAAAATATGAGGAACATTCGTAAGCCTGAAACACAGCAATTAAGGGGCACAGCCATCGAATCTTCCTCATATATCCCGTACCTAGATGTCCGGAACCACATGCACTGTGCGTGCGAAACATGCAGTAATATGCATTTACTGTATAGGTGAAGAGGCTCGCATGTTTCACAAAGATCCATGTTTTAAAAACATCCACATAAGGAAAGCCCTGCACGCCGCTAAGCTCCGCACGCACAGCAAACATTCATGCACATCACAGACGTCTATGCTCTGGACTCATCCATATATGGGGTGTGAAACCATATATGGACCTGTACACAACACAACGGTCATCACGCATGGCCATCCATATAAGGCGATGCACATTTTCCAATTGGTATTCACTGAGAAACATGGCTCTGCGACGGGAGCCCAGCGAGGCTGAGTCCATGATGCTGCTGCACCTGTGCCTGAGGCACAGCCACAGCCTATTTGTTCACCACCATCACCTGCCTCCCAGGATAGCCTCCATGAGAGCCTGGACTGACATAAGGGACAGGCTGGAAAGGTAACTGTGTTTGCTCACCCCCTCTCCCCCCCCCCCCCCCGGCTATCAGGTCCCCCCCTCCTGTAGCTACACATATAAGAGCTCCCTCAGCAATACAAACAATAACTGGAGTGTGCATTCAATGATGAGCAGTAATATGTGTACATGCACATTCATGAATACAATCTATGTAGTAGAAAGGGAAACCATTTGCACATCCCTACAATACTGCACACAAACGGTACTCTGTCCTCATGTCCGCCTCAATGACATCACCTGTACCAATGTCATCCCCACCCCCAGCATTGTGCATCTCTCCTATTTGATTTCCAAATCAATTTGTGTGCTGAAGCCAAGAAGGGCCATTCCCTGACTCCTGCTCTACAAACTTATATCTTGCAGGAAATTTGGAGTGTGGAGCGACCTGGAGTCCCTCCGAAGGAGAATGCGGCAACTAAGGCGTGACAACCCTGATCTCGTCAGGGCTGTGAGAGAGCGCCTCAGGGCTCGACGTAAGTATATGTGATGTTCCATGTACGTTACCATGTATGTATGCATATTAACACATTACCATTTGTAATTCTGTTAACCGGAAATGGCAACCGCCATTACAGCACATGTAAGCCACATTGAGCCTGCAAATTGGTGGGGAAATGTGGGATACAAATGCTACAAATAAATAAATATTAAAACCATGGCACCTGTACTCATTTGTAAATGTCTTTATTTCATAATGCAAATGTCCTGTACAATATCACCGTGCATGTGGCTAACAGGCAACTAGGAAGTCATAACACCTCTGTCCCAGATCAAGGCCCGAGGTTGCAGCTGCCCTCCCATGAGTGTGGCTGCAACTTCCAACTAACCTCCTCTGAGATGAATGAGATGACATGCCTCACTTCTGTATCCCCCTTTCTGGGGTGGGTGCATACTGTTTCATGGTACTCCTGTCTAAGGTCCTGCACTTAGTGGATGTCATAGCTTCATATTACAGTTATGTGCTCCCCCCCCCTCCCCCACCAATAGAAAAAACAAAAACAGCTCAGCCAACCCTACTCATACATCACAATGCAAACATGCTGCTGAGCAATGAGTGTGGTCTGCCAACGTATCCTGTGTACTCTGTGTCAGAGCACCCTCCAGGGTTCCCTGTCATGTCATCTCATGCATCTCACACCCCATGGGTATAGGCCAGGGCTCACCACACCTTTCCCCATCCCCCGCCTCAGGCCAGCCAGCTCCTGCCCTATGCAAGGCATGTTGGATGTGCTGGTTATCTCAAACAAATGCCTTTTACATACAGAGGGCGCCGCCAGCAGCAGCAGGAGGCGGCCGAGGAGGCTGAGAAGGAGGAGAAGATGGAAGAGGAGCAAGCCACACCACCTCCAGCCCCTTCCCCTTCCCCAGGCCCATCCCCTCCCCCTGCCTTTTCCCCATCCCCTTCCCCTGCCTTTTCCCCAGGCCCTTCCCCTTCCCCAGCCTTTTCCCCAGACCCTTCCCCAGCCTTTTCCCCAGGCCCTTCCCCATCCCCTGCCTTTTCCCCAGGCCCATCCCCTTCCCCACCCCCAGCAGCACCACCACCACCAGCCCCATCCCCAGCAGCAGCAGCAGCACCACCAGCAGCAGCACCCGCACCAGCCTTGCACCTCCTGCAGCAAATAGATGGCCAGAGGCAGTTGGTGCAGGAGGTGCAACGCATACGGCAGGCTAATGAGCAGCTCTACAGGCCACTGAGGGTGCTTGTGGTGCTGCTCATTAGCCTGCTGTACACAGCTGCCCAAAGGGGGTGTGGGCGGCCATAAAAGACTTTGTTGGGGGGTGGGAGGGAAGGGGAATCACTGTTGGGGAGGGAATGTGTAAAGACTTTGTTGGGGGGTGGGAGGGAGGAGTGAGTTTATTTGTTACATATACTTTTTATACATTTAATATAACCACGTGTGTGTGTGTGTTTACTGTGTGCACTACATATTATCAAATGCTGGGATTGATGTGAGAGGAGGCAGCAATCGAGGTGGCATGACAGGTGAATTAGGACAGAGAAACATTGGTAAATATGTGATGTGTGTCCATCCAAAAGGCCACCTGTTCCTTCCAATGTGCATGGCAGTATGGTAAGGGGGGGAGGCCGGGTGGCCATTTCTGTTGAGGAACAGAAATGCACACCCACCCTCTCCCCCCTTACCATATACCCCCACATCAGTGAGTTGTTTAAATAAGAGATTGAGTATCTAGCACTACTGATGTGCCAAGTAGAAACTTGGAGATAGCCATAGGTAGCACCTAGACCATGTTTGCTGTCTGATCACCAGACACCCTTACCCACAACCACACCACACTGATGGGGGCCACAAAGGAGCTACAAGCAGCTGGGTCAGCCTTAGACATTCTGCAATGCTATATAGCGCTGAGGAGAAAAGGGAAAACAATGGTCACAGTATTTGATGGATATTTATATCAGCACAATTGCTCTATAATACAACAGGTACAGAAGGACACCCAAATATATATGTGTTTATTTATATTGAGTTTGGTCACCCCTTTTTCAGTAGTAGTTCAAGGTGAGTTACATTCAGGTACTCTGCATCTGTCTCAGCCCCAGAAGGGTGTTAAGTTTGCACTTAATGCAATGGACAGTAAGTGACTTGGCCAAGTTCACAAGGAGCAGCTGGGATTTGAACTGGCAACCTGTGGATTACAAGACTGGTGCTCTAACCACTAGGCCATGTCAGCCACCAGGCTGCAGGCAGCTGCAGGTAATATGGATTAGGAACTGTCATCAAACACGCTCACCTTCACCATGACTGAAGGGCTCAGTAGGCAGGTACCTGTGGCTACCTTGCAAATCGTTTGCAGACTACAAGTTAGAAATGCTTAACTTCCATAACTATGGAAAATTATAGGAGTGTGTTAAATAATGTGGAAAAGACAGTCATTGCATATATTCTTCCCCTCCCACCTCCCAGCAACCTTCAGAATGGGTGAGCACTTCATAAATGGGGACTGGGGTGTAGCACATAAAGCATGGAACGTACCGCGGAGTCTGACAGGCCCAACATGATATGGTCCAGCAACTCCAACAGCAACACCACACAGTACAGCCCTGAAGCAGCACCAATAAGTGCCCTTAACGTCCTCCACTGCACAGCATCCACCGGCAAACCTGGTGAAAATAGAAGTAACAGTTGAATGCAAAGCACATCCAGAGAATGGGGAGCCCTTGAACAAGTGGCTGAGACATATGACCTTACCTTGAACGTGTGTGGCAAGATTCAAAGCAAGCACCCACCTGCAAGGGAAATGTCACTGATGTGGGAATGGAGTTCAAGGGATGTGGAACACTGCAAACAGAGGTGGCGAGGCCAACCCCCCAGCAGATGACACGAAAAATAACAACCCTAGAAACAAAAAGGTGTTGAAACGCATACAGCCCCCCCCTCCCCCCTATTGTAAAGAAAAATCGGTAAAGTGCAAGCAAAATGCCAGTTTAAAAGGCCAGCACTAAAGGGAATGCAGGTGAGGACGCCCATACGGCTCCGCCCATAATCAACATGGCGCCCACAACACAGAGCAGCTGGGGACGCTCATTGCGCGCCCCAAATCGCTGGAGCAGCTGGGCACGTGTAGGGATTTTGTCCATAATAAAAAAATCAACGCTTATCTCAAGGCCGCCCATCCCCCTTTCAACATGGGCGTCTCTGGCGAGTATTTAGGCGCTTTTCTCCGGATTTTCGAATCGCATTGCTACAATGGCACCGAGGCTGCCTCCGACCCGCAAGGGTAACTTTAGCGATGCGGAAATCGAGCTCCTGGTCTAGGAGATAGACAGGAGACATACACGTCTGTTCACTCCCACAGGCCAGAGACTCGCTGCTACTACCAAGCAGCGGGAATGGCAGGCAGTACGGGACCGGCTGAATGCAGTCTTCCACTGTGCCAGAGAGGTGGAAGACTGCAAACGCAAGTGCCGCAGGCTTTGGCGGGATGTGAGGAGGAAGGCTAGTGGCAACCCCCCAGCACATGACACCGCTAACATCACGCCCCTGGAGCGGATCGATCACCGGCTCTTACCCTAGTGCCTGGGTCCCTTGACATATCAGCACAGCCTGAGGGCACAGGTAGGTTGACCCTTATGAAGCTGGGGTATCTGTTGTGCTGCTGCACTACACTCTGTTTTACACAATTGGGGGACAGGAGGAGGGAGGTGGGGGGGGGGGGAGTAGTGTCAGCAATGTGTGTATCTGACTGTTTTCAAACCTAGCCTAAAAGGCCACCTTTATGATGCTGCTTTCAACTCCTAACCACTACTCACTTGCTCAGGACCCTTACTCACTATCCCCACCTTAGTAATTCCCTTCCCTCTTAGTTGCCCTGTCTGTCTGTCTGATTTAATTAGAATGTAAGCTCTATTGTGCAGGGACTGTCTCTTCATGTTCACATGTACAGCGCTGCATATGCCTAGTAGCGCTATAGAAAGGATTATTGCATTTGTATCCCACATTTTCCCACCTCTTTGCAGTCTCAATGTGGCTTAAAGAGTTTTGTTATGACATTGTCATTCCAGGATATCAGATACAATTAGTAATGAACAGAGTTTAAGTATGGGAGGAAAAAAGGAAAGTGTTAGGCGGGTAAGTGTAGAAGGTGGACTTTCATAACTGGGTGGGTTGGCGAGGTAGTTTAGATTAGTAGTAGGAAGCCCTTCCTACTACTACTACTCAGTGTGTTTTTTCTAGCGAAAAAGGTGCCGGTACTCAAATGCCAGGCCACCCTTCAGGGGTGGGGTGATCACCAAGGGACCCACCCCACAATAGTCAAGCCCCCTGCAAACTAGTCACAGAATCAATGACAAGGCAGAATTGGTGTGTAGAGCCTGAGCACTTTCATTAAAACTTGGGGACCATGGGTCAATTTTAGCAGACAATGGAAAAGGTGCCGGTACTCAGTACCCCCAAGTACCCCCTCAAAAAAAGCCCTGCTACTACTACTTACTACTACTTATCATTTCTATAGCGCTACTAGACGTACACAGTGCTGTACACTTGAACATGAAGAGACAGTCCCTGCTCGACAGAGCTTACAATCTAATTAGGACAAACAAGACAAACAAGAGATAAGGGAATATTAAAGTGAGGATGATAAAATAAGGGTTCTGAACAAGTGAACAAAGGTTCGGAGTTAAAAGCAGCATCAAAAAGGTGGGCTTTTAGCTTAGATTTGAAGAAGGTCAGAGATGGAGCGTGACGTACCGGCTCAGGAAGTCTATTCCAGGCATATGGTGCAGCAAGATAAAAGGAACGGAGTCTGGAGTTAGCAATGTAGGAGAAGGGTGCAGATAAGAGAGATTTACCCAGTGAACGGAGTTCCCGGGGAGGAATGTAGGGAGAGATGAGAGTGGAGAGGTACTGAGGAGCTGCAGAGTGAATGCACTTATAGGTCAATAAGAGGAGTTTGAACTGTATGTGGAAACGGATAGGAAGCCAGTGAAGTGACTTGAGGAGAGGGCTAATATGAGCATAATGACCCTGGCGGAATATTAGTCATGCAGCAGAATTTACATAGTAACATAGTAGATGACGGCAGAAAAAGACCTGCACAGTCCATCCAGTCTGCCCAACAAGATAAACTCATATGTGTATCCTTACCTTGATTTGTACCTGCCTTTTTCAGGGCATAGACTGTACAAGTCTGCCCAGCAGTATTTCCCGCCTCCCATCACCGGCTCTGGCACAGACCGTATAAGTCTGCCCTCCTCTATCCTCACCTCCCAACCACCATCCCCTCTTCCCCCCCACCTGCTCCACCACCCAATTTCGGCTAAGCTGCTGAGGATCCAAATCCTACTGCACAGGATTCCTTTATGCATATCCCACGCATGTTTGAATTCCGTTACCGTTTTCATCTCCACCACCTCCCGCGGGAGGGCATTCCAAGCGTCCACCACCCTCTCTGTGAAAAAATACTTCCTGACATCTTTCCTGAGTCTGCCCCCCTTCAATCTCATTTCATTTTGAACAGATTGAAGAGCAGAGAGATGGCTAAGTGGGAGACCTGTGAGAAGCAAGTTGCAATAGTCTAAGCGAGAGGTGATAAGAGCCTGGATGAGGGTTCTGGTAGTGTGCTCAGAAAGGAAAGGGTGAATTTTGCTGATATTATAGAGAAAGAAACGACAGGTTTTAGCAGTCTGTTGAATATGTGCAGAGAAGGAGCGGGAGGAGTCGAAGATGACCCTAAGGCAGTGGCGTACCTAGGGTAGTTGACACCCGGGGCCAGTCATTTTTTAACACCCCCCTCCCCCTCCAAAATCTAGTACTAGGCATGCCGAGAATACAAAACACTCAGGACCTATAGAGCAATTCTAGCATACCATAAGCAGTAATTTCTACAAGTCACACAAGGAAAAGGAAAGCATCTTAAACACTACAGTGAGCACTAGAACATCAAGTCACCTACTGTAAAACGAAACCAGGCAGAATAACACAGATCGTCCATCTTGCACAGTCAATGCCAACCGAAAGCCATGTCTTTTTCACAAACACAGATACACCCTAATCCACTATAGAATAAGCAATAATAAACTTTCTATTTAGACAAAAATTAAACTGAACCCCCAAGATGCCAGACTCTGCATACAATGCAACACCACAGAAACAGAAAATGTCCCCTAGTACTGTGCAAAACATAAAGACAGCAGATGTAAATTTGAAAAAACTAACAAGTACCAATCACCACTTTACAAATTAACAAATAGAAATAAAACAAATATAGAAAATAAAATAATACAATTTTATTGGACTAATACATTTAGCTTTCAGAGGACAAAACATCCTTCCTCAGGTCAATACAGTATAGTGTTGTTACACTATCCTATCCGGACCTGAGGAAGGGGGTTTTGTTCTCCGAAAGTTAGCCAAAATGTATTAAAATTAGTCCAATAAAAAGATTACCTTGTTACGTTCTATTATAAACATTAACACAGCTACAATACTACTTATCCTAAAGCAAAAAAAATAAAATATATATTTTATTTACAGTTTGTTGTTTCTGCTTTCCTCATCTTCTTTTCACTGTCTTCCTTCCATCCAGCATCTGTTTTTCTTCTCTCTCTGCCATCCAGTGTCTGCCCTCTCTGCTGTCCCCTCCATCCAATGTCTGCCCTCTCTCCCTGCCTCTTCCATCTACATCTGCCCTCTATATCTGCCCCTTCCATCCACCATCTGCCCCTGTCTGCCCTCTCCCCCTTCCATTCACTGTCTGCCCTTTCTATCGCTTCCATCCACTGTCTGCCTTTCTCTCTGTCCGCTCAATCCACCATTTGCCCTCCCTCTCCCATCCATCTAGGGTCTGCCCTCCCTCTCTCTCCCCCTTCCATCCAGGATCTGTCCCCTCTCTGCCCCTTTTTTCAGCCCCAGTTCCAGCCCCACTATCCCACCAGTCCCCAGTTTCAGCCCCAGTCCTTTTCTCCCACCAGTCCCGAGCTTTAGCCCCCAGCCCCTTCTCCCTGTCCCCTTTTAGCCCCCAGTTTCAACCCCAGCCCTTTTCTGTCCCCACTCCTGAGCTTCAGCCCCAGCCACTTCTCCGTCTCCTTTTCAGCCCCCAGTCCCCACAATTTCAGCCCCTGCCGCCTTTCAGCCCCCAGTCCCAGTACTAACCCCCTTATCCCACCTACCCTCCTTCAGCCCCCAGTTTCAGCCCCCTTCATCCACATGCCTTGCCCCCCTTTTCAGCCCGACCCATTCTCCCACCTGACCCAGGCATGCCCCATTTTCCATCATGACCCCTTCTCAGACCTCAGTTCCAGCCCCCTTCTCCCATTTGAGAGCCCCCTCCTCCCATCTGAGAACCCCCACCCTACCCCATCTCCTATCTGAGAACCCCTCCCCTCCCCAGTCCCCTTCTCCCATCTGGAAACCCCCTCCCCACTCCAGTCCCCTTCTCCCATCTGAAAACTCCCTCCCCATCTAAGAACCCCCACAACACCCCTCTCCCATCTGAGAACCCCCTCCGCACCCCAGTCCTCTTCTCCCATATAAAAACACCCTCCCCTCCCATGTGAGAACCCCCACAACACCCCTCTCCCATCTGAGACCCCCCCTCCCCACCCCAGTCCCGTTCTCCCATATGAAACCCCCCTCCCCTCCCCATGTGAGAACCCCCACAACACCCCTCTCCCATCTGAGAACCCCCTCCCCACCCCAGTCCTCTTCTCCCATATAAAAACCCCCTCCCCTCCCCATGTGAGAACCCCACAACACCCCTCTCCCATCTGAGAACCCCCTCCCCACTCAGTCCCCTTCTCCCATCTGAAAACCCCCTCCCCTCCCCTCCCCATGTGAGAACCCCCACAATACCCCTCTCCCATCTGAGGACCCCACCCCCACCCCGACCCGACTCTCCTGCTCCCAACCCTACCTTTACAAAAAAAATTTTGAAGCGTCGTTGCAGGCAGCGCCTCGCGTCTGCCCTGCTGGTAAAAGAAGTAAATCTCTTTGCTTCAAAGTTCGTCGTCGTCGGGCCTCACTATGTCCCGCCCTCGCGGAAATAGGAAGTTACCTCAGAGGAGGGCGGGACATAGTGAGGCCCGACGACGACGAACTTCGAAGCGAAAAGATTTACTTCTTTTACCAGCAGGGCAGACGCGAGGTGCTGCCTGCAACGACGCTTCAAAAAAAATTTTTTTTAAGGTAGGGTAGGAGCAGCAGGAGCGAAGCGGATCACCCCCCCCCCACCCACTGACACCCGGGGCGGACTGCCCCCACTGCCCCCCCTTGGTACGCCACTGCCCCAAGGTTACAAGCTGATGAGACAGGAAGGATGAGAGTGTTATCCACTCCCTCCTCTTTTCCCATTTCCAAACTCTGCATATATCCTTCCCACACCTCTGTGCTGTACACAGTTGTAGGCAGTCTAGCAACAAAAAAAAAGGATGTGGAAGGACATCGTCAGTGGCGTTCCTAGGGGGGCTGACACCCGGGGCGGATCGCCGATGCGCCCCCCCCCCGGGTGCAGCGCCCCCCCGGAACACCGCGACGCCCCCCCCCCCGGGCGAAAGAACCCCCCCCCCGGGTGCACGCCGCTGGGGGGGGGGGGTGCCACGCACCTGCCGGCTCTTCATTTTCATGCTCCCTCTGCCCTGGAACAGGAAGTAACCTGTTCCGGGGCAAAAGTTCCTGTTCCGGGGCAAAGGGAGCATGAAAATGAAGAGTCAACAGGCACGCGGCACCCCCTCAGTGGCGTGCACCCGGGGCGGACCGCCCCCACTGCCCCCCCTTCGTACGCCACTGGACATCGTCAGAATTGGTGATTGCTGTCCTTCTCTTGGGTCTTCCTCCAGCACCTCTGCCTTTCATATCAGTCTCTCATGGTCTCCAGCTCTGTCCCATGTACAATCACATCTGTGGCTTGCCTGCCAATCCCATTCCTCAGCATCTCTTTGCTGGGTCTTCAAGTGTGGGGTCATGTATACGAATGCAGGTGATGACAGCCACTCAGATGAGGCTCCAGGCCCACCAAAGCAATGCAACAGAAGCAGCAGCAGAAGACGTGCTACCTCCACCACCAGCAGTAGCAGCAGCAGCAGAAGAAGAGGCGCTACCTCCACTTCCATCACCTCCAGCAGCAGTACAGGCCATACCTCCAGCTACACCACCAGCAGCCTTTGCTGATGATGAAGAGGATGGAGAAAGGGGGTCACCTCCTCGGCAGAGGCTATCCATCCACAGGAGGCAACTGATGCGTGTGACCACTCAGTTGCTGCGCCACAATGTCGAGCTGCATGCCCACCGGCGGCAGAAGCTACAGCTGCAGCGGGAGGCGGTCCAGGCACAGCAGGAGGCGGTCCAGGTGCACCGGGAGGCAGTCCAGGCACAGCAGGAGGCAGTCCAGATGCACCGGGAGGCGCTCCAGGTGCAGCGGGAAGCGGTACAGGCCCAACATGATATGCTCTAGCAACTTCAACAGCTGGAGCATAGCATCGAGGGCCTGCGCCGTGACCTGACACCACCTACTCCAGCCGTGCTGCAGCAACAAGAACTGGCCTCAACGTCCTCCACTGCACAGCAACCACGGCTAAGAGGAGGACGTTGAGATTGTCCGCCTCCCCAGCCACTGCTGCACCACCCACCAGACCAGCTCCTATTCTGGGTCCTGTGGCCAGGTTGCAGGCCAGCACTGCAAGGTGGCCTGACTTTCAAAGGGCAGCTGAGGAAGCAGGCTGCCGTGTGCATACTGAGGAGGACAGTGAGAGCAGCTCATCATCAGAGCACTCTGAGCAGACTTCCCCTGTAGCACCAGCTGCAACCGAACACGGTGGGAGGGGTAGGAGGGGACGGGGCCAGGGGAAGGGAAGGGCCCAGGGAAGGGGACGTGGAAAATAATGGGACATGCGGGGGGGGGGGGGGGTGATGGTGTGTACATATGTGATTGCTATGAATAAATGTCAACTTACTCTCAGGGAAAACTTGTCTGGATGAGTCGTTGCCTTGCTCTGACCCCCAGCTGGTGTGAGGTCTGCTCTGCTCTGTGGGCGGGAGGTGGAGGGGACTCCTCATCCTCTTCCTCTGGGACCTGCTGCTCTGGTGGCTGTGGCTCCTCTGGGAGGGGCTGTCCTTTGCGCAGGGCCAAATTATGGAGCATGCAGCAGGCCACAAAGATCTTGGCCACCTTTTGGGGGCTGTAGAGGAGCTCCCCTCCAGAACGGTCCAGGCACCGCAACCTGTTCTTCAGTAGCCCAAAGAACAGGTCTGATGCCTGTTGTTGTAGGTCTCCTCCGACCCCGGTTGTGGATGCACCAGGGGGGTCATGAGCCAGCTCCGCTGCAGGTAGCCTCTGTCACCTTTGAGGAGAAGCAGAATGAGAAAGATGAGTGTGTATTGTTTGGAGGTGTGTGTGGGGGTTGTGGAGGAGGTCTAGGTTGGGCAGATCCATGCTGCACTTACCTAGGACAAATACAAATTCTTGATATCAGTCACGATTCAGTTAACACACAATCAGAACTTCTTATAGCATCCGATGAAAACATTTAGACCTTTATATCTTCAGATCAGATCATACATATTTCCCCAGAACCTCAGTGATGTTAATCGCTATCATTTCATATACATGATAGCGATTAACATCACTGAGGTTCTGGGGAAATTTGTATGATATGATCTGAAGATATAAAGGTCTAAATGTTTTCATCGGATGCTATAAGAGGTTCTGATTGTGTGTTAACTGAATCGTGACTGGATATCAAGAATTTGTATTTGGACTGTTGTGAGGATCCAGCTTCAAAAATTATTAATTTGCCTCAATACTCAGTCTTGACACTTACCTAGAAGCAATCCGCCGGTGATCTCCCCTCGCTCAAACCTGCGGAAGATGCCCGAGTGCTGTAGGATGTAAGCATTGTGGGTGGAACCCGGGTACCTGGCACACACGTCTAATATCTCCCCCTGGGCATCACACACAACTTGCATGTTCACAGAATGAAATGCCTTCCTGTTTCTGTAGGTGGCTTTGTGTGCCCGGGGGGGGGGGGGGGGTCTGAGTGCGACGTGTGTGCAGTCAATCACACCTATGACTGAGGGGAATCTAGCTACAGCATAGAAGGCAGCCATGTTGTTGTGCAGGGCCTGGGGGGTGGTGGGGAAGGTGATGTAGTCAGAGGTGTGGGCAGTGGTGTGCTGGTAAATTTTTAACAACAGGCTCTCTCCCCAGTCCACCTCGGCGCCCCCCCGTCCACCACTGCGCCCCCCCCCCCGCCCATCCACCTCTGCGCCCCCCATCCATCTCTGCACCCCCGTCCACCTCTGCGCCCCCCCAAAAAAAAATTGCAGAGCTGGCTATAGCTGGGGGGGGGGGGGGGCAATGCATTACTCTCTCCAGGAAAAAAAAATTAAATGATCCCAGGTTCCAATCTAATTCATGTTTAATATGGGATAAAATGCCATAAATAAGTAAATAAATATAAACTTTTAACGTTCAGCACCTGATTCTCAAAGTGGACATATTCCAACACTATAATGAAAATAAAATTATTTTTTTCTACCTTTGTTGTCTGGTGACTTTGTTTCTCTGATCATGCTGGCCCAGTATCTGATTCTGCTGCTATCTGTCCTCTTAACTCCGTTTCCAGGGCTTCCTTTCCATTTATTTCTTTTCTTTCCTCCTTTCTTCTTCATTTCTGGTCCTCCGCAGACTTGACTGTACAGTGGATCCAGCTTCTGCCTATTTTCTCCATCGATGTGCAGTTTCTCTCCTCACTTCCTTTTCCCTCATCTAATCTCCTTCCTCTATCTTCCCTCCATGTCCAGCATTTCTTCTCTCTCCCTTCCCTCCATCCATGTCCAGAATTTCTCTTGCCCTTCCTTCCATCCATGTCCTGAAACTCTCCTCTCTCCCCTGCCCCTCTCTACCCATCCATGCCCAGCATTTCTCTCCCCTGCCCCCCTCTACTCATCCATGCCCAGCAATTCTCTCCCCTGCCCCCCTCTACCATCCATGCCCAGTAATTCTCTCCCCTGCCCATCCATACCCAGCAATTCTCTCCCCTGCCCCCCCTGCCCATCCATGCCCAGCATTTCTCTCCCCTGCCCCCCTCTGCCCATCCATGCTCAGCAATTCTCTCCCCTGCCCCCCCTCTAGCCATCCATGCCCAGCATTTCTCTCCCCTGCCCCCAATTCTCTCCCCTGCCCCCCTCTGCCCATCCATGCCCAGCATTTCTCTCCCCTGCCCCCCTCTACTCATCCATGCCCAGCATTTCTTTCCCCTGCCCCCCTCTGCCCATCCATGCCCAGCAATTCTCTCCCCTGCCCCCCTCTGCCCTTCCATGCCCATCCATTCTCTCCCCTGCCCCCCTCTGCCCTTCCATGCCCAGCATTTCTCTCCCCTGCCCCCCTCTGCCCATCCATGCCCAGCATTTCTCTCCCTGCCCCCTCTGCCATCATGCCCAGCAATTCTCTCCCCTGCCCCCTCTGCCCTTCCATGCCATCCATCTCTCCCCTGCCACCCTCTGCCTTCCATGCCTAGCATTCTCTCCCTGCCCCCTCTGCCCATCCATGCTCAGCAATTCTCTCCCTGCCCCCAATTCTGTCCCCTGCCCCCTGCTCCATGCCCAGCATTTCTCTCCCTGACCCCTGCCCATCCATGCTCAGCAATCTTCTCCCCTGCCTCCTCTACCCATCCGTGCCCAGCATTTCTCTCCCCTGCCCCCCAATTCTGTCCCCTGCCCCCTGCTGCTCATCCATGCCCAGCATTTCTCTCCCTGCCCCCCTCTGCCCTTCCATGCCCAGCATTTCTTTCCCCTGCCCCCTTCTACTCATCCATGCCCAGCATTTCTCTCCCCTGCCCCCTGCCCATCCATGCTCAGCAATTCTGTCCCCTGCCCCCCTCTGCTCATCCATGCCCAGTATTTCTCTCCCCTGCCCCCCTCTGCCCTTCCATGCCCAGCATTTCTCTCCCCTGCCCCCCTCTGCCCATCCATGCTCAGCAATTCTCTCCCCTGCCCCCCTCTGCCCTTCCATGCCCAGCAATCTCTCCACTGCCCCCCTCTACCCATCCATGCCCAACATTTCTCTCCCCTGCCCCCAATTCTGTCCCCTGCCCCCTCTGCCCATCCATGCCCAGCATTTCTCTCCCCTGCCCCCCTCTACTCATCCATGCCCAGCATTTCTTTCCCCTGCCCCCCTCTGCCCAGCAATTCTCTCCCCTGCCCCCCTCTGCCCTTCCATGCCCAGCATTTCTCTCCCCTGCCCCCCTCTGCAAATCCATGCTCAGCGATTCTCTCCCCTGCCCCCCTCTACCCATCCGTGCCCAGCATTTCTCTCCCCTGCCACCCCCTCTACTCATCCATGCCCAGCATTCTTTCCCCTGCCCCCTCTGCACCATCCATGCAAGCAATTCTCTCCCCTGCCCCCCTCCCATGCCAGCATTTCTCTCCCTGCCCCCTGCAAATCCATGCTCAGAATTCTCTCCCCTGCCCCCCAATTCTGCCCTGCCCCCATTGCTCATCCATGCCCAGCATTTCTCCCCTGCCCCTCTGCCCTTCCATGCCCAGCATTTCTCTCCCTGCCCCCTCTGCCTTCCATGCCCAGCATTCCCCTGCCCCCAATTCTGTCCCCTGCCCCCTCTGCTCATCCATGCCGCATTTCTCTCCCTGCCCCCTCTGCCTTCCACCCAGCATTTCTCCCCTGCCCCCCTCTACTCATCCATGCCCAGCATTTCTCTCCCCTGCCCCCCCTCTGCCCATCCATGCTCAGCAATTCTCTCCCCTGCCCCCCAATTCTGTCCCCTGCCCCCCTCTGCTCATCCATGCCCAGCATTTCTCTCCCCTGCCCCCCCCTCTGCCCTTCCATGCCCAGCATTTCTCTCCCCTGCCCCCCCTCTGCCCATCCATGCTCAGCAATTCTCCCCTGCCCCCCCTCTACCATCCGTGCCCAGCATTTCTCTCCCCTGCCCCCCAATTCTGTCCCCTGCCCCCCTCTGCTCATCCATGCCCAGCATTTCTCTCCCTGCCCCCCTCTGCCCTTCCATGCCCAGCATTTCTCTCCCCTGCCCCCCTCTGCCCATCCATGCTCAGCAATTCTCTCCCCTGCCCCCCTCTGCCATCCATGCCCAGCAATTCTCTCCTCTGCCCCCCTCTGCCCTTCCATGCCCAGCAATTCTCTCCCCTGCCCCCCTCTACCCATGCATGCCCAGCAATTCTCTTCCCTCCCCTGCCCTCCCGCTCCCAAACACGTCCAACGATGTCCTTCGCCCCCACCCTCCCCTCTCGCTCCTATCCGTCAGTTTTGCTTACCGCCCTCAAAGCGCCGCTTATTTAAAGTGCTGCTGCCCGACTTCAGCCTTCCCTGCTTGTTTCGGATGAGTTCTTCCCTCAGTCCCGCCTTCGCGGAAAAAGGAAATGACGTCAGAATGACGTCAGAAGGCGGGACTGAGGGAAGAACTCATCCGAAACAAGCAGGGAAGGCTGAAGACGGGCAGCAGCGCTTTAAATAAGCGGCGCTTTGAGGGCAGTAAGAGAAACTGATGGATAGGAGCGAGAGGGGAGGGTGGGGGCGAAGGACATCGTTGGACGTGTTTGGGAGCGGGAGGGCAGGTAAGCATGGCCTGTGATGGCGCCCTCCTGCCATGCTTACCTCCCCTAATGGAGCCGGCTCGCCCCCAACAACAACTGGCTCGCAAGAGCTGTCAAAATTTAACAAGCGGCTCTTGCGAGCCGGAGCGAGCCAGCTCCAGCACACCACTGGTGTTGGCCTTACTGACGTGGCACCAAAACATCAGAAAGGGTGTAGAGCCTAAATCATGACACACTACCACTTGAAGGATCTACATATGGTCATTAATAAAAGGAGCTCATTGTGAACACCATCCACCCTAAAAAGGTGTTTTGTGACTCTACATCAGAATTGTGATATTATGATCCCTTGTTTCATATTGTTGACAGTCTGCATTTTCCGTATGGTGGTATATTGGTGTATTAGGTCTGCCCAGTGTAATGTTTATGGTACAGTAAGGTTCTGAGTGTGTTTTGCACAAAGTTGTGCATAGTGTTTGCAGTTGAGCGATTGTGGTTAGTATATGCTTTGAGCAACCACTTATTCTTTGACATATGATACAGATCTGATATCTAAATGTAATAAAAGGTATTAATTGTGATTATTTTATTTTTACTTATTTTTTTTCTGTGTGTTGTTAGACAATTATGGATGTAAGCCCTGCCCCCTGGCCCCACCCCTAACCCCGCCCCCTTTAGCCTCCCCAAACAGTTGGGCCACCGACCGCCTATGCTCTGGTGGTCATCTGGTCATTTCGGGCACCTTTTTGTGTCTTGGTCGTAAGGAAAACATGACCAGGTAAAGTTGTCCAAGTGTTCGTCAGGGACATCCTTGTTTCTTTCAATTATGGGTCGAGGACATCCTAGTCCCTGCGATGGAAAGCAGTTGGGGACCTCCAAAATCAGCTTTCGATTTTACTGATTTGGACGACCCTGTGAGAAGGACGTCCATCTTTCGATTTATGTCGAAAGATGGGCGTCCTTCTCTTTCGAAAATGAGCCCAATAGTAACATAGTAAGTGAAGGCAGAAAAAGACCATTTGTGCTACTTTATATGTATACTTGACCTTGATTTGTATCTGCCATTTTCAGGGCACAGACCGTAAAAGTCTGCCCAGCACTAGCCCTGCCTCCCAACCACTAGCCCCACCTCCTAACCACTGATGTTGCCACCCAATCTCTGCTAAACATCTGAGGATCCATTTCTTCTGAACAGGATCCCACGCATTTTTGAATTCCGTTACCGTTTTCATCTCCACCACCTCCCGCGGGAGGGCATTCCAAATATCCACCACTCTCTCCATGAAAAAATACTTCCTGACATTTTTCTTGAGTCTGCCCCCCTTCAACCTAATTTTATGTCCTCTAGTTCTACCGCCTTCCCATCTCCGGAAAAGGTTCGTTTGCGGATTAATACCTTTCAAATATTTGAACGTCTGTATCATATCACCCCTGTTTCTCCTTCCTCCAGGGTATACATGTTCAGGTCAGCAAATCTCTCCTCATACGCAGTGGCGTACCTAGGGTAGTTGACACCCGGGGCCGGTCATTTTTTAACACCCCCCCCCCCCCCCAAATCCAGTACTAGGCATGCCGAGAATACAAAACACTCAGGACCTATAGAGCAATTCTACCATACCATAAGCAGTCATTTCTACGAGTCACACAAGGAAAAGGAAAGCATCTTAAACACTACAGTGAGCAGTAGAACATCAATTCACCTATTGTAAAACGAAACCAGACAGAATAGTACAGATTGTAGATCCTGCACAGTCAATGCCAACTGAAAGCCATGTCTTTTTCACAAACACAGATACACCCTAATCCACTATAGAATAAGTAATCATAAACTTTCTATTTAGACAAAAATTAAACTGAACCCCCAATGCCAGACTCTGCATACAATGCAACACCACAGAAACAGAAACTGTCCCCTAGTACTGTGCAAAATATAAAGACAGCAGATGTAAATTTGAAAAAAACTAACAAGTACCAATCACCACTTTACAAATTAACAAACAGAAATAAAACAAATATAGAAAATAAAATAATACAATTTTATTGGACTAATACATTTAGCTTTCAGAGGACAAAACATCATTCCTCAGGTCAATACAGTATAGTGTTGTTACAATATCCTATCCGGACCTGAGGAAGGGGGTTTTGTTCTCCGAAAGTTAGCCAAAATGTATTAAAATTAGTCCAATAAAAAGATTACCTTGTTTACGTTCTATTATAAACATTAACACAGCTACAATACTACTTTATCCTAAAGCAAAAAAAAATAAAAAAATATATTTTATTTACAGTTTGTTGTCTCTGGTTTCTGCTTTCCTCATCTTCTTTTCACCGTCTTCCTTCCATCCAGCATCTGTCTTCACTCTCTCTCGCTCTCTCTCTGCCATCCAGTGTCTGCCCTCTCTGCCGTCCCTTCCATCCACTGCCTGCCCTTTCTCTCTGCCCCTTCAATCCACCATTTGCCCTCCCTCTCCCATCCATCCAGGGTCTGCCCTCCCTCTCGCTCCCCTTTCCATCTAGGATCTGTCCCCTCTCTCTCTCTGCCTTTTTTCAGCCCCCAGTTCCAGCCCCCTTCTCCCCTCTGAACACCCCCACCCCAGTCCCCTTCTCCCCTCCCCTGTCTGAGACCCCCACCCCAGTCCCCTTCTCTCCTCTGACACCCCCACCCCAGTCCCCCTTCTCCCCTCTCCCCTTCCCTTCTCCCCTCTGAGATCCCCACCCCAGTCCCCTTCCTCCCAGCCCCTGTCTGAGATCCCCACCCCCAGTCCCCTTGTCCCCTCCCCTTTTCCCCTCTGAACCCCCCACCCCAGTCCCCTTCTCCCCTCTGAGATCCCCACCACCAGGCCCCTTTTCCCTCCCCCTGTTCTGAGATCCCCACCCCAGTCCCCTTCTCCCTCTGAACACCCCCACCCCAGTCCCTTCTCCCCTTCCCTTCCCCCGTCTGAGACCCCCACCCCAGTCCCCTTCTCCCACCCCAGTCCCCCTTCTCCCCTCCCCTTTTCCCCTCTGCAACACCCCCACCCCAGTCCCCTTCCCTTCTCCCTCTGAGACCCCCACCCCAGTCCCCTTCTCCCCTCCCCTGGTCTGAGACCCCCACCCCAGTCCCCTTCTCCCCTCCCCCTGTCTGAGACCCCCACCCCAGTCCCCTTCTCCCCTCTGAACACCCCCACCCCAGTCCCCTTCTCCCCTTCCCTTCCCCCGTCTGAGACCCCCACCCCAGTCCCCTTCTCCCCACCCCAGTCCCCTTCTCCCCTCCCCTTTTCCCCTCTGAACACCCCCACCCCAGTCCCCTTCCCTTCTCCCCTCTGAGACCCCCACCCCAGTCCCCTTCTCCCCTCCCCTGTCTGAGACCCCCACCCCAGTCCCCTTCTCCCCTCTGAACACCCCCACCCGAGTCCCTTTCGCCCCTCTCCTTCCCCACCTCAGTCCCGTTAAAACCGGCGAAGCAGCGTCGCAGGCAGCGCCTCGTGCCCTGCTTGTAAAAAAAAAATCAAATCTCCTTCCTTCTCCTCGTCTTGACGTCGACTCGGGCCTTCCAATCAAATAGTCGACATCAAGACGAGGAGGAGAAGGAAGGAGATTTGATTTTTTTTTTTACAAGCAGGGCGCGAGGCGCTGCCTGCGACGCTGCTTCGCCGGTTTTTTTAATGTGCGGCGCCGCGGGAACGGCCACGGGAGGCGGCGGGAGCGGAGCACCCCCCACCCACTGGCACCCGGGGCGGACCGCCCCCACCGCCCCCCCCCCCTTGGTACGCCACTGCTCATACGTCTTGTAACGCAAATCCCATACCATTTTCTTTGCACCGCTTCAATTCTTTTTACATCCTTAGCAAGATACAGCCTCCAGAACTGAACACAATACTCCAGGTGGGGCCTCACCAACGACCTGTACAGGGGCATCAACACCTCCTTTCTTCTGATGATCACAGCTCTCTCTATACAGCCTAGCAACCTTCTGGCTCCAGCCACTGCCTTGTCACACCATACTGTTTCGTCGCCTTCAGATCCTCAGATACTATCACCCCAAGATCCCTCTCCCTGTCTGTACATATCAGACTCTCACAGCCTAACCCATACGTCTCCCGTGGATTTCTACTCCCTAAGTGCATCATTTTGCATTTCTTCGCATTGAATTTTAATTGCCAAACATTAGACCATTCTTCTAGCTTCTGCAGATCCTTTTTCATGTTTTCCACTCCCTCCGGGGTGTCCACTCTGTTACAAATCTTGGTATCATCCGCAAAAAGGCAAACTTTACCTTCTAACCCTTCGGCAATGTCGCTCACAAATGTATTGAACAGAATTGGCCCAAGCACCAATCCCTGAGGCACTCCACTACTCACTTTTCCCTCATCCGAGCAAATTCCATTAACCACCACCCTCTGGCGTCTGTCCATCAACCAGTTCCTAATCCAGTTCACCACGTCGGGTCCTATCTTCAGCCTGTCAAGTTTATTCAAGATAAACTTGATGATCCTAATAATAGAATGAAGTGCCCATACACACTGAGCCCGCAAATAGGTGGGAAAATGTGGGATACAAAAGCAATAAAATAAATAAATAAGACCATAAGTGATCCAGAAGGCCTATGTTAAATCACATATTGGTTGCTACTTTGGCATTCCCTGACAAGTGTTGTGCACAGATTGACACCACCCCCCCACCACCCCAGTGGTCTCTTACCATACAGTAGTATAGGTGATTATTAGAGTAATGGATGTACAGAGAGATAGGATTTGTAGCTCAATCTTTTACTTTATTTATTTATTTATTGCATTTGTTCCCACATTTTCCCATCTATTTGCAGGCTCAATGTGGCTTACATAGTACCGTAAAGGCATTCGCCAATTCCGGTATAAACAGTTACAGTGGTGGAAATAAGTATTTGATCCCTTGCTGATTTTGTAAGTTTGCCCACTGACAAAGACATGAGCAGCCCATAATTGAAGGGTAGGTTATTGGTAACAGTGAGAGATAGCACATCACAAATTAAATCCGGAAAATCACATTGTGGAAAGTATATGAATTTATTTGCATTCTGCAGAGGGAAATAAGTATTTAATCCCTCTGGCAAACAAGACCTAATACTTGGTGGCAAAACCTTGTTGGCAAGCACAGCGGTCAGACGTCTTCTGTAGTTGATGATGAGGTTTGCACACATGTCAGGAGGAATTTTGGTCCACTCCTCTTTGCAGATCATCTCTAAATCATTAAGAGTTCTGGGCTGTCGCTTGGCAACTCGCAGCTTCAGCTCCCTCCATAAGTTTTCAATGGGATTAAGGTCTGGTGACTGGCTAGTCCACTCCATGACCCTAATGTGCTTCTTCCTGAGCCACTCCTTTGTTGCCTTGGCTGTATGTTTTGGGTCATTGTCGTGCTGGAAGACCCAGCCACGACCCATTTTTAAGGCCCTGGCGGAGGGAAGGAGGTTGTCACTCAGAATTGTACGGTACATGGCCCCATCCATTCTCCCATTGATGCGGTGAAGTAGTCCTGTGCCCTTAGCAGAGAAACACCCCCAAAACATAACATTTCCACCTCCATGCTTGACAGTGGGGACAGTGTTCTTTGGGTCATAGGCAGCATTTCTCT
Source organism: Microcaecilia unicolor (assembly GCF_901765095.1). Lineage (NCBI taxonomy): Eukaryota > Metazoa > Chordata > Amphibia > Gymnophiona > Siphonopidae > Microcaecilia > Microcaecilia unicolor. The sequence goes on from NC_044036.1 coordinate 235,901,833, forward strand.
TCCTCCAAACACGGCGAGTTGAGTTCATGCCAAAGAGCTCAATTTTTGTCTCATCTGACCACATCACCTTCTCCCAATCACTCTCGGCATCATCCAGGTGTTCACTGGCAAACTTCAGACGGGCCGTCACATGTGCCTTCCGGAGCAGGGGGACCTTGCGGGCACTGCAGGATTGCAATCCGTTATGTCGTAATGTGTTACCAATGGTTTTCGTGGTGACAGTGGTCCCAGCTGCCTTGAGATCATTGACAAGTTCCCCTCTTGTAGTTGTAGGCTGATTTCTAACCTTCCTCATGATCAAGGATACCCCACGAGGTGAGATTTTGCGTGGAGCCCCAGATCTTTGTCGATTGACAGTCATTTTGTACTTCTTCCATTTTCTTACTATGGCACCAACAGTTGTCTCCTTCTCGCCCAGCGTCTTACTGATGGTTTTGTAGCCCATTCCAGCCTTGTGCAGGTGTATGATCTTGTCCCTGACATCCTTAGACAGCTCCTTGCTCTTGGCCATTTTGTAGAGGTTAGAGTCTGACTGATTCACTGAGTCTGTGGACAGGTGTCTTTCATACAGGTGACCATTGCCGACAGCTGTCTGTCATGCAGGTAACGAGTTGATTTGGAGCATCTACCTGGTCTGTAGGGGCCAGATCTCTTACTGGTTGGTGGGGGATCAAATACTTATTTCCCTCTGCAGAATGCAAATAAATTCATATACTTTCCACAATGTGATTTTCCGGATTTAATTTGTGATGTGCTATCTCTCACTGTTACCAATAACCTACCCTTCAATTATGGGCTGCTCATGTCTTTGTCAGTGGGCAAACTTACAAAATCAGCAAGGGATCAAATACTTATTTCCACCACTGTACACAGTGATGTTATGGTAGAATAAGGTTCATGTGGAACAAACAGGGAATCGTATAGAGGAAGAGTTAAGTTATATCCATTACGTTCGTTGGTTTTGTAGTGTTGCAGGGTTCAGGTATTTAAGTAGGGTTGGTAGAGTATGCCTTTTTGAACAAGTAGGTTTTTAGTGATTTCCGGAAGTTTAGGTGGTTATAGGGTGTTTTCACGGCTTTTGGTAGTGCGTTCCATAGTTGTGTGCTTATGTAGGAAAAGCTGGATGCATAAGTTGATTTGTATTTGAGTCCTTTGCAGCTTGGGTAGTGGAGGTTTAGATATGTTCATACTGATCCGGTTGTATTTCTGATTGGTAGGTCGATGAGGTCTGTCATGTATCCCGGGGCCTCGCCGTAGATAATCTTATGAACCAGGGTGCAGATTTTGAAAGCAGTACGTTCTTTGATTGGGAGCCAGTGCAATTTTTCACGGAGGGGCTTGGCGCTTTTGAATTGTGTTTTTCCAAATATAAGCCTGGCTGCCGTGTTTTGAGTGGTCCAGTGCCGTAGCGAGGGCTAATGGCACCTGGGGTGGGTCGCCGCTGCGCACCCCCCCCCCCCCCAGGTGCAGCACGGCGCGACTCCCCCCTCTGCGGTGCACCCCCCCCCCCCGGAGCGCAACCCCCCCCCCCCCCAGACTGCATTCTTACCTGCGGGAGGGCCGATCCACCCCGAGTGCATGTCACTCGGAGCTGCGTCGGCCCTGCTGGTTCCCTGCTCTCTCTGCCCCGGAACAGGAAGTAACCTGTTCCGGGGCAGAGAGCGCAGGGAACCAGCGGGGCCGGCACCCCCCGAGCGCGTGCACTGGGTGGTCTGCCCCTCCCGCCCCCCATTCCTAAGCTACTGGAGTGGTCTAAAGTTTCTTTATGAGTTGTTCTTTGCATCCCACACAAATTTCATTGCAATAATCTAGGTGGCTTAGTACCATTGATTGGATCAGATTCCGAAATGTTTTCCTCGGGAAGAATGGTTTCACGCGTTTGAGTTTCCACATTGAGTGAAACATTTTGTTAGTTGTGGATTTCACTTGGCTCTCTAGTGTTAGGTTGCGGTTGAGGAGTTTCAGGCTGTCTGAGATGGGGAGGGTGTAATCTGGGGTGTTTATATTTATGGGGTTGTTCACACTGTATTGGGATGAAAGGATGACGCAGTGTGTTTTATCTGTGTTGAGTTTTAGTTGAAATGCATTTGCCCATGAGTCCATGATGTTCAAGCCGAGCTTAATTTTGTTGGTGATTTCTGTCGGATCATGTTTGTAAGGAATGTATATTGTGACATCATCCGCAAAAGGGTTAAGACCTTAGTCGGATAAGGACTTGGCTAGTGGGGTCATCATTAGGTTGAAGAGGATCGGTGATAGTGGTGATCCTTGAGGTACTCTGCAGTCTGCTTTCCACAGTGATGATATGTTTGAATTTGATTTCACTTGATATGTTCTAGTGGTTAGGAAACCCTTGATCCAACTAAGTATATTTCCTCCGATCCCGAAGTAGTCTAGGAGTCTTAGTAGTATATTATGGTTTACCATGTTGAATGCACTGGACATGTCGAATTGGAGGAGGAGTATGCTATTACCTGTTGCTATTTCTTGCTTGAATTTCGCTAAGAGAGTGATTAGTACTGTTTCAGTGCTATGGAGGGGGCAAAATCCTGATTGTGATCCATGTAATATTGAGAATTTGTTTAGATAGTCAGTAAGTTGCTTGGTTACCATGCTTTCCATCAATTTGATTACCAGTGGGATAGATGTTACTGGTCGGTAGTTGGTGATTTCGTTTGTATTTTTCTTGGTGTCTTTTGGTATTGGGGTGAGTAGGATGTTACCGTTTTCCTTGGGGATGAGACCTTGCTAAGGCATGTAGTTTAGGTGGGATGTGAGGTCTGCTATGAAGCGGTGGGGAGTGGATTTTATTAGGTAATTGGGGCAGGTATCCAATTTACAGTGAGTCTTGGAGAACCTTTTGATCGCCTGGGTGACTGGGTGAAGTTTGACCAAGTTCGGTCAGCTGGGTATTCTCCGGGGGTTAGATCCAGATTATTGATGAAGTTTTCGATATCGGTATTGTCCTGAGGTAGCGTGTTGCGAAGGTTTGTAATTTTTTCATTGAAATATTTAGCAAGTTTGTCTGCAGATGGCATATCTGTATTGGTTGTAGTGACCGCCTTAGTGTCTAGTAGTTTGTTCACGAGTTGGTATAGTTTCTTCGGGTCTTTGTGATCAGGCCCTATTTTAATTTTATAGTATATCCTTTTGGTTTGTCTTATTGCGTATTTTCTTTGTATCCGTTTCCATGCATTGAGTGTGTGTTCATCTTTTATTTTTTTCCATGCTCGTTTGAGTTTCTTGGATTGTGTTTTTAGTGTTTTCAGTTCATTGTTGAACCATGGTATAGTGTTATGCCTACGTGAGGTTCTTGTTCGTAAGGGTGCTATTTCGTCTAGTATACTTCTGCATCTTTTATTCCATTCTGTGAGATAGTGTGTGGAGTCCGTTTGTGCTGTCCATTCGTTATTATACATCTGTAGCCAGAATGTTTTCGGGTCTATTTGGCCTTTGGTGCTGTAGTTTGTATGTTCTTGTGTGCGGTTTGAGCCCTTCTTCCGCCATTTTAGGGATAGGTTTAGTTTATAGTGATCAGTCCATGGTGTCTCTGTCTATTTGATATCTGTTATTATTAGGTTCTAGTCTATTGACAGTTTATGTGAGATGAGGTCGAGTGCATGCCCTTTGACATGGGTTGCTTGCATTTGAGGCCATTTGAGATCCCATGAGTGGAGGAAATCCTTGCATTCTCGTGCGTTTGTGGAGTTTGGGTCTTCTAGATGGAGGTTAATGTCTCCTAATATTAGTATATTGGCGTTGGTTGCACATGTGTTCGAAATGAAGTCAGTGAAGATTGTGTGGTCTTCGTTCCAATTACCTGGTGGTCTATAAAACAAGACACAATTCAGGTGATCAAGCAGGGTTTTGTTGCGGATTCTGATTGAGGCAATTTCAAGTTGGGGCGTTATGGACTCAGCAGTGGTTTTGATGGTAAACTGGGATCAATAGATTAATGCTATGCCTCCGCCTCTCTTTTCCTTTCTGGTCCAGTGAGCGATTTTATATCCTGGGGGGCAGAGATTATGGGGTCCTTTAGATCATGGATCCAGGTTTCAGTGATGAAAAGTAGATGAAGGTTTTCTGACATGATCCAGTCTGTTACTATTGTTGTTTTGTTTACTACGGATCTGGCGTTCATGTAGCCTATTTGAATATTTTGGTGTGGGTCATCTGTTTTTGGTGTTGTGTGGATTTTTGTTAGTTGTTGTTTCTTTGTTATTGTGGGTTTGTTATAGGGTTTCTTTCCCTTCTGTTGTGGGTGTCCGCATGTTGGTGCTTTTCCTTTGTTTTGGTTGTTGTCGGTTTGATGAGGTGGAGTGTATCTAATCAGTCTTTGGTGATTATGTAGTATGGGGATGGTGTTACTTTCTGCAAGTGGGGTAGTTAGTGTTAGATGGATCAGTGATAAGGAATAAATTGCTAGGAGTAATTTGTTGGTATTCATTTTGGTATTAGTTCAATTTGGGCTCTTGTGTTCGATAGGGTACGTGGTTGGACTTGGGTCTCTGTTTTTTTGGGGTTTTTTTTTTAAATAAATAGATACAGATAATTTACTCACAATCATGTGAATTGGAGGTGTTGCTCCAGGACGCAGAGTCTCAGTGACTCTGAGAGCTGTAACAATGGTTGGAGCTAGGAAACTGTTTAGACATATTTCGGTAATGTTTTTACATCCTTTGTGCGTCTTTCCAGAAATGCCCTTCCATATAGTCGGGCTCAGGTATGCTGTCGAGTCACTGAGGGTTCGCAGCTCTGGCGCGGCATTTGTGGGTGGGCAGGAGCTGGGAAGAGGAAAAGGCAAAAGCCTGGGTCACTCTGGGGTCTTGCGGCCAGTGTGGACCCTGGTATGGAGAGGCCGGTCGTCTCTTGTTGCTGCAGGAGGGCAGTGGGTGCAGCTTGCTTGGTTGCCTACTGCTATCTGCTTGCTAGCCGGTACCTTTCTCGCCATTCGTCGCCCGCCGCTCTCCGACCGGCGCCACTCCTGTGCTCCAATGCTCCACCAAGGCCAGAGCTCACATGGGCGCTACGAGGTGCTGCCCACTGCTCCTGGGCGCGGGAGGTCAGAGGAGGCAATCCCGAGGGCAGACAGGAGAGAGCCCCCGTTAGGTGTTGGGGAGGCTGCTGGGAAATCGGAGTGCCCCGCCAGCACCACGCCAAACCCCTTCCGACTCTGATCCACTTCGGGACTGGAGGGCCTCAGCTAGACAGCTGAAGAGAGTGAGTGCCGGTCCATCTCCTCCCCGATTCTCGGCCTGGAAAGGTTAGCACAGCCGCATGCCTCGATCCCCGGCTCTGATCGGGCTCAGGTGCGGCACGTCCGGTCTGGTCCTCCGGCCCAGTGAGGGTTCAATGCTCCCACTTTCAGGGACAAAAAAAAGTTTATCGCTTTTCTTAGGAAGGCTTGGCAGGATTGCATGGAACACAATGATGAGGAGCCAATTAATGCTATTATGTTATGGGAAACAGCAAAGGTAGTTTTGAGGGAGAATATAATTTCTTGTGTTGAACATGATAGGAAGGAACAAGACCATGAGCTACTTACACTGACAACCTAACTAGCCTCCCTACAACGTAGGCAATAAGATATATTGACAAAGATTGATCAGTTGCTAGGCCAGCAGGCCACATCTGACATCCTTTTCTATAAATACTACAAACTACACCACTGGGGCCATAAAACAGGCCGGCTACTGGAGAATTTAGTTAGATCTAGTAAAGTGAAGCAAACAATTACTTGCCTGAGAACTCCTATAGTGCCTACAAGTGGGCATCAACAATTTGCACAAACCTTTTTGACTTACTACTAACAGATGTGCTCGCAGGATCAGGAAGACCTGAATGTATGTAGTCAGTTTTTTCAAGATTTAGACTTACCCACATTGACTGAATCGGAGCAGCCATTCCTGGATGCTCCAATTAAAGGTGGCCATTAAAACCTTAAAATTGACAAAGACTCCAGACACTGATGACTATGGAGGGGAATTCTATAAGATGCTAAAGGATTTAGTTGCCCCTGTCTTGCAGAGAATATTCAGTACATACTTGGAAGGAAGTCATTTAGGAAGACATCAGAACCATGCCCATGTCATTCTCTTAACTATGTCTGGAAAGAACCCTGAGAAAGTGGAATCTCATTGCTCTATTTCCTTAATCAACTAGGATTTAAAAATTTTGACAACAGTACTAGCTTCTCAATAGAACAGGGTTCTCTCCTCACTGATCCATTTGGATCAGATGGGTGTTGTGCCTAAGTGGTACACATCAGTAAACATTATTAAAGCCATTATGGCTCTCAGGCACTCTGTTATGGGAGAGGTGGCGTTGATCAGCCTTGATGCCAAAAAAAGCCTTTGATAGGGTTAACTGGTCCTATATGCATTGGGTCTTGGAGCAATAGGACCAGCTAACTATAATGGTGGACTAAGCTTCTCTATAGTCAGCTTGAAGGGCAGTTTATTATTAATGGGAAGCACACAGAATCTTTCTCCCTCCATACGGGCACGAGCCAGGGTTATCCCCTTTGTCCATCTTGATCCTGGAGTACCTGTGATAAAATTTGGGGTACTCCAGAAATTTTAGGAATATCCATGGGAGGCCTTGAGTAAACATAGTAACATAAGTGACGGCAGATAAAAACCTGAATGGTCCATCCAGTCTGCCCAACAGTCACATTCATTATCAATTCAAGATTTAAATCAACAAGGATACATTGTTTGCAGATGATATGTTGTTATGTTTGCAGAACCCAGAAAGAGATTTGGCTATGGTACTTCACCTTATTGAGTGTTTTGGTACTTTCTGTGGCCTTAAAATAAATGTTGACATATCTGAGGCCTTGCAGACTAGGGGAATCCGTGGTGCAACTACCCTGAGCCCCCCTCAACTCCTGATATGGTGGGCCTAGATGTTGTCGGGACTCTGGATGAGATCCAGGAGAACTAGAGAGTTGGGGTCTAGCAGGAGATAAGGGAGAAATTAGAAATCTGTGTCAGTCATATAATTCTATTTTATTCAATTGTTTATATACTGCTGGTTTTGGAATTCATAGCAGTAAAGAAAGTTTAAGTTTTTCTGAGACTGAAAACAGTGGTCTTGAAGACTATGAACTGTGAGTGCTTGACTTAGGCTAATTGTCTGTTGAACCAAATGTACTGGCAATAGGCCTTGAAACTTAGGCCTGAAAGAAACAGAAAAAATTGTCTTTAGAATAGCCAAAGAAGTCTGTGAGTAGGCCAGCATGATATGGTGCACCTATTAAGGGCCTAAGACAGGGAAAAATGTGTTGCTTGCTAATTATATTATCATGCCAAGGAAATATTGGACAGACGGTTATAAACTCATAATCAATGCAGAATTGCAGGAAATACAGTAGAATGTACATTACTAAAGTGAGGGGTTTTCATATGTGGTTGTGGGAGAATGATGATAGTGTTAAGTGTGGGCAGGGGTGGGGGTACTTGGCTTCATTCTTTTCTGAAGTGTCCTAGTCTCCATGATCGTTGAACTGGAGCTATGCATACTGTTTTCCACAACTATTCCATGGACTTACTCCCTATTAATGTTGAGAAATTGGGACAGCATTGGTAAAGAGGCTGCCCCGCAAGTCATTTCCTGAATGCATAAGAAATGTATTTTGTATGCTGTATTACCGATTAAAAAAACAACTAACATCGAAAGACTCGATTAAGGAAGAGGCCTTACATTTGAAAGCCTTGCCTGGTTGGGATAGATTCCTGTAATGTGTTTAATGTAGTCACTGTGATGTTAAATAAGCAAGGCATTATGTGAAATGAAGTTCACAGGTAGTGCAGACACACTTGTTTAGAAAACTGTTATTATTAGTGTGCTGTTGCCTAGGCTTTTTTGCTCAGCCTATCTTGGATCTGTTCTCATTGGTCCTTTTGGCCTCTTGTTCTCTGGGCTTCAGGGAGCCCCCCTCTCCTGTCCAGTGGCTCTCTCTGACTGACTTGATGGCTGTCTCCATCTTATTTTCTGTCAGCACTTGTCTTCATAGACTCACTGGAGAGAACTCGGTTTTTACCTCATATATATCTCATACATATCTTGCCAATGAGATATTGCATCTTCAGTCTCCATCTGTGAGCTGCTCTACCTGTGTAACTGTTTTCTACCTAAGCAGTAGAACGCCCTCTTCCTCAGGTCTCTGATTCCATCTGAAGCAGCTTTCAACACGAAGGCTCTGTGCTAAGAAGCACCTCTTCTGATTTGTGAATAAACTGTTATTATTCATTAAAGGACCATTCAGAAATATAAAGAGACTTCAGGGTTTGTTGATATGCTGAGGTAGTACATTAAGATACTGAGATTCTACAGTGACAGATCTGGGAGGCTTGAACAGGTATGGCTGGGTGGATGACTAAACTGGGTCAATTTGAACTACGAGTTTATCAGCTTTCTATTCCCCATACTGGAGTCAAAATATAGGACTCTTTACCTATCCCATCAAAACAGAAAACAGCTATCTCACCTTCAGGAAGAGGCTAAAACCTTTCTCTTCTGAAAGACGCTTCATAATAATCCATCATGACTTCTACTTCCTAGTATCATCCATTGTCCTTTCCTTTATTGTTTTTATTTATTTATTTATAACACGTGTACCCTGTACTTTACCACTCAATAGCAGGCTCAATGCGGCTTACATAGTAAAACAGTTTAACAAAGAGGGGCATAATCGAATGCGAACGCCCATCGCCATGGGCATCTATGTCCGAGAATGGGTACGTGAAGGGGCGGGACAGACTGTATTTTCGAAAAAAATGGCCGCCCATCTTTTTTTTCGATAATACGGTTTGTGCCCGGCAAATGCATCGGATTTGTGTGGATTTGAGCTGGGTGGTTTCATTTTTCAACGATAATGGAAACCGAAGGCACCTAGCTCAAAAACGAACAAATCCAAGGCATTTGGTTGTGGGAGGGGCCAGGATTCGTAGTGCACTGGTCCCCCCTCACATGGCCGGACACCAAACTGGCACCCTAGGGGGCACATAACAATTAAAAAAATGTCAAATACTTCCTATGTCCATAGCTCCATTCCTTTGGGTGCTGAGCCCCTCAAATCCCCCCTAAAACCCACTGCCCACAACTCTACACCATTACCATAGCCCTTATGGCTGAAGGGGGGCACCTACATGTGGGTACAGTGGGTTTTGGGGGCGGTTTGGAGGGCTCCCATTTACCACTACAAGTGTAATAGGTAGGGGGGGATGGGCCTGGGTCCACCTGCCTGAAGTCCACTGCACCCACTAACAACTGCTCCAGGGACCTGCATACTGCTGTGATGGAGCTGGGTATGACATTTGAGGCTGGCATACAGGCTGGAAAAAAAAAGTTTTTTAAAGTGTTTTTTTTTGGTGGGAGGGGGTTGGTGACCACTGGGGGAGTCAGGGGTGGTCATCCCAGATTCCCTCCGGTGGTCATCGGGTCATTTAGGGCACTTTTTGGGACTTGTTCGTGAAAAAAAAAAGGATCCAAAAAAAGTGACCTAAATTCACGCTAAAAATGCCTTTGTTTTTTCGATTATCGGCCGAAGGCGCCCATCTCTCCTCGGCCGATAAACACACCCCAGTCCCGCCTTCACCACGCCTCTGACACACCCCGTCAACTTAGCTCGTTCCCGCGACAGAATGCAGTTGAAGACCCCCAAAATTGGCTTTCAATTATACCGATTTGGGTGCCTTTGCGACATGGGCACCTATCTCCCGATTTGGGTCAAAATCTAGGCGCCCATCACTTTCGAAAATAAGGCTGAAAGTGATATAGAATGGTTCACTGCGGCTTACATAGTAAAACAGGATAATAAAGTGATATAGAATGGATGCAACTGTGAATTATAAGTAATAAGGTGGTCATTTATGTGTGGTAATATTACAAGTAGAGAGGTTGTCGTTTATGTGTTAATATGTAAGATAGGTAAGGAAAGGACTTTAGTCTCATGCATTAATCCAATGGTCTCTAATGTTTCTCATACCTCACACTAACACTATCTGCTTTTGTCTCACCTTGAATGTAAACCACACTGAACCCTGGAAAGGGATATTAGCGGAATACAAGAACTGAACTGAATTTGATGCTCAAAACTCCGGTACTGTACAAACAGCACCAGAAAATAACGCTGCAACAGCACAGGAAAGGAACTCCCCAATGCTCAACAATAATGGTATGCAAATTTTATGCATGCTGTTAGCACTGAGCATTGGGAAGTAAGGAGGGTGGAACATGCCCAGCACATGCGCACAAGAGCTGTGCAGTAAGTATGAAAAGACTAGTTTAAATGCTATTTGTGCTATCCTTTGGCATGCTTGTTTTTCCACGCACTCAAGCCCTCTGAGCATTCTGCGCTAGTAAATGTGGGCACTAGTCCAGCACTAATGGCCTCTAGCACCCAAATTTACTTCTGGGCGTCGGGACCTGTATGCTTAGTACTGGGCCCTATTTTGGCACCACTGGATGCACTCACTTATGGGGGTCAGGTAGGGCGAATGGAGGGAGGATGGGGGTTTGTGTGGAGGGGCTGTGACTGTTTCTTGATGTGGGATAGTTGAGGGGAGGAAGAAAAAGTCAGCAGGACATGTGGACTCTTTGTTTGGCTCTCTGGATAAGAACTATTTCAGAGGGGCTGTACACTTTCAACACTTGCATAGTGTCATTGTGCTCTTAATTGTAGTCATTTGTATTCTTTATTATTTGTTCTTTGTTCTTTTATATGCTTGTTTGACATGCTTTACAATGATGTGTTGCCTTGTACGCCTGCTACACTGATAAATAAAAAGTTTTTAAAAAACAACAGTCATTCTCTATAATTCTTTGGGTCAAGATCCCAGTGTTTTTCTGGCACAGTGACACTATAGTTTCCAGTAGATGCAGTGTGTCACTTTATTGTGCCTTTCTGTATACAGTTCTTCTACCATCAGCATGTCACATTCAGCACAGATGCACCACAGTTTCCACTTTTGTAACAGAATCTGTATTTGTTTGTTTTACAGGGGTTTTTTTTCTGTCCTGGCTGTAAATCAATTTAGTTTAAAAGCTGCCTTATCTCCTTTTTAAAAGTTAGCACTAGCAGCCTGGTTCCATCTCGGTTAAGAACAAGAAGCCTCTTTAAAACATCAGATGGATTAATTTGTTTAACATGATGTTAGCCTCGGATGGCTATATCTCTTTCAGATGCTACCTTTGCTTTCAAAGGTTCGGGATGAGCGGGCTTTGCATAAGGCTCTTCAACTTTATCTTTGGCGTGTAAGGTGTGCCAGATTACTGATATTTGTCCTCTAGAATCTTCAGGCTTTCTTCTCACTGCTCGAGCCACATGGCGGTGGCTTTGTAAATGACACCACTTCTCAGCAGCAGCGACACCAGATATCCTATATAATAATTCTCACCTCCAACGTTCTGAGGCTGCCTGGAACCGTGGCTTCCAGCCAGAGGTGGTCTACTTCCAATGGAGTAGATAAAAGTGATGTCATGAATGAAGTGCTACTGATTGGCTGCGCCTCCGAGTCCAGCACGACGCCCAGCAACAAACCGACACACAGGAAAACCACGACCCAGCCAGCCAGCAGTAAACAGCAACCCAGGCAGGGGGAGGAGTAGTTTCCCTACTCCTCCCCCTGCCTAGGAATTGCTGCACACTGCCTGCGAACCTCCCGAACCACCTGCGCACACTAACCGCCCTCAATCGGAAAGGACAAAGAGGGAGGGCGGCGACACGGTGAGCGAGCGCCTGCGGCGAGTCTCAAATCTGCAGGAGGCGGGTGAGGACTCAGGACGGTGTCGGGGTCCACTGGCAACTCGCCAGACGGTGGAGGCAAAGAGCAGCGGGTCCTACTCCAGCGCAGCCGTCATCCCCGTTCACTCAAAACAAAGGTAGCAAACCTATGCGATGCTGCAGCAAGTTCAATAGACAAGAGTGGAAGTGAGCAAAGCAAGTCTAGATAAGCAATGAAGCACATTGGTTAATCTCTGTTTTTCACTCCCCTACGCAGCCGTCATTGGTATACACTGAAAAATAAGCAAAAACTTGCAGCTGCTTCACATTGTCGTTTTAAAAATGTTGTTCCATCTGAAACAAGTCTAAAGCTCTTTCAACTGGATAGACAGTGCCTTAAAACTTGCAGGACAAAGGAGGGAGGAGACAAACACACCCTGCAACTGGGAGGGAGGGGGGATCCTGCAACTGGGGATGGGGGAAAGGGGAAGGGGGGAAACCCCTGCAACTATGAGACAGACCCGGGTGGGGGGTCCACCTGCAACTGGGAAGGAGGGGGGACCGACCCTGCAACTGGGAGGGAGGGGGGACCCTGGCACATACTCTCATTCTCACACACACACTTGCACACAGTCTCACTCTCTCTGTGTCACACACACACACTCGCACATTCACTCTCTCTCACACAGTCACTCTCACACACACTCTCTCTCTCTCTCAAACATACACACTCCCAGGAAAACCTTGCTAGCGCCCGTTTCCTTTAAAACAGAAACGGGCCTTTTTTACTAGTCTCTATACATCACAATCCGAATTTCCCTCCTGGTACTGACTTGCCAGTGTTTGTTCGCTGGTGTTTTAAGGGGCTGTACTATTTGTATCAACTGCTGACTGATGAAGGTAAACTTCAATCTTTCAGGGAGCTACAAGCTACTTACGCGCTCCCACAAACAGATTATTTTGCCTATGTCCAGCTGCAACATTATGTGTGGAGTTTGGGATGGGAGAATGTCAGTGAGAATGTCCAAGACACGTTAAATGAAGCTTTGACACTGGGTTCCCAGATTCCAGTGCCATTGACATATCATCTCAGATTTTTGAAAGACACCACAGAGGATATAGATTATGCACACCTGGCCTTTCGTTGGTCAGAAGATTTAGCAGTTGACATTACGGCAGTCCAGATTCAAGATGGTCTTCTGCGTATACAACGTTGGATGCGGTATGTGCTGTTATGGGAATTACAATACAAATTTCTGCTTTGACTATAAATTGCACACGCTCAAGCTCACAAAGCAGCACTTTGCTCATCTGGAATATGTGCCAAATGCTCAACTTCTGCTGCTACTCTAAGTCATATGTTCTGGCATTGTCCAGTAGTCTTATCCTTTTGGTTACAGGTGCTCAATCGGTCACACACCAATGGTCTCGCAGCGGTGACGTTATCATCAAAATTACTTTTTGGTGTCTTCGTGATTGCGGCTACAGTGCTCCGGTCTCCAGGATAAAAGTCCATCTTACTCTGGGGTTGGATTCTATCTGTGCTTACATTAGCGCTTGGTGGATTACGGATGACTTCATATTAGATATGGAAAGACTGAACATTTTGGATCTCTCTTCACCTTTGAGGCGTGCAATTTCAGCAGATATGAGTGAGTTGGGCAACTCTGCAGACTGGCTATCATAACAGAATCCTGTAATCAATGAGCCCAGGTCTCTAAGCCTCCTTGTTTGTATTTGCTATGTATGGGGGGGGGGGGGGGTTGAGTGGGAGGGAGTTTTGGGGGGGTGGGATCTTGTAATTTTGTGATTCATCTTTTCTGCTTATTGGTAGTTGACTTTATATGGATGCTACCCAGGGGCGGCCCGACCATTAGGCCACCTGAGGGCGGGGGCCTCAGGTGGCACTCTACAGGCCAAGATGCTGCCACCCCCTGGGCCAAGATGCTATCCCCTTCCTTCCTCCCACCCATTTGCAGTTGTTTACCTGTTTAGTCACTTCCAAACACGGAAGTGGCAGCGATTCCCATAAGCTGCCCTGCCGCCAGCACCTGCCTGGGGGCCTCAACATGCATCCAAAACACACGCTGACACTTAATACAGGGCCCCCTTTTACTGTAGCTTAGTAAAATGACCCCTGAATGAATTCTTTGCTTCGGTCTTTACAGAAGAAGATGCAATCGATCTACCTGTATCAGAAATAGCTATCATGGGTGATGATGCAGAGGAAATGAAAGAAATCTCAGTGAACCTGGATGATATACTGAACCAAATCGACAAGTAAAAGAGTGATAAATCACATGGACTCTGAACGGTATACACCCCAGCGTACTGGAAAGAACTAAACATGAAATTGCTGATCTCCTGTTAGTGATATGTACCCTGTTGTTAAAATTATCTATAGTACCTGAAGATTGGAGGGTGACAATGTAATGCTGATTTTTAGTTAAGCGTTTCCAGGGATGATCTGGGAATTATAGGACCGGTAAGCCTCATCAATTTGCTTCATTTCTTTGAAGGTGTGAATAAACATGTAGATAAAGGTGAGTGAGTGATATAGAGGGGCATAATCGAACATCACCGGCGAAATAGATCGCTGGCGATCTATTTTGGCTGGCGGCGCAACAGCTGGCCAGAACCGTTATTTTCGAAAAAGATGGCCGGCCATCTTTTTTTTCGATAATACAGTTTAGCCCGGCCAATTCCAGAGTTCGCGGGGTTGAGATCGCTAGTTTTGTTTTTCAGCAATAATGGAAAAAACTGCCGGCCATCTCAACCCGGCGAAATGCAAGGCATTTGGTCGTGGGAGGAGCCAGCATTCGTAGTGCACTGGCCCCCCCTGACATGCCAGTACACCAACTGGGCACCCTAGGGGTCAATGCAGTGGACTTCAGGAAAAAGCTCCCACATGCATAGCTCCCTTACTTTGGGTGCTGAGCCCCCCAAACCCCCCCCCCCCAAACCCACTACCACAAATGTACAACACTACCTTAGCTCTTGTGGGTGAAGGGGGCAACTACATGTGGGTACAGTGGGTTTTGGAGGGCTCCCATTTACCCGCACAAGTGTTACAGGTGGGGGGGGGGGCCTGGGTCCGCCTGCCTTAAGTGCACTGCGGTACCCGCTAAAAGTGTTCCAGGGACCTGCAAACCACGCAGGCCTCTAAGGACTTGTTGCTGCTGTATAACCTTGGCACACCAGTTGAGACCTGAAGACTAATCTCTTTGAAAAGTCCTTTATTGAAAAGCACGTTTACTGCAGATCAGAGGTTGTGCCCCACTGGCAAAGAGTCTCCCTGGTACCAGGGCCGTGCCCGACACGGTAAGCGAGGTAAGCAACGCAGGGGGCGCCGACCTCTAGAGGGCGCCACTCACTTGCAAAATCTTTTACCTGAAGTTGTGATTCTCCTCTCTCCCCTGTCCTTCCTGCATCAGGAAGTGAAGGTAGCCCAGCAGTGCTGAGACAGACACGCTGCTCTGCTAAAGCTGCTTCAAAGAGTACAACCAGCAGCTATTTATGGCTTTGGTTTGTGTGAACAACTTTCATTCAGGGTGAGCTGGAACAACATTCAAATTAAAGAGAACAGGTTTGGAGGCAGGTGTGCAAGTGAGACTGGGGAGAAATAAAAAATAAATAGTGTAATTGTTATCTGTAAGTGGTTCAAAGTTTTGTTTTTTGAGCATTGTACATTGAGAGTGAGGGCATGACTGCAATGATGTGTACATAATTATCATAGCTACAGCTAAAATCCATTTAATTGGCTGAGGTTCAAAGAGGAAGTTTAGCTGACGCATAGTGTAGAATAGCTGGTAAGTAAAAATCTGATTGCTTTTTTTGTGTGTTTGTTTTTATATAAAACATTCTGCTTGGATAGGGAGAGTTGTGATATTTGAAAATACATTTTGCTTAATGAAATTGCTAAACTTTAGAGTCAGAGACTTATCAATGAGGGATACATACAGTGGAAAGGAAGCCCTGGAAACAGAGTTAAGAGGACAGATACCAGCACAGAATCAGATACTGGGCCAGCATAATCAGAAAAAGAAAGTCACCAGCCAACAAAGGTAGAAAAAAAATCGTTTTTATTTTCATTTTAGTGTTTGGAATATGTCCACTTTGAGAATTTGCATCTGCTATCTAATTTTACCATTGTATAGCAGTCTCCAAGAGACTGGGCTCCCAGTGAGCCAGGGAGGTCAGACTGTGTAAATGAGATGAAGAGACCCCCCCCCCCCCCCCTCTGTAACAAAGACAGGAACATGCATAATCAAAGCTTAGGTCTCTGCAGTTACAGGGCTGGCCATTCCTAATTATGCTAATAGTTTTTTAATAGGCTAAGTCCCACTGAAAAGCCTCTTATAAGGCAGTGCTTTCTCTGGAGAGCAGTGTTAAGAAACAGCAGGAATTGTGTTATTTTTTTTAAACTGCTTCCTGTGTAAGCTAATTTACAGTTTTCTAGTATATGCTTGACATGAAGGGTGTGGTAGACCCTTTTGTCAGGTCTGCTGGGCCTGTAGTTTTCAGTCTATAGGAAAGACAGTGGTAGCAATGGAGAAACATCTAATGAAGAAGCGAGACGGGGGGGGGGGGGGACCAACTGTAGTCTGCAGGGGGGCACCAGAGACCCTTGGCACGGCCCTGCCTGGTACTGAGATTAGCAGTAGGTCAGAGCTGGCAGAATGGTTACAATGCCCTCTTTCAGCACATTCAAGGTAATAACTAAGTTCTCTAACATGGGTAACACGTGAAAGGGATCTAAAACTGGCTGACCAAAATGGCCACTACCTCATGGACTACCGGAAACAAAACCAGACACACTCTGCCCAGTTAGTAGGGGAAAAGCACCATGGGAGTAGAGCCCACTACCCTACACCCACCACAATGCATTGCTGATGTGACTCTGCAGTGCACCTAACAGAAAAGGTGTCACACTCACCCGAGAGCCACATCACAACCAGGAAAAAGGCTGTCAGAGGATAGAACACATTTCTGCTGTCGTGGAGGTAGGTACAGCATTTGAGGCTGGTATACAGGCTGGCAAAAGGTTTTTAGTTTTATTGTTTTAGGTGGGGCGGGGGTTGGTGACCACTGGGGGAGTACGGGGAGGGTCATCCCCGATTCCCTCCGGTGGTCATCTGGTCAGTTGGGGCACCTTTTTGAGGCTTGGTCGTGAAAATTAAAGGACCAAGTAAACCCAGCGAAATACTGCTGAACGCCGCTTTTTTTTTTTCCATTATCCGCGAAGCCGGCATCTGGTAGCCATGCCCACGCCCACCCATGTCCCGCCCTTCGCATACGGTGCCAACGCGCCCCCTTGAACTTTCGCTGGCGAGGGTGACGGGGAAAGCGGCGATGCTGTCAAAAAAGCCGTTTTCGATTATACCGATTGGCCGCTTTTGCGAGATCGCCGGCCATCTCCCGATTTATGTCGGAAAATGGCCGGCGATAACTTTTCAAAAATAAGCTTGATAGTAGAATTTTCATTTTTTCTAAGATCTTTATGGGGCTGACCTATAATTCCAAAGACAGTAGGAGTGCAGGATTACAAGCTAATGATAGCTTATATCTTAACCAGTGTTGTTAAAGCACTTTATAATATTGGTTTCAGTCTGTTGTAGCAGTCTTTGCTTATCAATAAAGTTCTCCACACCCTAACCTTACAAAACCTTTTAGCTCTAGAAGTTCAAGATAGGGATTTAAAATACTCTAATGGTACATTTCTTGATACTACTTTATTGGTATACTCCTCTGTTACCCTCTGCTACAGCAGCACTTATTGGACTAACCCCATTTCACTCACCGTCCATCATGAATGGTGGTCGCCCAGTCATCTTCCTTACTGAGGACAAAGACTATACTGTTGCCTTCACCACTGTGTCTTTTTGTATTCTCAGGGTGATAATGAAACCAAGACTCGTAGTATCCAGCACCCCGTCTTCTAAGAACAGAATTATAAAAAGATTATGTTTATGCAGTGAAAGCACACACCTTATTATTAGAGAGAGGAACAGAATAACATACATAAACAAAGACAGTAAGGATGGTTTGGAAGGATACCTTGTAGCATCAACATTGTCTCTCATTGTACTTCTACAATCATCACCTTCCTTAGGAACTAAGGTGAATTTATTTGTTCTAAGAATTTGGGGGGAAGACCATCAGTGGAGGTAACAGTTGCCTGATATAAGGGGAATTACTGGATTTTGGATCACAGTTCTTTAGCAGTAGCTCTGAGAGACATGCTGAATATAGATTGTGCTAGATTCAAAAATAAATAGTGGAGTGGATGAGTGGCCCAGTGGTTAGAGTGGTGAACTTTGGTCCTGGGGAACTGAGGAACTGAGTTTGATTCCCACTTCAGGCACAGGCAGTTCCTTGTGACTCTGGGCAAGTCACTTAACCCTTCGTTGCCTCCCCCCCCCCCCCCCCCCCCCAGGTACAAAATAAGTACCTGTATACAATATGTAAGCCGCATTGAGCCTGCCATGAGTGGGAAAGCGTGGGGTACAAATGTAACAAAACAAAAAAATCTATATATAATTGCTTGTTGAAACTGGCCAGTGAGACTAAGTTCTGAGAAGCAGATCTAGCACCTCTCTTCCCCTTAATGACCATTGCCAGCTTGAACTAAAGAAATGTTTAAGCACTCATTTACCTCATAACAGAAAGACAGGCTAATACAAAAAGGGTCACTGGTAATTGATAAAGGCTGAAATTGTGAGATAAAAGAATTCATACAAAAAGGACTTGGTTAGCATAAATGATTACATAAAAAAGGTGATACCAAAATATATGAACTTCTCTAAAATATTAAATAAATTAGTGCTGTAAAGCCATTTACTTGCAAAAATTCAAACAATTCAAAAACATGTTATAAAGGGGTATCATACTTAGAACCATTGATGATTCTCCATCATGTTGCTGAAACAATGGATAAAATAATAATTTACCCCAAACTTGTTTTGCATATAACAAAACTGTACAGTTATCTGAATAGTTACACTCTGAAATCAATTGAACTAAAGTCCCCAAAGCCAGCATAGTTACTTGATGCTGCTGCTACTACTACTATCATTTCTATAGTGCTACTAGACATATGCAGTGCTGTACATTTGAACATGAAGAGACAGTGCATGCTCAACAGAGCTTACAATCTAATTAGGACAAATAAGAGATAAGGGAATTACTAAGGTGGGGAATGATAAAATAAGGGTACTGAACAAGTGAGTAAGGGTTAGGAGTTAAAAGCAGCATCAAAAAGGTGTGATTTTAGCCTGATGCTGGGGTCCTCCTTAGGGGTCAGCACTCAAGAAAAAAGATCTAGGTGTCATTGCAGACAATTACACTGAAATCTTCTTCTCAGTGTGCGGGGGCGGCCAAAAAAAGCAATTAGATGCTAAGCATTATTAGGAAAGGGATGCAAAATAAGAATAAGAATATTATAATGCCTCTGTATCTACTCCATGGTGCGACCTCACCTTAAGTATTGCATTCAATTTTGGTTGCTGTATTTTAAAAAAGATATAGTGAAAATAGAAAAGGTTCAAAGAAGAGCAACCAAAATGATAAAGAAGATGGAACTCTTTCCATATGAAGCTAAAGGTTAGACCTCTTTAGCTTGGAAAAGAGGCAGCTGAGGGGGGATATGATTGAGGTCGACAAAATCTTGAGTGAAGTAGAGCTGGTAAAAGTGAATCGATTTTTCACTCTTTCAAGAAGTACACACAGTAAAATGACATGGAATTACTTTTAAAACAATTGGAGGAAATATTTTTTCACTCAAAGAATAGTTAAGCTCTGGAACTTGTTGTTGGAGGAAGTGGTAACAGCAGTTAGAATACCTAGGTTTAAAAAAGGTTTGGACAAATTCCTGGAGGAAAGTCCAAAGTCTGTTATTGAGATGGGTATGGGGAAGCCACTGCTTGCCCTGGGATTGGTAGCCTGGAATGTTGCTACTAATTGGGTTTCTGCCAGGCACTTGTGACCTGGATTGGCCACTGTTGGAAGCAGGGGGAAATGCTGCAATTGGATAGGAGAACAGGAAAGGAAGAGGAGGAAATGCTGCACTTGGATAGGAGGGCAGGGAGAGGGGGAAATGCACATGGATGGAATGGAAGAGAAAGGAAAGTCTGCTTATGAAAGGGAGATGTATTGCACATGAAGAGAAGGGAAGAGGGAAAACTAGATAGATTTGAGAAGGAGCCAGAAAGAGGCTGAAAAATTGAAGAAAGTCGAATGTTAAAAGATCAGTGCCCAACAGACATAAGGCAGGAAGTGAAGAAGGAGGTGAGAAAAGAAAAAAAAAAAGGAGGACCTGGAAAGAGAAGAGCACAGACAGAGGAAAGCAGAACCAAAGACTAGGAACAGATAATTAGAATATAAAAGTCACCACACAACAAAGGTGGGAAAAATGATTTTATTTTCAGTTTAGTGATTGAATTATATTGGTGTTAAGAGTTTACATCTGTGGGCTTTATTTGCACTGTACAGGAGGACATGCATTTCTTTTTATTTCTCTGGTGTTGCTATGACATGCAGAGTCTGGTATTTCTGTTTTCAGTTTTGTTGCATGTTTTTGTGGTTCCCTATTTTGTATCAGGTGAGAGTCATGTTTCTACAACTGAGGTGAAAGGTTTCTGCTGGCATGTGGTGCCTGTGCAGGAATCTGTAACAGTACATCTTGTTCCAGTTTCCCAGTAACAGGTTATACTGGTGCTCTAGGGCCTGTCTTCATAGGTGGGTTAGAGCTATTATGGTTTGGAAAATTTCCTATATAGGTTTTGAGTGCCTTTTTGTAGGGTTTTGTGTTATTTTTCAAGTGTTTCAACACAGATCCAAGTGGCATGAAGATTGTGCTGACAACATGCTGATTGTTCACACCTTGAGACAGCTGAAAAAGAGGAACTCTGGCCACAATCAGTATGACTGATTCACAGAAGCAAAAGTGCACCTTGTCTTTTTAAAAAGCTAAATCTTTGAACATTTTCTGATTTTTTTGTCACATTATTGGGTGGATCCAGTTGAAACTGAACTTGAGTGGAGTTTTAACAATTTTTTTTTATGCCTATGAAGATAATTGACCCTAGTAAAGTCCTTTTCACCCTGAAAGATTTTCAATACGGGTGGAAGAGAGGGGGCTAAGGTTTTTTACCTTCCATATTTATTGTACTCCGTGATGGTTAATATAGTCTAAAAAGTGCATTTGCAGATTATATGAGAGAGGATATGGTGGGACTTGTTATATATGCAATCTTTTTCATCCTCTTTATTGTTTGAACATTTGTCATACATTTAAATACAAAACTTATGTTGTATATATAAATAATGAAGACAATTTCCAAAAGTCATTAACAGGTAAATGGCTATTTGAAAACTGCTCATACTTCCTGTGGCTAGAAGTAAGCACTAATGCTTTTTGAATTTGTGTAATTATTGCAAACCTATTGTTTGCATTTGACTGTAGCAGCTCTCCAAAGTGGCCCCCTAGCTGACTGCCTGGCTGTTGTTAAGCCAGTCCTGCCATCTTCATTCACTGCACTTGAGTTTACATTCAGTTCTGGCTGCTGTATCTCAAAAACAGATATAGAGGAATTAGAAAAGGATCAAAGAAGAGTGACCAAAATGATAAAGGGGATGGAACTCCTCTTGTATGAGGAAAGGCTAAAGAGGTTAGGGCTTTTCAGCTTGAAAAAGAGATGGCTGAGGGGAGATATGATTGAGGTCTACAAAATCCTGAGTGGTGTAGAACAAGTAGAAGTAAATCAATCTTTTATTCATTCCAAAAGACTTTTGTGCTTTTTTGGGATCTTGCCACGGTACTTGTGACCGTGGATTGGCCACTGTTGGAAACAGGATGCTGGGCTTGATGGATCTTCGGTCCTGTCCCAGTATGGCAATACTTATGTACTTATGATACTGAGCTAGATGTACTATTGGTCTGATCCAGTATGTTTATTCTTATGTATAATGCTTGTGTCAGGGAATTTAGAGCCAAAAGCAATTCTTTACATTTCCAACTTTAAATACTTCTGTGAAAATATCTTAAGATATGGGTAGCCATTGTCAAATAAGTATTTAAAGTTGGAATGTAAAGAATTGCTTTTGGCTGCAAGTTCCTTAAACAGGTATTATACGTGCCAAATGCTGGAGTTGGGACGAGTTCTATTGATTTCAGAGACATAACTATTCAGATAAGTGCACAATTTTGTTACATGTAAAAAATGTTTGGGGCCTATCCATTGTTCTGCCACATGATGAAGATCATCAATAATTCTAAAGTATAATACCACTTTATAACATGTTTTTGAATTGTTTTAATTTTTGCTAGTAAATTACTTTATAGCACTAAGATGTTTCCATATTTTAGAGAAGTTTATATATTTCACTATCACCTATTTTCTGATGTCTAAGTAATTGGTGATTGGAATATCACTCAATTTTTGTTATAAAATAATTACAACTATTCCCCAAGTACAGGATATGCCTGACTCTACAAAATAGCCCTCAATGAACATACCTGGATGTTCAGCTCTCTGCATGTTGAAAGTAAACAAAAGAGCCACAGTATTCTCCATTCTGAGTATGCCAGACAATAGTCCTCAAATACTGGGCAGAATCTTATATGCAATAATAATTAAGAATCAAGCACCATTAATCTTTGATGTGATGATCTGATATGATCTTGGATATATTATGAGTAAATCACCAGGCCTGCAAAGAAACATGTGACTAACTGAACCTGTTTCAAACCAGGGGCGTATCTGAACTTCAACGGTAGGGGGGGGGCAGAGCCGAGGTGGCACATTTTAGCCCCCCCCCCGGCGCCGCTGACTCCCTCCCCCCCCCCCCCCGCTGAGACGACGACACCACCACCACCCCCGACCGACCGCCGCCAACACCACCACCACCTCCAACTACTTAAAAAAAACCCACATCTCGCCGAAGACGATGACGACACCACCACCCGCCCGACGACGACACCACCACCTGGCTCCAACTACTTTGAATCCCCCTCCTGCCGTCACTCTCCGCCGTCGTGCCTCAACTCGCTTTGCAGGCGGGGGACCCCAACCCCCGCCAGCCGAAGTCTCCTTCCTTCCTTCCTTCCTCATTTGGGTTTGGATTCTGATGTCCTGCACGCACGTACAACGTGCAGGACATCAGACTCACAGAAACAGTTCTGTTTCTGTGAGTCTGATGTCCTGCACGTTGTACGTGTGTGCAGGACGTCAGAAACCAAACCCAAACAAAGGAAGAAAGGAAGGAGACTTTGGCTAGCGCGGGGTTGGGGTCCCCGCCAGCAAAGGGAGGTGAGGCACGACGGCGGTAGTGACGGCGGGAGGAGGGGGCTTGAGAGGGTCATCGGTAGGGGGGTCCAGGGGCAAATCTACGGGGGCCAGGCCCCTGTGGCCCCATAGCAGATACGCCCCTGGTTCAAACTAACTTTTCTCCACCTCAAAAAAACAGAAAAAAAAAGTAGTCACTAACTTTTCTTGCATTGTGATTGCATTACTGCTGTGGAATCCTGGCGAATGAATGGTTAATTTTAGTCTAGAATATTTAAGGAAAAATAGCCCTCATTTGATAGCAGAAAACATTGTTAATTTATATAAGACTGACATAGAGGAGCATGATCGAAAGGTCGGCTAAATCAGAATTTGGGCAGCCTCACCTAGCACGGACCAAAATTAGGTAGATATAATCGAAAAATAATATGGCCAGCCATAGACATACCATTATCGTGGTTGAAACCGGCCAAATCAGGGCCGGCCAAAGTATACGAAGAATACGGCAGTTTTGAGAAACTCGTTACTGTACTTTATACTTCTCAATGTTCCTTATATTTTCCCCGTATCTGGCTGTCTGCAACTACATGCACTGTACTTGCGGAACATGCAGCTATGGGAAATATATTTTATTGTGTATATATGAAGTTCGTACACTTGATAATGATCCATATAAGGAAAACTCCCATATAGGAAAACTACTACTACTACTATTTAACATTTCTAAAGCGCTACCAGGGTTGCGCAGCGCTGTACAATTAACAAAGAAGGACAATCCCTGCTCAAAGGAGCTTACAATCTAAAGGACAAAAAGTGCAGTCAATCAAGATTGAGGCAGTATAGATTTCATGGATAGTGGTACAATGGTTAGGTGCCGAAAGCGACATTGAAGAGGTGGGCTTGAGCAAGGATTTGAAGATGGGTAGGGAGGGGGCTTGGCGTATGGGCTCAGGGAGTTTATTCCAAGCATAGGGTGAGGCGAGGCAGAAAGGGCGGAGTTGGCGGTGGTGAAGGGTACTGAGAGGAGGGGATTTGTCCTGTGAGCGGAGGTTACGGGTAGGAGCGTAAGGGGAGATGAGGGTAGAGAGGTAGTGAGGGCTGCAGATTGAGTGCATTTGTAGGTTAGTAGGAGAAGCTTGAACTGTATGCAGTACCTGATCGGAAGCCAGTGAAGTGACTTGAGGAGAGGGGTGATATGAGCATATCGGTCTTGGCGATATGCTCATATCACCCCTCCCCTCACATAGACCCTGCACACATGATGACAGAGTCCATGGACGGCCATGCGTCACGGCTGGCCATGTGTGGAGCCATTATACATGCCAAGACGCGCACGTACTGACCTATCCATATATGGGATGGTGAACCATATATGGAGCTGTGCATGTAAGGACGCCCATCACGCATGGGCATCCATATAAGGTGATGCACATTTTCCAATGGTTATTCACTTTGAAACATGTCTGTGAGAAGACAGCCGAACTTCTCCCTGGCAGAGAATCTTCTTTTGATACACCTATGTTTGAAGCACAAGCGTATTCTGTTCCCACACCACCACCACCTGCCCCCCAGGACTCGCAGCATCCAAGCCTGGGGTGAGATCAGGGACAGGTTAGAGAGGTAAGTGTTTCACCCCCACCCCCGGGTTATCAGGGCCCCCCTCCTGTGGCTACACATATAAGAGCTCCCTCAGCAGTGTAAGCACAAACTGTAGTCTGCATTCAAGAGTAATCAGTGATATGTGTACATGCACATTCATTAATATAATCTAGGTACTAGAAAGCAAAAACATTCCCACATCCCTACAATACTGCACACAAACGGTTCTCTCTGTCCTCACATCCACCTCAATGACATCATCTGTACCAATGTAACGTTCCCCCCCCCAATCAGTGTTCTGAATCTCTTCTATTTGATTTGCAAATGAATTTGTGTGCTGAAGGGAAGAAGGGCCATCCGACTCCTGGTGTACAAACTTATATCTTGCAGGAAGATTTAGCATCAGAGGGACCTAGAGTCCCTCCGGCGGAGGTACAGCCACATATGTCAGCAGAGCCCTGAAATGATCATGGCAGTGAGACCGGCGCCTCAGGGATCAACTTAAGTATTATAAACAGGGCACCTGTACTCGTTTGTAATGTATTTCATAATGCAAATGTCCTGTACAATATCAGTTTCCATGTGGCTAATAGGCAACTAGTAAGGTCTTAACACCTCTGTCCCAGATCAAGCCTGAGGTTGCAGCTACCCTCCTCTGAGTGTGGCTGCAACTTCCAAATAACTTCCTCTGAGATGAATGAGATGATATGCCTCACTTCTGTATCCCCCTTTCTGAGTGGATACTGTTTCATGGTATTCCTGCCTGAGGTCCTACTCTTAGTGGATGTCATTGCCTCATATTAAAGTTATGTTCTTCTCCCCCTAAAAAAAACAAAAACCCAAAACAGTCAGCCAACCATAGTCACAAATCATAATGCAAACATGCTGCTGAGCAATGAGTGTGGTCTGCCTGTGTACTCTGAGCCAGACCAGCATCCAGGGTTCCCTGTTATCTCATCTCATGCATCTCACACCCCATCCCCCGCCTTCAGGCCAACCAGCTCCTGCACTATGTAAGCTATGTTGGATGTGCTGATCTCAAAGACAATCCTGTTACATACACAGGGCGCCAGCGGCGGCAGGAGGAGGAGGCATGGGCAGACATGCCTCCCCTTGAGGGGGATGATGAGGAGCCCACACCCCCCGCCCTCTCCAACCCATCCCCACCCCCATCCCCTGCCCCAGCACTGCGCCTCCTGCAGCAACTGGTTGATGGGCAAAACCAGTTGCAAAATACCCAAAATCAGTTGCTGCAGGAGGTGTCAGCAATGAGGCAAGAGATGGGGGCAATGCGGCAGGCTAATGAGCAGCACCTTAGGGCAGTGAGGCTGCTCCTGGTGCTGCTCATAGCCTGCTGCGCACGGCAGAAGCGTAGCCACGGTGGGCGCAGGGAGGAGCGGTCGCTCCCCTAAACAGCTGTTTAAAAAGTGGCGCTATGCGCCTCAACCGATAAATATATTTTTCTGCTCCCTCTTCTTCTGCCGGCGCTCTCCCGTCTGTAATGTCACTTTTTACTTCCCGATGCGTTCTCCCTCCTGCGCCGGCGATTATCAGTCAGCCTGCCAGCGTCGGGGCTTCTGCTGCTTCTCCTCCTCAGGCGCGCGTCCCGCCTACTCTAAGCAACTTCCTGTTTTGTGCAGAGGTGGGACGCGCGCCTGAGGAGGAGAAGCAGCAGAAGCCCTGACGCTGGCAGGCTGACTGATAATCGCTGGCGCAGGAGGGAGAACACATCGGGAAGTAAAAAGTGACCAGAGACGGGCAGAAGAGAGGGGTGAAGCCAATTTGTAGTATTATGGAAGGAAAGGGGAAGACGGCAGGGAGCTGGATGGGAGGGTCAGAAGTGAGAAAGGAAGGGACACGTGCTGGTTGGAAGGAGGAAGAGAGGGGCTCGATGAGAAGAGTCAGAAGAAGGGGAGGAGAAAGATCTGGAAGAGACAGTTACTGAATGGAGAGTGGGAAGGGACAGGTGCTGGTTGGAAGGAGGAATAGAGGGGACAAATACTAGAAGGAATGGTCAGAGAGAAGGGGCAGGTGCTAGAAGGAAGAGTCAGTGAGATGGGTTAGAAAGGGGACTGATGGCGAAAGGAAGGTGGAAGAGAAGGGACAGACTCTGGAAAATAGGGAGAGAGAAGGGAGAAAGGGGGCAGACATTGGATGGAAGGGGAAAGAGTGCAGGCTGGATGGAAAAAGTAGAGGAGGCACACACTAGGTGGAAGAGGGTTAGGGGCAGACACTAGATGGAAGTTGGGGGGGGGGAGAGAGAGGCATCCTATTATTTCACAGGTTTTTTTGCTAACTCTCCCCCCTTTTCCTGCACTTTCTCTTTCCTCCCTACTGTACAGCACCTTCTTTCTATTTTCACTCCTCTACCCAGTATATTCTCTCTTGTTTTCTCTCACCCCCTCCAGCATCTCTCCTAACCACTCCATCCAGCTGGATGGAAGGAGATAGGCCTCAAGGGGTTGAGTGAGGGCAATTGCTGGCTTGGAAGAGGGAGAGAATCTTGGAGGATGCTAGAATAAAAAAAAAAAACAGAGGGGGGTACTGGACATTACACAGGGATGAGGACCAAGAAGGGGTATGCTGCACATGGGAGGAGTAGGGATATAGGGGAGATGCTGACATGGAAAGGAGAGAAGGACAAGGAAAAATGCTGCATACAAGGGGGGAGTAGGGTGTCAGGGAGAGATGCTGGATGGAGGTGAGGGAAAGAGGACATCCTGGATGGAGGTGAGGGAAAGAGGACATCCTGGATGGAGGGGGGTAAGAGAAAATGAAAGAGAATATACTGGTCAGAGGAGTGAAAATAGAAAAAGGGTGCTGTACAGAAGAGAGGAAAGAGACGGTGATGGAAGAGAGGGGATAGCAAAAAAAATCTATGCAATAGGATGAAGAATGGGAGGGCTGGAGTAAGGGAGATGAAACTGTAGGCAGATGTGGTGAAAAATAAAAAGGAAGATTGAAGACTGAGTAGTAAAAATGAATGAAGTCTAAGAGGCAGAAACTAAATAAAGGAAAGCTGAAAGGAAAAGATCAATTCAGAGGTGATATAGGAGAGAAAGTGAAGAAGGCAGGAAGGGAGAGAAGAAGTGGCAGATGAACTGGAGATCATGTGAAGAAAGTTAAGAAAAGCCAGAAACTGGAGACTGAGACAAACATGACGGGAAAAAGAAAACAAAATGACCAAACAACAAATGTAGAAAGAAAAATTTATTTTTAAATTCACTGAATGGAAAATGTCAGTTTACAGTAAGTTTACACTGCTTTCTTTATATTTTGCAGAGTGCTGTTTTGATTTCTCTTTCCTCTAGTGTTGCAGTGTGGGCTTCTTGGGTTTAAGTTTAGTCTACATTATTCATATTTTAACTTTGTGGTAATTTATTTCTGTACCTGGCAAGGGTGTTCAGTGTTTATGACTGAGGCCAGGTACTCTGTTTGCACCTAGTTTCTGTTTAAGCATCTGTAAGAATTCAACTTGTTCTAGTTTTCTAATGGGCATATTGATGTTCTAGTTCCTACTGTAGTATTTCCTGTGTTGCAATTTTTCTAGATAAGGTCTTTGTTGTGTTACTTCTGTAAATCAGTGGTGTTATGGTCAAGTAGATTATATAGATTTTGAGTGACTTTTGTAGGCTTTGTATTACAGGTACAGCTGTTCCTCGGTAGAGTACAGGGGCATTCCTGCTAATGGTGTCACCAGACTCATTGGCTGAAGAATGGAGTGTTTGGTTCTCCCTGAACCACAGAGGAAGGGCCAGCGCCAGTGGCACCAGCACTGCACTCTTCAGTCATGATCATTGACAACACTAGCAGCACGAGCACTCCTGGTTGACAGAGTATGAAGCGCAGCTAAGTGCTAAAGAGCCAATGTGGGGTGAGGATGCTCTAAGTTAAGAGTGTGAATGGTAAATGACTGCAAATACTTTGCTTCATAGTTCAGGAAAAATTCATGTGAAAAATGTTTTGGGCAATTCATAATGTGTTACCGAGTAGCATTCTTAGATGACTATCAGCTAACTAACCATAACAAAAATAATATCAATTTTTCTATTGTGCAATGCGTTTCTCCACTATCAGGGAAGTAGACACATACTCATACTGTTTCCTGTGGTTTCCAATTTGACTTCTGCTAGTTCAGTTGTGTGATCGTTGCTGTCACCTATTTTACAAAAGTCTGCTCCCCCTGACCTTAAAACCTAGCTACGCCTCTGGCGCACGGCCATTGCAAGAGGAGGACGTGGCCAGCATTGAAGGGACATGGGGGTGGGGGGGGGAATTGTAAATAGTTTATTTCTTTGTTTGGATTATTTTTAATACAAGTTCCTATTTTTGATATAATAGGGTGTGTGTCTCTCTTTGTGCACTACATATTATCAAATGCTGGGGTGATGTGAGAGGAGGCAGCAATATGGATTGCA
This sequence comes from Microcaecilia unicolor, assembly GCF_901765095.1. NCBI lineage: Eukaryota > Metazoa > Chordata > Amphibia > Gymnophiona > Siphonopidae > Microcaecilia > Microcaecilia unicolor. The sequence goes on from NC_044036.1 coordinate 235,930,863, forward strand.
TGACAGTGTGAACTGTGACAGAGAAACGTTGGTACATATGTGTGATGTGTGGCCATACAGAAGGCCACCTGTTCCATCCAAACTGCATGGCTGTATGGCAGGGGGGAGGCTGGGTGGGTGTTTCTGTTGAGAAACACAAATGCCCATCCAGGCTCTTCCCCCCTTACCATAGAGCCCCACAGCACAGAGTTGTGTAAATAATAGGTATATTGTCTAGCACTAGTGATCTGCCAAGTAGAAACCTGCAGATAACCGTAGGTAGCCGCCTAGACGATGTTTGCTTTCTGATCACCAGACACACTTACCCACAACCAAACTATATTGGTGGGGCCACAAAGGAGCTACAAACAGCTGGGTCATCTTTTCACATTGAGCAATGGTATATAGTGCTGAGGAGAAAATGAAAAACAATAGTAAAAACATTAGATGGATGTTTACTTCATCACAATTGCAATATAATACAACAGGTACAGAAGGGCTGAGGCTAGGGGACATAAATATATGTTTTTGTATTTATTTTGCTCACAGCTTTTTCAATAGTAGCTCAAGGTGAGTTACATTCAGGTACTCTGCATATGTCTCAGTCCCAGGAGAGCTCTAAGTTTGCACCTGAGGCAATAGAAGGTTAAGTGACTTGCCCAAGATGACAAGGAGCAGCAGTGGGATTTGAACCTACAACCTCTGGATTGCAAATTGGTGCTCTAACCACTAGGCCACTCCAGTCACCAGGCTTAGCCGCCTGCAGGTGATTTGGGATTAGGAACTGTAACCAGAAACCCTCTCCCTCACCATGACTTAAGAGGCTCAGGTACCCATGGCCACCTTGAAATAGTTTGCAGGCTAGAATATAAGAAATGTTGTTGTTCCATAACTATGGAGGATTGTAGGACTGTGTTGAATAATGTGGAAAAGACATTCATTGAGTTGCTATGCTCCCCCCCCCCTCCCCACCCCGAACAACCTTGAGAATGGGTGGGCACTTCATAAAAGGGGACTGGGGTCACCACAATAAAGAAGGATGGAACCTAGCGGGGAGACACAAGAGGTGGAAAGCAGGAGGAAAAACTACCTGCTGTGGATACCTGTGAACCTGGTGAAAATAGAGGTAAGATTGAATGCAAAGAACAGAGACAGAATGGGGAGCTCTTGACCATGAGGGATGCACACATCCATTCTCAGGGCCTCTTCCCCTCCCGCACCCCACAGGCAGCCACCAACCGAATGTGTCCAATGAGAACAAGACATCTGTACAACAAATATGGGTAGAAACAATCATGGCTCTCAGAGTCCAGTGTATTACAGTCCACTGCTGTCTCCTTGCATTTCCTCTTGACCAGCTGTCCTGCAAGATGCAAGAAGTGTTTGTTTAGCACCTACATAGCAGAAACAGAAAAGGTGGCAGAGAGGTATAAGCTTACCTTGAGCTAGTGGTACAAGAATCTTTGCATTGATTGGTACAATGGCAGCCAAAGCAAACACCCACCGGCAAGGGTAATTTCAGCGACCCTGAAATTGAACTGCTGGTTCAGGAAATGCAGAGGAGGCACATGCATCTCTTTGCTCCCACAGCCCAGAGGCTGGCTGCTACAACAAAACAGAGAGAAAGGGAGGCAGTAAGGGACCAGCTTAAGCGCACTTCCACTGTGGCAGTGATGTGGAAGACTGCAAACGAAAGTGGGCCGGTTGAGGCATGATGTCAGGGGGGAACAAAAAAAAAACCTCTCAAGTGCAAGCACAGAGAAAGCCATTTTAAAGAGGCGCCAATAAAGGAAATACAAGCTTTCAAATGGGCAGAGCAGCTGCGGACATTTATCATTATGACCCTTAATCAAAATGAGGACAGGCACAGTGCAGCTGGGGCCGCCCATAGTTCCCAACCTATAATCAAAATTAGGCCGGCCATCTCGGCAAAGCAGCTGGGGCCAGCCATGGATTTGCCAATAATCGAAATTAGGCCGGCCATCTGAGATCCGCCCATCTCATTCTTACATGGGCGTCCCCGAGAGCGTATTTAGCCGCCCTTCTCTGTATTATCGATTCTTTGCATTGCATTGGTACAATGGCACCAAAGCAACCACCAACCCGCAAAGGTAATTTCAGTGATGCAGAAGTTCAGCTGCTGGTTGAAGAACTAGAGAGGAGGCACATGAATCTGTTTGCTCCCACGGGCCAGAGACTAGCTGCTACTACAAAGCAGCGAGAATGGGAAGCAGTCAGAGACAGGCTCAATGCAGTCATCCACCGTGGCAGGGATGTGGAAGACTGCAAACAAAAGTGGCGCCGGCTGAGGCAAGATGTGAGGAGGAAGGCTGGTGCCAACCCCCCAGCAGATGACACTGCTAACCTGACCCCCATTGAGCGCATCATCCATGGGCTCTTGCCCCTGGAGGGGATACATGGCATTGGGTCCCTGGACACATCAGCACAGCCTGAGGGCTCAGGTAGGTTGACCATTAGGATGCTGGGGGATCTGTTGTGCTGTACTACACTCTGTTTTACACAAGTGGGGGTCAGTGTGGTGCTCCTCAGTAGGGAAAGAGGGGAGAAAACAGCATGCAATGCAAATCGCTATTCATTACAGACCATGACACAGGGAGTAGCAGGGAAGAGGGGGGAGGGAGAGAGGGGGAAGGGGGTAGAGAGGGTTTCCAGCAATGTAGATAATATATGTAAATAATATATTTAAAATATAAGATATACAATCTAAATAAAATAAATAAACTGTGTGTAGATTAGCACTGTTTCACAGCTTTGGGGGCCTTCCCCATCACCAAACTCTGCCATATCTCCTTCCCACACCTCTGTGCTGTAGCCACTGTGTCCTCTGCAGTCCTTTCACAGTTCTATGTGTACCCACCTGCCTGTATGGCTCTCTTGCACATCAGTCTCTATAATACACTGTGCTCCTTGTCTCCAGCTCTGTACCATGTACATGACATCTGTGGCTTGCCTGCGAATCCCATTCCTCATCATCTCTTTGCTGGGTCTTTGCCTGTGGGGCTATGTATATGAATGCTGAAAAACAAAAGCAGATTATTTTGACCAACACACTTCCTCCCCTTTTGCTATGCAGGTGATGACAGCCAGTCGGAGACTAAGCTGGCCCTAGTGGCCACCAGCCCCAGCACACACAGCAGCAAACCAGTGGGCCTGCACAAGAAACCACACGGAACCATGGGGTGGAAACACAGGACCCAGCAGCAGCAGCAGTAGCGCCGGCTCTCCCTCCACCACCTACAGCAGAGGCTCTCCCTCCACCACCTGCAGCAAAGGCTATCCCTCCACCACCTGCAGCCTTTGCTGATGGTGGCAATGAAGAAGAAGGTGAACATGCAGAAGGGGGGACACCTCCTCAGAAGAGGCCATCCAGGCAGAGGAGGCAGCAACTGCGCCTTGCCACACAATTGCTGGGCCACAATGTGCAGATGGGAGACTACCGGCACCAGAAATTGGAGCTGCACTGGGAAGCGCTCCAGGCCCAACAGAAAGCAGTACAGGTGCAACGGGAAGCGCTCCAGGCCCAACGTGATGTGATACAGCAGCTCCAACGGCTGGACCACAGCATCGAGGGCCTACGCCGTGACCTGAGAGCACCTAATCCAGCTGTGCAGCAGCAACAACAACTGGCGTCAACTTCCACCTCTGCACATGAACCACCTGCTAAGAAGTGGAGCTTGAGATCCTCAGGCGCCCCAGCCACTGGTCCAGCAGCCACCACACCAGCTTCCATTCTGGGTCCTGTGCCCAGGTTGCGGGGCAAGGCACAGAGCACAAAGTGGCCGGACTTCCACAGGGCAGCTGAGACAGCAGGCTGCCTTATGGACACAGAGGAGGAGAGTGGGAGCTAATCAGAGGAGGACTCTCAACAGAGTTCACATGCAGCACCAGCTGCAAAGGAACACGGTGGGAGGGGTAGGAGGGGACGGGGCCAGGGGAGGGGGCAGGGAAAGTGATGGGACATGCTGGGGGGTGAGGGGTGGAGGAAGGGGAATATACACAGAGCGGGTGATGGTGCTGGGGGGGGGGGGGGGGGGGTTGGTGTGTAAATACGGTGTGATATAAATAAATGTCAACTTACTTCACTGAAAACTTGTCTCGATGAGTCTTTGCCTGGCTCTGACCCCCAGCTGGTGAGCACTCTGCTCTGCTCTGTGAGCAGGAGGTGGAGGGGGCTCCTCATCCTCTTCCTCTGGGGCCTGCTGCTGTGGTGGCTGTGGCTCTTCTGGGAGGGCCTGCCCTCGGCGCTTTGCCAAATTATGTAGCATGCAGCAGGCCAGGAATATCTTTGCCACCTTTTGGGGGCTGTACAAGAGCTCCCATCCAGAATGGTCCAGACATCGGAAAAGTGCGCTCTATGATGCCACGGGTGGTCCGATGTCTACTGTTGTAGTTCTCCTCTGACCTTCTTTGTGGGTGCACTATGGGGGTCATGAGCCAAGTCCGCTGTGGGTAGCCTCTGTCACCTTTGGAGAGAAGTAGGATGAGACAGATGATGAGTGTGTATTGTTTGGAGCAGGTACCTTGGTGAGGTAGAGGGGGAATAGTGGGTTGTAGAGTAAGCTAGATGGAGGCAGTGCTGAGGGCTGGCTGTTGGAGGAGGTACAGTTTTGGCAGATCCATGCTGCACTTACCTAGGAGCCATCCGCCGGTGATCTCCCCTCGGTCAAACCTGCGGAAGATTCCTTAGTGCTGCAATATATAGGCGTCATGGGTGGAACCTGGGTATCGGCCACACACGTCTAGAATCTCCCCCTGGGCGTCACACACAAGTTGCATATTCATGGAGTGGAATGCTTTCCTGTTCCTATAAGTGGCCTCTCGTGCCCGGGGGGGGGGGGGGGGGGGGGGGGTCTGAGTGCAACATGTGTACAGTCAATGGCGCCTATGACCGAGAGGAAGCGAGCTACATGTTGTTCGGCAGGGCCTGGGGGGTGGTGGGGAAGATGATGTACTGAGAGATGTGGGTAAGGAAGGCATCAAGGAACTGGGTGAGGCAGTTAGAAATGGAAGGCTGGGTGAGACCTGTGTCCACAGCTAGGACAGACTGGAAACTCCCAGTGGCCAGAAAAGAGAGAGAAGCAGTAATCTTTAGGTGCACAGGGATGGGGTTGTTCCTACGGGTCCCGGCCTGCAGGAGGGGTTGGAGCTGGTCACAAAGGTGCTGAATGGCAGCCCTATCAAAGCGGTAAATAGTGATAAGATATAATACAGCCAGAGACCCCCACTGGAATGGTGGAGAGGGCTGAAGGGGGCTGAACCTTAAAGCTCAGGCCATATAGAAACTCTGGTATAGTCAACAATGTTATGACTAGGAGCTTGCTGGAAAAGCATGGCCTAGTTTTTAGCCCAGATTGAGGCCTAAATGATCTATATCAGAAAAGTTAGGTTAAGAAAATGTGAAACAAAATGGAAGATCAGAAAACAAAATGGAAACAAAGTGTCAGTTATAAAGTGGATTTTCCCCAATTTCCCCATTTGAGTTAGAAAAGACTTGTTTTTCGGAAGTATCTGCAGGTGCGAAGAAATAGTTGAGAAATAAGGGGTGGCAACTTTCCAGTTGAGCAAGTTTGTGGTCAGCTAGTTTGGAATAAACAAGTCTAACATGGATTAAATGGGTCCCATTAGTTTGAATGGGAATAGGAAAGTATAAAAGACAGGGGATTTTGGGGGTGTCAGAAGACCTTTCGAAGTGCTAGATGAGATGCTGCCCGTCTGTCCACCCATCTGCCTGTATACCTGATCCTGCTGTATTGTTGTGGTAAGCTATAATAAAGCTGATTATTCTTGCAACCTGTTCCCTCACTCTTTCCTATAGAATATTTAGAAACTTAGTTAAACTCTTGGGGTAAAAATGGTGAGTAAGCTAATACCTGAGCACACATATACCGGTTGGGAGTCAGATAAAAGAGGTTATGGCTAGGGAGTATATTAAAAGCCTTCTGAGAAACTCCCCTCTGTCATCTGGACTGTTGTCCAGCATGGAAGAGGGGCAGTTCTTCCCGAGTTAGAAAAAAACATTGGTGACCTTTTTTTTTTTCTGACTGCTGATTTCTCGGACACTTTCTCACCTTTTTGTCACGCATTCTTTGGCCGCAGAGGGCATATATATTCCCATTATATGCTGCCAAATCCTGCGCTTTCTCTATCCTTTCTCTTCTTCTAACTCCCCTCTTTGCCCCTCTCTTTCTACCCTGTTACTTTCTGTTGGACTGCATGTCTATCCTTCTTTTTGGCTGTCTTCTTCGCTTGGATATTTTTTCCTACTCTATCTCCCATGCATTCTTCTTTCTATCCCTATTTGATTGCCACCTCCACTTTCGTCCTTTTTCTGTATTTATTCGGGCTGCCCTGAGACTCTGGTGAGTTATCACGCTCCCCGCTGTCTCTACTTTTCTATCTTGCCTGCATGCATCATACGACTTTTTAAAATACAGCGTTCCCCCATTCACTTTCCCTCTCTATTCTCTTTTCACTCTGGGTCTGGTGTTCGACCAATACTGTCACTCCCCTCTTTCTATTTCCATGTCCCCTCTTGCCCTTGTCTTTTCTTTCTGTTTTGTGTCACAAACCACCACCCCGTTTTCCACCTTTTCATTAATCTTTCTTCTCCTCATTTTTTTCTGTGTCTGATCTCTGCAGTTCATTATGCATTTAGTTGTCTCTAAAATCCCACTGTCACTATAGCCCCCCCTTTACTAGTTTCCAACTTCTCCTTTCTGATGGCGCACTTGCTTTTCTGCTCTGCCTTCCTCTTGAACAGTTGGGCGTTTCCTTCTTTTTTTTTTTTGCTTATTCTAGGGACCTTTATACTGTTTTCCTGATTTTTAACCATGCTGTTATCTTTTCCTGAAGCGGGTCTGGTTTTGCTGTCAGTAAAAATGCCTTTCGGTGAGTTAAACAGTCCCCTCACTTCTCTCCTGTTAACGCATTCCTGCCCACACTATACCACCCATAGTTACTCCAGAACATAGTTCAGAGGCTTCGTTCTAGATTATCTCGATCCTTGAACCCTTTTCTGTTGTTATAATGTCCTTTCCTTCCATACCTGGGTATACTCCCATACCCCATGTCCATTCGGACAAGCCTCCTATTGATGGCTCGTCTGTTACTTACTCTTCCCCACCTGTAAAATTTACTCTTGACAGTCCCATATTTGTGGCACAATGGATCTATCACCACCCCCAACCCCCCAAAATCGTGCTTGCCCGGAACGCAGACATGATTATCCTTCTTCCCAGAGGAGACCACCTCAAAGGGCTCCCAGAGAGGTTCATCAATACAAATCTCTGCCACCATCCATCTGGCATCAGTGCCCATTGAACAGGCCACTCGTAACTGCCAAGAGCCTAATCCATCACAGCCCACACGATCTAGCCCATCACAACCTCATTCCCTTTGCCCCAATAAATTTCATCCCGCTCCTTTTCCAACTGGCAACTTCAATCATAATGCCAGACCCCATAATCAGCTGGGAAGACAGCCCCAGAGAGGGCCCCCCCCCCGATAATAACCAACGACCCCGGGACTACCGCTCCCAACCTAGCCCTAATCGCCGTGCCAATGTAGAATGCTGGCGCTGTCATAACTTTGGCCTTCGAGTGTGATCAGCCTCCTAGGCATTATCCCAGAAACCAGGTGCACCAACCTCCTCCTAAGCAGCAGACGTTCCCTCTATGGAACCCAGACCAACGCCGTCCGCAGTGACTAGGCGTAGTCCACACCAAAGCAGGCCTAGACGATCCAATGATAACATTGCTCATGTATGATGTCCCCGTACCATTTTTAATTGATACAGGGCGCTTCCCGGAACTTTTCACTTAATACCCAGTAACAATTTCTATGTATGTGTGTTGGTGTGATGTTTCTGTCTCTGTTATAGGTGACATAGGTCTGTTAATAACCCCGTTTTTATTTCTATATTTATAAAGGTTAAAATTGCCAGTATAATGACGTATATATGTATATCTGATGGTACCATACAAAAGACATAGCTCGACCAGCTGATTATTTATTTACCTTTTTGAACTAATGCATAGCCCTCCTGAGGATTCCCTATCAGCTGCAGGGATAGGCAATCCCCAGAGGGTGTCTCTTTTCTGTTTTCTTTATATATACCTTAATTCTGGTTCAGCTATGTTATCTTACTCCATACGGGATCCTCGTCAATAAAACAAACCATTGATGTTTATATGTTTCAATAAAATTCTGTGTTGGCTTTGCTTGCATTTGCGGAAGTGCTTTATCTATTGTGCAGTACAAATTGATACAATGTTCACTTTTCAGTATTATAAAATGATTATAAAGCATTAATGTTTGATGTCTCTTTAAGGTGGGTGTAAATTATGAAAGCTTCATTAATTCCTTATCTACATGAAGCAGAAATACTTAATTCACTTCCTGATTACATAAAACTTTTTTATCCCCTCATAGCTATTGGGGAATAAGCGGCAAGAAATACTCTCATGAACTGGCCATTCAGGGGAGATTTCTGTGCTGCTCATGAATCCATCCTTGTTGCTTCATTTTGTAGTATTTTAAACGGGGAATAGGTAAAGTTTTCAGAAATGATTAAGGACTTCATTTCCTGATTCCTTCTATTTAAAACAGGAAGCAACTATGACAATTGGTTTGCAAGCTGTGACGCTTTCAATCTCTCTGCTTTTCAATGAGAGGCATTACGAGCGAACGTGAGGATAACTAGGGACATGTGTGCTTCCATGCCATATTTTTAAATTTAAAGTCATGTAGACCTGAAATAGGGGAATTACTTTTCTACCGCTGAGCTTCACTTTTAAGCTATTATTTATTTATGCCTACTGTCAGTATATGCTAGACTGTTTTGTGTGAATTTTAGCTATCTTGGAATTCATGCTGTGTGTTAAAGGCTTCCTGCTTGTTTCATACTAATTCTTGCTCAGTTGCAGCTATGTTGTTTTGTCTTGAAACAATGTGCTATCTCACCCTGGTCTAACTCCTTCATGGTTGTTTTCCCTCCCCCTGATGCTCCCTCTACCCCACCTCCTATGACTGTGTAGCCACACCCTTTGCCCCCACATCAGAGACCCCATCCCCGAAACGCCTCTTGACCCTTCCCTACTTTACAAACCCTCCCCTTTTCTGATTCCACTCCCCCTTTCCATGCCCCTACCCCCTGCCATCATCTTACCTGTACAGCCCATTTCTGATTCTTGGCTGTACACACTTGTTCTCAGTAACACAAGCTGACTTGTTCTAATGTATTCTTTCAACAAATTAACCACATAAATTGCACTAATGGTCTGTTTAGGTCTTGCCTTTCCCCAGATGGATACAGAAGTCACCTTTACGTCTCTCACAGAGGCGACAACTGTAAGCAAAGAGGAGCTACCCGAGAAAGTAGCAGATCTGAGGGCTACGCTTCTGAAACGGATCGCCAGATTAAAGGAAAAAGGCACAGATCCCAATGTGACCCGGTGTGAGATACGAGATATCACTGTACGAGAATTTGAACACATGCATCAATTGGTCCATGAGGAAAAGAGACAAGCACTCCACTTACTGCAGTTGCAAGAAGCTTTAGCCTCTGCCCTTATGTCCGATTCATCCAACTTGTAAGTCATGCAGGCCTCCTGCAGTTGAGGGCTCAACCCTTGGTGAATGGTAGTCTTAGCAGGTGAAGTTTCCATGCCTACTTGTCTTCTCTCAGGTACCTATTGGCGATAGAAAGCAGGCGAACTCCCGCGATTTTGACTATTTTTTGTGCAACATGTATTCCTGAACCTGCATACATCTGTCACATGAACTGCCAACATTATCTTCAAATTTTTATTGTTGTTTTTGATACCCTTTTCTTTTGTTCCCTTTACTTAACCTTTACTGTCATTTGACCATATCTTACTAGAAATCACCCATCTGTCTTGCTTCATCCTGATTATGCAAGCCAGAAGTGGGGCTATATTCTGCGAACCCCAGTTCTTTGACCATAAGAGACTTTGCCTTTTGCAATTTTACCTTTTCACTGTTGAAGCTGTGACCTCAACCAGTCAGGAAGATACATAATTTCATATTCGCTATTGCTATTTATGGACTCATATTTTCTTCTATTACGGAACCTTTAATGGTTTCCCTTTTGCTTTTACATTTAATTATCAGTGTTCCTTCATGTTAGCATTGCCTTTCATGTTTCTTAAAATCTATATATTATTTTTGTTTATTCAATTCACACTAGTTATGTCCACCAAGATATAGCAATGTATTAGCAAATGTAACATGTTTTAGATGCTATAGACATTTAGCTCCCTATTTGGGTATCCCTATTTGGGCATACAATTATTTTGTTTATTCAATCGTAGAATGATCTGAGACCCCTTGACCTCCTGTTCCTTTGCCAACCTCTGACTCCTGGTGGGCTAATCATCATTGCGTATGCCTAGGATAAAGACATGGAAAGGTCCAATTTTGTACACCGCAAGTATTACGTCCTCAAGATCTATCCAGGCCCAAATTTTGTAAGATCCCTTAAGGTCGTGGCAATAACCTTTACGACTTGCAAACTGCAGGACCACAAGTCTTGGCTCCATTTGAAAGATATACGGGTTTACCCAGCTGCAGAACCAGATGTTACCAGCCCAACCATCTTAAGACCAGCCACTTCCCCCATCAGACCAACAGCAACTGTCACTTCTACTGATTCCTCGCCCAGGCCGTTGTGAAAATCCAGCCCTGTTAGATCTTCCAGATCTTCGTCCAGATTTTTCAGAGCTTCCCACCGCTTCAACCACAAGCAACAAAAGAGAAATCAAAACCAATAGATACTTAACTTGAGATTTACAGTTCCTATTTATGGACATTATAGACTCAAATTTTGTTTTATTTTCAGTTTAGCAGTAATCCTGTCTATATATATTGGAAAGTTTTTATTTTATTTTCTTATTATTCCTTTTAGCTAATGAAACATTTTCTATTATGAATGGACATTCATAATTGAACCCTTATTGTTTTTCGTTGTTCCGTTTTAGCATTCATGTTTCTTGAGATTTTCCCTGTTATTCCTGTTTATGTAATTCACTTTGATATCGCTTATATAGGATGACACCAAACCGTAATACTATGGTATAACCCTGTAGATGTTTATAGGCTTACTTAGTTGCATGTCTTTCTGCAGGTTTGACTAAGCTCCAGTGGGGTAATGGTAAGGGATATAAAACCGGTTCGTGCTCATATAAAGGGAAACTCCACGCTCCCCAGTCAATGCCTATGTCAACGCTTATGTATGGCCCTTCTTAGTATTATTTTCCTAGGTTCTCTTCCTGTAGAGTCTCATAATTATAAAGATACATGGGATTGACCCATAGAATTGTTGCTACCATCTTGCTGTATAATGCAACCTTATGACTACTATCTGCTTCTTAGTGCTCATGATTGCATGGCCATGACGGGTAAAAGTAAGGCCCAAGAATTCCAACCAACTTAAGGATATCTACAACCTAAGACTGCCCGCCATCAGAGTACTAACCATATATTTGTTGGAACCATAACAATAAGGAATTGGCTCTACAAGATTAGTAATTGCCATATGTAGGAGAGAACCTATAGGACAATATGTCATGTATGACAGTCTCTACCCCAAGACTGAGACAGATACATTAGATTATCTCCCCACACACTGGTTAAACCACAGATACAATAGAAGCCACAGAAAGATCTGCAACTATTTAGTAGTATGATACACCTGGGATTACTACTATTTACAAAGTAATACTGAATATTGAACAATGTCAACTAATGCTAATTAATGCTAATCCATATATAACCTGCGGAAATATGTACCATCAGTTCAGGTTGATACCTATATTTGTTACATGAAATTATGCTTGCAAAATCAGTGGGATATGCCAGATAGATGGATCCATACATCTTTCACACCCATATTTCTTACTACAGATTTGAGCAAGTCTCGAGAGGGGTGACATCAAGATTAAGAGTGCTCAAGGGGTTGGGTAAGGAAAAGGGAATTCCATATGCCCTGAAACATATATCAACACCTGAGACTGAAGTTTCCTATTTTGTACCGACAATTCCTAAGGCCAAAACACGCTCTCTCAAGTGATGGTTTGGCACCTTCTGGAATAGACAGTGACAAACCAACTTTGTGACAAGAGGGGAATGCTAAGATACAATACAGCCAGAGACCCCCACTGGAATGGTAGAGGGCTGAAGGGGGCTGAACCTTAAAGCTCAGGCCATATAGAAACTCTGGTAAAGTCACAATGTTATGACTAGGAGCTTGCTGGAAAAGCATGGCCTAGTTTTTAGCCCAGATTGAGGCCTATGATCTAAATCAGAAAAGTTAGGTTAAGAAAATGTGAAACAAAATGGAAGATCAGAAAACAAAATGGAAACTCTAAAGTGTCAGTTATAAAGTGGATTTTCCCCAATTTCCCCATTTGAGTTAGAAAAGACTTGTTTTTCGGAAGTATCTGCAGGTGCGAAGAAATAGTTGAGAAATAAGGGGTGGCAACTTTCCAGTTGAGCAAGTTTGTGGTCAGCTAGTTTGGAATAAACAGTCTAACATGGAAGTAAATGGGTCCCATTAGTTTGAATGGAATAGAAAGTATAAAAGACAGGGGATTTTGGGGGTGTCAGAAGACCTTCGAAGTGCTAGATGAGATGCTGCCCGTACTGTCCACCCATCTGCCTGTATACCTGATCCTGCTGTATGGTTGTGGTAAGCTATAATAAAGCTGATTAGTCTTGCAACCTGTTCCTCACTCTTTCCTATAGAATATTTAGAAACTTAGTTAAACTCTTGGGGTAAAAATGGTGAGTAGCTAATACCTGAGCACACATATACCGGTTGGGAGTCAGATAAAAGAGGTTATGGCTAGGGAGTATATTAAAAGCCTTCTGAGAACTCCCCTCTGTCATCTGGACTGTGTGTCCAGCATGGAAGAGGGGCAGTTCTTCCCGAGTTAGAAAAAAACATTGGTGACCTTTTTTTTTCCCGACTGCTGATTTCTCGGACACTTTTCTCACCTTTTGTCATGCAACTCTTGGGGTAAAAATGGTGAGCAAGCTAATACCTGAGCACACATATACCGATTGGGAGTCAGATAAAAGAGGTTTTGGCTAGGGAGTATATTAAAAGCCTTCTGAGAAACTCCCTCTGTCATCTGGAATGTTGTCCAGCATGGAAGAGGGGCAGTTCTTCACGAGTTAGAAAAAAAACACTAGTCAGACACTGTAGGTCAGTGAGGTCTAGGAAATGCTATGGGGCCTGTAAACTCTGGGACGTGTGTACCTCCTGCAGTGGCCTCCCCTCTTCCTCCAACATGTAAGTCACCTGTGCATTTAGTGCCTCCATTCCCCACACTAGAGGTGCAATACAACAGTGCTCACCTCTCCCTACCAACTTGGTGAAAGACAGCAGGAACAAACAGAAGCTGACACTCCTCTGCCACCACCGACAACAATGCAGTCACACACAGCAGAGCCACACTGGAAGTACTCCCTGCCACACCCTGTAGCCAATCACTCTCCAAGCAGTCTTCACAACACGGTGCAGCAGTACACAGGACAAAGAGACAAAAAAGAACAGGTAAGGAATGAAATATGAAATTGGGGACTGTAGGGTACTTTCATGTGATCTCACCTGAGCTGGTCTTGGTTCATACAAGCCTAATTCATCATAATACATCAGATGGAGTCTATAACCCTGACCGAACATCTCTGTGTTAGCAAGATCCAGCTTTTCAGTTTATGGGAAAATTGCTGGCAGGCATGTCCCAGCCAAGGACATTCTGGGTTACAACCACCCCCTTCTATCACCGTGAGAAGCTGAGAAGGGAGTCAGACCCATGGGCACCAGAAAGTATCCACTTCAGGGTCACAAAAACAAAAAACTCTTCTTGCTCTTGAGTGATCTAGGACAAGAGCAGGATGGTCCATGCTGTCACCTGACCGAGAGGTACTAAGAAAGCCGAAAGAGAAAAAAGGGGTAACTGGCAATAAGACCTGAGAAAACCCAGCAAGGCTCAGGGAGAGCCAGAGACTGTGTTTAGTACCAACCTTGTGACCTGCACAACTGGTGCAAATACCGTGTGGCAGATATATTGGCTCTGAGAAGCAACACTGAGGGACAGACACCTGCTTTCTGCAGAGAGACCTACACTACATCTAAGACCAGACTCGCTGGGAAAACAGCTCGAGTCTGAGAAGAAAATTGGCTCCTGCCTCATCGGAAGACTGCCTAAAGACAGCGGTAAGATCACTGTGATTTACTTCCTAGGCTGGGATTAGTGAGTGGTATTTAGTCTAAGAAAAGATTGGTTTATGTCATAGCTCGTGGTCAGGGAATATGCTGCTAACTTGTATTTGCATAAGATGTAGTATCAGTTTCTTTAACAAATCAGGTTTGTGTAATTTACTAGTGTTCTAATAAGATCATTTTGTATAGTCTGTATTCAGTAGTAATCTAGTTTTTTTATTATCAGCAAGTTCTATATATTTTTGTACTTTTGCTATGCCTTGTTGCAGAGTTTTGAACATCTATATATTTTCTTACCTATAATAAATCTATATATATCAGCTGTGGCTTTGGTTTCACTTCTCTAATGGAACTCCTGGCTAGTGCCAGAAGCAAGGTTCTTGTATATTATTCCCTAGACTGAACTAGGAAGTTTGCTTAGGCAGATTTCCGTACATTAGGACCTTGGTATAAGTAATCTGTGGGGAGCTGTTCCCATAAGAGTTATTTATTACACCTACAGGACAGTGAATGGAGAGGGATGGGGGAGATAGAGGAAGGAGTAGTGGTGTTTGAGTTTGGGGACTAGAAGGGGTAGGTAGGAAAAGGTGAAAAGGTAAAACACAAATGAGGCAGATGAGGCTGACAACATTCCGACCACAGCACACAGACAAAGGTAACAGGTACTCAACAAACTCTCAAACAACGATTCAGCTTTCTCTCCCAACAACGCTCTCGCCACGCTCCAACTCCACAAAATCGCTAATGGGTCTAAAGACAACTTCCTCCTTACTCTGTTCGCTTTTTTTTCAGGTCTAATTAATGCCGGCCATGGTTCCCGGCCATACGAAACCATTATGCTAGCCGTGATACATTGGAGGTGGCCATCTCATAAACGCCGCCCCTAACACGTCCCTGACATGCCCCTAACATGCCCCCTGAGGGCCCGGCCATAGATGTCCGGCTGCGCGTTGACGCCGGCCTTACGTCCCACCTTCAATTATTGGATTTAGCCGGCCTTCTTTCACGGGGCTGCCCAGTGCCTTTTATGTCGCTTTTTGTCCGGCGTTCTCGTTTGAAAATAAGCTGGTTATTCTCTCAGCCTTCACCTTTAACCTCAGGATTGTCTAGGCACTACAGGCAATAGCTAAACATAAGCTGGCTGTAGGAATGTTTTTTTTTTCCTTTCTCAGGCACCAACATGATATTTTATTGTCCTGGATTTGCCATCTGTACTCGTCTACCAACTTAACCCTCCATTGCTCCAGGTACAAAAACTTAGATTGTGAGCCCTCTAGGAACAGAGAAAGTATCTACATATAATGTGTACAGTGCTGCATGTGTCTAGTAGCATATAGAAATGATTAATAGTAATACAAGCAGCAGGGGCGTAGCCACGGGTGGGCCTGGATGGGCCTAGGCCCACCCAGTTTGGGTTCAGGCCCACCCAGCAGTGGAGCGGAGGGAGCAGGCAGCGCTGATCCTGCATCTGCCTCCTTCTCTCTGATGGCAGCGCTTCCCAGACGCTGCCTCCGCCGCCACGATCTACCTCCTCCCTCTGTCTCACTCAACAGCAGCGGTAGCGTCGTGATTCAAACATGCTGCCTCCTGCTTCTAACCCGGAAGCAGAGGAGACGCTTCCGGGTTAGAAGCAGGAGGTAGCGTGTTTGAATCGCTACCGCTGCTGTTGAGAAGTGAGACAGAGGGAGGAGGTAGATTCGTGGTGGCGGAGGCAGTGTCTGGGAAGCGCTGCCGTCAGAGAGAGGGCGGGCAGGTGGAATGGGAAGGGAAGGATGCATGGGGTGAAGGAGAATCCACTGGACACATGGATGGAGCGGGAGGGAGGGGAGAGGGAGAGGTCATGGGAGGATGGATGGAGGGTGGGGTCAGGGGAGAGAGAATTTGCTGGGGATGGAGTGGTGGGGGCAGGGGGAGAGAGGAAAATTGCTGGGGATGATGGATTGGAGGTGGGGGGCAAGGGAGAGAGGAGAAATTTCTGGGGATGGATGGAGGTGGGGGTCAGGGGAGAGAGGAGAATTGCTGAGGATGATGGATGGATGGAGGTGGGGGGCAGGGGAGAGAGGAGAATTGCTGGGGATGGATGGAGGTGGGGGGCAGGGGAGAGAGGAGAATTGCTGGGGATGGATGGAGGTGGGGGGCAGGGGAGAGAGGAGAATTGCTGGGGATGGATGGATGGAGGTGGGGGGCAGGGGAGAGAGGAGAATTGCTGGGAATGGATGGATGGAGGGGACAGAGGAAGAACAGAATTGCTGGGGATGGATGGAGGGGAGAGGAAGAGTTGCTGGACATGGTGGGATGGAGGGGAGGGAAGAGGAGAGAGGAAGGTTGCTGGACATGGGTGGATGGAGGGAGGGCAGGGGCAGAGGGAGGGTTGCTGGACATGGATGGATGGAGGGAAGGGCAGGGAGAGAGGAGCTGCTGGATATGGATGGAGGAGAGGGAAGGGAGAGAGAAGAAATGCGGACATGATGGAGGGGGAGGGAAGAGTGAGGAAGGAGATGAGATGAGGGAAAAGGAAGAGAAGACATGGATGAAGAAAATAGGCAGAAGCTGATCCACTGGACAGTCCAAGTCTGCGGAAGACCCAGAGCAAGAAATGAAGAAGAAAGGCGGAAAGTAAAGAAATAAAATGGAAAGGAAGCCCTGGAAACGGAGTAAAGAGGACAGATAGCAGCAGAATCAGATACTGGGCCAGTATGATCAGAAAAACAAAGTCACCAGACAGCAAAGGTAGAAAAAAATCATTTTATTTCATTATAATGATTGGAACATGTCCACTTTGAGAATCAGGTGCTCAACATTAAAAGTTTATATTTATTTACTTATTTATGGCATTTTATCCACATTAAACATGAATTAGATTGGAACCTGGGATCATTTAATGTTTGTTTTCCTGGAGAGAGTAATGCATTGGCCTCCTCCACCCCCCAGGCTCTCTCCCCGGCTATAGCCAGCTCTGCAATTTTGAAGGGAGGTGCACAGGTGGACAGGGTGGGGGGCGCAGAGGTGAACCAGGGAGAGAGCCTGTTGTTAAACATTTACCAGCACACCACTGTCTAGTGCCCACCCATCCAACCTGTTGGCCCACCCAAAAATGGACTTCTGGCTACGCCACTGACAAGCAGGCTTGTTTATTCTCATAAGTGGGTAGACACTGATCCGTGTCACCCGGTCCAGCATTTATGCCATAGAAAAAACTAGAGCTTTGAAGACAGCAAACTGTGCTGCACAAGTGCCTTCCTGCTCACCACATGAATACAACTCCCTCAGTTTCATTTTTGTTTCCATGTGAGGAGCAGCTGATTTTAGTGGTGTCGTCTCACACGCCAGGTTTAGAGCGATTTATTCTTATTTTTTAAGGGCCTTTGGCTTTTCTTCATTTTTTCAACCTCACCTTGTTTTCTTTTTCAAAATAAAAACCCCTCTCTCTCTCTCTCTCTATATATATATATATATAGTGATAAAGTCACATCAGGATAGTTAGGTTAAGGCAGCTTCATTCTGAACTACAAGTCCCAGAAGGCATTGCAGGCAAGGAGCCAGGGGGTGAGATGGAAAACCCGGACGGGACGGGACAATAAGGGAGGACATGGGTGTAAGCTAACAGGAGGTGTAGATTGGCTGCCACTAGGGGGAAAGAGAGATAGGAAACCCTGTGTGCAGGAGCTCCTCATTAGTCTAAGGCTCAACTCAGCTGGTATGGGTGTGTAGAGAAGCTAATGAGTGGAGAATGATTGGTTGTGAAGGCAGAAGCCAGGGATTGATTAGGCAGGTGGGAAGGAGTCAAAAGAGGTCAGTTCAGGGAGAGCAGCAAGGAAGGTGAGAAGCAGTTGCAGGCTGAAAACCCTTGGGCAGGGAGGTCCTTAAAGTACTGAAGTCTTGGAAGTATTTGCAGGCTGAAAATCCTGGGGTAAGAAGAAGTCCCTAAAGTATTGACCTTACTAGTGAAGCTGTTGCAGGGGGAATCCCTTGGGTGTGAGAAGTCCCTAAAATATGGAGCTCATTATGAGGGTGAAGAGAATAGAAGTATAACTGCTGCTTTGTGATTTAACTATGTTGATGAATTGAATGGACTGCTGCTGTTTGGAATTGAACTAATGTTTATGGTGCACTGGATCAAGAGCCTACACTGAAGCCGACTGTAGCCTATATTGAATCCTGACATGTGCTAAGAGCCTTCTGCTTAAAGGGGACTACTGGCCACACACTTTCAGGTGGCTTAAAGGTGCTTAGGATTGAAGGTGAATGCTGCTGTTGGAACTGTATACTAGAAACCTGCATGGAATAAAGTCCTTGAGTTTGAAGTTACTGGTGGATATCCAGTGGTGTGCTGGTAAATTTTTAACAGGCTCTCTCCCCGGTCCACCTCGGTGCCCCCCCCCCCCCAAAATTGCAGAGCTAGCTATAGCCAGGGGTGGGGGGCAATGCATTACTATCTCCAGGAAAAAAAAAATTAAATGATCCCAGGTTCCAATCTAATCATGTTTAATGTGGGATAAAATGCATAATAAGTAAATAAATAAATAAATATAAACTTTTAATGTTGAGCACCTGATTTTCAAAGTGAACATATTCCAAACACTATAATGAAAATAAAATGATTTTTTTTTTCTACCTTTGTTGTCTGGTGACTGTTTTTCTGATCATGCTGGCCCAGTATCTGATTCTGCTGCTATCTGTCCTCTTAACTCCGTTTCCAGGGCTTCCTTTCCATTTCTTTCTTTCTTCCTTTCTTCTTCATTTCTGGTCCTCAGCTTCTGCCTATTTTCTTCATCCATGTGCAGTTTTTCTCCTCTCTTCCTTTTCCCCTCATCTCATCTCCTTCCTCTCTCTTCTCTCTCCTCCATACTTGTCCAGCATTTCTTCTCTCTCCCCTGCCCTCCATCCACCCATGTCAGTGACCCTCCTGTCCCCTGCCCTGCATGCACCTATACTCAGCGATCCTCCTGTCCCCTGCCCTGCATGCACCCATGTCCAGCAGTGACCCTCCTCTACCCTGCCCTGCATGCACCTATAGCGACCCTTCTCTCCCCTCCCCTCCATTCACAAATGCCCAGCGACTCCCTTCTCTCCCCTGTCACCTCCTCCCGAGTTCGGCGAATTCAACTCCCTCCGGATCCGGTCCCTTACGTCAGCGACTTCACAAATTCTTTGGGGTCGCTGCAAGCGCTGACTCTCCCTCTCCCCTGCTGGCGCTGCAGGTTCGTGATTCAAAATGGCCACCGAGACTTACAAGGGCGGCCTCCAAGACTTCGGCAGAAGTCTCGCGAGGCCGCCTCTGGAAGTCTCGGTGGCCATTTTTAAAATGCGAACCTGCAGCGCCAGTGTGGGAGAGTCAGTGCTTGCAGCGACCCCAAAGAATTTGTGAAGTCGCTGACGTAAGGGACCGGATTGAGAGGGAGGAAGAGAGCCAGCTCACGCAATTCAACAACCAGCTCGCAAGAGCCGAGCAAAGTTAACAACCGGCTCTTGCGAGCTGGTGCGAGCCGGCTCCAGCACACCACTGTGGGTATCTGTTTCTTCATTGTACCGGGAGCCTGTGGTTAGAGGAGATTGTTCTATCCCTGGCTGCACAGAGAGGTGCCTGGTTAAAAAAAAAAAAAATATATATATATATATATATACATACCCCTCTTGCAGTTATATGTGTGACCTTATGGAACAGTGCCTAGTGCACTTATTTATTATTTATTTATTTGTTGCATTTGTATCCCACATTATCCCACCTATTTGTAGGCTCAATGTGGCTTACATTGTAACATAATGGCGATCGCCAGTTCCGGATCAAGAAATACATAATGTTATTACAGTAAAGGTCAAACTAGATAAAGTAAGTTAAGCAATCAAGTATAAAAGTTTTTTTCTGGGGGAAAAAATCAAATGGTAAAGCGTTAAAGTTCAGTAGTTGACAGTTTTAGGTGAAGTAGTCATGTATAGAAAAGTTCATTTTGTCTATGTCTGGTGCCGGTTTCCTTGTCAGGTATTTGGGATAGATCAGTTGAGGTATGCCCTTTTGAACAAGTTGGCTTTTTAGTCATTTTCGGAATTTTATTACTTGCATGCATTGATTTATAGCATTCGGGAGTGCATTCCACAATTGCGTGCCCATTTATGAAGAAGCTGGATGAATACACTGATTTATATTTTAGTCCCCCTTGCAGCTGGGTAATGGAGGTTCAGGAATGTTCGTTGCTGACCTTTTGTGTTTTCTAGTTGGTAGTCTATGAGGTCTGTCATGTAGACTGGAGCTTCGCCGTGAATAATTTTGTGTATCAGGGTGCAGATTTTGAACGTAATACGTTCTTTAAGTGGGAGCCAATGTAGTTTTTCTCTTAGGGGTTTAGCGCTTTTGTACTTTGTTTTTCCAAAAATGAGTCTGGCTGCTGTGTTTGAGCAGTTTGGAGTTTCTTAATGAATTGTTCTTTGCATCCAGCATAGATTGCATTGCAGTAATCTAGATGGCTTAGTACAAATAATTGATCAGGCAACAGAAAGTTTCCCCTGGGAAGAAAGGTTTTACTCTTTTGAGTTTTCCACATTGAATGGAAACATTTTCTTGCTGTGTTTTTAACTTGGATTTCTAGAGTTAGAGTTTGGTCGATTGTGATTCCAAGGATTTTCAGGGTTTCTGAGACACGAAGGGTGTACTCTGGAGTATTTATGGTGGTGGGTTTATACATGTTGTATTGTGTTGAAAGGATGAGGCATTGTGTTTTTTCTGCGTTGTTTTAATTGAAATGCATCCGCCCAAGAATTCATGATTTGGAGACTGTTTAATTTCAGTTGTGATTTCTGTGAGATCATGCTTGAAGGGAATGTAGATCGTGATATCGTCTGCGTAGATATAAGGGTTAAGGCCTTGGTTGGATAGTAGTTTGGCTAGGGGTGTCATCATTAGGTTGAAAAGGGTTGGTGACAGCGGTGATCCCTGTGGTACTCCACACTCTGGTTTCCATGGTAATGTGTTCAAGTTTGTGGTCACTTGGAGGGGCATATTTGAACGCGAACGCCCATCTCCATGGGCGTCTATCTCAGAGAACGGGTATGTGAAGGGGCGGGACAAACTGTATTTTCAAAAAAAAAAAATGGGCGTCCATCTTTTTTCCAATAATATGGTTTGTGCCAGCCAAATGCATCGGATTTGTGCGGATTTGAGCTGGGTGGTATCGTTTTTCAGCAATAATGGAAACCGAAGGCGCCCAGCTCAAAAACAAACAAATCCAAGGCATTGGGTCATGGGAGGGGCCAGGATTCGTAGTGCACTGGTCCCCCTCACATGCCAGGACACCAACCGGGCACCCTAGGGGACACTTGTAACAATTAAAAAAAAAAGTTAACTACCTCTGAAGTCCATAGCTCCCTTCCCTTGGGTGCTGAGCCCCCCAAATCCCCCCCCCCCCCCCAAAACCCACAACTCTACACCATTACCATAGCACTTATGGCTGAAGGGGGGCACCTACATGTGGGTACAGTGAGTTTTGGGGGCGGTTTGGAGCACTCCCATTTACCACCACAAGTGTGACAGGTGGGGGGGGGATGGGCCTGGGTCCACCTGCCTGAAGTCCACTGCACCCACTAAAAACTGCTCCAGGGACCTGCATACTGCTGTGATGGAGCTGGGTATGACATTTGAGGCTGGCATACAGGCTGGAAAAAAAAGTTTTTTAAAGTTGTTTTTTTTTGGGGTGGGAGGGGGTTAGTGACCACTGGGGGAGTCAGGGGTGGTCATCCCCGATTCCCTCCGGTGCTCATCTGATCATTTAGGGAACTTTTTTTGGGACTGTTCGTGAAAAAAAAGGGTCCAAAAAAAGTTACCCAAATTCGTGCTAAAAACGCCTTTCTTTTTTTCGATTATCGGCCGAGGACAGATGGGCGTCGGCCAATAAACATGCCCCAGTCTCACCTTCACCACGCCTCCGACACGCCCCCCGTCAACTTTGGCCGTTTCCGCGACAGACTGCAGTTGAAGACACCTAAAATCTGCTTTCAATTATACCGATTTGGGCGCCCACGGGAGAAAGACGCCCATCTCCCGATTTGGGTCGAAATATGGGCGTCTTTCTCTTTTGAAAATAAGGTGGTTGGTATGTTCTTGTAGTTAGGAAGCCTTTCATCCAGTTGAGTACGTTTCCGCCGATCCCGAAGTATTCTAGTATGTTCAGTAGTATTTTGTGGTTTACCATGTCGAATGCGCTGGACATATCAAATTGTAAGAGGAGAATAGTCTTACCAGTAGCAATTGTTTGTTTGAATTTTGTCAGAGAGTGATTAGTACTGTTTCAGTACTGTGGTTGGCTCGAAATCCTGATTGTGATTCATGCAGTATGTCGAATTTGTTTTAAGTAATCGGTATCGGTAAGTTGTTTGATGACCATGCTTTCCATTAATTTAACTATCAGAGGGATGGATGCTACCGGGTGGTAGTTGGTGATGTCATTTGCTTTTTTCTTTGAATCCTTAGGTATTGGGGTGAGTAGTATGTTTCCTTTATCCTCAGGGAATAATCCATGTAACAACATGTAATTTAAGTGTGATGTGAGGTCTGCTATGACGCATTGAGGAGCAAATTTTGTTAGGTTGTTAGGGCAAATGTCTAGTTTGCAGTGTGATTTGGAGAACCTGTTAATCGCTGGGGCAATGATTTCCTCGGTAAGTAGAGCGAAGTTTGTCCAAATTCTGTCTCTGGATATTCATCTGGGGTTGGGTCTAGGCATTCCAAGCATTTTTCATGATCGGTGGTGTTGGATGGTATGGTGGTTCGAAAGCTTTATGAATTTCTCGTTGAAGTATTTGGCAAGGTGTCTGCAGATGGGGTGTCTGTGTTGGTTGTGGTAACTGGTGTGGTATCTAGTAGTTTGCTCACAAGTTGGAAAAGTTTATGCGTATCTTTGTAGTCTGGTCCTATTGTGGTTTTGTAATATGACCTTTTGGTTTGTCTTATTGTATATTTATTTCCTTTGCATTTGTTTCCATGTATTAAGTGTGTATTCATCTTTTATTTTAATCCATGCTCGTTCAAGCCTTCTAACTTGTGTTTTTAGTTTTTTCAGTTCTTCGTTGAACCATGGTATCGAATTGTGTCTTCGTGAGGTTTTGTTTGTATTGGTGCTATTCTGTCTAGTATACTTCCGCGTCTGTTGTCCCAGTCTTGGAGGTAGTGTTTTGAATCCGTTCGTGCTGTCTAATTGTTCATGTATATCTGTTGCCAGTATGTAGCAGGGTCAATTTGGCCTCTCGTGGTGTAGGTCTTGCATTCTGATTTGTGGTGTGAGCTTTTTTTTCGTCATTGTAGGGATAGGTTGAGTTTGTGGTGATCTGACCAGGGTGTGTCAGTCCATTTTGTATTTAATATTAGGTTTAGGTTAGCAGACAATTTGTGTGCAATAAGGTCGTGTGTGACCTTTGACATGTTGCTTGTAGATTTGGCCAATTGAGGTCCCATAGTTGGAGGAATTCCTTGCAATCACGTGCATTGGTTGAATTAGGGTCTTCCAGGTGTAGATTTATGTCTCCTATTATAAGCAAGTTGGAGTTCAAAACACAAGAATTTGATATGAAATCCATGAAATGAGACTGGCAATCTTGCCAGTTAACTGGTGGTCTATAGAACAGGACCACGTTTAGGTGGTCATAGAGATCCCTCTATGACCACCTAAACGTGGTCCTGTTCTATAGGTGGATTGTGGTGGATTGTGACTGAGGCGATTTCAAGTTGGGGTGTTATGGATTCAGCTGTAGTTGTTACTATGAAGTGGGATTTATGGATTAGTGCAATGCCTCCTCCTCTTTTTCCTTTTCTTGTCCAGTGAGTAATTTTGTATCCTGGGGGGGCAAAGATCTAGAATTATAGGGTCATTTTGGTCGTGAATCCAAGTTTCGGTGATAAATAGTACGAGGTTTTCTGATGTGATCCAGTCTGTTGTTGTTGTTGTTGTTTTATTTATAACGGATCTAGCGTTAGAGTAACCCACTTGAATGTTTTGGTACGAAGTTTCAGTTTTTGGTGATACCTGGAGTTTTGTTAGTTGTCATTCTCTGTTTATTGTGTGTTTGTTGTGATCTTGCTTACTTTTTTATTGGTGTTGTCCATGTGTGGGTATTTCTTCCCTATAATAATGAATGTTGGTTTGGTGGGGTGTGGAGTATCTGATCAAGCTTTGGTGATTCTGTAAAATGGGTATGATATTTTTTTCTGCGAGTGGGATGGATAGTGTTACAGTGATAAGGAGTAAATAGCTAGGAGTGATTAGGCGATATTCATTGTGAGATCTGTAAGGAGATAATTAGGTTAATCACAGTTAGATGATCAGGAGTGACATCCTGGAGCGTAGAGCTCCGTGGTAATGTGCGTTATGTAGTTGGGCCACGGAGGTTAACAGACACTTGGTAGTTTAATAGAAGTGTGGAAGAATCCATGGTTCATAGAGATCGGTGGTTCGGGTATGAGTAGTCAAGTGGATAAGAGGAGTTGTTCCAGGGCGTAGGCTCTCCTAGTCTATCAGGCTAGAGAGATGATCGATGGCTTGTTCAAATTTATATAGCTTAGTGGATTTTAATGGAAACCTGGTAGCAAGCTGCTGTTTAGGTCCAGATCTATTTAGGGGATACAGCACCACAGGCGACAGCCTTATTCCAACAGCTCGTTGGCTCCAATCACTCACGTCGTCTGCTTCTTCCTGCTTCCTGCCACATGTGGGGCAGTGTCATCTGATTAAGAATCAATTCGAACCTGGTCAGGAGCTCCTCCGTATCTTGCTTGTCCGCGTGTTGTGCCGCCCCGGTATCGAATCGTTCTAACAGGTACAAGCCGCTCCAATCTGCACTCGTACATCAGGTGTCTTGCGGGTCAGTACCGCCCGCCACAAGGTTCTCCAGCCCGGTCACGAACCGCTCTGGACTGCGTCCATGTGTCTTAAACGACGCGTCTTACCAGCTGCTCCGGTGTTTGATCCTTGACCTGCACTTCGTCTGCTTCAGCCGCTCCTCAGCAGAGTCTGTGCAGTACCCCGCTTTTTTACTTGCCGATCAGCGCACCCGGCAAGATCGGTGCTAAGGGCCCAGTCAACAGCATCTGAAGCGGAATCGATGGGTGAGTAGTACTTATATGAGTAACTATCAATTTTGGCATCTTTAATGCACATAAGTAGTGTATAAATGTAGGTACCAAGTTACAGAATTCCCTTCACATTTGCACTTGAGAAAATGGAGGGTTTAATGACTTGTCCAAGGTCATGTGAGGCGAGTGATTTGAACCCTGACTTCCCTAGTTCTCAGATTACTGCTCTAACAATTAGGCTACTTGTAGAAGAAGTAACTGACTTGTTAGTCTCACTAAAACGCACACAAGGATTGACTGGGGCTGCATATACTGCAGCGGGACATGTTTATCCACTCCTACCCTAGCTGAGATAATATTTAACCATCTCCCTGACCTCTTGTGCAACTTTCTTCAAATCAGTCACCTTACTTTCTAATTCTTCCTAGTTTCTTACCCTTCACTACCAATTATAATGTTCTATTAAGTATTGTGTTGACATTGCAAGTAGTATACCATGCCATACTTTGTATTGTTAGTTGAATATTTTTACTGCTGTAATTGCCTATTGCTCATGTTTGATCTATTCTTACTGTACATCGCCTTGAGTGAATTCCTTCAAAAAGGCGGTAAATAAATCCTAATAAATACTTCTAAAGGCTCATTTGTGCTGTGTATGGAAGCATATCTTGGATAAGACAAGCCTAAAGTTGGGCTTCTGTAAATGCACAAAGTTGTCTTTTCTATTCTATTCTATATCCCGCTTCCATCAATAAAGAATCTAAATGGGTTACAATAAAATAGAATACAAGTCAAAGATCAAAAATGTTCAACTATATTATTTAAATATTTACCAAAGAGAAATGTTTTTAATGCTTTATGGAACTGTAAATAACCCAGAAGGGTACGTGTTTTCTAAATAATGGATAGCAAATTCAAATTTGGATCAGCAAACGTGCACATCTTACTGCCAGATTTTTAGCAGTGGACTGAAACTCACATTTTATTGTGGTCACATCGCACTGGTATTAGAAATTTCCTTTGTGACTTCTCTTACTCAGTTTGCAAGACCTATAGACCCAGCAAGTCCATATCCTTTGGTACACACTGTCAAGTGATCCAGATTTGTGAAAGAGATTTTTGGCAAGTCTGGTGTATTGTGGTATCAGAAATCTTGCTTATTGTAAACAGCATATATGTTTTATATATAGGCAGTATATAAAATAAAATTGACCTTTGACTTGAGACAGAACTACAAGGTCTTTTGTGGGTCAGGAAGGAGGTGTTAACCCCCCCCCCCCCCCCAAGAATGGCTACTATCTTCTTCAGATTCAGAGTAATTTGTCAGCCTAGGATGAGGGCAGGAACAGGAAATGCTAGTGGTGCCAACATGGCTGTAAAAGTGCAGAAGCAGTAGCAAATGATTACAAGGCATTGGTGCAGTGACCATTCAGAACAGATACTTACTGCATAGTGTTTGAATGTGGCTCATAGAAACCCGGTTTCTGTAAAAGAAATCAATCATCCACAGGTTACAAATGTCAGAAATGTCAACCAGGAATTAACAGGGTGTTATTTTATTTCCTGTCTGTCTGCTCTGCCACATTTGGTGGCAGATACTTGTTAAAAACCAAATTTGCATTTTAATGGGGAGGAAGAGGGGAAGAGACATTGACAATACTTCAGTATGCATCAGGAATGTTGTATTTTTAGGGGACACCATAGGCTAATTAGTTCATCACAAGAATAACTACCTATACCCTCAGTGGTGTAGCCAGGAACTTCAAACAAGGGGTGTATGTCATGTTCCGCTGCTCCCCTCCCACCCCCATCCTGTTCCATATGTTACAATCACCTCCAGTCTTCACCTGGGCAGCGCCAGCGGTACTCATAGACTGCCTGTGGCCTGCACCAGGGTTCTCTCTCTCTGAACCGTTACATAAGTACATAAGTATTGCCATACTGGGAAAGACCAAAGGTCCATCGAGCCCAGCATCCTGTTTCCAACAGTGGCCAATCCAGGTCACAAATCCCCGGCAAGATCCCCAAAATATACAAAACATTTTATACTGCTTATCCCAGAAATTGTGGATTTTCCCCAAGTCCATTTAATAACGGTCTATGGACTTTTATTTTATTTTTATTTGTTGCATTTGTATCCCACATTTTCCCACCTATTTGCAGGCTCAATGTGGCTTACATTGTTCCGTTATGGCATTCGCCATTCCAGAGTAGAAGATAACATTTGGTATTACATAGAGAACATGGATAACATAATAGAATTAAGCAAACATATAGGAAGAAAACAATTCAGAATATCAGGTAAAGTGGTGATGTGTTACAATTACAATTATTTCCTTTAGGAAGCCGTCCAAACCTTTTTTAAACTCTGCTAAGCTAACCGCCTTTACCACATTCTCTGGCAACAAATTCCAGAGTTTAATTACACGTTGAATGAAGAAAGATCTTCTCCGATTCGTTTTAAATTTACTACATTGTAGCTTCATCACATGCCCCCTAGTCCTAGTATTTTTGAAAAGCGTGAACAGACGCTTCACATCTACCCATTCAACTGCACTCATTATTTTATAGACCCTTCAGAAAACAGGAAGTTGCATCAGAAATGGTGGGACAGTTCCAAGAGAGAGCCCTGGTGAAGGCGGCCTATGAGTGCCATTGCCATTGGCACTGCCCAGGTGAAGGTAATTTTAAGACGCGGGGGAGGGAGGGATGGAATTACAAGAGCTTTGCAAAAGCTGGGAAGGGAGAGATGCAGCAGGAAGGATAAGGAAGGGTCTGATGAGGATGAGTATGCAACACACACACCTTGAATGGATACACCATTGCTCACCCTAATTTCTCCCTCTGATATATAGATCACAATCTGCAGGGCACATGTGCAATCCCAACAAAATGCATGGCTCCTATGACTTTTTATGGTGCAACTCTCTGATCATTAGGTGTCACTTTAAGAACAGCATTTGATTTTTTTTTTCCTATCCGAAAGGGGTGTGAAGGGCCACTCTAGCAGATGAAATGATACATTTTGAAGACAAAAGTAACCAAGAAAAATGTCATTACACCTTCCTATACACAAACATATACCACAATAGCAGTTCCTACTTCTTAAATAAACATACCCAAAAGGACAGCAAAACAATTCCAAACCTGGATTTAAGCGCTGTGAAGGATTTATCCAGGATGGAAAGTGGGACTGGAGATTGTGCTTACTGAGCTAATCCATCCAAAATCTGAAAAACACTGTAGGACTCATTTTCGAAAGAGAAGGATGCCCATCTTTCGATATAAATCGGAAGATGGACATCGTCCTCGCAGGGTTATCCAACGAAACCCGATTTTGGATGTCCCCAACTGCTTTCCGTAACACGGACGGCCAAAGTTCAAAGGGGTGTATCGGAGGCATAGCGAAGGTGCGACTTGGGCGTGCCTAACATTTGGACGTCCTTGACCCATAATCGAAAGAAACAAGGACATCCCTGACGAACACTTCGATGACTTTACGTGGTCATGTTTTTCTTACGACCAAGGTGCCCGAAATGACCAGATGACCACCAGAGAGAATCGGGGATGACCTCCCCTTACTCACCCAGTGGTCACTAACCCCCTCCCACCCTCAAAAATCAAATTTAAAAATATTGATTGCCAGCCTCAGATATCATACTCAGGTCCATGACAGCAGTATGCAGGTCCCTGGAGCAGTTTTAGTGGGTGCAGTGCATTTCAGGCAGGCGGACCCAGGCCCATCCCCCCCTACCTGTTACGTTTGTGGAGGAAACAGCAAGCCCTCCAAAACCCACCAGACACCCACAATACCCACATCTAGGTGCCCCCCCCCCTTCACCCGTAAGGACTATGGCAGTGGTGTACAGTTGTGGGTAGTGGGTTTTGGGGGGCTCAGCACACAAGGTAAGGCAGCTATGTACCTGGGAGCAATTGATGAAGTCCACTGCAGTGCCCCCTAGGGTGCCTGGTTGGTGTCCTGGCATGTCAGGGGGACCAGTGCACTACAAATGCTGGCTCCTCCCATGACTAAATGGCTTGCATTTGGTCGTTTCTGAGATGGATGTCCTTGGTTTCGATTATTGCCGAAAATCAGAAACGACCAAATTTAAGGATTTGGACGTCCCTGATGGTATTTTCGAAACGAAAGATGGACGTCCATCTTGTTTTGAAAATACGGGTTTCCCTGCCCCTGGATCAGAACGATTTGCAAGTACATCCATATCAAAACATGGACGTCCATCTTGTTTTGAAAATACGGGTTTCCCTGCCCCTGGATCAGAACGATTTGCAAGTACATCCATATCAAAACATGGACGTCCCTTTCGAAATTGCCCCTCCACGTGACAAGGGGGCTCATTTGCAAAGCACTTGGACTTACTATGGAGCTCATTTTCAAAAGAGAAAGACGTCCAAAAAGTGGCATAAATCTACATTTGGACATTTTTCCCACAAAAACATCTAAATTGGTATTTTCAAAACCAATTTTTAGACATTTTTCTATGAAGTCTGTCAGAAGTGCGTTCACATCACATCACAAGGGGGCATGTCAGCGGAATGTTAAGAGCGGAATCTAGGCATTCCTAACACTTTGACTTTTTCAGCCATAATGGAACTAAACAAAACAAACTCGTCCAGGACTAAAACTGAGATGTTTTGAGCCAGATCTGTTTTTATAACGAATAAGGCACAAAAAGGTACCCTAGATGACTAGATGACCACTACAGGGAATCAGGGACAACCCCTCCAATACTTCCCCAGTGGTCACTGATGCCCTGTCACCACCCCCCCCCCCAAAAAAAAAATGTGATTAAAACATTACTTGCCAGCCTCAGATATAATACTCAGGTCCATTAGTGCAGCACGCAGCTCCCTGGAGTAGTCTAGTGGTGGGTGCAGTGCACTACAGACTGGTGGACCCAGGCCCATACCTCCCCCTACTTGTTACACTTGTGATGGAAACTGTGAGCCCTCCAAAACTCACCAGAAGCACAATGTACCCACTAGGGCGGTATGTTAATTGCTATTAATGCAGCAATTAATGTGTTCATCATTAATCACAATTTTAAAAATTAATTGTGGTTAATGATTAACTGTTCTCCCTCCCACCTGCCCAGTCCAGCATCTCTTGCTCCCCTCTGGGACTGCAGGCTGCTCTTCCCTCCTCTCTCAGTTTACCTCATTAATTGTCTTGCAGTAAATCTTTGCCCTGCAGCAACCTACCTGTACCGGGTTTTTCCTTCTGCCCTGTCCCTTCTGACACAACTTCCTATTTTCAGAAAGGGGCGCCAGGTCAGAAGGAAATGGCCCAGTGCAGGCCGAGGCAACATTTCAATACGCTGCCGGCTGCTGCAGGGTGAAAATTTACTGCAAGAGTCTTGCAGCAAGACAACTGATGAGGTAAACCAGGAGGGGAGGAGAGCCACCGCCGCTTGGGAGAATGTGGGAGGGCGGGGAAATTAAGGAAAAATGCGGGAAGGGAGGCATATTAAAGACAGAGAGAATGGTGAAGGCACAGGGGGGGGCACTGTGACAAGGCAAGCCCCAGAGATTCCTCAGTGAAGCAGTTGAGTCCAGAACTATGGGTCCCAGAAGTCCTTGCAAGAATGAGAGAAGAGAGTAGTCCTAAAAAGATGGAATGGATTCCCAGCCCCAGCAGGGGGAGCAATGGCTCGAGGCAGGGTGAGCCTGTTACTCCCTTCACCACTAGAGGGAGAGGGAAGGCTGAAGCTCAGTTTCCCTGGTTTCACCATCAGTATATAATTCCCCCCAGCTGTGACAAGGGCAGAGCAGATTTCCTGGAGGCTCTGTCACCAGGAGAGAGGGGAGACGAATGGAGAGAGAGAGAGATTCCATGGAGTATATGGAGAAAAGAAGTAGCCTGCCACTAGACCTGCCTAAGAGAGAGGAGCCAGCTACCATGGACTGGGAGAATTCAAAGGTTGCCCTGCCCAGCACTTGAAGGCAGTGGAGCAGGCCACACCGGGTGTGGTGCTGAGAGGTGGGAGAAACTGCCAACCCTGCTCCTTACAGGGTTCCCTCTGTGCTGCGAAAAGGCAGGTGATTTGTGGTATTGGTTTGATGTGCAAAGACTGTCCATGAAGATTTGTTCTGAACTGTTGTGCTACCTTCTGATGGAGGGGGGGGGAAGGGAAAGCTAATGCCCTAATAGATCATACCAAGTCACAACAAACGAGGACAGATCACCCCCATGGATACCTGAATGTGGAGTTCCCCAAGGATCCCCCCTCTCACCAACCATATTCAACCTAATGATGATACCTCTAGCCAAACTACAAGCCAATCAAAACCTCAACCCCTATATATATGCAGATGATGTCACAATCTCCATCCCGTTCAAACAGGATCTAAACGAAATCACTAACGAGATCAACCAAAGCCTCCAAATAATGCACACTTGGGCAGATGCATTCCAACTAAAACTTAACGCAGAAAAAACAGTGTCTTGTACTCACCTCACAACATAACACAAAAAACTTCTCCACCATAATCACACCATACTGTTCCTTTCCTGTCTCACAAAACTTGAAAATCCTTGGAATCACCATTGATCGAAATCTCACTCTTGATACTCATGTGAAAAACATGACAAAAAAGATGTTTCACGCCATGTGGAAACTCAAGAGTAAAACATTTCTTCCCGAGACACATCTTCCGTACCCTGGTACAGTCAATGGTAATAAGTCCATGGATTACTGCAATGCACTGTACGCCGGATGCAAAGAACAGACAATCAAAAAAACTCCAAACTGCCCAGAATACAGCCGCTAGACTCATCTTTGGGAAACCTAAATTTGAAAGTGCAAAACCCCTAAGAGAGAAACTTCATTGGCTACCACTTAAGGAACGCATTGCGTTCAAGATATGCACGATTGTTCACAAAATCATTCACGCAGACACCCCAATATACATGTTAAACCTGGTGGACCTACCTCCCAGAAACGCCACAAGATCATCCCGCAAATTTCTCAACCTGCATTATCCCAGCTGCAAAGGACTTAAATACAAGCTGATGCATGCCTCCACCTTCTCTTACATGGGCACGCAGTTATGGAATGCATTGCCCACAGACTTAAAAACAATCAACAAAACAAAAAGCTTTCGAAAATCTTTGAAAACATTTTTCTTCAACAAGGCTTACAATGAGAACCTACAGCCTTACTGAACCACCTCATCAATCCACGCAATTATGAACTCCCACCTTACATAACTATCCTAATCACTCCCTTCTTTCCTTTCTACTCCTTTACTTAATCGCCACACATCACTAACTGTACTCGACAAACTGAAATGACAATGTTATTTAAACTATGTAAGCCACTATGTAATTTAACAAAACTATGTAAGCCACATTGAGCCTGCAAATAGGTGGGAAAATGTGGGATACAAATGCAATAAATAAATAAATAGAAGACCTGAGTGTTTGCTGAGGGTAGGGGCGTAGCCACGGGTGGGGTGGGCCTAGGCCCACCCAGTTTGGGTTCAGGCCCACCCAGCAGTGGAGCACCTTAATCAGAACAGCAGCGGAGGGAGCAGGCTGAGCTCCGATCCTATATCTGCCTCCCTCTCTCTCATGGCAGCGCTTCCCAGACGCTGCCTACCGCCGCCACGATCCTGCATCTACCTCCCTCTGTCTCAGCAGCAGCTGTAGCGATTCATGCTGCCTCCTGCTTCTAACCCGGAAGCATCTCCTCTGCCGCGTCCTGCCCCCATTATTACAACTTCCTGTTTCTGCTGGGGCAGGACACGAGCGCGGCAGAGGAGACGCTTCTGGGTTAGAAGCGGGAGGCAGCATGTGTGAATCATTATCGCTGCTGCTGAGACAGAGGGAGGTAGATGCAGGATCGTGGTGGTGCCTGCGGTAGGCAACATCTGGGAAGCGCTGCCATGAGAGAGAGGGAGGCAGATGCAGGATCGGACCTCAGCCTGCTTCCTCCAATAGCTGGGCTGTTAAGGGTGGTGCCCCATTGAATTGAGAGGGAGAGTTGGGGGGAGGTCTCCTTTCAAAAGATAGATGCTGCATGGGTGGGCATGAGGTGGAGAGGGGCAAGAGAGAGAGAATTGTGGGACATAAGGTAGAGAGGGGTAAGAAAGGAAAAAATCTTTCATGGGGAAGGGAGAGGGCCACGTTGCATAGAGAGGGGAGAGGGACAAGAGAGGGAGAAATGTTGGACATAGGGGTAATGTGGAGGGAGAGATGGTAAATGTTGGACAGGGGGTGGTGAGGAGGGGAAGATAGTGAAAAATTGGACATGATGGTAGAGGGGAGGGAGATGCAGAAATGTTGGACATGGCAGTGAAAGGGAGGAAGAGAGAAAATGCTGCATGGGGGGAGGGGGAAGAGAAGTGTTAGACCCATGGCACAAGAGAGGGAGAAATGGTAGAAAGTGGGAGAGAGGGAGATATATTGGACCTGGGCGTGAATCAGAGGGGGAGAGAAACACAGGAAGTGGAGAGAGGAGAAAGGAGGAGCTGTTGGATTCAGCAGCAGAAGGGTGATGGAGAGATGCCGGACAGTGGGAGTGAGGGAAAAGAGAGGGAGAAATGTTGGAACATGGGGGAGAGGGCAGGAGGGAAGAGAGAAGGGGCAGAGAGATGTAAGGCTACAAGATTGGAGTGGGCAGAAAGAGGGAGCAGATGCTGGGCTAGAAGGGTGGAGGGAAGGAAGATGGTGGAACCATGTGGGAGAGGCCAGGAGGGAGAGGAAGAGGGTGCCAAGGAAATGAATAAATAAATAAAAAGATAGTGATTACAGAGGATAGAAATATGGTAATGAAAGGGAATGGAGGGCTGAGGAAGGAGTGAGATGGGGAAATGGAAAAGCTAGTGGGTGAGAGAAAAAGATGAAAATCTGATAGGTAGCTGTAAACTAAAAAGGAGGAGAACAGTGAGAGGGTGAAATTTAAGTTAACAGCAAGGCAGAAAGAAGAAAAAAGAGAGGAAAGAGCTAAAAATAAGAACAGTCAATATGTCAGAAGCAGGTGTAGCGAAGGTAAAAGAAGACAAATGGACAGCAGCCGCTTGAAAGAGAATTAGAAGACAACAGACAGGAAAGCAGAAAAGAAACTGCAACCAACATGATGGAAAAATGTCCAGACCACAAAGGTAGAAAAAAGCAATGTATTTTGAATGTTTTAAATGGAATATGTTGGCTTTGGGAAATCTACATAGCAAATGTGTTTGTATCGTGTTGAGGAGAAAGGAAATCCATTTCTATTTTTATTTCTCCAGTGTTGCAGTACATACTAAGTTTAACTTTTTGGGGTTCTGAGTTCAATTTTTGTCTAAATATTTTTATTTCTGATATGTGATCCCCTGTTCTGTATTTGGTGAGGGTCTGTTGGTGTGACAGTAATGGTAGGTGGGGAAATGGGGGGAAGGCAGGAAGGAGAGGGGATCAGGGAGGGAGCCCTAGCACGTCTAACACCAGTTCTGACCCTTGCTGTATAGCTGGTAGGGATCCTAAGCCTCCCCAGCTGAGGACTTCCTCCAAAGACGGCCAGAACTACCTTCTACCATAGGCGCCCGGTATAAGAGGCTTGGGGAGGCTAAGCCTCCCCAGTCGCATCTCTCTCTCTCATCCCCCCGGCCCCACGCCCCCGATGCACTGTTTATCGGTCGCAATCTCCCTCCCTGCAGTCCCTATAATTAGCATTGCATCTCTATCCCTCTCACTCCCTCCAATGTGCTTTAAATTGCCCATCGCTGCCGGTAGCAGCAACAACCTTATTACAGCTTGCTTCGGGGCTTCTCAGCTTGACGTCATGACGTGCCCCGCCTCCTCTGACCAGCCTTCCTGATTCCGCGAGGGCTGGACGTATCATAAGGAAGGCTGGTCAGAGGAGGCGGGGGCACGTCATGACGTCAAGCTGAGAAGCCCCGAAGCAAGCTGTAATAAGGTTGGTGCTTCTACCGGCAGCGATGGGCGATTTAAAGCACATTGGAGGGAGTGAGAGGGATAGAGATGCAATGCTAATTATAGGGACTGCAGGGAGGGAGATTGCGACCGTGGAGCGGAGTCGAATGAGGGGCGGAAGTGGCTGCCGGGAGCACATCCGGCTTGCTTGGGCCCGGCTACTCCCTCCGGCTGGGACGGTGGTCTTGCCGTGTTCTCGGGTCTGCTTCATAACTAAATCCCTTCATTATGCTCGGGGAGGGATAACTTGATTGGAGTTCAGCACCCATAATCATTTTTAAAAGTTGCCTCGTATGTTTGCTCCTTCATCTCCCCCCCCCCCCCCCCAATCCCCTACCCAGCCTGATAACAATTTTTCTAGTATTGTTGCATGCTGAGTCTGGCTTCTTGAGGTAACTTTCAGTTTAGTATTTTGCCTTCATATCTGTTGTCATGTGTTTTTCATGTGTGATCAAGATGCAGTACTCTGCTAGTGTGTAGTATTTGCAGCCCTTTTTGCTTTTTTGTTTCACTAGGTTGTGTACTGGTGTTTTAGAGCCCGGTGTAATTATAGTGCTGCCTTTCCACGCATATGGTTGTAGCTCGGCCTGTCCTTGGAATTAGTGCTGTTATGGTTTGGTAAGGTTATGAGCCTTACTGAGGTGGCACCAAAACATCAGAAAGGGTGCCTAAATACCTCTTGAAGAATCTATATATGGTCGTTAATAAAAGAAGCTCATTGTGAACACTATCCACCCTAAGAGGGTGTTTTGTGGCTCTACATGAGAATTGTGGTATTATGATCCCTTGTTTCATATTGTTGACGGTCTGCATTTTCCGTATGGTGGTATATTGGTGTATTAGGTCTGCCCAGTGTAATATTTATGGTACAGTAAGGTTATGAGTGTGTTTTTGCACAAAGTTGTGCATAGTGTTTTGCAGTTGAGCAATTATGGTTAGTATATGCTTTGAGCAACCACTTTATTCTTTGACATATGATACATATCTAATATCTAAATTTAATAAAAGGTATTAATTGTGATTATTTTATTTTTACTTATTTTTTTTTCTGTGTGTTGTCAGACAATTATGGTTGGAAACCCCGCCCCCTTTAGCCTCCCCAAACAGTTGGGCCACCGACCGCCTATGCCTTCTACCAAGCTCTGCAGTTGGTGACAGCATGCTTGAGTCACTGACAGCTAAGCACGCATTGGGTGCTGGCATCAGTGGCTTATGGATGTTGCTGCTGCCTGCCAAGTTTGGTAAAAGGGAGTTCTGGCCACCTTCAGAGAGAGTCTTCAGCGTGCGTTTTTCACTTGGATGTGTTTTTGTCAAAAATGGACCAAAAAGATAAATGCACAGAGCACAAAAACATCTAGCAAATAGACATTTTTGAAAAAAAAGAGACATTTTCTGTTTTGTAAATGACTATATTCCCCACTTGAATTTTGGGCATTTTGAGCAAAACAGCCAAAGCTGGACTTAGGTGTCATATCGAAAATGCCCTTCCACATAACTTTGTAAGTCTAAGTACTTTGAAAGTATGCCTCAAAAGTCTAAGGAACCTTCAACACATACTCTTATGAACAGGTAGTAGAATGCTAATGATGCACACTGACCAATTAAGAAGCAGTTCTGTAAAACAACACTTATTATAGCTGTTATATGTTTTTCTATGTTTTGAGATGATCTCATGTCACATGATCTTTGTAACCTACAGAAAGCAAAGTTCCATGACTTGTAGGATGATGTCAGTGGCTACTGAAAGGGTAGATTTATCACTTGCAAATACACTTAGCAGGTATTGGGCTGTTAGCAAAACTGGTCTGTCTTCTTTTTTTTTTTTTTTTTTTTTTTAATAAATTATCCTAGATCCTACTTAAGGAAGAACAGAATGCAATAGATAGAAAAAAGAAATCTGTCTGAATTCCAGGTGGGACACAAATGGGCAGTTGGATTTTCGGTGAACGCTTATGGTAGGAGGACATGCCTGAAAAAGCTTTGTGGCTCTCATTTCCCCCCTCCCCCCCATTACAAAATCATATCTTCCTGGAGACCAGAACTATTTTAAAAGAAGCATTTCAGTACAAGAGGATTAACGGTGCATGGAGACGCTATGCCAAATTAATTGAAGCCAAGACAAATGGCCTCAGTTAGACATGTAAACAGCAAAGGCCCTGAAGCCTATGGCAGAGGGGCATCCATCCAGGGGGTAAATGCTTGCCTGGCTGCTCCTCTAAATATCTCCAACAGGCCCAAGAAACTCCCAAGGTGTCATGTGGGCTCAAATTCTCCAGGAAATTAAGTCTAAGGCAGAGATCACAGACCTGATGATGGCCAAGCTGGAAGAAAGGTTTGATGCCATTAATGCTCATCTTGATGCAGCAGAAGCCAGATTGGTCAAACTTGAAGAGGATGCTGCAGAGGACCACAAAGAACAAATCTGGCTGAATCAAAGGTTAGAAGCATTGCAAGATAAGATAGAGGACCAAGAGAACAGAAGCCAGTGGTCCAACCTTCGCATAGTGGGTCCAGAAGACATAGAAATGTCTAACCACCTGCTTCCCTGGTTCTGGGTCTACACAGCCTTTCAAAATTGAGCGGGCACATCGGGAGCTCAGGCCCAAACCAGACCCCATGCTCCCACCATATACATTTTTAGTGAAAGCATTGTGCTACCAAGAAACAGAGTTAGTGCTCAGACAGGCCTGATGGAAGAAGGTCTGTAAATATGAAAACATGGAAGTAAAGGTTTTTCCTGATTTGTTTGGAAACGATGCGCAAAAGAAAGGAACTTTGGACATACAAGTTACAACTTCAAGAGAAAGGCCTCCAAGTTGGACTCTGGTATCCAGCTAGACTTGTGCTCACCACTAATGGAAAGCAACGCCTCCTTTCATCACCTAAAGAAGCAAAAAACCTTTTGGCCTCTCTTGTTAAAACTACTACTACTTATCATTTCTATAGTGCTACTAGATGTACACAGCGCTGTACACTAGACATGAAGAGAGATTCCCTGCTCGACAGTCTATTCCAGGCATATGGTGCAGCAAGATAAAAGAAACTGAGTCTGGAGTTAGCGGTGGTTGAGAAGGTTGCAGATAAGAGAGATTTACCCAGTGAACGGAGTTCCTGGGGAGGAGTGTAGGGAGAGATGAGATTGGAGAGGTAGGAGCTGCAGAGTGAATGCACTTATCTACTATAATAAAAAGCACCTCCAACGTTCTGAAGCTGACTTCGTGGCACTGTGGCAGTGTAGGGTTCGTAAGTCTGTCATTCAGTGTTTCCTTGGCTCTCACTGTCACACCCTCATGTCGTCACAAGAACGAGGAACCAATCAACGGTGTGAAAAAATCACCCAACACGCCTGCCCGGTCTGTCATTGCAACACGCATGAGGGTGTTGTCGTCCCTCCCTTCCTCCCTCCCTCCCAGTTCCAGGGTCGTCGTCCCTCCCTCCCTCCCTTCCAGTTCCAGGCCCTCTCCCTCCGATTTTTAAAAGTCATCTTCACTTACCAGGTCAGGGTTATGGCTGCCGGCAGCAGTGGTAAAACGCATGCAGGCTCGGCCCTTCTCTCTTTCTCAGCTGTGGTCCCGCCCTTGCAGAAACAGGAAATGAGGACGGGACCACAACTGAGAAAAAGAGTGAAGGGTCGAGCCTGCATGTGTTTTACCGCTGCTGGCCGCCGCCGTAACCGTGACTTGGTAAGTGAAGATGACTTTTAAAAATCAGAGGGAGGGGGCCTGGAACTGGAAGGGAGGGACAACGACCCTGGAACTGGGATGGAGGAGGGGGGGACCCTGAAACTTGGAGGGGGGGACCCTGAAACTCGGAGGGAGGGATGGGGGACAACGACCCTGGAACACGGAGGGAGGGAGGGGGGCCCCTGGGACACACTCTCAATCTCACAGACACACTCGCACCCAGTCTCACTCTCTCTCTGTCACACACACTCGCACATTCACTCTCTCTCTCTCACACAGTCACTCTCTCACACACTCTCTCAAACATACACACTTCGAGGAAAACCTTGCTAGCGCCCATTTCATTTGTGTCAAACGGGACTTTTTTACTAGTAAGTCAATAAGAGGAGTTTGAACTGTATGTGGAAACGGATAGGGAGCCAGTGAAGTGACTTGAGGAGAGGGTTAATATGAGCATAGCAACATTGGCAGAACATAAGTCGTGCAGCAGAATTTTGAACAGATTGAAGAGGAGCGAGATGGTTAAGTGGGAGACCTGTGAGAGGCAAGTTGCAATAGTCTAAGCGAGAGGTGATAAGAGAGTGGATAAGGGTTCTGGTAGTGTGCTCAGAAAGGAAAGGGCAAATTTTGGTGGCATTATAGAGAAAGAAACAGATTTTAGCAGTCTGCTGAATATGTGCAGAGAAGAAGAGAGAGGAGTCGAAGATGACCCCAAGGTTACGAGCTGATGAGACAGGAAGGATGAGTGTTATCCACATAAATAGAGAATGGGGGAAGAGGTTGGTTAAGGGGGAAAGATAAAAAGCTCAGTTTTTGGTCATGTTTAGTTTCAGATGGCGGTGAGACATCCAGGCAGCAATGTCAGACAGGCAGGCTGATACTTTGGCCTGGATTCCTGCTGAGATTTCTGGTGTGAAGAGGTAGATCTGGGAGTCATCAGCATAAAGATGATACTGAAAACCATAGGAAGAGATCAGAGTACCAAGGGAAGAAGTATAGATGGAGAAGAGGTCCCAGGACAGATTTCTGAGGCACACCAACTGACAGTGGGATAGAAGTGGAGGAGGATCCACCAGAGTATATACTAAAAGTGCAATGGGAGAGCTAAGAAGAAAACCAGGAAAGAACAGAGTCCTGAAATCCAAGAGAAAACAGTGTATCAAGGAGTAGGCTGTGATCAACAGTGTCAAAAGCAGCAGATAGATCGAGAAGGATGAGGATAGAATAGAGACCTTTGGATCTGGCCAGGAACAGGTCATTGGAGACTTTAGCAAGTGCTGTTTCAGTTGAATGAAGAAGGTGAAAGCCAGATTGAAGTGTATCAAGAATAGCTTGAGATGAAAAAGTCAAGACAATGGCGAACAGCAAGTTCAAGTATCTTGATAGGAAAGGAAGGACAGGTAGGGTCCAATGAAGGTTTTTTGAGAAGTGGTGTGACTACAGGATGCTTGAAGGCATCAGGAATAGTTGCAGTGGAAAGTGAGAGATAGAGGTTATGATAGATAAAAGGGATGACAGTAGAAGAGAGAGTGCTAAGTAGATGGGTGGGAATAGGATCAAAGGCACAGGTAGTTAGTTTCGAGGAGGAAAGAAAATGTACAGTTTCCTCTTCAGTGAGTTCAGAAAAGGAGGCAGGGGTTGAAGGAGGGTTGAGAGAATAGACTAAGGGAAGGAGAGGTTGAGAATTCAAGTTAATCTTGTGAACCTTATGAAAGTATTCAGCCAGAGTCTGTGGAGGACTTGGAGGTGAAGGCAATTTGAGGAGAGAGCTTAGTGTGGCAAAGAGACATTGAAGGTTTGATCCAAAAGAATTTGTCAACTGGATGTAGTAGTCCTGTTTGGCAAATGAAAGAGCAGACTGGAAGGCGATCAGCAAAAATTTGAAATATATGAAGTCAGCATGGGCAGGGGATTTCAGCAAAAGGTGTTCAGCAGAGCAGGCACAAGAATGAAGGTAGCAGATTTTAGAGGTCAGCCAAGGCATGGGTTTGGTACGCCTTACAGAGATGAGGTGGTATCTTGACATCTCAGAGGCAGAGAAGCCAGCAGAAGAACCACCTCTTTCTTACAATGCTGATGTTTAAAGTTTTAGTACAAACTCACAAGTAAGTTAATTGGACTGGTAACTACTGTTGTAAGAATTACCCATAGAAGGCACCCCCTATATACTGCAGCTGCAGTATATAGGGGGTGCCTGCTATGTTGGTGCTCTTTGAGTAAACAAAGTTAATATTTTGCTGACCTTAGAAGCATCATTTGGCCACATGTACATAAAACGACCTGTCAGAGGTCTTGGTTAGTGAGCTCTTGAACTATCACTACAGAACTCAGGGGCTCTGGTAGGGCCAGACTGGCCAGTAGTCCAAGAGATGGTAGGCAAGACAGGTCCAGGGAAGACCAAGGCTGGCTGAGAAGTCAGTGGTCAACCCAGAAAGGCAGATGCGGTGGAGACTGGGCCCAAGGGTAGCTCTGAAAAGAGCCCTTGGGGCAGGCCTGGTGAACAAGGGCCTGGAGAGGCTCTGAAAAGAGCCCTTGGGGGCAGGCCTAGTGAACCTGGACCTGGGATAGGAATACTGAGACAAGGCAGAAGCAGGAACACTGGGGCAAGAATGCTGAGACAAGACTGAGGAAGGAATGCTGGTGCCAACAGAGGCAACGCAAAGGCAATGTGGGTAGGACCCAAGGCTCCAGAAGTAGGCCTGCGGGGTGACTGTAAGAAGCAGTGCCTTGAATTCTTCCCTCCACAGACCCTTTAAAAATTTTGCCCACGGGCAAGCATGCCTAAGGACTGGCATTGCCAGCAGGGACACCATCAGACCGGCACCCTGGAGCAGGAGCAATCACACCGGTGGCCTACCACAACACAGAGGCAAACTATGGATGCTCCGGAGAGAACATCGACCCCCCCCCCCCCCCGAACCCTGCTAAAGACTGCCAGTAAGTCAGGGTACAGGACATGGTTCAAACCGTGACATGACCTATTTGCTCCGGATGAATGATGACTGTTAACTTTGTGACTTTAGGTGCAACCATGTTTGAACTATGGTAACATGTTTCTGAAACAATTTGGTATGATTTCAAATGTTAAATATTAATGTGGGGGGTTTTATATGATTTTCAACTGAATAGGTAAAGAACTATTGGGGGAGGGGTGAAATCGGGCCTGAAGAGGGAATCTCAATAGGTTGTGTATGAGTGGAGAGAAAGCACATGGGAGGGAAGGGGGGGGAATAGAATGTGGGTACTAGGCAAAGGGCTTAGAAAGGGTGGCAGGTATAAGGGGCAGGTAGAAAGGAAAGAGGGGAGGGTCAGGATCAGGAATCATGGAGGATTGGATGCAAGCAGTTTGTATTTGGGATAACTGGTTAACTGGGCAGAATGCTGTTGATCGCATGATGGCATGGGTACTAGGAGTTTCGTGCCCTTTTTTTATAACAGAATTTTGAATACTGTTATAGTAACATAGTAGATGATGGCAGAGAAAGGCCTGTACGGTCCATCCAGTCTGCCCAACAAGATAAACTCATATGTGCTACTTTGTGTATACTTGACCTTGATTTGTATCTGCCATTTTCAGGGCACAGACCGTAGAAGTCTGCCCCGCCTCCCACCACGGGCTCTGCCACCAAATCTCTGCTAAGCTTCTGAGGATCCATTCCTTCTGAACAGGATTCCTTTGTTTATCCCAC
The DNA here is from genome assembly GCF_901765095.1 of Microcaecilia unicolor. NCBI lineage: Eukaryota > Metazoa > Chordata > Amphibia > Gymnophiona > Siphonopidae > Microcaecilia > Microcaecilia unicolor. Next base: position 235,973,473 of record NC_044036.1, read on the forward strand.
GCATTTCTGAATTCTGTTACTGTTTTCATCTCCACCACCTCCCGCGGGAGGGCATTCCAAGTATCCACCACTCTCTCTGTGAAAAAATACTTCCTGACATTTTTCTTGAGTCTGCCCCCCCTTCAATCTCATTTCATGTCCTGTAGTTCTACCGCCTTCCCATCTACGGAAAAGGTTCATTTGCGGATTAATACTTTTCAAATATTTGAACGTCTGTATCATATCACCACTGTTTCTCCTTTCCTCCAGGGTATACATGTTCAGGTCAGCAAGTCTCTCCTCATACATCTTGTAACACAAATCCCATACCTTTTTTGTAGCTTTTCTTTGCACCACTTCAATTCTTTTTACATCCTTAGCAAGATACGGCCTCCAAAACTGAACACAATACTCCAGTAGGGGTCTCACCAATGACTTATACAGGGGCATCAACACCTCCTTTCTTCTGCTGGTCACACCTTTCTAGCAACCTTCTAGCTATGGCCACCGCCTTGTCACACTGTTTCGTCGCCTTCAGATCCTCAAATACTATCACCCCAAGATCCCTCTCCCCGTCTGTACATATCAGACTCTCACCACCTAACACATACGTCTCCCGTGGATTTCTACTCCCTATGTGCATCACTTTGCATTGAATTTTAATTGCCAAACCTTAGACCATTCTTCTAGCTTCTACAGATCCTTTTTCATGTTTTCCACTCCCTCCTGGGTGTCCACTCTGTTACAAATCTTAGTATCATCTGCAAAAAGGCAAACTTTACCTTCTACCCCTTCAGCAATGTCACTCACAAGTATATTGAACAGAATCGGCATCAGCACTGATCCCTGAGGCACTCCACTACTCACCTTTCCCTCATCCAATCGAATTCCATTAACCACCACCCTCTGGTGTCTGTCCGTCAACCAGTTCCTAATCCATTTCACCACGTCTGGTCCTATCTTCAGCTTGTCAAGTTTATTCAAGAGCCTCCTGTGGGGAACCGTGTCAAAAGCTTTGCTGAAATCTAAGTAGATTACGTCTATAGCACGTCCATGATTCAATTCTCTGGTCACCCAGTCAAAGAATTCAATGAGATTCGTTTCGCACGATTTACCTTTGGTAAAACCATGTTGTCTCGGATCTTGCAACTTATTGGTTTCCAGGAAATTCACTATCCTTTCCTTCAGCATCGCTTCCATTACCTTTCCAATAACCGAAGTGAGGCTCACCGGCCTGTAGTTTTCAGCTTCTTCCCTATCACCACTTTTGTGAAGAGGGACCACATCCGCTGTTCTCCAATCCCACGGAACCTCTCCTGTCTCCAAGGATTTATTAAACAAATCTTTAAGAGAACCTGCCAGAACCTTTCTAAGCTCCCTCAATATCCTGGGGTGGATCCTGTCCGATCCTATGGCTTTGTCCACCTTTAGATTTTCATACACATTCTCTCTCTTTTGTGAACGGTGCCATATCCACTCCATTCTCATATGTACTTTTGCCAGTCAATTGTGGTCCTTCTCCAGGATTTTCTTCTGTGAAAACAGAACAAAGTATCTATTTAGCAAATTTGCTTTTTCTTCATCATTATGTACATAGTGGTTCGCAGCATCTTTCAGTCTCACAATTCCCACAAATCACTAATTTAAGGTAGCCACATGGAATGTACATAGCCTCAATAGCCTCAGAAAAAGAAAAAATCTTAAAAGGAGGAAAAAATAGAGATTGCCATGTTTCAGGAAACTAAACTCACCTCTGTTGATGTGGAAAAGGTATAAAGAGGGGGGCAGGGAAAGTTTTACTTTTGGGGGTTCCAAATGTAGAGGGGTGGCTATCTTAATTAAAAATGCACTGCCTTTTGTGCTATACAATAAGAAATAGCATGAAGGTCATATAATTTGTGTTAAGGGTAAGAACATAAGAACAGCCATATGTAGTAGCACCATTCCATGCTACCAATCCCAGGGCAAGGAGTGGCTTCCCCCATGTCCATTTCAATAACAGACTAAGGACTTTTCCTCCAGGAACATGTCCAAACCTTTTTTAAACCCAGATACTCTAACCACCGTTACCACATCCTCCAGCAACGAATTCCAGAGCTTAACTATTCTTTGAGCGAAAAAATATTTCCTTCTATTTGTTTTAAGTATTTCCATGCAATTTCATTGTGTCCCCTGGTCTTTGTACTTTTTGAATGAGTGAAAAATTGATTCGCCTCCACCTGCTCCAAACCACTCAAGATTTTGTAGACCTCAATCATATCCCTCCTCGTCCGTCTCTTTTCCAAGCTGAACAGCCCTAACTTCTTTAGCCTTTCCTCATTTGGGAGCAATTCCATCCCCTCTATCATTTAGGTCACTCACGTACCCTTTGTGGTCTTTGCTGATCACAAAAACCTGACATATCTTCAAGAAGCCAGACATCTCAACCCCCGTCAGGCCCGCTGGTCTTTATTACTACTACTACTACTATTTAACATTTCTAAAGCCAGGGGCGTAGCCAGAAAACAGATTTTGGGTGGGCCTAGGCAAGAACTAGGTGGGCACCAAGTGTTCTCCCCCACCCCCACCACCAAAAAAAATATCTCAGCTGGTGGGAAAATGCTTCTTTCCACCATGTGCAGGTACCGGTATCGTGGAGAGTAGCGTTTTTGTTACCATCAGGGGGAAGCCTTCAGCTGGTGGAGCTTGGGATCCCCACCAGCTACCACTAAATATGTGCTACTCTTGGGTGGGCCTGAGCCTTAAGTGGGTGGGCCCTGGCCCACCCAGGCCCACCTGTGGCTATGCCACTGTCTAAAGCGCTACCAGGGTTACGCAGCACTGTACAATTTAACAAAGAAGGACAGTCCCTGCTCAAAGGAGCTTACAATCTAAAGGACAAAAAAGTGCAGTCAATCAAATTGGGGGCAGTCTAGATTTCCTGGATAGAGGTACAATGGTTAGGTGCCGAAAGCGACATTGAAGAGGTGGGCTTTGAGCAAGGATTTGAAGATGGACAGGGAGGGGGGCTTGACGTATGGGCTCTGGGAGTTTATTCCAAGCATAGGGTGAGGCGAGGCAGAAAGGGCGGAGCCTGGAGTTGGCGGTGGTGGAGAAGGGTACTGAGAGGAGGGATTTGTCCTGTGAGCGGAGGTTACGGGTAGGAACGTAAGGGGAGATGAGGGTAGAGAGGTAATGAGGGGCTGCAGATTGAGTGCATTTGTAGGTTAGTAGGAGAAGCTTGAACTGTATGCGGTACCTGATCGGAAGCCAGTGAAGTGACTTGAGGAGAGGGGTGATATGAGCATATCGGTCTAGGCAGAAGATAAGACGAGCAGCAGAGTTCTGAATGGATTGAAGGGGGGATAGATTAAGTGGGAAGCCAGTGAGGAGTAGGTTGCAGTAGTCAAGGCGAGAGGTGATGAGAGAGTGGATGAGAGTTCGGGTGGCGTGCTCGGAGAGGAAGGGGCGAATTTTGCTGATGTTATAGAGAGAGAAGTGACAGGTCTTGGCTGTCTGCTGGATATGGGCAGAGAAGGAGAGGGAGGAGTCGAAGATGACTCCAAGGTTGCGGGCAGATGAGACGGGGAGGATGAGGGTGTTGTCGACTGAGATAGAGAGTGGAGGGAGAGGAGAAGTGGGTTTGGGTGGAAAGACGAGCTATCCGCCGCTTTTGACACTGTCCATCATAATTTACTTCTTGCTGCACTATCCTCATTTGGGTTCCAGGGCTCTGTCCTCTCCTGGTTCTCCTCTTATCTCTCCCACCATACCTTCAGAGTAGATTCTCATGGATCTTCCTCCACCCCCATCCTGCTCTCTGTTGGAGTTCCTCAGGGATCTGTCCTTGTACCCTTTCTTTTTTCAATCTACACCTCTTCCCTGGGCTCGCTGATCTCATCTCATGATTTCCAATACCATCTTTATGCTGACGACACCCAGCTTTACCTCTCCACACCAGAAATCACTGCGGAAACCCAGGCCAAAGTATCAGCCTGCTTATCCGACATTGCTGCCTGGATGTCCAACCGCCACCTTTAAAAATTAACCCTCCATTGCCCCATGTAAGCCGCATTGAGTCTGCCATGAGTGGGAAAGCGCGGGGTACAAATGTAACAAAACAAAAAAAAATATTCTCCTGGTTTAAGTTTATCTTGACCTATCGCCCTGCTGAAAAAAATGTTAAGGCAGATGCATTGTCCAGGTGAAGCTGGATGAGGAGAATACTCATCTACTATAATAAAACTCACCCTCAACGTTCTGAAGACAACGTTCTGAAGTCACTCAGTCACTCACTGAAGGGTTCATGGATTCATGGTGGTGAAGCCACAACACTGACCATGTCTCTCTGCCCCGCCCTTGCATGACGGACCAATCAGAAAAAACACCCTCAACATTCTGAAACACAAAGGACCATCACAACACCGTTCCCAGGCAACACTAGGCAACGTAAGACGGACCAATCAGAGGAAACTACGTGACAATAAGGGAGGAGCATTCCCCAGCAGAATGGCTCATTATCTGTGCAGCACGGAGAGCACAGAACCACCGCTGGAACGAGAGAAGAATATTCCTGCTGTCGGTATGTGCAAAAATAGACCGGGGGAGGGGGGGAGAAATTTTTAAATGCCTAATGCCAGTACTGAAGAGTGCCAGAGGGCCTATAGCACAGACTATATTTGGGATCGCTTGACATGGAGTCAGAGGAGCTGGAAAACAACGTGCCCAACAGGACAAGCTGTGGCCCCAGCTGGAAGGATTACCCGTGACCCAGCCAGCAGCAAACAGCGACCAAGGAAGGGGGAGGAGTACTCCTTCCCTGCCTAGGAATCGCTGGAGACTGGCTGCCAAACTAACGAAACAACCGCACACCGACGCACCACCTCCATCATTCGAAAGGCATCCACTCTTTCTTCAACAGAAATGCAAACTAATAATACAAAACAAACAAAGAATACATGGTTTCTCAGGTGGCTGCAGGTCACTCCCCACCCTCTTCCTCTTCCCCTTTTGCCGAAGAGGCCAAGGACGTGCCCAACCATCCCCAGCCTCAGGCAAGTAGTCTCCCACCTCAGGGATTCCCCAAGCACCCGGAAAAAGACGGCGCTGATTCCTGCAGCGCATAAATGTTCCAGCATTCCCCTGCAGCCAGCCTGAAATGGACCAAACATACCGGATCACCCCCCGACGGCCCGAGACCGTGCTCTTCTCCCTTCCACCAACTTAAAACAACCATCCCCGTCCTCAGGCAAGCCGTCACCCACCTCCAGGATGCCCAGAACCCCAGCCCAATGGAAAAAGATGGCGCTGCTTCCAACAGCACATTTCTCTTCCAGCATTCCCCTACAGCAGCCCTGAAACGGCCAAAAAATACCGACAGACAAAGAACGTGCTCCTCTACCTTCCGCCCATCTAAAACAACACTGCTGCCTCAGCACAACACAAAAAAAAAACATGGAAAAAAAAAACACTTAAAGGCTGACCCCCCTACAACCACATTTACATTTCAACAACAGAAAGACCCCCCCCCTCCACAAACCTCCTTGACAGACAAAACCAAACACACCCTCAAAGCCACACACCAATCCAACCCACTTTGCCAGCACAGCACAGCACATCCCCCAACCCCCAAGCAAAAAACAAAACAAAAAAAGACACACATCAACAACCTGCACACACACCGCACCCTCACACACTCACACACACACACACACACAAAATAACTCTGTGATACATACACACACACACAAAAAAACCACATGCTAGCGCCCGTTTCATTGGTTTCGGAAACGGGCCTTTTTTACTAGTCTACAACATATCATCGATCCAGTGGTCATACTTCTTGCACCTGTGGCAGTAATTCCTCCCAGTATGACTTTCATACCTCCCCATCTTTAGGAGAGTGTGTTCCAGTAAGGTCATATATCCATGCTCACAGGACATCCAGGTATCCTGGGTATGAAGTGATTTATATCCCATATCTGGGAAAGCGCGGGGTATACATGCAATAAATAAATATCTACTGGTGGCCATGTCTTGAGAAGGATGTTCAAGATTTTGTGTCAGCCTATCCGGATTGTGCTCAACACAACTCAGACCACAGAAGATCACAAGGGCTGCTCCAACCACTCCCCACAACCAAGAAACCTTGGACCCATGTATCCATGGATTTTATTACTGACCGTCCTTCTTCTGATGGACATATCATTATCATGGGTAGATCAGATTTCTATTTATGGCTCACTTCACCGCTCTTACAGGTTCTCCCTCTGCAGTGGAACTTTCACAACATTTCATCTCAAACATATTCCACCTCCCTAGATTACCCAAGACCATTACATCAGACCAAGAGGTACAGTTTGTCTCCAAGTTAAGGCGCGCTTTTCATCGGGCCTTAGGAGTAAAGCTGAATTTCTCTTTGGGCTATCACCCACAAACAAATGGGCAGACTGAACGAACTAATCAATGCCTGAAACAATTCCTAAAAATGTATGTATCTGTGCATCAAGATAATTGGGGGTAATTGTTTCCTTGGGCTGAATTCGCCTACAACAACAGAGTGAGTTCAGCTAAGGGAACCACCGTTTTGGATTGTCTATGGACAACATCCATGCATTCCTCTTCCAGTAACAACTAATTCTGATGTTCCAGCCGCCTCCAGAGCCTTCACTACTTTCAAACAGATCTGGCAGTTGGTCCAGAAGACTCTCCAACAGGTCTCTGATCGAATGAGATGTCAAGCGGACATGAAGAGACATCTGGGTCCACGATGCCAACCCAGAGACTTGGTGTGGTTGTCCACCCGACACCTTCAATTAAAGGTTCCTTCTGCTCCTCGATTTGTGGGTCCTTATCCTATACTCTGGCAGATAAATCCTGTCACTTATCAGCTCAAGCTACCTGACAGTTTACGGATAAATAACACATTTCATGTGTCCCTCTTGAAGCCAATGATCCTAAGGAAAAATGATTTATCTCCTCCTTCACCACAACCAATGAAGAGCATGAGGTACAGAACATATTGGACACCCGGAGATTGCAGATATGGTCCTGTGGACAACATTTGGGAACCTGCCACCCAAGTCCATGCTCCAGTACTGATAAGGCGCTTTCATCGCCTCTTTCCTCACAAACCTAAACCTCACACTCGAGGAAGGAGGGGCCCTAGAGGAGAGGGTGCTGTCACGGCCTTACCATGACTCTGGGTCCGGATCGCTCTACCAACACGCAGCAGGAGATGCTGCCCATCACGGGACCTGCAGCGTTCAGTGCCCGTACATCCCTGCGCAGCTTGCCGCTGCTTATGTTAGTGATTTCCAGCTTTGTTTTACGTTGTTTGTGTGCTTGGGTTCCTGCGCAGCTTGCCGCTGCTTGTGTGAGTGGTTTCCAGCTTTGCTTTGCATTTGCACTTGGGTTCCTGCACAGCAGTCTGCTGCTTGGCTGTTTTGGTTCCAGCTTTGTCTTGTTTTGTTCCCTTTCCTTGTATGTATAACTGTTCTACTGTTTAAGTGTATCTCTTCCTGCCTTATTTTTCCTACTTTTGGTCTGTGTAGGTTCTCAAGTGTACGGTTCCAGTTCAGTCTTGCGGCCCAAATGCATACCGTCTTTCCTGATTTCTCTCCTGGGTTTCCATTCAGCCTTGTAATCGATGTTTGGGCCACCTTGTTTTACCCCACTCAGTTGCCTGCAACCGGCTGGGATTCTTGCCTGTGAGGACTTGTCTTTCATAGGTCCCGCCTATGAAACAAGGGCTCACTGCCCTGAGTCATAACAGAGTGTCTCCTTAATTTTCTCAGGAGTCTCTCATGAGGTACTTTGTCAAATGCTTTCTGAAAATCTAGATATACTACACCTAGAGCTCATGCTCCTTTATCTTTATGCCCTTACAGGAGCCAAAGGTACATTTTTGAATTTGCAGAACTGGTACCTCCGAGTTCAGGGGTGCTCATAATGATTGTAAGTGCACACTTGGCCAATTGGACTCCTCTACACTCAACAAGAGGGAGGAAATGCTAGATATTAAGAATCTGAGGGGGTTATTAAAAGATTAGGATCTTGCTGATATATGGAGGGAACACAGTGGATAATGCAGGGATTATACGTTTTACTCTGGGCCTAATAATTATTTCTCTAGGATAGATTTCCTCTTCAGAAAAGTCTCTCAAATGGGTGCTTGGCAAAAAGTGACAGTACACCCCATAGTCATATCAGATCATACAATGGTATCAGGTTCAGATTTCTTGTATTTGATATACCGTTAGTGGTATATACCATCATAGCAGTTTATAGCATCAATAGGAAAGCCATAGTAGAAAGTGAACTACAATATACTTATAGGACAAAGAAAGAAATAGAGAAAGGGTCTAAACTGGGAAGAAAGAATATAGATGGATTATTTCAGCAACAGGAATAGGGAGACAGAGAATCCAACAGGCAATGTGTCTGGAATATACCTGTCCAGAAATAGGGCTACAAGAAGAAACTAGAATATAAGATAATAAGGGTGTGATACCCTGGGCTAGGGTTACCATATGGCTCCAGAAAAAGGAGGACACATTGATCCAGTCCGGGTTTTGCTTCCATTGAAAGCTATGGCAGTAAAACCCAGACTGGCTCAATCTGTCCTCCTTTTTCTGGAGGGAACAAAGAAAGAATGGGGAAGATAGGCTCTATCAAAACAATGATATTTATTGCAAATGGTAGACTCAACACAGCTGTGTTTTGGCGCCATAGTGCCGCCTTCAGGAGTCTATAAAAGCAAATATAATAACAGATATAAAACATAAATATTGCAAACAAAAGAAATATATGTATGTGTACGCATACACAGATATAAAACATAAATATTGCGAACCAAAGAAATATATCTATGTGTATATATATTAAATCTCAAATACACATCTCAAAAGCATATATGAATAAAAACAGGTAAACACAAGCTAGAGAAACACCACACAAAGTGTGGAGGTGCACTTAATCCCCATGAGACAAATAGGAGGGAACAAAGAAAGGGTGGGGAAGATAGGCTCTATCAAAACAATGGGGGAGACGTATAATTTAATTAAACAATGATATTTATTGCAAATGGTTGACTCAACACAGCCATGTTTCGGCGCTGTAGCGCCTTCTTCAAGAGTCTATAATAACAGATATAAAACATAAATATTGCGAACCAAAGAAATATATCTATTCATATATGCTTTTGAGATGTGTATTTGAGATTTAATATATGTGCACATAGATATATTTCTTTGGTTCGCAATATTTATGTTCAAGAAAATCTGTTTAAATAAGTGGGTTTTAAGAGCTACTCTGAACTCCAAATGAGAATGCAATAGTCACAAACCAATGGGAAGCAAATTCCAAAGAACGGGTCCAGAAACTGACAACATAGTTTTCCAGAGAGTAGCTAGAGTCACCTTTGTACAGCAGGAACAATAAGGAGGTGGGTTTTTTTTATTATTTTATTGGGAATTATACATTTACATTAAAGAAAATGTTCTGAGAGGAATACAACTGGCAATATAAAATGGAAAAGAAGAAAATTTTGATATTTAACATTATTCTAATCAGAAAAATAAGGAAAAATGGAAGGAGAGAGACCTAAAACTTAATCCTGTCAAAAGATAGGACAAAAACAATTAATAAAAACAGAAATCTATGTACCCTAACTGAATCTAAACCCAATCTTCCACCCAATAAACAAATACATTACAAATTCTAAACAGATCTTGCATTAACTCTCTCAGCTTCTTGAGTCTGCAAAAGATTCCCTAGCTGCAGGGGATCTAAGAACATATATTCCTTCCCTTGAAATTTCACTTGGCAATGCTTAGGAAACTTCAAGAAAGTCATTCCAAGAGCCAAAGCTCTTGATCTCTATTTAAGAAGTTCCCCCTGACCAACTGAGTCATTCCAGAAACATCAGGATGAACATATATCTGTGAACCATGAAAATGAGCTAATCTTTTTCTAAAGAAATGTATCAATACCTTATTTCTATGATCACTATTTCCAAAGGTAACCATGAAGGTTGCTCTTAGTGTAGTTTCCTGAATTGAAGTTTCCAGCATTGTGTTCAGATCTACTTCCAATACCTCCTCAATCCGTCCCCCAGAAGTATTCTTAATAGAAGCAGGAATATAATAACTTTTTGAAACAATTGGGAGGGATGAGAGATCAAAGGACAAGACCTCTACCATATACTGTTTCAACATCTCATGGCAATCATGTTGTTATATGGAAAATTTAAAAATCGTAAATTATTAGTGCTCATCTGGTTCTCCATTTCCCCCAGTCTAATTAATTTCTAATAAGTTATTTCCTTTCACCAAAGAAGCATTCATCACCTCCAGTGATTTCATTTTCCCGGAATGTTGATATCAGATTTCAACGTAGTAGCTTTGGATGGTGCTTCACCGAAAAGGTACAGAGCTGAGACAAACAAGTAGTCAGAGTTCCTTCCATCTTGGAAACTAGCTACCAAATTTCAACATTAGAAACATCTTAATATATAACTTAATATATAACTGAAACCCCCACAGACCCCATACTTCTTCTGAATGAAACAGGTTTCAAGGAGGTTCTGGGAACTGCTGCAATAACTTCAACAGGAGACACATTTAAAGAAGCTCCTCCCAAAAGAGGACCATCAGACTTGGATTAGCTGACTTAGCTCCCCTCTCGTCACACCCACACCTGACAAGGGACTGGATGTAGCAAGAGGCAAGTCTGATGGAATATTGGGTATCCGGGCTCAAGGAGGGGGGCTTGGGCTCACTGCTGCTTCAACAGATAAGTCCAAATCTTTAACAGTCATCTGTACTCTTGGTGGTAGCAAATTTATCCATTGGACCTTCTTGTCCCTCGCTTGAGCCACACTCTTAGTTATTCCTATCCTCTTGCCCATGTTAAAATAAATACAAGAATACACAATACCTAGAGACAGTATCTTCCAAAGGTCCTTCAACACAAAGAGTCCTCAACTGGTTCCTCAATAGCTCCAAAGGAGCTCCTTAGGCCATGCCCATTTGAACATGCACCCATGGGCACACGTCCGCAGGCCACATTCCGTGGAAACGCTCAGATTTAATGAAGACAGGGGCACCAATGATTGACATCAGATGCCCTTAGATGGAACGCCTCCGGAAACCACCTCTTCTCCTGGTCCCCAGCTCGCTATAGGGCAATTCACAGCTCTCCTCCAAAGGAGGTGCTGATCCAAAGAGTGTAGAGTTACCATATGGCTCCAGAAAAAGGAGGACAGATTGAGCCAGTCTGGGTTTTACTTCCATTGCTTTCAATGGAAGCAAAACCCGGACTGGATCAATGTATCCTCCTTTTTCTGGAGCCATATGGTAACCCTAAAAGAGTGGAGTGTCTGGGTTGTAGATCAGTAAGTACTGTGAAAAACTAGAGGGTTGGCTAGAGTGAAGAGTTTTATTAATTAAAATTAATACCTTGTATTGGATACACATGCTCACAGGGAGCCAATGCTCCTGTCTAAGGAGAGGAGTAGCATAGTCATATTTCTGCACACCAGTGACCAACTTGATTGCCACACTTTGCATTACTTAAAGGCACAATATTTCTTGCTAGCGCAAACCATTAAATAATGCATTGCAGTAATCAATGTTGGTGAGAACTAAGATATATGTAGGGCATCAGGTTCCAGAAAAGAACAAAGAGAACGGGTCCGATGGAGTCTGTACAAACATTTAGAAATAACAGCAGAAATATGAGCAGAGAAAGTGAGATTAACATCAAAAGAAACTCCTAAATTTTTAAAGGAGTTGGAAATAGGGATGAGTATCAAGTAGGTGTATCTGATTTAGGGCAGTAGGAGCAGAAACACGAGAGAATATCATAGCTTTCATCTTTGCCAGATTTAGTTTCATTCTATTAAGATGAATCCAATTTAGGATCATTTCCAGTTTAAGCATCAGAGTGGATTGTGTTAATGTATCAAAAGGATCAAAGAGTATCAAGATTTCATTGATGTAAATAAAAGGTGTGAAGCCAGAATCCGTAATAAGGGTCACCAAAAGTGCCATAAAAAAAGCTAATAGGGATCCTGGATATTGGAGTAGAGATGGGGGAAAAAACAGGGAGAGAGGAGTCAATAATGGGGAGACCCTACTGAACACAATATGGGATGCTGGGAAGGCATTTCTGCAAGGGTTGTTAATACAGAGAGGGGCAAGGGATAAGAAAGATGGATAAGTCAATGGCACCTCAGCTAGTCAGGTTTTCAGGATATCCACAATGAATATTCATGAGAACGATTTGAAGTAGTGAAGGCAGTGCAAGCAAATCTCTGTCATGATTATTCTTTGTGGATATCCTGAAAACTTGGAGTTCCTCCAAGTTTGGGAACCACTGAGATAAGCAAAGAGCCCTATTGTTCAGCAAGCTCACATAGCTGCAATCCTGGCACAAGGCATATTGTGACCTCCCTCCCCCCCCCACCAAAAAAAAAAATATATAGGCTTATACAGAAAAAAAAAACAAGCTCTTGATTTGCTAGACACTCAAACATATGGAATTTCTCTTGTCCTGCATCAAGCAAAGGTTTATGGAACAAGGTAACAGGCAAACTTCTGGCATGGCAGATGCAGAAACAGAGAACTTCTAAGTGGGTTTGTCAACTTAAAACTGCTCAAGGGCACTTAGCAGTAACTAATATGGAAATTGCAACTGGGTTTAGACAGTTTTATGAAACCCTATATTAGGCTGAGGGGGTCTCCTGTTTCTAAGATATTGATAAATATCTGGATGGAGTGGAGTGGGACTATCCCCTGTCTCTGGAAGAACAACTTTGGATTGGTAGAAACATTCAAATTCAAGAAGTAGAGGAGGCCATCAAACATTTAAAGGGAAGCAAGGTTGTAGGGGAGGATGAATTCCCTGTGGAATTCTCTACAGATGTGGGAGAGCTTATTGCCCCCTTCCTCACTCAGTTCTTTAATGGTATCCTGCAGGGAAAGCAACTCCCCACTAGTATGTATAAAGCGCAAGTGGTATTCTTTCCTAAACCTGGTAAAGATCTTGCCAAGTGTGCTAGATACAGACCCATTGCCCTTTTCAATACAGACATGAAAATTTTGCAAAGGTTATGGCAACCTGCCTTGAGCATCTTTTACCCAAAGTAGTACATTGGGATAGACAGGATTTGTTAAAGGGAGGGTACTGGAGGATAATGTAAGGAGAGCAGTTAATTTGACAGAATACATTCAACAGGAAAAAATGAAAGCGATGTGTGAGGCCATAGATGCTGAGAAAGTATTTGGTAGGGTAGAGAGGGACTTTCTTTTTGGGTACTGGAAAAAAAAACAGGGCTAGGAGGGAATTTGGGGAATTTGATCTGGTCACTATATACGGCTCCAATTAGTCAAATCCACAATTCCGGGAATAACATGTATAGAATGTTTGTACGTTTGGGAAGCTTGCCAGGTGCCCTTGGCCTGGATTGGCCGCTGTCGTGGACAGGATGCTGGGCTCGATGGACCCTTGGTCTTTTCCCAGTGTGGCATTACTTATGTACTTATGGTAAATCAGGTACTCTTGGAGGCTTTCTCTCTGAGAAGAGGAGTGAGACAGGAGTGCTCCATGTCCCCTCTTCTCCTTGCATTAGCTATTGAGCCCCTGGCAAAAAGCATCAGTCAAAATGCGCATATCCAGCCAATAGTAACTACATGAGTGGAACATAATGTTTACTTTATTCAGATGACACCTTACTATTTGTTAAAAAACCTAAGGAATCCCTAGCCCCCATTTTGGCTTAACTGGACCTATTTGCCTAATTTTCTGGGTACAAAATTATTAAAGACAAAATGGAGGCCCTCTTATCACATCTCAGGCTGAAGGGTTACATGATTTCCTGTTTCAAAGTAACACACAAGGGTTCGGTATTTAGGGGGAGAAATCTCTGATCAAGTGCAAAATCTCTAGAATTATATCCCACTAGGGTTCTCAACCCGGTCTTAAGGACACACCTGGCCAGTCAGGTTTTCAGGATAGCCACAATGCATAAGATACATTTGCATACCTTACCTCCATTGTATGCAAATTTATCTCATGCATATTCATTGTAAGTATCCTGAAAATCTGACTGGCTAGGTGTGTCCTGACTGGCTAGGTGTGTCATTCAAAACCAATGTTCCCTCTAAGGACCAGCCTAGCGCTTGCAACTTTTTTTTTCGTGTGAGCAACAATTTTTTAAACTCAGCAATTTTTGACTGCCAGTATTAGTGCGATTTTTAAAAAACTTTGTTTAAATTGGTCGTTTAAAGATTTAGTTGTTTAACTTAATTTTGTTTGGCAGTGGGGTCTGTATTTTTCTGTTAGGCAAGTCTACGCCCACCATACTACCACATCTACTGCCCATCTTCCCACCTGTAAAATTATTCATACAAAGGCTGTCTCCTTTAAAAAAAAAAAAAACATAACCTCACCCCATCAAATAGTCCTTAAATCCCCATCCCCACCCCGTCATCCCCCCTTTTACTCCCTTATTCCCTCAACCCTCTCAGGGCTGGTCTTAGCAATTGTGGGGCCCTGTACAGACCAGTTTGTTGGGGCCCCCCTGGCCCTTTGCCAGCCCTGCCCCTGCCTAGCCCTGCTCCTGATAAGAAGTTTATTTGTTTGTTTTTTTAAAATTTATATATGGTCCTGGTGAGTCCACTTCCATATAACATGTAAAAACAATCCTGGCTCAGGTCTTTCATTCCCCAGGTTTATTTAAGAACCCATCCCAGTACAATACCTATACGATACAGGATACAGTCACACAACAGGACCGAGGTTGGCTAGGTCTAGGAGTTCACAAAAGTATCTAGTTTTCTTGGGTATCGTAAATAAACCTGGGGAATGAAAGACATGAGCCAGGACTTAATAGATCTGTCTTTGTCTGCTTATTTACCAAGTACCAGTTCATGCCATCAAGTTTTGTTGGAGTTCAGTTCCTGACTCCTTTAGGAGGTGGGAGAGGTGGGGTTAAGAAAATGGGCCAACACAGAGTAGCTGGGCTGAGAGCTAACTTGTGGCAATCGGATCGCGTTCAGTGCCATGCTGTGCCCGTGCTACTTTCGTTCACCACTGCAGCAGACCAGTATGGCCCGGCCCCAAGACTCCCGAAAGCAGCTGCACTTCTCTGGACTCATCCACAGTTTCTTCATGTGGCTGAGCTGCTACAGAAATGCGGCTGTGATTGGCCAGGGAGCCCTCTGTAGCACCTAAAAGGGTGCTACTGATTGGCCAGAAACCGGGAGTAACTCAGATTCTGAGTTACTCCCAGCATCCGGCCAATCAGGAGCACTCTTTTAGGCACCAGACAGGAGGACAAGTTATTTGTTGCGCAGCCAAGAGGTTAAGCTAAAGCTGACTGAGGGAATATGGTGGGGCGGAGTTTTGGCGAGACACTTGATGCTGACGCTGACATGTCATCCTGTTGGGGCTACGCGGGGCCCCTGGAAGTGCGAGGCCCTCTGCGGTCGTCTCGTCACCCCTGCCCAAAACCAGCCCTGAACCTTCTACCCACTATTGCCCCGCAATTAGGGACTATCACTTAGTAACACCCTCCCCCCCGACTACCCATCCAAACTCCCATGTATCAGGCAAAGCATTGAGGGGAAGACAGGCAAGACTGGCAGGGCTCAAGGCAGGAATCAAAAAGGCAATATTGAAGGTAAAGCACTGAGGGGAAGGCAGGCTCCAGTGCTTCCTGCTGCCAGTGCTTAATACAAGTTTCTTCAGCGTGCACGTAGTGTTTGAGCCGTGGAGACTGCCTCAGGATTCTAAGTGCATGTCCATATTTCTTATATTTGATTGTTGCTTGTTTAGGGGTAACCGTCAATTATTGCCATTGATTTTTCTATATATACATTTTTTCTGATTATTGTGTATCTTACAACTATCACTGCATGAGTGCTTCCTTTTCTTTCTTCTGCCCTTTCCATACATCCGTTTTTCTGGACAGTAGATGTAGAACACGATTTACACACATATGTGTATTTATATTTTACTCTTCACAATATTAGGTGTAGTTTACCCTGTCCTTTATTCTTCATAACCAATCCTTTGTTTTGTTTTGCTTTGCTTTCTCTTATGTTCCGTTTTGGAGCATCTTTTGCAGATTATTACAATTGTTGTAATCTTGTGGTTTCAAAAAATGGAATATGTTTAAATTTTTTGTCTGTAATTATTTTGCTTGTATCCTTGTATGTGCCAATAAACATACATATATGTTTTTTTCTTCAGTGATGTTTATTTATATGACTTAATGTTCTGTATTCTTTATGTTGGTTTGGCTACCTACATATTGGTCTGCAATATAACCTGTTCATGATTGGTCTTTTGAAATCATCCACTTATGCTCAGCCAGCCTATTTGTTCACAGATTGTGACTGTTACATCAGTATAGGTGCATTTTATTGTATATTTACACAGAATTTATTTATAAAGGTCATGGTCAGGCTTAGATAAAAGACTTATCAAAGTGACAGCATGCAAAAGAAAATCATGGCCCTCCACCACAGCATTATAATAATCCAAAAGGGGACCCACCAAAGGAATCTACAAAAGTTTATAGAATTCTCCCATGAACCCATCCGGGCCCGGAGCAGAATGTAATTTAAGGGCTCTAATGTTTTTTTTGCAACTCTTTAGCTCACATGAGTTGGTTAAGAGAAGCCACTGCATCAGGTGAGAGCTGCGGTAGCCTAGAGTGTTGAAGATAATCCAAAATGACCTGCTGTGAGAGATCCTGATCATCCCCTGCTGCATAAAGATGTTGAAAATGTGACTGGAAAACCTCTGCAATCTCCTCCATTTAAGTACTAACTGCACCTGAGGAGGACCAAATAGTGGTTATGTACTAGGTCGCTGAATCAGATTTAACTGCTTTCACTGATAATTTACCAGTGCAATTACCAAACCGAAAGAACTAATACTTGCAAAACAACATATGAGAGGTGTTCATGAAACAAAGTGTTCAGGGACACCCAAGGAGCCGCCAGAATGTCAAATAAAGCAGAAGTGGGGTGTGAAATATAATACAAAGAAAAAGAACTGGGCCTTCAAGACTGTGTGCAATATAATGGCATTTGAGTGCACGCAACTGTCTCTCGAGAGCCACTATGCCCTGTGTGATCCATCAGTTATGAGCACTAACAAATGCAATAATATCACTACATAGCACTGCCTTTTGCTATAGGCCAAAATTACAGGGGATAATCCAATTGCTTTCGATTGTGAGATAAAAACACTTCCCAGTGCTGTTGAAGATAAACTTGAAAATCCTGAGAAGTATAAAGATAGGCTGGGAAGTGTCACCCTGGATATTGACGGAAAAAAAAGGTTCTGGTTCCAGATATAACCAGACCATGGCATGATCCGAGCCACACCCCAAGATAATGACCTTCCAAATCTTTAAACAACTCCAAGGTACAAGCCAGGGACTTCCTCAATAAAATAGCCATGCCAGGGGCTCCACCAAAGATTTAGGATACATCAAACGCAAGTGGGAACAAGACTCGGGGGGCATTTGGGAAACTGGGATGTCGGGGCCACACTGAGACGCATTCCGAAGCTCACCATAGACGAGAGGCTCAGAGAGAGCAGATATAGAGTGACAATGCGTGCTTATATTTCAGGGCAACAATGGGGACATATGAATCCTGTGTTGTCATCAATAAAAATGTTGAAACATAGCCATGCCACCCCGATGGCCCGAAAAAGAAGAGCTGTGTACCTCTCCTACCCAGTGCTGGCATAATCTTAAATGTTCCATTGGGGACAGCCTTGTCTCTTAAGGCATGCAATGTCAGCCTTATGATGGTTTAATGCTGTCAGGATTTTAGTGCGCTTGATAGGCGAAGTTATCCCACAAACATTCCAAGACAACAAATGAATTGACCTACTCTGTACAGTACTCATGTAAATAGGAACAATAACATCTCAGCAAAAGATCCTGTGACCACCCATGATGGCCGTGAGGCTCTCAGCCCCACCTCAAAGCCACCCAGGTTCCATAACAGCCCACTCAACACATATCCACAAATAACACTTAGATACAACTCACAGACATAGAAGGAGCAAACTAATTGTGACCTATTGCAGTACCCCAGGAACCCCAAGCGCCGCACCCAAACACCCGCCTGCCCCAACCCTCCCAATACTCCCCCTCCCTTCAATACGGAAGAACAGCTATCACTCCCTCACTCAGCAAATGCGAGGGAACTGATTGAGCCAGGAAGCCTCCTGCCTGAAGTGAGCGGGCCGCCAAGCGGGGACAATCAGTGCAACACTTACTTGTAAAACCCACTGTATGAACCATTACCAAAGAACCTGAAATAAGATTATACAGCAGAAGCCAGTAATTGCCACAATTACATATGCAAACACTGAGAAAAGTCACAGAACAACACTATTAAGCAACAGAAGGCAAGTGATTGACCAAATTCTGTGCAGCCTGTAAGGTCTCATAGACTGTCCACTTTCCTTCCAAATAGACTTTTAAAACTGCAGGGTATAAAAATTGAAAGTGGATTTGCTGCTAATGGAGAGCATTGCAAATAGAGTTGAAGTGACAGCAGCAGTCTAGCAGTGCCAGAGAATAATCGTGGAACAGCAAAATTTGCTCGCCATCATATTGGAGCTGCTCCTTATTACATTTGTAAGAATGCAGTAATTCCATTTATGTGCATAGTTTGGGACTGGGGCCATCACCACCCTATGTCTAACTGCTCCCTCAAGTTTACAGCCCACCCAATGAGCCTGCTCTAAGCAGAGCTGCCCTTTACTAGCGGACACTGGATGTTTCTCAGCCAACCAAGCAGCAATCAAATCTGGCAGCTGGTAATCTGGAATGGTCTCAAGGAGGAGCAGCAGGCGAATGTTATTTCGCCTGGATCTATTATCTAAGTCATCCACCTTCAAAAGCTGTTCTGAGAGCTGAGTTTGAAGACGCTCCAGCTGAACACACATGGAGGTATTGGAATCCTCCAGCACAGCAACTTGCTGCTCCAATTCTCCTGTGCGATGGTGAGAAACTTCAGTGAGGAGCCCCTCAAAATGCTCCATGTGCTCCACTAGCATAGCTAGCTTAGGTTCCATTGCCCATTCCACTGCCGCTGTCAGTTCAGCAAGCTGCTTCTCTGTAAAAGCTTAAACTGCTGGCCCCGCAGAGTCTACCATTTTGTTTTCAGTGCTATGAGTTTTAACTTTGTCCCTCGGGTTCTGCTTCGCAGACATCCCGGAGTGTATATCCACCAAATATTTGTCTATAAAGCACTACACAAGCTTGTACAAAGGGTTGTACTGCTCAGATGGACGAAAACACTGCCGAAAAGAATGATGAAAGGCGAGAAGCCTCCAGCGCTCAGCAGAGGAGTGTCTGCTTCGCTCAAGACATCACATGGTCTCCATTGTTTGTTTTATATACAGTGGTGGAAATAAGTATTTGATCCCTTGCTGATTTTGTAAGTTTGCCCACTGACAAAGACATGAGCAGCCCATAATTGAAGGGTAGGTTATTGGTAACAGTGAGAGATAGCACATCACAAATTAAATCCGGAAAATCACATTGTGGAAAGTATATGAATTTATTTGCATTCTGCAGAGGGAAATAAGTATTTAATCCTCTGGCAAACAAGACCTAATACTTGGTGGCAAAACCCTTGTTGGCAAGCACAGCGGTCAGACGTCTTCTGTAGTTGATGATGAGGTTTGCACACATGTCAGGAGGAATTTTGGTCCACTCCTCTTTGCAGATCATCTCTAAATCATTAAGAGTTCTGGGCTGTCGCTTGGCAACTCGCAGCTTCAGCTCCCTCCATAAGTTTTCAATGGGATTAAGGTCTGGTGACTGGCTAGGCCACTCCATGACCCTAATGTGCTTCTTCCTGAGCCACTCCTTTGTTGCCTTGGCTGTATGTTTGGGTCATTGTCGTGCTGGAAGACCCAGCCACGACCCATTTTTAAGGCCCTGGCGGAGGGAAGGAGGTTGTCACTCAGAATTGTACGGTACATGGCCCCATCCATTCTCCCATTGATGCGGTGAAGTAGTCCTGTGCCCTTAGCAGAGAAACACCCCCAAAACATAACATTTCCACCTCCATGCTTGACAGTGGGGATGGTGATCTTTGGGTCATAGGCAGCATTTCTCTTCCTCCAAACACGGCGAGTTGAGTTCATGCCAAAGAGCTCAATTTTTGTCTCATCTGACCACAGCACCTTCTAACAATCACTCTCGGCATCATCCAGGTGTTCACTGGCAAACTTCAGACGGGCCGTCACATGTGCCTTCCGGAGCAGGGGGACCTTGCGGGCACTGCAGGATTGCAATCCGTTATGTCGTAATGTGTTACCAATGGTTTTCGTGGTGACAGTGGTCCCAGCTGCCTTGAGATCATTGACAAGTTCCCCCCTTGTAGTTGTAGGCTGATTTCTAACCTTCCTCATGATCAAGGATACCCCACGAGGTGAGATTTTGCGTGGAGCCCCAGATCTTTGTCGATTGACAGTCATTTTGTACTTCTTCCATTTTCTTACTATGGCACCAACAGTTGTCTCCTTCTCGCCCAGCGTCTTACTGATGGTTTTGTAGCCCATTCCAGCCTTGTGCAGGTGTATGATCTTGTCCCTGACATCCTTAGACAGCTCCTTGCTCTTGGCCATTTTGTAGAGGTTAGAGTCTGACTGATTCACTGAGTCTGTGGACAGGTGTCTTTCATACAGGTGACCATTGCCGACAGCTGTCTGTCATGCAGGTAACGAGTTGATTTGGAGCATCTACCTGGTCTGTAGGGGCCAGATCTCTTACTGGTTGGTGGGGGATCAAATACTTATTTCCCTCTGCAGAATGCAAATAAATTCATATACTTTCCACAATGTGATTTTCCGGATTTAATTTGTGATGTGCTATCTCTCACTGTTACCAATAACCTACCCTTCAATTATGGGCTGCTCATGTCTTTGTCAGTGGGCAAACTTACAAAATCAGCAAGGGATCAAATACTTATTTCCACCACTGTATGTTATTTTAGAAAATGTTTTTGTTTCTCCTGTTTTTAGACTCCTGAAGCAAGCTCCTTGGCTGAAACACGGTGCCATGTTGAGTCTCTTATAGAATAAAGTCTCCTTTTGCTACTATACCATTCTCCTGTTTTGCTTTGGAAGTTTTGTGTTGGTTTATTTATTTATTGCATTTGAATCCCACATTTTCCCACCTATTTGCAGGCTCAATGTGGCACTACTCTTCTTGCTGGTTTTGGGTCTGTAGTGTCTCGTGTACCTCCACTTTGTGGATACCCTTGCCTATTCTTGTTCTAACAGTTTTTTGTAAGTATATAAGTACAGTGCACTCCATTTAAGCGCACGTTGGATAAGCACATGCTCTGTTTAACTGCATGCCGTACTTCGGTCTCGTTTTTGGCGCCATCAATTTCTATGGGGACAAACTTCAGTTTAGCGCACCACTGATAACTGCAAGATTCGCTTATATGCATGGTTTAAGACTGCTCCTTTGCAGGAAAAACTCCGCATAAGCGCACGCACGGAATATGGAAGCTGATTGGCACGTGACAAAGGGGAGATAAATTTGAAATCTCATTGGTTAACTGCCACAGGCAGAATAAGCAAAAGAAAGTTGTTAGAGTGTACACTGGAGTCGTCGTCGTCATTGCGCAACTGTAAGACTAACACTGGCTGAACGAATAGAAGTTCTTAAAAAATTAGAAAACAAAGTCAAGCATCTATTGCTAAAGAATATGGTGTCAATCCCAGTCAAATTTCACATATCTTGAAGCAGAAAGATCAGCTTCTGGAAGACTGGCAAAACAATACAAATCTGCACGGGAAATGTAAATGGGCGGGAAAAGCTGAGGATGTAGAAGATGCTCTTCTTCGGTGGTTTTCTCAAGTCAGGAGCAGACAGTTTCCTGTCAGTGGTCCACTGCTTATGGAGAAAGCTAATCAGCTAGCAGTCTTGGACTGAATTCAAAGCCACTGTTGGATGGCTGGAAATATGGAAGGAGAGGAACAACATAAAATTCAAGAAACAGCATGGTGAAAAACAAGACGCTGATGACTTTGGTACTGAAAATTGGGTTGTTTCAGTTCTTCCTACCATCTTGAACGAGTTTGCACCTCGTGACATTTTCAATGCTGACGAAAACAGTCTCTACTGGCGAGCGATTCCTGATGGAACACTTGCATTCAAACAAGCCGAAACTACAGGAAGTAAAACGTCGAAGGACCGACTGACGATCCTCTTTTGCTGCAATATGGATGGGAGTGAGAAGTTGGAACCACTCGTCATTGGAAAGAGCAAACAGCCCCGTTGCTTCAAGAATGTTAAGCGACTTCCTGTGTCATGAGGCTAACGCAAATTCATGGATGACTGGGGAAATTTAGAAGCAGTGGCTACAGAAGTTAGACACTAGAATGCGGGCACAAAAGCGTCAGATTTTGTTGCTTTGTGATAATTGTGCTGCACACAGTGATGATGTCAGGCTGTCTAACGTCAAGGTGGTCTTCCTGCCACCAAACACTACCTCTCTGATCCAACCTATGGATCAGGGCATAATAGCCAATTTCAAAAAACATTATCGGGCTCTTGTGCTACGTCGTCTGATGATCAGACTGGCAGGGATAAACGTGCTGTTGAACTGGCTCGTAATCTATCATTGTTAGAGTCCCTACATATGCAGAAAGAAGCCTGGAATCATGTTACACAGGCAACCATTGTGAACTGCTACAAGCGGACAAGCTTTGTTAAGGATGTGGAGAGGGACGAAACAGATGCAGCTGTTGCAAACGCGTCAGATGAACAGGCTATTGACATCCCAGCCAGTGTTACTGAAGAGGAGTTTCATCACTATGTAGCTGTTGATTACGATCTGCAAACAGCTGACGACAGCACTGATGTCGAGATATGTGCCTACACGCAGGCAATGACGGCTGATGATGAAACAGATGATGAAATGAGCAGCGAGGCATGTGCTGACGAAATGCAACAACCTCCTGTCACTTTTGCAAGAGCGCTGGAGAGTCTCAACACCGTGCAGGCCTATCTGGAGGCCACTGGATGTCAGTGCTATGACAGTTTTTTTTACCGTCTGGCAGACGTAGTCTATGGAACTCACAGACACAATAGTTTACAGAGGACTATTCCTGATAACTGACGTTAGGCTTACTTGAAGTAAACGGAGACTGTATACTGTACGTATAATAAACAGTACTGTAGATATGTTTGTCAGATGTCAAGCTTCTTTGGGTCACAATGGTTAAGTGTGCGCTCCAGTTAACTGCATGTATCTCTTTGGTACCAGACCCTTGCACTTAAGTGGATTGCACTGTATTGCCATACTGGGACAAACCGAAGGTCCATCAAGCCCAGCATACTGTTTCCAACAGTAGCCAATCCAGGTCACAAGTACCTGGCAAGACCCAAAATAGTACAATACATTTTATGCTGCTTATCCTAGAAATAAGCAGCAGAGTTTCCCAAAGTCCATTTTAATATTGGTCTAAGCCATCCAAACCTTTTTTAAACCCCGCTAAGCTAACTGCTTTTACTACATTCTCTGGCAACAAATTCCAGAGTTTAATTACATATTGAATGAAGAAATATTTTCTCAGATTAATTTTAAATTTACTACTTTGTAGCTTCATTGTGTACCTCCTAGTCCTAGTATTTTTGGAAAGAATAAACAAGCTATTCATGTCTACCCATTCCACTCCACTCATTATTTTATAGACCTCTATCATACCTCTTTTCTCCAAGCTGAAGAGCCCTAGCCGTTTTAACATTTCCTCATAGGGAAGTTGTCCCATCCCCTTTATCATTTTCGTCATCCTTCTCTGAACCTTTTCTAATTCCACTATATCCTTTTTGAGATGCAGTGACCAAAACTGAACATAATATTCGAGGTGCGGTCGCACCATGGAGCGATACAAAGGCATTATAATGTCCTCATTTTTGTTTTCCATTCCTTTCCTAATACCTAACATTCAATTCATTTCAATTTCTTAGCCACCGCAGCACATTGAGCAGAGGGTTTCAACATATTATCAACGATGATGTCTAGATCCCTTTCCTGGTCTGTTACTCCTAATGTGGAACCTTGCATTACATAGCTATAATTCAGGTTCCTTTTTCCCACATGCATCACTTTGCACTTGCTCACATTAAACGTCATCTGCCTTTTAATGCTGAGTCTCCCAAGGTCCTCTTGCAATTTAACAACTTTGAATAACTTTGTGTCATCAGCAAATTTAATTCCTTCACTAGTTACTCCCATCTCTAGATCATTTATAAATATGTTAAAAAGAAGCGGCCCCAGCACAAACCCCTGGGGAACCCCACTATCTACCCCTCTTCTGTGAGAATACTGAACATTTAACCCTACTCTCTGTTTTCTCTCTTTTAACCAGTTTTTAATCCAGAATAGGACACTACCTCCTATCCTATGACTATCCAATTTCTTCTGGAGTCTTTCATGAGGTAATTTGTCAAACACCTTTTGAAAATCCAGATACACAATATCGACCGACTCAACTTTATCCACGTTTGTTCACCCCTTCAAACAATATCTTTAAGAATTGATGCAAGAATGGCAAATGTGTGGGAACTCTTCAGTCTAAAGGCCAGACAAGCAGACTTCCTCAGTAAAGACTCTACGAAGCCAGTGGACAGTCACCCCAATGTAAAATTTCTCATGGAATGACTAGCAAGTCTGTTGTGGTAGAGATATTTCTCTGCTCACCAAGAATTGCTACCAGCTTCAGCTTTATCTTTGTTTTAAAGTGACCAAAGTCATCACTGTTCTATTTGGCTGGAGACCAGTAACCAGTTCAACAAACACAGGCAACTCCACTGTTCTGATAGGTTATACTCACTGAACAGCAAAATTTAAGATGAAATGATCCACTGTTTACATGAAAAGGTTTGCAACAGCAAAATCCTGTTCCTAGTTTTGCTATTTCATTTGGTTTACTGAGGAATCATCATTTTCATCACCCTTCCACTTTTACTATTTACTTTTAATTGCAAGCATCAGATGTAACTGAGTAAAAGAAGTAAAAATTGGTAAAATTATTACTTCAGTGAAAGAAAAAGTAACAAGTTATCTTGTACTTCTTTATAAGTAAAAGTAAAAAAACTATTACTTAAGTACAGTAACTAGTTACACTTAGTTACTATACAACATGAAACACAGTACCTATGAACATATGTGGTGGGATTGTGGGATCAGTCAGTCATTCTGGAAGACGGTTTAGAAACAAATCAAAACTTGGACAGGGGTAGAGTGGCCTTTAGAGCCCATGATCTGTTTATTAGGTATTTTACCTGGAGTTCTAGCTCATGAAGCAAAAGATAGTACTCACCTTGTTGTAAGCTGCTAAAATGACATTTGCAAGAGCCTGGAGGGAGCCTCAAGGCCCTACTTACAAAGTATGGGTGCAAATTCCTTAAAGCAATGAAGAAATAAGACAAAATTTCAGCCTCTTTAAAGAGACAGAGCGACTCATTGTAAAGAAATGGGCCCAGGTCACTTGACATGTTGCTTGGTTTGTTCTTTCTGCACTTGACTTGATATACTCTGATAAGTACTGAATTGATTTGATATTATATTCCTTTGGTATGGCTTTATCCAAAAAAGCAGGTAAAGGATGAAGCTCTTTTCTTTTGACCTGCAAATCTGTCTCTGTCCTGTAGGTCTTGACAACTACTCAGGAGCCATTTATCCCCGAAGTTGATGACTCATGTCCAACAGATATCTTCTTTGTTTGTATGCATAGTCATCAACGATGTGCTTCTGAAAAAACTACACACAGCTCAGAATACGGCTGCCAGGCTCATTTATGGTGCATCTAGATTTGAAAGTACAAGACGTCTGCGAGAGAAACTGCACGGGCTTCCTGTCAAAGACCGTATCGCTTTTAAAATTTGTGCACTGGTGCATAAAATCATCTATGGTGAAGCCCCCTGCATACATGGACACCCTAATCAACTTACCACCAAGGAACTCCCACAGATCCTCACGAACGTACTTAAACCTCAATTACCCAGTATATAATGGACTTAAATACAAAAGCACCTACGCATCAACTTTCTCCTACTCTAGCACTCATCTCTGGAATGATCTGCCTAAACTGGTGAAACTTACTACTGATCACCCTACTTTCAAAAAGCACCTTAAGACCTTTCTATTTGGCAAAGCGTACGCATCACTCCCGCCAGGCATCTCTACCTTCTGATCTGTCTTACCCCGGTGTCACATTACTCACCGCTGCTCTTTCTCTTTTACTTTACCTTGCTTTTGCCTTTTCCCCATTATACTTCTAGGACATTAATTGTTTGACCCCTGACATGCTGTGCTTTTATGTAGATTGTTGTAAGCCACATTGGGCCTGCCCATGGGTGGGAAATTGTGGGATATAAATGCTGTAAATAAATAAATATCGAATATGAGACGGAGGGAATGGGGAAATGGGAGGGATTATATTTTGTACAAAACTGCTTCTGTGGAAGTTTTGTTTGCTATTTTGAGATAACTGTCTTATGGTATGTGTTCTGGTTACAAAGTTTCTTTTTTTTTTAACTTTATTTTTATTAAGCTTGTTAACAAACATAATTTCAGATTTATGAATGATAATAAACAATTTGGAAATAAAAATTATATAGACAAGCAAATATTTTTTACGTTTCAAATAGTTATCGACCACAAGAATAAATCAATCAATCCAAGATGTAAGATTAATAATATAATCTAAAGGAAATAAACATACATTGTAAATTATATTAATGAAGCGTCACGTCCCCGAGTGATTCACTCCAAGGCTGTTAAACAGTGTACATATGGGATTAAACCACTACATTAACCTCTTCCCTAGTGATTAGAAATTCCTCTAGCTGTTTGGGGTAAAAAAATTGAAACACTTTAGATTGAAACACTATTCTACATACACAAGGAAATTTCAACAGGAAGGTAGCTCCTATTGCCACAGTTCTTGTGCGTAAAGCCAAAAAGGCTTTATGCCTCTTCTGAGTCTCTCTTGATAAGTCTGGGTATATTCTTATTTTTGACCCCCAAAAAACTGAATCCAAATGTCTTAAAGAAAGTCTCAGTACTGCATCCCGATCCATCTCCAAGGCAAATGAGACCAATAATGTTGCTCTTTTTGTTATAACGTCTAATGATGACTGCAAAAAGGTAGTCAGATTCATCACTGCACCACCTTGAGGAAATTTTTCTGATTCCATTCTAGAATCAGTTGGCAAATAAAACGCTCTAGTTATTGATGGTAGTGAATTTTCTGGCATACCCAATATTTCCACAAGATATTTTTTTACCATTTGTACAGGGGTAATAAGATGTGAACTAGGAAAGTTTATTAGTCTCAAATTAAGTCTCTTAGACTGATTTTCCAGATATTCCTGCCTTCAGGAAGTAAAGTTCTTATCTTTAATCAATGTTTGACCCACAAGTTCCATTTTTTGAGTTCTTTCAGTAAGAGATTTTACTTCTACAGCTTGTTTTTCAGTCTTTTGCAATTGAATTAATGCAGTTTCTGATAAAGTCTTAATGATTGTAGCATTTTTTGTTACCACAGATTGTAGGGAGGAATGTGAAGTAAAGGTTAAGTCCCGTGGAGGGGCATAATCAAACGAAAACGTCTATCTCCATGGGCGTTTATCTCCAAGAACGGGTCCGTGAAGGGGTGGACCGAACCGTATTGTCGAAAAAATTAGACGTCCATGTTTTATTCGACAATTTGTGAGCTGGGAGTTTTTGTTCTTCAGCGATAATGGAAAATGGAAGTGCCCAGCTCAAAAATGAATAAATCCAAGGCATTTGTTCGTGGGAGGGGCCAGGATTCGTAGTGCACTGGTCCCCCTCACATGCCAGGACACCAACCAGGCACCCTAGGGGGCACTTTTACAAAAATAAAAAAAAAGGTAAAAGAGCTCCCAGGTGCATAGCACCCTTATCTTGTGTTTTGAGCCCCCCAAATCCCCCTCAAAACCCACTGCCCACAAGTCTACACCATTACTATAGCCCTAAGGGGTGAAGGGGGGCACCTACATGTGGGTACAGTGGGTTTGGGGGGGGGGGGGGGTTGGACGACTAAGCATTAAGCAGCACAATTGTAACAGGTAGGGGGGATGGGCCTGGGTCCACCTGCCTGAAGTCCACTGCACCCCCTAACAACTGCTCCAGGGACCTGCATACTGCTGCCAGGGAGGTGGGTATGACATTTGAGGGTGAAAATAAAAAGTTGTGAAACATCATTTTTTGTGGTGGAGGCGGTTAGTGACCACTGGGGGAGTCATGGGAGGTCATCCCCGATTCCCTCTGTTGGTAATCTGGTCATTTAGGGGACTTTTTGGGGCCTTATTCGTGAAAAAACAGGGTCCAGGAAAAGTGCCCTAAATTCTAGCTAAAAATGCATACTTTTTTTCTATTATCGGCAAAAGGCGCCCATCTCTGTTCGGGTGATAACCATGCCCCAGTCCCGCCTTCACCACGCCTCCAACATGCCCCCGTGAACGTTGTACGCTTCCGTGATGGAGTGCAGTTGAAAACGTCCAAGTTCGGCTTTTGATTATACCGCGTTATTCATTTTTGTGAGATAAACGTCCATCTCCCGATTTAGGTCGGAACTTTGGGCGTTTTTCTCGTTCGATTATAAGCAGGATAGTGACCCTAGCGTCACCTACAGCTGGTTTTTCCATTTTCTCCAATGTTAATTCAGGAAGGGGTGCTTTAGCAGCATTTTCCAGAATACTCACTGTCTGTGCAAGCAGTACAGGAGCTGATGTCGCTTCTGGAGCTCCCAAACTGTCGTCCCTCTGATCTCCCCTTGTCTCCAAAGGGCTCCCTCCCTGCAGACTGCTCTCCACTGGGGGTTGGACCTGCAGGGCTCCTCTGGAGAGCTGGCTTCCTGGTTGTGGAGGAGCTGCATGTTCGATGGGGCTGAGAGAAGCCCCATCTACACTGTCGGCCGACGCAGAAGCCCCAGCCTCAGGTACCGGAGTAGAAATCTGCCCGGGACCCAGTGCGACTGCAAAATCTTCCATCTTAGCCTGCCGAAGTTTACTTGTCCTGTCAGGGAGAGAGGGAATCTCTCTGACTTTGCCTCTCCTTTTCCCCATTCTGGGGTTCAGGTAAGGAGCAACTTGCTGGCGTTTGCAAAGAAGAGTGAGACGCGTCTGGTAACACTTCTCATACCGTCGCCATCTTGGATCCTTCTTGTGTTGTTTCAAGTCTGGTTACAAAGTTTCAATAGAAATTAAATAATAAAAAAACAAACAAATGAGCAGTTGTAGGAATTTGAAAAAGAGGTACAGATGGTGTGGTGTATCTCACTGTCTTCCTCTCTTCTACACTTCTCCCCCATCTATTCCCTTCTCTCTGACCTTTCTAAATTGTCCTCCAACTCCACCACCCCCAAGCTTACTCTCCTTCTCTACATTCTCATTTCTCCGTCTTCCTCCAAGGTTCTTCTCCACCTCTTCTCATTCCCTGGCATGCTCCTCTTCATTTTCTCCTGAAGACTCCTGTGTTATTCTCTCCTAACAGGGCTCTCTCTGTCTTCTTCTGCCCTTAGATTTCCGCCCTATCTGCCCACCACCCCTCCACCCCCAATTCCTCTCCATCTTTCTGCTCCTTTCCCTCTGCTTCCTCCACTTTCTCTTCATCAGGTCTTGGATGTGCATCAGCAGGCACCCAAGAAGTAAGAGTTGCATTCCTTGACCTTTGGGTTATTAATGACAGCTGCATCACTTGAAATGTGAGGAAGAATGAAGACAGAAGCAGTGGATGCAAAGTCAAATATGGAAAGAAAACCCACTCAGTTGAAAATGAAGGCTAAGAAGACCTATGTTCCATGTTCCCTCCTATAATGAAGATCAATAATCAGATGAGGCTCAGGTTAGACTTTCCAACACAGGTGGCTGCCAGGGGCAGATGCTTCAAGTACTCAGCCACATAATTAACGTAAGCCTGCCACTATCACTGGATGTGGTGATCTTGCATGGTACTGTCCTTCTTTCACCCTCATGCAACATTGAGGGGGACCCCACCTAGGCCTACCACAATTCAAGGCTTTGGAGGGTTAGATCTACCACTGAAGAGACTGACTGTCCCTTTCCCTTCCAACCATATATAGCTAATATTAAGATATGTCCTACCTTAGAAGGAATGCTTCCCTTCCACCATCTCTAAACCAGGAGCTGATGAGTCAGGTCACAGGCATCCATCAGTCTGGTAACACTCTCCCCATTAGGGATTACTGATTAATTTATAGATGTTTTCTTCATAAAACAGGCCTCATGGGCCCTGATGCTTTCCTACTGCACCCATGAACTGAGTTTGAATCTCTCACTGGGATTTTTGTCAGGTAACTAGTCTCTGGCCAATTCAGCCATTCGTCTACTTCTGGTCAATAAGGCCTCAATTCTGTAAATGGTGTCCAAATTTGGGCACCAAAAAAAATATGCGCTAAGCGCTATTCTATAAATGGTGCTCCAAATTGGGTGCTATTTATAGAATAGAGCTTAGTGCTGGGATCTGCACCCAGTTTTGGATGCAAGGATTTATACCAACTGAACCCTGGTGTAAATCTCTGCACTTAAATTAGGTGCCAATCCCCTGAATTCTACAACATTGTGTGCAATTTCCTGGAATGCCCCTTACCTGCCCATGCCTCTCCCATGGCCACACTTCCTTTTTGGATCCACATAGAAAAGTTTATATACACACCCTTATAGAATAGCAACTATAAAGATGGGCACATAAATTCCAATTATTGCAAATTAGCACCAATAATTGATAGTGCCCAATTATCAGCACTAATGGGCTCATTAAGTAATTAATACATAATTTGGGAGTGTGCCCAAATTTGCACATGCAATTTTCAGCACTATATATAGAATTAGGGTGTAAATTAATACCCGACTTTAACTTGAGGAGTAAAGTTGACTGGAAAAAGAAATAGAAAACCACCCCACTAATATTCTGCCAAGAAACTGTCATTCAAGTGGCAGCCCCCATAAGTCATTCACAACTTACATACAAGGAACAACCTTTATCTTTTATTTCCTTCATAAATGCTCTAATAGTATCTCACCTGTGGTCGGAGAGGCTCAAATCCTATGTATTCATCATTTGGAATGATTGATGAGATTACCTATCAAGTTCAAGAATAGGAATTACATTACAACATAAATCTGTCTCAACTTTCATCCAATCGGACAGCTCCTCCTGCCCACAATCTATGTATGATACAGCTATGGCTATCTTGGCATGTTCTATTCCTGCAAGGGCGATTCCTATTTGTTGGCATTTAATAAATTGTTTTAAGGGGCCAATAATATGCCATTCTCACATGGCTAGTGGAGGATATGTGAGTTGCCCTTCTTAAACCATAAGAGGTATTCCAAAAGAAGCTTATTGCTATAATAAAGCTAATGGGATACTGCAGCTGATTGGCTGCAGGATTCTATGAGATGCTAGCTTCCACAAAGCACATCAAAAGCATTACATCCCTGATGAACAACATATCAAAAGAGTGAGAGTAATGCTTTCACCATCTGTGGAAGGTACAAAATGATAGAACTCTAGAATTAGGGGGTAATTTTATAAATTATCCCCTAACTCCGTACCCACACCTGCTCGTCTTTCATACATTCATAAAAAGTGAACATGGGGTGGGGGGCAGTGGCAACTCAGGGATACTGCCACCAGCTGCAGAGCTTGGAGATTTCTGGCTGCTGGACTGGAGGAGGAGGTCTTCAGTTTGCTGGGTCTGGGGGATCCCCCACCAGATCAATTATTTATATTTTGCATTCAGGTGGGGAGAAAATTTGGTGTCCACCCATTTTGGGTTCAAGCCCTCTCCCTCTCCCAAATCAGCCATCTGGCTATGTGACTGAATACAATAGAAAAACCATCTGTGATGCACATATCCCAAAGCTAACATATTCCAGTTAATAAATTCGAAATAAAACACTTTTTTCTGCCTCTGTTGTCTGGATGTTTATAACTGGTCACTCCCACTGTACATACAGGCAAATATTCCTGCATGTATTTTAGAAAAGGCTCTACTGTGGCAGATCCTTTTCTAAAATACTACCAGAGCTGGACATGCCTCAATTTCAAATCATATTCCAGCAGACAAAACGGGTGGGATTGGGGGGGGTGACATGTCTAGAATAGAAATGGATCTTTAGATTGGGATGTTTGGAACCTGCTGGACTTAATACATACATTGACTGGAGGTTTTCCTGTGATGTATGAATTATTGATTGGTTGCTGTACTGACCGCATCCTTTTAGTGGGGTGCCATTTTGAATTTGTTTGTAGCAGTGCTGAGTGTATGCTCTTAATTACCGGTTGATAGTTTAAGAGTTCTTTTTTATGTACTATACTGCCATGAATTTGGGGAGCTTCTTCTCACTTTTTTGTTTTATCTTCTACAGCATTTTCCACTCCTGTGTTTTGTGGAAGTCTCTCCTGAAGAAGCGATCTCGTGAAATGGACAATTCCATTGAGAATGAAACGAGCTTTCATGTGAAAAGATAAGTGCTAAACGGTGGATGCTGGGACTTTACAAAAACTGAAACGATAAATGACAACTGATTTAAAAAAATAAAAATGTGTTTTGATTAAAGAGGAGGTTTTTTTAGACTGGTGATGTGTCTAACATAAGGCTCTTTAGCTTGTTTATATTTCAGCCATGAACAGTCACTGAAGTCTTTTTCTCCTCATATTATTTTGAGTGTGTTTGAAGACCTGTTGCTTTACCCACTATTTGGGCTTTAATTGTGTAACTTAGTGGGGTTATTGGCCTATTGTTTTTGGTCTATTTCAATATTCTATCTAATGTAAATTGGGGCTGCACAGGTGCAGTTGAAATACTACCTAATAGGTCACAGCACTAGACAAATAATCTTGTGAGAAGAGAGAATAATTTAACTTCTTTTCTAAGCATTTGACTCTCTGGGGTAAGCCATATTGAGAACAGTGTGATATATAAATTTGCCTGTTTCTAAGAGTGTTTTTAAGAGAAGGCAGTTTCTATCCTAGTCATGACCTGCAGTTCATTATATACCTTTGTTTGCTGATCTGTATGACTAATGAGCTCAGAACACTGCTTTATGGTTCATTTATATTGCCTGTTGTAAACAGGGCCCTTACCTTTGGTTTACCTAAGAAATCCTTAGAATTCAACTGTTCAACTTCCTGCTTACGAGGCCGGAAAATTTCCCCTTGTGGCACCTGCAGGGGCTCCAGGAAAAGATGATTCTACAAATGAGACCAAAGACAGTCTATGACTTTGTATTCTAGTGTCACCAGCACATGCCCCCCCCCCCCTTCAATTACAAACCTATAAATTCTTGTGACAATTCTGAGCTCCTCATATCTACAGTGAACAAATATATCCATGTCTCAGCATCTAAGAAATTAAAATTTTTCTGTCTGAAGACAAGCAGGCCAATAAGTCCCAAGAGGCAATGGGCTAGATCCAGAACTCGCTTTAGCATGGAGCCATGTGGTCACCATCCCCAAACCTAACTGCTCTAAAAGATAAAGGCCTCCACCAACATTCTAATGACCTACCACATTTTCTAGGGATGTGCAGGGAAAAAGTTTTGTTCTATTTAGTTTCCCATGTCATTTGTAGGATTATTTTGTTTTGTTATGTTTTATTTTTAATTTTCATTTCAGGAGCAATGTCATTAATAGTGCATACTGTTTACACTATTAAAAAATAGTCCGCACCTTTTGTAAATAATGCACACTATTAACAACACAAGGAGAATAGCACAATTTCAGTTTTTTCCCCATTGTTTCAGGTTAAACATATCATGATATATTTAATTAACATTTCCCATTTATTTTACATGAATGCACCTCCCTAGTTTCAGCTATCTCCTAGTTTGAACCGTAGTCTCACACAGAGCCCGACCAAAACCAGGATCTTCAGTTTCTGCTGCCCCCTTCTAGACCTACCTTGTTATTGGTGGGTAGTGGGCACAGGAGCCTCCCCACTTGTTTCTATGCACAGGGCCAGTGTTAGACATGCTGGGGCCCAGGGCAGAAATTAAGGGACCCTCAATCCCCTATCCTCCCTGTCCCCTCCCTTGATTTCCCCACCCACCAGAACTGGATTTTTAAAATTTATGGCACACATGCGCATGCGCTGCTGCTCCTGCCTTCCCACGCGGAGTCCGATGCAACAGCTGACTCCGAGCCTGCCCTGCGCCGACTGACACCTAGAATCAGTGCCTGCCCTGCCCCTACTGCTGCTGCTCTAGCATGTTACTGCTGCCCGCCGGGAAAGGGAACATCACAGAGCTGCTGAGGCCCTCAGCTCACTCACACAATGCTTGGCTTAGCCGCTCTCAACGTCGTTCCTCCTCCTCAGCCCCAGGGGTCGCCCCCCCTTGAGCACACACAGTGCAGGTCGGCACGGTGTTTCTTTGGCAGGCACCAGAGAGTGCACTGCAGTATAGACTGCCTGAGCCCAGCTGTCGACGACGCTGGGACGTGGAGCCTCTCGGCCTCACTCAGCTTCAGCTGAGCTCTTCTTGACTGAGTCTGACGATAAAGGTGCTGGCTGTGTGTGTGGTGGGGAATCTGGACTGGGCCTCTGCCTGGGGACAGAAATGGTTTTTCCTCCGCGGCACTAGCTGTTTTGTTAAAGCTAAAAATATAATTCTCAGGGAGGAGACATTGGACAGGAGGGGGTGGGGGGGTTAACTTATAGATTGCAATCGATGGACAGGAGGGGGGGTAGACAGCCCTTTTTTTTGCCCATAAAAAAGGGGGAGACACTGACAGACAGACACACACACACACACTCACTCTCTCTCTTCTTCTTCTGCCATAAAATAAATTTAAAAAGGGGGACATAATGGAAATAAAATACACTGTGTGTGGTGTGGGGGGAGGGCAGACCAAGATAGTCAAAAGAAGAGGGGTCATCAAGGGAAGCAAGAGGGAGATTTCAGAGGGGGGAAGCAAGGGAGACCCACAGAGGGGGGGGGGGGCAGGGAAGCAAGGGGTGAAAACAGGAGATGGGGTGTTCCTACCTAGTTCCAGTTGGATAGGCAGTGCCTTAAAAGTTGGAGGACAAAGATTGTTTTCTTTTTTACTTATTTGATAGCTTTTAATTTATTCGAAAGCTTCCCATATTTAGATATTGTGACAAGGCTACAGCCCAGTTGTACAAAATGAAGCAGCAAAACCCTGAACTACATCTCCCAGAATGCGTTTCCAGTCCCAGCAGGGGGAGCCCAGGGGATAGGCAAACTGGCCATATACCATCTCTGACCACAAGAGGGAGGGAGAAGGAAGAAGCCCAGTTCCCCTGGACCCGCAATCAGAATATCATGCCTCCCACCTGTAAGAGGGAGGGGTGGGGTGAGAAGCAGGAGGAGGATTGGATGGATTGGGTGGAAGAGGGGGTTAATGAGGCTGAGCAAGGGGGAAGAAAGCAGAATGGAATGGGAGCTTGAGAGTCCTGAGGAGCACAGCACCTGAAGGTTTGCAAACCTACATTGCTTTGGGAATTTATTTTGATTTAAACCCTACTTAAATAGGGAAGCCTGTTTTCTTCTGTGGAACCTGTTTGCCTTGGGGGGAAACCCTGAATGTTGGAAAGTTTGCTGGAGGAATTACAAGCCTGTTTGAAACCTGATTATTTTGAGAAACTCTGTTGAATTTGAAAGGCTTGTTTATGAAGGAGGCCTGCCGGGTGGGAAGAGGGGAAAGCCTGCTTGGGGGGGCAAGTACTGTTTGTGTGCTATTGACTTTGACCAAAAAGGAGGGATTTCAAAAGGACTATTGAATCCCCCTCAGGGAGTGGGGCAGAGTCTTTGTGTTTAGTGGGCTGATGTACTAAGCAAGGCAGAACCGCCCTGCCGGAGAAGCCCTAACCCAGGGCTCTGGAGTGAAGTTTGGTTATTAACCTGACAAATAAAGGAATGTTTTGAAGTATCCCCTGGTGGCAGTTTTGTGAAGATCTGGCTATTCGCGGGAGGCGGTTTCCTCCCCCATACTGGAGCAGCGGGCCCGTTTACAATATAAATATCATGAAATAAAAATTGAACATCACTAAAACAGCTTAAAACTTATAGCTGGTAGAAACCGCAGTTATAATATCTGTATTTTGTGCTCATTTTTCTACACTGTTCTGTACTATACAGAGATGGCAAAATTTCAGTGAGAATATCCTGTTTCTTGATCTTAACTGTTGCTGTAATCTGCCTTTGGGACACCCAATGTTATAAAGATGGAATATGCTGAAATTAAATGGAAGTAAAATTAAACTCTTCTTTCATTGTGACGCATGGAATCACATCTGCATCTTTCTGATGTCTGTGTTGGTGACCCTTTACTAGGTGAAAACATCTCTGCACAAATACAGGGTGTGAGGGGGAGTCCCTATAGCCTTCTTGATGTCGGACTTGAGGGGCTAGGACTCCTAGGAGGAGGCAAGGGAAACAAGGAGTCTGCATAGGTGGGGCAACCTGGACAATATTTTTGGAGAAGACTGACACATTGCACAATAAAGTGGAAACGAATCTGAGGTTTATATTGAGTTACTATCCCAGGGTGGGCAACCTGTGATCTACCATTTAATTTTGTGCAGCCTGTGAGACTATGGAAAGAAAAGGGCCCACACAAAAGTCATTAACCAGAGTTTTGATGATTTTAGCCACTCATGAAGTTTGTTTCCATCATTTTGGGTGCGTGTGTTTCTGCATGTGCCTAGACCAATGGTTCTTAACCAAGGAAGTGTGTTGTGGACCAGCAGCATGCATTGCTCTCTCTACCTTGGCAGAGTACAGGAGCACTCCTGCTGCTGCTAGAATCGTGGTTGAAGAGCACAGGTCTGCTGGTGAAACACAGCAGAGGGGTCAGCTCCAGTGGCCCCAGTGCTCCACTCTTCAATCATGAAACTGACAACACTAGCAGCAGGCGTGTGAGACCGATGGCAGTGGTATTGGAGCACTCCTGAAGTCTTCTCCATAAAGTAGAAAACAGCACATTGACACAGAGGCCACAGGGTCCATACAAATGCTACATGATTAATCCATTTCAACCCCTTCTGAGTTCCGACACAAACTTCTTGTTGGTGTGGATATCAGAACTGCAGTGCACATGAGGTCCAAGAAGACCCTGCACTGCTTTTCCCTTGAAGCATATCATATGTGGATTTATTCAAAGAAATTGTTGTCTAGATATGTATTGGTTGGTTTGGGATTCAACTTTATCATTCTTGAGTTTACCTTTTTAAGGACTTTGATTCGCACACTGTCTATAATATCTTTCTCCTCCACCAGGGAGTTACATGTGCTCGTACGGTTTCCTGTGGTTTCCAGATTGACTTACAGTAGTCCGCGTTTGTGGTCACTTCAAAAACTTTGTATCTGAAGTTGATTAACATTTTAAACAATGAGTTCAAGCAATGCAAAAAAGAAATTTTCCGGATGGCATAGAGTGAAACTTAAAGCCGACAAGGACCATGAAAAAGAACTAGCTAAGTGTCAGCGCATTGATGATTTTTTTCATCGAGCTAGCTCTCAACATGTTGGTGCTGCTATTCCTAACAATTGTGAAGCAATTCAAGCACAAACTGATGCTGCTGGTGGCTCAAGTGAACACTATGTAAACACTGAGTCTGAGAGTGATATTCATAATGAAAATGAGGAAGAAGCAGCTTGGTCTATGAATTCCAACATATCAATTTCTGCTCGAAGTGGCACCAGCTTATCCTGTGGAGAACTGCCTGATAGCACTTTTTTCCCATCAAATGATGATAGTGAAAATGAAGAAAGAATAGTAGAACCTAACTCTGATCCATTTGACAGTGAAAACAAGGAAGAAGAGGAAACCACATTTAGCACAGTACTTTGTGAACTTATTGATACAAAAGTGGACTTTCCAACAGATCCATATTTATTTTGAAATAAATCCATCACACCTCCTCTGATACGAGCATTACTCCAACAGGATCCTTGTCAACCAGGACTGAAAAAGAACTTTGTATTTCCTAAGGGCAAAGATGGGCGGCACTTTAGTATGTTATGGTACAAAAGAAAACATGAGAAATGTGGCCATGAAACTGATAGACAGTGGTTAGTATATTCTCCCACATCAAATGCAATGTTTTGCTTCTATTGTTGGTTATTCTCAGGTGCTTCATGTTCAGATCACCGTACATGGAGCAATCCTAAAAAGGGTTGCAAAAAGTTTAACAAGGGCATTGACAAAATTGAAAAGCATGAAAAGTGCGAGAGTCATAGAAAAGCAGAGAAAGACTTTTCTTACTAGATTTCATCTGTTAAGAGATAAAACTGTTCTTGCAAAACTTGTAGCTGCAGAAAAGAAAAAATAGAACAAAACAGAATGCTTCTGAAGCATATTATTGATGTAGTTTTATTCCTTGTAAAGCAAGGATTACCGTTTCATGGTCATCGTGAGCATAGAGGTTTGGCTGGTTGTGGAACGAATGAGGGGAATTTTTTGGAACTGATTAAATTGTTAGCTAAACATGATACACTCCTTAGCCAGAATTTGTTAATGGGTGATTGAAATGCAACATACCTAAGCCCTGACATACAAAATGATCTCATACATTCCCTTTCGTCATAAGTTATAGCACTGATTGTCAATGAAATCAAGGCTGCAAAATATTTTGCTATGATTATTGACTCCACCATTGATATCAGCCGAATGGATCAGTTTTCATTATCATTACGGTATGTAACAAAATCTGGTGATGCTGTTGAACACTTTGTCCAGTTCATTGAATTGCCAGGAGCAAGTGCAGAAATTTTTTTTTAATGTTCTCATGTCTGCTATAAGTAAGTGAGATATCTGGTCTTCAAATGAGAATTAAGGAAGTTTCTCCCTATGCTTTGTTTACACATTTCTGTGCTCACAATCTAAATCTTGTTTTAATTGACTCTGTAAATTCAAGTGTTCAGAATAGAATATTCTTTTTTTTTTTTCCGGAAGCTTACCTCGCTTTTCAATCCTCAAATAAGAGCAACGCAAACAAATTGTTTGCATTATCATTGAAGAAATGATCTGATACGAGATGGGCGAGTAGGAAATCAGCCATAGAAGCAGCCATACAAAATTTGCCTGCTCTAGTTGTTGCCTTACAACGAATTGTGGATGGAGAGATAAAAAAACTGCACATCTAAACAGCTAGCTGAAGGAAAAGGTATTCTTGCAACGCTACGCACATACAAGTTTGTGGTCTTCCTTGTGTTTTGGGGAAAGCTGCTACAAAAGACTTTTACACTGTCTACATACTTACAGAAAAGTACCACTGACATATTAACAGCATCTCACTTGATCCAGCTTTATCACACAGACTTAACTAACATGCGCAATGACTATGAAAAGGAATTTAAAGAAATTGAACGGGAGGCTACTGAGCTAGCATTAAAGTGTGGTATAACTACACAGTATAAAGCACAGAGAGTACAAAAAGGAAAAGGTTTCATGAGGAACTTGCTGATGATGAAGTGATTTCTGATGCTAGGAAGCATTTCTTGGTGGAGTCATATTTGGTCTCCTTGGACAGAGTTCTTACAAGTACCCAGGAGAGGTTCCAACATTTTCAGGAGGTGGCATCCAAATTTACTGTGCTTGATCCTACACATTTTGATTCTGAAGAGGATGATGCCAGATTACAAGTCCTTGCACACCAGTATGCCTCTGTTCTTGATGGCGCAAGTATAATTCTGGAAGAATTCAGCTCCTTTAAAGGCTTGATGAAAAAATTTTCAGATCCTACCCTAAACACGGCTAGCAGTAGTGAAGAGGAAATTAACATAAATACTGTACTCAAGTTCATGATCGCTAATGATATGTGCTCAATATATCCAAACATTACTACACTTTACCAGATCTTTTTAACATTGCCCATAAGCAGTGCTTCTGCAAAGGTCTTTTAGCCGCCTAAAGCTGATAAAATCTTATTTGCATTCTGTCATGAGTGAGGACAGACTATCCAGCTTAGCTCTTCTGTCAATAGAAAGGGAGCTCGCTGAAGCAATTGATTACAACACTGTGATTGATCATTTTTCCAGGATGAGGCCTAGGCGCAAAAGGTTTTGTTAAAGTTTGTTTACTTCATTCATTATAGCATCCCAAAGTTATAGGCATAGCACTGAATAAAATCTAGTATTGAAACTTGAACAGTACTTACTTGGTCTGTACAAGTCTTTATCTGCTGTCATCTACTGTGTTATTATTTTAGGGCCTGATATTCAGAAAATAAGAAATGTTCAACTTTGTTTATTGAAGTTTGTTTTTTTTTCTCTCTGTTTTAAGAAGCATAATGCAAAACTTAGTTGTAAGTTGATAAAGTGTCTTTAAGTTTCAATAAAAAGATATCGGCATAAACATATGCTTTATATTTATTAACCTGTATTTCTGTAAATTCAGATTCAGTACTGTACCGGCACTGTCACTAAATCCACCTCAGCATTTTACTAACTGCAGCCTATTGTAAGAAATTCCACTTCACAGTACACAAATGCCAACGTCTTGCCATGCTAATATAGGCTGCAAGTGTAAAAAATATTTCTTTGGTCTATGTTTCTATTTGTGTTTTCACTTGGCTGCCACTTGGCAGTACATTGTAAAAAGGTCAGAGAAATTCCTATTTGGTTGTTACCTTTATAAGAGAGTCAGAGCCTAGGTACATTCCCCTTGGAAAATGTGCTAATCCTAATGAGACTCTAAAGCAGCCACCAGTGTCCCCTAGGCTTGGGGCGCATTAGCAGTGCCTTGACATTTCTAGGAATGTCTAGTTGCATCTTCTCTGCTGTGGGATGCTATGGCCAGCCTACCCTTCTGGCGCCTATTTTACAAAAGTCTGCTCCCCCAGACGTCAAAACCTAGCTACGCCTCTGCCACCCACCATTACTACCACACATAAAACAACTTTAAATGACTTGTTCACACACAAAACACAGACAGACCTACACCAAATACAGAACAAGGGAATCACACATTAGAAATATGAACACAAAAACAGAACTGGGAACCCCAAGAAGTTAAACTCAGCAAGTACTGCAACACTGAAGAAATAAAAATAGAAATGCACCTCATTTTGTACTGAACACAATCAGTGGTGTAACCACGAAGGGGGGGGGGGGGGATTAGACACCTCCCCAAAATTAACATCTCCCTTGCTGTGACTGGTGGGGCTCCCCAAGCCTCACTAGCTGATGACCATCTTCTTCTCCTCAGGTCCGGCGACCAGAACTCTCCAAGCTCTGCAGCTAGCAGCAGTATTTCAGAGTTGCTGATGCTGCTCCACACCCACACCTGCTCGTCTTTCACACATTCATAAAAACTGAACGTGCATGGGGGGGGGGGGGGGGCAGTGGCAACTCGGGGATACTGCCACCAGCTGCAGAGCTTGGAGATGTCTGGCTGCTGGACTGGAGGAGGAGGTCTTCAGTTTGCCATGTCTGGGGGATCCCCCACCAGATCAATTATTTATATTTTGCATTCAGGTAGGGAGAAAATTTGGTGCCCATCCATTTTGGGTTCAAGCCCCCTCCCCTTTACCAAATCAGCCATCTGGCTAAGCCACTGAATACAATAGAAAAATCATCTGTGATGCACATATCCCAAAGCTAACATATTCCATTTAATAAATTCAAAATAAAACACTTTTTTCTACCTTTGCTGTCTGGACATTTTGTTTTCCAACATCTTGGTCCCAGTTTCTCTTTTTCTGCTTTCTTGTCTGACTTCTGCTAATTCTCTTTCCAGTATCTGCTGTCCACTTTTATTTTCTCTTCTCTCATGTTCCATTCCCTCCCTACACCTAGTCTCTAACATATTGATTTTTCCCTTTCAGCTATTTCCTCCCCTTTTTTTCCTTTTCTGCCTCTGTCCACTCAAATGTCACTCTCTCACACACCCATCTCCTTTTTAATTTTCAATTACCTATCAATTTTCCATCTCCTCCCTCCCCACCATCCCTGGAACCACCATCTCTCCCTTTCTCTTCGCAACTGTCCTCTTATTCATTATCTCTCTCTCCCTCCCTCCCCACCACTCCCAGGTCCATCATCTCTTCCTTTCTCGTCCCAACTGCCCTCCCATCCAGTATCTCTGTCCCCCTCCCTCCGCACCCCGGGTACAACTTCTCTCTCTCTCTCTTGCCTCCCAACCATTCTATTGTCCACTATCTCTCTCCCTATCCTCTGTTACCAAGCCCATTATTTCTTCTGGACTTCAGGAAAATCCACTGCTTATTTCTAGGATAAGCAGCATAAAATGTAATGTACTATTTTGGGATTTTTCCAGGTACTTGTAACCTGGATTGGCCACTGTTGGAAACAGGATGCTGTGCTTGATGGACCTTGATGGACGTTCTGTCTTGTCTTTTGTTGGTGAGCCCTTAGGTCCCGCAAGGCCCAGAAGGACCTCAGAGGACAGCCGTGCAACCCCGAATCTTCACCCGCGGCGGCCGCCGTTCACCAAGGGTTGAGCCCCCAGCTGCAGGCGGCCAGCAGGACTGCTGGAACCACGGGGTTGACGGACTGACCTGGCTAGTAGTCCACACACACAGTCTTAGGATAGCGGCTAGCAATCCTGTAGAATATCAGCACAGTCTTAGGATAGCGGCTAGCAAGGGCGGCTAGCAATCCTGTAGAATATCAGCACAGTCTTAGGATAGCGGCTAGCAAGGGCGGCTAGCAATCCTGTAGAATATCAGCACAGTCTTAGGATAGCGGCTAGCAAGGGCGGCTAGCAATCCTGTAGAATATCAGCACAGTCTTAGGATAGCGGCTAGCAAGGGCAGCTAGCAATCCTGTAGAATATCGCGCCATCCCGCCCTCAGAACGAAAAGCCACCAATCCGGCCCCAGGAAGTTAGCAGCGTCCCTGGATAGGCTCTGCCCGACCTACAGGCGGAGTCATTCCCCGGGTTCGCCAATCAGGGGCGCCGTAGGTGGAGCGTCAGAGCCTCCTGGCTCAGACGCAAGTGAGACGTCGGCTCCGGCGCCGCCATGTTGGCCGGCGCGAACCTCCTCCCGACCGCCCCCTCCTATGAGACCGGCGTTCCCTCCAGTGGCCGCCGATCCCGGTCCGACCTGCCAGGCCCGCGGCCACGCCGGCTCCTCCGCGGGACCTCTCTGACCGTCCTTCGGTGCTGTGGAGGCCGCGTGCTCCCGCTCCCCACCACGGGAGCACAGGTATGGGTGTGAGACGCCACGCGGAACGCGACAGTATCCCCCCCGGATGCCCCCCCTTCCCCGGGGCTAGGTTTAAGGGGAAACTGTGCGTGGAAAGTTCTGACCAACTCTGGAGCATGTACGTTGGCCGCGGGTTCCCAGGAGTTGTCTTCGGAACCAAAGTGCTTCCAGGACAGTAAATAGTATAGCCTTCCCCGCCGCCTCTTTGAGTCTAGAATGTCCTCCACTTCATACTCCAGATCAGGATCTGCTTCTGGAACCACGGTTTCCTGCCCTTGTGGATGCCATCTGGAACCCCGGAAACTCTTTAACAAGGAGATATGGAAAGCATTATGCACCCGTAGAGTACTCGGTAACCGCAACCGGTATGTCACTGCTCCAATCCGCGATTGGATAGCAAATGGCCCAATGTACCGGGGTCCCAACCTCCGTGAGGGTACTCGGAGTCGTAGGTGTTTTGTGCTTAGCCATACCTTTTGCCCCGGCTGTAGCACTGGAGCGGGTCGCCGGCGACGATCCGCAAAGGAC
The DNA here is from genome assembly GCF_901765095.1 of Microcaecilia unicolor. Lineage (NCBI taxonomy): Eukaryota > Metazoa > Chordata > Amphibia > Gymnophiona > Siphonopidae > Microcaecilia > Microcaecilia unicolor. The sequence continues at coordinate 236,017,213 of NC_044036.1, forward strand.
TTGTACTTGGCAGCTGTCCTCTGCAACTGTTCCCGTGCCATCTCCCAGGCCCCTTGCAGGCCCTTTAAAGTTTGAGTAACCATGGGTGTAGGAGATTCAGAAGGGAAGGGTGCTGGAAGCCGGGGGTGTCGCCCATATATCAAGAAGAAGGGAGAGTTTCCCGAGGCCGAGTGATCACTGTGGTTATAGGCAAACTCGGCCCATGGAAGCAAGGAGGCCCAGTTATCTTGACGCTTATTGACGAAAGCCCGCAAAAACCCCTTCAAGGTTTGGTTAATCTGTTCGACCATCCCGTTGGTCTGGGGGTGGTATGCCGATGAAAAGTGGGTTTCAACCCCCAAGGCTGCACACAAGGCTCTCCAAAAGCGTTAGGTAAACTGTGGTCCACGATCGCTGATGATTCGGATGGGCAGCCCATGAAGCCGGAAAATGTGTTGAATGAAGTGTTAGGCTAAGGCGGCCGCCGATGGAAGTCCTGGCAGAGGAACGAAATCGGCCATCCGGGAAAAACGGTCAGCCACAACCCAAATCACAGTGTGTCCCCGGGTTCTGGGAAGGTCGGTGATGAAATCCATTGACAACTCCTTCCAGGGGGCTGTCGGCACAGGCAGCGGTTGCAAGTCCCCCACGGGGTGCCCGATTACAGGCTTGGTCCGGGCGCAGACAGGGCAAGTTGTGACGAACTAGAGGATGCCTCTTCTCATCTGAGGCCACCGATACTGTCTTGAAATTAAACGGAGGGTCTTTTGGTATCCAAAATGCCCAGCCCATACGGACGAATGTCCCCATTGCATTACTTTTCTCCGATCGGAGGGCGGTACCAGTTCTTTCACTGGAACGACCCCCCCCCCCCCCCGCAGCCGCACTGAGACAGTGGGGGTCCAACATGGGATGAATTTCTTCCGTCTCCTCCAGAACCTCAAATGCTCTGGAGAGGGAGTCCGCCGGGGTATTCTGAGTCGCTGCCCGAAACACCAGTTGAAAGTGAAACCTGGCAAAAAATAACGACCACCGGGCCTGTCGGGGATTTAGCCGTTGGGCCTCTTGGAGGTACAAAAGATTCTTGTGGTCAGTGATCACCATAAACCGGTGCTCGGCTCCCTCCAGCAGATGTCTCCACTCTTGCAAGGCCAATTTCAATGCCAAGAGTTCTCTATCCCCCACCGTATAATTGCGTTCCGCTGGGGAAAATTTACGAGAGAAGAAGGAGCAAGGTTGGCGCCGACCTTTGGTGTTAACTTGAGAGAGGACCGCCCCTGCCCCCAAGGCGGAGGCGTCCACCTCTACAATAAATGGTTTCTCTGGATCCGGGGCTAACAGGATGGAGGCCGAGTTGAAAGCCTCCTTTACCTGACGGAATGTGGCTTGCCCCTCTGGTGGCCAGTCCCGTACATTCGCATGTTTTTTCGTGAGCGCGGTCAGCGGCGGGGTCAGTTGCGAATACTGAGGGATAAACTGCCGATAGTAGTTCGCGAATCCCAAGAACCGCTGTAGCGCTTTCAATCCCAACAGTTGAGGCCACTCCCGAATAGCGCGGAGTTTGTCAGGATCCATCCGCAACCCCCCCGGGTAACAGAATATGTCCCAAAAAGGGCAGAGACCGCTGATGAAATGCGCACTTACTGAGTTTGGCAAACAAGCGGTATCGCCGTAACCGCTGCAACACCGCACGAACATGGCTCACATGCTCTGCGGGATCCTTGGAGAAAATCAAGATGTCGTCCAAGTAGACAATCACCGTGGAGTTCAACAAATCCTCGAGCACAAAATTGATGAATCTTTGGAACACTGCAGGGGCGTTGCATAAGCCAAACGGCATTACCCGATATTCAAAATGCCCCTCATGAGTATTAAATACAGTTTTCCATTCGTCCCCCTGCCGGATCCGGACCAAGTTGTAGGCCCCCCGCAAGTCCAATTTGGTAAAGATCTGGGCTCCCTGCAGCCGGTCAAAGAGTTCCGGGATGAGCGGTAAGGGGACTCGATCCTTCACCGTGATGGCGTTTAACCCCCGATAATCGATACAGGGCCTCAAGGAGCCATCCTTCTTGGTCACAAAAAAGAACCCGGCCCCGGCAGGGGACGTAGAGGGGCGGATGAACCCTTTCTGAAGATTCTCCCGGATGTAACCTTGCATCACCTTGGATTCTTCCCGGGACAAGTTATAAAGCCGGCCCCGGGGTGGCAGGGTATCCGCCATCAATCTAATGGCACAATCAAAGGACCGATGAGGTGGTAGGACCTCCGCCTCCACGGGACTAAATACGTCTGCAAAGTCCCGATAGTCCATCGGCAGTGTGGCCAGACCCGCCAGTGCCGTCCCGGGGGCAACTGCCAACACGGGACAACTGAAGTTCCGGCCCTTCAAACAGGTGTCCAGACAGGCATTACCCCAAGACCGGATCTTCCCTTCGGTCCAGTCAATAATGGGACTATGGCGCCGCAGCCAAGGCAACCCCAGGACCACTGGATGAATGGTCCGAGATAATACCAGAAATTGAACCTCCTCCCCGTGATCCTCTCCCACCTGCAGTTCCAAAAAAGGTTTGATTTCAGTGACCGGCTGCGGTAGGGTAGTCCCTTGAATGGATGTTACTTGCAGTGCCGGTCGATGGGGAAGCATAGGCCAACCCATCTGTTGCAGAAGTTCGTGGCAAATGAAGTTCCCCCCCCCCGACCCGGAGTCCACCAGTGCCCGGGTCCGGATCATAGTCTCGTGCCATCGCAGTGTTACTGGCAGTGTTATCAGAGGATCCGGTAGGGGAGCGGAGTGTCCCAAGACCTCTCCCCTAAGGGTGCCTTGGGGGAAGCGTTTCCCGCTCGTGCGGGGCAAGAGCGGACAAAATGCCCGGCCTCACCACAATACAGGCACAGTCCGCCCCACAAGCGCTTCTTCCTGTCCGAAGGGGCCAATCGTTGCCGGCCGATTACCATCGGCTCCTCACCATTCTCCTTAGGGTCCCGGGTATTCTGGCGAGGGGACGATCCCTTGCCTGTCCTGGATGCACCCCTTGCCCACTTCTGCCGTTCCGCCCGGGCTTTCGCTCTCTCTTGGAACCGGGTATCCACTCGAATACAGAGCGAAATCAGGGCGTCCAATTGTCCCGGGACCTCCCTTCCTGCCAATTCGTCCTTGATTTGCTCTTGCAATCCTTCCAAAAAGATTGCCGCCAGGGACTCCTGGTTCCAACGTAGTTCAGTGACGAGGGTCCGAAAACGAATGGCATAGTCAGCCACCGTCCCCTCGCCCTATTGGATTCGCAGCAATTCCGACACCACGGAGGACGGCCTGCCAGGGAGGTTGAACACCATGCGGAACCGGCGCTGGAATTCTTCATAATCGTCCAGAATGGGGTCCTGCTGTTTACTTAGCGGGGACGCCCATGCCAGGGCCTTCCCCTCGCATAGGCCAAGCACATATCCCACCTTAATCTGGTCTGATGAAAAGGCCTCCGGTTGCATCCGGAAGGCTAAGTTGCACTGATTGAGGAAACCCCGGCAGCCTCCGGGGGCCCCATCATATCGTGCAGGCTCAGGGAACCAAGGTCCCGCGCGGAACCCTCCCGGACGGGGAGCCGCTGTGGCCCGGTTCTGTACCTGAAGCGACGACAGCTGGGAGCACACGTTCTGGAGTGCCCCCGACAGGGCGTTCAGCTGCTCCTGCTGCTGCTGAAGTACCTTAGCCAGGTCCCGTAGATCAGGCTGCGTCGGCGAGCTCATGGCTTCCGGTTCCTGTCTTGTCTTTTGTTGGTGAGCCCTTAGGTCCCGCAAGGCCCAGAAGGACCTCAGAGGACAGCCGTGCAATCCCGAATCTTCACCCGCGGCGGCCGCCGTTCACCAAGGGTTGAGCTCCCAGCTGCAGGCGGCCAGCAGGACTGCTGGAACCACGGGGTTGACGGACTGACCTGGCTAGTAGTCCACACACACAGTCTTAGGATAGCGGCTAGCGAGGGCGGCTAGCAATCCTGTAGAATATCAGCACAGTCTTAGGATAGCGGCTAGCAATCCTGTAGAATATCAGCACAGTCTTAGGATAGCGGCTAGCAAGGGCGGCTAGCAATCCTGTAGAATATCGCACCATCCCGCCCTCCGAACGAAAAGCCACCAATCCGGCCCCAGGAAGTTAGCAGCGTCCCTGGATAGGCTCTGCCCGACCTACAGGCGGAGTCATTCCCTGGGTTCGCCAATCAGGGGCGCCGTAGGTGGAGCATCAGAGCCTCCTGGCTCAGACGCGAGGGAGACGTCGGCTCCGGCGCCGCCATGTTGGCCGGAGCGAACCTCCTCCCGACCGCCCCCTCCTATGAGACCGGCGTTCCCTCCGGTGGCCGCCGATCCCGGTCCGACCTGCCAGGCCCGCGGCCACGCCGGCTCCTCCGCGGGACCTCTCCGACCGTCCTTCAGTGCTGTGGAGGCCGCGTGCTCCCGCTCCCCACCACAGGAGCGCAGGTATGGGCGTGAGATGCCACGCGGAACGCGACACGTTCAGTCTGTCCCAGTATGGCAACACTGATGTTCTTACGTTCTAACTGTGCCAAGATATCTCACTCACATGGGAAAAACATTCAGCATAAGGGGATCCTTTACATGCTCATCCTCAAATGTGGTATATATCATTCAATGCAAAAAGTGTGAAGAAAGGTGCTATATTGGAGAAACAAGCCAGATGTTAAAGTCGAGGCTCAATTTATATAGACACAAACAATATTAAACATTACAGTGCCAACCAGGATGCCACCTCTGTGGGACAGCACTTTACAAAAACCAGAGCACTGCATTAATGATCTTATGGTAAGAATACTAAAAGGAAATTTTAAGACAATCCAGGAACATAAGACCTTTGAAGTCAAAATGATGAAATATTTTGACATCCACCAGATAGCACTTATCAAAGATCTGGGCTTTGCAGGAATATTTACCTGCGATCTCACCTTTGCTGGTCTGGGGCCTATACAAGCCTGAACCATTTGTTTATAACTAATATGGAGTCTACAGCCTAAAACATGAATACATCTGTAGCCACCTGAAACCAGCTTTTCTACAAAGGAAAATTACTGTTGGACACAGTATTGCTTGTTGCAAACTAGCCCAGTTATCTCATGGGAAGAATGGAGGAGAGAGACACAGATGGCTCCAGGAGTACGGGATCTGTCAGGGAGGTTTGCATGCCATCTGATAACAGGTTCTTTGCTATAACAAAGGCCTCTCTTCATGACCATGAATCTGGCTGGACATTATTACACCATCTGTGATTGGTCCACAGGTATCAACTGACCCATGGATGCCAAAGTTGGACTGAAGAAGGAGAACAGAAAGGAGAAGACCAGAAGACTTGCTGGAGGATAGAAGGCTCTGAGAGAGAGAGCAAGAGACTGATTTCCTACACCAGTGAACTGCATACCTTGTAACAAACTAAGTTAATTCAGCTATAATACACGAACGCCCCGAAAGTCTGTGCCATCTGTAGCCAGAATTCAGACCTTGGACTTTATTCCTGGACTGAGAGACTCACAGGGGTTTCAGCTTGAGTCTCAGAGGAGGAATCCACTTCTTTACCATTGGAACTCTGCCATAAAGATGGCAAGGTGAGATAACTGGATATACTACCTGTGGTCAGAAGGATAGTTAGTCCACAGTTTTATCTGTGATAGATTGGTTGTCAGAATTGGTGGTCAGTGAAACCTTAGCTGCGAAGTGTTTTGCACAAGTCAGGTTAGTGGTTTATATTTTCATAATCAGTAGGATATCAGTTTTTGATTAGTGTGTGATCACTCATTTAGATAGTCTGTTTGGATAATCATATATCATTATATATTTTGGTAATAATCTATTTTTGGTACAAGCTATTTTGGTGTAATCTTGCTTTGCATTTGCTATAGTTAACTTATTTTTCTATTCATAATAAATAATAATATGTTCCATCTGTGTCATTGTTCCTTTCATCCGCACAGCTAGCTAGCCATAGGGCCATTGAGGTATGGTTATTCCTGTACAAACAAGTCCAGAATAATTGCTTTTGTGGTGATTATCTGATATAAAAAATACCTATATATATTAGGATTTTATCCTTCTATTATACCCCCCTACAGCTTTCTGTCCCACTATAAACCAATTCTACTGCTTTGTCACTCTCTTATAACAACTCTATAATCAAACAGGGATTTTCAAAATTAATCAATATATAATCCAAATATTTAAGGAAGTTTGAAAAATTAGTTTGTGGGTGTCTCCCCTTTGTATAGAAAAGAAATATCAAATTACACAAAAAGGAACCTCAAAGCTCCAGATAAGGAAAATACGTTAGTATTACAAAACCACTATCAAAGTAGGAGTGAATTATTATCATTGGTCCCAGAGAGGAGAAAAAGAGAAAAAAGAATCATACATGAGAAAATCGGATGATTTAAAAAACTATTTTCCTCCTAAAACCTAACAAAGTGAGAGACACCTTACAACAAACCAATAGCACGGTATTAACCCGATAAAGACTGTACACGACTATACATCAATAATTCTATAAGCAGGAACATCCCCCCATGTGAATACACTTATACAAGCCTAACACTCTCTATGTAGCTCGGAACAACCTACTATCAGCCAACAATACCACATTCACTTCAGGATGATGTATTTGTTCAAATATTGGTTCAGCTGTAAAACCTGTATACCAAACTCCCCCCCCCCCCCCCCCAAAAAAAAATACTTAACATAAGGCTGAAGTGGACTTCGGGGAAATTAAGCTGTCCCTGTCTCTCACCCATCCAGTTCTCTCTCTTTCTCACCTAACCTATCCTTCCTGTGAGACTGTCATTGGAATGCTTTTGTGTTTCACTTACATATTCTGATCTTTGTCAACATTTGCTTATTTCTAATCTGAAGAAGAAAGGTTACCTTTGAAAGCTAATCAAAAAAATGCATTAAGTTAGTTCAAGAAAAAAGGTATCATCTTATTTTCTTTTCTATCTTTTGATTTATTTCTATTTATTACCTTTAAAAGTGGACTAACACACCACTTTACTCAAATGGCAGATTAAATTTAATGTAGACAAATGCAAAGTGATGCACAATGGGAGGAATAATCCAAATTATAGTTATCGGATGCTAGGATCCGCTTTAGGAGTCAGCACTCATGGAAAAGAACTAGGTGTCACTGTAGACAATATGCTGAAATCTTCAGTGTGTGGCAGGGGCCAAAAAAGCAGAAAAGGATGCTAGGAATTATTAAAAGGGGGATGCAAACTAAGACCAAAAATATTATAATGCCTCTGTAACCCTCCATGGTGCGACCTCACTTTTTGAGTATTGTGTTCAATTCTGGTCGCTGTATCTCAAAAAAGATATAGTGGAATTAGAAAAGGTTCAAAGAAGAGTGACCAAAATGATTAAGGGGATGGAACTGCTCCCATATGAGGAAAGGCTAAAGAGGTTAGGGCTCTTCAGCTTGGAAAAGAGACAGCTAAGGGAGGACTTGATTGTGGTGTACAAAATCCTGAATGGTGTGGAGCAGATGCAGGTAAATCAATTTTTCACTCATTCAAAAAGTACAAAGACCAGGGGACACTCATTGAAATTGCATGAATATACTTTTAAAACAAATAGGAGGAAATATTTTCACTCAAAGAATAGTTAAGTTCTGGAACTTGTTGCCGGAGGATGTGGTAATGGCAGGTAGCGTATATAGCTTTAAAAAAAGGTTTGGACACGCTCCTGGAGGAAAAGTCCATAGTCTGTTGTTGAGATGGACATGAGAGAAGCCACTGCTTGTCCTGAGACTGGTAGCATGGAATGGTGCTACTAATTGGGTTTCTTCCAGGTACTTGTGACCTGGATTTGCCACTTCTGGAAGCAGGATACTCGGTTAGATGGACCATTGGTCTGACCCAGTATGGCTATTCTTATGTTCTTGTGTTCTTAGGATGAAAGGGATGAGAGAGGGGACTAGGATGCTATGGGGAAAGGAGGGAACAGGGAAAGGAAATGAGAAAAAAGATTTCAGGGGAGGATAAGAAAAGAATGTTGCTGGAAGGGATTGGGGCCTGGGGATTGGGTGGAGAGTAAGGGAGAAGGAGGAATGTTGCTGGGGGCTGGTGGGGGAGAGAAAAGGAAAGGGAATGGACCATATTGCTGCTGATAGTGGGGGAGGTTTTCACAGCAAAAATTAAAAAATAGAAAGGAGAAGGATTCCCTACGCAACTAAAGTAAAAAAAAAAGTAGGGAAGGACCAATGGACTTCCAATAATAAAGAATGAGGAACCCATAATTAAAAATGTAAAAGTTTGAAAGGCCAATATGAAAGAAATGACAAGGAGTCATGTTTCAAAATACAATGCCTGCTTCAGGAGTCAATGTATCTGAGATATAGGGTTCAGAGCACAGCAGCTAGCAACAAAACATAATTTTTAATTTTGAGTTCCTCATTCTTTATTATTCGAAGTCCATTGGTCCTTCCCTATTTTTTTTTTCTTGTTTGTTTGGGTTGGGTTTTTTTTTAAGGTTTTTACAGGGCATAAAGATGGATGATGTTAGGCACAGTGTGATGGGAGGAGGGAGGGAGAATGGGGAATATTAAATCACTTTGGGTTCAGGCCCACCCAGCAGTGGTGCACTATTAAAGTGGCAAAATGGGGAGAGCAAGCTGGGCTCCACAGCTAAGGAGGCTTCCACAGTCCTGCTGGGCAGACGTGGCAGACAGGAGGCTTCTGAGTCAGTTGCAGGCAGCATGTGGGAATCACTGCTGCCAATGATTCTTTGAAGAGAGAGACGCTTGTTAAGGTAGATGGGGGACGATCCAGCGAAGAGCTGGACAAAAGGAAGGAAAGAGAGAGGGAGAATTGTTGGATATAGGAATGGATGGAAGGGAAGGAAAGGGAGAGAGATAATTGTTAGACATGGGGGGAGGAATGGAGAGATGCTCCACAGGGTGGGGGAAGAGAGGGAGAAATGTTGGAGGTGGGGTGGGAGAGATGCTGCATAGGGGGAAAGAGGGGTGAGAGAGGGAGAATTGCTGGACATGGGGGTGGAGGGGGAGGAAGGTAGACATGTGACAGAGGTGGAGAGGGCAAAAAAGGAGAAATGTTGGGCATGGGGGTGGAGAGGAGGGAGGAATAGATGCTGCATAGGGTGGAGAGGGACAAAAGGGAGAAATGTTAGACTTGACAGGAGGAGAGAGAGATGCTGCATGGGAGGGGAGAAAGATCTTGGACCCAGGGCACAAGGAAGAGACAATGGTGGACAATAGGAGAGGATGGGAGAAGGGCACGGGGGTGGAGGAGATGCACAGGAGGTGGGGAGGAGCGAAAGAGTGAGATATTGGATCCAGGGGCAGAAGAAAGCAGACCTGTCAAGAGTCTCGCATTCAGCGGAAGACTCCCGCTTTGTCGGGTCATTTTCCGCACTCCTGCCAAAATGGGAAAGTCTCCCGCTGAGACACACTGTGCACCAGGGGATCCAATGCCACCACTGCTACTGCTGCTGCTTCTCTCGATGAGCAGCAGCGGCCAAAGCAAAACAAGAAAAGCAAGCACGGGGCCACACCAGCCTTCAGGCATGTGCTGTCAGCTCTGACGTCCTCTGCCCCCATTGATGTCAATTTACCATTCCAGGGGCAGAGGATTGGCAGAGCCGACATCGCATGCCTGAAGGCTGCTGCGCACTCGCACTCGGTTTTCTTGTTTTGCCACAGCCGCTGCTACTCATGATCAGGAGAAACAGCTGTGGTCAGGAAACACTGGGTACTGGGTGGAAGGGGAAGGGGGAAAGGGCACAGAGAGGGTGGCAGGAAGTGCTAAATGGAGAGAGCAGAGGGGAGAAAATGAAAGAAGAGTGGGGATGTTGGATGGAAAAGGGGTACAGGGAGAGGTAAGAAAGAGGGGACATGGAAAATGGCAGGAAAGAGAGAAGCTGCTGAGGAGAATGGGGGAAAGGGGGAGATCCTGGCTGGTCAGACAGAGAGAGAAAGAGGAGAAATGCTGGATGAAAGGAGGGAGAGAAAGAGGAAAAATGCTGGAAGGAGGTGGCAGAAAGAGGGATGACAATGGATGAAAGGGTAGGGAGAGAAAGAGGAAAGACATTGGAAGGATGAGGAGAGAGGGGATATGCTGAATGGAAAAGGGCAGGCAGAGAGAGAGAGAGAGAAAGAGAGACTGGATGGAAGGATTGGGAGAGAGGGTAGATGTTGGATGGGAAGAGAAAGAAGGAAGACGCTGGATGGAAGGGTAGGGAGAGAGAGAGGGGAGACTCTGGATAGAAGGATGAGGATGGAAGGATGGAGAGAAAAAGAGGGGGAGACGCTGGAAGGATGGGGAGAGAAAGGAGAGTTGGCTGGATGGAAAGGGGGAGAGGCTAGAGTTAGTGAAAGAGTGGAGAACAAGAGGAAAGGGCATAGGAAGAACAACGGTGAGGAAAAGATGAAAAGCCATAGGTAGTTGAAGTAAAAAGATGGAAAATTAAAGAATGGATAATAAGAATGAATTAAATCTGGGCAGAGAGAGAGGCAGAAAAATACACTGAAGAAAGGAGAAAATAATGACAAATTTGGGGGGAAGAGGGGGTGGTGGTTGGGAGGCGAGGATAGGGGAGGGCAGACTTATACGGTCTGTACCAGAGCTGGTGATGGGAGGCGGGACTGGTGGTTGGGAGGCGGGAAATACTGCTGGGCAGACTTATATGGTCTGTGCCCTGAAAAGGACAGGTACAAATTCAAGGTAAGGTATACACATATGAGTTTGTCTTGGGCAGACTGGATGGACCATGCAGATCTTTTTCTGCCGTCATCTACTATGTTACTATGTTTTACTATGGATAGGAAACCCTGGCAAGAAAGTTAAGAGAAGACAAAGGAAAGCAGAATCAAGAGACAGAGACCAACACAATTAGAAAAAGTAAATAGTCAGACAACAAAGGTACAGAAAATAATTTTATTTTTAATTTAGGATAAAGTAATGTGGTAGCTGTGTTAATAAAGGTTAATAAATGCAAATAAAAACAAAATAGAAAATAAGGTAATGCCTTTACATTGAACTAACAGCAGTATACTGTCCTGACCTGAGGTAGGACGTTTTGGCCTCTGAAAGCTAATTGAAAATGGTATTAGGCTAGTACAATAAAAAGGTATCATCTTATTTTTCATTTTCAAGTGCCTGAACTCATAGGCGGTCAGTGGCTCAGCTGTTTGGGGAGGCTAAAGTGGGCATGGCCAGGCATGGGGCATGAGTCTATAAGTATGTATCAAATGCCAAAGAATAATGTGGCAAGAGAATTAAACAGTGTAAACTTCAAGATAGATAGATAGGTCTCTTAGGCAATTGAATTAAAGCAGATTGAAAACTGTCCGTAGATGATGTCTATGCATCCATAGAGGCCTGCAGCTAGTCTGAATCTCTTCTCTCTTATACATCCCACTTGCCCTCAGCCAACACGCCTATGGAAACAATTCAATTGTACTTAAAGATCCCTCAATAGGCAGTGACTCATAATTCAGGCTCTAAAACCCTTTCTGATGTTTTGGTGTAACCTCAGTAAGACCAACACTCAATCTCTCCACTGCAAAACACTGTACACAAACTTGTGCAAAAACACACTCAGAACCTTACCAAACTATATCAGCACTAACTCCCAGGAAGAGCTACAATCTTATACAAAAAAGGCAGCACTGTAAATATTACACCGAGCCATAAAACACCAATACACTACCTAGTGAAAAAAAAAATAAAACAAATAGGACTGCAACAAGATCTCGATGCAAATACTACATGCTAGCAGAATATTGCACCTTGGTCACATATGAAAAACACATGACACAACAGATAGGACACAAGGGACAGGAGATCAATAAAAGATATGATGGCAAAAAATTGAACTGGAAAAACTCAAGAAGTCAGATTCAGCATTTAGCAATACTAAAGAAATTGAAACTAAAATAATTATAGTTATAGTTTATTTAAGAGTTGCTGTACCACTAATTCGAACTAGCAGGTCTCAGCGGTTTACATGAATTAAAACCAGTATCAGAAAGGAAAAGAACTACAAATTCTGATTGGAAAGATAAAAACATACAACAGACAAGCAGCTCAAGCAATGGAACAAACTAAGAAAGGGAGGAGGTAGGTAGGGAAAGGGGAGGGATTACAAAAAAGGACCTCAGAGCAGCAGTATCAGTGTCAGACCCCAGGGGAACAAACTAAGTGTTTTAAAGGCTTGTGCAAAATATCACAGATGCACATTTACGAATGCTTACATATTCCAATTAACAAATTCTGAATAAAATACTTTTTTCTAGCTTTGTTGTCTGAGCATTTTGTTTTTCCATTCACTTTGGTCCCAGTGTCTGTTTTATTCTTTCCTTTGAGTATTTTCCTTGTCTTTGCAACATCTCCTGTTCATTTGACATTTTTTTCTCATGCCATGTCCACCATCCTCCTGTGTCCTTATGTATCCTGTCCACCATCTCCCCTCTGTGGACCTATCCTATCTTTCCTCCAGTTTCTGCATCTGCCCTCAAAGTGTTGCAATCCAATCCTTATATTCAGCAGTTTCTCCTCTTTGTCTTGCTTGTCCTGCATTTCCCCTTCTTTGTCCCTATCCCCTCCTCTGATCAGCATTGTCCCTCTGTATCCCTACTCCACCATCAAGTGTTGCCCCTCTATGTCCTTATCCCTTTCCCTCTATACCTAGCATCTCTTCTCTGTCTCCCTGTGTCTCTGCTCTCTGTTCCCTTCATCCCACACCCCCCAACCACCCTGTAGCCAGGATGTCTACGTCTCTCATCTCACTCCCCTCCCCCATGGTTCAATATGTCTTATAGTTCAATATGTCTTCCTCCTGGGTCTTCAAGGTCTTTCCTCCTTTCTTCCCCTAGTCAGTCAGCCAGTCTCTTGCCCCCACCTAAGCTGGAACAGCATCAATCCCTCTCCCTCCAGCACCTCTTCCTGTCTCTGACTCTTCCTCTTCCCTCCCGTTCTAGCAAAGCAGCACTTAGTTCTCCCTCCCTCTTGCCTGCAAGTCCGGCATTTCTCGCTTTTTATCACCCCCCAAGCCCCCCCCCCCCCCACAGTTCCAGCATCTCTCTCTCTCCCTCCTGCTCCCCATAGTCTGACAATGTTTGTTCACCTGTCTTAATCACTGTTGGCAGGGGCACCACAGCGATTGAAAGGCCTTGATTTTCCCTATGACATGTTGTGCCTCCTCTGAAGTAATTTCCTGTTCCGAGTAGACAGGACACATCACAGGGAAGATCGAGGCACACTGAGGCAGCATCTTTCAATCGCTGCAGTGCCCCTGTTGGCAGTGATTAAGGCAGGTTAACAAGCACCCTCAGACCGCCGGGAGTAAGAGGGAGGGAGAGAAGAAAGCTTCCGGCAACCTGGGACAGTGGGTGGAGGTCATGACTGCTGTTGGCTAAGCCTCCCCAAGCCTCTGATATGGGGCGCCTATGCCTGAACTGAGCATATGTAGGAGGGCCGGCATCGGTGGCTGAAGCACACTGCCAACTGCTGCACTGCTCGTACATCACGGTAGGAGGCTCATGCAGTGGACCTCTTCAACTAGCAGGGCTTGGGCAGCTCCGCCAGCAATTCAACCAGTGCCACAATTTTGTCCCTAGGGGGGGAACAGATGCTGGATAGGGGGTATAATAGAGTGAAATGCAACACTCCCTCTTACTCATCCCTGCTATCACTGGTGTAAATAACATTTTTTCTGGAATGGTCATAGGATGAGGTGTGCTAGGGGGCGGAATCATTAGAGTGGGCAGGGGCGTGCCTAGGGTCTCTGGTGACCCCCTGCAGACTTTCAGTTGGCACACCCCCCCCCCCCCCCCCCCCCCGTGTGGCACGAGATGGCAAGGCTTACAAGCCTTTCTTGCGAAATACTTGATCGCAAATAATTTTTTATGGTTTTTAACTGTGAAAATGATCGTTCACCACTTGCCACACTGACAGGAATTGTCAGCAATATTCTTAGAAAACAAATTGCTATACATTGCAAAATAAGATAGCAGATGTAAATTCTCAAAGTAGACATATTCCAAACACTAAAATGAAAATAAAATGATTTTTTTCTACCTTTGTTGTCTAGTGACTTTGTTTTTCTTTTTTTTTTATTTCTTTATTTATGAATTTTTAACATCAATCACAAGCATTACATCTTGTTAAGGAAAAACAGAAAAGGAATTAAAATTAAGGATTCTTCTTATGAAGAAAAAGAAAAACAGTAAATTTTCTTTCTTAGACCACTAACTTGTAGAGAGGGGGGGAAAAGAAACAAAGAGGAGTTAAATCTGAAGTAAGTTAAAGTATATGGCCTGGATTACACCGCCTGCATTATATAGTGAATTACATGATCTAAAACTCAAACTGGTTCTATTTGTTCAGTTTTTTTAAATCTATAAAAGATCGCAAATGTTCTGGTTCAAGAAAAACATATTTGTTATCAAGGTATCGTATTTGGCATTTGCAAGGGTATGCCAAGAGAAATTTTCCACCCAGAGCATTAACTTCGTCCCTCAGTGCCAAGAAGGCTCGTCGTCTCTCCTGAGTAAGCTTCACAACATCTGGAAAAATCCAGAGTTTTTCACCATAGAATGGTTTAGCAAGATTTTAAAGTAAAGTTTTTTAATCGTATTTAAATCTTGTTCAAACACTAATGAAACAAGAAGAGTTCGCCTTTCAAATATCCCATCATTAGAACTTTCCAAGAACGCTGATAAATCTTGTAGACCTGCTTTCCCATCTTCTCCCTTTTTAGAAATTGGTAAATAAAATATTTTATTTATAGGAGGTATTAGAGTAGGTGAGATAGATAGGTTTTCAGTCAAGTATTTTTTGAATAACTCCATGGCGTTCATCTCTGATGAGCGAGGAAAATTAAGAATTCGAAGGTTCAAACGCCTATTATAGTTCTCAAAGTTCTCTATTTTCCGATGAATTATCATTTTGTCCTTAATTAATAGGTCTGTTTTAACAGTCAAGGTAGTTATATCTTGTTGAACCTGCGTTTTGTTTAACACAACTTCTTGCTTCAACGTGTCGAGAGCTGTTGTTAATAAATCCAATTTACTCACGATTAAGGACGTCTCCTGCGCAGCCTGAGTGACTGTAGAAGTCAAAGTTTGTATAGCTGCCCAAATAGATTCCAGTGTAGGCGCCATGGGGGAAACAATTTCCCTTCCGTTGTTACTTCTCGCCGTTCTGGGAGAGTCGCCACCGAACGAAGAGTCTGGAGCTACGCTTTCCGAGAGCTCCTGGACTTCCAGAGACTGCCAGGCTGCGGCGGGACATGGCGGTGGATTCACATCCGGCGAGGACAAAGTTGTTTCCGTTCCCTGTGGGTTTGATGCTCCTTCACCTTCCCCCACTGCGGGTAAACTCAAGCCGGTTGGGCGCGGTGTACTTGTGGCATACCGGTCCAGCGTTGTCTGCAATTGCGTTGTTCTTAAAGCTGTCGGCGGTAAGCTTTTTACAACGCCCTTTCTTTTTGTATGAGGCATATAGAGAAAAATATCGGCAAAATCTTAAGAAATAAATGAAAGGACTCAGACACGCTCCGGGAACCATCAAGCCTGATCCGCCATCTTGACACGCCCCCCCGTGACTTTGTTTTTCTATCCATATTGGTCCGAGTCTCTGATTCTGCTGTTCTCTATCTGTTCTCTTAACTCCGTTTCCAGGGCTTCCTTTCCATTTATTTCTTTACTTTCCTCCTTTCTTCTTCATTTCTTGCCCTACCTCCATAAGTAAAAGCTGTGTCCTCCTCTGTGGAATTGACTGGAGGAGGTATGACATGGATCCAGCTTTTGCCTATTTTCTCCATCCATGTGCAGTTTTTCTTCTCTTCCCTTTCCCTCATCTTCTTCCATGTGCATCTTCTTCTTTTTTCTTTCCTCACCTCCATCCATGTACGGCACTTCTCTCTCATCCCCTCCATCCATGTTCAGCATTTCTCCTCTCTCGTCCCTTCCCTGTATCCATATAAAGCAATAATTCTCTCTTCCCTCTCCTCCATCCAAGACCAGCATTTCTCCTCTCCCTGCCCCCCCCGCCAACTCCTCCATCCATCCATGTCCAGAGAATCTCTCTCCCCTGCCCTCCCCTCTCATCCATGTCCAGCAATTCTCCTCTCTCCCCTGCCCTCACCTCCTATCCATGTCCAACGATTCTCCTCTCTCCCCTGCCCTTCATGTCCAGCGAATCTCTCTTCGCTGACCTCCCCTCCATGTCCAGTATGTCTCCTCTGCCCCCTGCCCTCCCCTCTCATCCATGACCAGCAGTTCTCTCTTCCCTGCCCTCCCCTCCCCTCCATGTCCAGCATGGAGAGGGGAGGGCAGGGGAGGGAGGTGACATGCTGGACAGGGAGGGGAGGGGAGGGGAGAGAGAATTGCTGGACATGGAGGGGAGGGCAGGGGAGAGAGGAGAATCGCGACTTCGGGTAAAAGATTTTGGAGCGCGAGAGCAGGAACAGAAGGGAGCAGGCAAGTGAGCCGGACCTCAGGAAAAAGGTGCTGGTACACTGTACCAGCGCGTACCGGCACAAAAAAAAGCACTGCATGTATCCCTCATTAATAAGTCGCTGACTCTAAAGTTTAGCAATTTCATTAAAGCAAAATGTATTTTCACATATCACAGACTCTTCCTATCCAAGGAAAATGTTTTATATAAAAACAAACACAAAAAAAAGCACTGACTCTAAAGTTTAGCAATTTCATTAAAGCAAAATGTATTTTCACATATCACAAACTCTTCCTATCCAAGCAGAATGTTTTATATTTATTTATTTATTGCATTTGTATCCAGGGCCGGTCTTTGCAAGTGCGGGGCCCTGTGCACACCAATTTGGTGGGGCCCCACCCTAGCCCCACACCCGCTGCACCCCATTGATTATTAAATTTTTAGAACATATTTTATTTATGAAATTTCAAATAAAGACAAATGAAGCTAAATTTGTACAGAAAAACTGATTGAAATAATAAGCACAATGCTATCATGAACCCCCCCCCCCCCCCCCCCCGAAATTATTCAGTTCAAGTCCACTACAATTAGTAGTTCCAATTCTCATAACCCCGGGGGGGTCAGAGGTGCGGACACACAATCTCTCCACTGCAAAACACTATACACAAACTTGTGCAAAAACACACTCATAACCTTACCAAACCATAACAACACTAATTCCAAGGACAGGACAAGCTACAACCTTATGCGTGGAAAGGCAGAACTGTAATTACACCAGGCTGTAAAACACCATTACACTACCTCATGAAAAAAACAAAACAAAAAGGGCTGCAAATACTACACGCTAGCAGGATACTGCACCTTGATCACACATGAAAAACACATGACACAACAGATATGAAGGCAAAATACTGAACTGGAAAGTTACCTCAAGAAGTCAGACTCAGCATGCAGCAATACTAGAAAAATTGAAACTTACATGCAAAATATCACAGATGCACATTTCCAAAAGCTGACACATTCTAATTAATAAATTCTGAATAAAATACTTTTTTCTACCTTTGTTGTCTGATCATTTAGTTTTTCTATTCGCTTTGGTCCCAGTGTCTTCTGTTTTATGCAGTGTCTTCTTTCCATTTGATATTTTTTCTCTCACCATGTCCACCATTCTCCTGTGTCCTGTCTACCTATCCTTTCTCCTGTCCCTATCCTTTCTCCAGTTTCAGCATCTGCCTTCAAAGTGTTCCAATCCAGCCCTTAAATTCAGCAATTTCCCCTCCATCCATATCCAGCATTTCTCCTCACTCCCCTTCATCCATGTGTATCTACTTTCCTCCCCTCCCCTGTTTCATGATGCAGCATCAAGGATTCAGTCCTAATATCCAAGTTTGCCTGCATTGTGCAGTAGTCATCTGCATTGATACCTTCCTATGCTTTCTTCCTCAATGCTTAACTTAGCTTGCAAGAGCAAAAAAAGTGCGGCACTATATTTTCATTTTTAGAGCCAACGTTTTCAATCCTGCTCACAAATCCAGAGTTTGATTTATGATTAACTTCAGTGCTTTGGCTTGAAAAGAAAAAAAACCACCACAAAATAAGCACTGTATTCTGTTAAACTCTCTCCATGCCTCTAGCCAAACTTAATGGAATTGATTAAATGGATGTCTCCATTGGCTATTTACGTTTAATCATAACATTTTGAATCATGTAGAACCAGCCGGAGCACTCACCTTTTTGCTTTTGCTGATGGTTGATCTCCATGTGAGCAGATATTCAGACACTGATTTACTGCAGCAATCATTTGAAGTTGTTGTGCAGACCAGCATGGCTCAGAGTTTGAAAATGTGAAACGAATCCTTAGTGAGCTTTGCAGCATGCTACTGAAATACAAAATGCACTTCCCTTTGCTTGTTCGTTCCCTCAGTGCCCCACCTTCTTCTGACGTCATTTCCTTGGGGGCGGGACACTGAGAGGGAACAATGAATGAGCGAAGGGAAGGCTGGTGGGACGTCAGACAGCGTTTTCACTGACGCTGCCAAGCTGCCTGCAATGGAGGTAAATTAAATTTAAATACCGCCGGAGCACCGGGAATCGGGAGCGAAGGAGGCTGACTGAGGCGCGCCGCGCCCCCTTAAGCGCGAGGCCCTATGCGGCCGCCTCAGTTTCCTCAGCCTAAGACCGGCCCTGTTTGTATCCCACATTTTCCCACCTCTTTGCAGGCTCAATGTGGCTTACAATACATCATGAATGGTGGAGATATATAAGAAATAAACATTTAGTAATTACACACAAAACATTTAGTAATTACACACAAAAAAAGCAATCAGATTTTCACTTACCAGCTCTTCAACACAGCTAAACTTCCTCTTTGAACCTACTGTTTGAACCATCAGCCAATGAAATGGCTTTTAGCTGTAGATATCCCAGGTTACCTGATAATTATGCACACATCATTGCAGTCATGCCCTCTTCTCCGTGTACATGCTCAGAAAAAAAAAAACTTTGAACCACTTACAGATTTTAACAAACAATTACACTATTTATTTTTTATTTCTCCCCAGTCTCACTTGCACACCTCCCTCCAAACCTGTTCTCTTTAATTTGAATGTTGTTCAAGCTCACCCTGAATGAGGAGTTCTTCCCACACCAAAGACATATATAGCACTGGTTGTACTCTTTGAAGCAACTTTAGCAGAGCATGTCTGCCTCAGTTAGCACTGCTGGGCTGCCTTCACTTCCTGACGCGGAGTGGGAAGGGCAGGGGAGAGAGGAGAATCACAACTCCAGGTAAAATATTTTGCAAATGAGCAGACCTGGGAGGCGCCCTCCAGAGGTCGGTGCCCCCCTGCGGTGCTTACCCCGTTTACCGTGTTGGCGTGGCCCTGAGAGTGGGTGAAGCCAAGGAAGAGTGGGGGTGGGGCTGGGGGCATGCACTAAAATCTTCTTCTCAAAAATCGGAACCCCTTGGCAGCTCTGAGGAAGTGAGGGAGGAGAGAGGGGAAAATGCTGGACTATGGGGGAAGAGGGCAGAAGGGAAGATAAAAGAGACAGGGAGATGTTAGGTTACAAGGGTGCGGATGGGAGAAAGAGGGGGCAGATGCTGGGTTAGAAGGGTGGAGGGAGAAAGATGCTGGGAATTATGGAACCATGTAGGAGAGACCAGGAAATGAGTGAGGAGTATAGTGATTACAGGGGGTAAAAAAATATAGCAATGGGGAGTAGATTAAAGATGAAAGGGAATGGAAGGCTAGGGAAGGAGTGAAATGTGGAATGGGAGAGCTACTGGATGAGAGAATGAGATGAAAAATCGATGTGGCACCATTTGTATCCTCCCTCTTCTAGCGCCAAAAGGCTCCTCTGGGTTTGAACCAGTGTTGGGGGGATAGGCGGGGTATGAGTCCTGGGCCCCCCTAGTTTCCACCCCAGGGGTGTCCTCTAACACTCCCTAGTGGTTCGGGCTTCTGATCCCCTGGTCAGTGCCATTTTCAAGAGAGAAACATGAGAGAACGTATATTACTTGGTGTCTTGATCTCTAAGCACTAGTTCCTGAAGAAGCCTCAAAGGGGTGAAACGGTGGCCCCATAGAACGTTTGAGAGTTAAGTGCTGGCTTTTCTTTTTAATTGGAAGAGTTATATGAGTTCACATAAGTTTTCATGGATGAACTTTAAATGATTGCACACATATATAAAAAAGGAAAAAATGGAGTTTTCAGCCTAATGATAGAAATTAAGTACTGGTTTTGAATGTTTAACCATGTCTCACTAAAGGCTTCAGTCCTTTAGTTTCTGAGGGCTTTTTGCCATAGAAAAAGAATATTTTTTCAGCATTTTTGAATATCATGCTAATGCTTGAATATTTTTAGTATTAGGTGTCCTCACACTCCCTAGTGGTTCGGGCTTCTGATCCCCTGAACCTTGACTGTCTCAAGAGCTCATTGAGTCAGCAGATTCCTCCCCATGGTGCCCATTTTCTCCAGCAACTCTGCACCCATGCTGGTGGAAGATGGCCCACCTCTCTACCTTTTCTAGATTTTAGTCCAAGTGTCTACATTCCGCAGGGGTTCTCGGGCCACAGCTCCCTCTACAGCAGGGGCCTCCAAGCCTGCCTTCCACATAGAATTGTTCCCCACACTGATAGCAGCGAAGTTCGATGGGCATGGGGGCACTATGAGCCAAAAAGGTAAGGAAGCCGCAGAAGCGGAAGACTGGGATCCACTACGTAACAAGAAGCCAAACAAAGGAGTAGTGTGACCAGCAAGGCAACTTCAGGAACAACAGGACAATGGGGTAATAGAAGAAAAAGCTTTATTTATAAAGCCCGACACGGCACCATGTTTCGGCCAAGTGCCTGCCTCAGGGGCCTAAATAAAAATGGAAACAACAATATAGGACAAATGAATAAAACAATACATATGAACATGTATATGGTCAAATGTGTACAGCACTAGTTGGTAAAATGTATGTGTGTGTATATATATATATATATATATATATATATATATACTAGTAAAAAAGGCCCGTTTCTGACACAAATGAAACGGGCGCTAGCAAGGTTTTCCTCGGAGTGTGTATGTTTGGGAGAGTGTATGTGAGAGTGACTGTTTGAGAGTCAGAGTGAAAGTGTGAGTGTGTGTGTGTGAGAGAGAGAGTGAGTCTGGGTGTGAGTGTGTGTGTGAGAATGAGAGTGTGTGCAAGTGTGTATGTGAGATACAGTGTGAGAGAGAGTGTGTGTGTGTGGGGGCGAGAGAGAGTGTGTGTGAGACACAGATTCTCTGTGAGAGTGAGTGTATGAGACCAAGCGAGTGTGTGAGTGACTGTGTGGCACATAGAGAGTGAATGTGATACAGTGTGAGACAGAGTGTGTGAGAGTGAGAGTCAGAAAGACATTGTATATGAGAGAGAGAGTGTGAGCCCTGCCCTCCCAATCCATGCCCATCTGTCCCCTGCCCCCTCCATTCATCCTTTTCCAGCAATTCCCCTCTCTCCCTGAGCCCTGCCCTCCCAATCCATGCCCATCCATGCTCCTCTGTCACCTGCCCCCTCCATTCATCCCTATCCAGCAATTCCCCTCTCTCCCTGAGCCCTGCCCTGCAATCCATATCCATCCATGCCCATCTGTCCCCTCCATTCATCCCTATCCAGCAATTCCCCTCTCCCTGAGCCCTGCCCTCCCAATCCATGCCCATCCATGCTCCTCTGTCACCTGCCCCCTCCATTCATCCCTATCCAGCAATTCCCCTCTCTCCCTGAGCCCTGCCCTGCAATCCATATCCATCCATGCCCATCTGTCCCCTCCATTCATCCCTATCCAGCAATTCCCCTCTCTCCCTGAGCCCTGTCCTCCCAATCCATGCCCATCCATGCTCCTCTGTCACCTGCCCCCTCCATTCATCCCTATCTAGCAATTCCCCTCTCTCCCTGAGCCCTGCCCTCCCAATCCATGCCCATCCATGCTCCTCTGTCCCCTGCCCCCTCCATTCATCCTTTTCCAGCAAGTCCCCTCTCTCCCTTCCATGACCCCCCCTCGCATCCATGCTCCTCTCTCTCCCATGTCCCAGCCTGGCCTGCTCTCTTCTCCCCCCCCCCCTTCGCATCCATGCTGTCGTTTCTCCCCTGCCCTCCCGCTCCCATTGTTCAACTTTACTGCCCACCCTCTTCTCTCCCCCCAACATCCCTTTTTTTTTTTTCTTCTTTTTAAATTTACCTCCGTGGCGGTTCCGGCAGCGCAGCGTCAGGGAAGGAGGCGGCGCTCCCGATGTCTAGCCTTCCCTTCGCTGTGTTACGCCTTCTTCTGATGTCATCCCTGACGTCAGAAGAAGGCAGAACACAGCGAAGGGAAGGCTAGAGACGTCGGGAGCGCCGCCTCCTTCCCTGACGCTGCGCTGCCGGAATTGTTTGTTTTTTTTTCCGCCCTCGACGTCATGACGTTTGACACGAGGGCGGGGCAGAGACGGCTGGCTGGCTTCACACCACGAATCCACGAACCCTACAGGGAGTGTTTGAGTGGCTTCAGAACGTTGTCTTCAGAACGTTCACGGTGCGTTTTATTATATTAGAAGATATATAATGTAACAAAAGTGAGTTAACATAAAATAAGACAGTAAAAAAATGAGTGAAAAACTGCCTTATAGTAAACTAAAAAAGCATATAGGTATCATAGAGGTACCCCCACTCACATATTCCAAATTACTTACTTATTACTTCTAATTTACCTGTTTTTCTTTGTACCTTATTTGCAACAATATTTTGTATTCTGTTAATGATGTCCGCCTTTGTGACATAATGTAAGCCACATTGAGCCTGCAAATAGGTGGGAAAATGTGGGATATAAATGCAGCAAATAAATAAATGATGCACAAAAAAAACAAAAGATGTACAAAACATATAAACAGAATCATTTAAAAAGATCATGTATTAAAAAGGGGGAATGTACCTTTGTGTAGAGAAAGTCCTAATATGAATAAACTAGTAAAAAAGGCCCGTTTCCGAAACCAATGAAATGGGCGCTAGCATGTGGCTTTTTTTGTGTGTGTGTGTATGTGTCACACAGTTATTTTGTGTGTGTGTGTGAGTGTGTGAGGGTGCGGTGTGTGTGCAGGTTGTTGATGTGTGTGTTTTTTGTTTTGTTTTTTGCTTGGGGGTTGGGGAATGTGTTGTGCTGTCCTTGGTCGCTGTTTGCTGCTGGCTGGGTCGCGGGTAATCCTTCCAGCTGGGCCGCAGCTTGTCCTGTTCGCCCACGTACCAGATGGTGACGGGCACGTTTTCCGGCTCCTCTGACTCCATGTCAAGCAATCCCAAATATAGTCTGTGCTATAGGCCCTCTGGCACTCTTCAGTACTGGCATTATGCATTTAAAAATCCCCCCCCCCCCCCCCCCGGTCTATTTTTGCACATACCCACAGCAGGAATATTCTTCTCTCGTTCCAATGGTGGTTCTGTGCTCTCCGTGCTGCACAGATAATGAGCCATTCTGCTGGGGAATGCTCCTCCCTTATTGTCACGTAGTTTCCTCTGATTGGTCCGTCTTACGTTGCCTAGTGTTGCCTGGGAACGGTGTTGTGATGGTCCTTTGTGTTTCAGAATGTTGAGGGTGTTTTTTCTGATTGGTCTGTCATGCGAGGGCGGGGCAGAGAGACATGGTCAGTGTTATGGCTTCACCACCATGAATCCATGAACCCTTCAGGGAGTGACTGAGTGACTTCAGAATGTTGTCTTCAGAACGTTGAGGGTGAGTTTTATTATAGTAGACGAGTCTGTTGAACACTTGGTGTCTATAAAAAAGGTTGTAAAGTGAG
This sequence comes from Microcaecilia unicolor, assembly GCF_901765095.1. Classification (NCBI taxonomy): domain Eukaryota; kingdom Metazoa; phylum Chordata; class Amphibia; order Gymnophiona; family Siphonopidae; genus Microcaecilia; species Microcaecilia unicolor. The sequence continues at coordinate 236,040,947 of NC_044036.1, forward strand.
TTCAGAAGTGTGGAATTGTGAGCAGGGAAAAACATGAGTAAAGACAAAGAGCAGCAGTGGCTAATTAGAATCCGAAGACGGGTGAGAAAGCAGGTGAGAAAAATGAACAGTAGTGGGTGAAGGAAATCCAAGAGGGGAGCCAAGCACTTGAACATGTGTAAAAGAAAAATAAATCTTTAAATAGAATCAAAATTGAATGAAGAAAACATAATGGTAAATAAAAATGTTCCAAAGGACGAGACCTCTCCAGAAGATGAAAAAGGCACTACAGTGAAAAAGAAAAAGAAACTTAAAAAGGCGAGACGAACTTGCCAAGTCAGAAAACGTAAAGAGGGAGAAAGATTGCTGAGATATATGCAAAGTAATACATAAAGAAAGTAACTTGATGTCAAAAACAGAACACAGCGGACTGTGAGTCAAAATAAAGAAAAGGAACCTAAGATGCCATAATCTCGTGCGATCAAAGGTGAGGTGAGAGATGCAGTATAAATAGATGTCAAGAGAATTACCTTGAAAAGGACTTTGTGTGCTGTGCAGAGAAAAACGCTGGAAATCCATGATCGCTGCTGAACAGGATACACTTTGTGAACAGCAGCGAGTAACAGGGATATTTAAGTGAAATAAGGGCGCCAAACAAAAAACGTAAACGTATGGGCTGTGACATCAGTAGTGGCGTGTGGAAATATGTAAAAGCGAGTGACGTATGGAAATGTAATATGAGAAGAAAATTGTCATGATGAATAAATGTAAACCAAAGAAGTAAGGAGTATATATGTATGAACGCACACAATGCTATGTATCTATTGAGTCATGACAGATAGAATACTCCAAACGTAAAAGAGAGTGACGTATGGAAATGTAAAGAAAATTGTCATAGTGAATGTGGTATATAAAACAGAAGAGAAGTAGGAAGTATATATGTACGAATTTACACATCCTATGTTTAATGGAGTGTTACAATCGTATAGATGAATAACCGTGTAAAAATAAAATTTGTAGATGTAAGATATAAAGTACAGATCATAAAATACGCTTGATAAAATAATATGGAGTAAAATGGAACATTACAATAAGACAGAGTATACATGCTTATGGATCTGCATAAGTATGTATATGCACAAACACCCTCATATAACACTCCTAATATATATATAGACACACATACATAATATACATATTACCCGTACTGACATATATATACACACACAACTATGTGTCTATCTGGAAGTATCTTGAATTATGGAAAAGAGGAAGACATGAAAAATGCAGAATATGGTGAATAATCAATGTCCAAATTGAGACCTAATGGACAGTGTCTTGAAACAGAATATGAGTCTTTGTTCTTCTTGAAGAAGTATTTTATCTATAGCAGGTCTCCTCCATTGTTTTTTTAAAAAACCTTAAAGACAATGAATTTCAGATCTTCAATTGTGTGTCCCATGTCTTGCCAATGTGTAACCAAGGGTGCCAATTCATTTTCACGCTTGATGTTGCTGCAATGCTCTATTATCCTTGTTTTTACCATTCTTTTGGTTTTTCCAATATACAACAACTTGAATGGACATATGATGATGTATATGGCATGATCACTGTTACAATTGGAGGAATGTTTAAGGTATATACCTTGTTTGTCTGTGGATGTGTGAATGTTGATGTAACAACCATGGTCGTGACTGCACTTTTCAGTCTCACCTTGTCTTCGGGTGGTCAGCTTCAGAGGTAGTTTCAATCTGTTTCCTTTGCATTGTTGCCTCTGCTGCCACTTCCTTTGTGTTCCAAGCCTCACTTTGGTGTTTAGTGCGTTTCAAGCCTCTTTCCTGTAGTGCATCCACTTCCTGTGTATTCCAAGCCTCTCTCTGGTGTTCAGTGTATTTCCTGGCTCTGTCCTATAGTTGTGACATCATCAGTGAGGACCTTTATAAGGAAGTAGAGGACATCCATTCAAGGCCCTTGCAAAGCCAAAGGTCTCCAGGTTTGTCGGTGTGCTTGTTAGCACTTCTGTTCTGTTTCCCAGTTGGTGTGCTAGGTTAGCACTTCTGCTCTGTTTACTAGTTTGTGTACCTGTGTGGCACTTCTGCCTTAGTTCTCATCTGTTTGCCTCTGTGCTAGGGTTAGCACTTTGAGTGGAGGAGTAGCCTAGTGGTTAGTGCAGTGGACTTTGATCCTGGGGAACTGAGTTCAATTCCCACTGCAGCTCCTTGTGACTCTGGGCAAGTCATTTAACTCTCCATTGCCCCTGGTACAAAATAAGTACCTGAATATATGTAAACCACTTTGAATGTAGTTACAAAAACCTCAGAAAGGCGGTATATCAAATCCCATTTCCCTTTCCCTTCTGTCTGTGTGCTAGGGTTAGCACTTTTGCCCTCTTTCCCAGTTGGTGTGATTGTTTAGCACTTCTGTCCTGTTTCCTAGTTAGTGTGCCTGTGTGACACTTCAGCTTTAGTTTATCTGTTTGTCTCTGTGCTAGGGTTAGCCCTTCTGTCTGCCTGTGTGCTAGGGTTAGCCCTTCAGCTTAGCTCTTCTGTTGGTCTGTGTGCAAGGGTTAGCATTTCTGCTTTATTTCTTCTGTTTATCTGTGTGCTAGGGTTAGCACTTCTGCTTTAGTTCTTCAGCTTGTCTGTGTGCTGGTGTTAGCACTTCTGCCTTAGTTCCTCAGCTTGTCTGTGTGCTGGTGTTAGCATTTTTATCTTGGGTTCCTGTTTGTTCTGTTGTGTGTTTGTGTGGCAATGTAGCCCAGCCTTGAACGAAGCCTAGTGTGCCTCGCCTACAGCTCTGCCTAGTTTCTTCTGCCTTCTGCTGTTGTGTTTGGGTTCCCATTCAGCCATGTAGCCTGCATGAGAGGGCTCTGTGTGCATCGGTTCCAGGTCAGCCTTGCAGCGGATTGTCCTGGCTTTACTTAGTTCTGTCTCTGTGTTCCCTACCTAGTCCAGTCCTGGTTTGTGTCTTAGTGCAACCTGTGTGCTCTGTGCACTTCTGGTCTATTTCTGTCTGTGTGCTTATTGCACTTCTAGTCTTTTCCAGTCCTGTTAGTCCAGTCCTGGTTGGAGGGTTTTGCCTGCTGCTGCCGTTCGTTGACAGCAGCCCAAGGCCTCACGTTGCTCCTGGGTCTGAGATAGTTTGTTTAGACCCAGAGACCATGACACTCGGGTACCCTCCTCCCTTTCCAAACTGCGATAACAGGACAGGTGAAAAAAAAACTTAGTAGAGCAACTGCGAGGTTCAAAAATTTACATCAGATGTGGATGATGTTCAAAAACACTATCCTGGAAGCCCAATCCAAATATATTCCACGTATTAAAAAAGGAGGACGGAAGACCAAATGACAGCCGGCGTGGTTAAAAAGTGAGGTGAAGGAAGCTATTAGAGCTAAAAGAAAATCCTTCAGAAAATGGAAGAAGGAACCGACTGAAAATAATAGGAAACAGCATAAGGAATGTCAAGTCAAATGCAAAGCACTGATAAGGAAGGCTAAGAGGGACTTCGAAAAAAATATTGCGTTGGAGGCAAAAACACATAGTAAAATATTTTTAGGTATATTAAAAGCAGGAAGCCAGCAAAAGAATCGTTTGGACTGCTAGATGACCGAGGAGTAAAAGGGGTGATCATGGAAGACAAAAGCCGTAGCCGAGAGATTAAATGAATGCTTCAGTCTTCACCGAGGAAGATTTGGGTGAGATACCAGTATCGGAAATGGTATTCGAAGCTGATGAGTCGGAGAAACTTAATGCATTCTCTGTAAACCTGGAGGATGTAATGGGGCAGTTCTACAAACTGAAGAGTAGCAAATCTCCTGGACCGGATGGTATTCATCCCAGAGTACTGATAGAACTGAAAAATGAGCTTGCAGAGCTATTGTTAGAAATATGTAATTTATCCTTAAAATTGAGTGTGGTACCGGAAGATTGGAGGGTGGCCAATGTAACGCCGATTTTTAAAAAAGGTTCCAGAGGAGATTATAGACCGGTGAGTCTGACGTCGGAGCCGGGCAAAATGGCAGAGACTATTATTAAGAACAAAATTACAGAGCATATTCAAAAGAATGTATTAATGAGACAAAGTCAACATGGATTTAGTGAAGGGAAATCTTGCCTCACCAATCTACTACATTTCTTTGAAGGGGTGAACAAACATGTGGATAAAGGGGAGCCGGTTGATATTGTGTATCTGGATTTTCAGAAGACGTCTGACAAAGTACCTCATGAAAGACTCCAGAGGAAATTGGAGAGTCATGGGATAGGAGGTAGTGTTCTATTGTGGATTAAAAACTGGTTAAAAGATAGAAAACAGAGCGTAGGGTTTAATGGTCAGTATTCTCAATGGAGAAGGGTAGTTAGTGGGGTTCCCCAGGGCTCTGTGCTGGGACCGCTGCTTTTTAATATATTTATAAATGACCTAGAGATAGGAGTAACTAGTGAGGTAATTAACTTTGTGTCATCAGCAAATTTATTCAAAGTCATTAAATCGCGGGAGGATTGTGAAAAATTACAAGAGGACCTTACGAGACTGGGAGACTGGGCATTTTAATGGCAGATGACATTTAATGTGAGCAAGTGCAAAGTGATGCATGTGGGAAAGAGGAACCCGAATTATAGCCACGTCATGCAAGGTTCCACGTTAGGAGTCACAGACCAAGAAAGGGATCTAGGTGTCGTCGCTGATGATACGTTGAAACCTTCTGCTCAGTGAGCTGCTGCAGCTAAGAAAGCAAATAGAATGTTAGGTATTATTAGGAAAGGAATGGAAAATAAAAATGAGGCTGTTATAATGCCTTTGTATCGCTCCATGGTGCGACCGCACCTCGAATATTGTGTTCAATTATGATCGCCGCATCTCAAAAAAGATATAGTGGAATTAGAAAAGGAGCAGAGAAAGGCAACGAAAATGATAAAGGGGATGGGACAACTTCCCTATGAGGAAAGGCTAAAGCGGCTAGGGCTCTTCAGCTTGGAGAAAAGGCGGCTGAGGGGAGATATGATAGAGGTCTATAAAATAATGAGTGGAGTTGAACGGGTAGATGTGAAGCGTCTGTTTATGCTTTCCAAAAATACTAGGACTAGGTGGCATGCAATGAAGCTACAATGTAGTAAATTTAAAACAAATCGGAGAAACATTTTCTTCACTCAATATGTAATTAAACTCCGGAATTCATTGCCAGAGAATGTGGTAAAGGCAGTTAGCTTGGCAGGGTTTAAAAAAGGTTTGGACGGCTTCCTAAAGAAAAAGTCCATAGTCCGTTATTGAATGGACTTGGGGAAAATCCACTATTTCTGGGATAAGCAGTATAAAATGTTTTGTACTTTTTTGGAATCTTGCCAGATATATTGTGACCTGAATTGGCCACTGTTGGAAACAGAATGCTGGGCTTGATGGACCTTTTGGTCTTTCACAGTATGGCAATACTTATGTACTTATGTACCAAACCAATGGCATGCCAAGGTAAGAGGAATGGGTAACGGAATGCTTCCGAGGAGCAGGAAAAACCCTGCTGCCTGGAGGCCACACCCCTTAAATACCTTCCTCGCATCCCACCCCAGCTGCTTGGGGGAAGCAACTCAATTGGGCAAATCTTCCCAAGCAGCATTTTTCAAATTTTGCCCAGTTCTGTCTCCATGTTCCCTGCCTAGTCCATTACTGGTTTGTGTCTTAGTGCAGCCTGTGTGCTTTGTGCACTGCTGGTCTGTTTCTGTCTGTGTGCTCACTGCACTTCTAGTCTGCTCCAGTCCTGCTAGTCCAGTCCAGTCCTGGTTTGTCTTAGTGCAGCCTGTGTGCTCTGTGCACTGCTCGTCTGTTTCTGTGTGCTTATTGCACTTCTAGTCTGTTCCAGTCCTGTTAGTCCAGTCTTGGTTAGAGGGTTTTGCCTGCTGCTGCCACTCGTAAACAGCAGCCCAAGGGTTCACGTTGTTCCTGAGGCTCAGATAGTGTGCTGAAGCCAGCTTGCACCGTCTCGCAAGAGCCGGTTGTTAAATTTTTTAAAGATCTTGCAAGCCAGTTGTTCTGCACGGCGAGCCGGCTCCGGTAAATGAGGTAAGCATGGCAGGAGGGCGCCATAGGCCATGCTTACCCCACTTATCTCACCTCCCACAGCCCATGTATGCCTGCGCCCGCCCCGCGCCACCCTGGGGGGTTTAAATCTTTTTATTACCTCTGTTGAAATGGCCGCGTCATTGAAAGCCCTGCCTGTCTCTAGCCTTCCCTTCGTGAGTTTGTTCCCTCAGTCCCGCCTTCTGACGTCATTTCCTCTTTCCGCGAGAGCGGGACTCTGAGGGAACGAACTCACGAAGGGAAGGCTAGAGACAGGCAGGGCTTTCAATGACGCGGCCACTTCAACGGAGGTAATAAAAAAGATTTAAACCACGCAGGGTGGCACTGTGGCAGGAAGAAAAAGGGGGATGTTGGGGGGGAGAAGAGGGCGGGCAGGTGGATATGAATGGAATGGGAGGGGAGGATGGGGGCGAAGGAGAATCACTGGACATGGATGGGAGTGGGGAGAGGAGGGCAGGGGAGAGAATAATTGCTGGGTATGGATGGATGGAGGGGGGCAGGGGAGAGAAGAGAATTGCTGGGGATGGATGGATGGAGGGGAGGGCAGGGGAGAGGAGAGTTGCTGGACATAGGTGGATGGAGGGGAGGGGAGAGGAGAGTTGCTGGACATGGTTGAAGGGGAGGGAATGGAAGACAGGAAGGAGATGCACATGGATGGCGGGGAGAGAGAAGAAATTCTGGACATGGATGGAGGGGAAGGGAGAGAGAAGAAATGCTGGACATGGATGGAGGGAAGGAAGGACAAATGCTGGACATGGATGGAGGAGGGAGAGGAAAAATGCTGGACATGGATGGGAGGGGAGGGAAGAGAGAGGAAGGAGATGAGGGAAAAAGAAGAGAGGAGAAAAACTACACATGGATGGAGAAAATAGGCAGAAGCTGGATCTACTGGACAGTCAAGTATGCAGAGGACCCAGCTTTTACTTGCGAATGTAGGGCAAGAAAGGAGGAAAATAAAGAAATAAATGGAAAGGAAGCCCTGGAAATGGAGTTAAGAGGACAGATAGCAGCAGAATCAGATACTGGGCCAGCATGATCAGAAAAGTCACCAGACAACAAAGGTAGAAAAAAATCATTTTATTTTTATTATAGTTTTTGGAATATGTCCACTTTGAGAATCAGGTGCTCAGCGTTAAAAGTCTATATGTATTTACTTATTTATGGCATTTTATCCCACATTAAACATGAATTAGATTGGAACCTGGGATCATTTAATTTTTTTTTGCCTGGAGAGAGTAATGTATTGCCCCCCCCCCCCCAGGCTCTCTCCCCGGCTACAGCCAACTCTGCAATTTTGAGGGGGGGGGCGCAGAATTGGAGGGGGGTGCAGAGGTGGACGAGGGGTGCAGAGGTGGATGGGGGAGGCGTAGAGGTGGACCGGGGACACAGCCTGTTGTTAAACATTTACCAGCACACCACTGGTTTAGACCCTGTGTCCGTGACAGTTGAAACTTCGAGGGCGTGTATGTTCAGCTGTGGTGCTTTGGTCTGGAAGAAAAGGTAGAAGGAATTAGCTTCTCTTTCAAATTCCTTCCTCTGGAGTAGGCCACACTATCAGGTTTTTTTTTTTGTTTGTTTGAAGATATTATGATTCTCAAAAATGTGCCAATGGTTCCTTATACTTTTCTGGATCTTTCCTGAAAGTTGTGAGAATCTGAGCATGCAGACAAAATCTGGTGATGGTTTGGGGCGTAGCTACGGGTGGGCCTGGGTGGGCCCAGGCCCACCCATAGTAACATAGTAACATAGTAGATGACGGCATAAAAAGACCTGCACGGTCCATCTAGTCTGCCCACGATAAACTCATATGTGTATACCTTACCTTGATTTGTACCTGTCTTTTTCAGGGCACAGACCGTATAAGTCTGTGCAGCAGTATTTCCCGCCTCCCAACCACCAGTCCCGCCTCCCATCACCGGCTCCGGCACAGACCCCGTATAAGTCTGCTCTCCCCCATCCTAGCCTCTCAACCACCAACCCCTCTTCCCCCGCCACCCGATTTCAGCTAAGCTTCTGTGGATCCATTCCTTCTGCACAGGATTCCTTTATGCCTGTCCCACGCATGCTTGAATTCCGTTACTGTTTTCATCTCCACCACCTCCCGCGGGAGGGCATTCCAAGCGTTCACCACCCTCTCCGTGAAGAAATACTTCCTGACATCTTTCCTGAGTCTGCCCCCCTTCAATCTCATTTCATGTCCTCTCGTTCTACCGCCTTCCCATCTCCGGAAAAGATTCGTTTGCGGATTAATACCTTTCAAATATTTGAACGTCTGTATCATATCACCCCTGTTCCTCCTTTCCTCCAGAGTATACATGTTCAGGTCAGCAAGTCTCTCTTCATACGTCTTGGAATGCAACTCCCATACCATCCTCGTAGCTTTTCTTTGTACCGCTTCCATTTTTTTAACATCCTTCGCAAGGTACGGCCTCCAAAACTGAACACAATACTCCAGGTGGGGCCTCACCAACGTCTTATACAGGGGCATTAAAACCTCCTTTTTTCTGCTGGTCACACCTCTCTCTATACAGCCTAGCAACCTTCTCGCTACGGCCACCGCCTTGTCGCACTGTTTCATCGCCTTTAGGTCCTCAGATACTATCATCCCAAGATCCCTCTCCCCGTCCGTGTCTATCAGGCTCTCCCCACCTAACACATACGCCTCCCTTGGATTTCTACTCCCTAAGTGCATCACTTTGCATTTCTTCGCATTGAATTTTAATTGCCAAACGTTAGACCATTTTTCCAGCTTCTTCAGATCTTTTTTCATGTTTTCCACTCCCTCCGGGGTGTCCACTCTGTTGCAAATCTTGGTGTCATCCGCAAAAAGGCAAACTTTACCTTGTAACCCTTCGGCAATGTCACTCACAAATATATTGAACAGAATGGGCCCCAGCACCGATCCCTGAGGCACTCCACTACTCACCTTTCCCTCCTCCGAGCAAACTCCATTCACTACCACCCTCTGGCGTCTGCCCGTCAACCAGTTCCTAATCCAGTTCACCACTTCGGGTCCTATCTTCAGCCCTTCTAGTTTATTCAAGAGCCTCCTGTGGGGAACCGTGTCAAAAGCCTTGCTGAAATCTAAGTAGATGACGTCCATAGCACGTCCTTGATTTAATTCTCCCGTCACCCAGTCAAAGAATTCAATGAGATTTGTTTGGCACGACTTCCCTTTGGTGAAACCATGTTGTCTCGGATCTTGCAACTTATTTGCTTCCAGGAAATTCACTATCCTTTCCTTCAGCATGGCTTCCATTACTTTTCCAATAACCGAAGTGAGGCTTACCGGCCTGTAGTTTCCAGCTTCTTCCCTATCCCCACTTTTGTGAAGAGGGACCACCTCCGCCATTCTCCAATCCCTCGGAACCTCTCCCGTCTCCAAGGATTTATTAAACAAATCTTTAAGAGGACCCGCCAGAACCTCTCTGAGTTCCCTCAGTATTCTGGGGTGGATCCTGTCCGGCCCCATGGCTTTGTCCACCTTTAGCTTTCCAAGTTGTTCATATACTCTCTCTTCCGTGAACGGTGCTCTATCCACTTCTTTTTCAGGTGTACTTTTGCCAGTCCCTCTCGGTCCTTCCCCAGGATTTTCTTCAGTAAAAACAGAACAAAAGTATCTATTTAGCAAATTGGCTTTTTCTTCATCATTTTCTACATAGTGTTTTGCTGTATCTTTTAGTCTCACAATCCCCTTTTTAGTCTTTCTCCTTTCACTAATATACCTGAAGAAGTTTTTGTCTCCCCTCCGTACATTTCTAGCCATTTGTTCTTCCGCTTGCGCCTTCGCCAGACGTACCTCTGTCTTGGCTTCTTTCAGTTTCATCCGGTATTCCTCCCCGTGTTCCTCTACTTGAGATTTTTTGTATTTCTGGAACGCTAACTCTTTAGCCTTTATTTTCTCAGCCACTTGCTTTGAAAACCATATCGGTTTCCTTTTTCTCTTGCTTTTATTTACCCTCCTTACATAAAGGTCTGTGGCCCTGTTTATTACTTCTTTTAGCCTGGACCACTGTCCTTCCACTTCTCGTATGTCCTCCCAGCCCATCAGCTCCTTCCTCAGGTATTCTTCCATTTTGTTAAAGTCAGCTCGCTTGAAATCCAGGACTTTGAGTTTAGAGTGGCCGCCATCCACATGAGCCGTTACATCAAAACAAACCGTTTGATGGTCACTGTTTCCCAGGTGTGCAGCCACTCGGACATTTGACACACTATCCCCATTCGTGAGCACCAGATCCAACGTGGCTCCCTCCCTCGTGGGTTTCGTTCACCATTTGTCTGAGCAGAGCACTTTGGAAAGCATCCACAATCTCTCTACTTCTTTCCGATTTTGCAGACGGAACCTTCCAATCTACATCCGGCAGATTAAAATCTCCCACCTCTCTTTTCTTCCCCAACTTTTGAATATCAGCGATCAGATCTTTATCTAGTTCTTCCAATTGTGTCGGGGGTCTATAGACAACACCCACGTGGACCAAGGTTCTATCCTCTCTTTTTAAGGTGATCCATATTGCTTCTTCCTTTCCCCACTTCCCTGTCATTTCAGTTGCTGCGATATCATCTCTCACATAGAGAGCTACTCCTCCACCTTTACGTCCCTCTCTATCCTTCCTAAAAAGATTATAGCCTGGTATGTTTACATCCCATTCATGGGAACCATGGAGCCATGTCTCTGTGACTGCAACTATGTCCAAGTCAGTCTCCAACATCAGGGCTTGAAGGTCATGAATTTTATTGCTTAGACTGTGAGCATTTGTGGTCATTGCTTTCCAACTACATTTCCTAGTATGTGTTTGGGTTTAGTGATTTGTGAGTGTCTTTTGTCTTTGGGTACCTTCTCCTCTTTTTGTTCCCTCTTCCTTGCTTTTTCTTTTTTTTCTGCTTCAATTTTAGTTTCAGGAACATCACAGTGCTGTAGTGGAGCAAAAGAATTTTGTAGTGGCAACACTTGTGCGGGTGGATGCTGCTGTGTCACATGACGAATTCTGCCCGAGCCTACTGTGAGCCATCTGTTCCTTTGTGGTTTTATTCTCTGTGGCAGTGGTGAGAAGTTATGATTCTGCACAGTCCTATAAGTTGGTTTAATTGTATCTAATTCTTGCATTACTTTATAGAGCTCTTGTTTTAAAGTAGATAGCTGAAGACAGATAGGACAAGCTTTAAGTTTCCAGATGATTTGCCTTGAAACTAAAGCAACCCAGTTTTCCCTACTCCTCCAACCAATCAGTGCACAGCCTTTGAGTTCTGCCGTGGCAGCTTATGCCACATGCTTTTAGGCAGACAACAGGAAAAATAGTGGAGGAGTGGCCTAGTGGTTAGAGTGGTGGACTTTGGTCCTGAGGAACTGAGTTCGATTCTCACTTCAGGCACAGGCAGCTCCTTGTGACTCTGGACAAGTCACTTAACCCTCCATTGCCCCATGCAAGCCGCATTGAGCCTGCCATGAGTGGGAAAGCGCGGGGTACAAATGTAACAAAAAAAAAAAGCTCTCGAGAATGCATGGGCATAGTTTGGGGGGCAATAGCCCCTCCCCCCCCCCAAACGAACTGCAGCAGCATCCATCTTTCTCTCCTTCCAGCATCGCAGCACCCGATATTGCTCTCCCCCCCCCCCCCCCCACCGAATCCTACAATCCCCGAGCTATCGGCAGCCTCAACGAGAAAGCAGTACACACGCTGCTTTAGACCTGCACCCAGAAGCCTTTCTTTCTGCTTCAACTTCCTGTTCCCGCGAAGGAGGGAAACTGTAGGAGAGAGGCTTCCAGAGTAGGTCTAAAGCAGTGTGTGTACTGCTTTCTCGCTGAAGCTGCTGGCGACTCGAGAGACTGGAAGACGGGGGGGGGGGGGGGGGGGGGGGCGATACCGGGCACCACAGGGCTGGAAGGAGAGAAAGAACTGCTGTGGTGATGGTGGTGGCAGTGGCGGCGAGGGGGGGGGTGCTGGAAGGGGTGAGACCGACTAGCGAAGGGTAAAAAAAAATGAGACCACCAGGGGGAAGGAGAGTAAGAGAGAGAGATGGAGAAGGAGCACGAGATGGATGGGACTAGGGGATGTGAGGGGAAGGAGAGGGAGCAGAAGATGAATGGTACTGGGGGGTGGGGGGGTGGTGAGAGAAGGGAGAGGGAGCAGAAGATGGATGGGACTAGAGGGTGTGGGTGGAGGGAGGGAGAAGGAGCAGATGGATGGGACTAGAGGAGGTGGGAGGGAACAGAAGACGGGTGCAACTAGGGGTGTGGGAGAAGGGGAACTCCGGAACAGAGAAGAAGATGAGTGGGACTTGGGGGAGGGACAGGGAGCAGAAGATGAATGGGACTAGGGGGTGTGGGGGAGAGAGAGGGAGCAGAAGATGGATGAGACTAGAAGGTGTAGGTGGAGGGAGGGAGAAGGAGCAGAAGATGGATGTGACTAGTGGTGTGTGGGGGGGAACAGAGCAGAAGATGAGTGGGACTTGGTGATTGAATGGGAAAGGATGACGACAAGAGGAGAGACAAGAAATGGAAAACCCAACCTGGAAAAGAATTTAGAAGGCTGACACATGGAAAGTGGAAGAGAGTGGGACTAGACCAATCAGAAAAATAAAGTGCTCAGACAACAAAGGTAGAAAAGAAAAAAATATATATTTATTTAATATTTTTTTAAAGATTGAGATGTGCCTGCTTTGTGAAATGTACCTTTTTTAAAAATTAAATTTTTTATTTTTTTTTTAGTTTTGTATTTTGCAGAGTACAGGAGAAAAAAAACATTTATGTTTCTCTCTTACCCGTATTGCCCTGCTTGTAGAGACTGGCTTTCTTGGGTGGAGGGAAGGGAGGGCCTCCATTTCAGTTTTTGTCTGAATGTTTTTTTGTGAGTGTAATGTTGGTGGTGGGTTTCTCGGTGGGGATGGACTCTTCACTGCCTAGGGGAAAAAAGGATATTTAATCTTTTTCCCTAGCCAGTGAAAAGCCCACCCCCACCCAGAAACCCACCAATAATGTTGGGGTAGGCTCATTGCACAGGTTAAAAAAAACAAACAAACCTTTTCTTTTAATTTTATGTTGGTGGGTTTTGGGGTAGGGGTGGTCTCTGCAGTGCCCAGGTTTAAAATTAAAAAAAACCTTTATATTTAATGTAGGCAGGTTCCTGGAGGGGTGGCCTCTGCAGTGCCCAGGACATTAAAAAACAAAAAGTTTATATTTAATGCTGGTGTGCTTCAGGGTTGGGGGGGGGGGAATGCCAGATTATGGGGGATGGGTAGGGGATAGGACAGGACTGACGCTAGACTACAGAGAGGGGGGGGGTTAGGGTGGGGCTGATGCATAGCAATGGGATGGATGATGGGGAAGGGAAGGGCTGATGCTGGGCTATGGGTGGGGGGATAGGGTAGAGAAGAGAAGGGCTGATGCTGGGCTACGGGCTGGATGGAGGGGTAGAGAAGCAAAGTTTGAAGGATAATAATCATTGCTGTAATTATACTGTAGGATGGAAAATGAACAGAGCAGATCGTTAAAAGACAAAAGTAATTTATTGTTAAGAACCAATTAAAAAGTGTGTGTGTATATATATATATATATATATATATATATATATATATATATATATATATATATATATATACACACACACACATAAATAGACCGACACAGGCCGTGTTTCGCCCAACAGGGCTGCTTCAGGGGCTACACAACAATCCTTTTACTGTCAATGTGAAATGAATATATATTGATTGTGCTGAAGTAAAATGTAAAAAAGATCACCTTGATTTGAAAAAACAGCGCAGTCAGAGATGCCCAAAAACAGAATATGACATGAAGTCAAACTGACAATCTCATATGATATGGATCAGTGTTGTTTTCTAGCAAAAAAGGCTGCCGGTACTCAAATGCTAGGCCACCCTTCACGAGTGGGGTAATCACGGAAGGACCCACCCCATAATAGCCAGGCCACCTGCAACCAGTCATAGAATCTATGACAAGACAGAATTGTTGTGTAGAGCCTGAGCTCTTTCATTAAAACTTGGGTTCCATGGGTCAATTTTAGCAGACAATGGAAAAGGTGCCGGTACTCAGTACCCCCTCAAAAAAAGCCCTGTATGAGATTGTAAGTTTGACTTCATGTCAGTATTTTTTTTTTGTTACATTTGTACCCCGCGCTTTCCCACTCATGGCAGGCTCAATGCGGCTTACATGGGGCAATGGAGGGTTCTGTTTTTGGCATCTCTGACTGCGCTGTTTTTTTCAAATCAAGGTGATCTTTTTTACATTTTACTTCAGCACACTCAATATATATTCATTTTGACAGTAAAAGGATTGTTGTATAGCTCCTGAAGCAGCCCTGTTGGATGAAACACGGCCTGTGTCGGGCTGTTTATGTGTATATATATATACTTTTTATTTGGTTCTTAACAATAAATTACGTTTGTCTTTTAACGATCTGCTGTGTTCATTTTCCATCTTGGAGTTTGCAGACCATCTGCCTTTGTGCTTTCTTGGATTATACTGTAGGATCCTGTCATGTGTGTTGAGATGTTTGCCATTATAGTAGACTTACGCCTGGTCAAGTTTAAGATGTGGGATAATGCAACCATATTTAAAAATATTGTTTTTTCCATATATTGATGCAGGGCAGATGTTGGGCATACTACTTATTAATCCATCATCAAGTGCATTCTAATGCATTATTTTGTAGCAAGAAACACTACTCATACCTATATACTATATACACAGTGCCCACCCATATTAGCTCTGGACCCACCCAAAATGTTAGGTCTGGCTATGCCACTGGTTTGGATGGTTTAGATTTAAGGAGTTCCTCTTGGTTTTGAAGTCTGGCTCTAAAAGGGCAAGATTGTACCTGTTGTGGAGGATACCCTCTTCTTTCAAACCTCTTGGACATGACTTTGGACTGTCAATGGAATCTCATCATCAGAATGTGCACAACTCTCCCTGCACTATCCTCATCCTCCACAGTCAGCTCAATTGTCACTTTCAATCTGTGCACCATCACACCCAGGGATACAGATGATTCGCTCTGCTCTAGCTCACTTGCCTGCACCAAGCGCTCGTGGTCCCACTGCACCCAGGCCATAAGCTCTAACGCCTCCTGCCTCATGTACATTGGCCATAATGCACCAGCGTGCTCCAACATCAAACCCTTCCTGAATTCCCCACACCTGTTAAGGGTGTACCTCCAATTCTGCCTCCTTCCTGCGATGGCAGGAATGGAGACCATATTGTCCATGTCGGTTATCCCGTCAAACACCCCAGCTACTCACAACTTAGACAATGGCTTTGGATCCTTTCCCAAGACCGGGTTTGGTCCTCCTTGGTTCTTCTGGCACCCCAGACTGTCATGGACCGGACCCTCTCTGTCTGTCTGCTTCTTGAGATGCAGTTGGCAGATGTGACATTGGCTCGCTGGGTTTCCAGATCGTTCCTCTTGGAGGTTAATACTTTACTTCCCAGTGTCCCAGTTACTGGGCAGAAACACAATGAACCTTATCTCCCTAGCCCCATTTATTTTTCCAAGTTCTCGGGTTCTCAGCAAGGGATCGAGCTACCAAAGACCCCGAACAGATCCAAGCTAGCCTCATTACCTAGACTCTGCCCCAATTTAATACTTGTCACTCATCTTTTGCCATAACATATTTACTGAAGTCAATTACAGCTCCTTCTCCTCTCTAAACCCCATGTGCTATTCTCCAGCGGTGCAATGAACCAACTCCCATACCTATTGAGCTCCTAAGTCAGTCAGAGTTTTGAGGGATCAGAAGCCTGAGCCATTAGGGAGCCATGGGGGGACACTCCCGAGGCAGGATGAGGTCAGAAACTGGGGGACCCAGGACTGTATGAACACCCCTCCTGCCCCTCCCCGTAACACTGCTGCAGTCCTGGAGGTTTTTGGTGCTTGAAGAGAGAGGAGTCAAGTGGTGTCAGTGGAGAAGGACAACGTCCAGATTCAGGAGGAAGATATGGTGGTGAGAGTGGGCCCTATCTCTGTTCCAGAGTACATCCAGGGTAAACTTGAGAGGTCTCCTCTGGAGGC
Organism: Microcaecilia unicolor; assembly: GCF_901765095.1. Classification (NCBI taxonomy): domain Eukaryota; kingdom Metazoa; phylum Chordata; class Amphibia; order Gymnophiona; family Siphonopidae; genus Microcaecilia; species Microcaecilia unicolor. The sequence continues at coordinate 236,057,014 of NC_044036.1, forward strand.
GCTGGCTAGCAATCAGGGAAACGTAGGACCCCCCCCCCCCCCCCCTTAGCATACATAAAAGCGTACCTAAAGACTTAGAGACAGGACTATCTAGACACAGCACCTTGTTATACTATCTGAGCTTGGCTAAGGGGGTAGTGGACATGACAATCCCTACAGAGCTGGCTATAGAGTGGGTCGTGAGAAGCACCAAGGTGAATAGGTTATTAAAAGGAGCAAGGGTTCCTTTAGCGACTCTGTTTGTCCATCACTTGTGGTTACTGAGGAGGCAGGGGAAAAGACTGCTGAGCACCCCATTCCCTGATGAATACCTGTGGGACCCTCGGATAGAGCCAGGGAGAGCAGATGGAGAAAAACTCCCTAAATTGGGCTGTGCTGACCACTACCTTAAGAGCTTTGTGTGGAGCATATGGCGGTTATGGTATCCTTATGTCCCACTACAGGTGATGAGTGTGGCAGAGATGCAGAGGGAAACCTGGATCCGGGAAAAGATTTTCAATTGCATCAGGCTCGATTCTACCTACACGGTACACATCCTGGAGGATCCCACGGTACGGGAACATATTATGCACCAGTACTTGGAGTGAGTGGCAGGTGGGTCAGCCTGTCCATAAGCACTATGTGGAGGTGGAGCAGGCTGAGTACGAAAGGAACGTTTACTGTGTCACCCGTTCCTGCCAGAGGGGATGCTAGTGCGGAAGCCTGACCCCAAATGGTATAGGTGATGAGATTGAATGATGAGTAGCAGAGAGACAGAAAGAAAAGTTAAGAACACGCTTTGGTTTGAAAAATGAAGGTATGTGGTGATGTTGTCAAATGCCTTTTGCTAATGTTGTATGTTGCAATTCTGTTGAAAGTGATATGTTGATGAAAACTCTCACTGCAGGGAAAAGCCTGAAATGAGAATGAGCTGTGAAAGTGGAGACCCAAGAAGAAAACAAGACACCTCTGGGGACAGAGATAAAAATCATTCCCTGTGGCAACAGGGCAATCAGTTTTTATGTTACCCCAGCAGCAGTGTAATCTCCTAGGGGAAACCCTTGTGTGTTCCCAACACAGGGAGTGGATTTCCCTGGGGGGTTACTAGATATGAGAGTTAGCTCATTGTGTCAATGGAGAATAGCCAAGGGGTTTACATGGGGGAGGAGCTGTAATTGACGTCAGTAAAATATTGTTATAGCAAAAGATGAGTGACAAGTATTATTAAATTGGAGGTGGGATCTGGGTAATATAAAGGCTGGCTTGGATCTGCACAAGATCTTTGGTAGCCAAATCCAGAGAAGCTATGGGGGTATCCTGAAACTGGTAAAAGAAATGGGGGCTGGGAAGAGAAGATTCAATGTGTCATTCTCAGTAGCTGGGACACTGGGAATAAAGTATCGACACTCCCGAGAGGGAGGGGTCTGGAAACCCAGAGAGTCAGTGTTGGGTCTGGTCAATGAGAAAGTCTGGTGGCTGGGGGAACAGCCCCGCAAGACTTTGGGAGAAATAGCCATGAGGCCAGCCCCCGAGTTGTTCTGTCAGGCAGGATGGGAAAGAACCGCCAGGTGCGGGAAGTGACAGTGGATTGACAGTGTCATCACCTTCTTTTTCAAGTTTACCATTTGCAAAGACTGATCGGATGATCCTGTTTGTGTTAATTAAGTTGGACTGTTTTTAAAACCTGGTGTACGAATGAAATTCTTGGAGTGGAACCTGTGAGACACTGAGCGGTAGAGGTGAGACCCCCCCCCCACCCCGCCGGTCTACCTGGATTAAGCCCGGCCCATGTCCTATCCCAACCTGACTTGTGTTTTTTGTGAATCCCGGTCCGGGTACCTACCCTGATGAGCATAGCCAGCATTCCAAACAGTTAAGAGCAGGACCAGGCTTACATTTAATTTTAATTTGTGTATTTAGCACACACTTTTTCAGTAGTAGTTCAACGTGAATTACATTCAGGTACACTAGGTAGTCCCCTGTCCCTGGAGGGCTTACAATCTAGTTTATACCTGAGGCAATGGAGGGTTAAGTGACTTGCACAAGGTTACAAGGAGCTGCGAGATGTATGCAAACCCCCACCTTACCTGCACCCACTCCACAGCAGCCTATAGATCTCTATCATCTCTGCAATGGAGTGGTGCAGATAATGCACATACATACCCATGCCCGATTTGCACACACTCCAGGTTAGTCTACACACTCTTGCTTTACCTGCACCTGCTCTAGAGCAGTTTCCAGACTTAGTTTTTTTCCTTCCAGTTTCTGTTCAATAGCCTGTTCCAGCTTCTCTCTTGCCTGTTGCCACTGATCAAGGTGACAATGTACAGCTGCTGTGTTATACAAGACCTGTAAAGAATAAGATAAGGATACCCTGTCATCCAGCAATTCAACCAGCATTAATTACTGTCCTCATAATGTAACAGGGTTTAGTGCCATGCATCACTGGCAGGTTTACCATATTTACTTTGCCCATATTCTTAAAGAGATTACCCATTTTGTTTCTCTTTGGAAAAAAATAGCACCTTCAAAGTGAAAGCACTAAAGTATTTGCATTTTGCACCTGCTATTTGTGTAAATGATGGCAGAGGAAGGGTAAACAAGCCAATATTCTGCCTAAGCGCTGTTCTGTAAAAATACATGTTATCTTGCATAGTACATATTTGTAAGGGGTATACAAAGGAGTGAAGCCAGAGCAGAGCTCAAACTTACATGTGTAACTTATTCTTTAAGTAATGCACGTATCTTTAGCATTGGGCATAAGTATCTATACTAGCTCTATGACTGGTGTACGTGGTTGTGCCTAAATATTACATTCATGTCTACCTGGTTAAGCTAGTAGGCACCTACTTTCCTTTACAGAATAGACTCCTACCAGGCACCTTGTTATAGAACAACCCTGACATTTGAAATCACACAGGCTTCCTAAATTCATTGAGGGGTCATTTCAGGTCTTTTATCAGACAGATTCCAAGTGACACCAGCTCCGAGTCTAAATCAGTGCAGGAAGAGAGAAATAAAAAAGATGTCTGTCTAGCCTGACTCATGACTACATTGTCTCTATACACCCTGGGAAGACTGCATCTCATGCCCTCAATGGATGGTTGTTTCTTCCTTGAATGTGCTGTCTAGCATTTACTCCTGGGGTTTGGGTGGAAAAATATGATTAACCACATTCATGAAATGATTAAAATGGATTTGCCGACTTCCGGTGACGTCAGCAACCTCGATGGCAGCCTGAACTTATCGCTCCGACTCAGCCCCGCTAAAATCGCTACTTTTTCGCTATATAACCGGCGGACTTTACCGCGAAACGAAGGCAGGAAGAATATACAAGTGGTACTTACAGGAAAGAAATGTCACAGAAATCGAAAATCGCAGAGGCCAAAGCAGGAGTACAAGGCAGCCTCCGTAATGCTAAAACTGCTAACAGTCATGCGTCATCTCGGGAAGAGGAGGCCTCAGATTTTGATTCGAATCACTCCGACGAAGATACTGGCAACAATAAGGACTCACAGTTCACCAAAGTGCTTCGAGAACTCCGCAAAGACTTAGCTCGCATGAAATCAGACATTGTGGAACGCATTGAAAATTTGCGAGGTGAGATCAAGGAAATTGGTAATCGAGTGGAGGATCTTTTAGGCCGGGTGGACGAACACGTGGATCTGATGAACCAAATGAAAAAGAAGGAGGCGGACTTTGCTAATCAAATGGAGGAATTACAATACAAACTTGATGACATCGAGAACAGAGGGAGACGAAATAATTTAAGGTTTCGAGGCATTCCAGAGGCTGGAGATCAAGAAGATGTTCCCAAACTAGTACATGAACTATGTAAGCATATTTTGAAGGGAGATCCAGATCAACAGGTCCAGGAAATTGAACGAGCCCATAGAGCGCTAGGTAAGTCGCTCCCTAATAAACCCAGGGACATTGTGGTCCGCTTCTGGAAATACTCAGAGAAAGAACATCTATATGGCCTGGCTAGGCAACAAAAGGATTTGTGCTTTCAAGACACACCTATTTCGGTATTCCAAGATTTATCAGCCTATACTTTACAACAAAGACGAAATATGAAACCGATACTGGAGGTACTGGGGCAAAATAACATAAAATACCGATGGGCTTTTCCCTTTGCAGTATGCTTTACTATTACTGGAAAGCTACACAAAGTTCGCTCCCCGGAGGCGGCACAGCAGATTCTACAAGCAGCGGGCATGATGGGACCGACTACTGAACTACACTTGGAGACTACTGTTGACAAGAGAGACAAAGTGCGACAATGGCAACAAGTTTTTAATAAGGCAAAGAAACCACAGCTGACTATGCGCAACACTGACTGTAATTGTACTCTAAAGTGAGGTTGCTGAAGAGTACACGAAGCCTGACATTTTCTGCTTTATTTCCTTATGATCTACATTTATGGCGGAGATAAGTCTGTCGGGTATATGGAGGATGTTATGCGGGGTTGGGCGGAAGTGGTGTGGTTGGGTTGTATACTGCAGGGGTTGATCTTGCTAGGAAGCGAGTGAGTAGACTCCTCTGGGGAATTCTATTTCCGGTTGAAGTTTGCTACTCTACTTATGAAGGGGAAAGGGGAGGAAGGGAGATGGGAGGCTAGGGGGGGATGGGTTCAGGGGAAACGGGAGGGAAGGGTACTACAGTGTCTGCAGATGCTATCTAGATATGCAAATGAATTTTCATTATCTTTCTGTTAAGTATACTCTATGGCAGCTACTTTAAAGATTATGACTCTCAATGTCAAAGGCCTAAATGCTCCTAGAAAGCGACAGTTGATTTGGCAAGAGATAAATAGAAATAAGCCCCAGGTGGTTATGTTGCAAGAAACTCATTTGAAAAGGGCGCATGAATATCTGTTTAGACATGTTTATTACTCTAAGATTTATTTGCCTCAGACATATCTGATAAGAAACAAAGAGGGGTAGCGATATTGCTCCAGTCTGACCTGCCAATACAAATCCATCAGGTGAAAAGAGATCCAAAGGGCAGATATCTTCTACTCAGGGGGACATTTGAAAATCAGGTCACTCTGGGATCTATATATGGGCCAAATACTAATCAACCATCTTTCTTTCAATTACTTAAGAAACAAATACACACAGTGCTGGGAGGTCAGCTTATACTGGGTGGTGATTTCAATGCTACTCTTTGCCCTGAAGTGGATAAATCGGGACGCAACTCTGGTAATGACAAAGTCTTGGCCAAACATTTTAACACTTTTGTTAGGGATATGGGACTTTTTGACTCTTGGAGAGACATGCACCCCACTGAACGTGATTACTCTTTTTATTCTCCAGTACATTCTACATACTCACGGATTGACTACTTGTTGATTGATAAGCTATTAGGAGATCAACTCACAAAAGCACATATAATTAATATTACTGTATCTGATCATGCTCCTTGTGTGATACAACTAGATTGGCAGACAGGAAAACAGCGGGTAGGGTACTGGACATTAAATAATGGGCTGTTAAAACAGGAAGCAGTTTGTCAGGAATATGTAAAGGTCCTGAAGGAATACCTGTCTTTTAATGTAACCTCAGGGCCATCAATTGCTATAGTGTGGGAAGCCTATAAAGCAGTGTCCAGAGGTCACTTTATTAAGGTTGCTGGAAAGCTTAAGAAACAGAGGTTGCAAGCTACCCTGCAGCTAAGAGAGAAAATTGGGCTATTAGAAAGTAAACATAAAGCCACAGGCTCTCTTAAGATATATCGAGCTTTACAAGCTGCCAGAATACAACTAGAAGCCCTGCTAGCTCAAGATCTTGAGTATATTAGCGAAAGACTAAAGCTTCACACAAATACCACCAAAATAAGATAAGTAGGCAGTTAGCTATTAAATTGCGAAAACTAAGAGCAGATCATAATATTTATCGTATTAAGGGATCCAAAGGAGAGGTGCTCCGAACATCTCCAGAGATTAGAGTCCGTTTCAATGAATATTATGCTAAGCTTTATGCCGGAGATGGGGGTATACAGGAGGAGAGTATTCGATCATACTTGCAAAAAATGGCTCTACCATCCTTAACACAAGATCAACAACAAATGCTAGATGCACCTATTGACATGCGTGAGGTCCTAGCAGCTATAAAAACTTTGAAAACCGCCAAATCACCGGGATTGGACGGCTATACGGCTGAATTCTATAAACCATTTGCCCCCTACTTGGCACCTGTGTTGACAGATGTGCTTAATGCTGTAGTGAAAGGAGATAATCTCCCGCCAACTATGAAAGAGGCATGGATTGCAGTGATCCTGAAGCCTAAAAAGGAGATGACTGAGTGCTCTTCTTACTGCCCCATCTCTGTACTTAATGTGGACGTTCGCATCCTGGCTAAGGTATTAGCAAGTAGATTAACAGAAATTCTGCCTACCTTAATACATCCAGATCAGGTGGGTTTTGTCGCCAATAGACAGGCCTCGGACAATATTAGACGAACTCTGAATGCTATGTATATTGCCCGGCAGAGTAAAACACCGTATTATCTACTGAGTGTGGACGCTGAAAAAGCATTCGATAGGGTGCATTGGCCATTCCTGCACCAGGTTTTACAACAGTTTGGATTTGGTTCTAATTTTAGGGACTGGATTAAAGAACTATACACTCAGCCGAAAGCAGGGGTAAAAATTAATGGGCAGATATCCGCCTTCTTTGAGCTGAATAGAGGGACACGCCAGGGGTGCCCTCTATCGCCACTTTTATTTGCTTTAGTAATGGAACCACTGGCATGGGCTATTAGGAATCATCCAGGGATAAAGGGAGTGAGGGTGAAAGACTGGGAATCAAAGGTGGCATTGTTTGCAGATGATGTCCTTTTGACCCTTACCTCGCCTTTAGATTCTATACCCCAGGTTATAAGTGAATTGGAAACTTATGGGCAGGTGTCAGGATTTAAGATTAATTATGAGAAAACAGAAGCAATGGCAGGGGGTATGACAGAGGAACAATATCACCGTTGTAAGCAATTATATCCTTTGAGGTGGGTAACTAAGGGTCTTAAATATTTGGGAGTTTTCCTCACTGCTAAATTGCAAGACATTAATGAGGCTAACTATACTCCGTTACTAAAAGACATTAGGGAGGACTTGGAAAGATGGGAGCCCCTTGGTTTATCTTGGTTTGGGAGAATAGCCACAGTGAAAATGAATATATTACCGTGATTACTGTATCTTTTCCAGGCTCTGCCACTCCCTATTAGTGACCATGTGCTTCACTGCCTGCAGAAACGATTAGAGAAGTTCATCTGGAAAGGAGGCAAATCTAGAATCCACCCCTCCATAATGTATACAGACCGTAAGACCAAAGGTGGTTTAGGGATCCCTAAAGTGGACTTATATCATAGAGTGGCTCAGGTTAAATCCGCAGTGGAGTGGTTTCATGAAGCCCCTCACAAACTTTGGGTAAAGATGGAACAATATATACTACATAGCCCTTTGAAATTAGGCCACTTACTCTGGTTGCCGCCTAAACATCATCGCTTGGGGGAGGAGGTGAGCCCGATCATTGAGTTCACTTTGTCATGCTGGGATAAAATGGAACGCTTAAAACGAATCTATTGCTCTCGGTTATCACCTATTGTTTGTAATTTAGCATTCCCATTAGGCTGCACACGCTCAGTTTTCACTAGATGGAAAAAGCAAGGGTTAGATCTATGGGGGCAATTGATTAATAAAGATACCTTCATATCATTCCAGGAATTGGCAGATACATACAGGTTACCCTCTACAGATCAATATGCCTACACTCAATTGATTCATTTTTTGTCATCAGAAGGCAGACGTGCCTATTTAATGGGTGACGTGACCTTTTTAGAAGAACTCTGTGTTCAAGAACAAGGGACACGTGGCCTTATTACTTTGATCTATGGGCACTTGCGAGATAACATGTGTGTTAGCCATAAGCACAGGGTGCTGTGGGAGAAAGAATTAGGGGTCAGTTACTCAGCTGAGGAGTGGCAGAGAATGGAGAGGCGTTCCGTACGCATTTCCCCAGCTGTTAATGTTCAAGAAAATTTAACAAAAGTACTATACCGTTGGTATCTAACCCCGGTAAGGTTAAATCATATGTTTGGAACAGCTTCCCCGACTTGTTGGCGTAGATGTGGCCAGCATGGTACATTGGGCCATATTTGGTGGACATGTTACAAAGTAAAAGCCTTCTGGAAAGCTATCCAAGCCCGGATTAGATACTGGGTGGGAGTTGAGATACCATATGACCCTGCTGTATTTCTGTTTCATAAAACTATCTTTGGGGTAAATGACTTTGGTCAAGTGTTAATCAAACATTGCTTATGTGCGGGAAGATTGCTTATTGCTCGCTCATGGAAACAAAAAAATAGCCCGTCTGTTGTCCAATGGATGACCCTATTGCGGAACATTGCAGAGAGAGAAAGACTGATGGCAAAAGAGAGACACCAGTTGTCGAAATGGACTAAGATCTGGGAACCTTTGGATATACCGAAGACGTAATGAGCTATAGAGAAACATTTGATATGTTGAATCACTGTTGTTACCTTAGACACTGTAAGGGGAAGGGGGATTTGGAGGGTATTTTGACCAATAACGTGGAAATGTTTTGTTGCAGATTGTTTAGGGGGAAGAAGGGGGGGGGGGGGAAATATGTAAAACACCAAGAATATTGAATGTTTTATTACTCAATGAATGAGTATTGAAGAAACAAGTTCTAGGTTTTACAGTATGTACTAAAGCCTGGAAGCTTACTGTTGTGCCTGTATTTACATTTTGTCTTACTTATTCAATAAAGATTCTTGTTTAAATAAAAAAAAATGGATTTGCCAACCCCTCCGAAGGAACACCACCTTGTAGTGGTGGAGGGGCTTCTGTGTTTCAATGACTCAGAGGGCTATGCTGAAGGGTTACCCATATCAGACAGGCCTCTAAGGAGAAACCAGACAAAGAGTGTCCCAAACTAGGGAGAGTAGAAAGATGGTGACCTGAAGCTCGTATGCTCAACGGCCCAGCTGTCCTCTGAAGTTCTGTCTTTATTTACTTGAAATTTCCTCTCTGCATTTGCAGTTACCTTAACTGAGAGGAAGGGGACAATGGGGGGTCAGCCGCCGATGGCCAGCGTTTTGTCCTCTGTGCAGCAAGTGTGGGACCGCTGCGCGACGAGCTGCCCACAGATGACTGGGTTGGTGAGTCCTTTGATTAGCGCCAGCGAAGAAGCATCGATGCTCTTGGACCTGGAAACAACTTCATTGCTCCCAAATCATTTAACCACCATGTCCAAAGGAGTGGAGGAGTGAGTTAGGAGTGTATGCTGAAACGGAAGTCGTTTACAGCTGAACCCGTGTCGGCGGTGCCACTCCTAAACCCGTAAGAGCTATCAGCTTGGAGTTTTTGGTTCCCATGGAGGTTACATTGAATATCATCTGGAAGGTGCTCCAGGACCTAACGGTGGTAGTAAATAATTTTGCTTCAGATATAATCTTATTAGTGAGCAACATGGATAATCTAATCAAATCCTTTGAGAATGAAAAATTGATACAGCAAATGAAGTTCTACAGGAGTAAGAAACGGTCAAGATTTTGAAAATGATAATAGACCAGAAAAATTTGAACAAAATGAATATTATTACAGATGATTAATATCGAGATTGTTGTTTTCCCAGAGTTCCGGGTATGACTCCTAAAGTTTTTTCCTCTGAAATGATTCCTCTTAGTATATTAATTCAAAAGGAGTGAAGCCTGTGAAACTTGGATTACCTTAATCAGTGGGAATTGGATTAGAGATTCAAGTGTTTGTATTGTTAAATAATTTCTGGTTTTAAAAGAGAAAAAATGAAATCAGGTGTATTATTTCCACTAATATTGGACAATAAGTATGTTTCCAACGAAATTAATTCACTATACACCATTTTGGGTTTGAAGAAGCCAACCAGATGATCAATGTGGAATAATGATTCAGATAAATAATAACTGGGGATAATCAGGTCAATACCACGTTTTCTTTGTTTACTGTTGTTTAATTGATCTTCTTGTCTTGTTTCACTCTCCCTATTTATTTTGTGGTCTAAGAATGAGAAAGATTGTATATAATCCATTTATCTAGTTGAGATTGTTTTCTTCTAATATTGTATTAATGTACAGTCATCTCTGTATTACTGTTTGCAAGTGACCCTTGTAAAATGAAAAATTATAAATGATTAAAAAAATGGATTTGCCAAGAGCAGAGCCTGAGCTATCTAATGACTGACTTCACAGGCTGAAAAGGGATGAAACACCAAAATAAATCAGGCAGAGTAACACAAATGTGCACCCACACATCAAGTAGGGCATGCATGCAAGTACACATGCAAACACACAGAAAAATCTGCTGATCATATGCTAAGACGTAATTATCTTATCCTTTTTCTTTTTGTGTTTATCTTGGTACACTATTTCCCCAAGGTTTTTGTTTATTTGTTGTTGTGAACCTGGGTGGTGAGCCCTAGGACCATAGCTGGACACCCAACCACAACAGACAGGTCACTGACAGAGTAGAAGATGAGCTAGGCACAGCAGGAAGCTAAAAGATAAGGCAGAAGTTTGGCAAGGAAGATAACAGGAGACAAGCTGGACTTGGCAAGCAGGAACCAGGAGACAAACTGGCTTGACAAACAGGAATCAGGAAACAAGCTGGGCTTGACAAGCAGGAACCAGGAGAGAAGCAGACTTGGCAGCAGGAACCAGGAGACAGGCGGACTCAGTTGTGAAGGCACTCGAGGTGGGGCTGGACTTGCCTAAAAGCACCTCGGCCAATGAAGTTACTCCACCACACCCCTCTGTCTTCTTGCTGCTAGCCCTATAACTCTCAGGGTGTGCAATAGCAAACGAGAAAGAACGCCGTCCCCTCGCCACTGCATGGATATGTGCAGCGGGGTCGGGGCCAGGGTCACAGCAGCGCCATGACAGTATCTCCTCAACAGCTCCCCCCCTCCCCCCACTTCACCTAGGCCTGGGTTTGGGCTTGTGAGGAAACAGGTGGTGAAACTGAAGGATGAGGTCTGGAGAATGGACTTGAGTTGCCGGTTCCCAAGAATTGTCCTTGGGGCCGAAGTCCTTCAAGCAATGATATACTGCAATTGACCTCGTACCCTTCAAGAGACTAGTATACCCTACACTTCGTACTCCTTGTCAGGGTCTACATCAACCAGTAGCGGTATGGGGAGAGCCTTAATCATTTTCCTCAATAACAGAGGTTTCAGCAAGGACAAGAGAAAGGTGTTGTGAATCTTCAGATTAGCTGGGAGTTTTAGTTGGTACATGACAGAACCAATCTGACGAGTCACTGGGTAAGGCCCAATGAACAGAGTGGCAAATTGGACTGAAGGTGTTAAAAGGTGTAGATTCCATGTGGAAAGCCATACTAGATCCCCCATGTGGAAGCACAGCACAGGGCGTCTCTTTTTATCGGCCTGTTTGAATCTCTGGGTCGTATGAAGTAGGAGGTCCCGGGTAGTCTTCCAGATCTGAGAAAGCGACATGATAGTCTTTGTAACTGAAGGGACCTCTGGGGCCAGGGGTACAGGCATAGGTACCTGGGGGTGTTGGCCAAAGACTATCAAAAAAGGGGAGGCCCTGGTGGACACACTGAAGTTTCCAAGTTTATTTAGAATTTACTACCCCACCCACTGGCAGCTTTCAGGGCACTTTACAATCTAATGCAGAAAGAGATAAATAAAATAACATAATACAAGCAAACAAGAATTTAAGGGAGAGGGTAGAACTACAATAATGATAGAAAAGACACATGGAGACACAAAAGGAAGGGGAAGCTCTGTAAAATCAGTACGTATCCTGGGTATAATCTAAACAGCAAATGTCAGAAAAAGCATCATCAAAAAGATAGGCTTTATCTTAAACTTTGTTAAGGATGGTTGTAATCTTAAAGAGCATGGAAGGGCATTCCAAAGTTGAGAGACAGAAAAAATAGAGTTCCTAATATGCTCGTGAACTATAATACGAGAAGTAGGGATTATAAACTGGTTTTGTTAAGCAGACCAGAGAGTTCTTGAAGGAATTTTCCCCAGGATCGGGGTGTCAAAGGATCAGAGCAGTTGTAAGGGCTTGCTTCAGATGTTCAAACGCGGCTACAGCTTCAGGTGGCCAGTCCTGGGGGATTCGCCTCCTTCCAGATGAGAGCTGTCAAAGGTGCTGTAACAGCAGAATAATTCCAGATTAATTGTCGGTAATAGATTCGGTAATTGTCCAGAAATCTCTGGAGAGCTCAGTGGTCCAAAAGTCGAAGCCAGTCAAAAATAACAGACAGCTTGGCCAGGTCCATTTGTAACCCCTGATCAGAGATGATATACCCCTACAAGGGGTTCAAAGACACATTTTTCCAATTTGGCGAATAGTCTATTCAGGTGCAGACTGTGGAATACCATCTTCACATGCTGCCTATGTTGTTCCAGTAAAAGAGAGAAGATCAGGATGTCATTGAGATAGACAAGAATGCATTTGTACAACAGATCTTGGAATATTTCGTTAATGAAGCTCTGGAAAACAGTGGGAGCACTGGCAAGGCCAAAGGGCATAACAAGATATTCATAGTGTACGTTTTCTACTCATTCCCCTCCCGGATCCCGGATGAGGTTATAGTATCCTCATAGATCTAGTTTGGTGAAGACACAGGCTCCTTGAAGTCAGTCACAGAGTTCAGAGATAAATGGTAGGTGATATTTGTTCTTCACAGTAATCGCATTCAAGCTTCTGTAGTCGATGCATGACTGCAGCCCCCCATCCTTCTTGCCGACAAAATAGAATCCTGCCCTGGCTGGGGACGTAGAAGGATGGATGAACCCCCACTGTAGATTGTCCTTGAAATAGGCAGACATAGGTTTGGTCTCAGGGCATGAAAGTGACTGCACTCTGCCCCGGGTGGGGGGGGGGGCATCTTCCCAGGCAACAGCTCAATGGGACAGCCATAGGAAGGGTTTCTGCCTGTCATTTAGAAAAATACATCTGCAAATTCCTGGTAGACCTGAGGTAGGGTCTCCCTGACTTCCAGCTTATTAATGGCCATGACATGAGGAACGTAATGTAACTCAAACACCATCCTTGGCAGGACTGACCTCAAGCTGCTATCTGACCCTGATCCCAGTCAATCTGGAGGTTGTGCTATAGTAACCAAGGGAGACCCAATATGATGGGATTCACAGCCATTTGTAAAACATACACCATTATAGCCCCCCCTAAGTAACACCCCAATCAGGAGACTGAGCGGGAGTGTTTTTGTCTTGATGACTCCTGGAATGTGCCTGTAGACAGAGGACATGGGGATGGGTCGAGGCAAGTTTTGTGTAGGAATTTGATAGTGACGGACCAGGGCCTCGTCAATGAAGTTGCCTTCTGTCCTGGAATCTATGAATGCTTCAGTAAAAAACTTGGGTTCCATATCAATTGCAGCTGGAGCCAATAACTGGGTTAGGGGAGTTGTCAAGAAGGTTCTAGTCCTGCCTCTCCGACCAGAACAAGACTTGCAGGTTTCCTGGCTTCTTAGGGCAGCGGTGGGCAGGGCCGGTCTTAGCAACTGCGGGGCCCTGTGCAGACCAGTTCGCTGGGCCCCCCCAGTCCCCCAGCCCCGCCCCCACTTAGCCCAGCTCCGCCCCTTGCTGACAAGATATGTTTTAAACATTTTCTTTTATTTCAAATAAAGACAAATCAAGCAAAGCTTGTATACAAAAACTAATTCAAACATGAAAAATGGTATACTAGGAAACCTTTGGGTTTAAAAAGCAAAACCATGTGCACGTAAGGACTAGATAAATGATTTAAAATGAATCCCCTTAATATGTAAAACTTGGTAGCAATAATGAACAGTGATTGAATATTCAGAGAGCAAGCAGCCTGAGCCAACAGATTTATTTCCACTGATCATAATTAACTTTGTATGAACTTGGCTGCTAATAGTGTGCTGAACTGGACAATGTTGGCACATTTGGCCATACCGTTTACCAGCCATGGCGCATATAAACAGTAATCATTGAAAATATTACACCAGTACAGGAGAAGAAAATAACTTGTTTTTTTTTTCTGTAAGCTGTTATAGTTCCAGTATACCCAAAATGACACAAACCAAATTAGCATACAGATTCTGCATGCAGAACAATACCAGAAAAACAGAACATTGCTATACATCTACTATAATAAAACGCACCCTCAACGTTCTGAGGACACTGACGTCACTGAAGTCACTCAGACTCCCAGAACGGTTCGTGGATTCATGGTGGTGAAACCACCCCACAGACCCATGCCCCGCCCTCGTGTCAAACGTCATGACGTCGAGGGTGGAAAAAACAAATTTCACTAAACAAACGGATCACACCCACGCACGGGGAGGAGGAGTAATTTCCCTATTCCTCCCCCTGCCGACCCACCCGCGGAAAGGGAAACCACCTCCAAAGCTCCGGAGTCCACAGTTCCGACATCCAACACCCGCCCGCCCGCCAAACCTCAAAAACTAGAAGCCCCGCCCACATAATGGTAGATACGCCCCCTGCCCTGCCCCGCCCCGACCCCCCCCCCCCAAAGCTGCAGGTCAAAAGAAGGTGGTACAACCCCACCCCGCAACAACCCCCTACTAAGCCACCCACCTTCGCGTTGCTTTGCCGGCGGGGGACCCGAAACCCCACCAGCACAAGTCCTGTCTGCTGACTATGGCGTCATCTTCGGCATTGCTAGCCTGTGCAGGCAGCCAGGGCTTCTGTGCGTCTGACGTCCTGCACGTGCAGGACGTCAGACGCACACAACCCCGCCCTGCACAGGCTAGCAACGCCGAAGATCGCTGGAGTCTGACTCACTCAGCTCACACACAGGACTTCTGCTGGCGGGATTTTGGGTCCCCCGCCAGCAAAACTACGCGACGGTGGGTGCGATGGCCACGGTGGGTGGGATGGCGGCGGCCGGGTGCATCGCCGTGGGTGGGATGGCGGCGGGAGGGGGGGCATCGCGCGGAGGAGGCGCTTCATTACTACTTCTTCTTAAAAAGCAGGATCCTCCCTCCCTCCCTCCCTCCCCCCCCCCCCCAAAACTGAACCATACATACAACAACACACACACACACTCTCTCATCTTCATCTGGCACCGCTTCCTTCCCCCCCCCCCCCAACACTTACTCACTCACTCTCATTTGGCCACACTTCCTCAACGCTCCCCCCCAACACACACACACTCTCATCTGCCAGCGCTTCCTGCAACCCCTGCCCCCCCCCCACACACTCACTTATCTGGCTGTGGTTCCTGACCCCCCCCCCCCCCCCCCACACACACACACACTCACTCTCATTTGGCCACACTTTCAACGCCACCCCCCAACACACACACTCTCTCTCTCTCTCTCTCTCTCTCTCTCTCTCTCTCTCTCTCATCTGGCAGTGCTTCCTGAAATCCATGCCCCCCACATACACACTCACTCACTGTGACAACCCCCCACCACCACACACACACACACACACACACACACACACTCAGCCTCTCATATTGCACCGCTTCCTGAACCCCCCCCCCCCCCCCCACACACACACACATACTCTCGCTCATCTGGCAGCGCTTCCTGAAGCCCCCCCCACCACACATACACACACTCTGTTGGAAACAACTTGATAAACCGCCCCCCCCCCCACACACTCCTCATCTCACAGCACTTACGACCCCCCCCAACACACCCTTCTTCTTCCAAGCTGAAACCCCCAACACACACCCCCCCCACACACCCCTCCAACACACACACACTTTCTCACTCTCATCTGCCAGCCTTCCTGAACCCCCCCCCCCCCCCCCCCCCACACACCTTCTCTCTCATCTGCCAGCGCTTCCTGAAACCCTGTACACACACACACAGACACTCACTCTCTCTCATCTGGCAGCGCTTCCTGAACCCCCGCCCCCCCCCCCCCACACACACAACACTCTCACTCATCTCGCAGCGCTTCCTGAAACCCCACTACACACACACTCACTCTCTCTCTCATTCTGCCAGCGCTTCCTGACCCCCCTGCCCTCCCCCCCCCATACACACTCAGTCATCTGGCATCGCTTCCTGAACCCCCCCCCCCACAACACCACACACACTCTCTCCTCACTCGGCTCTTGGTAGCGCTTTTCTGAAACCCCCCGCACCCCTCATCTTCCAACCTGCCCCCCCCAACACATCCCCCCCCCCCTCCTCCAGCACACCAATTGCTTGGGTGCAGTGGCAGGAATCTCAGACACCACAGACAGAGGGGAGGGGGCCTGACACCAGAGAGACACAGGAAGGGAGGTATCTCTGTCACACACACACTCTCTCTCTCACATACAATGTCTTTCTGACTCTCACTCTCACACACTCTGTCTCACACTGTATCACATTCACTCTCTATGTGTCGCATAGTCACTCACACACTCGCTTGGTCTCATACACTCACTCTCACAGAGAATCTGTGTCTCACACACACTCTCTCTCTCGCACACACACACACACTCTCTCACACTGTGTCTCACATACGCACTTGCACACACTCTCATTCTCACACACACACTCTCTCACACACACACACTCACACTTTCACTCTGTCTCTCACACAGTCACTCTCACATACACTCTCCCAAACATACACACTCCGAGGAAAACCTTGCTAGCGCCCGTTTCATTTGTGTCAGAAACGGGCCTTTTTTACTAGATGCAAAATAAGACAGCAGATGTAAATTCTCAAATTAGACATATTCCAAACACTAAAATGAAAATAATATCCTTTTTTCTACCTTTGTTGTCTTGTGACTTTGTTTTTCTGATCATGTTGGTCCCAGTCTCTGATTCTGCTGCTATCTGCTCCCTTAACTCCACTTCCAGGGCTTCCTTTCTATTTATTTCTTTACTTTCCTCCTTTCTTCTTCATTTCTTGCCCTACATCCATAGGTAAAAGCTGGGTCCTCCGCGGACTTGACTGGAGGAGGTATAGATTGGATCCAGCTTTTGCCTATTTTCTCCAGCCATATGAATTTTTTCTCCTCTTTTCCCTTTCCCTTATCTCCGTCAGTATGCATCTCCTTCCTCTCTCTTTCCTCTCCTCCATCCATGTCCAGCATTTCTCCTCTCTCTCTTCCCCTCCATCCATGTTCATCTCACTTCATCTCACATCCTCTCTCTTCCCTTCCCTCCATCCATATCCAGCATTTCAACTCTCCCCTCTCCTCCATCCGTATGCAGAATTTCTCCTCTCCCCTCCATCCATGTGCATCTCCTTCCTGTCTTCCCTCACTTCCATCCATGTCCAGCATTTCTCCTGCCCTCCCCTCCATCCATCCATAGCAACTCTCCTCTTTCCCCTGCCATCCCTACCCATCCATGTCCAGCAATTCTCCTCTGCCCTAAACTCCCATCTATGTCCAGTGATTCTCCTTTGCCCTCTGTCCTCCCCTCTCATTCATATCCAGTGATTTTCCCCACTCCCAGCAGGGGGGAGCAGTGGCTCAAGGCAGGGTGAGCCTGTTACTCCCTTCCCCACTAGAGGGCGAGGGAAGGATGAAGCTCAGTTTCCCCGGCTTCGCCATCAGAATATAATTTCCCCCAGCTGTGAGAAGGTGTTGCGATCCTCGGTAGTGAGCCCTTGTGCCCTGACTGAGCACAGTACAGAAGAGTTACGCCGCACTAGGTCGGGCAGCCGAACAACCCCAGCTTCACCTGGGAGCAACCACCGTTCCCCAGGCGTTGAGCCCCCAGGTGCAGGTGGCCACCAGGACTTCCGATACCGAACGGAGTCAGACAGCCGCCGGCCGTGGCAGGCAGAGGAGGCAGGAAAAGACAAGCAGTGACCACTACACAAGACCAGGCAGTCAGCAAAGCAGGGCAGGGTCAGGTCCAATCCAAGATCAGGGCAGGCGGCTAGGCAAAGCGAGGTCAGGTCCAATCCAAGATCAGGGCAGGGGGCTAGGCAAAGCAAGGTCAGGTCCAATCCAAGATCAGGGCAAATCAATCAGATAGAGAGAAACACAATCCAACACATGACTTCTAAACAGAAAGAAGCTGAAGCAAAGATGGCACAGTCCTGCTCTTAAGTAGGCCTCCCATCAGAGGATCCCGGTCCCAGCTGCGAGGCGAGGGATCTCATTGGGCATGCCCATGAAGAAGCTAATCAATATGGCTGCCTCCCTGATGAGCCTTCCAAGATGGCTGCTTCTCAGACGATCCTCCCAAGATGGTTGCCTATCAGATGATCCTCCTAAGATGGCCGCCGCCAGGAGTACAAGGTAGGGGTATAACAGTACCCCCTCCGGAAGACCCCCCCCCCCTCACCGGCTCAGTCCGGGTTTAGCAGGATGATGGAAGTGGAATTCATGGATCAGGTCTGGGGCATGTACATTACCCGCCGGCTCCCATGAATTGTCCTCTGGACCAAAATGCTTCCAAGCAAGTAAGTAAAACAACCTTCCTCAGCGGCATTTAGAGTCCAGTATCCGGTCCACCTCATATTCTGGGTTGGGTTCGCTCTTGGGCAAGGCCTCTCTCCGAGGTTCCGGATGCCATTTGGACCTGAGGAAAGGTTTGTGCAGGGAGATATGAAAAGCGTTATGGATGCGGAGACTGCTAGGTAATTGCAGACGATATGTCACTGCTCCCACACGGGATTGGACGTCAAAAGGCCCAATAAATCTCGGAGCAAATTTGAGGGATGGCAAACGGAGCCGTAGATGTCTGGTGCTCAACCATACCTTTTCTCCTGGTTGAAATACAGGCGCAGCTCGCCTCTTAAGGTCAAACATGCGTTTGGCTCTAGCCGCTGCCCATTGCAGTTCCTCCTGTACCTTCCTCCAGATGTCCTGGAAGGTGATGACTGTAGACTGCACTTGAAAAGGGACTTGAGTAGGCGAGATAGGTGGGGGAAGACGAGGATGCCGTCCGTAAATGGTGAAGAATGGGGAAGTCTGAGAGGCAGAATGTAGACTATTGTTATAGGCAAACTCGGCCCAAGGTAACAAGGTACCAGTCATCCTGGCAGTGGTTCGTGTAAGCCCGTAGGAAAGTCTTCAGGGTCGGTTGACTCTTTCAGCCATGCAGTTAGTCTGCGGATGGTAAGCCGATGAGAAGAGGGTAGTTACCCCGAAGACAGAGCATAATGCTCTCCAGAAGTGGGAGGTGAACTGTGAGCCTCTGTCACTGATAATCCTCTGAGGTAATCCATGGAGGCAAAAAATGTGCAAAATGAAATTAGCAGCAAGGGTAGTAGCGGTAGGTAGGGATTTCATCGAGATAAAATCAGCCATCTGGGAAAAATGATCGATTACCACCCATATGACCGTGTTCCCTTGGGATAGAGGCAGATCTGTGATGAAATCCACGGATAGATCTTGCCAGGGCCATTGTGGTACCGGCAGGGGCTGCATTAGCCCCCATGGTTTGCTGTGTGATGATTTGTTCCGTGCACAGACAGGACAGGTGGTGACGTAGTGGAGAATGTCCTGCACCATCCGGGGCCACCAGTAATAACGCGAAACCAGGTGCAGGGTCTTCTGAAAACCAAAATGCCCTGCAAACGCGGAAAAGTGTCCCCAGCGCGGCACCTTCCTACGTAGACGTGTCGGAACCACCGTTCTGCATGACGTGGTGGCTCCCAGAATAGAAGGAATGCAGGCTGGATTGAGCATAGGATATGGTTCCTCCTGTTCTTCGGGAGCCTCAAACACTTGGGATAAAGCATCAGCCTGTATGTTCTTCTCCGCCGGACGGAATGCCAGGCGAAAGTCGAAGCGGGCGAAGAACAGAGACCACTGTGCCTGACGTGGATTTAACCTCTTCGCGTTCTGTAGGTACAGGAGGTTCTTGTGATCAGTTATCACCGTAACTGGGTGCACAGCTCCCTCCAGCAAGTAACGCCATTCTTGGAAGGCTAACTTGAGAGCCAGCAGTTCCTGGTCTCCGATCGTGTAATTCCGCTCAGCCGGAGTGAATTTCCGGGAAAAGAAAGAGCAGGGATGTCTTTTACCCAAAGTTAGTGTTTGGGACAACACTGCCCCAGCCCCCAGGGAGGAGGCGTCCACTTCTACCAAAAAAGTTTGGTCGATCCGGGCTGCGGAGAGCTGGGGCAGACAAGAAGGCGTCCTTCAACGTGGAAAAAGCGGCAAGTGCTTCAAGAGGCCAGTTCTTAACATCTGCTCCCTTCTTCGTGAGAGCAGTCAGAGGTGCCGTTACCAGCGAGTAGTTCCGAATGAACTGCCAGTAGTAATTGGCAAACCCCAGGAACCTTTGCAAGGCTCGGAGTCCCTGGGGTACCGGCCAGTTGCAGATAGCCTGCAGCTTGGCTGGAACCATCTGCAATAGCCGAGACGATGTATCCCAGGAAAGGGAGCCTCTGCTGGTGGAAGGAGCACTTCTCAAGTTTCGCAAACAGGCGGTGCTCCCGGAGTCGTTGCAGCACGGTGCGGACCTGGAGGATCTGTTGCTGTAGTGACGTGGAAAAAATCAGAATATCATCAAGATAAACAATGACGGAGGTATATAGCAGGTCGTGGAAGATGAAGTTGACAAAGTTCTGAAATACTGAAGGGGCGTTGCACAGGCCGAAGGGCATAACGCGGTATTCAAAATGCCCTTCGTGGGTATTAAACTCCATTTTCCATTCATCTCCCTCCCGAATCCACACCAAGTTGTAGGCTCCTCGCAAGTCCAGTTTCGTGAATATTTTGGCCCCCTGTAGCCGGTCAAACAGTTCCGGGATCAGAGGGAGTGGGTACTGATTCTTGACAGTAATCTTGTTCAACCCCTGATAATCGATACAGGGCCGTAGGGACCCATCCTTTTTGGTGATGAAAAAGAATCCTGCCCCTGCAGGAGAGGTGTAGGGTCTAATGAAGCCCTTCTGCAAATTCTCCTTGACATACGTGCACATGGCCCGAGACTCCTCTCTGGAAGGGGTATACAACCGTCCCATAGGTGGACTAGTCCCTGGGAGTAGGTCAATGGGACAATCAAACGACCGATGAGGGGGCAGAATGTCGGTCTCCTGCGCACTGAATACATCCTGGAACTCCTGATACTCCTCTGTTAGGCTAGCCTGCATAGCCTGTGGGACCCTGGGGAGAGCGGTGCATGCCTTAATGGGCAGCCTGACTTGAGGAAGACATTCTTGGAAACAGTAAGAATCCATTGTCCGATCACCCCATGGACCAGTCGATAGCGGGTGCGTAAAGATGGAGCCAAGGTAGTCCCAAGATTACCAGGTGAATGGCTCGGGGAAGCACTAGGAGCTGGATCACTTCTTGGTGCTGAGCCCCCACTTGCATACGTAGGGGTGAAGTGATTCATGTAATGGGCTGAGGGAGCATGTCACCCTGAATGGAGGTGACCTGGAGGGCTGATTGACAAGGAACGGTTGGCCCTCCCAATCGAGACAAGAGCCCAGCATCAATAAAGTTTCCCACGGATCCTGAGTCTAACAGAGCTATAGTCCGAACCTTGAATCCTCGCCACTGTAGCAGGACAGGAACGGACAACAAGTTGTCAGGAAGGGAAGATGACCGACCCAGTGCCACTCCCTTAACGGGGCCTGGGCCGGGGCGTTTCCCGACTTCTTAGGACAGGATGCAGCGAAATGTCCAGATTGCCCGCAATACATACACAAACGATTCTTCCGGCGATGCGCTCTCTCCGCTTTGGAGAGTCAGTGTCGACCCACCACCATGGGCTCTTCCTCGGTCTTAGCCGGAACCTCGCTGGAGGCTCTTGGTGGCCCGGGTCGGGGTGGTCGGAACGTGAGTCTCTGGCATGGGTGTTGCACGGCCCGCTCCTGAGCTCTCTCCTGGAATCGGATATCAATCCAGGTGCAGACGGCAATGAGCGCATCCAGGGTTGTGGGAATCTCCCTCCCGGCTAATTCATCTTTTATTCTGCTGTTCAGGCCCTGTCAGAAGATGGGCGTTAAGGCCTCCTGGTTCTGCTGGAGTTCTGTGGCGAGGGTTCGGAACCGTACCGCATAGGCCCCTATGGACCCGGTTCCCTGCTGGATTCGTAGTAATTCCCCTGCGGCTGAGGAGGGTCGACTGGGAACATCAAAGACCAACCGGAATTGTCGCAAACATTCCCCCAAATCAGAAAGCATGGGATCTCTCTGCTCCCACATCGGAGACGCCCAGGTTAAGGCAGGACCCGAAAGCAGCGAGATGATGTAGGTGATCTTCACCCTATCGGACGGGAAGGATCTAGGTTGTAATTCAAATAACATCTGTCACTGGTTTAAGAACCCCCAACACGCTTCTGGTGTCCCGTTGAAATGGGGTGGTTCCGGGAGCCACAAGCCAAGGGTAGGAGACTCAGCCCTAGGGCTAGGAGCGCTGGCAGAAGGCTGATTCTGGAGAGCGGGCATCTGGGCGCAAACATCCTGGAGAACACTGGACAACCGATTCAACTGGGCCTGTTGCTGCTGCAATACCTGCCCTTGTGCCCCTTGTGCCCCTGTAGGGGGCGAGGTTGCACTACTTGAACTAGAAGGACTTTTTATACTTGGACTTTGCATATACTTTTGTGTTTTAACCAAAGAATCAGAGTTTCTCTAATGAGCCTAAACTAAAACTTTGCAGCTTGAACTTGTTAATAGTAAAACCTATTTGTTAACCAGCAGCTAGATAACAATTTGTAGTAGTCAGCAATTAGGGCTTGTAAGGGAGACAGCTGGCTCTGTCAGCGCAGTCTCGTGATCAATACACAGAGGCTGTATTATGTGGATGTGCTGAAACAATGCAATAAGTTACATTTTCTTGCAAAGTAACATTTTCTGTGAAACTGACGTATCCTTTCTCTGTGAGAACTACAGAACTACTAAACTGTACTGCGCATGTGCTTGTGTGATGTATGGTATGTGTTATGCGCATGATCACTAATGATGTATAAGAATGAGTGTCAGGTGACGCTCGGGGCGCAGTATCCTGAGTCTGAACTTAGTACTGTGTCAGCTAGCTAATAAAAGTTGCCTTGCTTTGGAAGTCAGCGTCTCAGCCTCCTGATTTACTTGCTGATCAGTCCGGTTACATTTGGCGAGCCAGCCAGGAGGCAGGGCCGAGGACGAGGATATTTCCTCCCCTCCCTGATAGTGGCACGGCTGAGCCGAGACTGACAATTCTCTCCAGCTGACCGGAGAGTGTGCACCGCTGAGTTCAGCATCTGGCCGCCGTGAGAGAATTGCGCAGGGCTGGGTAGCCTGCACAAGGGGTGCGCGATCCTAGCAGGACAACTTTTTGGGTCTCCGGAGACTTTTGAATCCTGCAGCAGAATCAGGCGAGTATACTCGGGTTAGCAGCTGACCGACCCGGTAAAGGGTCGAAGAGGGGATTGATCACCCCCTTTGCCAGTGCCGAGTAGGGACTAGGTCCCGAAACCCACTAGGCTCCGGGCGGAGACGGGAGGACAGGTTTCCTGTAAGTGTGAAAGCAGAGTGATTGGCCCTGCGGTTTCAAGCCGGGCGACCACGTCTTGGCCAGGGCGAGTGTTGAACCTTTTGTGTCTGGTGGAGTGGGACCCCTTACCCCTCTGCTATCCTTTACCCTCCTTCTGTCTGTCTACTATCCTTTGGCACCGTCGGATAGGATGGGCGGGGGTGGGTCTACACCTTTGGATTTAATGACTGAGCACTTTAGCGAAGTGTTCGACCAGAAACAATGTTCCAGGGCAGGGATGATACAGCGCTGCCAGTTTATGTGGCCTGGGTTAGGTCGGTCTGTCGACTGGCCACCAGAGGGCACCTTTGCCTATGAAAAAGTTGCTGCTGTTCAGAACATTGTTATAGTTGACGGTAACCCCGGTTGTCCGGAGGATATCCCGTATATAGAGGGGTGGGCGGATGTGGTTCGGAACCCGCCAATATGGGCCCAAAGGAAGGTGGAGAAGGCAGCCTTAATGGTGGTGGCCCAGAGAAAAAGCCAGAGGCCCAAGTTGAAATCCAGATCCCAGTCCCTACCTACGGCAGTTGGGGGGGTTGCTGATGGTCGCTGTAATGTTAGGCCCACCAGTTCAAAGAAGGTAGTCCCTGTCTTAGAGAAACCGGAGGAGGAGGATCCCATGCCCAGCCCGGCGCAGCCCCCTTATAGCCCAATCTATCCGGACCTTACTGAATTAAGAAAGGGGGAGGGGACACTGGGCCTAAATCCCAGGAAGTGAATTCAGACAGCCCACCTTTACCTGATCAGACAGAGTTCCCAGTAGACCAAAAGCCCTCTAGGAAAAGCCAGAGAGTTCTCAAGGAACCCACCCGCTACCCTGCCACGAGTCCAGTTATAGCTTCATCGGACCATCGGACCGCCGAACCGCGGCTGACTTGTATCCCATCAGAGAAGCCATGGTACAATTACCAAATCCTGAGGATCCAGACCATCCGATTGAGTCAGTTGTCTATAATCATGTTCCTTTCTCGAGTTCGGACCTTCTGAATTGGAAAAATTATGGGCCCACATATGAACAGAAACCTGAGCAGCTTATCGAATTAGTGGAAGGCATAATATTTAGCCACAATCCGACCTGGTCTGACTTGAGGCAACTGAGTTCCCATATATTAACTACTGAAGAACGCCAACAGTTGCAACAGAATATGGAAGAGGCAGTTCTGCAGGCGCATCCGAATGAACCAGATTTGGCCAATCGTGTCGCTGCCCTGGTACCCACTACGCAGCCCGAATGGAATCACCGAACTCCAGCAGGCTGAGAGTCCTTACATCAATATCAGCAGGCCTATTTGGCAGCAGTGAAGAAGGGAAAGCGGAA
The DNA here is from genome assembly GCF_901765095.1 of Microcaecilia unicolor. NCBI lineage: Eukaryota > Metazoa > Chordata > Amphibia > Gymnophiona > Siphonopidae > Microcaecilia > Microcaecilia unicolor. The sequence continues at coordinate 236,081,743 of NC_044036.1, forward strand.
AATTACCAATATGGGAAAGATTCATGACATAATACAAAAGAAGCATAAAAGCCCAGGTGATTTTCTGGAGCAGCTTATGGATGCATATCATAGTAACATAGTAGATGACGGCAGAAAAAGACCTGCATGGTCCATCCAGTCTGCCCAAGACAAACTCATATGTGTATACCTTACCTTGAATTTGTACCTGTCCTTTTCAGGGCACAGACCATATAAGTCTGCCCCGCAGTATTTCCCGCCTCCCAACCACCAGTCCCGCCTCCCATCACCGGCTCTGGTACAGACCGTATAAGTCTGCCCTCCCCTATCCTCGCCTCCCAACCACCACCCCCTCTTCCCACCAACTGCTCCGCCACCCAATTTCAGCTAAGCTTCTGAGGATCTATTCCTTCTGCACAGGATTCCTCTATGCATATCCCACGCATGTTTGAACTCCGTTACCGTTTTCATCTCCACCACCTCCCGCGGGAGGGCATTCCAAGCGTCCACCACCCTCTCCGTGAAAAAATACTTCCTGATATCTTTCCTGAGTCTGCCCCCCTTCAATCTCATTTCATGTCCTCTCGTTCTACCGCCTTCCCATCTCTGGAAAAGATTCGGTTGCGGATTAATACCTTTCAAATATCTGAACGTCTGTATCATATCACCCCTGTTCCTCCTTTCCTCCAGGGTGTACATGTTCAGGTCAGCAAGCCTCTCTTCATACGTCTTGGAACGTAAATCCCATACCATCCTCGTAGCTTTTCTTTGCACCGCTTCCATTTTTTTAACATCCTTCGCAAGATACGGCCTCCAAAACTGAACACAATACTCTAGGTGGGGCCTCACCAACGTCTTATACAGGGGCATTAAAACCTCCTTTCTTCTGCTGGTCACTCCTCTCTCTATACAGCCTAGCAATCTTCTAGCTACTGCCACCGCCTTGTCGCACTGTTTCGTCGCCTTCAGGTCCTCAGATACTATCACCCCAAGATCCCTCTCCCCGTCCGTCCCTATCAGACTCTCCCCGCCTAACACATACGTCTCCCTTGGATTTCTACTCCCTAAGTGCCGATAGATCCTGAGGACCCAGCTAACCATCCGATGATAGTAATGAGTTTTGTTACCCAAGCAGCCCCAGACATTAGAAAGAAGCTGCAGAAGACCGAGGGGTTTGAGGGCATGAATATAAGTCCATTGAAGGCGATGGCTGATCGTGTCTTTGGATATCGAGATCAGGAGGAGAAAAGTGAGGCCCGAAGAGAAGCAAGCAGACAGATGCGTGAGAATGCTACCTTGTTAGCTGCTGCACTGGAAGAACACCGGGGACAAAGCAGAGGAGCGGCCGCACCGGAAGAACGCAGAGGACAGTACAGGGGCAGGGGTCGGAAGTTTCCTCTAGGGAGGAACCAGTGTGCATACTGCAGGCAAGAAGGCCATTGGAAAGCGGAGTGTGGAGAAAGAGGGCGAGACCGGGGACGCTCGGAGCAGCAGGAGTAGCAGGAGTGGCAGATGGCTGTGGATGCTGTTCAGGCACATACAGCATGAAGACACCGGGAGGGGAGAGTCCCCACTGACCCTCTGGTGGAAATTCGGGTGGGGACGCAACAAATGAGAGCCCTGTTAGATACAGGGGCCCAAAGATCTGTCATCACTACAGCAATAGCCCCCGAGACCAAGGAAACCATACCGATTGTGGGGGCTTCGGGGAAATCCCTTACTGCGCCTCTGTTGAAGGAACGTCAAGTCCAAATTGGAGGGAAAACAGTCTCTCACCAGTTCATACATATACCTGGGTGTCCCGTTCCTCTTATTGGACGGGACCTGTTATGTAAATTGCAGACCACTCTGAAATTTAAACCCACGGGGGAAGTTGAGGCCACTTTTGAAAAGCAGCCAGTATCCCTTATTTGTCCTGTCCAGGAAGAGTCGCGATTACATGCCCCTCTGGTTGTTACCGCCGCTGCCAGTCGATACACAGAAGATACTGCATTTGCACAGCAGAGGAGGACTCTTATGGCGGGAGTACCTGGGGTCTGGGCAGAATTGAATCCCGGAGGACTGGCTGTAAATGCCACCCCTATCTGGGTCGAATTAAAACCCAATGCTCAAATTGTTAACCAGGGCCAATACAGTATACCTTATGCTGCTCGACATAGTATGCAATCGCATTTGCAGAAACTCCTCCAACAGGGAGTCTTGAAGTCTACCAGATCAGCCTGGAATACCCCATTACTGCCAGTCAAGAAGCCAGGGACCCCTGAGTACCGACCTGTTCAGGACCTGAGGAAAGTCAATAACCAAGTTGTGGATATAGTTGCTCTTGTACCTAACCCTTACTCCATTCTAGCCCAAGTGCCGGCCCAAACCAGGTGGTACAGTGTAATAGACTTAAAGGATGCTTTCTTCTCCATACCTCTTGCTGAGGAGAGTCAGCAGTTCTTTGCATTCACATGGGAGGACCTACAGACCAGAACTAAACAACAATTTACCTGGACCCGATTACCGCAAGGTTTCTTCGCCCACTCTGTTCGGGGAACAACTCGCCCATGATTTAAAAACGTATCAGACTGAGTATGGGCCTGTTGTCCAGTATGTGGATGATCTGCTGGTAGCCAGGGAAACATACACTGATTGTGCAGTGGTAACCGTTAATCTTCTGAAAACTCTGGAAGCGCAAGGATACCGAGCCAGTCGGAAGAAAGCGCAACTGTGTGAAATCGAGGTTGAGTACTTGGGATTTCGCCTCCGGGAAGGTACCCGGAGGCTCGGTACGCCTCGTACTCAAGCTATTTGTAACCAGCCCATACCAACAAACAAAAAGGAACTTCGGGCATTGTTGGGAGCAGCAGGTTACTGCCGAATATGGATCCTCAATTTCGCTGTTTTGACCCAAGACCTGTATGCCAAACTGAAAGGACCTGAACCCGAGGCCCAACCCTTCCAGTGGGAAAAATACAAATTGAAGGCCCTAGCCGATTTGAAGAAGGCCCTTGTATCCCCCCCAGCACTTGGACTCCCAGACGTAACGAAGCCTTTCCACCTGTTTGTAGATGAGAAGAAAGGCCTGGCACTTGGAGTACTAACGCAAACAGTCGGTACTTGGCAACGACCAGTAGCATGCCGGGATGTCTACGGAGCATAGCTGCTGCTTGTTTGCTGATCAGAGAAGCGCATAAGCTCACCTTTGGCCAAACGCTACTCGTAACCGCCCCACATACCATCCGGGGCCTATTAGAAAGCCATGGACCCCGTTGGATGACTAACTCCCGGTTAGTCAAGTATCAGGCCCTATTCTGTGAAAACCCAGAGGTGCAGATTCAAGATACCACCAACTTAAACCCTGCCACTCTCTTACCAGCTCCCGAACCCAGGTTACACGATTGTGAAGAAATGATGGGCACTGTCCAGACTGAGCACGGTACAGAAGAGTTACGCTGCACTCGGTCGGGCAGCCAAACAACCCCAGCTTCACCTGGGAGCGACCACCATTCCCCAGGAGTTGAGCCCCCAGGTGCAGGTGGCCACCATGACTTCCGATACCGAACGGGGTCAGACGGCCGCTGGCCTTGGCAGGCAGAGGAGGCAGGAACAGACAAAGCAGCGACCGCAAAGCAGGGCAGGGTCAGATCCAATCCAAGATCAGGGCAGGCGGCTAGGCAAAGCAAGGTCTGGTCCAATCCAAGATCAGGGAAGACGGCTAGGCAAAGCAAGGTCAGGTCCAATCCAAGATCAGGGCAAACAATCAGGTAGAGAGAAACACAATCCAACGCACCAGACTTCTAAACAGAAAGAAGCTGAAGCAAAGATGATGGCACAGTCCTGCTCTTAAGTAAGCCTCCCATCAGAGGATCCCGGTCCCAGCTGCGAGGCGAGGGATCTCATTGGGCATGCCCATGAGGAAGCTAATCAATATGGTTGCCTCCCTGATGAGCCTTCCAAGATGGCTGCTTCTCAGACGATCCTCCCAAGATGGTTGCCTCTCAGATGATCCTCCCAAGATGGCCGCCACCAGGAGTACAAGATAGGGGTGTAACAGAAGGGGAGAGCAGATTTCCTGGAGGCTCTCAGTCACCAGGAGGGAGGAGAGACGCAGGGAGAGAGAGATTCCATGGATTGTGTGGAGGAAGGAAGTAGTCTGCCACTAGAGCTGCCCAAGGGAGAGAAAGCCGCTACCAAGGAATGGGAGAATTCAAAGGTTGCCCTGCCCAGCACTTGGAGGCAGTGGAGGAGGCCACATTGGGCGTGGTGATGAGAGTATAAACATAAAGGAATCCTGTTCAGAAGGAATGGATCCTAAGGAGCTTAGCCGAGATTGGGTGGCAGAGCTGGTGGCGGGAGGCGGGGATGGTGCTGGGCAGACTTATACGGTCTGTGCCAGAGCCGGTAGTGGGAGGCGGGACTGGTGGTTGGGAAGTGGGGATGGTGCTGGGCAGACTTATACGGTCTGTGCCAGAACTGGTGGTGGGAGGCAGGGCTGGTGGTTGGGAGGCGGGGATAGTGCTGGGCAGACTTATACGGTCTGTGGACTGAAAAGGACAGGTACAAATCAAGGTAAGGTATACACAAAAAGTAGCACATATGAGTTTATCTTTTTGGGCAGACTGGATGGACCGTGCAGGTCTTTTTCTGCCGTCATCTACTATGTTACTATATGTCCAGGAACCCTGGGAGCCCTGCGGACCCCCCCTTTACAATGGTTCCCCCAGATGGGACTGAGATCATGAACCACGGCGAAGAGGCGTTTGCAGTGGACCCTGGCTTCCCTTATCAAGGCACAGACCAGCGGTCTCTCAAGGTAAGCAGTACCTAGGGAGCATAGGCGTAGTTTGACTGTTTCATTTGGGTGGCAAAAAATGGGCGGAGCATATTAGCATATCATTTGCATACATACATATGCAAATGAATATGCTAATATGGAGGAAGGAAATGAAATTTACAGGCAAAATATCACAGATGCACATTTCAAAAAGCTGACACATTTCAATTAATAAATTATGAATAAAATAAACTTTTATTTACCTTTGTTGTCTGATCATGTAGTTTTTCTATTCGCTTTGATCCCAGTGTCTTCTGTTTTATGCAGTGTCTTCTTTCCAGTAGGCTTCCCTCTGCTCCCCACCCTCCCAGTCCCATCCATCTCTTGCTCCTTCCCTCTGCTCCCCACCCCTCCCAGTCCCATCCATCTTCTGTTCCTTCCCTCTGCTCCCCACCCCTCCCAGTCCCATCCATCTTCTGTTCCTTCCCTCTGCTCACCATCCCTCCGTCCCATCCATCTTCTGCTCCTTCCCTCTGCTGTGCCTGACCTCTCCCAATCCCATCCATCTCCTGGTCCATCCCTCTGCTCCCCACCCACCCCTCGCAGTCCCATCCATCTCTTGCTCCTTCCCTCTGCTCCCCACCCCTCCCAGTCCCAACCATCTCTTGCTCCTTCCCGCTGCTCCCCACCCCTCCCAGTCCCATCCATCTCCTGCTCCTTCCCTCTGCTCACCTCCTTTCCCAGTCCAATCCAATTCCTGGTCCTTCCCTCTGCTCCCCACCCACCCACCCCTCCCAGTCCCATCCATCTCTTGCTCCTTCCCTCTGCTCCCCACCCCTCCCAGTCCCATCCATCTTCTGTTCCTTCCCTCTGCTCACCATCCCTCCGTCCCATCCATCTCTTGCTCCTTCCCTCTGCTGTGCCTGACCTCACCAAATCCCATCCATCTCCTGGTCCATCCCTCTGCTCCCCACCCCTCGCAGTCCCATCCATCTTCTGTTCCTTCCCTCTGCTCACCTCCTTTCCCAGTCTAATCCAATTCCTGGTCCTTCCCTCTGCTCCCCACCCACCCCTCCCAGTCCCATCCATCTCTTGCTCCTTCCCTCTGCTCCCCACCCCTCCCAGTCCCATCCATCTCCTGCTCCTTCCCTCTGCTCCCCACCCACCCCTCCCAGTCCCATCCATCTCCTGCTCCTTCCCTCTGCTCACCTCCTTTCCCAGTCCAATCCAATTCCTGGTCCTTCCCTCTGCTCCCCACCCACCCCTCCCAGTCCCATCCATCTCTTGCTCCTTCCCTCTGCTTCCCACCCCTCCCAGTCCCATCCATCTCCTGCTCCTTCCCACTGCTTCCCACCCTCCCAGTCCCATCCATCTCCTGCTCCTTCACTCTGCTCCCCACCCTCCCAGTCCCATCCAATTCCTGCTCCTTCCCTCTGCTCCCCACCCACCCCTCCCAGTCCCATCCATCTCTTGCTCCTTCCCTCTGCTTCCCACCCCTCCCAGTCCCATCCATCTCCTGCTCCTTCCCACTGCTTCCCACCCTCCCAGTCCCATCCATCTCCTGCTCCTTCACTCTGCTTCCCACCCTCCCAGTCCCATCCAATTCCTGGTCCTTCCCTCTGCTCCCCACCCACCCCTCCCAGTCCCATCCATCTCTTGCTCCTTCCCTCTGCTTCCCACCCCTCCCAGTCCATCCATCTCCTGCTCCTTCCCACTGCTTCCCACCCTCCCAGTCCCATCCATCTCCTGCTCCTTCCCACTGCTTCCCACCCTCCCAGTCCCATCCATCTCCTGCTCCTTCCCTCTGCTTCCCACCCTCCCAGTCCCATCCATCTCTTGCTCCTTCCCTCTGCTTCCCACCCTTCCCAGTCCCATCCATCTCTTGCTCCTTCCCTCTGCTTCCCACCCCTCCCAGTCCCATCCATCTCCTGCTCCTTCCCTCTGACCTCCTTTCCCAGTCCAGTCCAATCCAATTCCTGGTCCTTCCCTCTGCTCCCCACCCACCCCTCCCAATCCCATCCATCTCCTGGTCCATCCCTCTGCTCCCCACCCACCCCTCGCAGTCCCATCCATCTCTTGCTCCTTCCCTCTGCTCCCCACCCCTCCCAGTCCCAACCATCTCTTGCTCCTTCCCGCTGCTCCCCACCCCTCCCAGTCCCATCCATCTCCTGCTCCTTCCCTCTGCTCACCTCCTTTCCCAGTCCAATCCAATTCCTGGTCCTTCCCTCTGCTCCCCACCCACCCACCCCTCCCAGTCCCATCCATCTCTTGCTCCTTCCCTCTGCTCCCCACCCCTCCCAGTCCCATCCATCTCCTGCTCCTTCCCACTGCTTCCCACCCTCCCAGTCCCATCCATCTCCTGCTCCTTCACTCTGCTTCCCACCCTCCCAGTCCCATCCAATTCCTGGTCCTTCCCTCTGCTCCCCACCCACCCCTCCCAGTCCCATCCATCTCTTGCTCCTTCCCTCTGCTTCCCACCCCTCCCAGTCCCATCCATCTCCTGCTCCTTGCCACTGCTTCCCACCCTCCCAGTCCCATCCATCTCCTGCTCCTTCACTCTGCTTCCCACCCTCCCAGTCCAATCCAATTCCTGGTCCTTCCCTCTGCTCCCCACCCACCCCTCCCAATCCCATCCATCTCTTGCTCCTTCCCTCTGCTTCCCACCCCTCCCAGTCCCATCCATCTCCTGCTCCTTGCCACTGCTTCTGTATAATTATACTACAGCAAGAGGCCCTCACTGGATGCCCACCGGAAGGGTGGAAGGCCAGATTTTAGGACTAAGGCTGTAAAAATACCAGCTTGGTTTAAAAATCTATGACTGGCTGAGCAAGGACATGCTTTTCCTGTAAGTTAATATGTGTCCCCGCTTGGGATCCATCCACTGGAATAGTGGTGGGTCAATTTACATACCTTAAACAGCTTAAACTGCTAAAAGGCACTGACTAGGCCTCATTAGAATTTAGTGTGACATTCAAAAGCAGTGCAAAAGCCAAGATCAAGGAATTGATGGCTAAAATCCTAAGTCAGATCACAAGATGATATAAGACAGAGATGTCCATGTTTGGATGTTTGGATGTCCGTATCTAGGGAAGTGTTTACAAAAAGGGAGCTGTCCAAGAGAGGAGGGAGACTTTCCTGTGAGCAGGGTCTTGCTTAAGAAGCGAGCTAAAGACAAAACCATGTTAGCAAGATAGAAGCTACTCATTAGCATGAGCCAATCAGTGACAACCATGACATTAGCATAGATCCAATCAGGTATATCTACTGTCATATTATCCATATCCTGAAGGCACTTATAAAAATCAGGGTATTTCCTGGTTTGAGTTAGAGAGACAAGGGTTGGCACTCTCTCTCCAAGGGAAACCAATGTGTCCAACAAAATTGACAAATTTCCTAGTTGCTTTCCCTTGTAAAACCTCCAATTGGTAAAAGAAATTATAAAACATTAGCAAATAATTAACACCTGTTTGTAGCTTATTATATTCCTATAATTAATTGATTGTACATGCCTGTTGTCAATCACTGATTTGACTTATACCTTAGCAAATAAACTCCTCATTCCAAATGATGATTTGTAGGCTTCACTTAATGATCAAAGGCTGTAAGTATAAATGCATTGTATAACTTGTAATCTAAATCCAGTTTGTTATAAGGCTGGTATCTTTTCCTTAGACCTAACGTCTCCCTTAGAGGCAATAACTCCTTGATTACCCCAGTACTAGTGTTATTTAGAGATGGAGTCAGATTAAGGTCACTCTAGCCTTCTTGGGGGGGGGCTCGGGACCCCCCGAATTCTAGGCATTGGTGACCCTCCGTTCGATTTGAACACGCCACCAGAATTTTTGTCAAAGTGGGGTTACTTATAGTTCTTGACTAAAATTCTGTTGTTTTATCTTCCAATTGATTGCTGTCCCTCATAAAGATCCAGAATTTCCTCCCCGGTGTTTCATACCCCTTATTACAGCATTCTGCTTTCTCTCTCTAAGCTTTCACTCCTTCCTGTGGTTAAGCCACTGTCAATTTCCCTTCCGTTATACTTTCCTATCGCAGTCAGTGAATTCTGTCCGTCCTTTCGTATACTCAGTTCTTTTCTCCCTGTTCTCCTGTCCCTCTTCCTCTTATGTTCATTCTCGTTATGTTCTTCTCCATCCCTGGCCGTTTTGATTGTGGTCTAAGAGTTTAATTTAAATTGAAGTTGATATTGCTCAGATACAAGGGTAACATCAAACCCTAATACTGGCTATGATATCATAATGTAGGTGTAAACCCTGTTAGTATCAACCACTTATGCAATTGTTTAACTTTGGTGTAGGCTTACTTAAGCTGCATGTCTTCCTGTAGGTTTGACTAAGCTATATTTCATGGGATTTTGTAAATGAACTCATGGATTTGTCCCATTCATAAAACCTCTCACGACAGGTTTGAGTAAGTCTCAAGGGAGATGACATCAAGATTAAGGCCCAAGGGGTTGGGTAATATAAAGGGAATTCCGTATGCCCAAATAATATAACACCTGAGAATGAAGTTTCCTATCTTGCACCATACCTTCTAGCAATTTGTAAGACCCAAACTCCCCCTCTCGTTTGATAGCTTGCCACCTTCTGGAATGGATGATGACGAGCTTGACGAGCTTTGTGTCACCCCTCCTCAGAGGGGGTGACAAGTGGGGAATGTATAATTATACTACAGCAAGAGGCCCTCACTGGATGCCCACCGGAAGGGTGGAAGGCCAGATTTTAGGACTAAGGCTGTAAAAATACCAGCTTGGTTTAAAAATCTATGACTGGCTGAGCAAGGACATGCTTTTTCCTGTAAGTTAATATGTGTCCCCGCTTGGGATCCATCCACTGGAATAGTGGTGGGTCAATTTACATACCTTAAACAGCTTAAACTGCTAAAAGGCACTGACTAGGCCTCATTAGAATTTAGTGTGACATTCAAAAGCAGTGCAAAAGCCAAGATCAAGGAATTGATGGCTAAAATCCTAAGTCAGATCACAAGATGATATAAGACAGAGATGTCCATGTTTGGATGTTTGGATGTCCGTATCTAGGGAAGTGTTTACAAAAAGGGAGCTGTCCAAGAGAGGAGGGAGACTTTCCTGTGAGCAGGGTCTTGCTTAAGAAGCGAGCTAAAGACAAAACCATGTTAGCAAGATAGAAGCTACTCATTAGCATGAGCCAATCAGTGACAACCATGACATTAGCATAGATCCAATCAGGTATATCTACTGTCATATTATCCATATCCTGAAGGCACTTATAAAAATCAGGGTATTTCCTGGTTTGAGTTAGAGAGACAAGGGTTGGCACTCTCTCTCCAAGGGAAACCAATGTGTCCAACAAAATTGACAAATTTCCTAGTTGCTTTCCCTTGTAAAACCTCCAATTGGTAAAAGAAATTATAAAACATTAGCAAATAATTAACACCTGTTTGTAGCTTATTATATTCCTATAATTAATTGATTGTACATGCCTGTTGTCAATCACTGATTTGACTTATACCTTAGCAAATAAACTCCTCATTCCAAATGATGATTTGTAGGCTTCACTTAATGATCAAAGGCTGTAAGTATAAATGCATTGTATAACTTGTAATCTAAATCCAGTTTGTTATAAGGCTGGTATCTTTTCCTTAGACCTAACGTCTCCCTTAGAGGCAATAACTCCTTGATTACCCCAGTACTAGTGTTATTTAGAGATGGAGTCAGATTAAGGTCACTCTAGCCTTCTTGGGGGGGGCTCGGGACCCCCCAATTCTAGACACTTCCCACCCTCCCAGTCCCATCCATCTCCTGCTCCTTCACTCTGCTTCCCACCCTCCCAGTCCCATCCAATTCCTGGTCCTTCCCTCTGCTCCCCACCCACCCCTCCCAGTCCCATCCATCTCTTGCTCCTTCCCTCTGCTTCCCACCCCTCCCAGTCCCATCCATCTCCTGCTCCTTCCCACTGCTTCCCACCCTCCCAGTCCCATCCATCTCCTGCTCCTTCACTCTGCTTCCCACCCTCCCAGTCCCATCCAATTCCTGGTCCTTCCCTCTGCTCCCCACCCACCCCTCCCAGTCCCATCCATCTCTTGCTCCTTCCCTCTGCTTCCCACCCTCCCAGTCCCATCCATCTCCTGCTCCTTCACTCTGCTTCCCACCCTCCCAGTCCCATCCATCTCTTACTCCTTCCCTCTGCTCTCCACCCTCCCAGTCCCATTCATCTTCCCTCTGCTGCCCCCCCCCCCCCCGCGAGGTCCAGGATCGTGACTCCGTTTACCCCCTCTCTTCCTCCCTCCCTCCGGTGCAGGCAGCAGTCTTCTTCAACCTTTCTGTGCTCCTGGCAGCGGTAGCGACGTATACACGCTGCCTTCGGTCTGCCCCGGAAGCCTTCTCTTCAAGTTCCTGTTCCCACCTATGCGGGAACAGGAACTTGAAGAGAAGGCTTCGGGGCAGAGCTGAAGGCAGCGTGTACGTCGCTACCGCTGCCAGGAACAAGAAAGGCTTAGAGAAGATTGGTGCTGCCTGCGCTGGAGGGTAGGAAGAGAGGGGGTAGATAGACACGCTCGTCTCCGTCCGCTTCGCTGCTTCCCTGCCCTCTCTGTCTGCGTCCCGCCCGAAAGGAAATGACATCAGAGGAAGGCGGGACGCAGACAGAGAGGGCAGGGAAGCAGCGAAGCGGACGGAGACGAGCGCGTGCCTGCTTGTTTTTTGTTTTTTTTTTTCATTCTAGCGCCAGTCCACGTCCTCGTCGTTTGGGGGGGCATTGCCCCCCCTCGCCCCCCCCCAATCTACGCCTATGCTAGGGAGGGCCATGGCTGGATAAGGAGAGCAGCTAAGGGAGCAAAAGCCAGGAGGTACAGGACCCAGGCTGTATTCTTAAAGGGGCCCCGCTGAGGTAAAAAAAAAAAAAAAGTACCGCACTTGGATTTTTTTTTTCTCTGCTTTACAGGATCTTTGCCACCGAAGATGGAGCAGGAGTTGCTGCATTGGATGGCAGCCCAATTTCAGAAGCAACAGGAAGGCTCGCAGCAGGCTTTACACCAGGTGGTGGAGGCTACGAGGGAGCAGCGGGTACCCCTCTTAAAAGCCCTGCAAGCCCAGATGCAGGTGATGGAGGACTTGATACAGAAAGTCGCAGCACTCGTCACTCCTGAGTATTCTCCTATGGGGGTAGGACCTGCTACCTATGGGCCTTTGTCTTTGGGCAACATGGGAGAAAAGGATGATGTGGAGGACTTTATAGTGACTTTTGAGGGTATTGCAAGGCCCATAAAATGGCTGCCGGAGCAGTGGGCTGTGAGGCTGGCCGGCTGTTTAACTGGGGAGGCTTTAGCGGCCTATAGGGTCATGTCCCTTGCCCAAGCCTTGGACTATGGACAGGTTATTGCTGCCATTAAAAGTAGGCTGGGGTTAACCAAGGATTATTACCGGAGACTCTTCCGGGAGACAGCCCTAAGGAGGGAAGAGAGACCCCGGGCCTTAGCACAAAGATCTGGCTTGCAAGTGGTTGAAGCCAGATAAGAAAACGGCAGAACAGGTGATAGAGGAAATAGTGGTGGAACAATTCCTCTTCACTATACCCAGTTCTGTGCAAGAGTGGCTTATTAGGCAAGGAACTCGCTCCCTAGAGGACGTTACTAGAGGAGCAGAGTTGTATTATGAAGCAGAGAAACTCCCCCTTAATCCCTTTTCCACTCGCAGCAAGGGGCCTTTGGGCCAGATAGCCTCCCCAGCCCGGGAAAAGGAGCGAGAGCAGGGAAGGAGGACCCCGGAGCCCCAGCCAAGAGGGGGAAGGTGTTTCCAGTGTGGAAAGGGTGGTCATTTCCTTCGGGCCTGTAGAGAAAAACTAGGATTCATGGGTCAAATAGGAAGGGACCCGGACTCCTTTTTCTTCCACAAAGTCCAGTTGGAGGAAGTCTCGGTAAGGGCACTTTTGGACTCTGGGGCTAACCAATCCATGTTATCCAGGTCCTTGTGGAATAGAATAAGGAGTAACATTAAAGAAGGTGAGGAGAGGTATTGTGTCACTATACGCATTAAGTGCATTCATGGGGCCGCTGCCACATACTCGGTATTTAGAATAGGGCTCCGTAGCCCCCTCTTTAATAGACGGGTGAATTTGGCCGTGTTACCATAATTAGCCTTTGACCTGATATTGAGAAAAGACTGGGGCCCTTTACCCGATGTCTGAAGGAATTACATGGGTGGGTGACCACTCGGACTCAGGAGGTCAAGGCAGAAGCAGACCCCACAGGCGGTGACTCCCTAGGGCAAATATTTCCCTTTCATGAAGAGTTGTTAAAGGCTCCGGGGAGGGGGAGGAAAACGAAGGAAACCCGGTTCTTGGAGAGACAGGACCAAGCGAGGGCCATGAGGGAAATAGGTAAGGGGGAAGTCATGCCTTGGATCTCCGAGGAAGTGTTAAAAAGATTCCTCGCTTTTGCGCAAGAGCAACGAGAGGATCCTGTTCTAAAAAGGGCTTTTGAGCAAACGGCGGGAGGGCCTTATGGGAGTTTTCCATGCTTTAGGCTGGAAAATGAGATATTGTATAGAGAGGTCCGGGAGCCCGTGGGAGGGACCGTTAGGCAACAGCTAGTAATCCCCAGGGAGAGAAAACTAACAACTTATAGCAGCAGCTTCAGAGAGTATTTTCCATCTCACAGATAGGCTGCAGAGAATACCTTCTCCTGCTTTAGACTTAGCCTGGCCTCAGAATGACATCCTATAGTATATCTCCTATCAAACTGAGCTCTCTTTTTCATCAAGCACTGCCATTTCCTCCCCTCACCCTCCCCACTGACAGTTTGAACTTCGTGGGTGTGGCTTGGATCTCTTTCAGGGAGAGAAAACTAACAACTTATAGCCAGTGTTGCCAGGTGGGCGGTTTTACCGCCCAATTGGGCGGTTTTCCGCGCCCCGCCGCGGGAAATTTTTGCCCGCGGCGGGTTGCGGTTTTTTGGGGCGGTTTTTTAGGCTTCCGGGCGGCTTTTTGATTTTTTTCGGCCGCGGGGGGCGGGGTTAGTGACGTTTTTGGGCGGGGTTAGTGACGTTTTGGGCGGGGCCGATGACGTGGGAGGCGGGGCCGATGACGTGGGAGGCGGGGCCGATGACGTGGGAGGCGGGGCCGATGATGTGGGAGGCGGGGCCGATGATGGGGAGGCGGGGCTGATGACGGGGAGGCGGGCCCGATGACGTGGGAGGCGGGGCTGATGACGGGGAGGCGGGCCCGATGACGTGGGAGGCGGGGCCGGTGACGCGGGGGTGTCAGGGGCGGGGTTTGTGTTTGGGCGGGTTTTGGGCTGGTTTCTGGCCCGGATTGGGCTGGAAAAAAAATTTCTACCTGGCAACCCTGCTTATAGCAGCAGCTTCAGAGAGCATTTTCCATCTCACAGATAGGCTGCAGAGAATACCTTCTCCTGCTTTAGACTTAATCCCGCCCACCCTACCCCTCTACCCACCCACCCCTAGAGTGACATGTCTTATATAACCTCCCTATCAACCCACTCATTACTTTACCTCACCCATTTCTATTCTTCTATCACCTTCTCCCACTACTCCAACCAGAGTTACACCTAATCACACTGACCACCCTTCAACATCTTCAGTCCTTCTGTGACTGTTCTTTTGTGCTTGACTGCTTAAATATTTTAAATTTAAATGCTTTACTTTTTGTCTATTAGATTGTAAGCTCTTTGAGCAGGGACTGTCTTTCTTCTGTGTTTGTACAGCGCTGCGTACACTTTGTAGCGCTCTAGAAATGTTAAATAGTAGTAGTAGTGTTCCGGAGAATCATCCTTAGGGGGGCCCATGATCATCCCTTAGCGGGCCATAAGGGCTCCCAAAATACATTGAAGCAAGTGTTGGAACGTTTTTATTGGCCAGGGGTACATCTGGAAGTGCAGGACTATTGTCAGAGCTGTCCCCAATGCCAGAAGCTTGCAGACCGTTTTCCCCCAAAGGCCCCGCTCTTACCCTTGCCCATCATAAAGGAACCCATGTCTAGCATGGCCATGGATATCATTGGGCCCCTTATTAGAACCCCGAGAGGATTCCTATACATTTTGGTCATTTAGGGCTATGCGGTTCCCCTGGGCCATACCCCTACATAATACAAAAGCTAATGAGATTGCCAGTGAGTTAGTGAAACTATTCTGTGAGGTGGGCTTCCCAAGGGAGGTCCTCACGGACCAGGGTTCTAATTTTAAATCATACCGGTTAAAACAACTCTGGGAGGCCTTTGGCATTCAGCACATTATCACCTCAGCTTACCACCCTCAGTCTAATGGCATGGTGGAGTGGTTTAACAAGACCCTCAAGGGTATGTTAAGGAGGGGCTTGAACCGTCAATATGACGATTGGGATCAGTTACTCCCGTTTGCTCTATATGCCAGCAGGGAGAACATTCAGGCTTCATTTGGGGTGTCCCCGTTCGAATTAGTGTATGGGCGATTACCCTGGGGAATTCTTGATATTATACAAGAGCAGTGGGTGGAAAAAGTAGATGACCCCCGGACTGTAAGCACATATTTAAAGGAGTTGCGGGCTAGGTTACACCGCCTCTCTGATTATGCACAGGGTAATCCAGGGAAGTGCCAGGAGACACAGAAGGGATACTACGACCAGGGTACTAAGGTCCGGAATTTTCAGACAGGGGATAATAAAGTCCTAGTAATGATTCCCTCGGACCTCCATAAATTCACCTCCCAATGGAAGGGTCCTTTTGTGATAAAAGAGAAAGTAGGTCCCTGGTCATATCGAGTTAAGAATGAGAAAGGGAAAACCCAGACGTATCATATAAATGTGTTGCGTCCGTGGATAGAGCGGGAAGGAATGGTGGCTGCCTTGGAAGAGGACCTGGGACCCCAGCTTAGTGACCTCCGGGAAAGGGGGGCACCAGTCATTGGGTCTTCCCTAAATCTCCAACGGAGGCGAGCTGTAGAGACCCTGTTGGAGGAATTTCAGGACGTCCTTAATCCCCTTCCGGGGAAAACTCATGTAATTACACACTCCATTCATACAGAGCCAGGGAGGATTGTTCGTTAGAGGCCCTATAGGGTGCCTGAGGCCAGGCGACAAAAGATTATTAGACAGGTACAGGAGATGCTGGATATAGGGGTAATAGAGGAATCTAACAGTCCCTGGTCCAGCCCAGTAGTTCTTGTGCCCAAATTAGACGGATCCCAAAGATTCTGCATTTTTAGGAAGGTTAATGCTATCTCTAGATTTGATGCGTACCCCATGCCCCGCATCGACGAATTACTGGATAAGTTAGGGCAAGCTCAGTATCTGACCACCCTTGATCTTACTAAAGGGTACTGGCAAATTCCTTTGACAGAAGAAGCAAAACCGAAAACGGCCTTTAGTACCCCTTTGGGTTTATTCCATTTCAAAAGGATGCCTTTTGGCTTGAATGGGGTGGCTGCATGCTGCCAACGATTAGTGGACCATATTCTGCGGTGACATCAGGATTATGCCACCGCCTACATGGATGTGTAATATATGGTAACATATATTAAATGGTTTTTTTCTGGGAATCTGAGGGGGGCTGTTCCAGGGTTTTGGTGGATGGTGATGACTGGAAAAGGTTTAAAGTTAGTTTGGAATTTATTAATAGAGTTAGGAGAAGAAAGTGTGAGATGTTTCTTAAATATGATTTTATTTTTCAAGAAATAAACCATGATTAAGTGGGGGTTGTACTGTGGTATGTTTCTTGCTGTTTTGGGTACAAGTCAGGTTAAAATTGACTTTAAAATTCTCTATAGGAAGTTTTGCAGTAACTTCTATGGGGGAGGGAGATTCTAAACAGATACGAAAAAAAAACAGTCCTTTCGCTGACAAGCTGATTGGTTGAGTGATGTCAGGTGTTACTCTAGGGGGGGGGTGAGTTGCCAGGGAGACTGCTGAGCAGATAGAGCAAGGGAAGCCTGGGGAAAAAAAACGTATGCTGTGCAGTGTTGCCAGGTGGGCGGTTTTCCGCGACCCGCCGTGGGAAATTTTTGCCCGCGGCGGGTTGCGGTTTTTTGGGCTTGTTTTCTGTCTTTTGGGCGGTTTTTTGAGCGTTTTTTTCGGCCACGGGGGGGGCGGGGTTAGTGACATTTTGGGCGGGGCTAGTGATGTTTTGGGCGGGGCTGATGATGGCGGGGGCGGGGTTGATGACGCGGGGGTGGGGGTGTCAGGGGCGGGGTTTGAGTTTGGGCGGGTTTGGGCTGGATTTGGGCTCGTTTGGGTGGGAAAAAAATTTTCCACCTGGCAACCCTGATGCTGTGTGTCTGTGAAATGTAAGAGTTTTGGGGGGTTTTATAGTGAAATAAGTGATTGGAAGAGTAATTTAGAGACAGGCTTATGTGTACAGGTTTGAAAGTGAGTACTTAAATAAACAGACTGCCTTTCTTATGGTTGTATTGCTGAATACATGTGGGGAAAACTGGTGTGATTCAGGTGAGTGAGAGTTGTACTTATAGAAAGCTGTGAGAAATTTTAAACCAAATTTAGTTTGGTTTGGAGTGAAACAGAGGTATGTCCCTGCATGCAGTGAATGGAATAGTTAAGTTCTAAGGGAAGTTAAGGTCATGGAAAGTGGAATGAGAGTCTGTATGCAAAGATACTAAGTAGACACATGGCTGCCTATCCTGGTAAGAGTGAGAGAGGTTGTGCTTTGTGTTGGGAATTGTACTAAATGAGAAAGCCTATAAGGGAGTCAGGAGATAGTGTGAAAGAGTTTTAAAGTGGGAGAAGGGGAATCTGTGATTTGAAGAAAGTTGCTAGTAGGCAGTGTCTCTGTGGAAGGTGTGTTTTGTGCTCATGCTATGATTGCAGAACAAGGAAGGTTTGTCAGGTGACAGATTAAGCCCTGCTTTTGTATGAGTGTGTTGGATTCTCCAGATTGATCTGATAGCTGTGCAGGGAAATGTTATGTTTTTATGTGAAGTCTGTGAGATGGAATGTGCTACTGTGTGATGGTTCTGAATGCAGTGTGAAGCCTGCTGGATTTTAGACTAGGGAAACAACAGTGAGAAATAGGTTTTGAAGTGAGTACTTCTTTAACTTATTTTATTTCAATTAGAGAGTGTGACCACAGTATTGAGAACTGATTAAATGTCACCAGAGTGGAGTCCGTTCCTGAACAAGCTCAGGGAGTTTTAAGATTTTGCTTCCCTGGTTATTTTCTTTGTAAGTGAGGTTTTAGGAAGAAGAAATCTGGAGGAATCATCCTCTGAAGAGTTCCGGCTGAGCACCAACGCAAGAAAGACCTCACCTAAATCAATTCAACCATAGCTAAGTGACATTTCCTAAAGGGTGTTGAAGGAGATATGTTTTTTTGGTTTACAACATTTTAAGGGAAAACTAAAGAACAGAACAACATCAAATATAAAAAATCCATGTTTTCCTGACTTGCTTAAGTGTTCTGAGTTCAAGTGAGATCCTTGCACAAACATCCATAATACCTATAAAGACTGAAATTCTGACATAAATAGCAAGGAAAGAGAATAGAAACAAATATCTGATTTTGATAAAAAGACAATTTAAATATTTATCTGAAAAGGTTCTTTTCTGCCTTTTTAGGTGATTTTGTAGAAAGAAACAGAAAAAGTTAAGGGTATACCTGTAGTTCTACATTTGAATGTTGAATATGTTATTGCTATTCTATTAAGCCACACACTAATTGTGAATTTGAGTTTATTTGAATGAAAATTTGCTTGCATTTGTATTCAATAAAGAAAAAGATAATTTGCAAATCTGAAGGTGCGGCTCTTCCATTTCAGAAACAAATCCTAAATTTAGATTCTTTTCCTCCTTTATTCTTTGAGAGTAAAGGACGAGGTTAGTTTATTTGTTCCACTCCCTCAGCTGTGAGTGTGTGTTCCTTGGATATTCGCCACGACTACAAACATCAGATATCTGGGAGCACATCACTACAGTCCAGCCGAGAGGGGTGGTAACAGATGACGTGGACGGGAATAATCGAACGGCGCTGGAGAAATAGATCGCTGGCAATCTATTTTGGCGATGACGCAACAACTGGCCGGAACCATATTATCGAAAAAGACGGCCGGCCATCTTTTCTTTCGATAATATGGTTTGGCCTAGCCAAATGCCAGAGTTTGCCGGATTTGAGATCGTTGGTTTTGTTTTTCAGCGATAATGGAAAAAAATGCCGGCCATCTCAAATCCGGCGAATTCCAAGCCAGTTGGTCATGGGAGGAGCCAGTATTTGTAGTGCACTGGTCCCCCTCACATGCCTGGACACCAACCGGGCACCCTAGGTAGCACTTCTAAAAAATTTTTTAAAATACACAAATAGCTCCCAGGTGCATAGCTCCCTTACCTTGGGTGCTGAGCCCCCCCCCCCCCCCAAACCCACTCCCCACAACTCTACACCATTACCATAGCCCTTATGGGTGAAGGAGGGCACCTACATGTGGGTACAGTGGGTTTGGGGGGGGGGGGGTTGGAGGGCTCACCACTTAGCACCACAAGTGTAACAGGTAGGGGGGGAAGGACCTGGGTCTGCCTGCCTGAAGTGCACTGCACCCATTAAAAACTGCTCCAGGGACTTGCATACTGCTGTCAGGGAGCTGGGAATGACATTTGAGGCTGGCATACAGGCTGGCAAAAAAAAGGTTTTTATTTTTATTTTTTTAGTGTGGGAGGGGGTTGGTGACCACTGGGGGAGTACGGGGAGGTCATCCCCCATTCCTTCTGGTGGTCATCTGGTGAGTTGGGGCACCTTTTTGAGGCTTGGTCGTGAAAATAAAAGGACCAAGTAAACCCGGCGAAATACTGATTAACGCCGCTTTTTTTCCCCATTATCCGCGAAAGCCAGCCATCTGGTAGCCACGCCCATGCCCGCCCATGTCCCGCCTTCGCTACACCACCGACACGCCCCCTTGAACTTTCGGCGGCTCGGCGACGGGAAAGTGGCGATGGTGTCAAAAAAGCAGCTTTCGGTTATACCAATTTTGCTGCTTTTGAGAGATCGCTGGCCATCTCCCGATTTATGTCGGAAGATCACCGGCGATCACTTTCGAAAATAAGCCTGATAGTGATATTTAACACTGATTGGGAATCCCATTTGCCCCAGGTGGGGGCGGTGTTAGAATCCCTGAGGAAAGCGGGGCTGACCTTAAACCTGAAGAAGTGTGTATTTGCCAGTAGGCAAGTGAAATACTTGAGGTACCGGGTGGGGGGCTGGGGTGCAGGGTATCAGGGATTTCCCCCTACCCACCAACAAAAAACAATTGCGTAGCTTTCTAGGGCTCATAGGGTATTATAGGCGATTTATCCCTTGATTTGCAGAGATTTCGAGCTCCTTGACGCCACCCCAATACCTTAGTATGGGGAGAGAAAGGGAAACAGGACTTTAACACTCTTCAAAATATCTTATGTAAGGAACCCATTTTGAAAGGGGTAGATTTTGGGAAACCCTTTCTCCTACAGGCGGATGCCTCCGAAATGGGGATGGGGGTGGTCTTATCCCAGGAGTTTGGGCAGGAAGAACACCCGGTCTTGTTTTTAAGTAGAAAATTAACACCTGCAGAACAACACTATGCAGTAATAGAGAAGGAGTGCTTAGGTGTTAAGTGGGCAGTGGAAGCCTTGAAGTATTATTTGCAGGGCCGTCCATTTACCCCTATTACAGATCATACTCCTCTATAATGGCTGCAGCAGATGTGGGGGCACAACAGCCGCCTTACTAGGTGGTATCTAGCCCTACAGGCCTTTTCTTTTACCGTACAGCACCAGGCAGGGAGGTTCCATGGGAATGCTGATGCCCTATCGCAAACTGCAGACTCTACGGAAAAGCCGCTGTGGGCTTCCGAGAGTCGCAATTTCTTGAGGGAGGGGGTGTGTGTAGGGTTACCATATGGCTCCAGAAAAAGGAGGACGGATTGAGCCAGCCGGGTTTTACTTTCATTGCTTTCAATGGAAAGCAATGGAAGTAAAACCCGGCTAGCTCAATCCGTCCTTGCAAGAATGAGTGAGGAGAGTAGTCCTAAAAAGATGGAATGGATTCCCAGTCCCAGCAGGGGGAGCAATGGCTCGAGGCAGGGTGAGCCTGTTACTCCCTTCCCCACTAGAGGGCGAGGGAAGGATGAAGCTCAGTTTACCTGGCTTAGCCATCAGTATATAATTCCCCCCAGCTGTGAGAAGGGGAGAGCAGATTTCCTGGAGGCTCTCAGTCACCAGGAGGGAGGACAGACGCAGGGAGAGAGAGATTCCATGGAGTATGTGGAGGAAGGAAGCAGTCTGCCACTAGAGCTGCCCAAGGGAGAGGAGCCCGCATGGGAGAATTCAAGGGTTGCCCTGCCCAGCACTTGAAGGCAGTGAAGGAGGCCACATCGGGCGTGGTGCTGAGAGTATTCTGTCCAGGAACCCTGGGATCCCCACAGGCTTGCCGGCTCCACCCAAGAGGAGGAAGCAGACCCCCCTTTACAATGTGCATCTCCTTCCCGTATTCCCTCACCTCCATCCATGTCCAGCATTTCTCCTGCCCTCCCCTCCATCCATCCATGTCCAGCAACTCTCCTCTCTCCCCTGCTCTCCCCACCCATCCATGCCCAGCAATTCTCCTTTGCCCCGTCTTCCCCTCTCATCCACATTCAGTGATTCTCCTCTGTCCCCTGCCCTTCCATCCCATCCATGTCCAGCGATTCTCCTCTGCCCTCCCCTCCATGTCCAGTGACTCGCCCGCCCCAGCCCCCAACTTAACTTACCCCCCTTTTTCGGCCCCTGAGTTTCAGGTCCCAACCCGTTTTACCCCAGCCCTATCTGTGCCCTCAGTTTTCCTCAGCTGCTTTCCTTCCAGCCACCCTGCGTTTGAAAAGTTGTGGCAGCGAAAAAGCAGGCTCGCTTCTAGCCTTTAAGCCTGCCCCTTCTTTCTCAGCGTGCACTGTGCCGCCTTCGCGGAAACTGGAAACTGCATCAGTGCACACTGAGAGAGAAGGGGAAGGCTTAAAGGTGAGCCTGCTTTTTCGCTGCTGCTGCCGCCGTTGCAACTTTTTAAACGCAGGACTGCTGGCAGGAAAGCAGCTGAGCAACGATATGGCAGGGAGCGACAGGAAGCGCCGCGGGGCCCCTGGAGGCGCGAGGCCCTGTGCGACTGCTCCTGTTGCCCCTACCTAAGACTGGCTCTGGAGGTGGGCATAGTGCCCTTCCTCCCTGCAGTACAAGCACAAATCTTGTGTGCCCATCACCACTGCTTCTCTTGGTCAGAAAGCCCCAGCCATCCACCTGCATAGGTTCCCCATTGCTGGTGGGTGAAACAGACTGCAAAGGAGGAGGTGCAGGTTTATGCTGGGATGTGAGAGCCACCTGGGAAGGCCTGTGATGGCCTGGCACTCGAGGGCTCACTTGCGGAATCAGATATCCACTCGGGTGCATAGTAGAATTAGATCTTTGAGATTCATAGGGAGCTCACACCCGGCCAGTTCATCCTTAATCTGGGAGGATATGCCTTGCCAGAGCACAGCGGCTAGGCTCTCTTTGTTTCATTCCAGCTCAGCCGATAGGGTCCGGAACCAAATGGCGATAGTCACCTAGAGTCTGGGACCCTTGTTGTAAGTTCAGTAGCTCCATGGCCACAGAGGTAACTTGTCCAAGTTCCTTAAATTCTACAAAACTGGACAAGAAACTCGGCTAGATTGTTTAGTATAGGCTCATTCCGCTCCTAAATAGGGGAGGCCCAGGCGTGAGCAGGACCATTAAGGAGGGAATGAGATAGGTCACTTTGGCCCCATCAGAAACAGTCTCTTGCTTGTAATTCGAATACGATATGACACTGGTTCAAGATCCCTGGCAAATCGAAGCGAGAAGGTGGGGCGATGCGAAGCCCCATGCCACTAGGAACAACAACTGGTCCAAGTTCTGCGACAGATGAGGCTGCCGCTAGAGCTACATCGGCCCTTGGATATTTTCCATCTGATGGGTCAATGTTTGCACAGCAGGAACCAAAAAACAAGAGGGCTTGGCAGCAGGAACCAGGAAACAAGCAGACTCAGTTTCAAAGGCACTCAAGATGAGGCTAGGCTTGCCTAAAAGCACCCCGGCCTATGATGTCACTTCACTATGACCCTCTGTTGTCCTGCCGCTAGCCCTATAATTCTCAGGCTGCTGTGTGTATGACAGCAAATGAGGAAGGACGCCATCCCCTGCCACTCCATGGGTATGTGCAGCAGGGTTGGGACTGGGGTCACGGCAGAGCCATGATAGTAGTCTATAGAATTATTCACTATATTAGAATCGATTGTCCTTTTGATCTAAGGATGGTACTTTGGTTTGAATGTGTGATACAGTGTTGTGCACCTGTCAAGAATATCTTGGTCTATATACGGTAAATGCAAAATTTAAAAAATACACACTGTGGTAGCATAGGCATGGCAGCAGACAGCATAAACCAGAAGAAAAGTCTTTTACATGGTTTCATTCATACAGTTGTGCTCACTATATAACATAAATCTGTTATCTCTCTCATACAGGCAAGTCAATTTAGCTCTGGTTCTGTAGATGGTTTAATATTTTTACATAGTTTGAAATGATGGACTGTGGAGAATATTAATAATAAGAATATGGTTTTCTTGCATATTTAACAAAGTAATGCTTATTGTTTTGTGTTAATTTTAACAAGTTATAGGATGCATTTTATGTTGGGTTTGATGTTTTAAATGTGGGTTGGGTACGGGGATGGGAATGGGAATGAAAACTGTGTGGTGAGGGGAGGGTAGCAATATGATGGGGATGGGGGAACAGATTATGCCCCTGTGCACACCTTTATTTCCAAGGTTTGGGTCTGTTGAGATGGCTCACGGAGGCTATGCCTTAAGGAAAACTAGCACTTGCCTAGGCACTTCCTCACATACATACAAAAACACATATGTACATGCAATACCAATGGATATAGAAACACAAGTAGAAACATATATGTATATTCTTACACAACTACATATACTAATGTACACACAAAACAAGCAAAACCATGCATGCACAAATACCCATGCGCATGTGCACATAAATAAACTCAGGTGCAAGTAGATACATAAACTTATTAATCCTTACCCAAATGTTCAATCTTACCAAAGCACAGATATATATGAGCACCTGCTCAAACACAAAGAAGCACGACGGCAGATAAATGCCAAATGGCCCATCCAGTCTACCCATCCTCTGTAAACCCTAACTCTTCCTTTTCCTAAGCGATCCCACGTGCTTATCCCATGCCTTTTTAAATTCTGACACAGTCCTCGACTCCACAACCTCCACTGGGAGGCCATTCCATGCTTCCACCACCCTTTCTGTGAAATAATACTTCCTTAGGTTACTCCTAAGCCTATTCCCTCTTAACTTCGCATGCCCCCTCGTTCCATAGCTTTCCTTCAGTTGAAAAAGGCTTATTTCCTGTACATTAATGCCCTTGAGATATCTAAACGTCTCTATCATATCTCTTTTGTCCCTCTTCAGGTCATTTTACATATAAATATGCATACAAGTATAAACAGCAATAGAAAAGCCACTACTTACATGTGTATATTCAAGGCACACACAAATTTCAATGAGAGTGGATAAAATTGGAAGGGGGGGTTGTGCTATATACTAAAATTGCAGTAATCTAAGAGTGAGATGATACAGAGATTAGATAAGGATTTTGGTAGTGTGTTCAGAAAGGAAGAGGCAAATTTTGGTGATGTTATAGAGAAAAAAATTATGGGTTTTAGCAGTCTGCTGGATATGTATAGAGAACAAGGCTGGTGTTAGACATTCAGGGGCCCAGGGCAGAAACCGAGGAGGGGGGCCCAAAAGATGACTCTCAGTCTGCGCCTCCTTTAGACTGAGGCAGGTTTGGGGCCCCCTATGGTATGGGGTCCCAGGACAAATGCCCTATTTGCTACCGCCTGACGCCGCCCTGACAGAGAAAGGCAGAAAGGAGGCAAAGATGACCCCAAAGTTATGAGATGATGAGACAGGGAGGATGGCTCCCTATACATTTTCATATCTGGTTCAAGGTTTTATGTCTTGCTCATAAGACATTTTATTAGGAACTTTTTACTTAGCTTCTGTAATATTTATTCCCTTACATGCCTAGCTGAACTCTTTGTTCCATATGAGCACCATCTTGCACTTCCCCAACCAAAAAAAGTTAATTATGAATCTACAACAAAGTCAGCTTTCTTTTTCCTCTTTCCGAAACTATGGAATGATCTACCTACTATATACCTCCACCCATATGATCTGAATTATCATTCATGAAATCAGATCCCATCTGAAAACTCATTTCTCAGACTCTCTTTTGGAGTCTCCCTGATAGCTGCTGACTGAGGACAGACTAGCTTGATTACTGATACAATACTTATAGTTTACAGTTTATATGTTCCTATTCTTTTATATTTGTTATTCTCTGGCATGAGTCTTACTTTTCCTGTTATTAATTGCTTTCTTTTCAATTTTATATTATATTTTACTTATTTAGATGTAAACCACCATTACCTGTGATTCAGAAATTACAGAATATCAAGATTTTGAAAAACATAAATATATTCACAGAAATAGAGAAAAGGGGAAGAGAAGAAAGGGGTTTAGGGGAAAAGATAAGAAGCTCAATCTTGGCCACGTTCAGTTTCAGATGACAGTGAGACATCCAGGCAAAAATGTCAGACAAGCAGGCTGAGGCCTGGGCCTGGATTGCTGCTGAAATTTCTGGTGTGGAGAGGTAGATCTGGGAGTCATCAGCATAAAGATGTTACTGAAAACTATGGATGGAGATCACAGCACCAAGGGAATAAGTATACATAGTGTGAAGAGTCCAGGTGCAGGGATTAGGAAATAGCAGAAGAGGGAGAAAGTCTTCTTTGGGGTGCCCTAAACCCATACGGGAGGGTAGAGCACGCAGAATCAGGCCTATCAGGATCGAACATGTCAAAGGAAGCAGCTTGTCACCTTCCCCAGAGAGAGCAGTGAGATCCAAGGACTACAATTCCCAGCAACCCTTGAGGGCGACACAGGTAAGAACCCCACACTACAACATCCAGAATTCTAAGGGTAGGGAGGGGGATCTGAGGAGGATTAATCACGAGAAGGAGGGACAGCTGGAGGAGAGGGCTGTAGAAGAACCTATGGATTGGCAATCGGAGGAGAGTGAGGGGGGAAGAGATTACGGCAGAGGAGCCCATGCACATTTCTGCTCTGGCTCAAGCCAAAGGTAGACAATTAAAAGGGCTGATGGCAGCGTGGTTCTCAGACCTGAGGAGGGAAGGGATAAGGTGGCTACATCAGCAGTGAACTAATAAATGAGGGCTTCAACCTGGGTTGGGTCATTTGGGAGGGTGTCAGGAGATGGTGCTGACAGAGAAAGGGTGGGACCCAATCATTCCCTAGTCTGGAAGCAGGAGGGGAATGAAGCAAGAGTTGGAGCTGAGCAAGCTGTATTATAATATACCGAGTCTGTGTTGAAGAAAAAGAAAGAAAAGTAAGAGAACTGATTAATTTATGTTTATTGACAAGCATGCTCTTCAGAAGGATTAAGAGGTGAAAGGACTGAGGGGTGGGGGGGGGGGGGGGGGGGGGGGGGAGGGGGGGGGGGGGGGGGGGGAGAGCACAGCTACTCCATTCCCCTATAGGGGGGGAAGGGGAAGAAGGAAGACGGGGGAAAAAGGGACTGCCCCAGTCCAGGAATTTGATATGGTTTGGGGGATTTATTGTGAACTCTGTGAAACCCTGAGAGACTCAATCCTCTGAGGAACTATTGTCACTGGCTGTGAGCAAGGACTAGTAGAAGACAACTGAGGAAGACTCTAGGGAGAGACCAATGCTTCAGCGGTGGCCTAGGGTGAAGAGGGGTGTTTGAGTTGGAGTTGAGACCGAGAAGGGAGAGGGAAGTTTTGCCCTGTAAGCGGATTGCCCCAGCTTAGGGGATTTGGCTGAATTACAGTGCAATGTTGACTACAACCCTCCCTGTATCCTGTGGATTACAAATATTGGACTGCCCAGCGCAGGGGGGGTTGGGGTAAATTAAAGTACATTGTGGACTACAACCCTCCCTGTACCCCATGGCTTACAATAGAGAAAAGAAGAGGTCCCAAGACAGAGCCTGAGGTACACTGACTGGTAGTGGGATAGCAGTGGAGGTGGATCTACCAGAACATACACTACAGTGCAATGGAGAGATAAGAAGAAAACCAAGACAGAACAGAGCCCTGAAATCCAAGTCAGGACAGTGTACCAAGGAGTAGGAGTTGATCAACAGTATGAAAAGTAGTAGATAGATCAAGAAGGTTGAGGATAGAATAGAGGCCCTTGGATCTGGCCAGGAACAGGTCACTTTAGGTACAGGACAAATATATTCTGCGTATTAGAAAAAGAGGAAAAAAGACCAAATGTCAGCCAGCGTGGCTAAACAGAAAGGTAAAGGAAGCCATTAGAGCAAAAAAAACAATCCTTCAGAAAATGGAGAAGAGAACCAACTGAAAATAATAAGATAAAACATAAGGAATTGCTAGCCAAATGCAAAGCGGAGATAAGGAGGGCAAAAATGGATTTTGAAAAAAAGCGTTAGAAGCAAAAATGCATAGTAAAAAATTTCTTAGATACATTAAAAGCAGGAAGCTGGCTAAAGAATCAGTTGGGCCACTGGATGAAAGTGGTGTTAAAGGGGCGATCAGGGAAGACAAAGCCATAGCAGAGAAATTAAATGAATTCTTTGCTTCGGTCTTCACCGAGGAGGATTTGGGAGGGACACCGGTGCCGGAAAGGGTATTTGAAGCAGGCGAGACAGAGAAACTAAATGAATTCACTGTAAACTTGGAGGATGTAATGGGTCAGTTCTGCAAACTGAAGAGTGGTAAATCACCAGGACCAGATGGTATTCATCCCAGAGTATTAACAGAACTGAAAAAATGAACTTGTAGAGCTACTGTTAGTAATATGCAATGTATCCCTAAAATCAGGTGTTGTACCGGAACACTGGAGGATAGCCAATGTTACGCCGATTTTTTAAAAAAGTTTCCAGAGGAGATCCGGGAAATTATAGACCAGTGAGTTTGACGTCGGTGCAAGGCAAAATGGTGGAGGCTATTATTAAGAATAAAATTGCAGAGCACATACAAAAACATGGGCTGATGAGACAAAGTCAGCACGGATTTAGTGAAGGGAAGTCTTGCCTCACCAATCTACTACATTTTTTTGTGGGGGTGAACAAACATTGGACAATGGGGAGCCGGTGGATATTGTGTATCTGGATTTTCAGAAGGTGTTTGACAAAGTGCCTCATGAAAGACTCCAGAGGAAACTGGAGAGTCATGGGATCGGAGGTAGGGTAGAGCTGGTTGAAGGATAGGAAGCAGAGAGTAGGATTGAATGGTCAGTATTCTCAATGGAGATGGGTAGTTAGTGGGTCCCTCAGGGGTTTGTGCTGGGACCGCTGCTTTTAACATATTTATAAATGACCTAGAAATGGGAGTAACTAGTGAGGTAATTAAATTTGCAGATGACACAAAGTTATTCAGGGTCGTCAAGTCCGCAGGAGGAGTGTGAAAGATTACAGGAGGACCTCGTGAGACTGGGGATTGGAGTCCAAGTGGCAGATGAAGTTCAAAGTTGACAAGTGCAAAGTGATTGCATGTGGATAAGAGGAACCCAAATTACAGCTATGTCATGCAAGGTTCTGCGTTAGGAGTCACAGACCTAGAAAGGGATCTGGGAGTCATCGTTGATAAGACGTTGAAAACCTCTGTCCAGTGCGCTGTGGTGGCTAAGAAAGCGCACAGAATGTTGAGTATTATTAGGAAAGGGATGGAAAACAAACACGAGGATGTTATAATGCCATTGTATCGCTCCATGGTGCGACTGCACCTCAAATATTGTGTCCAATTCTGGTCGCCGCATCTCAAAAAAGATATAAAAGAATTGGAGAAGGTGCAGAGAAGGGCAACGAAAATGATAAAAGGAATGGAATGACTTCCCTATGAGGAAAGGCTAAGACGGTTAGGGCTCTTCAGCTTGGAGAAAAGGCGGCTGAGGGGTGATATGATAGAAGTCTACAATATAATGAGAGGAGTAGCGCGGACAGATGTGAAGCATTTATTTACACTTTCAAAAAAATAATAGAACCAGGGGAAACAAGATGAAGCTAGAATATGGTAGATTTAAAACAAATAGGAGAAAGTTTTTCTTTACTCAGCGTGTAGTTGGACTCTGGAACTCGTTACTGGAGAATGTAGTGACAGCAGCTGGCCTTACAGAGTTTAAGGGGGGTTTGGACAGATTCCTGAAGGAAAAGTCCATTGAACATTTATTAAATAAATAAATATATATATATATATATTTTTTTTTTTTGGGGGGGGGGGCGGGTTGCCAGGGTTCTTGAAGCCTGAATTGGCTGCTGTCAGAGACAGGATGCTGTGCTTGATGCAGGGGCGTATCTGCGTGGGGCCTCAGGGGCCTGGGCCCCCGCAGATTTCGCCCTGGACCCCCCTACCGCTGCCAACCCTCCCCCTCCGTTGCTGTCGCCTACTTTCGCTGGCGGGGGACCCCAACCCCCGCCAGCCGAGGTCCGCACCCTCCTGCCGCAGCCGGCTGCCTGTAAAAGAATTCCGTCAGCTGGCAGCGGCAGGAGGACGCGGACCTCGGCTGGCGGGGGTGGGGTCCCCCGCCAGCGAAGGTAGGCGACAGCAACGGCGGGGGGAGATTGGCAATGGCAGCGGCGGGGGGGGCTATAATGTGCCCCCTCACTCTGGCCCTGGCCCCCCCTACCGCCGCAGTTCAGATACACCCCTGGCTTGATGGACCCTTGGTCTTTTCTCAGTATGGCGGTGCTTATGTGCTTGTACTGTTTCTGTTGAATGTAGAGGGCGAAAGCTAGATTGCAGTGAATCAAGAATAACTTGAGATGAAAGACAGTCAAGACAACGGCAGTAAACAGCACAGTGAAGTAGCCTGGATAAGAATTGGGAGCTCTTCCTAAGTCCTACCCATGCTCCACCCATGTACCCCCCCCCCCCTTGAAAAAACCCACTCTATAAGTTAAGCGGGGAACAGGCACCCTGCTAGCACTTGTAGGTGTACATATAGATTCGTAAGTGCTAGTATTCTAATCATTTATGTACATAATACACATGTAAATGTGGGTGCCTAGGTTAAAGAATTGCTCTTTATATGTGCTGGCAAAAAAACTATGGGTACTCCTGCATGTCCTTATATGTATTTTAGAAAAGCTTCATAGTTAGTGAATCTTTACTTAAAAAAAACCTGGAAAATTCTGAACATCCCTATTGGATGTCCCTTCCTGACCCTATACATCCTATTCAAAATGGGGTTTTAAATGTACTATGAGCAGCTAAAGGGTCAGCAACTAGTAGCTTGTAGTGTGTCAGATTCATCATGTGGTTAGCTCTGCGTGCATCTAGTAGTGCTATACATAAGTTCATAAGCATTGCCATGCTGGGACAGACCAAGGGTCCATCGAGCCCAGCACCCTGTCACCGACAGCGGCCAAAAGATCAAGCAATTTGTCCCGCCTATCCTAGAAATACTGTATTATTCCCTTGTTCATTCAACAACATTCTATGGCTTTTTCCTCCAGGAAGCCCTTTTTTGAAGTCCACTAAATTAACCGCCTTAACCACCTTTTCCGGCAGTGAATTCCAGAGTTTAACTACACGTTGAGTGAAGAAATATTTCCTCTGATTTGTTTTAAATTTACCACACTTCATCGCATGATAAGTAGTAGTAGTAGTAGGTTATGAGCTGACATCTATTGATACATAGTGTAGGGGTGTTTCCTGGGTCACCTTTGTGGGCCTGAGGCCTAACTTATGCTCTAAACCAGTGATCTTCAATGCAAGGCCCTAGAGCCAATAGTAGCTCCTGGATACCTCTGGATGGCCCTCATCATCATTCGTTTCCAAAGAATGTAGTAAAAGCAGTTAGCTTAGCAGGGTTTAAAAAAATTTGGATGGCTTCCTAAAGGAAAAGTCCATAGACCATTATTAAAATGGACTTGGGGGAGGGGGCGTGTCAAGATGGCGGATTGACTGGAGGACGCCTTTCTAGCTCCTGAACCTTTCCTTGGTGGGAATTTGTTTTTGGACTTTGAATTAAAAATTCTTCATGTTAATAATGCCGCACACCAAACGGAAAGGAGCGGTTAAGAGCTTACCGGCAGTGGCTTTGGAAACCGCTCTGCTTCAGACGACGCTTGATAGGTATGCCACCAGCACACCACGGATAACCGGCTCGAGTGGAATTCTCGTTGTGGGAGACGTAGGTGGAACGCTGCTCTCACAGGGAAGTGTAACAACGTTATCATCGCCAGAACTTAATCCCCCGCCTTGCCCAGCAGGTCTCAGAAGTGGGCCAGACTTCCTGGAGGCGTCTGACGATGGCACGAAAGGAGATCTTCCTGCCGGAGCTCAAACTGATACGCTGGGAGAAAATACCAACATTGAGCTGAAAGCTCCCGAGGCGGTAACTTTAGATACTATCTGGACGGCGATACAAACACTTACATCCACAGTTGCTCCGATTGTGAGTAAATTAGATTCCTTAACTTCTGCTTTTGAGATTCTTAAGAAGGACTCGGTAAAGACAAATACAGCTGCCCAAATGGATATCTCTGATCTAAAAGTTAAAACTGATATGCTTATAAAGGATAAATTGTTGACATACCGAAAGACTGAACAATTTGAAAATTATAATAGGCGTTTGAATTTATGCCTTTTGAACTTTCCAAGATCTGTAGAATTAAATGCGATGGCAATGTTTAAAAAATATCTAGTGGATGTCCTTCAATATTCCCCAGACTTAATTCCTCCTGTTAGTAAAATATACTATTTACCTGATTCAAAACAGGGGGAAAAATTGAAGGAAGCTAAAGATTTGCAAAATTTAACTGATTTCCTTGAACAATCTAGTACTACAGTTTTGGAAAGGAAAACATTACTTGTCTCGATGGTGTTTGAACAAGATTTAAATTTGTTATTGAAAATATTCTTTAGAAATTCAACAAAAATTTTCCTTGGTGACAGAATTTGGATCTACCCGGATGTGGTGAAAACCACCCAGGACAGACGTAAAGCTTTCCTGATGCTTAGAGAAGAGACACAAAACTTGGGTGCTAAATTTCTTCTTTCATATCCCTGTAAATGCCTAGTAAATTACTTAGACAAAAAATATGTTTTCTTTGAACCTGAGCAGCTGAGAGAATTTTTGAAAATGAAAAAAACTTACTAGATAGTTTTCTGAATATTAAGAAAATCTGGATTAAGGTTTTAAAATGTGGAGATCTCCAGGCCTTCTATGTTATTAGTTTTCTTTTTCTTTTATATATACCACCAATGTTACTTAACGCCCCCACTGTTTTCCTATGATTAGGTGGTCTAAGAAAGAGTTAGATATTTATTTTTTCCTTTTGTTTTCTCTTAAATTTTAAGAGAGACAAACTTGGTGTATTCTTACAATAATATTCTGATTTTCTGTAACAAGATCTAAATGCTTGTACTTTAATTTTGAAATTTAAATAAATAATTTTAAAAAATGGACTTGGGGAAAATCCACTGCTTATTTCTAGGATAAGTAGCATAAAATGTTTTGTACTTTTTGAGATCTTAACAGGTACTTGTGACCTGGATTGGTCACTGCTGGAAACAGGATGCTGGGCTTGATGTATCTTTGGTCTGTCCCAGTATGGCAATACTTATGTACTTATGTAATACTTGGTAACAATAATGAAACGGTGATGGAATATTCACTTAGTAAACAGCCTGAGCCAACAGATTTATTTTCCACTGAACATAATTAACTTTGAATGAACTTGGTGGCTAATAGTGTGCTGAAGTGGACAATGTTGGCACATTTAGACTGAATAATGTGGGAAGGGCTTCTGTATTCAGTACCTCTCTGTGAAATAGTAATAATAAAAAAAGGCAAGTGCATTTTTATAATACACCACTGCATTCCACAAAGCAAAAGGAGCAAGTCCACATGCCATCTTTTTCTTTTGATGTAGTCACAGCAAAAGAGATGTTCAAACATTAATTAGGTTGCGACCTTGGAGCATTTGTTTTAATTATACTTATAAATAGTAAGTCTGATTGTTAAGCACCTGAGTCTCATAACGTTATGTCTGTTTTGGTGGTCCTTTGCTAGTGAAGTTCACTATTAAAGGATTTTTTTAATGAAAAAACTATGTTCCTTTTTGTTTTTAAAGGCCCTTTGTGCTGTTTTTTGCTTGGTCTTCTTTTTTTGTATTTGGTTCCCTCTCTTTGTTACATTACCTTTGCTAGGTGAAAACATCTCTGCATGAATACAAGGAGTCCCTATAACCAGCCCCTCCAAATGATACAATGATTTACAATTTAGAACTAGTTCCTACCCTAACCGATGAAACTAATACTTCCTCTGTGTACATCCATATGCTGCGCAAGCCAGAATGTTTGAAAATATAAGTGAACTCAAATAAAAATACTACCAACAATAAAGAACGACAACGTAGACAGAGCAGCTCATAGATTTGCTTGCTTTGTTTTGGGTGAATGGGGATGACAACTGAATAGAGGAGAGGAAAAGGGAGATTTATCTAATTGGCGTCAGCTTTTTTGACATCTCCTGTTCTCAATCTAACCTCTTTAGTCAGCTATCTCCTTCCCCCCCCCCCCCCCACCCCCAGCACGGTCTGGAATTTTTCCTTCCCTTCCCCTTCCTGGCCTGGTGATAGGTCAGGTTTTTTCTCCCCTCCCCTCCCCCCCCCCCCCCCCCCCCCATTGCAGTGCTTCTTGCATGCTCTCCCCCTGTGGGATCCAATACTACTCACTCTCTTCTGCCCCCTGCACCGCTGCCCTTCTTCCATTTTCCAGGCAGCGTCAGTGAGGTAAGCACACGGCCATTGGCGGCCCTGGAAGCTGAGAGAGTGGTGGATATTTGGAATGCCCTCCCGCCGGAGGTGGTGGAGATGAAAACGGTAACGGAATTCAAAAATGCGTGGGATAAACATAAAGGAATCCTGTTCAGAAGAAATGAATCCTCAGAAGTTTAGCAGAGATTGGATGGCAACACAAGTTGTTAGGAGGTGGGGCTAGTGGTTGGGAGGCAGGCCTAGTGCTGGGTAGACTTTTACGGTCTGTGCCCTGAAAATGGCAGATACAAATCAAGGTCATGTATACATATAAAGTAGCACAAATGAGCTTATCTTATTGGGCAGACTGGATGGACCATACAGGTCTTTTTCTGCCGTCACTTACTATGTTACTATGTATGTTACTATGTTACAGTGTCCCATCGACAGGAAATTGTAGCAGAGGGAAAGCGACCTGAAAAATTGAAGGTCAGCGGTGCAGGGAGCAGGAGGGCAGCCAGTACTGCCCAAAACACAGGCACTTGACTGCCCACCAGGTTTGGGGGGGCCTAAGGCTGGATCGGGAAGACCTGCGCCCCCATGCCCCCCCCCCCCCCATAGCTATGCCACTGACTTACATAAGTACATAAGTACATAAGTAGTGCCATACTGGGAAAGACCAAAGGTCCATCTAGCCCAGCATCCTGTCACCGACAGTGGCCAATCCAGGTCAAGGGCACCTGGCACGCTCCCCAAACGTAAAAACATTCCAGACAAGTTATACCTAAAAATGAGGAATTTTTCCAGTCCATTTAATAGCGGTCTATGGACTTGTCCTTTAGGAATCTATCTAACCCCTTTTTAAACTCCGTCAAGCTAACCGCCCGTACCACGTTCTCCGGCAATGAATTCCAGAGTCTAATTACACGTTGGGTGAAGAAAAATTTTCTCCGATTCGTTTTAAATTTACCACACTGTAGCTTCAACTCATGCCCTCTAGTCCTAGTATTTTTGGATAGCGTGAACAGTCGCTTCACATCCACCCGATCCATTCCACTCATTATTTTATACACTTCTATCATATCTCCCCTCAGCCGTCTCTTCTCCAAGCTGAAAAGCCCTAGCCTTCTCAGCCTCTCTTCATAGGAAAGTCGTCCCATCCCCACTATCATTTTCGTCGCCCTTCGCTGTACCTTTTCCAATTCTACTATATCTTTTTTGAGATACGGAGACCAGTACTGAACACAATACTCCAGGTGCGGTCGCACCATGGAGCGATACAACGGCATTATAACATCCGCACACCTGGACTCCATACCCTTCTTAATAACACCCAACATTCTATTCGCTTTCCTAGCCGCAGCAGCACACTGAGCAGAAGGTTTCAGCGTATCATCGACGACGACACCCAGATCCCTTTCTTGATCCGTAACTCCTAACGCGGAACCTTGCAAGACGTAGCTATAATTCGGGTTCCTCTTACCCACATGCATCACTTTGCAACATTGAACTTCATCTGCCACTTGCACGCCCATTCTCCCAGTCTCGCAAGGTCCTCCTGTAATCGTTCACATTCCTCCTGCGACTTGACGACCCTGAATAATTTTGTGTCATCGGCGAATTTAATTACCTCACTAGTTATTCCCATCTCTAGGTCATTTATAAATACATTAAAAAGCAACGGACCCAGCACAGACCCCTGCGGGACCCCACTAACTACCCTCCTCCACTGAGAATACTGGCCACGCAATCCTACTCTCTGCTTCCTATCTTTCAACCAGTTCTTAATCCATAATAATACCCTACCTCCGATTCCATGACTCTGCAATTTCTTCAGGAGTCTTTCGTGCGGCACTTTGTCAAACGCCTTCTGAAAATCCAGATATACAATATCAACCGGCTCCCCATTGTCCACATGTTTGCTTACCCCCTCAAAAAAATGCATTAGATTGGTGAGGCAAGACTTCCCTTCACTAAATCCGTGCTGACTTTGTCTCATCGTCCATGTTTTGTATATGCTCTGCAATTTTATTCTTATAATAGCCTCCACCATCTTGCCCGGCACCGACGTCAGACTCACCGGTCTATAATTCCCGGATCTCCTCTGGCACCTTTCTTAAAATTCGGAGTAACCTTGGCTACCCTCCAGTCTTCCGGTATTACACTCGATTTTAGGGACAGATTGCATATTTCTAACAGTAGCTCCGCAAGTTCATTTTTAGTTCTATTAATACTCTGGGATGAATACCATCAGGTCCCGGTGATTTACTACTCTTCAGCTTGCTGAACTGACCCATTACATCCTCCAAGGTTATAGAGAATTTGTTTAGTTTCTCCGACTCCCCCGCTTCAAATATTCTTTCCGGCACCGGTGTCCCCCCCAAATCCTCCTCGGTGAAGACCGAAGCAAAGAATTCATTTAATTCTCCGCTACGGCTTTGTCCTCCTTGATCGCCCCTTTAACACCATTTTCGTCCAGCGGCCCAACCGACTCTTTGGCCGGTTTCCTGCTTTTAATGTATCTAAAAAAGTTTTTACTATGTATTTTTGCTTCCAACGCTAATTTCTTCTCAAAGTCCTTTTTTGCCCTCCTTATCTCCGCTTTGCATTTGGCTTGGCATTCCTTATGATCTATCCTGTTACTTTCAGTTGGTTCTCTTCTCCACTTTCTGAAGGATTGTTTTTTGGCTCTAATGATTTCCTTTATCTTACTGTTTAGCCACGCCGGCTGACGTTTAGTCTTTTTTCCCTTTTTTCTAATACGTGGAATATATTTGTCCTGAAACTCCAGGATGGTGTTTTTAAACAGCATCCACGCCTGATGCAAGTTTTTTACTCTGCGAGCTGCTCCTTTCAGTCTTTTTTCACCATTTTTCTCATTTTGTCGTAATCACCCTTTCTATAGTTAAACGCTAGCGTACTTGATTTCCTAGTTTCACTTCCTTCAATGCCAATATCAAAACCGATCATATTATGATCACTGTTATCAAGCGGCCCTCGTATCGTTACCCCCTGCACTAGATCATGAGCACCACTAAGGACTAAGTCTAGTATTTTTCCTTCTCTTGTCGGCTCCTGAACTAGCTGTTCCATGAAGCTGTCCTTGATTTCATCAAGAAATCTTATGTCCCTTGCGTGTACAGATGTTACATTACCCCAGTCTATATGCGGGTAATTGAAATCCCCCATTATTATTGTGTTGCCCAGTTTGTTTGCGTCCCTGATTTCCTTTAACATTTCCGCATCCGTCTGTTCGTCCTGGCCAGGCGGACGGTAGTACACTCCTATCACTATCCTTTTCCCCTTTGCACATGGAATTTCAATCCACAGTGATTCCAAGGAGTGTTTTGCTTCCTGCAGAATTTTCAATCTATTTGATTCAAGGCTCTCGTTAATATACAATGCTACCCCTCCACCAATCCGATTCACCCTATCACTACGATATAATTTGTACCCCGGTATGACAGTGTCCCACTGGTTATCCTCCTTCCACCAGGTCTCAGAGATGCCTATTATATCTAATTTTTTCATTTAGTGCAATATATTCTAACTCCCCCATCTTATTTCTTAGGCTCCTGGCATTCGCATATAGACATTTCAAACTATGTTTGTGTTCCTAAGTACATCATGCTTAGTACTTGACAGTATTAATTGGCAATCTTTTGTCTGATTTTTATTGTTATTTAAAGATACCCGATCTACTACAATCTCTTTTGCAACCTCACTATCAGGATACTCTATCTTCCCTGTTATGGGAATTTCATCCAAAAAGTCCAGATCTCTCATTAAAACTGTATGTGTGCCTATATTTCACCACATTTTAAGATGGTTCACACTTTCATTTTAATTGGCTGTGGTTGCATTCCTTGTATGTTTTGAAGACAGTTTATTCTTCTGTGTCATTGGTATGTGCTATTTATTTTTTATTTTAATGTGGTATGTTCATAGTAAGCTGCTTTGGCTCATTGGGGCCTCTTTATTAAAAAAAAAAAAAAAAGTTCTTCACACAAGTGGAGAACTTGCCCATTGTGACCAATCAGATTTCATGTTTCATTTTCCCAGAGAAATGAAACTGGATTGGTCAATATTGGCAATTTTTGTGGAAAACTTTCTTTTCTCCTGTTCTTATAAAAACGCCCAATCTAAGTGTCACTGTTCATTTTTACTCAGTTTACACCAGCTGTCAAAGGGCCAAACAGTTTATATGATCATGCCGACTGTATTTCAGTCTGTATGCCAGTTGAAGTGATCTTTATTTGCTATGCAAATTGCCTAGTTAGTTAACTGTTTAATAATAAAACGTCAATTTCAGAATCTCTGCTGCTCAGTGCTCAAGGGTATGTGGTTGAAATTTGTTTGACTTAGGGGATACTTGGCTTGAAGAAGTTTGGAAACACTGATATATGGGTACCATTACTGCCGTGGTAATTATTGATCAAATAGCTTAGAGCTACCATGGCATCTATTAAAATGTGCCTCACTATCTACCCACAACATAAACGTCTGGGCTGGGCACTGAGTTCTATTCCCCAGATTTATTTAAGAACCCAACCCAATACAATTCAATACAGATACAACACAGGATGCAGCACACACTACAGAACTGAGGTTGGTTAGGTCTAGGAATTGGGTGATGCAACACAAAACATCTAGATAAATCCAGCCTCATGGAATATGCCCATACAGAGCTATAATCTGTACAAGAAGGATAAAGATGGCACCCACCATCTGCTGTTGAGTGTACAGACCTAGGTCTTTAGGTGTCACCTTACAGAGCTTTTGGGTTAGACATGACCCTCCTCCCCTCCCCGACACAGTAGCGTAGCTAGGTGGGGCGCCAGGGGAGTGGCCGCTCCCCCAAACGGAGTTCTGCCAGCACCTATTTTTTTTTCATCCTGTTGCACTGAAAATGTTCACCGGCGCCAGCAGAAGTCCGCTCTCGCTCCCCCCGCACAGTCAACCTGGCTCCGCTTCTGCCCCAACACCATTCTGACAGTCCTCCTTTGAAGCACTTCCACTCTGTCCAGGAATAGAACTAAAGGATCTATCTCTGTCTGCTTACTTTCCAATTATCAGTCCATGCAATCAAGTTTTGTTTTGGCATTCCGTTCCTGTTTCCCTGGTTCTTTCGAGGGGGGGGGGGAGTAAGAAGGTGGCCTAACTTAGAGCAGCTCTCCCAGCATCATTCCAATCAGGAGCACCCTTTTAGGCACCAGACAGGGGAAGACTGGTTGTTTGCCACCATAGCAAACAGGTAAAGACAAAGCCAACCAAGGGAACATGGCATGGCAGGGCAGGGGGTTTGATGAGACAGAGACTGAGAAAAGATATATTGATGCTGATGCTAATGTGCCATCATGTCAAGACTGCGCAGGACCCCCAGATGCGTGAGGACCTGTGCAGCCACCCCTATCACCCCTGCCTAAGACCAGCCCTGGGATTAATATCAGGAAAAATGTTTTCACAGAGAGGGTAGTAGATGCCCTTCCAGGAGAGGTGGTGGAGTTCTTATCCTGTTGCATGTTATTGCTCATACAGTTGGTGCCATTAAGGATATATCAAGGGCAGAGGCTAGCTTGGGTGTGCCATTAATGACCTCTGTTTTCCACACCTACCTCCCAGGCGTAGAGCACATGTCGTAGCCCCAGCTGCTTGTAGTCAATGAAGGCATTGGTTCTCATGTGAGTTAGTGCATGTTTGCAGTCATCCAGAGCTTCCTCATACCTGCAGGGCATGAAGAAGATAGATGGAGAAAACTGACATGCAGACAGAACAAGTGGTCTACAAACAGGCAACAGCAGGGACTTCTCTACTCACAGTACAGTCTGTCATTAATACTAATAGGGTGATGGTCTTTACTACAAACAGTTTGGGAAGCTCTGTCTTAGTCAGGGGTGTGCTGGTAAATTTTTAACAACAGGCTCTTTCTCGGGACGTAGCCAGCTCTGCAGTTGGAAGGGCTAGGGGTGGCTGGGGTGGTGGGGGGGAGCAACACTTGCCTCTCTCTCCTCCCTCCCTTCGTGTGGGCCAATAAATGGACTGCCACCACTCCCAACGTCTTGCTCTGAGCAGCATGCTGAAACTTCTCACACATGCTGGAGAAGTCCCAGCCTGCTGCTCAGAGCTGGAAACAAGGAGCGGGGAGCAGCAGCAGTCTATTTACTTGGCTGGCAGGGCTCAGCATCCCCACCAGCAAAGTAAAAATGAATTCAGCAGAGGGCCCAAGCCCACATTTTGGGAGCCAGTTGTTAAAGTAGCCATGGAGGGCCCTACTTTAACAACCGGCTCCCAAAATTCTTAAAAACGTAACAACTGGCTCTTGCGAGCCCGTAAGAGCCTGCTCCAGCACACCACTGGTCTTAGTCCACTGCTCTAGCTATTAGGATACGCCTCTACTAATGTGCAACAGACAAATAAGACCTGAACAAACCAATTGCCTTTCATATATGGTGAGATGACAGAGTACAGGTCATAACTGTGAGACCATAACCGTGCATGTTCTAATTTTGCTTTTGCATTACAACACCTGCCAAAGCAGTAACATGAAATCATAACAAACCTGAATTCTGGGGCTTATTGTTGATTTTGAGCTGAATCAGCAGTCACAAATGATACTGACATATTTTCTGCAACTATGAATTATTCTTCTCTTGTTCCCCTATCATGTGACAACTTGGCATCAGTAATAAATGCCTCAGTACTA
The DNA here is from genome assembly GCF_901765095.1 of Microcaecilia unicolor. Taxonomy (NCBI): domain Eukaryota; kingdom Metazoa; phylum Chordata; class Amphibia; order Gymnophiona; family Siphonopidae; genus Microcaecilia; species Microcaecilia unicolor. The sequence continues at coordinate 236,121,986 of NC_044036.1, forward strand.
GTTGTCTTGATTATTGTGTTACATATAGGATCAAATCCAGCTCATATGCATAGGTTACAGTTTAGTTAGAATATGGCTACTGGGATATTTTGAGGCATGAAGCTATGGCACTCATTTTTAAAACAGAAAAAACATCTGAAAAGCAGCACAAGGCACCAGATGGGATGTTTTTTCACCAAATTGTCTAAATCATGATTTTCAAAAAGGCAGAATTGGGACTTTTTCACTTTGTCCAAATTGCAAGGGAGCATATTGGAGGCATGTTTTGGGTGGCACTTGAGTGGGACTTGGGCGGGCTTACAATCTGGACATTTTTCTGCAATAATAGAACAGAAAAAAAGGCCCAACGCAGAAAATAAGTACATTTTTATCTAGACTGAAGTACATTTTTACATAGACCTATTTCAGTCATGACTAAGTCAGAAAAAGGTGTCCTAACTGACCAGTTGACCAATGAAAGGATGAAGGCATGACCCCTCCTTAATCTCCCAGTGGTCACTGACCCCATCTCCCCTCAAAGATGTGACAGTGACAGTAGATACTAGGATCTAAGACATTATTATGGCCATTCCTAAGAAATGAGCAAGCAAGTGCATGGACTAGCCTAGTGGTCAGTGCAGCAGACAGTGAAAAATAGGACCCAGGTTCAATTCCCACTATAACTCTTTCATTTCAGTGCAAATATGTGAGCCCTCCTGGAACATATAAATACCTCCTATACCTAAATATATAAGTGACCTGCAAGCCTGAGAGTTATTGTTGTGGTGGACCTTTAGATGAAGGTTTTCTCTGTCCTGGAGGAGTCACCATACAATACGAAAGGGTTTAGGTGGGATTTGCGCTTGGATCCCTTTATGTGAAGTCCCCTGCACTGTCCACTAGGCTGCCCCTCTGCACTGCTGGAACGTTTGTGTTAGGGCTGTACCGAATATTCATATTCAATTCAATTCGGCCCTGAATATATTATTCATATTCGGCCGAATAGTGATTTAAATTCAAATACGAATAAGGGCTCTACTGTGCTAAATTCTACTGAAACAAACACTTTACCTCTGATTTCACATTGCTTCTTTTATTATTTTTTATGTTAAAGCTCAGTGCCCATTATTCGTATTCGGTATTCGTATTCAGCCGAATATTTTTCATTATTCATATTCGGATGAATAGTAAAATATGCTATTTGGTACAGCTCTAGTCGGTGTGACCAGTTCACTAGGAATGCTGCTAGATAGGCGTCTCTATGGCCTGTTTTTCTACAGTTTTCTCTGGGGGTGAGGTTTTTTTTTTCTGAAAATGGTACTTTACAGATGGACGTGTTCATCCTGAAAATTAGCTCCAAGCCATAACAGAACCAGAAATTTGGTCATTTTTCCGGTTTGATTATGGCTATGTGCTAGAAGTTGGACTGAGATGTTTTCAGTAAACCGTCTCAATTCGGATTTAGATGTCATATAAAAAATACCCCTCCACATGACCAAATTTCACCAGTCTTTTCACTATCTCCTTGTGCCTTTTAAATTCAGTTCAAAATTTTAATACTAGTGTTTAAATCTTTACATGATTCTAGATCCCAATATTTGCAAAGAAGAGTGCACATATTCTACCTAAGCACTATTCTGTAAATATATTACTATCTTGACTAGCACATATTTAACAGGTGAGCATACATATAGGCAGAGTCTTTGTAGAGCATGTACCCTCATACATGTAACTTATAGAATACTAGTAAAAAAAGGCCCGTTTCTGGAGCCAATGAAACGGGCGCTAGCAAGGCTTTCCTGTGGCCCCCCCCCCCCCCCCCCACCTGTCATCGATGTTGGTGAATTGGTCCGCCTCCGCCCTCAACGTCATAACGTTTGACGCGAGGGCAGTGAATTGCTCCGCCTTCAACGTCATAACGTTTGAAGCGAGGGCGGGGCACAGAGACTGTGTTTTTGACCCGTCGTCGATGTTGGTGAATTGGTCCGCCTCCGCCCTCAACGTCATAACGTTTGATGCGAGGGCGGTGAATTGCTTCGGCTCCGCCCTCAACGTCATAACGTTTGATGCGAGGGCGGGGCCCAGAGACTGTGTTTTTCGAGGCTTCAGAGCTTCGAACATACGAACCTTGGCTTCAGTGACGTCAGAAGCCAATAGAACATTGAGGGTGAGTTTTATAGGGAGCAGATGGGCGTGGCTGAGTACTGAGGGTGAGTAGTCCCAATAGTAGCCTAGCCTACCAGGAGGACAGGAGTTCAGGGCTTCACTGCCACAGATGGAGTGAGCTTCAGAACTCTGAGGGGGGATTTTATTTATATAGATTATAAATTACGTGTGCATCTCTGGCCCTTAGGTGTGATCATCTGCTGTATGGCTGGTGTTAGAGATCACACCTAAGCACATACGCACACATATCCCTGTTGCACTAGTGTTCTATAAAGGAAAGTAGGTGTCTATATTCCATTACAGAATATGCTCATATAAGGCACCCTCTAGGTGTCTATTTGTAGGCACCCTGTTATAGAATTACTTTCTTTGGGAGCAATTTTATAGAATAGGTGCTAACATTTAAGCACTGCTTACACACGTAAATGTTTATAAGATTAGCATATATGTGCATATGTATGCACTTTTATGCGCATATATCAGAATTCTGTCTAAGTGGTATGCACCTATCTCACAAAGTGGGTATTTGACAGGTGGACAGAGCATGGATGGGGCATACATTTACCCTGGTACCTTACAGAATGCTCTAAGATATGGATTACACAATCTCCATTTAAAGAGCTTATCTTACACTGGTGGAGGTACATAGACGATATTTTCATGATCTGGACAGGTTCTACAATGGATCTCCGGAGATTTTTGAACTGGCTTAACAGCTGTAACCAGGATATCCAATTTACCGAGCAACACTCGTCTGAAAACATTCACTATTTGGATGTGGAAGTTCATAACACCACGGATGTTTTTGTCACGAAAGTATACAAGAAAATCACGGATAGAAATACTTTCTTACACAATTCCAGCTGTCATCCTTCACATCTTAAGAACAGTCTCCCCTTCTCACAAATGCTTAGGTTGAGACGCATCTGCACAGAACATGTCACTTTCAAAAAACAAGCTGATGACTTAATGAAGAACCTCATGGATAGAGGCTATTCAAAGTCCGTTTTAAAGCGCGCATATCAGAGAGCTAAATACAATGACAGGCAGCTTTTGCTGTCTAAGCCTATGAAACATGAAGTTGAAGATGACATGTTGACGATGGTTATGCAATACAACGAACATAGCCCTTTCCTCGCTAAAATGATTAAAAACAGATGGGACATCATGAGATCCACACACACATTTGAAAACACTGATCTCCGTATAGCGTTTGCCAGGACTAATAATATTAAAGAAACAATCAGCCCCGCTGACATCTCAGTTCAAGTCAATAGACCTAAAACAACAGGACATTTCAAATGTGGCCATTGTCAAATTTGCAGCATTACCAAACAAATCAAACAGTTTGTCAATCCACACACCAACACAGTACACAAGTTAGTACATTTTTCAAATTGTTCCACTGACCATGTGGTTTATTCCTTATGTTGCCCTTGCAACAAAAGATACATCGGTATGACAACGCGACCCCTGAAGGTTAGGATCTTAGAGCACAGATCTAACATTCGGAGGTCTGCATTAAAAGAACCCATTGTGGAACATTGTGTCATTCAAAAGCACAAATTCGAAGATTTACAGTGCTCTGTCATTGACTGGATAGCGCCGTCCAATAGAGGCGGCGACCGAAAGCTCAAACTAGCTAGGAGGGAGGCAAGGTGGATCTTCCAATTGGACACTTTAGTACCCAACGGGCTGAACAGCTCCATTGATTGGTTTAATTTTTACTAATGCTTATCACGTCACTCTTACTTTAGTATATCTAACAGCTGTTTATACGTGAACGCTGAGGCGCCATTTTTAAATCATTGCCTCCAGCTCGAGTATGTTTGTCCATGGGGCGACTTCCGTAAGTTTTGCTTATCAAAGATTTTGCGCACTTTGAAAGATATTTAATGTGCTTTTTTCTATTTTTAGGTTCTCAACTCAATATCACTGTGAGCACTCCGTTCCTGATGAAGCCAGTTTTCTAGGGTGAAACGGCGGCCCCCGTCGAACGGTCACAGAAGAGTGCCAATTTAAATCACAAGCTAAGTGCTACTTTATTTCATGTGCAGTTGAAAGACACATTAGAGCACAAACACTGTTCAAATCGCGACTATTAACAACATCGCTTAAACATTGTTTATACTGTGTGCAGATTAAGACTTAAATAATAGTCAGGGAGTGGAGTTTTTTGCCCTATGATAGAATCACTGCGTGAGTTACTTCACAAAACTGTGCATAACCTCGCATCAAACCACCAGAATCTCACTGGAGGTTTCTGAGGGCTTTTTCTCCACTATACCCATTGAATAACGCGACCCATATACAACATTGGCTGAAGTTGCTTTTTTTGGTATTAGGTTACAATTTTACCTCAGCCACACTGCATTTGTCTCATTTAGACCCCAACATATTAGCCTGGACAAAATAGCCCAGATAAAATAGCCTCAACAAAATAGCCCTTGAAAAATGGCCATAATAAAAATATCCCTTGACAAAATAGCCCTTGTAACAAAATAGCCCATTGCCCTTCACAAAAATAAGAAGCAATCAAAACAATCTATGACTTTCTAAACTTCAGGAAATCACTAAAAACCAACCTGTTCAAAAAAGCATACCTTATTGACCCAACATAAATGCTTATATTCTGCAACACAGCATAACCAACGATCGTACTGGACAGATGTATGTGTTAGACAATGAGAGTCTGATATTTACTGAGGGGGAGAGGGATCTTGGGGTGATAGTATCCGAGGATCTGAAGGCGACGAAACAGTGTGACAAGGCGGTGGCCGTAGTGAGAAGGTTGCTAGGCTGTATAGAGAGAGGTGTGATCAGCAGAAGAAAGGAAGTGTTGATGCCCCTGTACAAGTCATTGGTGAGGCCCCACCTGGAGTATTGTGTTCAGTTTTGGAGGCCGTACCTTGCTAAGGATGTAAAAAAAATGGAAGTGGTGCAAAGAAAAGCTACGAGAATGGTATGGGATTTGCGTTCCAAGACGTATGAGGAGAGACTTGCTGACCTGAACATGTATACCCTGGAGGAAAGGAGGAACAGGGGTGATATGATGCAGATGTTCAATATTTGAAAGGTATTAATCCGCAAACAAATCTTTTCCGGAGATGGGAAGGCGGTAGAACGAAAGGACATGAAATGAGATTGAAGGGGGGCAGACTCAAAAAAGATGTCAGGAAGTATTTTTTCACAGAAAGAGTGGTGGATGCTTGGAGAATTCCTTTATTAAATAAAACGGAAAAACCAATATTCAAGACATTACATCATGCCGTTGTAAAACCAGCCCCACTACACTTTTATACAAAAAATACAAACCCGATAAAACCCGTCCCCCCCCCCAAATCCCCCCCACACCATACATTCAAATCAACTTCAAGCGTACATGCTTCCACCAAACCCCAAAATTAAGTACCCCCCCCTCCACCTTTTCCCAGCGTGCCAATTCCTGGACGGCTCGGACAACGTCCCAGGAAACCTGCTCAGCCGACCTGCACTCCTGGCGCATAGACACCCCGCATCGGGCCACCCACAGGCAGTACCTGATAATCACTGATATGAGGAAGGCGGTACCTGGCTCCAGCCGCCCCGTCCCCTGCTGCCTCCCGTACACCCAGTCTGCATAGGTGTAGGACGTGAAGCTGGGGATGGCCAACAAGGCGGCCACTCTTCCACAAACTGCTCTGGAGAATGGACACTCCATAAGGAAGTGGTCCATCGTCTCCAGCTGACCAGCACACTCCCCCCTCGGGCAGTTTCGGTCCTGCATGCTTCGGTGCATATTTGCCCTAACATATAATTTACCGTGAAGGGACAGCCAGGCAATGTCCCTGTACTTGTTCGGGAGTCGTCTAGATGAAATAAAGCCCAGGCCCTGCCTCAGCACGGGCCCTGGAGCATCCTAAGAGTCAGGGGAGATGAGAAATGCTGGGAGCGAACCCGCTCCACCCAGCTCTCCCTCTGCCCCGCCCTTATTTCCTCCCATGTAATGTCCCACAACCGGACCAGCTTTACTAAGGATTTGTAGTAGCCTACCCCCTCTGGGAAACCCTTCCGCAACCTCCCCACCTTCCCCCCTCCCCACCAAGGGCCCAAAATCCCTCCCACCACTGCACAACACTTTGTGGCCCACCCTGGGGCCTCCGACCCTCCCCCCCCGCCCAAGGTTAAACTGGATGAACAGAGAGGAGAATAGCAAGACAGGGTTTACCATCCCCACCCCCCTTCCTCCCGCGACCGTAAGTAATATTGCGTTTTACCGGGTTCATCCTGTTGCCCCACAAAAGTTGAAAAACACGCTGTACAATGAAGTGAAACAGCATTCCGGCAAAAGGCAGATGTAACTCAAGAAGAGAAACATGGGGACTATCTGGGTCTTCAACAACCGGACCCTGTCCTGCCATGGACATCCCCCACCCTTCCAACGATCCAACCTTTTCCCTTGCCTCCGATATCTTTTGCTCCCAACTCTCCCGCCCGTAATCCCCCCCCCAAAATACACTCCCAACACCCGCATTCTTTCAATCCCTGCAGGAAACCCGCCCCCCTAGGATTAAATCGCCGTTCCTCTGGACCCACCACAAGCTAGTACACTTACCCAGGTTTACCCGTGACCCCGATGCCTTGGAATATTCTTCAAGGGTCTCCCGCAGCATCCTCCCCTCCCTCTGGTCTGCCACCCAAACGGTGACATCGTCTGCATAAGCGATGACTCTCAATACGTTCCCTTTGCCAACCTCTACCCCTCTGAGCCCTCCCTCCCCCCCTCCTTCTAGCCTCCGCACCAGGGGATCTATGGCAAAAGCGTACAGCAGGGGGCTCAATGGGCACCCCTGCCGTACCCCTGCCGTGACCCCCACCTCCGCCCCCCTCCATCCATTCACCAGGGGAAAAAATCGCGCACCCAGCATACAACAGTTGCAGTTGTGCGATCCACTCCCCCGGGAAGCCATAGTGATCCAGGACCTTCCACAAGAACTCCCACTGCACTCGGTCGAAAGCCTTGTCCTGGTCCAAGCCACGACCAACCTACCATCTCCCACCGGCTATGTTCCAAGCCCTCCCTCACCCAGGCTACTGCCTCCAGCACCCCCCCTTCCTGGGACCCCACACCTCTGCGGGACTGCTAGCACTTCACCGGAGACCTTCCTCATGCGAGCATGAAGCATGTGGGCGAAGATCTTCCCGGTCGCTGTTCAATAGTGCTATTGGTCGCCAGTTTCGCCACGTCTTGAGGGTCCTTGCCTTTGCTAAGGAGGACCAATGCTGATCCTCCCATAGACTCCGGCAAGGATCCTCCTGTTCGCGCCCTCCTCCCAGAGTTCCAGCAAGAGCGGCGCCAGCTGGTCCCTGAACCGTTGGTAAAACTCCGCCGGAAGTCCATCCGGCCCCGGCGCTGTTCTGCGCCGCAAGGCCCCAATGGCCTCCTCCACCTCACCCAGCGTCCACGGCTGCGTTAAGACCGGAAGATGGGGGCCCCAGTTACCCACCCCCGGGGTCCCCTCATATATCTTCCCATGGCCTCTGTCCCCAACTGTAGGTCCGAGAAAACCCGCCCAAAATGCGTCCCCCACCACCCGCAAAATACCTTCCCTGGATTCTTGGAGCACCCCCCCCTCATCCCTAAACCCCACCACCACCCTCTCTCCCTCCCTTCGGTCCTTGCAGCAGTCATACGGGTCCGGACCAAGCACTTCCCGAAGTCCCGCTCGTAGACGAGGGAAGAGTAACGTGTTGTACTGTACTCTTTCAACCATCCTGCTGCAGTACCGCTCAATATCCTTCCATCCTGCCCCCCCCGGGAAATTAGATTATCCCGTCGCTTTCCTCAGGGCGATCCCCAACCGGGTGGCCTCCTTCCCTCCCGCCTTGCCTGACGAGAAAAAACCCTCTGGTGCGGTGTTTCAGTACTTCCCACCAGTCCCTGAGGGAAGGGAAGACACCTGAATGGACACCTGGTCTGCTAGGAATTCCAGGTACTCCTGGTGCAACACCCCCTCCTTCAACCATTTGAGATTCAATCTCCACAACCCTTTCCCTAGCTGCACGCCCCCCCTCCCCCCAACTCTATCATCACCATCCTGTGGTCAGAGAATCTACTTCCACCACCCTAGGTGCCCTGCCTACATTGCCCCTTCCCGAACTATAAACCGGTCAATTCTGCTCCTACAGGTTGCCCCGTGAAAAGGTGAAACCCTGATTCCCACCACCAAGTGCAATATGTACATCCACCAGCCCTGCTCCTTTCATAAGTCCCCGCTAGTCGCACCCCATCATAACGTACTTGTGGTTGCCCGCCCCCCACTATCCTCTTTCCGTAAGATAGTGTTGAAGTCTCCTCCCCACACCAACTGCCTTGAAGTGTATAGGTAAGGCTTAATTTTGTTGAACAATGCAGACCTTCCCTGTTTGCTTTTGCGGTCCATACACATTAATCCACCCGCAAGGCCACCCCCCCGCAATATTACGTCCAACACCAAACACCTACCAATACCCAGCTCCACCACCCTCTGAATCTCTACTTTATTGGTTTTAAAGAGGATGCCTATCCCCCCATACCTCTCCCCGGCCAGACCCCAGATAGAGGTCCCCATCTCCAGGCCCTCTTTGCCCGCCGGATGTCCTCCAGCGTCTGCAAACCGGGTCTCCTGGAGGAGGAAACAGTCCGCCTCCACAGCAGAGAGGCCATCAAATGCCAAGCTTCTTGCCCTCTGGGAGGCGACACTAGCCACATTAAGTGTGGCGAACACCAATAGCAGTCCCCGCCATCAGTCCTCGCTACCACAGCCCCCCCGCCTTCCTGGCTGCCTTCCCTTCTCTCCACACCATCATCCGTGGTCCCTTCCCCTCCACCCTCTTCTTCCTCCTCCGCCCAATCCCGGACCCCTAGCTTAAACATCCCTTCCCCCACCCTTGCTTTCTTCCTCCCTATCTTCTTTTTGTCTTCACCCACCTCCCTCCCTCCCTGGGGATCAGCAACCGACCTGCCCCCCCTCCTCTCCTCCCTCTTCCACCCCTACTACCCTCCTCTTCTTCCACCCTTCCCATCATCCCGCCTCCGACCCTTCCTTCCTCCCCTCACGGGCCTGCATTACTACATCCTTTCTTACCTTCCTTTCCTCTCCCGCCCTCCCTGCATCAGCTGTCACCTCCCCCGATCCACCCACCTCCCCCCCTAACCCTTCCCCCCTCTCTTTGTCCCTCAAAACCCTCTCCCCCCGTTTCTCTTTCCTCTTACCCGCTGTTCCCCTCACTCCTTCTCCCCTACCTCCCAACCCGTCCTGCCGGCTACCCCCATCCTCTACCTCCTCACCAGCCAGTTTCCTCAACCCCTCCCTCCTCTTCCAAACCCCTGAATCGATTCCCTACTTCTATCCCCATTCCCACCCCCCTTCCCCCCCTTTCCTCTTCGCTGTTTCTTGGACACCCGCGTCCAGCCCTCATCCTCCCCTTTCCTGCCGCTTCCGACCCTCCCCCAAACCCCCCCCTCTACCTGTCCCTGTCCTTCCCTGGACCTTCCCCCCCCGCCCCGGAACCTGATCATGGTCTGCTTCCCCTCCCCCCTCCCCCTGACCTGAACCATCCCTATCTATCTCCTCCTCACCCCCATTATGGGAGGCCCAAGGGCAGGCTCGAAATGCCATGCCCCAGGACCCCCACACAGGTTGCACCGAATAGACATACAGGACTCCGTGGATGCGCCTTAGACCCGCACTTTCCACACTGCACAACCGGGCATGACATACTAAAATGTCAAACGACCCGCACTTGTGACACTGCCGTGGCTGCCCCTTATAAAAGCAGAGAATCCGATCCCTGCCGATGAACGCCGAGGAGGGAATGTGCTGGGTGACATGCCCTGCCTGCCTCAGCCCTAACCTGCGCACACCCAACCTCCAGCCCACACCCTACTGGGGGCTCGGGAGTTTGGACAAGGGGGTACGCAATTCTGCGTACCGTTGTAGCCAGAAGCCAGGTCCGCCCTGATAGAGACTCATTTCGAACCAGAAGGGTTACCTGCACCAGGTCGGGTCTGCTATCGTACGGCCCGGTAAGTTCTTCCAGTCCCCTCTACCCCCCGTACCCCTTCGTATCTCTCCCAGAGAGACCTCCATGCCTCGCTGGGTTAGAAAGCTGATATCGTATTCTGGTATATTCACCGGATGAATACAGGCATAGAGGTCCTCTGGGAGGAATCCTAGACCAAGGACCAATCTCAGGACTGCATCCCTGCTTGCATCCCCCCCTCCCCCACCCATTTCAATTGTACCACATTCCTCCTTTGGGAACCTGGCCTCCCCCCCACCCCCCTCCCCATCCTTCCCCACTGCCCCCTACCCCCCTAGTACCCCTGCGCCCCGCCTCCTCCACCCACCACCCGCCGCAAAGGACGGACCCCCCCCCCCACCGTCCCCCCCCTTCTCCAGCGCGGGGACCCCCCCGCTCCTGATGCATCATATCCTCCTTCTCTAGCCTTCCCCGTTTCTCAGCCTCCCTCCCTATCCCTCCCCCAACATGCCTTGTACCCCTTCAACCAGCAAACCTTGGTCCCCTGCACCCCTCACCCCCCGAGCACTCGTATCCCCTGCAGTCACAGTGTCCATCAGTTCAATGCCTTTTGCAACAGAAACCCTGCCTGTCTCCCCATCGATTTGGTCCGTAGGAACTTTGAGAGCAGGTTCCCCTATATAACCGGTCCCCTCCCGGTGCCCCTGCCCCCCTCCCGTCAAATCAACCCCTCCCCCCAGAACCAACCACCCCGCTGTCTGGGCCGGAATCAGAATCCCCAGTACCACCAGTTACGTTTACTTCTGGTGCGCATGGCAAGGCAAGTACCCCTCCCTCCCGCCCAAAACCTGCTCTCTGGACCGGGTCCCTTTTTTCTCCAACGTTCTGCTCCGTCGGATCCTCCAGCCCCGCTGTTTCGCCAAGCGGATGAGGCTTCCCACACTCCAGAAGTGCCTGCCCTCTCACACATGGGGAATCTTCTGGCGCTGCAGCTATTTCACCTGCCAGCATTTGTAGCTGTTCTGCAGTCTTTCCTGCTCCCACAGCCCGATTGGCTGGAGCCTCTGCTGCCAGGCCGGTTTTGTTGCAAACACTCCTGATCCTCCTGTGCTTTCTTCATTGAGAACCCCTCCTTTTCACCTGCTGTTTGTCCAGCTGCAGCACTCTCTGTCACCAGGTTTCCTCTGCTAAAACCTCAGCATTCTCAGTCTTTGGCAGTGCTGCAGCCTGCCTGGCCGTGACCTCCAGCCCCTCATTGCTGCATGGGCGGGGCCTCCCCAGCTGCAATGGAGTCAGTGTTTGTTTGCTGCTCTCAACTCCTGCTGCAGGCAATGGGCACAAAACCTGTGGCTGCAACTGCCTCTGCTGACCTCTTGCTTCTTGCTCAAGTAAGTTTTTCAGTTCTGCTTCCACCATCACTGGTGTAGAAAAGAGTCTCTCTCCTGAACTTCCAGCCCCTGTTTCTACCAGATGAAAAGTCTGGGTTTTAAAACTTTTTTCCTGTTCAGTTTTTCCAACCTCAGGTTCCCTTAACGAGGATGCCTCTCCAGCCCCACCTCCAGTCCTGCTTGCTCCAGAAGCTGCCAGAGACTGACTAGCAAGGTACTGCATATACTGTAATGTCTTTTGGGTACTGGGCCCAGGAAGCTCCTCTGGCCCCTGGGGTGTTCTGGGGTCCAAGGTCTGAGCTCCTACTCTCCTTCTCTGTTTGCTGTTGTGACTGTTTGAAGGTTGTCAGGGCTTTTCCCCCAAGGCCATTCTTTCTCTGTTGATGTAAACTTCTCTCAGAGGGTTCCCAGGGCCCTTTTTCAATGCCCCAGCAAATGTTCTTTCTTTTGAAGAAGCTTGAGTAAACGGGTTACCTCCTTTGTATAAGTCTTGCGGTGCTCCACTGGGGCTAGTTTGCACAGGGCTTTTTGCCATTTTAACCCGTTTCCCCAACTCTACCACCTCTTTTTCTGTGCTTTTTATCTTTCTCACCATTTGAATCAGGCCACTGGTCGGGTCCTCTGGATCCTGACTATAGTCTGTGAATCTTCCTCCTCTGGAGGAGTCACTGTCCTCCTCCTCTGACACCGACCGGTAGGGCCTCCCGGCAGATCTCCATTACCTCTGCTCTCTCCTCTCTCTCCTCCGATCTGCTGTTCTCTGGGGCCCTCCCCCAGCTCTCTCCCCCCCCTCACCTGCTAGATGGCGTGCCACTGTGAGGGGGGTACCGGTCTGGGTTCCTCCCGTGGAAGCCTGCACTCTTCGATCCACAGGGCTCCTTTCCCTCCTCTCTGGAGCCCTGCCAGAGAGGGAACTACTTCTCCTGGCCTTCTGGTCCCTGGCCCCAGGGAGACCCCCTGGCCTGGGGCTTTCCTGAGGACCGCTCCCCAGGGACCTTCCTCATTTCTGGGGAAGGAGCTAGGCCTCACTCCCCTTCCCCTGGAAGCCTGCAGAGCCTCTGGCAGCACTTCCTCCTCCTTCCAAGTCTCAACCGCAACTAACTTGGAATGCCCTCCCGCGGGAGGTGGTGGAGAAGAAAACGGTAACGGAATTCAAACATGCGTTGGGTATACAAAAAGGAATCCTGTGCAGAAAGAATGGATCCTCAGAAGCTTAGCCGAAATTGGGTGGTGGAGCCGGTGTGGGGGAAGAGGGGTTGGCGGTTGGGAGGCGAAGATAGTGGTGGGCAGACTTATACGGTCTGTGCCAGATCCGGTGGTGGGAGGCGGGACTGGTGGTTGGGAGGCGGGGAATAGTGCTAGGCAGACTATACGGTCTGTGCCAGAGCCGGTGGTGGGAGGCGGGGCTGGTGGTTGGGAGGAGGGGATAGTGCTGGGCAGACTTATACGGTCTGCGCCCTGAAAAAGACAGGTACAAATCAAGGTAAGGTGTACACATGAGTTTATCTTGTTGGGCAGACTGGATGGACCGTGCAGGTCTTTTTCTGCCATCATCTACTATGTTACTATGTTACTTCTCTCTCTTCAAACCCCTTTGTGCCTGACTCTAATGTACCCTATTCGACCACAACATCACCTGTATTCATTTCTCTGCTGGACAGGCTAACGCCTTACGGCACTATGTAAGCCACATTGAGCCTGCAAATAGGTGGGAAAATGTGGGATACAAATGTAACAAATAAATAAATGAAAAGTATCCTCATCAAAGTATCTACAGATGGAACGCAAATGGTGAAGGATGAGGAATCTTGTTCTGTGCAGATTAGACACTTGAGGAGAGAAGGTCAATTTGGAATCCAAAATGATACCAAAATAACGGAAGGAATTTGAAGGGTGGATCTGGTTATCAAAGAGATTGAGAGGAGCTGACAGGAGAGTGAGACTACCAGTGAACCAACATGCCACAGTTTTCTCTTTGTTTAAAACAAGTTTGTGGTTGTTTAACCAGTTAGAAACTAGATGTAAGCAGTCCTGAAGTGGGCCAATAACAGGATTTGTGGGAAAAAAGAAAGAGAATGTCATCCACGTAAAAGTGAAAAGAGACGCCAGTTGTTTGGATCAGAGTAGTAAGAGGGCTGAGAAAATAGATTAAAGAGAAGCAGTGACAGAACAGAACCCTGGGGAACAACACGGGGCAGTGAGTGGAAAGCTGCAGTAGAAGAAGGTTTCATAACTCTGTAAGTACGATCAGAAAGGAAGGAAACAAACCAGGATAGCATTGTACCAGATGCCCAGGGAAGAAGGGTGTGGATATTAGGAGGGGTGTGATTCACTAGGTCAAAGGCTGAAAAGAGATCTAGCGAGACAGAGAGGGATGACCTTGTGTTTATCTAAATGTGTGTAAATCTCATTTAAAACAGCTGCTAAGACAGTTTAGATGCTGAAGTGCGGTCGAAACCCAGATTGCCTGCGGTGAAGAGCAAGAGTTTTTTCAATGTAAGTAATTAACTGGCTAAAGACAATTTTCTCTAAGACTTTAGAAATGAAACAAAGATTACAAACTGGGCAATAGTGAGCAGGGATAAGAGGGTGTAAACAGGGTTTCTTTTAAGACTGGGCAAACAATTGCAATTTTCCAAGATTTTGGGATGGTACCAGAGGAAAGGCTAGTGTTAATCATCCAGATGGTAGTATGACCCTTGGGGGAAGATCTGTAATAAAGTCCATGGCAATATGTGTCCAAGGTTTTTTGGGGACAGGAAGTGGTTGCAGAAAACCCAAGGCAGTGGCGTTCCTAGGCTGGCTGACACCCGGGGCGGATCACCGATGCGCGCGCCCCCCCCCAGCGAAATTACACCCCCCCGGGGGCATTTTTACCTGCTGGGGGGGTGCCGCGCGCCTGTCGGCTCCGAGTCCACTCGTTCCCTGCTGCTCCCTCTGCCCCAAAACAGGAAGTAACCTGTTCCGCGCAGAGGGAGCATCAGGGAGGGAACGAGCAGACTCGGCCAACAGGCGCGCGGCACCCCCCCAGCGGCGTGCACACGGGGCGGACTGCCCCAACCGCCCCCCCCCCCCCTTGGTACGCCACTGCCCCTTGATATGTGAGGACTTCTATTGAGCACACACAGAACAAGCCAAAACAAAATCCTTTACGTCTCTCCTGAGAGAGAGCCACCAATAAGCGCAGGAAATTAGCTCAGTTGTACTTTGAGGTGCATTTTCGAAAGGGACGTCCACATTTCTATTTCAACGTCCACGCAAAACATCCTGATCCAGGGGCAGGGAAACCCGTATTTTCAAAACAAGATGGATGTCCATCTTTCATTTCAATAATACGGTCAGGAACGTTCATATCCTGAAATTTGGTCGTCCATAAATATGGTCGTCCCTAGACATGGACATTTCTGATTTTCAGCAATTTTCGAAACCAAGGACCATCTCAGAAACAACCAAATGCAAGCCATTTGGTCGTGGGAGGAGCCAGCATTTGTAGTGTACTGGTCCCGTTGACATGTCAGGACATCAACCGGGCACCCTAGGGGGCACTGCAGTGGACTTCATAAATTGCTCCCAGGTACATAGCTCCCTTACCTTGTGTGCTGAGCCCCCCACCCCCCCCCCCCCCCCCCCACTACCCACAACTGTACACCACTACCATAGCCCTTACGGGTGAAGAGGGGCACCTAGATGTGAGTACAGTGGGTTTCTGGTGGGTTTTTCAGGGCTCGCTGTTTCCTCCACAAATGTAACTGGTAGGGGGGGTATGGGCCTGGGTCCGCCTGTCTGAAGTGCACTGCACCCACTAAAACTGCTCCAGGGACCTGCATACTGCTGTCATGGACCTGAGAATGAAATCTGAGGCTGGCAATCAATATTTTGAAGGATATTTTTTGAGGGTGGGAGGGGGGTCAGTGACCACTGGGGGAGTAAGGGGAGGTCATCCCTGATTCTCTCCGGTGGTAATCTGGTCATTTGGGCACCTTTTTGTGCCTTGGTCATAAGAAAAACACGACCAGGTAAAGTAGTCCAAGTGTTCGTCAGGGACTTCCTTGTTTCTTTCAATTATGGGTCAAGGACGTCCAAGTGTTAGGCACGCTAAAGTCCCGCCTTCATTACACCTCTGACACGCCCACTTGAACTTTGGCCGTCCCTGCGACAGAAAGCAATCGGCTTTCGATTATACCGATTTGGACGACCCTGGGAGGACGTCCATCTTTCGATTTATGTCGAAAGATGAGCGTCCTTCTCTTTCAAAAATGAGCCCACTTATATTCCAGGGTGGCCAGTGGTCTTTGAATCACTTGAGAACATTTTCCTGCAGTTGTATAGGGACAAATATTTTCCCTGGTGTTACTGATATAATGGTGGCAGTTAGGATGAATGCCAGGTTGATGATACATTGGAGTTCAGGCTGCTCCTTGCCTGTTTCTATACATCGTGACAAGGCATCTGCTTTAGTATTCTTCTCCGCTGGATAAAACGTAGTTGAAAGTCACAACGCAAAAAAAATAAGGACCACTGGGCTTGTCGGGGATGAAGCCTATGGGCCTCTTGGACATATAACAGGTTTTTGTGGTCAGTCAGCACGATGAAGGGGAACTTGGCCTCAAGTAAGTGGTGCCATTCTTCCAGTGCCAATTTTATGACTAACAGTCCTTGATCATGGCTAGTATAGTTTCTCTCAGCCAGAGAAAATTTCAGCAAGAAAAAGGCACAGGGAAGCACTGTCCCACTAAGTGAGGCTGGGATAGGATGGCGCTGGTCCCAGATGCAGAGGCGTCGATCTCAATGTAGAACCTTTTCTCTGGACTAGGATGCTGAAGGATTGGAGCAGCTATAAAGGCTTGCTTGAGACAATCAAATGGGGCTATGGCTTCCGGTGGCCAATCCCGGGGGTTCGCCTCCTTCTGGGTAAGGGCAGTCAAGGGCGCTGCAATGGTACAGTAATCCAAGATAAACTGTCAGTAGTAATTGGCAAAGCTCAAGAACCTCTAGAGGGTACAGCAAACTACAGACTGGGCCCAATTACGAATTTATTCATTTATTTATTTCACATGCTTTATATCACATGGGGCCTAGCCAAGTCTTCAATGTGATTTACAAAAACAAATTAAAAACTAGGACATAGAGGAAAAAGAGAAATGTAAAAGAGAAAAAGAAAAAGGGAGAAGGAATGGGGGGACAACGTGGAGTGAGAAGGTGGGGGGGGGGGGGAGACAGAGAAAAGTAAGGGAAATCAGAAAATCGGGCAGAAGGGAAGGATTATGAAAGAAGGTCAAATGCAGTTCTGAAATGGTGAATTTTAGTGCTAGTCTGAAAGAAGCAATGGTAGGTTGATCCCGAATCTGATGTGGGAGCTCATTTCAGAGTTTAAAACCTAAATAGCTAAAAGCAGATAGAAGGCGGTGGTAAAGAAAGAAGATTATTATCAGCTGATCTAAGACAGCGTAAAGGAGAGTAGGTAATAAGATATCTGTTCAAATAGAGAGGGGCAGAAGGGGACCTAGATTTATATACCAATAGTAGAAGCTTGAATTTTATTCGGGAGGAAATAGGAAGCTAGTGTCAGAAATCAGAAGAGAAGTGACATGATCAAAATGTGCATTGTGAAGTAATTTGACTGCTGTTGATTGGATGAGTTGTAAGCATTTTATACTCTGTAAAGGTAGGCAAGGTAGGCCTGCAAGAGAAATAACCAGTGCATGTGTAAGTGGACGTAAAAATTGGCAGGAAGGATAGAACGGACAGACCAAAGACTATGTAGAACAAAAAAAGGAAGCACGAAGAATCATATCTATGTGAGGTTTGAAGGATAGAGCCGAGTCAAATGTGACACCCAGAATGTTTTTGCAAAACGTCCAAAGTTGGACTTAGACGAAAATGCCCCTCCACATCACACAACATAGCCAGTTAGGCGTGGATATTCAGTTGATAGGCGCAGATTATGATTATGACTATATTTTGTATTAAAAAAAAAAAAACAATTAATAACTATTAAATAAAAACACTACTAAATTGGCCATTTTGTTTGGCCTAGAAAAATCCTTTAGGATATCTTGTTCTCACCATATATATCCTGAAATGTTATTCAGTACAACATCTGAAAGCTGACCATTGTGTCAACCAGAGCTTACTTAGGCTGAAACAAAGCCAATCGCATGTAAATCACTATTGGGCTCATTTTCGAAAGAGAAGGACGTCCATCTTTCGACATAAATCGGAAGATGGACGTCGTTCTCCCAGGAACGTCCAAATCAGTATAATTGAAACCTGATTTAGGATGTCTCCAACTGCACTCCGTTGCAGGGATGGCCAAAGTTCAAAGGGGCGTGTCGGAGGTGTAACGAAGGCGGGACTTGGGCGTGCCTAACACTTGGACGTCCATGACCCATAATAGAAAAAAACAAGGATGTCCCTGACGTACACTTGGACGTTTTCACCCGGACCTGTTTTTCTTACGACTAAGACACAAAAAGGTGCCTGAAATAACCAGATGACTACCAGAGAGAATCATGGATGACCTCCCATTACTCCCCCAGTGGTCACTAACCCCCTCCCACCCTCAGAAAACATCTTTTAAAATATGTTGTGCCAGCCTCAGATGTCATACTCAGGTCCATGACAGCGCATGCAGGTCCCAGGAACAGCTTTAGTGGGTACTGCACTTCAGACAGGCGGACCCAGGCCCATACCCCCCCTACCTGTTACATTTGTGGAGGAAACAGGGTGCCCTCCAAAATCCACCACAAACCCACTGTACCCACATCTAGGTGCCCCTCTTAACCTGTAAGGGCTATGGTAGTGGTGTACAATTGTGGGTAGTGGGTTTTGGGGGGGCTCAGCACACAAGGTAAAAGAGCTAAGTACCTGGGAGCAATTTATGAAGTCCACTGCAGTGCCCCCTAGGGTGCCTGGTTGATGTCCTGGCATCTCAAGAGGACCAGTGCACTACAAATGCTGGCTCCTCCCATGACCACATGGCTTGTATTAGGACGTTTTTGACATGGATGTCTTTGGTTTCGAAAATCGCCCAAAGTCAGAAACGTTCAAATCCAAGGACGTCCAAATCTAGGGACATCCAAATTTAAGGATTTGGACGTCTCCAACAGTATTTTTGAAACGAAAGATGGAGTGAGTGGTGTAGTCGTGGGTCTGAAGTACTCCAGAGGCTCCCAACCTAAAATTTGCTTTTTCTGGCATGACACTGCTTCCCCCCAACTTCACACCTTCGGAAGATTGCATATAATATAAGCTTTATGGAAAGATTTGTCACGGTGTCTGGATCTGCAATGTCCTCCAGAGGTGCCAAAAAGGACAAGATGTAGTCATGTGTTGAGGATAAGATGGTGGACACCACAGGTCCTCTGGCTCGAGACTTCTCCCTGGCGCAACTCACTCAGTTAACCTCAGCAGTAGAACAGGCACTGCAACCCCGCTGGGACAAGCAATTTGTCAAATGCAGAGTTTCGAATCGCGCATGAAGGACCTCACTAAATGAGTGGGGGAAGCAGAACAGTGCATGTCAGACCTTGAGGATGTGTCTGCAACATCGGTCCCAGAAATTGCCACGTTTAAAACAATGCTGAAGAAGCAAGCAGCTAAGCTAGATGACCTAGAAAACAGGTCGTACAGGAATAATGTGAGACCTGTAGGCCTACATTTATTCACGGAACTATGTACACCATATGACTTTGTGTCTAACACTGCCCTTTTAGCTTCCCATTGTCTCCTTCCAATGTTTCTATGTTGATGTCCCATTGCTATATTCCTAATGATATTCGAATGTCTCGCACAACTCTGCACAATGTAATCCATAACCAAGTTGCAACAAATGTATTTCTATTATTCATATCTTATTGTAAGCCACACTGAGCCCGCAAAAAGGTGGGAAAATGTGGGATACAAATGCAATAAATAAATACCTGAAGCTATTCCGGATCATGCCCTTGTGCACACATTGGAGTCCTGGCTCACATCCTTTATGCCTACTGGCTGTGCAAAGGGCTCATTATGAATTGAGCTGGCCCATCACCTAGGAGTCCTTGGACTGGACAATCAAAACAGAGTGGTTATAGAGAAACTCCTCAACTATGCGCACAAAGTGGTTCTTCTGCAACATTATTGGAAACATCGAGATTCCCTTAAATATGAGGGTGAGCAAGTACTGCTTTTTCAGGACTTTTCACCTGCCCTAGCGGGAACATAGGAAGTGCTTAATGCTGCTGTGCACTGCCTTGCAAGAAAAGGGGTATCAATTTCTTTTTCTTTTTTCAGCAACTCTAAAAAAATTCTTATTGATGGCCAGTGGAAAACCTTGGACAAAGTGTAGGATGCACAAGATGTAATTAACTCTTTGCCCACTTTGGAATTGCCCTCTAAAGGTAGCCCAGGGGCCACTAGTGAGTGTCTTGTGACTGTATAACATTGTATGTAGGACTGTGCCTGTACATTATATTTTGCCTGATTGTGAATGAGTAAATTCTCTGTTCTGTTTCTCTGTTGAGGTGGGGAGCCTCCTTGCCATTGAGGTGCTCTCCAGTTCCTCTTCAACATGTTTGCAGGGATTGTCTCTGGGGAATGGGAGGAGGGGTGGGTGGCTGATAGGTTAGGGTGTTGGTGGACGGAAGTGGGGTGGGTTGGGTGGAGGTTTTATGATATGCTGTAGTTGCTTGGCTTGGGATGTTTCCCTGTCATGAGGGTCTATCCGATTATATGGTTCTTTTATTTCCCCAGGCAAGGATGGGTGTTTGGGCGAGCATACTTGGCATATTATAAGCTTTTGGGATGAGCACACGTCAGCAGAATAGTGGGTAATCCATCACAGTGGTCAGTGCACCTTCTCTCTTGGAATGTGGGGGGGGGGGGGGGGGGGGGGGGGAATCACCTCACCCTTGAATCGCTCAAAACTTCTTAATGAGTTAAAGCTCCACAGAGCGGATGTGATATGTCTCCAGGAGACCAGGTTGTCCTCCACCGAGCATCAAAAGTTGGCCAGACAGTGGGTAGGAGAGGTTTATGGCTCCCCCTCCGCTGGTAAATGGGGAGGAGGGTTGGCAATTTTGCTGCACAAGTCTTTGCAGTGCATAAGCAAATTACTCTTTCATGATGATGAGGGTCGCTATATTAGAGTTCACTTAAATCTGTACGGTCGGGAACTGGTGCTGGTGGGGGTTTACAGCCCGATGCCTAGTAACGCAGCTTTTCTCCAACAGCTTATTTGTTCTTGCTTGCCACACTCAGATACACCCTTGATAATAGCTGGAGATATGAACACACTGATGGATCCCTTGTTGGATTGATCCTCATCTCATAGGTAAAGAACTGGGGGCACCCATGAGAAATTGGCATATTTTTGTTTATCCTTAGATATAGTGGATGCATGGCATGTCCTACATCCAGATGAAAGAGACTATACTCATACCTCTAGGGCGCACCACTCCCTCTCCAGGCTGGATTACATTTTGGGCGCAGTTCCTCTTTCCATCATGTCTCCTCTGCAGTCATTGGCCCAGAGGAGATATCTGATCATGAGCTGATCTGGCTAGATCTGGAGCTGGAACCCTATTTTCACCAACAGGCAAATTGGCATTTCACGCTTATCTTTCTTCGTCACCTGATGTTACATTATAGTTGCACAAACAGTGGGGCTGAGTTCGTATCCCATAATCAACAGCATATGGATGCCCCCATCCTGTTTTGGCCTACAGCCAAGGAAGTAATGTGTGGTGCTATAATAGCATACGTCAGTGCTAGAAATAAACGCATATCGAGGGGAATTATAGACTTAGAATGTAAATTGAGAGCTACAAAA
This sequence comes from Microcaecilia unicolor, assembly GCF_901765095.1. Taxonomy (NCBI): domain Eukaryota; kingdom Metazoa; phylum Chordata; class Amphibia; order Gymnophiona; family Siphonopidae; genus Microcaecilia; species Microcaecilia unicolor. The sequence continues at coordinate 236,143,334 of NC_044036.1, forward strand.
CGTAAGTGTATAATTAATCCTGCCCCAGAGGCCTTTGGGAATTTGGCTGCAACCTGAGCAGCACTAAATGCTCTACTACATGAGTGAACATCCCCCATGACTTTATACTGTCAGGATCACTCTCTGTTTCTTCACCACTCCAGCAACTTCACAGTCTTTCTTTCCTCAGCTCCAGACACCATCCAATCTGAGAATTTAAGTCCTGCAAATAGTGCCTGAGGAAAACAGGAATTTCTCAAAAAATGCTTTATTATCGCCTTGGTACATTTATTCTTATTCCGATTCAAGACTTCTACCTCTGTCAGGTAAAGTCACACTTCTCTCACAGTTCAAACTGTCCAAGACTCTCCTACTCCCTTCAGAGTAGTCCCCTTTTTACTGCAGTTCACTTTCCCCCCTCCTACTTGCACAGTTCAGTTAAATAAGGTTTCCACTGCAGCAGCTCCTTTAGCACAGCTCCAATTAAGCTTGCAACTGCACTGCAAGTCATCAAAGCTCTACACACAGTTCAGCTCAATTCGGGTTTCTCATTACCAGGATCACCCTCTTTCTCCTCCCTTTCTTGCATGCCATCCTCTCCTTGCCCCTGATTCCTCTGCTGCTGCACTGCCTTCTGGGCTTTGTAGTTTCTTGGTTCCTGATTTCTCTGATGCTGCACTGCTTCCTGGGTTTTGTAGTTTCTTATTTCTTGATTCCTATGAGGCTGAACTGCCTTCTGGACTTCGTAGTTTCCTTGCTCCTCACAATACCAAAAATTTTAAATTTTTAAATATGGTAACAAGTTGGGCCATTTATTGGGCATGTAACAAAGGTCTGACGAGGTCCCAGATTTGTTTCTACTGTCCAAAGCCTAGGAGGAGAAATATACACCAAAATGAAAGACATAGCGCAGGTTTTCTTTATTCATTTTCGGGATGTATACAGTGAGCAAGTTGGTGGGGCTTCTCCTGTAGATTTGATAAGCACATAGCTTTGTAGTTCAGGCATGTCCAAGCTTTCAGATGTGACCTTTTTGTCTCTTAACCAACCGATTACAGCTAAAGAAACTCAAATGGCTATCAAGGCCCTTAAATTATACTCGGCTCCTGGCCCTGACAGGTTCTCTGGGAAGTACTACAAGTTCCTGCAGGCATAATGTACCAGCCCTCTGGTTCACTACTTTGATGCTGCAGTGGAGAATCAACAATTTCCCCAACACAATAACGTGGCGCTTATCAGTCTCATACTTAAATCGGGTAGGCCCCTGGTGCAGTCGGGTTCATGTCGTCCTATATTCCTTATTAATGTGGACCGCAAGATTTTCTCTTGGATTTTAGTGGACCAATGGCTGGGGTTCTTCTGGATTTAATACACACCGACCATGTGGGATTTGTGAGGAGACGCCAATCAGTGCTCAATGTGTGTAAACTGCTGTTAGCAATGGCGTATGGGGGTTGGAAGGGAGTGCCTCTCCTATTGGCTAGTTTGGATTCAGAGCACATTTTGACAAAGTGGTGTGGCCCTTTCTATTTGAGAACAATATACAAAATTAGGGAAATTTCCTAATTCCTTAACTTACACTTCCCAAGCTGTAAAAAACTGAAATACAGACTAACACACGTGTCCAGCTTTTCATACATGGGCACACAGATGTGGAATGCACTACCACGTAACTTAAAAACAGTCTACGAACTAACGAACTTTCGTAAATATCTGAAGACATATCTCTTCAACAAAGCATACCACAAAGTCTAATAACTGTAACCACAACACCTTACCACTCGACCTCCATTTTGATTGATTTCTTTCTATGCCTGTATGCTTAATCTTATCATGTCAACCTACTCTATATGTAACAACTATTGTAACTTCTACTCTGGAATGGCGAATGCCATAACGGAGCATTGTAAGCCAAATTGAGCCTGCAAATAGGTGGGAAAATTTGGGATACAAATGTAACAAATAAATAAATAAATAACTATTCTTCACTGGTATAGTAAATAGACAATAACAATAGACACCCAATTCCTGATTCAGACAAACCATCCAGATGGAAAATCCAAAATCTCCTGTGCTCATAAATCTTTTAAAGAATCCCTTAGGCAATATATCAACCAAAACAGTTGCAGTCCATATGATAGCAACTCTTGTTATAAACAAATGTCTTTGATAGGAATAAAGTTTCAAGACAGTAATGAAAGTTATTCTGCTGACAGCTCTACACAAGACTGTGTTTTGCTAATTGGCATCATCGGGAGCCGTTCAAAAAGCCGCCATGGACAAGCAGCAACTCTGTTAACAATCATAGAAGAGTACAGGAGATTTATGTATTAAAACCATCAATATATTATCATTCTTAGAAGCATAGAACTAATAACAACATTTAGTATTACTTACAATCATATAATCATTGAAAATTCTCACTGAGTCTTGCTAGATGGGAAACAATGGGTACAACTGCCCAAAAACGCTGGCACATGCATCCTGAGGCAGTCCTTAAATATAAAATCCTTCCCTCATGATGCATGAGGTCAGCACTAAATTCAAATCTCTAATAATAACAACTCTACCCATTCAACTTCTTTATTAAACCCAAATGGTTGAAACGTCTGCCATGAGAAAATAATCTGTTATTCTAACCTTAAATTCTGTGACAAATTACCCCCTCTAATCGTATTAACCTGCAACAAAACTGAAAACTTCAAATCCTGAATTGAATGATGCATTTCAACCCAATTATTAACCAGGGACTCTTCTAAACTTTGTGTTATAAGTACATAAGTATTGCCATACTGGGAAAGACCAAAGGTCCATCGAGCCCAGCATACTGTTTCCAACAGTGGCAAATCCAGATCACAAATACCCGGCAAGATCCCAAAAATGTACAAAACATTTTATACTGCTTATATCCCAGAAATAGTGGATTTTCCCCAAGTCAATTTAATAACGGTCTCTGTACTTTTCCCTTAGTAAGCCGTCCAAACGTTTTTTAAACTCCGCTAAGCTAACCGCCTTTACCACATTCTCCAGCAACGAATTCCAGAGTTTAATTACACGTTGAGTGAAGAAAAATTTTCTCCGATTCGTTGTTAAATTTACTACATTGTGGCTTCATCGCATGCCCCCTAGTCCTAGTATTTTTGGAAAGCGTGAACAGACGCTTCACATCAACCCGTTCAACTCCACTCATTATTTTATATACCTCTATCATTTCTCCCCTCATATTACTTAGATGTTCCGCTATCCTAAGCTTTATCTTTCTACTAATCTGTCCCACATACCATTTCTGACATGGACACATTGAGGGGCATAATCGAACGTTGCCGGCCAAATAGACTGCCGGCGATCTATGTTGGTGGCGGCGCTACAGATGGCCAGAACCGTATTATCAAAAAAGATGGCCGGCCATCTTTTTTTTCGATAATACAGTTTAGCCCGGCCAAATGCCTTGGAGTTTGCCGGGTTTGAGATGGCCGGGTTTGTTTTTCAGCGATAATGGGATAAAATGCTTGCCATCTCCAACCCGGCGAAATCCAAGGCATTTGGTCGTGGGATGAGCCAGAATTTGTAGCGCACTGGTCCCCCTGACATGCCAGGACACCAGCTGGGCACCCTAGGGGTCAGTGTGGTGGACTTCAGAAAAACCTCCCACATGCATAGCTCCCTTACTTTGGGTGCTGAACCCCCCAACCCCCCCCCCCAAACCCCCCCCCCAAACCCCACTACCCACAAATGTACAACACTACCAAAGCTCTTAGGGGTGAAGGGGGCAACTATATGTGGGTACAGAGGGTTTTGGAGGGCTTCCATTACCAGCACAAGTGTTACAGGTAGGGGGGATGGGCCTGGGTCCGCCTGCCTTAAGTGCACTGCGGTACCTACTAAAAGTGCTCCAGGGACCTGCATACCCGCAGGCCTCTAGGACTTGTTGCTCCTGTATAACCTTGGCACACCAGGAGACACCTGAAGACTAATCTCTTTGAAAAAGTCCTTTATTTGAATAAGCACGTTTACTCACAGTTAACTGCAGATCAGAGGTTGTGCCCCACTGGCAAACAGTCTCCCTGGTACTGAGATTGGCAGTAGGTCAGAGCTGGCAGAATGGTGTACAATGCCCTCTTTCAGCCACATTCAAGTAATAACGTTTTCTAATGTGGGTAACACATGAAAGGGATCTAAAACTGGCTTACAAAAATAGCCACTACCTCATGGACTACCAGAAACAAAACAGGGCACACTCTGACCCAGTTAGCAGGGGGGGAAAGCACCATGGGAGTAAAGCCCAGTACCATACACCCACCACAATGCATTGCTGATGTGAATCTGCAGGGCACCTAACACAAAAGGTGTCACACTCACCCGAGAGCCACATCGCAACCAGGGAAAGGCTGTCGGAGGATACAACACATTCTGCTGTCATGAAGGTGGGTACGGCATTTGAGGCTGGCATACAGGCTGGCAAAAAAGGTTTTTAGTTTTATTTTTTTAGTATGGGAGGGGGTTGGCGACCACTGGGGGAGTATGGGGAGGTCATCCCCCATTCCCTCCAGTGGTCATCTGGTCATTTGGTGCACCTTTTTGAGGCTTGGTCGTGAAAATAAAAGGACCAAGTAAACCAGGCGATATACTGCTTATCGCCGTTTTTTTTTCCATTATCGCCGAAAGCCAGCCATCTGGTAGCCATGCCCATGCCCGCCCATGTCCCGCCTTTGCTTCGCCGCCGACACGCCCCTTTGAACTTTGGCCAGCGATGCGACGGGAAAGCGGCGATGTTGCCAAAAAAGTGGCTTTCGATTATACCGATTTGGCCGCTTTTCTGAGATTGCCGGCCATCTCCCGATTTATGTCGGAAAATGAGCTGGATTATAACATAAACTACCTCTTCAGACTGACAGTTAAATTGACTCCTGAAATAAAATGGGTTTTTTTTGTAAATGCTGTTGCCTTCAATTGCATATCTACAATAACTACACAAGGAGCAAGCTGTAAATCCAATATTGTTATAAGGAACATTTTGTCTAATTCTGCTAAATTCCGCCTTCTCCAGTATGTGAATTTTGCAATTTCTTGAAAAAACAAATGTACTTTCAAAATTTCCAGGTCCTTAAGAATCACTTTAAGTAATTCCATAGTATGTGGTGAATATGGTACTATGCACACCATATTCTGCTGGAAAGTAGATCTACAATAATCCTGAAGTAACCACTCCTGATGAGCATATTTAGCTCTTTTATAAGCTTTTTTTTTTTTTATAACTCCCTTGGGATATTTTCGTTGTACAAATCTATTAGTCATCATTCAGGCATTATTATGAAAACTCTGCTTATCAGAGCATAAACGTTTAACTAAGAAATTGTCCTGTAGGTATACTATCCCTTAGATGTCTGGGGTGATAACTAGAATAGTGCAACAAAGAATTGCGATCAGTATCTTTTCTGAATAATGACGTAACAAAACGACCATCTTGAAGGGAGACAATGATATCCAGAAAATTAATATGTTTGGAATCATATTCCATATTGAAGGTAATGATGTTATCACATACATTTAGATAACTAATAAAATCCTTCAGTTGTTATAAATTACATGTCCAAATCAATAACACGTCGTCTATATACCATTTCCATGTAATATATATTGAGCATATTGTGATGAAAAAACAAATTTACTTTCATATTGTGACATGTATAAACACGCGATGGTAGGCGCTACAGTGGCTCCCGTCGCTAATTCCTTGAGCTGTCAGCAGAATAACTTTCATTACTATCTTGAAAATTTATTCCTATTGAAAACATTTGTCCCCTCCGAAGTGACACCACCTTGTAGGGGTGGAGGGGCTTGTGTGTTTCTAATGACTTAGAGGGCTATGCTGAAAGGTTACCCATATCAGACAGGCCTCTGAGGAGAAACCAAAGAGTGTCCCAAACTGGGAGAGTGGTAAGATGGTGACCTGAAGTTCATATGCCCAACGGCCCAGCTGCCCTCTGAAGTTTTGTCTTCTTTATGTAAATTTCCTCTCTGCAATTGCAGTTACCTTAACTGAGAGGAAGGGGACAACCGGCGGTCAGCCGCCGATGGCCAGCATTTTATCCCATGAGCAGCAAGTGCTGGATTACTGTGTGACGAACTGCCCACAGATGAAAGGGTTGGCGAGTCCTTTGATTAGCGCCGGCGAAGGAGCATCGGCGCTCTTGGACCTGGAAAAAAACAACTCCATCGCTCCCGAATTATTCAACCACCATGCCCAAAGGAGTGGAGGAGTGAGTTAGAGGTATATGCTAAAACGGAGGACGTTTACAGCAGAACCCAAATTGGCGGAACCACTCCTAAACACCTATGAGAAATCAACATGGAGTTTTTGGCTCCCGTGGAGGTAGTAAATAATTTTGTTTCAGATATAATTTTATTAGAGAGTTACATGGACAATTCAACTGAACCCTTTGAGAGTAAAAAATTTATGATTTTGAAAATGATAATAGACCAGAAATTTTGAATAATAAAATGAATATTATTATAGATGATTAATATCAAGATTATTGTTTTTCCCAGAGTTCCGGGTATGACTCCTAAAGTTTTCCTCAAAATATTTCCTCAAATTATTACTTTAAAAGGAGTGAAGTCTATGAAAACTGGGATTATTTTAATCAGTGGGATTCGAATTAGAGACTTAAGTATATGTATTATTAAATAATTTCTGGTTTTTAAAAGAGAAAGAATGTAATCAGATGTATGGGCGGAGAGAAGGATCTTGGGGTGATAGTATCTGAGGATTTGAAGGCGACGAAACAGTATGACAAGGCAGTGGCCGTAGCTAGAAGGTTGTTAGGCTGTATAGAGAGAGGTGTGACCAGCAGAAGAAAGGGGGTGTTGATGCCCCTGTATAAGTCGTTGGTGAGGCCCCACCTGGAGTATTGTGTTCAGTTTTGGAGGCCGTATCTTGTTAAGGATGTAAAAAGAATTAAAGCGTTGCAAAGAAAAGCTACGAGAATGGTATGGGATTTGCGTTACAAGATGTATGAGGAGAGACTTGCTGAACTAAACATGTATACTCTGGAGGAAAGGAGAAACAGGGGTGATATGATACAGACGTTCAAATATTTGAAAGGTATTAATCCGCAAACGAACCTTTTCCGGAGATGGGAAGGTGGTAGAACGAGAGGACATGAAATGAGATTGAAGGGGGGCAGACTCAAGAAAAATGTCAGGAAGTATTTTTTCACGGAGAGAGTAGTGGATGCTTGGAATGCCCTCCCGCGGGAGGTGGTGGAAATGAAAACGGTAACGGAATTCAAACATGCGTGGGATAAGCATAAAGGAATCCTGTGTCGATGGAATGGATCCTCAGGAGCTTAGTCAAGATCGGGAGGCGGGGCTAGTGGTTGGGAGAAGGGGATAGTGCTGGGCAGACTTATACGGTCTGTGCCAGAGCCGGTGGTGGGCAGCGGGACTGGTGGTTGGGAGGCAGGGATAGTGCTGGACAGACTTGTACGGTCTGTGCCAGAGCCAGTGATTGGGAGGAGGGGCTGGTGGTTGGGAGGCGGGGATAGTGCTGGGCAGACTTATACGGTCTGTGCCCTGAAGAGCACAGGTACAAATCAAAGTAGGGTATACACAAAAAGCAGCAAATATGAGTTATCTTGTTGGGCAGACTGGATGGACCGTGCAGGTCTTTTCTGCCATCATCTACTATGTTACTATGTTACTATGTTAGATGTATTATTTCTAACTAATATTGGACAATAAGTATGTTTTCAATGAATGATTTGACTATACACCGTATTGGCCTTGAAGAAGCCAACCAGATGATCAATGTGGAATAATGAATTAGATGAGTAATATCTGGGGATAATCAGGTTAATACCACGGGGTTTTTTTTTCTGTTTACTGTTCGATTGATCTCCTTGTCTTGTTTCACTCTCCCTGTTTGGTGGTCTAAGGAAGAGAATAGAGTTACCTGACTGAAATAATTCCTACATATTACTTTCTCTGTATTTCCAGCAAGTTGTTTTGTCGCTTGTAAAAAATTTGAATGGTTATAAATAAAAAATTAAAAAAGAAAAAAAAATGTGTTTACATTAAGTGTCACTATCATAGGGACTGCAACTGTTTTGGTTGATATATTGTCTAAAGGATTCTTTAAGGGACCATGGCTCTTCCGTGGCTGAACACTGGAATGAGCACAGGAGATTTTGGATTTTCCATCTAGATGGTTCGTCTGAATCAGGAATTGGGTGGTGAAGATTTTATAAATGTGGTTGATTGATGGCTCTGTTTGTTATATAGAGATAGGAAAACACGACACAGTAAAACAGCATATATAATATCTGGAATGGAATGATGTAATAAATAGTATATAATTTCATGTGTGATATATACTATGTAGTAGTCCTTTCTATTTGAAATCTTAACATACATGGAAATTTCCCACTGGTCCCATCATGCCATATCGGTGCTCTACACTGGTCCGAATGCGTCTCTGCTGGTCAATGGGATATGCACAAAGGCCTTTTCAATGGGACATGCACACAGGCCCCCTCTCCTCGTTACTATTTTTACTATCCATGGAACTACACAGGGAGCTGCAGGCCTATTTGTGGTTGGGACAGCACTATACAGATATTGGGATATTCTGTACTACAGAAGCCATGAGAACATGGGGGACTAGGATTACTAAACATGTGATACCTCACAGTGGCCTGTGCAATGAGGCATAAAAACAACTGGTATCGGGGTACCTCAGATTTTTCCATGACCCCATTGGAGATGCTGTATTTTCTATGAATCACTTTAGTTAGGGCCTTCATACCATTCGGGGGTGTTCCCTCTGCAACCTGACTTATCACCTCTTTTTGTGAACTACACTGGCTATGTGGCGCTGGCTGTGCTGGAGACACCATTTTTCATCGGCAGTAACCATTTCTTTCTATCAAAGAGAATCTTGATTTCCACCTGGGAAAGATTCTGCAGCCTTTGCCCGCTGGAACAGAGCGGGAGTCAAATTTCTCTATTATGTGCTCTCAGAGATGGGAAAGTCAAACCATTCTTAGATTTACAATCAACATATTCATTACCCAGATCTGATTATTTTGCCTACTACCAGCTTGCCACTATGAGCCCTGTTTACTAAGCCAGGCTGTAGGTGTGCTAAATTTTATCACTGGGTGTCTCTAGCATTAGCACGCACTAATTTTAACGTGTGCTAAAAAGATAGCGTGCCTACAGTGCAGCTTAGTAAACAGGGCCCTATGTTACTAGCCTCCCCTGGCAAGATCTGAGTGAAAATGTTCAGGATACCTGTAGGGGTATTCCCCTGTGTGTCTCATCTTGCTGGTCTTTGCCTGCATAATCCTATGACATCACGATGGCGTCGGCGATCTATGACCTGCACAGTAGTGATTTAGCTAATTCAGCTTTCTGGAAAAATCACTAGCAGACATGTAACACCAAGGACATGCTGTGGGCAAACCAGCCCCCCCCCCCCCCCCTTATCTCCCTGAGAAGCTGAAAGGGAGTGAGACATGGCTCCAGCTAGGCGGGTGAGAAACAGAAAATGCATACCACAATGTAACAACTTGAAGGTCAAGAACAACGGACGCTTCTTGCCATGCAGTGAGGTGAAGAAGATCCAGATTGGGCTCCTGCAGTCACCTGACTGAGAGGTACTGGAAAAGCGGGAACAAAGAAGAAATCAGTTAGTCGGAAGCCCTGGAAGAGGGTAAAAGCAGACAAGAAGACGAGTGAGAGAGACCTGATAAGGCCCACCGTCTTGTGAACTGTGTATCGGGAGAAAGTAGCGTTGGTTCAGCCGTACCAGCCAGAGTGACTGTGACCCTGTTTGTGCAGAGGCCCTGGGATAATTCTGAGGCTAAGACTTGCTGTAAAAGTCAGCTTGAGTCGGAGAAGTAACCTGTGCCCACATCCAAGAGACTGCCCGAGAGAGACAGCCTGGTGAGTGACACGGTGATTTATTTCCTATTAGTCTGGGATTAGTGCAAAGTTGGCCTTAGCCAGGATAGGTTACCTCGTGACTCTTGGTCAGGAAGATAAGCTGCTAATAACCGTACTACCTCGTTACATAGTTGTAGCATTACCATTTACCAATCAGTGGTGTGATTCATATAGTAACCGTAAGAATCAGGGTGTAGTTGTGACAATATAGTTTGTAACTTTATCAGCCGTATTTTTTTGTATTCAGCTAAAGCTTTGCCAGAGTTTTTATATTTGTATCTATATTTTCTTATCTATAATAAACATATATATATATATCATCTGTGACTTGGTTTCAGTTCTCTCACGGAACATCTGGTAAGGTGACAGATCCAAGGTTCTGTATAATAATACCCCTAGGCTGAGCTAGGAACCTTGGAATAATTGTTATCCTAAGTATTATTTATTTACGTCTACATACCCTTACAGAGGCATTGACGTTGGGCTCCCAGAATCGAGTGTCCTAGTAGCATAGTATATGATAGCAGATAAAGACCTGCACGGTCCATCCAGTCTGCCCAACAAGATTAACTCATTTTACATGGTATGTGATACTTTATACATATACCAGAGTTCGATTTGTCCTTGCCATGCTCAGGGCACAGACCATAGAAGTCTGCCCAGCACTCTTCTTGTACTAAAAGTACTGAAGCTAATGTTGAAGCCCCTTCATCATCATAAATGCTTGCAGTATACGATGGAAGACTTTGACTTCGAACAAGTGGCACATTCTTGGTTGTAAGACTTATCTACGGGGCCGGCGCAACCTGGTAAGCAGGGTAAGCACAGCAAGGAGGCACTGGCCTTCAAGGGTGCCATACTGGACTTGACTCAGAGTGCTGCCTTGAGGCTTCTAGATTGCAGTGCCGCCGCCAGCCTCTGCCTGCTGCCGTCTGCCAGGCTCACTGATGCTGCCATTGCTGATGCCCTGCCACCCGCCGCCCACCACTGATGCTGCTGCCCCACCTGCCGCAGGTTCTTCTCCCTTCTCCTGCCTTGGCCCGCCTCTTCCTACATGTACTTCCTATGGGTCAAAGACAGTTTATGCCACAGGAGGGAACATGGCGGTCAGCAGGAAGGACCTATGCAGCAAAATATAGAGCGGCGCCTCAGTGTTAATGCGTTAACATGCCCCAGACCGGTTACGTATGTAAGGTGTCACAAGGCACCTTATATTTTAAGCATGGGCGTGGGGATGGGGTGGGTTTGAAGCAGGGAGCAGTCAGGCTGCATGTGGGTTTGAAGCAGCAGCGGTGGCAGCAATGATGAGGGAGGGGACTGCAGTTCTGGAGCCATTTTGTATCTAAAATGTAAACTTACATAAAACAGAAAGTGAAAATGTGATTCCATGTGCCTCAATGAAAGAAGAGTTTAAATTTACTTCCATTTGGGCTGTGGTTTTGAAGCCATTTTGTATCTAAAATGTATGTAAACTTATTTAAAACAGAAAGTGAAAATGTGATTCCATGTGCCCCAATGAAAGGAGAGTTTAAATTTACTTTCATTTAATTTCAATATATTCCATCATCTTTATAACACCAGGATTCCCAAGGTAGAGTACAACAGGAAGCAGGAGATCCTCACTGAAATTTGGCCATCGGTGTACAGAACGGTGTAGAAAAATGAGCACAAAATACAGGGTATATAACTGCTGTTTCTACCAGCTACAATAATTTTTAAGCTATTGTAGTGATATTCAATTTTTATATCTATATACGGGAAGACTTCAAATAATTGAAAAAGGAGTCAAATATTTTTTTTTAAATCCTGTGTCCTCCACCTTTTAAGGCACTGCCTATCCAACTGGAACAGCTTTTGACTCTGGGTAAAGTCAGCAGGACAGTGCTTGAGTCCTACACCTTGATGCACTAAAGTCCCGTTAAAGCACCGGTCCATATTTCTTGGCAAAACTTATCCCTGAAGCAAGCCTACAAACTGACAATGTTCGTTTGTTTTTTTTTTAGTTTAATAGTCAAGAGATTTTCTTTGAGTGTTCACACAATCTTGTGGTTGTGATAGAAACCAAAAAGAAACTATCAGGTTGGCAAAACAGGAAAAGAAAAGCAGCAAAAGAAGATGCCATCCTGAGGCAAATAGGAGCACTATATAGTTTTATCAAATGATTAAAAGTGACTGGTGAGCACTCTCAGGAGGAGGAGGAGGAGGGAAAGGGAAGGGAAATGGGACTTGATATGGAAGAAGACCAACCAGGTACAAGTACCTCTGGAGCAAGCCCATCGAAGAAGCTCATTATCAACCAACAATCAGCAGGTTCCAGTTCATTTATTCTCACTTATGATGATTTCTTGCAAGGGACAGCGATGAACGAGGAAAAGCAAAATGAGCTGCCATGTACTTTAGATACCTTTGAGGAAGAACAGCATAGGCCAGAGTCATCATTAGCTTCATCAACTTCAGATTCACTGGCACTTGAGCTATCCAATCCAGCAAAATGGCCAAAACTCACTGACAAATAAGAATTATTTGTCAGAATCAGGGCCTGTTCAAAAGAAAGGCATTTTGTATCCCGCAAACTCTAGTGGACGCAAATTCAGCAATATATACTAGAACCAAAAAATGGAAAATGGTGAACTACTACCAAGACCATGGTTACTGTACTCAGTTTCCACAGACCGCATGTTCTGTTCCTGCTACGAACTGTTTTCACCAACAGATCCAAGCGAATCCAAGCAAAACTACACTTGATTCACAACATCAAAGGCTGTATGAGCTAGAGAAAAAGCATTGGTCAGTCTGGCTCATTGAAATAATCAAATTTCTTGGCTCTCAATGTCTGGCTCTACAAGACTCAGCTGATAAGCTTTTGAAAAGAAATAATGCCAGCTTTCTTAAACTGGTTGAACTGTTTGGAAAGTTTGATTCTGTCATGGTGGCACATATAAGGAGGGCTATAAGACAGGAATCCAAAATCCATTATTTGAGCAAAGACAAACAAAATGAAATTATTACAATTTTGGGCAAGGCCTTCACTGAAAAGATCTTGTCTGAAATCAAGAAAGCAAAGTACTGTTCTATAATATTGGACTGTACACTAGATGTCAGTCGCACTGCACAGATGACTGTTATTATTCACTTTGTTTTCTGTGAAAAAGGAAATGTAGACATTGAAGAATATTTCCTAGGCTTCCTAGAAGTGCATGACTCAACTGGAGAGGGTTTATGTGACACTATTATCAATCAACTGCGCACCTGGAATCTTAATATTAGTGATATAAGGGGTCAAGGTTATGACAACAGAGCCAATATGAGAGGGAAAAGAAATGGGCTGCAGAGGCTGATTTTAAACACGAACCCTCGTGCTTTCTACATTCCATGTGGAGCCTGACCTTAGTTGTAAATGATGCTGCCAAAGTGAACCATGAGACTATCAGCTTCTTTGGAACAGTTCAAGAGTTATATAAGTTTTTCTCATCATCAACAAAGAGTTGGGCAGTTCTCAGGAAGCACATTCCCTCTCTGACATTGAAACCTCTTTCAGAAACTCATTGGGAAAGCCGCATTGATGCTCTGCAGCAACTCAGGCACCAAATTGGAGAAATCTATGATGCTCTGTATGAGATACTTAGCAATGATGACAATGAATCAAAATATGGAGCGCATATTTTGAGCACCAAGTTGAAGGATTTCCAATTCTTATGTTCCCTTATCCTGTGGCATGACCTGTTGAATCATATCAATCCAGTCAGTAAGATTCTTCTATTAGATTGTAAGCTCTTTGAGCAGGGACTGTCTTTCTTCTATGTTTGTGCAGCGCTGCGTATGCCTTGTAGCGCTATAGAAATGCTAAATAGTAGTAGTAGTAGTACCAGTGAAAATGTTGCAACTGCTTTGACAGCCATTGAGCACTTGAAAACTTTTATTTCTAACTACCATACTGATTCCAGATACGAGTCATTGCTTCAAACTGCTCGGCAAATTTGTCATGAAGTTGAAAGGGAACCAGAGTTCAAAGCTACTGCTCAAATCCATTGGAGGAAAATGACTACACAGTTCCAGTATGAACAAGAAGATGAATCACCTCAATCACCTGAGAATAAATTTTGTACAAATTTTTTCTTTACAATTTTGGATGTTGCAATGGCTTCCCTCAATGAAAGATTTGATCAGTTACAAAAGGGAATAGGACTTGATATACTGCCATTCTGTGGTTTTTGCAACTACATTCAAAGCGGTTTACATACTGTAGTATATACAGGTACTTATCTGTACCTGGAGCAATGGAGGGTTAAGTGACTTGCCCAGAATCACAAGGAGCTGCAATGGGAATCAAACCCAACTCCCCAGGATCAACATCTGCTGTACTACTACTACTTAGCATTTCTATAGCGCTGCCAGGGTTACGCAGCGCTGTACAAGTTTAAACATGGGGAAGGACAGTCCCTGCTCAAGAGAGCTTACAATCTAAAGGTAACAAACTATGTAGTAAGTGTAGGTATCATGAATGGGGAAGGTGGTTAGGCGCCAAAAGCAAGGGAGAAGAGATGGGCTTTGAGTGAGGACTTGAAAATGGTCAGGGAGGGCGCATGGCGTATGGGCTCGGGAAGTCTGTACCAGGCATAAGGTGATGCGAGGCAGAAGGGGCGGAGTCTGGAGTTAGCGGTGGTGGAGAAGGGTACAGATAGGAGTGATTTGTTCTGAGAGCGGAGGTTATGGGTGGGAACATACGGGGAGAGGAGGGTAGAGAGGTAATGGGGGGCTGCAGATTGAGTGCACTTGAAGGTCAATAGGAGAAGCTTGAACTGTATACGGTAGCGGATCGGGAGCCAGTGAAGCGACTTGAGGAGAGGGGTGATATGAGAGTATCGGTTCACGCGGTAGATAAGACGTGCGGCGGAATTTTGGACAGATAGAAGGGGGGATAGGTGGCTAAGCGGGAGGCCAGCAAGGAGAGGGTTGCAATAGTCAAGACGAGAGGTAATGAGCGAGTGGACGAGAGTTCGGGTGGTCTGTTCAGAGAGGAGTGGGCGAAGTTTGCTAATATTATAGAGGAAGAAGCGACAGGTCTTCGCTGTCTGCTGGATATGGGCAGAGAAGGCGAGGGAGGAGTCAAAAATGACTCAGAGACTGAGGGCTGAAGAGACGGGGAGGATGAGGGTGTTGTCAACAGAGACGGAAAGTGGGGGAAGAGGAGAAAGAGGGTTTGGGTGGAAAGACAAGGAGCTCAGTCTTTGCCATGTTCAGTTTCAGATGCCGGTTGGACAACCAGGCAGTGATGTCTGAAAGGCAGGCCGATACTTTGGCCTGGGTTTCGACTGTGATGTCGGGAGTGGAGAGATAAAGCTGGGTGTCATCAGCATAGAGATGGTACTGGAAACCATGTGATGAGATCAGCGAGCCCAGGGAAGAGGTGTATATCGAGAAAAGAAGTGGTCCAAGGACAGATCCTTGAGGAACCCCAACAGAGAGCGGGACGGGGGTGGAAGAAGAGCCATTAGAAAATACTCTGAAGGTGCGTTGGGAAAGATACGAAGAGAACCAGGAGAGGACGGAGCCCTGGAACCCGAATGAGGACAGTGTGTCGAGAAGTAAATTATGATTGACGGTGTCAAAGGCAGCGGATAGGTCGAGGAGGATGAGGATGGAATAGTGACCTTCGGATTTGGCAAGGAACAGGTCATTGCAGACTTTAGAGAGTGCTGTTTCTGTCGAGTGTAGTGGGCGAAAGCCCGATTGAAGCAGATCGAGGACGGCCTGAAAGGAGAGGAAATCAAAGCAGCGGCTGTGGACAGCGCGTTCAAGTAATTTGGAGAGGAAGGGTAGGAGAGAGATGGGGCGGTAGTTAGAGGGACAGGTGGGGTCAAGTGATGGTTTTTTGAGACTACAGCGTGCTTGAAGGTGTCAGGGACCGTAGCAGTGGAGAGAGAGAGATTGAGGATGTGACAGATTGAGGGGTTAACTGTAGGAGAAATGTTGGTAAGCAGATTGGTGGGAATGAGATCAGAGGAACAGGTCGTGCACTTAGAGGAAGTGAAGCTGTACTGTGAAACTGTACTGTGCTGTACTAACCACTAGGCTATTCCTCTACTAAAATCAATTCAAATTGCTGTACAACATAAATAAACTTGCAGAAACTAATCATGAACAGCTCCAACAGCATTGCAATGATTTGCAACTTCATTTATCAGATGGTGATAATAAGGACATCAATGGAACTGAACTATATGTTGAACTATGTGCCTTAAAAGATCTGTTTAAGATCGAATTGTGCCATTGTCATAATCCTTTTGAAACTCTAAAATTTGTTTTCTCAAACAACCTCCCATTCCCAAATCTGAGCATCATTCTAAGAATATTGCTGACAATTCCTGTCAGTGTGGCAAGTGGTGAGCGATCATTTTCACAGTCTTGTTTCACTCTCCCTGTTTGGTGGTCTAAGGAAGAGAATAGAGTTACCTGACTGAAATAATTCCTACATATTACTTTCTCTGTATTTCCAGCAAGTTGTTTTGTCGCTTGTAAAAAATTTGAATGGTTATAAATAAAAAATTAAAAAAGAAAAAAAAATGTGTTTACATTAAGTGTCACTATCATAGGGACTGCAACTGTTTTGGTTGATATATTGTCTAAAGGATTCTTTAAGGGACCATGGCTCTTCCGTGGCTGAACACTGGAATGAGCACAGGAGATTTTGGATTTTCCATCTAGATGGTTCGTCTGAATCAGGAATTGGGTGGTGAAGATTTTATAAATGTGGTTGATTGATGGCTCTGTTTGTTATATAGAGATAGGAAAACACGACACAGTAAAACAGCATATATAATATCTGGAATGGAATGATGTAATAAATAGTATATAATTTCATGTGTGATATATACTATGTAGTAGTCCTTTCTATTTGAAATCTTAACATACATGGAAATTTCCCACTGGTCCCATCATGCCATATCGGTGCTCTACACTGGTCCGAATGCGTCTCTGCTGGTCAATGGGATATGCACAAAGGCCTTTTCAATGGGACATGCACACAGGCCCCCTCTCCTCGTTACTATTTTTACTATCCATGGAACTACACAGGGAGCTGCAGGCCTATTTGTGGTTGGGACAGCACTATACAGATATTGGGATATTCTGTACTACAGAAGCCATGAGAACATGGGGGACTAGGATTACTAAACATGTGATACCTCACAGTGGCCTGTGCAATGAGGCATAAAAACAACTGGTATCGGGGTACCTCAGATTTTTCCATGACCCCATTGGAGATGCTGTATTTTCTATGAATCACTTTAGTTAGGGCCTTCATACCATTCGGGGGTGTTCCCTCTGCAACCTGACTTATCACCTCTTTTTGTGAACTACACTGGCTATGTGGCGCTGGCTGTGCTGGAGACACCATTTTTCATCGGCAGTAACCATTTCTTTCTATCAAAGAGAATCTTGATTTTCCACCTGGGAAAGATTCTGCAGCCTTTGCCCGCTGGAACAGAGCGGGAGTCAAATTTCTCTATTATGTGCTCTCAGAGATGGGAAAGTCAAACCATTCTTAGATTTACAATCAACATATTCATTACCCAGATCTGATTATTTTGCCTACTACCAGCTTTGCCACTATGAGCCCTGTTTACTAAGCCAGGCTGTAGGTGTGCTAAATTTTATCACTGGGTGTCTCTAGCATTAGCACGCACTAATTTTTAACGTGTGCTAAAAAGATAGCGTGCCTACAGTGCAGCTTAGTAAACAGGGCCCTATGTTACTAGCCTCCCCTGGCAAGATCTGAGTGAAAATGTTCAGGATACCTGTAGGGGTATTCCCCTGTGTGTCTCATCTTGCTGGTCTTTGCCTGCATAATCCTATGACATCACGATGGCGTCGGCGATCTATGACCTGCACAGTAGTGATTTAGCTAATTCAGCTTTCTGGAAAAATCACTAGCAGACATGTAACACCAAGGACATGCTGTGGGCAAACCAGCCCCCCCCCCCCCCCCCCCTTATCTCCCTGAGAAGCTGAAAGGGAGTGAGACATGGCTCCAGCTAGGCGGGTGAGAAACAGAAAATGCATACCACAATGTAACAACTTGAAGGTCAAGAACAACGGACGCTTCTTGCCATGCAGTGAGGTGAAGAAGATCCAGATTGGGCTCCTGCAGTCACCTGACTGAGAGGTACTGGAAAAGCGGGAACAAAGAAGAAATCAGTTAGTCGGAAGCCCTGGAAGAGGGTAAAAGCAGACAAGAAGACGAGTGAGAGAGACCTGATAAGGCCCACCGTCTTGTGAACTGTGTATCGGGAGAAAGTAGCGTTGGTTCAGCCGTACCAGCCAGAGTGACTGTGACCCTGTTTGTGCAGAGGCCCTGGGATAATTCTGAGGCTAAGACTTGCTGTAAAAGTCAGCTTGAGTCGGAGAAGTAACCTGTGCCCACATCCAAGAGACTGCCCGAGAGAGACAGCCTGGTGAGTGACACGGTGATTTATTTCCTATTAGTCTGGGATTAGTGCAAAGTTGGCCTTAGCCAGGATAGGTTACCTCGTGACTCTTGGTCAGGAAGATAAGCTGCTAATAACCGTACTACCTCGTTACATAGTTGTAGCATTACCATTTACCAATCAGTGGTGTGATTCATATAGTAACCGTAAGAATCAGGGTGTAGTTGTGACAATATAGTTTGTAACTTTATCAGCCGTATTTTTTTGTATTCAGCTAAAGCTTTGCCAGAGTTTTTATATTTGTATCTATATTTTCTTATCTATAATAAACATATATATATATATCATCTGTGACTTGGTTTCAGTTCTCTCACGGAACATCTGGTAAGGTGACAGATCCAAGGTTCTGTATAATAATACCCCTAGGCTGAGCTAGGAACCTTGGAATAATTGTTATCCTAAGTATTATTTATTTACGTCTACATACCCTTACAGAGGCATTGACGTTGGGCTCCCAGAATCGAGTGTCCTAGTAGCATAGTATATGATAGCAGATAAAGACCTGCACGGTCCATCCAGTCTGCCCAACAAGATTAACTCATTTTACATGGTATGTGATACTTTATACATATACCAGAGTTCGATTTGTCCTTGCCATGCTCAGGGCACAGACCATAGAAGTCTGCCCAGCACTCTTCTTGTACTAAAAGTACTGAAGCTAATGTTGAAGCCCCTTCATCATCATAAATGCTTGCAGTATACGATGGAAGACTTTGACTTCGAACAAGTGGCACATTCTTGGTTGTAAGACTTATCTACGGGGCCGGCGCAACCTGGTAAGCAGGGTAAGCACAGCAAGGAGGCACTGGCCTTCAAGGGTGCCATACTGGACTTGACTCAGAGTGCTGCCTTGAGGCTTCTAGATTGCAGTGCCGCCGCCAGCCTCTGCCTGCTGCCGTCTGCCAGGCTCACTGATGCTGCCATTGCTGATGCCCTGCCACCCGCCGCCCACCACTGATGCTGCTGCCCCACCTGCCGCAGGTTCTTCTCCCTTCTCCTGCCTTGGCCCGCCTCTTCCTACATGTACTTCCTATGGGTCAAAGACAGTTTATGCCACAGGAGGGAACATGGCGGTCAGCAGGAAGGACCTATGCAGCAAAATATAGAGCGGCGCCTCAGTGTTAATGCGTTAACATGCCCCAGACCGGTTACGTATGTAAGGTGTCACAAGGCACCTTATATTTTAAGCATGGGCGTGGGGATGGGGTGGGTTTGAAGCAGGGAGCAGTCAGGCTGCATGTGGGTTTGAAGCAGCAGCGGTGGCAGCAATGATGAGGGAGGGGACTGCAGTTCTGGAGCCATTTTGTATATAAAATGTAAACTTACATAAAACAGAAAGTGAAAATGTGATTCCATGTGCCTCAATGAAAGAAGAGTTTAAATTTACTTCCATTTGGGCTGTGGTTTTGAAGCCATTTTGTATCTAAAATGTATGTAAACTTATTTAAAACAGAAAGTGAAAATGTGATTCCATGTGCCCCAATGAAAGGAGAGTTTAAATTTACTTTCATTTAATTTCAATATATTCCATCATCTTTATAACACCAGGATTCCCAAGGTAGAGTACAACAGGAAGCAGGAGATCCTCACTGAAATTTGGCCATCGGTGTACAGAACGGTGTAGAAAAATGAGCACAAAATACAGGGTATATAACTGCTGTTTCTACCAGCTACAATAATTTTTAAGCTATTGTAGTGATATTCAATTTTTATATCTATATACGGGAAGACTTCAAATAATTGAAAAAGGAGTCAAATATTTTTTTTTTAAATCCTGTGTCCTCCACCTTTTAAGGCACTGCCTATCCAACTGGAACAGCTTTTGACTCTGGGTAAAGTCAGCAGGACAGTGCTTGAGTCCTACACCTTGATGCACTAAAGTCCCGTTAAAGCACCGGTCCATATTTCTTGGCAAAACTTATCCCTGAAGCAAGCCTACAAACTGACAATGTTCGTTTGTTTTTTTTTTAGTTTAATAGTCAAGAGATTTTCTTTGAGTGTTCACACAATCTTGTGGTTGTGATAGAAACCAAAAAGAAACTATCAGGTTGGCAAAACAGGAAAAGAAAAGCAGCAAAAGAAGATGCCATCCTGAGGCAAATAGGAGCACTATATAGTTTTATCAAATGATTAAAAGTGACTGGTGAGCACTCTCAGGAGGAGGAGGAGGAGGGAAAGGGAAGGGAAATGGGACTTGATATGGAAGAAGACCAACCAGGTACAAGTACCTCTGGAGCAAGCCCATCGAAGAAGCTCATTATCAACCAACAATCAGCAGGTTCCAGTTCATTTATTCTCACTTATGATGATTTCTTGCAAGGGACAGCGATGAACGAGGAAAAGCAAAATGAGCTGCCATGTACTTTAGATACCTTTGAGGAAGAACAGCATAGGCCAGAGTCATCATTAGCTTCATCAACTTCAGATTCACTGGCACTTGAGCTATCCAATCCAGCAAAATGGCCAAAACTCACTGACAAATAAGAATTATTTGTCAGAATCAGGGCCTGTTCAAAAGAAAGGCATTTTGTATCCCGCAAACTCTAGTGGACGCAAATTCAGCAATATATACTAGAACCAAAAAATGGAAAATGGTGAACTACTACCAAGACCATGGTTACTGTACTCAGTTTCCACAGACCGCATGTTCTGTTCCTGCTACGAACTGTTTTCACCAACAGATCCAAGCGAATCCAAGCAAAACTACACTTGATTCACAACATCAAAGGCTGTATGAGCTAGAGAAAAAGCATTGGTCAGTCTGGCTCATTGAAATAATCAAATTTCTTGGCTCTCAATGTCTGGCTCTACAAGACTCAGCTGATAAGCTTTTGAAAAGAAATAATGCCAGCTTTCTTAAACTGGTTGAACTGTTTGGAAAGTTTGATTCTGTCATGGTGGCACATATAAGGAGGGCTATAAGACAGGAATCCAAAATCCATTATTTGAGCAAAGACAAACAAAATGAAATTATTACAATTTTGGGCAAGGCCTTCACTGAAAAGATCTTGTCTGAAATCAAGAAAGCAAAGTACTGTTCTATAATATTGGACTGTACACTAGATGTCAGTCGCACTGCACAGATGACTGTTATTATTCACTTTGTTTTCTGTGAAAAAGGAAATGTAGACATTGAAGAATATTTCCTAGGCTTCCTAGAAGTGCATGACTCAACTGGAGAGGGTTTATGTGACACTATTATCAATCAACTGCGCACCTGGAATCTTAATATTAGTGATATAAGGGGTCAAGGTTATGACAACAGAGCCAATATGAGAGGGAAAAGAAATGGGCTGCAGAGGCTGATTTTAAACACGAACCCTCGTGCTTTCTACATTCCATGTGGAGCCTGACCTTAGTTGTAAATGATGCTGCCAAAGTGAACCATGAGACTATCAGCTTCTTTGGAACAGTTCAAGAGTTATATACAGTGGGGGAAATAAGTATTTGATCCCTTGCTGATTTTGTAAGTTTGCCCACTGACAAAGACATGAGCAGCCCATAATTGAAGGGTAGGTTATTGGTAACAGTGAGAGATAGCACATCACAAATTAAATCCGGAAAATCACATTGTGGAAAGTATATGAATTTATTTGCATTCTGCAGAGGGAAATAAGTATTTGATCCCCCACCAACCAGTAAGAGATCTGGCCCCTACAGACCAGGTAGATGCTCCAAATCAACTCGTTACCTGCATGACAGACAGCTGTCGGCAATGGTCACCTGTATGAAAGACACCTGTCCACAGACTCAGTGAATCAGTCAGACTCTAACCTCTACAAAATGGCCAAGAGCAAGGAGCTGTCTAAGGATGTCAGGGACAAGATCATACACCTGCACAAGGCTGGAATGGGCTACAAAACCATCAGTAAGACGCTGGGCGAGAAGGAGACAACTGTTGGTGCCATAGTAAGAAAATGGAAGAAGTACAAAATGACTGTCAATCGACAAAGATCTGGGGCTCCACGCAAAATCTCACCTCGTGGGGTATCCTTGATCATGAGGAAGGTTAGAAATCAGCCTACAACTACAAGGGGGGAACTTGTCAATGATCTCAAGGCAGCTGGGACCACTGTCACCACGAAAACCATTGGTAACACATTACGACATAACGGATTGCAATCCTGCAGTGCCCGCAAGGTCCCCCTGCTCCGGAAGGCACATGTGACGGCCCGTCTGAAGTTTGCCAGTGAACACCTGGATGATGCCGAGAGTGATTGGGAGAAGGTGCTGTGGTCAGATGAGACAAAAATTGAGCTCTTTGGCATGAACTCAACTCGCCGTGTTTGGAGGAAGAGAAATGCTGCCTATGACCCAAAGAACACCATCCCCACTGTCAAGCATGGAGGTGGAAATGTTATGTTTTGGGGGTGTTTCTCTGCTAAGGGCACAGGACTACTTCACCGCATCAATGGGAGAATGGATGGGGCCATGTACCGTACAATTCTGAGTGACAACCTCCTTCCCTCCGCCAGGGCCTTAAAAATGGGTCGTGGCTGGGTCTTCCAGCACGACAATGACCCAAAACATACAGCCAAGGCAACAAAGGAGTGGCTCAGGAAGAAGCACATTAGGGTCATGGAGTGGCCTAGCCAGTCACCAGACCTTAATCCCATTGAAAACTTATGGAGGGAGCTGAAGCTGCGAGTTGCCAAGCGACAGCCCAGAACTCTTAATGATTTAGAGATGATCTGCAAAGAGGAGTGGACCAAAATTCCTCCTGACATGTGTGCAAACCTCATCATCAACTACAGAAGACGTCTGACCGCTGTGCTTGCCAACAAGGGTTTTGCCACCAAGTATTAGGTCTTGTTTGCCAGAGGGATTAAATACTTATTTCCCTCTGCAGAATGCAAATAAATTCATATACTTTCCACAATGTGATTTTCCGGATTTAATTTGTGATGTGCTATCTCTCACTGTTACCAATAACCTACCCTTCAATTATGGGCTGCTCATGTCTTTGTCAGTGGGCAAACTTACAAAATCAGCAAGGGATCAAATACTTATTTCCCCCACTGTAAGTTTTTCTCATCATCAACAAAGAGTTGGGCAGTTCTCAGGAAGCACATTCCCTCTCTGACATTGAAACCTCTTTCAGAAACTCATTGGGAAAGCCGCATTGATGCTCTGCAGCAACTCAGGCACCAAATTGGAGAAATCTATGATGCTCTGTATGAGATACTTAGCAATGATGACAATGAATCAAAATATGGAGCGCATATTTTGAGCACCAAGTTGAAGGATTTCCAATTCTTATGTTCCCTTATCCTGTGGCATGACCTGTTGAATCATATCAATCCAGTCAGTAAGATTCTTCTATTAGATTGTAAGCTCTTTGAGCAGGGACTGTCTTTCTTCTATGTTTGTGCAGCGCTGCGTATGCCTTGTAGCGCTATAGAAATGCTAAATAGTAGTAGTAGTAGTACCAGTGAAAATGTTGCAACTGCTTTGACAGCCATTGAGCACTTGAAAACTTTTATTTCTAACTACCATACTGATTCCAGATACGAGTCATTGCTTCAAACTGCTCGGCAAATTTGTCATGAAGTTGAAAGGGAACCAGAGTTCAAAGCTACTGCTCAAATCCATTGGAGGAAAATGACTACACAGTTCCAGTATGAACAAGAAGATGAATCACCTCAATCACCTGAGAATAAATTTTGTACAAATTTTTTCTTTACAATTTTGGATGTTGCAATGGCTTCCCTCAATGAAAGATTTGATCAGTTACAAAAGGGAATAGGACTTGATATACTGCCATTCTGTGGTTTTTGCAACTACATTCAAAGCGGTTTACATACTGTAGTATATACAGGTACTTATCTGTACCTGGAGCAATGGAGGGTTAAGTGACTTGCCCAGAATCACAAGGAGCTGCAATGGGAATCAAACCCAACTCCCCAGGATCAACATCTGCTGTACTACTACTACTTAGCATTTCTATAGCGCTGCCAGGGTTACGCAGCGCTGTACAAGTTTAAACATGGGGAAGGACAGTCCCTGCTCAAGAGAGCTTACAATCTAAAGGTAACAAACTATGTAGTAAGTGTAGGTATCATGAATGGGGAAGGTGGTTAGGCGCCAAAAGCAAGGGAGAAGAGATGGGCTTTGAGTGAGGACTTGAAAATGGTCAGGGAGGGCGCATGGCGTATGGGCTCGGGAAGTCTGTACCAGGCATAAGGTGATGCGAGGCAGAAGGGGCGGAGTCTGGAGTTAGCGGTGGTGGAGAAGGGTACAGATAGGAGTGATTTGTTCTGAGAGCGGAGGTTATGGGTGGGAACATACGGGGAGAGGAGGGTAGAGAGGTAATGGGGGGCTGCAGATTGAGTGCACTTGAAGGTCAATAGGAGAAGCTTGAACTGTATACGGTAGCGGATCGGGAGCCAGTGAAGCGACTTGAGGAGAGGGGTGATATGAGAGTATCGGTTCACGCGGTAGATAAGACGTGCGGCGGAATTTTGGACAGATAGAAGGGGGGATAGGTGGCTAAGCGGGAGGCCAGCAAGGAGAGGGTTGCAATAGTCAAGACGAGAGGTAATGAGCGAGTGGACGAGAGTTCGGGTGGTCTGTTCAGAGAGGAGTGGGCGAAGTTTGCTAATATTATAGAGGAAGAAGCGACAGGTCTTCGCTGTCTGCTGGATATGGGCAGAGAAGGCGAGGGAGGAGTCAAAAATGACTCAGAGACTGAGGGCTGAAGAGACGGGGAGGATGAGGGTGTTGTCAACAGAGACGGAAAGTGGGGGAAGAGGAGAAAGAGGGTTTGGGTGGAAAGACAAGGAGCTCAGTCTTTGCCATGTTCAGTTTCAGATGCCGGTTGGACAACCAGGCAGTGATGTCTGAAAGGCAGGCCGATACTTTGGCCTGGGTTTCGACTGTGATGTCGGGAGTGGAGAGATAAAGCTGGGTGTCATCAGCATAGAGATGGTACTGGAAACCATGTGATGAGATCAGCGAGCCCAGGGAAGAGGTGTATATCGAGAAAAGAAGTGGTCCAAGGACAGATCCTTGAGGAACCCCAACAGAGAGCGGGACGGGGGTGGAAGAAGAGCCATTAGAAAATACTCTGAAGGTGCGTTGGGAAAGATACGAAGAGAACCAGGAGAGGACGGAGCCCTGGAACCCGAATGAGGACAGTGTGTCGAGAAGTAAATTATGATTGACGGTGTCAAAGGCAGCGGATAGGTCGAGGAGGATGAGGATGGAATAGTGACCTTCGGATTTGGCAAGGAACAGGTCATTGCAGACTTTAGAGAGTGCTGTTTCTGTCGAGTGTAGTGGGCGAAAGCCCGATTGAAGCAGATCGAGGACGGCCTGAAAGGAGAGGAAATCAAAGCAGCGGCTGTGGACAGCGCGTTCAAGTAATTTGGAGAGGAAGGGTAGGAGAGAGATGGGGCGGTAGTTAGAGGGACAGGTGGGGTCAAGTGATGGTTTTTTGAGACTACAGCGTGCTTGAAGGTGTCAGGGACCGTAGCAGTGGAGAGAGAGAGATTGAGGATGTGACAGATTGAGGGGTTAACTGTAGGAGAAATGTTGGTAAGCAGATTGGTGGGAATGAGATCAGAGGAACAGGTCGTGCACTTAGAGGAAGTGAAGCTGTACTGTGAAACTGTACTGTGCTGTACTAACCACTAGGCTATTCCTCTACTAAAATCAATTCAAATTGCTGTACAACATAAATAAACTTGCAGAAACTAATCATGAACAGCTCCAACAGCATTGCAATGATTTGCAACTTCATTTATCAGATGGTGATAATAAGGACATCAATGGAACTGAACTATATGTTGAACTATGTGCCTTAAAAGATCTGTTTAAGATCGAATTGTGCCATTGTCATAATCCTTTTGAAACTCTAAAATTTGTTTTCTCAAACAACCTCCCATTCCCAAATCTGAGCATCATTCTAAGAATATTGCTGACAATTCCTGTCAGTGTGGCAAGTGGTGAGCGATCATTTTCACAGTTAAAAATAATAAAAAATTATTTGTGATCGACGTCATCGTCAATGGTGGTCGATTAGAAAACAAGCTCCGGTTCCCTCTATCTTTTAAGAGGCTTTTTCTCCCATCAAAGAGCACAGAGACCAGTGAAATAGCAGTAATAGTGTCGGGGAACGACCTACCAAGTTCGCAATCACGAAATTGAAAGATGAATCGCCTATCTGACCTCTCGCAGTTCGGTTTTTCAGCTTCGGCCGCGGACCGCATGGCGCAACCTATGTCAGAGGCCCCGCAGCTCACTCAGCGATCGGAGAGTTCGTCCCCGAAAGATTTGTTCGGCATGAATGATGGGCCTATGCTGATGAAGGTAATGCTTCTCAATGAGCTTAAAGAAGGACTCCAGGAGATTAAAGCAGATTTAAAAGCAGTCCGGGCTGACTTGACCTCTCTAGGCGCCGACCTGCGTGGCGAGATTCGGGAGTTGGGAGGACGTATAGAGGAGGTCGAAAATTGGATGGAAGAACAAGCGAAAGGAATTTCTGCACTGGACACACGCTTCACAGCAATGCAAACCGAACTCCAGGATGGAAGAACAAGCGAAAGGAATTTCTGCACTGGACACACGCTTCACAGCAATGCAAACCGAACTCCAGCAGCTCACCGAAAAGCTTGAGGATCTTGAAAATCGCAGTCGGCGATCAAACTTGAGATTTTGGGGACTGCCTGAAGTGCCGAATTATCAGGACTGCGAGGCCACCATTCAGCAACTGGTCGCAGCGCTGCTTGATGAGGCGGGAACACAGATTGCCACGGATGAAATAAAGTTGGAATGGGCCCATAGAACAATGGGCCCCACAAGAAATAATCTCCCAAAGGATATAATTGCCTGTTTCCAGGATTTTAAGATCAAAGAACAAGTGATTCAAGCGGCACGAAAAATTTCCAACTTCAAATGGGATTCCTATCCCATTGAGATCTACCAAGATCTAGCTTCTGCTACTCTGAAACGTAGAGCAGCATTGAAACCTGTCACCGTAAAGCTGCGAGAACTGGGGATCAAGTATCGCTGGAGATATCCATTTGCCCTAGCGTTTTACTATGAAGACCGAATGCACCAAGTGAAAACAATAGAAGAAGTAAGGAAGATTTTGCAAGATGGAATAGAGCGGGCATTGGCGTCAACTACACTCACCCCCAGAAAATTCATCTTAGCAGAGCGCCCTAGATGGCAACACGTGGAGAAGGGCCATAAGCAGCCCCAGAGACAGCAATCTGACAGCCGCTTAACATGACTTAATTTCTTTGCTCATTATATCAGGTTTCTATATTAATACTTTGATTATTTCAAATGTATTATGCTTAAACAGCTTAAATTAGAACTGTTTATTGTTGGATTCATAGTTTTGTCATGATGGGAACATTTATCATACGATCATGGAGGGAGCATGGAGAAAGTTTCACTTCCTCTTTTTTGTAACCTCTCTATAATAGTTATAGAGAGGATTTTGATATTACAGGAGGGTGGAGGGGGGGGGGGGGAGAGGGGAGGGGGAATGACGGTTAGAAACTATAGGTCATAATGTCTGTTGTCAATTTATTGTCTCGAAGTTGAGAGGGCTGGAGGAACACCCTGGAATCTTGCTTCTCATGAAGAGAGGGATACTGGGGCCCTCGGATAAAAGATATTACCATAACTATATAGAATGTCTAGTGTAAATTTGGTAAGCTTTAATGTAAGAGGTCTCAATACACCCATGAAGCGTCAATTACGCTTTAAAGAGCTGGGGCGTCTTAATATAGATTTAGCTTTTATTCAAGAGACGCACTTGAAGCCAGCATATGAACATCTTTGTAAACATTGTAAATATCCTTATCAATATTTTGCCTCTAAGAGAGATGGCACTAAAGCTAAAGGAGTTCTAATTGCCCTGAATGATTCCCAGCCGTGGAAGATAGATAAAGTTATTAGAGATGTGGATGGGCGATATTTACTATTATGTGTCTCTCTGGGGAAAGCGCAATACACGCTACTTAACATTTACGGCCCCAACGCAGACCATGGAGCTTTCTTCCGCCAACTGGACCAGGTGATATTGAGACATAAAGTAGGCTCATTGCTATTAGGTGGGGACTTCAATTTAACCCTTAATCCAATCTTAGATAACTCCACCAAAAAAGTGATATATGCAAAGCAGGATCGCGCACAGTTCAATGTGTTCCTGGTGAGATGACAGCTAGTGGATTTTTGGCGACAGGCAAACCCACATGGGAGGGAATATACTTATTTCTCTCAAGTCCATCAATCTTTCTCGCGAATTGACTATTGGGTGGGAGAGAAGGACCTTGGACATGAAATCCTGGCGCATCATATTGCTAGCCGCACGTGGTCTGATCATAGTCCTGTGATCTTAAAACTAAACCTTTCGGTCTGGCATACAGACCGGCCTGAATGGAGACTCGATGACTCTTTTTTGTCTGAGTTACCATATATCTTTCAATTTGAAACTCATATTAAAGAATATATTCAATTTAATGACACTAATGAAGTATCCCTGAGCGTTCTATGGGATGGGTTGAAAGCAGTATTACGAGGCCATTTTATAGCCTTGAAAGCACATATTCAGAGGGAGCGTAAAAAACAAGAAGACGCCCTAAGAAAAAAATTGTTAGACACGGAGCGTAAGCTCTATGGTAAAGCCCCACCACACTCTCCCATGTTGTTACAACAATTGCACACCTTACAACAGGAGCTATATGAGTTACAGCTGGCAGATCTCGCCGAACAGTTACAATGAGTTAGGCAATGCCACTTTGAATTTGGTAATAAGTCCAGTAAGCTCTTAGCACATAAATTTAAAAAACAGGCCTTACGTAACCACATTTTGAATCTACAAAGGGAAGATGGGGAAATAACTTCAAGCCCCTCACAAATCCAGCGCAGGTTCCAGCAATACTATGAAAAACTTTATACGCCTGATGTTGCCCCTTCAGGGGCGGACCTTCTTGAATATTTAAATAACATCGAGCTGTCAGCACTGACTGCTGGGGCTCAAACCCAGCTATCGCGCCCTATAGACCTGGAAGAAGTAACCCAGGCGATCCATTCTTTGGCCGTGGGTAAGGCTCCAGGACCCAACGGGTTTACTAACAAATTCTATAAGGTCTTTGCGAGGATCTTGAGCCCCCTTCTAGTTCGTCTATTCAACTCTTTTAGCACAGATCGGATGATCCCGCACACATGGAATTTGGCCTCTATCACGGTATTGCTGAAACCAGGCAAAAAACCCCTGCATTGCGGGTCCTATTGTCCTATCTCACTGTTGGTGGGTGATTACAAAATTTTTACTAGGATTCTAGCCACTCGCCTGCAAAGATATTTACCTACACTGATCCATGAAGACCAGGCCGGGTTTATCAGTGGCCGGCAGCCTACGGATAATATCAGACGAGCGTTACATCTCATCTATCATGCTACATTGGCTAACATCCCTTTGAGTTTGCTTTCTCTAGAGGCGGAGAAAGCATTTGATCGCGTCCACTGGCCATTTATGTTAGCAGTGATAGAGAAATTCGGTATTGCAGGACAGTTTCTTTCTTGGCTGCATCTTATCTATACACAGCCCAGGGCCATAGTAAAGGTCAATGGTAAAAGCCCTCCCTCGTTTCCTCTATACAGGGGTACAAGCCAGGGCTGTGCCTTGTCACCACTCCTTTTCGCGTTAACGGTGGAGCCTTTAGCTTGCGCAATACGATCGCATCCAAATATTAGAGGACTTGGGGTTCAGGGTAAAGAATCACGGGCTCTGCTATATGCAGATTATATCTTATTAACACTAACTAGTCCAGAAATCTCTTTTCAGGCCCTGCTCTCCATACTGCAACAATATGAGCAGGTCTCGGGCTTTTGCATCAATACGGAAAAATCCGAGGCCCTAAACATGGGCTTCCCCGCAGAACAGATGCTACAACTCAAGTCCAGATATCCCTTTAAGTGGGTGGAAGGCTCTATCCGCTATTTGAGAATTAACCTCACATCAGATTTCAATAGATTATATGATGCTAACTTTCCAGGGAAACTGAGAGAGCTTTTTGTAGAGTTGGAGCGTTGGGAGGGCTTGACTCTCTCCTGGATGGGATGCATCAGCGCAGTCATTCCTCTCTGAACAGACCACCCGAACCCTCGTCCACTCGCTCATTACCTCTCGTCTTGACTATTGCAACCTTCTCCTCGCTGGCCTCCCACTTAGCCACCTATCCCCCCTTCAATCTATCCAAAATTCCGCTGCACGTCTCATCTACCGCGTGAACCGATACTCTCATATCACCCCTCTCCTCAAGTCGCTTCACTGGCTCCCGATTCGCTATCGTATACAGTTCAAGCTTCTCCTATTGACCTTCAAGTGCACTCAATCTGCAGCCCCCCATTACCTCTCTACCCTCCTCTCCCGTATGTTCCCACCCGTAACCTCCGCTCTCAGAACAAATCATTCCTATCTGTACCCTTCTCCACCACCGCTAACTCCAGGCTCCGCCCCTTCTGCCTCGCATCACCTTATGCCTGGAACAGACTTCCCGAGCCCATACGCCATGCGCTCTCCCTGACCATTTTCAAGTCCTTACTCAAAGCCCATCTCTTCTCCCTTGCTTTTGGCGCCTAACCACCTTCTCCATTCATGATACCTACACTTACTACATAGTTTGTTACCTTTAGATTGTAAGCTCTCTTGAGCAGGGACTGTCCTTCCCCATGTTTAAACTTGTACAGCGCTGCGTAACCCTGGCAGCGCTATAGAAATGCTAAGTAGTAGTAGTAGTAGTAGTGAAAGCTGCGGCACACCAGCTATCTGCTTCAGTTTTTGTGGCAGGTAAGCTGGTATTGGCTGATGCCTGGAAACAGCCAACTGCCCCGGGATTGAGACAAGTCTTACAGAAACCGGACTATATTCACTTAATGTCTACGCTGACAGCACTCCGCGCTGGCAGTATCATATCATATCATCGTATATGGGAACCTTTTGTACATTGGTCCTCTGGCCCGGAACGCCACAACTTGCTTCAATAAACGAGACACTAATATCTATTCTCTGCAGGGGGATATGGTTGGGGGGGTGGGAAGGAGGGGATAAAGGGATATATGGCTCTATGCCTTGAGTTTGGGCCTTGTTTATTGTTCAGGTGTCAGGGTTGACGGATAGGGTTTGGATCAGCATTCTAGGGAAGGTGGTTGGAGGGGGGGAGGGAAAGTGGAGGGGATATAAAATAATAACTAATTGACGGCAATGAGCCGGCTTGATGATTCTTATGTAATCTAAATCGTGCTCATTTGTGAAATTTTTACAACTGTTGTATTAATTGTGTTGTCAATAATAATAAAAAGATTTATTTAAAAAAATTATTTGTGATCAAGTATTTCTCAAGAAAGGCTTGTAAGCCTTGCCATGATAGATATTGAGAATGATAAATGTGCCAGTTAGATATCAATGATTTAATTGCTAATTTAGTGAACATGAAAGCACGAAAAGCTAAGTGGTTGTAACCTTTTGTAAACCCTCTATTTGTTCAGCGATGCTACTATTTAATTAAAAAACAAAGGGCCTTGTTTACTAAGCCGCACTGTAGGCGTGAAAATTATTTAGTGCACGCTAATGATAGAGACACCCATAGGAATATAATGGGTATCTCTATTGTTAACGTGTGCTAATTTTTACCGCATGCTAAAAAGTTTACGCTCTACAGCACAGCTTAGTAAACAGGCCCAAAATTAAAATAGTTATTTTGAGAAAAAGGTTTGTGTGACCTACAATTTATATTAATGAGGGTGCCAGAACCCCATGCACCAGCCCTGCTTATCTATTGAACTAACAGGCTTCAAACTTATGTTGCAAATACACAACACCAATTCAGTAGTACCGCAATATGAGAACAACAATATAAGTTTGCACTCCGTTTATACATATCTCCAGCAAGAGCGCGGCACTGGGATACCACGGAGACAGGAGCCTGCCCTCGGTGTCACCAACCACAGGCTTCTCTTGGTCATATGTTTTGAAGCTGTCCTATTGTACGCACTTTTTGGAGACAAATATTGGGACAAGCTACAGCGCAGTGGGGACTGTGGTTTTCTCTCTATTCATCCTGGCTGTTTGCAGATTACAGACTTTCCAAGCTGATCCCCGTGGACTGCAGGGTTTTCTGACCCATTTGGTGCTAATGGCACAACGAGTGATAATAATACACTGGAGAGCACCTATGGCTCCAGATTTGGTGATGTGTAGGATACAAATGGTTTCTTTGCTTTCAATGGAACAACTAGCCACTCATGACGTTTCCTTTACTGGGGGAGCATTTCCAGGAGCATTTCCAGAGAATATGGGAGCAATTCTGGGCGACACTCCAGCCAGCGGACCGCAGCAGACTGTTGAACTAGTTCAGTATGTGACTTGTTTATGGGAGGGGAGGATTTGGGGTTGGAGGGAAGAGATACTTCTTACTCACACTTGATAGTTGTTGTGCTTGAATTCTATTTGTTGAATTCTCATTGTTTACAGGTCTTTCTTATAGTTTCTCGGATCATGTTGTATTTTCTGATGAACTTTTTAATAAAAAATATTTTAAACATAAAATTGAAAAGAAATGGCATAAAGCACCTGAAATGTCTTCAAGGCCCTCTAATAAATATCTTTCTCCCTATCAAGAAAAAAACTGGTAATTCTTTTTTGAAACATCAAACAAACCTCATTCCACAGTCCATATTCTGTATACCCACAGTATTAACCAGCAACCTGTTCCTTCATATCATTCCACATTACATATTGCTTCCAAACTTGAAGAAATTTCCTGTCTCCCAGTGCTCTGGGCTGATATTAGGTGTGTTGGGGGCCCCTGTAACCAACCAGTCACTGGCATTGGAGGTAGAGTTCTTAAACTCTCTGTACATGCTCTTGCTTATGTCATCATCAGTAATAAGGGAACACAAAAATGGAAACTCATTTTTGTTAGTTTTGCCAAAACTCATATCCACAAAATCTGAATGGGTGGTAAATTCGTAAAAATGAGATTTCTCTCATCTTTAGTATGGCATTGTGGGTGAACACATTTACAGATCGACAGTTCAGACACCTTGGGCGATTATGCTGGAAAACAGGTGAAAAATAAAAATGATTCATTCAAAGAATGGTACTTACATTTCTAACTGAATATGGACTACCCCTCTTTGGAAGAAGCCAATGGCCAGAAAAGGGTCCTTATTAATGGTTTCATGAAATGCCTGAGGAAAACACAAAGAAAGACTCATACTGAAAAAGGTACACAGCTTTATACTATTGATTGCTTCTTGTTGATGAGGTAAAATTCTATTGACCTAGAGAGATACAGACAGGAAATGGAAGATTAGTTAAAACAACATTTCTCAAATCTGGTTTTCAAAAACACTCACGATGACCAGTTATAAGTCAAGTTCCATTTTCACTGATGTGACTAGTCATTACCCAATAGCATAAAGCCAATAGCATAAAGCCAATAGCATAATTCCCAATCACATTAAGTAACTGTCTGCATCGGTGAAAAGCATGCGCATACTTTCACTTAGCAAATTATCCCAAGGGAAGTACTTACACACATTTACACCTGCCTAAAACTTGTGCAGATAATTTTTCTAAGTAAAAATATGGGTATAAGAGGTGAGGGAATGATGACACAAATGGTTGCACTGCTCAACAATAAAGGCATACTGAAAAGCTATAAATTGTAGGATTAAGAGGCAGCATTTTTTTATATCACTACCGAACCCCGATGCAAAATCTTAGTCAGGCATTGCCTAGCAGCAACTAAACTTAGCAGCCTCATGGAAACAAGTGGCTCCACCTTCATGAAAAAGTGGCTGATCAGAGTGTGAGGAAGCAGTTGGTTAGATTTGAGAAGCTATGGGGGCCATTTCAGAGAATGTTTGCCTACCTTCCAAGTATGGAAGAGGGTAGTGAAGAGTGTAGAGGCTTTGGGGGGGGCTGCCTTCTTTGAGGAGGAGATGACCAACTCTTGAACAGTAGAGACAGGAAGGAGGGGAGGAGGTTAGGGATATTCTGTTCTGGATGAGCTGAACAATATGGCAGACGCTTCTCTAGTATACTTCTTCTACCAAAAACCAGATGTTTATGACATCAGGAGAGTGACTCCTTATATCCAAAAAAAAAAAAAAAGAGATAATGAGGGGCATGCATACTGTCATGAAGTTTATATATTACATGAGTGAGAGTGGAGGCCTGTCTATAAACCTGAACATCAGGGTTTATGTGGATTATTCAAGTTACACTGGAATTCTGAGTTATACTTTTTTTTAATTCATAATTTCCAAATTATACGTACATGCAATATGCAAAGAAATTACACCACCTTAAGAAATAGATTTAAAAAAAAAAAAAAACCCATCACAAAACAACAATTGGTGCATTTTAATCCACATCAAGAAAACCCTGCTGTCATTTTAAACAAAAAGAAACCAGACTAGGAAAACAAAATGTAGCAGTCTCAATCATAGTGAAGACCCTACTCTATATTATTAGGAACATTCCTATATTAGAGAGTCTTAAACATATTTTGTAATACTGCTTAGGAACTTATTTTATTAGCCTCCAAAAAGGTTTTTAATTGAACACGATCAAAAAAGACAAAACTCTTCCGTTACCATCCCATCAGACATTTGCATGGGAACTTTTTGCATGGGAACTTTTTTTTTTTTATGTGACTCCCAGAGCAAGATTTCAATTCCAAGACATGCTTTCTCCTAAGTTGCGTGGCCCTAGCTACATCTTGGAAGATCTGAATTTTCTGACCATAAAATAAAATTTCTTTGTTTTTAAAATATGTTTTCAAAACTATGATCTTATGTTTCTCAGTGGAGAATGTAACAAAGAGGGTTGCTCTAGTATTTATTACATCATTAGAGCTTTCAAGGAAATTTTAGATATCAAGACTAGCATTTCCCAATGTATCTAAGCCTCCCTCAATGGGATTCTCCACTTGGAAACATTGGGAACTACAGTAACTTTGAGCAATAATTATCTCTTCTGGTTGCTGAAATTTCAACACCTTCTTAAAGTATTTATTCAGCAAATAACTAAGAGAAAGAAACCTAGTTTGGGGAAAATTCAAAAACCTTAGGTTTCTTGATCGATAAGACTTTTTCAGTCTCATCAGTCCATATCGGATCAATGGACTGTCTTTAATAGTTAAAGCTCCAGTACCTGAAGTGTCACAATCTGAAGCTCCATACCTTGGAGCTTCTTATCAACAGAGGCAAATTTCTTATCTACGTCCTTCAGCTTTTGTACCATCTCTTGAGTGAAAGTGCATAACTGCTGGATTTGGGACCTATTCATGGACTCAGTCCGCATAATATAAGAATAGCCATACTGGGTCAGACCAATGGTCCATTAACCAGTATCCTTTTTCCAACAGTGGTCAATTCAGGTCACAAGTACCTGGCAGAAACCCAAATAGTAGCAATATTCCATGCTATCAATCCCAGGGCAAGCAGTGGCTTCCCCGTGTCTGTCTCAATAACAGACTATGAACTTTTCCTCCAAGAACTTATCCAAACCTTTTTTAAAACCAGATACGCTAATCGCTGTTACCTCATCCTCCGGCTTAACTATTCCTTGAGTGAAAAAATATTTTCTCCTATTAGTTTTAAAAGTATTTCCATGTAACTTCACTGAGTGTTCCCTAGTCTTTGTACTTTTTAAAAGAGTAAAAAATTGATTCACTTCTACTCGTTCTACACCACTCAAGATTTTGTAGACTTCAATCATATCTCCCCTCAGCCATCTATTTTCCAAGCTGAAAAGCCCTAACCTCTTTAGCCTTTCCTCATATGAGAGGAGTTCCATGCCCTTTATCATTTTATGTTGATTTTCTTTGAACCTTCCAAATATCTTGCAAATTAATTTCATGTTCTTGTCTAGAAGGGCTCATACTCTCCAAAGTGACAAAAGAAACAGCTTTCGGCATAGGTGCAGTGTAAACAAAGGGCAATGCTTTGCCCACTGAAGTAGTGCGCATTTCTCCTCCAGAGGAAGGCACCATTGCTGGAGGAAGCAAAGAGGTGCTAGGCATAGATGGAGGTGTTCTCTCAGGTGAACTTATATAAGCTCTTTCAGATGAGAGAGAAAGGGTAGGCTGCACTGCAACAGAAACAGGAGTAGTAGCAAAATGTTTATCCATAGGTCCCCAAATAGTGGTACTTACAGTAGCTGCCCCTTTGGCCTAAGCCTTCCAGTCCTTTCCTCTGGTAGACATGGAAAAATCAACCTCTAGTAAGAAATCAACTTCTAGTACTTTATTATGTCTCAGTGTGCCCAAGGGACAGGGCATGCCCCTTCAGCCGCACACCTGTGGCCACGCACCACAGGGAGTGCTGGCTTTTAAGTTGTGCCCATCCATGTCCTCTCTCGTCCTGCTCACTACTACAATACCCTACCCACTCCCGTCCTCAGCATCTCTCCTATCCCCCTCCACCTTCCTAGCTCTCAACCTTCAACACTTCCTTCCTGCCATTAACCCATCCCCATTCCTCCTAAGCGCATCCCGTCTTCGTCGTCGCCCTACCTCCCCCACCCTCCTCCGCACCCTCTTGCTCCTTCTCCTGCTATCCGCGGGAGACATCAATCCCAATCCAGGTCCCCCACACCCATCCTCATCCACCTCACCATCTCTCCTATCCCCCTCCTCCTACCCATGCAAACGATTCCGGGATGTCTCCAATCTCAACTCTATTCCCCTCATCCCCCCCCCTCTTCCCTCCCCTTCTCGTGTGCCCTGTGGAATGCCCGCTCAGTCTGCAACAAACTTTCCTTCACCCATGATCTCTTCATCTCCCATTCCCTTCAACTGCTCGCCCTAACTGAAACCTGGCTCACCCCCAACAACTCTGCCTCAGTCGCGGCCCTGTGTCATGGAGGTTATCTTTTCTCCCACACTCCCCGCACAATTGGCCGCGAAGGAGGAGTCGGGTTTCTACTTTCGCCCTCCTGAAGTTATCAACCCCTCCTCCTACCGCAGTCTCACTGCTTCTCATCCTTTGAAGTTCACTCCATCCATCTATTCTACCCACTGCCACTCAGAGTTGCAGTCATTTACTGCCCCCCTGATAAGTCCCTCCCTTCCTTCCTTACCGACTTCGATGCCTGGCTCTCTGTTTTTCTTGAACCCTCATCTCCGTCCCTCATTCTTGGAGACTTTAACATACATGCTGATGACCCATCCGACTCTTATGCTTCTCAGTTCCTCACTCTGACATCCTCCTTCAACCTCCAGCTGAGCTTCACCACCCCTACTCACCAAACTGGCCATTGTCTTGACCTCGTCCTCTCCTCTACCTGCTCACCCTCCAATTTCTGCGCCTCTGCTCTTCCTCTCTCAGATCATTACCTGATCACCTTCACACTTCATCACCCTCCTCCTCAGTCCCGCCCAACACTAACCACTACTTTCAGGAATCTCCAGGCTGTCGACCCTCCCACCTTATCCTCTAGTATCGCTAATCTCCTCCCTTCCATCATATCCTCCGAGTCTGTCGACAAGGCTGTCTCTGCTTACAATGCCACTCTCTCCTCTGCTCTGGACACCCTTGCACCATCCATCTCCCGTCCCACAAGGCGTACTAATCCCCAGCCCTGGCTGACCCCTTGCATCCGATACCTTCGCTCCAGCGCCCGATCTGCTGAACGCCTCTGGAGGAAATCTCGCACCCATACTGACTTCATTCACTACAAATTCATGCTGTCCTCCTTCCAGACCTCCCTATTCCTTGCCAAACAGGACTATTACACCCAATTGACTAATTCTCTCGGCTCCAACCCTTGTCGTCTCTTCGCCACCCTTAACTCCCTCCTCAAAGTGCCCTCCGCTCCCCCCCCCCCCCTCACTCTCTCCTCAATCACTGGCTTACTTCCGCGACAAGGTGCAGAATATCAACCTCAAATTCACTACCAAGCCACCTCCTCCTCTTCACCCTTTAACCCACTCCCTCAACCAATCAACCCAGGCCTTCTTCTCCTCTTTTCCTGATATCACCGAGGAGGAAACCACCCACCTTCTTTCCTCCTCGAAATGCACCACCTGTTCCTCTGATCCCATCCCCACCAACTTACTAAACACCATCTCTCCTACTGTCACCCCCGCCATCTGTCATATCCTCAACCTCTCTCTCTCCACTGCAACTGTCCCTGATAACTTCAAGCATGCTGTAGTCACACCACTTCTCAAAAAACCATCACTAGACCCTACCTGTCCTTCCAACTACCGCCCCATCTCCCTTTTACCCTTCCTCTCCAAAATACTTTAACGCGACGTTCACAGCCGCTGCCTTGATTTTCTCTCCTCTCATGCCATCCTTGATCCGCTTCAATCAGATTTTCGCCCTCTACACTCGACAGAAACGGCACTCACTAAAGTCTGTAATGACCTGTTCCTTGCCAAATCCAAAGGTCACTACTCCATCCTCATCCTCCTTGACCTATCTGCCGCTTTTGACACTGTCAATCATAATTTACTTCTTGCTGCACTATCCTCATTTGGGTTCCAGGGCTCTGTCCTCTCCTGGTTCTCCTCTTATCTCTCCCACCGTACCTTCAGAGTACATTCTCTTGGATCTTCTTCCACCCCCATCCCACTCTCTGTTGGAGTTCCTCAGAATTCTGTCCTTGGGCCCCTTCTTTTTTTCAATCTACACCACTTCCCTGGGCTCATTGATCTCATCTCATGGTTTCCAATATCATCTTTATGCTGACGACACCCAGCTTTATCTCTCCACACCAGACATCACTGCGGAAACCCAGGCCAAAGTATCGGCCTGCTTATCCGACATTGCTGCCTGGATGTCCAACCGCCACCTGAAACTGAACAAGGCCAAGACCGAGCTCATTGTCTTTCCACCCATAGGCGTATAAGAGGCTTGGGGAGGCTAAGCCTCCCCAGCCCAACCCTGACCATCTTGTGTTTCTTCTGCTGCTCGCCGTCATTTTTACTGCACTGTTCTGCCTCGGCATCGGCGATTCAGAGTCAGCCTTCTGCCAGCGTCTGGGCTTTCTCTTCAGGCGTGTCTCACTCCCTC
Source organism: Microcaecilia unicolor (assembly GCF_901765095.1). Classification (NCBI taxonomy): domain Eukaryota; kingdom Metazoa; phylum Chordata; class Amphibia; order Gymnophiona; family Siphonopidae; genus Microcaecilia; species Microcaecilia unicolor. The sequence goes on from NC_044036.1 coordinate 236,182,798, forward strand.
CCAGCTCTGCAGAAAAGAGGAAGTTACGTTAGAGTCCAGGACGCCCCTGAGGAGAAGCCCCGATGCTGGCAGAAGGCTGACTCTGAGTCTCTGAATTGCCGGTGCTGAGGGAGAACTCTTCAGGGCAGTAAAAATGATGACCGGAGACAGCAGGCAGCAGAAGAAACAGGGAGAAAGATGCAAGACTCCGGGGGGGGGGGGGGGGGGGGGGGGGGGAGAGCTGCCCAAGATGAGTGGAAGTGAGCCTTTCTAGCCCAGTAAGTAAACAAGGAAGCCAATTTGGTTAATGTGTTTCCCCAGCGTGACATCCTCACTGCCTTCAGCCCAAACAAAACAAACTTTTGAGCTGCTGCATCCAGGTTGTTCTTGATTGTTGATCGTAACAAGGCTAAAGCTGTTTTTGTTAATAGGCACGGTATTGCAGCTGGTAGAAAAAGCGATTATAAACTCTGTAGTTTGTGCTTATATATCCTGTTTCTGTTTCTTGAGAGTTTATCTGAGTTTATCTTGTTGTACTCTGCCTTGGGAAGCTGGTGTTATAAAGATGATAGAATACTGTATATTGAAATTAAATGTAAGTAGAATTAAACTCACCTTTCATTGGGGCACATGGAATCACATTTTAATGTCATCTCATTTGTAGGAATTTGCATTTTAGATACACAACTGGATTATTCTGTTTTTAGGCATGTTTCACGGACAAGTGGTTTTATAGGTCAAAATAAAGATAAATATTTTTTTAATGCAGATCTCTTTTGTTTAAACATAACTAAATGGGCTATAAGCCCCTAATGGTGTATTAGGTTCTGCCCAGTGTAGTATTTTTGGTACAGTAAAGTTCTGAGTGTGTTTTTGCACAAAGATGTGCATAGTGTTTTGCAGTTGAGCGATTATGGTTAGTATATGCTTTGAGCAACCACTTTATTCTTTGACATATGTATCTAATATCTAAATTTAATAAAAGGTATTAATTTTGACTTTTATTTTTATTCTGTGTGTTATCAGACAATTATGGATTTAAGCTCCACCCCTGGCCCCACCCCTCTCCGCCCCCTTTAGCCTCCCCAAACAGTTGAGCCAACGACCGCCTATGTTTCCACCCAAACCCACTTCTCCTCTCCCTCCACTCTCTATTTCAGTTCACAACACCCTCATTCTCCCCGTCCCATCTGCCCACAACCTTGGAGTCATCTTTGACTCCTCCCTCTCCTCTGCCCATATCCAGCAGACAGCCAAGACCTGTCGCTTCTTTCTCTATAACATCAGCAAAATTCGCCCCTTCCTCTCTGAGCACACCACCCGAACTCTCATCCACTCTCTCATCACCTCTCGCCTTTACTACTGCAACCTACTCCTCACTAGCCTCCCACTTAACCATTTATCCCCCCTTCAATCCATTCAGAACTCTGCTGCCTGTCTCATCTTCCGCCTAGACCAATATGCTCATATCACCCCTCTCCTCAAGTCACTTCACTGGCTTCCGATCAGGTACCGCATACAGTTCAAGCTTCTCCTACTAACCTACAAATGCACTCGATCTGCAGCCCCTCATTACCTCTCTACCCTCATCTCCCCTTACGTTCCTACCCGTAACCTCCGCTCACAGGACAAATCCCTCCTCTCAGTACCCTTCTCCACCACTGCCAACTCCAGGCTCCGCCCTTTCTGCCTCGCCTCACCCTATGCTTAGAATAAACTCCCTGAGCCCATACGCCAAGCCCCCTCCCTGCCCATCTTCAAATCCTTGCTCAAAGCCCACCTCTTCAATGTCGCTTTCGGCACCTAACCATTGTACCTCTATCCAGGAAATCTAGCCTGCCCCAATTTGACTGGCTGCACTTTTTGTACTTTAGATTGTAAGCTCCTTTGAGCAGGGACTGTCCTTCTTTGTTAAATTGTACAGCGCTGCGTAACCCTGGTAGCGCTTTAGAAATGTTAAATAGTAGTAGTAGTAGTACTTCTGGGCACACTCCTGCTGACATCACAAGAGCGTGCCTCCAACCTCAGGAATGCCAGGACCGAAACTGCGCTTACTAAAGTCTCCAATGACCTATTACTTGCTAAATCCAGAAGTCAATATTCCATCCTCATTCTTCTTGATCTTTCCGCTGCTTTTGACACTGTCGATCACAGCATACTTCTCGATACCCTGTCCTCACTTGGATTCCAGGGCTCTGTCCTTTCCTGGTTCTCTTCCTACCTCTCCCTCCGCACCTTTAGTGTTCACTCTGGTGGATCCTCTTCTACTTCTATCCCTCTGCCTGTCGGCGTACCTCAGGGTTCTGTTCTTGGTCCCCTCCTCTTTTCTATCTACACTTCTTCCCTTGGTTCATTAATCTCATCCCATGGCTTTTCCTACCATCTCTATGCTGATGACTCCCAAATCTACCTTTCTACCCCTGATATCTCACCTTGCATCCAAACCAAAGTTTCCGCGTGCTTGTCTGACATTGCTGTCTGGATGTCTCAACGCCACCTGAAATTAAACATGACCAAAACCGAGCTTCTCATTTTTCCCCCCAAACCCACCTCCCCACTCCCCCCATTTTCTATTTCTGTTGATGGCTCTCTCATTCTCCCTGTCTCCTCAGCTCGAAACCTTGGGGTCATCTTTGACTCTTCTCTCTCCTTCTCTGCTCATATCCAGCAGATCGCCAAGACCTGTCATTTCTTTCTTTACAACATCCGTAAAAATCCGCCCCTTTCTTTCCGAGCACTCTACCAAAACCCTCATCCACACCCTTGTCACCTCTCGTTTAGACTACTGCAATCTGCTTCTTGCTGGCCTCCCACTTAGTCACCTCTCCCCTCGGTTCAAAACTCTGCTGCCCGTCTCGTCTTCCGCCAGGGTCGCTTTACTCATACTACCCCTCTCCTCAAGTCGCTTCACTAGCTCCCCATCCGTTTTTGCATCCTGTTCAAACTTCTACTAACCTATAAATGTACTCACTCTGCTGCTCCCCAGTATCTCTCCACACACGTCCTTCCCTACACCCCTTCCCGTGCACTCCGCTCCATGGATAAATCCTTCTTATCTGTTCCCTTCTCCACTACTGCCAACTCCAGACTTCGTGCCTTCTGTCTCGCTGCACCCTACGCCTGGAATAAACTTCCTGAGCCCCTACGTCTTGCCCAATCCTTGGCCACCTTTAAATCTAGTCTGAAAGCCCACCTCTTTAACATTGCTTTTGACTCGTAACCACTCGCCTCCACCTACCCTCCTCTCCTCCTTCCTGTACACATTAATTGATTTGATTTGCTTACTTTATTTTTTGTCTATTAGATTGTAAGCTCTTTGAGCAGGGACTGTCTTTCTTCTATGTTTGTGCAGCGCTGCGTATGCCTTGTAGCGCTATAAAAATGCTAAATAGTAGTAGTAGTAGTAGTAACAGATGGAAACACTGGACCCTCTTAGGAGTCTCTCTCCAAACACCTGCTTCTCCTCCAGATAACAACCGGACTCTAAGCAGCCACAGGAATATGATTATATTAATTAAACTTGTTAAATATCATTGGATATAAATTGTGTCTTGGTGAAAAGCTCAAGAAAAAAAACATATTTTAAGTCTATTTTATAAAGGCAGCAAAGGCATATTTAAATTTGTACATGTATTTTATAAAGCATCTCAGTTCTGCTTCCATTCTGCCCAAACCATACCCCTGGATATACCTACACAAGGTCTGAGTAAAAGTATCCACAATCTTTTGCCACACCTAGCTTTTACACATGTATATGGCCATGCAGTTTTATAAAATGGCCTTTTCTGCCTATAAAACTGGCTTTACACACAGAAAACCCTTTACATAAATTACCCCCAGTTGTCCTTGCATACACTGCTCTGCCTAAGAATGTTTCCCAAAGGTGAACTCTACAAGCTTAATAACTGACATTTTTCTAGTACTACTACTACTACTACTACTACTATTTAGCATTTCTATAGCGCTACAAGGCGTACCCAGCGCTGCACAAACATAGAAGAAAGACAGTTGACAGTTCTAGCTGTGGCTTTCACCCTTCCTTGCCCTTAGCAATATCCACTGCACAAATGACATAGCCAGTTGTCAGCGATACAAGCTTGACCAACTGCAGAAGATCACTCCTCTTTTCTTTTCTTTCCTTAGCTGGAACATGTAAACAAGTCAACCAGCTGTTCCTGGTAAGAAACATGTCACCTCCTTCTATTATATCTATATATTAGTTGACATGAAGGCCCATTTTAGACAGAAAGCAAACATCAGAATTGAGACATCCAGGAAGATGAACATGTAAGGGCTCAGTCAGCAGGAGACAACCAAGTGATCCCCAGTGGCACATAACTGGGCAGTGCTGTTGAAAATCCAGGGAGACCATGCTGGCACTATCTAGGTGCTGGGGCACTGCAGAGGTGGAATGTGGGCAGAACAGGGAGTTATCCAGTTAGCGGTGATTTTCAGCCTGCTAATGGGATAAGTTAGACAAAAGTTAGGACAGCTGTAGCCTGGACAATTTCAGGCAGCCAGGCAAGACCTGGATATTCAATGTTGGTATCTGAATTAGGCCTGGCATTGAATATCTGAGTCAACTTCAGCCTGTAGCAGCCAGCACCTTAAAAATCACTGACCACCCTGTCTGGATATCGGACCTCTAATTTTTAATACTTAATCCAAACTCTTGGCTTCCCTCATTTCTTTTATCCTTCCTCACCCCTACCTGTGTTCTTACCACTGTCATACATACATATATCTATCTATGCATTCATTATTTTAAAAAAATAGTTTGTTAAACCATTTCTGTCCTAGGAAAGGTAGGAATGCATATATTTCTTTAATTAAGGTTATTCGTTCAGTTGATCAAACCAAGACAAATGTGTGCATTCTTCAAGACAGGTCAACAAATCTCTTTTAAAGGAAAAGGTTGTATTTGGCAACGTCTGAAGGGCCATGGAGCAAATCTGTCCTGAGATTGATGAAACCACTTTGGCACTTTGTGAATTTACTTTGAATTTTCCCCAGATTTGCTGGAAAGTTTTCAAATAATTTTCCTAGCAAATCTCAGGAAAGCTGCATTACCCGTTAACTTCATCCCATACTGAAATTTCCCCAACCTGTGTTTGACCTGTTTTTATGTCCTCAGATAAGTGCAACCTTTCTGATTTTCTATAAAGATGTACTGCCTCTGGCTTACAGCAAAATTAAAATCTATCATGCACAGGAATCTAATAGAAGCAGAACTGAAGACTTGTCAGAATAGCAGCTAAGTTTGCTCTCAAGTCATGAACTATAGCTTTCCTGATCACAGCCTTGCTTATTGTAATTCAACATCTTTTCTTGAAACCTGAGTATTTATGCTTGGAATCAGATTGTTTAAAGCTCTGGAATTTCACCCGTTTACTGAAGCCTTTAAGGGTTGATGAGTCATATGTATTCAATCTTGCTTATCTGTTTCATTATGAATGTTCGCTTGTAAGCCATAAGAACATAAGAGTAACCATACTGGGTCAGACCAATGGTCCATCTAGCCAGTATCCTGTTTTCCAAACAGTGGCCAAGCCAGGTCACAAGTACCTGGCAGAAACCCAAATTGTGGCAACACTCCATATTACAAATCCCAGGGCAAGCAATTGCTTCCCATGTCTGTCTCAATAGCAGACTATGGACATTTTCTCCAGGAATTTGTCCAAACCTTTTTTAAACCCAGATACACTAACCACTGTTACCACATCCTACGGCAAAGAATTCCAGTTAACTATTTGTTGAGTGAAAAATTATTTCCTCCTATTTGTTTTAAAAGTATTTCCATGTCACTTCCTCAAGTGTCCCCTAGTCTTTGTACTTTTGGAACGAGTAAAAATTTGATTTACTTCTACTCGTTCTACACCACTCAGGATTTTGTAGACCTCAATCATATCTCCCCTCATCCACCTCTTTTCCAAGCTGAAGAGCCCTAACCTCTTTAGCCTTTCTTCATACTAGAGGAATTTCATCCATCCTCTTAATCATTTTGGTCGCTCTTCTTTGAACCTTTTCTAATTCCTCTACATCTTGAACAATGTTTTTGCTAGGTAGATTATACAAATCAAAGAAACAACCATATATAAAACAAATAAATAAAGATCTTTACTTGACTTTTCTGTGTGTTTTGATTAGGTTGTAAGCAGCACAAAGCAGAGAATATCTCTTATATTTTTCTTTATAGTGTGGCACTATAGAAATGATCATATGCACATACATTAGAAACCGTTATACATCACTGATAAATATTTTTTTTATTTTTTTAATATGCTGTGAATCACTCGTGAGTAGCAGTTGTAACATGCTACAACTGCTATTCATGAGTGATTCACAGCATATTAAAAAAATCAAAAAAATATTTATCAGTGATGTATAACGGTTTCTAATGTATGTGCATATGAAAATATAACATTGAAACCAGAACGATATTGTTACCCCAGAGTTGTTGTAGTACTAGACTATAGAAATGATGCCATATTTTTCCTCAAGTTGTTTATTTTCTTCAGAAAACCAATGGATTGATATTCGGCATCACTAACCACATAGTGAGTGTGCGGAATATCAAGACAGAGGTGATATTCAGACCACTATCTGAATAAATACTTGGATAAAGTTAGAAGAACTCTACTGAATATCACTACTATCTGGCTAACTTGCCACTCTTCCTCTCACCACCCCAATACTGCCCAGATAGTACCAAAGCAGATTACAAGAATACTGAGTAGCACTATATGGATAGTGCCACTGAACATCTGCGATAGTGCTGGCTAAGGGAATTATCCAGGTAATGGCTGCTATTATCCGTAAAATTCTATTTCGTTATCGGGCCTTAAGGTTACAGACAGTAGATTATTTGGGAGTCAGATAAATAATTGCTGAACATGTTTCCCTGCTTCTAATAACCTCACCAGCCCCCTGGTCACCAATGGGATGTTGATCCATTCACTGTCAGCTGTGTTCTGCTCACACAAGGACTGTTTGGGGAGACTGGATTTGGATTGGGATTCATTACTCACCTTTTCCAGATCTGAGCTCAGGGTGAGTTATCTATCCATGTACATGATTTCTTTCTTTGCCCAGGTGAGCTTGCGCTTTAAACCATACACAAAGCAATAATGAATGAAGTGGTTTGCCTAAGGTCACAGAGAGGGGCATTTTTGAAAGAAAGACGTCTTTTACAAGACGTCCAAATTCGAAGGCGGGGAGAAGTTCATTTTCCAAAAAGATGGACGTCCATCTTTTGTGTTCGAAAATACCATGGATTGTCCTTGGATTTGGACGTTTTGCGAATTGGACGCCTTTGAGTTTCGATCATTTTCAAAACAAAGACGTCCAAGTTTAAATGTCCAAAGTCAAGTAACGTGGAGGGGCATAATCGAACGAAAACTTCTATCTCCATGGGCGTTTATCTCCGAGAACGGGTCCGTGAAGGGGCGGACCGAACCGTATTTTCGAAAAAAATAGACGTCCATGTTTTATTCGACAATTTGTGAGCTGGGCGTTTTTGTTTTTCAGCGATAATGGAAAATGAAAGCGCCAGCTCAAAAATGAATAAATCCAAGGCATTTGTTCGTGGGAGGGGCCAGGATTCGTAGTGCACTGGTCCCCCTCACATGCCAGGACACCAACCGGGCACCTAGGGGGCACTTTTACAAAAACGAAAAAAAAAGGTAAAAGAGCTCCCAGGTGCATAGCACCCTTCCCTTGTGTGTTGAGCCCCCCAAATCCCCCTCAAAACCCACTGCCCACAAGTCTACACCATTACTATAGCCCTAAGGGGTGAAGGGGGGCACCTACATGTGGGTACAGTGGGTTTGGGGGGTTGGACGACTAATAAGCATTAAGCAGCACAATTGTAACAGGTAGGGGGGGATGGGCCTGGGTCTACCTGCCTGAAGTCCACTGCACCCTCTAACAACCGCTCCAGGGACCTGCATACTGCTGCCAGGGAGGTGGGTATGACATTTGAGGGTGAAAATAAAAAGTTGTGAAACATCATTTTTTGTGGTGGGAAGGGGTTAGTGACCACTGGGGGAGTCAGGGGAGGTCATCCCCGATTCCCTCTGGTGGTAATCTGGTCATTTAGGGCACTTTTTGGGGCCTTATTCGTGAAAAAACAGGGTCCAGGAAAAGTGCCCTAAATTCTAGCTACAAACACATACTTATTTTCCATTATCGGCGAAAGGCGCCCATCTCTGTTCGGGTGATAACCATGCCCCAGTCCCGCCTTCACCACGCCTCCGACACGCCCCCCGTCAACTTTGTACGCTTCCGCGATGGAGTGCAGTTGAAAACGTCCAAGTTCGGCTTTCGATTATACCGCGTTATTCGTTTTTGTGAGATAAACGTCCATCTCCCGATTTAGGTCGGAACTTGGGCGTTTTTCTCGTTCGATTATAAGCAGGATAGTAACATAGTAGATGACGGCAGACCTGCACGGTCCATCCAGTCTGCCCAAGAAATGTGCCACTTTTTTGTGTATACCTTACCTTGATTTGTACCTGTCTTTTTCAGGGCACAGACTGTACAAGTCTGCCCAGCACTATCCCCGCCTCCCACCATCGGCTCTGGCACAGACCGTATAAGTCTGCCCAGCACTATCCACGCCTCCCAACCTCCAGCCCCGCCTCCCACTACCGGCTCTGTTATCCAATCTTGGCTAAGCTCCTGAGGATCTATTTCTTCTGAACAGGATTCCTTTATGTTTATCCCATGCATGTTTGAATTCCTTTACCATTTTCAGCTCCACCACCTCCCGCGGGAGGGCATTCCAAGCATCCACCACCCTCTCCGTGAAAAAATACTTCCTGACATTTTTCTTGAGTCTGCCCCCTTCAATCTCATTTCATGTCCTCTCGTTCTACCGCCTTCGTATCTCCGGAAAAGGTTCGTTTGCGGATTAATACCTTTCAAATATTTGAATGTCTGTATCATATCACCCCTGTTTCTCCTTTCCTCCAGGGTATACATGTTCAGGTCAGCAAGTCTCTCCTCGTACGTCTTGTAACGCAAATCCCATACCATTCTCGTAGCTTTTCTTTGCACCGCTTCGATTCTTTTTACATTTGGATGTGGGAGGAGCCAGCATTTTTAGCAGACTGGTCCTCCTGACCAGGGGCGTATCTGAGGTTCGGCGGTAGGGGGGGCAGGGGCTAGAGTGAGGGGGCACATTATAGCCCCCACCAGCCGCCGCCTCCCCTACCGCCGTCAACCCTCCCCCCTACCGCCGTCAACCCTTTCCCCACCTACCGCCGTCACCTACACCCGAGGTCCGCTTCCTCCTGCCGGTTTTTTTAAATATTACTTCAGCTGGCGGGGGACCCCGACCCCCGCCAGCCCAGCCGAGGTCTTCTTTTTCATCCTCGTGCTGTGAAAGCTGCATCCTTCCAGTTGGACGGAGTCTGACGTCGCAGCACGTTGTACGTGCAGGACGTCAACGTTAACAGCAGTAGGGGGTCCAGGGCGAAATCTGCGGGGGCCCAGGCCCCTGTGGCCCCACGCAGATACGCCCCTGCTCCTGACATGCCAGAACAGCAATCGGGCACCCTAGGGGGCACTGCAGTGGACTTCATAAAATGCTTCCAGGTACACAGCTCCCTTACCTTGTGTGCTGAGCACCCCAAAACCCACTACCCACAACTGTACCCCACTACCATAGCCCTTACAGGTGAAGGGGGCACCTATATGTGGGTACAGTGGGTTTCTGGTGGGTTTTGGAGGGCTCACAATTTCCTGCACAAGTGTAACAGAGACTGTCTTGGTACTATACCAGCAGTGCTGGGGTACTCTGGAGGTCAAGTCTAGACTGAGCTGGGGGTTGCCTGGATTCCATCAATATTCAGAGGTGGTACCTGATAGCTGCCTGATTAACTTAAGACAGAAAAAAGGCTGTCCTAAGTTAACTGGGTAGCTATCCGGGTACAGTTGTTGAATATGAGTGGTACCTAGGCAACTTCCAGTAGCTGCCTAGTACCTGGATATTCAGCACTGGTGTCCAAATATAGCATGATGCTGAATATTAGGGTATAGAAAAGCCTATAGTGGCAAAAATTTTATTTTTATTTTCAAATTTGTTTATTAATTTCCATGGCATAATATAACATCATACAAAGTATTGCAAAACACTTTAACAATATATGGACAACTTCGTTATTTCAACTTCTAAATCATACACCCTAATACCGGACTACTCCACCAATCTCTATGTGGGGTCAGACTTGAGTATGTCCTTGGTCCCACTCTTAACGAAGTTAGCTTATACTTCTTACAAACATTTCACCCCTCTATCCCTTTCCCCCCTCCTTCCCACCCTTCAGCCCTCCCCCCCCCCCCCCCCCCCCCCCCCCCCCAGCAGCGTCTGTCCGGTTCTCTAGAATGCCTGCAGTGACCTATCTTCACATATTCAAAATGCGGCTTCTTGCCCCTGGGGGAATGGTCTGCCAAAAGGGGGTCCATATGCGATAAAAGTCTTTGTCTGTGAATCTACGATCCCCTTTGAAGTCTGCCATTTTCTTCTCAAACCTCATGTACTCTATAAGCAGACCTCTCCACTGTTGCAATGTTGGCTCTTTATTTGTAATCCACTCCGTGAGTATAAGTTTTTTCACTGTCATGATGGCTCTGAACGTGAAGCTCTGGAAGCCTGCTAAAGTGGGGCGAACTATCATTGGTTGTCCAAACAGCAGCAGCGGTCCTTTCTTCCATGTAGCTCCCCACATGTTTGATGTCGCTTGAGTAACCTTAGTCCAAAATCTTTGCACTTTTGTACATGTCCAAAACATGAGTCCCAATGTGGCTCCCTGTGCTCCACATCGGGGACATGCCCCATCAGGGGAGACTCCCATGTGGAAGGCTCTCCTGGGCGGTATATAAGTCCGTAAAGCAAATTTGTATTCCATTTCGCTGTACATAGCCATTTTTGAGGATTTGTGAATTGAATAAATGTATTCCTGCAAGATCTGTGGGGTCAGTGTCGTTTGTAATTCCTTATTCCAAGACTCCACCAGTGCAATGTAGTCAGGTTCCTCTGACATGTCTCTTAGATGTCTGTGGTGCATTGTTAGCGACACTCTGCCCTGCGCTTGCAGTGAATAGGCTGATGAAAGCTCTTCCTGAACATCCTCTGTAAAACATACCCAGGGCAAGCTCTTTATATAATGCGTCAATTGCCAGCAATAAAACTGGTCTTTTATTGTAAATGAGAATTGGGACTGGAGTTCATCAAATGGCTTAATACAACCTTCTGCCGTTAACACTTCGTATATGTATATCAGTCTCTGCTGCCACTGTCGAAATCTGCGGTGCAGGATTCCTGGGGCAAAATACGGGTTGTCACAGATGGACTGGAAAGGTGTAACCCGTCCTGAGAAATGGTGGTAGCGGCACACCCACCGCCAAACCGCCTTCGCTGTAGGGAGTATGTGTGATTGCTGAAAGACTTTGGGAACATGTCCTCCTCCCACATGCAATAAGCAACTAAAGTGTACTCCCTGCGTCAAAGTAGTTTCCAGATTAGTTGCGGAGAATTCTGAGGTGGATCTAAACCAATCAGAAATATGCCGCATGCCGCTGGCAACAGTGAGATGTCTTATGCTAAGCAGGCCCATGCCTCCATACTCTCGCGAAATTTGCAAAGTTTTTATTGGGATACGTGCTTTGCGCCCCCTCCTTAAGAATCTTTGTATATGCCGATTCAAACGTTTTTCATCCTCTGTTTTAAGGAACAGAGGAAGAGTCTGGAATTTGTACATCCACTTTGGAGCTATCATCATGTTGTATATAGCAACTCGTCCCGTGAGGGACAGCGGGAGATTTTCCCACAGTCTAAGCTTTAGTCGAGTTGTCTCGAGAAGTGGTTTGATGTTTTCTTGGTATAACTTGGTTAGGTCCTGAGGTATGTAAGTTCCTAAATATTTAATCTTCCCTTTTACAGTGGTTATGGGGCAGTCCCTCCTCTCTTGCTTGGCTCCACTCGGGTATATGGTCAGGGCTTGGGATTTTTTTGTATTTATGGTGAAGCCTGATACCTGTCCAAATTCTTTTGCTAATCGCAACAACGTGTCTAACAAGTCTCGAGGTTGACCAGATACTATCATCAGGTCATCAGCGAAGGCTAGGGCCTTTATATTATCTTCTCCCACCCTAACCCCAGGGATCCTCGTCCTTCTTTATGAGTCTTAGCAGCGGTTCTAAGGACAAAATAAACAATGCGGGCGATAAGGGGCAACCCTGCCTAGTGCCCCTAAAAATCTCAAAGGGATGGGCTCTTATCCCGTTAACTATCACGGAGGCTACTGGGTCTGAATATAGCGCTACTATGGCCTTGTAATACCAGCCCCCGAATCCCATATATCTTAGGACATAAAATAAATAGGACCATCCCACCTGATCAAAAGCCTTCTCTGCATCTAGTGAGTACATGGACTTGGGAGTTTCTGTCAGCTGTCCGGTTGCCATTGCTAATAATAATCGGCGAACATTCTTAGCTGTCTGTCTAGTCTTGACAAAGCCCACCTGTTCCTCATCCACTAGTCTAGGTAAAATATTTGCTAGTCTGTTAGCAAGAATCTTGGCTAGAATTTTTAAATCGACATTTATTAGTGAGATGGGCCTATATGAATTTGCCTGCTGCTCTGGCCACCCAGGTTTTAGGATCAGAGAAATCAGGGTAGTATTTGCATGTTTCGGGAAATGCCCTTCTCTAATCGCCTCCTCATAGTACTCATGTATCACCGGGTAAAAGGAGTGGGGTAGCAACTTATAGAATTCCCCGGAATACCCATCGGGTCCGGGTGCTGACCCGAAAGGCAACATCTTTACAACCTCCTGGATCTCCCCAGTGTCCAAGGGGGTGCCCAAAGCCGCCTACTCCTCATCCGTTAAGCTGGGGAGCCCTGCCCTTTCCAAAAGACTACGTATGTCTGCTTCTTCAGGGTCCCCGGGAGCACCTTAAAGCCCTGAAAAGAATTTTGTCAGAATCTCCGCAATTTCCTCACTCTTGTTATGGGTCCGTCCAGCCTCGTCCAAAAGAGTTATGATGGGCTTGCGTGGCCCCCATGCTGAAACTAAGTTTGCTAGCATTGCTCCCGATCTGTTGCCAAACCTACGGAATTTAAATTGGTAATGGGTTAGGGACCTCTTGCATCGTTCATGTAATAGGGCATTTAGGGTCACCTGTATTGCTTTAAGTTGCTCTCTATTTCCTGGGGTCGGTTGTTTAATGTATTGGGCTTTAGCTTTTTTGAGGCTTTGTTCTAATCTCACTATTGCTGCTGCGTGCTGTTTATTCCTAGCATGAATATAAGCTATTAGGTCTCGTCGAAGAACTGCTTTGGCAGCACTCCAGAACAGACAAGGCTGATCCATATGTTCCCTATTGTTTTTAGCATAGTCCTCCCATTTCTGGTTAATAAACTCTTTCAATTCACTATTGTGGAAAAGGTAACTAGGGAACCTCCATCTCCCTCCCTGCTGATAGAAGTCAGGCACCTCCACATCCATCCATACAATGGAGTGATCCGATACCTCCTCCGGGCCTATCTCAGCGGCTAACACCCATGGAAACGCCTCCTGGGCTATGAATATGTAGGCGATCCTGGAGAGCGTGCCATGGGCCCTAGACAAGTGGGTGAAATCGTGCTCCCCTGGGTGCAGACTACGCCAAGCATCTATCAAATTTAGGGAGCGTTGGAACGACGTTAAGGCATGTGCCCTGGGCCCTCCCCTGGACGCCACCCTCGGGTTAGAACAATCAGCAACAGGATCAGCTACTAGGTTGAAATCTCCCATTACTAGAAGTGGGGCAGACCCGTGCTGAAGGCATAACTTGACAAGATTAGGATAAAATTGTGGGTCATAAGTATTTGGTCCATATATTCCCAAAAGTAGAAAGGTTCTCTGTTGGATCCACAACTTAACTAGGACAAATCTTCCCTTCGGATCTGCTTGCACTAGTTCTGTCTTTGCCCCTAGTCCCTTTCGTATAAGCACTGCCACTCCTCCTTTACGATCTCCCGAGGATGCTCCATACACCTCCCCAACCCACTGTTTGTTCAATTTGCTATGCTCTTCTTCGGACAATTTTGTCTCCTTGAGACAATGTCTACCTTATGTCTCTTAAGGCTTGATAGGATTTTTGCCCGCTTTATCGGTGTTGATATGCCTCCCACATTCCAGGAAGCAAAGCGAATTGATTTAATGTGCTTTAATCTGAAATGTGCTGCGGTGCTTAATACTTTGCTTTGACTGCCCCGGGTGCCCAGCCTCACCCAAGGCTCTATGAATAGTTTCACCTAACCCACCTAACCCTGGGGTACTCAAGGACTGCCTAACTGAAAAGTATGTCATGATCACTGCCTGAATTCTATCCTCACTAAGTCTTCCTTTTAAACTTTGCAGCCTAATCAGTCCCCCCCCCCCCACCACCACCACCACCCTTCTACCCCCTACCCAGTCTTATCTACCCACCTATTCCCACCTACCAAAAGTGAGAAATGGGGAAATCAATGATGCGGGTCTCCTCCTCCCCCCGCCATTCTTATGTGAGATGAATATCTAATACCTCCAAAATGAAGACTCTGCGTTGTGTTCTTTCTGTTTTGTATAGTAGGCCTCAGGACTCCGTGGCTCTTTGCAGGCTGTTCTTATTTTGGTTCAGGCTGAGAGTTATTGCCACCCAATCCTGGGCTTCCATAGGGGACTGAAATACACGCCATTTGCCTTGGTGATAAACTCTTAGAGTAGCTGGATATATTAACATGAATTTTATGTCTGCCTCTTTCAGGGTGGTACAAATTTGACTATAGGCCCATCGTCTTTCCTGTAAGGCCAAGGAATAGTCCTGGTAGATTCTTACAGAGGAACCTTTAAATTTCAAAGTGTCTCATTTAAGGCGGGCGGCCCGTAATATTTCTACTTTGTGGACAAAATTATGGATTTTAATCATCACCATTCTAGGTCTCTGGTTTTGTTCAGGTTTTCTGCCCACGCGGTGCGCACGCTCAAGGCAAATGGGCCCCATTCCATCTGACAGTGCGAATTCCGTCTGCAGCCATTTTTCTAAGATTGCTGGCAGCACTCGATCTGATACCGTCTCTGGTATTCCTATTATTCGCAGGTTGCCCCGTCTGGATCGATTTTCAAGATCTTCTATTTGTTGTATTTGTTTTTCCACCAGGCTCCTTAATTCTTTAAGCTGTGCTGCTGTTCCAGGCCCCTCATCTTCTATTGTGGACACTCGCTGCTCTAGTTCCCCTGTGCGTCTTGTTGTATCGGCAAGTAAGTTCTCCACTGCAGTCAGTTGACTAGAGAGCTGTTGTAACTGTGGGGCCATCGCTTGTTTCACTGCCTCCGTTAGCTGATCTAGTTGCGGCGCGGTAAACATTGTAACAGGCACTTTTGTCGGTGGACTCGGCGCCATCTTGTTTTCCACAGCGCGGGGTTTGTCCGCGTCTTTCTTTGTAGTTTTCGGCGGCATCTTCGAGTCAAAACGGGTGACAAAGTTGTCCATACACCCGCACAATCTTCGCGTCTTTGATTTTAGTGTTGTTTGGAGTATATTTACAATCGTTCTTGGCGGCGGGAAGGGTTCAGCCTGAGAGGAGAGCTGCACACCTCCGCTCTCTTCAGCACATCACGTGATCTCCGTGGCAAAAATTTTAAAACCACTGCTGACCCAATAATAAACAGAGCAAAATACTCAGCTAACTTACTGACTTATTATTGCCATATTTTCCTATGAGAAAGGAAATGGCTTAGGGGTCCTTTTACTAAGATGCAGTAAGCACCAATGTGTGCTTATCACAACGAAAAATGCGTTACCATGGGGTTCACTCAAGTGTCCTACAGTAATTTTTGTGTGTGCGCTACCCACATGCTAATAAATAAAATGTATTTTTTAGCACTGGGGGTGGGTCTGGGGGCAGAGAGTGGGCATTTTCTGTGCTAATCAGTTAGCGCAGCTACATTACCGTATACTAACTGATTAGCACATGCTTAGAACATGAGTGAGAAGGGGCTCATGCACTAATGGCAACATGCTAATGGGATAATTAGTGCTTGGCCATTAATAAAGAAAATTACAAAAATCAGCCATTTTACCCTAGTGGTAAACATGGCCTTAGTGCGTGGGAATTACCTACATAAGAATGTGCTAAGGCCACTTTTTACTGCCCTTTATGATTAGAGTAGGGGGTTGTGGCACAGGGAAGACAGGGATTACATTCTGTGTCACGCCCCTCATCTGTTTGAGGAAGCTGCTAGAGTGCTATAGCATGCCATGCCTAAGAGTCTTCTGAGTGTTTACTTCCTGATTGTTGCACTTCCCTTTTATAGCCCTAGATGGAGCACTGACAGAAGACCTCACTTCCTGGCTAGGGATATATAAGGAAGTGTTCTACACTCCTCCAGTGCTTCGGCAACAGGCTTCCAGAGTTGTGCCTCTCCAGTGTTTGTTGCCTGGCCAGTTCCTGCTTCCAGCCATGCTTGTTCCAGCCCTATTTGTTCCTGCTTTCTGCCCTGCTTGTTCCAGCCCTGTTTTTTCCTACTTCCAGCCCTGCTTGTTCCAGTCCTGCCTGTTCCAGTTCTTCAGCCCTGCATGTTCCTGTCTCCAGTCTTGCTGTTCCAGCTACTCCCCAGCTTTGACTCCATCAGACCAGACCCCAAGGGCTCTTTTAAGAGCCAACCTCTAGACAAACCCTGTTATGTTCTAACCAGTCTGCTAGGCACTGCCTAGTCCTACGCTTCTGCCTGTCGGAGTCAGGTCCTTCCTTCTCCAGCTCCTGGATTCTGCCAGGCAGTCCTGTCAGCAACCACTGACGAGGGCCTGTACAGTGCTTACACCACACAGGTAGAGCAAACCTTGTTATTGTCCAAGGGCTCACCTTCCCCAACCGTGACATTCTGCTTCTCTGAATGACACTCTTTAATATCTTGGGCAAGTCACTTTATCTTCCATTACCTCCCACTTAGATTGCAAGCTTTTCGAAGTAGGGACATACCTGAATACTTATCACCAAAGTCTAGTGCTCGATACATCATGCTGTGCTATAAAAACTATAAATACTACTATTATAAACTCTGTGATCACCACAACAAGGCCTGTTTCAAGTCTGCTCTCTGTCATATATCTATTATGTTAGAGTAGTCTTCTTCAATTCAAGACCCATGGGCCAATAGTCGCCCTGGAGAGCTCCGGGGTGGCCCCCATCATCATTCTGTTTTTTCTACACTACTCTCTGCCTCTCTCCCCAAGCTCATGACAAAAGCAGGAGGTGAATGGTGCAAAGGGTTGCATACTTGAAGGATAAGGCATTTCTCAATAGAAAAGAGAGTATATGGAAATGCCTACCTCCTTGAGGTTACCCCCAATTAAATTTTAAAAGTGGGCTTGAAGGGATGAATGTCATTGTCACTTGCTAGTAAGCATTGCTGCGGCTCAAGTGGAAAGATATTTTGCGGCTCTCCTTCAGCTCATTTGGATTCAAAGTGGCCCCAACTTAAAGATAAATAAATAAAATTTGTGAAGACCACTGGGTTAGAGGTAACAAGTCAGACTGTGTTTTCTTACATAGGACCTGAGCTTTCAAATTCAATTCCAGTGAGCATTTGTTCTATCAAAAGTTTTGGGTAGGATAATTTTTGGGTGTGGGATGATAGAACAATTGCAGGAGATAGTTTTCTAAAAGTAGTTAAATGATTTGACTCTTTATCAAGGTGATGCATGTGGGAAAAAAGAACCCGAATTATAGCTACGTCATACAAGGTTCCACGTTAGGAGTTACGGACCAAGAAAGGGATCTGGGTGTCGTCATCGATAATACACTGAAACCTTCTGCTCAGTGTGCTGCTGCGGCTAGGAAAGCGAATAGAATGTTGGGTATTATTAGGAAAGGTATGGAAAACAGGTGTGAGGATGTTATTGTAAACCCCCTAGTCGTGGAGCAGGTAAATTTGAATAATTGAAGAAATAAATATATGAGTGTCACAGTTTTAAATAGGGTTCCCAAATAAACTCCACACAACCAAGGGATTTAGCAAGAAAAAAAAATATTAAAGGTTTTATTAAAGGGTAAAATGAATAGAGGGTAAAGTAAATAGAAACACTTGTTGGTTATGTTTCTTAAATGTTGGTACCAATTTTTACAGGTTGATGGTATTAAATAAAATTAGTGCAAGATGTTAAATGCTTTGAGATAAGTTACAAAGGAAATAAAGGCAATAACAATTTTAAAAACTACAATCACAGTCACCAAGAATCACAGTTATCAAGGATCACAGCTATCAAGACCCCAACTCCACATCTGCAGTAACCCAAAACATCCCACACATGTACACAGCACTAATTAGTGTACTCAGATCTGATATATATATAGTTTTCAATTTGTGTGCACACAATAATATTACTGGTATACCAAATCTTCGCTAGCATCGCTGCTTTCTTGCGTTGGGTACCTTAGTCTTCTTCACTTCCACGTCTCCTCGGTTGGGGAGGTCAGCCCACTGGTTCAGGGACTCCCGATACCTACTATTCTGACTCAAAAAACTCAAAAAAAGGAAAACCTTAACTTTCTGTGGAACTTGTGGACTAACTAAATTCAAAATAAAACATAAGCAAGGAAAATTCCTATCTCAACCGTCCAAAACATGACCCCTTTTGTTTTGTTCTGTTATACAATGTGATAAGGAAGAGGCTGTCCTACCCTGGTTAGGCCCCTAGAGGGCGCTGTTCCCCTAAAATGTCCAGGGAGAAGGGCTGGGTGAGTCACTAAAGGGAGCCAGTAAGGGGATGTATAGCCGGAGGTCGCTAGGACCGGGGAGAGTCCTGGGGGTGGAAACAGGTGCAGCAGGTTATGGGCTGGGTCCTGTTTGGCCATTAACCACTTAATACCCCACCTGAGTGGTGAGGGAGAGAGGAGAGCTAGCCGCTGCAGAAGAGAGCTGGTAGCTGAAGCAGGAAGATCCCCATGGAAAGTACTGGCTGAGCCCTATGGCCTGGTGGTGAACTGTGTGTTACAAAGAAGGACTGAGTTAATACGGCTGGGGTAAGAAGGCCCTAGAGTATCAAGTATAAGAACGGTGTGCTACAAGGAAGGACTGTGTGTCCAGGACTGAGTTAGTACTGAGCCCAGATGCCTGTGTGGGAGGGCTCAGGGGGAAGAAATCTGTTGGGTATTGAACTGTGCAAGAAGAAATGTTTAAGCTGGAAGATTGCACTGAGTAGGAAGAAATGGTTAAGCTGGAAGAACTGTTTAAGCTTGTAAAAGTGTTTTAAGCTAAAAGAAGTGTGCCCCAGAGGCTGGAATAAAGATTTGTATGAGAAAAATCCTGTTGATGAGACCTGACTATGTTTGCCTTTTTGAGAACCAGGTCACCCCGAATAGAAAGGGGTAGTAGACTAAATTGCATAAAATCTGCATACTGAGAACCAGCTCACCCTGAGTGAAAGAGGGACCTGGTATCCTGAGGTGGGAGCTTCATCTTCACAACAACCACCCCAAATCTTACTGATGGATGGCTACACTAACTCCCCTAGAGACAGGCACTCACAGGACTCAAGGCTTAGGCATGGTAGCTGTTCCCCAAGGCAGGCTTTTGTCTGGATTCCCGGAGGCAGGCATAAACAAAAAAACACAGTGTTCCCTTATAGTCTGGCCACTCAGTGCAGGGAGATGCCCCTTCTGTCTCTCTCTTTGTGGATGCTCAAACCAGCAAGCTTCTGGGCTAGATCCCTCCTGAGGCAGGCACTCAAAAAGCACAGTTCTTTTTCTTATCTGGGCACTCAGTGCAAGGGGGGGGGGTGTCTCTTCCTCTCTGGATAAGCCTCTTGTTTACAGGACAGTCACATAGGGTTACCATACGTCCGGATTTCCCCGGACATGTCCTCTTTTTGAGGACATGTCCGGGGCGTCCGGCGGATTTTGCCCGCGCCCACGTTTGTCCGGATTTCTGGACAAACGTGAGCGCGGGTGCGGGGAGGCGCGTGCGTGCGGTGGGCGGGCGATCGTCGGCGCCGTGGGTCACCTGGTCTCCCGTCCTCTCCCCTTCCTTACCATGTTCCCTGGTGGTCTAGTGACGTCTTCGGGGCAGGAAAGAGCCCCCTCTTTCCTGCCCGGAGCGCTGCCTCCCCTGTCTATCATCCTTCTCGGTCTGGCTGGGGATTCAAAATGGCCGCCGAGAGTTGAACTCTCGCGAGGCCGCTTCAACTCTCGTTGGCCATTTTGAATCCCCAGCCAGACCGAGAAGGATGATAGACAGGGGAGGCAGCGCTCCGGGCAGGAAAGAGGGGGCTCTTTCCTGCCCCGAAGAGAAGACACTACTAGACCACCAGGGCTAGATCGTAAGTGAGGGGGGGGGGGGGTATGTGATGGGGGGAGGGGATTATGCGACGGGGGGGGGGAGTAGGGGCGGAACCCGACCTGAAGGGGCGTGGCGGGGGGCGTGGCATGGGGTGGGGCGGGGTAGGGGCGTGACATGTGTCCTCTTTTTCAGAGGACACAAAATGGTAACCCTACAGTCACATGGCTGGTCTTCTCCTCTGCTCTCTGGACAGACAGACATACACACACGCGGATTGCCCTGGGTGGATTCCTCTGGGGTTCTATCCAGCTATGCACTGCTCCCAGCACGTCCCTGTGACCACTGTAACAGCAAATCTTCTGCTCAGCTCACCTAAGCCCCCCTTTCTTCTGTTCCTGTCTGCTTCAATGCCCGGCCACACTCACCATCTCTCTCCTTCTTCATCTGTGGATTCCAGCCTGCAGCTGCCTCTTCTTATTTGAGCATGCCCTGCTTCTGCAAGAGCTTACAGCACATTCTTCCCTCAGACCATGCTTATAGCTTCCATTGTCTGTAGCCTCGATTGCCTTCTTCCCAGGCAGCCTCTGCACTGTAAAAACTTTTTTTCCTTTGTTCCACTCCTCCTGCCCCCTGGATTGGCTCAAAATTCGCGCCAATCTAAGGATCAGACTGCCTCCTGCCACCTCATTGGTCCAAATTCATGCCTTTTTGCAGATCCTGTCTCCTATTGGCTATCTCACACACTGACCCCTCCTCTACTTTTCAAACAGCAAATCAGGAGCCTTGTACTGTGCTCTCAGACAGCCAATCGGGAGCTCTATAACAAGTCTGCCCTTCTCTCACAGTTACAAACTGTTGAAACTTTATAAACACATATCTAGCATTTATGGACACCTGAGTTCTTTGTTTTATAGCAGTGCTGGAGCATTCTAAACACTTTAAGCATTCTAACAAAAGGTGCTAGCATTGTTGCTGGCTCTCAGCTTGTCCTCTGTGTCTCCCTGCTCTCTGCAAGATGCTCCCATCCCAGGAAAGAGGGGGGGGGGACAAGGTAAAGGCTTCTTTTCTTCTCTATATATACATTATAATGCCGTTGTATCGCTCCATGGTGCGACCGCACCTTGAGTATTGTGTTCAATTCTGGTCACCACATCTCAAAAAAGATATAGTGGAATTAGAAAAGGTGCAGAGAAGAGCGACGAAAATGATAAAGGGGATGGGATGACTTCCCTATGAGGAAAGGCTAAAGTGGCTAGGGCTCTTTAGCTTGGAGAAAAGGCGGCTGAGGGGAGATATGATAGAGGTCTATAAAATAATGAGTGCAGTTGAATGGGTAGATGTGAAGCGTCTGTTCACGCTTTCCAAAAATACTAGGACTAGGGGGCATGCGATGAAACTACAGTGTAGTAAATTTAAAACAAATCGGAGAACATTTTTCTTCACCCAACGTATAATTAAACTCTGGAATTCGTTGCCGGAGAAAGTGGTGAAGGCGGTTAGCTTAGCAGAGTTTAAAAAGGGGTTGGACGGTTTCCTAAAGGACAAGTCCATAAACCGTTACTAAATGGACTTGGGAAAAATCCACAAATCCAGGAATAACATGTATAGAATGTTTGTACGTTTGGGAAGCTTGCCAGGTGCCCTTGGCCTGGATTGGCCGCTGTCGTGGACAGGATGATGGGCTCGATGGACCCTTGGTCTTTTCCCAGTATGGCATTACTTATGTACTTATCAAACCCAACCAAATTTCAGTTTTGGTTTTGGCACCGAAACTGACATGAAATTTGGGTTCGGGTTTTCGCCAAAAATTGGCTGAAACCAAAACTCCCCTCTCCCTCCCCCATGATCACTCTCTGCCCCCCGCCTCCCCCTTGCAATCATTCTCTGCCCCATGCCCACCCCCAAAGGCCCTCCCTAGGCCTACCTTTAAATCTCCTGGTGGTCTAGTGGATCTTCAGAGCAAGCGTGATCCCCAGTCATTCTTGCCCCCATGGGTTCCGCAGCCAAAATGGCTACTGGGACATCCCACAGCAGCCTTGCAAGACTGCCAAGGGAGGTCCCAGTGGCCATCTTGGGATTGGAAGCAGCAGAAGCAGAAGCAATCTCCATTCACTCCTGCTTATGCCATTTCCAATCGCAAAATGACCATTGGGACTTCCTGCAGCAGTCGCCTGAGGCTGCTGTGGAAAGTCCTGGCAGTCATTGTGGCTGTGAAACCATCTTGCCCTGAAGACCCACCAGGAGGTTTAAAGGTAGGCCTAAGGAGGGCCTTTGGGTAGTATGAGGGAAGGGGGGTGCCAAGAGTGATTGCAGGATGTGGGAGAAGATGGCAGCAGTGGTGATGGCAAGAGTGATTGTGATGGGGGGCAGAGGCCACTGAGAATGTCAGCTTTGTGAGTCCCTGTGCCGAGCAGTGATCCTGGGTATGAGGACTTCAGTCCCAGATTGTGCTTGGCAGCCGAGCAATCCCGAAGTTCACCTCTGGTGACCGCCTTTCCCCTGGAGTGGAGCCCCCAGGTGCGGGTGGCCGACAGGACTTACACAAAGAGGCCAGGAAAGGTGCGCCCAGAGACACCAACCAGAGGAGAACAGAAGGAAGAAGTTCAGGAGTGGGTCACAACAGACTGACAGGCAGTAGGCTAAGGAGTGTCTTGGGTCCAGGCAGGTATACAGGCGGGTAACTGATCCGGGAGTCACCAGGTCCAGGCAGGATATTCAGGCAGGCAGCAGACAAGAGAGTAGCCAGGTCCAGGCAGGATATCCAGGCAGGCAGCAGACAAGAGAGTAGCCAGGTCCAGGCAAGATATTCAGGCAGGCTGGCAGCAAACAGAAGAGTAATCCAGGTACAAGCAGGGTCTTTACAGGCAGGCAGCAAACAGAAGAGTAATCCAGGTACAAGAAGGGTCTTTACAGGCAGGCAGCAAACAGAAGAGTATGCTGAAGAGAAACGCTTACCCAAGTAGAAGCCGAAGCAATGAGGCAGAGGGAAAGTGCAGGCTTTCTGACATAGACAGGAACCAGCTGAGAAAGAGCGCTTCCATAGGTGTCACGTCTGTGGCCGTGACCACCCTCATACTTACCCTGTTTCTGGGAGTCAGTGGCTGTGCTGGCTTCTGCTTGTCTCTGTGTCTGTCTCTGTCTTAGTTTCTCTCTGGCTCTGTGTGCTGATTGCCCTACTGAATCTCACCTGTGTGGGCTTTGCCTCTTCCAAGATGGCTGCCGCCTCTTCGTCTCTGCCAGTATCCAAGATGGCTCCCGCTGTTACTTTCTATGGGATGCCTGCTCTGAGTGTCAAGCCTCTGTTTGGTTGCAAGGTGATTGCTGCACCTGTGGCTCTGGTGTTGAGGGGCTTTATTAGTGACTTGGAAACTACAGTCCTGGCCTTTGCATTGCCATTTCCTCCGCAGTGCCTTAGGTCCCGAGGTTAGTGTGCTGTTAGCACCGTTTGCTTTCCTTGTCTTTTGCTCTGTGGGTTTTCTGCCCTTCTGTGTTTATTGTTCTGTGGGCTTCCAGCCCTTCTGTGTTATTTGCTCTGTGGGTCTCCTACCCTTCTGTGGGTTTTCAGCCCTTCTGTGTTTATCGCTTGTGGGTTTCCAGCCCTTCTGTGTTTATAGCTCTGTAGGGTTTCTGCCCTTCTGTGTTTATTGCTCTGTGGGTCTCCTACCCTTCTGTGGGTTTTCAGCCCTTCTGTGTTTATCGCTTGTGGGTTTCCAGCCCTTCTGTGTTTATGGCTCTGTAGGGTTTCAGCCCTTCTGTGTTTATTGCTCTGTGGGTCTCCTACCCTTCTGTGGGTTTTCTGCCCTTCTGTGTTTATCGCTTGTAGGGTTTCAGCCCTTCTGTGTTTATTGCTCTATGGGTTTCCTACCCTTCGGTGTCTAGCTCGGCTAGTTCTCTGTGTTTGTTTCCTGTGTATGACTTGTTAGCTTGGGCACAGCTTTGTTGTTAGCTGGTGTATAGCTTTACTAAGTCTTCTGAGTTTGCTCTGTGTCTGTTTCCAGTGCATGACTTGTTAGCTTGGGCACAGCTTTGTTGTTAGCTGGTGTATAGCTTTACTAAGTCTCCTGAGTTTGCTCTGTGTATGTTTCCAGTGCATGACTTGTTAGCTTGGGCACAGCTTTGTTGTTAGCTGGTGTATAGCTTTTCTAAGTCTCCTGAGTTTGCTCTGTGTATGTTCCTGTGTATGACTGGTTGCCTGGGTATAGCGTTCCTATTAGCCTGGGTACAGTCTACTAGTCATTGTGTTGATTCCTGCTGACTGCCAGAACCCGGACAGTTCCTGCTTGTCTGCCTTGCCTTCTCCTAGGTGCCGGGGGGCACTCCTGGATCTTCATTCCTGCTGTTCCTGTAAGTCCTACCGGCTGCCAGAACCTGAGGGCTCAACCCGAGGGGGAAGGCAGTCAAGTGTAGGTGAAGCCTAGGTCCAGAGTGTTCCAGTTCCGCTCCAGTGTGTTCCAGTCCAGCGGGTTTCACTCCTGTATGTTCCTGTCCAGTGGGGCCACTCCAGTGTGTCCAGTCCAGCGGGCCCCACTCCAGTGCGCACCTGTCCGGTGCGTTCCAGTTCCGAGTGTTCCAGTGTAGAACTCCAGTCCGGAGTTCCGGTCCAGTCTTATCTTATCTCTACCTTGTAGGTGATCTTGCCTGCCACTGCCGCTCCACGGTAGTGGTCCAAGGACTCACGAAACCAGTGCTCCCGGGGAAGAAGCCTGACAGTGTGCCTAGGTTCCCGGGTACGTGACAGAATGCAAAGGCCATGAGTCCGGCAAAATCATCCGTCCAGCTGGGCTTCCTGCCCATGACTTTGGTTCCAATGGACAATCTAGGGTCCAGCCCCAGTGCAGTTCCTGATTATGGTGTGGATTCCTCCAACCCAATTTTTTCTCTGAACCCTGTTTTGACGCTCCATGATTACCGGGAAATACTTTTGTCTGATCCTGCCCTGAAGGATACTCCTGAAGCAGCAGCTGAAAGAAAGCGTCTCTGGTGGCGTCTGGTCCGCCATAGCCCAGTTTCTGACATGAATCCTGCTATCTCGCTCTGGGATTACCGCCTCAGACTTCTGGAGGAGCCAGCTCTGCGGGATACTCCGGAAGCTGAGGCCGAAAGAAGACGCCGGGGAATTCCTCCGCTCAGGCCTCCTCAGCAGAGCAGCCTGCGGTACCATAGCGGGTTAGTTCCTATTCAGGATTACAGTCCACCAGCGCTGAGTCCAGTCCGAGGAGGGTTTCAAGCAGAGCCTTCGAATTCTGTTCGAGTGAAGCCACCAGTTAAGCCTCTGAGTTCGTTCCGAGGGACGGTCCTGACCAGGTCTCTGAGGTCAGGCCGAGTGAGGCGTCGGACCAAGCCCCTGACCCCAGTTCAAGTAGCGCGGCCGCTTAAAAGCCTGAGTCCAGTCCAGGGGATGCTTCATACTGAACCTCCAATTCAAGTCCAAGTAACGATGCCACTTAAGGCTCCGAGTCCAGTCCGAGGGAGGCTTTCGATGGAGCCTCGGATTCCTGTTCGAGTGGTGCTCCAGGTCGAGCCTCCAGTCCTCGTTCAACTGGCACGCCCTCTGAAACCTCTGAGTCCAGTCCGTGGGGTGCTTCTGACGGAGCCTCAGATTCCTATGCAAGTGGCGCTCCAGGTCGAGCCTCCAGTCCTCGTTCAAGTGGCACGCCCTTTGAAGTCTCCCAGTCCAGTCCGAGGGAAGCCTTCGATGGAGCCTCAGATTCCTTTGCAAGTGGCGCTTCGGGTCAAGTCTCCGGTTCTTGTTCAAGTGACCCGTCCAGTCAAGCCACTAAGTCCAGTTCGAGGGGGCATTCTAACCAAGCCTCCGATGCCAGTCCACAGGGTGGTTCAGGTGGCACCTCCGCTTCCAGTCTGGAGGGTACCTCCAATCAAGCTCCGAAGGCCAGTTCGAGTGGCGCTTCCGCTCGAGCCTCCGATCCCTGTCCAAAGGGTGTGTTCTGTCAAGCCTCAGTTAAAGTCCAGTTCGCGGGGCGCTCCCAGCCAAGCTCCTGAGTCCAGTTTGAGGGGCCCTGCCAGTCAAGCTTTTGATACCAGTCCGGGTCCCGGTCCCGGTTCAGCTCCTGTCCAGAGTTCCCGCTCCAGTCAAGACTCTGATTGTAGTCCGGGTCCCAGTCCCGGTTCAGCTCCTGTTCAGTCCGAAGCAATAGCTGAGAGAAGATGTGTTCAACGGCTTGGGGCCCGGAGAAACCCATTTTCTGCATTTCAGCCTGCTAGCATGCTCTGGGGATCCCAGGGCCGTCTCCTCTTGAACCCTGCTCGGCAGACGCTGCCTGAAGCTAATGTTAGAGAGACGTCCCAGTCCGGCCAGAGGGGGGCGCCCAGCCTTGCAGCTGAATCTCCTCCGAGTTCCAGTTCCAGCCAAGATGCTGAGCCTGCTCCGAGTTCCAGTTCCAGCCAAGATGCTGCACCTGCTCCAAGTTCCAGTTCCAGCCAAGATGCTGAGCCTGCTCCGAGTTCCAGTTCCAGCCAAGATGCTGAGCCTGCTCCGAGTTCCAGTTCCAGCCAAGATGCTGCACCTGCTCCAAGTTCCAGTTCCAGCCAAGATGCTGAGCCTGCTCCGAGTTCCAGTTCCAGCCAAGATGCTGCACCTGCTCCAAGTTCCAGTTCCAGCCACGATGCTGACCCTGCTCCGAGCTCCAGTTCCAGCCAAGATGCTGAGTCCGTTCCAAGTTCCACTTCCAGCCAAGATGCTGACCCTGCTCCGAGCTCCAGTTCCAGCCAAGATGCTGAGCCAGTTCCAAGTTCCAGTTCCGGCCAAGATGCTGACCCTGCTCCGAGCTCCAGTTCCAGCCAAGATGCTGAGTCTGTTCCTAGTTCCACTTCCAGCCAAGATGCTGAGCCTGCTCTGAGTTCCAGTTCCAGTCAAGCTTCTGACGCCCGCCTGGGTCCCAGTTCCGGTTTGCTTCTTGACTCTAGTCCGGGTCCCAGTCCCGGTTTGCTTCCTGAGTTCAGTCTGTGTTCCCTCAGAGAAGGGTCCCTTTTGAACATGGTTCCTCTTGATGCATCCAAGTTCCTGAGTTGGCCCAGCGGTGATTGGAAGGAGCCTCCTGTTGACAAGTTCTGCCCCTGTCTGCCAGTTTTGAACTTCTTTGTGACTTCCAGTCCAGTGATCCATGTCTGGGGGTTGAAACCGATCAGAAGGTTTCACCACAGTTACCCCTGGACACCTGACCTCCTCAGGGAGACCGAGAGGGGGGTCTTGAGGAGGGGGTACTGTCACGTCTGTGGCCGTGACCACCCTCATACTTACCCTGTTTCTGGGAGTCAGTGGCTGTGCTGGCTTCTGCTTGTCTCTGTGTCTGTCTCTGTCTTAGTTTCTCTCTGGCTCTGTGTGCTGATTGCCCTACTGAATCTCACCTGTGTGGGCTTTGCCTCTTCCAAGATGGCTGCCGCCTCTTCGTCTCTGCCAGTATCCAAGATGGCTCCCGCTGTTACTTTCTATGGGATGCCTGCTCTGAGTGTCAAGCCTCTGTTTGGTTGCAAGGTGATTGCTGCACCTGTGGCTCTGGTGTTGAGGGGCTTTATTAGTGACTTGGAAACTACAGTCCTGGCCTTTGCATTGCCATTTCCTCCGCAGTGCCTTAGGTCCCGAGGTTAGTGTGCTGTTAGCACCGTTTGCTTTCCTTGTCTTTTGCTCTGTGGGTTTTCTGCCCTTCTGTGTTTATTGTTCTGTGGGCTTCCAGCCCTTCTGTGTTATTTGCTCTGTGGGTCTCCTACCCTTCTGTGGGTTTCCAGCCCTTCTGTGTTTATCGCTTGTGGGTTTCCAGCCCTTCTGTGTTTATAGCTCTGTAGGGTTTCTGCCCTTCTGTGTTTATTGCTCTGTGGGTCTCCTACCCTTCTGTGGGTTTTCAGCCCTTCTGTGTTTATCGCTTGTGGGTTTCCAGCCCTTCTGTGTTTATGGCTCTGTAGGGTTTCAGCCCTTCTGTGTTTATTGCTCTGTGGGTCTCCTACCCTTCTGTGGGTTTTCTGCCCTTCTGTGTTTATCGCTTGTAGGGTTTCAGCCCTTCTGTGTTTATTGCTCTATGGGTTTCCTACCCTTCGGTGTCTAGCTCGGCTAGTTCTCTGTGTTTGTTTCCTGTGTATGACTTGTTAGCTTGGGCACAGCTTTGTTGTTAGCTGGTGTATAGCTTTACTAAGTCTTCTGAGTTTGCTCTGTGTCTGTTTCCAGTGCATGACTTGTTAGCTTGGGCACAGCTTTGTTGTTAGTTGGTGTATAGCTTTACTAAGTCTCCTGAGTTTGCTCTGTGTATGTTTCCAGTGCATGACTTGTTAGCTTGGGCACAGCTTTGTTGTTAGCTGGTGTATAGCTTTTCTAAGTCTCCTGAGTTTGCTCTGTGTATGTTCCTGTGTATGACTGGTTGCCTGGGTATAGCGTTCCTATTAGCCTGGGTACAGTCTACTAGTCATTGTGTTGATTCCTGCTGACTGCCAGAACCCGGACAGTTCCTGCTTGTCTGCCTTGCCTTCTCCTAGGTGCCGGGGGGCACTCCTGGATCTTCATTCCTGCTGTTCCTGTAAGTCCTACCGGCTGCCAGAACCTGAGGGCTCAACCCGAGGGGGAAGGCAGTCAAGTGTAGGTGAAGCCTAGGTCCAGAGTGTTCCAGTTCCGCTCCAGTGTGTTCCAGTCCAGCGGGTTTCACTCCTGTATGTTCCTGTCCAGTGGGGCCACTCCAGTGTGTCCAGTCCAGCGGGCCCCACTCCAGTGCGCACCTGTCCGGTGCGTTCCAGTTCCGAGTGTTCCAGTGTAGAACTCCAGTCCGGAGTTCCGGTCCAGTCTTATCTTATCTCTACCTTGTAGGTGATCTTGCCTGCCACTGCCGCTCCACGGTAGTGGTCCAAGGACTCACGAAACCAGTGCTCCCGGGGAAGAAGCCTGACAGTGTGCCTAGGTTCCCGGGTACGTGACAATAGGTCAGGTAGGCAGAGAGAAAGTCAACACAGGTGTGTGGTAGCAAGGCAATTAAAGAGCCCGGAAGCCAGGCAGAGAGAGCAGATCCAGGTGCATTAGAGCAAGGCAATCAAGTACCCTGCAGCCAGAGAAGAAGTACACAGACATGGCTCAAGGCTGAGCCAGTCAAGTGTGTGTGTTGCCAGGACCCTGCGCAGCTCGAGGACGCCGCTTGCGTTGAGGTAGGGGACATGACAGAATCATTGCAGGGGGAGGAGGTTTGGTTTCAACCTAAACTGAACTGCAAATTTTAGTTGCTGGTTTGGTATGGTCAAAACCAGGACTCATAGTAACATAGTAAATGACGGCAGATAAAGACCTGAATGGTCCAACAGTCACACTCATTATCATTTCATGATTAAATCAAAAATGAACATGATATTATATAATTTATCACAAGTCTTTCGTTGACATTTCTGGGACATAAACCGTAGAATTCCGGCCAGCTCTGTCCTTATGTTCCACCTTCTGGAGTTGCTGTGAAAGCTCACTCCAGCCTATCAAAATCCATCTTGTTATTTGCAGGACCCAGACCATAAAATCTGCCCAGCACTGTCCTTGGTTCCAGCTACTGAAGTTACCATTGAAGCTCTTTCCAGCCTATCCTAAACTGGACTGCCATATACAGACACAGACCTACAAAGTCTACCTGGCACCTGCCTTAGTTCTTCGCAACTGGAGTAGCCGTCCAAGTGTCACTCACACATCCACCCCCTGCAGTCATTTGGCAATTAAAATGTAATACAAAAAAGTGCAAAGTGATGCAGCTGGGGAGTAGAAACCCAAGGGAGCTATATGTCCTAGGAGATGAGAGGCTGATATGCGCAGATGGGAAGAGGGACCTTGGGGTGATGGTGTCCGAGGACCTTAAAGTGAAAAAAACAATGTGACAAAGCGGTGGCCGTAGTCAGAAATATGCTAGGTTACATCGAGAGAGGAGTAACCAGCAGAAGAAAGGAGGTGTTGATGTCCCTGTATAAGTCATTGGTGAGGCCCCACCTGGAGTACTGTGTTCAGTTGTGGAGGCTGTATCTTGCTAAGGATATAAAATGACTAGCAGCGGTCCAGAGGAAGGTGACAAAAATGATATGGGGCCTGCACCATAAGACATATGAGAAGAGACTGGAAGACCTGAATATGTATAGCCTAGAAACGGACAGGGGAGATATGACCACCACCCTCTGGCGTCTGTCTGTCAACCAGTTTCCAATCCAATTCACCATTTTGGCTCCTGCCTTTCAAGTTTATTTAAGAGCCTTCTATGAGGGATCGTGTCAAAGGCTTTGCTGAAATCTAAGTAGATTACATCTAGCGCACGTCCTCGATCCAATTCTCTGGTCGCCCAGTCAAAGCATTTAATCAAATTCGTTCGGTATGATTTACCTTTGGTAAAAACCATGTTGCCTCGGATCTTGTAACTCATTGGATTCCAGGAAATTCACTATCTTTTCCTTTAGCAACTCTTCCATTACTTTTCCAATAACCGAAGTGAGGCTTACCAGCCAGTAGTTTCCCAGTTCTTCTCTGTTGCCACTTTTGTGAAGGACCACATCTGCTCTTCTCCAATCCCGCAGAACTTCTCCCATCTCCAAGAATTTATTAAACAGATCTTTAAGAGGACCCACCAGAATCTCTCTAAGCTCCCTCAATATCCTGGGATGGATCCCATCCAGTCCCATGACTTTGTCCACCTTCAATTTTTTCAAGTTGTTCATAAACACATTCTTCTGTGAACGGTGTGATATCCACTCCATTTTTATATATACTTTTACCAGCCGACAGTGGTCATTCTCCCCATGAACACAGAACAGAAGTATTTATTTAACACATTTGCTTTTTCATCATCACTCTTCACACAGCCGTCCACAGAATTTTTCAGTCTTATAATTCCATTTCTATCAATGCTATAGCAACGTTATACGCTAACCCAAAGGCTTCCTTGTTGGTTAATGGTATTCGATCAGACTCCTTTCCCATATCATGTGGCACCAGGCAGGGTTGCCCGCTTTCTCCAATCTTATTTTTGTTATACCTTGAACCCTTGTTGCGCACCATTCAAAGAGATCCAGATATTACGGGGATCAATTTACATACACAGGATCTCAAAACACTAGCCTTTGCAGACGATATACTGGTAACATTGACAAGGCCCCAATCCTCCCTACCCCACTTGTTTGGTGCTCTTGAAGAGTTCGGCTGCTACTCGGGTCTATCTTTGAATAGGGGCAAATCTGTGGCACTACCAGTTCAGACCCGGATCCGTACGGCCTGGGAGGGTAACTTTCCGTTGTCCTGGGCAGAGGGTAAACTGAAGTATCTTGGCATATGGCTAACTGCCGACTTGAAATCTTTATATAACCTAAACATAGAACCTCTTAAACTGAAAACTAGACAGACACTGCAGACGTGGACATCCCTGCCCCTCTCCCTGCTGGGGCGGATAGCCCTTTATAACATGATTCTAATCCCAAAATGGGTCTATGTGCTGCAGGTGTTGCCCTTGTTCCTTAAGCACAAAGAGGACCTGCTGTTGACAAGGGTGGTTACCAAATATCTTTGGAACGGGAAAAAAACAAGATTACCAGTATCTAAATCATATCTCCCCAGAGTTAAAGGGGGGATGGGACTTCTAAATCTAAAATTCCTGTCTGTGGCCAGTAATATGCGACACCTCTCAGATTGGTTCCGCAACACGAGTTATATTTCGTGCACGACAATGGAAACCAAAGTGTTTTTCCCCCGTCATTTCAGTTCATGGCTGCATGCTAAACCAGGGGCAGTAAATACGCCTCAGTACTTCTCATCAGTGGTGTCACCTTTAAGACAGACTTGGCGTTGGCTAGGCCATAAATACGGCTACCCTGCGACTTGTACTCCGTTGCTGCCCATACGAGGCAATAATCACTTCCCCCCGGGGAACACAGCCCGTCTCTTTTCAGATTGGGAAGCACATGGTATAAGATACATTCACCAGTTATACTCAGAAGAGGGCACTTTAAAAACTATGGAGGATCTGGATAGAGAATTTGGTACACTTAGAAGAGATTTCTTTGCCTCCTTTCAATTACGACATTATTTGCGATCCCTTCCACCCGAGCACCTGAGTTCACAGATATGGGATAGACTGCTGTCTCTTTTAGCTTTGGATGCTCAGGGGGCAGTCCCCTTAAAATACTATCATTCAAAAATCCGGGAACAACTGGGTGAGAATGATTATGAGCACTTGGCTTTACAATGGAATAAAGACCTACCAGTGAATATTCAGTCTGAGTACTTGAAGGCATGCTTTCTGGACATTCCCAGAATCTCGGAGAGTGTGACGCTGCAAGAAACGGCGTATAAATTCCTGTCTCAAATGTTTTTTTCCCCACATAGAGCATGGAGAGCTCATATGGGACAGGAAGACAGATGTCTGAAGTGTGGTCACTCTCCAGCGGGCCTTGGTCACATGTTTTGGACCTGCCCCAGAATAACCCGTTTTTGGGCACAGGTGTGTAATCATGTGTCAGAGTTGTGGAAGATCACTTGGCGGCAGAAACCACACCTATTATTCCATAAATTTCACTTGACCCAAAAACCACCTAAAGGGCTACGTCCGTTTCTTAAAAGAACGGTACTACTGGGTAAGAAGGTCATCTTAAGTTTATGGATCTCACCAGACTCTCCAACTTTGCCCCACTGGCGAGCGAGAATGATCTTTCTATGTTCTTTGGAGCGTAGAGCAGTGGGTGACCTGGCCTCACCCAGAAGGGAACTATTTTGCTTGACTTGGGCCCCTTTTTGGGACTCATTAACAGAGGTGGCTAGAAGTAGAATTTTGAATTCTTAAGGTTTGGGCCGACGAGTTTGCCCCGGTGCGGTGGCAGGGAAAGGGAGGTGACATGGTTCTGTGATAAGATGAAGGAGATAATGTAAAAGAAAGCGATGGCGATTACCTTAGTCTCTTCAGGACCTTCGTAACTATGAGTTACAATCCGGGGTACTACCCTGGATGACAGTTGTATCAGCTTGACCTAAAGCACAGTCATGTTTTATAGCTTAGATATGACCTTATTGTTGTGTAACCCCATAAGATGAGGGACTGAATGGTAACTAACTGACTCCATATCCATAAGTGATCTTTGGGGATGGGAGGGGGGGAGGGGGGATTATAGGGGGGGAAGGGGGTATCCAAAACAAAAAGAAAAACTGTCTAGACTACTAGAGGCTATCGGTTGTCTGTTACATGGTTATTATTCTTCTGTTGTATTTTCTGGTATAGCCCTGTATATTACATTATTATTTCTTTAATAAACAGATTCAAACATAATTCCATTTCTATCCTTCCTTCTTTCACTAATATACCTGAAAAAAATTTTGTCTCCCTTTCTTGCATTCCTAGCCATTTGCTCTTCCGCCTCTGCTTTCGCTAGACATATCTCCCTCTTGGCTGCTTTCAGCTTCTCCCGGTATACTTTCCTATGTTCCTCTCCTTGAGTTTTTCTGTATTTTTTATTTATTTATTTATTTTATTGCATTTGTATCCCACATTTTCCCACCTCTTTGCGGGCTCAGTGTGGCTTACAGTATATTGTTCATGAACACCACCTCTTTTGCCTTTATTTTCTCAACCACTTGTTTCCTTTTCTTCTTGCTTTTATTTATTCTCCTCACATAAAGGTCAGTAGCCATTTTAATAGCTTCTTTCAGCCTGAACTACTGTGTTTCCACTTCTCGTATGTCTTCCCAATTCCCTCAGCTCTTTCTTCAGGTATGCCCCCATTCTGTTAAAGTCAGTATGTTTGAAATCCATAACTTTGAGTTTTGAGTGGCTGCCCTCCGCTCTAGCTGTTATATCAAACCAAAGGGTTTGATGATTACTACTGCCCAGGTGGGCACCTACTCTGACATTAGACACAATTTCCTCATTTGTGAGCACCAGATCCAGCATTGCTCCTTCCCTCGTGGGATCCATCACCATTTGTCTGAGCAGAGCACTTTGAAAGGCATCCACTATCTCCCTACTTCTTTACGATTCTGCAGATGGAACTTTCCAGTCCACATCCAGCAAGCTGAAACCACCCAGTAACAGCGCTTCCCATTTCGTTCCCAACTTTTGGACATCTGTAACTAGATCTTTATCAAGCTGTTCTGATTGTGTCGGAGGTCTGTAGACAACACCCATATGGACAGAGGTTCCATTTTCTCTATTCAAGGCAATCCGTATTGCTTCTTCCACTGGACTGATAGAATCCATCCATTAGTCTTTACCCAACGCACCAACCCTGATCTTTTATGTTTGTTGATTTTGTGATTTTTGTAGCTTCCTCGTCCCAGAAGGCCCTGCAAGCTCTACTATTACCCGTGGCCAAATACTTCAAGCCTGCAGTTCACCTCTGAGCTCGGAGACAATTAAACTAACCTCGCCTCCAAAGTCCTAAACCATGGAAGGGAAAGAAAACTAAAAGGATTTTAAGACCCAGTAACCAGACAGATGGTAAGTACAAGTTACTAGTTGTTTATTTAAACCCAATTTGTGGTATGAAAAAATGATGTTCTTAACACATTAGGTTCTTTTGTAACATAAAAATACATTTATACATAAACTAATAGCATAATGTTTTTCTTACAGGTGCAGCAATAGAACAACAGTGAAACCAACAGACAAGTATTAACCAAACTATCTTATTTGTTCTCTCTCAATCTATAAATTTCCTTTATATTGTGTGTCTCCAGAATCAATTATTTTGAATTACT
The DNA here is from genome assembly GCF_901765095.1 of Microcaecilia unicolor. Classification (NCBI taxonomy): domain Eukaryota; kingdom Metazoa; phylum Chordata; class Amphibia; order Gymnophiona; family Siphonopidae; genus Microcaecilia; species Microcaecilia unicolor. The sequence goes on from NC_044036.1 coordinate 236,217,776, forward strand.
TTGTCTTTTAGATGTGAACACCCAGATTCAGTCTCTACAACAGGTAAGTCAGATTAAACTGTGACCTTTCAGTGTCTTTTTGCATAGGAATGAAGACTTATCTTTGGCCCTTCTGGGAGATTCTTTGTTCTTTCCCCTTGTATGCTGGAGCTCAGGATCTTCTCTTTCAGTATAGGAACCTACTGCCTCACCCTTTAAATGAAATCAACAAAAAAAACCTTCCTTCCTGACTAACAGCAGGAACAGCACTAGCTGGGATTCAGGGATAACTGTGGCTAGCTAACTAACAAAATAAATAATAATTGTATAACCTTAAATAGTTTCTCTGTTCTTGTACTGAGTTCCCTAACTAAGGAAGGGCACTCTTCATTGGATCTTGCAGTCACACAGCTCTCAGCATCTTTGTCTCTCCAAATTCATGCAATCTTCCACTCTAGTGCACCAGCATGTGAAGACACATACTGCAAGCCCAACCTTAAGCTTGGAGACCAGTTTTCCTAATGGCTTAACTGGGATTAATCCTCTTGCATAAACCTGTCTTACACAACCTTGAACAGGGTCTCTCCACCACAGTCTTAACTGTAAAACTTTTAAACAGCACACAAACAAAAAAACAGTTTAGTTCTTTTTTCCTCTTGTTCAAAACCAACACCTTTCACCTTCAGCACACTTCACCTGCATCCAGTGTTTCAGCACTAAACACTGGCAGAGAAATTCCCTTTCAGATACTTAAACAGTACACAAAAAAAAAAACATCAGTTTTAGAACTTTCTTTCTCTGCTCAAATCCAACACTTTTTACCTTCAACTCTCTTCACCTGTATTCAGGAATTTAAAGCTCACAGAAAAACTTACTTTCACACACTTTTCTGCCTAGAAATCCTGTCATGCACTCAGAGCTCTCCCAAACACATCTTTCCTCTTCAGTGTCTTCAGCCCCTCCTCCACTTCCTGGCAAGCTGTTGCCAAGAGACAATGGGTCTCTGAATCACCAGCTGACCTCTGCTGGCCAATAAGGTGTCAGAACACAGGGTACTTGCCTCATGGACACTAATTAACATTTTTTCACAATCTCCATTTTGGAAAATAACTTTCCATAGGAAATAATAGAAAAGCTATACTTTTAGACAAAACCCCATAAAATTTCTATACAATCAGATCAAAACATCCCACAATCATTAGTGCCATCGAACCACACACACAGTGCACCTTTCACATGTTTAAACACACATCTAAATACATTTACAGACTTTTATCCAACACTCAGAGCATTGGGGCAAGCCGCAGACAGCGCAGCTCCATGCAGGAAGTCCAGAACTGCTTCTGGAGTCACAGCACTGACCACCAACAATCTCTAGGAACCCAGGTAAAAATAAAAAAAATATATATATATAACCCACCAGGTTACATTTTCAAACCCGCCAGAGTCCCACTGTAGCTGTGGGTAGAACTTGTGGAACATTTGAATGGAGTGCAAGAGGCAATCAGTGTAACTTGCGTGTAAACACACATATTTGACGTGCTTTCTGTTGTTCACTGTCTCGATGGAATCTTTGACACACAGAAAACATTAACAGTCATGTTTCCAGCTTCTGATTACTGGAACCTGAGAGTGGCAGAGTGGAGGAGTAGCCTAGTGGTTAGTGTAGTGGACCTTGATCCTGAGGAACTGAGTTCAATTCCCACTGCAGCTCCTTGTGACTCTGGGCAAGTCACTTAACCCTCCATTTTCCCTGGTACAAAATAAGTACCTGAATAAATATAAACCACTTTGAATGTAGCAGTGGCATAGCCAGACTTGACATTTTGGGTGGGCCCAGAGCTGATATGGGGGGGGCACTAGGTGTGAGTAGTACAGATCGTCGATCCTGCACAGTCAATGCCAACTGAAAGCCATGTCTTTTTCACAAACACAGATACACCCTAATCCACTATAGAATAAGTAATCATAAACTTTCTATTTAGACAAAAATTAAACTGAACCCCCAAGATGCCAAACTCTGCATACAATGCAATGCCACAGAAACAGAAAATGTCCCCTAGTACTGTGCAAAATATAAAGACAGCAGATGTAAATTTGAAAAAAACTAACAAATACCAATCACCACTTTACACATTAACAAATAGAAATAAAACAGATATAGAAAATAAAATAATACCATTTTATTGGACTAATACATTTAGCTTTCAGAGGCCAAAACCTCCGTCCTCAGGTCAATACAGTATAGTGCTGTTACAGTATCCTATCCTGAAATGAGGAAGGGGATTTTGTTCTCCGAAAGTTAGTCAAAATGTATTAAAATTAGTCCAATAAAAAGATTACCTTATTTACATGTTCATTTATAAACATTTATTAACACATCTACAATACTACTTTATCCTAAAGCAAAAAAATAAAAATATATATTTTATTTACAGTTTGTGGTGTCTGGTTTCTGCTTTCCTCATCTTCTTTTCACCGTCTTCCTTCCATCCAGCATCTGTCTTCTCTCTCTCTCTCTCTCTCTCTCTCTCTCTCTCTCTCTGCCATCCAGTGTCTGCCCTCTCTGCCATCCCTTCCATCCACTGTCTGTCCTTTCTCTCTGCCCCTTCAATCCACCATTTGTCCTCTCTCTCCCATCCATCCAGGGTCTGCCCTCCCTCTCGCTGCCCCTTCTTTTCAGCCCCCAGTTCCAGCCCCATTATCCCACCTGCCCCTAGTTCCAGCCCTAGCCCACATCTCCCACCTGCCCCTCCTTTTCAGTCCCCAGTTTCAGCCCCACTATCCCACCAGTCCCCAGTTTCAGCCCCAGCCCTTTTCTCCCACCAGTCCGGAGCGTCAGCCCCCAGCCACTTCTCCCTGTCCCCTTTTCAGCCCCCAGTCTGCACAGTTTCAGCCCCTGCCCCTTTTCAGCCCCCAGTTCTAGTACTAGCCCCCTTATCCCACCTACCCTCCTTTTCAGCCCCCAGTTCCCTTCATCCACATGCCTTGCATTAGGCCCCCCCTTTTCAGCCCTAGACCCATTCTCCCACCTGCCCAGGCATGGCCCCATTCTCCCCCCTGCCCCCTTCTCAACCCCAGTTCCTGCTCCAGGCCCCTTCTCCCATCTGAGCCCACCCCACCCAGTCCCCTTCTCCCATCCGAGTCCCATCCCCCACCTGCCTACCAGCTCCTTCGACTGTCAGGTGACCCTCTTCTCCAGCACCCAGCCTTTAAAAAAAGAAAATCGGCGAAGCGCCTCAAGTTTGCTCTGCACTGCTGTACAGCAAGCAAATTGCCTCGTCGCGTTGGCCTTTCCTTCACTGTGTCCCGCCCTCTGATGTAACTTCCTATTTCCACGAGGGCGGGACACAGTGAAGGAAAGGCCGACGCAATGAGGCAATTTGCTTGCTGTACAGCAGCGCAGAGCAGATGCGAGGCGCTTCGCCGATTTTTTTTTTAAGGCTGGGTGCTGGAGAAAAGGGTCGTCCGACAGTCGAAGGAGCTGATGCGGACCGGACCGCCACGCCGTTGGTACGAGCATGTTGGCTGAGCGGGCCTGGAGGGAAAGTGGGTGGGCCTGGGCCTGTCCAGGCCCGCCCGTGGCTACGCCCCTGGAATGTAGTTGCAAAAACCTCAGAAAGACGGTATATCAAGTCCCATTTCCTTTTCCCCAGATCCCCTGCATTTCAGTTGCTTTAATATTGTTTCTGACATACAGAGCTACTCCTCCACCTTTCTGACCATCTCTATCCTTCCTAAATAGATTATAGCCTGGTGTGTTTGCGTCCCATTCATGGGAATCACTGAACCATGTCTCCATGATAAGGACAACATCTAAATCTGCCTCTATCATCAGGGCTTTGAACTTTGTTGCTTAGACTAGGACCATTTGTGATCATTGCTTTCCAGCTACATTTCAGTGGCAGTCTCATCTTCTGTGTAGTTTTTTGTTTTGTTTTGTTTAGGCTCACCTACTGTGGTATTGCTAAGAAGTTAATTGCTAAGATCCTTGTTTTAATTGCTTTCTTTACTACTGTTGTAGCTTGTCTTTTGCTTAGGGTGACTACCTGAATTGACCTGCTTCTAAATGTCACCCCCAGCTTCTAGTTTAAATGCCTAGACACATATTGTCTGAATCTCTCACCAAGGATTCTTTTTCCTGCCACAGTGAGATGCAGCCCATCATTACAATATAGTCTTTTGTTTTTCCATATATTGCCCCATCCTCCTATGTACTTAAAACCTTCTTGGTAATACCAGGCTTTCGGCCACTTATTGAAGTTCTCAGTGTTTTGTAGTCTTTCCTCTCTCTTTCCATAAGTAGGTAGAACTTACTACTACTACTACTACTTATCATTTCTAAAGCGCTACTAGACATAAGCAGCGCTGTACACTTGAACATGAAGAGACAGTCCCTGCTCGACAGAGCTTACAATCTAATTCAGAAAAAGCTACAGTTTGTACCAAAGGTTTTAACTTCTCCCCCAACTCCTGAAAAGCTTTCTGTACTACAAGCATTATTATTGGCTAGATCATTTGTGCCCGGGTGGATTACAACATCAGTGTTAGAACCCTTATTCTCTTCTCTGATTATAGTCAGAGATTTCTTTATTACTGTTGTAGCTTGTCTTTTGCTGGGGGTGACTACTTGAATTGATCTGCTTCCAACTGCCACCCCCAGCTTTGTTGTTTTCTTTAAACAGTTTAACTGCAATGATTTGTATGTTATATTATCTTGTTCATTCTGTTTATGTATTTAGATGTTAATTCTATAAAAAAAAAACGCCTGGTATCAAGAATACACATAAATAGCAGTATTGTAATAATTTATGCACGTGAGTGGCTACTTGTTTTTTTTTTATTTTTTATTTTAAATATTGTTTATTAGCACAACTTCATACAATACAAGATATTGTGACCACAAAATTGAAAAAACCATTTCACAAAGAAATTGTTAACTAACAAAAAAGAGTATCAAATCTGCTCAAACATATGCTGAACCTATGATTTTCGTTTTTCTCCCCCCCTCCCCTCCCTCTTTGCTTCCAAACAAACTCTCCAGCTGATACCCCTCCCCCACCCTCCCCTAACAATTCAAAATCCTGCTTTTTGCTGTGGAAGTAAGTGAGTCCCAGAACCGTGACCAAACCTTACAAAAAAAATCTCCCCTTGCAGAGGCCAGGTCACGGATCTTCTGTTTCTCCACTGAGCAGCACTGCATCATGGCGCTACGCCAGTGCGATGTGCAGGGGGCCTCTCGTGTGGTCCATTGCTGCAAAATTGTTCTTTTCCCCATCAACACAGCTCTCCTTAAAAAAGCCCTCAGTCCCTCTGGTAGCGGTCCTTGCACCAGAAAGGCATCAAATAGTTGGCCCGGAGTAGGCCTCCACCGTACCTTCCACATGCCCGACACCTGTCCGCCCATTGCCAACCAAAATGAACGCACCAATGGACATGACCAAAACATGTGTCCCAGAGATGCTCCCGGGCCCCTACATTTAGGGCAATCATCTGACTCTCGCAAAGTTGCTCTGAAAGCTCTGTGGGGCGAAATATGAAGGCGCAGCAAGAATTTGTAGTTCAACTCTGTCCATGCTGCATTCTCAGTCACTCTCTGAGACGATTTCAAACAAATCTCCAGTTGTTGTGGTGTCAAACACCAGCGAAGCTCTTTGGACCATCTATCGCATATGAGAGTAGTGTCCAATGGTGTTAAAGAGTCTCGCAAGCAGCTATGGTAGTATTTCAGTGGGGTTCTCTGCTGCGCCTCCAGCCCCAACAAATCGTCCTGCAATTCCCACACACCCCTGGCCAGGGAACCGGCCGGCAATGAACGGACATAATGACTTAGCTGTAGATATGCAAATGTATCACCCCCTTCCAGACCAAATTCCTCACATAAGGTCTGAAACGGTTTCATTAACCTCTGCTCTGTTACTACCTGAACCGGATCCCCCGCGCTGACCATTTTTTAAATAGGGTCAAAGACCCTCCCTCCGGGAATGCCAGGTTACCCCGAATTGGCAACAGGGGTGACACCGATCTGTCCCACTTATAGGTTTTGCTTATCCAGTGCCATGTTTTCCTTAAAGGATTCAAAATATATTTGTAAGGACCCAGAGGAGGTAACTGGTTTGTTGGCGCCTGTAACCAGTATGCAAAATGTAGCGGTTCTGTCAGAGCAGTCTCAATCCCAGTACATGAAAAGTGTTCAGTGGATCGGAACCAGTCCGACAGATGGCGCAAACAACTGGCTATCGAAAATAATTTCAGGTCCAAAAGTCCTAGTCCCCCTTTCCCTTTCAGCCGCATCAATGTCTTGATCCCAATACATGCTCTCTTTCCTTGCCATAAGAACCCATTAAGCTGTCTCTGAAGCCATGTGTCCTCTTTACAACTCAGAATGAGCGGGAGCATTTGTAAAATATATGTCCACTTGGGGAACAGGGTCATGTTATATAGAGCTATTCGTCCTTGTAGTGAGAGAGGTAACCCCCTCCACCCCCGCAGTGTTGTTACTAGCTTGTCTTTCAGTGGACCGAGGTTTATCTCAGCTAACCGGGAAAGATCAGATGGAATTAGCACACCTAAATATCTGACCACCCCCTCTGCCCATTGGAACGGAAAGTCCCCCACCCATTCCTCCCTCACCGCAGATTGAACCGGGAGAGCTACTGACTTATGTAAATTTAGAGAAAGGCCAGAAAAAAAAAACAAACTCCTCTATAACCTCTATTAGATGGGGGACCGAGATGGTAGGTTGGGTGAGGGTCAAAAAAAGATCATCCGCGAATGCAAGTACCCTTGTTTCTTTCCCACGACATGTTACTCCTTTTATATTGGGATCTTTTAGTATGGTGCGCAAGAGGGGTTCTAAGTACAATAAGAACAATAATGGGGACAGGGGACACCCCTGTCTGGTACCCCTTGCCACTTTAAAAGCGTCCGAACGAAGTCCATTAACCAGTACCCGTGCCGTGGTGTCCCGGTAAAGCGTATTTATGGCAGCCAAAAGCCTCCCTCCCACCCCAATATATTCAAGGGTTTGGAACAAATAGTCCCAGTTGACTTTATCGAAGGCCTTGGCTGCATCAAGGCTCACTAATAGTAGTGGGTCCCCTGTAGCCTGCCCGTAGGCCGTTGCCAACAATACTTTCCGCACATGGGTAACTGCATGACGGCCTCGTACAAAGCCCACTTGGTGTTCCCCTACCAGAGATGGAATATGGGCTGCCAACCTGTCTGCCAGTATCCTAGCCAAGATTTTTATATCCACATTGAGGAGAGATATAGGTCTATAGGACTCCATCTGGTCCAATGGCTTGCCAGGGTTAGGAATCAGAGTAATAAGTGCTTCATTTTCTCCCTTAGAAAATGAGCCCCGGTCTATCACTTCATCATAGTAATCTATTAAAGGACCATATATTTGGGGTGCCATGATTTTATAGTATTCATTTGAGAAACCATCTACCCCTGGGGCAGACCCCAGCTTTAGTTTCTTGATGACTTTTTGCACTTCTATCCCCTGAAGTGGTTTAGACAGAGCCTGTTGGGCTTCTACCCTCAACTTGGGCATCCCTGCATCGTCTAAATAGTCTCTCAACAAAGTCCCATGTTCACAATTCCCTGTGGCATACATATCCTCAAAAAAATCTCGGAACCCATCTAAAATAGCTTGTGGCGTAGAAACTTGTGACCCCCGCTGGTTGATAATCTTGGGGATAAACTGGCGCGGAATGTTCGACCGTGCCACCCTCGCCAAGAGTCTACCCGGTTTGTTTCCAAAGCACTGGAACCTAAGGCGACCCGCCGATAGATGTCTCTGCGCTTGTTCATGAAGAAGGGAGTTAAGCGCCACCAGGGAGGCATCCATCTTGTCTTTGTGAATCCTGGAAGGATCAGCAATAAATTTTTTTTTTGCTAATTTATACTCCCCTTCCAGGCGCAGCACCCCTGCCACCATTCTCTTGGCCCTAGCACTTTGAAAAGCAATCACCTCTCCTCTTATAACAGCTTTAGAGGCCTCCCAAAAAGTGATTGAGGAATCACATGAGTCAGCGTTAGTGTCAACATAAAATTGCCATTTTGTCTGTAAGTGTTCAATGAACTGTTTGTCTTGGTGTAAAAAAGACGGAAATCTCCATGGTCGTGCCCCTGTTACACCCACAGCCAGATCCAAAACCAGCCAGATCATTGCATGATCAGAGACAGCTAATGGGCCTATCTCAGCCCTCCGAACCCTAAAGAACCAAGACTGGGAGATCAGTATGTAATCAATTCTCGACCAGGTTTGGTGGACTTTAGATTGGTGTGTATAATCTCTAGTGGTGGGGTTATGCACCCGCCAAGGGTCCACCAAATGAAGTTGGTGGCAAAGCGTCCCCATGTCCTTCCCTCCCCCCGGTCCCCGGAAAGCCCTAGGGGAAGATCTATCCAGGGCAGGGTTCAGTACTTGGTTGAAATCCCCCGCCCAGATCCATGGAGCGTCCGCATATTGAAGGTCCAGGGCAGTAAGAGTTTGAAAGAAACTTGGGCTATATTCATTGGGGCCATAAACCATGCACAGATAATACTGTTGGCCCTGGTAGTTCATCTGCACAAACACTATACGGCCCTCAGCGTCCTTGTGGATTAATTTGAACTGACATGGGAGACCCTTTTTAATTAAAATGGCCACCCCACTTTTCTTACCCCCTGAAGAGGAATAAAAACACTCCCCTACCCACTGTTGCTTTAGTTTTTTGTGTTCAATGTCCGTAAGCTTAGTCTCTTGGAGACATGCGATGGTGGCACCCCTGCGCCTCAACTGTGTCAATATTTTGTACCGTTTCACCGGGGATGTAATTCCAGAGACATTCCAGGAGAATATTTTTATCTGAGAACAATCAGCCAGTCGCCAAAATTTCAATAGTTAGGATGACAGATTTACTACTCTGAACATCCCCGGGGGCCAGCCCCTCCCCCCAAGGGATCCAACTTCCATACAGAGCAGGAGTTCTCAGTACAACCATATGATTCACCAATGATATCCCCCTTCTCATACCTTTACTCACTCCCACAGCACTAGTGCACATCCATGTAGCCCTCTCCCCCTCTCTCCCCTCCCTCCCCACTAACCTAATCCCCTTCCCTCTCTCTCCTCCCCCCTCCCCCCCACCCTTGTCCCTTCCATCCCTCTCCAACCCCCTCCCCTCCACCCCTTCCTCCCTTCCCTTTAAACCCACACATGTATTACCCATTAGAATGGGTCCCAGGGGTTTTCCTTGTCTCCCTGCACCCGACTCCTAATGCAATTTAAACAATATACCAACCCTGCAACTTAGTGTTCTAGTCCTGATCAGAGTAGCCCAGTACTTTGGACTATATGCAGTTCAGCCACTGCCTGCAGCGTCCCGGTCCTTCAGCTCCAGTTGTTGCACATACTTCTGTGCCTCCTCAGGAGTTCCAAGGGTTCTCCACTGACCATTGTCTTTGACTTTTAGCACTGCAGGGTAAGCCAACATAAACTGGGTGCTCATTTCATGCAGCTTTTTGCAGTATGGTGTAAACAGCTTCCTCTTCTCCTGCAGAGCTGCAGAATAGTCTTGGAAGATAAGTATTTGGTTACCATCAAATTTGGTTTCATTCCGTTTCATCCGAAATCCCCTTAGAATTTCCTCTTTATGTACATAATTATGTACTTTCAGGATTACTGTTCTTGGGTTGCGTCGGCCATCTTGCTGTTTGCCCACGCGGTGGGCCCTCTCCAAGCATAAGGGCCCCGCGTGGTCAGATAAAGCGAATTCCTTAGCCAGCCATTTTTCCAGCACTGAGGGTAGCACCGACGCACCCACCGATTCCGGTAGGCCCACAATTCTTAAATTGGCTCGACGAGACCTGTTCTCTAATTCATCCAGTTTTTCAGTTACAGACTCCATTTTTTTTTCGATCTCTTTAAACTGTTGCGCGTTGGGGATTAGAGACTCCTCCACTGCTGATACCCGCTGCTCGAGCTCTCCCGTCCTCCTTGTTGTATCCGTGATTAGCGCCTCCATCGTCGCGAGGCGTTCTAATACTTTGTCCCATTTAGGTTCGACCACCGCTCCAACTACCTCCGCCAGTTGCCGTAGCTGCTCCGCCGAGAAAGCCGTAGAGTCTTTTGGCGGCGGACTCGCCTCAGCGCCGCCCGCCGCTTTCGGCTTCTCTTTTTCTTTCTTAGAGCTTTTGGGCGCCATTGGTTGGTTCGGGGAGTTCAAAAATTTTTCCATATAATCTCCCCTCGCAATTCCACAGTTGTGGCAGTGTTTGCTTGTAGTTTGCAGGGTTTATTCCTGAAAGATCGAGTCGGGGCCTGGGAGAACGCGGAAACCACGTCTGCCTTGCCTTAAAGCATCACGTGACCCCCGTGAGTGGCTACTTGTGTGCATAAATAATCTCTTATAAAATACTGATCCAGTGTAAATGTACACACATTGTTTGAATGGTATGTACTTTTACTGTGGGTGTGCACATAGGCGGAGTTTGGGCTGAGCATGAGAGCTGCAAGCAAGTACACACATCAATTATAAAATATGATAAATTACATGTAATCTTACAAAATGGAAGTAGGGATATTTACGCCAGCTCTAGGGCTAATGTAAGTAATTATACCTTAAATTAAGGTATGTTATTTGTCCACTTGCACTAGCATTTTATAAAGAAAAGTAGGCACTCATTTTTCTTTCATGAATAGGCTTAACATAAGTACTTTAAATAGCCCTATCAGTAGGCACTCTATTATAAAATTACCCACTTATTCTATAATGACATCTGTGTGACCGGATTCTTTTATAGAATACTAGCATATCCCAGCACTGGTGTGCCTATGAGCCATAAACTCGGCATAACTGCAGTTGTGTAAATGTAGCAGGGGCATGCATAACTAACAGTATTTTGTGAGTTGTGTACATGATAGCTCCCAAGCCCCTCACATGTCCCCTTGCATTTAGCTACTATGCCACTTACAGACACCTTTACAGAATGGCACTCAGTAGCCCTGCCACCATTTATACTTGTAAGTGTACACTTATCTGTGAAAGTGCTAGTATTCTGTACGTTGCTCAAATGGCATGCAAATACAGGTGCCAAGCTTAGAACTGCCTTTTTAGTGTTTTCCTTTGTTTACATGCCTATTTATAATTTTGATTTATGTATGGATTCCATAAATTTAGATTATACTCTGTTCATGCAAATTCAGGCAGGTTATCAAATTAAAGAATTAACTAATCCTAAAGCCCGACCAAACGTCCAGGTTTTAACCATACCAGTAAAAATGAGAAACGTTTGGCAGAGGGAGTTCAGCTTCAATCCTATCAACTTGAATAAGTGTTTCATGTCTTCTTACCTGCAAAGCTTCCTGCAAGTCTCCTCTTAAGAGATGGATACTGCCCATATTGAAACAGATTTTGGAGGGAGGTTGTTGAATGCTGGAGAAGATCTTCATAGCCACATCCCACTGTTTGTGATCCATGGCCAGAACTCCTTCATGCCATTTTTGGATTAGTTCTCTGTAGGACATTATTCTTTGGTAAAAAATAAATAAATGTATTTAATTTTAAAGTGTGTGTGGGGGGGGGGGGGGGAAGAAAGAATAGACTCGCTTTCTCTTCCTGCCTCTGATGAACCCTTACTGGTCTCTCATCTGTCACAGCTGCACCTCTCTTGAAACTAGATCCAGCCAGGAAGCTTGAGCTCTGCCTGGAAGGAGGGAGCAGTGATGTCAGCCCTTTGAAATGCCATTGTTGCATCACAATAACAGAGAATCAGAAACGCCCATTTAAATTGTTACAGAGTAGTACAGTAACTTCTGGTTGTAACTTAGTGGTTGATGGCAGAAAAAAACAACAACAATTGATCTATCCAATTTGATAACAGTATTCTCAGTTACAAATGCAGACATATCATCAACAGGAAAAGAAGGTAAGATGCTCCTGTTTACTGTAGATCATGAATGAGACTTCACCTGGAGGCTGCACCTTCTTAAACACAATGAAGGGATGGAAGCATTTTAGAGGAGGATTACTAAAATGGAACAAGGACTGCAAAAGCAGTCATTCAAAGAAAAATTCAAGGCCCTCAAAATGTACTTGCTGGAGGGAAAAAAAAGGGAGTGGGGAAAAACATAGATTTTTCACTTACATATGAGAGGCTGGAAATATTTCAGGGAAAAGGAAGCTCAGGCATAAAGGAGTATGACAAAAATGAAGGAGTATCGAGTATCCCAGCGGCTAGAGAAGCAGATTGTATATCAGGGATGACAGGATTCAAATCCCACTATCACTCTTTTTGACTTTGGAAAAGTCACTTTATCTTCCGTTTCCTCAGGTTCAAGTTAGACTGTAAGCCCACTTAATCAAGAAAATAACTTGTGTACCTGAATGTAACTTGCCTTAAGTTTAGATCTGGAAAATCCAAAATATCAAGTTGATATGGGGTGATATTCAGTGCTAGTTAACCAGATAGGAGAGGCTCCTTCTTGGTTAACTAGTGCTGAATAGGTGATACTCAGATTTTCAGTGACACATAACTACTACTACTACTATAAATCATTTCTATAGCGCTACCAGTCGTACGCAGCGCTTCACAGAAAGTGCTGCTGAAAATTCATGTAGACTACCACGGCACTATCCAGTTAGTAACAAGGTGGTATGAGGTGGGATCAGGAGTCATCCAAGCACTGCCAGTATTCAGCAGAAGTACCCAGATAGTTACCTGGTTAACCTGGAACATCAAGAAAACTGTTCTGTTAACCTGGTAGCTATCTGGGTACCACCACTGAATAACAGTGATACCCGGGTAACTCCTGACAGGCCACCGACATTCAGTGCCAGTACCCAGATAAGAGCTAGTGCTAAATATCTAGGCACAATTCAGTAGGCGCTGGATAAGAACATAAGAATATCCATACTGGGTCAGACCAATAGTCCTCTAGCCCAGTATCCTGTTTCCAACAGTGGCCAAGCCAGGTCACAAATACCTGGCAGAAACCCAAATCGTGGCAACATCCCTGCTACCAATCCCAGGGCAAGCAGTAGCTTTCCCCATATCTGTCTCAACAGTAGACTATGGACTTTTCCTCCAGGAACTTGTCCAAATCTTTTTCAAATCCAGATACCCTAATCGCTGTTACTACATCCTCCGGCAAAGAGTTCCACAACTTAACTATTCCTAAAAGCATTGCCATGTAACTTCCTTTAGAGTCCCCTAACCTTTGTACTTTTGGAATGAGTAAAAAATCAATTCACTTCTACTCGTTCCACACCACTCAGGATTTTGTAGACCTCAATCATATCTCCCCTCATCCGTCTCTTTTCCAAGCTGAAGAGCCACTGACTTCAGGCTTACCAGTCTGTAATTTCCCAGATCACCCTTTTAAAAAATTGGCATTACATTGGCCACCCTCCAGTCTTCAGATAATAAAGATGACTTTAATGACAGGTTACAGATCACTAGTAATGGATCAGCAATTTCATGCTTGGGTTCTTTGAGTACTCTTGGATGTATGCCATTCGGCCCAGGTGATTTACTACTCTTTATTTTGTCGAATATGGCTCAGTACGTCTTCCAGGTTCACCAAGATTTCTTTCAGTTCATCCGCATCATCACCACATCATTGCCATGGTTGCAATCCTAATAACACAAATGCAATGGTGCAGCGGAAGGAGCAGAAGGGGAAGGAAGACATGAGAGCAATTTTTATTCCCATGTACTCAAAGTACTAGAAAACCAGAAAGAACTACAAGTGGAAAGACTAGATGCACCAGCTGTACTTTATCTGCTATCCACCTATTAACTGTTTACATTTGCTTTTATCTTTGTATACAGCAGTCATCCACTGCATTTGCATACACAGTCTACTTATGTATTGGCCTCATTAACTGATGGAAGACTCAAGCACAACCACTTTCCTGTTATGCCCCACTTTTGTGGAATACTTTGCCTGTTACATTGCATTGTCTTTGGGATGCTTGTGATTTTCGTAGAGCATTGAAGAACTATTTATGTAGGCAGGCATATTTCTGTTGAACTTGTGCTTTTATTAATTTAAGTGCTAGTTTTATTCTGCTCGTTTTCTATGTGTATCATTTAATTTTCCCCCGGATTCTATATATGGTGCTTTGAGTTGCACGTGCACATTTAGATGCACATCCAATTTGCATGTGCAACTTAATTGATTAATGAACCGATTAGTACCGATAACTGGGCAATAACATGCAATTTTTGGCAATAATTAGAATGTACATTTGCATCTTTTTAGGCATATTCTATAGAGAGGTGTATTTCAATTCTAGTGCATGGATCTAGAAAATGGGATTTGGCATGAGAAGAGCATGGGTGGGTCAGGGGCGTTTCTAAAATTTATACGCATTGTTATAGAATTCGCAGGATCCGTGCCTAATTTACGTATTTGCACCAGGTTTTCATTGGTGTAAATGGTCACACCTAGATTTAATTGTGGTTCCCGGTGCTAAAGATTATTCTATAAACTGTGCTTAACTGAAAGCATGGTTTATAGAATAGGGCAACTATTTTTTTCGGCGACATTTATAGAATCTAATCCCTTATATGTACCTGTATATAATAAATGTGAACTGCTTTGGTTGTACCACCAAAAAGCAGTATGTCAAATCCATCACACTTTACCCTTTATTATTGTATTTGTAGTATATTACTGTGAATGTTTGATTATAATCTGCCTTAAGCCATGGTGATTTGGCAGATATGCAATGTAAATAAATAAATAACTCTTACTGCCCAGTTACTCTAGCAGGCCTACAATATATTCCAGTTTCCATTCAAAGGCAATTGATTACTTGTGGAATATCATGCTATAAGCAGGTCATTTGTTTTCTTTCCTACTGTTCTCTCCTGGGTACTTGAGCATACAAGTTTTTTCCACTAAGCACTGCAATCATCTACATAGCTATGAGGTTGTTGTCTGAACATCCAGTTTCCTAGGTCCTCATGCCTTATTGGTCAAGACCAGTTTTAAAACAGGGGTCATCAGGGTGAAACAGCAAAGCTTTCCTTCCTAAGACACTGACTGACTGATAGAAACAAGTAGAGACCTGTTCTTGAGCTTGATGCTGGAACTAGTGGCCACACCTCAGGAATGGAATTGGCTCCTCAATCTTTCAAAGAAATTTCTTAACGCTTCCTTCTTCCCAGCAACATGAGCTATGGAAACTTGTATTTATGTCTGAATTCCTGAGATACAACAACCTGTGTACCTGTAAATTGTTAACTTTCTGAATCTGTGACAGGTTACCTGGACAACACCAAGCTCCCAGCTCTGACATGACAGGTGTCTGGAAAGTTGTAGCCTGCTGCCCCCACCCTTGCTGCTTCATGGCTTGCTCTGTCATCAGGTTATGTTTCCTATGCTTACACTTTTCTTCTTATCATCTTGCCATACATTACACATTACCTGCCACCACCAACCTGCTGGTATCAATCTAGCTGGCCTCTCAGCTAAGAATTCCACTTCTGTTTGGTTTAGAAATGTTTAGAATGGGTACATAGCCAGACCTCAGGTTTAGGGTAGGGCCTGAGCCCAAAGGGGGGCACAAAGGTTTGTCCCACCCCACTTTCTGCCCCTGAGCCCAAAGGGGGGCACAAAGGTTTGTCCCACCCCACTTTCTGACCCTATGTGCCTCATCTCCAGCTGAAGCCGGCATTTCCTGAGCCGCCAGCGCCACCGCTGCGCAAGGCCACCACCCTGCACATACTTGGTTTTCACAAAGCATTAACATTTTGTGCATCCACGGGGGGGGGGGGGGGGAGGCCTCTCTCGCACCTGCTGTTTCACAAAAAATAAGCATGTCGGGGGTGCCAGTGTGATGAAGAAAACCCAAGAAAAGTGACAGGCTTTGGTTGGAGGAGGGCTTCCCCTGGCAGGGCTTGGGGAGCCTGCTAGCCAAAGCAGATGACACCTCAATTTGGGAGGGGGGCTTGAACCCAAATGGGGGGGCAGGCCCCCAAGGCTATCTCCCTCCCCCCTCCTGCGCTATGCCATTGCCAACTGGTTTAGAATATGAACTTTTAGGATCCTTCTTTCAGCCATGCAATCTCCTCATCTTCAAATGGCTATAATCAATTACAATTGCTGATATTTTAGATAGGCCTCAAATAAATTTAAACAAATTTGGCTTTGTACAGCACTTATAGAGAATGGTGACTTTGTCATTCAAAGGAATTATGGAGAGGTTTCACTACTACCTTTTGTCACGGAGCGCCTCCTCCAGGTCAACTCTAATACTGTTAGGTAATCTACCTTCATATAGCAAGGCACTTCTAGTATATGGGTTTGTCTGTTCTTGGACTGTATTTTCCCTTTGGAGCTACAACCACTCCTCTACTCTAGAAGAATGTTCACACCCTCGTATAATTTTAGTACAGAAACAGTCTTTGGAAAAAAGAAGTGGTGCTTTTATTTTCTTCATTTTACTTCAAAGAAAAACACAGAGTAGAGTCCTTTTCCTTCCAAGCACAAGTGTTCCAACAGAATAAATCTCTAACATAAAGATATCCAGCATTTTCACAACAGTCCTTTTATTTTCCCAAGCTTCCTTTTGAAAGGCCAGAACCTTCCTGGAACTCTGCCACTTTGCATGGCTTTCTTCACCTCCAGTTACATAGTATGCAGTTTCATGCTGGCTTTAAATCAGTTAGGTTTTAACCCCTCCCCCAACGGGCTTGCTAGGACATTAAACAAACATTTAGCAAGATCTTGAAAACTTTTGCTATGAAGCACACAGTCCTAGAAGCACTCCTTGGCTACTTGTAAGCTCCTTTGAGCAGGGACCGTCCTTCTTTGTTTATTTTGTACAGCGCTGCGTAACCCTAGTAGCGCTCTAGAAATGTTAAGTAGTAGTAGTAGTAGTAGTACTTGCACATAAAAGACCAACCAGAATAAAACAGCTTGCTTGCTTATTTATTTATTTATTTATTTGCTGCATTTGTATCCCACATTTTCCCACCTATTTGCAGGCTCAATGTGGCTTACAATGTTCCTTCATGGCATTTGCCATTCCAGAGTAAAAAGGTACAGTTGATATTAAACAGAGTACATGGATTACATAATAGATTATGTGATTAATATATGGATTTATAGTTTATATAGCTTATAGTTTAGAAAGCCCAACTGTGGTTCTTCCTTGATCAGTGTGCAGTATTCAGCAGCAGCTTCCAGCATTTCTCAGGTTTCCCACTCCCAACTCTCAGGGCTAGGCCTGTCCAGTAATCATTTCTGTATGCTCCTGCTATAAACTCTGCCTGCAGGCTGGAGGATGTTCCCTTCCCAAATATACCAAGGGCCAGATGCACTAAACTTAACGAGCCAATAACAAGTAAGTAGTAAACCCTGGCATGCACTAAAGACTTTTTTTCCGATGACCGTAGCACTAACAAAAATGGAATGCAGATGAGCAAATTGTGTAGAAACCCTATTATAATGAGATGCACTAACCTTTTCCGATTGCCTTAACGCTGGAAAATCTAACGAGGGGTCTGTACCTCTCGTTGAGGCTGCGCAGGATTGAAAAACTGCTACAAAAGTTAAAAAAAAAAATTGGGGGAAAAAAGGCAAGTGCTTGACAGTGCAATAATAAAAGTGTCTATTTTGGCTATCATTCCCCCCCCTCCCGGACGCCGCGCTGCTCACCCCCTCCGATGCACCTCAATCTAGAGGACAGTGCAGTTGAGGATGCCCATCCAAAAAAACGCCCATTTTGGCCGCCTTTCCCCCCCTGCAATAATAAAAACATCTTTTTTGGCAGTGCTTCACTAAGCTGAGAGACCTGGAAGTGCCTGAGCCAATCACAACGTGTTTAGCCGAGCTAAACGCACTGTGATTGGCTCAGAGACTTCCAGGTCTCTCAGCTGAGTGAAGTACTGCCAAAAAAGACGTTTTTATTATTGCAGGGGGGGAAAGGCGGCCAAAATGGGCAACCATCCAAAAAAAACGTCCATTTTGCCCGCCTTCCCCACCCCCCTTGCAATAATAAAAACATCTTTTTTGGCAGTGCTTCACTCAGCTGAGAGACCTGGAAGTCCCTGAGCCAATCACAGCACGTTGAGCTCAACGTGCTGTGATTGGCTCAGGGACTTCCAGGTCTCTCAGCTGAGTGAAGCACTGCCAAAAAAAGACGTTTTTATTATTAGGGGGGGGGGGGGGAATGACGGCCAAAATGGACGCCCATCCAAAAAAAATGTCCATTTTGGCCCCCTTAATAATAAAAACGTCTTTTTTGGCAGTGCTTCACTCAGCTGAGAGACCTGGAAGTCCCTGAGCCAATCACAATGCGTTTAGCCGAGCTAACCGCACTGTGATTGGCTCAGAGACTTCCAGGTCTCTCAGCTGAGTGAAGCACTGCCAAAAAAGACGTTTTTATTATTAAGGGGGGGAATGATGGCCAAAATGGACGTTTTATTTTGGATGGGCGTCATCAACTGCACTGTCCTCTGGATCGAGCCGCATCAGAGGGGGTGAGCGCCAGCATGGCGTCTTCGGGCAGCACAGGGAGGCGTATTTGGCATGCGCAAAGCAGCCAGCATAATGCTTGGCTGCTCTGTGCATGCTCGACTGGCTGACTGGCCGACTGTTTAATGATGGAATAGAGAATGCAAGTGAGCTACAACGAGCTCATTTGCATTCCCTTTCCTTAATGCATGCCCGTTCCTTACCGATTCGCTAAGGGAATCGGTAAGGGAAGGACTCTAACGATTGATTAGTGCATCTGGCCCCAAGTCACACGCATTAGGCCTCAGACTCCAGCTCACATGCCAAAGCCCCATCCTCTCACGCATTCGCGACCACTCCTTCCTTTCTGCAACGCTGCCCTGCTCCAATGTGCCTGGCAGCTGTTAGTGTCAGTGAGGTAAGCACACTGCCTTCAGCGGCCCCAGGCCCTCTGCTTCAACTTTTTGTCCCGACATCTGGCTAATCAGGAGTGTCCTTTTAGGTGCTAGACAGGGCTCCCTGACCAATCACAGCTGCAGTTCTGTAGCAGCTCAGCCACATGAAGAAACTGTGGTGGAGAGAAATGCAACCGTGATTATGAATGTGAGCAATGCAGTCATCCAACTGCCCTCGGGAGTCTCAGGCCACTGTCTTCTTGTAGCTGCTGTGGTGAACGGCGTCTGCACTGAACGCAATCCGGCCAGGGTCATCTTGGGTCGGTTCTCAGCACAGCTACTCTAAGCTGGACCACTTTCTTATGCCCTCACCTCCCCCCCTCAAACGAGCCAGGGAAACAGGGACGGAACGCCAAAACAAAACTCGATTGCATGGACAGGTAATTGGTAAGTATACAGAGATAGATAGATCCATTAGTTCTATTCCTGGACAGAGTGGAAGTGTTCAAAGGAGGCCTGCCGGAATGGTGTGGGGGAAGGGAAAGAAGAGGGGTCAGGTCTAACCCAAATGCTCTTTGAGGTGACACCTAAAAACATAGGTCTGTATATGCAAGAGCAGATGGTGGGTGTCTGTACTGACTGCCATCTTTAACCTTCTTGTACAGATTATAGCTCTGTATAGCCATATTCCATCCATGCTGAGGCTCACTGGACCATGTCTGTGTGACTGGATGATATCTAGACCTACCTCTGGGATTTTGTTTCCTAAACCAGGGGTGGCCACAAGAAAACTAAATGTTTTTGTGTAGCATCACCTAACCAACTTCAGAGGTAGATGCAGATGCACAAACATTACCGGGCTAGCACCGTGTGTTTTTGACTGGCTCCAGCCAGTTTACCAACCACGGTATTCAGCAGGCGAAGCATAAGGGGATGCTGCTGGCTGTTTTCCATCTGTGGTGGCAGCCAACGGGAACCACATGGAAATTAATGCAAATGCATGCAAATAAGCTGATTAGCTGGGAGTGGAGGAGTGGCATAGTGGTTAGAGCACCGGTCTTGCAATCCAGAGATGGCCAGTTCAAATCCCACTGCTGTTCCATGTGATCTTGGGCAAGTCACTTAATTCTCCATTACCTCAGGTACAAACTTAAATTGTGAGCCCTCCTGGGACAGAGAAATATCCAATGTACCTGAATATAACTCACCTTGAGCTACTACTGAAAAAGGTGTGAGCAAAATATAAATAAATAGTATTTAGTAATAGTATAGGATATACTAATAGTATATTGTGCATTGCATCCTATACTAATAGTATAGGATGCAATGCACAATAAGGTTTGCCTACCTTTAACAAGCAACATTTACTGGGGGTCTGGAGCAGCAGTTAGCAACATTCTTTACATTTGTGCTGTGGGCTGTATCTTGTGGCTCCACACACAACACAACCAATTGTCCTGTTGATATGTCCAGATCAACTGCAGCCCTTGCTGAAGTCTGTCAGCTCCCCATAAAAAATCAGCCTTTTCAACAGTATTTAAGAAAAAATTGAGCCATCAGTCGCCCTCCTGCAGGCTCCTGTGATATCCTGGACAGAAGGACCACTGCTATGCCTCTCCCTGTCCCCACTTGTGCCAGATGTTTGGAAAAATAAAACCTACACACAGCTTGTATGCATGTATGAAAGCCATAGCAGGTGCTGCTCTGAGCATGCACAAAGCAGCCACGCTTAGTGAATGGCTGTTCTGCTCATGCTCAGCTGACCAATTGGCTTCCCTCCTACTGCGCTGCTTGCTGTTTTTGCGAGCAGCTCATTTGCTTGTGGTTTCTTTTTGGAATCACTTGGTATTTTCAACTCGGTCATTTTTTACCGAGGTGGAAATACAAGGTGGTTCTTTCCAGGGACCTTTCTGCATCTTCAGTCCTGTAGTGTGCGCTGTATCCTGTGTCACATCTGTATTGTATTGTATTGTATTGGGTTGGGTTCTTAAATAAACCTGGGGAATGAAAGACCTGAGCTAGGAATAGAACTCACTCAGTGCCCAGCCCAGAAGTTTATGTTGTAGGTAGATAGTGAGGCACACTTTAATAGATGCTATGGTAGCTCTAAGCTATTTGATCAATAATTACCACAGCAGTAATAGTACTGATATAGTGTTTCCCAACTTCTTCAAGCCAAGTACCCTCTAACAAATTTTAACCGTGTGCCCCTGAGGTCTGAGCAGCAGAGATTTTGAAATTGACAATTTATTGTTAGACAGTTAACTAATTAGGCAATGTGCATAACAAATACAAGTCACTGCAACTGGCATACAGACCAAGACACAGTTGGTATGATCCCACCCCAAACGTAACACTTGCTATAAAGATTGCCTAATCCACTGTTTATCTCCAGCAATTAATTCTATCCTAATTGCGTCTGTCTTTTGAAAGCAAATCATTTCTGATTGCAGTAACTCTCAAGCCTTCTGCTTTGGATAAGGTGCATTTTCTGTTTTTAGATTAAAAGGATCTCATTTAACATATACACCAGTTTGTTACTCTTTTATATACCTCTAATAGAACGATAATAATTTACCTTCTCCTTCCCCTAAAATCAGGGCCGCCAAGAGGGGGGGGACAGGGGGGACAAAGGTCCCCGGGCCCGGGCCTCCGGGGGGGCCCGGCGCCACCACAGTCCGGCCCACCCGCTCTCCGTCGCTCCCACAACTAACCTGAAGCGCATTCATCTTCGACGCAAGCAGCAGCAGCAGGGCAGGCCACTCCTTCCTTCCGTGTCCCGCTCTCGCCTGATGTAACGTCCACGAGGGCAGGGCAGGGAAGGAAGGAGAGGTCTGCCCTGCTGCTGCTGTTTGCGTCGAAGATGAAGGCGCTTCAGGTTAGTTCAGCGGGCCCGGCACTGGCAGCGGGTGGAGGGGGCCCGGCGACCTTGGGTGGGGGGGGCCGCAACACGATGTGACCTCGGGGGGGGGGGGCCCGGGAGCGGCCTTGTCCCGGGCCCGACCCCGGCTCTTGGCGGCCCTGCCTAAAATTGTTCCCAATAATAGGCAAGGAAGTACATTAAACTACACCCACAGAGTAAATCTGAACAAGTTCCTAGGTATCTCACAATAAATCTATCTGCTTCCTGTATCCCTCAGAACAGGTGTAAGAAAAAAAATGTAGCCCTTCGTTTCCTTTGATCCACAGGCACAAAAAGCTCCTACACTTGAAACGTGACAAAGCAACACCATGCCCCTAAAGCTGCTGCTCTAATTACAGCTATTGCCCCTGTCCAGATTGAATGCTTGGTCCAAGGCAAGATCATGGTTTCATATGATAAATGTATGCACATTGAATCCCCCATGAAAGAAGTACAAGATCTAAGAGAGGAGGTGGCAAAACTAAGAAGCATCTGTGACAACCAGAAATTCATTCCATAGATGTATGTTGAAACATTGGAGAAGTGTGGATGTGGTCCCTCTGCACAAGAGCGGAAGTAAGGAGGAGGTTGGAAATTACAGACCTGTCAGTCTGACCTCGGTGTTTGATCAAACTAATGGAAACGCTTCTAAAGTGGAGGATTGTGAGGTTTCTCTAATTGAATGGGCTGCAGGACCTGACGCAGCATGGCTTCACTAGAGGCAGATCATGTCAGACAAATCCAGAGCTTTTTTTGTGCCGATATGCACCAGTACAGCATACCGGCACCTTTTTTTCTCAGGGCTAGCTGACCTGCCCACCCTTAGCTCCCCGACAGCCCTGCTTTTTGTTCCTGCCGCCCCATGTTTAAATCTTTTATTTTTTTACCTGAAGTCGCAGAGCCGGTGGCGGTGTTAGTGAAAGCAGCAGGCTCGCCTCCTCCAGCCTTCCCTTCCCTCTCAGTGTCCCGCCCTCGCGGAAACAGGAAAGTACGTTAGAGGAAGACAGGACACTGAGAGGGAAGGCTGGGGGAGGTGGACCTGCT
Organism: Microcaecilia unicolor; assembly: GCF_901765095.1. NCBI lineage: Eukaryota > Metazoa > Chordata > Amphibia > Gymnophiona > Siphonopidae > Microcaecilia > Microcaecilia unicolor. The sequence continues at coordinate 236,240,556 of NC_044036.1, forward strand.
GCTTCAGGTAAAAAAAATACAAGATTTAAATGCAGGGCGGCAGGAACAGAAAGCAGGGCTGTCGGGGAGCTAAGGGCAGGTAGGTGGGGCTGGGATTGGTACTGGAACCCGACGAGGGCTGAAAAGAGGGGCAGGTGGAGGCTGGGGTGAGGTACTGGCCATGGATGGGAGGGGAGGATAGGGGGCAAAGGAGAATCACTGGACATGGAGGGGAGGGCAGAGGAGAATCGCTCGACATGGATGGGAGGGGAGGGCAAGGGAGAGAGGAGAAATCGCTGGACATAGATGGGAGGGGAGGGCAGAAGAGAATCGCTGGACATGGTTGGGAGGGGAGGATAGGGGCAAAGGAGAATCACTGGACATAGATGGGAGGAGAGGGCAGAGAAGAATCGCTGGACATGGATGGGAGGGGAGGGCAGGGGAAGAACAGAGTTGGTAGACATGGATGGACGGAGGGAAGAGCAGGAGAAATGCTGGACATGGATGGAGGAGAGGGAAGACAGGAAGGAGATGCACATGTACGGAGGGGACGGGAGAGAGTAGAAATGCTAGACATGGATGGAGTGGAGGGCAGGGAAGAGAGGAGGCGACGGTATAGGACCTAAAGTGACTGACTGTGTTAAAACCGGTTAAATGGAAGGAGATAGAGGACATAGAGCTTGCTCTGAGGAAAAGGATGTTATCAGTGGTGTACCACAAGGGTTGGTCCTCGAGCCGGCTCTTTTAACATCTTTGGAAGAGTTAGAGGTTACTGAGGATGGGTAGACTGGATTGGCCACTTGGCCCTTATCTGCCATCATGTTTCTATGTTTCTATCTGTTATATTTCACTCTCATATTAACTGTTTGTCCCCTTGACTGCTGGTGTGTTATTCTTACACTTAGAGGGGGCCTATTTATAAGAACAGGAGAAAATAAAGTTCTCCACAAAAATTGCCAATAGTGACCACTTCAGTTTCATTTCTCTTGGAAAATGAAACATGAAATCTGATTGGTCACAATGGGCAAGTTCTCCACATTTGTGAAGAACTTTTGTTGTTGTTGTTGTTTAAATAAACAGGGCCCAGTGAACCAAAGCAGCTTACTATGCACATAGCAAATTAAAATTAAAAATAAATAGCACATAGCAGTGACAGAGAAAAAGAAACTGTCTTCAGAACATACAGGAATGCAACCACAGCCAATTAAAATGAAAGAGTGAACTGTCTTAAAACATGATGAAATATAAGCACACAGTCTGCTTTTACATTTTTAATGAGAGATGCGGGCTTTGTGATTAAATATAGGCACACAGTTTGCTTTTACAGTTTTAATGAGAGATCTGGGCTCTTTGGATGAAAACACATTCTGAATCTCTGTTTCAGTGTACCGATTTCCACAATCAGGTCACTTTCTGGATAGAAGTGGTTTGTCATTTTACATTTAGAACTATTAGGAAAAGAGAATGGGACGATATACTGCCTTTCTGTGGTTTTTGCAATTACATTCAAAGCAGTTTACGTGTATATAGTACCTTGGGCAATGGAAGGTTAACCAGCTTATTTTCGAAAGAGAAAGATGCCCATATTTCGACCCAAATTGGGAGATGGGCGTCTTTCTCCCGTGGGCGTCCAAATCGGTATAATCGAAAGCGGATTTTGGGCGTCTTCAACTGCAATCTGTCGCGGAAACAGCCAAAGTTGACGGGGGCATGTCGGAGGCGTGGTGAAGGTGGGACTGGGGCGTGTTTATCGGCCGAGGAGAGATGGGTGTACTAGGCCGATAATCGAAAAAAGAAAGGCGTTTTTAGTGTGAATTTGGGTCACTTTTTTGGACCCTTTTTATTCACGAACAAGTCTCAAAAAAGTGCCCTAAATGACCAGATGACCACCGGAGGGAATCAGGGATGACCACCCCTGACTCCCCCAGTGGTCACTAACCCCCTCCCGCCCAAAAAAAACAACTTTAACAACTTTTGTTTCCAGCCTGTATGCCAGCCTCAAATGTCATCCCTTATAAGAGGATGACGCCCGGTATAAGAGGATTGGAGAGGCTAAGCCTCCCCTGCTGTGCTCTGAGGGGTTTAAATTGTTGATTTACCTCCATCCTCACAGCAGGAGCTGCAGTGAAAGCCCTCTAGCATGGTGTAACCAGTTCTAGAAATTGGTTTATGGTTTGTTTACCTTACTGCTGGGAGAGCAGGGGGGGGTTGGCTGGAGGTGTCCTGAGTTGCCAGGGAGATATTTAACGAGGATGACTTCCTGACCTGCACTGAGGACAGATAGCACCAGAATCGGATACTGGGCCAGCATGATCAGAAAAAGTCAGCAGAAAACAAAAGTAGAAAAGATCATTTTATTTTCATTATAGTGTTTGGAATATGTCCACTTTGAGAATCAGGTGTTCAACATTAAAAGTTTATATTTATTTACTTATTTATGGCATTTTATCACACATTAAACATGAATTAAGGTGTTTTGTGGCTCTACATGAGAATTGTGATGATATGATCCCTTGTTTCATATTGTTGATGGTCTGCATTTTCCGTATGGGTGGTATATTGGTGTATTAGGTTCTGTCCAGTGTAATATTTATGGTACAGTAAGGTTCTGAGTGTGTTTTTGCACAAAGTTGTGCATAGTGTTTTGCAGTTGAGCGATTGTGCTTAGAATATGCTTTGAGCAACCACTTTATTCTTTGACATATGATACATATCTAATATCTACATTTAATAAAAGGTATTGTGACTTTTGTTTTTATTTATTTATTTTTTTATGTGTGTTATCAGACAATTATGGATTTAAGCTCCAGCCCTGGCCCACCCCTAACCCCGTCCTCTTTAGCCTTCCCAAACATTTGGGCCACCGACCGCCTATGAGTATGCAGGTCCCTGGAGCAGTTGTTAGTGGGTGCAGTGGACTTCAGCCAGGTGAACCCAGGCCCATTCCCCCCCCCCCACCTGTCACACTTGTGGTGGTAAATGGGAGCCCTCCAAACTGGTTTTGGGGGGGATTTGTGGGGCTCAGCACCCAAAGGAAGGGAGCTATAGACTTCAGAGGTAGGTAACTGTTTATTTTAAATTGTTACAAGTGCCCCCTAGGGTGCCCGGTTGGTGTCCTGGCATGTGAGGGGGACCAGTGCACTACGAATCCTGGCCCCTCCCATGAACCAATGCCTTGGATTTGGTCGTTTTTGAGCTGGGCGCCTCTGGTTTCCATTATCGCTGAAAAATGAAACCACCCAGCTCAAATCCGCACAAATCCGATACATTTGCCAGGCACAAACCGTATTATTGGAAAAAAGATGGACGCCCATTTTTTAAAAAATACGGTTTGTCCTGCCCCTTCACGTACCTGTTCTCGGAGATAGACGCCCATGGAGATGGGCGTTCACGTTCAATTATGTCCCTCCATGTGACTTATCAAGAGTCACAAGGAGCTGTAGTGAGAATTAAACCCAGTTCCCCAGGAACAAAGTCTGCTGCACTAGCCACTAGGCTACTACTCCATTATTAGATGAAAGAAGTTGGTTTCACATTGAAGCAAAAGGAAGACGTTCTGTAAGAGCCATTTTTTTTAGGTGTGCTATTCCCTTTTCTGCATCTGCCAGCAAAACAATATTTCCCAGGCCCTCATTATGCAGTGTTTTAGTGTGGCAGAGGGTAGGTCCCAAAGTGGCCAGAGGCAGCAATTGAATAAAAGCATATTGAAAAAAGTGTTCCAAAATGATATCGCTCTCACCGACCCTCTTCAACTTAATGATGACACCTTTAGCTAAAACATTATCCAACCAAGGCCTCAATCCTTTTATTTATGCAGATGATGTCACGATTATATCCCGTTTAAACATGACCTGACAGAAATCACTAAAGAAATTAATTACAGCTTCCCAATTATGAACTCATGGGCTGATGCTTTCCAACTAGAACTTTATCCAGATAAAACACAATGTCTCATCCTCTCATCACAACACAACAAGTACAAACCCACAATAATAAGTACCCCAAATTTTACCCTTCCTGTCTCAGACAATCTGAAAATCCTAGGAATCACAATTGACCAAAATCTTACACTAGAAAACCATGCGAAAAATGTAACAAAGAAAATGTTTCACTCAATGTGGAAACTCAAAAGAATAAAACCTTTTTTTCCCAAGGGAAATATTCTGCAGACTAATACAATCAATTGTATTAAGCCAACTAGATTATTGCAATGCAATTTATGCCAGTTGCAAAGAACAAATTATTAAGAAACTCCAAACTGCACAAAACACGGCAGCCAGACTCATATTTGGCAAAACGAAATATGAAAACGCCAGACCCTTAAGAGAAAAACTACACTGGCTTCCACTAAGAGAGCGCATTACATTCAAGGTCTGCACTCTGGTTCATAAGATCATACACGGTGAAGTTCCGGGTTATATGTCAGACCTTATATACTTACCAAACAGGAACTATACTAAATCATCACGCACGTTCCTGAACCTTCACTACCCCAACTGCAGAGGAGTGAAATATAAATTAACATATACATCCAGTTTCTCCTATATAGGTACGCAAATATGGAACGAACTACCTAAATCAATAAAAACAACACATGACATAAATAATTTCCGTAAATTATTGAAAACCAACCTTTTCAACAAAGCATACTACAATAATCCATCCTAAATACCAGTAAATCAAAATTTTACACCGAATCTTCACTAAACATAATTCTGTACTTCCCGATTGTCCATACTAATCAACATGATTGAAGTTTAATATTCCTGATTGTCCATGTTAATCTATTTACGATTGAAGTTAATCCAACACCTTTATTTCTGATTATGAAAATGCACTTTCTGTAACTGTATACCTAATCCTCTCTGTCTCCTTCACCTTAAATATGTATTTCTCTTCTGGAATTGGTGATCACCATTGTGGAAAATGTAAGCCACATTGAGCCTGCAAATAGGTGGGAAAATGTGGGATACAAATGCTACAAATAAATAAATAAATAAATAAATAAATATCTGCACCTCCATATAGGCCTGCAGTCAGTCCACCCCCTCCCCCCCACCCGCTCTCTTTCACATCCCATCTGCCCTCAGCCAGTCTGCCCTCTCTTTCTCTCTCTCTCATACCCCACCTGCCCTCAGTCTGTCTGCCCCCTCCCTCTCTCAGAGAGCTTGCTGATTTTGCTGTCTCATGAGATTTGGAGTTACAGGATGTTATGGAATTTGTCATGCAGCTATACTTCTTTGTGCTCTGTGACTGCTTGTTCTGCACTTTGTTACAACAGACTTCAGCACATCTTGTTCACTTCACTGTAGCCAGAGGCCTGATAACGGTTTTATCTGCAAACTAGGAAAAAAGGCCCGTTTCTTACACAAATGAAACGGGCACTAGCAAGGTTTTCCTTGTACTGTGTATGTTTGATAGAGTGTGTGTGAGAGTGACTTTGTGAGAGAGACAGAGAGTGAATATGCAAGTGTGTGTGTGTGACAGAGAGAGTGTGAAAAAGGCCTGTGTAAGAAATGAAACGTGTGCTAGTAAGGTTATATTGAAATGTTTATTGTTGTTAGCCAAACAGGGTTTGTATTTATTTACATTTTCAAAATTTCTTTATATACAATATTTTTTGTGTAACCTTTGTTACAATTTGGAAAAGGTTTCCTTGTTCAGGTCATAGGCGCCGACTCCGTGGGTGCTGTGGGTGCTTGAGCACCCCCAATATTTTGAAACCTGCCCTCGTTGCCTTCCTGCTGCCCAGCCAGCTCTTAAAATTAATTTTACCTGAGTGAACGGCAGCATAGGCGCCCCGTATAAGAGGCTTGGGGAGGGGCCCGCCACTGCCCCGCCCGCCCCCCGCCGTACCTTTAAATATTATAGTTTTGCTGGAGTCGCGGGCAGCTGGCATTGAAGACATCGGCAGGCTTACGCCGGTTCCAGCAGCCTTCCCTTCCCTCGTTGCAAGTCGGATGATGGCTCTGCCCTCGTAGAAACAGGAAATACGTCAGAAGAGGGCGGAGCCATCATCCGACTTGCAATGAGGGAAGGGAAGGCAGGCTGCTGGAACCGGCGTAAGCCTGCCGATGTCTTCAATGCCGGCTGCCCGAGACTCCAGCAAAACTATAATATTTAAAGGTACGGCGGGGGGCGGGGGGGCAGGAAGGAAACAGGGCAGACGGGAGAGGAGAGGAGGGTTGCTGCACATGGTGGAAGAAGGGGAGAGGAGGGTTGCTGGATGGAGGGAAGGGGAGAGGAGGGTTGCTAGACATGGTGGAAGAAGGGGAGAGGAGGGTTGCTGGATGGAGGGAAGGGGAGAGGAGAGTTGCTGGACATGGTGGAAGAAGGGGAGAGGAGAGGGCAGGGGAGAGGAGAGTTGCTGGATGGAGGGAAGGGGAGAGGAGGGTGCTGGACATGGTGGAAGATGGGGAGAGGAGGGTTGCTGGATGGAGGGAAGGGGAGAGGAGGGTTGCTGGACATGGTGGAAGAAGAGGAGAGGAGGGTTGCTGGATGGAGGGAAGGGGAGAGGAGGGTTGCTGGACATGGTGGAAGAAGGGGAGAGGAAGGTTGGTGGATGGAGGGAAGGGGAGAGGAGGGTTGTTGGACATGGTGGAAGAAGGGGAGAGGAGGGTTGCTGGATGGAGGGAAGGGGAGAGGAGGGTTGCTGGACATGGTGGAAGAAGGGGAGAGGAGGGTTGCTGGACATGGTGGAAGAAGGAGAGAGGAGGGTTGCTGGATGGAGGGAAGGGGAGAGGAGGGTTGCTGGACATGGTGGAAGAAGGGGAGAGGAGAGGGCAGGGGAGAGGAGAGTTGCTGGATATGGGTGGATGGAGGGGAGGGTAGGGGGGAGAGGAGGGTTGCTGGACATGGAGGGGGAGGGAGGAGTGAGGAAGGAGATGAGATAAAAGAAAGGAAGAGAGTAGAAAAACTGCACATGGATGAAGAAAATAGGCAAAAGCTGGATCCACTGGACAGTCAAGTTTGCGGAGGACCCAGCTTTTACTTACGGATGTAGGACAAGAAATGAAGAAGAAAGGCGGAAAGTAAACAAATAAATGGAAAGGAAGCCCTGGAAACGGAGTTAAGAGGACAGATAGCAGCAGAATCGGATACTGGGCCAGCACAATCAGAAAAACAAAGTCACCAGACAACAAAGGTAGAAAAGATCATTTTATTTTCATTATAGTGTTTGGAATATGTCCACTTTGAGAATTAGGTGTTCAACATTAAAAGTTTATTTACTTATTTATGACATTTTATCCCCCATTAAACATGAATTAGGATGTTTTGTGGCTCTACATGAGAATTGTGATATTATGATCCCTTGTTTCAATATTGTTGACGGTCTACATTTTCCGTATGGGTGGTATATTGGTGTATTAGGTTCTGCCCAGTGTAATATTTATGTTACAGTAAGGTTCAGAGTGTGTTTTTGCACAAAGTTGTGCATAGTGTTTTGCAGTTGAGCGATTGTGGTTAGTATATGCTTTGAGCAACCACTTTATTCTTTGACATATGATACATAGCTAATATCTAAATTTAATAAAAGGTATTAATTGTGACATTTATTTTTTTTTTTTTTCTGTGTGTGATCAGACAATTATGGATTTAAGCTCCACCCCTGGCCCCACCCCTAACCCCGCCCCCTTTAGCCTCCCCAAACAGTTGGGCCACCGACCGCCTATGAACAGCAGTGAAACAAGAAGAGTACAGCTGGCTCTGTCTTCAGCTTCTCCTTCCCTCTCAGCGTCCCGCCCTTGCATAAACAGGAAATGAGGGCGGGACCACAGCTGAGCTGAGAGGGAAGGAGAAGCTGAAGACGGAGCCAGCTGTACTCTTCTTGTTTCACTGCCGTTCACTCGGGTAAAATTAGTTTTAACTAGTCAAGGCTTTTTGATTTCATATTTTGATGTCACATAAATCAATTAAAACAAGCTGATAGTTTAATGCATTTTGAATTAAATATGTTTTTTTTAGAAAACAGTAAAATATTTACAAGGGTGTGAAGACTTTTGCACGGCCCTGTATCCTCCACCCCTCTAACTGTCCTGACCTGAGGAAAGAGGTTTTGGCCTTTGAAAGCTAATTGAAAAATGTATTTAGTCCACTAAAATGATATATTTTCCATTTTTTGTTGTATTTGTTAACCTATAGTATAGTGATTGAAATATGTCAGTTTTTGAAATTTGCATCTCTTTACATTTGCACAGTATAGGGGGACTGAGGGGTGGGACTGTTCAGGGAAGAAGTCCTGGTGCAGGTTGCAGGCAGCCTATGAGCGGTACTGCCACTGCCCAGGTGAAGACTGCAGTAGACAGAATTTTAAGGTATTGGGGGGGGGGGGGGACGCACTGCTTGTAAAAAATAAAAAAAAATTTCAGCACCCCCAATCATTTGAAAAGTTGCCTCCTATGGTTCAGGTCCATTAATGACTTTTACAATTGCATCTGCAGAGGTTTTAACTCTTGAGAATGCTACATATAGTTGTCCATGTGTAAACACAGGTTCTGGTAGATAAATTCCGACTTTGTCAAAAGTTTGTCCCTGTGCTTTGTTTATAGTCATTGCAAAAGCTAATTTTACAGGGAATTGTTTTCTAAGTAATGTAAAAGGCAGGTCACTGATAGATGGTGCTAATTGTTTGCGTGGGATAAAGACAATTGTTCCTGCTGTAGATCCTGTGATTATTTGGCTAATAATGAGATTCTGTTTTAACTCTTTCACTACTAAGCGAGTCCCATTGCATAAACCTTGTTTTGTATTTAAGTTCCTGAGTAGGATAATTATTGCTCCAATTTTTAATTGCAGTTTATGGGTTGGCATGCCACTTGGTGTTTGTTCATTAATGAACTCTATGGGATATAAGTGATGTTCCTCATCATTTGAATCTTGAATAGAGTCTGTACTTAAATAAGTAGTTGTTTTACCTTCTAAAATATTTAGTACAGACTCATTTATGTTGTCAACTTGTGAGTTTTTTGGGCACAGAATAGCCTTTTTTTGCAAAGTTTGCAATAGAATCTGGTGTAAGTTTCTCTCCATAAATGGCGTTTACTATATTGCCCTCACAAATGTGTTTTTGTGGTATTTCAATTACAACTTTGTAACCATGTGGACATGGAAGATTTCCTTGTGCTAAAGTAATAAGCCATTTGTTATATTCGGGGTCTACAGATCGGACATTTTTTTCCAGTTTCAATATTTGAAATGTTTTCCAAAGTTTATGAAACTTAATGCTTGCTTCAATAATGTTTGCTGGATGACCATGAGATACCACTGGTAAAGTTTGTTGGAAATCTCCACCAAGCAGCAATAGAACTTTGCCACCAAATGGTCTCTCGTTGTTCATTATTTCTTTGAGTAGTCTATGCACTGCATTGAGAGCCATACTGGGTGCCATAGTTGATTCATCCCAGATGATAATTTTTGCATTTCTAATGATATTAGTTTCTTTTGATGTTAATCGCATAGTTGATGTTGATGTTTCCAGAAGAGGTACTGGTAATTTAAATTGAGAATGATAAGCTCGTTCTCCTGGAAGTAGATTTGCAGCAATTCCTGTTGATGCAACAGGTAGTGCAATTCCTCCTTCCCCTCTTATCATGCTGATGATAGTTTTGTATGTATAGGTTTTTCCACTTCCACCTGGACCATCAAGGAAGAAACATGTGTTTGAATTGTTTTTTTTCTATTGCATGCCGAAACTATTGTTTGTAATGCTTCTCTTTGTTCATTATTTAGTTTTGCCTGCATTTCTTGTGCTTTACGCTTTTCATCTGCTGCGTTAAAGGCAATGTGTAGATCTTCTGATTTGTGGATGATGTTTGGTAAGCCAAATTGTTCTAGTTGTTTAGCATGTGTAATCAGTACAGCTTGTATTTTCTGAAGGCAGAGTTGTTCACAAAGCAAGCAATCGCCTTTACATCCATGCTGTTTTTGTAAATCTTCTACCATATAATTTTTGTATTTTTTATAAAGTTGCAAAGCATTTGATATTTGTGCAAAGACACAAATGTATGCAAATAGGTCTCTAATTTGCTGAGGCATGCAGCATGTGATCTTCTAACATGTTCTCCCATAGAGCTTCATCTTTAATGAGTCCAAGTTTTTTTGCTGTTTCTTGAAAGGTTTTGTAAATTACATTGCCCACTGTTTTTAAGTCTTCAAAGGACTGTGCACCTGGTTTGTGTAGTAAAATCAGCCTTGAACAGTAACGTTCCGGTTCATTTGCGAAATGTACTGTATACATTCTTCCAATTGTTTTCTTATGTCCAATCTTTCGACTTTTCCATTTTCTTTGTGTTTTATCAAAACTATAGTATACAGGTATATCTACATACAAAATGTTGTTTGCATTATTGTCTTTTGCATTAAGTTTGAACCAGGCTGTTAAAGTTGTGTCCCTTGTTCTGGCTGTTTCTACTGCTGCTTCAAGTTTATGAGGTTGGAAAACAATGCTCTGTTCATTTTGTAAGTGTACTTCTAATCTCTGTATGGTATGTGATTGATGATGCATTTCAAAGCTGTTTAATCGCCATGCAGGCTCGGGAGCACTAATATATCTGGAGTCTGTGAATGTTTTTATTTCATCATGTTGTACATTTTAGTGCTCTGTAATAAGTACATCTGCACAATCGTGTCCTTTGTATACATACAGTGGGGGAAATAAGTATTTGATCCCTTGCTGATTTTGTAAGTTTGCCCACTGACAAAGACATGAGCAGCCCATAATTGAAGGGTAGGTTATTGGTAACAGTGAGAGATAGCACATCACAAATTAAATCCGGAAAATCACATTGTGGAAAGTATATGAATTTATTTGCATTCTGCAGAGGGAAATAAGTATTTGATCCCCCACCAACCAGTAAGAGATCTGGCCCCTACAGACCAGGTAGATGCTCCAAATCAACTCGTTACCTGCATGACAGACAGCTGTCGGCAATGGTCACCTGTATGAAAGACACCTGTCCACAGACTCAGTGAATCAGTCAGACTCTAACCTCTACAAAATGGCCAAGAGCAAGGAGCTGTCTAAGGATGTCAGGGACAAGATCATACACCTGCACAAGGCTGGAATGGGCTACAAAACCATCAGTAAGACGCTGGGCGAGAAGGAGACAACTGTTGGTGCCATAGTAAGAAAATGGAAGAAGTACAAAATGACTGTCAATCGACAAAGATCTGGGGCTCCACGCAAAATCTCACCTCGTGGGGTATCCTTGATCATGAGGAAGGTTAGAAATCAGCCTACAACTACAAGGGGGGAACTTGTCAATGATCTCAAGGCAGCTGGGACCACTGTCACCACGAAAACCATTGGTAACACATTACGACATAACGGATTGCAATCCTGCAGTGCCCGCAAGGTCCCCCTGCTCCGGAAGGCACATGTGACGGCCCGTCTGAAGTTTGCCAGTGAACACCTGGATGATGCCGAGAGTGATTGGGAGAAGGTGCTGTGGTCAGATGAGACAAAAATTGAGCTCTTTGGCATGAACTCAACTCGCCGTGTTTGGAGGAAGAGAAATGCTGCCTTTTACCCAAAGAACACCGTCCCCACTGTCAAGCATGGAGGTGGAAATGTTATGTTTTGGGGGTGTTTCTCTGCTAAGGGCACAGGACTACTTCACCGCATCAATGGGAGAATGGATGGGGCCATGTACCGTACAATTCTGAGTGACAACCTCCTTCCCTCCGCCAGGGCCTTAAAAATGGGTCGTGGCTGGGTCTTCCAGCACGACAATGACCCAAAACATACAGCCAAGGCAACAAAGGAGTGGCTCAGGAAGAAGCACATTAGGGTCATGGAGTGGCCTAGCCAGTCACCAGACCTTAATCCCATTGAAAACTTATGGAGGGAGCTGAAGCTGCGAGTTGCCAAGCGACAGCCCAGAACTCTTAATGATTTAGAGATGATCTGCAAAGAGGAGTGGACCAAAATTCCTCCTGACATGTGTGCAAACCTCATCATCAACTACAGAAGACGTCTGACCGCTGTGCTTGCCAACAAGGGTTTTGCCACCAAGTATTAGGTCTTGTTTGCCAGAGGGATTAAATACTTATTTCCCTCTGCAGAATGCAAATAAATTCATATACTTTCCACAATGTGATTTTCCGGATTTAATTTGTGATGTGCTATCTCTCACTGTTACCAATAACCTACCCTTCAATTATGGGCTGCTCATGTCTTTGTCAGTGGGCAAACTTACAAAATCAGCAAGGGATCAAATACTTATTTCCCCCACTGTATTTGAAGAGGTACTTTACACTTTTTATAGATGCACATACTTCTACATTTATATGGCAGTTGTATTTTAAAAGTAAAAAAGGGTTATAAGGGACTACCCAACTGTTATTAATGAATTGTCCATGTAAGACGGTACCAATTCCATTATTCCGTCTGCGATATTTAGGATATCCGTCACAGTTTTCTATGGTTTCATTTTGGAATGCTTTTGGGAACTGTTTAGAACACTTCCCATTTAGCATGCATGGTAAATGTACATTTTGCTGACTGCATGGGCCGTGTATCATATGTTTGATAACTGTTGCATGTAGTCGTGGGTACTTTTGTTCTGTAGGTATTTCTGCACATACGATGTTGTCAATTATTTCCTTTGTTTTTGGTTTCTGTTCCTCCTTGAGGATAAGTAATATGTGAGCGTGTGGTAATCCTCTTTTTTGAAATTCAATGACATAAATGATAGCAAGAGGAACACCAAATATATGCTGTTTGCATATATCGTGTACTAATTCTTTCAACTTTAAATGAAACACCCTTGCCAATAAGTCTGGTCTAAAATGTGGTGCCTCACCTTTTTGTAGATTGTTATTAATTTCTTCCCATCTTGGGTTGCAGGTCATAGTTATAAACAGGTCAGGCTTTCCATATTTTCTAACTATTGCCATTGCATCCTGATAATTTTGATGCATATTTCTAGGACTTCCGGCAAATGATGATGGCAAAATGAATGCTTGTCCTGGTGTAATTCCTCTATAAGCAGCTTCAGTTGCTAGGTGGTCCATTAAGCCTGAGTATTTTTCAATTCTTAATTGATTTTGGTTTTTCCAAATATAATTAAGTCTGTTTGCCTCTGTTTTAATGTATGCGTCCACAAAATATTGTTGTGTTAATTTATCAGCACTTAGGAAAGGATTGAATTAGTCTTTTGTTGCGAAACGGTACCCATAATATTGCATTTGTGTGATTCTTATTCTTGGTTTATTAGATTTGTGCCTGAAGTTGATTATAGATTTTGGTTGTTTAGATAAAGGAATATCTATCCCCCAACTCTGATCTCCATATGGGAATAATATTGGGTATACCATAGGTTCTAGATTGGGATCCAAGACACTGATGATCTCATGTTTTTTTTCCTCATTTTGCTTGTTTCTGCAATGTATGATTAGATCTCTATGTAACGGAGGTTCTCCATCTATATTTTGGAAGATGAAAGCTACCTCATTTGCTCTTGGAGCATTGTATCGTCTTCGATCATTTTTACGGTCTTGAACAATGACCATCGATACTGTTGTCGGTTCTGTGTGTTTGCTTCATATATGCATTCATTTTCCACTTCAAACAACATTTTGTATGCATCAGCAAATGGATTTTCTCGTACCATGAGTTCACTTAATTGTCTCATTAATATTTCATTTAATTTTACATTTGTAGAGGTTCATAGTCTTTGAATGGCTGCTTCATCAGGATCTAGAATATATAACTGTGCAAACTGTCTTTCTTTGTCATTTGAAGGATGTAGTGCTCCTGCTCTGTGATAAATATTTCCATGAATTCTGAAACAATAAGGGCCATATCCTGGTGGTGCTGCAATGTTTGCTCCCATGGTTGCGAAAGCTAAAGAACTGTTAATGGACCTAATGTTTTGTTTGAAATTGTTTGAGTATTCATGTTCTCCACAAAGAAGCTTTTGTATGATTTCATTTGTTCTAATTTGTGGAAGTTTAACTTTTCCTTTACTACAGCATTGTGTGAAAAGGTTGTCTGATGATGTTTCATTTTTGAAGAATTTAGCTTTGCAAAATATACAGACTGCGTTTATCTGTCCACAACTATAGTACTGAATGTCATTCTCATTGACACAGTCTGTTATTGCAATACTTTGGGTATCAGTTGTGTACTGTACTGTCCTTGTATTATTCCTTGTGTCATTATTGTTTGCAGTTTGTATATTGTTTGTTTTCTCTTCCTGTGTGTGACCTTTTTTGCTTGTGAAGTGTGATTTATTTTGTGTGGTTTGTTCTATTTTTTGCGTTTTAATTTTGTCAATTGTTGGTCTTTTTGATTTTGTTTTTCTTTGTCTGTTTGTTCTCTGTATCTGTGTCATTTGTTTCTTCCTTTGTCGTTCTAAATATGCTCTTCTCTTTCTGTTTGTATCTCTTTGCTGGTCTGTCATTCTTTGTAATCTGTTTCTTTCATGGGCGTAGACTGGGGGGCGAGGGGGGGCAATGCCCCCCCAAACGATGACGATGTGATGGCGTCAGTAGTAAAAAAAAAAAAACAAGCAGGCACGCGCTCGTCTCCATCCGCTTTGCTTCCCTGCCCTCTCTGTCTGCGTCCCGCCCGAAAGGAAATGACATCAGAGGAAGGCGGGACGCAGACAGAGAGGGCAGGGAAGCGAAGCGGACGGAGACGAGCGCGTGTCTGTCTACCCCCTCTCTTCCTCCCTCCCTCCGGCACAGGCAGCAGTCTTCTTCAACCTTTCTGTGCTCCTGGCAGCGGTAGCGACGTACATGCTGCCTTCAGCTCTGCCCCGAAGCCTTCTCTTCAAGTTCCTGTTCCTGCATAGGTGGGAACAGGAACTTGAAGAAAAGGCTTCCGGGGCAGACCGAAGGCAGCGTGTAGGTCGCTACCGCTGCCAGGAGCACAGAAAGGTTGAAGAAGACTGCTGCCTGCGCCGGAGGGAGGGAGGAAGAGAGGGGGTAAACGGAGTCACGATCCTGGACCTCGCGGGGGGGGGGGCAGCAGAGGGAAGATGGATGGGACTGGGAGGGGTGGGGAGCAGAGGGAAGATGGATGGGACTGGGAGGGGTGGGGAGCAGAGGGAAGGAGCAAGAGATGGATGGGACTGGGAGGGGTGGGGAGCAGAGGGAAGATGGATGGGACTGGGAGGGGTGGGGAGCAGAGGGAAGGAGCAGGAGATGGATGGGACTGGGAGAGGAGGGGAGCAGAGGGAAGGAGCAGGAGATGGATGGGATTGGGAGGGGTGTGGTCGGCAGAGGGAAGGAGCAAGAGATGGATGGTACTGGGAGGGATGGGAGCAGAGGGAAGGAGCAGGAGATGGATGGGACTGGGAGGGGTGGGGAGCAGAGGGAAGGAGCAGGAGATGGATGGGACTGGGAGAGGAGGGGAGCAGAGGGAAGGAGCAGGAGATGGATGGGATTGGGAGAGGTGTGGTCGGCAGAGGGAAGGAGCAAGAGATGGATGGGACTGGGAGGGATGGGAGCAGAGGGAAGGAGCAAGAGATGGATGGGACTGGGAGAGGAGGGGAGCAGAGGGAAGGAGCAGGAGATAGATGGGACTGGGAGGGGTGGGGAGCAGAGGGAAAGAGCAGGAGATGGATGTGACTGGGAGAGGAGGTGAGCAGAGGGAAGGAGCAGGAGATGGATGGGACTGGGAGGGGTGGGGAGCAGAGGGAAGGAGCAGGAGATGGATGGGATGGAGGGGTGGGGAGCAGAGGGAAGGAGCAGGAGATGGATGGGACTGGGAGGGGTGGGGAGCAGAGGGAAGGAGCAGGAGATGGATGGGATGGGGGGTGGGGAGCAGAGGGAAGGAGCAGAAGATGGATGGGACTGGGAAGGTGGGGAGCAGAGGGAAGGAGCAGGAGATGGATAGGACTGGGAGGGGTGGGGAGCAGAGGGAAGGAGCAGGAGATGGATGGGATGGAGGGGTGGGGAGCAGAGGGAAGGAGCAGGAGATGGATGGGACTGGAGGGTGGGGAGCAGAGGGAAGCCTACTGGAAAGAAGACACTGCATAAAACAGAAGACACTGGGACCAAAGCGAATAGAAAAACTAAATGATCAGACAACAAAGGTAGATAAAAGTATTTTATTCAGAATTTATTAATTGAAATAGGTCAGCTTTTTGAAATGTGCATCTGTGATATTTTGCCTGTAAATTTCAATTTTTCTGGTATTGCTGCATGCTGAGTCTGACTTCTTGAGTTAACTTTCCAGTTCAGTATTTTGCCTTCATACTTTTTTATTTCTAGTTCCTTGTGTCATGTCTGTTGTGTCATGTGTTTTTCATGTGTGATTAAGGTGCAGTATTCTGCTAGCCTGTAGTATTTGCAGCCCTTTTTGTTTTGCTTTTTTTCACGAGGTACTGTATTGGTGTTTTAGAGCCTGGTGTGGGGAAATACTACTGGTGATGAAGAGGGAGTGCTGGGTAAGGAGGAAGAAGGAAGGAAGGAAGGGAGAAAGAGCTGGCTTGATATCTCATACATATTCATTATGGTTATTTCCCAAAAAAGCCAGCTCTTTTTCCCTTCCTTTTCACGCATAAGGTTGTAGCTCATCCTGTCCTTGGAATTAGTGCTGTTATGGTTTAGTAAGGATATGAGTGTGTTTTTGCACAAGTTTGTGTATAGCGTTTTGCAGTGGAGAGATTGTGTGTTGGCCTTACTGAGGTGGCACCAAAACATCAGAAAGGGTGTAGAGCCTAAATCATGACACACTACCTCTTGAAGGATCTACATATAGAGTCTATGCATTTCTAAGGTCAACACTGGTATGGTATGGGAAAGGGGGTGGGGAAATACTACTGGTGATGAAGAGGGAGTGCTGGGTAAGGAGGAAGAAGGAAAGAAGGAAGGGAGAAAGAGCTAGCTTGATATCTCATACATATTCATTATGGTTATTTCCCAAAAAAGTCAGCTCTTTTTCCCTTCCTTCCTCCATATTAGCATATTCATTTGCATATGTATATATGCAAATGAATATGCTAATATGCTCCGCCCCATCCTTTGCCCCCCCCAAATGAAACAGTCAAACTACGCCTATGGTTTCTTTCTATAGCAGCACGCCTAGTTTTGTGTGTTCCTCTTTTTTGGTCCGTCATTTGTGCAATTCGCTTTCTTTGTGTTTCTGCTTTTCTTTTTTTGCTACTTATATTTTCTTCCTGAGTCATATGTTGTATCCTTGCTCTTTTTCTCGCAGTTGCTTCTTCTCTGTCATGTGCCTTTTCATATTCATTGCGTGCATTACGCCTTTTTCTTTGTGTTTGCGCTCTTTTTTGGTTACTATCCAGCTTATTTTTGAACGCTAGGAGCACACAAAAAGCAACACAAACAGCACATAGACGTTCCCATGGACGAAAGACGCCCAAAGCCAATAATCGAAAGGGGGCCGTAAGGACGTGCCAAACGCAAAAACGGCCATCTACAGCCGGCGACATAGGGGGCGTGTCGTGGGCGTGTTATTGGCGTTGTTACGTTCGTATGTGCCGGAACATGGCCGTTCCTCGGTAGACCTCATATAAAAGCGAACAGCAGAAGGGGGAAATTGTCTATAGACCCAGTAGCGATTTTGTGCAGTTGCAGAGTGGCGAGATATTTGTTGAGAGAGAAAGCTGAATCATTGTTTAGAGAGAAAGCGGAGTGTGTTGAGTACCTGTTACCTTTGCCTGTGTGCCCTAGTCCGAACCTCTTCACCCTCACCTGCCTCTTTTGTGTTTTACCCTTTCATCCTTCCCTACCCCTTCTAGCCCCCAAACTCCTTCCCCTCACCCTATCCCTCTCCATTCACTGTTCCCACGTGCATACGTCATTCCAGGGCTGTGCCTAGGGTCTCTGGCGCCCCCCTGCAGACTATCAGTTGGCGGCGGTGACCCTCCCCCTCCCCCCCCCCTGTGAAAATGATCGCTCACCACTTGCCACACTGACAGGAATTGTCAGCAATATTCTTAGAAACAAATTGCTATACATTGCAAAATAAGATAGCAGATGTAAATTCTCAAAGTGGACATATTCCAAACACTAAAATGAAAATAAAATGATTTTTTTTCTACCTTTGTTGTCTGGTGACTTTCTTTTTCTGCTCATGCTGGCCCAGTATCTGATTCTGCTGCTATCTGTCCTCTTAACTCCATTTCCAGGGCTTTCTTTCCATTTATTTCTTTCCTTTCCTCCTTTCTTCTTCATTGCTGGTCCTCAGCTTCTGCCTATTTTCTTCATCCATGTGCAGTTTTTCTCCTCTCTTCCTTTTCCCTCATTTCATCTCCTTCATCTCTCTTCCCTCCCCTCTATGTCCAGCAATTTCTCCTCTCTCCCTGAGCCCTGCCCTCCCATCCATGCTCCTCTGTCCCCTGCCCCCTCCATTCATCCTTTTCCAGCAATTCCCCTCTCTCCCTGAGCCCTGCCCTCCCAATCCATGCCCATCCATGCTCCTCTGTCCCCTGCCCCCTCCATTCATCCCTATCCAGCAATTCCCCTCTCTCCCTGAGCCCTGCCCTCCCAATCCATGCCCATCCATGCTCCTCTGTCCCCTGCCCCCTCCATTCATCCCTTTCCAGCAATTCCCCTCTCTCCCTGAGCCCTGCCCTCTCAATCCATGCCCATCCATGCTCCTCTGTCCCCTGCCCCCTCCATTCATCCCTTTCCAGCAATTCCCCTCTCTCCCTGAGCCCTGCCCTCCCAATCCATGCCCATCCATGCTCCTGTCCCCTGCCCCCTCCATTCATCCCTTTCCAGCAATTCCCCTCTCTCCCTGAGCCCTGCCCTCCCAATCCATGCCCATCCATGCTCCTCTGTCCCCTGCCCCCTCCATTCATCCCTTTCCAGCAATTCCCCTCTCTCCCTGAGCCCTGCCCCTCCCATCCATGCTCCTCTGTCACCCTCCATTAATCCCTATCCAGCAATTCCCCTCTCTCCCTTCCATGACCCCCCCTCGCATCCATGCTCCTCTCTCTCCTCTCGCTCCCATGTCCCAGTTGGCCTGGCCTGGCCCGCCCTCTTCTCCTCTCCCCCTTCACATCCATGCTCTCGTCTCTCACCTGCCCTCCCGCTCCCATTGTTCAACTGCCCGCCCTCTTCTCTCCCCCCAACATCCCTTTTCTTTTTTTTCCTTTTTAAATGTACCTCCGTAGCGGTTCCGGCAGCGCAGCGTCAGTGAAGGAGGCGGCGCTCCTGACGTCGCTAGCCTTCCCTTCGCTGTGTTCCGCCTTCTTCTGATGTCATTTCCTTGACGTCAGAAGAAGGCGGAACACAGCGAAGGGAAGGCTAGCGATGTCGGGAGCGCCGCCTCCTTCACTGACGCTGTGCTGCCAGAACCGCTACGGAGGTACATTTAAAAGGAAAAAAAAAGAAAAGGGATGTTGGGGGGAGGGCGAGCGAGGTGAGCATGATGCGGTGGCGCCCCCCAGAGGGAAGCGCCCCCCTGCCATGCTTACCTCGCTTACCGTGTTGGCACGGCCCTGCGTCATTCCCTTACCTGTTTGGAGTCTCTGTTTGTTTCTGTTTGTCCTGTGTACTGCTGCAGTGTGTGTTTGGCGAGTGAGTGGCTAGAGGGTGTGGCCGGAGAGTGCTTGCAAATGCAGTGTGGTTGTGGTGGTGGGAGTGAGCTTATAGGCAATGTACGCACTAAATGCACTGGCGATGCACATGGTGGAGGAAGAGGTGCCCACCGTAGGAGGTACTCACGCCCCAGGGTGTTCAGGCCCCGCACCACTTTCCTTGACCTCACTGACCTCCAGTGTCTCACTAGATACCGGTTTGATAAGGCAGCCATTCAGCACCTTTGTGACCAGCTTCAATCCCTCCTGCAGCCCAGGACCCATAGGAACAACCCCATCCCTGTGCACCTAAAAGTCACTGTCGCTCTCTCTGTTCTGGCCACTGGGAGTTTCCACTTGTGCTTGCTGTCAACACGGGGCTCACCCAGACTTCCATTACCAACTGCCTCACCCACTACCTTAATGCCTTTCTTACCCACACCTCTGACTGCATCACCTTCCCCACCACCCCCCAGGCCCTGCACAACAACATGGCTGCCTTCTATGCTGTAGCTAGATTCCCCTCAGTCATAGGTGTGATTGACTGCACACATGTCGCACTCAGACCCCCCCCCCCGGGCACACGAAGCCACCTACAGAAACAGGAAGGCATTTCATTCTATGAACATGCAAGTTGTGTGTGATGCCCAGGGGGAGATATTAGACGTATGTGCCAGGTACCCGGGTTCCACCCACGATGCCTACATCCTACAGCACTCGGGCATCTTCTGCAGGTTTGAGCGAGGGGACATCACCGGCGGATGGCTCCTAGGTAAGTGCCAAGACTGAGTATTGAGGCAAATTAATAATTTTTGAAGCTGGATCCTCACAACAGTCCAAATACAAATTCTTGATATCCAGTCACGATTCAGTTAACACACAATCAGAACTTCTTATAGCATCCGATCAAAACATTTAGACCTTTATATCATCAGATCATATCATACTAATTTCCCCAGAACCTCAGTGATGTTAATCGCTATCATGTACATGAAAATGATAGCGATTAACATCACTGAGGTTCTGGGGAAATATGTATGATATGATCTGAAGATATAAAAGTCTAACTGTTTTGATTGGATGCTATAAGAAGTTCTGATTGTGTGTTAACTGAATCGTGACTGGATATCAAGAATTTGTATTTGTCCTAGGTAAGTGCAGCATGGATCTGCCCAATCTAGACCTCCTCCACAACGCCCACACACACCTCCAAACAATACACACTCATCTTTCTCATTCTGCTTCTCCTCAAAGGTGACAGAGGCTACCCGCAGCGGAGCTAGCTCATGACCCCCCTGGTGCATCCACAACCGGGGTCGGACGAGAGCTACAACAGCAGGCATCGGACCACCCGTGTCATCATAGAGCGGGCCTTTGGGCTACTGAAGAACAGGTTGCGGTGCCTGGACCGTTCTGGAGGGGAGCTCCTCTACAGCCCCCAAAAGGTGGCCAAGATCTTTGTGGCGTGCTGCATGCTCCATAATTTGGCCCTGCGCAAAGGACAGCCCCTCCCAGAGGAGCCACAGCCACCAGAGCAGCAGGCCCCAGAGGAAGAGGATGAGGAGCACCCTCCACCTCCCGCCCACAGAGCAGAGCAGACCTCACACCAGCTGGGGGTCAGAGCAAGGCAACGACTCATCCAGACAAGTTTTCTCTGAGAGTAAGTTGACATTTATTCATAGCAATCACATATGTACACACCATCACCCCCCCCCCCCCCCGCATGTCCCATCATTTTCCACGCCCCCTTCCCTGGGCCCTTCCCTTCCCCTGGCCCCGTCCCTTCCTACCCCTCCCACCATGTTCGGTTGCAGCTGGTGCTACAGGGGAAGTCTGCTCAGAGTGCTCTGATGATGAGCCGCTCTCACTGTCCTCCTCAGTATGCACACGGCAGCCTGCTTCCTCAGCTGCCCTTTGAAAGTCAGGCCACCTTGCAGTGCTGGCCTGCAACCTGGCCACAGGACCCAGAATGGGAGCTGGTCTGGTGGGTGGTGCAGCAGTGGCTGGGGAGGCGGACAATCTCAACGTCCTCCTCTTAGCCGGTGGTTGCTGTGCAGTGGAGGACGTTGAGGCCAGTTCTTGTTGCTGCAGCACGGCTGGAGTAGGTGGTGTCAGGTCACGGCGCAGGCCCTCGATGCTATGCTCCAGCTGTTGAAGTTGCTAGAGCATATCATGTTGGGCCTGTACCGCTTCCCGCTGCACCTGGAGCGCCTCCCGGTGCACCTGGACTGCCTCCTGCTGTGCCTGGACTGCCTCCCGGTGCACCTGGACCGCCTCCTGCTGTGCCTGGACCGCCTCCCGCTGCAGCTGTAGCTTCTGCCACCGGTGGGCATGCAGCTCGACATTGTGGCGCAGCAACTGAGTGGTCACACACATCAGTTGCCTCCTGTGGCTGGATAGCCTCTGCTGAGGAGGTGACCCCCTTTCTCCATCCTCTTCATCATCAGCAAAGGCTGCAGGTGGTGTAGCTGGAGGTATGGCCTGTACTGCTGCTGGAGGTGATGGAGGTGATGGAAGTGGAGGTAACGCCTCTTCTTCTGCTGCTGCTGCTGCTACTGCTGCTGCAGGTGGTGGAGGTAGCATGTTTTCTGCTGCTGCTTCTGCTGCAGTGCTTTGGTGGGCCTGGAGCCTCATCTGAGTGGCTGTCATCACCTGCATAGCAAAAGGGGGAGGAAGTGTGTTCGTGAAAATAACCCACTTTTGTTTTTCAGCATTCGTATACATGGCCCCACACTTGAAGACCCAGCAAAGAGATGCTGAGGAATGGGATTGGCAGGCAAGCCACAGATGTGATTGTACATGGGACAGAGCTGGAGACCAGGAGACACTGACATGAAAGGCAGAGGTGCTGGAGGAAGACCCAAGAGAAGGACAGCAATCACCAATTCTGACGATGTCCAATGGCGTACGAAGGGGGGGGGGCGGTCCGCTCCGGGTGCACGCCACTGAGGGGGTGCCGCGTGCCTGTTGGCTCTTCGTTTTCATGCTCCCTTTGCCCCGGAGCATGAAAACGAAGAGCCGGCAGGTGCACAGCACCCCCCCCCCCGCAGCGGCGTGCACCTGGGGGGGTATTTAGCCGGGGGATCGGGGGTTCTTTCGCCTGGGGGGGGGGGGCGTCGCGCTGTTCCGGGGGGGCGCTGCACCCGGGGGGTGGGGCGCATCGGCGATCCACCCCGGGTGTCAGCCCCCCTAGGAACGCCACTGACGACGTCCCTCCACATCCTTTTTGTTTTTGTTGCTAGACTGCCTACAACTGGTGTATGAACCACGTTGCTGGCTACAGCACAGAGGTGTGGGAAGGATATATGCAGAGTGTGGAAATGGGAAAAGAGGAGGGAGTGGGGAAGGGCTCCAAAGCTGTGAGACAGTGCCAACCTACACAGTACTACTAATCTAAACTACCTCGCCAACCCACCCAGTTATGAAAGTCCACCTTCTATACTTACTCGCCTAACACCTTTCTTTTTTCCTCCCATACGTAAACTCTGTTCATTACTAATTGTATCTGATATCCTGGAATGACAATGTCATAACAAAATTCTGTAAGCCACACTGAGCCTGCAAAGAGGTGGGAAAATGTGGGATACAAATGCAATAAATAATCCTTTCTATAGCGCTACTAGGCATATGCAGCGCTGTACATGTGAACATGAAGAGACAGTCCCTGCACAATAGAGCTTACATTCTAATTAAGTCAGACAGACAGACAGGGCAACTAAGAGGGAAGGGAATTACTAAGGTGGGGATAGTGAGTAAGGGTCCTGAGCAAGTGAGTAGTGGTTAGGAGTTGAAAGCAGCATCATAAAGGTGGCCTTTTAGGCTAGGTTTGAAAACAGTCAGATACACACTGCTGACACTACTCCCCCCACCTCCCTCCTCCTGTCCCCCAATTGTGTAAAACAGAGTGTAGTGCAGCAGCACAACAGATACCCCAGCTTCGTAAGGGTCAACCTATCTGTGCCCTCAGGCTGTGCTGATGTGTCAAGGGACCCAGGCACGCCATGAATGCCCTCCTGGGGTAAGAGCCGGTGAACAATCCGCTCCAGGGATGTCAGGTTAGCGGTGTCATGTGCTGGGGGGTTGCCACCAGCAGTGGCGTACCTAGGGTAGCTGACACCCGGGGCCGGTCATTTTTTAACACCCCCCCTCCAAAATCTAGTACTAGGCATGCCGAGAATACAAAACACTCAGCAATTCTAACATACCATAAGCAGTCATTTCTACAAGTCACACAAGGAAAAGGAAAGCATCTTAAACACTACAGTGAGCACTAGAACATCAATTCACCTACTGTAAAACGAAACCAGGCAGAATAACACAGATCGTCAATGCCAACCGAAAGCCATGTCTTTTTCACAAACACAGATACACCCTAATCCACTATAGAATAAGCAATAATAGCCTTTCTATTTAGACAAAAATTAAACTGAACCCCCAAGATGCCAGACTGCATACAATGCAACACCACAGAAACAGAAAATGTCCCCTAGTACTGTGCAAAATATAAAGAGCAGATGTAAATTTGAAAAAACTAACAAGTACCAATCACCACTTTACAAATTAACAAATAGAAATAAAACAAATATAGAAAATAAAATAATACCATTTTATTGGACTAATACATTTAGCTTTCAGAGGCCAAAACATCCTTCCTCAGGTCAATACAGTATAGTGCTGTTACAATATCCTATCCGGACCTGCGGAAGGGGGTTTTGTTCTCCGAAAGTTAGCCAAAATGTATTAAAATTAGTCCAATAAAAAGATTACCTTATTTACATGTTCTATTATAAACATTAACACAGCTACAATACTACTTTATCCTAAAGCAAAAAAAAAAAAAAAAAATATATATTTTATTTACAGTTTGTTGTCTCTGGTTTCTGCTTTCCTCATCTTCTTTTCACTGTCTTCCTTCCATCCAGCATCTGTCTTTGTTCTCTCTCTGCCATCCAGTGTCTGCCCTCTCTGCTGTCCCCTCCATCCAATGTCTGCCCTCTCTCCCTGTGCCTTCCATCTACATCTGCCCTCTATCTCTGCCCCTTCCATCCACCATCTGCCCCTGTCTGCCCTCTCTCTCTCCCCCTTCCATTCACTGGCTGCCCTTTCTCTCTGCCCCTTCAATCCATCATTTGCCCTCCCTCTCCCATCCATCCAGGGTCTGCCCTCCCTCTCCTCCCCCTTCCATCCAGGATCTGTCCCCTCTCTCTGCCCCTTTTTTTCAGCCCCCAGTTCTAGCCCCACTATCCCACCAGTCCCCAGTTTCAGCCCCAGTCCTTTTCTCCCACCAGTCCCGAGCTTTAGCCCCCAGCCACTTCTCCCTGTCCTCTTTTTATCCCCCAGTTTCAACCCCAGCCCTTTTCTCTCACCAGTCCTGAGCTTCAGCCCCAGCCACTTCTCCCTGTCTCCTTTTCAGCCCCTAGTACCCACAATTTCAGCCCCTGCCGCCTTTCAGCCCCCAGTCCCAGTATTAGCCCCCTTATCCCACCTACCCTCCTTTCAGCCCCCAGTTTCAGCCCCCTTCATCCACATGCCTTGCCCCCCTATTCAGCCCGACCCATTCTCCCACCTGACCCAGGCATGCCCCATTTTCCGTCATGACCCCTTCTCAGACCCCAGTTCTAGCCTTCTCCCATTTGAGAACCCCCACCCCATCTGAGAACCCCCACCCCAGTCCCCTTCTCCCATCTGAGAACCCCCACCCCAGTCCTTCTCCCATTTGAGAATCCCCAGAACACCCCTCTCCTCTCCCATCTGAGAACCCCCCTCCCCTCCCCACCCCAGTCCCCTTCTCCCATCTGGAAACTCCTCCCCACTCCAGTCCCCTTCTCCCATCTGAAACCCCCCTCCCCATCTAAGAACCCCCACAACACCCCTCTCCCATCTGAGAACCCCTCCCACCCCAGTCCCCTTCTCCCATATAAAAACCTCCTCCCCTCCCCATCTGAGAACCCCCACAACACCCCTCTCCCATCTGAGAACCCCCTCCCCTCCCCCTCCCCTCCCCTCCCCATGTGAGAACCCCCACAACACTCCTCTCCCATCTGAGAACCCCCTCCCCACTCAGTCCCCTTCTCCCATCTGAAAACCCCCTCCCCTCCCCATGTGAGAACCCCCACAACACCCCTCTCCCATCTGAGAACCCCCTCCCCACTCAGTCCCCTTCTCCCATCTGAAAACCCCCTCCCCTCCCCTCCCCTCCCCATGTGAGAACCCCCACAACACCCCTCTCCCATCTGAGAACCCCCTCCCCACTCAGTCCCCTTCTCCCATCTGAAAACCCCCTCCCCTCCCCTCCCCATGTGAGAACCCCCACAACACCCCTCTCCCATCTGAAAACCCCCTCCCCACTCAGTCCCCTTCTCCCATATGAAAACCCCCACAACACCCCTCTCCCATTCTGAGAACCCCCTCCCCACTCAGTCCCCTTCTCCCATATGAAAACCCCCACAACACCCCTCTCCCATCTGAGAACCCCCTCCCCACTCAGTCCCCTTCTCGCCCATATGAAAACCCCCTCCCCTCCCCATCCCATGTGAGAACCCCCACAACACCCCTCTCCCATCTGAGGAGCCCACCCCGACCCGACTCTCCTACTCCCACCCTACCTTTAAAAAAAACAATTTTTGAAGCGTCGTTGCAGGCAGCACCTTGCGTCTGCCCTGCTTGTTGTAAAAGAAGTAAATCTCTTCGCTTCGTCGTCGTCGGGCCTCACTATGTCCCGCCCTCGCGGAAATTACCTCAGAGGAAGGCGGGACATAATGAGGCCCGACGACAACAAAGCGAAGATTTTTACTTCTTTTACAACAAGCAGGGCAGACGCAAGGCGCTGCCTGCAACAACGCTTCAAAATTTTTTTTTTAAGGTAAAGTGGGAGCAGCGGGAGCAAAGCGGATCACCCCCCCACCCACTGACACCCGGGCGGACTGCCCCCACCGCCCCCCCCCCTTGGTACGCCACTGGCCACCAGCCTTCCTCCTCACATCCCGCCGAAGCCTGCACCACTTGCGCTTGCAGTCTTCCACCTTTCTGGCACAGTGGAAGACTGCATTCAGCTGGTCCCGTACCGCCTGCCATTCCCACTGCTTGGTAGTAGCAGCGAGTCTCTGGCCTGTGGGAGCGAACAGACGTGTGTGTCTCCTGTCTATCTCCTGGACCAGGAGCTCGATTTCCGCATCGCTAAAGTTACCCTTGCGGGTCGGAGGCAGCCTCGGTGCTATTGTAGCAATGCGATTCGAAAATCCGGAGAAAAACGCCTAAATACTCGCCAGAGACACCCATGTTGAAAGGGGGATGGGCGGCCTTGAGATAAGCGTTGATTGTTTGATTATGGACAAAATCCCTACACGTGTCCAGCTGCTCCAGCAATTTGCAGCTGCAGCAATTTGGCGCGTGCGATTTTGATTATGGGCGGAGCACTATGAGCGTCCCCAGCTGCTCTGTGTTGTGGGTGCGATTTTGATTATGGGCGGAGCCGTATGGGCGTCCTCACCTGCATTCCCTTTAGTGCTGGCCTTTTAAACGGGCTTTTTGCTTGCACTTTACCGATTTTCCTTTACATTAGGAGGGGGGTGTATCAACACCTGTTTGTTTGTAGGGTTTTTATTTATTGTGTCATCTGCTGGGGGGTTGGCCTCGCCACCTCTCTTTGCAGTGTTCCACATCCCTTGAACTCCATTTTCGCATCAGTGACATTTCCCTTGCAGGTGGGTGCTTGCTTTGAATCTTGCCACATACGTTCAAGGTAAGCTCATACTTCTCAGCCACTTGTTCAAGGGCTCCCCATTCTCTGGATGTGCTTTGCATTCAACTGTTACTTCTATTTTCACCAGGTTTGCGGTGGATGCTGTGCAGTGGAGGACATTGAGGGCACTTATTGGTGCTGCTTCAGGGCTGTACTGTGTGGTGTTGCCATTGGAGTTGCTGGACCATATCATGTTGGGCCTGTCGGACTCCGCGATATGTTCCATGCTTTATGTGCTACACCCCAGTCCCCATTTATGAAGTGCTCACCCATTCTGAAGGTTGCTGGGAGGGGGGGAGAGGAAGAATATATGCAATGACTGTCTTTTCCACATTAATGAACACACTCCTATAATTCTCCATAGTTATGGAAGTGAAGCATTTCTAACTTGTAGTCTGCAAACGATTTGCAAGGTGGCCACAGGTACCTGCCTACTGAGCCCTTCAGTCATGGTCACGGTGAGGGTGTTTGATGACAGTTCCTAATCCAAATTATCTGCAGCTGCCTGCAGCCTGGTGGCTGGCATGACCTAGCCTGGTGGCTGGTGTGGCCTAGTGGTTAGAGCACAAGTCTTGTAATCCACAGGTTGCCAATTCAAATCCCAGCTGCTCCTTGTGAACTTGGCCAAGTCACTTACTGTCCATTGCGTCAGGTGCAAACTTAACACCCTCCTGGGACTGAGACAGATCCAGAGTACCTGAATGTAACTCACCTTGAACTACTACTGAAAAAGGGGTGACCAAACTCAATATAAATAAACACATATATATTTGGGTGCCGTTCTGTACCTGTTGTATTATATAGCAATTGTGCTGATATAAATATCCATCAAATACTGTGACCATTGTTTTCCCTTTTCTCCTCAGCGCTATATAGCATTGCAGAATGTCAAAGGCTGACCCAGCTATTTGTAGCTCCTTTGTGGCCCCCATCAATGTGGTGTGGTTGTGGGTAAGGGTGTCTGGTGATCAGAGAGCAAACATGGTCTAGGCGCTACCTAGGGTTATATCCAAGTTTCTACTTGGCACATCAGTAATCCTAGACACCCAATCTTTTATTTACACAACTCGCTGATGTGGGGGTGTATGGAAAGGGGGGAGAGGGTGGGTGTGCATTTTTGTTCCTCAACAGAAATGGCCACCTGGCCTCCCCCCTTACCATACTGCCATGCATATTGGAAGGAACAGGTGGCCTTTTGGATGGACACACATCACACATTTACCAATGTTTCTCTGTCCCAATTCACCTGTCATGCCACCTCGATTGCTGCCTCCTCTCACATCAATCCCAGCATTTGATAATATGTAGTGCACACAGTAAACACACACACACACGGTTATATTAAATGTATAAAAAGTATATTTAACAAATAAACTCCCTCCCTTCCTCCCCCCAACAGTGATTCCCCTTCCCTCCCACCCCCCAACAAAGTCTTTTGTGGCCACCCACACCCCCTTTGGCCAGCTGTGTACAGCAGGCTAATGAACAGCACCACAAGCACCCTCAGTGGCCTGTAGAGCTGCTCATTAGCCTGCCATATGCGTTGCACCTCCTGCACCAACTGCCTCTGGCCATCTATTATTTGCTGCAGGAGGTGCAAGGCTGGGGCTGGTGCTGCTGCTGCTGCTGCTGCTGGGGATGGGGCTGGTGCTGCTGCTGCTGCTGGTGGTGGTGGTGCTGCTGATGGGGCTAGGGAAGGGGATGGGCCTGGGGAAAAGGCTGGGGGAGGGGATGGGGCTGGGGAAAAGGCAGGGGGAGGGGATGGGCCTGGGGAAGGGGAAGGGGCTGGAGGTGGTGTGGCTTGCTCCTCTTCCATCTCCTCCTCCTCCTCCTCAGCCTCCTCGGCCGCCTCCTGCTGCTGCTGGCGGCGCCCTGTGTATGTAAAAGGCATTTGTTTGAGATGACCAGCACATCCAACATGCCTTGCATAGGGCAGGAGCTGGCTGGCCTGAGGCGGGGGATGGGGAAAGGTGTGGTGAGCCCTGGCCTATACCCATGGGGTGTGAGATGCATGAGATGACATGACAGGGAACCCTGGAGGGTGCTCTGACACAGAGTACACAGGATACGTTGGCAGAACACACTCATTGCTCAGCAGCATGTTTGCATTATGATGTGTGAGTAGGGTTGGCTGAGCTGTTTTTGTTTTTTCTATTGTTGGGGAGAGGGGGTGAAGCACATAACTGTAATATGAAGCTATGACATCCACTAAGTGCAGGACCTTAGACAGGAGTACCCTGAAACAGTATGCACCCACCCCAGAAAGGGGGATACAGAAGTGAGGCATGTCATCTCATTCATCTCAGAGGAGGTTAGTTGGAAGTTGCAGCCACACTCATGGGAGGGCAGCTGCAACCTCTGGCCTTGATCTGGGACAGAGGTGTTATGACTTCCTAGTTGCCTGTTAGCCACATGCACAGTGATATTGTACAGGACATTTGCATTATGAAATAAAGACATTTACAAATGAGTACAGGTGCCCTGTTTTTAATATTTATTTATTTATTTATTTATTTATTTATAGCATTTGTATCCCACATTTCCCCACCAATTTGCAGGCTCAATGTGGCTTACATGTGCCGTAATGGCGGTTGCCATTTCCGGTTAACATAATTACAAATGGTAATGCGTTAATGTGCATACATATATGGTAACATACATGGAACATCACATATACTTACGTCAAGCCCTGAGGCACTCTCTCACAGCCCTGACAAGATCAGGGTTGTCGCGCCTTAGGCGCCGCATTCTCCTTCGGAGGGACTCCAGGTCCCTCCGTACTCCAATTCTCCTGCAAGATATAAGTTTGTAGAGCAAGAGTCAGGGGATGGCCCTTCTTGACTTCAGCACACAAATTGAGTTGGAAATCAAATAGGAGAGAAGCACAACACTGGGGGGGGGGGGGGGGGGGGGATGACATTGATACAGGTGATGTCATTAAGGCGGACATGAGGACAGAGTACCGTTTGTGTGCAGTATTGTAGGGATGTGCAAATGGTTTCCTTTTCTACTACATAGATTGTATTCATGAATGCGCATGTACACATATTACTGCTTATCCTTGAATGCACACTCCAGTTAGTGTTTATATTGCTGAGGGAGCTCTTATGTGTGTAGCTACAGGAGGGGGGGACCTGATAGCCTGGGGGGGGGGAGAGGGGTGAACAAACACAGTTACCTTTCCAGCCTGTCCCTTATGTCAGTCCAGGCTCTCATGGAGGCTATCCTGGGAGGCAGGTGGTCAGGGCCGGTCTTAGGCAGAGGCGACCGAGTCGGTCGCATAGGCCCCACGCCTAAGGGGGCCCCGCAAGGCGTGCCTCAACTCTGCCTCGCCTCTCCGACCACCGCCGCTGCTCGCCTGCCCGCCACCCATGTCCAGCGACGCGACTCTCCTCGTTCCCCTGCTCCCCCTCCCTCCAGCCACCTGAGCCCCCCTCCCATCTGAGCCCCCCCTCCCCGACCCGCCAAACGACCCTCTTCTGCCACCTGACCCAGCATTTTTTTAAAAATCCACAAGCGGCGGTGCCTCGCGTCTGAGTAAAAGAAGAAAAATCGCTTCGTCCGTCGGCTGGCCTTCCCTCATTTCCCGCCCTCTGATGTAACTTCCGCAAGGGCGGGACATGAGGGAAGGCCGGCCAACGGACGAAGCGATTTTTCTTCTTTTACTCAGACGCGAGGCACCGCCGCTTGTAGATTTTTAAAAAATGCTGGGTCAGGTGAGGTGCTGGCGGGTCGGGTGGCAGAAGAGGGTCGTTTGGCGGGTCGGGGATGGGGGGGCTCAGACGGGAGGGGGGCTCAGGTGGCTGGAGGGAGGGGGAGCAGGGGAATGAGGAGAGTCGCGTTGCTGGGCATGGGTGGAGGGCAGGGGGGACGGGGTTACTGGACATGGGTGGATGGAGGGGAGGGGGGTTCTGGACATAGGTGGATGGCAGGGGAGGGCAGGGAGGACAGGAGGGTCACTGGACATGGGTGGATGGAGGGGAGTGGGTTTCTGGACATAGGTGGATGGCAGTTGGCAGGGGAGGGCAGGGGGGACAGTAAGGTCGCTGGACATGGGTGGATGGAGGGGAGGGGGGTTTCTGGACATAGGTGGATGGCAGGGGAGGGCAGGGAGGACAGGAGGGTCATTGGGCATGGGTGGATGGAGGGGAGGGGGGTTCTGGACATAGGTGGATGGCAGGGGAGGGCAGGGAGGACAGGAGGGTCGCTGGACATGGGTGGATGGAGGGGAGGGGGGTTTCTGGACATAGGTGGATGGCAGGGTAGGGCAGGGAGGACAGGAGGGTCGCTGGACATGGGTGGATGAAGGGGAGGGGGTTTTCTGGACATAGGTGGATGGCAGGGGAGGGCAGGGAGGACAGGAGGGTCGCTGGGCATGGGTGGATGGAGGGGAGGGGGGTTCTGGACATAGGTGGATGGCAGGGGAGGGCAGGGAGGACAGGAGGGTCGCTGGACATGGGTGGATGGAGGGGAGGGGGTTTCTGGACATAGGTGGATGGCAGGGTAGGGCAGGGAGGACAGGAGGGTCGCTGGACATGGGTGGATGGAGGGGAGGGGGGTTTTCTGGACATAGGTGGATGGCAGGGGAGGGCAGGGAGGACAGGAGGGTCGCTGGACAAGGGTGGATGGCAGGGGAGGGGGGTTTTTGGACATAGGTGGATGGCAGGGGAGGGCAGGGAGGACAGGAGGGTCACTGCACATGGGTGGATGGCAGGGGTGGGGGGTTTCTGGACATAGGTGGATAGCAGGGGCAGGCAGGGAGGACAGGAGGGTCGCTGGACATGGGTGGATGGCAGGGGAGGGGGGTTTCTGGACATAGGTGGATGGCAGGGGAGGGCAGAAGGGAAAGGAGGGTTGCTGGACATGGGTGGATGGCAGGGGAGGGGGGTTTCTGGACATAGGTGGATGGCAGGGGAGGGCAGAGGGGACAGGGGGGATGCTGGACATAGATGGATGGCAGGGGGGACAGGAGGGTCACTGGACATGGGTGGATGGAGGAGAGCGAAGAAATGCTGGACATGGATGGAGGCGAGGAAAGAGTGAGGAAGGAGATGAGGTGAGGGAAAAGGAAGAGAGGAGAAAAAGTGCACATGGATATAGAAAATAGGCAGAAGCTGGATCCACTGGACAGTCAAGTCTGCGGAGGACCCAGCTTTTACTTACGGATGTAGGGCAAGAAATGAAGAAAAAAGGCGGAAAGTAAAGAAATAAATGGAAAGGAAGCCCTGGAAACGGAGTTAAGAGGACCAGAGCTGTAGCGAGGGGAGCTGACACCTGGGGCGGGTCGCCGCTGCGCATCCCCTCCCCCCGGGTGCAGCACGGCGCACCCTCCTCCCGCTGGAGCGCACGCCCCCTCCCGGAGTGCATACCTCCCCCCCCCCGGAGCGCATACCTCCCCCCCCCGGAGCGCATACCTGCGGCGAGGGACGGGCAGGAGGGCCGATCCGCCCCGACTGCATGTTGCTGGGGTGTGTCGGCTCCGCGCTGGTTCAGTGCTCTCTCTGTCCCGGAACAGGAAGTAACCTGTTCCAGGGCAGAGAGGGCAGTGCACCAGCGCGGAGCCGACACCCCCTAGCGGCGTGCACCCGGGGCGGACCGCCCCCCCCACCCCCCCTTCCTACGCCACTGAAGAGGACAGATAGCAGCACAATCGGATACTGAGCCAGCATGATCAGAAAAACAAAGTCACCAGACAACAAAGGTAGAAAAAACTATTTTATTCAGGATTTATTAATTGGAATATGTCAGTTTTTGGAAATGTGCATCTGTGATATTTTTCATGTAAGTTTCAATTTTTGTAGTATTGCTGCATGCTGAGTCTGACTTCTTGAGGTAACTTTCCAGTTCAGTATTTTGCCTTCATGTGTTTTTCAGGTGTGATCAAGGAAGGTGCAGTATTCTGCTAGCGTATAGTTTGCAGCCCTTTTTATTTTTTGTTTTTTTTTTCACTAGGTTGTGCACTGGTGTTTTAGAGCCCGATGTAATTACAGTTGCCTTTCCACGCCACGCATAAGGTTGTAGCTCGTCCTGTCCTTGGAATTAGTGCTGTTTATGGTTTGTTAAGGTTATGAGTGTGTTTTTGCATAAGTTTGTGTATAGTGTTTTCAGTGGAGAGATTGTGTGTTGGCCTTACTAAGGTGGCACCAAACATCGGAAAGGGTGTAGAGCCTAAATCATGACACACTATCTCTAAAAGGGTGTTTTGTGGCTCTCCATGAGAATTGTGATATTATGATCCCTTGCTAGCTTCATATTGTTGACGGTCTGCATTTTCCGTATGGCTGGTATATGGGTGTATAAGGTATTAATTGTGACTATTTTATTTTTACTTATTTTTTTTTTCTGTATGTTGTCAGACAATTATGGATGACAGACAGAGTCGGAGTCTTCTTGAGTCAGAGAGTTCTGGTATATATTTTAAAACAATTTTAATACCTTGGTGGTCTATATGTTTTTATATTGTACATTATATTTCACACCACTTTATTTTATTGTATATCTTTTCATTTCATTTTTATTTTATTGTATATATGGGTTACAGAGTAATAGGGGAATTTGAAAGTACTGAATCTTTTCTTAATATTTTTCCTTTATTCTCCTTTGTTATGAGAATTGGAACTACTAATTGTAGTGGACTTGAACTGAATAATTTCTGGGGAGGGGAGATTTCATGATAGCATTGTGCTTATTATTTCAATCAGTTTTTTTGTACAAGTTTAGCTTCATTTGTCTTTATTTGAAATTTCATAAATAAAAAAATGTTCTAAAAATGGAATAATCATCAATGGGGTGGAGCTAGGGTGGTGGCGGACCCAGGGTGGGGGCGGGGCTACAGTGGGGTGGGGCTAGGATGGGGCCCCACCAAATTGGTCTGCATAGGGCCCCACACTTGCTAAGACTGGCCCTGCAGGTGGTGGTAGTGAACAAATAGGCTCCGCCTGTGCCTCAGGCACAGGTGCAGCAGCATCATGGATTCAGCATCGCTGTAATTGGGCTCCTGTCGCAGAGCCATGTTTCTCAGTGAATAACCGTTGGAAAACGTGCATCGCCTTATATGGACGGCCATGCATGATGACCGTGCTGTCGTGTACAGGTCCATATATGGATTCACACCCCATATATGGACAAGTCCAGAGCATAGATGTCTCTGACGTGCACGAATGTTTGCCGTGCGTGCGGAGCTTAGCAGTGTGCAGGGCTTTCCTTATATGGATGTTTCTAAAACATGGATCTTTGTGAAACATGCGAGCCTCTTCAACTATACAGTAAATGCATATTACTGCATGTTTCGCACACGCACAGTGCATGTGGTTCCGGACATCTAGGTACGGGATATATGAGGAAGATTCAGTGGCCGTGCCCCTTAATTGCTGTGTTTCAGGCTTACGAATGTTCCTCATATTTTCCGTACCTGCGGAACAACTATACTGTGTGCGGCAGCATTCAACTGCGATAATCGAATGTGTAAAGGCGTTCTTTGTACTGTTGTGTGCGCGGCCCTGATTTTGGCGTTTTCAACTGCGATAATCGAATATCTAAAGACGTCTATACTATTTTTTGATTATACCCCCGTTTATGGACGTTTTCGTGGAAACACCCAAATTCATACTTGGCCGCACTTTCAAAAATGCCCCTCCCCGTATCTGTTCCTCTTCAGGTTGTGTTGTTGTTGTTTTTTGTTGTTTGTTTGTAAGTTCTTTTTTGTTTTCCTGTAGTATTTCTGTGTTGTTTCTGCTGTGTGTTTGTTTATGTTCCTCTGTTGTATCAGGCTTTTTTGATGTATTTGTAGTTACCTCATCATTCTTGTTTTGCATGTTAGCCCTTTTGCTTTGAGTGGTTTGTTGTTTTGTTTTTGGAGCTTGTTCTTCTTGAATCATAGCTGCATCTGTTTTGTCTTGAGGTTCTGTTTTTTCTCTTTTACTTTTTACGTACTCCTGATCATTTTTGGTACTCTGTTTTCTTTTGTTTCATTTCATTTGTATAGTCGTTTGCAGTTGTGTTTATTTTATTGTGTTGCTGTTCTCTTTTTTATGTTTGTCTATCATTTTTTTTCTGTTTGTAAATTTTGTCTTCTTTTGTTTATTTTTTCCCGTTCTTCATCTGTCATGTTTTGTATTTTCTTTCATCATGGTCGTAGACTGGGGGGGGCGAGGGGGGGCAATGCCCCCCCAAATGCAGGGCCGGCACCAGGCAGCTCTCCCTTCGCCCCGCCCTCTCCCCGTTCCTTCTCCTCCCCCGTGAGCCGGCTCTCCTCCCTCCCTCCGGATCCGTCCTTCACCGACCTGATCTTCGAATCCTTTGCCTGCCCGCTAGCGCTCTCTCCCCTGCTGGTTCACACTTTAAAAATGGCCGCCGAGACTTCCAGAGGCGGCCTCGCGAGATTTCTGCTGAAGTCTCGGCGGCCATTTTGAAGCGCGAACCGGCAGGGGAGAGTCAGCGCTAGCGGGCAGGTGAAGAATTCGAAGATCAAGTTGGTGAGGGACGGGTCCGGAGGGAGGGAGGAGAACTGGCTCGCTGCCGGGGGGGGGGGGGAGGAGAAGGAACGGGGAGAGGGCGGGATGAAGAGAGGGCAGGGGAGAGGAGGGTCACAGGGCATGGGGACAGGGGAGAGGAGGGTCACTGCTGGACTGAGTGGATGGAGGGCAGGGGAAAGGAGGGCCACTGGACATGGGGGCAGGGGAGAGGAGGGTCACTGCTGGACTGGGTGGATGGAGGACAGGGGAAAGGAGGGCCACTGGGTATGGGGACAGGGGAGAGGTGTGTCACTGCTGGACTGAGTGGATGGAGGGCAGGGGAAAGGAGGGCCACTGGGTATGGGGACAGGGGAGAGGAGGGTCACTGCTGAACTGAGTGGATGGAGGGCAGGGGAAAGGAGGGCCACTGGGCATGGGGGCAGGGGAGAGGAGGGTCACTGCTGGACTGGGTGGATGGAGGGCAGGGGAAAGGAGGGCCACTGGGTATGGGGACAGGGGAGAGGAGGGTCACTGCTGAACTGAGTGGATGGAGGGCAGGGGAAAGGAGGGCCACTGGGCATGGGGGCAGGGGAGAGGAGGGTCACTGCTGGACTGGGTGGATGGAGGGCAGGGGAAAGGAGGGCCACTGGGTATGGGGACAGGGGAGAGGAGGGTCACTGCTGAACTGAGTGGATGGAGGGCAGGGGAAAGGAGGGCCACTGGGCATGGGGGCAGGGGAGAGGAGGGTCACTGCTGGACTGGGTGGATGGAGGGCAGGGGAAAGGAGGGCCACTGGGTATGGGGACAGGGGAGAGGTGTGTCACTGCTGGACTGAGTGGATGGAGGGCAGAGGAAAGGAGGGCCACTGGGTATGGGGACAGGGGAGAGGAGGGTCACTGCTGGACTGGGTGGATGGAGGACAGGGGAAAGGAGGGCCACTGGGTATGGGGACAGGGGAGAGGTGTGTCACTGCTGGACTGAGTGGATGGAGGGCAGGGGAAAGGAGGGCCACTGGGTATGGGGACAGGGGAGAGGAGGGTCACTGCTGAACTGAGTGGATGGAGGGCAGGGGAAAGGAGGGCCACTGGGTATGGGGACAGGGGAGAGGAGGGTCACTGCTGGACTGGGTGGATGGAGGGCAGGGGAAAGGAGGGCCACTGGGTATGGGGACAGGGGAGAGGAGGGTCACTGCTGAACTGAGTGGATGGAGGGCAGGGGAAAGGAGGGCCACTGGGCATGGGGGCAGGGGAGAGGAGGGTCACTGCTGGACTGGGTGGATGGAGGGCAGGGGAAAGGAGGGCCACTGGGTATGGGGACAGGGGAGAGGTGTGTCACTGCTGGACTGAGTGGATGGAGGGCAGAGGAAAGGAGGGCCACTGGGTATGGGGACAGGGGAGAGGAGGGTCACTGCTGGACTGAGTGGATGGAGGGCAGGGGAAAGGAGGGCCACTGGGCATGGGGACAGGGGAGAGGAGGGTCACTGCTGGACTGGGTGGATGGAGGGCAGGGGAAAGGAGGGCCACTGGGTATGGGGGCAGGGGAGAGGAGGGTCACTGTTGGATTGAGTGGATGGAGGGCAGGGGAAAGGAGGGCCACTGGGCATGGGGACAGGGTAGAGGAGGGTCACTGCTGGACTGGGTGGATGGAGGGCAGGGGAAAGGAGGGCCACTGGGTATGGGGACAGGGGAGAGGTTGGTCACTGCTGGACTGAGTGGATGGAGGGCAAGGGAAAGGAGGGCCACTGGGCATGGGGACAGGGGAGAGGAGGGTCACTGCTGGACTGGGTGGATGGAGGGCAGGGGAAAGGAGGGCCACTGGGCATGGGGACAGGGGAGAGGAGGGTCACTGCTGGACTGGGTGGATGGAGGGCAGGGGAAAGGAGGGTCACTGGGTATGGGGACGGGAGAGGAGGGTCACTGCTGGACATGGGTGGATGGAGGGCAGGGGAAAGGAGGGTCGCTGGGTATGGGTGCTTGCAGGGCAAAGGGAGAGAAGGGTCGCTGGACATGGGTGGATGGAGGGCAGGGGAGAGAAAAGAAATGCTGGACATGTATGGAGGGGAGGAAAGAGTGAGGAAGGAG
The DNA here is from genome assembly GCF_901765095.1 of Microcaecilia unicolor. Taxonomy (NCBI): domain Eukaryota; kingdom Metazoa; phylum Chordata; class Amphibia; order Gymnophiona; family Siphonopidae; genus Microcaecilia; species Microcaecilia unicolor. The sequence goes on from NC_044036.1 coordinate 236,278,309, forward strand.
ATGAGATGAGGGAAAAGGAAGAGAGGAGAAAAACTGCACATGGATGAAGAAAATAGGCAGAAGCTGAGGACCAGAAATGAAGAAGAAAGGAGGAAAGGAAAGAAATAAATGGAAAGGAAGCCCTGGAAACGGAGTTAAGAGGACAGATAGCAGCAGAATCAGATACTGGACCAGCATGATCAGAAAAACAGTCACCAGACAACAAAGGTAGAAAAAAATCATTTTATTTTCATTATAGTGTTTGGAATATGTTCACTTTGAGAATCAGGTGCTCAACATTAAACGTTTATTTTTACTTATTTATACCCCCCCCCCCCAGGGTCTCTCCCCGGCTATAGCCAGCTCTGCAATTTGGGGGGGGGCGCAGAGGGGGACCGGGGGGAGAGCCTGTTGTTAAACATTTACCAGCACACCACTGCCTGCCGCCAAACCCGCTGCCTCTCCGATTCAGTTGCTATCCATCGGCAAACGAACACTGGTTATTCCCAAAAAAGCCAGCTCTTGCTCCCTTCCTTCCTCCATATTAGCTTAATTAGCATATACATATATGCAAATGAATATGCTAGTATGCCCCGCCCCTTCCTTTGCCCCCCCAAATGAAACAGTCAAAATACGCCTATGTCTTTCATTGTGTTTCTGTGTTCCTTATTCTGTGTATTTCTCTCTGTTCATTTGTCATTTCATTAATTCATCTTCTTTGTAATTCTGTTTTTCTTTTTCTTCTAGTTGCAGTTTGCTCTTTTGTCATGTTTTTGCTTTGCTCCCTTTTCCTTGCAGTATTTCTTTGTCTTTCTTGTGCCTTTGCATCTTCGTTCATTGCTGATCGCCGTTTTCTTTGTGCTTTGGCTTTTTTTTCTTCTCCTTTCTGTTTGTTCCTCCTCATTTCGTGGATTTGTTGATCTTTGGTTGTCTGCCATTGTGCTTGTGTGTGTGACAGGATACAGGGTGTGAAACATAAACAGAGAGAGTGACTGTGAGAAACTCTGTGAGACGGTGTTAGACATACATTAATAAAGTGATTACCCTACAGTGTCTGTGAGAGTGATAGATAGTGTGTGTATTTGAGAGAGAGTATGTGTGTCTGTCACAGAGAGAGTGTCAGTGTGTTTGAGAGTGTATGTGCCACAGAGTGTATGAGAGAGATATTGTGAGTGTGTTTCCTCTGGGTGTGTATGTTTGAGAAAGTGTGTTAGAGAGAAAGTGTGTGAGAGACAAAGTATGTGTGTGAGATGGAGTGTGTGTGTGAGACACAATGAGTGAGAGAGAGAGAGTGTGTGTGTCTTCATGTCAGAGAAAGAGAGTGTGTGAGGGACAGAGTGTATTTGTGTGTGAGACTCTGATAGAGAGAGAGAGAGAGAGAGAAAGACTGTGTGTGTGTGTGTGTGTGTGTGTGTGTGTGTGTGTGTGTGAGTGAGAGTGTGTGTGAGAGTGAGTCAGAGAGAGTAAAAGTCTGTGTGTGTATGTGTGTGTGACACAGAGTGTGTGTGTGTGTTTTGCTTCAACTTCCATGACCCCCTCCTTCCCTCCCTCTCCTTCTGTCTGAGGTGCAGGCACCCCCCTTCCATGCAAGGTGCAGGCCCCCCTTCCATCCGAGTTGGAGGCTCCCTACAGTGTGTGTGTCAGAGAGACATAGTGTGTATGTTAGAGAGAGAGTGTGTGTGTCTGTCACAGAGAGAGTGTGTTTGTGTCAGATTGTGTTTGTGTGTTTCCTTGGTTTGTGTATTGTTGACACAGTGTGTGTATGTGAGAGAGTGTGTGGTAAAAGACTGTTGTGTGTGTGTGTGAGAGAGTGTGTGTGTGCGTTACAGATAGTTAGGGTGGGTCAGAGTGTGTCTGTCTGTGTGGCTACAATTTCCATGACCCCTCCTTCCGTCCATGATGCATGTGTCCCCCTTTTGTCATACATGGAGGTTCCCTACAGTGTATGTCTGAGTGTGTGTGTGTGTTCCCTTTGATTGTGTACGTTTGAGACAGTGTGTGTAGGTGAGAGAGTGTGTCTGTGTGTGATAGTAGAAGTGTGTGAGAGATGGACTGTGTGTTTGAAATACCGTAGAAATAGAGAGAGAAAAAGTCTGTCTGTGTGTATGTGTGTGTGTGTGACAAAGTGTGTGTGTGTGGCTCCAACTTCCATGACCCTCTCCTTCCCTCTCTCTCCTTCTGTCCGAGGTGCTGGCGCCCCCCTTCCGTCAAAGGTGCAGGCCCGCCTTCCATCCGAGGTGCAGGCCCCTTACAGTATGTGTGTCAGAGAGTCGTAGTGTGTATGTTAGAGAGAGAGTGTGTGTGTCTGTCACAGTGAGAGTGTGTCTGTCAGATTGTGTTTGTGTGTTTCCTTGGTTTGTGTATTGTTGAGACAGTGTGTGTATGTGAGTGTGTGGTAAAAGACTGTGTGTGTGTGTCACAGACAGGGTGGGTCAGAGTGTGTGTGTGTATGTGGCTCAAACTTCCATGACCCCCTCCTTCCCTCCCTCTCCTTCCGTCCATGATGCAGGCACCCTCCCTTTTGTCATACATGGAGGCTCCCTACAGTGTATGTCTGAGTGTGTGTGTGTTCCCTTTGATTGTGTACGTTTGAGACAGTGTGTGTAGCTGAGAGAATGTGTCTGTGTGTGATAGCAGTGTGTGAGAGATGGATTGTGTGTTTGAAATACCGTAGAAATGTGTGTATGTGTGTGAGAGAGAGAGAGAGAGAGAGAGAGAGAGAGAGAGATAGAGGGTGTGTGTGTGTGTTTGTCACAGACAGTTAGGTTGGGACAGTGTGTGTGTGTGTGTGTGTGTGTGTTTCTCCAACTTCCATGACCCCCTCCTTTCCTCCCTCTCCTTCCGTCCGTGGTGCAGGCACCCCCCTTCCATCCGAGGTGCATGCCCCCTACAGTGTAGTGTGTGTGTCATAGAGACATAGTGTGTATGTTAGAGAGAGAATGTGTGTGTCTGACAGAGAGAGAGAGTGTGTCTGTCAGAGTGTGTTTGTGTGATTCCTCTGTTTGCATATTGTTCAGTTTCCTTCTCTACCTCTCCTTCTGTCAGAGGTGCCACCCCCCCCCCCCTTTTCATCTGAAGTGCAGGTCCTCCCCCATTGTGTCCGAGGGGCTGGTCCCCACCCATTTCGTGCATGGTGCAGGTCCCCCCTTCCTTGCAGTTTCTGGCACCCGCGCGTTTTCCACAGGGGCAGGCAGTGCCTCCGTGTTTTTTCAAGAATGTTTTTTTTAAGTCAGGGAACTCACATTAAACTGAGCTAGTGTCCCCTCACTCCTCACCGTGATGGTTTTGCGTTAGTATTTTTCCTGGACGGCAGCTGTTCTCCATCTGAAGCAGTCTGGTGCTTTTTCTGTGTTTTCGTGGTGGCACCAGTAATTCTGGAGGGAGGCTGTGGTCCGCGTGGGAGTGCGGCTGTTCTGTGAGTCATGGAGTTTCTAGCCTTGTCGGTTTAAGTTGCTGTTTTTCTGTCCTGTCAAATCTGCGCGTGGCAGTTTGTGTTTGGGGAGGGCGGGGGGTTGGATCAGCTGTGAGGGCTTGCGTTGAGCGAGTCACGGAGTCTCGAGCCTTTTCTGTTCCTTTTGCTGTGTTTCTGTCCTGTCAAATTTGCGCGTGCCAGTTTTTGGTTGGGGGGGGGGGGGGTTGGATCAGCTGTGAGGGCTTGCGTTGAGCGAGTCACGGAGTCTTGAGCCTTTTCTGTTTTCCTGTCAAATCTGTGCATGCCAGTATTTGTTTGGGGAGGGGGGGATCAGCTGTGAGGGCAGACGTTCAGTGTTTTTTTTTTATCCACTGTGATGTCAGGGAGCGCTACGGAGCCTAGCAGACCAATTCTTAATCAGCCACGGTCTTAGCCAGCAAGACATTTAGAACGTTGGAGGTGAGAATTATTATATAGGACTAGTACAAACCAGTTTTAGCTGGACATATGAGAATAACGGTTGGTAAAACATGAGGTAATGACTAAGCACATGGGCGGAGCCCTGTGTATGTGCAGGATTCCTCATTGGGTAATTTACATGGTGGTACTCTGTGATGAAGGTGTATATAAGTGACTGCAGATCTAGGGAACGCTGAAATATATATCCTTCTGGTAGGTAGGGCATATTCCCCCCCCCCGGGGGGGGGGGGGTGGTGCTTTCCCCTCCACCCTGTGACTATGGGTGGGGACTTGGTTGCAGCTAAGAATCTTTCATTCTTTCTTTCTTTTGTTTATTTCTCTCTCCTTTCTCTCAGCTTTGTGTCCTTCATATGATAGTTTCTCAGAGCCAGTGATATGTCCTGGTGAGGAACAAACTTTCCTTCCTCTTTTTCCTTTTTTTCCGAGTTCAGACTGATACTTTTACAACTACCGTAACTGATGTTAGGTTTTGTGAGATTACTAATGTTTGCTACAGATACCAGCTCCTGTTGTAGTGAGTAATAAAACTTCCCTTTTTCTGACTTTTGGTCTCTGACTTTTTCTGAAAATAGCATAAGCCACGCAGCAATACAAGGATGAGCAGGCTCTTGCTGGAATTCAACACATATTAGTTACTGCAAGATATCTAAAGCCCTGTCTGATGTAATGACAAATTCAACTATATTAAAGTTTTGATACCACCTCAGTAAGGCCAACACAATCCCTCCACTGCAAAACATTTTGCACAAACTTGTGCAAAAAATATGTTGGAACTTTACCATACCATCACAGCACTAACTTCCAGGAATCAAAGAGCAAAGCCTTTTGCATAAAAAAATGGTACTGTAAATTTTACCAGGTCCTAAACACTAAAACACCACCTAGTGAGAAAACAGAACAAATGGGACTACTACAAGATCTCTACACAGAAACTACATGCTAGCAGAAGACCACACCCTGGTCACACACAAAAAACATAGACAGACCCTCAACATGGGACCACAGATCAGTAATACAGATATGAAGGGAAAAAAAATTAACTGGAAACCTCAAGAAGTCAGACTGCAGATACAGCAATACTAGAGAAATAGAAATGTAAGATATCAGAGATTCATATTTCCCAAAGCTGTCATGGTCCAATTGATAAATTCAAAATAGAATATTTTTCCTACCTTTGTATTCTGAGTATTTTATTTTTCCATTCAATTTGGTCTATGTTTCTTCTGCTTTTCTCCGTTTTTCCTACCTTTCCAGGGTCTCATGTCCAACTTCTCTCTCCATGTCCACCATCCATCTTCCCTCTGCATCCCTATCTTTCCTATCCAGCATCTACCCTCTGTGTCCTAGTCCCTTTGCTCCCCCATCTGCAGTCCCATCTGCTCTCTGGGTCCCTCTCCCTCCCCCTGTGATCAATATTGCCCCTCTATGACCCCATCCCCTCTCTGTCTATCATCTCCCCTCTATGTCTCTGTCCCTGTGCTCCCTGCATGCCCAGCATATCTTCTCTGTGCCTCTTTCCCTCACATCTCTCTTCTTTTCCCACTCACATCCCCCAGCCCGTGGCTGGTATCTCTCCCTCTCTCTTCCTTGCTCTCCACCTGCAGTCTGCCTCTCCCTCTCTTCCCCCAATTCAGTCTCTTTTCCTCTCCCACAGTCCAGCAGCACCTTTCCCTCACCCACTCTGAGTCCAGCAGCATCTCTCTCTCTCTCTCTCTCTCTGGCCCACCCCTGCCTCAAACCAGTAGCACCTCCCCCTCTCCTCTCCCCCAGGTCCAGCAGCACCTCACCCTCTCCCCTCCCTCCCAGGTCTAGCAGCACTTCTATCTCTCATCCCCCCCCCCAGGTCTAGCAGCACCTCTCCTTCTCCCTCCTCAACCCCCAGTCCAGCAGTACCTCTCTCCATATCACCTCGCCTCCAGGTCCAGCAGCATCTCTCACCACCCCCCATCCAGCAACACCTCTCTTCTAACCCGTCCAGGTCCAGCATCACTTTTCCTCTTACCCCCCCCCCCCCCTTGGAACCAGTAGCAGCGCTCACTTTATGCACCCCCCCCAACCATCAGCAGCCAATCCTCTCCCTTTCTGAACCACCCTTGAACAGCAGTAGCTACTCCCTTTCTGAATTCCCCCCTTAACCCGCAGCACCTCTTCTCCCTTTCTGAACCCCCTCCCACCTGCAGCAGTTCATCTCTCTTTTGAATCCCCACCCTAGCAGCAACTTGTAATCTCTCTTATGAACCCCCCCCCAACCAACAGCAGCTCATCTCCCTTTTGAACCCCCCCCCCCCAAAAAAGCAACAGCTCATCTTCCTTCTTGCCCCCTAACCAGCAGCAGCTCATCCTTTCTGCCCCTCCTGAAGGTTATCAATAGAAATCAAACAAAATAAAACATGGAAAAGAAAATAAGATGATACCTTTTTTATTGGACATAACCAGTGGCGTTCCTAGCCTGTGTTACGTCTGTGCTCACCTCGCCCTCTGGTGGCCAGAACCGGTGACTGCTGTGGACCGTCACCCATTCCAGATTTCAGCCGAGTCCAGTCCAGATCTTCCGGGCTGCCAGACTTGCTTGCTTGGATTGAACCTGCTCAGCACCCATAGCTGCCTGGTGATTGTTGCAGTGAGCTCCATTTTGAAACCTCTCTGGCTTACCTTTGCATCGTCTAAGGCCCTGGTATGTTGGTGCTTGTTGCACTTCAGCCTAGTTTGATTCCTGTTCTAGTTCCTTGCCTGATTCTGTTTAGTTTATGTGTAGCTTAGCTTGTACTGTCCTAGTCTTGACTCTTGTTTGTATTTACTGTGTCTGGTTCTGGGTTCTCTGTGTTTCTTGTTTAGTGGCTGCCTGGCAACTGTCAGTCTGTCTTTTGTTTTTCAGTGTTTGGTTCCCTGCTGCAGTGGCTGTTTACAGCTTTCAGTCTGGTCTTTTGGCTTCTCATTCCCTGCCTGGGTGTCTCTGTATATTCCTCTCCCCTCTGACCCTCAGTCCTGGTTCAGCCTAGTGGGGTATCCAGTCCTGCCTTGCCCAGTAAGCCCTGCCGGCCACCTGCAGCCAGAAGCTCAACTTTTAGTGAAAAGCGGCCAAGTGCAGGTGAAGTTTAAGGGTGCCTGCTCTGCTTGTCCTGCCTGTTTGCCTCTGCTGCAACTCCAGTCCAGAGTTCCAATCCTGTTCTGCCTAGTCTCCGGTGTGGGGTAGTATTGCCTGCCACTGCCGCTCCTCGGTAGTGGCCCAAGGGCTCACAAACCAGTTTTGAGCTTTGAGAATGTGACAGCCTGGATGACACCCGGGGTGGATCGCCGATGCGCCCCCCCCTGGCGAAATGACACCCCCCCGGGTGCATGCCGCTAGGGGGGGTGCTGCGGCGTGCGCCTGTCGGCTCCGAGTTCATTAACTTCGCTCGTTCGCTGCAGCTCCCTCTGCCCCGGAACAGGAAGTAACCTGTTCCAGGGCATAGGGAGTTGCAGCGAACGAGCGAAGTTAGCGAACTCGGAGCCGACAGGCACGCGCCATGGCACCCCCCAGCGGCGTGCACCCAGGGTGGACGCCCCCACCGCCCCCTCCTTGGTACGCTACTGGACATAACTTAATACATTTCTTGATATGCTTTCGAAGGCAGACTTTGAAAGCTAATCGAAAGAACTGGCTGGGATCTGCAAGGGAAGAAGGAAGAGAAATAGATAGTGGAACCACAAGAAGTGAGGTCAGGGGCAGGAAAGAGAGGGACTTTCCTTAATCCCTGCAAAGGAAGGCTTAAGGAAGGGGAGAGAGAGGGAGAGATGCTGGATGGGTGGGAGGGGACAGGGACTCAAAGGGATGATGGCACATGAGGGGGTATGGGGACACAGAAGGGTGATACTGGATAGGGAAAGAATACAGAGAAGAGGAACACTGGCTAGGAGCAGGGACAAAGGCAATACTAAACATAGAGGGAAGATGGATAGTAGACATGGAGAGCGAAGAAATGCCAAATGGACCACAAGGCCCTGGCAAGAAAGTTAAGAGAAGACAGAGGAAAGCAGAAACCAGAGACTAGGACTAACATGGTGAGGAAAATTAAATGACCAGGCGACAAAGATAGAAAGAAATAATTTTATTTGTTATTTATTGATTGAAATATGTCAGTTTTTGGAATGTGCATGATCTGCCAGAGCTAGTTTTAGACATAGCTGGTGCCAGCAAAAAAACTTGCACTCATTTCGCCTTCAATCTCCAGCATTGCAGTGGATCTCCAGCATTGAGATGGGCCACCCTTGGTGTCTCTGCCTTCCTCCCAGCTGGCTTCCGTAGTATTTGCTTCTAGAGAGTAAAAATCAAAAAGAAGGATATGACCCTCACAAAAGATTCTGAAGCTAACAGAACGGTGAAGGAAAATAACAACAGCAAAATGTAAGCTAAAGATTCACAAAGACTCTAAAATAAAATATTCAAATGGATAAATTTAATAGTCCAGAGTAGAAGAAAAAGTGGGATGTTTGACCACGGAAACCAAAGACTGGAGAGATGGATTCTTCAAGAAACAAATGTTTATTAAATTAAAAGACACGACACAAACTGTAAATATATATATACTAGTAAAAAAGGCCCGTTTCTGACACAAATGAAACGGGCGCTAGCAAGGTTTTCCTCGGAGTGTGTATGTTTGGGAGAGTGTATGTGAGAGTGACTGTTTGAGAGTCAGAGTGAAAGTGTGAGTGTGTGAGAGAGAGAGTGAGTCTGGGTGTGAGTGTGTTTGTGAGAATGAGAGTGTGTGCAAGTGTGTATGTGAGACACAGTGTGAGAGAGAGTGTGTGTGTGTGGGCGAGAGAGAGAGTGTGTGTGAGACACAGATTCTCTGTGAGAGTGAGTGTATGAGACCAAGCGAGTGTGTGAGTGACTGTGTGGCACATAGAGAGTGAATGTGATACAGTGTGAGACAGAGTGTGTGAGAGTGAGAGTCAGAAAGACATTGTATATGAGAGAGAGAGTGTGAGCCCTGCCCTTCCAATCCATGCCCATCTGTCCCCTGCCCCCTCCATTCATCCTTTTCCAGCAATTCCCCTCTCTCCCTGAGCCCTGCCCTCCCAATCCATGCCCATCCATGCTCCTCTGTCACCTGTCCCCTCCATTCATCCCTATCCAGCAATTCCCCTCTCTCCCTGAGGCCTGTCCTGCAATCCATATCCATCCATGCCCATCTGTCCCCTCCATTCATCCCTATCCAGCAATTCCCCTCTCTCCCTGAGCCCTGCCCTCCCAATCCATGCCCATCCATGCTCATCTGTCCCCTGCCCCCTCCATTCATCCCTATCCAGCAATTCCCCTCTCTCCCTGAGGCCTGCCCTGCAATCCATATCCATCCATGCCCATCTGTCCCCTCCATTCATCCCTATCCAGCAATTCCCCTCTCCCTGAGTCCTGCCCTTCCGATCCATGCCCATCTATGCTCCTCTGTCACCTGGCCCCTCCATTCATCCCTATCCAGCAATTCCCCTCTCTCCCTGAGGCCTGCCCTGCAATCCATATCCATCCATGCCCATCTGTCCCCTCCATTCATCCCTATCCAGCAATTCCCCTCTCTCCTTGAGTCCTGCCCTCCCAATCCATGCCCATCCATGCTCCTCTGTCCCCTGCCCCCTCCATTCATCCCTTTCCAGCAATTCCCCTCTCTCCCTGAGCCCTGCCCTCCCAATCCATGCCCATCCATGCTCCTCTGTCCCCTGCCGCCTCCATTCATCCTTTTCCAGCAAGTCCCCTCTCTCCCTTCCATGACCCCCCCTCGCATCCATGCTCCTCTCTCTCCCATGTCCCAGCCTGGCCCGCCCTCTTCTCCCCCCCCCCCTTCGCATCCATGCCCCCCCCCTTCGCATCCATGCTGTCGTTTCTCCCCTGCCCTCCTGCTCCCATTGTTCTACTTTACTGGCCACCCTCTTCTCTCCCCCCAACATCCCTTTTTGTTTTTTTTCTTCTTTTTAAATTTACCTCCGTGGCGGTTCCGACAGCGAAGCGTCAGGGAAGGAGGCGGTGCTCCCGACGTCTAGCTTTCCCTTCGCTGTGTTCCGCCTTCTTTTGACGTCATCCTTGATGTCAGAAGAAGGCGGAACACAGCGAAGGGAAGGCTAGACGTCGGGAGCGCCGCCTCCTTCCCTGACGCTTCGCTACCGGATTTGTTTGTTTTTTTTTTCCGCCCTCGACGTCATGACGTTTGACGCGAGGGCGGGGCAGAGACGGCTGGCTGGCTTGAAGGCTTCACACCACGAATCCATGAACCCTTCAGCCTGGGAGTGACGTCAGGTGGCTTCAGAACGTTGTCCTCAGAACGTTCAGGGTGCGTTTTATTATATTAGATGTGGCTTTTTTTTTTTGTAGACTCCTGATGCAGGCCTAATGGCTGAAACACGGCGTTTGTGTCGAGTCTTTTAATTTAATAAATGTTTGTTTCTTGAAGAATCCATCTCTCCAGTCTTTGGTTTCCGTGGTCTAACATCCCACTTTTTCTTCTACTCCATGGCTCTCCATGGGACGTTCGAGTTTTCCGCCTTAGGCGGATTATCCTGGCCTAAATTTAATAGTCATAGTAACATAGTAGATGACGGCAGAAAAAGACCTGCATGGTCCATCCAGTCTGCCCAAGACAAACTCATATGTGTATACCTTACCTTGAATTTGTACCTGTCCTTTTCAGGGCACAGACCATATAAGTCTGCCCAGCAGTATTTCCCGCCTCCCAACCACCAGTCCCGCCTCCCATCACCGGCTCTGGTACAGACCGTACAAGTCTGCCCTCCCCTATCCTCTCCTCCCAATCACCACCCCCTCTTCCCCCCACCTGCTCCGCCACCCAATTTCAGCTAAGCTTCTGAGGATCCATTCCTTCTGCACAGGATTCCTCTATGCATATCCCACGCATGTTTGAACTCCGTTACCGTTTTCATCTCCACCATCTCCCGCGGGAGGGCATTCCAAGCGTCCACCACCCTCTCCGTGAAAAAATACTTCCTGACATCTTTCCTGAGTCTGCCCCCCTTCAATCTCATTTCATGTCCTCTCGTTCTACCGCCTTCCCATCTCCGGAAAAGATTTGTTTGCGGATTAATACCTTTCAAATATTTGAACGTCTTGGAACGTAAATCCCATACCATCCTCGTAGCTTTTCTTTGCACCGCTTCCATTTTTTAAACATCCTTCGCAAGGTACGGCCTCCAAAACTGAACACAGTACTCCAGGTGGGGCCTCACCAACATCTTATACAGGGGCATTAAAACCTCCTTTCTTCTGCTGGTCACTCCTCTCTCTATACAGCCTAGCAATCTTCTAGCTACGGCCACCGCCTTGTCGCACTGTTTCATCGCCTTCAGGTCCTCAGATACTATCACCCCAAGATCCCTCTCCCCGTCCGTGCCTATCAGACTCTCCCTGCCTAACACATACGTCTCCCTTGGATTTCTACTCCCTAAGTGCATCACTTTGCATTTCTTCGCATTGAATTTTAATTGCCAAACGTTAGACCATTCTTCTAGCTTCAGATCTTTTTTCATGTTTTCCACTCCCTCCGGGGTGTCCACTCTGTTGGAAATCTTGGTATCATCCGCAAAAAGGCAAACTTTACCTTGTAACCCTTCGGCAATGTCACTCACAAATATATTGAACAGAATCGGCCCCAGCACCGATCCCTGAGGCACTCCACTACTCACCTTTCCCTCCTCCGAGCGAACTCCATTCACCACCACCCTCTGGCGTCTGTCCGTCAACCAGTTCCTAATCCAGTTCACCACTTCGGGTCCTATCTTCAGCCCTTCTAGTTTATTCAAGAGCCTCCTGTGGGGAACCGTGTCAAAAGCCTTGCTGAAATCTAAGTAGATGACGTCCATAGCACGTCCTTGATTTAATTCTCCTGTCACCCAGTCAAAGAATTCAATGAGATTCGTTTGGCACGATTTCCCTTTGGTGAAACCATGTTGTCTTGGATCTTGCAACTTATTGGCTTCCAGGAAATTCACTATCCTTTCCTTCAGCATCGCTTCCATTACTTTTCCAATAACCGAAGTGAGGCTTACCGGCCTGTAGTTTCCAGCTTCTTCCCTATCCCCACTTTTGTGAAGAGGGACCACCTCCGCCGTTCTCCAATCCCTCGGAACCTCTCCCGTCTCCAAGGATTTATTAAACAAGTCTTTAAGAGGACCCGCCAGAACCTCTCTGAGCTCTCTCAGTATTCTGGGGTGGATCCCGTCCGGCCCCATGGCTTTGTCCACCTTTAGCTTTCCAAGTTGTTGATACACACTCTCTTCCGTGAACGGCGCTTTATCCACCTCATTCTCAGGTGTACTTTTGCCAGTCCCTCTCGGTCCTTCCCCAGGGTTTTCTTCAGTGAAAACAGAACAAAAGTATCTATTTAGCAAATTGGCTTTTTCTTCATCATTTTCTACATAGCGTTTTGTTGTATCTTTTAGTCTCACAATTCCCTTTATAGTCTTTCTCCTTTCACTAATATACCTGAAGAAGTTTTTGTCTCCCCTCCTTACATTTCTAGCCATTTGTTCTTCCGCTTGCGCCTTCGCCAGACGTACCTCTCTCTTGGCTTCTTTCAGTTTCATCCGGTATTCCTCCCTGTGTTCCTCCTCTTGAGATTTTCTATATTTCTGGAACGCTAACTCTTTAATCTTTATTTTCTCAGCCACTTGCTTTGAGAACCATATCGGTTTCCTTTTTCTCTTGCTTTTATTTACTCTCCTTACATAAAGGTCTGTGGCCCTGTTTATTACTTCTTTTAGCCTGGACCACTGTCCTTCCACTTCTCGTATGTCCTCCCAGCCCATCAGCTCCTTCCTCAGGTATTCTCCCATTTTGTTAAAGTCAGCTCGCTTGAAATCCAGGACTTTGAGTTTAGAGTGGCTGCTATCCACATGAGCCGTTACATCAAAACAAACCGTTTGATGGTCACTGTTTCCCAGGTGTGCAGCCACTTGGACATTTGACACACTATCCCCATTTGTGAGCACCAGATCCAACGTGGCTCCCTCCCTCATGGGTTCGGTCACCATTTGTCTGAGCAGAGCACTTTGGAAAGCATCCACAATCTCTCTACTTCTTTCTGATTTTGCAGATGGAACCTTCCAATCTACATCCGGCAGATTAAAATCCCAACAACAGCACCTCTCTTTTCTTCCCCAACTTTTGAATATCAGCGATCAGATCTTTATCTAGTTCTTCCAATTGTGTTGGGGGTCTATAGACAACACCCACGTGGACCAAGGTTCTATCCTCTCTTTTTAAGGTGATCCATATCGCTTCTTCCTTTCCCCAGTTCCCTGTCATTTCAGTCGCTGCGATATCATTTCTCACATACAGAGCTACTCCTCCACCTATACGTCCCTCTCTATCCTTCCTAAAAAGATTATAGCCTGGTATGTTTACATCCCATTCATGGGAACCATTGAGCCATGTCTCTGTGACTGCAACTATGTCCAAGTCAGCCTCCAAAATCAGGGCTTGAAGGTCATGAATTTTATTGCTTAGACTGCGAGCATTTGTGGTCATTGCTTTCCATGTACATTTCCTAGTATGTGTTTTGGTTTTAGTGATTTGTGAGGGTGTTTTCTCTATGGGTACCTTCTTATATTTTTGTTCCCCCTTCCTTGCTTTGTCTTTTTTTTCCGCTTCAGTTTTATTTTCAGGAACATCACAGTGCTGTAGTGGAGCAAAAGAATTTTGTAGTGGCAACACTTGTGCGGGCGGATGCTTCTGTGTCACATGATGAAGTCTGCCTGAGCCTACTGTGAACCATCTGTTATGTGGTTTTATTCTTTGAGGCAGTGGTGAGAAGTTATGATTCTGCACAGTCCTATAAGTTGCTTTAATTGAATCTAATTCTTGCATTACTTTACAGAGCTCTTGTTTTAAAGTAGATAGCTGAAGACAGATAGGACAAGCTTTAAGTCTCCAGATGATTGGCCTTGAAACTAAAGCATCACAATTATTGCAGAGAATAAAACTCATCCTGATTGGTTGAAATGGGTATGAACAGGTGTACTATGTTGGAGTAACAGCCTGCAAGACTGCCTGTGTATGATTGAGTAAAGTTAATGAGGTTTGGTTTGTCTATAAATGAGTGGCAAACCCTGGGGTGGGTGGGATTATAAGTTCCAAAGTGTCAGCCAAGTGCTGTTATCAAGGGAATACTCTAGTTGAATGGACCCAAATGGTCCAGTCTGAGCAAGAATTTTCAATTGATTTAACTTTTAAAACTGCCCTAGATATTGCTTCCTTTTAAAATAAGTCTAAATATTCCCAATAATTATAGCAGTTCCTCTCTATCAGAGTTTGGCAGGAACAGAAAGAAAAGAAAGAAAGCCAGAAAGAGAGAGAGGTTTCACAGTGCTAATTAAATGTATTAAGCAATAAGCATTAAAATTTAAAGAGATTATCTGGTAGCTCACCTAAACCAGCTAGTTGAGAAGTTTTGGGATTTAGAGGTCAGAATTAAACCTTTCCTTTGCAGGAGTTTTGGTTCAGTTCCAGCACCTGCAAAGTTAGAAATAAAGTGGTCTGTCCTTTTGTTTGAGGCCAATCCTGCCTCCAGCTGTGGGGGTGCTTATCTCCCAAAGTGTCAGCCAAGTGCTGTTATCAAGGGAATACTCTAGTTGAATGGACCCAAATGGTCCAGTCTGAGCAAGAATTTTCAATAGTCCATCAAAAGGAAAACAAAACCATCATGAATCTACAAGTTTTGTGGCATAAAAAGGATCAGACTTGACACGGTTGTGTTTCAGCAGAAATGCCTCTGTCAGGAGTTATACTATCTAAAAGGAACATTTGTTTATTTTCATTTTGCTCACACATTTTTCAGTAGTAGCTCAAGGTGAGTTACATTCAGGTACACTGGATATTTCTCTGTCCCAGGCAGGGGTGTAGCCACGGGCAGGCCTGGACGGGCTCAGGCCCACCCACTTTCCCTCCAGGCCCGCCCAGCCAACATGCTTGTACCAACGGCGGGGCAGTCCAGTCCGCACCAGCTCCTTCGACTGTCAGACGACCCTCTTCTCCAGCACCCAGCCTTAAAAAAAAAAAAAAAAATCGGTGAAGCGCCTCTCGTCTGCTCTGCACTGCTATACAGCAAGCAAATTGCCTCATCGCATTGGCCTTTCCTTCACTGTGTCCCGCCCTCGTGGAAGTAGGAAGTTAGTCTTGATTGTGTTGGTGTTCTGCTGCATGAAGATTCTAGGCAGCACTGCTTCAGATAAGTACTAAATTATCATATTTCCTTTATATTGTAGAAGATTCATAAAATATATAGAGGTCATTTTACAAAACTGTGGTAGAACATGGCCTTAGCACACCCATACATGGGTTTTTGCCATGCCTTAAGACCATTTGTACTGCAGCAGTAAAATGACTGATTTTCTATTTCCAGTATTAATGGTCAAGTGTCACGACTGTGGCCGTGACCCCTCGTTTGACTCACCTTTTCTGCCGGTCAGCTCATGAGCTGGTTTCTTTTCTGCATGCTTGTGTTTGTCCTGTGTGTTCCAAGCCTCACTTTGGAGTTCAGAGTGTAGGCTTCTACTTCCTTTGTGTTCCAAGCCTCACTTCGGTGTTCAGTGTGTATTTCCTGTTTCTGTCCTGTAGGGTTTCCACTTCCTCTGTGTTTCAAGCCTCACTTTGGGTTCTATGTATTTCCTGTCTCTGTCCTGTTATAAGGAAGTGGTTCACTTGCATTCAGGGTCTTTGCAATGCCAAAGATCCCCAGGTTAGTCTGTGTGCTTGTGAGCCCTTCTGCCTAGATCCTTGTTGCCTTGTTCTGGTCTGTGTGTCTGTGGGCACTTCTGCGTCTTGTCTTCTTTATTGTGATGCCTGTGTGCACTCCTGAGCTTCAGCCATTGCTCTGTTGTTTGTGTTTGTCAGCTTTGTATCCTGCCTAGTCTGCCTTGCTAGTTCTAGTCCCTTCTACCTGAGCTTCAGCCATTTCTCCGTTGTTTGTCTGTGTTTGTCAGCTTTGTATCCTGCCTAGCCTGCCTTGTTTGTTCTTTTCCCCTCTGACCTTCAGTCCCTGTTCAGTCAAGCTTGTTTCAGTATCCTATACCCTGTGTCAGAATCCTCAGAGTCCTGAGTCCTGTTTTAGTCAAACTTGCTTAGTATCCAGTGTCCGGTGTGACAGTCCTGTTGTTCCAGTCAGTCTGGTCCAGCATTTCTTGTCTACCAGCTCCGTCCTGTAAGTCCTGCAGGCCGCCCGCACCTAAGAACGGTGGTCAGCGCAGGTGAAGTCCGGTTGCTCCAGTCCTGTTACTCCAGTCTAGTCTGTTCCAGTATTTGGGTCCAGCCAAGCCAAGTCCATTCCAGATTCCAGCTCCATCCTTGCTCGTTTGTCCAGTCCTGGTTGGGGGATTTTGTCTACTGCTGCCTCTCCTCGACAGTAGCCCAAGGGCTCACGTTGTTCCAGTGTCCGAGAGCCTGAGATCGTGACAGTCAAGTATCCATGTCAGTATTAGCGTGTGACCATTAAAAATAATTACCACATGAGCACTTACATAGAAACATAGAAAAATCTAGGCAGATAAAGACCATATGGCTTATCCAGTCTGCCCATCCATGCCATCCTTAGAGATCCTATGTACTTGTCCCAAGCTCTCTTGAATTTAGATCAGGGGTATAGCCAGACCTGACATTTTGGGAAGGCCCAGAGTTGACATGGGGAGCACTAGGCAAATAGACATGAGTAGTGCTTGGTATACTCCTAAATAATGCCTTAGAATGCACATAATGAATTTCTAAGTAAAATGTCTGTCCTGCATCAACATAAACAACATGCACATTTATGGAAACCTTGGAAGCACTGACATTTTTAAATGAAGTTGCATTATCCCATGACTTAAACTCAGTGGCGATCCTAGGTCGGCTGCCACCCAGGTTGGATCACCGCTGCGCACCCCCCCCCCCAGGTGCAGCGGCATCCATACCCCCAGGGAGCAGCACAACACTACCCCAGGTGCAATGACACCCCCCCCCCCCCACTTGGGTGCATTCTTAGCTCTTGGGAGCAGCCGCGCGGCTGTCAGCTCCACTGGCTCCCTGCTCCCTCTGCCCCGGAACAAATCTGTTCCGGGGCAGAGGGAGCAGGGAACCAGCCGAACCAACAGGTGCGTGGCTGCTCTCTGCACCCTCCAAGAGCGTGCACCCGGGGCAGACCGCCCCCACCGCCCTGCCCTTGGTACGCCACTGCTTAAACCATTATAGTAGACTTGAGTCTGATCAACCTCTCAACACACATCACAGTATCCTCGAAAATAATTACTGCAGCGGCACATATCAACTTTATAAGAAATATAAAATACTTTATTAAGTTGTATTAATAAAATAAGTCTTCTTGTCCCTTCCTCTGGTTCTACTGCTTTCTCTCCTTTCTGAAGCTGACATGAACCAGTTCAAGTCCCTGGAGTTCCTGACAGTGTTCCTTCCACTCCCTTCTCCTTATGAAGGAGCAGACAAATAAAGGATTGTTTGCCGAATTATTTTGTGAAGTAACAGGAAATCCTACAAAGAAGCTTCTCAGATCCTATGTAGCAAGCTTAACAGCACCAATTCCGAACACACAAATATCAGTAACTGTACATTTAAAAAGGCAGCTGTGAATATACAGAACTGCCATGTGCTTCCTATTGGAAAAGCCAGACAAACCAGACTCCTGTGGATCCACGCACAAATTACATGCTAGCAGAATCTCTCACCTTGGTCACTCAGAACACAGACCAGTCCTCACCAATTACAGAATAAAGAGCCAAAATGTGTGTGCCCGATGCAAAGAGCTCCTAGCTCTCAGAGAACATGTCCGTTCTCTTGAGGCTAGAGTAGCAGACTTGGTGGAGCTGAGGGAGACAGAGAGGTACATAGAGGAGACCTACAGGGATGTTGTAGAGAAGTCCCACCTCCAGTCTGGTAGCACCTGTGCTACCTTGGAGGAGGGAGGTCTCCTAGAAGGAGAGCATCACCCTGGTGAAGTAAGAAGTACTCCTGTAGCCAGGACCTGCCCACCAGGGGATGTACTATCCTTTCGCACCGAGGATATGTCTCCAAGTGCTGACCGGGAGGGAAAGGTTAAGACAGCTGTTGTAGTTGGTGATTCGATCATTAGGCATATAGATAGCTGGGTGGATGGTGGACGTGAGGATCGCCTGGTGACTTGCCTACCTAGTGCGAAGGTGGCGGACCTCACGCGTCACCTAGATAGGATTTTAGATAGTGCTAGGAAGGAACGGCTGTCTTGGTACATGTGGGTACCAATGACATAGGAAAATGTGGGAGAGAGGTTCTGGAAGCCAAATTTAGGCTCTTAGGTATAAAGCTCAAATCTAGATCCTCTAGGGTAGCATTTTCTGAAATGCTACCTGTTCCACACGCATGGCCCAAGAGACAGGCAGAGCGCCAGATTCTCAATGCGTGGATGAGACGATGGTGCAGGGAGGAGGGTTTTAGATTTGTTAGGAACTGGGCAGCATTCTGGGGAAGGGGAGCCTATTCCGAAAGGATGGGCTCCACCTTAACCAGGGTGGGACCAGGCTGCTGGCATCAGCATTTAAAAAGGAGATAGAGCAGGTTTTAAACTAGAAACGGGGGGGGGGGGGGGGGGGGGGGGAAGGCCGACAGTCGCTCAAAAGCGCATGGTTCGGGATAAGGTATCTTTCAAAGATATCACCAAAACAGGAAAGATAGGGTATTCTGATAGTGAGGTTACATAAGAGACTGTAGTAGATCAGGTGTCCTTAAATACAAATAAAAATCAGACAAAAGATTGCAAATTAATACTGTCAAGTACTAAGCATCATCTAAATAGGATCAACAAACATACTTTGAAATGTCTATATGCGAATGCCAGGAGCCTAAGAAATAAAATGGGAGAGTTAGAATATATTGCACTAAATGCAAAATTAGATATAATAGGCATCTCTGAAACCTGGTGGAAAGAGGATAACCAGTGGGACACTGTCATACCGGGGTATAAATTATATCGTAGTGATAGGGTGGATCGAATTGGTGGAGGGGTAGCATTGTATATTAACGAGAGCCTTGAATCAAATAGATTGAAAATTCTGCAGGAAACAAAACACTTATTGGAATCACTGTGGATTGAAATTCCATGTGTAAAGGGGGAAAGGATAGTGATAAGAGTGTACTACCGTCCGCCTGGTCAGGATGAACAGACGGATTCAGAAATGTTAAAGGAAATTAGGGATGCAAACAAACTGGGCAACACAATAATAATGGGTGATTTCAATTACCCCGATATTGACTGGGTAAATGTAACATCGGGGCACACTAGGGAGATAAAATTCCTTGATGAAATCAAGGACAGCTTTATGGAGCAGCTGGTACAGGAGCTGACGAGAGAAGGAAAAGTTCTAGACCTAGTCCTTAGTGGAGCGCATGATCTGGTGCGGGAGGTAATGGTGCTGGGGCTGCTTGATAACAGTGATCATAATATGATCGGATTTGATATTAGCTTTGAAGTAAGTATACATAGGAAATCAAATACGTTAGCGTTTAACTTTAAAAAAGGAGACTATGATAAAATGAGAAGAACGGTGAAAAAAAAAAGTTAGAGGAGTGACTGCGAGGGTCAAAAATTTACATCGGGCTTGGATGCTGTTCAAAAACACCATCCTGGAAGCCCAGGCCAAATATATTCAGCGTATTAAAAAAGGAGGACGGAAAAACAAATGACAGCCAGCATGGTTAAAAAAGGAGACACCAAAGTGAGGTGAAGGAAGCAATTAGAGTGGAGGAATGGCCTAGTGGTTAGGGTGGTGGACTCTGATCCTGGGGAACTGAGTTCAAGTCCCACTTCAGGCACAGGCAGCTCCTTGTGACTCTGGGCAAGTCACTTAACCTTCCATTGCCCCAGGTACAAATAAGTACCTGTATATAATATGTAAGCCACATTGAGCCTGCCATGAGTGGGAAAGCGCGGGGTACAAATGTAACATGAAAAAAGAAAAGAAAATCCTTCAGAAAATGGAAGAAGGAACTGACTGAAAATAATAAGAAACAGCATAAGGAATGTCAAGTCAAATGCAAAGCGCTGATAAGGAAGGCTAAGAGGGACTTCAAAAAAAATATTGCGTTGGAGGCAAAAACACATAGTAAAATATTTTTAGGTATATTAAAAGCAGGAAGCCAGCAAAAGAATCGGTTGGACTGCTTTACTGAGGAGTAAAAGGGGTGATCAGGGAAGACAAAGCCGTAGTGGAGAGATTAAATGAATGCTTCAGTCTTCACCGAGGAAGATTTGGGTGGGATACCGGTGTCGGAAATGGTATTCGAACCTGACGAGTCGGAGAAACTTAATGAATTCTCTGTAAACCTGGAAGATGTAATGGGGCAGTTCTACAAACTGAAGAGTAGCAAATCTCCTAGACCGGATGGTATTCATCCCAGAGTACTGATAGAACTGAAAAATGAGCTTGCAGAGCTATTGTTTGTAATATGTAATTTATCCTTAAAATCGAGTGTGGTACCGGAAGATTGGAGGGTGGCCAATGTAACGCCGATTTTTAAAAAAGGTTCCAGAGGAGATCCGTGAAATTATAGACAGGTGAGTCTGATGTTGGTGCCGGGCAAAATGGTAGAAACTATTATTAAGAACAAAATTACAGAGCATATTCAAAAGCATGGATTAATGAGACAAAGTCAACGTGGGTTTAGTGAAGGGAAATCTTGCCTCACCAGTCTACTACATTTCTTTGAAGGGGTGAACAAACATGTAGATAAAGGTGAGCCAGTTGATACTGTGTATCTGGATTTTCAGAAGGTGTTTGACAAAGTACCTCATGAAAGACTCCAGAGAAAATTGGAGAGTCATGGGATAGGAGGTAGTGTTCTATTGTGGATTAAAAACTGGTTAAAAGATAGAAAACAGAGAGTAGGGTTAAATGGTCAGTATTCTCAATGGGGAAGGGTAGTTAGTGGGGGTTCCCCAGGGGTCTGTGCTGGGACCGCTGCTTTTTAACATATTTATAAATGACCTAGAGATGGGAGTAACTAGTGAGGTAATTAAATTTGCTGATGACACTAAGTTATTCAAAGTCGTTAAATCGCTGGAGGATTGTGAAAAATTACAAGAGGATCTTACTAGACTGGGCGTCTAAATGGCAGATGACGTTTAATGTGAGCAAGTGCAAAGTGATGCATGTGGGAAAGAGGAACCCAAATTATAGCTACGTCATGCAAGATTCCACGTTAGACCAAGAAGTGGATCTAGGTGTCGCCATTGATGATATGTTGAAACCTTCTGCTCAGTGTGCTGCTGCGGCTAAGAAAGCAAATAGAATGTTAGGTATTATTAGGAAAGGAATGGAAAACAAAAATGAGGATGTTATAATGCCTTTGTATTGCTCCATGGTGCGACCGCACCTCGAATATTGTGTTCAATTCTGGTCACTGCATCTCAAAAAAGATATAGTGGAATTAGAAAAGGTGCAGAGGAGTCGGGGGGCAGGTCAAGATGGTGCCGACACGCCGAGCGCAGCAAGACTGACTGAGTGTTTGCTGTAATTAAATCTTATTTGCCTTCCTTCCTTCAATATGCCACATACCAAGAGAAAGCGTTACCCTCTCCAGCTTGCACATCTTCCCAGAGACAGCGAACATTGGACGGTTTTGCAGTCCGGCGTCCACCTGGAGAAACCGGAGTTGAAATTCCATTAGACGCTGGGGCAGTGAGCTCAGCGTCATTGGAGCATGAGATCTCTTTGTCTCCTCCGGAAGCTGGAAACCCACCTTGTCCTGCCGTACTGCGAGAGGAGAAAGCTGATCTGCAAGACTCGGAGCAGAAATCGGCAGCTAGTGTGATCTCAGGAAGGGAAAGTTCGTATGACCCTTCCCCCCCCCTCCCCCCCCCAAGGTGATAATGCTTGACACCCTTTGGCAGGCTATGGAAAACATGCAAGCCTTGATTATTAAATCAACTCAAGAAACAAAGAATTTGGTTTCCACAGTAGACCAACTCTCTAAATCGGTGGAAAAACTGAAGCAAGACTTTAAAGACCAAGTAAAGAGTTCTCAAGACGATGTTGTAAAAATTAAAGAAAATGTATCAGCGGTGATGAAAGACAATACAAATATTCGCCAAAAAATTGAATAAATTGAAAACTATAACAGACATTTGAACATGAGGATCCTGAATTTTCCAAAACAGATAGGAATTTCACCCTTGGACTTATTTTAAAAATTCCTTGTTGAAAATCTGAAGTTTTCTTCTCAAAATATTCCTCCAATAAATAAGATTTTTTTTCTTCCTGTAAGAAAAAATCAAGAGGAATTGAAAGATATTTTATTAATTTTGGAAGACTCATTGACTGAGGTAACAAATAGAGCTACTCTTTTGATCTCTTTTGTATTCGAACAGGACTTTAATGCAATTTTAAAGTTATACTTTAAAAATATTCACCAAAGGTTTTGTGGTCAGAAATTATGGATTTTTCCTGATGTTACTAAAATAACACAAGTAAGAAGAAAGAAATTCCTTGAAATGAGAGAAGAGACGAGGTCTTTGGGGGCAACATTTTTGCTTGCATACCCATGCAAATGTTTTGTAAAATAGCTGGGTATTAAGTATGTTTTCTTTGTACCGAATCAATTAAGAGAGTTCATAGATCTGAAAAGGATAGTTGAGACATAACATCAGTACAGCATAAGTATAAATAGGTGGTTAAAAAAGGGCATTAAGCCTTTCCTTTCTATTTTATTTCTTATTTGACTTCCCTGAATTTCTTTTCCCCTCCCCCCATTATTGTGGTCTAAGGAAGGGACTATCCAGCTTATAATTGAAAAAGAAAAACGCCTATATTGCGACCCAAATCGGGAGATAGACGTTTATCTCACAAAAACGAATAAAGCGGTATAATCGAAAGCCGAATTTGGACGTTTTCAACTGCACTCCGTCGCGGATGCGGACAAAGTTGATGGGGGCGTGGTGAAGGCGGAACTGGGGCGTGGTTATCGGGCGATCAGAGATGGGCGCCTTTCGCCGATAATGGAAGAAAAATATGCGTTTTTAGCGAGAATTTAGGGCACTTTTCCTGGACCCTGTTTTTCCACAAATAAGGCCCCAAAAAGTGCCCTAAATGACCAGATTACCCCCAGAGGGAATCGGGGATGACCTCCCCTGACTCCCCCAGTGGTCACAAACCCCCTCCCACCACAAAATATGCCGTTTCACAACTTTTTATTTTCACCCTCAAATGTCATACCCACCTCCCTGGCAGCAGTATGCAGGTCACTGGAGCAGTTATTAGGGGGTGCAGTGGACTTCAGGCAGGTGGACCCAGACCCATCCCCCCCCCACCTGTTACAATTGTGCTGCTTAATGTTTAGTCGTCCAACCCCCCCAAACCCACTGTACCCACATGTAGGTGCCCCCCTTCACCCATTAGGGCTATAGTAATGGTGTAGACTTGTGGGCAGTGGGTTTTGAGGGGGATTTGGGGGGCTCAACACACAAGGGAAGGGTGCTATGCACCTGGGAGCTCTTTTACCTTTTTTTTTTTTTTTTTTGTAAAAGTGCCCCCTAGGGTGCCCGGTTGGTGTCCTGGCATGTGAGGGGGACCAGTGCACTACGAATCCTGGCCCCTCCCACGAACAAATGCCTTGGACTTATTCTTGAGCTGGGCGCTTTCATTTTCCATTATCACTGAAAAACAAAAACGCCCAGCTCACAAATTGTCGAATAAAACATGGACGTCTATTTTTTTCGAAAATACGGTTCGGTCCGCCCTTTCACGGACCCGTTCTCGGAGATAAACGCCCATGGAGATAGACGTTTTCGTTCAATTATGCCCCTCAAAGTGAGTTAATTTGCTTTAAGAGATTATATTTGTTTTATATATTGATCACTTATGTATCTTGTATTGCCTGTAACAAGATGAATGCTTGTGTAACGTTATAAATGCATAAATAAATAATAATTTAAAAAAGAAAAGGTGCAGAGAAGGGCGACGAAAATGATAAAGGGGATGGGATGACTTCCCTATGAGGAAAGGCTAAAAAGGCTAGGGCTCTTCAGCTTGGAGAAAAGGTGGCTGAGGGGAGATATGATAGAGGTCTATAAAATAATGAGAGGAGTTGAACGGGTAGATGTGAAGCGTCTGTTTACGCTTTCCAAAAATACTAGGACTAGGGGGCATGCAATGAAGCTAGAATGTAGTAAATTTAAAACAAATCGGAGAAACTTTTTCTTCACTCAATGTGTAATTGAACTCTGGAATTCGTTACCAGAGAATGTGGTAAAGGCAGTTAGCTTAGCGGAATTTTAAAGAGGTTTGGATGGCTTCCTAAAGGAAAGGTCCATAGACCATTATTAAATGGACTTGGGGAAAATCCACTATTTCTGGGATAAGCAGTATAAAATGTTTTGTACTTTTTTGGGATCTTGCTAGGTATTTGTGACCTGGATTGGCCACTGTTGGAAACAGGATGCTGGGCTTGATGGACCTTTGGTCTTTCCCAATATGGCAATACTTATGTACTTATGTAAAATTAGAAAAGGAAACACTGAGAAATCATGTTCTCTGTAAGCAGTACAGCACAGGAGAAATGAAAATAAAAAAGGATTATCTACTGTAGGGAGCAAAATACAAGATCA
Organism: Microcaecilia unicolor; assembly: GCF_901765095.1. Lineage (NCBI taxonomy): Eukaryota > Metazoa > Chordata > Amphibia > Gymnophiona > Siphonopidae > Microcaecilia > Microcaecilia unicolor. The sequence continues at coordinate 236,302,783 of NC_044036.1, forward strand.
CATTCTACCCCAAAATAAAACCCACAAATACATTATCTGGATACCCAAGGAAAGTAAAAAAACTTGTGGGACAACAGTGAGCTGTATTTTCAAAGCACTTAGACTAACAAAGTTGCATAGAGGGGAATTTTCAATATGACGTCTAAGTCCGACTTTGGACGTTTTGCAAAAAATGTCCAAAATCTGAATAGAAAAGAGGGTCATTTTCAAAAAAGAAAAATGTCTTTTTGTTTTTGAAAAGGTTTTGTGATTTGGATGTTTTGTTTTTGGGTCTATTTTCAAACATAAAAACATCCAAGTGCAAAACGCACAAAATCAATCCATTGGGCTGTAGGAGGAGCCAGCATTTTTAGTACACTGCTTCCCAAAACATTCCAGGAAAGCAATAGGGCACCCTAGGGGACACTGCAGTAGACTTCATAAAATGCACCCAGATACACATCTCACCATTTCTCCCTTATTTTGTCTGCTGAGCCCCCCAAAACCCACTACCCCCAACTTTACACCACTACCATAGCCCTTATGGGTGAAGGGGGCACCTATATTTATTTATTAGGATTTATTAACCGCATTTATGGAGAAATTCACTCAAGGTTAACAACAGTGAAATGTACAAGTATAAACATAAATACAATGAAAGAGGAAACTTGAAACAGCAAATTGAAACCTAATAATAAGACTACCATGAAACAGGATCCAAAATATACACATTTAACAGCACTGAAGTTCAAATAACAGAGATATAATACGATGCAAGAACAGTAGTGCTGGAATATCTAATAAGCACACAATATAGAACATTCAAATAACTGCTGTGATAATAATGCTTTTCTACAATACAGCTTACCATATAACTGAGGGGCCAAATGCAGATATATAGATGCAGACAAGATGTGTGGTACAGAGTCAGTTGGGAAAAATAAATGGGTGGCTAAACTAAAGGTGATGCATGTGGGAAAGAGGAACCCAAATTATAGCTACGTTATGCAAGGTTCCACGTTAGTAGTCACAGACCAAGAAAGGGATCTAGGTGTCGTCGTTGATGATACGTTGAAACCTTCTGCTCAGTGTGCTGCTGCAGCTAAGAAAGCAAATAGAATGTTAGGTATTATTAGGAAAGGAATGGAAAACAAAAATGAGGATGTTATAATGCCTTTGTATCGCTCTATGGTGTGACCGCACCTTGAATATTGTGTTCAATTCTGGTCACCATATCTCAAAAAAGATATAGTGGAATTAGAAAAGGTGCAGGGAACGGCAACGAAAATGATAAAGGAGATGGGACAACTTCCCTATGAGGAAAGGCTAAAGTGACTAGGGCTCTTCAGCTTGGAGAAAAGGCGGCTGAGGGGAGATATGATAGAGGTCTATAAAATAATGAGAGGAGTTGAACGGGTAGATGTGAAGCGTCTGTTCACGCTCTCCAAAAATACTAGGACTAGGGGGAATGCGATGGAGCTACAATGTAGTAAATTTAAAATGAATCGGAGAAAATTCACTCAACGTGTAATTAAACTCTAGAATTCGTTACCAGAGAATGTGGTAAAGATGGGTAGCTTAGCGGAGTTTAAAAAAGGTTTGGACGGCTTCCTAAAGGAAAAGTCCATAGACCGTTATTAAATGAACTTGGGGAATATCCACTATTTCTGGGATAAGCAGTATAAAATGTTTTGTACTTTTGGGGGATCTTGGCAGGTATTTGTGATCTGGATTGGTCACTGTTGGAAACAGGATGCTGGGCTTGATGGACCTTTGGTCTTTCCCAGTATGGCAATACTTATCTACTTATGTAAAGGTGTTCTTTGTACAGTTAATGAAGATATAAGGAATTGAGGGTACAGTGGGTTTCTGGTGAGTTTTGAAGGGCTCACAGTTTCCTCCACAAGTGTAGCAGGTAGGGAGAGGTATGGGCCTGGGTCCAGCTGTCTGCAGGGACCTGCATGCTGTTCTAATGGACCCGAGTATAACATCTGAGGTTGGCATAGAGGCTGGCAAGTAATGTTTTTAATCACATTTTTTGGGAGGTGGGAGGGAGTTAGTGACCACTGGGGGAGTAAGGGGAAGTAACCCCTGATTCACTCCAGTGGTCATCTGGTCATTTAGGGCACCTTATTGTGCCTTATTCGTTATAAAAGCAGGTCTAGCTCAAAACTTCTTAGTGTTAGTCTTGGACGGTTTTATTCTGTTCCATTATGGCTGAAAAACGTCCAAGTGTTAGGAATATCCAAATCCCACCCTTAACATGCCCCTGACATGCTCCTTGTGATTTGAACGCACATCTGACTGACTTCGTAGAAAAACATCTTAAAACTGGTTTTTAAAATACCAATTTGGACGTTTTTGTGAGAAAAATGTCCAAATGCAGAATTATGCCACTTTTTGGACATTTTTCTCTTTTGAAAATGAGCCCAATAGTAACCTATTGAACTTTAAGTGCTTTGAAAATGAGCCCCAATGACTCCAGCCAACTTATTAGTGGAATATAACCACAGAGGCTTGATATGGTTGCATTTTCAATAAGATAATACTAGAGTCCTGCTAAGGAACAGGATATTTTGAGTGAGTCTTCACTGGACCAAACTTGCTTTCCTTGTGTCATCATCATCCAGTTGGATAGGCAGTGTCTTAAAAGGTGGAGGATAAAGGATTAAAAACAATGTTTATATCCCACATTATCCCAAGCAAACTCAGGTTCAATGTGGCTTACATTTGAAAATACAGCAAGGCAGAATAATAGAATTCAGTTATATCATGGGAGCAAATAGATGGATATGTCTCAAACATGAGTGGGAAAATGTGGGGATATAAGTGAACAATAAATAAATAAATAAATAAACAGTTAACAAAGTTGAGTTTAGTATACATACCCTACTGGGCATTTAAAAATCTGTCATTTAATGATGCCACATGTTCAGGAATCATAGCCATATGTAGAAACATGTACACACCAGAACAGGCATCAATACACACATTGCAAAAGTAAACAACTTATACAGAGTACATCCAAAGCTTAATTTTTTATTTTCTCATTTCCATCTTCCAGAATTCTAGACTACAGATTGTCAGGACCCAAAGCAGTCAAAAACAAGTAGTTAGAAACAACACAGTTTATACCTAATTGTTCAACCACCCTTAGGATTCACCTTTGGGTTTAAAAAGCAAAACCATGTGCATGTAAGGACTGGATAAACAAATTAAAACAAAGTTTAAAACAAATGCCCTTAATATTTAATTCTTGGTAGCAATAATGAAACAGTGATGGAATATTCAGATAGCAAACAGCCTGAGCCAACAGATTTATTTTCCACTGAACATCATTAACTTTGTATGAACTTGGTGGCTAACAGTGTGCATCATCATCGCCTCCTTTTTCCTACTGGCCATTCTTCCTCCTATGTACCCAAGCATCCTTCTAGCTTTTGCCATCATCTTTTCTACCTGTTTGGCCACCTTAAGATCATCACATACAATCAAACCGAAGTCCGGCTCTTCTTTTGTGCACAAAAGTTCTTCACCCCCTAAACTATACCATTCCCTTGTGTTTTTGCAGCCCAATGCATGACTCTGCATGTTTTAGTATTAAATCTAAGTTGCTAAATTCTAAAGCATTCCTCTAGCTTTACTAAGTCCTTTCTCATGTTATCCACACTATCAGGGGTGTCTACCCTATTGCAGATTTTGGTATCATCTGCAAAGAGGCAAATCTTACCAGACAGCCCTTCAGCAATATTGTTTACAAAAATGTTAAAAAGCGGCCCAAGAACTGAACCATGCAGCACACCAATGGTAACATCCTCCATTTACCATTACCACCTTTCACTCAACCAGTTTCTATCTCAGTCAGTCACTTTAGGGCCCATACCAAGGGCACTCAATTTATGTATTAGTTATCTATGTGGGTAGTGCGCACACATTTGGGACTTAACGCAGGATGCCTGAGTGCTAACTGCAGCTTTGTGAAAGGACTCCATAATGATATAAGTATGGACAATTTATTTTTTCTATACAAAACTGGGCAATAGGTTAGATTTGTACTATGAGGGTTTAGACTCAATTGCGGGTCTCTTCCCCTAACCTTCTCCTTTAAATATACACTTTCTGATGCCCTTTATCACATACAATTTTGGGGGTTTCATATGACCAGTAATAGACTTACAGTGATGGAACTAATCTCAGTTATAAGAGGCATATTTTCAAAGCACTTAGCCTTCCAAAGTTCCATAGAAACCTATGGAATTTTGGAAGGCTAAGTGCTTTGAAAATAAGCCTCTTAGTGTGTTAATTATCAATGTTTCAGAGGGCTTATGAAGGCCTGAATGTTAATGAGGAAGAGATGCAGCCCCATAAGAGACTGATGTGCAGAGAAGCCAGACTTTGATCCCAGCTTCCTCACTTTCTTACAGTGCAACCCTTACTGATATTCTTTTGACTTCTCAAATTATTGGGTTGTGGTACACTACAGAAAATAACATTTCAAGGAAAATAAATGTGTTAAAGGAATAACATTCATTAGCAGAGCTCTAAGAATACTGTAACATTTGTCCAACACAAATGAAGAAAAGAAACTTTAACAATATTGGGCTCAAATCGTTTCTCCTTCTGTGCTCTGCTTCTCTGACTCTGTGTACTGTTAGTTCCTCCCTGGTGCCATTCCCACTTAGCAAAGCTTTATGTCATATAAGGCTGGCCTACAACACCCTCTGCACTGCAAGGGCAAACCCTGCAGTGAGTTAGCGTTTTCTATAGGAAGTATATACCATACTACCTTAAGCAATCCATCATGGGCTTGTGCAACATCTCACAGCTATGCCACTAACAACTGAGTCATCAAGGAAACACGTTCAGCCTGTGTATACACCCTTTGCAGTAGTTTTCACAAGAGCAAAAACCAGGGGATCAGGTGGGAAAGATACCTGAATAATGTCATGAATCCAAGACCTTAAGGAACAGAACTGTGAAATTAAGGATATAATGGCAATTTGTTCAGAAGTGTGGGCAAATGTCATACATCCCAAGTGACTTGAAAATCCCTCATCTTACAGATCAAGCAGTCATTTGTCAACTGCACAGAGAGAAGTGAAACAAATCCAGCTTCTATCCTCTCAAGCCAATAAATTACCAGACCAATATTCAACCCCACCCTCCTCTGCCTATGAGCAAAGTTCACAAATACAAACCTTGCACCTAATTTTCTATGATGAAGGTGGCCTTTACCCCTTAACACCTCAGAGAATTTCTCCTTGCAGTCTAGAAAAATAAAGGCAGATAAATACCATATGGCCACCCTTTCCAGTGTAACCATCCATGCCATCTACTCTCTCTTTCACTCCCTTAGAGATCCTATGTTTTTCTCCCAAGCTTTCTTGAATTCAGATACACCCTTTTCAGGCTAAAAGGGCGTGTGCTACATGGATCTTTACCTGTTTTGGGGCTTGGCAATTTTTTAGATAGCAATTTCCCTGGGTAAATTGGTTAATTAGCTGTATATCTGCCCCTAATATCAGACCTGCCAAGTCTTCCGCATTCAGCGGGAGACTCCCGCTTTGGCGAGTCATCTCCCGCACTTCCGCCAAAGCGGGAAAGTCTCCCGCTGAAACACACGGCACCCGCTCCCATTTCCAGCCACTGCTGCTTCTCCTGTTGAGCAGCAGCAGCCGCTACAAAAAGAAAAAGAGCTAATTAAACAAACCAAAAATGTTTTTAAAAAGCAAGCGCGGCACCGCAGGCAGCCTTCAGGCATTGGCTGTCGGCTCTGCAGCCGCTCCTCTCTCCTCTCACATCACTGCCCCTGGAGCAGGAAGTTGAGATCGACTTCCTGCTACGCTGCACTCCTCCGGGGACCGTGAGAGGAGAGAGGAGTGGCTGCAGAGCCGACAGCCAATGCTTGAAGGCTGCCTGCGGTGCTGTGCTTGCTTTTTAAAAACATTTTTGGTTTGTTTAATTAGCTCTTTTTCTTTTTGTAGCGGCCGCTGCTGCTCAACAGGAGAAGCAGCAGTGGCCAAGAAATGAAGATTTGGTGGAAGGAGGAGTGGGAGGCAGGAGGTAAGATAGAGAGAGTGAGGAGAGAAGGAGGGGAGATGGAGCAGGAGGCAGGAGGTAAAATAGAGAGAGTGGGGAGAGAAGGAGGGGAGATGGAGAAGGGCTGGAGAAAGAAAGAAAGCTGCCGGTGATAAGGATGGGGAGAAAGGGGGGGAAATGATGAATGTAAAAGGGTAGAGAGAGACACTGGATGGAAAGAAGGGGATAGAGAGAGAGAGAGACAGACACTGGATGGAAGTATTGGGAGAGGGGGGGTAGATGGATGGAAGGGTGGGGAGAGAAAGAGGGAAAATGGATGGAAGGATGGGGAGAGAAAGAGGGAAGACGGATGGAAGGAGGGGAGAGAAAGAGGGAAAACAGATGGAAGGATGGGGAGAGAAAGACACTGGATGGAAGGATAGGGAGAGAAAGAGGGGAGATGGATGAAAGGATGCAGAGAGAAAGGAGAGAGACTGGAAGGATGTGGAGAGAGAAGGGACACTGAACAGAAAAGGGTAGAGAGATAGACACTGGATAGAAGGAGGGGGAGAGACACATTAGATGGAAGGATCAGGAGAGGGTAGATGGGTGGAAGGATGGGGAGAGAAAGAGGGAAGACGCTGAATGGAAGGGTAGGGAGAGCGAGGAGACGCTGGATGGAAGGATACAGAAAGAAAGAGGGGAGACACTGGAAGGATGGGGAGAGAAAGAGGAGAGCTGCTGGATGGAAAATGGGAGTAGTGAAAGACTGGAGAATAAGAGGAAGGGGCACGGGGAGAACAAGGGTGAGGAAAAGATGAAAAGCCATAGGTAGTTGAAGTAAAAAGAAGGAAATTAAAGAATGGATAGTAAGAATGAATTAAATCTGGACAGAGAGAGGCAGAAAAATATTGAAGAAAGCAAAGAAAAAGAGAAAAATGACAAATGGCCAGGAAACCCTGGCAAAAGAGTTAAGAGAAGAAGAAGGAAAGCAGAATCAACAGACTGGGAGCAACACAATTAGAAAAAGTAAATGGCCATACAACAAAGGTAAAGAAAATAATTTTATTTTTAATTTAGGTAAAGTAATATGGTACCTGTGTTAATAAAGTTTCAGAGACCAATACTTCCTTCCTCAGGTCAGGAAAGGATACCATAACAGCATTATACTGACCTGAGGCAGGAGGTTTTGGCCTCTGAAAGCTAATTGAAAAGGGTGTTAGGCTATTAAATAAATTATTTTCGGAAATGGCCGTGGGTTTGAGGTGTGCTAGGGGACGGGGCCATGTAGAGTGGGTGGAGCCAATGCAACGTGGGGCGGGGCTCTGGGCATGTACTAAAATCTCCCTTTCAAAAATTGGGACCCCTTGGCAGCTCTGTAATATAGGCCTAATTTAAAACTGCCAGTGGGCAGGCCTGTGAGGTCCATGGGCTTAAACAAGAATTTGCAAAAGAAAATGTCCCACAGTTTCTCCTTGAAAATGCAATGTATTTTAGTAGCCCCTGTACTTTATACCTATTATGAAAGAGGTGAAAAGAATGTACATTAAAGGATATGTGAGCATAGTAACATAATAAATGACACCAGACAAAGATCAGAATAGCCCATCCAGTCTGCATAGAAAAGTGGGCTGGGTTGTAGCTGTGACTGCATGTGGGTCAGGGCTGTCCTGAGGGCTGTATGGCCTCACAGGAGCAAAGGAGACAGGAGCACAAAAATCGTTCCCTGTCAATTGCCTTCCCTTCCGTAGCCACAGCACAGTGCATAGGATGGGGCACTAAGGGAGTTTGTCGCACAGGGTGAAACTCTGACTTGGGATACTCCTGGTGTGAGCCCCCCACCCCACCCCCACATACACACACACTTTCTCTAGGGTTATAACTGATGTGGTACAGTCTAACCCCCTCTATGCCTCTTTTTTCTTCTTCTTTAAAGTGTGAAAGCTATTTTAAGTTTTACTGTGAGTAGAAATGCCCAATACTTTAGTTGCATCTTCATGCCATATAGAGAGCACCTGTATCCTCACATTTCCTTTCCCTCTCCTGACCTAAGCATGCCCAAATGGTTCCCCTAGACAAAAGCAGGCACAATGTGAAACAGGGGTGGGAAAAATTTTCAAGCCACATTTTTACAGTGATAAACAAGCTTTTACCTACATAAAACCTTTTCAGAATTGCCCCTTGTGTGTCTGTCCTGCTATTGCACATTCATAGAGCCCCCTTTCAAATTTTCTGGTCAGTTAGGATGAAACTTAAAATGGATATTAGTTTTTTTAGTGAATTGGGGCTATTTGTGTTCCTGAGGTAGATACTAAAGACTCTTTGAAGTGGGGCTGGTGACAGAGGCAAGAGCAGCATGTTCCACCTCCCAGCACCACAAAAGAGCCCTTGTGAGATTCTCCTTTGCTTGGGCTGTTTAATCAGCCTCCCAGCTTTTTGTATGTAATAGCAGAAAGACAGTACATGGCTGAGTCAGAGGGACAGTAATTAGTGAACCCTTAATAATAAGGTGACTTACAGAGCATTTAGAAGGAAGAATGGGCAGCCCAGCAGACAGGAGAAGGAAGGACAATTGTGGTATTTCATTACTTCCATTTCATTACTTCCAATTGTTCATAGAAATATACCGGCCAATATTCAGTCAGCAGTGGTCAGTGTTTTTATGTCCACCACTGGCTGTATTCCTCAGTGCCGGGCCATGTCCGGGCACCGGCATTGAATATCTGGTTTTAGGTTGGGTGCGGTTAAGTGCGATATTCAGCCCTAAACTGCATAAGTTGAACCACTTAAAGATAGGACTGTTATTTACATGTTCAAGGGCTGCGTAAGTGCCAACTCCTCCCCAGAATGCCCACAAATTAGCCAGTTTTGGCACAGGTGCTAACCACATGTATTCAGAGGTGCTAACCAGATAAGTGCCACTGAATATTGGCGATTAGCCACAGACAAGCGATTTAAGTAAACTGAAGCCTCTCCTGTCGGCTTTAATCATTTTGACTATCAGTTGGATAGGGTGTCCCAGTGATGTAGCATAGCCATGGGTGGGCCCAGGCCCACTCACTTTGAACTCAGGCCAAACAGTTAGACATGGCTATTGACTCTGTTAGACTCTGTCCTCCAGCGTTTCAAATCTCTTCTCAACCACTATGCTATCCAAGACTGTCAATGAGGCTGTCTCTTCCTATAATACTATTCTTTTCTCTGCTCTGGATACTCTCGCTCCTCCCATTCCCCATTCTGTAAAATGTACCAAACCCCAGCCTTGGCTGACCTCTAGAATGCGGATCCTGTGCCCGTTCTGCCGAACGCCTTTGGTTGAAATCCCGTGCCCATGCTGACTTCATACATTTCAAATTCTTGCTGACCTCCTTCCAGTCTGCTCTTTTACTTGCCAAACAGGACTATTACATCCAGTTGACAAATTCTCTTGGCTCAAACCCTCGACGTCACTTTGCCACACTGAACTCTCTCCTCAAAGTGCCTTCACCTCCAACCCCCCCCCCCCCCCCACCACTTCACTTTCCCCCCAGACTCTGGCTGAGTTATTTCATGATAAGGTTCACAAGGTCCACCTCTCCTTCCCTTAGTCCATTCTCTCAACCCTCCAACCCCTGCCTCCTTTTCTTCCTTTTCTGAAATCACTGAAGAGGAAACTACACATCTTATTTCCTCCTGGAAACTAACTACCTGTTCCTCTGATCCTATTCCCACCCATCTACTTAACACTTTCTCTCCTACTGTCATCCCTTTTATCTGTCATATCCTCAATCTTTCACTGTCCACTGCGACTGTTCCTGATGCCTTCAAACATGCTGTAGTCACACCACTCCTTAAAAAACCTTCATTGGACCCTATCTGTCCTTCCAACTATCACCCCATCTCCCTCCTCTCTTTCCTATCCAAGATACTTGAATGTGCTGTTCACTGCCGTTGTCTTGACTTTCTTTCATCTCAAGCTATTCTTGATCCACTTCAATCTGGCTTTCGCCCCCTTCATTCAACTGAAACAGTGATTGCTAAAGTCTCCAATGATCTGTTCCTGGCCAGATCCAAAGGTCTCTATTCTATCCTCATTCTCCTCGATCTATCTGCTGCTTTTGACACTGTTGATCACAGCCTACTCCTTGATACTATGTCCTCACTTGGATTTCAGGGCTCTGTTCTTTCCTGGTTTTCTTCTTATCTCTCCCAGCGTACCTTTAGTGTATACTCTAGTGGATCCTCCTCTACTACTATCCCACTGTCAGTTGGTGTACCTCAGGGATCTGTCCTGGGACCTCTTCTTCTCTCCATCTGTACTTCTTCCCTTGGTATTCTGATCTCATCCCATGGTTTTCAGTATCATCTTTACACTGATGACTCCCAGATCTACCTCTCCACACCAGAAATCTCAGCTGAAATTCGGGCCAAAGTATCAGCCTGCCTGTCTGACATTGCTGCCTGGATGTCTCAGCGCCATCTGAAGCTAAACATGACCAAGACTGAGCTTCTTATCTTTCCCCCGAAACCAACCTCTTCTCCTCCCCCATTCTCTATTTCTGTGGATAACACTCTCATCCTTCCTGTCTCATCAGCTCATACACTTGGGGTCATCTTCGACTCCTCCCTCTCCTTCTCTGCACATATTCAGCAGACTGCTAAAACCTGTCATTTCTTTCTCTATAATATCAGCAAAATTCGCCCTTTCCTTTCTGAGCACACTACCAGAACCCTCATCCACACTCTTATCACCTCTCGCTTAGACTATTGCAACTTGCTTCTCACAGGTCTCCCACTTAGCCACCTCTCTCCTTTCAATCTGTTCAAAATTCTGCTGCATGACTAATATTCTGCCAGTGTCGTTATGCTCATATTAGCCCTCTCCTCAAGTCACTTCACTGGCATCCTATCCGTTTCCGCATACAGTTCAATCTCCTCTTATTGACCTATAAGTGCATTCACTCTGCAGCTCCTCAGTACCTCTCCACTCTCATCTCTCCCTACATTCCTCCCTGGGAACTCCGTTCACTGGGTAAATCCCTCTTATCTGCACCCTTCTCCTTCACTGCTAACTCCAGACTCTGTTCCTTTTATCTTGCTGCACCATATGCCTGGAATAGACTTCCTGAGCCGGTACGTCAAGCTCCATCTCTGGCCGTCTTCAAATCTAAGCTAAAAGCCCACCTTTTTGATGCTGCTTTTAACTCCTAACCCTTATTCACTTGTTCAAAACCCTTATTTTATCATCCTCACTTTAATATTCCCTTATCTCTTGTTTGTCCTGTTTGTCTGTCCTAATTAGATTGTAAGCTCTGTCGAGAGCAGAGACTGTCTCTTCATGTTCAAGTGTACAGTGCTGCATAGGTCTAGTAGCACTTTAGAAATGATAAGTAGTAGTAGTAGTACATGGGAGGGGCACTAGATGTGGTGTAGTTGGATTTTAGTAAAGCCTTTGACATGGTTCCGCACAGGCAACTGATTAATAAACTGAGTGCCCTCAGTATGGGACCTAAAATGACTGACTGGGTTACATAAGTACATAAGTATTGCCATACTGGGAAAGACCAAAGGTCCATCAAGTCCAGCATCCTGTTTCCAACAGTGGCCAATCCAGGTCACAAATAACTGGTAAGATCCCAAAAAAGTACAAAACATTCTATAGTGCTTATCCTAGAAATCCATAATGGTCTATGGACTTTTTCTTTAGGAAGCCGTCCAAACCTTTTTAAAACTCCGCTAAGCTAACCGTCTTTACCACATTCTCTGGCAATGAATTCCAGAGTTTAATTACACGTTGAGTGAAGAAAACTTTCTCCGATTCGGTTTAAATTTACTACAGAAACCGGTTAAATGGGAGGAAACAGAGGGTAGTGGTAAACAGAGCTTGCTCTCAGGATAGAGATGTTATCAGTGGTGTACCGCAGGTATAGGTCCTTGGGCCGGCTCTTTTTAACATCTTTGTGAGTTATATTGCGGATTATCCGGTAAGGTTTGTCTCTTTGCAGATGATGCCAAACTTTGTAATATGGCTGACCCCACAGAGGGTGTGGATGACATGAGAAAAGATCTGGCAAAGCTTAAAGAATGGTCTGATAATCGGCAACTAAAATTTAATGCTAAGAAATGCAAGGTCATGCACTTGGGTTACAAGAATCCAAGGACACGGTACCATATTGGGGGTGAAGTCCTGTGTACGAGAGAAGAACAAGACTTGGGTGTGATTGTGTCTGATGACCTTAAAGTGGCCAAACAGGTAGAAAAGGCAACGGTCAAAGCCAGAAGGATGCTTGGGTGCAAAAGGAGAGGGATTACATGCGGGAAAAAAATGGTGATAGTGCCCCTGTATGTCTCTGGTGAGGCCCCATTTAGAGTACTGTGTGCATTTCTGAAGACCACACCTACGGAAAGATATAAACAGGATGGAGTCATTCCAGAGGGCAGCTACAAAGTTGGTAAGCGGTCTCCATCATAAAACATATGGGGACAGGCTTATGAACCTCAACATGTATATGCTGGAAGAGAGGCAGGAGAGAGGGGATATGAGAGAGATGTTTAAATACCTCAGAAGCATCAATGTACAGGAGGTGAGCCTTTTTCAAATGAAGGAAAACACTGGAATGAGAGGGCATAGGAAGAAGTTGAGAGGAAATACGCTTAGGAAGAACCTAAGAAAACACTCTCAAGGACAGGGTGGTGGATGCGTGGAATGGCCTCCCGGTGGAGGTAGTGGAGAAAAAGACTGTGTAAGAATTTAAAGAAGCATGGGACAGGCATGTGGGATCCCTTAGAACAAGGAGGACTTAGTGGTTATTGAGGAAGGGCAGACTGGATAGGCCATTTGGCCCTTATCTGCTGTCATGTTTCTATCTGTAGGCTCACCCAACACCAGCACAGCTGTGATGTGGCTGGCAGGAAATCTCAAGCCCCACTAATTGGCATCTCTCACTCCCTTCCTCCCACTCCAGGCGATCAGGGGTCTCTTAATTCTGCTCCCCTACCCCCCCCCCCCCCCCACCAGTTCCTTTTAAATCCTTCAGTTCTTTGCCGGCAGTGAGCATCAACTCATACCCATTGCCTGTGTCTGCCCTGAGCCTTCCCTTTAACGCAACTTTCTGTTTGCAGGACTAGGAAATTGCAATAGAGGGAAGACTCAGGGATGGTGCAAGCAGCAGGTTTGAGTAGCTGCTTGCTGCCGGTGAAGAACTAAAGGACTTAAAAGGTATGGGGAGTTGAGGGAGTGGAATTGACCCCCCCCCCCCATTCACCTGGGGGGAGGGGGAGGGAGAGATGCCAGGAGGGGTTGGGGTTCTCGTCGTGCATACCCACTTTGGGCTCAGGCCTGCCCAAAACTTGGTGTCTGTCTATTTCCCTGGGGTGTCCAGTAGAACTGCTTATGTGGTCAGCAGAAGAACTGACCACATAAGCAGCACTTTTTAAAAAAATTATGAGCAGCCACCCATATAACTTTCAGGAAGCAGAACAGTGAGGAAATAATATTTTTTAAAAAATGAGGTGAAAGTGTCTTGCGTTCTTCGAAGGTTTAATTGATTCCGACAAGAGTAGTATCACTCAACTACAAGTATTAGTGGCACAAAAGGTCAGACTTGACACGGCCATGTTTCAGTGGTGATGCTTGCATCAGGAGTCATACAATCCAATAATGTTGTCACTCAAATATTTTGTAGTGAGCTTTCTGTAATCCAAATCACAGGTGAAGACAAATAGCGTATTGTTATGTGACCTATCAGTGATGATTCTCACTGATATTTCACAGGTCCATGCTGACACACTAACGCAGGCATTACTGCCAAAACACGGCCATGTAGAGTCTGACCTTTTGTGTCACTAATGCTTGTAGTTGAGTGATACTATTCTGTATTATCTCTTGCTGGAATCAATTAAACGTTTGAAGAATGCAAAGTTATTTGACTTTCGGTTTTTAAACATTATTTCATCACTATTCTGCTTCCCAGAAGACACCGTGAGGTATCTTTCCTTCTTCCTTTGGACTCACATATAATTTTTACCCATATTTCTATGACCTGCATCCTTGGGTTGTATTCATAAAAATTTGGTGGCGTCTGGATTTACATATAATCTAGACATGCTACAGCTTAGGACCTCACATTACTGGAGGCCTCATGCTTCACTAACAAAAAAAAAATGCACGTGTAAATAGTGAAACTTGCTATATATGGGGGTCGATATTCAAAGTGACTTAAGTGGCCAGGAGAAGCTCCTCATTGTTTAAATCATCTATAAAGGGCTAACCATAGATATTCAGCTGCACTTAACCAGACAGTGCTGCTGAATATCCCCTCTAAACCACCCATGCCGAAACTGTTTGTGGACAGTTGTGAAGGTGGAGTTGAGGTGGAGTTAGGGCAGAGTCAAGGCTGTGCGGAAAGCTAGCCAGCTAGCATAAACTTTCAATCTGCAAACCGACTCAGCAACCGCATAAAATTAGGACAGAAAAAAAGGCTGTCCTAATTTTATGTGGCAAAAGCAACCGGGCCACAGTCTGAATATTGGCCAGGGCCTAGTTAATCTTTGAGGTCATGACAACCCACCCTTCTGATCCCCATTCCTTCCCTCTCAACCCCCCAGAACATGTACACCCATCCCTTCTGATATCCCTCCCTCCCCCCTCAGCAGCAGAGCATGCATGACACCTCTCCTTCCCACTCACCCACCACTGATTGTTGTCAGAGACTCCCCCCATCTGATACCTACTCCCCCAAAGCAAGCCCCCCCCCCCCCCCCAATGTTGTTGGGCTTACCTGCCAGTCCCTGGTGGTCCACTCCTGCCTGTTGTGGCAGCCTCCCAAAAATGGCTGCTATGACCTTTAGCAGCAGCCTCATAGTACTTTGAAGTACCACGAGGCTGCCACTAGAGGTCGCAGGAGTTATTTTTGGGAAGCTACAGCAATGGGCAAGAGCGAGTAGGTATCGCTCCTGCCCATTTCCCCACTAGACCACCATAGAATGGGCAGGCAAGCACGATAATATGGAGGGTGGCTTACATTTTTGATGATGGTGGTGGGAAGGTAGGGGGGTCTGCTGTTTGCTTCCGCAGGGTGGGAAGGGGAACGTGCATTGTAAGTGGGCCTATATACTTATGTGCACTCTGGCTGATATTCAGCCGGGGCCCGCATAAGCTCCAGCGACTAGCACATGCCAAATTAGCCCTAAATATTCAATGCTGGTGGCTGGACATGGACTGGCATTGAAAATCTGGGGCTAACTCTGACCACTGCGAGCTGAGTATTGACCAGATATTTTTTATTGTCTATTAAACTTAAATATACTTCCCACTTAATCAAGGAAGACTTCTTAAATGTTGCAACTTAGGAGGCAAAATACACATAAATCCAGCCCTGGCTATCTGCATACAGGAAGACAGGGTTAGGGCCGGAGGAGGCCAGAAAAATATTTCTTGAAGCACAGTGAAATTCAGCCATTTGTCACACAATTTTAATGCATAATTCAGATCTCAGAAGCTGCAAGTGTAACTTATATGTATGAGTGGCATAGTCACCATGTATACATATACTCAGAAGTACATCCTATATAATAATTCTCCCCTCCAACGTTCCATGCGTCTTGCTGCCTATGTTCGTGGCAGAGGGAGGAGTTGGTCTGCTAGGCTCCGTAGATCAGGCTCACGTCACTGGACCCATTATGACGAGATTCCGGGAGAAAAAAAAACCTCACAGCTGATCCAACCCCCCCCCCCCCCCCCAACTGGCACGCGCACATTTGACAGTAAAAAAAACCGAAAAGGCTCGAGACTGCCTGACGCGCTTACCAGTCGCCCTCCCAAACCTGCCACACTCACCAACCGCCCTCCCGAAACACCACTGACTTGGACAACAGCTGCCCTCCAGAGTTACCGCTGAGCAGGGCATCACGCTCAAGAATGGAGTAACGGTAAGGAAGGAGGTCTTTCCACAACTTCTTCCACCCACCCCCGAGGCACTGCCCGACCCTGTGGAAGCTGCACGAGGGGGGCCTGCACCTCGGATGGAAGGTGCTTTTTGGCTAGGATCAGGCGACCCTCAGGGGGAGGAATGCTGGCTTCGGCCTAACCCCTGGTAAGCCTTTCCTCAGCTGAGAGGTACCCACCTCTACCACCGGCTGCCTTTCAGGTGCTGTGAAGGACTTGCAGCTCATCTGCATATCCTTACAGCCTTCTCCGGGGTGACACCCAGGTCCACCCCGATCCACTCAGGGCCTCCGCTCTAGGTGCCCAGCACTCCCACCAGGTGCTGTGGAGGACTTGCAGCCCTTCTGCATTTCCTCATAGCTGTATTTTTGTATCTAATCTTTTTCCAGTTGCTAAAGTACCTTAATCGTTTATGGCCCCTATTCACATTCTCTTCCTAGCTCTGTCCCTTCCTAATCTTTTCCCTCACCCCCTACCTCTCTCCGCTACAGGAACTCACTTCCCATCCATTGACTTCATCACCTCACCTTCTCTCCTACCCTCTTCCTCCCTCTTGGCTTTTAATCTCCGCCTCTTTCTTCCCTCCATTTTGCCTTCCCCATTCCACCTAAATACCTCTCGCCTTCGACGCCTTCGTGGCCACACCTCTCCTACTCTCCTCCGCTCTCTTTTACTCCTTCTCTTACTCTCAGCTGGTGACATCAATCCCAATCCTGGCCCTCCTCACCAACTATTATCCAAACTCTACAGATCTCACCGTGACCTCTCTAACCTCATCTCTATTCCTCTACTCCCCTCCTCTTCTCTGCCCTTCTCTTGCGCCCTATGGAATGCCCGCTCTATCTGTAACAAACTCCCCTATATCCAGGACCTCTTTATCTCGCGTCACCTCCATCTGCTCGCCATAACAGAAACCTGGCTCTGCCCTGATGACTCTGCTTCAGTCGCAGCCCTGTGCCATGGCGGTTATCTATTTTCACATACTCCTCGCCCTGCTGGCCGTGGGGGCGGTGTTGGACTACTTCTCTCTCCCTCCTCCAGATTTCAACCCCTTCTTCCACCTCAATCTCACTGTTTTTCCTCCTTTGAAGTCCACTCTATCCGCCTTTTCTCTCCTCTGCCTCTTCGAATAGCGGTCATTTATCGTCCCCCTGATAAGTCCCTTTCATCCTTTCTCAGTGACTTTGCCTGGCTTGCCTTCTTCCATGATCCTTCCTCCCCCTCTCTCATCCTTGGTGACTTTAATATTCCTGCTAATGATCCTTCCAACTCTTATATTTCCAAGTTACTCGCTTTAACGTCGTCATTTAATCTCCAACTATGCTCCACCTCCCCCACTCATCAAAATGGTCACTGTCTTGATCTCATCTTCTCCTCCAACTGTTCACCCTCTAGTTTCCTTGCCTCCGATCTTCCCCTCTCTGATCACCATCTTATAACTTTCACACTTAAATCTCCTCCCTCCCAGTCCCGTCCTATCCTATCTAATTTATCTAGGAATCTTCACGACATTGACCCTTCATCTCTATCCTCCCATGTTTCAAACCTCCTCTCTACTGTGGCACCATCCACGTCTGTCAACGAGGCTGTTTCTTCTTACAACAATACTCTATCCTCTGCCTTAGACACTCTTGCACCTTTGATGACCCGCCCTGTAAGGTGTACAAAACCCCAACCTTGGCTGACTTCTAATATCCGCTACCTACGTTCCTGTACCCGCTCCGCCGAACGCCTCTGGCGGAAATCTCGGGCCCTTGCTGATTTCTTACACTTTAAGTTCATGCTGACCTCCTTCCAATCTGCTCTTTTACGTGCCAAACAGGATTATTATATCCAACTGACCAACTCTCTTGGCTCTAATCCTCGACTTCTCTTCACCACATTGAACTCTCTCCTCAAGGTGCCCCCTCCCCCAACTCCCCCTTCATTATCTCCTCAGACCCTTGCTGAATTCTTTCACAACAAGGTTCAAAAGATAAACCTTGCTTTCTCTACCTCACCAGCTCTCCCTCCACTAGTCCGTTCCCCTCTCTCTCCTTCCCCTCATTCCCTTTCCTCCTTTCCTGAAGTTACTATTGAGGAAACCACACTTCTCCTTTCTTCCTCAAAATGTACCACCTGTTCCTCTGATCCCATTCCCACCCACCTTCTTAATGCCATCTCTCCTACTCTTATTCCTTTTATCTGTCACATTCTCAACCTCTCACTTTCCACTGCGACTGTCCCTGCTGCCTTTAAACATGCTGTGGTCACACCTCTCCTTAAGAAGCCTTCACTTGACCCTACTTGTCCCTCTAATTACCGACCCATCTCCCTCCTTCCTTTTCTCTCCAAATTACTTGAGCGTGCTGTTCACCGCCGCTGCCTTGATTTTCTCTCCTCACATGCTATTCTTGACCCATTACAATCTGGTTTTCGCCCTCTCCACTCAACCGAAACTGCGCTTACTAAAGTCTCCAATGACCTATTACTGGCTAAATCCAGAGGTCTCTATTCCATCCTCATTCTTCTTGATCTTTCCGCTGCTTTTGACACTGTCGATCACAGCATACTTCTTGATACCCTGTCCTCACTTGGATTCCAGGGCTCTGTCCTTTCCTGGTTCTCTTCCTACCTCTCCCTCCGCACCTTTAGTGTTCACTCTGGTGGATCCTCTTCTACTTCTATCCCTCTGCCTGTCGGCGTACCTCAGGGTTCTGTTCTTGGTCCCCTCCTCTTTTCTATCTACACTTCTTCCCTTGGTTCATTAATCTCATCCCATGGCTTTTCCTACCACCTCTATGCTGATGACTCCCAAATCTACCTTTCTACCCCTGATATCTCACCTTGCATCCAAACCAAAGTTTCAGCGTGCTTGTCTGACATTGCTGCCTGGATGTCTCAACGCCACCTGAAATTAAATATGACCAAAACCGAGCTTCTCATTTTCCCCCCCAAACCCACCTCCTCGCTCCCCCCGTTTTCTATTTCTGTTGATGGCTCTCTCATTCTCCCTGTCTCCTCAGCTCGAAACCTTGGGGTCATCTTTGACTCTTCTCTCTCCTTCTCTGCTCATATCCAGCAGACCGCCAAGACCTGTCGTTTCTTTCTTTACAACATCCGTAAAATCCGCCCCTTTCTTTCCGAGCACTCTACCAAAACCCTCATCCACACCCTTGTCACCTCTCGTTTAGACTACTGCAATCTGCTTCTTGCTGGCCTCCCACTTAGTCACCTCTCCCCTCTCCAGTCGGTTCAAAACTCTGCTGCCCGTCTCATCTTCCGCCAGGGTCGCTTTACTCATACTACCCCTCTCCTCAAGACCCTTCACTGGCTCCCTATCCGTTTTCGCATCCTGTTCAAACTTCTTCTACTAACCTATAAATGTATTCACTCTGCTGCTCCCCAGTATCTCTCCACACTCGTCCTTCCCTACACCCCTTCCCGTGCACTCCGCTCCATGGATAAATCCTTCTTATCTGTTCCCTTCTCCACTACTGCCAACTCCAGACTTCGCACCTTCTGTCTCGCTGCACCCTACGCCTGGAATAAACTTCCTGAGCCCCTACGTCTTGCCCCATCCTTGGCCACCTTTAAATCTAGACTGAAAACCCACCTCTTTAACATTGCTTTTGACTCGTAACCACTTGTAACCACTCGCCTCCACCTACCCTCCTCTCTTCCTTCCCGTTCACATTAATTGATTTGATTTGCTTACTTTATTTATTTTTTGTCTATTAGATTGTAAGCTCTTTGAGCAGGGACTGTTTTTCTTCTATGTCTGTACAGCGCTGCGTATGCCTTGTAGCGCTATAGAAATGCTAAATAGTAGTAGTAGTAGTAGTAGTAGTAGTAGGGGGGCCGTACAACTCACCCCAAAAACTATAACAGTGGGAGGGGGCTATAAGCGGGACTTAGTGCGGTGGATTGATAGAACAGCGTGTTTGGGATCAGATCGCTAAAGGCGAAACAGGAGTGGAGGTGCGTTGGCAAAGGTGTCTGTGTGCAGAAGACCTTCAGCAGGTGATGCAGGGCAGGCATTAATCGCATTGCTTATAATCGGCTTTAACCACAGACCAGATAAGGGAAAAACGAAGAACATGAAAGAGAGCGATAGAAGCAAAGAAAAGGCAGATTGCAGCTGGGTGTGTACTACAGGTCCCAAAATGCACTGTGTACGTCGTCTCACACCTGAGCAATTGTTAACACCTGCTCCCATGACACAGGCGCCTGTCAGGCAGCCCAGTGAAAGTCAAGTATGGGGGAACTGTTTCTCTTTCCACTATGATAGTACGTTACAGCTGCGGACTGAAAAGGAAGAGCTTTTTAATCCTACTCCGAAGGGTCTAACTCTTCTGGGTAAGTTTACTGCTCGCTATTATTTCTTGAGGGGACACTCGCTAGGTTCAATGCAACGGATGGAAGGGGGGGTCTGCACCTCCAACGGAAGGGGTGGGGCCCTGCACTTCGGACGGAAGGGGGGTGGCCTGCGCCTCGGACGGAAGGAGAGGGAGGGAAGGAGGGGGTCATGGAACTTGGAGCCACACACACACACTCCATCACACTCTATCTCTGTGTGACACACAAACACACACACAGTCTTTCACTCTCTGTGTCTCACTGTCACACACACTCACACACACACACACACATAGTCTGTCTCTCTGCCGCCGACGGAAGGGGCAGGGCCCTGCACTTCGGATGGAAAGGGGGGGCTGCACCTCGGATGGAAGGAAGGAGGGGTCATGGAACTTGGAGCCACACACACACACTCTCTCAATCACACACACACAGTCTTTCACTCTCTGTGTCTCACTGTCACACACACTCTCTCAACACACACACAGTCTGTCTCTCTGTCACACCCACACTCTCATACATATACACTTTGTCTCACTGCCCAGCCCTGTGGACCTTCAGAGTGTTGGAATGTAATTGTATTTTACATGCATTGCCTGTCACCTATTATTTCTCTGTGATTACTCTGTGACCTCTGATGTGAATTACTTAGAGAGGTCACACAGCTATGCAACTTCCTGTGGGGGTTAGATGCACCACATGCAGCACATGGAGCACATGGAGCTCATGATCTCTCCTAACCTGAGAGGATCTATGGTGGTGTGAGCATCCATTACCATCTAAGCACATGGAAGGAGCTGATAATACAAATGTATAGTAATATGTATATATAAGCCTGTCTGATTATAATCTAACTACAAACTGTGAGTAAACAGATGTTTTGTTACTTCAACTTTAAAGTGACTCAGCAGTGAATTATTCAGGGGTGAATGAGAGAGAGATGAAGAAAGAAATTAACATTTCTAAAGCTGAAGCTGTGTGTACTAAAATCTGCTAATTATTTACTACAAATAATCCAACAAAAGGGTTATGGGCCCAGGGCTCAGGAATTGAAAAAGAAGAGAAATATTACCAGGCAGAAAAAAAGGCCACATTTTTCTCTTAAGTTTTAAAGGAAAGATTCAGTCTGTCTCTCTCTCCCCCCCACACAGCAGACAGAAGGCTAAGAAAATGGCTGAGGGAAGAAATTCACCATTTTTCTATTCTCTCAAGGTGCCTAGATTAACTGAGTTTAATTATCAGCAGTGGGAATTAAGATTCATATGTCTCCTTCGAGCAAAAAGATTAAATATATGCTTAGACCAAGACAGAACAGCTGAAAATATGGCTGAATGGGACAATGCAAACTATTATGTGAAGTGCATGCTTTTGGAAGCTCTCTCAGAGAAACAAGCCATATTAGTGGAGGGAAAAGATACACCAAAGGACATTTTATATAAACTGAGAACTATGTATGCAACTACATATGCAAAGCAGCAACCAATTTGGTTGGCAGAGTTGAATGAAACCAAATTAAGGGATAAAAGTAAATGTAATGATCACATTATGCATCTTATGTCTTCATTTCAAAAGTTAGAACTTTCTGGAATTCCCATGTGTGATGCATTGAAAAGAGCATTTCTTTTTACCTCACTATCAAAGAAGTTTGATGTTTTTAGGTCTGTAAATGAGGCCATTGAAGGGCAATCTTTTGAACAGGCAACATCAAAACTAAGGCAGGAATGCATAATAAATGATTCTGAGGAGATGTGTTCTCAAAGCAAGTCAGAGAGAAATGAAACAAATTTCTTGGCAAAGAACAGAGGAAGGCGGAGCTATGGGAAAACTCCACCCAAGGGCAAGCTGATTTGCTACTCATGTGGAAAGGAGGGACATGTATCTAAATGGTGTAAGGAAACACAAAACACTCCCTCTAGCTCACCTAAGCCAATGGAACTAAAGAATTTTCAAACCAGGAAATGTATGAAGGACAAAGATAAACACAAGGGCTTTCTAATGGCAGAAAAATCTTTGACTATGGTAAATAATAATTCAAATGAAAGTACTTGGATTTTGGATTCGGGGAGCACATGCCATTTAACCAATTGTAAGGATTTCTTTCAGGAAATGTGTCCAGAGGAAGGTATTCTTAAAACTGCAAACGCAGGGACTGCTAAGATCCAAGCAAAAGGTATTGGATTCTTAAAATGCAAAGTGTCTAATGAAGTTAAAGAAATTCCTGTAAGTGATGTCTTGTATATTCCCCAAGCAGTTTGCAATATGCTTAGTGTATCTACATTAGATAAGAAGGGATTTGTGATTCATTTTGAAAACAGTAAGTGCACAATCTCTAAAAATGATGAAGTGTATGCTGAAGCTTTTATGCATAATGATGTTTATAAACTGAGCATTTCAGGTGAAGCCTCACATATGGCGCAAGTAAGGAAGAATGATGGTAAATGTAGTCTGGAAATCTGGCACCGCCGCCTGGGACATCGTGATTCTAAGGTGATCCAGGATCTTTACAGTAAGCAACTGGCCACCGGCATTCAGATAAGTGCAGATGCTGGTAAAATGGAGAAATGCATAGACTGTGTTACTCAAAAAGGTGTGAGACCCTCATTTCCTGCATACACAGGAAATAGGAGTAATAAAGTGCTGGACTTAATACACAGTGACTTATGTGGACCGTTTAATATCCCATCATTGGGAAATAACAGATTTGTGCTAATATTCTTGGATGATTTCTCTAGATATTGTGTGGCCTATTTGCTGAAAGAAAAAAGTCAAGTCACAGACATGCTGAAGAAATACGTAGCCATGGTGAGCAATAAATTTGAAAGAAAACCAAAGGTTCTTCAGACCGACAATGGTGGTGAGTTCACTTCACAAAGCATGTGCACATTTCTAGAACAAGAAGGCATTCAGCATATCACAACAGTAGCTTATACACCAGAGCAAAATTCTGTTGCAGAGAGAAAATTTAGGTCACTTGTGGAAATGACCAGATGTATGCTGTCAGATAGCAATCTCCCTAAAAGACTATGGGGGGAAGCCATTCTCACAGCAGTGTACCTACAAAACAGAATGCCAACTAAAGGCGCTGAGCGCACACCACATGAGACATGGCATGGTAGGAAGCCAAACCTGTCACACATAAGAACATTTGGAAGTACAGCATATGCTCATGTACCAAAGCAAAGAAGGCATAAGCTGGATTCCACAACAGAAAGGGGCATTTTAGTTGGCTATGCTCCAGGACACAAAGGATATAGAATTTTGAATCTGAAAACTGGCATTGTTGGCATAAGACATGTTACATATTTTGATGAAAACAAAAGGGTTGATAAAGGCTGGATTATCCCAGATGAGCCTTATCATCCAGAATATGAAAATAGAACCATAATAGACATGCCAGTGTATATAAATGCCATACCAAGGCAGATGTCTGAAAGCAACTCATCTGTATCTAACGAGGAACAGGCAGAGGAAACAGACACAGAAAGGATCATTGAAGAAGACAGTACAGTTGGAGAAGGGGAATCAATTGGAGAAGGACTCTCAGATTTAGAGGATGCGGAAAGGTCAGACCAACCTGTTGTCAGACGCTCATCCAGGGAAAACAAAGGTGTTCCACCCCCAAGACTGTCTTACCTAACAAAGTCAGCAGAAGCTCAAGAGCCCTTAACATGGGATGAGATTGAGAAAATGCCAGCAGAAGAAGCTGCTGAATGGCATAAAGCTGCACAAGAAGAAATTGATGCATTGGATAAAAATAATACTTGGATTCTTACAAAATTACCTCCTGGCAAGAAAGCTATAGGATGCAAATGGGTATTCAAGTTAAAAAGGAATGCACAAGGAAAAGTGGAAAGGTATAAAGCCAGATTAGTGGCAAAGGGATATCTTCAAAAATATGGAGAAGATTTTGATGAAGTGTTTGCACCTGTAGTGAAACACACGACAATAAGAACACTTCTGAGCATTGCAGTCTCAAAAGGCATGCAAGTCAAACACATTGATGTGAAAACAGCGTTTCTTCACGGAGATATAACTGAAGACTTGTACATGGAACAGCCAACAGGTTTCATAAATACAAAACAAAGACAGCTAGTGTGTAAATTAAACAAAGGTCTTTATGGATTAAAGCAAAGTGCAGAATGTTGGAATGAAAAATTGCATGAAATATTGACAAATTTAGGATTTAAGCAAGGTGAAGCAGATAAATGTTTGTACACTAGGTGCACAAATGGACAATATGCATACATTTTAGCTTTTGTTGATGATCTGCTCATTGCAAGCAAAAGTGAGCAAGAGTACAAGGACATTGTAAAGTGTTTAAACCTAAATGTTGAGATAAAAGAACTTGGTAATGTGTCATACTATCTTGGTATAGAAATTGAGAAACAAAATGATGGTTCTTATCTTCTAAGCCAGAAGCAGAAAATAAATGAGCTTATTGAAAGTTTAGGTATGCAAGATGCCCAAGTTGTAAGCACTCCCATGATCACTGATTTTCTGAAGGATGAAACAGTAAGAGAACCTTTACCAGATAACATCCAATATAGATCAGCCATAGGTAAGCTTTTATATCTAACTACCACATACAGGGCTGATATAGCAAATGCAGTAGGAATTTTGAGCAGAAGGGTCAGCTCACCTACCAAATCAGATTGGACTGCAGTTAAAAGGATGGTAAGGTATTTAAAGGGTACCATTGATTGTAAATTAAAGATTTCAGCCAATAGTAATCCAAAACTAATATGTTACTGTGATTCAGATTGGGCAGGGGATCATTCTGATTATAAATCCACAAGTGGATATGTGTTTATGTATGGAAATGTACAAATTACATGGGCCAGTCATAAACAAAGTATTGTGAGTTTGTCTTCTACAGAAGCTGAATATGTGGCTGTATCGGAAGCGTGCAGAGAACTGATGTGGATTGAAAAACTTTTGCTGGATTTTGGAATAGCTGAAAAGAGACCAATCCAGATAATGGAAGATAATCAGAGCTGCATCCGACTGTCACAGAATGACAAGGTTCAGTCACGTACCAAGCACATCGCAACGAAATACCACAACGTGCGAGAGTTGGCGAAAGAAGGGGTCATCAGTCTACACTATTGTCACACCAGTGAGATGACAGCTGACATCATGACCAAACCGTTACCCAGAGAACATTTTGTGAATCTGCGTATAAAGCTTGGACTTTGTATGAATAAATAATTGCATGACAGTTATGCATGAGAAGGGGTTTGTTGGAATGTAATTGTATTTTACATGCATTGCCTGTCACCTATTATTTCTCTGTGATTACTCTGTGACCTCTGATGTGAATTACTTAGAGAGGTCACACAGCTATGCAACTTCCTGTGGGGGTTAGATGCACCACATGCAGCACATGGAGCACATGGAGCTCATGATCTCTCCTAACCTGAGAGGATCTATGGTGGTGTGAGCATCCATTACCATCTAAGCACATGGAAGGAGCTGATAATACAAATGTATAGTAATATGTATATATAAGCCTGTCTGATTATAATCTAACTACAAACTGTGAGTAAACAGATGTTTTGTTACTTCAACTTTAAAGTGACTCAGCAGTGAATTATTCAGGGGTGAATGAGAGAGAGATGAAGAAAGAAATTAACATTTCTAAAGCTGAAGCTGTGTGTACTAAAATCTGCTAATTATTTACTACAAATAATCCAACACAGAGGGCCTGGACTATGGATGTTACTTCAAGAAAGGAGGGATGCAGAGCACCCTCACATTGGTACCTTCACATATACAATCTCTCTTAAACATACACACTCCGAGGGAAACACACGCTCGCACATTCACTCTCTCTCTCTCTCTCTCTCACACACAGTCACTCTCACACACACTCTCTCAAACATACACACTCTGAGGAAAACCTTGCTAGCGCCCGTTTCATTTGTGTCAGAAACGGGCATTTTTTACTAGTAAGTACATAAGTAATGCCACACTGGGAAAAGACCAAGGGTCCATCGAGCCCAGCATCCTGTCCCCGACAGCAGCCAGTCCAGGCCAAGGGCACCTGGCAAGTTTCCCAAATGTACAAACATTCTATACATGTTATTCCTGGAATTGTGGATTTTTCCCATGTCCATTTAGTAGCTGTTTATGGACTTGTCCTTTAGGAAACCGTCTAACCCCCTTTAAAACTCTGCCAAGCTAACCACGTTCTCCGGCAACGAATTCCAGAGTTTAATTATGCGTTGGTGAAGAAAACGTTTCTCCGATTTGTTTTAAATTTACTACACTGTAGTTGCATCGCATGCCCCATAGTCCTAGTATTTTTGGAAAGCGTAAACAGACGTTTCACATCCACCTGTTCCACTCCACTCATTATTTATTATACCTCTACTACTACTAATCACTTCTATAGCGCTACAAGGCATACGCAGCGCTTACAATCTAAGTAAGACAGGTAAACAGAACAATTAAGAGGTAAGGGAAATAAAGAGGTGGGGTACAAGGCAAGTAAGTAGTGGTTAGGAGTCAAAAGCAGTGTCAAAGAGGTGGGCTTTTAGCCTGGACTTGAAAACGGCCAAAGACGGGGCTAGACGTACAGGCTCTGGATGTCGATTCCAGGCGTGAGGTGCAGCGAGATAAAAGGAACGGAGTCTTGAATTAGCAGTAGAGGAGAAGGGGACAGACAGGAGAGATTTATCTACAGAGCGAAGTACACCGGGGCGGGGGGGGGGGGGCGTAGGGAGAGAGAAGAGTGGAGAGGTACTGGGGAGCAGCAGAATGAATGCACTTATAGGTCAGCAAGAGAAGTTTGAATTGAATGCGGAAACAGATAGGGAGCCAGTGAAGTGACTTGAGGAGAGGGCTAATGTGAGCATAGCGTCTTTGGTGGAAAATGAGTCGCGCAGCAGAGTTTTGGACTGATTGGAGAGGAGAGAGATGGCTAAGTGGGAGGCCGGTGACTAGCCTCGAGAGAATGAACACGCTCTCTGAGGTCTAGGAGCTCTTTGCATCGGGCACACACATATGACATCTCACCAACTGGGAGATAATCATACATATTGCATTCAACGCAAAAGACTGGGTAGCACCCCTCTCGCTGCTGGACTGCTGACTTCATCCTAGTGTTTTCAAATTTCTCAATTTTGTAAGAGTTGGTACAGTATTAAGAATTTCACTCTGATATAAAGTGATTTTAGTTTATATATTGTATGATCCTTGTAGTGATAACTACTTAAATGGTAATGAATGTATATAGTTCTATAAGAGCACTACTAGCTTATTACCCTAATTACACTACTTGCTATAAATGTAGTGTTGGCCTAGGGGTGGGTGGGAAGACTAAAATAGATCCTACACTGCCTGTCAGACTCTATCTATTACTGCAAGTTAATGGGATTACTTCACTCGGTAGAAAACACAGCACCTTCAAAACAACTCCAGCACAAAGAAAAGCAATTTACCAGCACAGAATTTGAACACAGTTTTAAAAGAAACTACCAGCCCCCAAATTAAAACTAGCAAGTATAGAATAGATAAAAGAGGCTTAGAGAGGACTTAGAGAGGAAAGACCCTCAGTAGTGAAAGAACTGCTATATAAAGAGATTGTGCTGCTGAATGTACACATAAAGTTAAATGTTTGCGCTTATCTAGCAGCCATGCAGGTGAAGATCTGATCCTGAATGTTAAGGCAGATAAGGCCCCTAAGATCCATCTAGTCTGCCGTGTTTATTTTCTCTTACAATGTCATAGAGCTTCCATTTACTTCTTCATGGGCCTAAATAGTGCCATGGGCTTTTGGGGAAGGGGGGCATTTATTATGTATTTATTTATTTATTTATTTATTGTATTTGTATCCCACAATTTCCCACCTATTTGCAGGCTCAGTGTGGCTTACATTGTGCCGGAGTGGCGATCGCCATTTCCGGACTGAGAAATACAAAGCGATATTGCATTAGAGTTCATAAATGATAAGGTAGATTACAAAGTAGTGTTGCATTAAAGTTCATAAATGATAGAGTAGATTATAGAATAAGTTAGACAATCAAATATAGAAAGTTCATTTCTTGCATGAGAAGTAAAGTGGTAGTGAGTAATGCGTAACGTTCATTAATGGCAGCATAAATGAAGCAGTCAAGTGTAGAGAGTTTGGTTTTGTCTAGTTTTGGTGGAGTTTCGTTGTCTAGTATTTAGAATGGATCATTGTGGTATGCTTTTTTGAACAGGTTGGTTTTCAGTAATTTTCGGAAGATTATTAGGTCTTGCATTGCGCTTCCTGGGCGATACTACATTTCCCAATTTTGGATTGCCTTGCCGAGAGCTCTTCCAGCCACTCTGTTCTGTCTCAGCATCTGGTCTTCCACAGTCCATTTTAGACACCCTTTCCCTTCCTACCCTATTTCTTTTACCCTATCTAATGTAATTGTAATTGATTCCTGTACATTGTAAACCACTTTGAGTCTGCTTAATGTGGAAAAAAGTGGGGTATAAATGTTCATAAATAAATAAATAACCTTTGGTAGTGTCATGTCTCTCGAGACTTGTATAGCTGTTTCTTAAGAGTTATTTAGCTATAAGTCTCAATATCTTGAAGTATAAACCCCTAGCACATCAACACACCTAAGTCTCTTGTTCTTTTCTGAAGTTCCTTTATCGAATAACATAGATTACTACTAACTACTAACTAGCATTTCTAAAGCTCACAGTTAGATGTTCATAAGCACAAAGGAACCCTTTAGTTTCTTGAGCTGTATCAGTGAAGAGAAGGTAGAAGTTTAAGTGGGATCAGCTCATTGCAGAGATAAGAAAAGTAGTTCCACAGATAGAGGCAGCTCGGAGTTAGGTGTTTGGGAGTGCAGTACCCTCTTCTAGAAGGGCATTTTCAGGTTGAATAGACTAGTGCTTTTCCAGAGCTACAATAGGATCATTGCTTTGTCCTGGAGCAAAATGGATACTGTCCTCCTCATGGACGGGGGGAGGGGGGCGGAGCTAGAAGCTCATAAAGACTCAGAGAAGAAATAGTAGAAAAGCCAATAGGGACAAAGCCGGCTCTAGGGGGCAGCCCCTGATTGGAGGAAAAGGTCATACCTGGCTGACCTCTCAGGACAGAGATAGCAAGAATGGCCAGGAAGTGCTGGCACGTAAACAAAGAAGCCAAGCTTGGCTGAGACAGAGGAGTGATCTAAGCAGCATCACAACCAGTAGTAACGGATCTTATACAGACAAGCAAGTGGGGTTGCGTTTTCTGTGAACTACATTACACACAATGCATTTCTCACACACATATCCTAGCAGTGAAGACATTAACACATTTCAGGGTCACATTATAACTAGTGCCAGGCTGTCAGGGGACAGAACAGGTAGTGCATTCCATAGTTGCGCGCTTATGTAGTTGTGCGCTGGATGCATATGTTGATTTATATTTAAGTCGTTTGCAACTGGGGTAGTGTAGATTTAAGAATATGCGCGCTGACCTTTTTGTGTTCCTGGTTGGCAGGTCTATGAGGTCTGACATATAGATCGGGGCTTCACCGTGAACGATTTTATGGACCAGGGTGCACATTTTGAACACAATTTGCTCTTTTAGTGGGAGCCAGTGTAGTTTTTCTCTTAGGGGTTTGGCATTTTTGTATTTCGTTTTTCCAAATATGAGTCTGGCTGCTGTGTTTTGGGCAGTTTGGAGTTTCTTAATGATTTGTTCTTTGCATCCGGCATAGATGGCATTGCAGTAATCTAGGTGGCTTAGCACCATTGATTGTACCAAGCTGCGGAATATTCCCCTTGGGAAGAAAGGTTTTACTCTTTTGAGTTTCCACATTGAGTGGAACATTTTCTTTGTTGTGTTTTTTGCGTGGCTTTCTAGTGTGAGATTTCGGTCTATTGTAACTCCGAGAATTTTCAGGCTGTCCAAAACAGGAAGGGTGTAGTCTGGGGTGTTTATGGTGGTGGGTTTGTTCATGTTATATTGTAAAATGAGGATGAGACATTGTGTTTTTTCTGCATTGAGCTTTAGTTGGAATGCATCCGCTCACGAATTCATTATTTGGAGGCTGTGTTAGATTTCATTTGTGATTTCTGTTAGATCATGTTTGAACGGGATGTAGATCGTGTCATCGTCTGCGTAGATGTAAGGATTGAGGTCTTGGTTGGATAGCAATTTGGCCAGAGGTGTCATCATTAGGTTAAAAAGGGTTGGTGAGAGTAGTGATCCTTGAGGTACTCCGCATTCAGGATTCCATGGTGATGATGTATTCGAGTTTGATATCACTTGGTATGTTCTTGCAGTTAGGAAGCCATTGATCCATTTAAGTATGCTTCCTCCAATCCTGAAGTATTCTAGGATGTTCAATAGTATTTTGTGGCTGACCATGTCGAACGCGCTGGACCTGTCAAATTGTAGGAGAAGTACACTATTGCCAGTTGCAATTGTTTGTTTGAATTTGGTTAGTAGATTAGTACTGTTTTGGTGCTGTGGTTGGATCAAAATCCTGATTGTGATTCATGTAGTATTGAGAATTTGTTTAAATAATCAGTAAGCTGTTTGGTTACCATACTTTCCATTAGTTTGACTGCCAGGGGGATGGATGCTACCGGGCGGTAGTTGGTTATGTCATTTGCTTTTTTCTTTGAGTCTTTAGGTATTGGGGTAAGTAGTATATTTCCTTGATCCTTAGGGAAGAGTCCATGTTGTAACATGTAGTTGAGATGTGACGTTAGGTCTGTTATGAAGCACTGAGGGGCGGATTTTATTAGGTTATTGGGACATACATCCAGTTTGCAATGGGATTTGGCGAATCTGTTGATTGCTAGGGTGATGGTTTCGTTGGTCAGTGGATCGAAGTTTGTCCAGATTCGGTCTGCTGGGTATTCATCGGGGATTGGGTCCAGCCTGTCAATTAATTTTTCATGCTCGGTGGTATTAAGTGGTAATGTGAGTCGTAATTTTATGATTTTCTTATTGAAGTATTTAGGAAGGTTGTCTGCTGATGGGATATCTATGTTGGTTGTGGTAACCGGTGTGGTGTCTAGTAGTTTGTTCACGAGTTGGAAAAGTTTTTTTCTTTGTAGTCTGGTCCTATTTTGGTTTTGTAGTATGACCTTTTGGTTTGTCTTATTGTATATTTGTATTTTCTTTGCATTTGTTTCCTTGCATTAAGTGTGTATTCATCTTTCATTTTTTTTCCATGCTCGTTTGAGTCTCCTAACTTGTGTTTTTAATTTTTTCAGTTCTTCGTTAAACCATGGTATCGAGCTGTGTCTTCATGAGGTTCTGGTTTGTAATGGTGCAATTTTGTCTAATATGCTCCTGCATCTGTTGGCCCAGTTTAGGAGATAGTGTTTGGAGTCTGTTTGTGCTATCCATTCATTCTTGTAGATCTGTTGCCAGAATATTACAGGGCTGATTTGGCCTCTCGTGGTGTAGGTTGTGCGTTCTTGCTTGTGGTGAGAGCCTTTTTTTCGCCATTGTAGGGCTAGGTTTAGTTTGTGGTGGTCTGACCACGGTATGTCTTTCTATTTTGTATCTATTAGTATTAGGTTTGATTCTGAGGACAGCAGAAATGATTAGTAGTAGTTTGTGTGTGTGTGTGATGAGGTCTAGTGTGTGTCCTTTAACATGAGTAGCTTGCATATTAGGCCAGTTGAGGTCCCATAGTTGGAGGAATTCCTTGCATTCACGTGCATTGGTTGCATTAGGGTCTTCAAGGTGTAACATAGTAACATAGTAGATGACGGCAGAAAAAGACCTGCACGGTCCATCCAGTCTGCCCAACAAGACAAACCCACATGTGCTACTTTTTGTGTATACTTTACCTTGATTTGTACCTGTCCTTTTCAGGGCACAGACCGTGTAAGTCTGCCCAGCACTATCCCTGCCTCCCAACCACCAGCCCCGCTTCCCACCACCGGTTCTGGCACAGACCGTATAAGTCTGCCCAGCACTATCCCTGCCTCCCGCCACCGGCTCTGCCACCCAATCTCGGCTAAGCTCCTTAGGATCCATTCCTTCTGAACAGGATTCCTTTATGTTTATCCCACGTGTGCTTGAATTCTGTTACCATTTTCATTTCCACCACCTCCCGCGAGAGGGCATTCCAAGCATCCACTACTCTCTCCGTGAAAAAATACTTCCTGATATTTTTCTTGAGTCTGCCCCCCTTCAATCTCATGTCCCCTATTATAAGTAGATAGGAGTTGGATACACAGGTACTCAATATGAAATCCATGAAGTGTGGCTGGCATTCTTGTGTGGTCTATAAAACAAGACAACGTTAAGGTGGTCAAGCAGGGTAGTATGGTGGATTCTAACTAAGGCGATTTCAAGATTTGGTGTTATGGACTTGGCTGTTGTTGTTACGGTGATGTGGGATCTATAGATTAGCGCTATGCCTCCTCTTCTTATTTTTTTCTTGTCCAATGGGTGATTTTGTAGCCTGGGGGGCAAAGTTCTAAAATTATGGGGTCCTTATGATTGTGGATCCAGGTTTTGCTGATGAGTAGTAGATTGAGGTTGTCTGCCGTGATCCAGTCTGTTATTATTGTTGTTTTGTTGACTACTGATCTGGCATTTATGTATCCCACTTTAATTGTTTGGTGTTATGACCCGGTAGAAGTGAGCCCCTGTGCCCCGACTGAGCACAGCAGAGAAGGAGTGACGCCACACTCGGTCAGGCAGCCAGACAACCCCTAGCTTTACCTGGGAAGCGACCACCGTTCACCAAGAGTTGAGCTCCCAGCTGCAGGTGGCCACCAGGACTTCTGGAACCGGCAGGGTTGCACAGCCGCTGACGGGCAAGCAGACACAGTCCAATAGCCAAGTAATCCGTAGGGCAAAGAATAGTCAAACCAGTCCAAGGTCTAGGCAGGCAGCAAACAATCGTGGTCAGGAAAACAAGCCGAGGTCTGGTACACAGGAATACAGGAACTGAGGAAAGCCGGTGAACAGCACTCCGGTGTGGATCTCTGAGACAATTGAGGCCAAAGCAACGAAGGACTGAAGGCAGGGCCTTAAGTAGTGGAGGAATTAGGCTCAAGCATGTGCAGCTGATTCAAGATGGCTGCCCCCATCAGCAGAGGTGCCTACGTCCAAATATGGGCTTCCTTCCTGACCTTGTTACTCCAAGATGGCTTCCCAGGACCTGATCTATCCAAGATGGCTGCGGCCAATGATCCAACCCTGATGACGGTTGCCAGAAATAGGAAACAGAAACAAACCCTCCTTCCTTCCTGAAGCTAACCAACACCAAGATGGCTGGCTATCTTCGCCAGGCCACAACTCGCTGGCGAATCGGCCGTGCAGGCCTGGCACCAGGTGAGGGACGTAACAGTATCCCCCCCTGACGCCTCCCCCTTCTCCCCGGCCCGGGTCGAGTAGGATGAAGAGAATGGAACTCACGGACCAGGTCTGGAGCATGGACGTTGGTTGCTGGCTCTCAGGAGTTGTCTTCTGGGCCAAAATGTTTCCAGGACAGCTGGTAGAACAGCCTTCCTCCACGCAGCTTCGAGTCCAGGATGCGATCCACCTCGTACTCGGGATCTGGATCACTCTTAGGCACAACCACCTTCTTGGGTTCAGGATGCCACTTGGACCTGCGGAAAGGCTTCAAGAGAGACACGGAGTTGACTGGGTAGGTGCAACCGGTAAGTGACTGCTCCTATCCCGGATCCTACCGCAAAAGGGCCAATGAATCATTGAGCAAACTTGAGCAATGGGAGCCGCAGTCTGAGGTACCGGGTGCTTAACCACACCTTCTCTCCCAGCAGGAACGTGGGCGCCGCTTGTCTCCTGCGATCGTGTCTCCTTGGCCTTGACCGCTGCCTGGCGCAACTGCTCCTGCACCTTCTTCCAGGCCTCCTGAAGCGAACGGACCATGGGCTGTACCTGCGGTGGGACCTCCGCGGGGGAAAT
This sequence comes from Microcaecilia unicolor, assembly GCF_901765095.1. Taxonomy (NCBI): domain Eukaryota; kingdom Metazoa; phylum Chordata; class Amphibia; order Gymnophiona; family Siphonopidae; genus Microcaecilia; species Microcaecilia unicolor. Next base: position 236,336,928 of record NC_044036.1, read on the forward strand.
AGGCGGAGGTAGACATGGATGGCGTCCATAGATGGTGCTGAACAGTGTAGTCCGGGAGGCTGAATGCAGGCTGTTGTTATAGGCGAACTCAGCCCAGGGTAGTAGAGTGGACCAGTCATCCTGGTGCTGATTGGAGTAGGCCCGGAGGAACGCCTTCACCGTCTGGTTGACCCGCTCCACCATTCCATTAGTCTGAGGGTGGTACGCTGATGAGAAAAAAGTGGTTACCCCAAAGGCTGAACACAACGCTCGCCAAAAGCGGGAGGTGAACTGTGAGCTGCGGTCACTAATGATCCTTTGGGGTAATCCATGGAGCCTGAAGATGTGGGTTATGAAGCTGGCGGCAAGGCTGGCAGCAGTGGGTAAGGCCCTCATTGGAACAAAGTGAGCCATCTTGGAGAACCGGTCTATCACTACCCAAATGACAGTGTTGCCCTGGGAGGCTGGTAGATCAGTGATAAAATCCATGGACAGGTCCTCCCAGGGATCTTGTGGTACTGGCATGGGCTACATCAAGCCCCACTGCTGCTGATGGGAACTCTTAGTTCGGGCGCACACCGGACAGGTGGACACATACTGCAGCACATCCTGCGCCATCCAAGGCCACCAGTACGACCGAGCGATCAGATGGAGGGTCTTGTGGAACCCGAAGTGTCCGGCGAATTCGGAAGCGTGCCCCCAGCGTAGCACCTTCCTACAGAGACTCACTGGTACTGCCTTCTGGCAAGCGGCGCCAGCTCCAGGTATGGAGGGAATACAGGCCGGGTTTAGCATTTGGTAGGGCTCCTCCCGGTCCCCGGGAGCCTCGAAGCTGCGGGACAGGGCATCTGCCTGGACGTTCTTCTCCCCCGGCCTGAAAATCAGGCGGAAGTCGAATCTAGCAAAAAACAGAGACCACCGGGCCTGGCGAGGATTCAGTCTGGTGGCATTTTGGAGGTATAGCAGGTTCTTGTGGTCAGTGATCACCGTCACCGGATGCGCTGCCCCCTCCAGCAAGTAGCGCCATTCTTCAAAAGCTAACTTGAGTGCCAGAAGCTCCCGATCCCCCACCGTATAGTTCCGTTCCGCGGGGGTGAACTTGCGGGAGAAGGAAAAACAGAGGTGCTTCTTCCCGGCAGCAGATGTCTGAGAGAGCACGGCCCCTACTCCCAGGGCTGAGGCGTCCACCTCCACCATGAAAGGCTGGGTAGGATCCGGACTGCAGAGGACTGGTGTGGAAAGGAACGCCTTCTTCAGGGTGGTAAATGCAGCAACTGCCTCCGGCGTCCAGTTCTTGACATCAGCGCCCTTCCTTGTGAGGGAGTAGGGGAGCCGTGATGAGGGAGTAGTCCTGGATAAACTGCTGGTAGTAGTTGGCGAACCCTAGGAATCTCTGCAAGGCCCGCAGACCCTGGGGAGCCGGCAAGTCATGAATAGCAGTCACTTTCCCGGGGTCCATTTGCAATCCGGTGGAAGAGACAATATACCCTAGGAAAGGCAGACTCTGTTTGTGGAAAGAGCACTTTTCCAATTTGGCATACAGCTGATGTTCCCGGAGGCGCTGAAGTACCGTGCGGACGTGGGAAACATGCTGGGGCAGCGAGGAAGAGAAGATCAAAATGTCGTCTAGGTACACGATCACCAAAATGTAGAGCAGATCCTGGAAAATGAAGTTGACAAAATTCTGAAACACCGCAGGGGCATTGCAGAGGCCAAACGGCATTACCCGGTATTCAAAGTGTCCCTCATGTGTGTTGAAAGCCGTCTTCCATTCATCTCCCTCCCGGATCCGCACCAGGCTGTAGGCTCCGTGCAAATCCAGCTTGGTGAAAATCTTGGCCCCCTGCAGACGGTCAAACAGCTCCGGGATAAGTGGAAGCGGGTACCGGTTCTTCACCGTGATCTTGTTCAATCCCCGGTAGTCAATGTAGGGACGGAGAGACCCGTCTTTCTCTGATACAAAGAAGAACCCAGCTCCTGCTGGCGACGTAGAAGCTCTGATAAACTCCTTGAGGAGATTCTCTCGGATATACTCCCTCATAGCACAGGACTCCTCATGGGATAGAGTGTAAAGACGCCCCCGGGGAGGATCGGTTCCTGGCAGGAGGTCTATGGCACAGTCGAATGACCGATGCGGAGGCAGCGTGTCAGCCGCCCGGGCACTGAATACATTGCAAAAGTCCTGATAGTCCCTAGGCAGCCCGGGCAGCTCCTTCGGTGGGGTCTGAAGCTGAGCTGAGCAGAGCGACAGGGGAGGCTTGACTTGCTGTAGGCATTGCTTGACACACCGGGCGCCCCATTGCCCGATCTCACCGGTGGACCAGTCAATCACTGGAGCGTGTAGACGGAGCCAGGGAAGTCCAAGAATCACCGGATGAATGACTCGGGCAAGGACCAGGAACTGAATATCTTCCTGATGTAGTGCCCCTACCTGCAAATGCAGAGGCACGGTGATCCGGGTGATGGTCCGGGAAAGACTCTCCCCATGGATGGACGTCACTTGGAGCTCCGGTTGGCAGGGTACCGTGGAGCCACCCAGCTGGGACAGGATCTCAGCATCGATAAAATTCCCTCTGGCCCCGGAGTCCAGTAAGGCCTAAGCATGAACCTGGCCTCCTTCACCTTGAAGTAGTACAGGAACGGAGAGCAACTGATCAGGAAGAGCAGACAACCGGCCCAGAGCCACCCCCTTCATAGGGCTCGGGCCAGAGCGTTTCCCGACTTCCCAGACTTGTTTGGGCAGGTACGCGTGAAATAGCTGTCCTGCCCACAATACAGACATAGCCGATTCTGGAGACGGTGGACCCTCTCCTTCTTGGACAGACGATGGCCGGGCATTATCATGGGTTCCTCCTTGGTTCCTTCCGAACCCTCCTCATGGGACCCAGGCGCTTCTGGATGACGAGACGTACCTCTGGATCTGTGCCCTGACCGCGACATGCCCCTTTCCAGGGCTCGCTCCTGGTACCGGATGTCAATCCTTGTGCAGAGAGCAATAAGGCCATCCAAAGTGGCTGGAATCACTTGCCCATCCAGTCCTTGCCAGAAGATGGCCGTCAATGTCTCCTGGTTCCACCGGAGTTCCGCGGCCAGCGTGCAAAACCGGATGGCGTACGCCCTGACCGACTCGGAGCCCTGCTGAATCTGCAGCAGTTCTCCCGAGGCAGAAGATGGTCGGCCAGGTACGTCGAACACCATCCTGAACTGTCGTAAGAACTCCTCCAGGTTAATCAGTATTGGACTCTGCTGTTCCCACAACGGAGACGCCCAAGCCAATGCGGCCCCGGACAGCAGAGAAATAATATAAGTTACTTTAATTCTGTCAGATGGAAAAGCCTCCGGCTGTAATTCAAACAAGGTCTGTCATTGATTAAGGAACCCCCTGCAGGCTGCCGGGGTCCCATCAAAACGCTGTGGCTCCGGGAGACGCAGACGTGCGGTGGAAGCCTCCGCTCTAGATCCTGGTGGACCCGTAGCGGCCTGCTGCTGGGCTGCTGGAAGTTGATTGCAGATGTTCTGCAGCACACAGGACAATCGTGCTATTTGTTCTTGCTGCTCCTGTACCGCTTGAGCCAGCTTAGGAAGCTCGGAACCGTCTGGCGAGCTCATGGCTTTGGCCTACTGTTATGACCCGGTAGAAGTGAGCCCCTGTGCCCAGACTGAGCACGGCAGAGAAGGAGTGATGCCACACTCGGTCAGGCAGCCAGACAACCCCTAGCTTCACCTGGGAAGCGACCACCGTTCACCAAGAGTTGAGCTCCCAGTTGCAGGTGGCCACCAGGACTTCTGGAACCGGCGGGGTTGCACAGCCGCTGACCAGGCTGATGGATCTAGGCAGGCAGCAAACAATCGTGGTCAGGAAAACAAGCCGAGGTCTGGTACACAGGAATACAGGAACTGAGGAAAGCCGGTGAACAGCACTCCGGGGTGGACCTCTGAGATAATCGAGGCCGAAGCAACGAAGGACTGAACGCAGGGCCTTAAGTAGTGGAGGAATTAGGCTCAAGCATGTGCAGCTGATTCAAGATGGCTGCCCCCATCAGTAGAGGTGCCTACGTCCAAATATGGGCTTCCTTCCTGACCTCGTTACTCCAAGATGGCTTCCCAGGACCTGATCTATCCAAGATGGCTGCGGCCAATGATCCAACCCAGATGACGGTTGCCAGAAATAGGAAACAGAAACAGACCCTCCTTCCTTCCTGAAGCTAACCAACACCAAGATGGCTGACTATATTCGCCGGGCCACGACTCGCTGGCGAATCGGCCGCGCAGGCCTGGCACCAGGTAAGGGACATAACATTTGGTAGGGGTCGGCTGGGTTCTAGGTTGTGTTGATTTTCATTAGTTGTTTATTCTCCTGTAGTTGGGTTTATTGTGGCCTTTCTTTCCTTTATAGTGTTTTTGTCCACATATGGTAGTTCTTCCATTGTCTTGGCTGTTGTTATTCTGGTGAGGTGTGTTGTATCTGGGTAATCTGTTGAGCTTGTGGATTGTGGGTATGTTGTTGGTGTCCGTGAAGGGGGTGGTTAGTGTGTGGTGAATTAGGGATAGTGAATAAATTATTAGGAGTAGTTTGGTGGTGTTCATTTTGGGTTTGTTAGTCTGTGGTAGTGGTGAGCGGTTTGATTGTTTAAGAATGATTGACTTACTCACAGTTGGATGTGTGATCCTAGGGCTGTATCAATGGTCGGGTGTAGTGGTCTCCAGAGTGGCTTAGAAGAAAGATCAAGGAGGGGATGGACCACAATGCATTGTTTAACATGCTTAAGTCCAATGAACACTTGGTATGTGAACGGCAGGATGTGGGGCTGCCAATTACTGCTCCTACACTGGCCTGAAGAATCACTGAGCAAATATTTTCTTTTTTATTCCAGGATTTCCAGATTGCATTCAGTCTGGGTATGGGTACTTTACCCTATTCCCTGAGGGCTGCCGTTTGCAGCTCTTACACTGGCCTGAAGAACCAATGAGCAAATGTTTCCTTTTTTTTTAAATTCCAGGTTCTCCGGAGTACATTCAGTCTGGGTGCGGCTTCGTAGCTCTGGAGCTCTGGGCCACGGTGCTCTGCAGCAGATCGTGAATCGGTAGTCCAGACTTCTCTGCCATGCTGCTTGCGTTTCGTTTTCAGCTATCGTTGCTCCGATCGTCCGGTCCTAAGGCGCCGTCAGTCAAACCCAGTTCTAGCTCCAAGCAGTCTGGTGGACTGCAATGCAGTCTAGGTAGTCAGCGGCAAGCAGCTCGCATAGTTCCCATTGCCCTAGTCGCTTACCTCACAGATTCGCCGCCAAGGCGTGCTCGTGTTGCTGATTCCCGTGCCCCTGGTGGGGCCCGGTCGATCGCGGCACCCTCCCTTCCCTGCAGGTGGTTGTCGCGTGGCGGTCTAAGTCGGGTCGTCAGAGCGGATCACATGCGGACCTCACTCGGCTAGCGGACCCAATGTGGTATCGTCAGCTCCTCGGTTGGGTGGTCGGCAGGTAAGGGTAGGCGCCGGGTATGCGTTATGGTGATCCCAGCCTGGTGGTGCCTGTGCAGGAGTTCGCTTGAAGATTCCATGGGATTTTTGGCATGGATGGGCTGGAGACCAAGGGCAGGCCAGGTTCACGACTGATCACAGTTCCCTCGCTAGTCCCCGTGGGGAGAGGATCGCTTGCCTCTCTTGTTTGGGGTGGTAGCGGTTCCTCCTGCTGGTTGGTCGGTCGGCCTGGGCACCGTCTGCTGCTTTAGTCCCGCTCAGCTTCCATGTGGGGACGGAGCTCAGTAAAGACGGTCCTGCTCCGTCGCCATCTTGCTGTACTCAAGATGAGCTGACCTTCATATGATGACACAGCCAAGAAGTGTATTTAAGGTATTTTATATGTACGTTTTTACTTATTTTTATATATACATTTTTATATGTCCTTGTGTTGTAGACCCCTGAGGAAGGCTCTCCAGCTGAAACACGGTCCATGTTGGGTCCTTTTATTGGGTCAGATTTACTACTGGCAAATAAACCTTTGAACACTTTTTACCAGTGGTTTGCCTTGGTTACTTGGTACTGTCCCACTTCCACCCTTGCTGTATGTTTCATCCATCCAGCCCCCTCCTGTTTATATCTTTCCGTAGATGTGGTTGCCAGAATTGCACACAGTACTCTAAATGGGGCCTCACCAGAGACTTATACAGAGGCACTATCACCTCATTTTCCCGCTGGTCATCCATCTCTTTATGCACCCAAGCATCCTTCTGGCTTTGACTGTCACCATTTCTGTTTGGCCACTTAAAGGTCATCAGACACAATCACACCCAAGTCTCGTTCTTCTTCCGTACACAGAAGCACTTGACCACCTATATTGTATCTGTCAGCAATTGTTGTCTAGGGAAGGTTCTGGGTCCAATTCATAGAGGCAGTGGGTTCATAGAGGCAGTGGGTTCCCAAAGAATGCACAATCCACATGGGTTTGGATATATATAGAAAGTATATTGTATGTACATATATAGGCTCACAACACTTAGTACAGGGAAATATTACAATGCTGTATCTGGGTGTATGGGTTTAGGTGGGGATCAATGAGAAAAGGTAAGAATGGAGGGGGGCTGCAGAGAAAGAAGGAAGCCTTGAGGTAGGGCTAGAGATGTGTGTTTGCAAAGAAAGAGAAAGAGCCTAAGAAAGCAGAGCCATGTGCTCTGAGTAGGGCTGAAGGAGAAAGGGGGGGCTAGTGCCAGGAGCTGAAGATGTGTGTGTGTAGACAGTGGCGTAGCAAGGTGGGGGCGGTCTACCCCGGGTGTCAGCGGGTGATAGGGGTGCTCCGCTCCCGCTGTTCCCACCCTACCTTTAAAAAAAATCAGTGCAGCGGTGTGGCAGGTAGTGTAGGAGTGGATCACTGAACGCTGGATACTACTGGACCAACAGAACAACCTCAAGCTCTGTGCATACTGATGGACTTTACCTTGTGCATACTACCTCTGCTTTTGCCTTTTTTGGCATATTCCACACTTGAATGTATTGGACATTTAAGTTCTCTTGTACTGTGCCTTAACCACAACTTGTCAGTTTCTGCTGCCTGGCTGCCTAGTAGTGTAAGACAGAATGTAGGTACATTAGCTATACAGCTTGTAACAGTAGCAGCAAGGCTTGCACACAATGATCAGCTTGCACGTAGGCGTCACATGAATAGATGGCCTTGGAGGGTGTAGACACCCCCACCCTGCATCTCTGAGCCTAACGAACCTTATCTCCTGTGCTAGAAAGGAGCATTGTGTGTGTGTAGAAGAAGATGCTAAGTTTCGTTTCCCTTGCCAGTATCATTTCAGTATTATGACGTGTGTATGTACTGTGAACTACAAATATGTACTGTAAGAACTACAAATGTTTACTGCGCATGTCCACTGTGATGTATAAGGGGCCTAATGCGCAGGCCCAGCAGGGAAGTATAAATGTAAGTGTCAGATGATTTGTGACACACAGTATCCTGAGAGAACTCAGTGCTGTTCATTGCTAGCAATAAAGTTGCATTGCTTTGGAACCAATTTGGCCTTTTGTCTCCTGATTCACTTAGCCTGTTTCATTGGCGAGCCAGCCAGGAGTGACTACAAAAGGGAAAATCGGATTATATTCTTTCCCCTCCCCCATTGCAGTTGGGCCGGGTCATCGATCCCCTCCCGAGAAGGTGGTGAGTGGCCACCGCTGATTTCAGCGTCCATCTCCCGGAGGAGGGCCGATCAATTCCGGCTGACTGGAAAGGGGGCTGCGTGGTTCCGGCAAGACACCTTTCCGACTCCGGAGAGAAGCGCACCGACGGCGCGGCCTGCATCGACGACGACGGACAGGCGAGTATACTCAACGTAGTGACCGGCCCAGTAAGGACCGAAGAAGAGGCATGATCACCCTCTTTTAGCCAGTGACAAATACGGACTAGGTCCCGAAACTCACTAGGCTTTGGCGAAGAAACCGAACAGGAGGGTTTCTTGTGGCGTATGAAAGTGTGTGAGTGGGCTTGCATTTCCGGACCGGGCGACCGCGTTCCGGTCAGGCCGAGTGTTGACCCTTCCGTGTCTGGTGGAACGAGACCCCTTACTCCTCCACCATCCTTTTCCCCCTTTGTCCGTCTTCTTTTCTTTGGCACTCAGGTTAGGATGGGCGGGGGTGGATCCACACCTCTAGACTTAATGACGGAACACTTTAGCGAAGTGTTCGACCAAGATAAATGTAGTAGGGCCGGGATGATACAGCGATATCAATTTATGTGGCCTGGGCTGGGGATTGCTGAATGGCCTCCGGAAGGGTCATTTGAGTATGAGAAGGTGGCGGCAGTGATGGATATCGTTATAGTTGAGGGAAACCCAGGCTGTCCCGAGGACATACCGTATATAGAAGCGTGGTTGAATGTAGTCCGGAACCCGCCGGACTGGGCCCAACATAAGGTAGAAAAAGCCGCCCTCATGGTGGTAAACCAGAGAAAGGGGCGGAAAACTAAACTTAAAGCCCTGAAAGCCCTGCAGACCCATGCCTTCACTCTCCAAGCCCCGGCAACCGTTGCCGTTCCGAAGGCCGCAGGGACCGCCCCATAAGGCCGACAGCCCCTAGCATCGAAGCCACAGAGACCACGCCCCGTGCTACCACCGCTAAGACAGAGACCACGCCCCGTGCTACCAACACACTTCCCAGAATGAGACCCTTGAAGGAAACCCGAGGGAAAGTTCAGGATTTGCCCGAAAAGGTGCCTCCGAAGGCCCCGATACTTGCTACGACGGAGGCTTACGAAGATGATATTGCGCCCCCTCCCTATGCCCCCATATACCCCGACCTCGCGGGCATGGCGGAGGGCCAGAATAACGCCGAGGCCTCCGAGTCAGAGTCGGACGCTGAAGACGCTTCCCGACCAGGCTCGCCCGAGTCAACAGGCCCTGCAACCTCAAGGAAGAGCCAAAGGGTCGTGAAGAAAATCACTCGGTTTCCCCAATCGAGTCCGCGCAACACCCTCCCTTCCAGCCGAAGGGCGGGAATTACTGACCTATACCCGGTCCGGCAATCTACCACCTATACCCCTAACCCGGCAGCAGAAGGGGGCCAGCCCATCGAGTCGACCGTCTACAGCCACGTTCCCTTCTCCAGTGCCGACTTGTATAACTGGAAATTACATGGGCCTTCGTACGACCAGAAACCTGAACAGCTGATAGAATTGGTGGAAGGCATCATATACAGTTATAATCCGACATGGGGTGACCTTAGACAATTGAGTGCCCACATTCTGACCACTGAAGAACGCCGCCTCTTACAACAGAATATGGAGCAAGCTGTCCGGGACGCGAACCCGGGCCATGCCAACTTACAGAACCTCTTAGAGGCGGAAGCACCCACTGCTGCCCCTGCGTGGGACTATCGAACCGCTGAAGGTCAAACCGTCATCCGCCGGTACCAGCAGGCGTACCTGGCGGCCCTTAAGAAGGGAAAACATAAGGTTACCAATATGGGAAAAATCCACAATGTAGTCCAACAGAAGGACGAAAGTCCAGGGGATTTCCTTGAACGACTTATGGAAGCATTTAGAAGACATAGTCCAATAAATCCCGAAGATCCCAAGAACCTCCCTACAGTGGTCATGAGTTTTGTCAGTCAGTCAGTCAGCACCGGATATACGAAGAAAGCTCCAGAGAACTGAGGGGTTTGAAGGGATGAGTATCAGCCAACTGAAAGCTATAGCTGATCGCGTATTTGGATACCGCGACCAAGAAGAGAAGACTGAAATCCGGAAGGAGTCGACCAGACAGATGCGTGAGAAGGCAGATGTGTTGGCCACGGTACTGGAAGAACGCCTGGGGTCCAGACCGCGGGGCAGAGGCCGGGGCCGGAGAGGAAGAGGAACACGGTCCCCCATAGGACGCAACCAGTGCGCTAACTGCCGGGAAGAAGGGCACTGGTGGGCTGACTGCCCGGAGAAGCCACGAGACCAGAAGAGAGAGGAGGAGGACGACGACCGCCCAAGAGGCCCCAGACGGGGACAGGGCCGCGGCCGTGGACGTGGCGAGCAACAGGAATGGCAGATGGCCCTTGACGCCACCCGGGACCATACTGCATGAAGGGACCGGGAGGGCAGAGTCCCCACTGACCCTCTGGTGGAGATCCGGGTGGGGACGCAATTAATGCCTCGCGTCTGCCCTGCTTGTAAAAGAAGTAGATCTCCTCGTCATCATTGGGCCTTCCCTCACTGTATCCTGCCCTCGCGGAAGTAGGAAGTTACCTCAGAGGAGGGCAGGACACAGTGAGGGAAGGCCCGATGATGACGAGGAGATCTACTTCTTTTACAAGCAGGGCAGATGCGAGGCGCTGCCTACCACACCGCTTTACAGATTGTTTTTTAAAGGCAGGGTAGTAGCAGGAGAAGAGGGCTGTCATCTCGATGGAGCTGGTAGGCGAGGCGGGTCAGGGGGCCCAGATGAGGGATGGGGTGCCCAGATGCGAGAAGGGGATGGGGTGCCCAGATGCAAGAAGGGGATGGGGAGCCCAGATGGGAGAAGGGGATGGGGTGCCCAGATGGGAGAAGGGGATGGGGTGGGGAGCCCAGATGGGAGAAGGGAATGGGGTGCCTAGATGGGGGGTGGGGTGGGGATGGGAGAAGGGGTTTCCAGATGGGAGAAAGGGTTTCCAGATGGGAGAAGGGGGTGGGGTGGGAGTTCTCAGATGGGAGATGGGGACTGGGGTGGGGGTGGGGTTCTCAGATGGGAGAAGGGGGCTGGAACTGGGGTCTGAGAAGGGGCCATGCCTGGGGCTGGTGGGAAAATGGGGCATGCCTGGGTCAGGTGGGAGAATGGGTCTGGAGCTGAAAAGGGGGGCCCTAATGCAAGGCATGTGGATGAAGGGGGCTGGAACTGGGGGCTGAAAAGGAGGGCAGGTGGGATAAGGGGGCTAGTACTGGGACTGGGGGCTGAAAACGGGCAGGGGCTGAAACTGGAGACAGGGAGAAGTGGCTGGGGCTGAAGCTCGGGACTGGCGAGAGAAAAGGGCTGGGGTTGAAACTGGGGGCTGAAAAGGGGACAGGGAGGTGGCTGGAGGCTGAAGCTTGGGACTGGTGGGAGAAAATGGCTGGGGCTGAAACTGGGGACTGGGAGGATAGTGGGGTTGGAACTGGGGGCTGAAAAAAAGGGGCAGAGAGAGGGGACAGATCCTGGATGGAAGGGGGAGTGAGAGGGAGGGCAGACCCTGGATGGATGGGAGAGGGAGGGAAAATGGTGGATTGAAGGGGCAGAGAGAAAGGGCAGACAGTGGATGGAAGGGATAGAAAGGGCAGACAGTGAATGGAAGGGGGAGAGAGAGAGGGCAGACAGGGGCAGATGGTGGATGGAAGGGGCAGAGATAGAGGGCAGATGTAGATGGAAGGGGCAGGGAGAGAGGGCAGACATTGGATGGAGGGGACAGCAGAGAGGGCAGACACTGGATGGCAGAGAGAGAAAACAAAGACAGATGCTGGATGGAAGACAGTGAAAAGAAGATGAGGAAAGCAGAAACCAGAGACAACAAACTATAAATAAAATATATATTTTTATTTTTTTGCTTTAGGATAAAGTAGTATTGTAGCTGTGTTAATAAATGTTTATAATAGAACATGTAAACAAGGTAATCTTTTTATTGGACTAATTTGAATACATTTTGGCTAACTTTCGGAGAACAAAACCCCCTTTCTCAGGTCAGGATAGAATACTATAATAGCACTATACTGTATTGACCTGAGGAAGGATGTTTTGCCTCTGAAAGCTAAAGCTCCTTCAAAGAATGGCCGACAGGAGCTTCTGTGAGGAGCTCCCGAGCTGAGAGAGCGACTGGGCTGAACTAGCCCTCTAGACCCCCTCGGATCACGTCGGAGAGCGACCCGAGTGACCAGCAACCAGGGGACAGAGGAAGTTGAGCCGTGATCGCATTCCACGGCTCCAAGTGTCCACCCCAGCCGCTGCACTGACCTGGACTGCCTGGTCACAGCCAGGGGTGGGCCCGACCACGTGGCGAGCGGGAAGATCCTGGCCTTCTGGACCCTCTGGGTCACGAGTCGGAGAAAGACCCGAATGACTAGTGACCGGGAGATAGAACGATTAAACGGCGACCATACTTCACGGCCTCAGGCAGCCAACCCGCAGCACTGACCTAGGCAGATTTGCTGACCTGGTCGCGATCGGAGGTGAGCCTGACCATGCGACCAGCGACGGGCAAGCTGAGACCCAGCCGCATGGTTTTCAGGTGGTTTTCGGGTGCCCTGGACACTGAGATACTGGAGTGGGCGACGCTGAGAAAGCCAGACACCCACGGACAACAGGCGCCAAGAGCGAGCCGGAACGGCCGCCCGGACGACCACGAGGTGAGTCGGGTGGAGACCCTGCGGTGCACGGAGGGAACTGAGGAGCGCCGCCGAATACCGCCGATCGCGGAACACCCCGGGATACACTGCGGGCGCCTGGACCAGGGAGCCCAGCTGATGGAGGGAAACACCTCCAATCTGCATCTCCATTGCCCCTGGTACACCTCCAATCTGCATCGCAGACAGGACCCTGTGTGCCTGCTTGCAACGGGTGAAAGACTTCCTTTGGATGCGAAGACACCGAGACCGAGATTGTTCGTAGACGAGCGAGCAGGGAACGACGCACAGACAGAGGCGACTGGGCTGCAGACAAGGAGACTCGTCTAACCAGGAGCGGAATATAGCGAGCCGGCCATGCGGGTTGAGTACTCAACATACCAGCGTGAGTAAACAAAGATCCCAAGGACTCCTGAACCTTTTTTTTTTCTTCTTCCCGCTGCAGAGGACTGAAACTCCTCCTCATGTAAGATACATAGTAACATATAACATAGTAACATAGTAGATGACGGCAGAAAAAGACCTGCACGGTCCATCCAGTCTGCCCAAGAAGATAAATTCATATGTGCTACTTTTTTATTTGTACTGTCCTCTTCAGTGCACAGACCGTATAAGTCTGGCCAGCCCTATCCCCGCCTCCCAACCACCAGCTCTGGCACAGACCGTATAAGTCTGCCCAGCACTATCCCTGCCTTCCAACACCGGCTCTGGCACAGACCGTATAAGTCTGCCCAGCACTATCCCCGCCGCCCAACCACCAGCCCCGGCACATAGCTTATGCAATATCTGTAGCACAATTACTTTAATACCTAAAAACTCCTCTCCACGCAAAATACCTCACAGCTTTATGCTGTATCTGTATGAACTCTGCCTGACTCAGAACTTCCCTACAGCAGAGCTCACCGCTGCTTTTATCTGTTGATTACACCTCATTAAAACAACTATTGTGGTATTATAAGGTGATTCCAAAGCAACAGAGCCAGCCTAATGTTGGTACTAATGATGAGACAGCCGAATGTTGTTACTGTTGTTGCTGATTTTGCTCAATGCTAAAGGCTCAAATGCTTTATTTACTGATTTGCTCACTACATGACATTGCATAATGATGAGATAGACTAATGTTGATACTGTTGATGTTGATATTGCCCAATGCAAATGGCTTAATGCTCACACAAATTTTCATTGACACCCTCAGGCACAACTAAACACCACAAAACATAGCCAACATGAACGCCAACAAACTGATTATGATAATCTACTTCCTCCCCCTAATCTACCAGGCATGGACCACTCCCAACATAAACAACAATCTACCCACAACACACACACCATACAGACAACCCACCTACACCTCACCAGACCAAAAGAATAACAACCAATTAAAAGGAAAAACAAACATATACAGAAACAACCAACAGAAAGGGAAAAAAAGGAAACAATAGAACCAGACACCAAGAAAACAGACAATTAATAAAAATTAACACATCCAAGTCCCATGCCGAACCGTACCACTCAATCCTAATTGGATAGGTAAACGCCAGATCAGTAATAAACAAAACAGAGACTATAACAGATTGGATTACCACAGACAACCTTCACCTCCTATTCATCACTGAAACCTGGATCCACGACCTTAAAGACCCCATAATCTTAGAATTATGCCCACCAGGATACAAAATTACCCATTGGACAAGAAATGGAAAAAGAGGAGGAGGAATAGCCATAATATACAAATCTGAATTCACTGTCACAAATATAGCCGAATCCATACTGCCACAACTCGAAATTGCCTCGATAAGAATTAATCACCCAAAATTACAGGAACACCTTAATGCAGTTATACTCTATAAACCACCAGGCAACTGGCAAGACTCCCAAACACACTTCATGGACTTTATCTCGAACACCTGTGTCTCTACCTCAAACCTCATCATAATATCAACCTACACCTTGAAGACTTCACCACAACAAGCACCCAAGAATGTAAAGAGTTCTTACAATTGTGGGAACTGCACGAACCAAAAACGCAACCAACGCACACCAAAGGACACACATTAGACATCATTACACATAAATTCGATCACGACTTAAACTTTAAATTAATAAACACTAAATGGACACCTACATCATGGTCAGACCACTATAAAGCACACATCTCCCTCCAATGGAGAACGAAAGACTCACCTAATAAACAAATATGAAAAACTTACACCACGAGAGGAAAACCAGACCCGGTTAATTTCTGGCAACAGATCTACCACAACGGATGGACAACAAAGACAGACACAATCCAATTCCTCGTAGAATGGGATAATAGATGTAAATCAATACTAGACAATATTGCCCCAATTCAAGCCACAACCTCACATAGAAAGAGCTCAATACCATGGTTCAATGAAGAACTGAAAAAACTCAAAACACAAGTCAGAAAATTAGAACGTGCGTGGAACAAAAAGAAAGATGATCTCACACTTAATGCTTGGAAACAACTCAGAAGAAAATACAAATACACCATAAGACAAACCAAAAGACTATACTACAAAACTGAAATTGGACCAAATTACAAGGACACACACAAACTCTTCCAACTTGTGAATAAATTACTAGACACCACACCAGTCACAAACAACAGTAAAGACACACCAGGAGCCGACAACCTTGCAAAGTACTTCCAGGAGAAAATCATACAACTGCGACTCAAAATACCGGTCAGCCCCATTGAATACGCTGTACTTCTAGACTTCTAGACCCAGACCCTGGAGTATACCCAGCAGATAGGACTTGGACTGAATTCGAGATACTATCGGAAGACCTCATCTCCAAAACGCTCAAAAGATTCGCCAAATCTCACTGCAAACTAGATATATGCCCAAATAACCTTATGAAATCGGCTCCTCAACAATTTATAATAGACCTAATGAGCCACGTGAACTTTATGCTACAAAATGGACTCTTCCCAAAGGAGAAAGGAAACATTCTACTCACCCCCATACCCAAAGACGCAAAGAAAAATACTAGTGAATTAACCAACTACAGACCAGTAGCGTCCATTCCCTTAATAACCAAAATAACGGAAGGAATGGTGACCAAACAACTCACAGACTATCTGAACAAGTTCTCAATACTACACGATTCCCTGTCAGGATTTCGTTCTAACCACAGCACTGAAACAGTATTAGTTACGCTCATGACCAAATTCAAACAAACGATTGCAACCGGCAAAAACATACTACTCCTACAATTTAGTATGTCAAGCGCCTTTGATATGGTTGATCATGGAATTGTACTACACATCCTCGAATACTTCAGCATCGGAGGCAACGTTCTCAATTGGTTTAAGGGGTTCCTAACCACACGTTCATATCAAGTAACATCAAATTCGATTACATCAGCCGCATGGACACCTGAATGTGGAGTTCCACAGGGATTCCCCCTCTCACCGACCATATTCAACCTAATGATGATACCCTTGGCCAAACTACTATCAAACCAAAACCTCAATCCATACATATACGCTGATGATGTAACGATATATATTCCATTCAAACAAGATCTAAGAGAAATTTCCAACGACATCAACCAAAGTCTACACATCATGCATACTTGAGCAGATGCATTTCAGCTGAAACTTAATGCAGAAAAAACCCAATGCCTAATACTCACCTCCCAATACAACACGAACAAATTTACCACCATCAATACACCAAAACTAAATCTACCAATTTCGGACACCTTAAAAATTCTCAGAGTTACTATTGATCGGCACTTAACACTTGAGAAGCACGCGAAAAACACAACCAAAAAGATGTTCCATTCAATGTGGAAATTAAAAAGAGTAAGACCATTCTTCCCAAGAACCGTCTTCCGCAACCTGGTACAATCATTGATACTCAGTCACTTAGACTATTGCAACTCACTCTACGCAGGCTGCAAAGAGCAAATACTTAAAAAACTCCAGACAGCCCAGAACACAGCAGCCAGACTCATATTCGGAAAATCAAAATATGAAAGTGCAAAACCCTTACGAGAGAAGCTACACTGGCTCCCACTCAGAGAACGCATCACTTTCAAAGTATGCACTTTAGTTCACAAGATCATACATGGTGATGCCCCAGCCTACATGTCAGACCTAATAGATCTACCACCCAGGAATGCTAAAAAATCATCCCGTACATTCCTTAATCTTCACTTCCCTAATTGTAAAGGCCTAAAATACAAATTAACGCATGCATCAACCTTTTCCTATATGAGTACGCAATTCTGGAACGCGCTACCACGCAACCTGAAAACGATCTACGAATTAACCAACTTCCGCAAACTATTGAAGACCCATCTCTTTGACAAGATATACCATAAAGATCAACACATGTGAAAGTCCCCACTTATACCTAGAATTGTCTTATAATGTTTTCTGTTATATTACTATCATGTATTTCTTTACCATGTAACCCATAACCCTTCTGTAATACCAGATGTCTATTTTCATCTTATTTCCACTATTCATGATGTATTGTAAGCCACATTGAGCCTGCAAAGAGGTGGGAAAATGTGGGATATAAATGCAACAAATAATAAAATAAATAATAATAAAATAAATGTATTAGTCCAATAAAATGGTATTATTTTATTTTCTATATTTATTTTATTTCTATTTGTTAATTTGTAAAGTGGTGATTGATATTTGTTAGTTTTTTCACATTTACATCTGCTGTCTTTATATTTTGCACAGTACTAGGGGACATTTTCTGTTTCTGTGGTGTTGCATTGTATGCAGAGTCTGGCATCTTGGAGTTCAGTTTAATTTTTGTCTAAATAGAAAGTTTATGATTACTTATTCTATAGTGAATTAGGTGTATCTGTGTTTGTGAAAAAGACATGGCTTTCAGTTGGCATTGACTGTGCAGGATCGAAGATCTGTACTATTCTGTCTGGTTTCGTTTTACAATAACTGAATTGATGTTCGCTGCCCAGAGCCATGTGCTTGTCCTTTTTATACCTCAGGAACAGAAAGGGATCAAATAGCCTCTTTCCTTCCCAGCCAAACTCCAGTATACTTTCCTGAAGTCAAGGTGACCATTTTCACAGGTTTTACTCTTTGAAGTCCCTAGTTTTGGAGCCTCTCTATCTGGCTTTCTTTTGTTCTCAAAGAGCCCTGCTCCCAGATGCCCAGAGAGGACAAAAGGTATGCTAATTGAGAAACAAGCTGGGCAGCATTTGGTCCATTTGCCATCCTTAGTGATTCCCGAGGGAGGGGGGAGTTCTCAGAAGTCAGAACCTGGTTACATCAGTTTAAGTATGTCAAGCTGGTTTCATATTAATTTAAGTATGTCCAGCAATCCTGACATCTCCACCAGTTTTGGGGTTTTTTTTTCATGGAGGCAAGATGGAAGCAAACCTGGATACCTGATCTGTCACTGTAGTGACGACTGTTCATATTCCCATACCTCCAGTTATATTGTTCCTGCTAGTTCTAGCAGGTCCCCTGTCCTGCTTATTCATATCTCCACAATAGTGAGATGTTTAAGTCCCTTTATGAGTCCAAGCCTCATGCCTTATGTGGGGCGGTCATTAGTGGGCGGGGATAACCCAATATGCCACCCCTTACCCGTCTTGGAGAATGTACAATGTATAAAGGATGCAGCACTTTGGAGGTTAAGGCCTACAGGTACCAGGATGCCCGGTGTAAAAAGCCCAAATTAACCTGCCAGACTAGAGTCGTTCCAAGGTAGATGATGGGACTGTTAAAAAAAAACCAATTACATGCCAGGTTAAAAATATAAATGCTGGGAAGAAAGTAGTTAAAAAAAATTCAGATGGGAAGGAAAGTAGTGTGTGTGTGTTTGTGTATATGGCTGCCTTATAGGGGTGAGGGTATTTTATAGGTTAAACTTTGCACAGAGTTGTACATATGTCTAAGTTTACAGCACATGAAAAACATGAAAATCATAACAATGCATAGCAATACTTGTACACCAGTTAAAATAATGATAGGGTGAATTAAAACATTAAAGACATGATCAGCTGTAGGTGAATATGTAAAGAATAATTACCATGCTGAGACATGGGAGTCTTGTAGCAAATTTTGAACAGTTTGTCTAATTTGTCCATTCTCATAGGTGATGGTATGATTCACTTCTGTGGAGGTAGTTTTCAAATGGTCCATATAGGCATGGAGTTCAGTAAAGTTCAGTAGTTTGTGTAAAGTCTCTTCTCTCATGCCCAGAGGGAGTGGATGTACAGCGTATGGAATAAAATCTGGAATGTCAAGAGAGTCATTGGTAACCAGAGGTGCAGAATATGTTGTCTCATTAATAGTGATGGAGACCAGCGGTGTATGACTGCACCAAGTATTGTTCTGTAAATAGTTTGAGCTGTACAGCAAAGTGTTCTTAGGGAGGCGGATGTCATGTACTTAGGGAGCAATGGAAAAAGAGATATTTTGAGTAAAGAACAGATTAAAACAAAAGTGTCCAGCTCCAAGGTAGAACACCCTATGTGAGAGTGGGTTAATGCAAAAGTTTGGCAGTCAGAGTACAAGAGGATGAATTGTTCCAGCAGGAGCTGTCACTCTCTTTAAACTGATGAGGTTCACACTGGAAATGAAAGGGCATCCGCTGGCACAGGCTAGGGTCCATTGGTTTGAATGATGTCCAGTCATTGTCCAGGGGCAACACCCATGCGAGATGGTCCAAAGGATATATTATCTCATTATTAACTTGCACACCAATATTAACAACAGGGTAAATAACTGTATGTTGTCCTGACCATGGGATCAAAGTACAGATAGAGCATCCTTGTTGTGAACAGATTGGAACACTAACCATCCACCAATCAAGGTGAGCTATAGCAAATTCTGGTAATTTTGGTGCTAGCCATCTGAACAAGAGATGGTGGCCAGTGGCCTAACTTAGATGTGATCAGAATTTCCTTTAAGATAGTAATAAGCTTGATCTGTATTTGATCACAGGCCATAGCCCATGAAATATTCTTTCCCAACCTGTATTCTTCATGTGCTAAAGTCACAATTTTCTGTTCTATAATGGGTGATATAAGAGCAAAGGTATCTACAATCACAGTAGGTAGTTTAGCTGAAGCCTCATTAATAATATGTTGTGAGGTAAACCCTTCAGAAGCATGTTGAGCTGTGGATCCCATCTTATTCCGGAGCACCTCTATATCAATTGTATTAAGGGCTCCCAGTGCAGTACCTGTGCCCCCTAAAATGGTGTCCAATAATTCCCGTTTGTTTCTAGAGGGATTGGCTGGGGGTGTGACTGACTGCATATCTAACCACGTATTAAGCATATGTATGTGGTTGGCAACAAATTGAGAGCAGTTTGGATATTTGGTAGTGACTAGAAATATTTTAGGAAACAGATGTCAAGTAAGAAAGTGGTATTCTACATCATATAAAACATCATGGGGTGCATCGTATTTAATCTGAAATGGTTTCCCCTCCTGGAACAAATTAATATCTGAGAGGTACAGAATAGGAGTAGCTGAAGTGGTAGGGGAGGTGGGAGGAGGGGTGATAGGTAAGCAAAGTACATCAAAAAAGAAAGAAGTCTCAGTAATGTGCCGTTGATTACTTTGAATCCACGTATAAGTGATCTGCCAAGTCCCTTTATCCTGACGGGAAATAGTGTACAGAATCAAGGCAGGAGGGCCTAGAAAGTATTTCTCTGGGGGTGCCATCAATTCTTGTGATCTTTCTAGAGAAGTGGAAATTGGTGGATCCACTGTGCATGAGTGATGTTTAAGGAATAGTATACTGGTCTGTCTTGCGCCGAACAGAAACTCAGGATAACCAGGTCTTTTCCTTCAGGGAATGATGGGGGTATTTCTTGATAGCGATATACCCCATCTGTGGAATTAGCCCAACCAATTGTGCATATTCAGACAATAGTTCCTGTAATGAGACTTGGGTAAAGGAGAACACATACCACACTAAACAGAAAAAGTGCCTTACTAAAAGCACACTGATTATTACAGTACAATAACTAACCTACTTATATGTTTACTAATGTTTACTAAGTATTATCATCCCTATTGAATGCGTGTATATCCCTCTTCAACTACACAGATAGGCTATATATCATGAGTGACTACTATAGCTACCACTCTTCCAACATATTTTGTTCGGAGGGCAGCCTTTTGTGCTGTATTCCGGAATCAGTCGTCTGTGCTGTATTTCGGAATCAGTCGTCTATGTTGTATTCAGGTGGAATCTGAGAACAGAAACTGGTAACCACTCATTATCCATATGGTTTCAACTGAGTGATGTGTTTCCAACATCGCTGGTTGTCTGGCCTTAGGATCTGATATAGGCTGGGGCCTAAGGTATCTGTAACCAAGTATGGTCCATCCCACTTTGCTGTGCCAAAGGGGAGGTTTGGTCTACGGTTTAGGAGCATGACCTTACTCCCCACTTTGAGTGGTTGTAAATCAGAATCCTTGGCCTGCATCTCCTGTAGATAATCCCTAGACTTTTCCGTGTTTGCCAGCACAGTGGTCTGGATTTCTTTTAGGTGTTCTTGCAGGGATTACATCCACTCATTTGCAAGAACTACAGTATGATCCTCCAGGAGAAAAGGGTGTAGCAGGTTTTCCCATCGAGGCATTGGCCTTCCCATTAAGGCTTCATATGGGGCAAAACCTGTGGACTTACAGACATTGGCTCTGATACGCATAAGGACCAAAGAGAGGGCCTGATCCCAATTTTTCCCTGTCAGATTCAGCATAGGGCTGAGATGTGCTTTGATTGTTTGATTCATACGTTATACCTGCCCCGCTGCTTGGGGATGGTACGAAATGTGCAATTGCTGTTCTATGCCTAGAAAATCAAACAATTCCTTGACTAGCTAAGAAACAAAAGCAGGACCATTATCAGATTCAATAGTCTTAGGAATTCCCCAATGTGTAAAAAATTGCATAGTTAAGACCTCAGCTGTGGTTCTGGCAGTTTGATCTGATACAGGAAAAGCTTCTACCCAGTGGGAAAAGGAATCGACTACCGTGAGTAAAAATCTGTTTTTCCTAGCTGTTAAAGGAAGAGGGCCCACATGATCTATCTGTAGCCTCTCAAATGGGCCCAGTGGTGGCGCTCTCATCAGCTGTCCCATTTTCTTTTTAGGTTGTCTCCCAAATGAAGCACAAATCACACAGGAGGCCACATGATCCTGTATATCATGTTTCATTTCTGGCCACCTGACCAACATATTTAGAGTTGCCAACATCTCTTCAGTTTTAGGGTGCCCCATGGGACCTGCTCCATGAACCCACTGCATCCAATCTTTCCCTTGAGCTCTGGGGATAGCTATAACCAATCCTTCCTCCTTCTTCACACACAGCATGTCTTTCTGTATAGTGAGTGTGAGAAAGGGTGTATGCTAGTAAGTGTTATCTGGGGTGTGTTGCACTAGTTGCTTCAGATTGAAAAGCTCCAAGTCATTTTCCTGCAGTGTCCAGAAATAATCTGGTGGTACCACCTGATCATAATCAGGGGACCGTGTGGCCATGTCATACCAGGGCCATATAGGGCCATATAGGGCCTGCATGACATGCTTCCTTGGCTAGTGAATCTGCTAAAGTGTTTCCTTTCACTAAAGGGTCTTTCTTTCTGTGTGCTTTCACCTTCACTAAATTAACTTTCTGAAATTTTTCACTGAGTTCTTGTGCCATAGCCCATAGTGCTGAATTTTTTACAATGGACCCATCTGTGGATTTAAAGCTGTGGTTTAACCACCATGGCAGCAATGCAATGGCACTTCTGAATACGTAATTTGAATCTAAAATTATATGTATTTCAGGGTGGGAGTCTTGATATTGCTGCAAACAGGCCACAAAGGCAGCCAGTTCACAGTATTGTGCCGAGGCAGACCCACCGGAGTATTGCCTCTGCAGAATTACTTGGTTATCTGGGCTCAGTTGTACAATTGCAAAACCTGCTAGTCTCCTTCCTCCCTCACATTGGCTACTGCCATCAATATATACTGTAGGAAGAAAAGGGGCTATTCTGTCCAGTACCAGTTCTTTAAATGTCAAATGATTGGGGGTACTGGGTGAAGACTGACGGTCATGAGGTTGTCCCTCCAGTAAGATCCCTGCAACCTGCACTTTAGGCTCTTTTAGTAATTCAAACTTCACATTCTGTGCCTGCAACATCAGGGTCCAATGGACTATTCTCTCCATCCTAATTCTACTACAAGCCAACTTGCCCTCCACAATGAACAAGGGGAGTGTGGTGGCTACATATGTAAGTGGTTTGAGCACCAATGATATACGTACATTTTTGCATAGCAGCATATGCAGCCAGAACATGTTTTTCACAGGTTCCCATTTTAAGTTCTGGAGAAGTGAGAACTCTGGAAAATAAAGCAATTGGCCAGTCTGTCCCTCCTAAGCGCTGTGTTAGGGCAGCCCCTATACTGTTCTCACCAACCACTGGGTATAGGAAAACATTTTGCTTGTGATCTGGGGGAGCAAGGACAGGAGCAGAAGTCAAAGTCTGCTTGAGTTTAGTCACTGCCTCTGTGTGCTCTGCTTCCCAAACATATTCTTTACATTTAAGCAGGGAGTATAGTGGAGCAACCACTGCAGCATAGTTGTGCATAAAATCATGGCAGAACCCTGTAAGCCCTAGAAATGATTGGAGGGATTTCTGATCTGTAGAAAGAGGTAATTTCTGTATGAGATCTATTCTCTGAGAATTTATATGGTACCATCTTGGCCAATGGTGATGCCTAGGAAGGAATACACAGCTGAGCTTTGGCCGGATTTACTTTAAATCCAGCTTACAAAAGAGCTTTTAAAATCTCTCTTACATGGGCCCAGTAGTCAGATTCAGTTTCAGAATGAATTAGATTGTCATCAACATATTGGATTATATTGTCTGTACAAGACACCTAACATCAGGGGCGTAGCCAGCCTTCCGTGGGAGAGGGGTCCGAGCCCGGGGGGAGGGGGCACATTTTAGCCCTCCCCCCGGCGCCGCCCCCCCACCGCCGACATTGCCGCCCCCCCTCCCGCCGCGAACCCGCCGCCGCTGCATCCTACCTTTACTTTTGCTGGCGGGGGATCCCACTCCCCGCCAGCCGACGTCTTCTTCTTAGTCGCTTCCCGCTCTTCAATTTGTTTGCTGACGTCCTGCACGTTGTACGTGCAGTACGTCAGACTCAGAGACAACTGTTCTCTGAGTCTGACGTCCTGCACGTATAATTACGTGCAGGACGTCAGCAAACAAATTGAAGTGCAGGAAGGACTGAGAAGACGTCGGCTGGCGGGGAGTGGGATCCCCCGCCAGCAAAAGTAAAGGTAGGCGGCGGCGGGGGCGGGTTCGCCGGGAGGGGGGTCCTGGGGTGAATCTGCGGGGGCCCCGGCCCCCTCAGGCCCCACGTAGCTACGCCACTGCCTAACATAGTAACATAGTAGATGACGACAGAAAAAGACCTGCACAGTCCATCCAGTCTGCCCAACAAGATAAACTCATATGTGTATCCTTACCTTGATTTGTACCTGCCTTTTTCAGGGCATAGACCGTACAAGTCTGCCCAGCAGTATTTCCCGCCTCCCAACCACCAGTCCCGCCTCCGGCACAGACCGTATAAGTCTGCTCTCCACTGTCCTCACCTCCCAACCACCTCTTCCCCCACCTGCTCCACCACCCAATTTCGGCTAAGCTGCTGAGGATCCAATCCTACTGCACAGGATTCCTTTATGCATATCCCACGCATGTTTGAATTCTGTTACCGTTTTCATCTCCACCACCTCCCGCGGGAGGGCATTCCAAGAGTCCACCACCCTCTCTGGGCTAGGGCTTTCTGCATGTATTTGTGGAAAATGGATGGAGAATCCTTATAACCCTGAGGTAGCACAGTCCATGCGTACAGTTTATTTAGCCACTGAAATGCTGTTTTGTACTGGCATTCCGGGGCTAGGTGCAAGCTCCAAAGCCCATTTGAAATGTCTAGGACAGAAAAAAATGTACAGTTGGGGTATAATTTAGAGATCATTTCCGGGTATAAGGCTACCACCAGCACCACAGATTTTGATACTTGATTTAGGGCGTGGAAATCTATGGTCAGTCTAAAGGAACCCCCTGGCTTAACTATTGGCCAAGCTGGTGAGTTGCATGTAGAAGAGATCAGTCTAATTATGCCCCTCTCTTCCAGTACCTGTATAATCATAGCTACGGGTTCTATTGCCTGATGAGGTACTGGATATTGCTTTTGTGGCGGAGGATCCTCTCCTTCCAAAAGGATTTCTGTGGACATTCTGCCACATTCTAGTTTGTCTTGTACTCAGACAGGGATGTCTGTAACCTCTGTGGGAATTACACTCAGATCATACTGTTGTTCAGCTTTTGTGCATTGTGTGGCCAAATGCATGGGAATTACTTTGTGCACCAAAAGTGTAGACATTTTTGGAGATCCAATACATTGCCACAATGTAAGATTACAGAAAAAGTCATCATTGACTGAAAACCCCCTGAATGAACAATGATTCTTTTATTACAATATTGGGACCGTTGGAATTAACGTGCAAGCTGGAGAACAGATAAGTGGCGGGTTCAAGTGAAATGTTTTAACCCACCAACTTTTGAATGTATTACGTATAAGCTGAAATGAATAGCAAACAATTAAAAAAAATGACAAAATAATAAAAAAACACAACACTGTGTCATTGACTCCTTGGATTCTATATGTTTGCACATTTTCCTGGTCTGCAGTAAGAGAAACCCTACTTGTAAAACTGATTCCAGCCCCTGTGTCAATCCTGCTGTTCACCTTGGGGCAGCCACAAGTGTCCAATATTAAGGGTGCCACAAACTTTAATTTATATTCCGAATCTCCTTTCTCCTCTCCCGAGGTGCTGGAAGTATGTGCTCAGGTAAGTGAAAGGAGTCAGGCTGGGCACAAAAGACTTGGGATTGTTTGATATTTGGACACTGGAGATCAGGACATCCCTAATCCTTTTTTCTTGCTTGTCCTGAACAGCTATCAATTCACATTTTATTCTGTCTAATTCTAGCTTCATGGTATATTTATCTTGCTCCCACTTAATTTGCTGCTGTGCTAACTGGTCTCTCTGTGTTTTGAGTTCATGAAACGGGATGTAGCCTGAGGAATTTTTTAAATTACCTCTGCCCTGCCCTCTCCAGGGGGCCTGTCCTGTGTTTCCTGAACTATTGTTGTTGTGGGATGGCCCTTCTGCTTGCCATTTCTTCCCTTCTGACACTGTAATTACCTGGGATGCTGAGTTTTCCACACAGATCCAATCCTGAGCAATAAGGTGCCAAAAGGAGTTTCTTTGGGATCCTCAGCAAACAATCTGAGATGTTTAGTAGTCTCAGGGGATAGAATTTCCAATAAAAATGCTTTATGCTGTTCCTGACCATAATCTTCTGTTTTGGGCCAACCCTCCTGGTCTTGAAAAGCTACTTCCAGCACACACAATCTGTACGCTAATTGTTCTAGTGTGTCGTTTGGCAGGGCTGCAAGTGTTCTAAATGCTTGCATTTGAGTACAGCGAAATAATTGCTCAAGACCCTTTTTCACCAACTGGCATGGGTGGGTTAGAGATCCTACTTTAAAATAGTGGGGTCCTAAAGCCACATGCATAAGTCTGTCAAAGTCAGACGTTCTCCTCTTATACTTTCCTAGGCCCCAGTGAATCAGAATATCAGTGATCTGCACCATTCATTCATATTAAAAGGCATAGGGCCGACCTTCTGTATTATCCTTTCAATGTCACTATCCTTTAATGAGTCATACAGTCAGTGCTTTTTTTGTGCCGGTACGCAATGGTACGGCGTACCGGCACCTTTTTTTTTTTTGCTCCCCCCGCCCCGTGAGTCCATGTCCCGCACGCAGTGCCAGCCCCCATTTCCGGCCGCTGCTGCTTCTCCTGTTGAGCAGCAGCGGCCGCTACACAAAGAAAAAGATTAAAAAAAATTTTTGAAACCTGGCTGAAACGCGGCACCCCGGCACTGTAGACAGCCATTAGGCATTGGCTGTTGCCCCGCAGCCGCTCCTCCTCTTGCCTCTACGTCACTGCGCTCCTCCGGGGTCTTCCTCCAGGGGCAGTGACGTAGAGGCAAGAGGAGGAGCGGCTGCGGGGCAACAGCCAATGCCTAATGGCTGTCTACAGTGCCGGGGTGCCGCGTTTCAGCCAGGTTTCAATTTTTTTTTTAATCTTCTTTTTCCTTGTCATCAAGCAGATGAAGTCATTACGTATGGGTTATGTCCATCAACCAGCAGGGGAGATAGAGAGCACTCAAACTTTCACAGCGCCCTCTTGGCCAGCTAGCTCCACTGCCTCTTCAGTATTCTCTATCTCCCTTAGCAGGGTGGCTGCAGCTTGTTCGAGCTCCAGAAAAATCTGCCGGGAGGTGGTTCCTGGCTTGCCAGTTGTTAACCGGGGTGTTGGAGGCTATAGCAGCTTCACTTTAAAGGCACATAGGTTAGCCCTTTCCCTGCCTTACCCATACCTCTGTGGATGTGGACATATTGCCTTGCTTTCCCTCTCCTTACCCACCAACGGTGGATGCAGGCATATAGGTTCGCCCTTTCCCTGCCTTTCCCACTCATCTGAGCCACCAGAGTCTTCAATACCTCTGCTTTCCTCACAGCTTAAAAAAAAAAAAAAAAAAAGTTGTGTCGCGTTTTTAAACGCAGAGACGCTGGAACAGAGGTTTTTGACCTGATTTTCAGCAGGATCGTAGTTGTACACTAGATCCTTTGAGGTAAGAGTGTTTTCCAACTCCTCCAGGGTGGGCCCGCGATCGGGGCGATTTTGGCGCGAACCGCCATTTTGGATTTTACTGCCGTTTTTCGGCGATGGCTGCGGACAATGTAAAGCGCTGTTCCACTTGTGGCAAGCGCAAATCAGCAGCAGGGCTCTGTAAATCGTGCTGTATTGGCGTAGGAGCCGGCCCGAGCATGGCGAGCGATGTTTCTTCCCGCTCTGAGCTGGCAGCGGGCGCCATTTTGCTTACACCGCATGGCGCGGCCTCCGTGGACACGGAGAGATCTGAGCTGGGTGGGGCACCTCGAGATGAGGTTATTTCAGGAGTGGCTAGCACCGGACAGGATTTGGGTGCTCAGAGTGAGATTTTCTCCCCGGATTTTGTGCTTTTGCTGCATAAAGCATACATGATGAAAAGAGCCCTTCCTCAAGGGTCGCCTGAGGCTCCTCTGATTGCCCCCCCGATGGATTCTGGCCTGGGACTGCCCAGTGAGGCTTTTTTCCCGGATGCTTGGCCTAAAGATAAGCACAGAAGGGTTAATTCCCCTTCAGATTGTGGTGCACCTTTTTTCCCCCCCGTGGTCGGGGTGTGAGGATTCGGAGAACTCTGACAGACGTTCTTGGTCTGAGGAACCAGAGTCAGGTGCGGATTTACCACAGGATCTGGATGATCCCTCCGCGGTGAGGATTTTCCACCGTGATGAGCTGCCAGCGCTTATTTCAGATACCCTGCAGGCCCTCTCGATTGAAGATCCTGACAGTGGCATGGCCTCCTCGGGTAATCCCAGGATGGCTAGTACCAAGAAAGCTGCTCGGGCCTTCCCTTTGCATGACTCCATCCTAGAGCTTGTTTCGGCTCAGTGGGCTGACCCCAAGGGACCTTTGAGAGTTTCCAGGGCTATGGGGCAGTTATACCCTCTGCGTGAGGGACATATGGCTCGTTTTCAAATGCCTACAGTGGATGCCCTAGTCACTGCGGTGACAAAGAGAACTACCCTCCCTGTTGAAGGAGGTGTTGCCCTGAAGGACGTTCAAGACCGTAGGCTGGAAACAGCGTTGAAACGGTCCTTTGAAATTGCAGGTCTCACTGTTCGGGCGTCTGCATGCAGCTGTTATGCTGTGAAAGCCTGCCTAGCTTGGCTGCAACAGGCAGTGGCTCAGCCCGGAGATGGAGCGGAGCCCTTCTTGGATGTGGCTCCGCGGATGGAGGTGGCCTTGTCCTTTCTGGCTGATGCCCTTTATGACCTTGAAGAGCTTCGGCTAAACAAATGGCAGTAGCAGTGGCGGCTCGCCGTCGTCTGTGGCTACGACACTGGGCAGCGGACATGGCCTCTAAGCAAAGGTTGGTGAAGTTGCCTTTTCAAGGACTTCTCCTATTTGGTGAGGAGTTAGAGAAAATTGTGAAAGGCCTGGGTGATCCAAAACCCCAGTGCTTGCCCGAAGATAGGCAGAGGCCTTCCTCTAAGGGCCAGGCGGTCCACTCCTCGTACAGACCTCGCTTCCGTGAAGCTAGAAGGTACCGCCCGGGGCGTTCTGCTGGGTTCACTTCACGTGCCCGTGGTCAGCAGAGGAACTCCTTTCACTCGGACAAGCGTTCCACAGCCGGTGGCTCAAGACCAGGAGTTCAGGGGCGACCCTCTCAATGATGGTGCGCCGGCCCTCTCCTCGATGCCTGTCATCGGAGGACGGCTTTCCCTCTTTGTCGAGGAGTGGGCCAAGATTTCCTCAGATCAGTGGGTTCTGGACCTGATCAGAGATGGATACAGAATAGAATTCAACGCCCCAGTAAGAGACGTGTTTGTGGAGTCCCGATGCGGTTCTGCTGTCAAACGGGCGGCGGTGGAGGAGACTTTACAAGGTCTGATTCAGTTAGGGGCAGTGACCCCGGTGCCTCCCGCCGAGCAAGGCTGCGGCCGATACTCCATCTACTTTGTGGTGCCGCGAAAAGGTGGGTCCTTTCGCCCTATTCTGGACTTAAAAGAAGTGAACAAGTCCCTGAGAGTGCGGCATTTCCACATGGAATCCCTGCGCTCCGTCATTGCGGCGGTTCAGCCAGGAGAGTTTCTCATGTCTCTAGACCTGAAAGAAGCTTACTTGCACATACCGATTTGGCCCCCGCACCAGAAGTTTCTGAGGTTTGCGGTGTTGGGAAAACATTTCCAGTTCAGGGCCTTGCCTTTTGGCCTCACCATAGCTCCCCGAACCTTAAGTACATAAGTACATAAGTAGTGCCATACTGGGAAAGACCAAAGGTCCATCTAGCCCAGCATCCTGTCACCGACAGTGGCCAATCCAGGTCAAGGGCACCTGGCACGCTCCCCAAACGTAAAAACATTCCAGACAAGTTATACCTAAAAATGCGGAATTTTTCCAAGTCCATTTAATAGCGGTCTATGGACTTGTCCTTTAGGAATCTATCTAACCCCTTTTTAAACTCCGTCAAGCTAACCGCCCGTACCACGTTCTCCGGCAACGAATTCCAGAGTCTAATTACACGTTGGGTGAAGAAAAATTTTCTCCGATTCGTTTTAAATTTACCACACTGTAGCTTCAACTCATGCCCTCTAGTCCTAGTATTTTTGGATAGCGTGAACAGTCGCTTCACATCCACCCGATCCATTCCACTCATTATTTTATACACTTCTATCATATCTCCCCTCAGCCGTCTCTTCTCCAAGCTGAAAAGCCCTAGCCTTCTCAGCCTCTCTTCATAGGAAAGTCGTCCCATCCCCACTATCATTTTCGTCGCCCTTCGCTGTACCTTTTCCAATTCTACTATATCTTTTTGAGATACGGAGACCAGTACTGAACACAATACTCCAGGTGCGGTCGCACCATGGAGCGATACAACGGCATTATAACATCCGCACACCTGGACTCCATACCCTTCCTAATAACACCCAACATTCTATTCGCTTTCCTAGCCGCAGCAGCACACTGAGCAGAAGGATTCAGCGTATCATCGACGACGACACCCAGATCCCTTTCTTGATCCGTAACTCCTAACGCGGAACCTTGCAAGACGTAGCTATAATTCGGGTTCCTCTTACCCACATGCATCACTTTGCACTTGTCAACATTGAACTTCATCTGCCACTTGCACGCCCATTCTCCCAGTCTCGCAAGGTCCTCCTGTAATCGTTCACATTCCTCCTGCGACTTGACGACCCTGAATAATTTTGTGTCATCGGCGAATTTAATTACCTCACTAGTTATTCCCATCTCTAGGTCATTTATAAATACATTAAAAAGCAACGGACTCAGCACAGACCCCTGCGGGACCCCACTAACTACCCTCCTCCACTGAGAATACTGGCCACGCAATCCTACTCTCTGCTTCCTATCTTTCAACCAGTTCTTAATCCATAATAATACCCTACCTCTGATTCCATGACTCTGCAATTTCTTCAGGAGTCTTTCGTGCGGCACTTTGTCAAACGCCTTCTGAAAATCCAGATATACAATATCAACCGGCTCCCCATTGTCCACATGTTTGCTTACCCCCTCAAAAAAATGCATTAGATTGGTGAGGCAAGACTTCCCTTCACTAAATCCGTGCTGACTTTGTCTCATCAGTCCATGTTTTTGTATATGCTCTGCAATTTTATTCTTAATAATAGCCTCCACCATCTTGCCCGGCACCGACGTCAGACTCACCGGTCTATAATTTCAAAGGTAATGGTGGTAGTAGCTGCTTTTCTCAGGCGAGAAGGTATCAGGGTTCACCCGTACCTAGACGACTGGCTCATCAGAGCAGACTCTGCAACAGAGAGCTTACAAGCTACAGCCAGAGTGGTCTCAGTACTGCAATCTCTAGGCTGGGTCGTCAATATGGCCAAAAGTCACCTGTCCCCTTCACAATCTCTAGAGTTTTTGGGGGCCAGGTTCGACACAGTCTCGGGCTATGTGTTCCTACCCAAGCTAAGGCGGTGCAAGCTTCAGAATCAGGTCCGTCTGCTCCTGAGGATGCCCTGCCCGCGAGCTTGGGACATTGTCCAGCTGCTGGGATCGATGACAGCCACGATGGAAGTGGTACCCTGGGCGAGAGTGCGCCTGAGACCTCTACAGTATTCCCTACTCCGGAGATGGTCTCCTATTTCTCAGGATTACCAATGCAGACTTACTTGGCTCCCTGCGGCCCGTCTCAGCATGGAGTGGTGGCTCTCAGACAGCATGCTGCGGCGAGGAATGCCGCTGATGCTCCCCGTTTGGTGCCTAGTGGTAACAGATGCCAGCCTGAAGGGCTGGGGCGCACACTGCAAGGGGAAGCATGCCCAGGGTCTATGGACACCCGAGGAGTCGGAGTGGTCCATCAACCACCTAGAGTTGAAGGCGGTGTTTCAGGCGCTTCTGGCCTTTCAAGTGACCCTGGAAGGATTGGCTGTCAGAGTGATGTCGGACAACACGACAACGGTGGCCTATATAAATCGACAAGGCGGAACAAGGTGCAGAGCACTAGCCGCGCAGGCCGAACTGATTTGCCACTGGGCCAAGCTGCATCTTCAGTGTCTGTCGGCAGCTCATATTGCAGGTCAGAGCAATGTGCAGGCCGATTATCTGAGCAGGCATCAGATCGATCCAGCAGAATGGAATCTGGCAGATGAAGTATTCCTGCAGATCTGTGCCAAATGGGGCAAGCCCGTGATGGATCTAATGGCGACAAGTGCCAATACCAAAGTCCCGTGCTTCTTCAGCAGACAGAGAGATCCTCGCTCGGCGGGGTTGGATGCCTTGGCTCAACCCTGGCCTCCGGGTCTACTTTATGTGTTTCCCCCATGGCCCTTGATAGGGCGCCTGCTCTTGCGGATTCGGCTGCACCCAGGAGAAGTGGTCTTCATCGCCCCGGATTGGCCAAGGAGACCTTGGTATGCAGACCTCCGACAGATGCTCCTGGAGGCTCCTCTGCCGTTACCTCTGGTACTGAACCTGTTGACTCAGGGACCGGTAGCCATGGAGGACGCCGGCCGCTTTGGTCTTACGGCATGGCTATTGAGAGGGCGCAATTGAGGGATAAAGGTTATTCCAATAAAGTTATTTCCACTCTCCTGCAAGCCCGCAAGCGGTCCACTTCCATGGCTTATGCCAGGATTTGGTGCCTGTTTGAGTCTTGGTGTGCTTCCAGAGCCATTATTCCAATGTGGGCTCCCGTCTCGCCGATTCTGGACTTTTTGCAGGAAGGTGTACAAAAAGGCTTGGCCTATAATTCCCTGCGGGTGCAGGTGGCAGCGTTGGCCTCCTTTCGTGGTAAGGTGGAAGGCGTGTCTTTGGCTGCTCACCCAGATGTGGCACGGTTTCTTAGAGGGGTGCTTCGGCTCCGACCTCCAGTGCGAGCACCCTGTCCAGCTTGGAACCTGGGGCTAGTTTTGAAAACCCTGCAGGCATCTCCTTTTGAGCCGCTTCGGCGAGCATCGGTGAAAGACTTGACACTGAAGGCCGTTTTTCTGGTGGCCATTACCTCGGCGAGACGGGTGTCAGAGCTCCAGGCGCTGTCCTGTAGAGACCCATTTCTGCAATTTTCAGAGTCCGGAGTCACGGTTCAGACCGTGCCTTCCTTTATGCCTAAGGTGGTTTCAGCCTTTCACTTAAACCAGCCTATTTTCTTGCCCTCTTTTTCAGAGGAAGAGTTTCCAGAATCTTTTGGGCAGCTGCACCTTTTGGATGTGCGCAGGACTCTGCTGCAGTATCTGCGAGTTACTAACTCTTTCAGAACTTCTGATCATCTGTTTGTTTTGCTATCCGGTTCTCGCAGAGGGTCTCCAGCGTCTAAAGCCACTATTGCCCGCTGGCTCAAAGAAACTATCTTTTCAGCTTATCTGCTGGCCGGCAGGGTTCCGCCTGTAGCCTTTAAGGCACATTCTACTAGAGCGATTTCTTCCTCTTGGGCTGAAACTGGAGCACTCTCTCTTCAAGAGATATGCAGTGCAGCAACATGGGCTTCTAAGCTCTCCTTTGCCCGACATTACAGGCTGGATGTGGCTGCCAGGAGGGATGCGCGTTTTGGTGCACAAGTGCTAGCGCGTGGTGTGGCTTGTTCCCACCCTATCTAGGGATTGCTTTGTTACATCCCATACGTAATGGCTTCATCTGCTTGATGACAAGGAAGGGAAAATTAGGTTCTTACCTTGGTAATTTTCTTTCCTTTAGTCATAGCAGATGAAGCCATGAGCCCTCCCTGTATGATTGTCTGTATGCTGTGAATCTGTTTTTCAGGTTCTGTTCTAATTTCCTGAAGTTCCTTCCTTGGGAGAAAGTTGGAAAACAATCTTCAGGATTCATGTTCAGTTTAAATTTAGGAGGATGTGTTCATTCCCTCCAGCATGTTTTTTTTGGAGGATGTGTTGATTCTCTCCAGGAGGCGCGTGTGTTCCCCTCCAGTTCTATAAATAGGAGGATGAGTTAATTCCCTCCAGTGTGTTGGGAGGATGTGTGATTCCTTCAAGGAGGCGCGTGTGTTCCCCTCCACTTATACAATAAGGAGGATGAGTTTATTCCCTCCAGGAGGATGTGCATTCCCTCCTTTATGAGTTCATGCCCTTGTGATGGGCCATCGTTTGCTGTGAGGAAAGCTCTTGTGATTCCCATTGCGGTTTGCCATACTGCTTTGGAAGCTTCAAATACTGAAGAGGCAGTGGAGCTAGCTGGCCAAGAGGGCACTGTGAAAGTTTGAGTGCTCTCTATCTCCCCTGCTGGTTGATGGACATAACCCATACGTAATGGCTTCATCTGCTATGACTAAAGGAAAGAAAATTACCAAGGTAAGAACCTAATTTTCCCTTCTTTGTGTAGCGGCCGCTGCTGCTCAACAGGAGAAGCAGCAGCGGCCGGAAATAGGGGCTGGTGCCACGTGCGTCGCGACTTCGCGCCATTCGCGGGAAACTTGGCAGGGAGAGGGAAACCAACAGAGGGAAGGATTAGGGAGAGAGAGAAAGAGGGAAACCAACAGAGGGAAGGATTGGGGAGAGAGAGAAAGAGGGAAACCAACAGAGGGAAGGATTGGGGAGAGAGAGAAAGAGGGAAAACAACAGAGGGAAGGATTGGGGAGAGAGAGAGAGGGAAAACAACAGAGGGAAGGATTGGGGTGAGAGAGAAAGAAAGAGGGAAAACAACAGAGGGAAGGATTGGGGAGAGAGAGGGGAAAACAGATGGAAGGATGGGGAGAGAGAGGGAAAAACAGAGGGAAAGATGGGGAGAGAGAGAAAGAGGGAAACCAACAGAGGGAAGGATTGGGGAGAGAGAGAGAAAGAGGGAAACCAACAGAGGGAAGGATTGGGGAGAGAGAGAGAAAGAGGGAAACCAACAGAGGGAAGGATTGGGGAGAGAGAGAAAGAGGGAAACCAACAGAGGGAAGGATTGGGCAGAGAGAGAAAGAGGGAAACCAACAGAGGGAAGGATTGGGGGGGGGAGAGAAAGAGGGAAACCAACAGAGGGAAGGATTGGGGAGAGAGAGAAAGAGGGAAACCAACAGAGGGAAGGATTGGGGAGAGAGAGAAAGGGGAAAACAACAGAGGGAAGGATTGGGGAGAGAGAAAGAGGGAAAACAACAGAGGGAAGGATTGGGGGGAGAGAGAGAAAGAGGGAAACAACAGAGGGAAGGATTGGGGAGAGAGAGAAAGAGGGAAAACAGAGGGAAGGATTGGGGAGAGAGAGGGAAAAACAGATGGAAGGATGGGGAGAGAGAGGGAAAAACAGATGGAAGGATGGGGAGAGAGAGGGAAAAACAGATGGAAGGATTGGGGAGAGAGGGGAAAAACAGATGGAAGGATGGGGAGAAAGAGGGGAAACAACAGAGGGAAGGATTGGGGAGAGAGAGGGAAAAACAGATGGAAGGATGGGGAGAGAGAGGGAAAAACAGATGGAAGGATGGGGAGAGAGAGGGAAAAACAGATGGAAGGATTGGGGAGAGAGGGGAAAAACAGATGGAAGGATGGGGAGAAAGAGGGGAAACAACAGAGGGAAGGATTGGGGAGAGAGAGAAAGAGGGAAAACAACAGAGGGAAGGATTGGGGAGAGAGAGGGGAAAACAGATGGAAGGATGGGGAGAGAGAGGGAAAAACAGATGGAAGGATTGGGGAGAGAGGGAAAAACACAGATGGAAGGATTGGGGAGAGAGGGAGAGGGAAACCAACAGAGGGAAGGATTGGGGAGAGAGAGAAAGAGGGAAACCAACAGAGGGAAGGATTGGGCAGAGAGAGAAAGAGGGAAACCAACAGAGGGAAGGATTGGGGGGGGGAGAGAAAGAGGGAAACCAACAGAGGGAAGGATTGGGGAGAGAGAGAAAGAGGGAAACCAACAGAGGGAAGGATTGGGGAGAGAGAGAAAGGGAAAACAACAGAGGGAAGGATTGGGGAGAGAGAAAGAGGGAAAACAACAGAGGGAAGGATTGGGGGGAGAGAGAGAAAGAGGGAAACAACAGAGGGAAGGATTGGGGAGAGAGAGAAAGAGGGAAAACAGAGGGAAGGATTGGGGAGAGAGAGGGAAAAACAGATGGAAGGATGGGGAGAGAGAGGGAAAAAACAGATGGAAGGATGGGGAGAGAGAGGGAAAAACAGATGGAAGGATTGGGGAGAGAGGGGAAAAACAGATGGAAGGATGGGGAGAAAGAGGGGAAACAACAGAGGGAAGGATTGGGGAGAGAGAGGGAAAAACAGATGGAAGGATGGGGAGAGAGAGGGAAAAACAGATGGAAGGATGGGGAGAGAGAGGGAAAAACAGATGGAAGGATTGGGGAGAGAGGGGAAAAACAGATGGAAGGATGGGGAGAAAGAGGGGAAACAACAGAGGGAAGGATTGGGGAGAGAGAGAAAGAGGGAAAACAACAGAGGGAAGGATTGGGGAGAGAGAGGGGAAAACAGATGGAAGGATGGGGAGAGAGAGGGAAAAACAGATGGAAGGATTGGGGAGAGAGGGGAAAAACACAGATGGAAGGATTGGGGAGAGAGGGAAAACAGATGGAAGGATGGGGAAAGAGAGAGGGAAAACAAATGGAAGGATGGGGAGAGAGAGAGGGAAAACAAATGGAAGGATGGGGAGAGAGAGAGGGAAAACGGAAGGATAGGGAGAGAAAGAGGAAAGACGCTGGATGGAAGAATGCAGAAAGAAATAGGGGAGACACTGGAAGGATGGGGAGAGAAAGCAGAGCTGCTGGATGGAAAAGGGGAATAGAGAAAGACTGGAGAATAAGAGGAAGGGGCATGGGGAGAACAAGGGTGAGGAAAAGATGAAAAGCCACAGGTAGATGAAGGAAATTAAAGAATGGATAGTAAGAATGAATTAAATCTGGACAGAGCGAGAGAGCCTGAAAAATATTGAAGAAAGCAAAGAAAAAGGAGACAAAAATGACAAATGGCACAGAAGAGTTAAGCGAAAACAAAGGAAAGGAGAATCACAGACTGAGACCAAAATGGAAAGAAAAACAGTCACCAGACAACAAAGGTAGAAAAAAATCATTTTATTTTCATTTTAGTGTTTGTAATATGTCCAATTTGAGAATTTGCATTGGCTGTCTTATTTTGCACTGGGTATACTGGAGCTGTAAGAGCTTACAGAGATTATTTATAATGAAAAAAAAATCACGTTATTTTTTTCTCCTATAGTACTGTAATATTTTCAATGATGTCTGTTTATATGCGCCATGGCTGGTATAGGGGGTGTGGCTATCATAGGGGTGGAGCCATATGTGGTGACCCCACCCATAATGAGTACCGGCACCTTTTTTTCTACAAAATAAGCACTGCATACAGTACCAGTGTTATGATTGGGGTCAGAACCCCTCTCAAACTACACCTCTTTCCTGGGGGTCAGCTTCTTAGCTGGCTTCTGTTTCTTTTGTCTGTCCTTTCTGAGCTGGCTCTGTCTCTCTGTGCTGGCAGCTTCCAGCAGCAGGGCTCTAATTGTTTCATTATACTGCACCTGTGTGGGTAGTCTGAGTTGCTCTAACTCTCTTTGGGTGTACTGGCTTCAAGTGTTTCACGGTTTTGCATTGGTGTGGGTTGGGCCTCTCTGGGTCAGTGTGTTTTTGCCTAGGTCTAGGGAGTGTGACATCATCAGGGAGGGCCTTGATAGGAAGTGTACATAAGTACATAAGTAGTGCCATACTGGGAAAGACCAAAGGTCCATCTAGCCCAGCATCCTGTCACCGACAGTGGCCAATCCAGGTCAAGGGCACCTGGCACGCTCCCTAAACGTAAAAACATTCCAGACAAGATTATACCTAAAAATGAGGAATTTTTCCAGTCCATTTAATAGCGGTCTATGGACTTGTCCTTTAGGAATCTATCTAACCCCTTTTTAAACTCCGTCAAGCTAACCGCCCGTACCACGTTCTCCGGCAATGAATTCCAGAGTCTAATTACACGTTGGGTGAAGAAAAATTTTCTCCGATTCGTTTTAAATTTACCACACTGTAGCTTCAACTCATGCCCTCTAGTCCTAGTATTTTTGGATAGCGTGAACAGTCGCTTCACATCCACCCGATCCATTCCACTCATTATTTTATACACTTCTATCATATCTCCCCTCAGCCGTCTCTTCTCCAAGCTGAAAAGCCCTAGCCTTCTCAGCCTCTCTTCATAGGAAAGTCGTCCCATCCCCACTATCATTTTCGTCGCCCTTCGCTGTACCTTTTCCAATTCTACTATATCTTTTTTGAGATACGGAGACCAGTACTGAACACAATACTCCAGGTGCGGTCGCACCATGGAGCGATACAACGGCATTATAACATCCGCACACCTGGACTCCATACCCTTCTTAATAACACCCAACATTCTATTCGCTTTCCTAGCCGCAGCAGCACACTGAGCAGAAGGTTTCAGCGTATCATCGACGACGACACCCAGATCCCTTTCTTGATCCGTAACTCCTAACGCGGAACCTTGCAAGACGTAGCTATAATTCGGGTTCCTCTTACCCACATGCATCACTTTGCACTTGTCAACATTGAACTTCATCTGCCACTTGCACGCCCATTCTCCCAGTCTCGCAAGGTCCTCCTGTAATCGTTCACATTCCTCCTGCGACTTGACGACCCTGAATAATTTTGTGTCATCGGCGAATTTAATTACCTCACTAGTTATTCCCATCTCTAGGTCATTTATAAATACATTAAAAAGCAACGGACCCAGCACAGACCCCTGCGGGACCCCACTAACTACCCTCCTCCACTGAGAATACTGGCCACGCAATCCTACTCTCTGCTTCCTATCTTTCAACCAGTTCTTAATCCATAATAATACCCTACCTCCGATTCCATGACTCTGCAATTTCTTCAGGAGTCTTTCGTGCGGCACTTTGTCAAACGCCT
This sequence comes from Microcaecilia unicolor, assembly GCF_901765095.1. Taxonomy (NCBI): domain Eukaryota; kingdom Metazoa; phylum Chordata; class Amphibia; order Gymnophiona; family Siphonopidae; genus Microcaecilia; species Microcaecilia unicolor. The sequence goes on from NC_044036.1 coordinate 236,375,274, forward strand.
TCTGAAAATCCAGATATACAATATCAACCGGCTCCCCATTGTCCACATGTTTGCTTACCCCCTCAAAAAAATGCATTAGATTGGTGAGGCAAGACTTCCCTTCACTAAATCCGTGCTGACTTTGTCTCATCAGTCCATGTTTTTGTATATGCTCTGCAATTTTATTCTTAATAATAGCCTCCACCATCTTGCCCGGCACCGACGTCAGACTCACCGGTCTATAATTTCCCGGATCTCCTCTGGAACCTTTCTTAAAAATCGGAGTAACATTGGCTACCCTCCAGTCTTCCGGTATTACACTCGATTTTAGGGACAGATTGCATATTTCTAACAGTAGCTCCGCAAGTTCATTTTTTAGTTCTATTAATACTCTGGGATGAATACCATCAGGTCCCGGTGATTTACTACTCTTCAGCTTGCTGAACTGACCCATTACATCCTCCAAGGTTACAGAGAATTTGTTTAGTTTCTCCGACTCCCCCGCTTCAAATATTCTTTCCGGCACCGGTGTCCCCCCCAAATCCTCCTCGGTGAAGACCGAAGCAAAGAATTCATTTAATTTCTCCGCTACGGCTTTGTCCTCCTTGATCGCCCCTTTAACACCATTTTCGTCCAGCGGCCCAACCGACTCTTTGGCCGGTTTCCTGCTTTTAATGTATCTAAAAAAGTTTTTACTATGTATTTTTGCTTCCAACGCTAATTTCTTCTCAAAGTCCTTTTTTGCCCTCCTTATCTCCGCTTTGCATTTGGCTTGGCATTCCTTATGATCTATCCTGTTACTTTCAGTTGGTTCTCTTCTCCACTTTCTGAAGGATTGTTTTTTGGCTCTAATGATTTCCTTTATCTTACTGTTTAGCCACGCCGGCTGACGTTTAGTCTTTTTTCCCTTTTTTCTAATACGTGGAATATATTTGTCCTGTTGTTTCCTTCAGGGCCTTTGCAACAGTGGTGTTTGCTGTAGGTAGGGTGGTGCAGTGTGCACTTCTGACTCTGTGTCTAGTTTCCCTGCTTGCTTTTGCTAAGGTCCAGGTTAGTGTTAGTGCAGTGTGCACTGGTGTTTGTGTGTTTGGTCCCCCTGCTTTTCCCTCTTGGTTTTGGAAGCATTGCTGTGTGTAGGGCTTTGGAAGCTCTGTTGTTGATAGAAGTACTTCAGGGTTTGTGCTACTGGGAGCATTGCAGTCTTTGCTGTTGGTGTTTGGTGATTTAGAATCACTTTTGGCTTATGTGTTAGCTTCCCTTCTTTTTCCTTGTGGCTCCCCTGTCTTCCCTTTTAGTGCTAGGAGCTCTTCTGGTTGCTTGCCAGAGTAGTGCTTGGGAAGCACCTTGTTAGTTGTATCTAGCTTGCTAGAGCAGTGCTTAGGTAGCTGGTTAGTTCAGAGTTCAGCTTATTAGTGTAAAGCTCTGCTTGTAGCTGGGTGCTTAGTAGCACCTGTGTTAGCTTTGTGTTTAGTTCCCTGCTCTGTTAGTTTAGGGCTTAGGAAGTTCCTTTCTTGAGCAGGGATTAGGAGCTCCTGTTTAGTATAGGGCTTAGGAAGTCCTTTTGTCAGTTTACTGTTAGGAACACTCCTGCTGGTTTAGGGCTTGGGAGCACATAGATCAGTTTAGGGTTAGGAGCACTTCTGTTTCCAGTCCTGGTCCCTATGTCACCCGGTATCCAGTAAGTCCTGTCGGCTACTCGAACCCAGAAGCTCAACTCCTGGGGGGCTTAGTAGCTAAGCACAGTTGAAGCTGTGCGGATCAGTCCAGCGTGCTCCAGTCCCGTGTTCCAGTCCTGTGTCCTCCAGTCCGGGGGACCAGTCCAGTGTGCTCCAGTCTGGTGAGCTCCAGTCCAGTGTGTTCCGGTCCGGTGTGTGTTCCAGTCCGGGGGATTGCAGTCCAGTGTTCCAGTCCTGTGTCCTCCAGTCCGGGGGATTCCAGTCCAGGTGTTCCGGTTCGCTGGGCAGTGCCTGCAGTCCCTGCCGGTGTGCTTACCCAGTGTTGGTTGGTGGGTTTTGCCTGCTGCTGTCGCTCCTCGTCAGCAGCCCAAGGGCTCACGTTTGCTCCAGTGCCCGGCCCCGCGGGCTCTGAACCTGAGAACCTGACAACCAGGTTTACTGGTGTTCTGGGGTCTGTACTGGACTCAGTTTCTGTGTCTGCAGAATCCTCCCTGTCCCTCAGGTTAGTGCTTGAGCCTGGGGTTTCCTCATCTATGCATGTTTGAGTGTTTAAGTTAGTGTTTTCAGTCTTAGATTTGCCCCCACTTCTCAAATCCACTACACACATTTCTGTGTTCTTTTGTGGTTCTATGAATTGAAAACCTGGCTTATAGGGTGTTTCATAGGCCAGAGGTGTTGAGGGAGAAATACTCGAGGCCTGCCATTGTACAGAGTCAATCTGGTCCTTTGAGGCACATTTACTTTTTTAATGTTTTAATTCTGTTTTAGCCTCGTCCAATTGTTCATTTACATATAAGCAGGAGTTTGTGGCTTGCACAACTTGTGCCCGTTGCATAGAGATGCAAACTTGTGCTTCCTCTAGGTCCTTGGTTAACTTAGTGCACTGAGTGGTCAGTTCTGCATTTTCCTGTTTCAGACTAATGAGCCCCCCTACACAGGCCTTTCTTTTTGAACTCTTGGGAATGATGTACCATTTGTTTTTGGATGTTATACCAGGAATCCTCTGGGAATTCCTTGTCATATGGGCCTCCCTTTTTGTTACAATAAGTATGTACCATTACCTTTACTTCTTTAAGATCAAAAGCGTCTATGGTTGAGGCTGCTGAAAATACTTATTTATATATATATATATATATATATATATATATATATATATATATATATATATATATATATAACTAGCTCTGTGTGGCTCTTGGAGTTAGAAATGCCCTCTTTTATAGAGAAGAAGGGAGAGACAGTTCAGAATGAATATAGATTAAGCAAGGCAGCTGTTAAAAGATTAGATATGCCAACTGTCAGCTCCTGTCAGGCTGTGCTGACTTTCACCAAGACAGAGACTGACCGAAAATTAAGTGATTACCAAAGACAGATGTGTAGTGTATTAAAATGTGGGACTATTCCACTTGGTACCCCTTCCAATACAAAGTTGGAAGATATATCAGTCTTTTCTGAGCAGCCCCAAACACAGCATTAAATTAATTCAAGTTTCAATCCCCCCTAACACGCCTAAAAGTACATATGGAAAACATGCAAAAAAAATATCCTTACTTACCCAGCTGGAGATACTCTTGCGAAACCTGAGGCGGAGCCCCCATATGTCAGCAATTGTTGTCTAGTGATGGTCCCGGGTCTAGTTCACAGAGTCAGTGGGTTCATAGAGGCAGTGGGTTCCCAAAGAATACACAACTCACACGGGTTTGGATATATATAGCAAGTATATTGTATATACATATATAGGCTCACAGCACTTAGTACAGGGAAATATTACAATGCTGTATCTGGGTGTGTGGGTTTAGATGGGGATCAATGAGAGAAAGGTAAGAATGGGGGGGGGTGCAGAGAAAGAGGGAAGCCTTGAGGTAGGGCTAGAGATGTGTGTGTGAAAAGAAAGAGAAAGAGCCTAAGAAAGCAGAGCCATGTGCTCTGAGTAGGGCTGAAGAAGAAAGGGGGGGGGGGGCTAGTGCCAGGGGCTGCAGATGTGTGTGGAAAGAAAGAAAGAAGAGCCATGTGCTACTCCTTTTTATACCTCAGGAACAGAAAGGGATCAAATAACCTCTTTCCTTCCCAGCCAAACTCCAGTTTACTTTCCTGAAGTCAAGGTGACCATTTTCACAGGTTTTACTCTTTGAAGTCCCTAGTTTTGGAGCCTCTCTATCTGGCTTTCTTTTGTTCTCAAAGAGCCCTGCTCCCAGAGAGGACACAAGGTATGTTAATAGAGAAACAAGCTGGGCAGCATTTGGTCCATTTGCCACCCTTAGTGATTCCTGAGGGAGGGGGGGAGTTCTCAGAAGTCAGAAGCTGGTTTAATCAATTTAAGTATGTCAAGCTGGTTTCATATTAATTTAAGTATGTCCAGCAATCCTGACAGTATCGTTCCCTTGGATTTTTGTAACCCAAGTGTACGACCCTGTATTTATTAGCATTAAATCTTAGTTGCCAATTATCGGACCATTCCTTAAGCTTCACTAGATCTTTCCTCATGCCAACCACACCCTCCGTGTGGTCCACCCTATTACAGAGTTTGGTATCATCCGCAAAGAGACTAATCTTATCAGACAGCCCTTCCACAACATCACTCACAAAGACGTTAAAGAGAGCTGGCTCGAGGACCAATCCCTGCAGCTCCATTTACCACTACCCACTGTCTCCTCCCACTTAACCAGTTTTTAACACAGTCAGTCACTTTATTTATTTGTTACATTTGTATCCCACATTTTCCCACCTATTTGTTGGCTCAATGTGGCTTACATAGTACCGGAGAGGCATTTGGAGACTCCAGTGTAAACAAATACAAAGTGATGTTGTGATAAGATAAAGTTCATGTGGCACAGCCACATTAGTGAATCGTACAACGGAAGAGTTGTGTTATGTCCATTACGTACTTTAGTTTTGTTGTGTTGCAGAGATCAAGCATTTATGTTGGTTTGGTAGGGTATGCCTTTTTAAACAGGTTAGTGTTTATTTTTTTCCAGAAGTTTAGATGGTCGAACGTAGTTTTCAAGGCTTTTGGTAATGCGTTCCACAGTTGTGTGCTTATGTAGGAGAGACTGGATGCGTAAGATTTGTATTTGAGTCCTTTGCAGCTTGGGTAGTACAGATTTAGGTACATTCGTGTTGATTCAGATATGTTCCTAGTTGGTAGGTCGATTAAGTCTGTCATGTATCCCTGGGCTTCACCGTAGATAATTTTGTGAACCAGAGTGCAGATTTTGAAAGCAATGGGTTCTTTGATTGGGAGCCAGTGTAGTTTTTCGCGGAGGGGTTTTGCACTTTCAAATCGCGTTTTTCTGAAGATAAACCTAGCTGCTGTGTTTTGAGCGGTCTGGAGTTTCTTTAATGCTTGTTCTTTGCATCCCGCATAAATTCCATTGCAGTAGTTTACATGGCTTAATACCATTGATTGTATCAGGTTGCGAAATGTTTCCCTCGGGAAGAATTGTTTCACGCTTTTGAGTTTCCACATTGAGTGGAACATTTTCTTTGTCGTGGATGTCACTTGGCTCTCTAGTGTTAAGTTGCGGCCCATTGTAACGCCGAGGATTTTCAGGCTGGCTGAGATAGGGAGGGTGTAATCTGGAGTGTTGATAATTGTGGGGTTATCCGCACTGTGTAGGGATGAGAGGATGAGACAGTGTGTTTTTTCTTTGTTTAGTTTTAGTTGAAATGCATTTGCCCAAGAGTCCATGATGTTCAAGCTGATCTTGATTTCGTTGGTGATTTCTGTCAGTTTAGATTTGTAAGGAATGAATATTGTGACATCGTCTGCACAGATGAAAGGGTTAAGGCCTTGGATAAGGATTTGGCTAATGGGGTCATCATTAGGTTGAAGAGGATCGGTGATAGCGGTGATCCTTGTGATACTCCGTAGTCTGCTTTCCACGGTGATGATATGTTTGAGTTTGATTTTACTTGATATGTTCTTGTGGTTAGGAAACCCTTGATCCAGCTAAGCATGTTTCCACCAATCCCGAACTTATCTAGTAATCTTATTAATATATTATGGTTTACCATGTCGAATGCACTAGACATGTCGAATTGGAGGAGGAGGATGTTTTTGCCTATTGCTATTTCCTGCTTGAATTTGGCTAGGAGAGTGAGTAGTACTGTTTCTGTGCTGTGGAGGGGGCGAAACCCTGACTGTGATTCATGTATTATTGAGAATTTGTTTATATAATCTGTAAGTTGTTTGGCTAACCATGCTTTCCATCAGTTTGACTGACAACGGGATGGATGCTACTGGACGGTAGTTAGTGATTTCATTTGTTTTTTTCTTGGTGTCTTTTGATATCAGGGTGAGTAGGATATTGCCATTTTCCTTAGGGAAGAGACCTTGCTGTAGTATGTAATTTAGGTGGGATGTGAGGTCTTCTATGAAGTGGTCAGGGGCGGATTTCATTAGGTAGTTGGGGCAGGTATCTAGTTTACAGTGAGTGTTGAAGAACCTGCTGATTGCCTGTTCAACTGTATAGACGGTGAGAAGGACAAAATTTGACCAGGTTTGGTCAGCCGGGTATTCTCCAGTGGTTGAGTCCAACTTATTAAGGAAGTTTTCAATGTCAGTGTTGTCCTGAGGTAGCGTGTTGCATAGGTTTACAATTCTTTCGTTGAAATACTTAGCAAGTTTATCTGCAGATGGGATGTCTGAATTCGATGTAGTGACCAGGTTGGTGTCTAGGATTTTGTTCATGATTTGGTATAATTTCTTTGTGTCTTTATAGTCTGTCCCTATTTTAGTTTTATAGTATGCTCTTTTGGCCTGTCTTATAGCGTATTTATACTTTCTTTGTGATTGTTTCCATGTGTTGAGTGTGTGTTCATCTTTTGTTTTTTTGTTTTTTTCCATTCTCGTTCGAGTTTTCTGGATTGTGTTTTTAGCTGCTGGAGGTATCCCCTTCTTTGCCTGATGTTCTCCCGGGTTTCTTTCTCTTAGAAGCCCCTCTTCCTGAACATCTACCAGCCCCGCTTTCCTTCTTACACAGCGGGGAAATGCGGGTCAATCCCTGCCCAGAATTAACTCTTGTGGCAGTCTAGGTAATACAGCCACCCACACCCAGTGTGTACCTAAGGGCCCTTTTATCTGAACCTTCTGTAGGGGATATGTGGTGGAAGCCCCGTGAATACACTGAATACTAACCTCCCGGCCCCTATTATTATCTCTCCAGCTCCCTCTTTTCTTTATTCTCTCCCACAGCGACCGAGAAAGCATAGTCTGGTCCGCTCCTGAATCTAACAGTGCATTAACCTGACACCCGGTACCTCCACTGTTCGCTGCCATGGCTTTACACCTGGCCCCTGGGAGTAGGAGGTGAATCCTAACCTTACAAAACAATCCTTCTTTAAGTGTCCCTTTTTCCCACATCTATAACACATTCTCTCCTCATTCACACTCTGCCTGGCCTCTGTTCTCCTGGTCCCCTTTTCCTGAGAAGCCTTCTCAAACATGTTCTTGGACTGGGAGGCACCCCCCCCCCCCCCTTGTCTTCCTAAACATTGTGACTCAAGGTAACATTCCATACATTTAATAGCTGCTCTAATGTTTCACAACCTCTCTTAACCAAGTCAGTTCTTACTGTTGCAGGCAGAGCCTCTAGAAATTGCTCTAATACCAACTCTTGTAAGATCTGCTTTACTGACCTCTTATCCGGGTCTAACCACTTTGTGGCAAGGTCCATTAGTTTCTGCGCCAGAGCTCTCGGGGTCTGACCCTCCGTCCACCTCCAACTCCGGAAGCGGCGACGGAACGCCTGCTCACTGACGACATACCTGTCCAAGATGGCTCTTTTAAGGCAGCCATAGTCAGTTACCTCAGCTGGAGTCAAACCCCGAAACGCCGCCAAGGCCTCTCCAGCCAATGCTGGAGCCAATCGAATGGCCCACTGCTCCTGAGGCCACTCTGCTGCCACGGCCCCCCGCTCAAAGGTTCCCAGATAGTCCTCGATGTCATCCCTTGGAGCCAATTTTCCCCAGGGCAGCCAGTTCACCTGGCGAGGCTCTCTATACCCTCGTGCTCCTCCGGCCTGCATCCTGTCCTGTAACAGGTCTAGCAGAGGTTGCTGCTGGGCTCGTGACGCCGCCAGGGATTCCTCCAGAAACTTCTGGGCCATCTCTTGTTGTTTTTGGAACTGGTGTGCCATAAAAGCCATCAGCTCCTTCGGATCCATGCCTCTGGTCGTATGCCTCCACCTGCAAAAACACAACACACAGGACCCAAGTGCCGCTCCTCAGAGTAGATATCCTGTCTAGAGTCCATGACTTCTCCACCTTTCTCACAATCCTCCCCCAACTCTGCCTGTTTACCGGACACCGGTGAGGTACTCGCATGTACCGGCGGGCAGTGGCGTCGCGAGGGCAGTTGACACCCGGGGCGGGTCGCCGCTGCGCACCCCCCCACCCGGGTGCAGCACGACGCCCCCCCCCCCCCTCCGTAGCGCAACACCCCCCCCCGCCCGCGAGAACATACCTGGAAGGCGGTGAGGGGCGGGTGGGAGGGCCAATCCGCCGAGAGCACACCGCTGGGGGGGGGGGGGTGTCGGCGCCTCGCTGGTTCCTTGCTCTCTCTGCCCCGGAACAGGAAGTAACCTGTTCTGGGGCAGAGAGAGCAAGGAACCAGCGAGGCGCCGACACCCCCCAGTGGCGTGCACCCGGGGCGGACCGCCTCACCGCCCCCCCCCCTTCCTACGCCACTGCCGGCGGGACTTTGACGGATCCCACCACTTTGTGAGCTGGTCACCCTTCCAGACTCTGGCCAGGGCGCCTTCTCGGTAACTCACAGGATTCTGTCTCAAACACTGGGGGAGCTTTCTGCCTCCTCTTCTCCCTTCACAAAACGCTCATCAACACCAGGCTTCTTGTAATTAAAGGTTTTATTAATGGCCATTTAACATACTCCTCATGGCTTATTTCTTCTTTAACATCAACATTTCTTCTTCTTTAACCTAAACATTTCTTCAAGTCAAACATAACAAACAGGCACTTTACTCAGAGCCTGTTACTTAAACCCTTCTCAAACTTAAGAAGTTCCTCAAACTCAAACAGTCAAACACAAGCATCTACTTTCCTTCTCCAGCTGTCACCTTTTCCAGAGAGAGCTTCCCCAGTGTTTCCATCTACCTCCTACAGCCTTCCACCACTCTCTTAATAAAGCTGCCTGCAACCCTCTCACACCTGGTTCAATTTCCCAATCAACTGCTGGCTTCTCACTCTCCTGCCTAGAGTCCTCCCTCTGACTCTGAGTCCCTTGCTGCTGCAGTGCATTCTGGACCTTGTAGTTCCCTGCCTCCTCACACTGTGTATATATTAAGTGATTTCTTTAATCTAAAACAGGAAGAGTACCTGATACAAAGCAGTAAGCTGGACAGTTACTGCAATCAGAAATGATTTATTTTTAAAAAACAGCTGAGAATTGGATAGAATTAATTATTGAAGATAGACAGTGTATTAGGCAACTATATAGGATTATTAAGAACAAGTACCGCTTACTGCTCATAGCAGAATTGTTTGACCACCTACAAGGTGCGACTGTTTTTACCAAATGACCTCTGCTGGGCCTATAATCTGATCCATATTCGAGCAGTTGATGAGTGGAAGATGGCCTTCTGCACATGGGATGGACATTATGAATATCTGGTGATGCCTTTTGGGCTGTGCAATGCCCTGTCAGTATTTCAGCACTTCATTAATGAAGTGTTTCGAGACCTCCTCTACTCCTGTTTTTTAGTGTACCTTGATGGCATCCTAGTTTTTTTCTACATACATTGATTGATTGATTCATTCATTCATTTATGCATTCTTTTATCTCACTGTTATCCAAAAACAGGTTTCGGTTCGAAGTGGCTTACAATTTACATTTTGGTGAGTTACAGTCATTTTTTACAGTTGGGACGTAGAAGAGACAACTGAAACTTTAGCAGTTAGCTGTAGAATTTTTTTAAGAGGTAGGTTTTCAGTTCTTTTCTGAAATGAAGGTAGTTAGTGATGTTTCTTGTGGCTTTTGGTACTGAGTTCCACCATTTAGAAGCCAAGTAGCTAAATCCTGCTGGGTAGATGGTTTTGTTTCTGCAGTTGGGTAAATGAAGTAGGTATTCCCTGGTTTCTGGGCTAGCGTTTCTTGGGGATAGTTTTATCACATTTAGCATATATTCGGGTGCCATTCCAAATAATATCTTGTAAATGAGTGTGCATGCTTTGAAAAGAAGGCGTGCCTTAATTGGTAGCCAGTATAGTGTTTTGAGCAGTGGGGTAGCTCTTTTGTATTTTGACTTCTTGAGTATAAGTCTTGCTGCTGTGTTCTGGGCAGTTTGTAGTGATTTTAGTGTGCTTTCTTTGCATCGTACAAATGCTGCATTGCAGTCGTCTAACTGTGATAGTGTTGCCGATTGAACCATTATCTGGAAGGATTGTTTGGAAAAGTAGTCTCTTATCCTTCTCAGTTTCCATAGTGTTCTGAAGCACTCCCTGAGCATCAAATCCATGTTAAGACTGTGCTACAATGTCTGCAGGAGAATGGCCTATTTGCTAAACTAGAAAACTGTTCCTTTGAGCAGACGGCCCTTCCCTTCTTGAGATACATAGCTTCATTCTTGGGTCTCCAGATGGACCTGGCCAAATCTGCTGCTATCCAAAACTGTCTGCAATCCACGGGCCTCAAGGCCCTCCAGAGATTTTTGGGGCTTTTGCAAATTATTACTGACAATTACCCTAGCCTTTTGGACCCTCTTACCACCTTCACTTGAAAGGGGGCGGACACAAGCAACTGGTCGCCCGAGGCCTGGCTGGCCTTTTGGAAGCTTAAGGAAGCCTTTCTATCAGCTCCTATGCCTCTTCTTTGTGGAAATGGATGCCTCCTCTGTAGGGGCTGGGGCTGTTTTTTCCCAGACCTCTCCCAGTGGTTAACTGTTGCCCTGCTCCTTCTTTTCAAAGAAGTTCTCCACAGCCAAACTACACCATTGGGGACCGCAAACTCCTGGATATTAAATTGGATCTGGAAGAATGGAGACATCTAATGGAGGGCACTGTGCATCCTTTCATCATAACCACAAATCACAAGAACTTGCTATATTTACAGGAGGCCAAAAGGCTGAACCCTTGTCAGGCCAGGTGATCTCTCTTTTTCTCCTGCTTTGATTTCCAACTGACCTACCACCCAGCATAGAAAAATGCTCGAGCAGATGCCTTCTTCAGGTCTTTTGATAGCACTGGAAACATCCTCAAACCTCAAACCATCATAGATCCTGTACAGATTCTGGCTGCTTCCCAGATCACAGTACATCTGGAGAAGATGCTAGTTCCAAAACAATTAAGAGGGAAGGTCTTGTAGTGGGCACATGACTCCAAACTGTCAGGGTACTGGGGAATAAAGAAAACCCTTCGACTTGTGGCACATCAACTTCTATGTCAGCTGTGCCAGAAATAAGCCCATGCACTTTTGCCCTTGGGGCCTGCTCCAGTCCCTTCCAGTTTCAGAGTGGCCCTGATCAGACATCGCCATAGATTTCATTACCAACCTTCTGTCCTCTCAGGGTGCACTATTGTCTGAGTGTAGCGGATCATTTTTCCAAGATAGCACACTTCATCCTCATAAGCTCCTTACTGTCTGCTACCACCTTGGCCTAGTCTTTTGTTAAAGAACTCTTCTGTCTCCACAGACTACCAGAACACATTGTCAGCGACTGTGGGGTTCAATTCACCTCTCACTTTTGGCGGATGTTGTGTACGAATTTCGACATCCAGTTGGACTTTTCCTCAACGTATCATCCCCAGTCTAAAGGACAGATGGAAAGGGTAAATTAGATCCTAAAATGTTTCCTATGGGCCTACATTAGTGAGCGCCAGAATGACTGCTCCCCTGGGCTGAGTTTTCTTATAATAATCACATCAGTGAATCAACAAGATCTTCTCCCTTCTATGTGGTGTATGGACAACATCCCCAGATTCCTTTAACGGCCCACCTTTTTTCTTCTACTCCTGTGGTTCAACAGGTAGTCAGAAATATCCAGGGAATTTGGGACCAGACCTGGTGCTTGCTTACTAAGGCTTCAGTTTCCTACAAGAAACAGGCTGATTGCAAACTACCTGCCCCAATATTTTGCCCAGGGGAGAATGTGTGGCTTAGTACCAAATATCTCAGGCTCAAGAGGCCATCCCAGAAGTTCTTACCTATGTTCATTGGACTTTTTGTGGTACCAGTCACTTATCGATTGTGGGCCCAATCACTTATCGATTGTGACCTCCCACATCTATGCACATCCATAATGCCTTCCACGAGTCCCTACTAAAGCCAGTCATTTTGTGAGAAATGCAACAAGGGAAACTCCACCACCCACACCAGCGGTTGCAGATGATCCAGAATTCAAAGTGCAAGATATACTGGATACTAAGAGGATTAGGGGAAAACTACATTATCTTCTTGCTTGGAAGGGCTTTGGACCTGAGGATAATACATGGGAACCTGCTGACAATGTTCATGCCTCTGCACTTATCAGACACTTTCATCACCTCTATCCCCTTAAGCCCAAGCCTAAGGGGCCATGGAGGGGCTTAGATGAGGGGGTGCAGTCATGCCCTTACCTGTTTCCAGAAGTCCTCTAGGGTCCAGCAGCCTCCCGTGCCTGAAGAATCTTTTCTACTTCTTGGAACTCTACAATTCCTTTTTATAGCCATGCAAGATTGCACTGACTGATGACATCATATCCTGCCTAGGTATTTAAAGAAGTTCCCTATACTCAACCAGTGCCTCAGTAACAGGCTTCCTGGCATCCTGCAGACTTCAGTGTGTGTTGCTTCGTTCCAGTGTTCCTGCCTTGCCTTGTTCCAGCTTTCCTGCCAGCCTGTTCCTGCACTGCCTTGCTCCAGCGTTCCTGCCTGCCTGTTCCTTACTCTGCCTCCTTGCAGTCCACCTAGATAGTTGAGCTGATCCAGATCTAATCTGTCTGCTTCTGGGCTTGGCCCTTGCCACTTCTAGCTTGAGTTCAATGTAGCATCTACTACAGTGTCCTGGACTTTGTCAAGTGTCTGTGTCAGCAGCCAACAGTGAGGACTCGTGCTGCGGTCTCACTTTCCTCAAATCGTGACAGCATTAACCATAGGCATCCACAAATAAGAAGGACTTTAGGTCAGTTTTGAATTTTTGAAGGGCAGAAGAGAGATGAAGATAGGTTGGTAGGTTGTTCCAGAGCTCAGGGCCTTGTACTGAAAAGATAGACTATCAAGTACAGTGGTGGAAATAAGTATTTGATCCCTTGCTGATTTTGTAAGTTTGCCCACTGACAAAGACATGAGCAGCCCATAATTGAAGGGTAGGTTATTGGTAACAGTGAGAGATAGCACATCACAAATTAAATCCGGAAAATCACATTGTGGAAAGTATATGAATTTATTTGCATTCTGCAGAAGGAAATAAGTATTTAATCCCTCTGGCAAACAAGACCTAATACTTGGTGGCAAAACCCTTGTTGGCAAGCACAGCGGTCAGACGTCTTCTGTAGTTGATGATGAGGTTTGCACACATGTCAGGAGGAATTTTGGTCCACTCCTCTTTGCAGATCATCTCTAAATCATTAAGAGTTCTGGGCTGTCGCTTGGCAACTCGCAGCTTCAGCTCCCTCCATAAGTTTTCAATGGGATTAAGGTCTGGTGACTGGCTAGGCCACTCCATGACCCTAATGTGCTTCTTCCTGAGCCACTCCTTTGTTGCCTTGGCTGTATGTTTTGGGTCATTGTCGTGCTGGAAGACCCAGCCATGACCCATTTTTAAGGCCCTGGCGGAGGGAAGGAGGTTGTCACTCAGAATTGTACGGTACATGGCCCCATCCATTCTCCCATTGATGCGGTGAAGTAGTCCTGTGCCCTTAGCAGAGAAACACCCCCAAAACATAACATTTCCACCTCCATGCTTGACAGTGGGGACGGTGTTCTTTGGGTCATAGGCAGCATTTCTCTTCCTCCAAACACGGCGAGTTGAGTTCATGCCAAAGAGCTCAATTTTTGTCTCATCTGACCACAGCACCTTCTCCCAATCACTCTCGGCATCATCCAGGTGTTCACTGGCAAACTTCAGACAGGCCGTCACATGTGCCTTCCGGAGCAGGGGGACCTTGCAGGCACTGCAGGATTGCAATCCGTTATGTCGTAATGTGTTACCAATGGTTTTCGTGGTGACAGTGGTCCCAGCTGCCTTGAGATCATTGACAAGTTCCCCCCTTGTAGTTGTAGGCTGATTTCTAACCTTCCTCATGATCAAGGATACCCCACGAGGTGAGATTTTGCGTGGAGCCCCAGATCTTTGTCGATTGACAGTCATTTTGTACTTCTTCCATTTTCTTACTATGGCACCAACAGTTGTCTCCTTCTCGCCCAGCGTCTTACTGATGGTTTTGTAGCCCATTCCAGCCTTGTGCAGGTGTATGATCTTGTCCCTGACATCCTTAGACAGCTCCTTGCTCTTGGCCATTTTGTAGAGGTTAGAGTCTGACTGATTCACTGAGTCTGTGGACAGGTGTCTTTCATACAGGTGACCATTGCCGACAGCTGTCTGTCATGCAGGTAACGAGTTGATTTGGAGCATCTACCTGGTCTGTAGGGGCCAGATCTCTTACTGGTTGGTGGGGGATCAAATACTTATTTCCCTCTGCAGAATGCAAATAAATTCATATACTTTCCACAATGTGATTTTCCGGATTTAATTTGTGATGTGCTATCTCTCACTGTTACCAATAACCTACCCTTCAATTATGGGCTGCTCATGTCTTTGTCAGTGGGCAAACTTACAAAATCAGCAAGGGATCAAATACTTATTTCCACCACTGTATTATCATATCTGATTTCCCCAAAGGTAAGGACTATAAGTTGGTTCTATCGGGATGACCTTAGTGTGTGAGAGGGGCAGTAAGGGGTCAGAATATGAGATAGATATGCTGATTTGTCAGAAGCATGGGCGTTATATACTAAAAGCAGTAATTTATAGGTTGTGCAATGGGTCAATGGAAGCCACTTACTTATAGTAGTGGGGTAGCATGATCAAAATTTTATGGCTGGTAATTAACTTGATAGCTGTGTTTTGTACCAGTTGTAAACTTTGGAGATCTCTGACACAAAGTCCTTTGTATAATGCATTGCCGTAATCAAGCTGACTGATTACTAAAGAGTGTATAAGTATATTTATGGCTAGAGGATGTAAGAGAGTTTTTATGGAGCGGATGATACAAAGTTTATAGAATGAATGTTTTACTAGAGCAGAGAGTGTAAAGTATTTTTGCATTATGGACTAAAGGAACCGAAATGGAGCAGAGTTGGATAGGTGCTGCTAGCATTGCAGTAGGTTGATTTGTGAAGATAAGGATCTTTGATTTATTAGGGTTTAACACAAGCTTATTGTTAGTTAGCCAATCAGTTACCTTGGTTAGCCTACAATTAATGCAGTGCATGTGCAAAGGCCTGATGGGTCAAATGTGCACAGTATTTGGATATGTTGTAAAGTTGATAGCTTGTAGGAGAGGGGAGAGGAAACGATTGAAAATTGTGGGGGCTAGAACTGAACCCTGTGGGACCCCAGATGTGAGTGAAAAAGGTTTTGATGAAGAGCTACTGGTTTGACCTATGTAAGAATGGTCAGATAGATAGGAAATGATCCATTGGAGAGCAGTGTGAATGATCCTTGATCTTTGGTTGAATTGTATCTTGTTTCCAGGAGAGTGGAATATTGCCTTTGTCCAGACTTGCGAAATCATAGATAAGATGTAGAGGCTTAATGAAGCTGAGAATATTTTGATTAAAGATGAAGCAATAGGGTCAAGGGAGGAGGTGGTTGGTCTCATACATTTGATAGTGAAAGAGATTGGAGGGGCTGGTGAATCTATTTAGAGAGATGCAAGGCAGCTGATGAGGTGAGTAGGTGAGGGGACTGAATTAGATGTCACAACAAGGGAGGCACGCAAGGTGGTTAGTTTGATCTCAAAATAAGAAGCTAAGTTTTGGACTGATGGCAATTGTAAATGTACCTAGATTTCTCAATGTCACAAAGGCTTTGTGCAGTCGATGGCAGCAGCTGCCTATCTCTCTTTGGGGTAGAATAGCTCTGGTGAAAATGGTGCTCCTACCGAAGTGGATGTATCTCCTTCATCTTCCTATTGTTCATGCAAAACATGATTTCACTGCTCATAACAACATTATTCGTAAATTTCTACGGGGATCCAAGAAACCCTGCCTAGCACTGTGGCATTTGCATTTACTCCAATGTGATGGGGGTCTGGAGTTCCCTGATCTCTATACCTACAATGCAGCATGTCATCTACTCTATGTGAGAGACTAGAAATTTGAATCATCAGAATTTTGTGATTTTGTTTGTGAACAATTTTTTTTTTTTTTGGGGGGGGGTTGGTAACCTAGTTTTGAGATGTTTGATCCATGCAAAAATCCTCCTTTAAAATCATATCCTGTTATACCCCGTGAAATGGGCGTGGACAGTTTTGCAAACTACTTATGGTCTACATTCCATTGTTTCTCATTATCTACCTTTAGTGAGTAACTTGGATTTCCACCTGGGCTGCAGGATGCTTGTGTTCAGACTTGGGCCTTGAAGGGCTTAGCCTTACTTCAATATGTGCTTGAGGATAATGAACCACTGATGTTGCCATATGAAACTTTGAGAATGACATATTTGCTACAGCCTAGTGATTGGTATGCTTATTTACAGATGCAACATTATATTATGTCTTTACTTCAATTAAATCCTACAAATTTTGAGGAGTCCCCATTTGACCAAAAATGGCCACAACCAGCAGTACACAAGAGCCTGGTGGGCCGATATTATATTGGCCTACAAAAATCACTGACCTTTCAGCTCTCCAGAAAACTGTGGATCAGTGGTCCATGAACTTTGAACCTTATACTGTGGAGGAGTGTCTCATAAGCCTTAAGGACGGCCCTTGCTTGGCGGCAAGTATACAATTGAAAGAATCACATTATAAATTCCTCATGTGCATGTACATTCATCCGTCAAGAGTGAGGAAGATGGGTCTCCTGTCTGAAGTGCCATTTGGATAACGCCTCATATAAACATTATATCTGGGAGTGTCCAGGGATTCAGAGGTTTTGGCTAATGGTATAGGCGCATTTAAGCTCTGGCTATCAGCAGAAATGGGATGCCTCCCCATGGATGTGTCTTCTGCATGACATGTCAGTGGTAGTAGAAAACACTCATGTATCTACCGTATTTTTCGGACTATAAGACGCACCAGACCATAAGACGCACCTAGGTTTTAGAGGAGGGAAATAGGAAAAAAAAATTTTCCTTTTTCCCTCCTCTAAAACCTAGGTGCTCCGGTGCGTCTTGTCCGAGTTTTGGATCGCCCTCCCCTACTTACGCGACGCCATGTTCCCTGGTGGTCTAGTGACGTCGGGGCAGGAAAGAGCCCCCTCTTTCCTGCCCAGCGCGCTGCTCTCCGTGCTCCTGACTGCTTCCTGACGGTCTCGGCGAGATTCAAAATGGCCGCCGAGAATCTCTTTCCTGCCCCGACGTCACTAGACCACCAGGGAACATGGCGTCGCGTAAGTAGGGGAGGGCGATCCAAAACTCGCTACCTTCGGACTATAAGACGCACCCCCCATTTTCCTCCCAAATTTTGGGGGAAAAAAGTGCGTCTTATAGTCCGAAAAATACGGTAGTCTTTTCCAGAGCAAAACCTCACTCATTGCCATGCGCTGTATATTGCTCCAGTGGATATGTCCGGAGCCAGTAGTACAGAAAACAGAAGAAACCAGTCTTCGCAAAAAAACAACAAAAAAGCAAAACAGCGAAGATGACTAACAAAACAAAAATAATCAAAAAATTAAAAACAAGAAAATATCAAATTTGTATTTAAAAATACAAATACATAAAAAAGTAAAAAAATGAAAAGGACGACACTTGTTCATAAAAAATTTAAACACTTTATTAGCCAAAGGATAGCAGGGAGAAAGGGACTCGACACAGCTGTGTTTCGGCCAGACAGGCCTGCATCAGGAGTTTTCTCACCGTGTGTTGATTTTTAATTCTATCCAATTGTAAAATGAATATGTGTGTCTCTTTATGAACTATAGCCTTAAATAATCCTTGAAAACAAAGTAAAACATAAACCATCAGAGCAGCGTCTCGTCTCTGTAAACTTTACAGGCAGCCACTAAGACAGAAACACAGACAGGAGGGAGTCAAGACTAAAAGCTGCCAAGCAGCCACTAATAAAGAACACAGACACAAGACAAGGAAATGCAGACCAGAAACAAGACAAGGAACTAACAATAAAACCAAAGCTAACTACACACAAACAAACAAGAACTCAGAATAAAACTGGACTAGGCAGAAGTGCACAGAGCACACTCACATACCAGGGACCTTAGACGATGCAAAGTCAAAAACAGAAGTTTCTAGGTGATTAATAAAGCCCATCAGCTGCTAAAGCTCAGCTGTAGCAATCACAAGGCAACTACGGGTGCTGTTCAGGTACAAACAAGGAAAGCAATTCTGACAGCCCGGAAGATCTGGACAGAACTGGGCTGAAGTCTGGAACGGGTGACAGTAAACAGACAGTCCATTGCAGCCACCAGGTCTGGCCACCAGAGGGCGAGGTGAGCACAGACAAGGAAATGGGTTGCGGTCGATTGTAACACCGAGGAGTTTCAGGCTGTCTGAGATGGGGAGAATATAATCTGGGGTGTTTATATTTATGGGGTTGTTCACGTTGTATTGGGATGAGAGGATGAGGCAGTGTGTTTTTTCTGTATTGAGTTTTAGTTGAAATGCATTTGCCCATGAGTCCATGATGTTCAAGCCGAGCTTAATTTTGTTGGTGATTTCTGTCGGATTGTGTTTGTAAGGAATGTATATTGTGACCTCATCTGCATAGATGAAAGGGTTAAGACCTTGGTCGGATAAGGACTTGTCTAGTGGGGTCATCATTAGGTTGAAGAGGATCGGTGACAGTGGTGATCCTTGAGGTACTCTGCAGTCTGCTTTCCACGGTGATATGTTTGAATTTGATTTCACTTGGTATGTTCTAGTGGTTAGGAAACCCTTGATCCAACTGAGTATATTTCCTCCGACCCCAAAGTAGTCTAGGAGTCTTAGTAGTATATTATGGTTTACCATGTCGAATGCACTGGACATGTCGAATTGGAGGAGAAGTATGCTTTTTCCTGTTGCTATTTCTTGCTTGAATTTCGCTTAGAGAGTAATTAGTACTGTTTCAGTGCTATGAAGGGGGTGGAATCCTGATTGTGATTCATGTAATATTGAGAATTTGTTTAGATAATCGGTAAGTTGCTTGGTTACCATACTTTCCATCAATTTGATTACCAATGGGATTGATGCTACTGGTCGGTAGTTGGTGATTTCGTTTGTATTTTTCTTGGTGTCTTTTGGTATTGGGTTGAGTAGGATGTTGCCATTTTCCTTAGGGATGAGATCTTGTTGAAGCATGTAGTTTAGGTGGGATGTAAGGTCAGTTATGAAGCGGTCAAGGGCGGATTTTATTAGGTAGCTGGGGCTACCAATTTACAGTGGGTGTTAGACAACCTTTTGATCGCCTGGGTAACTGTTTTGGCGGTGAGGGGTGTGAAGTTTGACCAAGTTCGGTCAGCTGGGTATTCTCCGGGGATTGGATCCAGACTATTGATGAAGTTTTCGATATCGGTATTGTCCTGAGGTAGCGTGTTGCGTAGGTTTGTAAATTTTTCACTGAAGTATTTAGCAAGTTTGTCTGCAGATGGAATGTCAGTATTGGTTGTGGTGACCACCATAGTGTCTAGTAGTTTGTTGACAAGTTGGTATAGTTTCTTTGTCTCTTTGTGATCAGGCCCTATTTTGAGTTATAGTATGTCCTTTTGGTTTGTCTTATTGTGTATTTGTATTTTCTTTGTATCTGTTTCCATGCATTGAATGTGTGTTCATCTTTTATCTGTTTCCATGCTCGTTCGAGTTTCCTTGATTGTGTTTTTAATGTTTTCAGTTCATCGTTGAACCATGGTATAGTGTTATGCCTACGTGAGGTTCTTGTTCGTAAGGGTGCTATTTCATCTATTATGCTTCTGCATCTTTTATCCCATTCTGTGAGGTAGTGTGTGGAGTCCGTTTGTGCTGTCCATTAGTTATTGTATATCTGTAGCCAGAATGTTTTCGGGTCTGTTTGGCCTCTGGTGCTGTAGGTTGTGTGTTCTTGTGTACGGTTTGAGCCCTTCTTCCTCCATTTTAGGGATAGGTTTAGTTTGTAGTGATCGGTCCATGGTGTTTCTGTCCATTTGATATCTGTTATTATTAGGTTCTGGTCTGTTGACAGTTTATGTGAGATGAGGTCGAGTGTATGCCCTTTGACATGGGTTGCTTTGCATTTGTGGCCATCTAAGTTCCCATGAGTGGAGGAATTCCTTACATTCTCGCACGTTTGTAGAGTTTGGGTCTTCTAGGTGAAGGTTCATGTCTCCTAATATTAGTATATTGGCGTTGGTTGCACACATGTTCGAAATGAAGTCTGTGAAGATCGTCTGGCCATCGTTCCAATTATCTGGTGGTCTATAAAACAAGACACAATTCAGGTGATCAAGCAGGGTTTTGTTGTGGATTCTGATTGAGGCAATTTCAAGTTGGGGTGGTGGACTCAGCAGTAGTTTCAATGGTAAACTGTGATCGATAGATTAATTATTATTTATTATTATTTATTGCATTTGTATCCCACATTTTCCCACCTATTTGCAGGTTCAATGTGGCTTACATAATTTTGTTAGTATTGTCATTACAGGATAACAGATACATTTAGTTTTGTGCAGAGATTAAGTAAGGGAAGAAAGAAGAAGGAAGGGAGTGATTAGGGTAATTATAGAAGGTGAGCTTTCTTAACTGATTGGGTTGGTGAGGTGGATTAGTGTGGCTATAGGTTCTCATTGTAGGCCTTGTTGAAGAGATATGTCTTCAGAGATTTGCGAAAGATAGTTGTTTCGTCGATTGTTCTCAGGTCTGTGGGCAATGCATTCCATAATTGCGTGCTTATATAAGAGAAGGTAGTGGCATGCATCAGCTTGTATTTTAGTCCTTTACAACTGGGGAAGTGTAGGTTGAGAAATTTGCGGGATGATCTTGTGGCATTTCTTGGAGGTAGGTCCACAAGGTTTAGCATGTAGGCTGGGGCGTCTGTGTGAATGATTTTGTGTGCAATCATGCAGACCTTGAACGTAATGCGTTCCCTCAGTGGGAGCCAGTGGAGTTTCTCTCTTAAGGGTTTTGCACTTTCATATTTAGTTTTTCTAAATATGAGTCTGACGGCAGTATTCTGGGCAGTTTGGAGTTTTTTGATAGTCTGTTCTTTACAGCCCGCGTACAGTGCGTTACAGTAGTCCAGATGACTTATTACCATTGACTGTACCAGGGTACGGAAGATGTATCTCGGGAAGAAAGGTTTTACTTTTTTAAGTTTTCCACATGGAGTAGAACATCTTTTTTCGTCGTGTTTTTCACGTGGGCATCAAGAGTGAGGTTTCGATCAATGGTGACTCCAAGAATTTTCAAGTTTTGTGAGACAGGAAGCGAACAGTATGGTGTGATTATGGTGGAGACATTTTTTGTGTTATGTTGTGAGGTGAGTACAAGACATTGTGTTTTTTCTGCATTAAGTTTTAGTTGGAATGCATCTGCCCAGGTGTGCATTATTTGGAGGCTTTGGTTGATCTCGTTGGTGATTTCATTTAGATCATGTTTGAACGGGATGTAAATTGTGACGTCATCTGCATATATGTAGGGGTTGAGGTTTTGATTGGCTAGCAGTTTGGCTAAAGGTATCATCATCAGGTTGAATAAGGTTGGCGAGAGGGGGGATCCTTGGGGGACTCCACATTCAGGTATCCATGGGGGTGATCTGTTCGCGTTCGTTGTTACTTGGTATGATCTTGTGGTCAGGAATCCTTTGAATCATTTGAGAACTGTGCCTCCTATTCCGAAGTATTCTGGTGTATGTAATAATATTTCTTGATTAACCGTGTCAAAGGCACTGGACATGTCGAATTGTAGGAGGAGTATGTTGTTACCAGTTGCAATTGCTTGTTTAAATGAGTTCAGTGCGGACACTAGAACAGTTTTGGTGCTGTGACTTGACCGAAATCCTGATTGAGACTCGTGCAGAATTGAGTGTTTATTTAGGTATTCAGTAAGTTGTTTCGTCACTATGCCTTCCATGAGTTTGGTTATGAGTGGAATAGATGCTACTGGGCGATAGTTGGTTAGGTCCATTGTGCTTTTCTTAGCATCTTTCGGTAGCCTCCGCATCTCTTTTCCTTTCTGGTCCAGTGAGTGATTTTGTATCCTGAGGGGCAGAGATCTAGGATTATGGGGTCCTTTTGATCATGGATCCAGGTTTCAGTGATGAAAAGTAGATCAAGGTGTTCTGATGTGATCCATTCTGTTACTATTGTTGTTTTGTTTACTACAGATCTGGCGTTCATGTAGCCCAGTTGAATTTTTTCGTGTGGGTCGTCTATCTATGGATTTTGTTGTCGTTTTTTTTGTTATTGTGGGTTTGTTATAGGGTTTCTTTCCCTTCTGTTGGGGTTGTCCGCATGTTGGTGTTTTTTCTTTGTTTTAGTTGTTGACGGTTTGATGAGGTGGGGTGTATCTAGTCAGTCTTTGGTGATTATGTAGTATTGGGATGATGTTACTTTCTGTGAGTGGGGTAGTTAGTGTTAAATGGATCAGTGATAAGGAGTAAGTTGCTAGGAGTAATTTGATGGTATTCATTTTGGTATTATTTCAATTTAAGCTCCTGGTATACCGTGTCCGATAGGGTAAGTGGTTGGTCTTGGATCTTTGGTTGGTTTAAAAAAAAAATAAATACAGGTAATTTACTCACAGTCAGGTGGTTTAGAGGTGTTGCTCCAGGGCTCAGTCTCCGTGACTCTGAGAGCTGTAGCAATGGTTTCGCCGGGGGGATGCAGCGTGTCCAGGTGTCTGGGCCCGGGAGGATGGCCAAGCTGAGGTCACCGCCAGACTCTGCGTGCGGAGCTGCCGCCACTCTCTCCCTCAATCCCCGCAGCTAGCAATAGCCGCTGTCCGCGCTGGGGGGTGGGGTGGATTTAGTATTAGTATTAAGGGGGAATAAAAAGAGAGAGAGAGAGAGGGAAAAGCAAGCAGGACCTTGAAAGTGAGTCAAGTTGCAACTCACTCAGCAGTCACACGGACTGCTGGTGTAGTAACTAATGAAAATCAGCTGGCTTGTTAAAACGGCAAATTTTCCCGCATTGGAATTATTGGTATGTGATGTTATCAATAGGGATGTCATCTGTATCGAAGAAAAGACAGGCAGGCTGATGGAGCCACATTTACACTTAACTGGCCAAGAGAGAGAGAGAGAGAGAGCTCTTTGCCTGAAGCCCTGGAAATACGTAGCAAAGTCAATTTCTTCTTACTCCCAGAAGTAAGAGGTGAAGATACCCAAAGTCTACAGCCTGGTGAGCCTGACATCAGTGCTCTGTAGAAAGTCTGCAGTGATGTCCTCTTGTGCTGGAGTTAAGATTGTTGCACGTGCATAACCTGTAGGAACTCTTGCAGCTGCTGTTTATTCCCCCTCTCTGCCTACAGGTGAGCATGCTGAAAATGCTTCATGCAATGAATGAGATCAGCATCAGAGCCAGATCTGCCTGAACTATTAACCATGGAGTACATGTCTATGGACAATACAGGTGCAAAAGCCAGGAAGCAGTTCCTTTGTCTCTGGCTGCTGTATTTGCATAACATGACTACACGTGTTCGCTCGGTCTTTTTGAACAATTTGACTTTGTCATAGCAGTTTTGGCATAATCATGATTATAATGCCATTGATTCACATGGTTATAATGTGCTGCTAGTACTGTTTTGTCCTACGATGTTTCTGTTGGGGATATAGCTTGGGAGGGAGGAGACAGGTGGAAGGAGATAAGGGGCTAGGTTTCTATGATTAAATTGATATCTGTTTGCTTATTGTATTCTATGTAAAATTAGCTAAGGCACCAGGGCCTAATGGTTATGGGGCAGAATTTTACAAATTATTAACAGATCTGGTGTTCCCTCACACCATTCAGCATTGCCACTGCCTCTCTCTCTTCCCTCTATCCAGTGTTGCTCCTGTCTATCCATCTCTCTCTTCCCTTTTATGGAGTACTAGCTGTTAAGCCCGTAAAAACGGGCAAGATTTCCAGCTACCCTCCTTGCTGCTGCTCCCTCCCCCCTCCGTGCCGGGCCCCCTGCACTGACCTGACAGCGCCTATCACCTCCGTGTGGAACCGCTGCAGGCAGCAGCAGATCGCTCTGCTGCTGGTTCCACAGGGAGGTGAGAGGCGCAGTCAGGTCAGTGCAGGGGGCCCAATACGGAGAGGGGGCTAGAGCGGCGGCGGGGAGGGTGGAGGTTGGTGCGCACGATGTTCATTTCCAGGAGGCAGTGTCCGACAGTCCAACTCTGTTTCCCTCTCTGTTCCGCCCTCTGATGTCATCACGACTTGACGCGAGGGCGGGACAGAGAGGGAAGTCTCTACTGCACATTTGCAGGTGAGTCGGTCGTCATTTATATGTTTGATTGCCCCTATCAATCTCTCTCCAGTCCATCCAGCATTGCCTCAGTCTCTTTCTCCCTCCTCCCATCCAGCATTGCTCCATCTCTTTTTCTTTCCCCATCTAGCATTGCCCCTGTCTCTCACTCCCCTCACTCATCCATTATTGCCTCATTTCTCTCTCTCTCTCTTTCTCTCATACACATCCAGTATTGTCCTGTTTCTCTCTCTCTCCTCTTCAATCCTGTCTTGCCTGGTCTCTCCTCCCTGCCATCCAATATTGCTCCTCTCTCTTCCCTAACCAGCCCACCATCATGAAACACCTTTTGTTCCTTCCCTACTATTGCCACCTCTACTAGGCCTATGATAGTAAACAAACAGCAAAGATATGTGGGACCACACCTTTCTGGGCAACACTGCTTCCTCTTCTAGTCCCAACCCCTCTGATATCATTTTCCTCTTTTGGAGGAGATTAAAGCACCATAACAAACAACAACATGGGGGAGGATGTGATGGGTCATGCTAGCTAATACTAATATGTAAGTCTCTATTATCTCTCTGGGCAGAATACATCACTTCCTGTTGTCACTGTGAGTTATAATAAAGCATGTAGTTGGGACTGCTTCTCTGGCCCGAGAGTGTCTGACTACATTATGCAAAGTGGAAAATGTCTTGCATAAGCAGCCCATTCATTGACCAAGGTGGAGCACAATTATGACTAAATTGAGAAAGAGCTTCTAGCTATAATTTATGTACTAAAGCATTTTCATACTTATGTCTATACTAGACATGTGACTATTCAAACCAGTTACAAACCACTGGTATCCATCTTAAGAAATCCCTGGCCACTGTGCCTAAATGACTACAAAAAAATGATACTTCACTTTCAGACATACACCTTTGAACTACAATACTTGCTGAAGTGGGAAATGAAGTGGTCATTGCTGACAATCTGTGATGTTTGTGAGCCCTTGGCCCAGAGGTGGCCACGTGAGAATCACCCAAGCACCTCTGGGTAGACCAAGTCCCCTCAAAACTGAGAGAGCTCCCAAGCACTGGACCGGACCACAAGTGGAGATGAACTGAGGCAGCTTTATTAGCAGCAAAAACACAGGGCTAAAAAGGGTAGCCAAACGGCACAGAAAGAAAAACAGCCTAGCTATACAGTCTAACCTGGCTGAAACAATGTAAAACATAACATATATAGTAAAGGTAAAGTAGAACAGCCCAGCTGTATCATAAGCAGCCTAGCTGCGCATCTCAATACTAGCAAACACATTGCAAAGCATAAAGTATACAGTAAACGTAAAGTAAAACAGCCTAGCAGTATAGGGAAATAAAAAATAAGCAGCCTAGCTACACCTCTCAATACTAGCACAGCAATGCAAACATATGGCATACAGTAGATGAAAACGGTAACAGAATTTAAAAAATGCGTGGGATAAACATAAAGAAATCCTATTCAGAAGGAATGGTTCCTCAGAAGCTTAGCGGAGATTGGGTGGCAGAGCCAGTGGTGGGACTTTTTTTTTAAGGCAATATATGATGTCTTTGCACTTCTTCCTATCCAAGTGATCAATTTCAAAGTAATTGCTCAAGTTGCCCACTACTGGGAGGTACTCAGCTTTCTTGAATTGAAACATGTCAATTCCCACCTTTTGCCATTGTGGGTGAGGGCATAGAGGTTCTTGGGTAGTATCTGACTGGACCTTAGCACATATATAGCACCTCTGGACAAAGTTCTCAATTTCACACTTCATGGACCATCAAAAAAGTACCTCTGTAGCACATCAAATGCATCTGTTGATACCAATATGACTTGCATGAATTCTTTCAAGCAGTTGTTGTCCTTTGTAAATCAGGCCCTGTTTGACAGTCAATTTATCACAGAAGTTCTGAAAATGTCTAATCTCCAGTGGCAATATCTCATCATTAGTGGGCCATCCTCTCTGGATCTGCTGTTTCACAGCCTCATAAATCTTATTACTTTCTCCAGCTCGCTGAATATTATCTATCATTTCAGGTGCCATGACCACAGCTATTGCTGGGTGAAATGCCATATTGATCAATAAGGTCAACTCTTCCATAAAAATCTACAATTGTGATCTGCACTGGGCTGTCAGTGAAAAAGCCTGGTGTAGATTGTGTCACGGTCGTGCCTTGCTCATCTGTGCTGTGTTCCCCCTTCTTACATACTAAAATTGCCTGCAGTTACAGTCAGTGACCTGTGGGGTCACTGTAGAGTGGTAGAGGCCAAGCTAGTGATGTCATCAGCACTGAGCACTTCTTAACCCTAGAACGCATATTGGGGGCCTTTTAGGCCCCCATGCTTACATTTTTGCTATTATCTGCAAAATTACTTTAGTTAGAATTTTGAAACTCAAGGTATTACTCAAGTATGTCATTGTTGATAATATCCAGTTTTTCATATTATTTTTTTTCATAGGCATTATGGTGTAACAATGCTTGTTTGGTGAAAACTACATCTGTACGAATTGGGGGCCTTTTAGTCCCCCGCTGTTTTTATCATGTTCTCAGAAGTGTTTGTGTCTCAAGTTACTTTATTTGTACTCAGTAATGCTGGTGGAGGGGCCAGGGTGTGGATAATAACATGTGAGGATGTCATGTGATTTTTGGAGGGAGTGATAAGGCCATGACATCACCTCAGGTCCTCTGAACACTGAGGACAGTATACACTGTGAGCTAATTGCTGAAGGACCTGTGATAAGATAAGCTGTTGAGAGGAAATCTGTTTCATTTTCTAACATCTAGTCAGCAATGGCACAGTCTTCCTCCAAGTGTCTGACTGACCAAGAGATTGAAGCGATTATGTTTCAAAGCGATGATGAAAGTGAACTATCTTTGTCTGATGAAGAATATCTGCCACCAGCTAATCAAACATCCTCATCCAGTGATTCTTCTGATGATGAAGAAGTGAATCTAGTGGATCCTCAAGAAGTGATAAGTAGAACATCCAAAATGAATGTTTTTTGGGACAGTAATCCTACATTAGTCGGACGTACTCCAATACACAATATTGTGAGACAGGCTCAAGGAGCTGTGGGAAGTCCCAGTTACTTTACCCCTAAAGATGTATTCTGTACTTATTTTTCTGACAATATTGCAGAAGAGGTCCTATTATGTTCAAACCTAGAAGGAAGACGTATCGCTTCAGCAAAAAATAAGTCCTGGAAAAATATCTCAAAAGAGGAACTTTATGCATATATTGGACTTTTCCTGCTGGCAGGGAGTCAAAAATCGTATGATGTCCCAATACGAGAATTATTTCTGGACCCACTTTCTGATCCACACTATAAGGCGACAATGTCAGTGGGCAGATATGAGGAAATTAGAAGGATCATTCGCTTTGATGATAAGCGAACTCGTGCAGCGAGGTTTGAAACAGACAAATTAGCCCCTATCAGTTATATCTGGAACATATTTATCAAAAATTGCACAAAACTTTACAATCCTAGTACTAATGTTACTGTAGATGAGCAACTTGTACCGTTCAGAGGACGCTGCAAATTCATACAATACATGCCCAGCAAGCCAGCCAAGTACGGTATAAAAATCTTCTGGATGTGTGATTCTGCAAATTATTATGGCATAAATGGCGTAATCTACTGTGGCAAAGAGGTTGGTGCACCAGTACAGAAGGATCTGGGGTCTGAAATAGTCAAAACTCTTGCTGTTCCAATATTCAATTCAGGTAGAAACATCACCATGGACAATTATTTCACCAATGTTGAACTAGGCAATTTTCTGCTTGCAAAAGCTATTACACTTGTTGGTACTATAAAGCAAAACAGACGAGAAATTCCAGCAGCACTCAAACACAATCGTCAGCGAGCACTTTATGAGAGTGTCTTTGGATTCAATAACAAAGCGACTTTGGTATCTTACAAGGCAAAGAAGGAGAAATCTGTAATTTTACTCAGTACCATGCATCACGATTGCAGTGTTGACAGCAATAACCAAAATTGAAACCAGAAATCATCCTGCATTACAATGCAACAAAAGGAGGTGTAGATAAAATGGATGAGATGGTGGGAGAATATTCGTGTAAGAGGCAAACAAAACGATGGCCTGTAGTACTATTTTCAAATATGCTTGATGTAGCAGCCCTAAATTCATTCATTATTTATACAGAAACTCATCCTGAATTTCATGCACAGAGGAAGGACAGGAGACGCTTATTCTTGAAGGACCTTTGTCATGAACTTGTAATACCTCACATGATAGAGCGAAGCGACTTGAAATGCTTGCCAAAGAAAACTAAAGAAGCAATGAAATGGTGTGGCGTACAGTTTCAGATTACTCCAGAGCCAGGAGAAAGAAAACGAAAGCGTTGTTTCATGTGTCCAAGAAACATAGAGAGGAAAACTGAGCGATATTGTTCCACTTGTAAGGAAACTGTTTGCAAAGAACACTCTTCTGAAAAAATAACATGTCAGAATTGTTTGGAAGACTAATATAATAGAAAAGAAAGTTAGAATAAAAATGTAGCTGCAGCTAGTTTGCTATAGATTTCTATGCATTTTTGTGTGTTTTCATGTCTTTGCGTGAAATTTGGGAAAAAAAAGATTTTTTGGTGTTTTCTGTGAAAAATTATAATTAAAATGTTGTCCACTATTCATATTTTATTGAGCAATTTTGAAATAAACTTGTGAAAGTTATTTAAGTGTGTTTTTCTACATTATGTGCATGGGGGCCTAAAAGGCCCCCATGACGTTAATATGTATATTTTTAACGTCATGCGTTCTAGGGTTAAGCAACTCTTTTTCGTTGTGAGGCCGTGGCATGAAGCTTTGCTACAGCTTTTCCTTTTGCTGTGTTCCTGTGGAAATCTGTTTCCAAGCCAGGGAGTCCTGAGGAGTAAAGCTTTGCCTACAGCTTTCACCTATTGCTGTGTTCCTGTGAAGCCTGCTTTCAAGCTTGGTAGTTCTGAGGAGTAACAGCTCTGCCTTCAGCTTTCACCTTTGCTTGGGTTCAGTGAAGTCCATGTTTGCATTGCTGTGCTAGTAATGAGAGGTGTAGCTAGGCTGCTTATTTTTGATTTCCCGATACCGCTGGGCTGTTTTACTTTACCTCAGGGGCGTAGCTACGGGTGGGCCTGGGTGGGCCCAGGCCCACCCAATCACAACTCAGGCCCGCCCAGTCAGCGCTCGGAAAATCGGGCATTAAAAAAAAAAAATCTGTGAAGCCGTTTGACAGGCAGCGCTTCGCGTCTGCCCTGCGTGCACTGCAAAAGAAGGAAATCGTCTTCGGGCCTTCCCTCACTATGTCCCGCCCTCGGAAGGCGGGACACAGTGAGGGAAGGCCCGAAGACGATTTCCTTCTTTTGCAATGCACGCAGGGCAGACGCGAAGCGCTGCCTGTCAAACGGCTTCACAGATTTTTTTTTTAAGGCGGTCGCTCCCCCATTGTAAAAAAAAAGGCGCCTATGTGCACATGCGCTGTGCGGCAGCACCATTTCCCCTGGCCGTTGCACGTGGCGCCTATGAACATGCGCTGCACCGCTACCCGCCACCTGGTACCACAGACAGAATGCCTCGGATAATCAGCCCAGCTCTTTGACAACGATGGCGGTGGCAGTGCTGGCTTGGCCTGTTGGCTGCGTGAGGTGAGACTGACGCTCAGCCTCTGCCTGACTGACTCATGTCATCATCAAACAACTGAAGCCTCTTCTTCTTAAGGTAGGGACCGCGACCAGGCGACCACCGACACAGTTCCCGCTGCGGGTGCTGAGTGCGTGTGTGGTGTGGGCTACTGGGTGGGGGGGGGGGGGATAATGGATCCTGGAATTGGATGGGTCGGGTCAAGTCCACCTCCCTGGCACTTGCAGAAGCTCACCTGACCCATCCTGACACAGCACAGACAGGGCAGCCAGGAAGTTGGAGAAAACAGAAGAGGAGGTGTTCCTTCCTAAGATTTTGTTTTCTTTTTACTTATTTGACAGCTTTTTAATGTATTTAAAAGTTTCCTGTATCTAGGTTTAAGTAAATATCATGAAATAAAAACTGAACATCAGTAAAACAGCTTAAAAGTGATTATAGCTGGTAGAAACAGCAGTTATAATTCTCTGTATTTTATGCTCATTTTTCTATGCTGTTCTAAACAATACATATTGCAAAATTTCTATGAGAATGTTCCTTGATGTTAACTGTTTCTGTAATCTGCCTTTGGGATTGGAAAGCCTGGTGTTATAAAGATGGAATATACTGAAATTCAATGGAAGTAAAATTAAACTCTCCTTTCATTGGGGCATATGGAATGACGTCTGCATCTGGTGTCTGTTTTGGTGGCCCTTTACTAGCTGAAAAGAGAAGGGGAAAGGGAATGGAAAAGAGAAGAGGAGGGGAAGAGGAAAGAAGGGAGGTGGAAAGGGAAAAGTGGAAGAAAAAGGGCATGATAGAAGGGGAAGGAGAAAGGGTGGTAGGGGAAAGGAGAAAAGGGGGGAGGAGAGAAGGGAAGGTGAGGAGGAAAAAGAAGAAGAAGAAGAAGGGGGGAAGGATGGAAAGGGCAAAAAGAAGAAAAAAGGGGAGAGAGAAATGAGGACAGGAAAGTGGAAAGGGTCAAAAAAGGAAATGGAAGAGAGGGGAAAGGAAGGAAAGAAAAGGAGGGGAAAAAGAAAAATGGTGAAAGATGAAAGGGAATATCTGGTTTCATTTTACAATAGGTGAATTGATGTTCTAGTGCTCACTGTAGTGTTTAAGATGATTTCTTTTTCCTTGTGTGACTCGTAGAAATAACTGCTTATGGTATGGTAGAATTGCTCTATAGGTCCTGAGTGTTTTGTATTCTCGTTATGGTGGTTTTAAGGTTTGCAACATAGGTTCCGAATATGTATGTGGTTTATGTTGCTGTAGGACAGCTGTTGGGCAGACTGTTTATTAAAAATGATTTAGGATCCCCAAAAAAACTACTCACACCTATATATACATAGTGCCCACCCATATTAGCTCTGGGCCCACCCAAAATGTCAGGTCTGGCTACGCCACTGCTTTACCTTTACTGTATGCTTTATGCTTTGCATTGTGTTTGCTAATATTGAGATGTGCAGCTAGGCTGCTTATGATACAGCTAGGCTGTTCTACTTTAACTTTCTTTTTCAATAATTTTACATTGGAATTTTATGTAGACTCATTAAAAAGTTGCAAAAAAAAAAACAAAAACACATTTTGTATGTCATGGTATTCAATTCCAGAAAGTTTGCAGAATTTGCGCAAATCTATGAATTTTGATATGCAATGTCCTCCTCCTGATACCCTCAATCAAATGGGAAGGCAGAAAAGGCTGTCTGAATTGCAAAGCAAATTTTACAGAAAGTCTCTGAGGCCTGAGCTGATCCATTCCTGGAATGAAGGAATACACCATCCGAGGTATTAGGAGAATCTCCAGCTCAAATCATGTTTGGATTCTTCTGCCTATTATGAATCCTCTGCTGGAGACTCCATTGGCAAAGACAATTCATCATCGCTTAGAGGTAGCGAAGGATAAACAGGCCTACTACTACAATAGCAGGACCAAGGACAGTACTGTAAGAAGGCCAGACCGTCCAGATCAAAATTGATGACAACAGTAACTGGAAGAAGGCAGAGGTATCCAAACTACTCCCACAACAGGGGCGTAGCTACCACTGAGCGAGCCCAGTAAAATGGTCATGGCCGCCAAATGATAGGAGCTGCCTGCTGTTGCATTCCTTCAGGTTTCAGCATTTCTTCTCCTCTCTCTGCCACCTCACAGGTCCAGTATTCCTTAACCCCCAGGGCCTTGAAAACTACAGTAGGCAGCTAGCAGAGGTAGCAAGGTAAACAAACTGCCTCCAGCCGGTGCCACAAGGGCCTTTCTACTGCCACCTCTCACCTCTCTGATGTCACTGTGGGCAGGAGGCGGCAGTGGAAAGGTCTGGCAGTGCTGGCTGGAGGCAGTCTGTTTACCTCGTTGTCTCTGCTGACTGCAGTTTTTGAGGGCCCCAGGAGGCGAGAGGTTAGAGAAATGCTGAACCTACAGAGTGGGGGCAGAGAAAAAGAGGGATACAAGACTTGCTAGGAGAGAGGGGGAAAGATGCTGGGACTTACATGGTGGGGTTGGTTGTGAGGCAAAGGAAAGAGGCATGACTTAGAGAAGAAAAGGTGAGAGATGATGCTGGACTGAAGGGGGTGAATGGAGGGAAGAGAGAGAGAGAGTTGTAGGAGCCTGGGGTAAGTAGAGGGAAAAGAGAAAGAGAGATTGGACCTGAGGGAGAGAGATGCTGAACCAGTGGAAGGAGAGAGTGATTGCAGCTTGGGGAGGGGGAGAGAGAGGGAGAGACACTGGGCCCAGGGTGAAAAGTGTGGAAGGAGGGGAAGAGAGAGGTGACAAGCTGAATAAGTGGAGGAATAGGGTCACAGAGAAGAGATGCTGAACACAGGAGAGGGATAGGAACACTGAGAGGGCAGGCGCTGAACATGAGGGGGATCCGGATAGGGATGAACGATGGATAATGGAAATAGAGAAGAAATATCAAAATGATGGAAGGCCCTGGAAGGAAAGTTGAGAAAAAAAACAGAGAAAATCAGAAAAGAGAAACAAAGGTAGAAAAAAAGTATTTTTTTTCTGAATTTATTAAGAACACTAGTAAAAAAGGCCCGTTTCTGTTAGAAATGAAACGGGCGCTAGCAAGGTTTTCCTTGGAGTGTATGTTTCAGAAAGAGCGTGTGTGAGAGATGGAGCGTGTGTGTCAGACAGAGAATGTGAGAGAGAGAGAGAGACAGAGTGTATGTGTTTGTGCGAGAGAGAGAGTGTGTGAGAGACAGTGTTTGTGTTTCTGTGTGACACTGTGTGAGAGAGAGGGACAAAGACAGTGAGTGTGTGAGTGAGAGTGTATGTGGCAGACAGAGAATGAGTGACTGCGTGTGTGGTGTGAGGAACCCCCTCACCCCCTCCCTCTCTCCTGCCCCCTTGCAGCCAGGCATGTGAAGCGACCCTCCTCTCCCCGTGTTCCCCCTGCAGCCACCCATGTCTAGTATCCCCCTGCAGCCACCCATGCCCATCAACCCTCCTCTCCCCCTGCTGTGTCCTTCCTGTCTCCCCTGCTCCCCCTGCAGCCACCCATGTGGTCTCAGCCCTCCCCCCCTCAGCATCCCTCCTGTCCCCCTGCAGGCACGCATGCGCAGCGTCCCTCCTCTCTCCCCTGTCCCCCCTGCAGCCAGCCATGTCCAGCGACCCTTCTGTCCCCCGCCCCCCCTGCAGCTACCCATGTCCAGCGACCCTCCTCTCCTGTGCAGCCACCCATGTCTGAGGACACTCCTCTCCTTTTTCCCTGTTCCTCCCCTGTGGCCAGCCATGTCCATCGACCCACCTGTCCCCCCTGATGACCACCAACCCTTCTGTCCCCCTGCCCGCCCTGCAGTGTCCGTCCTGTATCTCCTGTCCCCCTTGCAGACACCCATGTGGTGTGTGGAGCCCCATCCCTATCTCCCTGTTCCCTGCCCCCCCTGCAGCCACCCATGTGCAGTGACCCTCCCCTCCCCTCCCCCTGCTTCCTTCCAGCCACCCATATCCAGCGAGACCCCCCCTTCCCCCCCAGCCGGCGCAGCACCCAAAGAAAGCCCCTTGTCCCCCCTTTGCGCATCACCCGACCCCCCCCCCCCACCGTGGCACATCACCAAGCCCCTCCCCCCCTCATCATTACTACTACTACTTAGCATTTCTATCAACCCCCTCGCCACCCGCAACCGCTAATACAAACTGTGTCCGGCAGCTGCTGCTTCTGCTATTCAGCAGCAGCAGCCCGTACATAAAGAAAACCAAAAAAAAAAATCCTCCTAAAACGCACCTCAGTTGAGAAGCATCTCACATTGGCTGAAGTCTCAGCATGCGCTCCTCCTCTCCCCTCTGACGTCTCGGCGTTTCTCCGGGGTCTTCCGGCAGGGGCACTGACGTTGAGGGGAGAGGAGGAGCGGCTGCAGAGATGTCAACCAATGTGAGATGGTTCTCCATGGAGGTGCGTTTTAGGAGGTTGTTTTTTTGTTTGTTTGTTTGTTTGTTTTCTTTATGTACGGGCTGCTGCTGCTGAATAGAAGCAGCAGCAGCCGCCGGACAGAGTTTGTATTAGTGGTCACGGGTGGTGAGGCGATCGATGTGGGGGGGAGGGGCTTGGTGAAGCGGCGGGGGAGGGGTTGGGTGATGCGGCGAGGAGGGAAGGGGGTAGGGGCTTTCTGATGCCCCGTTGCACGGGTTGTTGTGGCGATGCGGCGGGGGGGGGCACTTAGAGGTGCACCGTCGAGGCTGTTTGTGTGTGTGTTTGTATGTGTGTGTGTGTGTTTGTATGTGTGTGTGTGTGTTTCTGTGTTTGTGTGTGTGTGTTTCTGTGTTTGTGTGTGTTTACGTTTGTGTTTTTGTGTGTGTGCATTTGTGTGTGTTTACGTTTGCGTGTGTGTGTGTTTGTGTGTGTGTTTGTGTTTGTGTGTTTGTGTGTGTTTACGTTTGTGTTTTTGTGTTTGTGTGTTTGTGTGTGTTTACGTTTGTGTTTTTGTGTGTGTGCATTTGTGTGTGTTTACGTTTGCGTGTGTGTGTGTGTTTGTGTGTGTGTTTGTGTGTGTGTGTTTGCGTGTGTGTGTGTTTGCGTGTGTGTGTTTGTGTGTGTGTGTTTATGTGTGTGTATGCGTTTGTGTGTGTGTTTATGTGTGTGTGTGTGTTTGCGTGTGTGTGTGCGTGTTTGCGTGTGTGTGTTTGTGTGTGTGTGTTTATATGTGTGTATGCGTTTGTGTGTGTGTTTGTGTGTGTGTGTGTTTGTGTGCGTTTGTGTGTATTTATGTGTGTGTGTTTGCGTTTGTGTGTGTTTATGTGTATGTGTGTGTGTGTTGTTTTTGTGTGTGTATGTGTTTGTGTGTGTGTTTGTGTGTGTGTGTGTTTGTGTGTGTGTGTGTGTGTGTGTGTGTGTGTTTGTATGTGTGTGTGGGGGGGGGGTTGCGGGTGGCTTTTGTGGTCGTGTGGTTGGGGAGTTTGCCAGCAGTCTGTAGCGATTCCTAGGCAGGGGGAGGAGTACGGAAACACTCCCCCTGCCTGGGTCGTTGTTTGTTGGAGGGGGTTGCCAGTTGGTAGGGGTGCCTTTATGGATCCCTTTACTCTCTGTGTTCCGCCCTCGAGGGCGGGGCAGAGAGACATGGTGAGTTGGATGGCTTCACCACCATGAACTTACGAACTGTTTAGGGATTTTGCAGATGGCTTCAGCAGGTTGTCTTCAGAATGTTGAGGTAGCGTTTTATGTACAGATGGGGCGTGGCTGAGGGCGGGTCTATGAGTGAGGGTGACTGGTCCTAGCCTATGAAGACTACAGGATTTTTGTGCTTCTCTGCCTTGGAGTGAGCTTCAGAACGTTCAAGGTGGGTTTTATTAATATAGATAAGAATAGCTATACTGGGTCAGACCAATGGTCCATCTAGCCAGTATCCTGCTTCCAACAGTGGCTAATCCAGATCACAAGTACCTGGCAGAAACCCAATTAGCAGAAACATTCCAGGCTACCAATCCAGGGGCAAGCACTGGCTTCCCCCATGTCCATCTCAATAGTAGACTATAGACTTTTCCTCCAGGAACTTTTCCAAACCTTTTTTTTATTTAATAACTTCCTCTTATACAATTACATCAATTCAATGCAATTCAAAGAAATCCAGAAATATAAGACCTATAAAACAGAACATTTTATTTACATTTGTACCCTGTGCTTTCCCACTCATGGCAGGCTCAATGCAGCTTACATATACAGGTACTTATTTGTACCTGGGGCAATGGAGGGTTAAGTGATTTGCCCAGAGTCACAAGGAGCTGTGCCTGAAGTGGGAATTGAACTCAGTTCCCCTGGACCAGAGTCGACCACCCTAACCACTAGGCCACTCCTCCACATCCACAGCCACTCCACTCCACATCTTGATACAGGCAATAAGAAACCACAATATAGCCCACATTGTAAAGAAAAAATGGATCTAAGAAAGAGAAATAAAGAAAAGGGAAAAAAGAAAAAAATAAGGAAGAGAACCTCTCCCCCTCTCTTACAGAATAAACAACCTAATTAGGGACATTTCTCAGCCAGCTCTTACAGTATATCATACTCAATGAGATTTAATACCACTACCCTCCTCCTCTCTTTAGAAACCACAAGATCTAACAAATGCTTAGGTTCATTAAAGACATAAGATTTAGCCTCATAGGAAATACAACACATACAAGAAAAGTTAACAAAAAAATATCTCCAGAACCTGCACTGTAGGGAAAAGCACCAGAAATTCCTGGAGACGTTTCTGGTTACCCCTCAAAATATCAGAAAATATCCTAATCTTAGAACCTATGAACAATTGATCCATATACCGGAAAAACAATTTCTGGATGACATTCCTGTCCAGTTACAAAGCAAATGTTACAAGCAGGGTAGTTCTCTGAGTGATTACTTCTAATGATGATTCCAGGAACTCAGTTAAGACTAGAAACATCATGTTCTTGTATAATCTCTCCTTCATTCCTAGGTCTTGATAAAGTCAAATATTGAGCTTTCACAGTTTGTGGCAATGATTCAGATGGCATTAACAAAATCTCTCAAATATTTCTTTCACCATATCAATAGCTGGAATTAAAGGTGACTTTGGAAAATTCAAAAACCTCAAGGTATTCCTCCTGGTCTGATTTTTCCAAATATTCCATCTTCATGGCTGTAAGGATCTTATCCTTGACCACTACATTACACACTTCTTGAAGCTCTGAGACCCTGCAATCCAGAGCAGATATTTGAGAACCTTGCTGATTTGCAACTTGAAGCTGGGCAGAAAGTGAACCATTAACATTAATAAATTCAGAAGAAAAACTTGTCACTAATCTTACCAAACAAGAGTTTAAAGTATAAATAGCGTTCCAGAGAGAGTCCAAACTAAGTGACTATATTAAGCCTTGCAATCACAGCCACCGCTTCCAAAGAAACTCATTCTTAAACCCAGATATGCAAACCGCTGTTACTACATCCTCAGGCAGAAAGTTCCAGAGCTTAGCTATTCGTTGAGTGAAAAAATATTTCAACAATTTATTTTAAAAGTATTCCCATGTAATTTCATTGAGTGTTCCCTGGTCCCTGTACTTTTTGAAAGAGTGAAAAATTGTTCACTTCTACCCATTCTATATCACTCAGGATTTTGTAGACCTCTATCATATTCTCCCCTCATCCATCTCTTTTCCAATCTGAAGAGCCCTAACCCTCTTTAGCTTTTTCTTTTCTCATATGAGAGGAGTTCCATCCCCTTTATCATTTTGGTTGCTCTTCTTTGAACCTTTTCTAATTCCGCTATCAGGCTTATTTTTCAAAGAGAAGGGCGGCCATATTCCGACCCAAATCGGGAGATGGCCGCCTTTCTCCCGTGGGCGCCCAAATCAGTATAATCGAAAGCCGATTTTGGGCGCTCCCAACTGCAGTCCGTCGTGGAGATGAACAAAGTTCCTGGGGCATGTCGGAAGGGTACTGAAGGTGGGACAGGGGCGTGCTGGGGCGTGCTTAAGAGATGGCCGCCCTCGGCCGATAATCGAAAAAAGAAGGGTGGCCATAGCGAAAATTTGGTCCGCTTTTTTTAGACCCTTTTTTTCACGACCAAGTCCCAAAAAAGTGCCCGAACTGCCCAGATGACCACCGGAGGGAATCGGGGATGACCTCCCCTGACTTCTCCAGTGGTCACCAACCCCCTCCCACCAAAAAAAAACAACTTTAAAAACTTTTTTTGCCAGCCTTTATGCCAGCCTCAAATGTCATACCCAGCTCCATCACAGCAGTATGCAGGTCTTTGGAGCAGTTTTTAGTGGGTGCAGTACACTTCAGGCAGGTGGACCCAGGCCCAACCCTCCCCCTACCTGTTACACTTGCGGTGGTAAATAGGAGCCCTCCAAACCCCCCCAAAACCCACTGTACCCACATCTAGGTGCCCCCCTTCACCCATAAGTGCTATGGTAATGGTGTAGAGTTGTGGGGAGTGGGTTTTGGGGAGGATTTGGGGGGGGGGGGCTCAGCACCCAAAGTAAGGGAGCTATGCACCTGGGAGGTATTTTAATGTTTTGTTTTTATTTTTAAAAGTGCCCCCTAGGGTGCCCGGTTGGTGTCCTGGCATGTGAGGGGGACCAGTGCACTATGAATCCTGGCCCCTCCCATGACCAAATGCCTTGGATGTGTTAGTTTTTGAGATGGCCACCTTCGGTTTCCATTATCGCTGAAAACCGAGGCCGGCCATCTCAAATCCTCCCAAATCCTAGGCATTTGGCCGGCCCCAACCATATTATCGAAAGAAAACATGGCCGCCCATCTTTTTCGATAATACGGTTGGGACCGCCCCTTCTCGTAGCCGTTCCCGGAGATGGACGCCCCTAGAGATGGGCGGTCCCTTTCGATTAGGCCCCTCTATATCTTTTTTCAGATGTGGCAACCAGAACTGAATGCAATACTCAAGGTGAGGTTGCACCATGGAAAGATACAGAGGCATTATAGTATTTTTGGTCTTATTTACCATCCCTTTCCTAATAATTCCTAGCATCCCGTTTGCTTTTTTGGCCACTGCCACACAATGAGCAGAAGATTTCAGCGTATTATCAACAATGACACCTAGATCTTTTTCTTGGGTACTGACCCCCAAGGTGGACCCTAGCATCAGGTACCTATGATTCGGATTATCCTTTCGAATGTGCATCACCTTGCATTTGTTTACATTAAATTTCATCTGACATTTGGATGCCCAGTCTTCCAGTTTCCTAAGGTCTTCCTGTAATTTTTCATAGTCTGCATGTGTTTTAACAATCTTGAATAGTTTTGTGTCATCTGCAAATTTAATCACCTCACTTGTCGTTCCAATTTCCATATCATTTATAAATATGTTAAATAGCACCAGTCCCAATACTGATCCCTTCGGCACTCCACTTTTCACCCTCCTCCATTGAGAGAAATGATCATTTAACCCTACCCTCTGTTTTCTGTCCAATAACCAATTCCTAATCCACAGGAGAATCTTGCCTCCTATCCCATCATGACTCTTTAATTTTCTCAGGAGTCTCTCATGAGGAACTTTGTCAACAGCCACTTTCTGTAAATCTAGATACACCACATCAATCGGCTCACCTTTATCCACATGTTTATTCACGTCTTCAAAGAAATGAAGCAAATTGGTGAGGCAAGATTTCCCTTGGCTAAACCCATGCTGACTCTGTCCCATTAAACCATGTTTATTTAATTTTATTCTTTATAATAGTTTCCACTATTTTACCTGACACTGATGTCAGGCTTAAGGCTTACCGGTGTGTAATTTCCCAGATCACCCCGGAACCCTTTTTATGTTTTAAGGGTATTTATTCAGGATCCAAACAACCATAAAACAAACATCTGAACAGTAGTTCTAGACAAAGTCATTAGTCTGTTACATGATAATGAGAAGACAATGAAAATAACAGTGGATAGCACATCTTTCAACATGTAACTGAATAACTTTATGTTTATTCTTGGTCATTTTATTATTGTTTAATGTTGTTATGCTGTTAACAAAATTGTGTTATGTTAAACTGTAGCTGCTGTACACTGCCTTAGGATCCCAATTTTATAAAGAACCCATTATCACCCTCCCCAGAACCCCTATCCTTAAAACTACAGCTAGAATAGCCCATTGTCTGGACTCTTATGACTTCAGACCATCTGTTAAAATGAGCATATCCAAAATTTCCTAACCCCTCCCTTTCCCCCAACCTAGGCAGAAGGCCCTAAGACAGCCTATGGCGAGATAGTAACCAAATTATGATGCATTCTGGAGTTTATTCAGTGCTGCACTTCTGGCCTTGTATATGATATTTTGTAAATTACAATTCCAAACAGACAAAAAAGCCTTTTTTCTTCTTTGGGTAGCTTGGGCAGCCTGTACCTCCCATACCAAAAGGAGGGAGGCTCATCCTGCAACCAGTGGTTGAATATACACTTCTTCCCCAATGCATAAGGTTTACTAAGAAATAAATGAGAATTGTTATCAGGAATCCCATATGCCTCCCACTTACTCAGTATGACTCCCTTCCAAGAAAAAACTATACGCTGGAGAAAAATAGACCCCAAGTATGTATGATGTGTCATCCAAAAAGTTGGATTCCACTACATCTCCATAAGGCATGAAGGAAAGTATTGTCCCCCCACTGACATTTAGGAGATTGGGCCAGAGGCTCTCTTGGAGTTCGGTACCATGAACCTGCTTCGGGATGGCCTTGATCAATTTAAGAAAGTCCACCCCCTCCAACTCATACTCAAGATCTCTACTCTAGGCTTCCTTAAGAGGACCATACTCTCATGGAGGGAGAAGAGAAACCAAAGCTCTATGCAGCCCAGATACAGAGACCTGTCCAAAAACATCCCCTTGTAAAAAGTCCCTGATCTGACTGAATCTCGTTTTCAAGGCTACCTGATCTAAGCTAGTATAGTAATTATATAGCTGCATATATGCAAAGTAATCTTTGTGGGTTATAGAAAGTTTTTTTCTATAATTCTAAGAAAGAATAGAAACAGCTTTCCTCATTGAGGAGATATTCAATCAAGGTGATACCTGATTCCAACCATCTCCTAAAAAGTCTAAGCTCCATTCCTGGCAGGAAATCTGTGTTGCCCCTGCTTGGCAGCAAATCACTAACTGTAGAATTCTGATTCCAAAATTTCAAAAGCTCCCGCCAGATATTTCTCAAGGGATGCAGCAAATACTACTGCAGCAAGTCTGTGGCATGTACGTTATTGATATCAATTTAAATGTTTGTTTACCAATATGCCACAGAGCCTGCATGTGAGAAGTATATATGATTTAAATAATATTTAACATTTTTTAAATAATTTAAAAATGCAAATAAATAATATGTTTTGATTTGGCTGTTACAAGGATTTTTATGTTTGTTTCGTCCAACAATGTGTCATAAGCCCCTGACATACCCATTTGGCAAAACGTGGCCATGTCTGGCATTTTTATATATTAAAGAAATATTTAATCATAAGTTGGTGTGCTTATTGCTGTTTCTTGGTCGACTTCACTACAGATTTACTGCCTTTCTCTATGAGGCCAGATGCCGTATTCTCCTTGGCAAGAGGTTCTGAGTTTTACTGAGGCTCAATTGAAGGAGTTGCTTCCCAAGGAATCTTTTTTAAAGAAATGTACAGATATGGACAATCATTTAGATCATTGGGAGGAAACTATAAAAATTAATAAAAGGTTGATTCGTACTGAATTCCATTCTTCCACTCTGTTGGAATACTGTTGCAATAAAATGATTCCAAGAGCTTTAAGAATAAACAAAGAACCAAGAATGTATAATGATGATATGGAGTTTATGTTAAAATGGGAAGCAATTCTAAATAAATGCTCACTAGTTCTTATGATTTAATCACACAGACTGCTACCAAAAAAGCAGAGAAATTAAAAGAAAATTTAGATAATGAACTTGTATTTCTTAAAAGTCATGACAATAGTTTTAAAGATTTATATGATGGTTTTAATTTACAGTCAGAGAGATTTTAAAAAAGAGGTTAAGCATAGTAAATATGAGAAATATAAGAGGGATGAGGAAGACTACAAATATAAAACTGTATATCCATGGCATAAGAAAAAGACTAATCCAAGATATGAACCTAAAGAAAGAGTAAGGAATTTTGAAAGAATAGAAAATAAGGTAGTTGTGGGAACAAAAAGTCCAACAAAGGAAAGAAGGAACAAAGGGATTAGGACAAATTCTGATGAAGTATTTATATTTATTTATTTGTTACATTTGTATCCCACATTTTCCCACCTTTTTGCAGGCTCAATGTGGCTTACATATTACTGTTATCAGCATTTGCCGGTTCCGGTCTGAACAAATATAAGGTATGAATGATTATAAGGTGATATTATGGTAGATAAGGTACATGTATGGTAGGTA
This sequence comes from Microcaecilia unicolor, assembly GCF_901765095.1. Classification (NCBI taxonomy): domain Eukaryota; kingdom Metazoa; phylum Chordata; class Amphibia; order Gymnophiona; family Siphonopidae; genus Microcaecilia; species Microcaecilia unicolor. The sequence goes on from NC_044036.1 coordinate 236,417,399, forward strand.
CAATTGGGGGGAACTTGGAGAGGGAGGGGGGAGGAAGAGTCATCCCGCATAAGTACATAAGTACATAAGTATTGCCATACTGGGAAAGACCAAAGGTCCATCAAGCCCAGCATCCTGTTTCCAACAGTGGCCAATTCAGGTTACAAATACCTGGCAAGATCCCAAAAAAGTACAAAACATTCTATACTGCTAATCCCAGAAATAGTGGATTCTCCCCAAGTCCATTTAATAATGGTCTATGGACTTTTTCTTTAGGAAGCCGTCCAAACCTTTTTAAAACTCCGCTAAACTAACCGCCTTTACCACATTCTCTGGCAATGAATTCCAGAGTTTAATTACAGTTTAATTACACGTTGAGTGAAGAAATATTTTATCCAATTAGTTTTAAATTTACTACATTGTAGCTTCATCGCATGTTCCCTAGTCCTAGTATTTTTGGAAAGTGTAAACAGACGCTTCACATCTACCCGTTCCACGCCACTCATTATTTTATAGACCTCTATCATACCTCCCCTCAGCCGCCTTTTCTCCAAGCTGAAAAGCCCTAGCCGCTTTAGCCTTTCCTGCACCTTTTCCAATTCTACTATATCTTTCTTGAGATGCGGCGACCAGAATTGAACACAATACTCAAGGTGTGGTCGCACCATGGAGCGATACAATGGCATTATAACATCTTCACACCTGTTTTCCATACCTTTCTTAATAATACCCAACATTCTATTTGCTTTCCTAGCCACAGCAGCACACTGAGCAGAAGGTTTCAGTGTATTATCAACAACGACACCCAGATCCCTTTCTTGGTCCGTAACTCTTAACGTGGAACTTTGCATGACGAAGCTATAATTCGGGTTCTTTTTTCCCCACATGCATCACCTTGCACTTGCTCACATTAAATGTCATCTGCCATTTAGCCACCCAGTCTCCCAGTCTCGTAAGGGCCTTCTGTAATTTTTCACAATCCTGTCACGAGTTAACGACTTTGAATAACCTTGTGTCATCAGCAAATTTTATTACCTCGCTAGTTACTCCCATCTCTAAATCATTTATAAATATATTAAAAAGCAGCGGTCCTGGATCACGTGATGCAGTGAGAGGAGGCAGACGTGTTTTTGGCCTCCTGCTCGAGGGTCTCATCCTCAATCCCTTGGAATTGACACTGAAAGACCCAAATTGGCCTGCCTTTTGCTTGTTGTGAAACCTGGTGGAGCGTATGGACAGATATCTCACACCGAAAAGCAGAATGGCTGCAAAAACGACAAAAAAAGGGTCGGAGCAAGCCAAAGTTGCAGAGGACAAGATGGCGGACCAAGGACAGGCCCCGCAGCTTATCTGTACTGAGGCGGCAATAACAGAACTGACCAACACAGTAGTGCTCGCCTTGGAACCGCGCCTGCAATGCTTGTCGGAGCAGCTGACCGGTATCTCACAAATCACGACCAAATTAGCCCGGCGAACGAGCGAATTAGAGTGTCGCGTGTCTGATCTGGAAGATGGCGCCCAGGGGAGTAGCGCGGAACTGAAGTCTTCGGGAGCTGGTAGCGGAGCAACAAAACAAGTTAGAGGACCTGGAAAACAGGTCTCGTCGAGATAATGTTCGCTTCCTGGGCATTCCGGAGACCGTACCGGAAAGATCCCTATGCCGGGTAATGGAGCGCTGGATGAGCCCGACGGTCCATCCAGTCTGCCCAACAAGATAACTCATATGTGCTAATTTTTGTGTATACCCTACTTTTATTTGTACCTGTGTTCTTCAGGGCACAGACCGTATAAGTCTGCCCAGCACTATCCCCGCCTCCCAACCACCAGCCCCGCTTCCCACCACCGGCTCTGGCACAGACCGTATAAGTCTGCCCAGCACTATCCCTGCCTCCCACCACCGGCTCTGGCACAGACCGTATAAGTCTGCCCAGCCGGAGAGTGAGCTAGGAGAGGACGTAACAGTGATCGGAGTATAGAAGCTGAGCGTATCGCCCTGGGGAGCTGGTAATGATGGGGAAGGACTTGCACTTGGACATTTTTGAGGCACTGTCTTTCAGAGTTATTCTTACTGTACTATAGAATCACGTATAAGGGTTTCTTGGGGGGCGGGTAAGTAGGGGGTGAGTGAGGGTCTGGTAGTGTGCAAGGTTCAGTGTGAAGTTTGTAGTGCGGTCTGATCAGTGAGGTGAATAGAGGTGGGGTACGAAAGAGTGAGGTGTGGAAGGGACAATAAAGGGAGAGTTATGAAATACAGTCAGTGGGAACGTTGGGAGAGCTGAGGTGTGTGTGAGACGAACGGATGAGGGTGCCTTTAACTTCAAGGCATGGCCAATGGGTAAGAATTGGTTATGAGTGAGGACGGGACTCCTCCTGGTATCATTGTGTGATCACAGACAGGCTTCTCTGTGGCTACATGGAGAAGAATGGTTCTGAGAGGTGTAGGGGTGGGGTCGGGAAAGGGGGGGAGGTGGGAGGTTGGATTGTGGGAGGGGGGAAGGGCAGTTGGGTCTCGTGTATTCTATGGTGTCCGATGGGGATTGTAGTATTGTGTTGTGTGTTGAGGGGGTGAGAGAGATTCTTGTAAGATGTGTCAGGGTTTTGGGCTCTGGGGTGAAGGCTGGGTGCCCGGGAGTCTTGAACCCTTGGAAAGTTTGGGTCTTTGTTAGTGTGAAGACCGGAGATCCTGGCTAAGCTACCAGTGCCTAGAATAATTTTCTGGAATGTTTGTGGCATCACTTCTCCTATCAAACGTACAAAAATTTTAGCTACCCTCCAGCGTCACAATGTCTCCCTGGCCTGTTTACAAGAAACCAAATTATCTGACGTAGAACACTTAAAGTTAAAACAGCGATGGGTGGGGAACTGCTTTTTTGCGTCAGCCAAAGGTAAAAAGGGGGGAGTAGCGGTGTTGGTACATAAGAGTTTGCAATGTAACGTTCAGGTGATGGCACGTGATGGGAATGGGCGTTACATTTTATTGCGGATGAATGTTTTGGGGCAGGACTTTTATCTATTAGATGTTTATGGACCCAATTTGTACGACCACTCATTTTTTCAACACCTGGTGCGTCTAGGGATACAACATGCATCGGCACCTTGGGTAGTGGTGGGCGATTTTAACCAGGTGCTGGATGCACTTCAGGACCGCTCGGCCCAGACCCTGGGGACGGTAATGGGAGGGGGGAAAGGTTTACCTTACCTGTATCAGGCCCTAAACTTGGTAGATCCGTGGCGGCTGTGTAATCCTAGCGCCCGAGACTATACTCATTTGTCACGAGCACATGGCACTTGGTCCAGACTCGATTATATATTGGTGTCAGCCCCTCTGTTTCTGCAGGTGGTACGATCGGAAATTAGTCCGATGGAAGTTGTAGGCGGATTTCCCAGATAATAAATGACCTGAAACAAGGTTTCCCAACAGAACTATCCACAAGCAAAATATTCTGTTCTCTGTCTAGGGGAAGGGGGAAAACCTTGGCTATGGCCCTACATGCCACTATTTCGGTCAGAGAGAGAGCTGAGAAATCAGGCTGATATATATATATATATATATTAGCTTTATTATGGATAATATAAAAAAAGATATACAAAATAGAAATTTGGCAAAGCTTTGGCTGAACAAAAATACTGGCAGTAATTCTTACAACTATATTCTCACACTACACACATTTCTTACTGGTTGCTAGGTAAACTTGCACAACTGATTAGAATGCAATAACTATGTTACGAGGTAGTATGGTAATTAGCAGCTTCTTTCCCGACCAAGGTTATGACTAACACCAGCCTGATGCTCAGGTAATCACCACTCACTAACCCAGACTAATAGGAGATAGATCACTGTGTCTCTCACCAGGCTGACCTCCGGGGACGCCTCTCAGGAGTAGCACAGGTCACTTCCCAGACTCAAGCTGAGAGATCAGCGAGTCTTCGTCAGGGCCACGACAGGCACTCTGCAGCAGTCAACAAAGGCACAGGTCACACCTTGCAGGTAGCTGAACCACACGGTACTCTTCCAGATACACAGTTCATCAGTTGGTGGACCTTCTTAGGTCACTGGTCTTCTTTCCACCTCCACCTTCTTCCAAGGATTCCGACTAACTAACTCCCCAACTCTTCCCGCCCTTCCTCTCGGTCAGGTGATACCAATTATCCTCTTGTACCGTCCTGTGCATGGGCAAGAAGAGTTCTTGTTTTTTTCTTTGTGACCTTGGAAATGGTAACTTCTGGTGCCATGCATGCCTCCCTTCTCATCATCTCCGAGATATAAGGGGAATAATTGGAGCACAGAGTGTCCTTGGCTTCAGCAAGCCTGTCAGTGATTTTCCACAAACTGAAGCTGACTCTGACACAGAGATGTGCAGGTCAGAGGTTTGCAGCAGCCATCTTCTAGTAACAAGATGTCATAGGCTTGTATAGGCCAAGACCAGCAACGGAGACACAGGGATATACCCCTTCATATTCCCCCCCTTGGAGATGGAATTTACTACAAAGGAGTAAAAGCCTTCTCCAACTTAACTAAAACAGCTAGACGGGTACATCAGAACTCATGGTCAAGACTGAAGACAGAAAAACAGTCAATGTCATTAATTCAATACTAACACTCTAGCAATGATAACTAGAAGCACATACTTCATAAAATCATAAGCATGGTAGTTTCAAAAAGGCTAATACAGCAAACTACTAATTCTAGTACACTCATAGGGTGTTAGCAGTTATGTCTTAATACATGAAATCATCATTACATATAATAATCATAATACTGTAAAATGCATGGCAAAATCATGAGCACAATTAGTACAGAAATGATAATGTAAAGAAAACTGATAAGTTGATGGAAAGTCACTCCAATGAGTTACACAAAGTCTCGTAGTCTCATGGACATAGGAGATGAAGATCTGCGAATGAGTTGGCGTTGAGCCAAGACTTCTCGTGCCAACAGGGTCACAATGACAAACATGACGATCCACAATATGGTGAGAAGTGGAATGGCGACATGAGTGGTGATGTTGCCAACAGGGACATCAGATGGGTGATGCTTGTAGTCAGAAATTTGGATTGAATCCTGATTAACCGCAAGTTCAACGGTATGAGAGTTTTTAGACTGTAAAAAGGGCATAACATCCAATGCAAAGTCAATGGGATGGCCACGGAAAACATCTAGGATCTCCAGTTCAGATATAACAGAATCTGTATCAAGATAAAACAAAGAAACTCCTCCCACATTAACAACAGAGTACTTGGGTACAGCAATTAAACAAACATTGCAAGGGAGAGAGAAACGATTGATAACATCATGTTTGAGGAAAGTAACAGTAAGCTCCATATTGGGTGTGCTAATCATCCACACAGTATCAACCACAGCGACAGTGGTCTCAGAAAAATCCTCATATTTGGACACCTGAACCTTACATTTCTCTTGAACCTTCTCGGTGGACAACCCACAAAGGGCTTCTGTGGAATCTTTCAAGAAGGGTTTACCTGGGCAAAGCCAATGAATGTCTTTAGCTTTTTGACAAAGATCTAAATTTGGGACTAGATAATGTTGAGGATCCTCCTGTTGGTAAGCAACGTACTGGGGAGTCTCTACATGAAGGTACAGATTATCATGCCAAGTTCCCACATTCAAAACTTGTTTGAGCTGGTATACATTCTCAGGTCCAATAAAAGGTAACTGTAAGAGAAAGGCAATTTCCATACGTTCCATATCGAGCATTAATGGAAGGGCCATTCCTAAATGAAAGGCAGTCTGTATCTGGAAGGGTTCAATGGGTAAACGGGTAATTTTAGCAAAAGCTTCCCTAATAACTGCAGATGGGACCAAATACGTAGGTATGTGCCCTAGCATAAGATTACTAACACTGGTATCTAATTCCCTAAACAAATCTTGCATAAGGTCTTTAACAGGGTGTATAAAAAGACGCTCCTCATTCACAGCACCTTTAAGTACAGACAAATCCATCGTGTTTATCTCAATCTGGCGTGTATGCAAATTAACAAGGGTAACCGTATCTGCAATAGTTTTCCCCTGGGCAATAAGTTGGTTCTGTTGGGAATGTAATTTGGATTCCACATTTTTCAAATCAGCTTCAAGGCTCTTTATAGTTGCTTGCAACTGACGGACAGAAATGGCATTAGCAACAGACATGGATGCCCCAAATAGTGAACCTAGAGCGGAAAAGATCAGGCCACCCACAATGCCTACAAAACGTTTAGATCTAGCATTCTGGGGTTGTACAGGTTGAACCATTACTTTCTCTAACTGGGCTAGAATGTTCTTAACTTGATCTCTGGCATACTGCATATAATTGAAAAACCAGGTCTGAGTCGAGAGAGACTTTCCCAAAATGGTCACATTAAAATGTCTTAAGATAACATGCATCGGGTCAAGTGAAACAACCACTTTCTGAGTAACAATCTGTGATTGAGCGATCAGGAAGCCAGGGGTATCTTGTAGGACAACTCCCGACATAGGACCAGGTTCTATCATCTTGGACAAGGATCCCATCAGTAGGGTGGTCAGGACCATGGCAATCCAGGTTCTTGTATGCATCTACAAAAACAAAGTAACAGACTATGCTGTTGTCTGGTTAGTACAGTTTAAATCATCAACACATACATCTGGAACAGTGTGATTGGGGTGACATGGTCTCAATTGATTGATGTGGACCCATTTAAGGTTATCTTCACCTTGAGAATTCTTTCTGAGGCGAATTTGATAAGCCACAGGTGAAGCTTTTTCCACTATAGGGAAAGGACCATGCCAACTGGGCAAAAACTTCTTTTCTTTTACCTTGTTTCTGGCAAAATTGAAATAGAATACCTTGCAGTGGCGTAGCTACGTGGGGCCTGAGGGGGCCGGGGCCCCTGCAGATTCACCCCAGGACCCCCCTCCCGGCGAACCCGCCCCCGCCTACCTTTACTTTTGCTGGCGGGGGATCCCACTCCCCGCCAGCCGACGTCTTCTCAGTCCTTCCTGCTCTTCAATTTGTTTGCTGACGTCCTGCACGTAATTGTACGTGCAGGACGTCAGCAAACAAATTGAAGAGCAGGAAGCGACTAAGAAGAAGACGTCGGCTGGCGGGGAGTGGGATCCCCCGCCAGCAAAAGTAAAGGTAGGCTGCAGCGGCGGCGGGTTCGCGGCGGGAGGGGGGGCCGCAATGTCGGCGGTGGGGGGCGGCGCCGGGGGGAGGGCTAAAATGTGCCCCCTCCCCCCGGGCTCTGGACCCCTCTCCCACGGAAGGCTGGCTACGCCCCTGATACCTTGTCGCCAATTTGGTATTCTTTGGAGGTAGTCCCTTGATCGTAGTAGGCTTTCCTACCTCTAGCACTATTTTCCAAGTTCTTTTGTGCAAAGGCAAAGGCACTTTGCAGATGTTGACGCAAATGGGTGACATACTCATGAGAGGAAGTAGCACTGGACAAGTTCACATCATTAGTCCTGTAAAGCAAATGAATTGGTAACTTCATTTCCCTACCTGTCATCATCTCAAACGGTGACACTCCTGTGGACCGGTGAGGTGTGGCACGAATGGCCATGAGGACCAGTGGCAACTTCATGTCCCAATCCTTACCTGATGAGGATACATACTTCTTCAGAATGGTGACGATGGTACGATTAGCTCTTTCCACTTGTCCTGAGGACTGGGGTCGGTAGGCGATGTGCAATTTACTCTTCAGTCCTAGCATCTTCCACATGTGCTGGATCACTTCTGCGGTAAACTGAGATCCTTGGTCTGAATCCACTCACATAGGCAAACCCCACCGACTGAACACATGATTCAGTAGCAAGGTAGCCGTGGTCTCGGCTGTACAATTGGGAGCCGATAGACACTCCACCCACTTGGTGAACAGGCAGGTAACGGTGAGCATATACTTGTTGCCTCGAGTGGATCGAACCACAGGTCCAACCCAATCAATTTGGATATCTGACCAGGGCATAGCAATACCCTTCTTCCTGAGGGGTGCTCAATGTGAAGGAGAGGAGGGCTGAAAACGACAACAGGTCAGACAACCTCTTGTGTACAGCTGCACATCCTGACGCATGTGGGGCCAATAAGCTACTTGCTTCAAGGTCTCGTAGGTAATGCCTTCACCTCGATGTCCTGCACATGGTTCATCATGAGCATGCTGCAACATGATGCCACGATATGTTTGGGGTACTACCCACTGCTCAATGCCATGCCTACTTGTACGAATAAGCAGGTCCTGTCGGATCTTAAACTTCTCTCTGGAGGTGTAGAGTATCCTCAGTTCTTCAGTCTGACACTCCTCCTCCGTCAACGGATGTTCATGTGGATTCTGGATGTACTCATAAAATCTTCCAACTACTGGATCTGCTTTCTGAGCCGTGACAAGATCAAAGGATGGGATTTCACTGCTCCACTGGAACACTGGAGTCTCACAGAGCTGTTTAGTTTGTCGTCGGGTGACAGCATGAACTGCCAATGTATCAGGTTCTGAGAACTGCCATAATTCTCCTGTGAGTGCACCTTCCTTGGTGAGTTGGTCTGCTAAGTCGTTCCCTATCTTGTCCAGACTATCAACTTTTGCATGACCCTTGACCTTCTTCCAATAGATGGTCATATCATGGTCACGTACCAGTTGATCCAATGCCAGAATCAAATTTCCTTTAGAATTTAGCATGTTGTTCTGCTTCCAGAGGGGTAGATGAGAAACAAAGTTCTGTCTCACATAATCGGAATCGGTGCATATGACTAATTCCCTAATGCCTTTCTGAACTGCAGACTGTACCGCCACCAAGGCTGCAACTATCTCAGCGTACTGGTTGGTCTGAGAACCCAAGCTGTGCTTCATCGTCTCTTCCGGTATGGTGGAATTCCATACCACTCCCACACCTGCAACCAACACATGGTCTGTGTCACGGCGGTAGGCACAACCATCCACATAGACCTTAGGCATTGTATCACAGATCTTCTCATCATACAGATGGTGTAGATGAGGTTCTTTCTCTCGTGGGTGAACATCGGTTTCAGACGGACCTGCAAGGGAATCATGCCCTGCACAGTCGTGCAGATCAGCCATACCTTGGGCTACTACATTATGATGTTTCTGAGCATACCTTACCTCTAGAGGCCATCCTTGGAGAGCCAATGTCCAGGAGACTATCCTACTGTTGGACACCCGACCAGATTTGATTCGGTCACTACCCAGGAAACCAACGATTTGATGACAGGTTTCCACGATTAGCTTCTCTCCTTGGATGTAACTCCGGAAGTGTTGCAGAGCCCACACCGTGGTCAATAAAGATTTCTCACAGTCTGAATATTTCTTTTCCACTTCGGATAGGCCTTTGCTGGCATAAGCCACAACCCGCTTATCAGAATCATATTTCTGATATAAGACAGCACTCATGGAGTGATGGGAGTATCCCAGGTCCACATAGAACTCATGACCCCCCTCAGGGTACGCGAGGCATGGAAAGCGGCTGAGCTGATCCTTGAGTGTCTGCATCGCCGATGCTTGTTCTGGACCCCATGCCCAGGGTGTGTCTTTCTTCAATAGCTTGACCAAGGGTCTGGTGATCTCCGCATACTCGTCGATGAACTGCTTGGAGTAATTGCATATTCCCAGAAAGGAACGAAGTTCTGTGAGATTGGTAGGTTGTTTCAGCTGTTGTAAGGCCTGTACTCGCTTCTTCTGAGGTCGCAGACCCTCAGCAGAAATTTCATACCCTAGGTAATTCAGAGATTTCTTGCACCATTGTCCTTTGGCCAATGTCAATTTAGCTCCCGCATTTGTCAACTGTCTGAAAACGTGCTCAATCTCTGACAAATGTTCTTGAAAGGTAGGGCTTTTGATCAGAATATCATCCACATAGACTACAGTGCCTCGAGCTTCAGCATCTGGAAGTGCTTTGTGGAGGAAGATGTTGAATTCAGCAGGTGAATTGAGAAAACCAAAGGGAGTCCTGTTCCACGTGTACTGTTTCTTCCCAAAGGTGAAAGCCAGTTTATACTGATCATGTGGATGTACAGGTACAGTCCAAAACCCTGATGCCAAGTCTAAGCTGGTGAAACACTTAACCCCCTTGATGGTAGCAAGAGTCTGATCCAGTGAAGCCATAGGCCACCTAGACAACGGTACTCGCTTATTCAGCTGACGGTAGTCCAAGGCAATTCTCCAACTGTTGTTCTTCTTCAAGATGGGCCACAGAGGGGAGTTGTAGGTGCTGTTGCATTGCCTAATGATGCCCCTGGCCTCCGAGGTATTGAGAATCTCTTGTACAGATTCATAGGAAGCCAATGGAATCTTATACTGGCGCACAAAGACAGGCTTACTATTTGGTTCTGTAGGCACTCTGGTGACGTGCAGGTCTGTAAGGCCACAGTCATATGAGTCTACAGCAAAAAGTTCCTTGTATTTGTACAGCAACTCAGTCAACTGCCTCTTCTCCGTGTCAGTAGTACAAGCATCAGCCTGTTCCACTTGATCTTTCACCATAGCATCAAACTCAGAGAAAGGTTGGTTGGATGGAATTTCCACTTGTTCCTCAATGTCTGCCTGCAGAGATGAGGTTTCCACAGAATTCACAACTCTAGCCATCTTTCTGGACAAAATCAAGAAGTCATCTTCCAACAGCACTTGTGAACCCGTTGCGTCATAAGGCCAGACAAACTCCAGAGAGACGAGGCCTCTGGGAGAGGTAAACAGACTCTCAGTTTCCCCCCCCCCCCCCCCCCCGGCAGGTGTTCCAAGAGGAAGGCAGCCTGCCAATAATAGGCAAACTTACCTCGACATCAGGAAAAGACTCTCCCACCAGAAATCCAAAAGGGTCTCCATTAGACACAAACACTTCCTCTGATTGCGGATTGGTGACCAACAAGTGAAAGGAAGTACCAGTCACCTCCAAACATGGCAGGACACCGGTGCACAACCCTAGGTCCCGAAAATGGGAATGAGGGTTGAAGAACACCACTTTGTCCAATAGACGCTGTCCCTGTGCAAGACGGAGCCGGATGGAAAAGTCCCTCACTCTTGCTGGAATGGTCACATTTTTATCACAGACTACTTCGCAGACCTGGGGTATGGTCTGTCCCAATTTCAGGCTAACAGACGTAGCTTCAACTTCCACAGGGTTGCCATCAAGTCGACTCCACAAGACAAGGTTCACCAGATCCACATAGACTCCCAAGCGTACGAGGCAATCGGAACCTAAACATAAGGACTCCTGTAGGCCTTTGACCACCGAGAAGCTGTGGGTGAAAGACTTCTGTCCCACGATCACGGGCAGTCTGCACATTCCCACAAGCGTCTTGGCACCTTGTCCAGGTACCTGCACAGAAGTGGAAGACCCCTTGCTGAAGGGTAGCTGCAGAGACTTGCGAAGACTGTGAAATAGAGTGTCACTGATGAAGGAAACGTCACTAGGCAAGAGCAAAGTGGACTGAAGTGTAAGGTCAGCTATCTGGACAGGGATGGTGTAGGCCTCATCCTTCTGTAGGACATCAACCAACTTGCGAGGATGTGGTGGGTCAGGACTGGAAGTGGAATCAGCGAACTCTTGGGATATGACGGCGTCATCTGGAGAATCTTTCACCGCAGGTGAGTTATTCAACACGATCTCCAGATTGTCATCCCCTAGAACAATGTCAGCTATCTGATCGGTCTGGACCCGGATTACCTCCCCACGCTGGTCCCCCCCTTGTGCACCACACAACTGGAGCTCCCAGATGTGAGGGTCTTCGGAATTCTGAAAATTGATTTGGATAGGGGAATCCTTAAGTCCCACAGAACTTGAACCACTGACTCTGCACATATGCCTTACTTTCCCATATGGAAGGGGGTCCATAACTTGGACCCAGATCACCTCATGGCGCAAGTCCAAAGTAGCCCAAAATCTTTTCAGAAGATCAATTCCAATTAAGAATTCTTCACCAGGACAGGTAGTAATTATGGCGGGGTGTTTGATGTACATTTCCCCCGAGCTGTAAGGAAAGCCACACCTGACCCACAGTACCAATGCTCTACTTGCCATAAGCCTCCAATGAGAAATTGCATGGTGTGACGCTCAAGCTATCTCAACCCTCCGCTAAAGATGCCTCAAGTTTCTGAAACAGGCCTTGGGTAATCAAAGTCACCTCTGAGGCCGTATCCAGTAGACCCTGACAGGAAAATGTCTGTTGAATCAACAGATCCATGGTATATCTGGAACCTTTAGGAGTAAGGTTACCCATAAAGTACCTGGTTTCCTTAATCGAGTCACTCCATAGAGGCCCTTCCGGGTTCGAGGGCGGGGCATCTGCATTTGCATCAGATAACTCCTCACTGACGGTTGACACAGCATCTACTTGAACAATGGGCAAAAGGGTTGGTGAAGAAGGAGCCAAGCCTAGTCATGCCGGTTCTTCTTCTGTATTCTGGTGTTCAGAGATTTCAATGGACTTGACACTAGGCCCTGTCTTGCTGATGTTGTTGGGGACCTGATCCTTGTTCCCTGGGTAATTGTTTCTTCTCATGTAGGAAGATGGGGGTAGCTGCGATGCTCCCGAACTTGAACCCTGTTGTTTATCCCGCAATGCTTTAATCTGGGCTTCTAGGGCCCTGATCTTCTCCTCAGGGTCAGGACTCCGATGTTGCGCTATCGTTTGATCAAGCTGTGCCTGCAAGGACTGGATCTTGTCCTGGGCCCGCTTCCTCTGATTATAGCGCCGCCCTCTTGGGTGTTCTTGATCTTCCTGAGCAGCAGGGGGCACTGTACCCCTCGGCCAGCGTGGTTGATTACTGCCACCCCGGAATTGTGTATGAGGGCTTGCCACCTTATTCTCCAGAGAAAGGGTGGAGGAAACAGCACAAACACTGGGTGAAGCCCCCGGGCTGCGGTTCTTCGCAGCTGATTTGGGTGCCGCCCCCGTGGGTTGTGTGCGACACATATCAAAAACCTCCTCAGCCCGCTTCAACATAACGGAGAACGGTTCTTTCTGGTAACCCGCTAAAGACACTTTTACGTGGTTGGGCAGGCCTTTCACAAAGAGAGTTCTGAAATCTCCAACTTCAAACTCTTGGGTCTCAGGGTCCGCCCCCCCCCCCCCCTCCTGAAATGCTTCCCTCAGGCGATAGGCCCATTCATGGGGACTCTCATTTGGACCACAGCGCATATTATATGCTGCTCTTTTGGGCTCTGTGGGATCCGCGAACAGTCCATACCGCTTCTTCAGGGCTTGTTCCACTGTGAATAGATCATTATGCTGGCTAAAATGGCCTTTAAATACGTTTGGCACTCCGCCGCAAACATCCATTTCAGTAGAGCTCTTTTATCTGATTCGGCGTAAACCTGTAGTGAGTTAAAAAGGTCATGCACGCTATCCAGGTGAGCGTGTATGGTAACCCCTGAAGACTCCTTAAAAGGTACAATCATAGCGCGAAGTGTTCTCATTACTTGATTGTGCTGCTCTCTAGATAAAGAAGTAACTGTGTGTGTCTGAGTGGAATTTTGCTGTTTACCAGTAGTGGAAGGGTATTGGGAGGCGGGGATGCTGCTGATGTCATCCAGTATGGCTGGGGGTGGTGACCTCCTGGGGAGGGGCACTGGCCCACGATTCCTAGTGACGTCATCAGATCGGGCAGAGAGCTGTGACCTTCCTGGGCGGAGCATATGCGTAATTGTACCAGACTCTATATCAGAAGGTGCAGGAAACTGCGTCCTTCTTGGGCCGGGCCTGGGGGTCTCTACACTGTGGGCCTCATCCTGAGGTACAGTGTTCCTTGACCTAACTGGACAGAGACTAAGCTCCTGCATGCGGTCATGAGCCTCAGGAACTATGATACTGTATCTGGGAGGAGCTGACTTAGTTTGATCCCTAGAACCTAACGGAAGGCTCTGAGTGTCCAGCTGCTGATCATTTCTGGAGTACCGATCAGACAGTCTGGCAGGTTCCAGCGCAGGGCTAGGTAACTGGGCATCATCACTGTCTAGCAACTCCATAGGCATTACAGTATGTTCGTATTCCAGGCTACAGATCTCCTTACTCATAGCATCTAATTCTTCTTTGTACAGATCTAAAGCATTTACACAGGCATCGTTATCCTGAAGGGCTTTATGTAGCTTCAGTGTGAGCTCTCTATTCTGCTCCCATAAATCAATCATTTCTTGATTAGCTTTGTGCCTCTCCTGCTGAGCGGAGCTAAGGCTATCTTTTTCCTGTTGCAATTCTAGCTGGAGGGCAGCGAGCGACCCCTGGGAAGTTTCTTTCTCTTACTGATAGAGAAACCGAAGCCGGTCTAACTCTTGCTGCGTCACGCCCAACTCGTGATTCATATCAGCTAAACGCTGGGCCTGAAAGCACAGAGAGGACTCCTTCTCCTTCAGTTCTCTACGTAGGGAGAGAGCATGTTCCTCCCATTTAGATCTTTCCATCTCAATAGCAGAACATTTTTCTTTGAGCACAACACATTTGACGCATGCCTGAACCTGGGTGCCGTCCGCACCTTCCCTATCCTTATCAGCTGCCTGTGCAATTAACTCTGCCTTTTCCTTATGTAGAGTCTCAACAGTGCTCTGCATCTGTTGTAGCCTCTCCCGCTGAGCGGAGCTACGGTTTGCATTATATTCTTTGAGCCCAGCTGGTGAGCCCAGCACTGAATGTGAGATATAGCGCTATGAACTTACATTAGACTATTTGATCTCCTTTAATTTTATATGTCTCATTGACCCCAGTCGCTACCTAAAATCCCACTGCTCTGTATCATGCTGAAATTCTACTACCCAATTGCTGATTTAATTCTGCAATTTTGTAGACCTTGAGGCTTAAACTGCACCTCACTGCAAATCCTCATTTATCCGCTTATTAATTGCCGCTCTACAATCTGCAATATTGCTATCATTTAGCATTTCATTTGCTTTATTAATTACTGCTCTACAATCTGCAATATTGCTAGCATTTAGGCTTAGCTGCATCTCACTGTAATCTACTTTAATTGTTGATTGAACTGCATTTAGCATTTAGGCTTAGCTGCATCTCACTGTAATCTACTTTATTGTTGATTGAACTGCTTTAATGCTAATGTTTATATCCTCAAGTTGTTACCTCGACTTCTGATGTCTACTGATAACCTACTTTAACTGTTGCTTGAATTCCTTACTCCTGATTGAATTCCTTAGACACTATCACTCCCTATGCCTTAGCTGTTGCCTGCTGTCCCAGTCCCAGCCTTCCTGCCTTCCTCCTCTACTCCTATCTCCTATCACCTTAGCCACTTCACATCTCCCCGCATCTGCCTTAGCCTTTACATGGCCCCTATACACATTCTCTTCATCGCCCTGTCCCTTCCTAACCTCTTCCCCCCTCCCCTTCCACTGTCTACCTCAGGAACTCATTGCCCACCCTTGTCTCCTCCCGTCCTGCTCATTACTCCCCTACCCTACCTCCCCCCGCCCCCCACCACCTCCCCAGCTCTCCTGCCCCCCTCATCATTCCTAGCTCTCAACCTTCTACACTTCCTCCCCACCATTAACCCCTCCCCATTCCTCCTTAACACATCCCGTCTTCGTCATCTTCGTCGACCCTCCTCCCCCACCCTCCTCCGCACTCTCTTACTCCTTCTCCTACTTTCCGCAGGCGACATCAATCCCAATCCAGGTCCCCCTCACCTCTCCTCTCCATATCCACGTAACCGATCTCAGAATGCCTCCAATCTCATCTCCATTCCCCTTCTCCCCCCCGCTTCCCTCCCCTTCTCGTGCGCCCTATGGAATGCCCACTCAGTATGCAACAAACTCTCCTTCACCCACGATTTATTCATTTCCCGTTCCCTTCAACTACTCGCTTTGACTGAAACTTGGCTTACCCCTAACGACACTGCCTCAATCGCAGCCCTATGCCATGGTGGACATCTTTTCTCCCACACTCCCCGCCCAGACGCACGCGGTGGAGGTGTTGGGTTTCTTCTTTCACCCTCTTGCAGTTTCCAACCCCTCCTCCTGCCACAGTCTCACTGCTTCTCATCCTTCGAATCTCATGCCATCCGGCTATTTTACCCGACACCACTCAGAGTTGCAGTCATCTACCGCCCCCCTGATAAGCCCCTCTCTTCCTTCCTTACTGACTTCGACGCTTGGCTCACCGTCTTTCTTGATCCCTCATCTCCATCCCTCATTCTTGGTGACTTTAATATTCACGTTGACGACCCATCCAACTCCCACGCTTCTAAATTCCTCACTCTGACATCCTCCTTTAACCTCCGACTATGCTCTACCACCCCTACTCACCGTGATGGCCATTGTCTTGACCTCGTTCTCTTCTCTTCCTGCTCACCTTCCAATTTCTGCACCTCAGTCCTTCCTATCTCAGATCATCACCTAATCACCCTCACATTTCACCACCCTCCCCTCAACCTCGCCCAACTATAACCACTGCCTTCAGGAATCTCCAAGCCGTTGACCCCCCTACCCTATCCTCTCACATCTCCACTCTCTTCCCTTCCATCTCGTCTTCTGAACCTGTCGACACGGCTGTCTCTACCTATAATGAAATTCTCTCCACTGCTCTGGATACCCTAGCACCATCTGTCCCTCACCCCACTAAGCGCATTAATCCTCAGCCCTGGTTAACCCCTTGCATCCGTTACCTTCGCTCCTGCACCCGATCTGCTGAACGACTCTGGAGGAAATCTCACACCCTGTCAGACTTCACCCATTACAAATTCATGCTATCCTCCTTCCGGTCCTCCCTATTCCTTGCCAAACAGGAATATTATTCTCAACTTACCAATTCTCTTGGCTCCAACCCTCGTCGCCTCTTCGCCACCCTCAACTCCCTACTTAAAGTGCCCTCCGCTCCCACTCCCCCCTCACTCTCTCCTCAAACACTAGCTGACTACTTCCGCGATAAAGTGCAGAAGATAAACCTTGAATTCACTTCCAAGCCTTCGCCTCCCAGTAACTTCTTAACACACTCCCTCCACCAACCTAACCTGGCCTCCTTCTCCTCCTTCCCTGTGATCACCGAAGAGGAAACTGCTCACCTTCTTTCTTCCTCTAAGTGCACGACCTGTTCCTCTGATCCCATTCCCACCAATCTGCTTAACAGCATCTCTCCTACAGTTAACCCCTCAATCTGTCACATCCTCAACCTCTCTCTCTCCACTGCTACTGTCCCCGACACCTTCAAGCACACTGTAGTCACACCACTTCTAAAAAAACCATCACTTGACCCCACCTGTCCCTCCAACTACCGCCCCCTCTCTTCTACCCTTCCTCTCCAAACTACTTGAACGCGCCGTCCACAGCCGCTGCCTTGATTTTCTCTCCTCTCAGGCCGTCCTCGATCCGCTTCAATCCGGCTTTCGCCCACTTCACTCAACAGAAACTGCACTCTCTAAAGTCTGCAATGACCTGTTCCTTGCCAAATCCAAAGGTCACTATTCCATCCTCATCCTCCTCGACCTATCTGCCGCCTTTGACACCGTCAATCATAATTTACTTCTTGACACACTGTCCTCATTCGTGTTCCAGGGCTCCGTCCTCGCCTGGTTCTCTTCGTATCTTTCCCAACGCACCTTCAGAGTATTTTCTAATGGCTCTTCTTCCACCCCCATCCCTCTCTCTGTTGGGGTTCCTCAAGGATCTGTCCTTGGACCGCTTCTTTTCTCGATCTAC
The DNA here is from genome assembly GCF_901765095.1 of Microcaecilia unicolor. NCBI lineage: Eukaryota > Metazoa > Chordata > Amphibia > Gymnophiona > Siphonopidae > Microcaecilia > Microcaecilia unicolor. The sequence continues at coordinate 236,434,992 of NC_044036.1, forward strand.
ACCTCTTCCCTGGGCTCGCTGATCTCATCACATGGTTTCCAGTACCATCTCTATGCTGATGACACTCAGCTTTATCTCTCCACTCCTGACATCACGGTCGAAACCCAGGCCAAAGTTTCGGCCTGCCTCTCAGACATCACTGCCTGGATGTCCAACCGGCATCTGAAACTGAACATGGCAAAGACTGAGCTCCTTGTCTTTCCACCCAAACCCTCTTCTCCTCTTCCCCCACTTTCCGTCTCTGTTGACAACGCCCTCATCCTCCCCGTCTCTTCAGCCCGCAATCTCGGAGTCATCTTCGACTCCTCCCTCTCTTTCTCTGCCCATATCCAGCAAACAGCTAAGACCTGTTGCTTCTTCCTCTATAATATTAGCAAAATCCGCCCATTCCTCTCTGATCAGACCACCCGAACCCTCGTGCACTCGCTCGTCACCTCTCGTCTTGACTATTGCAACCTTCTTCTCGCTGGCCTCCCGCTTAGCCATCTATCCCCCCTTCAATCTGTCCAAAATTCCACCGCACGTCTTATCTACCGCGTGAACCGTTACTCTCATATCACCCCCCTCCTCAAGTCGCTTCACTGGCTCCCAGTCCGCTACCGTATACAGTTCAAGCTCCTCCTATTGACCTTCAAGTGCACCCAATCTGCAGCCCCCCATTACCTCTCTACCCTCCTCTCCCCGTATGTTCCCACCCGTAACCTCCGCTCTCAGGACAAATCACTCCTATCTGTACCCTTCTCCACCACCGCTAACTCCAGACTCCGCCCCTTCTGCCTCGCATCACCTTATGCCTGGAACAGACTTCCCAAGTCCATACGCCATGCGCCCTCCCTGCCCATTTTCAAGTCCTTACTCAAAGCCCATCTCTTCTCCCTTGCTTTTGGCACCTAACCACCTTCCCCAGTCATGATACCTACACTGACTACATAGTTTGTAACCTTTAGATTGTAAGCTCTTTTGAGCAGGGACTGTCCTTCCCCATGTTAAACTTGTACAGCGCTGCGTAACCCTGGCAGCGCTATAGAAATGCTAAGTAGTAGTAGTAGTAGTAGTAGTTGATTGCCAGGAGAATACAGCTTAATTCAGCTAGATCTGGGACAGTAAGGCGGGCTTTATTTGTTATCACCCGGTTAATTGCTGACGAATATGCGGCTATGCTATCATCGCCTGCCTTGTGAAACAAGTTAAATAAAGAGGTTACAGTCAACTCTTGTTTCAACTTCGGTTTTGTGAAAGAGACCAGAATTTCTAAAGCTTCTAATTCCAAATTAGCGTAACTGTACGAGTTGACATGATCTCTGCTTATCTGTAAGCACTAAAGTAAACACAGGCTGTACTAACGAGCCAGAAACAGGCGAGATTTATGGCTTAGCCTGCAGGCAGCTTCACACACAGAAACCTGATGAGACACAGCCAAAATACTCCCCCCCTGCACGTCTCTGAACAGTCTAAGAGACACAGAGCAAGGAATCGCAGAATGAAGCCAGACTTCAACAAAGCGTTTAATATCACAGCAGCAATTCTCTCTCACTACAGAAACACAAACCGGAATACTTTTCTCAACTCTTAGAGCTCCCGTAAGTGAGCCCCCATATCTGTAGGCGGATTTCCCAGATAATAAATTACCTGAAACAAGGTTTCCCAACAGAACTATCCGCAAGCAAAATATTCTGTTCTCTGTCTAGGGGAAGGGGGAAAACCTTGGCTATGGCCCTACATGCCACTATTTCGGTCAGAGAGAGAGCTGAGAAATCAGGCTGATATATATATATTAGCTTTATTATGGATAATATAAAAAAAGATATACAAAATAGAAATTTGGCAAAGCTTTGGCTGAACAAAAATACTGGCAGTAATTCTTACAACTATATTCTCACACTACACACATTTCTTACTGGTTGCTAGGTAAACTTGCACAACTGATTAGAATGCAATAACTATGTTACGAGGTAGTATGGTAATTAGCAGCTTCTTTCCCGACCAAGGTTATGACTAACACCAGCCTGATGCTCAGGTAATCACCACTCACTAACCCAGACTAATAGGAGATAGATCACTGTGTCTCTCACCAGGCTGACCTCCGGGGACGCCTCTCAGGAGTAGCACAGGTCACTTCCCAGACTCAAGCTGAGAGATCAGCGAGTCTTTGTCAGAGCCACAACAGGCACTCTGCAGCAGTCAACGAAGGCACAGGTCACACCTTGCAGGTAGCTGAACCACACGGTACTCTTCCAGATACACAGTTCATCAGTTGGTGGACCTTCTTAGGTCACTGGTCTTCTTTCCACCTCCACCTTCTTCCAAGGATTCCGACTAACTAACTCCCCAACTCTTCCCGCCCTTCCTCTCAGTCAGGTGATACCAATTATCCTCTTGTACCATCCTGTGCATGGGCAAGAAGAGTTCTTGTTTTTTTCTTTGTGACCTTGGAAATGGTAACCTCTGGTGCCATGCATGCCTCCCTTCTCATCATCTCCGAGATAAAAGGGGAATAATTGGAGCACAGAGTGTCCTTGGCTTCAGCAAGCCTGTCAGTGATTTTCCACAAACTGAAGCTGACTCTGACACAGAGATGTGCAGGTCAGAGGTTTGCAGCAGCCATCTTCTAGTAACAAGATGTCATAGGCTTGTATAGGCCAAGACCAGCAAGGGAGACACAGGGACATACCCCTACAAAGTCTCGGACCACGCAATAATTTGGGTAGACATGGACCTGGGTGAGGTGAGGCTGCGACAGCGATTGTGGAGATTCCCGTCATACTTGGTAGAAGATGACAATTTTAAGGAATATCTGCAGAAAAAGTGGTCGCTCTTTGCTAACGCGAATGCTTGCCACACTTCGGATGCTAGGTTATATTGGGAAACCGCCAAGGCTGTGTTGCACGGGGACATAATAGCATACATGTGTGCGCGCTCTAAGTGACTCTCACAGAGTCTTGTTCAGCTGAAGCGGGTATATCAGGAGGCGAAGCAAGCACATCTGGCGGCCCCCTCGGCGCAGAATCGGGAGCAGATGTTATCGGCTCTGGCGGCATTGAATGCCCTGATCACGAACGCACCAAAAAGCACCTTTTTTACTGCTCTTTTAGGTTTCATCGCTTTGGGAAGAAATTGGGAAGGTTGTTGGCATGGCTTGTGAAAACCTGGGGGGGGGTAATCGCTTTATTCCGTCCTTAACAGCACCAGATGGGCGGCGGGAGACTCAGATGTCGAAGATAGCGAAGTTGTTTCATGACTATTATGCTGCCTTGTATGCGTCGCCAGCCTCTCAGGAGGGGCCCTCGATGAGAGATTATTTGGAGAGTTCGGGTATTCCCTGCCTCTCGGCTTCTGTTGTAGCCCAGTTGGATGCCCCTCTGAGGGGGACAGAGATTCAGCGGGTGGTCAAGGCATTAAAAAGTGGCACGGCGCCTGGGCCGGATGGATATGTGTCTGAGTTTTATCAGTGTATGTTTCCACAGATTGCAGCCCCGTTGCTCAACTTTTTTGAAGCATCGCTGCTTCAGGGCTCCTTTCCCAGGTATTCGAACGATGCCCTGATCACCTTGATACCCAAGCCGAGCAGGCTGGTGGACCTGCCGGGTTCCTACAGGCCGATCTCCCTGATAAACGTAGATTTGAAGATCTTAGCTAGGGCCCTAGCGGATAGGTTAGCACCACACATACCAGTGCTGATTGGGGAGGGGCAGGTGGGCTTTGTCCGGGGGCGACACTCCTCATTGAATGTGAGGAAAGTGTGTCTTGCTATCGCCTGGAGCCAGGTTGTCAACAAGCCTCTTCTTCTAGTCAGCCTGGACACGGAGAAAGCGTTTGACAAGGTGCACTGGGATTATCTGTTTGCAGTGTTAGACTTTATTGGAATCACGGGATGGTTTAGAAAGGCTGTTTATGAAAAGCCTAGTGCGTCTTTAGTGGTGAATGGAATGTGCACCGCCCCCTTTGAAGTGTTTTGTGGAACCCAGCAGGGTTGCCCCCTGTCCCCTCTGTTGTTTCTTTTATACCTGGAGCCATTGTTGCGTTCCATCCAGGGTGACTCGGATATCTTCGGTGTGGATTTCTCGTCGTTCTCAATGAAAACATTAGCTTTTGCGGATGATATTTTAGTGACCTTGATGAAGCCGCAATAGTCGGTCCCTGCCCTTCTTGGCAAAATCGAAGAGTTCAGCTATTTTTCTGGCTTTACCCTTAATTTACAAAAATCAGTAGCGTTCCCGATTCAGGACCACATACGAGACCGGTGGGAGGGAGAGTTTCCTTTGTCCTGGACATCGGGTCCACTTAAATATTTGGGAGTGTGGATTTCGGAGGATTTAACCCAGCTTTATGAGTTGAATGTTGAGCCATTGCGGGAAAGTACGAGAGCTTCTTTAAGGGTGTGGCAGTCCCTGCCATTGTCGGCTTTGGGCAGAGTGGCTCTATTTAATATGGTGTTAGTGCCCAAGTGGACCTATATTTTGCAAATGGTGCCTATACTGCTTAGCCGGAAGGATGAACGGCTGGTGACCCGGCTGGTGGCACGTTGCATTTGGCAAGGTAAGCGAGCGCGGATGGCAGCGTTGCAACTTTATCGGCCAAAGAGTCAGGGAGGCTGGGGATTATTGAACTTTAAATTATTGTCGGTAGCTGGGAATATGAGGCACATCTCCGACTGGTTTAAAGGTACGAGTTATTTCACCCTGTCGGAGGAGGAACAGTTGTTGTTAAAGCCGATACATTTTAGTGCTTGGTTAAATGCACGGTCGCGCAAATGCCGGGTGTTGGGGCACTATGCATCTTTGTTTTTACCATTGCAACAGGCGTGGAAATGGGTGTGTCGCTTTTTTGGGCTCTCGTCGAGGCTCTCTCCTCTGTTGCCATTGCAGGGCAATCCAGATTTTCCTCCGGGCTCGACTTCAGCCCAATTTGTGGCCTGGGGAGACAGAGGTGCTCACTATTTACATCAGTTATATACGGAGGATGGAGAGAGGAGGACGTTGGATGATTGGAGATTGGAATTTGGGACGGTGACGGGGGATTCTTTTGCTTGGCATCAATTACAGCATTATGTCCGGTCAATCCCGTCCGCTTCTCTGTCCTCTGCGGTGTGGAAAAAGTTGCTTGAGTTATTTGCCTTGGATGTGCAGTCGGCAGTCCCCCTAAAATACTACCATTCATGTCTGCGGGGTCAGCTGGGTGAGGTAGATTATGAAAAGCTGGCAACCCAATGGAACAATGAGTTATCACTGAGGCTCAGGGGAGAGCAACTAAAGACTTATGTATTGAATATTCCCAGGGCAACAGAGAATGTGACGCTGAGAGAAACCCTTTACAAGTTTGTAATGTGAATGTATTTTTCCCCGCATAGGGCGATGAGGGCAGCCATGCGTACAGATGATGCCTGTGCCAAGTGCGCCTGCTCCCCGGCGGGCCTTGGACACATGTTCTGGCAGTGCCCGAGCGTAATGGAGTTGTGGAGGCGTGTGGCGGGGCATGTGTCCGCTCTCTGGGGAGTGACTTGGACGCCACATGCATCCCTGTTATTTGATTCATTCCAAATAGCGGCCCCAGGGGTAGTGGGGCTCAAGCCCTTCCTAAAGCGGGTGGTTCTCTTGGGTAAGAAAGTAATACTTCACCAATGGATAGTGGCGGAACCCCCAACTTTCCAGCAATGGAGGTTCAGGATGATTTCTTTGTGCGCGCTGGAACATAGGGGGGTAGCATCGGCCAGAGGAGAAGATTTTTGTCGGAGGTGGGCACCCTTTTGGGTTTCATTGACCCCAGTAGCACGCAGTAGAGTTCTGAATTGCTGATCGGTACACCATGGAAATACAGGGGGGAGGGGAGGGAGGGGGAAGGGGGGCAGGGTGGTTTAAAGGGGGAGGGTTTAAAAGTGTGGGGTTTGGTTCGAGAGCCAATAGCTGGCAGTGTCTGTTAGCTTCTTTTTTTTTTTTTGCTGCCTCACACTTTGTTAGCCAAAGGGAGCTTGGAGGTTGACGTTCTGAGATATTTGTAAGGGTTTGACATTGACAGTGGCCCGGATGTTCAGCCGGGAAAATTGGGATTAATGAGCAGTGGCTCACACTTGCTTGATATGTTGATCACCTACTGGGGGCCATAAGAGTACAGGCCCCAAGTGGACGCTGGAGTCAGATGGAGTCACTGCCAGATTTGGAGCGTATCCCAGAGGCAGAGTGCTGTAAAATCAAGCAGACTTAAACAAGAAATGTTATATTGTTAAATGTTGATCAGGGGTATGTGAGGGGATAGGTGGGGAGTAAACACAGGGAGGGGGAAATGTTATGATGGTGTTGAGCCTGTTGAACTTGTCTGTTTATTGGAATAAGTTTATGATGCTTTGCCATGTAGTGATGTGTTTTGCATTTACCATCAATAAAAAGGATTGAAAAAAAAAAAGCAGTAGTCCTAGCACAGACCCCTGAGGAACCCCACTAACTACCCTTCTCCATTGTGAATACTGCCCATTTAACCCCACTCTCTGTTTCCTATCCTTCAACCAGTTTTTAATCCACAATGGGACATTACCTCCTATCCCATGACCCTCCAATTTCCTCTGTAGCCTTTCATGAGGTACCTTGTCAAACGCCTTTTGAAAATCCAGATACACAATATCAACCAACTCCCCTTTGTCCACATGTTTGTTTACTCCTTCAAAGAATTGAAGTAAATTGGTCAGGCAAGATTTCCCCACACAAAAGCCGTGCTGACTTGGACTCAGTAATCCATGTCCTCGGATGTGCTCTGTAATTTTGTTTTTGATAATAGCCTCTACCATTTTCCCCAGCACCTACATCAGACTCACCGGTCTATAATTTCCCAGCTCTCCCCTGGAACCTTTTTTAAAAATCGGCGTTACATTGGCCACCCTCCAATCTTCCGGTACCACGCTTGATTTTAAGGATAAATTGCATATCACTAACAGTAGCTCTGCAAGCTCATTTTTCAGTTCTATCAGTACTCTAGGATGAATACCATCCAGTCCAGGAGATTTGCTACTCTTCAGTTTGCTGAACTGCCCCATTACGTCCTCCAGGTTTACCGTGAAGTCAGTAAGTTTCTCCGACTCGTCCGCTTGAAATACCATTTCCGACACCGGTATCCCACCCAAATCTTCCTCGGTGAAGACCGAAGCAAAGAATTCATTTAATCTCTTCGCTACATCTTTATTTTCCTTGATCGCCCCTCCAGCGGCCCAACCGATTCTTTTGCCGGCTTCCTGCTTTTAATATACCGAAAAAAGTTTTTGCTATGTTTTTTTTGCCTCTAATGCTATCTTTTTTTCGTAATCCCTCTTGGTCTTCTTTATCTGCGCCTTGCATTTGCTTTGACACTCCTTATGCTGCTTCTTGTTATTTTCAGACGGTTCCTTCTTCCATTTTCTGAAGGCGTTTCTTTTAGCCCTAATAGCTTCCTTCACCTCACTTTTCAACCACGCTGGCTATCTTTTGGACTTCCGTCTTTCTTTTCTATTTTGCGGAATATGTTTGACCTGGGCCTCCAGGATGGTATTTTTGAACAGCGTCCACGCCTGTTGCACAGTTTTTACCCTCTCAGTTGCCCCCCTACGTTTTTTTTAAATCGTTCTTCTCATTTTATCATAGTCTCCTTTTTTAAAGTTAAACGCTAACGTATTTGACTTCCTGTGTATAGTTATTTCAAGGTTCATATCAAAACTGATCATATTATGATCACTGTTATCAAGCGGCCCCAGTACCATAACATCCCTCACCAGATCAAGCGCTCCACTAAGGACCAAGTCTAGAATTTTTCCTTCTCTCATCGGCTCCTGCACCAGCTGCTCCATAAAGCTGTCCTTGATTTCATCAAGGAATTGTACCTCTCTAGCGTGTCCCGATGTTACATTTACCCAGTCTATATTTGGATAATTGAAGACACCCATTATTATCACATTGCCCATTTTGTTTGCGTCTCTGATTTCTTTTATCATTTCTGCATCTACCTGCTCATCCTGGCAAGGCGGACAGTAGTACACTCCTATCACCGTCCTTTTCCCTTTTATACATGGAATTTCAACCCACAATGATTCAAGGATGTGTTTTGTGTCCTGCTGAATTTGTAATCTATCTGAGTCAAGGCTCTCGTTAATATACAGTGCTATCCCTATACCAGTCCGGTCCACCCTATCACTACAATATACTTTGTACCCCGGTATGACAGTGTCTCACTGGTTATCCTCCTTCCACCAGGTCTCAGTAATGCCTATTATATCCAATTTTTCATTTAGTGCAATATATTCCAACTCTCCCATCTTATTTCTTAGACTCCTAGCATTTGCATATAGACATTTCAGAGTATGTTTGTTGTTCCTATTTGCATGATGCTTAGTACTTGACACTAATGATTTGCCATCTTTTGTCTGACTGTTGGTTGTATTTAAGGGCACCTGGCCTACCACGGTCTGTTGTGCAACCTCACTATCCAGAAACCCTATCTTCCCTGTTTGTGAGGTATCCTTGCAAGATACCTTATCCCGAACCATGCACTTTTGAGCGACTGTCGGCCTTCCCCTATTTCTAGTTTAAAAGCTGTTCTATCTCCTTTTTAAATGCCAATAGTAACATAGTAGTTGACGGCAGAAAAAGACCTGCACGGTCCATCCAGTCTGCCCAACAAGATAACTCATATGTGCTAATTTTTGTGTATACCCTACTTTTATTTGTACCTGTGTTCTTCAGGGCACAGACCGTATAAGTCTGCCCAGCACTATCCCCGCCTCCCAACCACCAGCCCCGCCTCCCAACCACCGGCTCTGGCACAGACCGTATAAGTCTGCCCAGCACTATCCCTGCCTCCCAACCACCAGCCCCGCTTCCCACCACTGGCTCTGGCACAGACCATATAAGTCTGCCCAGCACTATCCCTGCCTCCCACCACCGGCTCTGGCACAGACCATATAAGTCTGCCCAGCACTATCCCCGCCTCCCAACCACCAGTCCCGCCTCCCACCACCGGCTCTGGCACAGACCGTACAAGTCTGCCCAGCACTATCCCCGCCCCCCAACCACCAGCCCCGCCTCCCGATCTTGACTAAGCTCCTGAGGATCCATTCCTTCTGCACAGGATTCCTTTATGCTTATCCCACGCATGTTTGAATTCCGTTACCGTTTTCATTTCCACCACCTCCGGCGGGAGAGCATTCCAAGCATCCACTACTCTCTCTGTGAAAAAATACTTCCTGACATTTTTCTTGAGTCTGCCCCCCTTCAATCTCATTTCATGTCCTCTCGTTCTACCACCTTCAGTTGAAAAAGGCCCTCTTCCTGTACATAAATGCCCTTGAGATATTTAAACGTTTCTATCATGTCTCCTCTCTCTCCCTCCTCTCTTCCAGCGTATACATGGTGAGGTTTATAAGCCTGTCCCTATAATTTTTGCGTTCAAGACCACTTACTAATTTCGTAGCCGCCCTCTGGACCGACTCCATCCTGTTTATATCTTTCCATAGGTGCAGTCTCCAGAACTGCACACAGTACTCCAAATGGGGCCTCACTAGAGACTTATACAATGGCACTATCACCTCCTTTTTCCTGCTGGTCATGCCTCTCTTTATGCACCCAAGCATCCTTATGGCTTTGACCGTTGCTTTTTCTACCTGTTTGGAAGCTTTAAGGTTATCAGACACAATCACCCCCAAGTCCCGCTCTTTCTTCGTACACTGAAGCACTTCATCCCCCTATACTGTACCATTCCCTTGGATTCTTGCGACTCAAGTGCATGACCCTGCATTTTTTGGAATTAAACATAGTTGCCATATATCAGTCCATTCCTTTAGGTTCGCTAGGTCCTTCCTTATGTCATTCACGCTCTCTAGGGTGTCCACCCTGTTGCAGAGTTTGGTATCATCCACAAAGAGACAAACCTTACCAGACAGCCCTTCCGCAATATCGGTCACAGAGACGTTAAAAAGACCCGGCCCTAGGACCGATCCCTGCGGTACTCCACTGACAACATCCTTTTCTTCAGAGCAAGCTCCATTTACCACTACCCTCTGTCTCCTTCCATTCAACCAATTTTTAACCCAATCAGTTACTTTAGGTCCCATACCGAGGGCACTCAATTTATTAGTCGCCTGGTCGGAACCGTGTCAAAGGCTTTGCTGAAATCCAAGTATACCACATCAGGCTCCCCTCCCCCATCCAACTGTTTGGTCACCCAGTCGAAGAAGACAGTCAGATTTGTCTGACATGACCTGCCACTAGTGAATCCATGCTGCCTCGGGTCCTGCATTCCATTTATTTATTTGTTACATTTGTACCCCACATTTTCCCACCTATTTGCATGCTCAATGTGGCTTACATAGTACCGTACAGGCATTTGCCAGTTGGTGGATAACAAATACAAGGTTAAGTTGTGATCGATTGAGGTAGGTGTGTGTCAGGCACCATGAGGGTTCAAGAAATCTCACAATCCTCCTCTTTAGAAGAGCTTCCATTAGCTTACTCACCACCGAGGTCAAACTGACAGGTCTGTAATTCCCAACCTCCTCCTTACTTCCACTCTTGTGCAAAGGAACTACATCCGCCCTTCTCCAGTCCACTGTTACCACTCCAGTTTCTAAGGAATCATTGAAGAGGTCCATCAGTGGAGCTGACAGAACTTCTCCGATTTCCTTGAGCACCCTTGGATGTATCCCATCTGGCCCCATCGCTCTGTCTACTTTTAGTTTGGCTAGCTCCTCACAAACACAGTCCTCCGTAAACGGGTCTTGGTCTACCATACATCCATCCCCTTTAACCTTTGTTTTCTGCAGCTCTACCCCCAGTCTTTCATTCGTGAACACAGAGCTAAAATAATTGTTAAGCAGTTCAGCTTTATCCTTATCATCTTCCACATATTTCTCTCCCTCAGCTTTGAGCATCACAATGCTATTATGGCACTTCCTCTTGTCACTTACATATCTGAAAAAGGTCTTAGCCCCCAATTTTACCAAATTAGCTATCTTTTCCTCCATTTGCCACTTCGCTTTCCTGATAGCTTTTCCAGCTTCTCTTCGCTTATTCAGATATTCTCTCATGTCTTCATCTTTCTGAGTCTTCTTATAACGTGTGAAGGCTAGTCTCTTTACCCTTACCTTTTCAGCTACTACATTTGAGTTCCAGAGTGGCCTTCTTTTCCTCTTACTTTTATGTAATTTTCTAACATAAAGGGTAGTTACCTTTAGTATAGCTCCTTTTAGTCTTGTCCATTGCTGTTCTACATCCTTCAGTTGTTCCCATCCTGCTAACTGTTCCTTGAGAAATTCCCCCATCTCGGCAAAGTTAGTTCCTTTGAAATCCAGGACCTTCAATCTCGAATGAGCCCTCTCTTCTGTTTTAATATTGAACCACACCATATGATGATCACTAGATGCTAAATGGTCTGCTACCTTGACATCAGAAGCATTCTCTCCATTCGCAAGCACCAGGTCCAGAATAGCTCCATCCCATGTCAGTTCCATTACCCACTGCTAGAACAATTCTTCCTGTAGGGAATATAAGATCTCTTTGCTTTTAGATGACCCCGCAGCCGGACACCCCAATCAATATCCGGCATATTGAAATCACCTATCAGTAGTACTGCCCCTTTCTTAGTTATCTTGCGGATGTCTTCAATTAAGTCCCTGGCCATTTCCTCTGACTGTGAGGGTGGTCTGTATATCTCTCTGATATAGATACATTTTCCTTTCCCTCTTTCCAGTTTAACCCACAGCACTTCTTCCTTACCCCACGTGTCTTGCAGTTCCGTCACTTGGATATCATTCTTAGCATATAATGCCACACCTCCACCCTTTTTTCCTACTCTGTCCTTCCTGAATAGATTATAGCCAGGTATAGCAACATCCCAGTCATGGTTCTCTGTGAACCACGTCTCCGTGACCGCTACTAAATCCAAGTCTGCTTCCATCATTATAGCCTCAAGATCTAGAAGTTTGTTTCCCATACTACGGGCATTGGTATACAAAGCTCTACAGACGTTACTCTTTTTGGTCTCTTCTATAGAGGCATTAGATGTCCTACCTTCCTTGGGGTTAATTATGGCTTTGTGGCCTTTTGTACCCATCCCCATCAATTTTAGTTTAAAGCCCTCTTTAGTACTTTAGCCAGCCTGTTGCTGAAGACACTCCTTCCCTTCCTTGACAGATGGACATCATCAGCACTCAGTACCTCTAGGAAAATCATCCAATAGTTTACAAAACCAAAGCACTCTCATCGGCACCAACCACGCAGCCACGCATTTATCTCCAAGATGTGAGCTTCTCTCATTCGGCCTTTACCTTAGACAGGGAGGATCGATGAGAACACCGCCTCTGCAACTAGATGCTTCACCCTCTGACCCAAAGCCATGAGTCTCGTATGATATGTTCAGTAGGATATTTAGCTATATCATTTGTGCCAGCATGGATGAGTAGCATAGGAGCGTGGTCAGTAGGCTTGATGAGTCTAGGCAATTTGTCCACAATATCGAGAATGTTGGCACCAGGCAGACAGCACACCTCCCTGGACAACATGTCTGGCTGGCAGATAGATGCTTCGGTACTACTGAGAAGTGAATCCCCAACCACCACTACCTTTTGCTTTTTTTGGCCCTTTGTCCAGTGGTGATTATATTTTTGGTCATTGTTTGTATTTAATTTGACGGCTAGGGTTTTGAATAAAGTGGAGCTTGCAGTTCTGGAGAAAGGGATGACGTTTGTTCCAACCCCAAGGTATAATGCTTTTAACACTAGGGTTGATTTATTTAAACTTACAAGGAAACTGAAAATGATTGATTATTGATTATTTTTCTAATAAAAGTGCCCCTAGTGCAGATTTGTCAGTCATAAGGAAAGATAGTATCTGAAATCCATCTGGGACTACTAATCCTATGATACAATCATTTGAAAGAATGGTATTGAAAGATATTGAAGCACTAGAAACAAAGGAGAATAAAACATTCTTTAATACGACTAAAGAAGAAAAACAGGCCCTTCAATCACTCAAAGAAGATGTGAATATTGTTATCAAACAAGCTGATAAGAGGGGAGCAATAGCAGTCAAGAATAAGAGCAAGTACATAGAAGAAATCAATAGACAAATTAATGATTTAAATTTTTATAAGCCACTCTTATTCTTGACTACTATTGCTCCCCTCTTATCAGCTTGTTTGATAACAATATTCACATCTTCTTTGAGTGATTGAAGGGCCTGTTTTTCTTCTTTAGTCGTATTAAAGAATGTTTTATTCTCCTTTGTTTCTAGTGCTTCAATATCTTTCAATACCATTCTTTCAAATGATTGTATCATAGGATTAGTAGTCCCAGATGGATTTCAGATACTATCTTTCCTTATGACTGACAAATCTGCACTAGGGGCACTTTTATTAGAAACATAATCAATAATCAATCATTTTCAGTTTCCTTGTAAGTTTAAATAAATCAACCCTAGTGTTAAAAGAGTTGAAAAAAAGGATTGATTTATTAACAATGGGAAAAGAAGCTAGGCATTTAAGAAAGAAAGAGTATGACTTTTTTGGCATTCCCTTTTCCTAAAATACCAGTTATATACATGCTACCAAAAATTCACAAAAATCAATAGAAAATCCACCAGACAGGCCTATTGTTTCTTCAATAGGCTATGTGCTTGAGCCATTACCTTGGTTCACACATACATTTCTTTGTCCAGTGGTCCCTAGTATTCCCTCTTATATTCATAATTCCACACATATAATTCACATTTTAGATGAGATGGAGACTAGAACAGATGAAAGTATCTTGTTACCCTGTTTCCCCGAAAGTAAGACATCCCCCGAAAATAAGACCTAGTAGAGGTTTTCCTGAATTGGTAGATATAAGGCCTCCCCTGAAAGTAAGACCTAGCAAATTTTTGTTTGAAAGCAGGGCCGCCGAGAGCCGGACAAGGCCGCCCCCGGGCCGCGCCCCCCCCCACCCGAGGTCGCCGGGCCCCCCTCCACCCACCCTCCGTCGCTCCCGGAACTAACCTTAAATGCCTCCTTTCACCTTCGCAGCAAGCAGCAGCAGGGCAGACCTCTCCTTCCTTCCGTGCCCCGCCCTTGCGGACGTTACGTCAGGCGAGGGCGGGAGACGGAAGGAGTGGCCTGCCCTGCTGCTGCGAAGGTGAAAGGAGGCATTTAAGGTTAGTTCCGGGAGCGACAGAGGGCGGGTGGGCCAACGCCGATCCAACCCCGAAAAATAAGACAGCCCCTGAAAATAAGACCTAGCGCATTTTGGGGGGCAAAAATTAATATAAGACAGTGTCTTATTTTTGGGGAAACATGGTAGTATCAATGGACATCACAGCACTGTATACTTATAGCCCCCCAAAAAAGAAGCTTTGAGTGTTATTAGGGATGTATTACTAAAAAGAACGACCAATCTTAGGATTCCTACAGAATATATACTAGAATTGGCATCTATAGCTTTAGAAGAGAATTATTTTAACTTTGAAGGAAAGTTTTACAAACAAATTAAGGGAACAGCTGTTAGGGCAACAATGGCCCCCTCATTGGCAAATTTATATGTGGCAAATTTTGAAAAAGAATTTTTGGATGATTATTTATTCAAAAATAATGTTGTGTTATGGTGCAGATTTATGTTTAAATCTTTTTTATTGACTGAAAGATCAATACAAACAAGCATAAAACTTCAACATGTACACTGTTCAAGTATAAGAAAATCATCCAGCATTCCCACAGTCAATGAATTTTCCCTTTTATCCCCAAACCCCCCACCCCGTCCCTATTTCCTCTGCTTTAAATCTGTTTATTTAAATTTTTCCATTTACAGTATAAAGAGTAGTCAACAGCATAACATAGGAGAACATAATACATATAACGTATTGCATTACTGAATAATATCTCAAAGGGCCTTGTTCCTTATAGCCCGACTTCGAGAGACATCCTCTCTGGTAAAACCATATGTATGGTCTGCCCATGCTTTAAAATCTTATCAAATTTTTACATTCAGCTAGCAAGAATATTGTAGCGTTTTTGCCTAACCATGCTTGCTGGCAGATATTGACACCTTCTGATTTCCATTTGATCAAGTAATGGTACAAAAATGTTTTAAACATCATAATGTCTCGGCCCACATTTCAATGCAACCATTAATTTTATTCCCCATACCTCACCCCTCCTCCCTTCTCATTCTATCCTCCCCTCTTCCCCTCCTCCCTCCCATCCCTTAGCAAACCAACCCTAGTTAGGAGTATCCTCAGGAGCTACTGAGACATCACTTCAGGACTTAGCAGGTGTTAATGAGCAGGCTTCGTCCCCTTGGGCTCAGCATTTGTAGATATGGGACCTACACTTGGAGGAATTGTTTTCTGCGTTTATCAGACTTTTTTGCATCTCGAGCTTCCCATGAAGCCAAGAGGTGAACCTGGTTTCTCCAGTGCCAGTAAGCAGGCTCCTCCTTGGAGGTCCAATATTTCATAATGCATTTGCAAGCTACCAAACTCAGCTTTCTACACAAAAGGGCTGCGGGTGTCTTTAAGGGGGCAAAGGCCCTAGGGTAGTCTAGCAGGAATTGCTTTTCGTTTCCTTGAATTTTATTACCCAATCTTATCAAAAATCCTCGAACTCACTGCCAGAATGCGCGCACCTTAGGACATTGCCATGTTGCGTGGTAAAAAGAGCCTGGGCCCCCGTCACATTTAGAACAATTAGCGCTCTCCTTATCCAGTATGTGAGCCAACTGTGCTTTGGTCATATACCCCCGTAAAATTATCCTATATCCACATTCTCTCAGTCTCTCATCTGTGACTAACTGCCTGATACCCCTCAGCGTCGCCGCCACGTCCCAAGATGCTAGTGAAGTACCAAGGTCTTGTTCCCATCTGAGTTTGATACCCTCATAATGCCTGGTCGGCCTACATCGGACTAGAGCTCCATATAAATCAGAGATTGCGTGTCTCTCTAGTGCTAGGTCAGTGAAAAACCCCCGTAGCCTTACACCCAGACGATCCCCCAAGGCGGCCTGGTCCAACGTTTGCAGGTAGTGTTTAATTTGTAGGTATGCAAACCTGTTTCCCCAGTCCGACCCTATCTTGCCTTGTAGGGCTTCATACAATAGTAATGTTCCGTTCTCTTGCAGCAGATGTTCCAGCTTTGTGACCCCCCTGCCTCCCGCAGCCTCCAAAACGTGGTATTAACCCGATTATCCCCAGTTATTATTTATCTAAATCATTATTCCACATTGATCATCTGGTTGGTTTCTTCAAGACCATAACGGTGCATAGTCCATCAATTTCATTGGAAACATACTTATTGTCCAATATTAGTGAAAGTAATACACCTGATTTCATTTTTTTTCCCTTTTAAAACCAGAAATTGTTTAACAATACAAACCCTTGAATCTCCAATCCAATTCCCACTGATTAAAGTAATCCGTTTCACAGGCTTCACTCCTTTTGAATTAATATATTAAGAGGAATCACACATTAGAGTTTTTAACGTGCCTACAATTAGAACACGCACTAACTATGTAGGTGCCTATAGGAATATTGTAGATATTGTAGGCACATAAACATGTAACGCACGTACATGGTTAATGCACGTTAAAGATGCTAATCCACCTATAACGCGGCTTAGTAAACAGGGTCCTTAGTGACATGTACACAAGATTTCAGGAAAGAGGATATCCTGCGAGATATATAGCCAAAGGCATGATTAGGGCGCACCAAAGAGATTGAAGTTCACTGTTAACAATTCAGTCCAAGAAATCCACAGATAAAATAGTATGTCTGTTATATTTTGATTATTTAAGTTATGATATAAAGAAACATTGGCCAATCATTCAAGCCATACCACATTTTTCAGGGAAAGAGATAATGGTAGCTTTTAAGAGATGTGAACCTAAAAGATATGATTGCACCATTTGTCTTACCAATGCCAAGGAAAAAAGACAAGGTATGGGAACATTTTCCGTGTTGTGACTTTTGTATGTTATGTAAATCTCAGAATGAAGATTTTCACACATGCAGTTACTGGGGAACATTATGAACTAAGGCATTATTCAAACTGCAAAACCAAACAGGTAGTTTATCTAGTATATTGTCTATTCAAGCTATTGTATATTGGCAAAATGAGGATATCATTTAATAAGTGGATAATTGAGCATAGGAGTGCCATTGAAAGAAAAATTGTAGAACAGCCTTTAGTTGAGCACATGACATAAAAAAAAATCATAAGTTTGATGAACTATGTTTCATTGTATTATGCAACATTATACCCCATTGGAGGGGTGGGGATATAGAAAAGTTGTTATTACAAGAAAAACAAAGATTCATTTTTAGATTTAATACCGTGATACCATATGGTCTCAATCAGGAATCAGATTTGTCAGTATTTTTGTAAACCAAAGAGGACATATAATATATGAAGAAATTTCTTATAATTAACATATTTATTTAGGGGTGTTTAATGGCAATTTATTCATGTATTCTTTTTAGTTGATTTAATATTTTTGTTTTTTAAGTAATTCAAAGTCTTTGTAAACAGATTGCTTTATTTTGATATTAATGTATTTAACAGATCACCTTTGAATCCATTTAAGAAGTTTTAAGTTGCTGCCATATTGTATTATGGATTTTCACATTAGTGGAGCACTGTGTGTTGCCTCCCCGGTTCTAGGACATCATATTTGTCATTGAAACGCATCTAATATGGCCACTAGAATGCATAGCAATATGTTTGAGATTCCAGCAGTGATTCAACTTAATAATTAGCGATTCCAGCTAGGCATATGGAGCATATTCTGGAAATATAATAAGTTTTGTGTGAATAATATTTTCATTTTGGTTCATTTTTTTAAACATATGGGGGTCCTTTTATCAAGCTGCGGGAAAAAGGGCCCTGTGCTGGTGGTGGGGGTCATTTTTCCTGTGCGCCAGGTCCCTTTTTACTGCAGCGGGTAAAAAGACCCCAGGCACCCATGGCCATGCGGTAAGAACTCTTACTGCATGGCTATGCGATGGGAAGCCCTTACCCGATAAGGGCTCCAGCGCTAACCCAGCAGTAACCAGGCAGTGTGTGGCGATGCCCAATTTCCAATGAGTTAGCACAGCGCAAACCATTTCCAGGGGTTTTCTTTTTCCCCCGGAAATGGCATACGCTTGGGCGGGACTACCGCCAGCGGCCATGTTGGGCCAGTGATAATCCCGAAAGAGTGAGCAGTAAGCACACTTTGGGCTTACCCCTGCTCTGTAAAAGGGCCCTACAGTTCTTAAGAAATGTTGAAATAAGACCAAGTGTAAGTAACATAATCAGTCTTTAAGTATATTCATGGTTTAAACTACTTTTATTACATTTTTAGTGAATAATCATGAGTTTTACTTGGTGAGATCAGTATCCTGCTTATTTTCGAAAGAGAAAAACGCCTATAGTGCGACCTAAATCAGGAGATAGACGTTTATCTCGCAAAGGCGCCCAAATCGGTATAATCGAAAGCCGATTTTGGGCGTTTCCAACTGCACTCCGTCACGGAAACTAATAAAGTTGACGGGGGCGTGTCGGAGGCGTGGTGGAGGCAGAACTGGGGCGTGGTTATCAGCCGAGGAGAGATGGGCGTCTTTAGCTGATAATCGAAAAAAAAGGCGTTTTTACCGTGATTTTGGGTCACTTTTTTTGGACCCTTTTTTTTCACGAACAAGTCCCAAAAAAGTGACCCAACTGCCCAGATGACCACTGGGGCGGAATCGGGGATGACCTCCCCGGACTCCCCCAGTGGTCACTAACCCCCTCTCACCAAAAAAAACCCACTTTACAAACTTTTTTTCCAGCCTGTATGCCAGCCTCAAATGCCGTACCCACCTCCATGATAGCAGAATGTGTTCAATCCTGTCACAGCCTTTCCCTGGGTCAGATGTGGCTCTCGGGTGCAGTACAGGGTCACATCAGCATTGCATTGTGGTGGGTGTAGGGTATTGGGCTCCGTGATTCCACTAGCTTGTGGTAAATGCTCACGATGTTGGTAGTTGGTAGGCTGTACTCCCATGGTGCTTTTCCCCCTGCCTACTGGGTCAGAGTGTGCCCTGTTGTGTTTCTTGTTGTAGTCCATGCGGTAGTGGCCATTTTTGTAAGCCAGTTTTAGTTCCCTTTCCTGTGTTAGCCACGTTACAGAACTTAGTTCTTACCTTGAATGTGGCTGAAAGAGGGCATTGTACAGCATTCTGCCAGCTCTGACCTACTGCTAATCTCAGTACCAGGGAGACTCGTTGCCAGTTAACTGTGAGTAAACGCGGTTATTCCAATAAAGGACGTTTTCAGAGAGATTAGTCTTCAGGTGTCAACTGGTGTGCCAATGTTATACAGCAGCAACAAATCCTAGAGGCCTGCGTGTATGCAGGTCCCTGGAGCATTTTTAGTGGGTACCGCAGTGCACTTCAGCCAGGTGGCCCCAGGCCCATCCCCCCCTACCTGTAACACTTGTGCTGGTAAATGGGAGGCCTCCGAAACCCACTGTACCCACATGTAGGTGCCCCCTTCACCCCTAAGAGCTATGGTAGTGTTGTACATTTGTGGGTAGTGGGTTTTTGGGGGGGGGGGGGTTGGGAGCTCAGCACCCGTGGTAAGGGAGCTATGCATGTGGGAGCTTTTTCTGAAGTCCACTGCACTGACCTAGGGTGCCCAGTTGATGTCCTGGCATATCAGGGGGGCCAGTGTACTACCAATCCTGGCCCCTCCCACGACCAAATGGCTCGGATTAGGACGTTTTTGAGCTGGGCGTTTTTAGTTTCCATTATCGCTAAAAAAAAACAAACGCCCAGCTCAAAAACGTCCATTTTTTTGAAAATACGGTTCGGCCCGCCCCTTCACGGACCCGTTCTTGGAGATAAACGCCCATGGAGATAGGCGTTTCCATTCGATTATGCCCCTCCATGTGACCTATGAACCTCCTAGCCAGTACTTAAATGAGTACTGATTCATTCATGGTGTTTTTTCACAGTCGGAAGAGGTGAGAAGCTGCAGCTGAGCAGAAGTGTTGCTACTATACTGTAGGTATGAGTAGTGTTTCTTGCTACAAAATAATGCATTAGAATGCACTTGATAATGGATTAATAAGTAGTATGCCCAACATCTGCCCTGCATCAACATATGGAAAGAACAATATTTTTAAATATGGTTACATTATCCCACATCTTATACTTGACCAGGCATAAGTCTACTATAATGGCAAACATCTCAACACACATGACAGGATCCTACAGTATAATTACAGCAATGATATTATCCTTCAAACTTTGCTTCTCTACTCCTCCATCCAGCCCCGTAGCCTGGCATCAGCCCTTCTCTTCTCTACCCTATCCCCCCACCCATAGCCCAGTATCAGCCCTTCCCTTCCCCATCATCCATCCCACTGCTATGCATCAGCCTCACCCTAACCCTCACCCCTCCCTGTAGTCTGGCATCAGTTCTGTCCTATCCCCTACCCTCCCCCATGGTCTGGCACCCCCCCCCCAACCCTGAAGCACACCAGCATTAAATATAAAACCTTTTGTTTTTTAATGTCCTGGGCACTGCAGAGGCCACCCCATCCAGGAACCTGCCTACATTAAATATAAAGGTTTTTTTTAATTTTAAACCTGGGCACTGCAGAGACCATCCCTACCCCAAAACCCACCAACATAAAATTTTTAAAAAAGGTTTGTTTGTTTGTTTGTTTTTTTTAACCTGTGCAATGAGCCTACCCCAACATTATTTGTGGGTTTCTGGGTGGGGGTGGGCTCTTCACTGGCTAGGGAAAAAAGATTAAATATACCTTTTTCCCCCTAGGCAGTGAAGAGCCCATCCCCACCCAGAAGCCCACCACCAACATTACACTCACAAAAAAACATTCAGACAAAAACTGAAATGGAGACCCTTCCTTCCCTCCACCCAAGAAAGCCAGTCTCTACAAGCAGGGCAATACGGGTAAGAGAGAAACATAAATGTTTTTTTTTTTCTCCTGTACTCTGCAAACAAAACTAAAAAAAAAAAAAAAATTATTTTTTTTAAAAGGTACATTTCACAAAGCAGGCACATCTCAATCTTTAAAAAATATTAAATAAAAATATTTTTTTTTCTTTTCTACTTTTGTTGTCTGAGCACTTTATTTTTCTGATTGGTCTAGTTCCATTTTCCATGTGTCAGTCTTCTAAATTCTTTTCCAGGTTGGCTTTTCCATTTCTTGTCTCTCCTCTTGTCGTCATCCTTTCCCATTCAATCACCAAGTCCCACTCATCTTCTACTCTGTTCCCCTTCCGCACCCCCCCCCCCCACACCCCTAGTCCCATCCATATTCTGCTCCTTCTTCCTCCCTCCACCCACACCCTCTAGTCTCATCCATCTTCTGCTCCCTCCCCCACACCCCTAGTCCCATTCATCTTCTGCTCCTTCTCCCTCCCCCAAGTCCCACTCTTCTTCTCTGTTCCAGTGTTCCCCTTCTCCCACACCCCTAGTTGCATCCATCTTCTGTTCCCTCCCACCTCCTCTAGTCCCATCCATCTGCTCCTTCTCCCTCCCTCCAACCACACCCTCTAGTCCCATCCATCTTCTGCTCCCTCTCCCTTCTCTCACCCCCCCCCCCCAGCACCATTCATCTTCTGCTCCCTCTCCCTCCCCTCACATCCCCTAGTCCCATCCATCTTGTGCTCCTTCTCCATCTCTGTCTCTTACTCTCCCTCCCCCCAGTGGTCTCATATTTTTTTTACCCTTCGCCAGCCGGTCTTGCCCCTCTCTCTCTTGCTTTCCTTCCAGCACACACCCCCCCCCCCCCCACCGCCGCCACCACCACCACAGCACTGGAGTTTTCCAGTTCTTTCTCTCCTTCCAACCCCGTGGCACCCGGTATCCCCCCCCCCCCCCTCCGTCTTCCAATCCCTCGAGTCTCCAGCAGCTTCAGTGAGAAAGCAGTACACACACTGCTTTAGACCTACTCCGGAAGCCTTTCTCTCTCCTACAGTTTCCCTCCTACGCGGGAACAGGAAGTTGAAACAGAAAGAAAGGCTTCTGGGGGCAGGTCTAAAGCGTGTGTACTGCTTTCTCGTTGAGGCTGCCGGTGGCTCAGGAATTGGAGGATTCGGGGGGGGGGGGGGGGCAGCAATACCGGGTGCTGCGATGCTGGAAGGAGAGAAAGATGGATGCTGCTGCAGTTCATTGGGGGGGGGGGGCAATTGTCCCCCAAACTATGCCCATGCATTCTGGAGAGCTGCTCTTTTTCATGTTGTCTGCCTAAAAGCATGTGACATAAGCTGCCATGGCAGAACTCAAAGGCTGTGCACTGATTGGTTGGAGGAGTAGGGAAAACTGGGTGGGCCTGAGCTGTGATTGGGTGAGCCTGGTCCCACCCAGGCCCACCCGTAGCTATGCCCCCGTGCTAAGCGAACTGCTTTTACCACATTCTCTGGCAACAAAATCCAGAGTTTAATTACATGTTGAGTGAAGCAATATCTTCTCCAGTTTGTTTAAAATATATGACTTCGTAGCTTCATTGCATGCCTCCTAGTCCTAGTATTCTTGAAAAGAGTAAACAAGCAATTCATATCTACCCATTCCACTCCACTCAGTATTTTATAACTCTATCATATCTCCGATCAGCCATTTCTACAAGTTGAAGAACCCTAGCCACTTTAGTCTTTAGGGTAGTAACGCCTAGATTGGAGCAGAGGGATCTCCAGAAATGTGAGGTGAATTGCGGTCCTTGGTCGCTAAAGATGCGCAGAGGGAGTCCGTGAAGGCGGATTATATGCTGCACAAAGGCTTGTGCTAGGGTCACTGCTGAAGGAAGGGCAAGCATAGGTACGAAGTGTGCCATTCAGGACAAACGGTCAACTACTACTCAGATTACTGTATTGCCTTGAGATGTTGGGAGGTCGGTGATAAAGTCCACGGATATTTCTTGCCAAGGAGTTTGAGGAATAGATAAGGGCTGAAGGAGACCCCAAGGCTTGGCGCGGGTTCCTTTATTTCGGACACAAGTGGGGCATGAAACAATGAACTGGAGGATGTCCTGTGCCATACGAGGCCACCAGTAATATCATGAAACCAAATGAAGGGTTTTCAGAAATCCTGGGTGTCCGGCCAGATGAGAGGAATGACCCCATTGCAAGACTGTGTGTCGTAATCGGGGTGGCACCGGAGCAGTAGTGAGCGATGGAGAGACATCTGTGGTAGCAACCACACAGACTGGGTTAAGCATGTGCTGGAGTTCTTCTGGGTCATCAGGAGACTGAAAGGTCCTGGATAAGGCATCTGCTTGGGCGTTTTTCTCAGCAGGTCTGAATACAAGCCGGAAGTTAAAGCGAGTGAAAAATAATGACCATCGGTCCTGTTGAGGGTTGAGACGCTTGGCATCTTGCAGATACAGGGGGTTTTTGTGGTCAGTGATGACTGTAAAAGGATGGGCCGCCCCCTCCAGTAGATGACGCCATTCGTTTGAGGGCCAGTAGTTCTCTATCTCTGATGGTATAGTTTCATTCAGTAGGGGTGAACTTCTTAGAGAAGAAGAAACAGGGATGGTGTTTCCCTGATTCCGAGGTTTGGGACAGAATGGCTCTGGCTCCTAAACATAAAATTGTGTTTCGACAGCAAAGGCCTGCTTCAGGAGTCCCTGTGGGTGGTAGTCATATGGCTTCACAGTGTTCTGTAAATATCGAGGGCAAAGATCCTGAGCAAAAATAACAATCGTAAGAGTGTTGTAAAACAAATTGTTACTTTGTGCCCAGGATTGTTGCCCTCAATATTTACAGAACGCTGTGAAGCCACATGACTAGCACCCACAGGGACTCCTGAATCAGGCTTTTGCGGTTGAAACACGATTTCGTGTCGAGTCCATTTTTACTTTGAATAAAGCTTCTGATGTGAACTCTTTGAGTCCATTGTACCCTGTTTGTTCTGCATCATTCTTCATGTCACCCCTGCTGTGTTTGCTCATCATGAAGCTAGATATTGACAGGGCTGCCAAGTTACCCAGACATAGGTCAGAGCTTCTGGCCCAGTTCTGGATTTCTGATAGCCCTATCCTGATGGATAGGAACTTACTACAAGTACTACTACTACTTTTCTATAGTACTGCTTAGTGTATTTTTTCTAGCGAAAAAGGTACCAGTACTCAAATGTCAGGTCACCTTTTAGGGGTGGGGTGATCACTGAGTCATCCACCCCACAATAGCTAGGCCCCCTGCAACCAGTCACAGAATCTATGACAAGGCAGAATTGGTGTGTAGGGCCTGAGCTCTTTCATTAAAACTTGAGGTCCATGGGTCAATTTTAGCAGACAATAGAAAAGATGCTGGTACTCAGTACCCCCAAGTACCCCCTCAAAAAAAGCCCTGGTACTACTAGACTATTGCAGCGCTGTACACAAACACAAAAGAAACAGCCCTAGAATCAGTGACTACAAATTTCACATTGCTTTGGGCTGTAAGGTCAAAATCAGGACTGACCAAAAAGTCTCCCTCCTGGAAATGGATAACCTGAAAGCTTTGTATTGACCCTGTGAAAATGTTAAGAGCTATGATTTTTTTCTGGGTTTGTACAATTCAAGAACGCCTTAGTAAAATTAAAATAGCCTATTTCACAAATAAATCACAAATAAATAAGAAGATACTACTACTACTATTTAGCATTTCTATAGCGCTACAAAGCATACGCAGCGCTGCACAAACATAGAAGAAAGACAGTCCCTGCTCAAAGAGCTTACAATCTACTAGACAGAAAATAAATAAAGTAAGCAAATCAAATCAATTAATATGAACGGGAAGGAAGAGAGGAGGGTAGGTGGAGGCAAGTGGTTACAAGTGGTTACGAGTCAAAAGCAATGTTAAAGAGGTGGGCTTTCAGTCTAGATTTAAAGGTGGCCAAGGATGGGGCAAGACGTAGGGGCTCAGGAAGTTTATTCCAGGCGTAGGGTGCAGCGAGACAAAAGGCGCAAAGTCTGGAGTTGGCGGTAGTGGAGAAGGGAACAGATAAGAAGGATTTATCCATGGAGCGGAGTGCACGGGAAGGGGTGTAGGGATGGACGAGTGTGGAGAGATACTGGGGAGCAGCAGAGTGAGTACATTTATAGGTTAGTAGAAGAAGTTTGAACAGGATGCGAAAACGGATAGGGAGCCAGTGAAGGGTCTTGAGGAGAGGGGTAGTATGAGTAAAGCGATCCTGGCGGAAGATGAGACGGGCAGCAGAGTTTTGAACCGACTGGAGAGGGGAGAGGTGACTAAGTGGGAGGCCAGCAAGAAGCAGATTGCAGTAGTCTAAACGAGAGGTGACAAGGGTGTGGATGAGGGTTTTGGTAGAGTGCTCGGAAAGAAAGGGGCGGATTTTACGGATGTTGTAAAGAAATAAACGACAGGTCTTGGCAATCTGCTGGATATGATCAGAGAAGGAGAGAGAAGAGTCAAAGATGACCCCAAGGTTTCGAGCTGAGGAGACAGGGAGAATGAGAGAGCCATCAACAGAAATAGAAAACGGGGGGAGCGGGGAGGTGGGTTTGGGGGGGAAAATGAGAAGCTCGGTTTTGGTCATATTTAATTTCAGGTGGCGTTGAGATATCCAGACAGCAATGTCAGACAAGCACGCTGAAACTTTGGTTTGGATACAAGGTGAGATATCAGGGGTAGAAAGGTAGATTTGGGAGTCATCAGCATAGAGATGGTAGAAAAAGCCATGAGATGAGATTAATGAACCAAGGGAAGAAGTGTAGATAGAAAAGAGGAGGGGACCAAGAACAGAACCCTGAGGTACGCCGACAGCAGAGGGATAGAAGTAGAAGAGGATCCACCAGAGTGAACACTAAAGGTGCGGAGGGAGAGGTAGGAAGAGAACCAGGAAAGGACAGAGCCCTGGAATCCAAGTGAGGACAGGGTATCGAGAAGTATGCTGTGATCGACAGTGTCAAAAGCAGCGGAAAGATCAAGAAGAATGAGGATGGAATATTGACCTCTGGATTTAGCCAGTAATAGGGGGGAAGAAGGGAATGGGACTTGATATATTGCATTTCTGTGGGGTGTTTTGCAACCACATTCAAAGCGATTTATATATTACATACATGTACTTATTTTGTACCTGGGGCAATGGAAGGTTAAATGACATGCCTAGAGTCACAAGAAGCTGCAGTGGGAATTCAACCCACTTCCCCAGGATCAAGGTCCACTGCACTAGCCACTAGGCTACTCCTCCACTCCGTGCCACTGTTTTGAAATAACCCCCTAAGTAACACCACATAAAAATAGGATGGTCCAATTTCGCCACTTAACTTAAGCAGTTAAATACTGAATATCAGCACTTAACTGCATAAGTGCAGACTGTACTCCCAGACACCCACAAAATAGCTAGTTTTCAGTTTAGCGGTCACTGCTGACATTCAGTGGCACTAACCAGTTAAGTGCCACTGAATATCAGCAGATAGTCCTACAAAATAGGAGAATGGATTATTTAGAAGAAAGAAGTAATAATTCTTATTTCAAAACAGATTAAAATACTTTAGCAGGCAGTAAATGTATAACAGTGTATGGCAGAGGTCCCCAAACTGTGCCTCAGGACCCCAAATGCAATCACTAAACCTGCTTTTGGGGTGACAACCTAGGTGGACTCTCCATAGGTGCATCATTATTCTGCACCTCCAGGGGGGGGGGGGGGGGTCACAATTTTATTTGGCCACAATCATGGAGACACAGCCACAAAAAGATTGGAAAGCACTGATGTATGGGTTTACTGACTTCCTTTTGCTGTGCGGAGTTGACGATGTAGAGTAGTTCCCAGACTTTCCATGACTGAAAACTGTAGAAACTGCTGCAATTCTGCGCATACTAGAGGCACCTCCCCTTCATGCCTGAGGGCTCGATGCATCAAAGAAACGTAGAAGAACCGAAAACATAAAGGTCACGTTCTAAAGATAATGTTAGAGGGGGTTAAAGAATAAAATAATTATACTTACCTGGGATGGCTGGGGCGAGTCTGTGAGCAGGAAAGCTGGCGGGGCTAAGGCGCTGGGAGATAGCGCTGCAATTTTATTTTTAAAGGGGGCAGAGTCGGGATGTTCAGGGCCGATTTTAGGCCCATTCGGGAAGTGGGGGAGCGCTTCAGGGTTCGGGCGGCGCGGGCCCATCGTTAGGGCCAGAGGCGCCATTGTTTTGCATGGCCGGGGACGATTGGTGACGTCCCCGGACCAGGAAAGATGGGATCGGGTCTGGTGGTGGGCGCAGAGGCGCCGAAGAAACGAGAGAGGCCCGTTCTGCAGGGCCAGAGTGAAGAGGTGAGGCGGGAGGAGCGAAGGAGTTCGTGCATGAGGCAGCGCGCCTCATGCATGAATCGGCGACGCGCATCGGCGAAGAAACTCCGGGTAGGCCGAAGCCGGGACCTAAAATTTGGGCCGGCTTCGGAGCTTTTTTGTTTTTAGCTCCGTTTTGGTTTGTGGACATCTGAGACCAGAACGGAGGGAAGTCTAGACGTCAGAAGAAAATCATCTTCAAGGTAAGGGGGTTTTTATTTAAAAATTTTAATTAGTTTAATTTTAAATTGTGAAAATGCGTTCTTTTATTTTTAAAAAGTAAAGGGTTAAAGTTTTTTAAATTCTGATTTTGGTTTTGTGTTCAGGGAATTTTTTAGGATTTTTGTGGTGATTTCGTTTTTGAATTTTTAATTTTTAAATAGGGGCTTTTGATGGGTGTGGGTTTAATAGGGTTAGGAAAGAGTTAATTTTTTTAAATTTGACAGAGTAGGTCCGGGAGGGGATTTAGAAATTTTTGGGATGATTTTTGATTGGATTTGGGATTTTGAGAAAGGTTTAGGATAGGTTATTTAGGGGCGGACTTTGGAATTTGGGATTTTTAAAATTGGAAATTAGGGGTGTGTAGGGAATGTGGGGTTGGATTTTTGGTTGGAGTTGGAAGTATTTCTGATAATTTTTCGGGTAATTTTTGGCAAAAATATATGGTTTCCATTATTTTCAATGGGAAAAGTAGTTTCAAAATGGAGCTGGAGCAGCGCTGCCCAACATTCCGCAGGTCAGCTCAGCCAAGTCGGAATGTTGATGTCAGGTTCTGTCAGGTTCTGAGCCCGCGGGACCGGGCTCTGGAGCAAACGTGAGCCCTTGGGCTGCTGACGAGGAGCGACAGCAGCAGGCAAAACCCACCAACCAACACTGGGTAAGCACAACGGCAGGGACTGCAGGCACTGCCCAGCGAACCGGAACACCTGGACTGGAATCCCCCGGACTGGAGGACACAGGACTGGAACCCTGGACTGGAGCACACCAGACTGGAACACACACCGGACCGGAACACACTGGACTGGAACCCGGACTGGACCTAGGCTTCACCTACACTTGACTGCCTTCCCCCTCAGGTTGAGCCCTCGGGTTCTGGCAGCCGGTAGGGCTTACAGGAACCGCAGGAATGAAGGTCCAGGAGTGCCCCCTGGCCCCTAGGCGATGGCAAGGCAGACAGGCAGGGAATGTCCGGGTTCTGGCAATAGGTAGGTTCAAAGCAATGGTCACAGAAGGGCTGGAAACCCACAGAGCAAGAACACAGAAGGGCAGGGAACCTACAGAGCAATAAACACAGAAGGGCTGGAAACCCACAAGCGATAAACACAGAAGGGCAGAAAACCCACAGCGCAATAAATACAGAAGGGCTGGAAACCCACAAAGCGATAACCACAGAAGGGCAGAAAACCCACAGCGCAATAAATACAGAAGGGCTGGAAACCCACAAAGCGATAACCACAGAAGGGCTGAACACCCACAGCGCAATAAACACAGAAGGGCTGAAAACCCACAGCGCAATAAATACAGAAGGGCTGGAAACCCACAAGCGATTAACACAGAAGGGCTGAAAACCCACAGCGCAATAAATACAGAAGGGCTGGAAACCCACAAAGCGATAAACTCAGAAGGGCTGAAAACCCACAGCGCAATAAATACAGAAGGGCTGGAAACCCACAAAGCGATAAACTCAGAAGGGCTGAAAACCCACAGAAGGGTAGGAGACCCACAGAGCAAATAACACAGAAGGGCAGGGAACCTACAGAGCAAAACACAGAAGGGCTGGAAACCCACAAGCGATTAACACAGAAGGGCTGAAAACCCACAGCGCAATAAATACAGAAGGGCTGGAAACCCACAAAGCGATAAACTCAGAAGGGCTGAAAACCCACAGAAGGGTAGGAGACCCACAGAGCAAATAACACAGAAGGGCAGGGAACCTACAGAGCAAAACACAGAAGGGCTGGAAACCCACAAGCGATTAACACAGAAGGGCTGAAAACCCACAGCGCAATAAATACAGAAGGGCTGGAAACCCACAAAGCGATAAACTCAGAAGGGCTGAAAACCCACAGAAGGGTAGGAGACCCACAGAGCAAATAACACAGAAGGGTAGGAAGCCCACAGAACAATAAACACAGAAGGGCTGAAAACCCACAGAGCAAAAGACAAGGAAAGCAAATGGTGCTAACAGCACACTAACCTCGGGACCTAAAGCACTGCGGAGGGAATGGCAATGCAAAGGCCAGGACTGTAGTCTTCAGGTGACTAATAAAGCCCATCAAGACCAGAGCCACAGCTGCAGCAATCACCTTGCAACCAAACAGAGGCTTGACACACAAAGCAGTCATTCCATAGGAAGGAACAGCGGGAGCCATCTTGGAAACTGGCAAGGAGGAAGAGGCGGCAGCCATCTTGGAAGAGGCATAGCCCACACAGGTGAGGTTCAGTAGGGCAATCAGCACACAGAGCCAGAGAGAAACTAAGACAGAGACAGACACAGAGACAAGCAGAAGCCAGCACAGCCACTGACTCCCAGAAACAGGGTAAGTATGAGGGTGGTCACGGCCACAAACGTGACAGTTGAAAAGGGTTGGTGATTGGCTGAGTGGACCTCGGAATGGCAAGCCGGGCTGGTCTCCTAGGAAACGGTGGTTGCAGGCAGTTGGGGAGAGTGTGTTGCACAGTCTGAGAGAGAGGAGGTGTAGTTGGTGATGTGGAGAATTGTATGGTGTTTGAGAGGTTTAATTGGAGAGATTTTACTGTGAAATTGGTTAAGGCTTAGTGGGAAGGTTACAGGTTAAAAGAGAAGATTTTTAGGGTGTTTTAGTGGGATTTTTGAGATTTTTGGGATTAAGGGGCTAATTATAGGGGAAACAGGGGAAGGTTTAGAAGGGATTGTTTAGGAAATAGGGTAGATAAGCAAGAGGTGGGTTAATAGGGTCTCAGCTTAGTTTTAAATTGAATGGAATGTGAAATGATGATATGTATTGTGAATAAATGGTGAAAAGAAGAAGACTGCCAAACACACCTGTGTTAGTGCTAGTTAGGAAATAAAAAAAGTTTAGGTAGAGAAGGAAAGGATCTGACAGAGAGGGAATTTTAAATTATTTTTATTTCTTCAGCTAGATGGCCACAGTGCAGTAAAAAAAAAAAAAATTTGCTTCCCTGAAGTGCAGAATCCTTACTGGCTTGAACAGAGTAGACAGGGTCTTGCCTCCATTTACTTTAAATTTAAGAAAAGGTTTAGGAAGAAGAGTCGTGCATACATTCTTCTGAAGACGACTGCAAGGGCCCCGACGCAAGAAAGATTTCGCTGGCACGTTTGGGAGAAAAAGAAGCCTGAAACATCGACAGCTAAGTGACTGTGGGGGAAAAACGGGACTGGAGTAAAAGATAAGGGAAAAGTGGGAGAGACTTACCTGTGAAGGGAAAGGGAAAAGAGAAAGAAAATAAATAAAGCACTTACCTGTTCCTGTAAAAAGTGAGTGGAGACGTCTCCTGAAAAACATAAAAGTTGACACAAAGTATCAAATTCAGAAAGAAAGTTAACAAAAGGGGTATTAAGAAACGTTTAAAAGGGGAACAGAACTAAAGAAAAAGAAATGTAATACCTATCTGACTCCTTTAATCTGATGCAGCGGTGTGAACTCCTGGAAAGAAAAAAAGTATTTTTAGAGTTAACTGTTGGGTTTGGTGTACAATTCTTAATTGCATTAAAATTGCTTTGTCTATTTCACTGAAAAAGGGGTACTAATAAATGTTACTTTGTTATTGATAAGAAACCTGTTGCTGTCTGGGTTTGTACGCTCAAGCAAGCAAGTATCCTGAAATTTAGTTTCATTTCCTCACTGGGCCTGAGGGGCTGAGTGACGTGGTTAGTTATTGTACCCACTCCTCATTCTTGGTGTCAGGTGTTCTGACAAGGCTGGCACGACTACAACCATCAAGCTGTTGGAACACCGTCATCTTATACATCACACTCAAGAGTGTGGGGGTGTGAACAATACCAATTAATTCAAAACGATGGATGCTCTAAAAAAAATGCATCAAATGATTGGCGCGGTACTACAAAAGTGGATGCATGAAAGTATCGCTAACCTGATGAAATCCACGCTAGCCGTGTAGGAAACACATGCGCATAATAGTCATTTGCTAAGCACACGGTATCACTGTGGCTGTTGTACGCATGTCTACAAAAACACGTCATAGACGTGTGTCTGGTGCTTGCAAGATACACGTCACTCGGAAGCGGGGCTTATAGGCGAGTGAGTGATTTTTTAATCACTCTGCAATGGCTACTGGTATGTGGTGTGTGCCACGTTGCTTGACTCCCGATTTCTTTTTTGTTTTTTGTTAGGTGCTTTCACATTTTCATAGGTAAGTGAGACGTTTCATGCAGGGAGACGAGCTTATGGCTGGGTGGTAAGTGTGCTTCTTCTTGCATTTTCCTGATGTTAACATCTCCTCCTTTTTTTTCTGGAAGCAGTGGAGGATAATGTGCCCTGACAGGAGGAGGAGGAGGAGGAAACAGTGGTTCAAAATGGGGGTCCTGATGCCAAAGGTAAGTGGAAGCGTGCACCAAAATTCACAGACAACGAGCTTGAAGCTTTGGTGCATCGTGTATGCAAAGAGTTTGGCTGGCTTTTTAAAAAGTCCAGGCTCTCCCTTGGGTAAAAAAAACAAATCTGGAGGAAGATTGCAGAGGATCTGAGTGCTGTTGGTGTGTAAAGACACACTGTGGAGCAGTGTAAGCATCGTTGGCAAGATTTCAGGGGTCTCGTCAAAGCCAAGGCACGGAAGAAGTGGAAGCATGGAAAGGGTACAGGGGGTGGGCCTTGCTGTGCCTTGGAGCTGACCCCCCTGGAGGAGGCTGTGTTGACCACCCTTGGCCGTGAGCAGGTAGTCGGCCTGTGTAGTGGTGTTGACACGTCTGAGGAGGCCATTGATGATATGGAGAGTGAGTTTGTTTTGTCGTATTGCAGACAATGGAGTGGCGGTAAGAACTGTGGTGATGGGTGGGTTTGGATCAAACTTGTTTGTGTTTGTCTTTGTAGGTGAACATCTGGAAGATGACACCAGATTGCCAGGTGGGACCCCATGTCCCACAACTGAGGACAGAGAAGGTGGTGAGTAATGTGATGTGCTGTGGGGTGCTGGAAGGGACCAGTAGTAGTGGGCGCAGCAGCCGTACCTTCTGCTGTTGAGTCACACAATAACTGTCCTCCTGCACCCCCTCCTACAGAGGAATGGGAGGATTGGCGCCAGCTGTAGGAGATGCAGGCCAAGTGGAACGAGGGTATCTACACACTGCTTAAAGAAGATGCCATATGTGAGCAGGTGCGCCTCGTGTCTGATGCACAGTGAGAGCAGCTGAACTTGGTGGGCAATGTATTGATGCGTGGGTTGCAGAACACCAATACCCATTTGTAGAACACCAACACCCATTTGAGCGATCTGTGTGAGATACTGAAAATGAATTTCCATTAACTGCAGCAGCAAGCTGAAAGGCATTTCACAGAGCAGCAACAGCAGATGAGGATGTGCTTTCAGGATCTCCACCAGGAAATCAGAGAGCTGTGGCGTGAGGTATCGTGAGATGACCCCGCTGTCAGTTCCCGCTGTGCAAATGGTATATTCTCCTTATCTATTCCCTATATACATCTCTCCCACAGTCACATATTCTCTATCCCCTTTCTCATAATGTGTTTGTCTAATACGTCTAATAATATGTCTAATAATGTGTTTCCCCTACTCTCGTGTCCCAGCACTTCTCTCTGTAAGTATCTCCCGTGGCTACCGTATAGTTTCCTAGCCACCAAGCACACGCATATTTGTGCACTTTTAACTTTGTTTTTTTTCTTACAGCCTGGATGACAAGCCAACTCCCCCCTGTTACTTCCTAGTCTCTCAGCCCTTCTCTTCCAAGTAAGTATCTCACGTGCTTATTGTGTTCATACTTGGCAGACACACACTTGTTTTATCTATCCTCACATCCAGGGCTTCTGGCCTCCTCACTATCCCTCCAAATGCACTGAAACCTTGCTTTTTTTTCTAACAGCCCAGACGACAAGCCAACTCCCCCCTGTCCCTTCCTGGTCTCCCAGCCCTTCTCTTATCAGTAAGTATCTCACTTGCTTATTGTGTTCATAGTTTGCAGACTGTAGAAAAATTGTGCAGCCTGAGGCCTTTTGGAAAAAGATAGGTCAAGCAGATTTGATAGACCTAGAATTAGAAATTAAAGGTTCTTTCTGTATCAAATGATAACCAGAATTCAGTGACACTTGTTTGTGCCAGTTTGGCAGTTGGCAGATGTCGAAACTGGGTTCTGACAAAATAACTGAAAAGAATTTAATAAAAACCAGGTGCAGGGCAAAAACAAGAAGTTGTGGTTAAAAGTCCAGTATGGACGTCAGAAGACCAGGTGTGGAAAGAAGGGGCTTTTTCCTGGGACAGTTATGAAAATCTGCGGTGAGGGGTGTGATAATGGCCATCTGGAAAGCGTAAACATGTTTATCAGTTTTTGAGGCTAATTGAAATTAGTGTTGGCCAAAAGGGTATTTAAGAAACTGACAGCTCATATGCAAATGGAGAAGTCCAGGACATGTTAGACCTACCGGTCACTCTGTCCCATGGATCTCCCTAAGAATATGTCCATATTCTTATAATTCACTTGTATGACAGGACAGACTAGACTGATACTCCATGAACAAAAGGCAAAACAGGGGGGGGGGAAGGGGAAGGGGGAAGGGAAGGGAAGAAATAAGGTAGATAGGGGTAGGAGGGGGAGGGATGGGGACTGGGGTAGCTGAAGTTTGAATTGGCACCAGCAATGGAGGGCTTGGTTTGATAACGAGTAGAGTTAGGATTTGATGCATTGAATTAGATAGTGGAGTTTGTAGAAGGGTAGCCTGTAGCATAGATAGAGAGAGAGTATTGATGTTTGTAAACAAGGCCCGTGGAATGTAAAACCAGAAAGCTAATATGTCAACACAATAATTGAGACACTGTTTGCTTAACTGAACCACTGATCAATAAACAAATTATAAAATAAATAATTCACTTGTATGGCTTGCTTTTGGTAAGTAATAAACTTTAAATGAAAACCTATCTCTCATTCTCTTTATTTATCTTTATCTAGCTCCCTAATTAGTTGGGTTTAGTCTACCACTCTATCAGGTAAAGGAGTCAGTATAGAATAATTTGCAGCCTGGCACTTCCTTGTCCTTACTCACAAAGGCCAGCCCTCTGTGTTTAATGGCTTGGAAGTAGCTGAAATATTTACATTTTTGGTGCCCTCTGACCGTGTAAAAGGTGAGATTTTTAGTTGTTAGTTTTAAACGGGGGATTTCCTGGTCATTAAAAGGTGGGAGGTCTTCACATTCTCTTCTATTTCTTTTTATGTTTCAATCATTTCTATTAGTCACATAACAACAAACAGCTTTATCTACATTCCAAAACTTAAACATTTACTGTAACAGCCGTAAAGAGCTCGGTATTATCATAATTTTTGAACATTAACTCCCCCTCCCACGCTATGATCAATATTCTCCATTGGTCCCTTAGCCATACCCAAACCTACCCCCCCCCCCCCCCCCGTCCTCTCCCCTCCATCCCCTCATCCTCCTTATGCTATCAGTCAAGCAGAGAATGGGTTTCTCCCCATCCTCCTTATGCTATCAGTCAAGCAGAGAATGGGTTACATAAATCATAAGTTCAAAATTTGACTCCGTGCAGTGGGGGTTAGAGTCTCCAAAAATGGAGACCACCTGTTCTGAAATTGTTGTTTTGCCACTTGTGACTTATTCCACTCTCCCAACTGTTCCACCCGTAGAAGTGCCAGCATCTGAAACCGCCAATACTGTATTGATGGTGGCCGGTTCCCCAACCACTCTTGAAGTATGGCTTTCTTTGCTACCACTGTTGCTCTTCTCACAAATTCTGTAAATCCTTTTGGGGTAGGTTTGCTTAACCTTGGACTACCGAATAGCAGCATCGGGATATAACCCCAGTTCCCTGACCAAAGATCCGCCACCTGTCGAAGGATGCTCTTCCAGAACAGGACCACTTTCGGGCATTGCCAAAACATATGAGCTAACATAGCTCCCTCCTGATGGCACTTCCCACATGCTCCGTCTGGGGACGCCCCCATGTGGAACGCTCTTCTTGGGGCCACATATAGCCTTAGGGCAAATTTGTACTGTAAATCTCAATGTTCTGTCCGACTGGAAGACCGCCAAAGGGATAACACCTGGTCTTTAAATACCGACTCTGATACTTATATTGTCAGGTCTTGACTCCATCTTGCTGCGTATCCTGCATAATCCAATTCTGGCATTGCCATTGGCATTTTCTGTTGTGCCCCCATCGATATAGCAGAAGCTAGTTCCTCCCTCACATCCTCTGTGAGGTCTGTCCATGGTAGACTCACTACATAATGTCTCAACTGGTAGTAGTAAAAATAATCTGCTGACTCTATCGTGAACTGGTCTCTTAGTCTTGGAATGATTTTATGCATCCTTCGTCTGTGAGCACCTGGCACAAGTATTCTATCCCCTTTGTCTTCCATCTTCTGAATGCCGTATAGCAGTTCCCTTTTTCGAACCTTGGGTTTCCACAGATTGACATATATGGAGTGACCCTGAATGAGAAACCATGTGCCTTACATATCCACTTCCATACTGCAATTAATGTGGGGAGGATATGTGTTTTGTGCAGAGTTTCTGGAGTGTTATTTTTGCTGCCATGCAGAAATCCTGTGAAATTAGTTGGGCCAAATAATTGTAACTCCATCTGTGTAGCAGAATATTCAGTCGATTTCCTGAACCAGTCATTCAGATGTCATACTCCACATGCTATTGTTAAATACCTTAAACTCAATAAGCCTAAGCCCCTATACTCTTTTGGAGTCTGTAAAATCAAAATTGACAGTCTCGGTCTTCTTCCCTTCCAAAGGTATTTCTGAAGCAATTTGTTTATTTGGCGCTCAACTCACCTTGTAAGATATATAGGTAGAGTTTGGAAAACGTAAATCCATCTGGACACTATCATCATGTTATAGAGTGCTATTCTGCCCAGCAATGAGAGAGGTAGGGACTGCCAAACCCTCAGCTTAGTTGCTGTGTCTTCTAAGAGGTTATTCACATTTAGGGCACACACTTGTGTTAAATCTTGTGGTATCTGTACTCCCAAATACTTTATTGCCCCTTCAGCCGCTGCCAAGCCCTTTTCTTCTAGCCCTGTTACCCCTGCCCCCGGGAATATACTCAGCCACTGTAACTTATGTAAGTTTATTCTAAACCCCGATAGTATGCTGTATTGATCTATCCTTGCCCAAAGTGCCTTTAGGGAGCTCTGTGGGTTTCTCATCACCACCAATAAATCATCCGTGAATGCGAGAGTTTGCACTGTCTCACCTCCCACTTCCATGCCCTCTATCGCCCCATCATTCTTAAGGGTGCGGAGTAGCGGTTCAATTGACAACAAAAAGAGTAAGGGTGACAAGGGACACCCCTGACGTGTACCGTGCCCCATATTGATCTGCCCTATCCGTACACCATTGAGTAACACCGACGCTGTGGGGCCCGAATATAATGTCCATATTGCCCGCAGGTACCACCCCTGTATTCCCAAGTGTTCTAGCACTCAGAATAGGAATTCCCAGCCTATCTTATCGAAGGCCTTCTCTGCATCTAGGCTCAAGAGATTTGCTGGCATGTGGTTTATCTGACTGTGTCCCATTGCCAACAATAAGCGGTGTATGTTGATTGAGGAGTGACGTCCTTTTACAAATCCCACTTGTTCCAGTCCTATTAAGTCTGGCAAGTATTTTGGCTAATATTTTTTTTTATTATTTAATATATTTATTCGTTTTCACTTTTAACAAGAATTCACTTGTTTGAAATACAGCCATAGTAATTTACTTAATAATTAATAATTTTTCATATCAACAAGCCAAAAGGCAAATAATAAGATACATTCCATTTCTTAACAACACATTCTTTGTACTTCCTTAGACCTCATTTACAAATATGGGGCGATCAGAGTTAGGGAAGTTCCAATATACAATAAACAAAGAAATTAGGTGGCGTAAATCCTCCCTTATTTAATTATTTCAATTGCTTAGCATCCAGGAATGATTTTAGACTGTCTGATGAATAAAAGGTGTATTTAACCTGACCCAACCTAACCAAACATTTACACGGATAGGCGAGGAAAAGCATCCCGCCTATCTCTAGAGTTCTTGCTTTCAATGCTAGAAAAGCTTTCTTTCTCTGTTGGGTAGATTTTGTAACGTCAGGGAAGATTTGTACTTTTACTCCGCCAAAACAAGTTTGTAAATTTTTAAAATAAAGTCTCATGATATTATTCAAGTCCTGTTCAAAAATGAAGGAAACTATCAAAGCTGACCTCTCTGTATTTTCATCCACTGAACTCTCTAGTATTGCTGAGATGTTCTCTAGGTCTAAGTTTGGTTGTAGTCCATCTTGTCTTTTCCCTTTCTCTCCCTTGGGATTTGGAATATAATAAATCTTGTTAACTGGCGGCATCGCTTCCTGGGGAATTTTTAAGACTTCATTCAAATATCTTTTGAACAAGTCATGAGGATTAATCCCAGAGAGTTTGGGGAAATTTAGTAATCGTAGGTTTAATCTTCTATTAAAATTCTCAATTTGCTCCAATTTTCTTCGTATTTCTGTATTATCTTTGACCACACCAACTTTGAATTCTTGAAAAGAGTCTACTTTATTCTGGAAATCTGTTACCTTTTCAGCAATGTCCGTTTTTAACTGGTCA
Organism: Microcaecilia unicolor; assembly: GCF_901765095.1. NCBI lineage: Eukaryota > Metazoa > Chordata > Amphibia > Gymnophiona > Siphonopidae > Microcaecilia > Microcaecilia unicolor. The sequence goes on from NC_044036.1 coordinate 236,473,024, forward strand.
ACTTTTAAATTCAATTCTTGGAATTTTTTTTCGAAAGTACTCAATTCTCCTGAAGTTCGTTGTAGTGTAGCGTCCATTTTATTCAAAACAGTCCATATCATTGCTAGGTTTACCTCCTTCGATAGCCCTGCTGTTCTTCCTTCTGTTCTCGGCGTCTGTTCCAGCGTTTCCCGCCCCTCACAAACAGTCTCGCCCGCAACACTTCCGGTAGGGCGTCCCTGCTCCTCGGGCTCTGCTGTAGACGCCGGACACAGAGGCCTCACAATTGCTGGTGGTGACAGAGATATTTCTTCTCCTAGCAGTGTCTCCGCTTCCCCAGAAGACCTCGCTATAGGATCCGTATCTCCTACTATATGGGAGACTGGCAGAAAATAGCGCTCGAGCGCCATCTGAGGCTTCGAGGGAGACTAGGTAGGTGGGGGGACTATCCGCGTCGCCCCTTTTCTTTTGGTATGCGGCATTCTGTTATAAAATTAATATTTTCCCGATTCGGGGCCAGAGCTGCTACTTCATGCATCCTGTTACGCCGCCATCTTAGATCGCCCCTTTGGCTAATATTTTGACATCCATGTTCAATGAGGAGATTGGTCGGTATGATTCTGGTTTGCCCCCCCCCCCCCCTCCCGCCCTGGTTTAGGTAATAGGGTTATTAGTGCCGTGTTGGTATGGGGGGGGAAATTCTCCTTCCTCCACTACATCTTCTAAATAAGCGTGCAGTGCTGTTAAGGCTGTTTGGGGTAGCATTTTATAAAATACTCCCGTGAAGCCATCTGGGCCAGGGGCCGAATGCCTAGGCAATGAATTGATTGTGTCTTGCACTTCCTTGCCAGTAATTGGACTATTGAGGATTTGGAGTGCCTGCGGGTCTAAACTTGGTAGCCCAGACGCTGCTAAATATTCTTTTAATGTCTCCCTGCCTATTCTAGTATGCGGTTGATACAGTTGACGGAAATGATCTTGAAAGATTTGGGCTACTTTCTCACTACTGGTATGTATGGTACCTTTTTCATCTTTAATTGCTGATATTACTCTGTTTCCCCCCCCCCCCCCCCCCCCCACCACCACCAGGTTTTTACCACCCGAGCTAGTAGTGTTCCCGTTCTGTTGCTGAACCTTTGCAGCCTATATTTGTGGTATATAATTCCTTTAGTTGCCCTCTCCTGTAACAATGAGTTTAATACTATTTGGGAGGCCTGTAACTGTTCTCGAGTCTCCCTATTTGAGTTCTGAATATACTTGCGTTTGGCCTGCCTCGCCCGTGCTTCCAAATTTATAATAGCTGTTCTTAACTTTTTTTTCTCGCACAGGCGAAGGCTATCACCTCTCATCTCAGCACTGCCTTGGCTGCCGGCCAGAACAGTGCTGAGTTATATTCATGATTTTTGTTAAATTGGACATATTCCTCCCATTTCATTCACATATATTCTCTAAATTTTTTATCTGCATACAGATAAGATGGGAACCTCCACCCCGCTCGACCTTGGTAAAATTTGGTAGCTTCCAGGTCCATCCATACCATCGCATGGTCTGTGACCTCTTCTGGCCCTATTTCTACAGCCTTCACTTTCAAAAATAGTCTTCTATCAACTAATATATAGTCTATGCGGGACAGGGTTCCATGGGCCCTAGAGATATGCATAAAATCGCGTTCCCCGAGTGTAGGATACGCCAAGCATCTACTGTGTTTGTCGCTGTCATAAGGAGGGAGAGTGCTTTAGATTGCGGCCCCCTTCTATGAGCTTTCCTAGGCTCCGAACAGTCCAACACTGGGTCTGCTACCATAATAAATTCTCCCATTATCAACAGTTGAAGGTTTGGATGATGGTGACATTGTTGCACTATGTGGTTATAAAACTTCTGGTCATATGTATTTGGTCCATATATCGCTACCACCAGGATTTCCATGCTATGCACCCACAAATGCACCAAAACATAACGACCCTGGGGGTCCTTCGCTATCAATTTCGTTTTTGCTGCAAGGCCTTTCCGCACTAGAACCGCCACTCCCCCATGTCGCCCTTCTGATGAGGAGGCATGTACTTCCCCCACCCACTCTCTATTTAATTTTTGATGTTCTACCTCTGTTAGCTGCGTCTCCTGTAAGCATGCTATATCTGCTTTATGTCTCTTGAGCGCTGCTAGGATTTTCGCTCGTTTTACTGGCGACGAGAAACCCCCCCACATTCCATGTTATAAATCGGGATGTCTTAATTTGCGCCATTTCTTCTCTGGTTAACTATTCTCCTACTTATGTACTTAATGGTAGGGAATCCTGGCGCCCAGCTCCGCCTAGTTCCCCAACGTCCCCAGTTGCTATTTCCCCCCTTCTTCTGCTTTCTAATACTTCTCTTTAATTTGTTTTTAACCCCTCCCTCTCCATCATTATCTACCCCGCCCTCCATTCTCAAACTCCCACCCCGCTCCCCCCCTCCATTTCTCTCCCCCTCCCTCCCAGAACCCTCCTCTTCCCATCCATCTCCTCTGGATGTGAAAATAAGATCGTGAATGATGGTCCCCACCCCCCAGCCAATGCTCCCTTTCGTGTGAACCTCATGTCTTTCCCGCTATAGTCCTATTACTAAAAGAGTCCCTGCCCTCTCTACCGCTTTCTTCCCCTTTGTGATCCCTCCCTGATACCTTAGTTTTCCATTGTGTTGCCTGTCTGTGCAGTAATCTTCATTTATTCCACCTTTTCCAAGTTCTACACCTCATGTATCCATATTCTCACAAGGAGCCACGTTTTTCAAAAGTTCTTGTGCCTCTTCCGGCGATTGAAAAGTCTTCCAAGTCCCATTCATCAAAACCTTCAATTGAGCTGGATAATTCAGCATGAATCTCTGCTTTTTCTCTGCTAAGCTTTTGCAGATCTGCCCATAAGATCTCCGTCTCTCATGCACTGCTGCCGAGTAATCTTGGAAGAGTTTTACGCTGTTTCCTTCATAGTTTAACATATCCCACTCAAAATTTCTGACATGAATAAAATTATGTACTTTTATTATCACCACGTGCGAGCGGTTCCTATCTCCCATTTTCCGCCCTACTCTGTGGGTGCGTTCCAGGCACAGCAGGCCTACACTGTCCGATAGGGCGAGCTCCGCCCACAGCCACCCTTCCAGCAAGGTTGGCAGTATATTTTCGGGTAGGGTTACCATACGTCCGGATTTCCCCGGACATGTCCTCTTTTTGAGGGCATGTCCGGTCCGGCGGATTTTGCCCCCGCCCACGTTTGTCCGGATTTCTGGACAAACGTGGGCACGGGTGCGGGCAGGCGCGTGCGTGCGGTGGGCGTGTGGGCGGGCGATCGGCGCGTGGTCTCCCGTCCCCTCCCCTTCCTTACCATGTTCCCTGGTGGTCTAGTGACGTCTTCGGGGCAGGAAAGAGCCCCCTCTTTCCTGCCCGGAGCGCTGCCTCCCCTGTCTATCATCCTTCTCGATCTGGCTGGGGATTCAAAATGGCCGCCGAGAGTTGAACTCTCGCGAGGCCGCTTCAACTCTCGGTGGCCATTTTGAATCCCCAGCCATACCGAGGAGGATGCAGCAGGCAAGGGCAGGCAGCACTCCGGGCAGGAAAGAGGGGCTCTTTCCTGCCCCGAAGAGAAGACGCTACTAGACCACCAGGGCTAGACAGTAAGTGAGGGGGGGGTATGTGATGGGGGGAGGGGACTATGTGACGGGGGGGGGGGTGGGGGGAATAGGGGCGGAACCCGGACCTGAAGGGGGCGTGGCAGGGGCGGGGCATGAGGCGGGGCGGGGGCGGGGTAGGGGGGCGTGACATGTGTCCTCTTTTTCAGAGGACACAAAATGGTAACCCTATTTTCGGGGATCGACTCTGGGATTCCCACCAGTCGTAAGTTTGATCTGCGGGATCTATTTTCCAGGTCGTCTATTAGCTGCGCCTGTGCTTTTAGGAAGTTTTTCAGTTCTTGAATAGTTGCTTGCATAGCAAGTTCCACGTACTCTAGGGCTGAGACGCGGCCCTCCAATTCGCCTGTTCTCCGCATCGTATCTTCTAATAGTGTCTCCATGCTTGTGAGTTGTTCAGCTATTTGCGCAAATTGGGGCACTATTGCCTCCTTCACTGCATCCGTAAGTTGTAGCAATTGAGATGCCGTGAATAATGGCGGAGGTGCTGCTGTTGGGCTGGGCGCCATCTTGGCCTCTCCTGTTCCTCGCTGTTTATCCATCTCTTTCTTATTCGTTCTTCCGGGCATCACCTTTTCCTTTCTGATCACATAAAGGTTCATGCGCTCCCTGGACTCTGGTTGGAATTTCCTCAAGTTATTTACGGGTTCAGTTTGATTCTCTGGCTTGGCTGAGGGGATCAGTTCAGGAGAGCCGAGACAACACGTCCGCTCTCCTCAGTCCATCATGTGATCTCTTCTATTTCTTTTTAAGTGTACCGCAGTTCACAGCACTTCTGCTTTTGTAAAACTGCCTGAATTCCTTCTTGTTTTCTGACCTCTATTTTCTATCTGCTATAAGACTGTCACTCTTGTCTCAAGACTGTTACTCTGTCTCAATCTTTTCTCTTGCTTCTTCTACTCTGACAGATTGCCGTTCTCGGCACCTCTCCGCCTGACTGAACACAGTCAGTTCTGTCAGCCGGGTTTCATTTCTGCTTTCCTAAGACTATACTTCTGACGTTTGCCTTTCTAACATAAATTTTTATTTGCTCACCTACATTCTGTTTTTCTCTTCCCTGTTTTGATCCTGACATCTATCAGCTGTTTTTAGACAGCTTTACTGTTTTTGCCTACTCTCTCGTTGTATCATAAACCTGTCTCATGTGTTATGTGAAACTTCCTCTTTTTACAAGCACTGCTCTCCATACCTAGTTTGATATTTTTGCTGTGCATTTCCTCTCTTATATTATTTCCCCTTTCTGTCCAAGACTTAAAGTTTTTCTCCATGTTATAATCTTGCCTTTCCTGTATTTATAACCTGATTCTTTGTATTGCCTCTTCTTTTTGTTCTTAAAATCTCTGCGTCTTCCTTACTACTTTCCCTACCTTTTTCTTGTTTTTGTAAAGCTGCCTTCTGCTTCAATCTGTTTTACAACTTCCTCTTTTTCTTTGCTATCTATTTTAATCAAGCTTTCCTGCAGACCTGTTTCTTTACATGAACTTTTAATTCAAAAAAGACCTCATGAATCATGTAAACCACAGGCTTCAAAATGGTCTCTTTCCCATGGAGAAAGTAAACATCTTACTTACTCCACTGCCAAAAGATGCTAAGAAAAGCACAATGGACCTAACCAATTATTGCCCAGAAGCATCTATCCCGCTCATAACCAAACTCATGGAGGGCATAGTGATGAAACAACTCTCGGAATACCTAAATAAACACGCAATTTTACACGAATCTCAGTCAGGATTTCAGTCAAATCACAGCACCGAAACTGTACTAGTATCCGCAATGAACTCAATCAAACAAGCAATTGCAACTGGTAGTAACATACTCCTCCTACAATTCGATATGTCCAGCGCCTTCGACATGGTTAATCATGGAATACTACTACATATAGTAGAATACTTCGGAGTAGGAGGTACAGTTCTGAAATGGTTCAAAGGATTCCTGACCACAGGATCATACCAAGTAACAACAAATGCGGACATATCACCCCCATGGATACCTGAATGTGGAGTTCCCCAAGGATCCCCCCTATCACCAACTCTTCAACCTAATGATGATACCTTTAGCCAAGCTTCTAACCAATCAAAACCTTAATCCCTACATATATGCAGACAATGTCATGATTTACATCCCATTCAAACACAATCTAAATGAAATCACCAACGAGATCAACCAAAGCCTCCAAATCATGCACTCCTGGGCGGATGCATTCCAGCTAAAACTCAACGCAGAAAAAACACAATGTCTTGTACTCACCTCACAACACAACAAAAACAACTACTCCACCATAACCACACCATACTGCTCTCCCCCCGTTGCACAAAATCTGAAAATTCTTGGAGTTACCATTGACCTAAACCTCACACTCGATGCTCACGTGAAGAACATAACGAAAAAGATGTTCCACTCCATGTGGAAACTCAAAAGAGTAAAACCTTTTTTCCCAAGATACATATTCCGTACCCTAGTACAGTCAATGGTAATAAGTCATTTGAACTACTACAACGCACTGTACGCTGGCTGCAAAGAACAGACTATCAAAAAAACTCCAAACAGCACAGAATACCGCCGCCAGACTCATATTTGGAAAAACCAAATACGAAAGTGCAAAACCCCTAAGAGAGAAACTTCACTGGCTCCCACTCAAGGAACGCATTGCGTTCAAGATCTGCACAATTGTACACAAAATCATTCACGCAAACGCCCCAATCTACATGCTAAACCTCGTGGACTTGCCTCCCAGGAACGCCATAAGATCATCCCGCAAATTTCTCAATCTGCACTTCCCCAGCTGTAAAGGACTAAAATACAAGCTGACGCACGCCACCACCTTCTCTAATATGAGCACGCAGCTGTGGAATGCATTACCTACAGCCCTGAAAGCTATTGACGAAATAACTAACTTCCGCAAATCTTTGAAGACACATCTCTTCAACAAAGCCTACAAAGAGAACCCATAGCCTCGCTCACCAATCCTTCCAGTGTTTAAAGTCCACCTTCCATACTATCCTGCCTAACACCTTCCTTCTCTCTTCCCTTACTTAATCTCTATACAATACTAAGTGTATGTGATATCATGGAATGACAATGTCATAACAAACTCTGTAAGCCACATTGAGCCTGCAAATAGGTGGGAAAATGTGGGATACAAATGCAATAAATAAATAAATAAATAAACTAAATTTGTTCTGACTGTCAGCTGATTTTGGGGCTTCCTGATCTCAGCACTACTCTGCTATTTCAAACCTTTTTACTAAAACTTACTTTGGCTTTGCCGCCACCTATTACTCCTCTCTCACTATATTACAGGTATTTTCCCCACAGCTTTCTTATATCCTAAATTTAGTTCTCATTTTTTTCTTTCGTCTCACTGATTAAACCTATTTTTTTGCTCTGTCAGTTTAAGAGTTACGGCCGACCCTGGGCTGCCAGAGCAAAATCTGTTTTATTAGTATACTTTAAAAGAATTAGCTATATTATTACTTTATATTTAATTCTAAATATTCGATTGGGTTATTGTCCCTGCTAAATTTGGCCTCAGTACCAACTCTATGAGTTTTGGCCATTTGCCCAAATTACCCTACTACATTTTTTTTTATTTTTGGTTTTGGTCCTTGGCCACAAAAAGGTTGAGGTGTTAGATCCCTGTAATGATCCTGAAGTAGAAGGCCTTAGCAGAGGTGTTTGGGCTGGATTCAGGTTTGCGACAGCACTACGACCGTGGCCCGTAAATTTATGGTGTAATTAGTTGAATGTCCACTGGGTGCTAAAAGGTATAGCTTTGTGAAACCCCTTGGATAATTGCTCTTCTATTCAGATAGTCATTCGCAGGCCATTTGAATATTTTAAAGAGTATTTGTAAACCCCCATTGTGGGCTCCACCACTTGAGTCGTGTATGCTGCTGGCCAGTTGAGACGTGTATGCTCCTGGAAGTCAGTGGGAAGTTTGTATACTCCTGACTTTGGAGACATACCCTGAAGGGCAATATTTGTCGCAGACGTTGTCATGCATGCTTCTGCGATCTGCGGTTGAGACGTGTATGCTCCCGCCAGCTGGCCCTCTATGATCTGTGATTCGCGTTCAAGATATGTGAGTATATTTTTATTTCTCTGCATGTTTCATTACTAGATTAGCACTGTTTCACCCTTGCATGCTAAAGTATCCTGCCAGTATTTTTAGTTTATCTACTGTTTAGCTGGTACATCACTTACTTACACTATACTAGCACCACTGTTCTAGACTAAATTCTAGATTATTTTTCACATTCCTAACCCATTGTACAAACCCAGACCCCTTTATGTTGGCCACTATGTCCACTCCTTTGGACCAAGTTTTAAACTTCTTTCCCGCAAAAAGAAAAGAACTCATTCGGTTGTGCGAGAAATGGCACCACCGCTGGACCAAACAGGATAAAAACCTCAAGTGGCCCATTTCGGGGTCATTTGACCTTGGAAAACTCCAAGCTCTTATAGCTTACAATGAATCCCACAAAACTGGGAAATCCAGAACTAAAAACATAGACGCCATCAATAAATTCATTCTCGTTGCGCAATGCAATGAAGATTTTAAATCCTTAGCCAGCTCTTCCGCTGGCCAGGCTCCACACACTGAAGCAGTCACACCTAGTGCACCTCCTTCATACAAGTGTGCACTTGCTGCTAATCCTGTTGTTAGCCTGCGGCACTGCCATTGGCTACACGCCCATACCCCCAGATTACTGTGATAAACCCACAATTGCTGGATCTCCACCTAGGAGCCCATCCCAACCTTCAGAACCCCCTCTGGTTTTCATTGCCCTTGATAGCCCCACTGCAGTGCTCATCTCTGGCACTGTAGACCTGTGTCTGCTTCCCTGTCAATCAGAGCCCAATGGCTCTGTTGCTGCTTTACTTCCCGCTCCTGGGACCAGTTTGCAGCCTGTTACAAGTGGATCCTTGTACCCTTCTGCTGAACTCAATCAGGCATTGACATCTCCTGAGAAGATGGGGTGCTCTAACCCTCCCCAGCCTGAGATGCCTCAGTTGATTACAAATTCTGGTGTTGCTGATTCCAATTCAAGTTCCCAACCTCCGCCCCATATACCATTGTCATCCATGTACCTTCCCATGTGGCCTTCCCAACCTTACCATCCCATAGCAGCCCCTAGGGAAAACCTGGCTCCCCGGTTTGATGTGGCCGTGCAGACCCGCACGGACCCTACTGTGGGTACTGCTACACAGACCACTCCTCCCCCACCGCCTCTTAACACATCCGTTCAGACCCTTGGTTGGTCCCCCATGGCTCCTGCTGAGCCATACCGCCAACATAATCCGCCCGCCCTTCCTTTCAACAATTGAAGATACAGCCACCCCCTGGTTCGGCTGTCCAAGGCTATCTTATCTGTCAGGAGCTGCAGGAAAGAGGGCTGGTTAAACCTTCCTCTAATGTCGGCAGCCAGTGTAAATTCACAACTCTCCCTGTCCCTCCCAGCAATCCTGCCTTTGCCATAGTGCCATCTAATCGGCCTCCGCCCCGTGATTGCCCTTATTGGGATGGCTTGGGTGCCCACTCAAAAGTGCAGAGCCAATTCGCTCCCAGCCTTCCCTACACTTCTCCCCCTTTGCCATCTGAGGAAGATCTTGAATTCCTTAACCTACTACTAAATGATCATTTGCAGTCTATTAAGCAGGGTTTATCCTGATTGGGTAGACTGGTTACTTATAAAAGCCATGTTGCCTTGGATCCTGTAACCCATTGGCTTCTAGAAAGTTAACTATCCTTTCTTTCAGCAGTGACTTAAGACTTACCGGCTGTAGTTTCCCACTTCTTCCCTTTCTCCATTTACATGAAGTAGTGATATATTGAAACACAGGTGATGCTGAGAAACCGCTGGCTCCCTTCACCATCACTCAGAATAGCCGTTGCTTGACTGCAGATTGGCCCAATTTTGACCGTCACAGCTTCATTCGGTACTTCGGAGCTCTGCCTATCTCTTTTCTTTCCGGCCTCGGCCCGTAACACCGTAAGATAATAATAACTATATCTACCTTAGGGAGCGGTTGTCCGTTGCTCCTTATCGTCAGCTGTCGGTTGGCCGGCGGAGAGCCCGATTGCATCAGCAGTGCGGTGGTGGGTGCTGGAGTGCGTAGACCAGTTCTTGATCGGGAGCAGTGCAGTTCTGGGAGCGGGCTGGTGGTCGGCTGGTTCAGTTATTTCTCCAGCCTTTCCGCCAGGCTGTTGGCATCTCTGCATTGTGAGCCTTCTTCCTGCGAGCTCCGCCTGAGCCACTTGCTGCTTGGCTTAGTCACCGGACCAGATCGGGGTCGTCTTCTACATTGCCCATCCTGGCTGCTGTGCATTGGCAGCCGCTTCGCGTTGGAGAGTCTTGGCTGTACTTTGCTGGGGACTTGCTTCTTTTTGAATCGCCGGATCCAGCTGATGTCATCTGCCTCCGGTGACCTCTTCCACTCTTCAGGCCACATGCTGCTGCTTCTTCTGCACCTCACCTGCGCTTCCTGGGTATTCCTACAGTTCCCAATTATGGATTACCTTGCCGAGAGCTGTTCAAGCCACTGATCCATCTCAGCATCTGGTCTTCCACAGTCCATTTTAGACCCTCTTGCCCTTTCCCTTTTACTTCCTATCCTGTTCCTTTTATCCTATCTAATGTAATTGTAATTGATTCCTGTACATTGTAAGCAGTGCTTTTTTTGTAGAAAAAAAGGTGCCGGTACTCATTGTGGGCAGGGTCACCACATATGACCCCACCCCTATTATAACCACATCCACATTAGCCACACCCCTTATACCAGCCATGGCGCATATAAACAGACATCATTGAAAATATTGTACTAGTATAGGAGAAAAAAAATAATGTGATTTTTATTCATTATAAATTTCTGTAAGCTGTTACAGGTCCAGTATCCCCAGTGCAAAATAAGACAGCAGATGTAAAGTCTCAAATTGGACATATTTCAGACACTAAAATGAAAATAAAATGATTTTTTCTACCTTTGTTGTCTGGTGACTGTTTTTCTGATCATGCTGGCTCAGTATCCGATTCTGCTGCTATCTATCCTCTTAACTCCATTTCCAGGGCTTCCTTTCCATTTATTTCTTTACTTTCCGCCTTTCTTCTTCATTTCTTGCCCTACATCCGTAAGTAAAAGCTGGGTCCTCCACAGACTTGACTATCCAGTGGATCCAGCTTCTGCCTATTTTCTTCATCCATGTGCAGTTTTTCTCCTCCTTTTCCTTCATCTCATCTCCTTCCTCCCTCCCCTCCCCTCCCCTCCACCTATGTCCAGCAACCCTCCTCTCCCCCTGCCCTCACCTCCAGCCACCCATGCCCAGTGATTCTCCTCGCTCCCCTGCCCCCCCTCCAGCCACTCATGTCCAGCGGTTCTCCTCTCTCCCCTGCCCTCCCTGTCCAGCAGGTCTCCTCTCCCTGCCCTCCCCTTCATGTCTAGCAATTCTCTCTCCCTTCCCCTGCCCTCCATGCCCAGCATGTCGCCTCCCTCCCCTGCCCTCCCCTCATTCCCCTGCCCTCCCTTCATCCATGCCAAGCAATTCTCCTCTCTCCCCTGCCCATAACCAGCATGTCTCCTCTCCCCCTGCCCTCCCCTCCATGTCCAGCATTTCTTCTCTCTCCCTGCCCTCTCCTCCATTCACCCGTCCAGCAACCCTCCTCTCCCTTTGCCCCCGTCCAGCCACCCATGCCCAGTGATTCTCCTCTCTCCGCTGCCCTCCCCTGCCCATGTCCAGCATGTCTCCTCTCCCCCCTGCCCTCCCCTGCCCATGTCCAGCGATTCTGCTCTCTCCCCTGCCCATGTTCAGCAATTCTCTCTCCCCTCCCCTGCCCTCCAAGCCCAGCACATCGCCTCCCTCCCCTGCCCTCCCCTCATCCATGCCCAGCAATTCTCCTCTCTCTCCTGCCCATGGCCAGCATGTCCCCTCTCCCCCCTGCCCATGTCCAGCGATTCTGCTCTCTCCCCTGCCCATGTTCAGCAATTCTCTCTCCCCTCCCCTGCCCTCCAAGCCCAGCACATCGCCTCCCTCCCCTGCCCTCCCCTCATCCATGCCCAGCAATTCTCCTCTCTCCCCTGCACATGGCCAGCATGTCTCCTCTCCCCCCTGTCCATGTCCAGCAATTCTGCTCTCTCCCCTGCCCATGTTCAGCAATTCTCTCTCCCCTCCCCTGCCCTCCATGCCCAGCACATTGCCTCCCTCCCCTGCCCTCCCCTCATCCATGCCCAGCAATTCTCCTCTCTCCCCTGCCCATGGCCAGCATGTCCCCTCTCCCCCCTGCCCATGTCCAGCGATTCTGCTCTCTCCCCTGCCCATGCCCAGCAATTCTCCTCTCCCCCTGCCCTCTCCTCCATGTCCAGCGATTCTCCTCTCACCTGCCCTGCATGCCAGCAATTCTCTCACCCCTGCCCTGCCCTGCATACCCAGCATATCCTCTCTCTCTCCCCTGCTCGCCCCTCTCCAAGTCGCGGCGATTCCGGCGAACCATGCGGTCCGGAAGTGAAAGCAGCAGCGCTGCTCACTGGCTCGCAGGCAGATTCCTCTCGCGTCGCTTCCCTCTCAGCATGTCCCGCCTACGAGGGTGGGACGCGCTGAGAGGGAAGCAACATGAGAGGAGAGGAACCTGCGCCTGCCAGCCAGTGAGCAGCGCTGCTGCTTTCACTTCCGGACCGCACGGTTCGCCGGAATCGCCACAACTTGGAGAGAGGCGAGCAGGGGAGAGAGAGAGGACATGTTGGGTATGCAGAGCAGGGCAGGGGCGAGAGAATTGCTGGCATGGAGGGCAGGGCAGGTGAGAGGAGAATCGTGAGCGGGACCTCAGGAAAAAAGGTGCCGGTACGCTGTACCGGCGCGTACCGGCACAAAAAAAAGCACTGATTGTAAGCCACTTTGAGTCTGCTTAATGTGGTAAAAAGTGGGGTATAAATGTTCATAAATAAATAAATAAATAAAGAAGTCTCGCCAGTTCAGCAATTTGCTTCTATTGCTGACTGTGGACCCCTTTCCCCCCCTGTGGACGGTACTCGGCAGCTTACCCTCCCCTCTGCTCTCCTCTGCTCCCCTCCATAATATTTTTATTTATTTATTTATTTATTTGTTGCATTTGTATCCCACATTTTCCCACCAATTTGCAGGCTCAATGTGGCTTACATTACACCGTAATGGCGATCGCCATTTCCAGATAGAGAATTACAGGTTGTATTACATTAGGGCAGATGAGTGGTACAATAGAATACAGAGAGGTATTGCACTGAAGTTCCTGAATGAGTTATAGAATAAGTTAGATAGTCAAATATAAAAGTTACTGAATGAGTTATAAAATAAGTTATATAATCAAATATAGAAAGTTCATTTCTGGCATGAGAGACACAGTTCGATCCGGCATAATAACTAAAGTGGTAGTGTATATTGTGTAACTTTATGAGAGGCAGTGAAGGTTAAATCTGATGTAAAGAGTTTGTTTTCATCTAGTTCATGTGGTGACTAATTATCTCTTATTTAGGATTGGTCGTTTTGGTATGCCTTCTTGAACAGGTTGGTTTTCAGTAGTTTTCGGAAGGTTGTTAGGTCGTGCATTGTTTTTATGGCCTTTGGTGGCGCGTTCCATACCTGCGTGCTTATATAGGAGAAGCTGGCTGCATATGTGGATTTGTATTTAAGTCCTTTGCAGCTGGGGTAGTGAAGATTCAAGAAAGTGCATACTGATCTTTTTGTGTTTCTAGTTGGCAGGTCTTTGAGGTCTGACATATAGGCCGGGGCTTCACCATGCACGATTTTGTGGACTAGGGTGCAAACTTTGAACGCAATTCATTCTTTTAGTGGGAGCCAGTGTACATAAGTACATAAGTACATAAGTAGTGCCATACTGGGAAAGACCAAAGGTCCATCTAGCCCAGCATCCTGTCACCGACAGTGGCCAATCCAGGTCAAGGGCACCTGGCACGCTCCCCAAACGTAAAAACATTCCAGACAAGTTATACCTAAAAATGCGGAATTTTTCCAAGTCCATTTAATAGCGGTCTATGGACTTGTCCTTTAGGAATCTATCTAACCCCTTTTTAAACTCCGTCAAGCTAACCGCCCGTACCACGTTCTCCGGCAACGAATTCCAGAGTCTAATTACACGTTGGGTGAAGAAAAATTTTCTCCGATTCGTTTTAAATTTACCACACTGTAGCTTCAACTCATGCCCTCTAGTCCTATTATTTTTGGATAGCGTGAACAGTCGCTTCACATCCACCCGATCCATTCCACTCATTATTTTATACACTTCTATCATATCTCCCCTCAGCCGTCTCTTCTCCAAGCTGAAAAGCCCTAGCCTTCTCAGCCTCTCTTCATAGGAAAGTCGTCCCATCCCCACTATCATTTTCGTCGCCCTTCGCTGTACCTTTTCCAATTCTACTATATCTTTTTTGAGATACGGAGACCAGTACTGAACACAATACTCCAGGTGCGGTCGCACCATGGAGCGATACAACGGCATTATAACATCCGCACACCTGGACTCCATACCCTTCCTAATAACACCCAACATTCTATTTGCTTTCCTAGCCGCAGCAGCACACTGAGCAGAAGGTTTCAGCGTATCATCGACGACGACACCCAGATCCCTTTCTTGATCCGTAACTCCTAACGCGGAACCTTGCAAGACGTAGCTATAATTCGGGTTCCTCTTACCCACATGCATCACTTTGCACTTGTCAACATTGAACTTCATCTGCCACTTGCACGCCCATTCTCCCAGTCTCGCAAGGTCCTCCTGTAATCGTTCACATTCCTCCTGCGACTTGACGACCCTGAATAATTTTGTGTCATCGGCGAATTTAATTACCTCACTAGTTATTCCCATCTCTAGGTCATTTATAAATACATTAAAAAGCAACGGACCCAGCACAGACCCCTGCGGGACCCCACTAACTACCCTCCTCCACTGAGAATACTGGCCACGCAATCCTACTCTCTGCTTCCTATCTTTCAACCAGTTCTTAATCCATAATAATACCCTACCTCCGATTCCATGACTCTGCAATTTCTTCAGGAGTCTTTCGTGCGGCACTTTGTCAAACGCCTTCTGAAAATCCAGATATACAATATCAACCGGCTCCCCATTGTCCACATGTTTGCTTACCCCCTCAAAAAAATGCATTAGATTGGTGAGGCAAGACTTCCCTTCACTAAATCCGTGCTGACTTTGTCTCATCAGTCCATGTTTTTGTATATGCTCTGCAATTTTATTCTTAATAATAGCCTCCACCATCTTGCCCGGCACCGACGTCAGACTCACCGGTCTATAATTTCCCGGATCTCCTCTGGAACCCTTCTTAAAAATCGGAGTAACATTGGCTACCCTCCAGTCTTCCGGTACTACACTCGATTTTAGGGACAGATTGCATATTTCTAACAGTAGCTCCGCAAGTTCATTTTTTAGTTCTATTAATACTCTGGGATGAATACCATCAGGTCCCGGTGATTTACTACTCTTCAGCTTGCTGAACTGACCCATTACATCCTCCAAGGTTACAGAGAATTTGTTTAGTTTCTCCGACTCCCCCGCTTCAAATATTCTTTCCGGCACCGGTGTCCCCCCCAAATCCTCCTCGGTGAAGACCGAAGCAAAGAATTCATTTAATTTCTCCGCTACGGCTTTGTCCTCCTTGATCGCCCCTTTAACACCATTTTCGTCCAGCGGCCCAACCGACTCTTTGGCCGGTTTCCTGCTTTTAATGTATCTAAAAAAATTTTTACTATGTATTTTTGCTTCCAACGCTAATTTCTTCTCAAAGTCCTTTTTTGCCCTCCTTATCTCCGCTTTGCATTTGGCTTGGCATTCCTTATGATCTATCCTGTTACTTTCAGTTGGTTCTCTTCTCCACTTTCTGAAGGATTGTTTTTCTCTTAAGGGTTTGGTGCTTTCGTACTTCGTTTTTCCAAATATGAGTCTGGCTGCTATGTTTTGGGCAGTCTGGAGTTTCTTGATGATTTGTTATTTGCATCCGGCATAGATGGCATTACAGTAGTCTAGGTTGCTTAGCACCATTGATTGTACCAGGCTGCGAAATATATCCCTTGGGAAGAAAGGTTTTATTCTTTTAAGTTTTCACATTGAGTGGAACATTTTCTTTGCTGTATTTTTCGCATGGCTTTCGAGTGTGAGATTCCGATCAATTGTAACTCCTAGAATTTTCAGACTGTCTGAAACAGAAAGGGTGTAGTCTGGAGTGTTTATGGTGGTGGGTTTGTTCGTGTTATATTGTGAGGCAAGAATGAGACAGAGTGTCTTTTCAGCGTTGAGCTTTAGTTGGAATGCATCTGCCCATGAATTCATTATTTGGAGGTTGTGTTTGATTTCATTTGTGATTTCAGTTAGATCATGTTTAAACGGGATGTAGATCGTGACATCGTCTGCGTAGATGTACGGGTTAAGACCTTGGTTGGATAGCGATTTGACTAAAGGTGTCATCATTAGGTTGAAGAGGGTTGGTGAGAGCGATGATCCTTGGGGTACTCCGCATTCAGGTTTCCATGGTGATGATGTTTTTGAGTTTGATATCACTTGGCATGTTTTTGCTGTTAGGAAGCCATTAATCCATCTAAGTACGTTTCCACTGATCCCAAAGTAGTCTAGGATGTTTGATAGTATTTGGTGGCTGACCATGTCAAATGCACTGGACATGTCAAATTGTAGGAGGAATACACTATTGCCAGTTGCAATTATTTGTTTGAATTTGGTTAGTAGGGTGATTAGTACTGTTTCAGTGCTGTGGTTGGATCGAAATCCTGATTGTGATTTATATAATATTGAGAATTTGTTTAAGTAGTCAGTAAGTTGTTTGGTTACCATACTTTCCATTAGTTTGACTGTTAGAGGGATGGATGCTACTCGGCGGTAGTTGGTTGTGTCATTCGTTTTTTTCTTTTAGTCTTTGGGTGTAGGGGTTAGTAGTATGTTTCCTTTGTCTTTGAGGAAGAGTCTATGTTGTAGCATGTAGTTCAGATGTGATGTAAGATCTGTTATGAATCGTTTGGGAGCAAATTTTATTAGGTTGTTGGGACATATATCCAGTTTGCAGTGGGATTTGGTGCATTTGTTGATTGCTTGAGTGACAGTTTCTTCGGTTACAAGAGTAAAGTTTGTCCAAGTTCGGTCTGCTGGGTATTCATCGGGACTTGGGTCTAGGCAGTCTATGAATTTTTCATGATCAGTGGTATTGAGTGGTAACGTGGATCGTAACTTTATAATTTTCTCATTGAAGTATTCAGCAAGTTTGTCTGCTGAAGGGGTGTCTGTGCTGGTAGTGGTGACCGGTGTGGTGTCTAGTAGTTTGTTCACGATTTGATATAGTTTATGTGCGTCTTTGTAGTCTGGCCCTATTTTGGTTTTGTAGTATGTTCTTTTTGTTTGTCTCATTGTATATTTGTATTTTCTTTGCATTTGTTTCCATGTGTTAAGTGTGTGCTCATCTTTCACTTTTCTCCATGCTCGTTCAAGTCTCCTAACTTGTGCTTTTAGTTTTTTCAGTTCTTCGTTGAACCAAGGTATTGAGATGTGTCTTCGTGAGGTTCTTGTTTGAAATGGTGCAATTTTGTCTACTATGCTCCTGCATCTGTCGTCCCAATTTAGGAGATAATGTGTGGAGTCTGTTTGTGCTATCCATTCGTTTTCGTATATCTGTTGCCAGAATGTTACAGGGTCAATTTTGCCTCTCATGGTGTATGTTAAGCGTTCTTGTTTAAGGTGTGTGCCTTTGTTTCGCCACTGTAGAGATAGGTTTAGTTTGTGGTGGTCTGACCATGGTATGTCTTTCCATTTTGTATCTGTTAGTATAAGGTAAGCTTGTAGATATTACCACAGGCATTGAATTCCCCCTCCCTTCAAATGGCCCTGGACCCTGCAGACCCGGTGCCACTTCAAATCTGCAGTGCCATCAGCTTGATGGTATATCGCATGACCTAGGGCACATACAGGATACCTTTGGCTCCGCCGCACAAGCTCCCTGCATTGCGGCTTCCAGTCATGTACCCTGTACTACTGCCCCCCCCCCCCCTCCGTAAGGTCGTGCATCCACCCATACTCAAAAATACGTCTTCAGATTCAATATTCTCTGACCTTCCCCAGCCTGTTTGTTTACAGTCCCTTGATCTCATGCATGACAAACTTGCTGAGATCATCAATGATGTGGGTCACTTACAACAGACTCAGTCTTCTGATGTTATGAAAGATAAACTTTCTGCGGTTACCCATGAAGTCGATACCATTCAGCAAGCACTTAAAGCTGTATTGAAAGCTGCAAGCATTGCTGACCCTGTTGATCCCGACACCCTTCTTACACCTTTTAAGAAGGTGCATTCTCAACTTGCTGGTCTCCTTACAAACATTAAGAACTACCAAAAGTCTCACACCCCTGCTCCCCCAGCGCAAATGTTGGGTGAAAATTTAAAATCAGATCAGACCAACACTGCATTGCTGAGAACACAAGGATTAGGAATCCTAAAGGTTACCTAGACCCTGATGGCTCTGCTCATTGCCTGGCTGTTGTTACCCCCCCCCCCCCCCCCCCCCCCCCACTTCAAGTGCCCATCAATCCAGGTGCACCTGATGAATATGTGGCCCAACAGGAAAACTCTTGGTTTTACGCCCAACCTTGGGCTTCCTACCTGTCCGGCTGGTCTGGGACCCTCGCTCCTCAGTCTGCCCGATTTCCTCTCCATGGTTCACTGGCAACAGACAAATTGTTGTTAGCCTATAACCTTATCTTTGATCACCCTGATCCCACCTGGCACCACAGAACTATACAGTATCTGATTGAAGGTCTACAGGTGTGGAGAAAATATGAAAATCAGTTCCCTCAGAATGTTAGCTTTGCTGCTACTGTCCCTGCTAACATTAAACTCATGCCATTGCTGAACAGAATGTCCGGTGGCACTCCACACACAGAGTATACCTCTTTATCTGCAGTAGAACTCAATAGCCTAGTGCAACAACTGCCTGATATTGTTCAAGGCGGGAATAAAGTGGGTTCGTAAGCTTCAAGAATCCACTCTGGGTACCACCCTTTCAGTGGGAGATATGAAGGCCCGGCTTGGCCGAACGCCGCATGCCAGTGTGGCTGACTTGTTTGCCCAAGCTGGCTATGCCAAATTCATACCTGACAGCCAGTATGATGGCAACCCCTTAAAAGAAATAGAGGCAAAGTTGTTTAAAGAAATTCGTACAGCTTTCCCTCCTCACAAAGACTTTTCAGTCCTTACTTCACAACGATGGGCTCCAGACTTGGAATCCATCGGCGGATACATAATTAGAATGTAACAGTTGTATAGAGATGAAACAGAAGAGAGATTCAATGCTAAGAATGCTCTCCCTCTTTTCTACCACCTCCTGAAAGAGACTCTGCCTTCCAAGGTTAAGGAGGGTCTTGACAATACTGTAGGGCTTTAGCATAAACTCTGGCCCAAAATGAAAGACCACATTCTTCATCATTGCAGACTTCTCGTTAAAAATAAACAAAATGAAGATCATAAGAAGCGTGCCATGCGCAATCACCTTATGACCCTAAAAATTGCTAAATTCAAGAGTGACAGTGAAAAATCTCCTCAATCCAGCCCTTCCACTTCTAACTATAGCTCACCTGTTTATCCAGCTACCCCCGAATCCTACTCAGACCTTCGGGACCATTCCTCATCCTCTAGCTTCTCCTCCTCACCAGAAGCTCAGGATCCTTGCGCTAACTGCCCTCCCCACTGTACTAACTATCCATTTGTAGAGAACATGACAATCTCACTATGTACTCTGGCAATCGTAATAGCAATAATGCCAGAGGCCCCAAGCCAAAGTCATACAGAAATGACCATAGGGTTGACTATCCCGATTCCTGGGGACGACAGCCCCAGAGGAGCTTCCAGAGAGGGCCTATCGACAATAACAGGCGACCTTGGGACTACCCTTCACAGTCTAGTCCAAATTGCCATGCGAATGTTGAATGCTTTCGCTGCCATCGCCTTGGCCACTTCGCTGCTGAATGTAACCAACCACCACAACATTTTCCCCGCAATGAGAGACATCACCCCCCCCCCCCCCCCCCGATCAGCAGTCATTCCCACTCTGGAACCCCGATCAGCGCAACCCACAGTCAGTGGTGTGCTGGTAAATGTCTAGCAACAGGCTCTCTCCCCGGTCCACCTCTGCACCCCCCGTCCACCTCTTTGCCCCCCCCCCCAAATTGCAGAGCTGGCTATAGCCAGGGAGAGAGCCTGGGGGGGGGGGGCAATGCATTACTCCAGGAAAAATTTTTTTAAATGATCCCAGGTTACAATCTGATTCATGTTTAATGGATAAAATGCCATAAATAAGTAAATAAATATAAACTTTTAATGTTGAGAACCTGATTCTCAAAGTGGACATATTCCAAACACTATAATGAAAATAAAATTATTTTTTTTCTACCTTTGTTGTCTGGTGACTTTGTTTTTCTAATCATGCTGGTCCAGTATCCGATTCTGCTGCTATCTGTCCTCTTAACTCCGTTTCCAGGGCTTCCTTTCCATTTATTTCTTTACTTTCCGCCTTTCTTCTTCATTTCTTGCCCTACATCTGTAAGTAAAAGCTGGGTCCTTCGCAGACTTGACTGTCCAGTGGATCCAGCTTCTGCCTATTTTCTTCATCCATGTGCAGTGTTTCTCTTCTCTTCCTTTTCCCTCATCTCATCTCCTTCCTCACTCTTCCCTTCCCTCCATCCATCCATGTCCAGCATTTCTTCTCTCCCTTCCCTCTCCTCCATCCACCCATGTCCAGCAACCCTCCTCTCCCCCCTGCCCTCCCCTCCATCCACCCATGTCCAGCAACCCTCCTCTCCCCCCCTGCCCTCCATCCACCCATGTGCAACTGATGAGATCATATATAACGCCTCTCCAACTCACTAACCGGTTCCCGGATTGGCAGCTGCACCGCTCGCAGTCCCGAAACTGAAGGCCATGTCTCGCGCTGTAGCAAGGCGGAAACAGTGGAAATCGCTCACCAGTTGTTAATACTGTCGCTGCAATGTAGTGGTGACAGGAGAGTGAATTTCCCGCCTCTTGGAATTGTTTTTTTTTTGTTCCAGTTGACAAACAGGTTTCTATGTCTCACCGCTCTACCGCCACTCAGTTCCCATCGTTAGCCGCTGCGCAAAGAGAAGTGGTGTGCAGAACTCCGCACATGTGCTAATTCAGAACGGTCATCCGCTTCCGGTGTTCCACCGTTGTGCTCGTGCTCCTTACGGGTTGCTGCAGCCAACTCTGGAGCAGTGGTTGTTGATGAGAGTAGATACATGAAAGAGTAGCAGACAGACAGTTATTGAAACAGCCGCAGGTTAACGATCTCTGTCTTTTAGTAGTGGAAGGACAGCTAGTCTGTTTGGAGCAGTTTACCCTTAAACTACATTACAGTGGATGTGCCAGGTTTGATTGCTGGAGCATTGCTAGGACTAGGAGCGCTTGATAAAAGTGCTTTTACAGCACCATGGACAGATGTGCCTCCAAGCTCAGAGGACTGCAGCGTCGGGGCATGGGGAGAAAAGGGAAATAGATGTCAGACCATGAAGGGAAGAGAAGGAACATAGTTACTGGAGTACCTTGCCTCTTGCAGCCTCTTGCCCGTCCCGTCGCCTTCTCCATTTAATTTTTTTTTAAGCAGTTAACACGTCAGCAGGAACAGGCTGCTTCAGCCAATCCCAGGGTCCTTCCTTCAGCGTGTTCTGCCTCCGAGGGCTGAAGGAAGGCCCCTGGGATTGGCTGAAGCAGCCTGTTCCTGCTGACATGGTTTTTTTTTTTAAAGCAATGTTAAGCGCGGGTTCGCGCGACACTAAGAGAGGTTGGGGCCGGGGGAGGAGGAGAAATGAGAAGAAGTGCCATGTGAGACAAGATGCCCCAAAAAACTACAGGGGACGAGCCCGTCAACACTGCCAGGTGGGGACCAGAGCCCAAATTTTGAGAGCCGGTTGTTAAAGTAGCTACTTTAAGAACCGGCTCCTAAAATTCTGAAAAAAACAACAACCGGCTCTCGCGAGCCGGTGAGAGCCAGCTCCAGCACACCACTGCCCACAGTGACTAGGCATGGTCCGTACTAAAGTGGGTTTCGAAGACCCGATGATTACACTGCTCATCTGCGGTGTGCCTGTCCCTTTCCTAATTGACACAGGCGCATCTTGCTCTGTACTTGCTAGTGTTCCATTCAAACTGAAAAAGTGTTTGAAATTGTCTTCTGAAAATATAACAACTACTGGTTTTGATGGGGTTCCTACGGACACCCCTTTACTGGAACCACTGCCCATACGGTATGCGGATAAACAGTTATCAGCCCCATTGTTATATGCCCCCCTCTGCCCTGTTAATCTACTTGGTAGAGACTTGCTGACACAGTTCAAATTTGAAATTCACTTTGACTTATCCAGTGCCACTGAAAATAATTCCCTGTTAATGGCAGTTACTTCGTATGTGGACAAACAAGTAACTGATACTCTTAACAAGTTACCTGGCTACTTATGGGCATCGCCCGAGTTTCCTTATGGGGAAGTATATAATCGCTCACATCACATTCAGCTTAGGCCTGAATGCAAAGGACCAAAGATTTTTCAGTACCCTTTAAAACCTGAAGTCATTGCTGGTGCCCAGGAACAAATTAGCTCCCTATTACAGCAGGGCATTATTGAAAAATGTCATTCCCCATATAATACCCAATTGTTCCCAGTTAAGAAGAAGGAGCCAGGCAATTAGCATATAGTTCAAGACTTGAGAGGCTTGAATGAGGTTGTGACCCCTATTTTCCCCAATTTGGAAAATCCAACTACACTTTTGAACAGCATCACTTTACAGAACTATCATTCTACTATTGATCTATCCAATGCCTTTTTCTCTATTAAACTTGATACTGAGAGCCGCCCTCTTATGGCCTTTCAGTTTGATAACACTACCTATCAATGGACACGCCTTCTACAAGGTTTCATTGATAGCCCGTCCATCTTTTCTCAAACCTTTGCAGAACACATACGGGAATTTAAACAGGAACGTTATGTTTTACCACCCCATACAGCTATTGTACAATACGTATGCTCATCACTTGTCCTGATTTTGATACCTGTTTGAAGGTCACCTATGATTTCTTGTCCTTTCTGGCCTCAAAGGGGTATATAGTTAACCGAAAGAAATTAAGAGTAGCTCAATCTCAGGTTACCTTTCTTGGCCACCAGATTTGCCCTCGTGAAAGAGGCCTGGGTCCAGATACTCTGCAACACGTTTCTTCTTTGCACATGCCTGCAACTGTCTCTGACCTTCGAGCAGTGCTGGGAATGCTTAACTTTTGCAGACTCTGGATCCCGGACTACTCAGCCCGCACTCAGGAATTCTATCACAAATTACAGGGAAAACAAAAACTTAAACATGATCCTCTGCACTTTACTGCTGATGAAACTGAAAATTTGATGTCTTTGGTTAAGGATGTAATGCTTAGCTCTCCTTTAGCTACTACTGATGTGTCCCAGAATGTTCATTTATGGGTAGTGCACTCTGAAGACACATGGTCTTGTTTAATTACACAGGCAGATGAGGATATAGCTTGTGGTTACCTTTCTCGTACCTTTACCCCTGTTGAAAAAGCATTTGCTACCTGTGAGAAAGGGTTAGTCGTGGCCTCTACCGCGATCACTAAGCTGTAAAGCTATATCCCCCACCTCCCTATGATTTTGCACACCACACATGATGTTAAGTATCTTTTAGATAAGCAGATTAGTCCCATGACTGTTTCACG
Organism: Microcaecilia unicolor; assembly: GCF_901765095.1. Classification (NCBI taxonomy): domain Eukaryota; kingdom Metazoa; phylum Chordata; class Amphibia; order Gymnophiona; family Siphonopidae; genus Microcaecilia; species Microcaecilia unicolor. The sequence continues at coordinate 236,496,443 of NC_044036.1, forward strand.
CCTGCAGAAATACCAAGTGCTTTTGTTTAGTGTTGTACACTCTATACACCCTTTGACCTTGACTGACCTTCAACGGTTAGATCCTATGCTTACAATGACACAAACAGTACCTGGTGCCCTATTTCCCCACCAGTGTACCGCTCACTTGCCACCCTTGCCTGATTCCCTGGCTGTTCACTATGAAATCTTGCAGGATGGAGAACTGTGGTTCACTGATGGCTCATACCAGAACGGTAGAGCAGGTTTTGCTGCCTTACGGTTCACACCGGAAGAGGATATACTTGATCCGGTGCAATTTAGACTACCCGATACATTTACTGCCCAAACTGCTGAATTGTCAGTGGTAGTTTGTGTTATAATTCAAAGCCCTAAATACAGACCTGTCTATAGTCACTGATTCTGACTATGTTTTCTCCTCCTTGCATTCACATGTCCGAAAATGGAACCAGAGGGGAATGATATCCTCCACTGGTCAGCCATTAAGTCACTTACCTCTGTGGACTGCCCTTTTTGAGGCACTTCAACAGCGCCATAAGAAAGGCCTCCGCACAGGTATTACCTGGATAAGGTCTCACCAGGAAACTACTTTCTCCTTTGCCATTAATGGGAACAATTTAGCTGATGAGCTGGCCCGGGAAGTGACGTTCGTGCGTGACCACTCCCTCAGTTTGACCACTGATGCTGTGAGGTCACACTCTCTGACCACACCCCTTTTCCCCACCCTGGCTCTGCCTCCTACCCCACCCCTTAACATTCCCCTTACTCCTCCCCTTGACACACACCCTACCACACACCCCTGACACGCCCCCTGACACATCTCCTACCCCTCCCTCTGACACCCCCCATCCGAAACTCCTTCCCTTGATGTCACCCCACCTCCTGACCCACCCCTTTCTGATTTTTCAGCTACTTTGCTGTCATCTGTGACACAAGCAGAACTCAAGCAGTGGAAGCTTGCTGGTTGCTCCATTAATCCTGCAGGTCTCTGGACACACCCATGTGGTCAATTGTGTGCTTCACAGTATACTTTATCCCTTCTACTACATGTTTTACATTATCCTTTACATTTAAATGCTAATACTTTATATGATCAACTTTCTTCTAAACTGTGGGCGCCTCAGCTGTTACAGCAATGTAAAACTGTTGTTCAGAATTGTTACAAATATTTTCTGTACACTCCAAAGCGTGGACCCGCTGTACCTGCTGGCCACTTGCCCATTGTGCAAGGACCTGGCCAGCATTGGCATGTAGATTTCACGGACATGCAGACACCTGTAAGAGGCAAAAGGTATCTGCTTGTCTGCGTGGATGCTTTTTCAAAGTGGATAGAAGCTTTTTCATGTACTAGAGAAACGGCCCAAGTTATGGCCCAGTCTTTTTGTAATGAAATTATTCCCAGATTTGGCATTCCATGTAAAATTACTACTGATAATGGAACACATTTTGTTAATGAATTCCTCAACTCATTTTTTCTTGCTTTGGGTATAACCCACAGAACTGTTTGTGTTTATAAACCTACCAGTAATGGCCTTGTTGAACGCTACAATGGGTTATTGAAAACTAAATTGAGACAGCTGATGGCAAATGGAATTAAAAATTGGCTGGATGCCCTTCCATTGACTCTTTTATCCCTTAGAGCCACTCCATCTGCCTCATTAAAGCTGACTCCATTTCAACTTTGTACAGGTCGCAACATGCACCTCCTAGCTGGTAAACCTGCCAATCATTTACCAGATCAATACTCTATTTATTGGGATGTTTTATAGACTATCATTACTTCTCTGTCTTCGATCCTGCAGGCTATCTCAGACAGAAGAGGGGGTAATAATAATAAACCCGCTACTGGCAACACCAAGGCTCTCAAAGTTGGAGACCTTGTACACCGGAAGTATTACACACACAAGACATGGAAAGACCCAATTTACATTGGACCCTTCCAAGTTGAGGCTCTATCCGCCACAGCAGTCAAGCTACAGGACCACACGTCTTGGGTCCACTTGAAAGATATACGAGTTTACCCAGTTGCAGAAGCAGTTGTTACCAGCCCAGCCACCACAAGGACAGCTACCTGCACAAGATCAACAGGTGCCACTCCCACTGATACCCATACCACCACCACCAGTTCCTGATCCACGAGCCAGACTTGTGAATTTGCAAGTTTTGGTAGGAGAATTGATTGATCCTAATTCTCCAGACCGGGTCGCCCTCCAGAATATTCATCTTGAAATTTCCAACATACTGAACCTCTACCAGTCTTATTTTGCATTGCTGGACTAATTACTACCTAAATGCAAAAGAACTTTACCACCGATGATATTCCTTTACAGGAGACCATCTGCTTAGTTACACCGACTGCTGTTCTTCAAAGAGAACCTACTATTACTGACCTTTCTGCCCTCGCCAAAATTACTGAGCCTGATCCTGGTCAAATTGAACAAATTGAACTAACTGTAATTGCAACAGATCCTTCTGCTTCTACTCAACTTGAGCCAAGCAACGAACTTTCAACTTACTGGTCTGAAGACTCTTCTGAAAATTCAGAAGACACTGGCAGCTCTTAACAGGAGTACACCTTTGTACAGGAGTACTCTATTTTCATTTGTTGCCCGACTGCTCTACTGTGTGTCGTTGGACTTATATGTTTCATTGCTTTCTGTTTAGGACTTACCCTCTATTTGCTTGTAAGGTTTGATAACAGTAATAACTTCCCTGTTGACACCTACACTGAGAGTTCTATTTTTTCAACTGGTAATTACACATTATCAGCTGAAAACTCCACATTGAATATCATTCCTCTTGATAATTTCACAGGGCCCAGTTTTCTCTCCACTGGTAACCCTACATTGCCAGCTGAGAACTTCACGCTAGATATATTTTCCACAGATAATTCAGTATTACCTGTTGAAAATTCCACATTGAGCATCCTTCCTGCTGACAATCAGACAGTCTCCTACCCTTCCTGATACCCTCCCTGTAACAAACTTCACTGAAATTGCTACTTTTCCTACTGAACATTTTACTTCACCTTCTGGGCTTTTCCCTACCCCTACCAGACTCCTTCCCACTCCTATCAAAAACTCTATCTTGACTGATATCTTGCCTACTGAAAATTCCACCTTGCCTGAATACGTTCTCCTTCTTCGAAAATTAATGGTTGACCAAGGGCAACCTATCCCCCCCCCCCCCCCCCCCCCCCCCCCGAATTAAACTTTTGGGAAATTTTTGTTGAATTTCTCCTTTCCATCCTTTTCCTTACACTCTCTATAATCCTTGCTCTCATCTGGTTTCTATACTTTCATTACAATATTTTGCCCTATTTCTTTTCACTCAGCTGACCTGACAAATTTCTTCCCCCTGTATGAGTCAAATCAGCCCTGACCTTGATCTCTCCACACTTTGGGACCCCGCACCAACCAACATTCCCACTCGGGACCCTATAGAGAGATATCAATTATTGTGTGAACCATTGCTTGAAACCTGGGGTATTGGCCCAGATAGACACATAGTTGATATCTTTGCTATATTCAACAGGTGCGGAATAATTAAAGTCGAACAGGGTGACTTCCTTCTAATAAGGCCTGAAACAGGGGAAGTGGTAGATTTTTGGTTGGTCACATATAATCTTTTTCAGATTGGGTGGAAGCCCTGGCTGAGGAAAATTGGGAGTAGACCCCTTGAAATTAATTGTATTTCTCTGGATAGTAGAGGGTCTTCTGTGGCTACCCGCCTTTATCCAGACTACACTGTTGCTTAACGCTTGATCTATAATCTCACTTTTCCTTTTCCTAAGTTTTCTTTTCCATTGCATGACCGAAACAGACAGCTCCCAATCCTCGCCACTCCCTCTTTGGGACCCTGCCCCTGAAGATAATCCATCTTGGGACCCCATAACCAGATATCAGGTATTGTGTGAGTCACTGCTTGATCCCTGGACCATTGGCCCTGACAGGCACATAATTGACATACTTCCTATATTTGGAGGAAGTATAGCAATACGGATAGAGCAGACAGATATACCATTGCTTAGACCCGAGACTGGAGAAGCAGTCGACTTCTGGCTTGTCACATACAATCTACTTAACACTGGCTGGAGACCTTAGTTATTCTTTAGGACAGTTAGGGATAGACCTTTAGAGGTATACACTCTTTCTCCTGCCGGTGCAACCAGAATCTTCCCGGAATACACCCCTACTTGATGCTTTATCCATACCTGTTTTATATGGGAATAGTACTTTTCTTGACTTCAGTTCTAGCTGAAACACTTGGTTTAATCCTGGTTTTCATAATATTCTCTCTTCGGTGGTCTCCCCTGAAACTATCTCAGTAACTTCTACATTATACCCTTTGACCTTGATGTCCCAGACCGGCTCAGCCATGACTATCTTTTTCTTCCTGTTGTATTACCTTACTATCATTCTGGTACCTTCAATACCTCAGATTATAGGGCCTGAGAACTTGATTCCCTACAGGGTGGTGTTAGCCCCAACCAATGAGACAGTTACTGTCACCCTTGATGTCTGTGCCTTCACTAGATGTGGTGAATTGCCCTACCAAAGGTATTACTCTACATTTAACATGTATATCTGCCCTTTTGCCTCATGCGGAGGTTGGTCACAGGTTTGGTGGTATGCAGGCCAAGGACAATACCAAGGTAATGATAATCCACTGAGGAAAAGTATTACAATTCTAGAGCCAAGAATAGATGCCAGTCACTATCAGATGACTAAATGCAACCCTGTTGCTATCACCTTTCGAGGTGTAACAGCAGCTACTTACAGGGCCTATTCACTTGGAATAGATGCTACAGGAAGGGATCCCATTGCCACATTCCTCATAATTGCGCCTCCCAAAACGGAGCACAGCAATCCCCTGATGCCAACCAAAGCCCCAGAAGTCAAAATTCCTTACCAAGTCACACGAATTAATAGTGCCAAGGATTTGGTTACATTGGAAACTGGATTTGGTGATTCCAATTTATGGCTTGAATGGGCCCATTATACCACTGCTAGTTTGAACGTTTCCAACTGTTATTTCTGCGCTCATGCAAGGGCAGAACCTACAGTGGTCCCTTTTCCCTTGGAAATCTTCAACAATCCAGATGGTTTTTGGTGTATGTTAGAGTTACTCCAACCTAAAGAAACCATTAACCAATCCTGTCAACATCTTGACAAACATCACCCTTATCTTACCTTAAAAGGGGCAATCAAGGAAGACAAAGACGTAGCGGAGAGATTGAATGAATTCTTTGCTTCAGTCTTCACCAAGGAAGATTTGGGTGGGATACCGGTGTCGGAAATGGTATTTCAAGCGGACGAGTCGGAGAACCTTACTGACTTCACGGTAAACCTGGAGGACATAATGGGGCAGTTCAGCAAACTGAAGAGTAGCAAATCTCCAGGACCGGATGGTATTTATCCTGGCGTACTGAGAGAACTGAAAAATGAGCTTGCGGAGCTACTGTTAGTGATATGCAATTTATCCTTAAAATCGAGCGTGGTATCGGAAGATTGGAGGGTGGCCAATGTAACGCCAATTTTCAAAAAAGGTTCCAGGGGAGATCCGGGAAATTATAGACCGGTGAGTCTGACGTAGGTGCTGGGGAAAATGGTAGAGGCTATTATTAAAAACAAAATTACAGAGCACATCCAAGGACATGGATTACTGAGACCAAGTCAGCACGGCTTTTGTGTGAGGAAATCTTGCCTGACCAACTTACTTCAATTCTTTGAAGGAGTAAACAAACATGTGGACAAAGGGGAACCAGTGTGATAATGTGTATCTGGATTTTCAAAAGGCGTTTGACAAGGTACCTCATGAAAGACTACAGAGGAAATTGGAGGGTCATGGGATAGGAGGTAATGTCCTATTGTGGATTAAAAACTGGCTGAAGGATAGGAAACAGAGAGTGGGATTAAATGGGCAGTATTCACAATAGAGAAGGGTAACTAGTGGGGTTCCTCAGGGGTCTGTGCTAGGACCGCTGCTTTTTAATATATTTATAAATGATTTAGAGATGGGAGTAACTAGCGAGGTAATTAAATTTGCTGATGACACAAAGTTATTCAAAGTCGTTAACTCGCAAGAGGATTGTGAAAAATTACAGAAGGACCTTAAAAGACTGGGAGACTGGGCGGCTAAATGGCAGTTGACGTTTAATGTGAACAAGTGCAAGGTGATGCATGTGGGAAAAAATAACCAAAATTATAGCTACGTCATGCAAGGTTCCACGTTAGGAGTTACGGACCAAGAAAGGGATCTGGGTGTCGTCGTCAATAATACACTGAAACCTTCTGCTCAGTGTGCTGCTGCAGCTAGGAAAGCAAATAGAATGTTTGGTATTATTAGGAAAGGTATGGAAAACAGGTGTGAGGATGTGCGACCGCACCTTGAGTATTGTGTTCAATTCTGGTCGCCGCATCTCAAGAAAGATATAGTAGAATTGGAAAAGGTGCAGCGAAGGGCAACTAAAATGATAGTGGGTATGGGACGACTTCCCTATGAAGAAAGAATAAGGAGGCTAGGGCTTTTCAGTTTGGAGAAGAGATGGCTGAGGGGAGACATGATAGAGGCATATAAAATAATGAGTGGAGTGGAACAGGTGGATGTGAAGCATCTGTTCACACTTTCCAAAAATACTAGGACTAGGGGGCATGCGATGAAACTACAGTGTAGTAAAACAAACCAGAGAAAATGCTTCTTCACCCAACGCATAATTAAACTCTGGAATTCGTTGCCAGAGAACGTGGTGAAGGCATTTAGCTTGGCAGAGTTTAAAAAGGGGTTGGACGGTTTCCTAAAGGACAAGTCCATAAACCGCTACTAAATGGACTTGGGAAAAATCCACAATTCCAGGAATAACATGTATAGAATGTTTGTATGTTTGGGAAGCTTGCCAGGTGCCCTTGGCCTGGATTGGCTGCTGTCTTGGACAGGATGCTGGGCTCGATGGACCCTCGGTCTTTTCCCAGTGTGGCATTACTTATGTACCTACCCCCACAAATGAGGGTACCCCCCGCATTTAGGATTCCAGACCCTGACACTGTGTTCTACACATGTTTGGACAGACATTCAGTCAGAAATCCATGCTTTTTAGGTAACTTGACTAATTGCAACACCACCCTTGGCAAAGGTTCCCTATGTGACCTAAATATTACTGATTTATCTCAAGCCCAAGCAGATATATGGTGGTATTGTGGAACCAACACTCTCTACCATACTCTCCAGAGAAGTTGGACAGGAACATGTGCCTTGGTAAAATTGATAATTCCAATTGTCATTGCCTCCATGCTCCCCCCCCCCCCCCCCCCCCCCACACACACACTGTTTCTTCCCAACGAGTGAAGAGACATGCAGTGCCCGGATCTTTTGATGACCGGGACTACATTGATGCAATTGGTATTCCAAGAGGGGTTCCTGATGAATTTAAGGCCCGTAACCAGATTGCTGCTGGATTTGAGTCTGTTTTCTTTTGGTGGGCTACCATCAACAAGAATGTAGACTGGATTAATTACATATATTACAATCAGGAAAGGCTTATGAATTACACCAGAGATGCTGTTCAAGGTATAGCAGCTCAGTTGGATGCCACGAGCAGAATGGCCATGGAGAACTGGATGGTTCTTGACCAATTGTTGGCCGCAGAAGGAGGGGTTTGTAAGAAAATTGGTACCCAGTGTTATACCTTTATCCCTAACAATACTGCTCCAGATGGGTCAATAACCACAGCATTGGAAGGCCTCACTTCACTTTCTGAGGAACTAGCTACAAACTCTGGTGTTGATACATCTTGGTTGGATGGATAAAGCCTTTGGTAAATGGAAAACATTTATCATCTCAGCATCAACCACTATCATAGTGGTAATTGCCTCTTTGTGCTTGTAGGATGCTGTATAATCCCTTGCTCTGGAGGATTAGTAGAACGCATAATTGAAACCACTACAAGCAAGAAAGATCCTGCAGGACGATATGTCTTGTATGAAAATATCATGACAAAAGTTGCTGAAGGGACAGAAACATTGGATTATTTCCCTATGCACTTTTCAAGAAGCTTTGCAGTAGAAGGACCTGCTGCTATTTAGCAGTATTATATTCATGGTTTTGCAAAATATTAAACAATGCTAATCAATACGTAACCTTGCTAATCAATATGTAACCTGCAATAATATGTATTAATCAGCTTAAGAGAAAAAATGTTATATTAAGAAAAATATTGTATAAGAATATCATATATATATATATATATATATATATATATATATATATATATATAATGTAATCAAGCTTGCAGGTTGATAGATTTTTATAAACAGACCTGTTTGCATGTCTCACCGCAGATTTCACTAAGTCTCCAGAGGGGTGATGATAGGATTTATGACAGACCCAGGGGTTGGTTAGTGTAAAGGGAAACCCCATACCCCTAATCAATATGCATATGTCAAAGCCTATGCATGATGTTTCTCGCTTTGCACTGTACATGTTGCATGAAGATATCAGAGGCATACTACACCCCCTCATAGGATAGTGATAGTCTAAGCACCCTCTGGAATAGATGGTAACAACTTGGATGTTCTTTAGGTGCTGCCCTCACTATTGGGGCCAGCAAGAGGGGAGATGTAGAAAAATGGTGCAGTCTGAAGCCTTTTGGAAAAAGATAGGTCAAGCAGATTTGATAGACCTAGAATTAGAAATCAAGGGGCCCGTTTGTATCAAAATGATAACCAGAATTCAGTGACACTTGTTTGTGCCAGTTTGGCAGTTGGCAGATGTCGAAACTGGGTTCTGACAAAATAACTGAAAAGAATTTAATAAAAACCAGGTACAGGGCAAAAACAAGAAGTTGTGGTTAAAAGTCCAGTATGGACGTCAGAAGACCAGGTGTGGAAAGAAGGGGCTTTTTCCTGGGACAGTTATGAAAATCTGCGGTGAGGGGTGTGATAATGGCCATCTGGAAAGCGTAAACATGTTTATCAGTTTTTGAGGCTAATTGAAATTAGTGTTGGCCAAAAGGGTATTTAAGAAACTGACAGCTCATATGCAAATGGAGAAGTCCGGGACATGTTAGACCTGCTGGTCACTCTGTCCCATGGATCTCCCTAAGAATATGTCCATCTACTATAATAAAACTCACCCTCAACGTTCTGAAGACAACATTCTGAAGTCACTCAGTCACTCACTGAAGGGTTCATGGATTCATGGTGGTGAAGCCACAACACTGACCATGTCTCTCTGCCCCACCCTCACATGACGGACCAATCAGAAAAAACACCCTCAACATTCTGAAACACAAAGGACCATCACAACACCGTTCCCAGGCAACACTAGGCAACGTAAGACGGACCAATCAGAGGAAACTACGTGACAATAAGGGAGGAGCATTCCCCAGCAGAATGGCTCATTATCTGTGCAGCACAGAGAGCACAGAACCACCGCTGGAACGAGAGAAGAATATTCCTGCTGTGGGTATGTGCAAAAATAGACCGGGGGAGGGGGGGAGAATTTTTTAAATGCCTAATGCCAGTACTGAAGAGTGCCAGAGGGTCTATAGCACAGACTATATTTGGGATCGCTTGACATGGAGTCAGAGGAGCCGGAAAACAACGTGCCCGTCACCATCTGGGACGTGGGTGAACAGGACAAGCTGCGGCCCAGCTGGAAGGATTACCCGTGACCCAGCCAGCAGCAAACAGCGACCAAGGAAGGGGGAGTAGTACTCCTTCCCTGCCTAGGAATCGCTTGAGACTGGCTGCCAAACTAACGAAACAACCGCACACCGACGCACCACCTCCATCATTCGAAAGGCATCCACTCTTTCTTCAACAGAAATGCAAACTAATAATACAAAACAAACAAAGAATACATGGTTTCTCAGGCGGCTGCAGGTAAATCCCCACCCCCTTCCTCTTCCCCTTTTGCCGAAACGGCCAAGGACGTGCCCAACCATCCCCAGCCTCAGGCAAGCTGTCTCCCACCTCGGGGATTCCCCGAGCACCTGGAAAAAGACGGCGCTGATTCCTGCAGCGCATAAATGTTCCAGCATTCCCCTGCAGCCGGCCTGAAATGGACCAAACATACCGTATCACCCCCCGACGGCCCGAGACTGTGCTCTTCTCCCTTCCGCCAACTTAAAACTACCATCCCCGTCCTCAGGCAAGCCGTCACCCACCTCCAGGATGCCCAGAACCCCAGCCCAATGGAAAAAGATGGCGCTGCTTCCAACAGCACATTTCTCTTCCAGCATTCCCCTACAGCAGCCCTGAAACGGCCAAAAAATACCGACAAAGAACGTGCTCCTCTACCTTCCGCCCATCTAAAACAACACTGCTGCCTCAGCACAACACAAAAAAAAAACAACACTCAACAAAGGCTGACCCCCCTACAACCACATTTACATTTCACCAACAGAAAGACCCCCCTCCACAAACCTCCTTGACAGACAAAACCACACACACACAATACAACAGAAACACACCCTCAAAGCCACACACCAATCCAACCCACTTTGCCAGCACAGCACAGCACATCCCCCAACCCCCAAGCAAAAAACAAAACAAAAAAAGACACACATCAACAACCTGCACACACTCACACACACACACACACACACACAAAATAACTCTGTGACACATACACACACACACAAAAATAAACACATGCTAGCGCCCGTTTCATTGGTTTCGGAAACGGGCCTTTTTTTACTAGTATTCTTATAATTCACTTGTATGGCTTGCTATTGGTAAGTAATAAACTTTAAATGAAAACCTCTCTCTCATTCTCTTTATTTATCTTTATCTAGCTCCCTAATTAGTTGGGTTTAGTCTACCACTCTATCAGGTAAAGGAGTCAGTATAGAATAATTTACAGCCTGGCACTTCCTTGTCCTTACTCACAGAGGCCAGCCCTCTGTGTTTAATGGCTTGGAAGTAGCCGAAATATTTACAAGACGCACACTTGTTTTTTCTATCCTCACAGCCAGGGCTTCTGGCCTCCTAACTATCCCTCCCTTGTGTCCCAGCCCCTCACTCGATAGTTAATTTTTTCACGCTCACCTTTACCAAATGCACCTTTTTTTTTATTCACAGGCAGGACCACAGGACACCCTCCTGTCCCTCCCCTGTGTAGCAGCCCCTCTCTCAATAGTAAGTATTGTTGGCAAATGTACTTTTAAACTCTTTTTTATTCAGATGCAGGGCTTGTGGCCTTCTCACTATCCCTCCCTTGTGTCCCAGCCACTCTTGTATTTTCCCATGTTCAGGACTACAGGCCACTTCCATATCCCAGGCCCCCCTGTCAGTAGTAAATAGTACAGTATTTTTCCGCGCATACACATGTTTACATCTTCACAGCCACCAGACACACCCATAATGTATACTTTTAAAAGTTGTTTTTTGTTTTGTTTCCTTGCAGCCCCAATTACCAGCTATTCTCTGTCGCGTTGTCCTACCGAAACCTCAAGCCCTTGTGTCCTCAGATACGGTACGTTATGAGTACTGTGGTATGAGACTGCCCCCACCCCCCTAACAAGATACACTGATACATGTGTTCAGAATTCACAACAACTTTTTTGTTTCTTTTTTCAAGGCACAGTGAAACAGCAAGATCCGTCAGTCTTGCGTGACGGTGCAAGTGGAACACCTTGAACAGCAAAGTCTGTCTGTTTCTTAATGCACTTTTTTAACATATCGTGTCGATAGAATTGAGGTGTGTATTCTAATTGTACTATTTTTTTGTCCTTGACAAACCTTGGTAAAGGTGACAGTAGCACACATGTTTTTGTTACTGAACTAATAAACATTGGTTATATGCAGTGCTTTTTTGTAGTAAAAAAACGTATCTGTACTCATCATGGTTATATGTGATATTGTGTACATTGTACACAAGGGTTTTCACAAGTTTTTACTTGTATGATATAAATAAATGAACAATTAAAGTATTCATACAGATGGTCTGTCTAATGAATTAAATATTAGCTGTGGTTTAAAGAACGCTATGCATATATGTCTTCTTGGTATATATGTTACCTTGGCAACTCATATATACAATACAGTAATGCACAAGTGGTAGCTGACTACACATGCCAAAGTACTCCCGGATCAGCTGCTGTTGCACGGCATTTCTCCTGGTTACATCGGATCCTCTGTCCAAAGGGGTTATGTCCACTTCTGGAGGCAGTACTATGTTGATCTCTAGGCGATGCTTCAGTACGATGTTATGCAGCATGCAGCACATAGTCACTATGTCCGCCACCTTATCAGGGGAATATTGCAGAGATCCCACGAAAAGGTGCAAGCAGCAAAACCGGCTCTTTAGTGCCCCGAAGGTCCGCTCAATAGTACACCTAGTCAAGATGTGTGACTCGTAGCAATTCTCTGCCTCCGAGCAGGGCGCTGTGAGCAGGGTCAGTAGCCATGTTTTGGATCCATATCCAGCATCCCCTGCAAGAACACAACAATACATTGTTATCAGCGCCTAACAGTATGCCAAACAGAGGCCTCTCATAGCTGTGTAGTGCCACTTTTAAAACAGGTGTCATATGCATCCCCTCTGGCACCACTGCCACATCTGTTAAAACACAAAAACACCAAGAAGCCACCCTTGTCCGAATTCTCCCTTGGCAAATTTCTTCCCCATCGCACTGTTTGACAAGATGTAAGAGTCATGGCAGCTCCCCAGATAACGTAACACAACATCGAGGATCCTAAGGTTTGCATCGCACACCACTTGGACATTCAGCGAGTATCCCATCTTGCGGTTACGGTACTGTATTTCTTGATCCATAGGCGGGGTGAAGGCAACATGTGTGCAGTCAATAGCCCCCAGGGCATGCCAGCAATCTTGTAAAATTCCTGCTTGATCCTCTTCTGCTCCTCTTCCCCCGCAGGGTATGTAATGTGCTTGTGAACACATCTTTTCAGGGCACGCAGAACCTGCAATATAGAGCAAAGGGGGGTGGGGGGGTCATAGTGTATGTGGCATATTTGGTAATGCACTTTTTTAACTCATCATGGCTCGGGAATGTGAGCAGTCCTAAAAATGAATACAAGTGGATGGTGCTGTAAGAAAGATATGAGAAGGGGGTGTAACAAAGAGGGAGGAGGGCAGAGCAGACACCATGGAGGCAAGACGGGGAGGGGGTAGTGCGAAAATCAGAATAGTACCTTTGTTAGATGTCTTGAAACAGTAGACTGGTCCACACCGCTGTTATCCCCTAATACATGCTGGAATGTCCCTGTGGCAAGGAACTGCAGAACAATCAAAAGCTTCACCAGCCCAGGTACTGCAAGAGATCTTGCAGTGGGTGGGTCAAAGTCAGCTCGTATTTCCTCATACAGCTCATATATAGCTGGTCGGGACAAGCGGTAGTCATTTTCCTGTCTGACATGTCTTCCAACACCACCTGTGGACGGAACACACATGGGTGGGGGTAGGCGAGGCCGAACGTGGGCAGGATCTTGATGAATGGGTCGCCTTAGCTCCGATCCTGGCCTGCCAGCTTGTTGCCTGTCAGCTTGTTGCCTCCCAGCAAAAAAATCCAACTGTGCCAAGAAAAATCCACCATCCATTTCCAAGTTATGGCAAGACACGTGTAAGACAAATGTGATAATAGCACGCAGATTTGTACGTCGCTTTGTTAATGACGTACAATATCCCCTGCACACACATGGGTGGGGGTAGGCGAGGGCGAATGTGGGCAGGATCTTGATGAATGGGTCGCCTTAGCTCCGGTCCTGGCCTGCCAGCTTGTTGCCTCCCAGCAAAAAAATCCAACTGTGCCAAGAAAAATCCACCATCCATTTCCAAGTTATGGCAAGACATGTGTAAGACAAACGTGATGATAGCACGCAGATTTGTGCGTCGCTTTGTTAATGACGTACAATATCCCCGGCACTACTTCCACGTCATATATATGCGCACACATAGCCAATGCGTGCGACATGATGACCTGGAAAGTAGAAGCCGATTGGTTTGTCTGTGTTTTTCCTCCTGCTCATCGCAAGTCAGGAAATTCACATTGCTACATGCAGTATTTCTGATCACATGCTGACTTCGACCCCTCCCCCCATTTGTATCAACATGTTGTTTCTGGTTTTTTTCTACTACAGTTTAATCTATTATTTCTGTCCCCTGGCTGTCTAATAAACCCCCCCCCCCCCCCCCCCCCCCCGCAACCTTTTGGAAAACAACATCACAAGAAGAATACACAGAATTGTCTTAACAAAAGCATACTTTATACATTTTTAAAGGGAGAGGGTAATATATAAAAAATGCAACGAGGGAGGGGATATATTTACAATATATAGGGGATATATATATACAATATATACAAGGGATATATACTACTACTACTATTTAACATTTCTAGAGCGCTACAAAGTGTACGCAGCGCTGTACAAACACAGAAGAAAGACAGTCCCTGCTCAAAGAGCTTACAATCTAATAGACAAAAAGTAAAGCATTTAAATTTAAAATATTTAAGCAGTCAAGGGATATATATATCTATATCTATATACATACACATATACACATATACTGGGGGAAGATATATTATAGAGGGGGGGAATGTAGGGTTGGATAGGGGGGAGAGGGGGAGGAGATGAGGTCAAGGACGCCATACTTGGGAGGACAGATACTGGAGCGCCTGGGAAAGGTCCTCCAGTGTCTGCCCTCCCATATGCAATACCTCTGCCGTGTCCTGGAGCTCCTCTGCGGAAAGGTTAGTACGGGCGAGAGGGATGGGAGACGAGGCACGGTCAACAAGGGTAGGAGTGGGAGGGATAGGGGAGGTGGATCTGTCGAGGGTGGGAGCAGGGGGAATGGGGGAGGTACTGCGGTCAAGAAGGGTAGTTGGGGGGATGAGAGGGGATGTCCTCCCCTGTGAGGTCCACCACGGCACCTGCAAGTAAAGACAAAAGAAGGACTGTTAGAAAGCTTCCTCACGGACACCTTTAACATGCACACACTGGCGTAGGCAATAAATTCCTTTTGAAACTCACCATGGACAACTATCACCTCCATCTTGTATTGCTCCAGGAGTGGGGGTGACTTCCTCAGGGGGAGGCCCCGGCCTGGCTTGCCACAGGCAGGGAAAAGGGGAGGGAAGTCCGAGGGGGAGCATGGGAGGGGGTAGCAGGGGTTGTAGAGGGAGGGGTGGGGGGGGCTGGCAGGATGGGGAAGAGGAGGTTTGACAGACTGGGGGAGAGGAGGGCTGGTGGGACTGTGCTGCTGGTGGGGGGGAAGCAGTGGGCTCAACTCTGGGTGGGGAGGAGGAGAGGCAAGGTGCAAAGGGCCGTGTCTTGGGGCGGGCAAGTGTATCAGTGGGGTTTTACAGGATCTCTTGGAGGGGGGGGACCAGAAGACAGGTAGATGTGAAGCGTCTGTTCACGCTTTCCAAAAATACTAGAACTAGGGGGCATGCGATGAAGCTACAATGTAGTACATTTAAAACGAATCAGAGAAAATGTTTCTTCACTCATCATGTAATTAAACTCTGGAATTCGTTGCCAGAGAATGTGGTAAAGGCAGTTAGCTTAGGGGAGTTTAAAAAAGGTTTGGACGGCTTCCTAAAGGAAAAGTCCATAGACCATTATTAAATGGACTTGGGGAAAATCCACTATTTCTGGGATAAGCAGTATAAAATGTTTTATACATTTGTGGGATCTTCCTAGGTATTTGTGACCTGGATTGGCCACTGTTGGAAACAGGATGCTGGGCTCGATGGACCTTTGGTCTTTCCCAGTATGGCAATACTTATGTACGGCAATACTTATGCATGTCTTTTTGGGTTTTGTCTTTTTTTGTTTACACGCACATTATGAATGTTCATGTATAATATGCTGGCAGTACAACTGTTCGATAAGGAAAAAATTTTGAGGGCGATTTTAGCATGCACCCCCAGTAACACTAACGCTCCCTATTAGCTCCACCCCTACCCAACCTTCATTCTAGAAAATACCTTTTTTTTTAACACGCACATTATGAACGTTCATGTGTAATATGCTGGCAGTACAACTGTTCGATAAGGAAGGAGGGAAGGCGAGAAGAAGGGACAAATGGCAATACTTACAGATCGGGGGTACGAAGAACGCCTGTTGAAGAGGCATTGCAACACTTCCCAGTCCTTATCCATCTGCAGGATGTCTCCCCTCTTCCCCAGTTGGAGGAATAAACGCTTTTCGTTTATAACAAAAAGCTGTGCCAGCCACAGCACATCCATGTCTCCCGCGTGCAGCCATGACTTCTCCGACAAATGTGCACATGCGTACACCCACACATAAATAGCACGTCGTAGACAGGCTTATGCACACACTATATGGACGTGTTATGATGTGGTTATGACAGCTCTTGAGTTACCTCCAGCCCCTGAGCACACGTTCAATTTATCACATTAAAGGGATGCAAACCTCTATGTGAATTGCCTGTAAATGGCTGTGCATCGTTCGTTGCTTAAATGAGATTCACATCATTACGATACATTTGCATAGCATTTTCATTCCACGTTTGCGAATGCGGTAATAAGGTCGCTGTTGGCTTTGGTTCATTCGCAGCTAGATACCATGACCGCTAAACCGGTTTAATTTTGTTCTAAACGATTGCTCCTGACTCTGTAAGTTTGATGCATGTGCCTTCCAGTTCTGTAAAATATAAATTCCTCAATTTTGCAATTTCTAGTTATAATTAAGGCAACAGTGACATCTACTGACCAATGCTGGTTTTTAAATTTGAAGGTCTAAGTAAAGATGAATCTGGACAAGAACAGACCATTTTTGTAACTGCTTGAACCTGTTTTTCCAGAGAAAATTCTGAAGCTAAAATAACCCTTAAAGTGCTTTGCCTATCTGGGCAAGGTGCTTCAAGTTTCTTGGGCCAAGTGGAAGCTCAAGCTTAAAGATCTCTGGCTTGTTTTTGTACATCGGGGATAATGCTGATGGTGGATAAAAAAATGCTCACACCACTGGCAGAATATCTACTCCTATAATACTGCCCTACTAAAATAATACTGGGATCATGACTGATAAAATTGTAGCACATGAAGAAGTTGTAATCACCTGGGACATTCCTATGCCAACTGATAAAAAAACTTAATACAAGAAAACTGGGCATAGTGGTAAAAGAAAAGAACCTAAGCATGGCAGTGCTCTAGGTGTGTCAATTCTGCACATGCTCAGTTGAGATTATGATAAATGAACGTATTACTTGACAAGATACTTATGAACTGTGCAAAAATGAACATAAACAGACATCATGTTTATTTATTTTATTTGCTGCATTTGTATCCCACATTTTCCCACCTCTTTGCAGGCTCAATGTGGCTTACATTATGCCGCAATGGTAATCACCATTGAGAAGAACAGAGTGTTATTACAATTAAGGTACATAAGATATCAAGAAAATTAGAAGTAAAGAAATAATTAATTCATATCAGATATGTGAGATATAGGATAAAGTATAGCATTAAATAATAACAGTGTGATTAAAGTAACAAATTAAGGAGTTCAGTGTTAATTAGTTATGGGAATCAGGTTCTCAATGTTCAGAGTTTCTATCTATTTATTTACAGCATTTTATCCCACATTAAACATGAATTAGATTGGAACCTGGGAGCATTAAAAAAAAAATTTCCAGGAGAGAGTAATGCATGACCCCCCGGCTCTCTCCCTGGGTATAGCCAGCTCCACAATTTGGAGGGGGGGCACAGAGGTGGACCGGGGAGAAAGCCTGTTAAAAATTTACCAGCACACCACGGCACGTAAGGGTACACAGCTTATCCACTGGAAATTGTATAAACATTATCCAGTCAATATTCAAAGCGATTTAAGTAGCCAGGAGAGGTTCCCGGCCATTTATATCACTTTTGCAGGACTGTCTGCTGTTATTCAGGGCAAGATGCACAAAAGTCCTCGTTAGAGCCGTTCTGTACCGAATTCCATAACGAATCGGTACAGAACGGCTATGTACGAAGGAAAGGGAATGCAAATGAGCTGCTCGTTGCAGCTCTCTTGCATTCTCTAACCCTTCGTTAAAACCGTCGATAATCGGCCCGTAAAGCATGCGCAGAGGAGCCAAGCATTATGCTGGCTGCTCTGCGCATGCCAAAAACGTCAAAAAAACAAAACAAAAACAAACACGTCCTTTACGGACGGCCTTGCCCCCCCCCACCCGAGGTCGCCGCTGCTCCCCGCTCCCCCCTGCATTAAAATTGTGACTTTTTTAGGCAACCCTGGCCCCCCTCCCTCCCTCCCTTTCTCCTTTTTTAGAAAAAACAGCTCCCGCCATCCTCCGCCCCCATGCCCCGCCCCCACCGAGGTCAATTTGTTTACTTTAATCACACTGTTATTATTTAATGCTATACTTTATCCTATATCTCGCATATCTGATGTGAATTAATTATTTCTTTACTTCTAATTTTCTTGATATCTTATGTACCTTAATTGTAATAACACTCTGTTCTTCTCAAACTGTTAATGGTGATTACCATTTCGACATAATGTAAGCCACATTGAGCCTGCAAAGAGGTGGGAAAATGTGGGATACAAATGCAGCAAATAAAATAAATAAACATGATGTCTGTTTTAGAAACCCATTACCAGGAGAAAAAAACATCTCTGCACCAATAACAGGGTTAAATGTCATAAATAAGTAACTAAATAAATAAATAGAAACTCTGAATGTTGAGCACCTGATCCTTATAATATGACATCTGTTTTAATGGCCCTTTACCAGGAGAAGGGGGGGGGGGGAGCTAGACTGCACAGAGGACAGGGGTTGAGTGTGGAAGAGAGCACGAGATGTTTACAGGAGACACTGTAAAAGCGAGAATAGTAATTAATACATTAATCACAGAGTTAAGTGTGATTAACTTGCAGCCCCCTACGTTTCTTCCAAACTACAAACATTCCTGAATTACAGATTCTGAAATACCTTCCGTACCATATTTGTTTACATTATGAAAATATATGTAGTGTGAATATCATTTATGCCTAGTATATTTACACACATATAATATATAGAATATAAATGTTCAAGCCCAACCACACAAGATAAAAATGTTTATATACTTGTTAGATTAGTTTTGCACTAAGCTTAGAAAACTTGTGGGGAGGTAGTGGGGGAGGGGAAGGAAAAATTCACTCAGCTTTTCTGGTACATAATAATGTCACAAACGTTATGCAGGAATCAATGTGCCTTTTGTTAAAGCAAACATCAGCAAGGTTTGGGGAAAGAAAAAGTCAAGACACCGATCCTACTGATAAGCACTTACATGCAAAAGCAGGGATGCCCAGTAGTCTGTCCCAGTAATGTTCTGCATTCTCACCCAAGGTTTTCTTCCTCGGTTTTTTTTTTTTTTTACTCTCCCTTCCTTCCACCATTTCTGCCCTACTGTCTTCTCTCATTCCTTTCATCACTAGTTTTCTTCCAAGTATTATGCTTTCTCCCTCTCCTGTTTGGATCATTTTATTCTTCACTGTAGCTAGACCTTTCTTGCCACCTCCTCTCCTTTGATGATCTTCTCTCCCTCCCCCCCACAAACCAGTGGCGTAGCTAAGGGTGGGCCTGGATGGGCACAGGCCCACCCATTGTTGCCCCAGGCCCACCCAGTCAGCAGCCCATACGGCCCCCAAAACTCTTCAGTGGCAGTGCCTTACTACTCTCTCTCCCTCTTCACTAGTGGCCTAGCATCTGCCCGTCTCTCTCTGGAATCCCCCCTCCCAGTCTACCTCAGAGCTACTTCCGGCGGCAATTCCTATAGGCATCCTGCGCTGGCCCTGCAGGATGCTCTCTATTATGTCCTGCCCTCAGTGATGTCACTTCTTGTTTTTTGGGTGGGAATGTAGTGCAGGGCCAGCGCAGGTTGCTTACAGGAATTGCGACAGGCAACAGCTCTGAGGTAGGACCAGGGGAGAGGGTGCAGAGAGAAACAGGCAGATGTTGGGTCATTAAAAAAAACACTATATTGTATGTATGTACAGGGGTGGGGGTGGGAAGGGCCCACCCAGGTTAACTCTGTGCCCATCCAAAATGGCAGGTCTGCCTACGCCCCTGCCACAAACCGTACTGCCTCAAAGCTCATATGGAAAAACAGGCAGAAAAGTGCTTCTTTCAAGCGCTACTGTTCCAGCCTCAACAAGCTGCAGAAGGCAGCAGCAGCAGCAGCAGCAGCAGCAGCATTTTTAACAAGAAATTATTTCCTGCATATTCCTTCAAACTGCTCATGCTGGAGCCACAGATCAGGTCACTTGTCAAAATTACAGCTGACAAGATGCAGACCTGAAATTTTGCATCACAAATTTCTTACTAAAACTGAACTACTCTCACTCTGTTTACAACTCACAGCAAAGGAAACAGACCAGAATAAGAGCCAGATTTTGTTTACTGAATCTTTTGCACGGTTCTTTCCTAAGCAGCAAGGCTATTACTTTTAACTTCTAACAAGAAGAGTACCTGCTAACATTACTGGTGGAAGTAAATGCATTACTAGAGGTTGCTGGAGAGCTGAGCACATTGTCTAATTCTGCTAGAGCTGCATACTTGTCAGCACGGATTTAGTGAAGGGAAGTCTTGCCTCACCAATCTAATGCATTTTTTTGAGGGGGTAAGCAAACATGTGGACAATGGGGAGCCGGTTGATATTGTATATCTGGATTTTCAGAAGGCGTTTGACAAAGTGCCGCACGAAAGACTCCTGAAGAAATTGCAGAGTCATGGAATCGGAGGTAGGGTATTATTATGGATTAAGAACTGGTTGAAAGATAGGAAGCAGAGAGTAGGATTGCGTGGCCAGTATTCTCAGTGGAGCAGGGTAGTTAGTGGGGTCCCGCAGGGGTCTGTGCTGGGTCCGTTGCTTTTTAATGTATTTATAAATGACCTAGAGATGGGAATAACTAGTGAGGTAATTAAATTCGCCGATGACACAAAATTATTCAGGGTCGTCAAGTCGCAGGAGGAATGTGAACGATTACAGGAGGACCTTGCGAGACTGGGAGAATGGGCGTGCAAGTGGCAGATGAAGTTCAATGTTGACAAGTGCAAAGTGATGCATGTGGGTAAGAGGAACCCGAATTATAGCTACGTCTTGCAAGGTTCCGCGTTAGGAGTTACGGATCAAGAAAGGGATCTGGGTGTCGTCGTCGATGATACGCTGAAACCTTCTGCTCAGTGTGCTGCTGCGGCTAGGAAAGCGAATAGAATGTTGGGTGTTATTAGGAAGGGTATGGAGTCCAGGTGTGCGGATGTTATAATGCCGTTGTATCGCTCCATGGTGCGACCGCACCTGGAGTATTGTGTTCAGTACTGGTCTCCGTATCTCAAAAAAAGATATAGTAGAATTGGAAAAGGTACAGCGAAGGGCGACGAAAATGATAGTGGGGATGGGACGACTTTCCTATGAAGAGAGGCTGAGAAGGCTAGGGCTTTTCAGCTTGGAGAAGAGACGGCTGAGGGGAGATATGATAGAAGTGTATAAAATAATGAGTGGAATGGATCGGGTGGATGTGAAGCGACTGTTCACGCTATCCAAAAATACTAGGACTAGAGGGCATGAGTTGAAGCTACAGTGTGGTAAATTTAAAACGAATCGGAGAAAATTTTTCTTCACCCAACGTGTAATTAGACTCTGGAATTCGTTGCCGGAGAACGTGGTACGGGCGGTTAGCTTGACAGAGTTTAAAAAGGGGTTAGATAGATTCCTAAAGGACAAGTCCATAGACCGCTATTAAATGGACTTGGAAAAATTCCGCAATTTTAGGTATAACTTGTCTGGAATGTTTTTACGTTTGGGGAGCATGCCAGGTGCCCTTGACCTGGATTGGCCACTGTCGGTGACAGGATGCTGGGCTAGATGGACCTTTGGTCTTTCCCAGTATGGCACTACTTATGTACTTATGTACTTATGTAGATGCACTTGATAAACTTGGAGCCGACACTGTTGACCCGGCTGATGCTGTAACTGCAGCGCTTTTCAAACCTTAATTTTCTAGCAGCTCTAGTAGTGGTCGACCCTGAGCCTTGTCACTGCCGAGTACTGCCTGCTGATGCAACTTCCTGCTTACGCGTGGGTGGGATCTGGCAGAGAAAATGCTCCGGGTTGGTCAGGCAGTGGTGAGGGGAGGATGATGAACCTAAGGGATGACATGATGAGCTGGAAGCTGAGGTATGCTGGGGTCTGGGACTCACGGGCGGGTGGGGCTGGGGGAGGAGGGAGAGAGGAGGAGAAAAAAAACCCCAGATGTTTGTGTGCTCGCTGCCTGACTCCAACAACCGGCTCGCAAAAATCAATAAAATTTAACAACCGGCTCGTGCGAGCCGGCTCCAGCACACCACTGCTTACCTGCTTCTGTACAGTAGCCCATACCTCCCTGGTGCTATAACTCATTAGCTGATCCAGGGCAGTGCAGCAAGACTGGAGCTGCAGCCATAGAGCAAGGTGGGAGCAACTAGCTAGCTGTCTGCTTTAGTTGGTAAACTGGATACAGGGCAGGGTTAATGATGTGGGGAAAGTGAACTAGCTATCTGGGAAGTGGTGAACTGGATTAGGAACTGGTTGACGGACAGACGCCAGAGGGTGGTGGTGAATGGAATTCACTCGGAGGAGCGAAAGGTAAGTAGTGGAGTGCCTCAAGGATCGGTGCTGGGGCCAATTCTGTTCAATATATTTGTGAGTGACATTGCCGAAGGGTTAGAAGGTAAAGTTTGCCTATTTGCGGATGATACTAAGATCTGTAACAGAGTGGACACCCCGGAGGGAGTGGAAAACATGAAAAAGGACCTACGGAAGCTAGAAGAATGGTCTAAGGTTTGGCAATTAAAATTCAATGCGAAGAAATGCAAAGTGATGCACTTAGGAAGTAGAAATTCACGGGAGACGTATGTGTTAGGCGGGGAGAGTCTGATAGGTACGGACGGAGAGAGGGATCTTGGGGTGACAGTATCTGAGGATTTGAAGGCGACGAAACAGTGTGACAAGGCGGTGGCAGTAGCTAGAAGGTTGTTAGGCTGTATAAAGAGAGGTGTGACCAGCAGAAGAAAGGGGGTGTTGATGCCCCTGTATAAGTCGTTGGTGAGGCCCCACCTGGAGTATTGTGTTCAGTTTTGGAGGCCGTATCTTGTTAAGGATGTAAAAAGAATTGAAGCGGTGCAAAGAAAAGCTACGAGAATGGTATGGGATTTGCATTACAAGACGTATGAGGAGAGACTTGCTGAACTAAACATGTATACTCTGGAGGAAAGGGGAAACAGGGGTGACGTTCAAATATTTGAAAGGTATTAATCCGCAAACGAACCTTTTCCGGAGATGGGAAGGTGGTAGAATGAGAGGACATGAAATGAGATTGAAGGGGGGCAGACTCAAGAAAAATGTCAGGAAGTATTTTTTCACGGAGAGAGTAGTGGATGCTTGGAATGCCCTCCCGCGGGAGGTGGTGGAAATGAAAACGGTAACGGAATTCAAACATGCGTGGGATAAGCATAAAGGAATCCTATGCCGAAGGAATGGATCCTCAGGAGCTTAGTCAAGATCGGGAGGCGGGGCTGGTGGTTGGGAGGCGGGGATAGGGCTGGGCAGACTTATACGGTCTGTGCCAGAGCCGGTGGTGGGAAGCGGGACTGGTGGTTGGGAGGCGGGGATAGTGCTGGACAGACTTGTACGGTCTGTGCCAGAGCCGGTGGTTGGGAGGCAGGGCTGCTGGTGGGGAGGTGAGGATAGTGCTGGGCAGACTTATACGGTCTGTGCCCTGAAGAGCACAGGTACAAATCAAAGTAGGGTATACACAAAAAGTAGCAAATATGAGTTATCTTGTTGGGCAGACTGGATGGACCGTGCAGGTCTTTTTCTGCCGTCATCTACTATGGAAGAGGAGGGGAAAGGGAATTTGCTGTCTGCTTGTGGAGGGAAAGTACTCTTACTAGCTACTTGAGTGGAAGGTTAACTGGTTGTGTGCTTGAGAGGAGTAAACTGAGAGAGTAGGCTTGGTGACTACTAGAAGGAGGCAGATTGGTTGCCTGTTTGAGGAAGGAGAAAGGTTGGATGACTGTTTAGGGAGGATAAACTGGCTGACTGAGAAGAGGAATTGGTAAGGATGAGATGAGCATGAAGAGAGAGTGTATGTATGTGTTGGGTGCTGGGGAGGGAGAGAGTAGGGGTAACATGTGAAGATGAGTGGTCTATTGCCATATGGGGGGTTTTTTCTGAATTTTAATTATATAATCCATTGAGCCTGAGATGAGTTCTCAGTTGCCAGCTGTGCTGACTTCATCAATCTGCTGCTGGTTTTTTTTTAGTTCAGTAGCATACCAAGGGCGGGACGGTGGGGGCAGCCTGCCCCAGGTGCAGGCAGAAAGGGGGTGAGCGAAGCAGGCGTGTGGCTGTCGGCTCTGCCGGTCCCCTGCCCCCTCTAACATTACTTCCTGTTACCAGGCAGGGGACCAGCAGAGCTGACAGCTACACACCTGCTCCACAGACACCCTTGCTGGGAGGAAAGGTCTGGTAAAGTGCTTCGCAGGGAGTCACACACCGGGGAGGTGTGATGCGCTTCAAGGGGGTGACGCACCGGGGGGTGCAGCGGCGACCTGCCCCAGGTGGCAAACAGGCTAGGAACACCACTGTTTTAGTTCAAACTTTTTATTAGATTTTCATAAGAAACCATAGAACAATACAACAATACAAAACCAGAACCTAAAGCATAAAACTTAATTGAGTATCACCTAGAAGGAATGTAATTTTGTCCAGTTTGGCCTAATGTCACTTCCTGTCACACTAGTTGAAGTGTGAGCCCTTGTGCCGTCGTCCAAAAGGGCAAAGAGACGGCCAACGAAGCCCCTGTGGTCTTCACCTGAACCGACCACCATTCCCCGAGGGGTGAGCCCTCAGGTTCGAGTGGCCACCAGAACAGAGTCCTCAGGAGGGGGCAGCAGGCAAGATGTAGACAGGATACCAGGCAGGATCAGGTCAGGCAGTGAGCGAGCCAATCTCTGAATACCAGACAGGGTCAGGTAAGGCAGTGAGTGAGGCATGCTCAGGATACCAGGCAGGGTCAGGTCAGGCAGCGATCAGGGCGTGGTCAGGTTAGGCAGTGAGCAAGGCATAAAAAATTCAACTCACAGGAGGCAGGAGCATCTGGAACGCGTTACCGTGGCGTGGACAGAGCCACAGAGCCAGCAGAAAAAGGAATCCGTGTGTCCAGTGGCATAGCTAGGATAGTTGACACCCGGAGCCGGTCATTTTTTAACCCCCCCCCCCAAATCCAGTACTAGGCATACCGAGAATACAAAACACTCAGGACCTATAGAGCAATTCTACCATACCATAAGCAGTCATTTCTACGAGTCACACAAGGAAAGGGAAAGCTTCTTAAACACTTCAGTGAGCACTAGAACATCAATTCACCTATTGTAAAATGGAACCAGACGGAATAGTACAGATCGTCGATCCTGCACAGTCAATGCCAATTGAAAGCCATGTCTTTTTCACAAACACAGATACACCCTAATCCACTATAGAATAAGTAATCATAAACTTTCTATTTAGACAAAAATTAAACTGAACCCCCGATGCCAGACTCTGCATACAATGCAACACCACAGAAACAGAAAATGTCCCCTAGTACTGTGCAATATATAAAGACAGCAGATGTAAATTTGAAAAAACTAACAAATACCAATCACCACTTTACAAATTAACAAATAGAAATAAAACAAATACAGAAAATAAAATAATATAATTTTATTGGACTAATACATTTAGCTTCCAGAGGCCAAAATCTCCTTCCTCAGGTCAATACAGTATAGTGCTGTTACAGTATCCTATCCTGACCTGAGGAAGGGGGTTTTGTTCTCTGAAAGTTGTCAAAATGTATTAAAATTAGTCCAATAAAAAGATTATTTACATGTTCTATTTATAAACATTTATTAACACAGCTACAATACTATATCCTAAAGCAAAATAATAAAAATATATATTGTAAACAGGCCCGCTACGCAAGTAGGAGGAGGAAGGAAGTCTCCTCCCCAGGATTAATCCAAGCTCCACAAAGTGCCACCAACCAGATACTTTCAAATATTCTTTTCTTTTTATTTTTGGTTTCCAAGTTACAGACAAAAGCTTCAGTCCAGCCCTGAGTTAGGGCTGCCCCAGGCCGGGCTGTGCTGCCCCTCACCCAGCAATCCAAAGTCTCTGCCCTTTCTTGAAGGGCTGCAATAGTCCCCTTTGAAAATACCTCTTTTCAAAGTCCGTATCACAAGCCGTGCTGGCCTCTAAGCAGGATTGTTCCCTCCTGTCCAACCAGGCTTTCCAGCTCCAACACAGTCCTTACACCACAATCAGGAGCAGCTGGGGGAACCAGGCTTGTAACTGTTCCAGCCCCCCCCCAGCAAACAGTTCTAATCAAAACAGGCTTCCTTACAGCAGGTTTATAAATCAAAACATCTTTTAAACACATAGATTTCCACCTTCAGGGGCTACCTTCCTCAGGGCTCTCCAGCTCCCATTCCATCCTGCTTTCTGCCTCTTGCTCAGACTCCTTAACCCCCTCCTCCACCCAATCCATCCAATCCTCCTCCTGCTTCTCACACCACCCTTCCCTCTTACAGGTGGGATGCATGATGTACTGATTACGGAGCCAAGGGAATTGGGCTTCTTCATTCTCCCTCCATCTTGTGGTCAGAGTTGGTATATAGCCAGCTTGCCTATCCCTGGGGCTCCCCTTTCTGGGACGGGCAATGCATTCTGGGAGACGTAGTTCAGGGTTTTGTTGTTTCATTTTGTACCTCTGGGCTGTAGCCTTGTCACAATATTTACAGTTTGTTGACTCTGGTTTCTGCTTTCCTCATCTTCTTTTCACTGTCTTCCTTCCATCCAGCATCTGTCTTCGCTCTCTCTCTGCCATCCAGTGTCTGCCCTCTCTAATGTCCCTTCCACCCACTGTCTGCCCTCTCTCTCTGCCCCTTCCATCCACTGTCTGCCCTCTCTCTCTCTCCCTTCCATCCACATCTGCCCTCTATTTCTGCCCCTTCCATCCACCATCTGCCCAGAAGCGTAGCTAGGTGGGGCGCAGGGGAAGCGGTCGCTCCCCCAAACAGCTGTTTTCAAAATATGGTGCCTATGCGCCCCGTGTGTCTGCTCCCTTCCTCCTGAGTCAATGTTTTCCAGTCTCTTCTGCCCGTCTGTCTCCCGTCCGTGCGCGTGGTCACTTTGTACGTAACTGAAGCCTTCTCCCTCCTGTGTGCAGCACCGGCAATTCAATCAGCCTTCTGCCTGCCAGCGTCGGGGCCTCTCCTCAGGCGCGTCCCACCTCTGTGGAAAACAGGAAGTTGCAATACAGTAGGCGGGACGCGCCTGAGGAGAGGCCCCAACGCTGGCAGGTAGAAGGCTGATTGAATCACCGGTGCTGCACGCAGGAGGGAGAAGGCTTCAGTTAAATACAAAGTGACCACGCGCGCGGACGGGAGACAGACGGGCAGAAGAAAAGGTGACAGATGCAACGCTGGGGGGGGGGGGGGGCTGGAGAAGGGAGAAAGCTGCCGGAGGGGGGGAGGTTTAATTGACCAGAGTGGAAGCTTTTCTTGTTGGTATATGTGAAATGGCAAGCAATATGCACTGATTGATTTGTTTAATAAAGATGATATATACAAAAAAATTATTGTTGCAGTAGAATATGGTAATACTAGGGCCCAGCTAAGGAATAAGTTATTTTGAGTTAGTCTTCACAGGATCAAACTTTGCTTTCCTTGTGCCATCACTATCCAGCAGGATAGGTAGTGTCTTGAAAGGTGGAGGATAAAGAATTTATTTTTTTATATTTATATCACACATTATCCCAAGCAAAGTCAGATTCAGTGTGGCTTATATTTGAAAATACAGTGAGACAGAATAATAGAATTTAGTTATGGGAATAAATAGATGGATGTGTCTGAAACATTTAACAAAGTTGAGATTAGCATATATACCCAACTGGGCATTTAAAAGTTTGTCCTTTATTGATACCACATGTTCAGAAATCATAGCCATAAGTATGGACAGTTATTGAAAGATTATCACATGGGAGGGGAAGGTAATAGGGACACAAAGAGGGCACTACTGGAAAGGGTAGGACAGAGAGGGGCACCACTGGAAGGGGGATATGGGGACAATGGTGAAAATGGGTGAGATGGGGACAAAGAGGTAATGCTGGAAAAGGGGGAAGATGGTAACAGGGGTAATGCTGGAAAAAGGGGGAAGATGAGGATACAGGACAATGTTAGAAAAAGGGAGAGGTGGGGACACCAAGACGGCAGATGCTAGAAAGTGGGAGATGAGACCAGGTAGGCTTGTGCTGAAAAAGGGGGGAGATGGGGACACAGGACAGATGCTGAACTTGGGGGTAGGATAGGGACAAGGGACACAGAAGGGAGATGCTGGACAGGACAAATAGTGGTGCACAGGAAAAAAGGATGGTGCACTTGGAGACAGAAGAAATGTCAGATGGGCAAGAGACCCTGTAAAGGCAGAAGAAACAGAGAAAAACAGAAAAGAGACAGTGGGACCAAAGCAAATGAGAAAATAAATTGTTCAAACAACAGTAGAGGGGTCCGAGTGCATTTTCTCAAGTCATTTTGGATGTACTGCAGCACAGATTTTGATGGGTAGAATCAGGGACTGCAAATCCCACATGAATTTGGGATGTGAGTTCACACTAGGACTGGTTGAAAAATCTGCCCTCTGGAACTGGATCACTTGGCAGCACTATACACAGCTATTTGATAGTGGGGACATAAAACGAAAGATCAGTGCCAAACAGATGTAGAGAATGAAAGGAAGAAGACAAGAGGCGAGAGCAGAAATGGAAAGGTCAACCTGGAAAAGAATTTGTAAGGCTGACTCATGGAACGTGGAAAAAAAGACTATTCCCAGACAACAAAGGTAGAAAAATTATTTTTATTTAATACTTTGTAAGCACTGAGATGTACCTGCTTTGTAAAATGTACATTTTTTGTATTTTTATTTTGCAAAGTACAGGAGAAAATGCATTTCTGTCTCTTTTTTTTTTTTTTTTTTTTACCAGTATTGCACTGTTTAGAGTCTGGCTTCCTTGTTTCTATTTCAATTTTTGTTGTTGTTTTTTTTTTTGGGGGGGGGGGTTTGTGGCTCCCTATTCTGCATTAGATTGGTAGCATGGAATGTTGTCACAATTTGGGTTTCTGCCAGGTGCTTGTGACCTGGGTTGTCCACATTGGAAACAGGATACTGGGCTAGATAGACCATTGGTCTGACCCAGCATGGCTACTCTTATGTTATATAGATAGATGTTCTGCATGTGTGACTGAGGTGAAGGATTCTGCCAGCATGTAATATCTGTGTAGGAATGTGTAACAGTGCAACTTGTTCCAGTTTCCCAATAGTAGGTATATTGGTACTCCAGAGCCCAGTGTAATATATAGATATAGATATAGATATAGATATATGTAGATATAGATATAGATATATATCGATAGCACTGTCTTCTGATAGATGGTTTAGGGCTGTTATGGTGTGGTAAGTTTTGTGTTCTAGGGCAGTCCTGGAGTACCCCCTTGCCAGTCAGGTTTTCAGGATATCCACAATAAATCTGCATGACATTGATTTGCATATACTGCCTCCATTACATGCAAATCTTTTTCATGCAGATTCATTGTGGATAGCCTGAAAACCTGAATGGCAAGGAGGTACTCCAGGACCACCTAGGGAAACACTTCTCTAAGTCCCACTGTAATATTTATAGCATTGTCTTTTCATAGGTGGCTTAGGGCTGTTTTGGTGTGGTAAGTTTTCAGTATAGGTTGTGGGTGTCTTTTTGCAGGGGTTTGTGTTATTTCACAAAGTGTCTAGCCCTATTTGAAAGTAGGCTCTGGGGCAAGGGCCACCAAAGGTCACCCAAGATAAAAATGCTCAAGACTAGTGTTCTTCATATCCTGTAGAGCCACCACACAAACAAAAGCCCTTCTGATTTAAACAAGGTGTCTAGCAGTGGAAGGACTGAGTGTGCTATTCCTGAGGTGATGGTCATGATTTGAATATTTTTATTTGAAGTTAAGAAGACAGGTTGCCTGCTCTGGCCAGTCCAGGGACCTCTTCTGCTTCCTGCCTACTGATGTAACTTACTGTTTCCTTGTAGGCAGGACACAACAGAGACAGCCTGTATTAATCATTGCCTGCCACAGCCCCTGAGCAACAACACAGACACTGCTGTCTAGCTGACACCAACCGGTGCCTATTTTATAAAAGTCTGCTGCCCCTGAGATCAAAACCTGGCTACGCCTCTGCATCTGCCCCAGTCTGCCATTTCTCTCTTCCCCCTTCCATCAACATCTGCTCTCTCTCTCTCCTCCCTTCCATCCATATCTGCCCTCTATCTCTGCCCCATCCATCCATCCACTATTTGCCCCAGTCTGCCCTCTTTCTCTCTCCCCCTTCCACCCACCATCTGCCCTTTCTTTCTGCCCCTTCAATCCGTCTGCCCTCCCTCTCCCATCCATCTAGGGTCTGCCCTCCCTCACGCTCCCCCCTTCCATCCAGGGTCTGTCCCCACCCTCCCCAATCCCCTTCTCCCCTCTGGGCACCCCTCTGGGCTCCCCCACCCTCCCCAATCCCCTTCTCCCCTCTGAGCACCCATCTGGGCTCCCCTACCCTCCCCAATCCCCTTCTCCCCTCTGGGCACCCCTCTGGGCTCCCCCACCCTCCCCAATCCCCTTCTCCCCTCTGGGCACCCATCTGGGCTCCCCCACCCTCCCCAATCTCCTTCTTCCCTCTGGGCACCCATCTGGGCTCCCTCCCCCACCCTCCCCAATCCCCTTCTCCCCTTTGAGCACCCCTATGAGCTCCCCCCCTCCCCAATCCCCTTCTCCCATCTGAGTCCCCCCTTCCACCCGACCCGACCCGACACACCTTCCTTGGGACTTTCTATATGCAACCTTGGCCGCCTATGGGTTTGAGGGTTGGTTTGTGTCTGCAATTAGAGCGCTCTATACTCACCCCAGGGCGAAAGTTATGGTAAATGGGCTGATATCTACTGAATTTGAGATCTGTCGGGGGACTCGGAAGGGATGCCCAATGTCACCTCTATTATTTGCGTTGTCCTAGACCCACTGATTCAAGATATCCATTCAAATCTTGACATAAGGGGAGTGGTAATAGGGGCTGAACATTTCAAATTAGCTGCCTTTGCCAATGATCTTTTAGTGCTTCTGACAGATCACCAAATTTCCTTCAATGCTTTGCTGGAGTCCTTTTCGGAATATGGAGATTTCATGGGTTTTCGTCTTAATTTTGACAAGTCGGTAGCCTTGGTGACCTCAGCAGATCTTCCGCGGGTATGGTGGGGGACCTTCCCATTGAAATGGGCACATGGTTTCTTTAAGTATTTAAGTGTTCTTCTTGCGCCTCAGGTAAAAGATCTTTATAATCTCAATATGCATTGGATGTTCTGTGGGATGGAGGAGCAGTTGGATAAGTGGCAGGGGCTGCCTCTCTCCCTTGCGGGGAGGATCAGCCTCATTCGTGTGGTGATATTGCCCAGATGGCTATATCTTCTGCAAACTTTGCCCCTACGAATGTTAAAAAAAGATGTAGAATGATTTAACCGGGTGGTTAGCAGATTTTGTTGGGCCAAGCGGAAACCCAAAATGTGTTACCAGCTGCTATTGGGCAATTGGGCGCAGGGGGGATGGGTCTACCTAATTTACAGTTATATAATTATGAGTGCCTTTTGCGCAATGTGCGTGACTGGCTTTACTCAGAAAGCCATTTTACGCCATTGCTTTTTGAACAAGGGTACTTTGCTCCTTATAATTTTGCTCTCCCTGCTCCATGCGGATCGTCATTTGTTACCTGTTTGATTGAAGGTTTCTGTGCTTTTAAACCCTTTGCGGGAGGCTTGGAGATATTTGGGAGGGGATCCGCGGATTTCCGAACTCCTCTCTATATGGGGTAACCCATCGTTCCTCCCTGGTTTTGAAATTAGTAGACTGAAACATGTCTGGGATACCGCTGGTTGGCTTAAGTCTTTAGAGCTATTGAAAGGACCTGGGAACATACAATGGGGAGATGTCTATGCACACTGTCAGTTAAAGCATTACATTTGAGCATTGTGAGAGGAATCCCTGGGTAAAGGTACTGGAGCTCAAGTGCATAACTTTTTTGACAAGATATCTGAGTCTTCCACTTCTATTTCATGAATCCATAAAGCTTTGTGGAACCTGGGTACTCATAAGGAGCTGGAGGCTATCAGACATCGCTGGGAACTTGACTTGGGATTGAACTTGGAATCGTGGGATATGCCCTCCGCTATACGGAGTACTCCAAAGCTCACAGGAAGCGCATCTTATAGAGAGTGCTATTTTCGGGTTCTTCTGAGGGCCTATTTCACTAGGGTTCAGGTGGTTCATGCGGGGGGTTTGTCTTCTTCAATATGTCCCAAATGCAACAAATCAGACAATACTTTTTATCATGCCTTTTGGACATGTGAGCGGGTCCGCTGCTTTTGGGATCGGGTCACTGCGTATCTGTCATCGATCATTCGGCGTTGGGTGACGCGGTCCCCATCCATTTTGCTGCTGGACTGTTTCGGGTCAGTGAGGGGAGCTTTGGCAGAATCACAGATGATGCTCTGTAAAGCTTACCTGTTGGCACGTAAATGCATTTTGCAGACTTGGGTTTCAGATACATCCCCTGAATATTGGCGCAATCAACTGAATCAATTGGTAACATGGGAGGCGAGGGAGGCAAGAGTTTCCCATAAATGTAAAACTCGCTTTCTGAAGCTTTGGGGATCCTATCTGTCCTCTCTGTCTTCCAGAGGTAGACGTTTGGTGATCAATGTAATGTGAAGTTGTTGACAGGTCGATTGGACTACTACTTGAGTTTGGACTCCATATAAGATCAACAATTAACCGTGCAGGTACTGTACCTGGGGAGGGGGGGGGGGGTAGAGGGTAAGGAAGTACGATTTCTTGATTTTCCTGATCCTGTGGGCTCAGGGGGTCATAAGAAACCAGACCGCCCAGGACCTGAGAGGGAGCTTTGTGTTGTTTTAACATCTGGGGATAGCTGTGGAGGGGAGGGTTAAGGGGGTTTGGGGGCATTAAGGGGGGAGGGGGTTTGATACTATGCTTATTGCTGGATTGTAACTCTACAGCATCAGGGTGGGATGAGGGAAAAGGAAGATAACAGAGAAATACTTGTTGGCGGCCCATTTTAGTGGCTTCATGTTTCTGTACTATACTGAATGGTCAAATATTTTCTGTCTTGAAACATTTGTATTGGTTATGTTGAGTTGTCAATAAAAATTGATGAAAGTAAAATCCATAGAGATCTCACTCCAAAGGGTCTTGGGTATAGGCAAGGGTGTAGATATCCCCAAGGGTGAGTATGAGAAGCCTTATACTGAGCGCAATCAGGACAAAAACTTACAAACTGCCATACATTCTGGGTCATACATGTATCTGGATTTTCAAAAGGCATTTGACAAAGTGCCTCATGAAAGACTCCAGAGGAAACTGGAGAGTCGTGGGATCAGAGGTAGGGTATTACTATGGATTAAGAACTGGTTGAAAGATAGGAAGCAAAGAGTAGGGTTGAATGGTCAGTATTCTCAGTGGAGAAGGGTAGTTAGTGGGGTCCCGCAGGGGTCTGTGCTGGGACCGCTGCTTTTTAACATATTTATAAATGACCTAGAGATGGGAATAACTAGTGAGGTCAGGGCCGGTCTTAGGCAGAGGCGACTGAGGCAGCCACATAGGACCCCCGCGCCTAAGGGGCCCCGCGCGGCACGCCTCAACTCTGCCTCGTGCCTCCGCTCCAACCTCCGCTCCCGCTCGCCTCGGACAACCCTGTGGACCGCATCATAATCAGTCATGAATGAATGATGATCCCATTCCCGCGGCTCGGCCGCTCCACTCCAACTTCAAGCCTCCCGCCACCACCGGCGCGGCACCCACCCCCAGCTTGGGCCCACTGTCTGTCTGAGCCCGCCGTCAGCTGCTCCCGAGTCCCCGGACCCCAGCATTGCGCGACAGTAAACTTTGCAACGACGGCCCCGCCCCCCAACGGCGACAGCCAGTTGCAGCGCCACGGCTCACCTCCTCCAGGCTCCAGCAGCTTTTCACTTCCTGCTCAATGTCCCGCCTTCTGCATGTATTTCTGTTGCAGGAATTGATGCATGAATTTATGATACTTCAGGAGTCAGACAGCACACACCAGAATGAGAGAGAAATCTTCTTTATTTGCCAGCAAACAAAGTAGAACATCAGCATTAAGTCTCTTCTTCTCTTTCTCAGCTCTCTGTGTCTTTGTGGCTTCTGTCTCAGCTGCTTCTCTTCTTATGCTGTCTTCTCCTTCTTCTGTCTGTTCCTTCTGTCCTTCTCTTTCTTCTGAGCTCCTTCTGACGTAAACTGCTTCTTCTCCCACTTAAATACAGTTCTATCTAGCCTAGCCTAGCCCCCTTACTCTCCAATTGGTTAAGGAATAGATTGATTACCTTGCCTCAACCAATCAGCTCCATACAAATATCAGTTACATAGGTTCCAGACATCCTAAACTGACCTGTGACCTGGGGCCCCTTACACCAGACATTTGGGCTCCAGTCTCTTACATGTTATTATGATTGATTTCTCATATTCCTAGTACTAACTGCTAACTAAACTCTGGTATTCATTAAAGGGGTCAAGGGCCATTCTTACTTAATAGCATATCAGGTTATTACTTTCAAGACCATTCCTACATTTTACCTATAATTAATCAAGGAGAAGAGAGCTGACTAGTCCTGACCTCTTTCACCTATCAGCTTATACATTGAACCAGCCAGAACTGCAGATAACTTAAAACACATGTTAGCCTCTTCACTGCAGTCCTTGCTTGACCTCTTAAACAGCAGACAAAGAGTAATACAGAATTTAACAGACATTCTACACAGAATTATTAATTTACACAGAATACAGCATATTCTAAAGTAAGCATCCTTATAAGACATATTCTACATACTTATAATGGTCTATATATCTATATCTAAGCTATCTCCTTATAACAAAATCTACATATCAAGAACTTCTGAAATTATTTCAGCTTTAAACTACAGTATGTCATATGTCTGGCTCATTCCTTTATTCATTCATAATAATTTACAGCTGTGCCAGCATTTAGCAATCCATCACTCACAAGGGTGAAAGAAATTCCTGTCTCTGACCTTTTTAACCTTTTGCTCGGCAAGCTAGACATTGAAATAATATGAACCATCTGGCATTTCTTCACTTTAGTTGCAAGGTAAAAAGTTAGAATTCAAACTTCAAGCTTTTAATATCATTTCTTATGTATATAATTTCTCAGAGTTAACACTTTCTTTGCCCATGGCTGCCTCATTCCCCCCATTTGAGACTAAAATCAGCTTATGCAGAGATAAGTCTCACAACTCAAACTCTGGAGATTATAGTGATCCTAACTAGGAATAGACTTATGAACCACCATTACCCTACTTGTTAAGGTCCGACGGCATACTGCCGAAGCACATGAGGCCAGGAAACAAAACAACAACCCTGCTAAAACTAAGACTATTAGGGAAATGAACAAGGGACGTATCCAGGAGGTCAATGACCACCACCAGGAGGTAAGGTCTAATCCTCCTCGGTAATCCTCCACATTAAGGCTGGCCAACTGTAGGACTTTATCCATGGCATGCCTAACTACATGCGTCCTATTTATGACAATAGTACAACACTCTGAAGAATTTAGCACTGTGCAGAGACCACCCTGGGCTGCAAAGAGATAGTCAAGACCCATACGGTTATACCGAGAAACTATACTTAATTCATTAATTTGATCCTGCAATGCATTGACTACCACGTTCAGCTCATGAACTAGAACATGAAGTAGGGATTGAAGTCTCCGGGTAGCCATACCTAGTTCAGTAATACCCGCTACCGGGCCCCCAATTGGAATCCAGGCCGTAGCAGAAAGGGCTACAAGTCTCTTTTTAGTCAGAGGATAAGTAGAATTAATATACTGGAGGGCTAATTCAATCGCCTCATCCTCTGTGGCAACAGAGGAGGGTAAGGACAAGGCCTCTCGCTTAGAGCGGTGCGGGGATGGTGGTTTGAGAAGAGGAATAACTTTAGGAAAATAATTCAAGGTTACCAATACACAAAAATCATATGTGGGGGGAAGAATCATGTGGAGGACATTATCACAGAGCCAGTAATGACCAAGGAGAGGGCGACGAAAGTTCCCAATAAATGTAGGCACAGGATGGAGATTAGGATGCCCATAATGCGAGCCCCTATCCCAGGGGGAACGAAGAAGAAATGGAGACTTTGTACACCATAGGTGCCAATCCCCAATTGTGACAGACCGCTCATATGATGCAACCCCTTCATACCCCGGGGACTTATGAAAGTAGAAAATAGGATGGGACACTATAGTCTTCTCAGTAGTATAGTTAGGAGCCAGATAATCACCTTGGTCATAATCTACAGGTATGGTAGTAGGACACATAGGAGTACCTGGAGAAACTACCCACACAGATTCCTCCTTCTCTGGGAGAACATTAGTATAGTTACAGGGAATGGGAAGAACAGTTGAGATGTCTCTTGTTAAACAAAACACTCCAGAAGCTGGATAGGGAGACGTAAAAACTGGCCTTAGAGAAGAGTCAGAGGGGGAAGTAGCATTATAAAAGGACCACCAAGTATAATCCTGGCTCCAAGGGCCTGAACTCGAAAAGTAGGGAGGTATAAGAGCTGGGAGCTGCACAGGGACAGGAACAGCTGGGACATCTGTAGTATAAGGAGAAAATCGGGAACACACAATACAAGGGGAAGTAATCTTTGCCTGGCTAATTAGTTCCTGGACAGAGTGTAACCAAAGGTTGGAGCGAGTTGGGGTTTTAGGAACAAGGAGGCAAGGAGTAGAAAACAACAAAAGCATCCAAACTACTAACATTTTCTTTCTTCCTAATCTAAAACAAATACAGCAAACTAATTAAGCAATAATATTTCAACAGTCTGTGCTAATCACAGATTACTCTCATATAATGTTCTCAGTCTTTGAGTTCTTATACCAGTTGGGATAGACCCTCAACTGACAAGGATCAAGCTCTCAAATTCCAAGAAAGCCAGAATCTGGACAGAAAGAGTCTCAGTGTGAAGCCGAAGTTCAGCAGCTCCTGCAGTATGCAGTTGACCCTTCTTTTCAGCTAGTAGATTCTTTGGTTCGGGTCAAGCGCAACTTCAATGGCTCCGCTGGATCACTTTCTGCTCTCCACTGTCTAGGCTCCGTCTGATCCGTGCTGGGCTCAGTCTGATCAGCAGACTTAATTCGAGACCAATGGACCCATGGAGTAATCCCTGCGACCTTCACAGCTGCAGGGGTAGAAAGCAAAACAGTAAAAGGTCCTTTCCATCGGGGCCCCAAAGGCTGGAGCCTCCAGTCTTTCACCCAAACTCTATCCCCTGGCAGGAAGGAATGTACCTGAGCCTGGAAGGGGACAGGGTTTATTTCTCTCACATAAGACTGAAGCTCAGAAATTATCTTGCCCAAGAGGGCTACCTGCTCCTGTACCTGGGCAGACCCTAAAGTCCCTATATCTCCCTTAATTCCCTGCAAAATGGCTGGGGGCTTCCCATACACAATTTCAAAGGGAGAGAGGGCTGTTCCTTTAGTTGGGGTGCATCGGAGGCGGAAGAGGGCTAGTGGCAGTGCCTGTGGCCATTTCAGTTGGGTTTCCTGACAAATCTTTGCTAGGCTATTTTTCAAGGTTCTGTTTGCCCGCTCAACCTGCCCTGAACTCTGGGGACGATAGGCACAATGCAATTTCCAGGTAATGCGCAATGCGCGGGACAGGGCCTGAAGTGTAGCTTCAACAAAGGCGGGCCCATTATCTGAACCTATGGCAAGGGGCAATCCATACCTGGGGATGACATCCCTAAGGAGGGCTCGAGCTACTTCTGTGGCTTTCTCAGTAACTGTAGGATATGCTTCCACCCACCCAGAAAAGGTACAGACCATGACCAAGAGGTATCGGAGCCTACCGCTCCTGGGCATTTCTGTGAAGTCTATAACTAGAGACTCAAAGGGTGTTAGTCCCCTAGACTGAACTCCTGGTGGAATACGGGGTCCCTGACGAGCATTATTCTGGGCACAAAGAGTACATCGGGCTGAGGCAGTGGCAACCAGACTATCCAATCCTTCCAGCACCACTACTCGACTGAGTAGGCGGGCTAGTGCTGTTTTCCCTAAGTGTGATAGGTCATGAGCTTGAGACACTACAGGCCAAGCTAGGTGGCGTGGCACCAGAACTCTGGTATCAGGGAGATGTAACCAGCCATCAGGTCTCCTTACTGCACCTTCCTCTTGAGCCCATTTCTCTTCCATTTGGGTATACATAGGTGTCCATTCTTGCAATCGAATTTGGAACAGGGGAGTCACAGTACTTGCTGGGGGTCCTCGAGCAGCTTCCTTGGCCACCCGATCAGCATGGCGGTTCCCTCGGGCCACTGGAGTATCTATCCTTTGGTGTCCCCTGCAGTGAATGACAGCTACCTTCTTAGGTGCCCACACAGCCTCTAGCAGCTGAAGTATTTCAGGTCCATACTTAACAGGTTGGCCTGCAGCATTTATGAGTCCCTTTTCCTTATACAAAGCTCCATGAGCATGTAGAGTTGTGAAGGCATACTTGGAATCAGTATAAATGTTGGTTACCAGTCCTGCTGCTAGCTCCAGAGCTCGTATGAGGGCCACAAGTTCTGCTTTCTGGGCTGAAGTTCCTTGGGGCAGGGCTCTTGCTTCTATCACCTTGTCTTCTGTCACCACAGCATAGCCTGCCAATCGCTTGGAGTTCTCCACGTAACTGCTTCCATCTGTAAAATAAATTACATCTGGGTCCCTCCACGGAACATCTTTAAGATCTGGTTGACTGGAGTACACTTCATCCATGGTTTGGATGCAGTCATGATCCGGTGGTCCCTCAGATGCTGGCAAAAGAGTGGCAGGATTGAATGTAGCCACTGTTTCCAGGTGTATCCGTGGATTCTCACATAAGCTAGCTTGGTACTTAACCATGCGGTTATTTGTAAACCAGTGGTTGCCCTTATACTCCATGAGGGTAAGAACTGCGTGGGGGACTTTAACAACCAGTTCTTGCCCCAAGGTCAGCTTATCAGCTTCCTGGACCAGTAAGGCTGTTGCTGCAATGGCCCTCATGCAGGCTGGCCATCCTTTAGCCACTCCATCCAGCTGTTTAGACAGGTATGCAACAGGCCTCTGCCAGGATCCCATCATCTGGGTCAGCACACCCAGAGCAACCCCCTGTCGCTCATGGACATACAGTGAGAAAGGTTTCTCCACATCAGGAAGGCCTAACGCAGGGGCTTGGAGTAGGGCTTTCTTTATGGCAATGAAGGATTGTTGAGCAGTAGGTCCCCATTCAAATGGTTCCTTTTCACCCCCCTTTGTGGCTTGGTAAAGGGGTTTCGCCATCAGTGCAAAATTTGGAATCCAAATTCTACAGAATCCGGCTGCTCCCAGAAATTCCCTAACTTCTCTTCTGGACTTGGGTTGGGGAATTGCAGCAACTGCTTGCTTCCTACTGACATCCAGTCTCCGACTTCCCTGGGAAATACAAAAGCCCAGATACTTCACTTCTGACTGACAAAGTTGGGCCTTTGAGCGTGAGACCTTATAGCCTGCATCCAAGAGTAACTCCAGCAATTCTCTGGTAGCCTCAAAACACTCTTCCTGAGTCACTGCTGCAATCAGGAGGTCATCTACATACTGGAGTAAAACTCGCCTGGAAGGCTCAGATTTAAAAGTCTTAAGGTCTTGCCCTAGGGCTGTCCCAAAAATAGTGGGGGAATTCTTGAACCCCTGTGGCAGGCGGGTCCATGTATACTGAAGCTTCCTTCCTGTTACTGGGTTTTCCCATTGAAAGGCGAAAAGCAGTTGACTGGCGGGGGCCACCCGAATACAAAAGAAGGCATCTTTTAGATCTAGTGTCGTGAAATGGGTAGCTCCAGAAGGTATCAATCCTAACAGGACATATGGGTTAGGCACTACAAGGTGTAATGAGATAGTGGATTTGTTAACCACCCGTAAATCTTGGACTGGCCGGTAGTCCTCAGTCCCTGGCTTCTGAACTGGCA
Organism: Microcaecilia unicolor; assembly: GCF_901765095.1. Lineage (NCBI taxonomy): Eukaryota > Metazoa > Chordata > Amphibia > Gymnophiona > Siphonopidae > Microcaecilia > Microcaecilia unicolor. Next base: position 236,536,568 of record NC_044036.1, read on the forward strand.
ACAGTGGCGTATTCCATGGAGACTGACAAGGTCGAATAATTCCATGGGATAACAGACGATTCAGGTGTGCTTGGATCCCTTCCAGAGCCTTTCTGGGAATTGGGTATTGGCGAAGATGGATTGGCCGGGCATTTGGAAGTAAGTCTACATGGACAGGAGGAATATTTCGGGCCAACCCTGGGGGATTATCTTCTGCCCATACCCCACTGACCTGAAAGCTGTCCGCCAGGGGTAGGTCAACTTGGCCCTGCGACTGATGCAGCCGCCATTCTTCTTCAAGGGGGCAGCAGAAACTCAATATACCCTTAGGGCTGGATATCGGGGGCCGAAAGGAGACTGAAGTCTGGCCATCAGAGTCAAAGGAAATTTGGGCCCTAAGCTTGGACAGCAGGTCTCGACCTAACAAAGGGATTGGACAGTCTGGCATATACAGGAATTCATGAGTGACTGTGTGTGAGCCTAATTGGCATCTACGGGTCGTCAGGAAGGGCCTCCGGTTCTGCACCCCCGTGGCTCCCACCACTCGGACAGTTTTTCCAGACACAGGCGCTAATCGCTCCGTCACAACAGAATGTTCAGCTCCTGTATCAATCATGAATGGAATTGAGCGGCTCCCTATAGTTAACTTGACCATAGGTTCCTGGGAGCCCAGTTTGTAGGAACCCGGTCTGTCCTATTCGTCCCATTCTGCCATCTCGGCTATCCCGATGATGTCAGATTCAGGAGGCTCATATCTTCCCTCTCGAACTCGGCCTCGGCTTCCTCGATCTCCTGGTCCCCTTCTCAGTCCCTGGCGCCTCTGGGGGCATTCATCTTTCCAGTGCCCTCTTTCCTTACAGTAGGCACACTGATCCCTCTCCAATCTTGGTCTGGGATTCTCCCCCCTTGGCCGGGATTGATTGAAGGAATCTCGGGGCCTGGCTGGTGGTCCGGGGTCCCACTTTGGCTTCCCATTAGCTAGAGGTCGACCTCGATTAAGGGTGGAATTAGTAATGGCTGCCGCTAAAAGGTCGGCCTTCTTCTGCATCTTCCGGTCAGCCTCTCGGCGCACCTCCTGATCTCTATTAATGAAAACCTTGGTTGCGATCTCAATTAGCTGGGTGGTATTCATCCCTGCGAATCCCTCCTGACGCTGCAACTTCTTCCGGATATCTGGCATACTCTGGGCCACCAATGCGCTATTCACCATTCTCTGGTTTTCTAGGGCTTCAGGGTCAAATGGGGTGTATGTTCTGTAGGCTTCAATTAGTCGCTCTAAAAAGGCCCCAGGGGATTCAGTTGCCCCTTGGAGAATTTCAGAGACCTTTGCCAGATTAATGGGCCTCTTTATGCCTTTCCTCATACCTTCCAGCAAGTCCCGGCAATAGCCAGACAACAGTTCATAGTGCTGCCCATTATTTGGATCCCAAACTGGAGCTGCGCGAGGAAACCGAGCTCTAACCCATTCCTCTGGGTCCTGTGTCCCCCCGGGGACACGCTCTCGCGTGATGGCCTCAGCATTTTGCAAAATCTTCCGCCTCTCCTCAGTTGTGAAGAGGGTCAGGAGAAGTTGTTGACAATCAGTCCAGGTTGGGTTATGGGTGGCCATAATGCTAGCCACTAGGTCCACCACTGCCTGAGGCTTTTCAGTATAAGAGGGGTAATGCGTCTTCCAATTCAGGAGATCGGTGGTTGTGAAGGGTACATACTGGTAGGCCTGTGCCTGTATAACCTGACCCTGATTATTAGGATCCGGTCGAGTGGTAGTTACCTGACGGAGTGGCAGAACTCTCGAGGAGGTGGGAATGGAATCTGAGGTAGAGCTAGGAGCTACCCTCCTATCATGCTCAAAGGTGATTGCAGCAGGTCTAACCCATTCAGGGGAGGTAGGTTGAAACCCTGAGGGATGGGGAGGGGTACTCATAGACTGAGAGGTAGTCACAGGTGAGTCAGTCCATTGAAAGGGATGCCGGGCCCCTGATGAGTGGGTAGGAGTACTAGAGGGAGAGGCTGGGCTGTCGGGAGTTGAGGAGTCAGGGAGTGGAGCCCAAAGCGGGTCTTCGGAGGTTAACAGGGAAGGATGTGGCAGAGGAGGGTAGAGACTAGCTGAAAAGTCCAACCTAGGATGTGGTGGGGTTCGCACAGTGGGGGAGGAACTATCCGGAGAAGCCTGTACTGGAGAAGCTTGGGCTGGGCGGCGTGGATCTCTAGGGGCGGCACGGAACCCCAACAATGGGCCATAAGGTGGTGGCTCAAGATCTGAGGGGTCATCAGAGAGTATGGGTTTCTCAGGCAGGGTAGGGGCGGAAGCCACCGATTGGGTGGTAGGCTTCCTAGGGCTCTTTCCCTCTTCTAGTTTAGATTTTCTAATCTTTCTTTGAACGCGGCCCAACATGAATTTTACTGGGGATCCCATATAAGTTTTCAACCAAGAGGGAGGGTCAGTCACAAGGCTGTCCCAGGAATCTATATAGGGGAGCTGTTCAGAATATTCTGGTTCTCCTACAACTATACTGTAAACCTTCCGGATTACTTCAATATCTAAGCTGCCACTAGGGGGCCACCCCACTCCCATAGATGGCCACTCAACTTCACACAAGGTTCTTAGAGTACTTGAGCTTAAAGTCTGTCCATAGTCATTAATTAAAAATCCTTTTTTAAAATTCTTAAGCATACAATCTAGGGGGGTAGCAATTTGTCTAGATGATGTCCCACCCATAATGCTTACAGTTACAACACACAAAGGGGGAGGGAATTTTTGAAAGTGCAGTAAGGGGTCCACACTCTCGAGACACTAGGTAGACAGACAGCAATCGCTTCCTTCCGTCGCTGGCCAATTGAACTCGCGTTAATTGGAAACGCAGCTATAAGAAGTCCGCACTCAGTTAATCATTCATGCATCACACATTCCATACAGAAAATCCCACCCAACAATTTCAAATTTCTCAGATACAGATAAGCTCAAGCGTTTTCGCTTCTAATCTCCACTAGACTAGAAGGTACTAGGGCCTTCGCTGAGAGTTGATCAGGCTCTCCTTCCCCCAATTTTTGAGGGGCTGGTTTACAACTTTCTAGCTAGAATTACAATACAGAATACAGAATACATACCCGGCGAATGTTCTCCAGTCAGTTGGGTGCTGGGATTAATGCAGGATTCAGTATCCCACCGCTGCCACCAAGAATTGTTGCAGGAATTGATGCATGAATTTATGATACTTCAGGAGTCAGACAGCACACACCAGAATGAGAGAGAAATCTTCTTTATTTGCCAGCAAACAAAGTAGAACATCAGCATTAAGTCTCTTCTTCTCTTTCTCAGCTCTCTGTGTCTTTGTGGCTTCTGTCTCAGCTGCTTCTCTTCTTATGCTGTCTTCTCCTTCTTCTGTCTGTTCCTTCTGTCCTTCTCTTTCTTCTGAGCTCCTTCTGACGTAAACTGCTTCTTCTCCCACTTAAATACAGTTCTATCTAGCCTAGCCTAGCCCCCTTACTCTCCAATTGGTTAAGGAATAGATTGATTACCTTGCCTCAACCAATCAGCTCCATACAAATATCAGTTACATAGGTTCCAGACATCCTAAACTGACCTGTGACCTGGGGCCCCTTACACCAGACATTTGGGCTCCAGTCTCTTACATTTATTATGATTGATTTCTCATATTCCTAGTACTAACTGCTAACTAAACTCTGGTATTCATTAAAGGGGTCAAGGGCCAATCTTACTTAATAGCATACATATCAGGTTATTACTTTCAAGACCATTCCTACATTTTACCTATAATTAATCAAGGAGAAGAGAGCTGACTAGTCCTGACCTCTTTCACCTATCAGCTTATACATTGAACCAGCCAGAACTGCAGATAACTTAAAACACATGTTAGCCTCTTCACTGCAGTCCTTGCTTGACCTCTTAAACAGCAGACAAAGAGTAATACAGAATTTAACAGACATTCTACACAGAATTATTAATTTACACAGAATACAGCATATTCTAAAGTAAGCATCCTTATAAGACATATTCTACATACTTATAATGGTCTATATATCTATATCTAAGCTATCTCCTTATAACAAAATCTACATATCAAGAACTTCTGAAATTATTTCAGCTTTAAACTACAGTATGTCATATGTCTGGCTCATTCCTTTATTCATTCATAATAATTTACAGCTGTGCCAGCATTTAGCAATCCATCACTCACAAGGGTGAAAGAAATTCCTGTCTCTGACCTTTTTAACCTTTTGCTCGGCAAGCTAGACATTGAAATAATATGAACCATCTGGCATTTCTTCACTTTAGTTGCAAGGTAAAAAGTTAGAATTCAAACTTCAAGCTTTTAATATCATTTCTTATGTATATAATTTCTCAGAGTTAACACTTTCTTTGCCCATGGCTGCCTCATTTCCTGTTTCTGCAAGGGCGGGAGTCACTGAGCGGGAAAAGCTGGAGCCTGGTCCAAGGTGGTGAGCCATCGTCGCTGACTGTGGTGCGAGAGCCTGCGAGGGAGAGCTGAGCGCGTGCAGACTCCTCATGGTCTGGAGCGGAGCGAGGCAGGCAGCGAGCAAAGCAACAGACAGGGCTGCTGCCTACAACAGTTGTGCCACAAGCCAATCCATTAAGGCAGGTGAGGTGCGTGTGTGTGTCTCTCTCCTATTCCAGACCGAAGGCCCTTCAGAATGGCAAATAGTTTTTCTGGATGAGAACCTGTGCTGCAGGGCACCACGGGAGCTGGTTTATACACTAGCATCGAATCCACAATGACTCCATCCAACTACATCAAGGAGTAGGTTTTTTGGGGGGGGAGGGAGGGGGGCTGTTGAATATTTTTTTGAAAAGTCCCTGCCCTTTCTTTTAGTGCAAACACCTGCCTTTAGTTAAGGCACATGTTTATTTTCAAAGGTGGTGCCAGCTGTACTATACAGAACTTGTGAAACTTCAATCAGCAGTGCCTAGAAGTAGAACTCCATTCACCTACTCCTACATGGCTAGCTCCAGGAGTTTCTGATCTTTTCACAAGGTGCTCAGGGCTGTGAAATGGAATCATCTATAGACCAGGGTATCTAAAACTATCTGCCTGTACCCTCAAAAATAAATATTCAAGAAGGTGAAGGGTGCTGGTGCAAAGAAAGGAGGGGGGGAGTGGGGAGGATCTCTCTCATTCCAGACAGTCTGCGGACGTGTATGTTTGTCTCTGTCCCAGGGATGGGAGGGTCTCTCTCTTCAGGGTCTCCTGATTCTGCACTATCCTGGGGTAGATGTGTGTCTGTCTCCTCCTCCCACTGGGAATCCATCCAGACTCTGGGCTCTGACTCACAAGTTACAGTACAGGAACGATGATGGATGGATCCCCCCTCCCTCCCATTACTCCGGTGAGCCCCCTCTTCTCTTATTTAGCACTACTCTGCCCCCCCCCCCCCCCCCACCAGCTCCCTTACCTTCTCTGCAGACAGTGAAAAATCTGGAAGCCGCTCAAGCTCCCTTTCTGGTCTCCCTTCTGCCTCCTCTTCCTCCCCTCCCCCACAGCAGCCTTTACCTTCAGGCTGCCCTTCAATGGAGTCACTGTGAGTCCTGAATCCAGCACTGCCCCTCCCTTGTGCCAGATGTCCTGCTTAACACATCTAGTACTGCCAGTCAGCACCTATATTAGTGACCACTTATAGAGCCACTTACCTCTTTTTTGGCTACTTGCTTCTCTAGTTTGATGGGTTACAGAGTAATAGGGGAATTTGAAAGTACTGGATCTTTTCTTAATATTTTCCCTTTATTCTCCTTTGTTATGAGAATTGGAGCTACTAATTGTAGTGGACTTGAACTGAATAATTTCTGTGGAGGGGAGGTTTCATGATAGCATTGTGCTTATTATTTCAATCCGGTTTTTTGTACAAGTTTAGCTTCATTTGTCTTTATTTGAAATTTCATAAATAAAAAAAAATTCTAAAAATGGAATAATCTTATCAATGGGGTGGAGCTAGGGTGGGGCGGAGCTAGGGTGGGGGCTGGGCTAGGGTGGGGCAGGGCTAGGATGAGGCCCCACCAAATTGGTCTGCACAGGGCCCCTCACTTGCTAAGACCGGCCCTGAGTGAGGTAATTAAATTCACAGATGACACAAAATTATTCAGGGTTGTCAAGTCACAGGAGGAGTGTGAAAGACTACAGGAGGACCTCACGAGACTGGGGGATTGGGCGTGCAAGTGGCAGATGAAGTTCAATGTTGACAAGTGCAAAGTGATGCATGTGGATAAGAGGAACCCAAATTACAGCTATGTCATGCAAGGTTCCGCGTTAGGAGTTACGGACCTAGAAAGGGATCTGGGAGTCATCGTTGATAAGACGTTAAAAACTTCTGCTCAGTGTGCTGCGGCGGCTAAGAAAGCGCACAGAATATTGAGTATTATTAGGGAAGGGATGGAAAACAAACACGAGGATGTTATAATGCCGTTGTATCGCTCCACGGTGCGACCGCACCTCGAGTATTGTGTCCAATTCTGGTCGCCGCATCTCAAAAAATATATAAAGGAATTAGAAAAGGTGCAGAGAAGGGCGACGAAAATGATAAAGGGAATGGAATGACTTCCCTATGAGGAAAGGCTGAGAAGGTTAGGGCTCTTCAGCTTGGAGAAAAGGCGGCTGAGGGGTGATATGATAGAAGTCTACAAGATAATGAGAAGAGTAGAGCGGACAGATGTGAAGCGTTTGTTTACACTTTCAAACAACAACAAAACCAGGGGACACAAGATGAAGCTAGAATATGGTAGATTTAAAACAAATAGGAGAAAGTTTTTCTTTACTCAGCGTGTAGTTAGACTCTGGAACTCGTTGCCGGAGAATGTAGTGACAGCAGCTGGCCTTACGGAATTTAAAGGGGGTTTGGACAGATTCCTGATGGAAAAGTCCATTAAACATTATTACATTTTTTTTTGGGGGGGGGGGGTTGCCAGGTTCTTGAAGCCTGGATTGGCCGCTGTCGGAGACAGGATGCTGGGCTTGATGGACCCTTAGTCTTTTCCCAGTATGGCGGTGCTTATGTACTTATGTACTTATGATTTAAGATCTGATTGAGTGTCTTCCAAAGCCCTGGGTGTGCCACTAACTGAGACGAGTTGAGCCCATTGCATGACCTTACAATGGGCACGGTGAGGCACCGGTGTTTTCCCAAAAGGAAGGGCTACCTTCGAAAGCTAATCAAAAAATGTATTAAGTTAGTCCAATAAAAAAGGTATCATCTTATTTTCTTTTCTATGTTTTATTTTATTTCTATTGATTACACCAAAAGGAAGGGAAAGATTTGAAAGGGCCAAGATCTTAGCAGGTATTGTAGCTCCTCCTGCGGTTCTGTAGGTTCAAAAGATCTTGACAAGACATCTGTTCGGGTATTCTTCTCAGCCAAGTGGAAGTTCAGATGGAAATTGAACCTAGCAGGATCAGGGACCACCTGGCTTGCCGAGGGTTTAATTGTCGGGTTTGGTGTAAGTAGGTGAGGTTTTTATGATCAGAAATAACAGTAAAAGGGTGCATAGCTCCTTCCAAGAGGTGTCTCCACTCCTCTAAAGCCAAAAGGTTCTGGTCCCCAGTCGTATAGCTTCTCTCAGCAGGGGTGAATTTCTTGGAGAAGAAAAAGCAAGGACACAGTCTCCCTCCAGAGTTTGCTTGGAAGAGCATGGCCCCAGCCCCTGCATAAGTGGCATCCACAAAATGAAAAGGCACATAGGATCCAGGCGTGTCAAGATGGGGGCTGAGAGAAATGCATCTTTTAGGTTTTGGAAGGCCTGGCAGACTTCAGGCAGCCATTTACAAAGATTGGCTCCCTGCCTGGTGAGGGCCGTAAGAGGCACCATGAAAGCAACATATGCCCACCTCAACTTCAGGAAACTACTAAAAACTAACCTGTTCAAAAAGGCATATCCTAATGATCCTATTTAAATGTCCTAACTCTGCAACACAACAAAATGTGGGATACAAATGTAACAAATAAATAAATATTACCAATAGTAATTAGTGAACCCAAGAAAGTATTGGAGGGCTCAAAGCTCCACTGATCGGGCCCAATTTTGGATGGCATGGAGCTTATTGGGGTCCATCTGTAAGCCAGAGGTGGAGATGATGTACCCAAGAAGGGTATGGTTTCTTGGTGGAAAGCAAATTTCTCTAGTTTGGTGTACAATCCGTTGTCTCTAAATCAATGGAGGACCATCCAGACATGCTTTGGATGTTCTGAATGGGAGAAGGAGAATATTAGGATGTTGTCTAGGTAGATGGCACAGGTGTAAAGGAGGTCTCTGAAGATCTTGTTCATGAAATTCTGGATGATGGCAGGGGCACTGCAGAGTCCAAAGGGCATGACTAGATTTGGAATGTCCATCATGGGTGTTGAAGGCCATCTTCCACTCATACCCCTCTCTAATATGGATTAGATTATAGGCTCCTTGCAGGTCCAGCTTGATGAAGACAATCAAAGAGTTCGGGAATAAGTGGTAGTGGCTATTGATTTTTCACCTTGATAACATTCAGTCCACGATAATCTATACTTGGCCACAGGCCTCCATCCTTTTTACTGATGAAAAAAGAACCTGGCTCCAATCAGCGAAGAAGGTGATTGAATGAAATCCTTTTGCAGGTTTTCTTGGATATATGCGGTCACGGCCTGCGTCTCAGGTCAGGAGAGAATATAGACTCATCCCCGAGGTGGCATTTTCCCGGGTAGTAGGTCAGTCGCACAAAGTTCCAGTGAGGTGGAAGCTTTTCTGCCCTCTTTTTGTCAAAGACATCTGCCGAGTCCTGATAGATCACAGGAAGACCGGATAGTAGAAGCAAGTCACAAGGAAGTGTTGCCGCCACAGGATGGACCGGAGTTAAGCAGAAATGGAAACACAAGGGTCCCCAAGTCGTGATCTAGTTGCTGTTCCACTTAATGTGTGCTGAGTGAGATTGTAGCCAAGGAAGCCCCAGAACTAATGGATGAATGGATTTAGATTGAACGTAAAACTGGATAATTTTGTGGAATCAGGAACTGAATCGGGACTGGGACCCGGACTAGAATCAGGAGCTTGACTGTAACTGGAACTCAGACTGTAATCAGCATCTTGACAGAAACTCGAACTGGAATCAGGAGCGGGACCGGGACTGAGACCCAGACTGGCATCAGAGTCTAGACTGGAACTGGAACTCAGACTGTAATCAAGAGCTGGACTGGAGCTCCAAGAAGCCTGCAGGAGAGCCCAGAACTCGGGACTTCTAAGACGCCTTCTTTCAGCGTTGGCTTCAGGAGTATCCCACAGGGCTGGATCCAAGATAAGTCTGTTGCGGTACTCGAAGAGCGTGATAGAAGAATCAAAAGCAGAAACTGGATTTGCCATGAAGTCAGACCCTCAGACACGCCTTCTCTCCGCTGCAGCTTCATGAGTATTCCTCAAAGCTGGAAAAAGAAAAAGTTCTTCACGGTAATCACAAAGCGTCATAAAACCAATAAGGGCAGTGATCGAGGTGGGACTGGAATCTGAACTGGACCTACGGGCTGGACCCGGGCTTAGACCCAGATTGCCAATAGAGAAAAAAGTCATGGGCTGGAAACCCAGCTGGAAAGATGATTTTGCCGAGCTCATGGCCTTTGCAATCTATCACGATCCCAGGCTTTGAACAAACAGTCACGGACTCTCGAACAACGTGAGCCCTTGGTCTACTGTCGAAGAGCAGCAGCAGGAAGCAAAATCCCCCAACCAAGACTGGACTAACAGGACTGGAGCTGTAGACAGGCAGGGATGGAACAGACAGACTGGAACACAGGAGACTGGAACGGACTTGGCTTGGCTGGACTGGAACTGGATTCTGGAACGGATTTGGCTTGGCTGGACTGGAACCGGATTCTGGAATAAGCTTGGCTTGACTGGACTGGAACTGGATTCTGGAATGGACTAGGCCTGGCTGGACTGGAACGGATTCTGGAACAAGCTGGGCTTGACTGGACTGGAACTGGATTCAGGAACAGGCTTGGCTTGACTGGGACGGGATTCAGGATACTCAAGCAAGATTCAGGATTTTCAAACAAGCTTGGCTGGAACAGAAGCTAAAAGCAAACAGGGCAGAGACAAGCAGGAAGGGGACTGGAGCTGCAGACAAACTGGGCAGACATAAGCAGGATACAAAGCTGATGCACACAGACAAACAACAGAACTAAGGCTGAAGCTAAGGTAGAGGGGACTAGAACAAGCAAGGCAGACTAAGCAGAACACAAAGCTGACCCACACAGACAAACAACAGAACTAAGGCTGAAGGTAAGGTAGAGGGGACTAGAGCTAGCAAAGCAGACTAGGCAGGACACAAAAACTAACAAACAGGGAAGAACAGAAACAGAAGTGCACACAGGCACCCAAATTAAGAAAACAAGACACAGAAGTGCCCACAGGCACACAGAGTAGAACAAGGCAAGAAATTTAAACAGAAGTGCCCAAGGGCACACAGACTAGAACAAGGCAGAAGTGCTACACTGCACAGGGACTAACCTGGGGACCTTTGGCATTGCAAAGGCCCTGAATGAAAGTGCACCACTTCCTTATAAACAGGACAGAGGCAGGAAATACACTGAACCCAAAGTGAGGCTTGAAACACACAGGAAGTAGAAACCCTACACTCTGAACACCAAAATGAGGCTTGAAACACGTAGGAAGTGGAAACCCTGCACACTAAACACCAAAGTGCGGCTTGGAACACACAGGACAAACACAACAATGCAGACAGAAGCCAGCTCATGAGCTGACCAGCAGAAATAAGGTGAGTCAAAAGAGGAGTCATGGCCACAATTGTGACAGATCATATGTGAGAAGTAAGATAATAGAGTAGGTGTGATATGATCAATCAATATTTTTTAAAATTCGGTCCGTAAGCCATCTGGTCCTGGTGCTTTGTTTAATGCACTTCCCTGAAAGGCCAATACCAGTTCACCATCCATGAAGGGGGCATTAAGCATTGCTTCCTGTGATGGTGACACATGCAGAAGTTGAATGTTGTCAAGATATATTGTACCCTCAAGTTCATTTTCTGTCTGTGCTGTTTAAAGGCGTTCAAATAAGTTTTTTAAGATGTTCAGAATATCTGTGTCAGAGGAGGTTTTGGAACCATCATCCCTCTGCAACTGCAACACCCTTTTGGAACCTTGATGTGTTTTTAACAAGTGAGACATCAACTTCCCCATAAAGATGGAGCTTATATTTATAGTACATCAATGATTTAACCATTCTTTGGTGAACAAGAGTATTAAAAGTGTTGCCCGAACAGTAGGAGATTTGTTGACTCCTCCTACTACTACTACTATTTAGCATTTCTAAAGCGCTACAAAGCATACGCAGAGCTGCACAAACATAGAAGAAAGACAGTTCCTGCTCAAAGAGCTTACAATCTAGTAGACAAAAAATAAAGCAAGCAGATCAATTAATGTGTAGAGGAAAGAGGAGAGGAGGGTAGGTGGAGGCGAGTGGTTACAAGTGGTTACAAGTCAAAAGCAATGTTAAAGAGGTGGGTTTTCAATCTAGATTTAAAGATGGTCAAGGATGGGGCAAGACGTAGGGGCTCAGGAAGTCTATTCCAGGCGTAGGATGCAGCAAGACAGAAGGAGCAAAGTATGGAGTTGGCAGTAGTGGAGAAGGGAACAGATAAGAAGGATTTATCCATGGAACGGAGTGCACGGGAAGGGGTGTAGGGAAGGACAAGTGTGGAGAGATACTGGGGAGCAGCAGAGTGAGTACATTTATAGGTTAGTAGAAGAAGTTTGAACAGGATGCAAAAACGGATAGGGAGCCAGTGAAGCGACGTGAGGAGAGGGGTAGTATGAGTAAAGCGATCCTGGCGGAAGACGAGAAGGGCAGCAGAGTTTTGAACCGACTGGAGAGGGGAGAGGTGACTAAGTGGGAGGCCAGCAAGAAGCAGATTGCAGTAGTCTAAACGAGAGGTGACAAGGGTTTGGATGAGGGTTCTGGTAGAGTGCTCAGAAAGAAAGGAGCGGATTTTACGGATGTTGTAAAGAAAGAAACGACAGGTCTTGGCGATCTGCTGGATATGAGTAGAGAAGGAGAGAGAAGAGTCAAAGATTACCCCAAGGTTTTGAGCTGAAGAGACAGGGAGAATGAGAGAGCCATCAACAGAAATAGAAAACGGGGGGAGCAGGGAGGTGGGTTTGGAGGAAGAAATGAGAAGCTCGGTTTTGGTCATATTTAATTTCAGGTGGCGTTGAGACATCCAGACAGCAATGTCAGACAAGCACGCTGAAACTTTGGTTTGGATGCAAGGTGAGATATCAGGGGTAGAAAGGTAGATTTGGGAGTCATCAGCTTAGAGATGGTAGAAAAAGCCATGGGATGAGATTAATGAACCAAGGGAAGAAGTGTAGATAGAAAAGAGGAGGGGACCAAGAACAGAACCCTGCGGTATGCCGACAGGCAGAGGGATAGAAGTAGAAGAGGATCCACCAGAGTGAACACTGAAGGTACGGAGGGAGAGGTAGGAAGAGAACCAGGAAAGGACAGAGCTCTGGAATCCAAGTGAGGACAGGGTATCGAGGAGTATGCTGTGATCGACAGTGTCAAAAACGGCGGAAAGATCAAGAAGAATGAGGATGGAATAGAGACCTCTGGATTTAGCCAGTAATAGGTCACTGGAGACTTTAGTAAGCGCAGTTTTGGTTGAGTGGAGAGGGCGAAAACCAGATTGTAGTGGGTCAAGAATAGCATGTGAGGAGAGAAAATCAAGGCAGCAGCGGTGAACAGCACGCTCAAGTAATTTGGAGAGAAAAGGGAGGAGGGAGATGGGTCGGTAATTAGAGGGACAAGTAGGGTCGAGTGAAGGCTTCTTAAGGAGAGGTGTGACCACAGCATGTTTAAAGGCAGCAGGGACAGTCGCAGTGGAAAGTGAGAGGTTGAGAATGTGACAGATAAAATGAATAAGAGCAGGAGAGATGGCATTAAGAAGGTGGGTGGGAATGGGATCAGAGGAACAGGTGATACATTTTGAGGAAGAAAGGAGAAGTGTAGTTTTCTCAATAGTAACTTCAGGAAAGGAGGAAAAGGAATGAGGGGAAGGAGAGAGAGGGGAACGGACTAGTGGAGGGAGAGGTGGCGAGGTAGAGAATTCAAGGTTTATCTTTTGAACCTTGTCGTGAAAGAATTCAGCAAGGGTCTGAGGAGATAATGAAGGGGGAGTTGGGGGAGGGGGCACCTTGAGGAGAGAGTTCAATGTGGTGAAGAGAAGTCGAGGGTTAAAGCCAAGAGAGTTAGTCAGTTGGATATAATAATCCTGTTTGGCGCGTAAAAGAGCAGATTGGAAGGAGGTCAACATGAACTTAAAGTGTAAGAAATCAGCAAGAGCCCGAGATTTCCGCCAGAGGCGTTCGGCGGAGCGGGTACAGAAACGTAGGTAGCGGATATTAGAAGTCAGCCAAGGTTGAGGTTTTGTACGCCTTATAGGGCAGGTCATCAAAGGTGCAAGAGTGTCTAAGGCAGAGGATAGAATATTGTTGTAAGAAGAAACAGCCTCGTTGACAGATGTGAATGGTGCCACAGTAGAGAGGAGGTTTGACACATGGGAGGATAGAGATGAAGGGTCAATATCATGAAGATTCCTAGATAAATTAGATAAGATAGGACGGGGCTGGGAGGGAGGAGATTTAAGTGTGAAAGTTATAAGATGGTGATCAGAGAGGGGAAGATCAGAGGCAAGGAAACTAGAGGGTGAATAGTTGGAGGAGAAGATAAGATCAAGACAGTGACCATTTTGATGAGTGGGGGAGGTGGGGCATAGTTGGAGGTTAAAGGAGGATGTTAAAGCGAGTAACTTGGAAATATAAGAGTTAGAAGGATCATTAGCAGGAATATTAAAGTCACCAAGGATGAGAGAGGGGGAGGAAGGATCATGGAAGAAGGCAAGCCAAGCATCAGTCACTAAGAAAGGATGAAAGGGACTTATCAGGGGGACGATAAATGACCGCTATTCGAAGAGGCATAGGAGAGAAAAGGCGGATAGGGTGGACTTCAAAGGAGGAAAAACAGTGACATTGAGGTGGAAGAAGGGGTTGAAATCTGGAGGAGGGAGAGAGAAGTAATCCAACACCGCCCCCGCGACCAGCAAGGCGAGGAGTATGTGAAAAAAGATAACCGCCATGGTAGAGGGCTGCGACTGAAGCAGAGTCATCAGGGCAGAGCCAGGTTTCTGTTATGGCGAGCAGATGGAGGTGACGCAAGATAAAGAGGTCATGGATATAGGGGAGTTTGTTGCAGATAGAGCGGGCATTCCATAGGGCGCATGAGAAGGGCAGAGAAGAGGAGGGGAGTAGAGGAATAGGGATGAGGTTAGAGAGGTCGCGGTGAGATCTGTAGAGTTGGGATAATAGTTGGTGAGGAGGGCCAGGATTGGGATTGATGTCACCGGCTGAGAGTAAGAGAAGGAGTAAAAGAGAGCAGAGGAGAGTAGGAGAGGTGTGGCCACGAAGGCGTCGAAGGCGAGAGGTATTTAGGTGGAATGGGGAAGGCAAAATGGAGGGAAGAAAGAGATGAAGATTAAAAGCTAAGAGGGAGGAAGAGGGTAGGAGAGAAGGTGAGGTGATGAAGTCGATGGATGGGCAGTGAGTTCCTGTAGTGGAGAGAGGTAGGGGGTGAGGGAAAAGATTAGGAAGGGACAGGGCTAGGAAGAGAATGTGTATAGGGGCCATAAATGACTGAGGTACTTTAGCAGTATGGCTATATTCAACAAATTGGAACAGTATGGCTAGAGTCAACAATGCAGAGGTACAAGCTGGAACAAATGAGAGTGGAGCAGCAGGACTGGAGCAAGCTGGACAGAACAGACGGATTGGAATAAGTTGGAACAGATGGACTGGAACAAGCTGGAACAGATTAGAGCGGAGCAGCAGGACTGGAACACGCTGGAACAGATGGACTGGAACAAGCTGGAGCAGAAGTGAGCGGAAACCTATCCAAACGCAAACCTATCCCTAATCACTTGTCTCTCTAATCATAAGATTTCTCTGTTTCTCATTTTTTTAATGAGCTGCATAAGTTATAATTTCCCCCCTTAACACTGCTTTGGCTGTGTCCCAAAAAAGAATGGGTTGTGACATGTGGATGGCATTGTGATCAGCAAACTCTTTCCATTTATTAATCAAAAAAGAATGAAATCCAATATAGGTCAAGGGGAAACTGCCAGCGGTATCCCGGTATTAGTCAAGGGGAAACTGCCAGCGGTAGGTCTTGGTGTCCATAGGAGTAATGTCCATGACTGCCCATACCAGGGGTAGGCAATTCCAGTCCTCGAGAGCCCCACACAGGTCAGTTTTTCAGGACATCCAAAATGAATATGTATGAGATAGATTTGCATACCAAGGAGGCAGTACATGCAAATCTATCTCCTGCATATTCATTGTGGATGTCCTGAAAACCTGACCCGCCTGAGGCCCTCGAGAAGTGGAATTGCCTACCCCTGGCACATACCATAATATAGTTTGAGATACCATACAGCCCTATCTCTGAGGCCTGTAAATGAGAGAATAAAGATTGTGAGACAAAGATATAATCAATCCATGCTTGAGTGGAATGTTCCCTGGAGAGATGGGTATAATCCCGGTCATTTGTATGGAGCAATCTCCAGGAGTCTACCAAGCCTAATGTATTGCAGAGTAAGTGTAGGCCTCTGGTCGGGCAGACACGTAAATCCCATGATGGATGGGAACGATCCATGGCTAGGTCAAAAACCATACTAAAATCTCCTCTTACAATAATATGCTGGTGAACATAAGGAATCAGAATATTAATTATTCTAGCTACAAAAGCTTTATCATAAGTATTAGGGGCGTATATGCCTATCAACAGATACATGAGCTAGTACAAACCTACCATCTGGGTCCTGCAATATTGAGTGAATCTTGTGACAAGGCAAGCCCCAGAGATTCCCCAATGAAGCAGTTGAGCCCAGAACTACGGGTCCCAGAAGTCCTTGCAAGAATGAGAGAAGAGAGTAGTCCTAAAAAAATGGAATGGATTCCCAGCCCCAGCAGGGGGAGCAATGGCTCGAGGCAGGGTGAGCCTGTTACTCCCTTCACCATTAGAGGGAGAGGGAAGGATGAAGTTCAGTTTCCCTGGCTTCGCCATCAGTATATAATTCCCCCCAGCTGTGAGAAGGGGAGAGGAGATTTCTTGGAGGCTCTCAGTCACCAGGAGAGAGGGGAGACGAATGGAGAGAGAGATTCCATGGAGTATGTGGAGGAAGGAAGTAGCCTGCCACTAGAGCTGCCCAAGGGAGAGGAGCCAGCTACCATGGAGTGGGATAATTCAAAGGTTGCCCTGCCCAGCACTTGAAGGCAGTGGAGGAGGCCACACCGGGCGTGGTGCTGAGAGGTGGGAGAAACTGCCAACCCTGCTCCTTACAGGGTTCCCTCTGTGCTGTGAAAAGGCAGGTGTTGGTTTGACGTGCAAAGACTGTCCATGAAGATTTGTTCCGAACTGTTGTGCTATATTGGAAGTGTGCTGAACTCATACTAAACCCTTCTGAAGGAGGGGGAAGGGAAAGGTAATGCCCTAATAGAAGACCTGAGGTCTTGAGGAGCTGAGCGTTTGCTGAGGGATTTTGAGACCTAGACTGTACCTTTTTCCTTTTGAAGATTATCTTAGGAGGACTGTACCTTTTTCTTTTGAAGACTATATTAAGAAGGCTGTACCTTTTGTTTTGAAGAATATAATTATGATTGTTGGTATGAAATTGCCTTGATAATAAAATACTTTGGCACTGAGTCCCAGTATCAGCAGTATTCTGTCCTGGAACCTTGGGAGCCCCGCAGGTTTGCTGGCTCCACCCAAGGGAGGAAGCGAACCCCACTTTACAATCTCTATATCTAAAGATTTACGAAATAGAATCAAAACCCCTGCTTTTCTGTGTCTAGCCGGAGAAGCTACAAAGAAGCCTACCCACCATGTATGGAATTTTTGTTGCTCCTCTGCAGATAAATGTGTTTCTTGGAGCATAGCTATATCTATATGGTGACACTGTAAAAATTGTAGGATCTTTTGGCATTTTATGGGAGAGATTACCCCCCTCCCACACACACACACACACACACACACACACACACACACACACATTCCATGTAGAAAGTCTAATAGGACTCATCTTCTACTGGAGAAGAGATTCAATGGTCTCTAACATATTGTCAAAACTGTCAGGAATGGTGAGCCCTTGGACCAAAGCCAGAGCTTTGGCAGACAAATCACCGGGGCTGGCACAGGCAAGAATCAGAACAGACTGGACTAGGATAAGCTAACAGACTCAACAAGGCAGGACAGAGGTAACTAAACACAATGGACAACACAAGAACCGGATCCAGACAAGGCAAGGAAAAGAAGGCAAAGGGCCAGAACTGGAACCCAGACAGGAGAAGGCAAGACAAGGCAAACACGGAAGTAGATTAAAACTGGGTCCAGAAAAGGGCAAGACAAGGACAAAGCAAGGACTGTATCCGGACAGGACTAGACTGAAAGAGACAAGACAAAGCACAACTAGACAGGCAAGACAGGGTAGGAGCTAGGCAATAAGAATAACAGAAGCAAGACAATAAACAAGGCAGGGACAGAATTCAGGATTCTCAAACAAGATTCAGGATTCTCGAACAGGCTTGGCTGGAACAGGATTCAGGATTCTCAAACAGGATCTCGAACAGGCTTTGCTGGAACAGGATTCAGGATTCTCAAACAGGATTCAGAATTCTCGAACAGGCTTGGCTGGAACAGGATTCAGGATTCTCAAATAGGTTTCAGGATTCTCAAACAGGCTTGGCTGCAACAGGATTCTGGAATAGGCTTGGCTTGGCTGAAACAGGATTCTGGAACTGACTTGGCTTGGCTGGAACAGGATTCTGGAACAGACTTGGCTTGACTGGAACAGGATTCTGGAACAGACTTGGCTTGACTGGAACAGGATTCTGGAACAGGCTTGGCTTGGCTGGAACAGGATTCTGGAACGGGCTTGGCTTGAATTGACTGGAACAGGATTCTGGAATGGGCTTGGCTCGACTGGAACAGGATTCTGAGACTGGCTTGACTGGAACAGGATACTGAAAGGGGCTTGGCTTGACAGGGAACAGGAACAGAACTAGCTGAAACACAGCAGGGACAGAACCTGGCTCAAACACACAACAGGAATAGAACTTGGCAGAAACAGAGCTCAAGAGCCAGGAAGCAAACATAGCAGGCAAAGGATTAAGCAGACTAAGGGAAGACAAACAAACAAAGAAGCAATGTGCTTACCAGCACCCACAGCTCGAAAGGGAAAGGCCAGGCAGACTGAGAGGCAGCCACATCTGTATAGCAGTGAAGTAATCAGGGCCGACACTGGCTTCTACAGACTCTCAGAATAAATAGATAAGAACCACACACATAGGAAACAGAACAGGGAATATAGAAAACAGGGCTTGGCTAAACACAGAGAGTGGCTTAAACACAGAGCTTAACTATAGCAAGTCAAAAGCAGGGCTAGACTAAAAGCAGGAGCCAAGGGTAGAGTCAAACAGATACAGACACCAAGGGCAGGGTGTGGCTCTAGAGCCAGGCTTTCAGATCAAGGTTCAAAAGCAAATTCACAGAAACAAAGCAAAGCATGAAACACAAGACTCAGAGAAACACAGAACAAACCTTCAGGAGCAAGATTCTCAGGAACAAAGCCAAGCAGGGTGTCATGGTCTCAGGCTCTCAGACACTGGACCCACGTGAGCCCTTGGACCACTGCCACCAAGCAGCAGCAGTAGGCAAGACCCCCAACCAGGACTGGGTAAACAAGCAAGGCAGAAGAAGCTGTAGACAGGCAAACCTGAAACAACCGAACTGGAACCACAGGACTGGAACTAAAGCAGTAAGCAAGCAGGGGATAAGCAGGACAGAGAAACCTGTCTTCACCTGCTCTTGACCACCGTTCCACAGGGGTTGAGCCCCCAGGTGCAGGCAGCCGGCATGACTTACTGGACTGAGCTTGCAGACAGACTGGACCAACATGATTCTAAACAAGCTTGACTGAAAGGGGGTTGGGACTCAGGGTTCTCACACAGGATGCTAGGTACAGAAATAAGCTTAACTGAAACAGGATTAGGGTTCAGGATGCTCACACAGGATACAAGGTACAGACAGTGGCGTTCCTAGCCTCGATGACACCCGGGGCGGATCGCCAATGCGCCCCCCCCCCCCCCCCCGCGAAATGACACCTCCCCCCCGGCCAATTGACACCCCCCCCTGGGTGCACGCCGCTGGGGGGGGTGCCGTGGTACGCACCTGTGGGCTCCGAGTTCGCTACGCTAACTTCGCTGGTTCGCTGCAGCTCCCTCTGCCCCGGAACAGGAAGTAACCTGTTCCGGGGCAGAGGGAGGGAGCTGCAGCGAACCAGCGAAGTTAGCGTAGCGAACTCGGAGCCCACAGGCACGCGCCGTGGCACCCCCCAGCGGTGTGCACCCGGGGCGAACCGCCCCCACCGCCCCCCCCTTGGTACGCCACTGGGTACAGAAACAAGCAAGGCAGAAGTGCTCCTACCAGCACCAAAAGGGTAAAACAAGGAAGCAAAAGGGTAAAGCAAGGCACAAGTGCTTCTAACAGCACACCAAGGCAGAAGTACTCCTATCAGCACCAAAAGGGTAAAGCAAGGCAGAAGTGCTTCTAACAGCACACCAAGGCAGAAGTGCTCCTATTAGCACCGAAAAGATAAAACAGGGAAGCTAAAAGGGTAAAGCAAGGCAGAAGTGCTTCTAACAGCACACCAAGGCAGAAGTGCTTCCAACAGCACACCAACTAACCTCGACCTTTGGCGTTGCAAAGGCAAAGCAGTAAAGCCCACAGGCGCTTAAAAAGACCATCACCAGCTGAAGCTCAGCTGCAAGAATCGCAAGGCAAGTAAGGGTGCTGCTTAGGTACAAACAAACCAAGCAAGTCTGGCAGACCGGAAAATCCGGACCGGACTGGCCTCTGGAACATGTTTGGAAAACAGCAACAGATAGTCTAAAGCAGTCACCGGTACTGGCCACCAGAGGATGAGGCGAGCACAGACCAAGAAAACAGCCACAATCGTGACACAGGGAAATGATCTAAACAGGTAACACAAGATTAAGAGACCTCTTGCAAAGGCAACGTAGGAAAGCTCCCTGGGTCCTTATAAAGGAGTAGGCTGATGATGTCACAAGTAAGAAATCATAAGTACATAAGTAATGCCATACTGGGAAAAGACCAAAGGCCCATCAAGCCCAGCATCCTGTCCCCGACAGTGGCCAATCCAGGTCAAGGGCACCTCTGGCAGCTTCCCAAACGGTAACATTCTATACAATAAGATAAAGCATAAGGAATGTCAAGTCAAATGCAAAAAGGAGATAAGGAGGGCTAAGAAGGACTTTGAAAAAAAGTTAGTGTTAGAAGCGAAAACACATAGCAAAAATTTTTTACGTTTTATTAAAAGCAGAAAGCCGGCTAAAGAATCGGTAGGGCCGCTGGACGATGGTGGTGTTAAAGAGGCGATCAGGGAAGACAAAGCTATAGCGGAGAAATTAAATGAATTCTTTGCTTCGGTCTTGTAAACAGGCCCACTGTTCCAGTATGTGGGGGGAGGAAACTGCCTCCCACGAATAGACAGATCTCCACAAATTGCCACCAGTGGATACTTTAAAATATTCTTTTATTTTTCAAGTTAATGACAAACACTTCAGTCCAGAGCCCTGGGTTAGGGCCAGTGGTGTGCTGGTAAATTTTTAACAACAGGCTCTCTCCCCAGTCCATCTCTGCGCCCCCCCCCCCCCCCGTCCACCTCTGTGCCCCCTCCTGTCCACTTCTGTGCCCTCTGTCTACCTCTGCATGCCCCCCCCCCCCCAAATTGCAGAGCTGGCTATTCCCAGGGAGAGAGTTAGCTGGTAAAATTTTACCAACAGGCTCTCTCTCTGGGCATAGCCAGCCCTGCAATTTGGGTGGGGGGGGGGGGGACACAACACATTTCTCTCCCCCCCCCCTACTCGTGCAGGCATGCTACACATACGCTTATTTATTCAATATCACAATTCTTCATGTACAGCCACAAAGCAACCTTTTAGGGTGGATAGTGTTCACAATGAGCTCCTTCTATTACCGACCAGACAGAGATAAGTTTTCTGTTTTCGCACACTGTAAGTTATCACAAGAAAAAAATATAAGAAAACCAATATGGGCTGCATTAGGGGCTTGTGGCCCATTTATGTTTAAACAAAAGAAATCTGCATGAAACAAAATATTTATTTTTATTTTGACTAATAAAACCACTTGCCCCTGAAACATGTTCAAAACAGAATAATCCATTTGTGTATCTAAAAGATAAACTTGTACAAAGCAGATTAAGATCTGATTCCATGTGCCCCAATGAAAGGAGAGTTTAATTCTACCGCCATTTAATTTCAATATATATTCCATCATCTTTATAACACCAGGCTTCCCAAGGTAGATTACAACAACAGTTAAGATGAACCCATCAGGAAACAGGATATCCTCACTGAAATTTGGCCATCTGTATTGAATACAGTGTATTTAATTATTATTATTTTTTTTTTAGTGTAAAAAAATGTGCACAAAATACAGAGTTTAAAATTGCTGTGTCTTCCAGCTATAATAAATTTTAAAGATGTTTTAGTGATATTCAATTGTTATTATCTTATGGGAAGCTTTCAAATAAGTTAAAAAGTTGTCCAATAAGTAAAAAAAAAAACACCAAAAACTTTAGACCTCTACCTTTTAAGGCACTACTCCTATCCAACTGACACAGCTTTAGACAAACAATAAAGAACGACAATGTGGATGCAGCAGCTCATAGGTTTGCTTCCTTTGGGGGAGTGGAAACAGATTAACCAAATTGGCTTCCTTGCTTACCTCGGCATCTCATCACTTCAAACCCTCCTTGGTCCTGATGGTGTCCTTTGCCTGCCGCGTCCTGCCTACGCGGAAACAGCAAGTTGAATCAGAGTAGGCGGGACGTGGCAGCAGAAGGACCCCGACATCCTGTCTTAACTACTGCCTGCTGTAGGTAAGGTAACGGAACGGTTCGGAGGATGGTGGCGGTGGTGGTGGGGTAAAGGTTGAGAGGGGGAGCGGCGGCGGGGGAGGGGAGCGAGGTTGAGGGAGGGAGCGGAATCAGCGGATGTGGAAAATCTTCAATGCATGGGGCGGGAAGGGCAACGATCAGCCCAGCAGCCAGCAGGGCTCTCCTCTATCCTCTCTGGCACCTGAATTCTCAGGAGGACAGTGGCGGGGCAGCCAAGCTGAGGTCGTTGGAGTCAGATGTATCCGTTTTTTACCATTTGCCTATGTTTGGACATGCGTGCCTCCAGCCTTCTGCAGCAAATTGTGGGGGGAAAAAACCCCTTCACGTCCCGGCTGAGAGCACAACAACCGGCTCGCAAAATTGTTCAAAAATGAACAACCGGCTCTGCAGAGCCGGTGCGAGCCGGCTCCAGCACACCACTGGTTAGGGCTTTCCCGGCAGGGCTGTTCTGCCTCTCTTAGTGTACAAGCCAGCAAACACAAAGTCTCTGCCCCTTTCTTGAAGGGCTACAATAGTCCTTTGAAAATCCCTCCTTTTCAAAGTCAGTAGCAAAATCAGTACTTACCTCCAAGCAGGGTTTCCCCCTCCTGCCCAAACAAGTCTTTCAGATTCCACATAGTCCTTCCAAAATAATCAGGGTGCAGCTTGGGGGGAATCAGGCTTGTAACTCTTCCAGCAACCTCCCCCAACAGTCAGGGTTCCCCCACAGCAAACATGTCTAACCCAAAAGAAAACAGGCTTCTCTCTTTAAGCAGGTTTCAATCAAAATAACTTTCAAAAAAATATGGATTTTCAAACCTTCAGATGCTGCTCTCCCCAGGCTCTCAAGCTCCCATTCCCTTCTGGTTTCTTTTCCCTGCTCAGCCTGATTAACCCCCTCTTCCATCCAATCCATCCAATCCTCCTCCTGCTTCTCACCCCACCCCTCCCTATTACAGGTGGGCAGCATGATATACTGATTGCGGGTCCAGGGGAACTGGGCTCCTTCATTCTCCCTCCCTCTTGTGGTCAGAGACGGTATATGGCCAGCTTGCCTATCCCCTGGGC
This sequence comes from Microcaecilia unicolor, assembly GCF_901765095.1. Taxonomy (NCBI): domain Eukaryota; kingdom Metazoa; phylum Chordata; class Amphibia; order Gymnophiona; family Siphonopidae; genus Microcaecilia; species Microcaecilia unicolor. Next base: position 236,559,649 of record NC_044036.1, read on the forward strand.
TCTCACTGCTGGGACTGGAAATGCATTCTGGGAGATGTAGTTCAGGGTTTTGCTGCTTCATTCTATACATCTAGGATGTAGCCTTGTCACAGTCTTTACCAAGGAGGATTTGGGAGGGATACCGGTGCCGGAAAAGGTATTTGAAGCGGACGAGTCAGAAAGACTAAATGATTTCTCTGTAAACTTGGAGGATGTAATGGGGCAGTTCTACAAACTAAAAAGTAGTAAATCACCGGGACCGGATGGTATTCATCCCAGAGTATTAATAGAGCTGAAAAATGAACTTGTGGAGCTACTGTTAGTAATATGCAATTTATCCTTAAAATCAGGTGTGGTACCGGAAGATTGGAGGGTGGCCAATGTAACGCCGATTTTTAAAAAGGGTTCCAGAGGAGATCCGGGAAATTATAGACCGGTGAGTCTGATGTCGGTGCCAGGAAAAATGGTGGAGGCTATTATTAAGAATAAAATTACAGAGCACATACAAAAGCATGGGCTACTGAGACAAAGTCAGCACGGATTTAGTGAAGGGAAGTCTTGCCTCAAAAATCTACTGCATTTTTTCGAGGGGGTGAACAAACATGTGGACAAAGGGGAGCTGGTCGATATTGTATATCTAGATTTTCAGAAGGCGTGTGACAAAGTGCCTCATGAAAGACTCCAAAGGAAACTGGAGAGTCATGGGATCGGAGGCAGTGTATTATTATGGATTAAGAGCTGGTTAAAAGATAGGAAGCAGAGAGTAGGGTTGAATGGTCATTATTCTCGATGGAGAAGGGTAGTTAGTGGGGTCCCTCAGGGGTCTGTGCTGGGACCGCTGCTTTTTTACATATTTATAAATGACCTTGAAATGGGAGTAACTAGTGAGGTAATTAAATTCGCAGATGACACAAAGTTATCCAGGGTCGTCTCGTCGCGGGAGGAGTGTGAAAGATTACAAGAGGACCTCGTGAGACTGGGGGATTGGGCGTCCAAATGGCAGATGAAGTTCAATGTTGACAAATGCAAAGTGATGCACGTGGGAAGGAGGAACCCAAATTACGGCTATGTCATGCAAGGTTCCGCTTTAGGAGTTACGGACCGAGAAAGGGATCTGGGAGTCATCGTGGATAGGACGTTGAAATCTTCTGCTCAATGTGCTGCTGCGGCTAAGAAGGCAAACAGAATGTTGAGTATTATTAGAAAAGGGAAAGAAAACAAGCATGAGGATGTTATAATGCCGTTATATCGCTCCATGGTGCGACCGCACCTGGAGTATTGTGTTCAGTTCTGGTCGCCTCATCTCAAAAAAGATATAAAGGAATTGGAGAAGGTGCAGAGAAGGGCGACGAAAATGATAAAAGGGATGGGACGACTACCTTATGAGGAGAGGTTAAGAAGGCTAGGACCAGGGGTGTGCTGGTAAATTGTTAACAGGGGGCTCTCTCTCGCCAGCAAAGTAAAAGAGAATTCAGGAGGGGCCCAAGCCCACATTCTGGGATCCATTTGTTAAAGTAGCCATGGAGAACCGGCCCCCAAAATTCTTAAAAACTTAACAAACGGCTCTCGAGAGCCTGTGAGAGCCTGCTCCAGCACACCACTGGCTAGGACTCTAGCCTGGAGAAAAGGCAGCTGAGGGGTGATATGATAGAGGTGTACAAAATAATGAGTGGGGTAGAGTGGACAGGTGTGAAGCGTTTGTTTACACTTTCTATCAATAATAAAACCAGGGGGACACAAGATGAAATTAGAATGTGGTAGGTTTAAAACAAATTGGAGAAAGCTTTTCTTTACTCAGCGCATGGTTAGACTCTGGAACTCATTGCCGGAGAAGGTTGTGATGGCAGCTGGCCTTGCTGAGTTTAAAGGGGGTCTGGACAGATTCCTGAAGGAAAAGTCCATTGATCGTTATTATATTTGGGGGGGGTTTGCCAGGTTCTTGGGGCCTGGATTGGCCGCTGTCGGAGATGGAGTGCTGGGCTTGATGGACCTTTGGTCTTTTCCCAGCATGGCAGTGCTTATGTACTTATGTAATTCCCGAAATTGTGGATTTTCCCAAGTCCATTTAGTAGCGGTCTATGGACTTGTCCTTTAGGAAACCATCCAAACCCTTTTTAAACTCTGCCAAGCTAACCGTCTTCACCACTTTCTCTGGCAATGAATTCCAGAGTTTAATTACGCGTTGGGTGCAGAAAAAGTTTCTCCTATTTGTTTTAAATGTACTACACTGTAGTTTCATCACATGCTCCCTAGACCTACTATTTTTGGAAAGCGTGAACAGACGCTTCACATCCACCTGTTCCACTCCACTCATTATTTTATATACCTCTATCATGTCTCCCCTCAGCCATCTCTTCTTCAAGCTGAAAAGCCCTAGCCTCCTTAGTCTTTCTTCATAGGGAAGTTGTCCCATCCCCACTATCATTTTCGTCGCCCTTCGCTGCACCTTTTCCAATTCCACTATATCTTTCTTGAGATGCGGCGACCAGAACTGGACACAATACTCAAGGTGCAGTCGCACCATAGAACGATACAACGGCATTATAACATCCTCACACCTGTTTTCTATACCTTTCCTAATAATACGCAACATTCTATTCGCTTTCCTAGCCGCAGTAGCACACTGAGCAGAAGGTTTCAGTGTATTATCAATGACGACACCCAGATCCCTTTCTTGGTCCGTAACTTCTAACGTGGAACCTTGCATGACGAAGCTATAATTCGGGTTCTTTTTTCCCACATGCATCACCTTACGCTTGCTCACATTAAACGTCATCTGCCATTTAGCCGCCCAGTCTCCCAATCTCGTAAGGTTCTTCTGTAATTTTTCACAATCCTCTCGCGAATTAACGACTTTGAATAACTTTGTGTCATCAGCAAATTTAATTACCTCGCTAGTTACTCCCATCTCTAAATCATTTATAAATGTATTAAAGAGCAGAGGTCCTAGCACTGACCCCTGAGGAACCCCACTAACTACCCTTCTCCTTTGAGAATACTGACCATTTAACCCTACTCTCTATTTTCTATCCTTCAACCAGTTTTTAATCCACAATAGAACACTACCTCCTACCCATGACTCACCAATTTCTTCTGGAGTTTTTGATGAGGCACCTTGTCAAACACCTTTTGAAAATCCAGATACACAATATCAACTGGCTCCACTTTGTCCACATGTTTGTTTACTCCTTCAAAGAATTGAAGTAAATTGGTCAGGCAAGATTTAGCCACACTAAAGCCGTGCTGACTTGGTCTCAGTAATCCATGTCCTCGGATGTGCTCTGTAATTTTGTTTTTAATAATAGCCTCTACCATTTTCCCCAGCACCGACGTCAGACTCACCAGTCTATAATTTCCCGGATCTCCTGGAACCTTTTTAAAAAATCGGCGTTACATTGGCCACCCTCCAATCTTCCGGTACCATGTTTGTTTTTAAGGATAAATTGCATATCGTTCAGTAGCTCCGCAAGTTCATTTTTCAGTTCTATCAGTACTCTAGGATGAATACCATCCGGTCCAGGTGATTTGCTACTCTTCAGTTTGCTGAACTGCCCCATTACGTCCTCCAGGTTTACCGTGAAGTCAGTAAGTTTCTCCGACTCGTCCGCTTGAAATGCCATTTCCGACACTGGTATCCCACCCAAATCTTCCTCGGTGAAGACCAAAGCAAAGAATTCATTTAATCTCTCCGCTACGTCTTTGTCTTCCTTGATCGCCCCTTTTACCCCTCGGTCATCCAGTGGCCCAACCGATTCTTTTGCCGGCTTCCTGCTTTTAATATACCGAAAAAAATTTTACTATGTTTTTTTGCCTCTACTGCTATCTTTTTTTCGTAATCCCTCTTGGCCTTCTTTATCTGCGCCTTGCATTTGCTTTGACACTCCTTATGCTGCTTCTTGTTATTTTCAAACTGTTCCTTCTTCCATTTTCTGAAGGCGTTTCTTTTAGCCCTAATAGCTTCCTTCACCTCACTTTTTTTTGTTACATTTGTACCCCGAGCTTACCCACTCATAGCAGGCTCAATGTGGCTTACATGGGGCAATGGAGGGTTAAGTGACTTGCCCAGAGTCACAAGGAGCTGCCTGTGCCTGAAGTGAGAATCAAACTCAGTTCCTTAGTTCCCCAGGACCAAAGTCCACCACCCTAACCACTAGGCCACTCCTCCACTTTTTAACCACGCCGGCTGTCTTTTGGACTTCCGTCTTTCTTTTCTAATTCGCGGAATATGTTTGGCCTGGGCCTCCAGGATGGTATTTTTGAATAGCATCCATGCCTGTTGTACAGTTTTTACCCTCTCAGTTGTCCCCCTAAGTTTTTTTCCCACCGTTCTTCTCATTTTATCAGTCTCCTTTTTAAAAGTTAAACGCTAACGTATTTGACTTCCTATGTATAGTTACTTTAAGGTTGATATCAAAACTGATCATATTATGATCACTGTTATCAAGCGGCCCCAGTACCATAACGTTCCCCACCAGATCATGCGCTCCACTGAGGACCAAGTCTAGAATTTTTCCTTCTCTTGTCAGCTCCTACACCAGCTGCTCCATAAAGCTGTCCTTGATTTCATCAAGGAATTGTACCTCTCTAGCGTGTCCCGATGTCACATTTGTCCAGTCTATATTTGGGTAATTGAAGTCACCCATTATTATCGCATTGCCCATTTTGGTTGCGTCTCTGATTCCTTTTATCATTTCTGCGTCCTCCTGCTCATCCTGGCGAGGCAGACGGGAGTACACTCCTATCACCGTCCTTTTCCCTTTTCTACAAGGAATTTCAACCCTCAATGATTCAAAGATGTGATTTGTGTCCTGCTGAATTTGTAATCTATCTGAGCCAAGGCTCTCATTAATATACAATGCTACCCCTCCACCAGTCCGGTCCACCCTATCACTACGATATACTTTGTACCCTGGTATGACAGTGTCCCACTGGTTATCCTCCTTCCACCAGGTCTCAGTAATGCCTATTATATCCAATTTCTTATTTAGTGCAATATATTCCAATTCTCCCATCTTATTTCTTAGACTCCTAGCATTTGCATATAGACATTTCAGAGTATGTTTGCTGTTCCTATTTGCATGATGCTTAGTGCTTGACACTATTGATTTCCCATCTTTTATCTGATCTTTAGTTGTATTTAAAGGCACCTGGCCTACCATGGTCTCTTGTGCAACCTCACTATCCAGAAACCCTACCTTCTCTGTTTGTGAGGTATCCTTGCAAGATACCTTATCCTGAACCATGCGCTGTTGTGCGACTGTCGGCCTTTCCCCCATATCTAGTTTAAAAGCTGCTCTATCTCTTTTTTGAATGCTGACGCCAGCAGCCTTGTCCCACCCTGGTTAAGATGGAGCCCATCGTTTCGGAATAGGTTCCCCCTTCCCTAGAATGTTGCCCAGCTCCTAACAAATCTAAAACCCTCCTCCCTGCACCATCGTATCATCCACGCATTGAGAGCTCTGCCTGCCTCTTGGGCCCTGCGCGTGGAACGGGTAGTATTTCAGAAAATGCCACCCTAGAGGATCTGGATTTGAGCTTTCTTCCTAAAAGCCTAAATTTGGCTTACAGAACCTCTCTCCCACATTTTCCTACGTCATTGGTACCCACATGTACCAAGACAACTGGCTCCTCCCCAGCACTATCTAAAATCCTATCTAGGTGCCGCATGAGGTCCGCCACCTTTGCACCAGGCAGGCAAGTCATCAGGCGATCCTCCCGTCCACCAGCCACCCAGCTATCTACATTCCTAATGATTGAATCGCCAAGTATGACAGCTGTTCTAACCTTTTCCTCCCGGTCAGCCATTGGAGATTTATCCTTGGTGCGAGAGGATAGTACATCTTCTGGTGGGTAGATCCTGGCAACAGGAGTACTTCCTATTTCACCTTCTGGGAGACCTCCCTCCTCCAAGGTAGCACAGAGGCTACCTGACTGGAGGTAGGACCTCTCTACAACATCCCTGTAGGTCTCCTCTATGTATTTCTCTATCTCCGTCATCGCTACCAAATCTGCTACTCTAGCCTTGAGAGAACGAACACACTCTCTGAGGTCTAGGAGCTCTTTGCATCGGGCACACACATATGACATGTCACCAACTGGGAGATAATCATACATATTGCACTCAACGCAAAAGACTGAGTAGCACTCCTCTCGCTGCTGGACTGCTGCCTCCATCTTAGTGTTTTCAAGTTTCTCAATTTAAGAGTTGCTACAGTATTAAGAATTTCAGTCTGATATAAAGTGATTTTAGTTTATATATTGTATGATCTTTGTAGTGATAACTACTTAAATGGTAATGAATGTATATAGTTCTATAAGAGCACTCCTAGCTTATTTACCTTAATTACACTACTTGCTATAAATGTAGTGTTGTGCTAGGGGAGGGTGGGTGGGAAGACTAAACTAGATCCTACACTACCTGTCAGACTCTATCTGTTACTGCAAGTTAATGGGATTAATTCAGTCGGTAGAGAAACACAGCACCTTCAAAGCAACTCCAACACAAGTAAAGCAATTTCCCAGCACACAGTTTTAAAAGAAACAACCAGCCCCCAAATTAAACCTAGCAAGTATAGAGTAGATAAAAGAGGCTTAGAGAGGACTAGCCAGGAAAGACCCTCAGCAGTGAAGGAACAACTTTTTTTTTCTTTGTTTTTTTTTAATGTTTGTTTTAGTTGAGATATAGAGGCAGACAGTTATAATCAAGCAGACGCAGGGAGACCAAAGCGAGGCTTGGCTTACAGGAAGAACAACAATTGGAAAAAAGGCAGACTGGAGAGGTCATAGAGCTAGGTACAGAGAAACAGTATAAAGGAATGCTGAACATAAGGGCACGGCCACAACCGTGATATAAACGGGAAAGACCTCCCGGCCCAGGACCTTCCCCACCAGGTCCATCCAAAAACCAATTTGCTCCATGGGCTCCATCCATATATACCACATATTTGAGAGGACCTACTCCTCTCCCATGTAATGAACCCCTTAGACTATCAAACACCCAACAACATATAACACTGAGTTCAACTGACCCTTTGTGCATTGAACTTTCTGGAGACTGGGAAGCAGTTTAGAATCCCTGGTACAGGCCATAAGGAAAATCAAGGTGGCCTGATATACTTTCTATCACAGCCTTTCAGGGAATCTCAGAGGCACAGAAATGTTGTAATCCAGTATGCTCAGAGTAATCCAGTGTATAACCCGAGGTGGAGCATCATGTCTTAGATATATGGAGACCCAATGAGTAATAGTCAAACGTCCTTTAAAGATGTTTATCCATCGACCGTAGTACATGGGGTAGAAGATTCATCCTAGATGCAATATTTAAAGTTAACAACCAGAGCAGCAGAAAAGATGTATCTATCTGTAAATCCGCCTACCTCTAGGTCTGGCCTGTACCAACAGTCTCCTGATGATGTTAAAATCTCATGGAGAAGGAGAAGATGAAATGCGATCCATATCCTTTGCAGCTTCAGCAGTAGATTCAAACACTGATGTAAGGCCATTGTGGGTTATTCTCAAGTTAGCCAGGAATGCCAGCGTAAATTTTATGCATCTCTGAATCAATTTTGAGCAGATTGGAGAGAAGGCCCACCTGGCCATGGAGACTGCTGCCGAACAATCTTGAAAGCAAAGAATATCTGAGCTATCATCTTGAAGTTTAGAGCCCCTCCATATCACCTGGAAAATCTCTAGTTCATGTGCATAATTTAAAAGTTTTAATATTACCACGCTAGGCTTTGCCAGGTTTTCTTTTCAGGCTCCCAACCGATGGGTCCTCTCTATCCTGAGAAGGCCTGCATTCTGTGATAAGTGTAACGAGTCTGTGAACCAGTGCTCCAAAAAAGAGCATAAATCTTTGTCTGGGATGGACTCCGAGAGTCCCACTAAGTGGAGATTGTTCCTTCTGGAGCGATTCTCCAAGTCTTCTAATTTGTTTTCCAGGCTACATATGTGGGCTACATGTTGTGGAGATGGTGTTTCCAGATTGTGTACCGTGTCTTCCACTTCACTAACACGCTGCTGCAAGGTCTGGACGTGCTTGTTTAAAGTAGTAAATTGAGTTTCCATCTGGTTCAATTTATCCATGACTTTTTGGAATTGTTTCCCCATAGACTACTCAAGTGCTGCACTGACCTCTGTTACAATTTCAGCTGCTCACACAGAGCCAGTGGGCGGCGATGACGATGCTGGTGTATCCACCATCTTGGAGTCCACAACATGGTGTTTCTGGTGATCGGTTCTTGCCGGTTTGGACGCCATCTGAGCGACTGAATCCTTCTTTGAAGGTAGGTGTCAAGCGGGGAGAAGATGAGCAGTGTAGTCATATTTATGAATTACCGGGGTAATGCTGATCAGTTAGCAGAATAAGTAAACAGGACCAGCAGCCTCTCTGACCTCCGTCTCATTCCACCATCTCCAAACCGGAAGTCGGAATCTCTGGCTGTTAATATGTACTATAGGGTTCTGGAGTGGTCTGGAACTAGATTTATCAAAGTGGGTTTTTTTGTGGAGAGTGGTGGCTGTGGGCTTGTTGGACTAGAGGGAGAGGGGGACCCTGGAGGCTGGGACAGGATCCCCTGGATTTATTTCTATTGCTGTGACACGGGGCTAATGCACTATTGGGATGTTACATATTGCCTATTAAACTATTTACTTGGAATATGGGAAGTATTTCCTCTCCTATAAAAAGGAAAAAGATCCTTCACACCCTGCATAAAAAAACAAGCACAGATTGCTTTTCTTCAGGAAACACACCTTGGCGCTGAAGAACATAAGAAACTTCTCACGTGGCGCATGGGTAGAGGCACCAGCAGTAACAAAGAAGGCCGAGGTAATTATACTTTTTCATAAGTAACTACATGTTGAGACACAGAAAGTATTTTCTAATCCAGAAGGTCATTTTATTGTAGCTCATGTGACTATAGACTGACAGCCCTTGATTCTGCGCACTGTTTATGCCAATGACTATAGGAAGTAATTTTATTAGTGGCTAATGACACAACTTCATTGGTTTCCGAATCAACCCAGAATTATAGGGGGCGACTTCAACTATGTGGCAGACCCGGAGTGGGACAGATTACATAACCCTCACTAACACGTTAGTAGATAGAACCAAGGGGGTGTCTTTACTATGCGAGGGCCTGGAGTTGGTGGATGTGTGGCACCTGCTACACCCTACCAAATGTGATTACACTCACCTCTCTATAGCCCACATGACACATTTAAGGCTTGACTATATACTGGTGGATAGATCTTTTTTCTCCAGGATTGTTGAGGCAGAGATAGGCCATTGAGGAACATTGTCGAACCCCCCTGTGGAAATTTCCTCTTTATCTATTTACTAATCCCCAGTTTCTAGATTATATCAGGAAAAAATGGGTGGAGTATAAGACCTTTAATTCTATTCATAGAACTGACACTGTCTTGTTCTGGGATACGGCCAAGGTAGTATTGTGAGCTGACATTATAATATATTGTGTTGCCAAGAGGAAGGCTCGGAATGGGGCCATCCTTAGACTCGATAGAAAATTAATGGGCCTCCATAGACTCACGGGGCACTCTCGCACTTCAGACAACCAGGCGCAATTGTTGGCTACTCAAGCGATGCTTAACGAGCTTATACATCAGAGGGCTAAGAAATCTGTGGTTTAATATCAGTATCACTTATATAAACAAGGGAACAAGAGTGGAAGGTTGTTGGCACGCCTGGTGAGACCCCCAGCAACTTTGTCAAAAATTTGGCCTTACACGAGAATGGGGGTTGTATGATTAATGATACACAAGGCATTACCAACGCTTTCAGATGTTTCTATCGAGCCTTATATAGAAGGGATCCTGAAGGGGGGCTTGGACCCAGATACTTATCTTTCTAGTCTTGACCTACCAACCTTAACTCAAACTGATTCCCTTAATCAACCTGTTGGAGAAGATGAGGTTGTTTGGGCCATAAAACACAGCTAAACAGGCAAGGGAATGACTGGGACTCACTTCTGATTGGCCTGTTAGGGATTGAGCTGACGTCTGAGGCAGCAGACATTAGAAGTCAGATCTATTTAAACCTACCTTTCCCTACAGTCCATGCTTTAGCGTTGATCCCTGTCAGATGAAGCCTGTTACCCTCTCTCTGTCTGTGCTTGTAGCACACTGTGCTTTCGTGGGAGTTTGTTTACTCCTCTCATTGCTCGTAGCTTCTCTGTGTGCTGGTTGTTCCCAATGTATGCTTGTTTGTTTCCCTAACTAAGCTACTTTCCCTGATTACCTTGCTTCCCTGCACCTGTGGGTGCTCTGTTGCTCTGTCTCTGTGTGTTGACTGAGTTCTGGTAAGAACATTATTTCTTTTCCCCTTTGTTAGCTTTATTTATTTATTTTAGTACATTTCTACCCCACATTTACCCACATGAGCAGGCACAGTGTGGCTTACAATAAATCAAGTGGATACAATACAAGACAATGATGGCTCAGACTCAGAAAGTGACAGGAGGGGAAGGAACAAGGGAAAACACAGGGTAAATGACAGGGGTGAAGCGACGGCAAGAGGGAGAGGTTAAACATTGGAGTTGCCAGTGGAGTAGGCCTTGTCAAATAAGAACGTCTTTAAGGACTTCTTAAACAGTTGCTGGTCGGCGAGCTCCTTAAGTTGTTTTGGTAGGACATTCCAATATTTCAGACTGAGGTAAGGGAAGGATGATGCAAAAAGAGTCTTGTATTTAACATTCCTACAGGTTGGAAAATGGAGAATGAGGTAGGTCCTTGCAGTTATTAAGGCATTTCTAGATGGTAGATCAATGAGATTGAGCATGTATTCTGGAGCTTCACCATTTATGATCTTGTGTGTAGGTGAGCAGATTTTGAATGTGATACGGTCTGCTACAGGGAGCCAGTGTAGTTGAAACCGAAGAGGTTGAGCAGGTTCAAAGCGCGATTTCCCCAGTATGAGCCTTGCAGCTGTGTTTTGGACTGTCTGAAGCCTTTTCAGTATGTAATCCCGGCATCCAGCATAGATCCCATTGCAGTAGTCTATATGGGATAGGACGAGCCATTGAAGAAGGGTACGGAAAAGCACTCTAGTTATGAAATGCCTTATACACTTCAGCCTCCACATGGCATGGAACAATCTTTATGTAATGGTTTGCACTTGATTATCCAGGTGTAAATGGCTATCCAGCATGACTCCAAGGATTCTCAGGCTAGGTGATACCGAAAGTTTGTAATCCTTAATGTTGAGTGTAGTTTGGACTACTTTATTGTACTGTGTCGAAAAGATTAGACATTGTGTTTTGTCTTGGTTAAGTTTAAACAGAAATGTCTTTGCCCAGGATTCCATGATGGAAAAACTGGCGTCTATTTTATCGGTGATTTTGGCTAATGTGGACTTGAATGGGATATAGATGGTCACATCATCCGCATAAATGAATGGATTAAGGCCAAGCTTTGATAACGCATTTGCTAATGGAATCAACATAATGTTGAAAAGGGTCACAGAGAGAGGGGCGAGTCGGAGAGAGGGGGGAGCCTTGAGGTACCCCACAATTGGCTTTCCAAGGCGCAGAAATGGCGGAATTAGCTTTGACTTGGTAGGTACGGGAGGAGAGGAAACCCTTAATCCAGTTTAGCACGTTCCCACTTAATCCAAATGTGTCCAGCAGGTAGAGTAAAAGCTCATGATCCACCATGTCGAACGCACTGGACATGTCAAATTTAAGTAATAAGATTTTGTTACCAGTGGACATTTCTCTTTTAAAATGAGACAGAAGGGTAACCAGAACTGTTTCAGTACTGTACTGTGGATGGAACCCCGATTGAGAACAATGCAGAATATCGAAATTCTTCATGTAGTCTGTTAGCTGAGTATTGACCAAACTTTCCATAGTTTTAATAAGCAATGGTATAGATGCTACTGGTCGATAATTTGAAAGGACATCAACTCTTATTTTAGGATTCTTGGGTGTGAGAAGAATGTTTCCATGCTCATGAGGAAAAAAGTCCCTGTTGTAGCATAAAGTTTAAATAGGAGGTAAGTTCGACGACGAAGCACTCTAGTGTGGATGCGAACAGGTGACTAGGGCAGATATCAAGACCACAATGTTTCTTGGAGAACTTGTTTAGTGCTCTTGCTACATTATTGACTGATAAACTGCTGAAGGTGGTCTAACTACGGTCTGCTGGGCATTAAGTCCTCAACGACTGCAGTACTGCTGAATAGTGGCTTACGTAACAGTTGGATTTTTCTCATTGAAATATGTAGCAAGCTTATCAGCAGAGGGACAGTCCATTTGCGAGGACACAGTTCTGCTCATGTCAAGGAAAGAACTCAAGAGGCATTGAAGTTTTTTAGCATCCATGCCAGCTGACGCAATTTCTTTAGAAAATTATGTTTGCTTTGCCTGTTTGATAGCGTATTTGTATCTCCTACGACTTGATTTCCACAAGTTGAGCGAACAATCGGATCTTGCTTTACGCCTTGCTCTTTCAAGTTTTCTGGTTTGTGTCTTAAGTGTTTTTAACTCCTTAGTAAACCAAGGCGTAGACTTGCAGTTGTAAGAGATTTTACGTTGCAAGGGCGCTATATCATCTAGGACAAATCTGCATCTATCCTCCCAAGCGGTTAGATAGAGGCTGGCTGCGCTGTCCAGTTATCACTGTATATTGACTGCCAAAATAACTGAGGATCGACTATACCTCTAGAGAAATAAGCAGTGGGTTCACTAGGCTGAGAGATGCTCGATTTTAGCCAATGCAGGGTGAATTGTAGTTTCAGATGATCAGACCAAGGTGTTGCAATCCACCTGATGCCATATAGCTGGAAGTTCACATTGGCAAGGAATTTATAGGAGAGAAGATCTAGTGAGTGACCTTTTGAGTGCAATGGACAAATGCTGGGGCAATTAAGATTCCAAAGACGGAGGAAGTCTAGGAAATGGGTTGCATCCAATGATTGCAGATCATCCAGATGGAGATTTAGATCACCCAGAATAATGATATTTGAATGAGCAATACATGTGCTGGAGGTGAAGTTCATAAGCTCAACCTGGCAATGTTTCCAGTTATTAGGCGGTCTGTAAAACAGGACGCAAGCTAAATGGTCACGAAGAGTATAATGATGGATTATGATTGCAGCCATCTCAAGGAAAGGGGATAAGTGATCTGCGCAAGTTTCAACTGAGAGGTAGGAATGGTAGATTAACGCTATACCTCCACCTCTCTTTCCTGATCTATCCCAGAGTACCAACTTGTAACCCGGAGGGCAAAGGTCCAAGACAACCGGGTCCTTAGGCACCTGGATCCATGTTTCTGAAATGAAGAGGCGATCAAGGTCCTCAGATAAGATCCAATCCAATATGAGTTCAGGATTATTCACTACGGACCTTGCATTTATGTAACCTACGTAAAATTGAAGGTACTGAGCAGCCTGCGTAGTGTCACACAAGATATTTATAAGGTGACCTGATCTTGCAGGTAAGGGATCAGCCAGGGTATGAATATGTGCTTGCTCCAGGTGAAAGGCATTGCGAGTTGGGCGGTGAGTCCATAGTCTTCTGCTATTTGCGACAAGAGGAATGAAGTTAAACTCTGGTTTTGTTGCAGTGAGTGTGGAATGGATTAGGATAGAAGAGCAGACAATAAGGAGGAGGGATGACAAAAACATAGTGGATGAAGTCTTGGACTACGCTCAGTTGTGCATAAATGAGCTGGAGTTGTTGTGCCAGTAATGTAGGTGACTCTAACCTACAACACTCAGATGAATGGCGTGTCCACTCAAGTTAGAACAAGTAGCAGCTGGAGCAGAGGAGGAGCCTACTAAGCAAGTTGAATGCTCTGGCAGGTGGAGCAACAGGAAAGGCAACTGAGCAACTCTGACGTGAAACATGAAAGTGTCTATGCAAAATGAAAGCCATGTGATTTATTTGTAGCAGCTGTGTCTCATTGTGGCTTATACCCAGTGCTTTTGTTGTGCCGGTACGCACCGGTACAGCATACTGGCACCTTTTCTCCGCCCAGCGTCCGCCCCATATAAGAGGCTTGGTGAGGCTAAGCCTCCCCAGCCCAACCGTGACCTTCTTCCCCTGCTGCCCCCACAAGCGCAGGGCTCCTTCCCTCCCAACTCAGCTCCCCGACTGGCTCCCCAGCTGGCGGCTCAGCTCCCCGACCGGTAGCCCGATTCCTCTGTGTTCCTCCTCCTCCCCCCGCGTGTTTTACCTTCTGTGGCAGCGATGTAAGTAAAGAAGAAGGCACTACAGGCTCGCCTCCAGCTTCTCCCTTCCCTCCTCACACAGTGTCTCACCTTCTGCAATGATGCATTTCCTGTTTCCGCGAGGGCGGGACACTGTGTAAAGAGGGAAGGGAGAAGCTGGAGGCAAGCCTGCAGTGCCTTCTTCTTTACTGACGTCGCTGCCACGGAAGGTAAAACACGCGGGTGGGGGGGGAGGAGGAACAGAGAGGAGTCAGGCTGCCGGTCGGGGAGCTGACCCGGGGTGCCGGTCGGGGAGCTGAGTCGGGAGGGAAGGACCCTGCGCTTGTGGGGGCAGCAGGGGAAGAAGGTTAGGGTTGGGCTGGGGAGGCTTAGCCTCCCCAAGCCTCTTATACGGGGCAGATGCCGAGAGGAAAAAAGGTGCCGGTACGCTTGGTGGGGAGGGGGGCAGGAAGGAACGGAAAGTAGGGCTGTCAGGGAGCTGAGGGAGGGCAGGGAGAATCACTGGACATGGAGGGGAGAGGAGGGGAGGGCAGGGGGGAGAGAACAGATCACAGGACATGGAGAGGAGGGGAGGGCAGGGGGGAGAGAACAGATCACAGGACATGGAGAGGAGGGGAGGGCAGGGGGAGAGAAGGGATAGCTGGACATGGAGAGAAGGGAAGGGCAGAGGGAGAGAAGAGATCGCTGGAGAGGAGGGGAGGGCAGGGGAGAAAAGAGATCACTGGAGAGGAGGGGAAGGCAGGGGGAGAGAAGAGATCGCTGGACATGGAGGGGAGGGCAGGGGGAGAAGAGATCACTGGAGAGGAGGGGACAGCAGGGGGAGAGAAGAGATCACTGGACATGGAGAGAAGGGGAGGGCAGGGGGAGAGAAGAGATTGCTGGAGAAGAGGGCAGGGCAGGGGGAGAGAAGAGATCACTGGCCATGGATGGATGGAGGAGAGGGCAGGGGAGAGGAAAATTGCTGGACATGGATGGATGGAAGGGAGGGCAGGGGATAGGGGGAGAGAGAGTTCACTGGACATTGATGGATGGAGGGGAGGGCAGGGGAGAGAGGAAAATTGGTGGCCATGGATGGATGGAGGGGAGGAAAGGGAAGAGAGGAGAATTGCTGGACATGGATGGCAGGGGAGGACAGGGGACAGAGGAGAATCGCTGGACATGTGAGGAGAGGGCAGGGGAGAGTAGAGACATGCTGGACATGGATGGAGGGGAGGGAAGAGAGGAAGGAGATGCACATTGATGGGAGGGCAGGGAAGACAGGAGAAATCCTGGACATGGATAGAGGGAAGGAGAGAGGAGAAATGCTGGACATGGATGGAGGGGAGGAAAGAAAAAAGAAAAAGATGCACATGGATGCAGATGAGGGAAAGGGAAGAGAGGAGAAAAACTGCACATGGATGGAGAAAATAGGCAAAAGCTGGATCCACATTATACCTCCTCCAGTCAATTCCAGGAGGAGGACCCAGCTTTTACTTATGGATGTATGGCAAGAAATGAAGAAGAAAGGAGGAAAGTAAAGAAATAAATGGAAAGGAACCCCTGGAAATGGAGTTAAGGGAACAGATAGAGAGCAGCAGAATCAGAAACTGGGACCAATATGGATAGAAAAACAAAGTCACCAGACAACAAAGGTAGAAAAAATCATTTTATTTTCATTTTAGTGTTTGAAATATGTCCAGTTTGAGAATTTACATCTGCTGTCTTATTTTGCACTGGGTATACTGGAGCTGCAACAGCTTACAGAAATTATTTATAATGAAAAAAATCACGTTATTTTTTTCTACTATACTAGTATAATATTTTCAATGATATCTGTTTATATGCGCCATGGCTGGTATAAGGGTTGTGGCTAATGTGGGTGTGGCTATCAAAGGGGTGGATCCATATGTGGTGACCCCGCCCAAAATGAGTACCGGCACCTTTTTTTCTACAAAAAAAGCACTGCTTATACCTGTTTCATTTACTGCTTAAGATAATGTGGTTACACAACCTAGTAAAGGCATGCGGAAGCCACAATCACTCTTCAACAGTGGGCAGACTAGGGCTCCAGGCAGGTGACGGCAAAACCGCCTGTAGGCAGCAACTACCCAGCAGACCTGAATAGCCTCTCCTCTTTGCTTACTCAGCCAGCCAGACCCGTTGATGCAGGAAACATCCAGAAGATCCAAATGTGCCAGCAGGAGTAACCATCTAGGTACGACAGACCATGGCGCGCAGAGCAACGGTCACCGCCGATCCCCCTGACTCAACCCACTGAACAAGCGTAGCCAGGCAAGCCTCAATCCTTGCTCAGGTCGAGGAAGGTAAGGCACCCCCAACACAACAGCGGGCAAATCCAGGCAGGAAACTGGCCAAGGAGGTTAGTAAATAATGTGAAATAGAGAGGAACTCAGGACGCGGCTGATTAAATCGGTGCCATTTTCGAATGAATGGCTTTTATCTTTTAACTGCAGTGTAAGTCCTGCTTCTCCCTGACTTGTGTTTAGTAGCCCTTCCCTTTAGCCTGCTTTTACGTTTTGTCTGCTGTGCTTGTCTCCTGATTCTTGTAAACATTGCCTTTATCTGTTTGGTGTATATAAAGGCAGCCTTTCCTGTTTGCTTGCTTTTCCCTTTGTCTCTAGTATCTGTTATCTGACTCTGTGGCACAGCCTTGCGTACTTTTGTGTGTGGATTCCCTTGACCCTTGAGTGCTGAGTGGCACAGTCCTGTGTATTCCTATAGTACTTTCCCTTACTCCTTGACTGCTGTGTAGCACAGTCTTGTGTATTCCTTTAGGTGGCTTCACTTTTCCCTTGGGTGCTGTGTGGCACAGCCTAGTGTAGTTGTGTGCTGTATGGTACAGCCTAGAGTGTTCCTGTGGAGCTTCGCTCTTATAGAGTTTGTGTCCCATTCTGTCCTTGGCTTTCTCTTCCCATGGTCATAGCTTGTACCTGCCAGCTTCTTGTCTGTCACACTTTCCTTGAGTCACTAGCTAGCGTTGTGTGCGTTGCATGTACACCAATCCCTTTTGGGACCCTTCGTTGTTCTTTTTCCCTTCCCCAGTGTGTGACTTGGTTCAAGTTCGACCGTGAGGCCCGCAAGCTTGGACTCTGTATGAGTGGGTTCCTGTTCGGCCGTGAGACCCGCCTGAGTAGTCTATCTCCCTTTTTCTGGTGGTGCTAGTTGTTTGTCCTAAGCGTGCGGGGCTTTGTGGCCGGGGTTTTGCTTAGTGCCTGTTTGGTCCGCCCTAGGCCTTGGCCAAGGTCCTTCCTAAGTCTCGGCCTGGGCACAAGGGGTCACGAACAGTTTAACAGCGGTCCAGATGGTTATAGAGTGGAATTTTATAAACTCTCGTCACTGGATATTGTTCAACCTCTTACGGCCATCTTTAATGAGTTCATCACATCTAAAAGGCTATCCAACTCTGACTTTGGCTCATATTATAGTTCTTCCTAAGTCCTGTAAAGACCCCACCTTGTCCACCTCATATAGACCTATCTTGCTTCTTTGTTTTGAGGCTAAGTTATTGGCCACGGTGCTGGCCAACCGGTTGGCTAGAGAGCTCCCATCCCTTATTGCTTCCCCCCAGGTTGGATTTGTATGAGTTCACCATGCAGTTAAAAATATTAGGCAGATACTGGCCTCTTTGGAAGCAGTCCGGGTAAGTCATGAACACATGCTTCTTATTAGTTTTGGTGCGAAAAAGCCTTTGATAGAGTGGCATGGCCATATATGTTCAAAGTCACGGAAAGATACGGCATCAAGGGTAGCTTCTTTGATGCAGTATGTGCATTCTATCATGAACCTAAGGCATCAATACTGGTTAGTGGTTCCATCTCCCTGCCTTTTTCTACTGGCGGGGGATGAGACAAGGCTGCTCACTGTCCCCATTGTTGCTTGTCTTGACCCTTGATCCTTTGATAAGGGAGATTCTGGCTAACCCTGAGATTAGAGGTGTGCGGGTGGGGATGGAAGTGTTTAAAGTATTGGCTTTTGCTGATGATCTTTTGGTACATTTAGCCTCTCCCTCTACGTCTCTCCCAACTTTACTCGAGAGGTTTCAGGAATATGGGGAGTTTTCAGGGTTTTGGCTGAATAAGGATAAATCTGAGGCACTACCAACTACCCCCATGGTAAGAAGGGACTGGGGGGGGGGGGGGGGTCCTTTTCCTTTGTCCTGGGCTACTTGTCAGTTTACATACCTGGGTATTGTCGCGTGCTCGAGGACCTTGGCATACTGTCAGGCTTCTTCCCCGGGAGCACTGGGTTTGTGAGTCCGTGGGCCACTACCGTGGAGCGGCAGCGGCAGGCAAGATCACCTCCAAGGTAGAGATGAGACAAAACTGGACCGGAACCCTGGACTGGAGTTCTACACAGGAATACTCGGAACTGGAACGCACCGGACGGGTGCGCACTGGAGTGGGGACCGCTGGACTGGAACACACTGAAGTGGCCCCACTGGACTGGAACATACAGGAGTGAAACCCGCTGGACTGGAACACACTGGAGCGGAACCCACAGGACCGGAACCCGCTGGACTGGAACACACTGGACCTAGGCTTCACCTACGCTTAACCAACTTTCCCCGAGGGTTGAGCCCTCAGGTTCGGGCGGCCGGCAGGACTTACAGGAAAACCCAGAACTGGAACTTGCAAGCAGGAACAGCAGGAATGAGGATCCAGGAGTGCCCCCTGGCACCTAGGCGAAGGCAAGGCAGATAGGCAGGGGATGTCCGGGTTCCGGCAGTAGGCAGGTTTAAACACAGTGACTAGTAAACTGTACCCAAGCTAATAGGAAAGCTGTGCCCAGGCAAACCAGTCATACACAAGAAACATACACTAAGCAAACTCAGGAGACTGGAAGCTATACACAAGCTAACAAACAAAGCTGTGCCCAAGCTAACAAGTCATACACTGGAAACATACACAGAGCAAACTCAGGAAACTTAGTAAAGCTATACACCAGCTAACCACCAAAGCTATGCCCAAGCTAACAAGTCATACACTGGAAATATACACAGAGCAAACGCAGGAGACTTAGTAAAGCTATACACAGGCTAACAAGCCAAGCGGGGCCCAAGCTGGCTAGTCAAACACTAGGAATAAACACAGAGAACTAGCAAAGCGATACACAGGCTAACAAGCCAAGCGGTGCCTAAGCTGGCTAGTCTAACACTAGGAACAAACACAGAGAACTAGTAAAGCTATACACAGGCTAACAAGCCACACTGTGCCTAAGCTGGCTAGTCTAACACTAGGAACAAACACAGAGAACTAGCAAAGCTATACACAGGCTAACAAGCCACACGGTGCCTAAGCTGGCTAGTCAAACATAGAAACTCACACAGAGCAAACAATGTAGCAGTGTACAGAGCACTCTACACACCAGGGCCCTTAGATGAAATGCAAAGGCAAGGGCTGTAGTCTCTAAGTGATTAATAAAGCCCTTCCACACCAGAGGCACAGCTGCAGCAATCACCTTGCATCCAAACAGAGGCTTGACACACAGAGAAGTCAGCCCAGCGGGAGCCATCTTGGATACTGGCATAGAGGAGTCGGCGGCAGCCATCTTGGAAGACGCATTGCCCACACAGGTGAGGTTCAGTAGGGCAATCAGCACACAGAGCGAGAGAGAAACTAAGACAGAGACAGACACAGAGACAAGCAGAAGCCAGCACAGCCACTGACTCCCACAAACAGGGTAAGTCTGAGAGTGGTCACGGCCACAGACGTGACAGTATCCCCTCCTCAATACCCCCCTCCCGGTCTCCCGGAGGCGTTCAGGTATCCAGGGGTAACTATGGTGAAACTTCCTGATGGGTCTCAAAAGCCAGACATAGATCACTGGACTGGAAGTCACAAGGAAGTGCAAAACTGGCAGACAAAAGTAGAACTTGTGACCAGGAAGCTCCTTCGAGTCACCACGGGGCAACCTCAGGAACATGGATGCATCAAGAGGAACACAATTCAAAAGTAACCCTCCCCTGAGGGAACCCACAATGTCCTGGACCTCTTGGCAATTCCATGTAATGACAGGAACAAGGCTGGAGCCACTACCCCAGCTAACATCAACAGCTGGGCTGGGGCCCGAAGTGGCATCCCAGTCTTGACAGGAACTAGAAGTCTGAACAGAAGTAGATCTGGAACTGGAACCTGGGTTGGCATTCAAAACGGAGCCGGGATTGGGACCCGGACTGGAATCAACCCCTTGACTGTAACTGGGACTTAGCAAGAGGTCAGCCTCCTGACGGACACTGGAACTTAGGACGACCTCAACATCTTGGTCGGACCTGGAACTGGAAACGGACTCAGCCTCTTGGCTGGAACTGGAACTCTGAGCAGGCTCAGCATCTTGGCTGTTACTAGCACTCGGAAGAGATTCAGCTGCAGGGCTGGACGCACCCCTCTGGCCGGACTGGGATGTCTCTCTAGCGTTAGCTTCAGGAGGCGTCTGCCGAGCAGGGTTCAAGAGGAGACGGCCCTGGTATCCCCAGAGCATGCTAGCAGGCTGAAATGCAGAAAATGGGTTTCTCCGGGCCCCAAGCGGTTGAACACACCTTCTCTCAGTTATAGCTTCGGAGGTCTTCTCCAAGGCTGAATCAGAGCAAGGTCTATAACAGTCCTCTTGGAACATCATCTCATCCTCAAGAGCAGACTCAATATCTCGGCTGGCCTCTGCACTCGGTGCAGATTCAGCACTCATCGTGGACTCAGTATCTTGGCTGGCCTCTGCACTCGGTGCAGACCCAGCACTCATCGTGGACTCAATATCTCGACTGGCCTCTGCACTCGGTGCAGACTCAGCACTCATCGTGGACTCAGTATCTCGGCTGGCCTCTGCACTCGGCGCAGACTCAGCACTCATCGCGGACTCAGTATCTCGGCTGGCCTCTGCACTCGGTGCAGACTCAGCATCTTGACTGGAACTACAACTCAATCCAGACTCAGCATCTTGACTGGAACTGCAACTCGATCCAGACTCAGCATCTTGACTGGAACTGCAACTTGATCCAGACTCAGCATCTTGACTGGAACTGCAACTCGATCCAGACTCAGCATCTTGACTGGAACTACAACTCGATCCAGACTCAGCATCTTGACTGGAACTGCAACTCGATCCAGACTCAGCATCTTGACTGGAACTACAACTCGATCCAGACTCTGCATCTTGACTGGAACTGCAACTCGATCCAGACTCAGCATCTTGACTGGAACTGCAACTCGATCCAGACTCGGCCTCTTGACTGGAACTGCAACTCGGTCCAGACTCAGCATCTTGACTGGAACTGCAACTCGAGGCGCCCTCTGCCTCCTGGCAGGGACGGAACTTTAACTGAGGCTTGGCAGAACACACCCCTTGGACAGGGATCGGAGGCTCGATCTGAAGCGCCACTCGAACTGGCCTTCGGAGCTTGCTTGGAGGTACCCTCAAGACTGGAAGCGGAGGTGCCACCTGAACCACCCTGTGGACTGGCACCGGAGGCTTGGTTAGAAGCCTCCCTCGAACTGGACTCAGTGGCTTGACTGGACGGGTCACTTGGACAAGAACCGGAGACTCGACCCGGAGTGCCACTTGCACAGGCCTCGGAGACTCCGTCAGAAGCACCCCTCGGACTGGACTCAGAGATTTCAAAGGGCATGCCATTTGAAGGAGGACTGGAGGCTCGGCCCGAAGCGCCACTTGCACAGGAATCAGAGGCTCAATCGAAAGCTTCCCTCGGACTGGACTCGGAGACTTATGTGGAATCGTTACTTGAACTGGAAGTGGGGACTCGGTATGAAGCACCCCCTGGACTGGACTCAGGCGCCTAGGTGGCGGCACTACTGGGACTGGAATCAGAGGCTTGGTCTGACGCCTCACTCGGCCTGACCTCAGAGACATGGTCAGGACCGTCCCTCGGGCTGACCTCAGAGGCTTAGCTAGAGGCTTCACTCGGACAGGCTTCACAGGCTCCGCTTGAACCTCTCCTCGGACTGGACTCAGCGTGGGTGGACTGGAATACCGAAGAGGAGCTAACCCACCATGGTACCGCTGGCTGCTCGGCTGAGGCGGCTGAAGAGACCAGAGCGGAGGAAGTCCCCGGCGTCTTCTTTCGGCCTCAGCTTCCGGAGTATCCCACAGAGCTGGCTCTTCCAGAAGTCTGAGGCGGTACTCACAGAGCGAGATAGCAGGATTCATATCAGAAACTGGGCTATGGCGGACCAGACGCCACCAGAGACGCTTTCTTTCAGCTGCTGCTTCAGGAGTATCCTTCAAGGCTGGATCCGACAGAAGTTCCTCTCGGTACTCCCGAAGCCTTATAAAGGGGTCCAAAAAAGAAACTGGGCTGGCATAGGGATCCAAGGCAAACTCAGAAGTTACCCTCGGATTGTCCATAGGGAACGAAGTTATGGGCAGACAGCCCAACTGGACGGATGATCTCGCCAAACTCATGGCCTTTGCATCCTGTCGCGTGCTCGAGGACCTTGGCATACTGTCAGGCTTCTTCCCCGGGAGCACTGGGTTTGTGAGTCCGTGGGCCACTACCGTGGAGTGGCAGCGGCAGGCAAGATCACCTCCAAGGTAGAGATGAGACAAAACTGGACCGGAACCCTGGACTGGAGTTCTACACAGGAATACTCGGAACTGGAATGCACCGGATGGGTGCGCACTGGAGTGGGGCCCGCTGGACTGGAACACACTGAAGTGGCCCCACTGGACTGGAACATACAAGAGTGAAACCTGCTGGACTGGAACACACTGGAGCGGAACCCACGGGACCGGAACCCGCTGGACTGGAACACACTGGACCTAGGCTTCACCTACGCTTAACCACCTTTCCCCGAGGGTTGAGCCCTCAGGTTCGGGCGGCCGGCAGAACTTACAGGAAAACCCGGAACTGGAACTTGCAAGCAGGAACAGCAGGAATGAGGATCCAGGAGTGCCCCCTGGCACCTAGGCGAAGGCAAGGCAGATAGGCAGGGGATGTCTGGGTTCCGGCAGTAGGCAGGTTTAAACACAGTGACTAGTAAACTGTACCCAAGCTAATAGGAAAGCTGTGCCCAGGCAAACCAGTCATACACAAGAAACATACACTAAGCAAACTCAGGAGACTGGAAGCTATACACAAGCTAACAAACAAAGCTGTGCCCAAGCTAACAAGTCATACACTGGAAACATACACAGAGCAAACTCAGGAGACTTAGTAAAGCTATACACCAGCTAACCACCAAAGCTGTGCCCAAGCTAACAAGTCATACACTGGAAACATACACAGAGCAAACACAGGAGACTTAGTAAAGCTATACACAGGCTAACAAGCCAAGCGAGGCCCAAGCTGGCTAGTCAAACACTAGGAACAAACACAGAGAACTAGCAAAGCTATACACAGGCTAACAAGCCAAGCGGGGCCCAAGCTGGCTAGTCTAACACTAGGAACAAACACAGAGAACTAGCAAAGCTATACACAGGCTAACAAGCCAAGCGGTGCCTAAGCTGGCTAGTCTAACACTAGGAACAAACACAGAGAACTAGTAAAGCTATACACAGGCTAACAAGCCACACTGTGCCTAAGCTGGCTAGTCTAACACTAGGAACAAACACAGAGAACTAGCAAAGCTATACACAGGCTAACAAGCCACACGGTGCCTAAGCTGGCTAGTCTAACACTAGGAACAAACACAGAGAACTAGCAAAGCTATACACAGGCTAACAAGCCACACGGTGCCTAAGCTGGCTAGTCAAACATAGAAACTCACACAGAGCAAACAACGTAGCAGTGTACAGAGCACTCTACACACCAGGGCCCTTAGATGAAATGCAAAGGCAAGGGCTGTAGTCTCTAAGTGATTAATAAAGCCCTTCCACACCAGAGGCACAGCTGCAGCAATCACCTTGCATCCAAACAGAGGCTTGACACACAGAGAAGTCAGCCCAGCGGGAGCCATCTTGGATACTGGCATAGAGGAGTCGGCGGCAGCCATCTTGGAAGACGCATTGCCCACACAGGTGAGGTTCAGTAGGGCAATCAGCACACAGAGCCAGAGAGAAACTAAGACAGAGACAGACACAGAGACAAGCAGAAGCCAGCACAGCCACTGACTCCCAGAAACAGGGTAAGTCTGAGAGTGGTTCACGGCCACAGACGTGACAGGTATTCAGCTCCTGGCTGATCCCAGGGAGTTGTATTCAATAAATATTAAGCTGTTATTGAGCTCTACTAAGCAACAACTGCTGATTTGGCATTGTTTGCCATTGTCTTTTCATGGGAGGATCAGCTTATATCACAAGTCTTTGTTTCCGCGTTGGCTGTATGTACTCCAGCAGCTCCCCCTTTGTGTTCTGAAGAGCGATATTAAGGCCCTGAACTGAATGGTGAGTAGATTCATTTGGAAAGGGCGGAAACCAAATCTCCACCAGTATAATGTGGCATGTCTCCTTAGACATCTAAAAGACTGGGTAATGGATTCTGTTGATTATACTCCTTGGCTTATGGAACAGGCACTTTTTCATCCACTGCATCCTCACTACCTATTGCATGCACAAGGGACGGCCCTATGTGGAATAACCTGGCAGGTTTTATTCAAATATTGAAATAGAACATCCACCAGTTCCCCTTAGAGAGGAACTTGGATTTCACTCCGGGGATTTATTCTTTGGTTTTTCAGGGCTGGAATAGATGGGGATATCTTTGTGTTGTGGATCTGCTGAGTGAAAGAGGCACCCTCAAACCTTATAAGTACATAAGTACATAAGTATTGCCATACTGGGACAGACCAAAGGTCCATCAAGCCCAGCATCCTGTTTCCAACAGTGGCCAATCCAGGTCACAAATACCTGGCAAGATCCCAAAAAAAGTACAAAACATTTTATACTGCTTATCCCAGAAATAGTGGATTTTCCCCAAGTCCATTTAATAACGGTCTATGGACTTTTCCTTTAGGAAGTCATCCAAACCTTTTTAAAATTCTGCTAAGTTAACCGCCTTTACCACATTCTCTGGCAACGAATTCCAGAGTTTAACTACACGTTGAGTGAAGAAAAATATTCTCAGATTCATTTTAAATTTACTACTTTGTAGCTTCATCGCATGCCCCCTAGTCCTAGTATTTTTGGAAAGCGTAAACAGATGCATTACATCTACCCATTCAACTCCACTCATTATTTTATAGACCTCTATCATATCTCCCCTCAGCTGCCTTTTCTGCACGCTGAAGAGCCCTGGCCGCTTTAGCCTTTCCTCCAAGGGAAGTCGTCCCATCCTCTTTATCATTTTCGTATCCCTTCTCTGCACCTTTTCTAATTCCACTATCCAGCTTATTTTTGAAAGGGAAAGACGCCCATATTTCAACCCAAATCGGGAGATGGGCGTCTTTCTCCCGTGGGCGAACAAATCGGTATAATCGAAAGCCGATTTTGGTCGTCTTCAACTGCACTCCGTCGCAGGAACGAACAAAGTGGACGGGGGCATGTCGGAGGCGTGGTGAAGGCAGGACTGGGGCGTGGTTATCGGCTGAGGAGAGATGGGTGTCTTTAGGTGATAATCGAAACAAGAAGGGCGTTTTGGACGAGTATTTGGTCGGCTTTATTTGGACCCTTTTTTTTCAGGTCCAAGTCCCAAAAAAGTGCCCTAACTGACCAGATGACCACCAAAGGGAATCGGGGATCACCTCCCCGGACTACCCCAGTGGTCACTAACCCCCTCCCACCAAAAAAACCCACTTTACAAACTTTTTTTCCCAGCCTGTATGCCAGCCTCAAATGCCGTACCCACCTCCATGACAGCAGAATGTGTTCTATCCTCTGACAGCCTTTCCCTGGTTCTGATGTGGCTCTCGGGTGAGTGTGACACCTTTTCTGTTATGCGGACTGCAGTCACATCAGCAATGCATTGTGGTGGGTGTAGGGTATTGGGCTCCGTGATTCCACTAGCTTGTGTTACATACTCACGATGTTGGTAGTTGGTAGGCTCTACTCCCATGGTGCTTTTCCTTCTGCTTACTGGGTCAAAGTGTGCCCTGTTATGTTTCCGGTAGTCCATGAGGTAGTGGCCATTTTTGTAAGCCAGTTTTAGATCCCTTTCATGTGTTACCCATGTTACTGAAAGTGGGCATTGTACAGCATTCTGCCAGCTCTGACCTACTGCTAATCTCAGTACCAGGAAGACTCTTTGCCAGTGGGGCACAACCTCTGATCTGCAGTTAACTGTGAGTAAATGTGCTTATTCAAATAAAGGACGTTTTCGGAGACATTAGTGTTCAGGTGTCAACTGGTGTGCCAAGGTTCTACAGCAGCAACAAGTCCTAGAGGTAGGGATACCATATGGCTCCTGAAAAAGGAGGACGGATTGAGCCAGCCGGGTTTTACTTCCATTGCTTTCAGTGGAAGTAATTGAGCCAGCTGGGTTTTACTTCCATTGCTTTCAAGCAATGGAAGTAAAACCCGGCTGGCTCAATCCATCCTCCTTTTTCTGGAGCCATATGGTAACCCTACCTAGAGGCCTGCGTGTATGCAGGTCCCTGGAGCACTTTTAGTGGGTACCGCTGTGCACTTCAGGCAGGCGGACCCAGGCCCTTCCCCCCTACCTGTAACACTTGTGCTGGTAAATGGGAGGCCTCCAAAACCCACTGTACCCACATGTAGGTGCCCCCTTCACCCCTAAGAGCTATGGTAGTGTTGTACATTTATGGGTAGTGGGTTTGGGGGGGGGGGGGTTGGGGGCTCAGCACCCGTGGTAAGGGAGCTATGCATGTGGGAGCTGTTTCTGAAGTCCACCGCACTGACCTCTAGGGTGCCCAGTTGGTGTCCTGGCATGTCAGGGGGGCCAGTGTACTACGAATCCTGGCCCCTCCCACAACCAAATGGCTCGGATTAGGACTTTTTTTTTTAGCTGGCCGGTTTTAGTTTCCATTATCGCTAAAAAAAAAACAAACGCCCAGCTCAGAAACGAACAAATCCATGGCATTTGGTCCGTACAAACCGTATTTTCGAAAAAAAAATAAAAGACGTCCATTTTTTTCGAAAATACGGTCTGTCCCTCCTCTTCACTTACCCGTTTTCGGACAAAGACGCCCATGGAGATAGGCGTTCGCGTTTGATTATGCCCCTCCACATTTTTTTTGAGATGCGGCGACCAGAATTGAACACAATATTCAAGGTGCGGTCGCACCATGGAGCGATACAAAGGCATTATAACGTCATTTTAGTTTTCCATTCCTTTCCTAATAATACCTAACATTCTATTTGCTTTCTTAGTCACAGCAGCACACGGAACAGAAGGTTTCAACGTATCATCAGCGACGACACCTAGATCCCTTTGTTGGTCAGTGACTCCTAGCGTGGAACCTTACATGACGTAGCTATAATTCGGGCTCCCTTTTCCCACATGCATCAATTTGCACTTGCTCACATTAAACGTCATCTGCCATTTAGACGCCCAGTCTCCTAAGGTCCACTTATAATTTTTCACAATCCACCCGTGATTTAACGACTTTGAATAACTTTGTGTCATCAGCAAGTTTAATTACCTCACTAGTTACCCCCGTCTCTAGGTCATTTATAAATATGTTAAAAAGCAGCGGTCCTAGCACAGAGCCCTGGGGAACCCCACTAACTACCCTTTTCCATTGAGAATACTGACCATTTAACCCTACTCTCAGTTTTCCATCTTTTAACCAGTTTTTAATCCACAATAGGACAGTACCTCCTATCCCATGACTCTCCAATTTCCTCTGGAGTCTTTCATGAGGTACTTTGTCAAACGCATTCTGAAAATCCAGATACACAATATCAACCGACTCACCTTTATCCACATGTTTGTTCACCCCTTCAAAGAAATGTAATAGATTGGTGAGGCACGATTTCCCTTCACTAAATCAATGTTGCCTTTGGAGGAGTAGCCTAGTGGTTAGTGCAGTCAACTTTGATCCTGGGGAACTGGGTTCGATTCCCACTGCAGCTCCTTGTGACTCTGGGCAAGTCACTTAACCCTCCATTGCTCCAGGTACAAATAAATACCTGTATATACTATATAAACCGCTTTGAATGTAGTTGCAAAAACCACAGAAAGGCGGTATATCAAGTCCCATCCCCTTCCCTTCCCCCTCATCATTACATGCTTTTGAATATACTCTGAAATTTTGTTCTTTATAATAGTCTCTACCATTTTGCCCGGCACTGATGTCAGGCTCACCGGTCTATAATTTCCTGGATCTCCTCTGGAACCTTTTTAAAAAATTGGCATTACATTGGACACCCTCCAATCTTCTGGTACCACGCTCGAGTTTAAGGATAAATTACATATTACTAACAATAGGTCCACAAGTTCATTTTTCAGTTCTATCAGTACTCTGGGATGAATACCATCCGGTCCAGGAGATTTGCTACTCTTCAATTTGTAGAACTGCCCCATTACAGCCTCCAGGTTTTGTATAATTATGGTACAGCCAGAGACCCCCCCCCCCCCCCCCCCACTGGAATGGTGGCGGGCCCAGTCATAGAGCTCAGGCCATTACAGACCTTGGCTGAGTCAGAAATCTGATGGCTGACATAACTGGGAGCTTACTGGAAAAGTATGGCCTAGTTTGTAGCCCGGATTGAGGCCTAAATAAGCTAAATTAGGAAAAGTTAAGTCAATAGATATGGAAACAAAATGGAGGATTTCAGCACAAAATGGAAGCCGTATCTGTTACAAAGTGGAATTTTCTCTAATGTAAGTTGAGAAATGAGTGAGTCATGCCAGGTGTAGCTGGATGCAGGGTCTTGCTTAAGATTTGTGGTCAAGCGAGCTAGAGACAAAACCATGTTAGCAAGATAGAAGCTACTCATTAGCATGAGCCAATCAGTGACAACCATGACATTAGCATAGATCCAATCAGGTATATCTACTGTCATATTATCCATATCCTGAGGGCACCTATAAAAATCAGGGTATTTCCTGGTTTAAGTTAGAGAGAAAAGGGTTGCCACTCTCTCTCTCCAAGGGAAACCAATGTGTCCAACAGAATTGACAAATTACCTAATTGCTTTCCCTTGTAAAACCTCTAATTGGTAAGAGAAATTATAAAAGATTAGGAACTAATTAACACCTGTTTGCAGCTGGATTATTATATTCCTATAACTAATTGATTGTACGTGCCTGTTGTCAATCACTGATTTGACTTGTACCTTGGCAAATAAACTCCTCATTCCAAATGATGATTTGTGGACTTCACTTTATGATCAGAGGCTGTAAGTATAAATGCTTTTGCTGTATCAGGCTATCTCTCACTGCATTGTATAACCTGTGACATAAATCCAGTTTGTCATAAGGCTGGTATCTTTTCCTTAGACCTAACATCTCTCTTAGTGGCAATTCCTTTTAGAACTTCACAACTCCTTGATTACCCCAGTACTAGTGCTATTTAGAGATGGAGTCAGATTTAAGGTCACTCCAGCCTTCTTGGGGGGGCTCGGGACCCCTCAATTCACAACAGTTTATAGAGAATTCATTCAGTTTCTCCAATGCGTCAGCTTCGAATACCATTTGTGGCACTGGTATCTCTCCCAAATCTTCCTCGGTGAAGACCGAAGCAAAGAATTAATTTAATCTCTCTGCTATGGCTTTTGCTTGCTCGCCCCTTTTACCCCTCGGTTATCTAGCAGTCCAACCAATTATTTTGCCGTCTTCCTGTTTTTAATATACCCCAAAAATATTTACTGTGTGTTTTTGCCTCCAACGCAATCTTTTTTACGAAGTCCCTCTTAGCCTTCCTTATCAACGCTTTGCATTTGACTTGAAATTCCTTATGCTGTTTCCATAGGCACCCGGTATAAGAGGCTTGGACAGGCTAAGCCTCCCCTGCTGTGCTCTGAGAGGTTTAAAATTGTTGATTTACCTCCATCCTCACAGCAGGAGCTGCAGTGAAAGCCCTCTAGCCTTGTGTAACCAATTGTAGAAACTGGTTTATGGTTTGTTTACCTTACTGCTGGGAGAGCAGGGGGAGGGGGGTTGGCTGGGTTGCCAGGGAGATATTTAACGAGGATGACTTCCTGACCTGCACTGAGAACAGATAGCAGCAGAATCCGACAACCAGACAACAAAGGTAGAAAAGATCATTTTATTTTCATTAAAGTGTTTGGAATATGTCCACTTTGAGAATCAGGTGCTCAACATTAAAAGTTTATATTTATTTACTTATTTATGGCATTTTATCCCACATTAAACATGAATTAGGGTGTTTTGTGGCTCTACATGAGAATTGTGATGATATGATCCCTTGTTTCATATTGTTGACGGTCTGCATTTTCCGTATGGGTGGTATATTGGTGTATTAGGTTCTGCCCAGTGTAATATTTATGGTACAGTAAGGTTCTGAGTGTGTTTTTGCACAAAGTTGTGCATAGTGTTTTGCAGTTGAGCGATTGTGCTTAGAATATGCTTTGAGCAACCACTTTATTCTTTGACATATGATACATATCTAATATCTAAATTTAATAAAAGGTATTAATTGTGACTTTTATTTTTATGTATTTATTTTTTTCTGTGTGTTATCAGACAATTATGGATTTAAGCTCCACCTTGGCCCCACCCCCTAACCACGCCCCCTTTAGCCTCCCCAAACAGTTGGGCCACCGACCGCCTATGGCTGTTTCTTATTATTTTCAGTCGGTTCCTTCTTCCATTTTCTGAAGGATTTTCTTTTAGCTATAATAGCTTCCTTCATCTCACTTTTTAACCATGCCGGCTGTCGTTTGGTCTTCCGTCCTTCTTTTTTAATACATGGAATATATTTGGTCTGGGCTTCCAGGTGCAGCGAAGGGTGACTAAAATGATAGAGGGGATGGGACAACTTCCCTATGAAGAAAGATTAAGGAGGCTAGGGCTATTCAGCTTGGAGAAGAGACGGCTGAGGGGAGACATGATAGAGGTATATAAAATAATGAGTGGAGTGGAACAGGTGGATGTGAAGCGTCTGTTCACGCTTTCCAAAAATACTAGGACTAGGGGGCATGCGATGAAACTACAGTGTAGTAAATTTAAAACAAATCGGAGAAAATTTTTCTTCACCCAACGTATAATTAAACTCTGGAATTCGTTGCCGGAGAAAGTGGTGAAGGCGGTTAGCTTAGCAGAGTTTAAAAAGGGATTGGACGGTTTCCTAAAGGACAAGTCCATAAACCGCTACTAAATGGACTTGGGAAAAATCCACAATTCCAGGAATAACATGTATAGAATGTTTGTACGTTGGGAAGCTTGCCAGGTGCCCTTGGCCTGGATTGGCCATTGTCGTGGACTGGATGCTGGGCTCGATGGACCCTTGGTCTTTTCCCAGTATGGCATTACTTATGTACTTATGTACTTATGATGGTGTTTTTGAACAGCATTCACGCCTGATGTAAATTTTTGACCCTCGCAGCTGCTCCTCTAATTTTTGTTTTCACTGTTCTTCTCATTTTATCATAGTCTCCTATTTTAAAGTAAAATGCTAATGTATTTGATTTCCTGTGTATACTTACTTCAAAGCTAGTATCAAATCCGATCATATTATGATCACTGGTATTAAGCGGCCCCAGCACCATTTCCTCCCACACCAGATCATGTGCGCCACTAATGACTAGGTCTAGAATTTTTCCTTGTCTCGTCGGCTTCTGTACCAGCTGCTCCATAAAGCAGTCCTTGATTTCTTCAAGAAAATTTACCTCCCTAGCATACCCTGATGTTACATTTACCCAGTCAATATCAGGGTAATTGAAATCACCCATTATTATTGTGTTGCCCAGTTTGTTTGCATCTCTAATTTCCTTTAACATTTCTGCATCCGTCTGTTCATCCTGGCCAGGCAGACATCTATTTGATTCAAGGCTCTCGTTAATATACAATGCTACTCCTCCACCAATTCAATCCACCCTATCACTACGATATAATTTCTACCCCGGTATGACAGTGCCCCACTGGTTATCCTCCTTCCACAAGGTCTTAGAGATGCTTACTGTATCTAATTTTTTATTTAGTAAAATACTAACTCTCTCATCTTATTTCTTAGGCTCCTGGCATTCGCATATAAACATTTCAAACTATGTTTGTTGTTCCTATTTACATCATGCTCATTATTTGACAGTATCAATTTGCAATCTTTTGTCTGATTTTTATTTTTATTTAAGCACACCCTAGAGCCCTGATGGCGAACCTATGACACGCGTAGCCATTTTTGGTGACATGCGGCCGCGTGTGGCCGCATACAGAAAAGCAGCGGCGTTCCTTGCTGACACCCGGGGTGGATCGCCGATGTGCCCCCCCAGGTGCAGCGCAACCTCCCCCCCCCCCCCCGGTGCATGTTTACCCGCTGGGGGGTGCCGTGTGCGCTCCTATTGGCTCCCTCCGAGTCCTCCGCTTGTTCCCTCCCTGCTGCTCCCTCTGCCCCGGCTCCTGCACGGCCGTTAGGGGATCTTTTACCTCACTTCCGGCCGGCGGAGCAGAGAGCAGCGGAATGCCGTGGGGGACGCATCTCTGGGGGCCCTGTGATCACCATTACCAGCAACCACATAACCACAGCAACCATCATCCAATCTACTGTTCTGGGGTGTCGTGGATTTCTAATTGACCATCATTACTGAGATAGGTGAGGGGGAGGCTGGGAGAGGCGAGAGCATGTGCTATGGGTGCCGTTTCCCGCCATTAGAAATAGCGGCAGCCATCTTAATTTACATAAGGTGGTCAGTTAGGCTAGTTAACCCCTAATTGCCTGCAGGGCTAACAGGCTATCTATAATTCTATCTTCTGTCACTGCCTCCCTGATGGAGAACCCAAAAAATAAAAAACCAAGGTTAAGTAAAGGAAGTGGTAGTAGCAGTAGCCGACCCTTTCAAGAGACATGGACCGAGATGTATGGCATTATAGAAAAAAATGGCAGATCATTTTGCGTTCTATGTACTGAAACGGTAGTAAGCAGAACGTGGAATATAAATAGACATTTTGAAACTAATCATTCCCAGCTCTTGAAAAAAAGTGAGGATGAAAGGAAGGAATACATTTCCAGGCAGCTACACTTTTATAAGAGCCAATCTAATTCCATCCTCACATTTGTAAAAGGTTCTACAAATTTAACATCTGCAAGTTTGAGCATTGCTCACTGCATAGCTCAGCATGGAAAAGCACTCAGTGAGGGAGGATTTATTAAAGAAACTCTCCTAAGATGTGCACCAGTTCTATTTCACGATATGCAGAATAAAGATGCAATTATTAAGAGAATATCTGAGTTACCAGGAAATTTGGAGTGCCTGGATCGGATTACCAGACACTTTTAGCACCCTGAAAAATATAGCAATGGCTTTACTCACAATTTTTCCCTCTACGTACTTTTGTGAAACCTTATTCTCAGCGTTAAATAATATCAAAACCAACAAAAGAAACAGATTGAAAGATGAAGTTAGTAGCGCTTGCTTGGGCTTGAAGTGTACAAAATACCAACCTTCAATTGAAGATTTAGCCAATGAAATTCAGCAACAAAAAAGTCACTAATAGGCAGATTAGTTAAAGAATTCCCCCTCCCCCTCACTTATCTTAGTTCACGGCACCCCACACAAGTTAAATAATATCAAGACCAACAAAAGAAACCGACTGACAGATGAACAAAGAAGTCACTAAGCAGGTAAGTTAAATAATTAGGTTTTGGTTTATTAAATACAGTTATATATTACAATTATACATTTTTGTTATTTAAACTATAAATATTGCGTAATTATGGTTTTTTTCTCGAAGTGACACACCACCCGAGTTATGCTCGGTTTTTTGGCGAATTTTGACACACCAAGCTCAAAAGGTTGCCCATCACTGCCCTAGAGGTTCTGGATTTGAGCTTCCTAACTAAGAGCCTAAATTTGGCTTCCAGAACCTCTTTCACACATTTTCCTATGTCATTGGTACTCACATGTACCAAGACAGCCGGCTCCTCCCCAGCACTATCTAAAATCCTATCTAGGTGATGAGAGAGGTCCGCCACCTTTGTAACAGTCAGGCAAGTCACCAGGCGATCCTCACGTCCACCAGCCACCCAGCTATCTATATGTCTAATGATCGAATCACCAACTGCAACAGCTGTCCTAACCCTTCCCTTCTGGGCAGCACTTGGAGACATATCCTCGGTGCGTGAGGATAGTACATCCCCTGGTGGGCAGGTCCTGACTACAGGAGTACTTCCTACTTCACCAGGGTGATGCTGTCCTTCTAGGAGACCTCCCTCTTCCAAGGTAGCACAGGGGTTACCAGACTGGAGGTGGGACTTCTCTACAACATCCCTGTAGGTCTCATCTAAGTACCTCTTTGTCTCCCTCAGCTCCACCAAGTCTGCTACTCTAGCCTGAAGAGAACAGACACATTCTCTGAGAGCTAGGAGCTCTTTGCATTGGGCACACACATATAATCACTCACCAACTGGGAGATAATCATGCATGTGACACTCAGTGCAAAAGACTGGATAGCACCCCTCTCGCTGCTGGAATGCTGACTCCATCTTAGTATTTTTGAGTTTTTCAATAATTTAAAACTTGATAACGTATTAAGGATATTAGCCTAATATAAAAATGTATTTTAGTTTATATGGTATATTGTGTGATTTATTTAGTGTTTCCTTCTTAGATGGTAATGAAATGTATTTAAAACTGTGTAAGAGCACCCCTTGCTTGTTATCCAAATTACAATAACTGACTATAAATGAAGAGTTGTCCTAGGGGTGGGTGGGAAGACTAAACTAGATCCTGCAATGCCTGCCAGAGGCTATCTGTTAATGCTGTGGTACAGTGTTCAAGTTTTAAAACTAAGGGGAAAAGACTATGGAGATTAGTTAATAAAATTTGATTTTTTTATATTTTTATTCTGCTTATCACTAACTTACAATTCCTCCTTTAAACCCCAATCTTTAAGTTCCCAAAGCACAAAGCAAAATAGTGTTCACTTACCAGAGAAATGTCCTCTTCTCTCAGAACTTCTCAGAAAGTTCAGTGGGACCTTTCCTCTTTATATAGCCTTGAATCTAAGGGGCCTTTTTTAAGCAGGCTCTTTCAAGCTAACTCAGCAACCTATGCAAATATTCTACTTCCCCACACCTTAATTAACATCTAATTGATGTGCTGCCTCTTGAATATTATTATTATTTGGTTCAAGGCCTGAGACTTTGGTTCAAGATCTAAAATGAAGACAAAATTACAGGCCTGTGTCTCTGACTTGAACTCCAGTGTTGAAACACTGCAGAGCAAGAAGAAACATGCAAGGGTGGGGTCTAACTTGCAGAGTTGCATGGATGTGGCAATATGGTGGTAACAGATGTTCAGAATAACAGAACTGAATAATTCCACAGAAAGATGACCAGGTATCTCAGAAAGTGTTTTGAGGAAGGGGTGTGAGTGGGAAGAAGAGAGTGACATCGTTTAGCAACAGTGTAGTCACAGATGTTCTTGGGAAACAGAACAAAGATGGCTTCTCAGGAAGATGACTTAGATTTCCAGTAAAAACTAGCCTATTGTTGACCTTTCCAGTAAATATTGACCAACTCATTATCATAGCCAATCAGTGTTAACTATGACATTAGCATAGATCCAATAAGATGTGATCACTGTAATATTATCCTTATCCTGAATGGACATATAAAAATGAGTGTACTTCCTACTTTAAGCCAGAGAGACAGCCAAGCTGCTCTCTCCAATGAGAAACCAATCAAATTGTATCTGAATTCACAAGTAACCCAATTGCTTTCTCATAAGTAGCTTTGAGTCTTTTATATCCACTAAATGGCTTTGGTATTAAAAACTCAGACCCAGAAAACACCTATGTGTAGCTGGGGTATGGTATTCCCATAATTATGTGATTGTACATATATTTGGAGAATAGTAAAATAAAAGCATTTCATTGCTTGTATATACATACATAGTAGATGATGGCAGAAAAATACCTGCACGGTCCATCCAGTCTGCCCAACAAGATAACTCATATGTGCTACTGTTTGTGTATACCTTACCTTGATTTGTATCTGTCTTTTTCAGGGCACAGACCGTATAAGTCTGCCCAGCACTAGCCCCACCTCCCAACCACTAGCCCCTTGATTTTTATCTGTCTTTTTCAGGGCACAGACCGTATAAGTCTGCCCAGCACTAACCCCGCCTTCCAACCACCAGCCCCGCCTCTGCCATCCAATCTCCGCTAAGCTCCTTTGGAGTCTCAGATAACTACTGATTTGACTTGTAACTGGTAAATAAAATTTGAGTTGTACTTCTCATCACAAATGGTGTTCTGTAAACTGCACTTACTGATGAATTGCTAATTATAATTATACTTGGTGGTTTAGAAATAAAAGTATCTAATTGTTTTCTCAATAGCAGCCTGGTATATTCATTTCTAGATAATAGTGGCTGGACCACTATACTAGGAAGAATGGGGATATCCTAAAATTATTTACACTCTCCAGCAACCAAAGAACAGAAAATAACTGTCTTTTAGAACAAGCATTTTTGGCTGTTAAATTTCTACCTCTAGAAAAGGTTTCAGTTTAAAACTATGGGAAAAATGGCTATTTCTACAGAAAATTTCAGTTTAAAACTATGGGAAAAGGGATGTATACTATTGAGCTTATTTTCGAAAGAGATCGCCGGCCATCTTCCGACACAAATCGGGAGATGGCCGGCGATCTCCTGATCCTGGCCAAATCGGTATAATCGAAAGTCGATTTTAGCTGGCCCCAACTGCTTTTCGTTGCGGAGCCGGCCAACCTTCAAGAGAGAGTACAGAAGGCGGGATGGGGCGGGGTGGGGCGAGACGGGGGCGTGGTTACGAGATAGCCAGCTTCACCCCATAATGGAAAAAAGATGGCTGGCTCAGACGAGCATTTCGCCGGCTGCTCTTGGTCCATTTATTTTTAGGTCCAAGTCACAAAAAAGTGCCCCAATTGACCAGATGACCACCGGAGGGAAACGGGGATGACTTCCCCTTACTGCCCCAGTGGTCACCAACCTGCTCCCACCCAAAAAAAAAAAGTATTTTGCCAGCCTGTATGCCAGCCTGAAATGTCATACCCAGCTCCCTGACAGAAGTATGCAGGTCCCTGGAGCAGTATTAAGTGGGCGCAGTGCACTTCAGGCAGGTGGACCCAGGCCCATCCCCTCCCTACCTGTTCCACTTGTGGTGTTTAATGTTGAGCCCTCCAAAACCCCCTGTACCCCCTGTGCCCCCTTCACCCCTGAGGGCTAAGGTAATGGTATAGAGTTGTGGGGAGTGGGGTTTGGCGAGGATTTGGGGTCTCAGTATCCAAGGTAAGGGAGCTATGCACCTGGGAGCTATTTTCTTTTTAATTTCTAGAAGTGCCCCCTAAGGTGCCCGGTTGGTGTCATGGCATGTGAGTGGGGCCAGTGCACTACAAATGCTGGCTCCTCCCACGACCAAATGCCTTGCATTTCGCCGGGTTTGAAATGGCCGGGCCTGGTTTCCATTATGGCTGAAAAACGAAACCGGCCATCTCCTCTAAACCCAGAGATCAATTTAGCCAGCCCCAACCGTATTTCTAAAATATGGTTGGCTCCGCCCCCTTGCAGAGTTGGCCCCGAAGATGGCCGGCCATCTATTTGGCCGGCGCCGTTCAATTATGCCCCTCCATGGCATCTAGTTAATAATGCTTGCTTCTCTCTCTCTCTCTTTCTCTCTCTGTTCCCCCCTTATACTAAACTATGTCCTGCTTGCTTTTCCCTCTCTCTTTTTACCTGCTAGAGGCTATCTGTTAATGCTATGGTACAAAGTTCAAGTTTTAAAACTAAGGGGCAAAGACTATGGAGATTAGTTGATAAAATTTGTTGTTTTATATTTTTATTCTGCCTATCACTAACCTCCTTTAAACCTCAATCTTTAAGTTCCCAAAGCACAAAGCAAAATAGTGTTCACTTACCAGAGAAATGTCCTCTTCTCTCAGAACTTCTCAGAAAGAAAGTTCAGTGGGACCTTTCCTCTTTATATAATAGTGTTGCGGATATTTTGCCTCCACACCCAGGAAATTTCTATACATATCTGCATGTCGCCCATTATGTGTCCCAACATTTGTGCACAGGGTGTGCTTTGAACATAGCAACTCAAGTGCAATCCTTTTTTACATCACCTCAGGTGACTTGCATATCAGTGACTTATTTTTTATAAAGCTCTCTTACTGCTGATGCCTAAAATGTCTTATGCTCCGAAGTAGCAAGGTGGAACTCGGAACTGAGTCAGCCTCTGGGGGGAGGAGGCTCTGTCTACTATGATACATCTAGTCCCATGGATAGTCTATAATGCTCGGTATAGGGAATGCCTGTTCCGGACTTTAACAAGAGCATACTACTCCCTAAGGCAGGCATTCCATGCTGGGTGTATCCTGTCTCACAGTGTGGTGCCTGTGGGACAATGGAGAATACATTATCTCATGTGCTTTGGACATGCCCCACTCTACAGGGCTATTGGCACCAGGTGCTTTTATTTATAAAAAGAATCTTTTTCCTTTGGCTCCTAACTTTTCCCCCTCCAATTTTCTGTTAGGGTTGGAAACCTAGGGGCTCACTAAGGGGCACTGATATTTTCTCTATAAAGTATGTGTAGTGGGTGTGAAGTGTATCCTGCAGACATGGTGTGTGAGGGATGTCCCAATCAGTGGCATTGGCGTAATGTGGTCCAGTTATTATTAACCCTGGAGGCCCGCTCTGCTTGTCTCAGGGCAAAATGGAGGAAATGGTTTTGGCTGGTTTGGAGCCTTTTGTATAGCACCTCTCTCCTCGAGCGCACAGCCTACTCCTTAATACTTTGCCTTTGTGATTTTTGCTGTGGAGATTCATTTTTCCCCAACTATACTCAACCTATTTAGATCATTTTCAAGAGGGAAGGGGGAGGGAGTACATAGGTTTTAGGAAGGGTTTGGGTTGATTGTGTTAGGGGGGCTGTTGAGGGGAATCCTTCCTTTTTTTTTTCTTTGTGAGAAGAGGAGAGTCGGAAGAGATAGAGCTCTCCCGTACTTGGTATTATTGCTTTGCTTTAATTGATGGAGGTTCTCTGGGGGGAGTAGTGGGAGGATGGGATTTTTGGGGGGATGAGATGGGGTGAATTTTCATATTCATCTTGTTGATGACACCTATATAGTTGTTTGGCTTTTTCTCTTTTTTGGGAGTTAGGGTTGTCATCAACTGCGTTATATTGGGACTGTGGATAGGGGGAGGGTGATAAAATTGATAAAAAGTTGATGACGGGTTGTATGGTACTACCTTTTTATATATGTTCTGACATTGACTTTATTGTATATTAGTGTTATTGACTTTGTCATCAATAAAAATTGATAAGTTAAAAGTGGACTAACATGGTTATCACATCACTCTATTTAAAAATAAAAAGTGTGACTGTTGAGCACCTGATTCTCAAAGCATGATGTCTATTTTGATGGCTCTTGGTGAAAAAAATCTCAGCACCAATACAACGGCTGCTAGGGTGCTAGGATGTCCCTATGACCAGCCCCATCAGTAACATAGTAACATAGTAGATGACGGCAGAAAAAGACCTGCACGGTCCATCCAGTCTGCCCAAGAAGATAAATTCATATGTGTTACTTTTTTATTTGTACTGTCCTCTTCAGTGCACAGACCGTATAAGTCTGGCCAGCCCTATCCCCGCCTCCCAACCACCAGCTCTGGCACAGACCGTATAAGTCTGCCCAGCACTATCCCTGCCTTCCAACACCGGCTCTGGCACAGACCGTATAAGTCTGCCCAGCACTATCCCCGCCGCCCAACCACCAGCCCCGGCACATAGCTTATGCAATATCTGTAGCACAATTACTTTAATACCTAAAAACTCCTCTCCACGCAAAATACCTCACAGCTTTATGCTGTATCTGTATGAACTCTGCTTGACTCAGAACTTCCCTACAGCAGAGCTCACCGCTGCTTTTATCTGTTGATTACACCTCATTAAAACAACTATTGTGGTATTATAAGGTGATTCCAAAGCAACAGAGCCAGCCTAATGTTGGTACTAATGATGAGACAGCCGAATGTTGTTACTGTTGTTGCTGATTTTGCTCAATGCTAAAGGCTCAAATGCTTTATTTACTGATTTGCTCACTACATGACATTGCATAATGATGAGATAGACTAATGTTGATACTGTTGATGTTGATATTGCCCAATGCAAATGGCTTAATGCTCACACAAATTTTCATTGACACCCTCAGGCACAACTAAACACCACAAAACATAGCCAACATGAACGCCAACAAACTGATTATGATAATCTACTTCCTCCCCCTAATCTACCAGGCATGGACCACTCCCAACATAAACAACAATCTACCCACAACACACACACCATAGATAACATAAAGATTATGATTTAGGAAAAAATACATAAATAATTTATTTATTTTTTTCAATTCTGTTGTGATAGTTCCTCTGTCTATGTTTGTATGGTGCATAAGCTGGCATGTTTCTAAATGTAACTTCGATAAAATAGCAATGAACAACGACAACGTGAATACAGCAGCTCATAGCCTCCTTGCTTGTTTTGGGTGTACCAATATGGCGGCTGTGTGTGTGTGTGTGTGGGGGGGGGGGGGGGGGATACCAAAGAGATTTAATAAACAGGAGTAGAAGTGAGGCTATCCAGTCCTCTGTAAGAGTTGAAGCCAGTAGGCAGAGCTTGCCGCGGTTTTAGTACACCCAAAACGATAGCAAGCGCTATTGAAAACAATAACAAAAGATTATTAGAAATAAGGGACTAAGACTGCCTATGTGTGGGCCATCTGTAACAAGTCTAAAGCTGTTCCAGTTGGATAGGCAGTGCCTTAAAAGCTGGATGACAAAGGGTTTTTTTTTTCTTATTGGACAGCTTTTTAATTTATTTGAAAGCTTCCCATATCCTATATAATAAAACCCACCTCCAACGTTCTGAAGCTGACTGCGTGGACACAAGCCTTGAGGCATTCGTGCTTCTGTTGAAGTCTCCCACTTCCGGGTGCGTCAGCAGTGAAAGTGCCCAATCAAAACACAGCAGTGTTCGGTGGTTAGGGTGGTGGACTTTGGTCCTGGGGAACTGAGGAACTGAGTTCGATTCCCACTTCAGGCACAGGCAGCTCCTTGTGACTCTGGGCAAGTCACTTAACCCTCCATTGCCCCATGTAAGCCACATTGAGCCTGCCATGAGTGGGAAAGCGCAGGGTAGAAGTGTAACAAATAAAAAACTATGCCACGTGTTTGATGTATCTAGCATTTGGAACTAACTACACGTTGCGATTTTCACAAGTTCTTCAGTCTTCGGGTGGACTCCTGTTTGATTTGAGTACTTTGAACTGAGAACTGTTTATGGGCTACACTGTGTGGCGGATTTTCATTTGACCATTAATCTCAAGATTCAAGGACCACTGAAGGACTGTTGAGATAAGTTATAAAACTACTTCTCTATTCTGTTACCTGCCTCATTATGCATGTAATCACACAAGATGTATGGATATGTTTATGACAATTTGTTATTATAATATGTGTTGACAGTTTTCTGAGTGAGTGAATGTTGGTATGTTTGGGGAGACTATAGTGATTATGAGGTGTTAGTATGAAAGTGTTTTAGGTTTTAATAGTATATGGTTTTTGATAAATTGGATATGGAAACAATAAAGATTTTGTAACTATCTATAGTTGCTATTGGTAGAGTATCAGAGGCGTAGCTAGGTTTTAAGGTCAGGGGGAGCAGACTTTTGTAAAATAGGCACCAGCAATGATCACACAACTGAACTAGCAGAAGTCAAATTGGAAACCACAGGAAACAGTATGAGTATGTGTCTACTTCCCTGGTAGTGGAGAAACGCATTGCACAATAGAAAAATTGATATTATTTTTATTATGGTTAGTTAGCTGATAGTCATCTAAGAATGCTGCTCGGTAACACATTATGAATTGCCCAAACATTTTTCACTGAATTTTTCCTGAACTATGAAGCAAAGTATTTGCAGTCATTTACCATTCACACTGTTAACTTAGAGCATCCTCACCCCACATTGGCTCTTTAGCACTTAGCTGCACTTCATACTCTGTCAACCAGGAGTGCTCGTGCTGCTAGTGTTGTCATGATCATGACTGAAGAGTGCAGTGCTGGTGCCACTGGCGCTGGCCCTTCATTCTTCAGCCATGAGTCTGGTGACACCATTAGCAGGAATGCCCCTGTACTCTACCGAGGAACAGCTGTACCTGTAATACAAAGCCTACAAAAGTCACTCAAAATCTATATAATCTACTTGACCATAACACCACTGATTTACAGAAGTAACACAACAAAGACCTTATCTAGAAAAATGCAACACAGGAAATACTACAGTAGGAACTAGAACATCAATATGCCCATTAGAAAACTGGAACAAGTTGAATTCTTACAGATGCTTAAACAGAAACTAGGTGCAAACAGAGTACCTGGCCTCAGTCATAAACACTGAACACCCTTGCCAGGTACAGAATAAATTACCACAAAGTTAAAATATTAATAATTTAGACTAAACTTAAAACCCAAGAAGCCACACTGCAACACTAGAGAAAGAGAAATCAAAACAGCACTCTGCAAAATATAAAGAAAGCAGTGTAAACTTACTGTAAAACTGACATTTTCCATTCAGTGAATTAAAAATAAATGTTTTCTTTCTACCTTTGCTGTTTGGTCATTTTGTTTTCTTTTTCCCGTCATGTTTGTCTCAGTCTCCAGTTTCTGGCTTTTCTTAACTTTCTTCACATGATCTCCAGTTCATCTGCCACTTCTTCTCTCCCTTCCTGCCTTCTTCACTTTCTCTCCTATATCCACCTCTGAATTGATCTTTTCCTTTCAGCTTTCCTTCATGTAGTTTTCTGCCT
Source organism: Microcaecilia unicolor (assembly GCF_901765095.1). Classification (NCBI taxonomy): domain Eukaryota; kingdom Metazoa; phylum Chordata; class Amphibia; order Gymnophiona; family Siphonopidae; genus Microcaecilia; species Microcaecilia unicolor. The sequence goes on from NC_044036.1 coordinate 236,602,634, forward strand.
CTTAGACTTCATTCATTTTTACTACTGTCTTCAATCTTCCTTTTTATTTTTAACCACATCTGCCTACAGTTTTCATCTCCCTTACTCCAGCCCTCCCATTCTTCATCCTATTTCATAGTTTTTTTTTGCTATCCCCTCTCTTCCATCACCGTCTCTTTCCTCTCTTCTGTACAGCACCCTTTTTCTATTTTCACTCTGACCAGTATATTCTCTTTCATTTTCTCTTATCCCCCTCCGTCCAGGATGTCCTCTTTCCCTCACCTCCATCCAACTTCTCTCCCTGACACCCTACTCCCCCCTCGTATGCAGCATTCCTCCTTGTCCTTCTCTCCTTTCCATGTCAGCATCTCCCCTATATCCCTACTCCTCCCATGTGCAGCGTACCCCTTCTTGGTCCTCATCCCTGTGTAATGTCCAGTACCCTCCTCTGTTTTTTTTTATTCTAGCATCCTCCAAGATTCCCTCCCTCTTCCAAGCCAGCAATTGCCCTCACTCAACCCCTTTAGAGGCCTATCCCCTTCCATCCAGCTGGATGGAGTGTTAGGGAGAGATGCTGGAGGGGGTGAGAGAAAACAAGAGAGAATATACTAGGTAGAGGAGTGAAAATAGAAAGAAGGTGCTGTACAGTAGGGAGGAAAGAGAAAGTGCTGGAAAAGGGGGGAGAGTTAGCAAAAAAACCTGTGAAATAATAGGATGCCCCTCTCTCCCCCCCACTTCCATCTAGTGTCTGCCCCTAACCCTCTTCCACCTAGTGTGTGCCTCCTCTACGTTTTCCATCCAGCCTGCACTCTTTTCCCTTCCATCCAATGTCTGCCCCCTTTCTCCCTTCTCTCTCCCTATTTTCCAGAGTCTGTCCCTTCTCTTCCACTTTCCTTTCGCCATCTGTCCCCTTTCTAACCCATCTCACTGACTCTTCCTAGCACCTGCCCCTTCTCTCTGACCATTCCTTCTAGGATTTGTCCCCTCTATTCCTCCTTCCAACCAGCACCTGTCCCTTCCCACTCTCCATTCAGTAACTGTCTCTTCCAGATCTTTCTCCTCCCCTTCTTTCTGACTCTTTCTCATCGAGCCCCTCTCTTCCTCCTTCCAACCAGCACGTGTCCCTTCCCTTTCTCACTCTGACCCTCCCATCCAGCTCCCTGCCGTCTTCCCCTTTCCTTCCATAATACTACAAATTGGCTTCACCCTCTCTTCTGCCCGTCTCTGGTCACTTTTTACTTCCCGATGCGTTCTCCCTCCTGCGCCGGCGATTATCATTCAGCCTGCCAGCGTCGGGGCTTCTGCTGCTTCTCCTCCTCAGGCGCGTGTCCCGCCTACTCTAAGCAACTTCCTGTTTTGCGCACAGGTGGGACGCGTGCCTGAGGAGGAGAAGCAGCAGAAGCCCCGACACTGGCAGGCTGAATGATAATCGCCGGCGCAGGAGGGAGAACGCATCGGGAAGTAAAAAGTGACATCGCGGATGGGAGAGCGCCGGCAGAAGAAGAGGGAGCAGAAAAAAATATATTTATTAGTTGAGGCGCATAGGCGCCACTTTTTAAAAGAGCTGTTTAGGGGAGCGACCGCTCCCCCTGTGCCCCACCTGGCTACGCTTCTGTAGAGTATGCATATTCATTGGGGAAATCCTGAAAGCCTGACTGGGTTGCGGATCACAAGGACCAACATTGAGCACCCCTGCTCTACAGAAAAGGAGGGATAGAGGGAACATGATACAGACATTTAAATACTTACAAGGTATTAATATGCAAATTGTGATGGGGAAGTGATAGAACTAGAGGTTGGAGCAACATCAGGAAATACGTTTTCACATAAAGAGTGGTGGATGCCTGGAATGCCCTCCCAGAAGAGGTGGTGAAGACAAAAATGGTGACGGAATTCAAGAATGTGTGGGATAAACACAGAGGATCCCTATTTAGAAAAAGGATAGAATCAAATTAAAACAGAATTTAAATGACCTCATAGCTGGAGTGAGCTTTGATGGCAGCTCCAATGATTGTCAAATAAGACCAATACTGGGCAGACTTCTATGATCCAGGTCCTGCAAATGGCAAAATCAGATCAAGATCAAGACTGGAGTGGGCTTCAACAGCAACTCCAGTACTTAGGAAATAGAACCAGTGCTGGGCAGACATTTATAGTCTTTGCCCCAAATTGACAGGGAGAGAGAGATTAGCTATATGTATACAATATCTCATTCAAAGCATAGGCTATGATTACAGGTGCTCTGTATCCTTGTGGGATGGAGTGGTAAAAATCATACAGTTGATGGGGAGAAGGGTTAGAGAGGTCATATTAGAGTGAGATTTTTCTCCCCTTCCCCTATGATGAGCATTGATTAGCTTACTCTCTCCCCTCCATTTTTTTTGTTTTCACCTTTTCCTTGTGTTTCCCTTTATCTGCCTATATTCTTCCTTGTGCCTCTCCCCCTCCAGGTCACTCCCCTTGTTCTTCACCTTTCATAAGAACATAAGAGTAGCCATACTGGGTCAGATCAATGGTCCATCAAGTCCAATAGCCTGTTTTCCAAATAGTGGCCAAGCCAGGTCATAAGTAACTGGCAGAAACCCAAATCGTGGCAACACTCCACACTACAAATCCCAAGGCAAGCAGTTGCTTCCCATGTCTGTCTCAATAGCAGACTATGGACTTTTCCTCTAGGAATTTGTCCAAACCTTTTTTAAACCCAGATACACTAACCGCTGTTACCACATCCTCTGGCAAAGAGTTTCAGAACTTAACTATTCTTTGAGTAAAAAAAATATTTCCTCCTATTTGTTTTAAAAGTATTTCCATCTAACTTCCTTCAGTGTCCCCTAGTCTTTGTACTTTTGGAATGAGTAAAAATTCGATTTAGTTCTACTCGTTCTACACCACTCAGGATTTTGTAGACCTCAATCATATTTCCCCTCATCTGTCTCTTTTCCTAGCTGAAGAGCCCTAACCCCTTTAGTCTTGCCTCATACAAGAGGAGTTCCATCCCCTTTATCATTTTGGTCGCTCTTTGAACCTTTTCTAATTCCGCTATATCTTTTTTGAGATACAGCGGCCAGAACTGAATGCAATACTCAAGGTACAGACAAACCATGGAGTGATACAAAGGCATTATAATATTTTTGGTCTTATTCACTATCCCTTTCCTAATAATTCCTAGCATCCTGTTTGCTTTTTTGGCCACCGTCACACACTGAGCAGAAGATTTCAGCATATTATCTATGACACCCAGATATTTTTCTTGATTTCTTGAGTGCTGACCCCCAAGGTTGACCCTAGCTTCAGTTAACTATGATTTGGATTATTCTTTCCAATGTGCATCACCTTGCATTTGTCCATATTGTGATAAGTATGAGGCTGTCCTACCTTGGTTAGGCCCCTAGAGGGCGCTGTTACCCTAAAATGTCCTGAGAGAAGGGCTGGGAGCCAGTAAGGGGATGTATAGCAGGAGGTCGCTAGGACCGAGGAGAGTCCTGGAGGAGGAAACAGGTGCAGCAGGTTATGGGCTGGGTCCTGTTTAGCCATTAACTACTTAATACCCCACCTTCATGGGAGGAGGGAGGAGAGCTAGCAGCTGAAGCAGAGAGTGGGGAGCTGATGCAGAAAGATCCCCATGGAAAGTACTGGTGGAGCCCTATGGACTGGTGGTGAACTGTGTGTATAAAGAAAGGAAGCTGGCTGGGGTAAGAAGGCCCTTAAGCTTTAAGTATAAGAACTGTGTGTCCAAGTACAGAGAGAGGCAGGCTGCAAAGCCTGGGGTTGGAAGTCCCCAAAGTATTGCTGTACTGAGAGAAGCAGGCTGCAAAGCCTGGGGATAGAAGTCCCCAAAGTATTGTGGCGCTAAAGGAAGTGTGCCCTAGGGGCTGAAATAAAGTTTTGTATGACTAATATTCTGTTGGTGAGACCTGACTGTGTTTGCCTTTTGAGAAGCAGGTCACCCTGAGCCGAAAGGGGTATGAGACTAATTTGCATATAATCTGCATACTAAAATCCAGCTCACCCTGAGTGAAAGAGGAGGTGGGGATGTCAGAATATTAAATTTCATCTGCCATCATAGGTGCCAACTCCGTGGGTGCTGTGAGTGCTCGAGCACCCCCAATATTTTGACCCGCTGGAAGTTCCCTTTCCAGCCAGCCCAACCTGTCCTCTTCTCCCACAACAGTCCTCCGCCCTTGCCTTCGTGCATGCTGCCAGAATTTAAAACTCATCTTACCTTGGGGTCCCGGCGGCAGCAGTGAAAGGCGAGCAGGCTCGGCGCTTCAGCCTTCCCTTCTCTCTCAACTCTGGTCCTGCCCTCATTTCCTGTTTTTTGTTACATTTGTACCCTGCGCTTTCCCACTCATGGCAGGCTCAATATAACATCATCATCACCTCGTAAAAATAACAGAGTGAAAGAAACAAATATGTAGACATAAAGTCAAATGGAAAACCCAGACTCTGTTAGCAATGGAACATAGCATGTTCTGCCCCTTTGGTCACACCCCTTCGGCCACGCACCACAGGCTCACATCTATGGGCTGTGTTCTGTGGGAAGGCCAGGTTCTTGTTGGGCTCCAAGCCCCCGAATAATATCACCAGCAGGGAGAACGTGGCAGTGCCTGCCCAATCAGAAAACACTTTGGATATTCAAGTGCTGGTCTGGTTAGGCTTCAGTAAGCACTGGGAAGGCCTGGTTCTTGTTGGGCTCCAAGCCCCCAAATGATGTCACCAGCAGGGAGATCATGGCAGTGCCTGCCCGATCAGCAAACATTTCAGATGTTCAAGTGCCAGTCCAGTGAGGCTCTCAGCATCTCACCTCTTCCAACCTAATATATTCCGCCATTTTCTTCTTTCTCCCCTTCCTCACATGTTCCTACATCTCCCCCTCTCTCCCCTATCCAGCATCATCCCTTTTTGCTCTCCCTACAGCCCATCCCTTCCCCTCAAAACTGCCCTTTGTGTCCCCATTCCCTACTCCTTGGTGTCAGGATATCCCCTCTCGATTACTTCGGAATAGGGGGAAATGTATTTAGATGGATAAAGGGTTTTCTTACCTCCAGGACCTACCAAGTAAAATTTAATTCAACCTTAACACCGCCATGGAAAGCTGATTGTGGAGTTCCTCAAGGCTCCCCTTTATCCCCTACACTCTTCAAAATAATGTTGATCCCTTTGGCTAAATCCTTATCCAGTCATGGCCTCAACCCATTTATCTATGCCGATGACGTCACAATCTACATCCCCTTTAGAAATGACTTGTTCAAAATCTCCAAAGAAATTAATCTTGGATTGTACATCATGAACAAATGGGCTAATACTTTTCAAATGAAGCTGAATAATGAGAAAATGCGCTGCCTTATCCTTTCATCTTTACATAATAGGTTCAAACCTTCAACTTTAATAACTCCAAACCTCACCCTTCCTATCTCTGAGAGCCTAAAAATATTTGGTGTAATTATCGATCGCAACCTATCGCTAGTCAGCCAAACTAATTCCACTGCAAAGAAAACGTTCTTTTCATTGTGGAAACTCAAGCGGATAAAATCTTTCTTCCCTAGAGAAGTATTTCGATATCTAGTTCAATCAATGGTATTAAGTCACCTAGACTCAGTGGTGTGCTGGAACTGGCTCGCACCGGCTCTGCAGAGCCGGTTGTTAATTTTTGAGCAATTTTGCGAGCCGGTTGTTGTGCTGTTGGGTGGGAGGTTTTTTCCCCACAAATTCTTTACGAGCTGGTTCTTGTGCTATCAGCCGGAACAGTTTTTTTTCCCACAAATTGCAGCCAGAGGGAGAGGGAGGCTGTGCATGCGTGGTGTGTGGCTGGCAACCCTTCCTCGTGCTGCACGTACACTACAGGCAGGAAGTTCAGTGTGCTCGCTTCACCTCAAAGCTGCAGCGCTCGTGATCACAGCAGCCCCTGGTCCAGCTGACAACTTAGCTGACCAGCTGCTGTCCTCCTGATACTGCTGCTGATAGCAATTTCCAGTGGCAGCAGGACTCTCTGGATCAAATAGATTTTTTCAACTGCCTCCTGCAACCTTCCCGCATCTGAGAGGTTGAGAGATCTTGCTGTAAAAGTGCAGTACCTGATGTCTCTTAGAGGTAAGAACATAACAGTAATTAGTTTGTCAGATAATGAGGGGCTGGGGATTGCCCGAGGTGAGGGGAAGGACAAATGGAATGGTGGAGGGAGCCCCCTCCAAACACTGCTGCACCGAGTGCCTGATTCTCTCTCCCCTGCCCTGCCCCACCTATGCATTCCAGTATCTGATCTCTGTTTCTCTCCTCCTTTTAATCTGTTCAACTTTGTCCTTTTCTTGTACGTCTCCGCATCTGCTCTCTCCCTCAAACCTCTCTTCCCCCACCCTGTGAATCCTGCATCTCCCACTCTCTCCCTCCGCGTCCCCCCCCCCCCTGCCGGCAGTCCTCGATTGGGGGTACTTCAACTTTGCAAGGAAGCCAATTTGCTTAATCTCTGTTTCCACTCCCCCACGCAGCCATTGCCATTCATTCACTCACTCAAAACTGCAAGCAAACCTATGAGCTGCTGCAGGGAGGTTTAATAGACAGGAGTGGAAGTGAGTTTTATCAGTCCACTGTGAGCAAGGAAGCCAATTTGCTTAATCTCTGTTTCCACTCCCCTGCGCAGCTATCATTGCCATTCACTGAAAACTGCAAGCAAACCTTCAGCCACGCTGGTGGTCTAGTCTAGTGGATTCTTCGGGGCAGGAAAGATCCCCAGTCTTTCCTGCCCACTGCCGGCGCTGACCCTCCTGCAGCCGCATCGCTCTTTAAAAATAGCTGCCAAGACTTCCAGCTTTTGTAAGTCTCGGCAGCCATTTTAAAGAAGATGTGGCAGGAGGATGGTCAGCGCCGGCAGCATCAGGAAAGACTGGGGATCTTTCCTGCCCTGAAGAATCCACTAACCAGGATGGCTGTCTTCAGGTATGTGCTGGGACCCTATGGTTTGGGGGAGCGGGGAGGAGGTCTGGAATAGGTGGGTGGGTGGGGACCGTGGGGAGGATACTGTAAAAAAAAAAAAAAGTTACATTTTCAAACATGCCAGGAGTGGAGGAGTGGCCTAGTGGTTAGGGTGGTGGACTTTGGTCCTGGGGAACTGAGTTCGATTCCCACTTCAGGCACAGGCAGCTCCTTGTGACTGGGCAAGTCACTTAACCCTCCATTGCCCCATGTAAGCCGCATTGAGCCTGCCATGAGTGGGAAAGCGTGGGGTACAAATGTAACAAAAAAAAAAAGTTGGAGGTGTAGCTTCAGCCCTTCGCCACACCGCTCCCCCCTCCACCCACCCCCGAGGTCGCCGCAGCCACTGCTCCACCCTCCACCCCCCCCCCCAGGTCGCTGCCGCTCCCCCCTCCGTCCGACATCAGCTCAGCTGCCATTTCTGGCCGCTGCTGCTTCTCCTGTTGAGCAGCAGCGGACGGTACAAAAACAAAAAAGGCAACTTAAAACTGCAAAAATGCTATCAAAAAGGAAGCAGGGCACCGCAGGCAGCCATCGGCCAGAGGGGAGGGGGTCCAGAGACCTGGGAGGGGGAGGTGGGAGGAAGAGGGGGGAGGGGTCCTGAGACCAGATACGGAGGGGGGAGGGGGGGCCTGAGACCTGAAAGCAGGGGGGGAGGGAGAGGAGGGGGGAGGGGAACCAGATAGGGAGGGGGAGGGGTCCTGCAACCACACAGAGAGAGGGGGGGAGGTATCTCTGGCACACACACAGTGTCTCTCTCACTCTCTTTTTTTTATTAGAAGTTTTATTAATAACACATCTAATCACATGAAATTGCTCATACAACGTCCATATTTTAGTGAAGGCCATCATGGAGCCTCTCCTCAAGGCTGTTAGCTTTGACATCTGGTACAGAAAGTCCACCTTCTGGGTTATCACCAGCATCGCCGGTTTATCCACTTGCCTCCAAGCACGGGCCAAGGCTATTTTTGCCGCTACAAAATATTGTATTGCCAGTCTATGTTGCCAACTGGGGACTGATGCAGGTCTAAAATGGAGGAGACAGTATTCCGCTCGACATGGGTACCTCCGTGAAGTCACTTTATTGATCAACTCCAACACATTAGCCCAATAGGCTTGTACTTTTGCACTTTCCCACCAAATATGTAGAAATGTGCCCCTGACACCACACTCTCGCCAGCACTGCCCCGACAATTCTGGATACATCTTTTGTAGCCGATCAAGAGTGTAGTTCCACCAGTACAGCATTTTAAATCCATTCTCATTAACAGATTGTGCTAAAGAAGGCTTAAGCAGATATTTATAGTTCTCCAGCCACATTGCTTTAGGGAACGTTGACTGTAACACCCCCTCCCACTTCCGGTGATACAGTATCTGAGGGTCAGTGCGTCCCAGCAGGGCCCTGTATATACATGATATACTTCCCCTACCTCCCCCTCTACGCATCGCTATTTCCAAAGCTGTTTCCTCTAGCTCTAGTTAATCTTGCGCTCTCCATTTAAGGAAGCTGCGAAGACAGCAATAATATACTAAGCTGCTTATAATTGAATGAGAAAAACGCCCAAGTTCCGACCTAAATCGGGAGATGGACGTTTATCTCACAAAAACGAATAACGCGGTATAATCAAAAGCCAAACTTGGACGTTTTCAACTGCACTCCATCGCGGAAGCATACAAAGTTGACGGGGGCGTGTTGGAGGCGTGGTGAAGACGGGACTGGGGCATGGTTATCACCCGAACAGAGATGGGCGCCTTTCGCCGATAATGGAAAAAAAGTATGCGTTTGTAGCTAGAATTTAGGGCACTTTTCCTGGACCCTGTTTTTTCACGAATAAGGCCCCAAAAAGTGCCCTAAATGACCAGATTACCACCGGAGGGAATCGGAGATGACCTCCCCTGACTCCCCCAGTGGTCACTAACCCCCTCCCACCACAAAAAATGATGTTTCACTACTTTTTATTTTCACCCTCAAATGTCATACCCACCTCCCTGGCAGCAGTATGCAGGTCCCTGGAGCAGTTGTTAGGGGGTGCAGTGGACTTCAGGAAGGTGGACCCAGGCCCATCCCCCCCTACCTGTTACAATTGTGCTGCTTAATGCTTAGTCGTCCAACCCCCCCCAAACCCACTGTACCCACATGTAGGTGCCCCCCTTCACCCCTTAGGGCTATAGTAATGGTGTAGACTTGTGGGCAGTGGGTTTTGAGGGGGATTTGGGGGGCTCAACACACAAGGGAAGGGTGCTATGCACCTGGGAGCTCTTTAACTTTTTTTTTTTTTTTTTGTAAAAGTGCCCCCTAGGGTGCCCGGTTGGTGTCCTGGCACGTGAGGGGGACCAGTGCACTAGGAATCCTGGCCCCTCCCACGAACAAATGCCTTGGATTTGTTCGTTTTTGAGCTAGGCGCTTTCATTTTCCATTATCGCTGAAAAACAAAAACGCCCAGCTCACAAATTGTCGAATAAAACATGGACGTCTATTTTTTGCGAAAATACGGTTCGGTCCGCCCCTTCACGGAGATAAACGCCCATGGAGATAGACGTTTTCGTTCAATTATGCCCCTCTAAGTCTCTTTCTACCAGCCCATAGTCTTCCTGCAAATCTATAAAATGAACCATCTCCCCATTATTCCATACTTGACCTAGTGTACGCAGACTCGCCTGAGCCCACATGTCGAAAGCCCTTTCCGTCTCCCCTAGGGGAAAACCCACCGCCCACCTTATTGCTGTTTGCCAGTACCAACTCCTCTCAGGGAACATTTGCTTCCTAATTTGATACCATGTCGAGAGTGGGTGTTTCAACCCCAGTGGCAGCTTCTTAATTATGGGCGCTAGCTCACCCCCTGGCACCCATAGGATATCTTCTATCTCGCGTCTACCCAACCATGCCTGCTCCCAATGCATCCATTTCTTAGACGCCCACGGAGCCCATTCAGCCAAGATTCTAAGTTGTGCTGCTTGGTAGTATAAATAAAAATTAGGGACTCCCATACCTCCCCGTTCATATGATTGGTACATCATAGTTCGCCACACCCGTAGTGGCCGTTTTCTCCATATATACGCAAAGATTTTCCGATTGAGTTTTACAAAAAAGCTAGCGGGGATTGGAATAGGTAGTGCCAAAAAAAGGTAGAGTAATTTGGGGAGCATCCTCATTTTAATGGCATGAATGCGGCCTTTCCAGGATATATTAAGCCCTTCCCATCTATCAAGTTCCTTAAACAATTCTTCTGTGGGGGAAGTTGGCGGAGAAGAGGCCCTCTAATTGTGGTGTTATCTGTATTCCCAAATATCTGATAGATTTATTCACCCATATAAAAGAGAATGCCGCCTGTAGGTCTGGCAATTCGCTGGTCGGTACTGTAAGATTAAGAAAAACTGATTTAGCTAAATTGGGTTTGAATCCTGATAACTGCCCATAATGCGACAAGTGCTCAATTACCCATGTTATTGAAAGTTTGGGTTGGGAGAGAGTACGTAGGATATCATCCGCAAATAACATAAGTTTATGTTCTCTCCGCCCTCTCACTACCCCCCTTACTTCCATGTCTTTTCTAAGCAGGCAAGCCAGCGGTTCCAGGGACAAGGCAAAGAGAAGCAGAGAAACTGCACAGCCCTGCCGAGTCCCCCGTTGGAGTGTAAATGTCTTGGTGTAGGACCCATTGATTTTTATAGTGGCCAAGGGAGACTTGTATAATAACTGCAGCCATGCTAAATATCTCCCCTCAACCCCCACCCACCTTAATACAGCAAATAAGAATGACCAGTCCACACGATCGAATGCTTTCTCTGCGTCAACTGACAGCAGTACCGCCGGGACTTGGTCATCTCCCACTTGCTGGATAATATGCATCAAACATCGGATATTATCAAATGTCTGGTGTCCTGCTATAAATCCCGCCTGATCCTCATGTACTATATCCGACAACTGTTCTTGTAGCCTACAGGCCAGAAGTTTTGTGAAGATCTTATAATCCACATTTAGGAGTGAGATTGGCCTGTACGAGCTACGTAACTGGGGATCTTTCCCTGGTTTTAATAGTATGTCTCTTTCACTCTCATACACTGTCTACCACACACTCTGTCTCACACTGTATCACATTCACTCTCTATGTGTCACACAGTCACTCTCAAACACTCTCTCGATCTCATACACTCTCGCTCTCACAGAGAGTTCGCACACAAACTCTCACACTCTCTCTCTCTCACACACACTGTATCTGTGTGAAACACACTCTCTCACACTCACTGTGGCTCACATATGCACTTGCACACACTCTCATTCTCACACACACACTCTCTTACAGACACACTCGCACCCTCACTCACTCTCTCTCTGTCACACACACACATTCACTCTCTCTCTCTCACACAGTCACTCTCACACACACTCTCTCAAACATACACACTCCGAGGAAAACCTTGCTAGCGCCCATTTCATTTGTGTCAGAAACTGGCCTTTTTTACTAGTGAAGATATAAATATCATGAAATAACAATTGAATATCACTAAAACAGCTTTAAAAATTATTGTAGCTGGTAGAAACAGCATTTATAATGAGATCTGTATTTTTTCTCACTTTTCTACACTGTTCTATACAATACAGATGGCCACATTTAAGTGAGGATATCCTGTTTCCTGATGGGTTCATCTTAACTATTGTAATCTGCCTTGGGTAGCCTGGTGTTATAAAGATGATGGAATATATTGAAATTAAATAGAAGTAAAATTAAACTCTCCTTTCACTGGGGCACATAGAATCACCTTTTTGTAGAAGTTTACCTTTTAGATACACAAATGGATTATTCTGTTTTGAACATGTTTCAGGAGCAAGTGGTTTTATAAGTCAAAATAAAAATACATATTTTATTTCATGCAGATCTCTTTTGTTTAAACATAACTAAATGGGCTATAAGCCCCTAATGCCGTCCATTGGTTTTCTTTTATTTTGTTCTTGTGATGACTTATACTGTGCCAAAACTGAAAACTCTTATTTCTTCTATCTGGTCGATAATAAAAGGAGCTCATTGTGAACACTATCCACCCTAAAAGGTTGTTTTGTGGCTGTACATGAGGAATTGTGATGTTGAATAAATAAGTGTATGTTTGTGTCCCTAGTCATGCATCCAAAGTTTATACATTCCTTTCAAGATAGCCAGTTAATCTTTTAACTTATTAGTGGAACATAACCACAGAGGCATGGTATGGTTGCATTTTCAATATGGCAATACTAGAGCCCAAGTAAGGAACAGGTTATTTTGAGTTAGTCTTCACTGAAACTAACTTGCTTTCCTTGTGCCATCACCAAACAGCTGGATAGGCAATGTCTTAAAAGGTGGAGAATAAAGGATTAAAAAAAACATTTATATCACACATTATCACAAGCAATCTCAGGTTCGATGTGGCTTACATTTGAAAATACAGTGGAACAGAATAATAGAATTCAGTTATATCATGGGAGCAAGCACATGGATATGTCTGAGATATTTGACAAAGTTTAGATTAGCATATATACCCAACTGAGCATTTAAAAGTCTGTCCTTTAATGGTGCCGCATGTTCAGAAATCATAGCCATTAGACAGTTATTCAAATATTATCACATGCGCACACCAGAACAGGCATCCATACACACATTGCAAAAGTAAACAACTTCTACAGAGTACATACAAAATTTAGTAGAATTTAATAGAATGTTAGGTATTATTAGGAAAGGAATGGAAAACAAAAATGAGGCTGTTATAATGCCTTTGTATCGCTCCATGGTGCGACTGCACCTCGAATATTGTGTTCAATTCTGGTCGCTGCATCTCAAAAAAGATATAGTGGAATTAGAAAAGGTGCAGAGAAGGGCGACGAAAATGATAAAGGGGATGGGACGACTTCCCTATGAGCAAAGGCTAAAGCGGCTAGGGCTCTTCAGTTTGGAGAAAAGGCGGCTGAAGGGAGATATGATAGAGGTCTATAAAATAATGAGTGGAATTGACTGGGTAGATGTGAAGCGTCTGTTCACGCTTTCCAAAAATACTAGGACTAGGGGGCATGCGATGAAGCTACAATGTAGTAAATTTAAAAAGAATCAGAGAAAATTTTTCTTCACATATAATTAAACTTTGGAATTCGTTGCCAGAGAATGTGGTAAAGGTAGTTAGCTTAGCGAAGTTTAAAAAAGGTTTGGACGGCTTCCTAAAGGAAAAGTCCATAGACCGTTATTAAATGGACTTGGGGAAAATCCACTATTTCTGGGATAAGCAGTATAAAATGTTTTGTACATTTTTGAGATCTTGCCGGGTATTTGTGACCTGGATTGGCCACTGTTGGAAACAGGATGCTGGGCTCGATGGACCTTTGGTCTTTCCCAGTATGGCAATACTTGCGTTGGCAAACCTCAGGCCTCCCCCAGCCCCGTCAAATCCGACAATACAACACTAGAGACGTCATTGATCCCAGCCTGTTCTGGAAGTCCCTTTACAGTTGCAGCGTGGACTTGCAGCCAACCACGCCAACCTATCTCTCTGACTGGGAGAACTACTGCAAGGTTGTGCTGGACCATATTGCACCTACCCATTTCAAGACTTCCCACATCCGCAACTCTACACCCTGGTTCTCGGCTGATCTCAGAGCCTTAAAAACAGAGACTAGACGTCTGGAAAGAGCCTGGCGTAAGCGGAAGTCGGATGTTGCGTTGGGTGCTTGGAAAGGCAGTCACCGCAGGTATAAGTATGCCATCCGTCAAGCAAAGCGAAAGTACTTTTCCGCTACGCTACAGTCTGCTGGCTGGGACATCACAAAGATATACCAGCTGATAAACTCTTTCCTTGATACCCGTACTCTAGAATTCTCCAGTGCTGATCTTCCTTCTGCTTCCCAACTTGCAATTTATTTCAATGAGAAAATACTGACCCTACGGTCTTCAACTGTGAGCTGCCTCTCTGATGTGGACAACTTCCTGGAATCTTTGACTATGTCAACGGGTGTCTGCCCGGCAGATCGCATTTGGACCAAATTCACCCGCTTATCACTTGACAAGGTAACCGCTGCTTTACTTAAGTTCTCCAACAAACCCTGTAGATTGGATGTTTGTCCGACTCATCTCCTGAAAACTGCACCAAAGTGTTTTGTTGAAGATCTGACTACTTACCTCAACTTAATGTTAAGTGCTGGATCTTTCCCGCCAGGCCATGGTAATATCCTTCTCACCCCTGTTCCGAAGAATCTAAAGATTAAACCAGACGTCGTCTCTAACTATCGACCAGTGGCTTCGATTCCCCTAGTTACCAAGTTAATGGAGAGTATGGTCAACGTCCAGCTCAATGACTTCCTGACTGCCTTCAATATCCTACACCCCTCTCAGTCTGGTTTCCGAGCTCAATATAGCACCAAGACTGTCCTGGTCACCCTCTTATCTAACTTTAAGCAAGAGCTATCCATTGGTCGGAAGGTGTTACTGCTTCAATTTGACATGTCTAAGTGCCTTCGATATGGTGGACCATGAAATCTTGCTTCATCTGCTGGACTCTTTTGGTATAGGAGGTCCTGTCTTACACTGGTTTGTGGGCTTTTTAACAACAAGAACTTACCAGGTCTCAGTGAACTCGGTTACTTCTGATCCGTGGAAGGCCTCCTGTGGGGTTCCGCAGGGCTCCCCACTTTCACCAGCCTTATTCAATATTATGTTGATGCCTTTAGCTGCTGCTCTCGCAAAACTGGACCTTAACCCTTTCATCTATGCCGACGATATTACAGTCTACATTCCCTTTCGCACCACCGTGTCAGAAATTGTTCACCTCATTGATGCCTGCTTCTCCACCTTAGAACATTGGGCTCATGTCTTCTGTTTCAAATTAAACAAGGACAAAACACAGTGTCTCATCCTCTCGTCCATCCACACTCCAGTAACTGACACGGTGCTCCCAGTATTGGGCTCTGTCCTTCCGACTGCTACAAGCCTGCGGCTTTTATGAGTGCAACTGGACACACACCTCCAACTGGACAATCATGTGCACTTGGTCACCAAAAAAATGTTTCATGCCATGTGGAGGCTTCGGCGTATCAGATACTTCCTTCCTAGAGATTTGTTCCGCACACTTGTCCACTGGCTTGTCCCCTCCCACTTGGACTATTGCAACGGAATTTACGCGGGCTGCCGGGCCTCTCTGTTGAAAAAGTTCCAAACAGTTCAGAACACTGAAGACTCATCCTGAGAGAGCAACGCTTTGCACATGCCGAACCCTTACGGTTCAAATTACACTGGCTGCCTGTTCAGGAGCGCATTGCCTTTAAACTCTGCTCCTTGACCCAAAAAATTGTCTATGGGTTTGCCCCGGAGTATATGCACCCCTTGATCGACCTCCCGCCCAGGAATGCCAACCCTGCTGCTCGTTCCTTCCTCCACCTTCACTTCCCAAACTGTAAGGGTGTCAAGTACAAGAGGATCTTTGCCTCATCTTTCCGCTATTGGAGTCCTAAGCACTGGAATTCTCTCCCGCAACACCTTAAAACTCAAGCGGACCACGCCCTCTTCAAGAAGTTGTTGCAGACCTACTTCTTTGCCAAGACCTACTCCTCACTTTATACCACTGCTTGATGCATCCTCCCTGGCTCCTACCCTGCTAGTTCACCCTGTTAGATGCTTCTCCCCCTGCATACTCCTTGTATATTCTTCTAAGTTTTCCTATTCTGTATTTTATTTAATGTTTGTAAGCCACATTGTGCCAGCATGAGTGGGAAAATGTGGGATATAAGTGAACAATAAATAAATAAATAAATGTATGTACTCATTTCCATCTCACAAAATTCTAGACAACAGATGTACAGATCAGCAGGACCCAAAGCAGTCCAAAACAAGTAAAGTCAGAAACAACACAGTTTATACCTAATTGTTCAACCACCCTAAAACAATCAAAGTTTAAAGTAAATGCCCATAATATGTAATACATGGTAGCATTAGCAATAAGGAAACAATGATGGAATATTCACATAGCAGGTAGCCTGAGCCAACAGATTTATTTTCCACTGAACATAATTGTATTCGTATCTGGGTAATAGAGAAAATGTTATTAAAATTATATTACAAAGCATGAAGTTGACTGGTTAACTTCTGCTGTATATCAACCAGTAGTAAATAATAGTAATAAAAAATATCAAGTGCATTCCACAAAACAAAAGGAGCAAGTTCCCACAAACCATCTTTCTCTTTTTATCTAGGCACAGGGAAAAAAAAGATTTGAAATGCTCCCAGGTTTCAACCTAATTCATGTTAAATGTGGGATTTAAATGTCATAAGTAACTAAGTAAATAAAGAAATAAAAACTCTGAATGTGGAGCACGTGATTCTCATAACAGACTGTTTTAGTAGTCCTTTACCATGAGAAATAAAATCTCCACGAATATAAACACATGCCAGGGTGTCCCTATAATCACCCCCCCAAGTGACACACTGATTACAATTTATAAACAAATTACTACTCTACGTATCAAACGTTATTCCATTATTATACTTCCTCTGTGTACAAGCAGAAGCCGGCATGTTTAAAAATATAAGTGAGATTAAATAAAAATGCTTCTAACAATAAAGAACGACAAATATGGACGCAGCAGCTCATAGGTTTATTTTGAGTGTACTATAGATGACGGGTGCGCGGGGGAGTGGAAACAGAGATTAACCTAATTGGTTTCAACGTGTTGACGTCACTTTAGTCTCCAGTCTATTAAACCTCCTTGGGGTATACCAGGATACCGTCTCGTGTTGTTTCTCCAACCTCATGTGAGACCATGGCACCCATTGGCTGATGAGCAGCCAATCAAGAAGGCAGAGCAGTTTGACCTCACAAGGTGCTTTAGGACTGGGTCCTGGAATAGAGTGCGGAAGTGCACAGCGCAGGGATCGGGAGTGGATTTGGACAGGTAGTGCAGAAGAGTCAAACAGCTTTGTTGGCATGGCATTTAGAATTTTATCTGTGTTGCCAGAGTAAAACATAAAATGGTTAAAAATCCGCACCTGAAGGTCTTTCTCACGCTGAGCGGTTTAACGCTGTGGGAAAGCGGCACTGTTGAATTCGAGATCTTCTTTTTTTTTTTTTTTTGGGTGTGTGAATAGCTGTGAGTTCTGCATTTGTCCTCCAGTCATAGGTACTGCCTATCGGGTCCCTATGCAACATAGCATCCAGGATTTGTTCTTTGAGAAATCTCAGTCAGTTCCAGTCATGGGGAGAGGCTTCTCCGAGTCGAAATGACACTAGGAAATCTCTTGGACAGCAGAGGCAGTTTTAGATAGCTCTTCAGATGTGCAGTCTGTATGTGTTTGGGGGGGGGGGGGGGGGCGGCGGAGTTTTGTATAGTGTGTGAGAGAGCTTCGATGAGCACTGTACAGTATGTGGATGAAGGGGAGCTTTGAAAAACCTTGTACGTAGTTTGTTTGGTGTCGGTGGGCGGCGCTTTGAGGAGCACTACATAGCATATGTATGGGAGCTTTGAAGACCTCACCTCTGTAAGGTGTGTGTGTTCGTGTGCGCCCGTTTGGTGCACTGGGGTAGGGAGCAAAAAGCAAGGCGTGGCTGCATGTGGGTGGGGTCTGTGAGGAACAGTGCACTGTGAGGAGCAATTTAACAAATTAAGATGTATATGCATGTTATAGAGATTTGTGACAAGCAAAGTATCGTGTGTATGCTTGTGGAGGGAACTGTGAGGAGACCACAGCATTTATTCACGTGTCAGATTTTTATCCTGCAATACACATATAGTGCTCTAGGAGAAATAAAATCAAATAATACAACTTTCTCTGAGGACAAGCATGCTTGCTTATTCTCACAGATGGGTTGATGTCGTGCCCAGCAATATTGCCATAGTAAAAAATAGAGCTTTCAGGAGCACAAGCTGTGCTTCTGTGTGCATACGCCAGTGCCTTCCCGCCTGTCGCATGAATGTGCAGCTTCAGTTTCGCTTTTTCCGTGTGAGGAGTAGCTGCTTTCTGTTGTGGCTCCTCACATGCCCGGTCAGAGTGTTTTAAAAAATCTTTTCAGTGCCTTTGGCGGGGTTTTTTATCCGCTCTTCTAGCTCTTTTCTTTAAAAAAAAAATTCTTTATTTCTTTAGTATTTTTGCCCGTGTTTGTTTCTTTATTTTTCGATGCGGGCCGCTTTCAGGCCTGCCCGGTTGGGCTTTTTCTTTTTGTGCCTCTTCCCCTTTTTCAGGCACCATTGCGTCTTTTGATTTGGCTGGTGCAGTTTTTCCTTCCATGTTCACAAAGACTCCCAGTGGCTTCAAGCGTTGTACTTGGTGCAACCGGACTATCTCAGGGAAAGACATCCATTCTTGGTGTCTTCAGTGCCTTGGGCATGACCATAGCCCGGCCAACTGTGGTCCTCTGTCTTCGTATGAAAAAGAGGACTCAGGTTTCCTGAGAGGCTCAATTTATTTTATTTATTTATTAGGATTTATTTACCGCCTTTCTGAAGGAATTCACTCAAGGTGTTGTAAGAATGATCAAACATGAGCAATAGACAATTACAGTAGTAAAAATATTCAAATAACAATGCAAAGTATGGCATAGTTACTACTTACAATGTCCATACAATACAGCACAACAAAAAAATTTTTTTCGTTTGCTACTAGGCAAAAACCATTTGTCCTATACCAAATTCAGTGTGCGTATTCCAAATCCGAAGTCAGAATTGTTGTAACACGTCAGGAAATTTTTTGTTATGCATAAGTTTGCCCAAATGAATTAAGCACTTACAAAGCATTGAATAATTTTTTACAGAACGAGTTTTACTCCAACAATTACCTGATTTACATTAAAGTTTTCATAGTAAACAGTATATGAAAATGTAATGGAATAATAAAATTTTAAAAAAGTCTCGTATTCCAGTTTAAAAGTCTTACTTCAGCAAGGCCTAGTACTGTTAAAAGTGCTTCAGGCATCTGCTTTTGTGTTTGTGACCGGTCATATTTTCCCGTTGCAAAAACCAGCAGTAGTGCCCCATCATGTTGGGATTCCAGCGGCCTTGATATCTGTTCTCCATTGTAGAAATGTCTTTATGGAACCTCTCTCCATGTTCGTCACTTACGTGTCCCAAACTGGATGGGAAAAAGTCAAGATGGGAATGTAAGAAATGCATTTTCAATGACATTCGGCAGCCAAGTTGTTCATATGAGTTAAGCATGTTGTCTACTAGTTCAGTATAGTTTTCAGCTCGTCTGTTCCCAAGGAAGTTCTGCACTACTAGCACAAATGCATCCCAAGCTACAAGTTCCAGAGGGTTGAGTTTTGTTCTGAATGCGTCATCATGCATTAGTTTGTTGATTTCGGGGCCAATAAAAATTCCGGCCTTTATTTTAGCCTCAGTTTTCAGTGTGCTAAACAACTCCTTCAAATACTGGAAATCATTTCCATCAAGATCAAGTGCAATTACAAAATATTTTATTAAACCAAGTTTAATGTGAAGTGGTGGAAGATAAACTTGAAGTGGATCGACCAGCGATTTGTGTTGTACGTTGTACCGACCAACTGTGTGCTCGAGAGTGAGAGGCCACTGTCTCATAGGCACAAGAAACACACATGCTTCGTGTACCCTAACTGTAGGCCAAGCAGCAGTGCTACCACTTTCAGGTCAGCACAAATATTCCATTTATGTTCAGAGTATTTGATCATTTTCAAAATAAACTCCATAGAAGCATGGGTCTCTTTTATTCCAACCCCATGAGCCAATGGAACAGATGGTTTTTCGTTACCTTTGTGCAACAAGACAGCTTTCAAACTAGTTTTGCTAGAGTCTATGAATAGCCTCCATTCATCAGGAACATGTGTACCATCTGATTCCATCATAAGACCATTTACATCAGTACAGAAACATTGCTTTCCATTGCATAGTATGCTGCTAACTTGGTGTGTCAATGACAAAAATGTGAAGTTGTTCTTCATTGTAGCAAATTCCATTCCCAAAGTCTAGAAGCTAGCAGTTTTGACTTTTCTTTAGATAATGACAGATCTCTTACCAGATCATCTAAATCTGATTGGCTCAGCAAGTGCGGCTGACCCTCCAGTTGTTCTGGATCAGGAAATACATCATGCCAATCAACATCTTCTTCTTCTTCAAGATCAGAAGCGTCAATTTCAATTGCCGTTCCTGCTGCAGGAGGGGCAGGCACTGGATTCTACTACTACTACTACTACTACTATTTAGCATTTCTATAGCGCTACAAGGCATACGCAGCGCTGCACAAACATAGAAGAAAGACAGTCCCTGCTCAAAGAGCTTACAATCTAAATTCTCTACATCGTGTGGTACTGGTTTAAGAGCAGACTCACAGTCAGGATACACAATTTGTGACTTGTTTCTCTTTTAATATCCGGCGATTTTAGTCATGCAAAAATAACAGTCTGGTGATTTTTCTGCTCACGCCAAAACATCAGCACTGCAAAAGCCATTCCTTTCCTTTTACCATTCAACCGCGGCGTTAGGCCAGAGTAACACGCTGTCACGTCTGTGGTCGTGACCCCTCTCAGGCTTACCTTATGTCTGGCGGTCAGCTTCTAATCTGGCTTCTGTCTGGTCTTTCTAAGTTAGCTCTGTCTCTGTCTCTGTCTCTGTGTGCTGGCTGCGTCCAGCATGGCTCTGATTGCTCCTCTGTGCGGCACCTGTGTATGTTGAGCCTCTCTGTGCTTCAGTATGCTTGCTGCCTGCTTCTTGGTGTGTGCTCCCCTCGCCCTCTGGTGGCCAGAACCGGTGGCTGCTGTAGACTGTCTTGCTGTTCCTACCCGTTCCAGGCTTCAGCTCAGTCCGGTCCGGATCTTCCAGGCTGCCAGACTTGTCTTTCTTGTTTGTGCCTGCACAGCACCCGTAGCTGCCTTGTGATTGCTGCAGCTGAGTCTCAGCTGCTGCTGGGCTTATTAGCCATTTGGAAACTTTTGTGTTTGCCTTTGCATCGCCTAAGGCCCTGGTTTGTTGGTGCTTGTTGCACTTCTGCTCAGTCCAGTTTATAGTCTGTAATTGTTGCCTGATTCTAGTTTAGTCTTTGTGTAGCTTTGTGTTCTGTATTGCTTGTTTCCCAGTCTTGTTTCTTGTTTGTAGTTTGGTGTGTAGTTCTTAGGTTGTCTGTGTTTCTTGTTCAGTGGCTGCCTGGCAGTTTTCAGTTCTATCTCTTTGTCTATCAGTGTTTGTTCCCTGTTTCAGTGGCTGCTTGCAGCTTTCAGTTCTGTCTCTTGTCTGTCTGAGAGTCCTAGTCTAGTATTCTACCTAGCCCCCCTGTGTGTTCTAGACTCTATGTGTATCCTGCTGGTATCCAGTTCCTGCCCTGTCCAGTAAGTCCTGCCGGCCACCTGCACCCAGGGGCTCAACTCCTGAGCAACGGTGTTCAAGTGCAGGTGAAGTCTAGCTGTCCCTGTCCAAGTTCTGTCCTATCCCTGTGTGAGGTGGTTTTGACTGCCGCTCCTCGGCAATGGCCCAAGGGCTCACAAACCTGGTTCCTGCCTTGAAAGCCTGATGCACACAGTGCAACAAACTTGAGGTGCCCAGCTTTTATCTTGATCTCTAATTTGACAGTCAAAGTAATGCTTGTAAGCAAGGCACACTCGCTTTATCAGATTCTTGCGCTGATCAGTGTATTTGCCACATATGTAGCAGAAATTGTCCGGATCGTTAACACATTTGCGTCTATCCATCTTGTCTTGCTGCGTTGTTAATAGAACATTTTAATTGAGAGTGTAAGGTATAAGCAAAGATGGAACATATAGATAGGTAAGAGGAGTTAGAAAATAAGGTGACTAATTAATTTAAAGAAAGTTGCACATAAGGTCAGAGAGAAATATCTCAGCTAGGGTAGGAGTGGATATTTATATGTTTGATAGGATAGACCAGAACAGACCAATTGGTCTTGTTATGATTCTGCCGGTCTGGCAGGGGAGGGTTGTGGACTTCATTCCTGATTGGCTGTCAGGGTTTGAGCTGACGTCACTGGGTAGTACTTTAGCCTTCAGGTTCCTGCTTCCCCTGCTTTGGCGTTACATTCCTTGTGGCTAAGCCTTTGCAGTTCTCTGTCAGAACGTTGTACTCTGGTGTTGAATCTGTGTTCCCCTGTTTGGGGCTTTCAGTTACTTTCCCTTTGTCTGGGATATCTCATGCCAGTGTGGGGGTGTGTGTGTATTCAGCTGGCTGTTTAGTTACCTTTGTCTGAGTTCATTTCTGTCAGTGTGTGTGTGTGTGATCAGTTCACTTGCCTCCAGCTGGGGCTCTCCCTCTCTGCTTGCAGTTCTCTGTGGGAGGCCAGCTGCTTTGTTTGTTCAGTGGGGGCTTTGCTCTTGTTCTGCCGACTCGGCAGGCTGCTGGTCCGCAGGCCTTCCCTCAGGTTTGTTTGTTTATTTAAGTTATCTTCCTCCTCCGTGTTCCTGCCTCTGACTTCTGGTTCAGTAAGTGTTAACCCCTTGTGTACTGTGTCTCTGCCTCTGACTTCTGTGTGTTTAAGACAGAGGATTTTCTTCCTCCCTTTTGTGTCTCTGCCTCTGGGTTGGGGCTAGTCTACCTTTTTGTTTGCTGTATCTGTCTCTGGCTTTTGTGGCTTTTAGTTAGTTCTTTTCCCTTCTGTGCTGGGGGGGTTCCTGGCTGCGGTGTTCTTGTGGCAGCCCATTCTTCTAGCTGTTTCCTCCGTATCCTCCTGTGGTTTCAGGGTGCGTCCTGTATTAGTTCTCCTTTCCTGCGTTAGTCCCCTGGGGGGGTGTGGGGGTGTGGCACCCCGTGCTGATTCCTTTGGTGCCTTTCCTTGGAGTCTGGGGGAGGGGTTCTGTTCTGGGTCTGTGGAGCCTCCGTGGTTGGGTTTTCCTGCGCCTTGTGGCTGGTGTTCAGTGCGCGGCTGGCACCTTGGGTCTGTGGGGACTCCTGTGTTTCTTTCTCCCCTCCCTGGGTGTGTTATCAGTTCCAGTTCGGCCGTGAGGCCCGTACGAGTGGGTCTGAGTGTATCGGTTCCAGTTCGGCCGTGAGGCCCGCTTGAATGCCTATTTCCCTTTCTTCCTGAGGTGCTGTGTGTGGGTAGGCTAGGGGTGCTGGATAGCTGGGGTGTGTAGTGGCGGGTCGGTCTCCCCTAGGCCTTGGCCTCTGCTATCAGCGGGCCTCGGCCTAGGCCCAAGGGCTCACGACAAATCCAACAGATTACAGGTCTTTTCTGTCATTGTTTCCTGCTTTAGTAAGTTATGTTGTGCGAAGATTTTTGGGACCCGGTCCGTTCCTTCAACATTGACATTGAGCATCGCACCAACATCGGGAGACCAGGTAGGGATGGCTGCTTCGAGACCCCGTGAGTGGGTATCCACCTGTATTGAGGCCTTCTGCTATGCAGGCACCCTAGGATTGCCCATTGTTGGATCTGACCCCGAAGCAACAGGAGGATTCGATGTCCTTGGCACCAAGAATCTTGGGTGGCCTGCATTGGGTAAAGGCCAAGAAGCACCGACACCGATCTCCTTCGATTCATGGTGCCGGGGCGCCGAGGATTCGGCTCCTGAGAAGGGTCGATGCCACGAGAACCGCTCCCCCTCTATCCAGGAGGTGCCAACACGTGTGTTTCCAAGCAGCCGAGATCCTGCTCCTGCACTGGCCCCAGTGATTCTGCAGCCTGCACCTCAGCCAACGTCACAGTCTTTCTCGATGGCTGCCCTCGATGAGCACATCCAGGCTTTGCTCCCTGAGCTTTTGGATGGCCTAATGCAGCGATGTGTGTCCGTATCGGGGTGCCTGCACCTACCATACTGTCCGCTGCGGCTCCTCCGCCTGGCCTTCAACCCATGGTGCAGCCTCCAATGCTGGTGCTGCTTGTGGTACCAGTGTCGACAGCAACCCAAGCCGGCACCCCCTCGATGTTGATGGAGGAAGCTTTGCCAGAGTCCAGACGGGAGTCAGTTTCTTGACACTGCTCTCGAGGACTTGGGTCCTTGGCATTGAGGCAGGCCCAGTCTCAGACATCCCATAGGGAGGTGCTATCCAACACTGAGGAGGAGCACTTATGGGAATCAGAAGAAGATTCCAGGTAGTTTTCCTCTGACAAATCATATGGGATTCCTTCTGAACCCTCTCCTCCACCTGAGAGGAGACTCCACCTGAGAGCCTCTCTTTCACCTCTTTTGTAAAGGAAATGGCTGATGTTATTCCGTTCCCCGTAGAAGTGGAGGATGAGCCCAGGGCCAAGATGCTCGAGTTCCTGGACTATACCTCCCCTCCAGTGATGGCTCCTCTTCTCGAGGTACTCAAGGCAGTCCTCGTTAGGAACTTGGCTTCTCCTCTGTCTGTCTCTGTGGTCTCTAAGAAAACTGACACCCGGTATTGGATCCACGGGGAACCTGGAATGGTGAGGTCTCAGTTACCCCATGACTCCATGGTGGTGGACTCCACTCTCAAGAGAGCCAGGAGTACTAGGGACTATGCCTTGCCTCCCCCATTCAGAGAAGCTAGGACCCTGGACTCTTTTGGGAGGAAAATGTATCAGGCCTCTATGCTTATCGTCCGTATCCAGTCATACCAGCTGTTCACGAGCGTGTACTTGTGGAACTCTGTGCACCAGCTGTCAGACTTGGTCGATGCACTCCCTCCGGAGCAGGCCGAGTTGTTTCGCTAGTTGGTTAAGCAGCAGAAGGCGTGTCGCAAGGTCTTGGCCTGGAGTACTTATGACATTTTTGAGATGGCATTCAGAATCTCTGCCCAAGGTATAGGAATACGCAGATTCTCATGGCTGCGTGTTTCTGACCTGGACCATTCTGTCCAGCAGAGGTTGGCGGATGCCCCTTGCCGGGGGGATAATCTTTTTGGAGACAAGGTTGCTGACCAAATCAAGAAGCATACTGATGCTTTGTCTTATCTCTTCTGCCGGGCGTCTTCTGCTTCCTCATCCAGGAGGTATTTTGGCAAGTTGCAGAGTGCTCCCTAGGTGTAGGTACACTCTCTTGAGGCTCACCAGCCTACTCAGGCTCCCCATTGTGCTCATTCATGTCAACAGCATGCGCTCAAGGCCCCTGCCACTCCCCAGCAAAAGCAAGGGATGGGTTTCTGACTTGGCTCCAGCAGAGCATAGCCATAGTCCAAGTGTCCGTCCCCGACGAATTTTTGGTTGGGAGGAGGTTAAAGTTTTTTCACCAAAGGTGGCCTCTCATAACCCCCGACTGATGGGTTCTTCAAATAGGCCGATTCAGGTACAGCTTTCCAACCCTCCAAATTGTCCACCATTCTTTCAGCTCTCAGCACAGGCAGCTACTTGTAGAGGAACTCTCTGCCCTTCTCAAGGCCCATGCAGTTGAACCTGTTCCACCAGGGGCAGAAGGGCAGGGATTCTATTCCAGGTACTTCTTGTGCAAAAAAAGACAGGGGGGATGCGTCTCATCCTAGTCCTAATGGCCCTGAATAAATTCCTAGTCCCAGAAAAGTTCAGAATGGTTTCCCTAGACACCCTTCTTCCCATGATTCAGGAAAATGATTTGCTATGCTCTCTGGACTTGAAGGATGCATATACATCACGATACTTCCAGCCCACAGGAAGTATCTTTGGTTTCTGCTGGGAACACATCACTTTCAGTACCGCGTGTTGCCCTTTAGCCTTGCATCAACTCCCAGAGTCTTTACCAAGTATCTAGTGGTAGTCGCAGCGTCGCTATGCAGACTGGGAATTCATGTGTTCCCTTATCTCAGCGATTGGCTGGTGAAGAGCACCTCAAAGGACGGTGCTCGGGAGTCCATGTGGATGACTGTTCAGGTGCTTGA
The DNA here is from genome assembly GCF_901765095.1 of Microcaecilia unicolor. Taxonomy (NCBI): domain Eukaryota; kingdom Metazoa; phylum Chordata; class Amphibia; order Gymnophiona; family Siphonopidae; genus Microcaecilia; species Microcaecilia unicolor. The sequence continues at coordinate 236,628,312 of NC_044036.1, forward strand.
GCTACTAGGGTTTGTTATAAACTATTCCAAGTCCCATCTCCATCCTGTTCAACGATTTCTAGTTCATAGAGCCCTACTCGACATGAGGACTATTCGAGCCTACCTCCCGGAGACGCGGGTGGACAGTCTTGTCTTCTTTGTGTCCAAGGTTCAGGCATTGCAGCAGGTCATAGCTCGGCAGATGTTGAGATTGTTGGGCCACATGGCTTCCACAGTGTATGTTACACTCATGGCACACCTGCACATGAGAGATGCTCAGTGGATCCTAGCTTCTCAGTGGCATCAAACCACGGGGGATCTAGAGGATGCCATCCAAGTGTCTCCGGAGCTTGTACGCTCTCTTCAATGGTGGACAATTTGGTCCAGTTTGACCTTGGGACTTCCATTCCAAATTCCTCATCTACAGAAAGTGCTGACGATGGATGCATCTCTCCTGGGATGGGGAGCTCATGTAGATGGGCTTCACACTCAAGAAGCTTGGTCCCTCCAGGAAACGAGTCTTCAGATCAATCTCCTGGATTTTTGGTTGATCTGGAACGCTCTAAAGACTTTCAGAGATCGAATGTCCTATCAAATTATTCTAATTCAAACAGACTATCAGGTTGCAATGTATTACACCAACAAGCAGTGGGGCACCGGATCTTGCCCTCTGTGTCAGGAGGCCATCCAGATGTGGCATTGGGCTTGCCAACACAGCATGTTTCTCCAAACCACTTATCTGGCAGGCATAAACAACGGCCTGGCCAACAGGCTGCGCAGAATAATGCAACCTCATGAGTGGTCTCTAAATTATGTAAGTCACATTGAGCCTGCAAATAGGTGGGAAAATGTGGGCTACAAATGCAACAAATAAAATAAATATGGGTGTAGCCCGCAAGATCTTCTGATCGTGGAGCACCCCCGGGTATATCTTTTTGCTACTCGGATCAACCACAAGGTCCCTCAGTTCTGTTCCAGGCTTCAGGCCCATGATAGACTAGCATCAGATGCCTTCCTTTTACATTTGGGGGACAAGCCTTCTGGTCGCGTATTCTCTGATACCTCTGGTGGGAAAGACTTTGTTGAAACTCAAGTAAGACTGTGGAACCATGATTCCGATCGTGCCCTACTGGCCGCGACAGATATGGTTGCCTCTTCTGGAATTGTCCTCCAAAGAACCATGGAGATTGGAGTGTTTTCTGACCCTCATCATACAGAACAAGGGGTCGCTTCTATATCCCAACCTCCAGTCTCTGGCTGTCATGGCCTGGATGTTGAGAGCCTAGAATTCACTTCCTTGGGTCTTTCGGAGGGTGTCTTCCGAGTCTTGCTAGCTTCCAGGAAAGATTCCACCAAGAGGTGTTATTCTTTTAAAAGGAGCAGGTTTGCTGTCTCTGTTGTGAAAGCAAGGCCATAGATCCCCTTGCTTGAATACCTTCTACAGACATCAGAGTGGTCTCAAGACCAACTCCGTAAGGGTCCAACTTAGTGCAATTAGTGCTTATCATCAGCGTGTAGAAGGTAAGCCTATCTCTGGACAGTCTTTAGTTGTTCGCTTCATGAGAGGTTTGCTTTTGTCAAAGCCCCCTGTCAAACCTCCACCAGTGTCATTGGATCTCAACCTCGTTCTCACCCAGCTGATGAAAGCTCCTTTTGAGCCACTGAATTCCTGCCATCTGAAGTACTTGAGCTGGAAGGTCATTTTCTGGGTGGCTGTTACTTCAGCTCGTAGGGTCAGTGAGCTTCAAGTCTTAGTAGTGGATGCACCTTATACTAAGTTTCGTCACAACAGAGTAGTCCTCCGCATGCACCCTAAGTTCCTGCCAAAGGTGGTGTCAGAGTTCCATCTGAACCAGTCGATTGTCTTGCCAACATTCTTTCCCCGACCTCATGCCCATCCTGGCGAAAGCAGCTTGCACACCTTGGACTCCTTTGCATGGAGCAGACAAAGCCCTTCAGACAGTCTTTCCAGCTTTTTATTTCACTTCATCCCAACAGGATGGGGGTTGCCATTGGGAAACGCACCATTTCCAGTTGGGCAGCAGATTGCATTTCCTTCGCTTATGCCCAGGCTGGGCTGACATTGGAGGGTCATGTCATGGCTTATAATGTTAGAGCCATGGCTGCATCAGTAGCCCACTTGAAGTCCGCCTCTATCGAAGAGATTTGCAAGGCTGCGACATGGTCTTCTGTTTACACATTCACATGTCACTACTGTCTTGAGCAGGGTACCCGCAACGACAGTTGGTTTGGACAGTCAGCGTTGCAGAATGTGTTTGGGGTCTAGAATCCAACTCCACCCTCCTAGGCCCATTTTATTCTGTTCCAGGCTGCACTCTTATTTAGTTTGTTTATGGTTTTCAGGTTAATCTGCATTAAGTCCTCACCATTGTGAGGCCCAATTGACCAATGATTGTTGTTTTGGGTAAGCCTGGATGCTAGCGATTCCCCATCTGAGAGAATAAGTAAGCCTGCCTGTCCTCGGAGAAAGCAAAGATACTTACGTATAGCAGTTATTCTCTGAGGACAGCAGGCTTCTTATTCTCACAATCCTGCCCACCTCCCCTTAGAGTTGTCTTTTTCATATTTTCATTTAGTTTTTTAGCTTTTCTATTAAACTGAAGCTGCGCGTTTACGCAATGGGCGGGAAGGCACTGGTGAATGCGCACTGGAGCGCAGCTCATGCTCCTGAAAGCTCTATTTTTTAACTGTTGCAATATTTCCGGGCCGAGTGATGTGGGAACGGCGTCAACCCTTCTGTGAGAATAAGAAGTCTGCTGTCCTCGGAGAATACCTGCTATGGGTAAGTATCTTTGCTTTAGATACCAACATACCCTGCAACAAATGTAGAACAAAATACACATAAAGGGGAAAAGTAACAGTGCAGGTTCCTTTTACCTGTTGACTGCAGAGATGGTCCTTGGGGCAGGTTCAACAACACGCATAGTTTTCTATAATCATAGCTATGCACATGGTTGCAGACAGAAAAAATGCATTTAGAGAAAGGGGATACACAGCCTCGATAGGCAGTATTTCCAGGGACAAGGGACAATCTTTAAAGTAAAAGCATGTCTATTTGTGCAGTCAGTGGAATGAGATGAGATGACACATATACTTGTGAAAATTGTATGTGCTATTTTCCTCTACACATAGTAATTCCTCCTTTTGATGCGGTTAGAAATGTATATATTATGACATTTGAGGAGGGCAAGTTTCAGTTGTGCCATTTTACCTGGGTAAATACCGCTGGAAATTGCCCTTGATTTCATTATACCAGCAGAGACCAGCAAAATGTTGTGGCAATTGTTATCTTTATTTATGCACAGGATCTGTAGTTATTCTTTAGCAGAATCAAAGCTTCTCACTTGGAGAAAGCAACATAAAGGTATTAGGTATAGTAATACTGATTTTTTTCAAGTCTGGCCTTGTGACTTGCGTATTTCATAGAATGTAAGGGCCTAATATTCAAATGATTTATGCACCTAACTTTCGTGTTCTTTTACTAAAGTGCGGTAAAATCTGACAGTACTTTTCCGTGGCACTTTGTAGGGAATTTCTTGTCTTTTTTTTTTTTTTTTACTGGCCATGCAGTAATGTCATTAGTGCAAAAAATTAATGCAAGAGCACTTACCACCTCCTATTTAGGAGGTGCTGTCCTCCTGCATTAACCCAATATTATCCAATTAGTAAGCTTATCCTAACGTACTAGCTGAATAATGCAGGAACACCCACTCTCTGCTCATGACACGCTGTTGCCTAAAATATATATTTTGTTAAATTGGTAACTTGTGGGATACCATGTATTAACAGGCAAGACACTTTAATATGTTTTGTGGGAGTGTGTTAGTGTGTGCTAACTGCATGTTAAGGGCGTAATGCCTTTAGTAAATGGGTCCCTTTTACATAAGTACATAAGTAATGCCATACTGGGAAAAGACCAAAGGTCCATCGAGCCCAGCATCCTGTCCCCGACAGCGGCCAATCCAGGTCAAGGGCACCTGGCAAGCTACCCAAACGTACAAACATTTTATACAAGTTATTCCCGAAATTGTGGATTTTTCCCAAGTCCATTTAGTAGCGGTCAATGGACTTGTCCTTTAGGAAACCGTCTAACCCCCTTTTAAACTCTGCCAAGCTAACCGCCTTTACTACGTTCTCCGGCAACGAATTCCAGAGTTTAATTATGCGTTGGGTAAAGAAACATTTTCTCCTGTTTGTTTTAAATTTACTACACTGTAGTTTCATCGCATGCCCACTAGTCCTATTATTTTTGGAAAGCGTGAACAGACGCTTCACATCCACCTGTTCCACTCCACTCATTATTTTATATACCTCTATCATGTCTCCCCTCAGCCATCTCTTCTCCAAGCTGAATAGCCCTAGCCTCCTTAATCTTTCTTCATAGGGAAGTCATCCCATCCCCTCTATCATTTTAGTCGCCCTTCGCTGCACCTTTTCCAATTCTACTATATCTTTCTTGAGATGCGGCAACCAGAATTGAACACAATACTCAAGGTGCGGTCGCACCATGGAGCGATACAATGGCATTATAACATCCTCACATCTGTTCTCCATACCTTTCCTAATAATGCCCAACTGTTACACTCTGTTATACTCCTCCAGGTGTACACCCTGCTTACGCAGGGTATGGGCATTCGAGGATGTGGTGGCCATCTTGGATTTGGGCATCTCCAGGATAGGGCAGTCATCTTGGAGATGGGCGTCTTAGGTTATGGCAGCCATCTTGGAGTTGGGCGGCTTCAGGAAGGAAGCCCATATTTGGGCGTAGGACATCTCCTCTGATGGAGGCAGCCATCTTGGAACAGCTGCACATGTTTGAGCCTAATTCCTGCACTATTTAAAGCCCTGCCACCAGTCCTTCCATGCTTCGGCTTCTATTGCTGTAGAGGTCGTGGTTCTAGTCTGTGTTCTACTGCCGGTTAGCTTATGTTCCTGTGTTTTGACCCTTGGATTGTTTCCTGACTACTCTGCTGTATTGCTGCCTGCCCAGACTTTGGACTGACTCCTGACTACTCTGCTGTGTTGCTGCCTTCCTGGTTCTGGACTGTCAGCTTTCCCACCTGTCTGGTTGGTGGCCGTTCACTCCGCTGGTTTCGGAAGTCCTGGTGGCCACCTGCACCTGGGGGCTCAACTCCCAGGGAATGGCGGTCGCTTCCCAGGTGAAGCTAGGGGTTGTCTGGCTGCCTGACCGAGCGCAGTGCTGCTCCATCTTTGCCGTGCTCAGCCAGGGCACAAGGGCTCACTTTCCCAGACGTAACACCAACATTCTATTCGCTTTCCTAGCCGCAGCAGCACACTGAGCAGAAGGTTTCAGTGTATTATCAACGATGACTCCCAGATCCCTTTTTTGGTCTGTAACTCCTAACGTGGAACCTTGCATGACGTAGCTATAATTCGGGTTCTTTTTTCCCCACATGCATCACCTTACACTTGTTCACATTAAACGTCATCTGCCATTTAGCTGCCCAGTCTCGTAAGGTCCTTCTGTAATTTTTCACAATCCTCTCGCGAGTTAACGACTTTGAATAACTTTGTGTCATCAGCAAATTTAATTACCTCGCTGGTTACGCCCATCTCTAAATCATTTATAAACTAGCAAATAAGGCCCGTATCAGAGGCAAATGAAACGGGCGCTAGCAAGGCTTTCCTCCCACCCACGCAATCACGCAGTTCAATTAAACCCCCCCCCTTTCCGCGATCCTGTCAACCCCCCCCCCCCTTCCCGGGGAAAACCGTCCCCCGCCGCCGTCGAGTACCTGTGCTGACGGGGGAGCCCAACCCCCGTCAGCCGAAGTTCTGTTGTCATCTGTGCTGGTGTTGCTTCCTGAATGAAGTTGTGTTCAAGTTTCTGTCCGTGCGTCTGATCTGTGCGTGCGTCTGACGTCAGACGCACGCAGAGGAACTTGAATAGAAGAGCATTCAGGAAGCAAAGCGGCGAAGGGTAGAAGAGGAGGTTGGCTGTCTGGGGATGGGGTCCCCCGTCAGCACAGGTAGTGAATGGTGGCGGTGGTTGGTTTTCGGCGGTAAGGGGGGGTATACAGGGTCCCGGAAGGGGGGTCGTAACGCAGAGGGGGGGTGTTGAATTCGGAGGGAGGGCGGATTGTGGAAGTCGGTGAGAGGGGATGACGTATAGACGCGAGGGCGGGGCAGGTGAGCGATGCTATTTGTTGAGTGTCATTGCACCGCCCTCGACGTCATAACGTTTTGACGCGAGGGTGGGGCAAACACTCATGGGCGAATTCGGGTTTCACCACCATGCACTTAGGACTTGTGGAGGCTTCATTAGAATGTTGGGTTTGTGAATTATGTGTGGATGGAGCGTGGCTGAGGGCGGGTCTGTGAGTGACAGTGAGTGGTGCATGAGTGACAGTGAGTGGTGCTGACAGCCTAGCCTACCAACAGTGCAGGGCTTCAGTGTTTCCCTGCCACAGACTGAGCTTCAGAATGTTGGAGGTGAGATTTATATAGATACTAGTAAAAAAGGCCCGTTTCTGTTAGAAATGAAACGGGCGCTAACAAGGTTTTCCTTGGAGTGTATGTTTCAGAAAGAGCGTGTGTGAGAGATGGAGCGTGTGTGTCAGAGAGAGAATGTGAGAGAGAGAGAGAGACAGAGTGTATGTGTTTGTGCGAGAGAGAGAGTGTGTGAGAGACAGTGTTTGTGTTTCTGTGTGACACTATGTGACAGGGACAAAGACAGTGAGTGAGAGTGTATGTGGCAGACAGAGAATGAGTGACTGCGTGTGTGGTGTGAGGAACCCCCTCCCTCTCCCCTGCCCCCTTGCAGCCAGGCATGTGCAGCGACCCTCCTCTCCCCGTGTTCCCCCTGCAGCCACCCATGTCCAGCATACCCCTGCAGCCACCCATGCCCATCAACCCTCCTCTCCCCCTGCTGCGTCCTTCCTGTCTCCCCTGCTCCCCCTGCAGCCACCCATGTGGTCTCAGCCCCCCCCCCCTCAGCGTCCCTCCTCTCTCCCTTGTCCCCTCTGCAGCCAGCCATGTCCAGTGACCCTCCTCTCCTGTGCAGCCACCCATGTCTGAGGACGCTCCTCTCCTGTGGCCAGCCATGTCCATCGACCCACCTGTCCCCCCTGATGACCACCAACCCTTCTGTCCCCCTGCCCGCCCTGCAGTGTCCGTCCTGTATCCCCTGTCCCTCTTGCAGGCACCCATGTGGTGTGTGGAGCCCCATCCCTATCTCCCTGTTCCCTGCCCCCCCTGCAGCCACCCATGGGCAGCGACCCTCCCCTCCCCCTGCTTCCTTCCAGCCACCCATGTCCAGCAAGACCCCCCTTCCCCCTCCCCAGCCGGAGCAGCACCCAAAGAAAGCCCCTTGTCCCCCCTTCGCGCATCACCCGACCCCCCCCCACCGTGGCACCACCCGACCCCCCCCACCGTGGCACATCACCAAGCCCCTCCCCCCTCATCAACCCCCTCGCCACCCGCAACCGCTAATACAAACTGTGTCCGGCGGCTGCTGCTTCTGCTATTCAGCAGCAGCATCCCGTACATAAAGAAAACAAACAAAAAAAAATCCTCCTAAAATGCACCTCCGTTGAGAAGCATCTGACATTGGCTGAAGTCTCAGCATGCGCTCCTCCTCTCCCCTCTGACATTTCGGCGTTTTTCCGGGGTCTTCCGGCAGGGGCACTGACGTTGAGGGGAGGAGCGGCTGCAGAGACGTCAGCCAATGTGAGATGGTTCTCTACGGAGGTGCATTTTAGGAGGTTGTTTTTTTGTTTGTTTGTTTTCTTTATGTACGGGCTGCTGCTGCTGAATAGAAGCAGCAGCAGCCGCCGGACAGAGTTTATATTAGTGGTCGCGGGTGGCGAAGCGGTCGATGTGGGGGGGGGAGGGGTTGGGTGATGCGGCGAGCAGGGAAGGGGGGGTAGGGGCTTTCTGATGCCCCGTTGCACGGGTTGTTGTGGCGATGCGGCGGGGGGGCACTTAGAGGTGCACCGTCGAGGCTGTTTGTGTGTGTGTGTGTGTGTGTGTGTGTGGGGGGGGGGGGGGGGGGGGGGTTGCGGGTGGCTTTTGTGGTGGTTGGGGAGTTTGCCAGCAGTCTGTAGCGATTCCTAGGCAGGGGGAGGAGAACGGAAACACTCCCCCTGCCTGGGTCGTTGTTTGTTGGAGGGGGTTGCCAGTTGGTAGGGGTGCCTTTATGGATCCCTTTACTCTCTGTGTTCCGCCCTCGAGGGAGGGGCAGAGAGACATGGTGAGTTGGATGGCTTCACCACCATGAACTTACGAACTGTTTAGGGATTTTGCAGATGGCTTCAGCAGGTTGTCTTCAGAATGTTGAGGTAGCGTTTTATGTACAGATGGGGCGTGGCTGGGGGGGCGGGTCTATGAGTGAGGGTGACTGGTCCTAGCCTATGAAGACTACAGGATTTTTGTGCTTCTCTGCCTTGGAGTGAGCTCCTCTGCCTTGGAGTGAGCTTCAGAACGTTCAAGGTGGGATTTATTAATATAGATAGATATTAAAAAGCAGCTGTCCTAGCACAGACCCCTGAGGAACCCCACTAACTACTCTTCTCCATTGTGAATACTGCCCATTTAACCCCACTCTCTGTTTCCTATCCTTCAACCAGTTTTTATTCCACAATAGGACATTTCCTCCTATCCCATGACCCTCCAATTTCCTCTGTAGCCTTTCATGAGGTACCTTATCAACGCCTTTTGAAAATCCAGATACACATAACAACCGGCTCTCCTTTGTCCACGTGTTTACTTCAATTCTTTGAAGGAGTAAACAAATTGGTTAGGCAAGATTTCCCCACACTAAAGCCGTGCTGACTTGGTCTCAGTGATCCATGTCCTTGGATGTGCTCTGTAATTTTGTTTAGATTTAGGGTGGAGGAAAAAAGCTTAGGAACTTAGCACACATTTTCAACACTGTGCTCATGAATCAGAGCCAGATGCACAAAACTTAACAAGCCAGCAATGTGGTTTTTACACTGGTTCTAGCCAGTTTAGCGAATGCAGAGTTCAGGGAGACATGCACAAAAGGGTTCTGGGAGCTCTCTTCCTGTCACGGTAGCAGCTAATGAAAAATTATTATAATGAGCTAATTACTATTCAGATGTGCATTCCGAGTGATGCACAGCTGTTTCCTAGCGAAGCACAGAAAGGACTGCCAGCCTTAACGATTAAATTTTTAGGGGTGGTCATGAGCTGCTTGTACTGCTGTTTCCTTCCCTTTACTGCTGAAATAGCAGCTGCTGGTTGGCTGAGCAGAGCTGCGGCATCTCTAGAGCTCGCTCGCACACTCCCACTCACCAAGCATGCACGTAGGGAGCCCTTCTCTCCTTCACTTCGCTCTCCTTTGCTTCCCTCCCTGCCTGTACTGCCAAGGCTCTGGCGGCAACAAAAAAAAAGGTTGAAAACAAAAAAAAAGCTACACCTGTGTTTCTTACATGCAGCTTGCATGCGTGTGGTGGTGATAAAAAAATTTTTGAAAACAAAAAAAAGCTACACATTGCTTTCACACATGCAGCTAATGTGTGTATGAAAGATGTCTGTAGCATGCGCAGAGTAGCCATTCTTAGCAATTGGCTGTTCTGCGCGTACTTGTGTGACCAATTGGCTCCCCCCTGTTAATCTGCTCGCTGTTTTTGCGAGCAACTTATTTGCATGTCGATTCTTTTGAGCATCCCTCTCTATTTCCAACTTGGTAATTTTTACCGAGATGGATATAATGATGGGTGCATTACTGGGACTTTGATGCATCCGGCCTTCATTCTGCTAACCAGCTAAGGAACTGATGCTCTAAGCTTACTGTGCTAGCAATGTCTGATTTAAACTGGTTCTAGCCAGCCTAGTGATCACATTATTCAGTGTCTAATGCAAAAAAGGCGTTCTGTGTAGTTTTTACTGTTTGGGGTAGCAGCTAATGATAATCCTATGCAAATGTATTAGAAAGAGCTCATTAGTATTAAAATGAGCATTCTGAGCGATGCACAGACATTTGCGAGTGATGCATAGAAAGGACCGCCTACCTTATGTGCAAAATTTTCTAGCAGGTCTGGAGCTGTTGTGTGAGGGAGACTTCTGGGAGGAGCAGTCTGTTTGCATTTTTCAATAGCAAAACTTGTCTGAGAACAGAGAACAGCTTTAGAGGAGTAGTGAAACAGCTGGTGGGGGGGCTTTCATTAAGGAGCAGAATTCTTTTCAATAGCAAGAAATGTCGGAGAGCACGTGCGCTTATAGGGGCAGAGAAACTGCTTGGGGGGGGGGCTTTCATCAAGGAGGAGATTATTTTCAGTAGCAAACAGTGTTGGAGAGCAGATAATAGCTTAGAGGGGCAAAGAAAGAGCTTGGGGCTTTCAGCAAGGAGGAGATTTTTTTCAATAGCAAACAGAGTCAGAGAGCAGAGAAGAGCTTAGGGGTGGAGAAAGAAGCAGATAGCCAATCGACTGGGGAAAGCCCCTGTGATGTCAGCTATGATGTCAGGGGGGGGGGGGCAGAGAAACGAGCTGACACCCAATCAGCAGGGGAAAGCCCATAGCTTTCCATCTGGGGACATGTGGGGAGGCTTTCAGCAAAAAAGAGATTTCCATGCAAAATTATGGGGGCAGAGGGAAATCAAGTAAGCTGCAGAAGGAAGGTGGATCCAGCACCAGAGCACTGCAAGGGAAAGGAGACGGGGACAGTGGAGCCAGCAAATACTGCAGGGGAAAGAGTACACTAGCTCTAGCACATGCTCAGAATAGGGACACTTACCGAGAGACTTCTGCGCATGTGCTAGTTGCTTTCCTTACCGAGCTGCTTGCTGAAATTGCGTGCAGCTCTTTTGCATGTAATTTCCTTTGAACATTGCTTGCTATTTCCAAATCAGTAAGTTCTACTGAGGATCTAAACGCATGTGGTTTTTAACGGGTACTTTTGTGCATCGGGCCCCTTAGGCTCATAAATCTAGGCATATAATTGGTAGGACTAAATTTATAACATAACGTTTAAGCTCCTATTGCAGTAACTTCCCCTTTCCTCCTTCATTCGCTTTCTTCAGTGACACCATCACCTTATCTTATCTCTTGCCCAGTCAACAGCAGAGGCAGTCTTTCCGCTGAGTGACTGTGCCTTTTGCACACAGACCTACTTTTAACCCCTACTGACGTGCAAATGAGGCCTCACAATGAGTCTCGTATGTGGCCCCACATACCCCTGATCAGTGCTACTCTCCCCCATCTCACTGCAACAGTGGTACTTTTATCTTTCCCTCATATATTGTCAGCAGTATCTTCCCCTCTCCCATCAGTGCTACCTTCCGTTCTCCCCCTTGTCTGATTGGTAGTTGTTCCTTCTCACATCTCACCTTATTGGTGGTTTCTTCCCCTTTTCTTTCTCGTATTTATTACCTACCCTACTTGCCCGGTAGTTAGTAGCCCCTTCATCCTGTCTGTGGTATTTTCCACTCTGTCTCTATATCCCATCAATGGAATATTTCCTTTATCCTCACCCTTGCCTCATCAGTGGTTTCCTGTCTCCCTTAACCTGTCAGTGGCCCCATGCTATTTCAGTGTTGCCTCTGTTTTTCCCTGTGCCCCTTTATCCTTCCCTTGCTTCTGTGAGTTTCCTTCATCTCTGCGCCTGACTTCCCCTTTCTGTTTTGTTCTCCCTTCCCCTTTGACTTAGGTCATAGTGCTGTGACCTTTCTCCCATTTTCTCTCCATGTGCCCCTCTGTGTTTCTACCGGGCTCTCTCTCTATCCATGCTTCTCTGGCCACTTCACTTCCCACCCCTTCTGTATGTCCTTTTTTTCTTCTAACCTCCTATGAAAGGAAGATAGGTGACCCTGACACACTGTAGCCATAGGTGGCATAGCAGTGTCGTTAATGTATTATACCAATACTTTATAGCCACTCACATTTTTAGTCTCTCATGTTTCCCAGACAGGTAATGGCTAAATATTATAATAGACAATGTGTGACCTGCTTATGAAATTTGCTTTGATCCATTTCCAACCAAGGTCATTACTGAGGTATAGCAACTGGGGTACACATTGGAAAAAAGAAGAAATTGATGCATCCCATTGATTGATTTCACTTCTGCAATGTGCTGTCTCCCCTCTGTTGCTAGTGTACCTCCATCAAAATATTTCAGGATCTTTGTTTCCATGACAAATACTTAACCATGTTAATTTCCAGAAAGGCTGGAACATATGGACCAGTAATGTGATTTTTTTTTCTCTATAGTTGTTTCAGAAACAAATGGTGTCACTGTTTAACTGGAAATAGAAAAGATAAGCCTTGTGTTGCAAAGGTAAGTCTGCTTCACTGGAGTTTAGATAAATGTTTATTCAAGTGCTTGATATACTACTTTACAGATGATGGTCAAGTGGTTTACAATTACATTAAAAGGTTAAACAGATTAGAAAAGGAACGCCATTTTATGGATAGTAACACAATCACTCAAAGGCCAAAAGAAAGATTCAGGACAAGATAAAAGGCATGAGGAACTGACGAGCAGAGTGCTTTCTAGATTTACAAGCTTATCAGATTCAACTGTCAGGATTTATTCATAAGCACCCCAGGTTACACCCTTCCTATCGCAGACAGCCTGAAAATCCTCGGAGTAATAATCGACTGGAACCTCTCACTAGAGACCTAAGCAAAATCTACCATAAAGATAATGTTTCACTCTATGTGGAAACTCAAACGTGTGAAACCATTCTTCCCAAGGGAAATATTTCGCAACCTGATACAATCAATGGTATTAAGCCATGCAGACTATTGCAACGCAATTTATGCGGGTTGAAAAAACAAATTACAAAGAAACTTCAGACCGCTCAAAACACAGCAGCCAGGCTTATATTTGGAAAAACGTGCTTTGAAAGTGCCAAACCCCTCCGAGAAAAACCACTGGCTCCCAAACAAAGAACGTATTGCTTTCAAAATCTGCACCCTGGTCCATAAAATAGTCTACGGCAAAGCCCCGGGATACATGACCGACCTCATAGACCTGCCACCCTGAAATACAACAAGATCAGCATACCTGAATCTTCACTACCCAAGCTGCAAAGGACTCAAATACAAATCAATGTATGCATCCAGCTTCTCCTATTTAAGCGCTCAACTATGGAACACACTGCCAAAAATAGTAAAAACAACGTACGACCACCTAAAGTTCCGGAAAGAACTAAAAACAAACCTGTTCAGAAAGGCATACCCCACCGACCCAACATAAGAACCTAAGCACCTGCAACACAACAAAACCAAAGATCGTAATGGACACAGCCCAACTCTCCCTCTTCTTCTCCTATGTTCCCCCAATGTATCTACCATACATGAACCACTATTACACCACTATTACACCTACCACTATTACACCTTTAGGCATATTTTCAAAGCACTTAGCCTTCCAAAGTTCCATAGGTTTCTATGGAACTTTGGAAGGCTAAGTGCTTTGAAAATATCCCTGTTTGTATTTGTTATACTGGAACCGGCGAACGCCGTTACGGTCATATGTAAGACACATTGAGCCTGCAAATAGGTGGGAAAATGTGGAGTACAAATGTAATAAATAAAAGTATGTTTTAAACTAGACTTAAATTCAAAAAAGGATCTGATCTAATGCATTTTGTTAATTCGTTCCACAACCTTGGGGCTAAGTAAAAGAAAGCTGCTTTCATAATGGGCTTTTCTTAGTGGAAGAAGCGTCATTCGTTGACCATCTAATGAATGTAGAGACTGTGTTGGAGTGTATGGAATGACTATTTTTGCTAGATAGGAAGGGATACCTAGGTGATAGGCCTTAAAAACCAAACAGAATCTTAAATTGCACATACAATCTGATAGGTAGCCAGTGTAAGGAACGTAATAAAGGCATGACATGATCATGTCTCTTGGCATGATATAAAAAGCAGGCAACTATATTTTGTAAGGAGACGCTGCAATTGATGTTGAGTGATACCTGCATAGACTGAATTACAGTAGTCTATATGAGAGACTAGAAAAGCTTGAATAACTGTATGCATTTCAGAAAAAACTGAGGTACTTGTGACCTGGATTGGCCACTGTTGGAAACAGAATACTGGGCTAGATGGACCATTGGTCTGACCCAGTATTGCTATTCTTATGTTCTTACCCTGAAGTGGACGAAGAGGGCGAAGTGTCAAAATACAAAAACAAAAAAACAAAATGAGTTGAATCACCTATGAAATTTGTTTTTCAAAAGTTGAGAGAATCAAACTGTATGCCTAAATAGTGGAAGGATTGTATAGGCTTTGTCAGTATCAAAAAAGATGAAGAACTAAAGAGGGGGCGGATGATAGCCAGGCACCCATCATACAGTTTTTTTTTTTTTTTTTTTTTAAGGATTCAAAACTAGCTTGTTTAGGCGCAGCCACTGCAAGACAGTTGTTAAGCAGTCTTGCAGAGGTCCAATGTAGAAGATGAAATAGGATATAATAGGATATCATATGTAGTACACGAGGAAGCAGGCCATGCTCAGCTAACATCAGCCAAAATGATGGTATAAGTACATAAGTAATGCCATGCTGGGAAAAGACCAAGGGTCCATCGAGCCCAGCATCCTATCCATGACAGCGGCCAATCCAGGCCAAGAGCACCTGGCAAGCTTCCCAAACGTACAACATTCTATACATGTTATTCCTGGAATTGTGGATTTTTCCCAAGTCCATTTAGTAGCGGTTTATGGACTTGTCCTTTAAGAAACCGTCTAACCCCTTTTTAATCTCTGCCAAGCTAACCACCTTCACCACGTTCTCCGGCAGCGAATTCCAGAGTTTCATTACGTGTTGGGTGAAGAAAATGTTTCTCCAATTTGTTTTAAATTTACTACACTGTAGTTTCATCGCATGCCCCCTAGTCCTAGTATTTTTGGAAAGCGTGAACAGACGCTTCACATCCACCTGTTCCACTCCATTCATTATTTTATATACCTCTATCATGTCTCCCCTCAGCCGTCTCTTCTCCAAGCTGAAAAGCCCTAGCCTCCTTAGTCTTTCTTCATAGGGAAGTCGTCCCATCCCCGCTATCATTTTAGTTGTCCTTGGCTGCATCTTTTCCAGTTCCACTATATCTTTCTTGAGATGCGGTGACCAGAATTGAACACAATACTCAAGGTGCGGTCGCACCATGGAGCGATATAACGGCATTATAACATCCTCACACCTGTTTTCCATACCTTTTCCTAATAATACCCAACATTCTATTCGTTTTCCGAGCCGCAGCAGCACACTGAGCAGAAGGTTTCAGTGTATTATCGACGACGACACCCAGATCCCTTTCTTGGTCCGTAACTCCTAACGTGGAACCTTGCATGACGTAGCTATAATTCGGGTTCTTTTTTCCCCACATGCATCACCTTGCACTTGCTCACATTAAACGTCATCTGCCATCTAGCCACCCAGTCTCGTAAGGGCCTTCTGTAATTTTTCACAATCCTGTCGCGAGTTTACGACTTTGAATAACTTTGTGTAATCAGCAAATGTAATTACCTCGCTAGTTACTCCCATCTCTAAATCATTTATAAATATATTAAAAAGCAGCGGTCCTAGCACAGACCCCTGAGGAACCCCACTAACTACCCTTCTCCATTGTGAATACTGCCCATTTAACCCCACTCTCTGTTTCCTATCCTTCAACCAGTTTTTAATCCACAGTAGGACTTTTCCTCCTATCCCATGACCCTCCAATTTCCTCTGTAGCCTTTCATGGGGTACCTTGTCAAACGCCTTTTGAAAATCCAGATACACAATATCAACCGGCTCCCCTTTGTCCACATGTTTGTTTACTCCTTCAAATTGGTCAGGCAAGATTTCCTCACACAAAAGCCATGTTGACTCGGTCTCGGTAATCCATGTCCTTGGATGTGCTCTGTAATTTTGTTTTTAATAATAGCCTCTACCATTTTCCCCGGCACCGACGTCAGACTCACTGGTCTATAATTTCTCGGATCTCTCCTGGAACCTTTTTAAAAAATGGGTGTTACATTGGCCACCCTCCAGTCTTCCGGTACCACGCTCGATTTTAAGGATAAATTGCATATCACTAGCAGTAGCTCCGCAAGCTCATTTTTCAGTTCTATCAGTACTCTAGGATGAATACCATCCGGTCCAGGAGATTTGCTACTCTTCAGTTTGCTGAGTCCAAGTAGAACGTAGTAGGTCTCATGGACACGAGAACAGTACTTTAAGTCTTGAAGGGTTGGAATTTGAAAGGAAGTCTATTTCATGCTTAAAGAAGTATCTTCTAAAATAACATGATCAGCTAACAACGGGGTTAGATAATGCATCAATATGAAGATTATTATTCATTGTAAAGGATTGCCTGAGTCAAGTAATCATAGAAGAGAAATCACCCCACCCCCGAGGAGGCAAGATGGCGTCTACGTGAGGAGACGTGTGCAGAGAGCTTCCGACGCCTCCATCGAAACTGCTAGGAGAATTTTCCTTTTCATCCTCTTTGGATGGGGAAAAGGAAAGGGAAATCCGGGGTTAGAGCCTCTCCCAACCACGGAGGAAATCCCGCTCTTAGGCAAGCAACGCTTGAGGTCTTTGGAATCTCGACGCCAAGTATGCATACGCCTGCTTTGACCGGTGTCTCCCATGTTGGGGAGGACCCCAGCATTGAAGTGGCTTCGTTAAGCCCGCCTCTTCAACTACCACCCCCGAGGCCGGGTAACAGAATGATGACAGCAGTGGAGTCGCGGTTTGTCTACACCGGTGGCAGTGAAGAGGACCCGCTGATTTCTCTACCCCAGTGGAGATACCATCGATGGGGGCAGTAGGCGCGGATGCGCACCTGCCCTCACTAACACTGGGAGCTGTTCCTGTGGGCCTCGAGGTGAAACAAAGGCCAGCGGTAGTAACGCTCGAAGCGCTGTGGGACGCTATCCAGACCTTGAACACCTCGCTTCTTCAGGTAAATACTTGCTTTAAACAAGAACTGTCTGAATTGAAGCAATCAAATACTTCTTTGAATGAGAAAGTTCAATCGTGTGAGAAAACATCTGATTTGCATGATGAACAATTAAAGAAATTGCAAAGTTCTATAGGAACACTTATTCAAGATAGAAATATTATGGAAAAGAAGATTGAATATTTGGATAATCAGTCTAGGAAGAACAATTTGAGATTCCTTCAATTCCCTAAATCACCATTAACTACTCCTATGGAAATGCTGAAGAAATATTTTATGGACATATTGGCCATTCCGAAAGAAGCATTACCACTGATAGTAAAAGCTTATTATATAACTCGATCTACAATAGCTATAAATCACCAGCAGAAGGAATCCTTAAATTTAACTGAATTTCTAGAATAGTCTCTGGATGTAATCACTGAGCGAACTACTCTCATTGCGACATTCGCTTTTGAATCTGATAGGTCTGAAATATAGACGAAGAATATTATTTCTATCTCGTCAGAGTTTCTTGGTTCAAAAATACGTTTATTTCCTGACTTGAATAAGGAAACTCAAAAGAGGAGACGTCAATTTATGGACTTGAAAGCTAGAACTCTTGCTCTTGGTGGGACTTTTCTTTTAAAATTTTCCTGCAGATGCTTAGTTTCTCTAAATGCTGTTAATTATGTTTTTTTTGAACCAAGGAAAATGCAAGAATTTATTCTAGCACGTGAACAAGGAGATTTTCTTAGACTGGGTACACCCACAGTTTGAATGCTGGAAATCTCTAGCAGACGTTTTTCATACTCCTTCACAGATTGTTTTCATTTACAACTTATTTTACTATTATTTCCTTGTATCTTGCCAAAATTTTGTGGGCAAATTTAATAGGTTTATTTCTGGTCTAAATTTCACTTTTTTTTTTTTTCACGTAATTTCTATCATTTATGTTATGTAAATTTGAAATCATAAATAAAGACTAAAAAAAAAAAAGAAGAGAAATAGTCTGCAAGCGCATCTGTGGAAGGTTGAATAAGCGAAGAACTTTCTAGTCTGAGTGGTAAGGGTAGTAAAAATACTAAGTACTGTTTTTTAGGAATTTAGTGGAAGATGTGATGTTTCTCAAAATATAATTTTTTTTGCAAGCTTTAGTTGAGCATTGCAGATTTTACAAGTTTGTAATAAGTAAGGTGTACGGTGTTTACGCCAGAGTCTTCTGCCCGGCGAGAGTGCCTTTTCAGTAGTTGCAACCCCTGATGCTACCAAAATTGATTTTGTCTTGGAAAATTGGAAGTAGAAGAATCAGAAGAAGTAGAAGGACAACATATGTTCAAACTCTCATGCCAGATATGGGTTTGATCATCAAGGGAGCAGTCAGAAAAATTAGCCAGAAATAGTGTACGTTTATTGTTTATCATTTATTAAACTTGCTATACAGCTTTGTTGCGAACAAATTGAAGTGATTTACAATTAAAAAAAAATTTTAAATCAAGAGATACAAAGGAATGCAATTTGTAAAAGGACAGAATTAGCTAACTTTATCATTCAAACTCTATCTCAATCATACAAGAAACATAGCCAAAAACATTGTACAAAAAACCAAAACAAAAAATAAACAAAGTCCAGTCATAATCATAAATTTATACAATTAAACCCATCCCTAACCTCCTGTTGCAGAGTCCACCCAGGCCTAAACGTAAAAGGCCTGCAGAAATAAGTCATTAGAGCATGAAAGGACGTATAAGATGCTTTAAGATTAAGGTGCTGCGGTAATGAATTTCAGAGTGCTGGTGAAGTAGAGTAAAAAGCACTAGATCTCATGGATTCACATTTAGCTTTAGAAGTGGGTGGGAGAACTAATCTGTTGTTTTAGTGAATGTAGAGTGCGAGAAGGTGTGTAGGGGATCACCAACAAAGTAAGGTAAGCAGCGGAACCACTATAAAGGACCATACATGGGTGTAGTTTGGGGAGGGGGGCATTGCCCCCCCCACAAACGCAGGACCGGCACAACGCGCTCTTGGTCCCTACTTCCCGCCCTCCTCTCCACGACAGCCCTCTTCTCCGTTCCTTCCTGCCTCCCCCTGCAGAACAGCAAGAAGGCTCGCCTCCAGATTTTCCCTTCCCTCACAGTCAGTGTCTCGCCCTTGCGGAAACAGGAAATACATCATCAAGGAAGGCGGGACACTGTGAGGGAAGGGAAAGGCTAGACCACTAGGGAAGATCGCGTGAGTAAGGGGAGAGGTGGTGACAGGGCTGGGGGGGGGGGAGGAGGTAACCCTAGGGAGGGCGATCCCGAACTTGGAGGGAGGGATTCGGACAAGATGCACCGGAGCACCTAGGTTTTAGAGGAGGGAAAAAGTGCGTCTTATAGTCCAAATTGTTTTTTTCCTATTTCCCTCCTCTAAAACCTAGGTGCGTCTTATGGTCCGGTGCGTCTTATAGTCCGAAAAATACGGTAATATATAGTAGGGGAAGAGAAGTAATATGTTTTAAACTGAGGTCTAGCAGAATTTGGACTTGTAGATTCTGAAGAAGATTTCCAATGAGGAACAGA